>NW_027362763.1:807683433-812683433 GCF_046119375.1 Phyllobates terribilis
GGCTGTGTGGCCCTCCAAAGAAATGCCACCCCACACCATTACTGACCCACTGCCAAACCGGTCATGCTGAAGGATGTCGCAGACAGCAGATCGCTCTCCACGGCATCTCCAGTTTGTCACATCTGTCACATGTGCTCAGGGTGAACCTGCTTTCATCTGTGAAGAGCACAGGGCGCCAGCGGCAACTTTGCCAAGCCTGGTGTTCTGTGGCAAATGCCAAGCGTCCTGCACGGTGTTGGGCTGTGAGCACAACCCCCATCTGTGGACGTCGGGCCCTCATACCACCCTCATGGAGTCGGTTTCTAACCGTTTGTGCACATTTGTGGCCTGCTGGAGGTCATTTTGCAGGGCTCTGGCAGTGCTCCTCCTGTTCCTCCTTGCACAAAGACGGAGGTAGCGGTCCTGCTGCTGGGTTGTTGCCCTCCTCCACGTCTCCTGGTGTACTGGCCTGTCTTCTGGTAGCGCCTCCAGCCTCTGGACACTACGCTGACAGACACAGCAAACCTTCTTGCCACAGCTCGCATGTGCCATCCTGGATGAGCTGCACTACCTGAGCAACTTCTGTAGGTTGTAGAGTCCGTCTCATGCTACCACGAGTGTGAAAGCACAACCAACATTCAAAAGTGACCAAAACATCAGCCAGAAAGCATTGGTACTGAGATGTGATCTGTGGTCTCCACCTGCAGAACAACTCCTTTATTGAGGGTGTCTTGATAATTGCCAATAATTTCCATCTATCGTCTATTCCATTTGCACAACAGCATGTGAAATTGATTGTCAGTGTTGCTTCCTAAGTGGACAGTTTGATTTACTTGGGAGTTAGATTCTGTTGTTTACGTGTTCCCTTTACTTTTTTGAGCAGTGTGTATGTGTCTTTTTATGTACATATATGAGATACAGTGCTGGCCAAAAGTATTGGCACCCCTCGAATTCTGTCAGATAATACTCAGTTTCTTCCTGAAAATGATTGCAATCACAAATTCTTTGGTCTTATTATCTTCATTTAATTTGCTTGCAAGGAAAAAACACAAAAGAGAATGAAGCAAAAATCAAATCATTGATCATTTCACACAAAACTCCAAAAATGGGCCAGACAAAAGTATTGGCACACTCAGCCTAATACTTGGCTGCACAACCTTTAGCCAAAATAACTGCGAACAACCGCTTCCGGTAACCATCAATGAGTTTCTTACAATGCTCTGCTGGAATTGTAGACCATTCTTCTTTGGCAAACTGCTCCAGGTCCCTGATATTTGAAGGGTGCCTTCTCCAAACTGCCATTTTGAGATCTCTCTACAGGTGTTCTATGGGATTCAGGTCTGGACTCATTGCTGGCCACCTTAGAAGTCTCCAGTGCTTTCTCTAAAACCATTTTATAGTGCTTTTGGAAGTGTGTTTTGGGTCATTGTCCTGCTGGAAGACCCATGACCTCTGAGGGAGACCCAGCTTTCTCACACTGTGCCCTACATTATCCTGCAAAATTTGTTGGTAGTCTTCAGACTTCATAATGCCATGCACACGGTCAAGCAGTCCAGTGCCAGAGGCAGCAAAGCAACCCCAAAACATCAGGGAACCTCCGCCATGTTTGACTGTAGGGACCATGTTCTTTTCTTTGAATGCCTCTTTTTTTCCTGTACACTCTATGTTGATGCTTTTTCCCAAAAAACTCTACTTTTGTCTCATCTGACCAGAGAACATTCTTCCAAAACGTTTTAGGCTCTCTCAGGTAAGTTTTGGCAAACTCCAGCCTGGCTTTTTTATGTCTCGGGGTAAGAAGTGGGGTCTTCCTGGGTATCCTACCATACAGTCCCTTTTCATTCAGACGCCGACGGATAGTACGGGTTGACACTGTTGTACCCTCGGACTGCAGGGCAGCTTGAACTTGTTTGGATGTTAGCCGAGGTTCTTTATCCACCATCCGCACAATCTTGCGTTGAAATCTCTCGTCAATTTTTCTTTTCCGTCCACATCTAGGGAGGTTAGCCACAGTGCCATGGGCTTTAAACTTCTTGATGACACTGCGCACGGAAGACACAGGAATATTCAGGTCTTTGGAGATGGACTTGTAGCCTTGAGATTGCTCATGCTTCCTCACAATTTGGTTTCTCAAGTCCTCAGACAGTTCTTTGGTCTTCTTTCTTTTCTCCATGCTCAATGTGGTACACACAAGGACACAGGACAGAGGTTGAGTCAACTTTAATCCATGTTAACTGGCTGCAAGTGTGATTTATTTATTGCCAACACCTGTTAGGTGCCACAGGTAAGTTATAGGTGCTGTTAATTACATGAATTAGAGAAGCATCACATGATTTGTCAAAGGGTGCCAATACTTTTGTCCACCCCCTTTTTTAGGTTTAGTGTGGAATTATATCCAATTTGGCTTTAGGACAATTCTATTTGTGTTTTTTTCATTGAAGACAAATTAAATGAAGAGAATAATACCAAAGAATTTGTGATTGCAATCATTTTCAGGAAGGAACTGAGTATTATCTGACAGAATTGCAGGGGTGCCAATCCTTTTGCCAGCACTGTATATATTTATATATCTATCTATCTTTTTTTTTTTTTTTTTTACACAGTATATACATATTATACATGCAAATAATTTTAAACTATGCCCACTTAATGCTAGGTTACTATATGTTATTGGAACTCTGTTTTTCTGTTCCGTCTCGGACAAAGATTTTAGAATGTCATTTATGTATAAATTAAATTGGTCGATCCATGTTATGATTTATCCGCTCGCATCCCACTTTATAAAGGGACTGGATTGTCTATGCAAGCATTATATTGCTAATACAATGAATGGGAGTTTATTTCAGATATGCCCAGGAGGTATATTGCTCATCATTAGCATAGATATCCAGATCCCATCTCCTTTTGCATTAATGATCTGAAGTGTACTACATGGGAATGAGAAAACAGAAGTGTGAATCTAGTGGCTGAAAAAAAACTAATGAGGGCAACATGAAATCATGACTCCGCAACATTCAGTGATATTACGTAACATTACACGGCAGTTATACTCGCAACAACCAAAAATAAGTTCATTATAGGACAAATATTCCCAGCTTCTATACTGAGAGCTTTTTTTTTTTTTTTAAAACATTAGCACCATTTTTACAGTTCTAAAGGCAACTATTATCAGTGTATGAGAAATAGCATAGCTGGAAGAGAAATGGAAATATCCAACTAGACCATTTAAGTCTGGTCACCAGGCCTCTTCTGAGAAACTAAAAGAAAAGCCATGCATGTCAACATAAACAGATAATGCTTCATTTAGGTGTTTTTTTTTCTCGAATGTGACAAACACTACTCACCTCTTCACTTTTCAGTCGAAACAGGGCTTTTGATCAGCCATACCTACCGATCTTTGCTTACATGGGTTGACTACCGCAGCCATTTTACCTCCTTCATGGCTCTATGCTGAACGGTAAGGCCACTTGCTGAGATCGATTGGTGGCATCAGACACATGCTGATCATTTGTAATCTAATACCAGGAGAATAGTGATATAGCGCTGTCGCCATAGCCAAGGGAAACAAGTGTGTTGATTTTTCATTTGACAACATTTACTGCTGTTTTCTTATCAGAAGTTTTAAAGTCGTTTTAACATTGGGTCCATTTAAGTGGATGCCAATTGGTTCCCCATGCAGGGGGATTATCAGTTAATAAGTAGGACATTATCAAGTAGGTTTTAGCCAAGCATAGTAATCTTTCCTTTTAAATTAGTTGAGGTTTATTTGCCAGAAAGATGGGCACTTTTGTCCCCACAGTTATTATACATATAAAGCACAGTTTAGACTAGAGAAAAACAATGCAGCTAATGCCCAACGGGGTTTGTTTTTCCCTGGAAATACGGCCTAGACCGGGTGCACACGCAGAGTACATGGAGCTATACAGAGTCCACCATGCCTCCGTACTATGCAATCTCTGCATGCCACCATATTAAGGTCATATTTTGGACTACAAACAATGGATCTGGGGAGAATATTTCTGAGTAATGGCATGTGATGAATAATTATTCTGTATAAGGGCTTGCTCACATCACCATATTATCGATTCAAGTGCAGTGAGACAAAACATCAGATCGCACCTGGACCAATGCTATGCTACGGGGCTGCTCACGTTTCATTTTTTCCCTCGGAACGACCTGGTTCGAGGAAAAAAAAAAAATCACAGCATGTCCGAGATTGAACGGATATTTGGATTGCACTCGGCCATGCAAGTCAATGAGTGCGTGGCAATCATCAGACTGCACTCGGATGACACCGGAGTTGGTCCAATTTCCGCACACTAACAGAATGAGGAAGATAGAGAAATTTTGTCGTCCATCTTAGCCTCACAGTGTGCTCTGATTCTCTCGTCCAAGACAATCATATCACACTATGCTGACACTCTGATCAAAGTGTATTTTGCAAAATCGTCTCAACTCTCTTGAATGAGAGAATCTACGACCCTACCCTAAAAACCCATTTTCATCCCCTCCTTGTCATGCTTAGTATAACATTTTGAAGGCTTGTGGAGCACAGCAACACCCAGCAGACTGCTATGGGTGCTATATTAATGTGAAGTTGGAAGGGCTGAGCTTACCCATTGTGCTTGAAGGTTTAAACATTTATGCTGAAACTGTTTCCGATTTACAAAAATGGTCGACCAAATATCTCACTGTGGCTCGGTGTTAGCAATAAAAGTCAACAAAGCTAGGTCCTAATTAAAATCCTTGAGTGCAAACATCTGCATTGAGCTTGAATGTACTCCCCGTGTTTGCATTGGTTTCCTCTGTCGGAGGTACACAATGCCAAAACAGAGATGGGCAGAGGCAAATCAAGTTTTATGCAGCCCTAGTGGCCCCTCTTTGATTTCAATTTTTTTCTTCACCTTCCAATAACAAGCTGTATGAGGGCTTGTAATCGTGGAACGAGTTGGAGAAAAAAAAATCCACAACTGTTTTTTGGGTTTTGTTTTTATGAAGATTATGTTACAATAAAAGTGACATGTAAACTGTCTCACACGTCACTACAGTTATGATACCAAATTTATGTAGTTTAGGTTTTAGAATTTAAAAAAAAAAATAAGACTTTATTTTTTTGAAATATTCTGAGAGTCATTGGCGACGCAATTTTCTCAGAGCCATACATTTTTGTAAAATTGTGAACCCCAATGGGAACGGAGACTAAATGTGAATGAGGGCACTTTCTGTACAGCACAGACTCATGCAGTCAGGCTAGGTTCAGATAACCTTCAGGGGAATACGGTTTTATTTGCTTCATTCTAGGTACATAAAGTTAAAAATGTAAGGAGTGGCGCATCCGTCAAATAATGCAAACAAAGGCATATGACATGGTGAAATGGTGGAAAACTGACACACCCCATTATTCTCAAAGAGGTCCTTTGAACTACATTCGTCCCCGTCATTTGATGGATGAACCCCCTGAGGAACAGGGAATCTGCAATCCCTAATACACATGTGAACTTAGCTTAATTGTAATGCTAGATAGAAGCTTTCATATGCTGTAGAGACTTCTTCAGTTGTGTAGTCGGAGGCATGCTAAGGCGAAGTCCGCACTGTTATTTAACCCAGCAATAACGTGTTTCTGTTATAGTTCCAAGCTACCAGACTTCTCAAGCATAATGACTCAATGCATGCTTAAGGCAAATCCAGTTTGCCTTGACGCTGTCAGTTGTAATAAGTACTTTTCCCTTATGTTCATGCATTTTACAGTGGTTTTTGTACCTGTTACAGCAAATGTGTATCTGCACATGATTAGTAAAGACCATTAACGTTTTACATAGCGCCTCAAAGGATCTAACACTAAGCAGAGCATTGCAAGTTTGCACTTGGGGAATTTCCCTGGTAGCATTCTCATATGAAGGCTTATTATATGCTATGGTCCCTTCTAATGTTATTTCGATATTACACGTCTATTGACTACCAAAGAACTATATATATTTTTTATTTCATGGCTATATTGGTAACCAAGAAAAAATATGTAAATTTTAAAAGTGAAGATTTATATTCTCTGCCCAACAAATTTACACAAGAGCAACACTTTTAAACTAATAGTCACTGGTTCATACAGCTTAGCTTTACTACGATTATGATTAAAAAAAACTCTAGTCTACAGAACATATTACAGGTATAAAGTTTGCACTTCATATATGTAGCACCCTGAGGATTCGGCTGCTACAGGGGTATTGCACCTCAACCCAGAGGTGTGATATTCCACTCCCGGGTAAGGATGGAGTGTGGAACTGAGCTAGTAGGCTGCATGCACTACACACATCCCATTTCCGGGGAACAGACCGATGGTACTCCCACTAGAGAAATGTGCAGTGTGATGAAAGCCGGCCGGTGGGTGCAGCTCTCTGGCGCCCCCTTACCTCTCAGGTCAGTCAAGGTACTGCACCTAGAGAAAGTAGTGCCAGGTAGCTGCAACCAGCGCAGGGAACACGGTAGTGTGTTATCCCTTCAACGTCACTACACAGCACAACTCGCTAGCGCCCTCTTAGCCTCAGGTCAGTCAAGGAACTGCACCTAGGATAAGCGGTCGCCAGAGAGACTGTCCTGTAACCTACTGGGTATCGGGGCCCTCTGTAGTGAGGGCGGTATATATATCTTCCTTGGCCGCGCCAGGAATATATATATCTGAACCTCCGACCGTCACTACCAGCCTTCCCCAATCCCCAGTTGGTATGCTGCCACCAGTCCCTATTTTAGATATACGCCCAGTCCGTGAATGGGCCTATATCGGGTCAGGAACCAACCCTGGGTAGCGTTTTTGGCTTGAGCCGAGCTCACACGGACGTGCGTTCGTTATGCAGAATAAAAGGCAGGCCCACAATTACTTGAGGTAATTGATTATAATAATACACTAGATACACGATATACAACTAAATATACACAGGTATAAGGTCAGGCTAAACTATACAACAATGGAATACAACACACAGAATCACCACAGCATATCAGTTACCGGTTTCTTGATTCTCTTGTGACGCAGGGAGAGGATTCTGCGGTCGCAGGCACGGTTCTTTGTTACAGGCTGAGGCCTACCACCGCATGGTCAAACTGCTCCTCCCCTTGGTGGCCTCAGCTGGTGCTCAGATGTTCAGCACACCACTCTTGGGTCAAAAACTGACTTGTCTCTTGTCTGTCCTGCTATCTTACCTGCCCCGTCCCGCCCACTGCTGGTGAGGTCAGCTGGCTCAGTCTCCACCCTCAGGTCTAACTTCGATCAGAAGCCCAAATTCTATGGAACCCAATAACTTCTTCTGGGATGGTCTCATGATACCCCCAGGGGTTCCCATGGATTCGGGCCGCCGTAACCGACCTTTTGATATCAATTATGATACCATACGGTCCTCAGGAATGGCTCCGCGCTATATCTTGGCTTCCAGAGCACGTACAAACGTCTACCGCGGAGGCTTGTGTGCGCAATGGCTCCGGGACGCCGTGATATTTTTTTATTGGCCCATCCCATGCAACATGCGTGTACTTTTCATGTTTCTATATCTTATGCCTCCATGCTTGTGACAGACAAAGAAACTAGTCCTATGGGACAAATGGTCAGGTACAGATAGACGAAGCACCCCCCCCTGCTGGCTGTGTTTCCTCTCGAAGTCTTTGAAGCTCCTAGCATTCAAGTGTTAAGTAGGCTTCTTATCTTACAGGAGCCTGGATGGGGGGAAACTATCTAGTTGACGTTTTAACAGAAGGTCCCAAGGGTGGGGGCTGCTGAAGTGTGGCCATCCCTGGATATGATTTATCATTACCAAGATGGCGGCTACAGGTTCATCACATGCAGGTACGACAGTGTCTGTTCCTGGCTGGAGTGGGAGGGGGGTGGAACATCCCAGTAGTGTAGGGGCAGATAGGGGGAGCAGCCTGGGTAAAGCTAGGAGCTCATTGGGTGCTGGTCATCTGAGCTCACACATAGAGGGAGTATTTAAGGTGGGCACCATCTTAGATCAGGGTCAGTCTGTGAGACGTCAGTCGGTTGTCAGTCAGCCAGTCAGACAGTCTGTCTGAGAGCCTGAGAAGCAGAGCAGAGGAGAAGAGAGAGAGACCCAGAGGCGCAGAGGGGACCCCAAGAGCCCATAAGAGAGCTAATAGGGTGAAGGGTCGGCAACAGGGTACCGGATCCCAAGCTGGCAGAGGCTACAGCACACCTTAGCCAGGAACCGGAGGTCGTGGGCAGGATCTGCCACGATCACCCACTAAATCCACCCGGAAGGCAGACCAAGAATAGGGTCAGGGAGCCCAGAGGAGGCTTGACCAACAAGAGGCCCGAGGGAGCCGGACTTAGGTGGATCCCTGGTGGGAACGGCCAGAAGAAGGGAGAGACAGAAAGGAGCTCAGGACCACACTCCGGAGTTGCCTGGGAGTTGACCGAGTCCAGGACCTGGTGGACGCAGCACGGCTTGGGTGGTCACTGCTGTACACAGTGACCCGAGCAACACCAGTAAGTAAAACCCTGGAACTGCATTTTATGCCTCTGAGTCTCCTTGCTGCACCTTCACAACCACCATCCTCCACGGCTGACCCCCTGAGGCTATACCCCTCCCGTTGGGGGTTATACTACCTAAGCTGCACTCACATCATCAGCCTCAGTGGACCCTGCTGCAGCGGCGGCCGTATTGACCGCAATTCAACGGGTGGCGTAGTCGACACAAAAGAACATCTAGTAACATCATAAGGACTGCCACACACTGAGTTTGACACCCTGGGCACGGACCGGGTCACAGCCACTCGGAGACTACAACCCCCATCTGATCCGGCTCCGGGTATCCCTAACAGCACTGGCCCAGGGGGCGCGTCATATACATAGTTCAGTACTTCCCAAATAGCTGCAAATCTGGCATCTGAGAACATGGTTTTAGTATTGAATTTGAAGAAGTGGCCGGTATGGTCAATTCATCCTGTGCTCTCAAAAGAAATTTATCAGAAAATGAAATATTGTTTTACCTTTTGAGTTCTGTCAGATGTGCTTTTTAAAGGGAATCTGTCACCCCCTGGCACTTTTCTGATCTCTAATATGGGCATACAGGTAAGAAAATGTAAATCTATACTTACCTGTATGCCTCATATTAGAGGTCTTGTGGCTATGAAATTGCTTTTTATTTCTTCTGGATTATCATGTGTTCCCGTCCAGGGGACGGGAAGCAATCCCGCCTACTGTTTTAATTAAAATGTTTTCCACCTCCCCTGCACATCACACTGCCCTATGACATGCAGTCTTTATGGGCAGATCCCGTGCCTGCGCACTTCACCCTGCCATCTATGTACCATTGTAGAGCAGGGATCTAGTGCACAGGTGTGGGAAGTCAGTGTGACTCTTTTTCAGGAGCATGCCATTTTTTTTCCCACTAAATTTTCAGATTTTTTTCAACAAAGCACTCTAGAAATCTATTTTTTTTAATCTTTGTATGAACATGGGGGGTCTATAGTTTGTGTCTTTTTGCAAGCTGTAGTTTCTACTCTTTTGAGGTAAGTGCATGTTGGCATGAAATTAAAAATCTATTCAATTTTGCAGAAAAAGAAAACCCAGGGAGGTCGGTACATGTACAAACCCTAGTGATGCCTTAATTTAGGTGATCATTCTAGAGATTCCTTTCCCAGCAACCAGAGTTCACTTAAGAAGTGCTGCAATCAGGTTTTTTTGTATGGGTAATGATTTGCAGGACCCTGGACCATCAGCCACTTCCCTAATACGTGGTTTCCAGACCAGAGCAGTGTGCCCATCAGATCACGTGACGTGATCGCGGGGGGGCGCCGATGGGTTGCCATGACAGCCGTGGGCCTGCTGATGACTCCAGTGTCTGTCATTACGATACTCCTGTAAAAGCCAATGTTTAGCTAGCATTCATAGGAAGTCGTGATTTTAGATATACATAGCAATTCTGATGCATTGCTATGTACAGCACAAGCTCGGATGATCACAGCTTCAAGTCCCCTAAGGAGACTTTAAAATACAGTTAAAAGTTTTTTTTAAAAAAGTTGTTTTTAAAAATATTAAATAAAAAGTTCAAATTGCTTCTCTTTTGCCCCATTAAAAATAAGACAATAAAAAATAAACATATTTGGTATTGTTGCATTTGTAAAAGTCCAATCTATCAAAATATAAAATAAATTAATCTGATTGGTAAACAGCGTATGGAGAATAAAAAAAATCTAAAAATGCCAGTATTTATTTTTTGGCTGCCACAACACTAAAAAGAAAATGCAATTAGAAATTATTAAACCATCGTATCTACCCCGAAAATCGGCGACAAGCTAATTTTTTTTCTGATTTTTTTTTATCACAACTTTAACAAAAACAAAACTATACATGTTTGCCATCTGCATAATCATACTAACCTGGAGAATCATATTGCACGGTAAGTTTTACTGTATAGTGAACATGGTAAATAAACAATTGTGAAATTTCACTTTTTTTGCTATTTCAACACACTTAGAATTTTTTCCCGTTTTCTAGTATATCACATGATAAGCCCTCACATGGCTATTTGGACAGAAAAATGAAAAAAAGTTAAGGCTTTAGGAAGAAGGAGGGGAGAAAATTAAAAAATGGAAAATCGTCTGGTTGTGAAGTAGTTAATCCAGAGGCTTCCAAACTTTTGTAGGTTGTGAGCCATTGTTACGCAAAACAGAATATGACAATCCACACTGATTACTTAAAAGCGGACAGCCTAATACGGATATAAACTAGCGTTATATGCCAGTAATGTGGCTCTGAACCTGTTACCAAGCATTAATACTAAATTACATCCCTATTATCATTACTGAATTGTAGCTGCAGCTACCATCAGCTAAGGAACCCCAAAACATATCCAGTTTCACAGTCTGACATTCATGGTCCAAGTATGGACAGCAATGTTCAGACTGGCTTCGGGACTCCTTAACCAAGCTCAGATGTGTTTTAGGAATATATATGAGGCTGTTGAGTTTGGGTCAGGAGGCCCTTGGCCAGTCCAGACATCACGGTCCATATTAGTACCTTGAGGCTGGTTTCACACATCCAACATTCATGGTCTAACTCCTACATTTAGATGCATTCAATATAGCACTTCCATAGTGGCACTTCCATAAACAGGACGTGTTATTAATAAAGTATAAAGCTATTCAAAAATTCTGTGTCAATTCATTATAATAAAGGTAAAGGTGTGTAAATAGACAAATGTCAATGGTATGGAAAATGACTGATGTGTATGATCCAATTTGCTTAAATGGCTCAGCAGGTCAGAAAATGTTAGATGTATCTAACACCTCATCTGGTTCCTCAGTACTCGCTGACCAGCATACTCCTAAAATGACTCATGTTTACTGGAAACACAGGTAGTGTGTTCACTGGTGAGGCACTGAAGCCTGCCAGGTGATGAGAGATGGGGTGAGCTCACCTCTCTGCCACACCATGCTGTACAAATTACATCACCTGGCAAAGATGACAACTTTCAAGATCAAGAATTTAATCATAATGAAAAAAATGAAAAATGACCTTGTAATTTCTGCATTAGGTTATGTGCCCACGATCAGGCTATAGTAGCGCTTTGGACGGTATTTTTGCTGCGTCCGATCACGCAGGTAAATCTGCATGTGTTCATTGGACACAGGTGAGCTGCGTCCAAAACACTGCTAGTACAGATAGTGGGCACATACCCTTACTGTAAAGCAGGGCTGTGGACTTGGTAAGCCAAACTACTTACTCCAACTCAATTTCCCTGATTCTCAACTCCAAGTGAATGACTCCGACTCCACAGCACTGCCTCACTACTGACCATGTACATTAAGTGCAGCACTGATTCATCTCAACTAAAAGCAGAGATCCTTAGATAAGGAACAGAATAGGCATTTATAGGATATTTCACAACTTTCCTAAATTCTTATGAAAAATTTTACAGCACATCCTGCATTGTACTAATGAACCCAATTTATTATATATTTTAGGAGTCAGAGTCTGTCCATTCTATACCAACTCAGACTCCACAACTGCAAAGACTGGCATCTAGTGCACTCACAAATGGGTAGTAGGTGTACACAGGGCAACCATCAGGGCATTACTGCCCTTACAGGCATATGGGGCCCGGTGAGCAGAGAGGCCTGGACCAGGCCTTCCCTCTTCTGCTCACGAGGCCCCAGCTGCAGGATTCTGCCGGTTCAGTTACTGAACGTGAGTTCTTGGACGAGCGTTCAGTTGAAATCTAATGCAGTTCGGGAAGCTTCCCGCAATAGATAACAGCCGCCAGCCAATCACAGGTCGACAGCCGACGTCAGCGTGCACGTTGCATGACGTCACTGTCATGCGCCGGCTACCCTCTGATGATGGGAGAGCAAGGCGCCGCTGGACCGTGGCAAAGTAAGAAGAAACCGTTTTCTTTTTTTAAAATTTTTTTTTGTAAAGCCGCACTATATTTCCGGTAACACATGATTGACCTGAGTGGGGGCTTGCTTTTTTGTGTGGACTGAGTTGAAGCTTTTGCTGGGAACATTTTACATAACATTTTGGATCAGTGTTATCCTGCACTTTACTCTGAGCACTTATCGGGGTTTCCATCTAAATCTCCGAGAGACGCGATTCAGATGAATCCCAGAGGGATCCATTCACTATAATGAGGCAGCAGAGTTACTCTTGACTCCGTCTGGCAACGGTACTTTTATGCATGCCTAATAAAAAGACGGACACCGACAGATCATAGGCCAGACGGCGTCCACAGTGCCTCCATCTGCCTCATTATAGGGAATCTTCTGCCGAGGGTTCTGTCTGAATAATGTATTTCAGAGTTTTACACGGAAACCCCGGTGTAAGCGCTCAGCGCAGATCGCAGAATAAATGTGTGCCGAGCCTTACTGCGATCTTTGGGATGCAGAATTAACATATCACCAGCAGGTGAAGAAATGGTTTTATTTATTTTTTACGCTGTTCCTCATGCAGTATAAGTGATAAGACAACTTTATTCTTCGGGTCAGTGCGATTACAGTGATACCAGATTTATAGAGGGTTTTTAGGTTTGGCTGCTGTCACACACTAAAAGACTTTTTTTATTGCATCGCCATATTTTGAGAGCTATAATTTTTCCATATTTTGGCCGACAGTCATGTAAGGGCTTGTTTTTTGCGGGACATCTTGATGTTGTTACTGGTACTATTTTTGGGCACGTGACATTTTTTGATCGCTTTCTATTCTGATTTTTGGGGGGCAGAATAAACAAAAAACAGCAATTTTAGGATTTTTTAGGTCGTTCCGCATGTGGTAAAATTTATAAGACACCTTTATTCTTCGGGTCAGTACGATTACAGCGGTACCACATTTACAGCTTTTTTTATGTTTTGGTGGTTTTACACAAACTATTTTATAGACAAAATAATTATTTTTGCATCGCTTTATTCTGAGAGCTATAGCTTTTTATTTTTCCATGGATGGATCTATATGGCAGCTTGTTTTTTGCGGGACGAGATGACATTTTCAGAGGTACCATTTTATTTACATTCATATTTTTGATTGCGTTTTATTATACTTTTTGTTGGTTGGTATCATAAAGCCTAATTTTTTGCCTCTTTTTTTTTTTTACGGTGTTCACTGAAGGGGTTAACTAGCGAGACAGTTTTATAGGTCAGGTTGTTGCAATTGCAAGCTGATCACTGTATAGTATAGGGATGCAGCAGCGTTCCTATACTACACAAATTGTCAGTTCTGCACTGACAGAAAATTGCCAGATCATGCACTGCGCATGATCTAGCAACTTAACTAGCTCTGGTGACCCGCATGTCGTAATGATGACATCAGGTCACCACAGCAACGATCGGGACTCTGCAATGATGTCGCGGGGTCTCCGATCCAAAGGAAGAGTGGCTTTCTTCTGTCTGCCTGCATGCTAAATGCTGCAATCGCAGTATTTAGCAGGTTAAAGTGCCGGAAGCGGTGGGGGGAACGATCCTGGCACTGACTGCCAGGTGTCAGCTGTCACAATCAGCTGATACCCAGCTGAGATTGTGCGCAGCCTCTGTGCGTGCAAAATCGAGGAGAGGTGTCCATACGTCCCTGGTCAATAAGTACCAGGCAACAGGGATGTATGGATACATCTTATGTCAGAAAGGTGTTATTATTATTATTATTTATTGTTATAGCGCCATTTATTCCATGGCACTTTACATGTGATAGGGATATACATAAAAGCATTTACATAATCTTAACAAAACGAGTCAGCGACTGGTACAGGAGGAGCGAGGACCCTGCACGCGAGAGCTCAATCTAGGAGGGATGGGTGAGGATACATTAGGTGAGGGTAGAGCTGGTCGTGGAGCGGTGGTTACTGCAGGTTGTAGGTGTCACGGGTGTGTCGCCACGAAGATCGTCACGATTACACAGCCTGACTTCTCGCAGCTGACTTTTTGGTGCTTTGTGTTTTCGGCAGTGAGGGAGTTAATTCTCTCTCTCTCTGTGCTAGACGAGGTCCAGCCTCGCCCAGCTGCAATCAATGTTGATTTAGTGAGACTCCTTCAAATGCCTGCTGGTCTGTTTGGGAAGTGTCGGTGAAAGCATTTCATACAGACTAACAGAGCGGATCGTGGTATTTGGAGTTTCTGAGATAAGTGTATTTGGAGTGTTTCTTCCCTTCCTCGCTTTATCATTTATCTCCTTTCCCGTTGGTGTTCCCTCTGTTGTAGTTGTGTAGTTTTTGTATGCAAGGTGGTTTTGGTTTTTCCCTTGTACTGTCTCGTTCGTCTAAGTACTGTGTGTGGGCATATTATTACTTGTCCCCTTTTGTTGTGATCGGGGTCCTTCTCAGGACTAGATTACTTAGGTACAGGGATCCTCAGGAGGTAGGGGTTACGCTGGCGGCCTGGACCTCTGTACCTTTAACAGTACCTCCAGGTTGAGGGATTAGTCAGGGCCCCAGCTTAGGGTCAGCTTAGGCCCCCCTACCTCCAGTATACTGAGACAGCGTGACAGTAGGCTTGTCGGAAGAGGTAGGTCTTCAGGTTTCTTTTGAAGGTTTCCATGGTCGGCGAGAGTCTGATGTGTTGGGGTAGAGAGTTCCAGAGTAGGGGGGGGGGGGAAGCACGGGAGAAATCTTGTATACGATTGTGGGGGGAGGAGGAGATAAGAGGGGAGTAGAGAAGGAGATCTTGTGAGGATCGGAGGTTGCGTGCAGGTGAGTACCGGGAGACTAGGTCACAGATGTATGGGGGAGACAGGTTGTGGATGGCTTTGTATGCCATGGTTAGGGTTTTGAACTGAATTCTCTGGGCAATGGGGAGCCAGTGAAGCGATTGACAGAGAGGAGAGGCCGGGGAATAGCGGGGGGACAGGTGGATTAGCCGAGCAGCAGAGTTTAGGATAGATTGGAGAGACGCAAGAGTGTTGGAAGGGAGGCCACGGAGCAGGAGGTTGCAGTAGTCTAGGCGAGATATGATGAGGGCATGCACTAGTGTTTTTGCAGAGTCTTTGCTGAGGAATCCACGGATCTGGGAGATGTTTTTGAGTTGGAGTCGGCAGGAAGTGGAAAGGGCTTGGATATGTGGCTTGAAGGAGAGCTCAGAGTCCAGGGTTACTCCAAGGCAGCGAGCTTGTGGGATGGGGGAGAGTGAACAGCCATTGACGCTGATGGATAGGTCAGATGGGGGATGTGAATGAGAGGGTGGAAAGATGATGAACTCTGTTTTATCCATGTTGAGTTTTAGAAATCTGTCAGAGAAGAAGGATGAGATGGTGGACAGACATTGTTGGTTTCTGGTTAGTAGGGAGGAGATATTGGGTCCAGAGAGGTAGATCTGTGTGTCGTCAGCATAGAGGTGATACTGAAAACCGTGAGACTCTATGAGCTGTCCCAGGCCTAAGGTGTAGATGGAGAAAAGCAGAGGTCCTAGGACTGAACCTTGGGGGACACCGACAGATAGGGGGCGAGATGAGGAGGTGGTGCGTGAGTGGGAGACGCTGAATGTCCTGTCTGTTAAGTATGAGGAGATCCAAGATAGATGCCAAGAGATTAGAGAATCTGGAGTAAGAGGGAATGGTCCACTGTGTCGAAGGCAGATGACAGGTCCAGAAGGAGGAGGATGGAGTAGTGTCGCTTGGATTTGGCAGTTAGTAGGTCGTTGGTAACTTTGGTCAGGGCAGTTTCAGTCGAGTGATGCGGTCGGAAGCCAGATTGCAGGCGGTCGAAGAGGGAGAAGGAGGAGAGGTGGGAGGACAGTTCAAGGTGGACATGTTGTTCTAGTAGTTTTGAGGCAAAGGGGTGAAGTGATATGGGGCGGTAGCTAGTCAGAGAGGAAGGGTCAAGGGAGGGCTTTTTGAGGATGGGTGTGATTATGGCATGTTTGAAACATGAGGGGAAGACACCGGTTGTTAGTGACAGATTGAAGAGGTGGGTTAGGGTTGGGATGAAGACTGTGGTAAGGTTAGTGATGAGGTGGGATGGGATTGGGTCAAGTTCGCAGGTGGTGAGGTGTGATTTGGAGAGTAAAGAGGAGACTTGACCTTCTGTAATGGTGGAGAAGTGGGGTTTGGAGGAGGAGGGTTGAGTAGATATGAGGAGGGGTTGTGTGGACTTTAGGCAAAAGTTTTGTCTGATGGTGTCAATCTTCTGTTTGAAGAATGAGGCAAAGTCGTCGGCTGAGATGAGAGAAGAGGGAGGAGGTGCTGGGGGACGAAGGAGAGAGTTGAAAGTGTTAAATAGCTGTTTAGAGTTGTGAGATAGGGAGGATATGAGAGATGAGAAGTAGGTTTGTTTTGCTGTAGCGAGTGCGGACTTGAAATTAGTGAGGGATTGCTTGAATGCGATGAAGTGCTCGATGGAGTGAGACCTTTTCCATCTCCACTCCGCAACCCTGGAGGCCCGGCGCAGTTCTTTAGTAAGTTTAGTGTGCCAGGGTTTCCTGTTGAATGTGCGAGTTGTGGTGTGTGTGAGAGGGGCGATCGAGTCTAGAGCTGCAGCTATTGTGGTGTTATATGAAGCAGCAGCAACGTCGGCATTGTGTAAGGAATTTATGTCTGTAAGAGGGAGGAGGGATTCAGAGAGTGAGTGTAGGTCAAGGTGTTTGAGGTTTCTGCGAGCGTGTGTAAGTTTGTGGAGTGGGGATTGTGCACCTGGAGAGGAGAGGGTAGAGAATGTGAGGAGGTTATGGTCAGAGAGAGGTAGTGGTGAGTTACAGAGGTTAGATATGGAACAGAGGCGGGTGAAGATGAGGTCCAGTGTGTGGCCATCTTTGTTGGTGGGTGTGGAAGACCATAGAGTGAGTCCGAAGGAGGAAGTGAGGGATAGGAGCTTAGAGACAGACGAGTGGGAAGTGTCAATGGGGATGTTGAAGTCACCCATTATGATAGTGGGGATGTCGGTGGAGAGGAAGTGAAGCAGCCAGGTGGTTAAGTGGTCTAAGAAGGTGGTGGCTTGCCCTGGGGGTCAGTAAACGACGACCAGTTGGAGGTTGGAGGGGGAAAAAGGCATAATCATTCAAAGTTTGAAAATTGCAATTTTAAATTTGTCACATTTCTGATATTTTTAAAAATAAAACATATCAATCTAAATTTACCATTATCAAAGTATAATGTGTCACAAAAAAAACAAAACTCAAAATCAATGGGATATGTGGAAGCATTACAGATTTAATACTACATAAAGTGACATCAAATTTCAAAAATTTGGCCCAGTCATTAAGGGGTTAATACCACCCGAAAAAAAATGTCAGGACATCTTTGGCTGTAACAAATGGTAGCATAAATTAGAAATCAGGCAGCACATGCTGCAGTGTAAGTAGGATTCTAATGTATTTGCACGGCTTTAAGTATCTGGCTACAAATGTACAGAACCAGAACGGTCAGTGTCCATGTGTTAACGGTGGGTACAGGCTTGGACTGGCCCACAGGAGAACAGGAGAATCCTCCGGTGGGCTCCTGTGCATGAGTGGGCCACCACCCTCTTATATGAACAGAATTCCAATGGAAACACCAACAGAGACCTAATGGAGCCACACACTATTATGATGCTGATTTGAGTCACTTTGGTCAATGTTTGGCCTTCATCTTGGCAATGTGTGTCGTTTTTCAGACATGCACAAAACCGTGATCTGCCAATTTCTTTGGTGTTCTCTGTTGCAACACTACTGTGTAATGTTAACAGACTATTAAAGCGCACCTGTCAACAGGATTGTGCTCCGTAAACTATTTTACCTAGCACCATACTACTAGATGCATTATGTGGCAGGTTAGTGAAGGCACAGTGACCTGTCACAAGAGCATATAGATAAATATGTAAGCAGAGCACCAGATAGCGCACCCCGCACAGGAAGCCCCGAAACATGAGCATATCATTATCTCCAAACTGAAAGTAAAGCTTACACAAGAACCACAGGACGGATTTCATCAACCAAGGTATCATATTAATCAGTGTAATTTCACCCACCTGACAGCATATGTAGTTTACTGAGCACAATCCTGCTGACAGGTGCACTTTAAGAGATATTTTTATCTAGAAGCATGTTATTTTTGTGTGAATGAGAGAATACAGATTAACTTTTTACACCTACAGAAGAAAAGAACAGAGAAACAAAAAAAAAACAAGACACAGCTAAAACAGAAGAAAAGCATAATAAACCCCCAAAAACCAGAACTTTAAGAAGAATGCATTGGTTTGAAAGAGAGCTTAGACCATAACAAATGCATCTGTAAATGTATGAAGTTGTTTTCTAAAAGCTTGGTCCAGTACATCAACAATTGGCATCAGGAGGGAAAGATTAACTCTTTTAGGGCAGATGGTATCATACATTATACAGTAGTGTTCAAAATAATAGCAGTGTGTTCAAAAACATGAGTTAATCACAAATTCTTTTATACTAGTTTTCATTTCCATGCATTGGGAACATCGAACATTGTTTTCTAAATCAAAACATGGAAAAATGTATATAATTTTAACTACTTACAGAAAACAAAAAATAAACATTGGGCTGTTCTAAAAAATAGCAGTGTCTGCATTTGTCTTAACAAACTCACAATATGAACATTTTTTTAGGATTTAGCATTCCTGTGAATCACTAACCTAATATTTAGTTGTGTACCCACAGGTTTTTTTTAGAACTGCTTCACATCTATGTTGCATAGAGTCAACCAACTTCTGGCACCTGTCAACTGTTATTCCAGCCCCGGATGATTTGACTACATTCCACAATTTTTTGGCATTTGTTGGCTTTGCCTCAGAAATGTCATTTTTGATGTCACCCCACAAGTGTTCTATCAGATTAAGGTCCGGGGATTGGGCTGGTCGCTCCATAACCTCAATTTTGTTGGACTGGAACCAAGATAATGCTCGTTTACTGTTTTTTTTAGGGTTGTTGTCTTGTTGAAACACCCATTTTAAGGGCATATCATCTTCACCTCCTCAGCATAAGACAACATGACTGCTTTAAGTATTTTGATATATGCAAACTGGTCCATGATCCCTGGTATGCAGTAAATAGGTTCGGCACCATAGTAGAAACATCTCCATATTATGATGCTTGCACCACCATGCTTCACTGTCTTCAGAGTGTACTGTGGCTTGAATGCAGAGTTTGGGGGTTGTCTGACGAACTGTCTGCGGCCCTTGGACCCAAATATAACTATTTTAATTTCATCAGTCCACAAAATGTTTCTCCAGTTCTCTTTAGGCCAGTTGATGTGTTCTTTGGCAAATTCTATATGCTTCATTACATCTTCATTTCCATTTTAAAGCATTGGAGATCATTTTAGCTGAACAGCCTACCATTGCTTGCACTTTTTTATAAGTTTTAAACTCTCCAAACACAACTTTTTAATTAAAGTACGCTGTTCTTCTGAACAATGTCTTGAACTACCCATATTTCTCAGGCTTTCAAGGAGAAATGCATGTACAACATGTGCTGCCTTCACCCTTAAATAAGGGCTACCTGATTCACACCTGTTTCTTCACAGAATGATTGACCTCACTAATTGAACTCCACACTGCTATTATTTTGAACACCCCCCTTACAATTAATTATTCAAATACACAGACTCAAAAACATGCAGATCATGAAAGCGGAGTCTGTTGGTTTTCTTAGAATCTATTGCACCAACTGGTAAATTGTTTGACATGTGGAAATATAATTTATACCAAAAGCAGTGATTAATCTGGTTAGTCATATTGGACTGCTATTTCGAACACTACTGTGTGTGTACATATAACAAAACCGACCAGCAAGGGTATTGTGCACAAGCTGTATTTTTGCATCGAAAAACGCAGAATTTTACTGTCCAAGTAGGGAATTACAGTTCTGAAATCTCAGGCACATGTGGCTTATTTTTTCCTTCAAGATTTGAAGCAGATTCAAACCTGCAACAGGTCAATTCTTGCAGTGTTTTTTATCTTTTTCTTTAGAATAAGAAAAAGAAACAAAATATTTAAGATGTGCATATCCCCTTACCAAAAGTTCAGGCAAGTTAATTGTAAAATCTGCCCCAGTCCTTTAATCTCCATCCAATGTATACCTTGCAGCTTTGTATCAGTGATGAACCCTGCAGATGAAGAGCCATATATGCCTATGAAAAATAATTATGCTTTTCAAATATAAGCCCAATCGTCCTTGACACAAAAATGAAGACCAACACATTTTGTTTCTTTGGTGTTTATTGCAAATCATTTGACACCTTATCCAGGATGATGTGTCACTTAAATTTGCTGGCATTTTAAAAATAGCCAAGATTGTTCTCCCTCTCCGAAGCTGCCTCCCGCTTCAACTGAGCAATTAAAGCTTTGATTACAGCAGATTAGATTTGATTGGCATTGTTCTTCAAGAAAAGAGTTGCCTCATCTTTCTTCTGAAGAGAAAAAAAAAACAGCTACACGTATCAACAAGCAGATTCAACATTAAAGGGAATGTGTCACCCCCTGGGACCTATCAGATCGCTAATATGGGCATACAGGTGATAGAAATGTGAATCTATACTTACCTGTATGGCCTATATTAGCGGTCTGATTGCTGCGCAATACCTTTTTATTAAATTATTTCTGCCAGGCTTCGTGTCCGGGGGATGCCCAGAAATGCCCGCCTACTTGCTTCGTTTCCATACTCACCCGACCTCCCCTGCATGTCACAGGGCCCTGTGATGTGCAGTTCCCGGATCCAGCGTCTTCGCAGTTTCCCCTTTACGGACGGCGCTCTTCTCCCTGCCGCCTGTGTAGTGTTGTGCAGCAGGGATCTTGTGAGGTGAGTCACTCTGCCTTCCCAGCCCCTGCGCACAAGTTCTAATAGGTCCCAGGGGGTGACAGATTCCCTTTAAGGGTTTGTGCCCACTAAAGGAATAGAACACATGCGGATTTAATTGCGTGATTGAAATGCAGTGAAATATCTGCGTCCAAAACCCTGCTATTTCCTGTTCGGGGGCACATAGCCTAAGACGGACAAACAGCACAAAGCAGGATCCGTTGCAGCATTCAGCTAAGTAAGTTGTATCCTTTTTTTATATTCCTTACTGAAAGGCTTTTTTTTTTTTATTTGAAAAAGATGTATCCTTGCTAAAACATATATAGCATAAAATATTACCCTGTTTTCTGTCCCCAAGACATAAAACATGGCCAAATGAGAACTCAAAAAAATAAATCCAAAGCTCCATAACACATTAAAGGGAGTCTGTCAGCAGATTTTTTATGTAATCTGAGAGCAGCTGAATTAGGGGCAGAGTTTCAAATTCCAGCAATTTATCACTTACTGAACTGCTTGTTGTAATTTTGATAGAATCCCTGTTTTCTTTCTTGTAGATGTAGCAGTGGTCAGAATGCTGAGCTGTATGTAACCCCGCCCACACGCTGACTGGCAGGTCCCTGTGTATACTGCACATGGTCAGCAAATTGCCAATCAGTGGGGAAGGCGGGATTATTCAGATTAACTTGACTGTCCTGCACAAGAGACCTAGTCCAGCAGTGATAATCTCCTGCTGATAAAACACTGATTGTATTGAAACTACAGCACACAGCCTAATAAGTGACATCGCTAGAACTGGGGTCTCTGCCCTATATCATGCTGCTCTCAGATTAAATAGCAAATATCTACTGACAGATTCTCTTTAAATATATTGCCATTGTGGATATTCACAATATAATTTACATTTAGCACTCCGCTGGCATCATTTGTAAAAAATGGTTTTAAAATATGAATTAGCCGTTTTAGACTGAATATGACATATTATAGAACAAGTCACTTTTGATCACAGGAAATAAGGGAAATTGAATTAGGGTAAAAACACTGGATTGGAAGTGATATGGAAACAGCATAGTTTTTTTGCCAAATATATAAAAATATATTAACAATTGAACAGCATTATAGCACCACATAAGGGAAAACAGAGAAATAAAAATTAAAAAAGGTTAGAAAATCTGAAACAATTATATATATACACACACGATAGACATATATATCTATACATACACACATGGTCAAAATTGTTGGTACCTCTCGTTTAATGAAAGAAAAACCCACAATGGTCACAGAAATAACCTGAATCTGACAAAAGTAATAATAAATTAAAAATCTATGAAAATGAACAAATGAAAGTCAGACTTTGCTTTTCAACCCTGCGTCCACAGAATTAAAAAAAAAAATTAAACTCATGAAATAGGCCTGGACAGAAATGATGGTACTCTTAACTTAATATTTGGTTTTACAACCTTTTGAGGCAATCACTGCAAACAAACGATTCCTGTAACTGTCAATGAGACTTCTACACCGCAATGACTGACTTTCATGTGTTCATTTTCATAGATTTATTATTACTTTTGTCAGATTCAAGTTATTTCTGTGACCATTGTGGGTTTTTCTTTCATTAAACGAGGGGCACCAACAATTTTGACCACGTGTGTAGATATATATCTATATATACACACTGTATATATCTGTAGATATACATATATACACACACACCTGTTTATATCTCAACAAGCCTCTGCATAGGCACAGCAAGCACTGTGACCACTTTACATAATACATAAATACTAATTTGATTAACTGCAGACTGTATACATCTGTATATATTTAGGACCACTATTGGGTATGAGGAAAGTTATTTTTTAGATTGTCTGGCTGCTGCATTGAATAAAATACAGCAATCTACATCCCCAATGAAAGATCTTATGTGATGTGTGTTGTCCTCCTAACCCCTATAATACAGCAAAAACAACATGTGTTTTACCTGTGTACCTACGCAGTGCTACATCATGTGCTGCTTGCACGAAAATCTGTTTCCTTTTGTAAAGTTTTAAAAAGATAAATCTGGATTTTTATGCACATTGCTATTTTTTTTTTTTTTTTTTTAACTGAAATTCAATGAAGCAGCAAAACATCTTTGCTGAAGCACACTCAAATCTCCTTAGAAACAATAGCTCATTCTCTCCTCCAGGCCTCGTTTTCTAAACCAAATTCCCCTTAAATAAAAGTATAAAAAGGTTTCAAATAATAAAGGATGAGATAATAAAAAAACATTAGAACATTGCTTAAATGGTCAAAACAGCATTTTATTCCCAGTGTTATATTTGTGAATTGTCGTTTTCACAAGCACTTTCTTAATTTCCCTGACATCAATTTAATTAGCCCCTCTGAAGTCAAGGCACAGACAGAAAGCTGGAATTATTCATTAGGGGAAGGAATTAGAAGGATTTTAGGCTTCAGTAACCATAGAGGGCTGTTAGAAGCATTGGGTTTTTAAATTGGTAAGTGCTGTTTTTTCTTCTGGCTGGCAGTAGAGAGCCCTGAAAGGGGATCTAGCACCTGCCATTTCATGCTTTTAAAATGAAACTGACTTCATACAGCTATAAAATATAGATTGCATTAATATATATATAATAACAAATATATATATATATATATATATATATATATATATATATATATATATATATATATATATATACACACATATATATATATATACACACACATACATACACACACACACACACACAGTACAGACCAAAGGTTTGGACACGCCTTCTCATTTAAAGATTTTTCTGTATTTTCTTGACTATGAAAATTGTACATTCACACTGAAGGCATCAAAACTATGAATTAACACATGTGGAATTATATACTTAACAAAAAAGTGTGAAACAACTGAAAATATGTCTTATATTCTAGGTTCTTCAAAGTAGCCACCTTTTGCTTTGATGACTGCTTTGCACACTCTTGGCATTCTCTTGATGAGCTTCAAGAGGTAGTCACCGGAAATGGTCTTCCAACAATCTTGAAGGAGTTCCCAGAGATGCTTAGCACTTGTTGGCCCTTTTGCCTTCACTCTGCGGTCCAGCTCACCCCAAACCATCTCAATTGGGTTCAGGTCTGGTGACTGTGGAGGCCAGGTCATCTGGCGTAGCACCCCATTACTCTCCTTCTTGGTCAAGTAGCCCTTACACAGTCTGGAGGTGTGTTTGGGGTCATTGTCCTGTTGAAAAATAAATGATGGTACAACTAAACGCAAACCGGATGGAATAGCATGCCGCTGCAAGATGCGGTGGTAGCCATGTTGCTTCGGTATGCCTTCTATTTTGAATAAATCCCCAACAGTGTCACCAGCAAAGCACTCCCACACCATCACACCTCCTCCTCCATGCTTCACGGTGGGAACCAGGCATGTAGAGTCCATCCGTTCACCTTTTCTGCGTCGCACAAAGACACGGTGGTTGGAACCAAAGATCTCAAATTTGGACTCATCAGACCAAAGCACAGATTTCCACTGGTCTAATGTCCATTCCTTGTGTTCTTTACCCAAACAAGCCTCTTCTGCTTGTTGCCCGTCCTTAGCAGTGGTTTCCTAGCAGCTATTTTACCATGAAAGCCTGCTGCACAAAGTCTCCTCTTAACAGTTGTTGAAGAGATGTGTCTGCTGCTAGAACTCTGTGTGGCATTGACCTGGTCTCTAATCTGAGCTGCTGTTAACCTGCGATTTCTGAGGCTGGTCACTCGGATAAACTTATCCTCAGAAGCAGAGGTGACTCTTGGTCTTCCTTTCCTGTAGAGGTCCTCACGTGAGCCAGTTTCTTTGTAGCGCTTGATGGTTTTTGCAACTGCACTTGGGGACACTTTCAAAGTTTTCACAATTTTTCGGACTGACTGACCTTCATTTCTTAAAGTAATGATGGCCACTCGTTTTTCTTTACTTAGAATTTGTATTATGGCAAGAAAAAAACAGCTAACAGTATATTCAGTAGGACTATCAGCTGTGTATCCACCAGACTTCTGCACAACACAACTGATGGTCCCAACCCCATATATAAGGCAAGAAATCCCACTTATTAAACCTGACAGGGCACACCTGTGAAGTGAAAAACATTTCCGGTGACTACCTCTTGAAGCTCATCAAGAGAATGCCAAGAGTGTGCAAAGCAGTCATCAAAGCAAAAGGTGGCTACTTTGAAGAACCTAGAATATAAGACATATTTTCAGTTGTTTCACACTTTTTTGTTAAGTATATAATTCCACATGTGTTAATTCATAGTTTTGATGCCTTCAGCGTGAATGTACAATTTTCATAGTCAAGAAAATACAGAAAAATCTTTAAATGAGAAGGTGTGTCCAAACTTTTGGTCTGTACTGTATATATGTATGCCCTGTCAGGTTTAATAAGTGGGATTTTTTGCCTTATAAATGGCGTTGGGACCATCATTTGTGTTGTGCAGAAGTCAGGTGGATACACAGCGGATAGTCCTACTGAATAGACTGTTAGAATTAGTATTATGGCAAGAAAAAAGCAGTGTCTCAAGTCTCATTCTGTCTCAGAAACACTTCTTAAATACACATCCACAGGTTAAGAATTATGGATGATATTATTTCACAGGGTTTGAGTATCCACAGTTGATCTCCCAAGATTGACTGGCAAACACCCTACAATGGTATTTAACATAACTAGCAAACATTCATTGTTCTAGCTAATCTATTTACATAGTATGTATCACGGGGCTCTTGTAAATACACATCATTGTTTCATAATCAAAGAGCAGAAAACATTCAGAGTTATACAAATAGTATGTGTTAATCAACTAAAGAAGAACACAGATTAAAGAGTCAACATAAAAAAAGGTATGCTTCTCTTGCCATCAGAAAGTATGTCTGGCATAATTAAGATTTAACGCTTTATTGTCACAATGACATGCATAGTGAGGACAGCAGCACAGAGGAGGAGGGAGGCATAGTACCATAACAGGCAGGAACAAGCAGTGGAGTGGCCACAGGCACAAGGCGAGCAACTGTTCCCCAGAACAACAACATGAGGGAAGTTGCCAGTCCAACTCTCAGGTCTTCCAGAGTCTGGCTTTTTTAAAGACTGTCCAGATCACCCCAAAAAGGCTGACATGCCAGCATCAGCAGAGGCAGCAAAACTACCAGCCTAACCACCACCAGCATGCCCAGGCACATGACAGCAAAGCATCAACTAGTTGGGCTGAAGACCAGGGTCCAGAAATCAGTGTCTACTGTCGCTGACGGCACACTGGGTTAATATAGTGGAAGCCGGGACCCAGTCGGACCCTGGGACGGAACACGTCCTCCCGACGCCGAGGATTGCGGGCTCTTGGTCAATCAGGGCAAATACATTCTACAGCTCCTGCACCTCCTCATCCTGCTCATCTTCAGCCTCCGTATCCAAAATGACCACATCAGTCAGAAGCTGGAAGCACTGTTTCAGCCAAGTCGGCCAAGCAGCAACAGGTTGTGCTGAAGCTAAAATGCTTAGGGGACAAACCGCACACCGCTGCAGAGTTGTTGACAGCTGTAACAGAGCAGGCAAGGCAGATCTGTGGCTGTCACCGCTGAACCTACAGCCAGTCTTGGTCTAGTGTGACAATGGCCGGAACCTGGTGGCAGCTCTGAAGCTTGGTAACCTCACACACGTACCATGCCTGGCCCATGTGCTCAACTTAGTGGTTTAGCGGTTTCTCAAAACCTACCTGGTGTGTGCCCATTTCAGAAAGTCAGCTACAGCTTCCGCCACCCTCGCCGTGCTCCAGCAGCGTTTGCAGCTTCCAGCTCACCGACTGGGGTGCAATGTCACCATGCATTGGAACTCAACGCTGCATATGGATTTGTGAGAAGTGGGCAGTTGTTGAGTACCAGCTTTAACACGCCCGTCGGTATTCAGGTCAGCCTCCGCACATAAGAACTGATGAGTGGGCATGGATGACTGACATCTGTGCCGTCCTCCAAAATTTTAATGACTCCAGCAAGATGGTGAGCGGCGATGACGCCATAATTACTGAAAACGCTCGCTGCTCACAATTAAAGAGGGGGCATTGCAGGCAGAGCTCGATGAGATGGAGCAAGGAACTATGCAGCCCAGCCTCACCTCATCTCAACACAGATTGGGCGATAATGAGGAGGACAAGCAAGAAGAGGAGGAGGAGAAAAAAAAAAGTTATTTTCCTGTGCTACAGGTGGTACTACCCACACAAGTCATACCGTTTGTTCAGCATGGATGGCCTGAGGAGAGGGAGAACAAGTAGGAGGACCAGGAGGAGGATGAGGAGAGCATGGACAGTCGTCCTCTTGGTCAGACAGGGAAGTCTTGTCTGTTGGCAGTCTGGCACACATGGCTGACTATGTTCCGCTGCCTTTCCCGTGACCCTCGTGTTGTACGCATTTTGGGCAACAGTAATTACTGGTGGGTCAAACTTCTAGACCCACGCTACAAGGAGAACTTTATCTCTCCTTCCCGCGGTCTAATAAAATATTGCAGTACCAGAAGGCCCTTGTTGAAGAATTATTTAAAAAACTCCCATCTGCAAACGCTGGCGACAGAGGACAATCAAGGAGTACAGGCGAGGGAGACACAAAAACGATGCAGCTGAGGCAGGGGAACACCGTCAAAGGTGTGGGACAGTTTTCTCAGACCCTCCCAGCGCACAGACCCTTATGCGCGGGGTACTCTGACAAGGAGGGAAAAGTTTTGGAATATGCTGAAGGAGTACCTTGCTGACCATACTAACGTCCTCCATGATTCCTCTGTGCCATATAGCCATTGGGTATCCAAGCTGGACACGTGGCAAGAACTGTCTTCTCTACGACTTGGAGGTCCTGGCCTGCCCTGCCGCTAGAGTTTTGTCAGAGTGGATTTTTATTGCCGCTGGGGGCATTATAGCTCATAGGTACACCCGCCTGTCAACTGAAAATGCTGACAGACAGACTCTTATAAAAATTAACAAGGGCTAGTTTGGTCCAGACTTCTCAGCACCACCGAATGATAGCAGCGTAACAAAGTCAAATCCAGTGTTTTTTTTTTTTTTTTTTTTTTTTTGGGGGGGGGGGGGGGGGGTGTCTATTCCCATGCAACTCTTCACATCCAGGCATGGATATACGCTTCCTGATTCTGTTGTCGTCCTCCTCCTCCACCACATCACAAGGGTAACTGTGATGTAACACCCACAAGTTTTTTTTAAGGGGGTTTATGATGCCCGTAGGAAATTTTTTTTTAGAGGCCTACCTCTAACATTCTGCATGTTATACAGTATGTTCATGTATACCCCCCCAAGGGTAAATGTTTTTCAGCCCATGCATTTAATGCATGGGCATTACCAGTATAAGAGACCCACTCCTTAACAATGGTATTTTTTTTTTTTTTTTAATGAGGACCTCCTCTACGTCTCTTCAAAGGTGTATTGGAGTGAATCCAATTTTTTGGCAGCCTTTGCAGTCACTGCTTATGCAATAACAGTATAGGAGACCCACTCCTTAATAATGGGAACAACAAAGCATAGCCGCCTGATGGCCTTGTAAAAACAGGCTTTGACTTTCACAGTCCCTCCTTCACAAATGAAACAGGATGTGTCTGATCATGTCTCACACAACACATGGCCAGATAAGGTAGTAAAATGTTCAAATGACATTTACCGGTGAATGTATTTTTCACCGTTGAAAGCAATGCAAAAGTGCAAAAACGCTACCTGTGAACATAGCCCAAGGTGTGGAGAAGCTTTTTTGTTTTTGGATATTTATTTTGCCTTACATACAAGTCATTACCCTGGAAAGAATGTTCCTTAACAATTTTTTCCAGGAAAATCCATTTTGGCTTCATTTTTGTATTCTTTATTGCGAGTCCGTAAAAGTGGCGTAATACTCTAACAACATTGCTGACAGCAGTGACCAGGGAGTCAGATGCTTCCAGGGGTCTTCTCCATGCTTTTCCCATAACATTTGAGCACTGTTCCCATCGATTTGGCCAATTTTTAGACCTCCTCTAGACCTCTGGGGGAGGCCACCGGAAAAATGCTAGAGTTTCCCATTGACTTACATTGGGCTCGTTACTCAGTCCGAGCAACCGAGCATTACGATTTGCTCGACCTGAGCAACGAGCACCCGAGCATTTTAGTGCTCGCTCATCACTAGTAAACATACCTTTTAGCCTCATTTATCAAAAGGAATAGGTTAAGAATGCACAAATCAATGACTGCTACAGAAGTATGATTCTTCATTCAAGGTACTGAAACAATAAGAAAAATCTAAATTTCAAATACACAAGATTTAGAGGTGTGTGCTTTAGCAGCATTGATTACAAAATGTCTTCTTCAGTTGTATTGGTGTTGTAAAGGCTAATTTTAGGCTAGTGTACTATGAACGCAATTCCTACCCCGACCACAGGTCCGAGGACTTGAAATACTGCTTGGTATGGATCTATTAAAGAAGTGAGTTGGAGTCCTCAGATCCATGGATCACTCGGCTGAAGCTGGCCTAAAGCCCCCCATGCCCTTTAGATAGCCATCAGCCTGGTTCAGCTGTCAGCGATCTCACCTAATCACCCTTATTCAGGAATGCTCGCTTTTTTTCTCTATGAGGAGAGCGGTTGTCAGTTATACCTGGCGACGGCTTATCTTAGAGAGCAAAATAATTGGCAGTCCTAAATCAGACATACTGGATCGTTTTCTCCAACATTAGCTGTTGAGCAAGAGTCGGGGCCCCACTATACACAGACTGCTGGCTGAACCTGTGATGTTGATGGGTGCAGTTGTATCGGGACCTCTAGAGAAAAATATGCGAGCTCTAACTACACAATACAGTAAATTTATATGGTTATACAATAGGCAAAATAATTATGCAGCTTTGAGACCAGTGTCTGTTCACTGTGCCAGCTGCTGCACCTACTTAGAGAGTCTTATGTTCCAAATCTTGGAGACAGGGTTAATTCTGGGAAAAGTATCTCTTGAGATCCTTCATAGCAGGTGGTGCTGGCTATTCTGTTGTCTCGCTTTATTTTTGGCAGCGCCTACTCAAGGTGAAATAAGGATCTCAACAAGATTACTAACTTATACACAATTTAATTTGCATAAAATACACCATTACTTATATGTGTAGCTCCATTTGTGTATACTTATCAGTTGTAAGTAGTTGAACACAACTCATTAGTGAAATATAGTTATTGGTATTTTTCATGTTTTGCCATCCCTTAACCTGGCATTTTACCGTTTTGTTTTTTGAGGGTTTGAATCAGTTCATGTAAAGAGCATGCCTACAACTGTGGATATTTGGTTTTTGTTTTATTGTGAAGCAAATAACAAATAGGACAATGTAACTGAAAACCTTAGTGTGCATAACTATTCACCCCCCTAAAGTCAGTACTTTGAAGAGCCTCCTTATGAGGCAATTACAGATGCAAGTCACCTTGGATAAGTTTCTGAGCTTTCCACATCTCGCCACTGGGATTTTTGTCCGTTCCTCAAGGCAAAACTGCTCCAGCTCCTTCAAGTTAGGAAACCACTCTAGTGAACAGCAATCTTCAATTCTGACCACAAATTCTTAATAGGATTAAGGTCTGGGTTTGACTAGGCCACTCCAAAACATTTACATGTTTTCTCTTAAACAATTCAAATGCTGCTTTAGCAGTATGCTTTGGGTCATGGTCTTCTTGGAAGCTCCATCCCAGTCTCAAAGATTATCCCTGTATGTCGCACCATCCATCTTTCCTTCGACTCTGACCATTTTCCCTGTCCCTGCTGCCGAAAAACATCCCCACAGCATGATGTTGCCGTTACCATGCATTTGTTGGGGTGATTAGTTGTGTCTTTTTGTTGCCAGACATATCGTTTACATTGGTGGCCAAAAAGTTTGATTTTCGCCTCCATACATTCGGGGAGTTTCCCACATGTGTTTTTGCGAACTCAAAACAAGCCTTACAATTTGTGTGTGTAAGTAAAGGCTTTTTTCTGTCCACTCTTCCATAATGCCACCTATATGGAGTGTATGGCTATTATGGTCAGATTCTCCAGTCTCTGCAGCTTCCTCAGGGTTACCTTTGGTTTCTTTGCTGCCTCTCTGGTTAATGCACTCCTTGCCCAGGCTGAGAGTTTTGGTGGGCGGCCTGCTCTTGGCAGGTTTGTTACGGTACCAAGTTGTTTCCATTTGATAATGGATTTTTTTTTTTTTAACCCAACCTTGACTTGTACTTCTCAACATTTTTGTCCCTGACATGTTTGGAGATCTCCTTGGTCTTCATGATGTTGCTTGGTTAGTGGTGCTTCTTGCTTAATGGTGTTGCGGCCTGTGTGGCCTTTCAGAACAGGTGTGTATATACTGACAGACCATGTGACACTTAGATTGCACACAGGTGGGCTTCCTTTCACTAAGCATGTGGCTTATAAAGGTACGTTAATTGCTTACACCAGAGTTTTTAAGGGACTTCAATGCAAAAAGGCTGAATAAATATGCACATTCCAATTTTTAGTTATTTGATACCATAAAGATAATTTATGCCTATATTTTTCTCACTTCACCAACTTAGACTGTTTAGTGCTGATGCATCACACACAAATCGGATTACAAAAATATCAAAGCACAGGTTGTAATGTAACAACATAGGTAAAAAGCCATGGCAGGTGAATACTTTCGCAAGCCACTGTATGATAAAACTGGTTCCCGCCGCCCATGTCTATAAAAGGTTTATAATGCCATCAAACAAAAAGATTCAGTTATGTGGCCTTATTAAATATTTTTTCAATAACCTCCATAAAACTGCAACAGTTGCTGTCCACCGAACATTAAAAATCTATGTCTTTCGCATGAGCGAACTTTAAAAGGTGCTATTTATGGCAGACTGTAGTTTGACAACATCCACAGATTACATTCCCAAAGACCCTCAGCAAGTTAAGAAGTCTATGTTGGATACCCACTTTTAATTAAACTATTACAAAAGAATAAAATAAAAACAAATGTCTTTACATATTTATTCATAGACATTAAAGCAGTGCCAATTGTCATATTTCTTTAAAACCATCTTTGTGGTTTCACAGCAGGTTTTGTTTTTTTGTGTGTGGGAGCAAAGGGTGGTTACAAAACAAAGTGCCATATTTCTTCTAGAGCACCAAATTATTCTTTTCACGAGAAGACTAATGTAATTTGGGGCTAATGTAATATGGTATTTTCTACCATATTTCATGAATAGAGCTCATTTAAGCAGCACTGGATGCTTTTCACCACTCTACGTCAGTCTCCTTGGCACTGCCACGGCTGTCATGAGAGGTTATCTGTGTATAGAGGACAGGGCAGCTCCTGAGCATACTAAAACTGTCCATTTAAAGACCGTGCACTGTGTGAAATCTAAATGAGTCTAAGGGTTTTCATCACTGACTGACACGAACCTTATATTACAGTCTCAAAACTGGGAGACAAGTGATCTTGCCAGTCAGCCTGTAAACCGGAAATTACAATATAACCACAGCAACAAGATCTGATTCATTTGCTGTTGCCCGTGGTATCTGTTATGACATACATGTCAGTTTCTAAAAGGCGACTTTAAAACTTAAAACAGAAAATGTGATTCCTTTTCTAACCACTCCCATCATAGTCAGAAGACATCTTTTCTAGAAAATCAAGAACGCCGCAGAGAAGTCTTTAGTTTGTATTCTGCAATATAAATTGTACAAATATAGGGGTAAAGGTAAGAGACAACTAATATACGAGATCTGCTAAAATGTCACCTTCTGGGCTCATGGTAGAGGAGCAAAAGAACAGCATCCAGTCCAGGGTGTTGAATCAAATTCTTGTCTTTATTCTGCCATCAAATATATACTATGTTTCGACCACAAGATGGTCTTCATCAAGTACAATTCATAAGTATTTATCAAAGACCATCTTGTGGTCGAAACGTTGTATATATTTGATGGCAGAATAAAGACAAGAATTTGATTCAACACCCTGGACTGGATGCTGTTCTTTTGCTCCTTTACCGTTTGTCTATTTCAAGTGGGTTCCTTGGGACTCTGAACAGGTGTCCTCCTTAAGCTGGTGCTTTCAGCCAACTTTTCTATTCTGGACCTTCGGGGCTCAGGCACACACGTTCGGGTCAGATCAGTGTTAAATATGGATTTGTAATATGGCACATTGTAGGGGCTATGTGCGGGCAGACAAAACATTGAAGTCCGCATTATTTATGTAAGCACCATGACATAACTACAAGAGTAAAGAATGTGATAAAATAAAAATAACATTTCTCACCAGTTCAATTCCCCTGTTGCTCCAATGGTGCCTGCCGCTAAAGCAGCATTCACATGCTCCATATTATTCACTTGACCACTGTAGACAGTCAATCACTGACTTCAGTGGTGATGTTTGCATTTATGGGAGAGACAACTGATGCTAGTGATTGGCAGAATCAGTTACGTGAATCAGTGTCGGACTGTGGTGTTAAGAACCTACCAGTAACATTAACTCTGGGAGCCCACTATTCAACTGCATGCAAATGCTGTATTACCCTCATTCACAACTGTACATAATAATACACTGGGTAGTTTGTTAATTGAATGATGAGATAATACTTCTGTCTGTAAATAGTGAATCAAGCATATCGTGTCAACAGGGGTCTGCTGGGGGATTCACCTGTTCCCATGGGCTAGTCCGAACCTGATGTGAATGATGAGGGATCATCACTGCATGACCAGTAAGGACCACTAGTGACTTCGCAAGACTGATGAAAGAAGTGGGGACTCCAAGTATTGGACAAGTTATTTCTTTATTGGATAACATTCCCTACTTTAATGCAAGAAGGTGTTAGGACAGATTTCTCTTTCACAATCACACTGCAATGCTTTGCACCCTATATTCCTGAGATTACTGTAAAGAGGTTCATTTTTAATGACATTAGAAAAAATCCTGTTCAAAAGAAGCTGGTCCCTCCAATTCCACCTTAACCCCTTTCCGACCTGGTCAGTAATAGTACGCACCAGGTCGGAAAGGCCGGTTTAGCGGGGGCTCCGGCGCTGAGCCCGCACTGAACTGAGCACATGTGAGCTGATTCTTACAGCTGTCATGAGCCCGCAACAGCTGCGGGTGGAATCGCGATCCACCCGCGACTGTTAACATGTTAAATGCCGCTGTCAATCTCTGACAGCGGCATTTAACTAGCGCTTCCAAGAAGAGCGTCCTAAGCCCCGCCCATCGGTGACCCTGTCACGTGATTGCGGGTCACCAATGGGTGGGCATGACAACCCAGGGTCTGCAGCAGACCCCTGTGGTTGTCATGTCTCAATTGCTATGAGCACCACCTAGTGGTCAGCGCTCATAGCACATGAGCATTTCTGCTGCATACAAATGCTATGTGCTCATCGCCTGTATGCCGTAGAAGCAATCAGACAACTGCTGCTTCTAGTCTCCCATGGAGACTATTGAAGCATGCAGTAAGTGTAAAAAAAATGTTTAAAATATTAAAAAAATAAAATAAATATAAAAGTTTAAAATCACCCCCCCTTTCACCCCATTCAAAATAAAAAAAACCACATACACACATTTGGTATCACCGCGTTCAGAATCGCCCGATCTATCAATATAAAAGAATTAATCCGATCGGTAAACGGCGTAACAAGAAAAAAAATTCTAAATGCCAGAATTACGTTTTTTTTGGTCGCTGCAACATTGCAATAAAATGCAATAACGGGCGATCAAAGCATCAGATCTACCCCAAAATGGTATCAATAAAAACAACAGCCCGGCGCGCTAAAAACAAGCCCTTATCAGCCCCAGATCCCGAAAAATGGAGACACTACGGGTCTCGGAAAATGGAGTCTTTTTTTTTTTTTTTTTTTTTTTTTAAAGCAAACTTTGGATTTTTTTTTCACCACTTAAATAAAAAAACAACCTATACATGTTTGGTGTCTATGAACTCGTAACGACCTGGAAAATAATGATGGCAGGTCAGTTTTATCAATCAGTGAACGTGGTAAAAAAAGGACCCAAAAAACAACTGTGGAATATCATTTTTTTTGCAATTTCACCTAACTTGGAATTTTTTTCCCGTTTTCCAGCACATATGTTAAAACCAGTGATGTCGTTCAAAAGTACAACTCGTCCCGCAAAAAATAAGCCCTCACATGGCCATATTGAACGAAAATTAAAAAAGTTCTGGCTCTGGGAAGAAGGGGAGCAAAAAAGGAAAACACAAACAGAAAGACCCAAGGTCGTTAAGATGTTAAAATGTAATAAAATAAACTGATTGTAAATACTCTCACACAAGATGGAAATGAAGCCGATTCCCGGCGTGGATTTGCACACAGAAAATCCACAAATTGATACAATCATGTGGAATAAATAGCAGATATGTGGCAGATTTGTCAGCTTGTGAAATTATCTAACTTTGCTTCTGATCTTTAATAAGTGAACTTTGGAAGGCACCGGCAAGCACAAAACAGTCAATCCTTGTTGGCCATGAGACCTAGCGAGGGGAAGATGCAGTGCATACCCCTAAGTAAGATACAAGTGTGCAATATTCATCTTGACAGAGAACTTCTATTTAGAAATGATTTTTCCATCTCGGAATAAGAGAACCAAGTGCTCTTTATAATCACATAAATGGCTTAGCTCTCGGAGTGCTCTCTCTTAGATCAACAAAGAGCTGTCATGGGGAGAAAGTATTACTCATTGCTCTCTCCTATTCCATTCAACCAGAGATCATACCTCGACTTTACTAACCAGCGATGGAGCCTTTAGAAGCGAACACTGCAGAAAACACATTAATCATATTACAACTAGATGATTTTTGGCTACTACTATTAGGATTGTGCTGTGTACAAGAGGGAAAAAAACTAGAAAAAAAGCCAATTGACAACTGTAGATCAATTGTATCTTCTACAGTATGTATCTTCTTAGGTGGCACCCTGTGAAAAGGAAAAATGGCTGTGAATTTCAGTTCATAGCAGGACATTTTTTTTTTTCTTATGAGTAAGCAAACTGAACTTTAATTACTTTTCTTTATCTAAAAGGCAGTAATGCATTTGCAGTCTAATCAGAACCATAGACCAAATCCTACCTTAAGGGGCCACGCACACCCTGAACAGAGCACACTTAATATTAGCAAGAACATGAGCACTAGCTATCATACAAACAGGTAGAGCAAGCACACATAGGAGCTAACTGAAAGCAGTAACAACAAGCCCAACACCTCCAGCAAATTTCCTTGTCCCTATTAAACAAAAAAAGGGTGGGTAAAAAAAGATCAATGTGAATTTGAAAGATAAAAAAAATTAAGTGACTTGACAAGACTTAAGTGTCACAAATGTACTCAAGTCCCCACTGGAGTGATTTTATGTTTGTGAGAAAATTATTCACAATTTTTGTGACATTTTGCAAAATATGCGACTTTTTGTGTTAGAGAGTTGCAAAAATGGTGAAAGACAGAAAAAAAGACTGTTTTTGACTTTGCACAAAATTCATGAGCTATGGGTGCCATTTTGATGAATTTGGAGCAAAAACACCTAAGTCAATACCAGAAAACAAAAAAAGTGGCTTAAAAACAATGCAAATGATGAATCTGGCCCACAGTTTAAAGTTGCGGGGGCCATAAATAAAGACTAGGGTAGTCTGTCACCGCCCCCAGACAGCTAGTCCCTGCATTGCTCCAAGTGATTGACCAGTCGTCTCTCCCAATGAACACACAATGGAGAGACCTGTCAATCAACTAGAGAAGATAACATAAGCAAGCTGGGACTAGTTTGATCCGACTATGGTGCCTAGCTGAATCTTCGAAATATGTTCTGCAATCCAGCAGACAGGCTATGATTCATGCTACCTGTGGTTTGGGCAGCATGAATCGGCTGACGGCTTCCATTTAAAAGAGACTATCAGCACAAGATGACTTTTGAAACAAAGTACAGGCGCTCAGTGCTTCGTGGTGTGGCCAATCATTTATATTCACCTTCCCACCTGCTTGTTTTCCATCTTTCTCCTCCTTTGGTTCTATGAAGCCAGAGCTGTCAATCAAAGAAGAGAGAATGGAAGAAATAGAGGGAAAACAAGAAGGTGGGAAGATGCATTTAAATTATTGGCTCCGCCATGAAGCACCGAGCAGCGGTACTCAGTTTGAACAGTTATCCTGTGCACAGAGTCCTTTTAAAGAAACTGTAATCACTTTTTCACTGGGAAACCGTGTGAGACTACGTTCTATATCAGCAATAAGGTCAGTATAGGTTCTTTAGGAATCAAAGAATTAAACCCTACAGACAATTAACTAGCTTTGAAGTCCGTTCCAAATTGGGCTGTTTTCTGTTGGTTCTTAGGGACCCATTACGGTAACAGAGCCTGGGTGTACCAAAAGGATTCTTTAGCTATGTTCATATGCAGTGTTTTCATAGTTTTTTTATGCAAATAAAAAGCTGTGTTTAAGTGCCTTTTTTTTTCTTGACTGAATTTAAAAACTGCAGCGTTTTTGAAATCTGTAACAGGTTAATTCTTTCAGCATGTTTTCACCCATAGAAAGCACAAAAACTTTTTTTTTGCAGCTATTTTTGCTCTTTATTTGGTCATTAAAACTAACTTTATTAAACATTACTATAGACAAATCACATGTAATCCGCACCAAAAATCAGCTAAAAAAGTTGAAAAAAGCCACAAAAATGTAGTAAATCTGTGTCTAAAACAACTTTTACTGCGAAGGCAGAAAGTTTGTCTGCAGAAAAAAAAAACTGCAAAATGCTGTGTATGAACATAGCCTTTGATTTACTGGTGGGCCAATCCATCTTGGAGAGTCTATAAAGCACAGTAATGAATACAGCTGTCACCTGAGCTAAAATGACCTTAAAGTACAATCTTTTCACCCTAATCAAAGAATGCTAAGAGTTGGAAGGGACCTCCAGGGTCATCGTGTCCGACCCCCTGCTCAATGCAGTATTCACTAAACCATCTAAGACAGATGTCTGTCCAGCCTGTGTTTGAAGATCTCCATTGAAGGAGAACTCCCCACGTTTTGTGGCAGCCTGTTCCACTCTAGATCGCCCTCAATGTCAAAAAGTTTTTTCTAATATCTAATCTGTATCTTCTCCCATTCAGTTTCATCCCATTGCTTCTAGTCTATTTGTGCAAATGAGAATAAACAGATCCCTGTACACTGTGATAACCGTCCAGATATTTGTAGACAGCTATTAAGTCTCCCCTCAGTCTTCTCTTTTGCAAGCCAAACATTCTCAAATCCTCTAACCGTTCCTCATAGGACATTGTTTGCAGACAGGTCACCATCCTGGTAGCTCTTCTCTGAACTTGCTCCAGTTTTTCAATGTATTTTTTAAAATGTGGTGCCCAGAACTGTACACAGTATTCCAAATGAGGTCTGACCAAAAAGGAGTAGAGGGGGATAATTAATTCACGTGATCTAGACTGTATGCTTCTGTTAATGCAACCAAGAATTGTGTTTACCTTTTTTGCTGCTGCATCACACTGTTGACTCATGTGCAGTCTGTGATCTATTGGTATACCTAAGCCTTTTTCATATGTGCTGTTGCTTAGCTCTATTCCTCCCATTCTGTATATGCTTTTTTAATTTTTATTTCCCAGATGAAAGATTTAGCATTTCTCCGTTATAAACCATTGTTAGTTGCTGCCCACAGTTCCAGTTTGTTTAGATCTTTTTGCATCCTTTCTTTCATCTCTAGTATTACCTATCCCCCTAGTTTTGTGTTATCAGCAAATTTAATCAGTTTACCCTCAATTCCTTCATCTAAATCATTGATAAAGATGTTGAACAACACAGGGCCCAAGACAAAGCCTTGTGGTACTCCACTTGAGATATTCTTCCAACAGGATATGCAACCATTTGTGACTACTCTTTGGGTGTGATCACTAAGCCAGTTTTGAATCCACCTAACAGTTGCCTTGTCCATTCCATAGTAGGTCATTTTCTCAATAAGGATGGTATGAGATACTTTGTCAAATGCTTTGATGAAGTCAAGATATACTATATCTACTTTTTCCCTGATCCAGTCCGTCAGTAATTCGGTCATAGAAGAAAATTAAGTTAGTCTGACATTACTTATTAGGTACAAACCCATGCTTGCATACATGTTTAATAATTTTTTCAAAGATCTTTCCCGGTATAGAAGTAAGGCTCACAGGCCAATAATTCCCTGGGTCCACCTTCTTCCCCTTTTTGAAGACAGGGACAACATGTGCTCTTCTTCAGTCTTCTGGGACTTCTGTTCTCCAAGAATTTTTTAAGATTATGGCGAGTGATTCAATAATTTCCTCTGCTATCTCCTTCAGTACTCTAGGATGTAATTCATCTTGACCTGGAGACTTTCATTTATGTTAGCTAAATATTCCCTCACTACCTCTCTGTTTATAGGTAGTGTGGATTCTTCTATTCCTTCAATAGTACAGTAAAGAGCAGTTGATGTTACATTTACTTTATGAGAGAAAACAGATGCAAAATAGGAATTTAAAGGTTCGGTCTTCTCAGTATCATTTTTTACCACTTTACCATTTTCATCCCGTAAAAATCCTATGGCATCTTTGACTTTTCTTTTACTTTTGACATACCCCCATAATCCTTTTTTCTTTTGACTTCTCTTGCCAACCTTAATTCATTATCATCTAATAATGATTTAAATATAAGGTTCTGCATTATATTCCTTTTTAGATATGCCTCCCTCTTTCCATTTGATAAACACATGCTAAAAAGGAAGAAAGAAATGTTTAAGTTCTATGTTCATCAACCCTGGTTTCCTTAAAATACTTCCTATGCTTCCCTCTACTAGGGATTGTTAACGATTGTGCTTTCAGAATCTCATTTTTCAAAATTTCCCATCCTTCCTGGACATTTCTATCCTTCTCACCCATTTCTGTCCCATCCAGCCATTGAATCTCTCCTATCCTCTTTCGGAGTCCCTTAAAATCTGCCTTTCTGAAATCCAACCTTGAAGTCTGACTCTACACATGTCTTCCTCCTCTAGTTATCCAAAATTCTATGATCGCATGGCCACTGCCTCCTAGGGTCTCAGCCACTTTTGCCTCCTCAATCATTTCCTCCCTGTTGGTACACATTAGTTCCAAGGTAGCAGATCCCCTTGTTTTCTTTTCTACCTTTTGGAAGATAAAGTTGTCAGTAAGAGGATAAGAATTTTATGGACCTGTTACTTTTGCATGAGAGAGATTCCCAACAAATGTCTGGATTTTTTTTTGATAACTTACTTGGCCTTCTGATGCATAAAGAGTTCATCCACATCTTCAACTTGCCCAAATGGCCTATATTAAATGCCTACAATGGTGTCCTTTCTGTTGTTCTCTCCTTGTATTCTTACCCAAACAGTTTCCACAGAACTCCCAGTCTCTGAAGCTTTAATCTCTGTGGACATGTACGCTTTTCTGGCATACAATGTGATACCTCGTCCCCGTTTGTTAAGTCGGTTTATAGCAAATAAGTTGTATCCTTCCAGCCTTGTATTCCAATCATGTGTATCCTCCCACCAAGTTTCAGTGATGCCAATGACATCTTATTTCTTTTCCTGCGTTAGTAGCTCCAATTCTCCTTATTTGTTGGCCATGCTCTGAGCATTTGTATAGAAACATCTTAGTTGGTGATAGATTTCTCTTTCTCCAATATTCTGATTTTATTTGTCTTTGTTCTTCCTTTCCACTTCTAATAACAGAGCTCTCAATAGTATTTGTTGCTGTATGGCTTTTTGCTTCCCTTCCTACAATGTTCTAGTTTAAAGTTCTCCTCCTGATGAGTGTAGCATGGCCAGGGCTGTGGAGTCAGTAAGCCAAACCTCCGACTCCTCAATTTCCATGACACCAACTCTCATACATGGGTCATGTTTAAGTGATAAATTTACTGTAGCACAGATTAATATCAGCTAAAAGTCTAGACCCTTAGATCAGGGATAGGACAGACATTTATAGGACATTTCATAACTTTCCCAAATTCCTATGAAAAAATATTCCCCACAAACAGCATTGAACTACTGTACCAATTTATTATATATTTTAGGAGTTGGAGTCGGTCCATTTTATACAGACTCAGATTCAGACTCGGACTCCACGACTCTGTCTCCACAGCCCTGAGCGAGGCGACTTCCAAATATGTATTTTCCAGTCTTGGTAGGGTACAGCCCATCTCTAGCAAGTAGTCCATCTTAAAGGTAATTCACTCCGTGATTCAGAAATCCAAATCCTTGCTGACGGCACCATCTACTTAGCCAGTTGTTTACCTGTAGAATCTTGTTCCACCTCCATGTTTCATGGCCATCCACTGGGAAAATAGATGAGAAGATCACCTGCGCTCCCAGTTCTTTCACTTTTTGCCCAAGTCTTCAAAGTCACTGCAGATGGTTTCCATGTCCTTTCTTGCGGTGTCATTTGTCCCCACATGTATTACCAGGAATGGGTCGTCATCTGTAGGTCTGAAGAGTCCTGACAGCCAGACACATCGTTGTTTTTGCACCTGGAAGACAGCACATTTCTCTTGAGGTTATATCCGGTCTGCGAATAGCGGCCTCGGTTTCTCTTAACAGGGAATCTCCCATGACCACCACTCTCTGTTTCTTCTTCATGACATTTTTCTTTCTCCATCCAAGAGGACTCTGAGTGCTTACAAGGTTGTTCTTTGTGGGCAAAGTCTTATCTTGATGTATTTGATCATCAGTCTCCTGCGTGAGAGCCTGGTACTGGTTCCTGAGTAGTAAGAGTGCTGACTGCCTCCTGATCTTCCTGCTTGTCTGGGCCACATGCTTCCATTCCTCTGTTTCTTCAGGTGCACTACAAATTTCTTCTCATTCTGAAGAGAAACTTCTGCTCTGTCTAAGAATTCCTCACTTTCCTTAATAATTTTCAATGTAGCTATTCTCTCTTCTAGACCCTCCAAAAGGGATGCAAGCTTGAATTTCTGGCAAGTGCAGTTTGGCTTTTCCACTGCTAAGTCTGAACATGTAGCATGCAATGCAGCTCACCAAATGGCTACTGGCCTCTTCCTTGTTCTTAATGTTTATATGATGTCAAAGCGGTTAAGATCGTGCCAAAATTCTCCAGGTTTTCCAATATCCTCCTTTCCGCTGCATCGGCCAAAATCAGATGTCCCTTGAATAGGTGGGGACTCTTCACTTATCCCAGAATTCAATGGGAATATGCAAATGATCTTCACAGGACTCTTCCTCTGTTGAACAAAATACATTTCTGTGGAATAACCGTAAAGTTTGACCATTTCCTTCAAGCAGCTCAATCCAGCTACACCTAAAGATCTACCCTGGTCGGAGGCTTCACATTTCATAAAGCATTTTATCAGGCTCCTGCACCTCAGACAGTGTTGTCATCGCCAGGTACATGGAGTTACCCTGGGTCTAATCCCGCTGGATTGCATGTCAAAATCCAGAATTCAAAGTTGAATTTCCAAAAGCCTGTATTGTGGATCCAGTCACAGATGAAAGCCATTTCAGAACTTTTAGAGAGCTCCGGTAGGGATGTAAGCCTCATCCACTAGTCTGGACTGTAAGGACTTACAATTGGCGGCATACATTTGTGAGATCTTATATGAAAATGGAGCAATGAATAGCATGCTCTAGTTTTACAACTAAAATGGTTAATGGAATGAAGAAAAAAGATTTCTTCTGCTCTGCAATACAAATAAGGTGGAAATACTGCAACCATATCGAATAGGACATACGCATGTCGCTGCGGCAAGAAAACAGAAGTATGGATACACTGGAACATTTACCAGAGTTCTATAATCAAGGACTAAAGGAAAAAAAACAGCCTGATGGAAGCCTGTGTTCAAACACTAAATACCAATCTCCTGTCAGCGGAGGCCATTACCCACCCCGCCGCCATGGCAACGCTAACAGTGTGCCTCACTTCAAAGACAAAGATGTCATTTCAGCATTGCTGCAGCCAGAGGGAGTGGTTAGGCCGTACAGCCCGGGCCCTGATCAGCAATGTGAGGAGCACTTCTCCAAGGTTATTGGGTGGACCAGGGGGCACTCGCCATTAATTGCCACCCTTATTTACAAAAAGGAGAACCAGAACAAGCCTGATTAAACACTCCGGGGTATTTATGTACTGACGAGAGCTTCTTCTTTTCTAGGGGTTAACAGTCCAAACCATGAGAATACTGCAGAAGCACGCTAGCTAACCTGTAGGTTCACACACGTGACGGATATACATTCAGATCTGTCATTTTCCCCTAGATTTTTATTGCTGTCACTTACAATGCATAGTGTGTACATAATCTGTTTATTAGAGGAGTGTTGTGCAGGAAACATGACAGACACTCATCAGACTTTTGTCTCTGGGGTGAAAATCTTTCAGACGCTGAATCTTGCTTTGAAAGTAAAATAAAAAGGAAGGTTTCTTCTAAAAGGACAACAAGTAACTGTGCAGAGTTTAGGAGTTTTTAATACTCTATAAGCCATTTCTTCCAGGACTCGGGACTATGAGCAGTACAGCGGGAAGATAGTTTTGTACATTCCACAAATGGATTTTCTTTTAACAATAAACTTTAATATAGTTTCTCTGCAAATGTTTGTGCAAACACAAGGACTGCATGTATGAAAGGGAAGCCATCATAAGAAAATGACAAAATTAGCAATCTTGCCATTTTCTCAGTGACCACTGGGGCTTTTTTTAGTCTCATACTTCCTGTCCTTTCAGGAAGAGTTTTCAGCAGACTCATTATTATCAGAGGCAGGATTACAATGACAGCTATCACCTCTCTACAGGATCCACCAATCACAATAGGCGATGTCACAGCTGACCCTCCCTCCACAATGACTTTCACAAACTCACTCATTAGAAGCTGCTCTACAAAAGATAAGGTCTAATGTGCATGTATTATTTGCTGAAACAACAGTTTGAAAACTATTAGACTTCTATTTTTATTTCAGATTGTTATATGGGGAAAATAGATAAAAATTGTTAAAAATAAATTTTAAATATAATTACCGTATTTAAATAATAGGACATTTTCTTATGATGGCTTCACTTTAAAGCAGCCCTCCAGCAGTTTTTTTATATCAGTGCTGGAGTGGTGCTACTAAGCCAGGTTCCCTGACCCTAGAATTATAATCACTAGCCGCAGTCTTCAGCTTTTCCTGGCGCCGCTCCAGTCCTGCACCATCTTGTGACCAGTTTGCCTGACTGACCAGAAGTCAGAGGTAATGGTCACAAACTCTCAGTGAACATAAACCTTGTTCTGGCTCTCACAGACGTATATTGAGTTGAGACTTCCGGACTGCCTAGCAAACAGTGAAGCGATCCAGCACGTCACAAACTGCAGAAGACAGACTGCAGCGACGTCGATAACAGAAGAACATGGCGGCTGGCAAGTATATTACTAGAGAGACAGAACTTATATTAGTGGCACCACTCCAGCGATAAAATGAAAAATAAAAAACACTGTTGGAGTGGTACCTTAAAGGGAACCTGTCACAAGTTTTGTCACATAGCAGCTAAAAATATCACCTTATTCAGTGTCTTTGCTGCTTTCCCTAAATCCTTACATAACCCCCAACTCCCCCTGTATGGCCCCAAAAATCTTTTTAATTTCTTCCATGCTGTATGGTAATCGGGTCAGTCTGGTACGATGGGCGTAGCTTTGGGCCTCTCTTCTCTACCCCTCCCCCGGATGCTGCTTGCCATCCTTGACGTGGATAACACCTGTGTCATCCTCATCGCGTCTTGCGCCTGCGCAATATGCTTTGCCTAATTTGCAGTTGAGCACAGCATACTGCGCAGGCACAGCCAAAAAATAAGTTTTCTTTGCATGCGCACTTCTGTGTTTTGGCTGTGCCCAACTGCAAACTGGGCACAGCATACTAGGCAGGCGTAAGACGCGATTTGTCTGCGCAGGCGCGAGATTTCTTACAGCGATGAGGATGACGCTTCCACATCAAGGACGGCGAGCAGCAGACGGGGGGAGGAGTGGAGAAGCTGAAGGCATGATCATCGAATCAGATGGACCCGATTACCATACAGCACGGGAGAAATTAAAAAGGTTTTTCAGTCCCATACAAGAGGAGTCAGGGGTGGGAAACCTCAGGCCCGGGGGCCATTTACCTCTATGACATTTTATCCAACCGGCGGGCAGATTCCCAGAAACCGCAGTGCTTGGGCCGACAGCTGTATTTTGCCCATTACTTTCTTCTTGCTCTATGAGCACATGCACACATAGGGCTGTGAAGTCGGTAAGAAAAACCTTCGACTGTGAAGCCTCAATTTCCATGACACCGACTCCATGACTCCCTCATACATGGCTCATGTTTAAATGATACATTTATGGTAGGACACATTTTTCTCAGTTAAAAGTCTAGACCCTTAGATCAGGAATAGGACAGACATTTATTGGACATTTCATAACTTTCCCAAATTCTTATGAAAAAATATTCCCCATAAACGGCATTGAACTACTGTACCCAATTTATTATATATTTTAGGAGTCCAATAAATACCGACTCCGACTCCACAGCCCTGTGCACACACACTGTTAACTGCTGAACACTGAGGAGTGTGCAATGAAAGATTATGTCCCGACGCTGGCACTGTACTTTGTGGGCAGAGTTGGTGCGCAATTTATATGGCCCCCGAAGGATGGGATAAATATCCAAAAAGCCATTTGGCAGAAAAAAAAAAAAGATTCTCCATCGCTGCTTTAGTGTAATACGTTGGGCTCACAAACTGAAGTATAGTATATGGAATATAATAGAATATTGTGCAGACTGATGCATGACCGTTTGTAAGGTTTGCATTTTTTTCCATCAAATCATAATCATACCCATAGAAGCATTTTACCAAATAGATATTAAAACTTCAAGCCTAAAGATATACATGTTACATATATTTAAGTATAAGCTGTTTTATGGCCCAGACATCTCTCACTTGATCAAAATGTATGTTTTACAAACAACTATCTCCGTAATGAGTGGTCCTACAGCCGTCCTACCCCAAACCCCCCTTCCTCATCGTGACTCATTTACTAGCATTCCCCTAATCTTATGAAGGCAGCTTCTGATTGTATCACTGCTGTCTAGACCAAGCACTTGGTGTACGGAGCATGCAAGGCATCTGTGTCCAGTACAGCGTACAGCAAATTAGCAGAATAACTCTACAAATGTCTATACAGAAAAGACATTGCACTTTTTACACCGAGAGGCCTCATGCTGCCAGGCCACATTTGTGATTTCACTTGGAGGCACACACAGGCTTCTTTCACACAGATTATGAAATGGTCATGTACTCTTTCATGTAGTAATACAAGTATTGCACCAAGATTCTTTAGTGGAAGCATTACTTCTAAAAAAAAAGAATACATGCTTGACAGTTCAGAGCTCGTGTACACAGACCACACGCAGGGAACCCAAACTCTACAAACAGAATCCTAGAATAATATATTATACGTATATTTCTTCGAGCCTCTGAAGTGAAGACGCGTGAAGCCAAGTAGATATCATGGAGCAGACAATTTTACTTCTTTCATGCAGTTCTGAAGGATAACACAGCAGGCTGCTGCACTGCTACCTGAAATGGGTGATAACAGGGAACAATAGAATGTAGTCTGCTACAGAAAATTTTAAGGCACCTTTACAGAGACCATAAATAAAATTATAATCTGTTTTCGATGGGAAATTGACCTCCACATGATTGAGGTTTTGACTAGCTCCAAAAGTGTCAACATATTTTTAACAGTATCAGTTTTTTTTTTTTTATAACTGCATTTTAAATAAAGAGTAACCATCGTTTCAATTTTTTCCCCATAAATCAATAGTACACATCAAAATAAAAAAATAAATTGTAGTACATCTTAGATGAATCTGCTTCTTTGTGTTCCCGAACTGAGCAATCATTCATTCTCAAAATTCTCAATTAATGGGTAAAACCGGTCTTCAGTTCATACAGATTTTCCCATTACGGATAAAGGATATGGCAGGTGGTGCTTATACAGTTCTATGGAAAGTATGGTAGAATGTCTGCATCTGCCTCCCCCCATAGAATTGTAAAAGCATCTATCTCAGTACCTAAAATTAAATTTTCTCTGAATACAAAACTGTAAATTAATCAATTCTGAGGAGCAAAAAGCAGATTTCTGTGATAAGATATATTACATAGTTGCTTATTTTCATGTGTACAATTGATTTATGAAAGAAACATTAAAACAAAAGTAACTCTTTAATGACAAAATCACCACTTCTAGAAACGACTACGTTTCCTCAGATCCACATGAAGCTTAACATTTGTGCATTAATGTCCTTTACATCTGCAGTGTCAGTTGAAAATGTATTGCAATATAATTGTATAATATTTTGCCATAATAAAAACAAATAAACCACAAGTGAACAAGAGGGCCAAAGTCAAGAGCATAATAGGTGGTTTTAATGGCAAATACTTTATATTATGGAGACAGTATTTTAGAATGTGAACTCGTGCTTGTATGAATAGAATATGCACAGCATCTAACTAACTACTAATAGCGCTATCAGCTAAGGCTACATAAAACGAGGGGCACTGTGATGGTATGCTGGCCGGCCCCATGCCAGCCTCCAGGACGCCACTGGTGGGCATCAAGTGATGGATCGGCTTATTTTTGTTCTTCTGTTCCTAGCACAGAAAGCAGACCATCTAGTCTATCAATAATTTAAAAAATATTTTTTTTTTTTATTCCAAGATAATTTTTAAGGTTTTTCACATATACCAAATAGAAAACATATTACAAATCAGTCTTGCATCATGTGCATGTGTGTTGTAATATCACAATGAACAATAAGCGGTGTATTTCAGTTATCAATCACAGTCTCTGCAATCTAGAATATAAACTTTAATTCTCACAGCAAGTTCCAATTTCATTATTTGTGCAATATTCATTGCAGTTTGACTTTTGTTGACTTTCCAGATATATAAATCTAAGTCTATATCTACAAATACATACACACTGTACATATACGGTATGCACACACATACAAAATATACATATATCTTTAGCTCTCTCTAATATATACACACACTTAATATACATGTATGTTATATACACACACAGAACAAATATACAGTATTATTATATTTAATATTCCCTTGTGTAGTGTACAGTTGGATTTCTTTGTTTTTATGTTAGCACAATGGAACAACAGCAACAAGTGCACTTATTTCATTTTGCTAGGAGGTGATTATTAATTTTAGTTTTTTGCAGGGAACACAGCCCTAAATCAATCTATAATCCATAGTCAAGCAAGCAGCTAAACTGTGAAGAATTAGCTTAGATGCCCTTAGGTTTCTTTTTGATGTCAGAGGAGCAATCATGAATGCTTCCTTTGATGTTTGGGGAGTTGCTACTTAAGCAATTTTCTAACATCTTCTGTTATTTTTAATTCCACAGTGACATTGCTTGTAGAAATCGATCAGTACTGTAATGTACCTCCAGAATAAAGGGTAGGTGATAATGTTAGGCAAGAAGTCCGTACTGATGTTTAAACCAAATGTACTAAAACTATTGAGGATCATAAAGTTGGTTTTCTTTGACATGAGAACATCTAAAGCACACACCAAATAATTAAAATAGATCAAGTTAGATTTCCATAAGTGAATGCATAAGTATACATATGTTCACACACCACACCATTACCATATTATTGTACCTTACGAAAAAAATAAAATAAATAAGACTATGAATAGAGCAAAACAAAAACTATCAATGCTTGGCGGTAATCTTTCCCCAGTCTCTAATGTTCTTGCCACTTGTATGTGTCATAAAATGGAATAAAACTGTTGAAAATATTCCATTTTCCACTGCCTGCTTTATACCCTGTGGATTCACACCATACTTCCAACTAGGACACACTTTTTTATCTCATCAAAATTGCACGACAAAGTTAACATAATGTAATCTCAGCAGTCGCTAGCAGAAAGCAAAATTGAAGCGCCTGTGTAGTGTTAGACAGGCTAAGGTTTGACTTTAAAGACTCTAATAGCTCATTTTCCTTTAGCTCCCATGGGTATTGATCAGACACAATTTTCTGTGACCTGAGAATATTTAGTGACTGTGCATTAGATAGGATTCAGGCATGGGATCAACGGTAGCACCTCTATTCTATTTTCTGCTCAGTCTAGAAATGATTGCCTTCTTGGCACCGTATCTATGGAAGCCTGCTGTATCCCAATCTAAGAGCTCAGGGATTTTAAAGGGTAACAAGATGTACTTTGCTAAGATATGGGTGCACTACAAATTTTAGGTTTTGCTTTAAACTATGCAATCTTCAGGTGAAGCACTGTGCCGATTATACCTGAATTCCTGCCATTCGGTGAAAATTACATGATATTCTTCACTGGTGACACTAAAAATTATAGAAAAAAACTTAAGGATTATGTTTACTGGAAATTATAACTGCATAATGCAATTTTTCTCTTTTTTTTCCAGGAAAAAAAAATCACTTTGTGCACTACTTGAGGAAAATATTGAAATAATTCAAGAAAATAAACATACACTGTGCGTGTGGATTGAACTCGGGCTTTACGCATTTAGTTTTTCTTGTGAGAACAGTCATTATGTGGTGCCCTGAACACAATACCATGTTTTCACTGTATGAGATTGTTGCAGCCTTGCTACATCCTGAAGAATTTCCAGGAACATCATTGCCTACAAATGGCCATATTACAGGTCCATACGGCCTTATATTTGTATGGATCTATAATCGGGACCCAACAGAACTCATAATAGGTCTCAGAACTCACAGGAGCATAAGGAGGCTTTTCCTCTGATGATATATAAAGATCTACATAGTATGTCACATACAGTCTCCATACAGTAGCACTTGGAAAGCCTATTGTTTTATTATGATGCATATGGGTTTGTCATGTGTATTATGCCTCAGATTGTAATTATGGTTCCTAAATGTTTGGCATATTCCAACAAACTTTGTACATATAGGATATTTTCTGATATAATTATGGCCTTTTGAGAAAACTGTACCTTATAAGGGCAAAATACTGCTTGCAGTGGCACACAGGGTACACAGAATAAACCTCTGGTGTGTAATAAGTAACATGCCTCTAAATACATTAGATGAAAGTCAGCCAGACCCAATGGCAGGACTGGATGACCTAATGTGTCCCAACTCTCCCCTGGCTTAATGAGAACCTGTCAGGCAACTCATCGTGCCCAAACCATGAGCAGCATGAATCATAGCCTGGCTGCAGGATTACATAACAAATTTTGAAGATCAGGACCATGGAAGAGATGAGATGGGCAGCACGGTGGCTCAGTGGTTGGCACTTTGCATAACACATATTGATAGGGAATGCAGATTGTGAGCCCCAATGGGGACAGTGATGATGAGGATGTCAAAGTGCTGTCTAATTAATAGCACAAAGTAAGCAATTAAAATGAATAAAAAAATCAAAATGAGTCCAGCCAGGTACACTGCAATCTCTGAGACACTGCTCTTTCAAATAAAACATTTTGAGGAACCAGTCGAAGGCCATAGCTGGAGGCCAGACAAGCTCCCTGTCCGGCGTCTCCCAGCATCAGTGGCCAAAGGGTTTGGCGAGCCGACAATGCATGTATTTGGGGGAGTAAGGACCAATATCGGTCAGCAATTTTGTTATTTATACGCCACATCTGCTGCATGTAAAGTTTGTGCTCAGGCTGGGCAACCTCAATCATTGAAACAAAAAAAAGGGCCTCATGATTTTTTTTTTTTGTTACCAATGCTGATGATGGTGCTGCATTAGGGATCAATCGTAATGTAATGTTATGAGTCTTTGAACTCAGAGGCACAATTGGTGACTGATGGGAGGTGTGGACGTTCCCATTTCTTGCATGTCAAGGCCATTTACAAGTGGCATTCATAGCCCTTAGCATGAGATAAGGCCACCTTCACAAGTCCGGTATGAGCAGCAGATTATGAATTCCATTTATTTACTTAGATTCTATACACTATGAGCTATGGAAAATGTGCCACAATGGCACTGAAGACATTTACAGAAAGACTGAATCTTATTCTATACAGAGTAACCTTATCAATCTATACAATATAGGCTTTAGAAATGTGGCACAATGGCACTGAAGCTAAAGCAAAAATGACTCTTATGTTCAAAACAACCCCTACTAAAGAGAAATAAATTCACAATTCTGTAATTATTTCTCTGTAAACTATCGCTTCCGGCCTCAAGTCTAGTGCTTACCCATAGCAGAACAAAATGTTCTCGTTTGGAATGAGCAGAGGAATATGCTATACAGTAACCAAGAGCATTTTCAGGGCCAGTCTCCATTTAGTTAGTGTGACTGAGTAAAGAGATCAAACATACAAGCGTGCAATTAAGTTTGGTGTAAAAATCTTACTTCTGAAGGTCTCCGTTAAACAACCCAAAATACTAAATCTTTAGTTTACAAACTATAGCAGTTGATATATATGAATCTAGGACACATGGCTATACAAATGATAAAAAAGCATATGTGTGATAATTATGACTTCGCCAATGCGCAAACTCCGGACTTGAGGCGAGAGCATGTGAAGGGGACTTTTCACCAGTTTTAGCATGTTTAAAAGAGAATCTGTCACAAGCTTTTTTCTATGTGTCAGTTACTGGGCTATGTTTTGCTGCTTCAATACAGCGAGTGTTTTATCAGCAGGAGATTATCACTACAGGACAAACCGCTCAAGTGCCTCCTCATCCAACCATACCACCCACCACTGATTACAAGGTATATAAACAGAAAGCTGCTAATCAGTGGTGTGGGTGAGATTATACACAGCTCAGCATTATGAGCTCTACTAGATCTGCAGGAGAGAAAACGGATTCTATAACAACTGCAAAACCAGTAAGCTAAGTGATACATCACTGCTATCTGGGTCCCTGCCCCTACATCATGCTCCTGTGAGATCACAAAGAAAATCTTTCACCAGATTTTTGTTATAACTGGCCAATTCATGAAAAAGTGCCTGCAGAGTTTAATAAATTGTGTTTTTTTCTTGCGGAGACATTAACTGGTAACATTTTTGGAGCCAGATAATCATATTTCCTTTATAAACAAGGGGGCATTAGCCAAGATTCTTCACTGGAGGAGTTTACTTTTTCCCCTGCCTAACATTGCCAATAGGCGTTTTCTGTGTGGATGGTGGACTTCTGTGCTAACCAGGTCACACAGATCTAACTGCTGGTCATTACTGTGATCACAAGTGCAGGAGTAGAAAAGAGCTCTGTGTCATTACATACACAGCTATGCTTCTATCCCAGGCATTGGAGAATATGGCAGAGAGGCATATGTAATAACATGCAGCTCTACTCCCCCCACACTGACAGTGCTGTGAGAGGAGAACTGCAGCGTGTCACATCCATCACTCTGAATTTGTGTCAGCTATCAGGGAATTTAACCCAGATGCCTGGGATAGATGTAATGACACAGCGCTGCTCTCCTCATCCTTTGCACAATAGTGAGCAGTGAGATCTGTGTGACCTGGTGAGAGTAGAAATAGTGAACAGGTTCACCAAATTTTTGCATATACAGGCAAATATATACGTAGTAGCCATCTCTGCAGGGTATGCCATATAAGTGATAGTTGGCTCTCCCCTCTCCTCTCAGTACAGACAACACACCATCAGGCTTGCCACTCTCCCTCTGAGGCTCAGTTAAAGCGCACCTGTCAGCACAATTGTGCTTAGTAAACCACATACACTGTCAGGTGGGCACCGTTACACTGAGTAAAATGATACCTTTGTTGATTAAATCCGTCCTGTGGTTCTTTTATAATCTTTATTTTCAGTTCTGCTAGCAAAATGGAGCCCGTGCGTGAGCAGTAGCATCTATCGGCAACAGAGATGCTACTGCGCATGCGTGGGTGGTGGAGGTCATTTTGTTGTATGTAAATTTCATGTTTGCTACACAAATTACACAGGCAGTATTTAAAATAGTAGGCATATCATTGAAGGCACAGTGACCTGTCACAGGCCAGAGATGGGCATACATAATGAGAGCACCAGTTACAGCCCCTCCCTAAAGTCCCGCCCTGAAGCACTAGGATATCATGTCAGAACTGAAAATAAAGATTACACAAGAACCACAGGACGGATTTCATCAACCAAGGTATCACTTTGCTCAGTGTAATGTCGCCCCCCCTGACAGTGTATGTGGTTTGCGGAGCTCAATCCTGCTGACAGCTGTGCTTTAATTTAGGATAAGACCAGAAAGTAGATGGCAGACAACAAGATGCAGGCATTTTCTAGAAAAAGGTTTTCTTGCTAAACACTAGTTCCAAAAGTTTGGCATTTTGTGACCAGGTTGAATTCCGGTTATCAAAGCATTATTTAAATATGTTTTAGGTGTCGCTAACAAATGTTTTATGCAAATTAATTATTATCCTAGGTAGTAGCTGCTAGATTTTCTACAGGCATAATGTGGCACATGAGTAATGATTAACCTTTCAAACTCCAATAGACATGGAAAACGTTGAGAAAAAAAAAAAAAGTACACGGTGCAGAAATGCAACAAATAAGTTAATCCAAAAATCTGTTCCATCAGCAGCTAAATGAGAATATAAGCAAAACAAAGAAATAATGAATATAGCAGGCTAAGCCTTGTAAAAGCCTGTGCACGGCTAATGTCACTTCTCTGGAGTGCTCGCTTGAAATGACTGAGGAAAGCATTCAAGAAAGCTTAGTCACTTCATTGTGGCTTTTAGCTTTTTGCCTTTATTTCAGGCTTAAACAAAGTTCAGTGGGGCATCAAACTGCCTCGGCTTTAAATTACAGTTTGCTCTAAAATAGAATGCATGCACAACATGTTCCCAAAGCTGCAGGGAGGGAGCTCTATTCATTGGAAATTGAAGGCTTGGAGAGTCAATAATCTTCTTTCACACAGTAACAATTTTTAGCTAAAATTTCTTGACCCAAACAAAGGAAAACAACATCGTTCAGGTACTTTACAATATTGTAGCAGAATGCTGCAGAATGGCGGCGAGGAAACACCAGACATAATCTATTTAAACAAACAAGTATACTATATATACACATGTACAGTAGAACAAACCATTTCCCCTCACAGTGGGAAGGATGCTTAGTCTTTTCCAGTTAGGCTATGTTCTTTCGGTGCGTTTTTGCTGCATTTTTTTCTGCAGACAAAACCGGATCTAATGGCAGTAAAAAGCAGCAGCCAAAACACAGGCTTTGCTGTGTTTTATTTGCTGCTTTTCTTGCTACGTTTTAACAGAGTCTTTTGCTGTGTTTTTTTCCATGATAAAGTCCAGCTCTGCTTCAACTATACAAGCATGAACAATACAAGGTATTAAGCCAGGAATGCAAGACGTATGAGAACCATAAAATATTTTTGCAAAAAAGGGCAATTTGATCAAATTATTTAAGGAAAAAAGTTTTTTTAGGATTAAAAAGTAGGGAGAGAGAGAGTTCAGGACCCCATTATTTTCAATGGGATTCAGGTTCTGGTTTAAGTTCGGGTACAGTTCTGGTGCCCAAACCGAACTCTGGAATCAAGTTCGGGTTGGGTATCAGAACCCGAACTTCCACGGGTCCGCTTAAGGCTACTTTTAACATACAATTACCAATAATTTAGTTATCTCTAATCCAATTAAACCATGATTGGAATTGGGAGAAAAGGGTTTTTTAGGTCTGAAAATAATATTGAGCATTCTGAAAATGAAAATGCTGAATTCATATATGAAACGCAGCCGTGAGCTCAGGTTATGTAAAGATGTGAAAAACATACACACTTGCAAACATAAAAACAGTGTGGGGGTGGGGGGAGTGGGGAGATAAATTGGTCAGGCATTGCTTACTTTAACACATATCACTAATTTAATTAAACTGTGCTTCCAGTGGGGTTAAACAACAGGATTGCTTTAAAAAAAAAAAATACAAATTGCATTACAATAAAAAAAATACTAACATCTAACTAATGCGATGAAAAGACATTATGGTTTATATTTGGGAAAGCTGCAAGCAAACAGATTCCACATCCTGCATACTTGTCACCAAAAATGCTGCAAAAACTGAAAAAAGTGCTTTTGCACTTAATCATTGCTTACTATGCTGCAAAAATGCTGAAAGAATTGACATGCTGCAGTTTCCAAAAATCAAGCAGTCTTCCAATTCAATCAGGAAAAAAGCATGCACATGAGATGAATGAAATCGCAAATCTTTTACTGTAAATAGCTTTTAATTTGCAGAAAAAAACAGCAAAAATAGATGCAAAAACGGAATGTGTGAACATAGAACTTCCAGCTCCATTTTTCGCTTCATAAATAAATATTCAACCTTTGTCCTTTTATCTTCATTTACGCTACTGTATTTCATGGACCATTCCAGCAGATGATATACAGTAGTTGTTGGCACATATGTTTAGAATTACTAAGGCTGGAAACAGACTAGCGGTTGTGATATGCTAATAACGCTCTGCAGCAAGCGTGAGCCATGAAGTCCATCTGCAGATTTTCTTGTCCAGATTTGAGGGAAGAAAATCCACAGCGCACTACAGGTACTAGGAAAGCAGAGTATCTCATTCATCAGCTGCAGAAAAAAATCAGCAGGGTAAATTGACCTGCAGGGCAGATCCTAAGGTTAAATGCCCACGATGCAGAAATGCTGCTGATGTTTTATGCATCTCCCTGGCAAGAAAAACGCAAGCAGATTTTACATGCGTTTTTCCTGCCAGGTAGAAGCGTTTGTCAAGCGTTTTTGCATGCATTTCTGCATGCGGGTTATCAAGCGCTTTTCCAAGCGATTTTAGCATCACTTGGAAAGTGCTAGACAACTTGGTCACACTATATAAATCCATGTAACTGGCATGGATTTATATAGTGTGACCAAGTTAATAGTTAAAAGAAAGAATAAAAAAAAACAAAAAAACATTATACTCACCTTCTGATGGCCCGTGGTCTTCTCTCCCGTGCATCCGGTCTCTTGTACGTCTCGTGGTGGTGTAAAAGGACCTTCCATGACGTCATTGAGTCATGTGACAGGTCACATGACTACATAACATCATGGAAGGTCCTTTCACACCACCGCGAGCCGCCGGGGAGCCAGGACGCACCGAACAGGAGCCCAGGGGCCATCATAAGGTACTGTAAGTATAACGTATATATTTTATTTTAAATTCTTTTTTAACAGGTACTATCGTACCCGGGTCTGGAGGAGAGGCTCCTATTCTCCAGGATATTAAGTGATTCAATGCAAGTCAATGGCAGCAATTACACCGCGTGTCTGCAAAAATAATGGACATGCTGCGGATTTTTCCGCAATGATAATCCGCAGCGGAAATTTCCCCAGCATGTGCACAGCACATGTGGATTATCATTGGGGACCATGGGGCACATATTACCAAGCGTTCTTTAAGCGTTTTCGCTGTGGAAATTCCGCTGCAAAAACGCTTGAAAAACGCATAGTGGGCACGCAGCCTAAGGGTATGTGCACACGTTAAGTATTTGGTGCAGAAATTTCTGGACCATTTCTGCATCTCTTGGAAGTACAAATGCTGCGTTAAATAGGCACATTTTTGCCATCATCTTTAAAGGCATTTTTTTGGTGCATATTTTTCCCCAGTCAGTATGGGTGAAATCAGGATCACGAAATCCAATTTTTTTTAAGCTAATCTGTGCAGTATTGTAATATACAACACCCCTATAAATTTTGTTTTTTTGTTTCTGCCTTTCGCTCCTCCTGAATTTCACTTAATTCCCTGCACCCACTTTGTTTACCTGTGGCTCTACTCCGGCAGCACTTGAGCACGTAACTCTGCAACAAAAAAAGTTAAATTTTGTGCATTTTTTCTAGTACAAAAAGCAGCAGCAAATCAGTCCTGTGTACATGTACAGAAAAGAAGTTTTCCTGGCTGTACTGGCTGTATATATCATTTAGCTTTTAATCATTAGAAACAAGAGGGTTTCCATGTTTTAAAAAAACAATAAAACTGATCACCCTATGGTACCCACTGACCTGATCACTGTAAGGGCTCACTCAGAAGAGCGTATACCTTGGCCAAGTGCTAGCCAATGTTTTATCGCATAGCACTTGGTCCAGAATTATATTATGGGGTAGTGGAGACCTGCTATTTTGTTCTTATGCCGATTCTGCATTAAGAAATAAAAATCACAGCATGCTGCAAGTGTCTCCAATATTTGGATCACCCGCACCCATACAAGTCTATGGTGCGTGTAAAACATCGGACTGCACTCTAATGTCATGCGAGTGCGGTCTGACATCCGAGAACATGGAGAAATTAAGTTCTCCATCTTCTTCACACCAGTAGGACGATTTTCTCACCCAAGAGAATCGGACCACAGTAAACTGACCCTCTACTCGAACAATGACTCCGAGAGTCATTAGCATAATCAAGCCAATTCTCTTGCATGAGAGAATCAACGCGTGTGTGACCCTGGCCTAAACATTGCAATAGTACTCAGATTTATAAATGTCCTAATCCTTTTGAACAATGAGGGGGGCCCGACACCGACCTGAGCACCACGACAGTTTAACAAGTGCACTACAAACATGGAGTTGGCTTTGCAGAACACGGCTGCTAAGAAAGATTACACATTTTCCATCCTAAGTCAGTACCTCATCAGTACTGGTGATGTAAGCAGGGGTTTCACATCCCTCTTTTTACAGAGGATCATTGTAGAACCTAGTATACGGAAACTATCATGATTTGGCCAAGCTATGTAAGGACGTGATCTAATTCTGAACAATTTTTCTTCGAGATGAACGCTTTCAATTAATAGAAATGGTTATAAGGAGTGTAACCCATGAGGCTACAGAAAACATAGCTTCCTTCCCTCTCTTCCACAAGCTTGATTACAAACATTCACAACAATAAAATATATTGAAATATTTGGACAAATGAGGTTTATATAACAAACAATTACAGTTTTAGATTACAGTGTTTATTTTTGCAGATTTGGGCAATGTTCACATGTTGCGGAAAATTTCCAAAGCAGATTTGGTTACTAATCCGCAGACAAAATCAGCATGTGTTATTTGTAGATTTTGTTGCGGATTTCACCCTACGACATTACTAAGCATTAAATATGGTAAAAACCGTAATGAAAACTCACACAAGAACGAGCAGGCTACACATTTCAATTCCACACCTCGATTTCATTTTCGTGTGCACTTTTTTTCCGTAATGTGTAAAAAAAAAAAGGGATTATGAAAAACCCATTTACTTAGCTTGTACTGTAAATTGCTGAAGAATCGCAATGCGGAATATCTGCAATGTGTGAACTTGGCCTTGAACTTACACTATATCTCGGGATGTACTCCAAATGTCCTAAACTACTTATTTGTAATTGTTGTTTGCTATTCTAATCCAAAGCGGAGACATGGGACATTAACCCGTTCATGAAATGGCCAATTTCAGGTTTCGCTTTTTCCTCACCTTCTTAAAGCCATAACTTGTTTCTTTCCACATAGACATGAGGGCTTGTTTTTTGCAGGACGCATTGTACTTTTGAATGACATCATTCATTTTACTACATAGTATACTGGAAAAAGGAAAAAAAAAATTCCAAGTGGGAAGAAATTGTGAAAAAAACACAATTCTGTGATTGTTTTTACAATGTACAGTTTGTGGTAAAAATAACCTTGTAATATGATCATCAGTACGATTAAAGCGATACCAAACATGACCAGTTTTTTCTATTTTAGTGGTCAAAAAAATAAATAAAATGTTTACAAAAAAAACAAATTTTTCGGTGTTGTCGCCATTTTCCGAGACCTGTAACGTTTTTATTTTTCTGTTGATGGAGCTGTGTGGCAGCTTATTTTTTTGTGGGACAAGACAATGCTTTTATTGATACCATTTTGGGATTGATGTGACGTTTTGATCACTTGTTACAGCATTTTTGTGGAACTGCAGCGACCAAAAAAAAAAAAAAAAACCAAAAAACATAATTTTGGTGTTCTTGAATTTTTTTCATTTATTATTTTTTTTTTTACTTATTTTTATATTTTGATAGATCAGACTTTTCTGAACACAGCGATACCACAGATGTGTTTTTTATTTTTTTTAATATCTTTATTTTTAATGGGGGAAAAGGTGGGTGATTTTAACTTGTGTTTTTTTCATAGTTTTTTTTTTTTTTTTTTTTTTTTTTTTTTTTTTTTACTTTTCACTGATTTTAATAATCCCCTTAGGGGACTTGAAGCTGCAATCATCTGATTGCTTCTGTTATATGCAGCAATGCTGTAGCATTGCTGCATATAGAAAAAAATAACAGTCTCCTTTGAAGACTGGCCACAGGCTGGGTATCAAAGGAGTTCCATAATGACAAGCACGAGGGTCTTCAGCAGACCACTGGCTGTCATAGCAACTCATGATCATGTCACGGGCGTGCCAATGCTGCCTGATATTAAAATGAGCATTTTATTAGTTCTGGTCTAGTTAAAATGATTATTATATTTTTACCAGGGCTGTGGAGTCGGAGCCCATTTTGGTGGAGTCGGTATAAAATCGACCAACTCCGACTCCTAAGATGTATAATAAATTGGGTACTGTAGTTCAATGCAGTTTGTGGAATATTTTTTCATAGGAATTTGGGAAAGTTATGAAATGTCCTATAAATGTCTGTCCTATCCCTGATCTAAGGGTCTAGACTTTTAGCTGAGATGAATCTGTGCTACAGTAAATTTATCACTTAAACATGAGCCATGTATGAGGGAGCCAGAGTCGGAGTCGTGGAGTTGGTATCCTAGAAATTGAGGAGTCGGAGTTGGAGGTTTGACTTACCGACTCCACAGCCCTGATTATCAGGTTTGTCAACTTTCAAATCGGAACACAATCATTTTGACATACTTTAAAAACTAAGTACACTAGCCTTATTAGGTCTAAAAAATAAAATCTATGTAATCATGGTGTTTACCAATTTAATGCTGGGGCTACATGGTGACTTTGGCCATAACACAGTTCACATGGTCAAAGATCACTGTATGGCGCTGCTATACCGCAGCACAGTATAGTCCAAGTGACTGGGATTGTCTTACAAACTACTTTGCTAGGAAACGCTTTCACTTACTAATCAACAGGAGCCAGGTACTGGGATCCTTAATCTATAAATTAAAGGGGAAGCAACAGAATTGCTATTGTTAACTACCAGCAATGCTCCCAGCCACACATTCATTTGAATCGGGTTGTATTGAAGATCACTGCTCAGTTGGTAGCCAAGACCATAAAATCGGAGCTGCACTGATAATATGTGGCTGTACTGGTTTGTTGGATACAGATTTGGACGTGCATGTCTGAACTGTCAGTTGTATGAGATGGGATGGGTTGCTCACTATACAAGAATGACCTGTAGTTCAGGGAGAAGCTGACCCAATGGTGGAGTGGTGGCTAATATACATACAGACATTTTCTATTCCAGAATCTAGAGGCAGAAGAACCCTGAAGCACAAATTACTGAACTTATACAGAAGGTCTTTTGACATTGTGTTTTCTCATTTCTGTTAAGTGCTTATGTCTTTTGACAAGAGAGCACCAATGAGTTCAGTGGAGACATAAGCTTCTACAGTAAGAACTTATCCCAAGAAATAATGCAAAGAAATAAACGATGAATGCCCCCCACTGACACTTAAATAGTAGGATGAGCACAAGGCTGGCAATACATATATGGTTTATTGGGGAACCCAATCAGATCCGGCTCGTTCCACTGCTGGTTTTCTTCTATTTCGCTGATGCCAAGAAACAGCTAGATTAAAAACACATACAAGTAAGCATACTGAAGAATGGTTGCTCACCTCACAACAAACTCTGCTCTTTTGATTCTCCGCAGCACATTTACCATTTAAAAACACCAGCAATTCTGTCTCCTATTTTTCCATAGTTATTTTTTGGAGTAGAAGCACCAAATAATGTCTCGTTTGCACATTTTATGCACCCATTTTGAAAGATCCAATTAAAAAAAAAAAGAAAAAAAGATTTACTGCTAGATGCAGAAAAGCGCAGTGTGAAAGCACCAAGGAACTGAACATAAGATGAAGATTGCACCTAGGTACTGCACAGTGAGCCCGGTGAAGCCATCACTGCTAAGCCCACCGTCCAAACCTCTGTTGTAACATAATGTAGAAATCTTCTCTTTACATATCACACAAATTAAAAGTAGAATATTTATTAAAAATGTATTGCTCTTGATCATCACATTTATCATTTTTGTAAAACAGCAATTTAAAAAGAAAAAGACTTCTGAAGAAAGGATCTTACTGGTAAACTTGATGGCCTTTCTTGCTGTATTAGGTTTAAGTCTTCGTGGTTCGTCTTTCCAGGAGTCATTGAAGGAGGTTGAGCTCTGCTGCCATAACTCTCTGCCGGAACATCCTGCATGTATAAAATATATATATTTGTTTTACACTCTGCAGAAAATTCTATACACATACACAATAATTTACCATACACAGGTTATGTGCCATTATACAAAAACAAAGATTTTCCATTATTTCATTTATATTATGATGGTGTAACAAGAATGAGCCTGTACCAACGTCACAATATTATTAACAATAGAGTAGTTGTTGGAAAAAAGGTGATAAAACTGATCATTGGTTTCTGAATGTTGGAGTCCCGGTAATAATCTGACCAGGTACTGTAGCCAAGTAATGTTATTAAGAAGAGTCAACATTGCAAAATAAAACCTACATGTCATTTCAACCACTTACAAGCCATTTGAGTGAAGCTTCATTCACTGAGCAGGAGACTGAGCCACATCGAAAATTTTGTCAAGTTGTTGTGAGTTTCCCAACACTTTCTAGTCCACGTACATTATTTTCATAGCACTTAGAAAGGATTATTAATAAATCTTCTATCATAGAGAAACGCAGGAATGGAAATGTTTTTTACCCGGAAGTTACAATTTCCAAACAAATTAGCCAGAGTTCATGTAATGTACAGACGCACCTTGCAAGGGCTCTCGGTTTTGGTTAATCAAAGTCCTCTGAATGGACCTATAAAGCTGTTGTGGGGGATCACTACACAATTGGTTTTCAACTTTCTGGCTTTCTGCCATTTTTGTGCTGACAGGAACTTAACAGTTGTAACTTCTATAGATTGGTGTGTGGCCTTCGAAATCACGTCAAAGGAATATGAATAAATGTAAAAATAAACTTTTTACTCTTGATCAATTAGTAAAGATGAATGATCATCATTAGTGTTGAGCGAGTATGTTCTGTTCAGAGTATGCTCAGGCCGAGCTCCGAGTAGTTACAGCTTCTCGGTGATATGGTTGAATCGCTCCCGTGTGCATGATTTGCAACTGTTTGACAGCTTTATTACATGTGAGGAATGTGTAAGAAATAGACATTCCTCACATGTAATAAAACTGTCAAACAGTTGCAAATCATGCACACGGGAGCGATTCAGATTCGACCATATCACCGAGCAGCTGTAAATACTCGGAGCTCGGCCTGAGCATACTCGGCGACAGGGGTAATAGAACATACTCGCTCAACACTAATCATCATGCATTGCTGATTGGAAGGAGAGAATCTATTGGGATCATTTCTGAAAGTGGAATATCATTATTCCACACAAGACAACTTTTTAGCGTTTCATTATTTAGCCCAAACTATTTGAATGCTATATGGTACCCTCACACGCATTATATTAAAGTTAGTCAAAATCATGGGTTTTGGTGGGAACGACCAACTATCTAATGTGTATGGCGGGGGGCTTCTTGACTCTTCCTTATCATTATCTGAAGAATTGTTGAGTACAATTCCCAATTCTTTTGTTTCCCTGGGAGAGATAAGCCAATGCTAGAGATGTCTTCGTGTCAGTTTACAAGATCCGACTGGCGGCACTAACTGACCGCCAATCAGCTACTTGTTTACTGTTTGTTGGTCATTTACTAGCCTGTTTTCACAGGTAGACCGCTCTTCAGATGCACAAAGAGATCTGTAATAGATGGTTTCGTGAGCACAGCCTGCCACTGTTCTCAGCAGCGCGAGTTCTGTCTGCATAGAATGATGAGCAGCCGAGGACGATGATCTTATGTGCAGCTCAAAAGATTATTTGACCCAACAGCCTGTTTAGATGTGAATATTATCAGAAAACAAGCATTCTTAGGAATACTAGTTTACGATAATCTTGCAGTGCAAATGGACCTCTCTACATTAAAGGGGTTGTCCGGTCAAAAATGATAAGTCTGCAGACTTATGAATCCCACGTGCAGGCACTGTGTGCTCCGGGGTTTCACCGGTATGAGACCCGGGACCGGAGGCTATGTATAGGTTATACATGCCAGTGGGTGTGGCCTCGCTCTCAATACACTTGTATGGAGCGAGGCCACCCTCTGTCTAGTGACGCGGACGGCCAGTGGGTGCGTCCGACTAGAAGGCGCGGCCTCGCTCAATACAAGTGTATGGAGAGCAAGGCCACGCCCATTGGCAGGGGTATGTGTAACACATACAATCCCTCCGTTACCGGGTCTCATACCAGCAAATCCCCGCAGTGCACAGTGGGTGCACTGGAGGGATTCATAAGTCTGCAGTCACACAGAGTGACTGCAGACTTATCACTTCTGACCAAACAACCCCTTTAATAACAATGTGTCAAGCAGAGCATGTGTGCAAATGGGGATGTTAGACGATCTTAATCTAAGGTATATGGGAATCTTAGGTCCGTATACTATTGTTACAAAGCACAGATTTTTACATACATCAAAATGTATTTATACAAAGTCTGTATGAATGTGACAAATGTGAAAAAGTGCAGTAATATAGGCTCCTGAGATTTGCTTTTTGTTGCTGTTCTCAATGCAACGAGTCTAAAGAAGGGTCAGGGTATGTGCACACTGTGTGTTATGCGTTTTTGCTGCGGCTAATCCATGTGGATTTGGCCCCAAAAATGCATTGCACACCTTATCCCAGCCTTTTCTATGGGAATTTGGAAGATCTGTGCACATGATCAGGAAATGTCCTGACAGGATTTCATGTGCGGAAAAAGAAGCAGCATGTCCATTCTTTGTGCGTATTTTCCTGCGTTTTTCCTATACAATGCATTGGAAAAAATGCATGGCAAATCCGCAGGCAAAAACGCACAAAAAACACAAGTAAATGCAAAAAAACTCGCCAAAACCGCGTGGAATTTTCGCAGTGTTTTTGATGCCAAGAGGTGCAGAACCTTGCAGAAACGCTACAAAAATTTCTGCAAACAAATACTGATCGTGCGCACATAACCTAACACTTTTGGGGAAAAATTATAAAAAGCAGAAAAAAAAGGTTATTTGTTACACTTATGTAAAGTTGAAAGAGGCCCTGGCACCACATTACAAGTCGCCAGTTTTTGCTCTTATTTTATTCCCACTGCTTGTCTGAGTATGGTGGGTTTTTTCTCTTTCTTTTTACATTCGCCCTACAGTCTCAGCGATATGGACCTTTTTATTTAGTGCTAATTTTTGTAAGCTTTGTCAAGGGGGCGTGGCTTACAGGATTTTCTGGAGGCGTGTCTTTAAACTGCTCAACATTATCACTCTGTGAGCAACGCCCCCTTTGTAAAAATTGTAAAAGTTAGCAGAACAAACAAAAGACCTATATTTTTGGAACCATATGTTGGAGTAAAAAGAAATGGCATACAAAAAGAGTGGGGAGAGTGAGGAGATGAGAAAAAGAAGAGTAAAAATTGGCCACTTAAAACTTTAGCATTGGTAATTGGTCCTCTTTAAGCCTAATGCTATGTGCGCACGATGCGGATTTGAAGCAGAAATTTCCTGAGCATTTTTGCCTCTCCTTGGCAGAAAAAACACATGTGGATTTTACATGCATTATTTGAAGCGTCTTCGTACATCAATGAATGCTTTTTGGAGCGAACTAAAGTTATTTGGTGGGATATTGCTTAAACCCTTGGATTACCATAAGAACTGGGGTGAGTATATTGGTTCATTTAAATTATTAAAGAATTGGTCTGTTGTATTTCAAATAAAGTGTTTACACTGTGTCTGTGTGTTTATTTAACTCTTTACTTTAAGTAAGTTTCGTCATGAAAAGGTCTGATTGACAACTTGCCATCACCAAACAAAAGAGCTGTGTGACAGCTAGTCCCATTCAACCAATCTTCATTAGCATTTCTATTCATGTAATTTATGTGGTTGCTGTGAGCTGCTAATTTTAGCCTGGGAAGGTGCCATAAGGCAAACAAGGTCCCTGGCCATAATTAACATCTCACAGCTGGTTCGTTATCCACTACGTCCCCCCAATCAGAACTTAGAACCATATTTTTGTTGCGTCCAAAACGTGGTGTCCTAATGCCGCAGTTTTGTTGTCGGTACATGTGAATCCACCGCATATAATGACACTTAGATTGGTCAAAATCTGTAGTGGAGACTGGCATGTCCACTATAGAAATTGACATGCTGCGGGAGAGTTTGGGTAAATGGCCACGGTCAGGAGCCGCTGCAGGTTTGACGCTGCATGTTTATACAACTTCAAACCCGCAGTGTCCAGATGTTACAGTATAGTGGATGGGATCTCTAGAAATCCCATGTCCACTATGCATGCATCAGAGGCTTCGAATCACCAGTGGATACTGCCATGCGGCACGTCTTTCAGGACCGCAGCATATCAAATTCTTTTGCGGAGTCGCTAGTCTCGACAACAGAAATTCGACCACTAGAAAGTATTAAATGCGGTAAATACGCATGGTTCAGTGAACACATGTGGATTTACCTGGGTTCAATAGAATGCAAAGTTTTGGACGAAGAAAAAAATGGCATCCAAAGAGCTGCTACGTCTGAATTATGAGCATATAGCCTAAAATTTTTTTGAAAAATGGTGTGGGATCCCGCGTAATTTTTATAACCAGCAGAGGGAAAGGCGACCACTGGGGGCTGATATTAGTAGCCGGGGAAGGGGCCATTAGCCAACAATGTTCCCTGGTTATTAATATCAGACCACAGCAGTCCCAGAAATAGTGCATCCATAAGATGCACCAAAACTGGCACTTAGCCTCGCTCTTCCCACTGCCCTGTAGCGGTGGCGAGTGGGGTAATGGGGTTGGGGTTCACGTCAGCCTTGTATTGGCGGCTGACATGAAGCCCAGGTTAGTGATGGAGGGTGTCTATAAGACGCCCCCCATTACTAACCGCGTGGTAAAATAGTCGCCGCCTTTTCAATAAAAACACGGCCAGAATAAATAATTTTAAAGAAATAAAAAAAACAGTTTTTTTTTAAAAAAAAATTTATTGTAAGCCTCCGCGAAGCCCTCGATCTCCTGAAAAAAATGTAAAACAACAAAACCATATCCCTCACCAGTCTGCCCTCAACGACGCAGCCCACGACGATCTGGATCACTTCTACGGCTGTGACATCAGAAATCACTGATGTCACAGCTGTAGAAGACAGCAGTGTATACTGACAGGGGTGTAAAATCACCCCTGTCAGTGTACATTGCTGTGCAGGAGGTCACTGGGGTTGATCAGCTGATCAGCCCCGGTGAACTTACCACCTTGGGAACATTCTTCCGAAGACCACATTAAAACCAGACTTTTAAAAGGTGACGTTATTTCTTTAAACAGCAGTTACACCTCTAAACCCACAGAAAACACACCCATTAACTGAACACTGTGCATCAGCAGACCTGTACACAGTTTATAGAGCAGCAAGACCTGAAAAACAAAGATCAGCTTGCAGGGAATATTTCGCAACATGTCTACACTGGCAGGAAAAGCGGCACAACCAGTTCTAGCTTATACATAAAGCGGGTTATGAAGACAGCACAGCTTTTACAAGTACATAAACCTTCTATATCAGATATAAAAGGCGACACACTTTCCATAGCTTTTTGATATACTAGGCTTAGGTGAAGCAGATGGAATCATTCAGTTAGTTCATACTGAGTGACAGAATTTCTCACTCATTGTCATAACATTAAAGAAGGCACAAAGCCATTCTGGTCTGACAATAGTAAACAGGCTGCCACCAGCTGGCCAATTTACATGCATCATCCTAAGTGAGCACACCACACTGTTGAGTGCGTTTCCCATCTCTAAATAGCTTTGGTTACTGGATCTATAAAATCATCAATTTGTTAAATTAGCTTAAAGCGGTTGTCCGGTCAAGAGTAATAAGTCTGCAGTCACTCTGTGTGACTGCAGATTTATGAATCCCCCCCAGCGCACCCACTGTGCACTGCGGGGATTCGCTGGTATGAGACCCGGTAACAAAGGGTATGTATGTGTTATACATATTCCGGGCCAGTGGCGTTGCCTCGCTTTCCATACACTTGTATTGAGAGAGGCCGCGCCTTCCAGTTGGACGCGCCCACTGGCCGTCCGCGTCACTAGACAGGGGGTGGCCTCACTCCATTCAAGTGTATGGAGAGCAAAGCGGCGCTGACTGGCCCGGAGGCATGTATAACACATACATACCCTCCATTACCAGGTCTGAAACCAGCGAATTCACACAGAGTGACTGCAGACTTATCACTTCGGACAGCCCCTTTAAACTTTCACCTAAGGCAAAATTGTAGCTTAAAAGTTCACTTCTTGATGGAGTCCTTTTTGAGCAATTTGGTTATGCACCCAAATCGTCTAAAACATCCTTATAGATTAGATTGCAGGGATCGGCCAACAATCTATTTGTGTATTAGAATATCCAGGCCGCCCTTCTAGGTCCATCAATGGAAGAAAAAAAGGTTTGGGCAGATTTGATTATGACATACCTAACACTTTAGTCTAATTGTTACAAAGCAGATTCCACAGGCCCTCTGGATATTCAGCGGGTGGTCGGTGAGGTTTTCCTCATTACATATAGGGTCCTAAGAAAGCTACATTTTCAAGATTTTTTTAAAGGGTATTATGTGACACAAGGAACGATAAACCTTCCAAAAAGTCAGTCAATATAACCAATATGTTGTATTAGAACCACTAGTTGCTATGAATCACTAGCCTATTCATTGCGAACAGGTCTACTAGCCCCTAAACCCAAGTCTTTTTTTATGAATAATACAAAAATAAAAGACAAGAAATAAATAAAATAGCTAAAATCGGCTGTGGTCAAAACCAGACAGACCATCTGCAAGCTCCCTGAGGTTTCATATTACAGTCTATAGACAAGAAAGGAGGTATAAACAAGAAGCAGAGAGAGGCAGTGAGACCTGAGCTACTTTCTAGTAGGAAGTTCTCTCCCCAGAGCTGGATTCACAGCTATACTGCTTAGTACTGCTGTAGAATGTCTTTCATGTTACCACAGTTTTTGGCCATGTGCTACATACATATTACAAAAGATCAAAATTTCTATCATCATGTAGTGGTCAGAAGTGTAGAAAACCAGCAGTCAAAACAGGTCAATGTTTGTCACAGAACCTAGAAATAACACAAACTCTTCTAAATAGAGTGGCTTTGCTTCTGATTAACCAGAACAATGCTTACAATAAAAAAAAAAGCATTTTTCTGGAAAACCTCTCTAATTTCAAAACTGCAATATTGCAAGAGTTTAATCTTCAGAATGTCCAAATACCTGTTAGACACTAGATTGGCGCTTCTCAAATGCATAAATATAACCACAGACCTCACCAGGTGTTCTGTTAAACCCTGGCGACAACTAGAAGTGACATGTTAGCTCAAATAAAAAATTTTTATTAGCTATCTCAAAATTATTAAAAGCAGGAAAGGTGCATGAAAAAAGGTACAGGAGCTATTATACCCAATAATAAAGGCGATGTTGTAAAAATTCAACACTGATTATAGTTCCAAATAAAGTTCAAAAATACAAATATAATATAATATTGCATTTAGCACCTTGCTTTTTAGTCTAATTCGTTCACGTGCAATATTCTTATACCTAATAGTTCACCTGAACTCAGCCAACTTAGATACCACAGCGTTCCTCAATCAGGTAAAAACAACTTTAAGTTCCACTAGTTCTTCAATATATGTGTGTGATAGTTCTCATTTCTAGTGAGACCAGGCTGAAACTTCATGACCATCTAGGATATGTTCACATAGATGATTTCCTGTGGCATTCAGCTTGGCCTTTATATCATTAAGCGCGCCTGTGAATGTTATGGATTGAAGGCCTTACTTTGACAAAAGCATTATAGACCTTAGGGCATGTGTTTCAAGTATTTAGGCTAGAGGGCAGTATGCAATATGAGATATTAAATGTTTTGCATTTGCAGGTGTACTAGCATTCTGCTATATATACTTTTTTTGGGCATTTTTGTCACCTTGCATTGGACTATTAGGTAGAAAAATATTGCACCTGAACGAATTGGACTAAAAAGCAAGGTGCTAAATACAAAATTAAATTATATATGTATTTTTGAACTTGATTTGGAACTATAATCAGTGTTGAATTTTTACAAGCTTGCCTTTATTATTGGGCATAATAGCTCCTGTACCTTTTTTCCTGCACCTTTACTGTTTTTAATAATTTTGAGGTAGCTAATAAAAATTATTTTTTATTTGAACTAACATGTGTCACTTCTAGTTGTCGCCAGGGATAAACAGAACACCTGGTGAGGTCTGTGGTTATAATATTGCAAGAGTGAATACTTTAGTCTGAAGTTTAAGCAACTTCGGCTGCATGCCTATGATCCGTAATAGCAGCGTTTTGGACACAGCTCTCCTGCGTTGCATCCAAAACGCTGCGTTCTACAGTAGAAGCACAGTGAATGGGATTTATAGAAATCCCATGCCCACTGTGCTTCTATTTGATGCCGTGTAAACTCACCGGAGGAGCAGCTTTACAAGGCGCAGCAGGGAGACATTCATCTCCAAAACAGAAATTTCCCCAATAGAATGTACTGAATGCAGTAACTCTGCATGTGTTCACTGGACACATGCTAAGTTACCTGCGTGATCAGATGCAGCAAAAATACACTGCGTCCAAAGCGCTTCTATAGCCTGATTGTGGGCACATACTTTTAGAGTTCTTGGTTCTGCTTTTGTTGCAACCCATTCCATTTGATGTTTCCAGTTTGCCATTCATTCTCACTTCCCCCAAAAACTAAAACCCAAAATATAAAACATAAGTTTTTTACATTAAGTTAGCCAACATTCTGAAAAAGTAGAAGGCCATTTGAAGTGCAAACCTCACAAACAGCAATTTCGAAGGAGCAAGTGAGAAGTAATATTTAAAGGAGGCACATGACAAAGGGCCCTAACGTATCCTCTAAAGCAGTGTTTCCCAAACTCCAGTCTTCACTGCCCCCAACAGATCATGATTTCAGGATTTCCCTAGTATTGCACAGATGATGGAATTATTATTATGGCCTCAGAAATTGCCGCAGGTTCTCACTGTGCAACACTAAGGAAATCCTGAAAATGTGATCTGGGCGGGGTTTGGGAAGCACTGCTCTAAAGCATATGAGACTCCAGTGAGAAATTATAATCCTTTGAGACTAATCTAAACTAGGACCTCTTCAATGAGAAATCTGTGAATAATAAACACTTTGAGGAAAAAAAACTTCCAAAAACACATCAATAACTCCCCGGAAAAGAAACTTTTCTACTTGAAAACCTCATTTAAAAACTCAAATGCACATTCTCTAATTTAAGCATTTGTCTGGCAATGCTATTTGGACATTACACTGCATGGTTTCATGTACAGTATCATTGTAATACTTGGACATTACAATATGCACCATAAGGTGTCGATAGCCATCCTGAGGCTATGTTCACACGTTGCGTTTTTGCTGCGTTTTTTTTTATGCAAATTATAAGCTGCATTTACAGTACCAGCAAAAGCTATGAGATTTCAGAAATCTCATGCAGACACATTGTTTTTTTTCCTGACTGATTTGGCAAACTGCAGCGTTTTTGCAAAATGCATCATGTAACTTCTTTCAGCGTTTTTTCAGCATTTATTCACCCATAGAAAGCAATGGGTAAGTGCAAAAAGGCAGCAAAAGCACCAAGGTTACTTACCGGTAGCCAGTTTTTCCAGAACTCAGCACACCTTGAGAGAGGGATCCGCCCCACCAAGGAGAGGAAACCATCTGAAATAAAAGGGGGGTACATCTCCCTCAATTCAATTGATTACAGAGAGGACCTCCAGAAAAATGTTAGCCAAATAACCAACACCTACATCACACAAACACCCAACTAGTGCACATCCAAAGGCGTGAGAAAAAAAAAAAGGGGGGGGGGGATACGGGTGCTGTCATGGGTTCTGGAAAAACCCGCTACCAGTAAATAACCTTGGTGTTTTCCCTTCACCAATGACCGCAAACCTTGAGAGAATTTTGGAGAAGGAGAGCACCCTAGGGAGGGACCACCGCCTGAAGTACCCTTCTCCCAAAGGTACGGTCAGCATAGGAGGACAGATCCAGTCTATAGTGCCTGTAGAAGGTGGAAGGTGCAGACCAAGTAGCAGCTTTACATATCTGGTCGATCGAAACCTCCGCTCTCTCTGCCCAGGAGGTTGCCACAGCCCTGGTGGAGTGGGCTTTGATACCGACCAGGCTGGAACTCCCGTAGACATGTAGGCTAAACTGATGGCCTCACTAAGCCACCTGGCAATAGTACCCTTTGATACCCCGTGACCCTTCCTATTCCCCTGGAAGGCTACAAACAAGGAATGATCCTTTCTTCATTGCTTAGTCATCTCTATGTACTGTAATAAGGACCTCTAACATCTAGATCAGTGTTTCCCAAACCCCATCCTCACGGCCCCCCACAGGTCATGTTTTCAGGATCTCCTTAGTATTGCACAGGTGAGAGAATTCCTGACGCCTTGATGATACTTCAATCACCTGTGTAATACTAAGGTGATCCTAAAAACATGACCTGTGGGGGGCCATGAGGATGGGGTTTGGGAAACACTGATCTAGATTATGAAATTTAGATTCTCCTGTTTTTTTGGATGACTGCAAAAAGAAGGTAACACAATCTCCTGGCTACAGTGAAATCTGGACACAACTTTAGGAGGTACGCTGGGTCTGGGCGGAGGACGATCCTGTCATCATAAATTTGGGTATATGGCGGATTAACCGAAAGGGCCTGCAAATCGCTCACCCTACGGGCTGATGTCAACGCCACCAAGAAAATAGTTTTAAAGGGTGAGTAATTTCAGAGAGATAACCTGCAGGGGTTCAAACAGGTCGTCAGTGAGAGAGTTAAGGACTAAATTCAAGTCCCAGGGAGGAATTTTTGGAGTCTGAACTGGTTTGTACCTAGCACAGGATTTAATAAATCCCTTCTGTTCCCGGCCAAGTTACAACTATATAGTGCACCTAGCGCAGATACCTGGAGCTTGAGTGTACCCGTGGCCAACCCTAAATCGTATCCTCAGCTTTAGGACCTCCTTAATAGGAGGATTATTTGACAAAGGGGTTTTAGGAAAATCCAGGAACTTTCCCCAAATTCTACCATAAGTTTTAGTTGTTATGGGCTTTCTACTACGTAGTAGGGTGGAAACTACGGCCAGGGAGAAACCTATAGCTCAGTAATGACCTCTCAAATTCCACACCGCAAGATGGAACCCTTTGGCTTGCGCGTGGAATACTGGCCCCTGACTGAGGGATGGGATATGCTGTTCTGCTAGCTGCAGGATCCTGTTCGCCACTACCATAAGAGAGCGAGATCTCGTACCCCCTGGTGATTTATGTATGCCACTATTCTCTGGTTGTCTGACCTGACCTGAAAGTGGTGCCCCGGAACATGGAGGAGGAAGCCTAACAGGGATCTTTCCACCGCTCCTTTAGGTTGGATGAATCCCCCTTTTCGTGGCTTGCCCAGTGTCCCTAAACTGAGTGATCTGCCAGGTGACCTCCCCAGCCAGAACCGCTTGCATCCGTTGTAATAACAGTCGACTGATCTGGGCTACTGCATGCCTGGAATCTGTCCACCAAGAGAGGGAGGCTACAGTCTCTCGGGAAAGAACTAATTTTCTTTCTAAATGTCCGTTGAAGGACTTCAATGCTGACAGGACCTCCCACTGCAGAAGCCTCATATGACTTTGGGTCCATTTGACTGCTGGGAGACAGGATATCATGGATCCTAATAGAGACATCGCTTCTCTTAAGGATATTGCAGGAATCCTGATGGCTTTTGTGGCTATATTGATTATCTTGCATATCTTGTCTTCTGTGAGAACACAGGCCTTGAGCTGAGAATCCAGGGTTAGACCCAGTAAGATTTGTGTCCTTGAGGGGGTTAGTCTCGATTTCTGGGAATTTATTAGCCAACCCAGTTGCTGTAAAAGCACCGTGACCTCTAGTAGTTGAGTGGAACAGTGGCTCTCCTATTTCCCCACTACAAGAAAATCATTAGGTAGGGAATGATCACCACGTTCCTGATCCGTAGAAAGGCTGTCACCTCCGCTATGAGTTTTGAGAATATTCTCAGAGCTACTGAGAGGCCGAATAGAAGGGCCATGAATTGGAAATGTCTCAGTTCCCACTCTATGAATAAGGCTACCCTCAAGTACTTTTGGTACACTGGATGGATTGGGGCGTGGTAAAAAGCGTCCTTTAAATCGACTACTGTCAAAGCAATTGAGGTGGACAAGCTTTACTGCAGAGTTCACCGACTCCATCTTGAACATCTGGTTCTCCACTAGTAGGTTCAGGCCCTTGAGGTTGATAATGTTCCTTAAGGACCCATTGGTTTTTTTTTATCAGAAAAAGGGGGGAATAAAATCACCTTCCCCTTTGTGACTCTGGGACCTGAGATGAACTTGTTTTTCTACTAAGCCTAAAATTTCTCTCTCTAAGGCCATCTGTTCCTCGACTGATTTCCTCCTGGGGATGATTATAAAGGTACGGTGAGGGATTTGATGGAAGCGTTGCTTTAGGCCCTCCTTTACTATGTTTAGCACCCAAGGACTTGAGGTGATGGCCTTCCAAGCTGGAAAGAAATGGGACAGCCTTCCACCTACCCTCAGACTGGCATCATTAGGAGGACTTTCTAGTCGTGGGGGAGGACACTAAATATATATCCCGACTCCTTCTTAGTTTTGGAGTCCCATTGCCTTACCTCGCGGCGGGTGACCCCGGTTAAATTTCTTACTCCAAAAATAAGATCTCTTTGCCTCTCCTGAGAAACCTGGAAAGCCTCTTTTTCGATTGCCTGCCTTTTCCAGAATATCGTCTAACTTCTGACCAAAAGGAACTTGCTGTCACATGGGAGAGAGCATAGCTTATGCTTCGACTGCAAGTCTCCTGGGCAGCCCTTGAGCCACAAGGCCCGCCTGGCTGCATTCTACAGGTTCGCTGACCTGGCCGATAGTTTGAAAAGAGTCAGCTGAAGTATCAGCAAGGAAGGCCGAAGCGGCCTGCATTAGAGGTAAATTAGATAGAGGGGTTCCTAGAGAAAAGATCCTATCTTTAAGCTGATCTTCCAATTGCTGTAACCAGACCATTAATGACCTGGCTACACAGGTGCCTGCTACTGCCCGCTTAAGGCCCCCCCGCTGCTGCATCCCTTGTGTGACGCAGGAAAGAGTCTGCCTTCATATCAAGAGCATCTCTAAGGACGCCTGAGTTCTCCAAGGGTAAGGATTTTCTAGAGGATCGAGCTACAGCGCCATCCACCTTGGGAATTTTGTCCCAGGATTCAGAATCCTTATACTCAAAGAGGGGTCTTTTCAGGCTTCCTCCAATCCCGATCGATAAGGGCCTGAATTTTAGAGTTAACCGGGAATGTGCGCCTCTTTTTCTCTTCCTATCGGGCAAACATCATATCCTCTAGGGATTTGGCTGCTCTTTCTTCCTTCAACCCCATAGTGGATCTAATGGCTTTAACCAGTCTGTTGGTGTCCACAATAGGGAAGCAGGGTCTACCACAGTCACTATTCGAAGAGGAAGAGGAATCACTAAGAACCTGATGCTCTGACTGAGCGCAAGAGTCATAGTTAGAGGAGACTTGTTAATGGGACCTTTTCCTCCTTTTAAGCAACCCTTTCAGGGAAACTTGTATCTCAGAACGGACAATGGATCTGAGATTATTAGCAAAATCCAGCGTACTCTCAGCAATAGTTCTACCAATACAGCCTGAACAAAGATCTTTCTGCCACTCTATAGGTAGGGGTATATGGCATAAGGCACACACCCTGTGCTTCTCTTTGGCGCTACTTTTCACAGGCTCCTAGGGGTTAAGCACATAAGAGAAAAAAAAAACTATTAATACCAAGTGACATTCACGAAGATCACTCACCCCTGAAGTCACTGAAGGGTACCGGATTTGGAGGTTGTGGCTGGATACGAGATGAATCCCTTCTGGATGGCACAGAGACGTCCGAGACCTTGCTTCTGTGACTACTGCTGCGGTTGCTTGAATGTGTCAGTCTGAGGGGCGTCAGCCTGCTTCTACCGCTGACGCTGTTGCTGCTGCTGCTGCTCAGGTGGAGGTGTCAGCTACTGCTGCTCCTGGCTGTCCTGGTCTGCCACAGCTACCAAGACTGTAGGGCTGGAACATGAGCAGCGGTGACCACCCTGACCCACCTTTAAATAGGGTTATGTGCCCTCCCGCCTCCTTGCACCCGTGGGCTGAGGCTTCATTAACTGGTCGGTGAGCGCTTAAAAGGCGCAGCCATCTTGGATACGGGGACCCGCACCAGACGTCATCCGGCACGCCTCTTCCAGCGTGCCCCGCACCGTGACGTCAGGGGCAGTGTCACACCCGGAAATACGCTGCTCCGTGCCCTCGCACAGCATGGACTCCGGAATGATGGCAGGGGGAAGTCGGCGTAGCGGTCTGCGGGGAGCTGGAGCTGCCCTCACCGCCTGCGCCGCCACGGACCCAGCATCCAGGGAGCTGCGGACAGCGTCTGCGGTTCCTGAAGGCTGGTGCCCAGGCCGGAGCCCGTTCTTCCACAACCGGGACAGGGCCGGGTAGGAAAAAAACAAACTATCTTCTTTCTTCTTCCTTTACTAATTCAGACAGGTTCCCATCAAGGACAGGAAACCAACTGAAGCAACGGAGAGGTGCCGCCCTTTTATTTCAGACGGTTTCCTGTCCTTGGTGGGGCGGATCCCTCTCAAGGTGTGTAGTCATGGATGAAGGGAAAAAAAGCAGTTATCAGGTTTTCCTGTATTTTTGGTGCAAAAACCTAAGGAAGTTGCATCATCAATTTTTTTCGGGGGCACTAAACTTTAATCAGCATGCACAAGAGACAACAAAAACGCTGCAAAACCTGCTTTTTTTTTAAGCTGCTTCTTTACTGCCAAGAGAGCAGGTTTTGCCTGCGGAAAAAAACGCAGCAATAATGCAACGTGTGAACATAGCCCAAGGCCAGGGTCAAGTAATATTTAATAATATTTGGACACAAAATAAACTATAAAAAAAAACTTCAGGAAATTGGTGTTCACTGGGTAACACTGGCAACTGCATTTCTTAGACGTTTATTTTCAGCATTAAAAGGGGTTTTGTAAAGAAAAGTGTTTAAAATTCAATAAAATGTAAAAAAAAAAGTATTTGCAGCATACAATAATTAAAAGTGGTGTGTGTTTTGTAAATAAATTACACTTTTATGTGTAATAGTGCCCCAAGCTTCTGTGGCTCAAGTGCAGGTCCTTCCGCAGTGGTGGACTGTCACATGATGGACTATTGCTTTGAAATGGTTAAAGTAATGATATGCAGTACTCCAGAGACATTTTTTTCAATTCATGAAAGAACCATTTAAAGGAAAAAAAAAATTAGTAACCTAGAATTTGCCTCTGTTATATGTAACATTGTGTTGTGTTTTGGAGATTTTCTCCCGTCATTTTTTATACAAATTACCAAAACATTATTAAAACAATCTTGCAAGACGAGTATGCAAAGTCCTATTAAAACCACTATTAGGCATTCTAAACACAGTTTTTATGCAGCTTTTGTTTTTCAGTTTGTAAAAAAAAAAAACACATGAAAACCTGTGAGAATCCACCCTTAATGATCTTTTCAACATTCCTCTAAGAGAGGTAAAATATGTAAAAGAAATGACACTGTGGCCCCCTAAATGTACACTTAAAACAGATATGTTGCAACGTGAAGCAGTTCTTTAGAAACTATGCCTCAAGGAATTGTGATTTCTCTCTGTACAGATATTTTTGCCGTGGAACAAGGATAGTAATCCACCAAGGAACCTCATCGTTGTCGAAAGAAGGGAGTCAGGCTTTTAGTAAATAGTTCACTCCTTTTAGTATAGATGAAGGAATATCAAGAAAAAATAAAGGAAAAACATTGAAAAAATTTTTTTAACTGAAGTATCTAAGACATACAGTATATATATATATATATATATATATATATATATATATATATATATATATATATATATATATATATATATATATATATATATATATATATATATGGCTCCAGACAGAATAATAATAATAATCATCTTGATTTTTATATAGCGCTAACATATTCCGCAGCACTTTACATACATTACCGTCGCTGTCCCCATCGGGGCTCACAATCTAGATTCCCTATCAGTATGTCTTTGGAGTGTGGGAGGAAACCGGAGAACCTGGAGGAAACCCACGCAAACACGGTGAGAACACACAAACTCCTTGCAGATGTTGTCCTTGGTGGGATTTGAACCCAGGACCCCTGTGCTGCAAGGCTGCAGTGCTAACCACTGCACCACCGTGCCGCTCACAGTAGAATGCATGGAGCCGTTACAGGTAAGAGGAGTGTATGGTGGCGGAGATAGCAGTATGAGTAGACACTGAACGCATACCGCGATCTCCGGCGCCATACTTACATATTGACCTGACCGGGAGCAGCGTTGCCGCGGCGCCTCTCTTCTAGCCGGAGACCAGGGGCAGAGTGACGGCGTCGGAATCGGCGCACGCGCATAGCGCTATCCGGCGCCATTTTACTGAAGACACATTTACAGTGCGTCTTCAGCAAAATGGCGCCAGACAGCGCAGTGCTCCGGCGCCGCACTCCTCCCCCGGCCTCCAGCAGAACAGGACACAGCAGCGCTGGAGCACAGGGAAGAAAGGTGAGGATAAGTGTTTATTTTTTTTGTAGGTGTGCAGCGTGAAAGGGATGAGGGGTGCCATAGATACCAGAATTGGGGGATGAGGGATGCCAAGCATATCAGGATTGGGGATGAGGGGACCACGCACGCCAGGATTGGGGGATGAGGGGTACCACGCACGCCAGGATTGGGGGATGAGGGGTACCACGCACACCAGGATTGGGGGATGAGGGGTACCACGCATACCAGGATTGGGGGATGAGGGGTACCACGCATACCAGGATTGGGGGATGAGGGGTACCACGCATACCAGGATTGGGGGATGAGGGGTACCACGCATACCAGGATTGGGGGATGAGGGGTACCACGCATACCAGGATTGGGGGATGAGGGGTACCACGCATACCAGGATTGGGGGATGAGGGGTACCACGCATACCAGGATTGGGGGATGAGGGGTACCACGCATACCAGGATTGGGGGATGAGGGGTATCACGCATACAAGGATTGGAGGATGAGGGGTACCACGCATACCAGGATTGGGGGATGAGGGGTACCACGCAAACCAGGATTGGGGGGATGAGGAGTGCCATGCATACCAGGATAGGGATGAGGGGCTATACATACCAGGATTGGTGATGAGAAAGCCATGCATACCAGGATGATGGATTGGGTACCATACATACCAGGTTTGGGGGATGAGAGGTGCCATACATACCAGGATTGGAATGAGGGGTGCCATGTATATCAAATTTGGGATGAGGGCTGCCATGAATACCAGGATTGGGGATGCGGCGTGCCACGCATACCAGGATTGGGGATGGTGGGGTGCCACGCATACCAGGATTGGGAATGGTGGGGTGCCACGCATACCAGGATTGGGAATGGTGGGGTGCCACGCATACCAGGATTGGGAATGGTGGGGTGCCACGCATACCAGGATTGGGAATGGTGGGGTGCCACGCATACCAGGATTGGGAATGGTGGGGTGCCACGCATACCAGGATTGGGGGAAGAGGGGTGCCACGCATACCAGGATTGGGGGGTACCATGCATACCAGGATTCGGGGATGAAGGGTACCATGCATACCAGGATTTGGGGGTGAGGAGTACCATGCATACCAGGATAGGAATAAGGCGTGCCATGCATACCAGGATAGGGATGAGGCGTGCCAAGCATACCAGGATAGGGATGAGGGCAGCACAATAACAGGATGGGGGAACAGGATGGGGGCAGCACAAATACCAGGATGGGGGCAGCACAAACCAGCATGGGAGACCATATACCAATAAAAATGCTCGCCACCCGGGCGTAGAACAGGCTCAATAGCTAGTACATATATATATCTCTATCTATCTATCTATCTATATATACACATACATACACACACACACACACACGTACATATACACAAACAAACATTATATAAAGTACAGACCAAAAGTTTGGACACACCTTCTCATTTAAAGATTTTTCTGTATTTTCATGACTATAAAAATTGTACATTCACACTGAAGGCATCAAAACTATGAATTAACACATGTGGAATTATATACTTAACAAAAAAGTGTGAAACAACTGAAAATAGGTCTTATATTCTAGGTTCTTCAAAGTAGCCACCTTTTGCTTTGATGACTGCTTTGCACACTTTTGGCATTCTCTTGATGAGCTTCAAGAGGTAGTCACCGGAAATGGTCTTCCAACAATCTTGAAGGAGTTCCCAGAGATGCTTAGCACTTGCTGGCCCTTTTGCCTTCACTCTGCCGTCCAGCTCACCCCAAACCATCTCGATTGGGTTCAGGTCTGGTGACTGTGGAGGTCAGGTCATCTGGCGTAGCACCCCATCACTCTCCTTCTTGGTCAAATAGCCCTTACACAGCCTGGAGGTGTGTTTGGGGTCATTGTCCTGTTGAAAAATAAATGATGGTCCAACTAAACGCAAACCGGATGGAATAGCATGCCGCTGCAAGAAGCTGTGGTAGCCATGCTGGTTCAGTATGCGTTAAATTTTGAATAAATCCCCAACAGTGTCACCAGCAAAGCATCCCCACACCATCACACCTCCTCCTCCATGCTTCAAGGTCGAAACCAGGCTTGTAGAAGTCCATCCGTTCACCTTTTCTGCGTCGCACAAAGACACGGTGGTTGGAACCAAAGATCTCAAATTTGGACTCATCAGACCAAAGCACAGATTTCCACTGGTCTAATGTCCTTAGCAGTGGTTTCCTAGCAGCTATTTTACCATGAAGGCCTGCTACACAAAGTCTCCTCTTAACAGTTGTTGAAGAGATGTGTCTGCTACTAGAACTGTGTGGTATTGACCTGGTCTCTAATCTGAGCTGCTGTTAACCTGCGATTTCTGAGGCTGGTGACTCGAATAAACTTATCCTCAGAAGCATAGGTGACTCTTGGTCTTCCTTTCCTGGGGCGGTCCTCATCAGAGCCAGTTTCTTTGTAGCACTTGATGGTTTTTGCAACTGCACTTGGGGACACTTTCAAAGTTTTCCCAATTTTTCTGACTGACTGACCTTCATTTCTTAAAGTAACGATGGCCACTCATTTTTCTTTACTTAGAATTTGTATTATGGCAAGAAAAAAGCAGCTAACAGTCTATTCAGTAGGACTATCAGCTGTGTATCCACCAGACTTCTGCACAACAACACAACTGATGGTCCCAACCCCATTTATAAGGCAAGAAATCCCACTTATTAAATCTGACAGGGCACACCTGTGAAGTGAAAACCATTTCCGGTGACTACCTCATGAAGCTCATCAAGAGAATGCCAAGAGTGTGCAAAGCAGTCATCAAAGCAAAAGGTGGCTACTTTGAAGAACCTACAATATAAGACATATTTTCAGTTGTTTCACACTTTTTTGTTAAGTATATAATTCCACATGTGTTAATTCATAGTTTTGATGCCTTCAGTGTGAATGTACAATTTTCAGTCATGAAAATACAGAAAAATCTTTAAATGAGGTGTGTCCAAACTTTTGGTCTGGGGACACCGGACGGATCGGATAAGGACAAGGACATCGGGTGCCATCAGAAGGTAAGTATAATATTTATTTTCTTACTATTCTTTACGGTCACACTATATAAATCCATGCCGGTTGCATGGATTTATATAGTGTGACCAAGTTGTCAAGCACTTTCCAATTGATGCTAAAATCGCTTGGAAAGCGCTTGACAACCCACATGTGGAAATGCATGTGAAAAACGCTTCACTTCTGCTTGTCCCTGGCAGGAAAAACGCATGTAAAATCCACATGGGTTTTTTCTGCCAAGGAGATGCAGAAACGCTCAGGAAAAATCCGGAGTATTTCTGCATCGTGGGCACATAGCCTAACAGAAATAAACACATGAAATAGATCACTCTGTTTGTAATGACTCTATATAATATAGGAGTTTAACTTTTTGCAATGAAGAGCTGAAATAAGTTAACTTTTTGATGATATTCTAATTTAGTGAGATGCACCTGTACCACAATCAGTGGCCACCCACAGAGAGGAGGTAGCGGCAAGTTTAGGAAGCTGACAGTCCAGTGAGGTATGTGGCCAGGAGACCTGAATATCTAAACCTGGCTTCTCCAAACATACCCATGGATCCAGGTGACCAGTGGATCCCAACCTGGCTTTCACCAAGCATATCCATGGTTCCCAACCCAACCTGGATACCATAAACATCTCCAAGGGACCAGGTGATCTGATTATCACAGAACCCATGGATACATTTGGGGCAACCAGGTTGGAACAGTCAGTCAATGGAGCAAATCTGTATTCCTTCAGCCAGGGCCGTGGTCCCTTAAGCTGGCATCCTGTAGTATTCAAATCTGTGTCCCTGTGTATGGAGCGGTGTGTCCTAGCTGTTTTTCTGTAGAGTTATTCTGAGTCTCTCTTGGCTGTGATTTTGTAAAGGTCTTTCTCATTATTCACAGGGCAGAGGGGAAGGTGGCAGGGGCTGATGCCTCATTGTTTGAGCATTTCATTAATTTGCATAGTTTGTCTTCCATTGCTCTGCAGATCAACAAACTAGCTGGCCTGGTTCAATATGTAATCAGCATATTTGCAAATATCATTGGTTCCATGACCCTCAGCCCCTGTCCTCCAGAGATTACTGCAACTTTTTGTCTGCTAATATCAACTCAAGTGTCAACATACAGGCTTATACAAATAATAGTCTGTCCTTCTTGATCAACTAAAGAAAAATACAAATTCAAAAGTCAACATAACGATAATAGTGTATTTCTCCTGGCCTACTGAATTTAGACGTGTGGATAATTAAGGTTAAATGCTGTGTCGTTACACAAAATTTTGGTACCCCATATGAGAGCAGCATAATGTAGGGGCAGAGACCCTACATTGAGAGAGCTCTGATAAACTCACTGTTTTATCTGCAGCAGATCTACCAGTTATCTGAATGCTGAGCTCTGTATAGCTCTGCCCACACCACTGATTGGCAGCTTTCTGACTATGCACAGGGTACACAGAAAGCTGCCAATCAGTGGTAGAAGCGGGGTTATACAAAGCTCACTAATATGGAGGACTACATGGGAGCGGGTTCACTAATCCTCTAGTGATAATCTCCTGCTAATAAACAGTGATTTTATAAAAAAAAAAAAAAAACTACAGCAAGTTGCCCAGTAAGTAACATTGCAGAAGTAAAGGTCTATGTCTCTATATTATGCTGCTCTCAGCTTAGGTGGCAAAAACCTGATGAAAGATTGAGGTAGATTATATATCATAGAATGCAAACAAAACACTTTTTTCATTCAAATTCAGCTCATACAGATCTTAACACACAACCTGAGCGTTTTCCACTCCAAGTATTTTCCATGATTCTTGGACCAACTGCACACTCATAAGATAGTAATACCAAACCAACTTGGAGTTTAATACTGAATTGATTGGTATAACAAAAAAAAAACCCACTGCACTAGGCTGGGAGCTACGCCCTACAAGCAATTTACCTACTAGGAGTTGAAGCTAAAGGGAATGTACACCCAATGTTTTCACACAAAAACAATGACACTCCTGCCCAAAGGTTGTATGTGGTATTGCAGCTCATCCTCATTCAACTCAATAGAGCTGAGCTACCTAAAGACACTCACTTTTTTAATCCTACACAGTTTAAGACTATTAATATGCTTTCTCATTGCAACTTGCAACTGTAGCGTCCATTGGAGGTGTACGTTGCCCCCCCCAACCCCACAAAAAAAAAGTTATATTATTATAATATCTAAGTATATAACATAATATAGCTCTTGTTTTATTCATTACAGCATCCAGTAAGAAGCACAACAAACTGTACTATTCTAATAGAGCAAAATAAAAGGTAGACTGAGCACTGTATGGGGCCCAGTGAATAGGAGTAAACAGGAGGGGCCCGGACCAAGTGCGAGCCCCCACCTCTTGTGCTACTGCCAGCAGCGTACATCTATGCGCAGGGGGCCTTGGAGCTCTCAAGGCCATCAAAACTGAACGGCCTTGCAGCTCCAAGGGAGTCCCTCCTACTCTTCTGTGACGTTCTAATGAAGGAGTGTAATGGCGAATTGGGGGGGGGGGGGGGAGAGCAAATGATGAATTGGGAATGAGGAGGGACAGCAAATTATGAATTGGGAGTGTGGGGGGTGCCGCAAATTATGGATTGGGAGTGGGGGGTGAGAGCAAATGACGAATTGGGAAAGGGGGGAAGCAAATGATGAAGTGGGGGGACAACAAATGTTGGTGAACTGGGGGTGGGGAAGAGTAAATCATGATTTAGTGGTGGTGGGAAAGAGAGGACATGACAATGGATTGGGGAGGAGGGAGGTAAGTAAATATAATGATTTGGGGGAGCGGGAGGTACAGAGTGGGGGCACTGAAGATGCAGGAGTGTGACTGATAATGAATTGGGTTAGAGTACCGGTGCTAATTTATATAATTATTGGGTGGGAAAAGTGGCTATTTATAGTTAGGGGGACACAAACAGTGAGGTACCACAGGGGTCGGTATTGGGCCCCCTTCTTTTTAACATATTTATTAATGACCTTGTAGGGGGCATACAGAGTAATATTTCAATATTTGCAGATGACACTAAACTCTGCAGGGCAATCAATACAGAGGAGGACAATTTTATATTACAGGAGGATCTATGTAAACTAGAAGCTTGGGCTGATAAATGGCAAATGAGCTTTAATGGGGACAAATGTAAGGTAATGCACTTGGGCAGAGGAAATAAAATGTATAATTATATGCTTAATTGTAAAACACTGGGCAAAACTGTAACTGAAAAAGACCTAGGAGTATTGGTGGACGACAAGGTCACGTTTAGTGGCCAGTGTCAGGCAGCTGCTGCAAAGGCAAATAAAATAATGGGATGCATTAAAAGAGGCATAGATGCTCATGAGGAGAACATCATTTTACCTCTATACAAGTCACTAGTGCAACCACACTTAGAATACTGTGTACAGTTCTGGTCTCCGGTATATAAGAAAGACATAGCTGAACTAGAGCGGGTGCAGAGAGGAGTGACAAAGGTTATTAGAGGACTGGGGGGTCTGCAATACCAGGACAGGTTATTACACTTGGGGTTATTTACTGTGGAAAAAAGAAGGCTTAGGGGTGATCTTATTACTATGTACAAGTATATGAGGGGACAGTACAAAGACCTTTCTACTGATCTTTTTACTCTGAGGCCTGAGACGGGGACAAGGGGGCATCTTCTACGTCTGGAGGAAAGAAGGTTTAATCATAATCACAGACGCGGATTCTTTACTGTAAGAGCAGTGAGACTATGGAGCTCTCTGCCGCATGATGTTGTAATGAGTGATTCACTACTAAAATTTAAGAAGGGCATAGATGCCTTTCTTGAAAAGTATAATATTACAGGTTATATATACTAGATTAAAAAACAAAGCAATGTGAACTGAGGTCTAAAATGGTACACATGCAAGAAATAGGAGCATGTTCACACTAGCAAAAAGATGCAAAACCTACAAAAGAAAAAAAATATATCACATACCCTACCATCATTATAAATAAATGTAAAGCAAAGTTGCATTTGAAATATAGGGTACTTCGTGAACTATTTTTGATCAAAAAAAAAAAAAGAGCAGTGAGACTATGGAACTCTCTGCCGCATGATGCTGTAATGAGTGATTCACTACTAAAATTTAAGAAGGACCTGGATGCCTTTCTTGAAAAGTATAATATTACAGGTTATAAATACTAGATTCCTTGATAGGGCGTTGATCCAGGGAACTAGTCCGATTGCCGTATGGAGTCAGGAAGGATTTGTTTTCCCCAATGTGGAGCTTAGTGTTTGCCACATGGGTTTTTTGCCTTCCTCTCGATCAACATGTTAGGCTATGGGTTGAACTAGATGGACTTAGTCTTCCTTCAAAATTAAAAACTATGTTACTATGTTACAAAGGAGAATTAACTATTTATATCTGGAATGGTGGGTTGCATAACAACCACAGGTAATTATATATTAATGGTGGGTGCACATCTGTATGAAGCTGTACGTGTGTTATTTTATGCAGACACTAGTCCTGGCTGGAAGAAGTGATGGTGGTCTTAGCTGGATTAAGGAGAAAAGTGAAGATGAAGAACTTTACCTAGAGACGTCTCCGGTGAGTCAGTGTGTTATTTGTACACTGACATTATACACTGTACACTATGTACAGAGCTCCTGTGTATAATATTACTGGTGATCACTGAATTGCCTGTGGATTTGTCAACTTTAGTGATTTTTAGACGCCGTCGTACTTCCTGCTGGGTTAAGCAAGTGACATTTAATGGAGAATTTCTGTTATCACTGATCATGTTTTCTGATTTTCTTGTATAAATACTGTTGAAAAAAAATCATTTAGCATATTGGCTTTTTCCTCATCCTCAATTTCACCCAGAATATTTCTAAGGGGGCCAACACTATCATTTTTTAGTTTCTTACTATTTATGTAGTTAAAGAATATTTTGGGATTATTTTTACTTTCTCTGGCAATGAGTCTCTCTTTCTCAATCTTTACTGCCTTGATTTGCTTTTTTTACAGAATTTATTTACATTTTCTTTATTTATTTAATGCCTCATCACTACCTATTTGCTTTAGTTCTCTAAATGCTTTCTTTTTGTCACTTATTGCACCCCTTACAGCTGTATTTAGCCATAGTGATTTCCTCCTATTTCTAGCATGTTTATTCCCATAGGGTGTATATTGTGCACAGGTCCTATTCAGGATACTAATAAATGTCTCCCATTTGCTTTGTGTAATTATGTGTAATAATTATTTGTTCTTTTAATTCATATGTAATAAAATGTTTTATGGTTATACTGTATTTTTCAGACTATAAAACACACTTTTTACCACCAAAATTTTGGAGCAAAGTGGGGGGTGCGTCTTATAGTCCAGATGTAACAGCAGTGGCTGTAGCTGTATGAGGGAGGGCGGCAGTGACGGAAGAGTGGCTCACAGAGGCAGTAGCCGGCTGTTGCAGCTAACATGTGTGCCTGCTTGTTAAAGAAAGTTAATATTCACTGCTCCCCAAGCCAATAGTACCGCCCACTTCTCTGCACTGAAGCCAGTGCGGAGAAGTGGGCAGGACCACGGGAGTGGAGAGCAGTGAATATTTATTTTGTTTAATAGAGATCAAACTGTTAGGGCTTTTTCACACGTCAGTGTGTCCGGTACATGTGGTGAGTGTTTCCACACATACTGGAGACATTGACACACGCAGACCCATTCAAATTTATGTGTCTGTGCAAATGTCAGTGTGTTTCCACGGACCGTAGTTAGGTAGAGGTAGGTATAGTTAGCGCTGTTCCCAAGCGCCGAGTGCTGAATGCTGTCCTCATTATTGTCCAATGCTCGTGCTGTGAACAGCACGAGCAAGGGACAATATTGCGAGTAGTAGTCTGTGTAAAAACTGAGACTAAAATAAAATCCTTATACTCACCTATCTGGAGATGTCCCCCGCTGTAATCCATGCGACCGATGACACCAAGGAGCCAGGGAGAATGAGACGCTCAAGCGAGCGGGACCCTGCACTGAGCTCACTGAGTGACAGGACACCACTCTTGAGTACAGCGCAGCTCCGGGTCCCGCTAGCTGGAGCAGCTCATTCTACCTGGCTCCTGAGCGTCAGCGGTCAGAGGATTACAGAAGGGACATCTCCGGACAGGTGAGTATAAGGATTTTATTTTAGTCTTATTCTTACACATGGACACTGCGGGAGCAGACTACTACTCCCAACATTGTCCCTGGTTAGTGCTGACCACAGCGCGAGCAAGGGACAATGATGAGGAGAGTGTTCAGCACCCGGTACTTGGGAACAGAGCTAACTGTACTGCTGATTCCCAAACACCAGTACGCGTGCTCCTGATGCGGCACAAAGGTGCACACAGACACATATCTCCAGTACCGGAAATATCCGGACTTGTGAAACCGCCCTTAGCTGCGGCTCCTGCAGCGGCAGGGCGATCACATGTGCCCGCTATTAAAGAGAATGAATATTCAATGATTCCGATTCCCATGGAAGTGGAGAGTAGTGAACATTCATTTTCTTTAATAACGGGCACCAGCCACTGCAGGAAGCCAGTGGCTGCAGCCAACAGTGTACCCGCTATTAAAGATAATGAATATTCACTGCTTCCCAATCCCATATTCCCGGGTGTGGGGAGCAGTGAATATTCCGACAGCTGACCTCAGCATGAGGATGCGCATGTCAGTGATGTCATGCGCTGCTTACACGCCGAAATCAGCTGCTGGCATCAAAACATGACAGGGCTGCGAGAGAGCGGAGAGAAAGTAGAATCTCTCCTTTTTTTAATGTGTGCAGCGTGTAGATGGCCACATACACCAGGATGGGGATGAAGGGGGCCATGCATAGCAGAATGACGATGAGGGGGCCATGCATATCAGGATGGGGGGGGCCATGTATACCAGGATGGGGATGGGGGGGCCATGTATACCAGGATTACCAGGATGGGGATGCAGGGGCCATACCAGGATGGGGATGAGTGGCCAGGTATATCTGGATGGGGACATATATATATCAGGATGGGGGGGCATGTATGCCAGGATGGGGATAGTGGTACAGACATTACCCCTATAACAGTGGTTCAATTTTTTTTCTATTTCCCTCCTCTAAAACAGTCTTGTAGTCTGAAAAATACGGTATATATGTTTTTTGTGAATTTTGCTTAATCTCTATATAAAGTGTATAAATATACTGTGTCAACAAAGCCGGAAAGTAACAAAAAAAAAAAAACACAGTGACTGCTGCGCAGTTGTAATAGTGTCATCTTGTAACATGAAGGTTTTCGGACAGTTACACAATGGTCAAAGAAATGAGCAAGATTTGACTTTTATAAAATCTGTCTGAAAGCCCCTTCCCAATCCAAAAGTAATCTGAGTGGGTGAGTAGTGGTGGTCATGGAAAGGATTTAAGCAGTGTTTAAAGGCTCAGTAAATGTGGTATTACAAGAGTTTAACTGGAAACATGTGGACAAAGCTAAGAGCGGGTGGGACCGAGGAGCCTTGGGGTTAGGCCACGGCCCCACTATCAGTATTTGGTCAGTATTTTTTCTTAGGAGTGGGAGCCACATCCACAATGTACCTACTGCACTACATAGCAGATTTTTCTGTCTAAATGTTCTGCATATACAGTACATTCTGTGTAAACATAGGCTTATAAAAAATACAAAGTGGGGGAAACCAGTATATCACTAGATGCAAACACTAAACAGCAGAATCAAATTCACAAAGTCCCAGAAAAGGGCATAAGAAAGAAGGGAGTCCTATGAATTCCTACTATCCCCTAACTAGATACCTTCCTGCCCTGTTACTGGGTTTGGCACCTCAAAAATCACCAAAGTGCTGACCCGGCATCCTCATAATTTAACCCTGGGAAGCCCTAAAATATAAAAACATACCTCCATTCCACAAAAGGCATCATGAAACAGTACATTTATAAAAGCTATTAAGGCTGCATGCACACTATGCGTTTTTCAAGCGTTTTTGCAGCGGAATTTCCACAGCGAAAATGCTTAAAAAACGCTTGATAATACGTGCCCCATGGTCCCCAATGATAATCCACATGTGCTGTGCACATGCTGCGGAAATTTCTGCTACGGATTATCATTGCGGAAAAATCCGCAGCATGTCCATTAATTTTGCAGACACGCAGCGTAATCGCCGCCATTGACTTGCATTGGAACGCATGGAATCCGCATGACTACATGTGCACATGCGGATATTAAGTGATTCAATGTGCGGATGGTACCCAGGTTTGGAGAAGAGGACACTCTCATCCAGACCCGGGTACCATAGAAACTGTAAAAAAAAAAAAAAAGTAAAATAAAAAATAAACATTATACTCACCTTCCGATGGCCCCCGGTCTCCTCAGCGATGCGTGCGGTGTGGTGTGGTGAGCGGCTCGCGGTGGTGTGAGGACCTGACATGACGTCATTTAGTCATGTGACAGGTCACGCGACCGCTGTCACATGACTAAATGACATCATGGAACGTCCTTTTACACAACTGCAAGACACCAGGGAGACCGGACGCATCGGAGAAGGAGATCGGGGGTCATCGGAAGGCAAGTATAATGTTTATTTTTTACCATTCTTATTCCTTTTTTTGCATGGATTTATATAGTGTGATCAAGTTGTCAAGCACTTTTCCAAGTGATGCTAAAATCGCTTGGAAAAGCGCTTGATAACTCGCATGTGGAAATGCATGTGAAGAACGCTTGACAAACGCTTCTACCTGGCGGGAAAAACTCAGGTAAAATCCACATGTGTTTTTCCTGCCAGGGAGAAGCGGAAAAAATATGCAGCATATCTGCATCGAGGGCACATAGCCTAAAACAGATATTTAAGGGGTATGTTCCCTTTTCAGATTAAGTTCTGTCCCGGCTGAACTTTGATAAATAATAATAAACCCCGATATATTTCTCTGCCGCTGGTCCCAGTGTCTGGCAGTGGTTGCAGTGCCGACATAACATTAACAATGTGGCGGACAATCAGTGAGGTCAGTGATTCTGCCTGTGTAGGCAGAACACCCCCTTTCAGAGCCACTGAGGTCACCAATTACCTGCCATCCTGTACGTGACGTCAGTGCCGCAGCCAATGCAAGATACTGGGAGAGGCAGAGACTCGCTGGTGGACCCAGGGAAGGAGTACAGGGCAGTTTGTTACTTTTTAACAAACAGCACCCAGGACCAAACATTTGAAAGGGAACAAACCCCTTATATGGTTGTATAAAAAGCCCCAAGATAACAAATTTCATCAATGGGTGCAACTTAACCCCTTAAGCCCCGGGGCATTTTTCGTTTTTGCATTTTCGTTTTTGCTCCCCTTGTTCCCAGAGCCATAGCGTTTTTATTTTTTGGTCAATATGGCCATGTGAGGGCTTATTTTTTGCGGGACGAGTTGTACTTTTCAACGCCATTACTAGTTTTACCATATCCTGTACGGGAAAACGGGAAAAAAATTCCAAGTGCGGTAAAATTGTAAAAAAAGTGCAATACCACAGTTGTTTTTTATTTTTTTTTTTTACCACGTTCACTGAATGCTAAAACTGACCTGCCCTTCTTATTCTACAGGTCATTACGAGTTCATAGACACCAAACATGTATAGGTTCTTTTATATTTAAGTGGTGAAAAAAACTTCCAAAATTTGGTAAAAAATAAAATAAAAAAATAGCGCCATTTTCTAAGACCCGTAGCATCTCCATTTTTCGTGATCTGGGGCTGGTTGATGGCTTATTTTTTGCGCGCCGGGCTGACGTTTTTATTGATAACATTTGGGGTAGATCCGATGTTTTGATCGCCCATTATTGCATTATATTGCAATTTTGAGGCGACCAAAAAACGTAATTCTGGCGTTTAGAATTTTTTTCTCGTTACGCCGTTTATCGATCGGATTAATTCTTTTTTTATATTGATAGATCGGGTGATTCTGAACGCGGCGATACCAAATATGTGTATGTGGGTTTTTTTTTTATATATATATATATTTTATTTTGAATGGGGCGAAAGGGGGGTGATTTAAACTTTTATATTTTTTTTTATATTTTTAAAAACTTTTTTTTTTACTCTTTGCATGCTTCTATAGTCTCCATAGGAGACTAGAAGCAGCAACTATCCGATCGCCTCTGCTACATACAGGGGACGAGCAGGTCCCCTGCATGCAGCAGAAATGGTCCTGTGCTATGAGCGCCGACCACTAGGTGGCGCTCATAGCGACAAGATCATGACAACCACAGGCGTCTGCTGCAGACCCTGGGTTGTCATGCACGCCCATCGGCGACCCGCGATCACATGACGGGGTCGCCGGTGGGCGGGGCTTATGACGCGCTACCCGGAAGCGCGCGTTAAATGCTGCTGTCGGAGATTGACAGCAGCATTTAACATGTTAACGATCCACCCGCGGCTGTTGCGGGCACATGTCAGCTGTAAGAATCAGCTGACATGTGCTCCGTTCAGTGAGGGCTCAGCGCAGCAGCCCTCGCTGAACGGGGGGATCGCAAATATGCGTACTAATACGTACCCGGTAAAAGGGGTTTTCCCACGAACGAAAGTTGATTTTAATCAATAGATCTTGGAATAATAATAAGTTCCACAATTGGATGTGTTTAAATAAAATGTCCCTGTGCTGAGATAATCTTATAAATGTTCCCCTGTGTACTGTGCAATGGTTGTGTCTGACCGTACAGGAACATGGTCTGATCATACCACATCTCCTGGGCGGGGAAGGAAGCAAAAGAATATACAGACATTACAGCAGGGGATCACACATGATTCTTTTTGTGGGGTAAAACATTTCACTGCCTGTTTATAAACAATGTTTACTTCAAAGAAAGAATCAGCTGTGATCCCCTGCAGTAATATCTGTATACTCTTTTGCTTCTCCCCTGCCCAGGAGATGTGGAATGATAAGACCATGTGCTGTACACGGTCAGACACCACCATTACTCAGGGGAACATTTATAAGATTATCTCAGCACAGGGACATTTTATTTAAACACATCCAATTGTGGAACTTATTACCATTCCAAGATCTATTGATTAAAATTAACTTTTGATCATGGGAAAATCCCTTTAAGGCTATGTGTCCACGAGGCAGAAATGCTTAGGATTTTTTCCTGAGTGTTTCTGCATCTCCCTGGCAGAAAAAAATGCATGCAGGTTGTCAAGCGCTTTCCAAGCGATTTTAGCATCACTTGGAAAGTGCTTGTCAACTTGGTCAAACTATATAAATCCATGCAAACAGCATGGATTTATATAGTGTGACCGAGAGAATGTCAAAAAATAAAAAAATAAATATATACTTACCCTCCGATGGCCCGCGCTGTCTTGCTTCGCTCGGTCCTGGCTGCCGGCAGCGGTAGCGTGAAGGACCTGCCGACGTCAGCGTCACGTGACCCGTCACATGACTCTGACGTCACCGCAGGTTCTTCATTCCATCGCAAAGTGCCGGGAAGCAAGGAGGAGCGCAGCGTGGGCCGACAGAAGGTAAGTATATATTTATTTTTTATTTTATTCTTTTTTTTTTTACAGCTTTTTTAATGGTACGTGGGTCCGGAGGAGACTCTCCTCTCCTCCACACCCGGGTACCATCCGCACATTAGAACGCGCCAATTACTCAAGTACAGATGCAGTCTTGCGGAATTGGCGCGTTCTAATGCAAGTCAATGGCGGCGAAAACGCAGCACTTCTGCAAAATAATTGGTAGTGCTGTGTTTTTTTCCGCAATGATAATGCGCAGCGGAAATTTCCGCAGCATGGGCACAGCACATGCGGATTATCATTGGGGGACATGGCAGGCCTTCTACCATGCGTTTTTTAAGCGTTTCTGAAGTGTTTTTGCCGCTGCGGAAAAACTTAAAAGCATCGTGGACACACAGCCTTATACTTCAAGACAAAAAAAAACAAAAAACACCAGACTATAGCTCATGTATTACTACCACAAAAGGGGTCAGAAACAAGTCGAAAATATATGAAGTTGCATTAATATCACAGCAAAGAAAACAGTCAATACCTAGTATAATTAACACAGCACAGTGAAAGTGGTTGTCCACCACTGAACAATCCCTTTTTAAATAAAGTAGTCCCCCTTCTAAAATGCAAACAAAATATACTCATCTCCTGTACTGGCACTGATACAGCACTGTTGGCGCTGGGTCTCCTAGGCCTTGTGTGACATAGTTAGTCTCTGTAGGGCAAACCGTTAATAATACTCAGTATAAGATATATTATGCTGGGTGGAAATATTTAAAGGCATACACACATGTATATTACATATATGAGTGTGTATGTACACACACACACACAGACACATATATAAATGATACACGTGTGTGAGTATTAGTTCTACCCAGCATAATATATCTTGTAAGGGCATTATTAAATGTTTGCTTTAAAGGGGTGGTCCGACATCGCTGCATGATGTGCAGAAATACCATGCACTCTTTGTTGCCGGCTGAGATCAGCAGTAAAGAGCCTGCAGCAGAGCGCACTGTCAGTGCAACTTGTCAGAATACCCAGAGTGCAGAGACCAGCACCGCCCCCACAAGTGACGTCACTTGTGGGGGCGGTGCTGGTCTCTGCACGCTGGGTAATCTTACAATGTGCACTGACAGTGCGCTCTGCTGCAAGCTCTTTACTGCTGATCTCAGCCGGCAACAAAGAGCGCACGGTATTTCTGCACAGTGCACATCGCTCAGGTACCAAAGGTCACGGATGACGCTTCCTTTCAGGGAGGAGGAAGAGGCTGCAGCAGTGACCACAGCCTCTGCCCCCTGATGACACTTCATTTGAGTATCCTGAGCATGCATTGTGATTCTCAAACAAAGTGTCATTAAAAAGGAAGTAGAGAGAAAGAAAAAAAAAAGAAAAGCAGTTAGATAGTGTGGTTAAGGAAGGATAGGGAGTTTTTAATTAAAGTTTATTTGAAACTAGTTTAGGTTATGACATTAAGTAGATAGGGATTTAGGATTAAATTAATTTGTGTGTCAGACCTACCATTTAATGGAGGATGTTTTTATTTTTTTTTCCATTTTATTACTAACCCTTCACCCCCCCCCCCCCCCACACACACACACCACCACCCATATCATTTCTGCACTGCTAGAACAATTAGGCAAAAAAGCAATGTGCATTTCAATTTAAGTATAACTCGTTATTCTGTTACCACCTAATAAGAAAGAACTTTACAGACTGCCACTGATTCTCTAGTAGGAGACTAAATGATAAAGCAAAGTAGCACATTCAAAACCTGCAAGCTGAGCGTTCACAAAAAACACCACATAATAAAAGCCTGAAAATGACTGATCAAGCAGAATAGGTGATATAACCAACTGTGTGAATCTCAGACTTTCACAAGAGAAGAATCTCTTCATTCTGGGCTGAGACTAAAAACACATGCAAAGATGAGAAAAAAAATCTGAAATGACTACTGTGAAGCAGATAATAATAAACTCACAGAAGAGCCATTGATTTCACTATGCAACACACAAGCCGCAGAACTTTCCTCTTTGATCACTGAAATCAACCATAACACCTTCCTCCTACCCTAGGACTTGGGAAGCAGCAAATCAAACACACAGATGTATTCTCTTCTGACATTAAAGCACATGTTGAGATTATTCTCAGTGCTACGTCCATACACCCTATGGCTATTGGCAGGATTTCAAGCTAAAAGGCTTTGGCGTGTAATATTAAGGGAAACCCTGACAACCTAAAGGGAATAATAGAAATGGATAAAACAATCATCTGCAGCACAGTAAAAAAAAAAAGTCCCCACAGACATACATTTAAAGGGAACCTGTCACCAAATTTTCCTTATGTTAACTAAATCCACCATCTTTAAAACCCCTTAATGACGAGGCTAAATTTTTCCAATTTGACCAGTGTCACTTTATGTGGCAATAATTCTGGAATTTTTACAACGTATTCCAGTGATTTTGAGATTGCTTTTTTCGTGTCACATTATATTTTATGATTATGATCAATTTAGGTCGATATTTCATAAATAAACCAAAACATATCAAAAATTTTACAAATTTTCAAAAAATTAGCATGATGGAAAATTGAAGGATTATTCTTTTAATCCGGACAGTCATGCCACACAAAGAAAATAATAAACAACATTTCCCTCATGTCTGCTTCCCATCAGCATTATCTGCAAAACCTTCTTTTATTTTGTTAGGATGTTAGAAGCTTTAAAATTGAAGCAGTAATTTATTATTTTTATTTTTTTTGCAGTGACTTTGAGGGACCTCTATATTGGAAAAACCCCAAAAGTGATACCATTGTAAAAATCGTACCCCTCAACATATTCCAAACTGTCAAGTCGTTTATTAACCCTTTCGGTGCTTTTCAGGAATTAAAGCAAAGTGGCCTAACAAGAAAGAAAAGGGTCATTTTTAGCACCTAAATATTACTAACCTCAGAACAGGTCGCCATGGCAACCATCAGGACCACACAATCATGATCTCAGGGTGCCAATGGAGTTAAAGAGGGAGCCCATACACACTGTTAATCAGCTACATGCTGCAGTCACTATTGACAGCGGCATCTAAGGGGTTAAACGGCCATGGTCGGTGCCAACACCAATTGAGATTGATGCAGCAGCATGTCAGCTGTAGTGTACAGCTGCTGCATTTTCACCATGCCATATGCCAGGGCAACACGGTGGCTCAGTGGTTAGCACTGTTGCTGGGGTCCTGGGTTAAAATCCCACCAAAGACAACATCTGCAAGAAGTTTGGATGTTCTCCTCATATTTGCGTGGGTTTCCTCTGGGTTCTCGGATTTCATCCCATATTCCAAAGATATACTGATAAAGAATTTAGATTGTGAGCCCCAATGGGCACAATGCCGATAATGTCTGTAATGCTCTGTGGAAATCAATGACGATATATAAGCAAATAAATAAGATATGCTAATCAGCAGGGTCGAGTCTGATGGGTGCGCGTCTGGTGCCTCCATTATCCCATTAATCTGGGCCTCCTGTCTTGACTGATGTGGTTGACATCTCAGACATCATCCACAGTCTTTTCAACATTCACGCATGCACAGTAGAGTGCAGGGATAGTACAGGTGCAATAGAGCGACGTCTCCTACTTTATCCACAATCAAGCTAGTAGGGTCAGTGATTGCAGGGACAAGGAGGTGCAGAGAATAGACAAGAGACACACTTAGGACCAGACCAAGCCTATTAGCATATTGGGACCTTATGAACAGGTTGCTGGAACGTTATACCAGACAACTTAAAGGGAACCAGTCAAGAAAGCACTATTAACCAGCAGATATGGGGTTAATCTGCAGGTTAGCCTTCTGACACTATACGGCCGTTGTACTGAAAGGAATCAACTTTTTCCCCCTGGCGGCCCCGCTCTTTCAGTCACGAGGGCGGCATCGACTCTTTTTCCGTCACCACTCTGTGCATAGAGTGTGGCGGTGTAACTGATCTCCCAGCACGGACAGACAGCTGGCTATAATGTCAGAACACTATTAAGCCGCAGAATAACCCCATATCCTCAAGTTAATAGCGTTTATTTTACATGACATGTTCGCTTTAAAGGTGGTGGATTTAGCCTATATACAAGTTCCCTTTAACGACCGCCAATATGCATTAAAACGACGATCATTAAGGGGCCTTATTCAGTAGTGAGGTCAGGAATAAGTGAATAGTGCACCTCGTGGGCGCAATTTCTGCAGGTGACAGTTGTACGTGACAGCTGACACCCTGTGGTATTGACCCCGGACTGTTTTTGAACAGATTAGGGCTGATTAACCCCTTAAATACCACTGTCAATTGCAACAGCGGTATTTAAGTGGTTAAAAGGGGGTTAAAAGAACCCCTATGGCTGGACCAACCATCCTCGATTGTAATTGTGGGTGCCGGTCGTTGCCATGGTACTCTGATGACCCCAGGGTACGGTGACCTGTGAGATCCAGCTATAAGCAGAGTCTAACAGGCAGTCAGTGACTCACTGACATGTCTCCGACACACTGCAATGCACGAGTGCTGCAGTGTATGAGATCAGAGATCAAAATGAAAAACAAACATGTCCCACAGTGGGACTAAGTGAAAAAGTAAAAAAAAAAAAAACAAAAAAAAAAACACCCATACAAAATGTGTTAACCCCTTCCCGACATGTGCCATATAATACGGTGCTGAGGGAGCTACGTTTCCCAAAACTGCCGTATATATACTTTTTCACAATTGCGAGGACTCACACTGAGTGTCACCGATCAAATGCGAGTGTCACCTCTATAGGAGCGCTGACACCCTGCAGCAAGACCCACAATCGGTGCTAGCACCAATTGCGGGCGTTTAACCCCTCTGATACCTCTGTAAATAGTGACAGGGACATCTAAGGGGATCACAGATAGAGGGATCGCCCTTTCTGCTGTTATGCGATCGCGTTGTGCCGATGGTCTCCATAGTGACCCCCGTCTGAAAGATGACCGTGGGGTCACCCAGAGACTGTGACCTGTCAGCTCCTGCTTAGATAAAAACATTTATGTAAAAGAAAAAAGAAAGTACATATATTTGGTATCGCCTCATCCGGAATGACCCGACCTATAAAAATGTCCCACTAGTTAACCCCCTTCAGTGAACAGCCTAAAAACAAAAAAAACATGAGGCAAAAAACAATGCTTTATCATTATACCACTGAACGAAAAAGTGGAGTAAAACGCAATCAAACAGACAACTGTAAATAAAAATGGTATCACGGAAATCAAAATCTTGTCCCGCAAAAAACAAGCAACTATACAGCTCTATCAGCGGAAAAATAAAAAATGTATAGGTCTCAGAATAAAACGATCCAAAAATTTTTTTTTTTTTTTTTTTTTTTTTTTTTAATAGAAGCCCTCACATGACTGTCAGCCGAAATATGGAAAAATTATAGCTTTCCATATCTCAATCTCAATCCAATTGAAAATCTTTGGTGGAAGCTGAAGAAAATGGTCCATGACAAGGATCCAACCTGCAAAGCTGATCTGGCAACAGCAATCAGAGAAAGTTGGAGCCAGATTGATGAAGAATACTGTTTGTCACTCATTAAGTCCATGCCTCAGAGACTGCAAGCTGTTATTAAAGCCAGAGGTGGTAAAACAAAATACTAGTGATGTATTGGAGTGTTCTTTTGTGTTTGTTTTTCAGGATTCCATAATTTTTTCCTCAGAAATGAGTGATTCCATAATTTTTTCCCTCTGCTTGGTCTGAAAAAAATTACCCTTACCGAGTACCACATTTTTAATCTTGATTTCTTCTGGTGTTTCTTAAAGCCCTAAAGTTGCCATTTGAAATGACTTTAGTTTTGTGCCATGTCTGTGATCTGCTTTTTTTCAACAACATTAAACAACTGAATGAACATCCTCAGGGCCCGGTGATTCCATAATTTTTGCCAGGGGTTGTATGTAGGTTGGAAAGTAATGGAGCAACGAATAACGGCCAGGTCAGACTACACATAAGAAGTCAGATGCATCAGCAAAAAGCTGTATACACAAAACTGGAGGTGTTCTTTAAAAAGACCCAAGAGCTTACTTACATGTCTATTTACATACATGTCTATTTTAGTAAGTGCCCAATTTCTTAATTAAAAAAAGAGCTTTTTCTTATAACTCTTTGCTGTATCCTTCCTCCGTTAGACACGTGCCATGGCTCATATCTGACTGCAAACTTCATTGTGGACTGGACGCTGGATGCTCATGCTTTCACTTGCAAATGGTGTAGCTCACTGCAACTGTCATGGTATAAATGGTCATGGTGCCGATTTCGATTTTGCACGTCGGCCAATTTACGCTGTGAATTTTCACTGCAGCGCATGAATGAGATTTTGTTGAAGAACCACTCCAGCAGGTTTTTTTTTATTGCAGCGCTGGAGTGGTGCTACTAACTTAAGGTTCCTGCACCTAACATCACCAGCCGCAGTCTTCAGCTCTTCCCAGAACCGCTCCAGTCCCGCACCGCCATCTTGTGTCTGCAGCTTCTGACTGACCAGAAGTCAGAGGTAATGGTCACAAACTCTCCATGCAATTATCAATAGAATAGAAGGACAGCATCCAAACTTGAGTGGAGTAAAAAATCTTTTTATTCTGCCAAATACAGTGCAACATTTCGACAAAACCAGTCTTTATCAAGGATGCTGTCCTATTCTAGTGATGATTAATTTATCCAAGTGAGCTTCTAGGATATCAGGAAGATGCATCTATGTGGGCATGATGACCTGGTTCCTAGAAATCTTTATAGAGTGCTGCGGTTAACTTTCTACTTTCAAGCTCGCAATTTAAGTCTATGAGATAATCATTCTGGCCTCATTCTGACTCTCATAGACTTACATTGAGTTGTGACTTCCGGATCACCCAGCAAACACTGGAGCGATCCAGCAGGTCACAAACTACTGGAGACAGACAGGAGCAGAGCTGTCAAGAGAAGAACACGAGGGCTGGTGAGCATGAGACTAAGGGCAGGGAACTTAGATAAATACTCAGGACGGATAACGGGAACAGCATAATACAGAGCTATAAGAAAATATGCACCAGATGTTTATTCATGAAGAAAACAAGCATTAACTAAAAACAGACATGTCTGGACTGGTGATGTCCTCTTCAATCAACTGAATAATTTTTAAATGCATTAAAGGACATTTATTCTTAAAAAATATACATTTTATGTACACCAACAATCACCTTGTTCTTCCCAAAATAAAAATAAAAGCACATCTACAACATGTTGTAGGGGAAAAGCTTACGTGTCATTCTTTTATTTCTCTACATTAACACCTCCCAAAGCTTTTTACTTTCTGCAAAGCTGTATTTGTGTTGTTGAAATCACTTTATCAAGCATTCATCATTGCAAATTATTATCTCAGGACGTGAAATACTATGGGATTAACATGCGTCTGGTATTGGCCAGCATTCTGTGTAGTTAGTGGGACTGAAAGCTCGGAAGAGAAAAATTCCTTTAATGAGTGACCAGGGGCTAAAGAAATCTATGTACATTCAAAATGAACTTTTAAATAATACTTGAGAAAATAAAATAGCCTAAATCATTTTTAACAAATAAATGTAAAAGCAAAGCAATTGGAAAGTAGTAAAGTGTAGAATCAGGCTGTCAGTGAGGTATGAGACATCTGGACATAATTTATAAAATATATTAAGATTTGGGGATATTGCTAGTTTCGAAGACAGTGTTTTTGCTTTGTGGGGGGCTGTTTGTGGCCACTGGCCAGACGTCACTTTGAAGGCTACAGTACAATATAAAATGCATTATATTGATGTGGATTTATTATGTTTTGCTGGCTTTAAAAGGTTGAAAATCTTGGTTTGCACAAAAAACAGTGACTTTTACCCATTTTGTGCTGACAAATTTCTTAAGAGTTAATGAGGCTCAGTGGAATCCGACAGACACTGAAAGCTCAAAAGATTCACTTTCATTTATGCTGGTAAAGATATCAGATTGTGGCACAGGAAGTTCTAAGATAAATAAAGCTTAATAAAAGGAGTGTGCCTCTTGAAGAATGTGTCGCTGGATTAATATTTGACAAACTCATTATGACTGAAAAGGCATACGAAATGGCTGGCAGCATTGATGAATTGGCCACTAGACACTTTGGTTTGTGGCGTTTTGGTGGCACTTCCTGGTATAACATTCCCTGGTGAAGCATTTTTTTGGAATTTTTCCCCATACTGTGATAGTCACACAGAAATCAACTAGGATTGATTTTTTATATATAGCACCAAGCACCACAAAGACCGTGTTGTGAGGTTGAAACGTTGCACCACTTGGTGCTGGATTAAAGTCCACAATTTTTTCCTTGAACTGGAGTGCTGCCTGATATTTTCCATTTATAGATTTTGCGTTGGACAACCGCATTACTCAGGAAGTATTGCACCCAAAATCGGCTTAAGGTTGTGCTGCTATCTGTCTTTTATAAATATATACAGTACAGACCAAAAGTTTGGACACACCTTCTCATTTAAAGATTTTTCTGTATTTTCATGACTTTGAAAATTGTACATTCACACTGAAGGCATCAAAACTATGAATTAACACATGTGGAATTATATACTTAACAAAAAAGTGTGAAACAACTGAAAATATGTCTTATATTCTAGGTTCTTCAAAGTAGCCTCCTTTTGCTTTGATGACTGCTTTGCACACTCTTGGCATTCTCTTGATGAGCTTCAAGAGGTTGTCACCGGAAATTGTCTTCCAACAATCTTGAAGGAGTTCCCAGAGATGCTTAGCACTTGTTGGCCCTTTTGCCTTCACTCTGCGGTCCAGCTCAGGTCTGGTGACTGTGGAGGCCAGGTCATCTGGCATAGCACCCCATCACTCTCCTTGGTCAAATAGCCCTTACATAGCCTGGAGGTGTGTTTGGGGTCATTGTCCTGTTGAAAAATAAATGATGGTCCAACTAAACGCAAACCGGATGGAATAACATGCCGCTGCAAGATGCTGTGGTAGCCATGCTGGTTCAGTATGTCTTCAATTTTGAATAAATCCCCAACAGTGTCACCAGCAAAGCACCCCCACACCATCACACCTACTCCTCCATGCTTCACGGTGGGAACCAGGCATGTAGAGTCCATCCGTTCACCTTTTCTGCGTCGCATAAAGACACGGTGGTTGGAGCCAAAGATCTCAAATTTGGACTCATCAGACCAAAGCACAGATTTCCACTGGTCTAATGTCCATTCCTTGTGTTCTTTAGCCCAAACAAGTCTCTTCTGCTTGTTGCCTGTCCTTAGCAGTGGTTTCCTAGCAGCTACTTTACCATGAAGGCCTGCTGCACAAAGTCTCCTCTTAACAGTTGTTGTAGAGATGTGTCTGCTGCTAGAACTCTGTGTGGCATTGACTTGGTCTCTAATCTGAGCTGCTGTTAACCTGCGATTTCTGAGGCTGGTGACTCGGATAAACTTATCCTCAGAAGCAGAGGTGACTCTTGGTCTTCCTTTCCTGGGGCGGTCCTCATGTGAGCCAGTTTTTTTGTAGCGATTGATGGTTTTTGCAACTGCACTTGGGGACACTTTCAAAGTTTGCCCAATTTTTCGCACTGACTGACCTTCATTTCTTAAAGTAATGATGGCCACTCATTTTTCTTTACTTAGCTGCTTTTTTATTGCCATAATACAAATTCTAACAGTCTATTCAGTAGGTCTATCAGCTGTGTATCCACCAGACTTCTGCACAACACAACTGATGGTCCCAACCCCATTTATAAGGCAAGAAATCCCACTTATTAAACCTGACAGGGCACACCTGTGAAGTGAAAAACATTTCCGGTGACTACCTCTTGAAGCTCATCAAGAGAATGCCAAGAGTGTGCAAAGCAGTCATCAAAGCAAAAGGTGGCTACTTTGAAGAACCAAGAATATAAGACATATTTTCAGTTGTTTCACACTTTTTTGTTAAGTATATAATTCCACATGTGTCAATTCATAGTTTTATGCCTTCAGTGTGAATGTACAATTTTCAAAGTCATGAAAATACAGAAAAATCTTTAAATGAGAAGGTGTGTCCAAACTTTTGGTCTGTACTGTATATATATATCGTCGATGTGTAACCCTAGCCTTTTACATGCAAGACCCAAATCAATTTAGTAGGGCGAATTAAGTAGGAACAAAAAAACACCTAACTAGTTAAGGTCAGGAATAAGCCAGTATGAACAATAATGCCGCTATACAGAGGTAATCTAGGGGTTAGGTATCAGGTCTACACAAATGGTCTGCAGAGTACCATTACACTGCTCTCTATGGAAGCGAATATACCACTGACCAGATGTATCTACATTGAGAAGATACAATAATTACATCCAGTTACTCATATGTCAGATCTTCTGTAATTGTAGTTGCTCACTTTCTTTTTCTTCTCTGTGGCTCAGTGGCGACTTCTGTTAGTCCAAATCACTCCATTGACTACAGTTCTTGCATGGAGTTCCTCTTCAACACCCGCAAGGACACACGCACATACTATCCTGTTACTGGACAGTGTCCGTCTCCAGGGCATTATTGCCCAGAGGAACACAAATGTATGGGCCAATTTATAAGAAAAGAACAACTGTCAAGTGAGATGGAGGCATCCTGCAAAGGTTGTCTTATGTATATTCATGGGACATTAAGTAAGCCCATCACTAAGGAGCATTCTCCAGTATTGTAGGAAAAAAAAAATCTACCAAATTATTTTCAATTTGTTAACGACTAATATTTGTAAACCCAGCTGTTTGAAAAGACCACCCTTCGGAAAAACATATCACATATAATGATGTGAAGAGAAATGTGGATGTACTGTGCATTATTAGCTGTAAAATTACTTTAGTTTGCTTTTTAGTGATTAGCACAGTTACTTTGCAGAACTGGGTTCCTGGATGCAAATCTCACCAAGGACAACATCTGCAAGGAGTTTTCCCCGTACTTGTATTGGTTTTCTCTGGGTTCTCTGGTTTTCTCCCACACTCTAAAGACATACTAATTGGGAATATAGATTGTCAGCTCCAGTGATGATAATGTCTGTATCGCTGCGAAAAATGATGTCTCCATATAAGGAAACATAATAAAGGCAATCATCCGGATCTTTTGCGCAAACTTTTTATTATACATTAGTACGGTTCAGTAAAAATCTTTTAAGGGGGTGCAAGAGCAGAGCACATGGAGTTTGCTCATTGCTGAACACACAATCGTAACACAGACCTGGAGAGAGTCACATATACAATCTCTAGCATCAGGTCTCATTAAAAGAAAAATGTGTTCTAAGACTTCATAATCAGGAGGGTAAGGGAAAATCCATTACATTCTTGCTGGCAAGCTCCATGGGTCCACTAAAACCAAATCATTTCACCGGCCTACATTGCAATAGTTTTATCATCAAGTTAATTAATAGACTCCTGTGCTAATATGCTAATATCTAAATGTTAAGCAATTAATGGCGCTGAACTATAAATGGCCTGGTCTTTGCTCTTGCAGCAAAATCTTATCAAGTAAATGCAATTCTATCACTTCAGCAATTTAACACAAACTTGGTGAGGTTAATATTCCCTGGCAAATGCAGAGTGTGGCGCTGTTTTAATTAACCTTCTGTGAATTAAATTGTAAGAAACACTCAAAAACCTCACAAAACACAATCATATGCACACTGTATACACAATAAGGCTCAAGGCCTTGTAGAATTGTACTTTTCCCACTGTGATCCATTAGTCAGGTTTTGCCTAGATATTGTATCTACCTTCATAGTGAATACCAAGTTGCGAAAATGAATTTGATTTTGTTTAGGCTAAACAGATGACATCATTAACACCCCAATTACCAACTCCATTTTTTTTAACTGAATATTGACCTTTCAACAACCTTTTTAAAAGAGATGGGAGAACTGATTTGCAAAACCCCAGTCCATCAGCTTGGTCAGTACGGTAATTTGTGACCGTTAACTGGGAGACCAGCAAACTTGTCCGAAATTTGCAGGTTTCCCAAGAGACGCAAATCACCTGGTTAAGAAATATTCACAGCCAAGCTACGAATTCTGCTCCTTCTTAAGAACAGAAATCATAAATTTAACAAATTGTTATATGACTATAACGGGGTCCCATTGGGTTTCTGTCTTTATGTCCATTGTTTGAAAGGAAAAATTGTATGGCTTATTTATGGCGCTTGAGATGAAACTGTTGAAAAGGTATAACTTTAAAACTTGAGAACACAAGGTCACCGTTTAGTGTCCAGGTCAGATATAACATATGTTCAGGTGACTTCAACAATGACTGCAGGCTCAGTTCGCATAAAACATTTTGGGATGTTTTCTTAATATTTTTAAAACTGTAATGGCAACACATTGGTAAGAAAATGTCTACATGCATTTATGATCATGTGATATATGACCAATATGCATAGAGACAATTGGTCAAATTAAATTTTGAAGCTCTCTAGACATGTTTATTTGGCAATATGTATTTGTTCTCATGTATAAATAAAAACAGTTTTAAAATCTCAACAATAATAATGTAATATATGGAGATTTGTGACTGTTTCCAGAAACACAGGCGCTCATAACACAAAGGACAACACCATGTGACCAACGACACCAACATACAAACGTGGACAAAATTATTGGAACCTCTGTGGTAAAGTAAGAAAAGCACATGATGGTCTCTGAAATAACTTGAAACCGAAAAAAGTTAATTTTTAATTTAAAATGTACTGAATATGAACTAATGTAAATCAGACAATGTTTTCAAATTGTGGTTCAACATAAAAAAAAAATAAACTAATGAAAATGGACTGGACAAAAATGATGGCACCCTTAGCTTAATATTTTGTTTCACAAACATATGAGGCAAATACATGTAAACAAAGGATTTCTGTAACTCTCAATGAGACTTATGCATCTGACCACAAGTATTTTGGCCCACTCCTTGAGAGAAAACTGCTCCAGCTATCTCAGGTTTGAAGGGTGCCTTCTCCAAACTGCATGTTTCAGCTCCTTCCACAGATGTTCAATAGCACTTAGATCAAGGCTTATCGAAGCCACTTCAGGATAGTTCAATGTTCTGCTCTTAGCCATTTTTGGAGGTTTCTAGCTGGGTCATTATCCTGTTGAAAGACCCATGGCCAGCGACTCAAAACAATTATTCTGACACTGGACATCACACTTCACTCCCAATGCCTTGATAGTCTTGAAACGTCATTGCATCTGGCACAGATTCAAGAAATCCTGTGCCAAATGTAGCACCAAAACATAGCCAAGCCTCCTCCATGTTTCACAGTAAGTACAATGTTCTTTTCTTTATATGCTTCATTTTTGTGTCTTTGAACATAGAGCTGTTATGATTTGCCAAAAAGCCCCTACATTGTCTCATCTGTCCAAAGTCATTCTCCCAGAAACTTTGTGGCTTGTCAATATGAATTTTGGCAAATGCTAATCTTGCTTTTTATGAATTTGCTTTCAACAGAGGTTTCGTCCTAGGTCACCTTCCATGAAGTCCACTTTGGACAAGACAGCGACGGATGGTGCGATTTAACATTGATGTACCTGCAGTGGGGAAAATAAGTATTTGATACACTGCCAATTTTGCAAGTTTCCCACCTAAAAAGAATGGAGAGGTCAGTAATTTCTATCGTAGGTACACTTCAACTGTGAAAGACAGAAATAAGTAGTTGACACAATAGAAAAAAACATCTTAATATATGGTACAGAAACCTTTGTTTGAAATGACAGAGGTCAGACGTTTCCTGTAGTTCTTGACCAAGTTTGTTCACACTGCAGCAGGGATTTTGGCCCACTCCTCCTTTCAGATTCTTCTCCAGATCTTTCAGGTTTCGAGGAGGTCGCAGGGCAACATTGAGTTTCAGCTCCCTCCAAAGATTTTCTATTGGGTTCAGGTCTGGAGACTGGCTAGGCCAATCCAGGACCTTGAAATGCATCTTACGGAGCCACTCCTTAGTTGCCTTGGCTGTGTGTTTCGGGTCATTGTCATGTTGCAAGACCCAGCCACGACCCATCTTCAATGCTCTTACTGAGGGAAGGAGGTTATTGGTCAAATACAATACATGACCCCATCCATCCTCCCTTCAATATGGTCCAGTCATCCTGTCTGCTTTGCAGAGAAGCACCCACAAAGTATGATGTTTACTCTACCATGCTTGGGACGGTGTTCTTGGGGTTGTACTCATCCTTCTTCCTCCAAACAAGGCGATTGGAGTGGATACCAAAAGGTTCTATTTTAGTCTCATCTGACCACATGACCTTCTCCCATGCCTCCTCTGTATCATCGGCGAACTTCAAACAGGACAGGACACGTGATGGCGTGATCAGGGGGACTATGCGTGCCCTGCAGAATTTTAATCCATGACGGCGTAGTGTGTTACTAACGGTAATGTTTGAGACTGTGGTCCAAGCTCTCTTCGGGTCATAGACCAGGTCCTCCCGTGTAGTTCTGGGCTGATTCCTGATCTTCCTCAGAATCATCCTTACCCAACGAGGCAAGATCTTGCATGGAGCCCCAGACTGAGAAAGATTGACAGTCATCTTGTGCTTCTTCTGTTTTCTAATAATTGTGCCAACAGTTGTTGCCTTCTCACCATGCTGCTTGCCTATTGTCCTGTAGCCCATCCCAGCCTTGTGCAGGCCTACAATTTTGTCCCTGGTGTCCCTAGACAGCTGTTTTGTTTTGGCCATGGTGGAGTGGTTGGAGTGTAATTGAATATGGGGACTGGTGTCTTTTATACAGGTAGCGGTTCAAACAGGAGCAATTAATACAGGCAATGAGTGCAGAGTAGGAGGACTTCTTAAAGAAAAACTAACAGGTCTGTGTGAGCCAGAATTCTTGCTGGTTGGTAGGTGATCAAATATTTCATGCAATAAAATGCAATTTAATTATTTAAAAATCAAACAAGGTGATTTTATGGTTTTTATTTTTAGATATAGTCTCTCACAGTTGAAGTTTACCTACGATAAAAATTACAGCTTTCTCCATTCTTTCTAGGTGGGAAAACTTGCAAAATTGGCAGTGTATAAAATACTTATTTTCCCTACTGTAGGTGTAATCACTCTGGATGTTGTTCTGGGCTCTTTGATTACCATTATTATAGTCCGTCTCCAATTGGTTATGAATTTTCCTCTTGTGGCCATGTTCAGGGAGGTTGGCTATAATCCCATATTTTAAAACTTCTGAATAATATGTGCAACTGTAGTCTTTACTCGAGCTGATTGAGTATGCCTCATTAAGCCTTTCGGCGAGCACGAGTATTTTGGCATGCTCGGCGTTTCATTCATTGTCGCCGCACCTGCAAGTGTCACGACTGTTCACCAGGCTATCTCTGCATGTGTCACAGCTGTTTAACAGCCGTGACACTTGCAGGCGCAGCGACAATGAATGAAACGCCGAGCACGCCAAAATACTCAGTGGGCACCCGAGCGTACTCGCCAAAAGTGTTAATAAGGCAAGCTCGATCATCACTAGCCTTTACTTTGTTTGCCTATAATTTTCTTTCTTTATAATTTCCAGAGACAACTGTCTCCTTAGTTTTCTTTGGTCCATGTTCAGTGTGGTAAACACCATGACACTAAACAGCACAGTGACTACTTTTTAAATAAGCAGACTGACTGATTACAAGTTTATAAACACCCGTTAGGCTAATTACAGGACACAACTTCGTTTTACATGTTCCTGTAGTGAAATTATTTTTAATCTATTCTAGGGATACTGTCATTTTTGTCCTGGCCATTTTCATTATTTTTTTTTTTATTGAACCACAATTCAATAACAAAGTATAATATTCATTAGTTGATATTCAGTAAAATTAAATTGGAAATTACTTTTGGCAATTTGAAGTTATTTCAGTGACCATTGTGGGTTTTTCTTACTTTAACAGCAGGGTACCAACAATTTTGTCCATGTCTGTTAGGTCATCAATGTAAAAGTAGTGGACAGTCTCTCTATCTCTAGGATAGGTTATCAATGTCTGATCGGCCCGGTTTGGACAACCGGCATCCCCACCAATCAGCTATTATCGATGTCGGCCGGAAATACACATTTACCAAGCTGCTCTGTCTGCTTGTAGTGGCCGGAGCTTGGTACTGCACATCCGCCTCCTATTCAAATCAATAGGAGGCGGATGTGAAGTATCCTGCGGCGACCACTACAAGCAGACAGAACAGCCTGGTAAGTGAGTACTTACAGCAGCAGCTGACACCGATAACAGCTGATCGGCGGGGGTGCCGGGTGACTGACCCCAGCCGATTAGACATTGATAAAATATCCTAAGGGTAGGTCATCAATGTTAAAGTAGAGGATAACCTCTTTAAATTTAGAACACATTTCTAGAACTCACAGAGTTATGAGGTATATGTAGCATAGGCTTACATGTGTGAAATGTCTTTTGTAGTGGCTGACTGTATAAAAAACAAGAAGAAAAAAAAGTGGTATACAAGCATCTATGTATACCTGTCTGGAGGATGCCTTAAGACCTTTTTCATAATATCCATGGGGTCTATGGTTCGGTAAGAATCTGCAGCAACAAGTACAATGGACGTGATGTAATCATTGGTAATGAGAGAAAATAGTAATTCTTATCAGGGCTCATTTATCATGGATTTCAAATGTATATGCTTTGCATAGTAAAATCTCAATTCTCATTATTAATATTTCTATGTCACAGACAGGGCACATTAACATAATTATCTTGAAATTTACTAATGTGCCATTTTAATAAGTCTCTAAAACTTTGTATGTCAGCATGATTTGTCAAATTAAAAAATAATAGTAATAATACTTAGAGGTAATGGCATCTGCAGACAAATCCTAACCTTATGTATAATCAGAAATCCAGTCTCAGCACAATGACCTTAGCTGAAAATGTGTTAACCATCAAATGCATGTCCTCTATTTTTAAGTACATTAAGTACATGAGCATCATATTTTATTCTTACATGATTGATACTCTCTAACATGTTTTGCAGACCAGTGGAGTGCCAGGTTGTTAAGAGTCCAGGATTTCCCAAAAAGCTGGTTAAGAGGAAGCACTCACAGCAGTGTACAGTCTTAAAGGGGTTGTCCTGTCAAAACCGATAAGTCTGCAGTCACTCTGTGTGACTGCAAACTTATGAATCCCCCCAGTGCACCCACTGTGCGCTGCGGGGATTCGCCGGTTTCAGACCTAGGACCGGAGAGTATGTATGAGTTATACAAAGTCCCGGCCAGTGGGCGCAGCCTCCCTTCCCATACATTTGTATGGCGCGAGGCCACTCCCTCCAATCGTCTACGTCTACTAGATGGCTACCTCACTAGACAGGGTGCGGCCCTCGGCTCAATACAAGTGAATGAAGCCCACTGGCTAGGGGTACGTATAACTCATACATACCCTTCGGTCCCGGGTCTGAAACCGGTGAATCCCCGCAGCGCACAGTGTGCGCTGGGGGGATTCATAAGTTTACAGTCACACAGAGCGACTGCAGACTTCTGTTTTGACCGGACGGCCCCTTTAATAAAAGGTCTATGAGCCGGTACACAGTTGTGTTATACATAGGAGAGGCAAGGAGAGGAGAGAGGGGCCAATATGGATAGAGTACAAAGTATGTGTAGGGACGGTGGATGTGAGTGAATGCAGCAGCGAGAATATAAATGATACAAATACATATGGTGCTTATTTGTTGCAAAGCAAATGTTATAGAAGTAGTTTTCTTTGACTGTCTTACCCGTCTCCTGCTCTGTCTAACTGCCATGATTAACTGCTGCAGGGACTTTGATACATGGACACAAATGCCCCCCTACATAAATGCATCCCCAAAGCTGTGTCTCAATATATAGGACAGGTTACTCCTATATAAAATTGATACATTGCTGATCAACTTTTAACTTCAAAACAAAAAAAAAGTATGCTTAAAAGATGATGCAGATGTAAAGTAGACATACGGAAATGTTATTTATAAATTAGTTTGTACAACATGACTAATTGGTTTAAGGATATAAAAATGTAAAAATTGCTAATTTCAAAATTTTTGCAAAATTACGGATTTTTTCACAAATAAACGCAAGTTATATCGAAGAAATTTTACCACTATCATTAAGTACCACATGTCATGAAAAAAAATCTCAGAATGACTGGGATTGAAGTGTTCCAGAGTTATTACCACTATAGGGATTTGTACTCACTGAGCCACGTTGGAGGTAAGCACAGGTTCACACAGTGATGCAGTCCACGGGTTCAAACAAACTGGTGGTTTATTTAGTGTCCATACACCAGTGAGGAAACAAAACTAAAAGCCTTTTCCTGGCACAGAAAGGAATAACAGAACAAAGCTCAAAATAACAAGTCCATGCAGCACGGCTTCAGCCGTTTAAACAAGGTGCTTTTCTCTGCCTCCTGCAGAGTCTAAGGAGCACCTGCAAGGTCAGCTCACCTTGCCCAACACATACAGACAGACAGACAGGCGCAGCTGTCTTAAATCAGCCTTCCAAGACCTGGACTGGAGGTAAGTGAGGAGGTAAGTGAGCAGCTGCCCCCCCCCACCCCAGCTGCTCGTAAAGCGTGGCCCTGTAATCCGGGCCCATTAAATTCCTCTCAGCACTATGTGTGCTGAAGCCTGCTTCTCCGGGTCCCACATCACCGAAGCTTGGCACTTCGGGGACACATACCTCCAGTCCACGTCCTGTCCGGCAGCCACCTTACACCACATAAAGGGACAATGGTCAGAGTTATTTTTCTACAATGGAGTAGTTCTTCTCACAAGTGGAGAGCCTCCGACTGAGGTATATTACAGGGTGTTCTTCTCCATTAATCTCCTGGGACAAGACTGCTCCCACCCCGACATCCGATGCATCCGTCTGAACCACAATCTCCTTGGAGAAGTTGGGCGCCACCAAGACTGGCTGTTTACAGAGGACCAGTCTCAATTCCTGGTAGGCCGCTTCTGCTTCCGGGGACCACTTGGCCATAGCCGACTTCGTCCCTTTCAGAAGATCCATCAGCGGGGCTGCTATCAGGGCAAAGTTAGGGACAAATCTTCGATAGTAGCCCACAATGCCTAGAAACGCCCTGACCTGCTTCTTCGAGAGGGGCTGTGGGCAGTTCAAGATCGCCTCGACCTTGTTTATTTGTGGTTTTATTTCCCCTCTACCAACCATGTACCTAAGGTACTTGGCTTCCTCCATCCCCATGGCATATTTCTTCGGGTTGATAGGAAAGCCCGCCTTCCTTAGGGCATCAAGTATGGCTTGAACTTTGTCCAGATGACTTTCCCAGTCCTGGCTGAATATGACTATGTCATCTAGGTAGGCCGCTGCATACTTTTTGTGGGGTGCCAAGATCCGGTCCATGGCTCTCTGGAAAGTGACCGGAGCTCCCTGCAACCCAAACGGCATCCTGACGTATTGATAACATCCGTCTGGCGTCAAGAAGGCCGTCTTCTCCTTGGCCTCTTTCGACAGGGGAATTTGCCAATATCCTTTGGTGAGGTCCAGAGTGGTGGTGTACTGAGCGGGTCCTAGCCTTTTGATAAGCTCATCTACCCTAGGCATTGGGTAGGCGTCAAACTTCGAGACCTCGTTCAGCTTCCTATAGTCGTTGCAAAACCACCATTCCCCATCTGGTTTCGGCACGAAGACTATAGGACTGGGCCATCCACTTTTGGACTCTTCAATGACTCCCAGGTTAAGCATCTGCCTCACTTCTTTTGAGATCACCTCACTGCGGGTCTCGGGGATCAGGTATGGTTTTAGATTGACGTGAACATGAGGCTCTGTGAGAACCTCAAGCTCTATGACCTGAGTAAGTCCTGGCAACTCCGAAAACAGGTCTTTATTTCGCTGTAGCAACTCTTTGCACTGTTGCTTTTGGGCACGTGACAGTAACTCTGCCACCTTGACCTCTTTCACATCGGCCTCAGCCACTAAACAGGGAGCTTCCACAGGCTCTCTATCTTGCCATGGCTTAATCAAGTTAACATGGTAAATTTGGAAGGGCTTCCTCTTCCCCAGTTGGTGGATTTTATAGCCGACTTCCCCCACTTTCTCTACCAACTCATAGGGGCCCTGCCACTTGGCCATGAACTTGCTCTCCACTGTGGGAACTAGCACAAGCACTCGATATCCTGGGATGTCCGATCTCACCCTGGCCGACCTATTATACACCCTGGACTGTGCCTCTTGTGCATTGAGGAGGTGCTCCCTCACAATGGGCATCACGTGGGCAATCCTCTCTTGCATCTGGGCAACGTGCTCCACCACGCTCCTATAAGGAGAGGTCTCACCTTCCCAGGACTCTTTCGCCACATACAGGAGTCCTCGAGGGTGTCGTCCATAGAGTACCTCCCGTCCACGACCTGTCCGGCAGCCACCTTACACCACATAAAGTGACAATGGTCAGAATTGTAAAATTTGGCCTGGTCATGAAGGTGAAAACAGGCTAAGGGGTTAAAGGGAATCTGTCACCCAGTTTTTGCTATATACTCCCTAAATTAGATGATCAAAAAATTAATTTATTTCAGTTCTTCAATACAAAAAGTGAAACTCATTATATAGAGTCATTACAAACAGAGTGATCTATTTCAAGTGTTTATTTCTGTTAATGTTGATGATTATGGCTTACTGCCAAAGAAAACACAAAAGTCATCTCAGTAAATTAGAATAATTAACAAAAAAACACCTGCAAAGGCTTCCGATGTGTTTAAAAAGGTCCCTTAATCTGTTTCAGTAGGCTTCACAATCATGGTGAAGACTCCTGACTTGACAGATGTCCAGAAGTCATTGCTATAGTCCACAAGGAGGGTAAGCCACAAAAGGCAATTGCTAAAGAAGCTGGCTGTTCACAGAGTGCTCCATCCAAGCATATCAATGGGAAAAGTGTGGTAGAAAAAGGTGCTCAAGCAACTGGGATAACCGCAGCCTTGAAAGGATTGTTAAGGAAAGGCCATTCAAAAGTTTTAGGGAGATACACAAGGAGTGCACTGCTGCTGGAGTCATTGCTTCAAGAGCCACCACACAGACATATCCAGGACATGGGCTACAAGTGTCGCATTCCTTGTGTCAAGCCACTCATGACCAATAGACAATGCCAGAAGTGTCTTACCTGGGCCAAGGAGAAATAGACCTGGACTGTTGCTCAGTGGTCCAAGGTGCTGTTTTCAGATTAAAGTAAATTTTGCATTTCATTTGGAAATCAAGGTCCCAGAGTCTGGAGGAAGAGTGGAGAGGCACACAATCCAAGCTGCTTGAGGTCTAGTGTGAAGTTTCCACAATCAGTGATGGTTTGGGGAGCCATGTCATCTGCTGGTGGAGGTCCACTGTGTTTTATCAAGACCAAAGTCAGCGCAGCCATCTAATAGGAAATTTTAGAGCACTTCATGCTTCCCTCTGCCGACAAGCTTTCTGGAAATGGAAATATTCTCCAGCAGGACTTGGCACCTGTCCACACTGCCAAAAGTACCAATACCTGGCTTAAAAACAACAGTATCAATGGGCTTGATTGGCCAGCAAACTCACCAGACCTTAACCCCATAGAGAATCTATGGGGTATTGTCAAAAGGAAGATGAGAGACACCAGATTCAACAATGCAGCCGAGCTGAAGAGAATTGAGTGCATTTACTGAACATACATTTCAGTAGGCCAACATTTTGGATTTTAAAAAATTTTCAAGCTATTGTTATTAAGTATTCTAATTTACTGAGATAATGACTTTTGGGTTTTCATTGGCTGTAAGCCATAAATCATCAACATTAACAGAAATAAACACTTGAAATAGATCACACTTGCTAAAGAGTAAAACCAAAAGTGTTAGAACCCTTGAAATTGCTCCAAAAAATGAAATATTTCTCCCAGAAAATTAATGCAATTACACGTTTTGTTAGGCTGTGTGCTGACGATGCGTTTTTTAAGCATTTCCGCAGTGGCAAAAACGCTGCAGTAACGCTTAAAAAACGCATGGTAGAAGGGCAGCAATGTTCCCCAATGATAAGCCGCATGTGCTGTGCCCATGCTGCGGACATTTCCGCTGCGCATTATCATTGCGGAAAAAAACACAGCACTACCAATTATTTTGTGGAAGTGCTGTGTTTTCGCCGCCATTGACTTGCATTAGAACGCGCCAATTCCGCAAGACTGCATCTGTACTTGCGTAATTGGTGCGTTCTAATGTGCAGATGGTACCCGGGTGTGGAGGACAGGAGAGTCTCATCCACACCCAGGTACCATTAAAAAAGCTGTAAAAAAGAATAAAATAAAAAATAAATGTATACTTACCTTCTGGCGGCCTGCGCTGCTCTCCTCTTTGCTTCCCGGCACTTCGCGATGGAATGAAGGACCTGCGCTGACGTCAGAGTCATGTGACGGGTCACGCGACGCTGACGTTGGCAGGTCCTTCACTCTACCGCTGCCGGCAACCGGGACCGAGCGAAGCAAGGCAGCGCGGGCCATTGGAGAGTACGTATATATTTATTTTTTGACATTCTCTCGGGTCACACTATATGCCGGTTGCATGGATTTATATAGTGTGACCAAGTTGTCAAGCATTTTCCAAGTGATGCTAAAATCGCTTGGAAAGCACTTGTCAATCCGCATGCGGAAATGCAAGTGAAGAACGCTTCACATCCGCTTGTCCCTGGCAGGAAAACGCATGTACAATCCGCATGTTCAATCCACATGCATTTTTTTCTGCCAGGGAGATGCAGAAACGCTCAGGAAAAAATCCTGAGCATTTGTGCATTGTGGGCACATAGCCTTATACACGTTTATTTCCTTAGATTTTTTTTGCATTGTTCCAATACACAGAGAAAAAAAAAAAAGGCAAATGTGTTGTGTGAAAATAATTTCACACAACACTCCAAAAATGGGCTGGACAAAATTGTTTGCACCCTCAGCTTAATATTTCGTTGCACACCCTTGGGAATAAATAAGTGCTATCAATCACTTCCTATAACCATCAACAAGCTTCTTACAGCTCTCAATTGGAATTTTGGACCACTCTTCTTTTGCAAAGTGCTCCAGGTCTCTCATATTTGAAGGATGCCTTCTCCCAACAGCAATTTCTCCATAGTTGTTCAATGGGATTTAGATCCGGACTCCTTGCTGGCCACTTCAGAACTTTACAGCGCTTTTGCATCTATTTCTGGGTGCTTCTTGAAGTATGTTTGGGGTCATAGTCGTGCTGGAAGACCCATGACCTAGGACGCAAACCCACCTTTCTGACACTTAAGTCTCGGTGTCAGCAGTGGGGTGCTTTTGGGTCTCCTGCCATAGCGTTTAATTTCATTCAAATGTCAAAGGATAGTTCGAGCTGACACTGATGCATACTGAGCCTGCAGGACAGCTTGAATGTCTTTGCAACTTAATTGGGGCTGCTTATCTACCATCCAGACTATCCTGCATTGCAACATCAATTTTTCTCTGCCGTCCATGTCCAGGGAGATTAGCTACAGTGTCATAGGTTGTAAACGTCTTGATTATATTGCACACAGTGGACAAATGAACATCAAGATCTCTTGAGATGAACTTATACCCTTGAGATTGTTGATATTTTTGGATCTCAGACAGGTCTCTTCTCTTTTTGTTCTCCATGCTTAGTGTGGCATATACAGTGCAATGATGGAGTCAACTTGTTCCTATTTTACCTGGTTTCAGGTATGATTTTCATATTTCCCACACCGCTTACTTGCCACAGGTGAGTTTGTACGAACATCACATGCTTGAAACAAAGTTGTTTACCCACAATTTTGGAAAGGTGCCAACAATTTTGTCCGGCCCATTCTTGGGTTTTAGTGTGAAATTATGTACAATTTGTATTTTTTTTCCCTCTGAAACAATTTCAAGGGTGCCAACACTTTTGGCCATCACTCCACTGGCGGACACAGACAGAAAAGACCCATGTGCAAGAACAATATACAGGTGCATCTCATTAAATCAGAATATCAAAAAGTTAATTTATTTCAGTTCTTCAATACAAAAAGTGAAACTCATATTATATAGAGTCATTACATACAGAGTGATTTATTTCAAGTGTTTATTTCTGTTAATCTTAATGATTATGGCTTACAACCAATGAAAACACAATAGGTTGTTATCTCAATAAATTAGAATAATTAACAAAAAACATCTGCAAAGTCTTCCAAAGCTTTTAAAAAGGTCCCTTAGTCTGTTTCAGTTGGCTCCACAATAATGCAGAAGACTGCTGACTAGACAGATGTCCAGAAGGCATTCATTGACACACTCCACAAGGTCACAGAGTTCCAATTTTCATTTAAAAATCAAGGTCCCAGAGTCTGGAGGAAGACTGGAGAGGCACACAATCCAAGCAGCTTGAGGTCTAGTGTGAAGTTTCCACAATCCGTGATGGTTTGAGGAGCCATGTCATCTGCTGGTGTAGGTCCACTGTGTTTCATCAAGACCAAAGTCAGTGCAGCCGTCTATCAGGAAATTTTAGAGCACTTCATGCTTCCCTCTGCCGACAAGCTTTTTGGAGATGGAAATCTCATTCTCAAGCAGGACTTGGCACCTGTCCATGTGGCACCCCAGGTCTGGTCGCCACAGTGGCAGCAATGTCATGTCTGAGAGCAGGTGGGAGGTTCCCTGGTTGGGGACAATTAGCATGCAGCACCTCCTGCCTCAGTCCAGGGAGGGGAGAAACCTGCCCTTTATAAACTGGATCTGGGGCGGGGTTAGAGAGACCAGCCAGACAAGTTCCAGACAAGTGGCAGATAGGGACAGGTCAGCAGCAGGCTGAGGAGTCCATGTAGACAGAGGAGGAACACGAGGCCAGGAGGGGAGCTAGAAGAGCTCATCCTGACTAGAGACTTGAAAAGCCGGACACTGGAGTCCGAGGCTGTGAGGGTTATAAGCGCAGCAGCAGAAAACCACCACGCAGGGGACTTAAAGTCCTCTGGCCCAAGGAAGCCCGGAGGCTCAGCCACACGAGAGGGACCACTACTGCCCTGGAGGGGTGAGAAGCACGGAAGGCCCGAGTCGCCAGTCATACGGGTGAGAACAACACGGTATACTCAGATGTGGGCTACCACTACACTACAGCAGGATAACCAAGAAAGAGTGAAGTCAGCACGGTAGGCCTACAAACTCCCCCTGACCAGCAGGATTTCCCAGTTGCTCTCAGACTGACCAGGCCTCCATTGTTAACCTGTATTCCGGACGGGTCCCTTAATACCACCAACAGTAAAGACCCTGAATTGCATGACCGACTCCGTGTGGTTACTGCTGCTCCCGCGCACCATCACCACCAACATCCCTATTTACTGCCCTGAGGCTATACTCCTCCCGTGGGGAGTTATACTATTCTCTGCTGCATTCCCAATACCAGCCTCAGCGGTCTGCCCTGCAGCGGCGGTTCACTCTGACCGCAATCCACGGGTGGCGTAGTCGGACATTCAGCTTATAGACTGCCATTTAGTTTGACCACCCTGAGCCACGGGACCGGGTCCCCGCCAGGCAAGGACTACAACCCCCAGCATCCACAACGGGTCCGGTTCCGGGTATCCCCACACACACACACACGACCCAGGGGGCGCGTCATCCACACTGCCAAAAGTACCAATATCTGTTTTAAAAACAACAGTATTACTGTGCTTGATTAGCCAGCAAACTCGCATGACCTTAACCCCATAGATATGGGGTATTGTCAAGAGGAAGATAAGACACACCAGACCCAACAATGCAGACAAGCTGAAAGCTGCTATCAAAGCAACCTGGGCTTCCATAACACCTCAGCAGTGCCACAGGCTGATCGCCTCCATGCCAAGCCACATTGATGCAGTAATTGATGCAAAAGGAGCCCCGACCAAGTATTGAGTACATTTACTGAACGTACATTCAGTAGGCCAACATTTCTGATTTTAAAAACATTTTTCAAGCTGTTGTTATAAAGTATTCTAATTTACTGAGATAATGACTATTGTGTTTTCACAGGCTGTAAGCCATAATCATCAACATTAACAGAAATAAACACTTGAAATAGACCACTCTGTTCGTAATGACTCTATATAATACGAGTTTCACTTTTTGTATTGAAGAACTGAAATAAATTAACTTTTTGATAATATTGTAATTTAGTGAGATGAACCTGTGTGAGCCCTTTACAGCCCAAAAGCTCCTAAAAATGCAAAATTGCACCTGCATTCAAAAAGTAGAAATGGGCCCCTTTACCCATTTGGCCCCTGTGCGGCAGCACAGGTTGCACCAATGATATCTCCGCCCCTGCATCACTCTACATAAAAAGAAAGACATTAAATGAAGCGGACTGGATTTTTCACTTTAGGCCACGTGCACACTTTGGGATTTTGGTGAGTTTTTTACCTTAGTGTTTGTAATCCCAAACTGGTATTTACCGTATTTTTCGGACTATAAGACGCACTTTTTTCCTCAAATTTTGGAGGAAAGTGGGGAGTGCGTCTTAATAGTCCAAATGTGGCTGTGGATGGTAGGGGGTGTGGGAGGAGCGGGGCACAGGAGGCAGGAGCCGCCTGCTGCAGCTATCACTGTGTCCACTGCTAAAGAAAATTAATATAGCGTGCAAAATGTCAGCAGCAGCCGTCGACTTCCTGCAGCGGCTCGGCGATAATATGCGCTATTAAAGAGCATGAATATTCACTACTCCCCACTCGCATGGGGGCACACATGATCGCCCGGCGGCTGCAGGAGCCGCGACTCCGGTTGACACTGTGCAAACTATTAAGGAGTATGAATAGTCACTGCTCCCCACGTCAATAGTCCTGGCGTGGGGAGCAGTGAGAATTCCGGCAGCTGATCTCAGCGTCTGAGGGCATTACAGGACGCAGAGCTGGAGCAGTGGGAAGGAAGGGGAGTAGAATACTTTATTTTTTGTGTGTGCACGGTGATGAGGATGGGGGTGCCATGCATACCAGGATGAGGGGATGGGGGAGCCATGAATACCGGGAAGGGGATGGGGGTGCCATACATACCAGGATGGGGGACCATGTATACCAGGATGGGTGGCATATATACAAGGATGGGGGATATAGATACAGAATTGGGGGACATTACCCCTATAACAGTGTCAGCAGCAGACCCCTTCCCCCATAACTGTGCATTATGACCACATTTTTTGCTTTAATTTTTTTTCTATTTTCCTCCTCTAAAACCTAGGTGTGCCTTATGGTCCGGTGCGTCTCATAGTCTGAAAAATTCGGTAGCTTTGACAAAACTTTATTGATCTAGTCATGTGCCGATTACATGCACTTTTTATGCGTTTCTGCTGCGGAAATGCACTATAAACGCATGTATGTTTGTTATCTGTGCATTCTTCGTGTTTAATGCAGGTCTATGCAAAGACTTTGCACATAAAACGCAGTGTATCTGCATGGGAAACTGGACATGTTCCAGATTTAAACTATGAACAGCAAGTCAGTTTACGTTAAATAAAAAAAATAAATCTATAAATCCCATCTCATCCACTTTGCTGGAATTTTAAAGACACTGCATTTGGACGTATTGAAAATACACAGTGAGAAAAACTCACCAAAAACTCATTGAGGGCACACAGGCGTAATGTCTTAATTATATATAGCAGTGACTCAAAGTTCTATTTTCTAAACCACATTGGAAGATAAAAGTCTCAGTCTACGTCTCCAGGATGTGCTTTTGCTAAGTTTTTGACGCTGCAGAATTTCTGCTGAATTATTTAATTCGGTCACTTGCAGTTTTCCATTGCGTTTTATAACATGCATTTTTATCACGTTTTTGACTCTGCGTTTTTTCTCTCTTGTTGATATGTCATGCTTTAAATAAAGCTGCTTTGTTTTTGGCACTTCCTTTTTTTTTTGCTTCGATAAAACTTTATTGATATACTTAGGTGTGGATTACATGAGTTTTTGATGCCTCTCCGCAATGGAAATGCATTAAAACCGCACGTGCGTTTTTTACCTTTGGATGTTTCACGTCTAATGCAAGTCTATGGTAAAAATCCAAACAGAGAACTCAGCGTAGCCACAAAAGAAATTGACATTTTGCGGCTATGAAACATGCACCGCAGGTTAGTTTACACTGTGTAAAATAAAAGCACAGTGAGCAGGAGAATTCAATAAATCCCACCACTTTCCTGTAAACTGTAAATGAACTATGTTCATTGTTCACACATGTTGGTTTTTTTCAGCGTCACAAATCAGCAGCAAAACCCAACTCTGGCAGGAACTCAATGCGTCAAAAACGCAGGCTTTGCTGCGTTTTTTTTTCACCATCCTTCTGTCTCCATGCATGTACATCAGGTTCTGTGGAAAAAAAAATCTCATTCTGGTTTTGGCATAGTGGGCGAGGTGAATTGTTCAGGAATAGTTTAGACACTGGCAATGCATTGAGTTTGTATGACACTATTTACTTTAACACTATGGGGTCTGTCATTGAGTTGCTCAGGACATTGTAATTTTCACACCTCACTAAGCCACAGGTAATGTTCAGTCTCACATGTAGCTCAGCTAATGTTTACAAATTAAACTATCACTAATTTAATTATACTCTCCTAATACAAACAACCATCTCAGTGACCAAGAAAAGATGGTAAAATCACAAAAATAAATGAGCTTCACATACTGCTGCACTTGCTTATTTTCACAAAAATGCAGCAAAACCTGATAGCTATGTTCATACATCATGGTTTTCTCAGTGTTTTTTCACTATCCATTACTTCCAATGGGTGAAAAAATCTGAAAGAAGTGACATGCTCTATTTTCCAAAAACCCAACCAAGGCACAAAATATGCAACAAAAAAATGGTGTGAACAGAGAATTCTGGTTTCTCACAGACTTTGCTGCTACTGCAAAATGCAGCTGAAAATTTGCATAAAATCTGCAGAAAAAAATGCTGAAAAACCCAACATGTGTGAACATAGCCTAAGAAGCTGCATTTTTGACGCAGCGTAAAAAACGCACCAAAAGCTCATCGTAGGAACATGGCCTACAAGATCACAAATACATTTTTTATCTGCTCTAAGGTAGATGATATGGGAAACATACAAACGTAATTTTGCCATTTGTCTTAGCAAAAGAAATTTGGCTCCAACGTTGCACCAATTACAAATGATTTTTATTCAAATGTTTTCCATTACTTTTTTGTATTTAACCCTTTATGCTCTGCAGATCAGTGTCCGGCCTATAGTTCTTAGCAGCTCATTTACATATAAAAAAAATGTGGGTTTCTCTGGAATAAGACATCAGTAATAGCAAACCACATACAAGTGTTGATGTACATGCACAATATTCTTCAACAGGAAGGCAATGTCCACACATCGCATTTTTGATGGGTTTTTTTTCCACCGGCAAAACTTGCTCTTTAGGCAGCAAAGAAGCAATGTCAAAAAAGCAGGTTTTACTTATTTTTTTGTTGCATTTTTGGTGCGTTTTTTACTGCGTTTTTGTCAGGTTACATTTGTCTCTTGTGCATGCTGATAAAGCTTAATGCATAAAAAAATAATCGGATTCAACTTCATTAGGTTTTGGCACCAATAACATAGCAAAACCTGATACCGGTGTTTTTTTTTTCAGCATTTTTGCAGTGCTTTTTGCACTCTCCATTGCTTTCAATGGGTGAAAAATGCTGCAAAAACGCTGGGAAAAGCTGAGAGAAGTGACATGCTGCAGCTCTCTGACAACAGTCAGGAAAAAAACAAGGTTTGCGCATGATATTTCTGAAATCTCATAGACTTTGCTGGTACAGTAAAACGCAGCTGAAAATTTGCATTAGAAAACACAACGTGTGAACGTAGCTTAAGAGTGTGTCCACATGTTGTATATTTCAGAAAGATTTTCTGTACGGATGTGTGCAATGCTAAAAATTTATGCATGGAAATTGACGTATGATACAAACTTTAAAACCTGTCAGTACGTGGTATAAGATTTACTGCAAATTTCACCCATTGCACTACAAGGGGTGGAATTTCTGTGTTAAATCTGCAACAAAATTAACAGGTGTTTTCGCTGCAGATAAGTTTCAGACACTGCTAGTAGTGCTGTTTGTTTCTTCTTGAGGATCTGAGAAACCTCAATCAGTTTTTATAATTTTGCATATGAAAAAAAGTAAATGAAACACTGATGGTAAAAACGGACACACTGACCATACACTGATGATCAGGCACACTGAAGAATATTGCCCTGTGTTTCACATGCATAAAAAAATAATAAAAATTGACATATCAAACTGGCCTGGAGGACAGAACCACCATGAAATTAACATGGGGCATCACATTGTGTCTGAATTCAGGCCAAAGAAATGTCTTCTAAGCTTTGCAACATATTTGTGTTTAAGGTGTGTTTGCAGGGGGTGAAAATACAGCAAAATTAAAATATGGATGGAAAATCTGCATTTTACAGCACCAGCAATATGCATGGGATTTTTGGAAGTCTCATGCACACGCTGCTTGGAATACTTGCAATATAAAGGAACTAGCAGATTTGACACCCGCGGACTATCAATTTAAGCTGACGATATCACAGTGGCTTTCACATTCTTCAATGCCAAGTATGACGTCCACAGCATGTCTGTAGAATTTTCATGATATTATCTGTACATAAGACTTTCATACTGAAGGTAGTCCCATTATTTCTGGTATTTTACACTCACAACTTAATATAGCAATTGGGGTAGAGAAAGGCAGCTTTTGTTGTACTTACCTGCTGGGACTGGTACCGCTGCTGGTTCTGCGACATATACTGACCCTGGGACTGCGGATACGGAGGCTGTGACTGCTGGTTGTAATATGGCTGTTGGCCTTGTTGGCAGTAGCCACTAACACCTTGCTGACCATACTGAGGCGGCATCTGTTAGAAGAGCCAAGCAAAGTACACATGAGTCAAGTTGAATGGACTCAAACCATTAAGCCTTATTCAGACTAGAACTTGTGTAGGTGTTCACTCGCATTGTCAGTGGAATTTTACAAGGTGTGTTTTATGCAATGCCAAATTTGGGCAAAACGCTCTTGTGAATGAGCTATTAAATTAAGATGCTAAAATAAATGTTAGACCAGTATTTGAAAAAGCTAAAGTACTAGTTTAGTCATCATCAGTTTTAATGTCCATGTTACAATTCCAACATTTGCACCATTGGAATACAATGAGGTTTGTATTCACATTTTGTAGCAGTTTTCTGTACCAGAATTTCCCACTATGTATATTAGAAAAAAGTGTTGGCAGTAGATGCACTAACACTTTGTAACTTACTTTTAGATTCACGCGGAACCCTTTAAAAGGGCTTTTGTGGTGTAAACAAGCCATCATGTGTGATGCAAGGACCACCACCAATCACAGGAATAGGGGACTTGTGGGCCAAGATTTCTCCTCAGCCAAAATAAATGTATGGAGTCACAGGCTGCATATACACCATACCATTCCAGTTACATTGCATGGAAGATCGAGTGCTGGATTGAGCATGGCTATTTTCATAAGTGCCATCACTTGAATAGGGTGGCAGGGCCCATGTGCAAGCCATTATTCCATATAACTTCTCCTGGGCTTATGGCCAGAGGAGAACAGTGATCGATGGGGGCCAGTGAATAGGCGTTAGCTTGCATCGACTGCAATACACATTTAAAAGGCTCAAAGACCACCTCAAAATTCATTAGATATTAATTCACAAGATCATATACACATGTTAATACTTCACTTTTACATTCATCATAACATCCATATCTATTTAGTTCTAAAAACTTGCAGAATGGAGGCCCCCCATAAGAATTAAAATGGGGGTTTCATGATATCACAAACCCTCCACCTCAATTTTATTCAATGGGTTATGGTTATGACATTCATGTTGAGTTTAAGGGGTTAATCTTGTCAGCTGTGAATTCACTAGCAGGTTATACCAGATTAATCTGTTTTTTGGGTGGTTCTTTTTCCTGGCATCTGATTGCTTTAGCTAAATAAATGAGGGAAGATTTTGATCTATAAATGTGTTTTTTTATGTATACCCTGTTGTTGTAATGTTGTATTAGTGGGAAAATCACCCAGTCCTGCTGAGTGCATTTGGTCTTTATGGTTTATGAAGTAATTGGTGTTCTTTATTAATTTATATTTTTCTGGTTATTTATTAAAAAGCTAAATATGTTACTCTTAAACGCATAGTGGGCACACAGCCTAAGTGTTTCCGCAGAGGCAATTCTGCTGCAGAAAAGCTTAAAAATCGCTTGGTAGAAGGCCTGCCATGTTCCCCAATGATAATCCGCATGTGCTGTGCACATGCTGCCGAAATTTCCGCTGCGGATTATCATTGCGGAAAAATCCGCAGCACTACCAATTATTTTGCGGAATCGTGGGGTTTTCGCCGCCATTGACTTGCATTGAATCTCTTAATATCCGCATGGCTACATGTGCACATGCGGATATTAAGTGATTCAATGTGCGGATGGTACCCGGGTCACCTTCTGATGGCCCCCGGTCTCCTGTACAATGCGTCCTGGCTTCCCGGCAGCTCGCGATGGTCTAAAAGGACCTGCCATGACGTCATTTAGTCATGTGACGGGTCACGCGACCGCTAACGTCGACGGTCACGTGACCTGTCACATGACTAAATTATGTCATGGAAGGTCCTTTTACACCACCACGAGACACCGGGAAGACCGGACACATCGGATAAGGAGAGCGGGGGCCATCGGAAGGGGAGTATAATGGTTTTTTGTTTGCTTGTTTTTTATTTATTTTTTTTTTTAACTAACTTGGCCACACTATATAAAATCCATGCCGTTTGCATGGATTTATGTAGTATGACCAAGTTGTCAAGCACTTTCCAAGTGATGCTAAAATCGCTTGGAAAGCGCTTGTCAACTCGCATGCGGAAATGCATGTGAAGAACGCTTCACATCCGCATTTATTTGGCAGGAAAAACGCATGTACAATCCGCATGTACAATCCGCATGTACAATCCGCATGCGTTTTTTCTGCCAGGGAGATGCAGAAACGCTCAGGAAAAATCCGGAGCATTTCTGCATCGTGAGCACTTAGCCTTAATAAACTTCACGGCGGCCATTTCTTTATCCAATTCTGTTATTTCTGGTGTATTCTTTTATGTGTACTATTTTAAGAATGGAATGGGTTTTGTGTTACCATGCTACAGTACCATTCCAAAATTATTCTTTGTAGTATTAAGAGTCTCCATAAACATGGAATACTACTTGTGATGTCAGAAAGCATTTATTTTCTTTTGACTATGGTCTTGGATGAATAATCGTGTTCGCTACATCACTTGGGACAGCCCGAAGAATAAACCACTAAAATGTAATTAACACAACATATTTCAATGCAGCCATGCAAATCAAGAACACCCAATGTGAGCATTTAGATCAGATTTAAACATGGGAAAAAACAAGCAAAATAAGAGATATCACATTCAGAGCATTGCGGCATATCCCCAAGACCCCTTTTTAACCAGATTAACTTTTGGTAAATATATTCCAATGCCCTTGAAGTGAGAACTGTAACACAACCCATAAGGCACTCTCAAAATAGCAAAGAACAGACTGCCGTAAAACCTATGATCAGTAACAATGTTTACAAGGGCTGTCAGCACAGAATGACTGTTCAAGCCAAGTACAGGTGCATAATGGCGACGCCAAACATTTATATACATTTACCCACCTGCCTACTTTCCATTTCTCCTGGCATTTCTCTTTCCCTATGAAGCCCAAAGTGTCAATCAAAGTAGAGGTGGGGTGGAGATAGAGCTAAAACAAGCAGGTGGGAAGGTGCCCTTAAATGTTTGGCAACGCCATGAAGCCCCGAGTGCCTGTACTTGGCTTGAACAGTTACTCTCTGCTGACAGAGTCCCTCTAAGTAAGTACAGGGACCTAAAATACCCAGTCACATACAATTGTTGTTAGCTTAAGGGTTCACTCACACTAATGTATAAATCAGACGAGTGCAAAGCGAGGGGAAAAAAAAAAATCGGATTGCACTTAGTCCAATGTTATAATGAGGCAGTGCAGATATGCGTTTTTTTCTCAGCTATATTCGGCATGAGAAAAAAAAATCATAGCATGCTGCGGTTTCACTCCAAAATCTCATGTGCAACTGGAGAAAGTCGAGATAAACCTGCGCTGACAGTATTAAAGGAGGCAGTGTAAGAACTGTAAAGGTATCAATGCGTTTTTTTGTGTTTCGAAGCACATCTGCTTCATCAGGACAAGCCACAAAGAGCAGGTTTATCTCCACTTTCTCCAGTTGCATGTCATCTCCTTCTGTGGATCAGCAGCAGCCAATTTTCTCCAGTGATCGCAGGGGTTGTGCCTTTCACAACCCTTGAAGGTGAGCATATTTTTTGCTTTACTTTTCATTTTTAACCCAGCTAACACCCTAATGCTATCATTATCTTTCCAGTTTTCATCACAATCGTTCACTCCAAAATCAGTACAGTGCAAGAGGGAAGAAAAAGAAAAAAAAATCGCATGTCATACAGACCATCAGTGTTGCCATCCGATTTTTAAGGATAAATTAAAATTCTGTAGCATAGGAAACTGTAAACGGTCCTGTAAATGATTAATGGTTGCTGAGTAAAAAAGCGGATTGCATATGGACAGCATACAGATAACAAGTGAGTGAAAATTGTCCCGCTCTCCTGGATGAGAATGGGACAGATTTTTTATTCACAAGTGTGAGCAAGCCAGAACTTATAAAATCAAAAGTTCATGAAAGGGAAGAGATTGGACATTGCTAGCTCCAAACAGAGGCATCAAGAAAATAACCTTAAAGCGCACCTGTCAGCAGGATTGTGCTCAGTAAACTACATACACTGTCAGGTGGGCGCCATACACTGAGTAAAATGATACCTTTGTTGATGAAATCTGTCCTGTGATTCTTGTGTGGCACCCCAGGGGTCTGGTTTCCACAGTAATAGCAGTATTACGTCTGTGAGCAGGTGGGAGGTCTCCTGGGCAGGAATCCTAAGCATGCCACACCTCCTGCCCAGTCCTGGGAGGGGAAGAACTTCCCCTATATAAACTGGGGCTGAAGCAGGGTTAGGAGAGGAGTTCCAGACAGAGACGGAGTCTGGTCTGGACACGCAGAAACAGGGACAGATAGACCTCAGGAGCTCTGTAGGAGCCAAGGAGAAGCGCCAGGGGCTGGAGCTGTGCAGAGCTCGCCCTGGGAGAAGGTACAAAAACCGGACACAGGAGTCCGAGGCTGTGGGGACTAAGATATACCCAGCAGCAGAATCCATCCGGCAGGGGATTCCAGGTCCTCTGGCCATAAAAGCCCGGAGGCTCAGTCACAACGAAGGGACCAGCACCGCCATCCCGGAGCGGAGGCTAACAGGAGGCCCCAGGTCACCAGCCATACGGGTGAGCACCACACGGTATACCCAGGGACGTGGGCTACTTGTAACCGCCGAAAGCAGGGTAGCCAGGAAGGGTACAGACTAACGGGAAGACCTACAACTCCACCTGGCCAGGGGGACTCCGGCTTACTCGCAGACTAACCAGGCCCCAACTACTAGCCAGTACTCCCGGGGGAATTTGCCTTGTACCATCAGTAAAGACCCTGAACTGTACCCTCGCGTTTCCGTGCTTCCTTGTCGCACCGTTAGTGCTGGGACATCCACACCATCACTCCCAACATCAACCTCATCCTCTGCCCTGAGGCCATACCCCTCCCGTTGGGGGTTATACCATCCACGCTGCACATCCGTACCACCGGACTCAGCGGACTGCCCTGCAGCGGTGGCTTCATAGCCGCATTCAACGGGTGGCGTAGTCGGACACTAATACCATCATACCAGTAACTGCCACTTAGTTTGACCACCCTGGGCACCGACCGGGTCACCGCCACACGAAGACTACTACCCCCATCGGATCCGGCTCCGGGCATTCCCCGCGCGCCGCACTACAGCACTGGCCCAGGGGGTGAGTCACTTGTGTAATCTTTATTTTCAGCTTGGAGATAATTAGATTCTCGTGCTTCGGGGCGGCCTGTGGGGGGTGCTTTATGTGGTGATCTGACATTATCTTTATCATTGTGGTTTATATGACAGATCCTGACTCCTATATTAAATACTACGCTTGCACAGTTCATATTTTAGTCTTTTAAAAATTTATTTTTTTACCTCGCTTGTCGATAGGTGCTACTAAACACGCGCCATGGCCATTTTGTTGGAGAAAAAAGATTTTAAACTCCAGCAAAATGGACACTGAGCATGTGCAGTAGTCATTTTGCTGGAGGTAAAAATTATTATTTTTTTTTTAAAAAAGATTACAATATGAACTGTGCAAGCGCAGTATTTAAAATAGGAGTCAGGATCTGTCATATAAGCCACAATGATGAACATAATGCCAGAGCACCACATAAAGCTCCCCTTAAGGCCGCCCAAAGCACGAGAATCTAATTATCTCCAAACTGAAAATAAAGATTACACAAGAACCACAGGATGGATTTCATCAACCAAGATCTAAGGGGTAGCGTTTCTCCGTATGGAGAGTGACACACCAGCTCTGGCACGTCAAGGTAAGGAGGCTTATTTGCCATGCAGTACTCCTCTGGGAAATTTAATATGCAAATTGCCTCTTCAGAGAAAAAGAGGACTTGTACTCTATAGCGCCACCTATTGGAAGTAGCAATCCTACAAGTCACAATCAACCCTACTTCCAATAGGTGGCGCTATAGAGTACAAGTCCTCTTTTTCTCTGAAGAGGCAATTTGCATATCAACCAAGATGTAATTTTAATCAGTGTAGTGACGCCCATGTAACAGTGTAGTTGGTTTACTGAGCACAATCCTGCTGACTGGTGCACTTTAACTCTGGCATGTCTACATTTTTATGATAGGTCTGTAAATTGCACTAAGAATGGACGCCTTATGGCTCAAGAACCACATCTGATATATACCATTAGAGTATTGGAGAAAAAGCATTCAAGCTTTACCATATTCTTCATCCACATTAAGTTTCTGTAAAGAAGGGCTTTATTGGCAGCCAGAATCCAATCAGGTAGAATAGGTTAATGGAATGTGCCAGCAATATATACATTTGATGTATCAAAAGTCCATCTCCAGTAATATAGTACATAACTACAATAATCTTTCTTTCAAGAAAAGCATCCATATCCCTCTAGAACTTGCTAAGTCAATCATTAAAATGGTGCAGCACAGTCTTTAAAGACAACCTGTCAGCAGGTTTTTGCTATGTAATCTGAGGACAGCATGATGTAAAACACTGAATTCAATGATGTGTCACATGTCCAGCTGTGTACTGTTCACTTACACTGAAGGTTTTATCACCTGGTGATTAACATAGTTGTGACTAGTAAGCATGCGGTCTCTCCCCTGACTCCACCCCATTCTGTGATAAGCAGCTCACTGTCTAGAACAGAGGTCCCCAACCTTTCTGACCTAGAGAGCCACATTCAGCTTTGAGAGAGGGTCGTAAGCCACATTTAAGTCTAAAAGAGTCGCGAGCCACATCCAGCTCTCGTCTCCTCACAGTAGTGACACACAGCCCCAATTACTGGTATAATGACAGCCAAAGCTTTTCCACAGAAAAGACACCGAGGCAGCATACCAAGATCCAGAGGTTCCCACAATACCTCCATTCAGTATTCTCGCATCAATCACTCCCACAACACTGTTGCAGCCAGCTTCAAGCACCTCCTCTGACAGTTGAAATCATCCGGTCTTCTGCTTACCATACTTAAAATTATCTCCAGACCCCCAAGGCCAGAATATGCACATCCAGATCTGCTCTTTTGTGCAGGGCTACTCACAAGATTCACCATCTGGAAACCTGCTCTTCATAGTTGTTTGCTAGACCTGGTGCTAATGCACGAAGCAGGCAGGCAGCTGTGAGCCACACATGGGCCCGCAAGCCACAAGTTGGTGACCCCTGGTCTTTAGCTATGCACCCTAAGAGCCTGATGTAGGCGGGGTTAGCAGTCTCAGCTCTGCTGCATGCTAAATCTAATAACTGTGTCACAATTGCTGCACCCAGTAATTAAGTGATACATCGCTGGATTCAGGGTCTCTTTTCCTATATTATATTGCTCTCAGATGAAGTAGCAAAAACCTGGTGACAGATTCTCTTTAACAGTGAAGAATCTCTCCCTGTCTGATGAAATCTTAGGCTGTGTGTCCACGATGCGTTTTTAAAGCGTTTCCGCAGCGGCAAAAACTCTGCAGAAACGCTTAGAAAACGCATGGTAGAAGGTCTGCCATCTCCCCCAATGATAATCCGCATGTGCTGTGCACATGCTGCGGAAATTTCCGCTGCGGATTATCATTGCGGAAAAAAACGCAGCACTACCAATTATTTTGCGGAAATGCTGCGTTTTTGCCGCCATTGACTTGCAATAGAACGCGCCAATTCCGCAAGACTGCATCTGTACTTGCGTAATTGTCGCGTTCTAATGTGCGGATGGTACCCGGGTGTAGAGGAGAGGAGAGTCTCATCCACACCCAGGTACCATTAAAAAAGCTGTAAAAAAAGGATAAAATAAAAAATAAATGTATACTTACCTTCTGGCGGCCCACGCTGCACTCCTCCTTGCTTCCCGGCACTTCGCGATGGAATGAAGGACCTGCACTGACATGTGACGGGTCACGCGATGCTGACGTCGGCAGGTCCTTCACTCTACCGCTGCCGGCAGCCGGGACCGAGCGAAGCAAGACAGCGCGGGCCATCGGAGGGTAAGTATATATTTATTTTTTACCATTCTCTCGGGTCACACTATATAAATCCATGCCGTTTGCATGGATTTATATAGTGTGACCTAGTTGTCAGAAGCACTTTCCAAGTGATGCTAAAATAGCTTGGAAAGCGCTTGACAACCTGCATGCGGAAATGCATGTGAAGAACGCTTCACTTCCGCATGTCCCTGGCAGGAAAAACACATGCACAATCCGCATGTACAATCCGCATGTACAATCCGCATGTACAATCCGCATGTACGATCCGCATGTACGATCCGCATGTACGATCCGCACGTACAATCCACATGTACAATCCGCATGCGTTTTTTCTGCCAGGGAGATGCAGAAACGCTCAGGAAAAATCCGGAGCATTTCTGCATCGTGGGCACATAGCCTTATGCAGGTTTAATGTGAGGATATAGACTGAGTGTTAAAAAAGCAGAACCACCCTAACCACCTGGGTAATGATGTGCTAATCTTGCTCCACTTTTCACAGTTTATAGAGATTCAATGGGCATGGTCCATAAATACTTTACTGGTAAACCATAAAAATAAACAAGAGTAGCAACAACTTGATGCATCTCGTGTAATGTAGCCCCTGACATATGGCCAGCAGATCAGCTCGCCAAATTTACAAGGACTTTTTAATGTCAAAATCTTGTTGAGAAAGGAGTGTGGTTCCTTGAAAGCATAAGTAAAGGTTTAGGCAATTCCTAAAAGCCCAGAATTTCTAAGAGAGCAGTACGGATAATTGATAAGTGAGCATGCATTGCCAGTATCCAGATTTGTGTCACAATGAAGAAAACATCACTCCACATACTACACACGTCTCTCAATTCATTTTGAAGGATCTGCAATACCATGACTTAAAAGGTTGCCGAGCAACAAATCTATATTTACCCTAAAAGTATATTTTAAGCATAACCCCCTTCCTATCCAATCTGCAATATAAATATTATTAAAAAGATCTGAATCTACCCACTGAATCTTGCTTCCATGGTTCAATCTACACTAAACCATTTCAACAGGCAGACATTTATGGAATCCTAATAACCCTCATATTTATGCAGCAATTTAAATGTTTGTGCATTTCCCATAGATTATTAGATTTTAATGAATGCTTGTTGCCATTAAAGCCACAGACATTTTCATATGCAAGAACAACCATATGCTTGAGAAACACACTTCATTCATTGAATTGTGCCCATATGTTTGGTTTTGATATATCACATTTCAGCAGCAACTCTGCGGTATTATTTTAGGCAGTTAGGATAACACTTAAACCTGTGTTGAATAGACTGCAATACTCTGACAGAACATTAAACATATTTCCATTAATGCCCGAATATGTTGTTTTTGTGCTCATTTTGTTGGTTTTACTTGAGTGACAAATGATTTTTAGCAGAGAGAAAAAAGATAAATCGGGATAAAGAGTGCTAAACCTGTTTTGTCTCCAAGTGTTAAAACTTCAGATATTTTGCTACTGTATGATTTATTTATTCATCAGGTGATACAGTGTAACCAAACATTATTGGTGGTTGTGATTTCCAAATCCTGTATCAGTTATTAGACTCAGTGAGATAATGTGTCTGTGGTCCATGGACTGGGAAATTAAATTATTGAATTTTATGAAGAGTTAGTGGCTTATAAGCAAGTATTCATTTGCTCACACATCAAACGAATACTGAAAAAGGAGTCCGTCAACCACAACCCAAAATAAGTAACCAAGAGTTTGGCACACCGTTATGCCTCCTCATTTGCATATTGTGGCCCTTCCTCATGTCCCTCAGTGAGTACTGCCTTAATGCTGCTTTCTCCTCCGTCTTTTTTCTTCTGACACTGCTCATAGTATTGCCGAATGTAACAGCGTAGCGAGTGGCATCAGAAGAGAGGAGGCAGGGAGGAGAACACGCATGGTCGCTGCGTGCATACATGGCCGCACACACGCCGGCAGCATACAGAGTTCTCGCTCTGGAAAGTGGAGGAATGGCCCCAATATGTAAATGAGGAGTAAAGGTGCACCAAACTCTTTGCCATGCCAAGGGTTCACCAAAGTCTCCTTATTTTAATTTGGATTAAAAATTTATTATTGGTTGGAATACAAACATGGGAGAAGTTGACCATTATTCCCCACAAAGGCAACAGTCCTGGAAGTGTAATTGGCATCTACAGGACATTTAGATTATTTATATACTTTTGATATGCTATTCATGTCTCAAAAAATGAAACAGAGAAGAAAAGTTTCACACAGCAGATATGAGTTCTTACATTTGTAAAGCTCCTCCTCTACATGCTTTTCCATTGAAACCTATATTGCAACAAAAACTACCTAAACATAAAGTAAAGGATCATAGAATGGTAGAGTTGGAAGGGACCTCCTGGGTCATTTGGTCCAACCCCCTGCTCAAAGCAGGATTCACTAAATCATCTCAGACAGATGTCTGTCCAGCCTCTGTTTGAAGACGTCCATTGAAGGGGAACTCACCACCTCTCGTGGCAGCCTGTTCCACTCATTGATCACCCTAACTGTCAAAAAGTTTTTTCTAATATCTAATCTGTGTCTCCTCCCATTTAGTTTCATCCCATTGCTTCTAGTCTTTCCTTGTGCAAATGAGAATAAAGATGATCCTTCTACAATGTGACAGCCCTTGAGATATTTGTAGACAACTATGAAGTCTCCTCTCAGTTTTCTTATTTGCAAGCTAAACATTCCCAAATCCTGTAACCGTTCCTCATAGGACATGGTTTGCAGACCGGTCACCATTCTGGTCGCTCTTCTCTGAACTTGCTCCAGTTTGTCAATGTCTTTTTTAAAATGTGGTGCCCAAAACTGGACACAGTATTCCAGATGAGGTCTAACCAAAGAAGAGTAAAGTGCGATAATGACTTCACATGATCTAGACTGTATGCTTCTGTTAATACATGCCAGAATTGTATTTGCCTTTTTTTCTGCTGCATCACACTGTTGACTCATGTTCAGTCTATGATCTATTAGTATACCCAAGTCTTTTTCACATGTACTGTTGCTTAGCTCTATTCCTCCCATTCTGTATATGCTTTTTTCATTTTTATTGCCCAGATGTAGTACTTTGCATTTTCCCCTGTTAAAAAACATTCTGTTAGTTGCTGCCCACTGCTCCAGTTTATGTAGGTCTTTTTTGAATCCTCTCTCTCTCTTCTCTAGTATTAGCTATCCCTCTTAGCTTTGTGTCATCAGCAAATTTAATCAGTTTACCCTCAATTCCTTCATCTAAATCATTAATAAAGATGTTGAACAATACAGGTCCCAGGACAGAGCCCTGTGGTACCCCACTTGAGACATTCATCCAACTGGATGTGAAGCCATTTACGACCACTCTTTGGGTCCAATCACTAAGCCAGTTATGAATCCACCTAACAGTTGCCTTGTCCATTCCATACTTGGTCATTTTTTCAATAAGGATGGTATGAGATACTTGGTCAAATGCTTTGCTGAAGTCAAGATATACTATATCTACAGCATTTCCTTGATCCACCCAGTCAGTGATTCTGTCAGAGAAGGAAATTAACCCCTTTGTGACCTTGGGATTTTCCGTTTTTGCATTTTCGTTTTTTGCTGCCCTTGTTTCCAGAGCCATAACGTTTTTATTTTTTGGTCAATATGGCCGTGTGAGGGCTTATTTTTTGCGGGACGAGTTGTTCTTTTCAACGCTATTACTAGTTTTGCCATATCTTTTACTGGAAAACGGGAAAAAAATTCCAAGTGCGGTGAAATTGGAAAAAAAATGCAAATCCACAGTTGTTTTTTTTACTTTCCATGTTCACTGGATAATAAAACTGACCTGCCATTATTATTCTCCAGGTCATTACGAGTTTGTAGACACCAAACATTTATAGGTTCTTTTTTATTTAAGTGGTGAAAAAAAAATCCAAAGTTTGCTTTAAAAAAAAAAAAAAAAAAAAAAAAAAAAAAAAGCGCCATTTTCCGAGACCTGTAGCGTCTCCATTTTTCGGGATCTGGGGCCGAGTGAGGGCTTATTTTTTGCGCGCCGGGCTAACTTTTTTATTGATATTATTTTGGGGTAGATGCGATGTTTTGATCGCAGTTATTGCATTTTATTGCAATGTTGTGGCGACCAAAAAAAAGTATTTCTGGCGTTTGGAATTTTTTTCTCATTACGCCGTTTACCAATCGGATTATTTTTTTTATATTGATAGATCGGGCGATTCTGAACGCAGCGATACCAAATATGTGTATGTGGGGTTTATTTTTTATTATTTTATTTTGAATGGGGCAAAAGAGAGGTGATTTAAACTTATATTTTTTTAATATTTTTAAAATCTTTATAAAAAAAAAAAAACTTTTTGCATGCTTCTATAGTCTCTATAGGACACTAGAAGCAGCAACTGTCTGATCGCCTCAGCTACATAGAGGTGATGAGCAGATCACCTCAATGTAGCAGAAATGCTCCTGTACTATGAGCGCCGACCACTAGGTAGCGCTCATAGTAATCGTTACATGACAACCACTGGAGTCTGCTGCAGACCCACGGTTGTCATGCCCACCCATCGGTGACCCGCGATCACTTGACTGGGTCACCGATGGGCGGGGCTAATGCCATGCTTCCGGCGCGGCGCTGTTAAATGCCGCTGTCAGAAATTGACAGAAACATTTAACATGTTAACAGCCGTGGGTGGTTCACGATTCCACCCGCGGCTGTTGCGGACACATGTCAGCTGTAACAATCAGCTGACATGTGCCAGGTTCAGTGGAGGCTCACCGCAGGAGCCCTCACTGAACCGGGGGTGATGGCCTGGGGCGTACTAATACGCCCTGGGCCATTAAGGGGTTAAGTTAGTCTGACATGACTTGTTAGTTACAAACCTGACTCTGGCTAATCACTTCATTCTTATCCAGATACTTACATACATGTTGTTTAATAATTTGTTCAAAGATCTTTCCTGGTATAGAAGTCAGACTCACCGGCCTATAGTTCCCTGGGTCCACCTTCTTCACCTTTTTGAAGATGGGAACAACATTTGCTCTTCTCCAGTCTTCTGGGACTTCTCCTGTTCTCCAAGAATTTTCAAAGATTATGGAGAGTGGTTCTAAAATTTCTTCTGCGATCTCCTTCAGTACTCTGGGGTGTAATTCATCTGGACCTGGAGACTTGAACTCATTTATGTTAGCTAAATATTCCCTCACAATCTTTCTGTTTACATATAATCTGGATTCTTTTATTCCTTTAAAAGGACAGTGAAGATCAGTTGATGTTACATTTTCTTTCTGAGAGAAAACAGATGCAAAATTGGAATTAAAAAGTTCGGCCTTCTCAACATCCTTTTTTACCATTTCACCATTTTCATCCTGTAAAAATCCTATAGCATCTTTGACTTTTCTTTTCCTTTTGACATACCCCCAAAATCCTTTTTTTTTATTGCTTTTGACATCTCTTGCAAGCTTTAATTCATTGTCAGCTTTAGCTAACCTGATACGTGCCCTACAGGTTCTGCAGACTGCATTATAATCTTCTTTAGATATGCCTCCCTGTTTCCATTTGATAAACATTTCTTTCCTTCTTTTTAGCATGTGTTTAAAAGTTCTGTGTTCATCCATCCTGGTTTCTTTAAATGCTTCCCATTCTTCCTACTTTTCAGGATTGTTAACGAATGTGCTTTGAGAATTTCAATTTTAAAAATTTCCCATCCTTCCTGGACATTTTTGTCCTTAAGGACATCCAGCCATTGGATCCCTCCTATTCTCTTTCGGAGTTGCTTAAAATCTGCCTTTCTGAAATCTAACCTTGAAGTTTGAGTCTTCACGTCTTCCTCCTCTAGTTATCCAAAATTCTATAATAGCATGATCGCTGCCTCCTAGGGTCCCAGCCACTTTTACCTCCTCAACCATGTTTATAAGGATTAGATCCAAAGTAGTAGATCCCCTTGTATTCTCCCTACCTTTTGGAAGATAAAGTTGTCAGCAAGAGAGGATAAGAATTTGCTTGACCTGTTAGTTTTACTTGAGAGAGATTCCCAACAAAAGTCTGAATAATTGAAATCACCTATTTGATACATAAAGAGTTCATCCGTATCTTCAGCTTGCCCAGGTGGCCTGTAGTAAATGCCTACAATGGTGTCCTTTCTGTTGTTCTCTCCTTGAATTCTTACCCAAACAGTTTCCACAGAACTCCCAGTCTCTGAAGCTTCCATTTCTGCGCAGATATATGCTTTTCTAACATACAATGCGACACCTCCTCCTCATTTATCAAGTCGGTTTTCTTGCAAGTAAGTTGTATCCTTTTAGCCTTGTATTCCAATCGTGTATTGTCCCACAAGTTTCAATGATTCCAATGACATCATATTTCTTTTCCTGCGTTAGTAGTTCCAATTCTCCTTGTTTGTTGCCCATGCTTTGTGCATTTGTATAAAAACATTTTAGTTTGTGATTGGTTTCTCTTCCTCCCATATTTTTATTATTTAGATTTTTTTTGTCTTTGTTCTTCCTTCCCACTTCCAGTAGCAGAGATCTCAATAGTATTTGTCAGCTGTATGGCTTTTTCTGGCCTTTTGCTTCCCTTCCCACATTGTTCTAGTTTAAAGCTCTCCTGATGAGTGTAGCAAGGCGACTTCCAAATACATGTTTTCCAGTCTTCGTAAGGTGCACCCCATCTCTAGACATCCAAATCCATGTTGACGGCACCATCGACGGATAACATAATGAAACAGATATGGACCGAATTTTGAGTTTCAGCCCTTTTTCTTGCCCTTTATTACAAGTCATTTAATTCAGTCTATTCCCCCATTTCTACATCAAGCTTACTTTAGTCTTGCGTATGAAAATGGTAAATTATTTTATGAAATGGTGCTATCTTTTTACTATTGAATAAAGTGATAAATTGAATGGCTTTGACCTTGCTAGAAAGGAAGGGCAGGCATGGTAAAAGCATTTTAACACTGTGCGCGTGTGTTTTGTCCCCTGTTTCAGCATTGTAAAGTCAACGAGAAATTACTGGTTTGCTGCGCTCACTCCTTTCCTTTTTAAGGGTCTGGAACTCATTTACCTTTTTGATGCAGGTCATTCCATTAAAGCTAATTTTTGTTATACATTCTGCACAGTGACAGTTAAAGGTGTCCTCATTTGCTATCAGCTAACAGTGCGCAGAGTTAATGCAGGAGTGTATAATTGCAGACTTGGGTGGTAGGCCCCAATTACAGACTTTTCTTCTAGTTGAATGTGTCGTGGAGGGCACGGTATACTTGACATGAAAGACTAACACGGAATAAATATTGTGGAAACAACAAAAAGAAATACATATGCTTTTGTTAAAACATGTAAGATAGACGAGGCCAAGGAATTACACAATTTAGTCAAAAACATAAATGTGTAACGATAAATAAGCTGCTAAAATGGTATAGCTGCAACATTCAACAGCTTTAAAAGATTAGGTGGAGCTAAACTTACAGTACCCCTTAAAAATAAAGCTTTTTGGGGCCTTAAAAACGTTTTTCTAAATTCATACCTTTTTATTTTTTTTGCGGGGGTGGTGAGGGGGACATAGCCACATGAGGGCTCATTTCCTGCTGCACTTGACTTTTTTTCTGAAAATTGTATTTAACCTATTGGGCTTAATGATGCAATGTTTGATTTCTTACATAATAAACTACAATACTGTTGAGAAACTGACAAGCAGCCTATTGGGCCATGTCTTTGGCAGGACCTAGTAGACATACACACAAGGCAGATTTGGGGGCCTTTTTTAGGCCACTGGCTGCCATGGCAATCCATCAGCAACAAGCAGCGTCATTGTAGGGGCATCAATGTGGTGGCACTGCAACTGGGCGCTCTATCCCCTGTCTCTAGATTTACAGTGCCTGGCACTAATTACACTGCACAAGTGACATTAATGTAGTGTGTGAGCGCCATCTCTATTCTATTTTACTCGCAGATACAATCATGACGCTAGAATGCATTCCATGCAACCATCAAAAACAGTGTCAAGAATTCAGACATGTTAAAGGAGTTGTCTAAGAAGACAATTGTATAGTTTGACAAATCCTTACCGCTTAGTTACAGAAGCCTACTTACATGATCATAAAAACAGAAAAAAAAGTATTGCTAAATGAAAGACAATTTATAAAAATGAATTATGCCCTTGCAGCTTTATCATACCACAATATGGTAAACAAAAATTTTCAGCACCAACAGGCTAAAAATCACCTCCTGGTGGGAGGGAGAATACAGCACTATTCTTTAAAGAGCGAAGGGAGGGGCAGACTGGCTTTTTCCCAGAAGAGAGCCAGATGCCAAACTGGAAATGCCAAAGGGAAATTTTCAGGGAATCGAAAGAGATAACCTCTATTGAGACAGCAATGTCAGCTTTGTAACCTCATGACTGAACATGAGTGGTGAACGCAAGATTAAAAGGAGAGAGCTTTGGGAGTTACAAGAAAGGCTGAAAAAGAGAAGAATTGCAAAAGCAACTGTGATTACCATGTGATTAGCAGGCTGCAGAAATACAGAGGGCAACTTAGAAGGATGCTTTGAAAAACTACTGACAAGTTACATGAAGAATTAGGTGAACAACCAGGAATAATGTTCTGCACACATATATATATATATACATACACACACACACACATACATATACATATATACACACACAAATAGAAGAAAAACGTAAAACACTATTGAAAATCAGTGAACAAGAGCACGATCTTACACCCTTCCCAGGTTTCTAGAGCGGCTTGATCAATGTATACATCTTATTATAAATAATTGATACTTCAGAGACCGTTTTGGGGCATAACCACTATAAATTCCCTTCGGGGCGCGGACCTGGTGCTACCTGTTTTTCCATACTTTTGGTGCGCATTATAGTCCAGTATGTCAGTATTAAAGCAACAAATATTTTCTCATGGCAAATTATGAACCAATAATACTGTTTAGACCTCTCACTGTACTTAAAGGATTGTCAGACCCTTTCTGAAATACAAATACCCTACACTCATTTCCCATACCGGCAACATGACAACAATGTGGCAAAGGGTCTTCAGAAGCTCCACTGACATTGTTATGCCACATGAGACCTGCAGCCCATTAGCTCCAGCTAACGTCAGCAGTCAGGTGATGGTCGCGTGACCATCAGCTGACTACATGAAGTCACCGTAGGTCCTGCCAGTACACCGCGGGACGCCGAGGAGTGAGGATCGCTGACGCCGGGAGGAGACCGGAGAGGGGAGTATACAGGTTTTTTTTATTTTTAACTTTATTTCTTTTTTTTGACTGCGTGGTAGCCGGGATGAAGAGGAGTTGTAGTCTCTTCTTCATCCTGGGTACCACACGCACCACGATTACGCTGCAAATTCACAGCCAATGAATTTTATTGAAACGCAGCAAATCCACATATACCTGCGGGTTTGCTGCGTTTCAATGTTCCTCAATGGCAGCGAATTTGCAGCGTAATCGCGGTAGAAATGGTCATGCTGAGTTTTGCAACACAATGCGAATTCGGCGCACTAATTAGAACATTATGTGCACAGCAGATCCGAATTCACATTGCTTTACATGGCAGACGGTTTTACAAGCGTTTTTGCAGCCGCAAAAACGCTACGTGGGCACATGGCCTTACACGGAAACCCCGACGTAAGTGTTCAGCATAGAACATAAGTTTGTGATCCCAGCCTTCTTCTGGAAGCGATCAAAGTTTATGTATCCCAAAACATTACCAATAAAAACCCTAATTTATCCCACATAAAACAAGCCCCCACTCAGATCCGTCATCTTTCCCTGGAAGTATAGGGGGTTCCCACGTTACTGGTAGAACAAAGACTGAGGAAAAGTGACATATACCACCCCCTCAAATATCATCCTGTAAATTCTGCACTCCCAAAACCAAATGCCCCCTCCTTCTGATCCCCACTGGGCTGAAACCACAGTAAGCGACCACATGTTTGGCATTATTGTAGTGGGAGAGAGCAGTTAATTTATGGGTTGGGAATCGTCAGAAGCACAAGCTGGGCACAATACATGGGGGCACAATGTATGGGCACTAAACTGACATATTTGTGATTTTCCAGAATAAAGGCCTGGCGTGGATGTTACAAAATAGTCACATGTGTCAAACTCTGGCCCGTGGGCCAAATCTGGCCCGCAGGGTGGTTATATTTGGCCCCCGACACCAGAACCGACACCCCCATGTGGGGCCTATTACTCTGTATGGAGGACTATCTGAGGTCATTATACTGTTTGGAGGACCATGTGAGGCCCATTATTCTGTATGGAGGACTTTGTGGGGCCTATTATACTGTATACTGGTTGGTCCAGAACTTTGTCTAAGATTTTCATTTTGGCCCTCTGTGTGTTTAAGTTTGACATCCCTGATGTAGATGAATTAATTGAGAGGTGCAATTTTTTCAATGGGGTCACTTTTGGGGTTTTTCTGCTGTTGTGGCACCTTTGGGACTCTGCAAATGTTGCCCGCAAACTATTCTAGCAAAATCTGTGCTGCAAAAGCCAAATAGTGCTCCTTCCTTCTCATCCCTGATGTGTGGCCTAACAGTAATTTGACTACATATGGGGCATCACCGCATTCGGGAGAAATCGCGCAATAAAATATGGGGTCCGGTTTCACCTATTAACCGTTGAGTATGTGAAAAATTTGCAGCAAATACAAAAATTACATTTTTACCACTAAAACGTCATATTTCCATGTCTCAAGGTTATAAAATTCTGTGAGGCAGCTATGGGATCAAAATACTCACTACACTCCTAGATGAATTCTTTAGGCAGTGGAGTTTCCAATATAGGGTCACCTGGGGTGGGGGTTCTGCTGTTCTGGCAACTCGGGGGCTCAGCTAATGGAGCTCACAATCTATTCACACGGAATCTACATTCTAAAAGCCAAGTCGCGATCCTTCCCATTCGATCCCTGCCATGTAATAAACAGTAGTGTGCAACCACATATGGGGTACTGCCACATTGTGGAGAAATTGCATAATAAATTGTGGGGTCCAATTTCTCCCATTACCTCTCTAGTAAATTATAAATTTGGTGCTAAAAAAAATATTTTTTGTTCTCACATCTTAAATGTTATAATGTTTTGTGAATCATCTGTAGGTTAAAAATGCTCCCCTAGGTGAATTCCTTGAGGAATTTAGTTTCCTAAATGGGGTCAATAGTGGGGGCGGTTTCTGCTGTTTTTTGCATGTCAGAGGCTCTTCAAATGCGACATGGTATTTTTACCAGATATGGGGTATCATTGCATTCAGGAGAAATTGCATTACAAATTATGGGGTCCGTTATCCCTTATTACAAATTTGGGGTTAAAACATTTCAGTGAAAAAAATGAAAATTTTCCATATCACAACCTAATATTAAATTCTGTGTAGTACCTGTGGGTTCAAAATGCTCACTATACCCTTGAATAAAATCCTTGAGGGGTGTAGTTTCCAAAATGCGGTCACTTGTGAGGGGGTTTCCACTGTATAGGCACATCAGCGTTTTTCCAAACGCGACATGGCGTCCACTCTCTATTCCAGCCATTTTTTGAGTTCATAAAGTCAAACTTCACGCCTTCCCTTCCGAGCCCTGCCGTGCATCCAAACAATAGTTTTCCCCTACATATGGGGTATTGGCGTACTAAGGAAAAATTGCACAAAAAATTTTGTGGTCCATTTTCTCCTGTTGCCCTTGTGAAAATAAAAAAATTGGGGCTAAAAGTACATTTTTGTTAGAAAAATTAGATTTCTTTTTCACAGCGCTACGTTATATACTTCTGTGAAGCACCTGGGGGCTCAAGGTGCTCCCCACACATATAGATATATTTTTTGTGGGGTCCAGTTTCCAAAATGGGGTCACTTGTTGAGGGTTTCCACTGTTTAGGCACATAAGAGGCTCTTCAAAGGCAACATTCGCTCTCAATTACAGCCTTTTTTGCGTTGAAAAAGTCAAAACGGTGCACCTTCTCTTCCGAAACCTGCCATGCGCCCAATCAATAGTTTTCCCTCACATATGAGGTATCGACATGCTCAGGAGAAATTGCACAACAAATAATTTTGCAATCAATTTAATCCTATTACCCTTGTGAAAATAAAAGTTGGGGCGAAGGTAAAATTTTTGTGAAAAAATATAAAATGTTGATTTTTTTCCTTCCACATTTCTTTGGTTCCTGTGAAGCACCTTAAGGGTTAATAAACTTCTTGAATGTGGTTTTGAGGACTTTGGAGGAGTGCAGTTTTTAGAATGGTGTCACTTTTGGATATTTTCTGTCATATAGGCCCCTCAAAGACACTTCAAATGTGATGTTCTTAAATTTTTTTTTATAAATTTGGTTGGAAAAATGAGAAATCGCTGGTTAACTTTTAACCCTTCTAACTTGATAACAAAAAAAATTATGTTTCAAAAATTGTGCTGATGTAAAAAGTAGACATATGGGAAATGTTATTTATTAACTATCTTGTGTGACATAACTTTCTGGTTCAAGAACATTCTGATATTTTCACAAATAATCACAAGTCGTATCAAACAAATCTTACCACCATCATGAAGTACAATATGTCACGAAAAAAATCTTAGAATTACTGTAATCTGTTGAAGCGTTCCAGAGTTATCACATGAAGTGACACTGGTCAGAATTCAAAAATTTGGCATGGTCATTAAGGTCAAAATTGACTTGCTCACTGAGGGTTTAAATGGGTAAAAGAGGGACGGGGAGTGTATATTTCAATAAAGGAGTCTGTCATTATTTCAAATAAAGGACTTTATTCTGGGTGTTTTTTAATTACAATATGACTATGGGGTTAGTAATGGGGGCGTCTTATAGATGCCTCTTCATTACTAACTTCTGGGCTTGAAGTCAGCCGCCAATACAAAGCTGACATAAACCCCAACCATATTGCCCCAATTGCCCCCGCACCTGGGCAAGTGGGAAGAGCGGAGGCTTCGCACCAGAATTGGTGCATCTTATGAATGCGCCATTTCTGGGGCAGCTGAGAGCTGAGGTTTTTAGTCTGGGAGGCGGGGGTCCCCCATTTTAATAACCAGTAATGGCCAAGTACACAGCTATGAGATGATATTTATAGCCTGGGAAGCTCCATGTTTATTACTTCATTCCCAGGTTATAAACAAAAGCCACCGGCTACCTGCTTTCCCTCAGCTGGTTATTAAAATTTTGGGGGACCCCACACCATTTTTTCCTTTACTTTATTTATTAAATACATGTTCAATATCTACACACGCAAAGCAATGATTATATATCTCACTCACATATTTCTATATATCTACCTATGTATCTATATATGTATTGAAGAATATTTACTTTGAAAACTATGTTTAAATGACATAGAACTGATCTGTGTAAAAGCGAATGTTAAAATTGCATTGCATACGCATGCCATTCGGATACTAGGTGAGAAAAATCGCATTGTTCTCGCATGACACTTGTCTGACTTTTCAAACAGATTTTATTCACGTAGTTAAACAATAGAAATGCCAGGAAAGACCAAGACAAACCTTAAAATTACCTGGAGTGGCATGTAGTAATCTCTCACATGTTATCAATATGTTATATGTGAAGACACAGGGATCAGTGGGTGCTTGTCCGCTGGCCCAACTGCTTTTAGAAAGACCGCATGGACCAGGGCTCATACCAATAAATGCAGACTCTCTTTTACTGTGGGCAGAACACTACTCAGACAACACAGCGTGATGGTAAACAGTGAGGCAATAATTTAACCACTAGCAATCAATAACATATATAACAGTCCCAGCAAATACACAAGATGGTGCAATTACAGTGTCTCACACTTCCGCTGGCCCGGCTGGATTAGGGCAGTGAGATATGTGGCCAGGTGATCTGACTGTCCCAACCTGGATTCCTCAAATCGTCTGAGAGTTCAGCAATGGTCAATGGAGCAGTGCTGTTTTTTTCCAGCCAGGGCTGTGGTCCCTGAGGCCGACATCCTGTAGAGTCTCACAGAACAGACACAGAGACCCCCTTTTTATAGTTCACATTTGTCCTTTCAAGCCATCATTCACAGGTCAAGGGTCTGGGATCATGATATTAATTCACAATATTCGAGTATCCACAGCTCATCCCCCAATGTTGACTTGGCAAACACCCTAAAATGGTATAACATATCTAGCAAACATCCATTGTGCAGAGTCCCTCTATTGCAAAACTAGCAGACGATACGTTGTAGGAGCTGATATAAGATGTGAAAAGCAACCATTCATCAATTACCAAATATCAACTCAAGTGATCAACATTCAGGTATTCAGGTTTATGTGAACAATAGTCTGTGTTGATCGACCAAAGAAGAACACAAGTTCAAAAGTCAACATAAAAATAAAAAAGTGTATGGTTCCTGGCCTATGGAATGTATGTCTGGCATAATTAAGAAAAGCGGTTTTGTCACAGTTATATCCAGTGAGTGCTCTTTAAGGGTATGCGCAGTGCAGCCATCAGAGCATTACTGCCCTTACTGATGTATGAGGCCCGGTGTATGACATCAGTGCTGGCCTGTGACTGCTGTCGTCGGCACTTGAAAAAAAAAAGACATGAGGGCAGAACGGGAGAGGAGACATGGGGCAGAATGAAGATATATAGGGTCCAGAATGGAGTACATATGGGAGCAAGATGTGGGACATTATTACTGTAGGGGCTAATTAAAGGATATTATTACTGCTGTGATGTATTTTATTTTTGAGAATACTGTTTTCAGTGAGGGGGAGGTCCTGTTACTGTGCAGGGCATGGTGTCGCTTTTTTCTTTATCTGGTGTAGTGTAGAAGTTGGGGAAAAATTGGGGATTGTGCTCTGGAAACTGCTCTAGATAACTTATTTTATGCAGAGTCGAGTCCTGGCTGGAAGAAGTGATGGCGGTCTGTGTGGGATTAACAAGAAAAGCGAAGATGAAGGATTAGAGACGTCACCAGTGAGTCAGTGTGTTACCTGTACACTGACACTATACACTACATACTCTACACAGAGCTCCTGTGTATAATACCACTGGTGATCCCTATATTATTATCTTTACACTGACACTATATACACAGCTCCTGTGTATAATGTCACTGGTGATTCCTGTATTACCTGTACACTTAAACTATACACTGTATATTATGTGCAGAGCTCCTGTATATTATGGCACTTAAGGTAATATTAGTGTTGTGTTTTTTATTTTTATTAATGATCAGTATTGTAGTAGTCGGTCACTACGTCATGGTAATATGTGGTCTGGCCATTGTGTGGCGTTATTTGTTCCTTGTATGTGACATTATTCAGTCACTATGTGGTGGTAATATGTGGTCTGGTTATGGTGTGGAGGTATTCCTTGTATGTGGAATTATTCGGTCACTATGTGGTGGTAATATGTGGTCTGGTAATGGTGTGGCAGTATCTGTCCCTTGTATGTGGTATAATTGGTCATTTTAAAAAATCTATGTGACACATTCCCTTAAAGAAAAATATACTTAAAAATAGTACTGGGTATTAGAAATGTTTAATAGGTTAGAGTAGAGTAAGGCCCGACCAGAAGAGTCTAACTTGTCCTGGTGGCGGCTTAAAAAAATCTTTAGGCCAAAACAAAAGCTGATGGATATGTATGAGGACGTGGTACAGAAGTAGAGTGTTTCAAAGAGTGGAGGGTGGGACTGTGGAAGGTTCGAGGTGTGGAGGCGAAGCTGGGGAGAAGTTTCAGGGGGGCCCGAAAATTTTCCAGTATGGGGCTCTGAAATTCCTGGTGGCAGCCCAGGTTTTCTGCACACAATTAGTATTTCAAGTAGGCATTTATGCACACTTCTGTTGGATGGAAAAACGCTACGTAAAATACGCACTTTTTATGCATTTTTCCCCCAGTACTTGAGTGTAAAAACGCTGTAAAAATGCACATGCTGCAGATTTAAAAAAAAAAAAAAATGCTGTGAAGGTTCAAATCCGCAAGGAAAAAATAAGCAGCATGTGCATGAGATCTCAGAAATCTGATTCACTTTGCCAGAAAAAAACGTGATGTGTGAACAATCCCTAAGGCAACTGTCAGGTTCAAAATGCAACATGCATTTCAGATTCAGTGGATTACGAGTGGTTAAACACTACAAGGAGCCACCAAAAATATTTGATTTATAATGTATTTTACAATGTTGTCTTATTCAGAGAAAATGCAGTATAAAAATAATTGGAATACAGAGAACTACAGCTCATCAACTCTAAATCCAATGTACAATAGTTTGACAACTTGTGTTTTGATCATTTTTATTTTTAGATCGATACAATACAGACCAAAAGTTTGGACACACCTTCTCATTTAAAGATTTTTCTGTATTTTCATGACTATGAAAATTGTACATTCACACTGAAGGCATCAAAACTATGAATTAACACATGTGGAATTATATACTTAACAAAAAAGAAATGAAGGTCAGTCAGTGCGAAAAATTGGGCAAACTTTGGAAGTGTCCCCAAGTGCAGTTGCAAAAACCATCAAGCGCTACAAAGAAACTGGCTCACATGAGGACCGCCCCAGGAAAGGAAGACCAAGAGTCACCTTTGCTTCTGAGGATAAGTTTATCCGAGTCACCAGCCTCAGAAATCGCAGGTTAACAGCAGCTCCGATTAGAGACCAAGTCAATGCCACACAGAGTTCTAGTAGCAGACACATCTCTTCAACAACTGTTAAGAGGAGACTTTGTGCAGCAGGCCTTCATGGTAAATTAGCTACTAGGAAACTACTGCTAAGGACAGGCAACAAGCAGAAGAGACTTGTTTGGGCTAAAGAACACAAGGAATGGACATTAGACCAGTGGAAATCTGTGCTTTGGTCTGATGAGTCCAAATTTGAGATCTTTGGTTCCAACCACCGTGTCTTTGTGCGACGCAGAAAAAGTGAACGGATGGATTCTACATGCCTGGTTCCCACCGTGAAGCATGGAGAAAGAGGTGTGATGGTGTGGGGGTGCTTTGCTGGTGACACTGTTGGGGATTTATTCTAAATGGAAGGCATACTGAACCAGCATGGCTACCACAGCATCTTGCAGCGGCATGCTATTCAATCTGGTTTGCGTTTAGTTGGACCATCATTTATTTTTCAACAGGACAATTACCCCAAACACACCTCCAGGCTGTGTAAGGGCTATTTAACCAAGAAGGAGAGTGATAGGGCGCAACGCTAGATGACCTGGCCTCCACAGGCACCAGACCTGAACCCAATCGAGATGGTTTGGGGTGAGCTGGACCGCAGAGTGAAGGCAAAAGGGCCAACAAGTGCTAAGCATCTCTGGGAACTCCTTCAAGATTGTTGGAAGACCATTTCCGGTGACTACCTCTTGAAGCTCATCAAGAGAATGCCAAGAGTGTGCAAAGCAGTCAAAGCAAAAGGTGGCTACTTTGAAGAACCTAGAATATAAGACATTTTCAGTTGTGTCACACTTTTTTGTTAAGTATATAATTCCACATGTGTTAATTCATAGTTTTGATGCCTTCAGTGTGAATGTACAATTTTCATAGTCATGAAAATACAAAAAAATCTTTAAATGAGAAGGTGTGTCCAAACTTTTGGTCTGTACTGTATATTGACACATACCTGGCTCTATGACTGGTTAGAGATCAAGGGCTGGGTATATTTTTAAAAATACATGAGAGAGATAGGGGGCGAGAGAGAGACAGGGGGCGAGAGAGAGAGAGAGAGACAGGGGGCGAGAGAGAGAGAGACAGGGGGCGAGAGAGAGAGAGACAGAGAGAGAGAGAGAGAGAGACAGGGGGCGAGAGAGAGAGAGAGAGAGAGACAGGGGGCGAGAGAGAGAGAGACAGGGGGCGAGAGAGAGAGAGAGAGACAGGGGGTGAGAGATAGAGAGAGACAGGGGGAGAGAGAGATAGAGAGAGACAGGGGGAGAGAGAGAGACAGGGGGCGAGAGAGAGAGAGAGAGACAGGGGGAGAGAGAGAGACAGGGGGCGAGAGAGAGAGAGAGAGACAGGGGGCGAGAGAGAGAGAGACAGGGGGCGAGAGAGAGAGAGAGACAGGGGGCGAGAGAGAGAGAGAGACAGGGGGCGAGAGAGAGAGAGAGACAGGGGGCGAGAGAGAGAGAGAGACAGGGGGCGAGAGAGAGAGAGAGACAGGGGGCGAGAGAGAGAGAGAGACAGGGGGCGAGAGAGAGAGAGAGACAGGGGGCGAGAGAGAGAGAGAGACAGGGGGCGAGAGAGAGAGACAGGGGGCGAGAGAGAGAGACAGGGGGCGAGAGAGAGAGACAGGGGGCGAGAGAGAGAGAGAGACAGGGGGCGAGAGAGAGAGACAGGGGGCGAGAGAGAGAGACAGGGGGCGAGAGAGAGAGACAGGGGGCGAGAGAGAGAGAGAGAGACAGGGGGAGAGAGAGAGAGAGAGAGAGAGAGAGAGACAGGGGGAGAGAGAGAGAGACAGGGGGAGAGAGAGAGGGGGAGAGAGAGAGAGACAGGGGGAGAGAGAGAGACAGGGGGAGAGAGAGAGACAGGGGGAGAGAGAGAGACAGGGGGAGAGAGAGAGAGACAGGGGGAGAGAGAGAGAGACAGGGGGAGAGAGAGAGAGAGACAGGGGGCGAGAGAGAGAGAGACAGGGGGCGAGAGAGAGAGACAGGGGGCGAGAGAGAGACAGGGGGCGAGAGAGAGAGAGAGAGACAGGGGGCGAGAGAGAGAGAGACAGGGGGCGAGAGAGAGAGAGACAGGGGGAGAGAGAGAGACAGGGGGAGAGAGAGAGAGAGAGACAGGGGGAGAGAGAGAGAGAGAGACAGGGGGAGAGAGAGAGAGAGAGAGAGACAGGGGGAGAGAGAGAGAGAGACAGGGGGCGAGAGAGAGAGAGAGACAGGGGGCGAGAGAGAGAGAGAGACAGGGGGAGAGAGAGAGACAGGGGGAGAGAGAGAGAGACAGGGGGAGAGAGAGAGAGACAGGGGGGAGAGAGAGAGAGAGACAGGGGGAGAGAGAGAGACAGGGGGCGGAGAGAGAGAGAGAGACAGGGGGCGAGAGAGAGAGACAGGGGGCGAGAGAGAGAGAGAGACAGGGGGCGAGAGAGAGAGACAGGGGGAGAGAGAGATAGAGAGAGACAGGGGGAGAGAGAGAGAGAGAGAGACAGGGGGAGAGAGAGAGAGAGAGACAGGGGGAGAGAGAGAGAGAGAGACAGGGGGAGAGAGAGAGAGACAGGGGGAGAGAGAGAGAGAGAGACAGGGGGCGAGAGAGAGAGAGAGACAGGGGGCGAGAGAGAGACAGGGGGAGAGAGGGAGACAGGGGGAGAGAGAGAGAGACAGGGGAGAGAGAGAGAGAGACAGGGGGAGAGAGAGAGAGAGACAGGGGGAGAGAGAGAGACAGGGGGCGAGAGAGAGACAGGGGGCGAGAGAGAGAGAGAGACAGGGGGTGAGAGAGAGAGAGACAGGGGCGAGAGAGAGAGAGAGACAGGGGGCGAGAGAGAGAGACAGGGGGAGAGAGAGATAGAGAGAGACAGGGGAGAGAGAGAGAGAGAGACAGGGGGCGAGAGAGAGAGAGAGACAGGGGGAGAGAGAGAGAGAGACAGGGGGAGAGAGAGAGAGAGAGACAGGGGGAGAGAGAGAGAGAGACAGGGGGAGAGAGAGAGACAGGGGGCGAGAGAGAGAGACAGGGGGCGAGAGAGAGAGAGAGACAGGGGGTGAGAGAGAGAGAGACAGGGGGCGAGAGAGAGAGAGAGACAGGGGGCGAAGAGAGAGAGACAGGGGGAGAGAGAGATAGAGAGAGACAGGGGGAGAGAGAGAGAGAGAGACAGGGGGCGAGAGAGAGAGAGACCGGGGGCGAGAGAGAGAGAGAGACAGGGGGCGAGAGAGAGAGAGACAGGGGGCGAGAAGAGAGACAGGGGGAGAGAGAGAGAGAGACAGGGGGCGAGAGAGAGAGAGAGACAGGGGCGAGAGAGAGAGAGACAGGGGGCGAGAGAGAGAGACAGGGGGCGAGAGAGAGAGACAGGGGGCGAGAGAGAGAGACAGGGGGAGAGAGAGAGAAGAGAGAGAGAGACAGGGGGCGAGAGAGAGACAGGGGGAGAGAGAGAGAGACAGGGGAGAGAGAGAGACAGGGGAGAGAGAGAGACAGGGGGAGAGAGAGAGACAGGGGGAGAGAGAGAGAGAGACAGGGGAAGAGAGAGAGAGACAGGGGGAGAGAGAGAGAGAGACAGGGGAGAGAGAGAGAGACAGGGGGAGAGAGAGACAGGGGAGAGAGAGAGAGAGACAGGGGGAGAGAGAGAGAGACAGGGGGAGAGAGAGAGAGACAGGGGGGAGAGAGAGAGACAGGGGGAGAGAGACAGGGGGAGAGCGAGAGACAGGGGGAGAGAGAGAGACAGGGGGAGAGAGACAGGGGGAGAGAGAGAGAGACAGGGGGAGAGAGAGAGACAGGGGGAGAGAGAGAGACAGGGGGAGAGAGAGAGACAGGGGGAGAGAGAGAGAGACAGGGGGAGAGAGAGAGAGACAGGGGGGAGAGAGAGAGAGACAGGGGGAGAGAGAGAGAGACAGGGGGAGAGAGAGAGAGACAGGGGGAGAGAGAGAGAGACAGGGGGAGAGAGAGAGAGACAGGGGGAGAGAGAGAGAGAGACAGGGGGAGAGAGAGAGAGAGACAGGGGGAGAGAGAGAGAGACAGGGGGAGAGAGAGAGAGAGAGACAGGGGGAGAGAGAGAGACAGGGGGAGAGAGAGAGAGAGACAGGGGGAGAGAGAGAGAGAGACAGGGGGAGAGAGAGAGAGAGAGACAGGGGGAGAGAGAGAGAGAGACAGGGGGAGAGAGAGAAGAGAGAGAGACAGGGGAGAGAGAGAGAGAGAGAGACAGGGGGAGAGAGAGGAGAGAGAGACAGGGGGAGAGAGAGAGAGAGAGAGACAGGGGGGAGAGAGAGAGAGAGACAGGGGGCGAGAGAGAGAGAGAGACAGGGGCGAGAGAGAGAGAGAGACAGGGGGAGAGAGAGAGAGAGAGACAGGGGGAGAGAGAGAGAGAGACAGGGGAGAGAGAGAGAGAGACAGGGGGAGAGAGAGAGAGAGACAGGGGGAGAGAGAGAGACAGGGGAGAGAGAGAGAGAGAGACAGGGGGAGAGAGAGAGAGACAGGGGGAGAGAGAGAGAGACAGGGGGAGAGAGAGAGACAGGGGGAGAGAGAGAGACAGGGGGAGAGAGAGAGAGACAGGGGGAGAGAGAGAGAGACAGGGGGAGAGAGAGAGAGACAGGGGAGAGAGAGAGAGACAGGGGGAGAGAGAGAGAGACAGGGGGAGAGAGAGAGAGAGACAGGGGGAGAGAGAGAGAGACAGGGGGAGAGAGAGAGAGACAGGGGGAGAGAGAGAGAGACAGGGGGAGAGAGAGAGAAGACAGGGGGAGAGAGAGAGAGAGACAGGGGGAGAGAGAGAGAGAGACAGGGGGGAGAGAGAGAGAGAGGAGAGAGAGAGAGAGACAGGGGAGAGAGAGAGAGAGAGACAGGGGGAGAGAGAGAGAGAGAGAGAGACAGGGGAGAGAGAGGAGAGAGAGAGAGAGACAGGGGGAGAGAGAGAGAGAGAGAGACAGGGGGAGAGAGAGAGAGAGAGAGACAGGGGGAGAGAGAGAGAGAGAGAGACAGGGGGAGAGAGAGAGAGAGAGACAGGGGGAGAGAGAGAGAGAGAGAGACAGGGGGCGAGAGAGAGAGAGAGAGACAGGGGGCGAGAGAGAGAGAGAGACAGGGGGCGAGAGAGAGAGAGAGACAGGGGCGAGAGAGAGAGACAGGGGGCGAGAGAGAGAGACAGGGGGGGAGAGAGAGAGACAGGGGGCGAGAGAGAGAGACAGGGGGCGAGAGAGAGAGACAGGGGGCGAGAGAGAGAGAGACAGGGGGCGAGAGAGAGAGACAGGGGGCGAGAGAGAGAGACAGGGGAGAGAGAGAGAGACAGGGGGCGAGAGAGAGAGCAGGGGGAGAGAGAGAGAGACAGGGGGCGAGAGAGAGAGACAGAGGGAGCGAGAGGAGAGAGACAGGGGGCGAGAGAGAGAGACAGGGGGCAGAGAGAGAGAGACAGGGGGAGAGAGAGAGAGACAGGGGGAGAGAGAGAGAGACAGGGGGGCGAGAGAGAGAGACAGGGGGAGAGAGAGAGAGACAGGGGGAGAGAGAGAGAGACAGGGGGAGAGAGAGAGAGACAGGGGGAGAGAGAGAGAGACAGGGGGAGAGAGAGAGACAGGGGGAGAGAGAGAGACAGGGGGAGAGAGAGAGAGACAGGGGGCGAGAGAGAGGAGAGACAGGGGAGAGAGAGAGAGAGACAGGGGGAGAGAGAGAGAGACAGGGGGAGGCGAGAGAGAGAGACAGGGGGAGAGAGAGAGAGATGAGGACAGGGGGAGAGAGAGAGGACAGGGGGGAGAGAGAGAGACAGGGGGAGAGAGAGAGAGACAGGGAGAGAGAGAGACAGGGGGAGAGAGAGAGACAGGGGGGGAGAGAGAGAGGAGAGAAGAGACAGGGGGGAGAGAGAGACAGGGGGAGAGAGAGAGACAGGGGGAGAGAGAGAGACAGGGGGAGAGAGAGAGACAGGGGGAGAGAGAGAGACAGGGGGAGAGAGAGAGACAGGGGGAGAGAGAGAGAGACAGGGGGAGAGAGAGAGAGACAGGGGGAGAGAGAGAGACAGGGGGAGAGAGAGAGAGACAGGGGGAGAGAGAGAGAGAGACAGGGGGAGAGAGAGAGAGAGACAGGGGGAGAGAGAGAGAGAGAGACAGGGGGAGAGAGAGAGAGAGAGACAGGGAGAGAGAGAGAGAGAGACAGGGGGAGAGAGAGAGAGACAGGGGGAGAGAGAGAGAGAGACAGGGGGAGAGAGAGAGAGAGAGACAGGGAGAGAGAGACAAGGGGAGAGAGAGAGACAGGGGGAGAGAGAGAGACAGGGGGAGAGAGAGAGAGACAGGGGGAGAGAGAGAGAGACAGGGGGAGAGAGAGAGAGACAGGGGGAGAGAGAGAGAGACAGGGGGAGAGAGAGAGAGACAGGGGGAGAGAGAGAGAGACAGGGGGAGAGAGAGAGAGACAGGGGGAGAGAGAGAGACAGGGGGAGAAAGAGAGAAAAGTATATGCATGATATATATATATATATATATATATATATATATATATATATATATATATATATATATATATATATATATATATATATATATATATATTATAAAAATGTGAAAAATGTGCTCATTTTTTTTTTTTTTTTAACAATTATGGACAATGTAGTTCAATAGTTTATAAAAATCACAATCTTTTTTTCTTCCGAAATTTTGTGCAATACCAAGATTTATTACCACTATATGAACATGTACATTTACATGTTTTTATGTACTGAGATGTTAAATGAATATTAGAAAGACATGCTGATCCAGAGCTTAGGCAGACTGTCTTTGGGCTTGGTCAAAAATGGTTGATAGCCTAGGGTTAAAGTAAGCACCCCTCTATCTACTTAGTGGAAGATGCGTTGTTTCCTAGATACTAGGGAAGCAGATTTACTGGTGAACTTCAGGAAGGACAAAGGGAGAGCAGCTGGCTCTTTAATATGCAATCTAATAAAATAGAAACCGTTACAACATTTTTATTCAGATGCTATTACCCAGCGACAAGCTGGAATGAATCCTATGAAGGGGGAAAAGAATTAAAGAGGAGGCTTCTAACAGCGAATTAATTTTGATGGCTGAAGAGGCAGAGCAGTTTGTTACTTTCTTGAAAAAGGAAAATCATGTAACACAAGGAGATGAAATTTAAAATGCATCTCACAACAGTTTCCTTAACTATATGTGAAGGGTATCACCATTGATAATATTTCCCCATAGGGTGCTGAAAACGAATTTTCTACTGATCACAATGTATCTGCACAATAAAAAATAAATAAAATAAAAAAAAGCTTTCCATCGTCCCTTCAAGGTATTAAGTTAGGGGAAAGATGTTAGCCACATAATAGATCAAAGTTTAAATAAAAAATATTCAAAAAGACAACACATTCATTAGAACTACATTTTTAATGCAAATTGTTAAAATGTCATGAAGATATACATTATCACAATATATTCACTGATGGTTTTTTTACTTTAATAAAGTAGTGAAATGGATGAAGTCAAAAACAAAAATTTAAATCAGACATCTGATCTATTTAAGCACAGCACGCTCTTAAGAGAGGTTTAAACACAGAAGGTAGATAGGAAGATAGTGTTGAAATGCAAAATTCTAAAGAGGTGGTAAACAATAGAAAAGAAATGATTTTAAAAGCTGTAAGTACTGCAATGATACCCAATGTAAAAAAATATTGAATACAAGTTTCTAATGCAAAAAATTAAAAGCAAGTTTACCTAACAATTACTGTAGCAGAATAAGCCATAACATGATGACTATTAGCACATTATTAATCATTGTTAAACAAATGTAGGAATTACATTTGTAGCAATAGTAATAAAATATCAATAAAATGACGAAATTCCTTACTAACTTATGCAATGATTCAAATGTTAGCAATAGTTGTACCAAACTGATAGATGCTTATAAGTTCATCACCAACAAAAACAAATCAACTGTACTACACAAACTGTAAAAACATGCAAAAAGATTGTAGAAATCAAGCCAATAAATTATCAATACATTGTGTGTTGGCTCAATGCATGCTTGAAGGCACAGCAGTCATTTAAGAAGTGATTTAGCTGCCAGTCGGCCCTTTCCTCGACAGACTACACCACCCCTGAATTAAACAAGCCTCAAATGGTCCCTTACAATCAAATTGAGGGAGTTGAAAATCTGATTGGGTTTATTTACACACAATAATTTTCACAATTTTTAAACATTTTAATGAAACAGATCTTGCATAAATTCACAAAATAGCAAACAATATAAGGATCTCACATTTGAACCTTGGGGGGGGGGGGATAATATGCACCAAAAATGTTCACAGTACATGAAACCGCAGTAAAGATGTAAATATTTTATGCAAACCTTTTTTAGATTTGGCGTTAGGTGGGGTAACGGGATAGTAAAATAACAATGCTGGTCAGACCAAACTAAATGAGAATTAACTGGCATAAGCTTTGCACAGTTTGACATTTTTGCAGATTTTTGCTTTTCTTCCTGCGATTTCACTGGTAACTTAAACCGCTCAACCAGATAAACATTTTAATGTAAGTGACACTTTACAACTTGGAAACTTGCACATTATCAACAGGACACAAAAGTAATACGATCAAATAGATAGCAAACAGCACAGGCTTTCAAGGCCACAGAGATTACTTCTCAAGTCAGTGCATTTCATGTGATCACGCAAATAGTCCATCAGATTAATCCGATCCTGAACGGTGAACCAGGTCTCTCTCTTCAAGACTCCTTCCTGATAACCATTCAGCTATTGTACCGCTATTCTTACTTAATTCATAGGAAAAATATTCTACCTAAAAACCCACAAAAGATTTTTATTGTATTACGTTTTATTGTACAACAGACTGTACTTTCTCAAAAGGGAATTGGTTTTATGATTTTAACAATTTAATGCATGTGTTTGGCCCTGTTTTTAAGGGAGGGTTGTATAAGCTTCTGTTGTAAAGCACATAAAACATCCTTGACAATAATAAAAAATACAACATAATGAAGTGCAAAAACAGGTAAAAAGTAAAGAATCTGTTAAGCAAAGCAGGAAAATATAAAGGAAATAATACTGAAGAAAAAAGGAAAAGAAAATGTAAAATGCACAAGCACAGTCTGTTAAGTGTTCATTTCAGAAGAGGTCTACAAATTGGGGGTATTGTTTTAGTTCGTTCACATTATGCCATTCGGAATGTGAATTTAAGCAAAGGTGTAAGGTATAAATCCTGTTATGCACAACATTATATCAAAAGGTGCTGTAGACTAAGGCTGAGTTCACACGATGCGTTTTTCTTGCGTTTCCGCGGCGTTTTTGCAGTTGCGTAAACGCCGCGGAAACGCATGAAAAACGCATGGTAGAAGGGCAGCAATGTTCCCCAATGGAAATCCGCATGTGCTGTGCCCATGATGCGGATTTTTCCGCAGCGTAAACGCTGCGGTCAAAAATCCGCAGCATGTCAATTAATTTTGCGGAAACGCTGCTCTTTTGCCGCCATTGACTTGCATTAGACCGCATGGAATCCGCATCACTGTATATGTTGATGCGCTTTTCATGCGGTCTAATGTGCGGATGGTACCCGGGTGTGGATGAGAGGACTCTCATCCAGACCCAGGTACCATTAAAAAAAAAAGAATAAAATAAAAAATATATATATTCTCACCTTCTGACGGCCCGCGCTGCGTCCTGCCGGCTTCCCGCGCACTTCGCGGTTGAATGAAGGACCTTCGCTGACGTCAGAGTCATGTGACGGGTCACGTGACGCTGACGTCGGAAGGTCCTACAGTCTTCACTGCCGGCAGCCGGGACCTATGAAGCAGGACACCGGGGGCCATCAGATGGTAACGTATAGATTTATTTTTTATTTTTTGACATCACACACTATATAAATCCATGCCGGTTGCATGGATTTATATAGTGTGAAGTTGACAAGCACTTTCCAAGTGATGCTAAAATCGCTTGGGAAGCGCTTGTCAACCCGCATGCGGAAATGAAAGTGAAGACCGCTTCATTTCCGCATGTCCCTGGCAGGAAACCGCATGTACAATCCGCATGCGTTTTTTCCTGCCAGAGAGATGCAGAAACGCTCAGGAAAAAATCCTGAGCATTTCTGCATCGTGTGCACATACCCTAACACTTGGCTTGAAAATTGGAAGCATAACAAAGGATGAAAATGGAGAGTGTTCTAAATGTATCAATTTCAATGTATTTTTGTACCACCTCCCTATTGCCTTTTTATTATAATATCAATAACAATTTGAGTAAAAAAAGCATGAAAATTTTTCTCTAACTCTTAAAAAATAGATAAATTGAGCAAAGACATTTGACCTACAATAATTCCATGTGAATAAAAAGTGCCTTGTATAACAAAAAAAAGCAAACTAAATAAAATCACAAAAATGTGGAAAAAAATTGAAAAACAAGTGTCACTAATGTTAAAATAAGTATTAATTACTTTTACTTGGAAACCCTACAGACCATCTCTCTGGTTTACCATATGCACAACTATGGTAAAATACTACACAGTCACATTATCTATCTCTATATATAGTTGGCAAGTATTGCGCAGTCGGAGCATGTCATGGATATATGTGATGTTGGATTGCTTTTCCTTATTTTACATAATGTTTTACATCAACTTTCATTTATGTCTTATTATGTTGTAAAGTCTGATTTATACTTGATGAGGTGACTTTTTTTTGGAAAAATGTGAGACTTATTTTGGTGGCCGTATTATATTTTGCTTTGCATTTGTAGGCACAAATTTGGACAGCTGTGACCCTCATACTCCTACTTCGTAATGAATTGGAGCTCCAACGAAGCAAGTCAATTTTAGTTCTTATTCTCAGTCCAGAGATGGAGAGCAGTTCGGACCCATCAATTAAAAAGACAGTAGATACTACTTAAGACTTGTCTACAGAAGTTACCCTACTGAGATTTTGGTTACTCAAAATTGGGACCTCACAAAGACATTTTACCACTTGACCTTTTCATATTCCCGTAATATAAATATTAACATAAGTTGTTTAAGAAATATATGAACATGCATGTAAATTTTCACTTTTTTTTTTCTTTTTTTTACTAGAAACAAAGTGTGAATAAAAATCCCTGGTGAATAAGAGTGAGAAATTCCTTGTCTCTACCACTTCTACCTTGTTATTTATCAAATATAACATGGGGGACACATTGAAACACTTTTTCAAACACTTTGTAATAATGAAAAAAGATTTTTCAAAATAGTTGATATTTTCACGTACGTGACTTTTTGGAGATACACAAGGTCTTAGGGTTGATGCGTAGCTTTATGCATACAAATAGTCAATCTACCATCTATATTCATCTCTACAGCTAAAAATCAAATCAAATAGGACAAAAAAAATGTATTTTGGTGTAAATTAAAAGGGCTACACTTTGGAAAGCCATCTGTGAAGTGAAGCTGCTCTTTAAATAATTAGTACAAAATACACATTATGCAAATGTCTTCACAGTCCGGGCCGTGATGCATACATGCATAATAAAAGAGAAAAGCTCAGCATTTCATTATATACAAAGCATGGGGGTCATTTATTAAAAGTAACAGGGAAGTAGAGGTCCAAAATTACTCAATTTAGTTTTAAATATTTACTACAGAGTCTACTATCTTATGTGACTCAAAAGTTGAACTAGAATCTCCTGCTATATATAGAAATTACAAAAATGACCGGCTTCCTTTTTTCAATGCACTTGCGCAAGGCTTGTTCACAGGCACAGGTCAGTCATTTGTACACCATGTTAGTCAAGAGATTCACACTCTCAGGATTACAGGGTGATTAAATAAGCCCCCCCATTAAGTTTTTTTTTTCTTATAATTTTACTAAATCTGTGTAGATATGCATGTAAGGTAGCATGTGTGTTAATATACTCACCTACCGCCGATTTCTGTGGTAAATAGGTGCTTCTCCTGTCCTCTTCTGAGTGGTATCAAAACTTTTCAGGCTATCCAGCTCATTCGATGCATAAGACACTTTTACAATGTAAGTCTAGGGAGCCTTCTTCTGATGCTCCACAGGCTTAAATTGTACAAGCCACTTCTGGGTCACACAGAGCAAAGCGTGACCTGGATAGTCTGAAGAGTGACGTCACTGAGAAGAGGAACAGAACAGAACTGGACTCCAGAGAAGGCGGTGGTAGGTGTGATTATTAACACACACTACACTACAAGCACATACAGCGGAGAAAATAAGTATTTAATACACTGCCCACTTTGCAAGTTTAACGCACCTACAAAGAATGGAGAGGTCTGTAATTTTTATCATAGGTATACTTCAACTGAGAGACAGAATCGAAAAATAAAAAAACAAAATCACATTGTATGATTTTTAAATAATTAAATTGCATTTTATTGCATGAAATAATCGATCACCTACCACCCAGAAAGAATTCTGCCTCGCACATACCTGTTAGCTTTTCTTTAAGAAGCCCTCCTACTCTGAACTCATTACCTGTATTAATTGCTCCTGTTTGAACTCATTAAATGTATAAAAGACACCAGTCCACACAATCAATCACACTCCAACCTCTTCACCATGGCAAAGACCAAATAGCTGTCTAGGGACACCAGGGACAAAATTGTAGGCCTGCACAATGCTAGGATGGGCTACAGGACAATAGGAAAGAAGCAAGGTGAGAAGGCAACAACTGTTGGCACAATTATGAGAAAATGGAAGAAACACAAGATGATTGTCAATCTTCCTCGGCCAGGGACTCCATGCAAGATCTTGCCTTGTGGGGTAAGGATGATTCTGAGAAGGGTCAGGAATCAGCCCAGAACTACACAGGAGGACCTGGTCAATAACCTGAAGAGACCACAGTCTCAAACATTACTGTTAGTAACACACTACGCCGTCATCGATTAAAATCCGGCATTGCTCACAAGGTCCCCCTGATCACACCAGCAAATGTCCAGGCCGTTTGACGTTTGCTAATTACCATCTGGATGATCCATAGGACGCATGGGAGAACCTCATGTCAGATGAGACCAAAATAGAACCTTTTGTTATGAAATCTACTCTCCTTGTTTGGAGAAAGAAGAAGGATGAGTAAAACCCCAAGAACACATCCCAACCGTGAAGCATGGTGGGAGAAACATACTATGGGGATGCTTTTCTGCAGAGGGGAGAGGACGACTACATCGTATTGAAAAAAGGCTGGATGGGGGTCATGTATCGAGAGATTTTGGCCAACAACCTCCTTCCCTCAGAAAAAGCATTGAAGATAGGTCGTGGCTGGGTCTTCCAGCATGACAATGACTCGAAACACACAGCCAGGGCCACTAATGAGTGCCTCCGTAAGAAGCATTTCAAGGTTCTTGAGTGGCCTAGCCAGTCTCCAGACCTGAATTCAATAGAAAAATCTATGGAGGGAGCTGAAACTCAATGTTGCCCAGCGACACCCTGGAAACCTGAAAGATCTGGAGAAGATCTGTATGGAGGAGTGGGCCAAAATCCCTGCTGCCGTGTGTGCAAATTTGGTCAAGAACTACAAGAAATGTCTGACCTCTGTAATTGCAGACAAAGTTTTCTGTACCGAATATCAAGTTCTGTTTTTCTATTTTATCAACTAATTCATTTGCATTTTATTTGCCTGAAATAAGTATGTAAAAATCATACATACAATGTGATTTTCTGGATTTTTTTTTAACATTTTGTCTCTCATAGTTGAAGTGTACCTATGATAAAAATTACAGACCTCCATTCTTTGTAGGCGGTAAAACTTGCAAAATCAACAGTGAATGAAATACTTATTTTCCCTACTGTATACACAGATGTAGTAATAAAATTTTTTGCTTCTTTCTCTTCCTGGATTCATCTTTCACTTTCAATTCATGGTAAAATCTGTATTCAGTGAAGACAGACTTTCCCATTATGGAGATATAATTTTAATAAGCAACAATTGCTATAGTTTACAATTGAGAAAAATCTATCATTTTTTTCGATCTACGCTAAAAGGGAACCAGTCATGTAAAAAATGCTGTTAACCTGCAAGCATGAGGTTAATCTGCAGGATAGTAGCGTTCTAAAGCCATGTGGCCATCGCACTGAAAGCCTGGCTACAATCAATATGAAAGTATTGGACAACCCCTTTAATAAAAAGGAGTGGGCAGCCCCAAGCTAGTGATTATTCTAAATAGGTTATTATCAAAAATGCTTAAAAGTTACCTTAATGCCTGAGTTTCTAGAAAAAGTTGGGCCCAAACTTCTGTGTAGGTGTCCGATATTGATGACCAATCCTATTGAGGAGTACGATGGCTCAGTGGTGTGGCTAGCACAAAGAGGTTTGCATGTTTTTCGTGTGCTTGTGTGAATTTCCTCCCACACTCCAAAAACATACAGATAGGGATTGTGAGCCCCAATAGGGACAGCGATGACAATATTTCTAAAGTGTTAATAAATAACCTAAAAGTACTAAGCAACACCTTTAAATGAAGGGGCAGCCCAAGGCTGGTGATGGACTTAAAAGGGTTCTTCAGCCTTGGGGTACAAGTGGTACTATGTGACTGCAGGCATGTGAATCCTCACAGTGCCAGCACTGCACACTGAGGATTCTCCAGTGCTGGGAGAGATGGGCACATGCAGTATTCGATTTTCATACATGCGGTCACGTACAGACTAGACATGTCTGGCTTTGCTCAATGCAAGTGTGGCCATAAGTATGCAAATCTCATCACATGACCACCCTCTTATAGCACAAGAGAATCCTCACAGTGCGCGATGTGAGAATACACAAGCCTGCAGTCACATACAGTGACTGCAGACTTGTACCCTAAGGCCGGACTACCCCTTTAAAGGTACCCAAGGCGAGGTTCAGAAGGCCATATTGAAAGTCAGGCCATCATGCAAATTACAGATGTGATAGGCTTCATGTGCAGCGTGTGTTCAGTAGCATTGTGGACAGGTGGGAGCAGATTTTACATTACATTCATTATTCTGGTCTGTAAAATGCATCTGAAAAGTGCATGCCGCTAATTTTTCAGAGTCAGAAAATCAGCTACGTGCATACACACTGGTTATAACGGTTCTGATGACAGCACGTGCACTAACTTTACACTCATGAATGAGCTTTAACAAAAATAAATTAACCCCAATAAAAAAAAAATCTGCATTATATCTTTGGCATTAAAGAGGACCTGTCATTTTTTTATACGGTGTGCTGCTGTTCTCCAGAACATGGTGTTGTTGCTCTTTGGTACTTGCACCTCTCTGATCCTGACATAAGGCAGTCTACTCCCTGTACATAAGTTTAAAGGGGGTGTCCACTACTTTCACATTGATGCCCTATCCTACGGCATCCGCCGCCCATTCAATTATTCAATTGAATAGGAGGCGAATGTGCAGTTACAAGTGGCGGCCACTACAACTTGACGGCGAGGCACCGCAAGTAAGGACTTCCGGCCGGCGACCGCTGCCGCCGCCACAGATAACAGCTGATCGGCGGAGGTGCAGCGTGTGGGACCCCGGCCGATCATACATTGATGCCCTATGCTATGGATAGGGCTTCAATGTCAAAGTAGTGGGCAACTTCTTTAATCATGCTAACCAAGACAACACCCACAAAGAAGAGCTAAGAGCCATGTCCCCTCGGCTAAAAGACAACAGTTATATGCATGGAACAGGGGGCCATCTCTCAAGAATGGAGGGCACAGGAACAGGTAAAAAAAAAATACATCTTTATGGCAAGTGACTCATCCTCTTCACGGAAAAGTCTGCCGGGTATGAAATTACGCTTTATTCATGAAGGTTTTGTACAACAGTCTTAATTTAAGATCAGCTGGAGTGAGATGCATTAAATTCATTGAGACATGTGTCTCTTATTGAATTTGGTGCATCTTTCAGCTGCCATGCGCTAGCATCAGAATGTACTCCACTCAATGACTGGAATACATTTTATGGGGTACACTAAGCAATCTAATTATCATTAGTGATATTAATATACCGTATATACTCGAGTATAAGTCGAGGCACTCGAGTATAAGCCTAGGGTGCAAAATGCAGTAGCTACTGGTAAATTTCCCTATCCTGGTATACATGGCCCCATCATCCCTCCAATCCTGGTATGCATGGCCCCATCACCCTCCCCAATCCTGGTATGCATGGCCCCATCATCCCCCCCAATCCTGGTATGCATGGCCCCATCATCCCCCCCAATCCTGGTATGCATGGCCCCATCACCCCCCCAATCCTGGTATGCATGGCCCCATCACCCCCCCCAATCCTGGTATGCATGGCCCCATCATTCCCCCCAATCCTGGTATGCATGGCCCCATCTTCCCCCCCAATCCTGGTATGCATGGCACCCCTCATCCCCCCAATCCTGGTATGCATGGCACCCCTCATCCCCCCAATCCAGGTATGCATGGCACCCCTCATACCTCCAATTCTGGTATGCATGACCTCATCATCCCCAATCCTGGTATGCATGGCCCCCCCCTCATCCCCAATCCTGGTATGCATGGCCCCCTCATCCCCAATCCTGGTATATATGGCACCCCTCACCCCCAATCCTGGTATGCATGGCACCCCTCATCCCCAATCCTGATATGCATGGCACCCCTCATCCCCAATCCTGGTATGCATGGCACCCCTCATCCCCAATCCTGGTATGCATGGCACCCCTCATCCCCAATCCTGGTATGCATGGCACCCCTCATCCTCAACACCCCTCACCCCCAATCCTGGTATGCATGACCTCATCATCCCCAATCCTGGTATGCATGGCCCCATCACCCCCAATCCGGGTATGCATGGCCCCATCACCCCCAATCCTGGTATGTATGGCCCCCCATCACTGCACACATTAAAAAAAATAAACACTCATACTCGCCTTCCTCTCCTCTGCTCCAGCGCTGCTCCTGTTCTGCCAGCAGCAGCTCGCCTCCACACCTGAGCAGCGCATGATGTCACTGCTATGCGCTCTCAGAAGCCGAGGTGAGCTGTGGGGATATTCACTCCTCTCCACGCCGGGACTATGTGCGTGGAGAAAAGTGAATATCCCTGTTCTTTAATGGCGTGCGCACAGTGTCAGCAGCGCCGCAGCTTCAGCTGCAGCTCAGCTGTCTTGTGTGCCCGCTACTAAAGAAAATGCATATTCACCCTTCAATATGCATTCTCTTTAGTAGCGGGCACAGAGGATCACTGAGCCTCAGCGGTCGCTGCGGCGCTGCTGACACTGTGCGCACGCCATTAAAGAACAGGGATATTCACTCTTCTCCACTCCCATGGGCGTGGAGAAGGGTGAATATTCATTTCCCTTTAGCAGCGGGCACACATGGTAGCTGCAGCAGCCGGCTGCTACGTGTGCCCCCCATCTCCGCCCCCACTATCCACCACCGGACTATGTATATACTCGAGTATATACCCGAATAAAAGCCGAGGGGGGCTTTTTCAACATAAAAAATGGGCTGAAAAAGTTGGCGTAAACGCGAGTATGTACGGTAATTGTATTCCACAGGCAGTGCACATGCACAGAAAAAAAACCCTAACAAAATACCAAAACTGTAATCTAAAATCTTAAAAGAAAAAAAAAAGTGTCAGCCAAGGCATAGCAATGTTGTATTTAAACCCATCTAGGAATAATGCTTGTAAATCCCAATGGTCCAATGAACAGACACACAGTTTTTATAATTCTATCATTGTGTGCCATGGCTGAATGAGTGTCAAGCCCCTGCCAAGCTACAGTTTCCCGTTTGAATGACATATGGATCCAACCAAGCAGAGAGATGTTAGAACATTAAATGCCACAAACAGACCGGAGAAGCATACAAAGTACCAAATTAGTGCTCATGCAACCATGCACACTTGAGGATGTCATTTTACTATGGCAAAAAAATGGTCTAAACCAGAAGAAGAATTAAGAAAAAGCTGCATACTATAGAACGTAACAAACCTGTAAAAATATACGAGTCTGCTTGGTGTATAACAAAGCCTTGTTATTTTCATTCAAACTATTAATCTTACAATATGACATTGAAAAAAATATGAGAAGCGAGACTGGAAAGTGGCTAACCTAGTTTATGTTCAGGGGCGCAAAGACCACTGCTATAAAGACAATACTATATTTTATAGTGGTATACAGTGGGTACGGAAAGTATTCAGACTCCTTTAAATTCTTCACTCTGTTTCATTGCAGCCATTTGGTAAATTCTAAAAAGTTCATTTTTTTTCGCTCATTAAAGTACACTCTGCACCCCATCTTGACTGAAAAAAACAGAAATGTTGACATATTTGCAAAATTTATTAAAAAAGAAAAACTGAAATATCACATGGTCATAAGTATTCAGAGCCTTTGCTCAGTATTGAGTAGTCGCACCCTTTTGAGCTAGTACAGCCATGAGTCTTCTTGGGAATGATGCAACAAGTTTTTCACACCTGGATTTGGGGGATCCTCTGCCATTCTTCCTTGCAGATCCTCTCCAGTTCCGTCAGGTTGGAAGGTGAACATTGATTGACAGCAATTTTCAGTTCTCTCCAAAGATGCTCAATTGGGTTTAGGTCAGGGCTCTGGCTGGGCCAGTCAAGAATGGTCAAAGAGTTGTTCTGAAGCCACTCCTTTGTTATTTTAGCTGTGTGCTAGCAGTGATAGTTGACTTTGTGGAACTTTCTCCCATCTCCCTACTGCATCTCTGGAGCTCAGCCACAGTGATCTTGAGGTTCTTCTTTACCTCTCTCACCAAGGCTCTTCTCCCACGATTGCTCAGTTTGGCTGGATGGCCAGGTCTAGGAAGACTTCTGGTGGTCCCAAACTTCTTCCATTTAAGGATTATGGAGTCCACTGTGCTCTTAGGAACCTTGAGTGCTGCAGAAATTCTTTTGTAACCTTGGCCAGATCTGTGCCTTGCCACAATTCTGTCTCTGAGCTCCTTGGGCAGTTCCTTTGAGCTCATGATTCTCATTTGGTCGGAGATGCACTGTGAGCGGTGAGGTCTTATACAGACAGGTGTGTGCCTTTCCAAATCAAGTCCTATCAATTTAATTAAACACAGCTGGACTCCAATGAAGGAGAAGAACCATCTCAAGGAGGATCACAAGGAAATGGACAGCATGTGACTTAAATATGAGTTTCTGAGCAAAGGGTCTGAATACTTATGACCATGTGATATTTCAGTTTTTCTTTACTAATAAATTTGCAAAAAAATCTACATTTCTGTGTTTTTTTTTAGCCAAGATGGGGTGCAGAGTGTACTTTAATGAGAAAAAAAATTAACTTTTTAGAATTTACTAAATGGCTGCAATGAAAGAGTGAAACATTTAAAGGGGTCTGAATACTTTCCGTACCCACTGTATTTCGTTAGACAATGAGAATTTAGTTTAATACAATACAATAACAACTAAGACATATTAAACAAAAGTATCCAAGTGAAGTAGATAAACTATTAGAATCAAATTATTATAGCGCCATTTATTCCATGACGCTTTACATGTGAAAAAAGGGGATATACATAGCAAAAACAATTACAATAATCACATTCTGGCCTTCTCACATTACACACCAAGAAGTATACATCCTCTGAATATTCTTAAATTCGGAAGACATCATATAAACATTAATAATATGACAAATGCATAATAAAAGAGGGAAAGAAAATATATCCTGTATCAGCACTAAGTTGTTTTCTTAACCATTTATATTTCCTCCAATCAGCTGCTTTTATAGACTATCCAAAATAATTATAGTTTTAATTTATCCTTCAGAATTAAAGATTTAAGGACAGCATGCACCAAAATTTAAGTGATCTTAATCAAGTGAAGAACAACTAAACCAGGGATGGGAAACCTATGGTTGTTATTTGCTTGGCCCTCAGGCAGATTCCTTATTCTTTCAGCTGGCTGTTCTTTAATCTCCCGAGTGCACGCCAACAACATTCACTACATATTGTTGCACACGGAACTCTGAATTATGTCCTGATGTTGGCCAGTGATGGAAACAGGACGTTCTTTGCGGGAGGAGTTGGCACATTCAGCGCTCCTAAGCAGCAGTCGCACTGTATCCTGTGTGATGTATATACAGCAGTTAGTATCTCCTGTGTGATGTGTATAAGGCTATGTGCCCACGATGCAGAAATGAAGCAGAAAATTTCTGCAGCATTTCTGCATCTCCCTGGCAGAAAAAACGCATGCAGATTGTGCATGCGTTTTTTGCTGCCAAATACATGCGGATGTGAAGCGTTTTTGCATGCATTTCCGCATGCGGGTTGACAAGCGCTTTCCAAGCTATTTTAGCATCACTTGGAAAGTGCTTGTCAACTTGGTCACACTATATAAATCCATGCAAATGGCATAGATTTATATAGTGTGACTGTAAAGAATGTTTAAAAATAAAAAAATAAATCGATACTTACCTTCCGATGGCCCCCGCAGTCTTGCTGCGCTCCTGTGCTGGCTGTGGGGAGATCACGTTGCCCTGTACTGAAAGACCTGCCGTCACCGCAGGTCCTTCAGTCCTTCGCGATCTGCTGGCAAAGGAGAACAAGCACACCGCGGGCCGTCAGAAGGTGAATATAATCTTTATTTTTTATTTTATTCTTTTTTTCACAGGTACAATGGTACCTGGGTCTGGATGAGAGTCTCCTCTCCTCCAGACTTGGGTACCATCCGCACATAGAAACGCATAATATCCGTGTGTACAAATGTACTGACACGGATTATATCCGTTTCAATGCAAGTCAATGGCGGCGATTACACTGCATGTCCGAAAAATTAATGGACATGCTGCGGATTTTTGAGCGCAGCATAAACGCTGCGGAAAAATCCACAGCATGGGCATTGACAGTGCGGCTTGTTATTGGGCACATGGGGGACGGATTACCAAGCGTTTCCCAAGCGTTTACGCTGCGGAAATTCCGCAGCATAAACGCTTGAAAAACGCATAGTGGGCACACAGCCTAAAGCAATCAGTGTCTCCTGTATGATGTATATACAGCAGAGTTTGTCTATGTGATGTATATTCAACTCCGTTTCAGAGCATCTATGTGATATATACGGTATATACACAATCTACTGCATTCCAGAGCAAAGTAAATCTGGAAAAGCAGTTGTGCATGGCATCATCATCATCTAACATCACACACCTCACCAAAGAGAAGGAGTTCCAGCCATCACATTAAGGGTATGTGCACATGTGGAGCATTTGCAGCAGAAATTTCTGCAACAAAAACGCATCTTTTGGCAGGAAAAACGCATGCGGATTGTACATGCGGATTGTACATGTGTTTTTCCTGCCAGGGAGATGCGGATGTGAAGCGTTCTTCACATGCATTTCCGCATGCGGGTTGTCAAGCGCTTTCCAAGCTATTTTAGCATCACTTGGAAAGTGCTTGTGACAACTAGGTCACACTATATAAATCCATGCAAACAGCATGGATTTATATAGTGTGACCCGAGAGAGTGGTTAAAAATAAAAAAATAAATATATACTTACCCTCCGATGGCCCCCGCTGGCTTGCTTTACTCTGTGCCCGCAGCGGTGGATTGAAAGACCTGCCGACGTCAGCGTCGCGTGACACGTCACATGACAGACGTCAGCGCAGGTCCTTTAATCCACTGCAAAGTGCCTGGAAGCAAGGAGGAGCGCAGCGCGGGCCGCCAGATAGTAAATATACATTTATTTTTTATTTTATTATTTTTTTTACAGATTTTTTAATGGTACCTGGGTGTGGATGAGACTCTCCTCCCATCTACACCCGGGTACCATCCGCACATTAGAACGCGCCAATTACGCAAGTACAGATGCAGTCTTGCGGAATTGGTGCGTTCCAATGCAAGTCAAGTCAATGGCCGCGAAAACACATTTCCGCAAAATAATTGGTAGTGCTGCGTTTTTTTCCCGCAATGATAATCTGCAGCGGAAATTTCCGCAGCATGTGCACAGCACATGCGGATTATCATTGGGGAACATGGCTGCCTGTCTACCATGCGTTTTTAATGCGTTTCTGCAGCGTTTCCGCAGCTGCAAAAACGCTGCAGAAACGCATTAAAAACACATCGTGGGCACACAGCCTAAGATTTCAGAAATCTCATTCATTTTGCGGGCATTGTAAACTCCTGTATTTTGATGCAGCGTTTTTAGTGCAGAAATTTCTGCTGCAAATACTAAGTGAGTGTACATATTAGACCAATATAGTAATAATTAAAGGGAATCTGTCACCAGGTTTTTGCTACCTCATTTTAGAGCAGCGTGATGTAGACAAAGAGTCCCTGAATCCAATGATGTATCACTTAGTTTACTGGGTGCCGCAATTGTGACAAACTTTTTATAAGTAGTATGTAGCAGAGCTGAGAAAGCTGCCCCCACTCCAGGCTCTGTATGTACATAGTCTATAAACAGTGAGGTGCCCATCACAGAAGGTGGCGGAGTCGGACTAGCAGTCGCGTACACATCAGACCTGGCAATGATAATGTCCTAGTGATAAAACCTTCAGTGTTGAAATCTGTGTTTTAATCCCTACCTCATGCTGTTCTCAGATTAAATAGCAAAAACTTGCTGACAGTTTCCTTTTAAAGTTGATAATTTTGTATGGTTCGCAAATTAGGTTATAAATGTCAGGGGGTGATAAAAGTTATATCGGTACAGTCGGGGTCACACTGTACATAGGCTTTGAAGCGATATAACATATAGGTCAAGGGGGTGATAACATTATATTGGTACAGCCGTGGTCACACTGCACACAGGCTCCGGAGCATTGTACTATATTACAGGTCAGGGGGTGATAAAGTTATATCAGTACAGTCGGGGTGACACTGTACACAGGTTTTGGAGCGATATAACATTACTGGTCGGAGGGGATAACATTATATTGGTACAGCTGGGGTCACACTGTACACAGGCTCCAGAGGTCGGGGGGAGTTTGATAACTTGCCATTTTGTCCATGTGGGCAATTTTCCAGTCACCTATAAATATATATATGATCCTTGGCAAGAAACGCTTCCCCATCTCTGAACTACAGAAACATTACTAAATGATTTTATCATATGGGACTTTCAATGCATAAATTGTCAGTTTATATATTTACAGCATATTGTGTACAGACATCAGGTTTAGAAAATAAAGTTGGCCATTCATCTCTCTTGCCAATTTGTAGGCGTACTTTTATTATGACCTCTTCTGACATGCCTTGTATGTTTCCATCCTACAGGGAAATATATCATGCTAAGCACATTGCATAGGTTAGGCTTCTTGGACAGTCAATGTCCTCTGTAAAACTGAGCTTTACTTGGTAAATATACAAAGGGAGCCAATATTATTCCAGATGCTTTCCCACGTGGGACAACATGCAGCTTAGGTTAGTTGATTTTTATCTGCATCGCTTGGCTTTATTTGCCAAGATTTGTTCTGTCCTTTCCTATGGAGTCTTCTTCCTTTGTATCCCGTAGTAAAGCTACTCGCTCATAGAGCTCCTGACTAGATGTTTTCTTGGCATAACAGGAGGCAATCTTTGTCCTTCAATCAACACATATTGTTCACTAAAAAGTAACCTCAGGCGATAAAGAAAGAACACTTTAAGTAGTAACAAGCGGCGTTGGAAACCTTGAAGAGATTGTTTTGCAACATAGATGTTACATGACTATACAATTTACAAAAATGCTGTCTAAATAAACGCAATTTGTTTTTCTGAACTTATGTACTATTAAAAACAGGCTGCTATGCTACCACAACAGCTTTTATACATTAAGCTATATATCAAAATTACATATATTTCGTTTTTACAATATTGCTACCTTTTTTTGCCAGTTTTCCTGATCAAAGCCGCAATTTTCATGTTGTATCTCTGAATTGTGAGAGGGCAGAGCATCATGCCAAAGTTGAGTCATTAAGCCACAATTCCTTCCAACCACTAGAGGTGTACAACAGATGTGTGACTGCCAAATAATTGTGCCAGGGGTGGAAGGTACCCCCCAGACACGTAGTCATATAGGTAAAACATTTCCATGAAAGTTTGATCTGAAGACGGTTTCTGCTGGGTCTCTAGTCCCCTGAGCTCAAGTCAGTGAGGTAGGAGCTTAGGCTGCCGCTGAGCCTTCACGTCACTGACTTGATTTATGATGATCTCAGAGTGTTGGAGATGTGGCAGAAACACTAGTGATAAAACAGAACACCTCACAGAAACAATAGGCTGTGATCCCATCCGGTCCTGTCTGTATAGTCTTTTGATTCCTCCTCTGGCCAGGAGATGTGGTATTTGCCGACCATGTCCCTGCATGGTAAGACACCGCACAGGAACATTTTATTTAACACAGCCAATTGTGGAACTTATTATTAATCCAAGATCTACTAATTAAAATGTACTTTGCTCATGTGAAAACCAACGGCAGCGATCAGTGATCGCTTTGGTCACTGCTGTTAAAGTAACATGCTGCCTGTAAATTACAGACTCTGGCTGCAGACTATTACATTTCCTGAGAATGGTGTGGGCTCAGTTCTTGAGCTCGCGCCAACATCGGCACCTGAAGTAATGCACTACTGCTGCCCATTTCAATACGAGGTCAGTATCATTATAAAGGCAGAATATGATTAAGAAAAAACATAATTCATGTAATTGCCATGTTTACAATACAAGTGGCATATTACCATTATGCTATTCCTGCCTTCCTAATATACTGCTATTACATGGATAGTGAGGATTCGGTCCAAGTTTCTGCGCATGACGTAAGTTCATCCTAAATTCCCCAATTTTTGCTCATTATTGTCAATGCAATGAGCTCACAAGACAGGATTGCGATTGGCTGGAGGAGGTAGGACTGCCCAAATGTAAAGATTGAGGCGCACATTCAGTTATAGATGATAGAATATCAATTATATACTATTCAAAAACAGACATGTATACTGCCTGATCTCTATAGTTGATTGGAAGTCTCAAAAGCAGAAATGATTCTGTAGAACGTTATTGAATAAATTCACACGGACAGAGTTTTCTTGTAAAGTATTCTCACATCATCCACCTACAAAAATTATAGAAGTTGAGAAGAGTTGTTTAATACCTTGGATGAAATCATTAAACGTGACAGTTCTCTACCTCAGCTGTGCGTTGCCCTATATAACCGTCAAGAAGCAGATGGTGCTTTTCAAAACGTACTTAGGCCATTCTTGGAAGGACAACTAATGTATTAATGCAAAATCAAACAAGCATCATCAGAGCAAATCCTCGCGGTCTACATTTGTTATTTCAAATCTGGACAATTACTGTTTTGGCCAACTTCATAAATAAATAAGAAGCATGGCACTGTCTCAGTCTCTGAACGCCTTTTCCAGGGGATAAACATGCACAAGACGCTCCTTTTAATTTTCATATCACAAAGGAGTCTTCTGCTGTACTGTAATTATTAAAAATATCCAGAGGCAATGAGAGGTTCAGGTGTCCAGTAGCCTTCTTTCAGCCTTCCTTCCTCGGTCATGTGAGTCATGTGGCATCCATGAAAATACATACAACTCAATTATCAAGAATGATGTTGATATTCGTAAGGATCTACAGGCCAATGATGTACTGTCTGGTGGTACCAGAATGTATCCAGGAATTGCTGACAGAATGCAGAAAGAAATCACTAAATTAGCTCTAAGCGCCAAAAAAATGAAGATTATTACACCGCCACAGTATAAGTACTGACTGGAGGATCCATCTTTGCTTCTTGGTCAACCTTCCAGCAGATGTGGATCACCAAGCAGGAGCATAATGAGTCAGGGCCCTCAATCGTCCATCTCAAATGCTTCTAGGAAATGACCTTTGTATTGCATGTACTTGTACAGAAAGATCACATTGGCATGGCTTACCCTTCAATCACATTGGCATGGCCTGCCCTTCTTGCTAGCGCTTTGCTCAGGATTTAATAAGAAATAACTGGAATGAGGATGACCGGAGAACTCTTCTTACAATACATGTTAGGAATGATTGTAATTAAAACCACCATGTAATGCATTGTTCCAAAAAAAAATTGTAATCCTGGATGCTGCTCAGCTGAATCTCTTTTTTTGACAAATGTTTGTCTTGCTTATTTGTGCAGCCGTTAACCCAAACATGTCATTGTTTTGCATGGAAGACCCTGTAACTTAACCTCATGAATGGGTTATGTTCATAACATTTGAAAAGTTTAGATTGTAAGTGATCCTGGTAAAATGCGAGAAGTCACCTGAGAAATTTAATGAAACTTAATTTTAAAAAATTTAGTTTAAAAAAAAAAAAATATATATATATATATATATATATATATATATATATATATATATATATATATATATATATATATATATATATTCATAGGCAATGCTAAGTATTGTTTTAACTAAGTAAAAAGTATGGCACTGCATCCCCATTTATAGTTTACACTACACTGTAAGGCTATGTGCCCACGATGCAGAAATGAAGCGGAAAATTTCCGCTTCATTTCTGCATGTCCTTGCCCGGAAAAACGCATGCGGAATTTGACATGCGCTTTTCACACATGCGAAATTGCCTTGCATTTTTCCAATGCATTGTAGATGACAATTCCGCATGCGTAAACGCACAAATAATGGACATGCTGCGGAATTTTCTGCACATCAAAAACGCTGCGGAAAATTCTGCAGCATGGGCATTGCAATTGCGGAGTTACATAGGGGACCATGGCAGAAGGCTTACCAAGCGTTTCCCAAGCGTTTATGCTGCAAAAATTCCACAGCAAAAACTCTTGAAAAACGCATCGTGGGCACGGACCCTAACAGATAGCTGTGTATAAGACTTTTTGTAGTGGCCGTGCTTGGGCCTTTCCACTTGAATGGAACAAAGCTATAATGCCAGGCACCTCTGCTATTTGAGGTACGGATCTGCGCCTTGTAAACAATAAGGGGCCACTGAGCTCATGTGTTCTCCAAGGCCCATTTAAACAGATCATGTAATGCTGAGACTTGAACACCCACTGATCTAATAATTTTGAAGAACAGGAAATTCCTATTAAAAAGGGACATTTTCTCTTCGGATAAAAGTTTGCAGTTACTATGTAACTTATGCTCCTAGGTGTCTTGTGGACCCACTGTGCCACAGACAGGACTTACCCTGGAGGGGCGTGGCTATGCAGCTACCTTGATGTTCACCGGAGCCTCTAGTGGTGAGGTCAGGCTTGTGTGGCAGATAGCTGCACGACCACCAGGGCGCGTCCGACAGTAGCAGATGACCCCAAGGGTCAACAAAGTTTAGACAGGATGACCACTGGGACAGGTTCTGATACACTGGTCTTGTGTAACCGTTATGGTACCACCGATGCTGCCACGAGGTACAGATAACGAGGACGCAGTTACAGGTTCACGCTTGGGCACTCAGTCCCCAGGGTAACAGACAAATACCACCAATGTGGTCCAGGATACGGACATGGGAAACCTCTACGCTGAGCTTGAGCTTTTGCACCAGAAAACTGGCTAAAGCTTTAAAAAGTAGCAAAATTTTTGAACGGAGAGTTGCGCAAACATTTCGCGACTTGCTGTTTTCACGTCAGTTTGAATTTGCTCCGCCGAAATGGACAGATCTTGGAATGGGATGGAGCATGGCCACGCACGTTTATCAAATTCATCAAAAGTGCCGGCGCTTTGTATGCTTGACATGCTACTCCAGTCCACTCAGAAGAGGCGTCAAATTCACTAAGTGGCGTGCGTCTCTTCATGAATTCGGTGACTTGAACTCCAACAAGACTGTCATCGCGAAAGCATGCGCTACACCAGTCTTGATGAATCAGCCCCATTATGCCTAATGTAGAGAAGCCAAAAGTAGACTGCAGTCACCAAAGGCAGTTGATCTTTTATCAGAAAACCAAAAACATGTGCCAACAAGGTAACAACAGGACGCATTGTAGACGTAATTTTATAAAATTACAACAAGCTTGTGTTCTTAACTTTGTCCACTTGTTTGTACCCTGCCATGCCCTCTTAGTAGTGGCCCTACTGGCCCCAGACTGCCCTATAGTATTTTCCTGCAGAATTAATGGCATTTAAAGTCACACCCTCCAATAAATGACAGGTGATGAAAGAAGGAAATTCAGACCTCAGTGGGATCCCAGAGACAAAGAAGTAGTTTAAAAGAAATCTGTCAGGAGGATCAAACCTCCTAAACTGTCTAGATGGGCATATAGGTCATAGATAAGCTAAATGTTTTGTTAAGATCTTTGGGCAGACACTGCTCTCCGTTCAGATGTTATAGTTCACATGTCCTGCAATCATCTGCTAGAAACAGATCCAGGCACAGGTTAGGTTTCAAAGAAGAACAGTTAAGGGAGACAGTCTTCAGCAAGCTCCCTGGCTACAATGGCAACCCATTGTCACCCCCAATCACGTTGTATGTAGGTCAATGGGCATGTGGAATGTTGTGCCCCTTAGACAGTGTGCCTTAAATGCCTGTCAAAGACTGACATCGGCATTTAAGGGGTTAACAGTAGTGGGCAGAGCCCATCTCCACTCGTAGATGTTAGAGGCAGATGACAGTGCCATCATCTGTTAATTATGGTACAGGCTCCACTCCAGAGCTCGCTCCATAAACCGCTTCTGACTTGTATGGCAGATGTCGCTAAGGCATGTCAAGCCAAATATTTTTAGTTTCTCTCACCACTTCAGCAGCCACTATTTTTTCTCAATTATGTGGCTGCATGAGGCTTTTTCGGCAGTGTTTGGAGGCGTATGTCTAAATTACTGCAGAACTTCTATAATTTCATTGTTTAAGTTTCTATGGCACAAATTGCACTTTTTTTGCTTAGTATTTATAAATTTTCACATTTTAAATTAAGTATCATAAGTTAATTCTTCAGTTTACGGTTGTGTATAACTAATCGCTACAGATTTTTTGCTAATGTACAGTACAGACCAAAAGTTTGGACACACCTTCTCATTTAAAGATTTTTCTGTATTTTCTTGACTATGAAAATTGTACATTCACACTGAAGGCATCAAAACTATGAGTTAACACATGTGGAATTATATACTTAACAAAAAAGTGTGAAACAACTGAAAATATGTCTTATATACTAGGTTCTTTAAAGTAGCCACCTTTTGCTTTGATGACTGCTTTGCACACTCTTGGCATTCTCTTGATGAGCTTCAAGAGGTAGTCACCGTAAATGGTCTTCCAACAATCTTGAAGAAGTTCCCAGAGATTCTTAGCACTTGTTGGCCCTTTTGCCTTCGCTCTGCGGTCCAGCTCACCCCAAACCATCTCGATTGGGTTCAGGTCTGGTGACTGTGGAGGCCAGGTCATCTGGCGTAGCACCCCATCACTCTCCTTCTTGGTCAAATAGCCCTTACACAGCCTGGAGGTGTGTTTGGGGTCATTGTCCTGTTGAAAAATAAATGATGGTCCAACTAAACTCAAACCAGATGGAATAGCATGCCGCTGCAAGATGCTGTGGTAGCCATGTTGGTTCAGTATGCCTTCAATTTTGAATAAATCCCCAACAGTGTCACCAGCAAAGTACCCCCACACCATCACACCTCCTCCTCCATGCTTCACGGTGGGAACCAGGCATGTAGAGGCCATCCGTTCACCTTTTCTGCGTCGCACAAAGACACGGTGGTTGGAACCAAAGATCTCAAATTTGGACTCATCAGACCAAAGCAAAGATTTCCACTGGTCTAATGTTCATTCCTTGTGTTCTTTAGCCAAAACAAGTCTCTTCTGTTTGCTACCTGTCCTTAGCAGTGGTTTCCTAGCAGCTATTTTACCATGAAGGCCTGCTGCACAAAGTCTCCTCTTAACAGTTGTTGTAGAGATGTGTCTGCTGCTAGAACTCTGTGTGGCATTAACCTGGTCTCTAATCTGAGCTGCTGTTAACCTGCAATTTCTGAGGCTGGTGACTCGGATAAACTTATTCTCAGAAGCAGAGATGACTCTTGGTCTTCCTTTCCTGGGGCGGTCCTCATGTGAGCCAGTTTCTTTGTAGCACTTGATGGTTTTTGCAACTGCACTTGGGGACACATTCAAAGTTTGCCCAATTTTTTGGACTGACTGGCCTTCATTTCTTAAAGTAATGATGGCCACTCGTTTTTCTTTACTTAGAATTTGTATTATGGCAAGAAAAAAGCAGCTAACAGTCTATTCAGTAGGACTATCAGCTGTGTATCCACCAGACTCCTGCACAACACAACTGATGGTCCCAACCCCATTTATAAGGCAAGAAATCCCACTTATTAAACCTGACAGGGCACACCTGTGAAGTGAAAACCATTTCCGGTGACTACCTCTTGAAGTTCATCAAGAGAATGCCAAGAGTGTGCAAAGCAGTCATCAAAGCAAAAGGTGGCTACTTTGAAGAACCTAGAATATAAGACATATTTTCAGTTGTTTCACACTTTTTTGTTAAGTATATAATTCCACATGTGTTAATTCATAGTTTTGATGCCTTCAGTGTGAATGTACAATTTTCATAGTCAAGAAAATGCAGAAAAATCTTTAAATGAGAAGGTGTGTCCAAACTTTTGGTCTGTACTGTATATTAGCGAAATACATTTTATACTAAAAAATTGTTTTTTGCTTCTTTACATTTAATGCCTTCTTATTCGTATTATTGCTTTTAATCTGTGTCTTTTTCCTAAATGAGAGGTAGTTAGCCTTGAAATCAGTTGTCACTTGTATCCAAAATGTGGAGTAAAAAGTGAAGCTCTATGAATAAGGTGCATAGAAAGAGCATGACACTACAATTTAAATATACTTCAGAGTGAAAATTGGCCAAAACTTCTGGGGCAAAAAAAGGTTTAGCAAGAGGAAGAGCATGTCAGTCAGTTGGTATATACTGCATCCATTAATAGTTATGAAAGAAAAATCATTTTAGAATTTAGAAGCACTGTAGGCTGCGAGGTATCACCGGTTTCAGAGCCAGGACGGGCAGGTAAGTATGTGTTATGGATACTCCCGGCCAGAGCCGAGTGGACGTGGCCTCGCTCCCCACCGGATGGGGTGCAGCTTCGCTCCATACAAGTGCCTACTAGATGAGCTCTGCCCAAGAGTATGCCAACATATACATCACCTTTGTTCCCAGCTCAGAAATTAGTGAATCCCCACACTTCTCAGTTCGTGCATGGGGGGGGGGGATTTAAAAGTCGCAAGTCACACAGAGTGACTGAAGACTTTTTGTTTTAGATCGGACAACCCCTTTAAGAAAAATAGATTCAGAGCAGTCACCATTGCTTTGCTCAGGCATAAGCTATAGCACAACACAGCATTGAACTGTCTATGTAGAAGAGTAACCATGCAGCAAGTTAATGAAACATTCCATGAGGTAACGCTGAGGAATAATGAAAGAGAGCAGTAATAGCAACAATAATAATAAAAACAGCAGCAGCAATAATACATAGGCTAAACTACTCCCTAGTGGGTATAACCTGACTGTTCGGATACTGGATCAAATGGCTCCACTGGCAAATAAACTACCAGACTGAAGGTCGAAAAATATATTTATAGCGTTTGTCAGAAAAATAAACACCTTAACTGCACATAGAGGGGATCATTCTCTAGATCACTATAGCAGTTATTGAACAAAATCACCCTACAGGTGACTAAATTATTTACAAATTTAGGAGCTTTTTATGCATTTCAGTGATTTACCTGGAGTTTCTGCTACTAATTGGAGACGACTGATTACGCTAGAGGAACAAGCACCACATGGTGGACTATCCTGCGCACAACCAAGTGTGTTAACAGGAGAAAGCCATTGTTTTGTTTTCTTACTAAGAGAATTCCACAATCAATGTAACACTAGTCTGCTGCATTAGCAAACGTTAATCCTCTATTGGTGAATTTACAAGTTCAAGTGTAGTCCAATATTAGTATACGGTAATTTAAATTTGCTGCAAATGGTATTGATTTGATAACAGAAACAAAGAAAATCTCAGAGCAATTTATCAAAATCTATTACTGTCAATTACTGGGTAGAGGGCCAAAATACTTAATCCATTTTCACACATCTGACATAGTCAGTCCTGGTATGTACTCCAATGTCAAGACCAAAAGGCGGCATAAATGCCTATGAGGCCTAAGCTACATTCCCACATCCATGCGATACATCCTAGTGCGATCAGTGTTTTTCTCGGACTGTACATTGACCCATAGAGTTTCATTGAGCCATACATGTGGCATCCTGGTACCCGTTCTACTACTGCTGAATAAGACTATTGTAGTGTGGTAGTAGAGTTGTTCCATTGTGTGTACTGAGTTAGGGAATATAATACATTGCATTGTAAATTGTACTTTCCTGCCATCTGCTGGCCAATGTGTGTATATGAAGTAATGATCATTCTCCTCACAACAAGTGGGCATGGCAACGGCTGGAAGGTGCCTCCCAGCTCAGGGCATGTTGAGCACTGGTAACCAGTGGTAGGCGGTTCCAGCTGCCTAAGCAAAAGATAGAGACATTATTCTCTCATAGAAGTTTTCAATGCCAGTCCACGTCGGGGGGACATTTTTCTTCACAAAAAGAGTGAAGTGTCTTCCAGTCAGTCAGGAGAGAGAAAGCTTTACATGGACTCTCCTGCTCTCTGGTTATCCTGATCGCATCTAGCCAGGACCAGATCCACGTGGCTGCCATGCCACCGACTTTGTTTAAACCTACCCCCTGCAAGAGGGAACGGTGGGATAAAAACTGAGTACATCCACACTTTAGTGTGTTTCCACAGAGAGCTAATCTGTGAAGGTCCCTGCATCAGTGTAATATTTCTTGGACTGTGTATAGCATTTCCTGTACAAGCAAGTGAAGAGAACTGTGCTCCAGCTGCCCCGAGAGGCCATAACAATGCTAGTCTCATGAGGAGAAAACCATAACTTCCGTGTGCACAATATACTGTGAACTTTGCCTGTAAGAGAGACTGTACCCAGTTACCTCCATCAGTAAAATTGTTATGGTTACAGGTTCACCTGCGTGTCTAGCTGTTTGAGATTGCACAAACATCACGGGCACTCCAAAACCTGCACCCAGACACCACCGCTACAGGAGTGCACCCAGGGGGTCCTATACCATCCACAAGTGCCGCCTCCCGCTTTTGAAATTGTTGCGGACACGAGGGAAGCGTTGAGGGGGTCCAGTGACCCACTTCAGCTACCGTGGCATTATTATCTGCTGCCAGTGAGACTACACACGCCCAGCTGGCCCTTCTGCAACATCTGGCGCCTCCACAGTGGCCCACCACATACACACATCAGTTTTAAAATCAGGTCCATGTCTCTGGTCCACGAGGATCAGCTGAGTGTGATCCGTAAACTGATGAGTATAGTGTGTGTGGTTTGTTGTCTCAATCCCCTGATGAAGCCAGTGATGGTGAAACTAGTTGGGGAGGCAGCTCTGTTCTGCAGACCGAGAGTCGCTTCAAGCCTGCAGTTTACAGAATGCACTGGCCGAGGCACTGGCGCACGTGCAGGACAGGACATCATAGTGATGTCATTGCACCGGGACTGACGCCTTGTGCGTGCGCTGGCGTGGTGACATCGTGCTGGTCCATCCGGTGGACCCATCAGGCTCCCGGATTAGGAGAGTATCTATCAGGTTTTTTATTTTACTTTAAGTAAAACTTTTGGTGTGACTATAGGGGCATCAAACAGTGTGGGGGACCCTCATACTTTGAAGAGGGGGGTCCTCATACATTGTAGTGGATACTGTGGTGTGCCATCAAAGAGTCGACGTCATTACAGTGTGGGGACCATCATACAGTGGTGGGACTACTGTGGGGGGCCTTCATACAGTGTGGGGACTACTGTGCACACCATCATACAGTGTGGGGGCCTCCAAACTGTATGACGGCTAATGTGGAGGCCATCATGCAGTGTGTGGGCAATCACAAAGTGTGGGGACTACTGTGGGGTGCCTTCATACAGTGTGGGAACTACTGTGCAGCAGGGATGTGCAGTTGGAGTGGGTGCCCATTTTGGTGGAGTCGGTATAAAATGGACCGACTCCTAAAATATATAATAAATTGGGTACAGTAGTTCAATGCAGTTTGTGGGGAATATTTTTTCATAAGAATTTGGGAAAGTTATGAAATGTCCTATAAATGTCTGTCCTATTCCTGATCTAAGGGTCTAGACCAGTGTTTCCCAAACCCCATCTTCACGGCCCCCCACAGGTCATGTTTTCAGGATCTCCTTAGTATTACACAGGTGATTGAATTATCATCAAGGCATCAGGAATTCTCTCACCTGTGCAATACTAAGGAGATCCTGAAAACATGACCTCTGGAGATCCGTGAGGACAGGGTTTGGGAAACACTGGTCTAGACTTTTAGCTGAGAAAAATATGTCCTATCGTAAATTTATCACTTAAACATGAGCCATGTATGAGGGAGTCGGAGTCGTGGAGTCAGAGTCGGAGTTGGTGTCATGAAAATTGAGGAGTCTGAGTCAAAGGTTTGGCTTACCGACTCCACAGCACTGCAGTGCAGGCCATCATACAGTTTGGGGGCCTTCATACAGTATGGGGGCTAATGTGGAGGCCATCATGCAATGTGTGGGCCATCACACAGTGTGGGGACTCCTGTGGGGGTGAAAGCTGGTGTGTGAGGGCTAATGTGGGGCTCCATAAAGTATGGAGACTACTGAAGGGGCCATTCTTCAGTTTTGGGACTGCTGTTAGGGCCATCCTACAGAGTGTGGGCTACTGTAGGAACCATTATACAGTGTGGGAGCTAATGTGAGGCCCATTATACAGTTTGAGGGCTATTGTGGGTGTCATTATACTGTGTTTTGGGGGAGCAGTGAGAAAACTGTACTATGTATAGGGGAGCTGTAGGTCCATCAAACTGTTTGTCAGGGATCTGTACATAGGGGAAGTTAGGGGACATTATGAAATGTTAAGTGGGGACTTAAGAATTATTGTCATTGTGACCAACAAAGGTGAATATGGGGGAATTATTTTCTAGGAGTAAAATGTAGACACTTTTCTAGGGGTCAATTTTACCATCTAGAGGACCCAAAGGGTTCATTTTACTTTGCAAGCAGCACAGTGGTAGCATTATTATTATGTGGAGCAGTAAGAAGATCCCCGTTTTTGTGCCACATACAGCAGCAGCCGCTCAGCATTGGGGTATCAACAGGATGAGGGGTTTGTGCAGGCTGGGTGTAGATAGGGAACGGTGCTGTAAATGTGAGAGGTCAAATGTGTCTTTGTTGTAATCTCTATTGACGAGTCGTGGCTGGCAGAAGTGGTCTGGGCCAGAAGGAAAAGACCGTTAAAGTGAACGACTTGATCAGAAACAACTGTCACCTGTAAATCTATAACTGTGCTGTTATCTCTTATATGTTCTGCAGGACTGGTATCTAACACTATATGGTCATTGTATGGCAGTGATATCAATGTGAGACTTGTATAGAGATTTATTTTCATTAACTGTCAGATCATCTGCTGAGCTTCCCCTATACCAATTATTAGGGTCCACCATAGCAATTGTAATCAGGGTTATCTGATTAGGGTCCTACTCAGATGTTCCCCCAACCACTTGAGCTGAACCCCTAGCAACGTCTCTGAGTCTTCTAAAATGTTCACAAGAGCATTATGGACAAAGCCAAATAATAGGCCTCCAGGATTATTATGAATTAGAAAAAAAAAATATCTACTTTTTTTTTTTTTTTTTCTTTAAAGACCTTTAGAAAACTTTAGCCTGAACTTAATACACTACATTAAAAAAAATTGTGTACATAACCAGCCAAACTAAAAGTAAAATTACTTTCTTTGGCTACAATCCAACATCTCAAAGTTGAAAAGTTGCCCACTAAGTCCAAAATATCCTCTTTCCAGAGTGAAGTAATGCTATGCAGGATCCAAGCCAAAAACCTTTCACAGACCACTTGCATCTTCCAGGTTTGAATTAGTAGACCATATTTACACAGTTGTTTCTTAAGGGTCTAAAGGATTTAAATGTGCTTACTTAAAGGTAGACTGTAAAACGAGAAAATAATACGTGTCTTCAAGGTAATACAATTTAATTATCAAAAAGATGCTAGAGAACCTAATGTTGATCGTATGTATTTGTAGGTATTCTCCCGGTGAAATATCTTTTTTTCTGCATTTTTTTAATAATTTATCTTTTTTACAATCTACATACCTGATTTATGAGTGTATTCATCATTTTATACTACTGTACATATATTTAAATCGGTAGGAGTTGATAAATGTAATTTTTACAGAGACTGGATGTGGATATAACAATTATGCACTATTGTACCGTCAGGAAATTAATTTAGAATAAAATTGGAAAAAAATATGTTAATTACAATTTTATATTTTTACACATGAAATAAAATAAACAGAAGTGTAAATTGAGCATTCACATGCCTGGAAAAAGTCCAATGAAGAATCATGGCAGTGTCCACATCCACAAAAAAAAAATTACTATAAGCCATTCACGTTTTCCCGGGAGAGCATTAGCAATTCTAACTATGGTGTGGGCAAGCACTGTGATAAGGGCCACCAGCCAATCACTGTGCCAGGTCAATGTCTACTTATGGATAATTTTCAATTACACAGCAATTAGCAAATGAAGGGAAAATCTCAACACTCATCTAGGTAACATGTTGTAATTCCATACCAATATGAAATGAAATAGCCAGAAAAATTACGGACGCCAAGTCTGTTCAAAGTAGAATTGATTAAAGCGCTTTTCTCTGCAATCAAACCTCTACTATGGGACATACAGGTATGTATAGATTTACTTTTCTATACCCTGTATGGCCAGTAGTAGAGGTCTGATAACTCCAAAGAGGTGACAGATTCCCTTTAAGAAATTGCAAAGTGACTGAGCAAAAGAGAAACCTAAATCAAAATTTGGTGTGACCAGCCCTAGTCTTCAAAACAGTATCAATTCTTCTAGGTAGACTTCTATAGTGTTTTTGAAGCAACTTGGCAGCGATGTTGTTCCAAACATCTTAGAGGCCTAATCATAGATCTTCTGTGGATGTAGGATTGTGCAAATCTTTGTCTCTGTAATCCCACACAGACACAATAATGTTGAGATCAGAGCTCTGTCGGGGCAATATCATCACTTCCAGGATTACTAGTAGTTCTTTACGCTGTAGATAGTTATAATTACATTGACCCCAAACATGCAGCCTTTCTGCTGCAGAACAAATTTGAAGCCAATCAGATGCTTCTCTGATGCTACTGTATAATGGTTAAGTTTCTCCCTTTTGTACCATACAGTATATCCACTAGTCAACTAGTCACTTCACTCTGCGGAAGGCTTCCCATGCATAATAAATAGCTTACGGCTGTGGTTGGGATCGGCCATTGGAGATCTGAAGGATCCTTCATTCCCCTAACAGTTGTTTGGTTGAGATTCAGGAGGCCCATATGTACTTAAGGAGGGTTCTGCCAACTTTAAACTATTGTAATGTGTATTGGGGTCTTAAAGCCCTATTCACACATCCCTGTTCTATGTATGTACAGTACAGACCAAAAGGTTGGACACACCTTCTCATTTAAAGATTTTTCTGTATTTTCATGACTATGAAAATTGTACATTCACACTGAAAGCATCAAAACTATGAATTAACACATGTGGAATTATATACTTAACAAAAAAGTGTGAAACAACTGAAAATATGTCTTATATTCTAGGTTCTTCAAAGTAGCCACCTTTTGCTTTGATGACACTCTTGGCATTCTCTTGATGAGCTTCAAGAGGTAGTCACCGGAAATGGTTTTCACTTCACAGGTGTGCCCTGTCAGGTTTAATAAGTGGGATTTCTTGCCTTATAAATGGGGTTGGGACCATCAGTTGTGTTGTGCATTAGTCTGGTGGATACACAGCTGATAGTCCTACTGAATAGACTGTTAGAATTTGTATTATGGCAAGAAAAAAGCAGCTAAGTAAAGAAAAACGAGTGGCCATCATAACTTTAAGAAATGAAGGTCAGTCAGTCCGAAAAATTGGGAAAACTTTCAAAGTGTCCCCAAGTGCAGTTGCAAAAACCATCAAGTGCTACAAAGAAACTGGCTCACGTGAGGACCGCCCCAGGAAAGGAAGACCAAGAGTCACCTCTGCTTCTGAGGATAAGTTTATCCGAGTCACCAGCCTCAGAAACCGCAGGTTAACAGCAGCTCAGATTAGAGACCAGGTCAATGCCACACAGAGTTCTAGTAGCAGACACATCTCTTCAACAACTTAAGAGGAGACTTTGTGTAGCAGGCCTTCATGGTAAAATAGCTGCTAGGAAACCACTGCTAAGGACAGGCAACAAGCAGAAGAGACTTGTTTGGACTAAAGAACACAAATAATGGACATTAGACCAGTGGAAATCTGTGCTTTGGTCTGATGAGTCCAAATTTGAGATCTTTGGTTTCAACCACCGTGTCTTTGTGCGACGCAAAAAAGGTGAACGGATGGACTCTACATGCCTGGTTCCCACCGTGAAGCATGGAGGAGGAGGTGTGATGGTGTGGGGGTGCTTTGCTGGTGACACTGTTGGGGATTTATTCAAAATTGAAGGCATACTGAACCAGCATGGCTACCACAGCATCTAGTAGCGGCATGCTATTCCATCCGGTTTGCGTTTAGTTGGACCATCATTTATTTTTCAACAGGACAATGACCCCAAACACACCTCCAGGATGTGTAAGGGCTATTTGACCAAGAAGGAGAGTGATGGGGTGCTACGCCAGATGACCTGGCCTCTACAGTCACCAGACCTGAACCCAATCGAGATGGTTTGGGGTGAGCTGGACCGCAGAGTGAAGGCAAAAGAGCCAACAAGTGCTAAGCATCTCTGGGAACTCCTTCAAGATTGTTGGAAGACCATTTCCGGTGACCACCTCTTGAAGCTCATCAAGAGAATGCCAAGAGTGTGCAAAGCAGTCATCAAAGCAAAAGGTGGCTACTTAGGAACTTACATCTAAGTTTGCTGAGCTATTCTGTGGGTAAATATAAAATGATACTTTATATTGTTTTACAATACCAGATTATTCACAACAAGCATCGCATTTTGGACTGTTCTGCAAATAGTAAAATACATTGAAAATCAAGATGTAAAATATTTATAGGTCCCATTATTCCTTTAGTGAAAATTATACAGTGAATTTATCTTTAAGCTGGACACATACATTAGAATAAAGTCTTCCGTACTTGCCTAATGTTGGACAATCAGTGCTCTAATTTGTATGGCAGCCCAACACATGTCTGCCGTTGGAGAAAACTCATATCGAGCATGATGTAGTTCAACATGCCCAATCCTATATTTTATATTCTCTTGGGAGATAATCCCTTTCACCTATAAAACACATGCCATATCACATTCTGAAACTGCAGATAAACAGAAATGACGTCACAAACCTGTTGCTGGGGATATTGTATTCCTCCCATTGTACCGTGAGTACGTCCCTGTATTCCCATTGGATATCTTTGTGGGCCTTGAGGTCCGTATGTCTGGCCAGGATAAGGACTGCATTGTTGTGTCTGTGTGTATGGGCTACTGCCCATTCCATAAAGCTGAGGTCTTTTCATTACCATTGGATCCATTGAGCTGCCCTGTTTGTACACATTAAAAAAAAAAAAAATCTTAATGCAGATATCCTTTGTTAGCTGGCTTTGCAAGCATTATACATTTGTACACAAATGATAATTTCTATATCTTCAAACAAACAAATTAAATGGAAAATACTGCTGGCCAACTGAATAAGGTAAATTAAACAAAAAAAATTACATGTTCTTGACTAGTCACCCAGCATAATAAGTAACACCAGGAGACTCGTCTGCAAAGGGGTCGCTTGATTAGCTTATCCTGCAATGTATATCTCAAGTAGACTTCAACATGAAAGTGTCACAATGTTTCAGTTAAAAGGGATTCTCATTAGAAAAATGACCTAGTGTTTAATTCAGGCTTTTGTGTTCAATGTACTTTTTAAATATTTGTGCCAAACTGATTTTTTTTCTTACATATCACTATCCGTATTAAAAATTAAATCTTACACAAGATTTTTTTTTTATTACAGTACTGTGAATTTAGACAGAATGTCAGCAGAACTTCAATAAACATTCTTTCCTTTTGTTTCCATAATTGCTGTTGTGTAGTTCTACAAAATGCTGGGGTAGTGTGCGCTTAGATGAAAAAGCAGGTTCAAAGATCTACTGTGTAGCACTACATACCGTATATATAATTTAAAAAGTTGCCTAGTATTTGTGTGTGCAGCAAGCTCCAGTTCTGAAACCTGCAGGTGGTTACAATGCCTGCAAAATATGCCACGCAAGGACGTTTGTTGCAGGCATAACGATCGCTCCGAATGTTGTGCAATGAAGGGTTCTTATTGGACACAGCAGACGATGTGATTTGGAAGCTGTGATAAAAGTTTTCGGCATTTTTCTCTTTGATGTATGTTTTGTATTCTTTCTGTAGCTATTCTGATTGCAGAACTTCAATGCTGACTGGCTGCTTTACAAAATAAATTGGATTGAGATGTACACATAGTAGCTTAAGAATCCCAACACATGTCATCCAAACACAGGATAAAACTAATTTTTCCAAGTTATAAAAATTGATTACAATTGCAACCCTACGTAACAAAAAAAGAAAAAAAGATGGTATACTAGTGTATATATGTGTATACTAGAGTAATATATGCACTACATACAGTATATGGTTCTGTTCTCAAATAAATACTATTAAAGAGGGAATTGCTGTTCTACTTTTTTTGCCAAATTACACTGTAGGGTTCACTTTACCAACGACAAGAAAAAAAAACGTAAGCCAAGTATGAAAAATTCTGCACCTCTCAGTTGAACTTAATTATTTGAAAGCAATTATTTTCACAAAGTATACATACTCCTCAATGCTGACTGGCCTGGTCAGTTTGGAAACGATTATAATAAGTATGGATGGCATATGGATATGTTGGACACCCAACATGTAATAGGAATTATATGGTGTACCAGGTTTGAGTGCTTCTTTAAAGGTAACTATGCTTATAATAAATAGTCAAACTGACCAAACTGGTCCGCATTGATGAGTATGTACACTTTGCAAAAATAATTGTTTAGTTCTGAAGTCCTGCACTGAGCATTACATAATATAGAGCCTCTGAAGACACACACCCTGTAGGCAAAGAGGGCAACAGTAATTCTAAACATGTGTATGCCAACTGTGGTTTAGGCACACTACTATGGGGCTTAGAAGGTAGGTCATTTGGATTTGAGATCACTCAGATTTCATTGTGTATCTTCTGGAAAGGATAGAGCAGGTGGGCGGGTTGAGCCATGTTTCTTTTCAGAAGCCTTTGTGCTACCGGTAACATGGAAACCCCCTATGTTGCTGCTAACCGACGACGGACCAGAGTCAGGGCTGTGGAGTCGTAAGCCAAACCTCCAACTCCGACTGCTCAATTTTCTTTGTAGCACAGATTCATCTCAGCTAAAAGTCTATTCCCCACAAACTGCATTGAACTACTGTACCCAATTTATTATATATTTTAGGAGTCGGAGTTGGTCCATTTTATACCAACTCCACCAAAACGGGCACAGATTCCACAGCCCTGCTACTGTACCCAATTTATTATATATTTTAGGAGTTGGAGTCAGTCTATTTTATACCGACTCAGATTCCAACTCCACCAAGATGGACACAGACACTGACTCCACAACTCCGACTCCACAGCCCTGACCAGAGTGGGGGCTTGTTTTATGTAGGTTGAATTTAAGCTTTTGGAGTCCATGACATTTCAGTTCACTTTAAAGGATTGGTTCACATTTATCTTGTGCTTTACATTGAGCACTTTCATCAAGGTTTTCATATAAATCTCTGAAATGTGTTATTCAATAGAAATCACAGCCGGATTAATTCATTATATTATGACAAGCAGAGTTACTCTGGTAATCCATATGGCTTATGTTGGTGTCTGTCTTTTCAGTGGTGCAGACAACAACGGTTGACTGCGCTTTTGCGCAAGTCTAAAAAGACGACCAGGAGCAGTTTTCAATACAACACCAGGCCACATGTTGCTCATGCTACTGTGAGCAGGCTACATGGCCTAAACGTGCTACCATGTCGTGCTGCGCCTTCCAACTTGTCTCCTATCGAACATATCTGAGACGTCATTGGTTGGCAATCATAAAGGGAGCTGCCAGCAGATCTTTAGGATTTACGTGCCCAAGTGCATTCAGTGACAGAACGACTATTAAGTTCAAACAACTATTAAGAACCTCATTGATAGCAGCCATTCATAATACTGAATAAAATTAGATGTTTTGAAAATGTAATTTCTATGAAGCTACTACAGAGCGTCAAAAAACATTAGAAAAGATTTGTTTCCGCCAAGCAACTCAAGCAGTGATGGGCAAACCCGTGACTGTTTGGGTTCAACTAACATAGCCGAACACCGAACAGTCTTTTAAAAGTTCTGGTTCGGGGAACCAGAACAGTACCTGAAACCAAACACGGACCCCATACAATTGAATGGGGGACCCGAACTTAGCTGGTTTCCCGAGCTGTCATTTGTGTGACAGCGCAGGAAACAGGCTCTGATCGGCGGTTATTGCATTACCGCGGTCAGAGCACTGTGGCATCATGCTGACAGGTGTCAGCATGATCCCACAGCTATGACATTGACCCGAGGTAAAAAGCTTACCGCGGGTCATAGGCGCCGGCTGATGGTACTGCCACCACCATCAGCCGGCGCCTCCTGCCATAGTAAACAGCGAGCGCAGGCACCGCTGGATGGGAGCAGTAGTCTCCCATCCGCTGGCGCATGTGCACTGCTGAATGTAAACAAAAATTTTAAAACTAATAAAAAAATATTAAAATAAAAAAAACACATTATACTCACCTACACCTTGTCCCCGATGTACGCCGCCACTGCAAAAAATAAAAAAAAACACCATATACTCACCTTACAGCTAATCCTCGACGTAGGCGGTCACGTGACCTGTCACATGACTAAATGACATCACCGCAGGTACTTTTACACCACCGCTGGATGCTGAGGACAGAGCACGCCACTGGAGAGGAGACCGGGGGCCGCCAAAAAGGTAAGTATAATGTATTGTTTTATTAACATTTTAATTATTTTTTTTACTATTGGTACCCGGGTCGGATGAGAGTCTCTTCTTCTCCAGACCCGGGTACCATCCGCACATTGAGCCGCATAGCATCCGCATGCATACATGTATACATGCGGATGTTATGCGGTTCAATGCAAGTCAATGGTGGGGATTTACGCCGCGATTCTGCAAAAATAATGGTTGTGCTGCGTTATTTTCTGCATTGATAATCCGCAGCGGAAATTTACGCAGCATGTGCACAGCACATGCAGATTATCATTTGGGAAACATGGCAGACAACTTAAGCGTTTTTAATGCGTTTCCGCAGCGGAAATGCATTAAATCCGCATCGTGGGCACACAGGTTTAACAAAAAAAAAAGTTAGGCTATCAGCAACTTCTCTTTCTTCCAACAAAATTTACAAAACCATTTTTTTTTTTTTTTAAGGAATCACATGCTGTTTGAAGTGACTTTGAGGGACGTATGTGACAGAAAGTACCGCAAAGTGACACCATTTTAAAAACTGCACCCCTCAAAACCTCATTCAAGAAGTTTATTAACCCTTCAGGTGCTCTACGAGAATTAAAGCTATGTACAGTAGAAGAAAAAAATGAAATTTTTAAATTTTCCTACAAAAATGTTGCTTTAACCCAATTTTTCTTTTTCACAAGGGTAAAAAGAGAAAATGGACACCAAAATTTGTTATGCGATTTATCCGGAGTATGCAGATACCCCATATGTGGTGAAAAACTATTGTTTAGGCACACGGCAGGGCTCGGAAGGGGAGGAGCGCAATTTGACTTTTGAAGCGCAAAAGTGGCTGGAACAGACAGTGGATGCCAGTACAGGCACTCGGTGCTTTATGGCAGGGCCACTCATTTAAATACTCCTTCCCATCTGCTTGGCTTCCATCTATCTCGGCCCTTCTTTGGCTCTATGAAGCCAAAGTTGTCTATTAAAGAAGAAGGGGGGGGGGAGGGAAGTGTAGATCGAGGGAAACCAAGCAGGTGGTAAGGTGTACTTAAAATGATTGGTCAGTAGTGAAGCAGCGAGGCAGGACTTAGCTTGTACAGTTATCCTGTGCTGACAAAGTCCCTTTAAATTACTTTAAGAACCCAGCCATATGGATGTTTCTCACCACACTACACAATGTAATATCTAAATAGTCCAGTTGCCTCCCTAATGGCATACTAACAGCAGTGTAAGATCTTGGGATATCAAGACACATACTCACAAGTTTGTATTGGGTTCAGATGCAGACCCCAAAATCCAGATAGTCTATGTAATAACAGCAGTGTTTACTCCAAAACATCGATAATCCCAAATATAAAACCTGTAATGCAAATACTGCTGGTAGCAAATAGTATTCATCACATTAATAGACGCATTTCAAAATCATCAGGCTATTGAGAAAAGGATCTATGTGGTTTCGAAACGTGAATAGTTAAGTGTTGGTAATCAGGTATTGAATCAGCAACTGAGAAGGTCTTGGCATGGCTAGATGACCTCTTACAACCACTCGTCAAAAGGATTGCAAGATAGTTAAAGGGCAGAGCACTTTTAAAAATTCTATACATAGTGTGTCAAGAGTGTGTCAGATGTGACAGTCGCCCTGCAGTTGGTTGCGGAAAATCTCTTCGTTTGGCATTACAGAAATCTTAGCCGTTTCACTTTAGGACCCAGCCGCTACCTCCTTCCTGCTAATTGACACCCTGGCTTGGGTGTTTAAATAGTTTCACTTTGCAGCAGGAATGGGCCGGTAATACTCACATGTTTCCTTGTGAATGCTTGGAGCTTTCAGACCGCAATCTTCCTCTGTGGTGCTAGGACGACGCTTGGAGTTCTCTCTCTGAAGTCAGCTAAAGCTAAGCTACTTTAACCCATGTCTGTCTCCCTTGTTGTCTTTAGTCGTCAGTGGGGATCGACTAGTGCTCATCTTCCCCTTCCCTATCCAGGGCCAAGCGCTAGGGAAATACAGGGTTTAGCTTCGCGTGCGGTGATTGGTGAGGAACCAATATAGGGAGTTTAGTGGAGAGAAGGTGATATCAGATCAGCCTAGGAGGTCTCCACTCCCTCCTTTCCCTAGAGTCAGGGCTCCTTTTCCCCCTTCCCTTTGTGTTGCACTTAGTCTTTCACACACTTTGCGTGACACATACTAGGAATGTAGATTACATCTGGAAAAGATGTATCTATCTATCGCAGCCCTATCACATCACCTTACCAGATATAGCACATACAAAACACTTGTGCAATTAGATCACTGACATTTTTACTGACAAGCAATTTTTTTGCCTTTGCAGGAGTTTGCTCCCATTGGAAAACTACTAATCAGGAGGTAAAGTTCTCATCCTCATAGGCAAATCTCTTATATTCTGTGGTGCGAAGAGCATCTATATTTGACCACAAATCCATTCATAGATACCATATGGTTTTGACAATATATGGATGATTTGGTCATCATAAGGCAATCCAACCACACAACCAAATTAATTTAATGTACAGGATTTTTTGAACAATAACAATCTAAATCTAAAATTCACAGTGGAATGATCACACAGAGCAAGAAACCTACATTGTTGTTACTATACAGGGAAATCCATGTAAAAATTTCATTGAAACTACCCTGTGTAGAAATCCCATTAGTGAGAACGCTAAACTTCATGCAAAAAGTTACCTTTTTTATCATGTCACCAAAAATGTGCCCAGTGGGAAGTTTGTCAGAGCACGACTGACCTGTTCTTCTGATGCTTCATAAGAATAGGTGTGCAAAATAATAATAAAAAAATCTGCCTGGCTTAACTACTTCATGACCTTGCGATTTTCTGGGGGTTGCGGGGGTGGTTCGTGCTTTGGTTTTTTGCTCCCCTTCTTCCCAGAGCCATAATTTTTTTAATTTTTCCGTCAACATAGCTGTGTGAGAGCTTGTTTTTTGCAATACAAGTTGTACTTTTGAATGACGACACCATTGATCTTACAATATAGCGTACTGGTAAACGGGAAAAAAATTCCAAGTGAGGTGAAACTGCAAAAAAAGTGCAATTCCACAATTGTTTTTTGGGTTCTTTATTTACCATGTTCACTAAAATGCTAAAACTGATCTGGCAATATGATTCCCCAGGTCAGTACAAGTACGCAAATACCAGTCATGTATAGATTCTTTTTTATTTAAGTGGTGAAAAAAAATTCCAGATTTTGTAAAAAGAAAAAATTAGCTTATGTCGCCATTTTCCCATACCCCCAACGCCTCCATTTTTCATGATCTGGCGCTGAGTGATGGCTTTTTTTTTTTTTTTAAGCGCCCCAAGCTGACTTGAGTGTTAAATGCTGCTGTCAGTTATTGACAGCAGCCTTTAACTGGTTAACAGCCACAATCTCAGGCTGATAGCTGCCATGTGCGGGGAAAGATGCGTGCTCAGCATTGGAGTGTGCATGCTATGCAGGGACACGACCTTTGACATACCTATACGTCAAAGGTTGTAAAGGGGTTAAAATTATATTTGAATATCCCTGTAGGCGCAAACTGTTAACTAAAAAAAAAAAATGCACTATTTTTACTAAACAAAAAAAAACAATCTTTTTTGGAGCAATTTCGTTTGTTTCCACATCCTACAGAAGGGGTTTTAAATAATTTAACATAAAAAAATTCAATCCCTATCATGAAACTAGAGGAGATACTTTCTAAAATTCTCCATACTGATATAATCAATCATACATGTTGAGACAAGAAGTATCCCAACGCAACTAACGCTCACCAGTCTTTTAGAGAAAATCTTAATACTTGGCTACAATGTAAGGGCAATATATTTTCGCGGCAACCCAAGAAGCAACATTTGTAAATGCATAAACCAAAATAAATTCCAACAGTAGTCACAAAAAAAAAGTATCAAATAAAATCACTAAATTAATTGCTATACCGCACATAGGATCTACCAAATATACTGTATGGTTTGCAATTCATTATACATAAGCTGTTACACCAGTACTTAAAAATAAACAAGTTTCAGAACACATTTATACACAATAGCAACTGAAAAAGTAAATATATCATTATGGGGAAGTGATTGCTTCTTTAGGTAAATGGACCTTTTTCCAAAGTGGATATTGGATCTAGATACCAAATGGTGTAAAACTATAAAATAGATCTTATGCATGTACTGTAGGAATAAAAATCTGTAACTGGCTATGTCACGCCGACCATCATGTACGGTTCTTGCTCCACCACTGGGCTCAGTCTGCCTTCTCTTTTGACCAATTAACCCTACATCTGTGCTCCTCGTCAGAAGACCCTCCTTCCCTAGCTAGGAGTATGTGTTATCAAATAGCATGAAAAGCGTGAAATGAGAGGCTATCAAGAGTCCTATACATTATTTTACTGTCCTATGCATGCACAGAACAATTGTTCTACATTAGAAAAAAAGCAACATTGTAACTTTCAAGTGGTGCTGGATTACCACTTAGACAGAATGTGAAACCCCTGTATAAGTAACTGCAGTGGCCATGAGATGGTGATATTGTCTGGGCTTTGCATAGTGGGATGTTTGTTATACATTGTTTTTATACAGTATGTGACAATTTAGGTAATATTTAATAACCACATGATTTTATTACTACAGGTAGTGGTATTTTTTGAACATTTTTCTAGGGGCATATACTGTTTTTTTTTTTTGTTTTTTTTTGCTGAACCCTAGAAATATCCCTGGCACACCATGTTATAAATGTACTGAGGCTTCTTCACTTTCAAAAAACATGGCCCCAAACAGCAGGTACTCAACCTTCCCGAGTCTAGCGCTGCCTCCCTGCTGTTCCGGTTTCTGTGTACACGCTGCTGTAGTGATGATACGAATGCAGTGCACATCACCGCTGCAGCAAACCACTGAACTTAGCGGCACGTGCTTTCTAAATCGGCAAACTCGCTGACCTCAGTTATTGGCAGAAGTGGTGATGTGTGATATAGTATTGACGTCACAGCTGCAGCCAGTAACCAGTGAGACGATGCTGGACCTGGGGAAGTTCAGCAACTGATGTCTTTGTAATTTCATATTTATAACATTATTTGAGCCCATATTTGAAAGTGTAAAACTCATTTGACTGTATTGTCATAAAATTTCAGTATTTGGAGCCTCAGTATTAATTTTGCCCAGGGCTAGTCTTTAAAACTGGCACTGTCTCTTGTCTGTGGCCACTTTTACCAAGAGTTGAAAAATAACTGTCTTGTGGTATTAGTTGCACTTTTTTTATGCCAAATTCATCAAAATACACATGCGATTCATAAACTTGGCAGAATGTCTAATTTTTCTTTCCTATCTCGAACCATTTATCACTTATGGCATCAAAAGTCGCAAAAATTGCACCAAACAGGTGCACTCATGAACACAGCAGGTGATAACTGGAAAGAAGTTGTGCTAAATTGTGCGACTTTTTATAACGTCTCCGGTGATGAATCAGGCAAAAACATCTGGAATCGGTAAACTTAGCCTACAAAGCAAAAAAAAAACAAAAAAAAAAGGCAAGCACATGCAAAGTAGATGAAACAAAAATACAAATAGAATGAGCTGGGACTAAAAAAAAACAGGAACAAAGACAATGATGAATCAGGGACAATGAGGTAAATATACATATCCTTGACAGGTGGAGAAGAAAACTGTTAGGGTATGTGCCCACAATCCATAATGGCAGCGTTTTGGACACAGCTCACCTGTGCTACGACCAAAACGCTTGTGTTCTACATTACAAGCACAGTGAATGGATGTATAGAAATCTGATGCCCACTGTGCTTCTATTAGCAGCTGCGTAAACTCACCGGCGGTGCGGCTTTACGAGCCGCAGCATGTCAGTTTCTGTTGTGTAGGCGCTCATCTCCACTACAGAAATTTCCCCAGTAGAATGTATTGGATGCGGTAACTCTGCATGGTTCACTGAACACATGCAGATTTACCTGTGTGATTGGACGCAGCAAAAATACACTCCGTCCAAAACCCTGCTATAGCCTGATCGGGGGCACATAGCCTTAAATCAGGTCTTCAAGTACCAAGAATTCAGCCCTACATACTTAGATAATATCAATTTCTGAAAAAACATTTTTTAGAAACTTCTAAAATTTTAATGGTTACCTTCAGTCTTTAACCTGACATTAAACAGTGTGCAATCATGACTTAGCTGCTGGTGGGACACTACTATAGGCGAGAAGGAACACCACAAGAGGTTAAAATGTCAGACAGCATTCCAATTAAGATCTTTGTCAGTTTAATTTTTGTGACAAATACTTGCTGCCATACCAGTTTTTAAGAGGCGCAATTTACTGGGAGATATAACTCTTAAAGGGAATCTGTCAGGAGGTTTTTGCTATGTAATCTGAGGACAGCATGAGGGAGTTAAAACACTGATTTCAACTATGTATCAAGCTGTGTTCTGTGGTTTACTTATAATGAAGGTTTTATCACTGACCTTACTGTTGCTGTGATTAGCGGCTGCATGAGCACTGATCCGACTCCACCCCTCCTGTGATAAGCAGTTCACTGTCAATGGACTATGTACATACAGAGACTGGTTTGGCAGGGCAGCTTTCTCAGCTCTGCTGCATGCTAAATCTAAGACTTATGCTAGTGTCACAACTGCTGCACCCAGGTCAAAACACTTTACATCATAACTGTAGATACTAGAGATGAACGAATCGATGCGCCGCAAACAGATTTTGAGTTTAATTTTCAGAAATTCACATGCAGCAGCAAATTTGACCAAGTTGATTTGAAAGGAAATAAAATAAATACCCGTACAATTTCACACAATACCAAAAATTGAATCAGCCAGAGAGCAGCCTGATGTCATAATTCCTTCCAGCTGTCCTATCACAAGGTCTAGCGCAACCAAATCCGGGAGGGTGGGGAGCTTTAGAATTTTAAAGCCTACTGATAGGAGGTCATTGCGCACAGCTCATTATTACAGACGAGGAATAACAATACCTAAATCTATTTGTGGTATACTACTGCAGTGCTGAAGCATAATGAAAATTGGAGTGCTAGTCTCAGTCTGAATAATACAGGGATTCATACAGAGAAGAGCAGGACCTGTAGAGTCAGTGTGATTGTGAATTGATTGATAAGTTTCTGTACAGCAGTATATCACATAAACACAATTTTTTTCTTACTCTTGATGCACTGCAAACAAGAAGGGCAGTTTAAGGCTACGTTCCCACCATCCAGAGCCTGCTGCGGCCCCGGCTCTGCAGAGAAGCCGCTGGCGGCTTCCACTCAATATGCTAATGAGCGGCACCATTTTTATTTATTTATTTTTTTTTTTTAGAGGTTAGGTCTGTGGGGAAAGCCTGCATGTGGACCCGCCAGAGAAGTTGACATGCTGCGGTCTGGAAAGATGCGCCACATGTAAGTTTCCACGGGTGTGCCGCAGACGCATCGTGGACATGGGATTTCTACAAATCCCATCCACTATGCTTTTTGAAGCTAAATAAAGTTATTTGGTGGGACATTGCTTAAACCCTTGGATTACCATCAGAACTGGGGTGAGTATATTGGTTAATTTAAATTATTAAAGAATGTGTCTGTTGTGTTTCAAATAAAGTGTTTACTCTGTCTGGTGTTTAACTCTTTAATTTAGTTAGGATTGGTCATGAAAAGGTCTGATTGACACCTTGTCATCACCAAACAAAAGAGCTAGGTGTCAGCTAGTCCCATTCACCCAATCTTGTAGGCATTTCTATTCATGCAATTTATGGGACAGCTGTGAACTGCTATTATAAGCCTGGGAAGGTGCCATTTGCAAACATGGTTCCTGGCTATAATTAACGGCTCACAGCTGGTTCATTAGCCGCTACGTCCCCCCGATCAGCACTCACCAGCGCTTTGGACGCAGTGTATTTTTGCTGCGTCCAGAACGCGGTGTTCTAATGCCGCACTTTTGTTGTCGGTGAATGTGAATCCACCGCATATAACGACACTTAGATCGGTCGAAATCTGCAGCGGAGACAAGCGTGTCCGCTACAGAAATTGACATGCTGCGGGTTAGTTTGGGTACGTGGCCACGGTCAGGAGCCGTTGCAGGTTTATACAGCGTCAAACTCGCAGAGTCCAGATGTTACAGCATAGTGGAAGGGATCTCTAGAAATCCCATGTCCACTATGCGGGCATCAGAGGCTGAAAATCACCCGTGGATACTGACATGCAGCAAGTCTTTCAGGACCGCAGCATGTCAAATTCTCTTGCGGAGCCGCTAGTCTCCGCAACAGAAATTTGACCACTCGAATGTATTGAATGCGGTGGTTCAGTGAACACATGTGGATTTACCTGCGTTCAATAGAACACAACGTTTTGGATGCAGCAAAAATATGCGTCCAAAGCGCTGCTATATCCGGATCGTGGGCACAGAGCCTAAAATTTTCTTAAAAATGGTGTGGGTTACCGTGTCATTTATATAAGCAGGGGAAGGGGCCATTAGCCAACAATGTTCCCTGGCTATTAATATCAGCCCACAGCTGTTTGTTTAGTCTTTACTAGCTAGATTACAGGGGAACCCCAGAAAAAAAAAATGGACATGGGGTCCATCTATAAAATCTAACCAGAAAAGGCTAAACTAGACAGCTGTGGGCTGATAATAGCCAGGGAAGGTGCCATGAATACTAGCCCCCTCCGCGGCTATTAATATCACCCCTCAGCAGTCCCAGAAATGGCACATCCATAAAATGTGCCAAATCTGGAGCTTGGTCTCCGCTCTTCCCACTGCCCAGTAGCAGTGGCGAGTAGGGTAATGGGGTTGGGGTTCACGTCAGCCTTGTATTGGCAGCTGACGTGAAGCCCAGGTTAGTAATGGAGGGCGCCTATAAGACGTCCCCATTACTAACTGCATAGTAAAATGGTCACCGCTTTTTCAATAAATACATGGCCAGAATAAAGTATTTTAATGAAATTAAAAAAACACGCCTTTTAAAAAATATTTTTGGGCCTGCGAAACCATCGAGCTTCTGAAAAAAAAAGTAAAAAAACAAACAAAACCAAATTCCTCACCTGTACCCGTCGGGCTCAGTCCACTTACCGCCAACGATTGTCCCACGGCGATCTGGGTCACTTCTATAGCAGTCAATACATGTAAAAAGAAAAATACTGGGGAGCGCAGCATGAGGAGAACCTGTGTGCCAGAAAATAAAGTTATAAGAGCAGGCGGCAAGGCTACCCTGATGAGGTTGTGCAGCCCTGCACAACCCGGGTGTTAAGTGTGGGTATCCGGAGACCAGAACAGTATCCAGCTACTCTTCCTGCTCAGCGTCACGTGACCACAGGGAGGGCGTTGTCAGAAGTCACATGTGAAGATCCTTGCACCACAGAGATTAAGATTAACCCAAAGCTGCTCCACCGCGTACCCTCAAGGAGGGAAAGATACAATGCAGATAGAAATGAACTGTGGCAAAGGAGCGCTAGGGTAGGAAAGTGATATTAAAGAAAGGACCTTTATTTTAGTAGCAATATGCTCCACAACGCGTTTCGATGGTCACAGCCATCTTCATCAGGTGGTATAATTGACAGAAGGGAAGTGACATATTATATAGGATTATTTCACCAATGAAATGCAAGGGGCAGCATAAAACATAATTAAAAACAACATTAAAAATACCATTAAAAATACAAAAAAAAAATAAAATCATCCCTTGTTTCCAGGTCCCATATTTTTACTTCCTCCCGAAGGCCCACAAAAGTACAACCAACCCTCCGGGTCGCCCTATAATATCTGGTGTAGGGTCGATCACTTGCAATCTTTCACATTATATCGACCTTTTTCTACAGAAATATGTATTGAGCTTGGATGGCTGTGACCATCGAAACGCATTGTGGAGCATACTGCTACTAAAATAAAGGTCCGTTCTTTAATATCACTTTCCTACCCTAGAGTTCCTTTGCCGCGGTTCATTTCTATCTGACTTCTATAGCAGTGAACTCAGCAATCACTGAAGTCACTGCTGTAGAAGACAGCAGTCTAAAATCATTCCCATCAGTATACATTGCTGCGCAGGAGGTCACTGGGGTTCATCAGCTGATCAGCCCCGGTGAGATCTCACCACAATCACCCTGGGAACATTCTTCAGAACGCTCCCATGGTGAGGTCTAGCTCACGTGACCGCAAGTCTTGGAAGCACAGTCTCCTGCTGAGAGTGAGCACGCTCCCCGAAGTATACCGTCAGCCGCCGGGGAGAGAGCATTGCCAGGGGCCAGGACCAGTAGGATACCAGGGGGCGCCGGACAGGCGAGTATAAGGATTTTTTTTTTATTACTATATATTTTTTAAATTTATTTATTTATTTTTTTAACAGGGGGCACGCCGTCTTGGCTGGGAAGACTACTGCTCCCCCCCAGCCGACCCGCTCTCGCTGTTATCAGCGGTTGGATGAGAGGAGTAGTAGTCGTCCTCTCCCGACCCGGGTACCACCAACACAGCGTTTCCACCGCGAATTTGCGGCCATTGGCTTTAATTGAAAGGCAGAAAATCCGCAGGTATAAAAAATTATACCTGCGGTTTTGCTGCGGTTCAATTCAAGTTAATGGGCGCGAATTTGCGGCGGAAATGACTGCACAATGGTCATGCTGCTGTTTTTACCCAAATAGTAATCCGGAGCGAAAATTTCCGCATCACATGCACAGCACATCCGGATTACCATTGCTATAGCTGGCAGACCTATTAAGCATTTTACACAGCGGGAAAACAGCCCCACAAAAATGCATCAAAAACACTTCATGTGCACAGCCTAAATGGCCCCATAATTTCTGACATAACTTTCCTGAACTTGGCAATATCCTATGTTTCGCTGTACAATATTGTTTTGCCACATGGTAGGGCTCAAGAGGGAAGGAGCACCATTTGAATTTTGGTGCATAAATTTTACTAGAATAGTTTGCAGACCACATTTGCAGATCCTCTAAGTACCAAACAGCAGTGCCTCCATTTTGGAAAATACTGCCCTCTGGGAATTCATGATTTTGTCTCCATGGGCGTTTTCCATAAACAAGCGCACAATTAATGTTGCAGAGCGAAAACCAAATATGACATTGTAGTGCCCAAAATTATTTATTATGCTTTTATTATATAGCATAATCATATTCTGCAGCGCTTTAAAACATTATAATAAGGGCTGTGCAGTCTGTAAGCCAAACCTCCGACTCCTCAATTTCCCTGACTCCCGACTCCACAGCCTGGCCTCACTACTGAGCATGTACATAAAGTGCAGCACAGACTCATCTCAGCTAAAAGCCGAGATCCTTAGATCAGGAATAGGACAGACATTTATAGGACATTTCATAACTTTCCCAAATTCTTATGAAAGCATTTACCGCACATCCTGCATTGTACTGCTGTACCCAATTTATTATATATTTTAATTTTAGTAGTCGGGAGTCTGTCCATTTTATACTGACTTCGACTCCACCAAAATGGACACAGACTCAGACTCCACAGCCCTGATTATAATCACTGTCCCCATTGGGGCTCACAATCTAAATTCTCAATCAGTATTTCTTTACTGTATGGGAGGAAACTGGAGTACTTGGGAAAAACACACGCAAACATGGGGAGAACATAGAAACGCCATGTAAATGTTGTCCTTGGTGGGATTAGACCCAGAAACCCAGAGCTGCAAAGCAACAGTGCTAACCACTGAGCTACTGTGCTGCCTGATACATTGTAATGCCCAGCTTGTGCTTCTGGAGATACCGCAAAAATTAAATGGGCTCTCCAAACTACAATAATGCTAAATATGTAGCATTTAATTGTATGTTCTCCCTGTGTTTGCGTGGGTTTCCTCCGGGTTCTCCTGTTTACTCTCACATTCCAAAGACATACTGATAGGGAATGTAGATTGTGAGCCCCAATGGGGACAGTGCCCATAATGTCTGTACATTGTCTGAATTGTAAAGAACTGCGGCATATGTTGGCGCTATAAAAATAAAAAGATTATTGTTAATCTAATTGCAGTTTAAGCACACTGTGGGGCTTAGAATGAAGGGAGCATTTGGATTTGTGAGCTTGGATGTCACTGGATTTCTTTTGCCGGGGAACTATGTCGCAGTTTCAGAGCCCTTGTGCTACCAGTAACAAGGAAACCTCCTATATTTCCGTTAACAGCTGAGTGGGTTGGGTTGAAGATTTCAATGGTGGGATTTTGGGGTACTTTCATGTAAAAGAATCGGAGGCTATATGCAAATAACCCTCGGCTCAAACGCTGCTGCGAGTCTGAGCACAGAGTTATTTTACTGTGATCCAATTTTCTCGCATGCGAGAATCGAATCACAGATGAGGAGAAGACTGATCATTTAATTTCTACATATTATCTTTATTCTTTGGGTAATTGTGATTACAGCAATACTAAATTTAAAGGGAATGTGTTACCCCCTGGGCGATATCAGAGCTCTACTATGGGCATACAGGTGATAGATAAGTAAATCTATACATACCGGTATGGCCCATAGCAGAGGTCTGATTGCAGAGAAATCTCGTTTTATTAAGTCTGTTTTCCAGACGCTTGGCGTCCGGGGGACGCCAAGCAAACCCCTCCTATCTGCTTGCTATTCCCCTAAATAGCCGCCTCTGTGCTAAATTACCATATTCCCCACCCTCCCCTGCACGTCACAGGACCCTGTGACAGGCCCTATGACGTGCCCTGCTCTGCCTCCCCTCCCGCGCAAAGCGCCGCTCCCATGGAGCGTGCTTTGTTTCCCTCCGACCCAGTTTGGCTGCGTACTGCCAGCAGAGCGGAAGTCTCAGTGACTCACTGCGCAATACAAGGAAACAAAGCGCGCTCCATATTTCTCTGCAATCAGACCTCTACTATGGGCCATACAGGTAAGTATAGATTTACTTTTCTATCACCTGTATGGCCATAGTAGAGGTCTGATATCGTCCAGGTGGGGTGGGGTGACACATTCCCTTTAATGTCTTTAACCCCTTTAATAAACACCAATAAACCATATGGACCCAATTAGAATTCAACAACACCAATATTAAAAAGCAACAATCAACTACATGGCCTAAGTTAGAAATTGCCAAAACTTTATTGAAAACATGTACAAGAAGAAAATGCACAAAGTAAAAACAAGGCACACCACAGATGATAAATAGGTGGAGAACCTGGACCTGAATAATGTATGAAGTAACCACTATGTTAATCATGTGGCTCCAATAGGTAAATATACAACATCAAGCATATGAAATTATGAAACTTGATATGTTTGAGCAGCATTAAATGCACAAATGGCTAAACACATATAAGGAGATATTCAATATGAGAACATAAATGCACAGCATGGTTGCATCAAAACATAAATATATATATATAGGTAAGTATGAATAAATACCTATTCTGTGCACAATATCAAAGTGGAGCTGCATATATGTGTAAGAAACAACCTTATATGAACTGCCCAGTAAAACCAAAAGAATAGTAAGATGTAGTAAAGTTTAACTATATTTACCAAGGAGCGTAGGTCAGAGGTCCAGGCACCCACCACCCCAGAGGTGAAATTATATAGATATTATAGATGATATACCGGTAGGTTTGCTGCGATTCAATGCAAGTCAATGGGCGCGAATTCGCAGCGGAAAAGCCCAAACAATGGTAATGCTGCGTTTTTTTCCGCAATGGTAATCCGGAGAGGACATTTCTGTATCATGTGCACAGCACATCCGGATTACTATTGCTATACAAGGCAGACTTATTAACAAGCGGTTTCAATGAGTTTCCACGGCGGAAAAACAGTCGCTGAAACGCATTAAAACCGTATCGTGTGGACATAGACTCAGCCCCAATTTTTTTCATGAGGACAGCATTGGAAAATGGACCCCAAAATTTGTTCTGCAAGCTCTCCAGAGTATGCAGATACCCCATATGTGTTTGAAAACTACTTTTGAGGCAATGTGCAAAGCTCAGAAGAGGAGTGACATATTGGAGTTCAGATTTTGCTGGACAGGTTTCTGGGCACCATGTCACATTGGCAGAGCCTTTGAGGTGTCATAACAGCAGAACCACCCATAAGAGACCCATTTTACAAACTACACCTCTCAATGAATTAATCTATGGGAGCAGTAGTCATATTGACACCACAGGTGGGTCACAGAGTTTTATTCCATTGGGTAGAGAAGAAAAAAAAAATTATATTTTTACCACCAAAATGTTGTTTTAGCCCCAGATTTTACATTTTCAGGGTATGTGCACACGATGCAGAAATGCTCAGGATTTTTTCCTGAGCGTTTCTGCATCTCTCTGGCAGGAAAAAACGCATGCGGATTGTACATGCGGTTTCCTGCCAGGGACATGCGGAAATGAAGCGGTCTTCACTTTCATTTCCGCATGCGGGTTGACAAGTACTTCCCAAGCGATTTTAGCATCACTTGGAAAGTGCTTGTCAACTTCACACTATATAAATCCATGCAACCGGCATGGATTTATATAGTGTGTGATGTCAAAAAATAAAAAATAAATCTATACTTTACCCTCTGATGGCCCCCGGTGTCCTGCTTCATCGGTCCCGGCTGCCGGCAGTGAAGACTGTAGGACCTTCCGACGTCAGCATCACGTGACCCGTCACATGACTCTGACGTCAGCGAAGGTCCTTCATTCAACTGCGAAGTGCGCGGGAAGCCGGCAGGACGCAGCGCGGGCCGTCAGAAGGTGAGAATATATATATTTTTTATTTTATTCTTTTTTTTTTAATGGTACCTGGGTCTGGATGAGAGTCCTCTCATCCACACCCGGGTACCATCCGCACATTAGACCGCATGAAAAGCGCATCAACATATACAGTGATGCGGATTCCATGCGGTCTAATGCAAGTCAATGGCGGCAAAAGAGCAGCGTTTCCGCAAAATTAATTGACATGCTGCGGATTTTTGAGCACAGCGTTTACGCTGCGGAAAAATCCGCATCATGGGCACAGCACATGCGGATTTCCATTGGGGAACATTGCTGCCCTTCTACCATGCGTTTTTCATGCGTTTCCGCGGCGTTTACGCAACTGCAAAAACGCCGCGGAAACGCATGAAAAACGCATCGTGTGAACTCAGCCTCATACTGGAAAATGGGTAAAAATAGCACCAAAATGTCCCACAATTTCTGCTTAATGTAGAAATACCCCATATATGGCTGTGCAATACTGCTTAGCCATATGACGAGACTTGGCAGGGACAGGGCGCTATTTGTCTCCTGGAGCGCAGATTTTCCTAGAATAGTTTGCAGACTCCATATAAAGAGACCCTAAGTGCTAGAAGAGCAGAATCCCCCCTCAAGTGACCCCATTTTGGAAATTATACCCCTTTGGGAATTTATCTACATGTGTAGTGACTATTTTGACTCCATGGGTGTTTTCCAGAAACAAGCAGCAGTTGATGTTGCCGAGTGAAAATTGCAAACTGCCGTTGTAGTGACCAGTACGTTGTGCCCAGCTCGTGCTTCTGGAGACACTCACCGGTGGTCTCTCATTGCAACAGAAATGCCGAACATGTGGATGATAACTGCGGTTTAGGCACACTGGGGTTCAGACGGGAGGGGCAACATTTGGATTTGGGAGTGCAGAAGTCGCTGGATTTCTTTTCGGGGGGGGGGCGAGGAGCCACTTAGCTTTTCCAGAGCCTTTGTGCTAACAGTAACGTGGAAGTCCCCTGTATTTCCAATAACAGATAACCCGAATGTGGGCTTTTTTTTGTGGATTGAGTTGAAGCTTTTGTTTGGAACATTTTACATAACATCTTTTAATCACATTTATTCTCCCCTCTACACTGAGCACATCTATCTAAATCTCCGAGTGACGTGATTCAGATGAAACCCCCGAGGGATTGATTCCCTATAATGAGGCAGCAGTTATTCTGGACTCCGTCTGGCCTCTGTTCAGCGTTGTCCTTTTTTTTTTTCCCCCCAGAGGTGCACAAAACTGTGGGCGACGGCACTTTTATGCACACTTAAAAATGTTAGACACCACTGGAACATAGGTAAGACAGCGTCCACAGTGTCCCCATCTGCCTCATTATAGGGAATCTTCCGCCGGGGGTTTAGTCTAAATGACATATTCCGAAGATTTACACGGAAACCCCAATGTTAGCGCTCAACATAGGGTACAGGATAAATGTGTGCCTAGCCTTACTTTGATCTTTGGGACAGAGAATGAACATATCAACAGCAGGTGAAGAATTGGCTTTATTTATTTTTTACGCTGTTCCTCCTGTGGTATAAGTGATTAGATGACTATTCTACGGGTCGGTGCATTTACAGCGATACCAGATTTATATCGGGTTTTTATGATGGCCCCCCCACTACACACACTAAGGCGCTTTTTTTTGCAAAAACTAGTTTTTGCATTGCCATATTTTGAGAACTATAGTTTTTCCATACTTCGGCAGACAGTCATGTGAGGGCTTGTTTTTCTGCGGCGGGACGGTTTGCTGTTTTTATTGCTACCATTTCCGGGCACATGACATTTTTTGATCGCTTTGTATTCCGATTTTTAGGAGGCAGAATAAACAAAAAAAAACAGCAATTCAGGAATTTATTTTTTTTTTAATGTTGTTCAGCGTGTGGTAGAATTGATAACGCAGCTTTATTCTTCGGGTCAGTATGATTACAGCGATACCACATTTATATATTTTTGTTTTGCAGCTTTCACACAAAATTGTTTTTTGCAGGACAAGAGGACGTTTTCAGCTATACCACTTTTATTTACATTCGCCTTTTTAATCGCGTTTTTTTTTTTTCACTTTTTCTTTGGCGGTGTGATAAAGCATTGCTTTTTTGCCTTTTAATTTTTTTTACAGTGTTCACTAAGGGTGAACTAGTGGGACAGTTTTATAGATTTGATCGTTCAAGTTTTTTTTTCTCTTTGTATTTTTTTTACTTTGTGCCTCTATGGGACTTTCACTTTTTGCATGCTGATCACTTGTATAGTATAGGAGTGCAGAAGCATTCCTATGCTATACAAGCTGTCAACGCTGCACTGAAAGACAAACTTGTTAGATCATGCACTGAGCATGAGCTAGCAAGTTCGCTAGCTCTGGTGACCCGGAGGTCCTCATGACGACATGGGGTCACCATAGCAACGATCAGCCCCCTGCGATGATGTCGCTGGGGTGAGGATCCTAGGGCAGAGGGGGCTTCAGAATTTAGGGGGTTAAAGTGCCTGGAGCCGACACTGCTCCTGGCACCGTGTGACGGCTGTCAGAATCAGCTGATAACAGAGGAGATTGCGCGCACACAGCCTCTTTGCCTGCAAAATCACCTGGACTTATCCATATGTCCAACGTCGGTAAGTACCAACCGACCTGGACATATGGATGCATTCAAGGTCTTGATGGGTTTAAAGGGAACCTGTCACCAGAAATAATGCTATTAACCTGCAGATATGTGGTTAGTGTGCAGGTTAACAGCGTTATTATGCTGCCCGTTCAGTCATCGCTCTGAGAATACTGAGCGGCGGCTGTAACTGCGCCCAGGGGGTGCGGTTACAGAGGCCGTTCTGTATACCAGAGGGATGACTGAAGGGGCGCTGCCCCCACCTCCATGGCAGAAAAATTATAGCTCCCAACATATGGCAATATTAAAATCTCATTTTTGCTAGGTTTTTTTTTTAATCTGTAAAAATAGCAAAACTTAAAAGGGAACCTGTGAACCGAAATAACGCTGTTAATCTACAGATTAAAAAAGTGTGATGATTATGCTGCCCGGCGCCTGCACGTAGCCGAATGCAGCAGGGAGATAATAAACTTTATTCTCCCTGCCAGCATTCGTTATTCAGTTATGGAGGTGGGGGCAGCGCTGGTTAAGTCAGCCCTCTGGTATACAGAATGGCCGCAGTAACCGCACCCCCGGGGCAACAAAAATTTGTTTCTAGTATCGCCATATTTTGGAAACTATAATTTTTCTGCCGACAGTCATGTGAGGTCTTGTTTTTTTCTGGATGAGTTGAAGTTTTTATTGGTACCATTTAGGGGTACATAATATTTTTGTGTCACTTTCAATTCCAATTTTTGGAAGGCAGAGGGAATAGAAAAAAAAAAAAGCAGTTAAGGATTTTTTTTCATGCTGTTCACCTTGTGGAAAGTGAGGAGACCGTTTTATTCTTCGGGTCAGCATGATTACAGCAGTTCCGCATTTATATAGGTTTTTATGTCTTGATGCTTTTAAACAATAAAGACAATATTATAGCAAGTGGCAAAGTCTAATATGACCTCAAGATCTGCCTGATAAAGTGGCCTTATTTTACCTCCCGCTGCCATGACTACCATCAGCTCCAAGGGATGACATTGCACGAGCGCTCATGAGGTGAGAAAGTGAGCCCCTTTACTGTCAGAATCTTTTAAAAGCTGCAAAGCATTTAGAGGGTTAAACAGCCAGGAACAGCGTTGGAACAGTGCTAGCACTGGCCCTGGCTGGTAATGCAGGAGCTCAGCTATCAGTTAAACCAAGCTCCCAGTGGCAATCATGTGGGCACATGATCACCAAGACGTACCAGTACATCCATTTGCGGGAACAAATTGCAAAATAAGACATACAAAAGTGGAAGAAAAACTAGCTCACTCAGGCTCTAGGCATTATAAAGCGTAGAGTTCAAGGGACCACTTGGTGAATGTACAAAAAAAAAAAAAGGATTCCAGCTTCACAACACTGCAAATTTATTCCAAGTTATAAAATTAGATCCATAATGTGAATAGAAACACCAATGCGTTTCTAACACACACACTCCGTTCTCCTTCAGAGCACTGCAGGTACAACAAATACCCAAGGCAGCAGCAGCAGTGATTACAGTATACATGTCCTCATGGACCAGATGTTTTATCTGCCAATGCACCAATCTGATGCTCAGCATACCATGGGCCACTAGCATTGGTGGCAGAAGGTATGCTGATGTGCATCTACTTCATTTTCATGAAGAAATCTATAAAGAACTGCTGCTGTCGCTGACCCTAGACTGCTAGACATATCCTTGCCTTGCCTGTTATTTTTCTACCCCAAGGCATTTGCCGCTGCACAGCCATACATCGCCTGTGTTTTGTAGTGCCAACTGCATTGCTGTTAGAAGGCTATAATGTATTGCTGCGATCACTGCTGGCCTTACACTGCCAGACATCTCCCTTGCCCGACTCATCTTCTTTTTCTACCTTTGACGGTCTGCCGCTATCACTGTTGCAAGACACACAAAAACACACACACACACACACACAACCTCAAGCATGTGTGCAGTGTGTTGTACTACAATACTGTATTACAAAGAATTTAGCAAAGAACAAACGCTTGATAATCCCTAAAACAGAGATAATTTTTGTACCTCCACTTGAGAGAAAACGGCTTTTTTAGTTTTCCCCAACTGTGTATAAAAACGCATCTGCCTCTAAAAAGAGTCAATTTTTGGACCGTTTTTACAATTTAGATAACCTAAAAAGTGTGAGTGCAGAGTATTATTAAAGAGAATCTGTCAGCAGATTTTTGCTTGGTAATCTGAGGTAGGGGTTAAAACTCTGAATTCAAAATGTGTCACTTATCAAGCTGTGTGCTGTTTACTTACACTGAAAGTTTTAGCACTAGGACCTCATCATTGCCAGGTCTGATGTGCATGTGACTGTTAGTCTGCCCCCACCCCCTTAAGCAACTTAGTCAATAGACTTCTATAGATAAAGAGCATAGTGTGGGCAGGGTTAACATCCTCAGCTCTGCTGCATTCTACATCTAAGAACTAGTGATGAGCGAGCACTAAAATACTCGGGTACTCGTTGCTCGGGTCGAGCAAATTGGAATGCTCGAGTGCTCAGTCCATGGGAAACTCGAGCATTTTTACGGTAGCTTCCCCCGGCGGTCTGCAGAGGGCCTAAAAATTGCCCAAATTGATGGGAACAGTGCTCAAATGACATGGGAACAGCATGGGGAAGACCCCTGGAAGCATTTCTGACCCCCAGGTCACAGCCGTCAACAACGTTGTCAGAGGTATTACGCCACTTTTACGGACTCACAATAAAACATACCAAAAACGAAACCAAAATAGATTTTCCTGGGAAATATGTTAAAGAACATCCTTTCCAGGGTAATGACTTGTATATAAGGCAAAATAAATAACCAAAAACAAAAATACTCCTCCACACCTTGGGCTATGTTCACACATAGCGTTTTTGATGCGTTTTTGCACTTTTGCATTGCTTTCAACCAAGACCAATGCATTCACTGGGAAATGTCATTTTAACATTTTAAAACCTTATCTGGCCATGTGGTGTGTGAGACATCAGACACATGCACAGTGCTGAAAAGACATGGGAACAACATGGGTAAGACCCCTGGAAGCATCTCTGACTCCTAGGTCACTGCCTAAAAGTGCGCCCATCATAAGTGATCCTCGGCGCATGCAAAGATGCCTCCCGCCATGCACCAATCATTGCAGACTAGCAACAATCACCTTGTCCTAGAGCAGCATTCAGTTGTCCCTACCCCATTCCTAGGAATGCAAGCACAAATATGCAGCTAATGCCCCACAGACCACACTACTAAATTCACAAAATGAAATATTGCCTTTTAGGCTCGTGGAGACGGATGCTTTCCGCAACGTTCGGACAAGGACGTGCTTGCTGATGGTGTTAGTTTAGAGTGTTCAACAACAGGTGCAGGGCGAGAGGTATCTTGGCATGCGCCATGGACAGGGGATTGGCATGCACGCACAACAGCGGAACAAGCAGTGGTGTCACCCGCAGACACTGTTGCTAGACCCTGGGGTTCGGACCACTTAGTCGGATGCTTTGCTGCCATGAGCCTGATCATGCTGGTGGTGGTCAGGCTGTTAGTTTTGCTACCCCTGATGATGCTGGCCTGGCAAGTGGTGCAAATGGCCTTTTTGGCGTTATCGGCAGAGTCTTTAAAAAAAACAACCAGACTCGGAAAGACCTAACAGTTGTACTGGCAACTTACTTCGTGTTGATGTTACGGGAACGGTTGCCGCCTTCTGTCTGCAGCCACCACACTGCTTGTTCTTGCCTGTTGTGCTACGCCTCCCTCCCCCTGTGTGCTGCTTTCCTTGCTCTGCATGTCACTTTGCCAGGTTGGGTCAGTGACTTCATCGTCCACCACCTCATCTTCCACTTCCGTACCCTGGTCCTTCTCCTGACTTTCTGGCAATTGTGTCTCATTATCGTCCACCGATTGTTACAGTTTCCCACCGTCGCCTTCGTGTGACCGTGGCTGCTCAAATTTTTGGGCATCGCTAGATGCGATGTCTTCTTGCCCCGCTTCAAGTGGACCGGGCGAGAGGCCCGAATCTATGAATGGAAAAGTGAACAGCTCTTCAGAGTGTTCAAGTATGGGATCAGTTGTCTCCGGGCACTATGCATGATGGGAGGAAGGAGGATCAGGGTGAGGAATATGCAGTCCAGACTCACGACTACTGGGACTTGACCATGTGGAAGGCAGGGTGGTGGTGGGGCTAAGTGACTGGAAGCATTATCTGCTATCCAACCAATAACCTTTTCACACTGCTCTGTGTTCAATAGTGGTGTTCTGTGGTTCCCTATTGGGACAAGAAGGTCGAGGGACAAGATGTGGGTGTTTGTTGTGGCACAATTTCAGCTTTCCCACAGCCTCGGCCTCTGTATGCACAATCATCACCATGACGTCCACTTCCAAGTCCCTTGCAATGCGCCTTGCCCATTTTAAATGGAGGCCAATATTTTCCAAGTTCACTACAAATTTCTGGATTTTTATCGCTGTAATATGGAAAGAATCTGGCTGTATTCTGCTGTGGCAACAAGCAAATGGAGCAGAAAAACAGTGTTCTCTGGATTGCTTTTTAACAAAATAATCAGGATTAAGATAAAAAAATTATTATCACTGGCCCCTGATACCTGGGGCTATTTGTAGAAATATCTAACAGCAGCAGCAGACAGAACTGGAATGGAGCCTCTTGTGCTGTATTATACACTACAGTCTGGCACATACACTGCAGCTGGATTAGTCCTCAGAAAGACTGTTAGTTCAGATGGATATTATAGATATACGTTGTGGAATACCTATACTAACTCTAAACAAGCAAATCTCTCCCTGACAGAGCAGCACCTTTCCCTACTCGGCCTGATTCCGGGGTAGACTGTGACAAGCATGGCGGCGCCCGGTCTTCTATACACCTGATGATGCTGTGCGGTCAGTCACTGTAATGCCACAACCAACATGGCTACAGTATTACAGTGTGTGGCAGGCAATCCCTGCATGTTCATTGGCTCTCTAAAGAGTGCCAAATGCAGGGAGGCGACCAGAGCTCAAGCCCGAGCAACCAGGAAATACTCGCAGAGCATCTCAAGCAGTGAGATGCTCAGACGAGTATCGAGCAGTGGCGACCACGTTCGTTCATCACTACTAAGAACTCTTTGTCTGAACTGCTGCACACAGTAAACTAAGTGATACAGGTGCATCTCACCAAATTAGAATATCAAAAAGTTAATTTATTTCAGTTCAATACAAAAAGTGAAACTCATTATATAGTCGTTACAGAGTGATCTATTTCAAGTGTTTATTTCTGTTAATGTTGATGATTATGGCTTACAGCCAATCAAAACACAAAAGTCATTATCTCAGTAAATTAGAATACTTTATAACAGCTTGAAAAAGGTTTTTAAAATCCGAAATGTTGGCCTACTGAAATGTATGTTCAGTAAAAGCACTCAATACTTGGTCGGGGCTCCTTTTGCATCAATTACTGCATCAATGCGGCGTGGCATGGAGGTGATCAGCCTGTGGCATTGCTGAGGTGTTATGGAAGCCCAGGTTGCTTTGATAGCAGCCTTCAGCTCGTCTGCATTGTTGGGTCTGGTGTCATCTTCCTCTTGACAGGTCAGGTGAGTTTTTTGGCCAATCAAGCACAGTGATACTGTTGTTTTTAAACCAAGTATTGGTACTTTTGGCAGTGTGGACAGGTGCCAAGTCCTGCTGGAGAATGAAATTTCCATCTCCAAAACGCTTGTCAGCAGAGGGAAGCATGAAGTGCTCTAAAATTTCCTGGTAGACGCCTGCGCCGACATTGGTCTTGATAAAACACAGTGGACCTACACCAGCAGCTGACATTGCTCCCCAAACCATCACTGATTGTGGAAACTTCACACTAGACCTCAAGCAGCTTGGATTGTAGCCTCTCCACTCTTCCTCCAGACTCTGGGACCTTGATTTCCAAATGAAAATTGGAACTCTGGAACCTTGTGGAGTGTGCCAATGATTGCCTTCTGGACATATGTCAAGTCAGCAGTCTTCCCCATGATTGTGGAGCCTACTGAAACAGACTAAGGGACCTTTTTAAATGCTTAGGAAGCATTTTCAGGTGTTTTTTTGTTAATTATTTTAATTTACTGAGATAATGACTTTTGTGTTTTCATTGGCTGTAAGCCATAATCATCAACATTAACAGAAATAAACACTTGAAATAGATCACTCTGTTTGTAATGACTCTATATAATATATGAGTTTCACTTTTAGTATTGAAGAACTAAAATAAATTAACTTTTTGATGATATTCTAATTTATTGAGATGCACCGGTACATCACTGGAATCAGGGTCTCTTTTCCTACATTATGCTGCTCTCAGATGAGGTAGCAAAACCCTGGTGACAGATTACTTTTAAATGGGCTCTTGGTTACCAGCAGTTATCGGTTTTCACCAATTTTCATGTGCTCTTAACCTGTGTTTGCATTCAAGAGGTAAAACGTTGTTGAAACAGCCCTAGGAGACCTCAGCATACTACACACATCTTTTCAGGGCAATTAGAGGCTTTTCAGTATTGAGATGCACATTTTGTTGAAGCTGGCAAATTTGAATTTTGAAGATTCACTCATAATATATAGGATGCTGGAGTGGTGTAAAATTAATGCAAAAAATGTTAACTGAATTTTTCCCGCAGGCTGGGCTTCGCATGTCAGAAGTTAATATGAGACAGAATAGCATGATCCACATAAATATAGGCTAGGTTGAAACTTGCATTGGAGGCTTGGAGCAGCAATCACATATTTCGTTCAATAACAGGCACAGAAACCATGATGGAATCCTGAAGGACCTATTTATTTTCATTTGTGTCCATTAACCAAACAAAATTCAGAAATACATGTGCAACTCATCTTTAAAGCCTTTGTATAGGTATCTTATAACAGCACTACAATGAAAATCCACAATGAAATGCAAGTGAAACAGGTGTTACAAAACCCAACTGATTATATGCATTATTTGATGCATATAATGCTAAAGATAAAAACTTCACTGTATCAATAGCAACAATATATTAATCAAAGCAGCATAGTGTTCACTACTGATAAACGAATAGACTCTAATCAAATTAAATTTGGGTAAAAATGGATACATTTTAAGGTACTCACTGAAGCCAACAAATTTGAATAATATGTGATAAGCTGCATGTGAATAACTGAACACAATGCAGAAGTTTGCATCAGCCAGAGAAGGTTCACATGACCCCAGGTAGCCTTGCAGCTATTATATTGTCAATAGCACAATCAGGAGAAACTATCATAGCCTGAATAAAAGCACAAGCAGGAAATGCAGCAGCCCTTTTGTGCTGAATCTGGATAGAGAGAATATATCACAGCTCACAGTTTAGTCATAGAGGGAGAGAAAAAGCCATAAAACATTTATGAAACTGTACAAATAGTGTGTGACCAGGGCTGTGGAGTCGATAAGCCACAGTTGCGACTCCGACTCCTGGATTTTATCAGGTTCCGACTCAGACTCCGGCTCCGGCTCCTTCATAAATGGCCAATTCGTAACAATAAATTTACGGTTGTAAAATATTAACATCGTGCTTATTCAGTTTCTCACCATCATATAAGTAATCAGACCACTTAGAGCAAAAACTATATTTATTAGAATACAATTAGAATATAGCAAATAAACTTTTATAAACTTTTATAAACTCTTGTAAGTAAATATGCAATAAACACTGTTATGCAGTTAATAAGAAATCTATAAATTTGTCCTCAGAAAAAGTATTGCCTCTGTCAGATCCTCCTTCATGGATGCCCTCAAATCTGATCTAATTATTTTGAGAGCAGAGAACAACCTCTCTACACTAACTTGGGTTGGTGGCAAAGCAGTAACCACTCGGGCAACATCTCTGACAATGTCAGGATACAGAGGAATCGCTTGTTTCACTGTTATTTTTGATGAACGGTCAAATTTCCCAATTTCTTTTAGTGCACATGAAAAATTCTGCTGAAATGTACTGGCTGTGTTCTTTGATGGGGATGACTCTTCTTCTATGCGGGAACGCTTTGCACGGTCCTTGTGATCCAAATATTTTTCAAAATTAAATTCTTCATCAGTTGATGATGAGGGTGAAGATGTGGCAGGACGACCAAATTCTTCTTGTTCCTCCTGACTGTTCTGCAACCCTTTCATCCTTACTGCTATTTCAAACAGAGCTTCTTTTCCGTTAGTTAGCTGTTGATCATCTAGAAGAATCTGATGCATTGGGTCTACATAAACAGCTGCCAAAAGAATGTTATTTTGTAATAGTAGCTCCTCTCTCCTTTCATTGATGTAGCAATGCCACTTGCAATTAACCCTCCTCTTTGGGACAGGCGAAACATCAGGTTCTTCCACTCCTTTAAGAAAATACCTGGAGTTAAGTCCTCTGCTTGTAATTTTTTAGTCACTGTAAATGGGTGCTCTAGCAATTTTTCCAGCTCAATCACCTGATTCCACTGACTTTCATTTAGCGTCAGTTGAGGGTTAGCCATGTCTACAAGAAAGGTTTTCAGTTCAACCAAGCGGTGAATCATTAAGTAAGTACTGCCCCATCGTGTGGCTTGATCAATAATTGCCCCTTTTCCAGCACGTCTCTTCAAAATTGAGTCAACTTTAGGGGTTCTGGCAACAGTAGCCAATTTTCTCACCTTGCCAATCAGTGCAGCAGCATGTCCTTCTTGCAGACAGTCTCTTATAGCCAGCTGTACCGTATGCACAACACAGCGCATGTGATGAATGAAAGAACGTATTGACAGTTTCAACAAGATCATCTAACCTATCATGTTGCTGTTCATCTGAAGCAACTTCAGTTTGCTCCTCAGTTACAATACTGTGTTCCTCTATTTCAAACATTTCTGTGTCTGTGGACCCAGAATGTTCTTCTAGCTGCTGGTCACCATCATTACTCTCATTCATTAGCTTAATAGTACTTATCATATTTGAAGCATTGTCAGTTACGACAGAAAGAACTTGCTCTTTTTTAAGTTCATAGTCTTGCAGAACCTTTTCCACCAAGACCTGGAGAAACTCACTGGTGTGATGAGCTTTGGTGTCTTTTACTGCCAATGTCTTGGTAACCATTTCATTTTTGTCACAAACAAATCAGACATTGATGGCAAAATAGTTCACTCTGTGACGTGTGCAGGCATCCATTTTAAGAAACAGAAAGCGTCCCTTGAGAGTTTTTAAGTTCTTCCTTTTGTTTAAAAGCTTCTTCGATTACTAATTTTCTAATACTCTCTCTCTTCAGAGAAACACCAAGCTTGCGGGCCATTTCCCCATTCAGACACATAAAAGCTGGTCGTGAAAATAATGAAATAGGCACACTATCCTTTACAACAAGCTCTATGATCTGCTTTTTTAAATGTATCTATTGTCATTGTCACAGTAACTTTGTCACTGACAAAATATCTTGCAACTGATGGCTGCAAAGTTCTCTGCTCCTTTGTTTGGCTGGAAGAGCTGGGCACTGGTTCATTGGTTTGGATGCAGTCTTTCTCATCCACTGCTTTCAGTACTTCTGGATGAAAGCGCTGTAAATGTCTCTTTAGATTAGAAGCTCTGGTAGGAGCATTTTTATCTTTGCCTGAATATGCACTGATCTTGGCTTCACAGCATTGGTTTTCGTCTGGATCATTTGTCATACACTGACAGACATAATGTTTTCTATCTTGAGTGATGGTGAAATGTTCAAATACAGCTGATTTAATGTGACGCTTCGTCGTACAACTGATATAGTGGTCAGTAATACTGTTATTCCTCATGTACTCACAGTTAACTGATGCAAAGTTTGTTGAAAGGATAATACTTCTTACAGTCTTCCTCTTCTGAGTAGCAGCTGTGAGATGCTTGGAAGACGCACACCTAGTAAACATCTAGTCTAGAGGAGAAGCTTTACTACTAAGAATTTGCAACACATTTTCACTTTCAGTTTCATACATTGTAAGTAGGGGGGTTGGGGCAGCATGAGGTTAACCAAGTATAAGATTAGATAAGAGCAGTGGAGAACAGTGACACACAAGAAGTAAGAAATGTCTCTATCTCCAGCAGAACTGCTTATCACTGTTGTTCATAGTTTGATAGAACATATATATTTGAGTAACATTTATAAAATTCATATGAAAGTTCAATTATGAAATATTAATACATTTTTTTTTTAAAGCTGGAGTTGGAGTCGGTACATTTCTACCGACTCCAACCAAAACTAACTCCGACTCCATAGCCCTGTGTGTGACAGCACAGCAATGTTAGATTAGTATGTATGGATGGATGTGTGTGAGGCGGGGTCAGGTAGGTGCATATACCTTACAGCTGCTGCTTATTGATCAGCGTGCTTTTAATGCTACTGCAATTTAATCAAACTTTTTTTCTACATTTATGCAAAAGCAAGCCCCCACTGCTAATATATATTTTTTTTATTTATTATTTTTTTCCAGTATTTTTGGGGCTTTTTGGGATGCAGCAACAGAACAGATTACCTCATCAAAAAAGGGATAGTTTTTGGACTATTTTTGCTATTGTGGGCAGTTAACTACCAGCATGTCTGAATGAAAAAGCTTATTGCAATGTACAATAAAAAAATTATATTGTTGTACAGTGTTCAGCAGAAAGCTCTAGGAAAATACTTTTAATGCCAAATAACACAAAGTATTCTAAGAGTGATGTAATATTTCTGGTTAGCGAATAAAGATATTTGCCAACTTTGCAGCACAGAGGCGCCTTTATTAAGTCATTTTACAAATGAATGACAAACAAGAGCACAACGTTTACAGGATGTGACAAGATATTTGTGCATGAGGTGATGCCTCCTAAAGAGAAACCAAAATAATAAAACCGATGTTTAAACCTCAGTTATTTTTTTGGCATAAAAGTATTTACATACCGAATTTTTCGGACTATAAGACGCACCTTTTTCCTCCAAAAAATTTTTTGAGGAAAGTGTGTGTGGGTGTCTTATTGTCTGGATGCACCTGCTGTGGATGGGGGGGGGGGGGTGAACCAGCAGCGGCGGAGGAGCAGATCACAGGAGGCAGGAGCCGAAGGCAGCAGCTAACACGTGCCCGCTATTTAGGAAAATGAGTATACACTGCTCTTCACGCCCACAGTCCCGGGTGTGAAGAGCAGTGAATATTCCAGCAGCTGACCTCTGTATGTCAGGGCGGATGGCAGTGACATCATGCGCTGCTTACACGCTGAAGTCAGCTTTTATGTGTACAGCGTGATGGGGCGGCATATATACCTGGATGGGGATCGGGGATGCCATGTATACCTGGATGGGGGGGCCGTGTATACCACGATAGGAGGAGGGGCAGTGCCAATGTATACCAGGATAGGGGTAGGGTCGTGTATACCAGGATAGAGTGGGGGGTGGGCGGGAACCCCCGGTGTATACCAAGATGAGGCGGCCATATATACCAGGATGAGGGATATTAGTAAAGAATTAGGGGACATTACGCCAATAAGTGTCAGCAGCAGTCCCCCCCCCCCCCTATAACAGTGCTTCATGACCACATTTTTTGCTTCAATATTTTTTTCTATTTTTCTCCTCTAAAACCTAGGGGCATCTTATAGTCCGATGTGTCTTCTAGTCTGAAAAATACGGCACATTATCTCTAACCTCTTGAGATTTTTACAGTCCTAAAAGAAATTTATTTGCTGCAAATTGACTTTCCTGGACAAATTAAAGGAAACCCATCAGTTGATAAATGCTGCTCAAACAGGCAGCACGTAGCAGCCACTGGATGTACATTTACCACCATGTATGTTTGTTTCTGAAATGCCACATGCTTTTAATAGCCTTTGGGGACCAAGTCACATGGTGCACTAGTCAACTAGTCATACAAGCTGGTTAGTGACTGTCAGCAGGTGGGGAGAAGCTGCCGGGGAGCCACCTTTACGACTAGTCACCAGCACGGCTTGATCCCTGGTGGCTTTTAAAAGTATGTCTGTCTCTAAAACACGGTACAATTAGAGACAAACATACATGGCTGTGATTGTATAGCCAGTGGCTGAACATGCTCCCCACAGTTTGGGCAGCTTGTATAACCTGTCAGGTTCCCTTTAAGCGAAGCTGGCGAATTAGAATTTCAGACAATTCGCTTATCACTAGTGTTTACTAATCTAAATCTACAATTGTAGAAAGTAATATTAAATTTCCAATCAAAAACACCCAACAAATGAACTGAACCCCCATAATCCTAACTGAAATTCACTTCAGTTTTATCAATAATGCAAAGCAACTGACCCAAAAAAGAAATTGGTTCAACTGTCTTTGTGTTTTCGGCTGAGTGGCTTAAGCCATACATTCAGTGCTGCAACAGGTATTCATGCGCAGAGTCCCACAGGCTAGCAGGTACAACAAGCCTTTTGTGTGTATCTGAACACACGCCAAAATGTCTGCCTTTGTACTTAAACCTGTTTTCTGCTGATAACAAAGCCCTAAGTTGTGAAACCTTGCAGTCATGCCTGTGACTAACAGCTGCAGCTCTGCGAGAACAGACAGATGCAGAATGAGCTCTGCTACGTCATTACGCCCTTTAGCAAAACGTGATATTTCATTTAAAACTAACTCCAGAGCTGTGAGCATTTCGCATCACACCCATAGAAGCACAATGATAAACACAACATAGCAGAAGAAACACTCTCAGTTTCTGTAGGCCTATTATTAGATAATTGAATATTTCCATGATAGGATTTTATTTCCCACCTTTTTATTACATGATGGTAATTTCATGCAATACCTATATTGTTTTATATCGGATTTCTAAACACACCCCAGACAATAGCAAAACAACTATAATATGGGTGCAAGTTATGGTCTTAAACATCACCTAATTCTGCCACTGAAGGACTCAGTTACGATTACCATTAAAGGCAATGGAAAACCAACAAAAAACAGAAAGCATCCTTATGTCTTTAATGCAAGCATAACCCAGATATGAACAATGTCTAAGGCTATGTTCACACTGCATTTTTGCAATGTTTTTGTCAGGTTACATTTGTCTGTTGTGCATGCTGATAAAGATTAGTGCATTAAAAAATAACCTGATTGAACTTCTCAGAGTTTGGCTGTAAGCCATATTCATCAACATTAACAGAAATAAACACATGAAATAGATCACTCGGTTTGTAATGACTCTATATAATATATGAGTGTCACTTTTTGTATTGAAGAACTGAAATAAATTAACTTTTTGATGATATTCTAACTTAGTGAGATACACCTGTATATATATTGTCAGCCAGTCCTGATCTCCTTGCCTAACGTACTGTATGAGTCAGTGTAGGGGAAGGGGCAATGCATCTGAATTTAGCTTTATCACATGACAAACCCTTCTATCATGTCACCTCTGCAGAACGGCCCCTCCACCATGTGCTCAACTTGTAATCGCACAGCAGGTACAGTGGCTTATGAAAGTATTCAACCCCCTTGGCATTTTACCTATTTTGGTACATTACAATCTGTATTTAGACATTTTTGTAATCCAAGTTGGCTGTGAAGTATCAGCACTAAACAGTCTAAGTTAGTGAAGTGAGAAAAATATAGGCAAATTTAATTTATGGGAGGAAATAAACTTGGCATGTGAATATGTTATCACCCCTTTTGCTATAAAGCGCCTAAAAATTTCTAGTGCAAGTAACTACCTTCATAAGTCATATGCTTAGTGAAAGGAAGTCCACCTGTGTGCAATCTAAGTGTCACATAGTCTGTCAGTATATACACACACCTTTTCTGAAAGGTCACAGAGCCTGCAACACCATTAAGCAAGAGGCACCACCACAAGTCACAGTTGGGTTATTAAAAAAAAAAAAAAAAAAAAATCCCAATCTCTGATGATCCCCCGGAGCACCATCAAATCCATTATGGGAAGGACAAGGTACCACAACAAACTTGCCAAGAGTTTGCCACCCACCAAAACCCTCAGCCTGGGCAAGGAGGGCATTAAGAATCAGAGAGGCAGCACACAGACCAAAAGGTAGCACTGAAGGAGGTGCAGAGTTCCCAAGCAGAGACTGCAATATGTGTCCATACGACCACAATAAGTCGTTCACTCTATAGGAGGTGGCCTTTATGGATGAGTGGACAGAAAGTCTTAGTTACTTACCGGCAACGAGATTTTCGGAACCCCACCACGAGAGAGGGATCCACCCGTCAAGGACAGGAAACCAAACAGGCAGAAAACGGAGGCAAAACTCCAATGCATCAGTTGGATTACAGAGCATGAGAGGACCTCCAATGGTTATTGAGAAAAACACATTTTACCAGCAACACAAATCATAATCATAAAAGTGAACTTATAAACTAGCAGAAAAAGTGCTCACCTACACATGATGGGAGGGAATTTAAGGATGCAGTCATGGGGTCTGAAAAATCCCGTTACCGGTAAGTAACTAAGACTTTATCGATCACCCACTTCCTAGTTTGAAGTAGAGTAGAGACCAGTTTGGGAGAGAAACCTTTTTCCATTGACAGCACCCTCTCAAATTCCACGCCGTCAAATGAAGGTTAGTTATTTGTGGATGGTAGGTTGGTTACTGAGAAAGGAGGTTCAGAACATCTGGGAAGAACCACGGGTCAGTGACAGACATTGTTGTCAACCATGAGAACCATGGTCTTCTGGGCCAAAAGGGAGCGATTAGGAGAATCCTTGCTTTGTCTTTTCTGATCTTCCTTACTACCATCGGGATCAGGGCTATTGAAGGAAAGGCGTATGCCAGGTTGAATTTACATGAAACTAAGACCACATCTACCCCCTGTGGATCTTCTCTGGGATTCAGAGAACAGAATTTTTTTACCTTCCTGTTCAACCTGTTGGCAAAGAGGTCTACATCCCGATGGCCCCACATCTGCACTATTTGGCTGAAGATGGACTGATCTAATTCCCACTTTCTTTACCTTAGTAGACTGCGGCTTAAAAATTCCACTCTGATGTTCTCCTTTCCTCTTATGTGAAGAGCCGTAAAAGACAGGAGATGACTTTTGGCTAGTTGGAATAAGCGATCTGTCACCTCCACTAAGGGTCTGGATCACGTTTCCGCACTGGTGGTTTATGTAGGCCACTGTCACCTGATTGTCGGACAGGATCCAGACATGATGACCCTGCATGGACACAAGGAGTCTTCTTACTGCCAACTCAACTGCAAGCAATTCCTTGAACCCCTCTGGACAGATTAGTGATATGCACCAACCAAGGAACGGACTGCATCTATGTCGGGGATAGTGTCATCCTTCCTTCCAGGTGCCCTCTAAGGGAAATGTCATTTCCTAACATATCCCACTGTAAGGCTCTAGTATGCGACCATCACCTGACTAAATTACGTCACCGCAGGTCCTGCCAGTACACCGCGGGCCGCTGAGGAGAGAGGATCGCCGCCGGGAGACAAGGGGCCGCCAGAGAGGGGAGTATAAGGTTTTTTTTTTCATTTTACTTGTTTTTTTTAGAATAGATGCACCATTTGAAAGCATAACTCTCCTCATAAGTTGGTCACACAATATAAACCCATATCAGTTGCATGGAATAATATTGTGTGACCAACTTATATTACCAAGCCCTTTACGAAATGCATTTGAGTGATGCTCAAAATCGCTTGGAAAACCGCATGCAAGAAAGCATGTAAAATCCGCCTGCACTTTTTTCTGCCAGGGAGAGGAAAAAACGCTCAGGAAATTTCTGCTTCAAATCTGCATCGTGGGCACATAGCCTTATAAATAATTATCTCACACAGGAGTAGTTAGAACAACCAGGCGGCCACTCAGTGAGACAATGCAGGATCTTACTGAAGAGCGAGTACACGTTGAGCACAACAGACATAAGTGTGATACGGACAACTGTGAACATACCGTGTTGTTTTACAATAGATGACCCATAAAATAGTTTGTAATGTTACACAGCTAAACTCTGCTTTACTACCCCTCCCCGACACTGAATCATACAAGGTTAGAGAAGAACAAGGCTTTATCATTACATCTCCCAAAAAAAAAAAAAAAACAGCTCTAAACTATAGTGAGGGGTGTGCTTTGCTTTAAGTATTGGTAAGTGCTTATGATTGGTCGGCATTATACAGTGTGAAGACGTAAGCACCGTATTGAGAACTCTCTGATAACACACACTGGGACTTATAGAAAATTAAGTCATTAGCAATTAAAATATTTTGATTGCCAATATCTCCAAAACGGAGAGGCAAAATTAACAAAACAAACACGTTTTATTCAGCTCTGCAGCCACTATTACATTGTGTATCCAGTTAAACATGAAATATTTGGTAAAAGGTTCCCTGAGTATCTGTGTGAATGTGTCACTTCAGTTTTCTGCAATTTTGGAAAATCACAAAAAAAAACATTTTGTTCTTCTGACCAAAATATGTGAGGTTCACCCACTTTTCAGTTTATGTAAATACTTGCCCCTTTTTTCAGCCCAGGATGCCCTGAGTTTGCCAGGACTATACAGTGGGTACGGAATGTATTTATACCCCTTTACACTTTTAACTCTGTTTCACTGCAGCCATTTGGTAACACGAGCATATCATTATCTCCAAACTGAAAGTAAAGATTACACAAAAACCACAGGACGGATTTCATCAAACAAGGTATCATATCAATCAGTGTAATGGCGCCCACCTGACAGTGTATGTAGTTTTCAGAGCACAATCCTGCTGACAGGTGCGCTTTAAGTCTTCAGAGGAGACTACATTAACCAGGCCTCTAGAATGTCTACACAAAAACCACCAACTGAAAAAAATAGGAGGATGATACTTTTTTAAGCCAAGAAACAGGCAGTAGATAGCAGATTAAAAGAAACCTGTCCTTGGGTCTGATGAATCTAGCTTTCGCATTTTGGCCTTTCTGCTCACAACTGTGTCTTTTGCTACATTCAGAGATGGCGAACAGAAAAGGTACGATTGTGTGGTTCGAAGTATGCCAAGAGGGTGCTATGCTCATCTCATGGCAAATAGTGGCTACTTGTAAAATAGATTAAAAAAAAAAACAAAAAAAAACATCACTGTATAGTTAATGTTATATTTGTCAGTGTAGGAAAGACTAAGTGCAACACGAAGGGATGATGGGGAGGCCAGACACTAGGGAAAGGGGGAGTGGAGACTTCCTAGGCTGATTTGATATCACCCTGTCTCCCCTATCGTCCCTATATTGGTTCCTCACCAATCGCCGCACAGGAACCTAAAACCCTGTATTTCCCTAGAGCTAGGCCCTGGATAGGAAAGGAGAGGATGAGCACTAGTCAGTCCCCACTAACAACTAAAGACAACAAGGGAGACAAACACAGGGGAAAGTAACTCAGCTTGAGCATACTTCAGAGAGATTACACATGACCTCTTAGCACCAGGGAGGAAGTAAGCAGACTGCAATAGCTCCAAGCCTTCACAAGGTAAAATGTGAATATAACCGACGCCTCCCTATAGCAAACTGAAAATATTTAAACACCCACATCAGGGTGTTAATAAGACAGGAGGGAGGTAGCCGCTGGGTCCTAGAGTGAGAGATTCTAAGGTGTCTGTAATGCCAAACAAAGATCTCCTGCAACCAACTGCAGGGTGACTGTCACATCTGACACACACGTGACAATATTACTTCTTAGTTGCAATGACAATACTATTAGGTCACGGTCACACGACAATATTTTCTCTCATCTGAGAGAAATCGGGCCAATTATGCTAATCACACTCTGATCAAACTCTGACTAGAGTGTGATCAAAATTTTTCCGATTTCCAAGGATGAGGAGCTGGAAAAGAAACAACTTTTATCTGCTCTGTTCTGTCAGTCTGTGAAAATCAAACTTCACTCAGATGACATGTGATGGCAGTGCGATATTTTCTACAGACTCATCCGGATCCAATTCAGGCACGCTGCGTTGTTTTTTTTCCCTCGGATCAGTGAGGTCCGAGAAAAAAAAAAAGTATCAGACATGTACACGGCTCCATAGAAAAACATTGCACTTGGATCAACCTGATGTTTTTTCAGTTTGCACTTGGGCTGAAAATACGGTCATGTGCATGATAACTAATTTTACATTTCTTTACTTCTTTTTCAAATAAACACCCTTTTATTTAGGTTTGTTATAAAAAGGTTTGTTACCCCTGGTAACCCCCCTTTTGATTAAAATAAGTTCTGAAGGCAAATCCTCAGGCAGATCAGTGTCCGGCCCATAGCCCTGAACAGCTCATTTACATATTAGAAAGTCGTAGATTTCTCTGGAATTAGACATCGGATCGCAGATATCAAGGTATCGTTTTATTCAGCTTCCTATGACCTACGTGCCCATATAGACGGTTTAGGATGGTTTGATCCTACTGACAGATTTCCTTTAAGTGCTTATGCACACCTTGAATATTTGCAGCGTTTCAGTGAATTCTTTTGAGAGTAAAAACTGATGCATTTTGAAGTACCAGCAAAACAAAAGATTTTTGCAATCCCATGAGCATTCTTTTTATTCTGTGCGTAATTTTAACCAAGTGTTTTGTTTTTTTCTTAATCTGCACCATATCAATTCTTTCATTGTTTTTGCAGCAATGTTTACCCATTCAATTGAATGCATACAAAATACAAGTAAAAACACTCAAGAAAAAAAAACAATTATTGGAATTTTGTCTGCCGAAACACATTTTTAGTGCAAAAGTATCCGCTGCAGGTAATCAATTTGGTCACAAACCTGAATGAAGCAAAAAAAGCCATAAACAGTGTTTGTTTCAATTCAACAAAGCTAAAGAATTATTGTAAATTGTAACACGTCAAGTTTTTTTGCAAAAAAAACAAACAGATCAGGTCCACATGTTACACATGTACAGCACATATCAATAGTATAAAAAATAATGTAGGTAGGCAGGTATGACCAAACACAAACGGCAATGTCCCAAATGGATTACCATTAGACAATTATTACAGACCAATACCTGCCCACAGCGATATTAAACCAATAGAATCATTGCAGCTACACAGAAGACCTACATGCAATTCACATGCTGCTTTATCAAGAAGTACAAAGTGTAGGAATGTATTCACACGGGAATTATTTTATTTGTTCAAAAAAACAAAACAAAAAGTTTATTGAAATTGGCTGCATTTGTGTTACAAATATAGGAGGATAGTGGCAGAAAATAAATGGCTACAAAACTGTTGTGTGCAAGTAGACTTAAGCTAAAATCTGCAGTTAGTTGCGCATCTCCCATATTTAAGTAATGTTATTAATAAGATCCCACCTGAAACAATCTATCAAATTGATTCTAATCATTGGGCCTCTCCAGTGAAGCTTTGTATAATCAGCATTTCATTTTAGGAAATTAATTGCCTGATTGATTCTCAGGAGGAACTCAGCTGTCATTGCCTTGCTGTCATAATTTTTGAGAAGGGGTGTCACAACAATAAAATTTGAATGCAAAGCCACTTGAAATTAGATTTTACTCCTCTGCTTATTTAGTTAAGCTGGATATTATAACTAAATGCATTAATTTTCTATAGCATTTCTCTATATTCACCTGAAAGGAGTCTGTATGTTCTCCCTGTGTTTGCGTGGGTTTCCTCCGGGTTCTCTGGTTTCCTCCCACGCTCCAAAGACATATTGATAGGGAATTTAGATTGTGAGCCCCAGTGGAGACAGTTATGAAGATGATGAGTGTAAAGCGCTATGGAAATTAATGGTGCTATATAGGCAAACATAAGCATGTAAAATAATTAGGGTATGTGCACATGTTGAGTATTTGATTGCAGAAATTTCTGCATCTCTTGGCAGGAAAACGCAGCCTCAAAAACCTTGCGTTTTTGCCTGCATTTTTTTAGTGCATTCAATGGGTGAAAAACACAAGGCAAAAACGCACAGAGAATTGACATGTTTCAGATTATTCCCTACCAAATCTGCAAGTCAAAAATACTATGTGTGCATGACACTTCAGGTTATGCATTCATTTTGCTGGCATCAGGTTTTGCTTCAGGTTTTATCACAAATCCGGGGAGAAAAAAGCGTGACAAAAAACACATCAAATCTGCAACGTGTGCACACAGCCTTACAATAGATATGCCATGTTCACACAAAGGCCCCGATTCATCAAGGACAGCTGTGGCAGTGTAAACCTCCTACATTGTCATACTTTGCCATTCTGTAGCCACTTAATGTGACTGTAGACTTCACCTATTTCAGGGAAAATAAATAAAATAAAATCACTGTCCTCAGCATAAACAAAACTTGTGCTGCCGAGAACATTGGTTTCTATTCTTACAGAATTAGCATATTAACGTTTGTTCTGTTTGCTAGGAACTGTAATCAGTGTATAAACAGGCCATTAAACGACATTCACTGGCTATGATCAGCATGTCTAAATGGACCCAAACATTTTTCCCCAAGTTATTCTGATTTCTATACGGCCCACAACAGACAAATCCAGAAGGTACACTACTTAGGCTGAGTGCCCACGTAGCGTTTTTCAAGCGTTTATGCTGCAGAATTTCCGCAGCATAAACGCTTGTGAAACGCTAGGTAATCCGCACCCCATGGTCCCCAAGGGGATTCCGCATGTTCTATGCACATGCTGCGGATTTTTCTGCAGCGTTTATGCTGCGTACAAAAATCCGCAGCATGTCATTTAATTTTGCGGAAGTGCAGCGGAACTCCCGCCATTGACTTGCATTGAGACGCACAGAAACCGCGACTGTACATTTTTACAAGCGGCTTCTATGCGTCTCTATGTGCGGATGGTACCCAGTTCTGGAGGAGAGGAGACTCTCATCCAGACCTGGGTACCATTGTACCTGTAAAAAAAGAATAAAATAACAAATAAAGTTTATATTCACCTGTCCGGCGGCTTCTCTCAGAATGCCGGCATCGCTTGAGGACCTGCGGTGACGTCACAGTCATGTGACCGCAGGCCCTTCACCGCTCTGACTCGCGATATGCCGGCAGCCGGGAACCAGACAGGAACGAGCGCTGCAGCCACGCCGGGGCATCGGGGGTGAGTGTAGCTTTATTTGTTTTCATTTTTACGGTTCACACTGTATAAATCCATGCTGTTTGCATGGATTTATACAGTGTGACCTAGTTGTCAAGCACTTTCCAAGTGACGCTATCGCCTGGAAAGTGCTTGTCAACCTGCATGCGGAAACGCATGTGAATCCGCATGTATTCTGCATGCGTTTTTTCTGCCAGGGAGATGCAGAAATGCTGCAGAAATTTTCTGCTTCATTTCTGCATCGTGGGCACATAGCCTTATTGGCAACCTTAGGCCGTTTGTTTCAATCTGTTAATACTGGAAGCATGATGCTACTATGGTTAGCACTGGTTAAACTGGTACTCTGTAAAACATAGTATGTGCACGTGCTTAGGACATGTCAATAATATGTGCAAGTAGGACTTGTGTAATGCAGAAGTGCACCATGCAAGTCCCTACAAAATGAGGAGTACCCTGGCAGCAGTGCATGTTCCTAGGCAGACAACCAAACTCATAAGGGCACTGCCAAGCAAGCTCAATGTGTGCCAAGTTATTCATCAGTATTTCTCTGCAAACGTATAATCTGTAACCCCAACAGTTGGCTGTCAGGCTAAGTGCCCACGATGCAGAAATGCTCCGGATTTTTCCTGAGCGTTTCTGCATCTCCCTGGCAGAAAAAAAATGCATGCGGATTGTACATGCGGATTCCTGCCAGGGACAAGCGTGAGTGAAGCGTTTTTCACATGCATTTCCACATGTGGGTTGACAAGCGCTTTCCAAGCGATTTTAGCATCACTTGGAAAGTGCTTGACAACTTGGTCACACTATATAAATGCATGCAAACAGCATGGATTTATATAGTGTGACCCGAGAGAGTGGTAAAAAATAAATATATACTTACCTTCTGATGGCCCCTGGTGTCCTTATCCGATGCGTCCGGTCTCTCGCGGTGGTCTAAAAGGACCTTCCATGACGTCATTTAGTCATGTGATGGGTCACGCGACTGCCGACGTCAGCAGTCGCGTGACCAGTCACATGACTAAATGAAATCATGGAAGGTCCTTTTAGACCATCGCGAGCTGTCGGGAAGCCAGGACGCACCATAGAGGAGACCGGGGACCATGAGAAGGTAAGTATAATGTATATTTTTTATTTTATTTTTTTTTTTTACAGGTACTATGGTACCCGGGTCAGAAAGAGAGTCTCCTCTTCTCCAAACCCGGGTACCATCCACACATTGAACCGCATGATATCCGCATGTGCACATGTAGTCATGCGGATATTAAGCGATTCAATGCAAGTCAATGGCGGCAAAAACGCAAAATAATAGGTAGTGCTGCAGATTTTTCCGCAATGATAATCTGCAGCGGAAATTTCCGCAGCATGTGCACAGCACATGCGGATTATCATTGGGGAACATGGCAGACCTTCTACCATGTGTTTTTTAAGCGTTTCTGCACCGGAATTGCCGCTGTGGGAAACCCTTAAAAAACGCATAGTGGGCACACAGCTTTAAAGCGGATTTTGGGATGTGACAAGTTCACTTTAAGGCTACTTGTCTGCAGCAATATTTTGTATCAATATTTGTAAGCGAAAACCAGAAGTGGATCCAAAACTAGAAAAAGGTTGAAATCTATCCATTATACTTATGTGTATGTTGCATTCCTGGTTTTGGATTAGAAATACTGATGCAACATACAGTGGGGAAAAAAAAGTATTTACTCAGCCACCAATTGTGCAAGTTCTCCCACGTAAAAAGTTGAGAGAGGCCTGTAATTGACATCATAGGTAGACCTCAACTATGAGAGACAAAATGAGAAAACAAATCCTGAAAATCACATTGTATGATTTGGAAAGGAAGTTTTTTCAAATTTTGGTGGAAAATAAGTATTTGGTCAATTACAAACAAGCAAGATTTCTGGCTCTCACAGACCTGTAACTTCTTCCTTAAGAGGCTCCTCTTTACCTGTAGCACTAGCACCTGTTTGAACTTGATATCAGTATAAAAGACACAATACTTTCCCCCCCCACTGTATTGACTTAAATACTACTCTTAATGTAGCCATAAGCTGTGTTTACATACTGGAGTTTTTTTAGTGACCGACGTCAGCGGTCGTGTGGGCGGTCACATGACTAAATGACGTCATGGAAAGTCCTTTTAGACCATTTGCGAACTTCCGGGGAGCATCACTGAGATGACCGGGGGCCATCAGAAGGCAAGTATTTTTAATTTTTTTTTTTATTTTTTTTACAGGTACTATGGTACCCGGGTCTGGAGGAGAGTCTCCTCTTCTCCAGACCCGGGTACCCATCCGCACATTGAATCACTTAATATCTGCATGTGCACATGTAGTCATGCGGATATGAAGCGATTCAATGCAAGTCAATGGCGACGAAAACACTGCGATTACGCAAAATAAATAATAAATAAATAATGGCTCAATAAAAGCTATGTTTTATTCAAGTTTATAGCCTGATATGCTGAATCATTCCTCTTATTTTCTGAAACTGCAGAGCTGTTTTGTTTTTGTGCTTTGTTTTTACCCCCTTTACAGCCTGGGGCGTAATATACGCCCCAGGCTGTCACCCCCTGTTCAGCGGGGGCTCCGGCGCTGAGCCCACACTGAACCGGGCACATGTCAGCTGATTATTACAGCTGACATGTGCCCGCAACAGCCGCGGGTGGAATTGCGATCCACCAGCGGCTGTTAACATGTTAAAAGCCGCTGTCAATCTCTGACAGCGGCATTTAACATTGCTGCGCTGGAGGCGCGTCACTTACCCCACCCATCGGTGACCCCGTCATGTGATCGCGGGTCACTGATGGGTGGGCATGACAACCCTGGGTCTACAGCAGACCCTAGTGGTTGTCATGTACTGATCGCTATGAGTGCCACCTAGTGGTCGGCGCTCATAGCACAGGAGCATTTCTGCTACATAGAGGTGATCTGCTCATCACCTCTATGTAGCAGAGGCGCAGGTAATTGCTGCTTCTATAGTCTCCTATGGAGACTATAGAAGCAAGCAAAAAGTGAAAAAGAATACGTATTTATAAAAATATAAAAGTTTAAAATCACCCCCCTTTCACCCCATTCTATACAAACAAAAAAACACATACACATATTTGGTATCGCCGTGTTCAGAATCGCCCGATCTGTTAATATAAAAAAATAATTAATCCAATCGCTAAACGGCGTAATGAGAAAAAAAATTCTAAACGCCAGAATTACGTTTTTTTGGGTTGCCACAACATTGCAATAAAATGCAATAACGGGCGATCAAAACGGATCCACCCCAAAACAGTATCAATAAAAACTTCAGCTCGGCGCGCAAAAACTAAGCCCTCACCCGGCCCCAGATCCCGAAAAATGGTGCCTTTTTTTTTTCCTTAAGCAAACTTTGGAATTTATTTTCACCACTTAAATAAAAAAGAACCTATACATGTTTGGTGTCTACGAACTTGTAATGACCTGGAGAATAATAATGGCAGGTCAGTTTTAGCATTCAGTGAACGTGGTAAAAAAAAAACACCATCTGTGGTATCGCACTTTTTTTGCAATTTCACCGCACTTGGAATTTTTTCCCCATTTTCCAGTACACGATATGGTAAAACTAGTAATGGTGTTGAAAAGTACAACTCGTCCTGCAAAAAATAAGCCCTCACACGGCCATATTGACGAAAAAATAAAAACACCATGGCTCTGGGAACAAGGGGAGCAAAAAACGAAAATGCAAAAACGGAAAATCCCAGGGTCCTTAAGGGGTTAAAAAAATAAAATAAAAACAATTTACATTTCTAAAGACGGATGACATCTATAAAAGTGAATTCACATGCAGCAGAGCAGATATGTTGCACAAATTTCTGTCACTATTATTCATGTGAACGGGGCTTACAGATATTTGTGTGTATGACAGGTGAATGTAACTGATTTTTAGTTGGAAATAAATATACCTAGCTAAATTACAGTTTTAAAATAGTTAAACAAAATCAACGTAAGACACTACCAATCACCCGTCTATAAATCTGATAACATTATAAAAAAAAAAACAGTGTAAATCTTGCCAGCAATGCATAGGTTAATCTTAAACTGAAGCTGCTGGTGAATGGTAGCATTGAGCTGATTCTTCTGTGCAGCCAGATGGGGTGCTGCTGCTGCCGCTGCTGTTCCTGGAGCTGCCTTCTCCAGCATTATCTGTATGCATTCCATTTGAATCCAATTTCCTTTTATTACCTCTGCCCAGGTCAGGGATGAATGGCTGTCAGATTCACAGTGGAATAAAAAGAAAGGGAAAGAAAAAGCCTCTCTTCCTGAGGCAGCTAGTTTCAATTCAAACAGACACATGGCTAATCTGCATATGTGAAGGTCACAGCAATCCAGTGGAAGAGGTTAAGACAGAACAGCTCCAGCGAGAAGAAATAAATAGGAAAACTGATGAATAAGAAAGCAAAAGCTGACTGAGACTGAGGACAGGAGATTTACATGCACATATTTCGGAGTAATGTACACAAATATACACGCCGTATGCATGTATAGATAAAGGGCAGGAGCTCATTTAAAAGCAAATGGACAAAATGAGGAATTGTTCTTTCTGCAGGGGCTCAGATAAATATTCTTTTTTCAGCGTATTCCACTATCATACATGATGCACAGAAGGAACGCCAATGTAAGGCTGCTACTGAGCAAAGGACACACTGACTACAGTTATAGCATTCAAAAGGGCTATAATATATTAACACAGCCTAGATTAATTGGAGATAATAGAGTGCTCTCTACTGGATGTTGTAAAAATATAGACACTTAAATCCAGGAAAAATTAGAAGCATTGTGTTTTGTATATCATGTAATAAAACCAGAACCTGTCACTGAATTAAAATAAACCCTGATGGTTGTTACATTGTCAACAGTGCAAGTCTTCCTTACCAGCTCTATACAAGTTCATAATGAGTCAAATATATACCATGAAAAAAAAGTGGATAGATGATAATTGTTAGATCAGTATGGGTCCCAGTATGGAGTTTTGCAGATTTAGGCTGTGTGCCCACGATGCGTTTTTGGTGCGCATTTGCAGCTGGAAAAACGCTCCAGAAACGCATTGCATACCTTATCCCATGACATTCTGCAAGTTCTGTGCACATGGTCAGGATTTTTTCTGTGCGGATTTTACTTGCAGAAAAAATACGGACATGACCAATTCTTGTGCGTTTCTGCATGCAGATTGGCCTATACAATGCACTGGAAAAACACATGGCAAACACGCATTCAAATACACAAGTAAAAACTGCATGCGTTTTTCTGCCAAGGAGATACAGAAATGCTCAGGAAAATTTCTGCTTCATTTCTGCATGGTGGGCACTAAGCCTTATACTCACCAGTGGTGTCGGCTCTCGCGCGGTTGTTTGAGCCCTGTGCCCAATCAGCACATGGACTCACTGTCCTCGACTTTGGACAAATCAAACAAGAGGAAGGCAGACAGCAGCTGCAGTCCTGGCTTCCGGTTGATGTTCAATACGTCCAATGGCGGAGACAGTGATACCAAAGCTGCTTGGGCACAGGGTTCAGTTTTCATAACAACTGCACAGGAGTATGGGGAACGCGAGTGCCGACACCAACAGAACAGCTCGGGCACCAGAGGTGATTTTATCAACGCCAAACATTCAGAAGGAGAAGGGGTTTTCCTAGTAGTGGACAACCACTTTAAGGCTAAGCTATCTTTGTTAATACCGTAATACCGTTGTTTATCAATAAAACAGCAAGGCACATGGTCGACTAGTTGCTCCATCCAACCCCCTCTCTTGGCCATCTTTGGCAGTGCTACAGGCTTAGAATGGAGCGTTAGGGTGCATGAGTGGCCAGATGCTCAATTTAACTCTTCCTTGCTAGGTGGGTGCAGGGAACACAAGTGTTCTCAAGATCAGTAGCTTTGAGACACCCATTGATCTAACAATTATCACTCACTTAGTTACTAGATAGATGATACAGTAGAATAAAAAAAATGCTGCAGTACACCATGCAGATACGTTTAACGGAATACATTACCTTAGGGTTGACTCACATGACAAAATTGAGTGCATGGGTGTATAGCTCCTCAGTATGCACTGGACTGCGCACATACAGAAAAGAATCAGTGCTTTTAGGGGAGAACACCTCCCTGCATACAGAGTTCGAAGGAGTGTGCAGAATTTAATATTCAGTTGGAATCTTATTTAATCATAATGTAAAGGAGTATTGCGGAGGCCCCACGGGCCACCAAGGCACCTCTGTTACAGCTCCGGACAAAACAGCCTAAAAGGCTGTGAACAAAAATGTATATTTTCTTTAAACAGAACTATGGATCAAATGGTAAAATTCCCTAAACAACTCAATTAGAATTTCTAATGCCAACATTAAAAATAAAAAATACAATTACCCAAATACCACCAGGGTAGACAGCAATTATTTAATTGCACAACACAATCTGGTCCACCAAGAATTAGCTAAGGTTTTGTAAAGAATCCGCTTGGAGGGGATTGACCTGTTTATGGCAAGTCTTAGTGGCACTGATCTTCCCAAATCACTTTATATTACAGAAAACAGGAGAATTATATACAAATTAACTAAAAAAAAATATTTCTATATATATTGTATTGACCTGTACATAGATGCTACTAACAAATTATATAATCTCACATGCATGACCCTATTATGGATCTGTAACAGTGTTGCTGTAGCCTGAGCCACCAAAGGCATCTGTGTTGAGCCACGTTCACACGTTCAGTATTTTACATCAGTGTTTGTAAGACAAAACCAGGAGTGGAACAGTCAGAGTAAATGTTTAATAGAAACACATCACCACTTCTGTATTTTTCACCATCTCCGGCGTACAAATACTGGAGGTAAAATACTGAACGTGTGAACGCGGCCTTAAAGGGTTTTTCCCACGAACAAAAGTTCATTTTAAAAATTGTCTGTGTCTGACCGTGTATGGAACATACCGCATCTCCTGGGCAGGGGACAATACAGACATTACAGCACGAGATCACACAGGATTCATTTTGTGAGGTAACATATTTCACTGCCTGTTTTTAAACAATATTTTACCTCATAAAATGAATCCTGTGTGATCCCCTGCTGTAATGTCTGTATTGTCCCCTGCCCAGGAGATGCGGTATGTTCCTGCACGGTCAGACACTGTCATTGATTAAAATGAACCTTTGTTTGTGGGAAAACCCCTTTAATATGAACCCGGCCTACTGAATCCATGTACATGGAAACACTGTGATGTCATGATCTGCAAGCATAAATGTGTAGCTTGGTTATGTATTAAAGAAGCCCTCCCATTAATATATTTTTTAATTAAATGTGTATATGCATACGGTGTGTTCTGAGTGTATTAATTTACCACCGTACCGCCACTCTCTCGGGGGTCCAGCGTCGTTCTGCTCCGCTTCTCAGTTACTGCTTTGAAAACTCTCCAGGTCGTGCTGTGATATGAATGACTTGGAAATGGCTTTTACAATGTAAGTATATGGCGCGTCAGACTTATACTGTAAAAGCGACTTCCGGATCACGTATAGAGAGAGTCGGCTAGTCTGAATTGCGGTGACATCACTAAGAAGAGGAGCAGATCGACGCTGGACCCCTGAAAGAACGGCAGTAGGCGAGTATATTAATACACTCACTACACAGCATACACATTTAATGAAAAAATATATTCATGGGAGGGCTTCATTAAGGAACATAAACAGACTCCTAAAAAGTGGTGGATACAAATCAGATGATTTATTACTGAAATCTGCAAATATGCTTGGATCAAAAAAAAAAAAAAAAAAAAGTTATATAATTCTTCCAGAAATAAAATGTTTGTATAAATATGAAAATATTTACTGGAGGTACAAACATAATTACATTAATTTAACTTTGGACATTTTTTCTTGCTCCATTATCGATTTTAAATTTTTAGAAAAACACACACACCATAAAACTGAAAAAAACAAAAATCAACAACACACCGAAAGAACAATCATCCAACAGCAGATGAAAACCGATACAAAAGAAGTCTGATTTAGATACAGTGAAGAGAAAATATACAGGTATAAAAAGAAGAAAGGAGTATGTAAAAAAAAAACACATAGGGGGTCAAACTTAAACGCATAGTGGGCACACAGCCTAAGCGTTTCCAGAAACGCTTAAGAAACGCATGGTAGAAGGTCTGCCATGTTCCCCAATGATAATCTGCATGTGCTCTGCACATGCTGCAGAAATTTCCGCTGCGGATTATCATTGTGGAAAAATCCGCAGCACTATCAATTATTTTGCGGAATCACGGCGTTTTTGCCGCCATTGACTTGCATTGAACCGCATAACATCTGCATCACTGCATCTGTACATGGCGGATACCATGCAGTTCAATGTGTGAATGGTACCCGGGTTTGGAGAAGAGGAGACTCTCCTCCGGACCCGGGTACCATAGTACCTGTATAAAAAAGAAAATAAAAAAAACATACATTATATTCACCTTCTGATGGCCCCCTTTCTCCATGACGTCATGGCAGGTCCTTTTAGCCCACCGCGAGCTGCCGGCAAGCCAGGACGGATCGGATAAGGACACCGGGGGCCATCAGAAGGTAAGTATATATTTATTTTTTACCATTCTTTTACGGTCACACTATATAAATCCATGCCAGTTGCATGGATTTATATAGTGTGACCAAGTTGTCAAGCAGTTTTCCAAGTGATGCTAAAATAGCTTGGAAAGCGCTTGTCAACTCGCATGCGGAAATGCAAGTGAAGAACGCTTCACATCTGCTTGTCCTTGGAAGGAAAAACGTACATGCGGATTGTACATGCAATCCGCATGTACAATCCGCATGTGTTTTTTCTGCCAGGGAGACGCAGAAACGCTCAGGAAAAAATCTGGAGCATTTCTGCATCGTGGGCACATAGCCTGACATAGAAACTTTATGAAAGATGAATGCAAATCTAAAAGTCAGTGAAAACAGCACAAGCATGAAATGTGCACTGTGCAGACACAGAAAGGGAAGAACACCCACACACTAGGCCGGAGAGATACAAATCAGAACGTATAAAAAAAAAAAAAAAAAAAAGGAAAAAAAAAAAATTATGAAAAGAAACAAACATAAGAAAACAAAAGCAACATAAAGGCTTCAAAAAGGAAAAGTATGAACAGGGAAAAAGTATGAAAAGTACACAGCAGAAAGAGTGGTGGATGCTGAAAAATACAGGTCTGCACGGAGACATTCAGCTGTCTACCGAGCAGCAGAATGTACATATAAAGGCAAAAAGAAAAGGCTTAGCAACCACAGGCATTTTCATTGTATGGCGTATCTCAGCACCAGGCAGACCAAGTTCTTATATTCTACATTATTAACGGCAATAAAACATGACGAATAAATGTGCTGGATTATGGCAGTGCTTGATAGAAATGGGGCTTATTCAAAAGCATACCATTTGCTCACACAAGGCAGTTTTCAGGATCCCAAAGAGATCAGTATTAGGCCATGGTCACACATTCAGTATTTGGTCAGTATTTTTCCTCAGTAATTGTAAGCCAAAATCAGGAGTGGGAGGAAAATGAAGTGGTGACGTGTTTCTACTTTTCCTCTGATTGTTCTACTCCTCATTTTGGCTTACACATACTGAGGTAAAAAAACTCAACAAATACTGAACGTGAGAACACAGCCCTATCAGTGATGGCAAACTTTTTTTTTTTTTTTTTTTTTTTAGGCGACAGAGTACCAAAACTACAATGCAAAACCCAGTAATATATCACAAAGTGCCAACACGGCAATTTAACCTGAACACTGAGGGTTTCGTTTGGAAAAACAACTCATACATTAGCGCGCTATAGAGTCTATTGCAAAGAGCTTGTAAGCACTGCACTCCAAGCCTAAGATACTAGCCACAGATTGCAGTGGAGGTCTGTTTTGGAGAATGGAGATGATTTTTAACCAAAAGTAAAATTGAAAAGTTGTTTGTTTTTACAACCTCTTTGCAATTGTAACCCTTTATCATGATCAGAATAAGCCTTTAAGCCAGGGATGTCAAACTGAAGTACACAGAGGGCCAAAGTTAAAAGCTTGGACAAAGTCGTGAGCCAACCTTGATATTTGGTAGAAAAAAAGTCTACAAGTGAGGAAGCTTTCCCTTATCAAATAAATCGATTAACTTTTGGAATTATAGTGGAATAATATAAAATGTTATGTAAGAGAAGAAAAAGCATATGGCCCAATGGCCTTACTTAAATAGGTAATAAACGATAAAAAACCCATGAATAAAACAAATAATATAGCATAATGCAAACAAAAGTGCCCCCAAGCACTGTATGATACCCCCACAGGGAAGCCCCCCACACGCACAGTATGATGACCCTACTGTACCCCTCTCCCTCAATCCCCCCAACAAAGAATTGTGATTCCATCACAGTATGATTTTCCAACTGTAATCTCTGCACAGTCCCCCATACAGTGTAATGGGCCCCGCACAGTCCCCCATACAGTGTAATGGGCCCCGCACAGTCCCCCATACAGTGTACCATGGGCACACGTGCAGAGGAGAGTGGCTGCAGCGCTAGTGAGAGTGGGCTGGCGGGTGGACTCAGGAGAGTGGTGGTGGCGGGGGCAGTGCTGAGGAGATGAAGCGCATGCCTCAGATTTTTGAAATCTGAAAGAGAGCTCACTGTAGAGCTTTCTTCTTTAAGCTCCAGTTTTGTTTTTCATAAAAATAAATAAACTATTCTTATATGTATATAATATAATATATTTATTAGCTAAAAAAAAATAAGAACACATACAAGACAGAACTGCTGCAGTGACCTAGTATAGGAGGAACAGCAAATGTGCTAGGCCTTCAGTATGTAGGTTATACGGGATGGCTATAAAACATGCATCCTATACCAAACCCTACCAAAAACACCAAGATTACAAGCACAGATGCAGAGATGAACACCACACAACTCAATGGTAAAGCTATTTTAATACAGCTTGCCAACATAACCGTAGTAAATTGTGAGTCTTAGAAATGAATACTACACAATCACCAATATGAGACAACATAATCGAAATGTACATAGATCTTTCTTCATATATTTCACTACAACTCTCCGTATGCTCTTGAAAAACACCCTTCAAAATGGGCACTATTGGGAAAATTGTAAAAATTAACATACAGGACTGTGTGATTTTTAAAATAATATATTATGTAAAGTACTGAATGGATACATAACATTTGCACATATGTATTTAAGAGGTCACTCACTATGTAGTAAAGCTTAGACATTTTATAACAGTCTGTATACCCAAGTAACTGTGGAAATATGATATACACATCATCGGTGCATATTGTGGATCAATAGAGTTCCATAGAGACAAGCAGCTGGCCCTGAATACTATACAATAGTAATGATCAATGGCAGGCCGCACAGCTTAGCCACCAGACAGACATGTTCTTTCTATGCAATGATCACACGCATGGACATATAAAAGTACGTCATGCCCAAATTAGCATGGTCTAAAAAGGGTTTTCTTGTTATATATATATTCTTTACAATTTTAAATGGCTAAATTCACAAACTCTACAAAAGAAAATACGCCACAAGACAAGTTCCCAGCAGGAAGGGTTAATTCCGCTGCCCCGTTCATCAACAAACATTGGTTGTGAGTAAACAGATTAAAATATTAACCCGATCAGAGTGAAACAGCAAATTATTCCGATAGAACGCAGACTGGGATTACCCTCCCTAAACAAAAAAAAATTAAAATTATACTTAATCTATGCTAATTCATAAGTAATAAATCCTTTATCTCTTTATTGTACCCATATATGAAGAGTAACATATGAACAGGGTTAAGTAAAAGCTTCCCATGGGTCTGCCTCCATACAGTGGTGTGTGACTATTTACTTGTGGCCATGTATTATTAGGATCAGTGCGGTAACGCGGTGCCTGTGGAGGCAGACAGGGCCGCCCTGCTATTATTATTTGTGACTGTACTGTTCAGCAATTCTATTTACATCAGCGCAGCTAAATGCCCAATGGTGAGAGGGGAGCCAATCAGATGGCAGATTAGATGTCAACTCTGAGGCAGCTGTCTGGAGACTATTACAGCCAGTTTACCTCCACAATTCAAATTCCAAACCTTGCAAAGGAGATCAAGTCACTGCACACTGAGACTGAGACTGCCAGGAGCAGCACAGCTCGGGCCCAGCGCCGCCTGCACCCACAAACCTATTGCAGCCCCTCAAAAAAGGGACATTAATACATCATTACACAAAGAAACTAAACAAACCCAATTACTCCACTATACAAAAAGCTTATCCAGGCAAAGAGAAACAGGCCACAGTCTATGCTGAGCAGAGAGCAGCCATCTCTGTGCCGCCAACAAGATGAACATAATCAGGACTCCATCTTAATAAAGCGCAGAAACAGCAAGTTACTATCCACAAAGGAAGCTCTGCTGATTTATTAGTCAATATTTGATGATCACAAAGTGTCTGCAGTGAATAGGCAGGACATGTTTATGTAACATAAATCCAGCACAAATAACACTGCATCCTATGCCGAAAAGCAGAGACCAGGCACATCCTGAGTGTGCACACAAGTCACAGGGTTCTAGAGGGGGTGCACACAAGACACAGGATTCTGAGGGGGATGTAGAGGGTAAAGGTCATTTTACTCATTTGTATGGAGTAAAGCTGAGAATGTGTTCTCCTACAACAAGGACAAGGCGGCACAACCTCCCCCAGCAGCAGAGAAATGGCTGCAGCAGTCCTTTATAAGAAAATAAAGTGTATGGTAGCACAGCTCAGCACATCTAACATCAACTGGCCAGGGATCTGCAAGCAATACTAGGATTTCAGGTTACCTGGGATCTGCTGATGGATTGTCCAGTGCCTCCAGGGCTGATAGATGGGTGATTTCTTTGTTGTGCTCCCCAGGCTGCTCCATACTGGGACCCCATGTCTTTGCTTATCCCCATGCTCCCTGGCTGTTGTTGCCCCCCCTGAGTGCTTACAGCCTGTTGTTGGGGGGCACTGTAGTCAGTATAGGTTCCTCCATAACTCCTCATCATAGGGCTTGGAGATGTTAGGAGCTGGTTTAGAGTAGGGGTGGCCCCAGAAGGGTGCTGGTTTTGTCCCTGATAGCGATGGAAGCTTCCTGCATTAGAAGCACTGGGTGTTTTAGCATGGGTTGCACCCCTGTCTCCTATCATCATGCTGCTATTATTTGGGGTGCTGGAGCTAGTCTGCCTTGGGGAGTTCAGTACCCCATATGCAGAGGGTGAGCTGGCATAGCCCCCCGCCCCTCCTCCTGCAGCAGTGGCCCTGCTGTATGCCTGGTACTGATCATACTGGCTGCTGCCATAGCCATCATGGGAGTTCTGTATGGGGTCCATGTTGCTGTTGGGGGCCACAGATCCAGAGTGCATCATACCAGGGCTTTGTTGTCTGCCATGTTGATCAAAGCAAGGCCCTGCTCTGTTTGCTGATGCACTGCCATAATAATTATTAAACTCAGCTGAGGAGGAGGAAGAAGAGGAGGATGATGATGATGATGATGAAGAGGAGGATGATCCAGCGCTGCCACCAATGTTGTTATTATTGCTGCCGCTTCCGTGGTGTCCCCCTGGCAGCATGGCGTGCTCATACCTGCTGCCCATGGGCTCCCCAGCCATCATCTTGCCCTGCAGCTCGTCCTCTTCGCCTGCCTTGGCCGTCCTCCTGGTCTGGGGGTCGCCCTGGACCTTCCCTGCTGTGGCAGCGTTATTACAGCCCTCTTCTCCCACAGCAGACTGCTGATTCTCCATGTCTGATGCCTCACTGCTGCTGCTGCCTCCTCCAGGGCTGCTGCCTTTATTCGGCAGTGCTTGCTGCTGCTGCTGGGGCGGAAGGCTGGGGTGGTGGGGAGGGTGCTGCTGGGGTGCATGGTGATGGGCAAGGTGATGAAGTGGGGTAGCAATGGGTGCACGATAATCCACACTACTAGTGCTCTTCAACTTGTGATTGGGAACAGCAGTAACCATGTCCATGGGCTGGTATTGGGGGGAGGCTGCCAGGCTCCTGCCATCCTTCAGTCCTCCATCGGAGCTGCTGTTATTATTGTTGGCATTGCTGGACTGTGACAATGAAGTGGCATTGGCCATGGTCACTTCGTGGTGGTGATGGTGGTGGAGAAGGTGATGGTGGTGCAGGAGGCTGTGGTGGTGCAGATGATCCAGTTTATTGTTGCTGGGGGCCCCTTCTCCTAGTCCAGCTATAGAGCCCGACCCTGTCCCTGCGCCCCCAGGGTTTAGGTCCTGACTGAGCCCGGGAAGAGTCGGATTTTTCCCCTTATTGTTGGCATTGGTGGCAGGAGCAGCGGCTGAAACCACTTGCGCTGCCATGATCATTGCAACATGTCAGTCAGACAGAAGTCCACAGTGTGCAGGAAGGAAAATCACAGCACGAGCGACACCAGCAATAGATTCCACGGAGAACGATCAATGCCGCGTCCCGCTGAAGTGGCCGCTCGTCCGGGCGCTCGCCTCATACACACGGCGCGGATCCTCGGGACTTCGTGCTGAAACTTCCCCAGCCCAGAACCCGGATATGGCTACACACACGGCTGCAGCGCTGTGGCCCAGCATGGCTTGTGAGCAGAGCTAGCAACCATTATCCACTTCTTTCTGATTACAGGGCACATGGAAAACCCGGAGTGGATCCGGCTTCTCTCCAGGAGCTGAGAGCATCAGTCTCTGTAGGAGAAGCAGCCAATAAGAAGCCGTGCCCGGTGCCAGCCTGCCCTTGTCCTAAAGCCACTCATGCAGCGGGGCAGCTGCTGGGGACATGCAATCGGGGTGCTCCTCAGCTCCCTGCCAGCCCTCCGGCTCCTCACCCCCTCCCTTCCCAGGGAAACAACAGGAGGAGGAGTGGCTGCAGTCTGCAAGAGGGAGGCAGAGCTGGGCCACCGCTTAACCCCCTGTGTGCTGCCTGCTCTCTGCCTCCTCTCCTTCCACTGCACCAGGCATCCAGCTTGCAATGCAACTCTCATTATTATTATCAGGGACTATGTCAAAGTGTGTTCTAAAATATATACCCACTCCCGTGTTTCTCATCATTTAAGGCTAAGTGCACACATTGCGTTTTTTCAGTGTTTTTTTCTGCAGCAAAACCTGGTCTCTTGCCAGGAATGTTTGTTCAGGATTTTGCTTGTTTTTTTTTCCTTGTTTTTTGCTGCGTTTTTCAGGATCCAAAAGTTCAGCTTTGCTTCCACCACAGAAGCATGAACACAGGTCACCAATGCAAGACATATGTGAAAGCACAATTTCAAATGTAACAGTGGGGGAGGTGAATTGTTCAGGAATAGTTTTTCTAAGACACTGGTAGTGCACTGAGTTTGTAGGACACTATTTATTTTCACACTATGGTCTGCCATTGAATTGCTTAGGGCATTGTTCAATTTCACACCTCCACAGATATTGTTCAGTCTCACACCTAGCTCAGCCAATGTTTACACTGTAGATATCACTAATTTAACCCCTTAGTGACAGGACCAATTTTTTTTTAATCTGACCAGTGTCACTTTATGTAGTGATTACTCTGGAATACTTCAACATATCCCATTGATTTTAAGACTATTTTTTTGTGACACATGATACTTTATAACAATGGTAAATTTAGGTTGATAAGTTTTGCGTTTATTTATAAAAATATCAGAAATTTTACAAAAATGTTTTAGAAATTACAATTGTCAAACTTTGAATGACTATCCCTTTAATCCCAATAGTCATACCACACAAAAAACATTAACAAACAACATTTCCCTCATCTCTGCTTTACATCAGCACTATTTGCAAAGTGTTGTTTTATTTTGTTAGCATTTTAGAAGGTTTAAAAATGTAGCAGTAATTTTTCATTTTTTCAAGGAAATTTACAAAACTTATATAACTTTTATAGGGACCTGTTCAGTTTTGAAGGAACTTTTGGTGTCCTATATGTTGGAGACCACACAAAAGTGATGCCATTTTAAAAACTGCACCCGCAACATATTCAAAACTGCTTTCAGGTAGTTCATTAACCCTTCTGGTTCTTTTCAGGACGTAATGGAAAGTGGCATGACAAGAATGAAAAGTTTATTTTTACCAACTAAATTTTGCTAACTTCTGTACAGGCCGCTATAACTGCAGACTCTAAGGCTGTTATTTGGCTATGAATTGCCATGGCAAACATCAGGACCACCCAATCAAGATCTCAAAGTGCTGATGAGGTTAAATAGGGAGTCCCCACACTCTGTTAACTATTCTGATTCTGTAGTCACCATTGACAGCAGAATATAAGGGGTTAAACGGGCATGGTCGGTGCCAGCACTGAGCATGGCTGATGCAGCATGTTGTCAGCTATAATGTACAGCTGACAGCTACAGGATTGTCACCTGTTGGGGAATGCTAATCTCTTATATCACAGGTCAGTAAAAAGACATATTGGTCACTAAGGGGTTGATTAAACTGCACTATCCAAACTGCCATCTCAGTTGACCAAGACAAGATGGCAAAATCACAAAAATAAATGAGTTTCACATGCTGCTGTACTTGCTTTTTTTTCTCTAAAATGGAGCAAACCTGATAGCTATGTTCACACTAGGCGTTTTTTCACCTCCCACACTGAAAGAAGTGGCATGCTCTATTCTGCGAAAAAACATGCAAAACACAAAATACTGATCAAGCAAAAACCAAGGTGTGTGCATGAGATTTCTGGAATCTTATAGACTTAGCTGATACTGTAAAACGCAGCAGAAAATTTGCATAAAAAAGCATAAAAAACGCAATGTGTGAACATAGCATTAGAGTGGATTTCCACAGTAATTGGAAATTCATGAGTTTTTTTTCTTAAAAGCAATACAATATTTTTTCTACAGTTACTCATACTAAAAAGGCGATCAATGATGGTAACAGTACAAATCAGCCCCATGCTCTGAAAATGCATGGTCAGAATGTAATTGAGCCTGTCATGTGAGGACTGCACAACTGTAAAGAATAAGTAGTCTGAAAGAAGAGTTAACATCGATGGCATGAGATATATATATATGTAGTCAATGATGAGCATTAATGATCATTATCAGGAAGAAGAAGGGAAAGATGGACATTGTATAAAGAGTTGAATTGGCCTGGCGGGGTACTGGGGAAATCCCCGGTGGGCCTTTCCTGCAGGCGAGAGGATGAACACATGAAGGGGAAACAGGCTGGATACATGGGGGCCTGGATGGGTATATGGGGGGGCCAGCCTGGCCACATGGGGGCCTGGATTGATATATGTGGGGTCAGACTGGATACATGGGGGGGTAGGCTGGATATATGGGGGGAGCAGGCTGGACACATGAAGAGGGAGCAGGCTGGTCACATAGGGGCCTGGATGGGTATATAGGGGGCCAGACTGGACACGGGGGCTGGATTAATATAAGGAGGGGCAGGCTGGACACATGGGGGCATGGATTGATATATGGGGGGCCAGCCTGGACACATGGGGGCCTGGATTGATATATGGGGGGGGCAGGCTGGACACATGGGGAGGCAGGATGGATATATAGGGGGGGCAGGCTGGATATATGGGGGAGGGCAGGCTGGACACCTAGGGGCCAGAATGGATATTTGGGGGGCCAAGCTGGACACATGAAGGGGAACAGGCTGGACACATGGGGGCATAGATTGATATATGGGGGGGCAGGCTGGACACATGGGTGCATGGATTGATATATTGGGGGGCAGGCTGGACACATGAAGGGGCCTGGATTGATATATGGGGGGCAGGCTGGACACATGGGGGCCTGGATGTATATATAGGGGGCCAAGATGGATATGTGGGGGGGGTGGCAGGCTGGACACATGGGAGGCAGGATGGATATATGGGGGGGCTGGATGGACATATGAGGGCAGGTTGGATATATGGAGGGGGCAGGCTGGACACATGGGGGCCAGGATAGATATATGGGGGAGGGGCAGGCTGGACACTTGGGGGCCAGGATAGATATATAGGGGGGCAGGATGGATATATGAGGGAGGAGTCAGGCTGGACACATCGGGGTCAGGATGGATATATGGGGGGGTAGGCTAGACACATGGGGGCAAGAATAGATATATGGGGGGCAGGCTGGACAAGGGACACATGGGGGCCAGACGGCGGGGCAAGGGACACATGGGGGCCAGGCGGCAGGACAAGGGACACATGGGGGCCAGGCGGCGGGAAAAGTGATACATGGGGGCCAGGCAGCGGGACAAGGGACACATGGGGGCCAGATTGAGGAACATACATTATTAGTTCATGGTGGCAAGTGGGGAACATTCTTACTTTTGTAATATCATTTTTAGGAAACGATTTTCAATGGGGGTGGGGTGAAAAAGGGGGATCCTGTTACTGTGCAGGGCAGCATTATGCCACTTTTTTTCTTCATCTGGTGTAGTGTAGAAGTCGGGTAAAAAGCATGGAATGTGCTCTAGAGGAGATCAGTTATTTAGAACTGTGTTATTTTCTGCAGAGATGAGTCCTGGCTGGAAGAAATGATGGCGGTCTGTGCCAGATGAAGAAGAAAAGCGAAGATGAAGGTCTTCACCTAGAGACTTCACTAGTGAGTCTGTGTATTACATATACACTTACACTATACACTATATAGTATATACAGAGCTCCTGTGTATGTCACTGGTCATCACTGTATTACCTGTACACTGACACTATATACAGAGCTCCTGTGTATAATGTCACTGTTGATCACTGTATTAAATGTACACTACATACAGAGATCCTGTGTATAATATCACTGGTGATCCCTGTATTACCTGAACACTGACACTATATACAGGGCTCCAGTGTATAACATCACTGGTGGTAATAACAGTGTTGTTAGTATTGTGGTTTGTATTCATGATCAATATTGTAGTATTCGGTCACTATGTGGTGGTAATATGTGATCTGGTCATGGTGTGGAGGTATTTGATCCTTGTATGTGGTATTATTCGGTCACTATGTGGTGGTAATATGTGATCTAGTCATGGTGTGGCGGTGTTTGTTCCTTTTGTATGTGGTATCATTGGTGTTGGTATAGTGGATTGTGTTGTGTATGGCAGTCATTTGTTCTCGCTGATATTAACTAGTAGAAGATTTTTTCCATTAGGCCACAGCCCCACTATCAGTATTTGGTCAGTATTTTTTCTCAAGAGTGGAAGCCAAAACCAAGAGTGGGTGATAAATGCAGAATTGGTGACTTGTTTCTATTATATTGTATGTTCTCCTCATGTTTGCGTGGGTTTCCTCCAGGTTCTCTGGTTTCCTCCCACACTCCAAAGACATACTGATAAGGAATCTAGATTGTGAGCCCCAATGGGGACAGTGATGATAATGTCTGTAAAGCGCTGTGGAATTAATGGCGCTATATAAATGAGTAAAATAAATAAATATACCTTTTCTCTGATTGTTCCTCACCTGGTTTTGGCTCCTACTCCTGAGAAAAAATACTGACCAAATACTGATAGTGGTGCCATGGCCTTAGAGATTAAATACTTGGAACACAGCTGCAGACGTGCACTTACAGGGGTTCTCCGGTGAAAACAATCACCTCTCCACAGGATCAGTGATAAGTTATTGATTGTTGGGGGTCTGCTGGGACCCAGTTGGCAGAATGTGTGGAGCTTTTATCCCTATTAGACTGGAGCTCATGTGCAACTCGATCACTGATCCATTCATTCCCCCAGTGGCTGCTCTTTTTTTCTTTGGAAGCCCCCAAGAGACTGAATGAGGCTGCGGTCAGACATCCCACCTGCACCTCCATTTTAAAATGGGGATAAAAGTGTCCTGTCAGGGATAAAACTTCCACAATCTTCCGATAAGTGCATTTTCCAATGGTCGGACCTAAACAATCAATAAGTTATCACTGATCCTGTAGAGCCCATGGATCAGTGATAACTTGTTTTAACCAAATAGCTCTTTAATGCAAATTACTGTAATTGTACATCCCACTTATAGCATGTGCACAGTAGATGTGCAGGAGCCGCCTGTGTTTTACAGTCAACACTCCACTAGGGATAACACTCCAGGGATAATGGCTAACAGGTATTTGCATATAGATGTAGGGTGGGCCCCTAGGGTCAAATCCCCCTGTGGGCCCCAGAAACCCCAGTCCGACCCTGATTGTATGACTGACTACGTTTACCGCAAACTAACGTAGTCATACCTGCAAAAAGACAGAGTATGAGCCAATATTTGACAGCATAAAGGCGCCTTTTCCTGGTGCATAATGGCCGAACCAAAGGGGACAGGGAATGCTACAAGTGCCAGATTGAGGCTCCATGCCACAAGCAAATGACAGGAACAACGGACCAGTTCCCACCATAAGCTTTTGGTGTGTTTTTTCCACTGCGTATTTCTGTTGCACAAAAAAACGCAGCATCCTGCACTTCCTGCAAAGTGGATGTGGTTTGTAGAAATCTCATTCCCACTCTGCTTTTTTTTACTAGCATAAACCAAGCTGCAGTGTGTTTTTTTTTTAATTCGCAACATGTCAACTTCTCTAATATGCGTGAAATATGCTTTCTGTTTGTGTTTTTTCCCCAAAGACTAATGTGATGAGGATGATTCACAGATAAAAACTCATGTAAGCCGCATATGACTTTATCAATAAAGATTTATCAAAACCTAGTATCAGGAAGTATTCAAAACAAAGTAGTTTTATTTAAAACATAACATACCAAAAAGAGACAAAAAACACTGCTGAAAAGTATGTGATACAAATACATGTAAAAAAATTCACTCAAAAGCGTAATGAAAAAACGGAAGTAACCTAATATTCCTGATAGGTGCAGACAATCCTCAGCATGAAAAACTTACCAAATACCCATTGTGCTTAAGGCTTACTATACAGTGGGGGCCAAAAGTATTGGCACCCCTGCAATTCTGTCAGATAATACTCAGTTTCTTCCTGAAAATGATTGCAATCACAAATTCTTTGGTATTATTATCTTCATTTAATTTGCTTGCAAGGAAAAAACACAAAAGAGAATGAAGCAAAAATCAAATCATTGATCATTTCACACAAAACTCCAAAAATGGGCCAGACAAAAGTATTGGCACCCTCAGCCTAATACTTGGTTGCACAACCTTTAGCCAAAATAACTGCGAACAACCGCTTCTGGTAACCATCAATGAGTTTCTTACAATGCTCAGGTGGAATTGTAGACCATTCTTCTTTGGCAAACTGCTCCAGGTCCCTGATATTTGAAGGGTGTCTTTTCCAAACTGCCATTTTGAGATCTCTCCACAGGTGTTCTATGGCATTCAGGTCTGGACTCATTGCTGGCCAGTCTCCAGTGCTTTCTCTCAAACCATTTTATAGTGCTTTTGGAAGTGTGTTTTGGGTCATTGTCCTGCTGGAAGACCCATGACCTCTGAGGGAGACCCAGCTTTCTCACACTGGACCCTACATTATGCTGCAAAATTTGTTGGTAGTCTTCAGATTTCATAATGCCATGCACACGGTCAAGCAGTCCAGTGCCAGAGGCAGCAAAGCAACCCCAAAACATCAGGGAACCTCCGCCATGTTTCACTGTAGGGACCGTGTTCTTTTCTTTGAATGCCTCTTTTTTTTTCCTGTACACTCTATGTTGATGCTTTTTCCCAAAAAGCTCTACTTTTGTCTCATCTGACCAGAGAACATTCTTCCAAAACGTTTTAGGCTTTCTCAGGTAAGTTTTGGCAAACTCAAGCCTGGCTTTTTTATGTCTCAGGGTAAGAAGTGGGGTCTACCTGGGTATCCTACCATACAGTCCCTTTTCATTCAGATGCCGACGGATAGTACGGGTTGACACTGTTGTACCCTCGGACTGCAGGGCAACTTGAACTTGTTTGGATGTTGGTCGAGGTTCTTTATCCACCATCCGCACAATCTTGCGTTGAAATCTCTCGTCAATTTTTCTTTTTCGTCCACATCTAGGGAGGTTAGCCACAGTGCCATGGGCTTTAAACTTCTTGATGACACTGCGCACGGAAGACACAGGAACATTCAGGTCTTTGGAGATGGACTTGTAGCCTTGAGATTGCTCATGCTTCCTCACAATTTGGTTTCTCAAGTCCTCAGACAGTTCTTTGGTCTTCTTTCTTTTCTCCATGCTCAATGTGGTACACACAAGGACACAGGACAGAGGTTGAGTCAACTTTAATCCATGTTAACTGGCTGCAAGTGTGATTTAGTTATTGCCAACACCTGTTAGGTGCCACAAGTAAGTTACAGGTGCTGTTAATTACACGAATTAGAGAAGCATCACATGATTTTTAAAACAGTGCCAATAATTTTGTCCACCCCCTTTTTTAGGTTTGGTGTGGAATTATATCCAATTTGGCTTTAGGACAATTATTTTTGTGTTTTTTCATTGAAGACAAATTAAATGAAGATAATAATACCAAAGAATTTGTGATTGCAATCATTTTCAGGAAGAAACTGAGTATTATCTGACAGAATTGCAGGTGTGCCCATTCTTTTGGCCACCACTGTATATACAGTATATACACACACATATATATATATATATATATATATATATATATATATATATATATATATATATATATATAAATATACAAGTGCTTCTCACTAAATTAAAATATCATAAAACAGTTCATTTATTTCTGTTCTTCAATACAAAAAGTGAAACTCATATATTATATAGAGTCATTACAAACAGAGTGATCTATTGCAAGTGTTTATTTCTGTTAGGCTATGTGCCCACGATGCAGAAATGCTCCGGATTTTTCCTGAGCGTTTCTGCATCTCCCTGGCAGAAAAAACCCATGCGGATTGTACATGCGTTTTTTCTGCCAAGGACAAGCGGAAGTGAAGGGTTTTTAACATGCGATTTCGCATGCGGGTTGTCAAGATCTTTTCCAAGCAATTTTAGCATCACTTGGAAAACTGCTTGACAACTTGGTCACACTATATAAATCCATGCAACCGGCATGGATTTATATAGTGTGACCAAGTTACGATGCTGCACGCGACCATCACCTGACCACTGACGTCAGCGGTCGCATGACTGTCACATGACTAAATAACATCACGGGAGGTCCTTGCAGACCACCGCCGGTAGCCAAGGAGACAGCGGCGCGCTCAGAGGAGACCAGGGGGCGCCGGAAAGGTGACTATAAGTTTTTTTTAAATTTTAATTCTTTTTTAACTACAGGTACTATGGTACCTGGGTCTTGAGGAGAGTTTCCTCTTCTCCAGACCCGGGTACCATCCGCGCATTGAACTGCATGATATCCACATTTACATGTGCAGTCATGCGGATGTCATGCGGTCCAATGCAAGTCAATGGCGGCTAAAACGCCGCGATTCTGCAAAATAAATGGTAGTGCTGCAGATTTTTCCGCAATGATAATTCGCAGCGGAAATTTCTGCAGCATGTGCACAGCACATGTGGATTATCATTGTGAGACATGGCAAACCTTATACCAAGCTTTTTTAAGCGTTTCCGCGTCTGAATTGCCGCTACGGGAACAGTTAAAAAACGCATATGGGCACACAGCCTCAATGTTGATGATTATGGCTTACAGCCAATGAAAACACAAAAGTTATTATCTCATTAAATTAGAATACTTTATAACAACAGCTTGAAAAATGTTTTCAAAATCCGAAATGTTGGCCTACTGAAATGTATGTTCAGTAAATGCACTCAATACTTGGCCGGGGCTCTTTTTGCATAAATTACTGCAGCAATGCGGTGTGGAATGGAGATGATCAGCCTGTGGAACTGCTGAGGTGTTATGGAAGCCAAGGTTGCTTTGATAGCAGCCTTCAACTCGTCTTCATTGTTGGGTCTGGTGTCTCTCATCTTCCTCTTGACAATACCCCATAGATTCTCTATGGGGTTAAGATCAGGCGAGTTTGCTGGCCAATCAAGCACAGTGATACTGTTGTTTTTAAACCAGATATTAGTACTTTTGGCAGTGTGGACAGGTGTCAAGTCCTGCTGGAGAATGAAATTTCCATCTCCAAAAAGCTTGTCGGCAGAGGGAAGCATTAAGTGCCCTTAAAATTTCCTGGTAGACGGCTGCGCTGACTTGGGTCTTGATAAAACACAGTGGACCTAAATCAGCAGATGACATGGCTCCCCAAACAATCACTGATTGTGAAAACTTCACACTAGACCTCAAGCAGCTTGGATTGTGTGCCTCTCCAATCTTCTTCCAGACTCTGTGACCTTGATTTCAAAATGAAATGCAAAATTTCCTTTCATCTGGAAACAACACCTTGGACCACTGAGCAACAGTCCAGGTCTTTTTCTGCTTGGCCCAAGTAAGATGCTTCTAGCGTTGCCTAATGGTCATGAGTGGCTTGACACAAGGAATGCGACACTTGTAGCCCATGTCCTGGATACGTCTGTGTGTGGTGGCTCTTGAAGAAATGACTCCAGCAGCAGTCCACTCCTTGTGAATCTCCCCCAAATTTTTGAATGGCCTTTTCTTAACAATCCTTTCAAGGCTGCGTTTATCCCGGTTGCTAGTGCACCTTTTTCTACCACACTTTTTCCTTCCACTCAATTTTCTTTTAATATGCTTGGATACAGCACTCTGTGAACAGCCAGCTTCTTTAGCAATGACCTTTTGTGGCTTACCCTCCTTATGGAGTGTGTCAATGACTGCCTTCTGGACATCTGTCAAGTCAGCAGTCTTCCCCGTGATTGTGGAGCCTACTGAAACAGACTAAGGGACCTTTTTAAAAGCTTTGGAAGACTTTGCAGATGTTTTTTGATAATTATTCTAATTTACTGAGATAATAACTTTTGTGTTTTCATTGGCTACAAGCCATAATCATCAACATTAACAGAAATAAACACTCTGTTTGTAATGACTCTATATAATATGAGTTTCACTTTTTGTATTGAAGAACTGAAATAAATTAACTTTTTGATGATATTCTAATTTAGTGAGAAGCACTTGTATATATATACAGTATATATCTAATATATACTTACCTTGTAATGTCTTAACATCCTGTTCCGTCCAGATGTGTCCGGATCCCAGAATTCCAAGCGGCGGAAGTTCGCCGACCGCCATATTGGGACACCCGAGTGATGGGTGTCTCAATATGGAAACCGCTGGTGATACCAGCCTCTTGCGCTGTACCACCAGCGGAACACCGTTGCAACACACACACACACACTGTATACGTCGTACGCACCACACACACAAACACACTGTATACGCTATATGCACGACACACGCACACACTATATACGCCGTATGCAACACACACTGTATGCACCGTACGTATCACACACACACATGCAGTATATGCCATATGCACCACACACACTGTATACGCCGTACGCACCACACACTGTATACGCCATACACACCACACACACACTGTATACGCCATACACACCACACACACACTGTTTACGCCTTACACACCAAACACACACACTGTATATGCCATACACACACACACTGTATACACCATACGCACCACACAAACACACACAGTATACGCCATACGCACCACACACACACACACACTGTAAACGCCGTACGCACCCCCCCACACACACTGTATACGCCGTACACACAAACACACACTGTATACGCTGTACGCACCACACACATACACACACTGTATATGCCGTACGCACCACATACACACACTGTATACGCAGTACGCACCACATACACACACACTGTATACTCCGTACGCACAATACATACACGCAATGTACACTGTGTTCCAAATTATTCTGAAAATAATATTTTCTCAGATTTTCCAAAATTACCTATATGAATTGCAGTCATTGTAATTTTCCAGTCAAATAACTATTAGAGTACAATTGAAAGGTTTTTGTACAAACTGCCTATGATAACAGTATATTTTTAAACAAATAAAACACTCAAACTGCACTCAAAATGCATGTTCCAAATTATTATGCACAGCAGAGTTTTCAACCTTTTAATTTTAATAAAGAACAAAAAAATGGTCATTTTTGAAATTATAAGCATTAGCAGGTTATTGCAAACTGAAATCAAACAGTTTTCAACTCAAAACTTTATTCTAGGTGATGTTACATTTGCACATAGGACCCCTTGTTCGAAAGGAGCTTCTGAACTCTCTCGTCTATTGAATTTGTCAGGTTTTGGATGGTTTCTGCTTCAATTGTTTTGCATGAGGACAGAATACCCTCCCAGAGCTGTTGCTTAGATGTGAACTGCCTCCCGCCATCATAGACACTCCTTTTGATGATGCTCCAGAGGTTCTCAAAGGGGTTGAGGTCAGGGGAGCATGGGTGCCACACCATAAGTTTGTCCCCTTTTATGCCCACAGCAGCCAGAGATGCAGATGTGTTATGTGCAGCATGAGACGGTGCATTATCATGCATGAAAATGATCTTGCTGCGGAATGCACGGTTCTTCTTGAACCATGGCAGGAAGTGCTGTTTGAGAAACTCAACATACATTATGGAGTTCATCTTTACCCCTTCAGGGATCCTAAAGGGGCTGACAATCTCTCTCCCCATGATTCCAGCCCAAAACATTACTCCACCTCCTCCTTGTTGGCGCCGTAGCCATGTTTGCATGGGGTGTCCATCAACCAGCCATCCTCCACTCCATCCATCTGGACCATCGAGCGTTGCACGGCACTCATCGGTGAACAAAACAGTTTTGAAGTCAGTCTTCATGTATTGTTTGGCCCACTGGAGCCGTTTCTGCTTGTGTGCAGTGGATAGAGGAGGTCGACAGCATGGCTTATGCACAGCTGCAAACCTCTGAAGGACCCTGTCATGGTACATAGTTTTCCCTGTCCTGCATTTCTGTATAAAATGTCATGATGTGATGTAAGTACCCATGGCCTTTCCCAGATCTTTGTTCCTCAGCCATAATTTAACTTGGGCTTGTGTCAACACCGCTAGAGGACTCCCCATTGTTCTCTTAAGCAGGGGGAGAACTCACAGTACACATCTTTATAGACACATCGGAGCCATGCCATGGACTAAACCATCGACTAGGAGGGGGGAACCCTCTCCTCCCCTACCCTTGGGCTGTTCCCGGTAGCCCAAGACAATGGACTTATGCGTGACCAGTGTTGTGTTGGGAGATCTCTGGAGGAAGAAGAGTGGGGGCTCTTAGCTGCGGCAAGACCTCACGCCCGTTGGTGATTGTGGACTTATTATGGACCTTAGGAATAACATGGATTTTTGATTTGGTATGCTGCCCGCCTTAATAAACCCCGTTGGATCGTTCTTAGTCCGGTGGTCTCTTCTTGCTCTGCCGCATACCCCATCAAAGACCCTGCATCTTGTTGTTCGGGGGACGTTGGAGGCACCAGAAGCTTCAAAAACTTGTCTGCTGCTATGACAAGGCTTTTTTGCCGCTGCTCTTTTAACCTGACGTAATTGCCTGTAGGAAAGAGTCCACAATTTTCCCTTATCAGCACGTACACGTGTGTACTGTGAATCAGCTACATACTTCTTGATTGTGCGATGATCAGGATGAAGTGCCTTGGCAATGTTGATTGTAGTCATGCCTTGACCTAAACACTCCACAATTTGTTGCTTCTCAGCAGCCGACACATCCTTTTTCTTTCCCATTTTGGCAGAAAATGTAGGCTGCTTAATAATGTGGGACAGCCTTCTTAAGTATTCTTGCATTTCATTGGACACACCTGCCAAACTAATTAGCACAGGTGTCTGCAATTGCTTACAGTGATATAAAGAGCCCTGACACACATCACCATCAATGAGTTTAAGTGACAAACAAAAAAATTCTTACCTTATCACTCCTAAACACTTTTTGCATAATAATTTGGAACACAGTGTATATGCCGTGCGCACCGCACACACACTGTATATGCTGCATGCACAATCACACATACTCTGTATACGCCGTACGCACCACACACACACACACACACTGTATACGCCGTACGCATCACACACACTCACACACACACACTGTATATGCCGTGCGCACCACACACACACTGTATATGCCGTACGCACCACACAAACACACACAGTATACGCCATACACACCACACACACTCTAAATGCCGTACGCACCCCACCACACACACTGTATACGCCGTACACACAAACACACACTGTATACGCCGTACGCACCACACACACACACTGTATATGCCGTACGCACCACCACACACACACTCTGTATACGCCGTACGCACCACACACACACACACACACACTGTATACGCCGTACGCACCACACACACACTGTATACGCCGTACGCACCACACACACACTATATATGCCGTACGCACCACCACTCACACACTCTGTATACGCTGTACGCACCACACACTTACACTGTATTCGCCGTACGCACCACACACACACTGTATACGCCGTACGCACCACACAAACACACACAGTATACGCCATACACACCACACACACACACTCTAAATGCCGTACGCACCCCCCACACACACTGTATACGCCGTACACACAAACACACACTGTATATGCCGTACGCACCACATACACACACACACTGTATACGCCGTACGCACCACCACACACACACTCTGTATACGCCGTACGCACCACACACACACACACACACACACACACTGTATACGCCGTACGCACCACACACACACTATATATGCCGTACGCACCACCACTCACACACTCTGTATACGCTGTACGCATCACACACTCACACTGTATACACCGTACGCACCACCACACACACACTCTGAATACGCCTTACGCACAACACACACACTGTATACGCCATATGCACCACCACACATGCACTGCATACGCAGTACGCACCACACACACACACTCTGTATACGACGTACCCACCACACACACACTGTATACGCCGTAGACACCACACACACACTGTATACACCGTACGCACCACATACACACTATATATGCCGTACGCACCACCTCTCACACACTCTGTATACGCTGTACGCACCACACACTCACACTGTATACGCCGTACGCACCACACACACACACTGTATGCGCCGTACGCACCACACAAACACACACAGTATACGCCATACACACCACACACACACACACTCTAAATGCCGTACGCACCCCCCCACACACTGTATACTCCGTACACACAAACACACACTGTATACGCCGTACGCACCACACACACACACACACACTGTATATGCCGTACGTGCCACATACACACACACACTGTATACGCCGTACGCACCACACACACACACTGTATACGCCGTACGCACCACCACACACACACTCTGTATACGCCGTACGCACCACACACACACTCACACATACACACACACACTGTATACGCCGTACGCACCACACACACACTATATATGCCGTACGCACCACCACTCACACACTCTGTATACGCTGTACACACCACACACTCACACTGTATACGCCGTACGCACCACCACACACACACTCTGAATACGCCGTACGCACAACACAAACACTGTATACGCCATATGCACCACCACACATGCACTGCATACGCAGTACGCACCACACACACACACTCTGTATACGACGTACGCACCACACACACACTGTATACGCCGTAGACACCACACACCCACTGTATACACCATACGCACCACATACACACTATATACGGCGTACGCACCACCACACACACACTGTATACGCCGTACGCACCACACACACACGCACTGTATACACCGTACGCACCACACACACATAAACACACTGTATACGCCGTACGCACCACACACACAAACTGTATACGCCGTACGCACCACACACACACTCTCTGTATACGCCGTACGCACCACACACACACACTGTATACGCCGTATGCACGACACACACACACTATATGCGCCATATGCACCACACATACACACTGTATACGCCGTACGCAACACCACTCACACACTCCGTATACGCTGTACGCACCACACACACTGTATATACTGTACGCACCACCACACACACTCTGTATACGCTGCACGCACAACACACACACTGTATACGCCGTACGCACCACCACACACGCACTGCATACGCAGTACGCACCGCACACATACACTCTGTATATGACGTATACACCACACACAAACACACTGTATATGCCGTACACACCACACACACACTGTATACGCCGTACACACAAACACACACTGTATACGCCGTACACACCACACACACACACTGTATATGCCGTACGCACCATATACACACACATACTGTATACACCGTACGCACCACACACACACTGTATACGCCGTACGCACCACCACACACACACTCTATATACACCATACGCACCACACACACACACACACACACACTGTATACGCCGTACGCACCACACACACACTATATATGCCGCACGCACCACCACTCACACACTCTGTATACGCTGTACACACCACACACTCACACTGTATACGCCGTACGCACCACCACACACACACTCTGAATACGCCGTACGCACAACACAAACACTGTATACGCCATATGCACCACCACACACACACTCTATATACACCATACGCACCACACACACACACACACACACACACTGTATACGCCGTACGCACCACACACACACTATATATGCCGCACGCACCACCACTCACACACTCTGTATACGCTGTACGCACCACACACTCACACTGTATACACCGTACGCACCACACACACACTGTATACGCCGTACGTACCACACACACACTGTATATGCTGTACGCACCACACACACACACACACTATATGCGCCATATGCACCACACATACACACTGTATACGCCGTACGCACCACACACACACACACACTGTATACGCTGTACGCACCATACACACACTCTCTGTATACGCCGTACGCACCACACACACACTGTATACGCCGTATGCACGACACACACACACACACTATATGCGCCATATGCACCACACATACACACTGTATACGCCATACGCACCACCACTCACACACTCCGTATACGCTGTACGCACCACACACACACACACTGTATATGCTGTACGCACCACCACACACACTCTATATACGCCGCACACACAACACACACACTGTATACGCCGTACGCACCACCACACATGCACTGCATACGCAGTACGCACCGCACACACACACTCTGTATATGACGTATGCACCACACACAAACACACACTGTATACGCCGTACACACCACACACACACTGTATACGCCTTACGCAGCACCACTTACACACTCTGTATATGCTGTTCGCACCACACACACACTGTATACGCCGTACGCACCACCACACACACACACTATATATGCCGTATGCACCACATACACACACACACACTGTATACACTATATGCACCACACACACATACACACACTGTATATGCCGTACGCACCACACACACTGCATACGCCGTATGCACCACACACACACTGTATACGCCGTACGCACCACACACACACTGTATACGCCATATGCACCACCACACGCACACACACACTGTATACACCGTACGCAGCCTCTTGCGCGGTACCACCAGCAGAAAACCATTGCGAACACGCCGAACATGCCGCACACGCCGCCACCGGGATCAGCCAAATGGTTCACTGAATGCCGCCATCTTTGCACAGGAGGAGCGCATGCGCAGTTTTAATGTGACTACCGCTATCTGCCTGCACAAAGATGGCGGCAGTCTGATTTACTGCGCGGAGAGGCAGCTCAAACGAGAGAACACATGAGGGAAGAAGACAGCACAGGCGATCTGCTGCCTGCAACATCCTTCAGCATGACCTGTCTGGCAGTGGGTCAGTAATGGTATGGGGTGGCATTTCTTTGGAGGGCCACACAGCCCTCCATGTGCTCGCCAGAAGTAGCCTGACTGCCATTAGGTACTGAGATGAGATCCTCAGACCCCTTGTGAGACCATATGCTGATGCGGTTGGCCGTGGGTTCCTCCTAATGCAGGACAATACCAGACCTCATGTGGCTGGAGTGTGTCAGCAGTTCCTGCAAGATGAAGACATTGAAGCTATGGACTGGCCCGCCCGTTCCCCAGACCTGAATCCGATTGAGCACATCTGGGACATCATGTATCGCTCCATCCACCAACGTCACGTTGCACCACAGACTGTCCAGGAGTTGGCAGATGCTTTAGTCCAGGTCTGGAAGGAGATCCCACAGGAGACCATCCGCAACCTCATCAGGAGCATGCCCAGGCCTTGAAGGGAGGTCATACAGACATGTGGAGGCTGCACACAATACGGAGACTCATTTTTACTTGTTTTAAGGACATTAGATCAAAGTTGGATCAGCCTGTAGTGTGTTTTTCCACTTTAATTTTGGGGGTGACTCCAAATCCAGGCCTCCATTGTTTAATAAATTTGATTTCCATTGATGATTTTTGTGTGATTTTGTTGTCAGCACATTCAACTTTGTACAGAACAAAGTATTCAATGAGAATATTTCATTCATTCAGATCTAGGATGTGTTATTTGAGTGTTCCCTTTATTTTTTTGAGCAGTGTAAATATACAGGGTGGGCCATTTATATGGATACACCAAAATTAAATGGGAATGGTTGGTGATATCAACTTCCTGTTTGTGGCACATTAGTATATGGGAGGGGGAAAACTTTTCCAGATGGGTGGTGACCATGGTGGCCATTTTGAAGTCGGCCATTTTGGATCCAACTTTATTTTTTTCAATGGGAAGAGGGTCATGTGACACATCAAACTTATTGAGAATTTCATAAGAACAACAATGGTGTGCTTGGTTTTAATGTAACTTTATTCTTTCATGAGTTTTTTACAAGTTTATGACCACTTATAAAATGTGTTCAAAGTGCTGCCCATTGTGTTGGATTGTCAATGCAACCCTCTTCTCCCACTCTACACACAATCATAGCAACACCGTAGAAGAAATGCTAGCACAGGCTTCCAGTATCCGTTGTTTCAGATGCTGCACATCTCGTATCTTGATGGTATGGTGTGGTATATGGGGTACAAAGATAATGGGGCCATTCTTCATCAATAGAAACCTCAATGCCACTTGATATCTGAAATTGCTACATGATGATGTGTTGCCCTCTTTATGCACTGAAGATAGCACGTTCCCTGAGTTTTTCCAACAAGATGGTGCACCACCACATTATGGGTGTCAGGTCCGAGCATTCCTACATGAACAGTTTCCTGGAAAGTGGATTAGTCATCGTGGGCCAGTTGAATGGCCACAAAGGTCTCCCAATCTGACCCCTTTAGAGTTTTAGAGATCATCTGAAGGCAATTGTCTATGCTGTGAAGATACGAGATGTGCAGCATCTGAAACAATGGATACTGGAAGCCTGTTCTAGCATTTCTTCTGCAATGTTGCTATCAGTGTGTCAAGAGTGGGAGAAGAGGGTTGCATTGACAATCCAACAAAATGGGCAGCACTTTGAACACATTTTATAAGTGGTCATAAACTTGTAAAAAAAATCATGAAAGAATAAAGTTACTTAAAACCAAGCACACCATTGTTTTTCTTATGAAATTCTCAATAAGTTTGATGTGTTCCATGACCCTCTTCCCATTGAAAAAAATAAAGTGGGATCCAAAATGGCCGACTTCAAAATGGCCACCATGCTCACCACCTATCTGGAAAAGTTTTCCCCCTCCCATATACTAATGTGCCACAAACAGGAAGTTGATATCACCAACCATTCCCATTTAATTTAGGTGTATCCATATAAAAGGCACACCCTGTATATATTGTAAATATACATTTACATTTATGACACCGTAATTACCTCATATTTTGACATAGTTACCATATTTTTCGGACTATAAGACGCATTTTTTTCCTCCAAAAAGCGGCAGTGATGCAGGTCACAGGAGGCACCTGCTGCAGCTAACACTATGCCCACTGCTAAAGAAAATGAATATTCACTGCTCCCCATGCCCATGGGAGTGTGGAGCACTGAATATTCATTCTCCTTAATAGCGCGTACAGTGTCAGCAGTGGCTTCCTGCAGCGGCTGCGGCAAACAGTGTGCCCGCTATTAAAGAGCATGAATATTCACTGCTCCCTCCTCCCATGGCTTGGGGAGTAGTGAATATTCATTCTCTTTACTAGGGGGCACACATGATAGCCAAGCCGCTGCAGAAAGCCAGTGGCTGCGGCAGACACTGTGCACGCTATTAATGATAATGAATATTCACTACTCCACGCCCCCACAGTCCCGACATGGGGAGCAGTGAATATTCCGGCAGATGTCCTCAGCATGTGAAGGCACATGGCAGTGATGTCATGCACTGCTCACAAGGTGAAATCAGCTGCGGGCAACAGAACAGGACGCAGTTCTGGAGCAGAGGGAAGGTGAGTAGAATCCTCTATTTTTTATTTGTGTGTAACATGATGGGGATGGGGGTGCCATGCGTACCAGGATGGGGATTTAGTGCCATACATACAGGGATGGGGGTGCCATGCATACCAGGATGGGCAGGAGGGTGCCATGCATACCAGGATGGGTATGGGGGTGCCATGCTGTCACGGGTGTGTCAGAAGTGACAGACAGTCGCCCTGCAGTTGGTTGCAGGAGATCTCTATGTTTGGCATTACAGACACCTTCTTAGAGACTGTCTCTCTAGGACCCAGCGGCTAACTTCCTCTGGCTAATTAACACCCTGGCCTGGGTGTATAAATGCCTGCTGTCTGCTAGAGGGAGGTGCCGGCGATGCTCTTTGTGAAGGCTCGGAGCAAGTGCATTATTTCACCCTCTCTGGAGCTCTGAAGACGGGTGTTCATCTCTCTGAAATCGACTAAAAGCTAAGCTATCTTCCCTTGTTTGTTCCCCCTTGTTGTCTTTAGTAGTCAGTGGGGATAGAATAGCTCTCATCCCCCTCCCTTCCCTAGCCAGATAAAGTGAGGTTCGCATGCAGTGATTGGTGAAGAGCCAATATAGGGACGTTAGTGGAGAAAGGGTGATACTAGATCAGCCTAGGAGGTTTCCACTCCCCCCTTTTCCTAGAGACTGGGCTCCCTTACCCTCTTCCCTTTGTGTTGCACTAAGTCTTTCCCACACATGCATACCAGGATGGGGATGCCAATCATACCAGGATGGGGGTGCCATAGATACCAGAATGGGGAGGGGGGTGCCATGCATACCAGGATGGGGATGGGGGATGCCATATATATCAGAATGGGGGTGCCATGCATGCCAGGATGGGGATGGAGGTGACAAGTATACCAGGATAAGGATTCCATGCATACCAGGATGGAGGTGCCATGCATACCAGGATGGGGATGGGGTTGCCATGCATACGGGGATGGGGGTGCCATGCATACCAGGATGGGTTGCCATTCATACCGGGGTGGGGGTGCCATGCATACCAGGATGGGAATGGGGGTGCCATTCATACCAGGATGGGGATGGGGGTGCCATGCATACCAGGATGGGGATAGGGGTGCCATGCATACCAGGATGGGGGTGCCATGCATACCAGGATGGGGATGAGGGTGCCATGCATACCAGGATGGGGATGGGATGCCATGAATACCAGGATGGGAATGGGGGAAGCCATGCATACCAGGATGGGGGTGCCATGCATACCAGGATGAGGGACCATGTAAACCAGGATGTGGATGGGGCCACGTATAACGGGGGTCATATATACCAGGATGGGGGCATATACTGGGGTGTCTGGAGCAGTGGGGCCCAAAGGGGGAATTGAACCTAGAGGCCCACCCTACAGCTATATGCAAATACCTGTTAGCCGTTATCCCTGTTATAGTGGAGCGTTGACTGTAAAACACAGGAGGCTCCTGCACATCTATTGTGTACCATCATAACTGGGATGTACAATTACTGTAGTTTGCATTAAAGGGTTCTTTGATGAAAACAAGTTTCACCGATCCACAGGTCAGAATAGGTGATAACTTATTGATCGGTGGCATCAGGCCACTGGAAACCACACCGATCGTAAGAATGGGGATCTTTTATCCCTGACAGGATACTTATCTCCATTTTAAAATGGAGAGGCAGGTGGAATGTCTGACCACAGCTCCATTCATCCTCTTTGAGACTTCCAGAAAAAAACAAGTGCAGTGCTCACAGCCACTGAAGGAATGAACAGATCAGTGGTCAAGTCGCACATGCTGCTCCAGTCGAAGGCGACGGCCCCACTATCAGTATTTGGTCAGTATTTGATCAGTATTTTTTCTCAGGAGTGGGAGCCAAAAAGATTTAATAGAAATAAGTGCATCAATTCTACAGTTATCACCCACTCTTGGTTTTGGCTCGCACTCCTGAGAAAAATTACTGACTGAATACTAACCAAATACTGATCGTGGGATCATGGCCTAATGGGGATATAAACTCCACATTCTGCCGATCGGCCAGGCTACGTTCACGTTCAGTATTTTACATCACTTATTTGTAAGCTAAAATCAGGAGTGGAACAACCAGAGGAAAAGTATAATAGAAACACGTCACCACTTCTGCATTTTTACCCACTCCTGGTTTTGGCTTATAAATACTGATTTAAATACCTGACCAAATACTGAACTTGTGAACATGGCCTTAGGATAGGCGATTACTTGTTTTCTCTGAAGAATCCCTGTAAGTGCATATTTGCCACTGTGTAATAGACACAGGACAGGGAAGAGTTAAACGTTCAAGTAATTCATCTCTATTGGAAATAAGGAATCTTCCCCTTATTGATATCAGAGAGAACAAGTGACCTCCATACACAACACAATCCACTATACCAACACCAATAATACCACATACAAGATAGAAATGCCGCCACACCATGACCAGATCACATATTACCACCACATAGTGATCGAATAATACCACATACAAGGAACAAATACCGCCACACCATGACCAGACCACATATTACCACCACATAGTGACCGAATAATACCACATACAAGGGACAAATACCTCCACACTACGACCAGACCACATATTACCACCACATAGTGACCGAATAATATCACATGCAAGGAACAAATAGCGCCACACTATGACCAAACCACATATCACCACTACATAGTAACCGAGTAATACCACAAGCAAGGGACAAACACCGCCACACCATGACCAGACCACATATCACCATCACATAGTGACCAAATAATACCACATACAAGGAACAAATACGGCCACACCATAACCAGATCACATATTACAACCACATACAAGTGACAATTATCATCATATCATGACCAGAGCACACGTTACCATTACATAGTCACCGAATAATACTACAATAAGGATCATGAATAAAAACCACAATACTAATAACACAAATATTACCACTGGTGACATTATACACAGGAGCTCTATATATAGTATATAATGCATAGTGTGCGTGTACATGTAGTACACTGACTCACCAGTGATGTCTCTAGTTGAGTCCTTCATCTTTGCTTTTCTTCTTCATCTGGCACAGACCAACATCAGTTCATACATCCAGGACTCGTTGCTGCAGAAAATAACACACAGTTATCAATAGCTGATCTCTTCTAGAGCACATTCCACACTTATTCCCCGATTCCTACACCAGATGATGGAAAAAAGCAACATAGTGTCGCCCTGCACAGTAACAGGGCCTCCTTTTTGTTCCTCCCCCATGGAAGACAGTATCAAAAGTAAATTATATTACAGCAGTAATGTCCAGTACAGTAATTATGTCCTCACTTGCCACCATAAACTAATAATACCTAATTTTGACCCCCATACTGTAATTGTCACCCATCCTGGCTCCCTTTATTTAATATCCCCTATTATAGTCCCCTATGTACTCCCCATATCCTGGGCCCCTGTGTATCACCCCTCCTCCCCAACCTGGGCCTCTATGTATCATCTTCCCCACATCCTGGGCTCTATGTATCCCAATCCATCCTGGGTCCCTATGTATCATCCTTCTCACCATCCTGGGCTCCTATGCATCATCCTCCTCACCATCCTGGGCTCCTATCTTGGGCTCCTATGTATCACCCCACCCATCCTGGGCTCCTATGTATCCACCCACCTATCCTGGGCCCCTGTGTATCGCTCCCTGTTCATCATGGGCCCCTATGTATTGCCCCCCCCCATCTTGAGCACCTATGAATCACCCCCTTCATCATGGCCCCCTATGAGTCAACCATACCCCGAGTATCTATGCTGCTCCATCCTAGTTCCCTATATCCACTCAATACCCTGCTCATTTATATAGGGAAAAAAATCTTCTCACCTTCCTGTGCTCCCCCGGCGGCATCCTGTGGAGCTTCATGTCAGTGTGGTCTTCAACAGGGCTGCTGACATCAGCACCAGGCGCATAATAGTGACGTTCAATGCAGGCCAGCCTATCAGAGGCAGAACGCTGATGCACGCGGCCTTTCATTGACCAGCGGCCTGCTATGCACCGCATGATGATGTCAGTGCAGGGCGTATAGCAGTGATGTCATATGGCCTCCGGCCTTTAACGTCAGTGCTATGCGCCGCATGACGCATAGCGCGGCGCATAGCAGACAGTGATCAGCCCGTGGTTAGAAAGACCACGGTTACCAGCGGGCCCCCACTACATCCGGCACGGGGGCCCACTGGGGTATCGTCCTGTGTCCTGGCGGGCCAGATTTTATCGGTACTGGAAAAAAACAGTACCGGTGTTATCAGGGTTGCGTGTCCGTGTGAAATATTTGTGGTACATGTGCGGAATCTGTGTGGCATCAGTGTGTACATGTACATCATTCGTGTGCACGTGTACATCATCTGTGTACCGTTCGTGTCACTCACACCGGAATAGAAAGCAGAATAGAAATGACAGATGTTTGGGTTTTAAAGATGTGCAAAGATATATATAGATAGATAGATATGAGTTAAATATATGATAGATTGATATGGGGGTAGATATCCATAAGATACATAATTACTGCCTTGCGTGTATAGTTAACTGTACGTGTATTAAGCTAATGACGTGGGGTCCCCCCATTTTTGATAACCAGCAAAGGTAAAGCAGACAGTTGTGAGCTGATATTACCAATCCGCAGCCGCCCCAGAAGTGGGGCATCAGATTAGATACACCAATTCTGGCACTTCGCCTTGGCTCTTCCCAATTTCCCTGGTACATTGGCAATCGGGGTAATGGTAGTTGGGGTTGATGTCAGCTGTAAATTGTACATAAACAACGCTGACATCAATCGCTGGTGTTAATAATAGAGAGGTGTCTATCAAACACCCCCATTACTATCCCAATAAAAAAAAATACACGCACACCAAAAAAATACTTTATTTGAATAAACACTTTCCTACACTTTCCCTAGTCTCAAAACAAAATTCCAAAATAAACCATTAAGTTTTGTAAAACATGAGTATTAAACCATAATCTCTTTATTAATAATTGATTAAAAAAATAATTAAATATATGCATTCGAAAAAAGTACCTCCATGAAAGCGAGATTTTTAGACATGTATACAAGGGTTAATAAATCACCAGAAAAACCTACTATAGAAAAATATTTCCCTCTGGTGACTAAAGTACATGCAGTTTATCCTGCCCAATTTATCCGTGCCTGAAAAACGCCCTGTGTGCAATAGAGTCCTAACTCATTAATACATTAGTTTTAAGGCAAAAAGTGCTATGTGCAGTGTGCAAACAATAAGTCATTTAGGTCCTTAAGGAGTCCAATGGGTTACCCGTATTTAGCTCAAAGTTAGACTAATGCATATAGTATACAGGGTTCAATTACATATGTATATCAATATGGACAGATAATTACCTGCAAATGTATCAATGATGCCCATGTGCTGTCTACCTCGCTGGAACTTTGTGGTGTATGTTGATTAAGTTATACCAAATGTGGTGATTCCAGATGAGAACATAAGTATAACTTTCCCTAGTCTACCAATTTATATAAAAAAAAACCTATGCAGGTCCGTCGTTGTCCACAAATGGAAACCTGAAAAGCATAAAAAGAGAGAAACAAAAACAAGACACTGTCCCTTGTTCACCAATTTATTAGAAAATAAGGATCCCACGCAGGTCCGACATAGACCAGCACTTCCCTTGACGTTCCCCGATTCCGTCGTTAAAAGCCTCCTTCTGAGTCTCCATAGGCTTTTAGCAGCTGCCACTCCCACCTCTCGCTGCGAGACCCAGCGGTTCTGAACAGTGGTAACAAGAGTAATGCTAATGCTCATCAGAGTCGCCAAGTCATGCTGCGCTCTATGAGACTCAGTATTCACACAAATTGCCATAGCCATTAACCTTCCCAATATGTTTCACCATTAGGTGTCATCAGGAGAATGAGTCTCTTGGCGAAACATGTTGGGGAGGCTAATGGCTGCTTACTTTAATGGAATATGCTAGGCAGGGTAATAGCAGATCAATAGGCAGGGAAGCACTGTATGTGATTTAAGAGACCGCTATATGAGCAAGATAACCTGGAGTAGGACTTATAGCATTCAAAGAGAACGTTTGGGAAGGTCGATTCTAAAGGAAAGAGAATTAGCGGACGCTGCTCCTGACATACAGTTGAAACCAGTAGTTTACATACACTAGATAAAAAGACACACATTCATGTTTTTCTCAATATCTGACTTGACATCTGAATAAACCTTTCCCGTTTTAGGTCAATTAGGATTACCATAATTTTTAATATTTGCTAAATGCCAGAATAATTAACAAAGTCAATGTTTTGGAGTGGCCATGATCTCATTCTATTGAAAATTTATGGGCAAAGCTGAAAAGGCAAATGCGAGCAAGGCGACCTACAAACCTGGATAGGTTCCACCAGGAGGAAAAGGCCCAAATTCCGACCAACTATTGTGAGAAGCTTCTTGAAGGATATCCATGCATGTGTGTCTTTTTATATAGTGTATGTAAACTTCTGGTTTCAACTGTTTATGAGAATTATCTTATCCTCTGAAAAAAAATATACTAGTGACTGATGATTGCGTATATGGTAAGTGTGCTATTTAAATAAACAGTTGAGCACAAGCACTTTAGACAGATGTGAACAATCAGTGCTGGTCAGCTTGCTATGAGATAGTGAGCTCTTGAGCGCTAGCTGTCTATGCATACTGCTTATAAATATACTAGTGGATTATCTCTTTCCATATACAGAATGTGTGGAAATTATAAGTGAATACATGTCCAGCTATGGAATTACCAAATTAATTAATATCTTTCCTAGCATTATGTGATTTTAAAATGTATGATTTCTGTTTATTGATAAAAATAAAAGTTATGTTTTATTAGGGTGCTGAATTAGGGATTTCTATTTGCATATGAAATTTGTGTGAACATCATATAACTAGTGATGAGCGAGCATGCTCGACACTGCTCGGTACCCGCCTGAGCATCTCACTACTCGGGATGTTCGGCGAGTACCGAGCATTTTCGGGTCTCCGCCCTGCATGTTTGGCGCTCTTTACAGAGCCAATGAATATGCAGGGATTGCCAGCCAGTCACTGTAATGCCGCAGCCATGTTGGTTGTGGGCATTACAGTGATTGGCTGGCCGCACAGCGTCACCTCGAGTATTTAAAACCGGGCGCCGCCATCTTGGACACAGTCGCTCCGGATCAGACAGTGTAGGGAGAGTGCTGCTGAGCTAGGGAGAGATTTATACTGCGAAATAGGTAGTGAAGGGTCTCTAAAGCCTGCAAAATCAAACAAACAGGCTGTATAGGAGATGCAGTGGTCATACCAACAAACACTACATTACAGTCCTGTGTGCTGCTGCTGCTGCTGCTCAAATGGCTAGACTTTGCCCCAGGTCTTAGGGGCCAGGAAAAATCCTCTTTTTTTCATCTAAATCCTCTTCTTTTTTTTTCCCTCAGTCAGACTGTACAAATACCTGTCTTATTAACCTTTTGGTATTCCCCCCCCCCCAAAAAAAAAAAATTGAGTGTGTCTGTGAGTGTTCAGACACAAATATATCTGTTTATAAGAGTCTGGTTTCGGCCAGATAACTAGAACTGTGGTTTTGCAGTTCCACGGTTCAAATCTCTGTATTATCCACTTTTTTGCCTTTTTTCCATAAAAAAAACAGTTTGAGTGTCTTGCTGACTGTTCAGACACAAATATATCTGTTTAAAAGATTCTGGGGTAGGCCAGAGAAATAGAACTGTGGTTTTCGTCTTCCACGGTTCAAATCTGGGTGTAATCCACCTTTTTGTCTTCTTTACATAAAAAAAAAAAACAGTTTGAGTGTCTCGGTGACTGTTCAGACACAAATATATCTGTTTAAAAGATTCTGGTGTAGGTCAGAGAAATAGAACTGTGGTTTTCCTCTTCCACGGTTCAAATCTGGGTGTAATCCACCTTTTTGCCTTTTTTCCATAAAAAAAAAACAGTTTGAGTGTCTCGCTGACTGTTCAGACACAAATATTTCTGTTTAAAAGATTCTGGTGTAGGCCAGAGAACTAGAACTGTGGTTTTCCTCTTCCACGGTTTAAATCTGGGTGTAATCCACCTTTTTGCCTTTTTTCCATAAAAAAAAACAGTTTGAGTGCCTCGCTGACTGTTCAGACACAAATATATCTGTTTAAAAGATTCTGGTGTAGGCCAGAGAACTAGAACTGTGGTTTTCCTCTTCCATGGTTCAAATCTGGGTGTAATCCACCTTTTTGCCTTTTTTATATAAAAAAAACAGTTTGAGTGTCTCGCTGACTGTTCAGACACAAATATATCTGTTTAAAAAAGATTCTGGTGTAGGCCAGAGAACTAGAACTGTGGTTTTCCTCTTCCACCGTTCTAATCTCCTTTTTATTACCCTTTTGCCATTGATAGTGCGAGTGTAAGCTATTTTGCTTCATTTACAATAGGCAAGGCGAGTGGCAAGGGACGTGGAACTGGACGTTCTGGTGATGGCGCGTGCAGAGGATGGGGCCGTGGCCAAGGTGAAAATGTGCCACAACCAACAGCCACATCTTCTCGCTTCCAGTTCTTGACCGAATTACTAGGGAAGCACACAACAACACCACTATTGCCAACTGATCAGTGTGAACAGGTTATTAATTGGATAGCAGATAATACTTCCAGTCACCTGGGCACCACCACCTCCGGTCTGTCTTCCACACGGTCAAGTCTTAGTAGCCGTGAGTCTCGGCCGCATACTCCTCCTCACCCTGATGCTTCTTCCTCCCACCATGCCGAGTGTCGTCAGACAGCAACTGATCCCACAGTTGGACACTCTGAAGAGCTGTTGACTGGTCCATTTCCATATTTGGGCCCCTCGCCTGCTCCGCTTGAAGTGGTGGAAGAGGAGATTTCATGTAGCGAAGGCCAAATATTTGAACAGCCACGGCCACAGGAAGGCGACGCTGGCAATTTGTCACAAGAAGTGGACGATGACGAGACACAATTGCCACAAAGTGAGGAGGAGGACTGTGGTGCGGAAGTGGAAGAGGAGGAGGTGGTGGATGATCTAGTAACTGACCCAACGTGGCAGGAAGACACGCAGAGCGAGGCCAGCACCACACAGGGGGAGGGAGGCAGAGTACCCCAACAGGCAGGAAGAAGCAGTGTGGTGGCCGCAGACAGAAGGCGGGCAACCGTTCCTCGTAACACCAACACGAGGGTTGTTGCCAGTACAACCGGTAGGTCTTCCAGAGTCTGGATTTTTTTTAAAGACTCTGCTGATAACCCCAAAAAGGCCATTTGTACCATCTGCCAGGCCAGCATCAGCAGGGGTGACAAAACTACCAGCCTGACCTTCACCAGCATGATCAGGCACATGTCAGCAAAGCACCCGACTTTGTGGGGCGAACCCCAGGGTCCACGACCAGTGTCAGCGGGTGTCACCACTGCTTCTTCCACTGTTGTGCGTGTAAGAGAACCCCCTGTTGTGCGTGCAAGGCAATCCCCTGTCCATACTGCACGCAAAGATGCCCCCTCCTCTCAGTCTTCACTTGTTATGGCAGTTTCTCAAGAAACAGCATCAACGTCAACGTCCCACCACAGCGTTCAATTGTCCATATCCCAGACCTTTGAACGAAAGTGCAAATTCGCAGCCAACACCCCAAAGGCCACAGTCCTAAATTCGCACAATTTACGACTGCTTGTGTTGGAAATGCTGCCTTTTAGGCTGGTGGAGACGGAATCCTTCTGCAACCTTATGGCGGTGGCCATCCCTTGGTACTCGGTCCCCAGCCGACACTATTTTGCCCGGTGTGCCATCCCCGCACTACACAAGCACGTGTCCCAAAACATCTGCCGTGCCCTCAACAATGCAGTTACTGGGAGAGTCCACCTGACAACGGACACGTGGACAAGTGCTTGTGGCCAGGGACGGTACATCTCCCTGACGGCACACTGGGTAAACATAGTGGAAGCCGGGACCCAGTCGGACCTTGGGACGGAACACATCCTCCCCACACCGAGGATTGCGGGCCCTATGTCAGTCAGAGTTGCCCCCACAGTGTACAGCTGTGAAAGAGCAGGCAGATCTGTGGCTGAGACCGCTGAACCTACATCCAGGCATGGTCATGTGTGACAATGGCTGTAACCTGGTGGCGGCTCTGAGGCGAGGCGAGATCACACACGTACCATGCCTGGCTCATGTGCTTAACCTCGTGGTTCAGCAGTTTCTTAAATCGTACCCCGAGTTGCCAGATCTGCTTGTCAAAGTACGCCGCCTGTCATCTCATCTTCGGAAGTAGGCTACAGCTTCCGCCGCCCTTGCTGTGTTGCAGCAGCGTTTTCAGCTTCCGGCACACCGACTGGTATGTGATGTACCCACACATTGGAACTCTACCCTCCACATGTTGCAAAGGATTTGTGAGCAGAAGAGAGCAGTTTTGGAGAACCAGTTGCAACAAGGCCGTCGAAATTCAGGTCAGACTCCACACATAAGACCTCAGGAGTGGACCTGGATGTCTGACATATGTACCATCCTGACAAACTTTGAGGAGTCCACCAAGATGGTGAGTGGCGATGACGCCATCATTAGCGTCAGCATCCCACTTGTCTGTCTTTTGCAACGCTCTCTGTAGAGAATTAAAGAGGAGGCATTGCAGCCAGAGTATGATGAGATGGATCAAGTAGCCGTAACGGGCGATTACACACAGCCCAGTCTCATCTCATCCCAATGTGCATTAGGGGACAATGAGAGAGAGGAGGAGGAGGAGGAAGAACAGGAGCTGGTATCATGCGCTGTAGACGGTAGTACCTGTACAGCTGTCATACCGTCGGTTCAACGTGGGTGGCCTGAGGACAGGGGGGAGGAGGAGAGCATGGTCAGTCGTCATCTTGGTGAGGACACGGAAGTCTTGCCCGTTACCAGTCTGGCACGCATGGCTGACTTTATGTTACGCTGCCTTAACCGTGACGCTCGCGTTGTCAAACTGTTGGGTGACAATCATTACTGGTTGGTGACACTTTTAGACCCCTGCTACAAGGAGAACTTTCACTCTCTTATTCCTGAGGTGGAGAGGTCTACAAAAATGGGGCAGTACCAGAAGGCCCTTGTTGCTGAACTGTTAAAAAAATTCCCATCTGAGCACGCTAGCGGCAGAGGTCACAGTTCGTTGCCCAACCAAGGCGTTCAGGCGAGAGAGACGCAACTCCAATCCAGCAGAGGCAGGGGAACACTGTCAGTGTTCTGGGACAGTTTTCTGAGACCCGCCCAGCTTACAGGCCCTGAGGCGCGGGGTACTTTCACAAGGAGTGGAAAGTTTCAAAAGATGGTGAGGGAGTACCTTGCTGACCCTACCAGCGTCCTCCATGATTCCGTTATGCCTTTTAATTATTGGGTATCCAAGCTGGACACTTGGAATGAACTCGCTCTGTACGCCTTGGAGGCCCTGGCCTGCCCTGCCGCTCGCGTGTTATTGGAGCGTGTTTTAGTGCCGCTGGGGGAATTATAACTGATAAGCGCACTCGCCTGTCAACTGACAATGCTGACAAGCTGACCCTTATCAAAATGAACAAGGGCTGGATTGAGCCAGACTTCTCATCACCACCAAATGACAGCAGAGTAACATAAAGTCAAATCCACTGTGTTATTTCGGGAGGTGTATTCCCATGCACCGCTTCACACCCACACATGGGTATACACTTCCTCATTTCGGCTGTTTTTTGCTCTTCTCCTTATCCTCAGCCTCCACCACCACTATACCACTAGGGTGACTGTGGTCCGTGTTGCCAGCATTGCAAGTTCTTCCATCCTAATTTTTGGCAGCTTTTGCTTGGAAGGCAGAGGCAAAGACTATGGGAGACCCACTCCCCAATAATGGGAATAATGTTTTTAATATGCTGTACTGCATAGCTCTTGTAAGGGGCATTGCAAGTTCCATCGTCCTAATTTTTGGCAGCTTTTACTTGGAAGGCATAGGCAAAGACTATGGGAGACCCACTCCCCAATAATGGGAATAATGTTTTTAATATGCTGTACTGCATGGCTCTTGTAAGGGGCATTAAAATCGTCTTGTTAAGCTACTGTGACCTCCACGTCTCTTCCAAGGGTAATTGATAATGTCTTTTTATTCCACTGGGACCTCCACCACTCTTCCAAGGGGCATTAAAACTGTCTTGTTAAGCTACTGTGACCTCCACGTCTCTTCCAAGGGGCATTGATATTGTCTTTTTATTCCACTGGGACCTCCACGTCTCTTCCAAGGGGCATTAAAACCGTCTTGTTAAACCACTCTGAACTCCACGTCTCTTCCAAAGGGCAGTAAAACCGTCTTGTTACGCTACTGTGACCTCCACGTCTCTTCCAAGGGGCATTAAAACTGTCTTGTTAAACCACTCTGAACTCCACGTCTCTTCCAAGGGGCATTAAAATCGTCTTGTTAAGCTACTGTGACCTCCACGTCTCTTCCAAGGGTCATTGATATTGTCTTTTTATTCCACTGGGACCTCCACCACTCTTCCAAGGGGCATTGATATTGTCTTTTTATTCCACTGTAACCTCCACCACTTTTCCAAGGGGCATTGATATTGTCTTTTTATTCCACTGGGAACTCCACCACTCTTCCAAGGGGCATTGATATTGTCTTTTTATTCAACTGGGACCTCCACGTCTCTTCCAAGGGGCATTAAAACCATCTTGTTAAACCACTCTGAATTCCATGTCTCTTCCAAGGGACATTAAAACCATCTTGTTAAGCTACTGTGACTTCCACGTCTCTTCCAAGGGGAATTAAAACTGTCTTGTTAAACCACTCTGAACTCCATGTCTCTTCCAAGGGGCATTAAAATCGTCTTGTTAAGCTACTGTGACCTCCACGTCTCTTCCAAGGGTAATTGATATTGTCTTTTTATTCCACTGGGACCTCCACCACTCTTCCAAGGGGCATTGATATTGTCTTTTTATTCCACTGAGACCTCCACCACTCTTCCAAGGGGCATTGATATTGTCTTTTTATTCCACTGCGACCTCCACCACTCTTCCAAGGGGCATTGATATTGTCTTTTTATTCCACAGGGACCTCCACGTCTCTTCCAAGGGGCATTAAAACCGTCTTGTTAAACCACTCTGAACTCCACGTCTCTTCCAAGGGGCATTGAAATGTTGTTTTTAATTACCTCTAACCTCCACGATTCTTCCAACGGCATTGCATTTCCTCCTAATTTTAGTCAGGTTTTGCTTTTCAATGCATAGGCGAACACTAAGGGAGACCCACTTCCCAATAATGGGTAGAAGGTTTTTAGTACGCTGTAATCCACGTCTGTTTCAAGGGGCATTGCAGTTCCTCATAATTTTTGGAAAGCCTTCCATTAACTGCTTAGGCCAACAGTGTACAGGAGACCCAGTTGCTATACATGGAAAAAACGGTTTAGTTAAGGCCCTCTGACCTCCATGTCACTTCCAAGGGGCATTGGAGTGCCTCAAAATTTTTGGTAGGCATTGCACTCACTGTATGCCCTATAACTGTGTAGCCGAACCGCTCCTTTTGGTACAGAAACATATCCTACAAGACATGTGTGGTTAACTGGCCTGATATTGATGTGAATGGTCCCTGTTCCTCCTGCTCTTTCTCCTTTGCCACCACCTCATCCATCATTCATCACCTGAAGCTTTGTTTTAATGGGAGTCATAGAACTGGGATAGTAGCAGGAAAACATCAAGCAATCCTAGGAGGAGGTAGGATATGCACCACCTCAGGCCTAGCCGCTACTACATACATGCACTTGCATTCCAAGGAACAGAAAGCTAAGGAGATGGATGGCCTCATGATCATGAATAATTTACTCGTTGTGTAGGAGGCCGACCAATGCTGCTGTCTACCTTCTGAACTTTGTGTTGAAGCCTGATTGACCCAGGACCCGCAAGCCTCTATGTCTGGAGGACGTGTTGCATCCCAGTGTCCAACTGTGTCCCGGCTTCCACAATATTAACCCAGTGTGAAGGCGTCAGTGAGATGGACCATCCCTGGCCACATTCACTTGTCCACGTATTTGTGGTTAGGCTGTCCTTCCCACTAAATGCACTAGGTAGGGCACAGGTAATGTTTTGGTATGCACGCTTGTGTATAAGGCACACCCGGACAAATAGGAGAGGCTGGGGACCGTTTATGGACACCCGGCCACCCCCAGGCGGCTGGGGACCGTGTGTGGCCACCCAGCCGCGGGTCGGCTGGGGACCGAGTATAGACACCCGGCCGCCCCCTGGCGGCTGGGGACCAAGCGTGTACACCCGGCCTCCGGGTGGCTGGGGACTGAGTATGGATACCAAGCCGCCGACGCAGCCATGACGTGGTGGCCAGATTCCGCCTCCACATGCCTAAAAGGCCCAATTTCAAGTGCAAGCAAGCAAGCAGTATGGTATTGCAGCCTGGGGGTGGGTGGATGGCAGGCTACATACTTGCGCTTGCATTGCAAGGAATTGGGGAGGTACAATTGAACACTGCCCTGGGAAAAGGACTTGAATGGGGATAGTTGCAAGTCTGCAACGAGAGGTGCAGGACGGAGGCATCTTCGCATGGGCCATGAACAGGGGGTTGGCGTGCACACACTACAGCGGAATAGGCTGTCCTTCCCACTAAATGCACTGGGGAGGGCACAGGTAATGTTTTGGTATGCGCGCTTGTGTATAAGGCGCACCGGGACAAATTGGGGCGGCTGGGGACCGAGTATGAACACCCGGCCGCTCCCCTGGCGGCTGGGGACCGAGTGTGGACACCCGGCCGCCGGGCGGCTGGGGACTGAGTATGGATACCTGGCCGCCGACGCAGCCATGACATGGCCACAAGCCTAAAAGGCCTCATTTCAACTGCAAGCAAGCTAGCAGTATGGTATTGCAGCCTGAGGGTGGGTGGGTGGCAGCCTGCACACTTACGCTTGCATTCCAAAAAAACAAAGCAGATGCTAACTTCTATCATCATCATCATGCTCCCCACCTTGGCACTCTCAACTTCCCTGATGGAGAAGCCATGGCCCACCGGAGGAGTCTCTTGTTGTCTGGTGGGCTCATCCAATGCTGCCCTAAAGCAGGCCAGGCTAAGAAAAGTGTGGGGAAGGTTTCCGGGAGAAATAGTGGCGGCTGGGGACAGAGTATGGAGACCTCACCGCCGACGCAGCCATGAGGTAGTGGTCAGCTTCGGCCTCCTCCAAACTAAAAGGCCCCATTTCAAGTGCAAGCTAGCAGTATAGTATTGCAGCCTGCGGGTGGGTGGGTGGTTGGCTGCATATTTGCGCTTGCATTGCAAGGAATGGGGGAGGTACAATTGAACACTGCCCTGGGACAAGGACTTGCATGGGGATAGTTGCAATTCTGCATCTTCTGATGCGGCAAGGATCACTTCTGATGGGCACACTTTTAGGCAGTGACCTGGGTGTCAGAGATGCTTCCAGGGGTCTTCCCCATGCTGTTCCCATGTCTTTTCAGCACTGTATGCATGTGTCACACAGCACATGGCCAGATAAGGTTGTAAAATGTTAAAATGACATTTCCCGGTGAATGCATTTGTCACGGTTGAAAGCAAGTGCAAAAAGTGCAAAAATGCATAAAAAATGCTACTTGTGAACATAGCCCAAGGTGTGGAGGAGTATTTTTGTTTTCGGTTATTTATTTTACCTGATACACAAGTCTTTACCCTGGAAAGGATATTCCTTAACATATTTCACAAGAAAACAGTTTCAGTTTAGTTTTTGAACGTTTTATTGTGAGTCCGTAAAAGTGGCTTAATACCTCTGACCACGTTGTTGACAGCAGTGATCTGGGGGTCAGAAATGCTTCCTGGGGCGATCCCCATGCTGTCCCCATGTCATTTGAGCACTGTCACTATCGTTTTGGGCACTTTTTAGGCTTTCTACAGACTGCCGGGGTGCCGCCGCAAAAATGCTCGGGTCTCCCATAGACTAACATTGGGCTCATTGCTCGGGTCGAGCACCCGAGTATCACGGTGAGCTCGGCCCGAGCTTCGAGCACCCGAGCATTTTAGTGCTCGCTCAACACTACATATAACCCTATGCTGATCTCTAACAGTATTGCGCTAGTGTCTGTGAGTCTCGGTGGCTCTGATGAGCGTTATGGTTACTGACATAACTAACCACTGTTCAGAGACGCTGGGTCTCGCGGAGCGCAGCGTGAGTTGGCAACTCTGATAAGCGGTGACGTCAGTATCTGGTGACTGTGAATAATAATAACGTTACTGCTATTCACAGTCTCCGGGGTCGGATTCGGGAACTCTGGACTACGTTGGACCTGTATGAGAACATTTTTCTAATAAATTGGTGAACTAAGAACATTGTCTTGTTTTTATTTCTCTCTTTTTATGTTTTTCAGGTTTCCATTTGTGGACTACGTCAGATTTGCTTGACTGTGGGATTCCCTGTACTATGTTGGACCTACATGGGTTGTTGTTTTTTTATTTTATAAATTGGTGAACCAGGGAAAGTGTTGGGGAGTGTGTATTCAAATAAAGTATTTTTTGCGTGTTTTTTTATTACTGGGTTAGTAATGGAAGTGTCTGATAGAGACCTCTCCATTACTAACACCATGGCTTGATGCCAGCTGTGATTAAACCACAGCTGACATCAACCTCAAGCCCCATTAACCCGATTGCCAATGCACCAGCGTAATTGGGAAGAGCTAAGGCAAAGCACCAGAATTGGCATTTCTGGTGTGGCTGCAGGCTTGTATTTTTAGGCTCGGAAGGGTCCAATAACCATGGAACTTCCCAGCCTGATAATATCAGCTCACAGCTATCTGCTTTACTTTTGCTGGTTATCAAAAAAATGTAATTTTTTAAATTTATTTATTAGCTGAAAGGGGATTTCCCATGAACAAAAGTTAATTTTAATCAATGGCTGTGTCTGATCGTGTACAGAACTTACCACATCTCCTGGGCAGGGGAGGAAGCAAAAGATTATACAGACATTACAGCATGGGATCATAGAGGATTCATTTTGTGAGGTAAAATATTGTTTAAAAACAGACAGTGAAATATTTTACCTCACAAAATGAATCCTCTACGATCCCCTGCTGTAATGTCTGTATTGTCTTTTGCTCCCTCCCCTGCGCAGGAGCTGTGGTAGGTTGCATACACAGTCAGACATAGCCACTGATTAATATGTAAAGCCCCCAATAATGAAGTAATGAAAAAAAGGGGGCTCAGGGGAATATTGGGACTAGTTACTGTTTTTTTGTGATTTCTTAGCTTGTCTGGCCTAAATATTGTTTTTTTCTTGTGTGAGTTATTTAAGGGTTAATGAAACCGGCAGGATAAGCCTGAACAGGTTGCTGGGCAGATTTTATAGACCTGGTGATGCTTTCTCCCGCTCAAAAAAGACCAGCTGATTGGTGTTTACTTCAGCAAGGTTGGTCCAATCCCTGGTATTTAAGCTGAGGCATGCTGTCTCCAGTGTCCGTCTGAAGAACTTTTGGAAAGCTTCCCGTCCCACCCACCACCTTTTTTCTTCAGGTTCTACTATTGCTTTGCTTTATTGAAGGGAGGTAACACTCAGCCTTCTGGCTGTGTGATCTTGATTAATTTATAAATGGACTGGATTACGCACTTGAGTCAAGTAAGGACTGAGTCGTGTTGTTTTTGATGTGTGATTATAAGTTATGTTACTTATTATTAATTATTATTCGTTGATTTATGATATCCTTAATAAAGCCCTGTGACCTTGATTTATCCAACCAGTTGTCTAGTATTTCTTTTTATAAGTGTTATTTTTAAGTTTAATTTATTCAGAGCTAAATTAACCTTTGTTCGTGGAAAAACCCCTTTAATACATGTACAGTAACCAACACATTCAAAGCGTTAATTATATATCTCACGGTTATATATCTAGCTATGTACCCCATATCTATCTATTTATCTCTATTTTAGTACATCTTGTGACAGAGTCACTGGGATGATATACGAGGGGAGGTATGTGTCACTCAGGTTTGCTCTCCTGTCTGAACTAAAACCTAATAAATTTCTGCCAGCATGTTATATGCTGGGGGGTTAACTCTCTTAAAGGGTGTGATTTTATGGGAATGGCAAAGAGGGTGGGAGGCCATTCCCCTACCTCCCCTCAGGGGTGGCTGAGCAAGGTTTGCATGTTCAGTCAGTTTTTTTTTCTCTGAGCAGTGTGTTGTCTGGAGAGTGAAGTCTCCAGGCTGTGTTTGGGTGAAGTCAGAGAGCAACACCGGAGGACTGGTGTTTGCTGCGACTTTATCGTGCTACCCGGAGCAGGCCGAGCCTCGCTTGATATTGGACTCTGTTATACCTTTTCTTTTGTTTTCCCGTTAACCCCAAGAGGGTCTGATTATTTTTTATGGGACACTGCTGGTGTTATGATCTGCAACATAGGCTAAGGACACAAGGGGAAAGCTGTCCCTACAGTAAGACTAAGCTGAGCCCCTACTTTGTAGTGGGCTACCTGTTCCTAGTGAACAGACCCGCCTTCATCCTCGGCTAGTCTGAACGGAGACCTATAGAGAAAGGGAGAGGTCCCTAAAGAAACCCAGGACTGGGACAAAAATGGGATACCTCCTAACAGAAGTTGTTGCAGAGCAAAAGATAAACTGACAAAAAGTACTAGAGGTCCCAGAGGACCAAGCAAACTAGAGATAGATAGGCACAAAAGCACCTGGCTAGAGAGACAGTCAAAACAACACTGAAGTCCAGCACAGCCAGAAGAGCGGAGCTGGAATATATAGGAAGATGGTCACGTGACCGCAAAACACAAGATAGAGACAAAAACAAACAAGAGGGTTCAAACAGCTGGAGTTTATTCTACAGAATAAACCAGCAGGAAGTTTAACCCAAACCGCGTGTCCTGTATCTGCCTCTGCAAGTCGCTTTACTACAATCCTTAACACCTAAAGATCTGTCATTTCTATTCTGCATTTTATTGCGGTACGTGTCACACGGACAGCACATAGATGTCACACTTTATGTAATCCGTGTGAGCATGTGCGGTGTGGTACGTATTGGCATCCGTGCTGCCAGAAAAAAATGGACATGTTTACGTATAGGTTACACAGACACACGGTCCTTGTGAACACACGGACATGTGCACAGCCCCATAGATTATAATGGGTCTACATGTGTAAGTGTCTCCAGTATGTGTGAAAACTGTCACCACACATACTGGAAACACTGACATATGAAGGGGGCCTAAAACAGAAAGCTTTTTTCTGTTAGGTCACATGTCGGGAAGGCGTTAAATTGACACATAGTATCTGTCATTACTACCTCTTGTAGTAGGGCATTCCATGGTTTGAATACTGTAACTGTAAAGAAAGGGGATGGAACTAAACATATTTAGTGGAGACCCCACATGACAAGGCTGGGCCATGAGCAAAAGAATGGAATAGGTTGTGGGGTTTGAATTTAAAACTAAAGGGGAGAGATTGATGGGAGGGATATATAAGAAAAAGTGCAGGAAAGGGGCCATTTTAGGGGACCCCATTGTTGTGAAGAGTCCCACAATATCTGCACTGCCTCTTACCTTAGTAAATGGCTAACATGGAGGCCTTGCTTGAAAGGCTGCAGGAGGCCGTGGACACTAGGGGAAAAGCCTGCCTGGAGCAGCAGATAGCGGGCTTGCTGGGAGCCGTAGTGCTGCAGCCCTCACAGCAGGAGGGGGCCGGCGGCAACACAGAACAAGGCCGCCGGAGCGACTGAGCCCGGAACATACCCCTCGCTCTAGGCAAAGGCTTAGGAGCCCCTCCATGGACCCTCATGGTGGTGGACGCTGGAACTCAGCTGCTGTGAGGTGCACGCGACCTGGTAGGAATCCTACCAGACTGCCTGGGGCCGCGGCAGGAAGTAGGCCGCAGCACACAAACAGTGACTGGTCACTTCCTGCCAGATGATAGGAAGTGGATGAGAGAGGCGGTGTACCGGTTGCAGGTCCAGCTTGTGACGATGGGACCACGATACAGCAGTGAGTGGCGGTGGGATCCTGCTCCAGAAAGAAAAGATCCGACGGTGGAAATGGGCGGAGGCCAGCAGGGAATAGAGCAGGGGGCCCTGATATGGTACATCCTGCCACAGGGCCTGCCTCAGCAATAAGGAATGGAGCGGGGGGCCCAGGTGCAGGGCATCCAGACACAGGGTCTGCCTTGTTAGCAAGGGATGGAGCAGGGGACGATGGTGCAGTGCACCCTTTCACAGGGTCTGCCTCGGTCATCACAACTCAGAAGAACCCGCAGAGAGCCAGGCGTACTGGCAATAGAAGGGGTTATGGTAATCAGCAATATTCCAGTGAAAGGAGCAGCTATAGCTCAGCAGAAACGGGCAGCAGACTGCTGGCTTGGATGGCGCTTGGGAGATGCCGGGATCACATTTACCCCCGGCCGTAAGAGAGGGGAGGGACGGAAGTCGGGTAGAAGAAAGAAGCAGGCAGGAGAATCTTGGAGCGAGGTGTGGAACAAGTGATCATCAGGATTCTGGACCTTCGGCTGGCAAGTCACAGCACCTGTGCAGCTTGGTGAGTATGGCTCTATTTATTGTATGTCTCAACAAACTAGTTTGACAAGTTTAGGTTTAAGGGGGCAGGTTGCAGGGATGTCAGTTGCATTGAGAGAGGGTGGAGGGGATGTGGAAGTTTCAGGGGCCAGGGAATTGTTAGGCAATGTTAAAGAGCTTTTGTCATGATTGGAGGGGAGATCTAGTTTGGGAAATGTAATATCACCTACATCAGCATGGGTGGGGGCACAGGAAAATTTAGTGGGCAGACTTAATACCAGGGGGAATAATGTGCATGATAGTGAGTCAGGTATGGGAGGGGGGTTTCCTTTTAGGTGCAAACGGAAAAGGAATCAGCAGACGCAATAAAATTGGATGATAGGGCAAAAGAGGAGGTTTACGCCTCTATTGGGGGCTCATTTAAAAAAGGAGGTAAAGGAAAAAATATGGAAGGAAGAATATGTGGCACCCTGCTGTGCACAGGTACCACAGGACCAAGGGTGCATGGACGGACTTCTACACAAGAGGCCCTCATTACATACAAACACCTCCGCTCTTCCACCTCACACCACCAGAGGGAGCCCGTTAGGGATATATATATGGAGGGTGGAGCCAGGCAGTTCAGTTAGTAGATCAGTCAGACAGAGTCAGAGAGTCTGAGAGCGTGCTGACGCTGAGAGCAGCGAAGACGCAGCGCGTCTGCTGCTGAGTTCTGAGAGCCCCGAGTGTGGCCGACGGCAAGGGCGAAAGGAGAAAGGAGAGAGGAGTTGAGGGGGCAGAGGAGCATCATAGGCTCACCCCGATATACAAACCGAACACCGGGTCCGCGCATACAGGGTCCCTTTATACCCAGTAGGGACCACCGGCATTCCAGGAGGACTACAAGTCCCTGGCAGACCTGAAGCTAGACCCACACAGGACCAGGAACCACGAAGGTCCCAGCGTTACCAGGGATAGTGGTTGCCAGCAGAAGGTCCTACTACCAAGCGACAGGTGAAGGAACAGCACGACACATAAGCCATGCCCAGTTGCAGGCTGGCCATGAGCATACAGAAAGGCAGACACGGACCAGGAGGCCTTATACCCGCTCACTGGGGAGAAGTCCAGAAGTGCACCCATCCTGCTGAGTACCCTGGACCGTACCTGACATCCGCACCAGTAAAGGTATTGAAGCGAATCCCCTGTCTCTGTCAATTACTCCTGCTGCGCCATCCGCCTGCACTACAAGTCCCACCATCACCACCCACCAAACTCCACACTGCCCCTGGGGCCGGCTCCACCTGTGGGGAGCAGAAACACCTCAGCTGCCATCCCTTCACCCCCCGGAGGTCTGCAGCAGCGCTGGTAAACCTTACTAGGTACCACAGGTGGCGTCACGAACTATTTATTTTATTTTTCCTATCCAAGTTACAATCCCCCTTTTTGGTTGACCGCCCTGGGCCACGGACCGGGCCAGCCACTGTGACATACCCCCCCACCAGCATCCATATGCCCAGCTGCTGAATACCCCATTGCCCCGGGGGCGCATCAAATACGTGGAAAATTTTTCATTTTTAGTTAGAAAAATGTAAGTTTAATAAAAAGAAAAAAGACGATAGCAAAAAAGAGGAGGAAGAGAAACGGAGATGGCGCCTCATTACGCAAACGTTTATAAGTTGGTTGCAGGCGTTTTCGATTCTGGCAAGTGTAATAGGAGAAAAAGCTCCATAAAATTGCTCCCCCTTTTTTGCTATATGGTTTTGATTGGGGAGGCAAATAGGACTTACGGTGGTCAGGCTTGACTTTGCTATGACGAGCAATTCTGTCAAAGAAAAGCAGTGCGGCCTTGTATTAGGTGGGACCAAAAAGATATAAGTCTGTGGCTAAAGGTGATAGCGGCGTATAGGTAGGGGCAGTCAGGAACCGGGGGTGTCGCAGGATTATGGTGCACAAGGAACAAAAAATAAATTGGGAGCCTGTTAGCAATTTAACGAGGGACAGTGCAAGTATGGAGCCAGTTGTACATTTAAACACGTGTGCTCGCACTGTAGTGAAACCTCACATGGAGCGGCAAGATGCTTTAAGAAAGGAAAAAGAAAGGGAGTGCCAATAATAGCCAAGGGGGTGAGTCCGATGAATCTTCGCGTGATGGCCCCCTTTCTAAACAGATTCCCAATAGGGAGGGGCGGAGGTGATTAGTGATGGTTTTCAGTAAGGTTTCAGAATTCCTCCTCCTAGACATCAAGTTTCGTTTTCTTTAAAAAATTTGAGATCAGCCCTAGTTAACCCAGAAGTTGTATCTGAAAACATTTAAAAGGATGTTCGGCTAGGGCGTATGGCGGGCCCTGTCGCAGATCCACCATTAACGGATTTAGTAGTTTCCCCGCTGGGTGTGGTACCAAGAAAAGAGCCAAATAAATTTCGCCTTATTCATCACCTTTCATATCCGAAACATGTATCAGTAAATGACAGTAGATCAGTGATTAGCACTGCAGCCTTGCAGCGCTGGGGTCCTTGGTTCAAATCCCACCAAGGACAACATCTGCAAGGAGTTTGTATGTTCTCCCCGTGTTTGCATGGGTTTCCTCTGGGTTCTCCGGTTTCCTCCCACACTCCAAAGACATACTGATAGGGAATGTAGATTGTGAGCCCAAATGGGGACAGTGATGATAATGTCTGTAAATTGTCTGAATTGTAAAGCGCTGCTATTATTATTATTATGACGGGATTGACCCTGAATTATGTTCAGTGGTATATACATCATTTGATGAAGCATTAAAATGGGTTAGGCGTTACGAAAAGGGTACATTGTTAGCAAAAATGGACATTGAATTGGCTTTTAGGTTGTTGCCAGTTCATCCGGAGAGTATACGGTTATTAGTTTGTTTTTGGAAAGGGGGTTATTATGTTGATACGTGTTTGCCTATGGGTTGTTGGCTGTTTGAGACTTTTAGCTCTTTTTTGGAATGGGTAGTGAGGGATGTTTCCGCCATTCAATCGGTGATTCATTAATTAGAAAACTTTTTGTTCATGGGTCCTCCAAAATCGGTAGTGTGTAATAATTTGTTGGTGACTATGGAATGGGTGGCAAAATATTTTGGTGTTCCGTTGGCAAAGGAGAAGACGGAGGGAACTTGTACCCAGTTGAGTTTTTTGGGAATTTTAATTGATTTCGAGTTAATGGAATGTCATTTACCTAAGGAAAAAATAGTGGCTTTGCGTTTTAAGGTTGAAAGGGCGGAGCGGTCGCACAAAGTGACTTTGAGGGAGTTAGTCATTATTAGGAAAATTTAATTTTGCCTGCACAATTATACCTATGGGAAGGATATTTTGTTGTAGGTTAGCGGGGGTGACAGCAGGAGTGAAGTCACCACATCATTATGTGCGTTTAAAAAAGGAACACAAAGATGATTTGAGAGTGTGGAGTCAGTTTTTGAAGGATTATAACTGAAGGTCAATCATACCTCAGGATGTGCAAGATAATTTTGGTTGCGAAAGTTACACTGATGCGGCTGAGAGCGGGTTTTGGGGCTTTCTGTAAAGGACAGTGGTGCGCTGGGCCTTGGCCTGACAGTTGAAGCAGGCTGGGCCTTTTGAAGAATCAGGCGTTGTTGGAATTTTTTTCGATCCTGGTGGCAGTATCCATATGGGTTGAGGATTTTCAAAATTGAAAAATTAGGTTTCACTGTGACAATATGTTGGTGGTTATGATCAACAATCTCACGTCCTCTTCCCCCCGGTGTTTTGCACTGTTTGGAGCTGAATGCCTGGATTGTTGCAGTACATGATCCTGGCATTAAGAATTGTATTGCCGACTCTTTGTCTCGATTTAAGTGGGACCGTTTTCTGGAACTGGCGCCGGAGGCTCAATAACACTGGTTGGAGTGTCCCGCTCACCTTTGGAGGCTGGTTTCCAAAGAGCAAGCAGATTGATTTGGTGTTCCGTGGCGGATGGTACATGGGAAGCATATAATTCTGCTTGGATAGTGTGGGAGAGCTGGTTGTCATATTGGGGTGATGTGTTGGGGGATATAGATAGAATGTTTGCTGTATTATTTTTTATTGGTCATAAAGCTGAGATTAAATGGTCAGTGTCAAAAATAAATAGTTTTATTGCAGCCTTGGCTTTTGGTTTCAAAATTAGGGGTCAACAGGATGTGACAAAGGAATTTTTAATAAGACAGGCTTTAAAGGGATATAGAAGAAGCCAGGTGCAGATAGATACTAGACGTCCTATATCATTCAGAATGTTGGAGATATTGAGAAAACAATTGGATGAGGTGTGCAATTCAGGTTTTGAATCACTTCTATTCAAGTTGTCTTTTTCGCTCGCGTTTTTTTGAGCTTTAAGAATGGGAGAATTAGTGTCACAGAGTAGATTTAAAGCTGGTGGTTTGTTATGGGAAGACATTGTTAGTACGGACAAGGCAATTGAGTTTTGGATCAGAAGGGCAAAGACAGAACAAATGGGCTGAGGCAGAAGAGTTAGACTGGGTGCCGTGGACAGATCTGAAATGTGTCCAGTGCATTGTTTTCTAAAATACCGGGAACTATGTTCGGATGAGAGGGGCCCCTTGCTTTGGCATGTGGTCTTTTTTATCTAAATACCAGTTTGCGGATGTTTTAAAAAAAGGTTTAAGGGAATTAGGATTAGATTCTGATTGCTATGCTTCGCATTCTTTTAGGATAGGGGCAGCGACAGAGGCGACGAATAGGGGTTTAGGTTCGGAAGTAATTAAACGGCTAGGGAGATGGAGTTCCAATAGTTACAAATCTTATGTAGGAACTTAGTTGAATAGTTGTATCTGATGAATTTTAGTTCTTGAATGATCCAGTTGGTATGGTTAGTTTCAGCTGTGTTTTTTTCTGTTATTTTCTATTTTCAGAAAAAAGGACATTATTAGCATGGCTGTTTGGACATTTGTTAGTGCATTTGGGAGCGAAACAGGCGGATGTCAGACCAGACGGAAGGCAGTTGGGGTTTTGGAAGGAGAGTCTGATTGTTAGATGACTGGGATTCAGAGGTATGGTGTTGAGTTGTGTATTATCAGTGCTGAATAAAGCTGCCCAGCTTGATAAGATGCCTGACATATTGATTTTACACGTTGGAGGTAATGACTAGGGTGTGAGGGCAGTTAGAGAATTAATTAAGGATATTCGTTTAGATCTATTGAGGTTATGATCGGATTTCCCAAAAACACTAGTCTGAGGTAGTGCATAGAAAGGTGTGGCATGCCGCCAGATCAATAGAAGGAATTAATAGGGCTAGGGTGAAGTTAAATAGGGCTATTTCAAGTTTTGTGGTTAGAAATGGGGTCATAAGTGTACGTCATCATGATTTAGAGGGGAGTGAAGGGAATTTTTGGCTTCTGAATGGGGTACACTTAAATGCTGTTGGTATCGATATTTGGACAGTTGGAGGACGCACACACTTGAAGTGTCAGAGTGCGTTTGCATTGGCGGTAGCGGGTGTCCTTGGAGTTGGTGTTAAATTTGGTTGGGGAGGGGAATCAGATGGAGGGTTCCCCTTCAGGATGGAATTATTAATGGATGATCTGGCACTTAGTGGGGGCTCTGGACGGGGTGGGGGGACCCTGGGAGCCGGTTGTTGACTTTAATTTTACCACTGAATAAGTCTCCTGTATATGATTATTAAGTTAAAGGTGAATTAGGTATAGTTTTGTTGTTTGCCAGTAAGGCTGTGTTTATTTTGCTGGAGTTGCAGGGCTTTATGCCGTATAATAAAGCCTGCAGACAAAACCCGGGTTCCTGAATCAACTTCCAGAAGAGGCCAAGCAAGTCGTCTTACCACAGTTGGTGCGAGAGTGTGTGCAAGATTCCAGGAACACGTGTACCTGCCACAGAGACTGGTGGATGTCCTGGGTAAAGGCCGCCAGCCTGCCAGAGAAGTCCGGCGGCCTGCTAGAGAAGTCCAGCAGCATGGAGGAGCTCATTAAGCACCTGGTCCAGAGCCAGCAGAACATGCAGCAACAGCACTTGCAGAGCCAGCAGAGCATGCAGCAGAGCCAGCACAGCATGCAGCAGCAACACCTGCAGAGCCAGCAGAGCATGCAGCAGCAGCACCGAGAGCAGCTATAGCAGCAAAGGGAGCAGCAGCAGGAAACAAATTAACTCCTGATACAGCAAAACCAACAGCAGCAATGACAGTTGGAGCTCCTAGCAGGGGAGATCCGTGGCGGGACATCAGCTCCACCCCCAGATCCAGGTGATGACTCACACGTCAGGAAGACGGTAAGGAGAACCTTACAGAAAAAGACCCTGTGGGATGATATTGAGGCATTCCTGACTGTTTTTGAAAGGGTGGCGGAACGGGAGAGATTGCCTCCGGAGCAGGGGGCAGAGGTTCTGGCGCCATATTTGACTGGGGAGCCGCAGAAGGCATATTACGATCTGACTTTACAAGATGCAAAGTAATACGCAAAAAAACCCCCCGAGATATTGGCACGCTCAGGAGTGACTATGTCTGCCAGAGCGCAAAGGGTCCACCACTGGGCGTATGCTGGCTACAAACCTCCACGCTCACAGATGTTCGACTTGTTACATCTAGTCCAGAAGTGACTGCAGCCAGAGTTTTCCACTTCTGCCCAGATGGTTGTGCGTGTGGTGATGAACAGGTTCATCCATTCCCTACCCAGGCCGGTGCAGACCTGGGTTGCCCAGGGCGACTCTTGGAACGCAGACGACCTTGTGGGCCTGGTAGAGAGGTACCAAGTGGTCGAAAAATCCCTACGGAAACCCGACATAGTCACCTCCCCATACTGGAGTGCCCAAAAGGGGGCAGGTTCTCCATGGAAGGGGTTCAGAGCCACAACTGGGGGGCGTCCCACTTTCACTGAATGTGCCGCAAGGACTGTTGTTAAGGATGTGATGTGTTGGCGGTGTCACAATCCAGGACACATAGGCGCCCAGTGTCGTACGTCTGCTGAGCCAATGGACTGCAGACTAGGCTGACGATGTTCATATTATGCTTGCCCAGCCTGCAGTGTGGACTGTCAATCAAGCAAGGGGCCGCAGGTGTGTGCCATATCCATTAATGAAGTGATGGTCCTGGGGCTGTTGGACTCCGGGAGTCTGGTAACCTTAATCAGTGCCACCCTTCCCCAACAGCTGATCACTACCAAATCTGTGGGCATCCGCTGCATACATGGGGACACCACGAACTACCTGGTGGCCAGCGTGACAGTCGGAACAGACTGTGGCACCCAATCCCACGAGGTCGGGGTGGTCCGGGACCTGATAAATCCCGTCATATTGGGGCACGATTTTCCCTTGTTCTGGGACTTGTGGGGGAAGGGATCCAGACTGAGTCCCGTGGACAAAAGCCAGGACCCTAGAGAAATGTGAATGAGTTCCCACTGTGTGTCCTTGTCGGCGATGAGGGCGAGACTGTGACTGAAGTGGCCGACCACCCTGAACTAGAGGTGCCCGGAGAGAACTTTGGGTCAGCTCAAGTTCGGGACTTGACCTTGAAAGGGGTGTGGGACAATGTTACTGTTTGTAATGGTGTTGCTCAAGAGCCGGGGGCAGACACCAGGTACGCACACTTTGATGTTCAGGGGGAGCTATTATACCGTGTGACCAAACTAAAAAATGAAGAGGTAGTGGAACAGCTGTTAGTTCCAGGTCCATACTGTTGGAGGGTATTAGACATGGCACACTCACATATTCAGGAGGGACACCTAGGGGTTGAGAAAACCCAGGAGAGAACAATGAGGAGGTTCTATTGGCCAGGATGTTATTGGGAAATCTTAAACTATTGTAGGTCCAGCCCAACCTGCCAGATAACCGCTCCCACCTCCCACTTTCGTAGTCCCTTAGTTCCACTACCTGTAATAGAGGTTCCCTTTGAGGGGATTGCCATGGACCTCATGGGTCCCTTAGTTAAACACCAATACATCCTGGTGGTCATGAACTATGCGACCCGGTATCCCGAAGTGGTACCCCTAAGGAACTCGTCCAGTAAAAGTGTAGCCTGAGAGCTAGTTCATATTTTTGCTCGGACAGGTCTGCCAAAAGAGATTTTGACAAACTAAAGAACCCCCTTCATGAGCAAGGTGATGAAGGAGCTATGCAGACCCTTCAGATTGCCCAGATTCGGACCTCAGTTTATCATCTGCAGATGGACTGCCTAGTGGAATGCTTCAACAAGACCTTAAAGGCGATGCTCAGGTGGTTGAAGAGTATGGGCGAGACTGGAACTACCTGCTCCCATTTCTACTTTTCTCTGTCAGAGAAGTTCCTCAAGCCTCCACTGGTTTCTCTTCATTTGAACTCCTGTATGGACAGCATTCAAGAGGTCTTCTAGACATCACCAAGGAAACCTGGGAGGCCGAGGTCACGCCCCACCGGAGCATCATCAAACATGTCGCCCAATTACAGGAGAGAATGGCGAAAGCGATGCCCATCATGAAGGAACATCTCCTCCAGGCGCAGGGAGCCCAGGCGAGGGTGTATAACCGGTCGGCAAGACTGAGAGAGTTCCAACCTGGGCATTGCATCCTGGTTCTCATTCCCACCGTTGAAAGTAAGTTCCTGGCCAAGTGGCAAGTCCCATATGAGGTGGTGGAGAAGCTTGGTGAAGTGAACTACAGAGACCACCAGCCTGGCCGAAGAAAGCCACACCAGGTGTACCATGTAAACCTGCTCAAGCTGTGGCGAGATCGGGAACCCGTGGGAACTCCTTCCCTAGGAGCCACTCCTGAAGGCCAGGTGGAAGATGTCACGATAGCGGAGAGACCCTTTTGCCAACCCAGAAGCAACAGTGTCGAGAACTGCTCCAGCAGAATCGGGATCTGCTCTCAGAGTTGCCGGGGCATGCCCAGGTGGTAAAACATGACGTGCTAACAGAGCCACATGTAAGAGTGAATCTGAAGCCGCACCGGATTCCGGAAGCATGCCGGGAGGTGATCTCGGCCGAGGTGAAGAGGATTTTAAACCTCGGGGTGAGAGAGGAGTCAAAGAGTGGGTGGTTGAGCCCAATCAATCTTGTGCCAAAACCCAATGGAAATTGGAGGTTTTGTAATGACCACTGCTTGCTGAATGAGGTGTCCAAGTGTGACGCTTACCCGATTCCCTCCATCGACGAACTCATTGAGAGGCACGGACCGCAAGGTACATCACTACTCTTGACCTGATGAAGGGCTACTGGCAGATCCCTATATCCCAGACGGCCAAGGAGAAGACGACTTTCTCGACACCTGATGGGTGCTTTCAATACACTTGCATGCCGTTCAGACTACAGGGGGCCCCAGCCACATTCTAGAGGGCTATGGATCGGATCCTAGCCCCACATAAGAAGTATGCCGCAGCCTACCTTGACAACATTGTAGTCTTTAGCCCAGACTGGGCTAGTCATCTGCCTAAACTACAGGCCATTCTGGATTCTCTAAAGAAGGCGGGATTTACAATAAATCCAAAAAAATGCGCCATTGGAAAAGAGGAGGCCAAGTACTTGGACTATGTCATCGGGAGAGGTGAAATAAAGCCGCAAGTCAATAAAGTGGAGGCAATCCAGACCTGGCCGCAACCACTCTCCAAGAAGCAAATAAGAGCGTTCCTGGGAATGGTGGGATATTACCGGCGGTTTATCCCAAATTTTGCCATGATGGCCGCGCCACTGACGGATCTCCTAAAAGGCACAAGGTCAACCATGGTGAAGTGAACGGAGGAAACAGAGACCGCGTTTCAACTCTTGAAGTCAGCACTGTGTAAACAGCTGGTCCTGATAGCACCAGACTTTAAGAAAGAGTTCGTGGTCCAGACAGACACCTCAGAGATTGGTCTAGGAGCCGTACTTTCTCAAGAGATAAATGGGGAAGAACATCCCATTCTCTATCTGAGCCGGAAGCTTTCCTCCTGCGAGAAAAAAACTATGCAATAGTAGAAAAGGAGTGTTTAGCCATAAAGTGGGCCGTAGATACACTAAGATACTACCTACTAGGCTGGAAGTTTAAGTTGGTGTCAGACGATGCCCCGTTGAGATGGTTGAGGGAAAAGAGGGCAAAAATGCCAGGTTAACTAGATGGTTCCTAGCTCTTCAGGACTTCAACTTTCACGTAGAGCATAGGCCCGGGAAGTTTCACGGGAACGCAGATACCCTTTCTAGAATTCCCTGTCTGGTACTGAAAGGTGCTCAAACCCCCGGCTTTGGGCAGAGGGGGGGAATATCTGACAGAGTCACTGGTATGATATATGAGGCGAGGTATGTGTCAGGCAGGTTGCTAGCCTGTGTGAGCTGAAACCAATAAACTTTCTGCCAGCATGTTATATGCTGGGGGATAACTCTTTTAAAGAGTGTGGATTTATGGGAATGACATAGAGATGGGAGGGAACTCATTCCCCATACCTCCACCTAAGGGTGAGGCTGAGCAACGTTTAAATGTTCAGTCCTGTTTTTTTTTTCTCTGTTGTGTTGAGTTTGGAGTGGCAAAAACTCCAGACTGGAAGGCCACAGCTCAAAGATGAGCTGAAAGCTGGGACTACAACCTGTGTGTGGGAGAATCGTACACTGCTATGGACTGTGCTATCGTTTATCTTTTGTTTTGTTGTTTTGCCAGTAAGGCTGTGTTTATTCTGCTGGAGTTGCAGGGCTTTATGTCGTATAATAAAGCCTCCAGAGAAAACCCAGGTTCCTGAGTCTACTTCCGGAAGAGGCCCTGCGAGTCATCTTACCACAGTTGGTGCAAGAGTGCGTGGAAGATTCCAGGAACACGTGTACCTGACACAGAGACCAGTGGATGTCCTGGGTAAAAGCCGCCAGCTTGCCAGAGAAGTACGGAGCACTATGCGAGGCCATATACAGAACATAACACCATGTGGGGCCATATATACAGTATGGAGGACTATGTGGGGCCATTATTCTGTATGGAGGACTATATGGGGCCATTATACTGTATGGAGGACTATATGGGGCCATTATTCTGTACGGAGTACTATGTGGGGCCCATTATACTGTATAGAGGACTATGTGGGGCCCTGTATACTGTATGGAAGACTATGTGGGGCCATAATACTGTATAGAGGACTATGTGGGGCCCACTATTCTGTATGGAGTATTTTGTGGGGCCATTATACTGTATGGAGGACTATGTGGGGCCCATTATACTATATGGAGGACTATGCAGGGCCATTATTCTCTATGGAGGACTATGTAGGGCCAATTATACTGTATGGAGGACTATGTGGGGCCCAATATACTATATGGAGGACTATGAGGGACATATTATTCTGTATGGAGGACTATGTGGGGCCATTATACTGTTTAGAGGACTATGTAGGGCCATTATACTGTATGGAGGACTATGTGGGGCCTTTATACTGTATGGAGGACTATGTGGGTCCATTATACTGTATGGAGGACTATGTGGGGCCATTATACTGTATGGAGGACTATGTGGGGCCCATTTTACTGTATGGAGGACTATGTGGGGCCCATTATACTGTATGGAGGACTATGTGGGGCCAATTATTCTGTATGGAGGACTATGTGGGGCCCATTATACTGTATGGAGGACTACTGTATGTGGAGCCCATTATACTGTATGGAGGACTATGTGGGGCCCATTATACTGTATAGAGGACTATGTGGGGCCCTGTATACTGTATGGAAGACTATGTGGGGCCATAATACTGTATAGAGGACTATGTGGAGCCCACTATTCTGTATGGACGACTATGTGGGGCCTTTATACTGTATGGAGGACTATGTGGGTCCATTATACTGTATGGAGGACTATGTGGGGCCATTATACTGTATGGAGGACTATGTGGGGCCCATTATACTGTATGGAGGACTACTGTATGTGGAGCCCATTATACTGTATGGAGGACTATGTGGGGCCCATTATACTGTATAGAGGACTATGTGGGGCCCTGTATACTGTATGGAAGACTATGTGGGGCCATAATACTGTATAGAGGACTATGTGGAGCCCACTATTCTGTATGGAGGACTTTGTGGGGCCATTATATTGTAAGGAGGACTATGTGGGGCTCATTATGCTATATGGAGGACTATGCAGGGCCATTATTCTCTATGGAGGACTATGTAGGACCAATTATACTGTATGGAGGACTATGTGGGGCCCATTATACTATATGGAGGACTATGTGGGGCCCATTATACTGTATGGAGGACTATGTGGGGCCAATATTCTGTATGGAGGACTATGTGGGGCCCATTATACTGTATGAGGACTACTGTATGTGGAGCCCATTATACTGTATGGAGGACTATGTGGGGCCAATTATTCTGTATGGAGGACTATGTGGAGCCCATTATACTGTATGAGGACTACTGTATGTGGAGCCCATTATACTGTATAGAGGACTATGTGGGGGTCATTATTCTGTATGGAGGACTATGTGGGGCCCATTATACTATATGGAGGACTATGTGGGACACATTATTCTGTATGGAGGACTATGTGGGGCCCATTATACTATATGGAGGACTATGTGGGACACATTATTCTGTATGGAGGACTATGTGGGGCCATTATTCTGTATGGAGGACTATGTGGGGCCATTATACTGTATAGAGGACTATGTGGGGCCATTATACTGTATGGAGGACTATGTGGGGCCTTTATACTGTATGGAGGACTATGTGGGTCCATTATACTGTATGGAGGACTATGTGGGGCCATTATACTGTATGGAGGACTATGTGGGGCCCATTATACTGTATGGAGGACTATGTGGGGCCCATTATACTGTATGGAGGACTATGTGGGGCCAATATTCTGTATGGAGGACTATGTGGGGCCCATTATACTGTATGAGGACTACTGTATGTGGAGCCCATTATACTGTATGGAGGACTATGTGGGGCCAATTATTCTGTATGGAGGACTATGTGGAGCCCATTATACTGTATGAGGACTACTGTATGTGGAGCCCATTATACAGTATAGAGGACTATGTGGGGGTCATTATTCTGTATGGAGGACTATGTGGGGCCCATTATACTGTATGGAGGATTATGTGGAGCACATTATACTGTATGGAGGATTATGTGGGGCCATTATACTATATGGAGGACTATGTGGGGCCATTATTCTATATGGAGGACTATGTGGGGCCATTATACTGTATAGAGGACTATGTGGGGCCATTATACTGTATGGAGGACTATGTGGGGCCTTTATACTGTATGGAGGACTATGTGGGTCCATTATACTGTATGGAAGACTATGTGGAGCCATTATACTGTATGGAGGACTATGTGGGGCCCATTATACTTTATGGAGGACTATGTGGGGCCCATTATACTGTATGGAGGACTATGTGGGGCCAATATTCTGTATGGAGGACTATGTGGGGCCCATTATACTGTATGAGGACTACTGTATGTGGAGCCCATTATACTGTATGGAGGACTATGTGGAGCCAATTATTCTGTATGGAGGACTATGTGGAGCCCATTATACTGTATGAGGACTACTGTATGTGGAGCCCATTATACTGTATAGAGGACTATGTGGGGGTCATTATTCTGTATGGAGGACTATGTGTGGCCCATTATACTGTATGGAGGATTATGTGGAGCACATTATACTGTATGGAGGATTATGTGGGGCCATTATACTGTATGAAGGACTATGTAGGACCATTATAATGTATGGAGGACTATGAGGGGCCCATTATTCTGTATGGAGGACTATGTGGTGCCCATTATTCTGTATGGAGGACTATGTGGGGCCCATTATTCTGTATGGTGGGCTATGTGGAACCCATTATACTGTATGGAGGATTATGTGGGGCCCATTATTCTGTATGGAGGGCTGTTTGGGGATTACAGTTAAAGAATGATACTGTGATGGGGTCACCATTCTTTGCTGGGGGAATTGAGGGAGAGGGGTACAGTAGGGTCAACATACTGTGAGTGTGGAGGAATTTACTGTGGGGGTATCATACTCTGTTTGGGGGCACTTTTGTTTGCATCATACATTATCTGTTTCATTCAAGGATTTTTATCCTGTGTTAAATTCCATATTTAAATTAGGCCATTGGGCCATATGGTTTTTACTGCTTTTACATAACATATTATAATATTCCACTATAATTTTTAAATTAATCGTTATATTTGATAAAGAAAAATTTCCTCAATTGTAGACACTTTTTTAATAAATATCAAGGTTGGTCCACGACTTTGTCCAAGCTTTGAACTTTGGCCCTCTGTGTATTTGAATTTGACATCCCTGGCTTTAAAGGGAACCTGTCACGTCCTATCTACTATCTACACTGCCCCCATTGCTTTATTAGTGATGCAATGTGCATCACTCAAAAGCTTTTTTCATTAAAATTGGTGGTAGTATAATGATTTTATAACATTATGTATACTTTGTCCTACCTGCTCGTTTTCAGTCATAGGGGTGTGATTCATTCAGTCAGGGGCAGCGCCGCATTCAGTCACTGCTGGCGCTGTCCACGTGTTTGTATATTGCTCCCGGCAAGCACTATTATTGTGGGGCGCATGCGCATTTCTATATGTCCGTCGCTGGTCCCACGCGTGCGCAGTGAGGCTGCTCATGGGCCACTGCTGTATGCTTGCCCCCTAGGCCAAAATTTGCCAGCCAGCCCCTGTTCGGGTGTGATCAGGCAGTGCAAAGTCCTGTATAGTGATGTCTGTGGCCTCTGCTGGGGCTCATTGTGATTTATTGCACCAGACTAAAGTTTCTGCACTGACAGGACGACCCTAATCTGCAGGAAAGTTCAGACTCCTGCAATAACTCACATGGAGCCCCAGCAGCAGCTCCTGACCTGACAATATAGAATACTGGGTGAGGAGATGAGCAGTGTCCTGCTGCCCCTTACTGCAGACCTTCTGACCTCATTTATCCATGGTGGTCTTTGAACCACAGCCTCCTCTCTCGCACTGAATCTGCTCCAGGCGCGCTGTGTCATCACATCAGCAGACGCAGCCATACAGCGTGCAGAGGGTGTGTCTGCATCTCTGCGATGTGGCCGGCACAGCAGGTGAATGTAATGGGTCTGGGAGGCGGAACCTCTGAGCAACTATACAAGGGGGCGGTCCTTGTAAGGAAGCGGGTGGCTCCCAGGGAAGACGGGCAGGTAGTCACGGCAAGTGTCAGGGACAGTCTCTGGGTAGAAGGGCAGGTAGTCACGGCAAGTAACAGGGACAGTCTCTGGGTAGAAGGGCAGGTAGTCACGGCAAGTGACAGGGACAGTCTCTGGGTAGAAGGGCAGGTAGTCACGGCAAGTAACAGGGACAGTCTCTGGGTAGACTAGCAGACAGGTAGCAGGTGGACGCTCCCAGGTGAGCGGGCAAGAGTCTCTGGACGGGCAGGTGGTCACGGCAAGTGATGGCAGAGCCTCCAGGTAGGCTAGCAGGCAGGTAGCAGGTGAGCGCTCCCAGGTGAGCGGGCAAGAGTCTCTGGACGGGCAGGTGGTCACGGCAAGCGACGGCAGAGCCTCCAGGTAGGCTAGCAGGCAGGTAGCAGGTGAGCGCTCCCAGGTGAGCGGGCAAGAGTCTCTGGACAGGCAGGTGGTCACGGCAAGTGACGGCAGAGCCTCCAGGTAGGCTAGCAGGCAGGTAGCAGGTGAGCGCTCCCAGGTGAGCGGGTAAGAGTCTCCGGACAGGCAGGTGGTCACGGCAAGTGATGGCAGAGCCTCCAGGTAGGCTAGCAAACAGGTAGCAGGTGAGCGCTCCCAGGTGAGCGCTCACCTGCAGGCTGGTCCATAGACAGACTGACAGGTGTCGGAAGGCAGACCGTCGGACCGCAGGCTTGCAAGCAGGTAAGCGGATATCAGGCAGGTATCAAGCAGGAATCTGGCAGGTCACTGGCAGGTAACTGGTAACGGGACCTGAGGGCTGAAGCAGAGTGAAGGCTTTGCAACAACATTGCTCGGGCACCTCCATTTTGGAGGAGGTGCCTTATATATGGTGAAGTCCTCCGGCCATTGGCCGGGGACTCCTTTGGACGGCGCGCGCGGCCCCTTTAAGAGAGGGGGAGCGCGCGCGCCCTAAGCACAGTGGCCGGGAAGCAGCGCGCGCTGCCAGCAGAGCGGGAGGAGGACGCCGGGCACGGAGCGGAGAGGTGAGGGGAACAGCATCCCTGCCTAGCAGGAGGCAGGGACGCCGGCGCTACAGTGAACACGTTCAAAGGTACAGTGTGGTCCTCGCAGCTGCGTGTCTGCGGACAGAGCAGCCGACACCGGGCCCCCTAGTCTGCTTCTATGGATGGCGCGCCACTGCCCGGGAAACTACATGGCAACGCAGATCCCCTGTCCAGACTTCCATGTTTAGCAAGTGAAGGTGCCAAAACCCCCAGCTTTGGGCACAGTGAGGTATGTGACAAAGTCACTGACAGAATACTGGAGGGGAGATATGTTTAACTGAGGCTATTAGCTTCAGTGATGTGAAACATGGAAGTTTTTCTCCTGCATAGTAGGTGCAGAGAGGGTTAATCAGCCATGTTTAAAGGGCGTTTTATATGAGAATAACCATAGAGTGGGCGGGAGGTTGTTCTCCATATCTCCACCCCAGGGTGTGGTCTGGGCTTTATATAGCCAGCCTTTTCACTCAGGTGTTGGGCAGTATCTGTAGAAGCTTGCTCCAGAGAGGATCTGGCATGTGGTGAGCTGAACCATGTGCATTTAACCCTGAGTGGCCGGACCCCGGTTGACGTACAGACTGTGCTGCATCTTTGTATTTTGTTTTGCCACTATGCCGAATGGGCTGTGTTTATTTTATGAACTCTAGGTTGGTTTATGACATTTTAATAAACCAACCTCAACCTACTGTCTCCTTCCCCGTTCCTGTAGAATGTAAGCCCACAAGGGCAGAGTCCTCTTCCCTCTGTACCAGTCTATCATTGTTAGTTTGTTTACTGTAAGTGATATCTGTATTTGGTATGTAACCCCCCTTTATGTACAGCACCATGGAATCAATGGCGCTATATAAATAAATAATAATAATAAATAACTTGAAGAGACAGTATTCTGTGTCTACCCCTGTGTACAGCTGAGAAAGCCGCTTTATCACCCTAGTCACAACTACAGTGTCTAGTGCAGTCAATCACTGGGCTTAGCTGTAATGTTACGGTAGACAGTCATGGGACTGCTGAGTGAGTAGCTACTGCTGGGACTTGTGGTTCCACTGTTGAGGAGTTAATAAGAGAACTGTTGTCTGTTATTGTGGAGACATTATTGGTACCTGTGATTATACTGCTGAGAAGTTCATGAGAGAACTGTTACTGAAGGGATTTTGTTTTGGTTGTGAGTTGTGATATTAAAATGCACCAACAATTCCTGTACATGTGCCAACATCCGCGGCAATTGGCCCCCATCATTGGAATGTTTTACTTGTACTGTTGCAGCCATTTCTGGGTTAAGTGTCATTAGTTAGGAGTGTGTTTGCTGTTACTTAAAGGGAAAGTGCCATGCTTAACTGAGGGCAAGCATCATAGGTAGAAGTGGGGAACTTATGTGTGATTCCCCCCGCCCTACCCCAGGGATTGTCCTGTGCTATCATAACACCTACACTGGCTGCCAAGCATACCCTTTACTTTCAAAGAGAATCTGTCAGTAGGATCAACCTTCCTAAATTGTCTCTATGGGCATGTAGGTCATAGGAAGCTGAATAACATGATACCTTGCTATCTGTCATCCGATGTCTTATTCCAGAGAAATCCATATTTGCTGATATGTAAATTACCTCTTCCAGGCTATGGGGAGGATGTTGCCTGGAAGATAACTATGCCTCCATACCTTATTATACATAAAGGGCGAGTTACCAGTGTGAGATATGTAACTAACACATAACAGGAGAAATTAAATTTCTCTTCTTGCAAACATATATTTTGCAGCTCTCTGAGCTCTGCTGTATTGCAACAATATTGCAACCCTGTCTGCCTGAGAGATGGAAGCTGAGACTGAGTGGAACCAGCGGATGTGTCAGTTAGGGTTCACTCACATTTGCGTGTAAGGATGTGACAGGAGACATCATACACCTCTCCCCCTAAAGACAACGTCTGCAAGGAGTATATTTAAATATGTTTGCCCAGCAACCGAGTGCTGGGGCAGACAGAGTAAAGAGACAGTTAATGATTGGTCCATCCAAAAGCGGGAAGGGTTAGGGCCAGTAAAAGGCAAGCACTTCTTCATTTAGTCAGTTAGTAAGAGAGTTCGTTGGTCATAGTTGCTAGGGCGAGTTCAAAGTGCTGTGGCTGCTAGCAGAAGCAAGTACAAGTTATGCTGGGCGGTATGAGGCCATACCAAACTCCCCGTGGTTATTCCTACAACGTCCGGAGCTCAAGGCTCGAGGCTCCTCCTAAGCCCGTGGATATCCTTAGGCTTTTAGTAAAACAACCAGCTTTATCTGCAGAGACATAGCACCGCGATGGGGACTCGGGTAGCCCCAAGTTTTGCTAATTTATTTATGGGGCTATTCGAGTCCCAATCGCCCCTTTGCTCATCTGAGTATACAGTCATGGCCAAAAGTATTGAGAATGAGACAAATAGTAATTTTTCCAAAGTTTACTGCTTCATTTTTTGTAATGGCAATTTGCATATACTCCTGAATGTCAAAGAGTGATCAGCTTAACAGCAATTACTGTACTTGCAAAGTCAATATTTGCCCAGAAAATGAACTTTAACCCCCAAAACACATTTCAACATCATTGCAGTCCTGCCTTAAAAGGAGCAGCTAACATCGTTTTAGTGATTGATCCATTAACACAGGTGTGGGTGTTGATGAGGACAGGGCTGGCGATCAATCAGTCATGATTAAGTAAGAATGACATCATTGGACACTTTAAAAGGAGGCTGGTTCTTGGTATCATTGTTTCTCTTCAGTTAACGATGGTTATCTCTAAAGAAACACGTGCAGCCATCATTGCACTGCACAAAAATGGCCTAACAGGGAAGAGTATCGCAGCTACAAAGATTGCACCTCAGTCAACAATCTATCGCATCATCAAGAACTTCAAGGAGAGAGCTTCCATTGTTGTCAACAAGGCTCCAGGGCGCCCAAGAAAGAATCAAAATGCAGCAACGGGGATAATAGAAACAACTACACAAAAGTAGATATAGATACCAGCAGGTGTAGTTCTATAGAAACTTAAAACTTAACTTTTAATACCATTAGATAAAATATATGCCAAATGCAAGGACCTAAAAACACACAGTTTGACTGCCTGTGGTATATAATAACCAAGAGAACTTCCATATATTGTTACTTCCAGAGATATAGATATATGTCATATAAGCATATTGCATCTCTAACACAAACCAAGGAAGGAATGGCAAATAGGAAAAAAGATAATGAAGCCCACAGTACACTATATCAACTTATTGTACCCCAATATGTGGGAACATGAAGGCATTCACCCTGAGATATGGGAACATGAAAACACTCGCCCCATCAATGGTGACCATTTAACTCTGCTATATAGAAATGGAACATCCTCACCAATTTTGATGACTGTCCATGCTCTCGGATCTCAGAGGGGGCTCCATATGATGGTGGTGAACCAAAATTCATAAGGTCACCCACCAAATACCGCTCCCCAGATGCCGCTCCCGATGCGTTTCTTAGCCTTAGCTATTCATCAGGGGAAAGAAAAAAGAGGACATGCGGTATGCACGCTGCCCAAAGTCGCGCAGCTCATTCACCAGACAGCGCTACTTCATGCTCTATTAGATCCTCTTTTGAATCCTAATCGCGCTCTGTTCATAATCGTGTCACTTCCGGTTCCGGTCACCTGACATCCGGTATGTGGAACGCAGATGCCGGCCGTGACACGCAGACGTCACTTCCGGTATGCGCGTCATAGACAAGGAAAAATCGCACATAACGGAGCGATAGCTAGGGGACACGCAGGATCACCAGCCGGCATCCTGCTTTGGATGTCACCATAAAAGGAGTCTCATCCATGAATATCCCAAGCCATGGAAAGTGTCCAGAACATATAATAACTGGCACTTATCCTGGCAACATACCATATGTACCGCGGTATATATAAAACACGCGTTCATTTTACCCCAGTGGTTAGAAAGCTGAAAATGCTTCATAGGTCCAGAATCGCACAGTGAAGCTACGGCCCAACCTCAGGAGCGCACTTTAAACCCAAAATAGTGATGAAAGAAAAATGACAAAAACAGAAACAAAAAAATATAAAAATATATAAAAATAGGAAGGAGAGGGGTATGAAGGGATATGAGGGAACATAAGGGAAGAATGGAGAGGGACCCCACCTCATAGAGTTGGAGGGTTAGAGGAATGTATGTAGGGAGCCAGGGGACCTATAAACATCCCTATTCAGCACCTGAAGTAATATCCCTACCTGACAGTGGAGGTTGGCACCCTATAAACCTGCGCAAATGGCGCCCCCACTCCTCGACGGCTGTCCCTACACTCCTCTCCCTAATTCACCCTATATCTATAGGAACGGCCTGTAAGACAGCTGCTCATTGAGGCCGTAGGGAGCCGTTGTCCGCATTCTGAAGATCCACTTCGTCTCTCTTTGCAGGATCAGTTTGTCCCAGTCGCCCCCTCTTGGTGGGGCCGTAACTTTGTCAATTCCCATGTAGCGTATTATATCCCTACTGTTCGGATGTACGTTATTCACGTGTTTTGCCAGGGGGGTATCTCTTTTCAGGGCGATATCTCTTTGGTGCTCTCCTACTCTTCTTCTCAATTCTCTCTTTGTCTTCCCTATATATTCCATTCCGCAGACACATTTAGCCATATAGATAATTCCCTTCGATCTACAATTAATGAAATGTTTGACAACAAATGTTTTTCCGGTGACATTACTTATGAAGTCTTTCCCTTGCGTAATAACTTTACATGATACGCATCCACTACATCTAAAACAGCCAGTTATGGAGCTTTTCAGCTTTTTGTTCCCCATATGGCCCATATAGTGACTGTGGACCAATCTGTCCCTAAGGGATCTGCCCTTTTTATATGTAATCATAGGTCTTGAGTCGACCATGTCACCAATATCCTCGTCCATTAATAGAATCGGCCAATGTTTTTGTAATATCCTACGGACTGTATACGACTGATTAGTGAAAGTAGTGATGAGTCTGCAGAAGGTGTTGTCCTTATCCACATTTGGGGATGGGTGTAAAAAGGAGGAGCGGTCCCTGGCCAGAGTCACCCCATAGGCCTCAGCTATCACCTTCTTTGGGTAACCCCTCTCATGAAATCTCTGACAGAGATCGGTGGCCTGGGCTCTAAAAGTGGCATCGTCCGAGCAGTTCCTCCGGACCCTCATGAATTGCCCCTTTGGTATGCCCCTCTTAAGTGGGGCTGGATGGTTACTTTCCCACCTGAGGAGAGAATTCGAGGCAGTTTTTTTCCTATATGTACTGGTCTCTATCTCCCCATCCTTTCCTATCCGTATCAAGATGTCCAGAAAGGGCAACTCCTGGGGGCCAAACTCAAAAGTGAAGTGTAGGTTAAGGTCATTATGATTAAGCCTTTCTACAAGGTTTCCAAAGGATGTTTTGTCCCCATTCCACAGAACTAGGACGTCGTCGATATATCGAACCCATAGCAAAATATTTTCACCACCTTCAATAGGGATGTCTCCAAAAACCACGGTTTCCTCCCACCAACCCAGGTATAAATTGGCATACGATGGGGCGCATGGGCTCCCCATCGCAGTACCCCTGAGCTGGTGGAAGTACTTCCCACCGAAGAGAAATACATTTTTTGTCAGGCAAAACTGAAGGGCCTTCATCACAAAGTGATTGTGTCGCTCAAATTGTTTGCCTCTCCCCATAAGGAAAAAACGTTTCGCCTCCAGACCCCTATCATGGGGAATTGAGGAGTATAATGACTCCACATCAATGCTAGCCAAAGTCACGTCTTTGTCAACTGTCATACCTTCTAGTTTTCGAAGCAGGTCATTGGTGTCACCGACAAATGAGTTCAAGCTTACAACAAAGGGTTTAAGTACCTTCTCCAAATATATTCCCAAATTTTGCGTTAGGTTGTTAATTCCCGATATTATGGGTCGTCCTTTCAGCGGATTCAGGCCCTTATGTACCTTTGGGAGACTATAGAAGGTAGACATAACTGGATGGATTGGACAGATAAAGTCTCTCTCCTGTTTATTTAGGGTACCATCCCTCATGGCCTCATTTGCCAGTTCCTCCAACTCTTGGGAGAATCTTTTCGTGGGATCCGCCTTTAATGTGCTATAACACTCCTTAACGTTGAGTATAGCACTGCACATCAGGTAGTACTCACTGGTATCCATGATCACCACGTTACCCCCTTTATCTGAAGGTTTTATGGTGATATGTTCATCATTTTCTAGTGACCTCAATGCCTGCATCTCGCAACGAGTGAAATTGTGTCTAAAGCGTCTGGAATCATTTTCCAGGTCCCTCAAATCTTTAGTCACCATGTTCAAAAATACATCAATAGGGCTCAAATCACTCTGTGGAGGTGGCATTTTGGTACTTTTCAGTTTCAAATTGGTGAATGGGCCATTCCCCTCAAGGTTAGGATCCACATCACCGAGGTGAAAAAGGGTTCTAATATCAGGTAGAAGTTCTTCACGAACCCCCAGATCCGCGCATGCCTGTTTATCAATCTTAATATAGTGCTTGCGCCACTTCAACTTGCGCACAAATAAATTTACGTCTTTTATGATCTCAAAAGAATTGTAGTCTGTTGTCGGTACAAAAGTCAGACCCCTATTCAAAACCTCCAGTTCTACAGAGGTGAGGCTTCTCGATGATAAGTTTATGATTTGGGGATTCATAATGTCGGTGTGGGGGTACTCAGATTGAGGCGATTGCGTAATGGATAACCCTCCTCTAAAAAAAGCCCAGAGGGGGATCTCCTATTACTAATGTTTCTGCCACGAATCCTACCGCCACCTCTTCCCCTCTGTCTACCACAATATGGTTTGGGTCTGACCTCTGACTCTGAAAAGTCAGTGTCAGTGGACGAAATATCTGTATCCGGGTATCTTGGGCTCCTGTTAGAGAGGAAATTATAAGCCTTATTTTCCTTGAACTCTTGTAGATCTTTAATGAAAAATTTGTGCTTCCGTTCCTTCAGATGATATTGAAATCTTTCTATTGTGTTCTGAAGTAACGTTTCCTTAGCGTTAAATTCAGGTTCCAAGGAAAATTTTTTTGTTAATTCCACTTGTGTTCTCAATGATTCATTCAAAGCGGCTAATGTAATCCTCTCCTCATCTAGGAGCAATTTCATGAATCGTAAAGAACTCGCGGTCGCCTCTTTTTCCCAGAGGCCCAATAGGGTCTGACTCCTGTACCGAAAAGAAGGGAACAGAGTGATCCGGAGGTTCCTTGGGACGATGCCTGCCCTTAAGTAATTCTCAAGTGTTTGTACCTCCCACCAAGATGTGATCTGCTGTTTGTAGATTTTTGTTAATTCTCTAAAAGCGGCCGAAAAAGTGGGGGTGTATTTTTTTTGGGCAAAAGTGCGCTCAGAAAAGACCTCTTTGGCCTCAGTAGCCCACTGGCTGGTGTCTATTCCCACTGACAGAAAACCAGCCATACCACTTATATTTCAAGTATCAAAATGCAGCAACGGGGATAATAGAAACAACTACACAAAAGTAGATATAGATACCAGCAGGTGTAGTTCTATAGAAACTTAAAACTTAACTTTTAATACCATTAGATAAAATATATGCCAAATGCAAGGACCTAAAAACACACAGTTTGACTGCCTGTGGTATATAATAACCAAGAGAACTTCCATATATTGTTACTTCCAGAGATATAGATATATGTCATATAAGCATATTGCATCTCTAACACAAACCAAGGAAGGAATGGCAAATAGGAAAAAAGATAATGAAGCCCACAGTACACTATATCAACTTATTGTACCCCAATATGTGGGAACATGAAGGCATTCACCCTGAGATATGGGAACATGAAAACACTCGCCCCATCAATGGTGACCATTTAACTCTGCTATATAGAAATGGAACATCCTCACCAATTTTGATGACTGTCCATGCTCTCGGATCTCAGAGGGGGCTCCATATGATGGTGGTGAACCAAAATTCATAAGGTCACCCACCAAATACCGCTCCCCAGATGCCGCTCCCGACGCGTTTCTTAGCCTTAGCTATTCATCAGGGGAAAGAAAAAAGAGGACATGCGGTATGCACGCTGCCCAAAGTCGCGCAGCTCATTCACCAGACAGCGCTACTTCATGCTCTATTAGATCCTCTTTTGAATCCTAATCGCGCTCTGTTCATAATCGTGTCACTTCCGGTTCCGGTCACCTGACATCCGGTATGTGGAACGCAGATGCCGGCCGTGACACGCAGACGTCACTTCCGGTATGCGCGTCATAGACAAGGAAAAATCGCACATAACGGAGCGATAGCTAGGGGACACGCAGGATCACCAGCTGGCATCCTGCTTTGGATGTCACCATAAAAGGAGTCTCATCCATGAATATCCCAAGCCATGAAACAAAAACAGAAACAAAAAAATAGTCCCCTGGCTCCCTACATACATTCCTCTAACTCTCCAACTCTATGAGGTGCGGTCCCTCTCCATTCTTCCCTTATGTTCCCTCATATCCCTTCATACCCCTCTCCTTCCTATTTTTATATATTTTTTTGTTTCTGTTTTTGTCATTTTTCTTTCATCACTATTTTGGGTTTAAAGTGCGCTACTGAGGTTGGGCCGTAGCTTCACTGTGCGATTCTGGACCTATGAAGCATTTCCAGCTTTCTAACCACTGGGGTAAAATGAACGCGTGTTTTATATATACCGCGGTACATATGGTATGTTGCCAGGATAAGTGCCAGTTATTATATGTTCTGGACACTTTCCATGGCTTGGGATATTCATGGATGAGACTCCTTTTATGGTGACATCCAAAGCAGGATGCCGGCTGGTGATCCTGCGTGTCCCCTAGCTATCGCTCCGTTATGTGCGATTTTTCCTTGTCTATGACGCGCATACCGGAAGTGACGTCTGCGTGTCACGGCCGGCATCTGCGTTCCACATACCGGATGTCAGGTGACCGGAACCGGAAGTGACACGATTATGAACAGAGCGCGATTAGGATTCAAAAGAGGATCTAATAGAGCATGAAGTAGCGCTGTCTGGTGAATGAGCTGCGCGACTTTGGGCAGCGTGCATACCGCATGTCCTCTTTTTTCTTTCCCCTGATGAATAGCTAAGGCTAAGAAACGCGTCGGGAGCGGCATCTGGGGAGCGGTATTTGGTGGGTGACCTTATGAATTTTGGTTCACCACCATCATATGGAGCCCCCTCTGAGATCCGAGAGCATGGACAGTCATCAAAATTGGTGAGGATGTTCCATTTCTATATAGCAGAGTTAAATGGTCACCATTGATGGGGCGAGTGTTTTCATGTTCCCATATCTCAGGGTGAATGCCTTCATGTTCCCACATATTGGGGTACAATAAGTTGATATAGTGTACTGTGGGCTTCATTATCTTTTTTCCTATTTGCCATTCCTTCCTTGGTTTGTGTTAGAGATGCAATATGCTTATATGACATATATCTATATCTCTGGAAGTAACAATATATGGAAGTTCTCTTGGTTATTATATACCACAGGCAGTCAAACTGTGTGTTTTTAGGTCCTTGCATTTGGCATATATTTTATCTAATGGTATTAAAAGTTAAGTTTTAAGTTTCTATAGAACTGCGCCCAAGAAAGACCAGCAAGTGCCAGGACCGTATCTTAAAACTGTTTCAGCTGCGGGATCGGACTACCAGCAGTGCCGAGCTTGCTCAGGAATGGCAGCAGGCTGGTGTGAGTGCTTCAGCACGCACTGTGAGGCGGAGACTCTTTGAGCAAGGGCTGGTTTCTAGGAGGGCAGCAAAGAAGCCACTTCTCTCCAGAAAAAACATCAGGGACCGACTGATATTCTGCAAAAGGTACAGGGAGTGGACTGCTGAGGACTGGGGCAAAGTCATTTTCTCTGATGAATCCCCTTTTCGATTGTTTGGGACATCTGGAAAACAGCTTATTCGGAGAAGAGGTGAGCGCTACCACCAGTCTTGTCTCATGCCAACTGTAAAGCATCCTGAAACCATTCATGTGTGGGGTTGCTTCTCAGCCAAGGGAATCGGCTCACTCACAGTCTTGCCTAAAAGCACAGCCATGAATAAAGAATGGTACCAGAATGTCCTCCAAGAGCAACTTCTCCCAACCGTCCAAGAGCAGTTTGGCGCCCAACAATGCCTTTTCCAGCATGATGGACCACCTTGCCATAAAGCAAAGGTGATAACTAAATGGCTCATGGAACAAAACATAGAGATTTTGTGTCCATGGCCTGGAAACTCCCCAGATCTTAATCCCATTGAGAACTTGTGGTCAATCATCAAGAGACGGGTGGACAAACAAAAACCAACAAATTCTGGCAAAATGCAAGCATTGATTATGCAAGAATGGACTGCTATCAGTCAGGATTTGGTCCAAAAGTTGATTGAGAGCAAGTCAGGGAGAATTACAGAGGTCTTGAAAAAGAAGGGGCAACACTGCAAATATTGACTTGCTGCATTAACTCATTCTAACTGTCAATATAACCTATTGGTACTCATAATATGATTGCAATTATATTTCTGTATGTGATATAAACATCAGACAAACACTAATAAAAACCAGAGGCCAGCAGATCATGTGAAAATATAATTTTGGTGTCATTCTCAAAACTTTTGACCATGACTGTACAGATAGGATTGTACTCTACAAACGATATATTGATGATCTGTTTGTCGTGTGGAAAGGGGGGTTTAGAGAGGCAGAAACGCTAGTAAAAGAACTCAATAGTAATAACTGGGGAATTTCTTTTGTGGCTAACATTGAAAAGGAAAGAGCCATTTTCCTAGATTTGGAAATTACACATGAAAATAAAAAAATTATTGCCAAAACACATTTAAAAAAAGTGGATGTTAATGGGTATCTTGATTATCAAAGTGCCCATTACCTCAAATGGAAGAACAATATTCCATTCAGTCAATTTTTTCGTATTAGAAAAAATAATACTAAAAAATCTGATTATGTTCTGCAATCTCAAATACTAAAGAAAATGTTTTCAGAAAAAAAGTATCCGAAGCATTTAATAAATGAGGCATATCAGATAAATCTGAAAAAAACTCAAGATGATTGTCTATTAATGAAAACACAGGAAAATGAAGCTAGAGCAAATAGGAACGACAAATCAGTAATTAATGCACATTCAGGTAAAAATACGATGGAGGGTAACAAAAAATGGCATCAAAATTGTATTACTTCATTTAATAAAGATAATGTATGGATTAGAGAGGTTTTACAAAGACATTGGCATATTTTATTACAGGACCCCCTCCTACGTGATACTCTGCCGAATAGACCAGGTATCACATTTAGAAGAGGAAAAACGCTGAGAAATATCATCGCACCAAGTCGCTTGAAAAGACAATACACAAAAGAACAGACAAATATTTTCAAAAACAATATTATAGGATATGTTCCGAGTAAACAAAATGGCACCTTTAAGTGTTTACAAAAAAAATGCCAGTGTTGTCAATCCATTACACATGGGCACCAATTTATAAAATCAAATAGTACAGGTGAGATCTTTCCTATTCAAAGTCATCTTTCATGTACCAGCAGCTACGTTATTTATGTGATCACGTGTGAATGTGGGCTTCAGTATGTCGGTCGGACAACACAGATGGTCAGATCACGCTTGAACGCACACAGACATAATGCCAAGTTCGGACTCCTAACGCATAGTCTATCAAGACATCTCTTAGCAACTCATGATAAGAAATTTGTAGTGAAAATAACACCAGTGGAGGAGATTCCTTCAGATAAACCTGATAGAATCCATCAATTGAATAGGAAAGAGGCCTTCTGGATATATAGGCTACGCTGTCTATATCCAGACAGCCCCAATGATAAAATCAAAAACGTGTGAAAGTTGTTCTTTACTTTTTTTATTTTTATTTTTTTATTTTTTTTTAATTTATTTATTTTTTATTTTTTTTATTTTTTTATTTTTTATATATTTTTATGAATATACTATGCATTCGATGGTGATTCTAATGCTACATACTGAGAACCAATTGGATATTGAAATATTAGAGATACCTATATAAGCTTCCTAAAGAAAAGAAAGGAAAGATAGGGAGGGAGAATAATGGAATAATAAAAAGAAAATAAATTTTATAGATAATGTATGATAACTTGAAAATAAATTTTTTTTTGAACCTGCACATATATATGTATAGAAAAACAGCTGACACTATTAACTGAAACAATACTCGGTATCTATATGGTTAATCTAATCCAATTAACACAACCAGGTGCAATTGTGAAGACTATATAACTCTCATATACTCTAAGATATGTTCATACCTGAAGAAGGCTATGTGTTTTTTATTTTATAGCCGAAATGCGTTGTTTTATTGTTTTAATATATACTATATCGAGAAAACAGAGTGAAATAAATCTTTTGAAGATAAAGAGTTAATTTTCCAATCCTTGCAAGTCTGGGAGCGCTAATCTTATCGGGTATTTCATTCTGAATCCTATCCTACGGATCCCTGGCTGAGAGATCCTGTCACACCTGTGATGAAGCTGCGTACCTGAGGAGTTGGATACTGAAACAAGACCGTGAGGTCGACATACAGTATTACAAGATAATTTAAAGTATTTGACTGGCTGAGAGATCCTGTCACACCTGTGATGAAGCTGCATACCTGAGGAGTTGGATACTGAAACAAGACCGTGAGATCGACATGCAGTATTACAAGATAATTTAAAGGTGAGCTTAAAACCTTTTTTCTTTTTCTAACCTACATAGAAAATCTACACTTAGATCTGCGCTTGTTCTTCGACCTCCCCCTATCTTTTAGACCCCACAGCTTTGAGGTCAAAACTGTTGTATCCTCACCAAGAGGATGACTGACCATGCTCTCCTCCTCCTTCTCTCTGTCCTCTGGCCATCCACGCTGAACAGACGGTATGACAGTTGTGCAGGTAGTAGCATCTATAGCGCATGAAACTAGCTCCTGTTCTTCCTCCTCCGCCTCCTCCTCTTCCTCATTGTCACCCAATCCACGTTGGGATGAGATGAGGATGGGCTGTGTGTAATCACCCTGTATGGTTCCTTGCTCCATCTCATCGTGCTCTGCCTGCAATGCATCCTCTTTGATTGTGAGCAGAGAGCATTTCAGAAGACAGAGAAACGGGATGGTGACGCTAACTATGGCATCATCGCTGCTCACCATCTTGGTGGAGTCCTCAAAGTTTTGGAGGATGGTACATATGTCTGACATCCATGTCCACTCCTGAGGTCTTATGTGTGGAGTCTGAACTGAATACTGACAGCCTTGTTGATGCTGGTAGTCAACAACTGCCCTCTTATGCTCACAAATCCTTCCCAACATCTGCAGTGTAAAGTTCCAATGCGTGGGAACATCACATACCAGTCTGTGAGCCGGAAGCTGCAAACGCTGCTGAAACACAGCAAGGGTGGCGGAAGCTGTAGGTGACTTTCTAAAATGGGCACACAGGCGGCGTACTTTAACAAGCAGATCCGGCAGCTGTGGGTAGGATTTGAGAAACCGCTGAACCACGAGGTTAAGCACATGGTATGTGTGTGAGCTCACCTCAGAGCCGCCACCAGGCTCCAGCCATTGTCACACACGACCATGTCTGGCTGTAGGTTCAGCGGTGTGAGCCACAGATCTGCCTGCTCTTTCACAGCTGTCCACAACTCTTCAGCATTGTGCGGTTTGTCACCTAAGCATATTAGCTTCAGCACAGCCTGTTGCCTCTTGACCGAGGCAGTGCTGCAGTGCTTCCAGCTTGTGACTGATGTGGTCATTTCGGAGATTGAGGCTGAAGAGGAGGAGGAGGCTGAGGAGGATGAGGTGCAGGAGCTGTAGACTGTGGGGGCAACCCTGATTGACCTAGGGCCCGCAATCCTTGGCGTCGGGAGGAGATGCTCGGTCCCAAGGTCCGACTGGGTCACAGCTTCCTCTATGTTAACCCAGTGTGCCGTCAGCGAGATGTACTTTCCCTGCCCACAAGCACTTGTCCATGAGTCCGTGGTTAGGTGGACTTTCCCGGTAACTGCGTTGTTGAGGGCACGGCTAATGTTTTGGGACACGTGCTTGTGTCATGCGGGGACGGCACACCGGGAGAAATAGTGGCGGCTAAGGACTGAGTACCGAGGGACGGCCGCCGCCATCAGGTTGCGGAATGCTTCCATCTCCACGAGCCTAAAAGGCAACATTTCGAGCGCAAGCAGTCGTGAAATGTGGAAATTTAGTACTGTGGCCTGTGGGGCGTTGGCTGCGTATATGCGCTTGCGCTCCAAGGACTGGGGTATGGATAACTGAATGCTGCGCTGGTACAAGGACGTGGACGTGCTTCCTGATGCTGCTACTTGAGAGTGTGCAATGACAGGTGCAGGGCAGGAGGCATCTTCACATGCACCATGGACAGGGGATTGGCTTGCATGCACAACAGCGGAAGAAGCAATGGTGCCACCCGCTGACACTGTTCCTGGACCCTGGGGTTCGGCCCACAAAGTCTGGTGCTTTGCTGCCATGTGCCTGATCATGCTGGATGCGGTCAGGCTGGTCATTTTGCCACCCCTGCTGATGCTGGCCTGGCAGGTGGTGCAAATGGCCTTTTTGGGGTTATCGGCAGAGTCTTTAAAAAACAACCAGACTCGGGAGGACCTAACAGTTGTACTGGCAACTTCCTTCGTGTTGGTGTTACGGGGAACGGTTACCTGCCTTCTTTCTGCGGCCACCACACTGCTTCTTCCTGCCTGTTGGGGTGCTCTGCCTCCCTCCCCCTGTGTGCTGCTCTTCTCGCTCTGCATGTCCTCCTGCCAGGTTGGGTCAGTTACTATATCATCCATAACCTCATCTTCCACTTCCGCACTCTGGTCCTCCTCCTGACTTTCTGGCAATTGTGTCTCATCATCGTCCACCTCTTGTGACACTTTTCCACCGTCTCCTTCATGTGACTGTGGCTGCTCAAATATTTGGGCATTGCTACATGCGATCTCCTCTTGCCTCGCTTCAAGTGGAGGCCCGAATCTATAAATGGAAAAGTGAACAGCTCTTCGGAGTGTCCAAATGTGGGATCATTTGTCTCTGGGCACTGGGCATGGTGGGAGGAAGGAGGTTCAGGGTGAGGAATATGCGGTCCAGACTCACAGCTACTGAGACTTGACCATGTATAAGACAAGGTGGTGGTGGTGGGGCTAAGTGACTGGAAGCATTATCTGCTATCCAACCAATAACCTTTTCACACTGCTCTGTGTTCAATATTGGTGTTCTGCGGTCCCCTATTAATTGGGACTGGAAGGTCGAGCGAGAAGATGTGGGTGTTTGTTGTGGCACAGTTTCAGCTTGCCCACGGCCTCGGCCTTTGCATGCACCATCATCACCATCACGTCCAGTTTTCCGTCTCTTGCCACGTGCCTTGCCCATTTTAAATGGAGGACAATATCTTCCACGCTCACAACAAATGACTGAATTTGGAGCGAACTTACATGTGATCCGTGTGACAGACAAACCACAGTTTTAAATACCTGGCCTGTAGGTAACTATTTTGAACAGCAAACTAGTGTCAATTGCTTCACTGACACACTGAAACCAATTTTTAATGGCGGTCAGAAATGGCAGTATTTTCTGAAAACGTATATATGATCTGTGTGACGGATAAAACACAGTTTTAAATACCTGGCCTGTAGGTAACTATTTTGAACAGCAAAGTTGTGTCAATTGCTTCACTGACACACTGAATTTTTTTTTTATGGAGGCCAGAAATGGCACTATTTTCATCGCAATTATATGTGATCCATGTGACAGACAAACCACAGTTTTAAATAACTGGATTTTTAGCGCTGTAATATGGAAAGGACCTCGCTGTATTCTGCAGTGCCAACAAGCAAATGGCGCAGAAAAACTGTGTTCTCTGGATTGCTTTTTAAGGAAATAATGAGGATTAAGATCCAAATAAAAATTATTCCTGGCCCCTGAGACCTGGGCCTATTTCTATAAATATCTAACAGCAGCAGCAGCAGACAAAACTGGAATGTAGCCTCTCGTCCTATGTGCACTGCAGACTGCTATATACCCTGCCTGCCTGCCTATATACACTGCCTGCCTGATATCTCTGCAGATGGATTAGTCCTCAGAAGGACTGTTTGTTGAGATGGATATGTGTCTCTAATATAGTTTGGTACACCTACACTAACTAGAAACAAGCAAATCTCTCCCTACCTGAGCAGCACCACACCCTACACTGTCTGATTCCGTAGTGACTGTGACGTGCATGGCGGCGCCAGGTCTGATATAGACCTGATGGCGCTGTGCGGCCAGCCAATCACTGTAATGCCACAACCAACATGGCTACGGCATTACAGTGAGTGGCAGGCAATCCCTGCATGTTGATTGGCGCTCTAAAGAGCGCCAAACATGCAGGGAGGGGTCCCGAGCTCCCGCCGAGCAACCCCGGAAATACTTGGCGAGCGCCGAGCATGTCGAGCAGTGAGATGCTCGGGCGAGCACCGAGTAGTAGCCAACATGCTCGCTCATCACTAATCATTTACTCTCCTTCACCCTCAATTTATCATTATTTGCTGCCCCACCCCCGATTTATCATCATTTGCTTTCCCCCATGCCTCGGTGTCAATTCATCATCATTTAATCCCCCCACCCTCAAAATGCATCATTATTTGCTCTGCCCCAGCCCCCCAAGTCATCATTTACTTTCCCCACCCCCACCTTCAGTTTATTTGCTCTCCTCACCCCCACATTCAATTCAATTGCTGTTCCCCATCCCCCAACCTCACTTCATCATTTGAAGTTCCCCTCTCCTTCCACTTCATCATTTGCAGTCTCCCTCACTTCATCATTTGCAGGTCCTTCCCTCACTCCATCATTTGCAGTCCCCTGTCCCCCTCTCACTTCATCATTTGCAACTCCTCCCCTCACCCCATCACTTGCAGTCCCTGTCCCCCTCCCCCTCTCACTCTATCATTTGCAGTCCCCTTCCCCCCTCTCCTACTGACTTTATCATTTGTAGTTTCCCCCTTCACCCATTCAATTCATTTTATAAAGAAAAAAAAAAAGTTTTCATACTTACCTCACTTACGATCCCTTGCAGACGCAGCTCCGCTACTGCTGTCCTAGCAACAGCCAGTCACGCTCATACATGACGGCGCATGTGCAATGACGTCATCGCATACGCGCCATCACCTGACCAGAAGTCGGAAAAGGCGGAGGGAGCTGTAGCTGCCCAGCCGTTAAGGTACTTTGACAGCCGCGGAGCTCCGGGAAAGGTTCCAGAGCTGCGGTGTGCGCCGCCAAAGGCGGCAACCTGGCGAACAGCACTTAGTTACACCCTGGGGCTTGCTGAGCAGAAGCACAAGGGGGGGACCCTGACTGGGCCGGGCCGCCTCTGCTCACCAGACCCCATACAGCTGTAAGGGCAGTAATGCCCTGATGGTGACCCTGTATGTATCCATACTTCAAATTATGATGACACTGATGGTAAAAACGTGCTGACAGACCATACACTGATTACACAGGTACTATTTTTTTCTTATCTGTTTAAGCATGGACGTGGGAATGAGGCCTTAGGGAATTCCATTTATTTTTTCTATTTTAGAAACAGACAAGTGGAATTAATGTACAAAACTGATCCTTTGTGTAACTGGAACAAATGTAAATTGTGAGGTCCTCCGTTTTGCACATTAATTCCACCAGTCTGTTCATAATATAGAAAATATCTTATATACTCGAGTATAAACCGACCCGAATATAAGCCGAGGCACCTAATTTTACCACAAAAAACTTTGAAAACTTATTGACTCGAGTATAAGCCTAGGGTGGGAAATTCAGCAGCTACTGGTAAATTTCCCCATACTGGTAAGCATTGCCCCCTTATCCCCAATTCTGGTATGTATGGCCCACTCATCCCCAATCCTGGTATGCACGGCCTCCTCATCCCCAATCCTGGTATGCATGGCCCACCATCCCCAATATTGGCATGCATGGCCCACTCATCCCCAATACTGGTAAGCATGGGCCCCTAATCCCCAATCCTGGTATGCATGGGCCCCTCATCCCCAATCTGCATGGGCCCCTCATCCCCAATCCTGGTGTGCATGGGCCTCTCATCCCCAATCCTGGTATGCATGGGCCCCTTATCCCCAATCTTCATGGGCCCCTCATCCGCAATCCTGGTATGCATAGGCCTCTCATCCCCAATCCTGATATGCAAGGCCCCCTCATTCCCAATCCTGGCATGCATGGCCCACCATCCCCAATCTTGGCATGCATGGCCCACTCATCCCCAATACTGGTAAGCATGGGCCCCTCATCCCCAATCCTGGTATGCATGGCCCCCTCATCACCAATCCTGGTATGTATGGCCTCCCATCCCTATACACTTGAAAAAAATAAACACTTCTACTCACCTTACTTCCTCCCCTCTGCTCCAGCGCTTTGTCCTGTTCTCAGCTGATCTTAGGATCTGAGCAGCGCATGACGTCACTGCCATGCGCCCTCAGTAGCCGAGATGAGCTGCCAGTATATTCACTCCCCTCCATGCCGGGACCATGGGACTGGAGAGTAGTGAATATCAATGTTCTTTAATAGCGGGCGCATAGTGTCAGCAGCGCCGCAGCTCCTGCAGCAGCTCATCGATCCTCCGTACTAAAGAGAATGAATATTCTCTCTTGTTTAAGCCCATGGGAGTGGAGACGAGTGAATTTTCATACTCTTTAATAGCGGACACGGAGGATCGCTGAGCCGCTGCAGGAACTGCAGTGCTGCTGACACTGTGCGCCCGCTGTTAAAGAAATGATTATTCACTCTTCTCCACTCCCATGGGTGTGGAGAAGAGTAAACATTAATTTTACTTTAGCAGCGGGCACACATGGTAGCTGCAGCAGCGGCTACTGCATGTGCCCCTCTCCTCCGCTGCCTCAACCCCCCTCCACCACTATCCACCACCGGAATGTGCATACTATACTCAAGTAGAAGCCGAGGGGGGCTTTTTCAGCCTAAAAACTGTGCTGAAAAAGTCGGCTTATACTCAAGTATATACGGTACATTATCATCTAGCTTTGGCCAAATATGTACCGTATTTTTCGGACTATAAGGCACACTTTTTTCCTCCAAAATTTTGGAGGAAAATGGGGGGAGCATCTTATTGGCTGAATGTTGGGGGGGTGTGTATATATATGTGGGGTGTGAGCGGAGCGGTAGCGGTGGAGGAGTGAGGCACAGGAGGCAGCAGCCGCCTGCTGCAGCCTACACTGTCCCCGCTGCTAAAGAAAATGAATATTCCGTGCTCCCCACAGGGAGCACTGAATATTCATGCTCCTTAATAGCAGCACACAGTGTAGCCGCAGCGCGGCTCCTGCTGCTGCCGGAATCGCCTGTGCCTGCTGTTAAAGCACATGAATATTCAACCTCTCTCCATGTCCATGGGAGTGGAGAGGGGTGAATATTCATGCCCTTCAATAAGCGGGCACACGCGATAGCCCGGCAGCAGCAGGAGCCGCAGCGCGGCTATGCTGTGTGCCGGCTATTAAGCAGCATGAAGGCACACAGCAGCTGATCTCTCCTTGTGCGCCGCGCATGGCAGTAACGTCATGCGCGGCTCACATGGAGAGATCAGTGCGGGCAGACAGGACACAGCGCTGGAGGAGAGAGAAGAAAGGTGAGTAGGAGTGTTTATTTTTTTTTTATGTGCAGCCTGATGGGGATTAGGGGGACTATGCATACTAGGATAAGGATGAGGGGGCCATACATACCAGGTTAAGGTTGAGGGGACCATACATACCAGGGTAAGGTTGAGGGGACCATACATACCAGGGTAACGCTGAAGGGGCCATACATAACAGGATAAAGATGAGGGGGCCATACATAACAAGATAAAGATGAGGAGGCCATACATACCAGGATAACTCTGAGGGGGGCATACATAACAGGATAAAGATGAGGGGGCCATACATACCAGGATTAGGATGAGGGGCCATACATACCAGGATAAGGATGAGGGGTGCCATGCATACCAGGATAGAGATTAGGGGTGCCATGCATACCAGGATAGGGATTAGGGGTGCCATGCATACCAGGATAGGGATTAGGGGTGCCATGCATACCAGGATGGGGATTAAGGGTGCCATGCATACCAGGACGGGGATGAGGGGTGCCATGCATACCAGGACAGGGATCAGGGGGCCATGCATACGAGGACAGGGATGAGGGGTGCCATGCATATCAGGATAGGGATGAGAGGTGCCATGCATACCAGGATGGGGATTGCTGTGCCATGCATACGAGGATGGGGATTGCTGTGCCATGCATACCAGGATGGGGATTGCTGTGCCATGCATACCAGGATGGGGATTGCTGTGCCATGCATACCAGGATAGGGATTAGGGATGCCATGCATACCAGAATAGGGATTAGGGGTGCCATGCATACCAGGATAGGGATGAGGAGTGCCATGCATACCAGGACAGGGATGAGGGGTGCCATGCATACCAGGATAGGGATGAGGTGTGCCATGCATACCAGGATAAGGATGAGGGGTGCCATGCATACCAGGATGGAGGGGTTCCATGCATACCAGGATGGAGGGATGCCAGGCATACCAGGATGGGGATCGGGACCACGTATAAAAGGAAGGGCAGGGGGCATATATACCAGGATAGGGGATATTGTCAGAATTGGGGGATATTACCCCTATACCAGTGTCAGCAGAAGACCCCCTCCCCCTTAAAAGTGCATCATGAACACATTTTTTGCTTAATTTTTTTTTATTATTTTCCTCCTCTAAAACCTAGGTGCGTCTTATGGTCCGGTGCGTCTTATAGTCCGAAAAAGACGGTACATTTGAAAAAATACAGATGAAGTATTCAGAAGCCCCGAGGAGCCATTGACTGAGATGGTCAGACATAGTGCACCTATGCTTATGTAAAGGCCCTGTCAAACTAAGCGACGCTACAGCGATCCCGACAACGATACGACCTGTCACGGATCGTTGCTGCGTCGCTATGTGGTCGCTGGTGAGATGTCAAACAGTCAGATCTTCCCAACGACGCAACAGCGATGCAGCGACCCGTAACGATCTGTATAACGATGCACGCCTATGTGTTTCTGTGTCTGAGTCGTTAACAAGGTCGTTGGTAAGGTGTCAAACACACCGATATATGCTACCCAGCGGGGCTTCAACGATCAAAGAAATGTCCAGACCTTTCCGACACGACCAGCGATCTCACAGCAGGGGCCTGGTCGCTGCTAAGTGTCAAATGTAGCGAGATCGCTGCTGAGGTCGCTGTTGCGTCACAAAACTTGACTTTGCAGCAATCTCGCTAGCGATCTCGCTTAGTGTGACGGGGGCTTTAGACTCTCCTTACGCCAGGTATACATTTAGTTATAAAAGTACAGTAAAAACATCATCTACTAAACTACTAAAATACCCAAATACCTCTCATAAAGACAGTTGAATGTAAGCATTATTGGTGTGTTTGATTCCGTCTGCAGAGCGCTACCTTTGATTACATTTTTGTGTATTTTTCCAAATATATTCACTTGTTTGATGTTGCAATTGTAATGTAAAAAAGCCCTTATTCTAGATTTGTGTCATGTTTTTAATTGTATCCGAAGTTTCTTACAGACAAGGTTATGCATTCTATGTTAACTATAGGCTGTTTAATATGGATTTGTTTTTGTTATGTTTTACAATGGTGGTAGATATATTTTTCTTATGATTGTGTAATGCTGTCACTGAAACTGGTTGTCTGAGACATTTATTGGATTTGACACTGATTCTAAGGCCACGGCCCCACTATCAGTATTTGGTCAGTATTCAGTCAGTATTTTTTCTCAGGACTGCGAGCCAAAACCAGGTGAGGAACAATCAGAGAAAAGGTATAATAGAAACAAGTCACCAATTCTGCATTTGTCACCCACTCCTGGTTTTGGCTCCCACTCCTGAGAAAAAATACTGACCGAATACTGACCAAATACTGATAGTGAGGCTGTGGCCTAACATGCAGAATCTTGACTATTTCTACTATATTGTATAGGATTTCGAAGTTTTCACTGTCATCGTGCTCATCACATGTCTATTCAGTTTGCATACAGCTGATCACGAGCCGATCATTGTGGTAACAATTGAGAGAAGTGAAAGATAAAGAGGTTGGCTCGTGATTGTAAGTATGCATCACTTATCGAGTGGTCACGTGAGAAGAGCAGTGAGTGTGAAAACATACAATTTGAAAAAGGCAAAAGCTAATTAAGGATTATTAAGGATTACATGCAATTTACAATCCACATACTTGTGTTTCTGACATCCAATCTCTCTTATGATTATATATATATCTATAGTATAACGCTACAAGCGTCCCTCTGTCTGAAGCCTTTATAGACTGCGCAAGCGCGACACGCCTTCGCCATCTGGCTCCAGACAGAAGAACGCATGGAGCCGTTACAGGTAAGAGGAGTGTGTATGGCGCCGGAGATCTTGGTATGCGTAGACACTGAACGCATACCGAGATCTCCGGCGCCATACTTGCATGCTTACCTGACCGAGAGGAGCATTGCCGCGGCGCCTCTCTTCTCACTGGAGACCGGGGCAAGAGTGCGGTGTCGGAATCGGCGCATGCACATAGCACTATCCTGCGCCATTTTACCGAAGACAAATTTTCAGTGTGTCTTCAGCAAAATGGCCCTGGACAGCGCGGTATGGACACGCACATACTCAGGTGCCGCACTCCTCCTCCTGTCTCCGGCAGAACGGGACACAGCGCTGGAGCACAGGGAAGAAAGTTGAGTATAAGTTTTTATTTTTTTGTATGTGTACAGGGTGAAAGGGATGAGGGGTGCCATACATACCAGGATTGGGGGGTGAGGGGACCATGCATACCAGGATAGGGATAAGGGGTACAATGCATACCAGGATTGGGGGGTGAGGAGTGCCATGCATACCAGCATTAGGGATGAGGGGTACCATACATACCAGGATTGGGAGGTGAGGGGAGCCATGCATACCAGGATTGGGGGCTGAGGGGGTACCATGCATACCAGGATTGGGGGGTGAGGGGACCATGCATACCAGGATAGGGATGAGGGGGTACTATTCATACCAGAATCGGGGGGTGATGGGACCATGCATACCAGGATTGAGGGGTGAGGGGACCATGCATACCAGGATAGGGATGAGGGGGTACCATGCATACCAGGATTGAGTGGTGAGGGGACCATGCATACCAGGATTGGGGGGTGAGGGGACTATGCATACCATCTATATATTCATAGATTTTTAATTTATTATTCCTTTTGTCAGATTAAAGTTATTTCTGTGACCATTGTGGGTTTTTCTTTCATTAAACGAGGGGCACCAACAATTTTGACCACATGTGTATTTAGAGTTGCAAATGTGTGTATGATCACAATATAAAAACAGCACCAACCACCGTTTTTAAAGCCTTGCTACCACTGCAGTTTAATGCAACAGCCAGAGGTAAACAAATTAAAGATGGTCCGATGGAATTTGTGGCCAGTATTGTACTTGCCCCTAAAATTTACCAGCCAGCCCCTGAATGTAGCCCAGGTATTTTTCCTTCTTTTTCCCGATGGCACACTTCTTTGGGTTTATGTCAAACCTCCCTTTCCTCTGTGCATCCAGCACAGCCTGTACCTTCTGCAGATGACTTTCCCAATCCAAGCTGAATATCACAATATCGTCGAGGTAAGCTGTGATGCACTTTTTGTGAGGGGCCGGTTTATGGCCCTCTGGAAGGTAGCTGAGTCTCTTTACAACCCAAATGGGCTTCTGGTATACTGAAAGCAACCATCAGGTGTAAAAAAGGCTGTCCCCTTCTTGGCACTTTGAGAGAGGAGAATTGTCCAGTAACCTTTCATTATGTCCAGGGAGGTGATGTATCTTGCTGACCCTAGCTTCTCTATGAGTTCATCGTCTCAAGGTATCGGATACTCATCAAATTTAGCCCCCTCCTTCAAAATCACCTTGCTTTGGGCTTCGGAGTTTCTATACGGCTTTTGGTTCACCTGCACATGTGATTCCGTCAGGATTCCATGTTCACCAACCTGCATGCGTCTTGGCAACTCTGAAAACAGGTGCAATTTCCGCTGATACAGTTCTCGGCACTGTTCTTTTTGGGCAGGTGACAGTGTCTTTGCCATGGTGACACCCTTAGTGTCACCTGTTGGTCTGTCCAGCCTGAAGTTTCAACATGGTTTCTCTGTTGCCCTGCCTTGATGGATAGCATTACGGAAGGATTTTGGAAGAGAGTGGTGGTACCAGTTAACTGGCAGGTGGGACAGGACTTGCAATATCTTAGGATTTCACAGTGACATCAGGGCCATTAGAACCACTTCATTAACCCTTCTTGAGTTTTGTTCAACCTCCAGGTGGCCACCCAAAACATGTAAATGAGCCCTGTCCAACACGCTTTGTCTGTAAGGTCCTGGTACCAACAATTGCTCCACTATCTCCTTTCTCACCTTAGTAACCCAGAACAATAAGTCCCCACTCAACATGTAATAGGGAAACCTGGTGTCAGCCCCCAACTCCTGTGTTATGCCGTTTATAAAGGTTACCTTATGGAACGATTCTTTTAGAGTTAGGTCCCTATGCTGAGTGACCCCAAAATTTTCTCTGGTCATCCCTATATCAAGAATGTCTGCCTCCTTATCTTCTCCTATTACACAGAAGGGAAACTCGTCAGACTCTGGGGTTGGTGAGTCTTTTTTAGGGCCAACCCGTTTCTTACCCGAGCAATCAAGGTCTCTGCCCCTCCCCCACAAGACCTAAAACAACACCGACCTATGATAATTGGGTGCAATAAATCCTGGATCACGTCAACCACATGGGACTCAGTACCTCTGGCCACCTCAATGACCACTCTAGCCATGGGATAGTCTTTATGAAGCATCGGCGTCTCTGCCTCCTGCGGGCAGAAACGCCATTCCCCTCACCGCCGAGGTCCAGGTCCGGCGTCTTCCCACTTCCCTGTAGCTGTGGTGCGCACTGCGCTCAGCTTCCCGGGCACTGTTCTTAGGGTGCGCGCGTGTGCGCTCCCTCCCTCTTAAAGGGGCCTCGCGTCCTATAGAGTCCCCTGCCGATGGCCGGAGGACTTCCCCTATATAAGACACCTCCTCCAAAATGGAGGTGCCTGTGCAAGGTTGTTGTTCCGTGTGCTAAACACTTGCTCCAGCCCTCAGGTCCCGCTGCCTGTCTAACAGTTCTGTCCTCCAGTCTGTCTTCAGTTGTGCCTGCCAGCCTGCTTACCTGGCGCACCTGTCTGTAACTTGCCATGCCCGCCAGTCTGCCTACCTGGAGCACCTGCCTGTTACCTGTCGTGCCCACCTGCCAGCCTACCTGGAGCACCTGCCTGTTACCTGTCATGCCCGCCAGCCAGTATACCCAGAGCACCTGCCAGTTACCTGCCGTGCCCGCCTGCTCGCCTGTACGGAGCACCCGTCTGGCTATCTGCCGGACCAGCCTGCTTATCTACCCGGTCCACCCGTCCGCCATCCTGCCATGCTCATCCGCTGTACCGGTCAGTTCCTGCCATCTGACCCATGGGAGTCACCTGCTCTCACACAAGGTCGGTCCCAGAGTGGCACCTGGTCCACCTGCCCGGTTCCTCCCTGGTTCACGGAGTCGACTAAGCCATGTGACCTTGGTCGGGCCATGTAGGCACTTAGTCATGCCCCTCTGGTCCCTCCTTGCACCGAAGCACAGAGGTTCCACCACCCGGACTCGTAACAGTTTGCACAGGCCATGGAACCCGGTGGCTCCCAGGCTCCTTCGCTCTCTGATCTGTATCAGGAGGTCTCACGTCAGAGATCTCAACAGGAAACTATCCTGTCCTACCTGCGGACTGTCAACTCCCGCCTGGACACGCTGTCCACCCCATCTGTGTCTGTCTCTAGCCGAGCGGCACCCACACCGGCGGCACCTCAACCCACTGGCGCTGTGGCACTCGGCTCCGGACCCCGGCTCTCTGCGCCTAAACGTTTTGGAGGTGACCCCATCTTATGTCGGGGCTTCTTAAACCCTTTACAACCCAAGGTCATTTGCACGTTAATGACCAGGCCAATTTTACAATTCTGACCACTGTCACTTTATGAGGTAATTACTCTGGAACGCTTCAACAGATCCCCCTGATTCTGAGACTGTTTTTTCGTGACATATTGTACTTCATGATTATGGTAAGATTTCTTCGATATCACTTGTGTTTATTTGTGAAAAAAATGGAAATTTGGCGAAAATTTGAATTTTTATGCATTTCCCACATGTCTACTTTACATCAGCACAATTTTGGAACCAAAATTTTTTTTTATTGGGTTAAAAGTTGACCAGCGATTTCTCATTTTTCCAACAAAATTTATGAATGTAAAATTTGCTTGAATAATTAGCGGACACCATGTTGCATTTCAGGAGCCCCTGATGTGCCTAAATAGTGGAAACCCCCCACAAGTGACACCAGGGAACTTATCTAGATGTGTGGTGAGCACCTTGAACCCCCAGGTGCTTCACAGAAGTTTATAACATTGAGCGGTAAAAATAAAATGTTCACATTTTTCCCTCAAAAATGTTTTTCAGCCCCCACTTTTGCATTTTCATAAGGGTAACAGAAGAAATTGCATTATGAAGTTTGTTGTGCAATTTCTCCTGAGTTAGCAGATACCCCATATGTGGGGGAAAACCACTGTTTGGGCGCGCGGCAGGGTTCGGAAGGGAAGGAGCGCCATTTGACTTTTTGATTGTAAAATTTACTTGAATAATTAGCGGACGCCATGTTGCATTTTGGGAGCCCCTGATGTGCCTAAACAGTGGAAAACCCCACAAGTGACACCATTTTGGAAACTAGACCCCTCAGGGAACTTATCTAGATGTGTGGTGAGCACCTTGAACCCCCAAGTCCTTTACAGAAGTTTATAACATGGAGGCGTGAAAATAAAAAAATCAAACTTTTTCCACAAAAATGATGTTTTAGCCCCAATTTTTTTATTTTCACAAGGGTAAGAGGAGAAAATGGACCCCAAAAACTTTTGTGCAATTTCTCCTGAGTACGCCAATACCCCATATGTGGGGAAAATACAGTGTTTGGGCGCACGGCAGAGTTCAGAAGGGAAGGAGCACTGTGTGACTTTTTGAACGCAAAATTGGCTGGAATCGATATCGGACGCCATGTCACGTTTGGAGAGCCTCTGATGTGCCTAAATAGTGGAAACCCCCCACAAGTGACCCCATTTTGGAAACTACACCCCTCAAGGATTTTATCAAGGGGTATAGTTAACATTTTGAACCCAGGGGTACGACACAGAATTTGCTAACATTAGGTCATCATATTGAATAAGTTGTCATTAGTCTTGATCGCAAGTGCTCACTACTTGAGTTTGCATTGGGTACTCAGGTATGCACCATGTATCACGGGTGCTCAAGTGAAATGCTCGAGTCCCCACCCGCATGTTTCATGGTTATTAGACACCCAAAAAAAAAAAATGCGGGGATTGCTCGTGCATAGCAGGCAATCCCCGCAAGGCTTTTTTGGCCACGAAGCATATGTGGCGGAGACTCGAGCACCCACGATATTTAATGCATACCCGAGCACCCGATGCAAACTCAAATAGCGAGCACTTGCGTTCAACACTAGTTGCCATATCGTCATCTTTTTTTTTTATTTACTTTTGAAAAAAAAACAACCCTAACCCCAACCCTAACGCTACCCTAGCCCAACCCTAACCCCAACACTAACATTAGCACAACCTTAACCCCAACCCCAGCCCTAGAGTTTATTTCTTATGCCATTCCTCATGCAGTATAAGTGATTAGACGACCTTATTCTTTGGGTCGGTGCGACTACAGAGATACCAGAATCATATCGGGTTTTTATGATTGACAGCTGTCACACACTAAAAGACACATATTTTGTAAAATCTAGTTTTTTCATCGGCATATTTTGAGAGCTATAATTTTTCCAGATTTTGGCCGACAGAGTCATGTGACTGCTTGTTTTTTGCGGGATGAGTGGACGTTTTTATTGGTGCCATTTTCAGGCACGTGACATTTTTTGATCGCTTTCTATTCCAGCTTTTGGGAGGCAGAATAAACAAAAACCAGCAATTCAGGAATTGTTTTTTTAAAATTTTTTTTATTCTCCGCGTGTGGTAAAATTGATAAGGTAGCTTTATTCTTCGGGTAAGTACGTTTACAGCGGTACCACATTTATATAGTTTTTCTATGTTTTGGCGCTTTTACACAATAAAAGCTATTTTATAGAAAAAATTATTTTTTTGCATCGCTTTATTCTGAGAGCTATAACTTTTTGATTTTTCAGATGATGGAGCTTTATGGCAGCTTGTTTTTTGCGGGACAAGATCATGTTTTCAGAGGTACCATTTTTATTTATATTCGTCTTTTTGATCGCGTGTTATTCCATCTTTTGTTTGGCGGTATGATGATAAAGCATTGTTTTTTGCTTCGTTTTTTTTTTATTTTTTTTACCATGTTCACTGAAGGGGTTAACTAGTGGGACAATTTTATAGGTCAGGTCGTTCCGGACGCGGCGATACCAAATATGTGTACTTTTATTGTTTTTTTGTCCTTTTTTTCATAATAGTATTTATTGATGGGTACATTATATTTTTATTTTTGGTGGATTATTTTTTTTTAATATTTTTACAATTTTTTTTTTCTTTCAATTTCTGACAGTTTTTTTATTTGTTTACTTTGTCCCACTATGGGACTTTCACTTTTTTTATTCTGATTGCCTGCACAGCATAGGGATGGAGCACCAGGCTGTCAGCGCTGCACAGTGAGAAGATAGTTTGGTCATGTACTGCGTATGACCAAAAAATCTTCCTGCTGTCTGGTGACCCGGATGTTGTCATGACGACATCGGGTCATCATGGCAACACCCGGGAAGCCGCGGCAGACAGCGCTGGAGGCCGGAAAAAGAGGTGAGTATACTGATCACCTCCCCTTAGCCACCGCAACATTGCGGGGGTTAATGTGCCGGGAGCGGTGCGGGACCGCTCCCTGCACATATTACCGGGTGTCAGCTGTGACAATCAGCTGACACCCGGTAGCGATCGCGCCAGCACAGCCTGTGTGCGTGCGCGATCGCCATGACGTACTAATACGGGTCAGGCTCTTAAGTCCCAGGGCACAGACGCGTATTAGTACGTCATGGGCTTTAAAGGGGTTAAATCAGTGCACGCTGCACTTTGAACTCCTGACACATCAATTCCCCTCCAACCGGGCAAAGGTGGCGTTCATCATGTCTCACCTCACTGGGGAGGCATTGGCATGGCTAAACGCCCTGTGGCTGAGAGGGATCCCCTGGTGTCCGATCGTCCGGCTTTCCTCACTGCTTTCCGGAAGTCTTCGATGAGCCCGGGCGAAAATCTTCTACTGCCTCCTCACTTCTCCATTTCCGCCAAGAGAGTCTCTCTGTGGGCCAATATGCCATACGTTTCCGAACCCTCGCATCTGAGCTTGCCTGGAAAAAACGAGGCCCTGGTGTCCACCTTCTGGGTGGGTCTTTTTGGACGGATCAAGGATGAGCTAGCGGGTCGTGACATCCCTTCCACCCTGGATGACCTGGTGTCATTAGCTACCCAGATTGACATCTGTTTTCTGGAATGTGCTAAGGAGACTACCCGGGAAGAAGATTTCCTTGTCTCGCTCCTGTATTCCAAAAGCCAGCCTCGCAACCAGCAATTCCCCTGGCACGTTCGCCTGAGCCCATGCAAATTGACCAAACCAAGATGGTCAAGTCTCGCAAGGAGACGCGCCGAGCCGAGGTGAGTTGCTTCTACTGTGGCAGTAAAGAGCATCTGATCCGTTCCTGCATGGTGAGGCCGGAAAACTCCAGTGTCTAGGACCGCTCGGAGAGGTCGTCCTAGGCAATAGTAAATCCTCTCCATCCTTGACTCTGTCTGTTTCTATGTCCAGTGATGAGACCCGCTTCTTCGTGATTGCCCATCTGGATTTAGGAGCTGCTGGGAATCTCATTCAACAGGCTGTTGTGGAGCGGTATCAGATTCCTATTGTACGTCTGGCTGACCATCTTGCTCGTCACAGAGCCTGTAACACTTCAGGTGGGAATGCTGCACTCGGAGAAGATCTCCTTTCATGTGCTGTCCGGTCTCTCTCACCCCCTCTTGCTTGGTCTACCCTGGTTACAAAGACATGAGCCCATCCTGAATTGGAGATCTGGTGAAGTGCTCCGTTGGGGTCAGGAATGCCATGGTTCCTGTTCGTCCAGCTCGACCCCCGTCTACTCCCGCTAATCTACCTGGTCTGCTGGCACCCTACTGGTCCTATGCGGGCGTCTTCGACAAAAAGGAAGCAGAGACACTACCACTTCATAGGCCGTATGATTACCCCATCGACCTGGTGCCTGGTGCTTCTCCTCCCTGCAGGCGTATCTACCCCTTGTTGCTGGCTGAGACCTGGGCCATGTCTGAGTACATAGAGGAGAATCTTGCTAGGGGATTTATCCAGAAATCCACCTCTCTGGCTGGGGCAGGATTCTTCTTCGTCAAGAAGAAAGATGGCTCTCTACGTCCCTGTATCAATTACAGGGGTCTTAACCAGATTACCATAAAAAATATGTACCCCCTGCCTCTCATCTCGGAGCTGTTCGACCGCCTTAAAGGCACGAAGATCTTCACCAAGCTCGATCTTCATGGGGCGTACAATTTGGTCCGAATCCGCCATGGAGACGAGTGGAAGACGGCATTCAACACCCAGGACGGTCACTACGAATACCGCGTAATGCTCTTTGGTCCCTGTAATGCTCCAGCCGTCTTCCAGGAGCTGGTTAACGACATCTTCCGTGATCGCCTGTATTCTTGTGTTGTGGTGTATCTGGACGATATCTTGGTCTTCTCTCCGGATCTGCCCTCTCACCGGAGGGATGTTCGTCAGGTTCTGCTAAGGCTCTGGCCTATACGCTAAATTTGAGAAATGCTTCTTTGAGCAGACCTCTCTACCGTTCCTGGATTATATTATCTCCAAGACTGGTCTGTGGATGGATCCTGAGAAGATCTCTGCCGTCTTAAAGTGGCCCCGTCCGGAGGGGTTGAAGGCGATTCCTGGGCTTCGCAAATTATTGCCTCCTCTTCATTCCTCATTTCTCCTCCCGGACTGCTCCCATCTCCGCGCTCACCAGTAAAGGAGCAAATCCCAGGGAATGGACTTCCGAAGCGGAGGAGGCCTTCATCTCCCTAAAACAAGCCTTCTCCTCCGCTCCTGTGCTACACCGTCCGGATAGCAACAAGCAGTTCTTCCTGGAGGTTGATGCATCCTCCTCCGGAGCCGGAGTGGTGCTCACACAGAAATCCTCGTCCGGGAGAATGGTAACCTCCAGCTTCTTCTCCAAGCAAACCAGGGGAGGAGTTCTGAGGAGATAATTTGCATATTTCCACTGCATTTTGGGGTAAGTGAAGAGTCTCCGCGAGCTCAAAGAACACTGGATTTTGGCTGTTGGAGCTGAAAAGAGGACATCGGTAAACCAGGGGAGGAGTCCTGAGGAGATAATTTGCATATTTCCACTGCATTTTGGGGTAAGTGAAGAGTCTCCGCGAGCTCAAAGAACACTGGATTTTGGCTGTTGGAGCTGAAAAGAGGACATCGGTAAACCGCGCGCCGTTAGGCGCGCGCATTTTGAGGCGTTTTTCACTGTTTTCAGAACATTAACAGTAAGAACATGGAAGAGTCCAGGAGCCATTTGGTGAGCTGCATATCCTGCTACATGTTCACAGACTTGCCAGTGGAAAAGCCAAACTTCACATGCCAGAAATGCAAGCTTGTGTCCCTGTTGGAGGAAAAGTTGCGAAATCTAGAAGAGAGGTTAACTACCTTGAAAATCATTAAGGAAGGTGAAGAGTTCTTAGACAGAGCAGAATTATCTCTTCATGATTCAGAAAGAGAAGAAATTCGAACGGCACCTGACGAAACAGAGGAATGGAAGCATGTGACCCACAGAAGCAGGAGGATCGAGAGGCAGTCAGCACCCATACTGCTCAGGAACCAGTACCAGGCTCTCACGCAGGAGAACCTTGAAGAAATACAGCAAGATAAGACTTTGCCAGCAATGAATAACCTTGTAAGTCCTCAGAATCCTCCTGGATGGAGAGAGAAGAATGTTGTGAAGAAAAAACGAAGAGTGGTGGTCATGGGGGATTCCCTGTTAAGAGGAACAGAGGCCGCTATCTGCAGACCAGACATAACCTCAAGAGAAATGTGCTGTCTTCCTGGAGCAAAAATTAAAGATGTGTCTGACAGGATATCAAGACTCTTCAGACCTACAGATCACTACCCATTCCTGCTAATACATGTGGGGACAAATGACACCGCAAGAAAGGACCTGGAAACCATCTGCAGTGACTTTGAAGACTTAGGCAAGAAAGTGAAAGAATTGGGAGCGCAGGTGGTCTTCTCATCCATCCTCCCAGTGGATGACCATGGAACAATGAGGTGGAATAAGATTCTACAGGTGAACAACTGGCTACGTCGATGGTGCCGTCAACAAGGATTTGGATTTCTGGATCACGGGATGAATTACCTATACGATGGACTACTTGCTAGAGATGGGGTGCACCTTACGAAGACTGGAAAACATGTATTTGGAAGTCGCCTTGCTACACTCATCAGGAGAGCTTTAAACTAGAACAATGTGGGAAGGGAAGCAAAAGGTCAGAAAAAGCCATACAGCTGACAAATACTATTGAGATCTCTGCTACTGGAAGTGGAAAGAAAGAACAAAGACAAAAAAATCTAAATAAAAATATGGGAGGAAGAGAAACCAATCACAAACTAAAATGTTTCTATACAAATGCACAAAGCATGGGCAACAAACAAGGAGAATTGGAACTACTAATGCAGGAAAAGAAATATGATGTCATTGGAATCACTGAAACTTGGTGGGACGATACACATGATTGGAATAAAAGGCTAAAAGGATACAACTTATTTGCAAGAAACAGAATTGATAAACGAGGAGGAGGTGTCGCATTGTATGTTAGAAAAGCGTATATCTGCACAGAGATTGAAGCTTCAGAGACTGGGAGTTCTGTGGAAACTGTTTGGGTAAGAATACAAGGAGAGAACAACGGAAAGGACACCATTGTAGGCATTTACTACAGGCCACCTGGGCAAGCTGAAGATATGGATGAACTCTTTATGTATCAAATGACCAAGTTCTCCAAAAAATATGACGTAGTGGTCATGGGAGATTTCAACTATCCAGACATTTGTTGGGAATCTCTCTCAAGTAAAACTAACAGGTCAAGCAAATTCTTATCCTCTCTTGCTGACAACTTTATCTTCCAAAAGGTAGGGGAGAAAACAAGGGGATCTGCTACTTTGGATCTAATCCTTATAAACAGGGAGGAAATGGTTGAGGAGGTAAAGGTGGCTGGGACCCTAGGAGGCAGCGATCATGCTATTATAGAATTTTGGATAACTAGAGGAGGAAGACATGTGAAGACTCAAACTTCAAGGTTAGATTTTAGAAAGGCAGATTTTAAGAGACTCAGAAAGAGAATAGGAGGGATCCAATGGCTGGATGTCCTTAAGGACAAAAATGTCCAGGAAGGATGGGAAATTTTTAAAAATGAGATTCTCAAAGCACAATCGTTAACAATCCCGAAAAGTAGGAAGAATGGGAAGCATTTAAGGAAACCAGGATGGATGAACACAGAACTTAAACACATGCTAAAAAGAAAGAAAGAAATGTTTATTAAATGGAAAGAGGGAGGCATATCTAAAGAAGATTATAATGCAGTCTGCAGATCCTGTAGGGCACGTATCAGGTTAGCTAAAGCTGACAATGAATTAAGGCTTGCAAGAGATGTCAAAAGCAATAAAAAAGGATTTTGGGGGTATGTCAAAAGTAAAAGAAAAGTCAAAGATGCTATAGGATTTTTACAGGATGAAAATGGAGAAATGGTAAGAGAGGATGTTGAGAAGGCCGAACTTTTTAATTCCTATTTTGCATCTGTTTTCTCTCAGAAAGAAAATGTAACATCAACTGATTTTCACTGTCCTTTTAAAGGAATAGAAGAATCCAAGTTATCTGTAAACAGAAAGATTGTGAGGGAATATTTAGCTAACATAAATGAGTTCAAGTCTCCAGGTCCAGATGAATTACACCCCAGAGTACTGAAGGAGATCGTAGAAGAAATTTTAGAACCACTCTCCATAATCTTTGAAAATTCTTGGAGAACAGGAGAAGTCCCAGAAGACTGGAGAAGAGCAAATGTTGTTCCTATCTTCAAAAAGGGGAAGAAGGTGGACCCAGGGAACTATAGGCCGGTGAGTCTGACTTCTATACCAGGAAAGATCTTTGAACAAATTATTAAACATCATGTATGTAAGTACCTGGATAAGAATGAAGTGATTAACCAGAGTCAGCATGGGTTTGTAACTAACAAGTCATGTCAGACTAACTTAATTTCCTTCTATGACAGAATCACTGACTGGGTGGATCAGGGAAATGCTGTAGATATAGTATATCTTGACTTCAGCAAAGCATTTGACAAAGTATCTCACACCATCATTATTGAAAAAATGACCAAGTATGCAATGGACCAGGCAACTGTTAGGTGGATTCATAACTGGCTTAGTGATCGGACTCAAAGGGTGGTTGTAAATGGCTTCACATCCAGCTGGATGAATGTCTCAAGTGGGATACCACAGGGCTCTGTCCTAGGACCTGTATTGTTCAACATCTTCATCAATGATTTAGATGAAGGAATTGAGGGTAAACTGATTAAATTTGCTGATGACACAAAGCTAGGAGGGATAGCTAATACTAGAGAAGAGAGAGAGAGGATTCAAAAAGACCTAAATAAACTGGAGCAGTGGGCAGCAACCAACAGAATGGTTTTTAACAGGGAAAAATGCAAAGTACTACATCTGGGCAATAAAAATGAAAAAAGCATATACAGAATGGGAGGAATAGAGCTAAGCAACAGTACATGTGAAAAAGACTTAGGTATACTAATAGATCATAGACTGAACATGAGTCAACAGTGTGATGCAGCAACAAAAAAGGCAAATACAATTCTGGGATGTATTAACAGAAGCATACAGTCTAGATCACGTGAAGTCATTATCGGTCTTTACTCCTCTTTGGTCAGACCTCATCTGGAATACTGTGTACAGTTTTGGGCACCACATTTTAAAAAAGACATAGACAAACTGGAAGAAGTTCAGAGAAGAGCGACCAGAATGGTGACTGGTCTGCAAACCATGTCCTATGAGGAACGGTTGCAGGATTTGGGAATGTTTAGCTTGCAAAAAAGAAGACTGAGAGGAGACTTAATAGCTGTCTACAAATATGTCAAGGGCTGTCACATTGTAGAAGGATCATCTTTATTCTCATTTGCACAGGGAAAGACTAGAAGCAACGGGATGAAACTAAATGGGAGGAGACACAGATTAGATATTAGAAAAAACTTTTTGACAGTTAGGGTGATTAATGAGTGGAACAGGCTGCCACGAGAGGTGGTGAGTTCCCCTTCAATGGACGTCTTCAAACAGAGGCTGGACAGACATCTGTCTGAGATGATTTAGTGAATCCTGCTTTGAGCAGGGGGTTGGACCAGATGACCCAGGAGGTCCCTTCCAACTCTACCATTCTATGATTCTATGATTCTATGATTCTAAGCTCTTCTCCTCGTCCAAGCGCAACTACTCCATAGGAGGTCGTGAGCTGCTGCCCATCAAATTAGCACTGGAGGAGTGGCGCTACTTGCTGGAGGGGGCTCTGCATCCGATGGTCATCTATACTGATCACAAAAACCTCGCTTATTTGCAGAACGCCCAAAGATTAAATCCACGTCAGGCCAGGTGGTCTCTATTCTTTGCTCGATTCTGGTTCACTCTGCATTACCGCCCAGCGGACAAGAACATTAAAGCTGATGCTCTATCCCGCTCATTCCTGTCTTCCGACCAAGAGGAGGAGCCTCTACATATCATTGACACTTCCAAAGTACTGACTGTGGCTCCGTTTGACCTGTCTCATCTTCCACCTGGTAAGACCTTTTTAGCGGTTCCGGATCATAAGAAGGTTCTACTCTGGGGCCATTCATCCAAACTAGCCGGTCATGCTGGCCAGAGGAAGACCTTTCTGCTCATCGCCCTACATTACTGGTGGCCTTCCCTGCGCAAGGATGTTGTGGACTTTGTCGCGGCTTGTTCCTCCTGTGCCCATAACAAGGTTCCCAGGCACCTTACATCCGGCCGTCTCCTTCCTCTCCACCGTGCCTACCGCTCCATGGCAACACATTGCAATAGACTTCATTACGGATCTCCCTGTTTCTGCCGCTTGTACTGTCATTTGGGTGGTCGCTGACCGCTTTTCTAAAATGGCCCACTTCATCCCTCTGCTTGGTCTTCTGTCTGCATCTGTGCTGGCTAAGGACTTCATCCATCACATCTTTCGTCTTCACGGCCTACCCCTCCACATTCTGTCTGATCGCGGGGTTCAGTTCACTTTGCGCTTCTGGAGAGCTACGTGTAAGCTGCTGGATGTCTCCTTGGATTTCTCCTCTGCTTATCATCCTCAATCAAATGGTCAAGTGGAATGTATCAACCAGGTCCTTACCAGCTTTCTTCGGCACTTTGTCAACCCTCACCATAACGATTGGGTTGAGCTCCTGCCCTGGGCCGAGTTCTCCTATAACAACCATGAGAGCGAGTCTTTTTCTAAATCCCCGTTCTTTGTGGTCTACGGGGATTCCCGATTCCTCTTCAGTAGACAATCCTGCCGCGGAGTCTCTGGTCAGCGAATTTTCGGCTATTTAGGAAGACATTAGATTCTTCAGTCCTCTGAGTGGATGAAGAAGCATGCTGATAAGAGACGTCTGGATTCGCCTCATTTCCGTCCGGGAGACAAGATCTGGCTTTCATCCAAATATGTTTGTCTCAAGATACCTTCCTATAAGTTGGGTCCGCTGTTCATCGGTCCGTTCGAGGTTCTGAACCAGATCAATCCCGTGGCTTACAAGCTGAAACTCCCAGTCACCTTACGGATTCCCAACTACTTTCATGTATCCCTCCTCAAACCTGTTGTCCTTAATTCTTTCTCTGCCGATCCAGATACCGCTCCAGCTCCAGTCTCTGCTGAGGACGTCTTTGAGGTAGAAAACATTTTGGCCACCAAGAGGATAAGAGGAAAGACTTTCTTTCTTGTGGATTGGAAGGGGTTTGGCCCTGAGGAGAGGTCTTGGGAACCCAGGGAGAACATTCATGCCCCTCATCTTCTTAAAAAATTTCTTGCGGGCCTAAAGAAGAGGGGGCGTAAAGGGGGGGGGGTACTGTAGCATCGGCGTCTCTGCCTCCTGCCGGGCAGAGATGCCATTCCCCTCACCGCCGCGGTCCGGCATTTTCCCGCTCTCCCGCTGCTGTGGTGCAGCTGCCCGGGCACTGCGCTTAGGGCGCGCGCGTGCGCGCTCCCTCCCTCTTAAAAATGGAGATGCCTGTGCAAGGTTGTTGTTCCGTGTGCTAAACACTTGCTCCAGCCCTCAGGTCCCGCTGCCTGTCAGTCCTGCCTGCCAGTCTGTCTGTCAGTCCAGCCCGCCAGCCTGTCTAACAGTTCTGTCCTCCAGTCTGTCTACAGTTGTGCCCACCAGCCTGCTTACCTGGCGCACCTGTCTGTAACTTGCCATGCCCGCCAGTCTGCCTACCTGGAGTACCTGCCTGTTACCTGTCGTGCCCACCCACCAGCCTACCTGGAGCACCTGCCTGTTACCTGTCATGCCCACCAGCCAGTCTACCCGGAGCACCTGCCAGTAACCTGCCGTGCCTGCCTGCTCGCCTACCCGGAGCACCCGTCTGGCTATCTGCCGGACCAGCCTGCTTGTCTACCCGGTCCTGCCGTGCTCATCCGCTGTACCGGTCAGTTCCTGCCATCTGACCCATGGGAGTCACCTACTCTCACACAGTCGGTCCCAGAGTGGCACCTAGTCCACCTGCCCGGTCCCTCCCTGGTTCACGTAGTCGACTAAGCCGCCGTGTGTCCTTGGTCGGGCCGTGTAGGCACTTAGTCACGCCCCTCTGGTCCCTCCTTGTACCGAAGTACAGAGGTTCCACACTTTAGCATCCCTGTGGGTGCAGCCGACGCCCACCTTCTACCTGGGTATCAATTGGAGAGGGAGTGTGGACCTCATGAGGGTCACCAAACTCGCTGAGTTTATTAATCTAGTCATTTGCAGGCCATTCACTTTTACAGGACAAGTTTGGGGCCCCTTGCCAGGTGCAGTCCACACTGCAAGCTGGATATGCGTAGAATGAACACCGGCGTCCCATGCTATAGTCCATATGCACGGTGGTCAGGGGACAATGGGCAGCTATATGACCTGGGCTGTGACATCTCCAGCAAATGACATCCCCCGATGAGGCCCTTGGCATGACCTCAGCTGCCCTCTTGAACTTTGGATGCCCTACCCCCCTCTTAACTTCCTTTCCTCAGTGTGTAATGGGTTGTCTCCCCACAGACCCGTTGACCCCCTGATACCTTTCGACCAATCTGATCAAGTCATTGGCGTTCCGTGAATCTCTCTGGGCAACCCAAGTCTATTACAACTCGCTCCACCATCTGCGCTAGTGTAGAGGACTCTGGCTGTAACCACATTTGGATGAGGTGCAGCAGATCAAGCACTTGGGAGCGAGGGAGTTTGTCACGGTGATATGCCCAGCGGTGGACTAGGTGTGCCTGACAGACATTTTCATCCCAAAGAGTGCCAAAATTTCTGTTTTCAATTTTTCATATTCTTTGGCGTCCTGTAAGGCTAAATCATAGTAGGCTTTTTGTGGCTTCCTCGTTAAGTATGGCACCAAGACTTCTGCCCACTGCTCTGGCAGGAATTTCTCCCTATCGTTGAACCTTTCAAAAATGGTTAGAAAGGTCTCTATGTCATCACCCGGTGTCATTTTCTGCAAGGCTCTCCTCGCTGCCTTCTGGACAGAGAAATCATTAGCTGACATTGGAGTTGGAGCAGCTGCCATGCCACGATCTGCCTTTTTGAGCAAATCAATCTGCTGCTTCTGTTGTCGACTCTGTTGCTGGTACTGTTGGAGCAGCTGCTGGTGCTGTTGCTGCTGCAGTTTTTGTTTAAGCAGCTTACTTGTCTCCTGTTGTGCCAGCTGTTGCTGTTTCAGCTGCTGCTGTTGGAGCTTCTGCTTCTTTTGTTGCTGCTGGAGCTGCTGCTGCTCCCGGTGCTGCTGCAGCTGTTGCTGGCTTTGGACCAGGTGCTTGATCAGTCTCTCCAATTTGTCTGACTGCTGTTCCATCCTAACAGCCGCCTTCACCCAGGACATGCAGTCTGTCCACAGCTGTCACACTTGCTTCCCGTGGATCTTGCTCGCACTTCTAACACCAACAGTAGTAGATCGGTTCCCTCAGCTGCATATAGAGGTAGACACAGGAACACTGTCTCTTAAATCTTCCACTGGGTTTATTAAGAGTGATCCGTAAACCACGGTAATGTTAGCAAGAACAAAACACGGCCTTCCCGGCCTAACAGGGAAAACAAAACATAGCATATGGCACAGTCCTTGTTGCTATGGACAACCGCCCACTTCAGGAACAAACAATCCAATGTTTATCTTTCCTTCACATGACAAAACAGCTCAGAGCTTTCACCTCCAGGCCCAACCCACCCTAAATGATTCATTATAATAATAATCTATTTATTTACATAGCGCAAACATATCCCGCAGCGCTTTACAATTCAGACAATTTACAGACATTCATTATTCATTGAAAAAAGCCCAGGAGGGGCTGAAACGTCTGATCACGTGTATGTTGAGACAGCAATAAACAGCTAATTATTTCACATGTGAGTGACGGGATCCTATTTGGTTTGATGGGAATTTATCCTCTGACCTCCTCCCTAAGATGGCTAATTAACCCCTAATCATTTTGCGTGCTGGAACATTTTTCCTATGTTTAAATTACTGCAGCTAACAATCTCAGTGCTACATATCTCCCCTCCAGTACTTTGCCAGTGACTTTATCACAATATATATGTATATATATGTGTATATTGTGGTAGACTAAGGAACCGTGTTTTCTCTGCAGGCTTTATTATATGGCATAAAGCCCTGCAACTCCAGCAAAAATAAACTTGCGTTACAGGCAAAATGACAAAACAAAAGATAAATGAAAGCACAGTCCATATGTATGTGGAATGCGCCTACACAGGGTGTAGTCCCAGCCTTCAGCTCTGTCTTGAACTAAAGCTTTCCAAGTCTGGAGACCTTGCCTCTCCAGACCACAACACAGAAAAAAAAACAGGACTGAACATTTAAACCATGCTCAGCCACACCCTGAGGGGAGGTATGGTGAGTGACGTCCCTCCCATCTCTATGTCATTCACATAAAACTACACCCTTTAAGAGAGTTAACTCCCAGCATATAACATGCTGGCAGAAATTAAGTAGGTCTCAGTTCACACAGGAGATCAACCTGAGTGACACATGCCTCCCCTCATATATCACACCAGTGACTCTGTCACATATTCCCCCCCTCTGCCCAAAGCTGGAGGTTTGGGCACCTTCAGACACCAAGCAGGGAATTCTGGAGAGGGCATCAGCATTAGCATGTAACATCCCGGGTCTATGCTCCACGTGAAAATTAAAGTCTTGGAGACCAAAGAACCATTTGGTTACTCGGGCATACTTACCCTTCTTTCCCCTCAACCATCTCAAATGGGCATGTTCTGACACCAATTTAAACTTTCGTCCAAGTAGATAGTATCTTAGTAAGCCCATGGCCCATTTTATGGCTAAGCATTCTTTCTCCACAATGGCATGATTTTTCTCACAGGATGAGAGCTTTTGGCTCATATACAGGATGTGATGCTCTTCCCCATTTATCTCCTGCGACAGCACAGCTCCTAGGCTTCTGAGGAGTCTGTCTGGATCACAAACTCTTTAGTAAAGTCTGGTGCGACCAGGACCGTCTGCTTAGAGAGCGCCAGATTCAGCTGTTGGAATGCCATCTCAGTTTCAACCGTCCCTTTCACCATCGTTGATTTTGTGCCTTTCAGAGGGTCCTTCAGTGGTGCGTCATTCATGGCAAAATTTGGGTAATATCCCACGATTTCAAGAAACACTCTCACCTGCTTCTTGGAGAGCGGTTGCTGCCAGTTCTGAATTGCCTCGATCTTATTGACCTGTGGCTTAATTTTGCCTCTCCCGACAACATAGCCTAAGTACTTGGCCTCCTTCTTTCCAGTGGCACATTTTCTCAGATTTATCATAAATCCTGCCTTCCTTATAGCATCCAGAATCGCCTGTACCTTTGGCAAATGACTAGCCCAGTCTGGGCTAAAGATGACAATGTCATCAAGGTAGGCTGTGGCATACTTCGTATGTGGGCTGAGGATCCAATCCACGGCCCTCTGGAAGGTGGCTGGTGTCCCCTGCAATCCGAAAGGCATTCGGGTGTACTGGAAGCACCCATCAGGTGTTGAGAAACTGTTTTCTCCTTGGCCCTCTGGCACGTGGGGATCTGCCAGTAGCCCTTCGTCAAGTCGAGGGTGGTAATATATCTCGCAGGTCCAAGCCTCTCGATGAGTTCATCGATGTGGGGCATCAGGTATGCGTCACAGTTGGATACCTCATTCAGCCTGCAGTAGTCATTACAAAATCTCCACTCCCTGTCGAGCTTTGGCATGAGAACGATGGGACTCTACCATCCGCTCTTTGATTTCTCTATCACACCGAAGTCCAGCATCCTCTTCACCTTGGCTGAGATTACCTCTCGGTGGGCTTCAGGGATCCTATAGGGTTTCAGGTTTACCCTAACATGTGCTTCCGTCAGCACGTCATGCTCGACCACCTGCGTACGCCCCGACAACTCCAAAAACAGGTGTCACGCCAGGTGTGAATGCAACACAGAGTGTCATGCCAGGTATGAGTGCAACACAGAGAGGAAAGGGAAAGGGAGCCCAGACACTAGGGAAAGGGGGAAGAGGTGACCTCCTAATCTGGACTAGCATCACCCTGTCTCCCCCTATCGTCCCTATACAGCCTCCGCAGCTGTTGCTGATCACGTGCCTTGCCCTACTATGCCTGGCGTAAAGCTATAGCTGGGGTTGGAAGGTGATGAGTACTAGTCAACCTCCGCTAGCACTCTAAAGACAAAAGGGGAAGACAACACAGGGGAATAACAACTCAGCTCCAGAAGAACTCCAACAGGACATGTAAGGTGCCCCAGCGAGGTAGTCGTGGGAGAGCTGTAGCCCCCTCTCGCTCTGGCACCCTACAGACAATACGTGTCCTCCCTCTGATGTGTGGCTGTGTATGTGGGGCTCTCCACTTACTTCAAACAATCTGATCGCAGCTGTCTCCAGGCATTTCTCTTCTGGGACAAGGGCAGCAATAATTTCAGAGGACACGAGGTTCTTAACCAGAACTTGAACTTTACTTGGGGAAGAGGAATATGTACAATATTTACAGGCAGATATAATGGATAAGGCCCGACAGGTTATCATCTCTCTCACAGGCGCTGGCAACATCTTCAGCCCTGGTTCCCTCTTTGAGTGAAGCATCTCTGTGACTCTATCTCTAGCCCAAGAGACTCTTCTGTAATACTAACAGTGATCTGGATACAATCTCTCCCCCACGTCTTAGCCTGGAGTCCTATTTATCTTCTTCTGCTTCCTGCAGACTAGAAGTGCCCCGGGTCCTCAACACTTCCTTTGAGTTTCTACGGCTGGCAAACAGGACTCTTGCTCTTGCGTAGGGAGACTTTTGCACTATTGATCCCACTGTCTGAGGGTATGGAGCTCCCGTCTACCCTAGCAGCCACATATATTCAGGCTGCCCGTAATGGTCACTGTCCTATCTCTAACTGAAGAATCACTTCCTGATTCTGGAAACTAAACAGAGATTTTCCTAATGTGCCCACCCTCAGTGAGCTGTCATCACACAGCATTAACTCATCACTGTCTGTAACACTGCTAGCAGACTCAACTTGACATCTGCACCCAGGACAGTGGCATCTTGTGGCTGTTTACAGGTACTGCAGCCCACAAGGAATTATGCCAGGAACAAGCTCTATATCATTCAAGGCTTGATCAGGGCACTAAGTTCCCCCCTACTCTACTGACTGGACCACTACAGCTAACCCCTTAGCTTGGTCTACCAACAGTTCAGAGAGGTCGACTTCAGGAACACTTCCTTTAACTATCTCAGTGCCAAGGGAAGGCTACGCCCTTCCCCACTATTACATTCCCCGACACTTTAATGTTGTTCGTCCCCGACCACACTAAACAATCAACACAGATCAGCAGCTATGACATTATATCATATTACTAAATTTGCTAAAACATTTTAGTAAACGACTGGTCCTGAAAAATGTCTTCTTGAATGGGAGACCGGCCCTTCTCGGTTAAGGGCCCCAGAACAGTAGCTCAGGACAGTCCATTATCAACTTTTCAAAACTTTCTCAGGAGTACCGGTCCTTCTTGGTAAGGATCCTGGAAACACAGTGTCCAAGTCCATATTTTTAAGACAGGCCAACACCTCAATAGCCCCCAATCTCCTTCAAGGGCTGCATTCTGAGGCACACAGTCACAGGTAACACCCCGTGAGTCTCTTTCTTCTTGGCCCTAGCGGGGGTCACCGGTTCTGTCCGCTAGGCTGCAAGTCTCTTAGATTTGGAGGATATCCATCCTCAAGGTGTGCCTCAGCGTTTTAAATTCCAGCAGAAAAAGGCGCAACAAGCGCAACAAAAATAAAAATAAAAAGTTAAAACAAAAAAGAGCAGCTCTCCTGGGCACACAACTTTAGTGCTGCTTAAGGCCTTTCTGGCCTGGGAGGTAGGGGAACAGTCCTCCATTTTTCTCTACAATCTAATTCAACATGGGGCACTCCGCCCCCATTGGGAAACAGTCTCAGAATCAGGACCTCAGCTGGTGGGTCCTAGTAGAAGAAAAGGTGAAAGGTCAACGGACCTTTTAGCCAGCTCACTTCTTCCGGGCCTCCTTCCGTTCCTTCATGAAGGCGGCCCATGCTGCAGAGGAAGGTGGCTTCTTCCACCTCCAAGGCTGATCGGGGTACTTAGTAGGCCCAGGATCCTCGTCCGAGGATGTAGCACTGCCACAGCCAACCTGGGTAGGGACGTAGCTGGTTACTGTAAAGCTGTGGACGACATTACTGGTGCCAGCTTGAATTTCCCCGACAGCTCTCTCAGTCCCTCCTGGGTACTGTGGCGCCGACTCCTCACTAGTGAAATCAGCTTTCTTGCCACTTGTGAGATCTTCATCTTCCTCGCTCACAATCTCCCCCCACTGCCGCCTCCTAGGCTCCTCTGCTGGCGGAGCACTGGCCTTAGGTGGGGGCAGAAAGCCTTTAGGGGCTTCCTTAGCCCAGCACTGCTTAGCCTCCCTCTTGGCCCTCCTTCTGAAGACCTCTTCGTCCTTTTCCAGGACATCTTTCCATTCATACGGTCGGGTGAGCGCAGCCGCGTACCACCCTCCAGAACACTCGCACTTAACGAAGTGCACTATGTCCCCCACACGCAGATTGTGAAGTTGATCAGGCAGATAATCTTGCTTAATTACCTCGCAAGTAACGAACACCTCGTGTCCGGTCCACTCTTCCTCCAGAAATCCTTACCCCTCACAGATGTGGAACTCAAGGACTCGTCCCCGAGTCTGGGAGTCCTCCACCGACTCTCTCCGCGCCGCGTTGGACCCTTCCAGCCAGCCTCTGAGGAAAGTGTCGGTCCATCGCCGCTGCTCTCGTGGCGTCATCGGGGGGTTATCGGTAGTCCACCTCAGACTCCCGAGCTCGGCGTAACGTTTCGCTGAAGGGATGTCGATGGCCTCCACAGCCAGCTGCCAGAAACTCTCTTGCGGGGCCCTCTTCCCGGGAGGCCTCGCCTCCGCCTCCGCACCACCCCCTTCAGGCCTAGGGGCCCCTGTCTCAGTGGAAGCTGTCGCGGCAGGCGCCGCAGGCGAAACCGGCCGCTGGGGTATAGGCTGCTCACCTCCGTCAGGCTCCGCTGCAGCTGTTGCTCCGGCCCCACCAGAATGTTCTCCATCCTCAGCCGAGGGGGACGGGTCTTCCGGCATCCGGCTCCAGCACCACATGCAGAACTCATGGATAAGCAGGCCCAGCTCCGGATCAGGCCTAGTGGACCACTGGACAGCCACTGGGGGTAAAAACTCATGGGCGGCACCCGCGAGCGAGCGACTCTCGCTTGCAGCCCCTGGGGTACTCAGATCTAGCATCTCTTCCTTAGCGCGCATTCCGGACAGGTCATCCGATCCTCTGGTCGCCATTCTCTTGGAGCGTCCACCGCAGCACCTCCTTCCTCTCGTGTGCTGGACAGAAAATGGCGCTGGTCGAATACCAGTGACGCCCGTCCTGTGCGTCCAACTCCTCCTCTTCCTGGGCTGGCTTTCTGATGCGACCGCCGCGTCACACGTCACTCTCGGCAGCTCCGACTTCAGCCGCTCCCCTTCTCTCTGCGCGCTGATACTCACGGGGCCGGACTTCACTTTACACCGCGCCCTCTTCCTCACTGGACGTCCCATCCTGGGACGCATCTTCACTGCTGGGCCCATCCTTCTTTGGGCCGGAACTCGTAGGGGCTGGACATCTTTTCGCGCTCTCCGGCGCCGTCCACTCCCATGATAGGCAGTTCTTCTCCCAGACTTTACCGCCATTGTCACCATCTTGGAATCCATGCTTCGGGCCGCCATCTTGGGCCGAATGCCTTCCAACACTTTCTCCTCAGTGTTCTGCGTCGGCTCTTCCCTGCTTTCTTCATGCGAGGAGCTCGCATCCTGCCGACTACGCCAAATGTAAGGTGCCCCAGCGAGGTAGTCGTGGGTGAGCAGTAGCCCCCTCTCGCTCTGGCACCCTACAGACAATACGTGTCCTCCCTCTGATGTGTGGCTGTGTATGTGGGGCTCTCCACTTACTTCAAACGATCCGATCGCAGCTGTCTCCAGGCATTTCTCTTCTGGGACCAGGGCAGCAATAAATTCAGAGGACACGAGGTTCTTAACCAGAACTTGAACTTTACTTGGGGAAGAGGAATATGTACAATATTTACAGGCAGATATAATGGATAAGGCCCGACAGGTTATCATCTCTCTCACAGGCGCTGGCAACATCTTCAGCCCTGGTTCCCTCTTTGAGTGAAGCATCTCTGTGACTCTATCTCTAGCCCAAGAGACTCTTCTGTAATACTAACCGTGATCTGGATCCAATATCTCCCCCATGTCTTAGCCTGGAGTCCTATTTATCTTCTTCTGCTTCCTGCAGACTAGAAGTGCCCCGAGTCCTCAACACTTCCTTTGAGTTTCTCCAGCCGGCTAACAGGACTCTTGCTCTTGCGTAGGGAGACTTTTGCACTATTGATCCCACTGTCTGAGGGTATGGAGCTCCCGTCTACCCTAGCAGCCACATATATTCAGGCTGCCCGTAATGGTCACTGTCCTATCTCTAACTGAAGAATCACTTCCTGATTCTGGAAACTAAACAGAGATTTTCCTAATGTGCCCACCCTCAGTGAGCTGTCATCACACAGCATTAACTCATCACTGTCTGTAACACTGCTAGCAGACTCAACTTGACATCTGCACCCAGGACAGTGGCATCTTGTGGCTGTTTACAGGTACTGCAGCCCACAAGGAATTATGCCAGGAACAAGCTCTATATCACTCAAGGCTTGATCAGGGCACTAAGTTCCCCCTCTACTCTACTGACTGGACCACTACAGCTAACCCCTTAGCTTGGTCTACCAACAGTTCAGAGAGGTCGACTTCAGGAACACTTCCTTTAACTATCTCAGTGCCAAGGGAAGGCTACGCCCTTCCCCACTATTACAGACACATGGCCTCAAGACTCCAGAGAGGACGTGATGCTGCTTCAGACAAATTCCAAGTAGGAATGAGTATAACCGGCGACGTCCACCTAGACACACCAGGTATATATACACCCAGACTAAAGGGAGGTAGTCGCTGGGTCCTAAACACAGCCTCCTATTTAGGCAGCTGTCTGCATTGCCAAACTTGGAGATCTCCTGCAAACCACTGCAGGGCGACTGTCTGTCAGCTCTGACACACCCATGACAACAGGTCACGATTCCGTTGCAGCAGCTCTCTACATTGTTGCTTCTGTGCCGGCGATAGAGTCTCTGCTATCATGACGTCCTCGACTTTGGCTTTTGGACTGGCTCCCAAACAAGAAGCCCCCAATGTTTCCCGATCTCGCCTTGGCTTGAGCAAGTTCATAGTACACTTGGTGCGGCTTTCTTCGGCCAGGCTGGTGACCTTTGTAGTTCACTTTGCTGAGTTTCTGCACCACCTTATACTGGCCTCGCCACTTAGCCAGGAACTTGCTCTCGATGGTGGGAATAAGCACCAGGACGTGATCCCCACGCTGGAACTGTCTCAGCCTCACTGACCAGTTATAGACCCTTTTCTGGGCCTTTTGTGCCTGGAGGACATTTGCCTTGATAGGCATCACTTTCTCCATTCTCTCCTGCATCTGGGTGACATGTTCTTTGACGCTCTGGTGGGGAGTAACCTCGGCTTCCCAAGTTTCCTTGGCAATATCCAGGAGCCCTCACGGATATCGTCCATGCAGTAGCTCAAACGGGGAGAAACCCATAGAGGCTTGTGGGGCCTCTCTTACCCGAGAAAAGCAGTAACGGTAGTAGGTAGTCCTAGTCATGACCATCCTTCTCTACGACCTTTTTGAGCATTGCTTTTAAGGTTTTATTAAAGCGCTCTACCAAGCCGTCTGTCTGCGGATGGTAAACGGAGGTTCGCAGCTGGGTAATCTGAAGGACTTTACACAGCTCCTTTATTACCTTGCTCATGAACGGAGTTCCTTGGTCCGTTAGTATCTCCTTCGGCAGTCCGGTCCTGGCAAATATATGGACAACTTCCCAGCCTGTGCTCCTACTTGATGAGTTTCTCATTGGTTCCGCTTCTGTCTTCCGAGTCGCATAGTCCATGACAACCAGGATATATTGGTGGCCCCAGGCTGTTTTGACTAAGGGCCCCAGTAGGTCCATGGCAATCCTCTCAAAGGGGATTTCTATCACAGGTAGGGGAATTAAAGGACTATGGAAGTGGGAAGAGGAGGCAGTTATCTGGCAGCTGGGGCAGGACCTTCAATAGTTCAGGATCTCAACCCTTGCCAATAAAACCTCCTCAATATCCTCTTCTGAGTCTTCTCGACCCCCAGGTGTCCCCCCAGAACATTTGAATGGGTCATTTCTAATATCCTCTGTCAGTATGGCCCTGGAACTAATAGCTGCTCCACTATCTCATCACCCCTTGGTTTGGTCACCTGATACAGTAACTCCCCCTGAACTGCTAAGTGTGGGTACCTGGTGTCTGCCCCCAGCTCTTGAACAACCCCATTGCAGACAGTAACATTGTCCCATGCTCCCTTCAAGGACAAGTCCCGAACTTGAGCAGACCCAAAGTTCTCTCCTGTCACCTCTTACTCATTGAGGTCGGCCTCCTCGGTCACAGTCTCATCCTCGTCGCCGGCAAGGACACACAATGGGAACTCATTCCCTTTAGATGTTGACTGGGGTATTTCCCTAGTTACCTGGATTTTGTCCACGTGACTCAGTCCGGTTCCTTTCCCCCACAAGTCCCAGTACAACGGGAAATCGCCCCCCAATATGACGGGATATATCAGGTCCTTAACCACCATGACCTCGTGGGATTGGGGACCACAGTCTATTCCCACTGTCACTCTGGCCACAGGGTAGTCCTTGGCGCCCCCATGTATGCAGCGTACGCCCACAGTCTTGGCAGAGATCAGTTGGTGGGGAAGGTTGGCACTGATTAGGGTCACCAGACTCCCTGAATCCAACAGTCCAAGCATTATCACCCCATTAACGGAAACGTACATGCCTGCAGCCCCTCACCAGGTTAATAATCCATGCTACAGGCCGGATGGGCATAATAGGAACAATGCCATCCTAAGCTGCAGTCTATTGGTTCAGGGGACATGTGACACCGGGCGGCTATGTGTCCAGGATTATGACATCGCCAGCATACCACATCCCTCACAGCAGTCTTTGCAGGGCCCTCAGTGGGATTGAGACGACCCCTGTTTGTGACTCTAGACCCCTTACGTGGTGAGCCCACCCCTCTTTGGGTACTTCAGTATAGGGAATTGACTATGTCCAGTTTCCCAAGAGATTTTTCAACTACTTGGTACCTCTCTACCAAGCCCACAAGGTCATCTGGACTAGATGTAACAAGTCAAACATCTACGAGCGAGGGGATTTGTCGCCAGCATACGCCCACTGGTGTGCTCTGACAGACATAGTCACTTCCGAGCATGCTAGTATCTCGGTCTTTAACTTGGCATACTCCTGTGCATCCTGTAGGGCCAGGCCATAGTAGGCCTTTTGGGGTTCACTCGTTAAATATGGGGCCAAATATGGGGCCAGCACCTCCGCCAACTGCTCCGGCGGCAGTTTTTCCTATTCTGCTACCCTTTCGAACACAGTCAGAAATGCCTCAACATCATCCCCTGGGGTCATCTTTTGCAACCCATGCCTTACCGTCTTCCGGACATATGAGACATCACCTGGAGTTGGGGGAGGGGAAGCCTCTCTGCTGCGAACTTCCCCTGCTAGAAGTTCCATCTGCCTTTGTTGTTGCTGAATCTCCAGCATCAGGAGTTTATTGGTCTCTTGCTGTTCTTGCTGTCTCTACAACTGTTGCTCTCGTTGCTGCTGTAGAAACTCTTGGTGCTGCTGTTGTAGGCTCTGTTGGCTCGGCAAGTGCTGCTAATGTTGCTGTTGTTGGCTCTGCAGCAGGTGCTTCAGGAGCTCTTCCATGCTGCCGGACACCTCTGGCTTGCTGGCAGCCTTTACCCAGGACATCAAGGCTGGAAGCTATGGACGTCACCAAACGCTGGGTTTCCTAGTTTGTTATGCTTTGACAGACCTTTACTGCAGCTGACTTCAGTTGTTGCTTGTTTGTGGTTCTTTCTGCCTAAAGTTTTGTCTTAAGCATTTGAAATGCATGCTTGATGGGGGTGAGATCTGGTGAGTGACTCGGCCATTGTAGAACAATCCACTTCTTTACCTTAAAAAATGTCTGAGTTACTTTCGCAGTGTTTTGGGTCATTGATTGTCCATCAGTACTATGAAGTGATATCCAATCAACCTTGCTGAATTTGGTTGAATCTGAGCATAAAGTATAACCCTGCACACTTCAGAATTCATCCTACTGCTTCTGTCTTCAGTCACATCATCAATAAATTCTAGTGACCCAGTGCCATTGAAAGCCAAGCATGCCATCACACCACCTCCACCATGTTTTACAGAGGATGTGGTGAGCTTGGATCAAAAGCCGTTCCAAGGCTTCTCCATACTTTCTTCTTCCCATCATTGTGGAAAAGGTTGATCTTAGTTTCATATGTCCAAAGATTGCATTTCCAGGACTGGGCTGGCTTCTTTAGATGTTTTTTTGGCAAAGTCTAATCTGGCTTTTCTATTTTTAAGGCTGATTAATGGTTTGCACCTTGTAGTGAACCCTCTGTATTTGCTTTCATGAAGTCTTCTTTTTATGGTAGACTTAGATACTGAAACAAGCTTTCAAATGCAAATGCCACACCTGGAATATGCTCCAGACCTTTTACCTTCTTAATTAATTATGGATTAACAAGAGAATAGCCCATGCCGTTTATTAATGAGCTTTTGAGATAATTGCTCAATTACTTTTGGTTTGAAAAATAGGCAGCTACATATAAGATCTGTAATTTCTAAACCCTTAATCTAGTTAGGATGTGAATAAATTAAAAATAACGCGGAGAGTCTGCACTTTAAGCCCATATTGAGTATGTAACTGTATCTTGAATATGTTTTGGTAAACAGCTAAAATGCCAAAACTTGTGTCACTGTCCAAACATATACACAAAGCTGCACGAAAGGAGTGAATGATCACAATAAAACATATACAGTATATCATAAAAAATATGAATTTTATTAGTACATCAAGTTAAAAAAGAAACTTTTAATATATATTAAAATAGAGTGGAGTGATGCACTAAAAAATAAGAAAGTTCATGACAAACGTATTTAAGTAACATATGCGTGGATTAGTTAATTGAATTGCTGTATCCTGAATCAAATAGATATATATATATAAAATGAGATACAGCAGATATATATCAAATAGACATATAAGTACTTAGTAAGGAAATAGATAAACTGCATACAATGGGGAAAATAAGTATTTGATACACTGCCAATTTTGCAAGTTTAACCCACCTACAAAGAATGGAGAGGTCTGTAATTTTTATTGTAGGTACGCTTCAACTGTGAGAGACAGAATCTAAAAAAAACAGTGACTCACATTGTATGATTTTTAAATAATTGAATTTCATTTTTATTGCATGAAATAAGTATTTGATCACCTACCAGGCAGCAAGAATTCTTGCTCTCACAGACCTATTAGTTTTTCTTTAAGGAGCCTTCTTACTCTGCACTCATTACTTGTATTAAATGCACCTCTTTGAACTCGTTACCTGTATAAAAGACACCTGTCCACACACTCAATCAATCACACTCAAAACTCTCCACCATGGCCAAGACCAAAGAAGTGTTTAAGAACACCGGGGACAAAATTGTACACATGGGAAACAGGACAATAGGTAAGCAGCTTGGTAAGAAGGTCAGGAATCAGCCCAGCCCTGAACGATTTGGAGCAGATCTGTATGAAGGAGTGGACCAAAATTCCTGCTACAGTGTGTGCAAACTTGGTCAAGAACTTACGGAAGCATTTGACCTCTGTAACTACAAACAAAGGTTTCTGTACCAAATATTAAGTTCTGTTTGTCTATTGTATCAAATACTTATTTCATGCAATAAAATGCAATTTAATTATTTAAAAATCATAGCGATTTTCTGGATTTTTTTTTAGATTCTGTCTCTCACAGTTGAAGTGTACCTACGATAAAAATTACAGACCATTCTTCGTAGGTGAGAAAACTTGCAAAATTGCCAGTTTATCAAATACTTATTTTCCCCACTGTAGATACATACACGTGTGTATTTGTATGTTTATCCGCAAGTGTGTCCTCTAGAGATTAGCGAGCATGCTCGCTACTGCTCAGTGCTCGCCTGAGCATCTCACTGCTCGAGATGCTCAGCGCTCGCCGAGTATTTCCGGGGTTGCTCGGCGGGAACTCGAGTCCCCTCCCTGCATGTTTGGCGCTCTTTAGAGCGCCAATCAACATGCAGGGATTGCCTGCCACTCATTGTAATGCCGCAGCCATGGTGGTTATGGCATTACAGTGATTGGATGGCCGCACAGCGTCATCAGGTCTATATCAGACCTGGCGCCGCTGTGCTCATCATAGTCACTCCGGAATCAGGCAGAGTAGGGAGAGGTGCTGCTGCGTCAGGGAGAGATTTGCTTGTGTATTAGGCAGTGTAGGGAGAAAAACCGTCCATACACATATCCATCTTAACAAACAGTCCTTTTGAGGACTAACTAATCCATCTGCAGACATATCAATCAGGCAGGGTATGTAGGCAGGCAGTGTATATAGCACAAGAGGCTCCATTCCTATTCTGTCTTCTGCTGCTGTTAGTTATTTCTATACAAAGGCCCAGGTCTCAGGGGCCAGGAATACTTTTTTTGGGATCTTAATCCTCATTATTTGATTAAAAAGCAATCCAGAGAACACCGTTTTTCTGCGCCATTTGCTTGTTGGCACTGCAGAATACAGCCAGGTCCTTTCCATATTACAGCGCTAGAAAACCACTGCAGAATACAGCCAGGTCCTTTCCATATTACAGCGCTAGAAATCCAGCTATTTAAAACTGTGTTTTCTCCGTCACACAGATCACATATACTTTTTCAGAAAATATTGCCATCTTTGGCCTCCATTCCAATTTTTTTCACTGTGTCAGCGAAGTTTTTGACACCGGTTTGCTGTTCAAACTAGTTACCTACAGGCCAGGTATTTAAAACACTGTTTTCTCCGTCATGTGGATCACATATACGTTGTCAGAAAATACTGCCATTTCTGGCCTCCATTTAAAATTTCTTTCAGTGTATCAGTGAAGAAATTCAAACCAGTTTGCTGTTCAAACTAGTTACCTACAGGCCGGGTGTTTAAACCTCTGTTTTCTCCATCACATGGATCACATATACGTTGTCAGAAAATACTGCCATTTCTGTCCTCCATTAAAAATTGACAGAAGGGAGAAGCCAGGGAATAGAGGGGTGACAGGTGGATTAGTCGGGCAGTAGAGTTTAGGATAGATTGGAGGGGTGCAAGAGTGTTTGAAGAGAGACCATAGAGCAGGAGGTTGCAGTAATCGAGGTAGGAGATGATGAGGGCATGCACTAGTGTTTTTGTAGATTCATGGTTGAGAAATATGCAGATCCGGGGAATATTTTGGAGTTGGAGTCAGCAGGAAGTGGAATGGGCTTGGATCTCAGGTTTGAAGGAGAGATCAGAGTCAGGCTTGTGGGACTGGGTAGAGCGGGCTGCCATTTACTTTGATGGATAGGTCAGTTGGGGAGGTTGAATGAGAGGGTGGAAAAATGATGAATTCGGTGATACTGATGAGACTCAGATACCTGAGGTGCATGCGAACTGTACAGTGCTATCAGGGCAGGAAGAGGAGGAAGGTGACTCTCAGGATGAAGAGTGGGAGAACAGATAGGATGATGATGAGGTTGTTGATCCCACTTGGTGTGAACTCAGAGGCATGCAACTGAGTTGCTCAGCAGAGGAGGTGGAGGAGGAGGAAGACGAGGAGGTTACGTTGCGGCTTCCCGCACAGACACTGAGTGAACAAGCACGACAAGCACTGCATCCACAGCCACAACTGTGGCTGTGGCCAGCAGCGGTCGCGGGTATACAGTTTTTGGAGACTGCAAAGGATGACACAACTCATGTTATCTGCCAACTTTGTTAAAAATGACTGAGTAAACGCAAAAATTGCAATAAGTTGACTACTACATGTTCTGTTAACCCTTTCGACGAGTATGCTCGGGCCGAGCACCGAGTAGTTACAGCTGCTCGGTGTTATGTTTGAATCACTCCCGTGTGCATGATTTGCGACTGTTTGATAGTTTTAGTATATGTAAGTAATGTCTATTTCTTACACATTCCTCACATGTATTAAAGTTGTCAAACAGTCGCAAATCATGCACACCGGAGTGATTCAAACATAACACCGAGCAGCTGTAACTACTCGGTGCTCGGCCCGAGCATACTCGCCGAAAGGGATAACAGAACATACTCGCTCATCACTAATCAACATACATTAGACTGGGAATCTCACTGCGCTAAAAGACAGACTAGTGGGCCTCACCAACCACCTGCCACGCCTGCAACTGCTACTTCTTCCTCCTCCATCACCTTGGCAAGTGTTCTCACACAGATCTCTTGCCGCAGAACCTCCACTTGTTTGCCCGCTACAGTCGGGGTGAGTGAGAGCCTGTCAGCTGTTACGGAACAAACCTACTGTTTTTGACCGATCTCAGACACCGAGCACACTACATCTTTCTCAATCCACCATAACATCTCCGCCTGCACGTCTCTCACATTCCAGCAGTTTGTCAAATTCACCCTACTCCACCCTCTCTCAGCACAGCAGCCAGCCCTTGGTCCCGCAGTTGTGGTCACGTAAAAGATTGTTTCCTCATATATATGCAAAGTAAAGAGCTTGAACTTCTCCATCTCCAATCTGTTGGCCTTTCCGTCTGGTGGATACAGACAGTTTCAGAAAGCTGATGGCAGGCGCAGTCCCCCAGTACCAGTTTTGCAGTCTTTACTTCTCTAAGAAAGATGTGCCTGCACTACACCAGCATGTTGCAGACAACATCACCCATTCCTTGAAAAAATCTATATCTGACAGGGTGCATTTCACCACTGACACCTGGACAAGCAAGCATGGCCACGGGCATTACATCTTGTTGACTGGTCCCTGGGTGTCTCTGGTGGTTGTGGGGGCAGGCGGGGAATGGGCTTCTCCACAAGTATTGGAATCCCCAAGGCTTGCAGGGCACTTGGGGATGGAGAACTAAACCACTACCCACCAAAAGATGGAGAACTAAACCACTAGTCACCAAATGTTGGAATCCCCAAGGCTTGCAGGACTAACCTCTGTATCTAACATTTCCTCTACTGCTTCTGCCTCCTCCACCTATTCTAGGGCCTCCACCTACACCCTCAACCTCTGCCTTAATGTGACACCTTTTTTGTGGCTTCTATGCCTGCTGTTGCTACTGCTCCTGATGTTACTAATAATTTTTTGAAATGTGGAGACTCCAAGTTGGGTCTCCATCTGGTGGGTTGCCTGTAGTGGAAGGGTGTCAAAGCCCCATTAGGTTAAGTGCACACTGAGCGTTTTTTATGCATTTTCACTGCATTTTATCCGAGCGGAATTGCACCAAAAACACTAGGTCATTGTGTTAAAAAAACACAACATGTCCATTCTTTGTAGCGTTTCTGCAGTGCAAAAAAGCTTAAAGAATGATACCTGGGTCGGGGAAGAAGACTACTTCTCCCATCATCCGACTTCCGCTCCCGCTGATAACTGCGAGAGAGGCGCGGCTAAGGGGAGAAGTAGTCTCCTCAGCCAAGCTGGGGCTGTGCGCGATGAAAAAAAAAAAAAGTAAAAATCAATATCAAAATAAAAAACACCTTTTATCCTCACCTGTCTGATGTCCCCTGGTGTCCTGCCGTCCTCCTGATGTTCCCTGGCGACGCGATCATCCCGGCGGCCGGCCTTACACTGACGAGAGTGCGCTCGCTCCTGGCACTGTACATAACTGCTGCCGGCTGAGGTCACACGAGTTCATCAGCTGAAGATCACTTTACAGGACCTGTGCTGTGTGGGAATATTCTCATGAATGTTCCCACGCAGTACTGATGCAGTATGAGGTCACCAGGACTGATCAGCTGATCTTCAGCTGATGAACTCACCTGACCTCAGCCTGCAGCAGAGCAATGTACACTGACAGGAGTGATTTTACACTCCTGTCAGTGTACAGTGCTGCCTACTACAGCATTCACATCAGTGATGGATGTGACTGCTGAAGTGACCCGGATCGCTGAGGAACAATCTGGATTGCGTCATGACGGCAGACAGGTGAGGGATATTGTTGTTCTTTTTTTTTGTTTTATTTTCAGGAGACGAGGGCATCGGGAATGGAGAGAACAATAAAAAAGTTATTAAAACCATGTGTAATTTTATTTCAATAAAATACTTTATTCTGGCGGTGTCTTTATTGAAAAAGCGCTGAAAACGTAACTACTGGGTTAGTAAAGGGGGCGTCTTATAGATGCCTCTCCATTACTAACCTGGGCTTCATGTCAGCTGCCAATACAAGGCTGACATGAACCACAACCCCATTACCCCACTCGCCACCGCTACACGGCAGTGAGAAGAGCGGAGTCTAAGTGCTATATTTTGCGCATCTTATGGATGCACCATCTCTGGGACTGCTGAGGGGTGATATTATTAGCCGCGGAGGTGGCTAGTATCCATGGCCCCTTCCCTGGCTATTAATATCAGCCCGCAGCTGTCTGTTTAGCCTTTCTGGTTAGATTTTATAGGGGGACTCTACGTCAATCTTTTTCTGGGGTCCCCCTTTAATTTAGCCAGTAAAGGATAAGCAAACAGCTGTGAGCTATTATTAATAGCCAGGGAGCATTTTTGGCTAATGGCCCCTTCCCCGGCTACTAATATCAACCCCCAGCAGTCGACTTCCCCTCTGATGTTATAAAAATGACGCCAGAGCCCACGCCATTTTTTTTACATTTTTTAGGCTATGTGCCCACGATCTAGACGTACCAGCGCTTTGGATGCAGCATATTTTTGCTGAGTCCAAAACACTGCGTTCTATTGAACGCAGGTAAATTCACATGTGTTCACTTAATCATGCAAATTACCATATTCAATACATTCTAGTGGTCAAATTTCTGTTGTAGAGACTAGCGACTCTGCAAGAGAATTTGGTATGCTGCGGTCCTGAAAGACGCACCACATGTCAGTGTTCATGAGTGATCTGCAGCCTCAGATGTACGCATAGAGAACATGGGATTTCTAGAGATCCCATCCACTATGCTGTAACATCTGGATGCTGCGGGTTTGACGCTGCATAAACATGCAGCTTCAAACCTGCAGCGGCTCCTGACTGTGGCCATGTACCCAATCTCACCCGCAGAATGTCAATTTCTGTAGCGGACACGCTAGTCTCCGCTGCAGATTTTGACCGATTGAAATGTCATTATATGTGGTGGATCCGCATGTATTGACAATAAAATTGCGTCATTAGAACACAGTGTTTTGGGTGCAGCAAAAATATGACGCATCCAAAGCGCTGCTACGTCCGGATCGTGGGAAAATACGCTGCATCCAAAGCGTTGCTTGTTGCTGTTCGTGAGAATGTAGTGGCTAATGAAACAGCTGTGAACTGATATTAATTGCCAGGGAACATGTTTGCCTAATGGCACCTTCCTAGGCTAAAAATAGCAGCTCTCAGCTGTCCCAGAAGTGACTTGAATGGAAATGTTAATGAGATTGGTTGTTTGGGATTAGCTGACACCTAGCCCTTTTGTTTGGTGATGACAAGGTGTCAATCAGACCCTTTCATTACTAACGCAAAGAGTTAAATAAACACACACACACACACACACACACAGAGTAAAACACTTTATTTGAAATACAACAGACACATTCTTTAATCATTTTAATTAACCAATATACTCACCCCAGGTCTGGCGGTAATCTAAGGATTGAAGCAATGTCTCACGTTTTTTTTTTCAAATATCTTTATTTAGCTCCAAAAATCATTCATTGATGTCCAAAAACGCATAAAAAAAACCGCATTAAAAAACACATAAAAACCACATTAAAAAATGTGTCAAAATCACGGCAAAACTGACTTTTTTTTCCACAGCATTTTTCCTGCCAAGAGACAGAGAAACGCTGCAGTAATTTCTGCTTTCAAATCCTGATTGTGCGCACATAGCCTTATACTATTTCTACTCTGTGGAAATTGTTAATGTCTGTAAAGTGCTGTGGAATTAATGGCGCTATATAAGTGAGTAAAATAAATAAATAAATAAAAATTGATGCCACTTTATTGGTATCTACCCACAATTCTTGGAAATGTTTGGTCTACAAATTGAGTCTCCTCCACGTGTGTTGCCTGAATTTGGCCGAGCTCTCAGAGCACCAGGCGTACACCTGTCACTCATCCACCTGTTACTGATCAAAGTTTAAGTTAGAATTGATGCTCCAAGCCCTGTCCCATACTAAAATGTGGCCTGGTTCCAGGACCACGCTATTAGGACAACCAATTTAGATTCTGAAATTTGGACTCCTTGATGGAGCACAATATTAGCACAAAATATTTATATGCTGACATGTGGCCTGGTTTCTGGACCACGCTATTAGCACATATAACTTAGATTGTGAAATGTGGACTTCTGACTGGAGCACAATACTAGCACAAAATAATTAAAAGCTGAAATGTGACATGGTTTCTGTAGTACGGTAGTACCAGAAAAAAATTAGATTTTGGATAGAGCAGAATCTCAGCGTAAAACAATTACAAGCTCAGATGTGGCCTGGTTTATGTAGCACGTTAGTAGCAGCAAAAAATTTATAGTGTCAACCCCTGGATGAAGCGGAATATCAGCACCAAAGAATTAAAATCTCAAATGTGCACTAGTTTCTATAGCACGGTAGTAACAGAACAAATTTAGATTTTTTAATGTCAACCCCTGGGTGGAGTTTTTGTAGGACCGTAGTAGCAGCAAAAATTTAGATTTTCTAGAGTGAACTCATGGATGGAGTAGAATATCAGCACAAAAGAATTAAAAGCTGAAATGTGGCCTGCTTTATGTCGCACAGTAGTAAGACAACAAAGATAGATTTTATCATGTGAACTCATGGATGGAGAACAATATCAGCACCAAAAAATTACAAGCAGAGATGTGGCCTGCTGTATCACGTTAGAAACAGAAAAAATTAGATTTCTGTACTGTGGATGAGGCCTGTATACACCAGAATATATGCACCAAAAATTACAAGCTGAAATGTGACCTGCTGTATGTAGCATATTAGTAATAGAAAAAAATAGATTTTTTACTGTGGTCGAGCTCTGGATACAGCTGAGTTTCACTGAAAAAAAAATACAAGCTGAGATGTGGCCTGTATCACGTTAGTGACAGAAGAAATTAATTTTTTCCCCACTGTGGATGAGCTCTGCATACAGTTGAATTTCACTGCCAGAAAAATACAAGCTGAGATGTGGCCTGCTGTATCACGTTAGTAACAAAAGAAATTAGATTTTTTTTTCACTGCGGAAGAGCTCTGGATACAGCTGAATTTCACCGCCAGAAAATGACAAGCTGAGATGTGGCTTGCTGTATCACATTAGTAACAGAAAAAAATAGATTTTTTTTACTGTGTACGAGGTCTGTATACAGCAGAATATATGCACCAAAAATTACAAGCTGAGATGTGGCCATCTGTATGTAGCATGTTAGTAATAGAATAAATTAGATTTCTTTTTACTGTGGATGATCTCTGGATACAGCTTAATTTCACCGCAAAAAAAATACAAGTTGAGAAGTGGCCTGCTGTATCCCATTAGTAACAGAAGAAACTGGATTTTTTTTTACCGAGGACGAGGTCTGTGTTACGCTCGCGCCCGGACTGACTGGCATGAGCTTGATTAGTGATCCCACTGGACCATGAACTGAGGAGTGCCTGGAGGGGCGTAACTAAGTATCAACTCGGTCCGACCAAGGTCACACGGTGGCTCAGTCGACACCGTGAACCAGGGAGGAACCGAGCAGAGGGACATGGAGCTACTCCAGGTCAGACCACGGTCACAGCTGTTGACTCCCACTGGGGAATGCAGGAACAGGCAGGTTAGGCTGGCGTACAGACAGGTGGGCACTGGCAGGCACGGCTGGTATGAAGACAGGTGGGCATTGGTAGTCACGGCTGGAATGCGGACAGGTGGGCACTGGCAGGCACAGCTGGCATGTAGACAGGCGGGTACTGGCAGGTAGGAACGCAGGCAAGATAGGGACCAGTACAGACTGGGACACAGGAACGGAGCCGCAGGTGTGGTGGACAACAGAGCAGAGCAGAACCGCAGGTGCGGAGAACAAGCAGAGCAGAGCGGAACCGCAGGTGCGGTGAACAAACAGCCGAGCGGAACTGCAGGTGCGGTGAACAAGCAGAGCAGAGCGGAACCTCAGGTGCGGTGAACAAGCAGAGCAGATCGGAACCGCATGTGCGGTGAACAAGCAGAGCAGAGCGGAACCGCAGGTGCGGTGAACAAGCAGGGCAGAGCGGAACCGCAGGTGCGGTGAACAAGCGGAACAGAACAGAGTAGAAGGTGAAGGCAGACAGAACAGGGCTCTGTTCACATGGAACAGACTGGAAAATACAGGAAGATAGTTAGAACTCAGGAGGTAGATATGAAGGCAGGGAAACGGTACGAGCAGAACAAGATACACACAAAGGTACTTACAATGAAGTAGCGAGTGGACTCAAAACTCACAAACAGAAGTACAGAGACAACGAGTTGGAGTTAGGTGCAGGTTCAGACACTGCAGGAAAAGGGAAGGTTCAGACATAGAGACAAGCAGGTAACGGGCTAGGACACTGTTCAGACAGGAACTGGACCAGGAACAAGATACAGGAACGAGCCTGGGAACTCAGCCCCCAGGGTGGCGGAAACAAACTAGAAGTCAGAGATACAGGTAACGGCCCTGGGTACTCAGCCCCCAGGGTGGCGGAAACAGACTAGATTCAGGACAGGTAAACAATGGTGCAGCGGTCTCAGAGAGCGCCAAAGGAATACTGGACAATTTAATAGATGGCAACCGACTTTTATTCTTCCTCCAATACCACCTGATGAAGACGGCTTAGACCGTTAAAAAGCGTTGTGGCAGTGGTATTGGAGGAAGAATAAAAGTCGGTTGCCATCTATTAAATTGTCCAGTATTCCTTTGGCGCTCCCTGAGACCGCTGCACCATTGTTTACTTGTGAAATATCTCCATACGGAGCCAAAGCGGCAGCCTGGTCTATTTGGATGTGTGAGGACCTGCGGTTATCCAGCCACCGGGTTAAACTACTGAGGACCTGCGGTGACGTGGTATCTGGTCCGGCAGGTTCGTGTGACCACTTGAGGAGCACGGAGTTGCGAGGCAAACACCGACAGGACGGTACTACAAATAGAGGTGACCCAGAGCCTCATTAATCACACGCTTAATCTTGGTTGTGTAGACGTACACAACCATCACAGGTGAGTGTACTGGCACTTTTTAAATTATTTAAATAGCCCTGTGAGTCTACACATGCGCCCTTTCTTTTCTTTTCGCATAGATTCAGGACAGGACCTGGCAACTCACAGTTGCACAGAACACACTGTAAGAAAGTGTTGCTCAGGCACCTCCTACTGGGTGGAGGGGGTTTAAATATCCAGTGACTCACAGCAGTAGGCTGGGGACGCATTAGGACTGCGCACACTATAGCTTTAAGAATCAGAATGTAACAGCGCCGCCGACCTAATCCAGCAGACAAGAGACATACAAACAGCAGGTACTGGAGCAATGTGTGCAGCCTGGCCTGATAGGTAAGATTGCGGTCTTGCATGGTGGGAGGTGGTAAGCCATGCAAGCACGCCACCAGGGATGTTACAGTACCCCCCCCTTACGCCCTCTTCTTCAATCCTGCAAGGATTTCTTGCAGAGAATTTGGAGGCCGATCCTTCTCTTCAAGAAGATTACCTCTTCTGTCCACTAGAGGGATCGAAACTGGTCTCACCATCTTGGTGACTAGGATGCTTCCTCCCATCGAGCCATCCTCAGCAACAGATGAAGTGGATGAAGTACCAGGAACAGGACACAGGAAAGTCTCTCTCCATTTGTTAATATCGGGTAGTAACCCAAAGGATTCACGGGATAACTGGAGGTACTCCACTAGGTTGGAGGGGTGCAGAGACTCGGGGTTAACCACCGCATTGACGTACACTTTGCCAAGCTTACTGGATTTAGTGGGCGAAGTACCAGGTACAGGGTGCAGAAAAGTCTCTCTCCATTTGTTATTAGGTAGCACCCCGGAGGATTCAGGAGACAACTGGAAGTCCTCCGCCTGGTTGGAGGGGTGCAGAGACTCGGGGGTAACCACCGCCTTGACATACACTTTGCCAAGCTTACTGGATGAAGTGGGCGATGTACCAGGTACCGGGTGTAGGAAAGTCTCTCTCCATTTGTTATCAGGTAGCACCCCGGAGGATTCAGGAGACAACTGGAGGTCCTCTGCCTGGTTGGAGGGGTGCAGAGACTTGGAGGTAGTCACCGCCCTGATGGACGTATTGCCAGATTTATTAGAGATGGAGGATCCTTGTTAGGGACCATCTTCAGTCTGGTTTCTGAGATGACACGTCTGTGAGGCGGGGCGGTGCCTAAAGCCAGATCATTGGTACAATCGTCGAGACTGTGTGGGGACATTGCCTCCGCTTCCCCTCCTTCGGAGACTTCAGAGCACAGCGAGTCAGCGACTAGCAGATCTGGTGAAGAAGAAGAAGAAACTGCTGACTGTACTGAAGATATGGGGACTGGACACCCCTTGCACCTCAGCAGTCCCCCAGGATACACCATGCAGGATCTCCAGACCTGAGCGGGCACTAGATCTCTCGGCTCTGGACGACCTGTGGGTAAACCAGACAGCACCTGGAGTGTGAATTTCTTCATGTGTGATGCTCCAATCTGGAGCTTAATTTGTACAGACATATTTTGACTGTTTCTGAGTAGGGCTCGCCCTTCCGCTGACAATGCCCAAACCGGCTTCTGGAGTTGTCGGACGGGAATCAGACACAGATTCTTCAAGGCTTTAAGCCCGAAACTTACGGTTAATCCGAGGCCTTCACTTGCCACGGAGACAGTCATGGTCATCTGTGGAGAGGAAACACTAACGCCAAGGGCAGCCTCTCCTACAGGCCTAATGTCTTGGGATTCTCCAACCTTCGCTGGACAAAGACTGTCAGGGGGTCCCAAACAACCGCAGCGGGACCGCAATCCGATTTTGTGACTGAGTTCTGGCCTCTGCCTTGCCTGACGAACATAGTCATCCTTCATGGATTCTGTGCGGATAGCTGCCTCTACAGGCTGGGGAACAGGAGGTCTTTGGGAGGACAGAACCTGGCGTGACGGTTTACCTCTATGCCTTGAACGTCTGGACTGCCTCTTGAGGTGGGGAAGAGAAGTATTCTGTGGAGCATTGTCATCCTGTGTGGATTCTGTGTGGTCAGCAGTCTCTTCAGGCTGGAGAACTGGTAGGCTATCAACACACATTACCCATCGGGGCTTCTCCAAGATATTGGGAAGGGAAGCTTTAGCAGAAGCTTCAGGATTAGGGTCATCGAAGACCATTAGAAAGACCACCAGGAAGGCCTGCAGGTCCAAGACGATAGGATCCTATGCTTCCCATAGGGGGGGTGATCCATTTCAAGGCATCACCCGCAAGGTAGGACATCAGAAATGCTACTTTAACCCGATCAGTGGGAAAATAGTGAGCATAAAATTTGAAATGTAGCATGCATTGCTCCACAAACGCATGGCTTTGTTTAGGGTCCCCATAATACCGTGGTGGATCCGCAGGAACGAGTGCTGATAGCTCCATTGGGGCTGGTGCGTAAATCGCCTGGACCTCAACATGAGAAAAAATTTTTCCTTGGTGCATGTGACTCGCCCCCTGGGCCGTGGGGCACGCGGAACCGGGCAGTAGGGAGACGCTGGGAGTAGTAGTGGCGGCCCGGTCCCGCGGCTCAGGGTGGTCAGACCAATGGTAGTCTGCTACGTGCTTTAGATAATGTCCGACTACGCCACCCGTGGATTTGCGGTCATTAGGAACCGCCGCTGCAGGGCAAACCGCTGGGTCTGATGGTGGGTGCAGCTGAGGTGGCGTGACTCCCCACGGGAAGAGTGCAGCCCCAGGGCAGTGCAGTGGATGGTGGGAGTGATGGTGGTGAGAGTCCCAGTACCGGTAGTGCTGGAGGCACGAAGGAGCACACAGACAACAAGTTACAGTCCAGGGTCTTTACTCACAGTTCATGTGCTCCGGGCCACTTCGGCCCCAGTAGTGACTGCCCGAGCCGTGGTGCGTCCACCAGGTGTGGGGCTCGGTCAACTCCCAGGCAGTTCAGAAGCATGGCTCAGGACCCCCTTTTGTCCTTTCTCTGGCCTGCCTCACCAGTGACCCACTTTTGTCCAGCTGCCACGGACCTGTGCTGTTAAACGTGGGCCCCGTCCTCCGCTGTCCTATATGGTGCCTTCCTAGCAGGTTTGATGAGGTGTCGCACCAATAAATGATCACGACGACCGGTCTTTGGCTGAGGGTAGTCTCTCCTCCACCTACTTGGGATCCGGTACCCTTAATCTGCCTGACCCTTCACCCTGTATTCCTGTGGGTTCTTAGGGTCCCTTCCACCTTCTTGTTCCTGAGCCCTTCTGTTACTCTGTCTCTTCTTCTCCTTTTCTGTTCCTTCCTGTTCCTTTCTGTTCCTTTTTCTTGGAGCTGGGATGAGACGCAATCTCAGCTCTCCTTCACCTCCTCCTCTGCCTCTCACTAGGCCCTCCTGGAGTAGAGCTCCTACAGAGCCTCTACTCCCTGTCTTCTCCTCTCTGAACAGAACCTAGATCTAAGATGGTGCCCACCTTTTATACCTCCCTCTGACCATGAGCCCAGGTGACCAGCAACCAATGGGCTCCTACCTACGCTCAGGAACCAACCCCTATCTGCCCCTACAGCACTGGGTGTTCCACCCCCCTCCCCACTCCAGACAGGGACATAGTCGGTCGTGCCTGCACTTCTGTCTAGTGGGAGCACCGTTGAGCTGTCCCTCGGAAATGGGGTGTGTGTGCTGTCTGCAGCTAACTGAGCCCTGGTCCATACTCCATCCTTACCCGGGAGTGGAATATCACACCTCTGGACTGAGGTGCAATACCCCTGTAGCGGCCGAACCCTTGGGGCGCTCCATTCCCCCCCGGTAAAGCACAGCACGTCCTCGGGCTGGAAAAGAGCAAAAACAGTTGATTACAGGACATGCAAAAACTTTTTCAATAACTTTTTACATTTAGAAACGGACGACACAGTTCAATTCCCTTTATGGGACACACTTTTCTTTTCACTAGACATTATGAAAACACTTTCAATACCTCAGGAACTCTTTTGTATAAAACATCTTATAAAACTCTCGCATTATCACCTAGCAGCATATAAAACTTTCTCATGTAAAACATTTTTAAGTAAAGCACATTCTTGGATTCTTGGATCATGGCCGCGGTGCAACTTGCGACCAGGCGTTCTTTCTTCTTAAAGGTGCAACAGTCCAGTAAACTTGTCTTGAGGTAGACGTTGCAGTTTTTTTATAAAACCAGTAGGGGGCGCTTTAGGAAGCGCAACTATATACAAGGATGGCCGCTCTCAGTCCTCGGCCAGTTTTGGGAAGGGGAATGGCTGCTCACAGTCCTCAGCCTGTTAGGGGATGTAGGGGATAACTTTCACACAGTCCTATATCAGTCCCAACGGGGACCACACTCAATTTGAAACAGTCCCAAACAGTTCCTTTGTACCCTGACGGGTAACTATTTACACTGGTATGCTACTGTTCACTGGTAGTGATACCCTCCAGCCGCTCCTTGCTCCTCATAATCTTCAGGCCCATTCGGGCCCTCCTGGTACTCAGAGTCCGAGTAGTGCTGTTCCTCCTCCTCCACTACTCTGTGGACGTGGAGGGCGTACCATCCCTTCACGCCTTGGTGTCGGGTGTAAGACACCACATCCCCTGGAAATAGATCCCGCCCTCGATGACCCTCCGGCAGGTGGCTCTCCACATCCCTCCTCGTCACGAACACGTCGCTGATGGTCTCAGGGTCTCGGATGAAACCCCAGCCGCGCTCCATCTGGAACTTCACAACAGTCCCGGTGACTCGGGGACTGCGGGCAGTTCGGGGATCTCGCCGGGCCTTCATTTTCTGCTCCGCGCTCCGGACCTGCAGCTTCTCTTGTTTCACGCGCCATTCTCGCTGCTCCCTCTCAAACATTTCCAGCTGTTGACAGCAGGCCTCCCGCCGTTCGGCTGCGTCCGCCCGTGTTTCCTTCGTGAACCCCATTAGGTGCTCCCCTGTGGGGTCCCATTCAAACTGGGCGTCCTCCAACGGCAGCTGGGGGGTTTCCTGAGGCGCCGGAGCAAGTATGAGGGGCTCAGATGGTACTCTTCAACCTCCGCGGGCGGGCTCCTCCGAAAGCGGGGGTTGACAAACTCGGGGGGGCCAGATGAAAGGCAGCCCATCCGGACTAGTATGTTGGGCGAAAAGATCTGCGCCCAGTGGTGGTACTGCAGAGGCAGGGGGCGCGAGCGGGTTGGCGGCGCCCGGGGGTACGCAGCCTTGCGACCAGGCCCGCGCTGGGCGTTTCCTAGCTGCACCCTGGGGTGGTACAGCGGGTGCAGGGGGTTCCGTCGAGGCAGCGGCGCCCGGGGGCGCTAGGCCTTGCGGCCGGGCCTGCGACAGTGGTTTGCTAAGCACGCCCGGGGTCAGAGGGCATGGCGTGGGGTGGGGCTCTCTGGCAGCGTCGACGGCCTGGGGGCCAGTTGATGGCGGTGGAGGCACGGTGTCGACGGCGGGTCCAGGTACGTTGGGCTCCGCAACAGGGTGCAGGGGCAGGTCGGCTGCCCCAGGGTTCGGGGTAGGGGCGTCTCCGTTACCTGCTTCTGCTGTCGCGGCCTCCTCTGCGGCGTCATCTTCAGCCTCCGCTCTGCCTTCACTGCCCTCGGTGGCTGGTGTGCTGCTGGATGTCGACGGCGCCTCCTGCTGCAGGGTCACAGCCCGCCGGGCCACTTCTTCTTTCCACCCGGCGATCACGTCCTGCTGCGCCCAGACCATCCTCCGGTCTAGCTCCTCCAGCGCCGCCTGCGCATACTCGGGGTCCTCCTTGGGGAGGTGGGCTAGCAGCTCTGTGAGGCTGCATGGTGGTGTAGCTTGCAGCAGGCCCCTTGCCAAAGTGCTGGAGCTGGTTCCTTTCTCCATCTCCGGGTGCGGCCTGGCCAGACTGATCCAGACCACCCCCTGCCCCGCCATTTTCTTCTCTTTCCGCCCCCATGGGGGGTGGTCCTGGGGCATTCTGCTGACAATCACTCTCAGGGGCAGCCCCCCCACGTTGACGGACATTTCTACAGCCGTGCTCATGGTTGTTGGGGGCGGGCTTCCTCTTTGGCGCCATTCTGGGACCCGGCCCACGATGGGAGGCGGCCTCCTGTGGTCTTTTGGCACGCACATTATGGCGCTCGTTCTTCTAGGGCGGGCGCCATCTTTAGTACAACGACACAGTCTCTTTTCAGGCGCGCAGTACCCGTTGTTAGCGGGCACGAAATCCTGCCGACTACGCCAAAGCTGACTCGCCCCCTGGGCCGTGGGGCACGCGGATCCGGGCGATAGGGGAACGATGGGGGTAGTAGTGGCGGCCCGGTCCCGCGGCTCAGGGTGGTCAGACCAATGGTAGTCTGCTACTGTACTTTAGATAATGTCCGACTACGCCACCCGTGGATTGCGGTTATTAGGAACCGCCGCTGCAAGGCAGTCCGCTGGGGCCGATGACGTGTGCAGCTGGGATGGTGTGACTCCCCACGGGAAGAGTGCGGCCCCAGGGCAGTGTAGTGGATGTTGGGAGTGATGGTAGTGAGAGTCCCGGTGCTGATAGTGCTGGAGGAGCGAAAGAGCACACAGACAACGTACTGCAGTCCAATGTCATTTACTCACAGTTCAGGTACTCCAGGTCACCTCTGTACAGGTAGTGACCGCCCGAGCCGTGCTGCGTCCACCAGGTGTGGGGCTCGGTCAACTCCCAGGCAGTTCAGGAGCATGGCACAGGACCCCCTTTAATCCTTTCTCTGGCCTGCCTCACCAGTGACCCACTTTTGTCCAGCTGCCGCGGACTTGTGCGGTTAAACGTGGGCCCCGTCCTCCGCTGTCCTATATGGTGCCTTGCTAGCAGGTTTGATGAGGTGTCGCACCAATAAATGATCACGACGACCGGTCTTTGGCTGAGGGTAGTTTCTCCTCCACCAACTTGGGATCCGGTACCCTTAATCTGCCTGACCCTTCACCCTGGATTCTCGTGGGTTCTTAGGGTCCCTTCCACCTTCTTGTTCCTGAGCCCTTCTGTTTCTCTGTCTCTTCTTCTCCCTTTCCGTTCCTTCCTGTTCCTTTCTCTTGGAGCTGGGCTCAGGTGGCACCACAGCTCCCCTTCACCTCCTCCTCGGCCTCTCACTAGGCCCTCCTGGAGTAGAGCTCCTACAGAGCCTCTACTCACTGTCTTCTCCTCTCTGGACAGAACCTAGATCTAAGATGGTGCCCACCTTTTATACTTCCCTCTGACCATGAGCCCAGGTGACCAGCAACCAATGGGCTCCTACCTACGCTCAGGAACCAACCCCTATCTGCCCCTACAGCACTGGGTGTTCCACCCCCCTCCCCACTCCAGACAGGGACATAGTCGGTCGTGCCTGCACTTCTGTCTAGTGGGAGCACCGTTGAGCTGTCCCTCGGAAATGGGGTGTGTGTGTTGTATGCAGCTAACTGAGCCCTGGTCCATACTCCATCCTTACCCGGGAGTGGAATATCACACCTCTGGAATGAGGTGCAGTACCCCTGTAGCGGCTGAACCCTCGGGGCGCTACACATGTATTTGCCAGACAAGGATTCAAATGTCTCTGTGAGCAAAGGGCCGTGGGGCTCAATGGGAAACATGGCCTGAGCAAAGTGTTATGCTCGCGCCCGGACTGACTGGCGTGAGCTTGATTAGTGATCCCACTGGACCATGAACCGAGGAGTGCCTGGAGGGGCGTAACTAAGTATCAACCCCGTCCGACCAATGTCACACGGCAGCTTAGTCGACTCCGTGAACCAGGGAGGAACCGAGCAGAGGGACCAGGTGCTACTCCAGGTCAGACCCCGCTCACAGCTGTTGACCCCCACCGGGGAATGCAGGAACAGGCAGGTTAGGCTGGCGTACAGACAGGTGGGTACTCGCAGGCACGGCTGGTATGAAGACAGGTGGGTATTGGTAGTCACGGCTGGAATGCAGACAGGTGGGCACTGGCAGGCATGACTGGCATGCAGACAGGCGGGTACTGGCAGGTAGGAACGCAGGCAGGATAGGGACCAGTACTGACTGGGACACAGGAACGGAGCCGCTGGTGCGGTGGACAGCAGAGCAGAGCGAAACCGCAGGTGCAGAGAACAAGCAGAGCAGAGCGGAACTGCAGGTGCGGCGAACAAGCAGAGCGGAACCGCAGGTGCGGCAAACAAGCAGAGCAGAGCGGAACTTCAGGCGTGGTGAACAAGCAGAGCAGAGCGGAACCGCAGGTGCAGTGAGCACGCAGAGCAAAGCGGAACGGCAGGTGCGGTGAACAAGCAGAGCAGAGCGGAACCGCAGGTGCGGTGAAAAAGCAGAGCAGAGCGAAACTGCAGGTGCAGTGAACAAGCAGAGCAGATCGTAACCGCATGTGCGGTGAACAAGCAGAGCAGAGCGGAACCGCAGTTGCGGTGAACAAGCAGGGCAGAGCGGAACCGCAGGTGCGGTGAACAAGCGCATCAGAACAGAGCAGAAGGTGCAGGCAGACAGGACAGGGTTCTGCTCACATGGAACAGACTGGAAAATACAGGAAGATAGTTAGAACTCAGGAGGTAGATACGGAGGCAGGGAAATGGGACGAGCAGAACCAGATACACACAAGGTACTTACAATGAAGTAGCGAGTGGACACAAAACTCACAAACAGAAGTACAGAGACAACGAGTTGGAGTTAGGTGCAGGTTCAGACACTGCAGGAAAAGGGAAGGTTCGGACATAGAGACAAACAGGTAACGGGCTAGGACACTGTTCAGACAGGAACTGAACTGGGAACAAGATACAGGAACGAGCCTGGGAACTCAGCCCCCAGGGTGGCGGAAACAAACTAGAAGTCAGAGATACAGGTAACGGCCCTGGGTACTCAGCCCCCAGGGTGGCGGAAACAGACTAGATTCAGGACAGGACCTGGCAACTCACAGTTGCACAGAACACACTGTAAGAAAGTGTGGCTCAGGCACCTCCTACTGGGTGGAGGGGGTTTAAATATCCAGTGACTCACAGCAATAGGCTGGGGACGCATTAGGACTGCGTACACTGTAGCTTTAAGAATCAGAAAGTAACAGCGCCGCCGTCCTTAAGCCAGCAGACAAGAGACATACAAACAGCAGGTACTGAATCAAAGTGTGCAGCCTGGCCTGATAGGTAAGATTGCAGTCTTGCATGGTGGGAGGTGGTAAGTATGCAAGCACGCCGCCAGAGATGTTACACTCTGGATATAGCTGATTTCACAGGCAGAAAATTACAAGCTGAGATGTGGCCTGCTGTATCACATTAGTAACAGAAAAAAAATGTTTTTTTTTTTTTTACTGTGGACGAGGTCTGTATACAGCAGAATATATGTACCAAATATTACAAGCTGAGATGTGGCCATCTGTATGTAGCATGTTAGCAACAGAATAAATTAGATTTCTTTTTACTGTGGACTATCTCTGGATACAGCTTAATTTCACCGCAAAAAAAATACAAGTTGAGATGTGGCCTGCTGTATCACATTAGTAACAGAAGAAACTAGATTTTTTTTTACTGTGGACGAGCTCTGGATACAGCTAAATTTCACCACCAGAAAATTACAATCTGAGATGTTGCCTGCTGTATGTAGCATATTAGTAACAGAAGAAATTTGATTTTTTTTTTACTGTGGACGAGCTCTGGATATAGCTGATTTCACCGGCAGAAAATTACAAGCTGAGATGTGGCCTGCTGTTTCACGTTAGTACCAGAAAAAATTAGATTTTTGAACTGTGGACGAGGTCTGTATACCGCAGAATATATACACCAAAAAAATACAAGCTGTGATGTGGCCTGCTGTATGTAGCACGTTAGTAGCAGAAATAATTTGATTTTTTTTTACTGTGGACGATCTCTGGATACAGCTGAACTTCACCGCAAACAAAATACAAGCTGAGAAGTAGCCTGCTGTATGACGTTAGTAATAGAAGAAACTGGATTTTTTTTTACTATGGATGAGCTCTGAATACAGCTGAATTTCACCGCCAGAAAATTACAAACTGAGATGTGGCCTGCTGTATGTAGCACGTCATTAACAGAAAAATTATTATTATTTTTTTTTACTGTGGACGAGCTCTGGAAACAGCTGAATTTAATCGACAAAAAATAACAAGCTGAGATGTGGCCTGCTGTATGTAGCACGGTATTAACAGAAAAAAATAGAGTTTCAAAAGCGTACTCCTGCGTGCAGCAGAATATCAGCAGTGCACTACAGAGTTTTACGCTGAAATTTGGCCTGCTGTCTCTGCCTGGACCACACTAATAGCAAAAATGGCTGATCTGCTGGAAGGTCAATTTCTCAGCCACAGAGTATCCTATCTATCTAAATTATCTGACTTAGAAGCAACTGCCAAGTTACCTATCTCACATCTCTCAGTATCCAGGAGCAGCAGCAGGAGCAGCATGTTACACTGACAAAATGGCGCTAAATCAAAATGCCCGCTCTTTATATGGAGAGGGACATGTGACTTCAGCAGGCAATGACAGAAGCCCTTGTGTCTGGACGTCCCTAGCCGAAGTCCTAATAAATACGGTAGTGGAAATGCAATCATTTCCCGCACCTTTCTGAGCGAGCTGGGACTAGCTCAGCCGTGTATGAGTAGCCAGGGTCTGCTCTGTTTAGTTAGCATCTTTGTTTTGGTGCTGTGGAAAGCAATAAATACTGCATTTATTTGGACCAAAACTGTATTGCCTGTGTGAATGCTACCTAAGCCCTAATCAGGAGCCGCTGCGCTTCGCAGTCAGTGAAGCTGTGAACTAAACACAGCTTCACGCCGCATGTCATGGTGCACGCATGGGGGAGCAGCACGTCACCGCATATGTGCAGGGGAGCCGGGCGTCAGGGCACACGTGCGGGCACCCCAGGAACAATGCGCAAGCGCGGATTTACCTGCCACTGCAGTGTGTAAGGTTATGTCACAAACACCCTGAGCAAGCTAATAAGTGCACAAGCGCGGAATTGGAATTCAAATTGAGTGGGCGGCGACCAGCATGACTAAATACAGTTAAGAACACCCCTATGACTAAACAAACAAGTAAGTTATAAGTATATAAAGTGCTTTTGGCAAATCACTATAGCACTGATTTTCACGGAAAAAGCATGTTAGTGATGCACTAAGATTAACCTAGGGACAGTTTAACTTATACCAATGACATGACTGGTTCCCTTTAAGTACTTAGTGAAGCAGCAGACCCAACAGGAGACTAACAAACTCCTGATCCAGCAGTTTCAACAGCAGCAGCAGGAGTTAAAACAGTATTTTCAGCTGCAGATCAGCAGCCATTACAGCAGGTTCAGCAGCAGCATTAGCAACAAATGGCTCTCTTGGCAGATACTGTTCGGGCCAGGGAGATGGCACCATCCACCAGTCAAAGTGAAGGTAGCCGGGTGAGGCTAACGGTACGGGAGGCCTTCCAGAAAATGACTCTAGAAGATGACGTGAAGGCATTCCTGACTGTATTTGAGATGATGGGAGACAGTGAGAAACTGCACCCAGAGCAACGGGCAGAGGCCATTGCTTCATACCTTACTGGGGAACCGTATAAAGCATACTACGACCTTGCCCTGCAGGATGCCAAGGAGTACGACAAGCTGAAGGCGAAGATTATGGCACGTTTGGCCGTCACCCTGGCAGTCCAAGCACAACGGGGGCACCTCTGGTGCTACCACAGGAACAAACCTCCCCAGTTCCCGATGTTCGACCGGTTACACCTGGTGCAAAAATGGCTGCAGCCCGAGACCAGCTCTCCAGGACAGATAGTGGAAAGAGTGGTAGTGGATCGATTTATCCACTAACTATTGAAATCTGTGTAAAGCTGGGTTGCCTTAGGAGATCCCCAGAATGAATATAGAATTATAGAATGTTAGAGTTGCAAGGGACCTCCAGGGTCTTCTGGTCCAACTCCCTGCTCAATTCAGGATTCACTAAACCATCTCAGAGAGATGTCTGTCCAGCTTCAGTTTGAAGACTTCCATTGAAGGAGAAGTCACCACCTCACGTGGAAGCCTGTTCCACTTATTGATCACCCTCACTGTCAAAATGTTTTTTTTTAATATCTAATTTGTGTCTTCTCCCTTTCAGTATCATTGCATTGCTTCCTGTGTTTCCATGTTCAAATTAGAATAAGGATGATTCCTCTACACTGTGACATCCCTTCAGTTATTTGTAAACAGCTATTAAGTCTACTCTTAGCTTTCTTTTTTGCAATCTAACCATTCCCAGATCCTTTAACCGTTCCTCATAGGAAATACTTTGCAGTCCGCGTACCATCCTGGTAGCTCTTCTCTGAACTTGCTCCAGTTTTTCAATGTCTTTTTTAAAATGTGGTGCCCGGAACTGGACACAATATTCCAGATGAGGCCTGAACAAGGAGGAGTAGAGGGGGATAATTACTTCATGTGATCTAGACTCTAAGCTTCTCTTAATACATCCCAGAACTGTGTTTGCCTTTTTTGCTGCTGCATCACACTATTGACTCATGTGAAGTCTGTGATCTATTATTGCAGTATACTTAAGACTTTTTCAAATGTGCTGTTGCTTAGTTCTATTCCTCCCATTCTGTAGATGTAATTTTTGTTTTTCTTGCCCTTGTAGAATCTTGCATTTTACCTGTTAAATACCATTCTATTAGTCGCTGCCCATTGTTCAAGCTTATCTAGATCTTTCTGAATCCTTTCTCTGTCTTCTCTACTGTTGGCTAACCCTCCTAGCTTTGCATCGTCTGCAAATTTGATTAGTTTACAGTACCTTTATCTAGATCATTTATAAAAATGTTGAACAACACTGGGGCCAGGACAGAGCCTTGGGGTACCCCACTTGAAACATTTTTCAATTGAATGTGAAACCATTTATTACCACTCTTTAAGTACGACCACTGAGCCAGTTATGAATCCACCTAGCCATAGCCTTGTCAATGCCATACTTGGTCATTTTTTCAATAAGGATAGCATGAGATATTTTATCAAATGCTTTGCTGAAGTCGAGATATACTGTATCTACCACATTTCCCTGATCCACCCAGTCAGTGATTCCATCATAGAAGGAAATTAGATTAGTTTGGCATGACTTGTTTGCTACAAACCCTTGCTGGCTCTGGTTAATTACTGTAAAAACCCAAAGAAATGAACTGGAATCTAAATTGGTGTGCACGCAGCATGTAAGAACATGTTCACACATGGCCATTAAATTGATTGATCTTACATGCTTCATGCACACCAATTTAGATTCCAGTTCATTTCTACGGGTTTTTTCAGTCTAATGTGCACAAGTGCATTTAAGGGAGTGGCCTGCACTTTCCTTGAGCTGGATAGTTAATTTATCTTGCTTCCCAGGTCTGTGTGTCCACTAGCTGGGTTCAGTCTCTCAGCCCTTATCTAAATGCATGTCACTTGACAAACGGTAAGGTTTTAAATATTAGAGTTAGGACTGTCCCAAATAGGGTCACTATGATGAGGTGGGATGGCTTTTGCATTATTTTGATCAAAATTAAGTTAACTAAGTACCCTATATTATTTTCATGCACTATTGCAGCTTATTTATTGCAGGGTATTTGTGTATTGTGTTTCTGTCTTTGGTTTTCTTTTCTGGTTAATTACTGTATTCTTATCCAACTACTTACATACATGCTGTTTAATAATGTGTTCAACAATCTTTCCTCATATAGAAGTAAGGCTCACTGGCCTTTAATTTCTTGGCTCAATATCCTTTCCTTTTCTGAGGATAGGGACAACATTTGCCCTTCTCCAATCTTCTAGGATTTGTCCTGTTCGCCAGGATTTTTCAAAGATTCTTGCTAGTGGTTCTGCAATTTCCTCTGCTATCTCTTTCAGTACCCTAGGATGTAATTCATCTGGACCAAGAGATTTAAATTCCTGTAAATGAGCTAAGTGTTCCCTTACCATCTCTCTGTTTATATATAGTGTGAATCCTTTTATTCCTTCGATAGCAGAGCGAAGATCAGTTGATATTACCATAGCTTTTTTAGAGAACACAGATGCAAAATAAGAATTTAAAAGTTCGTCCTTCTCAACCTCATTTTTGACCACTTCACCCTTTTCATTCTATAAAAATCATATAGCATCTTTGACTTTTCTTTTGCTTTTGACGTACCCCCAGAATCCTATTATATTGCTTTTGGTCTCCCTTGCAAGCTTCTCTTCATTACTGGCTCTGGCTCTTCTAACACTTGCCCTGCATTCCCTGCAGACACCATTATATTCTTCTTTAGATATGCCCCCTCTTTTCATTTAATATACATTTATTTTTAAAAAGTTTTAAGTTCTGTGATCATCCATCCTGGTCTATTTAAATGCTTTCAATTCTTTCTTCTTTTTGGGATTGTTATTGATTGTGCAGTGAGAATTTCATTTAGCAAAATCTCCCATCCTTCTTGGACATTTTGTGTTCTTTAGAACATCAAGCCAACCTTTCCTACCCTCTTCCTGAGTCCATTAAAACCTTAAAGTCTGAGTCCTCACTGGTCTTTCTCCTCTTGTAATCCGAAATTCGAGGATAGCATGATCGCTGCCTCCTAAATTTCTGCCACCTGTTGGTAAGAATTAGGTACAAGATGGCAGATCTTCTTGTTCTCTCTTCCACCTTTTGAAAGATAAAGTTGTCAGCGAGAGAAGATAAGAATTTTCTGGACCCATTACTTTTGCCTGAGAGAGATTCCCAACAAATATCTGGATAGTTAAAATCTCCCATGATCACTATGTCGTACTTTTCAGAGAACAGAGACATCTGATGTAAAAAAGAGTTCATCCATATCTTCAGTCTGTTCAGGTGGCCTATAGTAAACACCTACAATAGTGTCCTTTTCGTTCTTCTCTCCTTGTATTCTTACCCAAACAGTTTCTGCAGAGTTACCATTCTCTGAAGCTTGGATCTCTGTGGAGATATACGTTTTCCTAACATACAATGCAACACTTTCTCCCCTTTTGTTAATCCTGTTTCTAATAAATAAGTTGTAGCCTTCAAGGTTTGGTTTCCACTCATGTGTATCATCCCACCAAGTTTCATTGATGCCTATGACATATCTCTCTTCCTGTGTTAGCAGCTCCAATTATTCTTGTCTGTTTCCCATGCTCTGTGCATTTGTATAGAGACATTTTAGTTCGCAGTAGGTTTCTCTTGCTCTTCCATTTTCGTTCAGAATTTGATCAAAATTTCTCAAAAGAATTCATTAGCTGCATAAGGTTTTCCTGGCCGTATATTTCCCATCCCATAATTCTCTAGTTTAAAGCTGTCCTCATGAGTGTAGCAAGTAGTGTTGAGCGAACATGCTAGACACTGCTCGGTACTCGCCCGAGCATCACGCTACTCGGGATGTTCGGCGAGCACCGAGCATTTCCGGGTTACTCGGGCGGGAGCTCGGGTCTCCGCCCTGCATGTTTGGCGCTCTTTACAGAGCCAATGAACATGCACGGATTGCCAGCCAGTCACTGTAATGCTGCAGCCATGTTGGTTGTGGGCATTACAGTGATTGGCTGGCCGCACAGCGTCACCTCGAGTATTTAAAACTGGGCGCCGCCATCTTGGACACAGTTGCTCCGGATTAGACAGTGTAGGGACAGCGCTGCTGATTTAGGGAGAGATATAAACTGCGAAATAGTTAGTGTAGGGTCTGTAAAGGCTGCAAGAACAAACAAACAGTCCTTTTCAGGACTAATATCCATCCCAGATACCAGACAGCCAGGCTGTATAGGAGACACAGTGGTTATACCAGCAAATGCTGCATTACAGTCCTGTGTGCTCCTGTTGCTGAAATTGCTGGACTTAGCAGCAGGTGTCGGGGGCCAGGAAAAATCCTTTTTTTTTTCATCTAAATCCTCCTTTTTTTCCTCCTTCACACTGTACAAATACCCGTCTTATTAACCTTTTGGCGTGTCCCCCCCCCAAAAAAAAAGCGTGTCTCTGTTTTTTCAGACACAAATATAACTGTTGAACATAGTCTGGTGTAGGCTAGAGAAACAGAAGTGTTTTTTTGCACTTAAATGGTTCAAACCTCTGTACTATCCATTTTGGGCCATTTGTATCTAAAAAAAAAAACAGTTTGAGTGTGTCGCTCACTGTTCAGCTGCAAATATCTCTATTTAAAAAAGTGTGGCATACCCCAGTAAACAATAACTGTGGTTTTGCCATCCCACGGTAAAAAATCTCTATTATTCAGCTTTTGGTATATTTTCCGTAAAGAAAAACAGTAGTGTCTCCTGACTGTTGTGACACAAAAATATATCTGTTGAAAATAGTCTTGTGTAGGCCCGACATCCCAGTGTGGTTTCGAAGTTCCACGGGTCAAATCGCTGTACTATCCAGTTTTGGGCCTTTGGTATCTAAAAAAATAGCAGTTTGAGTGTGTCGCTCACTGTTCAGCCGCAAATATCTCTATTTAAAAAAGTGTGGTATACCCCAGTAAATAATAACTGTGGTTTTGCCATCCCACGGTAAAAAATCTCTATTATTCAGCTTTTGGTAGCTTTTTCCGTAAAGAAAAACAGTAGTGTCTCCTGACTGTTGTGACACAAAAATATATCTGTTGAAAATAGTCTTGTGTAGGCCCGACTTCCCGGTGTGGTTTCGCAGTTCCACGGGTCAAATAGCTGTACTATCCAGTTTTGGGCCTTTGGTATCTAAAAAAAAAGCAGTTTGAGTGTGTCGCTCACTGTTCAGCCGCAAATATCTCTATTTAAAAAAGTGTGGTATACCCCAGAAAATAATAACTGTGGTTTTGCCATCCCACGGTAAAAAATCTCTATTATTCAGCTTTTGATAGTTTTTTCCGTAAAGAAAAACAGTAGTGTCTCCTGACTGTTGTGACACAAAAATATATCTGTTGAAAATAGTCGTGTGTAGGCCCGACATCCCAGTGTGGTTTCGCAGTTCCACGGGTCAAATCGCTGTACTATCCAGTTTTGGGCCTTTGGTATCTAAAAAAAAGCAGTTTGAGTGTGTCGCTCACTGTTCAGCCGCAAATATCTCTATTTAAAAAAGTGTGGTATACCCCAGTAAACAATAACTGTGGTTTTGCCATCCCACGGTATAAAATCTCTATTATTCAGCTTTTGGTAGTTTTTTCCATAAAGAAAACATTAGTGTCTCCTGACTGTTGTGACACAAAAATATATCTGTTGAAAATAGTCTTGTGTAGGCCCGACATCCCAGTGTGGTTTCGTAGTTCCACGGGTCAAATCGCTGTACTATCCAGTTTTGGGCCTTTGGTGTCTAAAAAAAAAGCAGTTTGAGTGTGTCGCTCACTGTTCAGCTGCAAATATCTCTATTTAAAAAAGTGTGGTATACCCCAGTAAACAATAACTGTGGTTTTGCCATCCCACGGTAAAAAATCTCTATTATTCAGCTTTTGGTAGTTTTTTCTGTAAAGAAAAACAGTAGTGTCTCCTGACTGTTGTGACACAAAAATATATCTGTTGAAAATAGTCTTGTGTAGGCCCGACATCCCAGTGTGGTTTCGCAGTTCCACGGGTCAAATCGCTGTACTATCCAGTTTTGGGCCTTTGGTATCTAAAAAAAATGCAGTTTGAGTGTGTCGCTCACTGTTCAGCCACAAATATCTCTATTTAAAAAAGTGTGGTATACCCCAGTAAACAATAACTGTGGTTTTGCCATCCCACGGTAAAAAAATCTCTATTATTCAGCTTTTGGTAGTTTTTTCCGTAAAGAAAAACAGTAGTGTCTCCTGACTGTTGTGACACAAAAATATATCTGTTGAAAATAGTCTTGTGTAGGCCCGACATCCCAGTGTGGTTTCGCAGTTCCACGGGTCAAATCGCTGTACTATCCAGTTTTGGGCCTTTGGTATCTAAAAAAAAAGCAGTTTGAGTGTGTCGCTCACTGTTCAGCCGCAAATATCTCTATTTAAAAAAGTGTGGTATACCCCAGTAAACAATAACTGCGGTTTTGCCATCCCACGGTAAAAAATCTCTATTATTCAGCCTTTGGTAGTTTTTTCCATAAAGAAAAACAGTAGTGTCTCCTGACTGTTGTGACACAAAAATATATCTGTTGAAAATAGTCTTGTGTAGGCTCGACATCCCAGTGTGGTTTCGCAGTTCCACGGGTCAAATCGCTGTACTATCCAGTTTTGGGCCTTTGGTATCTAAAAAAAAAGCAGTTTGAGTGTGTCGCTCACTGTTCAGCCGCAAATATCTCTATTTAAAAAAGTGTGGTATACCCGAGTAAACAATAACTGTGGTTTTGCCATGCCACGGTAAAAAATCTCTATTATTCAGCTTTTGGTAGTTTTTTCCATAAAGAAAAACAGTAGTGTCTCCTGACTGTTGTGACACAAAAATATATCTGTTGAAAATAGTCTTGTGTAGGCCCGACATCCCAGTGTGGTTTCGCAGCTCCACGGGTCAAATCGCTGTACTATCCAGTTTTGGGCCTTTGGTATCTAAAAAAAATGCAGTTTGAGTGTGTCGCTCACTGTTCAGCCGCAAATATCTCTATTTAAAAAAGTGTGGTATACCCCAGTAAACAATAACTGTGGTTTTGCCATCCCACGGTAAAAAATCTCTATTATTCAGCTTTTGGTATATTTTCCGCAAAGAAAAACAGTAGTGTCTCCTCACTGTTGTGACACAAAAATATATCTGTTGAAAATAGTCTTGTGTAGGCCCGACATCCCAGTGTGGCTTCGAAGTTCCACGGGTCAAATCGCTGTACTATCCAGTTTTGGGCCTTTGGTATCTAAAAAAAAAGCAGTTTGAGTGTGTCGCTCACTGTTCAGCCGCAAATATCTCTATTTAAAAAAGTGTGGTATACCCCAGTAAACAATAACTGTGGTTTTGCCATCCCACGGTAAAAAATCTCTATTATTCAGCCTTTGGTAGTTTTTTCCACAAAGAAAAACAGTAGTGTCTCCTGACTGTTGTGACACAAAAATATATCTGTTGAAAATAGTCTTGTGTAGGCCCGACATCCCAGTGTGGTTTCGCAGTTCCACAGGTCAAATCGCTGTACTATCCAGTTTTGGGCCTTTGGTATCTAAAAAAAAAGCAGTTTGAGTGTGTCACTCACTGTTCAGCCGCAAATATCTCTATTTAAAAAAGTGTGGTATACCCCAGTAAACAATAACTGTGGTTTTGCCATCCCACGGTAAAAAATCTCTATTATTCAGGTTTTGGTAGTTTTTTCCGTAAAGAAAAACAGTAGTGTCTCCTGACTGTTGTGACACAAAAATATATCTGTTGAAAATAGTCTTGTGTAGGCCCGACATCCCAGTGTGGTTTCGCAGCTCCACGGGTCAAATCGCTGTACTATCCAGTTTTGGGCCTTTGGTATCTAAAAAAAATGCAGTTTGAGTGTGTCGCTCACTGTTCAGCCGCAAATATCTCTATTTAAAAAAGTGTGGTATACCCCAGTAAACAATAACTGTGGTTTTGCCATCCCACGGTAAAAAATCTCTATTATTCAGCTTTTGGTATATTTTCCGCAAAGAAAAACAGTAGTGTCTCCTCACTGTTGTGACACAAAAATATATCTGTTGAAAATAGTCTTGTGTAGGCCCGACTTCCCAGTGTGGTTTCGAAGTACCACCGGTCAAATCGCTGTACTATCCAGTTTTGGGCCTTTGGTATCTAAAAAAAAGCAGTTTGAGTGTGTCGCTCACTGTTCAGCCGCAAATATCTCTATTTAAAAAAGTGTGGTATACCCCAGTAAACAATAACTGTGGTTTTGCCATCCCACGGTAAAAAATCTCTATTATTCAGCTTTTGGTAGTTTTTTCCGTAAAGAAAAACAGTAGTGTCTCCTGACTGTTGTGACACAAAAATATATCTGTTGAAAATAGTCTTGTGTAGGCCCGACATCCCAGTGTGGTTTCGCAGTTCCACGGGTCAAATCGCTGTACTATCCAGGTTTGGGCCTTTGGTATCTAAAAAAAAAGCAGTTTGAGTGTGTCGCTCACTGTTCAGCCGCAAATATCTCTATTTAAAAAAGTGTGGTATACCCCAGTAAACAATAACTGTGGTTTTGCCATCCCACGGTAAAAAATCTCTATTATTCAGCTTTTGGTAGTTTTTTCCGTAAAGAAAAACAGTAGTGTCTCCTGACTGTTGTGACACAAAAATATATCTGTTGAAAATAGTCTTGTGTAGGCCCGACATCCCAGTGTGGTTTCGCAGTTCCACGGGTCAAATCGCTGTACTATCCAGGTTTGGGCCTTTGGTATCTAAAAAAAAAGCAGTTTGAGTGTGTCGCTCACTGTTCAGCCGCAAATATCTTTATTTAAAAAAGTGTGGTATACCCCAGTAAACAATAACTGTGGTTTTGCCATCCCACGGTAAAAAATCTCTATTATTCAGCTTTTGGTATATTTTCCATAAATAAAAACAGTAGTGTCTCCTTACTGTTGTGACACAAAAATATATCTGTTGAAAATAGTCTTGTGTAGGCCCGACATCCAAGTGTGGTTTCGAAGTTCCACGGGTCAAATCGCTGTACTATCCAGTTTTGGACCTTTGGTATCTAAAAAAAAAGCAGTTTGAGTGTGTCGCTCACTGTTCAGCCGCAAATATCTCTATTTAAAAAGTGTGGTGTACCCCAGTAAACAATAACTGTGGTTTTGCCATCCCACGGTAAAAATCTCTATTATTCAGCTTTTGGTAGTTTTTTCCGTAAAGAAAAACAGTAGTGTCTCCTGACTCTTGTGACACAAAAATATATCTGTTGAAAATAGTCTTGTGTAGGCCTGACATCCCAGTGTGGTTTCGCTGTTCCACGGGTCAAATCGCTGTACTATCCAGTTTTTTGCCTTTGGTATCTAAAAAAAAGGCAGTTTGAGTGTGTCGCTCACTGTGCAGCCGCAAATATCTCTATTTAAAAAGTGTGGTATACCCCAGTAAATAATAACTGTGGTTTTGCCATCACACGGTAAAAAATCTCTATTATTCAGCTTTTGGTAGTTTTTTCCATAAAGAAAAACAGTAGTGTCTCCTGACTGTTGTGACACAAAAATATATCTGTTGAAAATAGTCTTATGTAGGCCCGACATCCCAGTGTGGTTTCGCAGTTCCACGGGTCAAATCGCTGTACTATCCAGTTTTGGGCCTTTGGTATCTAAAAAAAAAGCAGTTTGAGTGTGTCGCTCACTGTTCAGCCGCAAATATCTCTATTTAAAAAAGTGTGGTATACCCCAGTAAACAATAACTGTGGTTTTGCCATCCCACGGTAAAAATCTCTATTATTCAGCTTTTGATATATTTTCCGTAAAGAAAAACAGTAGTGTCTCCTCTCTGTTGTGACACAAAAATATATCTGTTGAAAATAGTCTTGTGTAGGCCCGACATCCCAGTGTGGTTTTGCAGTTCCACGGGTCAAATCGCTGTACTATCCAGTTTTGGGCCTTTGGTATCTAAAAAAAAAGCAGTTTGAGTGTGTCGCTCACTGTTGAGCCGCAAATATCTCTATTTAAAAAAGTGTGGTATACCCCAGTAAACAATAACTGTGGTTTTGCCATCCCACGGTAAAAAATCTCTATTATTCAGCTTTTGGTATATTTTCCATAAAGAAAAACAGTAGTGTCTCCTGACTGTTGTGACACAAAAATATATCTGTTGAAAATAGTCTTGTGTAGGCCCGACATCCCAGTGTGGTTTCGCAGCTCCACGGGTCAAATCGCTGTACTATCCAGTTTTGGGCCTTTGGTATCTAAAAAAAATGCAGTTTGAGTGTGTCGCTCACTGTTCAGCCGCAAATATCTCTATTTAAAAAGTGTGGTATACCCCAGTAAACAATAACTGTGGTTTTGCCATCCCACGATAAAAAATCTCTATTATTCAGCTTTTGGTAGTTTTTTCCATAAAGAAAAACAGTAGTGTCTCCTGACTGTTGTGACACAAAAATATATCTGTTGAAAATAGTCTTGTGTAGGCCCGACATCCCAGTGTGGTTTCGCAGTTCCACGGGTCAAATCGCTGTACTATCCAGTTTTGGGCCTTTGGTATCTAAAAAAAAAGCAGTTTGAGTGTGTCGCTCACTGTTCAGCCGCAAATATCTCTATTTAAAAAAGTGTGGTATACCCCAGTAAACAATAACTGTGGTTTTGCCATCCCACGGTAAAAAATCTCTATTATTCAGCTTTTGGTAGTTTTTTCCATAAAGAAAACTGTAGTGTCTCCTGACTGTTGTGACACAAAAATATATCTGTTGAAAATAGTCTTGTGTAGGCCCGACATCCCAGTGTGGTTTCGCAGTTCAACGGGTCAAATCGCTGTACTATCCAGTTTTGGGCCTTTGGTATCTAAAAAAAAAGCAGTTTGAGTGTGTCGCTCACTGTTCAGGCGCAAATATCTCTATTTAAAAAAGTGTGGTATACCCCAGTAAACAATAACTGTGGTTTTGCCATCCCACGGTAAAAATCTCTATTATTCAGCTTTTGGTATATTTTCCGCAAAGAAAAACAGTAGTGTCTCCTCACTGTTGTGACACAAAAATATATCTGTTGAAAATAGTCTTGTGTAGGCCCGACATCCCAGTGTGGTTTCGAAGTTCCACGGGTCAAATCGCTGTACTATCCAGTTTTGGGCCTTTGGTATCTAAAAACAAAGCAGTTTGAGTGTGTCGCTCACTGTTCAGCCGCAAATATCTCTATTTAAAAAAGTGTGGTATACCCCAGTAAACAATAACTGTGGTTTTGCCATCCCACGGTAAAAAATCTCTATTATTCAGCTTTTGGTAGTTTTTTCCATAAAGAAAAACAGTAGTGTCTCCTCACTGTTGTGACACAAAAATATATCTGTTGAAAATAGTCTTGTGTAGGCCCGACATCCCAGTGTGGTTTCGCAGCTCAACGGGTCAAATCGCTGTACTATCCAGTTTTGGGCCTTTGGTATCTAAAAAAAATGCAGTTTGAGTGTGTCGCTCACTGTTCAGCCGCAGATATCTCTATTTAAAAAAGTGTGGTATACCCCAGTAAACAATAACTGTGGTTTTGCCATCCCACGGTAAAAAGTCTCTATTATTCATCTTTTGGTATATTTTCCGCAAAGAAAAACAGTAGTGTCTCCTCACTGTTGTGACACAAAAATATATCTGTTGAAAATAGTCTTGTGTAGGCCCGACATCCCAGTGTGGTTTCGAAGTTCCACGGGTCAAATCGCTGTATTATCCAGTTTTGGGCCTTTGGTATCTAAAAAAAAAGCAGTTTGAGTGTGTCGCTCACTGTTCAGCCGCAAATATCTCTATTTAAAAAAGTGTGGTATACCCCAGTAAACAATAACTGTGGTTTTGCCATCCCACGGTAAAAAATCTCTATTATTCAGCTTTTGGTAGTTTTTTCCGTAAAGAAAAACAGTAGTGTCTCCTGACTGTTGTGACACAAAAATATATCTGTTGAAAATAGTCTTGTGTAGGCCCGACATCCCAGTGTGGTTTCGCAGTTCCACGGGTCAAATCGCTGTACTATCCAGGTTTGGGCCTTTGGTATCTAAAAAAAAAGCAGTTTGAGTGTGTCGCTCAATGTTCAGCCGCAAATATCTCTATTTAAAAAAGTGTGGTATACCCCAGTAAAGAATAACTGTGGTTTTGCCATCCCACGGTAAAAAATCTCTATTATTCAGCTTTTGGTATATTTTCCGCAAAGAAAAACAGTAGTGTCTCCTCACTGTTGTGACACAAAAATATATCTGTTGAAAATAGTCTTGTGTAGGCCCGACATCCCAGTGTGGTTTCGAAGTTCCACGGGACAAATCGCTGTACTATCCAGTTTTGGGCCTTTGGTATCTAAAAAAAAAGCAGTTTGAGTGTGTCGCTCACTGTTCAGCCGCAAATATCTCTATTTAAAAAAGTGTGGTATACCCCAGTAAACAATAACTGTGGTTTTGCCATCCCACGGTAAAAAATCTCTATTATTCAGCTTTTGGTAGTTTTTTCCGTAAAGAAAAACAGTAGTGTCTCCTGACTGTTGTGACACAAAAATATATCTGTTGAAAATAGTCTTGTGTAGGCCCGACATCCCAGTGTGGTTTCGCAGTTCCACGGGTCAAATCGCTGTACTATCCAGGTTTGGGCCTTTGGTATCTAAAAAAAAAGCAGTTTGAGTGTGTCGCTCACTGTTCAGCCGCAAATATCTCTATTTAAAAAAGTGTGGTATACCCCAGTAAACAACTGTGGTTTTGCCATCCCACGGTAAAAAATCTCTATTATTCAGCTTTTGGTATATTTTCCATAAATAAAAACAGTAGTGTCTCCTTACTGTTGTGACACAAAAATATATCTGTTGAAAATAGTCTTGTGTAGGCCCGACATCCCAGTGTGGTTTCGAAGTTCCACGGGTCAAATCGCTGTACTATCCAGTTTTGGACCTTTGGTATCTAAAAAAAAAGCAGTTTGAGTGTGTCGCTCACTGTTCAGCCGCAAATATCTCTATTTAAAAAGTGTGGTGTACCCCAGTAAACAATAACTGTGGTTTTGCCATCCCACGGTAAAAAATCTCTATTGTTCAGCTTTTGGTAGTTTTTTCCGTAAAGAAAAACAGTAGTGTCTCCTGACTCTTGTGACACAAAAATATATCTGTTGAAAATAGTCTTGTGTAGGCCTGACATCCCAGTGTGGTTTCGCTGTTCCATGGGTCAAATCGCTGTACTATCCAGTTTTTTGCCTTTGGTATCTAAAAAAAAGGCAGTTTGAGTGTGTCGCTCACTGTGCAGCCGCAAATATCTCTATTTAAAAAGTGTGGTATACCCCAGTAAATAATAACTGTGGTTTTGCCATCCCACGGAAAAAATCTCTATTATTCAGCTTTTGGTAGTTTTTTCCATAAAGAAAAACAGTAGTGTCTCCTGACTGTTGTGACACAAAAATATATCTGTTGAAAATAGTCTTATGTAGGCCCGACATCCCAGTGTGGTTTCGCAGTTCCACGGGTCAAATCGCTGTACTATCCAGTTTTGGGCCTTTGGTATCTAAAAAAAAAGCAGTTTGAGTGTGTCGCTCACTGTTCAGCCGCAAATATCTCTATTTAAAAAAGTGTGGTATACCCCAGTAAACAATAACTGTGGTTTTGCCATCCCACGGTAAAAAATCTCTATTATTCAGCTTTTGGGATATTTTCCGCAAAGAAAAACAGTAGTGTCTCCTCACTGTTGTGACACAAAAATATATCTGTTGAAAATAGTCTTGTGTAGGCCCGACATCCCAGTGTGGTTTCGAAGTTCCACGGGTCAAATCGCTGTACTATCCAGTTTTGGGCCTTTGGTATCTAAAAAAAAAGCAGTTTGAGTGTGTCGCTCACTGTTCAGCCGCAAATATCTCTATTTAAAAAAGTGTGGTATACCCCAGTAAACAATAACTGTGGTTTTGCCAACCCACGGTAAAAAATCTCTATTATTCAGCTTTTGGTAGTTTTTTCCGTAAAGAAAACCAGTAGTGTCTCCTGACTGTTGTGACACAAAAATATATCTGTTGAAAATAGTCTTGTGTAGGCCCGACATCCCAGTGTGGTTTCGCAGTTCCACGGGTCAAATCGCTGTACTATCCAGGTTTGGGCCTTTGGTATCTAAAAAAAAAGCAGTTTGAGTGTGTCGCTCACTGTTCAGCCGCAAATATCTCTATTTAAAAAAGTGTGGTATACCCCAGTAAACAATAACTGTGGTTTTGCCATCCCACGGTAAAAAATCTCTATTATTCAGCTTTTGGTATATTTTCCGCAAAGAAAAACAGTAGTGTCTCCTCACTGTTGTGACACAAAAATATATCTGTTGAAAATAGTCTTGTGTAGGCCCGACATCCCAGTGTGGTTTCGAAGTTCCACGGGTCAAATCGCTGTACTATCCACTTTTGGGCCTTTGGTATCTAAAAAAAAAGCAGTTTGAGTGTGTCGCTCACTGTTCAGCCGCAAATATCTCTATTTAAAAAAGTGTGGTATACCCCAGTAAACAATAACTGTGGTTTTGCCATCCCACGGTAAAAAATCTCTATTATTCAGCTTTTGGTAGTTTTTTCCGTAAAGAAAAACAGTAGTGTCTCCTGACTGTTGTGACACAAAAATATATCTGTTGAAAATAGTCTTGTGTAGGCCCGACATCCCAGTGTGGTTTCGCAGTTCCACGGGTCAAATCGCTGTACTATCCAGGTTTGGGCTTTGGTATCTAAAAAAAAAGCAGTTTGAGTGTGTCGCTCACTGTTCAGCCGCAAATATCTCTATTTAAAAAAGTGTGGTATACCCCAGTAAACAATAACTGTGGTTTTGCCATCCCACGGTAAAAAATCTCTATTATTCAGCTTTTGGTATATTTTCCATAAATAAAAACAGTAGTGTCTCCTTACTGTTGTGACACAAAAATATATCTGTTGAAAATAGTCTTGTGTAGGCCCGACATCCCAGTGTGGTTTCGAAGTTCCACGGGTCAAATCGCTGTACTATCCAGTTTTGGACCTTTGGTATCTAAAAAAAAAGCAGTTTGAGTGTGTCGCTCACTGTTCAGCCGCAAATATCTCTATTTAAAAAGTGTGGTGTACCCCAGTAAACAATAACTGTGGTTTTGCCATCCCACGGTAAAAAATCTCTATTGTTCAGCTTTTGGTAGTTTTTTCCGTAAAGAAAAACAGTAGTGTCTCCTGACTCTTGTGACACAAAAATATATCTGTTGAAAATAGTCTTGTGTAGGCCTGACATCCCAGTGTGGTTTCACTGTTCCACGGGTCAAATCGCTGTACTATCCAGTTTTTTGCCTTTGGTATCTAAAAAAAAGGCAGTTTGAGTGTGTCGCTCACTGTGCAGCCGCAAATATCTCTATTTAAAAAGTGTGGTATACCCCAGTAAATAATAACTGTGGTTTTGCCATCCCACGGTAAAAAATCTCTATTATTCAGCTTTTGGTAGTTTTTTCCATAAAGAAAAACAGTAGTGTCTCCTGACTGTTGTGACACAAAAATATATCTGTTGAAAATAGTCTTATGTAGGCCCGACATCCCAGTGTGGTTTCGGAGTTCCACGGGTCAAATCGCTGTACTATCCAGTTTTGGGCCTTTGGTATCTAAAAAAAAAGCAGTTTGAGTGTGTCGCTCACTGTTCAGCCGCAAATATCTCTATTTAAAAAAGTGTGGTATACCCCAGTAAACAATAACTGTGGTTTTGCCATCCCACGGTAAAAATCTCTATTATTCAGCTTTTGGTATATTTTCCGCAAAGAAAAACAGTAGTGTCTCCTCACTGTTGTGACACAAAAATATATCTGTTGAAAATAGTCTTGTGTAGGCCCGACATCCCAGTGTGGTTTCGAAGTTCCACGGGTCAAATCGCTGTACTATCCAGTTTTGGGCCTTTGGTATCTAAAAAAAAAGCAGTTTGAGTGTGTCGCTCACTGTTCAGCCGCAAATATCTCTATTTAAAAAAGTGTGGTATACCCCAGTAATCAATAACTGTGGTTTTGCCATCCCACGGTAAAAATCTCTATTATTCAGCTTTTGGTATATTTTCCGCAAAGAAAAACAGTAGTGTCTCCTCACTGTTGTGACACAAAAATATATCTGTTGAAAATAGTCTTGTGTAGGCCCGACATCCCAGTGTGGTTTCGAAGTTCCACGGGTCAAATCGCTGTACTATCCAGTTTTGGGCCTTTGGTATCTAAAAAAAAAGCAGTTTGAGTGTGTCGCTCACTGTTCAGCCGCAAATATCTCTATTTAAAAAAGTGTGGTATACCCCAGTAAACAATAACTGTGGTTTTGCCATCCCACGGTAAAAAATCTCTATTATTCAGCTTTTGGTAGTTTTTTCCGTAAAGAAAAACAGTAGTGTCTCCTGACTGTTGTGACACAAAAATATATCTGTTGAAAATAGTCTTGTGTAGGCCCGACATCCCAGTGTGGTTTCGCAGTTCCACGGGTCAAATCGCTGTACTATCCAGGTTTGGGCCTTTGGTATCTAAAAAAAAAGCAGTTTGAGTGTGTCGCTCAATGTTCAGCCGCAAATATCTCTATTTAAAAAAGTGTGGTATACCCCAGTAAACAATAACTGTGGTTTTGCCATCCCACGGTAAAAAATCTCTATTATTCAGCTTTTGGTATATTTTCCGCAAAGAAAAACAGTAGTGTCTCCTCACTGTTGTGACACAAAAATATATCTGTTGAAAATAGTCTTGTGTAGGCCCGACATCCCAGTGTGGTTTCGAAGTTCCACGGGTCAAATCGCTGTACTATCGACTTTTGGGCCTTTGGTATCTAAAAAAAAAGCAGTTTGAGTGTGTCGCTCACTGTTCAGCCGCAAATATCTCTATTTAAAAAAGTGTGGTATACCCCAGTAAACAATAACTGTGGTTTTGCCATCCCACGGTAAAAAATCTCTATTATTCAGCTTTTGGTAGTTTTTTCCGTAAAGAAAAACAGTAGTGTCTCCTGACTGTTGTGACACAAAAATATATCTGTTGAAAATAGTCTTGTGTAGGCCCGACATCCCAGTGTGGTTTCGCAGTTCCACGGGTCAAATCGCTGTACTATCCAGGTTTGGGCCTTTGGTATCTAAAAAAAAAGCAGTTTGAGTGTGTCGCTCACTGTTCAGCCGCAAATATCTCTATTTAAAAAAGTGTGGTATACCCCAGTAAACAATAACTGTGGTTTTGCCATCCCACGGTAAAAAATCTCTATTATTCAGCTTTTGGTATATTTTCCATAAATAAAAAGAGTAGTGTCTCCTTACTGTTGTGACACAAAAATATATCTGTTGAAAATAGTCTTGTGTAGGCCCGACATCCCAGTGTGGTTTCGAAGTTCCACGGGTCAAATCGCTGTACTATCCAGTTTTGGACCTTTGGTATCTAAAAAAAAAGCAGTTTGAGTGTGTCGCTCACTGTTCAGCCGCAAATATCTCTATTTAAAAAGTGTGGTGTACCCCAGTAAACAATAACTGTGGTTTTGCCATCCCACGGTAAAAAATCTCTATTGTTCAGCTTTTGGTAGTTTTTTCCGTAAAGAAAAACAGTAGTGTCTCCTGACTCTTGTGACACAAAAATATATCTGTTGAAAATAGTCTTGTGTAGGCCTGACATCCCAGTGTGGTTTCGCTGTTCCACGGGTCAAATCGCTGTACTATCCAGTTTTTTGCCTTTGGTATCTAAAAAAAAGGCAGTTTGAGTGTGTCGCTCACTGTGCATCCGCAAATATCTCTATTTAAAAAGTGTGGTATACCCCAGTAAATAATAACTGTGGTTTTGCCATCCCACGGTAAAAAATCTCTATTATTCAGCTTTTGGTAGTTTTTTCCATAAAGAAAAACAGTAGTGTCTCCTGACTGTTGTGACACAAAAATATATCTGTTGAAAATAGTCTTATGTAGGCCCGACATCCCAGTGTGGTTTCGCAGTTCCACGGGTCAAATCGCTGTACTATCCAGTTTTGGGCCTTTGGTATCTAAAAAAAAAGCAGTTTGAGTGTGTCGCTCACTGTTCAGCCGCAAATATCTCTATTTAAAAAAGTGTGGTATAACCCAGTAAACAATAACTGTGGTTTTGCCATCCCACGGTAAAAATCTCTATTATTCAGCTTTTGGTATATTTTCCGCAAAGAAAAACAGTAGTGTCTCCTCACTGTTGTGACACAAAAATATATCTGTTGAAAATAGTCTTGTGTAGGCCCGACATCCCAGTGTGGTTTCGAAGTTCCACGGGTCAAATCGCTGTACTATCCAGTTTTGGGCCTTTGGTATCTAAAAAAAAAGCAGTTTGAGTGTGTCGCTCACTGTTCAGCCGCAAATATCTCTATTTAAAAAAGTGTGGTATACCCCAGTAAACAATAACTGTGGTTTTGCCATCCCACGGTAAAAATCTCTATTATTCAGCTTTTGGTATATTTTCCGCAAAGAAAAACAGTAGTGTCTCCTCACTGTTGTGACACAAAAATATATCTGTTGAAAATAGTCTTGTGTAGGCCCGACATCCCAGTGTGGTTTCGAAGTTCCACGTGTCAAATCGCTGTACTATCCAGTTTTGGGCCTTTGGTATCTAAAAAAAAAGCAGTTTGAGTGTGTCGCTCACTGTTCAGCCGCAAATATCTCTATTTAAAAAAGTGTGGTATACCCCAGTAAACAATAACTGTGGTTTTGCCATCCCACGGTAAAAAATCTCTATTATTCAGCTTTTGGTAGTTTTTTCCGTAAAGAAAAACAGTAGTGTCTCCTGACTGTTGTGACACAAAAATATATCTGTTGAAAATAGTCTTGTGTAGGCCCGACATCCCAGTGTGGTTTCGCAGTTCCACGGGTCAAATCGCTGTACTATCCAGGTTTGGGCCTTTGGTATCTAAAAAAAAAGCAGTTTGAGTGTGTCGCTCAATGTTCAGCCGCAAATATCTCTATTTAAAAAAGTGTGGTATACCCCAGTAAACAATAACTGTGGTTTTGCCATCCCACGGTAAAAAATCTCTATTATTCAGCTTTTGGTATATTTTCCGCAAAGAAAAACAGTAGTGTCTCCTCACTGTTGTGACACAAAAATATATCTGTTGAAAATAGTCTTGTGTAGGCCCGACATCCCAGTGTGGTTTCGAAGTTCCACGGGACAAATCGCTGTACTATCCAGTTTTGGGCCTTTGGTATCTAAAAAAAAAGCAGTTTGAGTGTGTCGCTCACTGTTCAGCCGCAAATATCTCTATTTAAAAAAGTGTGGTATACCCCAGTAAACAATAACTGTGGTTTTGCCATCCCACGGTAAAAAATCTCTATTATTCAGCTTTTGGTAGTTTTTTCCGTAAAGAAAAACAGTAGTGTCTCCTGACTGTTGTGACACAAAAATATATCTGTTGAAAATAGTCTTGTGTAGGCCCGACATCCCAGTGTGGTTTCGCAGTTCCACGGGTCAAATCGCTGTACTATCCAGGTTTGGGCCTTTGGTATCTAAAAAAAAAGCAGTTTGAGTGTGTCGCTCACTGTTCAGCCGCAAATATCTCTATTTAAAAAAGTGTGGTATACCCCAGTAAACAACTGTGGTTTTGCCATCCCACGGTAAAAAATCTCTATTGTTCAGCTTTTGGTAGTTTTTTCCGTAAAGAAAAACAGTAGTGTCTCCTGACTCTTGTGACACAAAAATATATCTGTTGAAAATAGTCTTGTGTAGGCCTGACATCCCAGTGTGGTTTCGCTGTTCCACGGGTCAAATCGCTGTACTATCCAGTTTTTTGCCTTTGGTATCTAAAAAAAAGGCAGTTTGAGTGTGTCGCTCACTGTTCAGCCGCAAATATCTCTATTTAAAAAAGTGTGGTATACCCCAGTAAACAATAACTGTGGTTTTGCCATCCCACGGTAAAAAATCTCTATTATTCAGCTTTTGGTAGTTTTTTCCGTAAAGAAAAACAGTAGTGTCTCCTGACTGTTGTGACACAAAAATATATCTGTTGAAAATAGTCTTGTGTAGGCCCGACATCCCAGTGTGGTTTCGCAGTTCCACGGGTCAAATCGCTGTACTATCCAGGTTTGGGCCTTTGGTATCTAAAAAAAAAGCAGTTTGAGTGTGTCGCTCAATGTTCAGCCGCAAATATCTCTATTTAAAAAAGTGTGGTATACCCCAGTAAACAATAACTGTGGTTTTGCCATCCCACGGTAAAAAATCTCTATTATTCAGCTTTTGGTATATTTTCCGCAAAGAAAAACAGTAGTGTCTCCTCACTGTTGTGACACAAAAATATATCTGTTGAAAATAGTCTTGTGTAGGCCCGACATCCCAGTGTGGTTTCGAAGTTCCACGGGTCAAATCGCTGTACTATCGACTTTTGGGCCTTTGGTATCTAAAAAAAAAGCAGTTTGAGTGTGTCGCTCACTGTTCAGCCGCAAATATCTCTATTTAAAAAAGTGTGGTATACCCCAGTAAACAATAACTGTGGTTTTGCCATCCCACGGTAAAAAATCTCTATTATTCAGCTTTTGGTAGTTTTTTCCGTAAAGAAAAACAGTAGTGTCTCCTGACTGTTGTGACACAAAAATATATCTGTTGAAAATAGTCTTGTGTAGGCCCGACATCCCAGTGTGGTTTCGCAGTTCCACGGGTCAAATCGCTGTACTATCCAGGTTTGGGCCTTTGGTATCTAAAAAAAAAGCAGTTTGAGTGTGTCGCTCACTGTTCAGCCGCAAATATCTCTATTTAAAAAAGTGTGGTATACCCCAGTAAACAATAACTGTGGTTTTGCCATCCCACGGTAAAAAATCTCTATTATTCAGCTTTTGGTATATTTTCCATAAATAAAAAGAGTAGTGTCTCCTTACTGTTGTGACACAAAAATATATCTGTTGAAAATAGTCTTGTGTAGGCCCGACATCCCAGTGTGGTTTCGAAGTTCCACGGGTCAAATCGCTGTACTATCCAGTTTTGGACCTTTGGTATCTAAAAAAAAAGCAGTTTGAGTGTGTCGCTCACTGTTCAGCCGCAAATATCTCTATTTAAAAAGTGTGGTGTACCCCAGTAAACAATAACTGTGGTTTTGCCATCCCACGGTAAAAAATCTCTATTGTTCAGCTTTTGGTAGTTTTTTCCGTAAAGAAAAACAGTAGTGTCTCCTGACTCTTGTGACACAAAAATATATCTGTTGAAAATAGTCTTGTGTAGGCCTGACATCCCAGTGTGGTTTCGCTGTTCCATGGGTCAAATCGCTGTACTATCCAGTTTTTTGCCTTTGGTATCTAAAAAAAAGGCAGTTTGAGTGTGTCGCTCACTGTGCATCCGCAAATATCTCTATTTAAAAAGTGTGGTATACCCCAGTAAATAATAACTGTGGTTTTGCCATCCCACGGTAAAAAATCTCTATTATTCAGCTTTTGGTAGTTTTTTCCATAAAGAAAAACAATAGTGTCTCCTGACTGTTGTGACACAAAAATATATCTGTTGAAAATAGTCTTATGTAGGCCCGACATCCCAGTGTGGTTTCGCAGTTCCACGGGTCAAATCGCTGTACTATCCAGTTTTGGGCCTTTGGTATCTAAAAAAAAAGCAGTTTGAGTGTGTCGCTCACTGTTCAGCCGCAAATATCTCTATTTAAAAAAGTGTGGTATACCCCAGTAAACAATAACTGTGGTTTTGCCATCCCACGGTAAAAATCTCTATTATTCAGCTTTTGGTATATTTTCCGCAAAGAAAAACAGTAGTGTCTCCTCACTGTTGTGACACAAAAATATATCTGTTGAAAATAGTCTTGTGTAGGCCCGACATCCCAGTGTGGTTTCGAAGTTCCACGGGTCAAATCGCTGTACTATCCAGTTTTGGGCCTTTGGTATCTAAAAAAAAAGCAGTTTGAGTGTGTCGCTCACTGTTCAGCCGCAAATATCTCTATTTAAAAAAGTGTGGTATACCCCAGTAAACAATAACTGTGGTTTTGCCATGCCACGGTAAAAATCTCTATTATTCAGCTTTTGGTATATTTTCCGCAAAGAAAAACAGTAGTGTCTCCTCACTGTTGTGACACAAAAATATATCTGTTGAAAATAGTCTTGTGTAGGCCCGACATCCCAGTGTGGTTTCGAAGTTCCACGGGTCAAATCGCTGTACTATCCAGTTTTGGGCCTTTGGTATCTAAAAAAAAAGCAGTTTGAGTGTGTCGCTCACTGTTCAGCCGCAAATATCTCTATTTAAAAAAGTGTGGTATACCCCAGTAAACAATAACTGTGGTTTTGCCATCCCACGGTAAAAAATCTCTATTATTCAGCTTTTGGTAGTTTTTTCCGTAAAGAAAAACAGTAGTGTCTCCTGACTGTTGTGACACAAAAATATATCTGTTGAAAATAGTCTTGTGTAGGCCCGACATCCCAGTGTGGTTTCGCAGTTCCACGGGTCAAATCGCTGTACTATCCAGGTTTGGGCCTTTGGTATCTAAAAAAAAAGCAGTTTGAGTGTGTCGCTCAATGTTCAGCCGCAAATATCTCTATTTAAAAAAGTGTGGTATACCCCAGTAAACAATAACTGTGGTTTTGCCATCCCACGGTAAAAAATCTCTATTATTCAGCTTTTGGTATATTTTCCGCAAAGAAAAACAGTAGTGTCTCCTCACTGTTGTGACACAAAAATATATCTGTTGAAAATAGTCTTGTGTAGGCCCGACATCCCAGTGTGGTTTCGAAGTTCCACGGGACAAATCGCTGTACTATCCAGTTTTGGGCCTTTGGTATCTAAAAAAAAAGCAGTTTGAGTGTGTCGCTCACTGTTCAGCCGCAAATATCTCTATTTAAAAAAGTGTGGTATACCCCAGTAAACAATAACTGTGGTTTTGCCATCCCACGGTAAAAAATCTCTATTATTCAGCTTTTGGTAGTTTTTTCCGTAAAGAAAAACAGTAGTGTCTCCTGACTGTTGTGACACAAAAATATATCTGTTGAAAATAGTCTTGTGTAGGCCCGACATCCCAGTGTGGTTTCGCAGTTCCACGGGTCAAATCGCTGTACTATCCAGGTTTGGGCCTTTGGTATCTAAAAAAAAAGCAGTTTGAGTGTGTCGCTCACTGTTCAGCCGCAAATATCTCTATTTAAAAAAGTGTGGTATACCCCAGTAAACAATAACTGTGGTTTTGCCATCCCACGGTAAAAATCTCTATTATTCAGCTTTTGGTATATTTTCCGCAAAGAAAAACAGTAGTGTCTCCTCACTGTTGTGACACAAAAATATATCTGTTGAAAATAGTCTTGTGTAGGCCCGACATCCCAGTGTGGTTTCGAAGTTCCACGGGTCAAATCGCTGTACTATCCAGTTTTGGGCCTTTGGTATCTAAAAAAAAAGCAGTTTGAGTGTGTCGCTCACTGTTCAGCCGCAAATATCTCTATTTAAAAAAGTGTGGTATACCCCAGTAAACAATAACTGTGGTTTTGCCATCCCACGGTAAAAAATCTCTATTATTCAGCTTTTGGTAGTTTTTTCCGTAAAGAAAAACAGTAGTGTCTCCTGACTGTTGTGACACAAAAATATATCTGTTGAAAATAGTCTTGTGTAGGCCCGACATCCCAGTGTGGTTTCGCAGTTCCACGGGTCAAATCGCTGTACTATCCAGGTTTGGGCCTTTGGTATCTAAAAAAAAAGCAGTTTGAGTGTGTCGCTCAATGTTCAGCCGCAAATATCTCTATTTAAAAAAGTGTGGTATACCCCAGTAAACAATAACTGTGGTTTTGCCATCCCACGGTAAAAAATCTCTATTATTCAGCTTTTGGTATATTTTCCGCAAAGAAAAACAGTAGTGTCTCCTCACTGTTGTGACACAAAAATATATCTGTTGAAAATAGTCTTGTGTAGGCCCGACATCCCAGTGTGGTTTCGAAGTTCCACGGGACAAATCGCTGTACTATCCAGTTTTGGGCCTTTGGTATCTAAAAAAAAAGCAGTTTGAGTGTGTCGCTCACTGTTCAGCCGCAAATATCTCTATTTAAAAAAGTGTGGTATACCCCAGTAAACAATAACTGTGGTTTTGCCATCCCACGGTAAAAAATCTCTATTATTCAGCTTTTGGTAGTTTTTTCCGTAAAGAAAAACAGTAGTGTCTCCTGACTGTTGTGACACAAAAATATATCTGTTGAAAATAGTCTTGTGTAGGCCCGACATCCCAGTGTGGTTTCGCAGTTCCACGGGTCAAATCGCTGTACTATCCAGGTTTGGGCCTTTGGTATCTAAAAAAAAAGCAGTTTGAGTGTGTCGCTCACTGTTCAGCCGCAAATATCTCTATTTAAAAAAGTGTGGTATACCCCAGTAAACAACTGTGGTTTTGCCATCCCACGGTAAAAAATCTCTATTGTTCAGCTTTTGGTAGTTTTTTCCGTAAAGAAAAACAGTAGTGTCTCCTGACTCTTGTGACACAAAAATATATCTGTTGAAAATAGTCTTGTGTAGGCCTGACATCCCAGTGTGGTTTCGCTGTTCCACGGGTCAAATCGCTGTACTATCCAGTTTTTTGCCTTTGGTATCTAAAAAAAAGGCAGTTTGAGTGTGTCGCTCACTGTTCAGCCGCAAATATCTCTATTTAAAAAAGTGTGGTATACCCCAGTAAACAATAACTGTGGTTTTGCCATCCCACGGTAAAAAATCTCTATTATTCAGCTTTTGGTAGTTTTTTCCGTAAAGAAAAACAGTAGTGTCTCCTGACTGTTGTGACACAAAAATATATCTGTTGAAAATAGTCTTGTGTAGGCCCGACATCCCAGTGTGGTTTCGCAGTTCCACGGGTCAAATCGCTGTACTATCCAGGTTTGGGCCTTTGGTATCTAAAAAAAAAGCAGTTTGAGTGTGTCGCTCAATGTTCAGCCGCAAATATCTCTATTTAAAAAAGTGTGGTATACCCCAGTAAACAATAACTGTGGTTTTGCCATCCCACGGTAAAAAATCTCTATTATTCAGCTTTTGGTATATTTTCCGCAAAGAAAAACAGTAGTGTCTCCTCACTGTTGTGACACAAAAATATATCTGTTGAAAATAGTCTTGTGTAGGCCCGACATCCCAGTGTGGTTTCGAAGTTCCACGGGTCAAATCGCTGTACTATCGACTTTTGGGCCTTTGGTATCTAAAAAAAAAGCAGTTTGAGTGTGTCGCTCACTGTTCAGCCGCAAATATCTCTATTTAAAAAAGTGTGGTATACCCCAGTAAACAATAACTGTGGTTTTGCCATCCCACGGTAAAAAATCTCTATTATTCAGCTTTTGGTAGTTTTTTCCGTAAAGAAAAACAGTAGTGTCTCCTGACTGTTGTGACACAAAAATATATCTGTTGAAAATAGTCTTGTGTAGGCCCGACATCCCAGTGTGGTTTCGCAGTTCCACGGGTCAAATCGCTGTACTATCCAGGTTTGGGCCTTTGGTATCTAAAAAAAAAGCAGTTTGAGTGTGTCGCTCACTGTTCAGCCGCAAATATCTCTATTTAAAAAAGTGTGGTATACCCCAGTAAACAATAACTGTGGTTTTGCCATCCCACGGTAAAAAATCTCTATTATTCAGCTTTTGGTATATTTTCCATAAATAAAAAGAGTAGTGTCTCCTTACTGTTGTGACACAAAAATATATCTGTTGAAAATAGTCTTGTGTAGGCCCGACATCCCAGTGTGGTTTCGAAGTTCCACGGGTCAAATCGCTGTACTATCCAGTTTTGGACCTTTGGTATCTAAAAAAAAAGCAGTTTGAGTGTGTCGCTCACTGTTCAGCCGCAAATATCTCTATTTAAAAAGTGTGGTGTACCCCAGTAAACAATAACTGTGGTTTTGCCATCCCACGGTAAAAAATCTCTATTGTTCAGCTTTTGGTAGTTTTTTCCGTAAAGAAAAACAGTAGTGTCTCCTGACTCTTGTGACACAAAAATATATCTGTTGAAAATAGTCTTGTGTAGGCCTGACATCCCAGTGTGGTTTCGCTGTTCCATGGGTCAAATCGCTGTACTATCCAGTTTTTTGCCTTTGGTATCTAAAAAAAAGGCAGTTTGAGTGTGTCGCTCACTGTGCATCCGCAAATATCTCTATTTAAAAAGTGTGGTATACCCCAGTAAATAATAACTGTGGTTTTGCCATCCCACGGTAAAAAATCTCTATTATTCAGCTTTTGGTAGTTTTTTCCATAAAGAAAAACAGTAGTGTCTCCTGACTGTTGTGACACAAAAATATATCTGTTGAAAATAGTCTTATGTAGGCCCGACATCCCAGTGTGGTTTCGCAGTTCCACGGGTCAAATCGCTGTACTATCCAGTTTTGGGCCTTTGGTATCTAAAAAAAAAGCAGTTTGAGTGTGTCGCTCACTGTTCAGCCGCAAATATCTCTATTTAAAAAAGTGTGGTATACCCCAGTAAACAATAACTGTGGTTTTGCCATCCCACGGTAAAAATCTCTATTATTCAGCTTTTGGTATATTTTCCGCAAAGAAAAACAGTAGTGTCTCCTCACTGTTGTGACACAAAAATATATCTGTTGAAAATAGTCTTGTGTAGGCCCGACATCCCAGTGTGGTTTCGAAGTTCCACGGGTCAAATCGCTGTACTATCCAGTTTTGGGCCTTTGGTATCTAAAAAAAAAGCAGTTTGAGTGTGTCGCTCACTGTTCAGCCGCAAATATCTCTATTTAAAAAAGTGTGGTATACCCCAGTAAACAATAACTGTGGTTTTGCCATGCCACGGTAAAAATCTCTATTATTCAGCTTTTGGTATATTTTCCGCAAAGAAAAACAGTAGTGTCTCCTCACTGTTGTGACACAAAAATATATCTGTTGAAAATAGTCTTGTGTAGGCCCGACATCCCAGTGTGGTTTCGAAGTTCCACGGGTCAAATCGCTGTACTATCCAGTTTTGGGCCTTTGGTATCTAAAAAAAAAGCAGTTTGAGTGTGTCGCTCACTGTTCAGCCGCAAATATCTCTATTTAAAAAAGTGTGGTATACCCCAGTAAACAATAACTGTGGTTTTGCCATCCCACGGTAAAAAATCTCTATTATTCAGCTTTTGGTAGTTTTTTCCGTAAAGAAAAACAGTAGTGTCTCCTGACTGTTGTGACACAAAAATATATCTGTTGAAAATAGTCTTGTGTAGGCCCGACATCCCAGTGTGGTTTCGCAGTTCCACGGGTCAAATCGCTGTACTATCCAGGTTTGGGCCTTTGGTATCTAAAAAAAAAGCAGTTTGAGTGTGTCGCTCAATGTTCAGCCGCAAATATCTCTATTTAAAAAAGTGTGGTATACCCCAGTAAACAATAACTGTGGTTTTGCCATCCCACGGTAAAAAATCTCTATTATTCAGCTTTTGGTATATTTTCCGCAAAGAAAAACAGTAGTGTCTCCTCACTGTTGTGACACAAAAATATATCTGTTGAAAATAGTCTTGTGTAGGCCCGACATCCCAGTGTGGTTTCGAAGTTCCACGGGACAAATCGCTGTACTATCCAGTTTTGGGCCTTTGGTATCTAAAAAAAAAGCAGTTTGAGTGTGTCGCTCACTGTTCAGCCGCAAATATCTCTATTTAAAAAAGTGTGGTATACCCCAGTAAACAATAACTGTGGTTTTGCCATCCCACGGTAAAAAATCTCTATTATTCAGCTTTTGGTAGTTTTTTCCGTAAAGAAAAACAGTAGTGTCTCCTGACTGTTGTGACACAAAAATATATCTGTTGAAAATAGTCTTGTGTAGGCCCGACATCCCAGTGTGGTTTCGCAGTTCCACGGGTCAAATCGCTGTACTATCCAGGTTTGGGCCTTTGGTATCTAAAAAAAAAGCAGTTTGAGTGTGTCGCTCACTGTTCAGCCGCAAATATCTCTATTTAAAAAAGTGTGGTATACCCCAGTAAACAACTGTGGTTTTGCCATCCCACGGTAAAAAATCTCTATTGTTCAGCTTTTGGTAGTTTTTTCCGTAAAGAAAAACAGTAGTGTCTCCTGACTCTTGTGACACAAAAATATATCTGTTGAAAATAGTCTTGTGTAGGCCTGACATCCCAGTGTGGTTTCGCTGTTCCACGGGTCAAATCGCTGTACTATCCAGTTTTTTGCCTTTGGTATCTAAAAAAAAGGCAGTTTGAGTGTGTCGCTCACTGTGCAGCCGCAAATATCTCTATTTAAAAAGTGTGGTATACCCCAGTAAATAATAACTGTGGTTTTGCCATCCCACGGTAAAAAATCTCTATTATTCAGCTTTTGGTAGTTTTTTCCATAAAGAAAAACAGTAGTGTCTCCTGACTGTTGTGACACAAAAATATATCTGTTGAAAATAGTCTTATGTAGGCCCGACATCCCAGTGTGGTTTCGCAGTTCCACGGGTCAAATCGCTGTACTATCCAGTTTTGGGCCTTTGGTATCTAAAAAAAAAGCAGTTTGAGTGTGTCGCTCACTGTTCAGCCGCAAATATCTCTATTTAAAAAAGTGTGGTATACCCCAGTAAACAATAACTGTGGTTTTGCCATCCCACGGTAAAAAATCTCTATTATTCAGCTTTTGGTATATTTTCCGCAAAGAAAAACAGTAGTGTCTCCTCACTGTTGTGACACAAAAATATATCTGTTGAAAATAGTCTTGTGTAGGCCCGACATCCCAGTGTGGTTTCGAAGTTCCACGGGTCAAATCGCTGTACTATCCAGTTTTGGGCCTTTGGTATCTAAAAAAAAAGCAGTTTGAGTGTGTCGCTCACTGTTCAGCCGCAAATATCTCTATTTAAAAAAGTGTGGTATACCCCAGTAAACAATAACTGTGGTTTTGCCATCCCACGGTAAAAAATCTCTATTATTCAGCTTTTGGTAGTTTTTTCCGTAAAGAAAAACAGTAGTGTCTCCTGACTGTTGTGACACAAAAATATATCTGTTGAAAATAGTCTTGTGTAGGCCCGACATCCCAGTGTGGTTTCGCAGTTCCACGGGTCAAATCGCTGTACTATCCAGGTTTGGGCCTTTGGTATCTAAAAAAAAAGCAGTTTGAGTGTGTCGCTCACTGTTCAGCCGCAAATATCTCTATTTAAAAAAGTGTGGTATACCCCAGTAAACAATAACTGTGGTTTTGCCATCCCACGGTAAAAAATCTCTATTATTCAGCTTTTGGTATATTTTCCGCAAAGAAAAACAGTAGTGTCTCCTCACTGTTGTGACACAAAAATATATCTGTTGAAAATAGTCTTGTGTAGGCCCGACATCCCAGTGTGGTTTCGAAGTTCCACGGGTCAAATCGCTGTACTATCCACTTTTGGGCCTTTGGTATCTAAAAAAAATCAGTTTGAGTGTGTCGCTCACTGTTCAGCCGCAAATATCTCTATTTAAAAAAGTGTGGTATACCCCAGTAAACAATAACTGTGGTTTTGCCATCCCACGGTAAAAAATCTCTATTATTCAGCTTTTGGTAGTTTTTTCCGTAAAGAAAAACAGTAGTGTCTCCTGACTGTTGTGACACAAAAATATATCTGTTGAAAATAGTCTTGTGTAGGCCCGACATCCCAGTGTGGTTTCGCAGTTCCACGGGTCAAATCGCTGTACTATCCAGGTTTGGGCCTTTGGTATCTAAAAAAAAAGCAGTTTGAGTGTGTCGCTCACTGTTCAGCCGCAAATATCTCTATTTAAAAAAGTGTGGTATACCCCAGTAAACAATAACTGTGGTTTTGCCATCCCACGGTAAAAAATCTCTATTATTCAGCTTTTGGTATATTTTCCATAAATAAAAACAGTAGTGTCTCCTTACTGTTGTGACACAAAAATATATCTGTTGAAAATAGTCTTGTGTAGGCCCGACATCCCAGTGTGGTTTCGAAGTTCCACGGGTCAAATCGCTGTACTATCCAGTTTTGGACCTTTGGTATCTAAAAAAAAAGCAGTTTGAGTGTGTCGCTCACTGTTCAGCCGCAAATATCTCTATTTAAAAAGTGTGGTGTACCCCAGTAAACAATAACTGTGGTTTTGCCATCCCACGGTAAAAAATCTCTATTGTTCAGCTTTTGGTAGTTTTTTCCGTAAAGAAAAACAGTAGTGTCTCCTGACTCTTGTGACACAAAAATATATCTGTTGAAAATAGTCTTGTGTAGGCCTGACATCCCAGTGTGGTTTCGCTGTTCCACGGGTCAAATCGCTGTACTATCCAGTTTTTTGCCTTTGGTATCTAAAAAAAAGGCAGTTTGAGTGTGTCGCTCACTGTGCAGCCGCAAATATCTCTATTTAAAAAGTGTGGTATACCCCAGTAAATAATAACTGTGGTTTTGCCATCCCACGGTAAAAAATCTCTATTATTCAGCTTTTGGTAGTTTTTTCCATAAAGAAAAACAGTAGTGTCTCCTGACTGTTGTGACACAAAAATATATCTGTTGAAAATAGTCTTGTGTAGGCCCGACATCCCAGTGTGGTTTCGCAGTTCCACGGGTCAAATCGCTGTACTATCCAGTTTTGGGCCTTTGGTATCTAAAAAAAAAGCAGTTTGAGTGTGTCGCTCACTGTTGAGCCGCAAATATCTCTATTTAAAAAAGTGTGGTATACCCCAGTAAACAATAACTGTGGTTTTGCCATCCCACGGTAAAAAATCTCTATTATTCAGCTTTTGGTATATTTTCCATAAAGAAAAACAGTAGTGTCTCCTGACTGTTGTGACACAAAAATATATCTGTTGAAAATAGTCTTGTGTAGGCCCGACATCCCAGTGTGGTTTCGCAGCTCCACGGGTCAAATCGCTGTACTATCCAGTTTTGGGCCTTTGGTATCTAAAAAAAATGCAGTTTGAGTGTGTCGCTCACTGTTCAGCCGCAAATATCTCTATTTAAAAAGTGTGGTATACCCCAGTAAACAATAACTGTGGTTTTGCCATCCCACGATAAAAAATCTCTATTATTCAGCTTTTGGTAGTTTTTTCCATAAAGAAAAACAGTAGTGTCTCCTGACTGTTGTGACACAAAAATATATCTGTTGAAAATAGTCTTGTGTAGGCCCGACATCCCAGTGTGGTTTCGCAGTTCCACGGGTCAAATCGCTGTACTATCCAGTTTTGGGCCTTTGGTATCTAAAAAAAAAGCAGTTTGAGTGTGTCGCTCACTGTTCAGCCGCAAATATCTCTATTTAAAAAAGTGTGGTATACCCCAGTAAACAATAACTGAGGTTTTGCCAACCCACGGTAAAAAATCTCTATTATTCAGCTTTTGGTAGTTTTTTCCGTAAAGAAAAACAGTAGTGTCTCCTGACTGTTGTGACACAAAAATATATCTGTTGAAAATAGTCTTGTGTAGGCCCGACATCCCAGTGTGGTTTCGCAGTTCCACGGGTCAAATCGCTGTACTATCCAGGTTTGGGCCTTTGGTATCTAAAAAAAAAGCAGTTTGAGTGTGTCGCTCACTGTTCAGCCGCAAATATCTCTATTTAAAAAAGTGTGGTATACCCCAGTAAACAATAACTGTGGTTTTGCCATCCCACGGTAAAAAATCTCTATTATTCAGCTTTTGGTATATTTTCCGCAAAGAAAAACAGTAGTGTCTCCTCACTGTTGTGACACAAAAATATATCTGTTGAAAATAGTCTTGTGTAGGCCCGACATCCCAGTGTGGTTTCGAAGTTCCACGGGTCAAATCGCTGTACTATCCAGTTTTGGGCCTTTGGTATCTAAAAAAAAAGCAGTTTGAGTGTGTCGCTCACTGTTCAGCCGCAAATATCTCTATTTAAAAAAGTGTGGTATACCCCAGTAAACAATAACTGTGGTTTTGCCATCCCACGGTAAAAAATCTCTATTATTCAGCTTTTGGTAGTTTTTTCCGTAAAGAAAAACAGTAGTGTCTCCTGACTGTTGTGACACAAAAATATATCTGTTGAAAATAGTCTTGTGTAGGCCCGACATCCCAGTGTGGTTTCGCAGTTCCACGGGTCAAATCGCTGTACTATCCAGGTTTGGGCCTTTGGTATCTAAAAAAAAAGCAGTTTGAGTGTGTCGCTCACTGTTCAGCCGCAAATATCTCTATTTAAAAAAGTGTGGTATACCCCAGTAAACAATAACTGTGGTTTTGCCATCCCACGGTAAAAAATCTCTATTATTCAGCTTTTGGTATATTTTCCATAAATAAAAACAGTAGTGTCTCCTTACTGTTGTGACACAAAAATATATCTGTTGAAAATAGTCTTGTGTAGGCCCGACATCCCAGTGTGGTTTCGAAGTTCCACGGGTCAAATCGCTGTACTATCCAGTTTTGGACCTTTGGTATCTAAAAAAAAAGCAGTTTGAGTGTTTCGCTCACTGTTCAGCCGCAAATATCTCTATTTAAAAAGTGTGGTGTACCCCAGTAAACAATAACTGTGGTTTTGCCATCCCACGGTAAAAATCTCTATTATTCAGCTTTTGGTAGTTTTTTCCGTAAAGAAAAACAGTAGTGTCTCCTGACTCTTGTGACACAAAAATATATCTGTTGAAAATAGTCTTGTGTAGGCCTGACATCCCAGTGTGGTTTCGCTGTTCCACGGGTCAAATCGCTGTACTATCCAGTTTTTTGCCTTTGGTATCTAAAAAAAAGGCAGTTTGAGTGTGTCGCTCACTGTGCAGCCGCAAATATCTCTATTTAAAAAGTGTGGTATACCCCAGTAAATAATAACTGTGGTTTTGCCATCACACGGTAAAAAATCTCTATTATTCAGCTTTTGGTAGTTTTTTCCATAAAGAAAAACAGTAGTGTCTCCTGACTGTTGTGACACAAAAATATATCTGTTGAAAATAGTCTTATGTAGGCCCGACATCCCAGTGTGGTTTCGCAGTTCCACGGGTCAAATCGCTGTACTATCCAGTTTTGGGCCTTTGGTATCTAAAAAAAAAGCAGTTTGAGTGTGTCGCTCACTGTTGAGCCGCAAATATCTCTATTTAAAAAAGTGTGGTATACCCCAGTAAACAATAACTGTGGTTTTGCCATCCCACGGTAAAAAATCTCTATTATTCAGCTTTTGGCATATTTTCCATAAAGAAAAACAGTAGTGTCTCCTGACTGTTGTGACACAAAAATATATCTGTTGAAAATAGTCTTGTGTAGGCCCGACATCCCAGTGTGGTTTCGCAGCTCCACGGGTCAAATCGCTGTACTATCCAGTTTTGGGCCTTTGGTATCTAAAAAAAATGCAGTTTGAGTGTGTCGCTCACTGTTCAGCCGCAAATATCTCTATTTAAAAAGTGTGGTATACCCCAGTAAACAATAACTGTGGTTTTGCCATCCCACGATAAAAAATCTCTATTATTCAGCTTTTGGTAGTTTTTTCCATAAAGAAAAACAGTAGTGTCTCCTGACTGTTGTGACACAAAAATATATCTGTTGAAAATAGTCTTGTGTAGGCCCGACATCCCAGTGTGGTTTCGCAGTTCCACGGGTCAAATCGCTGTACTATCCAGTTTTGGGCCTTTGGTATCTAAAAAAAAAGCAGTTTGAGTGTGTCGCTCACTGTTCAGCCGCAAATATCTCTATTTAAAAAAGTGTGGTATACCCCAGTAAACAATAACTGAGGTTTTGCCAACCCACGGTAAAAAATCTCTATTATTCAGCTTTTGGTAGTTTTTTCCGTAAAGAAAAACAGTAGTGTCTCCTGACTGTTGTGACACAAAAATATATCTGTTGAAAATAGTCTTGTGTAGGCCCGACATCCCAGTGTGGTTTCGCAGTTCCACGGGTCAAATCGCTGTACTATCCAGGTTTGGGCCTTTGGTATCTAAAAAAAAAGCAGTTTGAGTGTGTCGCTCACTGTTCAGCCGCAAATATCTCTATTTAAAAAAGTGTGGTATACCCCAGTAAACAATAACTGTGGTTTTGCCATCCCACGGTAAAAAATCTCTATTATTCAGCTTTTGGTATATTTTCCGCAAAGAAAAACAGTAGTGTCTCCTCACTGTTGTGACACAAAAATATATCTGTTGAAAATAGTCTTGTGTAGGCCCGACATCCCAGTGTGGTTTCGAAGTTCCACGGGTCAAATCGCTGTACTATCCAGTTTTGGGCCTTTGGTATCTAAAAAAAAAGCAGTTTGAGTGTGTCGCTCACTGTTCAGCCGCAAATATCTCTATTTAAAAAAGTGTGGTATACCCCAGTAAACAATAACTGTGGTTTTGCCATCCCACGGTAAAAAATCTCTATTATTCAGCTTTTGGTAGTTTTTTCCGTAAAGAAAAACAGTAGTGTCTCCTGACTGTTGTGACACAAAAATATATCTGTTGAAAATAGTCTTGTGTAGGCCCGACATCCCAGTGTGGTTTCGCAGTTCCACGGGTCAAATCGCTGTACTATCCAGGTTTGGGCCTTTGGTATCTAAAAAAAAAGCAGTTTGAGTGTGTCGCTCACTGTTCAGCCGCAAATATCTCTATTTAAAAAAGTGTGGTATACCCCAGTAAACAATAACTGTGGTTTTGCCATCCCACGGTAAAAAATCTCTATTATTCAGCTTTTGGTATATTTTCCATAAATAAAAACAGTAGTGTCTCCTTACTGTTGTGACACAAAAATATATCTGTTGAAAATAGTCTTGTGTAGGCCCGACATCCCAGTGTGGTTTCGAAGTTCCACGGGTCAAATCGCTGTACTATCCAGTTTTGGACCTTTGGTATCTAAAAAAAAAGCAGTTTGAGTGTTTCGCTCACTGTTCAGCCGCAAATATCTCTATTTAAAAAGTGTGGTGTACCCCAGTAAACAATAACTGTGGTTTTGCCATCCCACGGTAAAAATCTCTATTATTCAGCTTTTGGTAGTTTTTTCCGTAAAGAAAAACAGTAGTGTCTCCTGACTCTTGTGACACAAAAATATATCTGTTGAAAATAGTCTTGTGTAGGCCTGACATCCCAGTGTGGTTTCGCTGTTCCACGGGTCAAATCGCTGTACTATCCAGTTTTTTGCCTTTGGTATCTAAAAAAAAGGCAGTTTGAGTGTGTCGCTCACTGTGCAGCCGCAAATATCTCTATTTAAAAAGTGTGGTATACCCCAGTAAATAATAACTGTGGTTTTGCCATCACACGGTAAAAAATCTCTATTATTCAGCTTTTGGTATATTTTCCATAAAGAAAAACAGTAGTGTCTCCTGACTGTTGTGACACAAAAATATATCTGTTGAAAATAGTCTTGTGTAGGCCCGACATCCCAGTGTGGTTTCGCAGCTCCACGGGTCAAATCGCTGTACTATCCAGTTTTGGGCCTTTGGTATCTAAAAAAAATGCAGTTTGAGTGTGTCGCTCACTGTTCAGCCGCAAATATCTCTATTTAAAAAGTGTGGTATACCCCAGTAAACAAAAACTGTGGTTTTGCCATCCCACGATAAAAAATCTCTATTATTCAGCTTTTGGTAGTTTTTTCCATAAAGAAAAACAGTAGTGTCTCCTGACTGTTGTGACACAAAAATATATCTGTTGAAAATAGTCTTGTGTAGGCCCGACATCCCAGTGTGGTTTCGCAGTTCCACGGGTCAAATCGCTGTACTATCCAGTTTTGGGCCTTTGGTATCTAAAAAAAAAGCAGTTTGAGTGTGTCGCTCACTGTTCAGCCGCAAATATCTCTATTTAAAAAAGTGTGGTATACCCCAGTAAACAATAACTGTGGTTTTGCCATCCCACGGTAAAAAATCTCTATTATTCAGCTTTTGGTAGTTTTTTCCATAAAGAAAACTGTGGTGTCTCCTGACTGTTGTGACACAAAAATATATCTGTTGAAAATAGTCTTGTGTAGGCCCGACATCCCAGTGTGGTTTCGCAGTTCAACGGGTCAAATCGCTGTACTATCCAGTTTTGGGCCTTTGGTATCTAAAAAAAAAGCAGTTTTAGTGTGTCGCTCACTGTTCAGCCGCAAATATCTCTATTTAAAAAAGTGTGGTATACCCCAGTAAACAATAACTGTGGTTTTGCCATCCCACGGTAAAAATCTCTATTATTCAGCTTTTGGTATATTTTCCGCAAAGAAAAACAGTAGTGTCTCCTCACTGTTGTGACACAAAAATATATCTGTTGAAAATAGTCTTGTGTAGGCCCGACATCCCAGTGTGGTTTCGAAGTTCCACGGGTCAAATCGCTGTACTATCCAGTTTTGGGCCTTTGGTATCTAAAAAAAAAGCAGTTTGAGTGTGTCGCTCACTGTTCAGCCGCAAATATCTCTATTTAAAAAAGTGTGGTATACCCCAGTAAACAATAACTGTGGTTTTGCCATCCCACGGTAAAAAATCTCTATTATTCAGCTTTTGGTATATTTTCCGCAAAGAAAAACAGTAGTGTCTCCTCACTGTTGTGACACAAAAATATATCTGTTGAAAATAGTCTTGTGTAGGCCCGACATCCCAGTGTGGTTTCGAAGTTCCACGGGTCAAATCGCTGTACTATCCAGTTTTGGGCCTTTGGTATCTAAAAAAAAAGCAGTTTGAGTGTGTCGCTCACTGTTCAGCCGCAAATATCTCTATTTAAAAAAGTGTGGTATACCCCAGTAAACAATAACTGTGGTTTTGCCATCCCACGGTAAAAAATCTCTATTATTCAGCTTTTGGTAGTTTTTTCCGTAAAGAAAAACAGTAGTGTCTCCTGACTGTTGTGACACAAAAATATATCTGTTGAAAATAGTCTTGTGTAGGCCCGACATCCCAGTGTGGTTTCGCAGTTCCACGGGTCAAATCGCTGTACTATCCAGGTTTGGGCCTTTGGTATCTAAAAAAAAAGCAGTTTGAGTGTGTCGCTCACTGTTCAGCCGCAAATATCTCTATTTAAAAAAGTGTGGTATACCCCAGTAAACAATAACTGTGGTTTTGCCATCCCACGGTAAAAAATCTCTATTATTCAGCTTTTGGTATATTTTCCGCAAAGAAAAACAGTAGTGTCTCCTCACTGTTGTGACACAAAAATATATCTGTTGAAAATAGTCTTGTGTAGGCCCGACATCCCAGTGTTGTTTCGAAGTTCCACGGGACAAATCGCTGTACTATCCAGTTTTGGGCCTTTGGTATCTAAAAAAAAAGCAGTTTGAGTGTGTCGCTCACTGTTCAGCCGCAAATATCTCTATTTAAAAAAGTGTGGTATACCCCAGTAAACAATAACTGTGGTTTTGCCATCCCACGGTAAAAAATCTCTATTATTCAGCTTTTGGTAGTTTTTTCCGTAAAGAAAAACAGTAGTGTCTCCTGACTGTTGTGACACAAAAATATATCTGTTGAAAATAGTCTTGTGTAGGCCCGACATCCCAGTGTGGTTTCGCAGTTCCACGGGTCAAATCGCTGTACTATCCAGGTTTGGGCCTTTGGTATCTAAAAAAAAAGCAGTTTGAGTGTGTCGCTCACTGTTCAGCCGCAAATATCTCTATTTAAAAAAGTGTGGTATACCCCAGTAAACAACTGTGGTTTTGCCATCCCACGGTAAAAAATCTCTATTATTCAGCTTTTGGTATATTTTCCATAAATAAAAACAGTAGTGTCTCCTTACTGTTGTGACACAAAAATATATCTGTTGAAAATAGTCTTGTGTAGGCCCGACATCCCAGTGTGGTTTCGAAGTTCCACGGGTCAAATCGCTGTACTATCCAGTTTTGGACCTTTGGTATCTAAAAAAAAAGCAGTTTGAGTGTGTCGCTCACTGTTCAGCCGCAAATATCTCTATTTAAAAAGTGTGGTGTACCCCAGTAAACAATAACTGTGGTTTTGCCATCCCACGGTAAAAAATCTCTATTATTCAGCTTTTGGTAGTTTTTTCCATAAAGAAAAACAGTAGTGTCTCCTGACTGTTGTGACACAAAAATATATCTGTTGAAAATAGTCTTATGTAGGCCCGACATCCCAGTGTGGTTTCGCAGTTCCACGGGTCAAATCGCTGTACTATCCAGTTTTGGGCCTTTGGTATCTAAAAAAAAAGCAGTTTGAGTGTGTCGCTCACTGTTCAGCCGCAAATATCTCTATTTAAAAAAGTGTGGTATACCCCAGTAAACAATAACTGTGGTTTTGCCATCCCACGGTAAAAATCTCTATTATTCAGCTTTTGATATATTTTCCGTAAAGAAAAACAGTAGTGTCTCCTCTCTGTTGTGACACAAAAATATATCTGTTGAAAATAGTCTTGTGTATGCCCGACATCCCAGTGTGGTTTCGCAGTTCCACGGGTCAAATCGCTGTACTATCCAGTTTTGGGCCTTTGGTATCTAAAAAAAAAGCAGTTTGAGTGTGTCGCTCACTGTTGAGCCGCAAATATCTCTATTTAAAAAAGTGTGGTATACCCCAGTAAACAATAACTGTGGTTTTGCCATCCCACGGTAAAAAATCTCTATTATTCAGCTTTTGGTATATTTTCCATAAAGAAAAACAGTAGTGTCTCCTGACTGTTGTGACACAAAAATATATCTGTTGAAAATAGTCTTGTGTAGGCCCGACATCCCAGTGTGGTTTCGCAGCTCCACGGGTCAAATCGCTGTACTATCCAGTTTTGGGCCTTTGGTATCTAAAAAAAATGCAGTTTGAGTGTGTCGCTCACTGTTCAGCCGCAAATATCTCTATTTAAAAAGTGTGGTATACCCCAGTAAACAATAACTGTGGTTTTGCCATCCCACGATAAAAAATCTCTATTATTCAGCTTTTGGTAGTTTTTTCCATAAAGAAAAACAGTAGTGTCTCCTGACTGTTGTGACACAAAAATATATCTGTTGAAAATAGTCTTGTGTAGGCCCGACATCCCAGTGTGGTTTCGCAGTTCCACGGGTCAAATCGCTGTACTATCCAGTTTTGGGCCTTTGGTATCTAAAAAAAAAGCAGTTTGAGTGTGTCGCTCACTGTTCAGCCGCAAATATCTCTATTTAAAAAAGTGTGGTATACCCCAGTAAACAATAACTGTGGTTTTGCCATCCCACGGTAAAAAATCTCTATTATTCAGCTTTTGGTAGTTTTTTCCATAAAGAAAACTGTAGTGTCTCCTGACTGTTGTGACACAAAAATATATCTGTTGAAAATAGTCTTGTGTAGGCCCGACATCCCAGTGTGGTTTCGCAGTTCAACGGGTCAAATCGCTGTACTATCCAGTTTTGGGCCTTTGGTATCTAAAAAAAAAGCAGTTTTAGTGTGTCGCTCACTGTTCAGCCGCAAATATCTCTATTTAAAAAAGTGTGGTATACCCCAGTAAACAATAACTGTGGTTTTGCCATCCCACGGTAAAAATCTCTATTATTCAGCTTTTGGTATATTTTCCGCAAAGAAAAACAGTAGTGTCTCCTCACTGTTGTGACACAAAAATATATCTGTTGAAAATAGTCTTGTGTAGGCCCGACATCCCAGTGTGGTTTCGAAGTTCCACGGGTCAAATCGCTGTACTATCCAGTTTTGGGCCTTTGGTATCTAAAAAAAAAGCAGTTTGAGTGTGTCGCTCACTGTTCAGCCGCAAATATCTCTATTTAAAAAAGTGTGGTATACCCCAGTAAACAATAACTGTGGTTTTGCCATCCCACGGTAAAAAATCTCTATTATTCAGCTTTTGGTATATTTTCCGCAAAGAAAAACAGTAGTGTCTCCTCACTGTTGTGACACAAAAATATATCTGTTGAAAATAGTCTTGTGTAGGCCCGACATCCCAGTGTGGTTTCGAAGTTCCACGGGTCAAATCGCTGTACTATCCAGTTTTGGGCCTTTGGTATCTAAAAAAAAAGCAGTTTGAGTGTGTCGCTCACTGTTCAGCCGCAAATATCTCTATTTAAAAAAGTGTGGTATACCCCAGTAAACAATAACTGTGGTTTTGCCATCCCACGGTAAAAAATCTCTATTATTCAGCTTTTGGTAGTTTTTTCCGTAAAGAAAAACAGTAGTGTCTCCTGACTGTTGTGACACAAAAATATATCTGTTGAAAATAGTCTTGTGTAGGCCCGACATCCCAGTGTGGTTTCGCAGTTCCACGGGTCAAATCGCTGTACTATCCAGGTTTGGGCCTTTGGTATCTAAAAAAAAAGCAGTTTGAGTGTGTCGCTCACTGTTCAGCCGCAAATATCTCTATTTAAAAAAGTGTGGTATACCCCAGTAAACAATAACTGTGGTTTTGCCATCCCACGGTAAAAAATCTCTATTATTCAGCTTTTGGTATATTTTCCGCAAAGAAAAACAGTAGTGTCTCCTCACTGTTGTGACACAAAAATATATCTGTTGAAAATAGTCTTGTGTAGGCCCGACATCCCAGTGTGGTTTCGAAGTTCCACGGGTCAAATCGCTGTACTATCCAGTTTTGGACCTTTGGTATCTAAAAAAAAAGCAGTTTGAGTGTGTCGCTCACTGTTCAGCCGCAACTATCTCTATTTAAAAAGTGTGGTGTACCCCAGTAAACAATAACTGTGGTTTTGCCATCCCACGGTAAAAAATCTCTATTGTTCAGCTTTTGGTAGTTTTTTCCGTAATGAAAAACAGTAGTGTCTCCTGACTCTTGTGACACAAAAATATATCTGTTGAAAATAGTCTTGTGTAGGCCTGACATCCCAGTGTGGTTTCGCTGTTCCACGGGTCAAATCGCTGTACTATCCAGTTTTTTGCCTTTGGTATCTAAAAAAAAGGCAGTTTGAGTGTGTCGCTCACTGTGCAGCCGCAAATATCTCTATTTAAAAAGTGTGGTATACCCCAGTAAGTAATAACTGTGGTTTTGCCATCCCACGGTAAAAAATCTCTATTATTCAGCTTTTGGTAGTTTTTTCCATAAAGAAAAACAGTAGTGTCTCCTGACTGTTGTGACACAAAAATATATCTGTTGAAAATAGTCTTATGTAGGCCCGACATCCCAGTGTGGTTTCGCAGTTCCACGGGTCAAATCGCTGTACTATCCAGTTTTGGGCCTTTGGTATCTAAAAAAAAAGCAGTTTGAGTGTGTCGCTCACTGTTGAGCCGCAAATATCTCTATTTAAAAAAGTGTGGTATACCCCAGTAAACAATAACTGTGGTTTTGCCATCCCACGGTAAAAAATCTCTATTATTCAGCTTTTGGTATATTTTCCATAAAGAAAAACAGTAGTGTCTCCTGACTGTTGTGACACAAAAATATATCTGTTGAAAATAGTCTTGTGTAGGCCCGACATCCCAGTGTGGTTTCGCAGCTCCACGGGTCAAATCGCTGTACTATCCAGTTTTGGGCCTTTGGTATCTAAAAAAAATGCAGTTTGAGTGTGTCGCTCACTGTTCAGCCGCAAATATCTCTATTTAAAAAGTGTGGTATACCCCAGTAAACAATAACTGTGGTTTTGCCATCCCACGAAAAAAATCTCTATTATTCAGCTTTTGGTAGTTTTTTCCATAAAGAAAAACAGTAGTGTCTCCTGACTGTTGTGACACAAAAATATATCTGTTGAAAATAGTCTTGTGTAGGCCCGACATCCCAGTGTGGTTTCGCAGTTCCACGGGTCAAATCGCTGTACTATCCAGTTTTGGGCCTTTGGTATCTAAAAAAAAAGCAGTTTGAGTGTGTCGCTCACTGTTCAGCCGCAAATATCTCTATTTAAAAAAGTGTGGTATACCCCAGTAAACAATAACTGTGGTTTTGCCATCCCACGGTAAAAAATCTCTATTATTCAGCTTTTGGTAGTTTTTTCCATAAAGAAAACTGTAGTGTCTCCTGACTGTTGTGACACAAAAATATATCTGTTGAAAATAGTCTTGTGTAGGCCCGACATCCCAGTGTGGTTTCGCAGTTCAACGGGTCAAATCGCTGTACTATCCAGTTTTGGGCCTTTGGTATCTAAAAAAAAAGCAGTTTGAGTGTGTCGCTCACTGTTCAGCCGCAAATATCTCTATTTAAAAAAGTGTGGTATACCCCAGTAAACAATAACTGTGGTTTTGCCATCCCACGGTAAAAATCTCTATTATTCAGCTTTTGGTATATTTTCCGCAAAGAAAAACAGTAGTGTCTCCTCACTGTTGTGACACAAAAATATATCTGTTGAAAATAGTCTTGTGTAGGCCCGACATCCCAGTGTGGTTTCGAAGTTCCACGGGTCAAATCGCTGTACTATCCAGTTTTGGGCCTTTGGTATCTAAAAAAAAAGCAGTTTGAGTGTGTCGCTCACTGTTCAGCCGCAAATATCTCTATTTAAAAAAGTGTGGTATACCCCAGTAAACAATAACTGAGGTTTTGCCATCCCACGGTAAAAAATCTCTATTATTCAGCTTTTGGTATTTTTTTCCGTAAAGAAAAACAGTAGTGTCTCCTGACTGTTGTGACACAAAAATATATCTGTTGAAAATAGTCTTGTGTAGGCCCGACATCCCAGTGTGGTTTCGCAGTTCCACAGGTCAAATCGCTGTACTATCCAGGTTTGGGCCTTTGGTATCTAAAAAAAAAGCAGTTTGAGTGTGTCGCTCACTGTTCAGCCGCAAATATCTCTATTTAAAAAAGTGTGGTATACCCCAGTAAACAATAACTGTGGTTTTGCCATCCCACGGTAAAAAATCTCTATTATTCAGCTTTTGGTATATTTTCCATAAATAGAAACAGTAGTGTCTCCTTACTGTTGTGACACAAAAATATATCTGTTGAAAATAGTCTTGTGTAGGCCCGACATCCCAGTGTGGTTTCGAAGTTCCACGGGTCAAATCGCTGTACTATCCAGTTTTGGACCTTTGGTATCTAAAAAAAAAGCAGTTTGAGTGTGTCGCTCACTGTTCAGCCGCAAATATCTCTATTTAAAAAGTGTGGTGTACCCCAGTAAACAATAACTGTGGTTTTGCCATCCCACGGTAAAAAATCTCTATTATTCAGCTTTTGGTAGTTTTTTCCATAAAGAAAAACAGTAGTGTCTCCTGACTGTTGTGACACAAAAATATATCTGTTGAAAATAGTCTTATGTAGGCCCGACATCCCAGTGTGGTTTCGCAGTTCCACGGGTCAAATCGCTGTACTATCCAGTTTTGGGCCTTTGGTATCTAAAAAAAAAGCAGTTTGAGTGTGTCGCTCACTGTTCAGCCGCAAATATCTCTATTTAAAAAAGTGTGGTATACCCCAGTAAACAATAACTGTGGTTTTGCCATCCCACGGTAAAAATCTCTATTATTCAGCTTTTGATATATTTTCCGTAAAGAAAAACAGTAGTGTCTCCTCTCTGTTGTGACACAAAAATATATCTGTTGAAAATAGTCTTGTGTATGCCCGACATCCCAGTGTGGTTTCGCAGTTCCACGGGTCAAATCGCTGTACTATCCAGTTTTGGGCCTTTGGTATCTAAAAAAAAAGCAGTTTGAGTGTGTCGCTCACTGTTGAGCCGCAAATATCTCTATTTAAAAAAGTGTGGTATACCCCAGTAAACAATAACTGTGGTTTTGCCATCCCACGGTAAAAAATCTCTATTATTCAGCTTTTGGTATATTTTCCATAAAGAAAAACAGTAGTGTCTCCTGACTGTTGTGACACAAAAATATATCTGTTGAAAATAGTCTTGTGTAGGCCCGACATCCCAGTGTGGTTTCGCAGCTCCACGGGTCAAATCGCTGTACTATCCAGTTTTGGGCCTTTGGTATCTAAAAAAAATGCAGTTTGAGTGTGTCGCTCACTGTTCAGCCGCAAATATCTCTATTTAAAAAGTGTGGTATACCCCAGTAAACAATAACTGTGGTTTTGCCATCCCACGATAAAAAATCTCTATTATTCAGCTTTTGGTAGTTTTTTCCATAAAGAAAAACAGTAGTGTCTCCTGACTGTTGTGACACAAAAATATATCTGTTGAAAATAGTCTTGTGTAGGCCCGACATCCCAGTGTGGTTTCGCAGTTCCACGGGTCAAATCGCTGTACTATCCAGTTTTGGGCCTTTGGTATCTAAAAAAAAAGCAGTTTGAGTGTGTCGCTCACTGTTCAGCCGCAAATATCTCTATTTAAAAAAGTGTGGTATACCCCAGTAAACAATAACTGTGGTTTTGCCATCCCACGGTAAAAAATCTCTATTATTCAGCTTTTGGTAGTTTTTTCCATAAAGAAAACTGTAGTGTCTCCTGACTGTTGTGACACAAAAATATATCTGTTGAAAATAGTCTTGTGTAGGCCCGACATCCCAGTGTGGTTTCGCAGTTCAACGGGTCAAATCGCTGTACTATCCAGTTTTGGGCCTTTGGTATCTAAAAAAAAAGCAGTTTTAGTGTGTCGCTCACTGTTCAGCCGCAAATATCTCTATTTAAAAAAGTGTGGTATACCCCAGTAAACAATAACTGTGGTTTTGCCATCCCACGGTAAAAATCTCTATTATTCAGCTTTTGGTATATTTTCCGCAAAGAAAAACAGTAGTGTCTCCTCACTGTTGTGACACAAAAATATATCTGTTGAAAATAGTCTTGTGTAGGCCCGACATCCCAGTGTGGTTTCGAAGTTCCACGGGTCAAATCGCTGTACTATCCAGTTTTGGGCCTTTGGTATCTAAAAAAAAAGCAGTTTGAGTGTGTCGCTCACTGTTCAGCCGCAAATATCTCTATTTAAAAAAGTGTGGTATACCCCAGTAAACAATAACTGTGGTTTTGCCATCCCACGGTAAAAAATCTCTATTATTCAGCTTTTGGTATATTTTCCGCAAAGAAAAACAGTAGTGTCTCCTCACTGTTGTGACACAAAAATATATCTGTTGAAAATAGTCTTGTGTAGGCCCGACATCCCAGTGTGGTTTCGAAGTTCCACGGGTCAAATCGCTGTACTATCCAGTTTTGGGCCTTTGGTATCTAAAAAAAAAGCAGTTTGAGTGTGTCGCTCACTGTTCAGCCGCAAATATCTCTATTTAAAAAAGTGTGGTATACCCCAGTAAACAATAACTGTGGTTTTGCCATCCCACGGTAAAAAATCTCTATTATTCAGCTTTTGGTAGTTTTTTCCGTAAAGAAAAACAGTAGTGTCTCCTGACTGTTGTGACACAAAAATATATCTGTTGAAAATAGTCTTGTGTAGGCCCGACATCCCAGTGTGGTTTCGCAGTTCCACGGGTCAAATCGCTGTACTATCCAGGTTTGGGCCTTTGGTATCTAAAAAAAAAGCAGTTTGAGTGTGTCGCTCACTGTTCAGCCGCAAATATCTCTATTTAAAAAAGTGTGGTATACCCCAGTAAACAATAACTGTGGTTTTGCCATCCCACGGTAAAAAATCTCTATTATTCAGCTTTTGGTATATTTTCCGCAAAGAAAAACAGTAGTGTCTCCTCACTGTTGTGACACAAAAATATATCTGTTGAAAATAGTCTTGTGTAGGCCCGACATCCCAGTGTGGTTTCGAAGTTCCACGGGTCAAATCGCTGTACTATCCAGTTTTGGACCTTTGGTATCTAAAAAAAAAGCAGTTTGAGTGTGTCGCTCACTGTTCAGCCGCAACTATCTCTATTTAAAAAGTGTGGTGTACCCCAGTAAACAATAACTGTGGTTTTGCCATCCCACGGTAAAAAATCTCTATTGTTCAGCTTTTGGTAGTTTTTTCCGTAATGAAAAACAGTAGTGTCTCCTGACTCTTGTGACACAAAAATATATCTGTTGAAAATAGTCTTGTGTAGGCCTGACATCCCAGTGTGGTTTCGCTGTTCCACGGGTCAAATCGCTGTACTATCCAGTTTTTTGCCTTTGGTATCTAAAAAAAAGGCAGTTTGAGTGTTTCGCTCACTGTGCAGCCGCAAATATCTCTATTTAAAAAGTGTGGTATACCCCAGTAAGTAATAACTGTGGTTTTGCCATCCCACGGTAAAAAATCTCTATTATTCAGCTTTTGGTAGTTTTTTCCATAAAGAAAAACAGTAGTGTCTCCTGACTGTTGTGACACAAAAATATATCTGTTGAAAATAGTCTTATGTAGGCCCGACATCCCAGTGTGGTTTCGCAGTTCCACGGGTCAAATCGCTGTACTATCCAGTTTTGGGCCTTTGGTATCTAAAAAAAAAGCAGTTTGAGTGTGTCGCTCACTGTTGAGCCGCAAATATCTCTATTTAAAAAAGTGTGGTATACCCCAGTAAACAATAACTGTGGTTTTGCCATCCCACGGTAAAAAATCTCTATTATTCAGCTTTTGGTATATTTTCCATAAAGAAAAACAGTAGTGTCTCCTGACTGTTGTGACACAAAAATATATCTGTTGAAAATAGTCTTGTGTAGGCCCGACATCCCAGTGTGGTTTCGCAGCTCCACGGGTCAAATCGCTGTACTATCCAGTTTTGGGCCTTTGGTATCTAAAAAAAATGCAGTTTGAGTGTGTCGCTCACTGTTCAGCCGCAAATATCTCTATTTAAAAAGTGTGGTATACCCCAGTAAACAATAACTGTGGTTTTGCCATCCCACGAAAAAAATCTCTATTATTCAGCTTTTGGTAGTTTTTTCCATAAAGAAAAACAGTAGTGTCTCCTGACTGTTGTGACACAAAAATATATCTGTTGAAAATAGTCTTGTGTAGGCCCGACATCCCAGTGTGGTTTCGCAGTTCCACGGGTCAAATCGCTGTACTATCCAGTTTTGGGCCTTTGGTATCTAAAAAAAAAGCAGTTTGAGTGTGTCGCTCACTGTTCAGCCGCAAATATCTCTATTTAAAAAAGTGTGGTATACCCCAGTAAACAATAACTGTGGTTTTGCCATCCCACGGTAAAAAATCTCTATTATTCAGCTTTTGGTAGTTTTTTCCATAAAGAAAACTGTAGTGTCTCCTGACTGTTGTGACACAAAAATATATCTGTTGAAAATAGTCTTGTGTAGGCCCGACATCCCAGTGTGGTTTCGCAGTTCAACGGGTCAAATCGCTGTACTATCCAGTTTTGGGCCTTTGGTATCTAAAAAAAAAGCAGTTTGAGTGTGTCGCTCACTGTTCAGCCGCAAATATCTCTATTTAAAAAAGTGTGGTATACCCCAGTAAACAATAACTGTGGTTTTGCCATCCCACGGTAAAAATCTCTATTATTCAGCTTTTGGTATATTTTCCGCAAAGAAAAACAGTAGTGTCTCCTCACTGTTGTGACACAAAAATATATCTGTTGAAAATAGTCTTGTGTAGGCCCGACATCCCAGTGTGGTTTCGAAGTTCCACGGGTCAAATCGCTGTACTATCCAGTTTTGGGCCTTTGGTATCTAAAAAAAAAGCAGTTTGAGTGTGTCGCTCACTGTTCAGCCGCAAATATCTCTATTTAAAAAAGTGTGGTATACCCCAGTAAACAATAACTGAGGTTTTGCCATCCCACGGTAAAAAATCTCTATTATTCAGCTTTTGGTATTTTTTTCCGTAAAGAAAAACAGTAGTGTCTCCTGACTGTTGTGACACAAAAATATATCTGTTGAAAATAGTCTTGTGTAGGCCCGACATCCCAGTGTGGTTTCGCAGTTCCACAGGTCAAATCGCTGTACTATCCAGGTTTCGGCCTTTGGTATCTAAAAAAAAAGCAGTTTGAGTGTGTCGCTCACTGTTCAGCCGCAAATATCTCTATTTAAAAAAGTGTGGTATACCCCAGTAAACAATAACTGTGGTTTTGCCATCCCACGGTAAAAAATCTCTATTATTCAGCTTTTGGTATATTTTCCATAAATAGAAACAGTAGTGTCTCCTTACTGTTGTGACACAAAAATATATCTGTTGAAAATAGTCTTGTGTAGGCCCGACATCCCAGTGTGGTTTCGAAGTTCCACGGGTCAAATCGCTGTACTATCCAGTTTTGGACCTTTGGTATCTAAAAAAAAAGCAGTTTGAGTGTGTCGCTCACTGTTCAGCCGCAAATATCTCTATTTAAAAAGTGTGGTGTACCCCAGTAAACAATAACTGTGGTTTTGCCATCCCACGGTAAAAAATCTCTATTGTTCAGCTTTTGGTAGTTTTTTCCGTAAAGAAAAACAGTAGTGTCTCCTGACTCTTGTGACACAAAAATATATCTGTTGAAAATAGTCTTGTGTAGGCCTGACATCCCAGTGTGGTTTCGCTGTTCCACGGGTCAAATCGCTGTACTATCCAGTTTTTTGCCTTTGGTATCTAAAAAAAAGGCAGTTTGAGTGTGTCGCTCACTGTGCAGCCGCAAATATCTCTATTTAAAAAGTGTGGTATACCCCAGTAAATAATAACTGTGGTTTTGCCATCCCACGGTAAAAAATCTCTATTATTCAGCTTTTGGTAGTTTTTTCCATAAAGAAAAACAGTAGTGTCTCCTGACTGTTGTGACACAAAAATATATCTGTTGAAAATAGTCTTATGTAGGCCCGACATCCCAGTGTGGTTTCGCAGTTCCACGGGTCAAATCGCTGTACTATCCAGTTTTGGGCCTTTGGTATCTAAAAAAAAAGCAGTTTGAGTGTGTCGCTCACTGTTCAGCCGCAAATATCTCTATTTAAAAAAGTGTGGTATACCCCAGTAAACAATAACTGTGGTTTTGCCATCCCACGGTAAAAATCTCTATTATTCAGCTTTTGATATATTTTCCGTAAAGAAAAACAGTAGTGTCTCCTCTCTGTTGTGACACAAAAATATATCTGTTGAAAATAGTCTTGTGTAGGCCCGACATCCCAGTGTGGTTTCGCAGTTCCATGGGTCAAATCGCTGTACTATCCAGTTTTGGGCCTTTGGTATCTAAAAAAAAGCAGTTTGAGTGTGTCGCTCACTGTTGAGCCGCAAATATCTCTATTTAAAAAAGTGTGGTATACCCCAGTAAACAATAACTGTGGTTTTGCCATCCCACGGTAAAAAATCTCTATTATTCAGCTTTTGGTATATTTTCCATAAAGAAAAACAGTAGTGTCTCCTGACTGTTGTGACACAAAAATATATCTGTTGAAAATAGTCTTGTGTAGGCCCGACATCCCAGTGTGGTTTCGCAGCTCCACGGGTCAAATCGCTGTACTATCCAGTTTTGGGCCTTTGGTATCTAAAAAAAATGCAGTTTGAGTGTGTCGCTCACTGTTCAGCCGCAAATATCTCTATTTAAAAAGTGTGGTATACCCCAGTAAACAATAACTGTGGTTTTGCCATCCCACGATAAAAAATCTCTATTATTCAGCTTTTGGTAGTTTTTTCCATAAAGAAAAACAGTAGTGTCTCCTGACTGTTGTGACACAAAAATATATCTGTTGAAAATAGTCTTGTGTAGGCCCGACATCCCAGTGTGGTTTCGCAGTTCCACGGGTCAAATCGCTGTACTATCCAGTTTTGGGCCTTTGGTATTTAAAAAAAAAGCAGTTTGAGTGTGTCGCTCACTGTTCAGCCGCAAATATCTCTATTTAAAAAAGTGTGGTATACCCCAGTAAACAATAACTGTGGTTTTGCCATCCCACGGTAAAAAATCTCTATTATTCAGCTTTTGGTAGTTTTTTCCATAAAGAAAACTGTAGGGTCTCCTGACTGTTGTGACACAAAAATATATCTGTTGAAAATAGTCTTGTGTAGGCCCGACATCCCAGTGTGGTTTCGCAGTTCAACGGGTCAAATCGCTGTACTATCCAGTTTTGGGCCTTTGGTATCTAAAAAAAAAGCAGTTTGAGTGTGTCGCTCACTGTTCAGCCGCAAATATCTCTATTTAAAAAAGTGTGGTATACCCCAGTAAACAATAACTGTGGTTTTGCCATCCCACGGTAAAAATCTCTATTATTCAGCTTTTGGTATATTTTCCGCAAAGAAAACCAGTAGTGTCTCCTCACTGTTGTGACACAAAAATATATCTGTTGAAAATAGTCTTGTGTAGGCCCGACATCCCAGTGTGGTTTCGAAGTTCCACGGGTCAAATCGCTGTACTATCCAGTTTTGGGCCTTTGGTATCTAAAAAAAAAGCAGTTTGAGTGTGTCGCTCACTGTTCAGCCGCAAATATCTCTATTTAAAAAAGTGTGGTATACCCCAGTAAACAATAACTGAGGTTTTGCCATCCCACGGTAAAAAATCTCTATTATTCAGCTTTTGGTAGTTTTTTCCGTAAAGAAAAACAGTAGTGTCTCCTGACTGTTGTGACACAAAAATATATCTGTTGAAAATAGTCTTGTGTAGGCCCGACATCCCAGTGTGGTTTCGCAGTTCCACGGGTCAAATCGCTGTACTATCCAGGTTTGGGCCTTTGGTATCTAAAAAAAAAGCAGTTTGAGTGTGTCGCTCACTGTTCAGCCGCAAATATCTCTATTTAAAAAAGTGTGGTATACCCCAGTAAACAATAACTGTGGTTTTGCCATCCCACGGTAAAAAATCTCTATTATTCAGCTTTTGGTAGTTTTTTCCATAAAGAAAAACAGTAGTGTCTCCTGACTGTTGTGACACAAAAATATATCTGTTGAAAATAGTCTTGTGTAGGCCCGACATCCCAGTGTGGTTTCGCAGCTCCACGGGTCAAATCGCTGTACTATCCAGTTTTGGGCCTTTGGTATCTAAAAAAAATGCAGTTTGAGTGTGTCGCTCACTGTTCAGCCGCAAATATCTCTATTTAAAAAAGTGTGGTATACCCCAGTAAACAATAACTGTGGTTTTGCCATCCCACGGTAAAAAATCTCTATTATTCAGCTTTTGGTATATTTTCCGCAAAGAAAAACAGTAGTGTCTCCTCACTGTTGTGACACAAAAATATATCTGTTGAAAATAGTCTTGTGTAGGCCCGACATCCCAGTGTGGTTTCGAAGTTCCACGGGTCAAATCGCTGTACTATCCAGTTTTGGGCCTTTGGTATCTAAAAAAAAAGCAGTTTGAGTGTGTCGCTCACTGTTCAGCCGCAAATATCTCTATTTAAAAAGTGTGGTGTACCCCAGTAAACAATAACTGTGGTTTTGCCATCCCACGGTAAAAAATCTCTATTGTTCAGCTTTTGGTAGTTTTTTCCATAAAGAAAAACAGTAGTGTCTCCTGACTCTTGTGACACAAAAATATATCTGTTGAAAATAGTCTTGTGTAGGCCTGACATCCCAGTGTGGTTTCGCTGTTCCACGGGTCAAATCACTGTACTATCCAGTTTTTTGCCTTTGGTATCTAAAAAAAAGGCAGTTTGAGTGTGTCGCTCACTGTGCAGCCGCAAATATCTCTATTTAAAAAGTGTGGTATACCCCAGTAAATAATAACTGTGGTTTTGCCATCCCACGGTAAAAAATCTCTATTATTCAGCTTTTGGTAGTTTTTTCCATAAAGAAAAACAGTAGTGTCTCCTGACTGTTGTGACACAAAAATATATCTGTTGAAAATAGTCTTATGTAGGCCCGACATCCCAGTGTGGTTTCGCAGTTCCACGGGTCAAATCGCTGTACTATCCAGTTTTGGGCCTTTGGTATCTAAAAAAAAAGCAGTTTGAGTGTGTCGCTCACTGTTCAGCCGCAAATATCTCTATTTAAAAAAGTGTGGTATACCCCAGTAAACAATAACTGTGGTTTTGCCATCCCACGGTAAAAATCTCTATTATTCAGCTTTTGATATATTTTCCGTAAAGAAAAACAGTAGTGTCTCCTCTCTGTTGTGACACAAAAATATATCTGTTGAAAATAGTCTTGTGTAGGCCCGACATCCCAGTGTGGTTTCGCAGTTCCATGGGTCAAATCGCTGTACTATCCAGTTTTGGGCCTTTGGTATCTAAAAAAAAGCAGTTTGAGTGTGTCGCTCACTGTTGAGCCGCAAATATCTCTATTTAAAAAAGTGTGGTATACCCCAGTAAACAATAACTGTGGTTTTGCCATCCCACGGTAAAAAATCTCTATTATTCAGCTTTTGGTATATTTTCCATAAAGAAAAACAGTAGTGTCTCCTGACTGTTGTGACACAAAAATATATCTGTTGAAAATAGTCTTGTGTAGGCCCGACATCCCAGTGTGGTTTCGCAGCTCCACGGGTCAAATCGCTGTACTATCCAGTTTTGGGCCTTTGGTATCTAAAAAAAATGCAGTTTGAGTGTGTCGCTCACTGTTCAGCCGCAAATATCTCTATTTAAAAAGTGTGGTATACCCCAGTAAACAATAACTGTGGTTTTGCCATCCCACGATAAAAAATCTCTATTATTCAGCTTTTGGTAGTTTTTTCCATAAAGAAAAACAGTAGTGTCTCCTGACTGTTGTGACACAAAAATATATCTGTTGAAAATAGTCTTGTGTAGGCCCGACATCCCAGTGTGGTTTCGCAGTTCCACGGGTCAAATCGCTGTACTATCCAGTTTTGGGCCTTTGGTATTTAAAAAAAAAGCAGTTTGAGTGTGTCGCTCACTGTTCAGCCGCAAATATCTCTATTTAAAAAAGTGTGGTATACCCCAGTAAACAATAACTGTGGTTTTGCCATCCCACGGTAAAAAATCTCTATTATTCAGCTTTTGGTAGTTTTTTCCATAAAGAAAACTGTAGTGTCTCCTGACTGTTGTGACACAAAAATATATCTGTTGAAAATAGTCTTGTGTAGGCCCGACATCCCAGTGTGGTTTCGCAGTTCAACGGGTCAAATCGCTGTACTATCCAGTTTTGGGCCTTTGGTATCTAAAAAAAAAGCAGTTTGAGTGTGTCGCTCACTGTTCAGCCGCAAATATCTCTATTTAAAAAAGTGTGGTATACCCCAGTAAACAATAACTGTGGTTTTGCCATCCCACGGTAAAAATCTCTATTATTCAGCTTTTGGTATATTTTCCGCAAAGAAAACCAGTAGTGTCTCCTCACTGTTGTGACACAAAAATATATCTGTTGAAAATAGTCTTGTGTAGGCCCGACATCCCAGTGTGGTTTCGAAGTTCCACGGGTCAAATCGCTGTACTATCCAGTTTTGGGCCTTTGGTATCTAAAAAAAAAGCAGTTTGAGTGTGTCGCTCACTGTTCAGCCGCAAATATCTCTATTTAAAAAAGTGTGGTATACCCCAGTAAACAATAACTGAGGTTTTGCCATCCCACGGTAAAAAATCTCTATTATTCAGCTTTTGGTAGTTTTTTCCGTAAAGAAAAACAGTAGTGTCTCCTGACTGTTGTGACACAAAAATATATCTGTTGAAAATAGTCTTGTGTAGGCCCGACATCCCAGTGTGGTTTCGCAGTTCCACGGGTCAAATCGCTGTACTATCCAGGTTTGGGCCTTTGGTATCTAAAAAAAAAGCAGTTTGAGTGTGTCGCTCACTGTTCAGCCGCAAATATCTCTATTTAAAAAAGTGTGGTATACCCCAGTAAACAATAACTGTGGTTTTGCCATCCCACGGTAAAAAATCTCTATTATTCAGCTTTTGGTAGTTTTTTCCATAAAGAAAAACAGTAGTGTCTCCTGACTGTTGTGACACAAAAATATATCTGTTGAAAATAGTCTTGTGTAGGCCCGACATCCCAGTGTGGTTTCGCAGCTCCACGGGTCAAATCGCTGTACTATCCAGTTTTGGGCCTTTGGTATCTAAAAAAAATGCAGTTTGAGTGTGTCGCTCACTGTTCAGCCGCAAATATCTCTATTTAAAAAAGTGTGGTATACCCCAGTAAACAATAACTGTGGTTTTGCCATCCCACGGTAAAAAATCTCTATTATTCAGCTTTTGGTATATTTTCCGCAAAGAAAAACAGTAGTGTCTCCTCACTGTTGTGACACAAAAATATATCTGTTGAAAATAGTCTTGTGTAGGCCCGACATCCCAGTGTGGTTTCGAAGTTCCACGGGTCAAATCGCTGTACTATCCAGTTTTGGGCCTTTGGTATCTAAAAAAAAAGCAGTTTGAGTGTGTCGCTCACTGTTCAGCCGCAAATATCTCTATTTAAAAAGTGTGGTGTACCCCAGTAAACAATAACTGTGGTTTTGCCATCCCACGGTAAAAAATCTCTATTGTTCAGCTTTTGGTAGTTTTTTCCGTAAAGAAAAACAGTAGTGTCTCCTGACTCTTGTGACACAAAAATATATCTGTTGAAAATAGTCTTGTGTAGGCCTGACATCCCAGTGTGGTTTCGCTGTTCCACGGGTCAAATCGCTGTACTATCCAGTTTTTTGCCTTTGGTATCTAAAAAAAAGGCAGTTTGAGTGTGTCGCTCACTGTGCAGCCGCAAATATCTCTATTTAAAAAGTGTGGTATACCCCAGTAAATAATAACTGTGGTTTTGCCATCCCACGGTAAAAAATCTCTATTATTCAGCTTTTGGTAGTTTTTTCCATAAAGAAAAACAGTAGTGTCTCCTGACTGTTGTGACACAAAAATATATCTGTTGAAAATAGTCTTATGTAGGCCCGACATCCCAGTGTGGTTTCGCAGTTCCACAGGTCAAATCGCTGTACTATCCAGTTTTGGGCCTTTGGTATCTAAAAAAAAAGCAGTTTGAGTGTGTCGCTCACTGTTCAGCCGCAAATATCTCTATTTAAAAAAGTGTGGTATACCCCAGTAAACAATAACTGTGGTTTTGCCATCCCACGGTAAAAATCTCTATTATTCAGCTTTTGATATATTTTCCGTAAAGAAAAACAGTAGTGTCTCCTCTCTGTTGTGACACAAAAATATATCTGTTGAAAATAGTCTTGTGTAGGCCCGACATCCCAGTGTGGTTTCGCAGTTCCATGGGTCAAATCGCTGTACTATCCAGTTTTGGGCCTTTGGTATCTAAAAAAAAGCAGTTTGAGTGTGTCGCTCACTGTTGAGCCGCAAATATCTCTATTTAAAAAAGTGTGGTATACCCCAGTAAACAATAACTGTGGTTTTGCCATCCCACGGTAAAAAATCTCTATTATTCAGCTTTTGGTATATTTTCCATAAAGAAAAACAGTAGTGTCTCCTGACTGTTGTGACACAAAAATATATCTGTTGAAAATAGTCTTGTGTAGGCCCGACATCCCAGTGTGGTTTCGCAGCTCCACGGGTCAAATCGCTGTACTATCCAGTTTTGGGCCTTTGGTATCTAAAAAAAATGCAGTTTGAGTGTGTCGCTCACTGTTCAGCCGCAAATATCTCTATTTAAAAAGTGTGGTATACCCCAGTAAACAATAACTGTGGTTTTGCCATCCCACGATAAAAAATCTCTATTATTCAGCTTTTGGTAGTTTTTTCCATAAAGAAAAACAGTAGTGTCTCCTGACTGTTGTGACACAAAAATATATCTGTTGAAAATAGTCTTGTGTAGGCCCGACATCCCAGTGTGGTTTCGCAGTTCCACGGGTCAAATCGCTGTACTATCCAGTTTTGGGCCTTTGGTATCTAAAAAAAAAGCAGTTTGAGTGTGTCGCTCACTGTTCAGCCGCAAATATCTCTATTTAAAAAAGTGTGGTATACCCCAGTAAACAATAACTGTGGTTTTGCCATCCCACGGTAAAAAATCTCTATTATTCAGCTTTTGGTAGTTTTTTCCATAAAGAAAACTGTAGTGTCTCCTGACTGTTGTGACACAAAAATATATCTGTTGAAAATAGTCTTGTGTAGGCCCGACATCCCAGTGTGGTTTCGCAGTTCAACGGGTCAAATCGCTGTACTATCCAGTTTTGGGCCTTTGGTATCTAAAAAAAAAGCAGTTTGAGTGTGTCGCTCACTGTTCAGCCGCAAATATCTCTATTTAAAAAAGTGTGGTATACCCCAGTAAACAATAACTGTGGTTTTGCCATCCCACGGTAAAAATCTCTATTATTCAGCTTTTGGTATATTTTCCGCAAAGAAAACCAGTAGTGTCTCCTCACTGTTGTGACACAAAAATATATCTGTTGAAAATAGTCTTGTGTAGGCCCGACATCCCAGTGTGGTTTCGAAGTTCCACGGGTCAAATCGCTGTACTATCCAGTTTTGGGCCTTTGGTATCTAAAAAAAAAGCAGTTTGAGTGTGTCGCTCACTGTTCAGCCGCAAATATCTCTATTTAAAAAAGTGTGGTATACCCCAGTAAACAATAACTGAGGTTTTGCCATCCCACGGTAAAAAATCTCTATTATTCAGCTTTTGGTAGTTTTTTCCGTAAAGAAAAACAGTAGTGTCTCCTGACTGTTGTGACACAAAAATATATCTGTTGAAAATAGTCTTGTGTAGGCCCGACATCCCAGTGTGGTTTCGCAGTTCCACGGGTCAAATCGCTGTACTATCCAGGTTTGGGCCTTTGGTATCTAAAAAAAAAGCAGTTTGAGTGTGTCGCTCACTGTTCAGCCGCAAATATCTCTATTTAAAAAAGTGTGGTATACCCCAGTAAACAATAACTGTGGTTTTGCCATCCCACGGTAAAAAATCTCTATTATTCAGCTTTTGGTAGTTTTTTCCATAAAGAAAAACAGTAGTGTCTCCTGACTGTTGTGACACAAAAATATATCTGTTGAAAATAGTCTTGTGTAGGCCCGACATCCCAGTGTGGTTTCGCAGCTCCACGGGTCAAATCGCTGTACTATCCAGTTTTGGGCCTTTGGTATCTAAAAAAAATGCAGTTTGAGTGTGTCGCTCACTGTTCAGACGCAAATATCTCTATTTAAAAAAGTGTGGTATACCCCAGTAAACAATAACTGTGGTTTTGCCATCCCACGGTAAAAAATCTCTATTATTCAGCTTTTGGTATATTTTCCGCAAAGAAAAACAGTAGTGTCTCCTCACTGTTGTGACACAAAAATATATCTGTTGAAAATAGTCTTGTGTAGGCCCGACATCCCAGTGTGGTTTCGAAGTTCCACGGGTCAAATCGCTGTACTATCCAGTTTTGGGCCTTTGGTATCTAAAAAAAAAGCAGTTTGAGTGTGTCGCTCACTGTTCAGCCGCAAATATCTCTATTTAAAAAAGTGTGGTATACCCCAGTAAACAATAACTGTGGTTTTGCCATCCCACGGTAAAAAATCTCTATTATTCAGCTTTTGGTAGTTTTTTCCGTAAAGAAAAACAGTAGTGTCTCCTTACTGTTGTGACACAAAAATATATCTGTTGAAAATAGTCTTGTGTAGGCCCGACATCCCAGTGTGGTTTCGCAGTTCCACGGGTCAAATCGCTGTACTATCCAGGTTTGGGCCTTTGGTATCTAAAAAAAAAGCAGTTTGAGTGTGTCGCTCACAGTTCAGCCGCAAATATCTCTATTTAAAAAAGTGTGGTATACCCCAGTAAACAATAACTGTGGTTTTGCCATCCCACGGTAAAAAATCTCTATTATTCAGCTTTTGGTATATTTTCCGCAAAGAAAAACAGTAGTGTCTCCTTACTGTTGTGACACAAAAATATATCTGTTGAAAATAGTCTTGTGTAGGCCCGACATCCCAGTGTGGTTTCGAAGTTCCACGGGTCAAATCGCTGTACTATCCAGTTTTGGGCCTTTGGTATCTAAAAAAAAAGCAGTTTGAGTGTGTCGCTCACTGTTCAGCCGCAAATATCTCTATTTAAAAAAGTGTGGTATACCCCAGTAAACAATAACTGTGGTTTTGCCATCCCACGGTAAAAAATCTCTATTATTCAGCTTTTGGTAGTTTTTTCCGTAAAGAAAAACAGTAGTGTCTCCTGACTGTTGTGACACAAAAATATATCTGTTGAAAATAGTCTTGTGTAGGCCCGACATCCCAGTGTGGTTTCGCAGTTCCACGGGTCAAATCGCTGTACTATCCAGGTTTGGGCCTTTGGTATCTAAAAAAAAAGCAGTTTGAGTGTGTCGCTCACTGTTCAGCCGCAAATATCTCTATTTAAAAAAGTGTGGTATACCCTAGTAAACAATAACTGTGGTTTTGCCATCCCACGGTAAAAAATCTCTATTATTCAGCTTTTGGTATATTTTCCATAAATAAAAACAGTAGTGTCTCCTTACTGTTGTGACACAAAAATATATCTGTTGAAAATAGTCTTGTGTAGACCCGACATCCCAGTGTGGTTTCGAAGTTCCACGGGTCAAATCGCTGTACTATCCAGTTTTGGACCTTTGGTATCTAAAAAAAAAGCAGTTTGAGTGTGTCGCTCACTGTTCAGCCGCAAATATCTCTATTTAAAAAGTGTGGTGTACCCCAGTAAACAATAACTGTGGTTTTGCCATCCCACGGTAAAAAATCTCTATTGTTCAGCTTTTGGTAGTTTTTTCCGTAAAGAAAAACAGTAGTGTCTCCTGACTCTTGTGACACAAAAATATATCTGTTGAAAATAGTCTTGTGTAGGCCTGACATCCCAGTGTGGTTTCGCAGTTCCACGGGTCAAATCGCTTTACTATCCAGTTTTTTGCCTTTGGTATCTAAAAAAAAGGCAGTTTGAGTGTGTCGCTCACTGTGCAGCCGCAAATATCTCTATTTAAAAAGTGTGGTATACCCCAGTAAATAATAACTGTGGTTTTGCCATCCCACGGTAAAAAATCTCTATTATTCAGCTTTTGGTAGTTTTTTCCATAAAGAAAAACAGTAGTGTCTCCTGACTGTTGTGACACAAAAATATATCTGTTGAAAATAGTCTTATGTAGGCCGGACATCCCAGTGTGGTTTCGCAGTTCCACGTGTCAAATCGCTGTACTATCCAGTTTTGGGCCTTTGGTATCTAAAAAAAAAGCAGTTTGAGTGTGTCGCTCACTGTTCAGTCGCAAATATCTCTATTTAAAAAAGTGTGGTATACCCCAGTAAACAATAACTGTGGTTTTGCCATCCCACGGTAAAAATCTCTATTATTCAGCTTTTGATATATTTTCCGTAAAGAAAAACAGTAGTGTCTCCTCTCTGTTGTGACACAAAAATATATCTGTTGAAAATAGTCTTGTGTAGGCCCGACATCCCAGTGTGGTTTCGCAGCTCCACGGGTCAAATCGCTGTACTATCCAGTTTTGGGCCTTTGGTATCTAAAAAAAATGCAGTTTGAGTGTGTCGCTCACTGTTCAGCCGCAAATATCTCTATTTAAAAAAGTGTGGTATACCCCAGTAAACAATAACTGTGGTTTTGCCATCCCACGGTAAAAAATCTCTATTATTCAGCTTTTGGTATATTTTCCGCAAAGAAAAACAGTAGTGTCTCCTCACTGTTGTGACACAAAAATATATCTGTTGAAAATAGTCTTGTGTAGGCCCGACATCCCAGTGTGGTTTCGAAGTTCCACGGGTCAAATCGCTGTACTATCCAGTTTTGGGCCTTTGGTATCTAAAAAAAAAGCAGTTTGAGTGTGTCGCTCACTGTTCAGCCGCAAATATCTCTATTTAAAAAAGTGTGGTATACCCCAGTAAACAATAACTGTGGTTTTGCCATCCCACGGTAAAAAATCTCTATTATTCAGCTTTTGGTAGTTTTTTCCGTAAAGAAAAACAGTAGTGTCTCCTGACTGTTGTGACACAAAAATATATCTGTTGAAAATAGTCTTATGTAGGCCGGACATCCCAGTGTGGTTTCGCAGTTCCACGTGTCAAATCACTGTACTATCCAGATTTGGGCCTTTGGTATCTAAAAAAAAAGCAGTTTGAGTGTGTCGCTCACTGTTCAGCCGCAAATATCTCTATTTAAAAAAGTGTGGTATACCCCAGTAAACAATAACTGTGGTTTTGCCATCCCACGGTAAAAATCTCTATTATTCAGCTTTTGATATATTTTCCGTAAAGAAAAACAGTAGTGTCTCCTCTCTGTTGTGACACAAAAATATATCTGTTGAAAATAGTCTTGTGTAGGCCCGACATCCCAGTGTGGTTTCGCAGCTCCACGGGTCAAATCGCTGTACTATCCAGTTTTGGGCCTTTGCTATCTAAAAAAAATGCAGTTTGAGTGTGTCGCTCACTGTTCAGCCGCAAATATCTCTATTTAAAAAAGTGTGGTATACCCCAGTAAACAATAACTGTGGTTTTGCCATCCCACGGTAAAAAATCTCTATTATTCAGCTTTTGGTATATTTTCCGCAAAGAAAAACAGTAGTGTCTCCTCACTGTTGTGACACAAAAATATATCTGTTGAAAATAGTCTTGTGTAGGCCCGACATCCCAGTGTGGTTTCGAAGTTCCACGGGTCAAATCGCTGTACTATCCAGTTTTGGGCCTTTGGTATCTAAAAAAAAAGCAGTTTGAGTGTGTCGCTCACTGTTCAGCCGCAAATATCTCTATTTAAAAAAGTGTGGTATACCCCAGTAAACAATAACTGTGGTTTTGCCATCCCACGGTAAAAAATCTCTATTATTCAGCTTTTGGTATATTTTCCGCAAAGAAAAACAGTAGTGTCTCCTCACTGTTGTGACACAAAAATATATCTGTTGAAAATAGTCTTGTGTAGGCCCGACATCCCAGTGTGGTTTCGAAGTTCCACGGGTCAAATCGCTGTACTATCCAGTTTTGGGCCTTTGGTATCTAAAAAAAAAGCAGTTTGAGTGTGTCGCTCACTGTTCAGCCGCAAATATCTCTATTTAAAAAAGTGTGGTATACCCCAGTAAACAATAACTGTGGTTTTGCCATCCCACGGTAAAAAATCTCTATTATTCAGCTTTTGGTAGTTTTTTCCGTAAAGAAAAACAGTAGTGTCTCCTGACTGTTGTGACACAAAAATATATCTGTTGAAAATAGTCTTATGTAGGCCGGACATCCCAGTGTGGTTTCGCAGTTCCACGTGTCAAATCACTGTACTATCCAGATTTGGGCCTTTGGTATCTAAAAAAAAAGCAGTTTGAGTGTGTCGCTCACTGTTCAGCCGCAAATATCTCTATTTAAAAAAGTGTGGTATACCCCAGTAAACAATAACTGTGGTTTTGCCATCCCACGGTAAAAATCTCTATTATTCAGCTTTTGATATATTTTCCGTAAAGAAAAACAGTAGTGTCTCCTCTCTGTTGTGACACAAAAATATAGCTGTTGAAAATAGTCTTGTGTAGGCCCGACATCCCAGTGTGGTTTCGCAGCTCCACGGGTCAAATCGCTGTACTATCCAGTTTTGGGCCTTTGGTATCTAAAAAAAATGCAGTTTGAGTGTGTCGCTCACTGTTCAGCCGCAAATATCTCTATTTAAAAAAGTGTGGTATACCCCAGTAAACAATAACTGTGGTTTTGCCATCCCACGGTAAAAAATCTCTATTATTCAGCTTTTGGTATATTTTCCGCAAAGAAAAACAGTAGTGTCTCCTCACTGTTGTGACACAAAAATATATCTGTTGAAAATAGTCTTGTGTAGGCCCGACATCCCAGTGTGGTTTCGAAGTTCCACGGGTCAAATCGCTGTACTATCCAGTTTTGGGCCTTTGGTATCTAAAAAAAAAGCAGTTTGAGTGTGTCGCTCACTGTTCAGCCGCAAATATCTCTATTTAAAAAAGTGTGGTATACCCCAGTAAACAATAACTGTGGTTTTGCCATCCCACGGTAAAAAATCTCTATTATTCAGCTTTTGGTAGTTTTTTCCGTAAAGAAAAACAGTAGTGTCTCCTGACTGTTGTGACACAAAAATATATCTGTTGAAAATAGTCTTGTGTAGGCCCGACATCCCAGTGTGGTTTCGCAGTTCCACGGGTCAAATCGCTGTACTATCCAGGTTTGGGCCTTTGGTATCTAAAAAAAAAGCAGTTTGAGTGTGTCGCTCACAGTTCAGCCGCAAATATCTCTATTTAAAAAAGTGTGGTATACCCCAGTAAACAATAACTGTGGTTTTGCCATCCCACGGTAAAAAATCTCTATTATTCAGCTTTTGGTATATTTTCCGCAAAGAAAAACAGTAGTGTCTCCTCACTGTTGTGACACAAAAATATATCTGTTGAAAATAGTCTTGTGTAGGCCCGACATCCCAGTGTGGTTTCGAAGTTCCACGGGTCAAATCGCTGTACTATCCAGTTTTGGGCCTTTGGTATCTAAAAAAAAAGCAGTTTGAGTGTGTCGCTCACTGTTCAGCCGCAAATATCTCTATTTAAAAAAGTGTGGTATACCCCAGTAAACAATAACTGTGGTTTTGCCATCCCACGGTAAAAAATCTCTATTATTCAGCTTTTGGTAGTTTTTTCCGTAAAGAAAAACAGTAGTGTCTCCTGACTGTTGTGACACAAAAATATATCTGTTGAAAATAGTCTTGTGTAGGCCCGACATCCCAGTGTGGTTTCGCAGTTCCACGGGTCAAATCGCTGTACTATCCAGGTTTGGGCCTTTGGTATCTAAAAAAAAAGCAGTTTGAGTGTGTCGCTCACTGTTCAGCCGCAAATATCTCTATTTAAAAAAGTGTGGTATACCCTAGTAAACAATAACTGTGGTTTTGCCATCCCACGGTAAAAAATCTCTATTATTCAGCTTTTGGTATATTTTCCATAAATAAAAACAGTAGTGTCTCCTTACTGTTGTGACACAAAAATATATCTGTTGAAAATAGTCTTGTGTAGACCCGACATCCCAGTGTGGTTTCGAAGTTCCACGGGTCAAATCGCTGTACTATCCAGTTTTGGACCTTTGGTATCTAAAAAAAAGCAGTTTGAGTGTGTCGCTCACTGTTCAGCCGCAAATATCTCTATTTAAAAAGTGTGGTGTACCCCAGTAAACAATAACTGTGGTTTTGCCATCCCACGGTAAAAAATCTCTATTGTTCAGCTTTTGGTAGTTTTTTCCGTAAAGAAAAACAGTAGTGTCTCCTGACTCTTGTGACACAAAAATATATCTGTTGAAAATAGTCTTGTGTAGGCCTGACATCCCAGTGTGGTTTCGCAGTTCCACGGGTCAAATCGCTTTACTATGCAGTTTTTTGCCTTTGGTATCTAAAAAAAAGGCAGTTTGAGTGTGTCGCTCACTGTTCAGCCGCAAATATCTCTATTTAAAAAGTGTGGTATACCCCAGTAAATAATAACTGTGGTTTTGCCATCCCACGGTAAAAAAATCTCTATTATTCAGCTTTTGGTAGTTTTTTCCATAAAGAAAAACAGTAGTGTCTCCTGACTGTTGTGACACAAAAATATATCTGTTGAAAATAGTCTTATGTAGGCCGGACATCCCAATGTGGTTTCGCAGTTCCACGTGTCAAATCGCTGTACTATCCAGTTTTGGGCCTTTGGTATCTAAAAAAAAAGCAGTTTGAGTGTGTCGCTCACTGTTCAGTCGCAAATATCTCTATTTAAAAAAGTGTGGTATACCCCAGTAAACAATAACTGTGGTTTTGCCATCCCACGGTAAAAATCTCTATTATTCAGCTTTTGATATATTTTCCGTAAAGAAAAACAGTAGTGTCTCCTCTCTGTTGTGACACAAAAATATATCTGTTGAAAATAGTCTTGTGTAGGCCCGACATCCCAGTGTGGTTTCGCAGCTCCACGGGTCAAATCGCTGTACTATCCAGTTTTGGGCCTTTGGTATCTAAAAAAAATGCAGTTTGAGTGTGTCGCTCACTGTTCAGCCGCAAATATCTCTATTTAAAAAAGTGTGGTATACCCCAGTAAACAATAACTGTGGTTTTGCCTTCCCACGGTAAAAAATCTCTATTATTCAGCTTTTGGTATATTTTCCGCAAAGAAAAACAGTAGTGTCTCCTCACTGTTGTGACACAAAAATATATCTGTTGAAAATAGTCTTGTGTAGGCCCGACATCCCAGTGTGGTTTCGAAGTTCCACGGGTCAAATCGCTGTACTATCCAGTTTTGGGCCTTTGGTATCTAAAAAAAAAGCAGTTTGAGTGTGTCGCTCACTGTTCAGCCGCAAATATCTCTATTTAAAAAAGTGTGGTATACCCCAGTAAACAATAACTGTGGTTTTGCCATCCCACGGTAAAAAATCTCTATTATTCAGCTTTTGGTAGTTTTTTCCGTAAAGAAAAACAGTAGTGTCTCCTGACTGTTGTGACACAAAAATATATCTGTTGAAAATAGTCTTATGTAGGCCGGACATCCCAGTGTGGTTTCGCAGTTCCACGTGTCAAATCGCTGTACTATCCAGTTTTGGGCCTTTGGTATCTAAAAAAAAAGCAGTTTGAGTGTGTCGCTCACTGTTCAGCCGCAAATATCTCTATTTAAAAAAGTGTGGTATACCCCAGTAAACAATAACTGTGGTTTTGCCATCCCACGGTAAAAATCTCTATTATTCAGCTTTTGATATATTTTCCGTAAAGAAAAACAGTAGTGTCTCCTCTCTGTTGTGACACAAAAATATATCTGTTGAAAATAGTCTTGTGTAGGCCCGACATCCCAGTGTGGTTTCGCAGCTCCACGGGTCAAATCGCTGTACTATCCAGTTTTGGGCCTTTGGTATCTAAAAAAAATGCAGTTTGAGTGTGTCGCTCACTGTTCAGCCGCAAATATCTCTATTTAAAAAAGTGTGGTATACCCCAGTAAACAATAACTGTGGTTTTGCCATCCCACGGTAAAAAATCTCTATTATTCAGCTTTTGGTATATTTTCCGCAAAGAAAAACAGTAGTGTCTCCTCACTGTTGTGACACAAAAATATATCTGTTGAAAATAGTCTTGTGTAGGCCCGACATCCCAGTGTGGTTTCGAAGTTCCACGGGTCAAATCGCTGTACTATCCAGTTTTGGGCCTTTGGTATCTAAAAAAAAAGCAGTTTGAGTGTGTCGCTCACTGTTCAGCCGCAAATATCTCTATTTAAAAAAGTGTGGTATACCCCAGTAAACAATAACTGTGGTTTTTCCATCCCACGGTAAAAAATCTCTATTATTCAGCTTTTGGTAGTTTTTTCCGTAAAGAAAAACAGTAGTGTCTCCTGACTGTTGTGACACAAAAATATATCTGTTGAAAATAGTCTTGTGTAGGCCCGACATCCCAGTGTGGTTTCGCAGTTCCACGGGTCAAATCGCTGTACTATCCAGGTTTGGGCCTTTGGTATCTAAAAAAAAAGCAGTTTGAGTGTGTCGCTCACTGTTCAGCCGCAAATATCTCTATTTAAAAAAGTGTGGTATACCCCAGTAAATAATAACTGTGGTTTTGCCATCCCACGGTAAAAAATCTCTATTATTCAGATTTTGGTATATTTTCCGCAAAGAAAAACAGTAGTGTCTCCTCACTGTTGTGACACAAAAATATATCTGTTGAAAATAGTCTTGTGTAGGCCCGACATCCCAGTGTGGTTTCGAAGTTCCACGGGTCAAATCGCTGTACTATCCAGTTTTGGGCCTTTGGTATCTAAAAAAAAAAGCAGTTTGAGTGTGTCGCTCACTGTTCAGCCGCAAATATCTCTATTTAAAAAAGTGTGGTATACCCCAGTAAACAATAACTGTGGTTTTGCCATCCCACGGTAAAAAATCTCTATTATTCAGCTTTTGGTAGCTTTTTCCGTAAAGAAAAACAGTAGTGTCTCCTGACTGTTGTGACACAAAAATATATCTGTTGAAAATAGTCTTGTGTAGGCCCGACATCCCAGTGTGGTTTCGCAGTTCCACGGGTCAAATCGCTGTACTATCCAGGTTTGGGCCTTTGGTATCTAAAAAAAAAGCAGTTTGAGTGTGTCGCTCACTGTTCAGCCGCAAATATCTCTATTTAAAAAAGTGTGGTATACCCTAGTAAACAATAACTGTGGTTTTGCCATCCCACGGTAAAAAATCTCTATTATTCAGCTTTTGGTATATTTTCCATAAATAAAAACAGTAGTGTCTCCTTACTGTTGTGACACAAAAATATATCTGTTGAAAATAGTCTTGTGTAGACCCGACATCCCAGTGTGGTTTCGAAGTTCCACGGGTCAAATCGCTGTACTATCCAGTTTTGGACCTTTGGTATCTAAAAAAAAAGCAGTTTGAGTGTGTCGCTCACTGTTCAGCCGCAAATATCTCTATTTAAAAAGTGTGGTGTACCCCAGTAAACAATAACTGTGGTTTTGCCATCCCACGGTAAAATATCTCTATTGTTCAGCTTTTGGTAGTTTTTTCCGTAAAGAAAAACAGTAGTGTCTCATGACTCTTGTGACACAAAAATATATCTGTTGAAAATAGTCTTGTGTAGGCCTGACATCCCAGTGTGGTTTCGCAGTTCCACGGGTCAAATCGCTGTACTATCCAGTTTTTTGCCTTTGGTATCTAAAAAAAAGGCAGTTTGAGTGTGTCGCTCACTGTGCAGCCGCAAATATCTCTATTTAAAAAGTGTGGTATACCCCAGTAAATAATAACTGTGGTTTTGCCATCCCACGGTAAAAAATCTCTATTATTCAGCTTTTGGTAGTTTTTTCCATAAAGAAAAACAGTAGTGTCTCCTGACTGTTGTGACACAAAAATATATCTGTTGAAAATAATCTTATGTAGGCCGGACATCCCAGTGTGGTTTCGCAGTTCCACGGGTCAAATCGCTGTACTATCCAGTTTTGGGCCTTTGGTATCTAAAAAAAAAGCAGTTTGAGTGTGTCGCTCACTGTTCAGCCGCAAATATCTCTATTTAAAAAAGTGTGGTATACCCCAGTAAACAATAACTGTGGTTTTGCCATCCCACGGTAAAAATCTCTATTATTCAGCTTTTGATATATTTTCCGTAAAGAAAAACAGTAGTGTCTCCTCTCTGTTGTGACACAAAAATATATCTGTTGAAAATAGTCTTGTGTAGGCCCGACATCCCAGTGTGGTTTCGCAGTTCCACGGGTCAAATCGCTGTACTATCCAGTTTTGGGCCTTTGGTATCTAAAAAAAAAGCAGTTTGAGTGTGTCGCTCACTGTTGAGCCGCAAATATCTCTATTTAACAAAGTGTGGTATACCCCAGTAAACAATAACTGTGGTTTTGCCATCCCACGGTAAAAAATCTCTATTATTCAGCTTTTGGTATATTTTCCATAAAGAAAAACAGTAGTGTCTCCTGACTGTTGTGACACAAAAATATATCTGTTGAAAATAGTCTTGTGTAGGCCCGACATCCCAGTGTGGTTTCGCAGCTCCACGGGTCAAATCGCTGTACTATCCAGTTTTGGGCCTTTGGTATCTAAAAAAAAAGCAGTTTGAGTGTGTCGCTCACTGTTGAGCCGCAAATATCTCTATTTAAAAAAGTGTGGTATACCCCAGTAAACAATAACTGTGGTTTTGCCATCCCACGGTAAAAAATCTCTATTATTCAGCTTTTGGTATATTTTCCATAAAGAAAAACAGTAGTGTCTCCTGACTGTTGTGACACAAAAATATATCTGTTGAAAATAGTCTTGTGTAGGCCCGACATCCCAGTGTGGTTTCGCAGCTCCACGGGTCAAATCGCTGTACTATCCAGTTTTGGGCCTTTGGTATCTAAAAAAAATGCAGTTTGAGTGTGTCGCTCACTGTTCAGCCGCAAATATCTCTATTTAAAAAGTGTGGTATACCCCAGTAAACAATAACTGTGGTTTTGCCATCCCACGATAAAAAATCTCTATTATTCAGCTTTTGGTAGTTTTTTCCATAAAGAAAAACAGTAGTGTCTCCTGACTGTTGTGACACAAAAATATATCTGTTGAAAATAGTCTTGTGTAGGCCCGACATCCCAGTGTGGTTTCGCAGTTCCACGGGTCAAATCGCTGTACTATCCAGTTTTGGGCCTTTGGTATCTAAAAAAAAAGCAGTTTGAGTGTGTCGCTCACAGTTCAGCCGCAAATATCTCTATTTAAAAAAGTGTGGTATACCCCAGTAAACAATAACTGTGGTTTTGCCATCCCACGGTAAAAAATCTCTATTATTCAGCTTTTGGTAGTTTTTTCCATAAAGAAAACTGTAGTGTCTCCTGACTGTTGTGACACAAAAATATATCTGTTGAAAATAGTCTTGTGTAGGCCCGACATCCCAGTGTGGTTTCGCAGTTCAACGGGTCAAATCGCTGTACTATCCAGTTTTGGGCCTTTGGTATCTAAAAAAAAAGCAGTTTGAGTGTGCCGCTCACTGTTCAGCCGCAAATATCTCTATTTAAAAAAGTGTGGTATACCCCAGTAAACAATAACTTTGGTTTTGCCATCCCACGGTAAAAATCTCTATTATTCAGCTTTTGGTATATTTTCCGCAAAGAAAAACAGTAGTGTCTCCTCACTGTTGTGACACAAAAATATATCTGTTGAAAATAGTCTTGTGTAGGCCCGACATCCCAGTGTGGTTTCGAAGTTCCACGGGTCAAATCGCTGTACTATCCAGTTTTGGGCCTTTGGTATCTAAAAAAAAAGCAGTTTGAGTGTGTCGCTCACTGTTCAGCCGCAAATATCTCTATTTAAAAAAGTGTGGTATACCCCAGTAAACAATAACTGAGGTTTTGCCATCCCACGGTAAAAAATCTCTATTATTCAGCTTTTGGTAGTTTTTTCCGTAAAGAAAAACAGTAGTGTCTCCTGACTGTTGTGACACAAAAATATATCTGTTGAAAATAGTCTTGTGTAGGCCCGACATCCCAGTGTGGTTTCGCAGTTCCACGGGTCAAATCGCTGTACTATCCAGGTTTGGGCCTTTGGTATCTAAAAAAAAAGCAGTTTGAGTGTGTCGCTCACTGTTCAGCCGCAAATATCTCTATTTAAAAAAGTGTGGTATACCCCAGTAAACAATAACTGTGGTTTTGCCATCCCACGGTAAAAAATCTCTATTATTCAGCTTTTGGTATATTTTCGATAAATAAAAACAGTAGTGTCTCCTTACTGTTGTGACACAAAAATATATCTGTTGAAAATAGTCTTGTGTAGGCCCCACATCCCAGTGTGGTTTCGAAGTTCCACGGGTAAAATCGCTGTACTATCCAGTTTTGGACCTTTGGTATCTAAAAAAAAAGCAGTTTGAGTGTGTCGCTCACTGTTCAGCCGCAAATATCTCTATTTAAAAAGTGTGGTGTACCCCAGTAAACAATAACTGTGGTTTTGCCATCCCACGGTAAAAAATCTCTATTGTTCAGCTTTTGGTAGTTTTTTCCGTAAAGAAAAACAGTAGTGTCTCCTGACTCTTGTGACACAAAAATATATCTGTTGAAAATAGTCTTGTGTAGGCCTGACATCCCAGTGTGGTTTCGCAGTTCCACGGGTCAAATCGCTGTACTATCCAGTTTTTTGCCTTTGGTATCTAAAAAAAAGGCAGTTTGAGTGTGTCGCTCACTGTGCAGCCGCAAATATCTCTATTTAAAAAGTGTGGTATACCCCAGTAAATAATAACTGTGGTTTTGCCATCCCACGGTAAAAAATCTCTATTATTCAGCTTTTGGTAGTTTTTTCCGTAAAGAAAAACAGTAGTGTCTCCTGACTGTTGTGACACAAAAATATATCTGTTGAAAATAGTCTTGTGTAGGTCCGACATCCCAGTGTGGTTTCGCAGTTCCACGGGTCAAATCGCTGTACTATCCAGTTTTGTGCCTTTGGTATCTAAAAAAAAAGCAGTTTGAGTGTGTCGCTGACTGTGCAGCCGCAAATATCTCTATTTAAAATGTGTGGTATACCCCAGTAAATAATAACTGTGGTTTTGCCATCCCACGGTAAAAAATCTCTATTATTCAGCTTTTGGTAGTTTTTTCCGTAAAGAAAAACAGTAGTGTCTCCTGACTGTTGTGACACAAAAATATATCTGTTGAAAATAGTCTTGTGTAGGCCCGACATACCAGTGTGGTTTCGCAGTTCCACGGGTCAAGTCGCTGTACTATCCAGTTTTGGGCCTTTGGTATCTAAAAAAAAAGCAGTTTGAGTGTGTCGCTCACTGTTCAGCTGCAAATATCTCTATTTTAAAAAGTGTGGTATACCCCAGTAAACAATAACTGTGGTTTTGCCATCCCATGGTAAAAAAATCTCTATTATTCAGCTTTTGGTAGATTTTTCCGTAAAGAAAAACAGTAGTGTCTCCTGACTGTTGTGACACAAAAATATATCTGTTGAAAATAGTCTTGTGGAGGCCCGACATCCCAGTGTGGTTTCGCAGTTCCACGGGTCAAATCGCTGTACTATCCAGTTTTGTGCCTTTGGTATCTAAAAAAAAGGCAGTTTGAGTGTGTCGCTGACTGTGCAGCCGCAAATATCTCTATTTAAAAAGTGTGGTATACCCCAGTAAATAATAACTGTGGTTTTGCCATCCTACGGTAAAAAATCTCTATTATTCAGCTTTTGGTAGTTTTTTCCGTAAAGAAAAACAGTAGTGTCTCCTGACTGTTGTGACACAAAAATATATCTGTTGAAAATAGTCTTGTGTAGGCCCGACATACCAGTGTTATTTCGCAGTTCCACGGGTCAAATCGCTGTACTATCCAGTTTTGGGCCTTTGGTATCTAAAAAAAAAGCAGTTTGAGTGTGTCGCTCACTGTTCAGCCGCAAATATCTCTATTTAAAAAGTGTGGTGTACCCCAGTAAACAATAACTGTGGTTTTGCCATCCCACGGTAAAAAATCTCTATTGTTCAGCTTTTGGTAGTTTTTTCCGTAAAGAAAAACAGTAGTGTCTCCTGACTCTTGTGACACAAAAATATATCTGTTGAAAATAGTCTTGTGTAGGCCTGACATCCCAGTGTGGTTTCGCAGTTCCACGGGTCAAATCGCTGTACTATCCAGTTTTTTGCCTTTGGTATCTAAAAAAAAGGCAGTTTGAGTGTGTCGCTCACTGTGCAGCCGCAAATATCTCTATTTAAAAAGTGTGGTATACCCCAGTAAATAATAACTGTGGTTTTGCCATCCCACGGTAAAAAATCTCTATTATTCAGCTTTTGGTAGTTTTTTCCGTAAAGAAAAACAGTAGTGTCTCCTGACTGTTGTGACACAAAAATATATCTGTTGAAAATAGTCTTGTGTAGGTCCGACATCCCAGTGTGGTTTCGCAGTTCCACGGGTCAAATCGCTGTACTATCCAGTTTTGTGCCTTTGGTATCTAAAAAAAAGGCAGTTTGAGTGTGTCGCTGACTGTGCAGCCGCAAATATCTCTATTTAAAATGTGTGGTATACCCCAGTAAATAATAACTGTGGTTTTGCCATCCCACGGTAAAAAATCTCTATTATTCAGCTTTTGGTAGTTTTTTCCGTAAAGAAAAACAGTAGTGTCTCCTGACTGTTGTGACACAAAAATATATCTGTTGAAAATAGTCTTGTGTAGGCCCGACATACCAGTGTGGTTTCGCAGTTCCACGGGTCAAGTCGCTGTACTATCCAGTTTTGGGCCTTTGGTATCTAAAAAAAAAGCAGTTTGAGTGTGTCGCTCACTGTTCAGCTGCAAATATCTCTATTTTAAAAAGTGTGGTATACCCCAGTAAACAATAACTGTGGTTTTGCCATCCCATGGTAAAAAAATCTCTATTATTCAGCTTTTGGTAGATTTTTCCGTAAAGAAAAACAGTAGTGTCTCCTGACTGTTGTGACACAAAAATATATCTGTTGAAAATAGTCTTGTGGAGGCCCGACATCCCAGTTTGGTTTCGCAGTTCCACGGGTCAAATCGCTGTACTATCCAGTTTTGTGCCTTTGGTATCTAAAAAAAAGGCAGTTTGAGTGTGTCGCTGACTGTGCAGCCGCAAATATCTCTATTTAAAAAGTGTGGTATACCCCAGTAAATAATAACTGTGGTTTTGCCATCCTACGGTAAAAAATCTCTATTATTCAGCTTTTGGTAGTTTTTTCCGTAAAGAAAAACAGTAGTGTCTCCTGACTGTTGTGACACAAAAATATATCTGTTGAAAATAGTCTTGTGTAGGCCCGACATACCAGTGTTATTTCGCAGTTCCACGGGTCAAATCGCTGTACTATCCAGTTTTGGGCCTTTGGTATCTAAAAAAAAAGCAGTTTGAGTGTGTCGCTCACTGTTCAGCTGCAAATATCTCTATTTAAAAAAGTGTGGTATACCCCAGTAAACAATAACTGTGGTTTTGCCATCCCATGGTAAAAAAATCTCTATTATTCAGCTTTTGGTAGATTTTTCCGTAAAGAAAAACAGTAGTGTCTCCTGACTGTTGTGACACAAAAATATATCTGTTGAAAATAGTCTTGTGTAGGCCCGACATCCCAGTGTGGTTTCACAGTTCCACGGGTCAAATCGCTGTACTATCCAGTTTTGGGCCTTTGGTATCTAAAAAAAAAGCAGTTTGAGTGTGTCGCTCACTGTTCAGCCGCAAATATCTCTATTTAAAAAAGTGTGGTATACCCCAGTAAACAATAACTGTGGTTTTGCCATCCCACGGTAAAAAAATCTCTATTATTCAGCTTTTGGTAGTTTTTTCCGTAAAGAAAAACAGTAGTGTCTCCTGACTGTTGTGACATAAAAATATATCTGTTGAAAATAGTCTTTTGTAGGCCCGACATCCCAGTGTGGTTTCGCAGTTCCACTGGTTAAATCGCTGTACTATCCAGTTTTGGGCCTTTGGTATCTAAAAAAAAAGCAGTTTGAGTGTGTCGCTCACTGTTCAGCCGCAAATATCTCTATTTAAAAAAGTGTGGTATACCCCAGTAAACAATAACTGTGGTTTTGCTATCCCACGGTAAAAAATCTCTATTATTCAGCTTTTGGTAGTTTTTTCCATAAAGAAAAACAGTAGTGTCTCCTGACTGTTGTGACACAAAAATATATCTGTTGAAAATAGTCTTGTGTAGGCCCGACATCCCAGTCTGGTTTCGCAGTTCCACGGGTCAAATCGCTGTACTATCCAGTGTTGGGTCTTTGGTATCTAAAAAAAAAGCAGTTTGAGTGTGTCGCTCACTGTTCAGCCGCAAATATCTCTATTTAAAAAAGTGTGGTATACCCCAGTAAACAATAACTGTGGTTTTGCCATCCCACGGTAAAAAATCTCTATTATTCAGGTTTTGGTATATTTTCCATAAATATAAACAGTAGTGTCTCCTGACTGTTGTGACACAAAAATATATCTGGTGAAAATAGTCTTGTGTAGGCCCGACATCCCAGTGTGGTTTCGACGTTCCACGGGTCAAATCGCTGTGCTATCCAGTTTTGGTCCTTTGGTATCTAAAAAAAAAGCAGTTTGAGTGTGTCGCTCACTGTGCAGCCGCAAATATCTCTATTTAAAAAGTGTGGTGTACCCCAGTAAACAATAACTGTGGTTTTGCCATCCCACGGTAAAAAATCTCTATTATTCAGCTTTTGGTAGTTTTTTCCGTAAAGAAAAACAGTGGTGTCTCCTGACTGTTGTGACACAAAAATATATCTGTTGAAAATAGTCCTGTGTAGGCCCGACATCCCAGTGTGGTTTCGCAGTTCCTCGGGTCAAATCGCTGTACTATCCAGTTTTGGGCCTTTGGTATCTAAAAAAAAAGCAGTTTGAGTGTGTCGCTCACTGTTCAGCCGCAAATATCTCTATTTAAAAAAGTGTGGTATACCCCAGTTAACAATAACTGTGGTTTTGCCATCCCACGGTAAAAAATCTCTATTATTCAGCTTTTGGTAGTTTTTTCCGTAAAGAAAAACAGTAGTGTCTCCTGACTGTTGTGACACAAAAATATATCTGTTGAAAATAGTCTCGTGTAGGCCCGACATCCCAGTGTGGTTTCGCAGTTCCACGGGTCAAATCGCTGTACTATCCAGTTTTGGGCCTTTGGTATCTAAAAAAAAAGCAGTTTGAGTGTGTCGCTCACTGTTCAGCCGCAAATATCTCTATTTAAAAAAGTGTGGTATACCCCAGTAAACAATAACTGTGGTTTTGCCATCCCACGGTAAAAAATCTCTATTATTCAGCTTTTGGTAGTTTTTTCCGTAAAGAAAAACAGTGGTGTCTCCTGACTGTTGTGACACAAAAATATATCTGATGAAAATAGTCTTGTGTAGGCCCGACATCCCAGTGTGATTTCGCAGTTCCACGGGTCAAATCGCTGTACTATCCAGTTTTGGGCCTTTGGTATCTAAAAAAAAGCAGTTTGAGTGTGTCGCTCACTGTTCAGCCGCAAATATCTCTATTTAAAAAAGTGTGGTATACCCCAGTAAACAATAACTGTGATTTTGCCATCCCACGGTAAAAAAATCTCTATTATTCAGCTTTTGGTAGTTTTTTCCGTAAAGAAAAACAGTAGTGTCTCCTGACTGTTGTGACACAAAAATATATCTGTTGAAAATAGTCTTGTGTAGGCCCGACATCCCAATGTGGTTTCGCAGTTCCACGGGTCAAATCGCTGTACTATCCAGTTTTGGGCATTTGGTATCTAAAAAAAAAGCAGTTTGAGTGTGTCGCTCACTGTTCAGCCACAAATATCTCTATTTAAAAAAGTGTGGTATACCCCAGTAAACAATAACTGTGGTTTTGCCATCCCACGGTAAAAAATCTCTATTATTCAACTTTTGGTAGTTTTTTCCGTAAAGAAAAACAGTAGTGTCTCCTGACTGTTGTGGCACAAAAATATATCTGTTGAAAATAGTCTTGTGTAGGCTTGACATCCCAGTGTGGTTTCGCAGTTCCACGGGTCAAATCTCTGTACTATCCAGTTTTGGGCGTTTGGTATCTAAAAAAAAAGCAGTTTGAGTGTGTCGCTCACTGTTCAGCCGCAAATATCTCTATTTAAAAAAGTGTGGTATACCCCAGTAAACAATAACTGTGGTTTTGCCATCCCACGGTAAAAAATCTCTATTATTCAGCGTTTGGTAGTTTTTTCCGTAAAGAAAAACAGTAGTGTCTCCTGACTGTTGTGACACAAAAATATATCTGTTGAAAATAGTCTTGTGTAGGCCTGACATCCCAGTGTGGTTTCGCAGTTCCACGGGTCAAATCGCTGTACTATCCAGTTTTGGGCCTTTGGTATCTAAAAAAAAAGCAGTTTGAGTGTGTCGCTCACTGTTCAGCCGCAAATATCTCTATTTAAAAAAGTGTGGTATACCCCAGTAAACAATAACTGTGGTTTTGCCATCCCATGGTAAAAAATCTCTATTATTCAGCTTTTGGTAGTTTTTTCCGTAAAGAAAAACAGTAGTGTCTCCTGACTGTTGTGACACAAAAATATGTCTGTTGAAAATAGTCTTGTGTAGGCCCGACATCCCAGTGTGGTTTCGCAGTTCCACGGGTCAAATCGCTGTACTATCCAGTTTTGGGCCTTTGGTATCTAAAAAAAAAGCAGTTTGAGTGTGTCGCTCACTGTTCAGCCGCAAATATCTCTATTTAAAAAAGTGTGGTATACCCCAGTAAACAATAACTGTGGTTTTGCCATCCCACGGTAAAAAATCTCTATTATTCAGCTTTTGGTAGTTTTTTCCGTAAAGAAAAACAGTAGTGTCTCCTGACTGTTGTGGCACAAAAATATATCTGTTGAAAATAGTCTTGTGTAGGCCTGACATCCCAGTGTGGTTTTGCAGTTCCACGGGTCAAATCGCTGTACTATCCAGTTTTGGGCCTTTGGTATCTAAAAAAAAAGCAGTTTGAGTGTGTCGCTCACTGTTCAGCCGCAAATATCTCTATTTAAAAAAGTGTGGTATACCCCAGTAAACAATAACTGTGGTTTTGCCATCCCACGGTAAAAAATCTCTATTATTCAGCTTTTGGTAGTTTTTTCCATAAAGAAAAACAGTAGTGTCTCCTGACTGTTGTGACACAAAAATATATCTGTTGAAAATAGTCTTGTGTAGGCCCGACATCCCAGTCTGGTTTCGCAGTTCCACGGGTCAAATTGCTGTACTATCCAGTTTTGGGCCTTTGGTATCTAAAAAAAAAGCAGTTTGAGTGTGTCGCTCACTGTTCAGCCGCAAATATCTCTATTTAAAAAAGTGTGGTATACCCCAGTAAACAATAACTGTGGTTTTGCCATCCCACGGTAAAAAATCTCTATTATTCAGCTTTTGGTATATTTTCCATAAATATAAACAGTAGTGTCTCCTGACTGTTGTGACACAAAAATATATCTGGTGAAAATAGTCTTGTGTAGGCCCGACATCCCAGTGTGGTTTCGACGTTCCACGGGTCAAATCGCTGTACTATCCAGTTTTGGGCCTTTGGTATCTAAAAAAAAAGCAGTTTGAGTGTGTCGCTCACTGTGCAGCCGCAAATATCTCTATTTAAAAAGTGTGGTGTACCCCAGTAAACAATAACTGTGGTTTTGCCATCCCACGGTAAAAAATCTCTATTATTCAGCTTTTGGTAGTTTTTTCCGTTAAGAAAAACAGTAGTGTCTCCTGACTGTTGTGACAGAAAAATATATCTGTTGAAAATAGTCTTGTGTAGGCCCAACATCCCAGTGTGGTTTCGCAGTTCCACGGGTCAAATCGCTGTACTATCCAGTTTTGGGCCTTTGGTATCTAAAAAAAGGCAGTTTGAGTGTGTCGCTCACTGTGCAGCCGCAAATATCTCTATTTAAAAAGTGTGGTATACCCCAGTAAATAATAACTGTGGTTTTGCCATCCCACGGTAAAAAATCTCTATTATTCAGCTTTTGGTAGTTTTTTCCGTAAAGAAAAACAGTAGTGTCTCCTGACTGTTGTGACAGAAAAATATATCTGTTGAAAATAGTCTCGTGTAGGCCCGACATCCCAGTGTGGTTTCGCAGTTCCACGGGTCAAATCGCTGTACTATCCAGTTTTGGGCCTTTGGTATCTAAAAAAAAAGCAGTTTGAGTGTGTCGCTCACTGTTCAGCCGCAAATATCTCTATTTAAAAAAGTGTGGTATACCCCAGTAAACAATAACTGTGGTTTTGCCATCCCACGGTAAAAAATCTCTATTATTCAGCTTTTGGTATATTTTCGATAAATAAAAACAGTAGTGTCTCCTTACTGTTGTGACACAAAAATATATCTGTTGAAAATAGTCTTGTGTAGGCCCCACATCCCAGTGTGGTTTCGAAGTTCCACGGGTAAAATCGCTGTACTATCCAGTTTTGGACCTTTGGTATCTAAAAAAAAAGCAGTTTGAGTGTGTCGCTCACTGTTCAGCCGCAAATATCTCTATTTAAAAAGTGTGGTGTACCCCAGTAAACAATAACTGTGGTTTTGCCATCCCACGGTAAAAAATCTCTATTGTTCAGCTTTTGGTAGTTTTTTCCGTAAAGAAAAACAGTAGTGTCTCCTGACTCTTGTGACACAAAAATATATCTGTTGAAAATAGTCTTGTGTAGGCCTGACATCCCAGTGTGGTTTCGCAGTTCCACGGGTCAAATCGCTGTACTATCCAGTTTTTTGCCTTTGGTATCTAAAAAAAAGGCAGTTTGAGTGTGTCGCTCACTGTGCAGCCGCAAATATCTCTATTTAAAAAGTGTGGTATACCCCAGTAAATAATAACTGTGGTTTTGCCATCCCACGGTAAAAAATCTCTATTATTCAGCTTTTGGTAGTTTTTTCCGTAAAGAAAAACAGTAGTGTCTCCTGACTGTTGTGACACAAAAATATATCTGTTGAAAATAGTCTTGTGTAGGTCCGACATCCCAGTGTGGTTTCGCAGTTCCACGGGTCAAATCGCTGTACTATCCAGTTTTGTGCCTTTGGTATCTAAAAAAAAAGCAGTTTGAGTGTGTCGCTGACTGTGCAGCCGCAAATATCTCTATTTAAAATGTGTGGTATACCCCAGTAAATAATAACTGTGGTTTTGCCATCCCACGGTAAAAAATCTCTATTATTCAGCTTTTGGTAGTTTTTTCCGTAAAGAAAAACAGTAGTGTCTCCTGACTGTTGTGACACAAAAATATATCTGTTGAAAATAGTCTTGTGTAGGCCCGACATACCAGTGTGGTTTCGCAGTTCCACGGGTCAAGTCGCTGTACTATCCAGTTTTGGGCCTTTGGTATCTAAAAAAAAAGCAGTTTGAGTGTGTCGCTCACTGTTCAGCTGCAAATATCTCTATTTTAAAAAGTGTGGTATACCCCAGTAAACAATAACTGTGGTTTTGCCATCCCATGGTAAAAAAATCTCTATTATTCAGCTTTTGGTAGATTTTTCCGTAAAGAAAAACAGTAGTGTCTCCTGACTGTTGTGACACAAAAATATATCTGTTGAAAATAGTCTTGTGGAGGCCCGACATCCCAGTGTGGTTTCGCAGTTCCACGGGTCAAATCGCTGTACTATCCAGTTTTGTGCCTTTGGTATCTAAAAAAAAGGCAGTTTGAGTGTGTCGCTGACTGTGCAGCCGCAAATATCTCTATTTAAAAAGTGTGGTATACCCCAGTAAATAATAACTGTGGTTTTGCCATCCTACGGTAAAAAATCTCTATTATTCAGCTTTTGGTAGTTTTTTCCGTAAAGAAAAACAGTAGTGTCTCCTGACTGTTGTGACACAAAAATATATCTGTTGAAAATAGTCTTGTGTAGGCCCGACATACCAGTGTTATTTCGCAGTTCCACGGGTCAAATCGCTGTACTATCCAGTTTTGGGCCTTTGGTATCTAAAAAAAAAGCAGTTTGAGTGTGTCGCTCACTGTTCAGCCGCAAATATCTCTATTTAAAAAGTGTGGTGTACCCCAGTAAACAATAACTGTGGTTTTGCCATCCCACGGTAAAAAATCTCTATTGTTCAGCTTTTGGTAGTTTTTTCCGTAAAGAAAAACAGTAGTGTCTCCTGACTCTTGTGACACAAAAATATATCTGTTGAAAATAGTCTTGTGTAGGCCTGACATCCCAGTGTGGTTTCGCAGTTCCACGGGTCAAATCGCTGTACTATCCAGTTTTTTGCCTTTGGTATCTAAAAAAAAGGCAGTTTGAGTGTGTCGCTCACTGTGCAGCCGCAAATATCTCTATTTAAAAAGTGTGGTATACCCCAGTAAATAATAACTGTGGTTTTGCCATCCCACGGTAAAAAATCTCTATTATTCAGCTTTTGGTAGTTTTTTCCGTAAAGAAAAACAGTAGTGTCTCCTGACTGTTGTGACACAAAAATATATCTGTTGAAAATAGTCTTGTGTAGGTCCGACATCCCAGTGTGGTTTCGCAGTTCCACGGGTCAAATCGCTGTACTATCCAGTTTTGTGCCTTTGGTATCTAAAAAAAAGGCAGTTTGAGTGTGTCGCTGACTGTGCAGCCGCAAATATCTCTATTTAAAATGTGTGGTATACCCCAGTAAATAATAACTGTGGTTTTGCCATCCCACGGTAAAAAATCTCTATTATTCAGCTTTTGGTAGTTTTTTCCGTAAAGAAAAACAGTAGTGTCTCCTGACTGTTGTGACACAAAAATATATCTGTTGAAAATAGTCTTGTGTAGGCCCGACATACCAGTGTGGTTTCGCAGTTCCACGGGTCAAGTCGCTGTACTATCCAGTTTTGGGCCTTTGGTATCTAAAAAAAAAGCAGTTTGAGTGTGTCGCTCACTGTTCAGCTGCAAATATCTCTATTTTAAAAAGTGTGGTATACCCCAGTAAACAATAACTGTGGTTTTGCCATCCCATGGTAAAAAAATCTCTATTATTCAGCTTTTGGTAGATTTTTCCGTAAAGAAAAACAGTAGTGTCTCCTGACTGTTGTGACACAAAAATATATCTGTTGAAAATAGTCTTGTGGAGGCCCGACATCCCAGTGTGGTTTCGCAGTTCCACGGGTCAAATCGCTGTACTATCCAGTTTTGTGCCTTTGGTATCTAAAAAAAAGGCAGTTTGAGTGTGTCGCTGACTGTGCAGCCGCAAATATCTCTATTTAAAAAGTGTGGTATACCCCAGTAAATAATAACTGTGGTTTTGCCATCCTACGGTAAAAAATCTCTATTATTCAGCTTTTGGTAGTTTTTTCCGTAAAGAAAAACAGTAGTGTCTCCTGACTGTTGTGACACAAAAATATATCTGTTGAAAATAGTCTTGTGTAGGCCCGACATACCAGTGTTATTTCGCAGTTCCACGGGTCAAATCGCTGTACTATCCAGTTTTGGGCCTTTGGTATCTAAAAAAAAAGCAGTTTGAGTGTGTCGCTCACTGTTCAGCTGCAAATATCTCTATTTAAAAAAGTGTGGTATACCCCAGTAAACAATAACTGTGGTTTTGCCATCCCATGGTAAAAAAATCTCTATTATTCAGCTTTTGGTAGATTTTTCCGTAAAGAAAAACAGTAGTGTCTCCTGACTGTTGTGACACAAAAATATATCTGTTGAAAATAGTCTTGTGTAGGCCCGACATCCCAGTGTGGTTTCACAGTTCCACGGGTCAAATCGCTGTACTATCCAGTTTTGGGCCTTTGGTATCTAAAAAAAAAGCAGTTTGAGTGTGTCGCTCACTGTTCAGCCGCAAATATCTCTATTTAAAAAAGTGTGGTATACCCCAGTAAACAATAACTGTGGTTTTGCCATCCCACGGTAAAAAAATCTCTATTATTCAGCTTTTGGTAGTTTTTTCCGTAAAGAAAAACAGTAGTGTCTCCTGACTGTTGTGACATAAAAATATATCTGTTGAAAATAGTCTTTTGTAGGCCCGACATCCCAGTGTGGTTTCGCAGTTCCACTGGTTAAATCGCTGTACTATCCAGTTTTGGGCCTTTGGTATCTAAAAAAAAAGCAGTTTGAGTGTGTCGCTCACTGTTCAGCCGCAAATATCTCTATTTAAAAAAGTGTGGTATACCCCAGTAAACAATAACTGTGGTTTTGCTATCCCACGGTAAAAAATCTCTATTATTCAGCTTTTGGTAGTTTTTTCCATAAAGAAAAACAGTAGTGTCTCCTGACTGTTGTGACACAAAAATATATCTGTTGAAAATAGTCTTGTGTAGGCCCGACATCCCAGTCTGGTTTCGCAGTTCCACGGGTCAAATCGCTGTACTATCCAGTGTTGGGTCTTTGGTATCTAAAAAAAAAGCAGTTTGAGTGTGTCGCTCACTGTTCAGCCGCAAATATCTCTATTTAAAAAAGTGTGGTATACCCCAGTAAACAATAACTGTGGTTTTGCCATCCCACGGTAAAAAATCTCTATTATTCAGGTTTTGGTATATTTTCCATAAATATAAACAGTAGTGTCTCCTGACTGTTGTGACACAAAAATATATCTGGTGAAAATAGTCTTGTGTAGGCCCGACATCCCAGTGTGGTTTCGACGTTCCACGGGTCAAATCGCTGTGCTATCCAGTTTTGGTCCTTTGGTATCTAAAAAAAAAGCAGTTTGAGTGTGTCGCTCACTGTGCAGCCGCAAATATCTCTATTTAAAAAGTGTGGTGTACCCCAGTAAACAATAACTGTGGTTTTGCCATCCCACGGTAAAAAATCTCTATTATTCAGCTTTTGGTAGTTTTTTCCGTAAAGAAAAACAGTGGTGTCTCCTGACTGTTGTGACACAAAAATATATCTGTTGAAAATAGTCCTGTGTAGGCCCGACATCCCAGTGTGGTTTCGCAGTTCCTCGGGTCAAATCGCTGTACTATCCAGTTTTGGGCCTTTGGTATCTAAAAAAAAAGCAGTTTGAGTGTGTCGCTCACTGTTCAGCCGCAAATATCTCTATTTAAAAAAGTGTGGTATACCCCAGTTAACAATAACTGTGGTTTTGCCATCCCACGGTAAAAAATCTCTATTATTCAGCTTTTGGTAGTTTTTTCCGTAAAGAAAAACAGTAGTGTCTCCTGACTGTTGTGACACAAAAATATATCTGTTGAAAATAGTCTCGTGTAGGCCCGACATCCCAGTGTGGTTTCGCAGTTCCACGGGTCAAATCGCTGTACTATCCAGTTTTGGGCCTTTGGTATCTAAAAAAAAAGCAGTTTGAGTGTGTCGCTCACTGTTCAGCCGCAAATATCTCTATTTAAAAAAGTGTGGTATACCCCAGTAAACAATAACTGTGGTTTTGCCATCCCACGGTAAAAAATCTCTATTATTCAGCTTTTGGTAGTTTTTTCCGTAAAGAAAAACAGTGGTGTCTCCTGACTGTTGTGACACAAAAATATATCTGATGAAAATAGTCTTGTGTAGGCCCGACATCCCAGTGTGATTTCGCAGTTCCACGGGTCAAATCGCTGTACTATCCAGTTTTGGGCCTTTGGTATCTAAAAAAAAGCAGTTTGAGTGTGTCGCTCACTGTTCAGCCGCAAATATCTCTATTTAAAAAAGTGTGGTATACCCCAGTAAACAATAACTGTGATTTTGCCATCCCACGGTAAAAAAATCTCTATTATTCAGCTTTTGGTAGTTTTTTCCGTAAAGAAAAACAGTAGTGTCTCCTGACTGTTGTGACACAAAAATATATCTGTTGAAAATAGTCTTGTGTAGGCCCGACATCCCAATGTGGTTTCGCAGTTCCACGGGTCAAATCGCTGTACTATCCAGTTTTGGGCATTTGGTATCTAAAAAAAAAGCAGTTTGAGTGTGTCGCTCACTGTTCAGCCACAAATATCTCTATTTAAAAAAGTGTGGTATACCCCAGTAAACAATAACTGTGGTTTTGCCATCCCACGGTAAAAAATCTCTATTATTCAACTTTTGGTAGTTTTTTCCGTAAAGAAAAACAGTAGTGTCTCCTGACTGTTGTGGCACAAAAATATATCTGTTGAAAATAGTCTTGTGTAGGCTTGACATCCCAGTGTGGTTTCGCAGTTCCACGGGTCAAATCTCTGTACTATCCAGTTTTGGGCGTTTGGTATCTAAAAAAAAAGCAGTTTGAGTGTGTCGCTCACTGTTCAGCCGCAAATATCTCTATTTAAAAAAGTGTGGTATACCCCAGTAAACAATAACTGTGGTTTTGCCATCCCACGGTAAAAAATCTCTATTATTCAGCGTTTGGTAGTTTTTTCCGTAAAGAAAAACAGTAGTGTCTCCTGACTGTTGTGACACAAAAATATATCTGTTGAAAATAGTCTTGTGTAGGCCTGACATCCCAGTGTGGTTTCGCAGTTCCACGGGTCAAATCGCTGTACTATCCAGTTTTGGGCCTTTGGTATCTAAAAAAAAAGCAGTTTGAGTGTGTCGCTCACTGTTCAGCCGCAAATATCTCTATTTAAAAAAGTGTGGTATACCCCAGTAAACAATAACTGTGGTTTTGCCATCCCATGGTAAAAAATCTCTATTATTCAGCTTTTGGTAGTTTTTTCCGTAAAGAAAAACAGTAGTGTCTCCTGACTGTTGTGACACAAAAATATGTCTGTTGAAAATAGTCTTGTGTAGGCCCGACATCCCAGTGTGGTTTCGCAGTTCCACGGGTCAAATCGCTGTACTATCCAGTTTTGGGCCTTTGGTATCTAAAAAAAAAGCAGTTTGAGTGTGTCGCTCACTGTTCAGCCGCAAATATCTCTATTTAAAAAAGTGTGGTATACCCCAGTAAACAATAACTGTGGTTTTGCCATCCCACGGTAAAAAATCTCTATTATTCAGCTTTTGGTAGTTTTTTCCGTAAAGAAAAACAGTAGTGTCTCCTGACTGTTGTGGCACAAAAATATATCTGTTGAAAATAGTCTTGTGTAGGCCTGACATCCCAGTGTGGTTTTGCAGTTCCACGGGTCAAATCGCTGTACTATCCAGTTTTGGGCCTTTGGTATCTAAAAAAAAAGCAGTTTGAGTGTGTCGCTCACTGTTCAGCCGCAAATATCTCTATTTAAAAAAGTGTGGTATACCCCAGTAAACAATAACTGTGGTTTTGCCATCCCACGGTAAAAAATCTCTATTATTCAGCTTTTGGTAGTTTTTTCCATAAAGAAAAACAGTAGTGTCTCCTGACTGTTGTGACACAAAAATATATCTGTTGAAAATAGTCTTGTGTAGGCCCGACATCCCAGTCTGGTTTCGCAGTTCCACGGGTCAAATTGCTGTACTATCCAGTTTTGGGCCTTTGGTATCTAAAAAAAAAGCAGTTTGAGTGTGTCGCTCACTGTTCAGCCGCAAATATCTCTATTTAAAAAAGTGTGGTATACCCCAGTAAACAATAACTGTGGTTTTGCCATCCCACGGTAAAAAATCTCTATTATTCAGCTTTTGGTATATTTTCCATAAATATAAACAGTAGTGTCTCCTTACTGTTGTGACACAAAAATATATCTGGTGAAAATAGTCTTGTATAGGCCCGACATCCCAGTGTGGTTTCGACGTTCCACGGGTCAAATCGCTGTACTATCCAGTTTTGGGCCTTTGGTATCTAAAAAAAAAGCAGTTTGAGTGTGTCGCTCACTGTGCAGCCGCAAATATCTCTATTTAAAAAGTGTGGTGTACCCCAGTAAACAATAACTGTGGTTTTGCCATCCCACGGTAAAAAATCTCTATTATTCAGCTTTTGGTAGTTTTTTCCGTTAAGAAAAACAGTAGTGTCTCCTGACTGTTGTGACAGAAAAATATATCTGTTGAAAATAGTCTTGTGTAGGCCCAACATCCCAGTGTGGTTTCGCAGTTCCACGGGTCAAATCGCTGTACTATCCAGTTTTGGGCCTTTGGTATCTAAAAAAAGGCAGTTTGAGTGTGTCGCTCACTGTGCAGCCGCAAATATCTCTATTTAAAAAGTGTGGTATACCCCAGTAAATAATAACTGTGGTTTTGCCATCCCACGGTAAAAAATCTCTATTATTCAGCTTTTGGTAGTTTTTTCCGTAAAGAAAAACAGTAGTGTCTCCTGACTGTTGTGACACAAAAATATATCTGTTGAAAATAGTCTCGTGTAGGCCCGACATCCCAGTGTGGTTTCGCAGTTCCACGGGTCAAATCGCTGTACTATCCAGTTTTGGGCCTTTGGTATCTAAAAAAAAAGCAGTTTGAGTGTGTCGCTCACTGTTCAGCCGCAAATATCTCTATTTAAAAAAGTGTGGTATACCCCAGTAAACAATAACTGTGGTTTTGCCATCCCACGGTAAAAAATCTCTATTATTCAGCTTTTGGTAGTTTTTTCCGTAAAGAAAAACAGTGGTGTCTCCTGACTGTTGTGACACAAAAATATATCTGATGAAAATAGTCTTGTGTAGGCCCGACATCCCAGTGTGATTTCGCAGTTCCACGGGTCAAATCGCTGTACTATCCAGTTTTGGGCCTTTGGTATCTAAAAAAAAGCAGTTTGAGTGTGTCGCTCACTGTTCAGCCGCAAATATCTCTATTTAAAAAAGTGTGGTATACCCCAGTAAACAATAACTGTGATTTTGCCATCCCACGGTAAAAAAATCTCTATTATTCAGCTTTTGGTAGTTTTTTCCGTAAAGAAAAACAGTAGTGTCTCCTGACTGTTGTGACACAAAAATATATCTGTTGAAAATAGTCTTGTGTAGGCCCGACATCCCAATGTGGTTTCGCAGTTCCACGGGTCAAATCGCTGTACTATCCAGTTTTGGGCCTTTGGTATCTAAAAAAAAAGCAGTTTGAGTGTGTCGCTCACTGTTCAGCCGCAAATATCTCTATTTAAAAAAGTGTGGTATACCCCAGTAAACAATAACTGTGGTTTTGCCATCCCACGGTAAAAAATCTCTATTATTCAACTTTTGGTAGTTTTTTCCGTAAAGAAAAACAGTAGTGTCTCCTGACTGTTGTGGCACAAAAATATATCTGTTGAAAATAGTCTTGTGTAGGCTTGACATCCCAGTGTGGTTTCGCAGTTCCACGGGTCAAATCTCTGTACTATCCAGTTTTGGGCGTTTGGTATCTAAAAAAAAAGCAGTTTGAGTGTGTCGCTCACTGTTCAGCCGCAAATATCTCTATTTAAAAAAGTGTGGTATACCCCAGTAAACAATAACTGTGGTTTTGCCATCCCACGGTAAAAAATCTCTATTATTCAGCGTTTGGTAGTTTTTTCCGTAAAGAAAAACAGTAGTGTCTCCTGACTGTTGTGACACAAAAATATATCTGTTGAAAATAGTCTTGTGTAGGCCTGACATCCCAGTGTGGTTTCGCAGTTCCACGGGTCAAATCGCTGTACTATCCAGTTTTGGGCCTTTGGTATCTAAAAAAAAAGCAGTTTGAGTGTGTCGCTCACTGTTCAGCCGCAAATATCTCTATTTAAAAAAGTGTGGTATACCCCAGTAAACAATAACTGTGGTTTTGCCATCCCATGGTAAAAAATCTCTATTATTCAGCTTTTGGTAGTTTTTTCCGTAAAGAAAAACAGTAGTGTCTCCTGACTGTTGTGATACAAAAATATATCTGTTGAAAATAGTCTTGTGTAGGCCTGACATCCCAGTGTGGTTTCGCAGTTCCACGGGTCAAATCGCTGTACTATCCAGTTTTGGGCCTTTGGTATCTAAAAAAAAAGCAGTTTGAGTGTGTCGCTCACTGTTCAGCCGCAAATATCTCTATTTAAAAAGTGTGGTATACCCCAGTAAATAATAACTGTGGTTTTGCCATCCCACGGTAAAAAATCTCTATTATTCAGCTTTTGGTAGTTTTTTCCGTAAAGAAAAACAGTAGTGTCTCCTGACTGTTGTGACACAAAAATATATCTGTTGAAAATAGTCTTGTGTAGGCCCGACATACCAGTGTGGTTTCGCAGTTCCACGGGTCAAATCGCTGTACTATCCAGTTTTGGGCCTTTGGTATCTAAAAAAAAAGCAGTTTGAGTGTGTCGCTCACTGTTCAGCCGCAAATATCTCTATTTAAAAAAATGTGGTATACCCCAGTAAACAATAACTGTGGTTTTGCCATCCCACAGTTAAAAAATCTCTATTATTCAGCTTTTGGTAGTTTTTTCCGTAAAGAAAAACAGTAGTGTCTCCTGACTGTTGTGACACAAAAATATATCTGTTGAAAATAGTCCTGTGTAGGCCCGGCATCCCAGTGTGGTTTCGCAGTTCCTCGGGTCAAATCGCTGTACTATCCAGTTTTGGGCCTTTGGTATCTAAAAAAAAAGCAGTTTGAGTGTGTCGCTCACTGTTCAGCCGCAAATATCTCTATTTAAAAAAGTGTGGTATACCCCAGTAAACAATAACTGTGGTTTTGCCATCCCATGGTAAAAAATCTCTATTATTCAGCTTTTGGTAGTTTTTTCCATAAAGAAAAACAGTAGTGTCTCCTGACTGTTGTGACACAAAAATATATCTGTTGAAAATAGTCTCGTGTAGGCCCGACATCCCAGTGTGGTTTCGCAGTTCCACAGGTCAAATCGCTGTACTATCCAGTTTTGGGCCTTTGGTATCGAAAAAAAAAAGCAGTTTGAGTGTGTCGCTCACTGTTCAGCCGCAAATATCTCTATTTAAAAAAGTGTGGTATATCCCAGTAAACAATAACTGTGGTTTTGCCATCCCACGGTAAAAAATCTCTATTATTCAGCTTTTGGTAGTTTTTTCCGTAAAGAAAAACAGTAGTGTCTCCTGACTGTTGTGGCACAAAAATATATCTGTTGAAAATAATCTTGTGTAGGCCTGACATCCCAGTGTGGTTTCGCAGTTCCACGGGTCAAATCGCTGTACTATCCAGTTTTGGGCCTTTGGTATCTAAAAAAAAAGCAGTTTGAGTGTGTCGCTCACTGTTCAGCCGCAAATATCTCTATTTAAAAAAGTGTGGTATACCCCAGTAAACAATAACTGTGGTTTTGCCATCCCATGGTAAAAAATCTCTATTATTCAGCTTTTGGTAGTTTTTTCCGTAAAGAAAAACAGTAGTGTCTCCTGACTGTTGTGACACAAAAATATATCTGTTGAAAATAGTCTTGTGTAGGCCCGACATCCCAGTGTGGTTTCGCAGTTCCACGGGTCAAATCGCTGTACTATCCAGTTTTGGGCCTTTGGTATCTAAAAAAAAAGCAGTTTGACTGTGTCGCTCACAGTTCAGCCGCAAATATCTCTATTTAAAAAAGTGTGGTATACCCCAGTAAACAATAACTGTGGTTTTGCCATCCCACGGTAAAAAATCTCTATTATTCAGCTTTTGGTAGTTTTTTCCGCATAGAAAAACAGTAGTGTCTCCTGACTGTTGTGACACAAAAATATATCTGTTGAAAATAGTCTTGTGTAGGCCCGACGTTCCAGTGTGGTTTCGCAGTTCCACGGGTCAAATCGCTGTACTATCCAGTTTTGGGCCTTTGGTATCTAAAAAAAAAGCAGTTTGAGTGTGTCGCTCACTGTTCAACCGCAAATATCTCTATTTAAAAAAGTGTGGTATACCCCAGTAAACAATAACTGTGGTTTTGCCATCCCACTGTAAAAAATCTCTATTATTCAGCTTTTGGTAGTTTTTTCCATAAAGAAAAACAGTAGTGTCTCCTGAATGTTGTGACACAAAAATATATCTGTTGAAAATAGTCTTGTGTAGGCCTGACATCCCAGTGTGGTTTCGCAGTTCCACGGGTCAAATCGCTGTACTATCCAGTTTTGGGCCTTTGGTATCTAAAAAAAAAGCAGTTTGAGTGTGTCGCTCACTGTTCAGCCGCAAATATCTCTATTTAAAAAAGTGTGGTATACCCCAGTAAACAATAACTGTGGTTTTGCCATCCCACGGTAAAAAATCTCTATTATTCAGCTTTTGGTAGTTTTTCCGTAAAGAAAAACACTAGTGTCTCCTAACTGTTGTGACACAAAAATATATCTGTTGAAAATAGTCTTGTATAGGCCTGACATCCCAGTGTGGTTTCGCAGTTCCACGGGTCAAATCGCTGTACTATCCAGTTTTGGGCCTTTGGTATCTAAAAAAAAAGCAGTTTGAGTGTGTCGCTCACTGTTCAGCCGCAAATATCTCTATTTAAAAAAGTGTGGTATACCCCAGTAAACAATAACTGTGGTTTTGCCATCCCATGGTAAAAAATCTCTATTATTCAGCTTTTGGTAGTTTTTTCCGTAAAGAAAAACAGTAGTGTCTCCTGACTGTTGTGGCAAAAAAATATATCTGTTGAAAATAGTCTTGTGTAGGCCCGACATCCCAGTGTGGTTTCGCAGTTCCACAGGTCAAATCGCTGTACTATCCAGTTTTGGGCCTTTGGTATCTAAAAAAAAAGCAGTTTGACTGTGTCGCTCACTGTTCAGCCGCAAATATCTCTATTTAAAAAAGTTTGGTATACCCCAGTAAACAATAACTGTGGTTTTGCCATCCCACGGTAAAAAATCTCTATTATTCAGCTTTTGGTTGTTTTTTCCGTAGAGAAAAACAGTAGTGTCTCCTGACTGTTGTGACACAAAAATATATCTGTTGAAAATAGTCTTGTGTAGGCCCGACATTCCAGTGTGGTTTCACAGTTCCACGGGTCAAATCGCTGTACTATCCAGTTTTGGGTCTTTGGTATCTAAAAAAAAAGCAGTTTGAGTGTGTCGCTCACTGTTCACCCGCAAATATCTCTATTTAAAAAAGTGTGGTATACCCCAGTAAACAATAACTGTGGTTTTGCCATCCCACTGTAAAAAATCTCTCTTATTCAGCTTTTGGTAGTTTTTTCCATAAAGAAAAACAGTAGTGTCTCCTGACTGTTGTGACACAAAAATATATCTGTTGAAAATAGTCTTGTGTAGGCCTGACATCCCAGTGTGGTTTCGCAGTTCCACGGGTCAAATCGCTGTACTATCCAGTTTTGGGCCTTTGGTATCTAAAAAAAAAGCAGTTTGAGTGTGTCGCTCACTGTTCAGCCGCAAATATCTCTATTTAAAAAAGTGTGGTATACCCCAGTAAACAATAACTGTGGTTTTGCCATCCCACGGTAAAAAATCTCTATTATTCAGCTTTTGGTAGTTTTTTCCGTAAAGAAAAACAGTAGTGTCTCCTGACTGTTGTGATACAAAAATATATCTGTTGAAAATAATCTTGTGTAGGCCTGACATCCCAGTGTGGTTTCGCAGTTCCACGGGTCAAATCGCTGTACTATCCAGTTTTGGGCCTTTGGTATCTAAAAAAAAAGCAGTTTGAGTGTGTCGCTCACTGTTCAGCCGCAAATATCTCTATTTAAAAAAGTGTGGTATACCCCAGTAAACAATAACTGTGGTTTTGCCATCCCACGGTAAAAAATCTCTATTATTCAGCTTTTGGTAGTTTTTTCCGTAAAGAAAAACAGTAGTGTCTCCTGACTGTTGTGGCACAAAAATATATCTGTTGAAAATAGTCTTGTGTAGGCCTGACATCCCAGTGTGGTTTTGCTGTTCCACGGGTCAAATCGCTGTACTATCCAGTTTTGGGCCTTTGGTATCTAAAAAAAAAGCAGTTTGAGTGTGTCGCTCACTGGTCAGCCACAAATATCTCTATTTTAAAAAGTGTGGTATACCCCAGTAAACAATAAATGTGGTTTTGCCATCCCACGGTAAAAAATCTCTATTATTCAGCTTTTGGTAGTTTTTTTCCGTAAAGAAAAACAGTAGTGTCTCCTGACTGTTGTGGCACAAAAATATATCTGTTGAAAATAGTCTTGTGTAGGCTTGACATCCCAGTGTGGTTTCGCAGTTCCACGGGTCAAATCGCTGTACTATCCAGTTTTGGGCGTTTGGTATCTAAAAAAAAAGCAGTTTGAGTGTGTCGCTCACTGTTCACCCGCAAATATCTCTATTTAAAAAAGTGTGGTATACCCCAGTAATCAATAACTGTGGTTTTGCCATCCCACTGTAAAAAATCTCTCTTATTCAGCTTTTGGTAGTTTTTTCCATAAAGAAAAACAGTAGTGTCTCCTGACTGTTGTGACACAAAAATATATCTGTTGAAAATAGTCTTGTGTAGGCCTGACATCCCAGTGTGGTTTCGCAGTTCCACGGGTCAAATCGCTGTACTATCCAGTTTTGGGCCTTTGGTATCTAAAAAAAAAGCAGTTTGAGTGTGTCGCTCACTGTTCAGCCGCAAATATCTCTATTTAAAAAAGTGTGGTATACCCCAGTGAACAATAACTGTGGTTTTGCCATCCCACAGTAAAAAATCTCTATTATTCAGCTTTTGGTAGTTTTTTCCGTAAAGAAAAACAGTAGTGTCTCCTGACTGTTGTGATACAAAAATATATCTGTTGAAAATAGTCTTGTGTAGGCCTGACATCCCAGTGTGGTTTCGCAGTTCCACGGGTCAAATCGCTGTACTATCCAGTTTTGGGCCTTTGGTATCTAAAAAAAAAGCAGTTTGAGTGTGTCGCTCACTGTTCAGCCGCAAATATCTCTATTTAAAAAAGTGTGGTATACCCCAGTAAACAATAACTGTGGTTTTGCCATCCCACGGTAAAAAATCTTTATTATTCAGCTTTTGGTAGTTTTTTCCGTAAAGAAAAACAGTAGTGTCTCCTGACTGTTGTGGCACAAAAATATATCTGTTGAAAATAGTCTTGTGTAGGCCTGACATCCCAGTGTGGTTTTGCTGTTCCACGGGTCAAATCGCTGTACTATCCAGTTTTGGGCCTTTGGTATCTAAAAAAAAAGCAGTTTGAGTCTGTCGCTCACTGGTCAGCCACAAATATCTCTATTTAAAAAAGTGTGGTATACCCCAGTAAACAATAACTGTGGTTTTGCCATCCCACGGTAAAAAATCTCTATTATTCAGCTTTTGGTAGTTTTTTTCCGTAAAGAAAAACAGTAGTGTCTCCTGACTGTTGTGGCACAAAAATATATCTGTTGAAAATCGTCTTGTGTAGGCTTGACATCCCAGTGTGGTTTCGCAGTTCCACGGGTCAAATCGCTGTACTATCCAGTTTTGGGCGTTTGGTATCTAAAAAAAAAGCAGTTTGAGTGTGTCGCTCACTGTTCAGCCGCAAATATCTCTATTTAAAAAAGTGTGGTATACCCCAGTAAACAATAACTGTGGTTTTGCCATCCCACGGTAAAAAATCTCTATTATTCAGCGTTTGGTAGTTTTTTCCGTAAAGAAAAACAGTAGTGTCTCCTGACTGTTGTGACACAGAAATATATCTGTTGAAAATAGTCTTGTGTAGGCCCGACATCCCAGTGTGGTTTCGCAGTTCCACGGGTCAAATCGCTGTACTATCCAGTTTTGGGCCTTTGGTATCGAAAAAAAAAAGCAGTTTGAGTGTGTCGCTCACTGTTCAGCCGCAAATATCTCTATTTAAAAAAGTGTGGTATACCCCAGTAAACAATAACTGTGGTTTTGCCATCCCACGGTAAAAAATCTCTATTATTCAGCTTTTGGTAGTTTTTTCCGTAAAGAAAAACAGTAGTGTCTCCTGACTGTTGTGGCACAAAAATATATCTGTTGAAAATAATCTTGTGTAGGCCTGACTTCCCAGTGTGGTTTCGCAGTTCCACGGGTCAAATCGCTGTACTATCCAGTTTTAGGCGTTTGGTATCTAAAAAAAAAGCAGTTTGAGTGTGTCGCTCACTGTTCAGCCGCAAATATCTCTATTTAAAAAAGTGTGGTATACCCCAGTAAACAATAACTGTGGTTTTGCCATCCCACGGTAAAAAATCTCTATTATTCAGCGTTTGGTAGTTTTTTCCGTAAAGATTAACAGTAGTGTCTCCTGACTGTTGTGACACAAAAATATATCTGTTGAAAATAGTCTTGTGTAGGCCCGACATCCCAGTGTGGTTTCGCAGTTCCACGGGTCAAATCGCTGTACTATCCAGTTTTGGGCCTTTGGTATCTAAAAAAAAAGCAGTTTGAGTGTGTCGCTCACTGTTCAGCCGCAAATATCTCTATTTAAAAAAGTGTGGTATACCCCAGTAAACAATAACTGTGGTTTTGCCATCCCATGGTAAAAAATCTCTATTATTCAGCTTTTGGTAGTTTTTTCCGTAAAGAAAAACAGTAGTGTCTCCTGACTGTTGTGACACAAAAATATATCTGTTGAAAATAGTCTTGTGTAGGCCCGACATCCCAGTGTGGTTTCGCAGTTCCACGGGTCAAATCGCTGTACTATCCAGTTTTGGGCCTTTGGTATCTAAAAAAAAAGCAGTTTGACTGTGTCGCTCACTGTTCAACCGCAAATATCTCTATTTAAAAAAGTGTGGTATACCCCAGTAAACAATAACTGTGGTTTTGCCATCCCACTGTAAAAAATCTCTATTATTCAGCTTTTGGTAGTTTTTTCCATAAAAAAAAACAGTAGTGTCTCCTGAATGTTGTGACACAAAAATATATCTGTTGAAAATAGTCTTGTGTAGGCCTGACATCCCAGTGTGGTTTCGCAGTTCCACGGGTCAAATCGCTGTACTATCCAGTTTTGGGCCTTTGGTATCTAAAAAAAAAGCAGTTTGAGTGTGTCGCTCACTGTTCAGCCGCAAATATCTCTATTTAAAAAAGTGTGGTATACCCCAGTAAACAATAACTGTGGTTTTGCCATCCCACGGTAAAAAATCTCTATTATTCAGCTTTTGGTAGTTTTTTCCGTAAAGAAAAACAGTAGTGTGTCCTGACTGTTGTGCCACAAAAATATATCTGTTGAAAATAGTCTTGTGTAGGCCCGACATCCCAGTGTGGTTTCGCAGTTCCACGGGTCAAATCGCTGTACTATCCAGTTTTGGGCCTTTGGTATCTAAAAAAAAAGCAGTTTGAGTGTGTCGCTCACTGTTCAGCCGCAAATATCTCTATTTAAAAAAGTGTGGTATACCCCAGTAAACAATAACTGTGGTTTTGCCATCCCATGGTAAAAAATCTCTATTATTCAGCTTTTGGTAGTTTTTTCCGTAAAGAAAAACAGTAGTGTCTCCTGACTGTTGTGACACAAAAATATATCTGTTGAAAATAGTCTTGTGTAGGCCCGACATCCCAGTGTGGTTTCGCAGTTCCACGGGTCAAATCGCTGTACTATCCAGTTTTGGGCCTTTGGTATCTAAAAAAAAAGCAGTTTGACTGTGTCGCTCACAGTTCAGCCGCAAATATCTCTATTTAAAAAAGTGTGGTATACCCCAGTAAACAATAACTGTGGTTTTGCCATCCCACGGTAAAAAATCTCTATTATTCAGCTTTTGGTAGTTTTTTCCGCATAGAAAAACAGTAGTCTCTCCTGACTGTTGTGACACAAAAATATATCTGTTGAAAATAGTCTTGTGTAGGCCCGACGTTCCAGTGTGGTTTCGCAGTTCCACGGGTCAAATCGCTGTACTATCCAGTTTTGGGCCTTTGGTATCTAAAAAAAAAGCAGTTTGAGTGTGTCGCTCACTGTTCAACCGCAAATATCTCTATTTAAAAAAGTGTGGTATACCCCAGTAAACAATAACTGTGGTTTTGCCATCCCACTGTAAAAAATCTCTATTATTCAGCTTTTGGTAGTTTTTTCCATAAAGAAAAACAGTAGTGTCTCCTGAATGTTGTGACACAAAAATATATCTGTTGAAAATAGTCTTGTGTAGGCCTGACATCCCAGTGTGGTTTCGCAGTTCCACGGGTCAAATCGCTGTACTATCCAGTTTTGGGCCTTTGGTATCTAAAAAAAAAGCAGTTTGAGTGTGTCGCTCACTGTTCAGCCGCAAATATCTCTATTTAAAAAAGTGTGGTATACCCCAGTAAACAATAACTGTGGTTTTGCCATCCCACGGTAAAAAATCTCTATTATTCAGCTTTTGGTAGTTTTTTCCGTAAAGAAAAACAGTAGTGTCTCCTAACTGTTGTGACACAAAAATATATCTGTTGAAAATAGTCTTGTGTAGGCCTGACATCCCAGTGTGGTTTCGCAGTTCCACGGTTCAAATCGCTGTACTATCCAGTTTTGGGCCTTTGGTATCTAAAAAAAAAGCAGTTTGAGTGTGTCGCTCACTGTTCAGCCGCAAATATCTCTATTTAAAAAAGTGTGGTATACCCCAGTAAACAATAACTGTGGTTTTGCCATCCCACGGTAAAAAATCTCTATTATTCAGCTTTTGGTAGTTTTTTCCGTAAAGAAAAACAGTAGTGTCTCCTGACTGTTGTGGCACAAAGATATATCTGTTGAAAATAGTCTTGTGTAGGCCCGACATCCCAGTGTGGTTTCGCAGTTCCACGGGTCAGATCGCTGTACTATCCAGTTTTGGGCCTTTGGTATCTAAAAAAAAAGCAGTTTGACTGTGTCGCTCACTGTTCAGCCGCAAATATCTCTATTTAAAAAAGTTTGGTATACCCCAGTAAACAATAACTGTGGTTTTGCCATCCCACGGTAAAAAATCTCTATTATTCAGCTTTTGGTTGTTTTTTCCGTATAGAAAAACAGTAGTGTCTCCTGACTGTTGTGACACAAAAATATATCTGTTGAAAATAGTCTTGTGTAGGCCCGACATTCCAGTGTGGTTTCACAGTTCCATGGGTCAAATCGCTGTACTATCCAGTTTTGGGTCTTTGGTATCTAAAAAAAAAGCAGTTTGAGTGTGTCGCTCACTGTTCACCCGCAAATATCTCTATTTAAAAAAGTGTGGTATACCCCAGTAAACAATAACTGTGGTTTTGCCATCCCACTGTAAAAAATCTCTCTTATTCAGCTTTTGGTAGTTTTTTCCATAAAGAAAAACAGTAGTGTCTCCTGACTGTTGTGACACAAAAATATATCTGTTGAAAATAGTCTTGTGTAGGCCTGACATCCCAGTGTGGTTTCGCAGTTCCACGGGTCAAATCGCTGTACTATCCAGTTTTGGGCCTTTGGTATCTAAAAAAAAAGCAGTTTGAGTGTGTCGCTCACTGTTCAGCCGCAAATATCTCTATTTAAAAAAGTGTGGTATACCCCAGTAAACAATAACTGTGGTTTTGCCATCCCACGGTAAAAAATCTCTATTATTCAGCTTTTGGTAGTTTTTTCCGTAAAGAAAAACAGTAGTGTCTCCTGACTGTTGTGATACAAAAATATATCTGTTGAAAATAGTCTTGTGTAGGCCTGACATCCCAGTGTGGTTTCGCAGTTCCACGGGTCAAATCGCTGTACTATCCAGTTTTGGGCCTTTGGTATCTAAAAAAAAAGCAGTTTGAGTGTGTCGCTCACTGTTCAGCCGCAAATATCTCTATTTAAAAAAGTGTGGTATACCCCAGTAAACAATAACTGTGGTTTTGCCATCCCACGGTAAAAAATCTCTATTATTCAGCTTTTGGTAGTTTTTTCCGTAAAGAAAAACAGTAGTGTCTCCTGACTGTTGTGGCACAAAAATATATCTGTTGAAAATAGTCTTGTGTAGGCCTGACATCCCAGTGTGGTTTCGCAGTTCCACGGGTCAAATCGCTGTACTATCCAGTTTTGGGCCTTTGGTATCTAAAAAAAAAGCAGTTTGACTGTGTCGCTCACTGTTCAGCCGCAAATATCTCTATTTAAAAAAGTTTGGTATACCCCAGTAAACAATAACTGTGGTTTTGCCATCCCACGGTAAAAAATCTCTATTATTCAGCTTTTGGTTGTTTTTTCCGTATAGAAAAACAGTAGTGTCTCCTGACTGTTGTGACACAAAAATATATCTGTTGAAAATAGTCTTGTGTAGGCCCGACATTCCAGTGTGGTTTCACAGTTCCACGGGTCAAATCGCTGTACTATCCAGTTTTGGGTCTTTGGTATCTAAAAAAAAAGCAGTTTGAGTGTGTCGCTCACTGTTCACCCGCAAATATCTCTATTTAAAAAAGTGTGGTATACCCCAGTAAACAATAACTGTGGTTTTGCCATCCCACTGTAAAAAATCTCTCTTATTCAGCTTTTGGTAGTTTTTTCCTTAAAGAAAAACAGTAGTGTCTCCTGACTGTTGTGACACAAAAATATATCTGTTGAAAATAGTCTTGTGTAGGCCTGACATCCCAGTGTGGTTTCGCAGTTCCACGGGTCAAATCGCTGTACTATCCAGTTTTGGGCCTTTGGTATCTAAAAAAAAAGCAGTTTGAGTGTGTCGCTCACTGTTCAGCCGCAAATATCTCTATTTAAAAAAGTGTGGTATACCCCAGTAAACAATAACTGTGGTTTTGCCATCCCACGGTAAAAAATCTCTATTATTCAGCTTTTGGTAGTTTTTTCCGTAAAGAAAAAGAGTAGTGTCTCCTGACTGTTGTGATACAAAAATATATCTGTTGAAAATAGTCTTGTGTAGGCCTGACATCCCAGTGTGGTTTCGCAGTTCCACGGGTCAAATCGCTGTACTATCCAGTTTTGGGCCTTTGGTATCTAAAAAAAAAGCAGTTTGAGTGTGTCGCTCACTGTTCAGCCGCAAATATCTCTATTTAAAAAAGTGTGGTATACCCCAGTAAACAATAACTGTGGTTTTGCCATCCCACGGTAAAAAATCTCTATTATTCAGCTTTTGGTAGTTTTCTCCGTAAAGAAAAACAGTAGTGTCTCCTGACTGTTGTGGCACAAAAATATATCTGTTGAAAATAGTCTTGTGTAGGCCTGACATCCCAGTGTGGTTTTGCAGTTCCACGGGTCAAATCGCTGTACTATCCAGTTTTGGGCCTTTGGTATCTAAAAAAAAAGCAGTTTGAGTGTGTCGCTCACTGGTCAGCCACAAATATCTCTATTTAAAAAAGTGTGGTATACCCCAGTAAACAATAACTGTGGTTTTGCCATCCCACGGTAAAAAATCTCTATTATTCAGCTTTTGGTAGTTTTTTTCCGTAAAGAAAAACAGTAGTGTCTCCTGACTGTTGTGGCACAAAAATATATCTGTTGAAAATAGTCTTGTGTAGGCTTGACATCCCAGTGTGGTTTCGCAGTTCCACGGGTTAAATCGCTGTACTATCCAGTTTTGGGCGTTTGGTATCTAAAAAAAAAGCAGTTTGATTGTGTCGCTCACTGTTCAGCCGCAAATATCACTATTTAAAAAAGTGTGGTATACCCCAGTAAACAATAACTGTGGTTTTGCCATCGCACGGTAAAAAATCTCTATTATTCAGCGTTTGGTAGTTTTTTCCGTAAAGAAAAACAGTAGTGTCTCCTGACTGTTGTGACACAGAAATATATCTGTTGAAAATAGTCTTGTGTAGGCCCGACATCCCAGTGTGGTTTCGCAGTTCCACGGGTCAAATCGCTGTACTATCCAGTTTTGGGCCTTTGGTATCTAAAAAAAAAAGCAGTTTGAGTGTGTCGCTCACTGTTCAGCCGCAAATATCTCTATTTAAAAAAGTGTGGTATACCCCAGTAAACAATAACTGTGGTTTTGCCATCCCACGGTAAAAAATCTCCATTATTCAGCTTTTGGCAGTTTTTTCTGTAAAGAAAAACAGTAGTGTCTCCTGACTGTTGTGACACAAAAATATATCTGTTGAAAATAGTCTTGTGTAGGCCCGACATCCCAGTGTGGTTTCGCAGTTCCACGGGTCAAATCGCTGTACTATCCAGTTTTGGGCCTTTGGTATCTAAAAAAAAAGCAGTTTGAGTGTGTCGCTCACTGTTGAGCTGCAAATATCTCTATTTAAAAAAGTGTGGTATACCCCAGTAAACAATAACTGTGGTTTTGCCATCCCACGGTAAAAAATCTCTATTATTCAGCTTTTGGTAGATTTTTCCGTAAAGAAAAACAGTAGTGTCTCCTGACTGTTGTGACACAAAAATATATCTGTTGAAAATAGTCTTGTGTAGGCCCGACATCCCAGTGTGGTTTTGCAGTTCCACGGGTCAAATCGCTGTACTATCCAGTTTTGGGCCTTTGGTATCTAAAAAAAAGCAGTTTGAGTGTGTCGTTCACTGTTCAGCCGCAAAAATAGTCCTGTGTAGGCCCGACATCCCAGTGTGGTTTCGCAGTTCCACGGGTCAAATCGCTGTACTATCCAGTTTTGGGCCTTTGGTATCTACAAAAAAAGCATTTTGACTGTGTCGCTCACAGTTCAGCCGCAAATATCTCTATTTAAAAAAGTGTGGTATACCCCAGTAAACAATAACTGTGGTTTTGCCATCCCACGGTAAAAAATCTCTATTATTCAGCTTTTGGTAGTTTTTTCCATAAAGAAAAACAGTAGTGTCTCATGACTGTTGTGACACAAAAATATATCTGTTGAAAATAGTCTTGTGTAGGCCTGACATCCCAGTGTGGTTTCGCAGTTCCACGGGTCAAATCGCTGTACTATCCAGTTTTGGGCCTTTGGTATCTAAAAAAAAAGCAGTTTGAGTGTGTCGCTCACTGTTCAGCCGCAAATATCTCTATTTAAAAAAGTGTGGTATACCCCAGTAAACAATAACTGTGGTTTTGCCATCCCACGGTAAAAAATCTCTATTATTCAGCTTTTGGTAGTTTTTTCCGTAAAGAAAAACAGTAGTGTCTCCTGACTGTTGTGACACAAAAATATATCTGTTGAAAATAGTCTTGTGTAGGCCCGACATCCCAGTGTGGTTTCGCAGTTCCATGGGTCAAACCGCTGTACTATCCAGTTTTGGGCCTTTGGTATATAAAAAAAAAGCAGTTTGAGTGTGTCGCTCACTGTTCAGCCGCAAATATCTCTATTTAAAAAAGTGTGGTATACCCCAGTAAACAATAACTGTGGTTTTGCCATCCCATGGTAAAAAATCTCTATTATTCAGCTTTTGGTAGTTTTTTCCGTAAAGAAAAACAGTAGTGTCTCCTGACTGTTGTGACACAAAAATATATCTGTTGAAAATAGTCTTGTGTAGGCCCGACATCCCAGTGTGGTTTCGCAGTTCCACGGGTCAAATCGCTGTACTATCCAGTTTTGGGCCTTTGGTATCTAAAAAAAAAGCAGTTTGACTGTGTCGCTCACAGTTCAGCCGCAAATATCTCTATTTAAAAAAGTGTGGTATACCCCAGTAAACAATAACTGTGGTTTTGCCATCCCACGGTAAAAAATCTCTATTATTCAGCTTTTGGTAGTTTTTTCCGCATAGAAAAACAGTAGTGTCTCCTGACTGTTGTGACACAAAAATATATCTGTTGAAAATAGTCTTGTGTGGGCCCGACGTTCCAGTGTGGTTTCACAGTTCCACGGGTCAAATCGCTGTACTATCCAGTTTTGGGCCTTTGGTATCTAAAAAAAAAGCAGTTTGAGTGTGTCGCTCACTGTTCAACCGCAAATATCTCTATTTAAAAAAGTGTGGTATACCCCAGTAAACAATAACTGTGGTTTTGCAATCGCACTGTAAAAAATCTCTATTATTCAGCTTTTGGTAGTTTTTTCCATAAAGAAAAACAGTAGTGTCTCCTGACTGTTGTGAAACAAAAATATATCTGTTGAAAATAGTCTTGTGTAGGCCTGACATCCCAGTGTGGTTTCGCAGTTCCACGGGTCAAATCGCTGTACTATCCAGTTTTGGGCCTTTGGTATCTAAAAAAAAAGCAGTTTGAGTGTGTCGCTCACTGTTCAGCCGCAAATATCTCTATTTAAAAAAGTGTGGTATACCCCAGTAAACAATAACTGTGGTTTTGCCATCCCACGGTAAAAAATCTCTATTATTCAGCTTTTGGTAGTTTTTTCCGTAAAGAAAAACAGTAGTGTCTCCTGACTGTTGTGGCACAAAGATATATCTGTTGAAAATAGTCTTGTGTAGGCCCGACATCCCAGTGTGGTTTCGCAGTTCCACGGGTCAGATCGCTGTACTATCCAGTTTTGGGCCTTTGGTATCTAAAAAAAAAGCAGTTTGACTGTGTCGCTCACTGTTCAGCCGCAAATATCTCTATTTAAAAAAGTTTGGTATACCCCAGTAAACAATAACTGTGGTTTTGCCATCCCACGGTAAAAAATCTCTATTATTCAGCTTTTGGTTGTTTTTTCCGTATAGAAAAACAGTAGTGTCTCCTGACTGTTGTGACACAAAAATATATCTGTTGAAAATAGTCTTGTGTAGGCCCGACATTCCAGTGTGGTTTCACAGTTCCACGGGTCAAATCGCTGTACTATCCAGTTTTGGGTCTTTGGTATCTAAAAAAAAAGCAGTTTGAGTGTGTCGCTCACTGTTCACCCGCAAATATCTCTATTTAAAAAAGTGTGGTATACCCCAGTAAACAATAACTGTGGTTTTGCCATCCCACTGTAAAAAATCTCTCTTATTCAGCTTTTGGTAGTTTTTTCCATAAAGAAAAACAGTAGTGTCTCCTGACTGTTGTGACACAAAAATATATCTGTTGAAAATAGTCTTGTGTAGGCCTGACATCCCAGTGTGGTTTCGCAGTTCCACGGGTCAAATCGCTGTACTATCCAGTTTTGGGCCTTTGGTATCTAAAAAAAAAGCAGTTTGAGTGTGTCGCTCACTGTTCAGCCGCAAATATCTCTATTTAAAAAAGTGTGGTATACCCCAGTAAACAATAACTGTGGTTTTGCCATCCCACGGTAAAAAATCTCTATTATTCAGCTTTTGGTAGTTTTTTCCGTAAAGAAAAACAGTAGTGTCTCCTGACTGTTGTGATACAAAAATATATCTGTTGAAAATAGTCTTGTGTAGGCCTGACATCCCAGTGTGGTTTCGCAGTTCCACGGGTCAAATCGCTGTACTATCCAGTTTTGGGCCTTTGGTATCTAAAAAAAAAGCAGTTTGAGTGTGTCGCTCACTGTTCAGCCGCAAATATCTCTATTTAAAAAAGTGTGGTATACCCCAGTAAACAATAACTGTGGTTTTGCCATCCCACGGTAAAAAATCTCTATTATTCAGCTTTTGGTAGTTTTTTCCGTAAAGAAAAACAGTAGTGTCTCCTGACTGTTGTGGCACAAAAATATATCTGTTGAAAATAGTCTTGTGTAGGCCCGACATCCCAGTGTGGTTTCGCAGTTCCACGGGTCAAATCGCTGTACTATCCAGTTTTGGGCCTTTGGTATCTAAAAAAAAAGCAGTTTGACTGTGTCGCTCACTGTTCAGCCGCAAATATCTCTATTTAAAAAAGTTTGGTATACCCCAGTAAACAATAACTGTGGTTTTGCCATCCCACGGTAAAAAATCTCTATTATTCAGCTTTTGGTTGTTTTTTCCGTATAGAAAAACAGTAGTGTCTCCTGACTGTTGTGACACAAAAATATATCTGTTGAAAATAGTCTTGTGTAGGCCCGACATTCCAGTGTGGTTTCACAGTTCCACGGGTCAAATCGCTGTACTATCCAGTTTTGGGTCTTTGGTATCTAAAAAAAAAGCAGTTTGAGTGTGTCGCTCACTGTTCACCCGCAAATATCTCTATTTAAAAAAGTGTGGTATACCCCAGTAAACAATAACTGTGGTTTTGCCATCCCACTGTAAAAAATCTCTCTTATTCAGCTTTTGGTAGTTTTTTCCTTAAAGAAAAACAGTAGTGTCTCCTGACTGTTGTGACACAAAAATATATCTGTTGAAAATAGTCTTGTGTAGGCCTGACATCCCAGTGTGGTTTCGCAGTTCCACGGGTCAAATCGCTGTACTATCCAGTTTTGGGCCTTTGGTATCTAAAAAAAAAGCAGTTTGAGTGTGTCGCTCACTGTTCAGCCGCAAATATCTCTATTTAAAAAAGTGTGGTATACCCCAGTAAACAATAACTGTGGTTTTGCCATCCCACGGTAAAAAATCTCTATTATTCAGCTTTTGGTAGTTTTTTCCGTAAAGAAAAAGAGTAGTGTCTCCTGACTGTTGTGATACAAAAATATATCTGTTGAAAATAGTCTTGTGTAGGCCTGACATCCCAGTGTGGTTTCGCAGTTCCACGGGTCAAATCGCTGTACTATCCAGTTTTGGGCCTTTGGTATCTAAAAAAAAAGCAGTTTGAGTGTGTCGCTCACTGTTCAGCCGCAAATATCTCTATTTAAAAAAGTGTGGTATACCCCAGTAAACAATAACTGTGGTTTTGCCATCCCACGGTAAAAAATCTCTATTATTCAGCTTTTGGTAGTTTTCTCCGTAAAGAAAAACAGTAGTGTCTCCTGACTGTTGTGGCACAAAAATATATCTGTTGAAAATAGTCTTGTGTAGGCCTGACATCCCAGTGTGGTTTTGCAGTTCCACGGGTCAAATCGCTGTACTATCCAGTTTTGGGCCTTTGGTATCTAAAAAAAAAGCAGTTTGAGTGTGTCGCTCACTGGTCAGCCACAAATATCTCTATTTAAAAAAGTGTGGTATACCCCAGTAAACAATAACTGTGGTTTTGCCATCCCACGGTAAAAAATCTCTATTATTCAGCTTTTGGTAGTTTTTTTCCGTAAAGAAAAACAGTAGTGTCTCCTGACTGTTGTGGCACAAAAATATATCTGTTGAAAATAGTCTTGTGTAGGCTTGACATCCCAGTGTGGTTTCGCAGTTCCACGGGTTAAATCGCTGTACTATCCAGTCTTGGGCGTTTGGTATCTAAAAAAAAAGCAGTTTGATTGTGTCGCTCACTGTTCAGCCGCAAATATCACTATTTAAAAAAGTGTGGTATACCCCAGTAAACAATAACTGTGGTTTTGCCATCGCACGGTAAAAAATCTCTATTATTCAGCGTTTGGTAGTTTTTTCCGTAAAGAAAAACAGTAGTGTCTCCTGACTGTTGTGACACAGAAATATATCTGTTGAAAATAGTCTTGTGTAGGCCCGACATCCCAGTGTGGTTTCGCAGTTCCACGGGTCAAATCGCTGTACTATCCAGTTTTGGGCCTTTGGTATCTAAAAAAAAAAGCAGTTTGAGTGTGTCGCTCACTGTTCAGCCGCAAATATCTCTATTTAAAAAAGTGTGGTATACCCCAGTAAACAATAACTGTGGTTTTGCCATCCCACGGTAAAAAATCTCCATTATTCAGCTTTTGGCAGTTTTTTCTGTAAAGAAAAACAGTAGTGTCTCCTGACTGTTGTGACACAAAAATATATCTGTTGAAAATAGTCTTGTGTAGGCCCGACATCCCAGTGTGGTTTCGCAGTTCCACGGGTCAAATCGCTGTACTATCCAGTTTTGGGCCTTTGGTATCTAAAAAAAAAGCAGTTTGAGTGTGTCGCTCACTGTTGAGCTGCAAATATCTCTATTTAAAAAAGTGTGGTATACCCCAGTAAACAATAACTGTGGTTTTGCCATCCCACGGTAAAAAATCTCTATTATTCAGCTTTTGGTAGATTTTTCCGTAAAGAAAAACAGTAGTGTCTCCTGACTGTTGTGACACAAAAATATATCTGTTGAAAATAGTCTTGTGTAGGCCCGACATCCCAGTGTGGTTTTGCAGTTCCACGGGTCAAATCGCTGTACTATCCAGTTTTGGGCCTTTGGTATCTAAAAAAAAGCAGTTTGAGTGTGTCGTTCACTGTTCAGCCGCAAAAATAGTCCTGTGTAGGCCCGACATCCCAGTGTGGTTTCGCAGTTCCACGGGTCAAATCGCTGTACTATCCAGTTTTGGGCCTTTGGTATCTACAAAAAAAGCATTTTGACTGTGTCGCTCACAGTTCAGCCGCAAATATCTCTATTTAAAAAAGTGTGGTATACCCCAGTAAACAATAACTGTGGTTTTGCCATCCCACGGTAAAAAATCTCTATTATTCAGCTTTTGGTAGTTTTTTCCATAAAGAAAAACAGTAGTGTCTCATGACTGTTGTGACACAAAAATATATCTGTTGAAAATAGTCTTGTGTAGGCCTGACATCCCAGTGTGGTTTCGCAGTTCCACGGGTCAAATCGCTGTACTATCCAGTTTTGGGCCTTTGGTATCTAAAAAAAAAGCAGTTTGAGTGTGTCGCTCACTGTTCAGCCGCAAATATCTCTATTTAAAAAAGTGTGGTATACCCCAGTAAACAATAACTGTGGTTTTGCCATCCCACGGTAAAAAATCTCTATTATTCAGCTTTTGGTAGTTTTTTCCGTAAAGAAAAACAGTAGTGTCTCCTGACTGTTGTGACACAAAAATATATCTGTTGAAAATAGTCTTGTGTAGGCCCGACATCCCAGTGTGGTTTCGCAGTTCCATGGGTCAAACCGCTGTACTATCCAGTTTTGGGCCTTTGGTATATAAAAAAAAAGCAGTTTGAGTGTGTCGCTCACTGTTCAGCCGCAAATATCTCTATTTAAAAAAGTGTGGTATACCCCAGTAAACAATAACTGTGGTTTTGCCATCCCATGGTAAAAAATCTCTATTATTCAGCTTTTGGTAGTTTTTTCCGTAAAGAAAAACAGTAGTGTCTCCTGACTGTTGTGACACAAAAATATATCTGTTGAAAATAGTCTTGTGTAGGCCCGACATCCCAGTGTGGTTTTGCAGTTCCACGGGTCAAATCGCTGTACTATCCAGTTTTGGGCCTTTGGTATCTAAAAAAAAGCAGTTTGAGTGTGTCGTTCACTGTTCAGCCGCAAAAATAGTCCTGTGTAGGCCCGACATCCCAGTGTGGTTTCGCAGTTCCACGGGTCAAATCGCTGTACTATCCAGTTTTGGGCCTTTGGTATCTACAAAAAAAGCATTTTGACTGTGTCGCTCACAGTTCAGCCGCAAATATCTCTATTTAAAAAAGTGTGGTATACCCCAGTAAACAATAACTGTGGTTTTGCCATCCCACGGTAAAAAATCTCTATTATTCAGCTTTTGGTAGTTTTTTCCATAAAGAAAAACAGTAGTGTCTCATGACTGTTGTGACACAAAAATATATCTGTTGAAAATAGTCTTGTGTAGGCCTGACATCCCAGTGTGGTTTCGCAGTTCCACGGGTCAAATCGCTGTACTATCCAGTTTTGGGCCTTTGGTATCTAAAAAAAAAGCAGTTTGAGTGTGTCGCTCACTGTTCAGCCGCAGATATCTCTATTTAAAAAAGTGTGGTATACCCCAGTAAACAATAACTGTGGTTTTGCCATCCCACGGTAAAAAATCTCTATTATTCAGCTTTTGGTAGTTTTTTCCGTAAAGAAAAACAGTAGTGTCTCCTGACTGTTGTGACACAAAAATATATCTGTTGAAAATAGTCTTGTGTAGGCCCGACATCCCAGTGTGGTTTCGCAGTTCCATGGGTCAAACCGCTGTACTATCCAGTTTTGGGCCTTTGGTATATAAAAAAAAAGCAGTTTGAGTGTGTCGCTCACTGTTCAGCCGCAAATATCTCTATTTAAAAAAGTGTGGTATACCCCAGTAAACAATAACTGTGGTTTTGCCATCCCATGGTAAAAAATCTCTATTATTCAGCTTTTGGTAGTTTTTTCCGTAAAGAAAAACAGTAGTGTCTCCTGACTGTTGTGACACAAAAATATATCTGTTGAAAATAGTCTTGTGTAGGCCCGACATCCCAGTGTGGTTTCGCAGTTCCACGGGTCAAATCGCTGTACTATCCAGTTTTGGGCCTTTGGTATCTAAAAAAAAAGCAGTTTGACTGTGTCGCTCACAGTTCAGCCGCAAATATCTCTATTTAAAAAAGTGTGGTATACCCCAGTAAATAATAACTGTGGTTTTGCCATCCCACGGTAAAAAATCTCTATTATTCAGCTTTTGGTAGTTTTTTCCGCATAGAAAAACAGTAGTGTCTCCTGACTGTTGTGACACAAAAATATATCTGTTGAAAATAGTCTTGTGTGGGCCCGACGTTCCAGTGTGGTTTCACAGTTCCACGGGTCAAATCGCTGTACTATCCAGTTTTGATCCTTTGGTATCTAAAAAAAAAGCAGTTTGAGTGTGTCGCTCACTGTTCAACCGCAAATATCTCTATTTAAAAAAGTGTGGTATACCCCAGTAAACAATAACTGTGGTTTTGCAATCGCACTGTAAAAAATCTCTATTATTCAGCTTTTGGTAGTTTTTTCCATAAAGAAAAACAGTAGTGTCTCCTGACTGTTGTGACACAAAAATATATCTGTTGAAAATAGTCTTGTGTAGGCCTGACATCCCAGTGTGGTTTCGCAGTTCCACGGGTCAAATCGCTGTACTATCCAGTTTTGGGCCTTTGGTATCTAAAAAAAAAGCAGTTTGAGTGTGTCGCTCACTGTTCAGCCGCAAATATCTCTATTTAAAAAAGTGTGGTATACCCCAGTAAACAATAACTGTGGTTTTGCCATCCCACGGTAAAAAATCTCTATTATTCAGCTTTTGGTAGTTTTTTCCGTAAAGAAAAACAGTAGTGTCTCCTAACTGTTGTGACACAAAAATATATCTGTTGAAAATAGTCTTGTGTAGGCCTGACATCCCAGTGTGGTTTCGCAGTTCCACGGGTCAAATCGCTGTACTATCCAGTTTTGGGCCTTTGGTATCTAAAAAAAAAGCAGTTTGAGTGTGTCGCTCACTGTTCAGCCGCAAATATCTCTATTTAAAAAAGTGTGGTATACCCCAGTAAACAATAACTGTGGTTTTGCCATCCCACGGTAAAAAATATCCATTATTCAGCTTTTGGTAGTTTTTTCTGTAAAGAAAAACAGTAGTGTCTCCTGACTGTTGTGACACAAAAATATATCTGTTGAAAATAGTCTTGTGTAGGCCCGACATCCCAATGTGGTTTCGCAGTTCCACGGGTCAAATCGCTGTACTATCCAGTTTTGGGCCTTTGGTATCTAAAAAAAAAGCAGTTTGACTGTGTCGCTCACTGTTCAGCCGCAAAAATCTCTATTTAAAAAAGTGTGGTATACCCCAGTAAACAATAACTGTGGTTTTGCCATCCCACGGTAAAAAATCTCTATTATTCAGCTTTTGGTAGTTTTTTCCATAAAGAAATACAATAGTGTCTCCTGACTGTTGTGACACAAAAATATATCTGATGAAAATAGTCTTGTGTAGGCCCGACATTCCAGTGTGGTTTCGCAGTTCCACGGGTCAAATCGCTCTACTATCCAGTTTTGGGCCTTTGGTATCTAAAAAAAAAGCAGTTTGAGTGTGTCGCTCACTGTTCAGCCGCAAATATCTCTATTTAAAAAAGTGTGGTATACCCCAGTAAACAATAACTGTGGTTTTGCCATCCCACGGTAAAAATCTCTATTATTCAGCTTTTGGTAGTTTTTTCCGTAAAGAAAAACAGTAGTGTCTCCTGAATGTTGTGACACAAAAATATATCTGTTGAAAATAGTCTTGTGTAGGCCCGACATCCCAGTGTGGTTTCGCAGTTCCACGGGTCAAATCGCTGTACTATCCAGTTTTGGGCCTTTGGTATCTAAAAAAAAAGCAGTTTGAGTGTGTCGCTCACTGTTCAGCTGCAAATATCTCTATTTAAAAAAGTGTGGTATACCCCAGTAAACAATAACTGTGGTTTTGCCATCCCACGGTAAAAAATCTCTATTAGTCAGCTTTTCGTAGATTTTTCCGTAAAGAAAAACAGTAGTGTCTCCTGACTGTTGTGACACAAAAATATATCTGTTGAAAATAGTCTTGTGTAGGCCCGACATCCCAGTGTGGTTTCGCAGTTCCACGGGTCAAATCGCTGTACTATCCAGTTTTGGGCCTTTGTTATCTAAAAAAAAGCAGTTTGAGTGTGTCGCTCACTGTTCAGCCGCAAATATCTCTATTTAAAAAAGTGTGGTATACCCCAGTAAACAATAACTGTGGTTTTGCCATCCCACTGTAAAAAATCTCTATTATTCAGCTTTTGGTAGTTTTTTCCGTAAAGAAAAACAGTAGTGTCTCCTGACTGTTGTGACACAAAAATATATCTGTTGAAAATAGTCCTGTGTAGGCCCGACATCCCAGTGTGGTTTCGCAGTTCCACGGGTCAAATCGCTGTACTATCCAGTTTTGGGCCTTTGGTATCTTAAAAAAAAGCAGTTTGAGTGTGTCGCTCACTGTTCAGCCGCAAATATCTCTATTTAAAAAATTGTGGTATACCCCAGAAAACAATAACTGTGGTTTTGCCATCCCACGGTAAAAAATCTCTATTATTCAGCTTTTGGTAGTTTTTTCCATAAAGAAAAACAGTAGTGTCTCCTGACTGTTGTGACACAAAAATATATCTGTTGAAAATAGTCTCGTGTAGGCCCGACATCCCAGTGTGGTTTCGCAGTTCCACGGGTCAAATCGCTGTACTATCCAGTTTTGGGCATTTGGTATCTAAAAAAAAAGCAGTTTGAGTGTGTCGCTCACTGTTCAGCCGCAAATATCTCTATTTAAAAAAGTGTGGTATACCCCAGTAAACAATAACTGTGGTTTTGCCATCCCACGGTAAAAAATATCCATTATTCAGCTTTTGGTAGTTTTTTCTGTAAAGAAAAACAGTAGTGTCTCCTGACTGTTGTGACACAAAAATATATCTGTTGAAAATAGTCTTGTGTAGGCCCGACATAACAATGTGGTTTCGCAGTTCCACGGGTCAAATCGCTGTACTATCCAGTTTTGGGCCTTTGGTATCTAAAAAAAAAGCAGTTTGAGTGTGTCGCTCACTGTTCAGCCGCAAAAATCTCTATTTAAAAAAGTGTGGTATACCCCAGTAAACAATAACTGTGGTTTTGCCATCCCACGGTAAAAAATCTCTATTATTCAGCTTTTGGTAGTTTTTTCCGTAAAGAAATACAATAGTGTCTCCTGACTGTTGTGACACAAAAATATATCTGATGAAAATAGTCTTGTGTAGGCCCGACATCCCAGTGTGGTTTCGCAGTTCCACGGGTCAAATCGCTCTACTATCCAGTTTTGGGCCTTTGGTATCTAAAAAAAAAGCAGTTTGAGTGTGTCGCTCACTGTTCAGCCGCAAATATCTCTATTTAAAAAAGTGTGGTATACCCCAGTAAACAATAACTGTGGTTTTGCCATCCCACGGTAAAAATCTCTATTATTCAGCTTTTGGTAGTTTTTTCCGTAAAGAAAAACAGTAGTGTCTCCTGAATGTTGTGACACAAAAATATATCTGTTGAAAATAGTCTTGTGTAGGCCCGACATCCCAGTGTGGTTTCGCAGTTCCACGGGTCAAATCGCTGTACTATCCAGTTTTGGGCCTTTGGTATCTAAAAAAAAAGCAGTTTGAGTGTGTCGCTCACTGTTCAGCTGCAAATATCTCTATTTAAAAAAGTGTGGTATACCCCAGTAAACAATAACTGTGGTTTTGCCATCCCACGGTAAAAAATCTCTATTAGTCAGCTTTTCGTAGATTTTTCCGTAAAGAAAAACAGTAGTGTCTCCTGACTGTTGTGACACAAAAATATATCTGTTGAAAATAGTCTTGTGTAGGCCCGACATCCCAGTGTGGTTTCGCAGTTCCACGGGTCAAATCGCTGTACTATCCAGTTTTGGGCCTTTGTTATCTAAAAAAAAGCAGTTTGAGTGTGTCGCTCACTGTTCAGCCGCAAATATCTCTATTTAAAAAAGTGTGGTATACCCCAGTAAACAATAACTGTGGTTTTGCCATCCCACTGTAAAAAATCTCTATTATTCAGCTTTTGGTAGTTTTTTCCGTAAAGAAAAACAGTAGTGTCTCCTGACTGTTGTGACACAAAAATATATCTGTTGAAAATAGTCTTGTGTAGGCCCGACATCCCAGTGTGGTTTCGCAGTTCCACGGGTCAAATCGCTGTACTATCCAGTTTTGGGCCTTTGTTATCTAAAAAAAAGCAGTTTGAGTGTGTCGCTCACTGTTCAGCCGCAAATATCTCTATTTAAAAAAGTGTGGTATACCCCAGTAAACAATAACTGTGGTTTTGCCATCCCACTGTAAAAAATCTCTATTATTCAGCTTTTGGTAGTTTTTTCCGTAAAGAAAAACAGTAGTGTCTCCTGACTGTTGTGACACAAAAATATATCTGTTGAAAATAGTCCTGTGTAGGCCCGACATCCCAGTGTGGTTTCGCAGTTCCACGGGTCAAATCGCTGTACTATCCAGTTTTGGGCCTTTGGTATCTTAAAAAAAAGCAGTTTGAGTGTGTCGCTCACTGTTCAGCCGCAAATATCTCTATTTAAAAAAGTGTGGTATACCCCAGAAAACAATAACTGTGGTTTTGCCATCCCACGGTAAAAAATCTCTATTATTCAGCTTTTGGTAGTTTTTTCCATAAAGAAAAACAGTAGTGTCTCCTGACTGTTGTGACACAAAAATATATCTGTTGAAAATAGTCTCGTGTAGGCCCGACATCCCAGTGTGGTTTCGCAGTTCCACGGGTCAAATCGCTGTACTATCCAGTTTTGGGCATTTGGTATCAAAAAAAAAGCATTTTGACTCTGTCGCTCACAGTTCAGCCACAAATATCTCTATTTAAAAAAGTGTGGTATACCCCAGTAAACAATAACTGTGGTTTTGCCATCCCACGGTAAAAAATCTCTATTATTCAGCTTTTGGTAGTTTTTTCCGTATAGAAAAACAGTAGTGTCTCCTGACTGTTGTGACACAAAAATATATCTGTTGAAAATAGTCTTGTGTAGGCCCGACATCCCAGTGTGGTTTCGCAGTTCCACGGGTCAAATCGCTGTACTATCCAGTTTTGGGCGTTTGGTATCTAAAAAAAAAGCAGTTTGAGTGTGTCGCTCACTGTTCAGCTGCAAATATCTCTATTTAAAAAAGTGTGGTATACCCCAGTAAACAATAACTGTGGTTTTGCCATCCCACGGTAAAAAATCTCTATTAGTCAGCTTTTCGTAGATTTTTCCTTAAAGAAAAACAGTAGTGTCTCCTGACTGTTGTGACACAAAAATATATCTGTTGAAAATAGTCTTGTGTAGGCCCGACATCCCAGTGTGGTTTCGCAGTACCACGGGTCAAATCGCTGTACTATCCAGTTTTGGGCCTTTGGTATCTAAAAAAAAGCAGTTTGAGTGTGTCGCTCACTGTTCAGCCGCAAATATCTCTATTTAAAAAAGTGTGGTATACCCCAGTAAACAATAACTGTGGTTTTGCCATCCCACGGTTAAAAAATCTCTATTATTCAGCTTTTGGTAGTTTTTTCCGTAAAGAAAAACAGTAGTGTCTCCTGACTGTTGTGACACAAAAATATATCTGTTGAAAATAGTCCTGTGCAGGCCCGACATCCCAGTGTGGTTTCGCAGTTCCACGGGTCAAATCGCTGTACTATCCAGTTTTGGGCCTTTGGTATCTAAAAAAAAAGCAGTTTGAGTGTGTCGCTCACTGTTCAGCCGCAAATATCTCTATTTAAAAAAGTGTGGTATACCCCAGAAAACAATAACTGTGGTTTTGCCATCCCACGGTAAAAAATCTCTATTATTCAGCTTTTGGTAGTTTTTTCCATAAAGAAAAACAGTAGTGTCTCCTGACTGTTGTGACACAAAAATATATCTGTTGAAAATAGTCTCGTGTAGGCCCGACATCCCAGTGTGGTTTCGCAGTTCCACGGGTCAAATCGCTGTACTATCCAGTTTTGGGCATTTGGTATCTAAAAAAAAAGCAGTTTGAGTGTGTCGCTCACTGTTCAGCCGCAAATATCTCTATTTAAAAAAGTGTGGTATACCCCAGTAAACAATAACTGTGGTTTTGCCATCCCACGGTAAAAAATCTCTATTATTCAGCTTTTGGTAGTTTTTTCCGTATAGAAAAACAGTAGTGTCTCCTGACTGTTGTGACACAAAAATATATCTGTTGAAAATAGTCTTGTGTAGGCCCGACATTCCAGTGTGGTTTCGCAATTCCACGGGTCAAATCGCTGTACTATCCAGTTTTGGGCCTTTGGTATCTAAAAAAAAAGCAGTTTGAGTGTGTCGCTCACTGTTTAACCGGAAATATCTCTATTTAAAAAAGTGTGGTATACCCCAGTAAACAATAACTGTGGTTTTGCCATCCCACGGTAAAAAATCTCTATTATTCAGCTTTTGGTAGTTTTTTCCATAAAGAAAAACAGTAGTGTCTCCTGACTGTTGTGACACAAAAATATATCTGTTGAAAATAGTCTTGTGTAGGCCTGACATCCCAGTGTGGTTTCGCAGTTCCACGGGTCAAATCGCTGTACTATCCAGTTTTGGGCCTTTGGTATCTACAAAAAAAGCATTTTGACTGTGTCGCTCACAGTTCAGCTGGAAATATCTCTATTTAAAAAAGTGTGGTATACCCCAGTAAACAATAACTGTGGTTTTGCCATCCCACGGTAAAAAATCTCTATTATTCAGCTTTTGGTAGTTTTTTCCGTATAGAAAAACAGTAGTGTCTCCTTACTGTTGTGACACAAAAATATATCTGTTGAAAATAGTCTTGTGTAGGCCCGACATTCCAGTGTGGTTTCGCAGTTCCACGGGTCAAATCGCTGTACTATCCAGTTTTGGGCCTTTGGTATCTAAAAAAAAAGCAGTTTGAGTGTGTCGCTCACTGTTTAACCGCAATTATCTCTATTTAAAAAAGTGTGGTATACCCCAGTAAACAATAACTGTGGTTTTGCCATCCCACGGTAAAAAATATCCATTATTCAGCTTTTGGTAGTTTTTTCTGTAAAGAAAAACAGTAGTGTCTCCTGACTGTTGTGACACAAAAATATATCTGTTGAAAATAGTCTTGTGTAGGCCCGACATCCCAATGTGGTTTCGCAGTTCCACGGGTCAAATCGCTGTACTATCCAGTTTTGGGCCTTTGGTATCTAAAAAAAAAGCAGTTTGAGTGTGTCGCTCACTGTTCAGCCGCAAAAATCTCTATTTAAAAAAGTGTGGTATACCCCAGTAAACAATAACTGTGGTTTTGCTATCCCACGGTAAAAAATCTCTATTAGTCAGCTTTTCGTAGATTTTTCCGTAAAGAAAAACAGTAGTGTCTCCTGACTGTTGTGACACAAAAATATATCTGTTGAAAATAGTCTTGTGTAGGCCCGACATCCCAGTGTGGTTTCGCAGTTCCACGGGTCAAATCGCTGTACTATCCAGTTTTGGGCCTTTGGTATCTTAAAAAAAAGCAGTTTGAGTGTGTTGCTCACTGTTCAGCCGCAAATATCTCTATTTAAAAAAGTGTGGTATACTCCAGAAAACAATAACTGTGGTTTTGCCATCCCACGGTAAAAAATCTCTATTATTCAGCTTTTGGTAGTTTTTTCCATAAAGAAAAACAGTAGTGTCTCCTGACTGTTGTGACACAAAAATATATCTGTTGAAAATAGTCTCGTGTAGGCCCGACATCCCAGTGTGGTTTCGCAGTTCCACGGGTCAAATCGCTGTACTATCCAGTTTTGGGCATTTGGTATCTAAAAAAAAAAGCAGTTTGAGTGTGTCGCTCACTGTTCAGCCGCAAATATCTCTATTTAAAAAAGTGTGGTATACCCCAGTAAACAATAACTGTGGTTTTGCCATCCCACGGTAAAAAATCTCTATTATTCAGCTTTTGGTAGTTTTTTCCGTAAAGAAAAACAGTAGTGTCTCCTGACTGTTGTGGCACAAAAATATATCTGTTGAAAATAGTCTTGTGTAGGCCTGACATCCCAGTGTGGTTTCGCAGTTCCACGGGTCAAATCGCTGTACTATCCAGTTTTGGGCATTTGGTATCTAAAAAAAAAGCAGTTTGAGTGTGTCGCTCACTGTTCAGCCGCAAATTTCTCTATTTAAAAAAGTGTGGTATACCCCAGTAAACAATAACTGTGGTTTTGCCATCCCACGGTAAAAAATGTCTATTATTCAGCGTTTGGTAGTTTTTTCCGTAAAGAAAAACAGTAGTGTCTCCTGACTGTTGTGACACAAAAATATATCTGTTGAAAATAGTCTTGTGTAGGCCCGACATCCCAGTGTGGTTTCGCAGTTCCACGGGTCAAATCGCTGTACTATCCAGTTTTGGGCCTTTGGTATCTAAAAAAAAAGCAGTTTGAGTGTGTCGCTCACTGTTCAGCCGCAAATATCTCTATTTAAAAAAGTGTGGTATACCCCAGTAAACAATAACTGTGGTTTTGCCATCCCATGGTAAAAAATCTCTATTATTCAGCTTTTGGTAGTTTTTTCCATAAAGAAAAACAGTAGTGTCTCCTGACTGTTGTGACTCAAAAATATATATGTTGAAAATAGTCTTGTGTAGGCCCGACATCCCAGTGTGGTTTCGCAGTTCCACGGGTCAAATCGCTGTACTATCCAGTTTTGGGCCTTTGGTATCTACAAAAAAACCATTTTGACTGTGTCGCTCACAGTTCAGGAGCAAATATCTCTATTTAAAAAAGTGTGGTATACCCCAGTAAACAATAACTGTGGTTTTGCCATCCCACGGTAAAAAATCTCTATTATTCAGCTTTTGGTAGTTTTTTCCGTATAGAAAAACAGTAGTGTCTCCTGACTGTTGTGACACAAAAATATATCTGTTGAAAATCGTCCTGTGTAGGCCCGACATTCCAGTGTGGTTTCGCAGTTCCACGGGTCAAATCGCTGTACTATCCAGTTTTGGGCCTTTGGTATCTAAAAAAAAGCAGTTTGAGTGTGTCGCTCACTGTTTAACCGCAAATATCTCTATTTAAAAAAGTGTGGTATACCCCAGTAAACAGTAACTGTGGTTTTGCCATCCCACGGTAAAAAATCTCTATTATTCAGCTTTTGGTAGTTTTTTCCATAAAGAAAAACAGTAGTGTCTCCTGACTGTTGTGACACAAAAATATATCTGTTGAAAATAGTCTTGTGTAGGCCTGACATCCCAGTGTGGTTTCGCAGTTCCACGGGTCAAATCGCTGTACTATCCAGTTTTGGGCCTTTGGTATCTAAAAAAAAAGCAGTTTGAGTGTGTCGCTCACTGTTCAGCCGCAAATATCTCTATTTAAAAAAGTGTGGTATACCCCAGTAAACAATAACTGTGGTTTTGCCATCCCACGGTAAAAAATCTCTATTATTCAGCTTTTGGTAGTTTTTTCCGTACAGAAAAACAGTAGTGTCTCCTGACTGTTGTGACACAAAAATATATCTGTTGAAAATAGTCTTGTGTAGGCCCGACATCCCAGTGTGGTTTCGCAGTTCCACGGGTCAAATCGCTGTACTATCCAGTTTTGGGCCTTTGGTATCTAAAAAAAAAGCAGTTTGAGTGTGTCGCTCACTGTTCAACCGCAAATATCTCTATTTAAAAAGTGTGGTATACCCCAGTAAACAATAACTGTGGTTTTGCCATCCCGCGGTAAAAAATCTCTATTATTCAGCTTTTGGTAGTTTTTTCCGTAAAGAAAAACAGTAGTGTCTCCTGACTGTTGTGGCACAAAAATATATCTGTTGAAAATAGTCTTGTGTAGGCCTGACATCCCAGTGTGATTTCGCAGTTCCACGGGTCAAATCGCTGTACTATCCAGTTTTGGGCCTTTGGTATCTACAAAAAAAGCATTTTGACTGTGTCGCTCACAGTTCAGCTGGAAATATCTCTATTTAAAAAAGTGTGGTATACCCCAGTAAACAATAACTGTGGTTTTGCCATCCCACGGTAAAAAATCTCTATTATTCAGCTTTTGGTAGTTTTTTCCGTATAGAAAAACAGTAGTGTCTCCTTACTGTTGTGACACAAAAATATATCTGTTGAAAATAGTCTTGTGTAGGCCCGACATTCCAGTGTGGTTTCGCAGTTCCACGGGTCAAATCGCTGTACTATCCAGTTTTGGGCCTTTGGTATCTAAAAAAAAAGCAGTTTGAGTGTGTCGCTCACTGTTTAACCGCAATTATCTCTATTTAAAAAAGTGTGGTATACCCCAGTAAACAATAACTGTGGTTTTGCCATCCCACGGTAAAAAATATCCATTATTCAGCTTTTGGTAGTTTTTTCTGTAAAGAAAAACAGTAGTGTCTCCTGACTGTTGTGACACAAAAATATATCTGTTGAAAATAGTCTTGTGTAGGCCCGACATCCCAATGTGGTTTCGCAGTTCCACGGGTCAAATCGCTGTACTATCCAGTTTTGGGCCTTTGGTATCTAAAAAAAAAGCAGTTTGAGTGTGTCGCTCACTGTTCAGCCGCAAAAATCTCTATTTAAAAAAGTGTGGTATACCCCAGTAAACAATAACTGTGGTTTTGCCATCCCACGGTAAAAAATCTCTATTATTCAGCTTTTGGTAGTTTTTTCCGTAAAGAAATACAATAGTGTCTCCTGACTGTTGTGACACAAAAATATATCTGATGAAAATAGTCTTGTGTAGGCCCGACATCCCAGTGTGGTTTCGCAGTTCCACGGGTCAAATCGCTGTACTATCCAGTTTTGGGCCTTTGGTATCTAAAAAAAAAGCAGTTTGAGTGTGTCGCTCACTGTTCAGCCGCAAATATCTCTATTTAAAAAAGTGTGGTATACCCCAGTAAACAATAACTGTGGTTTTGCCATCCCACGGTAAAAAATCTCTATTATTGAGCTTTTGGTAGTTTTTTCCGTAAAGATAAACAGTAGTGTCTCCTGACTGTTGTGACACAAAAATATATCTGTTGAAAATAGTCTTGTGTAGGCCCGACATCCCAGTGTGGTTTCGCAGTTCCACGGGTCAAATCGCTGTACTATCCAGTTTTGGGCCTTTGGTATCTAAAAAAAAAGCAGTTTGAGTGTGTCGCTCACTGTTCAGCTGCAAATATCTCTATTTAAAAAAGTGTGGTATACCCCAGTAAACAATAACTGTGGTTTTGCCATCCCACGGTAAAAAATCTCTATTATTCAGCTTTTGGTAGTTTTTTCCGTAAAGAAAAACAGTAGTGTCTCCTGACTGTTGTGGCACAAAAATATATCTGTTGAAAATAGTCTTGTGTAGGCCTGACATCCCAGTGTGGTTTCGCAGTTCCACGGGTCAAATCGCTGTACTATCCAGTTTTGGGCATTTGGTATCTAAAAAAAAAGCAGTTTGAGTGTGTCGCTCACTGTTCAGCCGCAAATATCTCTATTTAAAAAAGTGTGGTATACCCCAGTAAACAATAACTGTGGTTTTGCCATCCCACGGTAAAAAATGTCTATTATTCAGCGTTTGGTAGTTTTTTCCGTAAAGAAAAACAGTAGTGTCTCCTGACTGTTGTGACACAAAAATATATCTGTTGAAAATAGTCTTGTGTAGGCCCGACATCCCAGTGTGGTTTCGCAGTTCCACGGGTCAAATCGCTGTACTATCCAGTTTTGGGCCTTTGGTATCTAAAAAAAAAGCAGTTTGAGTGTGTCGCTCACTGTTCAGCCGCAAATATCTCTATTTAAAAAAGTGTGGTATACCCCAGTAAACAATAACTGTGGTTTTGCCATCCCATGGTAAAAAATCTCTATTATTCAGCTTTTGGTAGTTTTTTCCATAAAGAAAAACAGTAGTGTCTCCTGACTGTTGTGACTCAAAAATATATATGTTGAAAATAGTCTTGTGTAGGCCCGACATCCCAGTGTGGTTTCGCAGTTCCACGGGTCAAATCGCTGTACTATCCAGTTTTGGGCCTTTGGTATCTACAAAAAAACCATTTTGACTGTGTCGCTCACAGTTCAGGAGCAAATATCTCTATTTAAAAAAGTGTGGTATACCCCAGTAAACAATAACTGTGGTTTTGCCATCCCACGGTAAAAAATCTCTATTATTCAGCTTTTGGTAGTTTTTTCCGTATAGAAAAACAGTAGTGTCTCCTGACTGTTGTGACACAAAAATATATCTGTTGAAAATCGTCCTGTGTAGGCCCGACATTCCAGTGTGGTTTCGCAGTTCCACGGGTCAAATCGCTGTACTATCCAGTTTTGGGCCTTTGGTATCTAAAAAAAAGCAGTTTGAGTGTGTCGCTCACTGTTTAACCGCAAATATCTCTATTTAAAAAAGTGTGGTATACCCCAGTAAACAGTAACTGTGGTTTTGCCATCCCACGGTAAAAAATCTCTATTATTCAGCTTTTGGTAGTTTTTTCCATAAAGAAAAACAGTAGTGTCTCCTGACTGTTGTGACACAAAAATATATCTGTTGAAAATAGTCTTGTGTAGGCCTGACATCCCAGTGTGGTTTCGCAGTTCCACGGGTCAAATCGCTGTACTATCCAGTTTTGGGCCTTTGGTATCTAAAAAAAAAGCAGTTTGAGTGTGTCGCTCACTGTTCAGCCGCAAATATCTCTATTTAAAAAAGTGTGGTATACCCCAGTAAACAATAACTGTGGTTTTGCCATCCCACGGTAAAAAATCTCTATTATTCAGCTTTTGGTAGTTTTTTCCGTACAGAAAAACAGTAGTGTCTCCTGACTGTTGTGACACAAAAATATATCTGTTGAAAATAGTCTTGTGTAGGCCCGACATCCCAGTGTGGTTTCGCAGTTCCACGGGTCAAATCGCTGTACTATCCAGTTTTGGGCCTTTGGTATCTAAAAAAAAAGCAGTTTGAGTGTGTCGCTCACTGTTCAACCGCAAATATCTCTATTTAAAAAGTGTGGTATACCCCAGTAAACAATAACTGTGGTTTTGCCATCCCGCGGTAAAAAATCTCTATTATTCAGCTTTTGGTAGTTTTTTCCGTAAAGAAAAACAGTAGTGTCTCCTGACTGTTGTGGCACAAAAATATATCTGTTGAAAATAGTCTTGTGTAGGCCTGACATCCCAGTGTGATTTCGCAGTTCCACGGGTCAAATCGCTGTACTATCCAGTTTTGGGCCTTTGGTATCTACAAAAAAAGCATTTTGACTGTGTCGCTCACAGTTCAGCTGGAAATATCTCTATTTAAAAAAGTGTGGTATACCCCAGTAAACAATAACTGTGGTTTTGCCATCCCACGGTAAAAAATCTCTATTATTCAGCTTTTGGTAGTTTTTTCCGTATAGAAAAACAGTAGTGTCTCCTTACTGTTGTGACACAAAAATATATCTGTTGAAAATAGTCTTGTGTAGGCCCGACATTCCAGTGTGGTTTCGCAGTTCCACGGGTCAAATCGCTGTACTATCCAGTTTTGGGCCTTTGGTATCTAAAAAAAAAGCAGTTTGAGTGTGTCGCTCACTGTTTAACCGCAATTATCTCTATTTAAAAAAGTGTGGTATACCCCAGTAAACAATAACTGTGGTTTTGCCATCCCACGGTAAAAAATATCCATTATTCAGCTTTTGGTAGTTTTTTCTGTAAAGAAAAACAGTAGTGTCTCCTGACTGTTGTGACACAAAAATATATCTGTTGAAAATAGTCTTGTGTAGGCCCGACATCCCAATGTGGTTTCGCAGTTCCACGGGTCAAATCGCTGTACTATCCAGTTTTGGGCCTTTGGTATCTAAAAAAAAAGCAGTTTGAGTGTGTCGCTCACTGTTCAGCCGCAAAAATCTCTATTTAAAAAAGTGTGGTATACCCCAGTAAACAATAACTGTGGTTTTGCCATCCCACGGTAAAAAATCTCTATTATTCAGCTTTTGGTAGTTTTTTCCGTAAAGAAATACAATAGTGTCTCCTGACTGTTGTGACACAAAAATATATCTGATGAAAATAGTCTTGTGTAGGCCCGACATCCCAGTGTGGTTTCGCAGTTCCACGGGTCAAATCGCTGTACTATCCAGTTTTGGGCCTTTGGTATCTAAAAAAAAAGCAGTTTGAGTGTGTCGCTCACTGTTCAGCCGCAAATATCTCTATTTAAAAAAGTGTGGTATACCCCAGTAAACAATAACTGTGGTTTTGCCATCCCACGGTAAAAAATCTCTATTATTGAGCTTTTGGTAGTTTTTTCCGTAAAGATAAACAGTAGTGTCTCCTGACTGTTGTGACACAAAAATATATCTGTTGAAAATAGTCTTGTGTAGGCCCGACATCCCAGTGTGGTTTCGCAGTTCCACGGGTCAAATCGCTGTACTATCCAGTTTTGGGCCTTTGGTATCTAAAAAAAAAGCAGTTTGAGTGTGTCGCTCACTGTTCAGCTGCAAATATCTCTATTTAAAAAAGTGTGGTATACCCCAGTAAACAATAACTGTGGTTTTGCCATCCCACGGTAAAAAATCTCTATTAGTCAGCTTTTCGTAGATTTTTCCGTAAAGAAAAACAGTAGTGTCTCCTGACTGTTGTGACACAAAAATATATCTGTTGAAAATAGTCTTGTGTAGGCCCGACATCCCAGTGTGGTTTCGCAGTTCCACGGGTCAAATCGCTGTACTATCCAGTTTTGGGCCTTTGGTATCTTAAAAAAAAGCAGTTTGAGTGTGTCGCTCACTGTTCAGCCGCAAATATCTCTATTTAAAAAAGTGTGGTATACTCCAGAAAACAATAACTGTGGTTTTGCCATCCCACGGTAAAAAATCTCTATTATTCAGCTTTTGGTAGTTTTTTCCATAAAGAAAAACAGTAGTGTCTCCTGACTGTTGTGACACAAAAATATATCTGTTGAAAATAGTCTCGTGTAGGCCCGACATCCCAGTGTGGTTTCGCAGTTCCACGGGTCAAATCGCTGTACTATCCAGTTTTGGGCATTTGGTATCTAAAAAAAAAGCAGTTTGAGTGTGTCGCTCACTGTTCAGCCGCAAATATCTCTATTTAAAAAAGTGTGGTATACCCCAGTAAACAATAACTGTGGTTTTGCCATCCCACGGTAAAAAATCTCTATTATTCAGCTTTTGGTAGTTTTTTCCATAAAGAAAAACAGTAGTGTCTCCTGACTGTTGTGACACAAAAATATATCTGTTGAAAATAATCTCGTGTAGGCCCGACATCCCATTGTGGTTTCGCAGTTCCACGGGTCAAATCGCTGTACTATCCAGTTTTGGGCCTTTGGTATCTAAAAAAAAAGCAGTTTGAGTGTGTTGCTCACTGTTCAGCCGCAAATATCTCTATTTAAAAAAGTGTGGTATACCCCAGTAAATAATAACTGTGGTTTTGCCATCCCACGGTAAAAAATCTCTATTATTCAGCTTTTGGTAGTTTTTTCCGTACAGAAAAACAGTAGTGTCTCCTGACTGTTGTGACACAAAAATATATCTGTTGAAAATAGCCTTGTGTAGGCCCGACATCCCAGTGTGGTTTCGCAGTTCCACGGGTCAAATCGCTGTACTATCCAGTTTTGGGCCTTTGGTATCTAAAAAAAAAGCAGTTTGAGTGTGTCGCTCACTGTTCAGCCGCAAATATCTCTATTTAAAAAAGTGTGGTATACCCCAGTAAACAATAACTGTGGTTTTGCCATCCCACGGTAAAATATCTCTATTATTCAGCTTTTGGTAGTTTTTTCCGTAAAGAAAAACAGTAGTGTCTCCTGACTGTTGTGGCACAAAAATATATCTGTTGAAAATAGTCTTGTGTAGGCCTGACATCCCAGTGTGGTTTCGCAGTTCCACGTGTCAAATCGCTGTACTATCCAGTTTTGGGCGTTTGGTATCTAAAAAAAAAGCAGTTTGAGTGTGTCGCTCACTGTTCAGCCGCAAATATCTCTATTTAAAAAAGTGTGGTATACCCCAGTAAACAATAACTGTGGTTTTGCCATCCCACGGCAAAAAATCTCTATTATTCAGAGTTTGGTAGTTTTTTCCGTAAAGAAAAACAGTAGTGTCTCCTGACTGTTGTGACACAAAAATATATCTGTTGAAAATAGTCTTGTGTAGGCCCGACATCCCAGAGTGGTTTCGCAGTTCCACGGGTCAAATCGCTGTACTATCCAGTTTTGGGCCTTTGGTATCTAAAAAAAAAGCAGTTTGAGTGTGTCGCTCACTGTTCAGCCGCAAATATCTCTATTTAAAAAAGTGTGGTATACCCCAGTAAACAATAACTGTGGTTTTGCCATCCCATGGTAAAAAATCTCTATTATTCAGCTTTTGGTAGTTTTTTCCGTAAAGAAAAACAGTAGTGTCTCCTGACTGTTGTGACACAAAAATATATCTGTTGAAAATAGTCTTGTGTAGGCCCGACATCCCAGTGTGGTTTCGCAGTTCCACGGGTCAAATCGCTGTACTATCCAGTTTTGGGCCTTTGGTATCTACAAAAAAAGCATTTTGACTGTGTCGCTCACAGTTCAGCCGCAAATATCTCTATTTAAAAAAGTGTGGTATACCCCAGTAAACAATAACTGTGGTTTTGCCATCCCACGGTAAAAAATCTCTATTATTCAGCTTTTGGTAGTTTTTTCCGTATAGAAAAACAGTAGTGTCTCCTGACTGTTGTGACACAAAAATATATCTGTTGAAAATAGTCTTGTGTAGGCCCGACATTCCAGTGTGGTTTCGCAGTTCCACGGGTCAAATCGCTGTACTATCCAGTTTTGGGCCTTTGGTATCTAAAAAAAAAGCAGTTTGAGTGTGTCGCTCACTGTTCAACCGCAAATATCTCTATTTAAAAAAGTGTGGTATACCCCAGTAAACAATAACTGTGGTTTTGCCATCCCACGGTAAAAAATCTCTATTATTCAGCATTTGGTAGTTTTTTCCATAAAGAAAAACAGTAGTGTCTCCTGACTGTTGTGACACAAAAATATATCTGTTGAAAATAGTCTTGTGTAGGCCTGACATCCCAGTGTGGTTTCGCAGTTCCACGGGTCAAATCGCTGTTCTATCCAGTTTTGGGCCTTTGGTATCTAAAAAAAAAGCAGTTTGAGTGTGTCGCTCACTGTTCAGCCGCAAATATCTCTATTTAAAAAAGTGTGGTATACCCCAGTAAACAATAACTGTGGTTTTGCCATCCGACGGTAAAAAATCTCTATTATTCAGCTTTTGGTAGTTTTTTCCGTAAAGAAAAACAGTAGTGTCTCCTGACTGTTGTGACACAAAAATATATCTGGTGAAAATAGTATTGTGTAGGCCTGACATCCCAGTGTGGTTTCGCAGTTCCATGGGTCAAATCGCTGTACTATCCAGTTTTGGGCCTTTGTTATCTAAAAAAAAAGCAGTTTGAGTGTGTCGCTCACTGTTCAGCCGCAAATATCTCTATTTAAAAAAGTGTGGTATACCCCAGTAAACAATAACTGTGGTTTTGCCATCCCACGGTAAAAAATATCCATTATTCAGCTTTTGGTAGTTTTTTCTGTAAAGAAAAACAGTAGTGTCTCCTGACTGTTGTGACACAAAAATATATCTGTTGAAAATAGTCTTGTGTAGGCCCGACATCCCAGTGTGGTTTCGCAGTTCCACGGGTCAAATCGCTGTACTATCCAGTTTTGGGCCTTTGGTATCTAAAAAAAAAGCAGTTTGAGTGTGTCGCTCACTGTTCAGCCGCAAATATCTCTATTTAAAAAAGTGTGGTATACCCCAGTAAACAATAACTGTGGTTTTGCCATCCCGCGGTAAAAAATCTCTATTATTCAGCTTTTGGTAGTTTTTTCCGTAAAGAAAAACAGTAGTGTCTCCTGACTGTTGTGGCACAAAAATATATCTGTTGAAAATAGTCTTGTGTAGGCCTGACATCCCAGTGTGGTTTCGCAGTTCCACGGGTCAAATCGCTGTACTATCCAGTTTTGGGCATTTGGTATCTAAAAAAAAAGCAGTTTGAGTGTGTCGCTCACTGTTCAGCCGCAAATATCTCTATTTAAAAAAGTGTGGTATACCCCAGTAAACAATAACTGTGGTTTTGCCATCCCACGGTAAAAAATCTCTATTATTCAGCGTTTGGTAGTTTTTTCCGTAAAGAAAAACAGTAGTGTCTCCTGACTGTTGTGACACAAAAATATATCTGTTGAAAATAGTCTTGTGTAGGCCCGACATCCCAGTGTGGTTTCGCAGTTCCACGGGTCAAATCGCTGTACTATCCAGTTTTGGGCCTTTGGTATGTAAAAAAAAAGCAGTTTGAGTGTGTCGCTCACTGTTCAGCCGCAAATATCTCTATTTAAAAAAGTGTGGTATACCCCAGTAAACAATAACTGTGGTTTTGCCATCCCATGGTAAAAAATCTCTATTATTCAGCTTTTGGTAGTTTTTTCCATAAAGAAAAACAGTAGTGTCTCCTGACTGTTGTGACTCAAAAATATATCTGTTGAAAATAGTCTTGTGTAGGCCCGACATCCCAGTGTGGTTTCGCAGTTCCACGGGTCAAATCGCTGTACTATCCAGTTTTGGGCCTTTGGTATCTACAAAAAAAGCATTTTGACTGTGTCGCTCACAGTTCAGCCGCAAATATCTCTATTTAAAAAAGTGTGGTATACCCCAGTAAACAATAACTGTGGTTTTGCCATCCCACGGTAAAAAATCTCTATTATTCAGCTTTTGGTAGTTTTTTCCGTATAGAAAAACAGTAGTGTCTCCTGACTGTTGTGACACAAAAATATATCTGTTGAAAATCGTCTTGTGTAGGCCCGACATTCCAGTGTGGTTTCGCAGTTCCACGGGTCAAATCGCTGTACTATCCAGTTTTGGGCCTTTGGTATCTAAAAAAAAGCAGTTTGAGTGTGTCGCTCACTGTTTAACCGCAAATATCTCTATTTAAAAAAGTGTGGTATACCCCAGTAAACAGTAACTGTGGTTTTGCCATCCCACGGTAAAAAATCTCTATTATTCAGCTTTTGGTAGTTTTTTCCATAAAGAAAAACAGTAGTGTCTCCTGACTGTTGTGACACAAAAATATATCTGTTGAAAATAGTCTTGTGTAGGCCTGACATACCAGTGTGGTTTCGCAGTTCCACGGGTCAAATCGCTGTACTATCCAGTTTTGGGCCTTTGGTATCTAAAAAAAAAGCAGTTTGAGTGTGTCGCTCACTGTTCAGCCGCAAATATCTCTATTTAAAAAAGTGTGGTATACCCCAGTAAACAATAACTGTGGTTTTGCCATCCCACGGTAAAAAATCTCTATTATTCAGCTTTTGGTAGTTTTTTCCGTACAGAAAAACAGTAGTGTCTCCTGACTGTTGTGACACAAAAATATATCTGTTGAAAATAGTCTTGTGTAGGCCCGGCATCCCAGTGTGGTTTCGCAGTTCCACGGGTCAAATCGCTGTACTATCCAGTTTTGGGCCTTTGGTATCTAAAAAAAAAGCAGTTTGAGTGTGTCGCTCACTGTTCAACCGCAAATATCTCTATTTAAAAAGTGTGGTATACCCCAGTAAACAATAACTGTGGTTTTGCCATCCCGCGGTAAAAAATCTCTATTATTCAGCTTTTGGTAGTTTTTTCCGTAAAGAAAAACAGTAGTGTCTCCTGACTGTTGTGGCACAAAAATATATCTGTTGAAAATAGTCTTGTGTAGGCCTGACATCCCAGTGTGGTTTCGCAGTTCCACGGGTCAAATCGCTGTACTATCCAGTTTTGGGCATTTGGTATCTAAAAAAAAAGCAGTTTGAGTGTGTCGCTCACTGTTCAGCCGCAAATATCTCTATTTAAAAAAGTGTGATATACCCCAGTAAACAATAACTGTGGTTTTGCCATCCCACGGTAAAAAATCTCTATTATTCAGCGTTTGGTAGTTTTTTCCGTAAAGAAAAACAGTAGTGTCTCCTGACTGTTGTGACACAAAAATATATCTGTTGAAAATAGTCTTGTGTAGGCCCGACATCCCAGTGTGGTTTCGCAGTTCCACGGGTCAAATCGCTGTACTATCCAGTTTTGGGCCTTTGGTATCTACAAAAAAAGCATTTTGACTCTGTCGCTCACAGTTCAGCCGCAAATATCTCTATTTAAAAAAGTGTGGTATACCCCAGTAAACAATAACTGTGGTTTTGCCATCCCACGGTAAAAAATCTCTATTATTCAGCTTTTGGTAGTTTTTTCCACATAGAAAAACAGTAGTGTCTCCTGACTGTTGTGACACAAAAATATATCTGTTGAAAATAGTCTTGTGTAGGCCCGACATCCCAGTGTGGTTTCGCAGTTCCACGGGTCAAATCGCTGTACTATCCAGTTTTGGGCCTTTGGTATCTACAAAAAAAGCATTTTGACTCTGTCGCTCACAGTTCAGCCGCAAATATCTCTATTTAAAAAAGTGTGGTATACCCCAGTAAACAATAACTGTGGTTTTGCCATCCCATGGTAAAAAATCTCTATTATTCAGCTTTTGGTAGTTTTTTCCATAAAGAAAAACAGTAGTGTCTCCTGACTGTTGTGACTCAAAAATATATCTGTTGAAAATAGTCTTGTGTAGGCCCGACATCCCAGTGTGGTTTCGCAGTTCCACGGGTCAAATCGCTGTACTATCCAGTTTTGGGCCTTTGGTATCTACAAAAAAAGCATTTTGACTGTGTCGCTCACAGTTCAGCCGCAAATATCTCTATTTAAAAAAGTGTGGTATACCCCAGTAAACAATAACTGTGGTTTTGCCATCCCACGGTAAAAAATCTCTATTATTCAGCTTTTGGTAGTTTTTTCCGTATAGAAAAACAGTAGTGTCTCCTGACTGTTGTGACACAAAAATATATCTGTTGAAAATCGTCTTGTGTAGGCCCGACATTCCAGTGTGGTTTCGCAGTTCCACGGGTCAAATCGCTGTACTATCCAGTTTTGGGCCTTTGGTATCTAAAAAAAAGCAGTTTGAGTGTGTCGCTCACTGTTTAACCGCAAATATCTCTATTTAAAAAAGTGTGGTATACCCCTATAAACAGTAACTGTGGTTTTGCCATCCCACGGTAACAAATCTCTATTATTCAGCTTTTGGTAGTTTTTTCCATAAAGAAAAACAGTAGTGTCTCCTGACTGTTGTGACACAAAAATATATCTGTTGAAAATAGTCTTGTGTAGGCCTGACATCCCAGTGTGGTTTCGCAGTTCCACGGGTCAAATCGCTGTACTATCCAGTTTTGGGCCTTTGGTATCTAAAAAAAAAGCAGTTTGAGTGTGTCGCTCACTGTTCAGCCGCAAATATCTCTATTTAAAAAAGTGTGGTATACCCCAGTAAACAATAACTGTGGTTTTGCCATCCCACGGTAAAAAATCTCTATTATTCAGCTTTTGGTAGTTTTTTCCGTACAGAAAAACAGTAGTGTCTCCTGACTGTTGTGACACAAAAATATATCTGTTGAAAATAGTCTTGTGTAGGCCCGGCATCCCAGTGTGGTTTCGCAGTTCCACGGGTCAAATCGCTGTACTATCCAGTTTTGGGCCTTTGGTATCTAAAAAAAAAGCAGTTTGAGTGTGTCGCTCACTGTTCAACCGCAAATATCTCTATTTAAAAAGTGTGGTATACCCCAGTAAACAATAACTGTGGTTTTGCCATCCCGCGGTAAAAAATCTCTATTATTCAGCTTTTGGTAGTTTTTTCCGTAAAGAAAAACAGTAGTGTCTCCTGACTGTTGTGGCACAAAAATATATCTGTTGAAAATAGTCTTGTGTAGGCCTGACATCCCAGTGTGGTTTCGCAGTTGCACGGGTCAAATCGCTGTACTATCCAGTTTTGGGCATTTGGTATCTAAAAAAAAAGCAGTTTGAGTGTGTCGCTCACTGTTCAGCCGCAAATATCTCTATTTAAAAAAGTGTGATATACCCCAGTAAACAATAACTGTGGTTTTGCCATCCCACGGTAAAAAATCTCTATTATTCAGCGTTTGGTAGTTTTTTCCGTAAAGAAAAACAGTAGTGTCTCCTGACTGTTGTGACACAAAAATATATCTGTTGAAAATAGTCTTGTGTAGGCCCGACATCCCAGTGTGGTTTCGCAGTTCCACGGGTCAAATCGCTGTACTATCCAGTTTTGGGCCTTTGGTATCTAAAAAAAAAGCAGTTTGAGTGTGTCGCTCACTGTTCAGCCGCAAATATCTCTATTTAAAAAAGTGTGGTATACCCCAGTAAACAATAACTGTGGTTTTGCCATCCCATGGTAAAAAATCTCTATTATTCAGCTTTTGGTAGTTTTTTCCGTAAAGAAAAACAGTAGTGTCTCCTGACTGTTGTGACACAAAAATATATCTGTTGAAAATAGTCTTGTGTAGGCCCGACATCCCAGTGTGGTTTCGCAGTTCCACGGGTCAAATCGCTGTACTATCCAGTTTTGGGCCTTTGGTATCTACAAAAAAAGCATTTTGACTCTGTCGCTCACAGTTCAGCCGCAAATATCTCTATTTAAAAAAGTGTGGTATACCCCAGTAAACAATAACTGTGGTTTTGCCATCCCACGGTAAAAAATCTCTATTATTCAGCTTTTGGTAGTTTTTTCCGCATAGAAAAACAGTAGTGTCTCCTGACTGTTGTGACACAAAAATGTATCTGTTGAAAATAGTCTTGTGTAGGCCCGACATTCCAGTGTGGTTTCGCAGTTCCACGGGTCAAATCGCTGTAGTATCCAGTTTTGGGCCTTTGGTATCTAAAAAAAAAGCAGTTTGAGTGTGTCGCTCACTGTTTAACCGCAAATATCTCTATTTAAAAAAGTGTGGTATACCCCAGTAAACAGTAACTGTGGTTTTGCCATCCCACGGTAAAAAATCTCTATTATTCAGCTTTTGGTAGTTTTTTCCATAAAGAAAAACAGTAGTGTCTCCTGACTGTTGTGACACAAAAATATATCTGTTGAAAATAGTCTTGTGTAGGCCTGACATCCCAGTGTGGTTTCGCAGTTCCACGGGTCAAATCGCTGTACTATCCAGTTTTGGGCCTTTGGTATCTAAAAAAAAAGCAGTTTGAGTGTGTCGCTCACTGTTCAGCCGCAAATATCTCTATTTAAAAAAGTGTGGTATACCCCAGTAAACAATAACTGTGGTTTTGCCATCCCACGGTAAAAAATCTCTATTATTCAGCTTTTGGTAGTTTTTTCCGTACAGAAAAACAGTAGTGTCTCCTGACTGTTGTGACACAAAAATATATCTGTTGAAAATAGTCTTGTGCAGGCCCGGCATCCCAGTGTGGTTTCGCAGTTCCACGGGTCAAATCGCTGTACTATCCAGTTTTGGGCCTTTGGTATCTAAAAAAAAAGCAGTTTGAGTGTGTCGCTCACTGTTCAACCGCAAATATCTCTATTTAAAAAGTGTGGTATACCCCAGTAAACAATAACTGTGGTTTTGCCATCCCGCGGTAAAAAATCTCTATTATTCAGCTTTTGGTAGTTTTTTCCGTAAAGAAAAACAGTAGTGTCTCCTGACTGTTGTGGCACAAAAATATATCTGTTGAAAATAGTCTTGTGTAGGCCTGACATCCCAGTGTGGTTTCGCAGTTCCACGGGTCAAATCGCTGTACTATCCAGTTTTGGGCATTTGGTATCTAAAAAAAAAGCAGTTTGAGTGTGTCGCTCACTGTTCAGCCGCAAATATCTCTATTTAAAAAAGTGTGATATACCCCAGTAAACAATAACTGTGGTTTTGCCATCCCACGGTAAAAAATCTCTATTATTCAGCGTTTGGTAGTTTTTTCCGTAAAGAAAAACAGTAGTGTCTCCTGACTGTTGTGACACAAAAATATATCTGTTGAAAATAGTCTTGTGTAGGCCCGACATCCCAGTGTGGTTTCGCAGTTCCACGGGTCAAATCGCTGTACTATCCAGTTTTGGGCCTTTGGTATCTACAAAAAAAGCATTTTGACTCTGTCGCTCACAGTTCAGCCGCAAATATCTCTATTTAAAAAAGTGTGGTATACCCCAGTAAACAATAACTGTGGTTTTGCCATCCCACGGTAAAAAATCTCTATTATTCAGCTTTTGGTAGTTTTTTCCGCATAGAAAAACAGTAGTGTCTCCTGACTGTTGTGACACAAAAATATATCTGTTGAAAATAGTCTTGTGTAGGCCCGACATCCCAGTGTGGTTTCGCAGTTCCACGGGTCAAATCGCTGTACTATCCAGTTTTGGGCCTTTGGTATCTACAAAAAAAGCATTTTGACTCTGTCGCTCACAGTTCAGCCGCAAATATCTCTATTTAAAAAAGTGTGGTATACCCCAGTAAACAATAACTGTGGTTTTGCCATCCCATGGTAAAAAATCTCTATTATTCAGCTTTTGGTAGTTTTTTCCATAAAGAAAAACAGTAGTGTCTCCTGACTGTTGTGACTCAAAAATATATCTGTTGAAAATAGTCTTGTGTAGGCCCGACATCCCAGTGTGGTTTCGCAGTTCCACGGGTCAAATCGCTGTACTATCCAGTTTTGGGCCTTTGGTATCTACAAAAAAAGCATTTTGACTGTGTCGCTCACAGTTCAGCCGCAAATATCTCTATTTAAAAAAGTGTGGTATACCCCAGTAAACAATAACTGTGGTTTTGCCATCCCACGGTAAAAAATCTCTATTATTCAGCTTTTGGTAGTTTTTTCCGTATAGAAAAACAGTAGTGTCTCCTGACTGTTGTGACACAAAAATATATCTGTTGAAAATCGTCTTGTGTAGGCCCGACATTCCAGTGTGGTTTCGCAGTTCCACGGGTCAAATCGCTGTACTATCCAGTTTTGGGCCTTTGGTATCTAAAAAAAAGCAGTTTGAGTGTGTCGCTCACTGTTTAACCGCAAATATCTCTATTTAAAAAAGTGTGGTATACCCCAGTAAACAGTAACTGTGGTTTTGCCATCCCACGGTAAAAAATCTCTATTATTCAGCTTTTGGTAGTTTTTTCCATAAAGAAAAACAGTAGTGTCTCCTGACTGTTGTGACACAAAAATATATCTGTTGAAAATAGTCTTGTGTAGGCCTGACATCCCAGTGTGGTTTCGCAGTTCCACGGGTCAAATCGCTGTACTATCCAGTTTTGGGCCTTTGGTATCTAAAAAAAAAGCAGTTTGAGTGTGTCGCTCACTGTTCAGCCGCAAATATCTCTATTTAAAAAAGTGTGGTATACCCCAGTAAACAATAACTGTGGTTTTGCCATCCCACGGTAAAAAATCTCTATTATTCAGCTTTTGGTAGTTTTTTCCGTACAGAAAAACAGTAGTGTCTCCTGACTGTTGTGACACAAAAATATATCTGTTGAAAATAGTCTTGTGTAGGCCCGGCATCCCAGTGTGGTTTCGCAGTTCCACGGGTCAAATCGCTGTACTATCCAGTTTTGGGCCTTTGGTATCTAAAAAAAAAGCAGTTTGAGTGTGTCGCTCACTGTTCAACCGCAAATATCTCTATTTAAAAAGTGTGGTATACCCCAGTAAACAATAACTGTGGTTTTGCCATCCCGCGGTAAAAAATCTCTATTATTCAGCTTTTGGTAGTTTTTTCCGTAAAGAAAAACAGTAGTGTCTCCTGACTGTTGTGGCACAAAAATATATCTGTTGAAAATAGTCTTGTGTAGGCCTGACATCCCAGTGTGGTTTCGCAGTTCCACGGGTCAAATCGCTGTACTATCCAGTTTTGGGCATTTGGTATCTAAAAAAAAAGCAGTTTGAGTGTGTCGCTCACTGTTCAGCCGCAAATATCTCTATTTAAAAAAGTGTGATATACCCCAGTAAACAATAACTGTGGTTTTGCCATCCCACGGTAAAAAATCTCTATTATTCAGCGTTTGGTAGTTTTTTCCGTAAAGAAAAACAGTAGTGTCTCCTGACTGTTGTGACACAAAAATATATCTGTTGAAAATAGTCTTGTGTAGGCCCGACATCCCAGTGTGGTTTCGCAGTTCCACGGGTCAAATCGCTGTACTATCCAGTTTTGGGCCTTTGGTATCTAAAAAAAAAGCAGTTTGAGTGTGTCGCTCACTGTTCAGCCGCAAATATCTCTATTTAAAAAAGTGTGGTATACCCCAGTAAACAATAACTGTGGTTTTGCCATCCCATGGTAAAAAATCTCTATTATTCAGCTTTTGGTAGTTTTTTCCGTAAAGAAAAACAGTAGTGTCTCCTGACTGTTGTGACACAAAAATATATCTGTTGAAAATAGTCTTGTGTAGGCCCGACATCCCAGTGTGGTTTCGCAGTTCCACGGGTCATATCGCTGTACTATCCAGTTTTGGGCCTTTGGTATCTACAAAAAAAGCATTTTGACTCTGTCGCTCACAGTTCAGCCGCAAATATCTCTATTTAAAAAAGTGTGGTATACCCCAGTAAACAATAACTGTGGTTTTGCCATCCCACGGTAAAAAATCTCTATTATTCAGCTTTTGGTAGTTTTTTCCGCATAGAAAAACAGTAGTGTCTCCTGACTGTTGTGACACAAAAATGTATCTGTTGAAAATAGTCTTGTGTAGGCCCGACATTCCAGTGTGGTTTCGCAGTTCCACGGGTCAAATCGCTGTAGTATCCAGTTTTGGGCCTTTGGTATCTAAAAAAAAAGCAGTTTGAGTGTGTCGCTCACTGTTTAACCGCAAATATCTCTATTTAAAAAAGTGTGGTATACCCCAGTAAACAATAACTGTGGTTTTGCCATCCCACGGTAAAAAATCTCTATTATTCAGCTTTTGGTAGTTTTTTCCATAAAGAAAAACAGTAGTGTCTCCTGACTGTTGTGACACAAAAATATATCTGTTGAAAATAGTCTTGTGTAGGCCTGACATCCCAGTGTGGTTTCGCAGTTCCACGGGTCAAATCGCTGTACTATCCAGTTTTGGGCCTTTGGTATCTACAAAAAAAGCATTTTGACTGTGTCGCTCACAGTTCAGCCGCAAATATCTCTATTTAAAAAAGTGTGGTATACCCCAGTAAACAATAACTGTGGTTTTGCCATCCCACGGTAAAAAATCTCTATTATTCAGCTTTTGGTAGTTTTTTCCGTAAAGAAAAACAGTAGTGTCTCCTGACTGTTGTGACACAAAAATATATCTGTTGAAAATAGTCTTGTGTAGGCCCGACATCCCAGTGTGGTTTCGCAGTTCCACGGGTCAAGTCGCTGTACTATCCAGTTTTGGGCCTTTGGTATCTAAAAAAAAAGCAGTTTGAGTGTGTCGCTCACTGTTCAGCTGCAAATATCTCTATTTAAAAAAGTGTGGTATACCCCAGTAAACAATAACTGTTGTTTTGCCATCCCACGGTAAAAAATCTCTTTTAGTCAGCTTTTCGTAGATTTTTCCGTAAAGAAAAACAGTAGTGTCTCCTGACTGTTGTGACACAAAAATATATCTGTTGAAAATAGTCTTGTGTAGGCCCGACATCCCAGTGTGGTTTCGCAGTTCCACGGGTCAAATCGCTGTACTATCCAGTTTTGGGCCTTTGGTATCTAAAAAAAAGCAGTTTGAGTGTGTCGCTCACTGTTCAGCCGCAAATATCTCTATTTAAAAAAGTGTGGTATACCCCAGTAAACAATAACTGTGGTTTTGCCATCCCACGGTTAAAAAATCTCTATTATTCAGCTTTTGGTAGTTTTTTCCGTAAAGAAAAACAGTAGTGTCTCCTGACTGTTGTGACACAAAAATATATCTGTTGAAAATAGTCTTGTGTGGGCCCGACGTTCCAGTGTGGTTTCACAGTTTCACGGGTCAAATCGCTGTACTATCCAGTTTTGGGCATTTAGTATCTAAAAAAAAAGCAGTTTGAGTGTGTCGCTCACTGTTCAGCTGCAAATATCTCTATTTAAAAAAGTGTGGTATACCCCAGTAAACAATAACTGTGGTTTTGCCATCCCACGGTAAAAAATCTCTATTATTCAGCTTTTGGTAGTTTTTTCCATAAAGAAAAACAGTAGTGTCTCCTGACTGTTGTGACACAAAAATATATCTGTTGAAAATAGTCTTGTGTAGGCCCGACATCCCAGTGTGGTTTCGCAGTTCCATGGGTCAAACCGCTGTACTATCCAGTTTTGGGCCTTTGGTATCTAAAAAAAAAGCAGTTTGAGTGTGTCGCTCACTGTTCAGCCGCAAATATCTCTATTTAAAAAAGTGTGGTATACCCCAGTAAACAATAACTGTGGTTTTGCCATCCCACGGTAAAAAATATCCATTATTCAGCTTTTGGTAGTTTTTTCTGTAAAGAAAAACAGTAGTGTCTCCTGACTGTTGTGACACAAAAATATATCTGTTGAAAATAGTCTTGTGTAGGCCCGACATCCCAATGTGGTTTCGCAGTTCCACGGGTAAAATCGCTGTACTATCCAGTTTTGGGCCTTTGGTATCTAAAAAAAAAGCAGTTTGAGTGTGTCGCTCACTGTTCAGCCGCAAAAATCTCTATTTAAAAAAGTGTGGTATACCCCAGTAAACAATAACTGTGGTTTTGCCATCCCACGGTAAAAAATCTCTATTATTCAGCTTTTGGTAGTTTTTTCCGTAAAGAAATACAATAGTGTCTCCTGACTGTTGTGACACAAAAATATATCTGATGAAAATAGACTTGTGTAGGCCCGACATCCCAGTGTGGTTTCGCAGTTCCACGGGTCAAATCGCTGTACTATCCAGTTTTGGGCCTTTGGTATCTAAAAAAAAAGCAGTTTGAGTGTGTCGCTCACTGTTCAGCCGCAAATATCTCTATTTAAAAAAGTGTGGTATACCCCAGTAAACAATAACTGTGGTTTTGCCATCCCACGGTAAAAAATCTCTATTATTGAGCTTTTGGTAGTTTTTTTCGTAAAGAAAAACAGTAGTGTCTCCTGACTGTTGTGACACAAAAATATATCTGTTGAAAATAGTCTTGTGTAGGCCCAACATCCCAGTGTGGTTTCGCAGTTCCACGGGTCAAATCGCTGTACTATCCAGTTTTGGGCCTTTGGTATCTAAAAAAAAAGCAGTTTGAGTGTGTCGCTCACTGTTCAGCTGCAAATATCTCTATTTAAAAAAGTGTGGTATACCCCAGTAAACAATAACTGTGGTTTTGCCATCCCACGGTAAAAAATCTCTATTAGTCAGCTTTTCGTAGATTTTTCCGTAAAGAAAAACAGTAGTGTCTCCTGACTGTTGTGACACAAAAATATATCTGTTGAAAATAGTCTTGTGTAGGCCCGACATCCCAGTGTGGTCTCGCAGTTCCACGGGTCAAATCGCTGTACTATCCAGTTTTGGGCCTTTGGTATCTAAAAAAAAGCAGTTTGAGTGTGTCGCTCACTGTTCAGCCGCAAATATCTCTATTTAAAAAAGTGTGGTATACCCCAGTAAACAATAACTGTGATTTTGCCATCCCACGGTTAAAAAATCTCTATTATTCAGCTTTTGGTAGTTTTTTCCGTAAAGAAAAACAGTAGTGTCTCCTGACTGTTGTGACACAAAAATATATCTGTTGAAAATAGTCCTGTGTAGGCCCGACATCCCAGTGTGGTTTCGCAGTTCGACGGGTCAAATCGCTGTACTATCCAGTTTTGGGCCTTTGGTATCTTAAAAAAAAGCAGTTTGAGTGTGTCGCTCACTGTTCAGCCGCAAATATCTCTATTTAAAAAAGTGTGGTATACCCCAGAAAACAATAACTGTGGTTTTGCCATCCCACGGTAAAAAATCTCTATTATTCAGCTTTTGGTAGTTTTTTCCATAAAGAAAAACAGTAGTGTCTCCTGACTGTTGTGACACAAAAATATATCTTTTGAAAATAGTCTCGTGTAGGCCCGACATCCCAGTGTGGTTTCGCAGTTCCACGGGTCAAATCGCTGTACTATCCAGTTTTGGGCATTTGGTATCTAAAAAAAAAGCAGTTTGAGTGTGTCGCTCACTGTTCAGCCGCAAATATCTCTATTTAAAAAAGTGTGGTATACCCCAGTAAACAATAACTGTGGTTTTGCCATCCCACGGTAAAAAATCTCTATTATTCAGCTTTTGGTAGTTTTTTCCATAAAGAAAAACAATAGTGTCTCCTGACTGTTGTGACACAAAAATATATCTGTTGAAAATAATCTCGTGTAGGGACGACATCCCATTGTGGTTTCGCAGTTCCACGGGTCAAATCGCTGTACTATCCAGTTTTGGGCCTTTGGTATCTAAAAAAAAAGCAGTTTGAGTGTGTCGCTCACTGTTCAGCCGCAAATATCTCTATTTAAAAAAGTGTGGTATATCCCAGTAAATAATAAATGTGGTTTTGCCATCCCACGGTAAAAAATCTCTAATATTCAGCTTTTGGTAGTTTTTTCCGTACAGAAAAACAGTAGTGTCTCCTGACTGTTGTGACACAAAAATATATCTGTTGAAAATAGCCTTGTGTAGGCCCGACATCCCAGTGTGGTTTCGCAGTTCCACGGGTCAAATCGCTGTACTATCCAGTTTTGGGCCTTTGGTATCTAAAAAAAAAGCAGTTTGAGTGTGTCGCTCACTGTTCAGCCGCAAATATCTCTATTTAAAAAAGTGTGGTATACCCCAGTAAACAATAACTGTGGTTTTGCCATCCCACGGTAAAATATCTCTATTATTCAGCTTTTGGTAGTTTTTTCCGTAAAGAAAAACAGTAGTGTCTCCTGACTGTTGTGGCACAAAAATATATCTGTTGAAAATAGTCTTGTGTAGGCCTGACATCCCAGTGTGGTTTCGCAGTTCCACGGGTCAAATCGCTGTACTATCCAGTTTTGGGCGTTTGGTATCTAAAAAAAAAGCAGTTTGAGTGTGTCGCTCACTGTTCAGCCGCAAATATCTCTATTTAAAAAAGTGTGGTATACCCCAGTAAACAATAACTGTGGTTTTGCCATCCCACGGTAAAAAATCTCTATTATTCAGCGTTTGGTAGTTTTTTCCATAAAGAAAAACAGTAGTGTCTCCTGACTGTTGTGGCACAAAAATATATGTGTTGAAAATAGTCTTGTGTAGGCCCGACATCCCAGAGTGGTTTCGCAGTTCCACGGGTCAAATCGCTGTACTATCCAGTTTTGGGCCTTTGGTATCTAAAAAAAAAGCAGTTTGAGTGTGTCGCTCACTGTTCAGCCGCAAATATCTCTATTTAAAAAAGTGTGGTATACCCCAGTAAACAATAACTGTGGTTTTGCCATCCCATGGTAAAAAATCTCTATTATTCAGCTTTTGGTAGTTTTTTCCGTAAAGAAAAACAGTAGTGTCTCCTGACTGTTGTGACACAAAAATATATCTGTTGAAAATAGTCTTGTGTAGGCCCGACATCCCAGTGTGGTTTCGCAGTTCCACGGGTCAAATCGCTGTACTATCCAGTTTTGGGCCTTTGGTATCTACAAAAAAAGCATTTTGACTGTGTCGCTCACAGTTCAGCCGCAAATATCTCTATTTAAAAAAGTGTGGTATACCCCAGTAAACAATAACTGTGGTTTTGCCATCCCACGGTAAAAAATCTCTATTATTCAGCTTTTGGTAGTTTTTTCCGTATAGAAAAACAGTAGTGTCTCCTGACTGTTGTGACACAAAAATATATCTGTTGAAAATAGTCTTGTGTAGGCCCGACATCCCAATGTGGTTTCGCAGTTCCACGGGTCAAATCGCTGTACTATCTAGTTTTGGGCCTTTGGTATCTAAAAAAAAAGCAGTTTGAGTGTGTCGCTCACTGTTCAGCCGCAAAAATCTCTATTTAAAAAAGTGTGGTATACCCCAGTAAACAATAACTGTGGTTTTGCCATCCCACGGTAAAAAATCTCTATTATTCAGCTTTTGGTAGTTTTTTCCGTAAAGAAATACAATAGTGTCTCCTGACTGTTGTGACACAAAAATATATCTGATGAAAATAGTCTTGTGTAGGCCCGACATCCCAGTGTGGTTTCGCAGTTCCACGGGTCAAATCGCTGTACTATCCAGTTTTGGGCCTTTGATATCTAAAAAAAAAGCAGTTTGAGTGTGTCGCTCACTGTTCAGCCGCAAATATCTCTATTTAAAAAAGTGTGGTATACCCCAGTAAACAATAACTGTGGTTTTGCCATCCCACGGTAAAAAATCTCTATTATTGAGCTTTTGGTAGTTTTTTTCGTAAAGAAAAACAGTAGTGTCTCCTGACTGTTGTGACACAAAAATATATCTGTTGAAAATAGTCTTGTGTAGGCCCAACATCCCAGTGTGGTTTCGCAGTTCCACGGGTCAAATCGCTGTACTATCCAGTTTTGGGCCTTTGGTATCTAAAAAAAAAGCAGTTTGAGTGTGTCGCTCACTGTTCAGCTGCAAATATCTCTATTTAAAAAAGTGTGGTATACCCCAGTAAACAATAACTGTGGTTTTGCCATCCCACGGTAAAAAATCTCTATTAGTCAGCTTTTCGTAGATTTTTCCGTAAAGAAAAACAGTAGTGTCTCCTGACTGTTGTGACACAAAAATATATCTGTTGAAAATAGTCTTGTGTAGGCCCAACATCCCAGTGTGGTTTCGCAGTTCCACGGGTCAAATCGCTGTACTATCCAGTTTTGGGCCTTTGGTATCTAAAAAAAAGCAGTTTGAGTGTGTCGCTCACTGTTCAGCCGCAAATATCTCTATTTAAAAAAGTGTGGTATACCCCAGTAAACAATAACTGTGATTTTGCCATCCCACGGTTAAAAAATCTCTATTATTCAGCTTTTGGTAGTTTTTTCCGTAAAGAAAAACAGTAGTGTCTCCTGACTGTTGTGACACAAAAATATATCTGTTGAAAATAGTCCTGTGTAGGCCCGACATCCCAGTGTGGTTTCGCAGTTCGACGGGTCAAATCGCTGTACTATCCAGTTTTGGGCCTTTGGTATCTTAAAAAAAAGCAGTTTGAGTGTGTCGCTCACTGTTCAGCCGCAAATATCTCTATTTAAAAAAGTGTGGTATACCCCAGAAAACAATAACTGTGGTTTTGCCATCCCACGGTAAAAAATCTCTATTATTCAGCTTTTGGTAGTTTTTTCCATAAAGAAAAACAGTAGTGTCTCCTGACTGTTGTGACACAAAAATATATCTTTTGAAAATAGTCTCGTGTAGGCCCGACATCCCAGTGTGGTTTCGCAGTTCCACGGGTCAAATCGCTGTACTATCCAGTTTTGGGCATTTGGTATCTAAAAAAAAAGCAGTTTGAGTGTGTCGCTCACTGTTCAGCCGCAAATATCTCTATTTAAAAAAGTGTGGTATACCCCAGTAAACAATAACTGTGGTTTTGCCATCCCACGGTAAAAAATCTCTATTATTCAGCTTTTGGTAGTTTTTTCCATAAAGAAAAACAATAGTGTCTCCTGACTGTTGTGACACAAAAATATATCTGTTGAAAATAATCTCGTGTAGGCCCGACATCCCATTGTGGTTTCGCAGTTCCACGGGTCAAATCGCTGTACTATCCAGTTTTGGGCCTTTGGTATCTAAAAAAAAAGCAGTTTGAGTGTGTCGCTCACTGTTCAGCCGCAAATATCTCTATTTAAAAAAGTGTGGTATATCCCAGTAAATAATAAATGTGGTTTTGACATCCCACGGTAAAAAATCTCTAATATTCAGCTTTTGGTAGTTTTTTCCGTACAGAAAAACAGTAGTGTCTCCTGACTGTTGTGACACAAAAATATATCTGTTGAAAATAGCCTTGTGTAGGCCCGACATCCCAGTGTGGTTTCGCAGTTCCACGGGTCAAATCGCTGTACTATCCAGTTTTGGGCCTTTGGTATCTAAAAAAAAAGCAGTTTGAGTGTGTCGCTCACTGTTCAGCCGCAAATATCTCTATTTAAAAAAGTGTGGTATACCCCAGTAAACAATAACTGTGGTTTTGCCATCCCACGGTAAAATATCTCTATTATTCAGCTTTTGGTAGTTTTTTCCGTAAAGAAAAACAGTAGTGTCTCCTGACTGTTGTGGCACAAAAATATATCTGTTGAAAATAGTCTTGTGTAGGCCTGACATCCCAGTGTGGTTTCGCAGTTCCACGGGTCAAATCGCTGTACTATCCAGTTTTGGGCGTTTGGTATCTAAAAAAAAAGCAGTTTGAGTGTGTCGCTCACTGTTCAGCCGCAAATATCTCTATTTAAAAAAGTGTGGTATACCCCAGTAAACAATAACTGTGGTTTTGCCATCCCACGGTAAAAAATCTCTATTATTCAGCGTTTGGTAGTTTTTTCCATAAAGAAAAACAGTAGTGTCTCCTGACTGTTGTGGCACAAAAATATATGTGTTGAAAATAGTCTTGTGTAGGCCCGACATCCCAGAGTGGTTTCGCAGTTCCACGGGTCAAATCGCTGTACTATCCAGTTTTGGGCCTTTGGTATCTAAAAAAAAAGCAGTTTGAGTGTGTCGCTCACTGTTCAGCCGCAAATATCTCTATTTAAAAAAGTGTGGTATACCCCAGTAAACAATAACTGTGGTTTTGCCATCCCATGGTAAAAAATCTCTATTATTCAGCTTTTGGTAGTTTTTTCCGTAAAGAAAAACAGTAGTGTCTCCTGACTGTTGTGACACAAAAATATATCTGTTGAAAATAGTCTTGTGTAGGCCCGACATCCCAGTGTGGTTTCGCAGTTCCACGGGTCAAATCGCTGTACTATCCAGTTTTGGGCCTTTGGTATCTACAAAAAAAGCATTTTGACTGTGTCGCTCACAGTTCAGCCGCAAATATCTCTATTTAAAAAAGTGTGGTATACCCCAGTAAACAATAACTGTGGTTTTGCCATCCCACGGTAAAAAATCTCTATTATTCAGCTTTTGGTAGTTTTTTCCGTATAGAAAAACAGTAGTGTCTCCTGACTGTTGTGACACAAAAATATATCTGTTGAAAATAGTCTTGTTTAGGCCCGACATTCCAGTGTGGTTTCGCAGTTCCACGGGTCAAATCGCTGTACTATCCAGTTTTGGGCCTTTGGTATCTAAAAAAAAAGCAGTTTGAGTGTGTCGCTCACTGTTCAACCGCAAATATCTCTATTTAAAAAAGTGTGGTATACCCCAGTAAACAATAACTGTGGTTTTGCCATCCCACGGTAAAAAATCTCTATTATTCAGCTTTTGGTAGTTTTTTCCATAAAGAAAAACAGTAGTGTCTCCTGACTGTTGTGACACAAAAATATATCTGTTGAAAATAGTCTTGTGTAGGCCTGACATCTCAGTGTGGTTTCGCAGTTCCACGGGTCAAATCGCTGTACTATCCAGTTTTGGGCCTTTGGTATCTAAAAAAAAAGCAGTTTGAGTGTGTCGCTCACTGTTCAGCCGCAAATATCTCTATTTAAAAAAGTGTGGTATACCCCAGTAAACAATAACTGTGGTTTTGCCATCCTACGGTAAAAAATCTCTATTATTCAGCTTTTGGTAGTTTTTTCCGTAAAGAAAAACAGTAGTGTCTCCTGACTGTTGTGACACAAAAATATATCTGTTGAAAATAGTCTTGTGTAGGCCTGACATCCCAGTGTGGTTTCGCAGTTCCATGGGTCAAATCGCTGTACTATCCAGTTTCGGGCCTTTGGTATCTAAAAAAAAGCAGTTTGAGTGTGTCGCTCACTGTTCAGCCGCAAATATCTCTATTTAAAAAAGTGTGGTATACCCCAGTAAACAATAACTGTGGTTTTGCCATCCCACGGTAAAAAATATCCATTATTCAGCTTTTGGTAGTTTTTTCTGTAAAGAAAAACAGTAGTGTCTCCTGACTGTTGTGACACAAAAATATATCTGTTGAAAATAGTCTTGTGTAGGCCCGACATCCCAATGTGGTTTCGCAGTTCCACGGGTCAAATCGCTGTACTATCCAGTTTTGGGCCTTTGGTATCTAAAAAAAAAGCAGTTTGAGTGTGTCGCTCACTGTTCAGCCGCAAATATCTCTATTTAAAAAAGTGTGGTATACCCCAGTAAACAATAACTGTGGTTTTGCCATCCCACTGTAAAAAATCTCTATTATTCAGCTTTTGGTAGTTTTTTCCGTAAAGAAAAACAGTAGTGTCTCCTGACTGTTGTGACACAAAAATATATCTGATGAAAATAGTCTTGTGTAGGCCCGACATCCCAGTGTGGTTTCGCAGTTCCACGGGTCAAATCGCTGTACTATCCAGTTTTGGGCCTTTGGTATCTAAAAAAAAAGCAGTTTGAGTGTGTCGCTCACTGTTCAGCTGCAAATATCTCTATTTAAAAAAGTGTGGTATACCCCAGTAAACAATAACTGTGGTTTTGCCATCCCACGGTAAAAAATCTCTATTATTCAGCTTTTGGTAGTTTTTTCCGTAAAGAAAAATAGTAGTGTCTCCTGACTGTTGTAACACAAAAATATATCTGTTGAAAATAGTCTTGTGTAGGCCCGACATCCCAGTGTGGTTTCGCAGTTCCACGGGTCAAATCGCTGTACTATCCAGTTTTGGGCCTTTGGTATCTAAAAAAAAGCAGTTTGAGTGTGTCGCTCACTGTTCAGCCGCAAATATCTCTATTTAAAAAAGTGTGGTATACCCCAGAAAACAATAACTGTGGTTTTGACATCCCACGGTAAAAAATCTCTATTATTCAGCTTTTGGTAGTTTTTTCCATAAAGAAAAACAGTAGTGTCTCCTGACTGTTGTGACACAAAAATATATCTGTTGAAAATAGTCTCGTGAGGGCCCGACATCCCAGTGTGGTTTCGCAGTTCCACGGGTCAATTCGCTGTACTATCCAGTTTTGGGCATTTGGTATCTAAAAAAAAAGCAGTTTGAGTGTGTCGCTCACTGTTCAGCCGCAAATATCTCTATTTAAAAAAGTGTGGTATACCCCAGTAAACAATAACTGTGGTTTTGCCATCCCACTGTAAAAAATCTCTATTATTCAGCTTTTGGTAGTTTTTTCCGTAAAGAAAAACAGTAGTGTCTCCTGACTGTTGTGGCACAAAAATATATCTGTTGAAAATAATCTCGTGTAGGCCCGACATCCCATTGTGGTTTCGCAGTTCCACGGGTCAAATCGCTGTACTATCCAGTTTTGGGCCTTTGGTATCTAAAAAAAAAGCAGTTTGAGTGTGTCGCTCACTGTTCAGCCGCAAATATCTCTATTTAAAAAAGTGTGGTATATCCCAGTAAATAATAAATGTGGTTTTGCCATCCCACGGTAAAAAATCTCTAATATTCAGCTTTTGGTAGTTTTTTCCGTACAGAAAAACAGTAGTGTCTCCTGACTGTTGTGACACAAAAATATATCTGTTGAAAATAGCCTTGTGTAGGCCCGACATCCCAGTGTGGTTTCGCAGTTCCACGGGTCAAATCGCTGTACTATCCAGTTTTGGGCCTTTGGTATCTAAAAAAAAAGCAGTTTGAGTGTGTCGCTCACTGTTCAGCCGCAAATATCTCTATTTAAAAAAGTGTGGTATACCCCAGTAAACAATAACTGTGGTTTTGCCATCCCACGGTAAAATATCTCTATTATTCAGCTTTTGGTAGTTTTTTCCGTAAAGAAAAACAGTAGTGTCTCCTGACTGTTGTGGCACAAAAATATATCTGTTGAAAATAGTCTTGTGTAGGCCTGACATCCCAGTGTGGTTTCGCAGTTCCACGGGTCAAATCGCTGTACTATCCAGTTTTGGGCGTTTGGTATCTAAAAAAAAAGCAGTTTGAGTGTGTCGCTCACTGTTCAGCCGCAAATATCTCTATTTAAAAAAGTGTGGTATACCCCAGTAAACAATAACTGTGGTTTTGCCATCCCACGGTAAAAAATCTCTATTATTCAGCGTTTGGTAGTTTTTTCCATAAAGAAAAACAGTAGTGTCTCCTGACTGTTGTGGCACAAAAATATATGTGTTGAAAATAGTCTTGTGTAGGCCCGACATCCCAGAGTGGTTTCGCAGTTCCACGGGTCAAATCGCTGTACTATCCAGTTTTGGGCCTTTGGTATCTAAAAAAAAAGCAGTTTGAGTGTGTCGCTCACTGTTCAGCCGCAAATATCTCTATTTAAAAAAGTGTGGTATACCCCAGTAAACAATAACTGTGGTTTTGCCATCCCATGGTAAAAAATCTCTATTATTCAGCTTTTGGTAGTTTTTTCCGTAAAGAAAAACAGTAGTGTCTCCTGACTGTTGTGACACAAAAATATATCTGTTGAAAATAGTCTTGTGTAGGCCCGACATCCCAGTGTGGTTTCGCAGTTCCACGGGTCAAATCGCTGTACTATCCAGTTTTGGGCCTTTGGTATCTACAAAAAAAGCATTTTGACTGTGTCGCTCACAGTTCAGCCGCAAATATCTCTATTTAAAAAAGTGTGGTATACCCCAGTAAACAATAACTGTGGTTTTGCCATCCCACGGTAAAAAATCTCTATTATTCAGCTTTTGGTAGTTTTTTCCGTATAGAAAAACAGTAGTGTCTCCTGACTGTTGTGACACAAAAATATATCTGTTGAAAATAGTCTTGTGTAGGCCCGACATTCCAGTGTGGTTTCGCAGTTCCACGGGTCAAATCGCTGTACTATCCAGTTTTGGGCCTTTGGTATGTAAAAAAAAAGCAGTTTGAGTGTGTCGCTCACTGTTCAACCGCAAATATCTCTATTTAAAAAAGTGTGGTATACCCCAGTAAACAATAACTGTGGTTTTGCCATCCCACGGTAAAAAATCTCTATTATTCAGCTTTTGGTAGTTTTTTCCATAAAGAAAAACAGTAGTGTCTCCTGACTGTTGTGACACAAAAATATATCTGTTGAAAATAGTCTTGTGTAGGCCTGACATCCCAGTGTGGTTTCGCAGTTCCACGGGTCAAATCGCTGTACTATCCAGTTTTGGGCCTTTGGTATCTAAAAAAAAAGCAGTTTGAGTGTGTCGCTCACTGTTCAGCCGCAAATATCTCTATTTAAAAAAGTGTGGTATACCCCAGTAAACAATAACTGTGGTTTTGCCATCCTACGGTAAAAAATCTCTATTATTCAGCTTTTGGTAGTTTTTTCCGTAAAGAAAAACAGTAGTGTCTCCTGACTGTTGTGACACAAAAATATATCTGTTGAAAATAGTCTTGTGTAGGCCTGACATCCCAGTGTGGTTTCGCAGTTCCATGGGTCAAATCGCTGTACTATCCAGTTTCGGGCCTTTGGTATCTAAAAAAAAGCAGTTTGAGTGTGTCGCTCACTGTTCAGCCGCAAATATCTCTATTTAAAAAAGTGTGGTATACCCCAGTAAACAATAACTGTGGTTTTGCCATCCCACGGTAAAAAATATCCATTATTCAGCTTTTGGTAGTTTTTTCTGTAAAGAAAAACAGTAGTGTCTCCTGACTGTTGTGACACAAAAATATATCTGTTGAAAATAGTCTTGTGTAGGCCCGACATCCCAATGTGGTTTCGCAGTTCCACGGGTCAAATCGCTGTACTATCCAGTTTTGGGCCTTTGGTATCTAAAAAAAAAGCAGTTTGAGTGTGTCGCTCACTGTTCAGCCGCAAATATCTCTATTTAAAAAAGTGTGGTATACCCCAGTAAACAATAACTGTGGTTTTGCCATCCCACTGTAAAAAATCTCTATTATTCAGCTTTTGGTAGTTTTTTCCGTAAAGAAAAACAGTAGTGTCTCCTGACTGTTGTGACACAAAAATATATCTGATGAAAATAGTCTTGTGTAGGCCCGACATCCCAGTGTGGTTTCGCAGTTCCACGGGTCAAATCGCTGTACTATCCAGTTTTGGGCCTTTGGTATCTAAAAAAAAAGCAGTTTGAGTGTGTCGCTCACTGTTCAGCTGCAAATATCTCTATTTAAAAAAGTGTGGTATACCCCAGTAAACAATAGCTGTGGTTTTGCCATCCCACGGTAAAAAATCTCTATTATTCAGCTTTTGGTAGTTTTTTCCGTAAAGAAAAATAGTAGTGTCTCCTGACTGTTGTAACACAAAAATATATCTGTTGAAAATAGTCTTGTGTAGGCCCGACATCCCAGTGTGGTTTCGCAGTTCCACGGGTCAAATCGCTGTACTATCCAGTTTTGGGCCTTTGGTATCTAAAAAAAAGCAGTTTGAGTGTGTCGCTCACTGTTCAGCCGCAAATATCTCTATTTAAAAAAGTGTGGTATACCCCAGAAAACAATAACTGTGGTTTTGACATCCCACGGTAAAAAATCTCTATTATTCAGCTTTTGGTAGTTTTTTCCATAAAGAAAAACAGTAGTGTCTCCTGACTGTTGTGACACAAAAATATATCTGTTGAAAATAGTCTCGTGTAGGCCCGACATCCCAGTGTGGTTTCGCAGTTCCACGGGTCAATTCGCTGTACTATCCAGTTTTGGGCATTTGGTATCTAAAAAAAAAGCAGTTTGAGTGTGTCGCTCACTGTTCAGCCGCAAATATCTCTATTTAAAAAAGTGTGGTATACCCCAGTAAACAATAACTGTGGTTTTGCCATCCCACGGTAAAAAATCTCTATTATTCAGCTTTTGGTAGTTTTTTCCGTAAAGAAAAACAGTAGTGTCTCCTGACTGTTGTGGCACAAAAATATATCTGTTGAAAATAGTCTTGTGTAGGCCTGACATCCCAGTGTGGTTTCGCAGTTCCACGGGTCAAATCGCTGTACTATCCAGTTTTGGGCGTTTGGTATCTAAAAAAAAGGAGTTTGAGTGTGTCGCTCACTGTTCAGCCGCAAATATCTCTATTTAAAAAAGTGTGGTATAACCCAGTAAACAATAACTGTGGTTTTGCCATCCCACGGTAAAAAATCTCTATTATTCAGCGTTTGGTAGTTTTTTCCGTAAAGAAAAACAGTAGTGTCTCCTGACTGTTGTGACACAAAAATATATCTGTTGAAAATAGTCTTGTGTAGGCCCGACATCCCAGAGTGGTTTCGCAGTTCCACGGGTCAAATCGCTGTACTATCCAGTTTTGGGCCTTTGGTATCTAAAAAAAAAGCAGTTTGAGTGTGTCGCTCACTGTTCAGCCGCAAATATCTCTATTTAAAAAAGTGTGGTATACCCCAGTAAACAATAACTGTGGTTTTGCCATCCCATGGTAAAAAATCTCTATTATTCAGCTTTTGGTAGTTTTTTCCGTAAAGAAAAACAGTAGTGTCTCCTGACTGTTGTGACACAAAAATATATCTGTTGAAAATAGTCTTGTGTAGGCCCGACATCCCAGTGTGGTTTCGCAGTTCCACGGGTCAAATCGCTGTACTATCCAGTTTTGGGCCTTTGGTATCTAAAAAAAAAGCAGTTTGAGTGTGTCGCTCACTGTTCAGCCGCAAATATCTCTATTTAAAAAAGTGTGGTATACCCCAGTAAACAATAACTGTGGTTTTGCCATCCTACGGTAAAAAATCTCTATTATTCAGCTTTTGGTAGTTTTTTCCGTAAAGAAAAACAGTAGTGTCTCCTGACTGTTGTGACACAAAAATATATCTGTTGAAAATAGTCTTGTGTAGGCCTGACATCCCAGTGTGGTTTCGCAGTTCCATGGGTCAAATCGCTGTACTATCCAGTTTCGGGCCTTTGGTATCTAAAAAAAAGCAGTTTGAGTGTGTCGCTCACTGTTCAGCCGCAAATATCTCTATTTAAAAAAGTGTGGTATACCCCAGTAAACAATAACTGTGGTTTTGCCATCCCACGGTAAAAAATATCCATTATTCAGCTTTTGGTAGTTTTTTCTGTAAAGAAAAACAGTAGTGTCTCCTGACTGTTGTGACACAAAAATATATCTGTTGAAAATAGTCTTGTGTAGGCCCGACATCCCAATGTGGTTTCGCAGTTCCACGGGTCAAATCGCTGTACTATCCAGTTTTGGGCCTTTGGTATCTAAAAAAAAAGCAGTTTGAGTGTGTCGCTCACTGTTCAGCCGCAAATATCTCTATTTAAAAAAGTGTGGTATACCCCAGTAAACAATAACTGTGGTTTTGCCATCCCACTGTAAAAAATCTCTATTATTCAGCTTTTGGTAGTTTTTTCCGTAAAGAAAAACAGTAGTGTCTCCTGACTGTTGTGACACAAAAATATATCTGATGAAAATAGTCTTGTGTAGGCCCGACATCCCAGTGTGGTTTCGCAGTTCCACGGGTCAAATCGCTGTACTATCCAGTTTTGGGCCTTTGGTATCTAAAAAAAAAGCAGTTTGAGTGTGTCGCTCACTGTTCAGCTGCAAATATCTCTATTTAAAAAAGTGTGGTATACCCCAGTAAACAATAACTGTGGTTTTGCCATCCCACGGTAAAAAATCTCTATTATTCAGCTTTTGGTAGTTTTTTCCGTAAAGAAAAATAGTAGTGTCTCCTGACTGTTGTAACACAAAAATATATCTGTTGAAAATAGTCTTGTGTAGGCCCGACATCCCAGTGTGGTTTCGCAGTTCCACGGGTCAAATCGCTGTACTATCCAGTTTTGAGCCTTTGGTATCTAAAAAAAAGCAGTTTGAGTGTGTCGCTCACTGTTCAGCCGCAAATATCTCTATTTAAAAAAGTGTGGTATACCCCAGAAAACAATAACTGTGGTTTTGACATCCCACGGTAAAAAATCTCTATTATTCAGCTTTTGGTAGTTTTTTCCATAAAGAAAAACAGTAGTGTCTCCTGACTGTTGTGACACAAAAATATATCTGTTGAAAATAGTCTCGTGTAGGCCCGACATCCCAGTGTGGTTTCGCAGTTCCACGGGTCAATTCGCTGTACTATCCAGTTTTGGGCATTTGGTATCTAAAAAAAAAGCAGTTTGAGTGTGTCGCTCACTGTTCAGCCGCAAATATCTCTATTTAAAAAAGTGTGGTATACCCCAGTAAACAATAACTGTGGTTTTGCCATCCCACGGTAAAAAATCTCTATTATTCAGCTTTTGGTAGTTTTTTCCGTAAAGAAAAACAGTAGTGTCTCCTGACTGTTGTGGCACAAAAATATATCTGTTGAAAATAGTCTTGTGTAGGCCTGACATCCCAGTGTGGTTTCGCAGTTCCACGGGTCAAATCGCTGTACTATCCAGTTTTGGGCGTTTGGTATCTAAAAAAAAGCAGTTTGAGTGTGTCGCTCACTGTTCAGCCGCAAATATCTCTATTTAAAAAAGTGTGGTATAACCCAGTAAACAATAACTGTGGTTTTGCCATCCCACGGTAAAAAATCTCTATTATTCAGCGTTTGGTAGTTTTTTCCGTAAAGAAAAACAGTAGTGTCTCCTGACTGTTGTGACACAAAAATATATCTGTTGAAAATAGTCTTGTGTAGGCCCGACATCCCAGAGTGGTTTCGCAGTTCCACGGGTCAAATCGCTGTACTATCCAGTTTTGGGCCTTTGGTATCTAAAAAAAAAGCAGTTTGAGTGTGTTGCTCACTGTTCAGCCGCAAATATCTCTATTTAAAAAAGTGTGGTATACCCCAGTAAACAATAACTGTGGTTTTGCCATCCCATGGTAAAAAATCTCTATTATTCAGCTTTTGGTAGTTTTTTCCGTAAAGAAAAACAGTAGTGTCTCCTGACTGTTGTGACACAAAAATATATCTGTTGAAAATAGTCTTGTGTAGGCCCGACATCCCAGTGTGGTTTCGCAGTTCCACGGGTCAAATCGCTGTACTATCCAGTTTTGGGCCTTTGGTATCTACAAAAAAAGCATTTTGACTGTGTCGCTCACAGTTCAGCCGCAAATATCTCTATTTAAAAAAGTGTGGTATACCCCAGTAAACAATAACTGTGGTTTTGCCATCCCACGGTAAAAAATCTCTATTATTCAGCTTTTGGTAGTTTTTTCTGTAAAGAAAAACAGTAGTGTCTCCTGACTGTTGTGACACAAAAATATATCTGTTGAAAATAGTCTTGTGTAGGCCCGACATCCCAATGTGGTTTCGCAGTTCCACGGGTCAAATCGCTGTACTATCCAGTTTTGGGCCTTTGGTATCTAAAAAAAAGCAGTTTGAGTGTGTCGCTCACTGTTCAGCCGCAAATATCTCTATTTAAAAAAGTGTGGTATACCCCAGTAAACAATAACTGTGGTTTTGCCATCCCACGGTAAAAAATCTCTATTATTCAGCTTTTGGTAGTTTTTTCCGTAAAGAAAAACAGTAGTGTCTCCTGACTGTTGTGACACAAAAATATATCTGATGAAAATAGTCTTGTGTAGGCCCGACATCCCAGTGTGGTTTCGCAGTTCCACGGGTCAAATCGCTGTACTATCCAGTTTTGGGCCTTTGTTATCTAAAAAAAAAGCAGTTTGAGTGTGTCGCTCACTGTTCAGCTGCAAATATCTCTATTTAAAAAAGTGTGGTATACCCCAGTAAACAATAACTGTGGTTTTGCCATCCCACGGTTAAAAAATCTCTATTATTCAGCTTTTGGTAGTTTTTTCCGTAAAGAAAAACAGTAGTGTCTCCTGACTGTTGTGACACAAAAATATATCTGTTGAAAATAGTCCTGTGTAGGCCCGACATCCCAGTGTGGTTTCGCAGTTCCACGGGTCAAATCGCTGTACTATCCAGTTTTGGGCCTTTGGTATCTTAAAAAAAAGCAGTTTGAGTGTGTCGCTCACTGTTCAGCCGCAAATATCTCTATTTAAAAAAGTGTGGTATACCCCAGAAAACAATAACTGTGGTTTTGCCATCCCACGGTAAAAAATCTCTATTATTCAGCTTTTGGTAGTTTTTTCCATAAAGAAAAACAGTAGTGTCTCCTGACTGTTGTGACACAAAAATATATCTGTTGAAAATAGTCTCGTGTAGGCCCGACATCCCAGTGTGGTTTCGCAGTTCCACGGGTCAAATCGCTGTACTATCCAGTTTTGGGCATTTGGTATCTAAAAAAAAAGCAGTTTGAGTGTGTCGCTCACTGATCAGCCGCAAATATCTCTATTTAAAAAAGTGTGGTATACCCCAGTAAACAATAACTGTGGTTTTGCCATCCCACGGTAAAATATCTCTATTATTCAGCTTTTGGTAGTTTATTCAGTAAAGAAAAACGGTAGTGTCTCCTGACTGTTGTGGCACAAAAATATATCTGTTGAAAATAGTCTTGTGTAGGCCTGACATCCCAGTGTGGTTTCGCAGTTCCACGGGTCAAATCGCTGTACTATCCAGTTTTGGGCGTTTGGTATCTAAAAAAAAAGCAGTTTGAGTGTGTCGCTCACTGTTCAGCCGCAAATATCTCTATTTAAAAAAGTGTGGTATACCCCAGTAAACAATAACTGTGGTTTTGCCATCCTACGGTAAAAAATCTCTATTATTCAGCGTTTGGTAGTTTTTTCCGTAAAGAAAAACAGTAGTGATTCCTGACTGTTGTGACACAAAAATATATCTGTTGAAAATAGTCTTGTGTAGGCCCGACATCCCAGAGTGGTTTCGCAGTTCCACGGGTCAAATCGCTGTACTATCCAGTTTTGGGCCTTTGGTATCTAAAAAAAAAGCAGTTTGAGTGTGTCGCTCACTGTTCAGCCGCAAATATCTCTATTTAAAAAAGTGTGGTATACCCCAGTAAACAATAACTGTGGTTTTGCCATCCCATGGTAAAAAATCTCTATTATTCAGCTTTTGGTAGTTTTTTCCGTATAGAAAAACAGTAGTGTCTCCTGACTGTTGTGACACAAAAGTATATCTGTTGAAAATAGTCTTGTGTAGGCCCGACATTCCAGTTGGTTTCGCAGTTCCACGGGTCAAATCGCTGTACTATCCAGTTTTGGGCCTTTGGTATCTAAAAAAAAAGCAATTTGAGTGTGACGCTCACTGTTCAACCGCAAATATCTCTATTTAAAAAAGTGTGGTATACCCCAGTTAACAATAACTGTGGTTTTGCCATCCCACGGTAAAAAATCTCTATTATTCAGCTTTTGGTAGTTTGTTCCATAAAGAAAGACAGTAGTGTCTCAAGACTGTTGTGACACAAAAATATATCTGTTGAAAATAGTCTTGTGTAGGCCTGACATCCCAGTGTGGTTTCGCAGTTCCACGGGTCAAATCGCTGTACTATCCAGTTTTGGGCCTTTGGTATCTAAAAAAAAAGCAGTTTGAGTGTGTCGCTCACTGTTCAGCCGCAAATATCTCTATTTAAAAAAGTGTGGTATACCCCAGTAAACAATAACTGTGGTTTTGCCATCCGACGGTAAAAAATCTCTATTATTCAGCTTTTGGTAGTTTTTTCCGTAAAGAAAAACAGTAGTGTCTCCTGACTGTTGTGACACAAAAATATATCTGTTGAAAATAGTCTTGTGTAGGCCTGACATCCCAGTGTGGTTTCGCAGTTCCATGGGTCAAATCGCTGTACTATCCAGTTTTGGGCCTTTGGTATCTAAAAAAAAAGCAGTTTGAGTGTGTCGCTCACTTTTCAGCCGCAAATATATCTATTTAAAAAAGTGTGGTATACCCCAGTAAACAATAACTGTGGTTTTGCCATCCCACGGTAAAAAATATCCATTATTCAGCTTTTGGTAGTTTTTTCTGTAAAGAAAAACAGTAGTGTCTCCTGACTGTTGTGACACAAAAATATATCTGTTGAAAATAGTCTTGTGTAGGCCCGACATCCCAATGTGGTTTCGCAGTTCCACGGGTCAAATCGCTGTACTATCCAGTTTTGGGCCTTTGGTATCTAAAAAAAAAGCAGTTTGAGTGTGTCGCTCACTGTTCAGCCGCAAATATCTCTATTTAAAAAAGTGTGGTATACCCCAGTAAACAATAACTGTGGTTTTGCCATCCCACTGTAAAAAATCTCTATTATTCAGCTTTTGGTAGTTTTTTCCGTAAAGAAAAACAGTAGTGTCTCCTGACTGTTGTGACACAAAAATATATCTGTTGAAAATAGTCTTGTGTAGGCCCGACATCCCAGTGTGGTTTCGCAGTTCCACGGGTCAAATCGCTGTACTATCCAGTTTTGGGCCTTTGGTATCTAAAAAAAAGCAGTTTGAGTGTGTCGCTCACTGTTCAGCCGCAAATATCTCTATTTAAAAAAGTGTGGTATACCCCAGAAAACAATAACTGTGGTTTTGCCATCCCACGGTAAAAAATCTCTATTATTCAGCTTTTGGTAGTTTTTTCCATAAAGAAAAACAGTAGTGTCTCCTGACTGTTGTGACACAAAAATATATCTGTTGAAAATAGTCTCGTGTAGGCCCGACATCCCAATGTGGTTTCGCAGTTCCACGGGTCAAATCGCTGTACAATCCAGTTTTGGGCATTTGGTATCTAAAAAAAAAGCAGTTTGAGTGTGTCGCTCACTGTTCAGCCGCAAATCTCTCTATTTAAAAAAGTTTGGTATACCCCAGTAAACAATAACTGTGGTTTTGCCATCCCACGGTAAAAAATCTCTATTATTCAGCTTTTGGTAGTTTTTTCCATAAAGAAAAACAGTAGTGTCTCCTGACTGTTGTGACACAAAAATATATCTGTTGAAAATAATCTCGTGTAGGCCCGACATCCCACTGTGGTTTCGCAGTTCCACGGGTCAAATCGCTGTACTATCCAGTTTTGGGCCTTTGGTATCTAAAAAAAAAGCAGTTTGAGTGTGTCGCTCACTGTTCAGCCGCAAATATCCCTATTTAAAAAAGTGTGGTATACCCCAGTAAATAATAACTGTGGTTTTGCCATCCCACGGTAAAAAATCTCTATTATTCAGCTTTTGGTAGTTTTTTCTGTAAAGAAAAACAGTAGTGTTTCCTGACTGTTGTGACACAAAAATATATCTGTTGAAAATAGTCTTGTGTAGGCCCGACATCCCAATGTGGTTTCGCAGTTCCACGGGTCAAATCGCTGTACTATCCAGTTTTGGGCCTTTGGTATCTAAAAAAAAAGCAGTTTGAGTGTGTCGCTCACTGTTCAGCCGTAAATATCTCTATTTAAAAAAGTGTGGTATACCCCAGTAAACAATAACTGTGGTTTTGCCATCCCACGGTAAAAAATCTCTATTATTCAGCTTTTGGTAGTTTTTTCCGTAAAGAAAAACAGTAGTGTCTCCTGACTGTTGTGACACAAAAATATATCTGATGAAAATAGTCTTGTGTAGGCCCGACATCCCAGTGTGGTTTCGCAGTTCCACGGGTCAAATCGCTGTACTATCCAGTTTTGGGCCTTTGTTATCTAAAAAAAAAGCAGTTTGAGTGTGTCGCTCACTGTTCAGCTGCAAATATCTCTATTTAAAAAAGTGTGGTATACCCCAGTAAACAATAACTGTGGTTTTGCCATCCCACGGTAAAAAATCTCTATTAGTCAGCTTTTCGTAGATTTTTCCGTAAAGAAAAACAGTAGTGTCTCGTGACTGTTGTGACACAAAAATATATCTGTTGAAAATAGTCTTGTGTAGGCCCGACATCCCAGTGTGGTTTCGCAGTTCCACGGGTCAAATCGCTGTACTATCCAGTTTTGGGCCTTTGGTATCTAAAAAAAAGCAGTTTGAGTGTGTCGCTCACTGTTCAGCCGCAAATATCTCTATTTAAAAAAGTGTGGTATACCCCAGTAAACAATTACTGTGGTTTTGCCATCCCACTGTTAAAAAATCTCTATTATTCAGCTTTTGGTAGTTTTTTCCGTAAAGAAAAACAATAGTGTCTCCTGACTGTTGTGACACAAAAATATATCTGTTGAAAATAGTCCTGTGTAGGCCCGACATCCCAGTGTGGTTTCGCAGTTCCACTGGTCAAATCGCTGTACTATCCAGTTTTGGGCCTTTGGTATCTTAAAAAAAAGCAGTTTGAGTGTGTCGCTCACTGTTCAGCCGCAAATATCTCTATTTAAAAAAGTGTGGTATACCCCAGAAAACAATAACTGTGGTTTTGCCATCCCACGGTAAAAAATCTCTATTATTCAGCTTTTGGTAGTTTTTTCCATAAAGAAAAACAGTAGTGTCTCCTGACTGTTGTGACACAAAAATATATCTGTTGAAAATAGTCTCGTGTAGGCCCGACATCCCAGTGTGGTTTCGCAGTTCCACGGGTCAAATCGCTGTACTATCCAGTTTTGGGCATTTGGTATCTAAAAAAAAAGCAGTTTGAGTGTGTCGCTCACTGATCAGCCGCAAATATCTCTATTTAAAAAAGTGTGGTATACCCCAGTAAACAATAACTGTGGTTTTGCCATCCCACGGTAAAATATCTCTATTATTCAGCTTTTGGTAGTTTATTCCGTAAAGAAAAACAGTAGTGTCTCCTGACTGTTGTGGCACAAAAATATATCTGTTGAAAATAGTCTTGTGTAGGCCTGACATCCCAGTGTGGTTTCGCAGTTCCACGGGTCAAATCGCTGTACTATCCAGTTTTGGGCGTTTGGTATCTAAAAAAAAAGCAGTTTGAGTGTGTCGCTCACTGTTCAGCCGCAAATATCTCTATTTAAAAAAGTGTTGTATACCCCAGTAAACAATAACTGTGGTTTTGCCATCCCACGGTAAAAAATCTCTATTATTCAGCGTTTGGTAGTTTTTTCCGTAAAGAAAAACAGTAGTGATTCCTGACTGTTGTGACACAAAAATATATCTGTTGAAAATAGTCTTGTGTAGGCCCGACATCCCAGAGTGGTTTCGCAGTTCCACGGGTCAAATCGCTGTACTATCCAGTTTTGGGCCTTTGGTATCTAAAAAAAAAGCAGTTTGAGTGTGTCGCTCACTGTTCAGCCGCAAATATCTCTATTTAAAAAAGTGTGGTATACCCCAGTAAACAATAACTGTGGTTTTGCCATCCCATGGTAAAAAATCTCTATTATTCAGCTTTTGGTAGTTTTTTCCGTAAAGAAAAACAGTAGTGTCTCCTGACTGTTGTGACACAAAAATATATCTGTTGAAAATAGTCTTGTGTAGGCCCGACATCCCAGTGTGGTTTCGCAGTTCCACGGGTCAAATCGCTGTACTATCCAGTTTTGGGCCTTTGGTATCTACAAAAAAAGCATTTTGACTGTGTCGCTCACAGTTCAGCCGCAAATATCTCTATTTAAAAAAGTGTGGTATACCCCAGTAAACAATAACTGTGGTTTTGCCATCCCATGGTAAAAAATCTCTATTATTCAGCTTTTGGTAGTTTTTTCCGTATAGAAAAACAGTAGTGTCTCCTGACTGTTGTGACACAAAAGTATATCTATTGAAAATAGTCTTGTGTAGGCCCGACATCCCAGTGTGGTTTCGCAGTTCCACGGGTCAAATCGCTGTACTATCCAGTTTTGGGACTTTGGTATCTAAAAAAAAAGCAGTTTGAGTGTGTCGCTCACTGTTCAGCCGCAAATATCTCTATTTAAAAAAGTGTGGTATACCCCAGTAAACAATAACTGTGGTTTTGCCATCCGACGCTAAAAAATCTCTATTATTCAGCTTTTGGTAGTTTTTTCCGTAAAGAAAAACAGTAGTGTCTCCTGACTGTTGTGACACAAAAATATATCTGTTGAAAATAGTCTTGTGTAGGCCTGACATCCCAGTGTGGTTTCGCAGTTCCATGGGTCAAATCGCTGTACTATCCAGTTTTGGGCCTTTGGTATCTAAAAAAAAGCAGTTTGAGTGTGTCGCTCACTTTTCAGCCGCAAATATATCTATTTAAAAAAGTGTGGTATACCCCAGTAAACAATAACTGTGGTTTTGCCATCCCACGGTAAAAAATATCCATTATTCAGCTTTTGGTAGTTTTTTCTGTAAAGAAAAACAGTAGTGTCTCCTGACTGTTGTGACACAAAAATATATCTGTTGAAAATAGTCTTGTGTAGGCCCGACATCCCAATGTGGTTTCGCAGTTCCACGGGTCAAATCGCTGTACTATCCAGTTTTGGGCCTTTGGTATCTAAAAAAAAAGCAGTTTGAGTGTGTCGCTCACTGTTCAGCCGCAAATATCTCTATTTAAAAAAGTGTGGTATACCCCAGTAAGCAATAACTGTGGTTTTGCCATCCCACTGTAAAAAATCTCTATTATTCAGCTTTTGTTAGTTTTTTCCGTAAAGAAAAACAGTAGTGTCTCCTGACTGTTGTGACACAAAAATATATCTGTTGAAAATAGTCTTGTGTAGGCCCGACATCCCAGTGTGGTTTCGCAGTTCCACGGGTCAAATCGCTGTACTATCCAGTTTTGGGCCTTTGGTATCTAAAAAAAAGCAGTTTGAGTGTGTCGCTCACTGTTCAGCCGCAAATATCTCTATTTAAAAAAGTGTGGTATACCCCAGAAAACAATAACTGTGGTTTTGCCATCCCACGGTAAAAAATCTCTATTATTCAGCTTTTGGTAGTTTTTTCCATAAAGAAAAACAGTAGTGTCTCCTGACTGTTGTGACACAAAAATATATCTGTTGAAAATAGTCTCGTGTAGGCCCGACATCCCAATGTGGTTTCGCAGTTCCACGGGTCAAATCGCTGTACAATCCAGTTTTGGGCATTTGGTATCTAAAAAAAAAGCAGTTTGAGTGTGTCGCTCACTGTTCAGCCGCAAATCTCTCTATTTAAAAAAGTTTGGTATACCCCAGTAAACAATAACTGTGGTTTTGCCATCCCACGGTAAAAAATCTCTATTATTCAGCTTTTGGTAGTTTTTTCCATAAAGAAAAACAGTAGTGTCTCCTGACTGTTGTGACACAAAAATATATCTGTTGAAAATAATCTCGTGTAGGCCCGACATCCCACTGTGGTTTCGCAGTTCCACGGGTCAAATCGCTGTACTATCCAGTTTTGGGCCTTTGGTATCTAAAAAAAAAGCAGTTTGAGTGTGTCGCTCACTGTTCAGCCGCAAATATCCCTATTTAAAAAAGTGTGGTATACCCCAGTAAATAATAACTGTGGTTTTGCCATCCCACGGTAAAAAATCTCTATTATTCAGCTTTTGGTAGTTTTTTCTGTAAAGAAAAACAGTAGTGTTTCCTGACTGTTGTGACACAAAAATATATCTGTTGAAAATAGTCTTGTGTAGGCCCGACATCCCAATGTGGTTTCGCAGTTCCACGGGTCAAATCGCTGTACTATCCAGTTTTGGGCCTTTGGTATCTAAAAAAAAAGCAGTTTGAGTGTGTCGCTCACTGTTCAGCCGCAAATATCTCTATTTAAAAAAGTGTGGTATACCCCAGTAAACAATAACTGTGGTTTTGCCATCCCACGGTAAAAAATCTCTATTATTCAGCTTTTGGTAGTTTTTTCCGTAAAGAAAAACAGTAGTGTCTCCTGACTGTTGTGACACAAAAATATATCTGATGAAAATAGTCTTGTGTAGGCCCGACATCCCAGTGTGGTTTCGCAGTTCCACGGGTCAAATCGCTGTACTATCCAGTTTTGGGCCTTTGTTATCTAAAAAAAAAGCAGTTTGAGTGTGTCGCTCACTGTTCAGCTGCAAATATCTCTATTTAAAAAAGTGTGGTATACCCCAGTAAACAATAACTGTGGTTTTGCCATCCCACGGTAAAAAATCTCTATTAGTCAGCTTTTCGTAGATTTTTCCGTAAAGAAAAACAGTAGTGTCTCGTGACTGTTGTGACACAAAAATATATCTGTTGAAAATAGTCTTGTGTAGGCCCTACATCCCAGTGTGGTTTCGCAGTTCCACGGGTCAAATCGCTGTACTATCCAGTTTTGGGCCTTTGGTATCTAAAAAAAAGCAGTTTGAGTGTGTCGCTCACTGTTCAGCCGCAAATATCTCTATTTAAAAAAGTGTGGTATACCCCAGTAAACAATAACTGTGGTTTTGCCATCCCACGGTTAAAAAATCTCTATTATTCAGCTTTTGGTAGTTTTTTCCGTAAAGAAAAACAATAGTGTCTCCTGACTGTTGTGACACAAAAATATATCTGTTGAAAATAGTCCTGTGTAGGCCCGACATCCCAGTGTGGTTTCGCAGTTCCACTGGTCAAATCGCTGTACTATCCAGTTTTGGGCCTTTGGTATCTTAAAAAAAAGCAGTTTGAGTGTGTCGCTCACTGTTCAGCCGCAAATATCTCTATTTAAAAAAGTGTGGTATACCCCAGAAAACAATAACTGTGGTTTTGCCATCCCACGGTAAAAAATCTCTATTATTCAGCTTTTGGTAGTTTTTTCCATAAAGAAAAACAGTAGTGTCTCCTGACTGTTGTGACACAAAAATATATCTGTTGAAAATAGTCTCGTGTAGGCCCGACATCCCAGTGTGGTTTCGCAGTTCCACGGGTCAAATCGCTGTACTATCCAGTTTTGGGCATTTGGTATCTAAAAAAAAAGCAGTTTGAGTGTGTCGCTCACTGATCAGCCGCAAATATCTCTATTTAAAAAAGTGTGGTATACCCCAGTAAACAATAACTGTGGTTTTGCCATCCCACGGTAAAATATCTCTATTATTCAGCTTTTGGTAGTTTATTCCGTAAAGAAAAACAGTAGTGTCTCCTGACTGTTGTGGCACAAAAATATATCTGTTGAAAATAGTCTTGTGTAGGCCTGACATCCCAGTGTGGTTTCGCAGTTCCACGGGTCAAATCGCTGTACTATCCAGTTTTGGGCGTTTGGTATCTAATAAAAAAGCAGTTTGAGTGTGTCGCTCACTGTTCAGCCGCAAATATCTCTATTTAAAAAAGTGTTGTATACCCCAGTAAACAATAACTGTGGTTTTGCCATCCCACGGTAAAAAATCTCTATTATTCAGCGTTTGGTAGTTTTTTCCGTAAAGAAAAACAGTAGTGATTCCTGACTGTTGTGACACAAAAATATATCTGTTGAAAATAGTCTTGTGTAGGCCCGACATCCCAGAGTGGTTTCGCAGTTCCACGGGTCAAATCGCTGTACTATCCAGTTTTGGGCCTTTGGTATCTAAAAAAAAAGCAGTTTGAGTGTGTCGCTCACTGTTCAGCCGCAAATATCTCTATTTAAAAAAGTGTGGTATACCCCAGTAAACAATAACTGTGGTTTTGCCATCCCATGGTAAAAAATCTCTATTATTCAGCTTTTGGTAGTTTTTTCCGTAAAGAAAAACAGTAGTGTCTCCTGACTGTTGTGACACAAAAATATATCTGTTGAAAATAGTCTTGTGTAGGCCCGACATCCCAGTGTGGTTTCGCAGTTCCACGGGTCAAATCGCTGTACTATCCAGTTTTGGGCCTTTGGTATCTACAAAAAAAGCATTTTGACTGTGTCGCTCACAGTTCAGCCGCAAATATCTCTATTTAAAAAAGTGTGGTATACCCCAGTAAACAATAACTGTGGTTTTGCCATCCCATGGTAAAAAATCTCTATTATTCAGCTTTTGGTAGTTTTTTCCGTATAGAAAAACAGTAGTGTCTCCTGACTGTTGTGACACAAAAGTATATCTATTGAAAATAGTCTTGTGTAGGCCCGACATCCCAGTGTGGTTTCGCAGTTCCACGGGTCAAATCGCTGTACTATCCAGTTTTGGGACTTTGGTATCTAAAAAAAAAGCAGTTTGAGTGTGTCGCTCACTGTTCAGCCGCAAATATCTCTATTTAAAAAAGTGTGGTATACCCCAGTAAACAATAACTGTGGTTTTGCCATCCGACGCTAAAAAATCTCTATTATTCAGCTTTTGGTAGTTTTTTCCGTAAAGAAAAACAGTAGTGTCTCCTGACTGTTGTGACACAAAAATATATCTGTTGAAAATAGTCTTGTGTAGGCCTGACATCCCAGTGTGGTTTCGCAGTTCCATGGGTCAAATCGCTGTACTATCCAGTTTTGGGCCTTTGGTATCTAAAAAAAAGCAGTTTGAGTGTGTCGCTCACTTTTCAGCCGCAAATATATCTATTTAAAAAAGTGTGGTATACCCCAGTAAACAATAACTGTGGTTTTGCCATCCCACGGTAAAAAATATCCATTATTCAGCTTTTGGTAGTTTTTTCTGTAAAGAAAAACAGTAGTGTCTCCTGACTGTTGTGACACAAAAATATATCTGTTGAAAATAGTCTTGTGTAGGCCCGACATCCCAATGTGGTTTCGCAGTTCCACGGGTCAAATCGCTGTACTATCCAGTTTTGGGCCTTTGGTATCTAAAAAAAAAGCAGTTTGAGTGTGTCGCTCACTGTTCAGCCGCAAATATCTCTATTTAAAAAAGTGTGGTATACCCCAGTAAACAATAACTGTGGTTTTGCCATCCCACTGTAAAAAATCTCTATTATTCAGCTTTTGGTAGTTTTTTCCGTAAAGAAAAACAGTAGTGTCTCCTGACTGTTGTGACACAAAAATATATCTGTTGAAAATAGTCTTGTGTAGGCCCGACATCCCAGTGTGGTTTCGCAGTTCCACGGGTCAAATCACTGTACTATCCAGTTTTGGGCCTTTGGTATCTAAAAAAAAGCAGTTTGAGTGTGTCGCTCACTGTTCAGCCGCAAATATCTCTATTTAAAAAAGTGTGGTATACCCCAGAAAACAATAACTGTGGTTTTGCCATCCCACGGTAAAAAATCTCTATTATTCAGCTTTTGGTAGTTTTTCCCATAAAGAAAAACAGTAGTGTCTCCTGACTGTTGTGACACAATAATATATCTGTTGAAAATAGTCTCGTGTAGGCCCGACATCCCAATGTGGTTTCGCAGTTCCACGGGTCAAATCGCTGTACAATCCAGTTTTGGGCATTTGGTATCTAAAAAAAAAGCAGTTTGAGTGTGTCGCTCACTGTTCAGCCGCAAATCTCTCTATTTAAAAAAGTGTGGTATACCCCAGTAAACAATAACTGTGGTTTTGCCATCCCACGGTAAAAAATCTCTATTATTCAGCTTTTGGTAGTTTTTTCCATAAAGAAAAACAGTAGTGTCTCCTGACTGTTGTGACACAAAAATATATCTGTTGAAAATAGTCTTGTGTAGGCCCGACATCCCAGTGTGGTTTCGCAGTTCCACGGGTCAAATCGCTGTACTATCCAGTTTTGGGCCTTTGGTATCTACAAAAAAAGCATTTTGACTGTGTCGCTCACAGTTCAGCCGCAAATATCTCTATTTAAAAAAGTGTGGTATACCCCAGTAAACAATAACTGTGGTTTTGCCATCCCACGGTAAAAAATCTCTATTATTCAGCTTTTGGTAGTTTTTTCTGTAAAGAAAAACAGTAGTGTCTCCTGACTGTTGTGACACAAAAATATATCTGTTGAAAATAGTCTTGTGTAGGCCCGACATCCTAAAATGGTTTCGCAGTTCCACGGGTCAAATCGCTGTACTATCCAGTTTTGGGCCTTTGGTATCTACAAAAAAAGCATTTTGACTGTGTCGCTCACAGTTCAGCCGCAAATATCTCTATTTAAAAAAGTGTGGTATACCCCAGTAAACAATAACTGTGGTTTTGCCATCCCACGGTAAAAAATCTCTATTATTCAGCTTTTGGTAGTTTTTTCTGTAAAGAAAAACAGTAGTGTCTCCTGACTGTTGTGACACAAAAATATATCTGATGAAAATAGTGTTGTGTAGGCCCGACATCCCAGTGTGGTTTCGCAGTAATACGGGTCAAATCGCTGTACTATCCAGTTTTGGGCCTTTGGTATCTAAAAAAAAAGCAGTTTGAGTGTGTCGCTCACTGTTCAGCTGCAAATATCTCTATTTAAAAAAGTGTGGTATACCCCAGTAAACAATAACTGTGGTTTTGCCATCCCACGGTAAAAAATCTCTATTATTCAGCTTTTGGTAGTTTTTTCCGTAAAGAAAAATAGTAGTGTCTCCTGACTGTTGTGACACAAAAATATATCTGTTGAAAATAGTCTTGTGTAGGCCCGACATCCCAGTGTGGTTTCGCAGTTCCACGGGTCAAATCGCTGTACTATCCAGTTTTGGGCCTTTGGTATCTAAAAAAAAAGCAGTTTGAGTGTGTCGCTCACTGTTCAGCCGCAAATATCTCTATTTAAAAAAGTGTGGTATACCCCAGTAAACAATAACCGTGGTTTTGCCATCCCACGGTAAAAAATCTCTATTATTCAGCTTTTGGTAGTTTTTTCCGTAAAGAAAAACAGTAGTGTCTCCTGACTGTTGTGACACAAAAATATATCTGTTGAAAATAGTCTTGTGTAGGCCCGACATGCCAGTGTGGTTTCGCAGTTCCACGGGTCAAATCGCTGTACTATCCAGTTTTGGGCCTTTGGTAGCTAAAAAAAAAGCAGTTTGAGTGTGTCGCTCACTGTTCAGCTGCAAATATCTCTATTTAAAAAAGTGTGGTATACCCCAGTAAACAATAACTGTGGTTTTGCCATCCCACGGTAAAAAATCTCTATTAGTCAGCTTTTGGTAGATTTTTCCGTAAAGAAAAACAGTAGTGTCTCCTGACTGTTGTGACACAAAAATATATCTGTTGAAAATAGTCTTGTGTAGGCCCGACATCCCAGTGTGGTTTCGCAGTTCCACGGGTCAAATCGCTGTACTATCCAGTTTTGGGCCTTTGGTATCTAAAAAAAAGCAGTTTGAGTGTGTCGCTCACTGTTCAGCCGCAAATATCTCTATTTAAAAAAGTGTGGTATACCCCAGTAAACAATAACTGTGGTTTTGCCATACCATGGTTAAAAAATCTCTATTATTCAGCTTTTGGTAGTTTTTTCCGTAAAAAATAGTCCTGTGTAGGCCCGACATCCCAGTGTGGTTTCGCAGTTCCACGGGTCAAATCGCTGTACTATCCAGTTTTGGGCCTTTGGTATCTTAAAAAAGAGCAGTTTGAGTGTGTCGCTCACTGTTCAGCCGCAAATATCTCTATTTAAAAAAGTGTGGTATACCCCAGAAAACAATAACTGTGGTTTTGCCATCCCACGGTAAAAAATCTCTATTATTCAGCTTTTGGTAGTTTTTTCCATAAAGAAAAACAGTAGTGTCTCCTGACTGTTGTGACACAAAAATATATCTGTTGAAAATAGTCTCGTGTAGGCCCGACATCCCAGTGTGGTTTCGCAGTTCCACGGGTCAAATCGCTGTACTATCCAGTTTTGGGCATTTGGTATCTAAAAAAAAAGCAGTTTGAGTGTGTCGCTCACTGTTCAGCCGCAAATATCTCTATTTAAAAAAGTGTGGTATACCCCAGTAAACAATAACTGTGGTTTTGCCATCCCACGGTAAAAAATCTCTATTATTCAGCTTTTGGTAGTTTTTTCCATAAACAAAAACAGTAGTGTCTCCTGACTGTTGCGACACAAAAATATATCTGTTGAAAATAATCTCGTGTAGGCCCGACATCCCATTGTGGTTTCGCAGTTCCACGGGTCAAATCGCTGTACTATCCAGTTTTGGGCCTTTGGTATCTAAAAAAAAAGCAGTTTGAGTGTGTTGCTCACTGTTCAGCCGCAAATATCTCTATTTAAAAAAGTGTGGTATACCCTAGTAAATAATAACTGTGGTTTTGCCATCCCACGGTAAAAAATCTCTATTATTCTGCTTTTGGTAGTTTTTTCCGTACAGAAAAACAGTAGTGTCTCCTGACTGTTGTGACACAAAAATATATCTGTTGAAAATAGCCTTGTGTAGGCCCGACATCCCAGTGTGGTTTCGCAGTTCCACGGGTCAAATCGCTGTACTATCCAGTTTTGGGCCTTTGGTATCTAAAAAAAAAGCAGTTTGAGTGTGTCGCTCACTGTTCAGCCGCAAATATCTCTATTTAAAAAAGTGTGGTATACCCCAGTAAACAATAACTGTGGTTTTGCCATCCCACGGTAAAATATCTCTATTATTCAGCTTTTGGTAGTTTATTTCGTAAAGAAAAACAGTAGTGTCTCCTGACTAGTGTTGAGCCACCCCCGTAGTGTTCGGGTTCGGTTCGGTTCGTCGAACACCGGGATGTTCGAGGAACTGTTCGTCGAACTGTTCGTCGAACACCTTAGAACACCGTCGAACACCGTTAAAACCAATGGCAGGCAAACAAAAACACATAGAAACACATAGAAAACACCTGCAAAGGTGTCCAAAAGCTGACAAACTGCTCAGAAGACACTCTCTTTAAAAAAGCCGGCCGGCAAATTCAGCAGCGGCATACACCGGTACCCGACAATTTAGACAAGAAGGAATAGAGCATCACACATAGATTAGATAGATAGAAACATGTCAGTCACACATATAAGAAGCACAGTGACAGTGTTGGTTACTGCACTTGTCATTTAGTGTAAAGGATTTATTAAAAAAAATATTAGTGTTTTCATGCACCGTCTCTTTAAAAAAGCCGGCCCGCAATTCAGCATCTGTACCCGACAATTTATAACAGAAAGAATAGAGCTTCACACATAGATTAGATAGATAGAAACATGTCAGTCACATATATAATAAGTACAGTGATAGTGTTGCTTACTGTACTTGTCATTTAGTGTAAAGGATTTATTTAAAAAAATAATAGTGTTTTCATGCACTGTCTCTTTAAAAAAGCCGGCCGGCAATTCAGCAGCGGTATCCGACAATTTAGAACAGAAAGATAGAGCATCACACATAGATTAGATAGATAGAAACATGTCAGTCACATATATATGAAGTACAGTGATAGTGTTGGTTACTGTACTTGTCATTTAGTATTAAAATAAAGGATTTATTATTAAAAAAATTGGCGTAGGGTTCCCCTTAATTTTAGGCTCTAGCGGAGGTTAAGCAGACGGCTGGGGCAGATGTTTGAAGCCTGGGAAGGGGGTAATACCCACGGAGCTTCCCAGGCTACTAATATCAGCCCCCAGCTGAATACATAGCCTTTACTAGCTATTAAAATGGGGGACCCCCCCCAAAAAATGACGTGGGGTCCCCCCTAATTTAATAGCTAGCAAAGGCTAGGCAGACAGCTGGGGGCTGATATTAATAGCCCAGGAAGGGAGCCATGAATATTGGCCCCCTCCCAGGCTAGAAACACCAGCCGTCAGCCGCCCCAGAAATGGCGCATTCATAGGATGCGCCAATTCTGGCACTTAGCCTCGCTCTTCCACGCTGCCCTGGTGCGGTGGCAGGGGGTAATAGGGTTGGGGTTGATGTCAGCTTATAATGCCAGCTGACATCAAGCCCAGGTTAGTAATGGAGAGGCGTCTATAAGACACCCCCATTACTAACCCCATAGTCAAAGTTAAAAAAAACACAAACACCCAGAATAAAGTCCTTTAATTGAAAGAAAGACACAATCCTTTATTGTTCTAAATTAAACCATACTTACCATCACGCCCATTCCAGCTGAAGCCAACGATCTCCTGCAATAAAAGAAAAATAATAAAGCAACCTCATCCTTACCTTTCCATGGTTCCCACGACAGCTTCAGCTCTGCTACATCGAGATGACAGGCTGGACCGCAGCAGAACGCTGCCATCCAGCCTGTCATCCCGCAGACACTGAGAAGCGCAGGCTTGCTTGCGCTGCTCAGCGTCTCTCTATGACGACATCCAGATGAGCCGAGTTCATGTCCAATGAACTCGGCTCACCTCATGCACGTCACTGACAGCGTGGGAAAATTCTCACGCTGAAGCGCTGATTGCAGGAGAATTTTCCCACGCTGTCAGTGACGTGCAGGAGGTGAGCTGAGTTCATTGGACATGAGCTCACCTCATGCACATCACTGACAGCGTGGGAGAATTCTCCTGCACTCAGCACTTCAGCGTGAGAATTTTCCCACGCTGTCAGTGACGTGCATGAGGTGAGCCGAGTTCATTGGACATGACCTCGGCTCATCTGGATGCCGTCACAGCGAGACAGTGAGGAGCGCAAGCATGCCTGCGCTTCTCAGTGTCTGCGGGATGACAGACTGGATGGCAGCGTTCTGCTGCGGTCCAGCCAGTCATCTCGATGTAGCAGAGCTGAAGCTGTCGTGGGAACTATGGAAAGGTAAGGATGAGGTTGGTTTATTATTTTTCTTTTATTGCAGGAGATCGTTGGCTTCAGCTGGAATGGGTGTGATGGTAAGTATGGTTTAATTTAGAACAATAAAGAATTGTGTCTTTATTTCAATTAAAGGACTTTATTCTGGGTGTTGTGTTTTTTTTAAATACTTTACTAGAAATTCATGGCGGTCATGTCTAATACTGGCGTGACCCCATGAATTTTGGGCTTGGGGCCAGCTGATAATACCAAGCTGGCCCTAACCCCTTTATTACCCAGTGAGCCACCGCACCAGGGCCCTGGATGAGTTGGGTACAGCGCCAGAAGATGGCGCTTCTATGAACGCGCCATTTTCCGGGGTGGCTGCGGACTGCAATTTGTAGCGGGGGGGGGGCCCAGAAAGCTTGGGCCTCCCTGTGCTGCAGATTCCAGCCCCCAGCTGCCTAGTTGTACCTGGCTGGACACAAAAATAGGGCGAAGCCCCACGTACTTTTTTTTTAATTATTTCATGAAATTCATGAAATAATTAAGAAAAAAAGGCCTTCCCTATATTGTTGTGTCCGGCCAGGTACAAATAGGCAGCTGGTGGTTGGGGGCAGCCCGTTCCTGCCTGCTGTACCTGGCTGGACACAAATATAGTGCGAAGCCCCACTTCAATTTTTTTTAATTATTTCATGAAATTCATGAAATAATTAAGAAAAAAAGGGCTTCCCTATATTGTTGTGTCCGGCCAGGTACAAATAGGCAGCTGGTGGATGGGGGCAGCCCGTTCCTGCCTGCTGTACCTGGCTGGACACAAATATAGTGCGAAGCCCCACTTCAATTTTTTTAAATTATTTCAGGAAATTCATGAAATAATTTAAAAAAAATTGACGTGGGGCTTCGCACTATATTTGTGTCCAGCCAGGTACAGCAGGCAGGAACGGGCTGCCCCCAACCACCAGCTGCCTATTTGTACCTGGCCGGACACAACAATATAGGGAAGCCCTTTTTTTCTTAATTATTTCATGAAATAATTTAAAGAAAATTGACGTGGGGCTTCGCCCTGTTTTTGTGTCCAGCCAGGTACAACTAGGCAGCTGGGGGCTGGAATCCGCAGCGCAGGGAGGCCCAAGCTTTCTGGGCCACCCCCGCTGCAAATTGCAGTCCGCAGCCACCCCGGAAAATGGCGCGTTCATAGAAGCGCCATCTTCTGGCGCTGTACCCAACTCATCCAGGGCCCTGATGCGGTGGCTCACTGGGTAATAAAGGGGTTAGGGCCAGCTTGGCATTATCAGCTGGCCCTAAGCCCGAAATTCATGGGGTCACGCCAATATTAGACATGACCACCATGAATTTCTAGTAAAGTATTTAAAAAAAACACAACACCCAGAAAAAAGTCCTTTAATTGAAATAAACACACAATTCTTTATTGTTCTAAATTAAACCATACTTACCATCACACCCATTCCAGCTGAAGCCAACGATCTCCTGAAATAAAAGAAAAATAATAAAGCAACATCATCCTTACCTTTCCATGGTTCCCATGACAGCTTCAGCTCTGCTACATCGAGATGACAGGCTGGACCGCAGCGGAACGCTGCCATCCAGCCTGTCATCCCGCAGACACTGAGAAGCGCAGGCTTGCTTGCGCTCCACAGTGTCTCTCTGTGAGGGCATCCAGATGAGCCGAGTTAATGTCCAATGAACTCGGCTCACCTCATGCACGTCACTGACAGCGTGGGAAAATTCTCCTGCACTCAGCGCTTCAGCGTGGGAGAATTCTCACACTGAAGCGCTGAGTGCAGGAGAATTCTCCCACGCTGTCAGTGACGTGCAGGAGGTGAGCTGAGTTCATTGGACATGAGCTCACCTTATGCACGTCACTGACAGCGTGGGAAAATTTTCCTGCACTCAGCGCTTCAGCGTGGGAGAATTCTCACGCTGAAGCGCTGAGTGCAGGAGAATTCTCCCACGCTGTCAGTGACGTGCAGGAGGTGAGCTGAGTTCATTGGACATGAGCTCACCTTATGCACGTCACTGACAGCGTGGGAGAATTCTCCTGCACTCACCGCTTCAGCGTGAGAATTTTCCCACGCTGTCAGTGACGTGCATGAGGTGAGCCGAGTTCATTGGACATGAACTCGGCTCATCTGGATGTCGTCACAGAGAGACGCTGAGCAGCGCAAGCAAGCCTGCGCTTCTCAGTGTCTGCGGGATGAGAGGCTGGATGGCAGCGTTCTGCTGCGGTCCAGCCTGTCATCTCGATGTAGCAGAGCTGAAGCTGTCATGGGAACCATGGAAAGGTAAGGATGAGGTTGTTTTATTATTTTTCTTTTATTGCAGGAGATCGTTGGCTTCAGCTGGAATGGGCGTGACGGTAAGTATGGTTTAATTTAGAACAAAAAAGGATTGTGTCTTTATTTCAATTAAAGGACTTTATTCTGGGTGTTTGTGTTTTTTTTAACTTTGACTATGGGGTTAGTAATGGGGGTGTCTTATAGACGCCTCTCCATTACTAACCTGGGCTTGATGTCAGCTGGCATTATAAGCTGACATCAACCCCAACCCTATTACCCCCTGCCACCGCACCAGGGCAGCGTGGAAGAGCGAGGCTAAGTGCCAGAATTGGCGCATCCTATGAATGCGCCATTTCTGGGGCGGCTGACGGCTGGTGTTTCTAGCCTGGGAGGGGGCCAATATTCATGGCTCCCTTCCTGGGCTATTAATATCAGCCCCCAGCTGTCTGCCTAGCCTTTGCTAGCTATTAAATTAGGGGGGACCCCACCTCATTTTTTTGGGGGGGTCCCCCACTTTAATAGCTAGTAAAGGCTATGTATTCAGCTGGGGGCTGATATTAGTAGCCTGGGAAGCTCCGTGGGTATTACCCCCTTCCCAGGCTTCAAACATCTGCCCCAGCCGTCTGCTTAACCTCCGCTAGAGCCTAAAATTAAGGGGAACCCCACGCCAATTTTTTTAATAATAAATCCTTTATTTTAATACTAAATGACAAGTACAGTAACCAACACTATCACTGTACTTCATATATATGTGACTGACATGTTTCTATCTATCTAATCTATGTGTGAAGCTCTATTCTGTCTGTTCTAAATTGTCGGGTACCGCTGCTGAATTGCCGGCCGGCTTTTTTAAAGAGACGGTGAATGAAAACACTATTATTTTTTTTGATAAATCCTTTACGCTAAATGACAAGTACAGTAAGCAGCACTTTCACTGTACTTCGTATATATGTGGCTGACATGTTTATATCTATCTAATCTATGTGTGAAGCTCTATTCTTTCGGTTCTAAATTGTCGGGTACAGGTGTATGCCGCTGCTGAATTGCCGGCTTTTCATGTTTCACTGTGGGCACTGTTCCCATCGATTTGGGCAATCACTGTAATGCCTCAACCACCATGGCTGTGGCATTACAGTGAGTGGCAGACAATCCCTGCATGATTGGTGCTCTAAATAGCGCCAGACATGCAGGACACGCTTTTGGTGCACGAACAGTTATCGAACATAACCTCGAACAGCCGAATTTTTTGCAAATCGTTCGGGTTCGTCGAACAACTCGAACACCACCCAAAACAGCTCGAATTTGAGATTGGCGAACAGTTCTAGTCGAACACCGCTCATCTCTACTCCTGACTGTTGTGGCACAAAAATATATCTGTTGAAAATAGTCTTGTGTAGGCCTGACATTCCAGTGTGGTTTCTCAGTTCCACGGGTCAAATCGCTGTACTATCCAGTTTTGGGCGTTTGGTATCTAAAAAAAAAGCAGTTTGAGTGTGTCGCTCACTGTTCAGCCGCAAATATCTCTATTTAAAAAAGTGTGGTATACCCCAGTAAACAATAACTGTGGTTTTGCCATCCCACGGTAAAAAATCTCTATTATTCAGCGTTTGGTAGTTTTTTCCGTAAAGAAAAACAGTAGTGTCTCCTGACTGTTGTGACACAAAAATATATCTGTTCAAAATAGTCTTGTGTAGGCCCGACATCCCAGAATGGTTTCGCAGTTCCACGGGTCAAATCGCTGTACTATCCAGTTTTGGGCCTTTGGTATCTAAAAAAAAAGCAGTTTGAGTGTGTCGCTCACTGTTCAGCCGCAAATATCTCTATTTAAAAAAGTGTGGTATACCCCAGTAAACAATAACTGTGGTTTTGCCATCCCACGGTAAAAAATCTCTATTATTCAGCTTTTGGTAGTTTTTTCCGTAAAGAAAAACAGTAGTGTCTCCTGACTGTTGTGACACAAAAATATATCTGTTGAAAATAGTCTTGTGTAGGCCCGACATCCCAGTGTGGTTTCGCAGTTCCACGGGTCAAATCGCTGTACTATCCAGTTTTGGGCCTTTGGTATCTACAAAAAAAGCATTTTGACTGTGTCGCTCACAGTTCAGCCGCAAATATCTCTATTTAAAAAAGTGTGGTATACCCCAGTAAACAATAACTGTGGTTTTGCCATCCCACGGTAAAAAATCTCTATTATTCAGCTTTTGGTAGTTTTTTCCGTATAGAAAAACAGTAGTGTCTCCTGACTGTTGTGACACAAAAATATATCTGTTGAAAATAGTCTTGTGTAGGCCCGACATTCCAGTGTGGTTTCGCAGTTCCACGGGTCAAATCGCTGTACTATCCAGTTTTGGGCCTTTGGTATCTAAAAAAAAAGCAATTTGAGTGTGTCGCTCACTGTTCAACCGCAAATATCTCTATTTAAAAAAGTGTGGTATACCCCAGTAAACAATAACTGTGGTTTTGCCATCCCACGGTAAAAAATCTCTATTATTCAGCTTTTGGTAGTTTTTTCCGTAAAGAAAAACAGTAGTGTCTCCTGACTGTTGTGACACAAAAATATATCTGTTGAAAATAGTCTTGTGTAGGCCTGACATCCCAGTGTGGTTTCGCAGTTCCACGGGTCAAATCGCTGTACTATCCAGTTTTGGGCCTTTGGTATCTAAAAAAAAAGCAGTTTGAGTGTGTCGCTCACTGTTCAGCCGCAAATATCTCTATTTAAAAAAGTGTGGTATACCCCAGTAAACAATAACTGTGGTTTTGCCATCCGACGGTAAAAAATCTCTATTATTCAGCTTTTGGTAGTTTTTTCCGTAAAGAAAAACAAAAGTGTCTCCTGACTGTTGTGACACAAAAATATATCTGTTGAAAATAGTCTTGTGTAGGCCTGACATCCCAGTGTGGTTTCGCAGTTCCATGGGTCAAATCGCTGTACTATCCAGTTTTGGGCCTTTGGTATCTAAAAAAAAAGCAGTTTGAGTGTGTCGCTCACTGTTCAGCCGCAAATATATCTATTTAAAAAAGTGTGGTATACCCCAGTAAACAATAACTGTGGTTTTGCCATCCCACGGTAAAAAATATCCATTATTCAGCTTTTGGTAGTTTTTTCTGTAAAGAAAAACAGTAGTGTCTCCTGACTGTTGTGACACAAAAATATATCTGTTGAAAATAGTCTTGTGTAGGCCCGACATCACAATGTGGTTTCGCAGTTCCACGGGTCAAATCGCTGTACTATCCAGTTTTGGGCCTTTGGTATCTAAAAAAAAAGCAGTTTGAGTGTGTCGCTCACTGTTCAGCCGCAAATATCTCTATTTAAAAAAGTGTGGTATACCCCAGTAAACAATAACTGTGGTTTTGCCATCCCACTGTAAAAAATCTCTATTATTCAGCTTTTGGTAGTTTTTTCCGTAAAGAAAAACAGTAGTGTCTCCTGACTGTTGTGACACAAAAATATATCTGATGAAAATAGTCTTGTGTAGGCCCGACATCCCAGTGTGGTTTCGCAGTTCCACGGGTCAAATCGCTGTACTATCCAGTTTTGGGCCTTTGGTATGTAAAAAAAAAAGCAGTTTGAGTGTGTCGCTCACTGTTCAGCTGCAAATATCTCTATTTAAAAAAGTGTGGTATACCCCAGTAAACAATAACTGTGGTTTTGCCATCCCACGGTAAAAAATCTCTATTATTCAGCTTTTGGTAGTTTTTTCCGTAAAGAAAAATAGTAGTGTCTCCTGACTGTTGTGACACAAAAATATATCTGTTGAAAATAGTCTTGTGTAGGCCCGACATCCCAGTGTGGTTTCGCAGTTCCACGGGTCAAATCGCTGTACTATCCAGTTTTGGGCCTTTGGTATCTAAAAAAAAGCAGTTTGAGTGTGTCGCTCACTGTTCAGCCGCAAATATCTCTATTTAAAAAAGTGTGGTATACCCCAGAATACAATAACTGTGGTTTTGCCATCCCACGGTAAAAAATCTCTATTATTCAGCTTTTGGTAGTTTTTTCCATAAAGAAAAACAGTAGTGTCTCCTGACTGTTGTGACACAAAAATATATCTGTTGAAAATAATCTCGTGTAGGCCCGACATCCCACTGTGGTTTCGCAGTTCCACGGGTCAAATCGCTGTACTATCCAGTTTTGGGCCTTTGGTATCTAAAAAAAAAGCAGTTTGAGTGTGTCGCTCACTGTTCAGCCGCAAATATCCCTATTTAAAAAAGTGTGGTATACCCCAGTAAATAATAACTGTGGTTTTGCCATCCCACGGTAAAAAATCTCTATTATTCAGCTTTTGGTAGTTTTTTCCGTACAGAAAAGCAGTAGTGTCTCCTGACTGTTGTGACACAAAAATATATCTGTTGAAAATAACCTTGTGTAGGCCCGACATCCCAATGTGGTTTCGCAGTTCCACGGGTCAAATCGCTGTACTATCCAGTTTTGGGCCTTTGGTATCTAAAAAAAAAGCAGTTTGAGTGTGTCGCTCACTGTTCAGCCGCAAATATCTCTATTTAAAAAAGTGTGGTATACCCCAGTAAACAATAACTGTGGTTTTGCCATCCCACGGTAAAAAATCTCTATTATTCAGCTTTTGGTAGTTTTTTCCGTAAAGAAAAACAGTAGTGTCTCCTGACTGTTGTGGCACAAAAATATATCTGTTGAAAATAGTCTTGTGTAGGCCTGACATCCCAGTGTGGTTTCGCAGTTCCACGGGTCAAATCGCTGTACTATCCAGTTTTGGGCGTTTGGTATCTAAAAAAAAGCAGTTTGAGTGTGTCGCTCACTGTTCAGCCGCAAATATCTCTATTTAAAAAAGTGTGGTATACCCCAGTAAACAATAACTGTGGTTTTGCCATCCCACGGTAAAAAATCTCTATTATTCAGCGTTTGGTAGTTTTTTCCGTAAAGAAAAACAGTAGTGTCTCCTGACTGTTGTGACACAAAAATATATCTGTTGAAAATAGTCTTGTGTAGGCCCGACATCCCAGAGTGGTTTCGCAGTTCCACGGGTAAAATCGCTGTACTATCCAGTTTTGGGCCTTTGGTATCTAAAAAAAAAGCAGTTTGAGTGTGTTGCTCACTGTTCAGCCGCAAATATCTCTATTTAAAAAAGTGTGGTATACCCCAGTAAACAATAACTGTGGTTTTGCCATCCCATGGTAAAAAATCTCTATTATTCAGCTTTTGGTAGTTTTTTCCGTAAAGAAAAACAGTAGTGTCTCCTGACTGTTGTGACACAAAAATATATCTGTTGAAAATAGTCTTGTGTAGGCCCGACATCCCAGTGTGGTTTCGCAGTTCCACGGGTCAAATCGCTGTACTATCCAGTTTTGGGCCTTTGGTATCTACAAAAAAAGCATTTTGACTGTGTCGCTCACAGTTCAGCCGCAAATATCTCAATTTAAAAAAGTGTGGTATACCCCACTAAACAATAACTGTGGTTTTGCCATCCCACGGTAAAAAATCTCTATTATTCAGCTTTTGGTAGTTTTTTCTGTAAAGAAAAACAGTAGTGTCTCCTGACTGTTGTGACACAAAAATATATATGTTGAAAATAGTCTTGTGTAGGCCCGACATCCCAATGTGGTTTCGCAGTTCCACGGGTCAAATCGCTGTACTATCCAGTTTTGGGCCTTTGGTATCTAAAAAAAAAGCAGTTTGAGTGTGTCGCTCACTGTTCAGCCGCAGATATCTCTATTTAAAAAAGTGTGGTATACCCCAGTAAACAATAACTGGTTTTGCCATCCCACGGTAAAAAATCTCTATTATTCAGCTTTTGGTAGTTTTTTCCGTAAAGAAAAACAGTAGTGTCTCCTGAGTGTTGTGACACAAAAATATATCTGATGAAAATAGTCTTGTGTAGGCCCGACATCCCAGTGTGGTTTCGCAGTTCCACGGGTCAAATCGCTGTACTATCCAGTTTTGGGCCTTTGGTATCTAAAAAAAAAGCAGTTTGAGTGTGTCGCTCACTGTTCAGCTGCAAATATCTCTATTTAAAAAAGTATGGTATACCCCAGTAAACAATAACTGTGGTTTTGCCATCCCACGGTAAAAAATCTCTATTATTCAGCTTTTGGTAGTTTTTTCCGTAAAGAAAAATAGTAGTGTCTCCTGACTGTTGTGACACAAAAATAAATCTGTTGAAAATAGTCTTGTGTAGGCCCGACATCCCAGTGTGGTTTCGCAGTTCCACGGGTCAAATCGCTGTACTATCCAGTTTTGGGCCTTTGGTATCTAAAAAAAAAGCAGTTTGAGTGTGTCGCTCACTGTTCAGCCGCAAATATCTCTATTTAAAAAAGTGTGGTATACCCCAGTAAACAATAACTGTGGTTTTGCCATCCCACGGTAAAAAATCTCTATTATTCAGCTTTTGGTAGTTTTTTCCGTAAAGAAAAACAGTAGTGTCTCCTGACTGTTGTGACACAAAAATATATCTGTTGAAAATAGTCTTGTGTAGGCCCGACATGCCAGTGTGGTTTCGCAGTTCCACGGGTCAAATCGCTGTACTATCCAGTTTTGGGCCTTTGGTATCTAAAAAAAAAGCAGTTTGAGTGTGTCGCTCACTGTTCAGCTGCAAATATCTCTATTTAAAAAAGTGTGGTATACCCCAGTAAACAATAACTGTGGTTTTGCCATCCCACGGTAAAAAATCTCTATTAGTCAGCTTTTGGTAGATTTTTCCGTAAAGAAAAACAGTAGTGTCTCCTGACTGTTGTGACACAAAAATATATCTGTTGAAAATAGTCTTGTGTAGGCCCGACATCCCAGTGTGGTTTCGCAGTTCCACGATTCAAATCGCTGTACTATCCAGTTTTGGGCCTTTGGTATCTAAAAAAAAGCAGTTTGAGTGTGTCGCTCACTGTTCAGCCGCAAATATCTCTATTTAAAAAAGTGTGGTATACCCCAGTAAACAATAACTGTGGTTTTGCCATACCATGGTTAAAAAATCTCTATTATTCAGCTTTTGGTAGTTTTTTCCGTAAAGAAAAACAGTAGTGTCTCCTGACTGTTGTGACACAAAAATATATCTGTTGAAAATAGTCCTGTGTAGGCCCGACATCCCAGTGTGGTTTCGCAGTTCCACGGGTCAAATCGCTGTACTATCCAGTTTTGGGCCTTTGGTATCTTAAAAAAAAGCAGTTTGAGTGTGTCGCTCACTGTTCAGCCGCAAATATCTCTATTTAAAAAAGTGTGGTATACCCCAGAAAACAATAACTGTGGTTTTGCCATCCCACGGTAAAAAATCTCTATTATTCAGCTTTTGGTAGTTTTTTCCGTAAAGAAAAATAGTAGTGTCTCCTGACTGTTGTGACACAAAAATATATCTGTTGAAAATAGTCTTGTGTAGGCCCGACATCCCAGTGTGGTTTTGCAGTTCCACGGGTCAAATCGCTGTACTATCCAGTTTTGGGCCTTTGGTATCTAAAAAAAAAGCAGTTTGAGTGTGTCGCTCACTGTTCAGCCGCAAATATCTCTATTTAAAAAAGTGTGGTATACCCCAGTAAACAATAACTGTGGTTTTGCCATCCCACGGTAAAAAATCTCTATTATTCAGCTTTTGGTAGTTTTTTCCGTAAAGAAAAACAGTAGTGTCTGCTGACTGTTGTGACACAAAAATATATCTGTTGAAAATAGTCTTGTGTAGGCCCGACATGCCAGTGTGGTTTCGCAGTTCCACGGGTCAAATCGCTGTACTATCCAGTTTTGGGCCTTTGGTATCTAAAAAAAAAGCAGTTTGAGTGTGTCGCTCACTGTTCAGCTGCAAATATCTCTATTTAAAAAAGTGTGGTATACCCCAGTAAACAATAAGTGTGGTTTTGCCATCCCACGGTAAAAAATCTCTATTAGTCAGCTTTTGGTAGATTTTTCCGTAAAGAAAAACAGTAGTGTCTCCTGACTGTTGTGACACAAAAATATATCTGTTGAAAATAGTCTTGTGTAGGCCCGACATCCCAGTGTGGTTTCGCAGTTCCACGGGTCAAATCGCTGTACTATCCAGTTTTGAGCCTTTGGTATCTACAAAAAAAGCATTTTGACTGTGTCGCTCACAGTTCAGCCGCAAATATCTCTATTTAAAAAAGTGTGGTATACCCCAGTAAACAATAACTGTGGTTTTACCATCCCACGGTAAAAAATCTCTATTATTCAGCTTTTGGTAGTTTTTTCTGTAAAGAAAAACAGTAGTGTCTCCTGACTGTTGTGACACAAAAATATATCTGTTGAAAATAGTCTTGTGTAGGCCCGACATCCCAATGTGGTTTCGCAGTTCCACGGGTCAAATCGCTGTACTATCCAGTTTTGGGCCTTTGGTATCTAAAAAAAAAGCAGTTTGATTGTGTCGCTCACTGTTCAGCCGCAAATATCTCTATTTAAAAAAGTGTGGTATACCCCAGTAAACAATAACTGTGGTTTTGCCATCCCACGGTAAAAAATCTCTATTATTCAGCTTTTGGTAGTTTTTTCCGTAAAGAAAAACAGTAGTGTCTCCTGACTGTTGTGACACAAAAATATATCTGATGAAAATAGTCTTGTGTAGGCCCGACATCCCAGTGTGGTTTCGCAGTTCCACGGGTCAAATCGCTGTACTATCCAGTTTTGGGCCTTTGGTATCTAAAAAAAAAGCAGTTTGAGTGTGTCGCTCACTGTTCAGCTGCAAATATCTCTATTTAAAAAAGTGTGGTATACCCCAGTAAACAAAAACTGTGGTTTTGCCATCCCACGGTAAAAAATCTCTATTATTCAGCTTTTGGTAGTTTTTTCCGTAAAGAAAAATAGTAGTGTCTCCTGACTGTTGTGACACAAAAATATATCTGTTGAAAATAGTCTTGTGTAGGCCCGACATCCCAGTGTGGTTTCGCAGTTCCACGGGTCAAATCGCTGTACTATCCAGTTTTGGGCCTTTGGTATCTAAAAAAAAAGCAGTTTGAGTGTGTCGCTCACTGTTCAGCCGCAAATATCTCTATTTAAAAAAGTGTGGTATACCCCAGTAAACAATAACTGTGGTTTTGCCATCCCACGGTAAAAAATCTCTATTATTCAGCTTTTGGTAGTTTTTTCCGTAAAGAAAAACAGTAGTGTCTCCTGACTGTTGTGACACAAAAATATATCTGTTGAAAATAGTCTTGTGTAGGCCCGACATGCCAGTGTGGTTTCGCAGTTCCACGGGTCAAATCGCTGTACTATCCAGTTTTGGGCCTTTGGTATCTAAAAAAAAAGCAGTTTGAGTGTGTCGCTCACTGTTCAGCTGCAAATATCTCTATTTAAAAAAGTGTGGTATACCCCAGTAAACAATAACTGTGGTTTTGCCATCCCACGGTAAAAAATCTCTATTAGTCAGCTTTTGGTAGATTTTTCCGTAAAGAAAAACAGTAGTGTCTCCTGACTGTTGTGACACAAAAATATGTCTGTTGAAAATAGTCTTGTGTAGGCCCGACATCCCAGTGTGGTTTCGCAGTTCCACGATTCAAATCGCTGTACTATCCAGTTTTGGGCCTTTGGTATGTAAAAAAAAGCAGTTTGAGTGTGTCGCTCACTGTTCAGCCGCAAATATCTCTATTTAAAAAAGTGTGGTATACCCCAGTAAACAATAACTGTGGTTTTGCCATACCATGGTTAAAAAATCTCTATTATTCAGCTTTTGGTAGTTTTTTCCGTATAGAAAAACAGTAGTGTCTCCTGACTGTTGTGACACAAAAATATATCTGTTGAAAATAGTCCTGTGTAGGCCCGACATCCCAGTGTGGTTTTGCAGTTCCACGGGTCAAATCGCTGTACTATCCAGTTTTGGGCCTTTGGTATCTTAAAAAAAAGCAGTTTGAGTGTGTCGCTCACTGTTCAGCCGCAAATATCTCTATTTAAAAAAGTGTGGTATACCCCAGAAAACAATAACTGTGGTTTTGCCATCCCACGGTAAAAAATCTCTATTATTCAGCTTTTGGTAGTTTTTTCCGTAAAGAAAAATAGTAGTGTCTCCTGACTGTTGTGACACAAAAATATATCTGTTGAAAATAGTCTTGTGTAGGCCCGACATCCCAGTGTGGTTTCGCAGTTCCACGGGTCAAATCGCTGTACTATCCAGTTTTGGGCCTTTGGTATCTAAAAAAAAAGCAGTTTGAGTGTGTCGCTCACTGTTCAGCCGCAAATATCTCTATTTAAAAAAGTGTGGTATACCCCAGTAAACAATAACTGTGGTTTTGCCATCCCACGGTAAAAAATCTCTATTATTCAGCTTTTGGTAGTTTTTTCCGTAAAGAAAAACAGTAGTGTCTCCTGACTGTTGTGACACAAAAATATATCTGTTGAAAATAGTCTTGTGTAGGCCCGACATGCCAGTGTGGTTTCGCAGTTCCACGGGTCAAATCGCTGTACTATCCAGTTTTGGGCCTTTGGTATCTAAAAAAAAAGCAGTTTGAGTGTGTCGCTCACTGTTCAGCTGCAAATATCTCTATTTAAAAAAGTGTGGTATACCCCAGTAAACAATAAGTGTGGTTTTGCCATCCCACGGTAAAAAATCTCTATTAGTCAGCTTTTGGTAGATTTTTCCGTAAAGAAAAACAGTAGTGTCTCCTGACTGTTGTGACACAAAAATATATCTGTTGAAAATAGTCTTGTGTAGGCCCGACATCCCAGTGTGGTTTCGCAGTTCCACGGGTCAAATCGCTGTACTATCCAGTTTTGGGCCTTTGGTATCTAAAAAAAAGCAGTTTGAGTGTGTCGCTCACTGTTCAGCCGCAAATATCTCTATTTAAAAAAGTGTGGTATACCCCAGTAATCAATAACTGTGGTTTTGCCATACCATGGTTAAAAAATCTCTATTATTCAGCTTTTGGTAGTTTTTTCCGTAAAGAAAAACAGTAGTGTCTCCTGACTGTTGTGACACAAAAATATATCTGTTGAAAATAGTCCTGTGTAGGCCCGACATCCCAGTGTGGTTTCGCAGTTCCACGGGTCAAATCGCTGTACTATCCAGTTTTGGGCCTTTGGTATCTTAAAAAAAAGCAGTTTGAGTGTGTCGCTCACTGTTCAGCCGCAAATATCTCTATTTAAAAAAGTGTGGTATACCCCAGAAAACAATAACTGTGGTTTTGCCATCCCACCGTAAAAAATCTCTATTATTCAGCTTTTGGTAGTTTTTTCCATAAAGAAAAACAGTAGTGTCTCCTGACTGTTGTGACACAAAAATATATCTGTTGAAAATAGTCTCGTGTAGGCCCGACATCCCAGTGTGGTTTCGCAGTTCCACGGGTCAAATCGCTGTACTATCCAGTTTTGGGCCTTTGGTATCTAAAAAAAAAGCAGTTTGAGTGTGTCGCTCACTGTTCAGCCGCAAATATCTCTATTTAAAAAAGTGTGGTAAAACCCCAGTAAATAATAACTGTGGTTTTGTCATCCCACGGTAAAAAATCTCTATTATTCAGCTTTTGGTAGTTTTTTCCGTACAGAAAAACAGTAGTGTCTCCTGACTGTTGTGACACAAAAATATATCTGTTGAAAATAGTCTTGTGTAGGCCCGACATCCCAGTGTGGTTTCGCAGTTCCACGGGTCAAATCGCTGTACTATCCAGTTTTGGGCCTTTGGTATCTAAAAAAAAAACAGTTTAAGTGTGTCGCTCACTGTTCAGCCGCAAATATCTCTATTTAAAAAAGTGTGGTATACCCCAGTAAACAATAACTGTGGTTTTGCCATCCCACGGTGAAAAATATCCATTATTCAGCTTTTGGTAGTTTTTTCTGTAAAGAAAAACAGTAGTGTCTCCTGACTGTTGTGACACAAAAATATATCTGTTGAAAATAGTCTTGTGTAGGCCCGACATCCCAATGTGGTTTCGCAGTTCCACGGGTCAAATCGCTGTACTATCCAGTTTTGGGCCTTTGGTATCTAAAAAAAAAGCAGTTTGAGTGTGTCGCTCACTGTTCAGCCGCAAATATCTCTATTTAAAAAAGTGTGGTATACCCCAGTAAACAATAACTGTGGTTTTGCCATCCCACGGTAAAAAATCTCTATTATTCAGCTTTTGGTAGTTTTTTCCATAAAGAAAAACAGTAGTGTCTCCTGACTGTTGTGACACAAAAATATATCTGATGAAAATAGTCTTGTGTAGGCCCGACATCCCAGTGTGGTTTCGCAGTTCCACGGGTCAAATCGCTGTACTATCCAGTTTTGGGCCTTTGGTATCTAAAAAAAAAGCAGTTTGAGTGTGTCGCTCACTGTTCAGCTGCAAATATCTCTATTTAAAAAAGTGTGGTATACCCCAGTAAACAATAACTGTGGTTTTGCCATCCCACGGTAAAAAATCTCTATTATTCAGCTTTTGGTAGTTTTTTCCGTAAAGAAAAATAGTAGTCTCTCCTGACTGTTGTGACACAAAAATATATCTGTTGAAAATAGTCTTGTGTAGGCCCGACATCCCAGTGTGGTTTCGCAGTTCCACGGGTCAAATCGCTGTACTATCCAGTTTTGGGCTTTTGGTATCTAAAAAAAAGTAGTTTGAGTGTGTCGCTCACTGTTCAGCTGCAAATATCTCTATTTAAAAAAGTGTGGTATACCCCAGAAAACAATAACTGTGGTTTTGCCATCCCACGGTAAAAAATCTCTATTATTCAGCTTTTGGTAGTTTTTTCCATAAAGAAAAACAGTAGTGTCTCCTGACTGTTGTGACACAAAAATATATCTGTTGAAAATAGTCTCGTGTAGGCCCGACATCCCAGTGTGGTTTCGCAGTTCCACGGGTCAAATCGCTGTACTATCCAGTTTTGGGCATTTGGTATCTAAAAAAAAAGCAGTTTGAGTGTGTCGCTCACTGTTCAGCCGCAAATCTCTCTATTTAAAAAAGTGTGGTATACCCCAGCAAACAATAACTGTGGTTTTGCCATCCCACGGTAAAAAATGTCTATTATTCAGCTTTTGGTAGTTTTTTCCATAAAGAAAAACAGTAGTGTCTCCTGACTGTTGTGACACAAAAATATATCTGTTGAAAATAGTCTTGTGTAGGCCCGACATCCCAGAGTGGTTTCGCAGTTCCACGGGTCAAATCGCTGTACTATCCAGTTTTGGGCCTTTGGTATCTAAAAAAAAAGCAGTTTGAGTGTGTCGCTCACTGTTCAGCCGCAAATATCTCTATTTAAAAAAGTGTGGTATACCCCAGTAAACAATAACTGTGGATTTGCCATCCCATGGTAAAAAATCTCTATTATTCAGCTTTTGGTAGTTTCTTCCATAAAGAAAAACAGTAGTGTCTCCTGACTGTTGTGACACAAAAATATATCTGTTGAAAATAATCTCGTGTAGGCCCGACATCCCACTGTGGTTTCGCAGTTCCACGGGTCAAATCGCTGTACTATCCAGTTTTGGGCCTTTGGTATCTAAAAAAAAAGCAGTTTGAGTGTGTCGCTCACTGTTCAGCCGCAAATATCTCTATTTAAAAAAGTGTGGTATACCCCAGTAAACAATAACTGTGGTTTTGCCATCCCACGGTAAAAAATCTCTATTATTCAGCTTTTGGTAGTTTTTTCCGTATACAAAAACAGTAGTGTCTCCTGACTGTTGTGACACAAAAATATATCTGTTGAAAATAGTCTTGTGTAGGCCCGACATCCCAGTGTGGTTTCGCAGTTCCACTGGTCAAATCGCTGTACTATCCAGTTTTGGGCCTTTGGTATCTAAAAAAAAAGCAGTTTGAGTGTGTCGCTCACTGTTCAGCCACAAATATCTCTATTTAAAAAAGTGTGGTATACCCCAGTAAACAATAAGTGTGGTTTTGCCATCCCACGGTAAAAAATCTCTATTATTCAGCTTTTGGTAGTTTTTTCCGTAAAGAAAAACAGTAGTGTCTCCTGACTGTTGTGACACAAAAATATATCTGTTGAAAATAGTCTTGTGTAGGCCTGACATCCCAGTGTGGTTTCGCAGTTCCACGGGTCAAATCGCTGTACTATCCAGTTTTGGGCCTTTGGTATCTAAAAAAAAAGCAGTTTGAGTGTGTCGCTCACTGTTCAGCCGCAAATATCTCTATTTAAAAAAGTGTGGTATACCCCAGTAAACAATAACTGTGGTTTTGCCATCCCACGGTAAAAAATATCCATTATTCAGCTTTTGGTAGTTTTTTCTGTAAAGAAAAACAGTAGTGTCTCCTGACTGTTGTGACACAAAAATATATCTGTTGAAAATAGTCTTGCGTAGGCCCGACATCCCAATGTGGTTTCGCAGTTCCACGGGTCAAATCGCTGTACTATCTAGTTTTGGGCCTTTGGTATCTAAAAAAAAAGCAGTTTGAGTGTGTCGCTCACTGTTCAGCCGCAAATATCTCAATTTAAAAAGTGTGGTATACCCCAGTAAACAATAACTGTGGTTTTGCCATCCCACGGTAAAAAATCTCTATTATTCAGCTTTTGGTAGTTTTTTCCGTACAGAAAAACAGTAGTGTCTCCTGACTATTGTGACACAAAAATATATCTGTTGAAAATAGCCTTGTGTAGGCCCGACATCCCAATGTGGTTTCGCAGTTCCACGGGTCAAATCGCTGTACTATCCAGTTTTGGGCCTTTGGTATCTAAAAAAAAAAGCAGTTTGAGTGTGTCGCTCACTGTTCAGCCGCAAATATCTCTATTTAAAAAAGTGTGGTATACCCCAGTAAACAATAACTGTGGTTTTGCCATCCCACGGTAAAAAATCTCTATTATTCAGCTTTTGGTAGTTTTTTCCGTAAAGAAAAACAGTAGTGTCTCCTGACTGTTGTGGCACAAAAATATATCTGTTGAAAATAGTCTTGTGTAGGCCTGACATCCCAGTGTGGTTTCGCAGTTCCACGGGTCAAATCGCTGTACTATCCAGTTTTGGGCCTTTGGTATCTAAAAAAAAAGCAGTTTGAGTGTGTCGCTCACTGTTCAGCCGCAAATATCTCTATTTAAAAAAGTGTGGTATACCCCAGTAAACAATAACTGTGGATTTGCCATCCCATGGTAAAAAATCTCTATTATTCAGCTTTTGGTAGTTTTTTCCGTAAAGAAAAACAGTAGTGTCTCCTGACTGTTGTGACACAAAAATATATCTGTTGAAAATAGTCTTGTGTAGGCAAGACATCCCAGTGTGGTTTCGCAGTTCCACGGGTCAAATCGCTGTACTATCCAGTTTTGGGCTTTTGGTATCTACAAAAAAAGCATTTTGACTGTGTCGCTCACAGTTCAGCCGCAAATATCTCTATTTAAAAAAGTGTGGTATACCCCAGTAAACAATAACTGTGGTTTTCCCATCCCACGGTAAAAAATCTCTATTATTCAGCTTTTGGTAGTTTTTTCTGTAAAGAAAAACAGTAGTGTCTCCTGACTGTTGTGACACAAAAATATATCTGTTGAAAATAGTTTTGTGTAGGCCCGACATCCCAATGTGGTTTCGCAGTTCCATGGGTCAAATCGCTGTACTATCCAGTTTTGGGCCTTTGGTATCTAAAAAAAAAGCAGTTTGAGTGTGTCGCTCACTGTTCAGCCGCAAATATCTCTATTTAAAAAAGTGTGGTATACCCCAGTAAACAATAACTGTGGTTTTGCCATCCCACGGTAAAAAATCTCTATTATTCAGCTTTTGGTAGTTCTTTCCGTAAAGAAAAACAGTAGTGTCTCCTGACTGTTGTGACACAAAAATATATCTGTTGAAAATAGTCTTGTGTAGGCCCGACATGCCAGTGTGGTTTCGCAGTTCCACGGGTCAAATCGCTGTACTATCCAGTTTTGGGCCTTTGGTATCTAAAAAAAAAGCAGTTTGAGTGTGTCGCTCACTGTTCCGCTGCAAATATCTCTATTTAAAAAAGTGTGGTATACCCCAGTAAACAATAACTGTGGTTTTGCCATCCCACGGTAAAAAATCTCTATTAGTCAGCTTTTGGTAGATTTTTCCGTAAAGAAAAACAGTAGTGTCTCCTGACTGTTGTGACACAAAAATATATCTGTTGAAAATAGTCTTGTGTAGGCCCGACATCCCAGTGTGGTTTCGCAGTTCCACGGGTCAAATCGCTGTACTATCCAGTTTTGGGCCTTTGGTATCTAAAAAAAAGCAGTTTGAGTGTGTCGCTCACTGTTCAGCCGCAAATATCTCTATTTAAAAAAATGTGGTATACCCCAGTAAACAATAACTGTGGTTTTGCCATCCCACGGTTAAAAAATCTCTATTATTCAGCTTTTGGTAGTTTTTTCCGTAAAGAAAAACAGTAGTGTCTCCTGACTGTTGTGACACAAAAATATATCTGTTGAAAATAGTCCTGTGTAGGCCCGACATCCCAGTGTGGTTTCGCAGTTCCACGGGTCAAATCGCTGTACTATCCAGTTTTGGGCCTTTGGTATCTTAAAAAAAGCAGTTTGAGTGTGTCGCTCACTGTTCAGGCGAAAATATCTCTATTTAAAAAAGTGTGGTATACCCCAGAAAACAATAACTGTGGTTTTGCCATCCCACGGTAAAAAATCTCTATTATTCAGCTTTTGGTAGTTTTTTCCATAAAGAAAAACAGTAGTGTCTCCTGACTGTTGTGACACAAAAATATATCTGTTGAAAATAGTCTCATGTAGGCCCGACATCCCAGTGTGGTTTCGCAGTTCCATGGGTCAAATCGCTGTACTATCCAGTTTTGGGCCTTTGGTATCTAAAAAAAAAGCAGTTTGAGTGTGTCGCTCACTGTTCAGCCGCAAATATCTCTATTTAAAAAAGTGTGGTAAAACCCCAGTAAATAATAACTGTGGTTTTGTCATCCCACGGTAAAAAATCTCTATTATTCAGCTTTTGGTAGTTTTTTCCGTACAGAAAAACAGTAGTGTCTCCTGACTGTTGTGACACAAAAATATATCTGTTGAAAATAGTCTTGTGTAGGCCCGACATCCCAGTGTGGTTTCGCAGTTCCACGGGTCAAATCGCTGTACTATCCAGTTTTGGGACTTTGGTATCTAAAAAAAAACCAGTTTGAGTGTGTCGCTCACTGTTCAGCCGCAAATATCTCTATTTAAAAAAGTGTGGTATACCCCAGTAAACAATAACTGTGGTTTTGCCATCCCTCGGTAAAAATCTCTATTATTCAGCTTTTGGTAGTTTTTTCCATAAAGACAAACAGTAGTGTCTCCTGACTGTTGTGAAAAAAATATATATCTGTTGAAAATAGTCTTGTGTAGGCCCGACATCCCAGTGTGGTTTCGCAGTTCCACGGGTCAAATCGCTGTACTATCCATTTTTGGGCGTTTGGTATCTAAAAAAAAACCAGTTTGAGTGTGTCGCTCACTGTTCAGCCGCAAATATCTCTATTTAAAAAAGTGTGGTATAACCCAGTAAACAATAACTGTGGTTTTGCCATCCCACGGTAAAAATCTCTATTATTCAGCTTTTGGTAGTTTTTTCCATAAAGAAAAACAGTAGTGTCTCCTGACTGTTGTGACACAAAAATATATCTGTTGAAAATAGTCTTGTGTTGGCCCGACATCCCAGTGTGGTTTCGCAGTTCCACGGGTCAAATCGCTGTACTATTCAGTTTTGGGCCTTTGGTATCTAAAAAAAAAGCAGTTTGATTGTGTCGCTCACTGTTCAGCCGCAAATATCTCTATTTAAAAAAGTGTGGTATACCCCAGTAAACAATAACTGTGGTTTTGCCATCCCACGGTGAAAAATATCCATTATTCAGCTTTTGGTAGTTTTTTCTGTAAAGAAAAACAGTAGTGTCTCCTGACTGTTGTGACACAAAAATATATCTGTTGAAAATAGTCTTGTGTAGGCCCGACATTCCAATGTGGTTTCGCAGTTCCACGGGTCAAATCGCTGTACTATCCAGTTTTGGGCCTTTGGTATCTAAAAAAAAAGCAGTTTGAGTGTGTCGCTCACTGTTCAGCCGCAAATATCTCTATTTAAAAAAGTGTGGTATACCCCAGTAAACAATAACTGTGGTTTTGCCATCCCACGGTAAAAAATCTCTATTATTCAGCTTTTGGTAGTTTTTTCCATAAAGAAAAACAGTAGTGTCTCCTGACTGTTGTGACACAAAAATATATCTGATGAAAATAGTCTTGTGTAGGCCCGACATCCCAGTGTGGTTTCGCAGTTCCACGGGTCAAATCGCTGTACTATCCAGTTTTGGGCCTTTGGTATCTAAAAAAAAAGCAGTTTGAGTGTGTCGCTCACTGTTCAGCTGCAAATATCTCTATTTAAAAAAGTGTGGTATACCCCAGTAAACAATAACTGTGGTTTTGCCATCCCACGGTAAAAAATCTCTATTATTCAGCTTTTGGTAGTTTTTTCCGTAAAGAAAAATAGTAGTCTCTCCTGACTGTTGTGACACAAAAATATATCTGTTGAAAATAGTCTTGTGTAGGCCCGACATCCCAGTGTGGTTTCGCAGTTCCACGGGTCAAATCGCTGTACTATCCAGTTTTGGGCTTTTGGTATCTAAAAAAAAGCAGTTTGAGTGTGTCGCTCACTGTTCAGCTGCAAATATCTCTATTTAAAAAAGTGTGGTATACCCCAGAAAACAATAACTGTGGTTTTGCCATCCCACGGTAAAAAATCTCTATTATTCAGCTTTTGGTAGTTTTTTCCATAAAGAAAAACAGTAGTGTCTCCTGACTGTTGTGACACAAAAATATATCTGTTGAAAATAGTCTCGTGTAGGCCCGACATCCCAGTGTGGTTTCGCAGTTCCACGGGTCAAATCGCTGTACTATCCAGTTTTGGGCATTTGGTATCTAAAAAAAAAGCAGTTTGAGTGTGTCGCTCACTGTTCAGCCGCAAATCTCTCTATTTAAAAAAGTGTGGTATACCCCAGCAAACAATAACTGTGGTTTTGCCATCCCACGGTAAAAAATGTCTATTATTCAGCTTTTGGTAGTTTTTTCCATAAAGAAAAACAGTAGTGTCTCCTGACTGTTGTGACACAAAAATATATCTGTTGAAAATAGTCTTGTGTAGGCCCGACATCCCAGAGTGGTTTCGCAGTTCCACGGGTCAAATCGCTGTACTATCCAGTTTTGGGCCTTTGGTATCTAAAAAAAAAGCAGTTTGAGTGTGTCGCTCACTGTTCAGCCGCAAATATCTCTATTTAAAAAAGTGTGGTATACCCCAGTAAACAATAACTGTGGATTTGCCATCCCATGGTAAAAAATCTCTATTATTCAGCTTTTGGTAGTTTCTTCCATAAAGAAAAACAGTAGTGTCTCCTGACTGTTGTGACACAAAAATATATCTGTTGAAAATAATCTCGTGTAGGCCCGACATCCCACTGTGGTTTCGCAGTTCCACGGGTCAAATCGCTGTACTATCCAGTTTTGGGCCTTTGGTATCTAAAAAAAAAGCAGTTTGAGTGTGTCGCTCACTGTTCAGCCGCAAATATCTCTATTTAAAAAAGTGTGGTATACCCCAGTAAACAATAACTGTGGTTTTGCCATCCCACGGTAAAAAATCTCTATTATTCAGCTTTTGGTAGTTTTTTCCGTATACAAAAACAGTAGTGTCTCCTGACTGTTGTGACACAAAAATATATCTGTTGAAAATAGTCTTGTGTAGGCCCAACATCCCAGTGTGGTTTCGCAGTTCCACTGGTCAAATCGCTGTACTATCCAGTTTTGGGCCTTTGGTATCTAAAAAAAAAGCAGTTTGAGTGTGTCGCTCACTGTTCAGCCACAAATATCTCTATTTAAAAAAGTGTGGTATACCCCAGTAAACAATAAGTGTGGTTTTGCCATCCCACGGTAAAAAATCTCTATTATTCAGCTTTTGGTAGTTTTTTCCGTAACGAAAAACAGTAGTGTCTCCTGACTGTTGTGACACAAAAATATATCTGTTGAAAATAGTCTTGTGTAGGCCTGACATCCCAGTGTGGTTTCGCAGTTCCACGGGTCAAATCGCTGTACTATCCAGTTTTGGGCCTTTGGTATCTAAAAAAAAAGCAGTTTGAGTGTGTCGCTCACTGTTCAGCCGCAAATATCTCTATTTAAAAAAGTGTGGTATACCCCAGTAAACAATAACTGTGGTTTTGCCATCCCACGGTAAAAAATATCCATTATTCAGCTTTTGGTAGTTTTTTCCGTAAAGAAAAACAGTAGTGTCTCCTGACTGTTGTGACACAAAAATATATCTGTTGAAAATAGTCTTGCGTAGGCCCGACATCCCCATGTGGTTTCGCAGTTCCACGGGTCAAATCGCTGTACTATCTAGTTTTGGGCCTTTGGTATCTAAAAAAAAAGCAGTTTGAGTGTGTCGCTCACTGTTCAGCCGCAAATATCTCAATTTAAAAAGTGTGGTATACCCCAGTAAACAATAACTGTGGTTTTGCCATCCCACGGTAAAAAATCTCTATTATTCAGCTTTTGGTAGTTTTTTCCGTACAGAAAAACAGTAGTGTCTCCTGACTATTGTGACACAAAAATATATCTGTTGAAAATAGCCTTGTGTAGGCCCGACATCCCAATGTGGTTTCGCAGTTCCACGGGTCAAATCGCTGTACTATCCAGTTTTGGGCTTTTGGTATCTACAAAAAAAGCATTTTGACTGTGTCGCTCACAGTTCAGCCGCAAATATCTCTATTTAAAAAAGTGTGGTATACCCCAGTAAACAATAACTGTGGTTTTGCCATCCCACGGTAAAAAATCTCTATTATTCAGCTTTTGGTAGTTTTTTCTGTAAAGAAAAACAGTAGTGTCTCCTGACTGTTGTGACACAAAAATATATCTGTTGAAAATAGTTTTGTGTAGGCCCGACATCCCAATGTGGTTTCGCAGTTCCATGGGTCAAATCGCTGTACTATCCAGTTTTGGGCCTTTGGTATCTAAAAAAAAAGCAGTTTGAGTGTGTCGCTCACTGTTCAGCCGCAAATATCTCTATTTAAAAAAGTGTGGTATACCCCAGTAAACAATAACTGTGGTTTTGCCATCCCACGGTAAAAAATCTCTATTATTCAGCTTTTGGTAGTTCTTTCCGTAAAGAAAAACAGTAGTGTCTCCTGACTGTTGTGACACAAAAATATATCTGTTGAAAATAGTCTTGTGTAGGCCCGACATGCCAGTGTGGTTTCGCAGTTCCACGGGTCAAATCGCTGTACTATCCAGTTTTGGGCCTTTGGTATCTAAAAAAAAAGCAGTTTGAGTGTGTCGCTCACTGTTCCGCTGCAAATATCTCTATTTAAAAAAGTGTGGTATACCCCAGTAAACAATAACTGTGGTTTTGCCATCCCACGGTAAAAAATCTCTATTAGTCAGCTTTTGGTAGATTTTTCCGTAAAGAAAAACAGTAGTGTCTCCTGACTGTTGTGACACAAAAATATATCTGTTGAAAATAGTCTTGTGTAGGCCCGACATCCCAGTGTGGTTTCGCAGTTCCACGGGTCAAATCGCTGTACTATCCAGTTTTGGGCCTTTGGTATCTAAAAAAAAGCAGTTTGAGTGTGTCGCTCACTGTTCAGCCGCAAATATCTCTATTTAAAAAAATGTGGTATACCCCAGTAAACAATAACTGTGGTTTTGCCATCCCACGGTTAAAAAATCTCTGTTATTCAGCTTTTGGTAGTTTTTTCCGTAAAGAAAAACAGTAGTGTCTCCTGACTGTTGTGACACAAAAATATATCTGTTGAAAATAGTCCTGTGTAGGCCCGAGATCCCAGTGTGGTTTCGCAGTTCCACGGGTCAAATCGCTGTACTATCCAGTTTTGGGCCTTTGGTATCTTAAAAAAAGCAGTTTGAGTGTGTCGCTCACTGTTCAGGCGAAAATATCTCTATTTAAAAAAGTGTGGTATACCCCAGAAAACAATAACTGTGGTTTTGCCATCCCACGGTAAAAAATCTCTATTATTCAGCTTTTGGTAGTTTTTTCCATAAAGAAAAACAGTAGTGTCTCCTGACTGTTGTGACACAAAAATATATCTGTTGAAAATAGTCTCATGTAGGCCCGACATCCCAGTGTGGTTTCGCAGTTCCATGGGTCAAATCGCTGTACTATCCAGTTTTGGGCCTTTGGTATCTAAAAAAAAAGCAGTTTGAGTGTGTCGCTCACTGTTCAGCCGCAAATATCTCTATTTAAAAAAGTGTGGTAAAACCCCAGTAAATAATAACTGTGGTTTTGTCATCCCACGGTAAAAAATCTCTATTATTCAGCTTTTGGTAGTTTTTTCCGTACAGAAAAACAGTAGTGTCTCCTGACTGTTGTGACACAAAAATATATCTGTTGAAAATAGTCTTGTGTAGGCCCGACATCCCAGTGTGGTTTCGCAGTTCCACGGGTCAAATCGCTGTACTATCCAGTTTTGGGACTTTGGTATCTAAAAAAAAACCAGTTTGAGTGTGTCGCTCACTGTTCAGCCGCAAATATCTCTATTTAAAAAAGTGTGGTATACCCCAGTAAACAATAACTGTGGTTTTGCCATCCCTCGGTAAAAATCTCTATTATTCAGCTTTTGGTAGTTTTTTCCATAAAGACAAACAGTAGTGTCTCCTGACTGTTGTGAAAAAAATATATATCTGTTGAAAATAGTCTTGTGTAGGCCCGACATCCCAGTGTGGTTTCGCAGTTCCACGGGTCAAATCGCTGTACTATCCATTTTTGGGCGTTTGGTATCTAAAAAAAAACCAGTTTGAGTGTGTCGCTCACTGTTCAGCCGCAAATATCTCTATTTAAAAAAGTGTGGTATAACCCAGTAAACAATAACTGTGGTTTTGCCATCCCACGGTAAAAATCTCTATTATTCAGCTTTTGGTAGTTTTTTCCATAAAGAAAAACAGTAGTGTCTCCTGACTGTTGTGACACAAAAATATATCTGTTGAAAATAGTCTTGTGTTGGCCCGACATCCCAGTGTGGTTTCGCAGTTCCACGGGTCAAATCGCTGTACTATTCAGTTTTGGGCCTTTGGTATCTAAAAAAAAAGCAGTTTGATTGTGTCGCTCACTGTTCAGCCGCAAATATCTCTATTTAAAAAAGTGTGGTATACCCCAGTAAACAATAACTGTGGTTTTGCCATCCCACGGTAAAAAATCTCTATTATTCAGCTTTTGGTAGTTTTTTCCGTATACAAAAACAGTAGTGTCTCCTGACTGTTGTGACACAAAAATATATCTGTTGAAAATAGTCTTGTGTAGGCCCGACATCCCAGTGTGGTTTCGCAGTTCCACTGGTCAAATCGCTGTACTATCCAGTTTTGGGCCTTTGGTATCTAAAAAAAAAGCAGTTTGAGTGTGTCGCTCACTGTTCAGCCGCAAATATCTCTATTTAAAAAAGTGTGGTATACCCCAGTAAACAATAAGTGTGGTTTTGCCATCCCACGGTAAAAAATCTCTATTATTCAGCTTTTGGTAGTTTTTTCCGTAAAGAAAAACAGTAGTGTCTCCTGACTGTTGTGACACAAAAATATATCTGTTGAAAATAGTCTTGTGTAGGCCTGACATCCCAGTGTGGTTTCGCAGTTCCACGGGTCAAATCGCTGTACTATCCAGTTTTGGGCCTTTGGTATCTAAAAAAAAAGCAGTTTGAGTGTGTCGCTCACTGTTCAGCCGCAAATATCTCTATTTAAAAAAGTGTGGTATACCCCAGTAAACAATAACTGTGGTTTTGCCATCCCACGGTAAAAAATCTCCATTATTCAGCTTTTGGTAGTTTTTTCTGTAAAGAAAAACAGTAGTGTCTCCTGACTGTTGTGACACAAAAATATATCTGTTGAAAATAGTCTTGCGTAGGCCCGACATCCCAATGTGGTTTCGCAGTTCCACGGGTCAAATCGCTGTACTATCTAGTTTTGGGCCTTTGGTATCTAAAAAAAAAGCAGTTTGAGTGTGTCGCTCACTGTTCAGCCGCAAATATCTCAATTTAAAAAGTGTGGTATACCCCAGTAAACAATAACTGTGGTTTTGCCATCCCACGGTAAAAAATCTCTATTATTCAGCTTTTGGTAGTTTTTTCCGTAAAAAAAAACAGTAGTGTCTCCTGACTGTTGTGACACAAAAATATATCTGTTGAAAGTAGTCTTGTGTAGGCCCGACATCCCAGTGTGGTTTCGCAGTTCCACGGGTCAAATCGCTGTACTATCCAGTTTTGGGCCTTTGGTATCTAAAAAAAAAGCAGTTTGAGTGTGTCGCTCACTGTTCAGCCGCAAATATCTTTATTTAAAAAAGTGTGGTATACCCCAGTAAACAATAACTGTGGTTTTGCCATCCCACGGTAAAAAATCTCTATTATTCAGCTTTTGGTAGTTTTTTCCGTAAAGAAAAACAGTAGTGTCTCCTGACTGTTGTGACACAAAAATATATCTGTTGAAAATAGTCTTGTGTAGGCCCGACATCCCAGTGTGGTTTCGCAGTTCCACGGGTCAAATCGCTGTACTATCCAGTTTTGGGCCTTTGGTATCTAAAAAAAAAAGCAGTTTGAGTGTGTCGCTCACTGTTCAGCTGCAAATATCTCTATTTAAAAAAGTGTGGTATACCCCAGTAAACAATAACTGTGGTTTTGCCATCCCACGGTAAAAAATCTCTATTAGTCAGCTTTTGGTAGATTTTTCCGTAAAGAAAAACAGTAGTGTCTCCTGACTGTTGTGACACAAAAATATATCTGTTGAAAATAGTCTTGTGTAGGCCCGACATCCCAGTGTGGTTTCGCAGTTCCACGGGTCAAATCGCTGTACTATCCAGTTTTGGACCTTTGGTATCTAAAAAAAAGCAGTTTGAGTGTGTCGCTCACTGTTCAGCCGCAAATATCTCTATTTAAAAAAGTGTGGTATACCCCAGTAAACAATAACTGTGGTTTTGCCATCCCACGGTTAAAAAATCTCTATTATTCAGCTTTTGGTAGTTTTTTCCGTAAAGAAAAACAGTAGTGTCTCCTGACTGTTGTGACACAAAAATATATCTGTTGAAAATAGTCTTGTGTAGGCCCGACATCCCAGTGTGGTTTCGCAGTTCCACGGGTCAAATCGCTGTACTATCCAGTTTTGGGCCTTTGGTATCTAAAAAAAAGCAGTTTGAGTGTGTCGCTCACTGTTCAGCCGCAAATATCTCTATTTAAAAAAATGTGGTATACCCCAGTAAACAATAACTGTGGTTTTGCCATCCCACGGTTAAAAAATCTCTATTATTCAGCTTTTGGTAGTTTTTTCCGTAAAGAAAAACAGTAGTGTCTCCTGACTGTTGTGACACAAAAATATATCTGTTGAAAATAGTCCTGTGTAGGCCCGACATCCCAGTGTGGTTTCGCAGTTCCACGGGTCAAATCGCTGTACTATCCAGTTTTGGGCCTTTGGTATCTTAAAAAAAGCAGTTTGAGTGTGTCGCTCACTGTTCAGGCGAAAATATCTCTATTTAAAAAAGTGTGGTATACCCCAGAAAACAATAACTGTGGTTTTGCCATCCCACGGTAAAAAATCTCTATTATTCAGCTTTTGGTAGTTTTTTCCATAAAGAAAAACAGTAGTGTCTCCTGACTGTTGTGACACAAAAATATATCTGTTGAAAATAGTCTCATGTAGGCCCGACATCCCAGTGTGGTTTCGCAGTTCCATGGGTCAAATCGCTGTACTATCCAGTTTTGGGCCTTTGGTATCTAAAAAAAAAGCAGTTTGAGTGTGTCGCTCACTGTTCAGCCGCAAATATCTCTATTTAAAAAAGTGTGGTAAAACCCCAGTAAATAATAACTGTGGTTTTGTCATCCCACGGTAAAAAATCTCTATTATTCAGCTTTTGGTAGTTTTTTCCGTACAGAAAAACAGTAGTGTCTCCTGACTGTTGTGACACAAAAATATATCTGTTGAAAATAGTCTTGTGTAGGCCCGACATCCCAGTGTGGTTTCGCAGTTCCACGGGTCAAATCGCTGTACTATCCAGTTTTGGGACTTTGGTATCTAAAAAAAAACCAGTTTGAGTGTGTCGCTCACTGTTCAGCCGCAAATATCTCTATTTAAAAAAGTGTGGTATACCCCAGTAAACAATAACTGTGGTTTTGCCATCCCTCGGTAAAAATCTCTATTATTCAGCTTTTGGTAGTTTTTTCCATAAAGACAAACAGTAGTGTCTCCTGACTGTTGTGAAAAAAATATATATCTGTTGAAAATAGTCTTGTGTAGGCCCGACATCCCAGTGTGGTTTCGCAGTTCCACGGGTCAAATCGCTGTACTATCCATTTTTGGGCGCTTGGTATCTAAAAAAAAACCAGTTTGAGTGTGTCGCTCACTGTTCAGCCGCAAATATCTCTATTTAAAAAAGTGTGGTATAACCCAGTAAACAATAACTGTGGTTTAGCCATCCCACGGTAAAAATCTCTATTATTCAGCTTTTGGTAGTTTTTTCCATAAAGAAAAACAGTAGTGTCTCCTGACTGTTGTGACACAAAAATATATCTGTTGAAAATAGTCTTGTGTTGGCCCGACATCCCAGTGTGGTTTCGCAGTTCCACGGGTCAAATCGCTGTACTATTCAGTTTTGGGCCTTTGGTATCTAAAAAAAAAGCAGTTTGATTGTGTCGCTCACTGTTCAGCCGCAAATATCTCTATTTAAAAAAGTGTGGTATACCCCAGTAAACAATAACTGTGGTTTTGCCATCCCACGGTAAAAAATCTCTATTATTCAGCTTTTGGTAGTTTTTTCCGTATACAAAAACAGTAGTGTCTCCTGACTGTTGTGACACAAAAATATATCTGTTGAAAATAGTCTTGTGTAGGCCCGACATCCCAGTGTGGTTTCGCAGTTCCACTGGTCAAATCGCTGTACTATCCAGTTTTGGGCCTTTGGTATCTAAAAAAAAAGCAGTTTGAGTGTGTCGCTCACTGTTCAGCCGCAAATATCTCTATTTAAAAAAGTGTGGTATACCCCAGTAAACAATAAGTGTGGTTTTGCCATCCCACGGTAAAAAATCTCTATTATTCAGCTTTTGGTAGTTTTTTCCGTAAAGAAAAACAGTAGTGTCTCCTGACTGTTGTGACACAAAAATATATCTGTTGAAAATAGTCTTGTGTAGGCCTGACATCCCAGTGTGGTTTCGCAGTTCCACGGGTCAAATCGCTGTACTATCCAGTTTTGGGCCTTTGGTATCTAAAAAAAAAGCAGTTTGAGTGTGTCGCTCACTGTTCAGCCGCAAATATCTCTATTTAAAAAAGTGTGGTATACCCCAGTAAACAATAACTGTGGTTTTGCCATCCCACGGTAAAAAATATCCATTATTCAGCTTTTGGTAGTTTTTTCTGTAAATAAAAACAGTAGTGTCTCCTGACTGTTGTGACACAAAAATATATCTGTTGAAAATAGTCTTGCGTAGGCCCGACATCCCAATGTGGTTTCGCAGTTCCACGGGTCAAATCGCTGTACTATCTAGTTTTGGGCCTTTGGTATCTAAAAAAAAAGCAGTTTGAGTGTGTCGCTCACTGTTCAGCCGCAAATATCTCAATTTAAAAAGTGTGGTATACCCCAGTAAACAATAACTGTGGTTTTGCCATCCCACGGTAAAAAATCTCTATTATTCAGCTTTTGGTAGTTTTTTCCGTAAAAAAAAACAGTAGTGTCTCCTGACTGTTGTGACACAAAAATATATCTGTTGAAAGTAGTCTTGTGTAGGCCCGACATCCCAGTGTGGTTTCGCAGTTCCACGGGTCAAATCGCTGTACTATCCAGTTTTGGGCCTTTGGTATCTAAAAAAAAAGCAGTTTGAGTGTGTCGCTCACTGTTCAGCCGCAAATATCTTTATTTAAAAAAGTGTGGTATACCCCAGTAAACAATAACTGTGGTTTTGCCATCCCACGGTAAAAAATCTCTATTATTCAGCTTTTGGTAGTTTTTTCCGTAAAGAAAAACAGTAGTATCTCCTGACTGTTGTTACACAAAAATATATCTGTTGAAAATAGTCTTGTGTAGGCCCGACATCCCAGTGTGGTTTCGCAGTTCCACGGGTCAAATCGCTGTACTATCCAGTTTTGGGCCTTTGGTATCTAAAAAAAAAAGCAGTTTGAGTGTGTCGCTCACTGTTCAGCTGCAAATATCTCTATTTAAAAAAGTGTGGTATACCCCAGTAAACAATAACTGTGGTTTTGCCATCCCACGGTAAAAAATCTCTATTAGTCAGCTTTTGGTAGATTTTTCCGTAAAGAAAAACAGTAGTGTCTCCTGACTGTTGTGACACAAAAATATATCTGTTGAAAATAGTCTTGTGTAGGCCCGACATCCCAGTGTGGTTTCGCAGTTCCACGGGTCAAATCGCTGTACTATCCAGTTTTGGACCTTTGGTATCTAAAAAAAAGCAGTTTGAGTGTGTCGCTCACTGTTCAGCCGCAAATATCTCTATTTAAAAAAGTGTGGTATACCCCAGTAAACAATAACTGTGGTTTTGCCATCCCACGGTTAAAAAATCTCTATTATTCAGCTTTTGGTAGTTTTTTCCGTAAAGAAAAACAGTAGTGTCTCCTGACTGTTGTGACACAAAAATATATCTGTTGAAAATAGTCCTGTGTAGGCCCGACATCCCAGTGTGGTTTCGCAGTTCCACGGGTCAAATCGCTGTACTATCCAGTTTTGGGCCTTTGGTATCTTAAAAAAAACAGTTTGAGTGTGTCGCTCACTGTTCAGCCGCAAATATCTCTATTTAAAAAAGTGTGGTATACCCCAGAAAACAATAACTGTGGTTTTGCCATCCCACGGTAAAAAATCTCTATTATTCAGCTTTTGGTAGTTTTTTCCGTAAAGAAAAAGAGTAGTGTCTCCTGACTGTTGTGACACAAAAATATATCTGTTGAAAATAGTCTCGTGTAGGCCCGACATCCCAGTGTGGTTTGGCAGTTCCACGGGTCAAATCGCTGTACTATCCAGTTTTGGGCATTTGGTATCTAAAAAAAAAGCAGTTTGAGTGTGTCGCTCACTGTTCAGCCGCAAATCTCTCTATTTAAAAAAGTGTGGTATACCCCAGTAAACAATAACTGTGGTTTTGCCATCCCACGGTAAAAAATCTCTATTATTCAGCTTTTGGTAGTTTTTTCCGTACAAAAAAACAGTACTGTCTCCTGACTGTTGTGACACAAAAATATATCTGTTGAAAATAGCCTTGTGTAGGCCCGACATCCCAGTGTGGTTTCGCAGTTCCACGGGTCAAATCGCTGTACTATCCAGTTTTGGGCCTTTGGTATCTAAAAAAAAAGCAGTTTGAGTGTGTCGCTCACTGTTCAGCCGCAAATATCTCTATTTAAAAAAGTGTGGTATACCCCAGTAAACAATAACTGTGGTTTTGCCATCCCACGGTAAAAAATCTCTATTATTCAGCTTTTGGTAGTTTTTTCCGTAAAGAAAAACAGTAGTGTCTCCTGACTGTTGTGGCACAAAAATATATCTGTTGAAAATAGTCTTGTGTAGGCCTGACATCCCAGTGTGGTTTCGCAGTTCCACGGGTCAAATCGCTGTACTATCCAGTTTTGGGCGTTTGGTATCTAAAAAAAAAAGCAGTTTGAGTGTGTCGCTCACTGTTCAGCCGCAAATATCTCTATTCAAAAAAGTGTGGTATACCCCAGTAAACAATAACTGTGGTTTTGCCATCCCACGGTAAAAAATCTCTATTATTCAGCGTTTGGTAGTTTTTTCCGTAAAGAAAAACAGTAGTGTCTCCTGACTGTTGTGGCACAAAAATATATCTGTTGAAAATAGTCTTGTGTAGGCCCGACATCCCAGAGTAGTTTCGCAGTTCCACGGGTCAAATCGCTGTACTATCCAGTTTTGGGCCTTTGGTATCTAAAAAAAGCAGTTTGAGTGTGTCGCTCACTGTTCAGCCGCAAATATCTCTATTTAAAAAAGTGTGGTATACCCCAGTAAACAATAACTGTGGTTTTGCCATCCCATGGTAAAAAATCTCTATTATTCAGCTTTTGGTAGTTTTTTCCGTAAAGAAAAACAGTAGTGTCTCCTGACTGTTGTGACACAAAAATATATCTGTTGAAAATAGTCCTGTGTAGGCCCGACATCCCAGTGTGGTTTCGCAGTTCCACGGGTCAAATCGCTGTACTATCCAGTTTTGGGCCTTTGGTATCTTAAAAAAAAGCAGTTTGAGTGTGTCGCTCACTGTTCAGCCGCAAATATCTCTATTTAAAAAAGTGTGGTATACCCCAGAAAACAATAACTGTGGTTTTGCCATGCCACGGTAAAAAATCTCTATTATTCAGCTTTTGGTAGATTTTTCCGTAAAGAAAAACAGTAGTGTCTCCTGACTGTTGTGACACAAAAATATATCTGTTGAAAATAGTCTTGTGTAGGCCCGACATCACAGTGTGGTTTCGCAGTTCCACGGGTCAAATCGCTGTACTATCAAGTTTTGGACCTTTGGTATCTAAAAAAAAGCAGTTTGAGTGTGTCGCTCACTGTTCAGCCGCAAATATCTCTATTTAAAAAAGTGTGGTATACCCCAGTAAACAATAACTGTGGTTTTGCCATCCCACGGTTAAAAAATCTCTATTATTCAGCTTTTGGTAGTTTTTTCCGTAAAGAAAAACAGTAGTGTCTCCTGACTGTTGTGACACAAAAATATATCTGTTGAAAGTAGTCTTGTGTAGGCCCGACATCCCAGTGTGGTTTCGCAGTTCCACGGGTCAAATCGCTGTACTATCCAGTTTTGGGCCTTTGGTATCTAAAAAAAAAGCAGTTTGAGTGTGTCGCTCACTGTTCAGCCGCAAATATCTTTATTTAAAAAAGTGTGGTATACCCCAGTAAACAATAACTGTGGTTTTGCCATCCCACGGTAAAAAATCTCTATTATTCAGCTTTTGGTAGTTTTTTCCGTAAAGAAAAACAGTAGTGTCTCCTGACTGTTGTGACACAAAAATATATCTGTTGAAAATAGTCTTGTGTAGGCCCGACATCCCAGTGTGGTTTCGCAGTTCCACGGGTCAAATCGCTGTACTATCCAGTTTTGGGCCTTTGGTATCTAAAAAAAAAAGCAGTTTGAGTGTGTCGCTCACTGTTCAGCTGCAAATACCTCTATTTAAAAAAGTGTGGTATACCCCAGTAAACAATAACTGTGGTTTCGCCATCCCACGGTAAAAAATCTCTATTAGTCAGCTTTTGGTAGATTTTTCCGTAAAGAAAAACAGTAGTGTCTCCTGACTGTTGTGACACAAAAATATATCTGTTGAAAATAGTCTTGTGTAGGCCCGACATCCCAGTGTGGTTTCGCAGTTCCACGGGTCAAATCGCTGTACTATCCAGTTTTGGACCTTTGGTATCTAAAAAAAAGCAGTTTGAGTGTGTCGCTCACTGTTCAGCCGCAAATATCTCTATTTAAAAAAGTGTGGTATATCCCAGTAAACAATAACTGTGGTTTTGCCATCCCACGGTTAAAAAATCTCTATTATTCAGCTTTTGGTAGTTTTTTCCGTAAAGAAAAACAGTAGTGTCTCCTGACTGTTGTGACACAAAAATATATCTGTTGAAAATAGTCCTGTGTAGGCCCGACATCCCATTGTGGTTTCGCAGTTCCACGGGTCAAATCGCTGTACTATCCAGTTTTGGGCCTTTGGTATCTTAAAAAAAACAGTTTGAGTGTGTCGCTCACTGTTCAGCCGCAAATATCTCTATTTAAAAAAGTGTGGTATACCCCAGAAAACAATAACTGTGGTTTTGCCATCCCACGGTAAAAAATCTCTATTATTCAGCTTTTGGTAGTTTTTTCCGTAAAGAAAAAGAGTAGTGTCTCCTGACTGTTGTGACACAAAAATATATCTGTTGAAAATAGTCTCGTGTAGGCCCGACATCCCAGTGTGGTTTCGCAGTTCCACGGGTCAAATCGCTGTACTATCCAGTTTTGGGCATTTGGTATCTAAAAAAAAAGCAGTTTGAGTGTGTCGCTCACTGTTCAGCCGCAAATCTTTCTATTTAAAAAAGTGTGGTATACCCCAGTAAACAATAACTGTGGTTTTGCCATCCCACGGTAAAAAATCTCTATTATTCAGCTTTTGGTAGTTTTTTCCATAAAGAAAAACAGTAGTGTCTCCTGACTGTTGTGACACAAAAATATATCTGTTGAAAATAATCTCGTGTAGGCCCGACATCCCATTGTGGTTTCGCAGTTCCACGGGTCAAATCGCTGTACTATCCAGTTTTGGACCTTTGGTATCTAAAAAAAAAGCAGTTTGAGTGTGTCGCTCACTGTTCAGCCGCAAATATCTCTATTTAAAAAAGTGTGGTATACCCCAGTAAATAATAACTGTGGTTTTGCCATCCCACGGTAAAAAATCTCTATTATTCAGCTTTTGGTAGTTTTTTCCGTACAAAAAAACAGTACTGTCTCCTGACTGTTGTGACACAAAAATATATCTGTTGAAAATAGCCTTGTGTAGGCCCGACATCCCAGTGTGGTTTCGCAGTTCCACGGGTCAAATCGCTGTACTATCCAGTTTTGGGCCTTTGGTATCTAAAAAAAAAGCAGTTTGAGTGTGTCGCTCACTGTTCAGCCGCAAATATCTCTATTTAAAAAAGTGTGGTATACCCCAGTAAACAATAACTGTGGTTTTGCCATCCCACGGTATAAAATCTCTATTATTCAGCTTTTGGTAGTTTTTTCCGTAAAGAAAAACAGTAGTGTCTCCTGACTGTTGTGGCACAAAAATATATCTGTTGAAAATAGTCTTGTGTAGGCCTGACATCCCAGTGTGGTTTCGCAGTTCCACGGGTCAAATCGCTGTACTATCCAGTTTTGGGCGTTTGGTATCTAAAAAAAAAAGCAGTTTGAGTGTGTCGCTCACTGTTCAGCCGCAAATATCTCTATTCAAAAAAGTGTGGTATACCCCAGTAAACAATAACTGTGGTTTTGCCATCCCACGGTAAAAAATCTCTATTATTCAGCGTTTGGTAGTTTTTTCCGTAAAGAAAAACAGTAGTGTCTCCTGACTGTTGTGGCACAAAAATATATCTGTTGAAAATAGTCTTGTGTAGGCCCGACATCCCAGAGTAGTTTCGCAGTTCCACGGGTCAAATCGCTGTACTATCCAGTTTTGGGCCTTTGGTATCTAAAAAAAAGCAGTTTGAGTGTGTCGCTCACTGTTCAGCCGCAAATATCTCTATTTAAAAAAGTGTGGTATACCCCAGTAAACAATAACTGTGGTTTTGCCATCCCATGGTAAAAAATCTCTATTATTCAGCTTTTGGTAGTTTTTTCCGTAAAGAAAAACAGTAGTGTCTCCTGACTGTTGTGACACAAAAATATATCTGTTGAAAATAGTCCTGTGTAGGGCCGACATCCCAGTGTGGTTTCGCAGTTCCACGGGTCAAATCGCTGTACTATCCAGTTTTGGGCCTTTGGTATCTTAAAAAAAAGCAGTTTGAGTGTGTCGCTCACTGTTCAGCCGCAAATATCTCTATTTAAAAAAGTGTGGTATACCCCAGAAAACAATAACTGTGGTTTTGCCATGCCACGGTAAAAAATCTCTATTATTCAGCTTTTGGTAGTTTTTTCCGTACAAAAAAACAGTAGTGTCTCCTGACTGTTTTGACACAAAAATATATCTGTTGAAAATAGCCTTGTGTAGGCCCGACATCCCAGTGTGGTTTCGCAGTTCCACGGGTCAAATCGCTGTACTATCCAGTTTTGGGCCTTTGGTATCTAAAAAAAAAGCAGTTTGAGTGTGTCGCTCACTGTTCAGCCGCAAATATCTCTATTTAAAAAAGTGTGGTATACCCCAGTAAACAATAACTGTGGTTTTGCCATCCCACGGTAAAAAATCTCTATTATTCAGCTTTTGGTCGTTTTTTCCGTAAAGAAAAACAGTAGTGTCTCCTGACTGTTGTGGCACAAAAATATATCTGTTGAAAATAGTCTTGTGTAGGCCTGACATCCCAGTGTGGTTTCGCAGTTCCACGGGTCAAATCGCTGTACTATCCAGTTTTGGGCGTTTGGTATCTAAAAAAAAAGCAGTTTGAGTGTGTCGCTCACTGTTCAGCCGCAAATATCTCTATTCAAAAAAGTGTGGTATACCCCAGTAAACAATAACTGTGGTTTTGCCATCCCACGGTAAAAAATCTCTATTATTCAGCGTTTGGTAGTTTTTTCCGTAAAGAAAAACAGTAGTGTCTCCTGACTGTTGTGACACAAAAATATATCTGTTGAAAATAGTCTTGTGTAGGCCCGACATCCCTGAGTAGTTTCGCAGTTCCACGGGTCAAATCGCTGTACTATCCAGTTTTGGGCCTTTGGTATCTAAAAAAAAGCAGTTTGAGTGTGTCGCTCACTGTTCAGCCGCAAATATCTCTATTTAAAAAAGTGTGGTATACCCCAGTAAACAATAACTGTGGTTTTGCCATCCCATGGTAAAAAATCTCTATTATTCAGCTTTTGGTAGTTTTTTCCGTAAAGAAAAACAGTAGTGTCTCCTGACTGTTGTGACACAAAAATATATCTGTTGAAAATAGTCCTGTGTAGGCCCGACATCCCAGTGTGGTTTCGCAGTTCCACGGGTCAAATCGCTGTACTATCCAGTTTTGGGCCTTTGGTATCTTAAAAAAAAGCAGTTTGAGTGTGTCGCTCACTGTTCAGCCGCAAATATCTCTATTTAAAAAAGTGTGGTATACCCCAGAAAACAATAACTGTGGTTTTGCCATCCCACGGTAAAAAATCTCTATTATTCAGCTTTTGGTAGTTTTTTCCATAAAGAAAAACAGTAGTGTCTCCTGACTGTTGTGACACAAAAATATATCTGTTGAAAATAGTCCTGTGTAGGCCCGACATCCCAGTGTGGTTTCGCAGTTCCACGGGTCAAATCACTGTACTATCCAGTTTTGGGCCTTTGGTATCTTAAAAAAAAGCAGTTTGAGTGTGTCGCTCACTGTTCAGCCACAAATATCTCTATTTAAAAAAGTGTGGTATACCCCAGAAAACAATAACTGTGGTTTTGCCATCCCATGGTAAAAAATCTCTATTATTCAGCTTTTGGTAGTTTTTTCCATAAAGAAAAACAGTAGTGTCTCCTGACTGTTGTGACACAAAAATATATCTGTTGAAAATAGTCTCGTGTAGGCCCGACATCCCAGTGTGGTTTCACAGTTCCACTGGTCAAATCGCTGTACTATCCAGTTTTGGGCATTTGGTATCTAAAAAAAAAGCAGTTTGAGTGTGTCGCTCACTGTTCAGCCGCAAATCTCTCTATTTAAAAAAGTGTGGTATACCCCAGTAAACAATAACTGTGGTTTTGCCATTCCACGGCAAAAAATCTCTATTATTCAGCTTTTGGTAGTTTTTTCCATAAAGAAAAACAGTAGTGTCTCCTGACTGTTGTGACACAAAAATATATCTGTTGAAAATAATCTCGTGTAGGCCCGACATCCCATTGTGGTTTCGCAGTTCCACGGGTCAAATCGCTGTACTATCCAGTTTTGGGCCTTTGGTATCTAAAAAAAAAGCAGTTTGAGTGTGTCGCTCACTGTTCAGCCGCAAATATCTCTATTTAAAAAAGTGTGGTATACCCCAGTAAATAATAACTGTCGTTTTGCCATCCCACGGTAAAAAATCTCTATTATTCAGCTTTTGGTAGTTTTTTCCGTACAAAAAAACAGTACTGTCTCCTGACTGTTGTGACACAAAAATATATCTGTTGAAAATAGCCTTGTGTAGGCCCGACATCCCAGTGTGGTTTCGCAGTTCCACGGGTCAAATCGCTGTACTATCCAGTATTGGGCCTTTGGTATCTAAAAAAAAAGCAGTTTGAGTGTGTCGCTCACTGTTCAGCCGCAAATATCTCTATTCAAAAAAGTGTGGTATACCCCAGTAAACAATAACTGTGGTTTTGACATCCCACGGTAAAAAATCTCTATTATTCAGCGTTTGGTAGTTTTTTCCGTAAAGAAAAACAGTAGTGTCTCCTGACTGTTGTGACACAAAAATATATCTGTTGAAAATAGTCTTGTGTAGGCCCGACATCCCAGAGTAGTTTCGCAGTTCCACGGGTCAAATCGCTGTACTATCCAGTTTTGGGCCTTTGGTATCTAAAAAAAAGCAGTTTGAGTGTGTCGCTCACTGTTCAGCCGCAAATATCTTTATTTAAAAGAGTGTGGTATACCCCAGTAAACAATAACTGTGGTTTTGCCATCCCATGGTAAAAAATCTCTATTATTCAGCTTTTGGTAGTTTTTTCCGTAAAGAAAAACAGTAGTGTCTCCTGACTGTTGTGACACAAAAATATATCTGTTGAAAATAGTCCTGTGTAGGCCCGACATCCCAGTGTGGTTTCGCAGTTCCACGGGTCAAATCGCTGTACTATCCAGTTTTGGGCCTTTGGTATCTTAAAAAAAAGCAGTTTGAGTGTGTCGCTCACTGTTCAGCCGCAAATATCTCTATTTAAAAAAGTGTGGTATACCCCAGAAAACAATAAACTGTGGTTTTGCCATCCCACGGTAAAAAATCTCTATTATTCAGCTTTTGGTAGTTTTTTCCGTACAAAAAAACAGTAGTGTCTCCTGACTGTTGTGACACAAAAATATATCTGTTGAAAATAGTCCTGTGTAGGCCCGACATCCCAGTGTGGTTTCGCAGTTCCACGGGTCAAATCGCTGTACTATCCAGTTTTGGGCCTTTGGTATCTTAAAAAAAAGCAGTTTGAGTGTGTCGCTCACTGTTCAGCCGCAAATATCTCTATTTAAAAAAGTGTGGTATACCCCAGAAAACAATAACTGTGGTTTTGCCATCCCACGGTAAAAAATCTCTATTATTCAGCTTTTGGTAGTTTTTTCCATAAAGAAAAACAGTAGTGTCTCCTGACTGTTGTGACACAAAAATATATCTGTTGAAAATAGTCTCGTGTAGGCCCGACATCCCAGTGTGGTTTCGCAGTTCCACGGGTCAAATCGCTGTACTATCCAGTTTTGGGCATTTGGTATCTAAAAAAAAAGCAGTTTGAGTGTGTCGCTCACTGTTCAACCGCAAATATCTCTATTTAAAAAAGTGTGGTATACCCCAGTAAACAATAACTGTGGTTTTGCCATCCCACGGTAAAAAATCTCTATTTTTCAGCTTTTGGTAGTTTTTTCCATAAAGAAAAACAGTAGTGTCTCCTGACTGTTGTGACACAAAAATATATCTGTTGAAAATAGTCTTGTGTAGGCCTGACATCCCAGTGTGGTTTCGGAGTTCCACGGGTCAAATCGCTGTACTATCCAGTTTTGGGCCTTTGGTATCTAAAAAAAAAGCAGTTTGAGTGTGTCGCTCACTGTTCAGCCGCAAATATTTCTATTTAAAAAAGTGTGGTATACCCCAGTAAACAATAACTGTGGTTTTGCCATCCGACGGTAAAAAATCTCTATTATTCAGCTTTTGGTAGTTTTTTCCGTAAAGAAAAACAGTAGTGTCTCCTGACTGTTGTGACACAAAAATATATCTGTTGAAAATAGTCTTGTGTAGGCCCGACATCCCAGTGTGGTTTCGCAGTTCCACGGGTCAAATCGCTGTACTATCCAGTTTTGGGCCTTTGGTATCTAAAAAAAAAGCAGTTTGAGTGTGTCGCTCACTGTTCAGCTGCAAATATCTCTATTTAAAAAAGTGTGGTATACCCCAGTAAACAATAACTGTGGTTTTGCCATCCCACGGTAAAAAATCTCTATTAGTCAGCTTTTGGTAGATTTTTCCGTAAAGAAAAACAGTAGTGTCTCCTGACTGTTGTGACACAAAAATATATCTGTTGAAAATATTCTTGTGTAGGCCCGACATCCCATTGTGGTTTCGCAGTTCCACGGGTCAAATCGCTGTACTATCCAGTTTTGGGCCTTTGGTATCTAAAAAAAAGCAGTTTGAGTGTGTCGCTCACTGTTCAGCCGCAAATATCTCTATTTAAAAAAGTGTGGTATACCCCAGTAAACAATAACTGTGGTTTTGCCATCCCACGGTTAAAAAATCTCTATTATTCAGCTTTTGGTAGTTTTTTCCGTAAAGAAAAACAGTAGTGTCTCCTGACTGTTGTGACACAAAAATATATCTGTTGAAAATAGTCCTGTGTAGGCCCGACATCCCAGTGTGGTTTCGCAGTTCCACGGGTCAAATCGCTGTACTATCCAGTTTTGGGCCTTTGGTATCTTAAAAAAAAGCAGTTTGAGTGTGTCGCTCACTGTTCAGCCGCAAATATCTCTATTTAAAAAAGTGTGGTATACCCCAGAAAACAATAACTGTGGTTTTGCCATCCCACGGTAAAAAATCTCTATTATTCAGCTTTTGGTAGTTTTTTCCATAAAGAAAAACAGTAGTGTCTCCTGACTGTTGTGACAAAAAAATATATCTGTTGAAAATAGTCTCGTGTAGGCCCAACATCCCAGTGTGGTTTCGCAGTTCCACGGGTCAAATCGCTGTACTATCCAGTTTTGGGCATTTGGTATCTAAAAAAAAAGCAGTTTGAGTGTGTCACTCACTGTTCAGCCGCAAATCTCTCTATTTAAAAAAGTGTGGTATACCCCAGTAAACAATAACTGTGGTTTTGCCATACCACGGTAAAAAATCTCTATTATTCAGCTTTTGGTATTTTTTTCCATAAAGAAAAACAGTAGTGTCTCCTGACTGTTGTGACACAAAAATATATCTGTTGAAAATAATCTCGTGTAGGCCCGACATCCCATTGTGGTTTCGCAGTTCCACGGGTCAAATCGCTGTACTATCCAGTTTTGGGCCTTTGGTATCTAAAAAAAAAGCAGTTTGAGTGTGTCGCTCACTGTTCAGCCGCAAATATCTCTATTTAAAAAAGTGTGGTATACCCCAGTAAATAATAACTGTGGTTTTGCCATCCCATGGTAAAAAATCTCTATTATTCAGCTTTTGGTAGTTTTTTCCGTACAAAAAAACAGTACTGTCTCCTGACTGTTGTGACACAAAAATATATCTGTTGAAAATAGCCTTGTGTAGGCCCGACATCCCAGTGTGGTTTCGCAGTTCCACGGGTCAAATCGCTGTACTATCCAGTTTTGGGCCTTTGGTATCTAAAAAAAAGCAGTTTGAGTGTGTCGCTCACTGTTCAGCCGCAAATATCTCTATTTAAAAAAGTGTGGTATACCCCAGTAAACAATAACTGTGGTTTTGCCATCCCACGGTAAAAAATCTCTATTATTCAGCTTTTGGTAGTTTTTTCCGTAAAGAAAAACAGTAGTGTCTCCTGACTGTTGTGGCACAAAAATATATCTGTTGAAAATAGTCTTGTGTAGGCCTGACATCCCAGTGTGGTTTCGCAGTTCCACGGTTCAAATCGCTGTACTATCCAGTTTTGGGCGTTTGGTATCTACAAAAAAAGCAGTTTGAGTGTGTCGCTCACTGTTCAGCCGCAAATATCTCTATTCAAAAAAGTGTGGTATACCCCAGTAAACAATAACTGTGGTTTTGCCATCCCACGGTAAAAAATCTCTATTATTCAGCGTTTGGTAGTTTTTTCCGTAAAGAAAAACAGTAGTGTCTTCTGACTGTTGTGACACAAAAATATATCTGTTGAAAATAGTCTTGTGTAGGCCCGACATCCCAGAGTAGTTTCGCAGTTCCACGGGTCAAATCGCTGTACTATCCAGTTTTGGGCCTTTGGTATCTAAAAAAAAGCAGTTTGAGTGTGTCGCTCACTGTTCAGCCGCAAATCTCTCTATTTAAAAAAGTGTGGTATACCCCAGTAAACAATAACTGTGGTTTTGCCATACCACGGTAAAAAATCTCTATTATTCAGCTTTTGGTAGTTTTTTCCATAAAGAAAAACAGTAGTGTCTCCTGACTGTTGTGACACAAAAATATATCTGTTGAAAATAATCTCGTGTAGGCCCGACATCCCATTGTGGTTTCGCAGTTCCACGGGTCAAATCGCTGTACTATCCAGTTTTGGGCCTTTGGTATCTAAAAAAAAAGCAGTTTGAGTGTGTCGCTCACTGTTCAGCCGCAAATATCTCTATTTAAAAAAGTGTGGTATACCCCAGTAAATAATAACTGTGGTTTTGCCATCCCACGGTAAAAAATCTCTATTATTCAGCTTTTGGTAGTTTTTTCCGTACAAAAAAACAGTACTGTCTCCTGACTGTTGTGACACAAAAATATATCTGTTGAAAATAGCCTTGTGTAGGCCCGACATCCCAGTGTGGTTTCGCAGTTCCACGGGTCAAATCGCTGTACTATCCAGTTTTGGGCCTTTGGTATCTAAAAAAAAAGCAGTTTGAGTGTGTCGCTCACTGTTCAGCCGCAAATATCTCTATTTAAAAAAGTGTGGTATACCCCAGTAAACAATAACTGTGGTTTTGCCATCCCACGGTAAAAAATCTCTATTATTCAGCTTTTGGTAGTTTTTTCCGTAAAGAAAAACAGTAGTGTCTCCTGACTGTTGTGGCACAAAAATATATCTGTTGAAAATAGTCTTGTGTAGGCCTGACATCCCAGTGTGGTTTCACAGTTCCACGGGTCAAATCGCTGTACTATCCAGTTTTGGGCGTTTGGTATCTAAAAAAAAAGCAGTTTGAGTGTGTCGCTCACTGTTCAGCCGCAAATATCTCTATTCAAAAAAGTGTGGTATACCCCAGTAAACAATAACTGTGGTTTTGCCATCCCACGGTAAAAAATCTCTATTATTCAGCGTTTGGTAGTTTTTTCCGTAAAGAAAAACAGTAGTGTCTCCTGACTGTTGTGACACAAAAATATATCTGTTGAAAATAGTCTTGTGTAGGCCCGACATCCCAGAGTAGTTTCGCAGTTCCACGGGTCAAATCGCTGTACTATCCAGTTTTGGGCCTTTGGTATCTAAAAAAAAGCAGTTTGAGTGTGTCGCTCACTGTTCAGCCGCAAATATCTCTATTTAAAAAAGTGTGGTATACCCCAGTAAACAATAACTGTGGTTTTGCCATCCCATGGTAAAAAATCTCTATTATTCAGCTTTTGGTAGTTTTTTCCGTAAAGAAAAACAGTAGTGTCTCCTGACTGTTGTGACACAAAAATATATCTGTTGAAAATAGTCCTGTGTAGGCCCGACATCCCAGTGTGGTTTCGCAGTTCCACGGGTCAAATCGCTGTACTATCCAGTTTTGGGCCTTTGGTATCTTAAAAAAAAGCAGTTTGAGTGTGTCGCTCACTGTTCAGCCGCAAATATCTCTATTTAAAAAAGTGTGGTATACCCCAGAAAACAATAACTGTGGTTTTGCCATCCCACGGTAAAAAATCTCTATTATTCAGCTTTTGGTAGTTTTTTCCGTACAAAAAAACAGTACTGTCTCCTGACTGTTGTGACACAAAAATATATCTGTTGAAAATAGCCTTGTGTAGGCCCGACATCCCAGTGTGGTTTCGCAGTTCCACGGGTCAAATCGCTGTACTATCCAGTTTTGGGCCTTTGGTATCTAAAAAAAAAGCAGTTTGAGTGTGTCGCTCACTGTTCAGCCGCAAATATCTCTATTTAAAAAAGTGTGGTATACCCCAGTAAACAATAACTGTGGTTTTGCCATCCCACGGTAAAAAATCTCTATTATTCAGCTTTTGGTAGTTTTTTCCGTAAAGAAAAACAGTAGTGTCTCCTGACTGTTGTGTCACAAAAATATATCTGTTGAAAATAGTCTTGTGTAGGCCTGACATCCCAGTGTGGTTTCGCAGTTCCACGGGTCAAATCGCTGTACTATCCAGTTTTGGGCGTTTGGTATCTAAAAAAAAAGCAGTTTGAGTGTGTCGCTCACTGTTCAGCCGCAAATATCTCTATTCAAAAAAGTGTGGTATACCCCAGTAAACAATAACTGTGGTTTTGCCATCCCATGGTAAAAAATCTCTATTATTCAGCTTTTGGTAGTTTTTTCCGTAAAGAAAAACAGTAGTGTCTCCTGACTGTTGTGACACAAAAATATATCTGTTGAAAATAGTCCTGTGTAGGCCCGACATCCCTGTGTGGTTTCGCAGTTCCACGGGTCAAATCGCTGTACTATCCAGTTTTGGGCCTTTGGTATCGTAAAAAAAAGCAGTTTGAGTGTGTCGCTCACTGTTCAGCCGCAAATATCTCTATTTAAAAAAGTGTGGTATACCCCAGAAAACAATAACTGTGGTTTTGCCATCCCACGGTAAAAAATCTCTATTATTCAGCTTTTGGTAGTTTTTTCCATAAAGAAAAACAGTAGTGTCTCCTGACTGTTGTGACACAAAAATATATCTGTTGAAAATAGTCTTGTGTAGGCCCGACATCCCAGTGTGGTTTCGCAGTTCCACGGGTCAAATCGCTGTACTATCCAGTTTTGGGCCTTTGGTATCTAAAAAAAAAGCAGTTTGAGTGTGTCGCTCACTGTTCAGCCGCAAATCTCTCTATTTAAAAATTGTGGTATACCCCAGTAAACAATAACTGTGGTTTTGCCATCCCACGGTAAAAAATCTCTATTATTCAGCTTTTGGTAGTTTTTTCCATAAAGAAAAACAGTAGTGTCTCCTGACTGTTGTGACACAAAAATATATCTGTTGAAAATAGCCTTGTGTAGGCCCGACATCCCAGTGTGGTTTCGCAGTTCCACGGGTCAAATCGCTGTACTATCCAGTTTTGGGCCTTTGGTATCTAAAAAAAAAGCAGTTTGAGTGTGTCGCTCACTGTTCAGCCGCAAATATCTCTATTTAAAAAAGTGTGGTATACCCCAGTAAACAATAACTGTGGTTTTGCCATCCCACGGTAAAAAATCTCTATTATTCAGCTTTTGGTAGTTTTTTCCGTAAAGAAAAACAGTAGTGTCTCCTGACTGTTGTGGCACAAAAATATATCTGTTGAAAATAGTCTTGTGTAGGCCTGACATCCCAGTGTGGTTTCACAGTTCCACGGGTCAAATCGCTGTACTATCCAGTTTTGGGCGTTTGGTATCTAAAAAAAAAGCAGTTTGAGTGTGTCGCTCACTGTTCAGCCGCAAATATCTCTATTCAAAAAAGTGTGGTATACCCCAGTAAACAATAACTGTGGTTTTGCCATCCCACGGTAAAAAATCTCTATTATTCAGCGTTTGGTAGTTTTTTCCGTAAAGAAAAACAGTAGTGTCTCCTGACTGTTGTGACACAAAAATATATCTGTTGAAAATAGTCTTGTGTAGGCCCGACATCCCAGAGTAGTTTCGCAGTTCCACGGGTCAAATCGCTGTACTATCCAGTTTTGGGCCTTTGGTATCTAAAAAAAAGCAGTTTGAGTGTGTCGCTCACTGTTCAGCCGCAAATATCTCTATTTAAAAAAGTGTGGTATACCCCAGTAAACAATAACTGTGGTTTTGCCATCCCATGGTAAAAAATCTCTATTATTCAGCTTTTGGTAGTTTTTTCCGTAAAGAAAAACAGTAGTGTCTCCTGACTGTTGTGACACAAAAATATATCTGTTGAAAATAGTCCTGTGTAGGCCCGACATCCCAGTGTGGTTTCGCAGTTCCACGGGTCAAATCGCTGTACTATCCAGTTTTGGGCCTTTGGTATCTTAAAAAAAAGCAGTTTGAGTGTGTCGCTCACTGTTCAGCCGCAAATATCTCTATTTAAAAAAGTGTGGTATACCCCAGAAAACAATAACTGTGGTTTTGCCATCCCACGGTAAAAAATCTCTATTATTCAGCTTTTGGTAGTTTTTTCCGTACAAAAAAACAGTACTGTCTCCTGACTGTTGTGACACAAAAATATATCTGTTGAAAATAGCCTTGTGTAGGCCCGACATCCCAGTGTGGTTTCGCAGTTCCACGGGTCAAATCGCTGTACTATCCAGTTTTGGGCCTTTGGTATCTAAAAAAAAAGCAGTTTGAGTGTGTCGCTCACTGTTCAGCCGCAAATATCTCTATTTAAAAAAGTGTGGTATACCCCAGTAAACAATAACTGTGGTTTTGCCATCCCACGGTAAAAAATCTCTATTATTCAGCTTTTGGTAGTTTTTTCCGTAAAGAAAAACAGTAGTGTCTCCTGACTGTTGTGTCACAAAAATATATCTGTTGAAAATAGTCTTGTGTAGGCCTGACATCCCAGTGTGGTTTCGCAGTTCCACGGGTCAAATCGCTGTACTATCCAGTTTTGGGCGTTTGGTATCTAAAAAAAAAGCAGTTTGAGTGTGTCGCTCACTGTTCAGCCGCAAATATCTCTATTCAAAAAAGTGTGGTATACCCCAGTAAACAATAACTGTGGTTTTGCCATCCCATGGTAAAAAATCTCTATTATTCAGCTTTTGGTAGTTTTTTCCGTAAAGAAAAACAGTAGTGTCTCCTGACTGTTGTGACACAAAAATATATCTGTTGAAAATAGTCCTGTGTAGGCCCGACATCCCCGTGTGGTTTCGCAGTTCCACGGGTCAAATCGCTGTACTATCCAGTTTTGGGCCTTTGGTATCTTAAAAAAAAGCAGTTTGAGTGTGTCGCTCACTGTTCAGCCGCAAATATCTCTATTTAAAAAAGTGTGGTATACCCCAGAAAACAATAACTGTGGTTTTGCCATCCCACGGTAAAAAATCTCTATTATTCAGCTTTTGGTAGTTTTTTCCATAAAGAAAAACAGTAGTGTCTCCTGACTGTTGTGACACAAAAATATATCTGTTGAAAATAGTCTTGTGTAGGCCCGACATCCCAGTGTGGTTTCGCAGTTCCACGGGTCAAATCGCTGTACTATCCAGTTTTGGGCCTTTGGTATCTAAAAAAAAAGCAGTTTGAGTGTGTCGCTCACTGTTCAGCCGCAAATCTCTCAATTTAAAAATTGTGGTATACCCCAGTAAACAATAACTGTGGTTTTGCCATCCCACGGTAAAAAATCTCTATTATTCAGCTTTTGGTAGTTTTTTCCATAAAGAAAAACAGTAGTGTCTCCTGACTGTTGTGACACAAAAATATATCTGTTGAAAATAATCTCGTGTAGGCCCGACATCCCATTGTGGTTTCGCAGTTCCACGGGTCAAATCGCTGTACTATCCAGTTTTGGGCCTTTGGTATCTAAAAAAAAAGCAGTTTGAGTGTGTCGCTCACTGTTCAGCCGCAAATATCTCTATTTAAAAAAGTGTGGTATACCCCAGTAAATAATAACTGTGGTTTTGCCATCCCACGGTAAAAAATCTCTATTATTCAGCTTTTGGTAGTTTTTTCCGTACAAAAAAACAGTACTGTCTCCTGACTGTTGTGACACAAAAATATATCTGTTGAAAATAGCCTTGTGTAGGCCCGACATCCCAGTGTGGTTTCGCAGTTCCACGGGTCAAATCGCTGTACTATCCAGTTTTGGGCCTTTGGTATCTAAAAAAAAAGCAGTTTGAGTGTGTCGCTCACTGTTCAGCCGCAAATATCTCTATTTAAAAAAGTGTGGTATGCCCCAGTACACAATAACTGTGGTTTTGCCATCCCACGGTAAAAAATCTCTATTATTCAGCTTTTGGTAGTTTTTTCCGTAAAGAAAAACAGTAGTGTCTCCTGACTGTTGTGGCACAAAAATATATCTGTTGAAAATAGTCTTGTGTAGTCCTGACATCCCAGTGTGGTTTCGCAGTTCCACGGGTCAAATCGCTGTACTATCCAGTTTTGGGCGTTTGGTATCTAAAAAAAAAGCAGTTTGAGTGTGTCGCTCACTGTTCAGCCGCAAATATCTCTATTTAAAAAAGTGTGGTATACCCCAGTAAACAATAACTGTGGTTTTGCCATCCTACGGTAAAAACTCTCTATTATTCAGCGTTTGGTAGTTTTTTCCGTAAAGAAAAACAGTAGTGTCTCCTGACTGTTGTGACACAAAAATATATCTGTTGAAAATAGTCTTGTGTAGGCCCGACATCCCAGAGTAGTTTCGCAGTTCCACGGGTCAAATCGCTGTACTATCCAGTTTTGGGCCTTTGGTATCTAAAAAAAAAGCAGTTTGAGTGTGTCGCTCACTGTTCAGCCGCAAATATCTCTATTTAAAAAAGTGTGGTATACCCCAGTAAACAATAACTGTGGTTTTGCCATCCCATGGTAAAAAATCTCTATTATTCAGCTTTTGGTAGTTTTTTCCGTAAAGAAAAACAGTAGTGTCTCCAGACTGTTGTGACACAAAAATAAATCTGTTGAAAATAGTCCTGTGTAGGCCCGACATCCCAGTGTGGTTTCGCAGTTCCACGGGTCAAATCGCTGTACTATCCAGTTTTGGGCCTTTGGTATCTTAAAAAAAAGCAGTTTGAGTGTGTCGCTCACTGTTCAGCCGCAAATATCTCTATTTAAAAAAGTGTGGTATACCCCAGAAAACAATAACTGTGGTTTTGCCATCCCACGGTAAAAAATCTCTATTATTCAGCTTTTGGTAGTTTTTTCCGTACAAAAAAACAGTACTGTCTCCTGACTGTTGTGACACAAAAATATATCTGCTGAAAATAGCCTTGTGTAGGCCCGACATCCCAGTGTGGTTTCGCAGTTCCACCGGTCAAATCGCTGTACTATCCAGTTTTGGGCCTTTGGTATCTAAAAAAAAAGCAGTTTGAGTGTGTCGCTCACTGTTCAGCCGCAAATATCTCTATTTAAAAAAGTGTGGTATACCCCAGTAAACAATAACTGTGGTTTTGCCATCCCACGGTAAAAAATCTCTATTATTCAGCTTTTGGTAGTTTTTTCCGTAAAGAAAAACAGTAGTGTCTCCTGACTGTTGTGTCACAAAAATATATCTGTTGAAAATAGTCTTGTGTAGGCCTGACATCCCAGTGTGGTTTCGCAGTTCCACGGGTCAAATCGCTGTACTATCCAGTTTTGGGCGTTTGGTATCTAAAAAAAAAGCAGTTTGAGTGTGTCGCTCACTGTTCAGCCGCAAATATCTCTATTCAAAAAAGTGTGGTATACCCCAGTAAACAATAACTGTGGTTTTGCCATCCCATGGTAAAAAATCTCTATTATTCAGCTTTTGGTAGTTTTTTCCGTAAAGAAAAACAGTAGTGTCTCCTGACTGTTGTGACACAAAAATATATCTGTTGAAAATAGTCCTGTGTAGGCCCGACATCCCTGTGTGGTTTCGCAGTTCCACGGGTCAAATCGCTGTACTCTCCAGTTTTGGGCCTTTGGTATCTAAAAAAAAAGCAGTTTGAGTGTGTCGCTCACTGTTCAGCCGCAAATATCTCTATTTAAAAAAGTGTGGTATACCCCAGTAAACAATAACTGTGGTTTTGCCATCCCACGGTAAAAAATCTCTATTATTCAGCTTTTGGTAGTTTTTTCCGTAAAGAAAAACAGTAGTGTCTCCTGACTGTTGTGTCACAAAAATATATCTGTTGAAAATAGTCTTGTGTAGGCCTGACATCCCAGTGTGGTTTCGCAGTTCCACGGGTCAAATCGCTGTACTATCCAGTTTTGGGCGTTTGGTATCTAAAAAAAAAGCAGTTTGAGTGTGTCGCTCACTGTTCAGCCGCAAATATCTCTATTCAAAAAAGTGTGGTATACCCCAGTAAACAATAACTGTGGTTTTGCCATCCCATGGTAAAAGATCTCTATTATTCAGCTTTTGGTAGTTTTTTCCGTAAAGAAAAACAGTAGTGTCTCCTGACTGTTGTGACACAAAAATATATCTGTTGAAAATAGTCCTGTGTAGGCCCGACATCCCTGTGTGGTTTCGCAGTTCCACGGGTCAAATCGCTGTACTCTCCAGTTTTGGGCCTTTGGTATCTTAAAAAAAAGCAGTTTGAGTGTGTCGCTCACTGTTCAGCCGCAAATATCTCTATTTAAAAAAGTGTGGTATACCCCAGAAAACAATAACTGTGGTTTTGCCATCCCACGGTGAAAAATCTCTATTATTCAGCTTTTGGTAGTTTTTTCCATAAAGAAAAACAGTAGTGTCTCCTGACTGTTGTGACACAAAAATATATCTGTAGAAAATAGTCTCGTGTAGGCCCGACATCCCAGTGTGGTTTCGCAGTTCCACGGGTCAAATCGCTGTACTATCCAGTTTTGGGCCTTTGGTATCTAAAAAAAAAGCAGTTTGAGTGTGTCGCTCACTGTTCAGCCGCAAATCTCTCTATTTTAAAATTGTGGTATACCCCAGTAAACAATAACTGTGGTTTTGCCATCCCACGGTAAAAAATCTCTATTATTCAGCTTTTGGTAGTTTTTTCCATAAAGAAAAACAGTAGTGTCTCCTGACTGTTGTGACACAAAAATATATCTGTTGAAAATAATCTCGTGTAGGCCCGACATCCCATTGTGGTTTCGCAGTTCCACGGGTCAAATCGCTGTACTATCCAGTTTTGGGCCTTTGGTATCTAAAAAAAAAGCAGTTTGAGTGTGTCGCTCACTGTTCAGCCGCAAATATCTCTATTTAAAAAAGTGTGGTATACCCCAGTAAATAATAACTGTGGTTTTGCCATCCCACGGTAAAAAATCTCTATTATTCAGCTTTTGGTAGTTTTTTCCGTACAAAAAAACAGTACTGTCTCCTGACTGTTGTGACACAAAAATATATCTGTTGAAAATAGCCTTGTGTAGGCCCGACATCCCAGTGTGGTTTCGCAGTTCCACGGGTCAAATCGCTGTACTATCCAGTTTTGGGCCTTTGGTATCTAAAAAAAAAGCAGTTTGAGTGTGTCGCTCACTGTTCAGCCGCAAATATCTCTATTTAAAAAAGTGTGGTATGCCCCAGTAAACAATAACTGTGGTTTTGCCATCCCACGGTAAAAAATCTCTATTATTCAGCTTTTGGTATTTTTTTCCGTAAAGAAAAACAGTAGTGTCTCCTGACTGTTGTGGCACAAAAATATATCTGTTGAAAATAGTCTTGTGTAGGCCCGACATCCCAGTGTGGTTTCGCAGTTCCACGGGTCAAATCGCTGTACTATCCAGTTTTGGTCCTTTGGTATCTAAAAAAAAAGCAGTTTGAGTGTGTCGCTCACTGTTCAACCGCAAATATCTCTATTTAAAAAAGTGTGGTATACCCCAGTAAACAATAACTGTGGTTTTGCAATCCCACGGTAAAAAATCTCTATTTTTCAGCTTTTGGTTGTTTTTTCCATAAAGAAAAACAGTAGTGTCTCCTGACTGTTGTGACACAAAAATATATCTGTTGAAAATAGTCTTGTGTAGGCCTGACATCCCAGTGTGGTTTCGCAGTTCCACGGGTCAAATCGCTGTACTATCCAGTTTTGGGCCTTTGGTATCTAAAAAAAAAGCAGTTTGAGTGTGTCGCTCACTGTTCAGCCGCAAATATCTCTATTTAAAAAAGTGTGGTATACCCCAGTAAACAATAACTGTGGTTTTGCCATCCGACGGTAAAAAATCTCTATTATTCAGCTTTTGGTAGTTTTTTCCGTAAAGAAAAACAGTAGTGTCTCCTGACTGTTGTGACACAAAAATATATCTGTTGAAAATAGTCTTGTGTAGGCCCGACATCCCAGTGTGGTTTCGCAGTTCCACGGGTCAAATCGCTGTACTATCCAGTTTTGGGCCTTTGGTATCTAAAAAAAAAGCAGTTTGAGTGTGTCGCTCACTGTTCAGCTGCAAATATCTCTATTTAAAAAAGTGTGGTATACCCCAGTAAACAATAACTGTGGTTTTGCCATCCCACGGTAAAAAATCTCTATTAGTCAGCTTTTGGTAGATTTTTCCGTAAAGAAAAACAGTAGTGTCTCCTGACTGTTGTGACACAAAAATATATCTGTTGAAAATAGTCTTGTGTAGGCCCGACATCCCAGTGTGGTTTCGCAGTTCCACGGGTCAAATCGCTGTACTATCCAGTTTTGGGCCTTTGGTATCTAAAAAAAAGCAGTTTGAGTGTGTCGCTCACTGTTCAGCCGCAAATATCTCTATTTAAAAAAGTGTGGTATACCCCAGTAAACAATAACTGTGGTTTTGCCATCCCACGGTTAAAAAATCTCTATTATTCAGCTTTTGGTAGTTTTTTCCGTAAAGAAAAACAGTAGTGTCTCCTGACTGTTGTGACACAAAAATATATCTGTTGAAAATAGTCCTGTGTAGGCCCGACATCCCAGTGTGGTTTCGCAGTTCCACGGGTCAAATCGCTGTACTATCCAGTTTTGGGCCTTTGGTATCTTAAAAAAAGCAGTTTGAGTGTGTCGCTCACTGTTCAGCCGCAAATATCTCTATTTAAAAAAGTGTGGTATACCCCAGAAAACAATAACTGTGGTTTTGCCATCCCACGGTAAAAAATCTCTATTATTCAGCTTTTGGTAGTTTTTTCCATAAAGAAAAACAGTAGTGTCTCCTGACACAAAAATATATCTGTTGAAAATAGTCTCGTGTAGGCCCGACATCCCAGTGTGGTTTCGCAGTTCCACGGGTCAAATCGCTGTACTATCCAGTTTTGGGCATTTGGTATCTAAAAAAAAAGCAGTTTGAGTGTGTCGCTCACTGTTCAGCCGCAAATCTCTCTATTTAAAAAAGTGTGGTATACCCCAGTAAACAATAACTGTGGTTTTGCCATACCACGGTAAAAAATCTCTATTATTCAGCTTTTGGTAGTTTTTTCCATAAAGAAAAACAGTAGTGTCTCCTGACTGTTGTGACACAAAAATATATCTGTTGAAAATAATCTCGTGTAGGCCCGACATCCCATTGTGGTTTCGCAGTTCCACGGGTCAAATCGCTGTACTATCCAGTTTTGGGCCTTTGGTATCTAAAAAAAAAAGCAGTTTGAGTGTGTCGCTCACTGTTCAGCCGCAAATATCTCTATTTAAAAAAGTGTGGTATACCCCAGTAAATAATAACTGTGGTTTTGCCATCCCACGGTAAAAAATCTCTATTATTCAGCTTTTGGTAGTTTTTTCCGTACATAAAAACAGTACTGTCTCCTGACTGTTGTGACACAAAAATATATCTGTTGAAAATAGCCTTGTGTAGGCCCGACATCCCAGTGTAGTTTCGCAGTTCCACGGGTCAAATCGCTGTACTATCCAGTTTTGGGCCTTTGGTATCTAAAAAAAAAGCAGTTTGAGTGTGTCGCTCACTGTTCAGCCGCAAATATCTCTATTTAAAAAAGTGTGGTATACCCCAGTAAACAATAACTGTGGTTTTGCCATCCCACGGTAAAAAATCTCTATTATTCAGCTTTTGGTAGTATTTTCCGTAAAGAAAAACAGTAGTGTCTCCTGACTGTTGTGGCACAAAAATATATCTGTTGAAAATAGTCTTGTGTAGGCCTGACATCCCAGTGTGGTTTCGCAGTTCCACGGGTCAAATCGCTGTACTATCCAGTTTTGGGCGTTTGGTATCTAAAAAAAAAGCAGTTTGAGTGTGTCGCTCACTGTTCAGCCGCAAATTTCTCTATTCAAAAAAGTGTGGTATACCCCAGTAAACAATAACTGTGGTTTTGCCATCCCACGGTAAAAAATCTCTATTATTCAGCGTTTGCTAGTTTTTTCCGTAAAGAAAAACAGTAGTGTCTCCTGACTGTTGTGACACAAAAATATATCTGTTGAAAATAGTCTTGTGTAGGCCCGACATCCCAGTGTGGTTTCGCAGTTCCATGGGTCAAATCGCTGTACTATCCAGTTTTGGGCCTTTGGTATCTTAAAAAAAAGCAGTTTGAGTGTGTCGCTCACTGTTCAGCCGCAAATATCTCTATTTAAAAAAGTGTGGTATACCCCAGAAAACAATAACTGTGGTTTTGCCATCCCACGGTAAAAAATCTCTATTATTCAGCTTTTGGTAGTTTTTTCCATAAAGAAAAACAGTAGTGTCTCCTGACTGTTGTGACACAAAAATATATCTGTTGAAAATAATCTCGTGTAGGCCCGACATCCCATTGTGGTTTCGCAGTTCCACGGGTCAAATCGCTGTACTATCCAGTTTTGGGCCTTTGGTATCTAAAAAAAAAGCAGTTTGAGTGTGTCGCTCACTGTTCAGCCGCAAATATCTTTATTTAAAAAAGTGTGGTATACCCCAGTAAATAATAACTGTGGTTTTGCCATCCCACGGTAAAAAATCTCTATTATTCAGCTTTTGGTAGTTTTTTCCGTACAAAAAAACAGTACTGTCTCCTGACTGTTGTGACACAAAAATATATCTGTTGAAAATAGCCTTGTGTAGGCCCGACATCCCAGTGTGGTTTCGCAGTTCCACGGGTCAAATCGCTGTACTATCCAGTTTTGGGCCTTTGGTATCTAAAAAAAAAGCAGTTTGAGTGTGTCGCTCACTGTTCAGCCGCAAATATCTCTATTTAAAAAAGTGTGGTATACCCCAGTAAACAATAACTGTGGTTTTGCCATCCCACGGTAAAAAATCTCTATTATTCAGCTTTTGGTAGTTTTTTCCGTAAAGAAAAACAGTAGTGTCTCCTGACTGTTGTGGCACAAAAATATATCTGTTGAAAATAGTCTTGTGTAGTCCTGACATCCCAGTGTGGTTTCGCAGTTCCACGGGTCAAATCGCTGTACTATCCAGTTTTGGGCGTTTGGTATCTAAAAAAAAAGCAGTTTGAGTGTGTCGCTCACTGTTCAGCCGCAAATATCTCTATTTAAAAAAGTGTGGTATACCCCAGTAAACAATAACTGTGGTTTTGCCATCCCACGGTAAAAAATCTCTATTATTCAGCGTTTGGTAGTTTTTTCCGTAAAGAAAAACAGTACTGTCTCCTGACTGTTGTGACACAAAAATATATCTGTTGAAAATAGCCTTGTGTAGGCCCGACATCCCAGTGTGGTTTCGCAGTTCCACGGGTCAAATCGCTGTACTATCCAGTTTTGGGCCTTTGGTATCTAAAAAAAAAGCAGTTTGAGTGTGTCGCTCACTGTTCAGCCGCAAATATCTCTATTTAAAAAAGTGTGGTATACCCCAGTAAACAATAACTGTGGTTTTGCCATCCCACGGTAAAAAATCTCTATTATTCAGCTTTTGGTAGTTTTTTCCGTAAAGAAAAACAGTAGTGTCTCCTGACTGTTGTGGCACAAAAATATATCTGTTGAAAATAGTCTTGTGTAGTTATGACATCCCAGTGTGGTTTCGCAGTTCCACGGGTCAAATCGCTGTACTATCCAGTTTTGGGCGTTTGGTATCTAAAAAAAAAGCAGTATGAGTGTGTCGCTCACTGTTCAGCCGCAAATATCTCTATTTAAAAAAGTGTGGTATACCCCAGTAAACAATAACTGTGGTTTTGCCATCCCACGGTAAAAAATCTCTATTATTCAGCGTTTGGTAGTTTTTTCCGTAAAGAAAAACAGTAGTGTCTCCTGACTGTTGTGACACAAAAATATATCTGTTGAAAATAGTCTTGTGTAGGCCCGACATCCCAGTGTGGTTTCGCAGTTCCACGGGTCAAATCGCTGTACTATCCAGTTTTGGTCCTTTGGTATCTAAAAAAAAGCAGTTTGAGTGTGTCGCTCACTGTTCAACCGCAAATATCTCTATTTAAAAAAGTGTGGTATACCCCAGTAAACAATAACTGTGGTTTTGCCATCCCACGGTAAAAAATCTCTATTTTTCAACTTTTGGTAGTTTTTTCCATAAAGAAAAACAGTAGTGTCTCCTGACTGTTGTGACACAAAAATATATCTGTTGAAAATAGTCTTGTGTAGGCCTGACATCCCAGTGTGGTTTCGCAGTTCCACGGGTCAAATCGCTGTACTATCCAGTTTTGGGCGTTTGGTATCTAAAAAAAAAGCAGTTTCAGTGTGTCGCTCACTGTTCAGCCGCAAATTTCTCTATTCAAAAAAGTGTGGTATACCCCAGTAAACAATAACTGTGGTTTTGCCATCCCACGGTAAAAAATCTCTATTATTCAGCTTTTGGTAGTTTTTTCCATAAAGAAAAACAGTAGTGTCTCCTGACTGTTGTGACACAAAAATATATCTGTTGAAAATAATCTCGTGTAGGCCCGACATCCCATTGTGGTTTCGCAGTTCCACGGGTCAAATCGCTGTACTATCCAGTTTTGGGCCTTTGGTATCTAAAAAAAAAGCAGTTTGAGTGTGTCGCTCACTGTTCAGCCGCAAATATCTCTATTTAAAAAAGTGTGGTATACCCCAGTAAATAATAACTGTGGTTTTGCCATCCCACGGTAAAAAATCTCTATTATTCAGCTTTTGGTAGTTTTTTCCGTACAAAAAAACAGTACTGTCTCCTGACTGTTGTGACACAAAAATATATCTGTTGAAAATAGCCTTGTGTAGGCCCGACATCCCAGTGTGGTTTCGCAGTTCCACGGGTCAAATCGCTGTACTATCCAGTTTTGGGCCTTTGGTATCTAAAAAAAAAGCAGTTTGAGTGTGTCGCTCACTGTTCAGCCGCAAATATCTCTATTTAAAAAAGTGTGGTATACCCCAGTAAACAATAACTGTGGTTTTGCCATCCCACGGTAAAAAATCTCTATTATTCAGCTTTTGGTAGTTTTTTCCGTAAAGAAAAACAGTAGTGTCTCCTGACTGTTGTGGCACAAAAATATATCTGTTGAAAATAGTCTTGTGTAGTCCTGACATCCCAGTGTGGTTTCGCAGTTCCACGGGTCAAATCGCTGTACTATCCAGTTTTGGGCGTTTGGTATCTAAAAAAAAAGCAGTTTGAGTGTGTCGCTCACTGTTCAGCCGCAAATATCTCTATTTAAAAAAGTGTGGTATACCCCAGTAAACAATAACTGTGGTTTTGCCATCCCACGGTAAAAAATCTCTATTATTCAGCGTTTGGTAGTTTTTTCCGTAAAGAAAAACAGTACTGTCTCCTGACTGTTGTGACACAAAAATATATCTGTTGAAAATAGCCTTGTGTAGGCCCGACATCCCAGTGTGGTTTCGCAGTTCCACGGGTCAAATCGCTGTACTATCCAGTTTTGGGCCTTTGGTATCTAAAAAAAAAGCAGTTTGAGTGTGTCGCTCACTGTTCAGCCGCAAATATCTCTATTTAAAAAAGTGTGGTATACCCCAGTAAACAATAACTGTGGTTTTGCCATCCCACGGTAAAAAATCTCTATTATTCAGCTTTTGGTAGTTTTTTCCGTAAAGAAAAACAGTAGTGTCTCCTGACTGTTGTGGCACAAAAATATATCTGTTGAAAATAGTCTTGTGTAGTTATGACATCCCAGTGTGGTTTCGCAGTTCCACGGGTCAAATCGCTGTACTATCCAGTTTTGGGCGTTTGGTATCTAAAAAAAAAGCAGTATGAGTGTGTCGCTCACTGTTCAGCCGCAAATATCTCTATTTAAAAAAGTGTGGTATACCCCAGTAAACAATAACTGTGGTTTTGCCATCCCACGGTAAAAAATCTCTATTATTCAGCGTTTGGTAGTTTTTTCCGTAAAGAAAAACAGTAGTGTCTCCTGACTGTTGTGACACAAAAATATATCTGTTGAAAATAGTCTTGTGTAGGCCCGACATCCCAGTGTGGTTTCGCAGTTCCACGGGTCAAATCGCTGTACTATCCAGTTTTGGTCCTTTGGTATCTAAAAAAAAGCAGTTTGAGTGTGTCGCTCACTGTTCAACCGCAAATATCTCTATTTAAAAAAGTGTGGTATACCCCAGTAAACAATAACTGTGGTTTTGCCATCCCACGGTAAAAAATCTCTATTTTTCAACTTTTGGTAGTTTTTTCCATAAAGAAAAACAGTAGTGTCTCCTGACTGTTGTGACACAAAAATATATCTGTTGAAAATAGTCTTGTGTAGGCCTGACATCCCAGTGTGGTTTCGCAGTTCCACGGGTCAAATCGCTGTACTATCCAGTTTTGGGCCTTTGGTATCTAAAAAAAAAGCAGTTTGAGTGTGTCGCTCACTGTTCAGCAGCAAATATCTCTATTTAAAAAAGTGTGGTATACCCCAGTAAACAATAGCTGTGGTTTTGCCATCCGACGATAAAAAATCTCTATTATTCAGCTTTTGGTAGTTTTTTCCGTAAAGAAAAACAGTAGTGTCTCCTGACTGTTGTGACACAAAAATATATCTGTTGAAAATAGTCTTGTGTAGGCCCGACATCCCAGTGTGGTTTCGCAGTTCCACGGGTCAAATCGCTGTACTATCCAGTTTTGGGCCTTTGGTATCTAAAGAAAAAGCAGTTTGAGTGTGTCGCTCACTGTTCAGCTGCAAATATCTCTATTTAAAAAAGTGTGGTATACCCCAGTAAACAATAACTGTGGTTTTGCCATCCCACGGTAAAAAATCTCTATTAGTCAGCTTTTGGTAGATTTTTCCGTAAAGAAAAACAGTAGTGTCTCCTGACTGTTGTGACACAAAAATATATCTGTTGAAAATAGTCTTGTGTAGGCCCGACATCCCAGTGTGGTTTCGCAGTTCCACGGGTCAAATCGCTGTACTATCCAGTTTTGGGCCTTTGGTATCTAAAAAAAAGCAGTTTGAGTGTGTCGCTCACTGTTCAGCCGCAAATATCTCTATTTAAAAAAGTGTGGTATACCCCAGTAAACAATAACTGTGGTTTTGCCATCCCACGGTTAAAAAATCTCTATTATTCAGCTTTTGGTAGTTTTTTCCGTAAAGAAAAACAGTAGTGTCTCCTGACTGTTGTGACACAAAAATATATCTGTTGAAAATAGTCCTGTGTAGGCCCGACATCCCAGTGTGGTTTCGCAGTTCCACGGGTCAAATCGCTGTACTATCCAGTTTTGGGCCTTTGGTATCTTAAAAAAAAGCAGTTTGAGTGTGTCGCTCACTGTTCAGCCGCAAATATCTCTATTTAAAAAAGTGTGGTATACCCCAGAAAACAATAACTGTGGTTTTGCCATCCCACGGTAAAAAATCTCTATTATTCAGCTTTTGGTAGTTTTTTCCATAAAGAAAAACAGTAGTGTCTCCTGACTGTTGTGACACAAAAATATATCTGTTGAAAATAGTCTCGTGTAGGCCCTACATCCCAGAGTGGTTTCGCAGTTCCACGGGTCAAATCGCTGTACTATCCAGTTTTGGGCATTTGGTATCTAAAAAAAAAGCAGTTTGAGTGTGTCGCTCACTGTTCAGCCGCAAATCTCTCTATTTAAAAAAGTGTGGTATACCCCAGTAAACAATAACTGTGGTTTTGCCATCCCACGGTAAAAAATCTCTATTATTCAGCTTTTGGTTGTTTTTTCCATAAAGAAAAACAGTAGTGTCTCCTGACTGTTGTGACACAAAAATATATCTGTTGAAAATAATCTCGTGTAGGCCCGACATCCCATTGTGGTTTCGCAGTTCCACGGGTCAAATCGCTGTACTATCCAGTTTTGGGCCTTTGGTATCTAAAAAAAAAGCAGTTTGAGTTTGTCGCTCACTGTTCAGCCGCAAATATCTCTATTTAAAAAAGTGTGGTATACCCCAGTAAATAATAACTGTGGTTTTGCCGTCCCACGGTAAAAAATCTCTATTATTCAGCTTTTGGTAGTTTTTTCCGTCCAAAAAAACAGTACTGTCTCCTGACTGTTGTGACACAAAAATATATCTGTTGAAAATAGCCTTGTGTAGGCCCGACATCCCAGTGTGGTTTCGCAGTTCCACGGGTCAAATCGCTGTACTATCCAGTTTTGGGCCTTTGGTATCTAAAAAAAAAGCAGTTTGAGTGTGTCGCTCACTGTTCAGCCGCAAATATCTCTATTTAAAAAAGTGTGGTATACCCCAGTAAACAATAACTGTGGTTTTGCCATCCCACGGTAAAAAATCTCTATTATTCAGCTTTTGGTAGTTTTTTCCGTAAAGAAAAACAGTAGTGTCTCCTGACTGTTGTGGCACAAAAATATATCTGTTGAAAATAGTCTTGTGTAGTCCTGACATCCCAGTGTGGTTTCGCAGTTCCACGGGTCAAATCGCTGTACTATCCAGTTTTGGGCGTTTGGTATCTAAAAAAAAAGCAGTTTGAGTGTGTCGCTCACTGTTCAGCCGCAAATATCTCTATTTAAAAAAGTGTGGTATACCCCAGTAAACAATAACTGTGGTTTTGCCATCCCACGGTAAAAAATCTCTATTATTCAGCGTTTGGTAGTTTTTTCCGTAAAGAAAAACAGTAGTGTCTCCTGACTGTTGTGACACAAAAATATATCTGTTGAAAATGGTCTTGTGTAGGCCCGACATCCCAGTGTGCTTTCGCAGTTCCACGGGTCAAATCGCTGTACTATCCAGTTTTGGGCCTTTGGTATCTAAAAAAAAAGCAGTTTGAGTGTGTCGCTCACTGTTCAACCGCAAATATCTCTATTTAAAAAAGTGTGGTATACCCCAGTAAACAATAACTGTGGTTTTGCCATCCCACGGTAAAAAATCTCTATTTTTCAGCTTTTGGTAGTTTTTTCCATAAAGAAAAACAGTAGTGTCTCCTGACTGTTGTGACACAAAAATATATCTGTTGAAAATAGTCTTGTGTAGGCCTGACATCCCAGTGTGGTTTCGCAGTTCCACGGGTCAAATCGCTGTACTATCCAGTTTTGGGCCTTTGGTATCTAAAAAAAAAGCAGTTTGAGTGTGTCGCTCACTGTTCAGCCGCAAATATCTTTGTTTAAAAAAGTGTGGTATACCCCAGTAAACAATAACTGTGGTTTTGCCATCCGACGGTAAAAAATCTCTATTATTCAGCTTTGTGGTAGTTTTTTCCATAAAGAAAAACAGTAGTGTCTCCTGACTGTTGTGACACAAAAATATATCTGTTGAAAATAGTTTTGTGTAGGCCTGACATCCCAGTGTGGTTTGCAGTTCCATGGGTCAAATCGCTGTACTATCCAGTTTTGGGCCTTTGGTATCTAAAAAAAAAGCAGTTTGAGTGTGTCGCTCACTGTTCAGCCGCAAATATCTCTATTTAAAAAAGTGTGGTATACCCCAGTAAACAATAATTGTGGTTTTGCCATCCCACGGTAAAAAATATCCGTTATTCAGCTTTTGGTAGATTTTTCTGTAAAGAAAAACAGTAGTGTCTCCTGACTGTTGTGACACAAAAATATATCTGTTGAAAATAGTCTTGTGTAGGCCCGACATCCCAATGTGGTTTCGCAGTTCCACGGGTCAAATCGCTGTACTATCCAGTTTTGGGCCTTTGGTATCTAAAAAAAAAGCAGTTTGAGTGTGTCGCTCACTGTTCAGCCGCAAATATCTCTATTTAAAAAAGTGTGGTATACCCCAGTAAACAATAACTGTGGTTTTGCCATCCCACGGTAAAAAATCTCTATTATTCAGCTTTTGGTAGTTTCTTCCGTAAAGAAAAACAGTAGTGTCTCCTGACTGTTGTGACACAAAAATATATCTGATGAAAATAGTCTTGTGTAGGCCCGACATCCCAGTGTGGTTTCGAAGTTCCACGGGTCAAATCGCTGTACTATCCAGTTTTGGGCCTTTGGTATCTAAAAAAAAAGCAGTTTGAGTGTGTCGCTCACTGTTCAGCCGCAAATATCTCTATTTAGAAAAGTGTGGTATACCCCAGTAAACAATAACTGTGGTTTTGCCATCCCACGGTAAAAATCTCTATTATTCAGCTTTTGGTAGTTTTTTCCGTAAAGAGAAACAGTAGTGTCTCCTGACTGTTGTGACACAAAAATATATCTGTTGAAAATAGTCTTGTGTAGGCCCGACATGCCAGTGTGGTTTCGCAGTTCCACGGGTCAAATCGCTGTACTATCCAGTTTTGGGCCTTTGGTATCTAAAAAAAAAGCAGTTTGAGTGTGTCGCTCACTGTTCAGCTGCAAATATCTCTATTTAAAAAAGTGTGGTATACCCCAGTAAACAATAACTGTGGTTTTGCCATCCCATGGTAAAAAATCTCTATTAGTCAGCTTTTGGTAGATTTTTCCGTAAAGAAAAACAGTAGTGTCTCCTGACTGTTGTGACACAAAAATATATCTGTTGAAAATAGTCTTGTGTAGGCCCGACATCCCAGTGTGGTTTCGCAGTTCCACGGGTCAAATCGCTGTACTATCCAGTTTTGGGCCTGTGGTATCTAAAAAAAAGCAGTTTGAGTGTGTCGCTCACTGTTCAGCCGCAAATATCTCTATTTAAAAAAGTGTGGTATACCCCAGTAAACAATAACTGTGGTTTTGCCATCCCACGGTTAAAAAATCTCTATTATTCAGCTTTTGGTAGTTTTTTCCGTAAAGAAAAACAGTAGTGTCTCCTGACTGTTGTGACACAAAAATATATCTGTTGAAAATAGTCCTGTGTAGGCCCGACATCCCAGTGTGGTTTCGCAGTTCCACGGGTCAAATCGCTGTACTATCCAGTTTTGGGCCTTTGGTATCTAAAAAAAAGCAGTTTGAGTGTGTCGCTCACTGTTCAGCCGCAAATATCTCTATTTAAAAAAGTGTGGTATACCCCAGAAAACAATAACTGTGGTTTTGCCATCCCACGGTAAAAAATCTCTATTATTCAGCTTTTGGTAGTTTTTTCCATAAAGAAAAACAGTAGTGTCTCCTGACTGTTGTGACACAAAAATATATCTGTTGAAAATAGTCTCGTGTAGGCCCGACATCCCAGTGTGGTTTCGCAGTTCCACGGGTCAAATCGCTGTACTATCCAGTTTTGGGCCTTTGGTATCTAAAAAAAAAGCAGTTTGAGTGTGTCGCTCACTGTTCAGCTGCAAATATCTCTATTTAAAAAAGTGTGGTAAAACCCCAGTAAATAATAACTGTGGTTTTGTCATCCCACGGTAAAAAATCTCTATTATTCAGCTTTTGGTAGTTTTTTCCGTACAGAAAAACAGTAGTGTCTCCTGACTGTTGTGACACAAAAATATATCTGTTGAAAATAGTCTTGTGTAGGCCCGACATCCCAGTGTGGTTTCGCAGTTCCACGGGTCAAATCGCTGTACTATCCAGTTTTGGGCCTTTGGTATCTAAAAAAAAACCAGTTTGAGTGTTTCGCTCACTGTTCAGCCGCAAATATCTCTATTTAAAAAAGCGTGGTATACCCCAGTAAACAATAACTGTGGTTTTGCCATCCCACGGTAAAAATCTCTATTATTCAGCTTTTGGTAGTTTTTTCCATAAAGAAAAACAGTAGTGTCTCCTGACTGTTGTGAAAAAAATATATATCTGTTGAAAATAGTCTTGTGTAGGCCCGACATCCCAGTGTGGTTTCGCAGTTCCACGGGTCAAATCGCTGTACTATTCAGTTTTGGGCCTTTGGTATCTAAAAAAAAAGCAGTTTGAGTGTGTCGCTCACTGTTCAGCCGCAAATCTCTCTATTTAAAAAAGTGTGGTATACCCCAGTAAACAATAACTGTGGTTTTGCCATCCCACGGTAAAAAATCTCTATTATTCAGCTTTTGGTAGTTTTTTCCATAAAGAAAAACAGTAGTGTCTCCTGACTGTTGTGACACAAAAATATATCTGTTGAAAATAATCTCGTGTAGGCCCGACATCCCATTGTGGTTTCGCAGTTCCACGGGTCAAATCGCTGTACTATCCAGTTTTGGGCCTTTGGTATCTAAAAAAAAAGCAGTTTGAGTGTGTCGCTCACTGTTCAGCCGCAAATATCTCTATATAAAAAAGTGTGGTATACCCCAGTAAATAACAACTGTGGTTTTGCCATCCCACGGTAAAAAATCTCTATTATTCAGCTTTTGGTAGTTTTTTCCGTACAAAAAAACAGTACTGTCTCCTGACTGTTGTGACACAAAAATATATCTGTTGAAAATAGCCTTGTGTAGGCCCGACATCCCAGTGTGGTTTCGCAGTTCCACGGGTCAAATCGCTGTACTATCCAGTTTTGGGCCTTTGGTATCTAAAAAAAAAGCAGTTTGAGTGTGTCGCTCACTGTTCAGCCGCAAATATCTCTATTTAAAAAAGTGTGGTATACCCCAGTAAACAATAACTGTGGTTTTGCCATCCCACGGTAAAAAATCTCTATTATTCAGCTTTTGGTAGTTTTTTCCGTAAAGAAAAACAGTAGTGTCTCCTGACTGTTGTGGCACAAAAATATATCTGTTGAAAATAGTCTTGTGTAGGCCTGACATCCCAGTGTGGTTTCGCAGTTCCACGGGTCAAATCGCTGTACTATCCAGTTTTGGGCGTTTGGTATCTAAAAAAAAAGCAGTTTGAGTGTGTCGCTCACTGTTCAGCCGCAAATATCTCTATTTAAAAAAGTGTGGTATACCCCAGTAAACAATAACTGTGGTTTTGCCATCCCACGGTAAAAAATCTCTATTATTCAGCGTTTGGTAGTTTTTTCCGTAAAGAAAAACAGTAGTGTCTACTGACTGTTGTGACACAAAAATATATCTGTTGAAAATAGTCTTGTGTAGGCCCGACATCCCAGTGTGGTTTCGCAGTTCCACGGGTCAAATCGCTGTAATATCCAGTTTTGGGCCTTTGGTATCTAAAAAAAAAGCAGTTTGAGTGTGTCGCTCACTGTTCAACCGCAAATATCTCTATTTAAAAAAGTGTGGTATACCCCAGTAAACAATAACTGTGGTTTTGCCATCCCACGGTAAAAAATCTCTATTATTCAGCTTTTGGTAGTTTTTTCCATAAAGAAAAACAGTAGTGTCTCCTGACTGTTGTGACACAAAAATATATCTGTTGAAAATAGTCTTGTGTAGGCCTGACATCCCAGTGTGGTTTCGCAGTTCCACGGGTCAAATCGCTGTACTATCCAGTTTTGGGCCTTTGGTATCTAAAGAAAAAGCAGTTTGAGTGTGTCGCTCACTGTTCAGCCGCAAATATCTCTATTTAAAAAAGTGTGGTATACCCCAGTAAACAATAACTGTGGTTTTGCCATCCGACGGTAAAAAATCTCTATTATTCAGCTTTTGGTAGTTTTTTCCGTAAAGAAAAACAGTAGTGTCTCCTGACTGTTGTGACACAAAAATATATCTGTTGAAAATAGTCTTGTGTAGGCCTGACATCCCAGTGTGGTTTCGCAGTTCCATGGGTCAAATCGCTGTACTATCCAGTTTTGGGCCTTTGGTATCTAAAAAAAAAGCAGTTTGAGTGTGTCGCTCACTGTTCAGCCGCAAATATCTCTATTTAAAAAAGTGTGGTATACCCCAGTAAACAATAACTGTGGTTTTGCCATCCCACGGTAAAAAATATCCATTATTCAGCTTTTGGTAGTTTTTTCTGTAAAGAAAAACAGTAGTGTATCCTGACTGTTGTGACACAAAAATATATCTGTTGAAAATAGTCTTGTGTAGGCCCGACATCCCAATGTGGTTTTGCAGTTCCACGGGTCAAATCGCTGTACTATCCAGTTTTGGGCCTTTGGTATCTAAAAAAAAAGCAGTTTGAGTGTGTCGCTCACTGTTCAGCCGCAAATATCTCTATTTAAAAAAGTGTGGTATACCCCAGTAAACAATAACTGTGGTTTTGCCATCCCACGGTAAAAAATCTCTATTATTCAGCTTTTGGTAGTTTTTTCCGTAAAGAAAAACAGTAGTGTCTCCTGACTGTTGTGACACAAAAATATATCTGATGAAAGTAGTCTTGTGTAGGCCCGACATCCCAGTGTGGTTTCGCAGTTCCACGGGTCAAATCGCTGTACTATCCAGTTTTGGGCCTTTGGTATCTAAAAAAAAAGCAGTTTGAGTGTGTCGCTCACTGTTCAGCTGCAAATATCTCTATTTAAAAAAGTGTGGTATACCCCAGTAAACAATAACTGTGGTTTTGCCATCCCACGGTAAAAAATCTCTATTATTCAGCTTTTGGTAGTTTTTTCCGTAAAGAAAAATAGTAATGTCTCCTGACTGTTGTGACACAAAAATATATCTGTTGAAAATAGTCTTGTGTAGGCCCGACATCCCATTGTGGTTTCGCAGTTCTACGGGTCAAATCGCTGTACTATCCAGTTTTGGGCCTTTGGTATCTAAAAAAAAAGCAGTTTGAGTGTGTCGCTCACTGTTCAGCTGCAAATATCTCTATTTAAAAAAGTGTGGTATACCCCAGTAAACAATAACTGTGGTTTTGCCATCCCACGGTAAAAAATCTCTATTAGTCAGCTTTTGGTAGATTTTTCCGTAAAGAAAAACAGTAGTGTCTCCTGACTGTTGTGACACAAAAATATATCTGTTGAAAATAGTCTTGTGTAGGCCCGACATCCCAGTGTGGTTTCGCAGTTCCACGGGTCAAATCGCTGTACTATCCAGTTTTGGGCCTTTGGTATCTAAAAAAAAGCAGTTTGAGTGTGTCGCTCACTGTTCAGCCGCAAATATCTCTATTTAAAAAAGTGTGGTATACCCCAGAAAACAATAACTGTGGTTTTGCCATCCCACGGTAAAAAATCTCTATTATTCAGCTTTTGGTAGTTTTTTCCGTAAAGAAAAACAGTAGTGTCTCCTGACTGTTGTGACACAAAAATATATCTGTTGAAAATAGTCTCGTGTAGGCCCGACATCCCAGTATGGTTTCGCAGTTCCACGGGTCAAATCGCTGTACTATCCAGTTTTGGGCCTTTGGTATCTAAAAAAAAATCAGTTTGAGTGTGTCGCTCACTGTTCAGCCGCAAATATCTCTATTTAAAAAAGTGTGGTATACCCCAGTAAACAATAACTGTGGTTTTGCCATCCCACGGTAAAAAATCTCTATTATTCAGCTTTTGGTAGTTTTTTCCGTAAAGAAAAACAGTAGTGTCTCCTGACTGTTGTGACACAAAAATATATCTGATGAAAATAGTCTTGTGTAGGCCCGACATCCCAGTGTGGTTTCGCAGTTCTACGGGTCAAATCGCTGTACTATCCAGTTTTGGGCCTTTGGTATCTAAAAAAAAAGCAGTTTGAGTGTGTCGCTCACTGTTCAGCTGCAAATATCTCTATTTAAAAAAGTGTGGTATACCCCAGTAAACAATAACTGTGGTTTTGCCATCCCACGGTAAAAAATCTCTATTAGTCAGCTTTTGGTAGATTTTTCCGTAAAGAAAAACAGTAGTGTCTCCTGACTGTTGTGACACAAAAATATATCTGTTGAAAATAGTCTTGTGTAGGCCCGACATCCCAGTGTGGTTTCGCAGTTCCACGGGTCAAATCGCTGTACTATCCAGTTTTGGGCCTTTGGTATCTAAAAAAAAGCAGTTTGAGTGTGTCGCTCACTGTTCAGCCGCAAATATCTCTATTTAAAAAAGTGTGGTATACCCCAGTAAACAATAACTGTGGTTTTGCCATCCCACGGTTAAAAAATCTCTATTATTCAGCTTTTGGTAGTTTTTTCCGTAAAGAAAAACAGTAGTGTCTCCTGACTGTTGTGACACAAAAATATATCTGTTGAAAATAGTCCTGTGTAGGCCCGACATCCCAGTGTGGTTTCGCAGTTCCACGGGTCAAATCGCTGTACTATCCAGTTTTGGGCCTTTGGTATCTAAAAAAAAGCAGTTTGAGTGTGTCGCTCACTGTTCAGCCGCAAATATCTCTATTTAAAAAAGTGTGGTATACCCCAGAAAACAATAACTGTGGTTTTGCCATCCCACGGTAAAAAATCTCTATTATTCAGCTTTTGGTAGTTTTTTCCGTAAAGAAAAATAGTAATGTCTCCTGACTGTTGTGACACAAAAATATATCTGTTGAAAATAGTCTCGTGTAGGCCCGACATCCCAGTGTGGTTTCGCAGTTCCACGGGTCAAATCGCTGTACTATCCAGTTTTGGGCCTTTGGTATCTAAAAAAAAAGCAGTTTGAGTGTGTCGCTCACTGTTCAGCTGCAAATATCTCTATTTAAAAAAGTGTGGTAAAACCCCAGTAAATAATAACTGTGGTTTTGTCATCCCACGGTAAAAAATCTCTATTATTCAGCTTTTGGTAGTTTTTTCCGTACAGAAAAACAGTAGTGTCTCCTGACTGTTGTGACACAAAAATATATCTGTTGAAAATAGTCTTGTGTAGGCCCGACATCCCAGTGTGGTTTCGCAGTTCCACGGGTCAAATCGCTGTACTATCCAGTTTTGGGCCTTTGGTATCTAAAAAAAAACCAGTTTGAGTGTTTCGCTCACTGTTCAGCCGCAAATATCTCTATTTAAAAAAGCGTGGTATACCCCAGTAAACAATAACTGTGGTTTTGCCATCCCACGGTAAAAATCTCTATTATTCAGCTTTTGGTAGTTTTTTCCATAAAGAAAAACAGTAGTGTCTCCTGACTGTTGTGAAAAAAATATATATCTGTTGAAAATAGTCTTGTGTAGGCCCGACATCCCAGTGTGGTTTCGCAGTTCCACGGGTCAAATCGCTGTACTATTCAGTTTTGGGCCTTTGGTATCTAAAAAAAAAGCAGTTTGAGTGTGTCGCTCACTGTTCAGCCGCAAATCTCTCTATTTAAAAAAGTGTGGTATACCCCAGTAAACAATAACTGTGGTTTTGCCATCCCACGGTAAAAAATCTCTATTATTCAGCTTTTGGTAGTTTTTTCCATAAAGAAAAACAGTAGTGTCTCCTGACTGTTGTGACACAAAAATATATCTGTTGAAAATAATCTCGTGTAGGCCCGACATCCCATTGTGGTTTCGCAGTTCCACGGGTCAAATCGCTGTACTATCCAGTTTTGGGCCTTTGGTATCTAAAAAAAAAGCAGTTTGAGTGTGTCGCTCACTGTTCAGCCGCAAATATCTCTATATAAAAAAGTGTGGTATACCCCAGTAAATAACAACTGTGGTTTTGCCATCCCACGGTAAAAAATCTCTATTATTCAGCTTTTGGTAGTTTTTTCCGTACAAAAAAACAGTACTGTCTCCTGACTGTTGTGACACAAAAATATATCTGTTGAAAATAGCCTTGTGTAGGCCCGACATCCCAGTGTGGTTTCGCAGTTCCACGGGTCAAATCGCTGTACTATCCAGTTTTGGGCCTTTGGTATCTAAAAAAAAAGCAGTTTGAGTGTGTCGCTCACTGTTCAGCCGCAAATATCTCTATTTAAAAAAGTGTGGTATACCCCAGTAAACAATAACTGTGGTTTTGCCATCCCACGGTAAAAAATCTCTATTATTCAGCTTTTGGTAGTTTTTTCCGTAAAGAAAAACAGTAGTGTCTCCTGACTGTTGTGGCACAAAAATATATCTGTTGAAAATAGTCTTGTGTAGGCCTGACATCCCAGTGTGGTTTCGCAGTTCCACGGGTCAAATCGCTGTACTATCCAGTTTTGGGCGTTTGGTATCTAAAAAAAAAGCAGTTTGAGTGTGTCGCTCACTGTTCAGCCGCAAATATCTCTATTTAAAAAAGTGTGGTATACCCCAGTAAACAATAACTGTGGTTTTGCCATCCCACGGTAAAAAATCTCTATTATTCAGCGTTTGGTAGTTTTTTCCGTAAAGAAAAACAGTAGTGTCTACTGACTGTTGTGACACAAAAATATATCTGTTGAAAATAGTCTTGTGTAGGCCCGACATCCCAGTGTGGTTTCGCAGTTCCACGGGTCAAATCGCTGTAATATCCAGTTTTGGGCCTTTGGTATCTAAAAAAAAAGCAGTTTGAGTGTGTCGCTCACTGTTCAACCGCAAATATCTCTATTTAAAAAAGTGTGGTATACCCCAGTAAACAATAACTGTGGTTTTGCCATCCCACGGTAAAAAATCTCTATTATTCAGCTTTTGGTAGTTTTTTCCATAAAGAAAAACAGTAGTGTCTCCTGACTGTTGTGACACAAAAATATATCTGTTGAAAATAGTCTTGTGTAGGCCTGACATCCCAGTGTGGTTTCGCAGTTCCACGGGTCAAATCGCTGTACTATCCAGTTTTGGGCCTTTGGTATCTAAAGAAAAAGCAGTTTGAGTGTGTCGCTCACTGTTCAGCCGCAAATATCTCTATTTAAAAAAGTGTGGTATACCCCAGTAAACAATAACTGTGGTTTTGCCATCCGACGGTAAAAAATCTCTATTATTCAGCTTTTGGTAGTTTATTCTGTAAAGAAAAACAGTAGTGTATCCTGACTGTTGTGACACAAAAATATATCTGTTGAAAATAGTCTTGTGTAGGCCCGACATCCCAATGTGGTTTTGCAGTTCCACGGGTCAAATCGCTGTACTATCCAGTTTTGGGCCTTTGGTATCTAAAAAAAAAGCAGTTTGAGTGTGTCGCTCACTGTTCAGCCGCAAATATCTCTATTTAAAAAAGTGTGGTATACCCCAGTAAACAATAACTGTGGTTTTGCCATCCCACGGTAAAAAATCTCTATTATTCAGCTTTTGGTAGTTTTTTCCGTAAAGAAAAACAGTAGTGTCTCCTGACTGTTGTGACACAAAAATATATCTGATGAAAGTAGTCTTGTGTAGGCCCGACATCCCAGTGTGGTTTCGCAGTTCCACGGGTCAAATCGCTGTACTATCCAGTTTTGGGCCTTTGGTATCTAAAAAAAAAGCAGTTTGAGTGTGTCGCTCACTGTTCAGCTGCAAATATCTCTATTTAAAAAAGTGTGGTATACCCCAGTAAACAATAACTGTGGTTTTGCCATCCCACGGTAAAAAATCTCTATTATTCAGCTTTTGGTAGTTTTTTCCGTAAAGAAAAATAGTAATGTATCCTGACTGTTGTGACACAAAAATATATCTGTTGAAAATAGTCTTGTGTAGGCCCGACATCCCAGTGTGGTTTCGCAGTTCCACGGGTCAAATCGCTGTACTATCCAGTTTTGGGCCTTTGGTATCTAAAAAAAAATCAGTTTGAGTGTGTCGCTCACTGTTCAGCCGCAAATATCTCTATTTAAAAAAGTGTGGTATACCCCAGTAAACAATAACTGTGGTTTTGCCATCCCACGGTAAAAAATCTCTATTATTCAGCTTTTGGTAGTTTTTTCCGTAAAGAAAAACAGTAGTGTCTCCTGACTGTTGTGACACAAAAATATATCTGATGAAAATAGTCTTGTGTAGGCCCGACATCCCAGTGTGGTTTCGCAGTTCTACGGGTCAAATCGCTGTACTATCCAGTTTTGGGCCTTTGGTATCTAAAAAAAAAGCAGTTTGAGTGTGTCGCTCACTGTTCAGCTGCAAATATCTCTATTTAAAAAAGTGTGGTATACCCCAGTAAACAATAACTGTGGTTTTGCCATCCCACGGTAAAAAATCTCTATTAGTCAGCTTTTGGTAGATTTTTCCGTAAAGAAAAACAGTAGTGTCTCCTGACTGTTGTGACACAAAAATATATCTGTTGAAAATAGTCTTGTGTAGGCCCGACATCCCAGTGTGGTTTCGCAGTTCCACGGGTCAAATCGCTGTACTATCCAGTTTTGGGCCTTTGGTATCTAAAAAAAAGCAGTTTGAGTGTGTCGCTCACTGTTCAGCCGCAAATATCTCTATTTAAAAAAGTGTGGTATACCCCAGAAAACAATAACTGTGGTTTTGCCATCCCACGGTAAAAAATCTCTATTATTCAGCTTTTGGTAGTTTTTTCCATAAAGAAAAACAGTAGTGTCTCCTGACTGTTGTGACACAAAAATATATCTGTTGAAAATAGTCTCGTGTAGGCCCGACATCCCAGTATGGTTTCGCAGTTCCACGGGTCAAATCGCTGTACTATCCAGTTTTGGGCCTTTGGTATCTAAAAAAAAATCAGTTTGAGTGTGTCGCTCACTGTTCAGCCGCAAATATCTCTATTTAAAAAAGTGTGGTATACCCCAGTAAACAATAACTGTGGTTTTGCCATCCCACGGTAAAAAATCTCTATTATTCAGCTTTTGGTAGTTTTTTCCGTAAAGAAAAACAGTAGTGTCTCCTGACTGTTGTGACACAAAAATATATCTGATGAAAATAGTCTTGTGTAGGCCCGACATCCCAGTGTGGTTTCGCAGTTCTACGGGTCAAATCGCTGTACTATCCAGTTTTGGGCCTTTGGTATCTAAAAAAAAAGCAGTTTGAGTGTGTCGCTCACTGTTCAGCTGCAAATATCTCTATTTAAAAAAGTGTGGTATACCCCAGTAAACAATAACTGTGGTTTTGCCATCCCACGGTAAAAAATCTCTATTAGTCAGCTTTTGGTAGATTTTTCCGTAAAGAAAAACAGTAGTGTCTCCTGACTGTTGTGACACAAAAATATATCTGTTGAAAATAGTCTTGTGTAGGCCCGACATCCCAGTGTGGTTTCGCAGTTCCACGGGTCAAATCGCTGTACTATCCAGTTTTGGGCCTTTGGTATCTAAAAAAAAGCAGTTTGAGTGTGTCGCTCACTGTTCAGCCGCAAATATCTCTATTTAAAAAAGTGTGGTATACCCCAGTAAACAATAACTGTGGTTTTGCCATCCCACGGTTAAAAAATCTCTATTATTCAGCTTTTGGTAGTTTTTTCCGTAAAGAAAAACAGTAGTGTCTCCTGACTGTTGTGACACAAAAATATATCTGTTGAAAATAGTCCTGTGTAGGCCCGACATCCCAGTGTGGTTTCGCAGTTCCACGGGTCAAATCGCTGTACTATCCAGTTTTGGGCCTTTGGTATCTAAAAAAAAGCAGTTTGAGTGTGTCGCTCACTGTTCAGCCGCAAATATCTCTATTTAAAAAAGTGTGGTATACCCCAGAAAACAATAACTGTGGTTTTGCCATCCCACGGTAAAAAATCTCTATTATTCAGCTTTTGGTAGTTTTTTCCGTAAAGAAAAATAGTAATGTCTCCTGACTGTTGTGACACAAAAATATATCTGTTGAAAATAGTCTTGTGTAGGCCCGACATCCCAGTGTGGTTTCGCAGTTCCACGGGTCAAATCGCTGTACTATCCAGTTTTGGGCCTTTGGTATCTAAAAAAAAATCAGTTTGAGTGTGTCGCTCACTGTTCAGCCGCAAATATCTCTATTTAAAAAAGTGTGGTATACCCCAGTAAACAATAACTGTGGTTTTGCCATCCCACGGTAAAAAATCTCTATTATTCAGCTTTTGGTAGTTTTTTCCGTAAAGAAAAACAGTAGTGTCTCCTGACTGTTGTGACACAAAAATATATCTGATGAAAATAGTCTTGTGTAGGCCCGACATCCCAGTGTGGTTTCGCAGTTCTACGGGTCAAATCGCTGTACTATCCAGTTTTGGGCCTTTGGTATCTAAAAAAAAAGCAGTTTGAGTGTGTCGCTCACTGTTCAGCTGCAAATATCTCTATTTAAAAAAGTGTGGTATACCCCAGTAAACAATAACTGTGGTTTTGCCATCCCACGGTAAAAAATCTCTATTAGTCAGCTTTTGGTAGATTTTTCCGTAAAGAAAAACAGTAGTGTCTCCTGACTGTTGTGACACAAAAATATATCTGTTGAAAATAGTCTTGTGTAGGCCCGACATCCCAGTGTGGCTTCGCAGTTCCACGGGTCAAATCGCTGTACTATCCAGTTTTGGGCCTTTGGTATCTAAAAAAAAATCAGTTTGAGTGTGTCGCTCACTGTTCAGCCGCAAATATCTCTATTTAAAAAAGTGTGGTATACCCCAGTAAACAATAACTGTGGTTTTGCCATCCCACGGTAAAAAATCTCTATTATTCAGCTTTTGGTAGTTTTTTCCGTAAAGAAAAACAGTAGTGTCTCCTGACTGTTGTGACACAAAAATATATCTGATGAAAATAGTCTTGTGTAGGCCCGACATCCCAGTGTGGTTTCGCAGTTCTACGGGTCAAATCGCTGTACTATCCAGTTTTGGGCCTTTGGTATCTAAAAAAAAAGCAGTTTGAGTGTGTCGCTCACTGTTCAGCTGCAAATATCTCTATTTAAAAAAGTGTGGTATACCCCAGTAAACAATAACTGTGGTTTTGCCATCCCACGGTAAAAAATCTCTATTAGTCAGCTTTTGGTAGATTTTTCCGTAAAGAAAAACAGTAGTGTCTCCTGACTGTTGTGACACAAAAATATATCTGTTGAAAATAGTCTTGTGTAGGCCCGACATCCCAGTGTGGTTTCGCAGTTCCACGGGTCAAATCGCTGTACTATCCAGTTTTGGGCCTTTGGTATCTAAAAAAAAGCAGTTTGAGTGTGTCGCTCACTGTTCAGCCGCAAATATCTCTATTTAAAAAAGTGTGGTATACCCCAGTAAACAATAACTGTGGTTTTGCCATCCCACGGTTAAAAAATCTCTATTATTCAGCTTTTGGTAGTTTTTTCCGTAAAGAAAAACAGTAGTGTCTCCTGACTGTTGTGACACAAAAATATATCTGTTGAAAATAGTCCTGTGTAGGCCCGACATCCCAGTGTGGTTTCGCAGTTCCACGGGTCAAATCGCTGTACTATCCAGTTTTGGGCCTTTGGTATCTAAAAAAAAGCAGTTTGAGTGTGTCGCTCACTGTTCAGCCGCAAATATCTCTATTTAAAAAAGTGTGGTATACCCCAGAAAACAATAACTGTGGTTTTGCCATCCCACGGTAAAAAATCTCTATTATTCAGCTTTTGGTAGTTTTTTCCATAAAGAAAAACAGTAGTGTCTCCTGACTGTTGTGACACAAAAATATATCTGTTGAAAATAGTCTCGTGTAGGCCCGACATCCCAGTATGGTTTCGGAGTTCCACGGGTCAAATCGCTGTACTATCCAGTTTTGGGCCTTTGGTATCTAAAAAAAAATCAGTTTGAGTGTGTCGCTCACTGTTCAGCCGCAAATATCTCTATTTAAAAAAGTGTGGTATACCCCAGTAAACAATAACTGTGGTTTTGCCATCCCACGGTAAAAAATCTCTATTAGTCAGCTTTTGGTAGATTTTTCCGTAAAGAAAAACAGTAGTGTCTCCTGACTGTTGTGACACAAAAATATATCTGTTGAAAATAGTCTTGTGTAGGCCCGACATCCCAGTGTGGTTTCGCAGTTCCACGGGTCAAATCGCTGTACTATCCAGTTTTGGGCCTTTGGTATCTAAAAAAAAGCAGTTTGAGTGTGTCGCTCACTGTTCAGCCGCAAATATCTCTATTTAAAAAAGTGTGGTATACCCCAGTAAACAATAACTGTGGTTTTGCCATCCCACGGTTAAAAAATCTCTATTATTCAGCTTTTGGTAGTTTTTTCCGTAAAGAAAAACAGTAGTGTCTCCTGACTGTTGTGACACAAAAATATATCTGTTGAAAATAGTCCTGTGTAGGCCCGACATCCCAGTGTGGTTTCGCAGTTCCACGGGTCAAATCGCTGTACTATCCAGTTTTGGGCCTTTGGTATCTAAAAAAAAGCAGTTTGAGTGTGTCGCTCACTGTTCAGCCGCAAATATCTCTATTTAAAAAAGTGTGGTATACCCCAGAAAACAATAACTGTGGTTTTGCCATCCCACGGTAAAATATCTCTATTATTCAGCTTTTGGTAGTTTTTTCCATAAAGAAAAACAGTAGTGTCTCCTGACTGTTGTGACACAAAAATATATCTGTTGAAAATAGTCTCGTGTAGGCCCGACATCCCAGTGTGGTTTCGCAGTTCCACGGGTCAAATCGCTGTACTATCCAGTTTTGGGCCTTTGGTATCTAAAAAAAAAGCAGTTTGAGTGTGTCGCTCACTGTTCAGCTGCAAATATCTCTATTTAAAAAAGTGTGGTAAAACCCCAGTAAATAATAACTGTGGTTTTGTCATCCCACGGTAAAAAATCTCTATTATTCAGCTTTTGGTAGTTTTTTCCGTACAGAAAAACAGTAGTGTCTCCTGACTGTTGTGACACAAAAATATATCTGTTGAAAATAGTCTTGTGTAGGCCCGACATCCCAGTGTGGTTTCGCAGTTCCACGGGTCAAATCGCTGTACTATCCAGTTTTGGGCCTTTGGTATCTAAAAAAAAACCAGTTTGAGTGTGTCGCTCACTGTTCAGCCGCAAATATCTCTATTTAAAAGAGTGTGGTATACCCCAGTAAACAATAACTGTGGTTTTGCCATCCCACGGTAAAAAATCTCTATTATTCAGCTTTTGGTAGTTTTTTCCGTAAAGAAAAACAATAGTGTCTCCTGACTGTTGTGACACAAAAATATATCTGATGAAAATAGTCTTGTGTAGGCCCGACATCCCAGTGTGGTTTCGCAGTTCTACGGGTCAAATCGCTGTACTATCCAGTTTTGGGCCTTTGGTATCTAAAAAAAAAGCAGTTTGAGTGTGTCGCTCACTGTTCAGCTGCAAATATCTCTATTTAAAAAAGTGTGGTATACCCCAGTAAACAATAACTGTGGTTTTGCCATCCCACGGTAAAAAATCTCTATTAGTCAGCTTTTGGTAGATTTTTCCGTAAAGAAAAACAGTAGTGTCTCCTGACTGTTGCGACACAAAAATATATCTGTTGAAAATAGTCTTGTGTAGGCCCGACATCCCAGTGTGGTTTCGCAGTTCCACGGGTCAAATCGCTGTACTATCCAGTTTTGGGCCTTTGGTATCTAAAAAAAAGCAGTTTGAGTGTGTCGCTCACTGTTCAGCCGCAAATATCTCTATTTAAAAAAGTGTGGTATACCCCAGTAAACAATAACTGTGGTTTTGCCATCCCACGGTTAAAAAATCTCTATTATTCAGCTTTTGGTAGTTTTTTCCGTAAAGAAAAACAGTAGTGTCTCCTGACTGTTGTGACACAAAAATATATCTGTTGAAAATAGTCCTGTGTAGGCCAGACATCCCAGTGTGGTTTCGCAGTTCCACGGGTCAAATCGCTGTACTATCCAGTTTTGGGCCTTTGGTATCTAAAAAAAAGCAGTTTGAGTGTGTCGCTCACTGTTCAGCCGCAAATATCTCTATTTAAAAAAGTGTGGTATACCCCAGAAAACAATAACTGTGGTTATGCCATCCCACGGTAAAAATCTCTATTATTCAGCTTTTGGTAGTTTTTTCCGTAAAGAAAAACAGTAGTGTCTCCTGACTGTTGTGACACAAAAATATATCTGTTGAAAATAGTCTTGTGTAGGCCCGACATGCCAGTGTGGTTTCGCAGTTCCACGGGTCAAATCGCTGTACTATCCAGTTTTGGGCCTTTGGTATCTAAAAAAAAAGCAGTTTGAGTGTGTCGCTCACTGTTCAGCTGCAAATATCTCTATTTAAAAAAGTGTGGTATACCCCAGTAAACAATAACTGTGGTTTTGCCATCCCACGGTAAAAAATCTCTATTAGTCAGCTTTTGGTAGATTTTTCCGTAAAGAAAAACAGTAGTGTCTCCTGACTGTTGTGACACAAAAATATATCTGTTGAAAATAGTCTTCTGTAGGCCCGACATCCCAGTGTGGTTTCGCAGTTCCACGTGTCAAATCGCTGTACTATCCAGTTTTGGGCCTTTGGTATCTAAAAAAAAGCAGTTTGAGTGTGTCGCTCACTGTTCAGCCGCAAATATCTCTATTTAAAAAAGTGTGGTATACCCCAGTAAACAATAACTGTGGTTTTGCCATCCCACGGTTAAAAAATCTCTATTATTCAGCTTTTGGTAGTTTTTTCCGTAAAGAAAAACAGTAGTGTCTCCTGACTGTTGTGACACAAAAATATATCTGTTGAAAATAGTCCTGTGTAGGCCCGACATCCCAGTGTGGTTTCGCAGTTCCACGGGTCAAATCGCTGTACTATCCAGTTTTGGGCCTTTGGTATCTAAAAAAAAAGCAGTTTGAGTGTGTCGCTCACTGTTCAACTGCAAATATCTCTATTTAAAAAAGTGTGGTAAAACCCCAGTAAATAATAACTGTGGTTTTGTCATCCCACCGTAAAAAATCTCTATTATTCAGCTTTTGGTAGTTTTTTCCGTACAGAAAAACAGTAGTGTCTCCTGACTGTTGTGACACAAAAATATATCTGTTGAAAATAGTCTTGTGTAGGCCCGACATCCCAGTGTGGTTTCGCAGTTCCACGGGTCAAATCGCTGTACTATCCAGTTTTGGGCCTTTGGTATCTAAAAAAAACCCAGTTTGAGTGTGTCGCTCACTGTTCAGCCGCAAATATCTCTATTTAAAAAAGTGTGGTATACCCCAGTAAACAATAACTGTGGTTTTGCCATCCCACGGTAAAAATCTCTATTATTCAGCTTTTGGTAGTTTTCTCCATAAAGAAAAATAGTAGTGTCTCCTGACTGTTGTGAAAAAAAAATATATCTGTTGAAAATAGTCTTGTGTAGGCCCGACATCCCAGTGTGGTTTCGCAGTTCCACCGGTCAAATCGCTGTACTATTCAGTTTTGGGCCTTTGGTATCTAAAAAAAAAGCAGTTTGATTGTGTCGCTCACTGTTCAGCCGCAAATATCTCCATTTAAAAAATTGTGGTATACCCCAGTAAACAATAACTGTGGTTTTGCCATCCCACGGTAAAAAATCTCTATTATTCAGCTTTTGGTAGTTTTTCCGTAAAGAAAAACAGTAGTGTCTCCTGACTGTTGTGACACAAAAATATATCTGTTGAAAATAGTCTTGTGTAGGCCTGACATCCCAGTGTGGTTTCGCAGTTCCATGGGTCAAATCGCTGTACTATCCAGTTTTGGGCCTTTGGTATCTAAAAAAAAAGCAGTTTGAGTGTGTCGCTCACTGTTCAGCCGCAAATATCTCTATTTAAAAAAGTGTGGTATACCCCAGTAAACAATAACTGTGGTTTTGCCATCCCACGGTAAAAAATCTCTATTATTCAGCTTTTGGTAGTTTTTTCTGTAAAGAAAAACAGTAGTGTCTCCTGACTGTTGTGACACAAAAATATATCTGTTGAAAATAGTCCTGTGTAGGCCCGACATCCCAGTGTGGTTTCGCAGTTCCACGGGTCAAATCGCTGTACTATCCAGTTTTGGGCCTTTGGTATCTAAAAAAAAAGCAGTTTGAGTGTGTCGCTCACTGTTCAGCTGCAAATATCTCTATTTAAAAAAGTGTGGTAAAACCCCAGTAAATAATAACTGTGGTTTTGTCATCCCACCGTAAAAAATCTCTATTATTCAGCTTTTGGTAGTTTTTTCCGTACAGAAAAACAGTAGTGTCTCCTGACTGTTGTGACACAAAAATATATCTGTTGAAAATAGTCTTGTGTAGGCCCGACATCCCAGTGTGGTTTCGCAGTTCCACGGGTCAAATCGCTGTACTATCCAGTTTTGGGCCATTGGTATCTAAAAAAAAACAAGTTTGAGTGTGTCGCTCACTGTTCAGCCGCAAATATCTCTATTTAAAAAAGTGTGGTATACCCCAGTAAACAATAACTGTGGTTTTGCCATCCCATGGTAAAAATCTCTATTATTCAGCTTTTGGTAGTTTTCTCCATAAAGAAAAACAGTAGTGTCTCCTGACTGTTGTGAAAAAAAAATATATCTGTTGAAAATAGTCATGTGTAGGCCTGACATCCCAGTGTGGTTTCGCAGTTCCATGGGTCAAATCGCTGTACTATCCAGTTTTGGGCCTTTGGTATCTAAAAAAAAAGCAGTTTGAGTGTGTCGCTCACTGTTCAGCCGCAAATATCTCTATTTAAAAAAGTGTGGTAAAACCCCAGTAAATAATAACTGTGGTTTTGCCATCCCACGGTAAAAAATCTCTATTATTCAGCTTTTGGTAGTTTTTTCCGTACAGAAAAACAGTAGTGTCTCCTGACTGTTGTGACACAAAAATATATCTGTTGAAAATAGTCTTGTGTAGGCCCGACATCCCAGTGTGGTTTCGCAGTTCCACGGGTCAAATCGCTGTACTATCCAGTTTTGGGCCTTTGGTATCTAAAAAAAAAGCAGTTTGAGTGTGTCGCTCACTGTTCAGCCGCAAATATCTCTATTTAAAAAAGTGTGGTATACCCCAGTAAACAATAACTGTGGTTTTGCCATCCCACGGTAAAAAATCTCTATTATTCAGCTTTTGGTTGTTTTTTCCATAAAGAAAAACAGTAGTGTCTCCTGACTGTTGTGGAAAAAAATATATCTGTTGAAAATAGTCTTGTGTAGGCCCGACATCCCAGTGTGGTTTCGCAGTTCCACGGGTCAAATCGCTGTACTATCCAGTTTTGGGCCTTTGGTATCTAAAAAAAAAACAATTTGAGTGTGTCGCTCACTGTTCAGCTGCAAATATCTCTATTTAAAAAAGTGTGGTATACCCCAGTAAACAATAACTGGTTTTGCCATCCCACGGTAAAAAATCTCTATTATTCAGCTTTTGGTAGTTTTTTCCATAAAGAAAAACAGTAGTGTCTCCTGACTGTTGTGAAACAAAAATATATCTGTTGAAAATAGTCTTGTGTAGGCCCGACATCCCAGTGTGGTTTCGCAGTACCACGGGTCAAATCGCTGTACTATTCAGTTTTGGGCCTTTGGTATCTAAAAAAAAAGCAGTTTGAGTGTGTCGCTCACTGTTCAGCCGCAAATATCTCTATTTAAAAAAGTGTGGTATACCCCAGTAAACAATAACTGTGGTTTTGCCATCCCACGGTAAAAAATCTCTATTATTCAGCTTTTGGTAGTTTTTTCCGTACAGAAAAACAGTAGTGTCTCCTGACTGTTGTGACACAAAAATATATCTGTTGAAAATAGTCTTGTGTAGGCACGACATCCCAGTGTGGTTTCGCAGTTCCACTGGTCAAATCGCTGTACTATCCAGTTTTGGGCCTTTGGTATCTAAAAAAAAAGCAGTTTGAGTGTGTCGCTCACTGTTCAGCCGCAAATATCTCTATTTAAAAAAGTGTGGTATACCCCAGTAAACAATAACTGTGGTTTTGCCATCCCACGGTAAAAAATCTCTATTATTCAGCTTTTGGTAGTTTTTTCCGTAAAGAAAAACAGTAGTGTCTCCTGACTGTTGTGACACAAAAATATATCTGTTGAAAATAGTCATGTGTAGGCCTGACATCCCAGTGTGGTTTCGCAGTTCCATGGGTCAAATCGCTGTACTATCCAGTTTTGGGCCTTTGGTATCTAAAAAAAAAGCAGTTTGAGTGTGTCGCTCACTGTTCAGCCGCAAATATCTCTATTTAAAAAAGTGTGGTAAAACCCCAGTAAATAATAACTGTGGTTTTGCCATCCCACGGTAAAAAATCTCTATTATTCAGCTTTTGGTAGTTTTTTCCGTACAGAAAAACAGTAGTGTCTCCTGACTGTTGTGACACAAAAATATATCTGTTGAAAATAGTCTTGTGTAGGCCCGACATCCCAGTGTGGTTTCGCAGTTCCACGGGTCAAATCGCTGTACTATCCAGTTTTGGGCCTTTGGTATCTAAAAAAAAAGCAGTTTGACTGTGTCGCTCACTGTTCAGCCGCAAATATCTCTATTTAAAAAAGTGTGGTATACCCCAGTAAACAATAACTGTGGCTTTGCCATCCCACGGTAAAAAATCTCTATTATTCAGCTTTTGGTTGTTTTTTCCATAAAGAAAAACAGTAGTGTTTCCTGACTGTTGTGAAAAAAAATATATCTGTTGAAAATAGTCTTGTGTAGGCCCGACATCCCAGTGTGGTTTCGCAGTTCCACGGGTCAAATCGCTGTACTATCCAGTTTTGGGCCTTTGGTATCTAAAAAAAAAACAATTTGAGTGTGTCGCTCACTGTTCAGCTGCAAATATCTCTATTTAAAAAAGTGTGGTATACCCCAGTAAACAATAAATGTGGTTTTGCCATCCCACGGTAAAAAATCTCTATTATTCAGCTTTTGGTAGTTTTTTCCATAAAGAAAAACAGTAGTGTCTCCTGACTGTTGTGACACAAAAATATATCTGTTGAAAATAGTCTTATGTAGGCCCGACATCCCAGTGTGGTTTCGCAGTACCACGGGTCAAATCGCTGTACTATTCAGTTTTGGGCCTTTGGTATCTAAAAAAAAAGCAGTTTGAGTGTGTCGCTCACTGTTCAGCCGCAAATATCTCTATTTAAAAAAGTGTGGTATACCCCAGTAAACAATAACTGTGGTTTTGCCATCCCACGGTAAAATATCTCTATTATTCAGCTTTTGGTAGTTTTTTCCGTACAGAAAAACAGTAGTGTCTCCTGACTGTTGTGACACAAAAATATATCTGTTGAAAATAGTCTTGTGTAGTCACGACATCCCAGTGTGGTTTCGCAGTTCCACGGGTCAAATCGCTGTACTATCCAGTTTTGGGCCTTTGGTATCTAAAAAAAAAGCAGTTTGAGTGTGTCGCTCACTGTTCAGCCGCAAATATCTCTATTTAAAAAAGTGTGGTATACCCCAGTAAACAATAACTGTGGTTTTGCCATCCCACGGTAAAAAATCTCTATTATTCAGCTTTTGGTAGTTTTTTCCGTAAAGAAAAACAGTAGTGTCTCCTTACTGTTGTGACACAAAAATATATTTGTTGAAAATAGTCTTTTGTCTTGTGTAGGCCTGACATCCCAGTGTGGTTTCGTAGTTCCACGGGTCAAATCGCTGTACTATCCAGCTTTGGGCCTTTGGTATCTAAAAAAAAAAGCAGTTTGAGTGTGTCGCTCACTGTTCAGCCGCAAATATCTCTATTTAAAAAAGTGTGGTATACCCCAGTAAACAATAACTGTGGTTTTGGCATCCCACGGTAAAAAATCTCTATTATTCAGCTTTTGGTCGTTTTTTCCGTACAGAAAAATAGTAGTGTCTCCTGACTGTTGTGACACAAAAATATATCTGTTGAAAATAGTCTTGTGTAGGCCCGACATCCCAGTGTGGTTTCGCAGTTCCACGGGTCAAATCGCTGTACTATCCAGTTTTGGGTCTTTGGTATCTAAAAAAAAAGCAGTTTGACTGTGTCGCTCACTGTTCAGCCGCAAATATCTCTATTTAAAAAAGTGTGGTTAACCACAGTAAACAATAACTGTGGTTTTGCCATCCCACGGTAAAAAATCTCTATTATTCAGCTTTTGGTTGTTTTTTCCATAAAGAAAAACAGTAGTGTCTCCTGACTGTTGTGAAACAAAAATATATCTGTTGAAAATAGTCTTGTGTAGGCCCGACATCCCAGTGTGGTTTCGCAGTTCCACGGGTCAAATCGCTGTACTATCCAGTTTTGGGCCTTTGGTATCTAAAAAAAAAGCAGTTTGAGTGTGTCGCTCACTGTTCAGCCGCAAATATCTCTATTTAAAAAAGTGTGGTATACCCCAGTAAACAATAACTGTGGTTTTGCCATCCCACGGTAAAAAATCTCTATTATTCAGCTTTTGGTAGTTTTTTCCATAAAGAAAAACAGTAGTGTCTCCTGACTGTTGTGACACAAAAATATATCTGTTGAAAATAGTCTTGTGTAGGCCCGACATCCCAGTGTGGTTTCGCAGTTCCACGGGTCAAATCGCTGTACTATTCAGTTTTGGGCCTTTGGTATCTAAAAAAAAAGCAGTTTGATTGTGTCGCTCACTGTTCAGCCGCAAATATCTCTATTTAAAAAAGTGTGGTATACCCCAGTAAACAATAACTGTGGTTTTGCCATCCCACGGTAAAAAATCTCTATTATTCAGCTTTTGGTAGTTTTTTCCGTATAGAAAAACAGTAGTGTCTCCTGACTGTTGTGACACAAAAATATATCTGTTGAAAATAGTCTTGTGTAGGCCCGACATCCCAGTGTGGTTTCGCAGTTCCACTGGTCAAATCGCTGTACTATCCAGTTTTGGGCCTTTGGTATCTAAAAAAAAAGCAGTTTGAGTGTGTCGCTCACTGTTCAGCCGCAAATATCTCTATTTAAAAAAGTGTGGTATACCCCAGTAAACAATAACTGTGGTTTTGCCATCCCACGGTAAAAAATCTGTATTATTCAGCTTTTGGTAGTTTTTTCCGTAAAGAAAAACAGTAGTGTCTCCTTACTGTTGTGACACAAAAATATATTTGTTGAAAATAGCCTTGTGTCTTGTGTAGGCCTGACATCCCAGTGTGGTTTCGCAGTTCCATGGGTCAAATCGCTGTACTATCCAGTTTTGGGCCTTTGGTATCTAAAAAAAAGCAGTTTGAGTGTGTCGCTCACTGTTCAGCCGCAAATATCTCTATTTAAAAAAGTGTGGTTTACCCCAGTAAACAATAACTGTGGTTTTGCCATCCCACGGTAAAAAATATCCATTATTCAGCTTTTGGTAGTTTTTTCTGTAAAGAAAAACAGTAGTGTCTCCTGACTGTTGTGACACAAAAATATATCTGTTGAAAATAGTCTTGTGTAGGCCCGACATCCCAATGTGGTTTCGCAGTTCCACGGGTCAAATCGCTGTACTATCCAGTTTTGGGCCTTTGGTATCTAAAAAAAAAGCAGTTTGAGTGTGTCGCTCACTGTTCAGCCGCAAATATCTCTATTTAAAAAAGTGTGGTATACCCCAGTAAACAATAACTGTGGTTTTGCCATCCCACGGTAAAAAATCTCTATTATTCAGCTTTTGGTAGTTTTTTCCGTAAAGAAAAACAGTAGTGTCTCCTGACTGTTGTGACACAAAAATATATCTGATGAAAATAGTCTTGTGTAGGCCCGACATCCCAGTGTGGTTTCGCAGTTCCACGGGTCAAATCGCTGTACTATCCAGTTTTGGGCCTTTGGTATCTAAAAAAAAAGCAGTTTGAGTGTGTCGCTCACTGTTCAGCTGCAAATATCTCTATTTAAAAAAGTGTGGTATACCCCAGTAAACAATAACTGTGGTTTTGCCATCCCACGGTAAAAAATCTCTATTATTCAGCTTTTGGTAGTTTTTTCCGTAAAGAAAAATAGTAGTGTCTCCTGACTGTTGTGACACAAAAATATATCTGTTGAAAATAGTCTTGTGTAGGCCCGACATCCCAGTGTGGTTTCGCAGTTCCACGGGTCAAATCGCTGTACTATCCAGTTTTGGGCCTTTGGTATCTAAAAAAAAAGCAGTTTGAGTGTGTCGCTCACTGTTCAGCCGCAAATATCTCTATTTAAAAAAGTGTGGTATACCCCAGTAAACAATAACTGTGGTTTTGCCATCCCACGGTAAAAATCTCTATTATTCAGCTTTTGGTAGTTTTTTCCGTAAAGAAAAACAGTAGTGTCTCCTGACTGTTGTGACACAAAAATATATCTGTTGAAAATAGTCTTGTGTAGGCCCGACATGCCAGTGTGGTTTCGCAGTTCCACGGGTCAAATCGCTGTACTATCCAGTTTTGGGCCTTTGGTATCTAAAAAAAAAGCAGTTTGAGTGTGTCGCTCACTGTTCAGCTGCAAATATCTCTATTTAAAAAAGTGTGGTATACCCCAGTAAACAATAACTGTGGTTTTGCCATCCCACGGTAAAAAATCTCTATTATTCAGCTTTTGGTAGTTTTTTCCGTAAAGAAAAATAGTAGTGTCTCCTGACTGTTGTGACACAAAAATATATCTGTTGAAAATAGTCTTGTGTAGGCCCGACATCCCAGTGTGGTTTCGCAGTTCCACGGGTCAAATCGCTGTACTATCCAGTTTTGGGCCTTTGGTATCTAAAAAAAAAACAGTTTGAGTGTGTCGCTCACTGTTCAGCCGCAAATATCTCTATTTAAAAAAGTGTGGTATACCCCAGTAAACAATAACTGTGGTTTTGCCATCCCACGGTAAAAAATATCCATTATTCAGCTTTTGGTAGTTTTTTCTGTAAAGAAAAACAGTAGTGTCTCCTGACTGTTGTGACACAAAAATATATCTGTTGAAAATAGTCTTGTGTAGGCCCGACATCCCAATGTGGTTTCGCAGTTCCACGGGTCAAATCGCTGTACTATCCAGTTTTGGGCCTTTGGTATCTAAAAAAAAAGCAGTTTGAGTGTGTCGCTCACTGTTCAGCCGCAAATATCTCTATTTAAAAAAGTGTGGTATACCCCAGTAAACAATAACTGTGGTTTTGCCATCCCACGGTAAAAAATCTCTATTATTCAGCTTTTGGTAGTTTTTTCCGTAAAGAAAAACAGTTGTGTCTCCTGACTGTTGTGACACAAAAATATATCTGATGAAAATAGTCTTGTGTAGGCCCGACATCCCAGTGTGGTTTCGCAGTTCCACGGGTCAAATCGCTGTACTATCCAGTTTTGGGCCTTTGGTATCTAAAAAAAAAGCAGTTTGAGTGTTGCTTACTGTTCAGCTGCAAATATCTCTATTTAAAAAAGTGTGGTATACCCCAGTAAACAATAACTGTGGTTTTGCCATCCCACGGTAAAAAATCTCTATTATTCAGCTTTTGGTAGTTTTTTCCGTATAGAAAAATAGTAGTGTCTCCTGACTGTTGTGACACAAAAATATATCTGTTGAAAATAGTCTTGTGTAGGCCCGACATCCCAGTGTGGTTTCGCAGTTCCACGGGTCAAATCGCTGTACTATCCAGTTTTGGGCCTTTGGTATCTAAAAAAAAAGCAGTTTGAGTGTGTCGCTCACTGTTCAGCCGCAAATATCTCTATTTAAAAAAGTGTGGTATACCCCAGTAAACAATAACTGTGGTTTTGCCATCCCACGGTAAAAATCTCTATTATTCAGCTTTTGGTAGTTTTTTCCGTAAAGAAAAACAGTAGTGTCTCCTGACTGTTGTGACACAAAAATATATCTGTTGAAAATAGTCTTGTGTAGGCCCGACATGCCAGTGTGGTTTCGCAGTTCCACGGGTCAAATCGCTGTACTATCCAGTTTTGGGCCTTTGGTATCTAAAAAAAAAGCAGTTTGAGTGTGTCGCTCACTGTTCAGCTGCAAATATCTCTATTTAAAAAAGTGTGGTATACCCCAGTAAACAATAACTGTGGTTTTGCCATCCCACGGTAAAAAATCTCTATTATTCAGCTTTTGGTAGTTTTTTCCGTAAAGAAAAATAGTAGTGTCTCCTGACTGTTGTGACACAAAAATATATCTGTTGAAAATAGTCTTGTGTAGGCCCGACATCCCAGTGTGGTTTCGCAGTTCCACGGGTCAAATCGCTGTACTATCCAGTTTTGGGCCTTTGGTATCTAAAAAAAAAACAGTTTGAGTGTGTCGCTCACTGTTCAGCCGCAAATATCTCTATTTAAAAAAGTGTGGTATACCCCAGTAAACAATAACTGTGGTTTTGCCATCCCACGGTAAAAAATCTCTATTATTCAGCTTTTGGTATTTTTTTCCATAAAGAAAAACAGTAGTGTCTCCTGACTGTTGTGACACAAAAATATATCTGTTGAAAATAGTCTTGTGTAGGCCCGACATCCCAGTGTGGTTTCGTAGTTCCACGGGTCAAATCGCTGTACTATCCAGCTTTGGGCCTTTGGTATCTAAAAAAAAAAGCAGTTTGAGTGTGTCGCTCACTGTTCAGCCGCAAATATCTCTATTTAAAAAAGTGTGGTATACCCCAGTAAACAATAACTGTGGTTTTGCCATCCCACGGTAAAAAATCTCTATTATTCAGCTTTTGGTAGTTTTTTCCGTACAGAAAAATAGTAGTGTCTCCTGACTGTTGTGACACAAAAATATATCTGTTGAAAATAGTCTTGTGTAGGCCCGACATCCCAGTGTGGTTTCGCAGTTCCACGGGTCAAATCGCTGTACTATCCAGTTTTGGGTCTTTGGTATCTAAAAAAAAAGCAGTTTGACTGTGTCGCTCACTGTTCAGCCGCAAATATCTCTATTTAAAAAAGTGTGGTTAACCCCAGTAAACAATAACTGTGGTTTTGCCATCCCACGGTAAAAAATCTCTATTATTCAGCTTTTGGTTGTTTTTTCCATAAAGAAAAACAGTAGTGTCTCCTGACTGTTGTGAAACAAAAATATATCTGTTGAAAATAGTCTTGTGTAGGCCCGACATCCCAGTGTGGTTTCGCAGTTCCACGGGTCAAATCGCTGTAATATCCAGTTTTGGGCCTTTGGTATCTAAAAAAAAAGCAGTTTGAGTGTGTCGCTCACTGTTCAGCCGCAAATATCTCTATTTAAAAAAGTGTGGTATACCCCAGTAAACAATAACTGTGGTTTTGCCATCCCACGGTAAAAAATCTCTATTATTCAGCTTTTGGTAGTTTTTTCCATAAAGAAAAACAGTAGTGTCTCCTGACTGTTGTGACACAAAAATATATCTGTTGAAAATAGTCTTGTGTAGGCCCGACATCCCAGTGTGGTTTCGCAGTTCCACGGGTCAAATCGCTGTACTATTCAGTTTTGGGCCTTTGGTATCTAAAAAAAAAGCAGTTTGATTGTGTCGCTCACTGTTCAGCCGCAAATATCTCTATTTAAAAAAGTGTGGTATACCCCAGTAAACAATAACTGTGGTTTTGCCATCCCACGGTAAAAAATATCCATTATTCAGCTTTTGGTAGTTTTTTCTGTAAAGAAAAACAGTAGTGTCTCCTTACTGTTGTGACACAAAAATATATCTGTTGAAAATAGTCTTGTGTAGGCCCGACATCCCAATGTGGTTTCGCAGTTCCACGGGTCAAATCGCTGTACTATCCAGTTTTGGGCCTTTGGTATCTAAAAAAAAAGCAGTTTGAGTGTGTCGCTCACTGTTCAGCCGCAAATATCTCTATTTAATAAAGTGTGGTATACCCCAGTAAACAATAACTGTGGTTTTGCCATCCCACGGTAAAAAATCTCTATTATTCAGCTTTTGGTAGTTTTTTCCGTAAAGAAAAACAGTAGTGTCTCCTGACTGTTGTGACACAAAAATATATCTGATGAAAATAGTCTTGTGTAGGCCCGACATCCCAGTGTGGTTTCGCACTTCCACGGGTCAAATCGCTGTACTATCCAGTTTTGGGCCTTTGGTATCTAAAAAAAAAGCAGTTTGAGTGTGTCGCTCACTGTTCAGCTGCAAATATCTCTATTTAAAAAAGTGTGGTATACCCCAGTAAACAATAACTGTGGTTTTGCCATCCCACGGTAAAAAATCTCTATTATTCAGCTTTTGGTAGTTTTTTCCGTAAAGAAAAATAGTAGTGTCTCCTGACTGTTGTGACACAAAAATATATCTGTTGAAAATAGTCTTGTGTAGGCCCGACATCCCAGTGTGGTTTCGCAGTTCCACGGGTCAAATCGCTGTACTATCCAGTTTTGGGCCTTTGGTATCTAAAAAAAAAGCAGTTTGAGTGTGTCGCTCACTGTTCAGCCGCAAATATCTCTATTTAAAAAAGTGTGGTATACCCCAGTAAACAATAACTGTGGTTTTGCCATCCCACGGTAAAAATCTCTATTATTCAGCTTTTGGTAGTTTTTTCCGTAAAGAAAAACAGTAGTGTCTCCTGACTGTTGTGACACAAAAATATATCTGTTGAAAATAGTCTTGTGTAGGCCCGACATGCCAGTGTGGTTTTGCAGTTCCACGGGTCAAATCGCTGTACTATCCAGTTTTGGGCCTTTGGTATCTAAAAAAAAAGCAGTTTGAGTGTGTCGCTCACTGTTCAGCTGCAAATATCTCTATTTAAAAAAGTGTGGTATACCCCAGTAAACAATAACTGTGGTTTTGCCATCCCACGGTAAAAAATCTCTATTATTCAGCTTTTGGTAGTTTTTTCCGTAAAGAAAAATAGTAGTGTCTCCTGACTGTTGTGACACAAAAATATATCTGTTGAAAATAGTCTTGTGTAGGCCCGACATCCCAGTGTGGTTTCGCAGTTCCACGGGTCAAATCGCTGTACTATCCAGTTTTGGGCCTTTGGTATGTAAAAAAAAAACAGTTTGAGTGTGTCGCTCACTGTTCAGCCGCAAATATCTCTATTTAAAAAAGTGTGGTATACCCCAGTAAACAATAACTGTGGTTTTGCCATCCCACGGTAAAAAATCTCTATTATTCAGCTTTTGGTATTTTTTTCCATAAAGAAAAACAGTAGTGTCTCCTGACTGTTGTGACACAAAAATATATCTGTTGAAAATAGTCTTGTGTAGGCCCGACATCCCAGTGTGGTTTCGCAGTTCCACGGCTCAAATCGCTGTACTATTCAGTTTTGGGCCTTTGGTATCTAAAAAAAAAGCAGTTTGATTGTGTCGCTCACTGTTCAGCCGCAAATATCTCTATTTAAAAAAGTGTGGTATACCCCAGTAAACAATAACTGTGGTTTTGCCATCCCACGGTAAAAAATCTCTATTATTCAGCTTTTGGTAGTTTTTTCCGTACAGAAAAACAGTAGTGTCTCCTGACTGTTGTGACACAAAAATATATCTGTTGAAAATAGTCTTGTGTAGGCACGACATCCCAGTGTGGTTTCGCAGTTCCACTGGTCAAATCGCTGTACTATCCAGTTTTGGGTCTTTGGTATCTAAAAAAAAAGCAGTTTGACTGTGTCGCTCACTGTTCAGCCGCAAATATCTCTATTTAAAAAAGTGTGGTTAACCCCAGTAAACAATAACTGTGGTTTTGCCATCCCACGGTAAAAAATCTCTATTATTCAGCTTTTGGTTGTTTTTTCCATAAAGAAAAACAGTAGTGTCTCCTGACTGTTGTGAAACAAAAATATATCTGTTGAAAATAGTCTTGTGTAGGCCCGACATCCCAGTGTGGTTTCGCAGTTCCACGGGTCAAATCGCGGTAATATCCAGTTTTGGGCCTTTGGTATATAAAAAAAAAGCAGTTTGAGTGTGTCGCTCACTGTTCAGCCGCAAATATCTCTATTTAAAAAAGTGTGGTATACCCCAGTAAACAATAACTGTGGTTTTGCCATCCCACGGTAAAAAATCTCTATTATTCAGCTTTTGGTATTTTTTTCCATAAAGAAAAACAGTAGTGTCTCCTGACTGTTGTGACACAAAAATATATCTGTTGAAAATAGTCTTGTGTAGGCCCGACATCCCAGTGTGGTTTCGCAGTTCCACGGGTCAAATCGCTGTACTATTCAGTTTTGGGCCTTTGGTATCTAAAAAAAAAGCAGTTTGATTGTGTCGCTCACTGTTCAGCCGCAAATATCTCTATTTAAAAAAGTGTGGTATACCCCAGTAAACAATAACTGTGGTTTTGCCATCCCACGGTAAAAAATATCCATTATTCAGCTTTTGGTAGTTTTTTATGTAAAGAAAAACAGTAGTGTCTCCTTACTGTTGTGACACAAAAATATATCTGTTGAAAATAGTCTTGTGTAGGCACGACATCCCAATGTGGTTTCGCAGTTCCACGGGTCAAATCGCTGTACTATCCAGTTTTGGGCCTTTGGTATCTAAAAAAAAAGCAGTTTGAGTGTGTCGCTCACTGTTCAGCCGCAAATATCTCTACTTAAAAAAGTGTGGTATACCCCAGTAAACAATAACTGTGGTTTTGCCATCCCACGGTAAAAAATCTCTATTATTCAGCTTTTGGTAGTTTTTTCCGTAAAGAAAAACAGTAGTGTCTCCTGACTGTTGTGACACAAAAATATATCTGATGAAAATAGTCTTGTGTAGGCCCGACATCCCAGTGTGGTTTCGCACTTCCACGGGTCAAATCGCTGTACTATCCAGTTTTGGGCCTTTGGTATCTAAAAAAAAAGCAGTTTGAGTGTGTCGCTCACTGTTCAGCTGCAAATATCTCTATTTAAAAAAGTGTGGTATACCCCAGTAAACAATAACTGTGGTTTTGCCATCCCAAGGTAAAAAATCTCTATTATTCAGCTTTTGGTAGTTTTTTCCATAAAGAAAAATAGTAGTGTCTCCTGACTGTTGTGACACAAAAATATATCTGTTGAAAATAGTCTTGTGTAGGCCCGACATCCCAGTGTGGTTTCGCAGTTCCACGGGTCAAATCGCTGTACTATCCAGTTTTGGGCCTTTGGTATCTAAAAAAAAAGCAGTTTGAGTGTGTCGCTCACTGTTCAGCCGCAAATATCTCTATTTAAAAAAGTGTGGTATACCCCAGTAAACAATAACTGTGGTTTTGCCATCCCACGGTGAAAATTTCTATTATTCAGCTTTTGGTAGTTTTTTCCGTAAAGAAAAACAGTAGTGTCTCCTGACTGTTGTGACACAAAAATATATCTGTTGAAAATAGTCTTGTGTAGGCCCGACATGCCAGTGTGGTTTCGCAGTTCCACGGGTCAAATCGCTGTACTATCCAGTTTTGGGCCTTTGGTATCTAAAAAAAAAGCAGTTTGAGTGTGTCGCTCACTGTTCAGCTGCAAATATCTCTATTTAAAAAAGTGTGGTATACCCCAGTAAACAATAACTGTGGTTTTGCCATCCCACGGTAAAAAATCTCTATTATTCAGCTTTTGGTAGTTTTTTCCGTAAAGAAAAATAGTAGTGTCTCCTGACTGTTGTGACACAAAAATATATCTGTTGAAAATAGTCTTGTGTAGGCCCGACATCCCAGTGTGGTTTCGCAGTTCCACGGGTCAAATCGCTGTACTATCCAGTTTTGGGCCTTTGGTATCTAAAAAAAAAACAGTTTGAGTGTGTCGCTCACTGTTCAGCCGCAAATATCTCTATTTAAAAAAGTGTGGTATACCCCAGTAAACAATAACTGTGGTTTTGCCATCCCACGGTAAAAAATCTCTATTATTCAGCTTTTGGTATTTTTTTCCATAAAGAAAAACAGTAGTGTCTCCTGACTGTTGTGACACAAAAATATATCTGTTGAAAATAGTCTTGTGTAGGCCCGACATCCCAGTGTGGTTTCGCAGTTCCACGGCTCAAATCGCTGTACTATTCAGTTTTGGGCCTTTGGTATCTAAAAAAAAAAGCAGTTTGATTGTGTCGCTCACTGTTCAGCCGCAAATATCTCTATTTAAAAAAGTGTGGTGTACCCCAGTAAACAATAACTGTGGTTTTGCCATCCCACGGTAAAAAATCTCTATTATTCAGCTTTTGGTAGTTTTTTCCGTACAGAAAAACAGTAGTGTCTCCTGACTGTTGTGACACAAAAATATATCTGTTGAAAATAGTCTTGTGTAGGCACGACATCCCAGTGTGGTTTCGCAGTTCCACAGGTCAAATCGCTGTACTATCCATTTTTGGGCCTTTGGTATCTAAAAAAAAAGCAGTTTGAGTGTGTCGCTCACTGTTCAGCCGCAAATATCTCTATTTAAAAAAGTGTGGTATACCCCAGTAAACAATAACTGTGGTTTTGCCATCCCACGGTAAAAAATCTCTATTATTCAGCTTTTGGTAGTTTTTTCCGTAAAGAAAAACAGTAGTGTCTCCTTACTGTTGTGACACAAAAATATATTTGTTGAAAATAGTCTTGTGTCTTGTGTAGGCCTGACATCCCAGTGTGGTTTCGTAGTTCCACGGGTCAAATCGCTGTACTATCCAGCTTTGGGCCTTTGGTATCTAAAAAAAAAAGCAGTTTGAGTGTGTCGCTCACTGTTCAGCCGCAAATATCTCTATTTAAAAAAGTGTGGTATACCCCAGTAAACAATAACTGTGGTTTTGCCATCCCACGGTAAAAAATTTCTATTATTCAGCTTTTGGTAGTTTTTTCCGTACAGAAAAACAGTAGTGTCTCCTGACTGTTGTGACACAAAAATATATCTGTTGAAAATAGTCTTGTGTAGGCCCGACATCCCAGTGTGGTTTCGCAGTTCCACGGGTCAAATCGCTGTACTATCCAGTTTTGGGTCTTTGGTATCTAAAAAAAAAGCAGTTTGACTGTGTCGCTCACTGTTCAGCCGCAAATATCTCTATTTAAAAAAGTGTGGTTAACCCCAGTAAACAATAACTGTGGTTTTGCCATCCCACGGTAAAAAATCTCTATTATTCAGCTTTTGGTTGTTTTTTCCATAAAGAAAAACAGTAGTGTCTCCTGACTGTTGTGAAACAAAAATATATCTGTTGAAAATAGTCTTGTGTAGGCCCGACATCCCAGTGTGGTTTCGCAGTTCCACGGGTCAAATCGCTGTAATATCCAGTTTTGGGCCTTTGGTATCTAAAAAAAAAGCAGTTTGAGTGTGTCGCTCACTGTTCAGCCGCAAATATCTCTATTTAAAAAAGTGTGGTATACCCCAGTAAACAATAACTGTGGTTTTGCCATCCCACGGTAAAAAATCTCTATTATTCAGCTTTTGGTAGTTTTTTCCATAAAGAAAAACAGTAGTGTCTCCTGACTGTTGTGACACAAAAATATATCTGATGAAAATAGTCTTGTGTAGGCCCGACATCCCAGTGTGGTTTCGCAGTTCCACGGGTCAAATCGCTGTACTATTCAGTTTTGGGCCTTTGGTATCTAAAAAAAAAGCAGTTTGATTGTGTCGCTCACTGTTCAGCCGCAAATATCTCTATTTAAAAAAGTGTGGTATACCCCAGTAAACAATAACTGTGGTTTTGCCATCCCACGGTAAAAAATCTCTATTATTCAGCTTTTGGTAGTTTTTTCCGTATAGAAAAACAGTAGTGTCTCCTGATTGTTGTGACACAAAAATATATCTGTTGAAAATAGTCTTGTGTAGGCCCGACATCCCAGTGTGGTTTCGCAGTTCCACTGGTCAAATCGCTGTACTATCCAGTTTTGGGCCTTTGGTATCTAAAAAAAAAGCAGTTTGAGTGTGTCGCTCACTGTTCAGCCGCAAATATCTCTATTTAAAAAAGTGTGGTATACCCCAGTAAACAATAACTGTGGTTTTGCCATCCCACGTTAAAAAATCTCTATTATTCAGCTTTTGGTAGTTTTTTCCGTAAAGAAAAACAGTAGTGTCTCCTTACTGTTGTGACACAAAAATATATTTGTTGAAAATAGCCTTGTGTCTTGTGTAGGCCCGACATCCCAGTGTGGTTTCGCAGTTCCACGTGTCAAATCGCTGTACTATCCAGTTTTGGGCGTTTGGTATCTAAAAAAAAAGCAGTTTGAGTGTGTCGCTCACTGTTCAGCCGCAAATATCTCTATTTAAAAAAGTGTGGTATACCCCAGTAAACAATAACGGTGGTTTTGCCATCCCACGGTAAAAAATCTCTATTATTCAGCGTTTGGTAGTTTTTTCCGTAAAGAAAAACAGTAGTGTCTACTGACTGTTGTGACACAAAAATATATCTGTTGAAAATAGTCTTGTGTAGGCCCGACATCCCAGTGTGGTTTCGCAGTTCCACGGGTCAAATCGCTGTACTATCCAGTTTTGGGCCTTTGGTATCTAAAAAAAAAGCAGTTTGAGTGTGTCGCTCACTGTTCAACCGCAAATATCTCTATTTAAAAAAGTGTGGTATACCCCAGTAAACAATAACTGTGGTTTTGCCATCCCACGGTAAAAAATCTCTATTATTCAGCTTTTGGTAGTTTTTTCCATAAAGAAAAACAGTAGTGTCTCCTGACTGTTGTGACACAAAAATATATCTGTTGAAAATAGTCTTGTGTAGGCCTGACATCCCAGTGTGGTTTCGCAGTTCCATGGGTCAAATCGCTGTACTATCCAGTTTTGGGCCTTTGGTATCTAAAAAAAAAGCAGTTTGAGTGTGTCGCTCACTGTTCAGCCGCAAATATCTCTATTTAAAAAAGTGTGGTATACCCAAGTAAAGAATAACTGTGGTTTTGCCATCCCACGGTAAAAAATCTCTATTATTCAGCTTTTGGTAGTTTTTTCCGTAAAGAAAAATAGTAGTGTCTCCTGACTGTTGTGACACAAAAATATATCTGTTGAAAATAGTCTTGTGTAGGCCCGACATCCCAGTGTGGTTTCGCAGTTCCACGGGTCAAATCGCTGTACTATCCAGTTTTGGGCCTTTGGTATCTAAAAAAAAAGCAGTTTGAGTGTGTCGCTCACTGTTCAGCCGCAAATATCTCTATTTAAAAAAGTGTGGTATACCCCAGTAAACAATAACTGTGGTTTTGCCATCCCACGGTAAAAATCTCTATTATTCAGCTTTTGGTAGTTTTTTCCGTAAAGAAAAACAGTAGTGTCTCCTGACTGTTGTGACACAAAAATATATCTGTTGAAAATAGTCTTGTGTAGGCCCGACATGCCAGTGTGGTTTCGCAGTTCCACGGGTCAAATAGCTGTACTATCCAGTTTTGGGCCTTTGGTATCTAAAAAAAAAGCAGTTTGAGTTTGTCGCTCACTGTTCAGCTGCAAATATCTCTATTTAAAAAAGTGTGGTATACCCCAGTAAACAATAACTGTGGTTTTGCCATCCCACGGTAAAAAATCTCTATTAGTCAGCTTTTGGTAGATTTTTCCGTAAAGAAAAACAGTAGTGTCTCCTGACTGTTGTGACACAAAAATATATCTGTTGAAAATAGTCTTGTGTAGGCCCGACATCCCAGTGTGGTTTCGCAGTTCCACGGGTCAAATCGCTGTACTATCCAGTTTTGGGCCTTTGGTATCTAAAAAAAAGCAGTTTGAGTGTGTCGCTCACTGTTCAGCCGCAAATATCTCTATTTAAAAAAGTGTGGTATACCCCAGTAAACAATAACTGTGGTTTTGTCATCCCACGGTTAAAAAATCTCTTTTATTCAGCTTTTGGTAGTTTTTTCCGTAAAGAAAAACAGTAGTGTCTCCTGACTGTTGTGACACAAAAATATATCTGTTGAAAATAGTCCTGTGTAGGCCCGACATCCCAGTGTGGTTTCGCAGTTCCACGGGTCAAATCGCTGTACTATCCAGTTTTGGGCCTTTGGTATCTAAAAAAAAGCAGTTTGAGTGTGTCGCTCACTGTTCAGCTGCAAATATCTCTATTTAAAAAAGTGTGGTATACCCCAGAAAACAATAACTGTGGTTTTGCCATCCCACGGTAAAAAATCTCTATTATTCAGCTTTTGGTAGTTTTTTCCATAAAGAAAAACAGTAGTGTCTCCTGACTGTTGTGACACAAAAATATATCTGTTGAAAATAGTCTCGTGTAGGCCCGACATCCCAGTGTGGTTTCGCAGTTCCACGGGTCAAATCGCTGTACTATCCAGTTTTGGGCCTTTGGTATCTAAAAAAAAAAGCAGTTTGAGTGTGTCGCTCACTGTTCAGCTGCAAATATCTCTATTTAAAAAAGTGTGGTAAAACCCCAGTAAATAATCACTGTGGTTTTGTCATCCCACGGTAAAAAATCTCTATTATTCAGCTTTTGGTAGTTTTTTCCGTACAGAAAAACAGTAGTGTCTCCTGACTGTTGGGACACAAAAATATATCTGTTGAAAATAGTCTTGTGTAGGCCCCACATCCCAGTGTGGTTTCGCAGTTCCACGGGTCAAATCGCTGTACTATCCAGTTTTGGGCCTTTGGTATCTAAAAAAAAACCAGTTTGAGTGTGTCGCTCACTGTTCAGCCGCAAATATCTCTATTTAAAAAAGTGTGGTATACCCCAGTAAACAATAACTGTGGTTTTGCCATCCCACGGTAAAAATCTCTATTATTCAGCTTTTGGTAGTTTTTTCCGTAAAGAAAAACAGTAGTGTCTCCTGACTGTTGTGACACAAAAATATATCTGTTGAAAATAGTCTTGTGTAGGCCCGACATGCCAGTGTGGTTTCGCAGTTCCACGGGTCAAATCGCTGTACTATCCAGTTTTGGGCCTTTGGTATCTAAAAAAAAAGCAGTTTGAGTGTGTCGCTCACTGTTCAGCTGCAAATATCTCTATTTAAAAAAGTGTGGTATACCCCAGTAAACAATAACTGTGGTTTTGCCATCCCACGGTAAAAAATCTCTATTAGTCAGCTTTTGGTAGATTTTTCCGTAAAGAAAAACAGTAGTGTCTCCTGACTGTTTGACACAAAAATATATCTGTTGAAAATAGTCTTCTGTAGGCCCGACATCCCAGTGTGGTTTCGCAGTTCCACGGGTCAAATCGCTGTACTATCCAGTTTTGGGCCTTTGGTATCTAAAAAAAAGCAGTTTGAGTGTGTCGCTCACTGTTCAGCCGCAAATATCTCTATTGAAAAAAGTGTGGTATACCCCAGTAAACAATAACTGTGGTTTTGCCATCCCACGGTTAAAAAATCTCTATTATTCAGCTTTTGGTAGTTTTTTCCGTAAAGAAAAACAGTAGTGTCTCCTGACTGTTGTGACACAAAAATATATCTGTTGAAAATAGTCCTGTGTAGGCCCGACATCCCAGTGTGGTTTCGCAGTTCCACGGGTCAAATCGCTGTACTATCCAGTTTTGGGCCTTTGGTATCTAAAAAAAAGCAGTTTGAGTGTGTCGCTCACTATTCAGCCGCAAATATCTCTATTTAAAAAAGTGTGGTATACCCCAGAAAACAATAACTGTGGTTTTGCCATCCCACGGTAAAAAATCTCTATTATTCAGCTTTTGGTAGTTTTTTCCATATAGAAAAACAGTAGTGTCTCCTGACTGTTGTGACACAAAAATATATCTGTTGAAAATAGTCTTGTGTAGGCCCGACATCCCAGTGTGGTTTCGCAGTTCAATGGGTCAAATCGCTGTACTATCCAGTTTTGGGCCTTTGGTATCTAAAAAAAAACAGTTTGAGTGTGTCGCTCACTGTTCAGCCGCAAATATCTCTATTTAAAAAAGTGTGGTATACCCCAGTAAACAATAACTGTGGTTTTGCCATCCCACGGTAAAAATCTCTATTATTCAGCTTTTGGTAGTTTTCTCCATAAAGTAAAACAGTAGTGTCTCCTGACTGTTGTGAAAAAAATATATATCTGTTGAAAATAGTCTTGTGTAGGCCCGACATCCCAGTGTGGTTTCGCAGTTCCACGGGTCAAATCGCTGTACTATTCAGTTTTGGGCCTTTGGTATCTAAAAAAAAAGCAGTTTGATTGTGTCGCTCACTGTTCAGCCGCAAATATCTCTATTTAAAAAAGTGTGGTATACCCCAGTAAACAATAACTGTGGTTTTGCCATCCCACGGTAAAAAATCTCTATTATTCAGCTTTTGGTAGTTTTTTCCGTATAGAAAAACAGTAGTGTCTCCTGACTGTTGTGACACAAAAATATATCTGTTGAAAATAGTCTCGTGTAGGCCCGACATCCCGGTGTGGTTTCGCAGTTCCACGGGTCAAATCGCTGTACTATCCAGTTTTGGGCCTTTGGTATCTAAAAAAAAAAGCAGTTTGAGTGTGTCGCTCACTGTTCAGCTGCAAATATCTCTATTTAAAAAAGTGTGGTAAAACCCCAGTAAATAATCACTGTGGTTTTGTCATCCCACGGTAAAAAATCTCTATTATTCAGCTTTTGGTAGTTTTTTCCGTACAGAAAAACAGTAGTGTCTCCTGACTGTTGTGACACAAAAATATATCTGTTGAAAATAGTCTTGTGTAGGCCCGACATCCCAGTGTGGTTTCGCAGTTCCACGGGTCAAATCGCTGTACTATCCAGTTTTGGGCCTTTGGTATCTAAAAAAAAACCAGTTTGAGTGTGTCGCTCACTGTTCAGCCGCAAATATCTCTATTTAAAAAAGTGTGGTATACCCCAGTAAACAATAACTGTGGTTTTGCCATCCCACGGTAAAAATCTCTATTATTCAGGTTTTGGTAGTTTTTTCCGTAAAGAAAAACAGTAGTGTCTCCTGACTGTTGTGACACAAAAATATATCTGTTGAAAATAGTCTTGTGTAGGCCCGACATGCCAGTGTGGTTTCGCAGTTCCACGGGTCAAATCGCTGTACTATCCAGTTTTGGGCCTTTGGTATCTAAAAAAAAAGCAGTTTGAGTGTGTCGCTCACTGTTCAGCTGCAAATATCTCTATTTAAAAAAGTGTGGTATACCCCAGTAAACAATAACTGTGGTTTTGCCATCCCACGGTAAAAAATCTCTATTAGTCAGCTTTTGGTAGATTTTTCCGTAAAGAAAAACAGTAGTGTCTCCTGACTGTTGTGACACAAAAATATATCTGTTGAAAATAGTCTTCTGTAGGCCCGACATCCCAGTGTGGTTTCGCAGTTCCACGGGTCAAATCGCTGTACTATCCAGTTTTGGGCCTTTGGTATCTAAAAAAAAGCAGTTTGAGTGTGTCGCTCACTGTTCAGCCGCAAATATCTCTATTTAAAAAAGTGTGGTATACCCCAGTAAACAATAACTGTGGTTTTGCCATCCCACGGTTAAAAAATCTCTATTATTCAGCTTTTGGTAGTTTTTTCCGTAAAGAAAAACAGTAGTGTCTCCTGACTGTTGTGACACAAAAATATATCTGTTGAAAATAGTCCTGTGTAGGCCCGACATCCCAGTGTGGTATCGCAGTTCCACGGGTCAAATCGCTGTACTATCCAGTTTTGGGCCTTTGGTATCTAAAAAAAAGCAGTTTGAGTGTGTCGCTCACTGTTCAGCCGCAAATATCTCTATTTAAAAAAGTGTGGTATACCCCAGAAAACAATAACTGTGGTTTTGCCATCCCACGGTAAAAAATCTCTATTATTCAGCTTTTGGTAGTTTTTTCCATAAAGAAAAACAGTAGTGTCTCCTGACTGTTGTGACACAAAAATATATCTGTTGAAAATAGTCTCGTGTAGGCCCGACATCCCAGTGTGGTTTCGCAGTTCCACGGGTCAAATCGCTGTACTATCCAGTTTTGGGCCTTTGGTATCTAAAAAAAAAGCAGTTTGAGTGTGTCGCTCACTGTTCAGCTGCAAATATCTCTATTTAAAAAAGTGTGGTAAAACCCCAGTAAATAATAACTGTGGTTTTGTCATCCCACCGTAAAAAATCTCTATTATTCAGCTTTTGGTAGTTTTTTCCGTACAGAAAAACAGTAGTGTCTCCTGACTGTTGTGACAAAAAAATATATCTGTTGAAAATAGTCTTGTGTAGGCCCGACATGCCAGTGTGGTTTCGCAGTTCCATGGGTCAAATCGCTGTACTATCCAGTTTTTGGCCTTTGGTATCTAAAAAAATACCAGTTTGAGTGTGTCGCTCACTGTTCAGCCGCAAATATCTCTATTTAAAAAAGTGTGGTATACCCCAGTAAACAATAACTGTGGTTTTGCCATCCCACGGTAAAAATCTCTATTATTCAGCTTTTGGTAGTTTTCTCCATAAAGAAAAACAGTAGTGTCTCCTGACTGTTGTGAAAAAAATATATATCTGTTGAAAATAGTCTTGTGTAGGCCCGACATCCCAGTGTGGTTTCGCAGTTCCACGGGTCAAATCGCTGTACTATTCAGTTTTGGGCCTTTGGAATCTAAAAAAAAAGCAGTTTGATTGTGTCGCTCACTGTTCAGCCGCAAATATCTCTATTTAAAAAAGTGTGGTATACCCCAGTAAACAATAACTGTGGTTTTGCCATCCCACGGTAAAAAATCTCTATTATTCAGCTTTTGGTAGTTTTTTCCGTACAGAAAAACAGTAGTGTCTCCTGACTGTTGTGACACAAAAATATATCTGTTGAAAATAGTCTCGTGTAGGCCCGACATCCCAGTGTGGTTTCGCAGTTCCACGGGTCAAATCGCTGTACTATCCAGTTTTGGGCCTTTGGTATCTAAAAAAAAAGCAGTTTGAGTGTGTCGCTCACTGTTCAGCTGCAAATATCTCTATTTAAAAAAGTGTGGTAAAACCCCAGTAAATAATAACTGTGGTTTTGTCATCCCACCGTAAAAAATCTCTATTATTCAGCTTTTGGTAGTTTTTTCCGTACAGAAAAACAGTAGTGTCTCCTGACTGTTGTGACAAAAAAATATATCTGTTGAAAATAGTCTTGTGTAGGCCCGACATGCCAGTGTGGTTTCGCAGTTCCATGGGTCAAATCGCTGTACTATCCAGTTTTTGGCCTTTGGTATCTAAAAAAATACCAGTTTGAGTGTGTCGCTCACTGTTCAGCCGCAAATATCTCTATTTAAAAAAGTGTGGTATACCCCAGTAAACAATAACTGTGGTTTTGCCATCCCACGGTAAAAATCTCTATTATTCAGCTTTTGGTAGTTTTCTCCATAAAGAAAAACAGTAGTGTCTCCTGACTGTTGTGACACAAAAATATATCTGTTGAAAATAGTCTCGTGTAGGCCCGACATCCCGGTGTGGTTTCGCAGTTCCACGGGTCAAATCGCTGTACTATCCAGTTTTGGGCCTTTGGTATCTAAAAAAAAAAGCAGTTTGAGTTTGTCGCTCACTGTTCAGCTGCAAATATCTCTACTTAAAAAAGTGTGGTACAACCCCAGTAAATAATCACTGTGGTTTTGTCATCCCACGGTAAAAAATCTCTATTATTCAGCTTTTGGTAGTTTTTTCCGTACAGAAAAACAGTAGTGTCTCCTGACTGTTGTGACACAAAAATATATCTGTTGAAAATAGTCTCGTGTAGGCCCGACATCCCAGTGTGGTTTCGCAGTTCCACGGGTCAAATCGCTGTACTATCCAGTTTTGGGCCTTTGGTATCTAAAAAAAAAGCAGTTTGAGTGTGTCGCTCACTGTTCAGCTGCAAATATCTCTATTTAAAAAAGTGTGGTAAAACCCCAGTAAATAATAACTGTGGTTTTGTCATCCCACCGTAAAAAATCTCTATTATTCAGCTTTTGGTAGTTTTTTCCGTACAGAAAAACAGTAGTGTCTCCTGACTGTTGTGACAAAAAAATATATCTGTTGAAAATAGTCTTGTGTAGGCCCGACATGCCAGTGTGGTTTCGCAGTTCCATGGGTCAAATCGCTGTACTATCCAGTTTTTGGCCTTTGGTATCTAAAAAAATACCAGTTTGAGTGTGTCGCTCACTGTTCAGCCGCAAATATCTCTATTTAAAAAAGTGTGGTATACCCCAGTAAACAATAACTGTGGTTTTGCCATCCCACGGTAAAAATCTCTATTATTCAGCTTTTGGTAGTTTTCTCCATAAAGAAAAACAGTAGTGTCTCCTGACTGTTGTGAAAAAAATATATATCTGTTGAAAATAGTCTTGTGTAGGCCCGACATCCCAGTGTGGTTTCGCAGTTCCACGGGTCAAATCGCTGTACTATTCAGTTTTGGGCCTTTGGTATCTAAAAAAAAAGCAGTTTGATTGTGTCGCTCACTGTTCAGCCGCAAATATCTCTATTTAAAAAAGTGTGGTATACCCCAGTAAACAATAACTGTGGTTTTGCCATCCCACGGTAAAAAATCTCTATTATTCAGCTTTTGGTAGTTTTTTCCGTATAGAAAAACAGTAGTGTCTCCTGACTGTTGTGACACAAAAATATATCTGTTGAAAATAGTCTCGTGTAGGCCCGACATCCCAGTGTGGTTTCGCAGTTCCACGGGTCAAATCGCTGTACTATCCAGTTTTGGGCCTTTGGTATCTAAAAAAAAAGCAGTTTGAGTGTGTCGCTCACTGTTCAGCTGCAAATATCTCTATTTAAAAAAGTGTGGTAAAACCCCAGTAAATAATAACTGTGGTTTTGTCATCCCACCGTAAAAAATCTCTATTATTCAGCTTTTGGTAGTTTTTTCCGTACAGAAAAACAGTAGTGTCTCCTGACTGTTGTGACAAAAAAATATATCTGTTGAAAATAGTCTTGTGTAGGCCCGACATGCCAGTGTGGTTTCGCAGTTCCATGGGTCAAATCGCTGTACTATCCAGTTTTTGGCCTTTGGTATCTAAAAAAATACCAGTTTGAGTGTGTCGCTCACTGTTCAGCCGCAAATATCTCTATTTAAAAAAGTGTGGTATACCCCAGTAAACAATAACTGTGGTTTTGCCATCCCACGGTAAAAATCTCTATTATTCAGCTTTTGGTAGTTTTCTCCATAAAGAAAAACAGTAGTGTCTCCTGACTGTTGTGAAAAAAATATATATCTGTTGAAAATAGTCTTGTGTAGGCCCGACATCCCAGTGTGGTTTCGCAGTTCCACGGGTCAAATCGCTGTACTATTCAGTTTTGGGCCTTTGGTATCTAAAAAAAAAGCAGTTTGATTGTGTCGCTCACTGTTCAGCCGCAAATATCTCTATTTAAAAAAGTGTGGTATACCCCAGTAAACAATAACTGTGGTTTTGCCATCCCACGGTAAAAAATCTCTATTATTCAGCTTTTGGTAGTTTTTTCCGTTTAGAAAAACAGTAGTGTCTCCTGACTGTTGTGACACAAAAATATATCTGTTGAAAATAGTCTCGTGTAGGCCCGACATCCCGGTGTGGTTTCGCAGTTCCACGGGTCAAATCGCTGTACTATCCAGTTTTGGGCCTTTGGTATCTAAAAAAAAAAGCAGTTTGAGTGTGTCGCTCACTGTTCAGCTGCAAATATCTCTATTTAAAAAAGTGTGGTAAAACCCCAGTAAATAATCACTGTGGTTTTGTCATCCCACGGTAAAAAATCTCTATTATTCAGCTTTTGGTAGTTTTTTCCATAAAGAAAAACAGTAGTGTCTCCTGACTGTTGTGACACAAAAATATATCTGTTGAAAATAGTCTTGTGTAGGCCCGACATCCCAGTGTGGTTTCGCAGTTCCACGGGTCAAATCGCTGTACTATTCAGTTTTGGGCCTTTGGTATCTAAAAAAAAAGCAGTTTGATTGTGTCGCTCACTGTTCAGCCGCAAATATCTCTATTTAAAAAAGTGTGGTATACCCCAGTAAACAATAACTGTGGTTTTGCCATCCCACGGTAAAAAATCTCTATTATTCAGCTTTTGGTAGTTTTTTCCGTACAGAAAAACAGTAGTGTCTCCTGACTGTTGTGACACAAAAATATATCTGTTGAAAATAGTCTTGTGTAGGCCCGACATCCCAGTGTGGTTTCGCAGTTCCACTGGTCAAATCGCTGTACTATCCAGTTTTGGGCCTTTGGTATCTAAAAAAAAAGCAGTTTGAGTGTGTCGCTCACTGTTCAGCCGCAAATATCTCTATTTAAAAAAGTGTGGTATACCCCAGTAAACAATAACTGTGGTTTTGCCATCCCACGGTAAAAAATCTCTATTATTCAGCTTTTGGTAGTTTTTTCCGTAAAGAAAAACAGTAGTGTGTCCTTACTGTTGTGACACAAAAATATATTTGTTGAAAATAGTCTTGTGTCTTGTGTAGGCCTGACATCCCAGTGTGGTTTCGTAGTTCCACGGGTCAAATCGCTGTACTATCCAGCTTTGGGCCTTTGGTATCTAAAAAAAAAAGCAGTTTGAGTGTGTCGCTCACTGTTCAGCCGCAAATATCTCTATTTAAAAAAGTGTGGTATACCCCAGTAAACAATAACTGTGGTTTTGCCATCCCACGGTAAAAAATCTCTATTATTCAGCTTTTGGTAGTTTTTTCCGTATAGAAAAACAGTAGTGTCTCCTGACTGTTGTGACACAAAAATATATCTGTTGAAAATAGTCTTGTGTAGGCCCGACATCCCAGTGTGGTTTCGCAGTTCCACTGGTCAAATCGCTGTACTATCCAGTTTTGGGCCTTTGGTATCTAAAAAAAAAGCAGTTTGAGTGTGTCGCTCACTGTTCAGCCGCAAATATCTCTATTTAAAAAAGTGTGGTATACCCCAGTAAACAATAACTGTGGTTTTGCCATCCCACGGTAAAAAATCTCTATTATTCAGCTTTTGGTAGTTTTTTCCATAAAGAAAAACAGTAGTGTCTCCTGACTGTTGTGACACAAAAATACATCTGTTGAAAATAGTCTTGTGTAGGCCCGACATCCCAGTGTGGTTTCGCAGTTCCACTGGTCAAATCGCTGTACTATCCAGTTTTGGGCCTTTGGTATCTAAAAAAAAAGCAGTTTGAGTGTGTCGCTCACTGTTCAGCCGCAAATATCTCTATTTAAAAAAGTGTGGTATACCCCAGTAAACAATAACTGTGGTTTTGCCATCCCACGGTAAAAAATCTCTATTATTCAGCTTTTGGTAGTTTTTTCCGTATAGAAAAACAGTAGTGTCTCCTGAATGTTGTGACACAAAAATATATCTGTTGAAAATAGTCTCGTGTAGGCCCGACATCCCGGTGTGGTTTCGCAGTTCCACGGGTCAAATCGCTGTACTATCCAGTTTTGGGCCTTTGGTATCTAAAAAAAAAAGCAGTTTGAGTGTGTCGCTCACTGTTCAGCTGCAAATATCTCTATTTAAAAAAGTGTGGTAAAACCCCAGTAAATAATCACTGTGGTTTTGTCATCCCACGGTAAAAAATCTCTATTATTCAGCTTTTGGTAGTTTTTTCCGTACAGAAAAACAGTAGTGTCTCCTGACTGTTGTGACACAAAAATATATCTGTTGAAAATAGTCTTGTGTAGGCCCGACATCCCAGTGTGGTTTCGCAGTTCCACGGGTCAAATCGCTGTACTATCCAGTTTTGGGCCTTTGGTATCTAAAAAAACCAGTTTGAGTGTGTCGCTCACTGTTCAGCCGCAAATATCTCTATTTAAAAAAGTGTGGTATACCCCAGTAAACAATAACTGTGGTTTTGCCATCCCACGGTAAAAATCTCTATTATTCAGGTTTTGGTAGTTTTTTCCGTAAAGAAAAACAGTAGTGTCTCCTGACTGTTGTGACACAAAAATATATCTGTTGAAAATAGTCTTGTGTAGGCCCGACATGCCAGTGTGGTTTCGCAGTTCCACGGGTCAAATCGCTGTACTATCCAGTTTTGGGCCTTTGGTATCTAAAAAAAAAGCAGTTTGAGTGTGTCGCTCACTGTTCAGCCGCAAATATCTCTATTTAAAAAAGTGTGGTAAAACCCCAGTAAATAATAACTGTGGTTTTGCCATCCCACGGTAAAAAATCTCTATTATTCAGCTTTTGGTAGTTTTTTCCGTACAGAAAAACAGTAGTGTCTCCTGACTGTTGTGACACAAAAATATATCTGTTGAAAATAGTCTTGTGTAGGCCCGACATCCCAGTGTGGTTTCGCAGTTCCACGGGTCAAATCGCTGTACTATCCAGTTTTGGGCCTTTGGTATCTAAAAAAAAAGCAGTTTGACTGTGTCGCTCACTGTTCAGCCGCAAATATCTCTATTTAAAAAAGTGTGGTATACCCCAGTAAACAATAACTGTGGTTTTGCCATCCCACGGTAAAAAATCTCTATTATTCAGCTTTTGGTTGTTTTTTCCATAAAGAAAAACAGTAGTGTCTCCTGACTGTTGTGAAAAAAAAATATATCTGTTGAAAATAGTCTTGTGTAGGCCCGACATCCCAGTGTGGTTTCGCAGTTCCACGGGTCAAATCGCTGTACTATCCAGTTTTGGGCCTTTGGTATCTTAAAAAAAAACAGTTTGAGTGTGTCGCTCACTGTTCAGCCGCAAATATCTCTATTTAAAAAAGTGTGGTATACCCCAGTAAACAATAACTGTGGTTTTGCCATCCCACGGTAAAAAATCTCTATTATTCAGCTTTTGGTAGTTTTTTCCATAAAGAAAAACAGTAGTGTCTCCTGACTGTTGTGACACAAAAATATATCTGTTGAAAATAGTCTTGTGTAGGCCCGACATCCCAGTGTGGTTTCGCAGTTCCACGGGTCAAATCGCTGTACTATTCAGTTTTGGGCCTTTGGTATCTAAAAAAAAAGCAGTTTGATTGTGTCGCTCACTGTTCAGCCGCAAATATTTCTATTTAAAAAAGTGTGGTATACCCCAGTAAACAATAACTGTGGTTTTGCCATCCCACGGTAAAAAATCTCTATTATTCAGCTTTTGGTAGTTTTTTCCGTACAGAAAAACAGTAGTGTCTCCTGACTGTTGTGACACAAAAATATATCTGTTGAAAATAGTCTTGTGTAGGCCCGACATCCCAGTGTGGTTTCGCAGTTCCACTGGTCAAATCGCTGTACTATCCAGTTTTGGGCCTTTGGTATCTAAAAAAAAAGCAGTTTGAGTGTGTCGCTCACTGTTCAGCCGCAAATATCTCTATTTAAAAAAGTGTGGTATACCCCAGTAAACAATAACTGTGGTTTTGCCATCCCACGGTAAAAAATCTCTATTATTCAGCTTTTGGTAGTTTTTTCCGTAAAGAAAAACAGTAGTGTGTCCTTACTGTTGTGACACAAAAATATATTTGTTGAAAATAGTCTTGTGTCTTGTGTAGGCCTGACATCCCAGTGTGGTTTCGTAGTTCCACGGGTCAAATCGCTGTACTATCCAGCTTTGGGCCTTTGGTATCTAAAAAAAAAAGCAGTTTGAGTGTGTCGCTCACTGTTCAGCCGCAAATATCTCTATTTAAAAAAGTGTGGTATACCCCAGTAAACAATAACTGTGGTTTTGCCATCCCACGGTAAAAAATCTCTATTATTCAGCTTTTGGTAGTTTTTTCCGTATAGAAAAACAGTAGTGTCTCCTGACTGTTGTGACACAAAAATATATCTGTTGAAAATAGTCTTGTGTAGGCCCGACATCCCAGTGTGGTTTCGCAGTTCCACTGGTCAAATCGCTGTACTATCCAGTTTTGGGCCTTTGGTATCTAAAAAAAAAGCAGTTTGAGTGTGTCGCTCACTGTTCAGCCGCAAATATCTCTATTTAAAAAACTGTGGTATACCCCAGTAAACAATAACTGTGGTTTTGCCATCCCACGGTAAAAAATCTCTATTATTCAGCTTTTGGTAGTTTTTTCCATAAAGAAAAACAGTAGTGTCTCCTGACTGTTGTGACACAAAAATACATCTGTTGAAAATAGTCTTGTGTAGGCCCGACATCCCAGTGTGGTTTCGCAGTTCCACGGGTCAAATCGCTGTACTATTCAGTTTTGGGCCTTTGGTATCTAAAAAAAAAGCAGTTTGATTGTGTCGCTCACTGTTCAGCCGCAAATATCTCTATTTAAAAAAGTGTGGTATACCCCAGTAAACAATAACTGTGGTTTTGCCATCCCACGGTAAAAAATCTCTATTATTCAGCTTTTGGTAGTTTTTTCCGTATAGAAAAACAGTAGTGTCTCCTGAATGTTGTGACACAAAAATATATCTGTTGAAAATAGTCTTGTGTAGGCCCGACATCCCAGTGTGGTTTCGCAGTTCCACTGGTCAAATCGCTGTACTATCCAGTTTTGGGCCTTTGGTATCTAAAAAAAAAAGCAGTTTGAGTGTGTCGCTCAGTGTTCAGCCGCAAATATCTCTATTTAAAAAAGTGTGGTATACCCTAGTAAACAATAACTGTGGTTTTGCCATCCCACGGTAAAAAATCTCTATTATTCAGCTTTTGGTAGTTTTTTCCGTAAAGAAAAACAGTAGTGTCTCCTTACTGTTGTGACACAAAAATATATTTGTTGAAAATAGTCTTGTATAGGCCTGACATCCCAATGTGGTTTCGTAGTTCCACGGGTCAAATCGCTGTACTATCCAGTTTTGGGCCTTTGGTATCTAAAAAAAAAAGCAGTTTGAGTGTGTCGCTCACTGTTCAGCCGCAAATATCTCTATTTAAAAAAGTGTGGTATACCCCAGTAAACAATAACTGTGGTTTTGCCATCCCACGGTAAAAAATCTCTATTATTCAGCTTTTGGTAGTTTTTTCCGTACAGAAAAACAGTAGTGTCTCCTGACTGTTGTGACACAAAAATATATCTGTTGAAAATAGTCTTGTGTAGGCCCGACATCCCAGTGTGGTTTCGCAGTTCCACTGGTCAAATCGCTGTACTATCCAGTTTTGGGCCTTTGGTATCTAAAAAAAAAGGAATTTGAGTGTGTCGCTCACTGTTCAGCCGCAAATATCTCTATTTAAAAAAGTGTGGTATACCCCAGTAAATAATAACTGTGGTTTTGCCATCCCACGGTAAAAAATCTCTATTATTCAGCTTTTGGTAGTTTTTTCCGTAAAGAAAAACAGTAGTGTCTCCTTACTGTTGTGACACAAAAATATATTTGTTGAAAATAGTCTTGTGTCTTATGTAGGCCTGACATCCCAGTGTGGTTTCGTAGTTCCACGTGTCAAATCGCTGTACTATCCAGCTTTGGGCCTTTGGTATCTAAAAAAAAAAGCAGTTTGAGTGTGTCGCTCACTGTTCAGCCGCAAATATCTCTATTTAAAAAAGTGTGGTATACCCCAGTAAACAATAACTGTGGTTTTGCCATCCCACGGTAAAAAATCTCTATTATTCAGCTTTTGGTAGTTTTTTCCGTACAGAAAAATAGTAGTGTCTCCTGACTGTTGTGACACAAAAATATATCTGTTGAAAATAGTCTTGTGTAGGCCCGACATCCCAGTGTGGTTTCGCAGTTCCACGGGTCAAATCGCTGTACTATCCAGTTTTGGGCCTTTGGTATCTAAAAAAAAAGCAGTTTGAGTGTGTCGCTCACTGTTCAGCCGCAAATATCTCTATTTAAAAAAGTGTGGTATACCCCAGTAAACAATAACTGTGGTTTTGCCATCCCACGGTAAAAAATCTCTATTATTCAGCTTTTGGTAGTTTTTTCCGTATAGAAAAACAGTAGTGCCTCCTGACTGTTGTGACACAAAAATATATCTGTTGAAAATAGTCTTGTGTAGGCCCGACATCCCAGTGTGGTTTCGCAGTTCCACTGGTCAAATCGCTGTACTATCCAGTTTTGGGCCTTTGGTATCTAAAAAAAAAGCAGTTTGAGTGTGTCGCTCACTGTTCAGCCGCAAATATCTCTATTTAAAAAAGTGTGGTATACCCCAGTAAACAATAACTGTGGTTTTGCCATCCCACGGTAAAAAATCTCTATTATTCAGCTTTTGGTAGTTTTTTCCATAAAGAAAAACAGTAGTGTCTCCTGACTGTTGTGACACAAAAATACATCTGTTGAAAATAGTCTTGTGTAGGCCCGACATCCCAGTGTGGTTTCGCAGTTCCACGGGTCAAATCGCTGTACTATTCAGTTTTGGGCCTTTGGTATCTAAAAAAAAAGCAGTTTGATTGTGTCGCTCACTGTTCAGCCGCAAATATCTCTATTTAAAAAAGTGTGGTATACCCCAGTAAACAATAACTGTGGTTTTGCCATCCCACGGTAAAAAATCTCTATTATTCAGCTTTTGGTAGTTTTTTCCGTATAGAAAAACAGTAGTGTCTCCTGAATGTTGTGACACAAAAATATATCTGTTGAAAATAGTCTTGTGTAGGCCCGACATCCCAGTGTGGTTTCGCAGTTCCACTGGTCAAATCGCTGTACTATCCAGTTTTGGGCCTTTGGTATCTAAAAAAAAAAGCAGTTTGAGTGTGTCGCTCAGTGTTCAGCCGCAAATATCTCTATTTAAAAAAGTGTGGTATACCCCAGTAAACAATAACTGTGGTTTTGCCATCCCACGGTAAAAAATCTCTATTATTCAGCTTTTGGTAGTTTTTTCCGTAAAGAAAAACAGTAGTGTCTCCTTACTGTTGTGACACAAAAATATATTTGTTGAAAATAGTCTTGTGTAGGCCTGACATCCCAATGTGGTTTCGTAGTTCCACGGGTCAAATCGCTGTACTATCCAGTTTTGGGCCTTTGGTATCTAAAAAAAAAAGCAGTTTGATTGTGTCGCTCACTGTTCAGCCGCAAATATCTCTATTTAAAAAAGTGTGGTATACCCCAGTAAACAATAACTGTGGTTTTGCCATCCCACGGTAAAAAATCTCTATTATTCAGCTTTTGGTAGTTTTTTCCGTATAGAAAAACAGTAGTGTCTCCTGAATGTTGTGACACAAAAATATATCTGTTGAAAATAGTCTTGTGTAGGCCCGACATCCCAGTGTGGTTTCGCAGTTCCACTGGTCAAATCGCTGTACTATCCAGTTTTGGGCCTTTGGTATCTAAAAAAAAAAGCAGTTTGAGTGTGTCGCTCAGTGTTCAGCCGCAAATATCTCTATTTAAAAAAGTGTGGTATACCCCAGTAAACAATAACTGTGGTTTTGCCATCCCACGGTAAAAAATCTCTATTATTCAGCTTTTGGTAGTTTTTTCCGTAAAGAAAAACAGTAGTGTCTCCTTACTGTTGTGACACAAAAATATATTTGTTGAAAATAGTCTTGTATAGGCCTGACATCCCAATGTGGTTTCGTAGTTCCACGGGTCAAATCGCTGTACTATCCAGTTTTGGGCCTTTGGTATCTAAAAAAAAAAGCAGTTTGAGTGTGTCGCTCACTGTTCAGCCGCAAATATCTCTATTTAAAAAAGTGTGGTATACCCCAGTAAACAATAACTGTGGTTTTGCCATCCCACGGTAAAAAATCTCTATTATTCAGCTTTTGGTAGTTTTTTCCGTACAGAAAAACAGTAGTGTCTCCTGACTGTTGTGACACAAAAATATATCTGTTGAAAATAGTCTTGTGTAGGCCCGACATCCCAGTGTGGTTTCGCAGTTCCACTGGTCAAATCGCTGTACTATCCAGTTTTGGGCCTTTGGTATCTAAAAAAAAAGGAATTTGAGTGTGTCGCTCACTGTTCAGCCGCAAATATCTCTATTTAAAAAAGTGTGGTATACCCCAGTAAATAATAACTGTGGTTTTGCCATCCCACGGTAAAAAATCTCTATTATTCAGCTTTTGGTAGTTTTTTCCGTAAAGAAAAACAGTAGTGTCTCCTTACTGTTGTGACACAAAAATATATTTGTTGAAAATAGTCTTGTGTCTTATGTAGGCCTGACATCCCAGTGTGGTTTCGTAGTTCCACGTGTCAAATCGCTGTACTATCCAGCTTTGGGCCTTTGGTATCTAAAAAAAAAAGCAGTTTGAGTGTGTCGCTCACTGTTCAGCCGCAAATATCTCTATTTAAAAAAGTGTGGTATACCCCAGTAAACAATAACTGTGGTTTTGCCATCCCACGGTAAAAAATCTCTATTATTCAGCTTTTGGTAGTTTTTTCCGTACAGAAAAATAGTAGTGTCTCCTGACTGTTGTGACACAAAAATATATCTGTTGAAAATAGTCTTGTGTAGGCCCGACATCCCAGTGTGGTTTCGCAGTTCCACGGGTCAAATCGCTGTACTATCCAGTTTTGGGCCTTTGGTATCTAAAAAAAAAGCAGTTTGAGTGTGTCGCTCACTGTTCAGCCGCAAATATCTCTATTTAAAAAAGTGTGGTATACCCCAGTAAACAATAACTGTGGTTTTGCCATCCCACGGTAAAAAATCTCTATTATTCAGCTTTTGGTAGTTTTTTCCGTATAGAAAAACAGTAGTGCCTCCTGACTGTTGTGACACAAAAATATATCTGTTGAAAATAGTCTTGTGTAGGCCCGACATCCCAGTGTGGTTTCGCAGTTCCACTGGTCAAATCGCTGTACTATCCAGTTTTGGGCCTTTGGTATCTAAAAAAAAAGCAGTTTGAGTGTGTCGCTCACTGTTCAGCCGCAAATATCTCTATTTAAAAAAGTGTGGTATACCCCAGTAAACAATAACTGTGGTTTTGCCATCCCACGGTAAAAAATCTCTATTATTCAGCTTTTGGTAGTTTTTTCCATAAAGAAAAACAGTAGTGTCTCCTGACTGTTGTGACACAAAAATACATCTGTTGAAAATAGTCTTGTGTAGGCCCGACATCCCAGTGTGGTTTCGCAGTTCCACGGGTCAAATCGCTGTACTATTCAGTTTTGGGCCTTTGGTATCTAAAAAAAAAGCAGTTTGATTGTGTCGCTCACTGTTCAGCCGCAAATATCTCTATTTAAAAAAGTGTGGTATACCCCAGTAAACAATAACTGTGGTTTTGCCATCCCACGGTAAAAAATCTCTATTATTCAGCTTTTGGTAGTTTTTTCCGTATAGAAAAACAGTAGTGTCTCCTGAATGTTGTGACACAAAAATATATCTGTTGAAAATAGTCTTGTGTAGGCCCGACATCCCAGTGTGGTTTCGCAGTTCCACTGGTCAAATCGCTGTACTATCCAGTTTTGGGCCTTTGGTATCTAAAAAAAAAAGCAGTTTGAGTGTGTCGCTCAGTGTTCAGCCGCAAATATCTCTATTTAAAAAAGTGTGGTATACCCCAGTAAACAATAACTGTGGTTTTGCCATCCCACGGTAAAAAATCTCTATTATTCAGCTTTTGGTAGTTTTTTCCGTAAAGAAAAACAGTAGTGTCTCCTTACTGTTGTGACACAAAAATATATTTGTTGAAAATAGTCTTGTGTAGGCCTGACATCCCAATGTGGTTTCGTAGTTCCACGGGTCAAATCGCTGTACTATCCAGTTTTGGGCCTTTGGTATCTAAAAAAAAAAGCAGTTTGAGTGTGTCGCTCACTGTTCAGCCGCAAATATCTCTATTTAAAAAAGTGTGGTATACCCCAGTAAACAATAACTGTGGTTTTGCCATCCCACGGTAAAAAATCTCTATTATTCAGCTTTTGGTAGTTTTTTCCGTACAGAAAAACAGTAGTGTCTCCTGACTGTTGTGACACAAAAATATATCTGTTGAAAATAGTCTTGTGTAGGCCCGACATCCCAGTGTGGTTTCGCAGTTCCACTGGTCAAATCGCTGTACTATCCAGTTTTGGGCCTTTGGTATCTAAAAAAAAAGGAATTTGAGTGTGTCGCTCACTGATCAGCCGCAAATATCTCTATTTAAAAAAGTGTGGTATACCCCAGTAAACAATAACTGTGGTTTTGCCATCCCACGGTAAAAAATCTCTATTATTCAGCTTTTGGTAGTTTTTTCCGTAAAGAAAAACAGTAGTGTCTCCTTACTGTTGTGACACAAATATATATTTGTTGAAAATAGTCTTGTGTCTTATGTAGGCCTGACATCCCAGTGTGGTTTCGTAGTTCCACGGGTCAAATCGCTGTACTATCCAGCTTTGGGCCTTTGGGATCTAAAAAAAAAAGCAGTTTGAGTGTGTCGCTCACTGTTCAGCCGCAAATATCTCTATTTAAAAAAGTGTGGTATACCCCAGTAAACAATAACTGTGGTTTTGCCATCCCACGGTAAAAAATCTCTATTATTCAGCTTTTGGTAGTTTTTTCCGTACAGAAAAATAGTAGTGTCTCCTGACTGTTGTGACACAAAAATATATCTGTTGAAAATAGTCTAGTGTAGGCCCGACATCCCAGTGTGGTTTCGCAGTTCCACGGGTCAAATCGCTGTACTATCCAGTTTTGGGCCTTTGGTATCTAAAAAAAAAGCAGTTTGAGTGTGTCGCTCACTGTTCAGCCGCAAATATCTCTATTTAAAAAAGTGTGGTATACCCCAGTAAACAATAACTGTGGTTTTGCCATCCCACGGTAAAAAATCTCTATTATTCAGCTTTTGGTAGTTTTTTCCGTAAAGAAAAACAGTAGTGTCTCCGGACTGTTGTGACACAAAAATATATCTGTTGAAAATAGTCTTGTGTAGGCCCGACATCCCAGTGTGGTTTCGCAGTTCCACGGGTCAAATCGCTGTACTTTCCAGTTTTGGGCCTTTGGTATCTAAAAAAAAAGCAGTTTGAGTGTGTCGCTCACTGTTCAGCTGCAAATATCTCTATTTAAAAAAGTGTGGTATACCCCAGTAAACAATAACTGTGGTTTTGCCATCCCACGGTAAAAAAATCTCTATTAGTCAGCTTTTGGTAGATTTTTCCGTAAAGAAAAACAGTAGTGTCTCCTGACTGTTGTGACACAAAAATATATCTGTTGAAAATAGTCTTGTGTAGGCCCGACATCCCAGTGTGGTTTCGCAGTTCCACGGGTAAAATCGCTGTACTATCCAGTTTTGGGCCTTTGGTATCTAAAAAAAAGCAGTTTGAGTGTGTGGCTCACTGTTCAGCCGCAAATATCTCTATTTAAAAAAGTGTGGTATACCCCAGTAAACAATAACTGTGGTTTTGCCATCCCACGGTAAAAAATCTCTATTATTCAGCTTTTGGTAGTTTTTTCGATAAAGAAAAACAGTAGTGTCTCCTGACTGTTGTGACACAAAAATATATCTGTTGAAAATAGTCTTGTGTAGGCCCGACATCCCAGTGTGGTTTCGCAGTTCCACGGGTCAAATCGCTGTACTATTCAGTTTTGGGCCTTTGGTATCTAAAAAAAAAGCAGTTTGATTGTGTCGCTCACTGTTCAGAGGCAAATATCTCTATTTAAAAAAGTGTGGTATACCCCAGTAAACAATAACTGTGGTTTTGCCATCCCACGGTAAAAAATCTCTATTATTCAGCTTTTGGTAGTTTTTTCCGTGCAGAAAAACAGTAGTGTCTCCTGACTGTTGTGACACAAAAATATATCTGTTGAAAATAGTCTTGTGTAGGCCCGACATCCCAGTGTGGTTTCGCAGTTCCACTGGTCAAATCGCTGTACTATCCAGTTTTGGGCCTTTGGTATCTAAAAAAAAAGCAGTTTGAGTGTGTCGCTCACTGTTCAGCCGCAAATATCTCTATTTAAAAAAGTGTGGTATACCCCAGTAAACAATAACTGTGGTTTTGCCATCCCACGGTAAAAAATCTCTATTATTCAGCTTTTGGTAGTTTTTTCCGTAAAGAAAAACAGTAGTGTGTCCTTACTGTTGTGACACAAAAATATATTTGTTGAAAATAGTCTTGTGTCTTGTGTAGGCCTGACATCCCAGTGTGGTTTCGTAGTTCCACGGGTCAAATCGCTGTACTATCCAGCTTTGGGCCTTTGGTATCTAAAAAAAAAAAGCAGTTTGAGTGTGTCGCTCACTGTTCAGCCGCAAATATCTCTATTTAAAAAAGTGTGATATACCCCAGTAAACAATAACTGTGGTTTTGCCATCCCACGGTAAAAAATCTCTATTATTCAGCTTTTGGTAGTTTTTTCCGTATAGAAAAACAGTAGTGTCTCCTGACTGTTGTGACACAAAAATATATCTGTTGAAAATAGTCTTGTGTAGGCCCGACATCCCAGTGTGGTTTCGCAGTTCCACTGGTCAAATCGCTGTACTATCCAGTTTTGGGCCTTTGGTATCTAAAAAAAAAGCAGTTTGAGTGTGTCGCTCACTGTTCAGCCGCAAATATCTCTATTTAAAAAAGTGTGGTATACCCCAGTAAACAATAACTGTGGTTTTGCCATCCCACGATAAAAAATCTCTATTATTCAGCTTTTGGTAGTTTTTTCCGTACAGAAAAATAGTAGTGTCTCCTGACTGTTGTGAAACAAAAATATATCTGTTGAAAATAGTCTTGTGTAGGCCCGACAACCCAGTGTGGTTTCGCAGTTCCACGGGTCAAATCGCTGTACTATCCAGTTTTGGGTCTTTGGTATCTAAAAAAAAAGCAGTTTGACTGTGTCGCTCACTGTTCAGCCGCAAATATCTCTATTTAAAAAAGTGTGGTTAACCCCAGTAAACAATAACTGTGGTTTTGCCATCCCACGGTAAAAAATCTCTATTATTCAGCTTTTGGTTGTTTTTTCCATAAAGAAAAACAGTAGTGTCTCCTGACTGTTGTGAAACAAAAATATATCTGTTGAAAATAGTCTTGTGTAGGCCCGACATCCCAGTGTGGTTTCGCAGTTCCACGGGTCAAATCGCTGTACTATCCAGTTTTGGGCCTTTGGTATCTAAAAAAAAAGCAGTTTGAGTGTGTCGCTCACTGTTCAGCCGCAAATATCTCTATTTAAAAAAGTGTGGTATACCCCAGTAAACAATAACTGTGGTTTTGCCATCCCACGGTAAAAAATCTCTATTATTCAGCTTTTGGTAGTTTTTTCCATAAAGAAAAACAGTAGTGTCTCCTGACTGTTGTGACACAAAAATACATCTGTTGAAAATAGTCTTGTGTAGGCCCGACATCCCAGTGTGGTTTCGCAGTTCCACGGGTCAAATCGCTGTACTATTCAGTTTTGGGCCTTTGGTATCTAAAAAAAAAGCAGTTTGATTGTGTCGCTCACTGTTCAGCCGCAAATATCTCTATTTAAAAAAGTGTGGTATACCCCAGTAAACAATAACTGTGGTTTTGCCATCCCACGGTAAAAAATCTCTATTATTCAGCTTTTGGTAGTTTTTTCCGTATAGAAAAACAGTAGTGTCTCCTGAATGTTGTGACACAAAAATATATCTGTTGAAAATAGTCTTGTGTAGGCCCGACATCCCAGTGTGGTTTCGCAGTTCCACTGGTCAAATCGCTGTACTATCCAGTTTTGGGCCTTTGGTATCTAAAAAAAAAAGCAGTTTGAGTGTGTCGCTCAGTGTTCAGCCGCAAATATCTCTATTTAAAAAAGTGTGGTATACCCCAGTAAACAATAACTGTGGTTTTGCCATCCCACGGTAAAAAATCTCTATTATTCAGCTTTTGGTAGTTTTTTCCGTAAAGAAAAACAGTAGTGTCTCCTTACTGTTGTGACACAAAAATATATTTGTTGAAAATAGTCTTGTGTAGGCCTGACATCCCAATGTGGTTTCGTAGTTCCACGGGTCAAATCGCTGTACTATCCAGTTTTGGGCCTTTGGTATCTAAAAAAAAAAGCAGTTTGAGTGTGTCGCTCACTGTTCAGCCGCAAATATCTCTATTTAAAAAAGTGTGGTATACCCCAGTAAACAATAACTGTGGTTTTGCCATCCCACGGTAAAAAATCTCTATTATTCAGCTTTTGGTAGTTTTTTCCGTAAAGAAAAACAGTAGTGTCTCCTGACTGTTGTGACACAAAAATATATCTGTTGAAAATAGTCTTGTGTAGGCCCGACATCCCAGTGTGGTTTCGCAGTTCCACGGGTCAAATCGCTGTACTATCCAGTTTTGGGCCTTTGGTATCTGAAAAAAAAGCAGTTTGACTGTGTCGCTCACTGTTCAGCCGCAAATATCTCTATTTAAAAAAGTGTGGTATACCCCAGTAAACAATAACTGTGGTTTTGCCTTCCCACGGTAAAAAATCTCTTTTATTCAGCTTTTGGTAGTTTTTTCCGTAAAGAAAAACAGTATTGTCTCCTGCCTGTTGTGACACAAAAATATATCTGTTGAAAATAGTCTTGTGTAGGCCCGACATCCCAGTGTGGTTTCGCAGTTCCACGGGTCAAATCGCTGTACTATCCAGTTTTGGGCCTTTGGTATCTAAAAAAAAAGCAGTTTGACTGTGTCGCTCACTGTTCAGCCGCAAATATCTCTATTTAAAAAAGTGTGGTATACCCCAGTAAACAATAACTGTGGTTTTGCCATCCCACGGTAAAAAATCTCTATTATTCAGCTTTTGGTTGTTTTTTCCATAAAGAAAAACAGTAGTGTCTCCTGACTGTTGTGAAACAAAAATATATCCGTTGAAAATAGTCTTGTGTAGGCCCGACATGCCAGTGTGGTTTCGCAGTTCCACGGGTCAAATCGCTGTACTATTCAGTTTTGGGCCTTTGGTATCTAAAAAAAAAGCAGTTTGACTGTGTCGCTCACTGTTCAGCCGCAAATATCTCTATTTAAAAAAGTGTGGTATACCCCAGTAAACAATAACTGTGGTTTTGCCATCCCACGGTAAAAAATCTCTAGTATTCAGCTTTTGGTAGTTTTTTCCATAAAGAAAAACAGTAGTGTCTCCTGACTGTTGTGACACAAAAATATATCTGTTGAAAATAGTCTTGTCTAGGCCCGACATCCCAGTGTGGTTTCGCAGTTCCACTGGTCAAATCGCTGTACTATCCAGTTTTGGGCCTTTGGTATCTAAATAAAAAGCAGTTTGAGTGTGTCGCTCACTGTTCAGCCGCAAATATCTCTATTTAAAAAAGTGTGGTATGCCCCAGTAAACAATAACTGTGGTTTTGCCATCCCACGGTAAAAAATCTCTATTATTCAGCTTTTGGTAGTTTTTTCCGCAAAGAAAAACAGTAGTGTCTCCTTACTGTTGTGACACAAAAATATGTTTGTTGAAAATAGCCTTGTGTCTTGTGTAGGGCTGACATCCCAGTGTGGTTTCGTAGTTCCTCGTGTCAAATCGCTGTACTATCCAGCTTTGGGCCTTTGGTATCTAAAAAAAAAATCAGTTTGAGTGTGTCGCTCACTGTTCAGCCGCAAATATCTCTATTTAAAAAAGTGTGTATACCCCAGTAAACAATAACTGTGGTTTTGCCATCCCACGGTAAAAAATCTCTATTATTCAGCTTTTGGTAGTTTTTTCCGTACAGAAAAATAGTAGTGTCTCCTGACTGTTGTGAAACAAAAATATATCTGTTGAAAATAGTCTTGTGTAGGCCCGACATCCCAGTGTGGTTTCGCAGTTCCACGGGACAAATCGCTGTACTATCCAGTTTTGGGTCTTTGGTATCTAAAAAAAAAGCAGTTTGTCTGTGTCGCTCACTGTTCAGCCGCAAATATCTCTATTTAAAAAAGTGTGGTTAACCCCAGTAAACAATAACTGTGGTTTTGCCATCCCACGGTAAAAAATCTCTATTATTCAGCTTTTGGTTGTTTTTTCCATAAAGAAAAACAGTAGTGTCTCCTGATTGTTGTGAAACAAAAATATATCTGTTGAAAATAGTCTTGTGTAGGCCCGACATCCCAGTGTGGTTTCGCAGTTCCACGGGTCAAATCGCTGTACTATCCAGTATTGGGCCTTTGGTATCTAAAAAAAAAGCAGTTTGAGTGTGTCGCTCAATGTTCAGCCGCAAATATCTCTATTTAAAAAAGTGTGGTATACCCCAGTAAACAATAACTGTGGTTTTGCCATCCCACGGTAAAAAATCTCTATTATTCAGCTTTTGGTAGTTTTTTCCATAAAGAAAAACAGTAGTGTCTCCTGACTGTTGTGACACAAAAATACATCTGTTGAAAATAGTCTTGTGTAGGCCCGACATCCCAGTGTGGTTTCGCAGTTGCACGGGTCAAATCGCTGTACTATTCAATTTTGGGCCTTTGGTATCTAAAAAAAAAGCAGTTTGATTGTGTCGCTCACTGTTCAGCCGCAAATATCTCTATTTAAAAAAGTGTGGTATACCCCAGTAAACAATAACTGTGGTTTTGCCATCCCACGGTAAAAAATCTCTATTATTCAGCTTTTAGTAGTTTTTTCCATAAAGAAAAACAGTAGTGTCTCCTGACTGTTGTGACACAAAAATATATTTGTTGAAAATAGTCTTGTGTAGGCCTGACATCCCAATGTGGTTTCGTAGGTCCACGGGTCAAATCACTGTACTATCCAGTTTTGGGCCTTTGGTATCTAAAAAAAAAAGCAGTTTGAGTGTGTCGCTCACTGTTCAGCCGCAAATATCTCTATTTAAAAAAGTGTGGTATACCCCAGTAAACAATAACTGTGGTTTTGCCATCCCACGGTAAAAAATCTCTATTATTCAGCTTTTGGTAGTTTTTTCCGTAAAGAAAAACAGTAGTGTCTCCTGACTGTTGTGACTCAAAAATATATCTGTTGAAAATAGTCTTGTGTAGGCCCGACATCCCAGTGTGGTTTCGCAGTTCCACGGGTCAAATCGCTGTACTATCCAGTTTTGGGCCTTTGGTATCTAAAAAAAAAGCAGTTTGACTGTGTCGCTCACTGTTCAGCCGCAAATATCTCTATTTAAAAAAGTGTGGTATACCCCAGTAAACAATAACTGTGGTTTTGCCTTCCCACGGTAAAAAATCTCTTTTATTCAGCTTTTGGTAGTTTTTTCCGTAAAGAAAAACAGTATTGTCTCCTGCCTGTTGTGACACAAAAATATATCTGTTGAAAATAGTCTTGTGTAGGCCCGACATCCCAGTGTGGTTTCGCAGTTCCACGGGTCAAATCGCTGTACTATCCAGTTTTGGGCCTTTGGTATCTAAAAAAAAAGCAGTTTGACTGTGTCGCTCACTGTTCAGCCGCAAATATCTCTATTTAAAAAAGTGTGGTATACCCCAGTAAACAATAACTGTGGTTTTGCCATCCCACGGTAAAAAATCTCTATTATTCAGCTTTTGGTTGTTTTTTCCATAAAGAAAAACAGTAGTGTCTCCTGACTGTTGTGAAACAAAAATATATCTGTTGAAAATAGTCTTGTCTAGGCCCGACATCCCAGTGTGGTTTCGCAGTTCCACTGGTCAAATCGCTGTACTATCCAGTTTTGGGCCTTTGGTATCTAAATAAAAAGCAGTTTGAGTGTGTCGCTCACTGTTCAGCCGCAAATATCTCTATTTAAAAAAAGTGTGGTATACCCCAGTAAACAATAACTGTGGTTTTGCCATCCCACGGTAAAAAATCTCTATTATTCAGCTTTTGGTAGTTTTTTCCGTAAAGAAAAACAGTAGTGTCTCCTTACTGTTGTGACACAAAAATATATTTGTTGAAAATAGCCTTGTGTCTTGTGTAGGCCTGACATCCCAGTGTGGTTTCGTAGTTCCACGGGTCAAATCGCTGTACTATCCAGCTTTGGGCCTTTGGTATCTAAAAAAAAAATCAGTTTGAGTGTGTCGCTCACTGTTCAGCCGCAAATATCTCTATTTAAAAAAGTGTGGTATACCCCAGTAAACAATAACTGTTGTTTTGCCATCCCACGGTAAAAAATCTCTATTATTCAGCTTTTGGTAGTTTTTTCCGTACAGAAAAATAGTAGTGTCTCCTGACTGTTGTGAAACAAAAATATATCTGTTGAAAATAGTCTTGTGTAGGCCCGACATCCCAGTGTGGTTTCGCAGTTCCACGGGTCAAATCGCTGTACTATCCAGTTTTGGGTCTTTGGTATCTAAAAAAAAAGCAGTTTGACTGTGTCGCTCACTGTTCAGCCGCAAATATCTCTATTTAAAAAAGTGTGGTTAACCCAAGTAAACAATAACTGTGGTTTTGCCATCCCATGGTAAAAAAATCTCTATTTTTCAGCTTTTGGTAGTTTTTTCCGTAAAGAAAAACAGTAGTGTGTCCTTACTGTTGTGACACAAAAATATATTTGTTGAAAATAGTCTTGTGTCTTGTGTAGGCCTGACATCCCAGTGTGGTTTCGTAGTTCCACGGGTCAAATCGCTGTACTATCCAGCTTTGGGCCTTTGGTATCTAAAAAAAAAAGCAGTTTGAGTGTGTCGCTCACTGTTCAGCCGCAAATATCTCTATTTAAAAAAGTGTGATATACCCCAGTAAACAATAACTGTGGTTTTGCCATCCCACGGTAAAAAATCTCTATTATTCAGCTTTTGGTAGTTTTTTCCGTATAGAAAAACAGTAGTGTCTCCTGACTGTTGTGACACAAAAATATATCTGTTGAAAATAGTCTTGTGTAGGCCCGACATCCCAGTGTGGTTTCGCAGTTCCACTGGTCAAATCGCTGTACTATCCAGTTTTGGGCCTTTGGTATCTAAAAAAAAAGCAGTTTGAGTGTGTCGCTCACTGTTCAGCCGCAAATATCTCTATTTAAAAAAGTGTGGTATACCCCAGTAAACAATAACTGTGGTTTTGCCATCCCACGATAAAAAATCTCTATTATTCAGCTTTTGGTAGTTTTTTCCGTACAGAAAAATAGTAGTGTCTCCTGACTGTTGTGAAACAAAAATATATCTGTTGAAAATAGTCTTGTGTAGGCCCGACAACCCAGTGTGGTTTCGCAGTTCCACGGGTCAAATCGCTGTACTATCCAGTTTTGGGTCTTTGGTATCTAAAAAAAAAGCAGTTTGACTGTGTCGCTCACTGTTCAGCCGCAAATATCTCTATTTAAAAAAGTGTGGTTAACCCCAGTAAACAATAACTGTGGTTTTGCCATCCCACGGTAAAAAATCTCTATTATTCAGCTTTTGGTTGTTTTTTCCATAAAGAAAAACAGTAGTGTCTCCTGACTGTTGTGAAACAAAAATATATCTGTTGAAAATAGTCTTGTGTAGGCCCGACATCCCAGTGTGGTTTCGCAGTTCCACGGGTCAAATCGCTGTACTATCCAGTTTTGGGCCTTTGGTATCTAAAAAAAAAGCAGTTTGAGTGTGTCGCTCACTGTTCAGCCGCAAATATCTCTATTTAAAAAAGTGTGGTATACCCCAGTAAACAATAACTGTGGTTTTGCCATCCCACGGTAAAAAATCTCTATTATTCAGCTTTTGGTAGTTTTTTCCATAAAGAAAAACAGTAGTGTCTCCTGACTGTTGTGACACAAAAATACATCTGTTGAAAATAGTCTTGTGTAGGCCCGACATCCCAGTGTGGTTTCGCAGTTCCACGGGTCAAATCGCTGTACTATTCAGTTTTGGGCCTTTGGTATCTAAAAAAAAAGCAGTTTGATTGTGTCGCTCACTGTTCAGCCGCAAATATCTCTATTTAAAAAAGTGTGGTATACCCCAGTAAACAATAACTGTGGTTTTGCCATCCCACGGTAAAAAATCTCTATTATTCAGCTTTTGGTAGTTTTTTCCGTAAAGAAAAACAGTAGTGTCTCCTGAATGTTGTGACACAAAAATATATCTGTTGAAAATAGTCTTGTGTAGGCCCGACATCCCAGTGTGGTTTCGCAGTTCCACTGGTCAAATCGCTGTACTATCCAGTTTTGGGCCTTTGGTATCTAAAAAAAAAAGCAGTTTGAGTGTGTCGCTCAGTGTTCAGCCGCAAATATCTCTATTTAAAAAAGTGTGGTATACCCCAGTAAACAATAACTGTGGTTTTGCCATCCCACGGTAAAAAATCTCTATTATTCAGCTTTTGGTAGTTTTTTCCGTAAAGAAAAACAGTAGTGTCTCCTTACTGTTGTGACACAAAAATATATTTGTTGAAAATAGTCTTGTGTAGGCCTGACATCCCAATGTGGTTTCGTAGTTCCACGGGTCAAATCGCTGTACTATCCAGTTTTGGGCCTTTGGTATCTAAAAAAAAAAGCAGTTTGAGTGTGTCGCTCACTGTTCAGCCGCAAATATCTCTATTTAAAAAAGTGTGGTATACCCCAGTAAACAATAACTGTGGTTTTGCCATCCCACGGTAAAAAATCTCTATTATTCAGCTTTTGGTAGTTTTTTCCGTAAAGAAAAACAGTAGTGTCTCCTGACTGTTGTGACACAAAAATATATCTGTTGAAAATAGTCTTGTGTAGGCCCGACATCCCAGTGTGGTTTCGCAGTTCCACGGGTCAAATCGCTGTACAATCCAGTTTTGGGCCTTTGGTATCTAAAAAAAAAGCAGTTTGACTGTGTCGCTCACTGTTCAGCCGCAAATATCTCTATTTAAAAAAGTGTGGTATACCCCAGTAAACAATAACTGTGGTTTTGCCTTCCCACGGTAAAAAATCTCTTTTATTCAGCTTTTGGTAGTTTTTTCCGTAAAGAAAAACAGTATTGTCTCCTGCCTGTTGTGACACAAAAATATATCTGTTGAAAATAGTCTTGTGTAGGCCCGACATCCCAGTGTGGTTTCGCAGTTCCACGGGTCAAATCGCTGTACTATCCAGTTTTGGGCCTTTGGTATCTAAAAAAAAAGCAGTTTGACTGTGTCGCTCACTGTTCAGCCGCAAATATCTCTATTTAAAAAAGTGTGGTATACCCCAGTAAACAATAACTGTGGTTTTGCCATCCCACGGTAAAAAATCTCTATTATTCAGCTTTTGGTTGTTTTTTCTATAAAGAAAAACAGTAGTGTCTCCTGACTGTTGTGAAACAAAAATATATCCGTTGAAAATAGTCTTGTGTAGGCCCGACATCCCAGTGTGGTTTCGCAGTTCCACGGGTCAAATCGCTGTACTATTCAGTTTTGGGCCTTTGGTATCTAAAAAAAAAGCAGTTTGACTGTGTCGCTCACTGTTCAGCCACAAATATCTCTATTTAAAAAAGTGTGGTATACCTCAGTAAACAATAACTGTGGTTTTGCCATCCGACGGCAAAAAATCTCTAGTATTCAGCTTTTGGTAGTTTTTTCCATAAAGAAAAACAGTAGTGTCTCCTGACTGTTGTGACACAAAAATATATCTGTTGAAAATAGTCTTGTCTAGGCCCGACATCCCAGTGTGGTTTCGCAGTTCCACTGGTCAAATCGCTGTACTATCCAGTTTTGGGCCTTTGGTATCTAAATAAAAAGCAGTTTGAGTGTGTCGCTCACTGTTCAGCCGCAAATATCTCTATTTAAAAAAGTGTGGTATACCCCAGTAAACAATAACTGTGGTTTTGCCATCCCACGGTAAAAAATCTCTATTATTCAGCTTTTGGTAGTTTTTTCCGCAAAGAAAAACAGTAGTGTCTCCTTACTGTTGTGACACAAAAATATGTTTGTTGAAAATAGCCTTGTGTCTTGTGTAGGGCTGACATCCCAGTGTGGTTTCGTAGTTCCACGGGTCAAATCGCTGTACTATCCAGCTTTGGGCCTTTGGTATCTAAAAAAAAAATCAGTTTGAGTGTGTCGCTCACTGTTCAGCCACAAATATCTCTATTTAAAAAAGTGTGTATACCCCAGTAAACAATAACTGTGGTTTTGCCATCCCACGGTAAAAAATCTCTATTATTCAGCTTTTGGTAGTTTTTTCCGTACAGAAAAATAGTAGTGTCTCCTGACTGTTGTGAAACAAAAATATATCTGTTGAAAATAGTCTTGTGTAGGCCCGACATCCCAGTGTGGTTTCGCAGTTCCACGGGACAAATCGCTGTACTATCCAGTTTTGGGTCTTTGGTATCTAAAAAAAAAGCAGTTTGACTGTGTCGCTCACTGTTCAGCCGCAAATATCTCTATTTAAAAAAGTGTGGTTAACCCCAGTAAACAATAACTGTGGTTTTGCCATCCCACGGTAAAAAATCTCTATTATTCAGCTTTTGGTTGTTTTTTCCATAAAGAAAAACAGTAGTGTCTCCTGATTGTTGTGAAACAAAAATATATCTGTTGAAAATAGTCTTGTGTAGGCCCGACATCCCAGTGTGGTTTCGCAGTTCCATGGGTCAAATCGCTGTACTATCCAGTATTGGGCCTTTGGTATCTAAAAAAAAAGCAGTTTGAGTGTGTCGCTCACTGTTCAGCCGCAAATATCTCTATTTAAAAAAGTGTGGTATACCACAGTAAACAATAACTGTGGTTTTGCCATCCCACGGTAAAAAATCTCTATTATTCAGCTTTTGGTAGTTTTTTCCATAAAGAAAAACAGTAGTGTCTCCTGACTGTTGTGACACAAAAATACATCTGTTGAAAATAGTCTTGTGTAGGCCCGACATCCCAGTGTGGTTTCGCAGTTGCACGGGTCAAATCGCTGTACTATTCAATTTTGGGCCTTTGGTATCTAAAAAAAAAGCAGTTTGATTGTGTCGCTCACTGTTCAGCCGCAAATATCTCTATTTAAAAAAGTGTGGTATACCCCAGTAAACAATAACTGTGGTTTTGCCATCCCACGGTAAAAAATCTCTATTATTCAGCTTTTAGTAGTTTTTTCCATAAAGAAAAACAGTAGTGTCTCCTGACTGTTGTGACACAAAAATATATTTGTTGAAAATAGTCTTGTGTAGGCCTGACATCCCAATGTGGTTTCGTAGTTCCACGGGTCAAATCACTGTACTATCCAGTTTTGGGCCTTTGGTATCTAAAAAAAAAAGCAGTTTGAGTGTGTCGCTCACTGTTCAGCCGCAAATATCTCTATTTAAAAAAGTGTGGTATACCCCAGTAAACAATAACTGTGGTTTTGCCATCCCACGGTAAAAAATCTCTATTATTCAGCTTTTGGTAGATTTTTCCGTAAAGAAAAACAGTAGTGTCTCCTGACTGTTGTGACTCAAAAATATATCTGTTGAAAATAGTCTTGTGTAGGCCCGACATCCCAGTGTGGTTTCGCAGTTCCACGGGTCAAATCGCTGTACTATCCAGTTTTGGGCCTTTGGTATCTAAAAAAAAAGCAGTTTGACTGTGTCGCTCACTGTTCAGCCGCAAATATCTCTATTTAAAAAAGTGTGGTATACCCCAGTAAACAATAACTGTGGTTTTGCCTTCCCACGGTAAAAAATCTCTTTTATTCAGCTTTTGGTAGTTTTTTCCGTAAAGAAAAACAGTATTGTCTCCTGCCTGTTGTGACACAAAAATATATCTGTTGAAAATAGTCTTGTGTAGGCCCGACATCCCAGTGTGGTTTCGCAGTTCCACGGGTCAAATCGCTGTACTATCCAGTTTTGGGCCTTTGGTATCTAAAAAAAAAGCAGTTTGACTGTGTCGCTCACTGTTCAGCCGCAAATATCTCTATTTAAAAAAGTGTGGTATACCCCAGTAAACAATAACTGTGGTTTTGCCATCCCACGGTAAAAAATCTCTATTATTCAGCTTTTGGTTGTTTTTTCCATAAAGAAAAACAGTAGTGTCTCCTGACTGTTGTGAAACAAAAATATATCTGTTGAAAATAGTCTTGTCTAGGCCCGACATCCCAGTGTGGTTTCGCAGTTCCACTGGTCAAATCGCTGTACTATCCAGTTTTGGGCCTTTGGTATCTAAATAAAAAGCAGTTTGAGTGTGTCGCTCACTGTTCAGCCGCAAATATCTCTATTTAAAAAAAGTGTGGTATACCCCAGTAAACAATAACTGTGGTTTTGCCATCCCACGGTAAAAAATCTCTATTATTCAGCTTTTGGTAGTTTTTTCCGTAAAGAAAAACAGTAGTGTCTCCTTACTGTTGTGACACAAAAATATATTTGTTGAAAATAGCCTTGTGTCTTGTGTAGGCCTGACATCCCAGTGTGGTTTCGTAGTTCCACGGGTCAAATAGCTGTACTATCCAGCTTTGGGCCTTTGGTATCTAAAAAAAAAATCAGTTTGAGTGTGTCGCTCACTGTTCAGCCGCAAATATCTCTATTTAAAAAAGTGTGGTATACCCCAGTAAACAATAACTGTGGTTTTGCCATCCCACGGTAAAAAATCTCTATTATTCAGCTTTTGGTAGTTTTTTCCGTACAGAAAAATAGTAGTGTCTCCTGACTGTTGTGAAACAAAAATATATCTGTTGAAAATAGTCTTGTGTAGGCCCGACATCCCAGTGTGGTTTCGCAGTTCCACGGGTCAAATCGCTGTACTATCCAGTTTTGGGTCTTTGGTATCTAAAAAAAAAGCAGTTTGACTGTGTCGCTCACTGTTCAGCCGCAAATATCTCTATTTAAAAAAGTGTGGTTAACCCAAGTAAACAATAACTGTGGTTTTGCCATCCCACGGTAAAAAATCTCTATTATTCAGCTTTTGGTTGTTTTTTCCATAAAGAAAAACAGTAGTGTCTCCTGATTGTTGTGAAACAAAAATATATCTGTTGAAAATAGTCTTGTGTAGGCCCGACATCCCAGTGTGGTTTCGCAGTTCCACGGGTCAAATCGCTGTACTATCCAGTTTTGGGCCTTTGGTATCTAAAAAAAAAAGCAGTTTGAGTGTGTCGCTCAGTGTTCAGCCGCAAATATCTCTATTTAAAAAAGTGTGGTATACCCCAGTAAACAATAACTGTGGTTTTGCCATCCCACGGTAAAAAATCTCTATTATTCAGCTTTTGGTAGTTTTTTCCGTAAAGAAAAACAGTAGTGTCTCCTTACTGTTGTGACACAAAAATATATTTGTTGAAAATAGTCTTGTGTAGGCCTGACATCCCAATGTGGTTTCGTAGTTCCACGGGTCAAATCGCTGTACTATCCAGTTTTGGGCCTTTGGTATCTAAAAAAAAAGCAGTTTGACTGTGTCGCTCACTGTTCAGCCGCAAATATCTCTATTTAAAAAAGTGTGGTATACCCCAGTAAACAATAACTGTGGTTTTGCCTTCCCACGGTAAAAAATCTCTTTTATTCAGCTTTTGGTAGTTTTTTCCGTAAAGAAAAACAGTATTGTCTCCTGCCTGTTGTGACACAAAAATATATCTGTTGAAAATAGTCTTGTGTAGGCCCGACATCCCAGTGTGGTTTCGCAGTTCCACGGGTCAAATCGCTGTACTATCCAGTTTTGGGCCTTTGGTATCTAAAAAAAAAGCAGTTTGACTGTGTCGCTCACTGTTCAGCCGCAAATATCTCTATTTAAAAAAGTGTGGTATACCCCAGTAAACAATAACTGTGGTTTTGCCATCCCACGGTAAAAAATCTCTATTATTCAGCTTTTGGTTGTTTTTTCCATAAAGAAAAACAGTAGTGTCTCCTGACTGTTGTGAAACAAAAATATATCTGTTGAAAATAGTCTTGTGTAGGCCCGACATCCCAGTGTGGTTTCACAGTTCCACCGGTCAAATCGCTGTACTATCCAGTTTTGGGCCTTTGGTATCTAAAAAAAAAGCAGTTTGACTGTGTCGCTCACTGTTCAGCCGCAAATATCTCTATTTAAAAAAGTGTGGTATACCCCAGTAAACAATAACTGTGGTTTTGCCATCCCACGGTAAAAAATCTCTATTATTCAGCTTTTGGTTGTTTTTTCCATAAAGAAAAACAGTAGTGTCTCCTTACTGTTGTGACCCAAAAATATATTTGTTGAAAATAGTCTTGTGTAGGCCTGACATCCCAATGTGGTTTCGTAGTTACACGGGTCAAATCGCTGTACTATCCAGTTTTGGGCCTTTGGTATCTAAAAAAAAAAGCAGTTTGAGTGTGTCGCTCACTGTTCAGCCGCAAATATCTCTATTTAAAAAAGTGTGGTATACCCCAGTAAACAATAACTGTGGTTTTGCCATCCCACGGTAAAAAATCTCTAGTATTCAGCTTTTGGTAGTTTTTTCCATAAAGAAAAACAGTAGTGTCTCCTGACTGTTGTGACACAAAAATATATCTGTTGAAAATAGTCTTGTCTAGGCCCGACATCCCAGTGTGGTTTCGCAGTTCCACTGGTCAAATCGCTGTACTATCCAGTTTTGGGCCTTTGGTATCTAAATAAAAAGCAGTTTGAGTGTGTCGCTCACTGTTCAGCCGCAAATATCTCTATTTAAAAAAAGTGTGGTATACCCCAGTAAACAATAACTGTGGTTTTGCCATCCCACGGTAAAAAATCTCTATTATTCAGCTTTTGGTAGTTTTTTCCGTAAAGAAAAACAGTAGTGTCTCCTTACTGTTGTGACACAAAAATATATTTGTTGAAAATAGCCTTGTGTCTTGTGTAGGCCTGACATCCCAGTGTGGTTTCGCAGTTCCACGGGTCAAATCGCTGTACTATCCAGCTTTGGGCCTTTGGTATCTAAAAAAAAAATCAGTTTGAGTGTGTCGCTCACTGTTCAGCCGCAAATATCTCTATTTAAAAAAGTGTGGTATACCCCAGTAAACAATAACTGTGGTTTTGCCATCCCACGGTAAAAAATCTCTATTATTCAGCTTTTGGTAGTTTTTTCCGTACAGAAAAATAGTAGTGTCTCCTGACTGTTGTGAAACAAAAATATATCTGTTGAAAATAGTCTTGTGTAGGCCCGACATCCCAGTGTGGTTTCGCAGTTCCACGGGTCAAATCGCTGTACTATCCAGTTTTGGGTCTTTGGTATTTAAAAAAAAAGCAGTTTGACTGTGTCGCTCACTGTTCAGCCGCAAATATCTCTATTTAAAAAAGTGTGGTTAACCCAAGTAAACAATAACTGTGGTTTTGCCATCCCACGGTAAAAAATCTCTATTATTCAGCTTTTGGTTGTTTTTTTCATAAAGAAAAACAGTAGTGTCTCCTGATTGTTGTGAAACAAAAATATATCTGTTGAAAATAGTCTTGTGTAGGCCCGACATCCCAGTGTGGTTTCGCAGTTCCACGGGTCAAATCGCTGTACTATCCAGTTTTGGGCCTTTGGTATCTAAAAAAAAAGCAGTTTGAGTGTGTCGCTCACTGTTCAGCCGCAAATATCTCTATTTAAAAAAGTGTGGTATACCCCAGTAAACAATAACTGTGGTTTTGCCATCCCACGGTAAAAAATCTCTATTATTCAGCTTTTGGTAGTTTTTTCCATAAAGAAAAACAGTAGTGTCTCCTGACTGTTGTGACACAAAAATACATCTGTTGAAAATAGTCTTGTGTAGGCCCGACATCCCAGTGTGGTTTCGCAGTTCCACGGGTCAAATCGCTGTACTATTCAGTTTTGGGCCTTTGGTATCTAAAAAAAAAGCAGTTTGATTGTGTCGCTCACTGTTCAGCCGCAAATATCTCTATTTAAAAAAGTGTGGTATACCACAGTAAACAATAACTGTGGTTTTGCCATCCCACGGTAAAAAATCTCTATTATTCAGCTTTTGGTAGTTTTTTCCATAAAGAAAAACAGTAGTGTCTCCTGACTGTTGTGACACAAAAATACATCTGTTGAAAATAGTCTTGTGTAGGCCCGACATCCCAGTGTGGTTTCGCAGTTCCACGGGTCAAATCGCTGTACTATTCAGTTTTGGGCCTTTGGTATCTAAAAAAAAAGCAGTTTGATTGTGTCGCTCACTGTTCAGCCGCAAATATCTCTATTTAAAAAAGGGTGGTATACCCCAGTAAACAATAACTGTGGTTTTGCCATCCCACGGTAAAAAATCTCTATTGTTCAGCTTTTGGTAGTTTTTTCCGAATAGAAAAACAGTAGTGTCTCCTGACTGTTGTGACACAAAAATATATCTGTTGAAAATAGTCTTGTGTAGGCCCGACATCCCAGTGTGGTTTCGCAGTTCCACTGGTCAAATCGCTGTACTATCCAGTTTTGGGCGTTTGGTATCTAAAAAAAAAAGCAGTTTGAGTGTGTCGCTCAGTGTTCAGCCGCAAATATCTCTATTTAAAAAAAGTGTGGTATACCCCAGTAAACAATAACTGTGGTTTTGCCATCCCACGGTAAAAAATCTCTATTATTCAGCTTTTGGTAGTTTTTTCCGTAAAGAAAAACAGTAGTGTCTCCTGACTGTTGTGACACAAAAATATATCTGTTGAAAATAGTCTTGTGTAGGCCCGACATCCCAGTGTGGTTTCGCAGTTCCACGGGTCAAATCGCTGTACTATCCAGTTTTGGGCCTTTGGTATCTAAAAAAAAAGCAGTTTGACTGTGTCGCTCACTGTTCAGCCGCAAATATCTCTATTTAAAAAAGTGTGGTATACCCCAGTAAACAATAACTGTGGTTTTGCCTTCCCACGGTAAAAAATCTCTTTTATTCAGCTTTTGGTAGTTTTTTCCGTAAAGAAAAACAGTAGTGTCTCCTTACTGTTGTGACACAAAAATATATTTGTTGAAAATAGCCTTGTGTCTTGTGTAGGCCTGACATCCCAGTGTGGTTTCGTAGTTCCACGGGTCAAATCGCTGTACTATCCAGCTTTGGGCCTTTGGTATCTAAAAAAAAAATCAGTTTGAGTGTGTCGCTCACTGTTCAGCCGCAAATATCTCTATTTAAAAAAGTGTGGTATACCCCAGTAAACAATAACTGTGGTTTTGCCATCCCACGGTAAAAAATCTCTATTATTCAGCTTTTGGTAGTTTTTTCCGTACAGAAAAATAGTAGTGTCTCCTGACTGTTGTGACACAAAAATACATCTGTTGAAAATAGTCTAGTGTAGGCCCGACATCCCAGTGTGGTTTCGCAGTTGCACGGGTCAAATCGCTGTACTATTCAATTTTGGGCCTTTGGTATCTAAAAAAAAAGCAGTTTGATTGTGTCGCTCACTGTTCAGCCGCAAATATCTCTATTTAAAAAAGTGTGGTATACCCCAGTAAACAATAACTGTGGTTTTGCCATCCCACGGTAAAAAATCTCTATTATTCAGCTTTTAGTAGTTTTTTCCATAAAGAAAAACAGTAGTGTCTCCTGACTGTTGTGACACAAAAATATATTTGTTGAAAATAGTCTTGTGTAGGCCTGACATCCCAATGTGGTTTCGTAGTTCCACGGGTCAAATCGCTGTACTATCCAGTTTTGGGCCTTTGGTATCTAAAAAAAAAAGCAGTTTGAGTGTGTCGCTCACTGTTCAGCCGCAAATATCTCTATTTAAAAAAGTGTGGTATACCCCAGTAAACAATAACTGTGGTTTTGCCATCCCACGGTAAAAAATCTCTATTATTCAGCTTTTGGTAGTTTTTTCCGTAAAGAAAAACAGTAGTGTCTCCTGACTGTTGTGACTCAAAAATATATCTGTTGAAAATAGTCTTGTGTAGGCCCGACATCCCAGTGTGGTTTCGCAGTTCCACGGGTCAAATCGCTGTACTATCCAGTTTTGGGCCTTTGGTATCTAAAAAAAAAGCAGTTTGACTGTGTCGCTCACTGTTCAGCCGCAAATAACTCTATTTAAAAAAGTGTGGTATACCCCAGTAAACAATAACTGTGGTTTTGCCTTCCCACGGTAAAAAATCTCTTTTATTCAGCTTTTGGTAGTTTTTTCCGTAAAGAAAAACAGTATTGTCTCCTGCCTGTTGTGACACAAAAATATATCTGTTGAAAATAGTCTTGTGTAGGCCCGACATCCCAGTGTGGTTTCGCAGTTCCACTGGTCAAATCGCTGTACTATCCAGTTTTGGGCCTTTGGTATCTAAAAAAAAAGCAGTTTGACTGTGTCGCTCACTGTTCAGCCGCAAATATCTCTATTTAAAAAAGTGTGGTATACCCCAGTAAACAATAACTGTGGTTTTGCCATCCCACGGTAAAAAATCTCTATTATTCAGCTTTTGGTTGTTTTTTCCATAAAGAAAAACAGTAGTGTCTCCTTACTGTTGTGACCCAAAAATATATTTGTTGAAAATAGTCTTATGTAGGCCTGACATCCCAATGTGGTTTCGTAGTTACACGGGTCAAATCGCTGTACTATCCAGTTTTGGGCCTTTGGTATCTAAAAAAAAAAGCAGTTTGAGTGTGTCGCTCACTGTTCAGCCGCAAATATCTCTATTTAAAAAAGTGTGGTATACCCCAGTAAACAATAACTGTGGTTTTGCCATCCCACGGTAAAAAATCTCTAGTATTCAGCTTTTGGTAGTTTTTTCCATAAAGAAAAACAGTAGTGTCTCCTGACTGTTGTGACACAAAAATATATCTGTTGAAAATAGTCTTGTCTAGGCCCGACATCCCAGTGTGGTTTCGCAGTTCCACTGGTCAAATCGCTGTACTATCCAGTTTTGGGCCTTTGGTATCTAAATAAAAAGCAGTTTGAGTGTGTCGCTCACTGTTCAGCCGCAAATATCTCTATTTAAAAAAAGTGTGGTATACCCCAGTAAACAATAACTGTGGTTTTGCCATCCCACGGTAAAAAATCTCTATTATTCAGCTTTTGGTAGTTTTTTCCGTAAAGAAAAACAGTAGTGTCTCCTTACTGTTGTGACACAAAAATATATTTGTTGAAAATAGCCTTGTGTCTTGTGTAGGCCTGACATCCCAGTGTGGTTTCGTAGTTCCACGGGTCAAATCGCTGTACTATCCAGCTTTGGGCCTTTGGTATCTAAAAAAAAAATCAGTTTGAGTGTGTCGCTCACTGTTCAGCCGCAAATATCTCTATTTAAAAAAGTGTGGTATACCCCAGTAAACAATAACTGTGGTTTTGCCATCCCACGGTAAAAAATCTCTATTATTCAGCTTTTGGTAGTTTTTTCCGTACAGAAAAATAGTAGTGTCTCCTGACTGTTGTGAAACAAAAATATATCTGTTGAAAATAGTCTTGTGTAGGCCCGACATCCCAGTGTGGTTTCGCAGTTCCACGGGTCAAATCGCTGTACTATCCAGTTTTGGGTCTTTGGTATTTAAAAAAAAAGCAGTTTGACTGTGTCGCTCACTGTTCAGCCGCAAATATCTCTATTTAAAAAAGTGTGGTTAACCCAAGTAAACAATAACTGTGGTTTTGCCATCCCACGGTAAAAAATCTCTATTATTCAGCTTTTGGTTGTTTTTTCCATAAAGAAAAACAGTAGTGTCTCCTTACTGTTGTGACCCAAAAATATATTTGTTGAAAATAGTCTTGTGTAGGCCTGACATCCCAATGTGGTTTCGTAGTTACACGGGTCAAATCGCTGTACTATCCAGTTTTGGGCCTTTGGTATCTAAAAAAAAAATCAGTTTGAGTGTGTCGCTCACTGTTCAGCCGCAAATATCTCTATTTAAAAAAGTGTGGTATACCCCAGTAAACAATAACTGTGGTTTTGCAATCCCACGGTAAAAAATCTCTATTATTCAGCTTTTGGTAGTTTTTTCCGTACAGAAAAATAGTAGTGTCTCCTGACTGTTGTGACACAAAAATACATCTGTTGAAAATAGTCTAGTGTAGGCCCGACATCCCAGTGTGGTTTCGCAGTTGCACGGGTCAAATCGCTGTACTATTCAATTTTGGGCCTTTGGTATCTAAAAAAAAAGCAGTTTGATTGTGTCGCTCACTGTTCAGCCGCAAATATCTCTATTTAAAAAAGTGTGGTATACCCCAGTAAACAATAACTGTGGTTTTGCCATCCCACGGTAAAAAATCTCTATTATTCAGCTTTTAGTAGTTTTTTCCATAAAGAAAAACAGTAGTGTCTCCTGACTGTTGTGACACAAAAATATATTTGTTGAAAATAGTCTTGTGTAGGCCTGACATCCCAATGTGGTTTCGTAGTTCCACGGGTCAAATCGCTGTACTATCCAGTTTTGGGCCTTTGGTATCTAAAAAAAAAAGCAGTTTGAGTGTGTCGCTCACTGTTCAGCCGCAAATATCTCTATTTAAAAAAGTGTGGTATACCCCAGTAAACAATAACTGTGGTTTTGCCATCCCACGGTAAAAAATCTCTATTATTCAGCTTTTGGTAGTTTTTTCCGTAAAGAAAAACAGTAGTGTCTCCTGACTGTTGTGACTCAAAAATATATCTGTTGAAAATAGTCTTGTGTAGGCCCGACATCCCAGTGTGGTTTCGCAGTTCCACGGGTCAAATCGCTGTACTATCCAGTTTTGGGCCTTTGGTATCTAAAAAAAAAGCAGTTTGACTGTGTCGCTCACTGTTCAGCCGCAAATAACTCTATTTAAAAAAGTGTGGTATACCCCAGTAAACAATAACTGTGGTTTTGCCTTCCCACGGTAAAAAATCTCTTTTATTCAGCTTTTGGTAGTTTTTTCCGTAAAGAAAAACAGTATTGTCTCCTGCCTGTTGTGACACAAAAATATATCTGTTGAAAATAGTCTTGTGTAGGCCCGACATCCCAGTGTGGTTTCGCAGTTCCACGGGTCAAATCGCTGTACTATCCAGTTTTGGGCCTTTGGTATCTAAAAAAAAAGCAGTTTGACTGTGTCGCTCACTGTTCAGCCGCAAATATCTCTATTTAAAAAAGTGTGGTATACCCCAGTAAACAATAACTGTGGTTTTGCCATCCCACGGTAAAAAATCTCTATTATTCAGCTTTTGGTTGTTTTTTCCATAAAGAAAAACAGTAGTGTCTCCTTACTGTTGTGACCCAAAAATATATTTGTTGAAAATAGTCTTATGTAGGCCTGACATCCCAATGTGGTTTCGTAGTTACACGGGTCAAATCGCTGTACTATCCAGTTTTGGGCCTTTGGTATCTAAAAAAAAAAGCAGTTTGAGTGTGTCGCTCACTGTTCAGCCGCAAATATCTCTATTTAAAAAAGTGTGGTATACCCCAGTAAACAATAACTGTGGTTTTGCCATCCCACGGTAAAAAATCTCTAGTATTCAGCTTTTGGTAGTTTTTTCCATAAAGAAAAACAGTAGTGTCTCCTGACTGTTGTGACACAAAAATATATCTGTTGAAAATAGTCTTGTCTAGGCCCGACATCCCAGTGTGGTTTCGCAGTTCCACTGGTCAAATCGCTGTACTATCCAGTTTTGGGCCTTTGGTATCTAAATAAAAAGCAGTTTGAGTGTGTCGCTCACTGTTCAGCCGCAAATATCTCTATTTAAAAAAAGTGTGGTATACCCCAGTAAACAATAACTGTGGTTTTGCCATCCCACGGTAAAAAATCTCTATTATTCAGCTTTTGGTAGTTTTTTCCGTAAAGAAAAACAGTAGTGTCTCCTTACTGTTGTGACACAAAAATATATTTGTTGAAAATAGCCTTGTGTCTTGTGTAGGCCTGACATCCCAGTGTGGTTTCGTAGTTCCACGGGTCAAATCGCTGTACTATCCAGCTTTGGGCCTTTGGTATCTAAAAAAAAAATCAGTTTGAGTGTGTCGCTCACTGTTCAGCCGCAAATATCTCTATTTAAAAAAGTGTGGTATACCCCAGTAAACAATAACTGTGGTTTTGCCATCCCACGGTAAAAAATCTCTATTATTCAGCTTTTGGTAGTTTTTTCCGTACAGAAAAATAGTAGTGTCTCCTGACTGTTGTGAAACAAAAATATATCTGTTGAAAATAGTCTTGTGTAGGCCCGACATCCCAGTGTGGTTTCGCAGTTCCACGGGTCAAATCGCTGTACTATCCAGTTTTGGGTCTTTGGTATTTAAAAAAAAAGCAGTTTGACTGTGTCGCTCACTGTTCAGCCGCAAATATCTCTATTTAAAAAAGTGTGGTTAACCCAAGTAAACAATAACTGTGGTTTTGCCATCCCACGGTAAAAAATCTCTATTATTCAGCTTTTGGTTGTTTTTTCCATAAAGAAAAACAGTAGTGTCTCCTGATTGTTGTGAAACAAAAATATATCTGTTGAAAATAGTCTTGTGTAGGCCCGACATCCCAGTGTGGTTTCGCAGTTCCACGGGTCAAATCGCTGTACTATCCAGTTTTGGGCCTTTGGTATCTAAAAAAAAAGCAGTTTGAGTGTGTCGCTCACTGTTCAGCCGCAAATATCTCTATTTAAAAAAGTGTGGTATACCCCAGTAAACAATAACTGTGGTTTTGCCATCCCACGGTAAAAAATCTCTATTATTCAGCTTTTGGTAGTTTTTTCCATAAAGAAAAACAGTAGTGTCTCCTGACTGTTGTGACACAAAAATACATCTGTTGAAAATAGTCTTGTGTAGGCCCGACATCCCAGTGTGGTTTCGCAGTTCCACGGGTCAAATCGCTGTACTATTCAGTTTTGGGCCTTTGGTATCTAAAAAAAAAGCAGTTTGATTGTGTCGCTCACTGTTCAGCCGCAAATATCTCTATTTAAAAAAGTGTGGTATACCACAGTAAACAATAACTGTGGTTTTGCCATCCCACGGTAAAAAATCTCTATTATTCAGCTTTTGGTAGTTTTTTCCATAAAGAAAAACAGTAGTGTCTCCTGACTGTTGTGACACAAAAATACATCTGTTGAAAATAGTCTTGTGTAGGCCCGACATCCCAGTGTGGTTTCGCAGTTCCACGGGTCAAATCGCTGTACTATTCAGTTTTGGGCCTTTGGTATCTAAAAAAAAAGCAGTTTGATTGTGTCGCTCACTGTTCAGCCGCAAATATCTCTATTTAAAAAAGGGTGGTATACCCCAGTAAACAATAACTGTGGTTTTGCCATCCCACGGTAAAAAATCTCTATTGTTCAGCTTTTGGTAGTTTTTTCCGAATAGAAAAACAGTAGTGTCTCCTGACTGTTGTGACACAAAAATATATCTGTTGAAAATAGTCTTGTGTAGGCCCGACATCCCAGTGTGGTTTCGCAGTTCCACTGGTCAAATCGCTGTACTATCCAGTTTTGGGCGTTTGGTATCTAAAAAAAAAAGCAGTTTGAGTGTGTCGCTCAGTGTTCAGCCGCAAATATCTCTATTTAAAAAAAGTGTGGTATACCCCAGTAAACAATAACTGTGGTTTTGCCATCCCACGGTAAAAAATCTCTATTATTCAGCTTTTGGTAGTTTTTTCCGTAAAGAAAAACAGTAGTGTCTCCTGACTGTTGTGACACAAAAATATATCTGTTGAAAATAGTCTTGTGTAGGCCCGACATCCCAGTGTGGTTTCGCAGTTCCACGGGTCAAATCGCTGTACTATCCAGTTTTGGGCCTTTGGTATCTAAAAAAAAAGCAGTTTGACTGTGTCGCTCACTGTTCAGCCGCAAATATCTCTATTTAAAAAAGTGTGGTATACCCCAGTAAACAATAACTGTGGTTTTGCCTTCCCACGGTAAAAAATCTCTTTTATTCAGCTTTTGGTAGTTTTTTCCGTAAAGAAAAACAGTATTGTCTCCTGCCTGTTGTGACACAAAAATATATCTGTTGAAAATAGTCTTGTGTAGGCCCGACATCCCAGTGTGGTTTCGCAGTTCCACGGGTCAAATCGCTGTACTATCCAGTTTTGGGCCTTTGGTATCTAAAAAAAAAGCAGTTTGACTGTGTCGCTCACTGTTCAGCCGCAAATATCTCTATTTAAAAAAGTGTGGTATACCCCAGTAAACAATAACTGTGGTTTTGACATCCCACGGTAAAAAATCTTTATTATTCAGCTTTTGGTTGTTTTTTCCATAAAGAAAAACAGTAGTGTCTCCTGACTGTTGTGAAACAAAAATATATCTGTTGAAAATAGTCTTGTGTAGGCCCGACATCCCAGTGTGGTTTCGCAGTTCCACCGGTCAAATCGCTGTACTATTCAGTTTTGGGCCTTTGGTATCTAAAAAAAAAGCAGTTTGAGTGTGTCGCTCACTGTTCAGCCGCAAATATCTCTATTTAAAAAAGTGTGGTATACCCCAGTAAACAATAACTGTGGTTTTGCCATCCCACGGTAAAAAATCTCTAGTATTCAGCTTTTGGTAGTTTTTTCCATAAAGAAAAACAGTAGTGTCTCCTGACTGTTGTGACACAAAAATATATCTGTTGAAAATAGTCTTGTGTAGGCCCGACATCCCAGTGTGGTTTCGCAGTTCCACGGGTCAAATCGCTGTACTATTCAGTTTTGGGCCTTTGGTATCTAAAAAAAAAGCAGTTTGATTGTGTCGCTCACTGTTCAGCCGCAAATATCTCTATTTAAAAAAGTGTGGTATACCCCAGTAAACAATAACTGTGGTTTTGCCATCCCACGGTAAAAAATCTCTATTATTCAGCTTTTGGTAGTTTTTTCCGTATAGGAAAACAGCAGTGTCTCCTGACTGTTGTGACACAAAAATATATCTGTTGAAAATAGTCTTGTGTAGGCCCGACATCCCAGTGTGGTTTCGCAGTTCCACTGGTCAAATCGCTGTACTATCCAGTTTTGGGCCTTTGGTATCTAAAAAAAAAAGCAGTTTGAGTGTGTCGCTCACTGTTCAGCCGCAAATATCTCTATTTAAAAAAGTGTGGTATACCCCAGTAAACAATAACTGTGGTTTTGCCATCCCACGGTAAAAAATCTCTATTATTCAGCTTTTGGTAGTTTTTTCCGTAAAGAAAAACAGTAGTGTCTCCTTACTGTTGTGACACAAAAATATATTTGTTGAAAATAGCCTTGTGTCTTGTGTAGGCCTGACATCTCAGTGTGGTTTCGTAGTTCCACGGGTCAAATCGCTGTACTATCCAGCTTTGGGCCTTTGGTATCTAAAAAAAAAATCAGTTTGAGTGTGTCGCTCACTGTTCAGCCGCAAATATCTCTATTTAAAAAAGTGTGGTATACCCCAGTAAACAATAACTGTGGTTTTGCCATCCCACGGTAAAAAATCTCTATTATTCAGCTTTTGGTAGTTTTTTGAGTACAGAAAAATAGTAGTGTCTCCTGACTGTTGTGAAACAAAAATATATCTGTTGAAAATAGTCTTGTGTAGGCCTGACATCCCAGTGTGGTTTCGCAGTTCCACGGGTCAAATCGCTGTACTATCCAGTTTTGGGTCTTTGGTATCTAAAAAAAAAGCAGTTTGACTGTGTCGCTCACTGTTCAGCCGCAAATATCTCTATTTAAAAAAGTGTGGTTAACCCGAGTAAACAATAACTGTGGTTTTGCCATCCCACGGTAAAAAATCTCTATTATTCAGCTTTTGGTTGTTTTTTCCATAAAGAAAAACAGTAGTGTCTCCTGATTGTTGTGAAACAAAAATATATCTGTTGAAAATAGTCTTGCGTAGGCCCGACTTCCCAGTGTGGTTTCGCAGTTCCATGGGTCAAATCGCTGTACTATCCAGTTTTGGGCCTTTGGTATCTAAAAAAAAAGCAGTTTGAGTGTGTCGCTCACTGTTCAGCCGCAAATATCTCTATTTAAAAAAGTGTGGTATACCCCAGTAAACAATAACTGTGGTTTTGCCATCCCACGGTAAAAAATCTCTATTATTCAGCTTTTGGTAGTTTTTTCCATAAAGAAAAACAGTAGTGTCTCCTGACTGTTGTGACACAAAAATACATCTGTTGAAAATAGTCTTGTGTAGGCCCGACATCCCAGTGTGGTTTCGCAGTTCCACGGGTCAAATCGCTGTACTATTCAGTTTTGGGCCTTTGGTATCTAAAAAAAAAGCAGTTTGATTGTGTCGCTCACTGTTCAGCCGCAAATATCTCTATTTAAAAAAGTGTGGTATACCCCAGTAAACAATAACTGTGGTTTTGCCATCCCACGGTAAAAAATCTCTATTATTCAGCTTTTGGTAGTTTTTTCCATAAAGAAAAACAGTAGTGTCTCCTGACTGTTGTGACACAAAAATACATCTGTTGAAAATAGTCTTGTGTAGGCCCGACATCCCAGTGTGGTTTCGCAGTTCCACGGGTCAAATCGCTGTACTATTCAGTTTTGGGCCTTTGGTATCTAAAAAAAAAGCAGTTTGATTGTGTCGCTCACTGTTCAGCCGCAAATATCTCTATTTAAAAAAGTGTGGTATACCCCAGTAAACAATAACTGTGGTTTTGCCATCCCACGGTAAAAAATCTCTATTATTCAGCTTTTGGTAGTTTTTTCCGTATAGAAAAACAGTAGTGTCTCCTGACTGTTGTGACACAAAAATATATCTGTTGAAAATAGTCTTGTGTAGGCCCGACATCCCAGTGTGGTTTGGCAGTTCCACTGGTCAAATCGCTGTACTATCCAGTTTTGGGCCTTTGGTATCTAAAAAAAAAAGCAGTTTGAGTGTGTCGCTCAGTGTTCAGCCGCAAATATCTCTATTTAAAAAAGTGTGGTATACCCCAGTAAACAATAACTGTGGTTTTGCCATCCCACGGTAAAAAATCTCTATTATTCAGCTTTTGGTAGTTTTTTCCGTAAAGAAAAACAGTAGTGTCTCCTTACTGTTGTGACACAAAAATATATTTGTTGAAAATAGTCTTGTGTAGGCCTGACATCCCAATGTGGTTTCGTAGTTCCACGTGTCAAATCGCTGTACTATCCAGTTTTGGGCCTTTGGTATCTAAAAAAAAAAGCAGTTTGAGTGTGTCGCTCACTGTTCAGCCGCAAATATCTCTATTTAAAAAAGTGTGGTATACCCCAGTAAACAATAACTGTGGTTTTGCCATACCACGGTAAAAAATCTCTATTATTCAGCTTTTGGTAGTTTTTTCCGTAAAGAAAAACAGTAGTGTCTCCTGACTGTTGTGACACAAAAATATATCTGTTGAAAATAGTCTTGTGTAGGCCCGACATCCCAGTGTGGTTTCGCAGTTTCACGGGTCAAATCGCTGTACTATCCAGTTTTGGGCCTTTGGTATCTAAAAAAAAAGCAGTTTGACTGTGTCGCTCACTGTTCAGCCGCAAAAATCTCTATTTAAAAAAGTGTGGTATACCCCAGTAAACAATAACTGTGGTTTTGCCTTCCCACGGTAAAAAATCTCTTTTATTCAGCTTTTGGTAGTTTTTTCCGTAAAGAAAAACAGTATTGTCTACTGCCTGTTGTGACACAAAAATATATCTGTTGAAAATAGTCTTGTGTAGGCCCGACATCCCAGTGTGGTTTCGCAGTTCCACGGGTCAAATCGCTGTACTATCCAGTTTTGGGCCTTTGGTATCTAAAAAAAAAGCAGTTTGACTGTGTCGCTCACTGTTCAGCCGCAAATATCTCTATTTAAAAAAGTGTGGTATACCCCAGTAAACAATAACTGTGGTTTTGCCATCCAACGGTAAAAAATCTCTATTATTCAGCTTTTGGTTGTTTTTTCCATAAAGAAAAACAGTAGTGTCTCCTGACTGTTGTGAAACAAAAATATATCTGTTGAAAATAGTCTTGTGTAGGCCCGACATCCCAGTGTGGTTTCGCAGTTCCACCGGTCAAATCGCTGTACTATTCAGTTTTGGGCCTTTGGTATCTAAAAAAAAAGCAGTTTGAGTGTGTCGCTCACTGTTCAGCCGCAAATATCTCTATTTAAAAAAGTGTGGTATACCCCAGTAAACAATAACTGTGGTTTTGCCATCCCACGGTAAAAAATCTCTAGTATTCAGCTTTTGGTAGTTTTTTCCATAAAGAAAAACAGTAGTGTCTCCTGACTGTTGTGACACAAAAATATATCTGTTGAAAATAGTCTTGTGTAGGCCCGACATCCCAGTGTGGTTTCGCAGTTCCACGGGTCAAATCGCTGTACTATTCAGTTTTGGGCCTTTGGTATCTAAAAAAAAAGCAGTTTGATTGTGTCGCTCACTGTTCAGCCGCAAATATCTCTATTTAAAAAAGTGTGGTATACCCCAGTAAACAATAACTGTGGTTTTGCCATCCCACGGTAAAAAATCTCTATTATTCAGCTTTTGGTAGTTTTTTCCGTATAGGAAAACAGTAGTGTCTCCTGACTGTTGTGACACAAAAATATATCTGTTGAAAATAGTCTTGCGTAGGCCCGACATCCCAGTGTGGTTTCGCAGTTCCACTGGTCAAATCGCTGTACTATCCAGTTTTGGGCCTTTGGTATCTAAAAAAAAAAGCAGTTTGAGTGTGTCGCTCACTGTTCAGCCGCAAATATCTCTATTTAAAAAAGCGTGGTATACCCCAGTAAACAATAACTGTGGTTTTGCCATCCCACGGTAAAAAATCTCTATTATTCAGCTTTTGGTAGTTTTTTCCGTAAAGAAAAACAGTAGTGTCTCCTTACTGTTGTGACACAAAAATATATTTGTTGAAAATAGCCTTGTGTCTTGTGTAGGCCTGACATCTCAGTGTGGTTTCGTAGTTCCACGGGTCAAATCGCTGTACTATCCAGCTTTGGGCCTTTGGTATCTAAAAAAAAAATCAGTTTGAGTGTGTCGCTCACTGTTCAGCCGCAAATATCTCTATTTAAAAAAGTGTGGTATACCCCAGTAAACAATAACTGTGGTTTTGCCATCCCACGGTAAAAAATCTCTATTATTCAGCTTTTGGTAGTTTTTTCCGTACAGAAAAATAGTAGTGTCTCCTGACTGTTGTGAAACAAAAATATATCTGTTGAAAATAGTCTTGTGTAGGCCTGACATCCCAGTGTGGTTTCGCAGTTCCACGGGTCAAATCGCTGTACTATCCAGTTTTGGGTCTTTGGTATCTAAAAAAAAAGCAGTTTGACTGTGTCGCTCACTGTTCAGCCGCAAATATCTCTATTTAAAAAAGTGTGGTTAACCCCAGTAAACAATAACTGTGGTTTTGCCATCCCACGGTAAAAAATCTCTATTATTCAGCTTTTGGTTGTTTTTTCCATAAAGAAAAACAGTAGTGTCTCCTGATTGTTGTGAAACAAAAATATATCTGTTGAAAATAGTCTTGCGTAGGCCCGACTTCCCAGTGTGGTTTCGCAGTTCCATGGGTCAAATCGCTGTACTATCCAGTTTTGGGCCTTTGGTATCTAAAAAAAAAGCAGTTTGAGTGTGTCGCTCACTGTTCAGCCGCAAATATCTCTATTTAAAAAAGTGTGGTATACCCCAGTAAACAATAACTGTGGTTTTGCCATCCCACGGTAAAAAATCTCTATTATTCAGCTTTTGGTTGTTTTTTCCATAAAGAAAAACAGTAGTGTCTCCTGACTGTTGTGACACAAAAATACATCTGCTGAAAATAGTCTTGTGTAGGCCCGACATCCCAGTGTGGTTTCGCAGTTCCACGGGTCAAATCGCTGTACTATTCAGTTTTGGGCCTTTGGTATCTAAAAAAAAAGCAGTTTGATTGTGTCGCTCACTGTTCAGCCGCAAATATCTCTATTTAAAAAAGTGTGGTATACCCCAGTAAACAATAACTGTGGTTTTGCCATCCCACGGTAAAAAATCTCTATTATTCAGCTTTTGGTAGTTTTTTCCATAAAGAAAAACAGTAGTGTCTCCTGACTGTTGTGACACAAAAATACATCTGTTGAAAATAGTCTTGTGTAGGCCCGACATCCCAGTGTGGTTTCGCAGTTCCACGGGTCAAATCGCTGTACTATTCAGTTTTGGGCCTTTGGTATCTAAAAAAAAAGCAGTTTGATTGTGTCGCTCACTGTTCAGCCGCAAATATCTCTATTTAAAAAAGTGTGGTATACCCCAGTAAACAATAACTGTGGTTTTGCCATCCCACGGTAAAAAATCTCTATTATTCAGCTTTTGGTAGTTTTTTCCGTATAGAAAAACAGTAGTGTCTCCTGACTGTTGTGACACAAAAATATATCTGTTGAAAATAGTCTTGTGTAGGCCCGACATCCCAGTGTGGTTTGGCAGTTCCACTGGTCAAATCGCTGTACTATCCAGTTTTGGGCCTTTGGTATCTAAAAAAAAAAGCAGTTTGAGTGTGTCGCTCAGTGTTCAGCCGCAAATATCTCTATTTAAAAAAGTGTGGTATACCCCAGTAAACAATAACTGTGGTTTTGCCATCCCACGGTAAAAAATCTCTATTATTCAGGTTTTGGTAGTTTTTTCCGTAAAGAAAAACAGTAGTGTCTCCTTACTGTTGTGACACAAAAATATATTTGTTGAAAATAGTCTTGTGTAGGCCTGACATCCCAATGTGGTTTCGTAGTTCCACGGGTCAAATCGCTGTACTATCCAGTTTTGGGCCTTTGGTATCTAAAAAAAAAAGCAGTTTGAGTGTGTCGCTCACTGTTCAGCCGCAAATATCTCTATTTAAAAAAGTGTGGTATACCCCAGTAAACAATAACTGTGGTTTTGCCATACCACGGTAAAAAATCTCTATTATTCAGCTTTTGGTAGTTTTTTCCGTAAAGAAAAACAGTAGTGTCTCCTGACTGTTGTGACACAAAAATATATCTGTTGAAAATAGTCTTGTGTAGGCCCGACATCCCAGTGTGGTTTCGCAGTTCCACGGGTCAAATCGCTGTACTATCCAGTTTTGGGCCTTTGGTATCTAAAAAAAAAGCAGTTTGACTGTGTCGCTCACTGTTCAGCCGCAAAAATCTCTATTTAAAAAAGTGTGGTATACCCCAGTAAACAATAACTGTGGTTTTGCCTTCCCACGGTAAAAAATCTCTTTTATTCAGCTTTTGGTAGTTTTTTCCGTAAAGAAAAACAGTATTGTCTACTGCCTGTTGTGACACAAAAATATATCTGTTGAAAATAGTCTTGTGTAGGCCCGACATCCCAGTGTGGTTTCGCAGTTCCACGGGTCAAATCGCTGTACTATCCAGTTTTGGGCCTTTGGTATCTAAAAAAAAAGCAGTTTGACTGTGTCGCTCACTGTTCAGCCGCAAATATCTCTATTTAAAAAAGTGTGGTATACCCCAGTAAACAATAACTGTGGTTTTGCCATCCAACGGTAAAAAATCTCTATTATTCAGCTTTTGGTTGTTTTTTCCATAAAGAAAAACAGTAGTGTCTCCTGACTGTTGTGAAACAAAAATATATCTGTTGAAAATAGTCTTGTGTAGGCCCGACATCCCAGTGTGGTTTCGCAGTTCCACCGGTCAAATCGCTGTACTATTCAGTTTTGGGCCTTTGGTATCTAAAAAAAAAGCAGTTTGAGTGTGTCGCTCACTGTTCAGCCGCAAATATCTCTATTTAAAAAAGTGTGGTATACCCCAGTAAACAATAACTGTGGTTTTGCCATCCCACGGTAAAAAATCTCTAGTATTCAGCTTTTGGTAGTTTTTTCCATAAAGAAAAACAGTAGTGTCTCCTGACTGTTGTGACACAAAAATATATCTGTTGAAAATAGTCTTGTGTAGGCCCGACATCCCAGTGTGGTTTCGCAGTTCCACGGGTCAAATCGCTGTACTATTCAGTTTTGGGCCTTTGGTATCTAAAAAAAAAGCAGTTTGATTGTGTCGCTCACTGTTCAGCCGCAAATATCTCTATTTAAAAAAGTGTGGTATACCCCAGTAAACAATATCTGTGGTTTTGCCATCCCACGGTAAAAAATCTCTATTATTCAGCTTTTGGTAGTTTTTTCCGTATTGGAAAACAGTAGTGTCTCCTGACTGTTGTGACACAAAAATATATCTGTTGAAAATAGGCTTGTGTAGGCCCGACATCCCAGTGTGGTTTCGCAGTTCCACTGGTCAAATCGCTGTACTATCCAGTTTTGGGCCTTTGGTATCTAAAAAAAAAAGCAGTTTGAGTGTGTCGCTCACTGTTCAGCCGCAAATATCTCTATTTAAAAAAGTGTGGTATACCCCAGTAAACAATAACTGTGGTTTTGCCATCCCACGGTAAAAAATCAATATTATTCAGCTTTTGGTAGTTTTTTCCGTAAAGAAAAACAGTAGTGTCTCCTTACTGTTGTGACACAAAAATATATTTGTTGAAAATAGTCTTGTGTAGGCCTGATATCCCAGTGTGGTTTCAAAGTTCCACGGGTCAAATCGCTGTACTATCCAGTTTTGGGCCTTTGGTATCTAAAATAAAAAACAGTTTGAGTGTGTCGCTCACTGTTCAGCCACAAATATCTCTATTTAAAAAAGTGTGGTATACCCCAGTAAACAATAACTGTGGTTTTGCCATCCCACGGTAAAAAATCTCTATTATTCATCTTTTGGTAGTTTTTTCCGTAAAGAAAAACAGTAGTGTCTCCTGACTGTTGTGACACAAAAATATATCTGTTGAAAATAGTCTTGTGTAGGCCCGACATCCCAGTGTGGTTTCGCAGTTCCACGGGTCAAATCGCTGTACTATCCAGTTTTGGGCCTTTGGTATCTAAAAAAAAAGCAGTTTGAGTGTGTCGCTCACTGTTCAGCCGCAAATATCTCTATTTAAAAAAGTGTGGTATACCCCAGTAAACAATAACTGTGGTTTTGCCAACCCACGGTAAAAAATCTCTATTATTCAGCTTTTGGTAGTTTTTTCCGTAAAGAAAAACAGTAGTGTCTCCTGACTGTTGTGACAGAAAAATATATCTGTTGAAAATAGTCTTGTGTAGGCCCGACATCCCAGTGTGGTTTCGCAGTTCCACGGGTCAAATCGCTGTACTATTCAGTTTTGGGCCTTTGGTATCTAAAAAAAAAGCAGTTTGAGTGTGTCGCTCACTGTTCAGCCGCAAATATCTCTATTTAAAAAAGTGTGGTATACCCCAGTAAACAATAACTGTGGTTTTGCCATACCACGGTAAAAAATCTCTATTATTCAGCTTTTGGTAGTTTTTTCCGTAAAGAAAAACAGTAGTGTCTCCTGACTGTTGTGACACAAAAATATATCTGTTGAAAATAGTGTTGTGTAGGCCCGACATCCCAGTGTGGTTTCGCAGTTCCACGGGTCAAATCGCTGTACTATCCAGTTTTGGGCCTTTGGTATCTAAAAAAAAAGCAGTTTGACTGTGTCGCTCACTGTTCAGCCGCAAAAATCTCTATTTAAAAAAGTGTGGTATACCCCAGTAAACAATAACTGTGGTTTTGCCTTCCCACGGTAAAAAATCTCTATTATTCAGCTTTTGGTAGTTTTTTCCGTATAGGAAAACAGTAGTGTCTTCTGACTGTTGTGACACAAAAATATATCTGTTGAAAATAGTCTTGTGTAGGCCCGACATCCCAGTGTGGTTTCGCAGTTCCACTGGTCAAATCACTGTACTATCCAGTTTTGGGCCTTTGGTATCTAAAAAAAAAAGCAGTTTGAGTGTGTCGCTCACTGTTCAGCCGCAAATATCTCTATTTAAAAAAGTGTGGTATACCCCAGTAAACAATAACTGTGGTTTTGCCATCCCACGGTAAAAAATCTCTATTATTCAGCTTTTGGTAGTTTTTTCCGTAAAGAAAAACAGTAGTGTCTCCTTACTGTTGTGACACAAAAATATATTTGTTGAAAATAGCCTTGTGTCTTGTGTAGGCCTGACATCTCAGTGTGGTTTCGTAGTTCCACGGGTCAAATCGCTGTACTATCCAGCTTTGGGCCTTTGATATCTAAAAAAAAAATCAGTTTGAGTGTGTCGCTCACTGTTCAGCCGCAAATATCTCTATTTAAAAAAGTGTGGTATACCCCAGTAAACAATAACTGTGGTTTTGCCATCCCACGGTAAAAAATCTCTATTATTCAGCTTTTGGTAGTTTTTTCCATAAAGAAAAACAGTAGTGTCTCCTGACTGTTGTGACACAAAAATACATCTGTTGAAAATAGTCTTGTGTAGGCCCGACATCCCAGTGTGGTTTCGCAGTTCCACGGGTCAAATTGCTGTACTATTCAGTTTTGGGCCTTTGGTATCTAAAAAAAAAGCAGTTTGATTGTGTCGCTCACTGTTCAGCCGCAAATATCTCTATTTAAAAAAGTGTGGTATACCCCAGTAAACAATAACTGTGGTTTTGCCATCCCACGGTAAAAAATCTCTATTATTCAGCTTTTGGTAGTTTTTTCCGTATAGAAAAACAGTAGTGTCTCCTGACTGTTGTGACACAAAAATATATCTGTTGAAAATAGTCTTGTGTAGGCCCGACATCCCAGTGTGGTTTGGCAGTTCCACTGGTCAAATCGCTGTACTATCCAGTTTTGGGCCTTTGGTATCTAAAAAAAAAAGCAGTTTGAGTGTGTCGCTCAGTGTTCAGCCGCAAATATCTCTATTTAAAAAAGTGTGGTATACCCCAGTAAACAATAACTGTGGTTTTGCCATCCCACGGTAAAAAATCTCTATTATTCAGGTTTTGGTAGTTTTTTCCGTAAAGAAAAACAGTAGTGTCTCCTTACTGTTGTGACACAAAAATATATTTGTTGAAAATAGTCTTGTGTAGGCCTGACATCCCAATGTGGTTTCGTAGTTCCACGGGTCAAATCGCTGTACTATCCAGTTTTGGGCCTTTGGTATCTAAAAAAAAAAGCAGTTTGAGTGTGTCGCTCACTGTTCAGCCGCAAATATCTCTATTTAAAAAAGTGTGGTATACCCCAGTAAACAATAACTGTGGTTTTGCCATACCACGGTAAAAAATCTCTATTATTCAGCTTTTGGTAGTTTTTTCCGTAAAGAAAAACAGTAGTGTCTCCTGACTGTTGTGACACAAAAATATATCTGTTGAAAATAGTCTTGTGTAGGCCCGACATCCCAGTGTGGTTTCGCAGTTCCACGGGTCAAATCGCTGTACTATCCAGTTTTGGGCCTTTGGTATCTAAAAAAAAAGCAGTTTGACTGTGTCGCTCACTGTTCAGCCGCAAAAATCTCTATTTAAAAAAGTGTGGTATACCCCAGTAAACAATAACTGTGGTTTTGCCTTCCCACGGTAAAAAATCTCTTTTATTCAGCTTTTGGTAGTTTTTTCCGTAAAGAAAAACAGTATTGTCTACTGCCTGTTGTGACACAAAAATATATCTGTTGAAAATAGTCTTGTGTAGGCCCGACATCCCAGTGTGGTTTCGCAGTTCCACGGGTCAAATCGCTGTACTATCCAGTTTTGGGCCTTTGGTATCTAAAAAAAAAGCAGTTTGACTGTGTCGCTCACTGTTCAGCCGCAAATATCTCTATTTAAAAAAGTGTGGTATACCCCAGTAAACAATAACTGTGGTTTTGCCATCCAACGGTAAAAAATCTCTATTATTCAGCTTTTGGTTGTTTTTTCCATAAAGAAAAACAGTAGTGTCTCCTGACTGTTGTGAAACAAAAATATATCTGTTGAAAATAGTCTTGTGTAGGCCCGACATCCCAGTGTGGTTTCGCAGTTCCACCGGTCAAATCGCTGTACTATTCAGTTTTGGGCCTTTGGTATCTAAAAAAAAAGCAGTTTGAGTGTGTCGCTCACTGTTCAGCCGCAAATATCTCTATTTAAAAAAGTGTGGTATACCCCAGTAAACAATAACTGTGGTTTTGCCATCCCACGGTAAAAAATCTCTAGTATTCAGCTTTTGGTAGTTTTTTCCATAAAGAAAAACAGTAGTGTCTCCTGACTGTTGTGACACAAAAATATATCTGTTGAAAATAGTCTTGTGTAGGCCCGACATCCCAGTGTGGTTTCGCAGTTCCACGGGTCAAATCGCTGTACTATTCAGTTTTGGGCCTTTGGTATCTAAAAAAAAAGCAGTTTGATTGTGTCGCTCACTGTTCAGCCGCAAATATCTCTATTTAAAAAAGTGTGGTATACCCCAGTAAACAATATCTGTGGTTTTGCCATCCCACGGTAAAAAATCTCTATTATTCAGCTTTTGGTAGTTTTTTCCGTATTGGAAAACAGTAGTGTCTCCTGACTGTTGTGACACAAAAATATATCTGTTGAAAATAGGCTTGTGTAGGCCCGACATCCCAGTGTGGTTTCGCAGTTCCACTGGTCAAATCGCTGTACTATCCAGTTTTGGGCCTTTGGTATCTAAAAAAAAAAGCAGTTTGAGTGTGTCGCTCACTGTTCAGCCGCAAATATCTCTATTTAAAAAAGTGTGGTATACCCCAGTAAACAATAACTGTGGTTTTGCCATCCCACGGTAAAAAATCAATATTATTCAGCTTTTGGTAGTTTTTTCCGTAAAGAAAAACAGTAGTGTCTCCTTACTGTTGTGACACAAAAATATATTTGTTGAAAATAGTCTTGTGTAGGCCTGATATCCCAGTGTGGTTTCAAAGTTCCACGGGTCAAATCGCTGTACTATCCAGTTTTGGGCCTTTGGTATCTAAAATAAAAAACAGTTTGAGTGTGTCGCTCACTGTTCAGCCACAAATATCTCTATTTAAAAAAGTGTGGTATACCCCAGTAAACAATAACTGTGGTTTTGCCATCCCACGGTAAAAAATCTCTATTATTCATCTTTTGGTAGTTTTTTCCGTAAAGAAAAACAGTAGTGTCTCCTGACTGTTGTGACACAAAAATATATCTGTTGAAAATAGTCTTGTGTAGGCCCGACATCCCAGTGTGGTTTCGCAGTTCCACGGGTCAAATCGCTGTACTATCCAGTTTTGGGCCTTTGGTATCTAAAAAAAAAGCAGTTTGAGTGTGTCGCTCACTGTTCAGCCGCAAATATCTCTATTTAAAAAAGTGTGGTATACCCCAGTAAACAATAACTGTGGTTTTGCCAACCCACGGTAAAAAATCTCTATTATTCAGCTTTTGGTAGTTTTTTCCGTAAAGAAAAACAGTAGTGTCTCCTGACTGTTGTGACAGAAAAATATATCTGTTGAAAATAGTCTTGTGTAGGCCCGACATCCCAGTGTGGTTTCGCAGTTCCACGGGTCAAATCGCTGTACTATTCAGTTTTGGGCCTTTGGTATCTAAAAAAAAAGCAGTTTGAGTGTGTCGCTCACTGTTCAGCCGCAAATATCTCTATTTAAAAAAGTGTGGTATACCCCAGTAAACAATAACTGTGGTTTTGCCATACCACGGTAAAAAATCTCTATTATTCAGCTTTTGGTAGTTTTTTCCGTAAAGAAAAACAGTAGTGTCTCCTGACTGTTGTGACACAAAAATATATCTGTTGAAAATAGTGTTGTGTAGGCCCGACATCCCAGTGTGGTTTCGCAGTTCCACGGGTCAAATCGCTGTACTATCCAGTTTTGGGCCTTTGGTATCTAAAAAAAAAGCAGTTTGACTGTGTCGCTCACTGTTCAGCCGCAAAAATCTCTATTTAAAAAAGTGTGGTATACCCCAGTAAACAATAACTGTGGTTTTGCCTTCCCACGGTAAAAAATCTCTATTATTCAGCTTTTGGTAGTTTTTTCCGTATAGGAAAACAGTAGTGTCTTCTGACTGTTGTGACACAAAAATATATCTGTTGAAAATAGTCTTGTGTAGGCCCGACATCCCAGTGTGGTTTCGCAGTTCCACTGGTCAAATCACTGTACTATCCAGTTTTGGGCCTTTGGTATCTAAAAAAAAAAGCAGTTTGAGTGTGTCGCTCACTGTTCAGCCGCAAATATCTCTATTTAAAAAAGTGTGGTATACCCCAGTAAACAATAACTGTGGTTTTGCCATCCCACGGTAAAAAATCTCTATTATTCAGCTTTTGGTAGTTTTTTCCGTAAAGAAAAACAGTAGTGTCTCCTTACTGTTGTGACACAAAAATATATTTGTTGAAAATAGCCTTGTGTCTTGTGTAGGCCTGACATCTCAGTGTGGTTTCGTAGTTCCACGGGTCAAATCGCTGTACTATCCAGCTTTGGGCCTTTGGTATCTAAAAAAAAAATCAGTTTGAGTGTGTCGCTCACTGTTCAGCCGCAAATATCTCTATTTAAAAAAGTGTGGTATACCCCAGTAAACAATAACTGTGGTTTTGCCATCCCACGGTAAAAAATCTCTATTATTCAGCTTTTGGTAGTTTTTTCCGTACAGAAAAATAGTAGTGTCTCCTGACTGTTGTGAAACAAAAATATATCTGTTGAAAATAGTCTTGTGTAGGCCCGACATCCCAGTGTGGTTTCGCAGTTCCACGGGTCAAATCGCTGTACTATCCAGTTTTGGGTCTTTGGTATCTAAAAAAAAAGCAGTTTGACTGTGTCGCTCACTGTTCAGCCGCAAATATCTCTATTTAAAAAAGTGTGGTTAACCCCAGTAAACAATAACTGTGGTTTTGCCAACCCACGGTAAAAAATCTCTATTATTCAGCTTTTGGTAGTTTTTTCCGTAAAGAAAAACAGTAGTGTCTCCTGACTGTTGTGACACAAAAATATATCTGTTGAAAATAGTCTTGTGTAGGCCCGACATCCCAGTGTGGTTTCGCAGTTCCACGGGTCAAATCGCTGTACTATTCAGTTTTGGGCCTTTGGTATCTAAAAAAAAAGCAGTTTGAGTGTGTCGCTCACTGTTCAGCCGCAAATATCTCTATTTAAAAAAGTGTGGTATACCCCAGTAAACAATAACTGTGGTTTTGCCATACCACGGTAAAAAATCTCTATTATTCAGCTTTTGGTAGTTTTTTCCGTAAAGAAAAACAGTAGTGTCTCCTGACTGTTGTGACAGAAAAATATATCTGTTGAAAATAGTGTTGTGTAGGCCCGACATCCCAGTGTGGTTTCGCAGTTCCACGGGTCAAATCGCTGTACTATCCAGTTTTGGGCCTTTGGTATCTAAAAAAAAAGCAGTTTGACTGTGTCGCTCACTGTTCAGCCGCAAAAATCTCTATTTAAAAAAGTGTGGTATACCCCAGTAAACAATAACTGTGGTTTTGCCTTCCCACGGTAAAAAATCTCTATTATTCAGCTTTTGGTAGTTTTTTCCGTATAGGAAAACAGTAGTGTCTTCTGACTGTTGTGACACAAAAATATATCTGTTGAAAATAGTCTTGTGTAGGCCCGACATCCCAGTGTGGTTTCGCAGTTCCACTGGTCAAATCGCTGTACTATCCAGTTTTGGGCCTTTGGTATCTAAAAAAAAAAGCAGTTTGAGTGTGTCGCTCACTGTTCAGCCGCAAATATCTCTATTTAAAAAAGTGTGGTATACCCCAGTAAACAATAACTGTGGTTTTGCCATCCCACGGTAAAAAATCTCTATTATTCAGCTTTTGGTAGTTTTTTCCGTAAAGAAAAACAGTAGTGTCTCCTTACTGTTGTGACACAAAAATATATTTGTTGAAAATAGCCTTGTGTCTTGTGTAGGCCTGACATCTCAGTGTGGTTTCGTAGTTCCACGGGTCAAATCGCTGTACTATCCAGCTTTGGGCCTTTGGTATCTAAAAAAAAAATCAGTTTGAGTGTGTCGCTCACTGTTCAGCCGCAAATATCTCTATTTAAAAAAGTGTGGTATACCCCAGTAAACAATAACTGTGGTTTTGCCATCCCACGGTAAAAAATCTCTATTATTCAGCTTTTGGTAGTTTTTTCCGTACAGAAAAATAGTAGTGTCTCCTGACTGTTGTGAAACAAAAATATATCTGTTGAAAATAGTCTTGTGTAGGCCCGACATCCCAGTGTGGTTTCGCAGTTCCACGGGTCAAATCGCTGTACTATCCAGTTTTGGGTCTTTGGTATCTAAAAAAAAAGCAGTTTGACTGTGTCGCTCACTGTTCAGCCGCAAATATCTCTATTTAAAAAAGTGTGGTTAACCCCAGTAAACAATAACTGTGGTTTTGCCATCCCACGGTAAAAAATCTCTATTATTCAGCTTTTGGTTGTTTTTTCCATAAAGAAAAACAGTAGTGTCTCCTGATTGTTGTGAAACAAAAATATATCTGTTGAAAATAGTCTTGCGTAGGCCCGACTTCCCAGTGTGGTTTCGCAGTTCCATGGGTCAAATCGCTGTACTATCCAGTTTTGGGCCTTTGGTATCTAAAAAAAAAGCAGTTTGAGTGTGTCGCTCACTGTTCAGCCGCAAATATCTCTATTTAAAAAAGTGTGGTATACCCCAGTAAACAATAACTGTGGTTTTGCCATCCCACGGTAAAAAATCTCTATTATTCAGCTTTTGGTAGTTTTTTCCGTATAGAAAAACAGTAGTGTCTCCTGACTGTTGTGACACAAAAATATATCTGTTGAAAATAGTCTTGTGTAGGCCCGACATCCCAGTGTGGTTTGGCAGTTCCACTGGTCAAATCGCTGTACTATCCAGTTTTGGGCCTTTGGTATCTAAAAAAAAAAGCAGTTTGAGTGTGTCGCTCAGTGTTCAGCCGCAAATATCTCTATTTAAAAAAGTGTGGTATACCCCAGTAAACAATAACTGTGGTTTTGCCATCCCACGGTAAAAAATCTCTATTATTCAGCTTTTGGTAGTTTTTTCCGTAAAGAAAAACAGTAGTGTCTCCTTACTGTTGTGACACAAAAATATATTTGTTGAAAATAGTCTTGTGTAGGCCTGACATCCCAATGTGGTTTCGTAGTTCCACGGGTCAAATCGCTGTACTATCCAGTTTTGGGCCTTTGGTATCTAAAAAAAAAAGCAGTTTGAGTGTGTCGCTCACTGTTCAGCCGCAAATATCTCTATTTAAAAAAGTGTGGTATACCCCAGTAAACAATAACTGTGGTTTTGCCATACCACGGTAAAAAATCTCTATTATTCAGCTTTTGGTAGTTTTTTCCGTAAAGAAAAACAGTAGTGTCTCCTGACTGTTGTGACACAAAAATATATCTGTTGAAAATAGTCTTGTGTAGGCCCGACATCCCAGTGTGGTTTCGCAGTTCCACGGGTCAAATCGCTGTACTATCCAGTTTTGGGCCTTTGGTATCTAAAAAAAAAGCAGTTTGACTGTGTCGCTCACTGTTCAGCCGCAAAAATCTCTATTTAAAAAAGTGTGGTATACCCCAGTAAACAATAACTGTGGTTTTGCCTTCCCACGGTAAAAAATCTCTTTTATTCAGCTTTTGGTAGTTTTTTCCGTAAAGAAAAACAGTATTGTCTACTGCCTGTTGTGACACAAAAATATATCTGTTGAAAATAGTCTTGTGTAGGCCCGACATCCCAGTGTGGTTTCGCAGTTCCACGGGTCAAATCGCTGTACTATCCAGTTTTGGGCCTTTGGTATCTAAAAAAAAAGCAGTTTGACTGTGTCGCTCACTGTTCAGCCGCAAATATCTCTATTTAAAAAAGTGTGGTATACCCCAGTAAACAATAACTGTGGTTTTGCCATCCAACGGTAAAAAATCTCTATTATTCAGCTTTTGGTTGTTTTTTCCATAAAGAAAAACAGTAGTGTCTCCTGACTGTTGTGAAACAAAAATATATCTGTTGAAAATAGTCTTGTGTAGGCCCGACATCCCAGTGTGGTTTCGCAGTTCCACCGGTCAAATCGCTGTACTATTCAGTTTTGGGCCTTTGGTATCTAAAAAAAAAGCAGTTTGAGTGTGTCGCTCACTGTTCAGCCGCAAATATCTCTATTTAAAAAAGTGTGGTATACCCCAGTAAACAATAACTGTGGTTTTGCCATCCCACGGTAAAAAATCTCTAGTATTCAGCTTTTGGTAGTTTTTTCCATAAAGAAAAACAGTAGTGTCTCCTGACTGTTGTGACACAAAAATATATCTGTTGAAAATAGTCTTGTGTAGGCCCGACATCCCAGTGTGGTTTCGCAGTTCCACGGGTCAAATCGCTGTACTATTCAGTTTTGGGCCTTTGGTATCTAAAAAAAAAGCAGTTTGATTGTGTCGCTCACTGTTCAGCCGCAAATATCTCTATTTAAAAAAGTGTGGTATACCCCAGTAAACAATATCTGTGGTTTTGCCATCCCACGGTAAAAAATCTCTATTATTCAGCTTTTGGTAGTTTTTTCCGTATTGGAAAACAGTAGTGTCTCCTGACTGTTGTGACACAAAAATATATCTGTTGAAAATAGGCTTGTGTAGGCCCGACATCCCAGTGTGGTTTCGCAGTTCCACGGGTCAAATCGCTGTACTATTCAGTTTTGGGCCTTTGGTATCTAAAAAAAAAGCAGTTTGAGTGTGTCGCTCACTGTTCAGCCGCAAATATCTCTATTTAAAAAAGTGTGGTATACCCCAGTAAACAATAACTGTGGTTTTGCCATCCCACGGTAAAAAATCTCTAGTATTCAGCTTTTGGTAGTTTTTTCCATAAAGAAAAACAGTAGTGTCTCCTGACTGTTGTGACACAAAAATATATCTGTTGAAAATAGTCTTGTCTAGGCCCGACATCCCAGTGTGGTTTCGCAGTTCCACTGGTCAAATCGCTGTACTATCCAGTTTTGGGCCTTTGGTATCTAAATAAAAAGCAGTTTGAGTGTGTCGCTCACTGTTCAGCCGCAAATATCTCTATTTAAAAAAAGTGTGGTATACCCCAGTAAACAATAACTGTGGTTTTGCCATCCCACGGTAAAAAATCTCTATTATTCAGCTTTTGGTAGTTTTTTCCGTAAAGAAAAACAGTAGTGTCTCCTTACTGTTGTGACACAAAAATATATTTGTTGAAAATAGCCTTGTGTCTTGTGTAGGCCTGACATCCCAGTGTGGTTTCGTAGTTCCACGGGTCAAATCGCTGTACTATCCAGCTTTGGGCCTTTGGTATCTAAAAAAAAAATCAGTTTGAGTGTGTCGCTCACTGTTCAGCCGCAAATATCTCTATTTAAAAAAGTGTGGTATACCCCAGTAAACAATAACTGTGGTTTTGCCATCCCACGGTAAAAAATCTCTATTATTCAGCTTTTGGTAGTTTTTTCCGTACAGAAAAATAGTAGTGTCTCCTGACTGTTGTGAAACAAAAATATATCTGTTGAAAATAGTCTTGTGTAGGCCCGACATCCCAGTGTGGTTTCGCAGTTCCACGGGTCAAATCGCTGTACTATCCAGTTTTGGGTCTTTGGTATTTAAAAAAAAAGCAGTTTGACTGTGTCGCTCACTGTTCAGCCGCAAATATCTCTATTTAAAAAAGTGTGGTTAACCCAAGTAAACAATAACTGTGGTTTTGCCATCCCACGGTAAAAAATCTCTATTATTCAGCTTTTGGTTGTTTTTTCCATAAAGAAAAACAGTAGTGTCTCCTGATTGTTGTGAAACAAAAATATATCTGTTGAAAATAGTCTTGTGTAGGCCCGACATCCCAGTGTGGTTTCGCAGTTCCACGGGTCAAATCGCTGTACTATCCAGTTTTGGGCCTTTGGTATCTAAAAAAAAAGCAGTTTGAGTGTGTCGCTCAGTGTTCAGCCGCAAATATCTCTATTTAAAAAAGTGTGGTATACCCCAGTAAACAATAACTGTGGTTTTGCCATCCCACGGTAAAAAATCTCTATTATTCAGCTTTTGGTAGTTTTTTCCATAAAGAAAAACAGTAGTGTCTCCTGACTGTTGTGACACAAAAATACATCTGTTGAAAATAGTCTTGTGTAGGCCCGACATCCCAGTGTGGTTTCGCAGTTCCACGGGTCAAATCGCTGTACTATTCAGTTTTGGGCCTTTGGTATCTAAAAAAAAAGCAGTTTGATTGTGTCGCTCACTGTTCAGCCGCAAATATCTCTATTTAAAAAAGTGTGGTATACCACAGTAAACAATAACTGTGGTTTTGCCATCCCACGGTAAAAAATCTCTATTATTCAGCTTTTGGTAGTTTTTTCCATAAAGAAAAACAGTAGTGTCTCCTGACTGTTGTGACACAAAAATACATCTGTTGAAAATAGTCTTGTGTAGGCCCGACATCCCAGTGTGGTTTCGCAGTTCCACGGGTCAAATCGCTGTACTATTCAGTTTTGGGCCTTTGGTATCTAAAAAAAAAGCAGTTTGATTGTGTCGCTCACTGTTCAGCCGCAAATATCTCTATTTAAAAAAGGGTGGTATACCCCAGTAAACAATAACTGTGGTTTTGCCATCCCACGGTAAAAAATCTCTATTGTTCAGCTTTTGGTAGTTTTTTCCGAATAGAAAAACAGTAGTGTCTCCTGACTGTTGTGACACAAAAATATATCTGTTGAAAATAGTCTTGTGTAGGCCCGACATCCCAGTGTGGTTTCGCAGTTCCACTGGTCAAATCGCTGTACTATCCAGTTTTGGGCGTTTGGTATCTAAAAAAAAAAGCAGTTTGAGTGTGTCGCTCAGTGTTCAGCCGCAAATATCTCTATTTAAAAAAAGTGTGGTATACCCCAGTAAACAATAACTGTGGTTTTGCCATCCCACGGTAAAAAATCTCTATTATTCAGCTTTTGGTAGTTTTTTCCGTAAAGAAAAACAGTAGTGTCTCCTGACTGTTGTGACACAAAAATATATCTGTTGAAAATAGTCTTGTGTAGGCCCGACATCCCAGTGTGGTTTCGCAGTTCCACGGGTCAAATCGCTGTACTATCCAGTTTTGGGCCTTTGGTATCTAAAAAAAAAGCAGTTTGACTGTGTCGCTCACTGTTCAGCCGCAAATATCTCTATTTAAAAAAGTGTGGTATACCCCAGTAAACAATAACTGTGGTTTTGCCTTCCCACGGTAAAAAATCTCTTTTATTCAGCTTTTGGTAGTTTTTTCCGTAAAGAAAAACAGTATTGTCTCCTGCCTGTTGTGACACAAAAATATATCTGTTGAAAATAGTCTTGTGTAGGCCCGACATCCCAGTGTGGTTTCGCAGTTCCACGGGTCAAATCGCTGTACTATCCAGTTTTGGGCCTTTGGTATCTAAAAAAAAAGCAGTTTGACTGTGTCGCTCACTGTTCAGCCGCAAATATCTCTATTTAAAAAAGTGTGGTATACCCCAGTAAACAATAACTGTGGTTTTGCCATCCCACGGTAAAAAATCTTTATTATTCAGCTTTTGGTTGTTTTTTCCATAAAGAAAAACAGTAGTGTCTCCTGACTGTTGTGAAACAAAAATATATCTGTTGAAAATAGTCTTGTGTAGGCCCGACATCCCAGTGTGGTTTCGCAGTTCCACCGGTCAAATCGCTGTACTATTCAGTTTTGGGCCTTTGGTATCTAAAAAAAAAGCAGTTTGAGTGTGTCGCTCACTGTTCAGCCGCAAATATCTCTATTTAAAAAAGTGTGGTATACCCCAGTAAACAATAACTGTGGTTTTGCCATCCCACGGTAAAAAATCTCTAGTATTCAGCTTTTGGTAGTTTTTTCCATAAAGAAAAACAGTAGTGTCTCCTGACTGTTGTGACACAAAAATATATCTGTTGAAAATAGTCTTGTGTAGGCCCGACATCCCAGTGTGGTTTCGCAGTTCCACGGGTCAAATCGCTGTACTATTCAGTTTTGGGCCTTTGGTATCTAAAAAAAAAGCAGTTTGATTGTGTCGCTCACTGTTCAGCCGCAAATATCTCTATTTAAAAAAGTGTGGTATACCCCAGTAAACAATAACTGTGGTTTTGCCATCCCACGGTAAAAAATCTCTATTATTCAGCTTTTGGTAGTTTTTTCCGTATAGGAAAACAGCAGTGTCTCCTGACTGTTGTGACACAAAAATATATCTGTTGAAAATAGTCTTGTGTAGGCCCGACATCCCAGTGTGGTTTCGCAGTTCCACTGGTCAAATCGCTGTACTATCCAGTTTTGGGCCTTTGGTATCTAAAAAAAAAAGCAGTTTGAGTGTGTCGCTCACTGTTCAGCCGCAAATATCTCTATTTAAAAAAGTGTGGTATACCCCAGTAAACAATAACTGTGGTTTTGCCATCCCACGGTAAAAAATCTCTATTATTCAGCTTTTGGTAGTTTTTTCCGTAAAGAAAAACAGTAGTGTCTCCTTACTGTTGTGACACAAAAATATATTTGTTGAAAATAGCCTTGTGTCTTGTGTAGGCCTGACATCTCAGTGTGGTTTCGTAGTTCCACGGGTCAAATCGCTGTACTATCCAGCTTTGGGCCTTTGGTATCTAAAAAAAAAATCAGTTTGAGTGTGTCGCTCACTGTTCAGCCGCAAATATCTCTATTTAAAAAAGTGTGGTATACCCCAGTAAACAATAACTGTGGTTTTGCCATCCCACGGTAAAAAATCTCTATTATTCAGCTTTTGGTAGTTTTTTGAGTACAGAAAAATAGTAGTGTCTCCTGACTGTTGTGAAACAAAAATATATCTGTTGAAAATAGTCTTGTGTAGGCCTGACATCCCAGTGTGGTTTCGCAGTTCCACGGGTCAAATCGCTGTACTATCCAGTTTTGGGTCTTTGGTATCTAAAAAAAAAGCAGTTTGACTGTGTCGCTCACTGTTCAGCCGCAAATATCTCTATTTAAAAAAGTGTGGTTAACCCCAGTAAACAATAACTGTGGTTTTGCCATCCCACGGTAAAAAATCTCTATTATTCAGCTTTTGGTTGTTTTTTCCATAAAGAAAAACAGTAGTGTCTCCTGATTGTTGTGAAACAAAAATATATCTGTTGAAAATAGTCTTGCGTAGGCCCGACTTCCCAGTGTGGTTTCGCAGTTCCATGGGTCAAATCGCTGTACTATCCAGTTTTGGGCCTTTGGTATCTAAAAAAAAAGCAGTTTGAGTGTGTCGCTCACTGTTCAGCCGCAAATATCTCTATTTAAAAAAGTGTGGTATACCCCAGTAAACAATAACTGTGGTTTTGCCATCCCACGGTAAAAAATCTCTATTATTCAGCTTTTGGTAGTTTTTTCCATAAAGAAAAACAGTAGTGTCTCCTGACTGTTGTGACACAAAAATACATCTGTTGAAAATAGTCTTGTGTAGGCCCGACATCCCAGTGTGGTTTCGCAGTTCCACGGGTCAAATCGCTGTACTATTCAGTTTTGGGCCTTTGGTATCTAAAAAAAAAGCAGTTTGATTGTGTCGCTCACTGTTCAGCCGCAAATATCTCTATTTAAAAAAGTGTGGTATTCCCCAGTAAACAATAACTGTGGTTTTGCCATCCCACGGTAAAAAATCTCTATTATTCAGCTTTTGGTAGTTTTTTCCATAAAGAAAAACAGTAGTGTCTCCTGACTGTTGTGACACAAAAATACATCTGTTGAAAATAGTCTTGTGTAGGCCCGACATCCCAGTGTGGTTTCGCAGTTCCACGGGTCAAATCGCTGTACTATTCAGTTTTGGGCCTTTGGTATCTAAAAAAAAAGCAGTTTGATTGTGTCGCTCACTGTTCAGCCGCAAATATCTCTATTTAAAAAAGTGTGGTATACCCCAGTAAACAATAACTGTGGTTTTGCCATCCCACGGTAAAAAATCTCTATTATTCAGCTTTTGGTAGTTTTTTCCGTATAGAAAAACAGTAGTGTCTCCTGACTGTTGTGACACAAAAATATATCTGTTGAAAATAGTCTTGTGTAGGCCCGACATCCCAGTGTGGTTTGGCAGTTCCACTGGTCAAATCGCTGTACTATCCAGTTTTGGGCCTTTGGTATCTAAAAAAAAAAGCAGTTTGAGTGTGTCGCTCAGTGTTCAGCCGCAAATATCTCTATTTAAAAAAGTGTGGTATACCCCAGTAAACAATAACTGTGGTTTTGCCATCCCACGGTAAAAAATCTCTATTATTCAGCTTTTGGTAGTTTTTTCCGTAAAGAAAAACAGTAGTGTCTCCTTACTGTTGTGACACAAAAATATATTTGTTGAAAATAGTCTTGTGTAGGCCTGACATCCCAATGTGGTTTCGTAGTTCCACGTGTCAAATCGCTGTACTATCCAGTTTTGGGCCTTTGGTATCTAAAAAAAAAAGCAGTTTGAGTGTGTCGCTCACTGTTCAGCCGCAAATATCTCTATTTAAAAAAGTGTGGTATACCCCAGTAAACAATAACTGTGGTTTTGCCATACCACGGTAAAAAATCTCTATTATTCAGCTTTTGGTAGTTTTTTCCGTAAAGAAAAACAGTAGTGTCTCCTGACTGTTGTGACACAAAAATATATCTGTTGAAAATAGTCTTGTGTAGGCCCGACATCCCAGTGTGGTTTCGCAGTTCCACGGGTCAAATCGCTGTACTATCCAGTTTTGGGCCTTTGGTATCTAAAAAAAAAGCAGTTTGACTGTGTCGCTCACTGTTCAGCCGCAAATATCTCTATTTAAAAAAGTGTGGTATACCCCAGTAAACAATAACTGTGGTTTTGCCATCCAACGGTAAAAAATCTCTATTATTCAGCTTTTGGTTGTTTTTTCCATAAAGAAAAACAGTAGTGTCTCCTGACTGTTGTGAAACAAAAATATATCTGTTGAAAATAGTCTTGTGTAGGCCCGACATCCCAGTGTGGTTTCGCAGTTCCACCGGTCAAATCGCTGTACTATTCAGTTTTGGGCCTTTGGTATCTAAAAAAAAAGCAGTTTGAGTGTGTCGCTCACTGTTCAGCCGCAAATATCTCTATTTAAAAAAGTGTGGTATACCCCAGTAAACAATAACTGTGGTTTTGCCATCCCACGGTAAAAAATCTCTAGTATTCAGCTTTTGGTAGTTTTTTCCATAAAGAAAAACAGTAGTGTCTCCTGACTGTTGTGACACAAAAATATATCTGTTGAAAATAGTCTTGTGTAGGCCCGACATCCCAGTGTGGTTTCGCAGTTCCACGGGTCAAATCGCTGTACTATTCAGTTTTGGGCCTTTGGTATCTAAAAAAAAAGCAGTTTGATTGTGTCGCTCACTGTTCAGCCGCAAATATCTCTATTTAAAAAAGTGTGGTATACCCCAGTAAACAATAACTGTGGTTTTGCCATCCCACGGTAAAAAATCTCTATTATTCAGCTTTTGGTAGTTTTTTCCGTATAGGAAAACAGTAGTGTCTCCTGACTGTTGTGACACAAAAATATATCTGTTGAAAATAGTCTTGTGTAGGCCCGACATCCCAGTGTGGTTTCGCAGTTCCACTGGTCAAATCGCTGTACTATCCAGTTTTGGGCCTTTGGTATCTAAAAAAAAAAGCAGTTTGAGTGTGTCGCTCACTGTTCAGCCGCAAATATCTCTATTTAAAAAAGCGTGGTATACCCCAGTAAACAATAACTGTGGTTTTGCCATCCCACGGTAAAAAATCTCTATTATTCAGCTTTTGGTAGTTTTTTCCGTAAAGAAAAACAGTAGTGTCTCCTTACTGTTGTGACACAAAAATATATTTGTTGAAAATAGCCTTGTGTCTTGTGTAGGCCTGACATCTCAGTGTGGTTTCGTAGTTCCACGGGTCAAATCGCTGTACTATCCAGCTTTGGGCCTTTGGTATCTAAAAAAAAAATCAGTTTGAGTGTGTCGCTCACTGTTCAGCCGCAAATATCTCTATTTAAAAAAGTGTGGTATACCCCAGTAAACAATAACTGTGGTTTTGCCATCCCACGGTAAAAAATCTCTATTATTCAGCTTTTGGTAGTTTTTTCCGTACAGAAAAATAGTAGTGTCTCCTGACTGTTGTGAAACAAAATTATATCTGTTGAAAATAGTCTTGTGTAGGCCTGACATCCCAGTGTGGTTTCGCAGTTCCACGGGTCAAATCGCTGTACTATCCAGTTTTGGGTCTTTGGTATCTAAAAAAAAAGCAGTTTGACTGTGTCGCTCACTGTTCAGCCGCAAATATCTCTATTTAAAAAAGTGTGGTTAACCCCAGTAAACAATAACTGTGGTTTTGCCATCCCACGGTAAAAAATCTCTATTATTCAGCTTTTGGTTGTTTTTTCCATAAAGAAAAACAGTAGTGTCTCCTGATTGTTGTGAAACAAAAATATATCTGTTGAAAATAGTCTTGCGTAGGCCCGACTTCCCAGTGTGGTTTCGCAGTTCCATGGGTCAAATCGCTGTACTATCCAGTTTTGGGCCTTTGGTATCTAAAAAAAAAGCAGTTTGAGTGTGTCGCTCACTGTTCAGCCGCAAATATCTCTATTTAAAAAAGTGTGGTATACCCCAGTAAACAATAACTGTGGTTTTGCCATCCCACGGTAAAAAATCTCTATTATTCAGCTTTTGGTTGTTTTTTCCATAAAGAAAAACAGTAGTGTCTCCTGACTGTTGTGACACAAAAATACATCTGTTGAAAATAGTCTTGTGTAGGCCCGACATCCCAGTGTGGTTTCGCAGTTCCACGGGTCAAATCGCTGTACTATTCAGTTTTGGGCCTTTGGTATCTAAAAAAAAAGCAGTTTGATTGTGTCGCTCACTGTTCAGCCGCAAATATCTCTATTTAAAAAAGTGTGGTATACCCCAGTAAACAATAACTGTGGTTTTGCCATCCCACGGTAAAAAATCTCTATTATTCAGCTTTTGGTAGTTTTTTCCATAAAGAAAAACAGTAGTGTCTCCTGACTGTTGTGACACAAAAATACATCTGTTGAAAATAGTCTTGTGTAGGCCCGACATCCCAGTGTGGTTTCGCAGTTCCACGGGTCAAATCGCTGTACTATTCAGTTTTGGGCCTTTGGTATCTAAAAAAAAAGCAGTTTGATTGTGTCGCTCACTGTTCAGCCGCAAATATCTCTATTTAAAAAAGTGTGGTATACCCCAGTAAACAATAACTGTGGTTTTGCCATCCCACGGTAAAAAATCTCTATTATTCAGCTTTTGGTAGTTTTTTCCGTATAGAAAAACAGTAGTGTCTCCTGACTGTTGTGACACAAAAATATATCTGTTGAAAATAGTCTTGTGTAGGCCCGACATCCCAGTGTGGTTTGGCAGTTCCACTGGTCAAATCGCTGTACTATCCAGTTTTGGGCCTTTGGTATCTAAAAAAAAAAGCAGTTTGAGTGTGTCGCTCAGTGTTCAGCCGCAAATATCTCTATTTAAAAAAGTGTGGTATACCCCAGTAAACAATAACTGTGGTTTTGCCATCCCACGGTAAAAAATCTCTATTATTCAGGTTTTGGTAGTTTTTTCCGTAAAGAAAAACAGTAGTGTCTCCTTACTGTTGTGACACAAAAATATATTTGTTGAAAATAGTCTTGTGTAGGCCTGACATCCCAATGTGGTTTCGTAGTTCCACGGGTCAAATCGCTGTACTATCCAGTTTTGGGCCTTTGGTATCTAAAAAAAAAAGCAGTTTGAGTGTGTCGCTCACTGTTCAGCCGCAAATATCTCTATTTAAAAAAGTGTGGTATACCCCAGTAAACAATAACTGTGGTTTTGCCATACCACGGTAAAAAATCTCTATTATTCAGCTTTTGGTAGTTTTTTCCGTAAAGAAAAACAGTAGTGTCTCCTGACTGTTGTGACACAAAAATATATCTGTTGAAAATAGTCTTGTGTAGGCCCGACATCCCAGTGTGGTTTCGCAGTTCCACGGGTCAAATCGCTGTACTATCCAGTTTTGGGCCTTTGGTATCTAAAAAAAAAGCAGTTTGACTGTGTCGCTCACTGTTCAGCCGCAAAAATCTCTATTTAAAAAAGTGTGGTATACCCCAGTAAACAATAACTGTGGTTTTGCCTTCCCACGGTAAAAAATCTCTTTTATTCAGCTTTTGGTAGTTTTTTCCGTAAAGAAAAACAGTATTGTCTACTGCCTGTTGTGACACAAAAATATATCTGTTGAAAATAGTCTTGTGTAGGCCCGACATCCCAGTGTGGTTTCGCAGTTCCACGGGTCAAATCGCTGTACTATCCAGTTTTGGGCCTTTGGTATCTAAAAAAAAAGCAGTTTGACTGTGTCGCTCACTGTTCAGCCGCAAATATCTCTATTTAAAAAAGTGTGGTATACCCCAGTAAACAATAACTGTGGTTTTGCCATCCAACGGTAAAAAATCTCTATTATTCAGCTTTTGGTTGTTTTTTCCATAAAGAAAAACAGTAGTGTCTCCTGACTGTTGTGAAACAAAAATATATCTGTTGAAAATAGTCTTGTGTAGGCCCGACATCCCAGTGTGGTTTCGCAGTTCCACCGGTCAAATCGCTGTACTATTCAGTTTTGGGCCTTTGGTATCTAAAAAAAAAGCAGTTTGAGTGTGTCGCTCACTGTTCAGCCGCAAATATCTCTATTTAAAAAAGTGTGGTATACCCCAGTAAACAATAACTGTGGTTTTGCCATCCCACGGTAAAAAATCTCTAGTATTCAGCTTTTGGTAGTTTTTTCCATAAAGAAAAACAGTAGTGTCTCCTGACTGTTGTGACACAAAAATATATCTGTTGAAAATAGTCTTGTGTAGGCCCGACATCCCAGTGTGGTTTCGCAGTTCCACGGGTCAAATCGCTGTACTATTCAGTTTTGGGCCTTTGGTATCTAAAAAAAAAGCAGTTTGATTGTGTCGCTCACTGTTCAGCCGCAAATATCTCTATTTAAAAAAGTGTGGTATACCCCAGTAAACAATATCTGTGGTTTTGCCATCCCACGGTAAAAAATCTCTATTATTCAGCTTTTGGTAGTTTTTTCCGTATTGGAAAACAGTAGTGTCTCCTGACTGTTGTGACACAAAAATATATCTGTTGAAAATAGGCTTGTGTAGGCCCGACATCCCAGTGTGGTTTCGCAGTTCCACTGGTCAAATCGCTGTACTATCCAGTTTTGGGCCTTTGGTATCTAAAAAAAAAAGCAGTTTGAGTGTGTCGCTCACTGTTCAGCCGCAAATATCTCTATTTAAAAAAGTGTGGTATACCCCAGTAAACAATAACTGTGGTTTTGCCATCCCACGGTAAAAAATCAATATTATTCAGCTTTTGGTAGTTTTTTCCGTAAAGAAAAACAGTAGTGTCTCCTTACTGTTGTGACACAAAAATATATTTGTTGAAAATAGTCTTGTGTAGGCCTGATATCCCAGTGTGGTTTCAAAGTTCCACGGGTCAAATCGCTGTACTATCCAGTTTTGGGCCTTTGGTATCTAAAATAAAAAACAGTTTGAGTGTGTCGCTCACTGTTCAGCCACAAATATCTCTATTTAAAAAAGTGTGGTATACCCCAGTAAACAATAACTGTGGTTTTGCCATCCCACGGTAAAAAATCTCTATTATTCATCTTTTGGTAGTTTTTTCCGTAAAGAAAAACAGTAGTGTCTCCTGACTGTTGTGACACAAAAATATATCTGTTGAAAATAGTCTTGTGTAGGCCCGACATCCCAGTGTGGTTTCGCAGTTCCACGGGTCAAATCGCTGTACTATCCAGTTTTGGGCCTTTGGTATCTAAAAAAAAAGCAGTTTGAGTGTGTCGCTCACTGTTCAGCCGCAAATATCTCTATTTAAAAAAGTGTGGTATACCCCAGTAAACAATAACTGTGGTTTTGCCAACCCACGGTAAAAAATCTCTATTATTCAGCTTTTGGTAGTTTTTTCCGTAAAGAAAAACAGTAGTGTCTCCTGACTGTTGTGACAGAAAAATATATCTGTTGAAAATAGTCTTGTGTAGGCCCGACATCCCAGTGTGGTTTCGCAGTTCCACGGGTCAAATCGCTGTACTATTCAGTTTTGGGCCTTTGGTATCTAAAAAAAAAGCAGTTTGAGTGTGTCGCTCACTGTTCAGCCGCAAATATCTCTATTTAAAAAAGTGTGGTATACCCCAGTAAACAATAACTGTGGTTTTGCCATACCACGGTAAAAAATCTCTATTATTCAGCTTTTGGTAGTTTTTTCCGTAAAGAAAAACAGTAGTGTCTCCTGACTGTTGTGACACAAAAATATATCTGTTGAAAATAGTGTTGTGTAGGCCCGACATCCCAGTGTGGTTTCGCAGTTCCACGGGTCAAATCGCTGTACTATCCAGTTTTGGGCCTTTGGTATCTAAAAAAAAAGCAGTTTGACTGTGTCGCTCACTGTTCAGCCGCAAAAATCTCTATTTAAAAAAGTGTGGTATACCCCAGTAAACAATAACTGTGGTTTTGCCTTCCCACGGTAAAAAATCTCTATTATTCAGCTTTTGGTAGTTTTTTCCGTATAGGAAAACAGTAGTGTCTTCTGACTGTTGTGACACAAAAATATATCTGTTGAAAATAGTCTTGTGTAGGCCCGACATCCCAGTGTGGTTTCGCAGTTCCACTGGTCAAATCACTGTACTATCCAGTTTTGGGCCTTTGGTATCTAAAAAAAAAAGCAGTTTGAGTGTGTCGCTCACTGTTCAGCCGCAAATATCTCTATTTAAAAAAGTGTGGTATACCCCAGTAAACAATAACTGTGGTTTTGCCATCCCACGGTAAAAAATCTCTATTATTCAGCTTTTGGTAGTTTTTTCCGTAAAGAAAAACAGTAGTGTCTCCTTACTGTTGTGACACAAAAATATATTTGTTGAAAATAGCCTTGTGTCTTGTGTAGGCCTGACATCTCAGTGTGGTTTCGTAGTTCCACGGGTCAAATCGCTGTACTATCCAGCTTTGGGCCTTTGGTATCTAAAAAAAAAATCAGTTTGAGTGTGTCGCTCACTGTTCAGCCGCAAATATCTCTATTTAAAAAAGTGTGGTATACCCCAGTAAACAATAACTGTGGTTTTGCCATCCCACGGTAAAAAATCTCTATTATTCAGCTTTTGGTAGTTTTTTCCGTACAGAAAAATAGTAGTGTCTCCTGACTGTTGTGAAACAAAAATATATCTGTTGAAAATAGTCTTGTGTAGGCCCGACATCCCAGTGTGGTTTCGCAGTTCCACGGGTCAAATCGCTGTACTATCCAGTTTTGGGTCTTTGGTATCTAAAAAAAAAGCAGTTTGACTGTGTCGCTCACTGTTCAGCCGCAAATATCTCTATTTAAAAAAGTGTGGTTAACCCCAGTAAACAATAACTGTGGTTTTGCCAACCCACGGTAAAAAATCTCTATTATTCAGCTTTTGGTAGTTTTTTCCGTAAAGAAAAACAGTAGTGTCTCCTGACTGTTGTGACACAAAAATATATCTGTTGAAAATAGTCTTGTGTAGGCCCGACATCCCAGTGTGGTTTCGCAGTTCCACGGGTCAAATCGCTGTACTATTCAGTTTTGGGCCTTTGGTATCTAAAAAAAAAGCAGTTTGAGTGTGTCGCTCACTGTTCAGCCGCAAATATCTCTATTTAAAAAAGTGTGGTATACCCCAGTAAACAATAACTGTGGTTTTGCCATACCACGGTAAAAAATCTCTATTATTCAGCTTTTGGCAGTTTTTTCCGTAAAGAAAAACAGTAGTGTCTCCTGACTGTTGTGACAGAAAAATATATCTGTTGAAAATAGTGTTGTGTAGGCCCGACATCCCAGTGTGGTTTCGCAGTTCCACGGGTCAAATCGCTGTACTATCCAGTTTTGGGCCTTTGGTATCTAAAAAAAAAGCAGTTTGACTGTGTCGCTCACTGTTCAGCCGCAAAAATCTCTATTTAAAAAAGTGTGGTATACCCCAGTAAACAATAACTGTGGTTTTGCCTTCCCACGGTAAAAAATCTCTATTATTCAGCTTTTGGTAGTTTTTTCCGTATAGGAAAACAGTAGTGTCTTCTGACTGTTGTGACACAAAAATATATCTGTTGAAAATAGTCTTGTGTAGGCCCGACATCCCAGTGTGGTTTCGCAGTTCCACTGGTCAAATCGCTGTACTATCCAGTTTTGGGCCTTTGGTATCTAAAAAAAAAAGCAGTTTGAGTGTGTCGCTCACTGTTCAGCCGCAAATATCTCTATTTAAAAAAGTGTGGTATACCCCAGTAAACAATAACTGTGGTTTTGCCATCCCACGGTAAAAAATCTCTATTATTCAGCTTTTGGTAGTTTTTTCCGTAAAGAAAAACAGTAGTGTCTCCTTACTGTTGTGACACAAAAATATATTTGTTGAAAATAGCCTTGTGTCTTGTGTAGGCCTGACATCTCAGTGTGGTTTCGTAGTTCCACGGGTCAAATCGCTGTACTATCCAGCTTTGGGCCTTTGGTATCTAAAAAAAAAATCAGTTTGAGTGTGTCGCTCACTGTTCAGCCGCAAATATCTCTATTTAAAAAAGTGTGGTATACCCCAGTAAACAATAACTGTGGTTTTGCCATCCCACGGTAAAAAATCTCTATTATTCAGCTTTTGGTAGTTTTTTCCGTACAGAAAAATAGTAGTGTCTCCTGACTGTTGTGAAACAAAAATATATCTGTTGAAAATAGTCTTGTGTAGGCCCGACATCCCAGTGTGGTTTCGCAGTTCCACGGGTCAAATCGCTGTACTATCCAGTTTTGGGTCTTTGGTATCTAAAAAAAAAGCAGTTTGACTGTGTCGCTCACTGTTCAGCCGCAAATATCTCTATTTAAAAAAGTGTGGTTAACCCCAGTAAACAATAACTGTGGTTTTGCCATCCCACGGTAAAAAATCTCTATTATTCAGCTTTTGGTTGTTTTTTCCATAAAGAAAAACAGTAGTGTCTCCTGATTGTTGTGAAACAAAAATATATCTGTTGAAAATAGTCTTGCGTAGGCCCGACTTCCCAGTGTGGTTTCGCAGTTCCATGGGTCAAATCGCTGTACTATCCAGTTTTGGGCCTTTGGTATCTAAAAAAAAAGCAGTTTGAGTGTGTCGCTCACTGTTCAGCCGCAAATATCTCTATTTAAAAAAGTGTGGTATACCCCAGTAAACAATAACTGTGGTTTTGCCATCCCACGGTAAAAAATCTCTATTATTCAGCTTTTGGTAGTTTTTTCCGTATAGAAAAACAGTAGTGTCTCCTGACTGTTGTGACACAAAAATATATCTGTTGAAAATAGTCTTGTGTAGGCCCGACATCCCAGTGTGGTTTGGCAGTTCCACTGGTCAAATCGCTGTACTATCCAGTTTTGGGCCTTTGGTATCTAAAAAAAAAAGCAGTTTGAGTGTGTCGCTCAGTGTTCAGCCGCAAATATCTCTATTTAAAAAAGTGTGGTATACCCCAGTAAACAATAACTGTGGTTTTGCCATCCCACGGTAAAAAATCTCTATTATTCAGCTTTTGGTAGTTTTTTCCGTAAAGAAAAACAGTAGTGTCTCCTTACTGTTGTGACACAAAAATATATTTGTTGAAAATAGTCTTGTGTAGGCCTGACATCCCAATGTGGTTTCGTAGTTCCACGGGTCAAATCGCTGTACTATCCAGTTTTGGGCCTTTGGTATCTAAAAAAAAAAGCAGTTTGAGTGTGTCGCTCACTGTTCAGCCGCAAATATCTCTATTTAAAAAAGTGTGGTATACCCCAGTAAACAATAACTGTGGTTTTGCCATACCACGGTAAAAAATCTCTATTATTCAGCTTTTGGTAGTTTTTTCCGTAAAGAAAAACAGTAGTGTCTCCTGACTGTTGTGACACAAAAATATATCTGTTGAAAATAGTCTTGTGTAGGCCCGACATCCCAGTGTGGTTTCGCAGTTCCACGGGTCAAATCGCTGTACTATCCAGTTTTGGGCCTTTGGTATCTAAAAAAAAAGCAGTTTGACTGTGTCGCTCACTGTTCAGCCGCAAAAATCTCTATTTAAAAAAGTGTGGTATACCCCAGTAAACAATAACTGTGGTTTTGCCTTCCCACGGTAAAAAATCTCTTTTATTCAGCTTTTGGTAGTTTTTTCCGTAAAGAAAAACAGTATTGTCTACTGCCTGTTGTGACACAAAAATATATCTGTTGAAAATAGTCTTGTGTAGGCCCGACATCCCAGTGTGGTTTCGCAGTTCCACGGGTCAAATCGCTGTACTATCCAGTTTTGGGCCTTTGGTATCTAAAAAAAAAGCAGTTTGACTGTGTCGCTCACTGTTCAGCCGCAAATATCTCTATTTAAAAAAGTGTGGTATACCCCAGTAAACAATAACTGTGGTTTTGCCATCCAACGGTAAAAAATCTCTATTATTCAGCTTTTGGTTGTTTTTTCCATAAAGAAAAACAGTAGTGTCTCCTGACTGTTGTGAAACAAAAATATATCTGTTGAAAATAGTCTTGTGTAGGCCCGACATCCCAGTGTGGTTTCGCAGTTCCACCGGTCAAATCGCTGTACTATTCAGTTTTGGGCCTTTGGTATCTAAAAAAAAAGCAGTTTGAGTGTGTCGCTCACTGTTCAGCCGCAAATATCTCTATTTAAAAAAGTGTGGTATACCCCAGTAAACAATAACTGTGGTTTTGCCATCCCACGGTAAAAAATCTCTAGTATTCAGCTTTTGGTAGTTTTTTCCATAAAGAAAAACAGTAGTGTCTCCTGACTGTTGTGACACAAAAATATATCTGTTGAAAATAGTCTTGTGTAGGCCCGACATCCCAGTGTGGTTTCGCAGTTCCACGGGTCAAATCGCTGTACTATTCAGTTTTGGGCCTTTGGTATCTAAAAAAAAAGCAGTTTGATTGTGTCGCTCACTGTTCAGCCGCAAATATCTCTATTTAAAAAAGTGTGGTATACCCCAGTAAACAATATCTGTGGTTTTGCCATCCCACGGTAAAAAATCTCTATTATTCAGCTTTTGGTAGTTTTTTCCGTATTGGAAAACAGTAGTGTCTCCTGACTGTTGTGACACAAAAATATATCTGTTGAAAATAGTCTTGTGTAGGCCCGACATCCCAGTGTGGTTTCGCAGTTCCACGGGTCAAATCGCTGTACTATCCAGTTTTGGGCCTTTGGTATCTAAAAAAAAAGCAGTTTGAGTGTGTCGCTCACTGTTCAGCCGCAAATATCTCTATTTAAAAAAGTGTGGTATACCCCAGTAAACAATAACTGTGGTTTTGCCAACCCACGGTAAAAAATCTCTATTATTCAGCTTTTGGTAGTTTTTTCCGTAAAGAAAAACAGTAGTGTCTCCTGACTGTTGTGACACAAAAATATATCTGTTGAAAATAGTCTTGTGTAGGCCCGACATCCCAGTGTGGTTTCGCAGTTCCACGGGTCAAATCGCTGTACTATTCAGTTTTGGGCCTTTGGTATCTAAAAAAAAAGCAGTTTGAGTGTGTCGCTCACTGTTCAGCCGCAAATATCGCTATTTAAAAAAGTGTGGTATACCCCAGTAAACAATAACTGTGGTTTTGCCATACCACGGTAAAAAATCTCTATTATTCAGCTTTTGGTAGTTTTTTCCGTAAAGAAAAACAGTAGTGTCTCCTGACTGTTGTGACACAAAAATATATCTGTTGAAAATAGTGTTGTGTAGGCCCGACATCCCAGTGTGGTTTCGCAGTTCCACGGGTCAAATCGCTGTACTATCCAGTTTTGGGCCTTTGGTATCTAAAAAAAAAGCAGTTTGACTGTGTCGCTCACTGTTCAGCCGCAAAAATCTCTATTTAAAAAAGTGTGGTATACCCCAGTAAACAATAACTGTGGTTTTGCCTTCCCACGGTAAAAAATCTCTTTTATTCAGCTTTTGGTAGTTTTTTCCGCAAAGAAAAACAGTATTGTCTACTGCCTGTTGTGACACAAAAATATATCTGTTGAAAATAGTCTTGTGTAGGCCCGACATCCCAGTGTGGTTTTGCAGTTCCACGGGTCAAATCGCTGTACTATCCAGTTTTGGGCCTTTGGTATCTAAAAAAAAAGCAGTTTGACTGTGTCGCTCACTGTTCAGCCGCAAATATCTCTATTTAAAAAAGTGTGGTATACCCCAGTAAACAATAACTGTGGTTTTGCCATCCCACGGTAAAAAATCTCTATTATTCAGCTTTTGGTTGTTTTTTCCATAAAGAAAAAACAGTAGTGTCTCCTGATTGTTGTGAAACAAAAATATATCTGTTGAAAATAGTCTTGTGTAAGCCCGACATCCCAGTGTGGTTTCGCAGTTCCACGGGTCAAATCGCTGTACTATCCAGTTTTGGGCCTTTGGTATCTAAAAAAAAAGCAGTTTGAGTGTGTCGCTCACTGTTCAGCCGCAAATATCTCTATTTAAAAAAGTGTGGTATACCCCAGTAAACAATAACTGTGGTTTTGCCATCCCACGGTAAAAAATCTCTATTATTCAGCTTTTGGTAGTTTTTTCCATAAAGAAAAACAGTAGTGTCTCCTGACTGTTGTGACACAAAAATACATCTGTTGAAAATAGTCTTGTGTAGGCCCGACATCCCAGTGTGGTTTCGCAGTTCCACGGGTCAAATCGCTGTACTATTCAGTTTTGGGCCTTTGGTATCTAAAAAAAAAGCAGTTTGATTGTGTCACTCACTGTTCAGCCGCAAATATCTCTATTTAAAAAAGTGTGGTATACCCCAGTAAACAATAACTGTGGTTTTGCCATCCCACGGTAAAAAATCTCTATTATTCAGCTTTTGGTAGTTTTTTCCATAAAGAAAAACAGTAGTGTCTCCTGACTGTTGTGACACAAAAATACATCTGTTGAAAATAGTCTTGTGTAGGCCCGACATCCCAGTGTGGTTTCGCAGTTCCACGGGTCAAATCGCTGTACTATTCAGTTTTGGGCCTTTGGTATCTAAAAAAAAAGCAGTTTGATTGTGTCGCTCACTGTTCAGCCGCAAATATCTCTATTTAAAAAAGTGTGGTATACCCCAGTAAACAATAACTGTGGTTTTGCCATCCCACGGTAAAAAATCTCTATTATTCAGCTTTTGGTAGTTTTTTCCGTATAGAAAAACAGTAGTGTCTCCTGACTGTTGTGACACAAAAATATATCTGTTGGAAATAGTCTTGTGTAGGCCCGACAACCCAGTGTGGTTTGGCAGTTCCACTGGTCAAATCGCTGTACTATCCAGTTTTGGGCCTTTGGTATCTAAAAAAAAAAGCAGTTTGAGTGTGTCGCTCAGTGTTCAGCCGCAAATATCTCTATTTAAAAAAGTGTGGTATACCCCAGTAAACAATAACTGTGGTTTTGCCATCCCACAGTAAAAAATCTCTATTATTCAGCTTTTGGTAGTTTTTTCCGTAAAGAAAAACAGTAGTGTCTCCTTACTGTTGTGACACAAAAATATATTTGTTGAAAATAGTCTTGTGTAGGCCTGACATCCCAATGTGGTTTCGTAGTTCCACGGGTCAAATCGCTGTACTATCCAGTCTTGGGCCTTTGGTATCTAAAAAAAAAAGCAGTTTGAGTGTGTCGCTCACTGTTCAGCCGCAAATATCTCTATTTAAAAAAGTGTGGTATACCCCAGTAAACAATAACTGTGGTTTTGCCATACCACGGTAAAAAATCTCTATTATTCAGCTTTTGGTAGTTTTTTCCGTAAAGAAAAACAGTAGTGTCTCCTGACTGTTGTGACACAAAAATATATCTGTTGAAAATAGTCTTGTGTAGGCCCGACATCCCAGTGTGGTTTCGCAGTTCCACGGGTCAAATCGCTGTACTATCCAGTTTTGGGCCTTTGGTATCTAAAAAAAAAGCAGTTTGACTGTGTCGCTCACTGTTCAGCCGCAAAAATCTCTATTTAAAAAAGTGTGGTATACCCCAGTAAACAATAACTGTGGTTTTGCCTTCCCACGGTAAAAAATCTCTTTTATTCAGCTTTTGGTAGTTTTTTCCGTAAAGAAAAACAGTATTGTCTACTGCCTGTTGTGACACAAAAATATATCTGTTGAAAATAGTCTTGTGTAGGCCCGACATCCCAGTGTGGTTTCGCAGTTCCACGGGTCAAATCGCTGTACTATCCAGTTTTGGGCCTTTGGTATCTAAAAAAAAAGCAGTTTGACTGTGTCGCTCACTGTTCAGCCGCAAATATCTCTATTTAAAAAAGTGTGGTATACCCCAGTAAACAATAACTGTGGTTTTGCCATCCCACGGTAAAAAATCTCTATTATTCAGCTTTTGGTTGTTTTTTCCATAAAGAAAAACAGTAGTGTCTCCTGACTGTTGTGAAACAAAAATATATCTGTTGAAAATAGTCTTGTGTAGGCCCGACATCCCAGTGTGGTTTCGCAGTTCCACCGGTCAAATCGCTGTACTATTCAGTTTTGGGCCTTTGGTATCTAAAAAAAAAGCAGTTTGAGTGTGTCGCTCACTGTTCAGCCGCAAATATCTCTATTTAAAAAAGTGTGGTATACCCCAGTAAACAATAACTGTGGTTTTGCCATCCCACGGTAAAAAATCTCTAGTATTCAGCTTTTGGTAGTTTTTTCCATAAAGAAAAACAGTAGTGTCTCCTGACTGTTGTGACACAAAAATATATCTGTTGAAAATAGTCTTGTGTAGGCCAGACATCCCAGTGTGGTTTCGCAGTTCCACGGGTCAAATCGCTGTACTATTCAGTTTTGGGCCTTTGGTATCTAAAAAAAAAGCAGTTTGATTGTGTCGCTCACTGTTCAGCCGCAAATATCTCTATTTAAAAAAGTGTGGTATACCCCAGTAAACAATATCTGTGGTTTTGCCATCCCACGGTAAAAAATCTCTATTATTCAGCTTTTGGTAGTTTTTTCCGTATTGGAAAACAGTAGTGTCTCCTGACTGTTGTGACACAAAAATATATCTGTTGAAAATAGGCTTGTGTAGGCCCGACATCCCAGTGTGGTTTCGCAGTTCCACTGGTCAAATCGCTGTACTATCCAGTTTTGGGCCTTTGGTATCTAAAAAAAAAAGCAGTTTGAGTGTGTCGCTCACTGTTCAGCCGCAAATATCTCTATTTAAAAAAGTGTGGTATACCCCAGTAAACAATAACTGTGGTTTTGCCATCCCACGGTAAAAAATCAATATTATTCAGCTTTTGGTAGTTTTTTCCGTAAAGAAAAACAGTAGTGTCTCCTTACTGTTGTGACACAAAAATATATTTGTTGAAAATAGTCTTGTGTAGGCCTGATATCCCAGTGTGGTTTCAAAGTTCCACGGGTCAAATCGCTGTACTATCCAGTTTTGGGCCTTTGGTATCTAAAATAAAAAACAGTTTGAGTGTGTCGCTCACTGTTCAGCCACAAATATCTCTATTTAAAAAAGTGTGGTATACCCCAGTAAACAATAACTGTGGTTTTGCCATCCCACGGTAAAAAATCTCTATTATTCATCTTTTGGTAGTTTTTTCCGTAAAGAAAAACAGTAGTGTCTCCTGACTGTTGTGACACAAAAATATATCTGTTGAAAATAGTCTTGTGTAGGCCCGACATCCCAGTGTGGTTTCGCAGTTCCACGGGTCAAATCGCTGTACTATCCAGTTTTGGGCCTTTGGTATCTAAAAAAAAAGCAGTTTGAGTGTGTCGCTCACTGTTCAGCCGCAAATATCTCTATTTAAAAAAGTGTGGTATACCCCAGTAAACAATAACTGTGGTTTTGCCAACCCACGGTAAAAAATCTCTATTATTCAGCTTTTGGTAGTTTTTTCCGTAAAGAAAAACAGTAGTGTCTCCTGACTGTTGTGACACAAAAATATATCTGTTGAAAATAGTCTTGTGTAGGCCCGACATCCCAGTGTGGTTTCGGAGTTCCACGGGTCAAATCGCTGTACTATTCAGTTTTGGGCCTTTGGTATCTAAAAAAAAAGCAGTTTGAGTGTGTCGCTCACTGTTCAGCCGCAAATATCTCTATTTAAAAAAGTGTGGTATACCCCAGTAAACAATAACTGTGGTTTTGCCATACCACGGTAAAAAATCTCTATTATTCAGCTTTTGGTAGTTTTTTCCGTAAAGAAAAACAGTAGTGTCTCCTGACTGTTGTGACACAAAAATATATCTGTTGAAAATAGTGTTGTGTAGGCCCGACATCCCAGTGTGGTTTCGCAGTTCCACGGGTCAAATCGCTGTACTATCCAGTTTTGGGCCTTTGGTATCTAAAAAAAAAGCAGTTTGACTGTGTCGCTCACTGTTCAGCCGCAAAAATCTCTATTTAAAAAAGTGTGGTATACCCCAGTAAACAATAACTGTGGTTTTGCCTTCCCACGGTAAAAAATCTCTTTTATTCAGCTTTTGGTAGTTTTTTCCGTAAAGAAAAACAGTATTGTCTACTGCCTGTTGTGACACAAAAATATATCTGTTGAAAATAGTCTTGTGTAGGCCCGACATCCCAGTGTGGTTTCGCAGTTCCACGGGTCAAATCGCTGTACTATCCAGTTTTGGGCCTTTGGTATCTAAAAAAAAAGCAGTTTGACCTTGTCGCTCACTGTTCAGCCGCAAATATCTCTATTTAAAAAAGTGTGGTATACCCCAGTAAACAATAACTGTGGTTTTGCCATACCACGTAAAAAATCTCTATTATTCAGCTTTTGGTTGTTTTTTCCATAAAGAAAAACAGTAGTGTCTCCTGACTGTTGTGAAACAAAAATATATCTGTTGAAAATAGTCTTGTGTAGGCCCGACATCCCAGTGTGGTTTCGCAGTTCCACCGGTCAAATCGCTGTACTATTCAGTTTTGGGCCTTTGGTATCTAAAAAAAAAGCAGTTTGAGTGTGTCGCTCACTGTTCAGCCGCAAATATCTCTATTTAAAAAAGTGTGGTATACCCCAGTAAACAATAACTGTGATTTTGCCATCCCACGGTAAAAAATCTCTAGTATTCAGCTTTTGGTAGTTTTTTCCATAAAGAAAAACAGTAGTGTCTCCTGACTGTTGTGACACAAAAATATATCTGTTGAAAATTGTCTTGTGTAGGCCCGACATCCCAGTGTGGTTTCGCAGTTCCACGGGTCAAATCGCTGTACTATTCAGTTTTGGGCCTTTGGTATCTAAAAAAAAAGCAGTTTGATTGTGTCGCTCACTGTTCAGCCGCAAATATCTCTATTTAAAAAAGTGTGGTATACCCCAGTAAACAATATCTGTGGTTTTGCCATCCCACGGTAAAAAATCTCTATTATTTAGCTTTTGGTAGTTTTTTCCGTATTGGAAAACAGTAGTGTCTCCTGACTGTTGTGACACAAAAATATATCTGTTGAAAATAGTCTTGTGTAGGCCCGACATCCCAGTGTGGTTTCGCAGTTCCACGGGTCAAATCGCTGTACTATTCAGTTTTGGGCCTTTGGTATCTAAAAAAAAAGCAGTTTGATTGTGTTGCTCACTGTTCAGCCGCAAATATCTCTATTTAAAAAAGTGTGGTATACCCCAGTAAACAATAACTGTGGTTTTGCCATCCCACGGTAAAAAATCTCTATTATTCAGCTTTTGGTAGTTTTTTCCATAAAGAAAAACAGTAGTGTCTCCTGACTGTTGTGACACAAAAATACATCTGTTGAAAATAGTCTTGTGTAGGCCCGACATCCCAGTGTGGTTTCGCAGTTCCACGGGTCATATCGCTGTACTATTCAGTTTTGGGCCTTTGGTATCTAAAAAAAAAGCAGTTTGATTGTGTCGCTCACTGTTCAGCCGCAAATATCTCTATTTAAAAAAGTGTGGTATACCCCAGTAAACAATAACTGTGGTTTTGCCATCCCACGGTAAAAAATCTCTATTATTCAGCTTTTGGTAGTTTTTTCCGTGTAGAAAAACAGTAGTGTCTCCTGACTGTTGTGACACAAAAATATATCTGTTGAAAATAGTCTTGTGTAGGCCCGACATCCCAGTGTGGTTTGGCAGTTCCACTGGTAAAATCGCTGTACTATCCAGTTTTGGGCCTTTGGTATCTAAAAAAAAAAGCAGTTTGAGTGTGTCGCTCAGTGTTCAGCCGCAAATATCTCTATTTAAAAAAGTGTGGTATACCCCAGTAAACAATAACTGTGGTTTTGCCATCCCACGGTAAAAAATCTCTATTATTCAGCTTTTGGTAGTTTTTTCCGTAAAGAAAAACAGTAGTGTCTCCTTACTGTTGTGACACAAAAATATATTTGTTGAAAATAGTCTTGTGTAGGCCTGACATCCCAATGTGGTTTCGTAGTTCCACGGGTCAAATCGCTGTACTATCCAGTTTTGGGCCTTTGGTATCTAAAAAAAAAAGCAGTTTGAGTGTGTCGCTCACTGTTCAGCCGCAAATATCTCTATTTAAAAAAGTGTGGTATACCCCAGTAAACAATAACTGTGGTTTTGCCATACCACGGTAAAAAATCTCTATTATTCAGCTTTTGGTAGTTTTTTCCGTAAAGAAAAACAGTAGTGTCTCCTGACTGTTGTGACACAAAAATATATCTGTTGAAAATAGTCTTGTGTAGGCCCGACATCCCAGTGTGGTTTCGCAGTTCCACGGGTCAAATCGCTGTACTATCCAGTTTTGGGCCTTTGGTATCTAAAAAAAAAGCAGTTTGACTGTGTCGCTCACTGTTCAGCCGCAAAAATCTCTATTTAAAAAAGTGTGGTATACCCCAGTAAACAATAACTGTGGTTTTGCCTTCCCACGGTAAAAAATCTCTTTTATTCAGCTTTTGGTAGTTTTTTCCGTAAAGAAAAACAGTATTGTCTACTGCCTGTTGTGACACAAAAATATATCTGTTGAAAATAGTCTTGTGTAGGCCCGACATCCCAGTGTGGTTTCGCAGTTCCACGGGTCAAATCGCTGTACTATCCAGTTTTGGGCCTTTGGTATCTAAAAAAAAAGCAGTTTGACTGTGTCGCTCACTGTTCAGCCGCAAATATCTCTATTTAAAAAAGTGTGGTATACCCCAGTAAACAATAACTGTGGTTTTGCCATCCCACGGTAAAAAATCTCTATTATTCAGCTTTTGGTTGTTTTTTCCATAAAGAAAAACAGTAGTGTCTCCTGACTGTTGTGAAACAAAAATATATCTGTTGAAAATAGTCTTGTGTAGGCCCGACATCCCAGTGTGGTTTCGCAGTTCCACCGGTCAAATCGCTGTACTATTCAGTTTTGGGCCTTTGGTATCTAAAAAAAAAGCAGTTTGAGTGTGTCGCTCACTGTTCAGCCGCAAATATCTCTATTTAAAAAAGTGTGGTATACCCCAGTAAACAATAACTGTGGTTTTGCCATCCCACGGTAAAAAATCTCTAGTATTCAGCTTTTGGTAGTTTTTTCCATAAAGAAAAACAGTAGTGTCTCCTGACTGTTGTGACACAAAAATATATCTGTTGAAAATAGTCTTGTGTAGGCCCGACATCCCAGTGTGGTTTCGCAGTTCCACGGGTCAAATCGCTGTACTATTCAGTTTTGGGCCTTTGGTATCTAAAAAAAAAGCAGTTTGATTGTGTCGCTCACTGTTCAGCCGCAAATATCTCTATTTAAAAAAGTGTGGTATACCCCAGTAAACAATATCTGTGGTTTTGCCATCCCACGGTAAAAAATCTCTATTATTCAGCTTTTGGTAGTTTTTTCCGTATTGGAAAACAGTAGTGTCTCCTGACTGTTGTGACACAAAAATATATCTGTTGAAAATAGTCTTGTGTAGGCCCGACATCCCAGTGTGGTTTCGCAGTTCCACTGGTCAAATCGCTGTACTATCCAGTTTTGGGCCTTTGGTATCTAAAAAAAAAAGCAGTTTGAGTGTGTCGCTCACTGTTCAGCCGCAAATATCTCTATTTAAAAAAGTGTGGTATACCCCAGTAAACAATAACTGTGGTTTTGCCATCCCACGGTAAAAAATCAATATTATTCAGCTTTTGGTAGTTTTTTCCGTAAAGAAAAACAGTAGTGTCTCCTTACTGTTGTGACACAAAAATATATTTGTTGAAAATAGTCTTGTGTAGGCCTGATATCCCAGTGTGGTTTCAAAGTTCCACAGGTCAAATCGCTGTACTATCCAGTTTTGGGCCTTTGGTATCTAAAATAAAAAACAGTTTGAGTGTGTCGCTCACTGTTCAGCCACAAACATCTCTATTTAAAAAAGTGTGGTATACCCCAGTAAACAATAACTGTGGTTTTGCCATCCCACGGTAAAAAATCTCTATTATTCATCTTTTGGTAGTTTTTTCCGTAAAGAAAAACAGTAGTGTCTCCTGACTGTTGTGACACAAAAATATATCTGTTGAAAATAGTCTTGTGTAGGCCCGACATCCCAGTGTGGTTTCGCAGTTCCACGGGTCAAATCGCTGTACTATCCAGTTTTGGGCCTTTGGTATCTAAAAAAAAAGCAGTTTGAGTGTGTCGCTCACTGTTCAGCCGCAAATATCTCTATTTAAAAAAGTGTGGTATACCCCAGTAAACAATAACTGTGGTTTTGCCAACCCACGGTAAAAAATCTCTATTATTCAGCTTTTGGTAGTTTTTTCCGTAAAGAAAAACAGTAGTGTCTCCTGACTGTTGTGACACAAAAATATATCTGTTGAAAATAGTCTTGTGTAGGCCCGACATCCCAGTGTGGTTTCGCAGTTCCACGGGTCAAATCGCTGTACTATTCAGTTTTGGGCCTTTGGTATCTAAAAAAAAAGCAGTTTGAGTGTGTCGCTCACTGTTCAGCCGCAAATATCTCTATTTAAAAAAGTGTGGTATACCCCAGTAAACAATAACTGTGGTTTTGCCATACCACGGTAAAAAATCTCTATTATTCAGCTTTTGGTAGTTTTTTCCGTAAAGAAAAACAGTAGTGTCTCCTGACTGTTGTGACACAAAAATATATCTGTTGAAAATAGTCTTGTGTAGGCCCGACATCCCAGTGTGGTTTCGCAGTTCCACGGGTCAAATCGCTGTACTATCCAGTTTTGGGCCTTTGGTATCTAAAAAAAAAGCAGTTTGACTGTGTCACTCACTGTTCAGCCGCAAAAATCTCTATTTAAAAAAGTGTGGTATACCCAGTAAACAATAACTGTGGTTTTGCCTTCCCACGGTAAAAAATCTCTTTTATTCAGCTTTTGGTAGTTTTTTCCGTAAAGAAAAACAGTATTGTCTACTGCCTGTTGTGACACAAAAATATATCTCTTGAAAATAGTCTTGTGTAGGCCCGACATCCCAGTGTGGTTTCGCAGTTCCATGGGTCAAATCGCTGTACTATCCAGTTTTGGGCCTTTGGTATCTAAAAAAAAAGCAGTTTGACTGTGTCGCTCACTGTTCAGCCGCAAATATCTCTATTTAAAAAAGTGTGGTATACCCCAGTAAACAATAACTGTGGTTTTGCCATCCCACGGTAAAAAATCTCTATTATTCAGCTTTTGGTTGTTTTTTCCATAAAGAAAAACAGTAGTGTCTCCTGACTGTTGTGAAACAAAAATATATCTGTTGAAAATAGTCTTGTGTAGGCCCGACATCCCAGTGTGGTTTCGCAGTTCCACCGGTCAAATCGCTGTACTATTCAGTTTTGGGCCTTTGGTATCTAAAAAAAAAGCAGTTTGAGTGTGTCGCTCACTGTTCAGCCGCAAATATCTCTATTTAAAAAAGTGTGGTATACCCCAGTAAACAATAACTGTGGTTTTGCCATCCCACGGTAAAAAATCTCTAGTATTCAGCTTTTGGTAGTTTTTTCCATAAAGAAAAACAGTAGTGTCTCCTGACTGTTGTGACACAAAAATATATCTGTTGAAAATAGTCTTGTGTAGGCCCGACATCCCAGTGTGGTTTCGCAGTTCCACGGGTCAAATCGCTGTACTATTCAGTTTTGGGCCTTTGGTATCTAAAAAAAAAGCAGTTTGATTGTGTCGCTCACTGTTCAGCCGCAAATATCTCTATTTAAAAAAGTGTGGTATACCCCAGTAAACAATATCTGTGGTTTTGCCATCCCACGGTAAAAAATCTCTATTATTCAGCTTTTGGTAGTTTTTTCCGTATTGGAAAACAGTAGTGTCTCCTGACTGTTGTGACACAAAAATATATCTGTTGAAAATAGGCTTGTGTAGGCCCGACATCCCAGTGTGGTTTCGCAGTTCCACTGGTCAAATCGCTGTACTATCCAGTTTTGGGCCTTTGGTATCTAAAAAAAAAAGCAGTTTGAGTGTGTCGCTCACTGTTCAGCCGCAAATATCTCTATTTAAAAAAGTGTGGTATACCCCAGTAAACAATAACTGTGGTTTTGCCATCCCACGGTAAAAAATCAATATTATTCAGCTTTTGGTAGTTTTTTCCGTAAAGAAAAACAGTAGTGTCTCCTTACTGTTGTGACACAAAAATATATTTGTTGAAAATAGTCTTGTGTAGGCCTGATATCCCAGTGTGGTTTCAAAGTTCCACGGGTCAAATCGCTGTACTATCCAGTTTTGGGCCTTTGGTATCTAAAATAAAAAACAGTTTGAGTGTGTCGCTCACTGTTCAGCCACAAATATCTCTATTTAAAAAAGTGTGGTATACCCCAGTAAACAATAACTGTGGTTTTGCCATCCCACGGTAAAAAATCTCTATTATTCATCTTTTGGTAGTTTTTTCCGTAAAGAAAAACAGTAGTGTCTCCTGACTGTTGTGACACAAAAATATATCTGTTGAAAATAGTCTTGTGTAGGCCCGACATCCCAGTGTGGTTTCGCAGTTCCACGGGTCAAATCGCTGTACTATCCAGTTTTGGGCCTTTGGTATCTAAAAAAAAAGCAGTTTGAGTGTGTCGCTCACTGTTCAGCCGCAAATATCTCTATTTAAAAAAGTGTGGTATACCCCAGTAAACAATAACTGTGGTTTTGCCAACCCACGGTAAAAAATCTCTATTATTCAGCTTTTGGTAGTTTTTTCCGTAAAGAAAAACAATAGTGTCTCCTGACTGTTGTGACACAAAAATATATCTGTTGAAAATAGTCTTGTGTAGGCCCGACATCCCAGTGTGGTTTCTCAGTTCCACGGGTCAAATCGCTGTACTATTCAGTTTTAGGCCTTTGGTATCTAAAAAAAAAGCAGTTTGAGTGTGTCGCTCACTGTTCAGCCGCAAATATCTCTATTTAAAAAAGTGTGGTATACCCCAGTAAACAATAACTGTGGTTTTGCCATCCCACGGTTAAAAAATCTCTATTATTCAGCTTTTGGTAGTTTTTTCCGTAAAGAAAAACAGTAGTGTCTCCTGACTGTTGTGACACAAAAATATATCTGTTGAAAATAGTCTTGTGCAGGCCCGACATCCCAGTGTGGTTTCGCAGTTCCATGGGTCAAATCGCTGTACTATCCAGTTTTGGGCCTTTGGTATCTAAAAAAAAATCAGTTTGAGTGTGTCGCTCACTGTTCAGCCGCAAATATCTCTATTTAAAAAAGTGTGGTATACCCCAGTAAACAATAGCTGTGGTTTTGCCATCCCACGGTAAAAAATCTCTATTATTCAGCTTTTGGTAGTTTTTTCCGTAAAGAAAAACAGTAGTGTCTCCTGACTGTTGTGACACAAAAATATATCTGTTGAAAATAGTCTTGTGTAGGCCCGACATCCCAGTGTGGTTTCGCAGTTCCACGGGTCAAATCGCTGTACTATCCAGTTTTGGGCCTTTGGTATCTAAAAAAAAAGCAGTTTGAGTGTGTCGCTCACTGTTCAGCCGCAAATATCTCTATTTAAAAAAGTGTGGTATACCCCAGTAAACAATAACTGTGGTTTTGCCAACCCACGGTAAAAAATCTCTATTATTCAGCTTTTGGTAGTTTTTTCCGTAAAGAAAAACAATAGTGTCTCCTGACTGTTGTGACACAAAAATATATCTGTTGAAAATAGTCTTGTGTAGGCCCGACATCCCAGTGTGGTTTCTCAGTTCCACGGGTCAAATCGCTGTACTATTCAGTTTTAGGCCTTTGGTATCTAAAAAAAAAGCAGTTTGAGTGTGTCGCTCACTGTTCAGCCGCAAATATCTCTATTTAAAAAAGTGTGGTATACCCCAGTAAACAATAACTGTGGTTTTGCCATCCCACGGTTAAAAAATCTCTATTATTCAGCTTTTGGTAGTTTTTTCCGTAAAGAAAAACAGTAGTGTCTCCTGACTGTTGTGACACAAAAATATATCTGTTGAAAATAGTCTTGTGCAGGCCCGACATCCCAGTGTGGTTTCGCAGTTCCATGGGTCAAATCGCTGTACTATCCAGTTTTGGGCCTTTGGTATCTAAAAAAAAATCAGTTTGAGTGTGTCGCTCACTGTTCAGCCGCAAATATCTCTATTTAAAAAAGTGTGGTATACCCCAGTAAACAATAGCTGTGGTTTTGCCATCCCACGGTAAAAAATCTCTATTATTCAGCTTTTGGTATTTTTTTCCGTAAAGAAAAACAGTAGTGTCTCCTTACTGTTGTGGAACAAAAATATATCTGTTGAAAATAGTCTTGTGTAGGCCTGACATCCCAGTGTGGTTTCGAAGTTCCACGGGTCAAATCGCTGTACTATCCAGTTTTGGGCCTTTGTTATCTAAAAAAAAAGCAGTTTGAGTGTGTCGCTCACTGTTCAGCCGCAAATATCTCTATTTAAAAAAGTGTGGTATACCCCAGTAAACAATAACTGTGGTTTTGCCATCCCACGGTAAAAAATCTCTATTATTCAGCTTTTGGTAGTTTTTTCCATAAAGAAAAACAGTAGTGTCTCCTGACTGTTGTGACACAAAAATATATCTGTTGAAAATATTCTTGTGTAGGCCCGACATCCCAGTGTGGTTTCGCAGTTCCACGGGTCAATTCACTGTACTATCCAGTTTTGCGCCTTTGGTATCTAAAAAAAATGCAGTTTGAGTGTGTCGCTCACTGTTCAGCTGCAAATATCTCTATTTAAAAAAGTGTGGTATACCCCAGTAAACAATAACTGTGGTTTTGCCATCCCACGGTAAAAAATCTCTATTATTCAGCTTTTGGTAGTTTTTTCCGTAAAGAAAAACAGTAGTGTCTCCTGACTGTTGTGACACAAAAATATACCTGTTGAAAATAGTCTTGTGTAGGCCCAACATCCGAGTGTGGTTTCGCAGTTCCACGGGTCAAATCGCTGTACTATCCAGTTTTGGGCCTTTGGTATCTAAAAAAAAAGCAGTTTGAGTGTGTCGCTCACTGTTCAGCCGCAAATATCTCTATTTAAAAAAGTGTGATATACCCCAGTGAACAATAACTGTGGTTTTGCCATCCCACGGTAAAAAATCTCTATTATTCAGCTTTTGGTAGTTTTTTCCGTAAAGAAAAACAGTAGTGTCTCCTGACTGTTGTGACACAAAAATATATCTGTTGAAAATAGTCTTGTGTAGGCCCGACATCCCAGTGTGGTTTCGCAGTTCCACGGGTCAAATCTCTGTACTATCCAGTTTTGGGCCTTTGGTATCTAAAAAAAAAGCAGATTGAGTGTGTCGCTCACTGTTCAGCCACAAATATCTCTATTTAAAAAAGTGTGGTATACCCCAGTAAACAATAACTGTGGTTTTGCCATCCCACGGTAAAAAATCTCTATTATTCAGCTTTTGGTAGTTTTTTCCGTAAAGAAAAACAGTAGTGTCTCCTGACTGTTGTGAAGCAAAAATATATCTGTTGAAAGTAGTCTTGTGTAGGCCCGACATCCCAGTGTGGTTTCGCAGTTCCACGGGTCAAATCGCTGTACTATCCAGTTTTGGGCCTTTGGTATCTAAAAAAAAAGCAGTTTGAGTGTGTCGCTCACTGTTCAGCCACAAATATCTCTATTTAAAAAAGTGTGGTATACCCCAGTAAACAATAACTGTGGTTTTGCCATCCCACGGTAAAAAATCTCTATTATTCAGCTTTTGGTAGTTTTTTCCGTAAAGAAAAACAGTAGTGTCTCCTGACTGTTGTGACACAAAAATATATCTGTTGAAAATAGTCTTGTGTAGGCCCGACATCCCAGTGTGGTTTCGCAGTTCCACGGGTCAAATCGCTGTTCTATTCAGTTTTGGGCCTTTGGTATCTAAAAAAAAAGCAGTTTGAGTCTGTCGCTCACTGTTAAGCCGCAAATATCTCTATTTAAAAAAGTGTGGTATACCCCAGTAAACAATAACTGTGGTTTTCCTCTTCCACGGTTCTAATCTACTCTTTATTACCCTTTTTCCATTGATAGTGCAAGTGTAAGCTATTTTACTTCATTTACAATGGGCAAGGCGCGTGGCTAGGGATGTGGAAGTGGACGTTCTGGTGATGGTTCGTGCAGAGGATGGGGCCGTGGCCAAGGTGAAAATGTGCCACAACCAACAGCCACATCTTCTCGCTCCCACTTCTTGACCGAATTACTAGGGAAGCACAGAACAACACCAGTATTGAGAACTGATCAGTGTGAACAGGTTATTAATTGAATAGCAGATAATACCTCCAGTTACCTGGGCACCACCACCTCCGGTCTGTCTTCCACACGGTCAACTCTTAGTAGCCGTGAGTCTCGACCGCATACTCCTCCTCACCCTGATACTCCTTCCTCCCACCATGCCGAGTGTCGTCAGACAGCAAGTGATCCCACACTTGGACACTCTGAAGAGCTGTTCACTGGTCCATTTCCATATTTGGGCCCCTCGCCTGATACTCTTGAAGTGGTGGAAGAGGAGATCCCATGTTGCGATGCCCAAATATTTGAACAGCCACGGCCACAGGAAGTCGACGTTGGCAATCTGTCACAAGAGGTGGACGATGACGAGACACAACACAATTGCCAGGAAGTGAGGAGGAGGATCGTGGTGCGCAAGTGGAAGAGGAGGAGGTGGTGGATGATCTAGTAACTGACCCAACGTGGAAGGAGGATATGCAGAGCGAGTCCAGCAGCACACAGGGGGAGGGAGGCAGAGTACCCCAACAGGCAGGAAGAAGCAGTGTGGTGGCCGCAGACAGAAGGCAGGAACCGTTCCCCGTAACACCAACACGAGGGACGTTGCCAGTACAAGCGGTAGGTCTTCCAGAGTCTGGAATTTTTTTTAAAGACTCTGCTGATAACCCCAAAAAGGCCATATGTTCCACCTGCCATGCCAGCATCAGCAGGGGTGACAAAACTACCAGCCTGACCACCACCAGCATGATCAGGCACATGGCAGCAAAGCACCCGACTTTGTGGGGCGAAACCCAGTGTCAGCGAGTGTCACCACTGCTTCTTCCACTGTTGTGCGTGCAATAGAACCCCCTGTTGTGTGTGCAAGGCAATCCCCTGTCCATACTGCATGTAAAGATGCCCCCTCCTCTCAGTCTTCACTTGTTATGGCAGTTCATCAAGAAACAGCATCAACCTCCACGTCCACGTCCCACCGCAGCGTTCAATTGTCCATATCCCAGACCTTTGAACGAAAATTCGCAGCTAACGCCCCACAGGCCACAGTCCTAAATTCGCACATTTCACGACTGCTTGCCTTTTAGGCTGGTGGAGACGGAATCCTTCCGCAATCTTATGGCGGTAATAGAACAGGAGAAAGTCAAGTATAATGGCTTACAAAAGTTTATTATAATTTCATGTTTAAAAAGATCCATATATAGACAATAAAACAGTAAGGTGCTGACAAACAGATCCAAAAGACAAAAATAATAAATAATAAGATAGAGCAGAGTAAGCAATGACGTGACACTTAATGTATAGGGAACACAAATACCATAGTCCTGCACAATGATTCCATTGCTACAGTGTGTATAAAATACATAGTAAAGGTAACTCAGCTCAAAGTATCACACATAGCTAGGGACAAGTGAGGGCAAATATCTGCCAAAAACGGGCTACCTCAAAGGATGTGACACTTAATATATGGGGAGCACATATACCATAATCCTGCACAATTGCACCATTTCTCCAGTATATATCAAATGCATGGTAAGAAGTAACTCACCCCAAGGTATCACACGTGGTTAGAGACAAGGGAGGGCCAGTGTCTGTCAGAAGAGGCTGCCTCGACGCGTGTTTCGCGGGTGCTTTATCAAGAGGCCTGAATATTATATTCTGTTCAAGTTGGCTACATAATATGGGGTGTGAGTGGCTATTTATCCATACCACCCTATTTTGAATCTCCTAATGTGGGCTTTTGTGTTTCTCAATCTTATGGCGGTTGCCGTCCCTCGGTACTCGGTCCCCAGCCGACACTATTTTGCCCGGTGTGCCATCCCCGCACTACACAAGCACGTGTCCCAAAGCATCTGCCGTGCCCTCAACAAAGCAGTTACTGGGAGAGTCCACCTGACAACGGACACGTGGACAAGTGCTTGTGGCCAGGGATGGTACATCTCTCTGACGGCACACTGGGTAAACATAGTGGAAGCCGGGACCTAGTCGGACCTTGGGACGGAACACATCCTCCCCACACCGAGGATTGCGGGTCCTATGTCAGTCAGAGTTGCCCCCACAGTGTACAGCTCCTCCGCATCCTCCCCCTCCTCCTCCTCCTCATGTTCAGCCTCCATCTCAGATATCACCACATCAGTTACAAGCTGGAAGCATTGCAGTACAGCCTCCGCCAAGCGGCAACAGGCTGTGCTGAAACTCATAAGCTTAGGTGATAAACCTCACACTGCTTGTGAGTTGTGGACAGCTGTGAAAGAGCAGGCAGATCTGTGGCTGAGACCGCTGAACCTACATCCCGGCATGGTCGTGTGTGACAATGGCCGTAACCTGGTGGCGGCTCTGAGGCGAGGTGAGATCACACATGTACCATGCCTGGCTCATGTGCTTAACCTCGTGGTTCAGCGGTTTCTTAAATCGTACCCCGAGTTGCCAGATCTGCTCGTGAAAGTACGCCGCCTGTCAGCTCATTTTCGCAAGTCGGCTACAGCTTCCACCGCCCTTGCTGTGTTGCAGCAGCGTTTGCAGCTTCCGGCACACCGACTGGTGTGTGATGTCCCCACACATTGGAACTCTACCTTCCACAAGTTGCAAAGGATTTGTGAGCAGAAGAGAGCAGTTGTGGAGTACCAGCTGCAACAAGGCCTTCGATATTCAGGTCAGACTCCATGAGTGGACCTGGATGTCTGACATATGTACCATCCTGACAAACTTTGAGGAGGCCACCAAGATGGTGAGTGGCGATGACGCCATCATTAGTGTCAGCATCCCACTTGTCTGTCTTTTGCAATGCTCTCTGCAGAGAATTAAAGAGGAGGCATTGCAGCCAGAGTATGATGAGATGGATCAAGAAGCCGTAGCGGGCGATTACACACAGCCCAGCCTCATCTCATCCCAACGTGCATTGGGGGACAATGAGGGATAGGAGGAGGAGGAGGAGGAAGAACAGGAGCTGCTATCATGCGTTGTAGACGGTAGTACCTGTACAAGTGTCATACCGTCGGTTCAGCGTGGGTGGCCTGAGGACAGGGGGGAGGAGGAAGAGGAGGAGGAGGAGGAGAGCATGGTCAGTCGTCATCTTGGTGAGGACACGGAAATCTTGCCCGTTACCAGTCTGGCACGCATGGCTGACTTTATGTTACGCTGCCTTAACCGTGACCCTCGCGTTGTCAAAATGTTGGGTGACAGTCATTACTGGTTGGTGACACTTGTAGACCCCCGCTGCAAGGAGAACTTTCACTCTCTTATTCCTGAGGTGGAGAGGTCTGCAAAAATGGGGCAGTACCAGAAGGCCCTTGCTGCAGAACTCTTAAAAAAATTCCCATCTGAACACGCTAGCGGCAGAGGTCACAGTTCATTGCCCAAACAAGGAGTACAGGCAAGAGAGATGCAACTCCAATCCAGCAGAGGCAGGGGAACACTGTCAACATTCTGGGACAGTTTTCTGACACCCGCCCAGCTTACAGGCCCTGAGGCGCGGGGTACTCTCACAAGGAGTGGAAAGTTTCAAAAGATGGTGAGGGAGTACCTTGCCGACCGTACCAGCATCCTCCGTGATTCCTCTGTGCCTTTTAATTATTGGGTATCCAAGCTGGACACTTGGAATGAACTCGCTCTGTACGCCTTGGAGGTCCTGGCCTGCCCTGCCGCTAGCGTGTTATGGGAGCGTGTTTTTAGTGCCGCTGGGGGAATTATAACTGATAAGCGCACTCGCCTGTCAACTGACAATGCTGACAAGCTGACCCTTATCAAAATGAACAAGGGCTGGATTGGGCCAGACTTCTCATCACCACCAAATGACAGCAGAGTAACATAAAGTCAAATCCACTGTGTTATTTCGGGAGGTGTATTCACATGCACCGCTTCACACCCACACATGGGCATACGCTTCCTCGCTTCGGCTGTTTTATCTTCTTCTCCTTATCCTCAGCCTCCACCACCACTATACCACCAGGGTGCCAGCATTGCAAGTTCCTTTGTCCTTATTTTTGGCAGCTTTTGCTTGCAAGGCATAAGCAAATACTATGGGACACCCACTCCCCAATAATGGGACTTATGTTTGTAATATGCTGTACTGCATGGCTCTTGTAAGGGGCATTGCAAGTTGCTCCGTCCTAATTTTTGGCAGCTTTTGCTTGGAAAGCGTAAGCAAATACCATGGGACACCCACTCTCCAATAATAGGACTTATGTTTGTAATATGCTGTACTGCATGGCTCTTGTTAGGGGCATTGCAAGTTGCTCCGTCCTAATTTTTGGCAGCTTTTGCTTGGAAAGCATAAGCAAATACTATGGGAGACCCACTCCCCAATAATGGGACTTATGTTTGTAATATGCTGTACTGCATGGCTCTTGTAAGGGGCATTGCAAGTTGCTCCGTCCTAATTTTTGGCAGCTTTTGCTTGCAAGGCATAAGCAAATACTATGGGAGACCCAGTCCCCAATAATGGGACTTATGTTTGTAATATGCTGTACTGCATGGCTCTTGTAAGGGGCATTGCAAGTTGCTCCGTCCAAATTTTTGGCAGCTTTTGCTTGGAAAGCATAAGCAAATACTATGGGACACCCACTCCTCAATAATGGGACTTATGTTTGTAATATGCTGTACTGCTTGGCTCTTGTAAGGGGCATTGCAAGTTGCTCCGTCCTAATTTTTATCAGCTTTTGCTTGCAAGGCATAAGCAAATACTATGGGACACCCACTCTTCAATAATGGGACTTATGTTTGTAATATGCTGTACTGCATGGCTCTTGTAAGGGGCATTGCAAGTTGCTCCATCCTAATTTTTGGCAGCTTTTGCTTGGAAAGCATAAGCAAATACCATGGGACACCCACTCCCCAATAATGGGACTTATGTTTGTAATATGCTGTACTGCATGGCTCTTGTAAGGGCCATTGCAAGTTGCTCCATCCTAATTTTTGGCAGCTTTTGCTTGGAAAGCATAAGCAAATACTATGGGAGACCCACTCCCCAATAATGGGACTTATGTTTGTAATATGCTGTACTTCATGGCTCTTGTAAGGGGCATTGCAAGTTGCTCCATCCTAATTTTTGGCAGCTTTTGCTTGGAAAGCATAATCAAATACTGTGGGACACCCACTCCCCAATAATGGGACTTATGTTTGTAATATGCTGTACTGCATGGCTCTTGTAAGGTACATTGCAAGTTGCTCCGTCCTAATTTTTGGCAGCTTTTGCTTGGAAAGCATAAGCAAATACTATGGGAGACTCACTCCCCAATAATGGGACTTACGTTTGTAATATGCTATACTGCATGGCTCTTGTAAGAGGCATTGCAAGTTGCTCCGTCCTAATTTTTGGCAGCTTTTGCTTGCAAGGCATAAGCAAATACTATGGGACACCCACTCCCCAATAATGGGACTTATGTTTGTAATATGCTGTACTGCATGGCTCTTGTAAGGGGCATTGCAAGTTGCTCCGTCCTAATTTTTGGCAGCTTTTGCTTGCAAGGCATAAGCAAATACTATGGGACACCTACTCCCCAATAATGGGACTTATGTTTGTAATATGCTGTACTGCATGGCTCTTGTAAGGGGCATTGCATGTTGCTCTGTCCTAATTTTTGGCAGCTTTTTCTTGGAAAGCATAAGCAAATACTATGGGAGACCCACTCCCCAATAATGGGACTTATGTTTGTAATATGCTGTACTGCATGGCTCTTGTAAGGGGCATTGCAAGTTGCTCCGTCCTAATTTTTGGCAGCTTTTGCTTGCAAGGCATAAGCAAATACTATGGGAGACCCACTCCCCAATAATGGGACTTATGTTTGTAATATGCTGTACTGCATGGCTCTTGTAAGGGGCATTGCACGTTGCTCCGTCCTAATTTTTGGCAGCTTTTGTTTGCAAGGCATAAGCAAATACTATGGGAGACCCACTCCCCAATAATGGGACTTATGTTTGTAATATGCTGTACTGCATGGCTCTTGTAAGGGGCATTGCAAGTTGCTCCATCCTAATTTTTGGCAGCTTTTGCTTGCAAGGCATAAGCAAATACTATGGGACACCCACTCCCCAATAATGTGACTTATGTTTGTAATATGCTGTACTGCATGTGACGCGCCCCCCGGGCCGTGTGTACACGTGTGTGGGATACCCGGTGATGGGTCTCTGGGGTCTATAGTCTCCGTGGCGGTGACCCGGTCCCGTGGCTCAGGCTGGTCAAACCAGTGGCAGTCTTTCTTAGGTTTTGAGGTTAATTGTCCGACTGCGCCACCCGTGGATTGCGGTCAGGGAGTACCACCGCTGCGAGGCAGACCGCTGAGGCTGGTGTTGTGTGCGCAGCAGAGAATGGGATAACTCCCCTCGGGAGGAGTATAGCCTCAGGGCAGTGAGTGTGGATGATGGGGGTGATGGTGCACGAGCGCAGCAGGAACGACTCAGAGTCTTTGCAGTGCAGTTCAGGGTCTTTACTAATGATTATAAGGTAGACCCTGCCAGGAGTACTGGCTAGCATAAGAGGCCTGGTCAGTCTGTGAGCAAGCAGGAGTTCCCCTGGCCAGGTGGAGTTGTAGGCCTCCCCGTCTGTCTGCACTCTTCCTGGCTACCTTGCTATAAGTGGGTAGAAGTAGCCCACGTCCCTGAGTGTACCGTGTAGTGCTCACCCGTATGGCTGGTGACTTGGGGCCTTCTGTTTGTGTAAGCCTCCGCTCCACGATGGCAGTGCTGGTCCCTTGCTTGTGACTGAGCCTCCGGGCTTCTATGGCCAGAGGACCTGAAATCCCCTGCCGGCTGGTTTCTGCTGCTGGATATATAAGTCCTCACAGCCTCGGACTCCTGTGTCCGGTTCCTATTGTCTTCTGCCCGGGCGAGCTCTGCTCAGCTTCCAGCCCCTGGTCTTTAGCTCCTAGCTCCTACAGAGCTCCTTGCTGTTACTTTCCCTTGCTCTCACTCTGACTCTGACTGTTCTCTGTTCTCTGACTCACTCAACCCCGCCCCAGATCCAGTTTATAAGGGCAGAATTCTCCCCTCCCAGGACTGGGGCAGGAGGATGTTGCATGTTTAAGGGATCCTGACCAGGAAACCTCCCACTTGCTCTCCGACGTAATATCTCTATTACTGTGGTGACCAGACCCCTGGGGTGCCACACATGGCTCTTGTAAGGGGCATTGCAGTTCCTCATAATTTTTGGAAAGCCTTCCATTCACTGCTTAGGCCAACAGTGCACAGGAGACCCAGTTGCTATAAATGGAAAAAAAGGTTTAGTTAACGCCCTCTGACCTCCATGTCATTTCCCAGGGGCATTGGAGTGCCTCGAAATTTTTGGTAGGCATTGCACTCACTGTATGCCCTATAACTGTGTGGCCGAACCACTCCTTTTGTTACAGAAACATATCCTACAAGACATATCTGGTTGACTGGCCTGATATTGATGTGAATGGTCCCTGTTCCTCCTGCTCTTTCTCCTTTGCCACTACCTCATCCATCATTTATCACCTGAAGCTTTGTTTTAGCGGGAGTCATAGAACTTGGATAGTAGCAGGAAAACATCCAGCAATCCTCGGAGGAGGTAGGATATACGCCAAAACGCTGACCACCTCAGGCCTAGCCGCTACTACATACATGCGCTTGCATTACAACAAAACAAAGCAGATGCTAACTACTATCATCCTCATCATGCTCTCAACTCCCCTGATGGAGAAGCCAGGGCCCACCAGAGGAGTCTGATAGTCCGGTGGGCTCGGCCAATGCTGCCCTAAAGCAGGCCAGGCTAAGAAAAGTGTGGGAAAGGTTACCGGGACAAATAGGGGTGGCTGGGGACCGAGTATGGACACCCGGCCACCCCCTGGAGGCTGGGGAGCAAGCAGGGACACCCGGCCACCAGGCGGCTGGGGACTGAGTATGGATACCAGGCCGCCGACACAGCCATGGCGTGGTGGCCAGATTCCGCCTCCACATGCCTAAAAGGCCCAATTTAAAGTGCAAGCAAGCAAGCAGTATGGTATTGCAGCCTGTGGGTGGGTGGGTGGCAGGCTGCATACTTGCGCTTGCTTTGCAAGGAATGGGAGAGGTACAATTGAACACTGCCCTGGGACAAGGACTTGAATGATGATAGTTGCAAGTCTGCAACGACAGGTGCAAGGTGGGAGGAATCTTCGCATGTACCATGAACAGGGGTTTGGCATGCACACACTACAGCGGAATAGGCTCTCCTTCCCACTAAATGCACTGGGGAGGGCACAGGTAATGTTTTGGCATACGCGCTTAATCTTATGTATAAGGCACACCAGGACAAATAGGGGCGGCTGGGGACTGAGTATGGATACCTTGCTGCCGAAGCAGCCATGAGGTAGTGGCCAGCTTCGGCCTCCTCCAAACTAAAAGGCCCCATTTCAAGTGCAAGCTAGCAGTATGGAATTGCAGTCTGGGGGTGGGTTGGTGGCAGGCTGCACACTTACACTTGCATTAAAAGAAAACATAGCAGATGCTAACTTCTGTCATCATCATCATGCTCCTCACCTTGGCATTCTCAACTCCACCGATGGAGAAGTCAGGGCCCACCGGAGGAGTCTGGTTCTCTGGTGGGCTCGTCCAATGCTGCCTAAAGCAGGCCGGGCTAAGAAAAGTGTGTGGGGGGATGTTCCAAGGAGAAATAGGGGCGGCTGGGGACCGTTTATGGACACCTGGCTGCCCCCAAGCGGCTGGGGACCGTGTGTGGACACCCGGCCGCGGGGCAGCTGGTGACCGAGTATGGACACCCGGCCGCCGGGCAACTGGGGACTGAGTATGGATTCCAGGCCGCCAACACAGCCATGACGTGGTGGCCAGATTCCGCCTCCACATGCCTAAAAGGCCCAATTTCAAATTCAAGCAAGCAAGCAGTATGGTATTGCAGCCTGGGGGTGGGTGGGTGGCAGGCTGCATACTTGCGCTTGCATTGCAAGGAATGGGGGAGGTACAATTGAACACTGCCCTGGGACTAGAACTTGCATGGGGATAGTTGCAAGTCTGCATCTTCTGATGCAGCAAGGATCACTTATGATGGGCACACTTTTAGACAGTGACCTGGGAGTCAGAGATGCTTCCAGGGGTCTTCCCCATGCTGTTCCCATGTCTTTTCAGCACTTTATGCATGTGTCACACAGCACATGGCCAGATAAGGTTGTAAAATGTTAAAATGACATTTCCCGGTGAATGCTTTTGTCATAGTTGAAAGCAATACAAAAGTGCAAAAACGCATAAAAAATGCTACTTGTGAACATAGCCGAAGGTGTGGAGGAGTATTTTTGCTTTTGGTCATTTATTTTAACTTATACACAAGTCTTTTCCCTGGAAAGGATGTTCCTTAACATATTTCACAGGAAAAAAGTTTCACTTTCGTTTTTGAACGTTTTATTGTGAGCCCGTAAAAGTGGCTTAATACCTCTGACCACGTTGTTGACAGCAGTGACCTGGGGGTCAGAAATGCTTCCTGGGGCGATCCCCATGCTGTCCCCATGTCATTTGAGCACTGTCACTATCGTTTTGGGCACTTGTTAGGCGTTTAAAAGACTGCCGGGGGTGCCACCGCAAAAATGCTTGAGTCTCCCATAGACTAACATTGGGCTCATTGCTCGGGTCGAGCACCCGAGTATCACGGCGAGCTTGGCCCGAGCTTCGAGCACCCGAGCATTTTAGTGCTCGCTCAACACTAGTAGCAAGGTGTCTACCAAATATGTGTTTTCCTGTTTTCATAAGATGCAACCCATCTCTAGCAAGGAGTCCATCATACAGGTAATTCACTCCATTGTCAAGAAATCCAAAACATAGCTCATGGCACCATCGATGTAGCCAGATGTTCACCTGTAGAATCCTTTTCAATCTCCTAAAGAACCTCGTAGAAAGATACTTGGCCATGGAGAACTCCCAGAATAATCAAGGTAGCCTGAGGTCACATTTCTGGGAGACCCAAAAGAAGGTGCTCAAGGCCACATCTGAGGGATATGCAAAGACCCAGGAGGGGTCAGAGCCGGGTTCAAAGGTTACATTTTGTACCATTATCTGCTGGAGGTGTTGAGTCCCGGGTCATATATCAGTCATTTGTCCCTTGACCTTGGAGCTGATGGACTGTAGCTTAGGCCAGCGCTACTCCTACGTCCTACTCCTGCAGTGCTGTTCTTCATCCTGGTAAGGGGCCTCAGGAATGCAATGTTAACTGCGAATGGTGTCCAAGTGACGGGTCTTCTGGACTCAGGGAGTTTGGTGACCCTAGAAGGGGCCACACTTCCACATGTGCTAGACCCTGAGAAAAGGATGGGGGTAAGATGTGTCCATGGAGATACCAAGAAGTATCCCATGACCCAGGTTGATATAGGCACAGACTGTGATTCCGTGTCCCACCAAGTAGGAGTGGTCAAGGACGTGTTGGATGCTATTGTTATCGGTTGAGATTTTCCTTAGTTCTGGGAATTGTGGGCTAAAGCTGCAGCACCCAGTAGTCTAGTAAGTCGGCTATGATAGCAAAGTCACATGATGTAAATAGTGAATTTCCATTCATTGTACTGGCTAGAAAGAAGGATGAGGAAACATCCCCTAAAGCCAGTGTCGCTAACCATGAGGAGTCCCAGGACAACTTTGGGACTGCCCAGCTCAGAGAATTAACAGAAAAAATTACTCTGGAAAATTTAAATGTGGTTCCACAGGAGACGATAATGGTTTCCGCAAGGCCAGGCATAATGATTCATTGTGTCATGAGAACAAAGTGAAGAGACAGGTAAAAAAAAGCGTCTCCTCAAGGTCCAAGAGGAGAAATCCAGGGGGATATAATCGGTTGCCTCTAGTGACCTGGGGTTCGGGTACTTGTGTTAGTGCCCACAGGGGAGAACAGGTTACTTAGCTGGTGGCAGGGGCCCTATAAGGTGGTAGAAAAGGTGGGAGAGGTAAAATACAAAGTACACCAACCAGGGAAAAGGAAGCCCTTTCCCATATATTATGGCATCGTGCTAAAACCCTGGAAAGGTAGGGACCCTCAAGAAACCCCTTGCTTGGTTGCCCAGTTAGACGCCAACATTCCGGATGTCAAAGTAGCAAGACATTTGTCACCTTACCAAAGACAATATGCCTGGAAATTGGAACCCAAAAAATAGGGGCCAGGTCTTGGAGTTACCAGGTCACACTCGTGTCATCAAATATGAGCCTCCGACCCTGGTCAATTTAAAGCCCTGTACAATTCCTGAGGCCCACCTGGAGGTAGTCTCAGAGAAGGCAATACAGAACTGGCCACACCCCTGTAAGCACTGTGGGGTTGGCACATTGTGTCCAGTCCTTGGCTTTGGGCAGAGAGGGAGGGTATGTAGCAATGACAGGTAGGCTAGGGTTAAATTCTAGATCTGCAGGCTTTGATTAGGTGCAGCTGGCTAGGTCTGCATATAAACAGGCTAGGTATTCATCTAATGGCATGTGCGCACAATCAGTATTTTGTGCAGAAATTTCTGCAGCGTTTCTGCACCTCTTAGCAGCAAAAACACTTCGAAGACGCGTTTTTGGTGCGTTTTGATGTGTTTTTGTCAATGCATTACATAGGAAAAGGCACAAAAAATTGACATGCTGCATATTTCAGATTAATGCGCACATGAAATCCTGTCAGGAAAATTCCTGATCATGTTCACAAATCTTCAAAATTATCAAAGGCAATGCTGGCATAAAGATTAACATTAGTTTTTGGGGCCAATTCTGTATGGAAAGAAATGCATAAAAAACGCACTGTGTGCCCATAGCCTAAGGTAGTCAGCTCAGGGAAGCAGACCAGTCTGGATGTGTCTTGAATCTAAAAAGAGAGACAAACCAGATATCCCTCTCTGAGAAGAGTCTGCACAGGCCTTGTGCAGAGAACCACAAGCATAAGTGTTTGCCATGGATGATAGCTAGTAAGGAGTGAGCACTAAAATGTTCGGGTACTCGATCGAGTCAAGCAAATTGGAAGGCTCGAGTGCTCGGAATGAGTAACGAGCCCAGTGTAAGTCTATGGGAAACTCGAGAATTTTCCCGGTGGCTCCCCCAGGCGGTCTGCAGAGGGCCTAAAAATTGCCCAAATCAATGGGAACAGTGCTCAAATGACATGGGATCAGCATGGGGAAAACCCCTGGAAGCATTTCTGACACCCAGGTCACTGCTGTCAACAACATTGTCAGTGGTCTTACACCACTTTTACTGACTCACAATAAAACATGCAAAAACGAACTCAAAATGGATTTTCCTGGGAAATATGTTAAAGAACATTCTTTCCAGGGTAATGACTTGTATATAAGGCAAAATAAATAAACAAAAACAAAAATGCTCCTCCACACCTTGGGCTATGTTCATATGTAACGTTTTTGCATTTTTGTATTGCTTTCAACCAAGACAAATGCATTCACTGGGAAATGCAATTTTAACCTTATCTGGCCATATGGTATGTGACACATCATCAGGCACACTCATACAGTGCTGAAAAGACATGGGAACAGCATGGGGAAGACCCCTGGAAACATCTCTAACTCCCAGGTCACTGCCTAAAAGTGTGCCAATCATAAGTGATCCTTGGCACATGCGAAGATGCCTCCCGCCATCCACTTGTCATTGCAGACTTGCAACAATCACCATCCATGTCCTTGTCCCAGCGCAGTGTTCAGTTGACCCTACCCCATTGCTTGGAATGCAAGCGCAAGTATGCAGCCAGCCACCCACCCACAGGTCGCAATAGTAAACTGCCAGATTTCTGGGCAGCTGCTTGCACTTGAAATGGCGGGTGGGTGTCCTTTCTCGGTCCCCAGCCGCCACTATTTCTCCCAGCGTCATCTCCGCCTTCCACAAGAGTGGGGTCCCACAACATTACCTGTGCCCTCCCAAGTGAACTTAAGTGGGAAGGACCGCCTAACCACAAATACGTGGACAAGTGAATGTGGCCAGGGATGGTACGGAGCCAGTCCACATAAAAATGCAGCTATAGAGTGAATGTGGCCAGGGATGAGGATGGTACATCTCATTAGAGCCAAGTCCCCAGTAAAAAATCAGCCATAAAGTGTCTGGAAACCTTCCCACATATTTTTCTTAGACAGGGTTGCTTCTCGACAGGGTTGCCCATGGCTTCTCCTTCAGGAGAGTTCATAGTGCCGAGGTGAGGCCATGATGATGATAGAGGCCACCATTTGCTTAGTTTTCTGTTACTTGGAATGCAAGCACAAGTATGCAGCCAGAACCACCCACCCACAGGCCGCAATAGTAAACTGCCAGACTTCTAGGCAGCTGCTTGCACTTGAAATGTGGCCTTTTAGGCTCATGGAGGTGGAAGCTGTCCACAAGCTCATGGCGGCGGCTGGGTTCCATACTTGTTCCCCAGCCGCCACTATTTCTCCCGGTATCATCTACGCCTTCCACAAGTGCGGGTCCCACTACATTACCCTTGCCCTCCCCAGTGCACTTACTGGGAAGGACCACCTAACCACAAACACGTGGACAAGTGAATGTGGCCAGGGATGGTACGGAGCCAGTCCACATAAAAATGCAGCTATAGAGTGTCCAGGAACCTTCCCACACACTTTTCTTAGCCAGGGCTGCTTCTTGGCAGGGTTGGACAGGCCCACCAGAGAATCCTCGGGTGGGCCCTGGCTTCTCCATCAGGAAAGTACATGATAGGCACAAATTTTGCTGCTGCTATGGGGCTCTTAAGCAGGGGAGAAAGGTGGGCCCTCAGAAGCAAATCCTCTGGTGGGCCCAATGTTTTTCAGTCTGACTGCTGCTCAGTAAGAGTTGTATTTCACCACAGCCATATTCTTTAGCTCGGTGAAAGGACTGGCATAGATGGAAACCGTATTTACTTCGGGTGTTATTTCTCCCAGGAAGTCCTCTATTGCAGCTTGTTGCATAAGTAATGGCAGCCCGTCCAACATCAGCTCGCACTTGTTATTGGTTCTTCGACACACAAACATCTTTCTTTGCACCTTTAATTTCATGACTACAGAGTTGGGCAATGGTCTGATCTGCAATGCGGTTTGAGAAATAACAAGCATAAGCACGTCCAATCCACATTAAAAAAGCAGCCATAGAGTGTCCGAAAAACTTCTCACACACTTTTCTTTGCCAGGGCTGCTTCTCGGCATTGTTGGACGGGCTCACCAGAGAACCGGAGACTCCTACGGTGGGACCTGGCTTCTCCTTTAGGAGAGTTCATAGTGCCGAGGTGAGCCATGATGATGATAGAGGCCATCAATTGCTTAGTTTTCTGTTACTTGGAATACAAGCACAAGTATGCAGCCAGAACCACCCACCCACCCACAGGCTGTAATAGTAAACTGACAGATTTCAGGGCAGCTGCTTGCACTTGAAATGTGGCCTTTAAGGCTTGTGGAGGCGGAAGCTGTCAACAACCTCATGGCAGCTGCGGCCGGGTGTCCATACTTGGTCTCCAGCCGCCATTATTTCTCCCGGTATTGTCTCTCCCTTCTACAAGTGCGGGTCCCTGAACATTACAGCTGATACTTTTCTGTGGGAATATGCTTGCCTCCTACCAGCCTGGAATACTTCCAGTAAACTATGGTACAACGCAATGGTATTAGCACTGCCCCCAGTACCAGTAGTGAAGCCATTCCCAATTTCCTTCTCAGGAATTGTATTTGGTAGACTTAGTGGCTGCCCAAATACATTAGTTTCTCACAAAGGAGCTGAAAATAGAGTGGCAGTAGGTGCAAGTTACACCAGCCTGTTAGATATCAGAGGGTGAATGGCAGCACATTGGATCAGTGGTTAACACTGAAGCCTTCCAGCGCTAGAATCCAGGGTTCAATTCCCAGCAAGGACAACATCTGCAGGGATTTTGTATGTTCTCCCCATGTTTGCGTGGGTTTCCACCTCAGTAAAAAAGCAGCCATAGTGTGGCCAGGAACCTTCCCACACACTTTTCTTAGCCAGGATTGCTTCTCGGTAGGGTTGGACGGTTCCACCAGAGAATACTCTGGTGGGCCCTGGCTTCTCCATTAGGAGAGTTCATGATAGCGCAAACTTTGCAGCTGCTATGGGGCTCTTGAGCGAGGGAGAAAGGTGAGCCCTCAGAATGAAATCCTCTGGTGGGCCCAATGTCTTTCAGTCTGAAACTGCTTCTCAGTGGGAGTTGTATCTCACCACAGCCATATTCTTTAGCTCGGTGAAAGGACTGGCATAGAGGGAAACTGTATCTACTCCGGTTGTCATTTCTTCGTCACCAGGTTCCGCCTATTGTCACACACAACCATGCCTGGCTGTATGTTCAGTGGTGAAAGCCACAGATCAGGCTGCTGTGTTACAGCTTTCAACAACTCTGCAGCGGTGGGTGGTTTGTCACCTAAGCATTAAGCATGTTATCTTCAGCACAGCCGCTTGCCGCTTGGCCAAGGCAGTGCTGCAGTGTTTTCAGCTTGTGACTGATGTGGTCATTTTGGAGATGGAGGCCAAACTGCAGGAGATGAACAATGTGATTGCATTGCGATTACATTGGCAAGTCTGTTTTTTATACTAAAGAAAGATTGTACTGTGTTTATATTTATTTATTTTTTACAGTATTTTTTAAGACAGATGCATTCACCCTGAAATGTCATTTTAACAATTTACCATCTTATCTGGCCATGTGATGTGTTACACATCATCAGACACATCCTGTTTCATTTATGATGGAGGGACGCTGAAAGTCACAAAGCCTATTTTTATAGGGTCAGGCGTCCCTTACTATTCTTAAAGGGCCAGCAGTCGGCCCTGGCTATTGTTAGAGAGCCATCAGCTGGCTATGCTTTGTTGTTCCCATTATTAACAAGTGGATCTCCTATACTGTTATTGCGCATGCAGTGACTGCAAGGTCTGCCAAAAATTTAGACGCAACCCAATACCCCTTTGAAGAGACATAGAGGAGGGTCTCAGTAAAAAAAATGTTCCCATTATAAAGGAGCGGGTCTCCTATAGTGGTAATGCCCATGCGGTGACTGCAAGGGCTGCCAAAATTTGGGAAAAACCCCACTAACAATTTAAGGACAAATAGAGCTTGGCCACAGTAACAACATGTTCCCATTAGAAAGGAGGGGGTCTGCTATACAGTTAAAGGGTATGCAGTGAATGTAACGGCTGCCAAAAATTTGGAGAAACTCCAATGCCCCTTGCAAGAGATGTAGAGGTCAGAGGTCCTCCTGAAACCAATGTTCCCATTATTAGGAAGTGTGTCTCCAATACTGTTTGCCTATGCAGTGAAGTAACGGTTGCCAAAAATTTGGAGGAAGTCCAATGCCCCTTGCAAGAGACGTAAAGGTCAGAGGGCCTCCTACAAAAAATGTTTCCATTATTAGGAAGTGTGTCTCCCATACTGTTTGCCTATGCAATGAAGCAACGGCTGCCAAAAATTTGGAGGAACTCCAATGCCCCTTTCAAGAGACGTAGAGGTCAGGGGCCTCCTGCAAAAAATTCTTCTAATATTAGGAAGTGGGTCTCCAATACTGTTTGCCTATGCAGTGAAGCAACGGCTGCTAAAAATTTGGAGGAACTCCCTTGTAAGAGACGTAGATATGTTGATATGGTACCTATGCTGGTGATATGGTGGTGGAGGATGTGGATGCAAAGAAGGAGGAGGACAAGAGCACATAGACAAAATCAGGAAGCGCATACCCATGTCTGGGTGTAAAGACAGATGCATGGGAAAAGAGTTATACCTCCCAAAAAAAAGACACTGTATTTGAGTTTATGTTACGCTGCTCTCATTCGGTGGTTTTGAGAAGTCTGGCCCAATCCAGCCCTTGTTCATTTTTATTAGAGTCAGCCTGTCTTTCAGTTGACAGGCGGATGCGCCTATCGGTTATAATTCCACCGGCAGCACTAAAAACCTGCTCTGACAAAACGCTAGCAGCAGGGCAGACTAGGACCTCCAAGGTGTAGAGAGCCAGTTCATGCCACGTGTCCACATTGAATACACAATAATTGTAATGCACAGAGGAATCACGGAGGATGTTGGTACGGTCGGCAGGGTACTCCCTCACCATCTTCCAAAACTTTTCATTCCTTGAGAAAGTACCCCGAGCATCAGAGCTTGTGCGATGGGAGGGTCTGAGAAAACTGTCCCAGAACTTTGACAGTGTTCCTCTGCTGGTATTTGGTATTTGTATTTGTGTCTCTCTCACCTGTACTCCTTGGTTGTCCAATGAACTGTGACCTCTGCCGCCAGCGTTTTCAGATGGGAATTTTTTTAATAATTCCGCAACAAGGGCCTTCTCGTACTGCACCATTTTATTAGGCCTGTCCTGTGCAGGAGTAAGAGACAGAAAGTTCTCCTTGTAGCATGGGTCTAGAAGTGTCACCAACCAATAATGACTGTCATCCATAATTTGGACAACGCGAGGGTCACGGGAAAGGCAGTGCAACATAAACTCAGTCTTGTATGCGAGACTGCAGAGGCAAGACTTCCGTGTCCTCACCAAGAGGATGACTGACCATGCTCTCCTCCTCATCCTCCTCCTCTTCCTCCTCCTCCCTGTCCTCAGGCCATCCATGCTGAACAGACGGACGGTATGACAGTTGTGCAGTTAGTACCATCTATAGTGCAGGAAACTAGCTCCTTTTCTTTCTCCTCCACCTCTTCCTCATTGTCACCCAATCCACGTTGGGATGAGATGAGGCTGGACTGTGTGTAATCACCCTGTGTGGTTCCTTGCTCCATATCATCATGCTCTGCCTGCAATGCATCCTCTTTAATTGTGAGCAGAGAGCATTTCAGAAGACAGAGAAGCAGGATGGTGATGCTTATTATGGCGTCATCGCCGCTCACCATCTTGGTGGAGTCCTCAAAGTTTTGGAGGATGGTACATATGTCTGACATTAATTGTCCACTCCTGAGGTCTTATGTGTGGAGTCTGACCTGAATACCGACGGCCTTGTTGATTCTGGTAGTCAACAATTGCACTCTTCTGCTCTCAAAACATTCCCAACATCTGCAATGTAGAGTTCCAATGCTGGGGGACATCACAGATCAGTTGGTGAGCTGGAAGCTGCAAACACTGCTGAAGCACCGCAACGGTGACGGAAGCTGTAGCTGACTTTCTAAAATGGGCACACAGGAGGCATACTTTGACAAGTAGATCCCACAGATCTGGGTAGGTTTTGATAAACCGCTGAACCACGAGGTTAAGCACATGGGCCAGGCATGGCTTGTGTGTGAGCTGGCCTCACCTCAGAGCCACAACCAGGTTCCGGCCATTGTCCCACACGACCATGCCTGGCTGTAGGTTCAGTGGTGTCAGCCACAGATCTGCCTGCTGTTTCAGAGCTGTCCACAAATCTTCAGCGTTGTGCGGTTTGTCACCTAAGCATATTCGTTTCAGCACAGCTTGTCGCCGCTTGGCCGAGGCAGTGCTGCAGTGCTTCCAGATTGCGACTGATGTGGTCATTTCAAAGATGAAGGCTGAAGAGGAGGAGGAGGAGGTGTAGGAGCTGTAGAATGTGGGGGCAACCCTGATTGACCCAGGGCCCACAATCCTCGGCGTCGGGAGACGTTTTCCGTCCCAATTTCCGACTGGGTCCCGGCTTCCACTATATTAACCCAGTATGCCGTCAGCGAGATGTACCATCCCTGCCCACAAACACTTGTCCATGTGTCCGTGTTTAGGTGGACTTTCCCAGTAACTGCATTGTTGAGGGCACGTCTAATGTTGTGGGACACGTGCTCGAGTAATGCGAGGACGGCACACCAGGAGAAATAGTGGTGGATGGGGACCGAGTACCGAGGGACGACCGCCGCCATCAGGCTGAGGAAAGATTCCGTCTCTACGAGCTTAAAAGGCAATATTTTGAGTGCAAGCATTCACAAAATGTGTAAATTTAGTAGTGTGGTCTGTGGGGCGTTGGCTGCGTATTTGTGCTTGCCTTCCAAGGACTGGGGTAGGGACAACTGAATGCTGCGCTGGGACAAGGACATGGATGTGCTTGCTGATGGTGGTAGTTGAGAGTGTGCAACGACAGGTATAGGACGGGAGGCATCTTGGCATGCGCTATAGACAGCGGAACAAGCAGTGGTGTCACAGACACTGTAGTTGGACGCTGGCGTTCGACCCACTTAGTCGGGTGCTTTGCTGCCATGTGACTGATCATGCTGGTGGTGGTCAGGCTGCTAGTTTTGCTACTCTTGCTGATGCCGGCCTGGCAGGTGGTGCAAATGGCCTTTGTGGGGTTATCTGCAGAGTCTTTAAAAAATAACCAGACCTAGGAAGACCTAACAGTTGTACTGGCAACTTCCATCATGTTGGAGTTACGAGGAACGTTTTCCCCCTTGTGTCTGCGACCACCAAGCTGATTCTTCCTGCCTGTTGTGATGCTATGCCTCCCTCCCCCTGTGTGCTGCTGTACTCACTCTGTATATCCCCCTGCCAGGTTGGGTCAGTTACTATATCATCCACCACCTCGTCTTCCACTTCCGCACCCTGGTCTTCCTTCTGACTTTCTGGGAATTGTGTCTCATCATCATCATCATCATTCACCTCTTGCAACAGTAATTGCACTTTCCCACCATCGCCTTTGTGTGACCGTGGCTGCTCCAATATTTAGGCATCGCTACACGCGTTCTCCTCTTGACTCACTTGAAGCTGGCCGGACGAGAGGCCCGAATGTATAAATGGAAAAGTGAACAGCTCTTCTGAGTGTCCAAGTGTGGGATCAGTTGTTTCCAGGCACTTGGCATGGTGGAAGGAAGAAGGATCAGGGTGAGTAATATGCGGTCCAGACTCACGGCTTGACCATGTGGAAGACAGGGTGGTGGTAGTGGTGGCTAAGTGACTGAAAGCATTATTTGCTATCCAACCAATAACCTTTTGACAGAGCTCTGTGTTCAATAGTGGTGTTCTGCGGTCCCCTATTAATTGGGACAGGAAGGTCGAGCGACAAGACGTGGGTGTTTGTTGTGGCACAATTTCAGCTTGCCCACGGCCTCGTCCTCAGCCTCTGCATGCACCATCACCTTCACGTCCACTTCCCCGTCCCTTGCATCGCACCTTGCCCATTTTTAACGGTAACAATATTTTCCACGTTCTTGAGAAATGGCTGATTTTGGAACGCAGTTATATGTGATACGTCTAATGTTCAATAGAAGAGTCAGCACTCTGTACAGATCTGTGGTGGACATGGAAGGCTGCAGTACATAGAAATAATGAAGTCCCAGCACTCACATCCTGGACAAAAGCTCGGGATGGGCTGAAACGTCTTTCCATGAGGATATTCATTAAAGAAGCATTGGAACTGATATGTGATATGTCTGACTGAGAACCACAATTTTAAAAAGCAGGCCTGTAATTTGCTAATACTATTCTTCACAGACACCTAGTGTGAATAGCTTGACTAACACACTGCAACAAAATGAAAATGGAAGAAATGTCTGATTTTGGAACACTCTTATAGGTGATAAGTCGGCCAGAGAACCACGGTTTTAAATAGCAGCCTTGTAATGCGCTAATACTATCCTTCACAGACACCTAGTGTGAATAGCTTGACCGACACACTGCAATGGAATGAAAATAGAAGAAATGTCTGATTTTTGAACAGTCTTATAGTTGATATGTCTGACAGAGAAGCAAGGTTTAAATAGTAGGCCTGTAATTTACTGATATTATTCTACACAGAGACCTAGTGTGAATAGCTTCACCAACACACTGCAACAGAATGAAAATGGAAGAAATGTCTGATTTTTGAACAGTCTCATAAGTGATATGTCTGACAGAGAACCATGGTTTTAAATAGCAGGCCTGTAATTTACTAATATTATTCTACACAGAGACCTAGTGTTAATAGTTTCACTGACACACTGCAACACAATGGAAAAGGAGGCCAATATTTTCCACATTCAGTTCAAATTTCTAGATTTTTATTGCTGAAATATGGAACAGATCTGGCTTTCTTCTGCAGTCAGAACAAGCAAATGGAGCAGAAAAGTGGTGTACTCTGGATTGCTTTTTAAGCAAATAACCAGGATTAAGATATAAAAAAATTGCCTATGTCTAGAAATATCTGTAATTATTACAGCAGCAGCAGACAGGACGTTCAATGGACCCTCTTGTGCTGTATCATACACTGCAGTCTGCCACATACACTGCCTGCCTGCCTAGCACTGATTGTATGCAGCTGGTTTAGTCCTCAGAAGGACTGTTCGTTATATATATATATATGCAGTACAGACCAAAAGTTTGGACACACCTTCTCATTTAAAGATTTTTCTGTATTTTATTGACTATGAAAATTGTACATTCACACTGAAGGCATCAAAACTATGAATTAACACATGTGGAATTATATACTTAACAAAAAAGTGTGAAACAACTGAAAATATGTCTTATATTCTAGGTTCTTCAAAGTAGCCACCTTTTGCTTTGATGACTGCTTTGCACACTCTTGGCATTCTCTTGATGAGCTTCAAGAGGTAGTCACCGGAAATGGTCTTCCAACAATCTTGAAGGAGTTCCCAGAGATGCTTAGCACTTGTTGGCCCTTTTGCCTTCACTCTGCGGTCCAGCTCACCCCAAACCATCTCGATTGGGTTCAGGTCTGGTGACTGTGGAGGCCAGGTCATCTGGCGTAGCACCCCATCACTCTCCTTCTTGGTCAAATAGCCCTTACACAGCCTGGAGGTGTGTTTGGGGTCATTGTCCTGTTGAAAAATAAATGATGGTCCAACTAAATGCAAACCGGATGGAATAGCATGCCGCTGCAAGATGCTGTGGTAACCATACTGGTTCAGTATACCTTCAATTTTGAATAAATTCCCAACAGTGTCACCAGCAAAGCACCCCCACACCATCACACCTCCTCCTCCATGCTTCACGGTGGGAACCAGGCATGTAGAGTCCATCCGTTCACCTTTTCTGCGTCGCACAAAGACATGGTGGTTGGAACCAAAGATCTCAAATTTGGACTCATCAGACCAAAGCACAGATTTCCACTGGTCTAATGTCCATTCCTTGTGTTCTTTAGCCCAAACAAGTCTCTTCTGCTTGTTGCCTGTCCTTAGCAGTGGTTTCCTAGCAGATATTTTACCATGAAGGCCTGCTGCACAAAGTCTCTTCTTAACAGTTGTTGTAGAGAAGTGTCTGCTGCTAGAAATCTGTGTGGCATTTACCTGGTCTCTAATCTGAGCTGCTATTAACCTGCGATTTCTGAGGCTGGTGACTCGGATAAACTTATCCTCAGAAGAAGAGGTGACTCTTTGTTTCCTTTCCTGGGGTGGTCCTCATGTGAGCCAGTTTCTTTGTAGCGCTTGATGGTTTTTGCAGTTGCACTTGGGGACACTTTCAAAGTTTTCCAAATTTTTCAGACTGACTGACCTTCATTTCTTAAAGTAATGATGGCCACTCGTTTTTCTTTACTTAGCTGCTTTTTTCTTGCCATAATACAAATTCTAACAGTCTATTCAGTAGGACTTTCAGCTGTGTATTTACCTGACTTCTGCACAACACAACTGATGGTCTCAACCCCATCTATAAGGCAAGAAATCCCACTTATTAAACCTGACAGGGCACACCTGTGAAGTGAAAACCATTTCCGGTGACTACCTCTTGAAGCTCATCAAGAGAATGCCAAGAGTGTGCAAAGCAGTTGTAACGGGGCCGGGTGGTGGAACCTCTGTGCCTTGGAACAAGGAGGGACCCCGAGGGGCAGATATTATTCAGGGGATGACCTTGTAATAGAGCAGGTGGCTCCCACGGGTCAGATAGCTGGGACTGACCGGAGTAGTGGGTGAACACAACAGGTAGGTAGCAGTCTCTGGGTGAGTAGGCGGGAGGTCACGGCAAGTGACGGCGGAGCCTCCAGGTAGGCTAGCAGGCGGGTAGCAGGAAAGCGCTCCTAGGAGAGCGGGCTAGCAGGTACGGCAGGTAACAGGCAGGTAACTGGCAGGTGCCTCCTGGTCCGCAGGTGGACTTGCCCATAGACAGACTGGCGGATGCAGGAGACAGACTGTCGGGCTGAAGAGAAGACAAGCAGGCAGACAGGACTGGTAGTCAGGCTGGCAACGGGACCTGAGGGCTGAAGCAGAGGTGAGTATGCTTTGCAACAACTTTGCTTGGGCACCTCCATTTTGGAGGAGGTGCCTTATATATGGGAAGTCCTCCGGCTATTGGCCTCCTTATTGGCCTTCCCTCGCTGCCGGCAGCAGCGAGGGAAGAAGCGCTGGAGGACACCGTGCACTGAACAGGAATGTGAGAGGGATGGCGTCTCTGCCAAGCAGGGGGCAGAGATGCCGATGCTACAGTACCCCCCCCCTTTAGGCCTCCCCTTTTTTAGGCCAGAGAGAAATTTCTCAAGGAGAAGCGGAGCGTTGATGTTCTCCCTGGGTTCCCAAGTTCTTTCCTCAGGACCAAACCCCTTCCAATCCACCAGAAAAAGGTTCTCCAGACGTCTCTTATCAGCATATTTCTTCATCCGCTCGGAGGACTGAAGAAGAGCGGACCTGGTACTCTCCCAAATAGTAGAAAATTCGCTGACAAGAGACTCCGCGGCAGGGTTGTCCACAGAAGCGGAGACGGGAACTGGAATCCGGGGATATTGGCCACCGACTATAAAGAACGGGGACTTGGAAGAGGATTCGCTCTCATGGTTATTATAAGAGAATTCGGCCCATGGTAGGAGATCCACCCAATCAGAATGGTGGGCATTAACGAAGTGCCAGAGGTAGCTGGTAAGGATCTGATTGATCCGCTCCACTTGACCATTGGACTGTGGGTGGTAAGCAGAGGAGAAATCCAGGGTGACGTCTAGTAGCTTACATGTGGCTCTCCAGAAGAGTGAGGTGAACTGAACCCCACGATCCGACACGATGTGGAGCGGTAGGCCATGGAGACGGAAGATGTGGCGGATAAAGTCTTTAGCCAGCTCGGGTGCAGATGGGAGACCAGACAGGGGAATGAAGTGGGCCATTTTAGAAAAGCGGTCAGCGACCACCCAAATGACTGTACAACTGGCAGAAACAGGAAGATCGGTGATAAAGTCCATAGCAATGTGCTGCCATGGAGCAGCATGTACTGGAAGGGGCAGGAGATGGCCAGCTGGTAGATGTCTGGGAACTTTGTTACGGGCACAAGATGAACAGGCCACGACGAAGTCTACAACATCCTTACGCAGGGTAGGCCACCAGTAATGCCGGGTAATGAGCTGGAAGGTCTTCTTTTGGCCAGCATGGCCAGCTAGTTTAGAAGAATGTCCCCAGCGAAGAACCCTCTCCCGATCTGGTACAGCTACAAACGTATTACCGGGTGGAAGACGAGTCAGATCCAAGGGGGCCACATTCATCACCTTGGAGGGGTCAATGATGTGCGTAGGCTCCTCCTCTTGATCGGAGGACAGGAAGGACCGGGACAAGGCATCAGCTTTGACGCTCTTGTCCACCGGGCGGAAATGAAGTATGAAGTCGAAGCGGGCAAAAAACAACGCCCACCGGGCCTGGCGAGGATTAAGTCTCTGGGCATTTTGGAGATATGCCAGGTTTTTGTGATCCGTGCAGATGATCACCAGGTAAAGAGCCCCTTCCAGCAGATAGCGCCACTCCCCCAGTGCCAATTTGACGGCTAGCAATTCACGGTCTCCTATGGAGTGGTTGCGCTCAGACGAGGAGAAGATTTTGGAGAAGAAGCCGCAGGTTACCATTCTCCCGGTAGAAGATTTTTGGGTGAGTACCGCTCCGGCTCCGGAGGAGGAGGCATCAACCTCCAGGTAGAATTGTTTCTTGCAGTCCGGACGGTGCAGGATGGGGGCAGAGGCGAAGGCTCTCTTTAAGGAAAGGAAGGCCTCCTCGGCTTCAGGCGACCATACCTTGGGATTTGCCCCCTTACGGGTAAGCGCAGATATGGGAGCAGTCCGGGACGAGAAGTGTGGGATGAAAAGACGATAGTAATTGTCGAAGCCCAGGAATCGCTGTATCGCCTTCAATCCCTCTGGACGGGGCCATTTTAGGACACTAGAGAGCTTCTCGGGATCCATTTGCAGACCTGTCTGGGAGATAACGTAGCCCAAAAATGGAAGGGAGGTCTGGTCGAAGAGGCTCTTCTCGTATTTGGCATGGAGGTGGTTCTGCCGAAGCCTAAGCAGGACCTGATGAACATCCCTCCGGTGTGTGGGGAGATCCGGAGAGAAGACCAAGATATCGTCCAGGTATACCACTACGCAGGAGTACAGGAGGTCACGGAAGATGTCCTTGACCAGTTCTTGAAAGACAGTGGGAGCATTACAGAGACCGAAGGGCATCACAAGGTACTCATAGTGACCGTCCTGGGTATTGAATGCTGTCTTCCACTCGTCTCCTTGACGGATACGGACCAGGTTATATGCTCCTCGCAGATCCAGCTTGGAAAAGATCCTGGCGCCCTTGAGACGGTCAAACAACTCGGAGATGAGCGGCAGGGGGTATTTGTTTTTTACATTGATTTGATTGAGTCCTCTGTAGTCAATACAGGGACGTAGCGAGCCGTCTTTCTTCTTGACAAAGAAGAATCCGGCTCCAGCCGGGGAGATAGATGTTCGGATAAATCCCCTAGCCAGATTTTCTTCAATGTATTCAGACATGGCCCGGGTTTCGGCCACAGACAACGGGTAGATACGTCCACGGGGAGGAGTGGCACCAGGTACCAGGTCGATCGGGCAGTCATATGGCCTATGGGGTGGCAACGTCTCTGCTTCCTTTCTACCGAAGACATCCGCATAGGGCCAGTATGGAGCCGGGAGACCAGGTAGATTAGCTGGAGTAGGCGGAGGGCGAGCTGGGCGGACCGGAACCAGGCAGGTCTTATGGCAGTCTGGACCCCACCGGAGTACTTCACCGGATCGCCAGTTCAATACGGGTTCATGTGTCTGGAGCCAAAGTAGACCCAGCAACAGGGAGTGAGAGAGTCTGGATAGCACATGGAAGGAGATCTTCTCTGAGTGCAGCATTGCAACCTGCAGAGTTAAGAGTTCAGTGACGAGCAGGATGGGCACCGGAAGGAGTCTTCCATCCACGGAGGCAACTGACAAAGGTTCAGCGAGAGGCTTGGTGGGAATACGGTATCTCTCTACCAAGGACTGGGAGATGAGGTTCACAGCAGCTCCAGAGTCCAGGTGGGCGATTTCAAAGTGCCGATCCTCTCCCCAGGAGAAAGAGACAGACAAAATCAGGGAGAGAGAGGACTTACTTTGGTCTAGGACGACCTCTCCGAGTGATCCTAGACACGGATCAGGTGCTCCTTGCTGCCACAATAGAAACAGCTCCCCTCGGCCCGGCGTGACTCCTGGCGGGATTTGACCAACTTGGTCTGGTCGACCTGCATGGGCTCGGGTGAGTGCGCCCGGGGAGTGGCTGAAGAAGAGACAGGTCTCTGGAAGTTAGGAGCAAGGCGGGGAAACCTCTCACGGGTGGTTTCCTTGGTACGTTCCTGGAACCAGATGTCAATCCGGGTAGCAAGTGACACCAGGTTGTCCAGGGTGGTAGGGATGTCCCGACCGGCAAGTTCATCTTTAATCCGACCGGAAAGACCCTCCCAGAAGACGGACAGCAGGGCCTCGTTATCCCAGGCAAACTCAGAAGCGAGGGTACGGAACCGTATGGCATATTGGTCCACGGTGAGACTCCCTTGGCGGAGACGTAGCAGAGAGGAGGCCGATGAGGTCTTTCGTCCTGGTTCATCGAAGACTTTCCGGAAAGCTGTGAGGAAAGCTGACAAGTTGGATACCAGGGGATCCCCTCTCTCCCACAGGGGATTTAGCCAAGCCAGTGCTTCCCCAGTGAGATGGGACATGATGAATGCCACTTTGGCCCGGTCGGAGGTAAAATGATGTGCCAAGAGTTCAAAGTACAGAGTGCACTGGTTTATGAAACCTCGAGCCAAAGCGGGGTCTCCACCAAAACGAGGTGGTGCAGAGAGCCGGGGGTTGGGGCTGGATGCCATGGTATAGGTGGGCAGCGGTGCTGCCGGGACGGAAGTCATGCGACTCGCGGCGGATGCCGATGGAGTAGTCAGTGTGTCCAGACGGGAATTGACATTCCGCAGATGGTTCAGGATGGTTTCCTGTTGAGATCTCTGACGGGAGACTTCATGGTATAGGTCAGAGAGTGAGGGAGCTTGGGCGCCACCGGATTCCATGGCCCGAGCAAACTGTAACGGGGCCGGGTGGTGGAACCTCTGTGCCTTGGAACAAGGAGGGACCCCGAGGGGCAGGTATTATTCAAGGGACGACCTAGTAATAGAGCAGGTGGCTCCCATGGGTCAGATAGCTGGGACTGACCGGAGTAGCGGGTGGACACAACAGGTAGGTAGCAGTCTCTGGTTGAGTAGGCGGGAGGTCACAGGAAGTGATGGAAGAGCAGGTAAGAGTCTCTTGGCTGGCAGGCAGGTGGTCACGGCAAGTGACGGCTGAGCGGGTAAGAGTCTCTTGGCAGGCAGGCAGGTGGTCACGGGAAGTGACGGCAGAGCAGGTAAGACTCTCTTGGCTGGCAGGCAGGTGGTCACCGCAAGTGATGGCGGATCCTCCAGGTAGGCTAGCAGGCGGGTAGCAGGAAAGCGCTCCCAGGAGAGCGGGCTAGCAGGTACGGCAGGTAACAGGCAGGTAACTGGCAGGTGCCTCCTGGTCCGCAGGTGGACTTGCCCATAGACAGACTGGCGGATGCAGGAGACAGACTGTCGGGCTGAAGAGAAGACAAACAGGCAGACAGGACTGGTAGTCAGGCTGGCAACGGGACCTGAGGGCTGAAGCAGAGGTGAGTATGCTTTGCAACAACTTTGCTTGGGCACCTCCATTTTGGAGGAGGTGCCTTATATATGGGAAGTCCTCCGGCTATTGGCCGGGGACTCCTTAGGACGGCGCGCGCGGTCCCTTTAAGAGAGGGGGAGCGCGCGCGCCCTAAGCTCAGTGCCCGGGAAGGAGCGGGTGCCGGCAGCAGCGAGGGAAGGAGCGCTGGAGGACGCCGTGCACTGAACAGGAAAGTGAGAGGGACGGCGTCTCTGCCAAGCAGGGGGCAGAGACGCCGATGCTACAGCAGTCATCAAAGCAAAAGGTGGCTACTTTGAAGAACCAAGAATATAAGACATATTTTCAGTTGTTTCACATTTTTTTGTTAAGTATATAATTCCACATGTGTTAATTCATAGTTTTGATGCCTTCAGTGTGAATGTACAATTTTCAAAGTCATGAAAATACAGAAAAATCTTTAAATGAGAAGGTGTGTCCAAACTTGTACATTCACACTGAAGGCATCAAAACTATGAATTAACACATGTGGAATTATATACTTAACAAAAAAGTGTGAAACAACTGAAATTATCTCTTATATTCTAAGTTCTTCAAAGTAGCCACCTTTTGCTTTGATGACTGCTTTGCACACTCTTGGCATTCTCTTGATGAGCTTCAAGAGGTAGTCACCGGAAATGGTTTTCACTTCACAGGTGTGCCCTGTCAGGTTTAATAAGTGGGATTTCTTGCCTTAGAAATGGGGTTGGGACCATCAGTTCTGTTGTGCAGAAGTCTGGTGGATACACAGCTGACAGTCCTACTGAATAGACTGTTAGAATTTGTGTTATGGCAAGAAAAAAGCAGCTAAGTAAAGAAAAACGAGTGGCCATCAATACTTTAAGAAATAAAGGTCAGTCAGTGCGAAAAATTGGGAAAACTTTGAAAGTGTCCCCAAATGTAGTTGCAAAAACCATCAAGCGCTGCAAAGAAACTGGCTCACATGAGCACCGCCCCAGGAAAGGAAGACCAAGAGACACCTCTGCTTCTGAGGATAAGTTTATCCGAGTCACCAGCCTCAGAAATCGCAGGTTAACAGCAGCTCAGATTAGAGACCAGGTCAATGCCGCACAGAGTTCTAGCAGCAGACACATCTTTACAACAACTGTTAAGAGGAGACTTTGTGCAGCAAGCCTTCATGGTAAAATAGCTGCTAGGAAACCACTGCTAAGGACAGGCAACAAGCAGAAGAGACTTGTTTGGGCTAAAGAACACAAGGAACGGACATTAAACCAGTGGAAATCTGTGCTTTGGTCTAATGAGTCCAAATTTAAGATCTTTGGTTCCAACCACCTTGTCTTTGTGCGACGCAGAAAAGGTGAACGGATGGACTCTACATGACTGGTTTCCATCGTGAAGCATGGAGGAGGAGGTGTGATGGTGTGGGGGTGCTTTGCTGGTGACACTGATGGGGATTTATTCAAAATTGAAGGCATACTGAACCAGCATGGCTACCACAGCATCTTGCAGGGGCATGCTATTCCATCCGGTTTTCCTTTAGTTGGACCATCATTTATTTTTCTACAGGACAATGACCCCAAACACACCTCCAGGCTGTGTAAGGGCTATTTGTCCAAGAAGGAGAGTGATGGGGTGCTACGCCAGATGACCTGACCTCCACAGTCACCAGACCTGAACCAAATCGAGATGGTTTGGGGTGAGCTGGACCGCAGACTGAAGGCAAAAGGGCCAACAAGTGCCTAGCATCTCTGGGAACTCCTTCAAGATTGTTGGAAGACCATTTCCGATGACTACTTCTTGAAGCTCATCAAGAGAATGCCAAGAGTGTGCAAAGCAGTCATCAAAGCAAAAGGTGGCTACTTTGAAGAACCTAGAATATAAGAGATATTTTCAGTTGTTTCACACTTTTTTGTTAAGTATATAATTCCACATGTGTTAATTCATAGTTTTGATGCCTTCAGTGTGAATGTACAATTTTCATAGTCAAGAAAATACAGAAAAATCTTTAAATGAGAAGGTGTGTCCAAACTTTTGGTCTGTACTGTATGTTGTGGAATACCTACACTAACTATAAAGTAGCAAATCTCACCCTGACGAAGCAGCAGCTCTCCATACTCTGCCAGATTCCGTGGTAAACTGTGAAGAGCATGGCGGCGCCCAGTCTTATATACACCTGATGATGCTGTGCGGCGAGCCAATCACTGTAATGCCCACAACCAACATGGCTATGGCGTTACAGTGCATGGCAGGCAATCCCTGCATGTTCATTGGCTCTCTAAAGAACAGCAAACATGCAGGGAGGAGACCAGAGTTCCCGCCCAAGCAACCCGGAAATACTCGCCGAGCGCCAAGCTTGTCAAGCACAGTGATGCTCGGGCGAGTACTGAGCAATGGCAAGCGCGTTCGCTCATCACTAATGATAGCTGTTTTGTTTGACCAAGCTGGGATTTGGTAAGCCCTGTATGAGTAGCAATGGTTTGTTCTGTTTAGTTAGCGCCTCGACCAGGCTAGGGATTTATGTTTATGAGTTTGTTTTGGTGCTGTGCAAACTGTGGAAAGTAAGAAAAACTGCATGTGTTTGGATTAAAACTTTATTGCCCGTGTGAACGCTACCTAATGCCTACCAGAGAGAGAAACCGTACAATATATACTGACTCATTGATAAAGGCAACTACTGTTGTCACTTTTGCCCTGTGTTAGTTTCAATGTCTAAAGCCCTCTATTATTGTAAGAAGACACAGTTGTCAGTTTATTAGTATGTGTAAAGGTAAATATCACTTAAGGGGATTTTCTCAGGGGAGTACATATCGCCAAGGCAACTGCATTGGGCCTCAGAGGTGGAGAGGGTCCCTGCTGACAACAGCGAATATTTCAGCTGGATGTGCATCTTCAAGTTATTCAAGTTATTATCAAGTTATTATCAAGTTATCCAAGTTATTCACTTTGGCCCTCTGTGTGTTTGTTTGACATCCCTGCTTTAGGTGGTAATAACTCTTAAACGCTTCAACAAATCCCAGTGATTCTGAGAATGTTTTTTTGTGACACATTCTACTTCATGTTATTGGTAAATTTATGTCTATATGTTTTGCTTTTATTTGTGAAAATATCAGAGATTTGGCGAAAATTTTAAAAAGTTCGCAATCTTCAAACTTTTAATTTGTATGCCCTTAAACCTGATAATTTTATCACTCAAAATAGTTAATAAATAACATTTGCCACATGACTATTTTACATCAGCATCATTTTTTAAATATTTTTTTTAGGAAGGGGCACATTCAGCTAAGGAATGTGCCCCTCAGACTTGTGAGCCATCATAACACTGGACCTAGTCACAGGACAATAAAACCTTCACACTCCTTATCTATTAACTGCTAAAATATTTATAGCCAGAACTGTTTATCTCTTCCATAATAACTCTGCTTTTCATCACCTGTCTTACCTATTGCATTATTTTTGTGTCTTATTTTGTATAAATATGTGATTCTTCAGATTTTGTGGTATACTAGCCTGATGAAGAGACCTGAGTAGTCTCGAAAGCTTGCAATTTGTTACCATCCTTTCAGTTATCCATTAAAAGGTATCAACTACTGAGGACTCTCAAATCTAAACATTTTTTTCCACTAAAATGTTGCTTTGGCCCCAAGTTTTTAATTTTGAAAAAGAATAATAAGAGAAAATTAACAGTATAATTTGTTACGCTATTTCTCCTGAGTACACCAATACCCCATTGTTGCGCTTGCGCCCGGACTGACTGGGGTGATTAGTGATTCCACTGTACCATGAACCGAGGATTGCCTGTTAGAGGCGAAACTAAGTATCAAGCACTTTTGTGGTTCACCTTACACTTCCCTTTTTCCCCTGTATATATTTATTTTTTCATTCTTTATTTTGTATACATTCACATTTTTTTTATATTTAGGCATATCTTAGTCTTGATCATAAGGCTCCCCCCCTATTTTTATTACTGCTATATTTGTCCTTGATATTAGCATTTTCACATTTTATCACCTTTTTATATATATATATATATATATATATATATATATATATTCATATATATATATTTTTATGCTCACCCCCCCTTTTTATTGGTACTCACAGGTTTACATAATATGTCTTTATGCTTTTTAACTAACACTGTGACCCAATTGTGGCTATAGAGCTGATGTGTCCTCTATGATATAAATTCCTACTTCTGATATACTGGGTTCGGGTGTGCGCATCCCCCGTCTGTGGTCTGATGGGCTGCCGCCCCTGTATCTTGGGGCGATCGATCGCTCGGAATTATTCCGAAGCGGTTGATCGTCTTGACGGCGCATGCGCCAACGATTCCCGTCCCAGGTATTTTATTATTCCAGATTGCACTTTTATCACCTGTCCTACAACTCACATATATGGCCCGTTATTGACACTCCCCTCTTCACTTTGCTGGAACGCAGAATTCCTGTTAGTTGAACCCCAACACATGATTCTTCCCTCTTCCGGTCATTGGAACGCCCCCTTCCGTTTTGCTGGAACGCAAAACTTCCGGTGGTTGAACCGCAAAGCGCGACCGTCTCATTTACGTGACACATTCCCTTCTCCTTCCGCTACCTTGGAACGCAGACCTTTGGCATGTGAACGTTGAGACGCGCCCCGGATATTACACTACGCTCCTCCCTATATCCATGCATCAAACTACCGATTCCCCTATTTAAAGCATGTACACTCTATTAACATCACCCCCTGACAAAGGACGGCGGTCCGCAACGCGCGTCGGGGTCTGCGCTACGCGGCTGGCTTACTACCCACAGGTATGAGATGACTTGAATAGTTGATACATTGACTTTTTGACCTCTGTCCACTCCTCTTTAGTCTTAGGACAAATGCTATTTTGGCACTACTTTTTTTGGGAATATGACTATACATATCTTTGGAATACTCTGTGTGATCTTCACATATGAATTGCAGCATTGACATATTTATTCCTTATGAGCATTATATTAATTTTATCGTCTATTCCAAGTATTTTTCTTTGTGATTGGTTGCTATTATCTAGCCCCCCCCTTTTTCTAAATTATTGCAGTGTCTGTTGCTTTATTTTCTTCTTGCGAACTTAGAGGATAGGATGGATAGAGGACCTTTTGTACTAATTGGTTGCTCTTATGTTTAAATTTTAAAGCAACACATATGCCTATTTGCGTACGTAATTCTCTCTTTTTTATGGTGTACCACTATGTTAATAAAGGTATTTTATCATCTATAAATTGTCCCTCCATTCTTCATTAATCTAGGGACTGGATGTTCGGTTGTTCTTCTTTTCTTTTAGTGCCTTTATACCGAATGGTCTGCCATTCCATGGTCCTTGTGCTGATCTCCATTAATTGGATTTTATGCCAGAGACTGGATTCTAATATATATCAACCCGGTCCGACCAAGGTCGCACGGCGGCTCAGTTGACTCTGTGAACCAGGGAGAAACCGAGCAAAGGGACTAGGTGCTACTCCAGGTCAGACCCCGGTCACAGCTGTTGACCCACACCGGGGAATACAGGAACAGGCAGGTTAGCTGGTATGCAGACAGGTGGGTACTGGCAGGCACGGCTAGTATGTAGGCAGGTGGGTACTGGCAGACGCGGCTGATATGCTGACAGGCAGATACTGGCAGGTATGAACGCAGGCTGGATAAGGACCAGTACAGACTGGGATACAGGAACAGAGCCGCAGGTGCGGTGGACTAGCAGAGCAAAACCGCAGGAGTGGTGAACAAGCAGAGCGGAGCAAAACCGCAGGTGCGGTGTACAAGAAGAGCGGAGCAAAACCGCAGGAGTGGTGAACAAGCAGAGCGGAGCAAAACCGCAGGTGCGGTGAGCAAGCAGAGCGGAGCAAAACTGCAGGTGCGGTGAACAAGCAGAGCGGAGCAAAACCGCAAGTGCAGTGAACAAGCAGAGCAGAACAGAGCAGAAGGTGAATGCAGACAGGACATGGAACAGACTGGAAAATACAGGAAGATGGTAAGAACACAGGAGGTAGATGCGGAGGCAGGAAAAGGGGACAAGCAGAACCAGAGACACACAAGGTACTTATAATGAAGTAGCGAGTGGACACAAAACTCACAAACAGAAGTACAGAGACAACGAGTTGGAGATACGTGCAGGTTCAGACACTGCAGGCAAAGGGAAGGTACGGACAAAGAGAGAAACAAGTAACGGGCTAGGACACTGTTCAGACAGGAACTGAACTGGGAACAAGATACAGGAACGAGCCTGGGAACTCAGCCCCCAGGGTGGCTGAAACAGACTAGAAGTCAGAGATACAGGTAGCGGCCCTGGGTACTTGGCCCCCAGGGTGGCGGAAACAGACTAGAAGTCACAGGTACAGGAAAAGGCCCTGGGCACTCAGCCCCCAGGGTGGCGGACAGACTAGGGTCAGGACAGGACCTGGCACCTCAGTTGCAAAAGACAAACTGAGTGAAAGTGTTGCTCAGGCACCTCTTACTGGGTGGAGGGGGTTTAAGTATCCAGTGACTCATAGCAATAGGCTGGGGACGTATTAGGACTGTGCACACAGTAGCTATAAGAAACAAGCAGAAAGCCTCGCCAACACCCTAAGCAATCAGACAAGAGACATGGACACAGCAGGTACTGGAGCAAAGAGTGTGGCATGGATTGACAGGTAAGATTGCGGTCTTGCATGGTGGGAGGTGGTGCACCATGCAAGCACGCCGCCAGGGATGTTACACCCATATGTGGTTGAAAGCTACTTTTGAGGCACAGTTCAAAGCTCAGAAGGGAAGAAGTGACATATTAGAGTTCAGACTTTGTTGGAATGGTTTGAAGATGCCATGTCACATTGGCAAAGCCCCTAAAGTGCCAGAACAGCAGAACCCTCCATACGTGACTCCCCACAATGAATTCACCCCTCCCCCAAAACTGCACCCCCCAATGTAAGGGTGTAGTGAGCATGTTGACACTACATGTGCCTCACAGAATTTTATACCATTGGGAGGTGAAGAAAGAATAATTTAATTTTTACCATTAAAATTTTGTTTTAGCCCCCATATTTTTTTATTTTTATAGGGCTGATGGGAAGAAATTAACCTCATAGTTTGTTGTGCAATTTCTCCTGAGTGTGCCAATACCCTACATGAAATAGGGAAATACTTTTCAGGCACAGTGGAAGGCTCAGCAGTGAAGGAGCACCATATTATAGTGCAGATGTTGTGGTTTCCGGGTGCCATGAGGTGCCAGAACAGCAGAAACTTCCCATAAGTGACCCCATTTTACAAACTCCACCTCTCATCTAAGGATGTAGTGATCATATTGACAGGTGTGTGTCACAGAATTTTATACAATTGGGCAGTGAAGAAAAAATGATTACCTTTTTTCCACAAAAATTTGGTTTTAGCCCCAGATTTTAAATTTTCACACAGGAAAATGGGTAAAAATGCCACCAAAATTTGTCACACAATTTCTGCTTAGTGTGGCAATACCTCATTTATGGCTGTACAATACTGTTTAGCCACACGGCGAGACTTGGGAGAGATGGAACGCTATTTGACTCTTACAAATCGTAGAATAGTTTGGAGACTCCACATACAGAGCCCCTAAATGCTAGAAGAGCAGAATCCTCTCTCTAGCGACCCCACTTTGGAAATTACAACCCTCTGGGAATTTATCTACAGGTGTAGTGATGATTCGATTTGATGATTTGACTCCATGGGTGTTTTCCAGAATCAAGCAGCAATGGATGTGACTAAGTGAAAATTGCAAGTCTGCCATTGTAGTGCCAGTACATTGTAGTGACCAGTATATTGTAGTGGCCAGTACATTATGCCCAGTTCATGCTTCTGGAGATATGCACCCATGAATTAAGCTGGCTCTCATCGCTACAGAAATGCTAAACATGTGGATGCTAAGTGTGGTTTTGGCACACTGGGGCTCAGAAGGGAGAAAGTCATTTAAACTTGGGAGTGCAAAATTTGCTGGGTTTCTTTTGGGGAGTGAGGAGCCACAGTTCTTTTGCAGAGCCTTTGTGTTACCAGTAACATAGAAGCCCCCTATATTTCCATTTACAGATGACAAACCTGAGTGGGGACTGGTTACTTTTGTGAATTGAGTTGAAACTTTTATTGGGAACATTTTACATCCAATTTTTGATCACATTTATCCTGCGCTCTACTCTGAGAACTTGCATCAGGGTTTCCATCTAAATCTCCAAATGACGTGATTCAGATGATACCCTTAAGGGATCCATTCAATGTAATGAGGCAGCAGAGTTACTCTGGACTCCGTCTTGCCTTTGTTCAGTGGTGTCCTTCTTTTCAGATGTGCACAAAACTGTGGCTGACTGCGCTTTTATGCATGCTTAAAAAGATGGACAGCACCAAATTATAGGCCTGATGACGTCCACAGTGTCTCAATTATAGGGAATCTTCTGCCGTGGGTTCCATCTGAATCACGTATTTCAGAGATTTACATGGAAACCCCAATATAATTGCTCAGTGTAGAGCGCAGGATAGATGTGAGCCGAGCCTTACTGCAATCTTTGGGAGGCAGAATGAACAAATCAACAGCTGGTCAACAATTTATTTTATTTATTTTTTACACCATTCTTCGTTTGGTATAAGTGATTAGACAAATTTATTCTTCGGGTCAGTGTGATTACAGCTACACCAGATTTATTTCTACTTTCTATGTTTGGCTGCTCTCACACACTAAAAGGCGCTTTTTTTGCATCACCATATTTTGAGAGCTATAATTTTTCTACCAGCAATTCAGGAATTGTTTTTTTTATGCTATTCATCGTGTCGCAAAAGTCATAAGGCAGCTTTATTCTTGGGGTCAGTGCGATTACAGCAATAAAACATTTATATAATCTTTTTATATTTTGCTGCTTTTACAAAATAAAAAATATTTTATAAAGAAAAGAATTGTTTTTGCATCACTATATCTGAGAGCTATAACGTTTTTATTTTTATGCTTATGGAGCTGCATGGTGGCTTGTTTTTTGTGGGATAAGATGATGTTTTCAGCGATACCATTTTTATTTACATGTGGCTTTTGATCGCATTTTATTCTACTTTATTTTGGCAGTATGATGAAAAAGCATAGTTTTTCTGACATTTCTTTATGTTTTTTTTTCCAGTGTTTACTGAAGGGATTAAATAGTGTGATAGTCTTATAGATTGGGTCATTCCGGACATGGCTATATCAAATATGTGTACTTTTTTTGTTTTTACATAAATATACATATGTTTATTGGTATAATATTTTTTTTCTTTTATTTACTTTGTGATATTTTTTAAAAACATTTTAAAACATTTTTAAACTTTTTGCTTTTTTTTAAACCTTTTTACTAAATCCCTATGGGACTTTAACTTTTATCACTTTGATCGCTGGTACAATGCATTGCAATGCATTATACGTGTCTGGGCTGCACTAACAGAAGCCTTTTACACCATGCACCTGACATGGTCTAAGCAGGCCACCGTCACTGGCAGACACATGACGACCTTGGGTTGCCATAGCAACGATCGGGCCCTCGCGATGACATCTCAGGGTCTCCGATCTGAAGGGAGAGTGAGCGCCCTCCCTCTCCCAGCCTTCTAAATGCTGCGATCACTATTTATCTATGTATAATGAAGAGACATATTCAGCTCACCCTTCACGATGCACCATGAGATCCATAGAGTGAAGCACGGAACTACGTTTCTGATGGACGTGACTTGCAGTATTAAGCTAAGGAAAGGATCCAGCTTCACTTGATTAAAATATTCAAAATCTTTATTAAGTCCATTAAAAATATGTAACAGTGGCTATGACCAAGAACAGGCGTGCACTGGGAGGAAAAGGGAGTGCAATATAATGGTCAACTGAACGCGTTTCGAAAAGCTCTGTTGTTCTGAAACTCAGTTTGATCAAAGTGCACACTTTTCTTGGTCATAACCACTGTTACATATTTTTAATGGACTTAATAAAGATTTTGAAGATTTTAGTCAAGTGAAGCTGGATCCTTTCCTTACCTAATCGCTATTTATCGCAGAATTTAGGTGGTTAAATGGCCCGGGGCGGTGCATGCACTAGAGATGAGCGAATATTTAAATATTTGGTTCGGATTACAAATGCCAAATTTGCAATATTCGATGATTTATTCGTCGAATATTGGCCGAACATAGCCGAACGCCATTGGATTCAATGGGGGGCAAAATCAAACGCATACACAACACCTTCAAACTGCCCAAAAGCTGTCAAACACAACAAATTAGGGACAGACATCAGGAAAGTGCCATCAATTGACCCACAGTACAGATTTTATAATGGCACAGCAGCAATCAGCCATGGGCCATGCATGAGGTATCAGGGTTGGGGCCAGTATTTACAGCTTTGAATTGAACTTCAAATTAAGACGAGGTGGGAAAGGGATCGGTGTAGGTCCGCTGTGCTGGAGCCCTGTTACCACATGCAATAGCTTGACCTGCTTTTATGCTCAGTCACACTCAGATGGCAGAAAAATCAGCTTCATAGATTAGTATCGGTACAAAAGTTTAGTGAAAGTAAATGGAGGCCTGCTGGTCTGGGAGGCCTACTACAGGCAACTCACATGAAGGAGACCCAATCAGGAGTCTCCCCATTTCCAAAAATTAAAGGCTTGACAACCAAATTGGCATCAATTTCACCAGAGCAGAAATATTACAATTAGGACAGACACCTCTTCCACTACAGCCAAGCCAGCAGATGGAGACCCAACTGGGAGTGTTCACATTTAAAAAAATTAGGGCCTGACAACCCCAAAGTGGCAACAATTTCACTAGAGTACAAATATTACAATGGGGACGACACCTTTTCCACTACAGCCAACCCAACAGATGGAGACCCAACCAGGAATGTTCACATTTCCCTAAATTAGGGGCTGATACCACCAAAGTGGCATCAATTTCACCAGAGTAGAAATATTGCAATGGGGACGACACCTCTTCCACTACAGCCAACTAGAGATGAGCGGTGTTCGACTCGAACTGTTCGCCAATCTCAAATTAGAGCTGTTTTGGGCGGTGTTCGAGCTGTTCGGCGAACACGAACAATTTGAAAAAAATTCGGCTGTTCGAGGTTATGTACGATAACTGTTCGTGCACCAAAATCATAACTGGATTTTTTCTCAGTAATGCTGAAAATTTATGTTAATACGCAGTTTGAGTGTACAGCGGGGCGGGGGGAGGGGCAGGGGATGGATCTCTGCAGAAATAATGAAGATCTCCATTTTTTTTTCTCTTTCCCACATTTACAGTGGGGAGGTGCAATCTGTCAGCCTATCAGCAGCGCACACACGGAGCGAACTGCTTTTTTTTCACACAAGCAAGGGCATGCATGTGTCATTGGCAGTGTATTTCACATGTCCTTGCCCTATAAGACCTAGCCATTTTCCCCGTCGCCACCATTTTCTCACTGCTGCAGCTGCGTGTTAGACGGCATCACTGTTGCTGTGTGCGCTATACTTTATTAATTTCAAGCCAATTTTCACACAAATCTACAGATAGCTTGGGAGTAGGGAATAGTTGTGATTGCAGTCCTTTTAAGGACTAAGTTACATTATTTCCTACGACTTTTATCAGGCAGGTCTGTGCTCTTAAATAGATAGGTTGGGAGTAAAGACTAATTGTAAATGCAGTCCTTTTCAGGGCTAGGTTACATCAGTTCCTATCACTTTTATCAGTCAGGTCTGTGCTCTTAAATAGATAGGTTGGGAGTAAAGACTAATTGTAATTGCAGTCCTTTTAAGGGCTAGGTTACATCAGTTCCTATTACTTTTTGCCAGGCAGGTCTGTGCCAGTGCTGTGCAAGTTTTTTTCACAGCATTTGGCTAAATCTAGCAAAGCAAATCCTTTTTGGCCTCTTGCAGTGTGTGTTAGTCAGTGGAGTAGCCTATCTGTGTTGCAAGCTACACCACCTGTGTATAGAAAACAATTTTTTTTACTGCACCTAGTGAAGTAAAACCTTTTGGGCATGGCATCATTCTATTAGTCCATCTATACTAACCACCAGGTTGCAAATTCAATATCATTTTTATCTGCATCTAGCTCTGAAAAAATATTTCGGCTTGTAGCAGTGTGTGGGACTTGTTCTATTAGTCCGTCTATACTAACCTCCACCAGGTTGCAAATTCAATATAATTTTTTTCTGCATCTAGCTCTGAAAAAATATTTCGGCTTGTAGCAGTGTGTGGGACTTGTTCGATTAGTCCATGTATACTAACCTCCACCAGGTTGCAAATTCAATATAATTTTTTTCTGCATCTAGCGCTGAAAAAATATTTTGGCTTGTAGCAGTGTGTAGGACTTGTTCTATTAGTCCATCTATACTAACCTCCACCAGGTTGCAAATTCAATATAATTTTTTTCTGCATCTAGCTCTGAAAAAATATTTCGGCTTGTAGCAGTGTGTGGGACTTATTCTATTAGTCCATCTATACTAACCTCCACCAGGTTGCAATTTCAATATAATTTTTTTCTGCATCTAGCTCTGAAAAAATATTTCGGCTTGTTGCAGTTTGTGGGACTTGTTCTATTAGTCCATCTATACTAACCTCCACCAGGTTGCAAATTCAATATAATTTTTTTCTGCATCTAGCTCTGAAAAAATATTTTGACTTGTAGCAGTGTGTGGGACATGTTCTATTAGTCCATCTATACTAACCTCCACCAGGTTGCAAATTCAATATAATTTTTTTCTGCATCTAGCTCTGAAAAAATATTTCGACTTGTAGCAGTGTGTGGGACTTGTTCTATTAGTCCATCTATACTAACCTCCACCAGGTTGCAAATTCAATATAATTTTTTTCTGCATCTAGCTCTGAAAAAATATTTCGGCTTGTCGCAGTGTGTTGGACTTGTTCTATTAGTCCATCTATACTAACCTCCACCAGGTTGAAAATTCAATATTATTTTTTTCTGCATCTAGCTCTGAAAAAATATTTCAGCTTGTAGCAGTGTGTGGGACTTGTTCAATTAGTCCATCTATGCTAACCTCCACCAGGTTGCAAATTCAAAATAATTTTTATCTGCATCTAACCCAGCCAATACTTTTGGGCTAGTACCACAGTTTGGCCACTCAGCTCTGCTCGGTTCCCATCCATTGCTTTTTGTGCAAACAACTCCAGAGTTGTGAATTAGTTAACCACCAAAATGAGTGGAAAAAGGCCTGCTGCTGGTGGAAAGGGGAATAGGCGTGTAGGGAAGGGAATAAAAGGTTGTGTCCGTGGGGTAGGTGTTAAAGCAACAGTAACATCTGCAGAAGAAAGACCATCTTCCAGCCAAACTAAGATGTCTACTTCTTTTAGCGGACAATGTGATAAGATCCCTTTCTTACGGCCACGCCAATCGCTACAAATTCCATATGAGGCACAAAAACAGCAGGTGCTTCAATGGATATCAAGTGCTCCTTTAAGTGGGCTCTCCTCCACCTCAACTTCAACATCACAAATACTGCAGTCCTCAGAGGTGTCACCCCAATCGCACTTGCTTCCTTACAGCTCCCAAGTCTCCAGCTGCCCGTCTGAGTATGGGGTAGAACAGATGGTTGAGTCTGCAGAGCTGTTTACTCATACTATAGCCTGGGAATCAGAGGTCGGCTCCAGAGCTTCTGTGAATCCAGACGAGGAAATGATCTGCACTGATGCCAGAATCTTTATGAGTCGGATCCAGGACCAGACTCAGAAGGTTCTGACCATAATGTAGACCCTCATTCCCAAACTGTAACTCCTGTTGGTGGAGACAATGAGGAAGACAATGATGAGACTCAAATACCTGATTGGAGCGAGAGCTTTAGTTTTTTGTCAGGGCAAGAAGAGGTTGGCTCTGAGGACGACGGGTGTGATAACACACAGGGTGATGATGACAAGGTTGGAGATCCCACTTACTGTCAACCCACAGTCAGCCAGTCGATGAGGTCAGCAGAGGAGGTGGAGGAGGATGCTAGTGACGATGAGGTCAGGTTGCGACTTCCTGGACAGAGACGTAGTACTGGAAGCACGTCAACAACTGCATCCTCAAACACAACTCTGCCTCTGACCACAAGTCGTGGTGGCTCTTCAGGTCGCATGGGTGCTAAGCCTTGCATAGCCTGGGCATTTTTTCAGATCGATAAAGATTAGTGTTGAGCGAACATGCTCAACACTGCTCGGTACTCGCCCGAGCATCACGCTACTCGTGATGTTCGGCGAGCACCGAGCTTTTCCGGGTTACTCGGGCGGGAGCACGGGTCTCCGCCCTGCATGTTTGGCGCTCTTTACAGAGCCAATGAACATGCAGGGATTGCCAGCCAGTCACTGTAATGCTGCAGCCATGTTGGTTGTGGGCATTACAGTGATTGGCTGGCCGCACAGCGTCACCTCGAGTATTTAAAATGGGGCGCCGCCATCTTGGACACAGTTGCTCCGGATTAGACAGTGTAGGGACAGCGCTGCTGATTTAGGGAGAGATATAAACTGCAAAATAGTTAGTGTAGGGTCTGTAAAGGCTGCCAGAACAAACAAACAGTCCTTTTCAGGACTAATATCCATCCCAGATACCAGGCAGGCAGGCTGTATAGGAGACACAGTGGTTATACCAGCAAACGCTGCATTACAGTCCTGTGTGCTCCTGTTGCTGAAATTGCTGGACTTAGCACCAGGTGTCGGGGGCCAGGAAAAATCCTTTTTTTCCATTTAAATCCTCCTTTTTTTTTCCTCCTTCACACTGTACAAATACCCGTCTTATTAACCTTTTGGTGTGTCCCCCCCCCCCCAAAAAAAAAAAGCGTGTCTCTGATTTTTCAGACACAAATATAACTGTTGAAAATAGTCTGGTGTAGGCTAGAGAAACAGTTGTTTTGCACTTCCACGGTTCAAACCTCTGTATTATCCATTTTGGGCCATTTGTATCTAAAAAAAAAACCAGTTTGAGTGTGTCGCTCACTGTTCAGCCGCAAATATCTCTATTTAAAAAAGTGTGGTATACCCCAGTAAACAATAACTGTGGTTTTGCCATCCCACGGTAAAAAATCTCTATTATTCAGCTTTTGGTAGTTTTTTCCGTAAAGAAAAACAGTAGTGTCTCCTGACTGTTGTGACACAAAAATGTATCTGTTGAAAATAGTCTTGTGTAGGCCCGACATCCCAGTGTGGTTTCGCAGTTCCATGGGTCAAATCGCTGTACTATCCAGTTTTGGGCCTTTGGTATCTAAAAAAAAAGCAGTTTGAGTGTGTCGCTCACTGTTCAGCCGCAAATATCTCTATATAAAAAAGTGTGGTATACCCCAGTAAACAATAACTGTGGTTTTGCCATCCCACGGTAAAAAATCTCTATTATTCAGCTTTTGGTAGTTTTTTCCGTAAAGAAAAACAGTAGTGTCTCCTGACTGTTGTGACACAAAAATATATCTGTTGAAAATAGTCTTGTGTAGGCCCGACATCCCAGTGTGGTTTCGCAGTTCCACGGGTCAAATCACTGTACTATCCAGTTTTGGGCCTTTGGTATCTAAAAAAAAAGCAGTTTGAGTGTGTCGCTCACTGTTCAGCCGCAAATATCTCTATTTAAAAAAGTGTCGTATACCCCAGTAAACAATAACTGTGGTTTTCCTCTTCCACGGTTCTAATCTACTCTTTATTACCCTTTTTCCATTGATAGTGCAAGTGTAAGCTATTTTATTTCATTTACAATGGGCAAGGCGCGTGGCAAGGGACGTGGAGGTGGACGTTCTGGTGATGGTTCGTGCAGAGGACGGGGCCGTGGCCAAGGTGAAAATGTGCCACAACCAACAGCCACATCTTCTCGCTGCCACTTCTTGACCGAATTACTAGGGAAGCACAGAACAACACCAGTATTGAGAACTGATCAGTGTGAACAGGTTATTAATTGGATAGCTGATAATACTTCCAGTTACCTGAGCACCACCACCTCCGGTCTGTCTTCCACACGGTCAACTCTTAGTAGCCGTGAGTCTCGACCGCATACTCCTCCTCACCCTGATGCTCCTTCCTCCCACCATGCCGAGTGTCGTCAGACAGCAAGTGATCCCACACTTGGACACTCTGAAGAGCTGTTCACTGGTCCATTTCCATATTTGGGCCCCTCGCCTGATACGCTTGAAGTGGTGGAAGAGGAGATCCCATGTTGCGATGCCCAAATATTTGAACAGCCACGGCCACAGGAAGTCGACGTTGGCAATCTGTCAAAAGAGGTGGACGATGACGAGACACAATTGCCAGGAAGTGAGGAGGAGGATCGTGGTGCGCAAGTGGAAGAGGAGGAGGTGGTGGATGATCTAGTAACTGACCCAATGTGGAAGGAGGACATGCAGAGTGAGGCCAGCAGCACACAGGGGGAGGGAGGCAGAGTACCCCAACAGGCAGGAAGAAGCAGTGTGGTGGCCGCAGACAGAAGGCAGGCAACCGTTCCCCGTAACACCAACACAAGGGACGTTGCCAGTACAAGCGGTAGGTCTTCCAGAGTCTGGAATTTTTTTAAAGACTCTGCTGATAACCCCAAAAAGGCCATATGTTCCACCTGCCATGCCAGCATCAGCAGGGGTGACAAAACTACCAGCCTGACCACCACCAGCATGATCAGGCACATGGCAGCAAAGCACCCGACTTTGTGGGGCGAAACCCAGGGTCCACGACCAGTGTCAGCAGGTGTCACCACTGCTTCTTCCACTGTTGTGCGTGCAATAGAACCCCCTGTTGTGTGTGCAAGGCAATCCCCTGTCCATACTGCATGTAAAGATAACCCCTCCTCTCAGTCTTCACTTGTTATGGCAGTTTCTCAAGAAACAGCATCAACATCCACGTCCACGTCCCACCACAGCGCTCAATTGTCCATATCCCAGACCTTTGAACGAAAGCGGAAATTCGCAGCTAACGCCCCACAGGCCACAGTCCTAAATTCGCACATTTCACGACTGCTTGCATTGGAAATGCTGCCTTTTAGGCTGGTGGAGACGGAATCCTTCCGCAATCTTATGGCGGTGGCTGTCCCTCGGTACTCGGTCCCCAGCCGACACTATTTTGCCCGGTGTGCCATCCCCGCACTACACAAGCAAGTGTTCCAAAGCATCTGCCGTGCCATCAACAACGCAGTTACTTTGAGAGTCCACCTGACAACGGACACGTGGACAAGTGCTTGTGGCCAGGGACGGTACATCTCTCTGATGGCGCACTGGGTAAACATAGTGGAAGCCGGGACCCAGTCTGACCTTGGGACCGAACACATCCTCCCCACACCGAGGATTGCGGGCCCTATGTCAGTCAGAGTTGCCTCCACAGTGTACAGCTCCTGCGCATCCTCCTCCTCCTCCTCATGTTCAGCCTCCATCTCAGATATCACCACATCAGTTACAAGCTGGAAGCATTGCAGTACTGCCTCCGCCAAGCGGCAACAGGCTGTGCTGTAACTCATAAGCTTAGGTGATAAACCTCACACTGCTTGTGAGTTGTGGACAGCTGTGAAAGAGCAGGCAGATCTGTGGCTGAGACCGCTGAACCTACATCCCGGCATGGTCGTGTGTGACAATGGCCGTAACCTGGTGGCGGCTCTGAGGCGAGGTGAGATCACACACGTACCATGCCTGGCTCATGTGCTTAACCTCGTGGTTCAGCGGTTTCTTAAATCGTACCCCGAGTTGCCAGATCTCCTCGTGAAAGTACGCCGCCTGTCAGCTCATTTTCGGAAGTCGGCTACAGCTTCCGCCGCCCTTGCTGTGTTGCAGCAGCGTTTGCAGCTTCCGGCACACCGACTGGTGTGTGATGTCCCCACACGTTGGAACTCTACCCTCCACATGTTGCAAAGGATTTGTGAGCAGAAGAGAGCAGTTGTGGAGTACCAGCTGCAACAAGGCCGTCGATATTCAGGTCCACACATAAGACCTCAGGAGTGGACCTGGATGTCTGACATATGTACCATCCTGACAAACTTTGAGGAGGCCACCAAGATGGTGAGTGGCGATGACGCCATCATTAGTGTCAGCATCCCACTTGTCTGTCTTTTGCAACGCTCTCTGCAGAGAATTAAAGAGGAGGCATTGCAGCCAGAGTATGATGAGATGGATTAAGAAGCCGTAGCGGGCGATTACACACAGCACAGCCTCATCTCATCCCAACGTGCATTGGGGGACAATAAGGGAGAGGAGGAGGAGGAGGAGGAAGAACAGGAGCTGCTATCATGCGTTGTAGACGGTAGTACCTGTACAAGTGTCATACCGTCGGTTCAGCGTGGGTGGCCTGAGGACAGGGGGGAGGAGGAAGAGGAGGAGGAGGAGGAGGAGGAGAGCATGGTCAGTCGTCATCTTGGTGAGGACACGGAAATCTTGCCCGTTACCAGTCTGGCACGCATTTCTGACTTTATGTTACGCTGCCTTAACCGTGACCCTCGCGTTGTCAAAATGTTGGGTGACAGTCATTACTGGTTGGTGACACTTGCAGACCCCCGCTACAAGGAGAACTTTCACTCTCTTATTCCTGAGGTGGAGAGGTCTACAAAAATGGGGCAATGCCAGAAGGCCCTTGCTGCAGAACTCTTAAAATAATTTCCATCTGAACACGCTAGCGGCAGAGGTCACAGTTCGTTGCCCAACCAAGGCGTACAGGTGAGAGAGATGCAACTCCAATCCAGCAGAGGCAGGGGAACACTGTCAACTTTCTGGGACAGTTTTCTGACACCTGCCCAGCTTACAGGCCCTGAGGCGCGGGGTACTCTCACAAGGAGTGGAAAGTTTCAAAAGATGGTGAGGGAGTACCTTGCCGATCGTACCAGCGTCCTCCGTGATTCCTCTGTGCCTTTTAATTATTGGGTATCCAAGCTGGACTCTTGGAATGAACTCGCTCTGTACGCCTTGGAGGTCCTGGCCTGCCCTGCCGCTAGCGTGTTATCGGAGCGTGTTTTTAGTGCCGCTGGGGGAATTATAACTGATAAGCGCTCTCGCCTGTCAACTGACAATGCTGACAAGCTGACCCTAATCAAAATGAACAAGGGCTGGATTGGGCCAGACTTCTCATCACCACCAAATGACAGCAGAGTAACATAAAGTCAAATCCACTGTGTTATTTCGGGAGGTGTATTCACATGCACCGCTTCACACCCACACATGGGTATACGCTTCCTCGTTTCAGCTGTTTAATCTTCTTCTCCTTATCCTCAGCCTCCACCACCACTATACCACCAGGGTGCCAGCATTGCAAGTTCCTCCGTCCTTATTTTTGGCAGCTTTTGCATGCAAGGCATAAGCAAATACTATGGGACACCCACTCCCCAATAATGGGACTTATGTTTGTAATATGCTGTACTGCATGGCTCTTGTAAGGGGCATTGCAAGTTGCTCCACCCTAATTTTTGGCAGCTTTTGCTGGGAAGGCATAAGCAAATACTATGGGACACCCACTCCCCAATAATGGGACTTATGTTTGTAATATGCTGTACTGCATGGCTCTTGTAAGGGGCATTGCAAGTTGCTCCGTCCTAATTTTTGGCAGCTTTTGCTGGGAAAGCATAAGCAAATACTATGGGACACCCACTCCCCAATAATGGGACTTATGTTTGTAATATGCTGTACTGCATGGCTCTTGTAAGGGGCATTGCAAGTTGCTCCATCCTAATTTTTGGCAGCTTTTGCTTGGAAAGCATAAGCAAATACTATGGGACACCCACTCCCCAATAATGGGACTTATATTTGTAATATGCTGTACTGCATGGCTCTTGTAAGGGGCATTGCAAGTTGCTCCGTCCTAATTTTTGGCAGCTTTTGCTGGGAAAGTATAAGCAAATACTATGGGAGACCCACTCCCCAATAATGGGACTTATGTTTGTAATATGCTGTACTGCATGGCTCTTGTAAGGGGCATTGCAAGTTGCTCCGTCCTAATTTTTGGCAGCTTTTGTTTGGAAAGCATAAGCAAATACCATGGGACACCCACTCCCGAATAATGGGACTTATGTTTGTAATATGCTGTACTGCATGTGACGCGCCCCCTGGGCCATGTGTACACGTGTGTGGGATACCCGGTGCCGGGTCTCTGGGGTCTGTAGTCTCCGTGGCGGTGACCCGGTCCCGTGGCTCAGGCTGGTCAAACCAGTGGCAGTCTTTCTTAGGTTTTGAGGTTAATTGTCCGACTGCGCCACCCGTGGATTGCGGTCAGGGAGTACCACCGCTGTGAGGCAGACCGCTGAGGCTGGTGTTGTGTGCGCAGCATAGAATGGGATAACTCCCCTCGGGAGGAGTATAGCCTCAGGGCAGTGAGTGTGGATGATGGGGGTGATGGTGCACGAGCGCAGCAGGAATGACTCAGAGTCTTTACAGTGCAGTTCAGGGTCTTTACTGATGATTATAAGGTAGACCCTCCCGGGAGTACTGGCTAGCATAAGAGGCCTGGTCAGTCTGTGAGCAAGCATGAGTTCCCCTGGCCAGGTGGAGTTGTAGGCCTCCCCGTCTGTCTGCACTCTTCCTGGCTACCTTGCTGTAAGCGGGTAGAAGTAGCCCACGTCCCTGAGTGTACCGTGTAGTGCTCACCCGTATGGCTGGTGACTTGGGGCCTTCTGTTAGCCTCCGCTCCACGACGGCGGTGCTGGTCCCTTGCTTGTGACTGAGCCTCCAGGCTTCTATGGCCAGAGGACCTGAAATCCCCTGCCGGCTGGTTTCTGCTGCTGGATATATAAGTCCTCACAGCTTCGGACTCCTGTGTCCGGTTCCTATTGTCTTCTGCCAGGGCGAGCTCTGCTCAGCTTCCAGCCCCTGGTCTTTAGCTCCTAGCTCCTACAGAGCTCCTTGCTGTTACTTTCCCTTGCTCTCACTCTGACTCTGACTGTTCTCTGACTCACTCAACCCCGCCCCAGATCCAGTTTATAAGGGCAGAATTGTCCCCTCCCAGGATTGGGGCAGGAGGATGTTGCATGTTTAAGGGATCCTGACCAAGAAACCTCCCACTTGCTCTCCGACGTAATATCTCTATTACTGTGGTGACCAGACCCCTGGGGTGCCACACATGGCTCTTGTAAGGGGCATTGCAGTTCCTCATAATTTTTGGAAAGCCTTCCATTCACTGCTTAGGCCAACAGTGCACAGGAGACCCAGTTGCTATAAATGGAAAAAAAGGTTTAGTTAATGCCCTCTGACCTCCATGTCATTTCCAAGGGGCATTGGAGTGGCTCGAAATTTTTGGTAGGCATTGCACTCACTGTATGCCCTATAACTGTGTAGCCGAACCGCTCCCTTTGTTACAGAAACATATCCTACAAGACATATCTGGTTGACTGGCCTGATATTGATGTGAATGGTCCCTGTTCCTCCTGCTCTTTCTCCTTTGCCACTACCTCATCCATCATTCATCACCTGAAGCTTTGTTTAAACGGGAGTCATAGAACTTGGATAGTAGCAGGAAAACATCCAGCAATCCTCGGAGGAGGTAGGATATGTGCCAAAACGCTGACCACCTCAGGCCTAGCCGCTACTACATACATGCGCTTGCATTACAACAAAACAAAGAAGATGCTAACTTCTATCATCCTCATCATGCTCCTCATCTTGGCACTCTCAACTCCCCTGATGGAGAAGCCAGGGCCCACCGGAGGAGGCTGATAGTCCGGTGGGCTCGGCCAATGCTGCCCTAAAGCAGGCCAGGCTAAGAAAAGTGTGGGAAAGGTTACCGGGACAAATAGGGGTGGCTGGGGACCGAGTATGGACACCCGGCCACCCCCTGGAGGCTGGGGAGCAAGCGGGAACACCCGGCCACCAGGCGGCTGGGGACTGAGTATGGATACCAGGCCGCCGACACAGCCATGGCGTGGTGGCCAGATTCCGCCTCCACATGCCTAAAAGGCCCAATTTAAAGTGCAAGCAAGCAAGCAGTATGGTATTGCCGCCTGGGGGTGGGTGGGTGGCAGGCTGCATACTTGCGCTTACAAGGAATGGGAGAGGTACAATTGAACACTGCCCTGGGACTCGAACTTGCATGGGGATAGTTGCAAGTCTGCATCTTCTGATGCGGTAAGGATCACTTATGATGGGCACACTTTTAGACAGTGACCTGGGAGTCAGAGATTCTTCCAGGGATCTTCCCCATGCTGTTCCTATGTCTTTTCAGCACTTTATGCATGTGTCACACAGCACATGGCCAGATAAGGTTGTAAAATGTTAAAATGACATTTCACGGTGAATGCATTTGTCATAGTTGAAAGCAATACAAAAGTGCAAAAACGCATAAAAAATGCTACTTGTGAACATAGACGAAGGTGTGGAGGAGTATTTTTGTTTTTTGTCATTTATTTTAACTTATACAGAAGTCTTTACCCTGGAAAGGATGTTCCTTAACATATTTCACAGGAAAAAAGTTTCAGTTTCGTTTTTGAACGTTTTATTGTGAGCCTGTAAAAGTGGCTTAATACCTCTGACCACGTTGGTGACAGCAGTGACCTGGGGGTCAGAAATGCTTCCTGGGGCAATCCCCATGCTGTCCCCATGTCATTTGAGCACTGTCACTATCGTTTTGGGCACTTGTTAGGCTTTTAAAAAACTGCCGGGGGTGCCACCGCAAAAATGCTCGAGTCTCCCATAGACTAACATTGGGCTCGTTGCTCGGGTCGAGCACCCGAGTATCACGGCGAGCTCGGCCCGAGCTTCGAGCACCCGAGCATTTTAGTGCTCGCTCAACACTAATAAAGATGACCCAACTCGTGTTATCTGTAACATTTGTCAGCAAAAGCTAAGTAGAGGCCAAAAAATACATAGTTTGAGTACTTCATGCATGAACCGGCACATGGATATGAAGCATAAGTTGGAGTGGGAAGCTCACTGTGCTACAATGCGGCCTAGCCGGCCGGGCCAACCACCGTCTGCCACATCTTGTGCATCCGCGGCCTCTTCATCCTCTGTGACTGGGGGGACAGCAGTCACGCCTGTTTTGGGACCCAGACCTGTCACCTCTTTACCCGCAACAGCCAGCGTGATTGGCAGGTCATCATTTTCTTTGGAGGTGGAAACACCAGCTGGTGTTCAGCGCTGTCCGACATCGATAGCACCACCTTTGGATCAAGGCAACCTAACATGTCCGCCTGCATCTTCCTCACAGACCGGCAGTTTGCCGGGGACACCCTTCTCAACCCCGTCTAAGCACAACAGCCAGCCCTCGGTTCCTCAGATGTGGACAAGTAAAAGACCATTTCCTCCTAGCCATGAGAAAGCTAAGAGGTTGAATTTCACCATCTGCAAGCTCTTGGCTACAGAAATGCTGCCTTTCCGCCTGGTGGACACAGAGGATTTTCGAGACCTTATGTCCGTCGCAGTGCCCCAGTACCAGATGCCCAATCGGCACTACTTCTAAAAGAAAGGTGTGCCTGCGCTCCACCAGCATGTCGCACACAACATCACCGCTTCTTTGAGAAACTCTGTGTGTGACAGGGTGCATTTCACCACAGACACTTGGACGAGTAGGCATGGACAGGGGCGTTACATGTCGCTGACTGGGCACTGGGTAACTATGGTGACAGCAGGACAAGGGGCTGCTGTCCAAGTCTTGCCGTCCCCACGAGTTGTGCGTCAATCCTCTTTATCTCGAAGTTCCTCCACTGCTTTTGCCTCCTCATCCTCCTCTCGGTCCTCCACCTGCACCCAAAGCCTGTCTGGTCATGCCACAAGCTTTCTAACTGCGCAGAAGGGATCCTGCACACCTCCTTACTATGCTGGCAGCAGGGCTCAACGTCATCAGGCGGTTTTTACTTTGAAAAGTCTGGGAAATGTGAGTCACACAGCTGAGGAGTTGTGGTCAGCTCTGGAGAACCAGTTTCATGAATGGTTGTCTCCACTGGACCTGAAACAAGGGAAGGCCGTGTGCGACAATGCTGCAAACCTGGGTGCGGCCCTTTGCCGGGGCAATGTCACACACGTGCCTTGTATGGCTCATGTGTTGAACCTGGTTGTCCAGCAATTTTTAGCCCACTATCCCGGACTAGATGGCCTTCTGCAGAGGGCACGGTCGCTGTGTGCTCACTTCCGCCGTTCGCATCCCGCAGCTCAGCGACTTACATCTCTACAGAAGTCATTGGGCCTGCCACTTCACCGGCTAAAATGCGATGTGCCTACCTGGTGGAATTCAACTCTGCACATGTTGCAGCGACTGTGGCAGCACCGACAAGCCCTGGTGCAATACGTTCTGACGTATAGCCTGGGCCAACGAGATCCAGAGGTGGGACAAATCACGCTGGAGGAGTGGTCTCAGATCGGTGACCTATGCACCCTTCTGCACAGTTTTGAAATGGCGACGAAGATGCTTAGTGCTGACGATGCCATTATCAGCATGACTATTCCGGTGATTTACATGCTGGAGCACATGTTAAACAGAATTCGGAGTCAGGTGGTGGCACAAGAGGAGGTGGAGGAAGTAGAGGAGGAGGAGTTGTATGCGGAAGGGCTAACATCTGCAAGGTCCAGACGGTTGGCAGCACCAAGGCGGCAGGCATGTGAGCGTGGGGGAGATGGTTTTACCAGGGCGCATGGTAGCAATCAAACTAGTGAGGAAGGTGCTGGAGCCCAGGAAGAAGTGGAGGACGAACTGATGGAAGACTCATCAGATGAGGGAGACCTTGATCACATTTCTGTTGTGCGAGGTTGGGGGGAGAGGGCAGAGGAAGGAAACATGATTGTTACCTCGCCAACAACACAACAGGGACTTGGTGCTTCTGGATGCGCAAGACACATGAGTGCCTTCTTGCTGCACTACCTGCAACATGACCCTTGAATTGTGAGAATTAGAAATAATCCTGACTACTGGGTTGCCACACTGTTAGATCCCCGGTACAAAAGTAAATTTGCAGAAATTATTCCTGCCATAGAAAGAGATGCACGCATGCAGGAGTATCAGCAGAGACTGTTGCAGAATCTTACATGTGCTTTTCCCCAAAACACTAGTGGTGCACGTAGTGAATCTCACAGTTCCAACTTGCCAACCGTGGGACCGTCGAGTGTTCAGCACTCAAAACGGAACAGAAAAACAGTATCTGCTGGTAACATCAATTTTGCTGAATCATTTCACCACTTTTTTAGCCCATCCTTTGCAAGGCCACAGGAGACAAGAAGTCTGACACATAGTTAACGCCTAGAGACGATGGTACAGGAGTATCTCCAAGTAAACATTGAAGCCATGACTGTGTCACTGGACCCTTGCTCTTTATGGGCTTCCAATCTGGATAAATGGCTGGAGCTCGCCACTTACGCCTTGGAGATCTTGTCATGCCCCGCAGCCAGCGTTCTGTCTGAACGTGTGTTCAGCGCTGCTGGTGGTGTACTGACAGATAAGGGCACGCGGCTCTCCACTGATAATGTAGACAGACTCACATTCATAAAGATGAACAAATCATGGATCCGAAACGACTTTTCTACCCCTGTGTCATCCTGGGGAGAGTAAAAGCTTGATGATTTGTTAAAATCACCTCACCAACCGTTTTAAGCTTTCAAATTACTAATCATGTTTATCTGTATCTTGGTTGGAAAATAATTTGGGCCTTGTAGCAGTGTGCAGTACTGATTCTATTAGGCCATCTATACTAAACTCCACCAGATTTAAAATTACTAATCATGTTTATCTGTATCTTGGCTGGAAAATAATTTGGGCCTTGTAGCAGTGTGCAGTACTGATTCTATTAGGCCATCTATACAAAACTCCACCAGATTTAAAATGACTAATCATGTTTATCTGTATCTTGGCTGGAAAATAATTTGGGCCTTTTAGAAGTTTGCAGTACTGATTCTATTAGGCCATCTATACTAAGCTCCACCAGCTTTCAAATTAATAATAATTTTTAGCTGCATCTAGCCCGGAAAATAATTTTGGGGCACCTAGATGCGCAAGACATATGAGTGCCTTCTTGCTGCACTACCTGCAACATGACCCTCAGATTGTCAGAATTCGAAATAATCCTGACTACTGGGTTGCAACACTCTTAGATCCCCCACACTCTTCGATCAACCTTTTCATTTTAATAAAGAACAAAAAAATGGTCATTTTTGAAATTATAAGCATTAGCAGGTTATTAGAAACTGAAATCAAACAGTTTTCAACTCAAAACTTTATTCTAGGTGATGTTACATTTGCACCTAGGACCCCTTGTTCGAAAGGAGCTTCTGAACTCTCTCGTCCATTGAATTTGTCAGGTTTTGGATGGTTTCTGCTTCAATTGTTTTGCATGAGGACAGAATACCCTCCCAGAGCTGTTGCTTAGATGTGAACTGCCTCCTGCCATCATAGACACTCCTTTTGATGATGCTCCAGAGGTTCTCAATGGGGTTGAGGTCAGGGGAGCATGGGGGTCACACCATAAGTTTGTCCCCTTTTATGCCCATATCAGCCAGAGATGCAGATGTGTTATGTGCAGCATGAGACGGGGCATTATCATGCATGAAATGATCTCGATGGTACAGATGGATGGAGTGGAGGATGGCTGGTTGATGGACACCCCATGCAAACACGGCTACGGCGCTAACAAGGAGGAGGTGGAGTAATGTTTTGGGCTGGAATCATGGGGAGAGAGATTGTCTGCCCTTTTAGGATCCCTGGAGGGGTAAAGATGAACTCCATAATGTATGTTGAGTTTCTCAAACAGCACTTCCTTCCATGGTTCAAGAAGAAGAACCGCAGCAAGATCATTTTCATGCATGACAATGCCCCGTCTCATGCTGCACATAACACATCTGCATCTCTGGGTGCCATGGGCATAAAAGGGGACAAACTTATGGTGTGGCACCCATGCTCCCCTGACCTCAACCCCATTGAGAACCTCTGGAGCATCATCAAAAGGAGTGTCTATGATGGCAGGAGGCAGTTCACATCTAAGCAACAGCTCTGGGAGGGTATTCTGTCCTCATGCAAAACAATTGAAGCAGAAATCATCCAAAACCTGACAAATGCAATGGACGAGAGAGTTCAGAAGCTCCTTTTGAACAAGAGGTCCTATGTGCAAATGTAACATCACCTAGAATAAAGTTTTGAGCTGAAAACTGTTTGATTTCAGTTTGTAATAACCTGCTAATGCTTATAATTTCAAAAATGACCATTTTTTTGTTCTTTATTAAAATGAAAAGGTTGAAAACTCTGCTGTGCATAATAATTTGGAACATGCATTTTGAGTGCAGTTTGAGTTTTTTATTTTTTTAAAAATATACTGTTATCATAGGCAGTTTGTTCAAAAACCTTTCAATTGTACTCTAATAGTTATTTGACTTGAAAATTACAATGACTGCAATTCATATAGGTAATTTGGGAATATCTGAGAAAATATTATTTGCATAATAATTTGGAACACAGTGTATAGGAATTACAAGGGTAAGTAGCAGCCAGGTACTGCTAATCAAATGCCCTTCATTAATTGTTCTTCAGAAAGCCACCTTTAGCTAAAGTTTTGACAATTTGCTGCTTTAGCACATTTTGCCACAAAGCTAAAAAAGAAAAATATCAGCAATGATCTAAGAGAAAGAAGCAATTCTTATTGCTCTTCAATTTAGGAGGCGTTATAAGTAGTGTTGAGCGATACCTTCCGATATCGGGAAATATCGGATCGGATTGGATCTGACCGATACCGAAAAAGTATCGGATATCGCCGATTCCGATACCGGAAACCAATGCAAGTCAATGGGACAGAAATATCGGAATGAAAATAAACCCTTTCTTTCCTTGTAGGTTAATTCTACATGAAGGAAAACAACTAAGAATAATGTATAATGTATTGGGGGAGGTGGGGGAGACAATAAAGGCATAGAGGTTTAGCCCAATCAAATGGAATAGCAGGAATTAATATTTTTTTTTAAGACGTTCTGAGTTACGGAAATATTGACTATGTTAAGTATTTTTATATTTTGTCAGATATTTATGTTTCACTACTTCCATGCTCTTCACCTTCTTTTTTACTTCTCCCACACTTTCTCCTTCATCATCTTCAGCATCTTTTTCATCCACTTCTTCTTCACCTTCTTCATCTTCTTCTTCTTCACCTTCTTCGTATTATTCTTTTTTTTTACATTCTTCATATTCTACTTCTTGATCTTCTTCATCTTCTTCTTCTTCATCATATTCTTATTTGTGGCAGGCATTCCTGTAGTTGTTATCTATAAAAGGTTGGACATTACACCTTTCGTTCTGCCCGTCACAAAAGATTTACAACAGGATTTGTCCGCGTTCAGTTTGGCCTGCAGCAGCAGGTCTTTTCCAGGGGCACCACGAGGAGGAACGGACTCACCCCCATACACTGCTTAGTCATCTTCTGCTTATAATTTAGATATTATCTTTTGCTCTGATTTTTAGTCTTATGCTTAATGTTCTTCCGCTTTTTGTTCTACAGCTTCTTGTATTTCTGCTTCTTGGTTTTCTGTCTCTTGTTCTTCTGTATCTTGGTGCTTGTCTTCTCTTCTTTGTCCTCTTGGTCAACTTCTTCAGGGTCATCTTCTTGGTCTTCTTCGGGGTGGTCTTCAGGGTCGTCGTCTTCGGGGGTCCTCACCTTCGGGGTCCTCGTCTTCTTCGGGTTGGTCTTCTGGGTCCTCGTCTTCGGGGTCCTCATCTTCTTCGGGGTGGTCTTCAGGGTCCTCGTCTTCTTCGGGGTGGTCTTCAGGGTCCTCGTCTTCTTCGGGGTGGTCTTCAGGGTCCTCGTCTTCAGGGTCCTCGTCTTCGGGGTCCTCGTCTTCTTAGGGTTGGTCTTCAGGGTCCTCGTCTTCAGGGTCCTCGTCAGGGAGATCTAGAGTGATTACCAAGAACCATTTCAAAAAGCTTGAACTTGGAAATGTAGCAGAAGGTACAAGAAAGCTGAGGAACTACCGAGGACTAGCTGACGGTACTGGAACCCGGATGGGTAGCAGAAGGTACAAGAGCCAATGGAACTGCCGAAGACCAGCTGACGGTACTGGAACTCGGTTACTAAGCAGGAGGTACCTGTGCCAGAAAGCACTACCAAGGACCAGCAGACGTTGGTGGAACTTGGATACCGAGAAGGAGGCACCTAATCCAAAGGCACTGCCGAGAACCAGCTGACGGTACTGGAACCCGGATGGGTAGCAGAAGGTACCCATGAAAAAAAAAGTTCAAGGCCGCGAGCCGGCGGCAGTTACCAAAACCCACAGTCCTACAGGGGGTGCTTGTCCTATTGGCACTATGGAACCAGCCTCCATTGCCAGATCCCGCAGCCCACATAGGAGTCACCTAAACTGCAGGCACCATAGAGTCGGCTAACCCGACCGCAACACGACAGGACAACGCATTGGAGGCAAAGTGACGTTGACACTACCCGGAAACAGCTGGCGTGCTGGAACCAGGCTGGGCAGGAGGGAGTACCCGTGCCAAAGTCACTGCCGAGGACCAGCTGAAGGTACTGGAACCCAGATGGGTAGCAGAAGGTACAAGAGCCAATGGAACTGCCGAAGACCAGCTGACGGTACTGGAACTCGGTTACTAAGCAGGAGGTACCTGTGCCAGAAAGCACTACCAAGGACCAGCAGAAGCTGGTGGAACTTGGATACCGAGAAGGAGGCACCTAATCCAAAGGCACTGCCGAGAACCAGCTGACGGTACTGGAACCCGGATGGGTAGCAGAAGGTACCCATGTAAAAAAAAGTTCAAGGCCGCGAGCGGCCGCAGTTACCAGGACCCACAGTCCTATAGGGGGTGCTTGTCCTATTGGCACTATGGAACCAGCCTTCATTGCCAGATCCCGCAGCCCACATAGGAGTCACCTAAACTGCAGGCACCATAGAGTCGGCTAACCCGACCGCAACACGACAGGACAACGAATTGGAGGCAAAGTGACGTTGACACTACCCGGAAACAGCTGGCGTGCTGGAACCAGGCTGGGCAGGAGGGAGTACCCGTGCCAAAGTCACTGCCGAGAACCAGCTGACGGTACTGGAACCCGGATGGGTAGTAGAAGGTACAAGAGCAAATGGAACTACCGAGGACCAGCTGACGGTACTGGAACCCGGATGGGTAGCAGAAGGTACAAGAGCCAATGGAACTGCCGAAGACCAGCTGACGGTACTGGAACTCGGTTACTAAGCAGGAGGTACCTGTGCCAGAAAGCACTACCAAGGACCAGCAGACGTTTGTGGAACTTGGATACCGAGAAGGAGGCACCTAATCCAAAGGCACTGCCGAGAACCAGCTGACGGTACTGGAACCCGGATGGGTAGCAGAAGGTACCCATGTAAAAAAAAATTCAAGGCCGCGAGCCGGCCGCAGTTACCAAAACCCGCAGTCCTACAGGGGGTGCTTGTCCTATTGGCACTATGGAACCAGCCTTCATTGCCAGATCCCGCAGCCCACATAGGAGTCACCTAAACTGCAGGCACCATAGAGTCGGCTAACCCGACCGCAACACGACAGGACAACGCATTGGAGGCAAAGTGACGTTGACACTACCCGGAAACAGCTGGCGTGCTGGAACCAGGCTGGGCAGGAGGGAGTACCCGTGCCAAAGTCACTGCCGAGAACCAGCTGACGGTACTGGAACCCGGATGGGTAGTAGAAGGTACAAGAGCAAATGGAACTACCGAGGACCAGCTGACGGTACTGGAACCCGGATGGGTAGCAGAAGGTACAAGAGCCAATGGAACTGCCGAAGACCAGCTGACGGTACTGGAACTCGGTTACTAAGCAGGAGGTACCTGTGCCAGAAAGCACTACCAAGGACCAGCAGACGTTGGTGGAACTTGGATACCGAGAAGGAGGCACCTAATCCAAAGGCACTGCCGAGAACCAGCTGACGGTACTAGAACCCAGATGGGTAGCAGAAGGTACCCATGTAAAAAAAAGTTCAAGGCCGCGAGCCGGCCGCAGTTACCAAAACCCACAGTCCTACAGGGGGTGCTTGTCCTATTGGCACTATGGAACCAGCCTTCATTGCCAGATCCCGCAGCCCACATAGGAGTCACCTAAACTGCAGGCACCATAGAGTCGGCTAACCCGACCGCAACACGACAGGACAACGCATTGGAGGCAAAGTGACGTTGACACTACCCGGAAACAGCTGGCGTGCTGGAACCAGGCTGGGCAGGAGGGAGTACCCGTGCCAAAGTCACTGCCGAGAACCAGCTGACGGTACTGGAACCCGGATGGGTAGTAGAAGGTACAAGAGCAAATGGAACTACCGAGGACCAGCTGACGATACTGGAACCCGGATGGGTAGCAGAAGGTACAAGAGCCAATGGAACTGCCGAAGACCAGTTGACGGTACTGGAACTCAGTTACTAAGCAGGAGGTACCTGTGCCAGAAAGCACTACCAAGGACCAGCAGACGTTGGTGGAACTTGGATACCGAGAAGGAGGCACCTAATCCAAAGGCACTGCCGAGAACCAGCTGACGGTACTGGAACCCGGATGGGTAGCAGAAGGTACCCATGTAAAAAAAAGTTCAAGGCCGCGAGCCGGCAGCAGTTACCAAAACCCGCAGTCCTACAGGGGGTGCTTGTCCTATTGGCACTATGGAACCAGCCTTCATTGCCAGATCCCGCAGCCCACATAGGAGTCACCTAAACTGCAGGCACCATAGAGTCGGCTAACCCGACCGCAACACGACAGGACAACGCATTGGAGGCAAAGTGACGTTGACACTACCCGGAAACAGCTGGCGTGCTGGAACCAGGCTGGGCAGGAGGGAGTACCCGTGCCAAAGTCACTGCCGAGAACCAGCTGACGGTACTGGAACCCGGATGGGTAGTAGAAGGTACAAGAGCAAATGGAACTACCGAGGACCAGCTGACGGTACTGGAACCCGGATGGGTAGCAGAAGGTACAAGAGCCAATGGAACTGCCGAAGACCAGCTGACGGTACTGGAACTCGGTTATTAAGCAGGAGGTACCTGTGCCAGAAAGCACTACCAAGGACCAGCAGACGTTGGTGGAACTTGGATACCGAGAAGGAGGCACCTAATCCAAAGGCACTGCCGAGAACCAGCTGACGGTACTGGAACCCGGATGGGTAGCAGAAGGTACCCATGTAAAAAAAAGTTCAAGGCCGCGAGCCGGCAGCAGTTACCAAAACCCACAGTCCTACAGGGGGTGCTTGTCCTATTGGCACTATGGAACCAGCCTTCATTGCCAGATCCCGCAGCCCACATAGGAGTCACCTAAACTGCAGGCACCATAGAGTCGGCTAACCCGACCGCAACACGACAGGACAACGCATTGGAGGCAAAGTGACGTTGACACTACCCGGAAACAGCTGGCGTGCTGGAACCAGGCTGGGCAGGAGGGAGTACCCGTGCCAAAGTCACTGCCGAGAACCAGCTGACGGTACTGGAACCCGGATGGGTAGTAGAAGGTACAAGAGCAAATGGAACTACCGAGGACCAGCTGACGATACTGGAACCCGGATGGGTAGCAGAAGGTACAAGAGCCAATGGAACTGCCGAAGACCAGCTGACGGTACTGGAACTCAGTTACTAAGCAGGAGGTACCTGTGCCAGAAAGCACTACCAAGGACCAGCAGACGTTGGTGGAACTTGGATACCGAGAAGGAGGCACCTAATCCAAAGGCACTGCCGAGAACCAGCTGACGGTACTGGAACCCGGATGGGTAGCAGAAAGTACTCATGTAAAAAAAAGTTCAAGGCCGCGAGCCGGCCGCAGTTACCAAAACCCACAGTCCTACAGGGGGTGCTTGTCCTATTGGCACTATGGAACCAGCCTTCATTGCCAGATCCCGCAGCCCACATAGGAGTCACCTAAACTGCAGGCACCATAGAGTCGGCTAACCCGACCGCAACATGACAGGACAACGCATTGGAGGCAAAGTGACGTTGACACTACCCAGAAACAGCTGGCGTGCTGGAACCAGGCTGGGCAGGAGGGAGTACCCGTGCCAAAGTCACTGCCGAGAACCAGCTGACGGTACTGGAACCCGGATGGGTAGTAGAAGTTACAAGAGCAAATGGAACTACCGAGGACCAGCTGACGGTACTGGAACCCGGATGGGTAGCAGAAGGTACAAGAGCCAATGGAACTGCCGAAGACCAGCTGACGGTACTGGAACTCGGTTACTAAGCAGGAGGTACCTGTGCCAGAAAGCACTACCAAGGACCAGCAGACGTTGGTGGAACTTGGATACCGAGAAGGAGGCACCTAATCCAAAGGCACTGCCGAGAACCAGCTGACGATACTGGAACCCGGATGGGTAGCAGAAGGTACCCATGTAAAAAAAAGTTCAAGGCCGCGAGCCGGCAGCAGTTACCAAAACCCACAGTCCTACAGGGGGTGCTTGTCCTATTGGCACTATGGAACCAGCCTTCATTGCCAGATCCCGCAGCCCACATAGGAGTCACCTAAACTGCAGGCACCATAGAGTCGGCTAACCCGACCGCAACACGACAGGACAACGCATTGGAGGCAAAGTGACGTTGACACTACCCGGAAACAGCTGGCGTGCTGGAACCAGGCTGGGCAGGAGGGAGTACCCGTGCCAAAGTCACTGCCGAGAACCAGCTGACGGTACTGGAACCCGGATGGGTAGTAGAAGGTACAAGAGCAAATGGAACTACCGAGAACCAGCTGGCGGTGCTGGAACCCAGGGTAAATACTAAAAACAGAGTGGAGCCAGAGTTGTAATTGGAGCAAGTTTTAAATCCGTAGTACAGTGGATGTGGACAAAGCAGGAGAATTTGCCGGACACACAGCTGGGGATCAGCTGACGTTACTGAACTCCAATAACATTGGAGCAAGCGTTGACTGTGCAGACGGCACTTCTGAGCAGCAACTAGCGGTATTGGAGCCCAGGGTAAATACTAAAAACGGAGGAGCCAGAGGTGTATTTGGAGGAAGTTTTAAATCCGTAGTACAGTGGATGTGGACAAAGCAGGAGAATTTACCGGACACACAGCTGGGGATCAGCTGACGTTACTGAACCCCAATAACACTGGAGCAAGCTTTGACTGTGCAGACGGCACTTCTGAGCAGCAACTAGCGGTATTGGAGCCCAGGGTAAATACTAAAAAGGGAGGAGCCAGAGGTGTATTTGGAGGAGGTTTTAAATCCGTAGTACAGTGGATGTGGACAAAGCAGGAGAATTTGCCGGACACACAGCTGGGGATCAGCTGACGTTACTGAACCCCAATAACACTGGAGCAAGCGTTGACTGTGCAGACGGCACTTCTGAGCAGCAACTAGCGGTATTGGAGCCCAGGGTAAATACTAAAAACGGAGGAGCCAGAGGTGTATTTGGAGGAGGTTTTAAATCCGTAGTACAGCGGATGTGGACAAAGCAGGAGAATTTGCCGGACACACAGCTGGGGATCAGCTGACGTTACTGAACCCCAATAACACTGGAGCAAGCATTGACTGTGCATACGGCACTTCTGAGCAGCAACTAGCGGTATTGGAGCCCAGGGTAAATACTAAAAACGGAGGAGCCAGAGGTGTAATTGGAGCAACTTTAAAATCTGTAGTAGTGAGAATGTGGACAGAGCAGGAGAAATTGCCGTCCGCACAGCAGGGGAACAGCTGACGTTACTGAACCCCAATAACACGGCAGCAAGTGTTGACTGTGCAGACGGCACTTCCGAGCGCCAACTGGCGGTGTTGGAGCTCAGGGATAATACTGAAAACAGAGGAGCCAGAGGTGTAATTGGAGCAACTTTAAAATCTGTAGTAGTGAGAATGTGGACAGAGCAGGAGAAATTGCTGTCCGCACAGCAGGGGAACAGCTGACGTTACTGAACCCCAATAACACGGCAGCAAGTGTTGACTGTGCAGACGGCACTTCCGAGCGCCAACTGGCGGTGTTGGAGCTCAGGGATAATACTGAAAACAGAGGAGCCAGAGGTGTAATTGGAGCAACTTTAAAATCTGTAGTAGTGAGAATGTGGACAGAGCAGGAGAAATTGCTGTCCGCACAGCAGGGGAACAGCTGACGTTACTGAACCCCAATAACACGGCAGCATGTGTTGACTGTGCAGACGGCACTTCCGAGCGCCAACTGGCGGTGTTGGAGCTCAGGGATTACAGTTCAGGTGGTGGAAACATGAACAGAACAGGAGACCTGGATACTGTTGCCAACCAATTATTTATTCTGGAAGAGGACTGGCAAATTCATGAGAGATCCAGGCCTTGTTCATTTTGAGAAAAGTAAGCCGGTCAACGTTATCGGAGGATAGTCGCATGCGACGGTCTATTAGTACACCACCTGTGGCACTAAAGACGCGTTCCGATAATACACTAGCAGCAGGGCAAGCTAGCACCTCCAATGCATACTGACTAAGCTCTGGCCATGTATCCAGCTTACAGACCCAAAACTTGAAGGGAGAAGAGCCGTCTGGGAGTACACTAAGAGGGCAAGACATGTAGTCTGTCACCATCTGACGGAAACGTTGCCTCCTGCTGACTGGAGCCGTCTGTGATGGTGTAGACATTTGTGGCGGCGGGGACACAAAACTTTGCCACATTTTGGCCATACTGGTCTTGCCTTGTGCTGAGGCGCTGCTTCTGCTCCCTCTTTGTGCAGAGCTTCCTCCACTGCCTCGACGCACTGAGCTGCTTTGTAAAGCACTAGCAGCACTGCTCTCGGTTGGAATGGAGAACATGATGGAATGCACCAGTGCGTCTTGGTACTCCCGCATTTTACGCTCCCGGTTCAACGGTGTTATGAGGCTTTGTAAGTTGTCCCGGTAGCGAGGATCTAGGAGGGTGGACACCCAATAATCAGCCGTGTTGAGAATGTGGGCGATGCGGCGGTCGTTTCTCAGGCACTGCAGCATGAAATCAACCATGTGCTGCAGACTGCCAACTGGCCAAGAAATGCTGTCCCCTGCTTGAGGCGTGATCTCTGCCTGCTCTGCATCACCCCACCCTCGCTCTAGATACTGACTACTAGAGCATTGTGTACCTCCCTCCTCTGGACAGATGTCTTCCTCATCCATTGACTCCTCCTCATCCTCCTCACAAAGTGTCCCCTGCCTAGGCCATTGTGAGGAACCACGTTGCGCAGACTGTAGAGAAGCAGATGGCATTTGTGACTCCTCATCCTCCACCTCTTCCAAAACCTCGTCCCTTAGTGCTTGCAGTGTTTTTTCAAGCAGGCAGATAAGGGGGATAGTCATGCTGACTAGTGCATCATCTGCACTCGCCATCCACGTGGAATAATCGAAGGCACGCAAAACGTGGCAAATGTCCTTCATAGAGGCCCACTCAGTGGTGGTGAAGTGTGAACGGCGCGCACTGCGACTTGTTTGCGCCTGCTGCAGCTGGTACTCCATTACTGCTGCCTGCTGCTCACACAACCTCTCCAACATATGTAACGTTGAATTCCACCTGGTGGGTAGGTCACATATGATGCGATGTTCCGGAAGACGTAATCGGCGCTGCAGAGCTGCAATGCGTGATCTTGCATTGCTGGAACGCCGCAAGTGAGCGCACTCTATGCGGACCTTGTGAAGCAGTGTATCAAGATCCGGATAGTCCCTCAAAAAACTCTGCACGACCAAGTTGAGCACATGTGCCAGACATGGGATGTGAGTGAGGTTGCCTAGGCCCAGAGCTGCCACCAGATTTCGGCCATTGTCACACACTACCATGCCTGGCTGGAGATTCGCTGGCACAAACCACACGTCGCTCTGCTGCTTGATGGCATTCCAGAGCTCCTGCGCTGTGTGGCTTCGATTCCCCAAAGAAATTAATTTTAATACGGCCTGTTGACGTTTGGCCACGGCTGTGCTCATATTGGTCACCATAACAGGTAACCGTTCACGGGTCGATGTGGAGGTAGACCGTGACGGCTCCTGCAGCGCTGATTCAGAGGAACTGGAGTATGAGGAGGAGTCAATGTGTACAGACTGGATTCCTGCAATCCTTGGAGTTGGCAGAACACGTACAGCGCCACTCTCAAGATTTGTACCCGGCTCCACAACATTTACCCAATGGGCAGTGAGGGAAAGGTATCGTCCCTGTCCATGCTTACTGGTCCACGCATCGGTGGTCAGGTGGACCTTGCTACTGATGGCGTTTTGTAGCTCATGTTTAATTTTTCCCTCCACATGATGTTGCAGGGCAGGGACGGCTTGCCTGCTGAAATAAAAGAGGCTGGGCACGTTGTATTGTGGGACTGCCAATGCCATAAAGTTATGGAATGTGTCAGTCTCCACCAGCCTGAATGATAGCATTTCAAGGGCCAGTAGTTTAGCAATGCCAGCATTCAGAGCCTGTGCTCGGGGGTGGTTTGCCGAGTATGGGCGTCTTTTCTCCCATGCCTGTGCTAATGATGGCTGTAGACTGGCCTGGGAGTGTGAGGATGACTGGGAAAGTGGTGCTGTGGGTGGAATTACACTGTGTCTCTGTACAACAGTGCCAGAGATTCATCCATGGCGATCCTGTGAGGAAGCCGAACCAGCTGTGTGTGAGCTGGAGGAAGAGGCTACAACACGAGCTGAAGAGGTGGTAGGTGGCGCTGTAGGTTGGCCTAGGTCTTCAGTGTGTTTTTGTAACTCCACCACGTGCTTGGTCCGCACATGTTTCCACATATTTGTGGTATTGAGGTTGCTGACACTTTTCCCTCTTTTCACCTTCTGATTACACAGCTTGCATTTGACAAAGCAAATGTCATCTGCAACTGTGTCAAAAAAGGACCAGGCACTGCAAGTCTTGGGAGCGCCCGCTTTGGATTTTGGAAGAGCCATGCTCCTAATGGGTGCCGAAGTGGAGGCTACAGGCAACCAAGTCTGCCCCCTCCCTCTCCCTCCTTTTTGGGCCGTTCGGGGAATCTCTTCCTCAGAGCTGCTCCCACCACCTTCCTGTCCCTCACGCCATGTTGGGTCAAGGACCTCATCATCTACACCACCCTTTTCAAACAACTGCTTCTCCTGGGTAGTCTCGACAGCACAGTACGCACCAGAAAGTGGCACCTGAGTCTCATCATCAGATGCGTACTGAGGTGTGCTGCTGACCATAGGCACTGGCCCACCCGTCTCTTCAGATTCAGAGAGACAAAACGGTTGCGCATCACTGCATACTACCTCTTCTTCAAATTCTCGAATTCTGCTTGGCTGGCCCCCTCGTTCCAAGCCAAGAGATTCAGAGAACAGAAGTAGAGATGGCTCCTGTCCAGGGCTCTCTGACTGCCTGGGCAATTTGGCAGGGGGTGAAGAGACAGATGGGTGCTCTTCAGTGTTCAGGACCTGAGAGGATCTGGAACTAATTGAAGTCGATGCGTTAGCTGCCATCCATCCGACAATGGCTTCAATTTGGTCCTCGCGCAGCAGTGGGGTACGGCTAGCTCCTACAAAGCTGCGCATAAAGGACTGTTCCCTGGTAAAACTGGGGAATGCTGAGTCACTGGTGCCCACAGCAGGCACAGAATCCCCACGTCCTCTCCCTGCAGGCACAGAATCCTCACGTCCTCTCCCTGCAGAAACTCCACACCCACGCCCACGCCCACGCCCACGACCACATGCCTTACTCCCTGCCTTCTTCATCTTGGTAGACTGATAAAGATAGGCAGAAAAGTACTAAGGGCTTAGTGTGCTTATTCCTGAACAGCTGCTAACAGGTATAAGAAACACTAATTTTAAAAAAGTGTGGACTAGACTTTAATATGAGCTAATGTGGCCTACACAACTGTAAAGTGGAGTGTTTGGTGAACTTTATTTAGGTTTTTTTTGTCACAAAAAGACACTGGATGTGCCTAAAGATGTAATAACGATAGTATCACAAACTTTTTGTAGCTATTACAATGTAGGAAGGTAACCTACAATGCAATAGATGAGGCTGCAAAAAATAGGCTAATACTAATCTGGCTGGGGCTGCAGGGCCCAATGCTGCAGAAAGGCTCCTCTAACTACTCCTATATAGTGTGTTTGGAACCAATTTAGCTGAATACGGATGGAACCACCACACTAATAGGAGAAATCAGGAAAAATTATGAATTGGCAAAAAAGGACAATGTATGAGGCAGTGACACACACTGAGTGCACTACAACCAGATGTGGTTGAAGCACACACTACAGGGTACAGGGTGAGCTGCACTCACACACCAGACCTTGCAGACAGCGGTGAACAGTACAGATGCAGAGCACTGTGCAATAGCGCTGCAAGACCAAAAAAATTTCTCTATCTACTCCTATATAGTGTGTTTGGAACCAATTTAGCTGAATACGGATGGAACCACCACACTAATAGGAGATATCAGGAAAAATTATGAATTGGCAAAAAAGGACAATGTATGAGGCAGTGACACACACTGAGTGCACTACAACCAGACGTGGTTGAAGCACACACTACAGGGTGAGCTGCACTCACACACCAGACCTTGCAGACAGCGGTGAACAGTACAGATGCAGAGCACTGTGCACTAGCGCTGCAAGACCAAAAAAATTTCTCTATCTACTCCTATATAGTGTGTTTGGAACCAATTTAGCTGAATACGGATGGAACCACCACACTAATAGGAGATATCAGGAAAAATTGTGAATTGGCAAAAAAGGACAATGTATGAGGCAGTGACACACACTGAGTGCACTACAACCAGACGTGGTTGAAGCACACACTACAGGGTGAGCTGCACTCACACACAGAGACCTTGCAGAAAGCGGTGAACAGCAGAGAACTGTGCACTAGCACTGCAAGGCACAGCGATTTATAAAGTAGCTTGGGTAAAGCAGAATAGACCAAATAGGTAGCTAAAACTGTCCCTCAAAACAACAGCATCCTATCCCTAACTGAATTCACAGCAGAGTGAGCTCAAAATGGCGGCGGCTTTTATAGTGCATCATGACATCATTTCAGCAGCCAATCACAGCCATGCCATTAGTTAAGATGCCTACATGCCTAACAGGATGTGCCCACACTTCTTAGGATCCTCATTGGCTGAATAAAATGAAAATGGCTCATTGCATTATGGGAACTTCCGATTCCGGTATACGATATTGCAAAAGAATCGGAATTAAGTATCGGAATTCCGATACCGCGAATATCGGCCAATACCAGATATTTCAGTATCGGAATGCTCAACACTAGTTATAAGGCCATTTCCAAACAATTTGGAGTCCATCATTCTAGAATGAGAAAGATTATTCACAAGTGGAAATATTCAAGATAGTTGACAATCTTCCCCATTGTGGGTGTGTCAGTAAATTTAACCCAAATTCAGACTGTGAAATGCTCTGGGAAATAGTAAAAAAACCCAAGATCAACAGCTCAGATTCTAAAGAACTCAGAAAGGCTAAATTCACACTATGTTTGTGTAATTAATAGTGTTGAGCGAGTATGTTGTGTTCAGAGTATGCTCGGGCCGAGCTTCGAGTATTTATAGCTGCTCGGTGATATGGTTGAATCGCTCCCGTGTGCATGATTTGCAACTGTTTGGCAGCTTTATTACATGTGAGGAATGTGTAAGAAATAGACATTCCTCACATGTAATAAAGCTGTCAAACAGTTGCAAATCATGCACACGGGAGCGATTCGACCATATCACCGAGCAGCTATAAATACTCGAAGCTCGGCCTGAGCATACTCGGCGAAAGGGTTAATAGAACATACTCGCTCAACACTAGTAATTAACTATTTGGTGAAAACCAAGCACAGTGCATCTACACAAACACCTCATTCAAACTGCCAAGCACTGTGATGATTTGGGCTTGTTTTATAGCCAGAGAACCCTGGGCACCTTGTCATTGAGTCGATCATTAACTCCTCTGCATATCAAAGTATTCTAGAGTCAAATGTGAAGCCATCTATCTAAAAGATAAAGGTTGACTGAAACTAGGTCATGCAACAGGACAATGTTCCCAAGCACACAAGCAAATATACAGTACATCAGAATGTCTGAAAACGTAAAGATGGAAGGTGTTGCGATGACTAGTCAAAGTCTAAATCTCATCCCAATTGAAATGCTGTGATTGGACCTTCAGAAAACTTTGTGTAAATGAATGTTCACAATCCTCAATGAACTTAAGCAATGTTGTAAAGAGTGAGCCATAATTCCTTCAGAATGATGTGAGAGACTGATATAGCAATGCAGAAAATAATTGTAACATACCTGGCGGCGTCCTTGCATGGTGGTCCATCTCCCACTGTGCAAGAGCGCGCACTTGATCTCCAGTCCAGAATGTCTCTCTGGCTTCCCTCCATGCTGTCTGTTTGTGTCTGTTTCTGCTGCTTAAGGGTGGCGCCCGATCACTTCCTGCTTTTTGTACCTGCTGTGGGTCACACCCCTTGTGCGTCCTCAGCCTATTGCTGTCTGTCACCTGGTATATAGCTCAGCTGCTCCCATCTATTCCTGCCTGAGCATAGTGTTTCATTCAGTGTGTGCTTGCACTCTGAAGGTGCCAGGTCCCGTTCTGTGTTCTCTTGTCTGCCTATCCTGGAGGCTGTATTTCCAGGCCTGTCTGAACACGCTCCTAGCCTGTTCCTCCCGCCTTCTAGGGGCCGATTACCTAGACCCGCTCCTGTATCTTGTCTGTCCTGTCTGAACACGCTCCTTGCCTGTTTGTCCTGCCTCTCTGGGGGCCGTATTCCCAGACCCGCTCCTGTATTCCGCTGCAGTGTCGGTCTCCTCCGTACACTCAGTTCCAGTCTGAACTCTCTCCTATCCTTTACCTGTTTTGCCTCTATGTCCGTTCCCTTCCTTTTTCTGCAGAGTCTGAACTCGTACCTAACTCCTGCTTGTTGTCTCTGTACTCCCGTTTGTGAGTTTGTGGTCCACTCGCTACTTCTCTGCAAGTACCCTGTGGGTGTCTGGCTCTGCCTTTCCCTTCCTGTCTGTTCCGTGTGAACAGAGCCCTGTCCCCCCTACTCAGCCTTGCCTGCTCTGACTCCTTTGCTCACTGCTCCGGCGGTTCTAGCCTGCTCTGACTCCTTTGCTCACCGCTCCGGCGGTTCTAGCCTGCTCTGACTCCTTTGCTCACCGCTCCGGCGGTTCTAGTCTGCTCTGACTCCTTTGCTCACCGCTCTGGCGGTTCTAGCCTGCTCTGACTCCTTTGCTTACCGCTCCGGCGGTTCTAGTCTGCTCTGACTTCTTTGCTCACCGCTCTGGCGGTTCTAGCCTGCTCTGACTCCTTTGCTTACCGCTCCGGCGGTTCTAGCCTGTTCTGACTCCTTTGCTCACCGCTCCGGCGGTTCTAGCCTGCTCTGACTCCTTTGCTCACCGCTCCGGCGGTTCTAGTCTGCTCTGACTCCTTTGCTTACCGCTCCGGCGGTTCTAGCCTGCTCTGACTTCTTGCTCACTGCTCCGCAGCCTTGCTCCGCTCTGACCCTTTTGCTCACTGCTCCGGCAGTCCTGTCCTGCCCTGCTTCTGCCCGCTGCTCCGGCAGTCCTGTCCTGTCCTGCCCTGCTTCTGCCCGCTGCTCCGGCAGTCCTGTCCTGCCCTGCTTCTGCCCGCTGCTCCGGCAGTCCTGTCCTGCCCTGCTTCTGCCCGCTGCTCCGGCAGTCCTGTCCTGCCCTGCTTCTGACCGCTGCTCCGGCAGTCCTGTCCTGCCCTGCTTCTGCCCGCTGCTCCGGCAGTCCTGTCCTGCCCTGCTTCTGCCCGCTGCTCCGGCAGTCCTGTCCTGCCCTGCTTGTGCTCGCTGCTCCTGCAGCCCCGTCCTGCTCTGTTCTTGCCCACCGCTTCGGGCATTCCCTCTCTGCTGTGGTTGTCTACCGCATCTGCGGTTCTGTGACCCAGTCTGTACTGGGTCTTAACCTTTCTGTGCTCCAGCCCGTCCTTTCGGCCAGTACCTCCCTGCCTGCATACTCGCCTGTATCCACCCATCTGCATACCTGCCGTGTTTGCTTACATCCACCAGTCTGTGCCAGCCTAACCTGCCTGCTCCAGTAATCCCAGTGTGGGTCAACCCCCGTGTCCGGAGTTTGACCTGGAGTAGCACCTGGTCCCTCTGCCCGGTTTCTCCCTGGTGCACTGGCGTCGTATGCCGTCGTGCCACCTTGGTCGGATCGGCCAGATACTTAGTCACGCCCCTCCAGGCACTCTCCGGTCCATGGTCCAGTGGAACCACAACACCCGCACACGCCAGTCAGTCCGGGCGTGTGCATAACAATAATTACTTCAACTTATTGCTACTATTGATTGATAGGATGTTTAATAAATATTGATATGGTGTAAATGGTCATGTGTTGTTCATCTGAGGTTGTATTTACCTAATTTTAAGAGCTTCTATCCACCAGATATTTCTTATTATGTTTTCACTAGTAAAACCATAGAATTTACTCAGTTTTTCTCATTTCTGGTAGGCTGCTAAAACAGTAGGCTACCTGGTCCACTGGGTTCACAATTAGATTATAGAGAATAATAAACATTAAAAATATTGTAGACACCTATAAGGTACTTTTTTATCACATTATGCCTATTTTGGACTAAAAAAAACAAACATTTTTCCTATAAGTTTTTCTTTTAATGTTGTTCTGTTTTGTCTGTAGCCAACCTATGTAGCAGCATAGTTCTTTGCCCTCAGAAAAGCACTGTTTGAAAAATGTTTTTTAGCCCAAGATAGATACAATGTAGTGTCTGATGCTGAAAATTAGTGATACTTTGTTACTATTGTATGAGCATTATATATGAGTTCTTGTTTAGACACTTTTCTATATCCTGGTATTACAACCCCTGGCAAAAATTATGGAATCAACGGGCTCGGAGGATGTTCATTCATGTTATGCACACGCACGGGCTGACTGGCGTGTGCGTGATTTAGTGATTCCACTGTGCCATGAGCCGGAAAGTGCCTGGAGGGGCGTAACTAAGGATCAACCCGATCCGACCAAGGTTGCACGACGGCTAACGACGCCGTGCACCAGGGATGAACAGAGCAGAGGGACAAGGTGCTACTCCAGGCCAGACCCCGGACACGGCTGTTGACCCACACCGGGAAATACAGGAACAGGCAGGTTAGGCTGGCACACAGACAGGTGGGTTTAGGCAGGCACGGCTGGCATGCAGACATGTGGGCACTGGCAGGCACGGCTGGAGTGCAGACAGGAGGATACTGGCAGGCACGGCTGGTATGCAGACAGGAGGGTACTGACAAGTACGGCTGGCGTGCAGACGGGAAGGTACTAGCAGGTTGGAGCACGGGCTGGATAGGGTCCAGTACAGACTGGGATTCAGGAACAGAACCGCAGAAGTGGTAGACAAGCAGAGCAAAGAGGAACTGCTGGAGCGGTGGGCAGGGCGTAGCAGAGAGGTACCACCAGAGCCGTGAGCAAGGCAGAGCAGGGAGAAACCGCCGGAGCGGTAAGCAAGGCAGAGCAGGGAGAAACCGCCAGAGCGGTGAGCAAGGCAGAGCAGGCAGGAACCGCCGGAGCGGTGAGCAAGGCAGAGCAGGCAGGAACCGTCGGAGCGGTGAGCAAGGCAGAGCAGGCAGGAACCGCCGGAGCGGTGAGCAAGGCAGAGCACCCAGGAACCACCTGAGCGGTGAGCAAGGCAGAGCAGGCAGGAACTGCCGGAGCGGTGAGCAAGGCAGAGCAGGCAGGAACCGCCGGAGTGGTGAGCAAGGCAGAGCACCCAGGAACCGCCGGAGCGGTGAGCAAGGCAGAGCAGGCAGGAACTGCCGGAGCGGTGAGCAAGGCAGAGCAGGAAGGAACCGCCGGAGCGGTGAGCAAGGCAGAGCAGGCAGGAACCGCCGGAGCGGTGAGCAAGGCAGAGCGGGCAGGAACCGCCGGAGCAGTCAGCAAGGCAAAGCGAGAAGGAACCGCCAGAGCGGCGAGCAAGGCAGAGAGGACAGGGCTCTGTTTACACTGAACAGACTGGAAGGGAAAAGCAGAACCAGATACACACAAGGTACTTGCAATGAAGTAGCGAGTGGACTCTAAACTCACAACAGAAGTACAGAGACATCCAGTAGGAGTTAGGTGCAGGTTCAGAGACTGCAGGAAAAGGGAGGGTACGGACACAGAGACAAACAGGCTAGGAGAGTGTTCAGACAGGAACTGACACTGAAACAAGATACAGGAACGAGTCTGGGTATGCAGCCCCCAGAGAGGCGGACAAACAGGCTAGGAGATTGTTCAGACAGGAACTGACACTGCAACAAGATACAGGAGCGTGTCTGGGTATACGGCCCCCAGAGAGGCGGACAAACAGGCTAAGAGATAGTTCAGACAGGCCTGGGAATACAGCCGCCAGGTTGGCGGACAGGCAAGAACAGAACGGGACCTGGCACATCAGAGGCAAGGAGCCCTCTGAAGGTAAGAGTTGCTCAGGCCCCAGCTTCAGGGTGGAGCTGGTTTAAATATCCAGTGACAGACAGCAATAGGCTGGAGACGCATTAAGGGTGTGCCTACAGCAGCTACAAGAAACAGGAAGTAACCGGGCCGCCGCCCTAAGCAGTCAGGACAGGGACAAGCAGACAGCAAGAACAGAAGTCAGGCTGGCAGACTGGACTGAAGAATAAGTTTGTGATCTTGCATAGTGGGAGATGGTACACTATGCAAGTATGCCGCCAGGTATGTTACAATTCAGTTGCTTAATGTTGTTGAAAAAAAGCAGATCACAGACATGGCACAAAACTAAAGTCATTTAAAATGGCAACTTTAGGGCTTTAAGAAACACTAAAAGAAATCAAGATTAAAAATGTGGTACTCAGTGAGAGTAATTTTTTTCAGACCAAGCAGAGGGAAAAAATTATGGAATCACTCAATTCTGATTTCTTTTAGTGTTTCTTAAAGCCCTAAAGTTGCCATTTGAAATGACTTTAGTTTTGTGCCATGTCTATGATCTGCTTTTTTTTCAACAACATTAAACAACTAAATGAACATCCTCCGAACCCGGTGATTTTATTATTTTTGCCAGGGGTTGTATATTTTGAAATTAAGGAGCTGTCCTTTCTGGATACAATAGACTGGTGAATGAGAACATATGGATACATTTAATATTAAACTAGTAATATTGAACCAGCTACATAATACTACCCATAATAAACCACCAGCACTAAAACAGTGCCCAAAAATTAATCTGCACATAACGCCAATAAAATAGTGTCAGCCATGTAGTATCCAACACACACTCAATAAGGCTTCATACAATCATTTCTTGTTTCATGTATGTGTTCTGTCCATGTTGTCCAGCCTGTAGATCAGTGCTGCTCATTGTTGAAATGGAGCTAAGGTGCTCGGTACTTGAATCGAGCAGGTTGAGCGCTCGGACAAGCTTGATTCGAGCACCGAGTATAATGAAAGTTAATGAGAAACTCAAGCATTTTTCCAGAAGACCCTAACAGGAGGGCTGCGGGGGCAGGAAAAGCACTGAAGTGGATGGAAATAGCCCTGAAATGGAATGGGAACAGCTTGGGTAAGACGTCTGGACGAATCTCTGACTCCCAGGTCGCTGCTGGGAATAATGTTGTCAGAGTTTTACTCCACTTTTACTGAATGAAAATAAAACAGACAAAATCAAAGATAAAATGAATTTTATAGGAAAAATGTTAGGAAACATTCATTTCTGTATAATGACTTATGTATAAGGCAAAATTAAAAACAAAACAAAAACACCCACCTCCTCCACCCCTTAATAGCCAGGCCATTTCTCACCATATTTCCCCATCGCCTATGACTACAGTAGATGACATAGTAGAGGGAGAAATAAAACTACACCCACCGGTAGTCACCAAAAAGGCTGCATGCACATGATCATTAATGCTGGCATTCTGGAAGCAGCATCCAAAATGCTGCAGTGTACAGTACAAGCACAGTGGATAGAATTAGTAGAATTAATAATCCTATGCCCACTGTGCTGTTTTATGCTGCGTAAACTCACCTGTGGTGCGGATTTCCTAGCCGCAGCATGTCAATTTCTCTTGTTCAGTCTTCTGTGCAGAATTTCCCCATAGACTTGCATTAGATCCAGGGGAGGAGTCCTGAGGAGATAATTTGCATATTCCCACTGAATTTTGGGGTAAGTGAAGAGTCTCCGCGAGCTCAAAGAACACTGGATTTTGGCTGTTGGAGCTGAAAAGAGGACATCGGTAAACCAGGGGAGGAGTCCTGAGGAGATAATTTGCATATTCCCACTGAATTTTGGGGTAAGTGAAGAGTCTCCGCGAGCTCAAAGAACACTGGATTTTGGCTGTTGGAGCTGAAAAGAGGACATCGGTAAACCAGGGGAGGAGTCCTGAGGAGATAATTTGCATATTCCCACTGCATTTTAGGGTAAGTGAAGAGTCTCCGCGAGCTCAAAGAACACTGGATTTTGGCTGTTGGAGCTGAAAAGAGGACATCGGTAAACCAGGGGAGGAGTCCTGAGGAGATAATTTGCATATTCCCACTGAATTTTGGGGTAAGTGAAGAGTCTCCGCGAGCTCAAAGAACACTGGATTTTGGCTGTTGGAGCTGAAAAGAGGACATCGGTAAACCAGGGGAGGAGTCCTGAGGAGATAATTTGCATATTCCCACTGCATATTAGGGTAAGTGAAGAGTCTCCGCGAGCTCAAAGAACACTGGATTTTGGCTGTTGGAGCTGAAAAGAGGACATCGGTAAACCAGGGGAGGAGTCCTGAGGAGATCATTTGCATATTCCCACTGCATTTTAGGGTAAGTGAACAGTCTCCGCGAGCTCAAAGAACACTGGATTTTGGCTGTTGGAGCTGAAAAGAGGACATCGGTAAACCGATCGGTAAGCTTTTTTTTTTTAAGCTTTTTTCACTGTTTTCAGAACATTAACAGTAAGAACATGGAAGAGTCCAGGAGCCATTTGGTGAGCTGCATATCCTGCTACATATTCACAGACTTGCCAGTGGAAAAGCCAAACTTCACATGCCAGAAATGCAAGCTTGTGTCCCTGTTGGAGGAAAGGTTGCAAAATCTAGAAGAGAGGTTAACTACCTTGAAAATCATTAAGGAAGGTGAAGAGTTCTTAGACAGAGCAGAATTATCTCTTCATGATTCAGAAAGAGAAGAAATTCGAACTGCACCTGACGAAACAGAGGAATGGAAGCATGTGACCCAGAGAAGCAGGAGGATCGAGAGGCAGTCAGCACCCATACTGCTCAGGAACCAGTACAAGGCTCTCACGCAGAAGAACCATGAAGAAATACAGCAAAATAAGACTTTGCCAGCAATGAATAACCTTGTAAGCCCTCAGAATCCTCCTGGATGGAGAAAGAAGAATGTTGTGAAGAAAAAACGGAGAGTGGTGGTCATGGGGGATTCCCTGTTAAGAGGAACAGAGGCCGCTATCTGCAGACCAGACATAACCTCAAGAGAAATGTGCTGTCTTCCAGGAGCAAAAATTAAAGATGTGTCTGACAGGATATCAAGACTCTTCAGACCTACAGATCACTACCCATTCCTGCTAATACATGTGGGGACAAATGACACCGCAAGAAAGGACCTGGAAACCATCTGCAGTGACTTTGAAGACTTAGGCAAGAAAGTGAAAGAATTGGGAGCGCAGGTGGTCTTCTCATCCATCATCCCAGTGGATGGCCATGGAACAATGAGGTGGAATAAGATTCTACAGGTGAACAACTGGCTACGTCGATGGTGCCATCAACAAGGATTTGGATTTCTGGATCACGGAATGAATTACCTATACGATGGACTACTTGCTAGAGATGGGGTGCACCTTACGAAGACTGGAAAACATGTATTTGGAAGTCGCCTTGCTACACTCATCAGGAGAGCTTTAAACTAGAACAATGTGGGAAGGGAAGCAAAAGGCCAGAAAAAGCCATACAGCTGACAAATACTATTGAGATCTCTGCTACTGGAAGTGGAAAGGAAGAACAAAGACAAAACAATTTAAATAATAAAAATATGGGAGGAAGAGAAACCAATCACAAACTAAAATGTTTTTATACAAATGCACAAAGCATGGGCAACAAACAAGGAGAATTGGAACTACTAACGCAGGAAAAGGAATATGATGTCATTGGAATCACTGAAACTTGGTGGGACGATACACATGATTGGAATAAAAGGCTAAAAGGATACAACTTATTTGCAAGAAACAGACTTGATAAACGAGGAGGAGGTGTCGCATTGTATGTTAGAAAAGCGTATATCTGCACAGAGATTGAAGCTTCAGAGACTGGGAGTTCTGTGGAAACTGTTTGGGTAAGAATACAAGGAGAGAACAACGGAAAGGACACCATTGTAGGCATTTACTACAGGCCACCTGGGCAAGCTGAAGATATGGATGAACTCTTTATGTATCAAATGACCAAGTTCTCCAAAAAATATGACGTAGTGGTCATGGGAGATTTCAACTATCCAGACATTTGTTGGGAATCTCTCTCAAGTAAAACTAACAGGTCAAGCAAATTCTTATCCTCTCTTGCTGACAACTTTATCTTCCAAAAGGTAGGGGAGAAAACAAGGGGATCTGCTACTTTGGATCTAATCCTTATAAACAGGGAGGAAATGGTTGAGGGGGTAAAGGTGGCTGGGACGCTAGGAGGCACGATCATGCTATTATAGAATTTTGGATAACTAGAGGAGGAAGACATGTGAAGACTCAAACTTCAAGGTTAGATTTTAGAAAGGCAGATTTTAAGAGACTCAGAAAGAGAATAGGAGGGATCCAATGGCTGGATGTCCTTAAGGACAAAAATGTCCAGGAAGGATGGGAAATTTTTAAAAATGAGATTCTCAAAGCACAATCGTTAACAATCCCGAAAAGTAGGAAGAATGGGAAGCATTTAAGGAAACCAGGATGGATGAACACAGAACTTAAACACATGCTAAAAAGAAAGAAAGAAATGTTTATTAAATGGAAAGAGGGAGGCATATCTAAAGAAGATTATAATGCAGTCTGCAGATCCTGTAGGGCACGTATCAGGTTAGCTAAAGCTGACAATGAATTAAGGCTTGCAAGTGATGTCAAAAGCAATAAAAAAGGATTTTGGGGGTATGTCAAAAGTAAAAGAAAAGTCAAAGATGCTATAGGATTTTTACAGGATGAAAATGGAGAAATGGTAAGAGAGGATGTTGAGAAGGCCGAACTTTTTAATTCCTATTTTGCATCTGTTTTCTCTCAGAAAGAAAATGTAACATCAACTGATCTTCACTGTCCTTTTAAAGGAATAGAGGAATCCAAGTTATCTGTAAACAGAAAGATTGTGAGGGAATATTTAGCTAACATAAATGAGTTCAAGTCTCCAGGTCCAGATGAATTACACCCCAGAGTACTGAAGGAGATCATAGAAGAAATTTTAGAACCACTCTCCATAATCTTTGAAAATTCTTGGAGAACAGGAGAAGTCCCAGAAGACTGGAGAAGAGCAAATGTTGTTCCTATCTTCAAAAAGGGGAAGAAGGTGGACCCAGGGAACTATAGGCCGGTGAGTCTGACTTCTATACCAGGAAAGATCTTTGAACAAATTATTAAACAACATGTATGTAAGTACATGGATAAGAATGAAGTGATTAACCAGAGTCAGCATGGGTTTGTAACTAACAAGTCATGTCAGACTAACTTAATTTCCTTCTATGACAGAATCACTGACTGGGTGGATCAGGGAAATGCTGTAGATATAGTATATCTTGACTTCAGCAAAGCATTTGACAAAGTATCTCACACCATCCTTATTGAAAAAATGACCAAGTATGCAATGGACCAGGCAACTGTTAGGTGGATTCATAACTGGCTTAGTGATCGGACTCAAAGGGTGGTTGTAAATGGCTTCACATCCAGCTGGATGAATGTCTCAAGTGGGGTACCACAGGGGACCTGTATTGTTCAACATCTTTATCAATGATTTAGATGAAGGAATTGAGGGTAAACTGATTAAATTTGCTGATGACACAAAGCTAGGAGGGATAGCTAATACTAGAGAAGAGAGAGAGAGGATTCAAAAAGACCTAAATAAACTGGAGCAGTGGGCAGCAACCAACAGAATGGTTTTTAACAGGGAAAAATGCAAAGTACTACATCTGGGCAATAAAAATGAAAAAAGCATATACAGAATGGGAGGAATAGAGCTAAGCAACAGTACATGTGAAAAAGACTTAGGTATACTAATAGATCATAGACTGAACATGAGTCAACAGTGTGATGCAGCAGCAAAAAAGGCAAATACAATTCTGGGATGTATTAACAGAAGCATACAGTCTAGATCACGTGAAGTCATTATCGGTCTTTACTCCTCTTTGGTCAGACCTCATCTGGAATACTGTGTACAGTTTTGGGCACCACATTTTAAAAAAGACATAGACAAACTGGAGCAAGTTCAGAGAAGAGCGACCAGAATGGTGACTGGTCTGCAAACCATGTCCTATGAGGAACGGTTGCAGGATTTGGGAATGTTTAGCTTGCAAAAAAGAAGACTGAGAGGAGACTTAATAGCTGTCTACAAATATGTCAAGGGCTGTCACATTGTAGAAGGATCATCTTTATTCTCATTTGCACAAGGAAAGACTAGAAGCAATGGGATGAAACTAAATGGGAGGAGACACAGATTAGATATTAGAAAAAACTTTTTGACAGTTAGGGTGATTAATGAGTGGAACAGGCTGCCACGAGAGGTGGTGAGTTCCCCTTCAATGGACGTCTTCAAACAGAGGCTGGACAGACATCTGTCTGAGATGATTTAGTGAATCCTGCTTTGAGCAGGGGGTTGGACCAGATGACCCAGGAGGTCCCTTCCAACTCTACCATTCTATGATTCTATGATTCTATGAATCCACAGTTAAAAAAAAGCACATGCGTTGTAAGTGCATTTACGCAGGTCGTTTTGGCCTGGTATTAATAAATAAATAATTAAAAAAACTTACATGGGGCTCCCCCTATTTTTGATAACCAGCCAAGGTAATCAGGCTTACCTTATGTATGATACCTTATGTTATCAGGCTGGGAAGGTCCCTTGTTATTTAACCCTTTGCAGCCTACAAATACAAGCCCGCAGCCAACCCAGAAATAGTGCATCACATTAGATGTGCCAATTCTGGCTCTTCCTCTTGTGAGGTGGCAATTGGGGTAATGGTAGTTCGAGTTGATAACAGCTGTGATTGGTTAAAAAACACAGCTGCAGTCAACCCCTGGGTTTAGTAATGGAGAGGTGTCTATCAGACACCTCTATTTCTAACCCGGTAATAAAAAATAAAAACACTCACACGCAGAAAAAAAAACTATTTATTTTAATAAAGACTCCCCCACACTATCTCTCGTTTACCAATTTATTGAAAAAAAAAAAAAAAAAAAATCCCATGCAGGTCCGAACTAATCCAACGAATCTAAAGTAGTCCAGAAAAGGATACCTGAAAGACTTAAGACAGAAATAAAGATAATAGACACTCCCTAGTACACAAGTTTATTACACAAAATGTTCCCACAAAGCTCTGCCATAGTCCACATTCCTCAAATCTGTCTCTGGTGTCTGTGAATAGCAGTAAAGTGACTGCTATTCACAGGCATCAGATAGTGACTATGACACTCATCAAGAGCCTGTGACGATGTTAAGAATTAACGTCACTACAAGGCGCCTGCGCATGGCAGTCACTTTACTGCTATTGACAGATGCTCAAGACAAAACGTGGACTACATCGGACCTGCGTGGCAACATTTTGGGTAATAAATTGGTGAAAGAGGAAGTGTCTTCTGTTTTTATTTCTTTGTCTGCTTTACCTTGGCTGGTCATCAAAAATAGGGGGGACCCCAAGTCGTTTTTTTTCATTTATTTATGTTTTATTTGTATCTTAAATATAGGAGTGGTAACATCACAAGAAGTAATTGGGCGCTGTTTATTTAATGCTTAAAGCTTTCCATAATTTCTGTGGTTGTGCTTCCAGCACATTTTGTTTTAAAGTGATTACACTCGCTACATTTTTGAGCATTGCACTTTGGTTGATTTACTATCACCCAAAGGCCTTTGGCTCTCTGTCCATTCCCATGATTCCCGACCTTTAACCTTAACTTCCTGTTTTCGTGTTTCATGTGATGTAAACAACACATTAACACAACTGTCTATGAAAAATGAAAACCCGGATTTTATTCATCAGTACTTAACCTCAATGGTAAAAAAAATGATCCACTTTGCCATCAGCTTGAGTTTAATAAGACTTAATATAAACTATTGACAGATCCATATTTAACAAATGTTGGCAAAATATATTGCAAATTAGTGGTGACTTTATCTACTCATATTTTGCCAAGTCTCTACCCATTTCTACCAGTGGCATTTCATGATGTTTTTCTTTTGCAAATGTGGTTTTAAGTAGGATCAACATGGAATATAACAAAATATCATTAAAATAATGAAATAACAGCTATACTTTAAAACAAACATGCTAGCTGTTATTGGACTATAAATCCCAGTCAACTGCCAAGAGTTGTCAAGCAGAGACATTGTGGTGGGAGTTCAAGTTCAACAACAGCTGAAGTCATGAGTTTGCCAAAGTCTGTGATATTGTATTATGGAATGTCATTTTCATACTTCTCATCCATTTTTGTAATATATTTGAAGTTTTTTTGGGATAATAAAAACTGATGCAAAAGCTATATATAGTGCTTCATTTTGGGGACTAGTTTAAGGTCTGATTAATTTAAACAACTTGTAGTTTTAGATACAAAAACAAGAGAGCATAACTAGTAACCATATATATCCAAGACACATCAAATTAATGACTAATTACCACAATAACAAACTGATGCATATTGTCTCATAAAACATAGCTTTTATTGTAGTGACAAAATAAAAAGATATAATAAAACTGTAAATAAGACAGGTTACCCCAATGGGGGAGGGGGGCACAAACTTTCTTATGAAAATATCTATTAAAGTGCTTGTAATAATACCCAACGCTAATACCAAAACATGGAAGTATTAAGAGTCAATGATGTAATTAGCAACACAAAACATATTCTACTCACAGTACATAATAGTGCAGTGCCTTGATCTTAATATAAACAGAGAACCAAGTTGATCAAATCTAATATCTATGATATACCTGTGAATATAATCCCCTGATGGGGGTTTAAGGAAAACCTGGAAACTGCTAATCTATGCACTGATACACAGCTAAATGTCGAAACAAGGGTGGAACGTGCGTTGGGGCGCTAAGGGCCACATACCATACTACTCTTTGCATCATAGTATGTAAGTATATCTTTCCACACTATCTTAGCATTTAACTGTGTGTCAGTGCATATTTGGTATCCCACAAAGTGGCCATTTCCATGGGATATCGGATGTACAGTGTTGTGTGTTCCATACAAATGCTATGATTTTTGTGTAAACTTCACATTGTAAACACATTGTGAGACCTGCTGACAGGCAGCCCAAAAAGGGTTAATCTTCCCCTTTGTCATAGAAAATATTAAGAATTTTTCTAAAACCCTCATCCCCCCTCCTCTATACTATTTGTCAAGGGAACAAGAGCTGACACTCTGGCCAGCTGTTTCTATGCAAATTGCCCTACACAGGAGAGGTGGCCAGCTTTGTTGTCCATTCTAATTAACATACGAATGTAGTTGTAATAGCAGAGGCATGTGGTAAGTATACACCTAGGTGAGGAGGATGCAGTTCCTAGCTTCAAAAGAATTCTCTCTCATTCCCAAGGCATCCCCATTTGCTCAACAGAAATCGGCAGTCTCGCCGGCACCGACACAAAATATGGAATATCGGAAGTTCTATACTTCCGATAATAATGGGACACATATTTTTAGCTTCAGGGTCAGCTAAGGAACAATACGCATATTTTTCCGGATCTGTGAGCCCTTTCAGTGAGCTGTAGTGCAAAAGTACCAAAGTAACGGACTTCAACTATGCCATGTGTGGTCTCTAAAGAAGGGTAAATTCGTAATAGAAAATATGGTATCACTTGTGAGTTTCTGCAATCAAACAGCGAGAAGTTATCGCAGAAATTAGATAATTTAATAAAACTATGAAGGGCGGGTACCAACCCACGTGACGTCATCACAGGGGAGTGTGTGGGCAGGTCCCCCCTTTGGCATAAAAGTTCCAATTGAAGATTAATCTATACTCATTGCCGGGAGATATATATTCTATTAGCAAGGGGTCCAATTCGATAACGGTCAAATCAGTTGGAGTGCCCCCCCTCCAGATAGACTGAATCGTCTCTGCAATCTGTCAAGAAAGTTCTTCTATTAATTCCTTTTATTTTGGTGTAACTGTATATTCTGTACTGTATTGTCTCCATTTGTAAAACCTTTGTATATTTTTCCTAAACACTGCCTCCTTTTTGGATTAAATATAAAATTTAATAGTCTGCTCCTTCTTTCCTGTAATTGTTTCTTCCCTGAAGCCATACGCTACCAGAAAGCAGGCGTCCGATCAGGCATGTATTGTATTTCAAATCTGATCGGTGGTGGCAGCGAATAATCTTATTTGGACTATCGTAAAGCTGGCAGTGACTGTATGGGGGCGTATACACATATTCCATGCATTGGAATCCGGAGGTGTGTACGCCATATGCTTACTGCTCGCTTACCAATAGCTATGTAGTGAGTAATTGGGATCGTTTGTGCGCAAATCCCTGACAAATTGGACAAAGTGACGGCAGCAGTGGGATACTGTTTGATCTCCCCGGTGTTGTCCCTGACCTCCCTGACACCCTTATAGACTTGATCATGTGACCCAGCTCTGCATAGTAGGGAGTAGTTTCTGGAGTAAACACTCCTGTGCAGCCAGCCAATGACTGCAGGTGTAAGAGGCACATGAGAGTGTGAGGAGCTAAATCCTGTGAGGTAGTTAAGAATTGAGGTGACATATGGTGGTCAGACATTTTGTGAGAGGAATGAAAAGAGGAAGCCATTTTGTAAGAGGAGGAGTTTCCTCCACCTGACTGCTGAGTCAAAAAAGGGACTAATAAAATAAGGGAAGCTGACAGCCTTCTTATTAGGAAGATTCCTATTGCACCTCTAGGAAGAAAAACTACCTCAGGGCAGAAGCAAAGCACAGCTCTAAGGAAGAAATATTCTGATTTGATGAAACAAGTGTCACACAGAAATCTGCCTGTTTGCATGTTCAAACTAATCTTCAACTGTGAGTGTAAACCTGAACACCGATTCCATACTGTTTGGAAATAATTATTTGCCCCTTTATCATTAGTAAAGAGACTGCTCCGTTTAAGTTCACACTGTTTCTTCATAATTGGAGCTTATTTGCACAAACTACTATCACCACCATCAGTCTCTACTTAGAGGCAGCTAATGTGCAAACCTTATATTGTTGAATTTTGTGTGCATGTAGTTTGAAAAGGGAAGACACTCATCCTGAAAGAAAGCTTCGCCATCATGAGGCTCATTATACACTGCCAGGAGTCATAGGCGGATTATAATGAGGATGATTTGGGCTTCCGCCCGGGGCTTCCGCCCGGGGCACATACCGGCAGACAGTGGCAGGGGGGGCCCCCGGACTGCTCCACCAGCAGCGGTGCATGGCCGCTGCTTCTTCTTTGGCCGGGCCAGCACTGCAGCAGTTAACTAGAGATGAGCGTTGTTCTACTCGAACTGTTCGCCAATCTCAAATTCGAGCTGTTTTGGGCGGTGTTCGAGCCGTTCGGCGAACACAAACAATTTGAGAAAAATTCGGCTGTTCGAGGTTATGTTCGATAACTGTTCGTGCACCAAAATCATAACTGGATTTTTTCTCAGTAATGATGAAAATTAATGTTAATACGCAGTTTGAGTGTACAGCGGGGCGGGGGGAGGGGCAGGGGATGGATCTCTGCAGGAATAATGAAGATCTCCATTTTTTTTTCTCTTTCCCGCATTTACAGTGGGGAGGTGCAATCTGTCAGCGCACACACGGAGCGAAGTGCTTTTTTTCACACAAGCAAGGGCATGTGTCATTGGCAGTGTATGTCACATGTCCTTGCCCTATAAGACCAAGCCATTTTCCCCGTCGCCACCATTTTCTCACTGCTGCAGCTGCGTGTTAGACGGCACCGCTGTTGCTGTGTCCGCTATACCTTGTTAATATCTACAGATAGCTTGGGAGTAGGGAATAGTTGTGATTGCAGTCCTTTTAAGGACTAGGTTACAGCATTTCCTACGACTTTTATCAGGCAGGTCTGTGCTCTTAAATAGATAGATTGTGGGAGTAAAGACTAATTGCAATTGGAGTCCTTTTCAGGACTAGGTTACATCAGTTCCTATCAGTTCCTATCAGTTTTTGCCAGGCAGGTCTGTGCCAGTGCTGTGCAAGTTTTTTTCACAGCATTTGGCTGAATCTAGTAAAGCTAATCCTTTTTGGCCTATTGCAGAGTGTGTTAGTCAGTGGAGTAGCCTATCTGTGTTGCAAGATATACCACCTGTGTATAGAATACCAATTTTTTTACTGCACCTAGTGAAGTAAAATCTTTTGGGCATAGCATCATTCTATTAGTCCATCTATACTGACCCCCATCAGGTTGCAAATTGAATATATTTTTTTTCTGCATCTAGCTCTGAAAAAATATTGGGCTTCTAGCTGTGTGTGGGACTTGTTGTATTAGTCCATCTATACTGACCTCCATCAGGTTGCAAACTGAATATATTTTTTTCTGCATCTACCTCTGATAAAATATTGGGCTTCTAGCTGTGTGTGGGACTTGTTCTATTAATCCATCTATACAGACCTCCATCAGGTTGCAAACTGAATATATTTTTTTCTGCATCTACCTCTGAAAAAATATTGGGCTTCTAGCTGTGTGTGGGACTTGTTGTATTAGTCCATCTATACTGACCTCCATCAGGTTGCAAACTGAATATATTTTTTTCTGCATCTACCTCTGAAAAAATATTGGGCTTCTAGCTGTGTGTGGGACTTGTTCTATTAATCCATCTATACAGACCTCCATCAGGTTGCAAACTGAATATATTTTTTTCTGCATCTACCTCTGAAAAAATATTGGGCTTCTAGCTGTGTGTGGGACTTGTTGTATTAGTCCATCTATACTGACCTCCATCAGGTTGCAAACTGAATATATTTTTTTCTGCATCTACCTCTGAAAAAATATTGGGCTTCTAGCTGTGTGTGGGACTTGTTCTATTAATCCATCTATACAGACCTCCATCAGGTTGCAAACTGAATATATTTTTTCTGCATCTACCTCTGAAAAAATATTGGTCTTCTAGCTGTGTGTGGGACTTGTTGTATTAGTCCATCTATACTGACCTCCATCAGGTTGCAAACTGAATATATTTTTTTCTGCATCTACCTCTGAAAAAATATTGGGCTTCTAGCTGTGTGTGGGACTTGTTTTATTAATCCATCTATACAGACCTCCATCAGGTTGCAAACTGAATATATATTTTTTGCATCTACCTCTGAAAAAATATTGGGCTTCTAGCTGTGTGTGGGACTTGTTGTATTAGTCCATCTATACTGACCTCCATCAGGTTGCAAACTGAATATATTTTTTTCTGCATCTACCTCTGAAAAAATATTGGGCTTCTAGCTGTGTGTGGGACTTGTTCTATTAATCCATCTATACAGACCTCCATCAGGTTGCAAACTGAATATATTTTTTTCTGCATCTACCTCTGAAAAAATATTGGGCTTCTAGCTGTGTGTGGGACTTGTTGTATTAGTCAATCTATACTGACCTCCATCAGGTTGCAAACTGAATATATTTTTTTCTGCATCTACCTCTGAAAAAATATTGGGCTTCTAGCTGTGTGTGGGACTTGTTCTATTAATCCATCTATACAGACCTCCATCAGGTTGCAAACTGAATATATTTTTTTCTGCATCTACCTCTGAAAAAATATGTGGCCTTCTAGCAGTGTGTGGGACTTTCTCTATTAGTCCATCTATACTGACCTCCATCAGGTTGCAAACTGAATATAATTTTTATCTGCATCTAGCTCTGAAAAAATATTTGGCCTTCTAGCAGTGTGTGGGACTTTCTCTATTAGTCCATCTATACTGACCTCCATCAGGTTGCAAATTGAATATAATTTTTATCTGCATCTAGCTCTGAAAAAATATTTGGCCTTCTAGCAGTGTGTGGGACTTTCTCTATTAGTCCATCTATACTGACCTCCATCAGGTTGCAAATTAAAAATAATTTTTATCTGCATCTACCTCTGAAAAAATATTTGGGCTTCTAGCTGTGTGTGGGACTTGTTCTATTACTCCATGTATACTGACCTCCATCAGGTTGCAAACTGAATATATTTCTTTCTGCATCTACCTCTGGAAAAATATTGGGCTTCTAGCTGTGTGTGGGACTTGTTGTATTAGTCCATCTATACTGACCTCCATCAGGTTGCAAATTAAAAATAATTTTTATCTGCATCTACAGTACCTCTGAAAAAATATTTGGGCTTCTAGCTGTGTGTGGGACTTGTTCTATTAGTCCATCTATACTGACCTCCATCAGGTTGCAAATTGAATATAATTTTTATCTGCATCTAGCTCTGAAAAAATATTTGGCCTTCTAGCAGTGTGTGGGACTTTCTCTATTAGTCCATCTATACTGACCTCCATCAGGTTGCAAATTAAAAATAATTTTTATCTGCATCTAGCTCTGAAAAAATATTTGGCCTTCTAGCAGTGTGTGGGACTTTCTCTATTAGTCCATCTATACTGACCTCCATCAGGTTGCAAATTAAAAATAATTTTTATCTGCATCTACCTCTGAAAAAATATTTGGGCTTCTAGCTGTGTGTGGGACTTGTTCTATTAATCCATCTATACAGACCTCCATCAGGTTGCAAACTGAATATAATTTTTGTCTGCATCTAGCTCTGAAAAAATATTTGGCCTTCTAGCAGTGTGTTGGACTTGTTCTATTAGTCCACCTATACTGACTTCCATCAGGTTGCAAATTCAAAATAATTTTTTGTCTGCATCTAGCTCTGAAAAAATATTTGGCCTTCTAGCAGTGTGTGGGACTTTCTCTATTAGTCCATCTATACAGACCTCCATCAGGTTGCAAACTGAATAAAAATTTTTTCTGCATCTACCTCTGAAAAAATATTTGGGCTTCTAGCTGTGTGTGGGACTTGTTCTATTAGTCCATCTATACTGACCTCCATCAGGTTGCAAATTGAATATAATTTTTTTCTGCATCTAGCCCAGCCAATAGTTTTGGCCTAATACCACAGTTTGGCCACTCAGCTCTGCTCGGTTCCCATCCATTGTTTTTTTGTGCAAACAACTCCAGAGTTGTGAATTAGTTAACCACCAAAATGAGTGGAAAAAGGCCTGCTGCTGGTGGAAAGGGGAATAGGCGTGTTGGGAAGGGGAAAAAAGGTTGTGTCCGTGGGGTAGGTGTTAAAGCAACAGTAACATCTGCAGAAGAAAGACCATCTTCCAGCCAAACTAAAATGTCTACTTCTTTTAGCGGACAATGTGATAAGATCCCTTCCTTACGGCCACGCCAATCGCTACAAATTCCAGATGAGGCACAAAAACAGCAGGTGCTTCAACGGATATCAGGTGCTCCTTTAAGTGGGCCCTCCTCCACATCAACTTCAACATCACAAATACTCTAGTCCTCAAAGGTGTCACCCCAATCGCACTTGCTTCCTCACAGCTCCCAAATCTCCAGCTGCCCGTCTGAGTATGAGGTAGAACAGATGGTTGAGTCTGCAGAGCTGTTTACTCATACTATAGCCTGGGAATCAGAGGTCGACTCCAGCGCTTCTGTGAATCCAGACGAGGAAATGATCTGCACTGATGCCCAGAATCTTTATGAGTCGGATCCAGGACCAGACGCAGAAGGTTCTGACCATAATGTAGACCCTCATTCCCAAACTGTAACTCCTGTTGGTGGAGACAATGAGGAAGACGATGATAAGACTCAAATACCTGATTGGAGCGACAACTTTATTTTTTTGTCAGGGCAGGAACAGTTTGGCTCTGAGGACGACGGGTGTGATAATGCACAGGGTGATGATGATGAGGTTGGAGATCCCACTTACTGTCAACCCACAGTCAGCCAAGAGATGAGGTCAGCAGAGGAGGTGGAGGAAGATGCTAGTGACGACGAGGTCAGGTTGCGCCTTCCTGGACAGAGACGTAGTACTGGAAGCACGTCAACAACTGCATCCTCAAACACAACTCTGCCTCTCACCACAAGTCGTGGTGGCTCTTCAGGTCGCATGGGTGCTAAGCCTTGCATAGCCTGTGCATTTTTTCAGATCGATAAAGATGACCCAACTCGTGTTATCTGTAACATTTGTCAGCAAAAGCTAAGTAGAGGCCAAAAAATACATAGTTTGAGTACTTCATGCATGAACCGGCACATGGACATGAAGCATAAGTTGCAGTGGGAAGCTCAGTGTGCTACAATGCGGCCTAGCCGGCCGGGCCAACCACCGTCTGCCATATCTTGTGCATCCGCGGCCTCTTCATCCTCTGTGACTGGGGGGACTGCAGTCACACCTGTTTTGGGGCACAGACCTGCCACCTCTTTACCCGCAACAGCCAGCGTGATTGGCAGGTCATCATTTTCTTTGGAGGTGGTAACACCAGCTGGTGTTGAGCGCTGTCCGACATCGATAGCACCACCTTTGGATCAAGGCAACCTAACATGTCCGCCTGCATCTTCCTCACAGACCGGCAGTTTGCCGGGGACACCCTTATCAACCCCGTCTAAGCACAATAGCCAGCCCTCGGTCCCTCAGATGTGGACAAGTAAAAGACCATTTCCTCCTAGCCATGAGAAAGCTAAGAGGTTGAATTTCACCATCTGCAAGCTCTTGGCTACAGAAATGCTGCCTTTCCGCCTGGTGGACACAGAGGATTTTCGAGACCTTATGTCCGTCGCAGTGCCCCAGTACCAGATGCCCAGTCGGCACTACTTCTCAAAGAAAGGTGTGCCTGCGCTCCACCAGCATGTTGCACACAACATCACCGCTTCTTTGAGAAACTCTGTGTGTGACAGGGTGCATTTCACCACAGACACTTGGACGAGTAGGCATGGACAGGGGCGTTACATGTCGCTGACTGGGCACTGGGTAACTATGGTGACAGCAGGACAAGGGGCTGCTGTCCAAGTCTTGCCATCCCCACGAGTTGTGCGTCAATCCTCTTTATGTCAAAGTTCCTCCACTGCTTCTGCCTCCTCAACCTCCTCTCGGTCTTCCACCTGCACCCAAAGCCTGTCTGGTCATGCCACAAGCTTTCTAACTGCGCAGAAGGGATCCTGCACACCTCCTTACTATGCTGGCAGTAGGGCTCAACGTCATCAGGTGGTTTTTACATTGAAATGTCTGGGAAATGTGAGTCACACAGCTGAGGAGTTGTGGTCAGCTCTGGAGAACCAATTTCATGAATGGTTGTCTCCACTGGACCTGAAACCAGGGAAGGCCATGTGCGACAATGCTGCAAACCTGGGTGCGGCCCTTCGCCGGGGCAATGTCACACACGTGCCTTGTATGGCTCACGTGTTGAACCTGGTTGTCCAGCAATTTTTAGCCCACTATCCCAGACTAGATGGCCTTCTGCAGAGGGCACGGTCGCTGTGTGCTCACTTCCGCCGTTCGCATCCCGCAGCTCAGCGACTTACATCTCTACAGAAGTCGTTGGGCCTGCCACTTCACCGGCTAAAATGCGATGTGCCTACCCGGTGGAATTCAACTCTGCACATGTTGCAGCGACTGTGGCAGCACCGACAAGCCCTGGTGCAATACGTTCTGACGTATAGCCTGGGCCAACGAGATCCAGAGGTGGGGCAAATCACGCTGGAGGAGTGGTCTCAGATCAGGGACCTATGCACCCTTCTGCACAGTTTTGAAATGGCGACGAAGATGTTTAGTGCTGACGATGCCATTATCAGCATGACTATTCCGGTGATTTACATGCTGGAGCACATGTTAAACTGAATTCGGAGTCAGGTGGTGGCACAAGAGGAGGTGGAGGAAGTAGAGGAGGAGGAGTTGTATGCGGAAGGGCTAACATCTGCAAGGTCCAGACGGTCGGCAGCACCAAGGCGGCAGGCATGTGAGGGTGGGGGAGATGGTTTTACCAGGGCGCATGGTAGCAGCCAAACTAGTGAGGAAGGTGCAGGAGCCCAGGAAGAAGTGGAGGACGAACTGATGGAAGACTCATCAGATGAGGGAGACCTTGATCACATTTCTGTTGTGCGAGGTTGGGGGGAGAGGACAGAGGAAGGAAGCATGATTGTTACCTCGCCACCAACACAACAGGGACTTGGTGCTCCTGGATGCGCAACACACATGAGTGCCTTCTTGCTGCACTACCTGCAACATGACCCTCGAATTGTGAGAATTAGAAATAATCCTGACTACTGGGTTGCCACACTGTTAGATCCCCGGTACAAAAGTAAATTTGCAGAAATTATTCCTGCCATAGAAAGGGATGCACGCATGCAGGAGTATCAGCAGAGACTGTTGCAGAATCTTACATGTGCTTTTCCACAAAATACCAGTGGTGCACGTAGTGAATCTCACAGTTCCAACTTGCCAACCGTGGGACCGTCAAGTGTTCAGCACTCAAACCGTAACAGAACCACAATATGTGCTGGTAACATCAATTTTGCGGAATCATTTCACCACTTTTTTAGCCCATCCTTTGCAAGGCCACAGGAGACAAGAAGTCTGACACATAGTCAACGCCTAGAGACGATGGTACAGGAGTATCTCCAAGTAAACATTGAAGCCATGACTGTGTCACTGGACCCTTGCTCTTTTTGGGCTTCCAATCTGGATAAATGGCCGGAGCTAGCCACTTACGCCTTGGAGATCTTGTCATGCCCCGCAGCCAGCATTCTGTCTGAACGTGTGTTCAGCGCTGCTGGTGGTGTGCTGACAGATAAGCGCACGCGGCTCTCCACTGATAATGTAGACAGACTCACGTTCATAAAGATGAACAAATCATGGATCCGAAACGACTTTTCTACCCCTGTGTCATCCTGGGGAGAGTAAAAGCTTGATGATTGGTTAAAATCACCCTACCAACCGTTTTAAGCTTTCAAATTACTAATCATGTTTATCTATATCTTGGCTGGAAAATAATTTGGGCTTTGTAGCAGTGTGCAGCACTGATTCTATTAGGCCATCTATAATAAGCTCCACCAGATTTAAAATTACTAATCATGTTTATCTGTATCTTGGCTGGAAAATAATTTGGGCTTTGTAGCAGTGTGCAGCACTGATCCTATTAGGCCATCTATACTAAAGCTTCACCAGATTTAAAATTAATAATAATTTTTAGCTACATCTAGCCCGGAAAATAATTTTGGGGCTCCGAGATGCGCAAGACACATAAGTGCCTTCTTGCTGCACTACCTGCAGCATGACCCTCATATTGTCAGAATTCGAAGTAATCATGACTACTGGGTTGCCACACTCTTAGATCCCCCAAACTTTTCGATCAACCTTTTCATTTTAATAAAGACCAAAAAAATGGTCATTTTTGAAATTATAAGCATTAGCAGGTTGTTAGAAACTGAAATCAAACAGTTTTCAACTCAAAACTTTATTCTAGGTGATGTTACATTTTCACATAGGACCCCTTGTTCGAAAGGAGCTTCTGAACTCTCTCGTCCATTGAATTTGTCAGGTTTTGGATGGTTTCTGCTTCAATTGTTTTGCATGAGGACAGAATACCCTCCCAGAGCTGTTGCTTAGATGTGAACTGCCTCCCGCCATCATAGACACTCCTTTTAATGATGCTCCAAAGGTTCTGAATGGGGCAGAGGTCAGGGGAGCATGGGGGTCACACCATAAGTTTGTCCCCTTTTATGCCCATATCAGCCAGAGATGCAGATGTTTTATGTGCAGCATGAGATGGTGCATTATCATGCAAAAAAATGATCTTGCTGTGAAATACACGGTTCTTCTTCTTGAACCATGGCAGGAAGTGCTGTTTGAGAAAATCCACATACATTATGGAGTTCATCTTTAGCGCCTTCAGGGATCCTAAAGGGGCCGACAATCTCTCTCCCCATGATTCCAGCCCAAAACATTACTCCACCTCCTCCTTGTTGGCGCTGTAGCCATGTTTGCGTGGGGTGTCCATCAACCAGCCATCCTCCACTCCATCCATCTGGACCATCGAGCGCTGCACGGCACTCATCCGTGAACAAAACAGTTTTGAAATCAGTCTTCATGTAATGTTTGGCCCACTGGAGCCGTTTCTGCTTGTGTGAAGTGGATAGAGGAGGTTGACAGGATGGCGTATGCATAGCTGCAAACCTCTGAAGGACCCTGCATCTTGTTGTTCGGGGGACGTTGGAGGCACCAGCAGCTTCAAAAACTTGTCTGCTGCTATGACAAGGCTTTTTTGCCGCTGCTCTTCAACCTGACGTAATTGCCTGTAGGAAAGAGTCCTCAATTTGCCCTTATCAGCACGCACACGTGTGTACTGTGAATCAGCTACATACTTCTTGATTGCCAAGACACTTCATCCTGATCATCGCACAATGTTGATTGTAGTCATGCCTTGACCTAAACACTCCACAATTTGTTGCTTCTCAGCAGCCGACACATCCTTTTTCTTTCCCATTTTGGCAGAAAATGTAGGCTGCTTAATAATGTGAGACAGCCTTCTTAAGTAGTCTTGCCTTTCATTGGACACACCTGCCAAACTAATTAGCACAGGTGTCTGCAATTGCTTACAGTGATATAAAGAGCCCTGACACACATCACCATCAATGAGTTTAACTGACAAACAAACAAATTCTTCCCTTATCACTCCTAAACACTTTTTGCATAATAATTTGGAACACAGTGTACATGTGCTTTTCCACAAAACACCAGTGGTTCACGTAGTGAATCTTACAGTTCTAACTTGCCAACCGTGGTCTGTATGGAGTTGTTCAATAAAGGGCCCAAAATTAAGATAACATAGACGGGAGAGGTCTCTATGAATAGGAATTCCTAAGTACTTGATACCCTGTGAGGGCCAGGCAAAGGGAAAGCTGGACTGGATGGAATCCTATATGGATTTGGGGAGGGAGACATTGAGGGCCTCAGACTTCGCTGCATTGATTTTAAAATTTGACCATGTAACAAAGTGATCTATTTCAGCCATAACAGCATGGATGGATATATGTGATTGAGTGATATATACTAGGACATCATCAGCAAATAGAGAGCACTTGTACTCGGTGCCTCCCACCTCAATCCACCTAATATTGGGGTTATGGCGAATTGATGAGAGCAGGTGCTCCGTCACTAGGATGTATAAGAGAGGGGACAGAGAACATCCCTGCCTTGTCCCATTGGTGATTGTGAAATGTGATGAAAATGTTCTGACGCGCCCCCTGGGCCTTGGGACACCCGGAGCCGGACCCTTTTTGGTGGATGCTGGTGGTTGTAGTCTCCGTGGCGGCGACCCGGTTCCGTGGCTCAGGGCGGTCAAACCAGTGGCGGAACTATTTATGTGGTTTTGATGTTTAAATGTCCGACTACGCCACCCGTGGATTGCGGTCAGAGTGAACCGCCGCTCCAGGGCAGACCGCTGAGGCTGGTGTTGTGGGTGCAGCAGAGCGTAGCATAACTCCCCACGGGAGGAGTATAGCCTCTGGGCAGTGTATGCGGAGGATGGGGGTGATGGTGCAGGGCAGCAGCAGTAACGACACGGAGTCAGTGATGCAGTCCAGGGACTTTACTCACAGTTCTTATTATCCAGACCAGGTCTGCAGGTAACGGCTGCCCACGTCGTACTGTGCTCACCAGGTGAGGGGCTCAGACAACTCCCAGATAACTTTGGAGCGCTTCACAGGACCACCTTTGTGTGTCCTTTGTCTGGCCTTTCTTACCAACCCTTCTGTCCGGCTGCCTCGGGCCTCCTCTTGGTAAACTTGGCGCCAGTTTCCCAGACCCTATGTGGTGCCTTCCTAGCGGGTGTAGCGAGGGGCTGCGCCACATAAAATGTCACAGCCTCCTGTTTCTAGCTGAGGGTCGTTTCCTGCCTCCACTAGTTTCGGGGACCGGTCTCCCCCTTTGGCCTGACCCCTCCACGCAGGTGGATTCGGGCGTGCGGTGGCGACTCGCCCGTCCGCACCCCTGGGATCCCTTCGTTCCTCGTTCCTGGAGCCTTCTCCGCTCCTCTTCCTTCCTTCTCCCTCTTCCAGGCCTGGGCCTCTGTTACTAGGCCCGCCTCCGGAGCAGAGCTCATGCAGAGCCCCTGCTCCCTGCCACTTCTGCTCAGACTTCTCTGCACTGAACTAAGATGGTGCCCACCTTTTATACTCCCTTCTCAATGCACCCAGGAACTGCTTCCTCCCTGCTCCTGCACTACATGGTTCCCCTTCCTCAGTGTTCCCTCCCCCCACTCCAGCCAGGGACAGGGACTGTCGTGCCCATCTCAGGGGCATATTGGTCGCCCTGCCCCACGGCAATGTGGTGTAATGCATGCAGGTGTCGGATCCTGTTCCACACTTCATCCTTACCTGAGAGTGAGATATCACACCTCTGGGTGAGGTGCAATACCTCTGTAGCAACTGAGCCCTCAGGGTGCTACAGTTCCATTTATCTTCAGCCTAGGTGACGTATTGCGATACAGGGCCGTGATTTTGGCTATAAAAGGGTCCCCTAGACCCCTACCCCAAGCTTTTTAAGAGAATCATATATGGCGTGCCAGGAGACTCTATGGAATGCTTTCTCAGCATCCAACGAGAGTATCTAATTACAAATTTTTAACTGCATCTAGCCCAGGAAATACTTTGTGCCTAGTAGCAGTGTCTGCTAGTCAGCGGATTATCCCGGCTGTTAAGCAAGCTACACCACCTGTAGTTTGGACACTTAATTTTTTCAAAGGAAATGCTTCGGGACCACGGGATACTCAGTGAAGAGCATCAGGAGGCACCCCAAGGCATAGGGGCTGGGAATGGCCGTAGGATGCCTTGCGGTGGACAGCCGAGCTCGATCCTTATAAAAGCTTTTTAACTGCAGCAGCTTTAGTGGACGCTACTGGAGCTGGAATTACGCGGCTGCTGGCATGAGACTTGCCCTCCAATAGATCCTTGTAAATGGATTTAAAGTGTATTCATTCAAATTAGAGAGACAATTTAAATTAAAAAGCTTAGAGCTGCCTCCACCACAGGGGGGCTCGCTCGACCCACCAGCGGACAGGCACCAGTATTGGGAGAGGGGGGCTGGCCGTCAGGGTTCACCGCGGCTCTGGCACAAACCCGGCGACGCGGAGGTGGCACGGGCAGGAGCGGACTGAACGTGTCGGCTTCTCACTTTTTGGATTTTAGAAGGGCATGACATGCCTATATCTGTGTCTCCCCCTCCTTTTACTCCTCCACCTCTTTTCTTTTCGCATGACTATATGTACTTGTCACTTTTCCATGTGTTAGTTGTGTCTTCTGAGCAGTTTGTCAGCTTTTGGACACCTTTGAAGGTGTTTTCTATGTGTTTCTATGTGTTTTTGTTTGCCTGCCATTGGTTTTAACGGTGTTCGAAGGTGTTCGACGAACAGTTCGACGAACAGTTCGGCGAACACACGGGTGTTTGACGAACCGAACCGAACTCGAACACTACGGGGGTGGCTCAACACTACAGTTAACCTCCCTGTGCTGGCCCGGCCGCGTCACTGCTAGGAGACATGGCCCTGTGCGCGGCCGTGTCTCCTAGCTGTGACGTCACGCAGTGCGCACCCGGCCTGCATTGCTGCACCGGAAAAGAGCAGGACTGGAGCCGAGCCGGGGGATGGTGAGTGTGTGTGTGTGTGTGTAGGCAGATATCATTGTGTGATGTCTGTTTATATCTATTTTTGTGTTTCAAATTAGTTTATGCATGTATGTATATGTCTGTATATGTTTGTGTGCGTGCGTGACTGCATGCGGCCTGCTGCTGAGTATAGATGGCGCCGTGCGACCTCCTTCTGTCTCTGGGGGGGGCGCCGTGCAGCCTCCCGCTGTGTATAGATGGCGCCGTGCGGCCTCCTGCTGTGTATAGATGGCGCCGTGCGGCCTCCCGCTGTGTATAGGTGGCCCCGTGCAACCTCCTGCTGTGTATAGATGGCGCCGTGCGGCCTCCTGCTGTGTATAGATGGCGCCGTGCGGCCTCCTGCTGTGTATAGATGTCATCGTGCGGCCTCCCGCTGTGTATAGGTGGCGCCGTGCGGCCTCCCGCTGTGTATAGATGGCGCCGTGCGGCCTCCCGCTGTGTATAGATAGCGTCGTGCGTCCTCCCGCTGTGTATAGGTGGCACCGTGCGGCCTCCCACTGTGTATAGGTGGCGCCGTGCGGCCTCCTGCTGTGTATAGATGGTGCCGTGCGGCCTACCGCTGTGTATAGATGGCGCCGTGTGGCCTCCTGCTGTGTATAGATGGCTACGTGCGGCCTCCTGCTGTGTATAGATGGCTACGTGCGGCCTCCTGCTGTCTCTGGGGGGGGCACCGTGCGTCCTCCCGCTGTGTATAGATGGAACCATGCGGCCTCCTGCTGTCTCTGGGGGTGGCGCCGTGCGGCCTCCCGCTGTGTATAGATGGCGCCGTGCAGCCTCCCGCTGTGTATAGGTGGCGCCGTGCTGCCTCCCGCTGTGTATAGGTGGCGCCGTGCGGACTCCCGCTGTGTATAGATGGCGTCGTGCGGCCTCCTGCTGTGTATAGGTGGCGCCGTGCGGCCTCCCACTGTGTATATATGGCACCGTGCGGCCTCCCGCTGTGTATAGATGGCACCGTGCGGCCTCCCGCTGTGTATAGGTGGCGCCGTGCGGCCACCTGCTGTGTATAGATGGCTACGTGCGGCCTCCCTCTGTGTATAGATGGCACCGTGCGGCCTCCCGCTGTGTATAGATGGCTACGTGCAGCCTCCCGCTGTGTATAGATGGCTACGTGCGGCCTCCCGCTGTGTATAGATGGCTACGTGTGGCCTCCCGCTGTGTATAGATGGCTTCGTGCGGCCTCCTGCTGTGTTTAGATGGCTGCGTGTGCTCAATATTGAGTCATACAATTAATGTAAGGCTATGTGCCCATGATTCAGAAATGCTCCGGATTTTTTTTTGAGCGTTTCAGCATCTCCCTGGCAGAAAAAAGCATGTGGATTGTACATGCGGATTGTACATGCGGATTGTACATGCGTTTTTCCTGCCAGGGACATGCGGATGTGAAGCGTTCTTCACTTGCATTTCCGCATGCGGGTTGATAAGCGCTTTCCAAGCGATTTTAGCATCACTTGGAAAGTGCTTGACAACTTGGTCACACTATATAAATCCATGCAACCGGCATGGATTTATATAGTGTGACCGTAAAAGAATGGTAAAAAATAAATATATAATTACCTTCTGATGGCCTGCCGACGTCAGCGGTGGCGTGACCCGTCACATGACTAATTGACATCACGGCAGGTCCTTTTCAGACCATCGCGAACTGCCGGCAAGCCAGGACGCATCAGATAAAGACACCGGGGGCCATCAGAAGGAAGGTAAGTATAATATTTATTTTTTATTTTATTCTCTTTTTACAGGTTCTATGGTACCCGGGTCCAGAGGAGAGTCTCCTGTCCTCCACACCCGGGTACCATCCGCTCATTGAAATGCATGGATTCTGCACGTACAGATGCAGTGATGCGGATTCCATGTGTTCCAATGCAAGTCAATGGCGACGAAAGCGCTGCATTTCTGCAAAATAATTGGTAGTGCTGCGGATTTTTCCGCAATGATAATCCGCAGCGGAAATTTCTGCAGCATGTGCACAGCACATGCGGATTATCATTGGGGAACATGGCAGACCTTCTACCAAGCGTTTTTAAGCGTTTCTGCAGTGGAATTGCCACTGCAGAAACACTTAAAAAACGCATAGTGGGCACACAGCCTAAAAAAAAATTATAATTAATATTGTGCCAAATTAATTTCATGTGAACTATCACATGATCTATCACAGGGGATCAAGTGACATGTCACGTGATACATCAGGTGTGTGTGTGTGTGTGTGTGTGTGCGTGTGTGTGCGTGTGTGTGTGTGGGGGGGGGGGGCAGCGCCTTCTAAACTGCCCGGGGCCCTTGCTACTCTTAATCCACCCCTGCCAGGAGAACAACCCTCTGCCATACACCACATGAGGTTGCCACACATACATTAGTAGTTTCCAGGTTTTTCTTACCCCCCTCCATCAGGGGATTGTAATCACAGGTATATCATAGATATTAGGTTTGATCAACTTGGTTCTCTGTTTATATTAAGATCAAGGCACTGCACTCTTATGTACTGTGAGTAGCACATGTTTTGTGTTGTTAATTACATGATTGACTATTAATACCTCCATGTTTTGGTATTAGCGTTGGGTATTATTACAAGCACTTTAATATATATTTTCATTAGAAAGTTTGTGGCCTTCCATTGCGGTACCCTGTCTTATTTACAGTTTTATAATACGAGGGTCAGGCAATAAGTAATGCCTCCTATTTTTTTTCTCCTTAAATAAGGTAGTTATGTTAAATATTCAAATTTGGCACAATTCCTCAAACCTTCTTCTCCAATCCACAGCAATTGCAACTTCCTGCACCAACAGGTGGCAGGACTGTGTCCGTTTGCAAAATGGCTGACATCGATGTTCGTATTAGACAATGTTCTGTGATTGAATTCTTGCATGCAGAAGGTGAAACGCCCATTCGAATTCATGAGAGACTGAAAAATGTGTATGGTGATGCAACAGTGGATGTCAGTATTGTTAGATGATGGGTTCGTCGCTGTAACACAGCTGAAGGGCCATCACCGTTGGCTGACAAAATGCGGAGTGGCAGGCCAGTAACCGCAGTGACTCCAAGCAACATTCAGCGAGTCGATGACATCATTCGTGGTGACCGCCGGGTGACTGCAGATGAATTGTGTGGCATTATCTGCCTCAGTAAAGGCAGTGTGATGAAAATTATTGGACAACTGGGATACACAAAAGTTTGTGCACGGTGGGTCCCAAGAATGCTTTTTACCATGCTGGAATACATGCCCTTGTTAAACGGTGGACCAAGACTGTGGAAATGGATGAAGATTATATTAAAAAGTGACAAATTAATCGTTAATGTTGTGGTTTTCAACCTATGTAATTGCATTTGAATTGCATGCCAATTAAAAGGAGAAAAAAATAGGAGGCATTACTTATTGACTGACCCTCGTAGCTTTTTATTTTTTCACTACAATAAAAGCTATGTTTTATGAGCCACTATGCATCGGTTTGTTCCTGTGGTAATTAACCCGTAGTTTTATAGCGGACAACCCCTTCTAGGGGTCAACTATAGGATCTGATTTACTTTAAAGGGGTTGTCCACTACTTTAGAATACCCCCCCAATGTATCCCCCCCGGGGCGCCTAAGGATTTTTGTAATTAGCTTACGTTGCAGATACTGTCTGTGAGCGGCGCTATCACTGGCAGCTCACAGGCATCACACGACCCCCGGCTGCAGCCGGCTCTGACATCCGCTGACGTCATGACAAGTGCTGGCAGCAGCCGGGGGGTCTCTGTCTTCTGCGTTCCATGGTGGATGCCAGGCTGTGGGCGGGATTATTCCCCCGCGTCACACCCGGCATCCACCGCGCGCTCCGCCTCTCCCCATTCATTGGGAAAGCGCGCGGTAGATGCTGGGTGTGACGCGGGGGTAACCCCGCCCACAACCCAGCAGTCACCACGGGGACCCCAGCGCTGAGTCACGCCTCACTTGTCGTGACGTCAAAACGGGGTCACGTGATGCGTTTGTAAGTACACCGTGCTATATAATATGATGGCTGCAATATATTAAGAGGATAAAAATCTTGGTGGGACTGCTTCTTAAATTTTGAAGTCTGGATTTATTTGTGTTGATTTATTGAGACTGTCTAAAATCAGAGAGGCTTCACCTCTAAGTCAATAGATTTATAGAGGACCTGTCACCTCTCCTGACATGTCTGTTCTAGTGAAAAACTAGTATAAATTAAAAAATAACAATTCTGGAACATCTTTATTTAGAATTTAGTGTTTTATATTATTTTGTTCTTCCAACAGAATTGTAATAAGGCCTGGCCTACGCGATGGCCTTTGTAATGTGACTTATTTAACGGATTTTCATATGATCCCAACTAGTGATGAACGAGCACTAAAATGCTCGAGTGCTCGTTGCTCGGGCTGAGCAAATTGGAATGCTCGGGTGCTCGACCTGAGCAACGAGCCCAATGTATGTCAATAGGAAACTCTAGCATTTTTCTGGCTGCCCTTCCCCGGAGGTCTGCAGAGGGCCTAAAAATTGCCCAAATCGATGGGAACAGTGCTGAAATGAAATGGGAACAGCATGGGGAAGATCCCTGGAAGCATCTCTGACTCCCAGGTCACTGCTGTGAACAATGTTGTCAGAGTATTACGCCACTTTTACGGAATCACAATAAAACATAGAATAACGAAACCAAAATGGATTTTCCTGGAAAAATGTTAAGGAACATACACGTAGCATTTTTGAAGCATTTTTGCATTGCTTTCAATGGTGAAAAATACATTCACGGGTAAATGTCATTTTAACATTTTACTACCTTATCTTGCCATGTAGTGTGTGAGACATGATCAGACACATCCTGATTAATTTATTACGGAGGGACTCTGAAAGTCACCAAGACTATTTTTAAATGGCCAGAAATCGGCTATGCTTTGTTGTTCCCATTATTAAAGAGTGAGTCTCCTATACTGTTACTGTGTATGCAGTGACTGCAAGGGCTGCCAAAATTTGGACGCAACCCAATACCCCTTTGAAGAGACATAGAGGAGGGCCTCAGTAAAAAAAATGATCCCACTATAAAGGATTGGGTCTCCTATAGTGGTAATGCCCATGCAGTGACTGCAAGGGCTGCCAAAATTTGGGAAAAACCCCACTAACAATTTAAAGACACATAGAGCTGGGCCACAGTAATGCCATGTTCCCATTAGAAAGGAGCAGGTCTGCTATACAGTTTTAGGATATGCAGTGAGTCCAACGGCTGCCAAAATTTAGGAAAAAACCCAATAACAATTTAAAGCTGGGCCACAGTAACGCCATGTTCCCATTAGAAAGGAGCGGGTCTCCCATACTGTTCTTGCGTATGCAGTGAATGCAATGGCTGGCAAAAATTTGCTGGCACACCAATGTCCCTTTCAAGAGACGTAGAGGAGGGCCTGCTGAAAAAAATGTTCCCATTATTAATAACTTAAGTTGGTCTCCCATACTGTTAGCTTATGCAGTGAATGCAATGGCTGCCAAAAATTTGGAAGAACTCCATTGCCCCTTGCAAAAGACGTAGAGGAGGGCCTGCTGAAAAAAATGTTCCCATTATTAGGAAGTAGGTCTCCCATACTGTTTGCCTATGCAGTGAATGCAACAGCTGGCAAAAATTTGGAGGAACTTCAATGCCCCTTGCAAGAGACGTAGATAAGGTGATATGGTAGATATGATGGTGATATGGTGGTGGAGGATGAGAATGAGGAGAAGAAGGAGGAAAAGAGCAAATAGACCAAATCAGGAAGTATATTCCCATGTCTGGGTGTAAAGACAGAGGTGTATGGGAATAGAGTTAGACCTCCCAATAAAAAGACACTGGATTTGAGTTTATGTTACGCTGCTATAATTTGGTGGTGTTGAGAAGTCTGGCCCAAACCAGCCCTTGTTCATTTTTATAAGAGTCGGCCTATCAGCATTTTCAGTTAACAGGCGGATGCGCCTATCGGTTATAATTCAACCAGCGGCACTAAAAACCTGCTCTGACAAAATGCTAGCGGCAGGGCAGGCAAGGACCTCCAAGGCGTAGAGCGCCAGTTTAGGTCACGTGTCCAACTCTGATACCCAATAATTACAAGGTACAGAGGAATCACAGAGGACGTTGGTACGGTCAGCAAGGTACTGCCTCAGCATCTTCCAAAACTTTTCCCGAGGGTCATGGGAAAGGCAGCGTAACATAAACTCAGCCATGTGTGCCAGACTGCTAACAGGCAAGATTTCCGTGTCCTCACCAAGAGGACAACTGACCAGGCTCTCCTCCTCCTCATTCTCCCTGTCCTCAGGCCATCCCTGCTGAACAGACGGTATGACAGTTGTGCAGGTAGTACCGTCTATAGCACAGGAAACTAGCCCCTGTTCTTCCTCCTTCTCCTCCTCTTCCTCATTGTCACCCAATACACGTTGGGATGAGATGAGGCTAGGCTGCGTGTAATCACTCTGTATGGTTCCTTGCTCCATCTCAGCGTGCTCCACCTGCAATGCATCCTCTTTAATTGTGAGCAGAGAGCGTTTCAGAAGACAGAGAAGCTGGATGGTGTTGCTAATTATGACTTCATCGCCGCTCACCATCTTGGTGGAGCCCTCAAAGTTTTAGAGGATGGTACAGATGTCTGACATCCATGTTCACTCCTGAGGTCTTAAATGTGGAGTCTGACCTGAATACCGATGGCCTTGTTGATGCTGGTAGTCAACAACTGCCCTTTTCCGCTCACAAATCCTTCCCAACATCTGCAGTGTAGAGTTCCAATGCGTGGGGACATCGCACACCAATCGGTGAGCTGGAAGTTGCAAACACTGCTGAAGCACGGCAAGGGTGGCAGAAGCTGTAGCTGACTTTCTAAAATGGGCACACGCAGAGTACTTTGAAAAGCAGATCTGGCAGATCTGGGTAGGTTGTGATAAAAGGCTGAACCATGAGCTTAAGCACATGGGCCAGGCATGGTATGTGTGTGAGCTCGCCTTGCTTCAGAGGCGCCACCAGGTTCTGGCCATTGTCACACATGACTATGCCTGGCTGTAGGTTCAGCAGTGTCAGCCACAGATCTGCCTACTCTTTCAGAGCTGTCCACAACTCTTTGGCATTGTGCGGTTTGTCACCTAAGCATATTAGTTTCAGCACAGTCTGTTGCCACTTGGCCAAGGCAGTGCTGCAGTGCTTCCAGCTTGTTACTGATGTGGTCATTTCGGAGATGGAAGCTGAAGAGGAGGAGGTACAAGAGCTTTAAAATGTAGGGGCAACCCTGATTGACCCAGTGCCCGCAATCCTCGGCGTCGGGAGGACATGTTCCATCCCAAGGTCCGACTGGGTCCTGGCTTCAACTATATTAACTCACTGTGCCGTCAGTGAGATGTACCATCCCTGCCCACAAGCACTGGTCCACGTGTCTGTGGCTAGGTGAACTTTTCTAGTAACTGCGTTGTTGAGGGCACGGCTAATGTTGTGGGACACGTGCTCGTATAATGCGGGGATGGCACACTGGGAGAAATACTGGCAGCTGGGTACCGAGTACCGAGGGACAACCGCCACCATCAGGTTGCGGAAAACATCCGTCTCCACGAGCCTAAAAGGCAAAATTTTGAATGCAAGCATTGGCGAAATGTGTGAATTTAGTAGTGTGGCCTGTGGGGCATTGGCTGGGGTAGGGACAACTGAAGATGTGGACAAAAACGTGGACGTGCTTGCTGATGGTGCTAGTTCAGAGTGTACAATGACACATGCAGGGTGGGAGGCATCTTTGCATGCGCCATAGAACAAGCAGTGGTGTCACTTGCAGACACTGTTTCTGGACCCTGGGGTTCGGCCCAATTAATCGGGTGCTTTGCTGTCATGTGCCTGATCATGCTGGTGGTGGTCAGGCTGCTAGTTTTGCTACCCCTGCTGATGCTGGCCTGGCAGGTGGTGCAAATGGCCTTTTTGGGGTTATCTGCAGAGTCTTTACAAACAACCAGACTCGGGAAGATTTAACAGTTGTTCTGGCAACTTCGGTCGTGTTGGCGTTACGGGGAATGCTTTCCCGCCTTGTGAAGCCACCACACTGCTTCTTCCTGCCTGCTGTGGTGCTTTGCCTTCCTCCCCCTGTGTGCTGCTGTCCTTGCTCTGCATGTCCCCCTGCCAGGTTGGGTCAGTTACTATATCATCCACCACCTCGTCTTTCACTTCTGCACCCTGGTCCTCCTACTAATTTTCTGGCAATTGTGTCTCATCATCATCCACCTCTTGCGCCAGTAATTGCACTTTCCCACCGTTGTCTTCATGTGACCGTGGCTGCTCAAATATTTGGGCATCGCTACACTCGTTCTCCTCTTGACTCGCTTGAAGCTGGATGAATCTACAAATGGAAAAGTGAACAGCTCTTCTGAGTGTCCAAGTGCGGGATCAGTTGTCTCCGGGCACTCGGCATGGTGGGAGGAAGGAGGATCAGGGTGAGGAATATGTGGTCCAGACTCACAGCTACTGAGACTTGACCATGTGGAAGACAGGGTAGTGGTGGTGGTGGTGGCAAAGTTACTGGAACCATTATCTGCTATCCAGCCAACAACCTTTTAACACTGCTCTGTGTTTAATAGAGATGTTCTGCGGTCCCCTAGTAATTGGGACAGGAAGGTCAAGCGAGAGGATGTGGGTGTTTGTTGTGGCACAATTTCAGCTTGCCCACGGACTTGGCCTCGTCTTCTGCATGCACCATCACCATTACGTCCACTTCCCCGTCCCTTGCCATGCAGCTTGCCCATTTTAAATGGAGGATGATATTTTCCACGTTCAGTACAAATGGCTGATTTGAAACGCAGTCATATGTGATACGTCTGACGGAAAACCACGGTTTTAAATAGCAAGCCTGTAGGTTACTAGTCTTCACAGCAACCTCGTGTGAATAGCTTCGCTGACACACTGCAACAAAATGGAAATGGAAGCCAGAAATGGCTGATTTTGGAAGAACGCAGTTATGTGTGATACATCTGACAGAGAACCACAGTTTTAAATTGCAGGCCTGTAGTTTACTAATACTATTCTTCACAGCAACCTCGAGTGAATAGCTTTGATGACACACTGCAACAAAATGGAAAAGGAAGCCAGAAATGGCTGATTTTGGAACACAGTTATTTGTGATACATCAGACAGAGAACCACGGTTTTAAATTGCAGGCCTGTAGTTTACTAATGCTATTCTTCACAGAGACCTTGTGTGAATAACTTCACTGACAACTGCAATAAAATAGAAATGGAAGCCAGAAATGGCTGATTCTGGAACGCAGTTATATGTGATATGTCTGACGGATAACCACGGTTTTAAATTGCAGGCCTGTAGTTTACTAATACTATTCTTCACAGCAACCTCGTGTGAATAGGTTCGCTGACACACTGCAACAAAATGGAAATGGAGGCCAATATTTTCCACGTTCACTACAAATTTCTGGATTTTTATCGCTGTAATATGGAAAAGATCTGGCTGTATTCTGCAGTGCTAACAAGCAAATGGAGCAGAAAAATTGTGTACTCTGGACTACTTTTTAAGCAAATGATCAGGATTAAGATAAAAAAAAAATAGCCCTGGCCACTGATACCTGGGGCTATGTCTACAAATATCTGTAATAGCAGGATCAGTCAGAACGTGCTATCGACCCTCTTGCACTATATGCACTGCAGTCTGCCATATACACTGCCTGCCTGCCTAACTTCTGCTATCACCACTGAATCTATGCAGCTGGATTAGTCCTCAGGAGGACTGTTAGTTCAGATGGATATACACTGCTCAAAAAATAAAGGGAACACTTAAACAACAGAATATAACTCCAAGTAAATCAAACTTCTGTGAAATCAAACTGTCCACTTAGGAAGTAACACTGATTGACAATCAATTTCACATGCTGTTGTGCAAATGGAATAGACAATAGATGGAAATTATTGGCAATTATCAAGACACACTCAATAAAGGAGTGTTTCTGCAGGTGGGGACCACAGACCACATCTTAGTACCAATGCTTTCTGGCTGATGTTTTGGTCACTTTTGAATGTTGGTTGTGCTTTCACATTCGTGGTAGCATGAGACGGACTCTACAACCCACAGAAGTTGCTCATTTAGTGCAGCTCATCCAGGATGGCAAATCAATGCGAGCTGTGGCAAGAAGGTTTGCTGTGTCTGTCAGTATAGTATCCAGAGGCTGGAGGCACTACCAGGAGACAGGTCAGTACACCAGGAGATGTGGAGGGGGCCGTAGGAGGGCAAAAACCCAGCAGCAGGACCGCTACCTCCACCTTTGTGCAAGGAGAAACAGGAGGAGCACTGCCAGAGCCATGCAAAATGACCTCCAGCAGGCCACAAATGTGCATGTGTATGCACAAACTATTAGAAACCGACTCCATGAGCGTGGTATGAGGGCCCAACGTCCACAGATGGGGGTTGTGCTCACAGCCTAGCACTGTGCAGGACGCTTGGCATTTGCCACAGAACACCAGGATTGGCAAAGTCGCCACTGGCGCCCTGTGATCTTCACAGATGAAAGCAGGTTCACACTGAGTACATGTGACAGACGTGACAGAGTCTGGAGACACCGTGGAGAGCGATCTGCTGCCTGCAACATCCTTCAGCATGACTGGTTTGGCAGTGGGTCAGTAATGGTGTGGGGTGGCATTTCTTTGGAAGGCCGCACAGCCCTCGATGTGCTCGCCAGAGGTAGCCTGACTGCCAATAGGTACCAAGATGAGCTCCTCAGACCCCTTGTGAGACCATATGCATGTGCGGTTGACCCTTGGTTCCTCCTATTGCAGGACAATGCCAGACCTCATGTGGCTGGAGTGTGTCAGCAGTTCCTGCAAGATGAAGGCATTGAAGCTATGGACTGGCCTGCCCGTTCCCCAGACCTGAATCCCATTGAGCACATTTGGGACATCATGTCTCGCTCTATCCACCAACGTCACTTTGCACCACAGACTGTCCAGGAGTTGGCGAATGCTTTAGTCCAGGTCTGGGTGGAGATCCCACAGGAGACCATCTGCAACCTCATCAGGAGCATGCCCAGGCGTTGTAGGGAGGTCATACAGGCACGTGGAAGCCACACACAATACTGAGCCTCATTTTGACTTGTTTTAAGGACATTACATCGATGTTGGATCAGCCTGTAGTGTGTTTTTTCATTTTAATTTTGGGGGTGACTCCAAATCCAGGCCTCCATTGATTATTAAATTAATTGATAATTTTTGTGTGATTTTGTTGTCAGCACATTCAACTTTGTACAGAACAAAGTATTCAATGAGAATATTTCATTCATTCATATCTAGGATGTGTTATTTGAGTGTTCCCTTTATTTTTTTGAGCAGTGTATATATATGTTGTGGAATACCTATACTAACTATAAGGCTGTGTGCCCATGATGCGTTTTTTAAGCGTCTCTGTAGCGGCAAAAACGCTGCAGAAATGCTTAAAAAACGCATGGTAGAAGGCCTGCCATGTTCCCCAATGATAATCCGCATGTGCTGTGCACATGCTGCGGAAATTTCCGCTGCGGGTTATCATTGCGGAAAAAAACGCAGCACTACCAATTATTTTGCGGAAGCGCTGCGGTTTCGCCGCCATTGACATTCATTGGAACGCTTGGATTCCGCATCACTGGATCTGTACATGCGGAATCCAAGCGTTTCAATGTGCGGATGGTACCTGGGTCTGGAGGAGAGGACACTCTCCTCCAGATCCGGGTACCATAGAACCTGTAAAAAAAAAGAATAAAATAAAAAATAAATACCGTATTTTTCAGACTATAAGACGCATTTTTTCCTCCAAAATTTTGGAGGATAATGGGGGGTGTGTCTTATAGTCCGAATGTTGGGGGGGGTGTATATATATGTGGGCTGTGGGGGGAGAGGTAGCGGTGGAGGAGCGGGGCACAGGAGGCAGTAGCCGCCCGCTGCAGCCTACACTGTCCCGCTGCTAAAGAAAATGAATATTCACTGCTCCCCACGCCCATGGGAGGGGGGAGGGCATGAATATTCAACCTCTCTCAACGCCCATGGGAGTGGAGAGGGGTGAATATTCATGCCCTTTAATAAGCGGGCACACGCGATAGCCCGGCAGCAGCAGGAGTCGCAACGCGGCTACACTGTGTGCCGGCTATTAAGGAGCATGAAGTCACTGCTCCCCGCGCACACAGTCCCGGTGTAGGGAGCAGTGACTTCCGGCAGCTGATCTCTCCATGTGAGCCACGCATGGCAGTGACGTCATGCGCGGCTCACATGTAGAGATCAGTGCTGGCAGACAGGACGCAGCGCTGGAGGGGAGAGAAGAAAGGTGAGTATGAGTGTTTTTTTTTTTTTTTTTTATGTGCAGCCTGATGGGGATATTAGGGGAACCATGCATACTAGGATAAGGATGAGGGGACCATACATACCAGGGTAACGCTGAGGGGGCCATACATAACAGGATAACTCTGAGGGGGGCATACATAACAGCATAAAGATGAGGGGGCCATACATACCAGGATTAGGATGAGGGGCCATACATACCAGGATAAGGATGAGGGGTGCCATGCATACCAGGATAGGGATAAGGGGTGCCATGCATACCAGGATAGGGATTAGGGGTGCCATGAATACCAGGATGGGGATTAGGGGTGCCATGCATACCAGGATGGGGATGAGGGATGCCATGCATACCAGGACGGGGATGAGGGGTGCCTTGAATACCAGGATAGGGATTGCTGTGCCATGCATACCAGGATGGGGATTGCTGTGCCATACATACCAGGATGGGGATTGCTGTGCCATGCATACCAGGATGGGGATTGCTGTGCCATGCATACCAGGATAGGGATTCGGGGTGCCATGCATAACAGGATAGGGATTAGGGGTGCCATGCATACCAGGATAGGGATGAGAGGTGCCATGCATACCAGGATAGGGATGAGGGGTGCCATGCATACCAAGACAGGGATGAGGGGTGCCATGTATACCAGGATAGGGATGAGGGGTGCCATACATACCAGGATAGGGATGAGGGGTGCCATGCATCCCAGGATAAGGATGAGGGGTGCCATGCATACCAGGATAGGGATGAGGGGTGCCATGCATACCAGGACAGGGATGAGGGGTGCCATGCATACCAGGATGGAGGGGTTCCATGCATACCAGGATGGAGGGATGCTAGGCATACTGGGATGGGATGGGGACCACGTATAAAAGGAAGGGGGGGCATATATTCCAGGATAGGGGATATTGTCAGAATTGGGGGATATTGCACCAAAACCAGTGTCAGCAGAAGACCCCCTCCCCCTTAAAAGTGCATAATGAACACATTTTTTGCTTAAATTATTATTTTTTTCTTTCCTCCTCTAAAACCTAGGTGCGTCGTACGGTCTGGTGCGTCTTATAATCCGAAAAATATGGTATTATATTTACCTTCTGATGGCCCCCGGTCTCCTTGCCTTCGCTTGCCGGCAGATCGCGGTGGACTGAAGGACCTGCACTGACGTCATTTAGTCAAGTGACGGGTCACGCGACACTGACGTCGGCAGGTCCTTCAGTGTACCGCGAGCTGCCGGCAAGCCAGGATGGAGTGAATAAAGACTGCGGGGGCCATCAGAAGGTAAGTATAGATTTATTTTTTTATTTTTTACCATTCTTTACGGTCACACTATATAAATCCATGCCGTTTGCATGGATTTATATAGTGTGACCAAGTTGCCAAGCACTTTCGAAGTGATGCTAAAATTGCTTGGAAAGCGCTTGTCAACCCGCATGCTCAAATGCAAGTGACGAACGCTTCACATCCGCATGTCCCTGGCAGGAAAAATGCACGTACACTCCGCATGTGTTTTTTCTGCCAGGGAGATGCAGAAATGCTCAGGAAAAAATCCGGAGCATTTCTGCATCGTGGGCACATAGCCTAAACATGCAAATCTCTCCCTGACTCAGCAGTAGCTCTCCCTACTCTGCCTGTTTCCAGGGTAGACTCTGACGAGCACAGTGCCACCAGGTCTTATATAGACCTGATGATGCTGTGTGGCAAGCCAATCACTGTAATACCTACAACCAACTTGGCTACGGCATTACAGTGCGTGGCAGGCAATCCCTGCATGTTTAGTGGCTCTCTAAAGAGTGCAAAACATGCAGGGTGGGGCCGTGAGCTTCCACCCAAGCAACCTGGAAATACTCGCTGAGCATGTCGAGCACAGTGATGCTTGTGCAAGTGCAGAGTAGTGGCGAGCACGTTCGCTCATCACTAGTAATTAACAGAAGAAGATGAGGATCACTGCTGGATCTTAATAGTATAATCCCCAAGCAATGTGAGGATCACTGCTGGGTCCTAGAGAGAGAGGGATCTTGAAAGGATCAGAAAGATGTTTGCAAGACCAAACACACTGACCTTCTACAGCCGAACCCCGTATGACTGTCTGTCAAACCTGACACGCCCGTGACAATAAGAGGGGAGTAGAGAAGGCTATCTTGTGAGGATTGGAGGTTGCGTGTAGGTATGTACCAGGAGAGAAGGTCACAGATGTATGGAGGAGACTGGTTGTGGATGGCTTTGTATGCCAAGGTTAGGGTTTTAAACTGGAGTCTCTCGGCAATGGGGAGCCAGTGAAGGGATTGACGGAGAGGAGAGGCCAGGGAATAGCAGGGCGACAGGTGGATTAGTCGGGCAGCAGAGTTTAGGATAGATTGGAGGGGTGTGAGAGTGTTAGAAGGGAAGCCAAAGAGCAGGAGGCAGGAGGTTGCAGTAGTCGAGGTGGGAGACGATGAGGGCATGCACTAGTGTTTTTGCAGATTATGATTTGAGGAATGTGCGGATCTGGGAATTTTTTTTTACTTTGAGTCGGCATATTCCTCACTCTGATCCTCCTTCCTTCCACCATACTGAATTCCCGGAGACTACTCATCCCACACTTGGACACTCCGAAGAGCTGTTCTGTTCATCTTTCCATTTATAGATTCTGGCCTCTGGCTTGGTCTGCTTCAAGTGGGGCAACTGAAGATCGCATGCAGCGATGCCTAAATATTTGAGCAGCCTTGGTTACCCGAAGGTGACAGTGGGAAAGTGCAATTAGTCGCAAGAGGTGGATATTGATGAGACACAATGGACAGAAAGTCAGGAAGAGGACCAGGGTGCGGAAGTATAAGACGAGGTGGTGGACAATGAAGTTGATGGGCCGAACATCAGGGTCCAGAAACAGTGTCTGCGGGTGACACCACTGCCTCTTCCCCTGTTGTACGTACACGTCAAGCTTCTGTCCATGATGCAGGCGAAGATGCCTCCCACATATACAGCAAAAAATGGCAGAATTAAAATATAACTTTTAATGGGATAATTAAAATCTAAAATAGTATCTAGATACGCACAAACAAGCATAAATAGGGATGTTATTCACCCAGTGGGGTGGACTAGTTCAGAAAATACAACAGGAGATATATGTTCCTTAATTTACTACAATAATGTTTACTCCTTAATAGTAGAGAGAGACTATCATATGCAAACAGTGGAAATTCATAAGTAGAAAGAAAAGGAACAATCTCACCGGTCCTGCAGCACGGATTTCTCCACAGAATAGCACAGGGTTAATCCAGCGGTCATCCACCTCTGACCCTATAATGCCCTGTTCTCATATGCTGTCCCTAGGACCCCAAAGCTCCTGCCCTAACAAGGGCAGTCCACAGCTGACCCTAAAGATCTGATCAGCCCTACATAGACCCTACAGAAGTTTCCCAACACGTTTCCTCACCATCAAGTGATTCATCAGGGGAGTAACAGAAAAATTATTATCAATGGTCTAGGGTATGGTAACCCTCCATGCAGGTATATAGAAAAGGCAGTGGAAGATGCCTCCCACCCTTCACCTGTCATTGCACAATTGCAACCATCACAGTCAGCAACCACGTCCACGTTCTAGTCACAGCGCAGCGTTCAGTTGTCCCTGCCCCAGTCCTTGGAACACAAGCGCAAATACGCAGCCACCACCCACAGGCCACAGTACTAAACTGCCACATTTCTCGCCTCCTTGCACTAGAAATTTTGCCTTTTAGGCTCATGGCAGTGGAAGCTTTCCGCAAACTAATGGTGGCGGCTGTCCCTCGGTACTCGGTCCCCAGCCGCCACTATTTTTCCCGGTGTGGCGTCCCTACCTTACAAAAGCTCGTGTTCCAGAACATTTCTTGTGCCCTCACCAACTCAGTTACTGGGAAGGACTGCGTAACCACAAATACGGGGACAAGTGCTTGTGGCCAAGGACGGTACATTTCACTGATGACACACTGTGTTAATATTGTGGAAGCCGGGACACAGTCAAACCCTCGGACGGAGCAAGTCCTCCCGACGCAGAGGATTGCGGTTCCTGGGTTAATCAGGGTTGCCCCCACATTCTACAGCTCCTGCACCTCCTCCTGTTCAGCCTCCATCTCTATCACTTGATTCATTTTTTTCAGGAGATATGCCAGATTATACTTAAACTTCATGGGTGCCAATAACAATGGGCAGGACTGTATGCTTAGGTGACAAACCGCACACCGCTGCAGAGTTGTTGAAAGCTATAACAGAGAAGGCAGATCTGTGGCTCTCACCACTGAACCTACAGCCAGGCATGGTCATGTGTGACAATGGTTGGAACCTGGTGGCGGTTTTGAAGCTAGGCAAGCTTGCATACGTACCATGCCTGGCCCATGGGCTCAACCTAGTGGTTCAGCGGTTTCTCAAAACCTACCCGGATCTGCCTGAGCTGCTTGTCAAAGTATGCCGTGTGTGTCCCTATTTCCGAAAGTCCCCTACAGCTTCTGCCACCCTCATCGTGCTTCAGCAGCATTTGCAGCTTTTAGGTCACCGACTGGTGTGCAATGTGACCACACATTGGAAATCAACATTGCAGGTGTTTGGAATGATTTGTGAGCAGCACAGGGCAGTTGTTGAGTACCAGGTTCAACACGCCTGTCGGAATTCAGGTCAGCCTCCGCACATAAGAGCTGAAGCGTGGGCATGGATGTCTGACATCTGTGCCATCCTGCAAAACTTTGAGGACTCCATCAAGATCATAATTACTGTCACCATCCCACTTCACTGTCTACTGAAATGCTCCCTGGTCAGAATTATAGAGGAGGCATTGTAGGCGGGGCACAATGAGATGGACAAGGAACTTTATAGGGTGATGCTACACTGCCCAGCCTCATCTCATTTCAATGTGGATTGGGTGATAATGACGAGGAGGAGGAAGAGGAGGAGAACATGTCCTCTTTATGAGGACAGGGAAGTTTTGGCTTTTGGCAGTCTAGCACATATGATTGCCTTTATGTTCTGCTGCCTTTACCATGACCCTCATGTTATACGCATTTTGGACATTACAGAAAACTGAGGTGACGGAGGTGTGAGGTTTGGATTAAGGAGCATGTTGGTCTTAAATCAGTTGCAGAATGGAGGGCACAGGAGAGGTGATAGACAGAAATGAGGGATGAGATATAGGGCGGTGCAGAACTGTGGAGAGCTTGGTGGTTGAGAGAGATTAGTTTGTATTGTATTCTGTAGTGAATGGGTAACCTAATCAGTGCAATGACTGGCACAGGGTAGAGTCGTTGGTGAAGCGGCTTGATAGAAATACCACCCTGGCTGCTGCATTTAGAATGGATTAGAGAGAAGTTTGTTTACAGGGAGACCGATTAGAAGAGAGTTGCAGTAGTGAATAAGAGTGACAGTAAGAGTTTTTGCAGTATCAAAGGTGAGAAAAGGTCAGATTTTGGAGATGTTTTAAGGTGCAGGTGACATGAGTGAGTGAGTGATTATCCATGGAGAATAAAGGAAAGTTGTGTGTCAAATATGAATCCAAGACAACAGGCGTACTGAGTGGGAGTTATGGTGGTACCACCCAAAGGAAATTGCGAAGTCATGTATAGTTAGGTTAGTAAAGGTAAGATATAGGTAGGTTAGTAAAAGTCAGATATAGGTAGGTTAGTAGAGTGAGGAAACAGGAGGAGTTAATTTTTGGAGATATTCAGTATTCACTATTTCAGGCCCTTGTTGAAGAATTGTTAAAAAAATCATCTGACAATGCTGGCGGCAGATGGAAATTGGACAAACAAGGAAGTACAGGCAAGGGATACAGAAACCAGATGCGGCAGAGGCAGGAGAACGCTGTCAAAGGTCTGGGACAGTTTTATCAGACCCTCCCAGCACCCAGGCCCTGATACACAGGGTACTCTGTCAAGGAGGGAAAATTTTGGAAGATTCTGAAGGCCTACCGTGGCAACTGTATCAACATCCTCCTTGATTCCTCTCTGTGCCTTACAACTGTTGGGTATCCAAGCTGGACACGTGGCATGAACTGTCACTGTGTGCCTTGAAGGTCATGGCCGCTAGTGTTTTGTCAGAGATGGTTTTTAATGCTGCCGGGGGGCATTATAACTGAGATAACTGATAGGCACATCCGCCTGGCAACTGAAAATGCTGACTCTTATCAAAATGAAAAAGGGCTGTATTGGGACAGACTTCTCAACATTATCAGATGATAGCATCGAACATAAACTCAAATCTAGTGGTTATTTTTTTGGGGGTCTATTCCCATGCACCCCTTCACACTCAGACATGGGTAATATATAGACCTCAGGAATTTTTTCTATTTTATGTCGCCCTCCTCCTTCTACTTCTCCTCATCCTCCACCACCATATCACCAGGGTGACCATCATGCAACGCCCACATAATTTTTTTAAGGGTGATGATGATGCGCGTAGGAACTATTTTTAGAGGCCTACCTCTAACTTCTTATATAATATATATGAATATCCCCCAGGGGTCAATGTTTTTCAGCCCATGCACTTAGTGCATGGCCATTACCAGTGCAGGAGACTTACTCCTTAATTCTAGAAAATCAATTTTTAACTGTGGCCCTCCACTACTGTGACAAAACAGCTTATAATCTTAATCAGCCAGATGGTTAGATTTGGTAAGCCAAGAGAAATACACTATTGTGCTTGTGTTGACTTGTAAATGTATGTATATTGCTGTTTTGGGTCAAGAAGGACAGACCAGTATTTGTGTAACCCTGATTTTTTGTCTTCTCTTGGTTCTGAAACAATGATGTTACTATGCTAATTGCATATTATACTAAAGCCAGCTAGATGTTTATTCACAAGAGCCCCTTGCTATGCAAATTGATTAAAGGCTCAAAAAATGAGACCTGAGCCCTGTGGAATAATATCCTCCCTAATCCTTGACCTGTGCATCTGTACTTCAAAGGACAATTGAACTATTTAAGGAACATATGCCTCTGTAGCAGGAGATTAGATACAGAGAATTGAAAGAGACTTCTCAGGGAGAATCAAAGATGAGACTCAGGGCCGGCTCCAGGTTTTTGTGGGCCCTGGGCGAAAGAGTCTCAGTGGGCCCCTTTAACACGTACCACGATTCATGATGCACAGATACTGCAGAGAAATATATCGATAGTACAATGCCAAAGATTTCACTTCTTACATTACAAGAGTGATATCTATTGTAAATTGTACAATAGCTCAGAAACCGGCGAATCCTCGCAGCGCACGGTGCAGACCGGACAGTATAGTCCTCCATACAGTATTGTGGGCACCACATAGTCCTCTATACAGTATTATGGGCCCCATATATTGCTCTATACAGTATTATGGGCCCCATATAATGCTTCATACACAATAATAGACCACATATATTGCTCCTTACAGAATACTGGACCCCATATAATGCTCCATACAGAATACTGGCCCACATATAATGCTCCATGCAGAATACTGGCCCCCATATAACGCTCCATACAGGATACTAGCCCCCATATAATGATTCATACAGGATACTGGCCTCCATTATAACTCTCCATATAGGATACTGGCCCCCCTATAATGCTCCATACAGAATACTGGCCCCCATATAATGCTCCATGCAGGCTGTGCCCCCACATAATGCCCCATGCAGGCTGTGCCCCCCACATAATGCACCATGCAGGCTGTGCCCCCCACATAATGCACCATGAAGGATGTCACCTCCCTCTCATCCATATAATGCCCCATGCAGGATGTCACCTATCCCCCATATAATGCCCCATGCAGGATGTCACCTCTCTCCCCCATATAATGCCCCATGCAGGATGTCACCCCCCTATATAATGCCCCATGCAGGATGTCACCCCCCATATAATGCCCCATGCAGGATGTCACCCTCCATATAATGCCCCATGCAGGATGTCACCTCCCTCTCATATAATGCCCCATGCAGGATGTCACTCCCCCATATAATGCCCCATGGAGGATGTCACCTCTCCCCCCATATAATGCTTCATTCAGGATGTCACCTCTCCCCCCATATAATGCCCCATGCAGGATGTCACCTCCCCCCATATAATGCCCCATGCAGGATGTCACCTCCCTCCCATATAATGCCCCATGCAGGATGTCACCTCTCCCCCCATATAATGCCTCATTCAGGATGTCACCTCTCCCCCCCATATAATGCCCCTTGCAGGATGTCACTTCCCCCCCATATAATGCCCCATGCAGGATGTCACCTCTCCCCCCAATATAATGCCCCATGCAGGATGTCACCTCCCCCCATATAATGCCCCTTGCAGGATGTCACCTCTCCCCCCCCATATAATGCCCCATGCAGGATGTCACCCCCACATATAATGTCCCACGCCTCCATACATAAAAAAAAAAAAAAATCAAATACTCACCTTACTTCTCCTCACCTGCTGCCGCTGCTCCGGACTCCTAAGCGTCGCCGGCGTCTTCCTGCTCTGCACTGTGACTGCTCAGGAGAGGGCGCGGTGGAAAGACGTCATGACCTGAGACGTCACAGCGCAGCAGCCGCGGAGGATACAGGACCTGCTGCAGAGGCATGGGGAGAGTTAATTATTGTGCCGAGGCCCTGTGCAAGTGTGGGAGGGGGCGTGGGCGCTGGCACCGCTCTCCTCCACTCACAGGTCCCATAGCGAGCTCAGGGCCACGGCACTTGTCCTGGTGGGCCGGGTGCTGACGCCAGGCCTGATCAGACTCTCTACAGACCATCAACTTGGTAGCATGGCTTTTTCCAAAAATACACAGACACTGCAAAAGAGGAGCCATGGAGCAGAATGGAACAGCTAGTGCAGCCTGTGAGCCTCAGATATGGCTCAACTCTGTGAACAGGAAAAATAGAGCTGGATTCATTGAGTGGATGAGGAGCTCTAATGTATCACTGGTGCAAGAGAACAGACAAAAGAAATATGGTGGCCCCCCTCCAGGTTGGGTTGGAGAAGCTCCTCCACATGGTTCTGAAATTTTTACTGGCAATATTCCTCAGGAGATATATGAAGATGCACTGATACCCCTCTTTCAGTCTGTGGGAAAGTTGTATGAGTTTCGCTTAATGATTGACCTTCAATGGCCTAAACTGTGGCTTAGCTTATGCACGTTATTTCTCATAACGCATTGCAGATCAGGCCATTGCCCAACTCTGTAATCATGAAAGTCAAGACGTAAAGATCTTTGTGTGTCGAAGAACCGAGAAGTGTGAGCTGATGTTGGATGGCCTGCCATTGCTTATGGAACAATTACGCATTAGAGGACTTCTTGACAGAAATCACAGCTGGAGTAGATACGGTTTCCCTCTATGCCAATCATTTCACCGACCTAAATAATACGGCTGTGGTGAAATACAACTCTCACCGAGAAGCAACCCAAGCAAAGCAAAGTCTCTGTGAAGGTTCCTGGACACTCTATGGCTGCTTTTTTTCACTGTGGACTGGCTCCAGCAATCTATAAGATGCAATCTGCCACCTTGGCAAAGCCCAATTATGTTCTCCCTCTGATATATAACAAACAGGTCATGATGGAGAAAATTGCACCCACTGCTTTTCAGTGTCTTCAGCTCCTTTGTGAGAATGTTTGGGCAGTAAGTCTACCAAATAAAATTCCTGAGATATGGAAATTGTGGATACCTTGGCTTCTGGTACTGGGTGCTAATACCAAACCATGGCATGCCATTCACTGGATATTTCTGACAACTTCATTCCCACAGAAAAGTACCAGCAAGCTAAGGAGATGGTGTCTTCTATCATCATGAAGGAGTTTGATTGCTGTCTAGGGGACCGAACACCGCTGCTGTCTACCTTGTGAACATTGTGTTGAAGCTTGCAAGAATTAAGAGGTTACATTGGCGAGTCTGGTTTTTATACGAAAGTTCCTGCAGTGTTTTTATAGTTTTTTTAATTAATTAATTAATTAATTTGGCTTTATATACAAGTTGTGACCCTGCAAATAATGTTTCTTAACATTTATTTAAGGAAAATCCATTTTAGCTTCCTTTTTGTATGTTTTATTATCAGTCCATAAAAGTGGCGTAATACTCTGACAACACTGTTCACAGATATGGTATTGGTCAGCTACCAACTGTGAATATGTTTGAACACACAACTGGCATACTTTAAATGAAGTATAATATTTGACATGTTCCCAAAAATTTCAGGATTATTACCACAGTAATATGGGATCACGTCTGATGACCACTGTTTTAGGTTTGTAATAGGCTATTGGTCAGCATCCAGGTGTGAATAGGTTCAACAACACACAACTGCCATACTTTAAATGGAATATAATGTTTGACATGCTCCCAAAAATTTCAGGATTATTACCGCAGTAATATGGGATCACGTCTGATGACAACGGTTTTAGGCACTGGCCTTGTAGTATGGTATTTGTCGGCGACCAAATGTGAATGGTTTGGAACAACACACAACTGCCAGACTTTGAATGGAGTATAATAATTGACACGCTCCCAAAAATTTCAGGATTATTAACGCAGTAATATGGGATCACATCTGATGACCACGGTTTTAGGCACGGGCCTTGTAGCATGCCATTTGTTAGCGACCAAGTGTGAATAATTTGGAACAACCCACAAGTGCCAGACTATAAATGGAGTATAATATTTGATACGCTCTCAAAAATTTCAGGATTATTACCGCAGTAATATGGGATCACGTCTCATGACCACGGTTTTAGCCACTGGCCTTGTAGTATGGTATTGGTCAGTGACCAAGTGTAAATAGTTTGGAACAACGCACAACTAGCAGTTTTAAATGGAGTGTAATATCTGGCACACTCCAAAAAATGTGACGATTATTACTGCAGTAATATGGGATCACGTGTGATGACCACAGTTTTAGGCAGTGGCGCTAGAGATATGGTATTGGTCAGCGACCAAGTGTAAAAAAGGTTGAACAACACACAACTGGCAGACTTTAACTGGAGTGTAATATTTGGCACGCTCCAAAAAATGTCACGATTATTATGGCAGTAATATGGGATCACGTCTGATGATGAAAAAGTTTCTGCAACGGGTCCGGGAGGTGGAACCTCTGAGCTGCAATACAAAGGGGAAGTCCTTGTAAGGAAGCGGGTGGCTCCCGGGGGAGGCAAGCAGGAAGTCACGGCAAGTGACGGGGACAGTCTCTGAGTAGACGGGCAGGTGGTCACGGCAAGTGACGGGGACAGTCTCTGGGTAGACAGGCAGGAGGTCACGGCAAGTGACGGGGACAGTCTCTGGGTAGACAGGCAGGTGGTCACGGCAAGTGACGGGGACAGTCTTTGGGTAGACAGGCAGGTGGTCACGGCAAGTGACGGGGACAGTCTCTGGGTAGACAGGAAGATGGTCACGACAAGTGACGGCAGGATCTCCAGGCAGGCTGGCAGAAAGCAAGCAGGTGCTCCCAGGAGAGTGGGCAGACAGACGAGGCGGATACCTGACAGGTAACTGGCGGGCGCTCCCAGGTGAGCGGGCTGACGGAGACAGCAGGTAACAGGCAGGTAACTGGTGGATGCTCCCAGGTGAGCGGTCTGACAGACGAGGCAGGTGACAGGTAGGTTACTGGTGGACGCTACCAGGTGAGCGGTCTGACAGACTAGGCAGGTAACAGGCAGGTAACTGGCGGATAACAGGCTGGCAGGCAGGACGAGAAGTCAGGCTAGCAGTGGGACGTGAGGGCTGAAGCACAGGAAGACACAGTGCAAACAACTTTGCTCGGGCACCTCCATTTTGGAGGAGGTGCCTTATATATGGGAGATCCTCCGGCAATTGGCCGGGGACTCCTTAGGATGGCGCGCGCGGCCCCTTTAAGAGAGAGGGAGCGGCGCGCACGCGCCCTGAGCACAGTGCCTGGGAAGCAGCGCGCGCTGCCATCAGCGTGGGAGGAGGACGCCGAGCACAGAGCAGAGAGGTGAGGGGAACGGCGTCTCTGCCTAGCAGGGGGCAGAGACGCCGATGCTACAGTACCCCCCCCTTTAGGCCCCCCCTTTCTTAGGCCAGAGAGAAATTTATCAAGGATGAGCGGGGCATGGATGTTCTCCCGGGGCTCCCATGTTCTCTCCTCAGGACCAAACCCCTTCCAATCCACTAGAAAAAAGGTCTTTCCTCTTACCCTCTTGATGGCCAGAATGTTCTCTACCTCAAACTCGTCTTCAGCGGAGACCGGAGCAGGAGGCGTACCTGTAGACTTGGAAAAAGAGTTAAGTACCACGGGTTTGAGGAGAGATACATGGAAGGAGTTGGGGATTAGAGATGAGCGTTGTTCGACTCGAACTGTTCGCCAATCTCAAATTCGAGCTGTTTTGGGCGGTGTTCGAGCCGTTCGGCGAACACGAACGATTTGAGAACAATTCGGCTGTTCGAGGTTATGTTCGATAACTGTTCGTGCACCAAAATCATAACTGGATTTTTTCTCAGTAATGATGAAAATTAATGTTAATACGCAGTTTGAGTGTACAGTGGGGTGGGGGGAGGGGCAGGGGATGGATCTCTGCAGGAATAATGAAGATCTCCATTTTTTTTTCTCTTTCCTGCATTTACAGTGGGGAGGTGCAATCTGTCAGCCTATCAGCAGCGCACACACGGAGCGAAGTGCTTTTTTTCACACAAGGGCATGTGTCATTGGCAGTGTATGTCACATGTCCTTGCCCTATAAGACCAAGCCATTTTCCCCGTCGCCACCATTTTCTCACTGCTGCAGCTCCGTGTTAGACGGCACCGCTGTTGCTGTGTGCGCTATACCTTGTTAATTTCAAGCCAATTTTCGCACAAATCTACAGATAGCTTGGGAGTAGGGAATAGTTGTGATTGCAGTCCTTTTAAGGACTAGGTTACAGCATTTCCTACGACTTTTATCAGGCAGGTCTGTGCTCTTAAATAGATAGATTGTGGGAGTAAAGACTAATTGTAATTGCAGTCCTTTTCAGGACTAGGTTACATCAGTTCCTATCAGTTTTTGCCAGGCAGGTCTGTGCCAGTGCTGTGCAAGTTTTTTTCACAGCATTTGGCTGAATCTAGCAAAGCTAATCCTTTTTGGCCTATTGCAGAGTGTGTTAGTCAGTGGAGTAGCCTATCTGTGTTGCAAGATATACCACCTGTGTATAGAATACCAATTTTTTTACTGCACCTAGTGAAGTAAAATCTTTTGGGCATAGCATCATTCTATTAGTCCATCTATACTGACCTCCATCAGGTTGCAAATTAAAACTAATTTTTATCTGCATCTACAGTACCTCTGAAAAAATATTTGGGCTTCTAGCAGTGTGTGGGACTTGTTCTATTAGTCCATCTATACTGACCTCCATCAGGTTGCAAACTGAATATATTTTTTTCTGCATCTACCTCTGAAAAAATATTGGGCTTCTAGCTGTGTGTGGGTCTTGTTCTATTAATCCATCTATACTGACCTCCATCAGGTTGCAAACTGAATATAATTTTTTTCTGCATCTAGCTCTGAAAAAATAATTGGGCTTCTAGCAGTGTGTGGGACTTGTTCTATTAGTCCATCTATACTGACCTCCATCAGGTTGCAAACTGAATATAATTTTTTTCTGCATCTAGCTCTGAAAAAATATTTGGCCTTCTAGCAGTGTGTGGGACTCATTCTATTAGTCCATCTATACTGACCTCCATCACGCTGCAAATTCAAAATAATTTTTTGTCTGCATCTAGCTCTGAAAAAATATTTGGGCTTCTAGCTGTGTGTGGGACTTTCTCTATTAGTCCATCTATACTGACCTCCATCAGGTTGCAAATTGAAAATAATTTTTTGTCTGCATCTAGCTCTGAAAAAATATTTGGCCTTCTAGCAGTGTGTGGGACTTTCTCTATTAGTTCATCTATACTGACCTCCATCAGGCTGCAAATTAAAAATAATTTTTATCTGCATCTACCTCTGAAAAAATATTTGGCCTTCTTGCTGTGTGTGGGACTTGTTCTATTAGTCCATCTATACTGACCTCCATCACGCTGCAAATTCAAAATATTTTTTTGTCTGCATCTAGCTCTGAAAAAATATTTGGCCTTCTAGCAGTGTGTGGGACTTTCTCCATTAGTCCATCTATACTGACCTCCATCAGGTTGCAAATTAAAAATAATTTATATCTGCATCTAGCTCTGAAAAAATATTTGGCCTTCTAGCAGTGTGTGGGACTTTCTCTATTAGTCCATCTATACTGACCTCCATCAGGTTGCAAATTAAAAATAATTTTTTGTCTGCATCTAGCTCTGAAAAAATATTTGGCCTTCTAGCAGTGTGTGGGACTTTCTCTATTAGTCCATCTATACTGACCTCCATCAGGTTGCAAACTGAATATATTTTTTTTCTGCATCTACCTCTGAAAAAATATTGGGCTTCTAGCTGTGTGTGGGACTTGTTCTATTAGTCCATCTATACTGACCTCCATCAGGTTGCAAACTGAATATAATTTTTTTCTGCATCTAGCTCTGAAAAAATATTTGGCCTTCTAGCAGTGTGTGGGACTTTCTCTATTAGTCCATCTATACTGACCTCCATCAGGTTGCAAATTAAAAATAATTTATATCTGCATCTAGCTCTGAAAAAATATTTGGCCTTCTAGCAGTGTGTGGGACTTTCTCTATTAGTCCATCTATACTGACCTGCATCAGGTTGCAAATTAAAAATATTTTTTTGTCTGCATCTAGCTCTGAAAAAATATTTGGCCTTCTAGCAGTGTGTGGGACTTTCTCTATTAGTCCATCTATACTGACCTCCATCAGGTTGCAAACTGAATATAATTTTTTTCTGCATCTACCTCTGAAAAAATATTTGGGTTTCTAGCTGTGTGTGGGACTTGTTCTATTAGTCCATCTATACTGACCTCCATCAGGTTGCAAACTGAATATAATTTTTTTCTGCATCTACCTCTGAAAAAATATTTGGCCTTCTAGCAGTGTGTGGGACTTTCTCTATTAGTCCATCTGTACTGACCTCCATCAGGTTGCAAATTAAAAATAATTTTTATCTGCATCTAGCTCTGAAAAAATATTTGGCCTTCTAGCAGTGTGTGGGACTTTCTCTATTAGTCCATCGATACTGACCTCCATCAGGTTGCAAATTAAAAATAATTTTTTGTCTACATCTAGCTCTGAAAAAATATTTGGCCTTCTAGCAGTGTGTGGGACTTTCTCTATTAGTCCATCTATACTGACCTCCATCAGGTTGCAAATTCAAAATAATTTTTTGTCTGCATCTAGCTCTGAAAAAATATTTGGCCTTCTAGCAGTGTGTGGGACTTTCTCTATTAGTCCATCTATACTGACCTCCATCAGGCTGCAAATTAAAAATAAATTTTATCTGCATCTACCTCTGAAAAAATATTTGGCCTTCTAGCTGTGTGTGGGACTTGTTCTATTAGTCCATCTATTAGGTTGCAAACTGAATATATTTTTTTTCTGCATCTAGCTCTGAAAAAATATTTGGCTTTCTAGCAGTGTGTGGGACTTTCTCTATTAGTCCATCTATACTGACCTCCATCAGGTTGCAAATTAAAAATAACTTATATCTGCATCTAGCTCTGAAAAAATATTTGGCCTTCTAGCAGTGTGTGGGACTTTCTCTATTAGTCCATCTATACTGACCTCCATCTGGTTGCAAATTAAAAATAATTTTTTGTCTGCATCTAGCTCTGAAAAAATATTTGGCCTTCTAGCAGTGTGTGGGACTTTCTCTATTAGTCCATCTATACTGACCTCCATCAGGTTGCAAACTGAATATATTTTTTTTCTGCATCTACCTCTGAAAAAATATCTGGGCTTCTAGCTGTGTGTAGGACTTGTTCTATTAGTCCATCTATACTGACCTCCATCAGGTTGCAAACTGAATACAATTTTTATCTGCATCTACCTCTGAAAAAATATTTGGGCTTCTAGCTGTGTGTGGGACTTGTTCTATTAGTCCATCTATACTGACCTCCATCAGGTTGCAAATTGAATATATTTTTTTCTGCATCTAACCCAGCCAATAGTTTAGGCCTAATACCACAGTTTGGCCACTCAGCTCTGCTCGGTTCCCATCCATTGTTTTTTTGTGCAAACAACTCCAGAGTTGTGAATTAGTTAACCACCAAAATGAGTGGAAAAAGGCCTGCTGCTGGTGGAAAGGGGAATAGGCATGTTGGGAAGGGGAAAAAAGGTTGTGTCCGTGGGGTAGGTGTTAAAGCAACAGTAACATCTGCAGAAGAAAGACCATCTTCCAGCCAAACTAAAATGTCTACTTCTTTTAGCGGACAATGTGATAAGATCCCTTTCTTACGGCCACGCCAATCGCTACAAATTCCAGATGAGGCACAGAAACAGCAGGTGCTTCAACGGATATCAAGTGCTCCTTTAAGTGGGCTCTCCTCCACATCAACTTCAACATCACAAATACTCCAGTCCTCAAAGGTGTCACCCCAATCGCACTTGCTTCCTCACAGCTCCCAAATCTCCAGCTGCCCGTCTGAGTATGAGGTAGAACAGATGGTTGAGTCTGCAGAGCTGTTTACTCATACTATAGCCTGGGAATCAGAGGTCGACTCCAGCGCTTCTGTGAATCCAGACGAGGAAATGATCTGCACTGATGCCCAGAATCTTTATGAGTCGGATCCAGGACCAGACGCAGAAGGTTCTGACCATAATGTAGACCCTCATTCCCAAACTGTAACTCCTGTTGGTGGAGACAATGAGGAAGACGATGATGAGACTCAAATACCTGATTGGAGCGACAACTTTAGTTTTTTGTCAGGGCAGGAACAGGTTGGCTCTGAGGACGACGGGTGTGATAACGCACAGGGTGATGATGATGAGGTTGGAGATCCCACTTACTGTCAACCCACAGTCAGCCAAGAGATGAGGTCAGCAGAGGAGGTGGAGGAAGATGCTAGTGACGACGAGGTCAGGTTGCGCCTTCCTGGACAGAGACGTAGTACTGGAAGCACGTCAACAACTGCATCCTCAAACACAACTCTGCCTCTCACCACAAGTCGTGGTGGCTCTTCAGGTCGCATGGGTGCTAAGCCTTGCATAGCCTGGGCATTTTTTCAGATCGATAAAGATGACCCAACTCGTGTTATCTGTAACATTTGTCAGCAAAAGCTAAGTAGAGGCCAAAAAATACATAGTTTGGGTACTTCATGCATGAACCGGCACATGGACATGAAGCATAAGTTGCAGTGGGAAGCTCAGTGTGCTACAATGCGGCCTAGCCGGCCGGGCCAACCACCGTCTGCCATATCTTGTGCATCCGCGGCCTCTTCATCCTCTGTGACTGGGGGGACAGCAGTCACACCTGTTTTGGGGCACAGACCTGCCACCTCTTTACCCGCAACAGCCAGCGTGATTGGCAGGTCATCATTTTCTTTGGAGGTGGTAACACCAGCTGGTGTTGAGCGCTGTCCGACATCGATAGCACCACCTTTGGTAACATGTCTGCCTGCATCTTCCTCACAGACCGGCAGTTTGCCGGGGACACCCTTATCAACCCCGTCTAAGCACAATAGCCAGCCCTCGGTCCCTCAGATGTGGACAAGTAAAAGACCATTTCCTCCTAGCCATGAGAAAGCTAAGAGGTTGAATTTCACCATCTGCAAGCTCTTGGCTACAGAAATGCTGCCTTTCCGCCTGGTGGACACAGAGGATTTTCGAGACCTTATGTCCGTCGCAGTGCCCCAGTACCAGATGCCCAGTCGGCACTACTTCTCAAAGAAAGGTGTGCCTGCGCTCCACCAGCATGTCGCACACAACATCACCGCTTCTTTGAGAAACTCTGTGTGTGACAGGGTGCATTTCACCACAGACACTTGGACGAGTAGGCATGGACAGGGGCGTTACATGTCGCTGACTGGGCACTGGGTAACTATGGTGACAGCAGGACATGGGGCTGCTGTCCAAGTCTTGCCGTCCCCACGAGTTGTGCGTCAATCCTCTTTATGTCAAAGTTCCTCGACTGCTTCTGCCTCCTCAACCTCCTCTCGGTCTTCCACCTGCACCCAAAGCCTGTCTGGTCATGCCACAAGCTTTCTAACTGCGCAGAAGGGATCCTGCACACCTCCTTACTATGCTGGCAGTAGGGCTCAACGTCATCAGGCGGTTTTTACTTTGAAATGTCTGGTAAATGTGAGTCACACAGCTGCGGAGTTGTGGTCAGCTCTGGAGAACCAATTTCATGAATGGTTGTCTCCACTGGACCTGAAACCAGGGAAGGCCGTGTGTGACAATGCTGCAAACCTGGGTGCGGCCCTTCGCCGGGGCAATGTCATACGTGCCTTGTATGGCTCACGTGTTGAACCTGGTTGTCCAGCAATTTTTAGCCCACTATCCCAGACTAGATGGCCTTCTGCAGAGGGCACGGTCGCTGTGTGCTTACTTTCGCCGTTCGCATCCCGCAGCTCAGCGACTTACATCTCTACAGAAGTCGTTGGGCCTGCCACTTCACCGGCTAAAATGCGATGTGCCTACCCGGTGGAATTCAACTCTGCACATGTTGCAGCGACTGTGGCAGCACCGACAAGCCCTGGTGCAATACGTTCTGACGTATAGCCTGGGCCAACGAGATCCAGAGGTGGGGCAAATCACGCTGGAGGAGTGGTCTCAGATCAGGGACCTATTCACCCTTCTGCACAGTTTTGAAATGGCGACGAAGATGTTTAGTGCTGACGATGCCATTATCAGCATGACTATTCCGGTGATTTACATGCTGGAGCACATGTTAAACAGAATTCGGAGTCAGGTGGTGGCACAAGAGGAGGTGGAGGAAGTAGAGGAGGAGGAGTTGTATGCGGAAGGGCTAACATCTGCAAGGTCCAGACGGTCGGCAGCACCAAGGCGGCAGGCATGTGAGGGTGGGGGAGATGGTTTTACCAGGGCGCATGGTAGCAGCCAAACTAGTGAGGAAGGTGCAGGAGCCCAGGAAGAAGTGGAGGACGAACAGATGGAAGACTCATCAGATGAGGGAGACCTTGATCACATTTCTGTTGTGCGAGGTTGGGGGGAGAGGACAGAGGAAGGAAGCATGATTGTTACCTCGCCACCAACACAACAGGGACTTGGTGCTCCTGGATGCGCCACACACATGAGTGCCTTCTTGCTGCACTACCTGCAACATGACCCTCGAATTGTGAGAACTAGAAATAATCCTGACTACTGGGTTGCCACACTGTTAGATCCCCGGTACAAAAGTAAATTTGCAGAAATTATTCCTGCCATAGAAAGGGATGCACGCATGCAGGAGTATCAGCAGAGACTGTTGCAGAATCTTACATGTGCTTTTCCACAAAACACCAGTGGTGCACGTAGTGAATCTCACAGTTCCAACTTGCCAACCGTGGGACCGTCAAGTGTTCAGCACTCAAACCGTAACAGAACCACAGTATCTGCTGGTAACATCAATTTTGCGGAATCATTTCACCACTTTTTTAGCCCATCCTTTGCAAGGCCACAGGAGACAAGAAGTCTGACACATAGTCAACGCCAAGAGACGATGGTACAGGAGTATCTCCAAGTAAACATTGAAGCCATGACTGTGTCACTGGACCCTTGCTCTTTTTGGGCTTCCAATCTGGATAAATGGCCGGAGCTAGCCACTTACGCCTTGGAGATCTTGTCATGCCCCGCAGCCAGCGTTCCGTCTGAACGTGTGTTCAGCGCTGCTGGTGGTGTGCTGACAGATAAGCGCACGTGGCTCTCCACTGATAATGTAGACAGACTCACGTTCATAAAGATGAACAAATCATGGATCCGAAACGACTTTTCTACCCCTGTGTTATCCTGGGGAGAGTAAAAGCTTGATGATTGGTTAAAATCACCCTACCAACCGTTTTAAGCTTTCAAATTACTAATCATGTTTATCTGTATCTTGGCTGGAAAATAATTTTATAAGTTTATCTGTATCTTGGGCTTTGTAGCAGTGTGCAGCACTGATTCTATTAGGCCATCTATAATAAGCTCCACCAGATTTAAAATTACTAATCATGTTTATCTGTATCTTGACTGGAAAATAATTTGGGCTTTGTAGCAGTGTGCAGCACTGATCCTATTAGGCCATCTATACTAAGCTCCACCAGATTTAAAATTAATAATAATTTTTAGCTGCATCTAGCCCGGAAAATAATTTTGGGGCTCCGAGATGAGCAAGACACATAAGTGCCTTCTTGCTGCACTACCTGCAACATGACCCTCATATTGTCAGAAGTAATCATGACTACTGGGTTGCCACACTCTTAGATCCCCCAAACTTTTCGATCAACCTTTTCATTTTAATAAAGACCAAAAAAGGCTGCTTAATAATGTGAGACAGCATTCTTAAGTAGTCTTGCCTTTCATTGGACACACCTGCCAAACTAATTAGCACAGGTGTCTGCAATTGCTTACAGTGATATAAAGAGCCCTGACACACATCACCATCAATGAGTTTAACTGACAAACAAACAAATTCTTCCCTTATCACTCCTAAACACTTTTTGCATAATAATTTGGAACACAGTGTACATGTGCTTTTCCACAAAACACCAGTGGTTCACGTAGTGAATCTTACAGTTCTAACTTGCCAACCGTGGTCTGTTTGGAGTTGTTCAATAAAGGGCCCAAAATTAAGATAACATAGACGGGAGAGGTCTCCATGAATAGGAATTCCTAAGTATTTGATACCCTGTGAGGGCCAGGCAAAGGGAAAGTTGGACTGGATGGAATCCTATATGGATTTGGGGAGGGAGACATCGAGGGCCTCAGACTTCGCTGCATTGATTTTAAAATTTGACCATGTAACAAAGTGATCTATTTCAGCCATAACAGCATGGATGGATATATGTGATTGAGTGATATATACTAGGACATCATCAGCAAATAGAGAGCACTTGTACTCGGTGCCTCCCACCTCAACCCACCTAATATTGGGGTTATGGCGAATTGATGAGAGCAGGTGCTCCGTCACTAGGATGTATAAGAGAGGGGACAGAGGACATCCCTGCCTTGTCCCATTGGTGATTGTGAAAGGTGATGAAAATGTTCTGATGCACCCCCTGGGCCTTGGGACACCCGGAGCCGGACCCTTTTTGGTGGATGCTGGTGGTTGTAGTCTTAGTGGCGGCGACCCGGTTCCGTGGCTCAGGGTGGTCAAACCAGTGGCGGAACTATTTATGTGGTTTTGATGTTTAAATGTCCGACTACGCCACCCGTGGATTGCGGTCAGAGTGAACCGCCGCTGCAGGGCAGACCGCTGAGGCTGGTGTTGTGGGTGCAGCAGAGCGTAGCATAACTCCCCACGGGAGGAGTATAGCCTCAGGGCAGTGTATGCGGAGGATGGGGGTGATGGTGCAGGGCAGCAGCAGTAATGACACGGAGTCAGTGATGCAGTCCAGGGCCTTTACTCACAGTTCTTATTATCCAGACCACGTCTGCAGGTAACGGCTGCCCACGTCGTACTGTGCTCACCAGGTGAGGGGCTCAGACAACTCCCAGATAACTTTGGAGCGCTTCACAGGACCACCTTTGTGTGTCCTTTGTCTGGCCTTTCTTACCAACCCTTCTGTCCGGCTGCCTCGGGCCTCCTCTTGGTAAACTTGGCGCCAGTTTCCCTGACCCTATGTGGTGCCTTCCTAGCGGGTGTAGCGAGGGCTGCGCCACATAAAATGTCACAGCCTCCGGTTTCTAGCTGAGGGTCGTTTCCTGCCTCCACTAGTTTCGGGGACCGGTCTCCCCCTTTGGCCTGACCCCTCCACGCAGGTGGATTCGGGCGTGCGGTGGCGACTCGCCCGTCCGCACCCCTGGGATCCCTTCATTCCTCGTTCCTGGAGCCTTCTCCGCTCCTCTTCCTTCCTTCTCCCTCTTCCAGGCCTGGGCCTCTGTTACTAGGCCCGCCTCCGGAGCAGAGCTCATGCAGAGCCCCTGCTCCCTGCCACTTCTGCTCAGACTTCTCTGCACTGAACTAAGATGGTGCCCACCTTTTATACTCCCTTCTCAATGCACCCAGGAACTGCTTCCTCCCTGCTCCTGCACTACAGGGTTCCCCTTCCTCAGTGTTCCCTCCCCCCACTCCAGCCAGGGACAGGGACTGTCGTGCCCATCTCAGAGGCATATTGGTCGCCCTGCCCCACGGCAATGTGGTGTAATGCATGCAGGTGTCGGGTCCTGATCCACACTCCATCCTTACCTGAGAGTGAGATATCACACCTCTGGGTGAGGTGCAATACCTCTGTAGCAACCGAGCCCTCAGGGTGCTACAGTTCCATTTATCTTCAGCCTAGGTGACGTATTGTGATACAGGGCCGTGATTTTGGCTATAAAAGGGTCCCCTAGACCCCTACCCCAAGCTTTTTAAGAGAATCATATATGGCGTGCCAGGAGACTCTATGGAATGCTTTCTCAGCATCCAACGAGAGTATCTAATTACAAATTTTTAACTGCATCTAGCCCAGGAAATACTTTGTGCCTAGTAGCAGTGTCTGCTAGTCAGTGGATTATCCCGGCTGTTAAGCAAGCTACACCACCTGTAGTTTGGACACTTAATTTTTTCAAAGGAAATGCTTCGGGACCACGGGATACTCAGTGAAGAGCATCAGGAGGCACCCCAAGGCATAGGGGCTGGGACTGGCAGTAGGATGCCTTGCGGTGGACAGCCGAGCTCGATCCTTATAAAAGCTTTTTAACTGCAGCAGCATTAGTGGACGCTACTGGAGCTGGAATTACGCGGCTGCTGGCATGAGACTTGCCCTCCAATAGATCCTTGTAAATGGATTTAAAGTGTATTCATTCAAATTAGAGAGACAATTTAAATTAAAAAGCTTAGAGCTGCCTCCACCACAGGGGGGCTCGCTCGACCCACCAGCGGACAGGCACCAGTATTGGGAGAGGGGGGCTGGCCGTCAGGGTTCACCGCGGCTCTGGCACAAACCCGGCGACACGGAGGTGGCACGGGCAGGAGCGGACTGAACGTGTCGGCTTCTCACTTTTTGGATTTTAGAAGGGCATGACATGCCTATATCTGTGTCTCCCCCTCCTTTTACTCCTACACCTCTTTTCTTTTCGCATGACTATATGTACTTGTCACTTTTCCATGTGTTAGTTGTGTCTTCTGAGCAGTTTGTCAGCTTTTGGACACCTTTGAAGGTGTTTTCTATGTGTTTCTATGTGTTTTTGTTTGCCTGCCATTGGTTTTAACGGTGTTCGAAGGTGTTCGACGAACAGTTTGACGAACAGTTCGGCGAACACATGGGTGTTCGACGAACCGAACCGAACTCGAACACTACGGGGGTGGCTCAACACTATTGGGGATCCGCAAGTTGGCCGGGAGTTTCAATTTATAGGCCACCGGGTTGATTTGCTTGATAACTTCCAGTGGGCCGATGAACCGGGGCCCTAACTTGTAGGAAGGAATCTTGAGCCGGACATATTTGGACGAGAGCCAGACTTTATCTCCAGGACGGAATTGGGGCGGATCCAGACGTCTTTTGTCAGCCTGTTTCTTCATCCGCTCGGAGGACTGAAGAAGAGCGGATCTGGTACTCTCCCAAATGGAGGAGAATTTGCTAACAAGAGACTCCACGGCCGGGTTGTCCACGGAGGTGGAGACGGGAAACGGGATCCGGGGATTTTGACCGTAGACTGTAAAAAACGGGGATTTGGAAGAGGATTCACTCTCGTGATTATTATAGGAGAATTCGGCCCACGGTAAAAGATCCACCCAGTCGGAATGATGGACATTAACAAAGTGCCGGAGGTAACTGGTTAAAATGTGGTTGATCCGCTCTACTTGACCATTGGACTGTGGGTGATAAGCAGAAGAGAAGTCCAAGGTGACCCCCAGCAGTTTACACGTGGCTCTCCAGAAGCGAGAGGTGAACTGGACCCCTCGATCGGACACGATGTGGAGAGGAAGACCATGGAGACGGAAAATATAATGAATAAAGTCCATAGCCAACTCAGATGCAGACGGAAGACCCGGCAGGGGAATGAAGTGAGCCATCTTAGAGAAGCGGTCAGCGACCACCCAAATGACTGTACATCCAGCAGAGACAGGGAGATCCGTTATAAAGTCAATGGCTATATGCTGCCACGGGGCAGCAGGTACGGGAAGAGGCAGAAGGCGGCCGGCTGGCAGATGTCCAGGAACCTTGTTGCGAGCGCAGGACGCACAGGCCGAGACAAAGTCTATTACCTCCTTGCGCAGGGTAGGCCACAAGTAATGCCGGGTAATAAGCTGGAGGGTCTTCTTTTGGCCAGCATGGCCGGCTAGCTTAGACGAATGTCCCCAGTGCAGAACCTTCTCACGATCAGGTACTGTCACGAATGTCTTACTGGGTGGAAGACGATTCAGATCCACGGGGGCCACCTGCATTACCTTGGCGGGGTCGATGATGTGCTTTGGCTCCTCCTCAAGATCGGAGGACAGAAAGGATCGGGACAAGGCATCGGCTTTGATATTTTTGTCTGCCGGGCGGAAATGAAGAATGAAATCAAAGCGGGCGAAGAACAAGGACCACCGGGCCTGGCGCGGGTTAAGTCTTTGGGCACTCTGGAGGTGAGCCAAGTTTTTGTGGCCCGTATAAATTATTACCGGATGAATAGCCCCCTCGAGCAAGTAACGCCACTCCTCCAGTGCCAACTTAACTGCTAACAATTCTCGGTCTCCTATAGAATAATTGCGCTCAGACGAGGAGAAGAGTTTGGAGAAGAAGCCGCAGGTTACCATTCTCCCGGATGGCGACTTTTGGGTGAGTACATCTCTGGCTCCGGAGGAGGAAGCATCTACTTCTAAGAAGAATTATTTGGTGCAGTCCAGACGGTGGAGCACAGAAGCAGAGGAGAAAGCTTGTTTCAAAGAAAGGAAGGCCTCCTCTGCCTTGGGCGGCCATTCTTTGGGACTAGCGCCCTTACGGGTGAGCGCGGAGATAGCGGCAGTCCAGGAAGAGAAGTGCGGAATGAAGTGGCGGTAGTAGTTGGAGAAGCCCAGGAACCGCTGAATAGCCTTCAACCCCTCCGGTCGGGGCCACTTCAGGATGGCAGAAAGTTTCTCAGGATCCATTCGTAGGCCGGTCTGGGAGATGACATAGCCCTGAAATGGAAGTGAGGTCTGCTCAAAGAGGCACTTCTCAAATTTTGCGTAGAGGTGGTTTTGCCTGAGCCTGAGCAGGACTTGACGAACGTCCCTCCGGTGTGTGGGAAGGTCCGGAGAGAAGATCAAGATGTCGTCCAGGTACACCACCACGCAGGAGTAGAGAAGGTCACGGAAGATGTCATTGCCCAACTCTTGAAAGACGGCGGGAGCATTACAGAGGCCGAAGGGCATTACGAGGTATTCATAGTGGCCGTCCCGGGTGTTGAATGCCGTCTTCCATTCATCCCCCCGACGGATACGGACCAGGTTATACGCCCCACGGAGATCCAGCTTGGTGAAGATTCTGGCACCCCTCAGACGGTCAAATAATTCAGGAATGAGCAGAAGGGGGTATTTATTCTTCACAGTGATCCGGTTAAGACCTCTATAGTCAATACAGGGACGGAGTTAACCATCTTTTTTTTTAACAAAGAAGAAGCCTGCTCCCGCCGGGGAGGTAGATTTCTGGATAAATCCCTGGGCCAGATTTTCCTCGATATATTCAGACATGGCCCGGGTCTCGGCAGCGGACAACGGGTAAATACGCCCACGGGGTGGAGTAGCGCCGGGTACCAGGTCGTTTGGGCAATCGTATGGTCTATGAGGGGGTAATGTCTCTGCTTCTTTTTTGTTGAAAACATCAGTAATAAGGGACCGGTAGGCCGGGTAGATTGGCTGGAGAAGGAGAGGGACGAGCAGGACGAACAGGAACTAAACAAGTCTTATGGCAGTCCTGCCCCCAGCGTAGGACTTCTCCGGTCTGCCAATTCAGCACGGGTGCATGTCTCTGGAGCCAAGGTAGGCCTAACAAAAAGGCGTGAGAGAGTCCAGGTAGAACATGGAAGAAGATGCTCTCAGAGTGCAGCATTCCCACCTGCAGAGTTATGGGTTCGGTGATGAGTTGGATGGTTTGCGGTAAGAGACCCCCATCCACGGAGGCGACAGATAAGGGTTCAGCCAGAGGTTTAGTGGGAATGCGGTATTTCTCTACCAGGGACTGAGAAATCAGATTTCCGGCAGCTCCAGAATCAAGTTGAGCTAGTTCAAAGTAATGGTTCTCCCCGCAGATGATAGAGACCGACAGCATCAGAGATGGAGAGGGTTTACTCTTGTCTAGGACGACCTCTCTGAGCGATCCTAGACACAGGCATTTCCCGGCCTCTCTGGGCAGGCACGGATCTGGTGCTCCTTACTGCCACAGTAGAAACAGCTCCCCTCGGCACGGCGTGACTCTTGACGGGTTTTGACCATCTTGGTCTGGTCGACCTGCATGGGCTCTGGCGAGTGCACCCGGGGAGTTACAGATGAAGAGACGGGTCTCTGAAAAGTAGGACCAAGGCGGGGAAACTTCCTCTCACTGGTGACCTCTTTGGTACGCTCCTGGAACCGGATGTCAATCCGAGTGGCAAGTGTCACCAAGTCATCCAGGGTGGTTGGAATGTCCCGACCGGCAAGTTCATCTTTAATCCGGCCGGATAGGCCCTCCCAGAAGACGGACACCAGGGCCTCGTTATCCCAGGCAAGCTCGGAAGCAAGGGTATGGAACAGTATGGCATATTGGCCCACGGTGAGACTCCCTTGACGGAGGCGTAGCAGAGAGGAGGCAGAAGAGGTCTTTCGTCCTGGTTCGTCGAAGACTTTCCGGAAAGCCATGAGAAAGGCTGGCAAGTTGGACACCAGGGGGTCTCCTCTCTCCCATAGAGGATTTAGCCAGGCCAGTGCCTCCCCAGTGAGATGGGACATGATGAAGGCCACCTTGGCCCGGTCGGTGGTGAACTGGTGTGCCAAAAGTTCGAAGTGCAGCGTGCACTGGTTAATGAAGCCCCGTGCCAGGCCAGGGTCTCCACCAAAATGAGGCGGGGCGGAAAGGCGGGGACCGGGAAGGGATGCCATGGTATTGATGGGCAGCGATGCTGCCGGGGTAGTAGTTGTGCGAGTGGAAGCAGCTCCCGATGAGGCAGTCAGTGTGTCCAGGCGGGAGTTAACACTACGCAGGTGACTCAGGATGGACTCCTGTTGGGACCTCTGACGGGATAGTTCATGGCATAGGTCCGAGAGTGAGGGAGCTTGGGTGCCACCGGGTTCCATGGCCCGGGCAAACTGTAACGGGTCCGGGAGGTGGAACCTCTGAGCTGCAATACAAAGGGGAAGTCCTTGTAAGGAAGCGGGTGGCTCCCGGGGGAGGCAAGCAGGAAGTCACGGCAAGTGACGGGGACAGTCTCTGGGTAGACGGGCAGGTGATCACGGCAAGTGACGGGGACAGTCTATGGGTAGACAGGCAGGTGGTCACGGCAAGTGACGGGGACAGCCTCTGGGTAGACAGGCAGGTGGTCACGGCAAGTGACGGGGACAGTCTCTGGGTAGACAGGCAGGTGGTCACGGCAAGTGACGGCAGGATCTCCAGGCAGGCTGGCAGAAAGCAAGCAGGTGCTCCCAGGAGAGCAGGCAGACAAACGAGGCGGATACCTGACAGGTAACTGGCGGGCGCTCCCAGGTGAGCGGGCTGACGGAGACATCAGGTAACAGGCAGGTGACTGGTGGACTTTCCCAGGTGAGCGGTCTGACAGACGAGGCAGGTGACAGGTAGGTAACTGGTGGACGCTCTCAGGTGAGCGGTCTGACAGACTAGGCAGGTAACAGGCAGGTAACTGGCGGATAACAGGCTGGCAGGCAGGACGAGAAGTCAGGCTAGCAGTGGGACGTGAGGGCTGAAGCACAGGAAGACACAGTGCAAACAACTTTGCTCGGGCATTTTGGAGGAGGTGACTTATATATGGGAGATCCTCCGGCAATTGGCCGGGGACTCCTTAGGACGGCGCGCGCGGCCCCTTTAAGAGAGAGGGAGCGCGCGTGCGCGCGCCCTAAGCACAGTGCCTGGGAAGCAGCGCGCGCTGCCAGCAGCGCGGGTGGAGGACGCCGAGCACGGAGCAGAGAGGAGAGCGGAACGGCGTCTCTGCCTAGCAGGGGGCAGAGACGCCGATGCTACAGTTTCTCTGCTTCCACAATGCAGCAATGTGAATAAAATAAAAAAATGACTCGCCCCCTGGGCCGTGGGGCACTCGGATCCGGGCAATAGGGAGATGATGGGGGTTGTAGTGGCGACCCGGTTCCGCGGCTCAGGGTGGTCAGGCCAATGGTAGTCTGCTACGTTCTGCTGATAATGTCCGACTACGCCACCCGTGGATTTGCGGTCATTAGGTACCGCCGCTGCAAGGCAGACCGCTGGGGCTGATGAGGTGTGCAGCTCAGATGGTGTGACTCCCCACGGGAAGAGTGCAGCCCCAGGGCAGTGTAGTAGATGGTGGGAGTGATGGTAGTGAGAGTCCCGGTGCTGATAGTGCTGGAGGAGCAAGGAGCACACAGACAACAAGTTGCAGTCCAGGGTCTTTACTAAAACAGGTAAACAGACCCATAAACAGTCCCAGCTAGGAGGGGACCTGGATGTCTGAGAGCAACGGGGAAATTGGCCCTGGTCAGGGTGAGGGTGTAGGCCTACCGTGCTTTCTGTGCTCGTTCTGGCTATCTCCTTGTTATAGGGTAACAGCCCACGTTTCCGAGCTTTCCGTGTATTCTCGCCTGTATGGCCTGCGACGTGGGTTCCTTTCTGCTCCCAGCCTTGTACGGCTTTACTGGTCCCTTCTGTTGTGGCAGGGCTTCCAGGCTTCTTAGGCCAAGGAATATACAGTCCCTTGCGGACTGGTTATTTGCTGGAGGATGTAGAATCCTCTCAGCCTCAGACACCAAAGTCTGGTAAAGTCAGTCTCTTATCTGCCAAGACAGGCTTGCTTCGCCTCTTGTCTCTGGCTTGTGGCTCTCCTCCTGCCACACTTCCTCTTAGGTGCAGTGCAACTGTCTGTCTCTGCTCTGCTCTGGGACAAGTCTCAGTGCTGAGACAGGCCATCAAGTTCTCCCTAACCCTGCCCCCAGTAACAGCTTTTATAGGGGCAGCCTGCTCCCCCTACTGGCCTGAGACAGGAGGTACTGCATGCTAATGTTCCCCTGACTAGAGAATCTCCCCCTTGCTCTCAGACACAGCTTTAATTACACTTGTGGCATCCAGGCCAGGGTGACACAAAAACATCTGGCTGTATTCTGTTAACAAGCAAATGGAGCAGTAAAATTGAGTACTGCATTGCTTTTTAAGCAAATAATCAGGATTAAGAGCAAAAAAAACATTAGCCCTGATATCTAGGGTTATGGATATCTGTAACAGCTGCAGACAGAAAGTGCAATGGACCCTAATGTGTCCACAAACTCTGCCTGCCTAACTTCTGCTATCACCAGTAATATATGCAGCTGGATTAGTCCTTAGAAGGACTATTATTTCAGATGGATATATATCTTGCTGTGGAATTCCTATACCTAACTAATAAACAGCCAATTCTGTCCCTCACTCAGCAGCACCTCTCCCTACTCTGCCTGTTTCTGGGGTAGACAGTGACGAGCACAGGGTCACCTGGCCTTATGTAGACCCGATGATGCTATGCGGCAAGCCAATCACTGTAATGCCACAACCAACATGGCTACGGCATTAAAGTGAGTGGCAGGCAATCCCTACATGTTAATTGGCAGTCTAAAGAGCACCAAACATGCGGGTCAGGGACCCGAGCTCCCGCCCGATCATCCTAAAAGTACTCGTGGAGCGCCGAGCATGTCGAGCAGTGAGATACTCGGGCGAGTGCCGAGCAGTGGCGAGCACGCTCGCTCATCACTGATCACAACTAGTTGGTTTTAAGCGTCTATTCCCACCACTGTGATCACCACAGTTCATGAGAATGAGGAGTCCTGAATTCCTGGCTTGGAAAAAAGGGGTTAAGCTCCATTGAAAGTCTGAGGAACAGATAGATATACACTGCTCAAAAAAATAAAGGGAACACTTAAACAACAGAATATAACTCCAAGTAAATCAAACTTCTGTGAAATCAAACTGTCCACTTAGGAAGCAACACTGATTGCCAATCAATTTCACATGCTGTTGTGCAAATGGAATAAACAATAGATGGAAATTATTGGCAATTATCAAGACACACTCAATAAAAGGAATGGTTCTGCAGGTGGGAACCACAGACCACATCTCAGTACCAATGCTTTCTGTCTGATGTTTTGGTCACTTTTGAATGTTGGTTTTGCTTTCACACTCGTGGTAGCATGAAACGGACTTTACAACCCACAGAAGTTGCTTAGGTAGTGCAGCTCATCCAGGATGGCACATCAATGCGAGCTGTGGCAAGAAGGTTTGCTGTGTCTGTCAGCGTAGGGTCCGGAGGCTGGAGGCGCTACTAGAAGACAGGCCAGTACACCAGGAGACATGGAGAGGGCCGTAGGAGGGCAACAACCCAGCAGCAGGACCGCTACCTCCGCATTTGTGCAAGGAGGAACAGTATGATCACTGCTAGAGCCCTGCAAAATGACCTCCAGCTGGCCACAAATGTGCATGTGTCTGCACAAACGGTTATAAACCGACTCCATGAGGGTGGTATGAGGGCCCGCGCCCACAGATGAGGGTTGTGCTCACAGCCCAACACCATGCAGGATGCTTGGCATTTGCCACAGAACACCAGGATTGGCAAAGTCGCCACTGGCACCCTGTGCTCTTCACAGATGAGCACATGTGACAGACGTGTCAGAGTCTGGAGACACCGTGGAGAGCGATCTGCTGCCTGCAACATCCTTCAGCATGACCAGTTTGGCCGTGGGTCAGTAATGGTGTGGGGTGGCATTACTTTGGAGGGCCGCACAGCCTCCATGTGCTCGCCAGAGGTAGCCTGACTGCCATTAGGTACCGAGATGAGATCCTCAGACCCCTTGTGAGACCATATACTGGTGCTGTTGGGGTTTCCTCCTAATGCAGGACAATGCCAGACCTCATGTGGCTGGAGTGTGTCAGCAGTTCCTGCAAGATGAAAGCATTGAAGCTGTGGACTGGCCTGCCCATTTCCCAGACCTGAATCCGAGCACATCTGGGACATAATTTCTCGCTCCATCCACCAACGTCACGTTGCACCACAGACTGTCCAGGAGTTGGCGGAAGCTTTAGTCCAGGTCTGGGAGGAGATCCCACAGGAGACAATCCGCAACCTCATCAGGAGCATGTCCAGGCTTTATAGAGAGGTCATACAGGCGCGTGGAGGCCACACACAATACTGAGCCTCATTTTGACTTGTTTTAAGGACATTACATCAAAGTTGGATCAGCCTGTAGGGTGTTTTTCCACTTTAATTTTGGGGGTGACTCCAAATACAGGCCTCCATTGGTTAATAAATTTGATTTCCATTGATGATGTTTGTGTGATTTTGTTGTCAACACTTTCAACATTGTACAGAACAAAGTATTCAATGAGAATATTTCATTCATTCAGATCTAGGATGTGTTATTTGAGTGTTCCCTTTACTTTTTTGAGCAGTGTAGTTGAGCTCTATACTCACTCTGCACTCCAGCACCGTCCCCTCATATTCAAGCAGCAGTCGCACAGTGTTGCTAAGCCAGAAAGGTATACAGCAGATGCCTTTGGCAGAAACAATCCTGCAGCCATCTTGAAAGTATGTTATGCCTCACATGCCTTCAGTGCTGCGCTCCTTGTTTAAGAAATACCTTTGATTGGCTGCTTTAATGATGAAGTCATGAAAGATTGGTTTATATAACTCATCATTTCAATCATGAGGTGAGTGATTGTTAGGTGCTGTTCACTTTACCTGCACTTTACCTGCAGTTCAGCTTAATGTCTACCTCTAACTCAGTAGTTTCTTATTGGCCAGCCTTTTGTATGACATAGCTTTGTCCCGGGAGTTTGCCTGTTTTCTTGCCCCTTTGTACTTGCTTGCTGTAACTTGGATCCCAGCCTCTTTTTAATTTTGACTATTTTTTTTTTATCTTGATCATTAAATACAACACTTGGAACAGTTCTTCCGTACTTGCTCTGACTGACCACGCATTTGTCCTGCAATGACTGCAACATCCGAATGCCAGTTAGTGTCTACACTATCTACTGCATACAGGGTCGGACTGGGGTGTCTGGGGCCCACAGGGAGAACTGACTCTAGGGGCCCACCTACAGCCATATGCAAATATCTGTTATCCGCTATCCCTGTTATAGTGGAGCATTGACTGGCGGCTCCTGCACATCTACTGTGCACCACTATAACTGGGATGTACAATTACGGTAGTTTGCATTTAAGGGCTTCTTTGGTTAAAACAAGTTATCACCGATCCATGGGATCCACAGGATCGGTGATCACTTATTGATCTTTTTTGCAGGATTTGGGAATGTTTAGCTTGCAAAAAAGAAGACTGAGAGGAGACTTAATAGCTGTCTACAAATATGTCAAGGGCTGTCACATTGTAGAAGGATCATCTTTATTCTCATTTGCACAGGGAAAGACTAGAAGCAATGGGATGAAACTAAATGGGAGGAGACACAGATTAGATATTAGAAAAAACTTTTTGACAGTTAGGGTGATTAATGAGTGGAACAGGCTGCCACGAGACGTGGTGAGTTCCCCTTCAATGGACGTCTTCAAACAGAGGCTGGACAGACATCTGTCTGAGATGATTTAGTGAATCCTGCTTTGAGCAGGGGGTTGGACCAGATGACCCAGGAGGTCCCTTCCAACTCTACCATTCTATGATTCTATGATTCTATGATTCTATGAGTCCGAACATTGGAAAACGCGCCTATCAGAAGAATGGGGAAGTTTCATCCCTGACAGGACACTTATCCCCATTTTAAAATGCAGCTTCCAAAAAAGAGCAGCGCTCACAGTCACTGAGGGAATGACTGGATGAGTGGTCGCATCTCACATGCCGCTCCAGTCTAATGGGGAGAAAAGCTCCACATTCTGCCGGTTGTGTCCCAGCAGTCAGACCCCCACCAATCAATATCATCACTGATCCTGTGGAGAGGTGATTACTTGTTTTCACCAGAGAACCCCTGTAAGTGCATCTCTGCCGCTCTGGTCCAAGTATTTAATCTCTAAGGCTGCGGCCCCACTATCAGTATTTGGTCAGTATTTTTTCTCAGGAGTGGGAGCCAAAACCAGGTGAGGAACAATCAGAGAAAAGGTATAATAGAAACAAGTCACCAATTCTGTATTTATCACCCACTCCTGGTTTTGGCAGCTACTCCTGAGAAAAAATACTGACCGAATACTGATGGTGGGGCTGTGGCCTAATGGAAAAAAATCTTTTCCTAGCTAATATCAGCAAGAACAAAATGACTGCCATACACAACACAGTCCACTATATCAACACCAATAATACCACATACAAAAGAGACAAATATCGCCACACCATGACTAGATCACATATTACCACCACATAGTGACCGAATAATACTACATACAAGGAACAAATACGGCCACACCATGACCAGACCACATATTACCACCCCAAAGTGACCAAATACTACAATACTGATCATGAATACAAACCACAATACTAACAACACTGTTATTACCACCAGTGACATTATACACAGGAGCTCTGTATATAGTGTCAGTGTACAGGTAATACAGGGATCACCAGTGACATTATACACAGGAGCTCTGTATATAGTGTCAGTGTACAGGTAATACAGGGATCACCAGTGACATTATACACAGGAGCTCTGTATATAGTGTACAGTGTACAGGTAATACAGTGACCACCAGTGACATTATACACTGGAGCTCAGTATATAGTGTCAGTGTACAGGTAATACAGGGTTCACCAGTGACATTATACACAGGAGCTCTGTATAGAGTGTCAGTGTACAGGTAATACAGTGATCACCAGTGACATTATACACTGGAGCTCTGTATTTAGTGTACAGGTATTAAAGTGGTCACCAGTGACATTATACACAGGAGCTCTGTATATAGTGTACAGGTAATACAGTGGTCACCAGTGACATTATACACAGGAGCTCTGTACATAGTGTATAGTGCACAGGTAATACAGTGGTCACCAGTGACATTATACACAGGAGCTCTGTATATAGTGTACAGATAATACAGTGGTCACCAGTGACATTATACACAGGAGCTCTGTATATAGTGTACAGGTAATACAGTGGTCACCAGTGACATTATACACAGGAGCTCTGTATATATTGCACAGGTAATACAGTGGTCACCAGTGACATTATACACAGGAGCTCTGTATATAGTGTACAGATAATACAGTGGTCACCAGTGACATTATACACAGGAGCTCTGTATATAGTGTACAGGTAATACAGTGGTCACCAGTGACATTATACACAGGAGCTCTGTATATAGTGTATAGTGTACAGGTAATACAGGGATCACCAGTGACATTATACACAGGAGCTCTGTATATAGTGTCAGTGTACAGGTAATACAGTGATCACCAGTGACATTATACACTGGAGCTCTGTATATAGTGCACAGGTAATACAGTGGTCACAAGTGACATTATACACAGAAGCTCTGTATATAGTGTATACATAATATAGTGATCACCAGTGACATACACAGGAGTTCTGTATATACTATATACACACGTGGTCAGAATTGTTGGTACCCCTCGTTTAATGAAAGAAAAACCCACAATGGTCACAGAAATAACTTGAATCTGACAAAAGTAATAATAAATTAAAAATCTATGAAAATGAACAAATGAAAGTCAGACATTGCTTTTCTGCTTCCACTGAATTAAAAAAAAAATTAAACTCATGATATCGGCCTGGACAGAAATGATGGTACCCCTGAAAATAATGTGACAAAAGGGACATGTTAAATAAAGTTGTGTCCACTAATTAGCATCACAGGTGTCTACAATCTTGTAATCAGTCAGTGGGCCTGTATATAGGGCTACAGATACTCACTGTGCTATATATAGGGCTGCAGATACTCACTGTGCCTGTATATAGGGCTACAGATACTCACTGTGCCTGTATATAGGGTTACAGATACTCACTGTGCCTGTATATAGAGTTACAGATACTCACTGTGACTGTATATAGGGTTACAGATATTCACTGTGCCTGTATATAGGGTTACAGATACTCACTGTGCTTGTATATAGGGCTACAGATACTCACTGTGCTTGTATATAGGGCTACAGATACTCACTGTGTTGTTTGGTGACATGGTGTGTACCACACTCAACATGGACCAGAAGAAGCAAAGGAAAGAGCTGTCTCAGGAGATTAGAAAGAAAATTATAGAAAAGCATGTTAAAAGGTAAAGGTTATAAGACCATCTCCAAGCAGCTTGATGTTTCTGTGACTACAGGTGCACATATTATTCAGAAATTTAAGATCCATGGGACTGTAGCCAACCTCCCTGGACGTGGGTGCAGGAGGAAAATTGATGACAAATCAAAGAGACGGATAATATGAATGGTAACAAAAGAGCCCAGAATAACTTCTAAAGAGATTAAAGGTGAACTTCAAGCTCAAGGAACATCAGTGTCAGATCGTACTATCCACCGTTGTTTGATCCAAAGTGTACTTCATGTAAGACGACCAAGGAGAACACCATTGTTGAAAAAAAAAATAGTAAAAAAGCCAGACTGGAATTTGCCAAACTACATGTTGACAAGCCACAAAGCTTCTGGGAGAATGTACTATGGACAGATGAGACAAAAATTGAAGTTTTTGGCAAGGCACATCAGCTCTATGTTCACAGATGGAAAAATGAAGCATATCAAGAAAAGAACACTGTCCCTACTGTGAAACATGGTGGAGGCTCTGTTATGTTCTGGGGCTGCTTTGCTGCACCTGGCACAGGCTGTCTTGAATCTGTGCAGGGTACAATGAAATCTCAAGACTATCAAGGGATTCTAGAGAGAAATGTGCTGCCCAGTGTCAGAAAGCTTGGTCTCAGTCGCAGGTCTAGCAACAGGATAATGACCCAAAACACACAGCTAAAAACACCCAAGAATGGCTAAGAGGAAAACATTGGACTATTCTGAAGTGGCTTCTATGAGCCCTGACCTAAATCCTATGGAGCATCTTTGGAAAGAGCTGAAACATTCTGGAAAAGGCAACCTTCAAACACGAGACAACTGGAGCAGTTTGCTCATGAGGAGTCGGCCAAAATACCTGTCGAGAGGCGCAGAAGTCTCATTGACAGTTACAGGAATCGTTTGATTGCAGTGATTGCCTCAAAAGGTTCAACAAAATATTAAGTTAAGAAGAAGAACCATCATTTCTGTCCAGGCCGATTTCATGAGGTTAATTTTTTTTTAAATTCTGTGGAAGCAGAAAATCAATGTCTGACTTTCATCTCTTCATTTTCAAAAATTTGTAATTTATCAGATTGAAGTTATTTCTGTGACCATTGTGGGTTTTTCTTTCATTAAACGAGGAGTACCAACAATTTTGACCACGTGTGTAGTGTAAGTGTACATGTAATACACTGACTCACCAGTGATGTCTCTAGGTGAAGTCCTTCATCTTCGCTTTTCTTCTTCATCTGGCACAGACAGCCATCACTTCTTCCAGCCAGGAATCATCTCTGCAGAAAATAACACACAGTTATTAATAACTGATCTCTTCTAGAGAATATTCCCACTTTCCCCCCCCCCCGACCTCTACACTACACCAGTTGAAGAAAAAAAGCAACATAGTGCCGTCCTGCACAGTAACAGGACCTCTCTTTTGTCCCATCCCATGGAAAACAATTTCCTAAAAAGTAAATTATATTACAGAAGTAATAATGTAATAATAATTGGAATCTAAAGTAATAATGTTCCCCACTGGTCACCATAAACTAATAAAGTATGTTCCTCAATCTGGCTCCCAAACAGTAATTAAGTCCCTTGTCTAGCCAGGCACACCCATATGTCCCTTCTGGCCACCATTTGTCTAGTGTGACCCCTCCATATATTTATCCTAGCACATGTGTATCGAGCCTGCCCCCTCCCATATACCCATCCTAGCCCCCCCATGTGCCAGTCTGCCCCCCCACATATCCATCCTTGCCTCCATGTTTCCAGCCTGCGCCCCCATATGTCCCCCCCATATATCCTCCATGTGTCCAGCCTGCCCTCTACATATTCATCCTGGCCTCCATGTGTCCAGCCTCTCCCCTCATATATCCATACTGCCCTTACCCCCTGCATATATCCATCCTGACACCCCCCATATATCCAGCGTGCCCCTCCATATATTTATGCTAGCCCATGTGTATCGAGCCCGCCCCCCCCCACATATTCATCCTAGCCCCCCCCATATATCCATCCTGGCCTCCATGTGTTCAGCCTGACCCCCCCCCCATATATCCATCCTGGCCTCCATAAGTCCAGCTTGCCCCCCCCCATTTATCCATCCTGGCCTCCATATATCCATCTTGCCCCCCCATATATCCATCCTGCCCCCCCATATATCCATCCTGCCCCCCATATACCCATCCTGCCCACCCCCCTTTGCCTGGGTCCACCTTGGTTCCCCCTTGTGTGTCCTGCCAGGGCTCCCCCTTGTGTGTCCAGCCAGGGCTCCCCTCCCTTGCATGTCCAGCCAAGGCTCCCCCCCTTGCGTGTCCAGCCAGGGCCCCCCCCTTGCGTGTCCAGCCAGGGTTCCCCCCTTGTGTGTCCAGCTTGGCCCCCCCTCGTGTGTCCAGCTGGGCCCCCCCTCGTGTGTCCAGCTGGGCCCCCCCTCGTGTGTCCGTCCAGCTGGGCCCCCCCTCGTGTGTCCGTCCAGCTGGGCCCCCCCTCGTGTGTCCGTCCAGCTGGGCCCCCCCTCGTGTGTCCGTCCAGCTGGGCCCCCCCTCGTGTGTCCGTCCAGCTGGGCCCCCCTTGTGTGTCCGTCCAGCTGGGCCCCCCCTTGTGTGTCTGTCCAGCTGGGCCCCCCCTTGTGTGTCTGTCCAGCTGGGCCCCCCCTTGTGTGTCTGTCCAGCTGGGCCCCCCCTTGTGTGTCTGTCCAGCTGGGCCCCCCCCTTGTGTGTCTGTCCAGCTTTGCCCCCCCTTGTGTGTCTGTCCAGCTGGGCCCCCCCTTGTGTGTCTGTCCAGCTGGGCCCCCCCTTGTGTGTCTGTCCAGCTGGGCCCCCCCCTTGTGTGTCTGTCCAACTTGGCCCCCCCTTGTGTGTCTGTCCAGCTGGGCCCCCCCCTAGTGGGTCTGTCCAGCTGGGCCCCCCCTTGTGTGTCCTGCTGGCCCCCGCCTTGTGTGTCCAGACCATTACACACACACACACCTATTACCTTCCTGCGATCCCGTGCGGTGTCCTCCTTCTCCTGAGTTGCGCGCCTCCTTCACAGCAGGCGCATGACGATGATGTCATACGCCGGCCGGCGAAGGGAGACACGCAGCTTCAGCTGCTTCACTGGGACGTGCGCCGCGGTGGTTCAGGTAATGAACGCTGCGTGCGCGCGTCCCTGCATACACTGTGCCTGCGCTTTTAAAGGGCCCGTGCCCCTTAAAACCGCAGGATTTTTTTTTGTTCTCTTCTCCCCCCTCTACTGCAGCAGGGGCGGGGCCCACCGGGAAATTTCCCGGTATCCCGCCAGCCCAGACCGACCCTGACTGCATATCAATCATTTAGTCAACGCCAGACTAATTGCCGCCAATGGTCTACACTCTTACCCATGTGCTGCATGACATTATTTTCTGAAATCAATCTTTGGGTAAAAAGTATCAAAAATGCATTATAAATTTGTTGCATGCCATGCACTTCAGATGGTCTGCCAAAATTTGCCTTGACTCTTGTACATAAGCTCCTCCATTGTCACGTACTAACATTAGCTGCTGTGATCACTCAATGAGGAAAACACAGTTGATAAATATGTGTTAGAGAGCCTGAAACACTCAGGCTATGTGCCCACGATGCAGAAATGCTGCATATTTTTTCTGCTTCTCCCTGGCAGGAAAAACGCAGGTAGAAGCGTTTGTCAAGCGTTCTTCACATGCATTTCTGCATGCGGGTTATCAAGCTCTTTTCCAAGCGATTTTAGCATCACTTGGAAAAGTGCTTGACAACTTGGTCACATTACTGTATATAAATCCATGCAACTGGCATGGATTTATATAGTGTGACCAAGTAATAGTTAAAAAATAAGAATAGGAATGGTGAAAAATAAAGAATAAAGATTATACTTGCCTTCCGATGACCCCCGGTCTCCTTCTCTGCTCCGTCCGGTCTCCCTGATGTCTCACGGTGGTGTGAAGAACCTGCGATGACGTCATTGAGTCATGTGACAGGTCACGTGACCAATGACGTCATGTCAGGTCCTCACACCACCGCGAGCCGCCCAACACACCGCACGCATCGCTGAGGAGGCCGGGGGCCATCGGAAGGTAAGTATAATGTTTATTTTATATATTTTTTTTTTTACAGTTTCTATGGTACCCAGGTCTGGATGAGAGTCTCCTCTTATCCAGGCCTGGTACCATCTGCACATATGAAGCGTTTCAATGCAAGTCAATGGCGGCAGTTACGCTGCGTGTCCGCAAAATTAATGGACATGCTGCGTATTTTTCCGCAATGATAATACGCAGAGGAAATTTCCGCAGCATGTGCATAGCACATGCGGATTATCATTGGGGACCATGGGGCACGTATTACCAAGCGTTTTTTAAGCGTTTTCGGTGTGGAAATTCCGTGGCAAAAACGCTTGAAAAACGCATAGTGGGCACACAGCCTCATAAATTTATAATTACAATAGGCTCATACAGCATGGATTATAACAGACAATATCATATATGTATGCAAACACAAGAAAGAAACAATGTAATGCCCCATCCACTTTGCAAGTGTGAGTAGATGTCAGGAAAACCTGATTACTTGGAGGGATCCTGTGGATAAAATGAACAGATGACACCGCTTTTGCTTTAATGAGCATCGGTCACAAAACACATGAATATTTATTAGTGGTTTTACCCCTTGCTCAGCCTTACTGAAATAAAAACCCACCATACTTTAGCCGTATCCAGCAAAGGAGTGGACTTTGCAGAATACCCTTATTTGTACTAAATGTGATTGATTAAAAAAATGTTCGCCGAACAAAACCCTTTAAACTCAACATTTTCTGAAAGATAGTGAAAAAGAAAAAAACAAACACATCAAACAGGCTTAATAAGGACTATTAAAAGAGTTTTCTAGCTTTGTAATTCCTAAGCCCCTGGCTTAACTTTGTTTAAAAAAAGCAAATCGCCTTATTCACTCTCCCCAGCTCCAGCGCTAAGACTCTACCGCTGCTACCGGTGTTTGTTGTTGTCTGCACAGCTGACATTATGTCAACAGCGTTACAGCCAATCTGTGAGCTCAGCGGCTACTTTTAAAAATAGTTTATATTGGGATTGGATCAAAATAATCTTTAAAGCAATTCTGTTTTAATGACAGTATATCATCTATATAAACACGATTCATGAAGCCAAGAGCAATGGCCATCTACTACAAATCATTCAGAGTGCATTTCAATCCAGGTCAGCCTGTGTAAACAGGCAATTATACAACTTCCAACCTGCAAGCATGTTGCTGGTCGGCAGTCACTTAACACTTTGCATTGTGTAGTGTAAACGCAATACTCCTTAAGACATGATCACTGTCATGCTGCTTTACAGAATTGTGATTTAAAAAGAAAATTAATTAAAAGTTGATACAAGTTAGAAAAATCTGTTACGATTCCTCCGCTCAGTGTTTCTTGGATGCCGTGATTGGCAGTTCAGTCGTCCAATCTGGTGCAGGGGCATGCTAAGCTGTCTGTGTTTTGATGGAAAGCTCAGCCGTCCAATCTGAGTCTGGGAGTTTCTAAGCTTCTTTCAGGTGTTCCAATTACCCAGCTACTTAGCTGAGCAGTCAGTCCCAGACCTCTGCCAGATGTAGCATCTGGTCAGTGGTTTGCCTTGTATTTCTGTGCTCTGTTTATTGATCTATTGCTGCCTGACCTTGGACCTCTTTTTGATCATCCGTTTGCCAAGCCCCTTTGCTCGGATCCGCTATCTTCCTGGTATTCTGACCTCCGACCGTGACCTGTCTTCTCCTTTGTCATTTCCCTTTAGTCTACTACGTGCTGTCTTGGAACGTTTTACTACTATTCCTCACGACCTGTCCGTGAGTGGTGACTAGGGTCACAATTTACAAATCTACATCTGTAATAATGTCTTAAAAATCAAAAAAATAGGAATACAAGGTTTGGTTTTAAAAACATAAAGAGGACCTAGCGCCTTCACACATACTATGGTATATTACAGTAAGGAGACTGTTGAAATAAATTAGCTACTTTTTGAAGTATAATGACTACTATTACGTGAATTATGTTATGAGAAAATCAGTTTATGGGAGTGGCCATCTTGGGATTGGCAGCTCAGCATGCGGTGTTCTAATGAGACATGCTCCCCAGATTCCAGGCTGGTTGCTAGGCAGCGCCTCTGCTCAGCAGCAGTGTACCAATATAAGTTTCTCAATCGGTGCATATTAAAGATCATATATAATGCTCAGTGGCTAGCACCTATTAGTGGAAGTATTGGTTAAGTCTCTCAAAATATATAGATAATTGAAGAAAAAAACATGACCATATCAGCCCAAAATAATGATAACATTTAACTTTTATTCATAAATAGTATAAAAAGTTTACTCCATGATCAGCATCAGGCACAATGCAAAAGTGCAAAAAAGCACATATCATGTTGGATAACCATCTCACTGAAGGGACAATACGGTCCACATTGTATAGGGTCCAAGGCACCACAGCAAAGATATGTAGTCCTTCATATAATAAACTGATAGGGAGGGTCTCCAAATGACCACAGCACAGTGTCCATAATAATATCCATATAGTAGTACATACAACAAGTATATATATATAGTTTAAAACACTATGCTTTACCTCATAGGGGACCCATAACCTATACTATCTGGGTGCCATGTGTCAGTGGCTCAGGTATTTATTCACCATATCAAATGCAAAATAAAAGACACTAATAATGGCCACTATTGTACCTAATTCAGTCAAAATATGACAAAATAGAGGGATTCAGAAATGGGACTATTTTATCAGGGTGCGTTCCTGGCAAGCGTAGTAAAAGGTAAATGATAAACACGTAATTCACTATATAAGGAGATGTTACCTGGGCCAGAAGCTGTGCTGTCAGGGTACCCTCACGTGGACCGCGCGTCCACCCCAACGCGCGTTTCGGCGTTGCCTTCTTCAGGGGGCGTCAGCAGCAGTGTAGTAACCCTAACAGCTCATTTCCCAAAATGTACAATTATAGAAACACGGATAGTGTATATAAAGGGGTCTTCTATCTATACTGTATATACTGAGTGTAGAGGCAGAGACAAGGCTACAGAGTAAACACAGCAAGTGTGACTGTGTATATGTCCATGTCTGTATGTATATATAATTATATATATATCGATGCAGCACTCCAGTGGAAATAATTTAAATTGGAGTGCTGCCTCCATTCTATTTTTCCTATACTTGGGAGGCTTTTGACTTGCTGCTTGGGGAAGTATTGAACCCACAACAACGGTACTATGCTGCTATTTTTCCATAATATATTATATACTGTATATACTGTATATATGTTGTATGTGTGTGTGTATGTATATATAAATAAATTATATATATATATATATATATATATATATATACAGTACAGACCAAAAGTTTGGACACACCTTCTCATTTAAAGATTTTTCTGTATTTTCTTGACTAGGAAAATTGTACATTCACACTGAAGGCATCAAAACTATGAATTAACACATGTGGTATTATATACTTAACAAAAAAGTGTGAAACAACTGAAAATATGTCTTATATTCTAGGTTCTTCAAGAGAATGCCAAGAGTGTGCAAAGCAGTCATGAAAGCAAAAGTTGGCTACTTTGAAGAACCTAGAATATAAGACATATTTTCAGGTGTTTCACACTTTTTTGTTAAGTATATAATTCCACATGTGTTAATTCATAGTTTTGATGCCTTCAGTGTGAATGTACAATTTTCCTAGTCAAGAAAATACAGAAAAATCTTTAAATGAGAAGGTGTGTCCAAACTTTTGGTCTGTACTGTGTATATATATATATATATATATATATATATATATATATATATATATATATATATAAAACTGAATGTGTGTGTGTGTGTATGTATGTGTGTATGTCTGGGATTGGCATCCGCACCGTCACAGCTACAGCCACAAAATTGTGCACAGTCACACATCTGGACCCTGAGAGCATCATAGGCTATGTTGTGAGGCGAAATTTTAACCCCGCGCGTTACAATTCACCAAACAATTTTGCCCCTATCTACATAATGGGGAAAAAGTGAAAGGAAAAGTGTTGGAGGCAAATTGACAGCTGCCATATGTGAATAAGGGAGAATTAAAGAATTAGAGCGATGGCGCCAAAGAGTATATACCGTACAGTTGCTAAGGTGGGGCCCCAACATGAGATACTCATACTCACCACACATGGGGATATAAACACACACACAAAATGCGCCACACACTACCACGTGCTTGAACACATATACCACAGCACACACAAAACTCATCTCACAAAGATTTATCAGGCTGCCAATAGCAGCCAATCACAGCTCAGCTTCTATTTTGCTACAGTTAACTAATCTGAGCTGTGATTGGTTAATATAGGCAACAAAGGACATTCTCAGTATAACAAAGCTTGTGTAAGGTAATAAAATGTCAGTTAGGGTGTGTTTGTGGAAAGGCTGATGTCAGTCACATTACTTCTATGTGAGAGGATATAGAGACTGCCAGTTACAGACAATCTTTACCACAATAATGCCTCATAAGAAAAGGAATTTCATGGCACGAGTGTCAGCTGATGCGAAAAGAAAAGCTGCATTACGGGCCAATGAAAAATGTGAAGACCGAGAAACAAGGCTGACACACATGAGAACAGCAGCTGCTTCCTCAAGAGCCAATGAACTTTCTGAGCAGAGGGAAGCGAGGCTTGAAGACAAGAGAACAAGAGCTGCTTCCTCAAGGACCAATGTACTTTCTGAGGAGAGGGAAGCGAGGCTTGCAGACAAGAGAACAAGAGCTGCTTCCTCAAGGGCCAATGAACTTTCTGAGCAGAGGGAAGCCAGGCTTGCAGACAAGAGAAGAAGAGCTGCTTCCTCAAGGGCCAATGAACTTTCTGAGGAGAGGGAAGCGAGGCTTGCAGACATGAAAACAAGAGCTGCTTCCTCGAGAGCCAATGAACTTTCTGATGACAGTGAAGCGAGGCTTGCAGACATGAAAACAATAGCTGCTTCCTCAAGAGCCAATGAACTTTCTGAGGAGAGATATAACCACAACGATTAGCTGACCAAGCAAAAATACAAACTGTTTATGTGTCAATAACAAATATAAAACCTAAAATAGACACATCAACCAAAAAGTATGTATAATACGTGATAAAGTTTATTAGATACTCAAGATAAAAACATAGAATATCGCAATGCGGGAAAGGGACTAAAAACTGAATAAGAGAACACACACAGGGATATATATATATAGATAAATAACATTCATGTAAATAAAAAACTTAATAGGTGACAATATAACTTAGTGATGGAATGGTGGGTGGTAATATGATGTAAAGATTAAATGGATATGTATATAGGTAAATAAATAAATGAATAAATATTTAAAGTGCACAATATACCAATTCAATCAAAATATCAAAGTATCAAAATATCAAAAAGGCATAAAAATAAGCCTATCCAATACTCAATAGTATAACAGAAACCACCAAAGTCATAATAGATGAATGATAAATAAATAAATAAATAAATAAATACATGAATGTACAGAATAACAGTTCATATAAACATGTGTACTGACCCCAAGTGTGTCTCACATCCGATGCACGTTTCGCTGTTGGTTCTTCAAGGATATGGAAAGACCGAATGGATGGGAATATATATGTATAGAGCGAGTAGCTCATTAGTATACACCGGTGGTATGTGGGGAGGGGCTGCGCATACCATGCATGGTAATGTCGGCGCCACCTCCTCCCAGGAAGACGCGTCTCCATGGAGCGCGGCTAACCAGGAAGAGGCGGCGTCGGCGTGCGTGTCAGCGTGGAACGCAAGGGAGGAGGAACCGGAAGTGACGACACCCTCCATAGCGTTAGTGGATGAGGGAGGTCCTGATCGGATGTAGAGAGAGAAGAAGGTGTAGAGTGAATGTAATGCATAAAGATAAAGGTACAGGACCACAAAAGTGGAATAGGGTGGCTAGAGAGTGGACCTCTCCAAATAACAACAACGGAGAGAAATGTGTATTATCAAAATAGAATAAAAAAGGGGGTATATATATATATATATATATATATATATATATATATATATATATGACAATACATAAATAGAACCACACATCAATATAAAGTGAAACACAAACAAAATAAAAAAGTGCATAATATAAGAAAGTGCATGGTGCAAGATTCCTCCATATCCGAGCTGGAAACTGACATAGGATGGTGATTTCACTGGATAATCACGCACAAACCCCAGACCATCAGAGGAAACATTCGGATGAGACAGAGAAACTAGAAAGATAAGAAAAATGCATTAAAAACAGATAAAACTGAGTTAAAAACAAGTGAAATGAGACAACAAAAAATAAAAAATGAATAATGAAAAATAGAAGAATGAAGCGCACAAGGACTATTCAAAGAAAGGGAGCAAAGCTATAAAATTCATTAAGACCACGGGGGGATAAGGAATCTAAAATGGTGATCCATTTCACCTCCTTTTGTGCCAATAGTTTTTTCCAGTAGCCACCTCGAATCCCCAGATAAACGCGATCAATCCCACTTACCTTTAATAACGAAGGATCACAATTGTGAAATTTTCATTTTCAATAGCTGCCCTTATGTCTAAGACATGTTCACGTGTCCTCCTACGTAGCTCCCTCGTTGTCATTCCAATATAGATCTTATTACATGGACACCTGGTGCTATATATAACACCAACTGTGTTGCAGGACACCGTGTGGGTGATCTTAAAAGTCCTTGAACTATCTGCATTCGTGAAAGTCTTTGTTGGTTCGATGTTCGGGCAAGCTACACACCCACCGCAGGGTCGACAGCCCCATTGTGGGCCCTTAGAGTCAAATAGGTATTTCTTATTCCTTGTCAAGTGACTATGAACTAGCATATCTCGTTAAATTTGGGATCTTCGATAGGTAATCGTAGGATTTTTAGAAATATAAGGTGCCAGTGATTCGTCGAGTTCTAGGATCCGCCAATGTTTCTTCAATGCAGTCCAAATCTCAGAACTTCTAGCATTGAAAGTAGAAATAAACCTCACCACATCTGATGTCTCTGATGTCTGTTTCTTGTACAGTAGAACTTTCCTTCTGGAAAATTTGGCCCTCCGATAACTACGTTGAATGATTTTGTCACTATAACCTCTCTCACGAAATCGGTTTTTCAATAAATCGGCTTGAGTTTCAAATTTTGCATCACTTGAGCAAATCCGGCGTATTCTAAGAATTTGCCCAGTTGGAATGTTCTCCACAAGATTCCTGGGGTGTGAGGAAGCAGCACAGAGCAGAGAATTCACCGAAGTTGGTTTGCGATGTACATCTGTATGGACAAAGCCATCTTGATCGATGTCCAGCAAAACATCCAAAAACTCCATTTGGTGTTGGCCATACTTGAAGGTAAGTTTGATATTGAGGTCATTTTCATTGAGGGCAGTCATAAATGAAGTAAGGTCCTCAATGGATCCCTGCCATAGAAAAAGGATATCGTCAATAAAACGACCCCAATATAAGACCTTGTCAATGTTGGGGATGGGGTCAGTCATAAATATTTCCCTCTCCCACAGCCCCAGGAACAGATTGGCATATGAAGGGGCACAAGCTGCCCCCATAGCTGTTCCCTGGAGCTGTATGAAGAAGGCGTCTCTAAAAATGAAGAAATTGTGCTTCAAAACAAAATCTAACAATATGGTGATGAAATCGCCGAAATCTTTGTCCATATTTGACATCTCCAAAAAAGCTGTTACTGCCCTTATCCCGTCACTATGGCGGATTGAAGTATAGAGGGACTCGACGTCACACGTGACTAAAATCACACTTTTGTCCACCTGTCCCATCCATCCTTTTCAAAAAATCTGAAGTGTCCTTCAGATATGACGGTAGGGTTTCCACAATGGGGCGTAAGGTGTGGTCAATCAATTTGCAAACAGATTCACAAAAATTATCGACACCAGACACTATGGGCCTAACTGGAGGATTGGTGAGGTCCTTGTGAGTCTTCGGAAGAATATAAAACGTTGAAATTTGTGGATCCTTTTTGAAAAGATAGGACATTTCCTGCTTAGTCAAAACCCCCCTCTGAACTGCATCACTAAGAATGGTCTCAAGGGAACTCTGAAATTTAAATAGAGGGTTGAATGTTAGTTTCTTGTAAGTCATTTGGTCATTTAAATGACGTCTCACTTCTTTCTCATATTTTGACAAAGGGAGCAGCACAATGTTGTCCCCCTTGTCAGAAGATTTAATAATTGCGTTTGGAAGGAGTTGTAATTCTTTAATCGCCTTCCTCTCCTCTCGACTGCAATTGTCAAATGGAATTGACATCGGTATCTGTTTAAATTCGTCACTCACCAATTGGACGAATAGTTCAATGTTGGAATATAGCGAGAGAGGAGGAAAGCGCTGAGACTTCGGAACAAGATATGAAGGAAATTTACCCGTAGATTTAACAGTTTGTTCCTCCAAAAGACTCTCAAAGGTTCTCAAAGCCTCCCGTTCCTCTGTGGTAGAAAAAATTTTATTATCATCATAATTCTTTTGGAATATTTTTAAAAAAATCTATTTATGGGCAAAAAGGTGGAGGTCCTTAAGCCCAGTAAATAGATCAAAACCACTACTTGGTGAAAATGTCAAGCCCTTCATAAGAACATTATTTTGAGAAGTAGTAAGAGTGTGATCCGTTAAGTTGATTACCTTTAATGTAGACTTGGAAGAGCCAGCCTCCATCAGAGAAGTTTGTTTGGGGTGATTTCTCCAGTTGTCCTGCCTCCTCTGACCCAATCTTGTGTTATAATTGGTTTTAGATGAGGAGGAATCGGTAGATTCATTGTCTGTTGACATGTGAGATGACACCGATCCTTTCCGTTCACCTTGATGTGGTTTTGTAAATTTCCATTTATAAACCCTATTGTTGTCTTTATCAGATTGATCACGTAGATATTTATTAGTTTTGGTTGTTCTGATTTGCTTTTCCCATAAGGAGAAGCAATCTTCCATTTCTTCGCCAAATTTTTCAAAATCCGTCACTGGGATTAGGGATTTAAGCTTTGCTTCTTTGACAGTAATCTCTGAATCAATATCATTTAAGGTAGTCCCATTTTTATTGATAATCAAACCCAAAAATTCGCACGAGCATCTTTCACATGATTCTTCCCATCGATTAACAAACTCTAAATATTCTTTCCCATATGATGGGAAAACTTGTATTCGCAAGCCCCGTGGGATGAGCTTTTCTTCAACATATTTTTCCAACGTAAATTTATTCCACCATGTTTTTATGCGGCGATGATAGAGTAATTTCAGAGTGCGCTTACATTCATTAATGTCGGTTTGAGTGGTATTGTCTGGTTGAGTCCCTTTCCCTTTAAATACTGATATGGCTTGTGAATGCCATACAACCTCTTTAGCTTTAAAATCCATGATTTGGAAACAAGAAACCTCTGTAAATATACAGGATATATAACCACAACGATTAGCTGACCAAGCAAAAATACCAACTGTCTATGTGTCAATAACAAATATAAAACCTAAAATAGACACATCAACCAAAAAGTATTTATAATACGTGATAAAGTTTATTAGATACTCAAGATAAAAACATAGAATATCGCAATGCGGGAAAGGGACTAAAAACTGAATAAGAGAACACACACAGGGGTATATATATATAGATAAATAACATTCCTGTAAATAAAAAACTTAAAAGGTGACAATATAACTTAGTGATGGAATGGTGGGTGGTAATGTGATGTAAAGATTAAATGGATATGTATATAGGAAAATAAATAAATGAACAAATATTTAAAGTGCACAATATACCAATTCAATCAAAATATCAAAGTATCAATATATCAAAAAGACATAAAAATAAGACTATCCAATACTCAATAGTATAACAGAAACCACTAAAGTCATAATAGATAAATGATAAATAAATAAATAAATAAATAAATACATGAATGTACAGAATAACAGTTCATATAAACATGTGTACTGACCCCAAGTGTGTCTCACATCCGACGCACGTTTCGCTGTTGCTTCTTCAAGGATATGGAAAGACCAAATGGATGGGAATATATATGTATAGAGCGAGTAGCTCATTAGTATACACCGGTGGTATGTGGGGAGGGGCTGCGCATACCATGCATGGCAAGGTCGGCGCCACCTCCTCCCAGGAAGACGCGTCTCCATGGAGCGCGGCTAACCAGGAAGAGGCGGCGTCGGCGTGCGTGTCAGCGTGGAACGCAAGGGAGGAGGAACCGGAAGTGACGACACCCTCCATAGCGTTAGTGGATGAGGGAGGTCCTGATCGGATGTAAAGAGAGAAGAAGGTGTAAAGTGAATGTAATGCATAAAGATAAAGGTACAGGACCACAAAAGTGGAATAGGGTGGCTAGAGAGTGGACCTCTCCAAATAACAACAACGGAGAGAAATGTGTATTATCAAAATAGAATAAAAAAGGGGGTATATATATATATATATATATATATATATATATGACAATACATAAATAGAACAACACATCAATATAAAGTGAAACACAAGCAAAATAAAAAAGTGAATAATATAAGAAAGTGCATGGTGCAAGATTCCTCCATATCCGAGCTGGAAACTGACATAGGATGGTGATTTCACTGGATAATCACGCACAAACCCCAGACCATCAGAGGAAACATATACCCCTGTGTGTGTTCTCTTATTCAGTTTTTAGTTCCTTTCCCGCATTGCGATATTCTATGTTTTTATCTTGAGTATCTAATAAACTTTATCACGTATTATACATACTTTTTGGTTGATGTGTCTATTTTAGGTTTTATATTTCTGAGGAGAGGGAAGCGAGGCTTGCAGACATGAAAACAAGAGCTACTTCCTCAAGGGCCAATGAACTTTCTGAGGAGAGGGAAGCGAGGCTTGCAGACATGAAAACAAGGGCTGCTTCCTCAAGAGCCAATGAACTTTCTGAGGAGAGGGAAGCAAGGCTTGCAGACATGAAAACAAGAGCTGCTTCCTCAAGGGCCAATGAACTTTCTGAGGAGAGGGAAGCGAGGCTTGCAGACATGAAAACAAGAGCTGCTTCCTCAAGAGCCAGTGAACTTTCTATATATTTTTTTTGTGGTTTTTGTGTGGAGAATAAATTTTTGTTAACACATTCTATTTTGCTAACAGCAGTTATTAACCCGGGCGAAGCTGGGTAGTACAGCTAGTATATATATATATATATATATATATATATATATACATATATATATATATATACAGTGGTGGCCAAAAGTATTGGCACCCCTGAAATTCTGTCAGATAATACTCAGTTTCTTCCTGAAAATGATTGCAATCACAAATTCTTTGGTATTATTATCTTCATTTAATTTGTCTTCAATGAAAAAACACAAAAGAAATTGTCCTAAAGCCAAATTGGATATAATTCCACACCAAACCTAAAAAAGGGGGTAGACAAAAGTATTGGCACTGTTTAAAAAATCATGTGATGCTTCTCTAATTCGTGTAATTAACAGCACCTGTAACTTACCTGTGGCACCTAACAGGTGTTGGCAATAACTAAATCACACTTGCAGCCAGTTAACATGGATTAAAGCTTAGTCAACCTCTGTCCTGTGTCCTTGTGTGTACCACATTGAGCATGGAGAAAAGAAAGAAGACCAGAGAACTGTCTGAGGACTTGAGAAACCAAATTGTGAGGAAGTATGAGCAATCTCAAGGCTACAAGTCCATCTCCAAAGACCTGAATGTTCCTGTGTCTTCCGTGCGCAGTGTCATCAAGAAGTTTAAAGCCCATGGCACTGTGGCTAACCTCCCTAGATGTGGACGGAAAAGAAAAATTGACAAGAGATTTCAACGCAAGATTGTGCGGATGGTGGATAAAGAACCTCGACTAACACCCAAACAAGTTCAAGCTGCCCTGCAGTCCGAGGGTACAACAGTGTCAACCCGTACTATCCGTCGGCGTCTGAATGAAAAGGGACTGTATGGTAGCATACCCAGTAAGACCCCACTTCTTACCCCGAGACATAAAAAAGCCAGGCTGGAGTTTGCCAAAACTTACCTGAGAAAGCCTAAAACGTTTTGGAAGAATGTTCTCTGGTCAGATGAGACAAAAGTAGAGCTTTTTGGGAAAAAGCATCAACATAGAGTGTACAGGAAAAAAAAAGAGGCATTCAAAGAAAAGAACACGGTCCCTACAGACAAACATGGCGGAGGTTCCCTGATGTTTTGGGGTTGCTTTGCTGCCTCTGGCACTGGACTGCTTGACCGTGTGCATGGCATTATGAAGTCTGAAGACTACCAACAAATTTTGCAGCATAATGTAGGGCTCAGTGTGAGAAAGCTGGGTCTCCCTCAGAGGTCATGGGTCTTCCAGCAGGACAATGACCCAAAACACACTTCCAAAAGCACTATAAAATGGTTTGAGAGAAAGCACTGGAGACTTCTAAGGTGGCCAGCAATGAGTCCAGACCTGAATCCCATAGAACACCTGTGGAGAGATCTCAAAATGGCAGTTTGGAGAAGGCACCCTTCAAATATCAGGGACCTGGAGCAGTTTGCCAAAGAAGAATGGTCTACAATTTTTCCGCAAAGATCATCTGCAGCGGAAATTTCCACAGCTTGTACACAGCACATGCGGATTATCATTGAGGATCATGGGGCACATATTACCAAGCGTTTTTTAAGCGTTTTCGCTGCGGAAGTTCCGCTGCAAAAATACTTGAAAAACGCATAGTGGGCACACAGCCTTACAGGACCTGGGCAGACACAGAGCTGATTGTGCCTTCCCAGCAAACGTAGAGCAGGATCCCAGGGTTGCTGCTGACTCACTGGCAGGATAGTTACCAATGTAAACAGCAGGCAGAGATCCTGATCTGCATCTTATCCATAGTTGAGCAGCTCTAGTATTACAGAGCCCAGACCTGCAGACTGCTGATCACTTTCCCTTGGTGCAATGCATCATGGGAGAGTGATACAGAGCAGAAGAGCTTGGGGAAGTTAAAAGAGAGGCTTGTACCAAGAAAGGGAGTTTTTCTCACGCTTGATATATACCTTGTTTATAACTTTTTTGTCAAATTATTAATATTTTTACTTGTGCTTTTAAATTAAATACTAAAAAATGTAGTGATAGTTTCACTTTAAAGGAAAAAATGTGACTGTGACAGGGACTAAACACCTTATAAAGTGAATGTGTGCCCTGAACTGATTTGTTCTCTGAAATCAGACAACTGAGAATTGTATTAGTCTTGCATAGCCATAATTACCTTCACACAACTTTGTGAAATTTTGTATTTAAAAAAAAATGTGATTAAAATCTATAATATTTTTTTTTAGATTTATTTATTTAAGTGCATTTGCAAGTTAGGTTGCACACATATATTTCTGTCCAGTTAGAACAATTTTAATCCCTTGGACCTGGAAGTAATTTTAACCTCTTAACGACCGCTGTAACGCATTTTTACGGTGGTCATTAAGGGTACTTATTCCTCAGCTCTGTGAAAATGCGTCGCTGAGGAATAACAATGTAGCACTCCCCAGTGTCGGAAAATCTCCAGGGTCTCAGCTACAGGTGGTAGCTGAGACCCCGGAGAACATGATCAGGGACGGTTTTTCCGGTCCAGTGTCTTGCGAATACCGTTATTAACTGTTTAAAGGCGATCACGCAAAAAGAGAGAAATGGGGTCCCCCGAGCACCCCACGGTACTTTAGGTAGTACTTCTGGGAGAAAAGAGAGATATACTACGTCTGTGCTGACCTGTCAGAGAAAAAAACATAAAAATAATCACATATCTACCTCCGTGTCCATACCCCAAAGCTCATTGAATACCCCCCTCCTTCTGCGTCATCCCATGTCTAATTAAAAAAATTTTTATCATTTTTTTCCCTATTCTTTTGTGGTTAGGGTTACTAGCGTTTAGGGTTAGCATTAGGTTTACTAGGGTTAGTGTTAAAGGGCGAGATTTCCTCCAAAAATATCAGTAATTAATGGGGGAACTCTCCTACTCCTCTATTGAGGTCCGATATTAACTATTAACATCAAACTTGATTATTAATAATTAATATCCACTAACATTATCTGTGCCTTATACTATACACCAACTGAGACAAAACCGTGTGCTAATAAAAGGTATTTATTACACAAAAGTCTACAGTTAATATACTACTATTTATCCCACTAACACAGTACACAATAATACTAACAATATACAATTCCCAATTACCTATTTTCCACCCACTTTTCCTAATCACTCATGCAATATCAGCCCACCCAACTATACTAACTTTCCCTATATATATATATATATATATATCTATATATATATATATAGATATATATATCTATATATATATATATAGATATATATATATATATATATATAGATACAAGGATATGTAGGGCTAATAAGTAAAGAGTTACAAGGGAAGAGAGATACTCAGCCATGTGTTATGTCCATCTCTAACAGTCCAAAGAGCAAAGAGCGGCCAGCACATAAGTGCTCTGTTTTTTTTTTAAGTCCAGCACAGGAAATGATGTATTATTCCCCGCCCACTGGCTAAGGTCTTTGTTCATGTCCAACCATACTCGCAAAACCTGTTTTAGTACATGGCTGAACATTTTCTTGATCCTGCCCCCAACAGCAGCAAACAGACTGAACACATAAGGAGATGGGGGCCAATATATACATGTATACTTATCTGCAAGCATGGCTAGTATGTAGATACATATATACATGTACAACCTAGGACACTTCCCTTTACAATCCCCCTGTTGTCGAGAACACGACAATGAAATTTGAGGGAAGTGTTGTACTGGGATATATTTGCCTACTCAAGCCCCATTTATAAGTTGTGACAGTCCAGGATGGAATGAAGTAGAATTCTGCACTTAGGTACCTAGACATCAGCCATTACGGCCATCAACTCTTCGCTGCCTTTCACCGTAATCCAACGCATCCCTCCACAGAATACACTCTGCTTCTTTCTTGGATCTTTAATCAAAGTCTTTTTGTTGTTAAAGTCTTTTTGCTGTGGTCATGTCGTTGCCAGTCTTCAGGTATCTGCCTACACCAAAGTCGTCTTGCTGGTCAGACTCTGGAATGGCTTTACTCTCAGTGTATAGGTTGGCCCGAGTCACTATCCTGTGTACACCCCTCACCCTGCCAGTCTTTCTAGTTCTGTCCTGCAGCTTGCTTCTGCAGGGTTATGAGTACTCCTGGTGTGATGAGACTGCTGGGTGTCACAGTCTGTAGTTGGGCCTCGCCACGTGGTTTCTTTGAGCACCTCCTTCTTTTTGGGGTATGGTCAATCGTGGTCTTCCAGTAGAGGCACGACATCCCTCAGGCACGACTTTCATCAGGCAATTTTCCTGTAGTCTTGATTGAAGATCGTTGATGAGTTTCTTCCATGGATAGATACGCAGATCTTTACTAGGCAGGTCAGAATTTCTCGAGTAGGGAGTGATGTCACAATACCTAAGTTGACTGCGGGAAGAAACACCGTCTGATTCTAACAGACATTCAATCCATCCCTTACGAACTTCACAATAGCTAGTGTTGAAGTGGCAAATACCTAATAAAGTGAGGGGACCTCTCCCTAGAGAACCTAACTCTATTTCCCCATTCACACACATTACAATTCCATTCCAAAATAAGCTTTTGGTTTGAATACATATAGAGACCTGAGCTAAAATAGCATGTATTCTAACTGATCCATAGAGCACATGCAGATCATTGACCCATGTGCAATTGGAGTAACTACTGGCTGCAAATGCATGAACACCGTTACATGAACACACTTACTGTGGACTGAGTATGTCCATGCACAGGTAGTTCTGCATTTACCCCTAAAGTGTCTATATGTACACATATGGAATTTCATTATACAGTAAAACTCATAAATTTACATTAAATTATATATATACACAATATATATTGGATTCGGGGTAAAGGACTGTGTTTGTCTTATGTCCTTAACCCCCGTCTCTGGCTGAGCTCATGGTGCCCAGCCTGACTTCTGTGCAGTTGGGCAGACAGTCTTTTGATCCTCCTGCAAATCAGAAACAGTCCAATATATAAGATTACGATCAGGAGGCAATGACAGGAAGAGGCAGCTTTGGGGCTTTATTACAGTCTCCTCATGGCTGAAATCTGAGAGATGTTTCAGCTCTGTGACAAACACAAGAGGGGTCTTCTGGCATCTCTCAGGGGTATCTGGGTGAAGGTCAAGACTTCTCTCTGGAGTGATAGATGTTCTTCAGCACTATGCTCTGCTACATCGATACCTAAAATGGGATTAAGGGAACAATACGCTCCTGGGAGTTCTCCCAGTGCAGTTATTCAACATCCTGACACTGGATATCTTCCCTGTCCCATCAAACTCCTGTTCCTTCAGGGTGACCTCCCCCTGTTACCCTTTCCTGAGCTGCCTAGCAAGTTCCTACTTCATAGGTAATGCCTTGACTCTCTTGAACCTCACAAAATAAATGCAATTTTTCTTTAGTATGCTCCTAGTCAATTTCTTCTGATTCCCATACAGACACCCCTTCCAGTTTTTCACAATACAAAAGAGTAACAAACAGCCCTCGCAGCTACTTATTCTCCTATACATAGCTTCAAACAGACTACACAGAGACAAAGACTCATCGTGTATAGTTGGCTTGAACTAATTCAGGATTTCTGGAGTAACATCCCAGTTTGCCAGCCTCATGCCTCATCATGAAACTGCCCATCCCTGGGTTTGGTACTCCCCGTTGCCACATACTACCGATTAAGATATGTAGGCAACCACAACCAGCTGGAACTTCAAGGCCTAGGTGCACAATATATACCTATCCACACCTTTCTACCTATCTTAGTCCATGCCGAAAAACCAGCTCACTCGTGGATATGGCTCTATTATCAAAGGAAAAATGTTAATACACTTAGGAAGACTAAACGTCAAACTAAGGTTCACTGTTTTTAGTTGTATCCTGCATCAAGATTTAAACAAAACCAGGTTATCCATCCAAACTTCAAGGTCTAAGCACACAGTATAACACGACACTCCATCGTGTACGTCAGTTACCTGTCCATGCTTCTCTGCCTGTCTTAGCTCACGTAATACACCCTTTATTCAATCCAAAATGCACAGGAAACAAAAAAAAAAAAACAACCATTAACAAATTATCCGCCTGAACTTCAAGGCCTAGGTGCACAATATATACCTGTCCACACCTTTCTGCCTATCTTAGTCCATGCAGCAAAACCAGCTCATCCACAGATGTGACTATTACCAAATGAAAACAAAAAAAATAAAATACACATTCCTGCGATCTGTGCTACTCTTAACCTTACGAATCCTATGGAAAAACTGGAGCTAAAAATAAAAGTACCAGCAAACAAACTTCATCTACTTGACAGGGGGTCTGATAGAAAACAGAAAACAACCAGCATACTAACAAATCCTGTTATACATTGCATACACAGTGAGACCCCTATAAAGCCTTTCTGCCACCTGTCTGAGCCTCACAGGTCTAACGATATATTTAAACTGTAAAAGAACAAACCGAGTAAATTACAGAACAGTAAAATAAACTAATAAGACAAAACAACTGTATACATAAAGAACAGTACTGGTCTGTTAGAAACTCTACTGATTGAGTTTAAATCAAGGCCTTACAGGGAGCAAAATTTACCCTTTCATCCCTTGCTTGAAGTCGGCCATTTTGACACATCTGCACATATCACATTTACCATTCTCTGCCAGTTGTGTCTGTAAGGCACAAACTCTCTGCAAATTTGTTACACAACATTGACAGTGAAACTTTGGGGGATCTTCCTTACACAATGAGTCCTCATATACGCAAATCAGTTTTGCTAGCATGTGGAGCCGTTTGCTTGTTTTATTCAAAACAGACCGTCTGTCTATACACATGCTATCATGAGCACATGCTTGCTCCAATAGAGCAGACCACAGCAATTCTGCAGATTTGGGTGTACTGGGGTGCACTGGGTTAAATTTACTGTGTTTTGCCAAGCATTTCAGGGTGGATAAATCCATACTCACTCTTCCTGGAGCCATCACGGTCATCCTCCTTGTCCCTTCTGTGCTGCTTGAAAAAGGTCCTTTTACCTCCGGAACGCCTTTTCCTGACCAGCTGGACTTTCTCTTGAGAACGACTATGCCTCTTTGGAAGAATGCCTTGGCATAGATCACCCCAATTGCTCAAAGATTGTAAAGCAAACAGAAAAACATTAAAAAAAATCAGAACAAAACAAAAGATTGGGTTCTCTGTTATAGATTTTGTCCCGTGTACAGCTCATGCTGAAAAGCTGTGTCATTCGTCTGAACTTTCAGCGCTCTGAACACACAGAATTACACAACAGTTCACTCTGTGTCAATGTAATCTGTCCATGTCCACCTGGCCTGATCAGTTCACAAACAATAACGACAGATAATCACAGAGCAAAACACGAAAAACAAAATCACAACAGTTGCGCCTGGCTCACCATTTTAGCGTTGCAGTTTAAAGAAAAAAAATACTAGTGTTATATTAGGGTTAGGTGTAGTACTGTTAGGTTTAGGTGTAGTACTGTTAGATTAGGTTTGGGGCTAGCAGTGTTAGATTAGGTTTATTTTTTTTCTTAGGTGAACAAAATCGAGCAATGGCCCGCAGAACATTAAGCCTGCTTTGCTCCGGCAGCTCCGGCAGTGAAACCGAATCTGCCTCTGAAGTAGAGCAGTTTTTGGACAGTGACGACTCCTCTTCCTCCACGGGATCCTACAGCCCGATGGTAGCAGAGTCGATCGTCACTGCTAAAGCTTCAAGTGCAGGATCAAGTACCGCAGTCCCCACACCGCTGTGGTATCATGACAGTTAATTTTCCCCTCAAATTCCCCCTTTTTTAGCAGCCCCTGGAATAAAATTAAATGTCACTAATTTTACCTCCTTTGAATTTTTCCAACTTTTCATTACCATTGAAGTTCAATTGATTGTCCATCAAACCAATCTATATGCCCATCAGTATATCTCCCAAAAGCCCAAAATCCTTCCATTGCCGTTCCTGGATTCCCACAAATGTCCCTGAAATAAAAAGTTTTGGGGCCCTTCACTGAACATGGGATTAGTAAAACAACCTTATTTGCAGCTGTCATGCCCAGAGCCCGCTACAAAGTCCTGATGAGATTTTTACATTTCAATGACAATTCCCAAGCTCCCCCAAGAATTGACCCAAACTACGATCTGCTGAACAAATTGAAACCCCTAATTTCCCTCCTACAACATTTGTTTCTAAATTCCTACACCCCAGAACAAAATGTGGCAGTGGACGAGTCCCTGATGAGTTACAAGGACCGTCTGTCCTTCCGACAATTCATCCCCTCTAAGTGCACCAAATACGGCATCAAATTGTACAAAATGTGCGAGAGATTATCAGGGTACACATCCGCCTACTTGATATATGAAGGTAGGGACCGCCAAATTAGCCCCCCAAACTGCCCCCAGACAATTGCCATCCCAGGGAAAATTGTGTGGGAGCTAATGACGCCCTTCCTCTATCAAGGGTACCATGTGTATACGGACAACTATTACACGAGCATCCCCCTATACCAATACCTCCATGCTGCAAATACAGGGGCCTGTGGGACACTCAAGAAAAACCAAGTGGGGTTTCTGTCACAGTTGGTGTCCAGATGTTTGGAAAAGGGGGCGTCATTCTCACTTGCAAGCGACCACCTTCTTGCAGTGAAGTGGAGTGACAGGAAGGACGTCTACATGCTGACAACACTGCATGCGGACACCACTGTGATGGTCAGAGACAGGGGCGCCGACAAGGAAAAATTGGTCTGCGTCACAGACTATAACAAATATATGGAAGACGTTGACTTGTTGGACCATTTGCTTCAACCGTATCTGGTGAAGCGGAAGACCAGGGCCTGGTACAAAAAGGTGGCAATCTACCTCATTCAGATTGTCACTTACAATAGCTTTGTCCTCTATAAAAAATCGCAAGGAGCACTGACATTTCTCCAATATCAGGAGAAAATTGTTGAGTGCCTCATATTTTACCCCATTTCACAATTAATTCCAGGACTTAATCAATCACATACCAAACTACTAATCAGACAAATTCTCGTCCACTTGCCCACGTCTGTGTACCCCAGAATGTGGACCCCACAAATGTTCTTGAAAATAGTCAGGTCATCTGACAATTAATTCTAGGACTTGATTACTCACATAAACATTTTTGACCATTTATCTTAGTTTGACTGTTTTTACAACTATGTCTTGCTACACAAAACTTTTGTTTCAATTTATATTACTTATATATTTATGTTGGTGATACAGGCATGATCATTTTATTGGAGGACCTCTAATAATGAGGCTGTTCCGTACTTATACCCTATGGGTTTTACTGCATGGTTCTTGCCTAACTCCTTTACCAGACATTAGTCAGGAGTCTGTAGGGGATTGTTTCGTGCATATAGCACTTCCTACCTTAGCAGGCGGTAGCGTGCTATGGTGTACCACGTCTATTGGCACATTCGTCTGTCATATAGGGATTGATGGAGCTAAACGGACGTTGTAGGACCAGTCTCTGAAAGACAAACTTGTCATTCCAGCCCTGCTGGTATTCTTTCATCTTTGGGACAAACTCAAGTTTGCCACATAGTTGGCTGCATTTTCCTCTACATTTAGCCCTTCACTCCAGTACAGTTTATTCTTCCTACTATAACATGCGCAATTGCATGACCGTATACGGCCAACCCGGGTTCCACTGTTCATATGCCTCCACCCCCATCTTACCACACTTACATACTTTAACAAATAAAAACACTGCACCTGTAATTTTCTTTGGATAAATTTGGCCACAGCGGCCATTTTATTAACAAACAACATTAACATATATACATTATTATGAAATAAATAAGAAGGGAGGGTTCTTGGAGTTAAAAATTGATCTGGCAAAACTAAACCGAAGCCGAACCACCGTGTTACCCTCAGCCGTCCATCACCAGCTCGAGGGCACCAAAAGCTCCCAGGGTAAAACCCCGTCCAGAGCCCCAAAAACCAGATGCCAGATCACCCCGCTTAATCAAACCACTGCCTGTAAAATTCAAATAATTTTCCACCGACACTTCTGTGCCAACTCCAAGAACCCCACCCCCCGCCAAGCCACTGTGACAATCCTTCTTACACAACTTAAATAGTCTTCTTTATGCCACATCAAATGCCCCTTTAATTCGTCCCTGCTAAAAAGAAAAAAACACCCTTTTACCCATAACCTACAAAGATACCAACGGAAAAAAAAAGAGGGTGGGTGGGTGGGTACTTTTTCCTATGCTCTTCTCCTCTGGACTAACCGTTTCCCGCACTTTTCCTTCTTATACCTCTCTTCCCCCATCTCCACCCCCGTACCAATGCCCGCCCTTCCTGACCTCTACCCAATCCTGATCATTTGGATTCAAATTACACCCTGCTGGCCCATCCCAGTCATGTGGGGCTTCCTTCTAGGTTGCCCTGCCTCCAGCCCCTTTCTTGACCGTATACGGCCAACCCGGGTTCCACTGTTCATATGCCTCCACCCCCATCTTACCACACTTACATACTTTAACAAATAAAAACACTGCACCTGTAATTTTCTTTGGATAAATTTGGCCACAGCGGCCATTTTATTAACAAACAACATTAACATATATACATTATTATGAAATAAATAAGAAGGGAGGGTTCTTGGAGTGAAAAATTGATCTGGCAAAACTAAACCGAAGTCGAACCACCGTATTACCCTCAGCCGTCCATCACCAGCTCGAGGGCACCAAAAGCTCCCAGGGTAAAACCCCGTCCAGAGCCCCAAAAACCAGATGCCAGATCACCCCGCTTAATCAAACCACTGCCTGTAAAATTCAAATAATTTTCCACTGACACTTCTGTGCCAACTCCAAGAACCCCACCCCCCGCCACAAACGAACAGCCCTGACCACTAGAGATGAGCGGTGTTCGACTAGAACTGTTCGCCAATCTCAAATTCGAGCTGTTTTGAGTGGTGTTCGAGTTGTTCGACGAACCCGAACGATTTGCAAAAAATTCGGCTGTTCGAGGTTATGTTCGATAACTGTTCGTGCACCAAAAGCGTGTCCTGCATGTCTGGCGCTATTTAGAGCACCAATCATGCAGGGATTGTCTGCCACTCACTGTAATGCCACAGCCATGGTGGTTGTGGCATTACAGTGATTGCCCAAATCGATGGGAACAGTGCTCACAGTGAAACATGAAAAGCCGGCAATTCAGCAGCGGCATACACCGGTACCCGACAATTTAGAACCGAAATAATAGAGCTTCACACATAGATTATATAGATAGAAACATGTCAGTCACACATATAAGAAGTACAGTGACAGTGTTGCTTACTGTACTTGTCATTTAGTGTAAAGGATTTATCAAAAAAAATAATAGTGTTTTCATGCACCGTCTCTTTAAAAAAGCCGGCCGGCAATTCAGCATCTGTACCCGACAATTTATAACAGAAAGAATAGAGAATCACACATAGATTAGGTAGATAGAAACATGTCAGTCACATATATATGAAGTACTGTGACAGTGTTGCTTACTGTACTTGTCATTTACTGCAAAGGATTTATTAAAAAAAAATAATAGTGTTTTCATGCACTGTCTCTTTAAAAAAGCCGGCCGGCAATTCAGCATCTGTACCCGACAATTTATAACAGACAGAATAGAGCTTCACACATAGATTAGATAGATAGAAACATGTCAGTCACATATATAATAAGTACAGTGACAGTGTTGGTTACTGTACTTGTCATTTAGTATTAAAATAAAGGATTTATTATTAAAAAAAATTGGCGTGGGGTTCCCCGTAATTTTAGTCTCTAGCAGAGGTTAAGCAGACAGCTGGGGCAGATGTTTGAAGCCTGGGAAGGGGGTAATACCCACGGAGCTTCCCAGGCTACTAATATCAGCCCCCAGCTGAATACCTAGCCTTTACTAGCTAATAAAATGGAGGACCCCCCCAAAAAAATGACGTGGGGTCCCCCCTAATTTAATAGCTAGCAAAGGCTAGGCAGACAGCTGGGGGCTGATATTAATAGCCCAGGAAGGGAGCCATGAATATTGGCCCCCTCCCAGGCTAGAAACACCAGCCGTCAGCCGCCCCAGAAATGGCGCATCCATAGGATGCGCCAATTCTGGCACTTAGCCTCGCTCTTCCACGCTGCCCTGGTGCGGTGGCAGGGGGTAATAGGGTTGGGGTTGATGTCAGCTTATAATGCCAGCTGACATCAAGCCCAGGTTAGTAATGGAGAGGCGTCTATAAGACACCCCCATTACTAACCCCATAGTCAAAGTTAAAAGAAAACACAAACACCCAGAATAAAGTCCTTTAATTGAAATAAAGACACAATTCTTTATTGTTCTAAATTAAACCATACTTACAGTCACGCCCATTCCAGCTGAAGCCAACGATCTCCTGCAATAAAAGAAAAATAATAAAGCAACCTCATCCTTACCTTTCCATGGTTCCCACGACAGCTTCAGCTCTGCTACATCGAGATAACAGGCTGGACCGCAGCAGAACGCTGCCATCCAGCCTGTCATCCCGCAGACACTGAGAAGCGCAGGCATGCTTGCGCTCTGCAGGGTCTGGCTGTGACGGCATAAAGATGAGACGAGTTCATGTCCAATGAACTCGGCGCACCTCATGCACGTCACTGACAGCGTGGGAGAATTCTCCTGCACTCAGCACTTCAGCGTGAGAATTCTCCCACGCTGTCAGTGACGTGCATGAGGTCAGCTGAGTTCATTGAACATGAATGAGCTCACCTCATGCACGTCACTGACAGCGTGGGAGAATTCTCACGCTGTAGCGCTGAGTGCAGGAGAATTTTCCCACGCTGTCAGTGACGTGCATGAGGTGAGCTGAGATCATTGGACATGAATGAGCTCACCTCATGCACGTCACTGACAGCGTGGGAAAATTCTCCTGCACTCAGCGCTTCAGCGTGAGAATTTTCCCACGCTGTCAGTGACGTGCATGAGGTGAGCTCATTCATGTCCAATGAACTCAGCTGACCTCATGTACGTCACTGACAGCGTGGGAGAATTTTCACGCTGAAGCGCTGAGTGCAGGAGAATTCTCCCACGCTGTCAGTGACGTGCATGAGGTGAGCCGAGTTCATTGAACATGAACTCGTCTCATCTTTATGCCGTCACAGCGAGACACTGAGGAGCGCAAGCATGCCTGCGCTTCTGAGTGTCCGCGGGATGACAGGCTGGATGGCAGCGTTCTGCTGCGGTCCAGCCTGTCATCTCGATGTAGCAGAGCTGAAGCTGTCGTGGGAACCATGGAAAGGTAAGGATGAGGTTGCTTAATTATTTTACTTTTATTGCAGAAGACATTGGCTTCAGCTGGAATGGGCGTGATGGTAAGTATGGTTTAATTTAGAACAATAAAGAATTGTGTGTTTATTTCAATTAAAGGACTTTATTCTGGGTGTTGTGTTTTTTTAAATACTTTACTAGAAATTCACGGTGGTCATGTCTAATATTGGCGTGACCCCATGAATTTCGGGCTTAGGGCCAGCTGATAATGCCAAGCTGGCCTTAACCCCTTTATTACCCAGTGAGCCACCGCACCAGGGCCCTGGATGAGTTGGGTACAGCGCCAGAAGATGGCGCTTCTATGAACGCGCCATTTTCCGGGGCGGCTGCGGACTGCAATTTGCAGCGGGTGGGGCCCAGAAAGCTTGGGCCTCCCTGCGCTGCTGATTCCAGCCCCCAGCTGCCTAGTTGTATCTGGCTGGGCACAAAAATAGGGCGAAGCCCCACGCATTTTTTTTTAAAATTATTTAATGAAATTCATGGAATAATTAAGAAAAAAAGGGCTTCCCTATATTGTTGTGTCCAACCAGGTACAAATAGGCAGCTGGTGGTTGGGGGCAGCCCGTCCCTGCCTGCTGTACCTGGCTGGACACAAATATAGTGCGAAGCCCCACGTCAATTTTTTTTTAATTATTTCATGAAATAATTTTTTTAAAAAAGGGCTTCCCTATATTGTTGTGTCTGGCCAGGTACAAATAGGCAGCTGGTGGCAGCCCGTTCCTGCCTGCTGTACCTGACTGGACACAAATATAGGGCGAAGCCCCCACATCAATTTTTTTTAAATTATTTCAGGAAATTCATGAAATAATGAAAAAAAAATTGATGTGGGGCTTCGCCCTATATTTGTGTCCAGTCAGGTACAGCAGGCAGGAACGGGCTGCTCCCAACCACCAGCTGCCTATTTGTACCTAGCCGGACACAACAATATAGGGAAGCCCTTTTTTTCTTAATTATTCCATGAATTTCATGAATTTAAAAAAAAAATACGTGGGGCTTCGCCCTATTTTTGTGTCCAGCCAGGTACAACTAGGCAGCTGGGGGCTGGAATCTGCAGCGCAGGGAGGCCCAAGCTTTCTGGGCCCCACCCGCTGCAAATTGCAGTCCGCAGCCGCCCCGGAAAATGGCGCGTTCATAGAAGCGCCATCTTCTGGCGCTGTACCCAACTCATCCAGGGCCCTGGTGCGGTGGCTCACTGGGTAATAAAGGGGTTAAGGCCAGCTTGGCATTATCAGCTGGCCCTAAGCCCGAAATTCATGGGGTCACGCCAATATTAGACATGACCACCATGAATTTCTAGTAAAGTATTTTAAAAAAACACAAACACCCAGAAAAAAGTCCTTTAATTGAAATAAACACACAATTCTTTATTGTTCTAAATTAAACCATACTTACCATCACGCCCATTCCAGCTGAAGCCAATGATCTCCTGCAATAAAAGTAAAATAATAAAGCAACATCATCCTTACCTTTCCATGGCTCCCACGACAGCTTCAGCTCTGCTACATCGAGATGACAGGCTGGACCGCAGCAGAACGCTGCCATCCAGTCTGTCATCCCGCAGACACTGAGAAGCGCAGGCATGCTTGCGCTACTCAGTGTCTGGCTGTGACGGCATCCAGATGAGCCGAGGTCATGTCCAATGAACTCGGCTCACCTCATACACGTCACTGACAGCGTGGAAGAATTCTCACGCTGAAGCGCTGAGTGCAGGAGAATTTTCCCACGCTGTCAGTGACGTACATGAGGTGAGCCGAGTTCATTGTCGGCTCATCTGGATGCCGTCACAGTCAGACACTGAGGAGTGCAAGCATGCCTGCGCTTCTCAGTGTCTGCGGGATGACAGGCTGGATGGCAGCGTTCTGCTGCGGTCCAGCCTGTCATCTCGATGTAGCAGAGCTGAAGCTGTCCTGGGAACCATGGAAAGGTAAGGATGAGGTTGCTTTATTATTTTTCTTTTATTGCAGGAGATCGTTGGCTTCAGCTGGAATGGGCGTGACGGTAAGTATGGTTTAATTTAGAACAATAAAGGAATGTGTCTTTATTTCAATTAAAGGACTTTATTCTGGGTGTTTGTGTTTTCTTTTAACTTTGACTATGGGGTTAGTAATGGGGGTGTCTTATAGACGCCTCTCCATTACTAACCTGGGCTTGATGTCAGCTGGCATTATAAGCTGACATCAACCCCAACCCTATTACCCCCTGCCACCGCACCAGGGCAGCGTGGAAGAGCGAGGCTAAGTGCCAGAATTGGCGCATCCTATGGATGCGCCATTTCTGGGGCGGCTGACGGCTGGTGTTTCTAGCCTGGGAGGGGGCCAATATTCATGGCTCCCTTCCTGGGCTATTAATATCAGCCCCCAGCTGTCTGCCTAGCCTTTGCTAGCTATTAAATTAGGGGGGACCCCACGTCATTTTTTTTGGGGGGGTCCTCCATTTTAATAGCTAGTAAAGGCTAGGTATTCAGCTGGGGGCTGATATTAGTAGCCTGGGAAGCTCCGTGGGTATTACCCCCTTCCCAGGCTTCAAACATCTGCCCCAGCTGTCTGCTTAACCTCCGCTAGAGACTAAAATAACGGGGAACCCCACGCCAATTTTTTTTAATAATAAATCCTTTATTTTAATACTAAATGACAAGTACAGTAACCAACACTGTCACTGTACTTATTATATATGTGACTGACATGTTCTATCTATCTAATCTATGTGTGAAGCTCTATTCTGTCTGTTATAAATTGTCGGGTACAGATGCTGAATTGCCGGCCGGCTTTTTTAAAGAGACGGTGCATGAAAACACTATTATTTTTTTTAATAAATCCTTTACACTAAATGACAAGTACAGTAACCAACACTGTCACAGTACTTCATATATATGTGACTGACATGTTTCTATCTATCTAATCTATGTGTGAAGCTCTATTCTGTCTGTTATAAATTGTCGGGTACAGATGCTGAATTGCCGGCCGGCTTTTTTAAAGAGACGGTGCACGAAAACACTATTATATTTTTTAATAAATCCTTTACACTAAATGACAAGTACAGTAAGCAACACTGTTACTGTACTTCATATATATGTGACTGACATGTTTCTATCTATCTAATCTATGTGTGATGCTCTATTCCTTCATGTCTAAATTGTCGGGTACCGGTGTATGCCGCTGCTGAATTGCCGGCCGGCTTTTTTAAAGAAAGCGTCTTCTGAGCAGTTTGTCAGCTTTTGGACACCTTTGAAGGTGTTTTCTATGTGTTCCTATGTGTTTTTGTTTGCCTGCCATTGGTTTTAACGGTGTTCGACGGTGTTCTAAGGTGTTCGACGAACAGAACAGTTCCTCGAACATCCCGGTGTTCGAGGAACCGAACCGAACCCGAACACTACGGGGTGGCTCAACACTACTGACCACCTCAGGCTTGTGAGCGCCCCAACACCGCCATGGCCCTCTCAATCCCCTCCTGTATAGCCAATGTCCACAAATCAATTCCAACATCGTTCAGATGTACGCCATCCTTTGCCCAAAATTCTCCAACCCCTGCCTCAAGATCAAGATGCCGAACACTTACTCCCCCGTTCCTACCGACAAACGCTGCTATGGCCCTATTTAACTTAACTCGTGCCCTGTTAATGCCCTTCACTGATCTAGCCTCCCTCCATTTTTTCCTCGATAGAATGTCAGACCAAACCGTTGACACCCCCGGAAAAGATGTCCACAACCTTAAAAAATCAATCCGAATATCCCTCATCAATTCCCTAACCGGCCGGGACCCCAAATCATTCCCCCCCAAATGCACTACCAAAATATCCGGCGCCCGGTCCAAACAAGCCGCCTTATGGAATTCAGACAGCATCCTTCTCCATACCATCCCTCGAAAACCCAGCCACCGAACCACCGCTTGCTCTCTGCTAAAACCCAATTGCCTACCGTTCGGCCTCACGTCCGCCCGCAGCGCCCCCCAATGAACGAAAGAGTGTCCGAGAATCCAGACTAATAACGGGACGCCACCTGCAAAAAGACAACCAAAGAATTGTATTCACTTCTGACCAGATAAAACATAAGCCTGCACACCTAATGCCATACATAGGACAGATAACGATCTGAACTCCACCTCCCGATGCGCTTTATCACCTCCTTGCTTAAACCCAAACCATCCGCTTCTGACGCCCCACCGATTCTGAACGAATGTGACCCGTAAACCTCAGGGCTAAGGCCCAATTCTATGATCCTTTTCTTAAACACTGCAATAAATTGAAAATGAGACAAAAACTCACCATTTTTATGACACAATAATGGGCCCTTACGTCCCGACCAGACTTGCCAATAAGCCATTAAACATCTCCTAGGACACATAAACGATCCATCAACTTCCCCCAATACCACTCGCTTGCCTCTTCCCAATTGATCCGTCTTCCCCCTCCTGATCCAGAATTCAATGCACCTGTCCCGACCGCTCACGTCCTCGGCAAACAAACCCCCAGCCTTATTCCTACTTGGTGCCACCAACTCACCTAATCTTAGTGCGCCGAAAAATGCCCATGAAAAAGCCAACCTAAACAGTGTGGCTTCAAAAACCGAGCAACAGATCTTATCCAACGCAAAACCCAACTGCTCTAAAATACTAAAAGTCACCGGTCTTCGTTTATATAACACTTTACTTCCCCTCCTAAAGCCCTTAATTGCTTGTTTCACTAAAAACGATTTTGTAACATCTTTTAACCCCTGTAATCTAAAACCGAATGCCAATCCTGCAACAAATTTACTAACTTTTGAAACAGACCATCCGCTCTCCGCTGCCTTTCCCACAAGAAACAACACCGCCATCTCTCTATCTCCATCACTCTCCACCCCACCCCACTGCAAAATCCAGCTTTGCCATACTTGCCATGATGCCTCGTATGATGCCCAAGTCTGCCTTGTAATGGACTCCTGTATTAAACGTCCTGCTCTTCCATAACCAGCTGCCACAAATGCGAAGGGCATTCCTGTCCCGTGTCCTCGGCCTCTGGTGCTAGCGCCCGAAAACGGTCCCACTGAAAACGAGACAAGGCATCTGCTATGGTATTTTGCACACCTGGAACATGTACCGCTGTAATCCAAGAGTTCAAGATAAGGCAACAAAGAACTAGTTCCCTCAGCAGCCTAATCACAGGCGGGGACGAGGCAGAAAAGCTGTTGATGACAGACACCACTCCCATGTTGTCGCAATGAAACCGAATTCTCCTGTTGGCAAAACACTCACCCCAAATAGTAACTGCAACAACGATGGGAAACAATTCCAAAAAAGCCAAATTCTTCGTAAGACCCTTCTCCGTCCACTCGCCCAGCCATACTCCAACACTCCACCTCCCTTTCCAATAGGCCCCATAACCAGCACCTCCTGCCGCATCCGTAAATATCTCACAATCAAAGCTGCTTAAGAACTCCTGCTGGATTAATGACCTGCCGTTATAACTTTCCAAAAACAGCTTCCAAACCTTTAGATCCTCCTTGTGTTCCCTATTTAGTCGAATAAAATGATGGGGGGCCCGCACTCCTGCTGTCGCGCCTGACAACCTGCGACAAAATATTCTGCCCATTGGCATAACCCTGCATGCAAAATTCAGTCGCCCTAACAGCGATTGCAACTCCCTCAGGGTCACCTTGCGCAGCCTCCCGACTCTATCAACCTCCTGCTTGAGCAAAATCAATTTGTCCTCCGGTAACGGACGCTCCATCCTTTCTGTATCAATTACAATGCCCAAAAAACTTATGGTTGTGCAAGGGCCTTCTGTCTTTTCTTCAGCCAATGGTACGCCAAAATGCTCTGCCACCCACACCATAGTACCTAATAAATTCCTACACAACAACGATTGCGGAGGGCCTATAAACAAGAAATCATCCAAATAATGAATGACTGACTTAACTGATGCCAGGTCCTTCACAACCCATTCCAAACATGTACTAAACGTTTCAAACAAAGAACACGAAATTGCACAACCCATTGGCAAACACCTATCCACGTAATATGCCCCATTCCAAAAACAACCTAACAACGGGATACTATCCGGGTGAACTGGCAGCAACCTAAAAGCCGACTCGATATCCGTTTTTGCTAGCAGCGATCCTGACCCATATCGCCGTACCCATTGCACCGCAGCATCAAATGAAGTATATTCAACTGAACACAATTCTTGTGCAATGCCATCGTTCACCGAGAGCCCCTTCGGGTACGACAAATGCTGAATTAACCGAAACTTATTCCGCTCTTTTTTGGGCACAACCCCCAGTGGTGAGATAATCACTTTGCTACTAGGTAAGTCCTGAAACGGTCCCGCCATCCTGCCCAACTCCACTTTCTTAGCCAATTTCACACTGACCACATCAGGATGAAGGGAGGCAGACATCAAATTTTTTACTGAAACGGGGACCTCGTGCTCAGGAAGAGGTATTCTAAAACCTTCCAAAAAACCGTCCGAAATAACCTTAGCCTTCAACTGATCCGGATACCTACTTAGAAAGGGGGCCATCGCGTGCACCCTCACTGGAGTCACCCCCTTGACCGGTACCCAATGTCGGCTTTCCCTTACCCTTTTTAAAACATTTTGTTGCTCCGTGTGAGCCTCCACTACAATGGGAGCACACATGTTTAAATTTACAGGAGCTCCCATATTTGCAATGGCCATCGTTGAATTGCCAGCAAGTTCCCGCTTCTTTCTTAGTGCTTTGTGCCCCCTGACTGTTTCCCCCATGTCCTGCTGATTGGTTCTCACCACTGTTGCTCCCGTGAAAGGACTGCCCATACCTTACTGGGGCCATAACCTTCAGCCACAATCCAATGTCCTTTTGATCCCATCTAATCTCCGGGCGAACTGCTTTCCTCTGACGAAATTGCTCGTCATACCGTAACCATGCCTGACCCCCATAAGTCCTATGAGCCTCTCCAATGGCGTCCAAGTAGCAAAACAGCCCCGAGCAATTATCAGGAGCCTTTTCCCCAATAACGCTAGCCATTATTGCAAAAGCTTGTAACCAGTTAACAAACTTCTGTGGAATCAACCTCCACCTGCGCTTTTCTTCCTCCTCTTTCTTACTGTCGTCCTTTTTTCCCTTATCCAGGTTAAACTTTTCCAACGGAAGAAGGGAAAAAATTTCCACGTACTCATCCCGCCAAATTTTTTCCTTAACCTCTTTTTTTAAATGCGCCCCCAACGGCCCCTCAAAACACACATATACTTCCCCTTTCGCCCTATCATCCAGTTTTACGGTATCCCCTTTCTCCTTTTCCGTCTGCAAACACACCGACACCCCAGACGGTATCCCGGCTGCCACCGCCGCTGACCTGGCCGATTCGCTCCCCTCCTGTGACAGCGCCACTTGACTATGTACCCAAGCCCCCACTGGTGATGACCCCACTTGATTAGCCCCACCGCTTTCTAATCTGGCCAGAATGCGCGACATGTTAACCAACATATCCCTAATCCCGCATACATCCGACCCACTACCTCCTCTAACATTTCACCCGCTGGGGCCCGCCAACTGCCTATCCCCCACCCCATCCGCTAAAGACCCCGCGGGCGACAAACCATACATAGATGCATACTCACTGAGCTGCACGGGTGCTGTGTCCCCGCCAGCCGTACGCCCCGAGTCCTGACGATTCCTTGCTTCGCCTTGATCTCCACCGAAGTCCAATCCGCCCACCTCCATGCGCTCAGGGCCCGTGCCCCTGGCCTCCACGTCACCAGGGGGGACCCAAGCCCGTGTTGATGTCCCAGCCGCTCGTCCTCCGCTCATCTCTGCTCCGGTCCTCACCGCCATCCATGTACGGCCTTGATTAACAGATCCGGACTCCCTGGCCCGATCCGTGTCAGACAGAGAAAAACTGCCAGGCAACCCCATGCTGCTGCCTGCCACCTCATCCCTCTGCCTGGTGTGACTTGGGCCAGGCAGGAGGTCCTGGAATTGCTGCCTGCCCGTGCGCCTCTGCTGCATCCTTCCCCTGCTGGTCTGTCTGGCAGGCACCCCGACAGGTACCTCACCAGGTGTGCCTGCCGCGCTAGTGTTCCCTCCGTTATCCGCCTCTGCAGTAGCGCTGTTTCTCCGTCTTTTGAATTTCCCCCTCCGTACGTTGCTGCGGGACCTTGGAGCGGGGGGCGTGTCCGCGCGCCCGCCGCTGATAGGCCTGTCGTTCCTGCCGTCTGTTTCCGGGGGCGGAAGTGACGTGGGCCGCCCTTCCGGTGAGGCCCCGCCCCCTGGATGATGCGACTGCAGCATGGGCCTTGCTTCCGGCGCGGCCTGCGCACCACAACGGAGCGGAGCACCTCCTTCCTGGACCGCAACCCGACACTTGGTGAGCCAGCAGGCCGGCTGGGCGGATTCCTGCCGCGGCGTGCACGCTGGCGGGGGGTTCCGCCGGCATGGTCACCAGACGCAGGGTCCCCTGAGGGGCTCCGCAGCCTGCGCCTGCTGCCCGTACCCACCATCTCCGGGGAGAGCCTCTCGGGTGGCCGCGTCCTCCTGGCGGTTCTTCCTGATCCTGATGTGGATTCTTCTTCACCTGCATTCCCCAGCAGACCGGACAGCTGGGCCTCGAGCCATCCTCCTCACCTGGATCTTGCTGCCTCCCTCAACCTAGCTACAAGGGACTCCACAGACTCCATGACAGCCAGAGAAGTGTCCCAAACGATTTGGAATTAAGGTAAGATTTTTTTTTTTTTTTTTTTAAATGTTCTCTGTTACTTTTTCCTATGCTCTTCTCCTCTGGACTAACCGTTTCCCGCACTTTTCCTTCTTATACCTCTCTTCCCCCATCTCCACCCCCATCCCAATGCCCGCCCTTCCTGACCTCTACCCAATCCTGATCATTGGGATTCAAATTACACCCTGCAGGCCCATCCCGGTCATGTGGGGCTTCCTTCTAGGTTGCCCTGCCTCCAGCCCCTTTCTGGACAACTGTTTTGTTAGCAAGACCAAGTTTTATAATCAACAAATGTGTTTTTAGGGCATGTGTCTCTCTGTGAGTAATAATTCCTAGAAGGCTTTTCTTGTTTGGTAGCTCAATGTCTCTGTAAGCTTTTAATTCCATCAATTTTACCCTAAAGATCAAATAGTGCACCATCTATTATACGCACAGCCGAGTGTCCAGTACTCACATTGCTGTCATATTGGATGTACTTTCCAACACTGAAAAAATAGTGCAATAAAATTTGAGGTGTGTTCCTCAGAACATACAAAAAAGATTTATAAAAGAGACAGTGAAAAATTGCAAATTGTAAATTTTCAAACTTGTATTGCATCAACTACATAAAAAATGATGATATCAAACTACTCACTACCTCCCTAGATAAATACATTACAGGGTATAATTTACAAAAAAATACATTTATGATATGTGTAAGGCGGCGGTGTTCACACCGTGCATTTACTGAGGCAGTGACCCAAGCTAGTCCAACATAAGCAGCTTTTATTCAGCAACTCACGGGTAAAACAGAAAGTCCTCCGGTTCACAGCCGGGTTAACATAAGTCCATAAACAACGGTTGCCGTGGGCAATGGCCGCGCCGGGCCGCTCAGAGCCTGACGGGTGCAGAGCCTCGTGGGTTCAGCTACACACAGGCCCGCCGAGCTTTCCTGCTATGCTCCTAGCAGGTCCCAACACTGAACAACACTAACGCTTAATGCTGGGTTTTTAAAGGACCTGTGGCAAGAGCCACTGGAAAACCCGGGTTGGAGGGAGTAGGCCGCCCCACTGCCTTTCTGTAGCCTGCTCCAAGAAATGAAGGCCCTGCTGGGTTTTACTTAATCTGCCTTAGCCACATAGCCTGACCAATGCTCACCTTCATTCCTGCATTGCAGCCGTAGCTGTGTCAGTGACTGCAATGCACTCCAACGGGTTTAATACGTCTCTGTACACATTCTGGGGGATATATAACATCCCTCGTATACAATACTAGTCACTGCCTCACATATCCCCCCCCCCTGTTCAAACTTGTGGGGTTGAACATTTGTCACTTACAGGGTGCCCGGGACAGGGCGTCCATGTTTGCCTGCCACTTCCCAGCGCGATGTTCTACAGAGAAACTGAAATTTTGCAGTGACAGAAACCACCTGGTGACCCGTGCATTCCTCTCCTTGGCGTTCCTCATCCGTACCAAGGGTGAGTGTTCCATCACCAAGCGGAACTGACGGCCAAGCAAATAATAACGTAGCGATTCCAAGGCCCACTTAATAGCCAAACACTCCTTCTCTACCACGCTATAGTTTTTCTCCACCGGGGTAAGCTTTCTACTCAAGTAGGTGACCAGGTGTTCTTCACCATTCCCTTTTTTTTTATCTCCGAGGCATCTGTCTGTACAATGAAGATTTCCTTGAAGTTTGAGCTGATGAAGACCGACTGTCCACACAGGGCCAACTTAATGGACTGAAACGCTTCTTCTGCCTTATGGTTCCACCGAACCATTACTGATTTTTTCTCTTTCAAGAAATCGGTCAGGGCTGCTGTTCTCCCAGCAAAATTAGGTATAAACCGGCGGTAATACCCAAGGATGCTAAGGAGCGCCCTCATCTGTTTTGCACTTGACGGTTTAGGCCAGTTTTTAATTGCCTCAACTTTATTGATTTGGGGCTTGATAACTCTTCGGCCAATCACATACCCCAAATATCGGGCTTCCTCGAGCCCTATTGCACATTTTTTGGGTTTGCCATTAACCCCATCTAGCACCGCTTGTACCTGGTATGCCAGTCGGTGCTAAAGATGATGATATCATCTAGATTCGCACATGCGTACTCCTGATGGAGCTTGAGCACTATGTCAATCAGTCTCTGGAAAGTCGCCGGAGCCCCATATAACCCAAAACGTAAGACCGCATAGTGATATAGACCCTCCGGAGTTATGAAGGCGGTCTTTTCCTTCGCCGATTTCATAAGAGGTACCTGCCAGTAACCCTTGGTGAGTTCGAGCGTGGTAAAGTACTGGGCCTGCCCCAGTCTCTCAATCAGCTCATCCACCCTGGACATTTTATAAAGGTCCAACTTTGACACTTCATTTAATTTCCTGAAATCGTTACAGAAGCGTAATGATCCGTCTGGTTTTGGGCTTGCCCACTCACTCCGTGATTCCTCTATGACGCCTAACTGAAGCATTTGTTTTACCTCAGCCGTGATGGCTTGCCTCCGGGCTTCGGGTACCCGGTACGGTCTCATTCGTACCCTTACCCCAGGTTTGGTGACAATGTCATGTTGGAGAACCATAGTCCTACCTGATAGCTCTGAGAACACGTTGGAATTCTGCTGCACCAGCGAGCGAGCCTCCCGTCGCTGCTGTTTAGTGAGAGCATCACTTATCCTGACCTCTCCCCCGGATGCATCCCTGGCTGAAGATAGAGAACTCTCTGGTGGCCTCTGTAACTAAATATTCTCAAACTTTCCAAGGTTTTAGCAGGTTTACATGATAAAGCTGCTCAGGTTTCCTCTTTCCGGGCTGATAAACCCGGTAATTTACCTCCCCCACCTTTTCTCGTACTTCATATGGACCTTGCCACTTGGCCATGAGCTTACTCTTGGCTGTGGGCACCAGTACTAACACCCGATCGCCCTTGTTAAACGACCTGACTGTGGCTCTTTTATTATATGTATGCCTCTGTGCTGCCTGGGCATCTAGCAGATGTTCTTTCACAATGGGCATGACCGCCGCGATCCGGTCCTGCATACTAGCCACGTGTTCAATTATTCTCCTATGTGGAGTAGGCTCTTGTTCCCACGTTTCTTTGGCTATGTCCAACAGACCCCTAGGGTATCTGCCATACAGTAACTCAAAGGGAGAGACCCCTGTGGAAGCCTGGGGTACCTCACGGACGGCAAACATCAAATAGGGTAGCAACATCTCCCAATCCCTTCAGTCCTTAGAAACCACCTTTTTTAATATGGACTTGAGGGTTTTATTGAACCGTTCTACTATCCCGTCGGTTTGAGGGTGGTACACCAAGGTGCGCAATTGTTTAATTTTTAGCAGTTTGCACAATTCCCTTGTCACCTTGGACATAAAAGGGGTCCCTTGATCTGTCAGGATCTCCTTAGGTAGCCCAAGGCGACAGAACATGGCAAACAGCTCCCATGCAATCAGTTTCACCGAAGTGTGGCATAGCGGTATAGCCTCGGGGTACCGGGTGGCATAGTTGACGACCACCAGTATATGTTGGTGGCCACGAGCGGATTTTACAATGCGCCCTACCAAGTCCATTGCAATCTGTTCAAAAGCTACCTCTATCACTGGCAGACGTACAAATGGGCTACGGAATCTTGCGGTGGGTGTGGTCAGCTGACATTCGGGGCAGGATTCAAAGTACTTTTGGACCTCCGCGTAAATCCCCTGCCAAAAGAACGACTGCGAGATATGCTCTTGCATATTTTTAACCCCTAAGTGTCCACCCAGCAGGTATGTGTGTGCCATCTCCAGAACCGCCTGACGGTACGACTGAGGTACCACTAACTGTTCCATGACCTTGTCCCTGATTATGTCTACCCTATATAGCAACTCACTGTTGACCACCTTGCGTGGAAACACAGTATCTGCAGCGGGCTGTTGAGCTACACCATTTACCTCTAACACCCTTTCTCGCGCCCGAGTCAGGGTAGAATCCTGTAGCTGAGCTGTCCCAAACGTGCCCCGGGACACTTCCAGCTTGGGGATCGTTGGGGTCTCCACGACCTCTCCTGCCAGCACCTCTAGGGGAAACTTAAACTCTGTCCCTAAGTTGGACACCCCTATGGCAGGTACCCATGACTCGTGTTCTTCGGGTACAGTGCCTGTAATAAATTTTACCGGGGGAGAGTGGTTTTGTTTTTCCACTGAGTCCAGAACAGGGGTAAGCCTCTTCTCAACACAGTCCCATAGGAGAAGAGTTTTTACCACCCCCATCACATGCTTCGTGTCCCCACATAGGTGGGCGAAACTACCTCCGCGGTTGGGTATTCTCAGAGGTCCCCATGGATACACACAACCCCAACTGTCCGTCCACTGGGATTGTCTCCTGCCACCAGTGACTCATGTACCAAAGTCACTAGGCTCCCCGAGTCTAAAAGGGCCTCCGTTGGGTACCCATTAACCAGTAGCTGGCAGAATTGAGGTTCACTGTCCGGGGGGTCGGCACTCGCAGTGCAGACAGTCTGGTTGTACAGTGAGACCCGGCCGTTATACCCACAGTACATGGGCTCTGTAGTCAGGGGGCAGTTAGCAACCACATGTCCTGGCCCCTGACACTGCCAGCACCTAATGGTGGAGGTACTGTTAGTTCTTGTGACCGTTTGGGAGGGGACTGGTCTCCTGCCACTCTCACTCTGGGATACCCCTTCAGCATGGGTATGGTGCTGACTGTCCTCAGCAGAGGGATGCGACCCCTTTCCCAGTTCCTTGGTGGGCAGCGTCCGGCGTGACAGCCGCGAGGGGGCAGAGTCCTGTATAAAGTCCTGAGTGGCTGAGTACCGCTCGGCCAGGCTGACCACCTGGGGTCCCCTTACACCACCCAATGTTGAATAGCGGCCGGCAGAGTCCTCACCAGCCTGTCAACCACCACCCTCTCCACCATCTGAGCTGGAATCAAAGTCTCAGACTGGAGCCACTTCTGTACCAGCTGCAGAAGGTCATAAGCCTGAGACTGGGTGGGTTGGGTCTCCACAAAGGCACATGAAAATACGCACTGAGCCCTCATGTATGTATTAACCCCCAGTCGGGCAAGGATCTCACCTTTGAGCCTCTGGTAGTCCTGGGTGTCCTCCCGACTGAGGTCAAAATAGGCCTTCTGGGCATCGCCGACCAAAAACAGAGCCACCACTTCCACCCACTGGCCAGCTGGTAGGTTTTCCTGCTCTGCTCTGCGTTCATAGATGGTAAGGAAGGCTTCCATGTCGGTCCCATCTTCCTCAATGCTGAGCGAACCTTGTCCTGGGCCTCTCGACGTTCCGGGGCTGGTGCCGTCGGCATCACCCGCAGAGCTGTGAGCTGCTGCATGATCAGCTCCTGCTGCTGCCACTGCATGAGGATCAATTGCCTTAACAGCTCCTGGGTGCAGGGTGATGGGTGCAGAGCCTTCCCAGGCATGGGTTCAGCTACACAGGCCCACCGAGCTTTCCTGCTATGCTCCTAGCAGGTCAAAACACTGAACAACACTAATCCTTAATGCAGGGTTTTTAAATGACCTGTGGCAAGAGCCACTGGAAAACCCGGGTTGGAGGGAGGAGGCCGTCCCACTGCCTTCCTGTAGCCTCCTCCAAGAAATGAAGGCCCTGCCGGGTTTTACTTAATCTGCCTTAGCCAGATAGCCTGACCAGGTCAATGCTCACCTTCATTCGTGCATTGCAGCCGCAGCAGTGTCTGTGACTGACATGCACTCCAACGGGTTTAATAGGTCTCTGTATACATTCTGGGGGATATATGACATCCCTCGTATACGATCCCAGTCACTGCCTCACATATGATACGCAGTACAGACCAAAAGTTTGGACACACCTTCTCATTTAAAGATTTTTCTGTATTTTCATGACTATGAAAATTGTACATTCACACTGAAGGCATCAAAACTTTGAACTAACACATGTGGAATTATATACTTAACAAAAAAGTGTGAAACAGCTGAAAATATCTCTTATATTCTAGGTTCTTCAAAGTAGCCACCTTTTGCAGAGATGACTGCTTTGCACACTCTTGGCATTCTCTTGATGAGCTTCAAGAGGTAGTCACCGGAAATGGTTTTCACTTCACAGGTGTGCCCTGTCAGGTGTAATAAGTGGGATTTCTTGCCTTATAAATGGGGTTGGGACCACCAGTTGTGTTGTGCAGAAGTCTGGTGGATACACAGCTGATAGTCCTACTGAATAGACTGTTAGAATTTGTATTATGGCTAGAAAAAAGAAGCTAAGTAAAGAAAAATGAGTGTCCATCATTACTTTAAGAAATGAAGGTCAGTCAGTGCGAAAAATTGGGGAGACTTTGAAAGTGTCCCCAAGTGCAGTTGCAAAAACCATCAAGCGCTACAAAGAAACTAGCTCACACGAGGAACGCCCCAGGAAAGGAAGACCAAGAGTCACCTCTGCTTCTGAGGATAAGTTTATCTGAGTCACCAGCCTCAAAAATCGCAGGTTAACAGTAGAGATGAGCGTTGTTCTACTCGAACTGTTCGCCAATCTCAAATTCGAGCTGTTTTGGGCGGTGTTCGAGCCGGTCGGCGAACACGAACAATTTGAGAAAAATTCGGCTGTTCGAGGTTATGTTCGATAACTGTTCGTGCACCAAAATCATAACTGGATTTTTTCTCAGTAATGATGAAAATTAATGTTAATACGCAGTTTGAGTGTACAGCGGGGCGGGGGGAGGGGCAGGGGATGGATCTCTGCAGGAACAATGAAGATCTCCATTTTTTTTTCTCTTTCCCGCATTTGCAGTGGGGAGGTGCAATCTGTCAGCCTATCAGCAGCGCACACACGGAGCGAAGTGCTTTTTTTCACACAAGCAAGGGCATGTGTGATTGGCAGTGTATGTCACATGTCCTTGCCCTATAAGACCAAGCCATTTTCCCCGTCGCCACCATTTTCTCACTGCTGCAGCTGCGTGTTAGACGGCACCGCTGTTGCTGTGTGCGCTATACCTTGTTAATTTCAAGCCAATTTTCGCACAAATATACAGATAGCTTGGGAGTAGGGAATAGTTGTGATTGCAGTCCTTTTAAGGACTAGGTTACAGCATTTCCTACGACTTTTATCAGGCAGGTCTGTGCTCTTAAATAGATAGATTGTGGGAGTAAAGACTAATTGTAATTGGAGTCCTTTTCAGGACTAGGTTACATCAGTTCCTATCAGTTTTTGCCAGGCAGGTCTGTGCCAGTGCTGTGCAAGTTTTTTTCACAGCATTTGGCTGAATCTAGCAAAGCTAATCCTTTTTGGCCTATTGCAGAGTGTGTTAGTCAGTGGAGTAGCCTATCTGTGTTGCAAGATATACCACCTGTGTATAGAATACCAATTTTTTTACTGCACCTAGTGAAGTAAAATCTTTTGGGCATAGCATCATTCTATTAGTCCATCTATACTGACCTCCATCAGGTTGCAAACTGAATATAATTTTTTTCTGCATCTAGCTCTGAAAAAATATTTGGGCTTCTAGCAGTGTGTGGGACTTGGTCTATTAGTCCATCTATACTGACCTCCATCAGGTTGCAAATTAAAAATAATTTTTTTCTTCATTTAGCTCTGAAAAAATATTTGGGCTTCTAGCAGTGTGTGGGACTTGTTCTATTAGTCCTTCTATACTGACCTCCAGCAGGTTGCAAATTGAATATAATTTTTTTCTGCATCTAGCTCTGAAAAAATATTTGGGCTTCTAGCGGTGTGTGGGACTTGGTCTATTCGTCCATCTATACTGACCTCCATCAGGTTGCAAATTAAAAATAATTTTTTTCTGCATCTAGCTCTGAAAAAATATTTGGGCTTCTAGCAGTGTGTGGGACTTGGTCTATTAGTCCATCTATACTGACCTCCATCAGGTTGCAAATTAAAAATAATTTTTTTCTTCATTTATCTCTGAAAAAATATTTGGGCTTCTAGCAGCGTGTGGGACTTGTTCTATTAGTCCATCTATACTGACCTCCATCAGGTTGCAAATTAAAAATAATTTTTTTCTGCATCTAGCTCTGAAAAAATATTTGGGCTTCTAGCAGTGTGTGGGACTTGGTCTATTAGTCCATCTATACTGACCTCCATCAGGTTGCAAATTAAAAATAATTTTTTTCTTCATTTATCTCTGAAAAAATATTTGGGCTTCTAGCAGCGTGTGGGACTTGTTCTATTAGTCCATCTATACTGACCTCCATCAGGTTGCAAATTAAAAATAATTTTTTTCTGCATCTAGCTCTGAAAAAATATTTGGGCTTCTAGCAGTGTGTGGGACTTGGTCTATTAGTCCATCTATACTGACCTCCATCAGGTTGCAAATTAAAAATAATTTTTTTCTTCATTTATCTCTGAAAAAATATTTGGGCTTCTAGCAGCGTGTGGGACTTGTTCTATTAGTCCATCTATACTGACCTCCATCAGGTTGCAAATTAAAAATAATTTTTTTCTGCATCTAGCTCTGAAAAAATATTTGCGCTTCTAGCAGTGTGTGGGACTTGGTCTATTAGTCCATCTATACTGACCTCCATCAGGTTGCAAATTAAAAATAATTTTTTTCTTCATTTATCTCTGAAAAAATATTTGGGCTTCTAGCAGCGTGTGGGACTTGTTCTATTAGTCCATCTATACTGACCTCCATCAGGTTGCAAATTAAAAATAATTTTTTTCTGCATCTAGCTCTGAAAAAATATTTGGGCTTCTAGCAGTGTGTGGGACTTGGTCTATTAGTCCATCTATACTGACCTCCATCAGGTTGCAAATTAAAAATAATTTTTTTCTTCATTTATCTCTGAAAAAATATTTGGGCTTCTAGCAGCGTGTGGGACTTGTTCTATTAGTCCATCTATACTGACCTCCATCAGGTTGCAAATTAAAAATAATTTTTTTCTGCATCTAACCCAGCCAATAGTTTTGGCCTAATACCACAGTTTGGCCACTCAGCTCTGCTCGGTTACCATCCATTGTTTTTTTGTGCAAACAACTCCAGAGTTGTGAATTAGTTAACCACCAAAATGAGTGGAAAAAGGCCTGCTGCTGGTGGAAAGGGGAATAGGCGTGTTGGGAAGGGGAAAAAAGGTTGTGTCCGTGGGGTAGGTGCAGAAGAAAGACCATCTTCCAGCCAAACTAAAATGTCTACTTCTTTTAGCGGACAATGTGATAAGATCCCTTTCTTACGGCCACGCCAATCGCTACAAATTCCAGATGAGGCACAAAAACAGCAGGTGCTTCAACGGATATCAAGTGCTCCTTTAAGTGGGCTCTCCTCCACATCAACTTCAACATCACAAATACTCCAGTCCTCAAAGGTGTCACCCCAATCGCACTTGCTTCCTCACAGCTCCCAAATCTCCAGCTGCCCGTCTGAGTATGAGGTAGAACAGATGGTTGAGTCTGCAGAGCTGTTTACTCATACTATAGCCTGGGAATCAGAGGTCGACTCCAGCGCTTCTGTGAATCCAGACGAGGAAATGATCTGCACTGATGCCCAGAATCTTTATGAGTCGGATCCAGGACCAGACGCAGAAGGTTCTGACCATAATGTAGACCCTCATTCCCAAACTGTAACTCCTGTTGGTGGAGACAATGAGGAAGACGATGATAAGACTCAAATACCTGATTGGAGCGACAACTTTAGTTTTTTGTCAGGGCAGGAACAGGTTGGCTCTGAGGACGACGGGTGTGATAACGCACAGGGTGATGATGATGAGGTCAGAGATCCCACTTACTGTCAACCCACAGTCAGCCAAGAGATGAGGTCAGCAGAGGAGGTGGAGGAAGATGCTAGTGACGACGAGGTCAGGTTGCGCCTTCCTGGACAGAGACGTAGTACTGGAAGCACGTCAACAACTGCATCCTCAAACACAACTCTGCCTCTCACCACAAGTCGTGGTGGCTCTTCAGGTCGCATGGGTGCTAAGCCTTGCATAGCCTGGGCATTTTTTCAGATCGATAAAGATGACCCAACTCGTGTTATCTGTAACATTTGTCAGCAAAAGCTAAGTAGAGGCCAAAAAATACATAGTTTGAGTACTTCATGCATGAACCGGCACATGGACATGAAGCATAAGTTGCAGTGGGAAGCTCAGTGTGCTACAATGCGGCCTAGCCGGCCGGGCCAACCACCGTCTGCCATATCTTGTGCATCCGCGGCCTCTTCATCCTCTGTGACTGGGGGGACAGCAGTCACACCTGTTTTGGGGCGCAGACCTGCCACCTCTTTACCCGCAACAGCCAGCGTGATTGGCAGGTCATCATTTTCTTTGGAGGTGGTAACACCAGCTGGTCTTGAGCGCTGTCCGACATCGATAGCACCACCTTTGGATCAAGGCAACCTAACATGTCCGCCTGCATCTTCCCCACAGACCGGCAGTTTGCCGGGGACACCCTTATCAACCCCGTCTAAGCACAATAGCCAGCCCTCGGTCCCTCAGATGTGGACAAGTAAAAGACCATTTCCTCCTAGCCATGAGAAAGCTAAGAGGTTGAATTTCACCATCTGCAAGCTCTTGGCTACAGAAATGCTGCCTTTCCGCCTGGTGGACACAGAGGATTTTCGAGACCTTATGTCCGTCGCAGTGCCCCAGTACCAGATGCCCAGTCGGCACTACTTCTCAAAGAAAGGTGTGCCTGCGCTCCACCAGCATGTCGCACACAACATCACCGCTTCTTTGAGAAACTCTGTGTGTGACAGGGTGCATTTCACCACAGACACTTGGACGAGTAGGCATGGACAGGGGCGTTACATGTCGCTGACTGGGCACTGGGTAACTATGGTGACAGCAGGACAAGGGGCTGCTGTCCAAGTCTTGCCGTCCCCACGAGTTGTGCGTCAATCCTCTTTATGTCAAAGTTCCTCCACTGCTTCTGCCTCCTCAACCTCCTCTCGGTCTTCCACCTGCACCCAAAGCCTGTCTGGTCATGCCACAAGCTTTCTAACTGCGCAAAAGGGATCCTGCACACCTCCTTACTATGCTGGCAGTAGGGCTCAACGTCATCAGGCGGTTTTTACATTGAAATGTCTGGGAAATGTGAGTCACACAGCTGAGGAGTTGTGGTCAGCTCTGGAGAACCAATTTCATGAATGGTTGTCTCCACTGGACCTGAAACCAGGGAAGGCCGTGTGCAACAATGCTGCAAACCTGGGTGCGGCCCTTCGCCGGGGCAATGTCACACACGTGCCTTGTATGGCTCACGTGTTGAACCTGGTTGTCCAGCAATTTTTAGCCCACTATCCCAGACTAGATGGCCTTCTGCAGAGGGCACGGTCGCTGTGTGCTCACTTCCGCCGTTCGCATCCCGCAGCTCAGCGACTTACATCTCTACAGAAGTCGTTGGGCCTGCCACTTCACCGGCTAAAATGCGATGTGCCTACCCGGTGGAATTCAACTCTGCACATGTTGCAGCGACTGTGGCAGCACCGACAAGCCCTGGTGCAATACGTTCTGACGTATAGCCTGGGCCAACGAGATTCAGAGGTGGGGCAAATCACGTTGGAGGAGTGGTCTCAGATCAGGGACCTATGCACCCTTCTGCACAGTTTTGAAATGGCGACGAAGATGTTTAGTGCTGACGATGCCATTATCAGCATGACTATTCCGGTGATTTACATGCTGGAGCACATGTTAAACAGAATTCGGAGTCAGGTGGTGGCACAAGAGGAGGTGGAGGAAGTAGAGGAGGAGGAGTTGTATGCGGAAGGGCTAACATCTGCAAGGTCCAGAAGGTCGGCAGCACCAAGGCGGCAGGCATGTGAGGGTGGGGGAGATGGTTTTATCAGGGCGCATGGTAGCAGCCAAACAAGTGAGGAAGGTGCAGGAGCCCAGGAAGAAGTGGAGGACGAACTGATGGAAGACTCATCAGATGAGGGAGACCTTGATCACATTTCTGTTGTGCGAGGTTGGGGGGAGAGGACAGAGGAAGGAAGCATGATTGTTACCTCGCCACCAACACAACAGGGACTTGGTGCTCCTGGATGCGCAACACACATGAGTGCCTTCTTGCTGCACTACCTGCAACATGACCCTCGAATTGTGAGAATTAGAAATAATCCTGACTACTGGGTTGCCACACTGTTAGATCCCCGGTACAAAAGTAAATTTGCCGAAATTATTCCTGCCATAGAAAGGGATGCATGCATGCAGGAGTATCAGCAGAGACTGTTGCAGAATCTTACATGTGCTTTTCCACAAAATACCAGTGGTGCACGTAGTGAATCTCACAGTTCCAACTTGCCAACCGTGGGACCGTCAAGTGTTCAGCACTCAAACCGTAACAGAACCACAGTATCTGCTGGTAACATCAATTTTGCGGAATCATTTCACCACTTTTTTAGCCCATCCTTTGCAAGGCCACAGGAGACAAGAAGTCTGACACATAGTCAACGCCTAGAGACGATGGTACAGGAGTATCTCCAAGTAAACATTGAAGCCACGACTGTGTCACTGGACCCTTGCTCTTTTTGGGCTTCCAATCTGGATAAATGGCCGGAGCTAGCCACTTACGCCTTGGAGATCTTGTCATGCCCCGCAGCCAGCGTTCTGTCTGAACGTGTGTTCAGCGCTGCTGGTGGTGTGCTGACAGATAAGCGCACGCGGCTCTCCACTGATAATGTAGACAGACTCACGTTCATAAAGATGAACAAATCATGGATCCGAAACGACTTTTCTACCCCTGTGTCATCCTGGGGAGAGTAAAAGCTTGATGATTGGTTAAAATCACCCTACCAAACGTTTTAAGCTTTCAAATTACTAATCATGTTTATCTGTATCTTGACTGGAAAATAATTTGGGCTTTGTAGCAGTGTGCAGCACTGATCCTATTAGGCCATCTATAATAAGCTCCACCAGATTTAAAATTAAAAATAATTTTTAGCTGCATCTAGCCCGGAAAATAATTTTGAGGCTCCGAGATGCGCAAGACACATAAGTGCCTTCTTGCTGCACTACCTGCAGCATGACCCTCATATTGTCAGAATTCGAAGTAATCATGACTACTGGGTTGCCACACTCTTAGATCCCCCAAACTTTTCGATCAACCTTTTCATTTTAATAAAGACCAAAAAAATGGTCATTTTTGAAATTATAAGCATTAGCAGGTTGTTAGAAACTGAAATCAAACAGTTTTCAACTCAAAACTTTATTCTAGGTGATGTTACATTTTCACATAGGACCCCTTGTTCGAAAGGAGCTTCTGAACTCTCTCGTCCATTGAATTTGTCAGGTTTTGGATGGTTTCTGCTTCAATTGTTTTGCATGAGGACAGAATACCCTCCCAGAGCTGTTGCTTAGATGTGAACTGCCTCCCGCCATCATAGACACTCCTTTTAATGATGCTCCAAAGGTTCTGAATGGGGTAGAGGTCAGGGGAGCATGGGGGTCACACCATAAGTTTGTCCCCTTTTATGCCCATATCAGCCAGAGATGCAGATGTTTTATGTGCAGCATGAGATGGTGCATTATCATGCAGAAAAATGATCTTGCTGTGAAATACACGGTTCTTCTTCTTGAACCATGGCAGGAAGTGCTGTTTGAGAAAATCCACATACATTATGGAGTTCATCTTTAGCGCCTTCAGGGATCCTAAAGGGGCCGACAATCTCTCTCCCCATGATTCCAGCCCAAAACATTACTCCACCTCCTCCTTGTTGGCGCTGTAGCCGTGTTTGCGTGGGGTGTCCATCAACCAGCCATCCTCCACTCCATCCATCTGGACCATCGAGCGCTGCACGGCACTCATCCGTGAACAAAACAGTTTTGAAATCAGTCTTCATGTAATGTTTGGCCCACTGGAGCCGTTTCTGCTTGTGTGAAGTGGATAGAGGAGGTCGACAGGATGGCGTATGCACAGCTGCAAACCTCTGAAGGACCCTGCATCTTGTTGTTCGGGGGACGTTGGAGGCACAAGCAGCTTCAAAAACTTGTCTGCTGCTATGACAAGGCTTTTTTGCCGCTGCTCTTTCAACCTGACGTAATTGCCTGTAGGAAAGAGTCCTCAATTTGCACTTATCAGCACGCACACGTGTGTACTGTGAATCAGCTACATACTTCTTGATTGCCAAGACACTTCATCCTGATCATCGCACAATGTTGATTGTAGTCATGCCTTGACCTAAACACTCCACAATTTGTTGCTTCTCAGCAGCCGACACATCCTTTTTCTTTCCCATTTTGGCAGAAAATGTAGGCTGCTTAATAATGTGAGAGAGCCTTCTTAAGTAGTCTTGCCTTTCATTGGACACACCTGCCAAACTAATTAGCACAGGTGTCTGCAATTGCTTACAGTGATATAAAGAGCCCTGACACACATCACCATCAATGAGTTTAACTGACAAACAAACAAATTCTTCCCTTATCACTCCTAAACACTTTTTGCATAATAATTTGGAACGCGGTGTACATGTGCTTTTCCACAAAACACCAGCGGTTCACGTAGTGAATCTTACAGTTCTAACTTGCCAACCGTGGTCTGTATGGAATTGTTCAATAAAGGGCCCAAAATTAAGATAACATAGACAGGAGAGGTCTCTATGAATAGGAATTCCTAAGTATTTGATACCCTGTGAGGGCCAGGCAAAGGGAAAGTTGGACTGGATGGAATCCTATATGGATTTGGGGAGGGAGACATCGAGGGCCTCAGACTTCGCTGCATTGATTTTAAAATTTTACCATGTAACAAAGTGATCTATTTCAGCCATAACAGCATGGATGGATATATGTGATTGAGTGATATATACTAGGACATCATCAGCAAATAGAGAGCACTTGTACTCGGTGCCTCCCACCTCAATCCACCTAATATTGGGGTTATGGCGAATTGATGAGAGCAGGTGCTCCGTCACTAGGATGTATAAGAGAGGGGACAGAGGACATCCCTGCCTTGTCCCATTGGTGATTGTGAAAGGTGATGAAAATGTTCTGACGCGCCCCCTGGGCCTTGGGACACCCGGAGCCGGACCCTTTTTGGTGGATGCTGGTGGTTGTAGTCTTCGTGGCGGCGACCCGGTTCCGTGGCTCAGGGCGGTCAAACCAGTGGCGGAACTATTTATGTGGTTTTGATGTTTAAATGTCCGACTACGCCACCCGTGGATTGCGGTCAGAGTGAACCGCCGCTACAGGGCAGACCGCTGAGGCTGGTGTTGTGGGTGCAGCAGAGCGTAGCATAACTCCCCACGGGAGGAGTATAGCCTCAGGGCAGTGTATGCGGAGGATGGGGGTGATGGTGCAGGGCAGCAGCAGTAACGACACGGAGTCAGTGATGCAGTCCAGGGCCTTTACTCACAGTTCTTATTATCCAGACCACGTCTGCAGGTAACGGCTGCCCACGTCGTACTGTGCTCACCAGGTGAGGGGCTCAGACAACTCCCAGATAACTTTGGAGCACTTCACAGGACCCCCTTTGTGTGTCCTTTGTCTGGCCTTTCTTACCAACACTTCTGTCCGGCTGCCTCGGGCCTCCTCTTGGTAAACTTGGCGCCAGTTTCCCTGACCCTATGTGGTGCCTTCCTAGCGGGTGTAGCGAGGGGCTGCGCCACATAAAATGTCAGAGCCTCCGGTTTCTAGCTGAGGGTCGTTTCCTGCCTCCACTAGTTCGGGGACCGGTCTCCCCCTTTGGCCTGACCCCTCCACGCAGGTGGATTCGGGCGTGCGGTGGCGACTCGCCCGTCCGCACCCCTGGGATCCCTTCATTCCTCGTTCCTGGAGCCTTCTCCGCTCCTCTTCCTTCCTTCTCCCTCTTCCAGGCCTGGGCCTCTGTTACTAGGCCCGCCTCCGGAGCAGAGCTCATGCAGAGCCACTGCTCCCTGCCACTTCTGCTCAGACTTCTCTGCACTGAACTAAGATGGTGCCCACCTTTTATACTCCCTTCTCAATGCACCCAGGAACTGCTTCCTCCCTGCTCCTGCACTACAGGGTTCCCCTTCCTCAGTGTTCCCTCCCCCCACTCCAGCCAGGGACAGGGACTGTCGTGCCCATCTCAGGGGCATATTGGTCGCCCTGCCCCACGGCAATGTGGTGTAATGCATGCAGGTGTCGGGTCCTGATCCACACTCCATCCTTACCTGAGAGTGAGATATCACACCTCTGGGTGAGGTGCAATACGTCTGTAGCAACCGAGCCCTCAGGGTGCTACAGTTCCATTTATCTTCAGCCTAGGTGACGTATTGCGATACAGGGCCGTGATTTTGGCTATAAAAGGGTCCCCTAGACCCCTACCCCAAGCTTTTTAAGAGAATCATATATGGCGTGCCAGGAGACTCTATGGAATGCTTTCTCAGCATCCAACGAGAGTATCTAATTACAAATTTTTAACTGCATCTAGCCCAGGAAATACTTTGTGCCTAGTAGCAGTGTCTGCTAGTCAGCGGATTATCCCGGCTGTTAAGCAAGCTACACCACCTGTAGTTTAGACACTTAATTTTTTCAAAGGAAATGCTTCGGGACCATGGGATACTCAGTGAAGAGCATCAGGAGGCACCCCAAGGCATAGGGGCTGGGACTGGCAGTAGGATGCCTTGCGGTGGACAGCCGAGCTCGATCCTTATAAAAGCTTTTTAACTGCAGCAGCTTTAGTGGACGCTACTGGAGCTGGAATTACGCGGCTGCTGGCATGAGACTTGCCCTCCAATAGATCCTTGTAAATGGATTTAAAGTGTATTCATTCAAATTAGAGAGACAATTTAAATTAAAAAGCTTAGAGCTGCCTCCACCACAGGGGGGCTCGCTCGACCCACCAGCGGACAGGCACCAGTATTATGAGAGGGGGGCTGGCCATCAGGGTTCACCGCGGCTCTGGCACAAACCCGGCGACACGGAGGTGGCACGGGCAGGAGCGGACTGGCCGTGTTGGCTTCTCACTTTTTGGATTTTAGAAGGGCATGACATGCCTATATCTGTGTCTCCCCCTCCTTTTACTCCTCCACCTCTTTTATTTTCGCATGACTATATGTACTTGTCACTTTTCCATGTGTTAGTTGTGTCTTCTGAGCAGTTTGTCAGCTTTTGGACACCTTTGAAGGTGTTTTCTATGTGTTTCTATGTGTTTTTGTTTGCCTGCCATTGGTTTTAACGGTGTTCGAAGGTGTTCGACGAACAGTTCGACGAACAGTTCGGCGAACACACGGGTGTTCGACGAACCGAACCGAACTCGAACACTACGGGGGTGGCTCAACACTAGTTAACAGCAGCTCAGATTAGAGACCAGGTCTATGCCACACAGAGTTCTAGCAGCAGACACATCTCTTCAACAACTGTTAAGAGGAGACTTTGTGCAGCAGGCCTTCATGGTAAAATAGCTGCTAGGAAACCACTGCTAAGGACAGGCAACAAGCAGAAGAGACTTGTTTGGGCTAAAGAACTCAAGGAATGGACATTAGACCAGTGGAAATCTGAGCTTTGATCTGTTGAGTCCAAATTTGAGATCTTTGGTTCCAACCACCATGTCTTTGTGCGACGCAGAAAAGGTGAACGGATGGACTCTACATGCCTGGTTCCCACCATGAAGCATTGAGGAGGAGGTGTGATGGTGTGGGGGTGCTTTGCTGGTGACACTGTTGGGGATTTATTCAAAATTGAAGGCATATTGAACCAGCATGGCTACCACAGCATCTTGCAGCGGCATGCTATTCCATCCGGTTTGCGTTTAGTTGGACCATCATTTATTTTTCAACAGGACAATGACCCCAAACAAACCTCCAGGCTGTGTAAGGGCTATTTGACCAAGGAGGAGAGTGATGGGGTGCTACGCCAGATGACCTGGCCTCCACAGTCACCAGACCTGGACCCAATCGAGATGGTTTGGGGTGAGCTGGACCACAGAGTGAAGGCAAAAGGGCCAACAAGTGCTAAGCATCTCTGCGAACTCCTTCAAGATTGTTGGAAGACCATTTCCGGTGACTACCTCTTGAAGCTCATCAAGAGAATGCCAAGAGTGTGCAAAGCAGTCATCAAAGCTAAAGGTGGCTACTTTGAAGAACCTAGAATATAAGAGATATTTCCAGTTGTTTCACTCTTTTTTGTTAAGTATATAATTCCACATGTGTTAATTCATAGTTTTGATGCTTTCAGTGTGAATGTACAATTTTCATAGTCATGAAAATACAGAAAAATCTTTAAATGAGAAGGTGTGTCCAAACTTTTGGTCTGTACTGTATATGACAATCTATTCCATATAGAGCCAAATTTGTGTTCCAAAATTCAAATATTGCTCCTTCCGCTCCGAGCTCTGCTGTTTGTCCAAACAGAACTTTTTGACTAGACGTGGGGTATCACCATGCTTGTAAGAAAGTAGGTAAGAAATTGTGGGGTCCACTTTTTGGTGTTACCTCTGGAAAAAGTAAGAAATTTGGGGCTAAAGCAAGATTTTTTGTGAAAAGAATGAACTTTTTCAACATGATGACCTAATGTTATCAAATTCTGCGTCATACCTGTGGGTTCAAAATACTCAATATACCCATGTATAAAATCCTTGAGGGGTCTAGTTTCCAAAATGGGGTCAATTGTGGGGGGTTTCCACTGTTTAGGCACCTCACAGGCCCTGCAAATGGGACATGGTGCCCACTGTTTCTTTCAGCCAAATTTGTGTTCCAAAATTGAAATATTGCTCCTTCCGCTCCGTGCTCTGCCGTTTGTCCAAACAGAAATTATTGACTACATGTGGGGTATCGCCTCGCTCGTAAGAAAGTGGGTAACAAATTGTAGGTCCATTTTCTCTTGTTACTCTTGTGAAAATAAAAAAGTTTGGGTCTGAATTAAATTTTTTGGAAAAAAAGTTAAATGTTCATTTTTTTCTTCCACATTGCTTCAGTTCCTGTGAAGCATGTGAAGGTTTAATAAACTTCTTGAATGTGGTTTTGAGCACCTTGAGGGGTGCAGTTTTAAGAATGGTGTCACTTTTGTTTTTTTTCTGGCATATAGACCCCTCAAAGTCACTTCAAACGTGATGTGGTCCCTAAAAAATGGTTTTGTAAATTTTGTTGGAAAAATGAGAAATCGCTGGTCTACTTTTAAAAGTATGCATCTTTATGGAAAGTTGAAGGGAGATTGCTTTAGGCCAGGTTTAGATTACTCTGAGTTGGCTGTTTCCACACACAGATATATTCTTCTCAAATGATCCATCTCTTTGTGCCTGATATAAAATCTATAATACCACTTCCAAATTAATACTCGTCATTTATGGTACTTGTCTAGTCTTATGAAATTGAGGTTTCTTGTGATCATTTACAATTGAAACCAGAAGTTTACATATACTATATAAAAAGACACATATGCATGTTTTTCTCATTTCCTGACATGAAATCAGAATACACCTTTCCCGTTTTAGGTCAATTAGAATTACCATAAATTTTAATATTTGCCAAATGCCAGAATAACGAGAGAGAGAAAGAATGTTTTAAGGCATTTTTATTACTTACTGCAAAGTCAAAAGTTTACATACACTAAGATTACCATGCCTTTAAACAATTCTGGACTGCCCATATGATGATGTTATCTGTTTGGAAGCTTCTGTTTTTTTGGCAACATCTGAATTAATTAGAAACACACCTGTGGATGTATTTAAATGCACAACTGAAACACAATGTTTCTTTGTGTAACATCATGGGAAACTCTAAACAAATCAGCCAAAATATCAGGAAGAGAATTGTAGACTTGCACAAGTCTGGCTCATTCTTGAGAATTTCAAGATAACTGAAGGTGCCTCGTTCATCTGTACAAACAATTATACACAAGTACAAACAAGATGGGAATGTCTAGCCATCATACTGTTCAGGAAGGAGACGGGTTCTGTGTCCCAGGGATGAACGTGCATTGGTCTGACATGTGCATATCAACCCAAGGACAAAAGCAAAAGACCTTGTAAAGATGATGGCGGAAGCTGGTAAGATTGTGTCAATATCCACAGTGCAACGAGTAGTGTATCAACATGGGATGAATTGCCACTCTACCAGGAAGCCAAAAGAAACTTAAAAAAGCCAGAAGCCAGAATAATGTTTGCAAATGAACAAAGGAAGAAAGACCTTAATTTTTGGAGACATGTCCTGTGGTCTGATGAAACTAAAATTTAACTGTTTGGGCATAATGATCATTGTTACATTTGGAGGAAAAAGAGAGAAGCTTGGAAGCCTAAGAACACCATCCCAATTGTGAAACACGGGGGAGGCAGCGTCATGTTGTGGGATTGTTTTGCTGCAGGAGGGACTGGTGCACTTCACAAAATATGTGGCATCATGAGAAAAGAAGATTATGTGGCAATACTGAAGCAACATCTCAAGACTTCAGCCAGTAAGTTAATGTCACAAATAATTTGGGGATTCATGGCAGCTCTTGGTATCTTGTAATTTAAATGTAGTTTTTTCCCTTTCGTCCAGCAAGGGCTAATCTTAGTCTCTTGCTGTCAGCCTTTTGAGGGCTGTCAGCTGATGTTGGTTGGTGCCACTCCCACCTCCCTTTAAATAGCCCCAATATTCATCAGCTGACCGCCGGCTATAGTTCATTCTATGCTGACCTCTTTGAAGGAGCCAGTTTCTGGAGAAGCTGTGGTGTTCGTTGCAGTTGCAGCGGTGAAGTTTCCAGTTGGAAAGCTAAGTGTATTTTGTGTTGTTATCTTCCCATTGTTTGTCTTACCTTCCTCAAGTTGTCCTATTGTAGTGGTGAGACTAATGTCTCGCTGTCCTGCTGTCACGGGTGTGTCAGAGGTGACAGACAGTCGCCCTTTAGTTGGTTGCAGGAGATCTCTACCTTTGGCATTACAGATATCTCTTAGAGGCTGGCAGTCTCTAGGACCCAGTGGCTACCTTCCTCTGGCTAATTAGCTCCCTGGTCTGAATGTATAAATACCTGGTGTGTCTGAGAGTAAGGTGCCAGCGATATTCATTACTATTTGTGAGGCTTTAGCAAGAGCAGTACTTCCTCCCCTCTGGAGCTTGAGGCCATGTGCGCATTTGTCTGGAGTCATCTAAAGCTAAGCAATCCCCCTGTTTGTCTACCCTTGTTGTCTATAGAGTTTAGTGGAGATCAACTAGTGCTCATCTCCTCACTTCCCTAGCCATAGCCATACGCCAAGGAAAGTCAAGGTGAGGCACGCTTGCGGCGATTTGTGAAGAGCCAATATAGGGACGGTAGTTGAGAGAAGGTGACACTAGACCAGACTAGGAGGTCTCCATTCCCCCCTTTCCCTAGTGTCTGGTCTCCCTTTCCCTCTTCCCTCTGTGTTGCACTAAGTCTTTCCCATACTCTGTGTGACACCTGCTCACTAGCCAGCTTAAGGACAGACACAGGTTGGCGTCAGGAGGTGTCCCTTCACTCATTCCCTACTGCTAGGGCCCTCCTCCCCCCTATATTATCCCCTTGCATCCGTATGTTGTGCCGTCCGGCGGACATCTCCTTGACGTTCTGTGATATTATAACCAGCCACACTGTTATTTTTTTCCCTGGGTTCCTATGGCTCAAGCTCAGGCTTTTGCACAGCTGGTGCAGACCCTCACGGATGCTGTCACAGGTGGTGCAGCGGTTTCAGTAATTGTCTGGGTATTGGATCTCGGCTCATGCCCAGCCTGAACCCAAAATATCTCTTCCTGACAAGTTGTGTGGAAGGAGAGATAAATTTATTGCTTTTAGGGAAGCCTGCAAACTATATTTCAGGCTCCGCCCTCGTTCTTCAGGGAGTGAGGAACAACGTGTGGGGATTGTGGTCTCCCTTCTTGGGGGTGATCCCCTGTCCTGAGCCTTCTCCCTTCCGTTTGACTCTCCATCTTTGCGGTCGGTGGACGTGTTTTTTGCGGCTTTGGCCCTAAAATATGGTGATCCTGATGGCGTGTCCCTGGCTGAGTCTAAACACCATATAATCAAGCAAGGGGCCCAGCCGGCTGTGGAGTACTGCTCGGAGTTGCGGATGTGGGCCACTGACACTCAGTGGAATGATCTGGCCCTTAGGAGTAATTTTTGTTAGGGTCTGTTAGGCTGCAGGGTTCTCTGGGCCAATACGCTACTCCAAAGTCATTGGAGGGCACCATGGCTCTTGCTATGAGAGTGGATAGATGCCTCAACGAGAGATCTACACCAATTCTGCTCCCTGCTGTGGTCCCTAGGGAGGAGGCCATGCAGGTGCTGTCGGAGAAACCCATGCAGTTGGGAGGTGCCTCCGTTCTCACTAAGTTGCCTGTGGTTCACTGTGGAAAGGGGGCATGTTTTTACTGTGGTCTTATGGATCATTGCATCAATGTCTGTCCATCTCATGCCAAACTTGCTGTTCCATCATACGCACCGCGTCCCCCTGGTCGTGTAGAGGGAGACAAACAGGGTGTGTACATTTCCTCCATTAATACATCTTCATTTTCCATTTCTGCTGACATAGTAGTGGGGGGGGGGACTGAGACCATTCTGGTTTTGGTGGATAGTGGAGTTGGAGTCAGTTTGGTGGATGCTCGCTTTTCTCAGTCCCAAGGTCTTATTTGTAGGGCACTAGCGAGATCCATTTCTATTTTTGCCATTGATTCCACTCACTTTGGCCAGAGGTATTTGACCCAAGTCGTACATAATATGAACTTGCGCATAGGGACTCTACATAGTGAGTTCCTGTAGTGCTATGTCTTGGAGGGTCTGCCTACACCCATCGTCTTAGGCCTTCTCTGGCTGAAGAAACACAATCTGGTCTTAGATTGGCGGTCCAGAGATGTAGTCAGTTGGGGCAAATTTTGTGAGAACAGTTGCTTGGGTGCTACTATCTCTGCCATTTTGGTGAAACCTACCTCTCCTTCTTCAGTGGAGGTAGCTAAGGTGCTACCGGAGAATAGGGGTGAGACTCTACCCATACCCCAGATTAACTCTAGACCTCTGTGTCCTCCCAGGAGGATTGGTCAGGGATGGGGGTGCTTGTTACCACTGAGTCTTCAAAGGGTAGGAGTTTTGTGACACGGGGGGATGCCTCCGTTGTCAGTCCTGCAAGGAGAGTACCATCATTTTCCAAACGTATGTGTGGTAATAAACATTCAGGTATGGACCTGTGTGTGAATGAGTATGTGTGCATTAAAAACACCAAGTGGAAGTACGCTTCGGGGACTCTGGGTTCTAGGGTGATCAGTCAGCCCAAGACTTTCCAGTTGGAGTTACCCCCAGTGATGCGTTTCCTTAAAGTATTCCACAGGTCGTCGCTTAGGAGATTTGTCGCTCCTCCGGAGTCTACGTCATTGCCATCACCGTCGGTCTGCGTTGCCCATAACATTGAGGACCAAGGCTCTTTGGAGTTGAATACTGGTGTTTCGTGGTGCTCCTGCCATATCTCATTTCTGGACAAATCCGGTCTTGAGGGTCTGCAGGCCCCTCGTAGAAAGGGGGGTACTGTCACAAATAATTCGGGGATTCGTGGCAGCTCTGGGTATGCTGTAATTTAAATGTAGTTTTTCTCCCTTTGGTCCTGCAAGGGTTAATCTTAGTCTCTTGCTGGCAGCCTTTTGAGGACGGTCAGCTGATGTTGGTTGGTGACACTCCCACCTCCCTTTAAAAAACCGCATTATCCATCAGCTAACCGCGGGTTATAGTTAATTTTATGCTGACCTTTTTGAAGGAGTCAGTCTCTGGAGAAGCTGTAGTGTTCGTTGCAGTTGAATCGGTGAAGTTTCCAGTTGGAAAGCTAAGTGTATTTTGTGTTGCTATCTTCCCATTGTTTGTTTTATCTTCCTCATGTTGTCCTACTATAGTGGTGAGACTGGTGTTTTGCTGGCCTGCTCACTAGCCAGGTTAAGTGCAGGGCCAGCGAAGGCTTAGGGTCATGATCACGCACGGGGGGAAAGACCCATCTAGGGATTATAGGGAAGATTAGGGACAGACTCAGTTTGGTGACAGAAGGTGTTCCTTACCTCGTTCCCTACCTCTAGGGCCCTCCTGCCCCCTATATTATCCCGATGCATCCATGTGTTGTGCCGTCCGCTGGACATCTCCTTGTCGTTCCATGACAGTTAAAGCTTGGGTGGAAATGGGTCTTCCAAATGGACAATGATTCGAAGCATACTGCCAAAATGGTAACAAATTGGCTTGAGGATAACAAAGTCAATGTTTTGGAGTGACCATCACAAAGCCCTGATTTCAATCCTATTGAAAATTTATGGGCAAAGCTGAAAAGGCAGGTGCGAAAAAGGCGACATACAAACCTAGATCAGTTAGACCAGTTTTGTCAGGAGGAATGGGCCCAAATTCCGGCCAACTATTGTGAGAAGCTTGTGGAAGGATATCCCAAACGTTTGACCCCAGTCATTAAGTTTAAGGGCAATGGTACCAAATACTAATGAAATGTATGTAAACTTTTGACTTTGCAATAAGTAATAAAAATGCCTTAAAACATTCTCTCTCTCTCATTATTCTGACATTTGGCAAATATTAAAAATTATGGTAATCTTAATTGACCTAAAATATGAAAGGTTTATTCTGATTTCATGTCAGATATTGAGAAAAACATGCATATGTGTCTTTTTATATAGTGTATGTAAACTTCTGGTTTCAACTGCTGGACATCCACTCAGCGATTCAAATTAATGGGTCTCTGCACATGTCAGTGTGTTTTCATGGACCCTGTGTCTGTGGGCAAAACACGCTGATATGTCCGTTTTTTACCCGCAGCACGGGCCGCAAAACCTCACGCATACGTGCACACTGATGACACACGGATGACATCCGTGTGTCATTCATGTGACACATACCGGTGCCTGGGAATCAGTGGTACTATTCGCTCTGTTCCCAAGTGCCGGGTGCTGCAGGCATCTGTCATTATTGTCCCCTGCTGTCGTTGAGATCAGCACGAGCAGGGGACAATGTTGACAGCTCTATTCTGCACCCCGCTGTGTCCAGCAAGTGTAAAATAAGAATACAATAAAAAATGTTATACTCACCTTTACACCTAATTTCCTGAAACCGTTGCCTCCTGTTAAAAAAATAAAATAAAAAACAACCATAATATTCACCTGTCCGACATACTGTTTGTCCCATTATGTCCATCTGACCGACAGTTCTGCATCAGCGTCTTCAGTGGCTTGAGGCGACTGCACATGCTGAGGAGCAAGGGAGAATGACTCGCTGCAGCGAGTGCGACCCAGAACTGTGCTGAGCTCACTGAATGACAAGACACCACTCAGTGAGCTCAACACAGGTCAGGGGCCCTGTTCTCTGGAGTGAGTCATTTTCCTCAGCTCCTCAGCGTGTGCGGTCAGATGGATTACAGTGTGGGACACATTTAATCTTCGAACAGGGGATTATAAAAATTGTTTTATTTTATTTTTATTTATAGACTAGGAGACAGTGGGAGCAGAATACAACTCTCAAAATTGTCCCCTGCTGGCGCTGATCACAGCCCGAACTGTCAGAATAGAGTAGATAGAATTGATATATACAGTAGATATATAGAATAGATAGGATAGATGTCCTGTAAATATTTAATGTCATAAGCCCCCTACATATAATAAATTAGCACCCTTTAGTTCCTTTCATGTGGCACTAAAGAGTGTTCAGTATTATTTAACCTATTAAATAAATAATTTAAAAAAATAATTTGGAGTCCCCCATGGAGCAGACAGCTGCTGTCTTATATTATCAGGTTGGGATTGTCCATGGTTATTGGGCCATTCCCAGACTAAACATACAATACAAACCCGCAGCCACCCCAGAATTAGCCCATCATATGAGATGCACCCATTCTGGTGCTTGGCCCAGCTCTCCCAGATTGCCCTGGCACTGTGGCAATCGGGATAATGGTAGTTGGGGTTGATGACATCTGTGATTTGTCAAAAATCACAGATGCCATCAACCTCTCCGGTTAATAATGGAGAGGTGTCTATCAGACACCCAGCATTTAAAAAACAACAACAACACACACATAGAAAAAAAAAGTTTATTTGAATAAACACTCCTCCACACATTCCCTGGTTCACCAATTTATTAAAAAAAAAAAGCAATGCAGATCTGCCGTAGTCCAGGGAATCCGCTGTATTCCACAGAATCCGCCATAGTCCACAAATGTATACATGAAAGACATAAAAAGCTAGAAAAATAAACAAGACACTCTCCCTCTTTCACCAATCTATTACCAAAAACATTGCCACGCAGAGCCGATATAGTTCAGGGTTCCTTGAATCCAGTGCCAGCGACCGTGAATAGCAGGAAAGACACCGCTATTCACAAGTGTCGGGTACTTACAGTACAGACCAAAAGTTTGGACACACCTTCTCACTTAAAGATTTTTCTGTATTTTCATGACTATGAAAATTGTACATTCACACTGAAGGCATCAAAACTATGAATTAACACATGTGGAATTATATACTTAACAAAAAAGTGTGAAACAACTGAAAATATGTCTTATATTCTAGGTTCTTCAAAGTAGCCACCTTTTGCTTTGATGACTGCTTTGCACACTCTTGGCATTCTCTTGATGAGGTTCAAGAGGTAGTCACCGGAAATGGTCTTCCAACAATCTTGAAGGAGTTCCCAGAGATGCTTAGCACTTGTTGGCTCTTTTGCCTTCACTCTGCGGTCCAGCTCACCCCAAACCATCTCGATTGGGTTCAGGTCTGGTGACTGTGGAGGCCAGGTCATCTGGCGTAGCACCCCATCACTCTCCATCTTGGTCAAATAGCCCTTACACAGCCTGGAGGTGTGTTTGGGGTCATTGTCCTGTTGAAAAATAAATGATGGTCAAACTAAGCGCAAACCGGATGGAATAGCATGCCGCTGCAAGATGCTGTGGTAGCCATGCTGGTTCAGTATGCCTTCAATTTTGAATAAATCCCCAACAGTGTCACCAGCAAAGCACCCCCACACCATCACACCTCCTCCTCCGTGCTTCATGGTGGGAACCAGGCATGTAGAGTCCATCCGTTCACCTATTCTGCGTCGCACAAAGACACGGTGGTTGGAACCAAAGATCTCAAATTTGGACTCATCGGACCAAAGCACAGGTTTCCACTGGTCTAATGTCCATTCCTTGTGTTCTTTAGCAAAAAACAAGTCTCTTCTGCTTGTTGCCTGTCCTTAGCAGTGGTTTCCTAGCAGCTATTTTACCATGAAGGCCTGCTGCACAAAGTCCCCTCTTAACAGTTGTTGTAGAGATGTGTCTGCTGCTAGAACTCTGTGTGGCATTGACCTCGTCTCTAATCTGAGCTGCTGTTAACCTGCGATTTCTGAGGTTGGTGACTCAGATAAACTTATCCTCAGAAGCAGAGGTGACTCTTGGTCTTCCTTTCCTGGGGCGGTCCTCATGTGAGCCAGTTTCTTTGTAGCGCTTGATGGTTTTTGCAACTACACTTGGGAACACTTTCAAAGTTTGCCCAATTTTTCAGACTGACTGACCTTCATTTCTTAAAGTAATGATGGCCACTTGTTTTTCTTTACTTAGCTGCTTTTTTCTTGCCATAATACAAATTCTAACAGTCTATTCAGTAGGACTAACAGCTGTGTATCCACCAGACTTCTGCACAACACAACAGATGGTCCCAACCCCATTTATAAGGCAAGAAATCCCACTTATTAAACCTGACAGGGCACACCTGTGAAGTGAAAACCATTTTCAGTGACTACCTCTTGAAGCTCATCAAGAGAATGCCAAGAGTGTGCAAAGCAGTCATCAAAGCAAAAGGTGGCTACTTTGAAGAACCTAGAATATAAGACATATTTTCAGCTGTTTCACACTTTTTTGTTAAGTATATAATTCCACATGTGTTAATTCATAGTTGTAACGGGTCTGGGAGGCGGAACCTCTGAGCTACTACACAAGGGGGCGGTCCTTGTAAGAGAGCGGGTGGCGACCAGGGAAGACGGGCAGGCAGTCACAGCAGGTGACCGGGACAGTCTCTAAGTGAACGGGCTGGAGGTCACGGCAAGTGACCGGGGCAGTCTCTGGATGAACGGGCAGGAGGTCACGGCAAGTGACCGGGGCAGTCTCTGGATGAACGGGCAGGAGGTCACGGCAAGTGACCGGGGCAGTCTCTGGATGAACGGGCAGGAGGTCACGGCAAGTGACCGGGGCAGTCTCTGGGTAAAGGGTAGGTACGACCTGTGATGGCAGAGCCTCCAGGTAGGCTAGCAGGCAGATGGTAGATGTGTGCTCCCAGGTGAGCAAGCGAGAGTCTCTGGAATGGCAGGTGGTCACAGCACGTGACGGCGGAGCCTCCAGGTAGGCTAGCAGGCAGGTAACAGGTGTGCGCTCCCAGGTGAGCGGGCAGGAGTCTCTGGAATGGCAGGTGGTCACAGCACGTGACGGTGGAGCCTCCAGGTAGGCTAGCAGGCAGGTAGCAGGTGTGCGCTCCCAGGTGAGCGGGCAGGGGTCTCTGGAATGGCAGGTGGTCACAGCACGTGATGGCGGAGCCTCCAGGTAGGCTAGCAGGCAGGTAGCAGATGTGCGCTCCCAGGTGAGCGGGCAAGCTGGTCCATAGACAGACTGACAGGAGTAGGAAGGCAGACCGTCGGACCTCAGGCTAGCAAGCAGGTAGGAGGAATGTCAGGCAGGAAAGAGACAGCAAACTGGCAGGATTCTGGCAGGTAACTGGCAGGTAACTGGCAACGGGACCTGAGGGCTGAAGCAGAGTAGTGAACAGTGCAACAACATTGCTCGGGCACCTCCATTTTGGAGGAGGTGCCTTATATATGGTGAAGTCCTCCGGCCATTGGCCGGGGACTCCTTAGGACGGCGCGCGCGGCCCCTTTAAGAGGGAGGGAGCGCTCGCGCGCACGCCCTAAGCACAGTGGTCGGGAAGGAGCGCGCGCTGCCAGCAGAGCGGGAGGAGGACGCTGGGCTCGGAGCAGAGGGGTGAGGGGAACAGCGTCCCTGCCTAGCAGAGGGCAGGGACGCCGGCGCTACAGTACCCCCCCTTTAGGCCCCCCTTTTTTAGGCCAGAGAGAAATTTAGCTAGGATGAGATGGGCATGAATGTTCTCTCTTCAGGACCTAACCCCTTCCAATCTACTAGAAAAAAGGTCTTTCCTCTTACCCTTTTTGTGGCCAGAATGTTCTCTACCTCAAATTCGTTTTCAGCGGAAACCGGAGCAGGAGGCGTACCTGTAGACTTGGAAAAGGAGTTAAGTACCACAGGTTTGAGGAGAGATACATGGAAGGAGTTAGGGATCCGCAAGTTGGCCGGGAGTTTCAATTTATAGGCCACCGGGTTGATCTGACTGATGACCTCCAGAGGATCGATGAACCGAGGCCCTAACTTATAGGAAGGAATCTTGAGCCGGACATACTTGGACGAGAGCCAGACCTTATCCCCTGGACAGAATTGAGGAGGATCCAGACGTTTTTTGTCAGTATGTCTTTTCATACGCTCGGATGACAGAAAGAGTGCGGATCGGGTACTCTCCCATATGGAGGAAAATTTGTTAACAAGAGATTCCGCAGCCGGATTGTCCACCGAGGTGGAGACGGGAAATGGGATCCGAGGATGCTGACCGAAGACTACAAAAAACGGGGATTTGGAGGAAGATTCGCTCTCGTGATTGTTGTAAGAAAATTCGGCCCATGGCAGGAGATCCACCCAGTCTGAATGGTGGGCATTAACGAAGTGCCGGAGGTAACTGGTCAGGTTCTGATTGATCCGCTCCACTTGACCATTAGACTGTGGCTGGTAAGCGGAGGAGAAGTCCAGGGTGACGTCTAGCAGTTTACAAGTGGCTCTCCAGAAGCGTGAGGTGAACTGTACCCCGCGATCCGACACTATGTGGAGGGGCAGTCCATGAAGACGGAAGATGTGGCGGATAAAGTCTTTAGCCAGCTCGGGTGCAGACGGGAGGCCTGGCAGGGGAACGAAATGAGCCATCTTGGAAAAGCGGTCAGCGACCACCCAAATGACCGTACAAACGGCAGAGACGGGGAGATCAGTTATAAAGTCCATTGCTATATGCTGCCAGGGGGCAGCAGGTACTGGAAGCAGAAGGAGGCGACCGGCTGGCAGATGTCTCGGAATCTTGTTGCGGGCGCAGGACACACAGGCAGAAACAAAGTCTATTACGTCCTTGTGCAGGGTAGGCCACCAGTAGTGCCGGGAAATAAGCTGGAGGGTCTTTTTCTGACCGGCGTGGCCAGCTAGTTTAGACGAGTGACCCCAGTGTAGGATCTTCTCCCGATCAGGTACTGATACGAACGCCTTACCGGGAGGGAGACGATTTAGACTCACGGGAGCCACCTGCATTACTCTGGCGGGATCGATGATGTGTTTCGGTTCTTCCTCGAGATCAGACACCAGAAAGGATCGGGACAAGGCGTCCGCCTTGATGTTTTTGTCAGCCGGGCGAAAATGAAGAATAAAATCAAAGCGAGCAAAAAACAAGGACCACCGAGCTTGGCGCGGGTTAAGCTTCTGGGCATGCTGGAGGTAAGCCAAGTTCTTGTGGTCAGTGTAAATTATTACCGGGTGAAGAGCCCCTTCGAGCAGGTAACGCCACTCCTCCAATGCCAGCTTGATGGCCAATAACTCTCGATCTCCTATGGAATAGTTGCGCTCAGAAGAGGAGAAGAGTTTGGAGAAGAAGCCACAAGTTACCATTCTCCCGGAAGATGATTTTTGGGTAAGTACCGCTCCGGCTCCAGAGGAGGAGGCGTCAACCTCCAGGAAGAACTGCTTGTTGCCATCTGGGCGATGCAGCACCGGGGCGGAAGAGAAGGCCTGTTTTAAGGAAAGAAAGGCCTCCTCTGCTTCGGGCGGCCACTCTCTGGGATTAGTGCCCTTACGGGTGAGCGCGGAAATTGGGGCAGTCCGGGAAGAGAAGTGCGGTATGAAGAGGCGGTAGTAGTTGGCGAAGCCCAGGAACCGCTGAATGGCCTTCAACCCCTCCGGTCGGGGCCATTTCTCGATGGCAGACAGTTTCTCTGGATCCATTCGTAGGCCGGTCTGAGAAATAATGTAGCCCAAAAACGGAAGCGAGGTCTGCTCAAAGAGGCACTTCTCATATTTAGCGAAGAGGTGATTCTGCCTGAGCCTGAGCAGGACCTGACGAACGTCCCTCCGGTGAGTCTGGAGATCCGGAGAGAAGACCAAGATGTCATCTAGGTACACCACTACGCAGGAGTAGAGAAGGTCCCGGAAGATGTCATTGACCAACTCTTGAAAGACGGCAGGAGCGTTACAGAGACCAAAGGGCATTACCAGATATTCATAGTGGCCGTCCCGGGTGTTGAATGCAGTCTTCCATTCATCCCCTTGACGGATACGGACCAGGTTGTACGCCCCACGGAGGTCCAGTTTGGTGAAGATTCTAGCCCCCCTCAGACGATCAAATAATTCTGGAATGAGCGGAAGGGGGTACTTATTCTTCACCGTGATCTGGTTAAGGCCTCTATAGTCTATACAGGGACGGAGAGAGCCGTCCTTCTTTTTTGCGAAATAGAAGCTTGCTCCCGCCGGGGAGGTAGATTTCCGGATGAATCCCCTGGCCAAATTCTCCTCAATATATTCGGACATCGACCGGGTCTCAGCAGCGGACAATGGGTAAATACGCCCACGGTGAGGCGTAGTACCGGGTAACAGGTCGATAGGACAGTCGTATGGTCTATGAGGGGGTAATGTCTCTGCCTCCTTTTTATTAAAGACATCAGCAAATGACCAATAGGGAATCGGAAGTCCAGGTAGATTAGTTGGGGTAGGAGAAGGACGGGCGGGATGGACAGGAACCAAACAAGTCTTATGACAGTCCTGTCCCCAGCGAAGGACTTCTCCGGTCTGCCAGTCAAGCACGGGTGCATGTCTCTGGAGCCAAGGTAGACCTAGTAAGAGGGCGTGAGAGAGTCCAGGCAGAACATGAAAAGAGATGCTCTCAGAATGCAGCATTCCCACCTGCAGAGTTATGGATTCGGTGATGAGTTGGATGGGACGTGGTAAGAGGCCCCCATCCACAGCAGCGACAGATAATGGTATAGCCAGAGGTTTGGTGGGAATGCGGTATTTTTCTACCAGGGCCTGTGAAATAAGATTCCCGGCCGCTCCAGAGTCAAGTTGGGCTAGTTCGAAATAACGATTCTCCCCGCAGATAATTGAGACTGACAGCAGCAGAGATGGAGAGGATTTATTTTTGTCTAGGTCGACCTCTCTGAGCGAACCTAGACACAGGCGTTTCCTGACCTCTCCGGGCAGGTAGGGATCCGGTGCTCCTTACTGCCACAGTAGAAGCAGCTCCCCTCGGCACGGCGTAAGTCCTGACGGGTTTTGACCATCTTGGTCTGGTCGACCTGCATAGGCTCAGGAGAGTGTACCTGGGGAGAAACGGAGGGAGTGACGGGTCTCTGAAAAGTAGGAGCTAGACGTGGAAACCTCCTCTCACGGGTGACTTCTTTGGCACGCTCCTGGAACCGTAGGTCAATCCGGGTGGCAAGAGTTATTAGGTCATCGAGAGTGGTAGGAATGTCTCGACCGGCGAGTTCATCTTTAATACGGCCGGACAGACCCTCCCAGAAGACAGATACCAGAGCGTCGTTATCCCAAGCCAGCTCCGAGGCAAGGGTACGGAACCGTAAGGCATATTGGCCCACGGTGAGACTTCCCTGACGGAGGCGTAGCAGAGATGATGCGGATGAGGTCTTCCGTCCGGGTTCGTCGAAGACTTTCCGGAAAGCCGTGAGAAAGGCAGGCAAGTCGGACACCAGGGGGTCTCCTCTCTCCCATAGAGGATTTAGCCAGGCCAGGGCCTCCCCGGTGAGATGGGACATGATGAAGGCAATTTTGGCCCGGTCGGAGTTAAACTGGTGGGACAGGAGTTCAAAGTGCAGGGTGCACTGATTTATAAAGCCCCGAGCCTGAGCGGAGTCGCCTCCGAAGCGAGGAGGTGCAGAAAGCCGGGGTCCGGGGTAGGATACCATAGTATCGGATTGCGAGTCATGGCACTGGCGGTGGTTGCTGGTGGAGCAGTCAGAGTGTCCAGGCGAGAATTGACATTCCGCAGGTGACCCAGGATGGAGTCCTGTTGGGACCTCTGACGGGACAGTTCATGACACAGGTCCGAGAGTGAGGGAGCTTGGGTGCCACCGGGTTCCATGGCCCGAGCAAACTGTAACGGGTCTGGGAGGCGGAACCTCTGAGCTACTATACAAGGGGGCGGTCCTTGTAAGGGAGCGGGTGGCGACCAGGCAAGACGGGCAGGCAGTCACAGCAGGTGACCGGGACAGTCTCTAAGTGAACGGGCTGGAGGTCACGGCAAGTGACCGGGGCAGTCTCTGGATGAACGGGCAGGAGGTCACGGCAAGTGACCGGGGCAGTCTCTGGATGAACGGGCAGGAGGTCACGGCAAGTGACCGGGGCAGTCTCTGGATGAACGGGCAGGAGGTCACGGCAAGTGACCGGGGCAGTCTCTGGGTAAAGGGTAGGTACGACCTGTGATGGCAGAGCCTCCAGGTAGGCTAGCAGGCAGATGGTAGATGTGTGCTCCCAGGTGAGCAAGCGAGAGTCTCTGGAATGGCAGGTGGTCACAGCACGTGACGGCGGAGCCTCCAGGTAGGCTAGCAGACAGGTAACAGGTGTGCGCTCCCAGGTGAGCGGGCAGGAGTCTCTGGAATAGCAGGTGGTCACAGCACGTGACGGCGGAGCCTCCAGGTAGGCTAGCAGGCAGGTAGCAGGTGTGCGCTCCCAGGTGAGCGGGCAGGAGTCTCTGGAATGGCAGGTGGTCACAGCACGTGACGGCGGAGCCTCCAGGTAGGCTAGCAGGCAGGTAGCAGATGTGCGCTCCCAGGTGAGCGGGCAAGCTGGTCCATAGACAGACTGACAGGAGTAGGAAGGCAGACCGTCGGACCTCAGGCTAGCAAGCAGGTAGGAGGAATGTCAGGCAGGAAACAGACAGCAAACTGGCAGGATTCTGGCAGGTAACTGGCAGGTAACTGGCAACGGGACCTGAGGGCTGAAGCAGAGTAGTGAACAGTGCAACAACATTGCTCGGGCACCTCCATTTTGGAGGAGGTGCCTTATATATGGTGAAGTCCTCCGGCCATTGGCCGGGGACTCCTTAGGACGGCGCGCACGGCCCCTTTAAGAGGGAGGGAGCGCGCGCGCACCCTAAGCACAGTGGCCGGGAAGGAGCGTGCGCTGCCAGCAGAGCGGGAGGAGGACGCCGGGCTCGGAGCAGAGGGGTGAGGGGAACAGCGTCCCTGCCTAGCAGAGGGCAGGGACGCCGGCAATACAATAGTTTTGATGCATTCAGTGTGAATGTACAATTTTCATAGTCATGAAAATACAGAAAAATCTTTAAATGAGAAGGTGTGTCCAAACTTTTGGTCTGTACTGTACATCATCGCTAAGCAGATTTGAGGGCAACTCTGATGAGCGGTATAGTTACTGAAGTCACCACTGTTCAGAGCCGCTGAGTCACGCTGCCCTCTATGAGACTCTGTGATTCTGATGAGCTGAGTAGTTACTGACGTCACTGATGTTCAGAGCCGCTGGGTCTCATGGGAGTCGACAACTTTGCTTAGCGGTGACGTCAGTATCCAGCCCTGTGTATAGCAGTATCTTGTTGCAGAGTGCATCTTCTTACAGTAACTACTGTACTTACGAGAGCTTCAATCAGCCAGATATCTTGAGTAAACAGTATTTACTTCATACCGGATAAACATGAGATACAATTCAGTGTCACATAGTCCATGTGCTGCTGACATAACACATTCAGGAAATAAAAAGAAAAACAGGAAGTAAAAACAACCAACAATTGAGAGCTTCCCTCCCCACATTACAGCAAGCATATAACTTTACACACTATCGCCATCTGCTGTCTGGTTAGTATAAAGTCCTCCTTTCACTTATAATAAGTCCTAATCTGTTGCATATGCCAACACCCTTTCTCAACAGTAAGGACTTATTCAATCAAACCCAACTTTTTTAGTAGTCTCTGGTGTTTATCAGCATTCAACACCTTCGTGAAGATGTCTGCTGTCATTTCTTCAGTAGGACAATACTCTAACTTCAAGACTCCTTGTTCCTGATGATCTCTCAAGAAATGATATTTCACATCAATATGCTTGGTTCTTGGATTGACTCTTTCCATCTGAGCAAGAACAAGACATCCTTGATTGTCCTCTTTCAGTTTTGTTGGTTCCAACTATGGTTGTCCTAATTCTGTCAACAATTGTCTTAACCACAGTACTTCTTGACTCGCATGTGCTGCGGCAACATATTCTGCTTCTGTTGAAGACAGTGTCACAATTGACTGTTTCTTATTTGTCCAACTTATTGGTCCACCTGAGAGAAAAAAAATATGTCCACTGGTAGATCTTCTGTCAGTTGGATCTCCAGCCCAATCTGCATCAACATATCCTGTTAAAATGCAATTATCACTTGTGGGCAATTTCAGTTTAACATTGCTAGTTCCTTTCAAATAACGCATTACTCTCTTCACGGCATTCCAATCAGCTTTATTTGGTTTTGATACCTTTCTACTCAGGATTCCTACTGCTGCTGCGATGCCTGGTCTTGTAACGGTCACTAGATGCAGTAGTTTTCCTATTGCTGTTCTGTATTCTTCATTATTTGGTAGCATATTTTCTTTCACTGTTCATCTCTTTGAGATAATTCGTTTCCATTGGAGACTTTACTGTTTTTGCATCATTTAATCCAAATTTTTCTGTTATGTCTTGAATCATGTGATTTTGATTCAGTAGGAAACTTCCGTCTTCTTCTCTTTCTACCTGTATTCCTAGGTACTGTTTTACATTTCCCAAGTCTTTGATTTCGAATTGTTGCTTCAGGATTTTTAGAATGTTTTCTTTATCCCTTTCTTGTTTAAAACAAATCAAAATGTCGTCTACATATATGAGTACATAAATCCATCTATTATTCAGCCTTTTTGTGTATAAGCATGGATCAGCTTTGCTTCTTTGAAATTTTTCATTTGTAAGCTGCTTGCTTTAAACCATATATGCTTTTCTGTAGCTTGCAAACTTTGCTTGGAATTCTTTCATATTTGAATCCTGGAGGTTGTTCCATGTAAATGTCTTCTGTTAAATCTCCATTCAAAAAAGCTGTCTTTACATCCAGATGTCTCAGTTCCATCTGTTTCATTGCTGCAACTGTAAGTAAAGTTCTTATTGTAGCGTGTTTGACAACTGGAGCAAATGTCTCATCATAGTCTTCTCCATATTTTTGAGAATACCCTTTAGCTATGAGTCTTGCTCGGTATCTTTCAGCTGTGCCATCTGTTTGGTATTTTACTTTAAAAATCCATTTACATCCTATGGCTTTTCTTCCTTCTGGCAAATCTGTTAGTGTCCATGTATTTGAATCATGCATGGATTTAATTTCTGTTTCTGTTGCTTCTATCCATTTATTAGCTTCTTCTTCAGGAAGTTTAGATATGTCTTCCCAAGAGGTAGGCTCATAGATTTTTCTTATGCTTGTCTTGTATGAGAGACGTTTTGGTGATTTTCCTTTGTTCTCTCTCATTGAACGTCTTGGTTCTGTGTCTGTTTGTAGTTGTGATTCTTCACTTTCAGTATTTTGTTCTTCATTAATTTCTACTTCTTTCTCATCAGATATTTCTTCAGTTATGTCACTATTGTTTTTCTGATTTTTTTGTTTCAACTGAAATCATAATGTCTTCATTTAAATCTTCAATGAATGTCACACTGTTACTCATCGTAACTCTGTCTGTTTTGGGATCTAGGATTCTATATCCTTTGCAATTTTAACTATATCCAACGAATATTCCTTCCATGGATCTATTTTGAAGTTTGGAACGTTTTTCTGTTGGAATGAATAGAAAAACTTTACATCCAAAAACTTTTAAATGATTGACACTTGGTTTCATACCTTGCCACAGTTCATATGGAGTTTTCGTCAGTTTTCTGGAAAAAAGTCTGTTCTGTAGATATGTAGCTGTCATTGCTGCCTCACCCCAATATTTCTCTGGTAGTTTGGAATCCATCAGCATACATCTTATCATTTCTGTTAGAGTTCTGTTTTTCCTTTCTGCTACTCCATTTTGTTCAGGTGTGTATGGAACAATTTTCTCGTGTTCTATTCCATTTTGTCTTAAGTAGTCTTCTATTCTGTGACCTGTAAATTCACCTCCATTATCACTTCTGATGACAATTGGCTTCCTTTGAAATTTGTTACTTGATCTTGTTACATAGTCTACAAGTTTATCAAAAACTTCACTTTTGTTCTTAATTAAGTATGTGACTGTGTATCTTGAGCAGTCATCTATAAAAGTCAACATGTATCTATTGCCTCCTGATGTAGTCACTTTCATGGGTCCACATACATCAGTATGCACCAAATCAAGTGGTCTTTCGCTTTTCATCTCACTTTCTTTTGGAATAGATATCCTTGTGGCTTTGTATTTTATACAACATTCACATCTTACGGTAATTGAGCAATCTGATATCTTTAAATCTTTTGTCAATTCTTTTCTCTGTAGTTCCCTTATACTGTCAGGGTGTCTATGTCCTAGACGTCTTTGCCACATGTGAATACAGTTTTTGTGATCATGTGTACATACCTTCATCTGTTCCTTTGGTGTGTCAAAATGATATAATTGTTCAAATGCCTTGACTTTGGTTATCACCTTGTTTCCTGCAATAATTGCACACTCATTGTCTTTGAATTTTACTGTAAGTCCTTTTGCTGTTAAACATTTCACAGATAATAATCCGCCTTCCAATTTTGAAACATACAACACATCCAGTACAAGTATCTTTGAATCTTGTCCGAACTTGTTTGAACAATTTAGCATACCTTGTCCGATACCTTCTGCGGTTATTTTGCTTCCATCTGCAAGATAAATGGCTTCTTTCTTATCTAAATCAAGATCAGTAAAGAAATTCTTGTCACTTGTCATATGACTCATTGCTCCTGAATCAATAAACCAACCAAGTGATTATTTCTTGTCTGTTACTTTAAATGTGCCATTCCAATTATTCTCACATGAATCGAAAATTGTGTTTTTTACTTTCTGTGTATGCTTTTTATGTTGTAATTTTTGTTGTTCTGCTTTCCATATGGTACAGTCTTTCTTTAAATGACCTTTTTTTAACATCTGAAGCAGTCTCTTGTCTCTTTATTGTAGGGTTTTTTAAATTCTGTAGCTTTAAGAACGTTTTCACTGTCCTTTTCAGTAGAGGAATCATTTCTTTGTTCTTTTCTTCTCTGATATTCATCTATTAGTCTTGTTTTCACAAAATCTAATGTAATATCAGTTTCTGGTCTCGTCTCAAGGGCATTTATCAAGGCTGTATACGAATCTGGTAAACTGCACAATAATATAGCTTCTACTTGACTTTCTTTTATGTCTTCACCAATAGATCTTAGCTGTGATATCACTTCCATCATTGAGAATATGTGCTTCTGCATGTCATCATTTGTACTCAATCTCATACTATAAAGCTTTCTTAATAACAATAACTTGTGATTCAAGCTAGGTCTTTCATACAGTTTTCTTAATGCTTCCCACATTACTTTCGCTGTTTCTTCATTTCTTATATGTATTAATTGAACATCATCCACTAATAAGCTAATGGTGGCTCTCGCTTGTCTATTCTTCTTATCCCATGTCTGATTATCTTGATCTGGTCTTTCTGTAACAATTACTTCCCATAAATGATCCTTAGATAACAACATCGCTACTTTGAATTTCCATAACTGATAATTTTCACTATTCAGTTTAGCTACTGTGAATTTCAGTTCTGTGTTACTCATCATCTTTATATAGTCTTACTTGTTTAGAGAGTTGTACTGAAGATATTCTCCTGTTTTTTTCTTGATAGTTCCTGTATGTCCTGCCTGTGTTGAATTCTCTGTAATTATATCCAGCTCCTGGGATCATGAATTCCTCTGTCACTCTGTATCTGTATTTATTTCCTTCTGTTTACAGAGCTTATCTGTGTGCTCCGTTATCTGGGGTTATAAACCGGGATCCTGTGGCCTGGATCTGTAGTGCGGGCCTGTAGTGTCTGGGCCCATAACCTGTCGCAGAGTGCATCTTCTTACAGTCACCACTGTACTTTCGAGAGCTTCAATCAGCAAAATATCTTGAGTGAACAGTATTTACTTCATACTGGATAAACATGAGATACAATTCAGTGTCACACAGTCCGTGTGCTGCTGACATAACACATTCAGGAATGAAAAAGAAAAACAGGATGTAAAAACAACCAACAATTGAGAGCTTCCCTCCCCAAATTACAGCAAGCATATAACTTTACACACTATCGCCATCTGCTGTCTGGTTAGTATAAAGTCCTCCTTTCACTTATAATAAGTCCTAATCTGTTGCATATGCCAGCATATCTGTTATTGACATTTAACTGCACCGTATTAAAGGAACCCTTTTTTTCTCGCTTTTTATGTCTTTCAGGTATCCATTTGTGGACTATGGCAGATTTGGTGGACTGCGGTGGTTTCCCTGGACTACGGCGGACCTGCATGGCCTTGTGAACCAGAAAATGTGTTGGGGGAGTGTTTATTCAAATAAACTTTTTTTTCTGTGTGTGTGTGTCTTTTTTTTTTTTTATACCGGGTTAGTAATGGGGGTATCTGATGGACACCTATCCATTACTAACTCCATGGGTTGATGGCAGCCGTGATATTTGACAAATCACAGCTGTCATCAACCCCAAATTCCATTACCCTAATTACCACCACACCAGAGCAATCGGGAAGAGCCAGGCAAAGTGCCAGAACTAACGCATTTAATGCAATGCGCCATTTCAAGGGTGGCTGCAGGCTTTTATTTTTAGTCTGGGAAGAGCCCAATAGCCAGGGACCTTCTCAGCCTGATAATATGAGCCTGCAGCTGTCTGTATTACCTTAGCTGTAATCAAAAATAAGGGGGACCCCACGTCATTTTTTTTTAAAATTACTTATTTATTTAATAGGTTAAATAAGACTAAATGCCCTTTAGTGCCACATGAAAGGCATTAAAGGGTGCAAGTTCATAATATGTAGGGGGCTTGTGAAATTATATGTCTGCAGGATATCTATATATTCTATCTGTTGTAAGATGGCCGCCAGACAGGTCCTTGGGGGGAGATATGCATCATCAAAGTTGGTAGTTTCGGTGATGCAAACCTGGGAAACATGCTCCAGCACACGTAGTGCTGAGAGGGTTAATAGGGAGTATCAGGGCCGGTTTTTACCAGCAGTCATAAGAGATGGGAGGGAATGGCTGCTCATATATCCCCACCCCAGTGAGTGTTTTTTGTAAATAAAATGGAGACCGAGTGTCTCATTCAGTGTCTGTGGTTGGAGGTGTGGAGACCTCCAGCGTGTTTGTGCTAAAGGACACTGACCATGAACAGGCGAACCTGCAGTACTGTATGGACTGTTTATTGCTGTTTTATTACTCTGTGCCAGACAATGCTGTGTTTTTGTTTACTTTTAAGGTGTGGTTTATGAAGTTACAATAAACTTACCTTGGACATTTTAAAGAAACCGCTTCCTGTGCCTACCTCAAAAGCAGCTGTAAAACCCTACAATTGGTGCTAGAAGCACGGGCACGAATCCCAAGGGGCAGTGTGACTGCTACTGGAAACCGTTTATGTCCTGGGTGAAGCAAGGGACGTCCGGCAGCATGGAGGAGCTGATAAAGCAACTAGTGCAGGTTAATCTCCAGCAGCATCAACAGCAGCAGTGGCAACAGCAGGCACTGCAGCATCAACAGCAGCAATGGCAGCAGCAGATGCAGCAGCAGCACAAGCAGCAGATGAAGCTCTTAGCCGAGGTGATCCGTGGCAGGACAACCGCCCCACTCTCAAATCAGGAGAGCCTTACAAAACATGACCCCGGGGGATGACATCGAGGCATTCCTGACTGTATTTGAAAGGGTGGTGGAATGGAAGAAATGGGCTCCAGAGCAGTGGGCAGAAGTTCTGGTGCCATATTTAACAGGGGAGCCACAGAAGGCCTATTATGACCTGGTTTTGCAGGATGCAAAGGAGTACGCCAAATTGAAAACGGAGATCTTGGCACGCTTGTAAGTGACTCTGACTGTCAGGGCGCAACCACTGGGCCTATTGCAATGACAAACCTACCCGGTCCCAAATGTTCGGTCTCCTACACCTGGTCCAAAAGTGGTTGCAACCTGAATCTTCTTCCCCAGCGCATATGGTGTAGAAAGTTGTCATGGACAGGTTCACAGGTTCATACACTCCCTTCCGAGGTCGGTGCAATCCGGTGTTGCCCAGGGAGATGCCTGTAATGCCGATGACCTAGTGGCAGGGTTGGACTGGCCTGGCGGGGTATGGGGGAATTCCCCGGTGGGCCCTTGCTGCAGAGGAGAGAGGGAAGAAAAAGAAGTGGAAAAAAAAAAGCCTATGGTTTTTAGGGGCACGGGCCCTTTAAAAGAGCAGGCAGCGTGTTTACAGGAACGCGCGCATGCAGCGTTCATTATCTGAACCGCAGCATCGCATGTCCCGATGAACACAGATGATCTGGCATTGCTGGCGTATGGCATCACTGTCATGTGCTGGCTGCAACAGATGAACTCAAGTCAGCCGCCGGCGTTTGCTCAGTCGGCGGCCATTTTAACATGAGTGCTCCTGATCTGTAAAGGAGGTCTCAGCGCGGTGTTGGGAGCGCAGGTAGGTAAGCGGAATCCTTGTGACATGTGTGGGGACCAGAACAAGGGACCAGCATGGATATATAAAGGGGGGGACCTGCATGGCTATATGAAGGTGCAGGACAAGGGATATAGGGGCCAGTATGGCTATATGAAGGGGCAGGACAAGGAATATGGGGGCCAGGATGGATATATGGTGGGGCCAGGACAAGGGACATATAGGGGCCGGATGACTATATGGAGGGAGTAGCAGGACAAGGGATATAGGGGCCAGGATGGGTATGTGGGGTGGCCAGGACAAGGGACATATGGAGGCCAGGATGGATATATGGGGAGCCAGGACAGTGGATATATGGGGGCCAGGATGACTATAAGGGGGGCAGGGCAATGGATATGGGAGCCAGGATGGATATATGGGGGGCCAGGACAAGGGACATATGGGGGCCAGGATGACTATATGGGGGGCCATGACAAGGGACATATGGGGGCCTGGATGGACATATGGGGGCCAGGATGGATATATGGGGGGCCAGGACAAGGGACATATGGGGGCAGGGCATGGGATATGGGGGCCAGGATGGATATATGGGGGAGCCAGGACAAGGGACATATGGGGGCAAGGATGATTCTATGGGGGCAGGACAAGGGACGTATGGGGCCAAGATGTATATATGGGGGGTTTGGACAAGGGACATATGGGGGCCAGGATGGATATCTGGGAGCCAGGATGCAGATATAGGGGCTAGGCTGGACAAGAGAAATAGGGGGCCAGGCTGGGGCACATTATTAAATAAAGAAGGCCAGGATGAGGTACTTAATTACTGTTTGGGGTCAGATTGAGGAACATACATTATTAGTTTATGGTGGCAAGTGGGGAACATAATTACTTTTTAGAGTCCAATTAGGGACATTATTGCTACTGTGATTTAATTAACTATTTAGGAAACTGTTTTCATTGGGGGGGACAAAAGGGGAGGTCGTGTTACTCTGCATGGCTGCACTGCGTCATTTTTTTTTCTTCATCTGACATAGTGTAGAAGTTGGGGAAAAAGTTAGGAATGTGCTCTAGAAGCAATCAGCTATTGATAACTGTGTTATTTTCTGCACAGACGAGTCCTGGATGGAAGAAGTGATGGCGGTCTGTGCCAGATGAAGAAGAAAAGCAAAGATGAAGGACTTCACCTCGAGACATCACCGGTGAGTATCACTTGGTCACTATATGCTGGAAATATGTGGTCTAGTCATGGTATGGCGGTATTTCTTCCTTGTATGTGGTACTATTGGTCTTGGTATAGTGGATTGTGTTGTGTATGGCAGTAATTTATTCTCTCTGATATTAATTAGAAGAAGATTCTTTATTTTCATTAGAGATTAAATACTTGGAACACAGCGGCAGAGATGCACTTACATGGGTTCTCCGGTGAAAAAAAGTAATCACCTCTCCACAGGATAAGTGATAACGTATTGATTTAGGGGGTCTGACTGCTGGGACCCAATCGGCAGAATGTGGAGCTTTTCTCCCTATTAGACTGGAGCGGCATGTGAGACTTAACCACTAATCCATTCATTCCCTCAGTGGCTGCGAACTCTGCGTTGTTTTTTTTTCTGGAAGCCCCAAAGAGATTGAATGTTTCTGTGGTCAGACATCCCACCTGCAGCTCCACTATAACAGGGATAAAGGCTAACAAGTATTTGCATATAGCTGTAGAGTGGGCCCCTAGAGTCAATTCCCCCTGTGTACCCCAGACACCCCTGTCCGACCCTGCCTGGTGGGGTTGGTGGAAAGGTGACAGGCAGTAGAGAGTTCTTTGGGGAAGCAAAGGATCGTAGCATCTCCATACAGTCACCCAAAAGAAGGGCACTAGAGCCACATCTGGGGGGCGTCCTACAGCCCAGGAGGGGTCTGAGTTGCTGCCAAATGCCCTGTCCAATATCGTAATTTGTTGGAGGTGTCACACCCCAGGTCACATAGCCGCCCGTTGCCCCATGACCAACGAGCCAATGGACTGCGAGCAGGATGGCACTGCTCGTATTTTGCATATCCTGCCAGCAGTGTTGTTCTTCAACCAAGCGAGGGTCTGGAAGCATGCCCCGTGTCAGTAAATGGAGTATAAATGACTGGTCTGTCGGACTCGGGGAGTTTGGTAACCCGACTGAGGGCCACAATTCCTCATCAGCTAATTTCGGGGAAGTAGGTCAACATCCCTTGTATCCATGGGGACGCTAAGGACTACCCTGTGGTCTGAGTGGTCATAGACTCAAACTGTGGCGCCGAGTCCCATGAGGTGGGCGTAGTCAAGGACCTGGGGCACCCTGTTATAGTAGGGCGGGACTTTGCCTTGTTTTGGGACTTGTGGGAGAAAGGAAGGATGCTGACTTGTTCAGATAACAACCAGGTCGCTCCTAAAGAAACATCATCGCAGGCCCCAGCTGATGGGTTTCCTTTTTGTGTGCTTGTTGGGGATGAGGATGAGGCAGCATCCCCAGAGGCCAACATTCCTGGGCTGGATGTGTCAGGTGGAGACTTTGGAACCCCCAGCTCAGAGACTTAACTTTAAAAGGGGTGTTTGATAATGTCACTGTTCTGAATGGTGTTGCTCAAGAGCTGGGGGATAAAACCCGATATCCGTACTTTACCGTGAATGGGGAGTTACTATATTGGGTTACTAAGCTCAGAGGAGAGGTAGTAGAGCAGTTACTAGTGCCAGGGCTGTACAGACGCAGGGTGTTAGATATGGCCCATGCTCATGTCTTAGGTGGTCATCTGGCGATAGAAAAAAAAACCCAGGAAAGGATCCTCCAGAGTTTCTACTGGCCTGGCTATCACCAAAAGATTGTGAATTATTTTAGGTCCTGTCCCACCTGTCAGCTGACATCCCAGTGGCTCAATTCCATAGCCCTTTAGTGCCTGCCTATCATTGACATCCTGTTCGATCGCATCGCCATGGATCTAGTGGGATCCCTGGTCAAGTCTGCCAGAGGACATCAGTATATCCTGGTGGTACTAGACTATGCTACATGATATCCAGAGGAGGTACCACTATGAAACACGTCCTCCAAGTTTATAGTCCGGGAGTTGGTCCATATCTTTTCCAGGACCGGGTTGCCTAAAGAGATCCTAACAGACCAAGGGACTGCATTTATGTGTCAAAGGTGATGAGGGAGTTGTGCAAGACCCTGCAAATCACACAACTCAGGACCTCAGTCAACCACCCACAGACAGATTGCTTGGTAGAGCGGTTTAATAAAATCTTGAAGGCCATGTTGAAGAAGGTTGTACAGAAAGACGGTGGGGACTGGGACTGTCTACTGCCATACCTTCTATTCTCCATCAGAGAAGTCCCACAGGCCTCCACTAGATTCTCCCCTTTTGAGCTGTTGTATGGCCGACACCCTCACGGACTCCTGGACATAGCAAAGGAGACCTGGCAGGCGGAGTCTACACTCTACAGGAGTGTAATTGAACATGTGGCCCAGATGCAAGAGAGGATTGCAGAGGTGATGCCCATTGTGAAAGAACACCTCCTCAAAGAACAAGAGGCACAGTCGAGGGTGTACAATTGGTCAGCGAGGGTGAGACACTTCAACCCTGCGGATCGGGTACTGGTGCTGGTACCTACAGTGGAGAGCAAGTTCCTGGCCAAATGGCAGGGCCCGTGTGAAGTAGTTAAAAAGGTGGGCAACGTCAACTATAAAGTCCACCAACCAGGGAGAAGGAAGCCAGACCAGGTGTACCACATCAACCTGATTAAGCCATGGCAAGATAGGGAGCCCATGGAAGCTTAATGTTTGGTGGCTAAGTCTGAAGCTGACGTGAAATAAGTCAAGGCAGCAGAATCGCTGTCATGTGCCCAAAAGCAACAGTGCCGAGAGTTGCTACAGCGGAACAGAGGCCTGTTCTCCAAACTACCAGGCTGTACCCAGATCATAGAGCATGAGGTTCTTACAGAGCCTCATGTCCGGGTAAACCTGAAGCCGTATCGGATTCCGAAGAGGTGATATCGAAAGAAATGAAGCGAATGCTAAGTCTGAGAGTCATTGAAGAATCCAAGAGTGGTTGGTCCAGCCCCATAGTCTTAGTGCCGAAACCAGATGAAGAATGGTGATTTTTCAACAACTATAGGAAACTGATTGAGGTCTCTAAGTTCAATTCGTACCCAATGTCCAGGGTGGATGAACTAATTGAAAGGCTAGGGCCGGCTAGGCACATTACTACCCTTGACCTCACAAAAGGGTATTGACAAATTCCTATGTCCCAAGATGACAAGGATAAGACGGCCTTTTCAATGCCAGATGGGTGTTTCCAGTACACCAAAATGCTGTTTGCGTTGAAAGGAGCTCCAGATACCTTCCAGAGAGCCACGGACCGGATCCTACCTCCCCACAACAAGTATGCAGCGGCCTACCAGGATGATATCTTGATTTACAGCCAGGATTGGGGAAGCCATCTGAGCAAAGTCTAGGCGATATTCGATGCTCTATGGAAGGCTGGGTTTTCCATCAACCCGAAGAAATGTGCCATGGTGTCATGGGTGTGTCTCATGTGACAGACAGTCACCCTGAAGTTGGTTGCAGGAGATCTCTTCATTTGGCATTACAGACACCTTCTTAGATCTGTCTCACTCTAATTCCGAGCAGCTTCATCCCTCTGGCTAATTGACAACCAGGCCTGGGTGTTTAAATACTTCCCGTTTGCTATAGGGTGGTGCCGGTGATATTCACATGACCCCTTGTAAAGGCTTGGAGCTGTTGCAGTCTGCTTACTTCCTCTTTGGTGCTAAGAGGCCGTGTGTGTAATCTCTCTGAAGTCAGCTCAAGCTAAGTTACTTGTCCAGTGTCTGTCTCCCCTTGCAGTCTTTAGTTGATAGTGTGGATAGACTAGCGCTCATGCCCCCCCTTTCCTAGCCAGGGCCTAGCTCTAGGGAGATATAGGGTTTTAGGTTCCTGATCAGCGATTGGTGAGAAACCAATATAGAGATGGTAGGGAAGACAGGGTGATATCAGATCAGCCTATTAGTTCTCCGCCCCCTCTTTCCTTAGTGTCTGGGCTACCTTCCCCTTATCCCTTCATGTTACACTTTGTCTTTCCTACACTGTGCATGACACATGGGCATGGAGGAAGCCAGATATTTGGGCTATGTCGTAGGCAGAGGCGAGATAAAGCCCAAAATAAATTAAGTTGACGCGATCCAGGGTTGGCCACAAACACTCTCAAAAGAGCAGGACAGAGCCTTCTTGGGCATCGTGGGCTACTATCGCCGGTTCATCCCTGGATTTCTCTAAAGAGTTTGTGGTCCAAACGGATGAGTCAGATACCGGGCTGGGTGCTGTCCTATCACAAGAGATGAACGAGGAAGACCACCCCATAATGTATTTAAACTGAAAGCTGACATCTTGTGAGAAGAATTACTCCATAGTGGAGAAGGAATGTTTAGCCATCAAGTGGGTATTGGACACTCTAAGATACTACCTCTTGGTCAGGAAGTTCAGGCTGGTGTCAGACCATGCCCCACTAAGATGGATGAGCGAGAAGGGGAACAATGCTCGAATGACGAGGTGGTTCCTAGCCCTTCAAGATTTTAGCTTCCATGTTGAGCATAGGCCTGGGAAACTGCATGGCAATGCTGATGAGGGTCCACTGTTTGTTAGCAGAAGGTGCCAAGTTCCCTGGCTTTGGGCAGAGAGGGGTATGTAAGATGGCCGCCGGACAGGTCCTTGAGGGGAGATATGTATTATTGAGGTTGGTAGCTTCGGTGATGTAAACCCGAAAAAGCATGCTTCAGCACACATAGTGATGAGAGGGTTAATCGGGTGTTTCAGGGCCTGTTTTTACTAGCAGTCATAAGAGATGGGAGGGAATGGCTGCTCACATATCCCCACACCAGGGCGTGGTTCTTGTAAATAAAATGGAGTCCGAGTGTCTCATTCAGTGTCTGTGGCTGGAGGTGAGGAGACCTCCCGAGTGTTTGTGCTAAAGAACACTGACCGTGGGCGGGCGAACCCGCAGTACTGTATGGACTGTTTATTTGCTGTTTTGTTACTCTGTGCCAGACAAGGCTGTGTTTCATTTACTTTTAAAGTGAGGTTTATGAAGTTACAATAAACCGGCCTTGGACATTTGAAAGAAACCGCTTCCTGTGCCTACCTCAAAAGCAGCTGAGTGAGCAAAACCCTACACTATCTATAGCTGTATATAACATTGCTTTATTAGTTTGTAAACTAGCTTTAAATTACATAAAGCATTACAGTATGTAAAAGATGATGTTAAAAACACATTGCATATGGATTGCATACATATGTCATACAGATGTCATACTGATGCTAGGTGAAAAAAATCACATTGTACTCACATGACACTCATCCTACTTTTCTAGATCAACATCGGAGTGATTTTTTTATAGAAATATTTTGTTGCTTTGTTTGATGAATCCCAACAATTCATATTAAATATATACACACACATATAAGAAAATATCTTTGTTAGGCCTGCAATCTGTTTACATAATATGACACGTGATAAAATAAACCCTTTATGTTAAAATTACAAATCATTGCAATATACTATGAATAATTCCGACTAGCGTTAAACAAAAACATTCAAATAAAAATAACAAATATTTCTTTACGTATGAATATAATGTGTTCCTGCAAGTGATCTGTGCATGATAGACTTATAATAATTTTTAATAGAAGAATAAAAGGGCATAGGGGAAGAATGTGTGGAAACCAATTACTTCCACTAAACAGCTTCTGTATACTGTTTACTGGAGAACATTCATATGCAATTATGCTTTTTTCTAAATTGCTACAGGCAGTGGCTCCACAAAGGGTATTTAGATAATAAGGTGATCAGTTCAAAATGCTGCATGTGTAAGCTACAATAACTATTTCCTAAGAAAAGCAAACAGGCAAGTCACTGTAGCTATTAGCAAATTAACCAAGAGAATTTCCAAATTATAATAATTATTGTGAGATATTTAAATAAACAACCTTTAAAAAAAAACAATATTCAGGTCACTAGGATAATGAGTAGATTTATTAAAAATAACAAAAGCAAATACTGCCACTCTTACACATCAATGCGAGGGCAAACACTGCCAGCAAAAGGAGGTTAGATCTTGTAGGGGAGGCCTTGATGATGTTCAATCTAATCATTTCATTGTATTACCTGTCATGGATTAAAGCAGGGATGTCAAACTCAAACACACAGAGGACCAAAATGAAAAACTTTCTACAAAGTCGCGTCCCAACCAGTATACAGTTTAATGGCCCCACAAAGTCCTCCATACAGAATAATGGGCCCCACAAAGCCCTCCATACAGAATAATGGGCCGGACATAGTCCTCCATACAGAATAATGGGTCCCACATTGTCCTCCATACAGAATAATTATTATTATTTATTATTATAGCGCCATTTATTCCATGGCGCTTTACATGAGAAAAAGGGGGTATACATAGCAAAAACAATTGTAGCATCGGCGTCTCTGCCTCCTGCTGGGCAGAGACGCTGCCCCCCTCACCGCCGCCGTCCAGGTCCGGCGTCCTCTCGCTCCCCTGCTGCAGTGGTGCGCACTGCGCGCAGCTTCCCGGGCTCTGTGCTTAGGGCGCGCGCGCTCCCTCTTAAAGGGGTCGCGCGCGCCGTCCAATAGAGTCCCAATGGCCGGAGGACTGCCCCTATCTTAGGCACCTCCTCCAATATGGAGGTGCCTGTGCAATGGTTGTCGTTCCGTGTGCTAACACTTGCTTCAGCCCTCAGGCCACGCTGCCTGTCAGTCCTGCCCACCAGTCTGCCTGTCAGTCCTGCCGCCAGTCTGCCTGCCAGTTACCTGCCGTGCTCACCAGCCTGCTTACCTGGAAGCACCTGCCTGTTACCTGTTGTGCCCACCAGCCTGCTTTCCTGGAATCACCTGCCTGTTACCTGTTGTGCCCGCCAGCCTGTGTTCCCGGAGCACCCATCTGGCTATCTGCTGAACCAGCCTGCTTATCTGCCTGGTCCACCCGTCAACCTTCCAGCCGTGCTCATCCGCTGTACCAGCCATCTGACCCGTGGGAGTCACCTGCTCTCACACAAGGTCAGTCCCAGAGTGGCACCTGGTCCCCCTGCTCAGTCCCTCCCTGGTTTACGGAGTCGATTGAGCCGCCGTGCGACCTTGGTCAGGCCGACTAGGTACCCATCTGGCCCCTCCTTGCACAGAAGCACAGAGGTTCCACCACCCGGACCCGTAACAGTTTGCACAGGCCATGGAACCCGGTGGCCCCCAGGCTCCTTCGCTCTCTGATCTGTACCAGGAGGTCTCATGTCAGAGGTCCCAACAGGAGACTATCTTGTCCTACCTGCGGACTGTCAACTCCCGCCTGTTGTCCACCCCGTCTGTGCCCTTCTCCAGCCGAGGGGCACCCGCTCCGGCGGCACCTCAACACACAGGCGCTATGGCACCCGGCTCTAGACCCCGGCTTTCTGCGCCCCTCATTTTGGTGATGACCCCATCTTATGTCGGGGCTTCCTGAACCAGTGCACACTGCACTTTGAACTCCTGGCACATCAGTTCCCCTCCGACTGGGTCAAGGTGGCTTTCATCATGTCTCACCTCATTGGGGAGGCCTTGGCATGGCTTAACCCTCTGTGGGAAAGAGGGGACCCCCTGGTGTCTGATCTTCTGGCCTTCGATGAGCCCGGACAAAAATCTTCTACTGCCTCCTCACTTCTCCGCCTCCGCCAAGGGAGTCTCACTGTGGGCCAGTATGCCATACGTTTCCGAACACTCGCATCTGAGCTTGCCTGGAACAACAAGGTGCTGATGTCCACCTTCTGGGATGGTCATTCCAGATGGATCAAGGACGAGCTAGCCGGTCGTAAAATTCCTACCACCCTGGATGACCTGGTGTCTTTAGTTACCCGGATTGACATCCGTTTTTCAGAACGTGCTAAGGAGACTACCCGGGAAAGAAGATTTCCGCTTCTCGCTCCCGTATTCCATCCAAAGCCTATCCTTGCAACCAGCAGCACCTCGGTCACGTTCCCCAGAGCCTATGCAAATTGACCAAACCAAGATAGTCAAGTCTCACCTGGAGACGCGCCGAGCTGAGGGGAGTTGCTTCTACTGTGGCAGTAAAGAGCATCTGATCCGTTCCTGCATGGTGAGGCCGGAAAACTCCAGTGTCTAGGACCGCTCGGAGAGGTCGTCCCAGGCAATAGTAAATCCTCTCCATCCTTGACTCTGTCTGTTTCTATGTCCAGTGATGAGACCCCCTTCTTCGTGATTACCCATCTGGATTCAGGAGCTGCTGGGAATCTCATTCAACAGGCTGTTGTGGAGCGGTATCAGATTCCTATTGTACGTCTGGCTGAACCGTTGGCGGTTGCATCCGTGGATGGGAGGTTTCTTCTGGAGACCATCTTGCTCGTCACAGAGCCTGTAACACTTCAGGTGGGAATGCTGCACTCGGAGAAGATCTCCTTTCATGTGCTGTCCGGTCTCTCTCACCTCCTCTTGCTTGGTCTACCCTGGTTACAAAGACATGAGCCCATCCTGAATTGGAGATCTGGTGAAGTGCTCCATTGGGATCAGGTATGCCATGAGTCCTTTCTGGTTCCGGTCTGTGCAGCTTGACCTCCGTCTACTCTGGCTAATCTACCTGGTCTGCCGGTACCTTACTGGTCCTATGTACACGTCTTCGACAAAAAGGAGGCAGAGACACTACCACCTTATAGGCCATATGATTGCCCCATCGACCTGGTACCTGGTGCTTCTCCACCCTGCGGGCGTATGTACCCCTTGTCGCTGGCCGAGACTCGGGCCATATCTGAGTACATTGAAGAAAATCTTGCTAGGGGATTCATCCAGAAATCTACCTCCCCGGCTAGAGCAGGATTCTTCTTCGTGAAGAAGAAAGATGGCTCACTACGTCGCTGTATTGATTACAGAGGCCTTAACTAGATTACCATAAAAAATAAGTACCCCTTGCTGCTCATCTCTGAGCTGTTCGACCACCTTAAAGGCGCTAAGATCTTCACCAAGCTCGATCTTTGTGGGGCGTACAATTTGGTCCGGATCCTCCAGGGAGACGAGTGAAAGACGGCATTGAACACCCAGGACGGTCACTATGAATACCGTGTGATGCCCTTTGGTCTCTGTAATTCTCCAGCCAATCAGACAAGAGACATGCACACAGCAGGTACTGGAGCAAAGTGTGCAGCCTGGACTGATAGGTAAGATAGCCGTCTTGCATGGTGGGAGGTGGTAAGCCATGCCAGCACGCCGCCAGGGATGTTACAGTACCCCCCCTTTACGCCCCCTCTTCTTCAACCTGCAAGGATTTTCTGCAGAGAATTTGGAGGCCGATCCTTCTCTTCAAGAAGATTACCTCTTCTGTCCACTAGAGCGAACGAAACTGGTCTCACCATGTTGGTGACTAAAATGCTTCCTCCCATCGAGCCATCCTCAGCAACAGATGAAGTGAGTGAAGTACCAGGAACAGGACACAGGAAAGTCTCTCTCCATTTGTTAATATCGGGAAGCACCCCAAAGGATTCACGGGACAACTGGAGATCCTCCACCGGGTTGGAGGGGTGCAGAGACTCGGGGGTAACCACCGCCTTGATGTACACTTTGCCAAGCTTACTGGATGAAGTGGACAAAGTACCAGGTACAGGGTGAAAAAAAGTCTCTCTCCATTTGTTATCAGGTGGCACCCCGGAGGATTCAGGAGGCAAATGGAGGTCCTCTGCCTGGTTGGAGGGGTGCATAGACTTGGAGTTATCCACCGCCTTGATGGACTTATTGCCAGAATTGTTATAGAAGGAGGATCCTTGCTCAGGGACCAACTTCAGTCTGGTTTCTGAGATGACACGTCTGCGAGGCGGGGCGGTGCCTAAAGCCAGATCATTGGTACAATCGTCGAGACTGTGTGGGGACAATGTCTCCACTTCCCTTCCTTCGGAGACTTCAGCGCACAGCGAGTCAGCGACTAGCAGATCTGGTGAAGAAGAAGAAGAAGACACTGCTGACTGTCCTGAAGATATGGGGACTGGACACCCCTTGTACCTCAGCAGTCCCCCAGGAAACACCATACAGGATCTCCAGACCTGAGCGGGCACTAGATCGCTCGGCTCTGGATGACCTGTGGGTAAACCAGACAGCACCTGGAATGTGAACTTCTTCATATGTAATGCTCCAATCTGGAGCTTAATTTGTACTGACATATTTTAACTGTTTCTAAGTAGGGCTCGTCCTTCCACTGACAATGCCCAAACCGGATTCTGGAGTTGTCGGATGGGAATCAGACACCGACTCTTCAAGGCTTTACGCCCAAAACTTCCGGTTAATCTGAGGCCTTCGATTGCCACGGAGACAGTCACGGTCATCTGTGGAGAGGAAACACTAACGCCAAGGGCAGCCTCTCCTACAGGCCTAATGTCTTGGGATTCTCCAACCTTCGCTGGACAGAGACCGTCAGGGTGTCCCAAACAACCGCAGCGGGACCGCAATCTGATTTTGTGACTGAGTTCCGGCTTCTGCTTTGCCTGACGAACATGGTCATCCTTCATGGATTCTGTGCGGGTAGCTGCCTCAACAGGCTGGGGAACAGGAGATTTTTGGGAGGACAGAACCTGGCGTGACGGTGTACCTCTATGCCTTGCACGTCTGGACTGCCTCTTGAGGTTGGGAAGAGAAGTATTCTGTGGAGCATTGTCATCCTGTGTGAATTCTGTGTGGGCAGCAGTCTCTTCACGCTGGAGAGCTGGTGGGCAACCTACACACATCACCCATCGGGACTGCTCCAGGATATTGGGAAGGGAAGCTTTAGCAGAAGCCTCAGGGTTAGGGTCATCGAAGACCATTACAAAGGCCACCAGGAAGGCCTGTAGGTCAGAGACGATAGGATCCCATGCATCCCATAGGGGGGGTGATCCAATTCAAGGCAACACCCGCTAAGTAGGACATCATGAATGCTACTTTAACCAGATCAGTGGTAAAATAGTGAGCATTGAATTTGAAATGCAACATACATTGCTCCACAAACACACGGCTTTGTTTTGGATCCCCGTAGCACCGTGGTGGTTCCGGAGGAACGAGTGCTGATAGCGCCATTTGGGTTGGTGCGTAAATCACCTGGACCTCAGCTTGAGAGAAAAAAAAAATGTCTTGGTGCACGCATTTGCCAGACAAGGCTTCAAATGTCACGGAGAGCGAAGGGCCGTGGGGCTCAACAGGGACCATGGCCTGAGCAAACTGTTACACACACGCCCGGACTGACTGGCGTGAGCATGATTAGTGATCCCACCGGACCATGAACCGAGGAGTTCCTGGAGGGGCGTGACTAAGTATCAACTCAGTCCGACCAAGGTCACACTGCGGCTCAGTCGACTCCGTGAGCCAGGGAGGAACCGAGCAGAGGGACCAGGTGCTACTCCAGGTCAGACCCCCGTAACAGCTGTTGACCCACACCGGGGAATGCAGGAACAGGCAGGTTAGGCTGGCATACAGACAGGTGGGTAATGGCAGGCATGACTGGTATGCAGACAGATGGGTATTGGCAGGCACGGCTGGTATGTAGACAGGTGGGTACTGGTAGGCACAGCTGGCATGCAGACAGGTGGGTACTGGCAGGTAGGAACACAGGCAGAATAGAGACCAGTAGAGACTGGGATACAGGAACAGAGCCGCAGGTGCGGTAGACAAGCAGAGCAGAGCAAAACCCGCAGGTGCGGTAGAAAAGCAGAGCAGAGCACAACCCGCAGGTGCGGTAGACAAGCTGAGCAGAGCAAAACCCACAGGTGCGGTAGACAAGCAGAGCAGAGCAAAACCCGCAGGTGCGGTAGACAAGCAGAGCAGAGCAAAACCCGCAGATGCGGTAGACAAGCAGAGCAGAGCAAAACCCGCAGGTGTGGTAGACAAACAGAGCAGAGCAAAACCCGCAGGTGTGGTTAGCAAGCAGAGCAGAGCAAAACCCGCAGGTGCGGTAGACAAGCAGAGCAGAGCAAAACCCGCAGGTGCGGTAGACAAGCAGAGCAGAGCAAACCCGCAGATGTGGTAGACAAGCAGAGCAGAGCAAAACCCGCAGATGCGGTAGACAAGCAGAGCAAAACCCACAGGTGCGGTAGACAAACAGAGAAGAACAAAACCCGCAGGTGCGGTTTAACAAGCAGAGCAGAGCAAAACCCTCAGGTGCGGTAGACAAGCAGAGCAGAGTAAAACCCGCAGATGCGGTAGACAAGCAGAGCAGGGTAAAACCCGCAGATGCGTTAGACAAGCTGAGCAGAGCAAAAGCTGCAGGTGTGGTAGACAAACAGAGCAAAGCAAAACCCACAGGTGCTGTTTAACAAGCAGAGCAGAGCAAAACCCACAGGTGCGGTAGACAAGTAGAGCAGAGCAAAACCCGCAGATGCGGTAAGCAAGCAGAGCAGAGCAAATACACGCAAGGTACTTACAATTAAGTAGCGAGTGGACACTAAACTCACAAATAGAAGTACAGAGGCAGCGAGTTGGAGTTAGGTGCAGGTACAGACACTGCAGAAAAAGGGAAGATACGGACATAGAGACAAACAAGTAATGGGCTAGGACACTGTTCAGACAAGAACTGAACCAGGAACAAGATACAGGAACGAGCCTGGGAACTCAGCCCCCAGGGTGGCGGAACAGACTAGAAGTCACAGATACAGGTAACAGGCCTGGGTGTACAGCCCCCAGGGTGGTGGAAACAGACAAGATACAGCACAGGACCTGGCAACTCAGTTGCACAGAACACACTGAATGAAAGTGTTGCTCAGTCCCCTCCTACTGGGTGGAGGGGGTTTAAGTATCCAGTGACTCACAGCAATAGGCATTAGGACTGTGAACACAGTAACTATAAGAAACAGGCAGTAACCGCGCCGCCGCTCTAAGCAATCAGACAAGAGACATGCACACAGCAGGTACTGGAGCAAAGTGTGCAGCCTGGACTGATAGGTAAGATAGCGGTCTTGCATGGTGGAAGGTGGTAAGCCATTCCAGCACGCCGCCAGGGATGTTACACTCTGCATATCATCGACCCCTCCAAAGTGAAGACTGTGGCTCTGTCTGAGCTGTCTCAGCCTCCACCCAGTAAGACCTTTGTAGCGGTTCCGGATCGCAAGAAGATTCTACTCTGGGGCCACTCATCCAATATTGCGGTTATGCTGTCAAGAGGAAGACCTTTCTGCTCATCGCCCGACATTACTGGTGGCCTTCCCTTTGCAAGGATGTGGCAGACTTTGTCGCGGCTTGTTCCTCCTGTGTCTGTAATAAGGTTCCCAGGCATCTTCCAGCCAGCCGTCTTCTTCCTCTTCCCATGCCTTCCGCTCCGTGGCTGCACATTACAATGGACTTCATTACGGATTTCCCTGTCTCTGCCGGTTGCACTGTCATTTGGGTGGTCGCCGACCACTTTTCTAAAATGGCCCACTTCATCCCTCTGCCTGGTCTCCCGTCTGCATCTGTGCTGGCTAAGGACTTCATTCATCACATTTTCCTTCTCCACGGCCTACCCTTCCACATTGTGTCTGATCGCAGGGTTCAGTTTACTTCGTGCTTCTGGAGAGCTACGTCTAAGCTGCTGGATGTCTCCTTTGATTTCTCCTCCGCCTATCATCCTCAGTCCAATGGTCAAGTGGAACGTATCAACCAGGTCCTTACCAGCTTTCTTCGACACTTTGTCAACGCTCACCATGACGATTGGGTTGAGCTCCTGCCCTGGGCCGAATTCTCCTATAATAACCATGAGAGCGAGTCTTCTTCTAAATCCCTGTTCTTTGTGGTCTACGGTCAACACCCCCGGATTCCGTTTCCCGTCTCCTTTTCTGTGGACAATCCTGCCTCGGAGTCTCTGGTCGACGAATTTTCTGCTATTTGGGAACACACCAGATCCGCACTTCTTCAGTCCTCCGAGCGGATGAAGAAACATGCTGATAAGAGACGTCTAGATCCACCTCAATTCCGTTTGGGAGACAAGGTCTGGCTTTCCTCCAAATATGTTCATCTCAAGATACCTTCCTATAAGTTGGGTCCGCGGTTCATCGGTCCGTTCGAGATTCTGAACCAAATCAATCCCGTGGCCTACAAGCTGAAACTCCCGGTCACCTTACGGATTCCCAACTCCTTTCATGTATCCCTCCTCAAACCTGTTGTCCTTAATTTTTTCTCTGACGATCCAGGTACCGGTCCAGCTCTAGTCTCTGCTGAGGACTTCTTTGAGGTAGAAAACATTTTGGCCACCAAGAGGGTAAGAGGAAAGACCTTCTTTCTTGTGGATTGGAAGGGTTTGGTTCTGAGGAGAGATCTTGGGAACCCAGGGAGAACATTCATGCCCCTCATCTTCTTAAAAAATTTCTTGCGTACCTTAAGAAGAGGGGGCATAAAGGTGGGGGTACTGTAGCATCGGTGTCTCTGCCTCCTGCTGGGCAGAGATGCCGTCCCCCTCACCTCCGTGGTCCAGGTCCAGCGTCCTCCCGCTCCCCTGCGGCTGTGGTGCGCACTGCGCCCAGCTTCCCGGGCTCTGTGTTTAGGGCGCACGCGCTCCCTCCCTTTTAAAAGGGCCACGCGCGCCATCCAATAGAGTCCCCGGCCAATGGCCGGAGGACTGCCCCTATCTTAGGCACCTCCTCCAATATGGAGGTGCCTGTGCAATGGTTGTCGTTCTGTGTGCTAACACTTGCTTCAGCCCTCAGGCCACGCTGCCTGTCAGTCCTGCCCACCAGTCTGCCTGTCAGTCCTGCCGCCAGTTACCTGCCGTGCTCACCAGCCTGCTTACCTGGAAGCACCTGCCTGTTACCTGTTGTACCCACCAGCCTGCTTTCCTGGAAGCACCTGCCTGTTACCTGTTCTGCCCACCAGCCTGCTTACCTGGAGCACCTGCCTGTTACCTGTTGTGCCCCCAAGCCTGCTTACCTGGAGCACCTGCCTGTTACCTGTTGTGCCCGCCAGCCTGCATTCCCGGAGCACCCATCTGGCTATCTGCCGAACCAGCCTGCTTATCTACCTGGTTCACCTGTCAGCCTTCCAGCCGTGCTCATCTGCTGTACTGGTCAGTTCCTACCATCTGACCCGTGGGAGTCACCTGCTCTCATACAAGGTCGGTCCCAGAGTGGCACCTGGTCCCCCTGCTCGGTCCCTCCCTGGTTCACGGAGTCGATTGAGCCACCATGCAACCTTGGTCAGGCCGAGTAGGTACTTAGTCACGCCCCTCTGACCCCTCCTTGCACCGAAGCACAGAGGTTCCACCACCCAGACCGATAACAACAATTACAATAACCTTGAACAAAAATGAGCCACGACTTGGACAGTAGGAGAGGTGACCCTCCCCGCGAGGACTCACAATCTACAAGGAATGGGTGAGGATACAGTAGGTAAGGGTAGATCTGGTCATGCAGTGGTATGGTGGAGCGAGGGTTACAGCAAGTTGTACGCTTTTAGAAGAGGTAGGTCTTCAGGTTCCTTTTGAAGGTTTGCACTGTAGGCAAGAGTCTGATATGTTGAGGTACAGAGTTCCAGAGTAGGGGGGATGCACGGGAGATATCTTGTATGTGATTGTGGGAAGAGGAGATAAGAGGGGAGTAGAGAAAGAGATCTTGTGAGGATCAGAGGTTGCATGCAGATAAATATCAGGAGACTTGATCACAGATGTATGGAGGAGACAGGTTGTGGATGGCTTTTTTATGCCAATGTTAGGGTTTTGAACTGGAGTCTCTGGGCAATGGGGAGCCAGTGAAGGGATTAACAGAGAGGAGAGGTCAGGGAATAATGGGGGGACAGATGCATTAGTCAGGTATCAGAGTTTAGGATAGATTGGAGGGGTACAAGAGTGTTAGAAGCGAGGTCATAGAGCAGGAGGTTGCAGTATTTGAGGCGTGAGATGATGAAGCGTGCACTAGTGTTTTTGCAGATTCGTGGTTGAGGAATATGTGGATCCAGGAGATATTTTGAAGTTGAAGTTAGAGTCGGCAGGGAGTGGAAAGGGCTTGGATATTGATAAATATTAATTATGGATATTCATTTTATTCTTAATTCTGAATTCTGTACCATACAGATTTCATCAGCCATCGTGTTAGGGTTTTTAGCTGACATGCGCTATTTGTGTATTTTTGGTTCAGCACCATAATTAGAAGAACAGGTGCCATATGACCGGCCTATAAAAGCACATGTTAGAGACAGGGGGGGTTTCTTGCCATTCCACAGGACACAGGACGAGGGTTTGTGTGTAAACCAGCTGCTGATGTAGGCCCAGCGGACACATGGTGTCATCCTGACACACGTGCTGGACACAGACAGACGCAATCTACCATCCAGGATCCCATGGAAAGATGGGTGAATCTCAACAATTAAGCTAATTATGGACAAATGTACAATCACTTAGTAACTAATTATTGTATGTACCTTCTGCAATCATTCTTTTTAATGGATAACCCGATAATAAATAGATACATTTTTTTATAAGAATATCTTGATATTAATACTTTGAGAAGTCCTCGATAGAGAAAAAATACAGAAAGAAGTATTTTTTTACATTGGTGAGCCTTAGCCAGTCCTGATATTTCGTGTTTTCAAGTGAATTTCCTTCTTGAACAAAGGGGGGAGAGGAGAGAAGAGATGAGCTGAACAGCTGTTGTTCACGTGTCAGGAAATCCACTTACTTGTCACAAGAATCAGAAAGAACCTACAGATTGAGGACTGATGTATTTTCCAGATGGACTGACAGGCACCAGATGTACTACACGGATCAGGATTAGACGAACTTTGGATAAGACGTGCTGATCATCAAAAGCTAAGAAATCTAAAGGTAAGCAAAATATGGATATAATTTCTTCTTTTGCTAAACAAAGTAAGATTAACTTCAAAGTTAATGAAGGAACTGACTTAGATGTTTTGTGGCTTAGTTTATATAGCGAATGTGAATTACAGAATTTACAGTTAAATTCTAAATTGGTATCTTTTCATAGAGACAAAGAAAAATTGAGAAATATTGTACATTTTGTAGATTTATTTCGTCTTGTGCTAGAGAGGTCTAAGCAGGGAAATTTTGTAGAATAGTCTCAAATGGTGATACTGATTCTGACTGTAATGTGGAAATTGAGCAAGAAGTAAGACACGTGTCTGTAACTGAAGGTGACCGTGTGTCTGACAAAGAGACGGACATAAAAAAAACTGACATGGGAGGAGACATGATTGGCATACGAGAAACCGACATATTAGGTGATTTGGGAGGAGACATGGGTGACGTAGGAGGAGCTGATGTACAAGGGCCACTAAAAATGGCAGAGATGTTAGAAGCTACAAAGCCCCAACTTCAAATTGAAGTGAGGAAAAATTTGCTAAAATTATACAAAATCATGCCAAAAATTGATGTAAAAATCCATGTCTGTAGAAATTCAGAGATATTTGAGAGCTTTTCTGATAAGTTTGATTTATCCAATGAGGAGAGGAATCAATTATTTAAAATGTGGATTCCTGTGACATTTTCCAGACGTTTAAATTTAATGCCCTGTGAAAATTACTCTCCTAATGAATGGAAAAATGATTCGGACAGATTAAAATATTTGATTTATTGTGCCACAAAGGATTTCCTAGACATAGATGATCTACAAAAATTAAGGATTGGTAGGAAAGAATGTACATATACATTCATGTCCATATTTGAACGGTTGTACAAAGCTCTCATCAAAAATGGAAAATTACAACAAATGATAACAACTTTTGTACAAAAATTCAAATTCTTAAATCCAGTATCCCGAGTTATTGCGTCACAAAAGAAATCGTTATTTGAATGTGCGCAGTTGCTTGATTTTGTTAGAAAACATGAGAATCGTGAAAAGAAAATAAATCAAGCTAAATTTATAAAACCAGAAAGGGTAAAATCTTCTCAAAAGCCAATATCAAACTCTCCTAGACTGAGTCATCCTCATAATGAAATCTATGAAATACGCAGAAGATTTCATATATGTTATAAGCCATATCAGATGATTCAAAAGTCAATTCCGTCACAATTTCAAAGCTCTGGCTGTCTTCCCCTAAAAATAAAAATGGCTGAAATTGATAGACAGGGACACGGCTCAGAATGACATAACGGAATGTAAGCTGAAGACTCTATTTAAGAATGAAAAAAATGTCTTTTCTAAATAAAGCTTTTCTAGACATTTTTGACAGAGAAAGAAGATTTGGTTTAGGGAATGGTTAAGAAAAAAAACTGTAATTATATGTTGTATCAAAGTGTTATACAATGTATCATTAGTTATTTATAATCTTATACAGTAAAATTGTATAATTGCATAGTTTCTTTAAATTCATATATTATACTTGTTTAAGTAGAGATTGTGTATGGCTGTATATGTACAGTGTATGTATATGTGTATATATAAATATATATATATGTATATATTTATAGTCATATCATTAAAATAAATAATTAATAAATTAGAACCTCATATATAAATTAAAGTAGCAATATTTTGAATTGCATTAGAACCAATATGTGTATAAAATATTTAAATAATTCTATTTCTGTATGAATTTGATATTTAATTTTATTTTTATGTTTCCTTAGAGTTTTCATTCCAAATCAGGATTTGATCAAACAACTCTAAAATGGATTTATTTATTTATTCACACATGATGTTGGAAAAAATTGCATGATTTTATGTGTATAACATTTTAAAATAATAACAATATAACTAGTTGAACTATATTATGTGTAACACTTATTAATTATTTCTTTTGTGCTTTATAACTAAAGTAACTTTATTGCATGACGCGTGACAGCTGCAGCCTTTGAACTTTGAGCAAATAGTATAGAATTCCATTCATTCTATTTTCAGCTGACGTAACTTAAAACCTGGTAGCCAGTAAAAAAAGAATCTAAGACATTTCTATTTTTGCAAGTCAAGAGTATTTTTTTCAAGCTTCCTAAATTTCAGTGAAATACTCTCATATTATATGTACTTGGGGAATATTCAAAGAAATATTAAGACATTAAATTTAATAGTTTACTATGCGCATTGATAAATAGGATTCAAAAATCTTTGTGTTAAATATATATATATCTATAACTTTGTATGTGGAATGTTTGAGTTGAGCAAATCTGTGACAGTCAGAGTGAAATATGATTAATGTGAGCAGCTGCTAACTGAATGTGAGGCCTCATGTGTGCAAGGAAAAAAAGGCGTTTCTTTATGTGAAGGTACAAAAATATATTTAATTCTGAGAAAATTATGATACATACTTATTATCTACATAATATATATATATATATTTCTATATTTCTTTAGGAATTATTATTTCTTGATTTAGCTAATAGTGCATAAGGGCAACCACACATCAAAATGGTTTATAAAGCAAATTTACATTTAGAATAATTTTTCCACATGATAATTTTATAGTATTCAAGGATATTACTTTTCTTTTAATTGTTACCTAAATAGGTACACACCTCTTCAGACAAATATATGCTACACATCGATATGAAATTTATGCAAAATATTTATAGAAGAATAATTATTTTTAATTTGGTTCTGATACATAAATTATTTTATAAAATAATATTTTTTGGTATTAAGGGGTAAATGTGTTTTTTGATCCTGATTACATAATCACTTTTGATCAATACTTATTTTTCACACATTTTAATGAAGAAGAAATATTAATAAGGTACAATGGTATAATTAATAAGGGTATTACATGCAAAGTTGCATCATTTAATAATTTTTGGTAATACAAGGTTATGACAAATATGAAATCATCCAGATAATGGAAATATCAGAGTGTTTTTATGAAGAATATAATTACTCTGCATTTGTTATTAACATATAAAGGCCTTTTTTATTCTTATTTTTTATTCTTATTTTTACTCTTAATTTTATTTTTCCATTTTTAATTTTTAATTCTCATTTTTTGATTTTATTTCAGCTAAATATCTCAATTGAGAAAACAGAATATTGCTTCATTAAATATAATGATATAGTTCCAATATAAGAAGAAAAATGTTTCAATTTTCTGAGTAAACACAACAATTCATTCATTCATATATTTATTCATTTTGGTTCATGAGTATACATTCTTTGGCATTATTGGTTTAATAAAGATATAAACACTTGTTGTTTCAAAACACACTGACACCTATGGGTTGGAAAAGGTAATTACACCTATGACATAAAAATGTTCTATCACATGAAGAACTTGATTAATAATGAATTGCTATCTATTATTGTTTATTATTCTAAACATAATTTATTTTAATATTTTGATAATAATTAGATGGATATTATTGATTGCTATGGTACTCTGTGATATTATAAGTTAGGAAAATTGCCAGATTTGGTATCAGATTAGGGAATGAAGACTTCAATCAAGACATCGCAATTATGAATTCTATCTTAATAAAGAGTTTTCATATTTACAAATCAAAGAGATTCTCAAAAGTTACAAGAAGAAGCAACCGATATCCGGAAATCTCAGAAGGTAAAGAGGACAATGATCCTAAATGAACTGTGTTGTGTTCAAGTTTCATCACGTTCCAGTGGTTTCTTATCACCTGCAACGCTTCAATGAAAGCTTGTGAACAGGTAATTGTCAGAAAGCTGCCAGCCTGACATATGTGTCCTGCACATTAAGGACTGAGTACTGGTTATGGTGTTATATTAAGCAGGGAAGTGTCAAGTAGCTGACCAAAGACGTCACGTCTGTTCCAAAAGTGACACAAGACCAGTGCGGATGACACGGAGGATTCCAGAATTATCCAAAGACAATTCAACGTAAGTCCAGGTGACACTGCACAAATATTAAAACTACATTTTATCCATGGACTTTGTTTTCTTATCAATTGACACACATGACCTATACAATTATGGACTGTACAATATCTACACGCTATAATTTATTTCAAAGGAGTTTTCATTTAAAGACTGTGTTTTAAAAGAGCCAAGAAGAAGATGAGACGAAGACCCGATGACATCAGATGATGACGATTGGACCCGTGATTGCTTCGATTTAGATTTAGGGAAGTATAATTATACATGTTAAATGAATATTAGTCACGGCTTACCATAACATGAATTCACATAATTATGCTATTGAATACATATAACAATAATCCAATATTGATATTATTATAATTATTATTATTACTATGGAAATTAAATGATATTGCCAAGGAAGAAGGAAAGAAAAATGATCCTGTTATCCTAATGATGACCCCATCTCCTTTGAAGGTTTCAGTTGATGTCTGTCATCCTCAAAAAGGGGGAATTGTTAAATATTAATTATGGATATTCATTTTATTCTGAATTCTGAATTCTGTACCATACAGATTGCATCAGCCATCGTGTTAGGGTTTTTAGCTGACATGCGCTATTTGTGTATTTTTGGTTCAGCAACATAATTAGAAGAACAGGTGCCATTTGACCGGCCTATAAAAGCACATGTTAGAGACAGCGGGGGTTTCTTGCCATTCCACAGGACGAGGGTTTGTGTGTAAACCAGCTGCTGATGTAGGCCCAAAGGACACATGATGTCATCCTGACACACGTGCTGGACACAGACAGACGCAATCTACCATCCAGGATCCAATGGAAAGATGGGTGAATCTCAACAATTAAGCTAATTATGGACAAATGGACAATCACTTTGTAACTAATTATTGTATGTACCTTCTGCAATCATTCTTTTTAATGGATAACCCGATAATAAATAGATACATTTTTTTTATAAGAATATCTTGATATTGATACTTTGAGAAGTCCTCGATAGAAAAGAAATACAGAAAAATGTATTTTTTTACAGATATGTAGTTTGAAGGAGAGATCAGAATCAAGGGTTACCCCGAGGCAGCGAGCTTTTGGGACTGGGAAGAGTGGACAGTCGTTGACTTTGATGGATAGGTCAGATGAGGGGGTTGAGTAAGATGGAGGAAAGATGATGAATTCGGTTTTATCCATGTTAAGTTTTAGAAATCTAAAAGAAGAAGGATGAAATAGCGGACAGACATTGTGGGATTCTGGTTAGTAAGGAGGGGATATCGGGTCCAGAGAGGTAGATCTGTGTGTCATCAGCATAGAGGTGATACTAAAAGCTGTGAGACTCTATGAGCGGTCTCAGGCCGAAGGTGTAGATGGAGAAGAGCAAGGGTCCTAGAACTGAACATTGGGGGACATCGACAGATACAGGGCAAGATGAGGAGGTGGTGTGTGAGTGGGAGATGCTGAATGTCCTGTCTGTTAGGTATGAGGAGATCCAAAACAGGGCAAAGTCTGTGATGCCAAGAGATGAGAGAGTCTGTAGTAAGAGGGAATGGTTTACTGTGTCGAAGGCAAATGACAAGTCCAGGATTAGCCAGATTGTAAGCAGTCAAAGAGGGAGGAGGAGAGGTGAGAGGACAGTTCAAAATGGACATGTTGTTCCAGTAGTTTTGAGGCATCGGGGAGAAGTGATATGGGGCGATAGTTGGTAAGAGAGGATGGGTCAAAGGAGGGCTTTTTGAGGATGGGTGAGATTAAGGCATGTTTGAAACATAAGTGGAAGTCACCGGTTGTTAGTGACAGGTTTAAGAGGTGGGTTAGGGTTGGGATGAAAACTGTGGTAAGGTTAGGGATGAGATGGGATGGGATTGGGTCAAGTTCACAGGTGGTGAGGTGTGATTTGGAAAGTAAACAGGAAACCTGATCTTCTGTAATGGTGGAGAAGCTGGTTTTGGAGGAGGGTTGAGTAGGTATGAGGAGGGGCTGTGGGGACTTTAGGTAAAAGCTTAGTCTGATGGTGTCAATCTTCTGCTTGAAGAAAGAGACAAAGTCTTCAGCTGAGAGGAGAGGAGAGGGAGAAAGTGCTGGGGATGGAGAAGAGAATTGAAAGTGTTGAATAGTTGTTTAGGGTTGTGAGACAGGGAGAATGAGAGATGAGAAGTAGGTTTGTTTTGCTGCAGTAATTGTGGACTTGAAAATAGTGAGGGATGTTTGAATGTGTTGAAATGCTCGTTGAGTGGGAACTTATCCATCTCCGCTCAGCAACTTTGTAAGATCGTCTTAGTTTTTTAGTCAGGTTGGTGTGCCCGGGTTGTCTATTGTGTGAGCTTTGGTATGTGTGAGAGGGGCGACCGAATCGAGAGCTGCAACTGTTGTAGTGTTATATAAAGTGGCAGCAGTATCTTCATCATGTAAGTAACATGTCTGTAAGAGGGAGAAGGGATTCAAAGAGTGAGTGTAGATCAAGGTGTTTGAGATTTCTGTGAGGGTGTGCAAGTTCGTGAAATGTGGATTGTGGACCTGGAGAGAAGAGGGCAGAGAATGTAAGTAGGTTCTGGTCAGAAAGAGGGAGAGGTGAGTTAGCAAGGTAAGATAGGGAACAGAGATGGTTAAAGATGAGGTCCAAAGTGTGGCCATCTTTGTGAGTGGCTGCGGAAGACCGTTGAGCAAGGTCGAAGGAGGAAGTGAGAGATTAACGCTTAGAGACAGATGAGTGGGAAGTGTCAATGTGGATGTTGAAATCTCCCATGATGATAGTGGAGATGTCAGCGGAAAGGAAGTGAAGTAGCCAGGTGGTGAAGTGGTCGAAAAAAGTGGTGGCTGGCCTTGGGGGGCAGTAAATGACAGCCAGTTGTAGGTTGGAGGGGGAGTTGATGCGCACACAGTTCACCTCAAAAGAAGTAATAGAGGGCGGCAGTGGGATTTGGGTGAAGGCGCAGTTATCTGACAGGAGAAAACCAACTCCTCCACAATGTTTGCCACTGGGGCGGGGTGTGTGGGAAAGGTGGAATCCACCATACGAAAGTGCAGCTGGAGAGACTGTGTCAGAGTGGGTAAGCCAGGTTTCGATGATGCTGAGGAAGGAAAGTTTGTTAATAATGAAAAGATCATGGATGTAGGAAAGTTTGTTGCAGACGAAGTGAGCGTTCCATAGAACTCCTGTTTGTGGGACTGGGGAAGCGTGGGATAGGCAAATGGATATAAGATTCTAAAGGTTGCTCATGTGATAGATCGTGGATAGGAAGTGGAAATGACTGTAGGGATGTGGTGAGGAGGACCAGGATTTGGAGAGATATCACTGGCAGTGAAGAGGAGCAGGGAAAGTGTTAGCAGGTGGGAGCAGGACAGGGCATGAGGTGGCTGTCTGTGTTTTGAAACACAGGATTGAATGTTGAGGAACAGTTCTGAGGAGGAGGTGAGGTGGATGGGGAGGATGAAGGGAGAGATGAGCAGTTCCTTACTAGGTGTAAGGATTAGGGGGGTTAGTAGAAAGTGAAGGACTATAGGGGAGAGAGTGAAAACAAACAGAAACATTGTTTACTGTGTATCCAGTTTCCTTCAGTTTCCTTCAGGTTCAATTCAGGTCTAATTCATGTATCACACTTGTATGACACACTTGCATGATACACTGGGCAGACTATGTTGGCTGACTCCTCACTGACAATATATGTGCTAACAAATGCATTCATGCATCTTTATCTGGTAATTACAAATTGAGCTTGATGATGGATCTAAACAGAGGCAAAGTAAAACAGGCTGGTCATAAAGAAAAGAAAAGTGGTGAACGGGGGGCCGCACAGGGTCAGTTTACAAACATACCAGGTTAATGCACACAGGAATGGTAAGGTTTATCACAGAGTTGAAAAGTTGGGTGCCATACCAGGTTAATGCAGACAGGGTGGGCCCCACATAGTCCTCCATACAGTATTATGGACCCCACATAGTCCTCCATATAGAATAATGGCCGTGCATATGGGTGGTGGTTCTGGTGTCGCGGGCCAAATAAAGCCACCCTGCGGGCCAGATTTTGCCCATGGGCCATAGTTTGACATATATGGATAAAGGTTAAGATAAAAAAGAAATGACTTCCAGTATATGACATTACGCTTTTTTTAAATCATACATTCTATTCTTGTGCTTTTATAGTTTCCTATAAATAACATACAGTGGCATTTAAAAGTTTGGGCACCCCTGGTCAAAATCACTGTTATTGTGAACAATCAAGCAAGTTAAATATGAAATGATCTCTAAGAGGCCTAAAGTTAAAGATGACACATTTCTTTTGTATTTTAGGCAAAAAAAAATTTTGTCATGTTTTTTTTATTTTAAAAATTACAAAAAGGAAAATGGGCTAATGCAAAAGTTTGCGCACTCTTGGAGATTTTTGGGCTCAGATAACTTTGACCAAGGTTTCAGACCTTAATTAGCCTGTTAGAGTTATGGCTTGTTCACTATCATCGTTAGGAAAGGCCAGGTGATGCAAATTTCCAAGCTTTATAAAAACTCAGCCTCCTCTAACCTTGCACCAAAAAACAACAGCCATGGATTCTTCTAAGGAGATGCCGAACACTCTGAAAATGAAAATGGTGGAGGCCCACAAAGCAGGAAAAGGCTGTAAGAAGATAGCAAAGAATTTTCATGTTGACCTTTCCTCAGTTAGAAATGTAATTACGAAATGGCAGTTAACAGGAACAGTGGAGGTCAAGGGTCAAGATGAGATCTGTAAGACCAAGCAAAATTTCAGTGAGAGCTACTCGTAGGATTGCTAGAGAGGCAAATCGGAACCCCATCTTGACTGCAAAAGACCTTCAGAAAGATTTATCAGACTCTGGAGTTGTGGTCCATTGTTCTACTGTTCAGAGACACCTGCACAAATCTGGTCTTTATGGAAGAGTCATCAGAAGAAAACCTCTTCTGCATCCTCACCATAAAATTGAGCATCAGAAGTATGCAAAAGAACATCTAAACAAGCCTAATGCATTTTGGATGAGGTTAAAATAGAACTCTTTGGCCACAATGATCAAAGGTATGTGGGGAGAAAAAAGGGTCCAGAATTTCATGAAAATAACATCACGCGAATCATTGAGCATAGGAATGTATAAATCATGCTTTGGAGTTGTGTTGCAGCCAATTGCACGGGGAACATTTTACGAGTAGAGGAATGGATTCAATGAAATTTCAACAAACTCTTGATGCAAATATAACACCATCTGTAAAAAAGCTGAAGTTGAAAAGACGATGCCTTCTACAAATGGATAATGATTCTAAACACACACAATCTAGAACAAACCCAGCCAACCCCGCTATCAAGCATAGAAGTCATTACAGAGGCCAAAGAATCATTAAAAAAATTAGAACAGCTTCTACTAAAAGAGACCTCTAGGAAGTTGCCACTCTGAAGCATTATCTGGCATTCAATAGAGTCCCAGCACGCCTAACTGTCCCACAAAGTCACTGTCCGGCAACATAGGCGACCCAGCCACCCTCATAGAATGGGACACTCTATTTAAGTACTTTTCAAAGCAGGCCATGTCCTTTATTATCAACAAAAGAAAGCAACAATTACTTGAGCATAAGACCAAAATCTCCAAACTATTCAGGGAGATTAACCCCCATAAGAACCATCCTAAGATAATCAGCCTCTCCCACAGTATCAGGAATCAAATTCATGACAAAGAGAAGGAAATCATAAAAAGAAAAAGATGCAAACTGGGCCGTGATGCCATACCCGACACCGCCATGCAATTTCAGGCACAAAATGGTTTTACTTTTATAACCCTGGACAGAGTGACAGCTAGCTATTCACCACAAGGTTCACTAAACTCCGAGGATAGATTCTCTATATACCCAACACCGGACACAGAACCTTCACCACTCCACAACTATAACACTCGCTCCTCCCAGAACAGATCAGTCGTTAATCCCAATCCCTCTAATTCCGCTATTCTGCCCTTAATGACAGACATCATCACACAGTCTATATATTCTGAAATCAAATGAAATCAATCTTCTCACCAAAGGCCTCAAATATGCCCACTCTACAGGATTTAACAAATTCCAAGCATTTATTGGAGTTAAACAATTCATGCGTACACTAGCACTCAAAAAATACTACCTTAAACGCGAGAATCAAGTTGATATACAGGAACAAAAAAATCCACTTACCTTGAAATATATACACACAGATTTAAAAACAAAATCCAAATTCCATCCGTTAAATGAACACTCGCCCGCTCTGGAAAGTTTTCAAAAAAATTTAATCTCAGACATTCGTAATCTGAGTAATAAAAAAGGTAATAAATTTCAGCACAATCTTAACCTATCCAAACAAAGAGCCATTAAAACCCTCCAAACCAACCAAAACATTATAATTCATCCAGCAGACAAAGGTGGAGGCTTGGTTATTCTTGACCACGACCAATATCAAATGGAAGCCAATCGACTCCTAAGCGATACTAGAACCTATAAAATAATGAGGGAAAACCCCACATACACCTACTTGAGAGAAATGAAAATTCTAACCACCAAAGGCCTTGACGCAGGCTTTCTCACCAAACAGGAATTTGAATACATTACCATTCTTCACCCACGACTAGCTGCTTTTTACTACCTACCTAAAATACATAAATCACTATCCCCCCCCCAAGCAGACCGATCATTTCTGGAATTCAATGTCTAACCTCCAACCTTTCCAGATATATTGACAAATACCTGCAGGATTTGGTACCCTCACTACCAGCTTATCTTAAAGACAGCCAACATGTCCTCCGGCTCCTACAACAGGTAAAGTGGTGCGATAATTACATCATAGGTACCCTAGACATTTCTACACTTTACACGGTCATTCAACATGATTTAGGCTGCCAGGCAGCCATGCACTTCCTGCAGAAACAAAATAGACTACCCAATGATCAAATTTCATATATCCGGGAGTGCATGAATTTCATCCTCACACATAATTATTTTAACCCCTTTACCCCCGAGGGTGGTTTGCACGTTAATGACCAGGAAAATTTTTACAATTCTGACCACTGTCACTTTATGAGGTAATTACTCTGGAACGCTTCAACGGATACCCCTGATTCTGAGACTGTTTTTTCGTGACATATTGTACTTAATGATTTTGGTAAAATTTCTTCGATATCACTTGCGTTTATTTGTGAAAAAAATGGAAATTTGGTGAAAATTTAGAAAATTTTGCATTTTTCAAAATTTGAATTTTTATGCCCTTAAATCAGAGAGATATGTCATACAAAATACTTAATAAATAACATTTCCCACATGTGTACTTTACATCAGCACAATTTTGGAACCAAAATTTTTTTTTGTTAGGGAGCTATAAGGGTTAAAAGTTGACCAGCAATTTCTCATTTTTCCAACAAAATTTACAAAACCATTTTTTTAGGGACCACATCACATTTTAAGTCACTTTGAGAGGTCTTTATGACAGAAAATACCCCAAAGTACACCATTCTAAAAACTTCACCCCTCAAGGTGCTCAAAACCACATTCAAGAACTTTATTAACCCTTCAGGTGCTTTACAGGAATTTTTGGAATGTGGAAGAAAAAAATGAACATTTAACTTTTTTCACAAAAATATTAATTTAGACCCAATTTTTTTTATTTTCACAGGGGTAACAAGAAAAAATGGACCCCAAAATTTGTTGTGCAATTTCCCCTGGGCACGCAGATACCCCATATGTGGGGAAAAAATACTGTTTAGGCGCACGGCAGGGCTCGGAAGGGAAGGAGCGCCATTTGACTTTTTGATTGTAAAATTTGCTTGAATAATTAGCAAACGCCATGTTGCGTTTGGAGAGCCCCTGATGTGCCTAAACATTGGAGCTCCCCCACAATTGACCCCATTTTGGAAACTAGACCCCCCAAGGCACCTATCTAGATGCATAGTGTGAGCACTTGGAACCCTCAGGTGCTTCACAAATTGATTCGCAAAAATGAAAAAGTGTTTTTTTTTCACTTTTTAATTTTTACGAATCAATTTGTGAAGCACCTGGGGGTTCCAAGTGCTCACTATGCATCTAGATAGGTGCCTTGGAGGGGTTTAGTTTCCAAAATGGGGTCACTTGTGGGGGAGCTGCAATGTTTAGGCACACAGGGACTCTCCAAATGCAACATGGTGTCCGCTAACAAATTGAATGGAAAATCGGCTCAAATTGTTAGCGGACACCATGTTGCGTTTGGAGAGGCCCTGTGTGCCTAAACATCACAACCCTAACCCCAAACCCAGCCCTAACCCTAGCCCTAACCCTAGCCCAACCCTAACCCTAGCACAACCCTAACCCGAGAGTTTATTTTTTACGCCGTTCCTCGTGCGGTATAAGTGATTAGATGACCTTATTCTTCGGGTCGGTGAGACTACAGCGATACCAGAATCATATGGGGTTTTATGACTGACAGCTGTCACACACTAAAAGACGCATTTTTTGTAAAATCTAGTTTTCTCATTGCCATATTTTGAGAGCTATAATTTTTCCAGATTTTGGCAGACAGTCATGTGACAGCTTGTTTTTTGCGGGATGAATTGACGTTGTTATTGGTGCCATTTTCAGGCACGTGACATTTTTTGATCGCTTTCTATTCCGATTTTTGGGAGGAAGAATAAACAAAAACCAACAATTCAGGAATTGTTTTTTTTATTTTTTTTTATTCTGTTCCGCGTGTGGTAAAATTGATAAGGCAGCTTTATTCTTCGGGTCAGTATGTTTACAGCGGTACCACATTTATATCGTTTTTCTATGTTTTGCACATAAAAGCAATGTTATAGAAAAAATTATTTTTTAGCATAGCTTTATTCTGAGAGCTATAACTTTTTTATTTTTCGGCTGATGGAGCTGTATGGTGGCTTGTTTTTGCGGGACGAGATGATGTTTTCAGCGGTACCATTTTTATTTATATTCATCTTTTTGATCGCGTATTATTCCATTTTTTGCTTGGCGGTATGGTGATAAAACATTGTTTTTTGCTTCATTTTTTTTTTTTTTTTTACCGTGTTCACTGAAGGGGTTAATTAGTGGGACAGTTTTATAGGTCAGGTTGTTCCGGATGCGGCGATACCAAATATGTGTACTTTTATTTATTTATTTATTTTTTTTATAATAATATTTATTGAAGGGTACATTATATTTTTATTTTTGGTGGATTATTTTTTTTAATTTTTTTAAATATTTTTACAAATTTTTTTTTTCACTTTGTGACACTTTTTTTACTTTTTTACTTTGTCCCACTATGGGACTTTCACTTTTTTTTCTCTGATCGCCTGCATGGCACAGGAATGCAGCACCATCCCTGTGCCATGCAGGCTGTCAGCGCTGGACGGGGAGAAGATAGTTTGGAGATGCACTGCGCATGTCCAAAAAATCTTCCTGCTGTCTGGTGACCCGGATGTTGTCATGACGACATCGGGTCTTCATGGCAACATCCTGGAAGCCACGGCAGACAGCGCTGGAGGCCGGAAGAGGAGGTGAGTATCGGCGATCACCTCCCCTTGCCACCGCAATGCTGCGATCGACTGCGATCGACTTCGATCGCAGCATTGCGGGGGGTTAATGTGCCGGGAGCGGTGCAGGACCGCTCCCTGCACATAGCCCCGGGTGTCAGCTGTGACAATCAGCGCCAGGGCGTATAAATACGTATCTGGTCCATAAGTCCCAGGGCACAGATACGTACTAATATGCCCTATGTCGTGAAGGGGTTAAATGTGACAATAAATTTTATACACAACAGTGGGGCACAGCCATGGGGACCAGGTTTGCCCCCAGTTATGCAAACTTATACATGGGCCGATGGGAGAAGTCCGCCATCTACCCTGGTGGGACTCTCTGATCTAACCTGTTCCTTTGGCACAGATTTATCTATGACATCCTCTTTATTTGGTCCGGTGACCAACAATCACTTGACTCCTTCTTTAAAGAAATCAACAATAATGAATTCTTTCTTGAATTCACTTCCAACACTAGCACACAACAGGTCAATTTTTTAGACCTCAAAATTTATATACAGGATAATCAAATCAAAACCAGAACGTACAGTAAACCCACAGACTCAAATAGCTTTATTTCATTAGATAGCTGCCACCTCCCAAGTTGGCTTCTAAACATCCCACAAAGTCAATACACGTGTTTACACAGGATCTGCTCTAACATTGAAGATTTTAATGAAGAATCCACTCAACTCACCAAAAAATTCCTGGAAAAAGGATATAACCTACAATTCCTTAAAGATGCCAAAAATAAGGCCCTAACAATACCTAAGGAAAAACTTTTTAATAACCATAATAAAAAAAACATACACAGGACCTTATGACACAACTTAACGCCCCTATTATTACCCAGTTCAACTCAAATACACATCTATTAAAGAAAATTATTACCAAACATTGGCCTTCACTCAAAAATGATAAAATCATAGGTGACCTCATTCCACAAAAACCCAGATTCATCTATAAAAAAGCAAACAACCTGGGCAGCCTAATCGCTCCCACAATCCGCAATCCTCATATTACTACCAACGAACGACTCCCCTTTATTAAAGACATTTTAGGTTTCTTTCCGTGCAAAAAATGCAGTCTGTCAAAAAGTCCATACCACCAAACAAAAAACCATCAAAGAAGGTCCAGTCACTCACAACATATCAGATTTCATTACCTGTAATACTGAAGGAGTAATTTACAGCCTTACGTGCCAATGCAACAAATTGTACATAGGTAGGACAAAAATCCTCTACATGTACGCATAAATGAACATCTACGCAATATCTCTAAAAAATTTGATGGACACCCGTTATCGAAACATTTTTCTGAGAAACATGGCAGGTCCATAAAGGGAATTGTGGTAACGGGTTTAAAGAAGGTTCACAGGCAACGGTGCAAAGGTGATTATTTAAGACAAATGTTAAGAATGGAAAGCAAATGAATCTTCACCTTGGACACATTAAAGCCTAAAGGACTCAATTCAGAGATAGAACTGTTTGCATTTAATGAGGATTAAAACCTACAAAAAAAAACCTACATTCAAGGAGTGACTATCCACAATATTACTGTGCTCTATAAGCGATCAATACATTGAGACCTGAAGCACATCCCTCCCCCACTATGAACATTGGACAGGCACACATATAAAAGGGACCCCTCTACATGCACAGACCAACCCTGAAGAAGAGAACCGGTGTTCTTGAAACGTGTTGGTGTTTTTGGTCTGTCCAGGCCCCTGTACCGGTACGAGTCACGTTCGTCACGTCACGTACCGCCTACGCCATGAAGGTCCTCCTGCCCTGCCGCAAGACGCGCACCGCAGGTTCTACCCTGCTTCTTCCCTGCTGACAAAGGACCCCGAGACCGCCGAGGGGATTACGGGACAACAGTGAGTCACCGGCCGGAACCCTGTTCATGTTCCCATCCTCTCTCCTACCCACAGCTCATTGATTTGAGAAAAAGAAGCAATACTATCTCCCACGTCGGTCCTGTGCCACACAGGACTTCTTCCATGTATTGGAACAACTCCATAGAATCAACAACTGTAAGTTACACTGTTAAGCTCCACTAGAACGAGCCACTCTATAACTGCACTGTCGCAATTGTACTGCATGTGTAACTTAGTAACAGTACCGGACCAGTGTACTGTTACCTGCATAGCAAAAGACATAGCCAATATCTCAGCCTTAGGTTAAAGTTTCAAACCACGAGCTGCTGCCAATACCCCAGCCTCAGGGCCAGGCTGCAGCTCAGGTATTCTATGTGGCTGTTGTCACCTTAACAGCTCAGGTATTCAATGTGGCTGTTGTCACCTTAACACAGAGAGTACACTACTGCTAGCACCATCAGCCCTTTTGGTGACCATCTCAAGATTGCACAGCCATATAGTATTACCTATATGTCTTACAGGTAACTGAACTACCTGGTTGCATAAACATTTGATTATTAATTTGCTTGTTCATATATTAAGATAATTTATTGAGCCTTCATTAACACCTATTTTATTAAGTACCTTTTAGGCCACGCTCTTCAAAGGAGACCCTTTTGTGCCTACGTTATTATGCAATTACCATCAATTGAGAAAGGTACTTGCTATTCACTTTAATGCACTTTTACCCCTAACAGCCAGTGTTACTCTCCTCCCCTTAAGCACATCCCTGTCCACTATCAGGTTATTTCAATATTGACCCTATACCCCTTTTCCAGTTCGTGGATTTGCTACCACAATCACGATCATTACAGTTGCCTCATCCTATGGACTCAGTCTCTATCCACATCCAAACCAGGTAAACACTATTCCTCTTTGTCCACGTGGTGAGTAAGTGAGCTTACTAATTTCTCTTCCCCCCTCTACTTCAACCTAGGATACCATCTGGATCTCCCCTACTATGTCCATCCTCATCCAACTTCTGAGACCCACGGGTCCACCGTAATAAGAACCCTGCTTTTAGCTTCATTTTACTCTTCAGAAACTATATTTTATTGTTTATTCCCCCCTCCTTTACCCTTCTCTCCTTCCCATCTTAATGTGATATTAACCCTAAATAAAAATTGTGTGTGAAACATGCCCACTCTTCGAATGTCTGTACCATATAACCACTTTAGCTCTATATCGAGGCCTATTCTTACCAGTGCAAGACTCGTCATATACACGTCAAAATCCACAATAGACTACTTCAAAAGGCACAAGTTGGAGGTTTTACAATGGCCCTCACAGTCCCCTGATATCATCATTGAAAATCGGTGGCTAAACCTCAAAATAGCAGTGTTATGATCTGCAACAAGAACTAAGGAAAGATAGGGGAAAGCTGTCCCTACAGTAAGACTAAGCTGAATCCCTACGATGTAGCGGGCTGCCTGTTCCTAGTGAACAGACCCGCCTTCGTCCTCAGCTAGTCTGAATGAAGACCTATAGACATAAGGGAGGGGTCCCTAAAAGAACTAAGGACTGGGATAAAAATGGGACACCTCCTAAACAGAAATTGTTGTAGAACACAAAAGACAAACTGACAAAAAGTACTAGCGGTCCGATAGGGACAAAGCAAACTGACAGAGATAGGCACCGAAGCACCAAGCTAGTGTGGAGCCCAGGGGATGGGGATGACTTGGCGCCCGGGCCTTGTTGCCTGATTTTGGGGGGTGTCGCAGTAGTCGGCTCCCGGGCCCGTACCCTGGGCCTCTCTTTAAAAGAAAGGGGTGGATAATTATGGTTATAAGTTCGTGATGCCACCTGTGGTGTCTGGTGAGAACTACCAGCGCTGCGGCAGCCCACTGAGGCCGGTGTTAAGGCAGCTTGCGTGGTATAGCTCCCCACAGGTGGAGCTAGGCCTCAGGGCAGCGGGGAAGAAAGGATGCAGGACAGATGGGACCCAGTCGGGTCAGAGCAAGAACAGGGACATACACGATAGTCACTTCAGTACCTTTTACTGATGTTATTCAAGGCACAATCCGGAGCACTGTAGGGTGAAGGGTGCATATCAGGATCCTCCCCAGTGAGCGGGAATAGGGCCTCCTGTTTCTTGCCTTTGTGTAGTAAGTTTCTGACCTGCCTGGAGCTAGGCCTAACTTTGTCTCTGTCCTGCACCGGCTGACTTTGTGGTAGGGCCTTCTCTTGGAGTACGCGCTCCCAGCTTGTGGGGCCTCCGTGACTCCTGGCTCTGGTACGTATCAGCTCTTGGGTGATCCTGGGACCTGAAGTCTTTCAGGGGTCTCCGGTTGTCTCTAAAGGGGGTATACGACCCTGTAGACTCGGACCCGGTGTCCGGTATATGTTTTCTGGGGTGAGCTTGTACAGCTCCTCTGCCCCCAATGCTACTCACTCCTCTAGCCTTTGGCTCGAGGCCCTCACTAGGCTATACACACTAGCGGCAGCTTGCCACGCTTCACCGCTCTTATGGCGTCAGCACACCTTAAGCTCACGATTCTGAGCTACAACTGAGTCTGGACTGTGCTCCACTGCAGGCTGACTTCTCTCAGGCTTAACTACTGCAGGAACTCTCTCAATAGACTAGACTGAGCTCGACTCTGTATTCAGATCTGCACTTGCTGAACTCTCCAGAGGAACTACTCGACTCTCCTGCCTAGCTCCACCTTCCCTTTTAATATCCCTAGTGGGCTCCCTCTGGTGGTCTGAGGTGGAAGGTGGAGGTGTGTGTGTGCTGTGGGGGCCTCTTGTGGATGAATCCATTCATGCACCCCTCTAGGATCTGTGGTACTCATGCGCAGCAAGGGCGCCACACTAGCAAAACAGTCAAACAACACTGAAGTCCAGCAAAGCCAGAAGGGCGGAGCTGGAATATATAGGCAGATGGTCACGTGACTGCAAAACACAAGATAAAAAAAACTAACAGGAGGGTTCTAACAGTACCCCCTCTTTTATGAGGATCCTCCGGATCCTCCAGGCCCAGGCCTCTCCGGAAACCTCCTGTGGAAAGCTTTAACAAGCCTAGGAGCAAAGACATCATCCGTCCTTACCCAGGAGTTGTTTGTTAGCCTCTTGAAGGTTATAACGTACATTATTCCAAACTTTCTCCAAATTACCGGAAAAATTCTCCTCCTCCGGCACCGCCGACCCTAAATTGGAGAACGAACCAAAAGACGGATGTCTCCCAGTACAACAAAAAAAAGGAGAACACCCAGCAGAGGAGGATGTATGATTGTTAAGAGCAAATTCTGCGAGAGGCAGAAACTCCGACCACACCTCTTGATTATCCGCCACAAAACAACACAAAAACTGCTCGACAACCTGGTTCTTTCTTTTAGTCTGTCTATTAGACTCAGGGTGATAACCAGACGAAAATGACAAATGGACTCCCAATCTGTCACAAACAGCACGCCAAAAGCGAGCCACAAATTGAGGTCCTCTATCAGAAACAATATCCGTGGGCACGCCATGGAGCTTGACAATCTCCTTAACAAACGCCTTAGCGAGTGTCTTGAAGCAGGGCAACTTAATGAATGGAACCAAATGACACATCTTACTAAAACGGTCCACGACCACCCAGATGACAGTAAAACCCTCGGACACAGGAAGATCAATAATAAAATCCATTGTGAGATGCGTCCAAGGCGCACTAGGAGCCTCCAGAGGGCAAAGCAACCCCGCAGCAGGAGTATGTGAAGCCTTTGAACTAGCGCACACAGTACACTGACGCACCCACTTGATGACTTCCTTCTGCCATCCAGGCCACCAAAAACTGCGACTGATCAGTCTCTTAGTCTCCGAAATTCCTGGCTGACCTGCCAACAGAGACTCATGACACTTTACAAACAAATCTCTCCTAAAGGCTCTAGGCATGAACAACCTCCCATGGGGAGTGTTAGATGGAGCATCATCTTGAGCTTTCAGAATCCCATTCTCCAAAACGGAGTCCAAAGCCGCCGTCACCAAAACTCCTTTCTGTAAAATGCTTTCCTCCTCCTCGGCACCGACCGTAGGAGAGAAGCTGCGAGATAAAGCATCGGCTTTAACATTCTTAGTACCAGGGATATAGGTAACAGAAAAATGAAACCGAGAAAAAAAGTGCCCACCTAGCTTGACGGGCATTCAAGCGCTTGGCAGCATCAAGATAGATCAAATTCTTATGATCTGTGAAAACCTGAATAGGAAATCTAGCGCCTTCCAAAAAATGACGGCAATGTTCAAACGCGAGTTTAATAGCCAGCGACTCCTGATTTCCAACATCATAATTCAGTTCGGTTTCCGAAAATTGTTTCGAAAAAAGGCACAAGGATGTACTCCACCCTTGTTCTCCTGAGACAAAACTGCTCCGACCCCCACCGATGAAGCATCGACCTCGACCAAAAAAGGCTTGGTCTCATCAGGCTGCATAAGGATAGGGGCAGAACTGAGCCTCTCTTTGAGATACTCAAACGCTTCAATGGCCTCAGTAGTCCACTGGGCCATATTCGCACCTTTCCTGGTGAGATCAGTTAGAGGCCTAGGCCATTCCTGCACAGCCTGAATCTTCACAGGGTCCATCTCCAAGCCCTCGCTGGAGACAATGTAGCCCAAAAAACTAATTTTCTGCACAGCGAACTCACATTTCTCCAGCTTAGCAAAGAGTGAATTATCACCCAATAACTGCAAAACTTCACGTACACTCTGCCAATGGGACTCCAGATCTGGTGAATAAATCAAAATGTCATCCAAATACACAACCACATTCTTACCAATCAGAGGTCTCAGGATGTCATTAACAAGGTTCTGAAAAAATGCATCACCAGATTTTCAAAATGACCTACCGGAGTGTTGAAAGCAGTTTTCCATTCATCACCCTCCTTCACACGTAACAAATTGTATGCCCCACGAAGATCAATTTTGGAGAACCACTTGGCTCCCACTAACTGGTTAAACAAGTCAGGAATTAACGGTAATGGGTAGGAATTGTATACGGTAATCTTATTAATTCACGAAAATCCAGACATGGACGTAAACCCCTGCCTTTTTTTTTAACAAAGAAGAATCCAACTGCCACTGGCGACTAAAAAGGTCTAATGTGACCAGCAGCCAGGCTAGTCTGTATGTACTCCTCCAAGGCCTTTCTTTCAGGGATAGTCAGATTAAACAATCGACTTTTGGGAAGAGTAGCACCCGGAACAAACTCAATGGCGCAATCATAATCCCTATGAGGAGGTAAAACTTGCGACTCCTCCTCCGAAAAAACCCTCCAAAAATCTTGAATAGGTACAGGTTATTCCACTTTTTCCACAGCCGCAATGCGACCATTACAACATTTATCATAGCACTTCGGACTCCAAGACTTAATCATATTAGTAGACCAGTCCAATAAAGGATTGTGCAGTTTTAACCAAGGCAATCCAAGAACAACTGGAGAGGGTAAATTATCCAAAACAACCAAGTCCAAAATTTCTTGGTGAACTCCATTGATAGTGAGAGGAAATGCAGCAACCATTTCAAAGGAGTGTTATCAATTGCAACCACAGAAATAAGTGCTGACAAAGGTTTGGATTTCTATTTAAGGTTTTCCAAAAAACCTTTATCAATCACATTAAGTGTTGGACCACAATCCACAAATACCTGAAATTCAATCAAATCTCCCTGCAGAGTAGTACTCCCAGAAAGAAATACTCCTGCAGAGCGTAAACAAGCTATACGGGCGTAACTGACTTTTTTTTTTCTTTACTTAAACGACGCTCACAATACTTAATCAAATGGTCACCTTTACCACAATAAAGACACAAACCCTTGGCGAATCTCCGGTCTTTTTCCTGAGAGCGGAGTGACATCCTGCCAACCTCCATCGGTTCCCCACCGTCAGAGCAGATTTTCTGGGGACTAGGACCTGACATTACAGGAGTCTTTACCTCATTGAGCCTGCACCTCAGTCTCCTGTCTATACGAACAGCTAACTGCATAGCTTCCTGCAGAGTCTCAGGTGCAGGGAATGCAATTAGCAAATCCTTAACCCTCTCACTCAGACGAGCAAGAAACAAACATCTCAGCGCCGAATCATTCCACTTAACTTCTGAAGCCCATCTCCTGAAGTGTGTGCAATAATTTTCAACATCATCAGACCCCTGATTCAAACATCTAAGTTCTGATTCAGCAGATGAGATTCGATCAGGATCATCATATAATAGCCCCATAGTAGAAAAAAATTCTTCAACAGAACTTAAACACGGATCATTAGGCATGGAGAGAAAAAGCCCAACCATGTGGTTCTTTGCGCAAAAGTGACATAATAAAACCAATGCGCTGTGATTCATTCCCAGAGGATCTTGGTCTCAAACAAAAATATAACAAACAAGCATTTTTAAAGGAAAAAAATCTTGCTGTTTACCATAAAAAATATCAGGCAGTCCTACCTTTGGTTCCACAAAATGCGCTCCAGGACAGCTACTCACGTGTTGCTGAAGCTCGGCCACCTCCAGAGACAAACCCTGCAGGCGTTGAGCTAACTCCTGGAAGGAAACCATACTGATCCTCGAATTTCTTTCCTTTTAGTTTTTTTGGGCTGGACTTACTGTTATGATCTGCAACAAGAACTAAGGAAAGATAGGGGAAAGCTGTCCCTACAGTAAGACTAAGCTGAATCCCTATGATGTAGCGGGCTGCCTGTTCCTAGTGAACAGACCTGACTTCGTCCTCGGCTAGTCTGAATGAAGACCTATAGATATAAGGGAGGGGTCCCTAAAAGAACTAAGGACTGGGCTAAAAATGAGACACCTCCTAAACAGAAATTGTTGCAGAACACAAAAGACAAACTGACAAAAAGTACTAGAGGTCCAAGAGGACCAAGCAAACTGACAGAGATAGGCACCAAAGCACCAGGCTAGCAAAACAGTCAAACAACACTGAAGTCCAGCAAAGCCAGAAGGGCGGAGCTGGAATATATAGGCAGATGGTCACGTGACCGCAAAACACAAGATAGAAAAAACTAACAGGAGGGTTCTAACAAGCAGTGCATGCAAGATGACCCTGGAATCTCACAGAACTGTAAGAATTTTCCAAGGAAGAATAGATAAAAAATCTCTCAAACAGGAACTGAAAGACTCTTGGCTGGCTTCAAAAAGCATTTACAAGCTGTGATACTTTTAAAAGGGGGTTCTACTAGGTACTAACCATGTAGGATGCCAAAACGTTTGCATCAGCCCATTTTCCTTTTTGTAATTTTTAAAGTCTAAAAGTAAAAAAAAAAGATATACTGTATATCTAATATATAAAACTGAATGTGTGTGTGTGTATGTATGTATGTATGTGTGTATGTCCGGGATTGGCATTTGCACCGTCGCAACTACAGCCACAAAATTTTGCACAGTCACACGTCTGGACCCTGAGAGCGTCATAGGCTATGTTGTGAGACGAAATTTTAACCCCGCGTGTTCCAATTCACCAAAAATTTTGCCCCTATCTACATAATGGGGAAAAAGTGAAAGGAAAAGTGTTGGAGGCAAATTGACAGCTGCCACATGTGAACAAGGGAGAATTAAAGAATGAGAGCGATGGCGCCAAAGAGTATATACCGTACAGTTGCTAAGGTGGGGCCCCGATATGGGATACTCATACTCACCACACATGGGGATATGAACACACACACAAAATGCGCCACACACTACCACGTGCTTGAACACATATACCACAGCACACACAAAACTCATCTCACAAAGATTTATCAGGCTGCCAATAGCAACCAATCACAGCTCAGCTTTTATCTTGCTCTGGGGCGGACACAGACTGTAGTGGGCCCCTGTGCAAGAAATTTTTGCCCCCCCCTGCCCTTTATAGGGCAACAAAGTTATGAAAGCATAACCCCCCCTTGTGCATCTCTCACCCCCCCATGTGCAGCTCTCATCCCCCCATGTGCAACTCTCATCCCCCCGTGCATCTCTCATCCCCCCGTGCATCTCTCACCCCCCCATGTGCAGCTCTCATCCCCCCCATGTGCAGCTCTCATCCCCCCCATATGCAGCTCTCATCCCCCCCGTGCATCTCATCCCCCCGTGCATCTCATCCCCCCGTGCATCTTACCCCCTCCCAGTGCATCTCACCCCCCTGTGCATCTCATCCCCTCATGCATCTCATCCCCCCGTGCATCTCACCCCCTCCCCTTGAATCTCATCCCCCTGTGCATCTCTCATCCCCCCGTGCATCTCTGATTCCCCCCCACTCCTAGTTAATTAATTGTATTTAAAAAAATAAAACTTGTTATACTTACCCCCATGCGATCCCTGCAGAATCCTGGCGCTCGTCCAAGTCGCTGCCACTAGGTTCTCCTGATTTCCGGCCATGTGACGGCGCCGTCACATGACCGGAAGTCAGGGGAATCATGAAGGCGCTGCCGCAGCAGCGCTACACTGCTACACAGAGGAAAGCAGCGCTGAGATGTCCTGGCACTTAGCGCTCAGTATGCGGCCGGGGGCCCAGGGCCGGCTCCAGGTTTTTGTGGGCCCCGGGCGAAAGAGTCTCAGTGGGCCCCTTTAACACATACCACGATTCATGATGCACAGATACCGAAGAGAAATATATATATAGTACAATGCAAAGATTTCACTTCTTACATTACATGAGTGATATCTATTGTAAATTCCACAATAGCTCAGAAACCAGCGAATCACTCCACACAGTATACTGGCCCCCCTAAAATGCTCCATACAGGAGACTGGCCCCCATAAAATGCTTCATACAGAATACTGGCCCCCATAAAATGCTCCATACTGGATACTGGTCCCCATATAACGCTCCATACAGGAAACTGGTCCCCATATAACGCTCCATAAAGGATACTGGTCCCCATATAACGCTCCATACAGGATACTGGCCCCCATATAATGCTCCATAAAGGATACTGGTCCCCATATAATGCTCCATACAGAATACTGGCCCCCTTATAACGCTCCATTCAGGATACTGGCCCCCATATAATGCTCCATACAGAATACTGGCCCCCATAAAATGCTCCATACAGAATACTGGCCCCCATATAACGCTCCATACGGAATACCGGCCCCCATATAACACTCCATTTAGGATACTGGCCCCCATATAACGCTCCATACGGAATACTGGCCCCCATATAATGCTCCATACAGGATATTGGTCCCCATATAACGCTCCATACAGAATACTGGCCCCCATATAGCGCTCCATGCAGGATACTGGCCCCCATATAACGTTCCATACAGGATACTGGCCCCCATATAACGCTCCATACAGGATACTTGTCCCCATATAACGCTCCATAAAGGATACTGGTCCCCATATAACGCTCCATACAGGATACTGGCCCCCATATAATGCTCCATAAAGGGTACTGGTCCCCATATAACGCTCCATACAGAATACTGGCCCCCTTATAATGCTCCATTCAGGATACTGGCCCCCATATAATGCTCCATATAGAATACTGGCCCCCATAAAATGCTCCATACAGAATACTGGCCCCCATATAACGCTCCATACGAAATACTGGCCCCCATATAACACTCCATACAGGATACTGGCCCCCATGTAATGCTCCATACGGAATACTGGCCCCCATATAACGCTCCATACAGGATACTGGCCCCCATATAACGCTCCATACAGAATACTGGCCCCCATATAACGCCCCATGCAGGATACTGGCCCCCATATAACGCTCCATGCAGGATACTGGCCCCCATGTAACGCTCCATACAGAATATTGGCCCCCATATAACGCTCCATGAAGGCTGTTCCCCACACATAATGCCCCACACAGGCTGTTTCCCCCACATAATGCCCCATGCAGGCTGTTCCCCCCCATATAGGATGTCACCCCCCCTTATAATGCCCCATGCAGGATGACACACACACCCCCTTCCTTATAATGCCCCATGCAGGATGTCACACACACCCCCTCCCTTATAATGCCCCATGCAGGATGTCACCCCCCTCCCTTATAATGCCCCATGCAGGATGTCACCCCCCCTCCCTTATAATGCCCCATGCAGGATGTTACCCCCCCTTATAATGCCCCATGCAGGATGTCACACACCCCTCCTCCCTTATAATGCCCCATGCAGGATGTTACACACACCCCCCTCCATTATAATACCCAATGCAGGATGTCACACCCCCCCTCCCTTATAATGCCCCATGCAGGATGTCACCCACCCCTCCTCCCTTGTAATGCCCCATGCAGGATGTTACACACACCGCCCTCCTTTATAATGCCCAATGCAGGATGTCACACACACCCCTCCCTTATAATGCCCCATGCAGGATGTCACACCCCCCCACCTCACCCCCCTCTCTTATACTGCCACAGGCCTCCATACAATAAAAAAAAAATCAAATACTCACCTCACGTCTCACCTGCTGCCGCTGCTCCGGACTCCAGCGTTGCCGGCCTCATCCCGCTCTGCGCTGTGACTGCTCAGGAGAGAGCGCGTTGTAAAGACATCACCGCGCCCTCTGACCTGAGACGTCACAGTGCAGCAGCCGCGGAGGATGCAGGACCTGCTGCGGAGGCACGGGGAGGGGTGCTGACGCCGGCCCTGTGGGGGCCCCATGAGGAGACGCACAAGAGGGGGGCCCCAATGGGGCTCCGACCGGCCGGGCCCCATACTGGAGTCAGGACAGTCATGCCCTGATGGCGGTCCTGCTGGAGGCTGGAGGGGCCCCCTCTCCCTCGGGGCCCCCGTTCAATGAACGGGCTGCACGGGCGGTAGGTCTGCCTCTGAGCTTGCTACAGTTAATTAATCTGAGCTGTGATTGGTTAATATAGGCAACAAATGACATTCTCAGTATAACAAAGCTTGTGTAAGGTAATAAGATGTCAGCTAGGGTGTGTTGGTGGAAAGGCTGATGTCAGTCACATTACTTCTATGTGAGAGGATATAGAAACTGCCTGTTACAGACTATTTTTACCACAATAATGCCTCATAAGAAAAGGAATTTCATGGCACGAATGTCAGCTGATGCAAAAAGAAAATCTGCATTACGGACCAATGAAAAATGTGAAGACCGAGAAACAAGGCTGACACACATGAGAACAGCAGCTGCTTCCTCAAGAGCCAATGAACTTTCTGAGCAGAGGGAAGTGAGGCTTGCAGACAAGAGAACAAGAGCTGCTTCCTCAAGGGCCAATAAACTTACTGAGGAGAGGGAAGCGAGGCTTACAGACATGAAAAGAAGAGCTGCTTCCTCAAGAGCCAATGAACTTTCTGAGGACAGGGAAGCGAGGCTTGCAGACATGAAAACAAGAGCTGCTTCCTCAATATCCAATGAACTTTCTGAGGAGAGGGAAGCGAGGCTTGCAGACATGAAAACAAGAGCTGCTTCCTCAAGGGCCAATGAACTTCATGAGGAGAGGGAAGTGAGGCTTGCAGACATGAAAACAAGAGCTGCTTCCTCAAGGGCCAATGAACTTTATGAGGAGAGGGAAGCGAAGCTTGCAGACAAGAGAACAAGAACTGCTTCCTCAAGAGCCAGTGAACTTTCTGAGGAGACGGAAGCGAGGCTTGCAGATAAGAGAAGAAGAGCTGCTTCCTCAAGGGCCAATGAGTCATCTCAGCAGAGAAAAGGCCAACTTGCCACTAAGAGAATTGCTATTTCTCCCACCAGGGCACAGGAAATGGTTGTAGATTTGAAACATGCTGCCTTTTGTTATAAGTCAGACATAAGCTATCAGGATAATCCTAAAGTTCAGATATGAAAAACTCAATGTGGTCTGCATGTACTGAAGTGCCTTGAAATGGAAAGATGAACCGCCAGGTTTATGCTGTGCAATAGGCAAGATAAAACTTCCACCTCTCCTGTCACCACTAGATCCCCTAAAGTCTCTGATGACAGGTACCAGTACAATATCAAAGCATTTCTTGGACAACATTAGGAAGTACAACTCCTGCTTCCAAATGACATCATTTGGTGCAACAAAAGGAATGTTTACAACAGGATTTATGCCGACATTTAAAGTTCAAGGACAAGTTTACCACTCAGTTGGTTCACTGCTTCCATTACAAGGAGAAGAACCTCAATTTCTTCAACTCTTCTTTATGGGAAATGCAGAAGAAGAGGCTCAGCGGAGATGCTCTTTAATTCTTAACACTCGCCTTGATATTGTCACTATTTTGCAGCAGTTCCTTCACTCCAACAATCTATATGTTCTACTTTTCAAGACTGCACTTGAATGCATGCCAAATGACGATTACAAGGTTGTCATTCGAGCTGACAAAACACCACAAGGTGAACATAAGCAATGTTTCAATGCTCCCACATTTGATGAGGTAGCCATCTTGATTGTAGGTAATGATTTTCAAAGCCGTGACATTGTGCTTCAGAAAAGGAACAATAGTGTGCAACGAGTAGAAGAAACTCACAGGTCCTATGATGCTCTGCAATATCCAATCATCTTTTGGCAGGGACAGGATGGCTATCACTTTGGAATACCTCAGACAGTTCCTACAATAGGCAACCCTTCAGGAAAAAAAGTGTCTGCCATGGACTTCTATACATATAAGATCATGACAAGATTTGCAGAGGAAAATCACATCTTGAAATGCAAACACCTCTTCCACCAATTTATTGTTGACATGTATGCAAAGATTGAGAGTCAACGTCTTTTATATATCCGACTAAATCAAAAGAAGCTCAGGGCAGAGGAATATATTCACCGTAGAGATGCTGTTGCAAATGATGCTGATCCAAAAGAGTTGGGGAAAATGGTTATTCTTCCATCAACTGTCACTGGAAGCCCACGACATATGCATGAATACACACAGGACGCAATGACTTATGTGAGAAAGTATGGCCGTCCAGATCTTTTCATCACCTTTACTTGCAATCCTGCCTGGGAGGAAATTGGAGGGCACCTGTTGCCGGGCCAAAAAACAGTGAATCGCCATGACCTTATTGCTTTGGTTTTCAAACAGAAACTTTCAAAAATGACTAATCTCATCATAAAATCACATATTTATGGTGAGACGCAGTGCTGGATGTATTCAGTTGAATGGCAAAAAAGAGGCCTTCCTCACGCCCTCATCTTGATTTTGCTGAAGCAAAAAATACAACCTACCGAAATTGACAATATCATCAGTGCCGAATTGCCAGACCCTCAGATTGACCCATTGCTGTTTGACACCATCACAAAAACATGATCCATGGTCCGTGTGGGAGTCTGAGCAAAAATTCTCCCTGTATGATTGATGACAGGTGTTCAAAGCTTTACCCACGATCCCTAGTCCAAGAAACCCAAACAGGACAAGATGGATATCCAGTCTACCGAAGAAGAAAGCCAGGGGATGGTGGTTTCATAGCAAAGCTCAAAATGCGTGTTGGATCATCACTCCAAGAGATAGAAATTGACAACAGGTGGGTAGTGCCTTAGAACCCTTTGCTCTCAAAAATCTTCCAGGCACACATAAATGTCGAACTTGCCACTCTGTGAAATCAATCAAGTTTATCTGCAAATATGTCCACAAAGGAAGTGATCAAGCAGTTTTTGAACTCCAGAAAAATGGACCTATTATTGATGAAGTGGAAGCATTCCAGATGGGCAGGTACATAAGCAGCAATGAAGCTGTTTGGAGAATACTAGGATTCTCCATTCATGAGCGCTACCCACCAGTTGTGCATCTGAGTGTGCACTTGGAAAATGGACAGAGAATTTACTTTAACCCAGCAAACTTGCAGCAGCAGCTCCTAACACCACCTAAGACCACCCTCTTGACATTTTTTGAGCTGTGTCAACAAGACCCTTTTGCAAAAATAATTCTCTACTGTGATTTACCAAAGTACAACACTTGGAATGCCTCCAGAAAAACACTGGAACGGAGGAAACGGGGGCTTGATGTTGAAGGCTATGCAGGGGTGAAAGCATACTCTTAGTCTCGTCTACACTGTTCATCCGTCAAATGCAGAGTGCTTCTACCAGCACATGTTATTTCATGTTGTCAAAGGCCCTACATCATTTTCTGACCTGAAAACTGTTGGAGGCCATGTGTGTGAAACATTCAGGGAAGCTTGCCAAAGAAAAGGACTTTTGGAAAATGATGGACACTGGGACATGACCCTCAGTGAAGCAGCAGCCACACAAATCCCAAAGCCACTAAGACACCTCTTTGCTATTATTCTAACAACCTGTAGCATTTCAAATCCTCTTGAGATTTGGACAAAGTACAAAACTGATCTCAGTGAGGACATCCTCATGCAGATTAGAAGGGAAAATCCTCAGGAACTCATCAACTTCACTGAGGAAATGTTCAATGAAACTTTAATGCTCCTTGAAGATCAGTGCATAGCAATGTCAGGAAAAGCCTTACAGTTGCTTGGTTTGCCTGCTCCAATAAGAAATCCTGAAGGCATCCAAATGTGTAGGGAGATTTTCCTAGAAACAAACTACAATATTGATGAACTGACAGCATTTGTGTCTCAGAACGAGCCAATATTGGTACCAGATCAAAGGCACGCCTATAACTACATTTTAAGTTTCAGTGAAACCAACAAAGGTGGGATTGTCTTCCTTGATGCTCCAGGTGGAACAGGAAAGACATTTGTAATCAACTTGCTCCTGGCAAAATTTCGACAACACAAAAAGATTGCACTTGCAGTGGCATCTTCTGGAATTGCAGCAACGCTTTTAAAAGGTGGCAGGACAGCACATTCGACATTCAAACTACCACTTAACCTGTCTCATAGTGACAGCCCCGTGTGTAATATTGCCAAGGGATCAGAAATGGCCAAATTGCTTCAAAAATGCAGTGCCATCATTTGGGATGAATGCACCATGTCACACAAAAGGGCTCTGGATGCAGTGGACAGATTACTGCAAGACCTGAGTAGCAACAAATATATCATGGGAGGAGTAGTTGTTGTTTTGGCAGGTGACTTCCGCCAAACACTACCTGTTATTCCAAGATCAACCCCTGCAGACGAACTGAATGTCTGTCTCAAAGCATCGTACCTTTGGAGAAAAGTAAAGAAAATGTCACTGAACACAAACATGAAGGTCTACATGACAGGCGATGTTTCTGCTGGTCTGTTTTCGAGCCAGCTGTTTACTGTTGGAGATGGCAAGGAACCAGTAAACTCAACCACTGGACAGATCACCTTCCCAAGCAACTTTTGTTGCATTGTGACTTCCATTGAGGAGTTGAAAGCAAAGGTTTTTCCAAACATTCAACTCCACTTCAAAAATTCTGGCTGGCTGTGTGAAAGGGCTATTCTAGCTTCCAAAAATGACAGTGTCAACAAGATCAATCTTCAAATTCTAAATCTCCTTCCAGGTGTGTGCACAACCTACAAGTCAGTGGATACAGTAATAGACCCTGCCCAAGCATTATTTTATCCAACTGAGTTCCTCAATTCCTTGGAGCCACAAGGACTTCCTCCTCACAACCTCTTTCTAAAACCTGGAGCACCTATTCTGCTATTGAGAAATTTGCATCCACCAAAGCTGTGTAATGGAACAAGACTCTTGATTAAGAACCTGTTTCCACATGTAATTAAGGCAACCATTTGGACAGGATGTGCCACAGGAGAAGATGTTTTCATTCCAACAATTCCTCTCATTCCATCTGATTTGCCTTTGGATTTTAAACGCCTCCAGTTTCCTGTTCGACTGGCATTTGCTATGTCCATCAACAAGGCTCAGGGACAGTCCTTGAAAGTAGTTGGAATCGATTTAAAATCTCCATGCTTTTCTCATGGTCAACTTTATGTGGCCTGTTCAAGAGTTGGAACAGCCAAAAATCTGTTTGTGTTTGCACCTGAACGAAGAACTAAGAATGTCGTTTATCAAAAGGCTCTCGAATAAGGAGTAGAAGATTACTTCACATTACTTGGCCAATTTAGTCTGTGTGGAATATCTCTGGTGTTGAAATATATGTTGTGAAATGCTTCTATTAGCTTAGTTTTTGCCTTTTAATAATTACATTTCTATCTATTTGTTTTGTGTTTTTTGTGTGAAGAATACATTTTTGTTAACACATTCTATTTTGCTAACAGCAGTTATTAACCCGGGCGAAGCCGGGTAGTACAGCTAGTATATATATATATATCTTTTTTGTTTGTTTAAAATACAAAGGAAATGTGTAATCTTTAACTTTAGGTTCCTTTAGAGATCATTTCATCTTTAACTTGCTTAACTGTTCACAATAACAATAATTTTGACCAGGGGTGCCAAACTTTTACATGCCACTGTATAAAACAAGTACTAATAGTACAACATTAAATTAAATCACAACTGTTTCTATAAGGCTGGTGTCACGGGGTTTACGCAACGGAGTGAAGCCAGAAGACCGCAGCGTCTGAGGGCTCCTACTCCGGCTCCGAGAAGAAGCACTTCTCATTCATTTTAAGACATGTTTTATTTCTTGGCAGAACAGGGGTTACAAATCTTGGTGCTCACAGCTGAGCTCGGTTAGCCACTCCTTTTCCCTTTATAATCTGGGCTCTGATTTTAGTCCTCGTCAGAGCTAGCTTTTGCTGCATGGCTAATGGAGGAAGAGGAGTTATTATGAGAAGGAGAGTTGGAGGGATTATCAGAGACTGCTGTTTGGTTTGTACGCATGGTAATTCCTTCTCCTTCTCCTTTTTGGTTTATTCCCCTACCTTCACAGCCTGGTGCTTCCCTCTGCTGTATGTGAGTGAATATTTTGTGTGCCTGGAGTTTTCTGTTTACCCCTGTCTGTGTAGCCTTGTTTGTTGGGTGGGTGTCAGGGAGATATTAAGAAAATATGAACCATTTCTCCAAAAGCCCTCTTCACCCCTCCCTTATCTACCATTTGTCAAAAGAGAAGAGCTAACAGTCCAGCATGTCTCTCTGCAAATTATCACCTACAGCAGAAGTGACTTGCAAAGCTATAACCTAATTAAAATGCGAGGGTCTTTCTCCCTGGCAGCAGCAGGGGATGATTAGACACCTGCTTTCAATCAATTTACATGTAGCTTTTGAAGCTTGCTTCCCAGGACAAAAAAGGGAATTTAAAAGAGGGTCCCAGGATGCCCGGCACCGATACAAAATATGGAATAGCTCAAGTTCCATAATTCTGATAATAAGGGGACCCATATTTTTAGTGGCAGGATCAGCTAAGGAACAAGATGCTTATTTTTTCATAGCCGTAAGCCCCTCCAGGGAGCTGTTGCGCAAGAGCACCATAATAATGGATCGCTGTTATGCCATGTGTGGTCTCTAAATGAAGGTAAAATCATAATAGAAAACATGGCATCACTTTTCGGCTTTTGGGATCAACCAGTGATAAGTTATCCCAAAAACCAAATATCTTAAATAATATGTGCAGGCTAGAGTCCAGCCCTGTGATGTCAGCACAGGGGGTGTGTGGGCAGATCTCCCCTTAGGCAGAAAAGAGTCCACAGAGGATAGATGAGCAGTCATTGCCGGGAGTATATGTATCATAAGCAAGGGGTCGCGTTCACTGAACACTCTGATCAAGTAGAGTGTCTCCCCTCCAGCTATATTGAATCGTCTCTGCAATCATATAGTAAGTTTCTTCTTTAATCCTTATTATTTTGTGTAACTGTATATGTATTGTATTGTCTCCATTTGTAAAATCTTGCATATATTTCATAACACTGCCTCCGTTTTGGATTAAATATAAAATTTAATAGCTCTGTTTCTCTTGTCCTGTAATTGTTCCCTCCCCCAAAGCCATATACACTACCAGAAAGCAGGGGCCGGCCAGGCTTGTATTATAGCTCAAATTCGGCCGGTGGTGGCAGTGAATTAAAATAATTGGGCTATTGTGAAGCTGGCAGTAACCATACGGGGTGTATACACATAATCCATGTGTTGGAATGCTCGCTTGCCGAGGGCTCCGTAGTGACTAGTCTGGTTCGTGTGCTCGTGAATCCCTGACGAAATCCGGACAGAGTGATGGCAACCGTGAGATATTGTGTGATCTCCCCGGTGTTGTCCCTGTGGAACCCTGACAGTGGGTGTTCTACGTTGCACAGTAGCGCCCTCTTCCCTGGGTGGGGAAGGAAAACAGACAGAGGGCTAACTCAGGATTTAGAGCGAGGGCGGAGGCCCCAGTATCCTCACCTTCAGAGATATCCCGGGGAATAGGCTGAGCTAGGGCTCCCCCTAGTGTTAGGGGCAGGGTACAAGCCCCTGTTCACCATCCAACTGTGCGGTGACATTAGCTCTGACCGTAAGCATTTTTCTGTTCCATTATGGATCCAATAACTGGTCTGACAGGGCATTTGCAGCAGCTTAGTCTAGAGGTGGCGGATTTATGCACGGTGGTTTTGCAGTCTCCTAATACATCTGGTGTGGGAATCCGTCTCTCAGGCAAACCATAGTGGAGCCCAAGGTTGCATAGCCCGACAGGTTCTCTGCAGGGCGTGACAAGTTTGTCGTTTTCCAAGAGGCCTGTAAATTATGCTTCAAGTTGCGTCCGGTTTCCTCAGGTACTGAGGAGCAAGGTGTGGGGATGGGGGTGGTACTCTCGCTCCTTCAGGGGGATCCTCAAGCATGGGGGTTCTCTCTCCCGGACTCGCAGTCCCATCAGATGATGGAGATTTTTTTTCAGGTACTGGGCCTTATACAGCTCTAGCAAAAATTAAGAGACCACTGAACAGTTTTCTATTGGAAAGCATGGAAAGACTGGTGGAAAGCATGCCAAGACGCATGAAAGCTGTGATTAAAAATCATGGATAGTCCACCAAATATTGATTTCTGAATAGTGTTGAGCCACCCCCGTAGTGTTCGAGTTCGGTTCGGTTCGTCGAACACCCGTGTGTTCGCCGAAATGTTCGTCGAACTGTTCGTCGAACACCTTCGAACACCGTTAAAACCAATGGCAGGCAAACAAAAACACATAGAAACACATAGAAAACACCTTCAAAGGTGTCCAAAAGCTGACAAACTGCTCAGAAGACATAACTAACACATGGAAAAGTGACAAGTACATATAGTCATGCGAAAAGAAAAGAGGTGGAGGAATAAAAGGAGGGGGAGACACAGATATAGGCATGTCATGCCCTTCTAAAATCCAAAAAGTGAGAAGCCGACACGGCCAGTCCGTTCCTGCCCGTGCCACCTCCGTGTCGCCGGGTTTGTACCAGAGCCGCGGTGGACCCTGACGGCCAGCCCCCCTCTCCCAATACTGGTGCCTGTCCGCTGGTGGGTCGAGCGAGCCCCCCTGTGGTGGAGGCAGCTCTAAGCTTTTTAATTTAAATTGTCTCTCTAATTTGAATGAATACACTTTAAATCCTTTTACAAGGATCTATTGGAGGGCAAGTCTCATGCCAGCAGCAGCGTAATTCCAGCTCCAGTAGCGTCCACTAAAGCTGCTGCAGTTAAAAAGCTTTTATAAGGATCGAGCTCGGCTGTCCACCGCAAGGCATCCTACTGCCAGTCCCAGCCCCTATGCCTTGGGGTGCCTCCTGATGCTCTTCACTGAGTATCCCGTGGTCCCGAAGCATTTCCTTTGAAAAAATTAAGTGTCCAAACTACAGGTGGTGTAGCTTGCTTAACAGCCGGGATAATCCGCTGACTAGCAGACACAGCTTCTAGGCACAAAGTATTTCCTGGGCTAGATGCAGTTAAAAATTTGTAATTAGATACTCTCATTGGATGCTGAGAAAGCATTCCATAGAGTCTCCTGGCACGCCATATATTATTCTCTTAAAAAGCTTGGGGTAGGGGTCTAGGGGACCCTTTTATAGCCAAAATCACGGCCCTGTATCGCAATACGTCATCTAGGCTGAAGATAAATGGAACTGTACCACCCTGAGGGCTTGGTTGCTACAGAGGTATTGCACCTCACCCAGAGGTGTGATATCTCACTCTCAGGTAAGGATGGAGTGTGGATCAGGACCCGACACCTGCATGCATTACACCACATTGCCGTGGGGCAGGGCGACCAATATGCCCCTGAGATGGGCACGACAGTCCCTGTCCCTGGCTGGAGTGGGGGGAGGGAACACTGAGGAAGGGGAACCCTGTAGTGCAGGAGTAGGGAGGAAGCAGTTCCTGGGTGCATTGAGAAGGGAGTATAAAAGGTGGACACCATCTTAGTTCAGTGCAGAGAAGTCTGAGCAGAAGTGACAGGGAGCAGGGGCTCTGCATGAGCTCTGCTCCGGAGGCGGGCCTAGTAACAGAGGCCCAGGCCTGGAAGAGGGAGAAGGAAGGAAGAGGAGCGGAGAAGGCTCCAGGAACGAGGAACGAAGGGATCCCAGGGGTGCGGACGGGCGAGTTGCCACCGCATGCCCGAATCCACCTGCGTGGAGGGGTCAGGCCAAAGGGGGAGACCGGTCCCCGAAACTAGTGGAGGCGGGAAACGACCCTCAGCTAGGAACCGGAGGCTGTGACATTTTATGTGGCGCAGCCCCTCGCTACACCCGCTAGGAAGGCACCACATAGGGTCAGGGAAACTGGCACCAAGTTTTCCAAGAGGAGGCCCGAGGCAGCCGGACAGAAGGGTTTGTAAGAAAGGCCAGACAAAGGACACACAAAGGGGGTCCTGTGAAGCACTCCAAAGTTATCTGGGAGTTGTTTGAGCCCCTCACCTGGTGAGCACAGTACGACGTGGGCAGCCGTTACCTGCAGAAGTGGTCTGGATAATAAGAACTGTGAGTAAAGGCCCTGGACTGCATCACTGACTCCGTGTCGTTACTGCTGCTGCCCTGCATCATCACCCCCATCCTCCGCATACACTGCCCTGAGGCTATACTCCTCCCGTGGGGAGTTATGCTACGCTCTGCTGCACCCACAACACCAGCCTCAGCGGTCTGCCCTGCAGCGGCGGTTCACTCTGACCGCAATCCACGGGTGGCGTAGTCGGACATTTAAACATCAAAACCACATAAATAGTTCCGCCACTGGTTTGACCGCCCTGAGCCACGGAACCGTGTCGCCGCCACGGAGACTACAACCACCAGCATCCACCAAAAAGGGTCCGGCTCCGGGTGTCCCAAGGCCCAGGGGGCGCGTCAGAACATTTTCATCACCTTTCATACTCACCAATGGGACAAGGCGGGGATGTCCTCTGTCCCCTCTCTTATACATCCTAGTGATGGAGCACCTGCTCTCATCAATTCGCCATAACCCCAATATTAGGTGGATTGAGGTGGGAGGCACCGAGTACAAGTGCTCTCTATTTGCTGATGATGTCCTAGTATATATCACTCAATCACATATATCCATCCCTGCTGTTATGGCTGAAATAGATCACTTTGTTACATGGTCAAACTTTAAAATCAATGCAGCGAAGTCTGAGGCCCTCGATGTCTCCCTCCCCAAATCCATACAGGATTCCATCCAGTCCAACTTTCCCTTTGCCTGGACCTCACAGGATAACAAATACTTAGGAATTTGTATTCATAGAGACCTCTCCCGTCTATGTTATCTTAATTTTGGACCCTTTATTGAACAACTCCATACAGACCATGGTTGGCAAGTTAGAACTGTAAGATTCACTACGTGAACCACTGGTGTTTTGTGGAAAAGCACATGTACACTGTGTTCCAAATTATTATGCAAAAAGTGTTTAGGAGTGATAAGGTAAGAATTTTTTTGTTTGTCAGTTAAACTCATTGATGGTGATGTGTGTCAGAGCTCTTTATATCACTGTAAGCAATTGCAGACACCTGTGCTAATTAGTTTGGCAGGTGTGTCCAATGAAAGGCAAGACTACTTAAGAAGTCTGTCCCACATTATTAAGAAGCCTACATTTTCTGCCAAAATGGGAAAGAAAAAGGATGTGTCGGCTGCTGAGAAGAAACAAATTGTGGAGTGTTTAGGTCAAGGCATGACTACAATCAACATTGTGCGATGATCAGGATGAAGTGTCTTGGCAATCAAGAAGTATGTAGCTGATTCACAGTACACACGTGTGCGTGCTGATAAGGGCAAATTGAGGACTCTTTCCTACAGGCAATTACGTCAGGTTAAAAGAGCAGCGGCAAAAAAGCCTTGTCATAGCAGCAGACAAGTTTTTGAAGCTGCTGGTGCCTCCAACGTCCCCCGAACAGCAAGATGCAGGGTCCTTCACAGGTTTGCAGCTGTGCGCACGTCATCCTGTCGACCTCCTCTATCCACTGCACACAAGCAGAAACGGCTCCAGTGGGCCAAACATTACATGAAGACTGATTTCAAAACTGTTTTGTTCACGGATGAGTGCCGTGCAACGCTCAATGGTCCAGATGGATGGAGTGGAGGATGGCTGGTTGATGGACACTCCACGCAAACACGGCTACAGCGCCAACAAGGAGGAGGTGGAGTAATGTTTTGGGCTGGAATCATGGGGAGAGAGATTGTCGGCCCCTTTAGGATCCCTGAAGGGGTAAAGATGAACTCCATAATGTATGTGGAGTTTCTCAAACAGCACTTCCTGCCATGGTTCAAGAAGAAGAGCCGTGTATTCCACAGCAAGATCATTTTCATGCATGATAATGCACCGTCTCATGCTGCACATAACACATCTGCATCTCTGGCTGATATGGGCATAAAAGGGGACAAACTTATGGTGTGACCCCCATGCTCCCCTGACCTCTATCCCATTCAGAACCTCTGGAGCATCATCAAAAGGAGTGTCTATGATGGCGGGAGGCAGTTCACATCTAAGCAACAGCTCTGGGAGGGTATTCTGTCCTCATGCAAAACAATTGAAGCAGAAACCATCCAAAACCTGACAAATTCAATGGACGAGAGAGTACAGAAGCTCCTTTCGAACAAGGGGTCCTATGTGCAAATGTAACATCACCTAGAATAAAGTTTTGAGTTGAAAACTGTTTGATTTCAGTTTCTAATAACCTGCTAATGCTTATAAATTCAAAAATGACCATTTTTTTGTTCTTTATTAAAATGAAAAGGTTGATCGAAGAGTGTGGGGGATCTAAGAGTGTGGCAACCTAGTAGTCAGGATTACTTCGAATTCTGACAATCTGAGGGTCATGTTGCAGGTAGTGCAGCAAGAAGGCACTTATGTGTCTTGCGCATCTCGGAGCCCCAAAATTATTTTCCGGGCTAGATGCAGCTAAAAATTATTATTAATTTTAAATCTGGTGGAGCTTAGTATAGATGGCCTAATAGAATCAGTACTGCACACTGCTACAAAGCCCAAATTATTTTCCAGCCAAGATACAGATAAACATGATTAGTAATTTGAAAGCTTAAAATGGTTGGTGAGGTGATTTTAACCAATCATCAAGCTTTTACTCTCCCCAGGATGACACAGGGGTAGAAAAGTCGTTTCGGATCCATGATTTGTTCATCTTTATGAACGTGAGTCTGTCTACATTATCAGTGGAGAGCCGCGTGCGCTTATCTGTCAGCACACCACCAGCAGCGCTGAACACACGTTCAGACAGAATGCTGGCTACGGGGCATGACAAGATCTCCAAGGCGTAAGTGGCTAGCTCCGGCCATTTATCAAGATTGGAAGCCCAAAAAGAGCAAGGGTCCAGTGACACAGTCATGGCTTCAATGTTTACTTGGAGATACTCCTGTACCATCGTCTCTAGGTGTTGACTATGTGTCAGACTTCTTGTCTCCTGTGGCCTTGCAAAGGATGGGCTAAAAAAGTGGTGAAATGATTCCGCAAAATTGATGTTACCAGCAGATACTGTGTTTCTGTTACGGTTTGAGTGCTGAACACTCGACGGTCCCATGGTTGGCAAGTTTGAACTGTTAGATTCACCACTGGTGTTTTGTGGAAAAGCACATGTAAGATTCTGCAACAGTCTCTGCTGATACTCCAGCATGCGTGCATCCCTTTCTATGGCAGGAATAATTTCTGCAAATTTACTTTTGTACCGGGGATCTAACAGTGTGGCAACCCAGTAGTCAGGATTATTTCTAATTCTCACAATTCGAGGGTCATGTTGCAGGTAGTGCAGCAAGAAGGCACTCATGTGTCTTGCGCATCCAGGAGCACCAAGTCCCTGTTGCGTTGGTGGCGAGGTAACAATCATGTTTCCTTCCTCTGTCCTCTCCCCCCAACCTCGCACAACAGAAATGTGATCAAGGTCTCCCTCATCTGATGAGTCTTCCATCAGTTCGTCCTCCACTTTTTCCTGGTCTCCTGCACCTTCCTCACTAGTTTGGCTGCTACCATGCGCCCTGGTAAAACCATCTCCCCCACCCTCACATGCCTGCCGCCTTGGTGCTGCCGACCGTCTGGACCTTGCAGATGTTATCCCTTCCGCATACAACTCCTCCTCTACTTCCTCCATCTCCTCTTGTGCCACCACCTGACTCCGAATTCTGTTTAACATGTGCTCCAGCATGTAAATCACCGGAATAGTCATGCTGATAATGGCATCGTCAGCACTAAACATCTTCGTCGCTATTTCAAAACTGTGCAGAAGGGTGCATAGGTCCCTGATCTGAGACCACTCCTCCAGCGTGATTTGCCCCACCTCTGGATCTCGTTGGCCCGGGCTATACGTCAGAACGTATTGCACCAGGGCTTGTCGGTGCTGCCACAGTCGCTGTAACATGTGCAGAGTTGAATTCCACCGGGTAGGCACATCGCATTTTAGCCGGTGAAGTGGCAGGCCCAACGACTTCTGTAGAGATGTAAGTCACTGAGCTGCGGGATGCGAACAGCGGAAGTGAGCACACAGCGACTGTGCCCTCTGCAGAAGGCCATCTAGTCCGGGATAGTGGGCTAAAAATTGCTGGACAACCAGGTTCAACACGTGAGCCATACAAGGCACATGTGTGACATTGCCCCGGCGAAGGGCCGCACCCAGGTTTGCAGCATTGTCGCACACGGCCTTCCCTGGTTTCAGGTCCAGTGGAGACAACCATTCATGAAATTGGTTCTCCAGAGCTGACCACAACTCCTCAGCTGTGTGACTCACATTTCCCAGACATTTCAAAGTAAAAACCGCCTGATGACGTTCAGCCCTACTGCCAGCATTGTAAGGAGGTGTGCAGGATCCCTTCTGCGCAGTTAGAAAGCTTGTGGCATGACCAGACAGGCTTTGGGTGCAGGTGGAGGACCGAGAGGAGGTTGAGGAGGCAGAAGCAGTGGAGGAACTTTGAGATAAAGAGGATTGACGCACAACTCGTGGGGATGGCAAGACTTGGACAACAGCCCCTTCTCCTGCTGTCACCATAGTTACCCAGTGCCCAGTCAGCGACATGTAACGCCCCTGTCCAAGCCTACTCGTCCAAGTGTCTGTGGTGAAATGCACCCTGTCACACACAGAGTTTCTCAAAGAAGCGGTGATGTTGTGTGCGGCATGCTGGTGGAGCGCAGGCACACCTTTCTTTGAGAAGTAGTGCCGACTGGGCATCTGGTACTGGGGCACTGCGACGGACATGAGGTCTCGAAAATCCTCTGTGTCTACCCGGCGGAAAGGCAGCATTTCTGCAGCCAAGAGCTTGCAGATGGTGAAATTCAACCTCTTAGCTTTCTCATGGCTAGGAGGAAATGGTCTTTTACTTGTCCACATCTGAGGGACCGAGGGCTGGCTGTTGTGCTTAGACGGGGTTGATAAGGGTGTCCCCGGCAAACTGCCGGTCTGTGAGGAAGATGCAGGTGGACATGTTAGGTTGCCTTGATCCAAAGGTGGTGCTATCGATGTCGGACAGCGCTCTACACCAGCTGGTGTTACCACTTCCAAAGAAAATGATGACCTGCCAATCACGCTGGCTGTTGCGGGTAAAGAGGTGGCAGGTCTGCGTCCCAAAACAGATGTGACTGCTGTCCCCCCAGTCACAGAGGATGAAGAGGCCGCGGATGCACAAGATGTGGCAGACGGTGGTTGGCCCGGCCGGCTAGGCCGCATTGTAGCACAGTGAGCTTCCCACTGCAACTTATGCTTCATGTCCATGTGCCGGTTCATGCATGAAGTACTCAAACTATGTATTTTTTGGCCTCTACTTAGCTTTTGCTGACAAATGTTACAGATATCACGAGTTGGGTCATCTTTATCAATCTGAAAAAATGCCCAGGCTATGCAAGGCTTAGCACCCATGCGACCTAAAGAGCCATCACGACTTGTGGTGAGAGGCAGAGTTGTGTTTGAGGATGCAGTTGTTGACGTGCTTCCAGTACTACGTCTCTGTCCAGCAAGGCGCAACTTGACCTCGTCATCACTAGCATTCTCCTCCACCTCCTCTGCTGACCTCATCTCTTGGCTGACTGTGGGTTGACAGTAAGTGGGATCTCCAACCTCATCATCATCACCCTGTGTGTTATCACACCCGTCGTCCTCAGAGCCAACCTGTTCCTGCCTTGACAAAAAACTAAAGTTGTCGCTCCAATCAGGTATTTGAGTCTCATCATCGTCCTCCTCATTGTCTCCACAAACAGGAGTTACAGTTTGGGAATGAGGGTCTACATTATGGTCAGAACCTTCTGCGTCTGGTCCTGGATCCGACTCATAAAGATTCTGGGCATCAGTGCAGATCATTTCCTCGTCTGGATTCACAGAAGCGCTGGAGCCGACCACTGATTCCCAGGCTATAGTATGAGTAAACAGCTCTGCAGACTCAACCATCTGTTCTACCTCATACTCAGACGGGCAGCTGGAGATTTGGGAGCTGTGAGGAAGCAAGTGCGATTGGGGTGACACCTCTGAGGACTGGAGTATTTGTGATATTGAAGTCGATGTGGAGGAGAGCCCACTTAAAGGAGCACTTGATATCCGTTGAAGCACCTGCTGTTTTTGTGCCTCATCTGGAATTTGTAGCGATTGGCGTGGTCGTAAGAAAGGGATCTTATCACATTGTCCGCTAAAAGAAGTAGACATCTTAGATTGGCTGGAAGATGGTCTTTCTTCTGCAGATGTTACTGTTGCTTTAACACCTACCCCACGGACACAACCTTTTTCCCCTTCCCAACACGCCTATTCCCCTTTCCACCAGCAACAGGCCTTTTTCCACTCATTTTGGTGGTTAACTAATTCACAACTCTGGAGTTGTTGGCACAAAAAAACAATGGATGGGAACCGAGCAGAATTGAGTGGCCAAACTGTGGTATTAGGCCAAAACTATTGGCTGGGTTAGATGCAGAAAAAAAATTATATTCAATTTGCAACCTGATGGAGGTCAGTATAGATGGACTAATAGACCAAGTCCCACACACTGCTAGAAGCCCAAATATTTTTTCAGAGCTAGATGCAGAAAAAAATTATATTCAATTTGCAACCTGATGGAGGTCAGTATAGATGGACTATTAGAACAAGTCCCACACACTGCTAGAAGCCCAAATATTTGTTCAGAGCTAGATGCAGAAAAAAATTATATTCAATTTGCAACCTGATGGAGGTCAGTATAGATGGACTAATAGAACAAGTCCCACACACTGCTAGAAGCCCAAATATTTTTTCAGAGCTAGATGCAGAAAAAAATTATATTCAATTTGCAACCTGATGGAGGTCAGTATAGATGGACTAATAGACCAAGTCCCACACACTGCTAGAAGCCAAAATATTTTTTCAGAGCTAGATGCAGATAAAAATTATTTTTAATTTGCAACCTGATGGAGGTCAGTATAGATGGACTAATAGAATAAGTCCCACACACTGCTAGAAGGCCAAATATTTTTTCAGAGCTAGATGCAGAAAAAAATTATATTCAATTTGCAACCTGATGGAGGTCAGTACAGATGGACTAATAGAACAAGTCCCACACACTGCTAGAAGCCCAAATATTTTTTCAGAGCTAGATGCAGAAAAAATTATATTCAATTTGCAACCTGATGGAGGTCAGTATAGATGTACTAATAGACCAAGTCCCACACACTGCTAGAAGCCCAAATATTTTTTCAGAGCTAGATGCAGATAAAAATTATTTTTAATTTGCAACCTGATGGAGGTCAGTAAAGATGGACTAATAGAACAAGTCCCACACACTGCTAGAAGCCCAAATATTTTTTCAGAGCTAGATGCAGAAAAAAAGTATATTGAATTTGCAACCTGATGGAGGTCAGTATAGATGGACTAATAGAATGATGCTATGCCCAAAAGTTTTTACTTCACTAGGTGCAGTAAAAAAATTCTATACACATGTGGTGTAGCTTGCAACACAGATAGGCTGCTCCACTGACTAACACACTCTGCAATAGGCCGAAAAGGATTAGCTTTGCTAGATTTAGCCAAATGCTGTGAAAAAAACTTGCACAGCACTGGCACAGACCTGCCTGGCAAAAACTGATAGGAACTGATGTAACTTAGTCCTGAAAAGGACTGCAATTACAATTAGTCTTTACTCCCAACCTATCTATTTAAGAGCACAGACCTGCCTGATAAAAGTCGTAGGAAATGCTGTAACCTAGTCCTTAAAAGGACTGCAATCACAACTATTCCCTACTCCCAAGCTATCTGTAGATTTGTGCGAAAATTGGCTTGAAATTAACAAGGTATAGCGCACACAGCAACAGCGGTGCCGTCTAACACGCAGCTGCAGCAGTGAGAAAATGGTGGCGACGGGGAAAATGGCTGGGTCTTATAGGGCAAGGACATGTGACATACACTGACAATGACACATGCCCTTGCTTGTGTGAAGAAAAGCACTTCGCTCCGTGTGCGCGCTGCTGATAGGCTGACAGATTGCACCTCCCCACTGTAAATGCGGGAAAGAGAAAAAAAAATGGAGATCTTCATTATTCCTGCAGAGATCCATCCCCTGCCCCTCCCCCCACCCCGCTGTACACTCAAACTGCGTATTAACATTAATTTTCATCATTACTGAGATAAAATCCAGTTATGATTTTGGTGCACGAACAGTTATCGAACATAACCTCGAACAGCCGAATTTTTTTCAAATCGTTCGTGTTCGCTGAACGGCTCGAACACCGCCCAAAACAGCTCGAATTTGAGATTGGCGAACAGTTCGAGTCAAACAACGCTCATCTCTATTTCTGAACAAAACCTGAGTTAAAACATGGGTAATTTGAGGTCTGAAAGCACTGTTTCTTTTTTAGCATTTTGATACTTTATCATTTGCTGCAAATAAATACAAAATTTTTAGCTTTGAATTTCGGAGACATGTGGTCAGTAGTTTATAGACTAAAACAACAATGTACATTGTACTCAAAAATATACCTATAAAGAGAAAAATCAGAGAAAATGAAAATTTTGCAGTGGTCTCTTAATTCTTGCCAGAGCTGTATATGATGACCCCGATCGTGTCTCTTTAGCTAAGTCCACACTGCGCCAACTCCAGCAAGGAGACCGGTCAGCGGAGGAATATTTCTCAGAGTTTGGAAGGTGGGCCATGGATACTACGTGGAATGACCCCGCACTCTGTAGTCTGTTCTGTGAGGGGCTTACAGTAAGGGTGAAGGACGCCTTGGCCACGTATGAGACCCTTGAATCCCTTGAGACAGCTATGTGTCTGGCAATCCTGGTTGATCGCTATCTTTGGCAGAGACATAGGGAGTCTCCTTCGTTTATGGGTATTCTGGGATCAAGGGAGGTCAGCGTTGAACCTACTATGGAACTCATGCAGGTGGGAGCGGCATTCTCCCCTGGGAAATTGTTGGTAGTCTGGCATAAGGGAGGAGAATGTTTCCTTTGTGGGAAAAAAGGACATTTCGTGGGCACTTGTCCTTCCCGACCCCAGAGTAAACAGCCGCCGGAGAGACTTGATAGCTTGGGTTGCTGGAAGGTTATCAACCCAGGTGTATTTATCACCTCTGTGGGCAGGACATAGTTTTTCCTACCAGCCACAGTCCATGTGGATGGAGTTAAGGCGGAGGTGTTGGCCTTCCTGAACAGTGAAGCGGGGTTTAATTTGATCGACTCTAGGTTCATCCTGGTTCAATGCCTCGTCCCACATACTCTGTCCAGAGCCATACCCATTGTTGCCATCGACTCCGCCTTCTTGAGACAGTGCACTTTACTCAAGTCGTCCGAGATATGCGGCTTCAGGTGGGGGCTATGCACACTGAGATGTTAGACTGCTATGTACTAGATGGTCTGCCCTCACCTGTAGTTCTGGGACTACCTTGGCTCGCTCTGCACAATCCTGTGGTCAATTGACAGATTCAGGAGATTGTAAGATGGAGTGGGTGTTTTCAAGAGCACTGCTTGAGTACACGGTTGGCTAGGTTGGATACCCGGTCTGTGCCTAGTTACCTGTCAGATTTTGGGGATGTGTTCTCGGACAGGGGTGCCAAGAACTCCCTCCTCATCATCCTTATGATTGGGCCATAAATCTCGTTCCAGAGGCCAAGCTGCCAAAGAGCAGACTCTATAATATATCCGGTCCGGAGAGGCCATGAAGGACTACATGACGGAAAGCCTGGGAAAGGGTTATATCAGACTATTCTCTTCCCCCATTGCCACTGGGTTCTTTCTTGTAAAGAAGAAAGATGGGGGGTTACACCCTTGCCTGGATTTCCGTGAACTCAATGCGATCACTGTTCGTGTATCCGCTTCTTCTCATTCCTGACATCTTCAATCAAATTGTAGGGGCAAAACGGTTCTCTAAGATGGACCTTAGGGGGAAGCATATAATCTCTGCCTGAGGGACTGTCACGCCAGGTGTGGGAAAGACTTAGTGCAACACAGAGGGAAGAGAGCCCAGACACTAGGGAAAGGGGGAAGTCGAGAACTCCTAGTCTGGTCTAGTGTCACCCTGTCTCAATTACCGTCCCTATATTGCCTCTTCAGCAATCGCCGCACGGGTGCCTCACCCTGTCTTTCCCTGGCATATGGCTAAGGCTAGGGATGGGAGGAGATGAGCACTAGTCGATCTCCACTAAACTCTATAGACAACAAGGGTAGACAAACAGGTGGAGAATGCTTAGCTTTAGACGACTCCAGACAAATGCGAACTCGGCCTCAAGCTCCAAAGAGTATGAAGTACTGCTTTTGCTAATCCTACACTAGTAGAAATGAATATAGCCAGCACCTCCCTCTCAGACAAAGCAGGTATATGTACACTCAGGCTAGGGAGCTAATTACCAGAGGGAGGTAGCCTCTAGGTCCTAGAGACAGCCTCTCATCTAAGATGTTGTCTGAAATGCCAAACGTAGAGATCTCCTACAAGCAACTGCAAGGGAGACTGTCTGTCACCTCTGATACACCTGTGACAGTACCCCCCCCTCTACGAGTGGCCTCCATACAGGATGACCGGGTTTCTCAGGAAAAGAGGTGTGGAATGAGCGAACCCATCTGGGAGTGTTTATCTCCGACGCTGCATCCCACATCCTCTCCTCTGAACCATAGCCTTTCCAGTGCAACAAGTACTGTAGAGAATGACATGGGAGACGAGAATCTACAATCCTCGAAATCTGAAACTCCAGACTACCATCAACCATTACTGGGGGCGGTGGTAGAGGTGAGGACTCAAGAGGTTCCACATACTTTTTGAGTAAGGACCTGTGGAGCACATTGTGGACCTTAAGGGCCTGAGGAAGTTTTAAGACGAAATGCTACCTGGTTAATGATGGCAGTTATTTTACAGAGACCAATAAACCTAGGTCCCAGCTTCCAAGAAGGAACTTTCAATCTTAAATTCCTGGTAGACAACCACACAAAGTCATTCACATTCAGGTCCGGACCTGGCAAGCGTTTTCTGTCAGCCATACGTTTATACCTGTTTTCCATTATCTTTAAATTACTCAGAACACCCTGCCATACCGAGGAGAGCGATGAAGCAAAACGTTCCTCCTCAGGAACTCCTGAAGCTCCCCCCCACTAAAGGTACCAAACTGTGGGTGATAACCGTATGCACCAAAGAACGGTGACCTGCCAGTGGATTTTTGCCGATGATTATTAATGGCAAATTATGCCAGCAGTAAGGTATGCCCAATCCTCCTGATTTTCAGAGACGAAACACCTGAGGTAGGTCTCCAAGTTCAGATTGTCACGCTCAGTCTGACCATTCGACTGAGGGTGGAAGGCAGAGGAAAAGGACAGCTGCACCCCCAGTCGAGAACAGAATGCCTTCCAAAACTTGGAAACAAACTGGGTCCCTCGATCTGACACCACATCGGACGGAACCCCGTGAAGCTTCACAATCTCATTTATGAACACCTGAGCTAGTGTCTTGGCATTTGGAAGTGCAGGCAATGCGACAATGTGAACCATTTTACTGAACCTATCTACTACCACCAAAACCACTGTTTTGCCTGCAGAAACCGGGAGGTCAATAATAAAATCCATGGACAAGTGTGTTTATGGCCTACTAGGGATATGTAGCAGAAGAAGAGTACCAGACGCACTGGTATGCGAAACCTTAGAACATGCGCAAATACTACTGTGGCGCCTTGCAGCGCACAGGTGCCACATAGCCCAGTAGGGTGCATAGATGGACTTCTCCACAAGAGGCCCTCACACATTCACACACCCCCTCCCTACCACCTTAGACCACCATAGGGAGCCCGTAGGGACATATATATAGTGAGGGTGGAGCCAGGCAGCTCAGTTAGTTTAGTGTTTAGTCTGAGAGTGTGCTGGCACTTAGACCAGTGAAGACGCAGCTCTTCTGCTGCTGAGTAGTGAGGGCCCCGAGTGTGGCTGACAGCAAAGAGGAGAGGAGAGAGGAGTTGAGGGGGCAGAGGAGCATACCAGGCTCACCCCGAAATATACACCGGACACCGGGTCCGCGCCTACAGGGACCCTATATACCCAGTAGGGACCACTGGATACCTGGAGGACTACATGTCCCAGGTCGACCAACTCTGACTACTGTACCAAGGCTAGGAGTCACGGAGGCCCCAGCGTCCAGGGAGAGTGATCTCCAAGAGAAGGCCCTACCACCAGGTCAGCAGGTGCAAGAGAGAGAGAGACTGTTACGGATCCGGGTGGTGGAACCTCTGTGCCGCGGTGCAAGGAGGGACCCAGAGGGGCGTAACTAAGTATCAACTCAGACCGACCCTGGTCGTACGGCGGTTAACGACTCCGTGACCAGGGAGGGACCGAGCAGAGGGACCAGGTGCTACTCTGGGGACGACCTTGTAAGAGAGCAGGTGGCTCCCATTGGTCAGCAGACTGGGACTGACCGGTATAGCGGATGGACACAGCAAGCAGGCAGAATTCTCTGGGTTAGTTGACAGGTGGTCACGGCACGTGACGGCAGAGCAGGCTGAAGTTTCTAGGTTAGCAGACGGGTAGTCACGGCAAGTGACAGCAGGAGCCTCCAGGTAGGCTATCAGGTGGTCACGGCAAGTGACGGCCAAGCAGGCTGAAGTCTCTAGGTTAGCAAGCGGGTGGTCACGGCATGTGACAGCAGGAGCCTCCAGGTAGGCTATCAGGTGGTCACGGCAAGTGACGGCCAAGCAGGCTGAAGTCTCTAGGTTAGCAGGCGGGTAGTCACGGCACGTGACGGCAGAGCCTCCAGGAAGACTAGCAGGTAACAGGCGAGTGCTCCCAGGTGAGCGGACTAGCAGGCACGGCATGTAGCAGGCAGGTAACTGGCAGGTGCTTCCTGGGAAGCAGGCGGACTTGCCCATAGACAGACTGGCGGGTAGAACGGAAGACAGACTGTCGGGCTGGAGAGTAGTCAAACTGGCGGACTGGAATAGTAGTCAGACTGGCAACTGGACCTGAGGGCTGAAGCAGAGGTAAGTATGCTGTGCATCAACTATTGTTCAGGCACCTCCATTTTGGAGGAGGTGCCTTATATATGGGAGGTCCTCCGGCTATTGACCGGGGACTCCTTAGGACGGCGCGCGGCCCCTTTAAGAGAGGGCGAGCACGTGCGTGCCCTAAGCACAGTGCCCGGGAAGCTGCGTGTGCCGGCAGCAGCAGGAAGAGGAGCGCAGGAGGACGCCGCGCAGGGAGCGGGGAGGTAAGAGGGATGGCGTCTCTGCCTGGCAGAGGGAAGAGACGCCGATGCTACAGAGACAGTAATAAAGCCAGGCCTAGCTCCAGGCAGGTCAGAAGCAAGTAAAAGCAACTGATCAGGAGGCCCTAAAACCCGCTCACTGGGCAGAGTCCAGAAGTGCACTCTGCGTACCGAGTACCCTGGACCATACCTGCATTTACACCAGTAAAGATACCGAAGCGAACCCCCGTGTGAGTGTCTGTCATTTCTCCATGAACCACCCAGGCCATCTCTCACCTGTTCCACCATCCATTCTCCCACGCTTCCCTGAGGCCCGCTCCACCTGTGGGGATCCGTTCCATCATAAGCTGCCCTAACATCTGCCTCAGAGGACTGCTCCGCAGCGGCGGCTCCCTTTAGCCGCATTCCACAGGTGGCATCGCGAACTTTACAAATCCCCTATAAATAATTCCCTTTTTTGGTTGACCGCCCTGGGCCACGGACCGGGCCAGCCACCGTGATATCCCCCCAGCATCCTTAGGCCCAGGCACCGAGTACCCCATTGCCCTGGGGGCGCGTCAGCTTCTGGCGTCACGAACAGGATTCCGTGCCCGTTGCCACCGGGTACTGTGCGCCTTGAAAGACTGTAATACTTACTGTGGTGAAGATTTCCCGCCATTCCCGAGGTTTCCCGCCATTGTCCGCCATTTTCCAGTCGCCACGTGGAAAGAAGAGGGGCGTAACCGCGGGAATCGGAGAGGCGTGACTGTGAAAAGCGCACGAAGCCCAGGACACGCCCCACCCTTGACGTCGAACCAGGAAGCGTCAGGTCCTGGAAGGAGTAAAGTGGACGCTCTGACATCAGACGCCAGCGACGCAAGGTCCTGGAAGAAGACCGTCACCCGCGGAGCTGCGGCCTACCTGATAAAGAGTGAAGAAGGTAGGCTACGGTTTACTAGGGGGGCGCAACCATGGCCGACGACCAGCAAGCCGCCGGAGCACCGGTTAACGCTCCTGATATCCAACTTGCGCCCGGCGCTGCACAGGCCGGTGTGGCTGCCCCACCACCAGGGGTCGTGACTCCGTTGATACCCATGGCCCTGTCATATATCCCTGGAACTAAGTGGCTTCCCCAGTATGATGGCAGACCAGACACCCTGTCTGGGTTCAAGAGAAAAATATGCGGTGTACTGGACATGTATTCTATGACTGGTAAGCAGAGAGCAGCTGTTGTGCTGGGACAATTGACTGGTATCTTTAAGAGACTGCAAACTGTGTTTGAAAACCGCACCGAGACAGATCTCCGGATGAGGTTCTACCATTGTACCCATAAACCTGAGGACAGTATCCGGGACTATGCCTGGCGCTTACAGGAGGCCCTGCGGGCACTGAAACAGGTTAGTCCAGCCAGCATCCAGGATGAGAATAAAATGCTGACGGAACAGTTCATCCAGGGGTTGAGGTCCCAGGAGGAGAGCAGAACTGTACGGTGGTGGGCCTATTTATTCCAGCTCCGCCCTTCTGGCTTTGCTGGACTTCAGTGTTACTTTGACTTTTAATCTAGCCAGGTGCTTTGTACCTATCTCTATAGTTTGCTTGGTCCTTGGACCTCTAAGTATTTTGGTCTGTTTGTCTTTTAGCTCCGCTACAACTTCTGCTAGGAGGTGTCCAATTTTGTCCCAGTCCTTAGTACTTTTAGGGACCCCTCCCTTATATCTATAGGTCTGCGTTCAGACTAGCTGAGGACGAAGGCGGGTCTGTTCACAAGGAACAGGTTGCCCGCTGCATCGTAGGGAATCAGCTTAGTCCTATTGTAGGGACAGTTTTCCTATCTTTCCTTAGTTCTTGTAGCAGATCATAACAGTAAGTCCAGCCCAAAATCAAAAGAAAAAATCCTAAGGAACGAGATCCGGAGATCAGCATGGTGTCTGTTCAGGAATTGGCTCAACGCCTACAGGGATTGTCTCTTGAGGTGGCCGAGCTCCAGCAACACGTGAGTAGCTGTCCTGGAGCGCATTTTGTTCAACCGAAGGTAGGACTGCGTGATTTTTTTTATGGTAAAAAAACAAGATTTTTTTTCCTTTAAAAATGCTTTTTTATTAAATTTTCATTTGAGACCCAGGTCCTCTGGGAATGAATCACAGCGCATTGGGTTTATCATGTCACTTTTGCGCAAGGAACCACAGGGATGGGCCTTTTCTCTCCAACCTAATGATCCGTGTTTTAGATCAATGGAAGATTTTTTTTCTGCTATGGGGTTGTTGTATGACGATCCTGATCGAGTCTCTTCTGCTGAGACACAACTGAGACGTTTAAAGCAGGGGTCAGGTGATGTTGAAAATTATTGTACTCACTTCAGAAGGTGGTCTTCTGAAGTGAGATGGAATGATTCGGCGTTAAAATGTTTGTTTCTTGCTGGTCTAAGTGGAAGGGTTAAGGATCTGCTGATTGCTTTCCCTGCACCTGGAAACTTGCAAGAAGCCATGCAATTAGCTATACGGGTGGACAGGAGACTGCGTGCCAGGGTTAATGAGGAGAAAACTCCTGCTATGGCAGCTCCTAGTCATCAGAGAGTCTGCTCTGACGACGGAGAACCGATGGAGATTGGGGCGATGCCACTCCGCTCTCAGGAAAAAGACCGCAGGTTTTCCAAGGGATTGTGTTTTTACTGTGGTAAATCTGACCATTTTGTCAAGAACTGTGAGCTTCTGTTAAACAAATAAAAAAAAAGGTCAGTTACGTCCGTATTGCTTGTTTAAACTCTAAGGGAGTGTTTCTTTCAGGGAGTACCTCATTGCAGGAGGAGTTGATTGAATTTCAGGTTTTTGTGGATTGTGGTTCTACACTGAACGTGATTGATAAGGGATTTTTGGAAAAACTTAAATTGGAACCTAAACCTTTGTCATCTCCTATTTCTGTGGTTGCTGTTGATAACACTCCTTTGAAATGTGTTACTCACAAGGTTTTTGAATTTCCCCTCACTATTCATGGTATTCACCAAGAGAATTTGGATTTAGTGGTATTAAATAATTTACCTTCTCCAGTAGTGTTAGGTTTGCCATGGTTAAAACTGCACAATCCTTTATTGGACTGGTCTACTAATGAGATTAAATCTTGGAGTCCTAAGTGTTATGATAAATGTTGTAACGGTCGCATTGCTGCTGTGGAAAGAGAGGAATTACCTGTACCTATTCAGGATTTTTGGAAGGTTTTTTCAGAGGAGGAGTCGCAAATTCTACCTCCTCATAGGGACTATGATTGCACCATTGAGTTTGTTCCTGGAGCTAATCTTCCCAAGAGTCGCTTATTTAATTTTACTATCCCTGAAAGAAAAGCCTTGGAGGAATACATACAGACGAGCTTGGCTGCTGGTCACATTAGACCTTCTAAGTCACCTGTGGCTGTTGGATTTTTTTTTGTAAAAAAAAAAAGATGGCGGTTTATGTCCATGTCTGGACTTTCGCAAAATTAATAAAATTACCGCACACAATTCCTACCCACTGCCGTTAATTCCTGACTTGTTTAACCAGTTAGTGGGGGCCAAGTGGTTCTCTAAAATTGATCTCCGGGGGGCATACAATTTGTTGCGAATGAAGGAGGGTGATGAATGGAAGACTGCTTTTAACACCCCGGTGGGTCATTTTAAGAATCTGGTTATGCCTTTTGGTCTTACCAATGCACCAGCATTTTTTCAGAACCTTATTAATGACATCCTGAGACCTTTGATTGGTAAGAATGTGGTGGTGTATTTGGATGACATTTTGATTTATTCGCCAGATCTGGAGTAGAGATGAGCGTTGTTTGACTCGAACTGTTTGCCAATCTCAAAATTCGAGCTGTTTTGGACGGTGTTCGAGCCGTTCGGCGAACACGAACGATTTGAAAAAAAAATCGGCTGTTCAAGGTTATGTTCGATAACTGTTCGTGCACCAAAATCATAACTGGATTTTTTCTCAGTAATGATGAAAATTAATGTTAATACGCAGTTTGAGTGTACAGTGGGGCAGGGGGAGGGGCGGGCGGAGGGGCAGGGGATGGATCTCTGCAGGAACAATGAAGATCTCCATTTTTTTTTCTCTTTCCCGCATTTACAGTGGGGAGGTGCAATCTGTCAGCCTATCAGCAGAGCACACACGGAGCGAACTGCTTTTTTTCACACAAGCAAGGGCATGTGTCATTGGCAGTGTATGTCGCATGTCCTTGCCCTATAAGACCCAGTCATTTTCCCTGTCGCCACCATTTTCTCACTGCTGCAGCTGCGTGTTAGACGGCACTGCTGTTGCTGTGTGCGCTATACCTTGTTAATTTCAAGCCAATTTTCGCACAAATCTACAGATAGCTTGGGAGTAGGGAATAGTTGTGATTGCAGTCCTTTTAAGGACTAGGTTACAGCATTTCCTACGACTTTTATCAGGCAGGTCTGTGCTCTTAAATAGATAGGTTGGGAGTAAAGACTAATTGTAATTGCAGTCCTTTTCAGGACTAAGTTACATCAGTTCCTATCAGTTTTTGCCAGGCAGGTTTGTGCCAGTGCTGTGCAAGTTTTTTTCACAGCATTTGGCTAAATCTAGCAAAGCTAATTTTTGGCCTATTGCAGAGTGTGTTAGTCAATGGAGTAGCCTATCTGTGTTGCAAGCTACACCACCTGTGTATAGAATACCAATTTTTTTACTGCACCTAGTGAAGTGAAACCTTTTGGGCATAGCATCATTCTATTAGTCCATCTATACTGACCTCCATAAGGTTGCAAATTGAATATAATTTTTTTCTGCATCTAGCTCTGAAAAAATATTTGGGCTTCTAGCAGTGTGTGGGACTTGTTCTATTAGTCCATCTATACTGACCTCCATCAGGTTGCAAATTAAAAATAATTTTTATCTGCATCTAGCTCTGAAAAAATATTTGGGCTTCTAGCAGTGTGTGGGACTTGGTCTATTAGTCCATCTATACTGACCTCCATCAGGTTGCAAATTAAAAATAATATTTATCTGCATCTAGCTCTGAAAAAATATTTGGGCTTCTAGCAGTGTGTGGGACTTGTTCTATTAGTCCATCTATACTGACCTCCATCAAGTTGCAAATTGAATATAATTTTTTTCTGCATCTAGCTCTGAAAAAATATTTGGGCTTCTAGCAGTGTGTGGTACTTGTTCTATTAGTCCATCTATACTGACCTCCATCAGGTTGCAAATTGAATATAATTTTTTTCTGCATCTAGCTCTGAAAAAATATTTGGGCTTCTAGCAGTGTGTGGGGCTTGTTCTATTAGTCCATCTATACTGACCTCCATCAGGTTGCAAATTGAATATAATTTTTTTCTGCACCTAGCTCTGAAAAAATATTTGGGCTTCTAGCAGTGTGTGGGACTCAATGCATTAGGCCATCTATACCAAGCTCCACCAGCTTTTAAATTAATAATAATTTTTAGCTGCATCTAGCCCTGAAAATATTTTTTCTTCCCAATAGTGGTAGCAATAGAAATATGGGGTGCGCGCCTGGCTTACAAAAATATATGCTTCATAACAAAAAACACCAGCCTAACGCACTGCATTAATAAGATGGCATCATCGTCTCTCCCAGTGCTAGGCCTACTACCCAGGCTATCATTCCTGTGCCTAAAACACAATGTATGGGTCCGCGCTAGCCACTATGCTGAGGGGTCTAAAGCTGCTGCTAACGCTTTATAACAATTCAATTGGCAGATTTTCACAGAGCTCTTCCACAACGCCCACCCATCGGGCAACAGTTGCCCACCTTCCCTATGGGATCTAGTGGCGAATAGTTGATGCCATTAATCAGAGCGTCAGTTGCCCCGTCGACGTGGCAAGCATACGGTAAGGCATGGGAAGAGTGGACACGACTAGTAGCAGGCAGACGGGTTGACCAATGTGAACAAGCCAGATCACAAGTCACCATAGAATTTCTCCACCAGCTAATGATGAGGGGCATATCAGGGGCATCAGCGCAGCGGTGTCTGACCGGAGTAGCATTTCACTTCCAACTACTGAATTGGGGAGATGTGACAAAGATTCATCATCAGACAATCCATAAAAGGGTGGAAAAGGGGTCAGCCAAGTCAGGAGTGTAGACGTCCCGTCCCGTGTCACTAAAACTGATTTCTCACATCATATCCCTAACACCATTAACATGACACTCACAATTTGAAGCAACACTACTGTCTACTGCATTTGTGATCGCCTTCTTCGGGGCGCTATGCATAAGCGAATTAGTCCCTCAATCCAAAATTACCACCAGTGGAGGCTTATTACACCAGGACGTAGTCATAGCCAATAATGCAATACGTCTAAGCATACACAAATCGAAAACGGTTCCAGCGGGCAGGGGCACTTGGGTACTTCTGCAACCCACAAACGGTACACTGAGTCGGGTAACAATAGTAAAAACATATCTAACCATCAGATCACAAAGTAATTTCTTCCTATCACACATTGATGGAACGCCATTATCAAGATACCAGTTCCAAGCTATATTTAATAAATGCATAACATCGGCAGGGAACCACCCCAAAGATTACGGGACACATTCATTCCGCATAGGCGTGGCCACGGAAGCAGCAAGAGCAGGACTGTCAGAAACGGAAGTTCAGAGGATAGGGAGATGGCGATCCACGTGTTTGGCAAGATACATAAGACCGGACTTGTTATCCTAACGTGGTTTGTTTCTTTTACAGGTGACGCTAAGCCAACAGTGTGGGTGATAGGCCTTTATATATATTGGGCAGAAAAAAGGGCAAAAGTCCGCCCAGGCGGGAGGAAATTAGAGTTTCATAACACATATTTCAACTGGAGAGGTATTAGAGGCCTGCAATGGCCACAGGTACTAATGGAGGTAATCAAGGTAGGGAGAGAGGCAAGATGTCCGGTCATCTTAGTTATCCAGGCCGGGGGAAACAACCTAGGTCATCACAAGAGCGCATAACTAATGGAAATAATGAAACTAAACACTGAGCGCTTCAGAGAATTTTTCACAAAACTAGCTATAGTATGGTCAGAGATTGTGCCGATAGCGGTATGGCAAGGTGCGCGAGACATCATGGCCATCGAACGGACAAGGCGGGTAATAAATATTTGGATGGCAAAATTTGGAAGAGACAGAGGCGGTGTAGTGGTACGACACCGACAACTGGAAGGAGATAAAGCAGGCCTCATACGGCCCGACGGTGTTCGCTTAATGGATATTGTACTGGACATATTCCTGTCAGGACTCCAGGACGGAGTGGAACAAGCGTTAAGAGTGATGGGTGGGGGTCAGAGTCCTGCATACGAGTACGCAGGATCCTCCGTGGCCTGGAAATAGAAAGGACATGTTGGAGAGTTACACTTGTTGGCCAACTTGCCGGAGTGGAGACCCAGGGCATGCTGCAACAAGCTGAATTATTTTAGAAATAAAATGCCTTTCTAATGGAATGAGTATAAAGAGTTAATAAAGCTGTGACCGATCCTCACCCATCCTGTTGTAAGAGTTACATTATTGTATTGTCAAGGAAAGGGGGGGGGTAGGGGGGCTGAGCATCTGGGTTTGGTTGGGGGTCCCCACAGTCTGCCTAGGCTAGATGCATTTAAAAATTCTTATTAGATACACAGGCGGTGCAGCTTGCTTTGCAGCTGGGCTACTATGCCCAAAGTATTGCCTAGGCTAGATGCATTTAAAAATTCTACGCTGACTAGCAGACACTGAAGATTTGGAGCAGACCTCTGAGTAAACAGCTCTTCAGACTCAACCATCTGTGTTACCCCAAGCCATAGTGTATGTAGTTTCTTACAGTTAAAAGGGGGGGGGGGGAGCGACCCAACCCACCTGGAATTGACGATGCCAATGTCACGTAAGACACAGCAAGGGGACTCCAAAAAGAGTCTCAATTTTTTCCCAAAATTGTGGCACAGACACCACTTAACCCTAGAACGCATACCTGGGGCCTCGCAGACCCACCCTGTTAATTGTTTTCTATTTTCTGCAAGATTACTTTAGTTAGAATTTTGAAACTCTAGGTATTCTTCATGTATATAGTTGTTTGTCATTTGAGTTTGAGTTATTCCATGTTATTTGCACACGGGCCTAAAAGGCCCCAGGTATATGAAAGTGTACATTTTTATGGTCATGCGTTCTAAGGTTAAGTGGCATCAATTGCCCCACAGTTGCTTAAAATGGTTGGTGAGGTGATTTTACCAAATCCTCAAGCTTTTAGTCTCCCAAGGATAACACAGGGGTAGAAAAGTCCTTGCGAATCCATGATTTGTTCATCTTTATGAACGTGAGTCTGTCTACATTCTCAGTGGACAGCCGCGTGCGCTTATCTGTCAGCACACCACCAGCAGCGCTGAACACACGTTCAAAGAGAACGCTGGCTGCAGGGTATGACAAGATCTCCAAGGCGTGCGTGGCGAGCTCCGGCCATTTTTCCAGATTGGAATACCAAAATGAGCAAGGGTCCAGTGACACAGTCATGGCTTCGATGTTCACTTGGAGATACTCCTGCACCATCCTCTCTAGGCATTGACTATGTGTCAGACTTCTTGTCTCCTGTGGCCTTGCAAAGGATGGTCTAAAAAAGTGGTGAAACGATTCTACAAAATTGCTGTTACCAGCAGATACTGTGTTACTGTTACGGTTTGAGTGATGAAGACTCGACAGTCCCACGGTTGGCAAGTTAGAACTGTGAGATTCACTACGTGCACCACTGGTGTTTTGTGGAAAAGCACATGTAAGATTCTGCAACAGCGTCTGCAGATACTCCTGCATGCGTCAATCCCTTTTTATGGCAGGAATTATTTTGGCAAATTTACTTTTGTACCGGGGATCTAAGAGTGTGGCAACCCAGTAGTCGGGATTACTTCGAATTCTGATAATCTGAGGGTCATGTTGCAGGTAGTGCAGCAAGAAGGCACTCATGTGTCTTGCACATCCAGGAGGACCAAGTCCTTGTTGTGTTGGTAGCGAGGTAAGAATCATGCTTCCTTCCTCTGCCCTCTCCCCCCAACCTCGCACAACAGAAATGTGATCAAGGTCTCTCTCATCTGATGAGTCTTCCATGCCCATCGCCAGTTCGTCCTCCACTTCTTCCTCGGCTCCTGCACCTTCCTCAACAGTTTGGCTGCTACCATGCGCCCTGGTTAATCCCTCTCCCCCATCCTCCCATGCCTGCCGCCTTGGTGCTGCCAACCGTCTGGACCTTGGAGATGTTATCCCTTCCGCATACGACTCCTCCTCTACTTCCTCCACCTCCTCTTGTCCCACCACCTGACTCTGAGTTCTGTTTAATGGGTGCTCCAGCATGTAAATCACCGGAATAGTCATGCTGATAATGGCATCGTCGTCAGCACTAAACATCTTCGTCGCCATTTCAAAACTGTGCAGAAGGGTGTGTGGCGCCCCTGAGGGTTCAGTCGCCACAGAGTTACTGCATCTCACTCAGAGGTGTGGTATCTCACCCTCAGGTAAGGAAGGCGTATGGCTCGGGACCCTAACACCTACATCCAACACATACCCGCAGTGGGGGTAGGGCGAGATTGCTCCTAAGGGAGAGCACAGTCCCAGGTCCCTAGCTGGTGGGAGGGTCCTATGTAGTGGGTGCTTAGGGGAGCAGCTTAGGGGAGCACGTGACAGGGAGAGCATAAATAGGAAGCCATCTTAGAAAGAGCAAGCCAGTCAGAGGAGGAAAAGTGACAGGAGCAGAGGCTCGGCATGAGCTCTGCTCCGGAGGCGGGCCTAACCTGGGAGGCCCAGGACTGAAGGAGAGAAGAGAGGAGTGGGAGCAGGAAGGCTCCAGGAACTGAAGGAACCCTAGGGCTACGGGCCGTGCAGAAGGCCACCCGTACTCCCGCTGCTACCAGGAGGTAGAGGGGTCAGGCCAGATAAGGGGAACCGGTCCCTCAACTAGCGGAGAAACAGCAAGGCTCAACTAGAAACCGGAGGCTGCAGCATTTCATGTACTGCAGGCTAAAGTCCACACCAGTCTCACTAAGAAGGTAGCCACATAGGACCCAGGGGACGGAACACAAGTCGCCCGCCAAGGCCCGAGGATACCGGATGGAAGTGTCACTGGGTGTGAGGTGCAGGGAGAAGGCCAGAGAAAGGACACACAGAAGGGGGTCCTGCTAAGTACTCCGGAGCTATCTGGGGGTGGACTGAGCCCCTCACTGAGTACGCACAGCACGACGGGTGAGATTGCTCTGGTACCTGTAATCTGGACTGCAACAACTGTGAGTAAAGATCTTGGGACTGCATCACACGGACTCTGTGTTCATTACTGACTCCCTGCACTACAACCACCATCATCCACCCACACTGCCCTGAAGCTACACTCTTCCTGTGGGGAGTAATAATACCATTGCTGCAAAACCACCAGCTTCAGAGGACTGTTCCGCAGCTGCGGCCCCTTTGGCCGCACTCCACAGGTGGCGTAGTCGGACATTATAAAATCCATATATACAAATTACCCTTGGATTGAACGCCCTGGGTCACGGACCGAGTCACCGCCACAGTGACTACAACACCCAGCGTCTACCGGCCCGGCTCAGGGTACCCCACGGCCCAGGGGGCGCGTCAACTTCATAGGTCCCTGATCTGAGACCACTCCTGCAGCGTGATTTGCCCCACCTCTGGATCTCTTTGGCCCAGGCTATACGTCAGAACGTATTGCACCAGGGCTTGTCGGTGCTGCCACAGTCGCTGCAGCATGTGCAGAGTTGAATTCCACCGTGTCGGCACATCGTATTTCACCCGGTGAACTGGCAGGCCCAACGAATTCTGTAGAGATGTAAGTCGTTGAGCTGCGGGATGCAAACGGCGGAAGTGAGCACACAGCGACCGTGCCCTCTGCAGAAGGCCATCTCGTCCGGGATAGTGGGCTAAAAATTGCTGGACAACCAGGTTCAACACGTGAGCTATACAAGGCACGTGTGTGACATTGCCCCGGCGAAGGGCCGCACCCAGGTTTGCAGCATTGTCGCACACGGCCTTCCCTGGTTGCAGGTCCAGTGGAGACAACCATTCATGAAACTGGGTCTCCAGAGCTGACCACAACTCTTCAGCTGTGTGACTCACATTTCCCAGACATTTCAAAGTAAACACTGATGCCGTTGAGCCCTGCTGCCAGCATAGTAAGGAGGTGTGCAGGATTCCTTCTGCGTAGTTAGAAAGCAGGTGGCATTACCAGACAGGCTTTGGGTGCAGCAGGAGGACCGAGAGGAGGTTGAGGAGGCAGAAGCAGTGGAGGAACTTCGAGATAAAGAGGATTGACGCACAACTCGTGGGGATGGTAAGACTTGGACAGCAGCCCCTTGCCCTGCTGTCGTTACCCAGTGCCCAGTCAGCGACATGTAACGCCCCTGTCCATGCCTACTCGTCCAAGTGTCTGTGGTGAAATGCACCCTGTCACACACAGAGTTTCTCAAAGAAGCGGTGATGTTGTGTGCGACATGCTGGTGGAGCGCAGGCACACCTTTCTTTGAGAAGTAGTGGCGACTGGGCATCTGGTACTAGGGCACTGTGACAGACATAAGGTCTCGAAAATCCACTGTGTCCTCCAGGCGGAAAGGCAGCATTTCTGTAGCCAACAGCTTGCAGATGGTGAAATTCAACCTCTTAGCTTTGTCATGGCTAGGAGGAAATGGTCTTTTACTTTTCCACATCTGAGGGACCGAGGGCTGGCTGTTGTGCTTAGACGGGGTTGAGTAGGGTGTCCCCTGCAAACTGCTGGTCTGTGAGGAAGATACAGGCGGACATGTTAGGTTGCCTTGATCCAAAGGTGGTGCTCTCGATGTCAGAGAGCGCTCAACACCAGCAGGTGTTTCCACTTCCCAATGAACTGATGACCTGCCAATCACACTGGCTGTTGCAGGTAAAGAGGTGACAGGTCTGCGTCCAAAAACATGTGTGACTGCTGTCCCCCCAGTCACAGAGGATGAAGAGGCCACGGATGCACAAGATGGGGCAGACGGTGGTTGGCCCAGCCTGCTAGGCCGCATTGTAGCACAGTGAGCTTCCCACTGCAACTTATGCTTCATATCCATGTGACGGTACATGCATGAAGTACTCAAACTTTGTATTTTTTGGCCTCTACTTAGCTTTTGGTGACAAATATTACAGATAACACGAGTTGGGTCATCCTTATCGATCTGAATAAATGCCCAGGCTATGCAAGGCTTAGAGCCCATGCGACCTGAAGAGCCACTACGACTTGTGGTCAGAGGCAGAGTTGTGGTTGAGGATGCAGTTGTTGACGTGCTTCCAGTACTCCGTCTCTGTCCAGGAAGGCGCAACCTAACCTCGTCGTCAATAGCATCTGTGACGCCCCGCTGCGCTTGGTATCACAGTGTTACAACTCTCCTGTTAGGTTTTTTTTAGTTTGCTGGTCACATGACCAGTTTTGCCTATTTAATCCGGCTCCACCCTTCTGGCATTGCTGGACTTCATTTGTATTTACTACTGTTGAGCTACCTTGGTGCTCTGTTGCCGTTCTCTGTTAGTTTTGCTAGGTCTTCTGACCTCTTTACTTTTTGTTGTGTGTTTGTCTTTGACTGCTACGATTTCTGCTAGGAGGTGTCCAACTTTTCCCAGTCCCTAGTTCTTGTAGGGATTCCTCCCTCACATCTATAGGTCTTCGTACAGACTAGCCGAGGACTTTAGCGGGTCTGATCGCAGGATCAGGTTCCCCGTTACATCGTAGGGATCTAGTTTAGTTCTATTGTAGGGACAGATCTCCTGTCTTTCCTTAGTCTCTGTAGCAGATCATAACAGTAAGTCCAGCCATAAAAAAAAAAAAAAAATTTCTCTAAGGAAAGACCTCCAGTTTTCCATCATGGTCTCGGTGCAAGATTTGGCTCAACGCTTGCAAGGACTCTCTCTGGAGGTGGCCAAGCTCCAACAACACGTGAGTAGCTGTTCTGGAGCGCATTTTGTGGAACCAAAGGTACGTCTGCCTGATCTATTTTTTGGCGAACAACAAGATTTTTTTTCTTTTAAAAATGCTTGTCTATTATATTTTCGTTTGAGACCCGGATCCTCTGGTGATGAATCACAGCGCATAGGGTTCATAATGTCACTTTTGCGCAAAGATCCTCAGGGATGGGCCTTCTCTCTCCAACCTAGTGATCCGTGCTTTAGATCAGTGGATAGTTTTTTTTCTACTTTGGGTTTGTTGTACGATGATCCTGATCGTGTCTCATCTGCTGAGTCTGAATTAAGACGTTTGAGGCAGGGATCAGGTAATGTGGAAAAATATTGTTCTCACTTCCGTCGGTGGTCTGCCCAGGTGGGGTGGAACGATTCAGCTTTGAAAAGCTTGTTTCTTGCAGGGCTAGGTGAAAGGGTTAAGGATTTACTGATTGCTTATCCCACACCTGGAAACTTGCAGGAGGCAATGCAATTATCTATACGGGTGGACAGGAGACTGCGTGCAAGGGTTAATGAGAGCAAATCCTCTGCTATGTCAGCTTCGAGTCCTGAGAGGTTCAGTGCTGACAATGGTGAGCCGATGGAAATTGGGGCGATGACACCCCGCTCTCAGGAAAAAGACCGCCGACTTTCTGAAGGCTTGTGTTTCTATTGCGGAAATTCTGGTCATTTGATTAAGAGTTGTGTGCTTCGTATGAAGAAAGAAAAAAAAAATGGTCAGTCATGCCCGTATTGCCTGTTTACATTCTAAGGGAGTATTCCTATCTGCCACTACTGCTGCTCAGGATGAATTAATTGAATTTCGGGTATTTGTGGATTGTGGATCTACTCTGAATGTGATTGATGGGGGATTCTTGGAAAAACTTAGATTAGAACCTAAAACTTTGTCATCCCCTATTGCTGTGGTTTCTGTCGATGGCTCTCCCTTGAAGAGTGTTACTCACAAGGTCTGTGAATTTCCCCTCACTATTAATGGTATTCATCAAGAGAATTTGGATTTGGTGGTATTGGATCATTTGCCTTCTCCAGTAATATTGGGGTTACCCTGGTTAAAATTGCACAATCCTGTACTGGATTGGTCTACCAATGAAATTAAGTCCTGGAGCCCTAAGTGTTATGACAAGTGTTGTAACGGGCGCATTGCTGCTGTGGATAGAGGGGAATTGCCTGTACCTATTCAGGATTTTTGGAGAGTTTTTTCTGAGGAGGAGTCGCAGGTTTTGCCTCCCCATAGAGACTATGATTGTACCATTGAATTTGTCCCTGGAGCGACTCTTCCTAAGAGTCGTTTATTTAATCTTACTATTCCTGAGAGAAAGGCTTTGGAGGAATACATACAGACAAGCTTGGCCGCTGGTCACATTAGGTCTTCCAAGTCTCCTGTGGCTGTTGGATTTTCTTTTGTAAAAAAAAAAGATGGCTGTTTACGTCCTTGTCTGGACTTTCGTGAGATTAATAAAATTACTGTACGCAATCCTTACCCACTGCCATTGATTCCTGATTTATTTAACCAGTTAGTGGGGGCCAAGTGGTTCTCTAAAATTGATCTCCGGGATGCATACAATTTGTTGCGCATGAAGGAGGGTGATGAATGGAAGACTGCTTTTAACACTCCTGTGGGTCATTTTGAGAATCTGGTTATGCCTTTTGGTCTCACCAATGCTCCAGCATTTTTTCAGAATCTTATTATTGATATCCTTAGACCTTTAATCGGCAAAAATTTGGTTGTGTATTTGGATGACATTTTGATTTATTCGCCTGATCTGGAGTCTCATTGGCGGAGCGTACGTGAGGTATTACAGTTATTAATGGACAATTCGCTTTTTGCTAAGCTGGAGAAATGTGAGTTCGCTGTACAGAGAATTAGTTTTTTGGGCTACATTATCTCCAGTGAAGGTTTTGAGATGGACCCGGTGAAGGTTCAGGCTGTACAGGAATGGCCTAGGCCTATTGGTTTGAAATCGATACAGAGGTTTTTGGGTTTCACCAATTATTACAGAAAATTCATAAAATTTTTTTCTATTATTGTCAAACCGCTGACCGATCTCACCAGGAAAGGTGCTAATGCGGTTCAGTGGACTTCTGAGGCCATTGAAGCTTTTGTGTTTTTAAAGGAGAGGTTCACCTCTGCTCCCATCCTTATGCAGCCTGATGTGACTAAGCCGTTTTTGGTTGACGTTGATGCTTCTTCGGTGGGGGTTGGTGCGGTGTTGTCTCAGGAAAACAAGGATGGAGTACATCCCTGTGCCTTTTTTTCAAAAAAATTTTCCGAGACTGAACTTAATTACGATATTGGTAATCGGGGATTGCTGGCGATTAAACTCGCATTTGAACACTGGCGTCACCTCTTGGAAGGTGCTGATTTTCCCATTCAGGTTTTCACTGATCATAAAAATCTGATCTATCTTGATGCTGCCAAGCGCTTGAATGCCCGTCAGGCTAGGTGGGCACTTTTTTTCTCGCGGTTTAATTTTTCCGTTACTTACATCCCGGGTACCAAGAATGTTAAAGCGGATGCTTTGTCTCGCAGCTTTTCTCCCATGGTCGGTGTTGAGGAGGAAGAGGAGACCATTTTACAAGAAGGTGTTGTGATTGCTGCTTTGGAATCCGTTTTGGAGGATGAGATTCTTAAAGCACAGGAGAATGCCCCATCTAACACTCCCCATGGGAGGTTGTTTGTGCCTAGGACCTTTAGGAGAGATTTGTTTGTTGAGTGTCATGAGTCTCGTTTGGCAGGTCATCCAGGAATTTCTGAGACCAAGATACTTGTGGGTCGCAGTTTTTGGTGGCCTGGATGGCAGAAGGAAGTCATTAAGTGGGTGCGCCAATGTACTGTGTGTGCTAGATCCAAGTCTTCGCATGCTCCTGCTGCGGGGTTGCTTTGCCCTCTGGAGGTTCCTAGTGCACCTTGGACACATCTGGCTATGGACTTTATTACTGACCTTCCTCCCTCTGAAGGTTTCACGGTCATCTGGGTGGTCGTGGACCGTTTTAGCAAGATGTGTCACTTGGTTCCCTTCATCAAACTGCCTTGCGCTAAGACACTTGCTAAGGCCTTTTTCAAGGAAATTGTCAGACTACATGGTGTTCCTACTGACATTGTTTCTGATAGGGGACCTCAGTTCGTGGCTCGTTTTTGGCGTGCCTTTTGTGACAGGTTGGGAGTCCATTTGTCGTTTTCATCCGGATATCATCCTGAGTCTAATGGCCAGACAGAAAGGAAGAACCAGGATGTTGAGCAGTTCTTGCGTTGTTTTGTGGCAGACAATCAAGAGGGGTGGTCTGAGTTTCTGCCACTTGCTGAATTTGCTCTTAACAACCATACATCCTCTTCTGCTGGGTGTTTGCCTTTTTTTTGTTGTTCTGGGAGACATCCGTCTTTTGGGTCATTCTCCAAATTGGTTTCGGCTGTGCCTGAGGAGGAGAGTTTTTCCGGTGATTTGGAGAGAGTTTGGACGGATGTGCATGGTAATCTTCAGAAGGCTAACAAAAAATCTAAGAGGTACTTTGATAGGAAACGGCAAGAGGTTTTGTTTGCTGTTGGTGACATGGTTTGGTTGTCCTCTAAGAATCTGCGATTGAGGATTCCTTCTAAAAAATTGGGTCCCAAGTTCGTAGGGCCCTTTAAGGTGCTTCAGATAGTTAACCAATCTGCTGTTAGGTTGGAGGTTCCTACGTCCTGGAGGATTAATCCGGTGTTTCATGTTTCTCTGTTGAAAAAAGCTGATGTGTCGGATGGTGACGCCTCTGCCACTGTTCCTCCGGTGGTGGAGGACGGGGAATATGAAATTTCCCGCATCCTAAATTCTAGAAGGTATAGAGGGAGTTTGCAGTATCTCGTCGCTTGGAAGGGTTTCGGACCTGAGGATAACTCATGGGTGAGGGCGGATGATGTTTCTGCTTCCAGACTTGTCCGAGCATTTCACAGGAGGTTTCCTGGTAAGCCTGGGCCTAGGGGATCCAGAGGATCCTCTTAGAAGAGGGGGTACTGTTACAACTCTCCTGTTAGTTTTTTTTTAGTTTGCTGGTCACATGACCAGTTTTGCCTATTTAATCCGGCTCCGCCCTTCTGGCATTGCTGGACTTCATTTGTATTTACTACTGTTGAGCTAGCTTGGTGCTCTGTTGCCGTTCTCTGTTAGTTTTGCTAGGTCTTCTGACCTCTTTAATTTTTGTTGTGTGTTTGTCTTTGACTGCTACGATTTCTGCTAGGAGGTGTCCAACTTTTCCCAGTCCCTAGTTCTTGTAGGGATTCCTCCCTCACATCTATAGGTCTTCGTACAGACTAGCCGAGGACTTTAGCGGGTCTGATCGCAGGATCAGGTTCCCCGTTACATCGTAGGGATCTAGTTTAGTTCTATTGTAGGGACAGATCTCCTGTCTTTCCTTAGTCTCTGTAGCAGATCATAACACACAGATCCTAGAAGAGTGTATTGATGGAATCCTCCACAAGAGGCCCCCATAAACATTCACACATCTCCACCTTCCACCTCAGACCAGCAGAGGGAGCCCATTAGGGATATAAATAGGGAAGGTGGAGCTAGGCAGTTCAGTTCCTCTGAAGAGTTCCTGCAGTAGAGAAGCCTAAGAGAGGTCAGTCTGCAGTGGAGCTCAGTCTAGTCTAGAGAACTCAGTTAATAGTTCAGCAGTGGAGCACGAGGCTCCTGCTAGCTAGATTCAGGGAGCCCAGATAGAGGTTAAGGTGTGCCAGCGCCATAAGATCGGTGAAGCGCGGTAATCTGCCGTTAGTATGTATAGCCTAGTGAGGGCCCGAGTAGGCCGAAGGCGAGTGGCGAGTTAGTGCATAAGGGGCAGAGGAGCTTAACCAGCTCACCCCGAAGCATTTACCGGACACCGGATCCGAGCTTACCGGGATCTCTATGACCCAGTAAGGCATAACCAGAATCCCTGGAGAACTACAAGTCCCAGGATCGCTAAGGTGCTGATATGCAACAGGGCCAGGAGACGCTTAGGCCCTGCATACTGGGAGCGTGAACTCCAAGAGAAGGCCCTACCACAAGGTCAGCCAGCGCAGGACAGAGACAAAGTTAGGCCTAGCTCCAGGCAGGTCAGAAACTTACTACGCAGAGGCAAGAAACAGGAGGCCCTACACCCGCTCATTGGGGAGGATCCTGATATGCACCCTTCACCCTACAGTGCTCCGGGATGTGCCTGAATTTCCTCCAGTAAAAGGTACTGAAGTGACTACCGTGTCCATTCCCATTCTTGCTCTGACCCAGCTGGGTCTCGCCTGTCCTGCATTCCCCCTGCATACGCTGCCCTGAGACCTAGCTCCACCTGTGGGGAGCTATACCATCGAGCTGCCTTATCACGGGTCTCAGTGGACTGCTGCAGCGCTGGTGCTTCTCACCAGATACCACAGGTGGCGTCATGAACTCTTATAAAATTAACAATTATCCACCCTTTTAAAGAGTGACAGGGTACGGGCCAGGGAGCCGACCACCGCGACATCCCCAAGGCCAGGCAAAGGCCCGGGTACCGAGTCGTCCCCATCCCCTGGGCTAGTCACATCCTCCTCCACCTCCTCCGCTGACCTCATCGACTGGCTGACTGTGGGTTGACAATAAGTGGGATCTCCAACCTTGTCATCATCACCCTGTGTGTTATCTCACCCGTCGTCCTCAAAGCCAACCTCTTCCTGCCCTGACCGAAAAGTCAAGTTGTCGCTCCAATCAGGTATTTGAGTCTCATCATCGTCCTCATCATTGTCTCCAACAGGAGTTACAGTTTGGGAACGAGGTTCTACATTATGCTCAGAACCTTCTTCATCTGGTCCTGGATCCGACTTATAAAGATTCTGGGCATCAGTGCAGATCATTTCCTCGTCTGGATTAACAGAAGCTCTGGAGCAGACCTCCGTTTCCCAGGCTAGAGTATGAGTAAACAGCATTGCAGACTCAACCATCTGTGTTACCCCATACTCAGACGGGCAGTTGGAGACTTGGGAGCTTTGAGGACGCATGTGCGATTGGGGTGACACCTCTGAGGACTGGAGTATTTGTGATGTTGAAATTGAGGTGGAGGAGAGCCCACTTGAAGAAGCACTTGATATCCGCTGAAGCACCTGCTGTTTTTGTGCCTCATCTGGAATTTGTAGCGATGGGCGTGTCCGTAAGAAAGGGTTCGTATCACATTGTCCACGAAAAGAAGTCGACATCTTAGTTTGGCTGGAAGATGGTCTTTCTTCTGCAGATGTTACTCCCCCCCCACCGCGGGGAGGCTCGACCCACCAGCGGACAGGCATCAGTATTGGGAGAGGGGGGCTGGCCGTCAGGGTCCACCGCGGCTCTGGCACAAACCCGGCGACACGGAGGTGGCACGGGCAGGAACGGACTGCCCGTGTCGGCTTCTCACTTTTTGGATTTTAGAAGGGCATGACATGCCTATATCTGTGTCTCCCCCTCCTTTTACTCCTCCAACTCTTTTCTTTTCGCATGACTATATGTACTTGTCACTTTTCCATGTGTTAGTTATGTCTTCTGAGCAGTTTGTCAGCTTTTGGACACCTTTGAAGGTGTTTTCTATGTGTTTCTATTTGTTTTTGTTTGCCTGCCATTGGTTTTAACGGTGTTCGAGGGTGTTCGACGAACAGTTCGACCAACATTTCGGCAAACACACGGGTGTTCGACGAACCGAACCGAACTCGAACACTACTCGGGTGGCTCAACACTAATCTGGAGTTTCATTGGCAGAGCGTACATGAGGTATTGCAGTTATTAAGTGACAATTCACTTTTTGCTAAGCTGGAGAAATGTGAGTTCGCTGTGCAGAGAATTAGTTTTTTGGGCTACATTATCTCCAGCGAGGGCTTTGAGATGGACCCGGTGACGGTTCAGGCTGTGCAGGAATGGCCTAGGCCTATTGGTTTAAAATCGATACAGAGATTTTTGGGTTTCGCCAATTATTGCAGAAAATTCATTAAGAATTTTTCTATAATTGTTAAGCCGCTGACCGATCTCACCAGAAAAGGTGCGAATAAGGTCCAGTGGACTACTGAGGCCATTGAAGTTTTAGTGTATCTCAAGGAGAGGTTCAGTTCTGCCCCCATCCTTATGCAGCCTGATGAGACCAAGCCTTTTTTGGTCGAGGTTGATGCTTCTTCGGTGTGGGTCGGTGCAGTTTTGTCTCAGGAGAACAAAGATGGGGTTCATCCCTGTGCTTTTTTTTTAAAAAAAATTTTCTGAAACCAAACTTAATTACGATGTTGGTAATCGGGAATTGCTGGCTATCAAACTCGCATTTGAACATTGGCGTCATTTCTTGGAAGGTGCTAAATTTCCCATTCAGGTTTTCACTGATCATAAGAATCTGATCTATCTAGATGCTGCCAAGCGCTTGAATGCCCGTCAGGCTAGGTGGGCACTGTTTTTTTCGCTGTTTAATTTTTCTGTTACTTACATCCCGGGTACTAAGAATATTAAAGCTGATGCTTTATCTCGCAGCTTTTCTCCCATGGTTGGTACCGAGGAGGAGGAGAGCATTTTACAGGAAGGAGTTGTGATAGCAGCATTGGACTCCGTTTTGGAAGATGGGATTCTGAAAGCCCAGGAGGATGCCCCATCTAACACTCCCCATGGGAGGTTGTTTGTGCCTAGAACCTTTAGGAGAGAGTTGTTTGTGGAGTATCATGAGTCTCGGTTGGCAGGTCATCCAGGAATTTCTGAGACTAAGAGACTGATAGGTCGCAGTTTTTGATGGCCTGGGTGGCAGAAGGAAATCATTAAATGGGTGCGTCAATGTACGGTGCGTGCTAGATCAAAGGCTTCACATGCTCCTGCTGCGGGGTTGCTTTGCCCTCTGGAGGTTCCTAGTGCACCTTGGATGCATCTTGCAATGGATTTTATTACTGACCTTCCTGTGTCCGAGGGTTTCATTGTCATCTGGGTGGTCGTGGACCATTTTAGCAAGATGTGTCACTTGGTTCCTTTCATTAAACTACCCTGCGCTAAGACACTCGCTAAGGCTTTTGTCAAGGAAATTGTCAGACTCCATGGTGTTCCCACCGACATTGTTTCTGATAGGGGACCTCAGTTTGTGGCTGATTTTTGGCGTCTCTTTTGTGACAGGTTGGGAGTCCATTTGTCATTTTCATCTGGGTATCATCCTGAGTCTAATGGACAGACAGAAAGAAAGAACCAGGATGTTGAGCAGTTTTTGCGTTGCTTTGTGGCAGACAATCAAGAGGGGAGGTCTGAGTTTCTGCCACTTGCTGAATTTGCTCTTAACAACCATACATCCTCTTCTGCTGGGTGTTCTCCGTTTTTTTGTTGTACTGGGAGACATCCGCCGTTTGGTTCGTTCTCCAAATTGGTGTCGGCTGTGCCGGAGGAGGAGAATTTTTCCGGTGATTTGGAGAGAGTTTGGACTGATGTACATTGTAACCTTCAAGAGGTTAACAAAAAGTCCAAGATGTATTTTAACAGGAAACGTCAAGAGGTTTTGTTTACTGTTGGTGACATGGTTTGGTTGTCCTCAAAGAATCTGCGGTTGAGGATTCCTTCTAAGAAATTGGGTCCGAAGTTTGTGGGACCATTTAAGGTGCTTCAGGTGGTTAACCAGTCTGCTGTTAGGTTGGAGGTTCCCTCCTCCTGGAAGATTAATCCGGTGTTTCATGTTTCCTTGTTGAAAAAAGCTGATGTATCGGATAGGGACGCCACTGTCACAGTTCCTCCGGTGGTGGAAGACGGTGAATATGAAATTTCTCGTATCCTGAATTCCAGAAGGCATAGAGGGAGATTGCAGCATCTCGTCGCTTGGAATGGTTTCGGTCCTGAGAATAACTCCTGGGTAAGGGCAGATGATGTCTCTGCTCCTAGACTTATCAGAGCGTTTCACAGGAGGTTTCTTGATAAGCCTGGGCCTGGAGGATCCGGAGGATCCTCATAGAAGAGGGGGTACTGATAGAATCCTCCTGTTAGTTTTTTTCTATTTTGTGGTCATGTGACCTGCTGCCTATTTATTCCAGCTCCGCCCTTCTGGCTTTGCTGGACTTCAGTGTTACTTTGACTCTTAATCTAGCCAGGTGCTTTGTACCTATCTCTATAGTTTGCTTGGTCCTTGGACCTCTAAGTATTTTTGTCTGTTTGTCTTTTTGCTCCACTACAACTTCTGCTAGGAGGTGTCCAATTTTGTCCCAGTCCTTAGTACTTTTAGGGACCCCTCCCTTACATCTATAGGTCTGCGTTCATTCTAGCTGAGGACGAAGGTGGGTCTGTTCACAAGGAACAGGTTGCCCGCTGCATCGTAGGGAATCAGCTTAGTCCTATTGTAGGGACAGTTTTCCTATCTTTCCTTAGTTCTTGTAGCAGATCATAACAAAACCCTTTACCTCATCACAGTTGGAAGGAGACCCAGGACAGCGACCCGGTTGTCAGCCGTATCAAGGAACTGATAACCCAGGAAGGTTCCTCCCTGGAGAAGGATGCTTCTCCACAAGCCAAGCAACTGTGGAATGAGAGAAGTCGGCTGTTCATCTATAGAGAGAAGCTGTTCCGAAGGTATGTCAACCCTAGGACCCATGAGATGGTATGGCAGATTGTAGTGCCCAGGACAGACATCCAGATGGTGTTGGAGGCCTACCACGGTCAAGCAGGGCACTTTGGCTGGAAGAAGCTGGAAACCCTCCTGAAGAGTCGGTTTTATTGGGTTGGAATGCGGAGTTCCATAGAGAGGTGGTGCCGGGATTGTGGACCATGTAGCCTCAGAAGAAAAGACTACAGCAGCCAGAAAGCACCCATGCAGTCTATCAAGACAACCCAGCCCCTGGAGATCGTCGCTCTGGATCACGTCAAGCTGTCGCCCAGCAGGTCAGGCTACTCCTATGCCCTGACCATGGTGGATCACTACTCCCGGTTCCTGGTGGTAGCCCCCGTCAAGGATCTGATGGCAGAAACTGCAGCAAGGACGTTTCAAACATACTTCTGCAGGCCCCATGGATACCCGGATAAGGTGCTGACGGATCAAGGCCCTGCCTTTGAAGCCGAGCTGTTCAAAGAGTTTTGCCATCTGTACAGGTGTAAGAAGATTTGGACTACGCCGTACCACCCTCAAACCAATAGTCTATGTGAAAAGATGAACAATATCATCATAGACCTGCTGAAGACCTTACCTCTGGAAGAAATGAATCAGTGGCCAGACAAACTACCTGATCTGGTAGATCTGTACAATCACATACCTGTGAGTTCCACCAATTGTACTCCATCGTACCTCATGAGATCAAGACCCGGAAAGTTGCCCATGGACCTGGAGCTTGGAGTGGTAGAGCCAGAAGCAGACATATCCACTGAAGACTGGGATATGACTCGACAGGAGCAGTACAAGAGAGTACAGGCCTGTGTCGAAGACAGTCTAAATAGGGTGAGAGATAAGCAGGAAGCACAGTACAACAAGAGTGCACCAGCAGAACCCTTAACACCTGGAGAAGTTGTGCTAAAGCGAAAGAGAAGAAACCACAAGCTTGACGACCAGTGGGAAAGAGAGCCTTACACTGTGTTGGATTCCATGTTCGACAATAGAAAAACCTGTCTACTCAGTAAAGATGGAGGCAAGACAGCTGTAACAGTCTCAAGAGACCACTTGAAGTTGTGCCCAGGTCTATTGAAGCCACAGGAAGAAGTACCTCTTATAGTGACTGAAGAATCCAAAGAAGATGTACTCCATACTGTCTTAGGAGATTTCCCGGCAGATTGGCCTCAACTGGATGGAGCCGTAATAATACCCGCGATGCACTTCTACCAGCAACCAGAAGACCCGCCACTGCAAGTAAGACCTGTAAGTGCCCCAGAAGAGCCTGCTTAGGAAGGATCCGGGGAAGAAGGATCACCAGTAGAAGCAGAGCCAGTAGGCCCAGCAACCAGTGTACTTGCCAGTCCCATCGAGAGGTTAAGACAGTTCTACAATTTGCCCACACGTAGATCTGATAGGGTATCAGACAGCGCAAACACAGACATCAACAACACCTCAGTACTACATAGGTCAACACGCAGTACAAAAGGCCAGATATCTGCCAGGTATAAGGAATAAGTTAGAAATACCTGCAGTGTAAATAGTTACCCAGTGGGGTATTGACTACTAATGTTTATTGTATAAACTGAAATATATGTGTAGCGCCCCGAGGGTCCGGCCGATACAGGGGTATTGCACCTCTGCCAGAGGTGTGATATTCCACTCCCGGGTAAGGATGGAGTATGGACCAGGGCCCAGTTAGCTGCATGCATCACACACACCCCATTTCCGGGGGACAGTTCAACGGTGCTCCCATTAGACAGTAATGCAGGCACGACAGACCATGTCCCTGGCTGGAGTGGGGAGGGGGGAGGAAAACCCGGTGATGTAGGAGCAGGAGGGGACGGTTCCTAAGCGTAGGTAGGAGCTCATTGGTTGCTGGTCACCTGAGCTCACACACTAGGGGAGGGTATATAAGGTGGGCACCATCTTAGTTCTGGGTCAGTTCAGTCAGAGAAGAAGCAGAGTGGAGATGTGACAGGGAGCTGTGGCTCAGTCTGGGCCCAGCTCCACGAGGCAGGCCTAGGGTGAAGGCCGGAGCCAGAAGGAAAGGAACAGAAACAGAAAGGAACAGAAACAGAAAGGAACAGAAAGGAACAGCAAAGAAAAGAGAAGTACCCAAAGTGTAGAAGGGCTCAGAAACAAGAAGGAAGAAGGGACCCTAAGAACTCATGAGAATACCGGGTGAAGGGTCAGGCAGATTAAGGGTACCAGATCCCAAGTTGGTGGAGGAGAAACTACCCTCAGCCAAAGACCGGAGGTCGTGATCATTTATTGGTGCGACACCTCACCAAACCTGCTAGGAAGGCACCATATAAAACAGCGGGGAACGGGGCCCACGTTTACCCGCGCAGATCCGCGGTAGATGGACAAAAGTTGGTCACTGGTGGGGCAGGCCAGAGAAAGGATAGAAGGGGGTCCTGTGCCATATTCCTGAACTGCCTGGGGGTTGACCGAGCCCCTCACCTGGTGGACGCAGCACGGCTCGGGCGGTCATTGCTGACAGAAGTGACTGGGAATATACGAACTGTGAGTAAAAGACCCTGGACTGCAACACGTTGTCTTTGTGCTTTTTGCTTCGCCAGCACTAACGGTACTGGGACTCCCTGCACCATCACCACCACCATCCACTACACTGCCCTGAGGCTGCACTCTTCACGTGGGGAGTTACACTACCTCAGCTGCATACACCATCAGCCTCAGTGGTCTGCCTTGCAGCGGCGGTTCATAATAGCCGCAATCCACGGGTGGCGTAGTCGGACATTAAATCATAAAAACCACATAAATAGACTGCCACTGGTTTGACCACCCTGAGCCACGGGACCGGGCCGCCACTACTATTCCCAGCGTTACACTGAAGCCCGGTTCCGAGTGCCCCAAGGCCCAGGGGGCGAGTCATATGTGTTTATTTAGTTACCCGTCAGGGTATAAAGACTTGTTGGCTGAGGACTGTGAGCAGCCCAAAAACTGTTCCTGTACATAGTTGCACTCCCTGGAGTGACCACAGAACAAAAACCCGTTTGGCATGGCCGAAGACGTGGTCCAGCACCTGGATCACTTATGCCCTACGTTGAGGGTTTTCAGGCGGGTCCCTCATGTTCTTTCTTCGGTGAAATGGACCAGGTTACGGGACTTACTGTAACTTTATTAATATTGTCATACTTATGGTTATTATTATAATTGTTATTGCTTTTACCTGTTTTTAAAAAAATGCTTCAGTCCAGGAGTACTGAATTGTACTAGCGGGGAATGTGGCGCCTTGCAGCGCACAGGTGTCACAGAACCCAGTAGGGTGCATGGATGGACTTCTCCACAAGAGGCCCTCACACATTCACACACCTCCACCCTACCACCTCAGACCACCAGAGGGAGCCCGTAGGGACATATATATAGGGAGGGTGGAGCCAGGCAGCTCAGTTAGTTTAGTGTTTAGTCTGAGAGTGTGCTGGCACTTAGACCAGTGAAGACGCAGCTCGTCAGCTGCTGAGTAGTGAGGGCCCCGGGTATGGCCGATAGCAAAGAGGAGAGGAGAGAGGAGTTGAGGGGGCAGAGGAGCGTACAAGGCTCACCCCGAAATATACACTGGACACCGGGTCCGCACCTACAGGGACCCTTTATACCCAGTAGGGACCACCGCATACCTGGAGGACTACATGTCCCAGGTCAACCAACGCTGACTACTGTACCAGGGCTAGGAGTCACGGAGGCCCCAGCGTCCAGGGAGAGTGATCTCCAAGAGAAGGCCCTACCACCAGGTCAGCAGGTGCAAGAGAGAGAGAGAGACAGTAATAAAGCCAGGCCTAGCTCCAGGCAAGTCAAAAGCTTAGCAAGTGAAAGCAACAGATCAGGAGGCCCTATACCCGCTCACTGGGGAGAGTCCAGAAGTGCACCCTGCGTACCGAATACCCTGGACCATAACTGCATCTACACCAGTAGAGGTACCGAAGCGAACCCCCGTGTGAGTATCTGTCATTTCTCCCTGAAGCGCCCTGGCCGTCTCTCACCTGTTCCACCATCCATTCTCCCACGCTGCCCTGAGACCCTCTCCACCTGTGTGGAGCCGTTCCATCATAAGCTGCCCTAACATCTGCCTCAAAGGACTGCTCCGCAGCAGCGGCTCCCTTTAGCCTCATTCCACAGGTGGCGTCACTAACTTTACAAATCCCCTATAAATAATTCCGCTTTTTGGTTGACCGCCCTGGGCCACGGACTGGGCCAGCCACCGTGATATCCCCCCAGCATCCACAGGCCCGGGCACCGAGTACCCCACTGCCCTGGGGGCGCGTCACTACAAGCAGCTACGTGTTCCATCACATCCCAATGCAACCCCGGCCACCAAAAACAACGAGAAAGGAGGTCCGTGGTTGCCTTACCACCTGGATGCCCAGCAAGCACAGAGTTATGATGTTCTTTAATTACTTTAATTGCGGCACAGATCAAATGGTACAAATAACTTTCCTAATGGGCAGGAGGCAGGGGCGTTCCCCTGTGTCTCCAACACCTCACCCTCCAGTTCAGGATAAAGTGCCAAAATGACTACCCCTTTCTGTAATATCGGAGCAGGGTTCTCATGGTCACCACCTCTAAGGAAGCTCTGGGACAAAGCATCAGCCTTGACATTTTTGACCCCTGGACAAAAAGTGACAACCCTGGCTTGCCTAGGGTTGAGACGTTTAGCTGACTGGAGATCTGACAGGTTCTTATGGTCAGTAATAACAGTAATAGGATGGACTGCCCCCTCCAACTAGTGTTGCCAATTTGATCGCCAAGAGTTCCCTATTACCCACGTCATGGCATGGACGCCATTTACCAGGGGACGAACCCTGAGACAACACAGCCGCAACCCCGACATCCGATGCATCAACCTCCACAATAAAGGGTTGAGAAACATTGGGTTCACTGAGTATAGGTGCAGTGGCAAAATGATTCTTTAAGGAAGAAAAAGCCTGGAGGGAAGCATCCGACCATTTGGAAAAATCAGACCCCCTTCTTAGTCATGTCAGTAAGGGGTTTCACAATAACAGAATAATTTTGGATGAATTTCCAATAAAAATTAGTAAAGCCCAGAAAACGTTGTAGAGCCTTCAGGTTCTCGGGACGTACCCAGTCAAGGACTGCACGGATCTTCTCCGGAAACATCTGAAAACCCGAAGATGACAACAAGTATCCCAAAAACTGCACCTCCTGAACACCGAAAACACATTTTTCTAGTTTGGCCTAAATTTGTTATCTGGAGCACCTTCTTAACATGCCCCCGATGAGCAGGCCCTGCATCAGCACCCGGGTAAGTGCTGGGGTCCTGAGCAGGTGGCGGGCCCACTTGCCATCAGGCAACCCTGCACACTATGGGTCCTGTGAGTGGTACGGTGCCGGTGTCACCGCCCGCCACCCCTGCTTGCTCAGGGCCCCGGCAGCCGGCGGTGCACAATCCGCAGCAGCTCCGATGTTTACGCGTCCTCTGACTGTGATTTCTCAGGTAAGAGGTTGCGGTGACGTCTTTGCACCACGCCCTCGGCTAAGCCATCACAGGCAGCGCAGAGCAGGAGGATACCGGCATGGATGAGGAGTCCAGAGCAGCAGCAGCAGATGAGGAGAAGTGAGATGAGTATTTGATGTTTTTTCCTTTATGTATGGACGCATAGGGCATTACATGATGGGTGAAAATGACATCCTGCATGGGGCATTATATGATGGGGGGTTCACATCCTGCATGGGGCATTTTATGGAGGAGGAAGTGATATTCTGCATGGGGCATTATATGGGGGGGAAGTGACATGCTTCATGCGGCATTATATGGGGGGGAGTGACATCCTGCATGGGCCATTATATGGGGGGAAGTGACATCCTGCATGGGGCATTATATGGGGGGGACATCCTGCATGGGGCATTATATGGCGGGGGAGGGACATCCTGCATGTAGCATTATATGGGGGGCAAGTGACACCCTGCATGGGGCATTATGTGTGTGGGGGGAGAACAGCCTGCATGGGGCATTATGTGGGGGGGGCACAGACTGCATGGGGCATTATATGGGGGCCAGTATCCTGTATGGAGCGTTATAAGGGGGCCAGTATCCTGTATGGAGAGTTATATGGGGGCCAGTATCTTGCATGGAGCATTATATGGGGGCCAGTATCCTGTATGGCGCATTATATAGGGCCCATTATTCTGTATGGAGCAATATATGGGGCCCATAATACTGAATGGGGCACCATGTAGTGCCCATAATACTGTATGGAGGACTATATTGTCCAGTCTGCACTGTGCGCTGCAAAGATTCACCGGTTTCTGAGCTGTTGTACAATTTACTATAGATATCGCTAATGAAGTGTAAGAAGTGGAATCTTTGGCATTGTACTGTATATATATATATATATATATATATATATATATATATATATATATATTTCTCTGCGGTATCTGTGCATCATGGTATGTGTTAAAGGGGCCCACTGAGACTCTTTCGCCCAGGGCCCACAAAAACCTGGAGCCGGCCCTGCTGTTGACTCTCAAAATCAGGTGAGTAAACCAAAATATTGTTCAGATAGACCACCACAAACCTCCCCACCAAATGATGGAAAATATCATTTATGAAATGCTGGAATACCGCAGGTGCATTGGTCAAACCAAAAGGCATAACCAGACTCTCAAAATGTCTTTCCGGGGTATTGAACGCTGTTTTCATTTCGTCCCCTTCTCTGTTTCTAACCAGGTTGTATGCTCCCCTTAAATCCAACTTGGAGAATACCTTAGCTCCCACAACTTGGCTGGGCTGAACAAATCAGAGGAAGAGGGTATGGATCACGGATTGTAATTTGATTTAATTCCCAGAAATCTAAACAGGGACATAGACTGCCATCTGTTTTCTTCACAAAGAAGAACCCTGCCGCCACAGGCGAAGATGAGGGTCTGCTATGTCCCTTCTCCAGACTTTCCGCAATGAAACCCTTCATGGCTTGTCTCTCAGGGCCAGAAAGATTATACAGTCTGGAGTTCGGTAGTTTAGCTCCGGGTATCAAATTAATAGAACAGTCATAAGCACAATGAGGAGGCAAATCCTGACTCCCCCTCTCAGAAAAAACCTCCTCAAAAACAGACAGAAAAGCAGGTAAAATTTTCGTAGAGACAGTAGCAAGGGAAATTTCTAAACAGTTCTCATGGCAGTAATCTCCCATTTCAATAATCTCTCCACCAGTGGATTATGTTTAACTAGCCAAGGTATACCCAAGACAATCCGTGTGGGAAGATTCTCCAGAACATAGCAATGAATTATTTCACAAGGAACTGACCCCACCCTCAGTTTTACATTATGTACAATCTGAGTAAATTCTTTCTGTGCAAGTGGTGCCGATGCAATGGAAAAGATGGAAATAGGTTCAGCTAAAGCACAGCAAGCAAGACCATGAGTTTTCAGAAACTCTGCATCAACCATGCTGACTCCGGCTCCACTGTCAACAAACACAGAAATTTTCTCGGTTTTGCTCTCTACCACCACCTTAGCTGTCAGGACAAAGTGGGAACTGCAGTTTGGCCACAAATGCACCCCTTGTTTATCCAACTCCAGACTACTAAGAGCTAATCGAGTCTCCTTTTGTTTAGGAATTGAAGTACAGGTCCCAAAAAAATGTCCCTTTTTCTCACAAAAACAACATACACCTTTTTTCTTGAGAATCTCCGGGGAGATGTATGATGTAGAGACACCCCCTAACTGCATGGGTTCCTCGACCTCCCCCACTACTGGTTCACCCCCAGACCGCTCCCCTGGCAGAGGTACACAGCCCCAACAAGAAGGCCCCGGAGAAGGTGGTCTCACCCGTCTGTCCCGAAGGCGTCTATCAAGACGTATGGCCAAAAACATGGCAGCCTCTAAGGACTGAGGGGTTTTATGTACTGCCAAGGCATATTTCAACCTTTCAGTAAGCCCTTCACAAAATTGACTTCAAAGGGCTGAGTCATTCCATTTGGAATCCGTTGCCCATCTACGGAATTTCGAACTGTACGCTTCCACTGACCAGCCAAGGCGACTCGGTCAGGGTCATCATAGATGAGGGCCAGAGCTCTGATAAACCCCTCCACAGACTGGAGACAAACCGAGTCCTGTGGTAACGAAAACGCCCATGACTGAGGATCTCCCTGTAATAGAAAGATCAAAATACCAACTGGTTGCTCCTCATTACAAGAGAAGTAAGGATGAATTTGCATGCCTCCTTAAATACAAAAAAAAATTGTCCCTACCTCCTGAAAACCAGTCTGGGAGGGCAACCTTGGGTTCAGGCTGGACAGGTCTACCTGCTGAGACCCATACATTAGCGACCTGTAACCGCTGATGCTGCTGTACCTCACCGCGGAGGTCATTCACCTCCAGAGACAGCCTGTGCAGCCTCACTGCAAGCTCTGTAACTGAACCCATAAAAAGGGAGAAAGGGAAAAAAAGGTGCACGCCCAAAAACACACAGAAAAAAAAACTTCAGTTTTTTTTCCTTTTCAAAACGAGCTTGCCGGCTATAATGTCATGCCAGGTGTGGGAAAGACTTAGTGCAACACAGAGGGAAGAGGGAAGAGAGTCCAGACATTAGGGAAAGGTGGAAGTGGAGACCTCCTAGTCTGGTCTAGCGTCACCCTGTCTCAACTACCGTCCCTATATTGCCTCTTCAGCAATCGCCGCACACATGCCTCACCCAACTCAGCCTCAAGCTCCAGAGAGGACGAAGTACTGCTCTTGCTAAGCCTTCACAAGTAGAGATGAATATAGCCGGCACCTCCCTTTCAGACACACCAGGTATACAACCCCTGGCAAAAATTATGGAATCACCGGGCTCGGAGGATGTTCATTCAGTTGTTTAATGTTGTTGAGGAAAAGCAGATCACAGACATGGCACAAAACTAAAGTCATTTCAAATGGCAACTTAAGGGCTTTAAGAAACACTAAAAGAAATCAAGATTAAAAATGTGGTACTCAGTAAGGGTAATTTTTTTCAGACCAAGCAGAGGGAAAAAATTATGGAATCACTCAATTCTGAGGAAAAAATTATGGAATCAACCTGCAAATTTTCATTTCCAAAACTAACACCTGCATCAAATTAGATCTGCTTGTTAGTCTGCATCTAAAAAGGAGTGATCACACCTTGGAGAGCTGTTGCACCAAGTGGACTGACATGAATCATGGCTCCAACACGAGAGATGTCAATTGAAACAAAGGAGAGGATTATCAAACTCTTAAAAGAAGGTAAATCATCACGCAATGTTGCAAAAGATGTTGCTTGTTCACAGTCAGCTGTGTCTAAAATCTGGACCAAATACAAATAACATGGGAAGGTTGTTAAAGGCAAACATACTGGTAGACCAAGGAAGACATCAAAGCGTCAAGACCGGAAACTTAAAGCAATATGTCTCCAAAACTGGCAATGCACAACAAAACAAATGAGGAACGAATGGGAGGAAACTGGAGTCAATGTCTGTGACCGAACTGTAAGAAACCGCCTAAAGGAAATGGGATTTACATACAGAAAAGCTAAACAAAAGCCATCATTAACACCTAAACAGAAAAAAACAAGGTTACAAGGGGCTAAGGAAAAGCAATCGTGGACTGTGGATGACTGGATGAAAGTCATATTCAGTGATGAATCGCGAATCTGCATTGGGCAAGGTAATGATGCTGGAACTTTTGTTTGGTGCCGTTCCAATGAGATTTATAAAAAGATGACTGCATGAAGAGAATATGCAAATTTCCACAGTCATTGATGATATGGGGCTGCATGTCAGGTAAAGGCACTGGGGAGATGGCTGTCATTACATCTTCTATAAATGCCAAAGTTTACATTGATATTTTGGACAGTTTTCTTATCCCAGCAATTGAAAGGATGTTTGGGGATGATGACATCATTTTTCAAGATGATAATGCATCCTGCCATAGAGCAAAAACTGTGAAAACATTCATTGAAAGAAGACACATAAGGTCAATGTCATGGCCTGCAAATAGTCCGGATATCAATCCAAATGAAAATCTTTGGTGGAAGTTGAAGAAAATGGTCCATGACAAGGCTCCAACCTGAAAAGCTGATCTGGCAACAGCAATCAGAGAAAGTTGGAGCCAGATTGATGAATAGTACTGTTTCTCACTCATTAAGTCCATGCCTTAGAGACTGCAAGCTGTTATTAAAGCCAGAGGTGGTGCAGCAAAATACTAGTGATGTATTGGAGTGTTCTTTTGTTTGTTTGTTTTTCATGATTCCATAATTTTTTCCTCAGAATTGAGTGATTCCATAATTTTTTCCCTCAGCTTGGTCTGAAAAAAATTACCCTTACTTAGTACCACATTTTTATTCTTGATTTCTTTCAGTGTTTCTTAAAGCTTTTTTTCAACAACATTAAACAACTGAATGAACATCCTCCAAGCCCGGTGATTCCATAATTTTTGCCAGGGGTTGTTATACACCCAGGCCAGGGAGCTAATTACCAGAGGGAGGTAGCAGCTAGGTCCTAGAGACAGCCTCTCATCTAAGAAGATGTCTGTAATGCCAAATGTAGAGATCTCCTGCCACCAACTGCAGGGCAACTGTCTGTCACCTCTGATACACCCATGACAGGGACACTATGGGAATCTGGTGATGCCCTTTGGGTTGAGGAATGCGCCCGCTGTCTTTCAACACTTCATAAATGACATCTTTAGTCACCTGTAAGGCAGATTCGTGGTTATTTTTCTGGATGACATACTAATTTATTCTCCTAACCATGAATCGCACCAGGTAAACGTCAGGCAAGTTTTACAGATTCTTCGAGACAATAAATTATATGTTAAGCCTGAGAAGTGTATGTTCTCAGTTGAGGAAATCCCTTTCCTAGGATATGTGCTGTACTCCACCGGTTTTCGTATGGATCCGGTGAAAGTCTGGGCGGTATTGGAATGGGATAGTTCGGAAGATTTGAAGGCGTTCCAAAAGTTTTTAAGTTTCGCCAACTACTACTGTAAGTTCATAAAGAACTTTTCGGTAGTAGCCAAACCTCTTACGGATATGACCAGGAAGGGGACGGACTTCTCCAGGTGGTCCTGTCTTGCATGGGAGGAATTTGATATGTTGAAAGGGTGTTTTGCTTCTGCGCCGATTCTTATTCAGCCTGATGTTGCTCAGCCTTTTATCGTTCAGGTTGATGCATCTGAGGTGGGAGTGGAGGCGGTATTGTCGCAGGATGCGTCTCCTGGTAAATGGCAACCTTGTGCTTATTTCTCTAAAAAATTGTCACCTACTGAAAGAAATGATGACATTGGTAACAGGGAACTCTTACCAATCAAATGGGCTTTTGAAGAGTCGCGTCATTTTTTGGAAGGAGCAGTCCACCCTGTTATGGTAATCACGGATCATAAGATTCTGCTGTACTTAGAGTCGGCAAAACATCTAACACCTCGTCAGGCAAGATGGGCATTTTTCTTTTCCAGGTTTAACTTTTCTGTCACTTATAGGCGAAGAACAAAAAATTATTAAGGCAGATGCCTTATCCCATTGTTTTCGTGGGGGAGGAGATAAGTGTGAACTGGTACCTATTCTTGAAAAGGGGGTGGTTATGGCGTCTATATGCTCCGATCTGGAAACAGAGATTGTGGACACTCAGGAGGGCACCCCTGCTGCCTGTCCACCTTGTAAACTGTTTGTTCCTTTAAATCTCCATCTTAGAGTCCTCAGCGAACATAACGATTTGGTGTTGGCCGGACTTCCTGGTAAGAAATCTGCTTACTCAGTGTTTTTGGTGGCCAAGTGCTCATAAAGATGTCCGAGAGTATGTAGCCACCTTCAGTGTCAGTACGCATTCAAAGACCCCTCATACTCATCCGTCGGGGACTCTCCAACCCTTGGAGATTACCAATAGACCTTGGACTCACTTATCGGTCGATTTTATCATGAATCTACCCATATTGGTGGGAAATACTGTAATCCTTGAAGTGGTTGATAAGTTCAGTAAAATGTCTCATTTTGTTGGGTTACCAGCTTTACCAAATGCCAAATCCTTAATGCAAGTTCCCATCAGGGAAATAATTAGATTACATGGGATTCTGACCAACATTGTTTTTGATCGGGGGGTGCAGTTTGTCTCCAGGTTTTGGAGGGCATTTTGCACCCGTTTGGGGATCCATTTGTCCCTTTTTTCTGCATTTCACCTGCAGTCTAATGGCAGACGGAATGGGATAACCAGAATTTAGAAACGTATCGCAGGTGTTTTGTATCTGAAAACCAGGAGGACTGGATTACCTATTTACGGTTAGCCGAATTTGCTATAAATAATCGGTGTCAGGAATCGACTGGTAAGTCCCTATTTTTAGGAGCGTATGGGTTTCATCCTCAGTTTAGTTCCTTTTGTTACAGATCTGGGTGGTGGAACCTCTGTGCTGTGATACAAGGAGGGACCAGAGGGGCATAACTAAGTGCATACCCGGACCGACCCTGGCCACACGGTGGCTTAGTCGTGAATCAAGGAGGGACTGGGAAGGTGAACCATGTGCCACTCTGGGACCGACCTTGTGCGAGAGCAGGCAATTCCCACGGGACTGATGGCCAAAGCTGACAGGCACAGCAGATGAGCACGGCTGGTAGACAGGCAGGAGATACGGGTAGACAAGCAGGCGGGCACGGCTGATAGACAGGCAGGTGGGCACGGCTGATAGACAGGCAGGCGGGCACGGCTGATAGACAGGCAGGCGGGCACAGCTGATAGACAGGCAGGCACGGGGACCAGAGGACTGGAGAGAATGTTAGCACACAAACAACAACCTTGCACAGGCACCTCCATATTGGAGGAGGTGCCTTATATAAGGGCAGTCCTCCGGCCATTGGCTGGGGACTCTTTAGGACGGCGCACGCACAGCCCCTTTAAGAGGGAGGGAGCGCACGTTCGCACGCCCTAAGTACAGTGCCCGGGGAACTGTGCGTGGTGCGCGCACCCCGGGATGATGCAGCAGGGGAGCCGGAGGATACCGGACTGGGACGGCGGCAAATAGGGGATCAGCGTCTCTGCCCAGCAGGAGGCAGAGATGCCAACGCTACTGACGTACCCCCAGCGCCGTGGGGTACTCGGCAGCCGGGCCTCCAATAGCCGGGGGATATCACGGTGGCTGGCCCGGCCCGTGGCCCAGAGCGGTCACTCAAAAAGGGGGATATTATATATATGGGGATTTGGGAAAGTTCGTGACGCCACCTGTGGTGCCTAGGGATGATCACCAGCGCTGCTACAGTCCTCTGAGGCAGATGTTAGGGCAGCTTGAGATGGGACGGCTCCCCACAGGTGGAGCAGGCCTCAGGGCAGTGTGGTGGTAGAGAGTGGGTCACGCTGGTCGTTGTAGTGCAGGGGGAGCGATAGTGCCGATGAAGAATAGACAGAGGCAGTGCAGTGCAGTCATCCAAGATTTTACTCACAGTTCTTTAGACACTTCACAGGTGCACTATACAGGTAAAGGGCCTCCCACATCACGCTACGTTCACCGGGCAGAGGTTCAATCCCTCCTCAGACAACTTGGGAGTACCTGGCAGAAACCCACTTTCTCGTGTCCCTATTTTGATCGTCTTTACTCTGGTCCTTCTCCCTCCTGCTCTGCGCTGCCCACTCTCAATCCCGCTCGGGTGCTCTGAAGCCCTTCCAGTACGTCGGATCCGGGACCTACTTGACCCTCGTGGGGGATTAGAATGCCGCAGCGATCCCTCTGTCTTCTGACAGATGCGGGGCGTACGGGTGCCGTCCTGCACGTGCCGTACCCCCTGGGATCCTTTCTGTCGAACAGAGCCTACTCCCTGCTCCCCTCCGGGGCCTTCTAACCTGGCCCTAACAGTGGAGCAGATCTCCTAATGAGACTCTGCTCACAGACTGTGCCTCTGAACAGTCCCAAGCTGTTCTTCTGAACAGCTCACTAGAACTGACACGACTACTCCACCACTGAACTGCCATCCTAAGATGGCTTCCCTATTTTATACTCCTACTAAAGTGCTCCCTCTAACTACTTCCTCCACCCACACCCACTACTGGCTCCCCCTACCTTTGGGTTCCCCCCACTCCAGCCAGGGTCAGGGCTCAGCAGAAACATACATTGCGTCTTGCCCCTCCAGCCGGCCTGGAGTAGTGAAGTGTTGGATGCAGGTGTGTTGGGGTTCCGTACAGCACTCCCATCTTACCTGAGAGAAGAGAGACACCACACCTCTGGGTGAGGTGCAGTACCTCTGTGGTGACTGAACCCTCAGTGGTGCCACATTCCCCCCCGGCAAAACACAGCACGTCCGCGGGCTGGAACAAAGCAAAAACAGGGATATATGACATGCAAAATTTCTAAGATGCATCCGCATATAAGATTATAAAAACATTCTTCCCTTTATGGGAGGCACATCACTTTAAAGTTGCAGGTTACATTTTTAGAAACATTATAAAACTTTATTAAATGACATTTTTCTCTTCCAAGTGCAACAGGTAGCAGCATGAGAGACCCGTCCGCAAACCTTCAACGTAGGGCCTGGGCGTGGCTGCAGGGCACAGGCGATCCAGAGTTGGACCACGGCCTCCGCCACGCCAAACTGGTTTTTGTTCTGCGGTCATGGGCATTATTATAAAACCAATAGGGTGCACTTTAAGAAGTGCTGAACTATGTACAATGTCAACGTGCGGCTGCTCACAGTCCTCAGCCTGTTTACCCTGACGGGTAATGGTAGAAACACACACTATTTTATGCAAACATTATTTTTAACTTTAACTGTATAAACAATGTTCAGTCCCACTTGCCGGCTCAATAGTGGGGACCCCGCCTGGGGTATTATTCATTTTTCCCTGACCCAGCCGGGTCACGAGGGACTTCCTGCAGCGGTGCGTCCTTGTTGGCATTGTAGACATGCAGGGCATACCAGCCACGTTCACCATGGTATATCAGATATTATATATATGGGGTATATGAGATATTATATATATGGAGATTGGGGAAAGTTTGTGACGCCACCTGTGGTACCTGGTGATGATCACCAGCGCTGCTACAGTCCTCTGAGGCAGATGTTAGGGCAGCTTGAGATGGGACGGCTCCCCACAGGTGGAGCAGGCCTCAGGGCAGTGTGGTGGTAGAGAATGGGTCACGCTGGGCATTGTAGTGCAGGGGGAACGATAGTGCCGATGAAGAATAGACAGAGGCAGTGCAGTGCAGTCATCCAAGATTTTACTCACAGTTCTTTAGACACTTCACAGGTGCACTATACAGGTAAAGGGCCTCCCACATCGCGCTACGTTCACCGGGCAGAGGTTCAATCTTTCATCAGACAACTTGGGAGTACCTGGCAGAACCCCACTTTCTCGTGTTCCTATTTTGACCGTCTTTAATCTGGTCCTTCTCCCTCCTGCTCTGCGCTGCCCACTCTCAATCCCGCTCGGGTGCTCTGAAGTCCTTCCAGTACATCGGGTCCGGGACCTACTTGACCCTCCTGGGGGATTAGAATGCAGCAGCGATCCCTCTGTCTTCTGACAGATGCGGGGCGTACGGATGCCGTCCTGCACGTGCCGTACCCCTGGGATCCTTTCTATAGAACGGAGCCTACTCCCTGCTCCCCTCTGGGGCCTTCTAACCTGGCCCTAACTGTGGAGCAGATCTCCTAATGAGACTCTGCTCCCGGACTGTTCCTCCAAACAGTCCCGAGCTGTCCTTCTGAACAGCTCACTAGAACTGACACAACTACTCCACCACTGAACTGCCACCCTAAGATGGCTTTCCTATTTTATACTCCTACTAAAGTGCTCCCTCTGACTACTTCCTCCACCCACACCCACTACTGGTTCCCCCTACCTTTATGTTCCCCCCACTCCAGACAGGGTCAGGGCTCAGCAGAAACATACATAGCGTCTTGCCCCTCCAGCCGGCCTGGAGTAGTGTAGTGTTGGATGCAGGTGTGTTGGGGTTCCGTGCAGCACTCCCATCTTACCTGAGAGAAGGGAGACACCACACCTCTGGGTGAGGTGCAGTACCTCTGTGGCGACTGAACCCTCAGGGGCGCCACACTACAGTACCCCCCCTTTACGCCCCCTCTTCCTTAAGCCCGCAAGAAATTTTTCTAGAAGACGAGGAGCATGAATGTTCTCCCTGAGTTCCCAAGATCTCTTCTCAGGACCAAACCCCTTCCAATCCACAAGAAAGAAAGTCTTTTCACTTACCCTCTTGATGGCCAAAATGTTCACTACCTCAAAGATGTCCTCAGCGGAGACTGAAGCTGGAGTGGTACCTAGATCATCAAAGAAAGGATTAAGGACAACAGGCTTGAGGAGAGACACATGAAAGGAATTAGGAATCCATAAGGAGGCAAGGAGTTTCAGCTTGTACGCCACTGGATTTATTTGGTTCAGAATCTCGAAAGGACCGATGAAACGCGGGCCCAACTTGTATGATGGTATCTTGAGATGGACATATTTGGAGGAAAGCCAGACCTAGTCTCCCGGACGAAATATAGGCGAATCCAGAAGTCTCTTATCAGCATGCGTTTTCATCCGCTCAGAGGACTGAATAAGCGCCGATCTAGTGTCTTCCCAAATCACGAATAGTCACTGACAAGAGACTCCGCGGCAGCATTGTCCACTGAAGAAGAGACGGGAAACGGAATTCAGGGATGTTGACCGTAAACCACAAAAAATGGAGACTTAGCAGAGGACTCACTCACATATTTGTTATAAGAAAACTCGGCCTAAGGCAGAAGTTCTACCCAATCGCTATGGTGAGCATTGACAAAGTGCCAAAGAAAACTGGTAAGGATCTGATTAAAATGCTCCACCTGACCATTGGACTGAGGATGATAGGCCAAAAAAAAAGTCCAAAGTGACATCCAGCAGCTTGCACGTGGCTCTCCAGAAGCAAGAAGTGAACTGAACTCCTCTGTCCGAGACAATGTGGAGGGGAAAGCCACGGAGACGAAAGATATGATGGATGAAGTCCTTAGCCAGCACAGGTGCGGACGGAAGACCAGGCAAAGGAATGAAGTGAGCCATATGACGGTATAACCGGCAGATACCAGAAGATCAGTGATGAAGTCCATAGCAATGTGCTGCCATGGAGCAGAGGTCACGGGGAGAGGAAGAAGACGACCAGCTGGGTAGGTTCCTAGGTATCTTGTTACAGAAGGAACAAGCTGCGACAAAATCCGCAACATCCTTGTGCAGGGTGGGCCACCAATAATGTCAGGCAATGAGCAGAAGCGTCTTCCTCTGGCTGGCATGACCAGCCAGTTTGTCGAATGACCCCAGAGTAAGACCCTCTTCCGATCCTGAGACGCTACAAAGGTCTTACCAGGAGGTAGATGAGACAGGTCAAGCGGAGCAGCAGTCAATATTCTGGAGTTGTCAATGATGTCCTTTGGAAGTGCATTGAGCTGTAGGTTGAGTTGCTGCAAAAGGGGAAAAAAAACCTCTTTAAATCTTCTTCCTTAGTGAGTGTGATCGAGCTGATTGTGACCGAAGCGTAAGTGCAAACGGAAGTAAGTGTGTGACTTGTTTTTCAGTGACTTGGATTCAGGGAGTTTGGAAGGGAGGAATTTGGACTGAATTGCTGTCTGTATTTTATTAATTATTTACATTACTTTTTACTTAACATTTCTGTTTAGTGCAATCCCCATTAGGAAATGAGCTCCATTATTGACAATGCTATCCAGTGTACATCTTGCCACATGTATGCAATCCTTGAACAGCCGGTAGAGGGTGCATACTGGTATGCGAGATGTGTGCACATTGTGCGTTTGGAAGCCCAGGCACTGGATCTTAAAGAGCAGCTGGTAACACTGAGATCCATTGACAATATGGAAAGGAGTCTGCTGCTCACTGAGCAGCTGCTCACTGGGGTAGATGTGGGGGAGGGTGGTAGTAGGGAGCTGCAGGACAGTGAGGCAGCTAGCTGGGTGACAGTTAGAAGGGGAGGTAGAGGAAAGAGTGCCAGGGAGGCTATTCCTGATCTGGCACACCCCAATAAGTTTGCAAAGTTGGCAGATGAGGGGGGTGTTGTACAGGGGTAGCACTGCTGCAGCAAGGCATGTCCTCTGAAAGCCGGAGGAGTGTCAGCTCCAGTAATGGAGGAAATAGGAGAGCATGGCAGGCCAGGCAGGTGCTGGTAGTGGTAGACTCAATTATTAGGGGAACAGATAGGGCAATCTGTCACAAAGACAGTGTGCTGCCTACCTGGCGCTTGAGTCCGGCACATCGCTGATCGGGTTGACAGATTACTGGGAGGGGCTGGTGAGGACCCAGCGGTCATGGTGCACATTGGCACAAATGACAAAGTTAGAGGTAGGTGGAAGGTCCTTAAAGATGATTTCAGGGAATTAGGCTGCAAGCTTAAAGCAAGGACCTCCAAGGTGGTATTCTCTGAAATACTGCCTGTACAACGTGCCATGCCAGAGAGGCAACGGGAGATTAGGGAGATAAATAAGTGGCTCAGGAATTGGTGTAGGAAGGAGGGGTTTGGGTTCCTGGAGCACTGGGCCAACTTCTCAGTTGGCTACAGGTTCTACACGAGGGACAGGCTGCACCTCAATGGGGAGGGTGCTGCTGTGCTGGCGGAGAAAATGGCTACAAGGTTGGAGGAGTGTTTAAACTAGGGATTGGGGGGGAGGGTATTCATTTTATAAGTGGGGAAGATAGTGCAGATAGTGACCTGGGCACAAATAAAGAAATTGGGGGTGGGGTTAGAACAGTCAATATAGTAAGAAGGAATAGAGGTACAGAGAGATACATAAAATGCATGCACACTAATGCCAGAAGCTTCACCAACAAAATGGAGGAATTAGACTTAATTTTGTTGGAAAATAATTTTGACATGGTGTAGATATCTGAGACATGGCTGGACGAGAGCCTTGACTGGGCAGTTAATTTACAGGGCTATAGTCTGTTCAGAAATGACCGTACAAACAAGCAAGGGGGGGGGGTGTGTTTATATGTAAAATCAACCTTAAAACCCATCTTGTGTTAGAATATATGTGAATCTAATGAAAATGTAGAGTCCCTGTGGGTGGAGATAAGGTGAGGGGGAAAAATAATAAATTACTGATCGGGGTTTGTTATAAGTCTCCAAAAATAATGGAAACAGTGGAGAATGTCCTTATAAAGAAAATAGATGAAGCAGTGACTCAAGGAGAAGTCATTATTATGGGGGATTTTAACTACCCTGAAATACATTGGGGAACAGAAACCTGTAGTTCAAGCAAAGGTAATAGGTTTTTTACAACTATGATAGACAATTACCTTTCACAACTGGTTCTGGGCCCAACAAGAATGGGGGCACTGCTAGACCTAATATTAACCAACAGGCCAGACTGGATATCAAATATACGAGTTGGGGGTCACTTTGGTAATAGTGATCACAAAATAATACGTTTTCATGTATCCTTTAATAAGATGTGTAGTTGAGGGGTTACAAGGACACTAAACTTCTGGAAAGCAAATTTCCAACGGTTGAGAGATGATCTTAGTGCAATAAACTGGGACGATATCCTGAGACATAAAACTACACAAAGCAAATGGGAGACATTTATTAGCATCCTGAATAGGACATGTGGACAATATATACCCTATGGGAATAAACATGCTAGAAATAGGAGGAAACCACTAAGGCTAAATAGAGCTGTAAGGAGCGCAATAAGTGACAAAAAGAAAGCATTTAGATAACTAAAGCAAGTAGGTAGTGATGATGCATTAAATAAATACAGAAAATTAAATAAATTCTGTAAAAACCAAATCAAGGCAGCAAAGATTGAGACAGAGACACTCATTGCCAGAGAAAGTTAAAATAATCCCAAAATATTCTTTAACTAAATAAATAGTAAAATACTAAAAAATGATAGTGTTGGCCCACTTAAAAATAGTCTGGGTGAAATGGCGGATGAGGACGAGGAAAAAGTCATTATGCTAAATGATTTTTTTTCAACAGTATTTACACAAGAAAATCGCATGACAGAAAACATGATCAGTGATAGCAAAAATTCTCCATTAAATGTCACTTGCTTAACCCAGCAGGAAGTATGGCTGCATCTAAAAATCACTAAAGTTGACAAATCCCCGGGCCCGGATGGGATACATCCACGAGTACTGCAGGAATTAAGTAACGTCATAGATAGACCATTATTTTTAATTTTTAAAGATTCCATAATAACAGGGTCTGTACCACAGGACTGGCGTATAGCAAATGTGGTGCGAATATTCAAAAAGGGGACAAAAACTGAACTTGGAAATTATAGGCCAGTAAGCTTAACCTCAACTGTGGGTAAAATCCTGGAGGGTTTCCTAAGAGATGCTATACTAGAGTGTCTGAAGAAAAATAACCTCATGACCCAATATCAACATGGGTTTACGAAGGACCATTCCTGTCAGACTAATCTGATCTGCTTTTATGAAGAGGTAAGTTTTGGACTGGACCAAGGAAAAGCAGTGGATGTTGTGTATATGGACTTTTCAAAAGCTTTTGATACGGTTCCACACAAAAGGTTGATACATAAAATGAGAACAATGGGGATAGGGGAAAATATATGTAAGTGGGTTAAGAACTGGCTCAGTGATAGGAAACAAAGGGTGGTTATTAATGGAACACACTCAGACTGGGTCTCAGCTAACAGTGGGGTACCACAGGGGTCAGTATTGGGCCCGCTTCTTTTTAACATATTTATTAATGACCTTGCATACAGAGTAGTATTTCAATATTTGCAGATGACAATAAACTCTGCAGGGTAATCAATACAGAGGACAATTTTATATTACAGGAGGATCTATGTAAACTAAAAGCTTGAGCTGATAAATGGCAAATGAGCTTTAATGGGGATAAATGTAAGGTAATGCACTTGGGCAGAGGAAATAAAATGTATAATTATATGCTTAATTGTAAAACACTGGGAAAACTGTCACTGAAAATGACCTGGGTGTATTGGTGAACGACAAGGTCACGTTTGGTGGCCAGTGTCAGGCAGCTGCTGCAAAGTAATGGGATGCATTAAAAGAGGCATAGAAGCTCATGAGGAGAACATAATTTTACCTCTATACAAGTCACTAGTGCCACCACACTTAGAATACTGTGTACAGTTCTGGTATCTGGTGTATAAGAAAAATGTAGCTGAACTAGAGCGGGTGTAGAGAAGAGCGACCAAGGTTATTAGAGGACTGGGGGGTCTGAAATACCAAGACAGGTTATTACACTTGGGGTTATTTAGTTTGATGTAATGAAGGCTTAAGGGTGATCTTATTACTATGTACAAGTATATAAGGGGACAGTACAAAGACCTTTCTACTGATCTTTTTACTCTGAGGCCTGAGACGGGGACAAGGGGGCATCCTCTACTTTTTTTCCCCAATGTGGAGCTTAATGTTTGCCACATATTTTTTTTTTGCCTTCCTCTGCATCAACATGTTAGGCTATGGGTTGAACTAGATGGACTTAGTCTTCCTTCAACCTTAAAATCTATGTTATTATGTGTAGAGGCTCCTCCTTTTGGTTGGTAGACAGGAGAGGGCGGATAGAGCGTCAGCTGTAATATTCTTGTCTGCCGGGCGGTAATGGAGAGTAAGGCTATGTGCCCACGTAGCAGATTTGAGGCAGAGCGTTTTTGCCTCTCTCTGGCAGAAAAAAAAAAAATGCAGATATACATGCATTTTTTCTGCCAGAGAGAAGTGTTTTCTCAGCGTTTTTACATGCGTTTTCGCATGCGTTTTCTCAAGCACTTTCCCAAGCGATTTTGAGCATCACTTGGAAAAGTGCTTGACAAATTGGTCACACAATATAAATCCATGCAACCGGCAAGGATTTATATTGTGTGACCAATTTAGATGCTTTAAATGCTGCATCTATAGTTAAAAAATAATAATTAAAAGTTAAAAATAAAAAAACCCTGTATTCTCACCTCTCCGGTCTCCTCCCGGTAGCAGCGATCCTATTTCCTCGGCGTCCCGCGGTATACTGGCAGGACCTGCAGTGACGTCATTTAGTCAGCTGATGGTCACGCGACTATGACGTCAGCGGTCGCTTGATCATCAGCTGACTAAATGATGTCACCGGAGGTCCTGCAAGTACACCGTGGGACGCCAAGGAGAGAGGATCGCTCCGGGGGGGAGACCGGAGAGGGGAGTATACAGGTTTTTTTTATTTTTAACTTTTTTATTTCTTTTTTTCACCACGTGGTAACCGGGATGAAGAGGATTTGTAGGTTCTCTTCATCCTGGTTACCACACGCACTGCGATTACGCTGCAAATACACGGTCTTTGAATTTAATTGAAACGCAGAAAATCCACATATACCTGCGAGTTTGCTGTGTTTCAATGTTCCTTAATGGCTGTGAATTTGCAGCATAATCGCGGTAGAAATGGTCATGCTGCGTTTTGCAACGCAATGCAAATTCGGCGCGCTGATTAGCGCATCATGTGCACAGCACATCCGAATTCACATTGCTTTGCATGGCAGACGGTTTTACAAGCGTTTTCGCGGCCGTAAAAACTCTCCAAAAACGCTACAAAAATGATATGTGGGCACATGGCTTAAAGCTGAATCGAGCAAAGAATAAAGACCATCTGGCCTGACGCGAATTTAGTCTTTGAGCGGTCTGCAAGTAAGCGAGGTTTTTATGGTCAGTGGAGATGAACACGGAGTGCTGAGCCCCCTCAAGCAAGTAGCGCCACTCCTCCAGTGCTAATTTGATGGCCAGCAGTTCTCGATCTCCTATGGAGTAATTGCGCTCCAATGGAGAAAAGAATTTGGAGAAGAAGCCGCAGGTCACCATTCGCCCGGGCGAGGATTTCTGGGTGAGCACTGCTCTGGCCCCAAAGGAAGAGGCATCAACCTCCAGGAAGGACTGTTTATTGCAATCTGGACGATGTAGCACTGTAGCAGAGGAGAAGGCTTGCTTAAGAGAGACAAAGGCACTTTACGCCTCGGAAGTCCATTCCCTGGTATTTGCCGCTTTACGGGTGAGAGCAGAGATGGGAGCAGTCCGGGAGGAGAAATGAGAAATGAAGAGGCGGTAATAGTTAGCGAATCCCAGAAACCGCTGAATAGCCTTCAACCCCTCTGGTCGGAGCCACTTTAAGATGGCAGACACCTTCTCGGGATACATCCGCAGTCCGGTCTCAGAGATGTTATACCCCAGAAATTGTAGGGAGGTCTGCTCAAAAAGGCATTTCTCATACTTTGCATACAGGCAATTCTTCCGGAGCCTCAGCAGTACCTGACGAACATCCCTCCGATGGAGACGGCAGATCGGGGGAGAACACGAAGATATCGACCAGGTACACCGCCAAACAGGAACACAGGAGATCTCAGAAGATGTCATTCAATAAGTCCTGAAAGACAGCTGGAGCATTACAGAGACCGAATGGCATCACGCGATACTCGTAGTGACCATTTCCCTGGCGAATCCAGACCAGATTGTATGAAACACGAAGATCGAACTTAGTGAAGATCTTTGCGCCTTTTGGCAGTCAAGCAGCTCCGAGATGAGAGGCAGGGGGTACTTATTTTTGATGGTAATCTGGTTTAGGCCCTATGGTCGATGCATGGACGAAGAGAGCCGTCTTTCTTTTTGACAATGAAGAATCTTGCTCCAGCCGGAGAGGTGGATTTCTGGATAAATACCCTAGCAAGGTTCTCTTCTATGTACTCAGACATAGCACGAGTTTGGCCAGCGACAAGGGGTAGATTCGTCCGCGAGGAGGTGAGGCACCAGGTATTAGGTCGATGGGACAATCATACGGCCTATGAGGTGGCAGTGTCTCTACCTCCTTTTTATCAAAGATGTCCGCATATGACCAATAATATGCCGGCAGGCCAGGTAGGTTAGCTGGAAAAGACGGAGGTCGAGCTGGACAAACCGGAACCAGACAGGACTTATGACGTTCCTGACCCCAACGGAGCACATCACCCGAGCTCCAATTCAGGATTGACTCATGTCTCTGTAACCAAGGCAGGCCAAGCAAGAGGGGATGAGAGAGACCGGACAGCACATAGAAGGAGATCCTCTCCGAATATAGCATTCCCACCTGAAGAGTTACAGGCTCAGTGACAAACAAGATGGTCTCAGAGAAAAGCTTTCCATCCACAGAGGAGACCGCTAAAGGATCAGCCAGACTTATGGTAGGAATCTGATATCGCTCCACAAAGGCCTGTTGAGTGAGGTTCCCAGCGGCTCCGGAATCCAGATGGGCAGTCTCGAAGAAGCGGGTCTTATCACTGTTAACCGAAACGGACAGAGTCAAGGGCGGAGAGGAAGAACTTATGACTAGGACGACCTCTCCAATCGGTCCTAGACACTGGAGTTTTCCGGTCTCACCGGACATGAGCAGATTAGCTGCTCTATACTGCCACAGTAGAAGCAACTCCCCTCGGCGCGGTGGGCCTCCTGCAAGACTTGACCATCTTAGCTTGGACTATTTGCATAGACTCTGGAGGAAACACCGGAGGGGATGCTGGTTGTGAGACTGGCCTTTGGAAGGTTGGTGCGAGGCGCATGGATCTTTTCTCACGGGTCACCTCCTTAGAATGCTCCTAAAAACGGATGTCGATCCATGTAGCTAATGACACCAGGTCGTCCAGAGAGGGAGGTATGTCACCACCGGCTAGCTCATCCTTGATCCATCCGGAAGGGCCCTCCCAAAAGGTGGACACCAGATCCTCATTCGTTCCAGGCAACTTCGGATGCGAGGGTGCGGAAACGCACGGCATACTGTCCCACATAACGACTCCCTTGGCTGAGTCAGAGAAGAGAGGAGGCAGTCGAAGATTTTCGTCCGGGCTCATCGAACACCTTCCGGAAAGCCGCAAGGAAAGCCTGGAGGTAGTACACCAGAGGATCCCCTCTCTCCCATAGAGGGTTAAGCCACGCCAATGCCTCTCCGGTGAGATGAGACATGATGAATGCCACCTTGGCCCGGTCGGAGGCGAACTGGTGTGCCAGGAGCTCAAATTGCAGCGTGCACTGATTAATGAAGCCCCGACATAGGGCAGTGTCACCACCAAAATGTGGAGGAGCAGATAGCCGGGGTCCTAAGCCGGATGCCACAGCACCACTGGGTTGAGGTGCTGCCAGAGCGGGTGCCGCTTGGTTAGAGGTGGACATAGTCGGAGTGGACAGCGCGTCCAAACGGGAGTTGACTGTCCATAGATAGGACAGGATAGTATCCTGTTGAGATCTCTGGCGAGAGACCTCTTGGTACAGGTCTGAGAGCAAAGGAGCTGGGAGCCACCGGATTCCATGGCCTGTGCAAACTGCTACGGATCTGAGTGGTGGAACCTCTGTGCTGTGATACAAGGAGAGACCAGAGGGGCGTAACTAAGTGCCTACCCGGACCGACCCTGGCCACACGGCGGCTTTGTCATCTCTGTGAACCAAGGAGGGTCCGGGAATGTGAACCAGGTGCCACTCTGGGACAGACCATGTGTGAGAGCAGGTGACTCCCATGGGACTGATGGCCAAAGCCGACAGGCACAGCAGATGAGCATGGCTGGTATACAGGCAGGAGATGCGGGTAGACAAGCAGACGGGCACGGCAGATAGACAGGCAGGCAGGCACGACTGATAGACAGGCAGGCGGGCACAGCTGATAGACAGGCAGGCACGGGAACCTGAGGACTGGAGAGAGTGTTATCACACAAACAACTACCTTGCACAGGCACCTCTATATTGGAATAGGTGCCTTATATAAAGGCAGTCCTCCGGCTATTGGGACTCTTTAGGATGGCACGCGCGGCCCCTTTAAGAGGGAGGGAGCGCACGCGCCCTAAGTACAGTACCTGGGGAACTGCGCGTGGTGCACGCAACCCGAGCAGATGCAGCAGGGGAGCTGGAGGATGCCGGACCGGGACCACGGCGGTGAGGGGATCGGTGTCTCTGCCCGGCAGGATGCTACACTATTAATGGTAATTGCTCTTCTGGATTGCCAGTTTTCATCTTCTATTTCCACCATATAGCAGAGGGTTACGAATAAATTAAGGAAGATGTGATCCAAATATAAGAGTGTGGCTGATCGGAAATGTTTGGTGGGTCCGGTCTTGTGTGTGTGGGTGACTTAGTGTGGCTGTCCTCTAGGGACATTAAGTTGAAGGTGCCGTCTTGGAAGCTTGGTCCCATGTTTATCGGACCATACAAGATTGTAGCCATCTTCAATCCCGTAGCATTTTGCCTTGCGTTACCACCTACCTTTAAGATCCATAATGTTTTTCATTGCTCTCTCCTCAAAAAAAACGTTGCATCTTCTGTACCATCACCTTTTCCACCTTCACCTGTCGTTTTCAATGGGGACTTGGAGTTTGAGATTGCGAAGATCTTGGATTCCCATCTAGTTCGTCGGCCGCTTCCGTACCTGGTACATTGGAGGGGGTACGGTTTCAGGCGAGGATGTGGGTACCAGCATTGGATGTTCATGCGGTCAGACTGATCCCGGATTTACATATGGCTCACCCCGATAGGCCTGGTCCTGAGGTTCCCTCGTAGAAGGTGGGTACTGTCATGGGGTTACCGCAACAGGATGGATCCAGAAGACCACAGCATCTGAGGGCTCCTACTCAGACTCCGAGAAGAAGCACTTCTCCTTCATTTTAAGATATGTTTTATTTCTTCTGGCAGAACAGGGGTTGGAAATCTTTGTGCTCACAGATAAGCTCAGTTAGCCACTCCTTTTCCCTTTATAATCTGGGCTCTGATTTTAGTCCTGCTGCATGGCTAACGGAGGGAGAGGAGTTATTATGAGAAGGAGAGTTGGAGGGATTATCAGAGACTGTTATTTGGTTTGTATGCATGGTAATTCCTTAGCCTTCTCCATTTTGGTTTATTCCCATACCTTCACACCCTGGTGCTTCCGTCTGTTATATGTGAGTGAATATTTTGTGTGTCTGGAGTTTTCTGTTTACCCCTGTCTGTGTAGCCTTGTTTGTTGGGTGGTTGTTCTAGGGTGCACAGTAGCGCCCCCTTCCTTGGGTGCGGGAGGAGAACAGATGGAGGGCTAACTCAGGAGTTAGGGTGAGGGCGGAGGCCCCAGCATCCTCACCTACAGAGGTATCCCGAGGAATAGGGTGAGCTAGGGCTCCCTTTAGTGTTACTGACAGGGTAGGAGCCCCTGTTCTCTGGTCACCATCCAACTGTGCGGTGACCGCTGGTTTCACATGTCTATAAAACTGTTCATAGACCATGCTTGGATTGGAATAACTGTCCCAACTGCAGTCTCCTTTCCTGAGCTAACTGCATTTCGTATATACAATATGCCTCATACAGTTCTGTTAATCATTATTGGCACCCATGAAGTTTAAGTACATAATGTGGTTGGTGCAAATGGTGTTAAAAACGCCATATCAAACATCCAAAGACCTGAAGGCCAACCTGGAATAGTCTGGGATCATGGTTTCAACAAGTACCATAGGTTGTCCACTAAACCAAGCAGAGCTTTATGGGTGAAGGCCAAGGAATAAACCATTGCTTTAGAAAAAACATAAAAAGGAACGACTGATCTTTGCCAAAGAGTACCTTGACAAACTGCAATACTTCTGGGAAAATTTTCTGTGGACAGATGGAACAAAAATAGAGCTTTTTGACATTGCAATTCAACAGTTTGTTTACAGAAGGCGCAATGAAGCTTATAAGGAAAAGAACACATTACCAACAGGTGGAGGATCAGTAATGCTGTGGGGTTGCTTTGCTGTGTCTGGTACTGGAGGCCTTGACCATATCACAGGAATCATGAAATCAGAGAATTATCAAGGGATTTTAAAGAAAAATGTCCTACCCAGTGTAAGAAAACTTGGTTTGAGCCGAAGATCATGGGTCCTCCAGCAAGACAATGACCCTAAGCACACATCCAAAAGTACACAGGAATGGTTGAAAAATAAAAAATGGACTGTTTTAAAATGGCCAGCAATCAGTCCTGACCTCATTCCCATTGAAAATCTTTGGGGTGAGCTGAAATCTACTATTGAGAAAAAGAACCCTGCAAACATTCAAGAGCTTAAACAAGCTGCAAATGAAGAGTAGGAGAACATTCCAGCTGAGAAGTGCAAGAAGTTTATAGATGGCTACAAGAAACGTTTGGAGGCTGTCAGCATTGCCAAAGGATGTGCAACCAAGTATTAATTAGGGGTGGCTTTATTGCTGCACATGCTGTTTATTCTGTTTTTTATTGTTGTATTACTTTGGACTACTAATTAAAAAATCCTGAGAATATAATTTTGGTACATTTCCATTTATTTCTGAATATATTGTACAGTCTATGAAAAAAATGAAGGGGTGCCAATAATGGTGAGCATCATGGTTGTGTGAAAGCAGCCTAAGTAGTCTGAATAATGAAATGAACACCTTGATTGGTTACCATAGACTACTTCCTACACTTCTCTTTTCTACGTTTGTGTGATCATGATAAGGCTGAATAGTACAGAATATATTTATAGTACTAATAGTACTGTATAATAGCAGCACTGCAAAAGTTTTAGGCAGTTGTGGAAACAATGCTGCAAAGTAAGGCTGCTTTCAGAAATAAAAATGGCAATAGTTTTAAATCAATTTAAATGAAAAGTGAATGAACAAAACTGAAATCTAAATCAAAACAATATGTGGTGTGACCACCATCTGCCTTCAAAACAGCATAAGTTCTTGTAGGTAAATTTGCAAACAGTTTTTGAAAGAACTTGAAAGGGAGGTCATTCAAACATGTAAGAGAACTAACCACAGCTCTTCAGTGGATGCTGTTTTGTGCAAATCTTCTCTTCATATAATCCCTCAATGATGTTGAGATCATGTGTTCTTATTTGTAGACATAGCCCCATATATCAGGGGCCAGGGCAAATTTTTTTTTTTTATCTTAATCCTAGTTATTTGCTTAAAAAGCAATCCAAAGTACACAATTTATCTGCTCCATTTGTTTATTAGCACTGCAGAATACAGCCAGATCTGTTCTATATTTCAGCGATAAAATTCCAGAAATTTGAACAGAACTTGGAAAATATTCGCCTCCTTTTCCATTCTGTTGCAGTGTGTCGGTCAAGCTATTCACACTAGGTGTCTGTGAAGAATAGTAAGAGTAAATTACAGGCCTGCCATTTAAAACTGTGGTTCTCTGTCATATCACATATTAACCAACACCTTGAATGCATTTCCCTTGGGACTATTTCCTCAGATGATACATTTTTCCATATGTTTCTGCGGATTTCTTATGGAATTATATATTTTTTATGGATGAAATTGTGATAATAAAAATATATGTTTTATTGGAAGTGCTGGATCGACTGCTTTTGTTTTAGTAAATTACAGGCCTGCTATTTAAAACTATGGTTCTCTGTCAGACATATCACATATAACAGCATTCCAAAATCAGCCATTTCAGCCTGATTTTGCAGAGGAGTGCGGCATTACTGTAATGGTCCAGGGTGTGTTTTGGCTGACAATGTACCTCCCCCTCAGGTGACTGATCACATGACTGTGACATCAGCACAGGTCCTGTGCACATAGAAGGTCTGATCACATGACTGTGACATCAGCACAGGTCCTGTGTGCATTGGAAGATATATAAACCCTGGTAGTTTTGAGACAGGGTGTGAAAGGCATGAGACATGTTCCCGTGTGTGGGACACCGTTAGCCTGGAGAGGCTTAGTGAGGCCTAGAGTGGCCTGGTGAAGCCTGAAAGGCAGAGGCTGGATCCTTATGTGTAAGCGATGCCAGTAGCCTTGGAGGGCAAGAGGCTTGGAAGGCAAGAGTCCTGGAAGGCAGAGGCTGGATGTTATGTGTGAAAACATACCAGTAGCCTTTGAAGGTACGAGGGCTGGAGACCCCCATCTGGGAAGCCGTAAAGCCACAGCGGTGGCAGAACAAATCTGAAGCAGCCAAAACCCGGCAAAGGTAAAAACACTACTTGATGTGGACATTTATATTGTTACCTTGCTGAAGGCTGTATCGGGAGCCAAGTGGACATATCTGTCACTGGAAAGGCTCTTGCACACTATATGTGTAATTTGTCAGCGAGCCACTGAGATGGACTCGGTTATGAGCGGTTTATGATAAATAATAAACTGCTAGATTGTGAAATACCAGAAAGGCGTTGCATGTGTGCTTTAATTGACCCGGTGAAGCGAGTGCCCCCAACATGATGACTAGCACTGCCTTACATGTGGTTGGAGAATGCGGGCAACTGCAGCCCGGTTGCTAGGGGCAACTACAGCCCGATTGCTAGGGGCAACTGCAGCCTGGTTACTAGGGGTAACGGCACAGGACAACGAGTGTGGATACAAGCATCTTGCTGTAACTCGGCGGGGTTACGAAAATTTTCTTCGCACTCAAACCTGGTTTGCTGTGTCTCGGCGGGGTCGCGAAAATTAAAGCATCTGGCTGTAACTCGGCGGGGTTCCGAAAATTGTCCTCGTACTCAAACCTGGTTTGCTGTAACTCGGCGGGGTTACGAAAATTGTCCTCGTACTCAAACCTAGTTTGCTGTGGCTCGGCGGGGCCACGAAAATTTTCCGGGGAGAGCGGTGTGAAGGGTCTAGTGTGAATAGTGTACCGCGATGGCTGTGAACGGAGCAGTAAAAGAAAATGAAGCTATCGAGCGATTAAAGTACCGGTTAAAACCGCAGCAGGTATATGAGAAATGTCTAGAGGACATGGTGCAGGAACGGCAGGAGCTGTGGGCACCGTATAGAATAGCGGCAGTGGACCGTTCTGTGAACTCTCCGGGGGCGCCAGTATTGTCCCAGAGTGCCCGGGGAGGTGGTAAGAGATGTTGTGAACTGGGTCCTAAGACTACTGTTGATTTTTTTGCAAAATTCCCCCTACAGGTGTGAGTGTCCAAAAGGGGGCGGAGTCTCAAAAGGGGGTGGATTTTCAAAAGAGCATGACAATTTGACCGTTGATAACGGGGTAGCTCCAGTAGAAGGGGTTGACGTCAAAGTGGGAGGTGACCTGTTAGTCCACAAAACCATGGGGAGTGACACACACCCCGTATCGAACGGTGACACTACGAAAGTAGTAGAGTTCAGTCAGGAGGAGCTAGACGAGGAGAGAAAGTCCCCCTCATCATACACTTCTTTATGTACACTTCACCCGCCGATACGGGTTGGTCACGCATCCTGTTCATGACGCCAGAAGATGATGCGCCCCCAGGGTCGTGGGGTACTCGGCAGCCGGCCCTCCGATAGCCTGGGGGATATCACGGTGGCTGGCCCAGCCCATGGCCCAGGGCGGTCACTCAAAAAGGGAGATATTATATATATGGGCATTTGGGAAAGTTTGTGACGCCACCTGTGGTACGTGGTGATGATCACCATCGCTGCTACAGTCCTCTGAGGCAGATGTTAGGGCAGCTTGAGATAGGACGGCTCCCCACAGGTGGAGCAGGCCTCAGGGCAGTGTTGTGGTAGAGAATAGGTCACCTGGGCGTTGTAGTGCAGGGGGAATGATAGTGCCGATGAAGAATAGACAGAGGCAGTGCAGTGCAGTCATCCAAGATTTTACTTACAGTTCTTTAGACACTTCACAGGTAAAGGGCCTCCCACGTCGTGCTGATTTCACCGGGCAGAGGTTCAATCCTTTCTCAGACAGGATTCTGGCAGAACCCCACTTTCTCGTGTTCCTATTTTGACCGTCTTTACTCTGGTCCTTCTCCCTCCTGCTCTGTGCTGCCCACTCTAAATCCCGCTCGGGTGCTCTAAAGTCCTCCCAGTACGTCGGATCCGGGACCTACTTGACCTTCCTGAGGGATTAGAATGCCGCAGCGATCCCTCTGTCTTCTGACAGATGCCGGGCATACCGGTGCCGTCCTGCAAGTGTCGTACCCCCTGGGATCCTTTCTATAGAACGGAGCCTACTCCCTGCTCCCCTCCGGGGCCTTCTGACCTGGCCCTAACTGTGGAGCAGATCTCCTAATGAGACTCTCCTCCCAGACTGTTCCTCCGAACAGTCCTGAGCTGTTCTTCTGAACAGCTCACTAAAACTGACACGACTACTCCACCACTGAACTGCCACCCTAAGATGGCTTCCCTATTTTATACACCTACTAAATTGCTCCCTCTAACTACTTCCTCCACCCACACCCACTACTTGTTCCCCCTACCTTTGGGTTCCCCCCACTCCAGCCAGGATCAGGGCTCAGCAGAAACATACATTGCGTCTTGCCCCTCCAGCCGGCCTGGAATAGTGTAGTGTTGGATGCAGGTGTGTTGGGGTTCCGTGCAGCACTCCCATCTTACCTGAGAGAAGGGAGACGCCACACCTCTGAGTGAGGTGCAGTACCTCTGTGGCGACTGAACCCTCAGGGACGCCACACTACAGTACCCCCCCCTTACTCCCCCTCTTCCTTAAGCCCGCAAGACATTTTTCTAGAAGACGAGGAGCATGAATGTTCTCCCTGAGCTCCCAAGATCTCTCCTCAGGACCAAACCCGTTCCAATTCACAAGAAAGAAAGTCTTTTCACTTACCCTCTTGATGGCCAAAATGCTCACTACCTCAAAGATGTTCTCAGCGGAGACTGGAGCTGGAGTGGTACCTAGATCATCAGAGAAAGGATTAAGGACAGCAGGCTTGAGGAGAGACACATGAAAGGAATTGGGAATCCATAAGGAGGCAAGGAGTTTCAGTATGTACGCCACTGAATTTATTTGGTTCAGAATCTCGAAAGGACCGATGAAACGCGGGCCCAACTTGTATGATGGTATCTTGAGACAGACATATTTGGAGGAAAGCCAGACCTTGTCTTCCGGACGAAATAGAGGCGGATCCAGAAGTCTCTTATCAGCATGCTTTTTCATCCGCTCAGAGGACTGAAGAAGCGCAGATCTGGTTGTGGCACCCCAGGGGTCTGGTTGCCATAGTAATAGAAATATTATGTCTGAGAGCAAGTGGGAGGTTTCTCTGGTCAGGAGCCCTAAGCATGCAACACTGCCCGCCCAGACCTGGGAGGGGAGGAATCTGCCCTTATAAACTGGGTCTTGGGCGGGATTAGGTCAGTTACAGCTTGGAGAGGGAAATATACAGCAGGAGCTCTGTAGGAACAGTAGCTGAAGACCAGGGGCTGGAGCTGAGCAGAGCTTGCCCTGGCTGAGGACACTACAACCGGACACCGGGGTCCGAGGCTGTGGGGACTGATATACACCCAGCAGCAGAAACCAGCCGGCAGGGGATTCCAGGTCCTCTGGCCATAGAAGCCCGGAGGCTCAGTTACAAGATAGGGACCAGCGCCGCCATCCAGGAGCGGAGGCTAACAGAAGGCCCCAAGTCAACAGCCATATGGGTGAGCACCAAACGGTATACTCAGGGACGGGCGCTACTTGTAACCGCTTACAGCAAGGTAGCCAGGAAAGAGTGCAGATAGACGGGGAGGCCTACAACTCCGCCTGGCCAGGGGAGATCCTGCTTGCTCACAGACTGACCAGGCCTCTACTGCTAACCAGTACTCCCGGGAGGGTCTGCTTTATACCATCAGCAAAAACCCTGAACTGCACCACATGACTCTGTGCTTCATCGCAGCACCAGCACCATTAGTACTGGGACGCTCACACCATCACTCCCATCATCCACACTAGCGGCATAACTTCTCCCGTGGGGAGTTATCCCATACTTGGCTGCGCTTACAACATCAGCCTCAGCGGTCTGCAGCGCAGCGGCGGTCCCCACTGACTGCAATCCACGGGTGGCGTAGTCGGACATTTGTTATTACACTAAGACTGCCACTAGTTTGACCACCCTGAGCCACCGACCGGGTCGCCGCCACACTGAGACTACCACCCCCAGCATCCCACCAGAGGCCCGGTTCCGGGTTCCCCACGCGGCCCAGGGGGCGATTCAACTTTGGCGTAGTCGGCAGGATTTCCTGCCCGCAACCACCGGGTACTGCGTGCCTGAAAAAGACTTTTGTACTTACCTGTGGCGAAGTTTCCCGCCGTCCGGAGTCGTTTCCCGCCATCGGTCGCCATCTTGGGTCGTTTCCCGCCGTCTTCTGCCGTCTTCCCGCCATCCGCAGCTGCTTCCCGCCATCTTTGGGACACCGTACGGGATGAAGAGGGGTGTGGACGCCGAAAGCGCGAGAGCCGAAGCTCCGCCCCACGCACTGACGCTGCGCAAGGTCCTGGAAGGGAGGAAGAGCGACGCTGATGTCATCGGAGCTCGACGCCAGGTCCTTTACCCCGACGATTGACTGCGGAGCCACGGCCTACGGAAGAAGAGCATCGCAAGGTAGGCCACGGTCCACTAGGGGGGTAGAAGGATGTCGGACACCGAGGGGAGCTCCACCGCCACACCGGCTGCCAGCGCAACCGCTGCAGCGGTCATGCCATTCACCATGCCCTATATCCCGGGGGCAACCTGGCTACCCCAGTACTCAGGGGAGTCACATACCCTAAGTGACTTTAGGGAAAGATTGGATAGCCTCTTCCAGGTATACCCCCTCACGGAAATGTAAAAAGTGAGCATCCTGGTGGCCCAGTTAATCGGGGCAGCCCAAATGGAGGTAAAGTCCTGGCCACCTAGGAAGAAGAGGATTGTCAGAGAAATACTAGCCCGGCTGAAAGACACATTTGATACCCGCACCTCAGCCGAAATAAAGCTCAGATTTTACGGGTGCAAACAGCGGGCACGCGAAAGTATAAGAGACTATGCTCTAAACCTACAAGAGACCCTGAGAGCCATTAAGCAGGCAGACCCTGACAGTGTGGGAAATGAAGACAAGCTGTTGACCGAACAATTTATTGAGGGTCTACTGTGCAATGCCCACCGAACCCAGTTGCGGGCAATGGCCTTACAGGACCCTGACCTGGACTCTGCACAGTTCAAGGACAGAGCCATCCGGGTGCTCCGAGAACCGGCACCAGGTGGCGCTGTGACCCACAGGCGCCCTGCTATCACTTATCACCAGGACGCGGCGCACTTGTGTGCAGGGCCTGTGGGAGCTGATGCGCAGGCTTTGAACAATAACCCGGCTACAGACCTGCACCATCAGGTCCAAGAGCTGACTAAGAGTGTTGCCGCGCTAACGAGAACTGTGCAGTCTTTACAGGTTTCTTCTCCAGGAAAGATCCAGCTGGCATCCGGACCAGAGGACGTCCCGTGGCGCTGACTGAGGAGGACCCCATCGGCCAGATGAAGACCCAGCGACAGATACAACGAGGACGGACGACCCATCTGCCGCCGCTGCAATCAACCCGGACATATGGCAAGGTACTGTCATTTAAACGGGCACAACCTGGGGTAGAGGGCCAACCCCCAGGCCTAAGATCATCAGGCCCATCGAACTGGCGTGACAAGTACGTAGGGGGACGTCCGGTCTTGCCTGTGGTACTGGACGGCATTCCTATGAGTGCCCTACTGGACACCGGGTCACAGGTCACCACCATCCCGTACGTGCTCTTCAAGCGGTACTGGAATGACTCGGACATAACCCGCTACCCAGATGATGACCTGAGCATTATCGCCAGCAATGGTCAGCCCGTGCCACAGATAGGATTTAAAGAGGTGACCATCAAGGTCGGTAAAGTTGAACTGCTGGCACAAGGACTGATCATTGTGGACATTGACCGTCGCGAGAGTCACCCAAAAATAACCCTAGGTACTAACGTAATTGAAAACTGTCTTGCAGAGGTGATTCTTATTTTGCAGCAGGTTGCCAAGAATGCCAGTTCCAGCCAGCAGCGTGTGCTCCAAAAAGAGATCCGGGCACTGATGAAGCGGCAACAAGTGGAACTATCTGGTGGTGAGATAGGTAGCGTGAGAATGTGTGACCCGTTCCCTATTGCCATGCCCCCAATAAGTGAGATGATGATTTTGTGCTGGGCAGCTATTGGTCTAAGAGGTAGAGACTACCAAGCAATGGTAGAACCCGTCTACTCAGAGAGTAGGCCCACCATTTTGACAGCACGGGTGGTGGTCGATGTTCGTCATGGGAGGGTGCCCGTCCGCATCATAAATATCGGGGAGAGAGAAGTATACCTGCCTCGGTATGCCACGCTAGCCAAATTGTTCACCATAAACCAGAACTCTGTACAGGCCGTGGAACCCTTGCCTCCATCTCAACCAGAGGAAGGTAACGGCTCTAAGAAACCAATGGAGGACTGCTGTCAGCAACTGCATTTGGGTACTGACTCCACTCCCTCACACCAAAAACAGGGAGTCTACCGGGTAGTTCAGGAGTACGAGAGAGTGTTTAGCAAACACCCGCTAGACTTTGGGCGAGTAAAGGGGGTAGAACATCACATCCCAACGGGAGACCATCCTCCCATAAAGGAGAGATACCGACCCGTACCCCCTGCACACTATCAGCACGCCAAGGGGATGTTAAAGGACATGAAGGAGGCTGGGGTAATTAGGGACAACTGTAGCCCCTGGGCAGCTCCACTAGTCTTAGTGAAAAAGAAAGACAACACCGTGAGAATGTGTGTAGACTACAGGAAGGTCAACCGTATCACACACAAAGATGCGTACCCGTTACCAAGGATAGAAGAGTCCTTAGCTGCATTAAAATCTACTAACTTCTTCTCTACTTTGGACCTCACTAGCGGGTACTGGCAGGTTCCTGTAGCAGAGGCGGACCGGGAGAAGACCGCATTCACCACCCCGATGGGTCTCAGCGAATTTAACTGTATGCCGTTCGGGCTCTGCAACGCACCAGGAACCTTCCAACGGTTGATGGAATGCTGTCTGGGACACCGGAATTTCGAGACGGTCCTATTATGCCTGGATGATGTCATCGTTTATTCCAAGACTTACGAGGACCACCTGAAACACCTGGCAGAAGTGTTTGACGCTCTGGCAAACTACGGCTTAAAGGTGAAACCATCAAAGTGTCATCTACTGAAACCAAAGGTGCAGTACCTGGGACACGTGGCTCCCGACCCCGATAAGATCACCGTGATTAAAGACTGGCCAAGACCATCCAGCATAAAGGAAGTGCGGCAGTTCCTCGGGTTGGTAGGTTACTACCGAAGATTCATTCCCGGGTTCACAAAAATGGCAGCCCCTATGCAGGACCTCCTGATAGGTCAATCTCGGAAAGCCAAAAACCAGAAGCCGTCCTTCAGGTGGGAAAAGCTGGAAGAGGAGTCCTTCCGCCAGCTGAAGATGGCCCTCACGGGGGATGAAATCCTGGCGTACCCTGATTACAGCCAGCCCTTTATCCTCCACACGGACGCAAGCAACATCGGGCTAGGAGCCGTACTGTCCCAGATCCAGCAGGGGAGAGAACGGGTAATTGCTTACGCCAGCCGAAAACTGCGACCCACGGAAAGAAACCCTGAGAATTACAGCTCGTTCAAGCTAGAGTTCCTGGCAGTGGAGTGGGCGATAACCGAACATTTTAAGCATTACCTTGCCTCTTCCAGGTTCACCGTGTACACGGACAACAACCCATTGACACACCTGGACACTGCAAGACTGGGTGCCCTGGAGCAGAGATGGATGGCCCGCCTGTCCAATTATGAGTTCACGATCAAATACCGGGCAGGACGCTCCAATACCAACGCGGACGCCCTGTCTAGAATGCCAAACTTACCGGACGTAGGGGAAGATCCAGAAGATCTGGAAGAAGTCGAGCTCCCTGCGTTCCACCGTCATGGGATTACCCTGTATTCCCACCGTGTGAAGGACAGGCGCTCTGTGACGTTCAATCCCTTGCCCCATTACAGCTGGGCGGAAACGCAAGACAGTAATCCCGCAGTCCGTCTGGTGAAGGAAATGCTGACACAGGCTGATGCCCGTCTTGACCCAGACGCTCCGTAGGAGACCAAGCAACTGTGGAAGGAGAAAAGTAAGCTGTTCCTCTACAGGGAGAAGCTGTGCCGAAGAATGGTTAACTCTCGAACACATGAGTTGACCTGGCAGGTAGTGGTCCTAAGACAAGACGCGGCTATGGTTCTGGAGGCATACCACAATGGAGCAGGACATTTTGGATAGAAGAAGCTGGAGTAGTTGTTGCGTGAACGGTTCTACTGGGTAGGCATGAGAGGAGCCATCGAGAGGTGGTACAGAGACTGTGGCCCGTGCAACCTAAGAAGAAAGGACCGTGCCAGCCAGAAGACTCCCCTGCAGCCCATCATCACCAGACAGCCACTGGAACTGGTAGCCCTGGACCATGTGAAACTGGCTCCGAGCAGATCTGGGTATGTCTACGCCCTCACAATCATAGATCACTACTCCCGGTTCCTGGTGGTGGTTCCCGTCAAGGACTTAACGGCTCAAACAGCAGCTAGAGCCTTCCAGCAGCACTTCTGCCGTCCACACGGGTACCCGGAGCAAGTGTTGACAGACCAAGGACCAGCCTTCGAAGCAGATGTCTTCCAGGAGTTCTGCAACTTGTATGGCTGCAAGAAGATAAGAACAACGCCCTATCTCCCGCAGACCAACGGACTCTGCGAGAAGATGAACCAGGTGGTGATAGATCTGCTAAAAACATTGCCCCTGGAAGAACGCAGCCTGTGGCCTGAGAAACTGCCCGATCTGGTGGACCTGTACAACCACATCCCGGTAGGTTCCACCAACTGTATCCCGGCTTACCTAATGAGAGCAAGACCTGGTAAGCTGCCTATTGACCTGGATATGGGAGTCCTGATACCTGAGGACACCTCGCCAGAAGCAGACTGGGATACAGAACGGCAGCAGCAGTACCGGAAAGTACAGGAGAGCGTCGAGCGAAGTCTCTGTCAATCAAGAGAAAGGCAGGAGAGGACTTATAACCAACATGCTCCCGCTGTTCCCCTGGTACCTCGAGAGCAGGTCTTGAAAAGAAAAAGGCGGCTCCATAAGTTGGACGACCAGTGGGAAAAGGACCTGTACACCGTACTGCCCTCAAGCCACAATAATCCAAAGGTGTACGTCATCAGCAAGGATGGAGGAGAGACCACAGCCACTGTATCCAGAGACCACCTGAAAAAGTGCCCCGAGAAGTTGCAAAGCACGGATGAAGATCAGGAAGACCCTCAACCCGTAGAGGAAAAGGAGGAAATGATCAGCACCGTACTTGGAGACTTTCCCCGGTCCTGGACACAAGTAAACAACGCTATCGTGGTGCCCGTCCTCACCTTTCTCCAGCCAGCCCCTCAAGTGCCTACAGAAGACCAGGTAGAGCTGGAAGAGCAGCCGGCCCAGGAGGCAGAAGAGTCCACACCAGCAGCGCAGGAGGATCAACCCTCTGCTAGTAGTGAGCCTGCCGTGCCCCTAGTGAGCCAAAGAGTACGCAGACAGCTGCCCAGCTTACCCATAACACCTCCTACACCCTGTAGTGCAGGACCAGTTAGTGAGCTCCGTAGGTCCACTAGAGTCACTAGAGGTCAGATGCCCGCTCTCTGAAAAATATAAAGTAATGCACTGTAAATTTACCTGTTTCTTGAAAATGTTGATGGTTTTTGTTGTTGCCTGTTAATAATTATGTTTCTCAGTTACCCTGCAGGGTTATTTGGACTAGCAGGTTATGGACGCTGGATAACCGGAACAGTTTTGTAGATAGTTGCACATTGTGCCTCTTGCAAAGATGGCCGCGGAAGAGAAAACCTGTCTGGCGTTGCCTCCTTGCGGCCCAAAGTAGCTAGCTTCAGCCTTGCAGCCACGCCCAAGGCCAACGCAAGGGGTTTGCTTTGGACAGGTCCCCTACTTCGCTTAAAGCTTCACCTTGGGTGATATGGACACCTGGTTGCGGACACGCCGTGACCTTTAAAGAACTAAAGCTTCTTGTAAATATGTTATTGTATTATCGTTTATACCCTTGTATTTATGTTTCTTTAAAAATGTGTTTAGTCCCGGAGTACTAAAATTTACTAGGGGGGAATGTGGCACCCTAGGGGTCTGGTTGACACAGTAATAGAAATATTATGTCTGAGAGCAAGTGGGAGGTTTCTCTGGTCAGGAGCCCTAAGCATGCAACACTGCCCGCCCAGACCTGGGAGGGGAGGAATCTGCCCTTATAAACTGGGTCTGGGGCGGGATTAGGTCAGTTAGAGCTTGGAGAGGGAAATATACAGCAGGAGCTCTGTAGGAACTGTAGCTGAAGACCAGGGGCTGGAGCTGAGCAGAGCTCGCCCTGGCTGAGGACACTACAACCGGACACAGGAGTCCGAGGCTGTGGGGACTGATATACACCCAGCAGCAGAAACCAGCCGGCAGGGGATTCCAGGTCCTCTGGCCATAGAAGCCCGGAGGCTCAGTTACAAGAAAGGGACCAGCGCCGCCATCCAGGAGCGGAGGCTAACAGAAGGCCCAAAGTCACCAGCCATACGGGTGAGCACCACACGGTATACTCAGGGACGTGGGCTACTTGTAACCGCCTACAGCAAGGTAGCCAGGAAAGAGTGCAGATAGACGGGGAGGCCTACAACTCCGCCTGGGCAGGGGAGATCCTGCTTGCTCACAGACTGACCAGGCCTCTACTGCTAACCAGTACTCCCGGGAGGGTCTGTTTTATATCATCAGTAAAGACCCTGAACTGCACCACACGACTCTGTGTTTCATCTCCGCACCAGCACCATTAGTACTGGGACGCTCACACCATCACTCCCATCATGCACACTAGCTGCCCTGAGGCAATACTTCTCCCGTGGGGAGTTATCCCATACTTGGCTGCGCTTACAACATCAGCCTCAGCGGTCTGCAGCGCAGCGGCGGTCCCCACTGACCGCAATCCACGGGTGGCGTAGTCGGACATTTGTTATTACACTAAGACTGCCACTGGTTTGACCACCCTGAGCCACGGACTGGGTCGCCGCCACACTGAGACTACCACCCCCAGCATCCCACCAGAGGCCCGGTTCCGGGTTCCCCACGCTGCCCAGGAGGTGAGTCATAGTGTCTTCCCAAATCGCGAAAAGTAACTGACGAGAGACTCCGCGGCAGCATTGTCCACTGAAGAAGAGATGGGAAATGGAATTCAGGGGTGTTGACCGTAAATCCAAAAAAACTGAGACTTAACAGAGGACTCATTCACATATTTGTCATAAGAAAACTCGGCCTAAGGCAGAAGTTCTACCCAATCGCTATGGTGAGCATTGACAAAGTGCCAAAGAAAACTGGTAAGGATCTGATTAATATGCTCCACCTGACCATTGGACTGAGGATGATAGGCCGAAAAAAAAGTCCAAAGTGACATCCAGCAGCTTGCACGTGGCTCTCCAGAAGCAAGAAGTGAACTGAACTCCTCTGTCCGAGACAATGTGGAGAGGAAGCCATGGAGACAAAAGATATGATGGATGAAGTCCTTAGCCAGCACAGGTGTGGATGGAATACCAGGCAAAGGAATGTAGTGAGCCATCTTGGAGAAGCGGTCAGCGACCACCCATATGACGGTATAACCGGCAGATACCAGAAGATCAGTGATGAAGTCCATAGCAATGTGCTGCCAAGGAGCAGAAGGCATGGGGAGAGGAAGAAGACGACCAGCTGGGTATGTGTCTAGGTATCTTGTTACAGAAGGAACAAGCTGCGACAAAATCCGCAACATCCTTGTGCAGGGTGGGCCACCAATAATGTCAGGCAATGAGCAGAAGCGTCTTCCTCTGGCCGGCATGACCAGCCAGTTTGTCGAATGACCCCAGAGTAAGACCCTCTTCCGATCCTGAGGCGCTACAAAGGTCTTACCAGGAGGTAGATGAGACAGGTCAAGCAGAGCAGCAGTCAATATTCTGGAGTTGTCAATGATGTCCTTTGGAAGTGCATTGAGCTGTAGGTTGAGTTGCTGCTAAAGGGGAAAAAAAAACCTCTTTAAATCTTCTTCCTTATTGAGTGTGAACGAGCTGAGTGTGACCGAAGCGTAAGTGCAAACGGAAGTAAGTATGTGACTTGTTTTTCAGTGACTTGGATTCAGGGAGTTTGGAAGGGAGGAATTTGGACTGAATTGCTGTCTGTATTTTATTAATTATTTACATTACTTTTTACTTAACATTTCTGTTTAGTGCAATCCCCATTAGGAAATGAGCTCCATTATTGACAATGCTATCCAGTGTACATCTTGCCACATGTATGCAATCCTTGAACAGCCGGTCATGGGGACATACTGCTATGCGAGATGTGTGCAAATTGTGTATTTGGAAGCCCAGCCATTGACAATATGGAAAGGAGTCTGCTGCTCACTGAGCAGCTGCTCACTGGGGTAGATGTGGGGGTGGGTGGTAGTAGGGAGCTGCAGGACAGTGAGGCAGCTAGCTGGGTGACAGTTAGAAGGGTGGTAGAGGGAAGAGTGCCAGGGAGGCTAGTCCTGATCTGGCACACCCCAATAATTTTTCAAAGTTGGCAGATGAGGGGGGTGTCATACAGGGGTAGCACTGCTGCAGCAAGGCATGTCCTCTGAAAGCCGGAGGAGTGTCAGCTCCAGTAAGGGGGGAAATAGGAGAGCAGGGCAGACCAGGCAGGGGCTGGTAGTGGGAGACTCAATTATTAGGGGAACAGATAGGTCAATCTGTCACAAAGACAGGGATCGTCGAACAGTGTGCTGCCTACCTGGCGCTTGAGTCCGGCACATCGCTGATCGGGTTGACAGATTACTGGGAGGGGCTGGTGAGGACCCAGCGGTCATGGTGAACATTGGCACAAATGACAAAGTTAGAGGTAGGTGGAAGGTCCTTAAAGATGATTTCAGGGAATTAGACTGCAAGCTTAAAGCAAGGACCTCCAAGGTGGTATTCCCTGAAATACTGCCTGTACCACGTGCCACAGCAGACAGGCAACGGGAGATTAGGGAGATAAATAAGTGTCTCAGGAATTGGTGTAGGAAGGAGGGGTTTGGGTTCCTGGAGAAATGGGCCGACTTCTCAGTTGGCTACAGGTTCTACGCTAGGGACAGGCTGCACTTCAATGGGGAGGGTGCTGCTGTGCTGGGGGAGAAAATGGCTAAGAGGTTGGAGGAGTGTTTAAACTAGGGATTGGGGGGGAGGGTATTCATTTTATAAGTGGGGAAGATAGTGCAGATAGTGACCTGGGCACAAATAAAGAAATTGGGGGTGGGGTTAGAACAGTCAATATAGTAAGAAGGAATAGAGGTACAGAGAGATACATAAAATGCATGCACACTAATGCCAGAAGCTTCACCAACAAAATGGAGGAATTAGAATTAATTTTGTTGGAAAATAATTATGACATGGTGGGGATATCTGAGACATGGCTGGACGAGAGCCATGACTGGGCAGTTAATTGACAGGGCTATAGTCTGTTCAGAAATGACCGCACAAACAAGCGAGGGTGGTTGTTTATATGTAAAATCATCCTTAAAACCCATCTTGTGTTAGAATATATGTGAATCTAATGAAAATGTAGAGTCCCTGTGGGTGGAGATAAGGTGAGGGGGAAAAATAATAAATTACTGATCGGGGTTTGTTATAAGTCTCCAAAAATAATGGAAATAGTGGAGAATATCCTTATAAAGAAAATAGATGAAGCAGCGACTCAAAAAGAAGCCATTATTATGGGGGACTTTAACTACCCTGAAATACATTGGGGAACAGAAACCTGTAGTTCAAGCAAAGGTAATAGGTTTTTGACAACTATGAGAGACAATTACCTTTCTCAATTGGTTCTGGGCCCAACAAGAACGGGGGCACTGCTAGACCAATTACAGTATTAACCAACAAGCCAGACAGCATATCAAATATACGAGTTGGGGGTCACTTTGGTAATAGTGATCACAAAATAATACGTTTTCATGTATCCTTTAATAAGATGTGTAGTAGAGGGGTTACAAGGACACTAAACTTCAGGAAAGCAAATTTCCAACGGTTGAGAATAAACTGGGACGATATCCTGAGACATAAAACTACACAAAGCAAATGGGAGACATTTATTAGCATCCTGAATAGGACCTGTGCACAATATATACCCTATGGGAATAAACATGCTAGGAATAGGAGGAAACCACTATGGCTAAATAGAGCTGTAAGGAGCGCAATAAGTGACAAAAAGAAAGCATTTAGAGAACAAAAGCAAGTAGGTAGTGATGAGGCATTAAATAAATACAGAAAATTAAATAAATTCTGTAAAAACCAAATCAAGGCAGCAAAGATTGAGACACAGAGACCCATTGCCAGAGAAAGTTAAAATAATCCCAAAATATTCTTTAACTACATAAATAGTAAAATACTAAAAAATGATAATGTTGGCCCACTTAAAAATAGTCTGGGCGAAATGGTGGATGAGGATGAGGAAAAAGCCAATATGCTAAATGATTTTTTTTCAACAGTATTTACACAAGAAAATCGCATGACAGAAAACATGATCAGTGATGACAAAAATTCTCCACTTGCTTAACCCAGCAGGAAGTATGGCTGCATCTAAAAGTCACTAAAGTTGACAAATCCCCAGGCCCGGATGGTATACACCCGTGAGTACTGCAGGAATTAAGTAACGTCATAGATAGACCATTATTTTTAATCTTTATTGATTCCATAATAGCAGGGTCTGTACCCCAGGACTGGCATATAGCAAATGTGGTGCCAATATTCAAAAAGGGGACAAAAACTGAACTTGGAAATTATAGGCCAGTAAGCTTAACCTCAACTGTGGGTAAAATCCTGGAGGGTTTCCTAAGAGATGCTATACTAGAGTGTCTGAAGAAGAATAACCTCATGACCCAATATCAACATGGGTTTACGAAGGACCATTCCTGTCAGACTAATCTGATCAGCTTTTATGAAGAGGTAAGTTTTGGACTGGACCAAGGAAAAGCAGTGGATGTTGTGTATATGGACTTTTCAAAAGCTTTTGATACGGTTCCACACAAAAGGTTGATACATAAAATGAGAACAATGGGGATAGGGGAAAATATATGTAAGTGGGTTAAGAACTGGCTCAGTGATAGGAAACAAAGGGTGGTTATTAATGGAACACACTCAGACTGGGTCTCAGCTAACTGTGGGGTACCACAGGGGTCAGTATTGGGCCCGCTTCTTTTTAACATATTTATTAATGACCTTGCATACAGAGTAGTATTTCAATATTTGCAGATGACAATAAACTCTGCAGGGTAATCAATACAGAGGAGGACAATATTATATTACAGGAGGATCTATGTAAACTAAAAGCTTGGGCTGATAAATGGCAAATGAGCTTTAATGGGGATAAATGTAAGGTAATGCACTTGGGCAGAGGAAATAAAATGTAGAATTATATGCTTAATTGTAAAACACTGGCCAAAACTGTCACTGAAAATGACCTGGGCGTATTGGTGAACGACAAGGTCACGTTTGGTGGCTAGTGTCAGGCAGCTGCTGCAAAGTAATGGGATGCATTAAAAGAGGCATAGAAGCTCATGAGGAGAACATAATTTTACCTCTATACAAGTCACTAGTGCCACCACACTTAGAATACTGTGTACAGTTTTGGTCTCTGGTGTATAAGAAAAACGGAGCTGAACTAGAGCGGGTGCAGAGAAGAACGACCAAGGTTATTAGAGGACTGGGGGGTCTGCAATACCAAGACAGGTTATTACACTTGGGGTTATTTAGTTTGAAAAAACAAAGGCTTAAGGGTGATCTTATTACTATGTACAAGTATATAAGGGGACAGTACAAAGACCTTTCTACTGATCTTTTTACTCTGAGGCCTGAGACGGGGACAAGGGGGCATCCTCTACTTTTTTTCCCCAATGTGGAGCTTAGTGCTTGCCACATGTTTTTTTTTTGCCTTCCTCTGCATCAACATGTTAGGCTATGGGTTGAACTAGATGGACTTAGTCTTCCTTCAACCTTAAAAGCTATGTTATTATGTGTAGAGGCTCCTCCTCTTGGTTGGTAGATAGGAGAGAGCGGGATAAAGCGTCAGCTTTAATATTCTTTTCTGACGGGCGGTAATGGAGAGTAAGGCTATGTGCCCACGTAGCAGATTTGATGCAGTGCGTTTTTGCCTCTCTCTGGCAGAAAAAAAACACATGCAGATATACATGCGTTTTTTCTGCCAAAGAGAAGTGTTTTTTCAGCGTTTTTACCTGCGTTTTCGCATGCGTTTTTTCAAGCACTTTTCCAAGCGATTTTGAGCATCACTTGGAAAAGTGCTTGACAAGTTGGTCACACAATATAAATCCATGCAACCGGCATGGATTTATATTGTGTGACCAACTTAGATGCTTTAAATGCTGCATCTATAGTTAAAAAAAAATAATTAAAAAGTTAAAAATAAAAAAAACCTGTATACTCACCTCTCCGGTCTCCTCCCGGTGGCAGCAATCCTATCTCCTCGGCGTCCCGCTGTGTACTGGCAGGACCTGCAGTGACGTCATTTAGTCAGGTGATGGTCACGCGACTATGACGTCAGCGGTCGCTTGATCATCAGCTGACTAAATGATGTCACCGCCGGTCCTGCAAGTACACCGTGGGACGCCAAGGAGAGAGGATCGCTCCGGGGGCAGACCAGAGAGGGGAGTATACAGGTTTTTTTTATTTTTAACTTTTTTATTTATTTTTTTCACCGCGTGGTAACCGGGATGAAGAGGATTTGTAGTCTCCTCTTCATCCTGGATACCACACGCACCGCGATTACGCTGCAAATTCACGGCCTTTAAATTTAATTGAAAAGCAGAAAATCCACATATACCTGCGAGTTTGCTGCGTTTCAATGTTCCTCAATGGCTGCGAATTTGCAGCGTAATCGCGGTAGAAATGGTCATGCTGCGTTTTGCAACGCAAGGCAAATTCGGCGCGCTGATTAGCGCATCATGTCCACAGCACATCCAAATTCACATTGCTTTGCATGGCAGACGGTTTTACAAGCATTTTCGCGGCCGTAAAAACGCTGCAAAAACGCTACAAAAACGCTATGTGGGCATATGGCCTAAAGCTGAAACGAGCAAAGAACAAAGACCATCTGGCCTGACGTGAATTTAGTCTTTGAGCGGTCTGCAAGTAAGCGAGGTTTTTATGGTCAGTGGAGATGACCACGGAGTCCACAGCCCCCTCAAGCAAGTAGCGCTACTCCTCCAGTGCTAATTTGACGGCCAGCAGTTCTCGATCTCCTATGGAGTACTTGCACTCCAACGGAGAAAAGAGTTTGGAGAAGAAGCCGCAGGTCACCATTCGCCCGGACGAGGATTTCTGGGTGAGCACTACTCTGGCCCTGGAGGAAGAGGCATCAACCTCCAGGAAGAAATGTTTATTGAAATCTGGACGATGTAGCACTGGAGCAGAGGAGAAGGCATGCTTAAGAGAGACAAAGGCACTTTCCGCCTCGGAAGTCCATTCCCTGGGATTTGCCACTTTACGGGTGAGAGCAGAGATGGGAGCAGTCCGGGAAGAGAAATGAGGAATGAAGAGGCGGTAATAGTTAGCGAATCCCAGAAACCGCTGAATAGCCTTCAACCCCTCAGGTCGGAGCCCCTTTAAGATGGCAGATACCTTCTCGGGATACATCCGCAGTCCAGTCTCAGAGATGTTATACCCCAAAAATTGTAGGGAGGTCTGCTCAAAAAGGCATTTCTCATACTTTGCATACAGGCAATTCTTCCGGAGCCTCAGCAGTACCTGACGAACATCCCTCCGATGAGAGGGCAGATCAGGGGAGAACACCAAGATATCGCCCAGGTACACCGCTACACAGGAACACAGGAGATCTCAGAAGATGTCGTTCACTAAGTCCTGAAAGATGGCTAGAGCATTACAGAGACCGAAGGGCATCACGCGATACTCGTAGCGACCATCTCCCTGTCGAATCCAGACCAGATTGTATGCCACATGAAGATCGACCTTAGTGAAGATATTCGCGCCTTTTGGTGGTCAAGCAGCTCCGAGATGAGAGGCAAGGGGTACTTATTTTTCATGGTAATCTGGTTTAGGCCCTACAGTCGATACATGGACGAAGAGAGCCATCTTTCTTTTTGACGAAGAAGAATCTTGCTCCAGCCGGAGAGGTGGATTTCTCGATAAATCCCCTAGCAAGGTTCTCTTCTATGTACTCAGACATAGCACGGGTTTCGGCCAGGGGTAGATTCGTCCGTGAGGAGGTGAGGCACCAGGTATTAGGTCGATGGGACAATCATACAGCCTATGAGGTGGTAGTGTCTCTGCCTCCTTTTTATCAAAGATGTCCGCATATGACCAGTAATATGCCGGCAGGCCAGATAGGTTAGCTGAAGAAGACGGAGGTCGAGCTGGACAAACCGGAACCAGATAGGACTTATGACATTCCTGACCCCAATGGAGCACATCACCCGAGCTCCAATTCTCCAATTCAGGGTGGGCTCATGTCTCTGTAACCAAGGCAGGCCAAGCAAGAGGGGATGAGAGAGACCGGACAGCACGCAGAAGGAAATCCTCTCCGAATATAGCATTCCCACCTGAAGAGTTACAGGCTCAGTGACAAACAAGATGGTCTCAGAGAAAAGCTTTCCATCCACAGAGGAGACCACTAAAGGATCAGCCAGACTTATGGTAGGAATCTGATATCTCTCCACAACGGCCTGTTGAGTGAGGTTCCCAGCAGCTCCGGAATCCAGATAGGCAGTCTCGAAGAAGCGGGTCTTATCACTGGTAACCGAAACGGACAGAGTCAAGGGCGGAGAGGAAGAACTTTTGACTAGGACAACCTCTCCAAGCGGTCCTAGACACTGGAGTTTTCCGGTCTCACCGGACAAGAGCGGATTAGATGCTCTATACTGCCACAGTAGAAGTAACTCCCCTCGGCGCGGCGTGCCTCCTGGCAAGACTTGACCTTCTTAACTTGGACTATTTGCATAGACTCTGGAGGAGACACCGGAGGGGATGCTGGTTGTGAGACTGGCCTTTGGAAGGTTGGTGCGAGGAACAGGGATATTTTCTAACGGGTCACCTCCTTAGAATGCTCCTGAAAACGGATGTCGATCCGTGTAGCTAATGACACCGGGTCGTCCAGAGAGGGAGGTATGTCACGACCGGCTAGCTCATCCTTGATCCATCCGGAAAGGACCTCCCAAAAGGTGGACACCAGAGCCTCATTGTTCCAGGCAACTTTGGATGCGAGGGTGCGGAAATGTACGGCATACTGTCCCACAGAAAGACTCCCTTGGCGGAGTCAGAGAAGAGAGGAGGCAGTCGAAGATTTTCATCCGGGCTCATCGAACACCTTCCGGAAAGCCTGGAGGTCGTACACCAGAGAATCCCCTCTCTCCCATAGAGAGTTAAGCCACGCCAATGCCTCTCCAGTGAGATGAGACATGATGAATGCCTCCTTGGCCCGGTCGGAGGCGAACTGGTGTGCCAGGAGCTCAGAGTGCAGCGTGAACTGATTAATGAAGCCCCGACATAGGGCAGGGTCACCACCAAAACGTGGACGAGCAGATAGCCGGGGTCCTAAGCCGGATGCCACAGCGCCACTGGGTTGAGGTGCTGCCAGAGCGGGTGCCGCTTGGTTAGAGGCGGACACAGTCGGAGTGGACAGCGCGTCCAAGCGGGAGTTGACTGTCCATAGATAGGACAGGACAGTATCCTGTTGAGATCTCTGGCGAGAGACCTCTTGGTACAGGTCTGAGAGCAAAGGAGCCTGGGAGCCACCGGATTCCATGGCCTGTGCAAACTTACATATCCGGGTGGTGGAACCTCTGTGCTGTGATACAAGGAGGGACCAGAGGGGCATAACTAAGTGCCTACCCGGACCGACCCTGGCCACACGGCGGCTTAGTTAACTCTGTGAACCAAGGAGGGTCCGGGAATGTGAACCAGGTGCCACTCTGGGACAGACCTTGTGTGAGAGCAGGTGACTCCCATGGGACTGATGGCCGAAGCCGACAGGCACAGCAGATGAGCACGGCTGGTAGACAGGCAGGAGATGCACGTAGACAAGCAGACGGGCATGGCAGATAGACAGGCAGGCGGGCACGGCTGATAGACAGACAGGCAGGCACGGGAACCTGAGGGCTGGAGAGAGTGTTATCACACAAACGCCAACCTTGCACAGGCACCTCCATATTGGAGGAGGTGCCATATATAAGGGCAGTCCTCCAGCTATTGGGACTCTTTAGGACGGCACGCGCGGCCCCTTTAAGAGGGAGGGAGCGCACGCGCCCTAAGTACAGTACCCGGGGAACTGCGCGTGGTGCGCGCACCCCGAGCAGATGCAGCAGGGGAGCCGGAGGATGCTGGACCAGGACCGCGGTAGTGAGGGGATCGGTGTCTCTGCCCGGCAGGAGGCTACACCTTTAATGGTAATTGCTGTTCTGGATTGCCGGTTTTCATCTTATATTTCCACCATATGGCTGAGGGTTACGAATAAATTAAGGAAGATGGGATCCAAATATGAGAGTGTGTCTGAAAATGTTTGGTGGGTCCGGTGTTGTGTGTGTGGGTGACTTAGTGTGGCTGTCCTCTAGGGACATTAAGTTGAAGGTGCCGTCTTGGAAGCTTGGTCCCAGGTTTATCGGACCTTACAAGATTGTAGCCATCTTCAATCCCGTAGCATTTTGCCTTGCGTTACCACCTACCTTTAAGATCCATAATGTTTTTCATCGCTCTCTCCTCAAAAAAAACGTTGCATCTTCTGTACCATCACCTTTTCCACCTTCACCTGTCGTTTTCAATGGGGACTTGGAGTTTGAGATTGCGAAGATCTTGGATTCCCATCTAGTTCGTCGGCCGCTTCCGTACCTGGTACATTGGAGGGGGTACGGTTTCAGGAGAGGATGTGGGTACCAGTATTGGATGTTCATGCGGTCAGACTGATCCGGGCTTTACATATGGCTCACCCCGATAGGCCTGGTCCTGAGGTTCCCTCGTAGAAGGTGGGTACTGTCATGGGGTTACCACAATGGGATGGATCCAGAAGACCACAGCATCTGAGGGCTCCTACTCAGACTCCGAGAAGAAGCACTTCTCCTTCATTTTAAGATATGTTTTATTTCTTCTGGCAGAACAGGGGTTGGAAATCTTTGTGCTCACAGATAAGCTCGGTTAGCCACTCCTTTTTCCTTTATAATCTGGGCTCTGATTTTAGTCCTGCTGCATGGCTAACGGAGGGAGAGGAGTTATTATGAGAAAGAGAGTTGGAGGGATTATCAGAGACTGTTATTTGGTTTGTATGCATGGTAATTCCTTAGCCTTCTCCATTTTGGTTTATTCCCATACCTTCACACCCTGGTGCTTCCGTCTGTTATATGTGAGTGAATATTTTGTGTGCCTGGAGTTTTCTGTTTACCCCTGTCTGTGTAGCCTTGTTTGTTGGGTGGTTGTTCTAGGGTGCACAGTAGAGCCCCCTTCATTGGGTGCGGGAGGAGAACAGATGGAGGGCTAACTCAGGAGTTAGGGTGAGGGCGGAGGCCCCGGCATCCTCACCTACAAAGGTATCCCGGGGAATAGGGTGAGCTAGGGCTCCCTTTAGTGTTACTGACAGGGTAGGATCCCCTGTTCCCTTGTCACCATTCAACTGTGCGGTGACCGCTGGTTTCACATGTCTATAAAACTGTTCATAGACCATGCTTGGATTGGAATAACTGTCCCAACTGCAGTCTCCTTTCCTGAGCTAACTGCATTTCGTATATACAATGTGCCTCATACAGTTCTGTTAATCATTACTGGCACCCATGAAGTTTAAGTACATAATGTGGTTGGTGCAAATGGTGTTAAAAACGCCATATCAAATATCCAAAGACCTTCAGGCCAACCTGGAATAGTCTGGGATCATGGTTTCAACAAGTACCATAGGTTGTCCAATAAACCAAGCAGAGCTTTATGGGTGAAGGCCAAGGAAGAAACCATTGCTGAAGAAAAAACATAAAAAGGAACGACTGATCTTTGCCAAAGAGTACCTTGACAAACTGCAATACTTCTGGGAAAATTTTCTGTGGACAGATGAAACAAAAATAGAGCTTTTTGACATTGCAATTCAACAGTTTGTTTACAGAAGGCGCAATGAAGCTTATAAGGAAAAGAACACCTTACCAACAGGTGGAGGATCAGTAATCCTGTGGGGTTGCTTTGCTGTGTCTGGTACTGGAGGCCTTGACCATTCACTGCAGAGGCAAACAGTATGGGAGACCCACTTCGTAATAATGGGAACATTTTTACAGGAGGCCCTCTGACCTTTACATCTCTTGAAAGGGGCATTGGAGTTCCTCCAAATTTTTGGCAGCTGTTGCATTCACTGCATAGGCAAACAGTATGGGAGACCCACTTCCTAATAATGGGAACATTGTTTTCAGGAGGTCATACGACCTCTACTTTTCTTGCAAGGTGCATTGGAGTGCCTCCAAATTTTTTTTCCAGCCGTTGCATTCACTGCATAGGCAAACAGTATGATAAACCCACTTCCTAATAATGGGAACATTGTTTTCAGGATGCTCTCCGACCTCTTCGTCTCTTGCAAGGGGCATTAGAGTTGTTATGATCTGCAACAAATACTAAGGAAAGAAAAGGGAAAGTTGTCCCTACAGTAAGACTAAGCTGAATCCCTACGATGTAGAGGGCTGCCTGTTCCTAGCGAACAGACCCGCCTTAGTCCTCGGCTAGTCTGAACGAAGACCTATAGCATAAGGGAAGGGGTCACTAGAAGTACTAAGGATTGGAACAAAAATGGGACACCTCCTAAACAGAGAAGTTGTTGCAGAACACAAAAAGACAAACTGACAAAAAGGTACTAGAAGTCCCAGAACGACCAAGCGAACTGACAGGGAAAGGCACCGAAGCACCTGGCTAGAGAAGCAGTCAAAACAACACTGAAGTCCAGCACAGCCAGAAGGGCAGTGCTGGAATATAAAGGCAGATGGTCACGTGACTGCAAAACACAAGATGGAAAAAACAAACAGGAGGGTTCTAACAGTACCCCCTCTTTTATGAGGATCCTCAGGATCCTCCAGGCCCAGGCCTATCCGGAAACCTCTTGTGGAAAGCTTTAACAAGCCTAGGAGCAGAGACATCATCCGTCCTTACCCAGGAGTTATCTTCGGGACCGAAACCCTTTCAGGAGACAAGATACTGTAATCTCCCTCTATGCCATGTAGAATTCAAGATACGAGAAATTTCATATTCGCCATCTTGCACCACAGGAGGAACTGTGACAGTGACATCCCTATCTGATACATCAGCCTTTTTCAACAAGGAAACATGAAACACAGGATTAATCTTTCAGGAAGTAGGGACATCCAACTTAACAGCAGACGGGTTAACAACCTTAAGCACTTTAAATGGACCCACAAACTTAAGACCCAGTTTTTTAGAGGGAATCCTCAACTGCAGGTTCTTTGAGGACAACCAAACCATGTCACCCACAGTAAACAAAACCTCCTTACGTTTCCTGTCAAAATACTTCTTGGACTTCTTGTTAGCCTCTTGAAGGTTGCAACGTACATTAGTCCAAACTCTCTCCAAATCACTGGAAAAATTCTCCTCCTCCGGCACCGCCGACCCCAATTTGAAGAATGAACCAAAAGACGGATGTCTCCCTGTACAACAAAAAAAAGGAGAACACCCAGCAGAGGAGGATGTATGTTAAGAGCAAATTCCGCGAGAGGCAGAAACTCAGACGACACCTCTTGATTGTCCGCCACAAAACAACGCAAAACTGTTCTACTTCCTGGTTCTTTCTTTCAGTCTGTCCATTAGACTCAGGATGATACCCAGACGAAAATGACAAATGGACTCCCAAACTGTCACAAAAAGCACGCTAAAAGTGAGCCACAAACTGATGTCCTCTATCAGAAACAATATCCGTGGGAACGCCATGAAGCTTGACAATCTCCCTAACAAACACCTTAGCGAGTGTCTTGGCACAGGGCAACTTAATGAATAGAACCAAATGACACATCTTACTAAAACGGTCCACGACCACCCAGATGACAGTAAAACCCTCAGACACAGGAAGATCAGTAATAAAATCCATAGTGAGATGCGTCCAAGGCGCACTAGGAACCTCCAGAGGGCAAAGCGACACCGCAGCAGGAGTATGTGAAGCCTTTGACCTAGCACACACAGTACATTGACGCACCCACTTGATGACTTCTTTCTGCCATCCAGGCCAAAAAAAATTGCAACTGATAAGTCTCTTAGTCTCAGAAATTCCTGGATGACTTGCCAACCGAGACTCATGACACTCCACAAACAAATCTCTTCTAAAGGTTCTAGGCACGAACAACCTCCCATGGGGAGTGTTAGATGGGGCATCATCTTGAGCTTTCAGAATACCATTCTCCAAAACGGAGTTCAATGCCGCTACCACAACTCCTTTCTGTAAAATGCTCTCCTCCTCCTCGGCACCGACAGTAGGAGAGAAGCTGCGAGATAAAGCATCGGTTTTAACATTCTTAGTACCAGGGATATAGGTAACAGAAATATGAAACTGAGAAAAAAAAGTGCCCACCTAGCTTGACAGGCATTCAAGCGCTTGGCAGCATCCAGATAGAACAAATTCTTATGATCTGTGAAAACCTAAATAGGAAATCTATCGCCTTCCAAAAAATTCTGCCAATGTTCAAACGCGAGTTTAATAGCCAGCAACTCCCGATTTCCAACATCATAATTCATTTCGGTTTCCGAAATTTTTTTCGAAAAGAAGGCATAAGGATGTACTCCATCCCTGTTCTCCTGAGACAAAACTGCTCCTACCTCCACCGATGAAGCATCGACCTCGACCAAAAAAGGCTTGGTATCATCAGGCTGCATAAGGATAGGGGCAGAACTGAACTTCTCTTTGAGATACTTAAACGATTCAATGGCCTCAGTAGTCCACTGGACCATATTCGCACCTTTCCTGGTGAGATCGGTTAGAGTCTTAACAATTACAGAAAAATTCTTAATGAATTTCCTGTAATAATTGGCAAAACCCAAAAATCTCTGTATAGATTTCAAACCAATAGGCCTAGGCCATTCCTGCACAGCCTGAAACTTCACCGGTCCATCTCAAAGCCCTCGCTGGAGACAATGTAGCCCAAAAAACTAATTTTATGCGCAGCAAACTCACATTTCTCTAGCTTAGCAAAGAGTGAATTATTACTCAATAGTTGCAAAACTTCACGCACACTCTGCCAATGGGACTCTAGATCTGGTGAATAAATCAAAATGTCATCCAAATACACAACCACATTCTTACAAATCAAAGTTCTCAGGATGTCATTAATAAGGTTCTGAAAAAATGCAGGTGCATTTGTAAGACCAAAAGGCATCACCAGATTCTCATAATGACCTACCGGAGTGTTAAAAGCAGTTTTCCATTCATCACCCTCCTTCACTCGTAACAAATTGTATGCCCCCCGGAGATCAATTTCAGAGAACCACTTGGCCCCCACTAACTGGTTAAACAAGTCAGGAATTAACGGCAATGGGTAGGAATTGCGTGCCGTGATCTTATTATTTTCACGAAAATCCAGACATGGATGTAAACCCCCGTCATTTTTTTTTAACAAATCAAAATCCAAATGCCACACGCGACTTAGAAGGTCTAATGTGACCAGCAGCCAGGCTAGTCTGTATGTTTTCCTCCAAGGCCTTTCTTTCAGGGATAGTCAGATTAAACAAGCAACTCTTAGGAAGAGTAGCTCCCGGAACAAACTCAATGGCGCAATCATAATCCCTATGAGGAGGTAAAACTTGTGACTCCTCCTCCACAAAAACCCTTGAATCTTGAATAGGTACCGGTAATTCCCCTTTTTCCACAGCCGCAATGCGACCATTACAACATTTATCATAGCACTTCGGACTCCAAGACTTAATCACATTAGCAGACCAGTCCAGTAAAGGATTGTGCAGTTTTAACCAAGGCAAACCTAGAACGACAGGAGAGGGTAAATTATCCAATATAACCAAGTCCCAAATTTCTCGGTGAACTCCATTTATAGTGACGGGAAATGCAGCAACCTTGTGAGTAATAGAGATGAGCGTTGTTCTACTCGAACTGTTCGCCAATCTCAAATTCGAGCTGTTTTGGGCGGTGTTCGAGCCGGTCGGCGAACACGAACAATTTGAGAAAAATTCGGCTGTTCGAGGTTATGTTCGATAACTGTTCGTGCACCAAAATCATAACTGGATTTTTTCTCAGTAATGATGAAAATTAATGTTAATACGCAGTTTGAGTGTACAGCGGGGTGGGGGGAGGGGCAGGGGATGGATCTCTGCAGGAACAATGAAGATCTCCATTTTTTTTTCTCTTTCCCGCATTTACAGTGGGGAGGTGCAATCTGTCAGCCTATCAGCAGCGCACACACGGAGCGAAGTGCTTTTTTTCACACAAGCAAGGGCATGTGTCATTGGCAGTGTATGTCACATGTCCTTGCCCTATAAGACCCAGCCATTTTCCCCGTCGCCACCATTATCTCACTGCTGCAGCTGCGTGTTAGACGGCACCACTGTTGCTGTGTGCGCTATACCTTGTTAATTTCAAGCCAATTTTCGCACAAATATACAGATAGCTTGGGAGTAGGGAATAGTTGTGATTGCAGTCCTTTTAAGGACTAGGTTACAGCATTTCCTACGACTTTTATCAGGGAGGTCTGTGCTCTTAAATAGATAGGTTGTGGGAGTAAAGACTAATTGTAATTGGAGTCCTTTTCAGGACTAGGTTACATGAGTTCCTATCAGTTTTTGCCAGGCAGGTCTGTGCCAGTGCTGTGCAAGTTTTTTTCACAGCATTTGGCTGAATCTAGCAAAGCTAATCCTTTTTGGCCTATTGCAGAGTGTGTTAGTCAGTGGAGTAGCCTATCTGTGTTGCAAGATATACCACCTGTGTATAGAATACCAATTTTTTTACTGCACCTAGTGAAGTAAAATCTTTTGGGCATAGCATCATTCTATTAGTCCATCTATACTGACCTCCATCAGGTTGCAAACTGAATATAATTTTTTTCTGCATCTAGCTCTGAAAAAATATTTGGGCTTCTAGCAGTGTGTGGGACTTGGTCTATTAGTCCATCTATACTGACCTCCATCAGGTTGCAAATTAAAAATAATTTTTTTCTTCATTTAGCTCTGAAAAAATATTTGGGCCTCTAGCAGTGTGTGGGACTTGTTCTATTAGTCCTTCTATACTGACCTCCAGCAGGTTGCAAATTGAATATAATTTTTTTCTGCATCTAGCTCTGAAAAAATATTTGGGCTTCTAGCGGTGTGTGGGACTTGGTCTATTAGTCCATCTATACTGACCTCCATCAGGTTGCAAATTAAAAATAATTTTTTTCTTCATTTAGCTCTGAAAAAATATTTGGGCTTCTAGCAGTGTGTGGGACTTGTTCTATTAGTCCTTCTATACTGACCTCCAGCAGGTTGCAAATTGAATATAATTTTTTTCTGCATCTAGCTCTGAAAAAATATTTGGGCTTCTAGCGGTGTGTGGGACTTGGTCTATTAGTCCATCTATACTGACCTCCATCAGGTTGCAAATTAAAAATAATTTTTTTCTGCATCTAGCTCTGAAAAAATATTTGGGCTTCTAGCAGTGTGTGGGACTTGGTCTATTAGTCCATCTATACTGACCTCCATCAGGTTGCAAATTGAATAAAAAAATTTTCTGCATCTAGCTCTGAAAAAATATTTGGGCTTCTAGCGGTGTGTGGGACTTGGTCTATTAGTCCATCTATACTGACCTCCATCAGGTTGCAAATTAAAAATAATTTTTTTCTGCATCTAACCCAGCCAATAGTTTTGGCCTAATAACACAGTTTGGCCACTCAGCTCTGCTCGGTTACCATCCATTGTTTTTTTGTGCAAACAACTCCAGAGTTGTGAATTAGTTAACCACCAAAATGAGTGGAAAAAGGCCTGCTGCTGGTGGAAAGGGGAATAGGCGTGTTGGGAAGGGGAAAAAAGGTTGTGTCCGTGGGGTAGGTGCAGAAGAAAGACCATCTTCCAGCCAAACTAAAATGTCTACTTCTTTTAGCGGACAATGTGATAAGATCCCTTTCTTACGGCCACGCCAATCGCTACAAATTCCAGATGAGGCACAAAAACAGCAGGTGCTTCAATGGATATCAAGTGCTCCTTTAAGTGGGCTCTCCTCCACATCAACTTCAACATCACAAATACTCCAGTCCTCAAAGGTGTCACCCAAATCGCACTTGCTTCCTCACAGCTCCCAAATCTCCAGCTGCCCGTCTGAGTATGAGGTAGAACAGATGGTTGAGTCTGCAGAGCTGTTTACTCATACTATAGCCTGGGAATCAGAGGTCGACTCCAGCGCTTCTGTGAATCCAGACGAGGAAATGATCTGCACTGATGCCCAGAATCTTTATGAGTCGGATCCAGGACCAGACGCAGAAGGTTCTGACCATAATGTAGACCCTCATTCCCAAACTGTAACTCCTGTTGGTGGAGACAATGAGGAAGACGATGATAAGACTCAAATACCTGATTGGAGCGACAACTTTAGTTTTTTGTCAGGGCAGGAACAGGTTGGCTCTGAGGACGACGGGTGTGATAACGCACAGGGTGATGATGATGAGGTCGGAGATCCCACTTACTGTCAACCCACAGTCAGCCAAGAGATGAGGTCAGCAGAGGAGGTGGAGGAAGATGCTAGTGACGACGAGGTCAGGTTGCGCCTTCCTGGACAGAGACGTAGTACTGGAAGCACGTCAACAACTGCATCCTCAAACACAACTCTGCCTCTCACCACAAGTCGTGGTGGCTCTTCAGGTCGCATGGGTGCTAAGCCTTGCATAGCCTGGGCATTTTTTCAGATCGATAAAGATGACCCAACTCGTGTTATCTGTAACATTTGTCAGCAAAAGCTAAGTAGAGGCCAAAAAATACATAGTTTGAGTACTTCATGCATGAACCGGCACATGGACATGAAGCATAAGTTGCAGTGGGAAGCTCAGTGTGCTACAATGCGGCCTAGCCGGCCGGGCCAACCACCGTCTGCCATATCTTGTGCATCCGCGGCCTCTTCATCCTCTGTGACTGGGGGGACAGCAGTCACACCTGTTTTGGGGCGCAGACCTGCCACCTCTTTACCCGCAACAGCCAGCGTGATTGGCAGGTCATCATTTTCTTTGGAGGTGGTAACACCAGCTGGTGTTGAGCGCTGTCCGACATCGATAGCACCACCTTTGGATCAAGGCAACCTAACATGTCCGCCTGCATCTTCCTCACAGACCGGCAGTTTGCCGGGGACACCCTTATCAACCCCGTCTAAGCACAATAGCCAGCCCTCGGTCCCTCAGATGTGGACAAGTAAAAGACCATTTCCTCCTAGCCATGACAAAGCTAAGAGGTTGAATTTCACCATCTGCAAGCTCTTGGCTACAGAAATGCTGCCTTTCCGCCTGGTGGACACAGAGGATTTTCGAGACCTTATGTCCGTCGCAGTGCTCCAGTACCAGATGCCCAGTCGGCACTACTTCTCAAAGAAAGGTGTGCCTGCGCTCCACCAGCATGTCGCACACAACATCACCGCTTCTTTGAGAAACTCTGTGTGTGACAGGGTGCATTTCACCACAGACACTTGGACGAGTAGGCATGGACAGGGGCGTTACATGTCGCTGACTGGGCACTGGGTAACTATGGTGACAGCAGGACAAGGGGCTGCTGTCCAAGTCTTGCCGTCCCCACGAGTTGTGCGTCAATCCTCTTTATGTCAAAGTTCCTCCACTGCTTCTGCCTCCTCAACCTCCTCTCGGTCTTCCACCTGCACCCAAAGCCTGTCTGGTCATGCCACAAGCTTTCTAACTGCGCAGAAGGGATCCTGCACACCTCCTTACTATGCTGGCAGTAGGGCTCAACGTCATCAGGCGGTTTTTACATTGAAATGTCTGGGAAATGTGAGTCACACAGCTGAGGAGTTGTGGTCAGCTCTGTAGAACCAATTTCATGAATGGTTGTCTCCACTGGACCTGAAACCAGGGAAGGCCGTGTGCGACAATGCTGCAAACCTGGGTGCGGCCCTTCGCCGGGGCAATGTCACACACGTGCCTTGTATGGCTCACGTGTTGAACCTGGTTGTCCAGCAATTTTTAGCCCACTATCCCAGACTAGATGGCCTTCTGCAGAGGGCACGGTCGCTGTGTGCTCACTTCCGCCGTTCGCATCCCGCAGCTCAGCGACTTACATCTCTACAGAAGTCGTTGGGCCTGCCACTTCACCGGCTAAAATGCGATGTGCCTACCCGGTGGAATTCAACTCTGCACATGTTGCAGCGACTGTGGCAGCACCGACAAGCCCTGGTGCAATACGTTCTGACGTATAGCCTGGGCCAACGAGATTCAGAGGTGGGGCAAATCACGCTGGAGGAGTGGTCTCAGATCAGGGACCTATGCACCCTTCTGCACAGTTTTGAAATGGCGACGAAGATGTTTAGTGCTGAGGATGCCATTATCAGCATGACTATTCCGGTGATTTACATGCTGGAGCACATGTTAAACAGAATTCGGAGTCAGGTGGTGGCACAAGAGGAGGTGGAGGAAGTAGAGGAGGAGGAGTTGTATGCAGAAGGGCTAACATCTGCAAGGTCCAGACGGTCGGCAGCACCAAGGCGGCAGGCATGTGAGGGTGGGGGAGATGATTTTACCAGGGCGCATCGTAGCAGCCAAACTAGTGAGGAAGGTGCAGGAGCCCAGGAAGAAGTGGAGGACGAACTGATGGAAGACTCATCAGATGAGGGAGACCTTGATCACATTTCTGTTGTGCGAGGTTGGGGGGAGAGGACAGAGGAAGGAAGCATGATTGTTACCTCGCCACCAACATAACAGGGACTTGGTGCTCCTGGATGCGCAACACACATGAGTGCCTTCTTGCTGCACTACCTGCAACATGACCCTCGAATTGTGAGAATTAGAAATAATCCTGACTACTGGGTTGCCACACTGTTAGATCCCCGGTACAAAAGTAAATTTGCAGAAATTATTCCTGCCATAGGAAGGGATGCACGCATGCAGGAGTATCAGCAGAGACTGTTGCAGAATCTTACATGTGCTTTTCCACAAAATACCAGTGGTGCACGTAGTGAATCTCACAGTTCCAACTTGCCAACCGTGGGACCGTCAAGTGTTCAGCACTCAAACCGTAACAGAACCACAGTATCTGCTGGTAACATCAATTTTGCGGAATCATTTCACCACTTTTTTAGCCCATCCTTTGCAAGGCCACAGGAGACAAGAAGTCTGACACATAGTCAACGCCTAGAGACGATGGTACAGGAGTATCTCCAAGTAAACATTGAAGCCACGACTGTGTCACTGGACCCTTGCTCTTTTTGGGCTTCCAATCTGGATAAATGGCCGGAGCTAGCCACTTACGCCTTGGAGATCTTGTCATGCCCCGCAGCCAGCGTTCTGTCTGAACGTGTGTTCAGCGCTGCTGGTGGTGTGCTGACAGATAAGCGCACGCGGCTCTCCACTGATAATGTAGACAGACTCACGTTCATAAAGATGAACAAATCATGGATCCGAAACGACTTTTCTACCCCTGTGTCATCCTGGGGAGAGTAAAAGCTTGATGATTGGTTAAAATCACCCTACCAACCGTTTTAAGCTTTCAAATTACTAATCATGTTTATCTGTATCTTGACTGGAAAATAATTTGGGCTTTGTAGCAGTGTGCAGCACTGATCCTATTAGGCCATATATAATAAGCTCCACCAGATTTAAAATGAAAAATAATTTTTAGCTGCATCTAGCCCGGAAAATAATTTTGGGGCTCCGAGATGCGCAAGACACATAAGTGCCTTCTTGCTGCACTACCTGCAGCATGACCCTCATATTGTCAGAATTCGAAGTAATCATGACTACTGGGTTGCCACACTCTTAGATCCCCCAAACTTTTCGATCAACCTTTTCATTTTAATAAAGACCAAAAAAATTGTCATTTTTGAAATTATAAGCATTAGCAGGTTGTTAGAAAATGAAATCAAACAGTTTTCAACTCAAAACTTTATTCTAGGTGATGTTACATTTTCACATAGGACCCCTTGTTCGAAAGGAGCTTCTGAACTCTCTCGTCCATTGAATTTGTCAGGTTTTGGATGGTTTCTGCTTCAATTGTTTTGCATGAGGACAGAATACCCTCCCAGAGCTGTTGCTTAGATGTGAACTGCCTCCCGCCATCATAGACACTCCTTTTAATGATGCTCCAAAGGTTCTGAATGGGGTAGAGGTCAGGGGAGCATGGGGGTCACACCATAAGTTTGTCCCCTTTTATGCCCATATCAGCCAGAGATGCAGATGTTTTATGTGCAGCATGAGATGGTGCATTATCATGCAGAAAAATGATCTTGCTCTGAAATACACGGTTCTTCTTCTTGAACCATGGCAGGAAGTGCTGTTTGAGAAAATCCACATAAATTATGGAGTTCATCTTTAGCGCCTTCAGGGATCCTAAAGGGGCCGACAATCTCTCTCCCCATGATTCCAGCCCAAAACATTACTCCACCTCCTCCTTGTTGGCGCTGTAGCCGTGTTTGCGTGGGGTGTCCATCAACCAGCCATCCTCCACTCCATCCATCTGGACCATCGAGCGCTGCACGGCACTCATCCGTGAACAAAACAGTTTTGAAATCAGTCTTCATGTAATGTTTGGCCCACTGGAGCCGTTTCTGCTTGTGTGAAGTGAATAGAGGAGGTCGACAGGATGGCGTATGCACAGCTGCAAACCTCTGAAGGACCCTGCATCTTGTTGTTCGGGGGACGTTGGAGGCACAAGCAGCTTCAAAAACTTGTCTGCTGCTATGACAAGGCTTTTTTGCCGCTGCTCTTTCAACCTGACGTAATTACCTGTAGGAAAGAGTCCTCAATTTGCCCTTATCAGCACGCACACGTGTGTACTGTGAATCAGCTACATACTTCTTGATTGCCAAGACACTTCATCCTGATCATCGCACAATGTTGATTGTAGTCATGCCTTGACCTAAACACTCCACAATTTGTTGCTTCTCAGCAGCCGACACATCCTTTTTCTTTCCCATTTTGGCAGAAAATGTAGGCTGCTTAATAATGTGAGAGAGCCTTCTTAAGTAGTCTTGCCTTTCATTGGACACACCTGCCAAACTAATTAGCACAGGTGTCTGCAATTGCTTACAGTGATATAAAGAGCCCTGACACACATCACCATCAATGAGTTTAACTGACAAACAAACAAATTCTTCCCTTATCACTCCTAAACACTTTTTGCATAATAATTTGGAACGCGGTGTACATGTGCTTTTCCACAAAACACCAGCGGTTCACGTAGTGAATCTTACAGTTCTAACTTGCCAACCGTGGTCTGTATGGAATTGTTCAATAAAGGGCCCAAAATTAAGATAACATAGATGGGAGAGGTCTCTATGAATAGGAATTCCTAAGTATTTGATACCCTGTGAGGGCCAGGCAAAGGGAAAGTTGGACTGGATGGAATCCTGTATGGATTTAGGGAGGGAGACATCGAGGGCCTCAGACTTCGCTGCATTGATTTTAAAATTTTACCATGTAACAAAGTGATCTATTTCAGCCATAACAGCAGGGATGGATATATATGATTGAGTGATATATACTAGGACATCATCAGCAAATAGAGAGCACTTGTACTCGGTGCCTCCCACCTCAATCCACCTAATATTGGGGTTATGGCGAATTGATGAGAGCAGGTGCTCCGTCACTAGGATGTATAAGAGAGGGGACAGAGGACATCCCTGCCTTGTCCCATTGGTGATTGTGAAAGGTGATGAAAATGTTCTGACGCACCCCCTGGGCCTTGGGACACCCGGAGCCGGACCCTTTTTGGTGGATGCTGGTGGTTGTAGTCTTCGTGGCGGCGATCCGGTTCCGTGGCTCAGGGCGGTCAAACCAGTGGCGGAACTATTTATGTGGTTTTGATGTTTAAATGTCCGACTACGCCACCCGTGGATTGCGGTCAGAGTGAACCGCCGCTACAGGGCAGACCGCTAAGGCTGGTGTTGTGGGTGCAGCAGAGCGTAGCATAACTCCCCACGGGAGGAGTATAGCCTCAGGGCAGTGTATGCGGAGGATGGGGGTGATGGTGCAGGGCAGCAGCAGTAACGACACGGAGTCAGTGATGCAGTTCAGGGCCTTTACTCACAGTTCTTATTATCCAGACCACGTCTGCAGGTAACGGCTGCCCACGTCGTACTGTGCTCACCAGGTGAGGGGCTCAGACAACTCCCAGATAACTTTGGAGCGCTTCACAGGACCCCCTTTGTGTGTCCTTTGTCTGGCCTTTCTTACCAACACTTCTGTCCGGCTGCCTCGGGCCTCCTCTTGGTAAACTTGGCGCCAGTTTCCCTGACCCTATGTGGTGCCTTCCTAGCGGGTGTAGCAAGGGGCTGCGCCACATAAAATGTTAGAGCCTCCGGTTTCTAGCTGAGGGTCGTTTCCTGACTCCACTAGTTCGGGGACCGGTCTCCCCCTTTGGCCTGACCCCTCCACGCAGGTGGATTCGGGCGTGCGGTGGCGACTCGCCCGTCCGCACCCCTGGGACCCCTTCATTCCTCGTTCCTGGAGCCTTCTCCGCTCCTCTTCCTTCCTTCTCCCTCTTGCAGGCCTGCTCCCTGCCACTTCTGCTCAGACTTCTCTGCACTGAACTAAGATGGTGCCCACCTTTTATACTCCCTTCTCAATACACCCAGGAACTGCTTCCTCCCTGCTCCTGCACTGCAGGGTTCCCCTTCCTCAGTGTTCCCTCCCCCCACTCCAGCCAGGGACAGGGACTGTCGTGCCCATCTCAGGGGCATATTGGTCGCCCTGCCCCACGGCAATGTGGTGTAATGCATGCAGGTGTCGGGTCCTGATCCACACTCCATCCTTATCTGAGAGTGAGATATCACACCTCTGGGTGAGGTGCAATACGTCTGTAGCAACCGAGCCCTCGGTGCTACAGTTCCATTTATCTTCAGCCTAGGTGACGTATTGTGATACAGGGCCGTGATTTTGGCTATAAAAGGGTCCCCTAGACCCCTACCCCAAGCTTTTTAAGAGAATCATATATGGCGTGCCAGGAGACTCTATGGAATGCTTTCTCAGCATCCAACGAGAGTATCTACTTACAAATTTTTAACTGCATCTAGCCCAGGAAATACTTTGTGCCTAGTAGCAGTGTCTGCTAGTCAGCGGATTATCCCGGCTGTTAAGCAAGCTACACCACCTGTAGTTTGGACACTTAATTTTTTCAAAGGAAATGCTTCAGGACCACGGGATACTCAGTGAAGAGCATCAGGAGGCACCCCAAGGCATAGGGGCTGGGACTGGCAGTAGGATGCCTTGCGGTGGACAGCCGAGCTCGATCCTTATAAAAGCTTTTTAACTGCAGCAGCTTTAGTGGACGCTACTGGAGCTGGAATTACGCGGCTGCTGGCATGAGACTTGCCCTCCAATAGATCCTTGTAAATGGATTTAAAGTGTATTCATTCAAATTAGAGAGACAATTTAAATTAAAAAGCTTAGAGCTGCCTCCAAAACAGGGGGGTTCTCTCGACCCACCAGCGGACAGGCACCAGTATTGGGAGAGGGGGGCTGGCCGTCAGGGTTCACCGCGGCTCTGGCACAAACCCGGCGACATGGAGGTGGCACGGGCAGGAGCGGACTGGCCGTGTCGGCTTCTCACTTTTTGGATTTTAGAAGGGCATGACATGCCTATATCTGTGTCTCCCCCTCCTTTTACTACTCCACCTCTTTTCTTTTCGCATGACTATATGTACTTGTCACTTTTCCATGTGTTAGTTGTGTCTTCTGTGCAGTTTGTCAGCTTTTGGACACCTTTGAAGGTGTTTTCTATGTGTTTCTATGTGTTTTTGTTTGCCTGCCATTGGTTTTAACGGTGTTCGAAGGTGTTCGACGAACAGTTCGACGAACAGTTCGGCGAACACACGGGTGTTCGACGAACCGAACCGAACTCGAACACTACGGGGGTGGCTCAACACTAGTGAGTAATACATTTCAAAGGAGTGTTATCAATTGAAATCACTGAAACAGGTGATGAGAAAGGTTTGGATTTCAATTTTAGTTTTTCCAAAAACCCTTTATCAATCACATTAAGTGTTGAACCACAATCCACAAATATCTGAAATTCAATCAAATCTTCCTGCAAAGTAGTACTCCCAGAAAGAAATACTCTTGCAGAGAGTAAACAAGCAGTACGGGCGTACCTGACCTCTTTATTTTTTTCTTTACTTAAACGAAGCTCACAATACTTAATCAAATGGTCAGCTTTACCCCAATAAAGACACAATCACTCAGCGAAATTCCGGTCTCTTTCCTGAGAGCGGAGTGACATCGCCCCAACCTCCATCAGTTCTCCGCCGTCTGAGCAGATTTTCTGGGGACTAGGACCTGACACTACAGGAGTCTTTACCTCATTCAGCCTGGACCTCAGCCTCCTGTCCACATGAACAGCTAATTGCATGGCATCCTGCAGAGTCTCAGGTGTGCGGAATGCAATTAGCAAATCCTTAACCCTTTCAGTCAGACCAGCAAGAAATAAACATTTCAGAGCAGGATCATTCCATTTGACTTCTGAAGCCCATCTTCTGAAGTGTGTGCAATAATTTTCAACATCACCGGACCCCTGATTCAAACACGTGAGTTCTGCCTCAGCAGATGAGATTCGATCAGGATCGTCATATAATAGCCCCATAGCAGAAAAAAATTCTTCTACTGACCTTAAGCATGAATCATTAGGTTGGAGAGAAAAGGCTCAACCCTGTGGTTCATTGCGCAAAAGTGACATAATAAAACCAATGCGTTGTGATTCATTCCCCGAGGTCTCAAACAAAAATATAACAAACAAGCATTTTTAAAGGAAAAAATATCTTGCTGTTTACCATAAAAAACATCAGGCAGTCTTACCTTGGGTTTCACAAAATGCTCTCCAGAACAGCTACTCACGTATTGCTGGAGCTCGGCCAGCTCCCGAGACAATCCCTGCAAGCGTTGAGCCAAATCCTGGATGGAAACCATACTGATCCCAGAATTTCTTCCTTTTACTTTTTTGGGCTGGACTTACTGTTATGATCTGCTACAAGTACTAAGGAAAGAAAGGGGAAAGCTGTCCCTACAGTAAGACTAAGCTGAATCCCTACGATGTAGCGGGCTGCCTGTTCCTAGGGAACAGACCCGCCTTAGTCCTCGGCTAATCTGAACGAAGACCTATAGCATAAGGGGATGGGTTCCTAGAAGAACTAAGGACTGGAACAAAAATAGGACACCTCCTAAAAAGAGAAGTTGTTGCAGAACACAAAAAGACAAACTGACAAAAAGGAACTAGAGGTCCCAGAAGGACCAAGCAAACTGACAGGTAAAGACACCGAAACACCTGGCTAGAGAAACAGTCAAAACAACACTAAAGTCCAGCACAGCCAGAAGGGCGGAGCTGGAATATAAAGGCAGATGATCACGTGACCGCAAAACACAAGATGGAAAAAACAAACAGAAGGGTTCTAACAGGAGTACCTCCAAATTTTTGGCAGCCGTTGCATTCACTGCATAGGTAAACAGAATGGGAGACCCATTTCCTAATAATGGGAACATTGTTTCAGGAGGGCCCTCGACGTCTACGTCTCTTCCAAGGGGCATTGAAGCTCCTCCACATTTTTGGCAGCCGTTGCATTCACTCCATAGGCAATCAGTATGGGAGTATGGGAGACCCTCTCCTTTTTAATGGGAACATGTTGTACTCATTACTGTATCCCAGCTCCATGTATCTTTAAATTGTTAGTAGGGTTTTTCCTAAATTTTGGCAGCTGTTGGACTCACTGCATACCCTATAACTGGATAGCAGACCCTCTCCTTTCTAATGGGAATATGTCGTTACTGTGGCCCAGCTCTGTGTGTCTTTAAATTGTTAGTGGGGTTTTTCCTAAATTTTGGCAGCCAGTGACTCACTGGATACCATATAACTGGATAGAAGACCCTCTCCTTTCTAATGAGAACATATCATTATTGTGGCCCAGCTCTGTGTGTCTTTAAATTATTAGTGGGGTTTTTCCTAAATTTTGGCAGCCGTTGGACTCACTGCATACCCTATAACTGGATAGCAGACCCTGTCCTTTCTAATGGGAACATGTTGTTACTGTGACTCAGCTCTATGTGTCTATAAATTGTTAATGGGGTTTTTCCAAAATTTTGGCAGCTTTTGCAGTCACAGCATGGATATTACTACTATGTATGACCCACTCCTTTATAGCAGGAACATTTTTCTTACTGAGACCCTCCTCTATGTCTCTTCAAAGGGGTATTGCGTTGCACCCAAATTTTTGGCAGCCCTTGCAGTCACTGCATACACAATAACAGTATAGGCGATCCACTCTTTAATAATGAGAATAACAAAGCATAGCCAACTGCTGGCCCTTTAAGAATAGTAAGGCTGTAAAAATAGTGTTTGTGACTTTCACAATCCCTCCTTCTTAAATGAAACGGGATTAGTGTTGAGCGAGCACTAAAATTCTCGGGTGCTTGAAGCTCGGGCCGAGCTCACCGTGACTTGGGTGCTCGACCCGAGCAACGAGCCCAATCTTAGTCTATGGGAGACCCGAGCATTTTTGCGGCGGCACCCCCGGCAGTCTTTTAAAAGCCTAACAAGTGCCCAAAACGATAGTGACAGTGCTCAAATGACATGGGCACAGCATGGGGATCACCCCAGGAAGCATTTCTGACCCCCAGGTCACTGCTGTCAACAACGTGGTCAGAGGTTAAGCCACTTTTAATGGCTCACAATAAAACGTTCAAAAACGGAACTGAAACTGCTTTCCTGTGAAATATGTTAAGGAAGTTACTTTCCAGGGTAAAGACTTGTGTATAAGGTAAAATAAATAACCCCAAAAAAATACTTCTCCACACCTTGGGCTATGTTCACAAGTAGCATTTTTTATGCGTTTTTGCACTTTTGTATTACTTTCAACCGTGACAAATGCATTCACTGGGAAATGTCATTTTAACATTTTACAATCTTATCTGGCCATGTGCTGTGTGACACATGCATACAGTGCTGAAAAGACATGGGAACAGCATAGGGAAGACCCCTGGAAGCATCTCTGACACCCAGGTCACTGCTTAAAAGTATGCCCATCAGAAGTGATCCTTGTCGCATCAGAAGATGCAGACTTGCAACTATCCCCGTGCAAGTCCTTGTCCCAGGGCAGTGTTCAATTGTACCTCCCCCATTCCTTGCAATGCAAGCGCAAATATGCAGCCTGCCACACACCCACCCCCAGGCTGCAATACCATACTGCTAGCTTGCACTTGAAATGGGGCCTTTTAGTTAGGAGGAGGCTGAAGCTGGCCACTACCTCATGGCTGCTTCGGCAGCGAGGTCTCCATACTCAATCCCCAGCCGCCACTATTTGTCCCGGTAACCTTCCCACACACTTTTCTTAGCCTGGCATACTTTTGGGCAGCATTGGACGAGCCCACCAGAGAACCAGACTCCTCCTGGCTTGTCCATCAGGGGAGTTGAGAGAGCCAAGGTGAGGAGCATGATGATGATAGAAGTTAGCATCTGCTTTTTTTTTTGGAGTGCAAGCGCATGTATGTAGTAGCGGCTAGGCCTGAGGTGGTCAGCGTTTTGGCGCTTATCCTACCTCCTCCGAGGATTGCTGGATGTTTTCTTGCTACTATCCCAGTTCTATGACTCCCGTTAAAACAAAGCTTCAGGTGATAAATGATGGATGAGGTGGTGGCAAAGGAGAAAGAGCAGGAGGAACAGGGACCATTCACATCAATATCAGGCCAGTCAACCACACATGTCTTGTAGGATATGTTTCTGTACCAAAAGGAGAGGTTCGGCTACACAGTTATAGGGCATACAGTGAGTGCAATGCCTACCAAAAATTTAGAGGCACTCCAAAGCCCATTGGAAGTGACATGGAGGTCAGAGGGCCTTAACTAAACCATTTTTTCCATTTATAGCAACTGGGTCTCCTGTTCACTATTGGCCTAAGCAGTGAATGGAAGGCTTTCCAAAAATTATAAGGAACTGCAATGCCCCATGAAACAGATGTGGATTACAGCGTACTAAAACCTTCTACCCATTATTGGGGAGTGGGTCTCCCTTAGTGTTCGCCTATGCATTGAAAAGCAAAAGTTGACTAAAATTAGGAGGAAATGCAATGCCCATTTGAAGAGTCGTGGAGGTCGCAGTAGCTTAACAAGACAGTTTTAATGCCCCTCGGAAGAGGCGTGGAGGTCCCAGTAGCTTAACAAGACGGTTTTAATGCCCCTCGGAAGAGACGTGGAGGTCGCAGTAGCTTAACAAGACGGTTTTAATGCCCCTCGGAAGAGACGTGGAGGTCAAAGTAGCTTAACAAGACGGTTTAAAGCTCCTCAGAAGAGACGAGGAGCTCCCAGTAGCTTATCAAGACGGTTTTTATGCCCCTTGGAAAAGTGGTGGAGGTCACAGTAGCTTAACAAGACGGTTTTTATGGCCTCGGAAGAGACGTGGAGGTACCAGTAGCTTAACAAGACTGTTTTAATGACCCTTACAAGAGCCATACAGTGCAGCATATTACAAACATTATTCCCATTATTGAGGAGAGGGTCTCCCATAATCTTTGCCTATGCCTTCCAAGCAAAAGCTGACAAAATTAGGAGGAAATGCAATGCCCGTTCGAAGAGTCGTGGAGGTTAGAGTTAATTAAAAACAACGTTTCAATGCCCCTTGGAAGAGCTGTGGAGTTCAGAGTGGTTTAACAAGACGCTTTTAATGCCCCTCGGAAGAGACGTGGAGGTCCCAGTAGCTTAACAAGACGGTTTTAATGCCCCTTGGAAAAGTGGTTGAGGTCACAGTAGTTTAACAAGACAGTTTTAAGGCCCCTCGGAAGAGATGTGGAGGTCCCAGTAGCTTAACAAGATGGTTTTAATGCCCCTTGGAAAAGTGGTGGAGGTCACAGTAGCTTGACAAGATGGTTTTAATGCCCCTCGGAAGAGACGTGGAGGTCGCAGTAGCTTAACAAGATGGTTTTAATGCCCCTCGGAAGAGACGTGGAGGTCCCAGTAGCTTAGCAAGACGGTTTTAATGCCCCTCAGAAGAGACGTGGAGGTTGCAGTAGCTTAACAAGATGATTTTAATGCCCCTTGGAAAAGTGGTGGAGGTCACAGGAGCTTAACAAGATGATTTTAATGCCCCTTGGAAAAGTGGTGGAGGTCACAGTAGCTTAACAAGACGGTTTTAATGCCCCTCGGAAGAGACGTGGTGGTCCCAGTAGCTTAACAAGACGGTTTTAATGCCCCTTACAAAAGCCATATGACGCGCCCCCTGGGCCAGTGCTGTTTGGGGATACCCGGAGCCGGATCAGATGGGGGTCGTAGTCTCCGAGTGGCGGCGACCCGGTCCGTGCCCAGGGTGTCAAGCTCAGTGGCAGTCTATTAACGGTAGATGGTGGAATGACTACGCCAACCGTTGAATGCAGCTACGGAGCTGCCGCTGCAGGGCAGACCGCTGAGGCCGGTGGAAGGATGGTGCAGCGTGGATGGTATAACCCCCAACGGGAGGGGTATGGCCTCAGGGCAGCCGACGTGGATGATGGGGGTAGCAGGAACCACTCAGAGACGATGCGGTGTAGTTCAGGGTCTTTACTGATGACAAAGATAGACCCTCCCGGAGTACTTGCTAGCAATCGGGGCCTGGTCAGTCCTTGAGCAGATGGGATCTCCCCTGGCCAGGCGGAGTTGTAGGCCTTCCCAACTAACTGTACTCTTCTGGCTACCTTGCTAGAGGCGGGTAATAGTAGCCCACGTCCCTGAGTGTACCGTGTGTTGCTCACCCGTATGGCCGGTGACTCGGGGCCTCCTAATGGCTTCCGCTTCACGATGGCGGTGCTGGTCCCACACGTGTGACCGTGCCTTCGGGTTTCTGGGCCAGAGGACCTGCAATCCCCTGCCGGTCGGTTTCTGCTGCTGGGTAGGAGTTAGTCCCCACAGCCTCGGACTCCGAGTCCGGTAAGAAATCTTCTCAGTCAGGGCGAGCTCTGCAGCTGCCAGCCCCTGACTCGTAGTAGTATTGCTCCCACTGAGCTTCTGCTGTTTCTTCCTATGACTGTTTCTCGTCTCTACTCTCCTTGACTGACTAACCCTGCCTCAGCCCCGGGTTTATATAGGGGAAGTTCTTCTCCTCCCAAGACTGGGCAGGAGGTGTGGCATGCACAGGATCCCTGACCAAAGGACCTCCCACCTGCTCTCAGACATAACATTACATTACTGTGGAAACCAGACCCCTGGGGTGCCACATTCCCCCCTAGTGAAATTTAGTACTCCGGGACTAAACATATTTTACCAAAAACATAACAGGGTATAACAACAACAATAAAATACATTAAATGGTCACGGCATGTCCGCAACCGGGTGCAGTCTTTGAGGGAAAGCAAGGTGTCCATTTCACCAAAACAGGGAGACGTAACCAGGTAGGGGTCTGTCTTGCCCCGAGTCTTTAACAGTCTTTAGTCCATCCTGGGTTACGCTCCAACTAATTGTACAAGGGTTCCCGGTAGATCCACCAAGGACTCCTAAAAATAACTAGAAACACAAAATTATACACAAGCAACAATACACAGGTAAACATAAATAAAACGATTTATACACTTCAAATCCTCCAGCGTGCGGGTAACTGGCCTCTAGTAGCTCTAGTGGACCTACGGAGCTGACTGTCTGGCCCCGAACTACAGGGTGTCGGAGCTGTCAAGGGTAAACTGGGCAGCTGTCTACGGGTTCCCTGGCTCACTAGGGATATGGCAGGCTCACTGCAAGCAGAGGATTGATCCTCCTGGTCTGCGGGTGTGGGGTCTTCTGCCTCCTGGACCGGCTGTTCTTCCAGCTCTACCCGTTGCTCCGTAGGTGCTGGGGATGACGGTTGGAGGAAGGTGAGTACGGGCACCACAACTGCACCATTGACTTGAGTCCAAGACCGAGGGAAGTCCCCGAGCACAGTACTAACCATATCTTCCCTTTCCTCTACGGGTCGATGGTCTTCTTGTTCCTCTTCAGGGTTCCTCAGTTGTTCGGGACACTTCTTCAGGTGGTCCCGGGATACGATGGCTGTGGTTTCCCCTCCGTCTTTACTGATGGTACAGACCTTCGGGTTCTCGTGGCTTGAGGGCAGTACGGTGTACGGGTCCTTCTCCCACTGGTCGTCCAACTTGTGGAGCCGTCTTTTCCTCTTTAAGACCTGCTCTCCGGGTACCAGGGGAACGGCGGGAGCATACTGGTTGTAAGTTTTCTCTTGTCTTTCCCTAGCCTGACAGAGACTTCGCTCCACGCTCTCCTGTACTTTCCGGTACTGTTGCTGCCTCTCTGTGTCCCAGTCTGCTTCTGGTGAAGTGTCCTCGGGTGTCAGGACTCCCATTTCCAGGTCAACAGGTAACTTACCAGGTCTCGCCCTCATTAGGTAAGCCGGGGTACAGTTGGTGGAACCTACCGGGATGTGGTTGTATAGGTCCACCAGATCGGGCAACTTCTCAGGCCACAGACTGCGTTCTTCCAGGGGCAACGTTTTTAGAAGATCCATTACCACCTGGTTCATTTTTTCACAAAGTCCATTAGTTTGCGGATGGTAGGGTGTCGTCCTTATCTTCCGGCAGCCATACAGATTGCAAAATTCCTGGAAGACCTCCGCTTCAAAGGCAGGTCCCTGGTCCGTCAGCACTTGGTCCGGGTACCCGTGTGGACGGCAGAAGTGCTGCTGGAAGGCTCTAGCTGCTGTTTGAGCCGTTAAGTCCTTGACGGGGACGACAACCAAGAACCGGGAGTAATGATCCACGATGGTTAACGCGTAGACGTAGCCACTTCTGCTTGGGGTCAGTTTTACATGATCCAAGGCTACCAGTTCCAACGGTTGCCGGGTGACGATGGACTGCAGGGGAGTCTTCTGGCTGGCACGGTCCTTCCTTCTCAGGTTGCACGGGCCACAGTCTCTGCACCACTTCTCGATGGTTCCCCTCATGCCTACCCAGTGGAACCGCTAGCGCAGCAGGAACTCCAGCTTCTTCCACCCGAAGTGTCCAGCTCCGTCGTGGTATGCCTCCATCACCATGGCTGCGTCTCTTCGTGGCACCACTACTTGCCAGAGTAGTTCATGCGTCCGGGAGTTAACCATTCTGCGGCACAACTTCCCTTTGTAAAGGAACAGTCGACTCTTCTCTGCCCATAGTTGTTTGGCTTCCTCCGGAGCGTCTGGTTCAAGGCGAGCCTCCGGCCGAGTCAGCATCTCCTTCACCAGTCGGACGGCAGGGTCGCTGTCTTGCGTTTCCGCCCAGTTGTAGTGGGGTAAGGGGTTCAACGTAGCAGCCTGCTTACTCCTTACCCGGTGGGAATACTGGATAGTCCCATAGCGGTGGAACGCAGGGAGTTCAACTTCTTCCAGTCCCTCCGGATCTTCTCCTTCGTCCGGCAGGTTGGGCATCCTGGACAGGGCGTCCGCGTTGGTATTGGAGCGTCCTGCCCGGTATTTGATTGTGAACTCGTAGTTGGACAGACGGGCCATCCACCTCTGCTCCAGGGCACCGAGTCTTGCCGTGTCCAGGTGTGTCAACGGGTTGTTATCCGTGTACACGGTGAACCGGGAAGAAGCGAGGTAATGCTTAAAGCGCTCGGTGACTGCCCATACCACGGCCAGGAACTCTAGCTTAAATGAGCTGTAATTCTCGGGGTTCCTTTCGGTGGGTCGCAGTTTTCGGCTGGCGTAAGCGATTACTCGTTCTTTCCCCTGCTGAATCTGGGACAGTATGGCTCCTAGCCCGATGTTACTGGCGTCGGTGTAGAGGATAAAGGGCTGGCTATAATCCGGGTACGCCAGGATTTCATCCCCCGTGAGGGCCATCTTCAGCTGGCGGAAGGACTCTTCTTCCAGCTCCTCCCATTTGAAGGGCGGCTTCTGGTTCTTGGCCTTCCGGGACTGGCCTATCAGGAGGTCCTGCATAGGTGCTGCCTTTCTGGTGAAACCGGGAATAAACCTTCGGTAGTAGCCCACCAACCCGAGGAACTGCCGCACTTCTTTTACGCTGGAGGGGCTTGGCCATTCCTTAATTGCGGTGATCTTATCAGGGTCGGGAGCCACTCCGTCAGCGCTCACCACGTGTCCCAGGTATTGCACCTTTGGTTTCAGGAGGTGACACTTGGAGGGTTTCACCTTTAGGCCGTAACTCGCCAGAGCTTCGAACACCTCCGCCAGGTGTTTCAGGTGGTCCTCATAAGTTTTGGAATATACGATGACATCGTCCAGGTACAACAGGAACGTCTCGAAGTTTCTGTGGCCCAGACAGCACTCCATTAATCGTTGGAAGGTTCCTGGTGCGTTGCAGAGTCCGAACGGCATGCAGGTGAACTCGCTAAGTCCCATCGGGGTGGTGAATGCAGTCTTCTCCCGGTCCGCCTCTGCTACAGGAACCTGCCAGTACCCGCTAGTGAGATCCAAGGTAGAGAAGAAGTTAGCAGATCTTAAAGCAGCCAATGACTCCTCTATCCTTGGTAAGGGGTACGCATCCTTGTGTGTGATACGGTTGATTTTCCGGTAATCTACACACATCCTCATGGTGTTGTCTTTCTTTCTGACTAAGACTAGTGGAGCTGCCCAGGGGCTACAGCTATCCCTGATCACCCCAGCCTCCTTCATGTCTCTAAGCATCCCCTTAGCGTGTTGGTAGTGGGCAGGGGGTACGGGTCGATACCTCTCTTTTATAGGAGGATGGTCTCCCGTGGGGATGTGGTGTTCTACCCCCTTGACTCGCCCGAAGTCTAACGGGTGTTTACTGAACACTCTCTCGTACTCTTGGACCACCCGATAGACTCCTTGTTTCTGGTGTGAGGGAGTGGAGTCAGTACCTAGATGTAGTTGCTGACACCAGTCCTCCATGTTTTTCTTAGAGCCGTTACCTTCCTCCGGGTGAGATGGAGGCAAGGGTTCCACAGATTGTATAGAATTTTGGTTAATGGTATATAATTTGGCTAGCGTGGCATACCGGGGCAGGTACACTTCCCTCTCCCCGATATTTATTATGCGAATGGGCACTCTCCCATGGCGTACATCAACCACCCCCCGTGCTGTCAAAATGGTGGGCCTACTATCTGAGTAAACTGGTTCTACCATTGCCTGGTAATCCCTACCTCTCAGACCAATAGCTGCCCGGCACCAAATCATCATTTCACTTTTTGGGGGCATGGCAATAGGAAAAGGGTCACACATTCTTACGCTACCAATCTCACCGCCGGAGAGTTCCACCTGTTGCCGTCACATCAGTGCCCGGATCTCTTTCTGGAGCACCCGCTGCTCGCCGGAGCTGGCGTTCTTGGCAACCTGCTGTAGAAGGAAAATCACCTCTGCAAGACAATTTTCAATTACATTAGTTCCTAGAGTTATTTTTGGGTGACTCTCATGTTTGTCAATATCTACAATGATCAGTCCCTGTGCTGCCAGTTCGACTCTACCGATTTTGATGGTCACCTCTTTAAATCCGATCTGTGGCACGGGCTGGCCATTGCTGGCGATGATACTCAAGTCGTCGTCAGGGTAGCGGGTAATATCCGAGTCATTCCAGTACTGCTTAAAGAGCACGTACGGGATGGTGGTGACCTGTGACCCGGTGTCCAGTAGGGCACTCATGGGAATGCCATCCAGTACCACAGGCAAGACTGGACGTCCTCCCACATATCTGTCGCGCCAGTTCGATGGGCCTGGTGATCTTTTTCCTGGGGGTTGGCCCTCTACCCCAGGTTGTGCCCGTTTAAAGAACAGTACCTTGCCATATGTCCGGGTTGATTGCAGCGGCGGCAGATGGGTCGTCCGTCCTCGCTGTATCGGTCACTGGGTCTTCCTCTGGCCGGTGGGGTCCTCCTTGGTCGACGCCACGGGATGTCCTCCGGTCCGGATGCCAGCTGGATCTTCCCTGGGGTGGAAGCCTGTAAAGACTGCACAGTTCGGGTTAGCGCAGCAACGCTCTTAGCTAGCTCTTGGACCTGATGGTGTAGGTCTGGAGCCGGGTCATTGTCCAAAGCCTGCACATCAGCTCCCACAGGCCCTGCCGACAAGGGCGCCGCCTCCTGGTGGTAAGTGATAGCAGGGCGCCTGTGGGTCACAACGCCACCCGGTGCCGGTTCTCGGAGCACCCGGATGGCTCTGTCCTTGAACTGTGCAAAGCCCAGATGGGGATCCTGTAAGGCCATTGCCCGCAACTGGGTTCGGTGGGTATTACAATATAGTCCCTCTATAAACTGTTCGGTCAACAGCCTGTCCTCGTTTCCCACTCCATCAGGGTCGGTCTGCTTAATGGCCCTCAGGGCCTCTTGTAGGTTTAGTGCATAGTCCCTTATACTCTCATGCGCTCGCTGCTTGCACCCGTAGAATCTAAGCTTAATCTCGGCTGAGGTGCGGGTATCAAAGGTGTCCTTCAGCCGGGTTAGTATCCCTGCGACAGTCTTCCTCCCAGGTGGCCAGGATTTTACTTCCCTTTTGGCTGCCCCGGTTAGTTGGGCCACCAGGATGCTCACTTTTTGCTCTTCCGTGAGGGGGTACACCTGGAAGAGGCTATCCAGCTTTTCTCTAAAGTCATGCAGGGTATGTGACTCCCCTGAGTACTGGGGTAGCCAAGCTGCTCCCGGGATATAGGGCATGGTGAAGGGCATAACTGCAGCAGCGGTAGCGCTGGCGGGGGTTGAGGCAGTGAAGCTCTCCTCCGTATCCGACATCTTCCTCCCCCCTAGTGGACCGTGGCCTACCTTGCGATGATCCTCTTCCGTAGGCCGCGGCTCCGCAGTGGATCGTCAGGGTTGAGGACCTTCCGTCGCGCTCCTGTGACGTCGGCGTCTGCTGGGCTCCTTCCAGGACCTTACGCAACGTCCGGACGTGAGGCGGGGCTTCAGTTCTCGCGCGCTTTCGGAGTCCACGCCCCTCTTGTTCCCGCGCGGCGTCCTCAAGATGGCGTCCAATGGCGGGAAAACTCCACGGATGGCGGGAAGAAGGCAGAAGATGGCGCCGGATGGCGGGAAACTTCACCGATGGCGGGAAGAAGGCTGAAGATGGCGCCGGATGGCGGGAATCTTCACCACAGGTAAGTTTGAAAAGTCTCTTTTTCAGGCACGCAGTACCAGGTGGTTGCGGGCACGAAATCCTGCCGACTACGCCAAAGTTGACGCGCCCCCTTGGCCAGTGCTGTTTGGGGATACCCGGAGCCGGATCAGATGGGGGTCGTAGTCTCCGAGTGGCGGCGACCCGGTCCGTGCCCAGGGTGTCAAGCTCAGTGGCAGTCTATTAACGGTAGATGGTGGAATGACTACGCCACCCGTTGAATGCAGCTACGGAGCTGCCGCTGCAGGGCAGACCGCTGAGGCCGATGGAAGGATGGTGCAGCGTGGATGGTATAACCCCCAACGGGAGGGGTATGGCCTCAGGGCAGCCGACGTGGATGATGGGGGTAGCAGGAACCACTCAGAGACGATGCGGTGTAGTTCAGGGTCTTTACTGATGACAAAGATAGACCCTCCCGGAGTACTTGCTAGCAATCGGGGCCTGGTCAGTCCTTGAGCAGATGGGATCTCCCCTGGCCAGGCGGAGTTGTAGGCCTTCCCAACTAACTGTACTCTTCTGGCTACCTTGCTAGAGGCGGGTAATAGTAGCCCACGTCCCTGAGTGTACCGTGTGTTGCTCACCCGTATGGCCGGTGACTCGGGGCCTTCTAATGGCTTCCGCTCCACGATGGCGGTGCTGGTCCCACGCGTGTGACCGTGCCTTCGGGTTTCTGGGCCAGAGGACCTGCAATCCCCTGCCGGTCGGTTTCTGCTGCTGGGTAGGAGTTAGTCCCCACAGCCTCGGACTCCGGGTCCGGTAAGAAATCTTCTCAGTCAGGGCGAGCTCTGCAGCTGCCAGCCCCTGACTCGTAGTAGTATTGCTCCCACTGAGCTTCTGCTGTTTCTTCCTATGACTGTTTCTCGTCTCTACTCTCCTTGACTGACTAACCCTGCCTCAGCCCCGGGTTTATATAGGGGAAGTTCTTCCCCTCCCAAGACTGGGCAGGAGGTGTGGCATGCACAAGATCCCTGACCAAAGGACCTCCCACCTGCTCTCAGACATAACATTACATTACTGTGGAAACCAGACCCCTGGGGTGCCACACATACAGTACAGCATATTACAAACATTATTCCCATTGTTGGGGAGTGGGTCTCCCATAGTCTTTGCCTATGCCTTCCAAGCAAAAGCTGCCAAAAATTAGGACGGAGGAACTTGCAATGCCCCTTACAAGAGCCATGCAGTACAGAATATTACAAACATTATTCCCATTACTGAGGAGTGGGTCTCCCATAGCCTTTGCCTATGCCTTCCAAGCAAAAGATGACAAGGACGGAGGAACCTTCAATAATGGCAACACGGACCACGGTCACCCTGGTGGTATAGTGGTGGTGGAGGCTGAGGATAAGGAAAAGAACACAAAACAGTCGAAATGAGGAAGCGCATACCCATGTGTGGGTGTGATGCGGTGCATGTGAATACACCTCCCGAAATAACACAGTGGATTTGACTTTATGTTACTCTGCTGTCATTTGATGGTGATGAGAAGTCTGGCCCAATCCAGCCCTTGTTCATTTTGATAAGGATCAGCGTGTCAGCATTGTCAGTTGACAGGCGAGTGCGCTTATCAGTAGAGATGAGCGTTGTTCGACTCGAACTGTTCGCCAATCTCAAATTCGAGCTGTTTTGGGCGGTGTTCGAGCCGTTCGGCGAACACGAACAATTTGATAAAAATTCGGCTGTTCGAGGTTATGTTCGATAACTGTTCGTGCACCAAAATCATAACTGGATTTTTTCTCAGTAATGATGAAAATTAATGTTAATACGCAGTTTGAGTGTACAGCGGGGTGGGGGGAGGGGCAGGGGATGGATCTCTGCAGTAACAATGAAGATCTCCATTTTTTTTTCTCTTTCCCGCATTTGCAGTGGGGAGGTGCAATCTGTCAGCCTATCAGCAGCGCACGCACGGAGCGAAGTGCTTTTTTTCACACAAGCAAGGGCATGTGTCATTGGCAGTGTATGTCACATGTCCTTGCCCTATAAGACCAAGCCATTTTCCCCGTCGCCACCATTTTCTCACTGCTGCAGCTGCGTGTTAGACGGCACCGCTGTTGCTGTGTGCGCTATACCTTGTTAATTTCAAGCCAATTTTCGCACAAATATACAGATAGCTTGGGAGTAGGGAATAGTTGTGATTGCAGTCCTTTTAAGGACTAGGTTACAGCATTTCCTACGACTTTTATCAGGGAGGTCTGTGCTCTTAAATAGATAGGTTGTGGGAGTAAAGACTAATTGTAATTGGAGTCCTTTTCAGGACTAGGTTACATCAGTTCCTATCAGTTTTTGCCAGGCAGGTCTGTGCCAGTGCTGTGCAAGTTTTTTTCACAGCATTTGGCTGAATCTAGCAAAGCTAATCCTTTTTGGCCTATTGCAGAGTGTGTTAGTCAGTGGAGTAGCCTATCTATGTTGCAAGATATACCACCTGTGTATAGAATACCAATTTTTTTACTGCACCTAGTGAAGTAATATCTTTTGGGCATAGCATCATTCTATTAGTCCATCTATACTGACCTCCATCAGGTTGCAAATTAAAACTAATTTTTATCTGCATCTACAGTACCTCTGAAAAAATATTTGGGCTTCTAGCTGTGTGTGGGACTTGTTGTATTAGTCCATCTATACTGACCTCCATCAGGTTGCAAACTGAATATATTTTTTTCTGCATCTACCTCTGAAAAAATATTTGGGCTTCTAGCTGTGTGTGGGACTTGTTGTATTAGTCCATCTATACTGACCTCCATCAGGTTGCAAACTGAATATATTTTTTTCTGCATCTACCTCTGAAAAAATATTGGGCTTCTAGCTGTGTGTGGGACTTGTTCTATTAATCCATCTATACAGACCTCCATCAGGTTGCAAACTGAATATATTTTTTTCTGCATCTACCTCTGAAAAAATATTGGGCTTCTAGCTGTGTGTGGGTCTTGTTCTATTAATCCATCTATACTGACCTCCATCAGGTTGCAAACTGAATATAATTTTTTTCTGCATCTAGCTCTGAAAAAATATTTGGCCTTCTAGCAGTGTGTCGGACTTTCTCTATTAGTCCATCTATACTGACCTCCATCAGGTTGCAAATTAAAAATAATTTGTATCTGCATCTACAGTACTTCTGAAAAAATATTTGGGCTTCTAGCTGTGTGTGGGACTTGTTGTATTAGTCCATCTATACTGACCTCCATCAGGTTGCAAATTAAAAATAATTTTTATCTGCATCTACAGTACCTCTGAAAAAATATTTGGGCTTCTAGCTGTGTGTGGGACTTGTTGTATTAGTCCATCTATACTGACCTCCATCAGGTTGCAAACTGAATATATTTTTTTCTGCATCTACCTCTGAAAAAATATTTGGGCTTCTAGCTGTGTGTGGGACTTGTTGTATTAGTCCATCTATACTGACCTCCATCAGGTTGCAAATTAAAAATAATTTGTATCTGCATCTACAGTACCTCTGAAAAAATATTTGGGCTTCTAGCTGTGTGTGGGACTTGTTGTATTAGTCCATCTATACTGACCTCCATCAGGTTGCAAACTGAATATATTTTTTTCTGCATCTACCTCTGAAAAAATATTTGGGCTTCTAGCTGTGTGTGGGACTTGTTGTATTAGTCCATCTATACTGACCTCCATCAGGTTGCAAACTGAATATATTTTTTTCTGCATCTACCTCTGAAAAAATATTTGGGCTTCTAGCTGTGTGTGGGACTTGTTGTATTAGTCCATCTATACTGACCTCCATCAGGTTGCAAATTAAAAATAATTTGTATCTGCATCTACAGTACCTCTGAAAAAATATTTGGGCTTCTAGCTGTGTGTGGGACTTGTTGTATTAGTCCATCTATACTGACCTCCATCAGGTTGCAAATTAAAAATAATTTGTATCTGCATCTACAGTACCTCTGAAAAAATATTTGGGCTTCTAGCTGTGTGTGGGACTTGTTGTATTAGTCCATCTATACTGACCTCCATCAGGTTGCAAACTGAATAGATTTTTTTCTGCATCTACCTCTGAAAAAATATTGGGCTTCTAGCTGTGTGTGTGGGACTTGTTGTATTAGTCCATCTATACTGACCTCCATCAGGTTGCAAATTAAAAATAATTTGTATCTGCATCTACAGTACCTCTGAAAAAATATTTGGGCTTCTAGCTGTGTGTGGGACTTGTTGTATTAGTCCATCTATACTGACCTCCATCAGGTTGCAAATTAAAAATAATTTGTATCTGCATCTACAGTACCTCTGAAAAAATATTTGGGCTTCTAGCTGTGTGTGGGACTTGTTGTATTAGTCCATCTATACTGACCTCCATCAGGTTGCAAACTGAATATATTTTTTTCTGCATCTACCTCTGAAAAAATATTTGGGCTTCTAGCTGTGTGTGGGACTTGTTGTATTAGTCCATCTATACTGACCTCCATCAGGTTGCAAACTGAATATATTTTTTTCTGCATCTACCTCTGAAAAAATATTGGGCTTCTAGCTGTGTGTGGGTCTTGTTCTATTAATCCATCTATACTGACCTCCATCAGGTTGCAAACTGAATATAATTTTTTTCTGCATCTAGCTCTGAAAAAATATTTGGCCTTCTAGCAGTGTGTCGGACTTTCTCTATTAGTCCATCTATACTGACCTCCATCAGGTTGCAAATTAAAAATAATTTGTATCTGCATCTACAGTACCTCTGAAAAAATATTTGGGCTTCTAGCTGTGTGTGGGACTTGTTCTATTAGTCCATCTATACTGACCTCCATCAGGTTGCAAATTAAAAATAATTTGTATCTGCATCTACAGTACCTCTGAAAAAATATTTGGGCTTCTAGCTGTGTGTGGGACTTGTTGTATTAGTCCATCTATACTGACCTCCATCAGGTTGCAAACTGAATATATTTTTTTCTGCATCTACCTCTGAAAAAATATTTGGGCTTCTAGCTGTGTGTGGGACTTGTTGTATTAGTCCATCTATACTGACCTCCATCAGGTTGCAAACTGAATATATTTTTTTCTGCATATACCTCTGAAAAAATATTGGGCTTCTAGCTGTGTGTGGGACTTGTTGTATTAGTCCATCTATACTGACCTCCATCAGGTTGCAAACTGAATATATTTTTTTCTGCATCTACCTCTGAAAAAATATTGGGCTTCTAGCTGTGTGTGGGTCTTGTTCTATTAATCCATCTATACTGACCTCCATCAGGTTGCAAACTGAATATAATTTTTTTCTGCATCTAGCTCTGAAAAAATATTTGGCCTTCTAGCAGTGTGTCGGACTTTCTCTATTAGTCCATTTATACTGACCTCCATCAGGTTGCAAATTAAAAATAATTTTTATCTGCCTCAACAGTACCTCTGAAAAAATATTTGGGCTTCTAGCTGTGAGTGGGACTTGTTGTATTAGTCCATCTATACTGACCTCCATCAGGTTGCAAATTAAAAATAATTTGTATCTGCATCTACAGTACCTCTGAAAAAATATTTGGGCTTCTAGCTGTGTGTGGGACTTGTTGTATTAGTCCATCTATACTGACCTCCATCAGGTTGCAAACTGAATATATTTTTTTCTGCATCTACCTCTGAAAAAATATTTGGGCTTCTAGCTGTGTGTGGGACTTGTTGTATTAGTCCATCTATACTGACCTCCATCAGGTTGCAAACTGAATATATTTTTTTCTGCATCTACCTCTGAAAAAATATTGGGCTTCTAGCTGTGTGTGGGTCTTGTTCTATTAATCCATCTATACTGACCTCCATCAGGTTGCAAACTGAATATAATTTTTTTCTGCATCTAGCTCTGAAAAAATATTTGGCCTTCTAGCAGTGTGTCGGACTTTCTCTATTAGTCCATCTATACTGACCTCCATCAGGTTGCAAACTGAATATATTTTTTTCTGCATCTAACCCAGCCAATAGTTTTGGCCTAATACCACAGTTTGGCCACTCAGCTCTGCTCGGTTACCATCCATTGTTTTTTTGTGCAAGCAACTCCAGAGTTGTGAATTAGTTAACCACCAAAATGAGTGGAAAAAGGCCTGCTGCTGGTGGAAAGGAGAATAGGCGTGTTGGGAAGGGGAAAAAAGGTTGTGTCCGTGGGGTAGGTGTTAAAGCAACAGTAACATCTGCAGAAGAAAGACCATCTTCCAGCCAAACTAAAATGTCTACTTCTTTTAGCGGACAATGTGATAAGATCCCTTTCTTACGGCCACGCCAATCGCTACAAATTCCAGATGAGGCACAAAAACAGCAGGTGCTTCAACGGATATCAAGTGCTCCTTTAAGTGGGCTCTCCTCCACATCAACTTCAACATCACAAATACTCCAGTCCTCAAAGGTGTCACCCAAATCGCACTTGCTTCCTCACAGCTCCCAAATCTCCAGCTGCCCGTCTGAGTATGAGGTAGAACAGATGGTTGAGTCTGCAGAGCTGTTTACTCATACTATAGCCTGGGAATCAGAGGTCGACTCCAGCGCTTCTGTGAATCCAGACGAGGAAATGATCTGCACTGATGCCCAGAATCTTTATGAGTCGGATCCAGGACCAGACGCAGAAGGTTCTGACCATAATGTAGACCCTCATTCCCAAACTGTAACTCCTGTTGGTGGAGACAATGAGGAAGACGATGATAAGACTCAAATACCTGATTGGAGCGACAACTTTAGTTTTTTGTCAGGGCAGGAACAGGTTGGCTCTGAGGACGACGGGTGTGATAACACACAGGGTGATGATGATGAGGTTGGAGATCCCACTTACTGTCAACCCACAGTCAGCCAAGAGATGAGGTCAGCAGAGGAGGTGGAGGAAGATGCTAGTGACGACGAGGTCAGGTTGCGCCTTCCTGGACAGAGACGTAGTACTGGAAGCACGTCAACAACTGCATCCTCAAACACAACTCAGCCTCTCACCACAAGTCGTGGTGGCTCTTCAGGTCGCATGGGTGCTAAGCCTTGCATAGCCTGGGCATTTTTTCAGATCGATAAAGATGACCCAACTCGTGTTATCTGTAACATTTGTCAGCAAAAGCTAAGTAGAGGCCAAAAAATACATAGTTTGAGTACTTCATGCATGAACCGGCACATGGACATGAAGCATAAGTTGCAGTGGGAAGCTCAGTGTGCTACAATGCGGCCTAGCCGGCCGGGCCAACCACCGTCTGCCATATCTTGTGCATCCGCGGCCTCTTCATCCTCTGTGACTGGGGGGACAGCAGTCACACCTGTTTTGGGGCGCAGACCTGCCACCTCTTTACCCGCAACAGCCAGCGTGATTGGCAGGTCATCATTTTATTTGGAGGTGGTAACAGCAGCTGGTGTTGAGCGCTGTCCGACATCGATAGCACCACCTTTGGATCAAGGCAACCTAACATGTCCGCCTGCATCTTCCTCACAGACCGGCAGTTTGCCGGGGACACCCTTATCAACCCCGTCTAAGCACAATAGCCAGCCCTCGGTCCCTCAGATGTGGACAAGTAAAAGACCATTTCCTCCTAGCCATGAGAAAGCTAAGAGGTTGAATTTCACCATCTGTAAGCTCTTGGCTACAGAAATGCTGCCTTTCCGCCTGGTGGACACAGAGGATTTTCGAGACCTTATGTCCGTCGCAGTGCCCCAGTACCAGATGCCCAGTCGGCACTACTTCTCAAAGAAAGGTGTGCCTGCGCTCCACCAGCATGTCGCACACAACATCACCGCTTCTTTGAGAAACTCTGTGTGTGACAGGGTGCATTTCACCACAGACACTTGGACGAGTAGGCATGGACAGGGGCATTACATGTCGCTGACTGGGCACTGGGTAACTATGGTGACAGCAGGACAAGGGGCTGCTGTCCAAGTCTTGCCGTCCCCACGAGTTGTGCATCAATCCTCTTTATGTCAAAGTTCCTCCACTGCTTCTGCCTCCTCAACCTCCTCTCGGTCTTCCACCTGCACCCAAAGCCTGTCTGGTCATGCCACAAGCTTTCTAACTGCGCAGAAGGGATCCTGCACACCTCCTTACTATGCTGGCAGTAGGGCTCAACGTCATCAGGCGGTTTTTACATTGAAATGTCTGGGAAATGTGAGTCACACAGCTGAGGAGTTGTGGTCAGCTCTGGAGAACCAATTTCATGAATGGTTGTCTCCACTGGACCTGAAACCAGGGAAGGCCGTGTGCGACAATGCTGCAAACCTGGGTGCGGCCCTTCGCCGGGGCAATGTCACACACGTGCCTTGTATGGCTCACGTGTTGAACCTGGTTGTCCAGCAATTTTTAGCCCACTATCCCAGACTAGATGGCCTTCTGCAGAGGGCACGGTCGCTGTGTGCTCACTTCCGCTGTTCGCATCCCGCAGCTCAGCGACTTACATCTCTACAGAAGTCGTTGGGCCTGCCACTTCACCGGCTAAAATGCGATGTGCCTACCCGGTGGAATTCAACTCTGCACATGTTGCAGCGACTGTGGCAGCACCGACAAGCCCTGGTGCAATACGTTCTGACGTATAGCCTGGGCCAACGAGATTCAGAGGTGGGGCAAATCACGCTGGAGGAGTGGTCTCAGATCAGGGACCTATCCACCCTTCTGCACAGTTTTGAAATGGCGACGAAGATGTTTAGTGCTGAGGATGCCATTATCAGCATGACTATTCCGGTGATTTACATGCTGGAGCACATGTTAAACAGAATTCGGAGTCAGGTGGTGGCACAAGAGGAGGTGGAGGAAGTAGAGGAGGAGGAGTTGTATGCAGAAGGGCTAACATTTGCAAGGTCCAGACGGTCGGCAGCACCAAGGCGGCAGGCATGTGAGGGTGGGGGAGATGATTTTACCAGGGCGCATGGTAGCAGCCAAACTAGTGAGGAAGGTGCAGGAGCCCAGGAAGAAGTGGAGGACGAACTGATGGAAGACTCATCAGATGAGGGAGACCTTGATCACATTTCTGTTGTGCGAGGTTGGGGGGAGAGGACAGAGGAAGGAAGCATGATTGTTACCTCGCCACCAACACAACAGGGACTTGGTGCTCCTGGATGCGCAACACACATGAGTGCCTTCTTGCTGCCCTACCTGCAACATGACCCTCGAATTGTGAGAATTAGAAATAATCCTGACTACTGGGTTGCCACACTGTTAGATCGCGGGTACAAAAGTAAATTTGCAGAAATTATTCCTGCCATAGAAAGGGATGCACGCATGCAGGAGTATCAGCAGAGACTGTTGCAGAATCTTACATGTGCTTTTCCACAAAATACCAGTGGTGCACGTAGTGAATCTCACAGTTCCAACTTGCCAACCGTGGGACCGTCAAGTGTTCAGCACTCAAACCGTAACAGAACCACAGTATCTGGTGGTAACATCAATTTTGCGGAATCATTTCACCACTTTTTTAGCCCATCCTTTGCAAGGCCACAGGAGACAAGAAGTCTGACACATAGTCAACGCCTAGAGACGATGGTACAGGAGTATCTCCAAGAAAACATTGAAGCCACGACTGTGTCACTGGACCCTTGCTCTTTTTGGGCTTCCAATCTGGATAAATGGCCGGAGCTAGCCACTTACGCCTTGGAGATCTTGTCATGCCCCGCAGCCAGCGTTCTGTCTGAACGTGTGTTCAGCGCTGCTGGTGGTGTGCTGACAGATAAGCGCACGCGGCTCTCCACTGATAATGTAGACAGACTCACGTTCATAAAGATGAACAAATCATGGATCCGAAACGACTTTTCTACCCCTGTGTCATCCTGGGGAGAGTAAAAGCTTGATGATTGTTTAAAATCACCCTACCAACCGTTTTAAGCTTTCAAATTACTAATCATGTTTATCTGTATCTTGACTGGAAAATAATTTGGGCTTTGTAGCAGTGTGCAGCACTGATCCTATTAGGCCATCTATAATAAGCTCCACTAGATTTAAAATTAAAAATAATTTTTAGCTGCATCTAGCCCGGAAAATAATTTTGGGGCTCCGAGATGCGCAAGACACATAAGTGCCTTCTTGCTGCACTACCTGCAGCATGACCCTCATATTGTCAGAATTCGAAGTAATCATGACTACTGGGTTGCCACACTCTTAGATCCCCCAAACTTTTCGATCAACCTTTTCATTTTAATAAAGACCAAAAAAATGGTCATTTTTGAAATTATAAGCATTAGCAGGTTGTTAGAAACTGAAATCAAACAGTTTTCAACTCAAAACTTTATTCTAGGTGATGTTACATTTTCACATAGGACCCCTTGTTCGAAAGGAGCTTCTGAACTCTCTCGTCCATTGAATTTGTCAGGTTTTGGATGGTTTCTGCTTCAATTGTTTTGCATGAGGACAGAATACCCTCCCAGAGCTGTTGCTTAGATGTGAACTGCCTCCCGCCATCATAGACACTCCTTTTAATGATGCTCCAAAGGTTCTGAATGGGGTAGAGGTCAGGGGAGCATGGGGGTCACACCATAAGTTTGTCCCCTTTTATGCCCATATCAGCCAGAGATGCAGATGTTTTATGTGCAGCATGAGATGGTGCATTATCATGCAGAAAAATGATCTTGCTGTGAAATACACTGTTCTTCTTCTTGAACCATGGCAGGAAGTGCTGTTTGAGAAAATCCACGTACATTATGGAGTTCATCTTTAGCGCCTTCAGGGATCCTAAAGGGGCCGACAATCTCTCTCCCCATGATTCCAGCCCAAAACATTACTCCACCTCCTCCTTGTTGGCGCTGTAGCCGTGTTTGCGTGGGGTGTCCATCAACCAGCCATCCTCCACTCCATCCATCTGGACCATCGAGCGCTGCACGGCACTCATCCGTGAACAAAACAGTTTTGAAATCAGTCTTCATGTAATGTTTGGCCCACTGGAGCCGTTTCTGCTTGTGTGAAGTGGATAGAGGAGGTCGACAGGATGGAGTATGCACAGCTGGAAACCTCTGAAGGACCCTGCATCTTGTTGTTCGGGGGACGTTGGAGGCACAAGCAGCTTCAAAAACTTGTCTGCTGCTATGACAAGGCTTTTTTGCCGCTGCTCTTTCAACCTGACGTAATTGCCTGTAGGAAAGAGTCCTCAATTTGCCCTTATCAGCACGCACACGTGTGTACTGTGAATCAGCTACATACTTCTTGATTGCCAAGACACTTCATCCTGATCATCGCACAATGTTGATTGTAGTCATGCCTTGACCTAAACACTCCACAATTTGTTGCTTCTCAGCAGCCGACACATCCTTTTTCTTTCCCATTTTGGCAGAAAATGTAGGCTGCTGAATAATGTGAGAGAGCCTTCTTAAGTAGTCTTGCCTTTCATTGGACACACCTGACAAACTAATTAGCACTGGTGTCTGCAATTGCTTACAGTGATATAAAGAGCCCTGACACACATCACCATCAATGAGTTTAACTGACAAACAAACAAATTCTTCCCTTATCACTCCTAAACACTTTTTGCATAATAATTTGGAACACAGTGTACATGTGCTTTTCCACAAAACACCAGTGGTTCACGTAGTGAATCTTACAGTTCTAACTTGCCAACCGTGGTCTGTATGGAGTTGTTCAATAAAGGGCCCAAAATTAAGATAACATAGATGGGAGAGGTCTCTATGAATAGGAATTCCTAAGTATTTGATACCCTGTGAGGGCCAGGCAAAGGGAAAGTTGGACTGGATGGAATCCTATATGGATTTGGGGAGGGAGACATCGAGGGCCTCAGACTTCGCTGCATTGATTTTAAAATTTGACCATGTAACAAAGTGATCTATTTCAGCCATAACAGCATGGATGGATATATGTGATTGAGTGATATATACTAGGACATCATCAGCAAATAGAGAGCACTTGTACTCGGTGCCTCCCACCTCAATCCACCTAATATTGGGGTTATGGCGAATTGATGAGAGCAGGTGCTCCGTCACTAGGATGTATAAGAGAGGGGACAGAGAACATCCCTGCCTTGTCCCATTGGTGATTGTGAAAGGTGATGAAAATGTTCTGACGCGCCCCCTGGGCCTTGGGACACCCGGAGCCGGATCCTTTTTGGTGGATGCTGGTGGTTGTAGTCTCCGTGGCGGCAATCCGGTTCCGTGGCTCAGGGCGGTCAAACCAGTGGCGGAACTATTTATGTGGTTTTGATGTTTAAATGTCCGACTACGCCACCCGTGGATTGCGGTCAGAGTGAACCGCCGCTCCAGGGCAGACCGCTGAGGCTGGTGTTGTGGGTGCAGCAGAGCGTAGCATAACTCCCCACGGGAGGAGTATAGCCTCAGGGCAGTGTATGCGGAGGATGGGGGTGATGGTGCAGGGCAGCAGCAGTAATGACACGGAGTCAGTGATGCAGTCCAGGGCCTTTACTCACAGTTCTTATTATCCAGACCACGTCTGCAGGTAACGGCTGCCCACGTCGTACTGTGCTCACCAGGTGAGGGGCTCAGACAACTCCCAGATAACTTTGGAGCGCTTCACAGGACCCCCTTTGTGTGTCCTTTGTCTAGCCTTTCTTACCAACCCTTCTGTCCGGCTGCCTCGGGCCTCCTCTTGGTAAACTTGGCGCCAGTTTCCCTGACCCTATGTGGTGCCTTCCTAGCGGGTGTAGCGAGGGGCTGCGCCACATAAAATGTCACAGCCTCCTGTTTCTAGCTGAGAGTCGTTTCCTGCCTCCACTAGTTTCGGGGACCGGTCTCCCCCTTTGGCCTGACTCCTCCACGCAGGTGGATTCTGGTGTGCGGTGGCGACTCGCCCGTCCGCACCCCTGAGATCCCTTCGTTCCTCGTTCCTGGAGCCTTCTCCGCTCCTCTTCCTTCCTTCTCCCTCTTCCAGGCCTGGGCCTCTGTTACTAGGCCCGCCTCCGGAGCAGAGCTCATGCAGAGCCCCTGCTCCCTGCCACTTCTGCTCAGACTTCTCTGCACTGAACTAAGATGGTGCCCACCTTTTATACTCCCTTCTCAATGCACCCAGGAACTGCTTCCTCCCTGCTCCTGCACTACAGGGTTCCCCTTCCTCAGTGTTCCCTCCCCCCACTCCAGCCAGGGACAGGGACTGTCGTGCCCATCTCAGGGGCATATTGGTCGCCCTGCCCCACGGCAATGTGGTGTAATGCATGCAGGTGTCGGGTCCTGATCCACACTACATCCTTACCTGAGAGTGAGATATCACACCTCTGGGTGAGGTGCAATACCTCTGTAGCAACCGAGCCCTCAGGGTGCTACAGTTCCATTTATCTTCAGCCTAGGTGACGTATTGCGATACAGGGCCGTGATTTTGGCTATAAAAGGGTCCCCTAGACCCCTACCCCAAGCTTTTTAAGAGAATCATATATGGCGTGCCAGGAAACTCTATGGAATGCTTTATCAGCATCCAACGAGAGTATCTAATTACAAATTTTTAACTGCATCTAGCCCAGGAAATACTTTGTGCCTAGTAGCAGGGTCTGCTAGTCAGCGGATTATCCCGGCTGTTAAGCAAGCTACACCACCTGTAGTTTGGACACTTCATTTTTTCAAAGGAAATGCTTCGGGACCACGGGATACTCAGTGAAGAGCATCAGGAGGCACCCCAAGGCATAGGGGCTGGGACTGGCAGTAGGATGCCTTGCGGTGGACAGCCGAGCTCGATCCTTATAAAAGCTTTTTAACTGCAGCAGCTTTAGTGGACGCTACTGGAGCTGGAATTACGCGGCTGCTGGCATGAGACTTGCCCTCCAATAGATCCTTGTAAATGGATTTAAAGTGTATTCATTCAAATTAGAGAGACAATTTAAATTAAAAAGCTTAGAGCTGCCTCCACCACAGGGGGGCTCACTCGACCCACCAGCGGACAGGCACCAGTATTGGGAGAGGGGGGCTGGCCATCAGGGTTCACCGCTGCTCTGGCACAAACCCGGCGACACGGAGGTGGCACGGGCAGGAGCGGACTGGCCGTGTCGGCTTCTCACTTTTTGGATTTTAGAAGGGCATGACATGCCTATATCTGTGTCTCCCCCTCCTTTTACTCCTCCACCTCTTTTATTTTCGCATGACTATATGTACTTGTCACTTTTCCATGTGTTAGTTATGTCTTCTGAGCAGTTTGTCAGCTTTTGGACACCTTTGAAGGTGTTTTCTATGTGTTTCTATGTGTTTTTGTTTGCCTGCCATTGGTTTTAACGGTGTTCGAAGGTGTTCGACGAACAGTTCGACGAACAGTTCGGCGAACACACGGGTGTTCGACGAACCGAACCGAACTCGAACACTACGGGGGTGGCTCAACACTACTTATCAGTTATAATTCCCCCAGCGGCACTAAAAACACGCTCCGATAACACGCTAGCGGCAGGGCAGGCGAGTACATTCTAAGTGTCCAGCTTGGATACCCAATAATTAAAAGGCACAGAGGAATCACGGAGGATGCTGGTACGGTCGGCAAGGTACTCCCTCACCATCTTTTGAAACTTTCCACTCCTTGTGAGAGTACCCCGCGCCTCAGTGTCTGTCCGAAGGGAGGGTCTGAGAAAACTGTCCCAGAACGTTGACAGTGTTCCCCTGCCTCTGCTGGATTGGAGTTGCGTCTCTCTCGCATGTACGCCTTGGTTGGGCAACGAACTGTGACCTCTGCCGCTAGTGTGTTCAGATGGGGATTTTTTTAACAGTTCTGCAGCAAGGGCCTTCTGGTACTGCCCCATTTTTGTAGACCTCTCCACCTCAGGAATAAGAGAGTGAAAGTTCTCCTTGTAGTGGGGGTCTTAAAGTGTCACCAACCAGTAATGACTGTCACCCAACATTTTTGTTGAGGGCACGGCAGATGTTTTGGGACACGCGCTTGTGTAGTGCGGGGATGGCACCCCGGGCAAAATAGTGTCGGCTGGGGACCGAGTACCAAGGGACGGCCACCGCCATAAGGTTGCGGAAGAATTCCCTCTCCACCAGCCTAAAAGGCAGCATTTCCAACGCAAGTGACTCGCCCCCTGGGCCGTGGGGCACCCGGAACCAGGCTTCTGTGCGATGCTGGGGGTAGTAGTGGCAACCCGATCCCGTGGCTCAGGGTGGTCAGACCAAATGCTGTGGCAGTCTATTTATCAGTGTTTTGAATGTCCGACAACACCACCCGTGGATTGCGTTCAGAGGTAACCGCCGCTGCGAGGCAGACCACTGAGGCTGGTGTTGGTGTGCAGCACAGGGATAGGACAACTCCCCACGGGAAGAGTGTAGCCTCAGGGCAGTGTAGGTGAATGCTGGGGGTGATAGTGCACGCCGCAATAGTAAGAGTTCAGAGTCCGCTTCGAACAGTCCAGGGTCTTTATTGCAGATGTTATTACTGACCCAACAGGAGTACCGGTTAGGAATGGGCCTGGGTATCTGAGAGCATTCGGACGAGCCCCACTGGTCACGGTGATTGTGTAGTCCTACCGTTCTCTCCATATGCTCTTGCTGACTATCCCCCTTGTCGTGGTGTAATAGCCCACGTCCCTGAGCTGGCCGTGTACTTTGCCTGTATGGCTTGCGACTCGGGCCTTGGGTACCTTTTGCTTCTCCTTGCTGTACTGGTCCCTCTGTGTGGCGGAGCCTCCAGGCTTCTTAGGCCAAGGGACCTGAAATCCCTCGCGGGTTGGTTCTCTGCTGCTGGGCTTGCAACCCTGACAGCCTCGGACCCAAAAGTCCGGTTGTGTGCTTCTCTCAGCCAGGACCGGCTCTCGTCGCCTCTGTCCCTGGCTCGCAGTCTCTCCTCTGCCTCACGGACTCCTCAGCTGCTGCTGACCTGTCCCTCTTCTCTGAGAACCCTTCTGGACACTTCAGAAGTGGGTTCTGGTCTCTCTAACCCTGCCCCAGTTCCAGCTTTTATAGGGGCAGCCTGCTCCCCCTTCTGGCCTGGGACAGGAGGTGCTGCTTGCTAATGGTCCCTGACCAGGGAACCTCCCTCCTGCTCTCAGACACAACCTTTAATATTTGTGGCATTCAGGCCTGGGGCGACACATTCCCCCTAGTAAAATTTAGTACTCCGGAAGTAAGCCTTTTTGGCCAACAACAAACAGGGTATAAACAATAACATAACATATATACAAGAACATTTTGTCCTTAAGGTCACGGCGCTTCCGTGACCGGGTGTCCATATCACCGAACAAGGTGAAGTTTTCCACGGTGTGGGGACCTGTCTCCATAAACCCCAAGTTCCTGGCCTTGGGCGTGGCGACAAGGCCGAGCGAACTACTTTGGGCCACAAGGGAGCAACGCCGGACAGGTTTTTCTTCTGTGGCCATCTTCACAGGAGGGCACCAAGTGCAACTATCTACAAGACAGTTCCAGCCATTCAGTGTCCATGACCTGTCAGTCCATTATACTAGGAAAAACTGGAAAAACATTATTAATTATCAGGTAATGTGATGAACCTGCAGCCGCCATCTTGGTAATGATAAATCATATCCAGGGATGGCCACACTTCAGCAGCCCCCACCCTTGGGACCTTCTGTTAAAACGTCAACTAGATAGTTTCCCCCCATCCAGGCTCCTGTAAGATAAGAAGCCCCGGGGCCTACTTAACACTTGAATGCTAGGAGCTTCAAAGACTTCGAGAGGAAACACAGCCAGCAGGGGGGGGGTGCTTCGTCTATCTGTACCTGACCATTTGTCCCATAGGACTAGTTTCTTTGTCTGTCACAAGCATGGAGGCATAAGATATAGAAACATGAAAAGTACACGCATGTTGCGTGGGATGGGCCAATAAAAAAATATCACGGCGTCCCGGAGCCATTGCGCACACAAGCCTCCGCGGTAGACGTTTGTACGTGCTCTGGAAGCCAAGATATACCGCTGAGCCATTCCTGAGGACCGTATGGTATCAGAATTGATATCAAAAGGTCGGTTACGGCGGCCCGAATCCATGGGAACCCCTGGGGGTATCATGAGACCATCCCAGAAGAAGTTATTGGGTTCCATAGAATTTGGGCTTCTGATCGAAGTTAGACCTGAGGGTGGAGACTGAGCCAGCTGACCTCACCAGCAGTGGGCGGGACGGGGCAGGTAAGATAGCAGGACAGACAAGAGACAAGTGAGTCTTGACCCAAGAGTGGGGTGCTGAACATCTGAGCACCAGCTGAGGCCACCAAGGGGAGGAGCAGTTTGACCATGCGGTGGTAGGCCTCAGCCTGTAACAAAGAACCGTGCCTGCGACCGCAGAATCCTCTCCCTGCGTCACAAGAAAATCAAGAAACCGGTAACTGATATGCTGTGGTGATTCTGTGTGTTGTATTCCATTGTTGTATAGTTTAGCCTGACCTTATACCTGTGTATATTTAGTTGTATATCGTGTATCTAGTGTATTATTATAATCAATTACCTCAAGTAATTGGGGGCCTGCCTTTTATTCTGCATAACGAACGCACGTCCGTGTGAGCTCGGCTCAAGCCAAAAACGCTACCCAGGGTTGGTTCCTGACCCGATATAGGCCCATTCACGGACTGGGCGTATATCTAAAATAGGGACTGGTGGCAGCATACCAACTGGGGATTGGGGAAGGCTGGTAGTGACGGTCGGAGGTTCAGATATATATATTCCTGGCGCGGCCAAGGAAGATATATATACTACCCTCACTACAGAGGGCCCCGATACCCAGTAGGTTACAGGACAGTCTCTCTGGCGACCGCTTATCCTAGGTGCAGTTCCTTGACTGACCTGAGGCTAAGAGGGCGCTAGCGAGTTGTGCTGTGTAGTGACGTTACGGTTTAGTGACGTTGAAGGGGAACACTCTACCGTGTTCCCTGCGCTGGTTGCAGCTTCCTGGCACTACTTTCTCTAGGTGCAGTACCTTGACTGACCTGAGAGGTAAGGGGGCGCCATAGAGCTGCACCCACCGGCCGGCTTTCATCACATTGGTGGCAGAGCGGTGGGATTGCAGAATAATAGTGTTGTGGGACCCCTACTCCCAGGCACTAAAGACTGCCAGTGGTAACTTCCACTGCTGGAGTCTTAAGGTCAGCCCAACGTTAGACGGTCAGGCTAAAAGTATAACAAGGTGTGTGCAAACTCAGGGTTGCAGCGGTGTCGGTTACCAAGATGGCAGACGGCACCAGGAGCAAGACCCTGCAGGAGGCTAATGCTACGGTCCGTGTGGCAGGAGGGGAGGACATTGTTACTCATGGCGAGGAGGAGTCCAGCCCGGGCACCTCAGGGAGCCAGTCCCCAGTATACGGTCCCGCAGTGGGCTGCCCACCACCTACCCAGCCCAGCCTGTCCAGATCACAAGCCCTTTTACAAGCGGCTATGGCAAGTCTCCAGTCTCATGGCGATGCCGTCTACAAAACCCTCCTGGCAGCATCAGAGAAGGCAGCGGAGGAGGAGCGCGAAGCTGCGGAGCGGGCTGCGGAGCGTGAAGCTACAGAGTGCCGGGAGGCTGCGGAGCGTGCAGAGCGAGCTGCGGAGCGCCAGCACCAACTGGACCTGGCCCAGCGGGGGCTTCCGCTAGAGCAACCAACCCATCAGGAGACCAAGTCGTCCAAAGTCCGAGCTGAGGACTTCCCTCTACTGGAGAAGGATGGGGACCTGGACTCCTTCCTGGTGGCATTTGAACGGACCTGTCTTCAGCACCATCTGGCCCGGGATCAGTGGGCCAGATACCTGACCCCCCGTTTGAGGGGTAAGTCCCTGGATGCCTTGGGGGACTTACCTGCCGGGGAGGTACAGAACTACGACTGCATCAAGCGGGCCCTGATCCGGCAGTACAACCTCACTCCCGAGTCGTACCGCCAGAAGTTCCGGAGCCTGCTGCGTGGCCCCAAGGACACCTGGACCGATCATATGCGGGCGCTGTTGAGAGCCGCAGAGCACTGGACCTCGGGTCTAGCGCTTACTACCCGCCAGGAGGTCCAGGAACTGTTCGTCACGGAGCAGTTCTTGTGGAACTGCCCAGAGGACCTCCGACAGTTCCTCCGTGACCGAAAACCAACAGGGGCTTCTGCTACAGCCGCCCTGGCAGACGAGTATGCCAATAACAGGGCGCCTGAGCTGAAGAAGTCTGCCAGCAGCACCTGGAGAGGGGGTAAGCCCAGTCATGCCCCTGTTTCCCCGGCCCCTAGAACACAAGGGGTGTATCCCCCTGTTGCCCTCTCCAGGCAAGGACCAGACGTAAGACGTTGTCATCTATGCAACAAACCAGGACACTTTAGGGCTGAGTGTCCCCAGCGCCGAAAGACCCCATCCCAGTCCCAGAGAGCGCCCAATGTTTTGTGTGTGGGAGGGGGTGGTGGTAGGTCCCTGGACAACATCCAACCCGTCACCATAGGCCGTTCTGCGGTCATGGGACTGCGGGACACTGGCGCTGAACGAACACTGGTACGGCCTGAGGTGGTGTCCCCCCAGGACTTGGTACCAGAAAAGACTCTTTCCGTCTCCGGGGTTGGAGGCGTGTAGCCGGCACTTCCCGTTGCCATGGTGTATTTGGACTGGGGTGCCGGGAGGGGGATGCGGGAGGTGGGAGTAACGCCAAATATTCCCGCAAATGTTTTATTAGGGACCGACTTGGGGCGTCTAGTATCGCAGTATGTCCCCTCTGAACCCCCAAGTTCGGCCCCCCAAGAGTGTATTGATTTGTCTGCTGCTAATGCCAACCATGTTGTATGTAGTGTGCGTCCTACTGAGGAGGAGGGAGTGAAACCTGAGGGTAACACCTGCACAGACAGAACACAAACAGGGTTAGTGAAAGGAGGTGGGGAGTGTGGGGATGCCCGCAGAGGTGCTCAGCCGGCGTGCCGTGACCTCTTGTCCTCCGGTGAGGGAGGGGGCGGGCAGGATTCTGTAGAGGGAAGCTCAGGGATGGAGAGGGGGGCAGCTACCGGCAGTGTAGGGCTCCCAGGGGTATCCAGGCTGCTGAGTATAGGCCCACTGCAGGGGGAGGAACAGGCCATGGGGGGTGGGGGTGTCCCAAGAGAGGAGCCGCCAGGTAAGACCCCAGGGCAGGAGTTCCCCACATCCGAGATGTCCAAAGGCCTAGGAAGCCTGCCTGATCGGGCGGCTTGGTGAGAAACAGAGCGGAAGCGGGCACTACCCACGGTCACAGCGGTCATAGCCGCTGTCACCAGGAGTGGGAGCGCCGGAGCCCAAGGAGCCTTGCAGAGGTCCGACGGCTTCCCCACTTCTGATCAAGTGTCTGCCGGGTCAGACAGCGGCCAGGTGACATGCCCGGAGGGGCTGACGGAGGATGTGGCAGTTTCGTCGATTCTGGCCACATCAAGTCAGGAATTTCAGGCTGCGTTGGAAGCAGACGACAGCCTGAAAGCTCTCAAGGAACAGGCGGCACAGCCTCCCATGGAGTCAGACTGCGAGCGGGTGGTCTGGGACCAGGGACGGCTGTACCGGGTAACGGTCCAGCAGGGTTCACCGGAGGCGTGGCCCAGGGACCGACAGTTAGTGGTACCCTATCCGTTCAGGGCGGAATTGTTGCGGGTCGCACACGAGATTCCGATGGCCGGACACCTAGGGATCGCTAAAAACAAGGCCAGGATAGCTCAGCATTTCTACTGGCCTGGGATGGGAGCCGCGGTGGGTGCCTACTGCCGTTCGTGTGACACCTGTCAGAGGGTGGGGAAGGCGGGGCCGCTCCCCAAAGCCCCACTGGTAACTCTGCCAATCATCGAAGAGCCTTTCTCGAGGGTCGCTGTGGATCTTATTGGTCCTCTGTCCACTCCCAGCCACTCCGGGAAATGCTTCATACTCACGGTAGTGGACTATGCCACCCGGTACCCGGAAGCGGTAGCTTTGTCGTCCATTCGGGCCGACAAGGTGGCTACCGCCTTACTGGAGATCTTCTCCAGAGTGGGTTTCCCCCAAGAAATGCTCACCGACCGAGGGACCCAGTTCATGTCGCGGCTGATGGAGTCCCTCTGCAAGCAAATGCAGGTGCAACATCTGGTGGCCAGCCCGTATCACCCACAGACTAATGGCCTGTGTGAGCGGTTCAATGGCACCTTAAAGCAGATGCTTAAGTTGTTGGTCGACTCCCACGGGAGAGACTGGGAGCGTTACCTCCCACACCTCCTATTTGCTTACCGGGAGGTTCCGCAGGCCTCAACGGGGTTCTCCCCCTTTGAGCTCCTGTACGGGCGACGGGTACGGGGCCCCCTGGCTCTGGTGAAGGAAGCATGGGAAGGGGATTTGGCCACCCCCGAGGTGTCGGTCATCGAGTATGTCGTGCGCCACCGGGACAGGATGATGGCCTTGGCAAAGCTGGTGCAGGACAATATGGCCCAGGCCCAGGCCGACCAGAAGCGGTGGTACGACCAGAATGCTTGTGAGAGGACCTACCAGGTGGGTCAAAAGGTGTGGGTACTGGTCCCCGTACCACAGAACAAGCTTCAGGCAGCCTGGGAAGGTCCCTACTTCGTGCACCAGAAACTCAATGCCGTCACCTATCTGGTCACCCTGGATCACGCCCGTGGAAGGAGGAAGGCCTTCCACGTGAACATGATGAAGGCTCATCATGAGCGGGAAGCGACTGCCCACCCAGTGTGCAACCTTCCCGAGGAAGGAGAGGTAGAAACCCTCCTGGATCTGCTCACCCAAGCCAAGGCGGGTGGGTCCATCGAGGATGTGGGGGTTGGCCACCAGCTCACGGAGGACCAACGGTCCCAGCTGGGGACCACCCTACACCCCTTCCGGGGGCTGTTCAGCAGCCTGCCCGGAAGGACTGAGATGGCTGTCCACGACGTGGACACTGGCGATCACCCGCCGATCCGGCGTTCAGCATATCGGGTCTCTTTCGAGGTGCAGGGAAACATGCGCCAAGAGATAGACGAGATGCTGAAGCTGGGGGTGATCCAGGCATCCAGCAGCGCATGGGCCTCGCCTGTAGTCCTCGTACCAAAGAAGGACCGAACTACACGGTTCTGCGTGGACTACCGGGGGCTCAACGCTGTAACGGCCACCGATGCGTTCCCCATACCACGCATCGATGACCTGCTCGATCGGATGGCCGGGGCTAAGTACCTGACCATCATGGATCTGAGCCGGGGGTACTGGCAGATTCCTCTGACCCCCGCGGCAAGGGAACGCTCTGCCTTTATCACCCCTTTTGGACTGTACGAGTCCACAGTGATGCCATTCAGCATGAAGAATGCCCCTGCCACTTTTCAGCGGATGGTCAATACGCTGCTTGAGGGACTTGAAGGGTACGCGGCTGCGTACTTGGACGATATTGCAGTCTTCAGTCCCACTTGGGAGGATCACCTAGAGCACCTGCGGCAGGTGCTCGGTCGGATCCACCGGGCAGGCTTGACCATCAAGCCGGAAAAGTGCCAGCTGGGCATGAGTGAGGTCCTCTACCTGGGTCACCGGGTAGGCGGGGGGGTTCTGAAGCCAGAACCGGGGAAAGTGGATGCCATCGCATCCTGGCCCACTCCTAGGACCAAAAAGCAGGTAATGTCCTTCTTGGGGACCGCCGGGTACTATAGGAGGTTCGTCCCACACTATAGCACCCTGGCCAAGCCCCTGACGGACCTCACCAAGAAGAAGCTGCCCGTCGTAGTCGACTGGACAGTCGCCTGCGAGACAGCTTTCGGGGCACTCAAGGCCGCCCTAAGTAGCTCCCCTGTACTGCAAGCTGCCGACTTCGACCGGCCGTTTGTGGTACAGACCGACGCCAGTGACTTTGGCCTCGGTGCTGTGCTAAGTCAGGTCAACACGACAGGCCAGGAACATCCTGTCTTGTACCTGAGCAGGAAGCTACTGCTCCGGGAGGTGGCTTACTCCACGGTGGAAAAAGAATGCCTGGCAATTGTATGGGCCCTGCAGCGTCTGCAGCCCTACTTGTACGGGAGCCATTTCACCGTGGAGACGGACCACAACCCCCTCAGCTGGTTACACACGGTCTCTGGGTCGAATGGCAGGTTGCTACGCTGGAGCCTCGCTCTCCAGCAGTACCACTTCTCCATTCGCCACAGAAGAGGCCGTGACCACGGTAACGCTGACGGGTTATCCCAGCAAGGGGAGGGTGCAGAAGGACGCACGGGGGAACACAGGAATGTGCTACCCCCTCGCGCCCTCGTATAGGGGGAGGTGTGATGAACCTGTAGCCGCCATCTTGGTAATGATAAATCATATCCAGGGATGGCCACACTTCAGCAGCCCCCACCCTTGGGACCTTCTGTTAAAACGTCAACTAGATAGTTTCCCCCCATCCAGGCTCCTGTAAGATAAGAAGCCCCGGGGCCTACTTAACACTTGAATGCTAGGAGCTTCAAAGACTTCGAGAGGAAACACAGCCAGCAGGGGGGGGGTGCTTCGTCTATCTGTACCTGACCATTTGTCCCATAGGACTAGTTTCTTTGTCTGTCACAAGCATGGAGGCATAAGATATAGAAACATGAAAAGTACACGCATGTTGCGTGGGATGGGCCAATAAAAAAATATCACGGCGTCCCGGAGCCATTGCGCACACAAGCCTCCGCGGTAGACGTTTGTACGTGCTCTGGAAGCCAAGATATAGCGCTGAGCCATTCCTGAGGACCGTATGGTATCATAATTGATATCAAAAGGTCGGTTACGGCGGCCCGAATCCATGGGAACCCCTGGGGGTATCATGAGACCATCCCAGAAGAAGTTATTGGGTTCCATAGAATTTGGGCTTCTGATCGAAGTTAGACCTGAGGGTGGAGACTGAGCCAGCTGACCTCACCAGCAGTGGGCGGGACGGGGCAGGTAAGATAGCAGGACAGACAAGAGACAAGTGAGTCTTGACCCAAGAGTGGGGTGCTGAACATCTGAGCACCAGCTGAGGCCACCAAGGGGAGGAGCAGTTTGACCATGCGGTGGTAGGCCTCAGCCTGTAACAAAGAACCGTGCCTGCGACCGCAGAATCCTCTCCCTGCGTCACAAGAAAATCAAGAAACCGGTAACTGATATGCTGTGGTGATTCTGTGTGTTGTATTCCATTGTTGTATAGTTTAGCCTGACCTTATACCTGTGTATATTTAGTTGTATATCGTGTATCTAGTGTATTATTATAATCAATTACCTCAAGTAATTGGGGGCCTGCCTTTTATTCTGCATAACGAACGCACGTCCGTGTGAGCTCGGCTCAAGCCAAAAACGCTACCCAGGGTTGGTTCCTGACCCGATATAGGCCCATTCATGGACTGGGCGTATATCTAAAATAGGGACTGGTGGCAGCATACCAACTGGGGATTGGGGAAGGCTGGTAGTGACGGTCGGAGGTTCAGATATATATATTCCTGGCGCGGCCAAGGAAGATATATATACCACCCTCACTACAGAGGGCCCCGATACCCAGTAGGTTACAGGACAGTCTCTCTGGCGACCGCTTATCCTAGGTGCAGTTCCTTGACTGACCTGAGGCTAAGAGGGCGCTAGCGAGTTGTGCTGTGTAGTGACGTTACGGTTTAGTGACGTTGAAGGGGAACACTCTATCGTGTTCCCTGCGCTGGTTGCAGCTTCCTGGCACTACTTTCTCTAGGTGCAGTACCTTGACTGACCTGAGAGGTAAGGGGGCGCCAGAGAGCTGCACCCACCGGCCGGCTTTCATCACAGGTAACAACCATAAAACATTAAATATTTACAGGTAAATGTAGACTTTGTACTTAGATCTTCCAGCAAGCTGGTACTTGACCTCTAGTGCTCCCGGTTGACCTGCGTAACCCACTGTCTGGTGGTGGTCTAACCTGGCTTTCCCCACTAGCATTTAGGGTACAGCTACTAGCTGGGTTTACAGGCAGGGCAGGCAGCTGTCTGTGGGTCCTTTGGCTTACCGCAGGCATGGCAGGCTCACTGTCAGCAGTGGGTTGACTCTCCTGGGCTGCTGGCATGGGTTCTTCTGCCTCTGGGGCTGCTTGTTCTTCTTGTTCCTCCTTCTCTCCTGTAGGCTCCTGCTGGGTAGGTTGAAGGAAGTGTAGGACGGGTACCACTATGGCATCATTTATCCGAGTCCAGGACCGGGGGAACTCTCCAAGAACTGTGCTGACCATTTCTTCCTTGTCCACTATGGGCTCAAGTTCATCTTCATCTTCACTTGGACTCTGCAGTTGCTCGGGGCACCGTTTTAGGTGGTCTCTGGAGACAGTGCTAGTGGTTTCTCCTCCATCCCTGGTAATTACACATACCTTCGGGTTGTCGTGGTTAGACGGCAGTACTGTGTACGGGTCGCTCTCCCACTGGTCATCTAGCTTGTGAAGCCTTCTCTTCCACTTCAGGACCTGCTCACCAGGTTCCAGGGGACCAACAGGGACGTGTTGGTTGTAGAGCCTCTCTTGCTTTTCTTTCGCTTGAGCCAGACTCCTCTCCACACTCTCCTGTACCTTCTTGTACTGTAGCCGCCGTTCCGTATCCCAGTCCACATCTGGGGAGGTGTCCTCGGGTGTCAGGACTCCCATCTCCAGGTCCATAGGCAGCTTACCTGGTCTTGCTCGCATCAGGTAAGCCGGGGTGCAGTTGGTAGCCTTCACCGGGATATGGTTGTACAAGTCTATCAGGTCTGGCAGCTTGTCCAGCCACAGGCTGCGTTCTTCCAGGGGCAACGTCTTGAGGAGATCAATGACGATATTATTCATTTTCTCACACAGCCCGTTGGTTTGCGGGTGGTAAGTCGTTGTCCAAATCTTCCTACAGCCGTAGAGGTTGCCGAACTCCTGGAAGACTTCCGCCTCGAACGCTGGACCTTGATCTGTCAAGACCTGTTCCGGATACCCGTGTGGACGGCAGAAGTGTTGGAAAGCTCTGGCCGCCGTTTGGGCCGTCAAGTCTTTAACCGGGACCGCAACCAAGAACCGGGAGTAATGGTCCACAATCGTGAGGGCATAGATGTAGCCGGACCGGCTTGGAGCCAACTTCACATGGTCCAGAGCTACCAGCTCAAGAGGCTGCCTGGTGATGATGGGCCTCAAGGGTGTCTTCTGGTTGGTACAGTCCTTCCTTCTGAGGTGACATGGGCCGCAGTCCCTTCACCACTTCTCGATGGCCCCTCTCATACCGATCCAGTAGAACCGCTCTCTCAGTAGGAACTCCAGTTTCTTCCACCCGAAGTGTCCCGCTCTGTCATGGTAGGCCTCCAGGACCATTGTTGCATCCCGTCTCGGGACCACTACCTGCCAGGTCAGCTCGTGCGTCCGTTGGTTGACAAGCCTTCTGCACAGCTTAACTTCGTAGAGGAATAGCCTGCTTTTCTCCTTCCATAACTGCTTGGCTTCCTCTGGAGTGTCCGGGCCAGGGCTAGCGTCTGCCTGGGTTAACAGGTCTTTCACCAGGTCGAACTGCAGGGTCACTATCTTGCGTTTCAGCCCAGCCGTGGTGGGGTAAGGGGTTGAACATGACGGTGGTTAGGTCTTTGTTTCTTACCCGGTGAGAATACTGAGTGGCCCCATACCAGTGGAACGCAGGGAGCTCTACTTCCTCCAGCTCTTCCGAGTCTTCTTCTCCTTCGGGTAGGTGGGGCATTCTTGATAGGGCGTCTGCATTGGCATTGGTTCTGCTTGCCCGGTATTTGATTGTGAAGTCATAATTGGATAGCCGGGCCATCCACCGCTGTTCTAGGGCACCTAGTCTTGCATTGTCCAGGTGTGTCAACGGGTTATTGTCCGTGTACACAGTGAACTTTGCGGAGGCCAGGTAATGTTTAAACCGTTCTGTGACGGCCCACACCACTGCCAAGAATTCTAGCATGAAGGAGCTTTAATTCTCTGGGTTCCTTTCAGTGGGCCTCAGCTTCCGGCTGGCGTACGCGATCACCCTTTCTCTGCCCTGTTGGTTTTGGGACAGTACGACTCTTAACCCCACATTACTGGCGTCTGTGTGGAGGATAAAAGGCTGGCCATAATCGGGGTATGCCAGGATCTCATCCCCCATGAGGGCCATCTTCAGCTGGCGGAAGGACTCCTCTTCCGGCTTGTCCCACTTGAAGGGTGGCTTTTGACTTCTGGATTTAGACTGACCTATCAGGAGGTCCTGCATTGGAGCCGCCATCTTTGTGAACCCAGGGATGAACCTTCGGTAGTAGCCTACCAACCCGAGGAACTGCCTCACTTCTTTGATGTTTGAGGGACTTGGCCAGCTCTTGATTACTGTGACCTTGTCGGGGTCGGGGGCTACTCCTTCTGCACTCACCACGTGCCCCAGGTACTGTACCTTCGGCTTTAACAGATGGCACTTGGAGGGTTTCACTTTCATGCGAAAGCCTGCCAGGGCCTCTAACACCTCGGCCAGGTGCTTTAGATGGTCCTCGTAAGTCTTTGAATAGACAATCACGTCGTCCAGGTAAAGTAGGACCGTCTCAAAGTTTCGGTGCCCCAGACAGCATTCCATCAGCCTCTGGAAAGTCCCGGGTGCATTGCAGAGCCCGAATGGCATACAGTTGAATTTACCCATTCCCATCGGGGTGGTGAAGGCGGTCTTCTCCTTGTCAGCCTCTGCCACAGGAACCTGCTAGTACACACTAGTAAGGTCCAAAGTAGAGAAGAAATTAGCTGATTTTAGTGCGGCTAAAGACTCCTCTATCCTAGGTAACGGGTACGCGTCTTTATGGGTGATACGATTGATTTGTCTATAGTCCACGCACATTCTCATGGTACCGTCTTTCTTTTTTACCAGAACAAAGGGGGCTGCCCAGGGGCTACAGCTGTCTCTAATGACCCCGGCTTCTTTCATTTCTCTCAGCATGCCCTTTGCGTTCTGATAATGTGCAGGGGGTACAGGTCTGTATCTCTCTTTTATTGGTGGGTGGCTCCCCGTGGGGATGTGGTGTTCTACCTCTTTCACCCTGCAGAAGTCTAGTGGGTGCTTACTAAAGATTCTCTCGTACTCCTGAACCACCCGGTAGACTCCTTGTTTTTGGTGCAAGGGAGTGGAGTCAGCACCCACGTGGAGTTTCTGTCACCAGTCCTCCTTAGGTTTCTGGGAGCCATTACCCTCCGCCTGAGGAGATGGAGGCAAGGGTTCCACGGCCCTGACAGCATTGTGTTCAACAGTATACAATTTGGCTAGTGTAGCGTACCAGGGCAAGTGTACTTCCCTTTCCCCAATATTTAAGATTCGGACGGGCACCCTTCCATGGCGGACATCAACCACCCCCCGGGCTGTCAAAATGGTGGGCCTGCTGTCTGAGTACACGGGTTCTACCATGGCTTGGTAGTCTCTCCCTCTTAACCCGATTGCAGTCCGACACCAGATCATCATTTTACTTTTGGGAGGCATGGCAATGGGAAACGGGTCGCTCATCCTCACGCTACCGATCTCACCACCAGACAGTTCTACCTGTTGCCGTCTCATCAGGGCTCTTATCTCCTTCTGGAGGACCCTCTGTTGGCTGGAGCTCGCATTCATCGCCACCTGCTGCAAAATTCCAATCACTTCTGAAAGACAATTTTCAATCACGTTAGTACCCAAAGTTATTTTAGGGTGACTTTCTCAACGGTCAATGTCCACAATGATCACTCCCTGTGCCGGCAGTTGAACTTTACCAATCTTAATGGTCATCTCTCTGAACCCCACCTGCGGCACGTCCTGGCCATTGCTGGCGATGATGCTCAAGTCACTGTCTGGATAGCGGGTTATGTCAGTGTCACTCCAATACTGCTTGAAAAGTACATAGGGGATGGTAGTCACTTGGGGCCCGGTGTCCAGCAGTGCACTCATGGGGATACCGTCCAGCACTACAGGTAAAACCGGGCGCCCCCCTACATACTTATCACGCCAATTAGATGGGCTTGGTGACCTTATGCCTGGGGGTTGGCCCTCTGCCCCAGGTCGTACCCATTTAAAGTACAGTACCTGGATACGTGTCCCGGCTGGCTGCAACGGCGGCAAATCGGCTGTCCATCCTCAGTGTAACGATCGGCGGGCCTCCCTCTGAACGACGGGATCCTCCTCCGTCGACGCCACGACACATCCTCCGGACTGGAAGCCAGCTTGATTGGTCCTGACGGGTCCATCTGTAATGACTGTACGGTCCTGGTCAATGCAGCAACACTCTTTGTCAGTTCTTGGACCTGATGGTTCAGGTTTGCAGGTGGGGATGGGTTTAGGTCCTGCGCATCAGCCCCCACAAGGTCTGCAGGGTAGGGCGCTGCCTCCTGGTGGTAAGTGATGGCAGGGCGCTGGGAAACTACAGCGACACCTGGTGCGGGTTCTCGGAGCACCCGGATGGCCCTATCTTTGAACTGTGCAAAAGTCTGTTCTGTAGGGCCATGAGGCGCAGCTGGGTTCTGTGGGCGCTGGAAAGCAGACCTTCTATGAACTGATCAGTCAACAGTTTATCGGTATCCTGCACGCTGCCAGAGTCAGCTTTCTTAATTGCCCCCAAGGCTTCCTGTAAATTTAGGGCATAGTCTCTGATGCTATCTTGAGCTTGCTGCTTACATCCATAGAACCGCATTTTGATTTCTGCTGAGGTACGGGTATCAAAGGTGTCCCGTAGACGGGTCAGAACCCCCTTACAGTCCTTTTCTTCTCAGCTGTCCAAGACTTTACCTCCCGCTGGGCCGCACCAGTTAACTGCACTATCAGTATGCTTACTTTCTGTTCTTCTGTCAGGGGGTAAACTTTGAACAGGCTATACAGCCTTTCTTTAAAGTCGCCCAAGGTATGCGACTCACCGGCATACTGTGGCAGCCAGGCCGCTCCAGGGATATAGAGAATGGAAAATGACATCACAGCTGCAGCGGCTACGCTGGTGGTGGAGGGTCCCTCCGCATCCGACATGTTCCTCCCCCATACTTAATCGTGGCCTACCTTCCGGTTATCCTTTTCTGTAGGCCGCGGGTCCGCTTGCGATGCTCTGAGCGAGGACCTTGCGTCGCTCGGTGATGACGTCGGCGTCCGCTGGATCTCCTTCCAGGACCTTGCGCAGAGTCTCAGCGTAGGGCGGGGCTTCAGGTCTTGCGCGTTTTTGATGTCCACGCCCCTCTTCTTCCCACGCGGCGTCTCGATGATGGCGCCCGATGGCGGGAAACGGCTCAGATTGGCGGGAAATGGCCCAGAATGGCGGGAAACTTCACTCAGGTGAGTATAAAGTCTTTTTCAGGCACGCAATACCCGTTTGTGGCGGGTTGGTCACAATCCTGCCGACTACGCCAAAGCTGACTCGCCCCCTGGGCGTTCCCGCCACACCGGCCGGACATCCCGCGTCCGGTCGTCCTCCCTGGTCGCACGGTGTTGTCCTTCCTGGAGTTCCTGACGCTGAGGTGGCCTGAACCGGGCTTCTGTGTGATGCCGGGGGTAGTAGTGGCAACTCGATCCCGTGGCTCAGGGTGGTCAGACCAAATGCTGTGGCAGTCTATTTATCAGTGTTTTGAATGTCCGACTACGCCACCCGTGGATTGCGGTCAGAGGTAACCGCCGCTGCGAGGCAGACCACTGAGGCTGGTGTTGGTGTGCAGCACAGGGGTAGGACAACTCCCCACGGGAAGAGTGTAGCCTCAGGGCAGTGTAGGTGAATGCTGGGGGTGATAGTGCAGGCCGCAATAGTAAGAGTTCAGAGTCCGCTTCAAACAGTCCAGGGTCTTTATTGCAGATGTTATTACTGACCCAACAGGAGTACCGGTTAGGAATTGGCCTGGGTATCTGAGAGCATTCGGGCGAGCCCAACTGGCCAGGGTGAGTGTGTAGGCCTACCGTTTTCTCTCTATGCTCTTGCTGACTATCCCCCTTGTCGTGGTGTAATAGCCCACGTCCCTGAGCTGGCCGTGTACTTTGCCTGTATGGCTTGCGACTCGGGCCTTGGGTACCTTTTGCTTCTCCTTGCTGTACTGGTCCCTCTGTGTGGCGGAGCCTCCAGGCTTCTTAGGCCAAGGGACCTGAAATCCCTCGCGGGTTGGTTCTCTGCTGCTGGGCTTGCAACCCTGACAGCCTCGGACCCAAAAGTCCGGTTGTGTGCTTCTCTTAGCCAGGACCAGCTCTCATCGCCTCTGTCCCTGGCTCGCAGTCTCTCCTCTACCTCACAGACTCCTCAGCTGCTGCTGACCTGTCCCTCTTCTCTGAGAACCCTTCTGGACACATCAGAAGTGGGTTCTCTCTAACCCTGCCCCAGTTCCAGCTTTTATAGGGGCAGCCTGCTCCCCCTACTGGCCTGGGACAGGAGGTGGTGCATGCTAATGGTCCCTGACCAAGGAACCTCCCTCCTGCTCTCAGACACAGCCTTTAATATTTGTGGCATCCAGGCCTGGGGTGACACACAAGCAGTCGTGAAATGTGCGAATTTAGGACTGTGGCCTGTGGGGTGTTAGCTGCGAATTTCCGCCTTCGTTCAAAGGTCTGGGTTATGGACAATTGAACGCTGCAGTGGGACGTGGACGTGGACGTTGATGCTGTTTCTTGAGAAACTGCCATAACAAGTGAAGACTGAGAGGAGGGGGCATCTTTACATGCAGTATGGACAGGGGATTGCCTTGCACTCACAACAGGGGGTTCTATTGCATGCAAAACAGCGGAAGAAGCAGTGATGACCCCCGCTGACACTGGTCGTGGACCCTGGGGTTCGCCCCACAAAGTCGGGTGCTTTGCTGTCATGTGTCTGATCATGCTGGTGGTGGTCAGGCTGGTAGTTTTGTCACCCCTGCTGATTCTGGCATGGTAGGTGGTACAAATGGCCTTTTTGGGGTTATCAGCAGAGTCTTTAAAAAAATTCCAGACTCTGGAAGACCTACCGCTTGTACTAGCAGCATCCCTCGTGTTGGTGTTACAGGGAACGGTTGCCCGCCTTCTGTCTACGGCCACCACACTGCTTCTTCCTGCCTGTTGGGGTACTCTGCCTTCCTCCCCCTGTGTGCTGTTGGCCTCACTCTGCATGTCCTCCTGCCACGTTGGGTCAGTTACTAGATCATCCACCACCTCCTCCTCTTCCAATTGCGCACCACGATAATCCTCCTCACTTCCTAGCAATTGTCATCGTCCACCTGTTGTGACAAATTGCCAGCGTCGACTTCCTGTGGCCGTGGCTGTTCAAATATTTGAGCATCGCTACATGGGATCTCCTCTTCCACCACTTCAAGCGGAGCAGGCGAGGGGCACAAATATGGAAATGGACCAGTGAACAGCTCTTCAGAGTGTCCAAGTGTGGGATCAGTTGCTGTCTGACGACACTCGTCATGGTGGGAGGAAGGAGCATCAGGGTGAGGAGGAGTATGCGATCGAGACTCATGGCTACTAACATTTGACCGTGTGGAAGACAGACCGGAGGTGGTGGTGCTCAGGTAACTGGAAGTAATATCTGCTATCCAATTAATAGCCTGTTCACACTGATCAGTTTGCAATACTGGTGTTGTTCTGTGCTTCCCTAGAAATTCGGTCAAGAAGTGGGAGCGAGAAGATGTGGCTGTTGGTTGTGGCACATTTTCACCTTGGCCACGGCCCCGTCCTCTGCACGCACCATCACCAGAATGTCCACTTCCACGTCCCTTGCCACGCGCCTTGCCCATTGTAAAGGAAGTAAAATAGCTTGCACTCGCACTATCAATGGAAAAAGGGTAATAAAAAGGACATTAGAACGTGGAAGAGGAAAACCACAGTTCTATTTCTCAGGCCTACACCCGACTCTTTTAAACAATCAGAACAATCAGGGATAAACTATTACTGCTTTTCTTTACGGAAAAAATACCACAACCTGAATAATAGAGATTTTTTACCGTGGAATGGCAAAACCACAGTTATTGTTTACGGGGGTATAATATAAAATTTTAAATATATATATTTGCGGAATAACAGTGAGCAACACACTCAAACAGGTTTTTTTTAGATACAAAAGGCCCACAACTGGATACTACAGAGATTTGACCCATGGAAATGCAAAACCACACTGGGATTTGTTGGGCCTACAGCAGACTATTTTCAACAGATATATTTTGTGTCAGAACAGTCAGGAGACACTACTGTTTTTCTTTAAGGCCAAAAAAGTGAAAAGCAGGATAATAGAGATTTTTTACCGTGGAACAGCAAACCCACAGTTATAATTTACTGGTGTATACCAGACTTTTTTAAATATTTAGATTTGCGGCTGAACTGTGAGCAACACACTCAAACTGTTTTTTTTTTAGATACAAAAGGCCCAAAACTGGATACTACAGAGATTTGACCCTTGGAAATGCAAAACCACACTGGGATTTGTCGGGCCTACAACAGACCATATCACCGAACAAGGTGAAGTTTTCCATGGTGTGGGGACCTGTCTCCATAAACCCCAAGTTCCTGGCCGGTATTTGATTGTGAAGTCATAATTCGATAGCCGGGCCAACCACCGCTGTTCTAGGGCACCTAGTCTTGCATTGTCCAGGTGTGTCAACGGGTTATTGTCCGTGTACACAGTGAACTTTGCGGAGGCCAGTTAATGTTTAAACCGTTCTGTGACGGCCCACACCACTGCCAAGAATTCTAGCTTGAAGGAGCTGTAATTCTCTGGGTTCCTTTCAGTGGGCCTCAGCTTCCGGCTGGCGTACGCGATCACCCTTTCTCTGCCCTGTTGGTTTTGGGACAGTACGGCTCCTAACCCCACATTACTGGCGTCTGTGTGGAGGATAAAAGGCTGGCCATAATCGGGGTATGCCAGGATCTCATCCCCCATGAGGGCCATCTTCAGCTGGCGGAAGGACTCCTCTTCCGGCTTGTCCCACTTGAAGGGTGGCTTTTGACTTCTGGATTTAGACTGACCTATCAGGAGGTCCTGCATTGGAGCCGCCATCTTTGTGAACCCGGGGATGAACCTTCGGTAGTAGCCTACCAACCCGAGGAACTGCCTCACTTCTTTGATGTTTGAGGGGCTTGGCCAGCTCTTGATTATTGTGACCTTGTCGGGGTCGGGGGCTACTCCTTCTGCACTCACCACGTGCCCCAGGTACTGTACCTTCGGCTTTAACAGATGGCACTTGGAGGGTTTCACTTTCATGCGAAAGCCTGCCAGGGCCTCGAACACCTCGGCCAGGTGCTTTAGATGGTCCTCGTAAGTAGAGATGAGCGGTGTTCGACTAGAACTGTTCGCCAATCTCAAATTCGAGCTGTTTTGGGCGGTGTTTGAGTTGTTCGACGAACCCGAACGATTTGCAAAAAATTCGGCTGTTCGAGGTTATGTTCGATAACTGTTCGTGCACCAAAAGCGTGTCCTGCATGTCTGGCGCTATTTAGAGCACCAATCATGCAGGGATTGTCTGCCACTCACTGTAATGCCACAGCCATGGTGGTTGTGGCATTAGAGTGATTGCCCAAATCGATGGGAACTGTGCTCACAGTGAAACATGAAAAGCCGGCAATTCAGCAGCGGTACCCGACAAATTAGAACCGAAAGAATAGAGCTTCACACATAGATTAGATAGATAGAAACATGTCAGTCACATATATAAGAAGTACAGTGACAGTGTTGATTACTGTACTTGCCATTTAGTGTAAAGGATTTATTAAAAAAAATATTAGTGTTTTCATGCACCGTCTCTTTAAAAAAGCCGGCCGGCAATTCAGCAGCGGTACCCGACAATTTAGAATAGAAAGAATAGAGAATCATACATAGATTAGATAGATAGAAACATGTCAGTCACATATATATGAAGTACAGTGACAGTGTTGATTACTGTACTTGTCATTTAGTGTTAAAATAAAGGATTTATTTAAAAAAAAATTGGTGTGGGGTTCCCCGTAATTTTAGGCTCTAGCGGAGGTTAAGCAGACAGCTGGGGCAGATGTTTGAAGCCTGCGAAGGGGGTAATACCCACGGAGCTTCCCAGGCTACTAATATCAGCCCCCAGCTGAATACCTAGCCTTTACTAGCTATTAAAATGGGGGACCCCCCAAAAAATTGACGTGGGGTCCCCCCTATTTTAATAGCTAGCAAAGGCCAGGCAGACAGCTGGGGGCTGATATTAATAGCCCAGGAAGGGTGCCATGAATATTGGCCCCCTCCCAGGCTAGAAACACCATTTTTGGGATCCCGCTCCTGGAGCATTGCAGCAGGTACGTGTTCACACTATTAGAAGTTTGACAGCCTTTTTTCTGACCATGTGTCCCTCCCATTCAGTCACAGGTGGTTTTAACTAGCTCTACCAGCCCATACATTGTAGGTTAAAAGCCCAAGCATAGACATATTGTCCATACAGGCTTACAGCCCAAGAGTGGCATATCCAGTGGTAGCGTAGCGTAGTTTCCCATCATACGAAGGTGACCTTGTCGTGGTTGATGGGCACACATAAATTGGCCAAATTATGTGCAAAAAACCTTCATTTTTCAAAGTGACATTAGTCTAGATACAATATTTCTTATATTTTCATGTATGGAGTGCCGAAGTTCTTTTTGCAATTGAGATTACTCTTTTCTTCAGAGCACCCGAATAGACCAGTGAGCGACCCCTCTCTTTTTTCTATTAATCATTTTTGGGATCCCGCTCCTGGAGCATTGCAGCAGGTACGTGTTCACACTATTAGAAGTTTGACAGCCTTTTTTCTGACCATGTGTCCCTCCCATTCAGTCACAGGTGGTTTTAACTAGCTCTACCAGCCCATACATTGTAGGTTAAAAGCCCAAGCATAGACATATTGTCCATACAGGCTTACAGCCCAAGAGTGGCATATCCAGTGGTAGCGTAGCGTAGTTTCCCATCATACGAAGGTGACCTTGTCGTGGTTGATGGGCACACATAAATTGGCCAAATTATGCGCAAAACACCTTCATTTTTCAAAGTGACATTAGTTTAGATACAATATTTCTTATATTTTCATGTATGGAGTGCCGAAGTTCTTTTTGCAATTGAGATTACTCTTTTCTTCAGAGCACCCGAATAGACCAGTGAGCGACCCCTCTCTTTTTTCTATTAATCATTTTTGGGATCCCGCTCCTGGAGCATTGCAGCAGGTACGTGTTCACACTATTAGAAGTTTGACAGCCTTTTTTCTGACCATGTGTCCCTCCCATTCAGTCACAGGTGGTTTTAACTAGCTCTACCAGCCCATACATTGTAAGTTAAAAGCCCAAGCATAGACATATTGTCCATGCAGGCTTACAGCCCAAGAGTGGCATATCCAGTGGTAGCGTAGCGTAGTTTCCCATCATACGAAGGTGACCTTGTCGTGGTTGATGGGCACACATAAATTTGCCAAATTATGGGCAAAAAAACTTCATTTTTCAAAGTGACATTAGTCTAGATACAATATTTCTTATATTTTCATGTATGGAGTGCCGAAGTTCTTTTTGCAATTGAGATTACTCTTTTCTTCAGAGCACCCGAATAGACCAGTGAGCGACCCCTCTCTTTTTTCTATTAATCATTTTTGGGATCCCGCTCCTGGAGCATTGCAGCAGGTACGTGTTCACACTATTAGAAGTTTGACAGCCTTTTTTCTGACCATGTGTCCCTCCCATTCAGTCACAGGTGGTTTTAACTAGCTCTACCAGCCCATACATTGTAGGTTAAAAGCCCAAGCATAGACATATTGTCCATACAGGCTTACAGCCCAAGAGTGGCATATCCAGTGGTAGCGTAGCGTAGTTTCCCATCATACGAAGGTGACCTTGTCGTGGTTGATGGGCACACATAAATTGGCCAAATTATGCGCAAAAAACCTTCATTTTTCAAAGTGACATTAGTCTAGATACAATATTTCTTATATTTTCATGTATGGAGTGCCGAAGTTCTTTTTGCAATTGAGATTACTCTTTTCTTCAGAGCACCCGAATAGACCAGTGAGCGACCCCTCTCTTTTTTCTATTAATCATTTTTGGGATCCCGCTCCTGGAGCATTGCAGCAGGTACGTGTTCACACTATTAGAAGTTTGACAGCCTTTTTTCTGACCATGTGTCCCTCCCATTCAGTCACAGGTGGTTTTAACTAGCTCTACCAGCCCATACATTGTAAGTTAAAAGCCCAAGCATAGACATATTGTCCATACAGGCTTACAGCCCAAGAGTGGCATATCCAGTGGTAGCGTAGCGTAGTTTCCCATCATACGAAGGTGACCTTGTCATGGTTGATGGGCACACATAAATTGGCCAAATTATGCGCAAAACACCTTCATTTTTCAAAGTGACATTAGTCTAGATACAATATTTCTTATATTTTCATGTATGGAGTGCCGAAGTTCTTTTTGCAATTGAGATTACTCTTTTCTTCAGAGCACCCGAATAGACCAGTGAGCGACCCCTCTCTTTTTTCTATTAATCATTTTTGGGATCCCGCTCCTGGAGCATTGCAGCAGGTACGTGTTCACACTATTAGAAGTTTGACAGCCTTTTTTCTGACCATGTGTCCCTCCCATTCAGTCACAGGTGGTTTTAACTAGCTCTACCAGCCCATACATTGTAAGTTAAAAGCCCAAGCATAGACATATTGTCCATGCAGGCTTACAGCCCAAGAGTGGCATATCCAGTGGTAGCGTAGCGTAGTTTCCCATCATACGAAGGTGACCTTGTCGTGGTTGATGGGCACACATAAATTTGCCAAATTATGGGCAAAAAAACTTCATTTTTCAAAGTGACATTAGTCTAGATACAATATTTCTTATATTTTCATGTATGGAGTGCCGAAGTTCTTTTTGCAATTGAGATTACTCTTTTCTTCAGAGCACCCGAATAGACCAGTGAGCGACCCCTCTCTTTTTTCTATTAATCATTTTTGGGATCCCGCTCCTGGAGCATTGCAGCAGGTACGTGTTCACACTATTAGAAGTTTGACAGCCTTTTTTCTGACCATGTGTCCCTCCCATTCAGTCACAGGTGGTTTTAACTAGCTCTACCAGCCCATACATTGTAGGTTAAAAGCCCAAGCATAGACATATTGTCCATACAGGCTTACAGCCCAAGAGTGGCATATCCAGTGGTAGCGTAGCGTAGTTTCCCATCATACGAAGGTGACCTTGTCGTGGTTGATGGGCACACATAAATTGGCCAAATTATGCGCAAAAAACCTTCATTTTTCAAAGTGACATTAGTCTAGATACAATATTTCTTATATTTTCATGTATGGAGTGCCGAAGTTCTTTTTGCAATTGAGATTACTCTTTTCTTCAGAGCACCCGAATAGACCAGTGAGCGACCCCTCTCTTTTTTCTATTAATCATTTTTGGGATCCCGCTCCTGGAGCATTGCAGCAGGTACGTGTTCACACTATTAGAAGTTTGACAGCCTTTTTTCTGACCATGTGTCCCTCCCATTCAGTCACAGGTGGTTTTAACTAGCTCTACCAGCCCATACATTGTAAGTTAAAAGCCCAAGCATAGACATATTGTCCATACAGGCTTACAGCCCAAGAGTGGCATATCCAGTGGTAGCGTAGCGTAGTTTCCCATCATACGAAGGTGACCTTGTCATGGTTGATGGGCACACATAAATTGGCCAAATTATGCGCAAAACACCTTCATTTTTCAAAGTGACATTAGTCTAGATACAATATTTCTTATATTTTCATGTATGGAGTGCCGAAGTTCTTTTTGCAATTGAGATTACTCTTTTCTTCAGAGCACCCGAATAGACCAGTGAGCGACCCCTCTCTTTTTTCTATTAATCATTTTTGGGATCCCGCTCCTGGAGCATTGCAGCAGGTACGTGTTCACACTATTAGAAGTTTGACAGCCTTTTTTCTGACCATGTGTCCCTCCCATTCAGTCACAGGTGGTTTTAACTAGCTCTACCAGCCCATACATTGTAAGTTAAAAGCCCAAGCATAGACATATTGTCCATGCAGGCTTACAGCCCAAGAGTGGCATATCCAGTGGTAGCGTAGCGTAGTTTCCCATCATACGAAGGTGACCTTGTCGTGGTTGATGGGCACACATAAATTTGCCAAATTATGGGCAAAAAAACTTCATTTTTCAAAGTGACATTAGTCTAGATACAATATTTCTTATATTTTCATGTATGGAGTGCCGAAGTTCTTTTTGCAATTGAGATTACTCTTTTCTTCAGAGCACCCGAATAGACCAGTGAGCGACCCCTCTCTTTTTTCTATTAATCATTTTTGGGATCCCGCTCCTGGAGCATTGCAGCAGGTACGTGTTCACACTATTAGAAGTTTGACAGCCTTTTTTCTGACCATGTGTCCCTCCCATTCAGTCACAGGTGGTTTTAACTAGCTCTACCAGCCCATACATTGTAGGTTAAAAGCCCAAGCATAGACATATTGTCCATACAGGCTTACAGCCCAAGAGTGGCATATCCAGTGGTAGCGTAGCGTAGTTTCCCATCATACGAAGGTGACCTTGTCGTGGTTGATGGGCACACATAAATTGGCCAAATTATGCGCAAAAAACCTTCATTTTTCAAAGTGACATTAGTCTAGATACAATATTTCTTATATTTTCATGTATGGAGTGCCGAAGTTCTTTTTGCAATAGAAACACCAGCCGTCAGCCGCCCCAGAAATGGCACATCCATAGGATGCGCCAATTCTGGCACTTAGCCTCGCTCTTCCCACTGCCCTGTAGCGGTGGCAGTGGGGTAATAGGGCTGGGGTTGATGTTAGCTTATAATACCAGCTGACATCAAGCCCAGGTTAGTAATGGAGAGGCGTCTATAAGACACCCCCATTACTAACCCCATAGTCAAAGTTAAAAAAAAACACAAACACCCAGAATAAAGTCCTTTAATTGAAATAAAGACACAATTCTTTATTGTTCTAAATTAAACCATACTTACAATCACGCCCATTCCAGCTGAAGCCAACGATCCCCTGCAATAAAAGAAAAATAATAAAGCAACATAATCCTTACCTTTCCATGGTTCCCACGACAGCTTCAGCTCTGTTACATCAAGATGACAGGCTGGACCGCAGCAGAAAGCTGCCATCCAGCCTGTCATCCCGCAGACACTGAGAAGCGCAGGCTTGCTTGCGCTCCTCAGCGTCTCTCTGTGACGGCATCCAGATGAGCCGAGTTCATGTCCAATGAACTCTGCTCACCTCATGCACGTCACTGACATCGTGGGAAAATTCTCACGCTGAAGCGCTGAGTGCAGGAGAATTCTCCCACGCTGTCAGTGACGTGCATGAGGTGAGCTCATGTCCAATGAACTCAGCTCACCTCATGCACGTCACTGACAGCGTGGGAAAATTCTCCTGCACTCAGCGCTTCAACGTGAGAATTCTCCCACGCTGAAGCGCTGAGTGCAGGAGAATTTTCCCACGCTGTCAGTGACGTGCATGAGGTGAGCCGAGTTCATTGGACATTAACTCGGCTCATCTGGATGCCCTCACAGAGAGACACTGAGGAGCGCAAGCAAGCCTGCGCTTCTCAGTGTCTGCGGGATGACAGGCTGGATGGCAGCGTTCTGCTGCGGTCCAGCCTGTCATCTCGATGTAACAGAGCTGAAGCTGTCATGGGAACCATGGAAAGGTAAGGATGATGTTGCTTTATTATTTTTCTTTTATTGTAGGAGATCGTTGGCTTCAGCTGGAATGGGCGTGACGGTAAGTATGGTTTAATTTAGAACAATAAAGAATTGTGTGTTTATTTCAATTAAAGGACTTTATTCTGGGTGTTGTGTTTTTTTTAAATACTTTACTAGAAATTCATGGTGGTCATGTCTAATATTGGCGTGACCCCATGAATTTCGGGCTTAGGGCCAGCTGATAATGCCAAGCTGGCCCTAACCCCTTTATTATCCAGTGAGCCACCGCACCAGGGCCCTGGATGAGTTGGGTACAGCGCCAGAAGATGGCGCTTCAATGAACGCGCCATTTTCCGGGGTGGCTGCGGACTGCAATTTGCAGCGGGGGTGGCCCAGAAAGCTTGGGCCTCCCTGCGCTGCGGATTCCAGCCCCCAGCTGCCTAGTTGTACCTGGCTGGACACAAAAACAGGGCGAAGCCCGACGTCAATTTTCTTTAAATTATTTCATGAATTTCCTGAAATAATTTAAAAAAATTGAAGTGGGGCTTCGCACTATATTTGTGTCCAGCCAGGTACAGCAGGCAGGAACGGGCTGCCCCCAACCACCAGCTGCCTATTTTTACCTGGCCGGACACAACAATATAGGGAAGGCCTTTTTTTCTTAATTATTTAATGAATTTCATGAAATAATAAAAAAAAAAATACGTGGGGCTTCGCCCTATTTTTGTGTCCAGCCAGGTACAACTAGGCAGCTGGGGGCTGGAATCTGCAGCGCAGGGAGGCCCAAGCTTTCTGGCCCCTCCCGCTGCAAATTGCAGTCCGCAGCCACCCCGGAAAATGGCGCGTTCATAGAAGCGCCATCTTCTGGCGCTGTACCCAACTCATCCAGGGCCCTGGTGCGGTGACTCACTGGGTAATAAAGGGGTTAGGGCCAGCTTGGTATTATCAGCTGGCCCTAAGCCCAAAATTCATGGGGTCACGCCAGTATTAGACATGACCGCCATGAATTTCTAGTAAAGTATTTAAAAAAAACACAACACCCAGAATAAAGTCCTTTAATTGAAATAAACACACAATTCTTTATTGTTCTAAATTAAACCATACTTACCATCACGCCCATTCCAGCTGAAGCCAACGATCTCCTGCAATAAAAGAAAAATAATAAACCAACATCATCCTTACCTTTCCATGGTTCCCATGACAGCTTCAGCTCTGCTACATCGAGATGACTGGCTGGACCACAGCAGAACGCTGCCATCCAGCCTGTCATCCCGCAGACACTGAGAAGAGCAGGCATGCTTGCGCTCCTCAGTGTCTCTCTGTGACGGCATCCAGATGAGCCGAGGTCATGTCCAATGAACTCGGCTCACCTCATGCACGTCACTGACAGCGTGGGAAAATTCTCACGCTGAAGCGCTGAGTGCAGGAGAATTCTCCCACGCTGTCAGTGACGTGCATGAGGTGAGCTCATGTTCAATGAACTCAGCTCACTTCATGCACGTCACTGACAGCGTGGGAAAATTCTCACGCTGAAGCGCTGAGTGCAGGAGAATTCTCCCACGCTGTCAGTGACGTGCATGAGGTGAGCTGAGTTCATTGGACATGACCTCGGCTCATCTGGATGCCGTCACAGCGAGACACTGAGGAGCGCAAGCAAGCCTGCTCTTCTCAGTGTCTGCGGGTTGACAGGCTGGATGGCAGCGTTCTGCTGCGGTCCAGCCTGTCATCTCGATGTAGCAGAGCTGGAGCTGTCCTCGGAACCATCGAAAGGTAAGGATGATGTTGGTTTATTATTTTATTTTTATTGCAGGAGATCGTTGGCTTCAGCTGGAATGGGCGTGACGGTAAGTATGGTTTAATTTAGAACAATAAAGAATTGTGTGTTTATTTCAATTAAAGGACTTTATTCTGGGTGTTTGTGTTTTTTTTAACTTTCACTATGGGGTTAGTAATGGAGGTGTCTTATAGACGCCTCTCCATTACTAACCTGGGCTTGATGTCAGCTGGCATTATAAGCTGACATCAACCCCAGCCCTATTACCCCACTGCCACCGCTACAGGGCAGTGGGAAGAGCGAGGCTAAGTGCCAGAATTGGCGCATCCTATGGATGCGCCATTTCTGGGGCGGCTGACGGCTGGTGTTTCTAGCCTGGGAGGGGGCCAATATTCATGGCACCCTTCCTGAGCTATTAATATCAGCCCCCAGCTGTCTGCCTAGCCTTTGCTAGCTATTAAATTAGGGGGGACCGCACGTCATTTTTTTGGGAGGTCCCCCATTTTAATAGCTAGTAAAGGCTAGGTATTCAGCTGGGGGCTTATATGGGTAGCTCCGTGGGTATTACCCCCTTCCCAGGCTTCAAACATCTGCCCCAGCCGCCTGCTTAACCTCCGCTAGAGACTAAAATTACGGGGAACCCCACGCCAATTTTTTTTTTAATAAATCCTTTATTTTAACACTAAATGACAAGTACAGTAATCAACACTGTCACTGTACTTATTATATATGTGACTGACATGTTTCTATCTATCTAATCTATGTGTGAAGCTCTATTCTTTCTGTTCTAAATTGTCGGGTACCGCTGCTGAATTGCCGGCCGGCTTTTTTAAAGAGACGGTGCATGAAAACACTAATATTTTTTTTAATAAATCCTTTATTTTAACACTAAATGACAAGTGCAGTAACCAACACTGTCACTGTGCTTCTTATATGTGTGACTGACATGTTTCTATCTATCTAATCTATGTGTGATGCTCTATTCCTTCTTGTCTAAATTGTCGGGTACCGGTGTATGCCGCTGCTGAATTTGCCGGCCGGCTTTTTTAAAGAGAGTGTCTTCTGAGCAGTTTGGCAGCTTTTGGACACCTTTGAAGTTGTTTTCTATGTGTTTTTGTTTGCCTGCCATTGGTTTTAACGGTGTTCGACGGTGTTCTAAGGTGTTCCACGAACAGTTCGACGAACAATTCCTCGAACATCCCGGTGTTCCACGAACCGAACCGAACCCGAACACTACGGAGGTGGCTCAACACTACTCGTAAGTCTTTGAATAGACAATCACGTCGTCCAGGTAAAGTAGGACTGTCTCAAAGTTTCGGTGACCCAGACAGCATTCCATCAGCCTCTGGAAAGTCCCGTGTGCATTGCAGAGCCCGAATGGCATACAGTTGAATTCACCCATTCCCATCGGGGTGGTGAAGGCGGTCTTTTCCTTGTCAGCATCTGCCACAGGAACCTGCCAGTACCCGCTAGTAAGGTCCAAAGTAGAGAAGAAATTAGCTGATTTTAGTGCGGCTAAAGACTCCTCTATCCTAGGTAACGGGTACGCGTCTTTATGGGTGATACGATTGTGCGTGGACTATAGACAAATCATTCTCATGGTCCGTCTTTCTTTTTTACCAGAACAAAGGGGGCTGCCCAGGGGCTACAGCTGTCTCTAATGACCCCTGCTTCTTTCTTTTCTCTCAGCATGCCCTTTGCATTCTGATAATGTGCAGGGGGTACAGGTCTGTATCTCTCTTTTATTGGTGGGTGGCTCCCTGTGGGGATGTGGTGTTCTACCCCTTTCACCCTGCAGAAGTCTAGCGGGTGCATACTAAAGATTCTCTCGTACTCCTGAACCACCCGGTAGACTCCTTGTTTTTGGTGCAAGGGAGTGGAGTCAGCACCCACGTGGAGTTTCTGTCACCAGTCCTCCTTAGGTTTCTGGGAGCCATTACCCTCCGCCTGAGGAGATGGAGGCAAGGGTTCCACGGCCCTGACAGCATTGTGTTCAACAGTATACAATTTGGCTAGTGTAGCGTACCGGGGCAAGTGTACTTCCCTTTCCCCAATATTTAAGATCCGGACGGGCACCCTTCCATGGCGGACATCAACCACTCCCCGGGCTGTCAAAATGGTGGGCCTGCTGTCTGAGTACACGGGTTCTACCATGGCTTGGTAGTCTCTCCCTCTTAACCCGATTGCAGTCCGACACCAGATCATCATTTTACTTTTGGGAGGCATGGCAATGGGGAACGGGTCGCTCATCCTCACGCTACCGATCTCACTACCAGACAGTTCTACCTGTTGCCGTCTCATCAGGGCTCTTATCTCCTTCTGGAGGACCCTCTGTTGGCTGGAGCTCGCATTCATCGCCACCTGCTGCAAAATTACAATCACTTCTGAAAGACAATTTTCAATCACGTTAGTACCCAAAGTTATTTTAGGGTGACTTTCTCAACGGTCAATGTCCACAATGATCACTCCCTGTGCCGGCAGTTGAACTTTACCAATCTTAATGGTCATCTCTCTGAACCCCACCTGCGGCACGTCCTGGCCATTGCTGGCGATGATGCTCAAGTCACTGTCTGGATAGCGGGTTATGTCAGTGTCACTCCAGTACTGCTTGAAAAGTACATAGGGGATGGTAGTCACTTGGGACCTGGTGTCCAGCAGTGCACTCATGGGGATACCGTCCATCACTACGGGTAAAACCGGACGCCCCCCTACGTACTTATCACGCCAATTAGATGGGCCTGGTGACCTTATGCCTGGGGGTTGGCCCTCTGCCCCAGGTCGGACCCATTTAAAGTACAGTACCTGGCTACGTGTCCCGGCTGGCTGCAACGGCGGCAAATCGTCTGTCCATCCTCAGTGTAACGATCGGCGGGCCTCCCTCTGAACGACGGGATCCTCCTCCGTCGACGCCATGGAACACCCCCTGGACTGGAAGCCAGCTTGATTGGTCCTGAGGGGGCCATCTGTAATGACTGTACGGTCCTGGTCAATGCAGCAACACTCTTTGTCAGTTCTTGGACCTGATGGTGCAGGTTTGCAGGTGGGGATGGGTTTAGGGCCTGCGCATCAGCCCCCACAAGGTCTGCAGGGTAGGGCGCTGCCTCCTGGTGGTAAGTGATGGCAGGGCGCCGGGAAACTACAGCGACACCTGGTGCGGGTTCTCGGAGCACCCGGATGGCCCTATCTTTGAACTGTGCAAAAGTCTGTTCTGTAGGGCCATGAGGCGCAGATGGGTTCTGTGGGCGCTGGAAAGCAGACCTTCTATGAACTGATCAGTCAACAGTTTATCGGTATCCTGCACGCTGCCAGGGTCAGCTTGCTTAATTGCGCCCAAGGCTTCCTGTAAATTTAGGGCATAGTCTCTGATGCTATCTTGAGCTTGCTGCTTACATCCATAGCACCGCATTTTGATTTCTGCTGAGGTACGGGTATCAAAGGTGTCCCGTAGACGGGTCAGAACCCCCTTACAGTCCTTTTCTTCTCAGCTGTCCAAGACTTTACCTCCCGCTGGGCCGCACCAGTTAACTGCCCTATCAGTATGCTTACTTTCTGTTCTTCTGTCAGGGGGTAAACTTTGAACAGGCTATACAGCCTTTCTTTAAAGTCGCCCAAGGTATGCGACTCGCCGGCATACTGTGGCAGCCAGGCCGCTCCAGGGATATAGAGAATGGAAAATGGCATCACAGCTGCAGCGCCTACGCTGGTGGTGGAGGGTCCCTCCGCATCCGACATGTTCCTCCCCCATACTTAACCGTGGCCTACCTTCCGGTTATCCTTTTCTGTAGGCCGCGGCTCCGCTCGCGATGCTCTGGGCGAGGACCTTGCGTCGCTCGGTGATGACGTCGGCGTCCGCTGAATCTCCTTCCAGGACCTTGCGCAGAGTCTCAGCGTAGGGCGGGGCTTCAGGTCTCGCGCGTTTTTGATGGCCACGCCCCTCTTCTTCCTGCGCGGCGTCTCGATGATGGCGCCCGATGGCGGGAAACGGCTCCTATTGGCGGGAAATGGCCCAGAATGGCGGGAAACTTCACTCAGGTGAGTATAAAGTCTTTTTCAGGCACGCAATACCCGTTTGTGGTGGTTTGGTCACAATCCTGCCGACTACGCCAAAGCTGACTCGCCCCCTGGGCCGTGGGGCAGCCGGAACCGGGCTTCTGTGTGATGCCGGGGGTAGTAGTGGCAACCCGATCCCGTGGCTCAGGGTGGTCAGACCAAATAATGTGGCAGTCTATTTATCAGTGTTTTGAATGTCCGACTACGCCACCCGTGGATTGCGGTCAGAGGTAACCGCTGCTGCGAGGCAGACCACTGAGGCTGGTGTTGGTGTGAAGCACAGGGGTAGGACAACTCCCCACGGGAAGAGTGTAGCCTCAGGGCAGTGTAGGTGAATGCTGGGGGTGATAGTGCAGGCCGCAATAGTAAGAGTTCAGAGTCCGCTTCAAACAGTCCAGGGTCTTTATTGCAGATGTTATTACTGACCCAACAGGAGTACCGGTTAGGAATTGGCCTGGGTATCTGAGAGCATTCGGGCGAGCCCCACTGGTCAGGGTGAGTGTGTAGGCCTACCGTTTTCTCTCTATGCTCTTGCTGACTATCCCCCTTGTCGTGGTGTAATAGCCCATGTCCCTGAGCTGGCCGTGTACTTTGCCTGTATGGCTTGCGACTCGGGCCTTGGGTACCTTTTGCTTCTCCTTGCTGTACTGGTCCCTCTGTGTGGCGGAGCCTCCAGGCTTCTTAGGCCAAGGGACCTGAAATCCCTCGCGGGTGGGTTCTCTGCTGCTGGGCTTGCAACCCTGACAGCCTCGGACCCAAAAGTCTGTTTGTGTGCTTCTCTTAGCCAGGACCAGCTCTCGTCGCCTATGTCCCTGGCTCGCAGTCTCTCCTCTGCCTCACAGACTCCTCAGCTGCTGCTGACCTGTCCCTCTTCTCTGAGAACCCTTCTGGACACATCAGAAGTGGGTTCTGGTCTCTCTAACCCTGCTCCAGTTCCAGCTTTTATAGGGGCAGCCTGCTCCCCCTACTGGCCTGGGACAGGAGGTGCTGCATGCTAATGGTCCCTGACCAGGGAACCTCACTCCTGCTCTCAGACACAGCCTTTAATATTTGTGGAATCCAGGCCTGGGGTGACACACAAGCAGTCGTGAAATGTGCGAAGTTAGGACTGTGGCCTGTGGGGCGTTAGCTGTGAATTTCCGCTTTCGTTCAAAGGTCTGGGTTATGGACAATTGAACGCTGCAGTAGGACGTGGACGTGGACGTTGATGCTGTTTCTTGAGAAACTGCCATAACAAGTTAAGACTGAGAGGAGGGGGCATCTTTACATGCAGTATGGACAGGGGATTGCCTTGCACACACAACAGGGGGTTCTATTGCACGCAAAACAACGGAAGAAGCAGTGGTGACCCCCGCTGACACTAGTCGTGGACCCTGGGGTTCACCCCACAAAGTCGGGTGCTTTGCTGTCATGTGTCTGATCATGCTGGTGGTGGTCAGGCTGGTAGTTTTGTCACCCCTGCTGATTCTGGCATGGTAGGTGGTACAAATGGCCTTTTTGGGGATATCAGCAGAATGTTTAAAAAAATTCCAGACCCTGGAAGACCTACCGCTTGTACTAGCAGCGTCCCTCGTGTTGGTGTTACAGGGAACGGTTGCCCGCCTTCTGTCTACGGCCACCACACTGCTTCTTCCTGCCTGTTGGGGTACTCTGCCTCCCTCCCCCTGTGTGCTGCTGGCCTCACTCTGCATGTCCTCCTGCCACGTTGGGTCAGTTACTAGATCATCCACCACCTCCTCCTCTTCCACTTGCGCACCACAATCCTCCTCCTCACTTCCTGGCAATTGTGTCTCGTCATCGTCCACCTCTTGTGACAAATTGCCAGCGTCGACTTCCTGTGGCCGTGGCTGTTCAAATATTTGAGCATCGCTACATGGGATCTCCTCTTCCACCACTTCAAGCGGAGCAGGCGAGGGGCATAAATATGGAAATGGACCAGTGAACAGCTCTTCAGAGTGTCCAAGTGTGGGATCAGTTGCTGGCTGACGACACTCGGCATGGTGGGAGGAAGGAGCATCAGGGTGAGGAGGAGTATGCGGTCGAGACTCATGGCTACTAACATTTGACCGTGTGGAAGACAGACCGGAGGTGGTGGTGCTCAGGTAACTGGAAGTAATATCTGCTATCCAATTAATAGCCTGTTCACACTGATCAGTTTGCAATACTGGTGTTCTGTGCTTCCCTAGAAATTCGGTCAAGAAGTGGGAGCGAGAAGATGTGGCTGTTGGTTGTGGCACATTTTCACCATGGCCACGGCCCCGTCCTCTGCACGCACCATCACCAGAATGTCCACTTCCACGTCCCTTGCCACGCGCCTTGCCCATTGTAAAGGAGGTAAAATAGCTTGCACTCGCACTATCAATGGAAAAAGGGTAATAAAAAGGACATTAGAACGTGGAAGAGGAAAACCACAGTTCTATTTCTCAGGCCTACACCCGACTCTTTTAAACAATCAGGGATAAACTATTACTGTTTTTCTTTATGCAAAAAATACCAAAACCTGAATAATAGAGATTTTTTACCGTGGAATGGCAAAACCACAGTTATTGTTTACTGGTGTATACCAGACCTTTTTAAATGTATATATTTGCAGCTGAACAGTGAGCTACACACTCAAGCTGTTTTTTTTTCGATACAAAAGGCTCAAAACTGGATACTACAGAGATTTGACCTGTGGAAATGCAAAACCACACTGGGATTTGTTGGGCCTACAACAGACTATTTTCAACAGATATATTTTTGTGTCAGAGCAGTCAGGAGACACTACTGTTTTCTTTAAGGCCAAAAAAGTGAAAAGCAGGATAATAGAGATTTTTTACCGTGGAACAGCAAATCCACAGTTATAATTTACTGGTGTATACCAGACTTTTTAAAATATATTTATTTGCGGCTGAACAGTGAGCGACACACTCAAACTGTTTTTTTTTCTATACAAAAGGCGCAAAATTGGATAATACAGAGATTCTACCCGTGGAAATGCAAAACCACACTGGGATTTGTCAGGCCTACAACAACCTATTTACAACAGATATATTTTTGTGTCAGAACAGTCAGGAGACACTACTGTTTTCTTTAAGGCCAAAAGAGCATAAAGCAGGATAATAGAGATTTTTTACCGTGGAACAGCAAACCCACAATTATAATTTACTATTGTATACCAGACTTTTTAAAATGTATATATTTGCGGCTGAACAGTGAGCGACACACTCAAACTGTTTTTTTTTCAATACAAAGGGCCCAAAAATGGATCCTACAGAGATATGACCCGTGGAAATGCAAAACCACACTGGGATTTGTCGGGCCTAAAACAGACTATTTTCAACAGATATATTTTTGTGTCAGAACAGTCAGGAGACACTATTGTTTTTTTTTTAAGGACAAACAAGCAAAAAGCAGGATAATAGAGATTTTTTTACCGTGGAACAGCAAACCCACAGTTATAATTTACTGGTGTACACCAGACTTTTTTAAATATATAGATTTGCTTCTGAACAGTGAGCGACACACTCAAACTATTTATTTTTAGATACAAAAAGCCCAAAACTGTATACTACAGAGATTTGACCCGAGGAAATGCAAAACCACACTGGGATTTGTCGGGCGTACAACAGATTATTTTCAACAGCTATATTTTGGTGTCAGAACAGTCAGAAAACACTACTGTTTTTCTTTAAGGCCAAAAATCAAAAAGCAGGATAATAGAGATTTTTTATCGTGGAACAGCGAACCCACAGTTATAATTTACTGGTGTATACCAGACTTTTTTAAATATATAGATTTGCGGCTGAACAGTGACCGACACACTCAAACTGGTTTTTTTTCGATACAAAAGGCCCAAAACTGGATACTACAGAGATTTGACGCATGGAAATGCAAAACCACACTGGGATTTGTCTGGCCTACAACAGACTATTTTCAACAGATATATTTTTGTGTCAGAACAGTCAGGAGACACTATTGTTTTTTTTTAATGCCAAACAAGCGAAAAGCAGGATGATAGAGATTTTTTACTGTGGAACAGCAAACCCACAATTATAATTTACTGTTGTATACCAGACTTTTTAAAATGTATATATTTGCGGCTAAACAGAGAGCGACACACTCAAACTGTTTTTTTTTAGATACAAAAGGCCCAAAACTGGATACTACAGAGATTTGACCCGAGGAAATGCAAAACCACACTGGGATTTGTCGGGCGTACAACAGACTATTTTCAACAGATATATTTTTGTGTCAGAACAGTCAGAAAACACTACTGTTTTTCTTTAAGGCCAAAAAAGCAAAAAGCAGGATAATAGAGATTTTTTATCATGGAACAGCGAACCCACAGTTATAATTTACTGGTGTATACCAGACTTTTTAAAATATATAGATTTGCGGCTGAACAGTGAGCGACACACTCAAACTGTTTTTTTTTAGATACAAAAGGCCCAAAACTGGATACTACAGAGATTTGACCCGAGGAAATGCAAAACCACACTGGGATTTGTCGGGCGTGCAACAGACTATTTTCAAAAGATATATTTTTGTGTCAGAACAGTCAGCAGAAACTACTGTTTTTTTTTAAGGCAAAAAAAGTGAAAAGCAGGATAATAGAGAATTTTTACTGTGGAACAGCAAACCCACAATTATAATTTACTGTTATATACGAGACTTTTTAAAATGTATATATTTGCAGCTGAACAGTGAGCAACACACTCAAACTGTTTTTTTTTCAATACAAAGGGCCCAAAAATGGATCCTACAGAGATTTGACCCGTGGAAATGCAAAACCACACTGGGATTTGTCGGGCCTAAAACAGACTATTTTCAACAGGTATATTTTTGGGTCAGAACAGTCAGGAGACACTATTGTTTTTTTTTAAGGACAAACAAGCGAAAAGCAGGATAATAGAGATTTTTTTACCATGGAACAGCAAACCCACAGTTATAATTTACTGTTGTATACCAGACTTTTTTAAATATATAGATTTGCGGCTGAACAGTGAGCGACACACTCAAACTAGATTTTTTTTAGATACAAAAGGTTCAAAAATGGATACTACAGAGATTTGACCCGTGGAAATGCAAAACCACACTGGGATTTGTCGGGCCTACAATAGACTATTTTCAACAGATATATTTTTGTGTCAGAACAGTCAGGAGACACTACTGTTTTTCTTTAAGGCCAAAAAGCGAAAAGCAGGATAATAGAGATTTTTTTACCGTGGAACAGCAAACCTACAGTTATAATTTACTCGTGTATACCAGACTTTTTTAAATATATAGATTTGCGGCTGAACAGTGAGTGACACACTCAAACTGTTCTTTTTTAGATACAAAAGACCCACAACTGGATACTATAGAGATTTGACTCGTGGAAATGCAAAACCACACTGGGATTTGTCGGGCCTACAACAGACTATTTTCAACAGATATATTTTTGTGTCAGAACAGTCAGGAGAAATTACTGTTTTTTTAAGGCAAAAAAAGCGAAAAGCAGGATAATAGATATTTTTTACCGTGGAACAGCAAACGCACAGTTATAATTTACTGGTGTATACCAGACTTTTTAAAATGTATATATTTGCGGCTGAACAGTGAGCGACACACTCAAACAGTTTTTTTTTTCGATACAAAAGGCCCAAAACTGGATACTACAGAGATTGGAGCCGTGGAAATGCAAAACCACACTTCTGTTTCTGTGGCCTTTACCAGACTCTTTTCAACAGATATATTTGTGTCTGAAAAATCAGAGACACACTTTTTTTTGGGGGGGGGGGGAAGCAATAGGTTAATAAGACGGGTATTTGTACAGTGTGAAGGAGTATAAAAAAAAGAGGATTTAGATGAAAAAAAAAGGATTTTTACTGGCCCCCGAGACCTGGAGCTAAGTCCAGCAATTTCAGAAACAGGAGCACACAGGACGATAATGCAGCTTTTGCTGTTATAACCACTGCGTCTCCTATACAGCCTGCCTGCCTGCCTGATATCTGGGATGGATATTAGTCCTGAGAAGGACTGTTTGTTTGTTCTAGCAGCCTTTACAGACCCTACACTAACTATTTTGCAGGAAAAATCTCTCCCTAGCTCAGCAGCGCTGTCCCTACACTGTCTAATCCGGAGCGACTGTGTCCAAAATGGCGGCGCCCGGTTTTAAATACTCGAGGTGACGCTGTGTGGCCAGCCAATCTCTGTAATGTCCACAAACAATATGGCTGCGGCATTACAGTGACTGGCTGGCAATCCCTGCATGTTCATTGGCTCTGTAAAGAGCGCCAAACATGCAGGGCAGAGACCCAAGCTCCCGCCCGAGTAACCCGGAAATGCTTGGTGATCGCCGAACATCCCGAGTAGCGTGATGCTCGGGCGAGTACCGAGCAGTGTCGAGCATGCTCGCTCAACACTATTCAGGAGCATTATAATGACAATGCTATCTTTAAGGGCATCATGTGGGGATGTGCTGCAGAAGACTGGAGAAGATGGAAGTCTGCAGAGACGGGGTGTAGATGAAAAAAGTCCTCAAGGGGTCTGGACAAGACCGAGATGAAAAGAGAGAGAACGACTCTAATCAGAGAAGACGTCTCAGGTAAGATACTTGGATGTAAATGTTCATTTGTAATACTGCCTGTGTCTCATCAGTACTGTGGTTCCTGTATGGTCCGCAGTCTGATGATGACTGATAACAACTCCCAGTATCTCTATTGTTAATTACATACTGGGAGTTGTAGGTTTATGCGATACAAAGATATATGGGGCTGACCTGACATTACAATTGATGGTGGTTCAGATGATGTATTCATGTACTGATGTGTTTGTGCATGTCTGCGTGTTTGTGTATGTAAGTTTGTATGCGTTTTTGTAAGATGCATGTATGTAACAGTGCATTGTGGTGTGTAATAACATTCATATGTTTGGCTCACATTTACTAAATCTATTAGGACTCTTTCACATGTGTCAGGGAATTCCATTTATCTTTCCACATTTGGGAACAGACAAGTGAAATTTGCTAACCTTGTCATAACTGTCACCATAGGGATGTGCTTGTATGGAGCGGGTTCAGGAGCTGAGCCTGCTCCATACCGGGCAGATGTTGGCTGTGTTACATAGCCGGCGTCTGTCTGTAACAGCAGTGTTCAGAGCTCGCCTTGATTACTGCTGTTTTGAGTATTTAAATGGCCTTGTCAATCACTGACAGCAGTATTTAGATAGCAAGATGGACGGTGCATGCAGTCACCAGCTCCCTTCAGCACCCTGTGAAGCAGTTGCAGCTTGCTGATGGGTTGCCAGTAGTGCTGAGTGAACGTGGTCGGATAAGGTGTTATCTCAGCATGCTCGGATTTTTATCCGAGTATCTTGTAGTGCTCTGCTAATATGCTCGAGTCTCTGCGGTTACTTGTTTTGCGGCGGTAGACAGAAGCAACACATGCAGGGATTACCTAACAAACAGACAATTCCTGCAAGTGTTGCGTCTGTCTACCGCTGCAAAACATGCTACCGCAGGTACTCAGGCATATTAGCAGAGCACAACAAGATACTCGGATAACACCCGAGCATGCTGGGATAACACCTTATCCGACCACGTTTACTGATCACTAGTTGCCAGGTGCTGCTGCCATGTTAATCATTCAATGAAGCTCAGCCTGAGATTGGGCTCCATGGAAGATGTCACAATCAAGGTGCCGGACATTATTACAGCACGCTCACTTTGGAGTTAGCATTGACTGTAATGTCTCACTCCTTGCACCGACCCTATAACAGGAGGCGAGTGGTGGCTGGGAGAATAAAACATAATTTTCTCCGTGTTGCCAGCGCTTTTCCATTAAGATAAGCCAAGTTCTAGTGGTCCGTATAGATAATTACAGGATGAACCGCTCCTTCAAGTAGAAAGCGCCAATCCTCCAAAGCCAATTTAATCACCAGTTCTCGATCACCTATCAAGCAGTTGCTTTCTGTGGTCGAGAAGGCTTTGGAAAATAAACCGCAGGTTACCATACGCCCTGTAGGAGATTTCTGAGTAAGAATGACACCGGCCACAGAGGAGGAAGCATCCACCTTCAGGAAGAATTGTTTATTACTGTCATTTTGAAGCATCAATGGAACTGAAGAAAAGGCATGTTTTAAGGTAGAAAAGGCACTGTCAGCCTCTGGAGTCCATACCTTCGGGTTAGCACCCTTACGAGTCAGGGCAGAAATTGGAGCTGTACAAGAGGAAAAATGTGGAATGAACTAGCGGTAGTAATTTGCAAATCCCAGAAACAGCTGGATAGCTTTCAAACCATCAGGATGAGGCCACTACAGGATGGCAGACACTTTCTTAGGATCCATCCTCAGTCCAGTCTCAAAGATGATGTATCCAAAGACGGTGAAGCGATGTTTGTTTGAAGATGCACTTCTCAAACTTGGTGTACAAACGGATCTTCCTCAATCTCTGCAAGACCAGGCAGACATCCCTCCTGTGTGTGGATAGATTGGGAGACAACACCAGTATGACATCCAGATAAACCACCTCACAAGAGTAGAGAAGATCCTGGAATATATCGTTTACCAGTTCTTGGGAGACTGCTGGGGCATTGCAGAGCCCAAACGGCATTATGCGATATTCATAATGGCCCTCCCGGTTGTTCAATGCTGTCTTCCATTCGACCCTCTGGCGTATTCAGACTAGGTTATATGCTCCTAGTAGATCAAGCTTAATAAATACTCTGGAACCACTGAGACGATCAAACAGTTTCGAGATGAGGGGCAGAGGATACTTATTCTTGATCGTAATCTGGTTGAGACCCCTGTATTCAATACAGGGAAGGAGTGAGCTGTTCTTCTTTTTAACTAAGAAGAATCCTCCTCCAGCTGGAGAGGATGACTTCTGGATAAATCCCCTGGCAAAGTTCTCTTTGATATATTTGGACATGGCTCAGATCTCTGCCTGGGACAGAGGGTAGATGCAGCCTCGAGTAGGAACAGAACCAGGAAGAAGAGCTATAAGACAATCATACGGCCTGTGTGGTGGTAGCGTCTCCGCCTTCTTCTTATCGAAGATATCCGCAAAGGTCCAGTAAGTGGGAGGCAGGCCAGGTAAATTTGATGGAGGAGCCAGAGGTGGGGCAGTATGAATAGGGAGCAGTCATTTCTCATGACCGTACTGACTTCAACGCAGGATTTCTCTGGATCTCTAACTCAACACATGAATAATTAATGTCTCCCAGTGTCTGGCTGGGTAGACTTTAGGGTGGTGCACGCTGTCCCTTTAAGAAGGAGGGAGAGTGCCCGCATGCCCTAAGCACAGTGCCCTGGGATCTGCGAGCCATGTACAGACTGCGGGCAGCAGGAGGAGGAGAAAGAAGTGCAGGACGGGGGCCATGGCAGTAAGTGAGTTGGAGTCCCTGCCGGAGGAGGAGGGAAGCATGCAGGGATGCCCACACTACAACATCTCAACATCTATGTATAGCCCATAGATCTTAACAGCTCATTAACATATAAGAAAAACATGGATTTCTCTGGAATAAGACATCAGATCCCAGATATCAAGGTATGTTTTTTTTACTTTCTATGACCTGCATGCCCATGTAGATGGCTTAGAAGGATGACAGATGCCCAGTTATCTGGTCTATAGTACTAACAAGCGCAAGTCACAATTGGCCTTCTCTGACTTTGGGAAGCGTAGTATTGGGGAGGAAGCAGAGAGGAGTATTGAATATATGGCATACCATTCATCCAAGTCTGGATGATATCCAAAATAGGATCCCATATTCTAGATGTGGCCTTGCAAGTGATTTATAGACCAGTACTGTAACAATACGTTAGGATCAAGGGATTTTATTTCTCTTTTAATACACCCTAAAATCTTGTTTGCTTTTTCAGCTGCTGCTTGACATTGAGTACTGCTGCTCAGCTTACTTGTAACCAGAATACCCTAGTCCTCCTTCTGTTTTATAGACCCAAGTATGCTTTTATTTAATGTATATGTAGCAATGGGATTACTCCGTCCTATAAGCACTACTCTACATTTATCAACATTAAACCTCATTTGCCAGGTGTTTGCCCATTGAGACATCTTATCCAGATCGTTTTGTCATAATGTATTGTCAAGGTCACTTTTTAATATCCTACATAGTTTGGTGTCGTCAGCTGATACTTTACTCTCAATCTCATCCAAAAGGTCATTAATAAAGAGATTAAAAATAATCGGTCCTAGAACAGATCCTTTCGGTCGCCACTGCCAACTATATCCCATCTAGAGAATGTACCATTTACGACAACTTTTTGCTCCCTGTCTTTTAGCTAATTCCTTACCCATCTGCATATAGGTTCCCCTAGTCACGGCTTCTGTAGCTTCAGTATAAGGCTGTGCTGTGGCACAGTACCAAATGCCTTTGCATTACCAACATCCAGATTTGCACTTACCTAGTAATAGAAACCCAACATGTTGCTTAGACTTGATTCATCTTTCATGAATACATGCTGGTTGTCAGTTATTAAATTATTCTTTGCAATATACAGTATTTCTGTAGATTATCTCTTATAATGCCCCCAAAAACTTTGCACACTACTGATGTCAGACTTACCAGATGGCAAGTTACATAAAAACCGGACAAACGCCGAGTTCAAGAATCCAAGATAGTTGTGCAAATCTTGATTTTATTAAGCGTCAAATACAAACATATCGGGGTGGTTAAAAAAAACAGAAAAAAGGACACAAAAAAACAGGAGGCAATCCAAAGAAAAACACTTGTATACAATAATATATATAAATATCTATATATATATATATATATATATATATATATATACAGTACAGACCAAAAGTTTGGACACACCTTCTCATTTAAAGATTTTTCTGTATTTTCATGAATTTGAAAATTGTACATTCACACTGAAGGCATCAAAACTATGAATTAACAAATGTGGAATTATATACTTAACAAAAAAGTGTGAAACAACTGAAAATATGTTTATATTCTAGGTTCTTCAAAGTCGCCACCTTTTGCTTTGGTGACTGCTTTGCACACTCTTGGCATTCTCTTGATGACCTTCAAGAGGTTGTCACTGGAAATGGTCTTCCAACAATCTTGAAGGAGTTCCCAGAGACGCTTAGCACTTGTTGGCCCTTTTGCCTTCACTCTGCGGTCCAGCTCACCCCAAACCATCTCGATTGGGTTCAGGTCTGGTGACTGCGGAGGCCAGGTCATCTAGTGTAGCACCCCATCACTCTCCTACATGGTCAAATAGCCCTTACACATCCTGGAGGTGTGTTTGGGGTCATTGTCCTGTTGAAAAATAAATGATGGTCCAACTAAACGCAAACTGGATACAAGAGCATGCCATTGCAAGATGTTGTGGTAGCCATGCTGGTTCAGTATGCCTTCAATTTTGAATAAATCCCCAACAGTGTCACCAGCAAAGCACCCCCACACCATCGCACCTCCTCCTCCATGCTTCACAGAGGGAACCAGGCATGTAGAGTCCATCCGTTCACCTTTTCTGCGTCGAACAAACACACGGTGGTTAGAACCAAAGATCTCAAATTTGGACTCATCAGACCAAAGCACAGATTTCCACTGGTTTAATGTCCATTCCTTGTGTTCTTTAGCCCAAACAAGTCTCTTCTGCTTGTTGCCTGTCCTTAGCAGTGGTTTCCTAGCAGCTATTTTACCATGAAGGCCTGCTGCACAAAGTCTCCTCTTAACAGTTGTTGTAGAGATGTGTCTGCTGCTAGAACTCTGTGTGGCATTGACCTGGTCTCTAATCTGAGCTTCTGTTAACCTGCGATTTCTAAAGCTGGTGACTCGGATAAACTTATCCTCAGAAGCAGAGGTGACTCTTGGTCTTCCTTTCCTGGGGCGGTCCTCATGTGAGCCAGTTTCTTTGTAGCGCTTGATGGTTTTTGAAACTGCACTTGGGGACACATTCAAAGTTTTCCCAATTTTTTGCACTGACTGACCTTCATTTCTTAAAGTAATGATGGCCATTCGTTTTTCTTTACTTAGCGGCTTTTCTCTTGCCATAATACAAATTCTAACAGTCTATTCAGTAGGACTCTCAGCTGTGTATCTACATGTACTGTGTATATACTGTATACATATACTGTACAGACCAAAAGTTTGGACACACCTTCTCATTTAAAGATTTTTCTGTATTTTCATGACTATGAAAATTGTACATTCACACTGAAGGTATCAAAACTATGAATTAACACATGTGGAATTATACACTTAACAAAAAAGTGTGAAACAACTGAAAATATGTCTTATATTCTAGGTTCTTCAAAGTAGCCACCTTTTGCTTTGATGACTGCTTTGCACACTCTTGGCATTCTCTTGATGAGCTTCAAGAGGTAGTCACCGGAAATGATTTTCACTTCACAGGTGTGCCCTGTCAGGTTTAATAAGTGGGATTTCTTGCCCTATAAATGGGGTTGGGACCATCAGTTGTGTTGTGCAGAAGTCTGGTGGAAACACAGCTGATAATCCTACTGAATAGACTGTTAGCTGTTTTTTTCTTGCCATTATACAAATTCTAAGTAAAGAAAAATGAGTGGCCATCATTATTTTAAGAAATGAAGGTCAGTCAGTCCGAAAAATTGGGCAAACTTTGAAAGTGTCCCCAAGTGCAGTTGCAAAAACCATCAAGCGCTACAAAGAAACTGGCTCACATGAGGACCGCCCCAGGAAAGGAAAACCAAGAGTCACCTCTGCTTCTGAGGATAAGTTTATCCGAGTCACCAGCCTCAGAAAATCGCAGGTTAACAGCAGCTCAGATTAGAGATCTTGTCAATGCCACACAGAGTTCTAGCAGCAGACGCATCTCTACAGCAACTGTTAAGAGGAGACTTTGTGCAGCAGGCCTTCATGGTAAAATAGCTGCTAGGAAACCACTGCTAAGGACAGGCAACAAGCAGAAGAGACTTGTTTGGGCTAAAGAACACAAGGAATGGACATTAGACCAGTGGAAATCTGTGCTTTGGTCTGACGAGTCCAAATTTGAGATCTTTGGTTCCAACCATGTGTCTTTGTGCGATGCAGAAAAGGTGAACGGATGGACTCTATATGCCTGGTTCCCACTGTGAAGCATGGAAGAGGTGTGATGGTGTGGAGGTGCTTTGCTGGTGACACTGTTGGGGATTTATTCAAAACTGAAGGCATACTTAACCAGCATGGCTACCACAGCATCTTGCAGCGGCATGCTATTCCATCCGGTTTGCGTTTAGTTGGACCATCATTTATTTTTCAACAGGACAATGACCCCAAACACACCTCCAGGCTGTGTAAGGGCTATTTGACCAAAAAGGAGAGTGATGGGGTGCTACGCCAGATGACCTGGCCTCCACAGTCATCAGACCTGAACCCAATCGAGATGGTTTGGGGTGAGCTGGACTGCAGAGTGAAGGCAAAAGGGCCAACAAGTGCTAAGCATCTCTGGGAACTCCTTCAAGTTTGTTGGAAGACCATTTCCGGTGACTACCTCTTGAAGCTCATCAAGAGAATGCCAAGAGTGTGCAAAGCAGTCATCAAAGCAAAAGGTGGCTACTTTGAAGAACCTAGAATATAAGACATATTTTCAGTTGTTTCACACTTTTTTGTTAAGTATATAATTCCACATGTGTTAATTCATAGTTTTGATACCTTCAGTGTGAATGTACAATTTTCATAGTCATGAAAATACAGAAAAATCTTTAAATGAGAAGGTGTGTCCAAACTTTTGGTCTGTACTGTATATATATATATAGACCAAACACTGAACAAAATAGTTCAAAACTACACAATCATAGAGTATGTTTTGTATATTACATGATAGAGCACAAAATTGAAAAAGACCATGATAAATTCTGAGAGAAAGTACGTGAGTGCATGGGAAAATAAATAAAAATATATCAGTAAAAGATAATAAAATACAAGTGCATACATAGAATGAAATTAAATGCAAAAAGTACCCCCCCAAAAATGTGTAGATATCCAATGATTAAAGTTTATTAACTCCCCAAAATGGGACATGTAATTGTGGACAGCGAATGTCCCATATGAATGATTCACAGTGCATACCGACGACAAGATGTCTGGATCCACCTTCTTATGTTTCTTAATTATCGGTACCACGGGAGCCATCCTCTAATCCTGTGGCACCAGCCCTGTTCCAAGAGAGTCTAAAAAATATGAGATCCAGTGGTCTGTCAATTACTGAGCTCAATTTCCTCAATATGCCATCTGGGCCAGGAGATTTGTCAATGTTTAATTTGCTCAGACACAGGCGTACTCCTTCTTGTGTTAAACTAATTATATCAGGTGGTGAACTTTGATTTTTGCCTTGTTGAAAGATCCCTGGAACAGTCAGTTCATTGGTGAACACAGATGAGACGTGCCTGTTTAATATCTCAGCCTTTTCTTTGTCCTCTATTATCTTGTTATTATCATCTTTTAAGGGGCCAATGCCATCTGCTTTTTTCAATTTGACATTGATGTATTTATAACATTTTTGGAATTTATTTTAATGTCACTGGCAATATGTTTCTTGTTTTAAAGTCGTTAGTCAAGAATGAAGATCTATTCCTGACTAATAAACCTTTTAGTTTTATAAAACTATTCCATTATTGGTAGATTTCTGAGGAAGGCCCTGGCAGATAAGTTGGTTTCTCGTACTTTTAAGTATTAAATAAAATATTGAGCTTGATTCCAGTTAAGACATTTAAATCAAATGTGTCAAAATTTTTATTTTTGTGTTCAGAATTATTGATTGTATTAATCATTGATTTTTAAAGCAAAATAAAATGCACTGTTTAAACATTTATCTTTTTTTATTATTTTTTTTTACAGCTGCCTGGGGTCTTATATTTTTATTTGCTGGTGTGTGTCAGAGCATGATAGCTACACCTTGCAAATACAGCAACCTCAGGTTGGAGGCCAACTGCATCTCCTATTCTGTGACTGCATCGGCTGTGAACTGGGCACGCCCCTATGATGCCTAGTTCACAGCTGTGGGCAGAGACAGGTGCCATTTTAATGTAGCCCGGAGCTGTGCTCTGAGCCCAATCTCCTCAAATCACCACTCACGCCATGTTCAGCGGTGAGTTGTGACAAGAGCACCAGAGCAGCGGGGGTGAGTACAGGTCGGGAAGGTTGACGTTATACTACTAATGTAAGGCTACTGAGCTGTTTCCACTGCTGGAAGAAGTTACATCTACAGTTTTGCTCTGAGTGGTGAGAGCAGGGCTGCGGTGGAGATTTCTTCAAGGGTTAAGAGAACATGTCAGTAACATGGTATTAATACTGCAATATCCACCTGCCTGACCTGTGCTTACCGCTGTCACCGTTAGTGCTCAGAGGACAACAGTGAAATCATCATGCTGCTTTGCTCTGAACAATGAATTAGCTATTTTCAATCATTTGTAAAGCTTCATTCGGATGTCTGTGATGCAGGGTGAGTCACTGGATGAAATTACTGCCACATCACTGGTGCCTGGACCTGGTGATGGCTCATTACTATCTGAGTGCAGCAGCTCCAATGACATGACAACATTGTCCGTTGAGCTGTATATCTAATCCAATCATGTGTGATACAGTCCGCAGAGCCATGTATCTAATCCTTTTTATTTGTAATACAGTATCCAATGTATCTGAGAGCAGCAGATGCAATGACATGATAGCTTTACTCAGATCACAGCAATTGGCTGCTGAGCTGTGTATCTAATCCTATCATGTGGGATACAGTCCACTGACCTATGTATCTAATTCTATTATGTAATACTTTCTGCAAAGCTATGTATCAAATCCTATTATGTGATACAGTCTGCTGATTTCAGTATCTACTCCTATCGCGTCTGATATAGTCCCCTGAGCCGTGTACGTGTATCTAATCCTATAAGGTGTGAAAAAGTTTGTGTATCTAATCTTATTATGTGTTATGTAGTCTGTATATCTAATCACATAGTGTGTGATACAGTCAGTAGCGTAGCTACTGGGGGGGCACAGGGGGCGGTCGCACCGGGCCCCGCGCTCTGAGGGGGCCCACCCGGAGCTACACTATTGCAACTGTAGCGGCGTGAGCAGCGGGGGAACCAGGAGGAGAGAGAGGTGAGTATTTTGCTTATTTATTTTTTCTTATGGGGGGGAATTATGCTACAGACTGCCTATAGGGGGGTGGGGTGATTATTCTACAGACTGCCTATGGGGGTAGGTGGATTATGCTGCAGACTACCTATAGGGGGGTGGGGGGATTATTCTACAGACTGCCTATGGGGGGTGGGGGGATTATGCTACAGACCGCCTATGGGGGGTGGGGAGGATTATGCTACAGACTGCCTATGGGGGTGGGGTGGGGGGATTATGCTACAGACTGCCTATGGGGGGTGGGGGGATTATGCTACAGACTGCCTATGGGAGGGTGGGAGGATTTTGCTACAAACTGCCTATGGGGGGTGGGGGGATTATGCTACAGACTGCCTATGGGGGGGATTATCCTACAGACTCTGCCTATGGGGAGTGAATTATACTATATTGAGGACTATCTGGCACATTATACTATATGGAGGTTATTTATACAGTGTGGGGATTACAGTTAGGGCCATACACTGTGGGAGATTATGTGGGGGCTTTGCACAGTGTAGGAGCCATCATACAGTGTGGGAAATAATGTGGGGTCTTTGTATATTGTGGAGGCCATCATACAGTGTGGGAGATAGTGTGGGGTCTTTGTATAGTGTGGGGGCCATCATACAATGTGGGAGATAATGTGGGGTCTTTGCACAGTGTAGGGGCCATCATACAGTGTGGGAGATAATGTGGGGTCTTTGCACAGTGTGGGGGCCATCATACAGTGTGGGAGATAATGTGGGGTCTTTACACAGTGTGGAGTCCATCATACAGTGTTGGAGACATCAGTTTGGAGGCTACTAAGGGGTCAGTATACTGGGTGTTGGGTACTATACAGTGAGGGGGCATTATACTGTGTATAGGGGAGCTGTACATGGGGGAAGACTCAGGACATTATTAAATGTTAAGTGGGCACTTATCATTATAGGGGAACTCAGGTAATTGTGACCGTCAGAGGGGCACACAGAGGGCATTATTACTTTCTAGGGGGCAAAATGTGGTCACTGTTTTCTAAGGCACTTGCACACTGCATTACTATATTCTAGAGGGTTATTTTACCATCTTGAGAGCACACAGAAGGTGCAGTAATATGGGCACGTACAGTAACAGAGGCTCAGTATTGGGATATCAGCAGGAAGAGGTGTTTGTGCAGGTTGGGAATAGATGAGGACGGGGCCTGAAATGTAAGGAGTGAAATGTGTCTTTGTTGTGATCTCTGCAGACCTGAGACTCTGCACGAAGAAGTCGTCGTATCGGTCTGGGCCAGATGGAAAAGATGGGAAAAGTGAACAATTTAATCAGAAAGAACATCAGCTGTAAGTTACTATTAGTGTTGAATGAGCACTAAAATGCTCGGGTGCTCGAAGCTCGGGCCGAGCTCGCTGTGATACTCGGGTGCTCGACCCGAGCAACGAGCCCAATGTTAGTCTATGGGAGACCCGAGCATTTTTGCGGCGGCACCCCCGGCAGTCTGTAGAAAGCCTAAAAAGTGCCCAAAACGATAGTGACAGTGCTCAAAAGACATGGGGATCGCCCCTGGAAGCATTTCTGACCCCCAGGTCACTGCTGTGAACAGCGTGGTCAGAGGTATTAAGCCACTTTTACGGGCTCACAATAAAACGTTCAAAAATGAAACTGAAACTGTTTTCCTGTGAAATACGTTAAGGAATTTCCTTTCCAGGGTAAAGACTTGTGTATAACGTAAAATAAATAACCAAAAACTAAAATACTCCTCCACACCTTGGGCTATGTTCACAAGTAGCATTTTTCATGCGTTTTTGCACTTTTGTATTGCTTTCAACTGTGACAAATGCATTCACTGGGAAATGTCATTTTAACATTTTACAACCTTATCTGCCCATGTGCTGTGTGACACATGCATACAGTGCTGAAAAGACATGGGAATAGAATGAGGAAGACCCCTGGAAGCATCTCTGACTCCCAGGTCACTGCCTAAAAGTGTGCCCATCAGAAGTGATCCTTGCCGCATCAGGAGATGCAGACTTGCAACTATCCCCGTGCAAGTCCTTGTCCCACAGCAGTGTTCAATTGTACCTCCCCCATTCCTTGCAATGCAAGCGCAAATATGCAGCCAACCACCCACCCACCCGCAGGCTGCAATACCATACTGCTAGCTTTCACTTGAAATGGGGCCTTTTAGTTTGGAGGAGGCCGAAGTTGGCCACTACCTCATGGCTGCTTCGGCAGCGAGGTATCCATACTCAGTCCCCAGCCGCCCGGCGGCCGGGTGTCCATGCTCGGTCCCCAGCTGCCAGGGGGTGGCCGGGTGTCCATACTCGGTCCCCAGCCAACCCTATTTCTCCTGTCACCTTCCCACACACTTTTCTTAACCTGGCCTGCTTTAGGGCAGCATTGGACGAGCCCACCAGAGAACCAAACGCCTCCGGTGGGCCCTGGCTTCTCCACCACAGGAGTTGAGAGTGACAAGTTGAGGAACATGATGATGATTATAGAAGTTAGCATCTGCTTTGTTTTCTTTTAATGCAAGCTTAAGTGTGCAGCCTGCCACCCACCCACCCCCAGGCTGCAATGCCATACTGCTAGCTTGCACTTGAAATGGGGCCCTTTTAGTTTGGAGTAGGCCAAAGCTGGCCACTACCTCATGGCTGCTTCGGCGGCCTGGTATCCATACTCAGTCCCCAGCCGCCCGGCGGCCGGGTGTCCATAAATGGTTCCCAGCCGCCCCTATTTCTCCTGTCACCTTCCCACACACTTTTCTTAGCCTGGCCTGCTTTAGGGCAGCATTGGACGAGCCCACCAGAGAACCAGACTCCTCCAGTGGGCCCTGGCTTCTCCATCAGGGGAGTTGAGAGTGCCAAGGTGAGGAGCATGATGATGATGATAGAAGTTAGCATCTGCTTTGTTTTCTTGGAATGCAAGCACATGTATGTAGTAGCGGCTAGGCCTGAGGTTGTCAGTGCTCGGCGCATATCCTACCTCCTCCGAGGATTGCTGGATGTTTTCCTGCTACTATCCCAGTTCTATGACTCCCGTTAAAACAAAGCTTCAGGTGATAAATGATGGATGAGGTGGTGGCAAAGGAAAAAGAGAAGGAACAGGGACCATTCACATCAATATCAGGCCAGTCAACCACACATGTCTTGTAGGATATGTTTCTGTACCAAAAGGAGCGGTTCGGCTACACAATTATAGGGCATACAGTGAGTGCAATGCCTACCAAAAATTTAGAGGCACTCCAATGCCCCTTGGAAGTGACATGGAGGTCAGAGGGCCTTAACTAAACCATTTTTTTCATTTATAGCAACTGGGTCTCCTGTGCACTGTTGGCCTAAGCAGTGAATGGAAGGCTTTCCAAAAATTATGAGAAACTGCAATGCCCCTTGAAACAGACGTGGATTACAGCGTACTAAAAACCTTCTACCAATTATTGGGGAGTGGGTCTCCCTTAGTGTTCGCCTATGTATTGAAAAGCAAAAGCTGACTAAAATTAGGAGGAAATGCAATGCCCGTTGGAAGTGTCATGGAGGTCGCAGTAGCTTAACAAGACGGTTTGAATTCCCCTTGGAAAAGTGGTGGAGGTCACAGTAGCTTAAAAAGACGGTTTGAATGCCCCTTGGAAAACTGGTGGAGGTCACAGTAGCTTAACAAGACGGTTTTAATGCCCCTCGGAAGAGATGTGGAGGTCGCAGTAGCTTAACAAGACGGTTTTATTGCCCCTTGGAAAAGTGGTGGAGGTCGCAGTAGCTTAACAAGATGGTTTTAATGCCCCTTACAAGAGCCATACAGTACAGCATCTTAAAAACATTATTCCCATTATTGGGGAGTGGGTCTCCCATAGTCTTTGCTTATGCCTTCCAAGCAAAAGCTGCCAAAAATTAGGATGGAGGAACTTGCAATGCCCCTTACAAGAGCCATGCAGTGCAGCATATTACAAACATTATTCCCATTATTGGGAAGTGGATCTCGCATAGTCTTTTCTTATGCCTTCCAAGCAAAAGCTGCCAAAAATTAGGACGGATGAACTTTCAATAATGGCAACAAGGACCATGGTCACCCTGGTGGTATAGGGGTGGTGGAGGCTGAGGATAAGTTGAAGAACATAAAACAGCTGAAATGAGGAAGCGTATACCCATGTGTGGGTGTGAAGCGGTGCATGTGAATACACCTCCCGAAATAACACAGTGGATTTGACTTTATGTTACTTTGCTGTCATTTGGTGCTGATGAGTAGTCTGGCCCAATCCAGCCCTTGTTCATTTTGGTAAGGGTCAGCTTGTCAGCATTGTCAGTTGACAGGCGAGTACCGTTATCAGTTATAATTCCCCCAGCGGCACTAAAAACACGCTCCGATAACACGCTAGCGGCAGGGCAGGCCAGGACCTCCAAGGCATACAGAGCGAGTTCATTCCAAGTGTCCAGCTTGGATACCCAATAATTAAAAGGCACAGAGGAATCACGGAGGACGCTGCTACGGTCGGCAAGGTACTCCCTCACCATCTTTTGAAACTTTCCACTCCTTGTGAGAGTATCCCACGCTTCAGGGTCTGTCCGAAGGGAGGGTCTGAGAAAACTGTCGCAGAACGTTGACAGTCTTCCCCTGCTGGATTGGAGTTGCGTCTCTCTCGCATTTACACCTTGGTTGGGCAACGAACTGTGACCTCTGCCGCTAGCATGTTCAGATGGGAATTTTTTTAACAGTTCTGCAGCAAGGGCCTTCTGGTACTGCCCCATTTTTGCAGACCTCTCCACCTCAGGAATAAGAGAGTGAAAGTTCTCCTTGTAGCGGGGGGTCTAAAAGTGTCACCAACCAGTAATGACTGTCACCCAACATTTTAATAACGCGAGGGTCACGGTTAAGGCAGCGTAACATAAAGTCAGCCATGCGTGCCAGACTGGTAACGGGCAAGACTTCCGTGTCCTCACCAAGATGACGACTGACCATGCTCTCCTCCTCCTCTCCACTGTCCTCAGGCCACCCATGCTGAACCGACGGTATGACAGTTGTACAGGTACTACCGTCTACAGCGCATGATGCCAGATCCTGTTCTTCCTCCTCCTTCTCCTCCTCCTCCTCCTCCTCTCCCTCATTGTCCCCCAATGCACATTGGGATGAGATGAGGCTGGGCTGTGTGTAATCGACCGCTAAGGCTTCTTGTTCCATCTCATCATACTCTGGCTGCAATGCCTCCTCTTTAATTCTCTGCAGAGAGTGTTGCAAAAGACAGACAAGTGGAATGCTGACGCTAATGATGGTGTCATCGCCACTCACCATCTTGGTGGACTCCTCAAGGTTTGTCAAGATGGTACATATGTCAGACATCCAGTTCCACTCCACTTATGTGTGGAGTCTGACCAGAATATCGACGTCCTTGTTGCAGCTGGTACTCCACAACTGCTCTCTTCTGCTCACAAATCCTTTGCAACGTGTGGAGGGTAGAGTTTAGAGATGAGCGTTGTTCGACTCGAACTGTTCGCCAATCTCAAATTCGAGCTGTTTTGGGCGTGTTCGAGCCGTTCGGTGAACATGAACGATTTGAAAAAAATTCGGCTATTCGGGGTTATGTTCAATAACTGTTCGTGCACCAAAATCTTAACTGGATTTTTTCTCAGTAATGATGAAAATTAATGTTAATGCGCAGTTTGAGTGTACAGCGGGGCGGGGGGAGGGGCAGGGGATGGATCTCTGCAGGAATAATGAAGATCTCCATTTTTTTTTCTCTTTCCCGCATTTACAGTGGGGAGGTGCAATCTGTCAGCCTATCAGCAGCGCACACACGGAGCGAAGTGCTTTTTTTCACACAAGCAAGGGCATGTGTCATTGGCAGTGTATGTCACATGTCCTTGCCCTATAAGACCCAGCCATTTTCCCCGTCGCCACCATTTTCTCACTGCTGCAGCTGCGTGTTAGACGGCACCGCTGTTGCTGTGTGCGCTATACCTTGTTAATTTCAAGCCAATTTTCGCACAAATCTACAGATAGCTTGGGAGTAGGGAATAGTTGTGATTGCAGTCCTTTTAAGGACTAGGATACAGCATTTCCTACGACTTTTATCAGGCAGGTCTGTGCTCTTAAATAGATAGGTTGGGAGTAAAGACTAATTGTAATTGGAGTCCTTTTCAGGACTAAGTTACATCAGTTCCTATCAGTTTTTGCCAGGCAGGTCTGTGCCAGTGCTGTGCAAGTTTTTTTCACAGCATTTGGCTGAATCTAGCAAAGCTAATCCTTTTTGGCCTATTGCAGAGTGTGTTAGTCAGTGGAGTAGCCTATCTGTGTTGCAAGATATACCACCTGTGTATAGAATACCAATTTTTTTAATGCACCTAGTGAAGTAAAATCTTTTGGGCATAGCATCATTCTATTAGTCCATCTATACTGACCTCCATCAGGTTGCAAATTGAATATAATTTTTTTCTGCATCTAGCTCTGAAAAAATATTGGGCTTCTAGCTGTGTGTGGGACTTGTTCTATTAATCCATCTATACAGACCTCCATCAGGTTGCAAACTGAATATGTTTTTTTCTGCATCTACCTCTGAAAAAATATTGGGCTTCTAGCTGTGTGTGGGACTTGTTCTATTAATCCATCTATACAGACCTCCATCAGGTTGCAAACTGAATATATTTTTTTCTGCATCTACCTCTGAAAAAATATTGGGCTTCTAGCTGTGTGTGGGACTTGTTCTATTAATCCATCTATACAGACTAGTGTTGAGCCACCCCCGTAGTGTTCGGGTTCGGTTCGGTTCGTCGAACACCGGGATGTTCGAGGAACTGTTCGTCGAACTGTTCGTCGAACACCTTAGAACACCGTCGAACACCGTTAAAACCAATGGCAGGCAAACAAAAACACATAGGAACACATAGAAAACACCTTCAAAGGTTTCCAAAAGCTCACAAACTGCTCAGAAGACGCTTTCTTTAAAAAAGCCGGCCGGCAATTCAGCAGCGGCATACACCGGTACCCGACAATTTAGACATGAAGGAATAGAGCATCACACATAGATTAGATAGATAGAAACATGTCAGTCACATATATATGAAGTACTGTGACAGTGTTGCTTACTGTACTTGTCATTTACTGCAAAGGATTTATTAAAAAAAATAATAGTGTTTTCATACACCGTCTCTTTAAAAAAGCCGGCCGGCAATTCAGCATCTGTACCCGACAATTTATAACAGACAGAATAGAGCTTCACACATAGATTAGATAGATAGAAACATGTCAGTCACATATATAATAAGTACAGTGACAGTGTTGGTTACTGTACTTGTCATTTAGTATTAAAATAAAGGATTTATTATTAAAAAAAATTGGCGTGGGGTTCCCCGTAATTTTAGTCTCTAGCGGAGGTTAAGCAGACAGCTGGGGCAGATGTTTGAAGCCTGGGAAGGGGGTAATACCCACGGAGCTTCCCAGGTTACTAATATCAGCCCCCAGCTGAATACCTAGCCTTTACTAGCTATTAAAATGGAGGACCCCCCCCAAAAAAATGACGTGGGGTCCCCCCTAATTTAATAGCTAGCAAATGCTAGGCAGACAGCTGGGGGCTGATATTAATAGCCCAGGAAGGGAGCCACGAATATTGGCCCCCTCCCAGGCTAGAAACACCAGCCGTCAGCCGCCCCAGAAATGGCGCATCCATAGGATGCGCCAATTCTGGCACTTAGCCTCGCTCTTCCACGCTGCCCTGGTGCGGTGGCAGGGGGTAATAGGGTTGGGGTTGATGTCAGCTTATAATGCCAGCTGACATCAAGCCCAGGTTAGTAATGGAGAGGCGTCTATAAGACACCCCTATTACTAACCCCATAGTCAAAGTTAAAAAAAACCCACAAACACCCAGAATAAAGTCCTTTAATTGAAATAAACACACAATCCTTTATTGTTCTAAATTAAACCATACTTACCATCACACCCATTCCAGCTGAAGCCAACGATCTCCTGCAATAAAAGAAAAATAATAAAGCAACCTCATCCTTACCTTTCCATGGTTCCCAGGACAGCTTCAGCTCTGCTACATCGAGATGACAGGCTGGACCGCAGCAGAACGCTGCCATCCAGCTTGCCATGCCGCACACACTGAGAAGCGCAGGCATGCTTGCGCTCCTCAGTGTCTGACTGTGACGGCATCCAGATGAGCCGACAATGAACTCGGCTCACCTCATGTACGTCACTGACAGCGTGGGAAAATTCTCCTGCAATCAGCGCTTCAGCGTGAGAATTTTCCCACGCTGTCAGTGACGTGCATGAGGTGAGCCGAGTTCATTGGACATGACCTCGGCTCATCTGGATGCCGTCACAGCCAGACACTGAGTAGCGCAAGCATGCCTGCGCTTCTCAGTGTCTGCGGGATGACAGGCTGGATGGCAGCGTTCTGCTGCGGTCCAGCCTGTCATCTCGATGTAGCAGAGCTGAAGCTGTCGTGGGAGCCATGGAAAGGTAAGGATGATGTTGCTTTATTATTTTTATTTTATTGCAGGAGATCGTTGGCTTCAGCTGGAATGGGCGTGATGGTAAGTATGGTTTAATTTAGAACAATAAAGAATTGTGTGTTTATTTCAATTAAAGGACTTTTTTCTGGGTGTTTGTGTTTTTTTTAAATACTTTACTAGAAATTCATGGTGGTCATGTCTAATATTGGCGTGACCCCATGAATTTCGGGCTTAGGGCCAGCTGATAATGCCAAGCTGGCCTTAACCCCTTTATTACCCAGTGAGCCACCGCACCAGGGCCCTGGATGAGTTGGGTACAGCGCCAGAAGATGGCGCTTCTATGAACGCGCCATTTTCCGGGGCGGCTGCGGACTGCAATTTGCAGCGGGTGGGGCCCAGAAAGCTTGGGCCTCCCTGCGCTGCAGATTCCAGCCCCCAGCTGCCTAGTTGTACCTGGCTGGACACAAAAATAGGGCGAAGCTCCACGTATTTTTTTTTTAAATTCATGAAATTCATGGAATAATTAAGAAAAAAAGGGCTTCCCTATATTGTTGTGTCCGGCTAGGTACAAATAGCCAGCTGGTGGTTGGGAGCAGCCCGTTCCTGCCTGCTGTACCTGACTGGACACAAATATAGGGCGAAGCCCCACATCAATTTTTTTTTCATTATTTCATGAATTTCCTGAAATAATTAAAAAAAAATTGACGTGGGGCTTCGCCCTATATTTGTGTCCAGTCAGGTACAGCAGGCAGGAACGGGCTGCCCCCAACCACCAGCTGCCTATTTGTACCTGGCCAGACACAACAATATAGGGAAGCCCTTTTTTAAAAAAATTATTTCATGAAATAATTAAAAAAAAATTGACGTGGGGCTTCGCACTATATTTGTGTCCAGCCAGGTACAGCAGGCAGGAACGGGCTGCCCCCAACCACCAGCTGCCTATTTGTACCTGGTTGGACACAACAATATAGGGAAGCCCTTTTTTTCTTAATTATTCCATGAATTTCATGAAATAATTTAAAAAAAAAATGCGTGGGGCTTCGCCCTATTTTTGTGCCCAGCCAGGTACAACTAGGCAGCTGGGAGCTGGAATCCGCAGCGCAGGGAGGCCCAAGCTTTCTGGGCCCCACCCGCTGCAAATTGCAGTCCGCAGCCGCCCCGGAAAATGGCGCGTTCATAGAAGCGCCATCTTCTGGCGCTGTACCCAACTCATCCAGGGCCCTGGTGCGGTGGCTCACTGGGTAATAAAGGGGTTAAGGCCAGCTTGGCATTATCAGCTGGCCCTAAGCCCGAAATTCATGGGGTCACGCCAATATTAGACATGACCACCATGAATTTCTAGTAAAGTATTTAAAAAAACACAACACCCAGAATAAAGTCCTTTAATTGAAATAAACACACAATTCTTTATTGTTCTAAATTAAACCATACTTACCGTCACGCCCATTCCAGCTGAAGCCAATGTCTTCTGCAATAAAAGTAAAATAATTAAGCAACCTCATCCTTACCTTTCCATGGTTCCCACGACAGCTTCAGCTCTGCTACATCGAGATGACAGGCTGGACCGCAGCAGAAAGCTGCCATCCAGCCTGTCATCCCGCGGACACTGAGAAGCGCAGGCATGCTTGCGCTCCTCCGTGTTTCGCTGTGACGGCATAAAGATGAGCCGAGGTCATGTCCAATGAACTCGGCGCACCTCATGCACGTCACTGACAGCGTGGGAGAATTCTCCTGCACTCAGCACTTCAGCGTGAAAATTCTCCCACGCTGTCAGTGACGTACATGAGGTCAGCTGAGTTCATTGGACATGAATGAGCTCACCTCATGCACGTCACTGACAGCGTGGGAAAATTCTCACACTGAAGCGCTGAGTGCAGGAGAATTTTCCCACGCTGTCAGTGACGTGCATGAGGTGAGCTCATTCATGTCCAATGATCTCAGCTCACCTCATGCACGTCACTGACAGCGTGGGAAAATTCTCCTGCACTCAGCGCTACAGCGTGAGAATTCTCCCACGCTGTCAGTGACGTGCATGAGGTGCGCCGAGTTCATTGGACATGAACTCGTCTCATCTTTATGCCGTCACAGCCAGACACTGCAGAGCGCAAGCATGCCTGCGCTTCTCAGTGTCTGCGGGATGACAGGCTGGATGGCAGCGTTCTGCTGCGGTCCAGCCTGTTATCTCGATGTAGCAGAGCTGAAGCTGTCGTGGGAGCCATGGAAAGGTAAGGATGAGGTTGCTTTATTATTTTTCTTTTATTGCAGGAGATCGTTGGCTTCAGCTGGAATGGGCGTGATGGTAAGTATGGTTTAATTTAGAACAATAAAGGAATGTGTCTTTATTTCAATTAAAGGACTTTATTCTGGGTGTTTGTGTTTTCTTTTAACTTTGACTATGGGGTTAGTAATAGGGGTGTCTTATAGACGCCTCTCCATTACTAACCTGGGCTTGATGTCAGCTGGCATTATAAGCTGACATCAACCCCAACCCTATTACCCCACTGCCACCGCTACAGGGTAGTGGGAAGAGCGAGGCTAAGTGCCAGAATTGGCGCATCCTAAGGATGCGCCATTTCTGGGGCGGCTGACGGCTGGTGTTTCTAGCCTGGGAGGGGGCAAATATTCATGGAACCCTTCCTGGGCTATTAATATTAGCCCCCAGCTGTCTGCCTAGCCTTTGCTAGCTATTAAAATAGGGGGGACCCCACATCATTTTTTTGGGGAGGTCCCCCATTTTAATAGCTAGTAAAGGCTAGGTATTCCGCTGGGGGCTGATATTAGTAGCCTGGGAAGCTCCGTGGGTATTACCCCCTTCCCAGGCTTCAAACATCTGCCCCAGCCGTCTGGTTAACCTCCGCTAGAGCCTAAAATTATGGGGATCCCCACGCCAATTTTTTTTTAAATAAATCCTTTATTTTAACACTAAATGACAAGTACAGTAATCAACACTGTCACTGTACTTCATATATATGTGACTGACATGTTTCTATCTATCTAATCTATGTGTGATTCTCTATTCCTTCTATAGTAAATTGTCGGGTACAGATGCTGAATTGCCGGCCGGCTTTTTTAAAGAGACAGTGCATGAAAACACTATTATTTTTTTTAATAAATCCTTTACACTAAATGACAAGTACAGTAAGCAACACTGTCACTGTGCTTCTTATATGTGTGACTGACATGTTTCTATCTATCTAATCTATGTGTGAAGCTCTATTCTTTCGGTTCTAAATTGTCGGGTACCGGTGTATGCCGCTGATGAATTGCCGGCTTTTCATGTTTCACTGTTGGCACTGTTCCCATCGATTTGGGCAATCACTGTAATGCCACAACCACCATGGCTGTGGCATTACAGTGAGTGGCAGACAATCCCTGCATGATTGGTGCTCTAAATAGCGCCAGACATGCAGGACACGCTTTTGGTGCACGAACAGTTATCGAACATAACCTCGAACAGCCGAATTTTTTGCAAATCGTTCGGGTTCGTCGAACAACTCGAACACCGCCCAAAACAGCTCGAATTTGAGATTGGCGAACAGTTCTAGTCGAACACCGCTCATCTCTAATACAGACCTCCATCAGGTTGCAAACTGAATATATTTTTTTCTGCATCTAGCTCTGAAAAAATATTGGGCTTCTAGCTGTGTGTGGGACTTGTTCTATTAATCCATCTATACAGACCTCCATCAGGTTGCAAACTGAATATATTTTTTTCTGCATCTACGTCTGAAAAAATATTGGGCTTCTAGCTGTGTGTGGGACTTGTTGTATTAGTCCATCTATACTGACCTCCATCAGGTTGCAAACTGAATATATTTTATTCTGCATCTACCTCTGAAAAAATATTGGGCTTCTAGCTGTGTGTGGGACTTGTTCTATTAATCCATCTATACAGACCTCCATCAGGTTGCAAACTGAATATATTTTTTCTGCATCTACCTCTGAAAAAATATTGGGCTTCTAGCTGTGTGTGGGACTTGTTCTATTAATCCATCTATACAGACCTCCATCAGGTTGCAAACTGAATATATTTTTTCTGCATCTACCTCTGAAAAAATATTGGGCTTCTAGCTGTGTGTGGGACATGTTCTATTAATCCATCTATACAGACCTCCATCAGGTTGCAAACTGAATATATTTTTTCTGCATCTACCTCTGAAAAAATATTGGGCTTCTAGCTGTGTGTGGGACTTGTTCTATTAATCCATCTATACAGACCTCCATCAGGTTGCAAACTGAATATATTTTTTTCTGCATCTACCTCTGAAAAAATATTGGGCTTCTAGCTGTGTGTGGGACTTGTTCTATTAATCCATCTATACAGACCTCCATCAGGTTGCAAAGTGAATATATTTTTTTCTGCATCTACCTCTGAAAATATATTGGGCTTCTAGCTGTGTGTGGGACTTGTTGTATTAGTCCATCTATACTGACCTCCATCAGGTTGCAAACTGAATATATTTTTTTCTGCATCTACCTCTGAAAAAATATTGGGCTTCTAGCTGTGTGTGGGACTTGTTCTATTAATCCATCTATACAGACCTCCATCAGGTTGCAAACTGAATATATTTTTTCTGCATCTACCTCTGAAAAAATATTGGGCTTCTAGCTGTGTGTGGGACTTGTTCTATTAATCCATCTATACAGACCTCCATCAGGTTGCAAACTGAATATATTTTTTTCTGCATCTACCTCTGAAAAAATATTGGGTTTCTAGCTGTGTGTGGGACTTGTTCTATTAATCCATCTATACAGACCTCCATCAGGTTGCAAATTGAATATAATTTTTTTCTAACCCAGCCAATAGTTTTGGCCTAATACCACAGTTTGGCCACTCAGCTCTGCTCGGTTCCCATCCATTGTTTTTTTGTGCAAACAACTCCAGAGTTGTGAATTAGTTAACCACCAAAATGAGTGGAAAAAGGCCTGCTGCTGGTGGAAAGGGGAATAGGCGTGTTGGGAAGGGGAAAAAAAGGTTGTGTCCGTGGGGTAGGTGTTAAAGCAACAGTAACATCTGCAGAAGAAAGACCATCTTCCAGCCAAACTAAAATGTCTACTTCTTTTAGCGGACAATGTGATAAGATCCCTTTCTTACGGCCACGCCAATCGCTACAAATTCCAGATGAGGCACAAAAACAGCAGGTGCTTCAACGGATATCAAGTGCTCCTTTAAGTGGGCTCTCCTCCACATCAACTTCAACATCACAAATACTCCAGTCCTCAAAGGTGTCACCCAAATCGCACTTGCTTCCTCACAGCTCCCAAATCTCCAGCTGCCCGTCTGAGTATGAGGTAGAACAGATGGTTGAGTCTGCAGAGCTGTTTACTCATACTATAGCCTGGGAATCAGAGGTCGACTCCAGCGCTTCTGTGAATCCAGACGAGGAAATGATCTGCACTGATGCCCAGAATCTTTATGAGTCGGATCCAGGACCAGACGCAGAAGGTTCTGACCATAATGTAGACCCTCATTCCCAAACTGTAACTCCTGTTGGTGGAGACAATGAGGAAGACGATGATGAGACTCAAATACCTGATTGTAGCGACAACTCTAGTTTTTTGTCAGGGCAGGAACAGGTTGGCTCTGAGGACGACGGGTGTGATAACGCACAGGGTGATGATGATGAGGTTGGAGATCCCACTTACTGTCAACCCACAGTCAGCCAAGAGATGAGGTCAGCAGAGGAGGTGGAGGAAGATGCTAGTGACGACGAGGTCAGGTTGCGCCTTCCTGGACAGAGACGTAGTACTGGAAGCACGTCAACAACTGCATCCTCAAACACAACTCTGCCTCTCACCACAAGTCGTGGTGGCTCTTCAGGTCGCATGGGTGCTAAGCCTTGCATAGCCTGGGCATTTTTTCAGATCGATAAAGATGACCCAACTCGTGTTATCTGTAACATTTGTCAGCAAAAGCTAAGTAGAGGCCAAAAAATACATAGTTTGAGTACTTCATGCATGAACCGGCACATGGACATGAAGCATAAGTTGCAGTGGGAAGCTCAGTGTGCTACAATGCGGCCTAGCCGGCCGGGCCAACCACCGTCTGCCATATCTTGTGCATCCGCGGCCTCTTCATCCTCTGTGACTGGGGGGACAGCAGTCACACCTGTTTTGGGGCGCAGACCTGCCACCTCTTTACCCGCAACAGCCAGCGTGATTGGCAGGTCATCATTTTCTTTGGAGGTGGTAACACCAGCTGGTGTTGAGCGCTGTCCGACATCGATAGCACCACCTTTGGATCAAGGCAACCTAACATGTCCGCCTGCATCTTCCTCACAGACCGGCAGTTTGCCGGGGACACCCTTATCAACCCCGTCTAAGCACAATAGCCAGCCCTCAGTCCCTCAGATGTGGACAAGTAAAAGACCATTTCCTCCTAGCCATGAGAAAGCTAAGAGGTTGAATTTCACCATCTGCAAGCTCTTGGCTACAGAAATGCTGCCTTTCCACCTGGTGGACACAGAGGATTTTCGATACCTTATGTCCGTCGCAGTGCCCCAGTACCAGATGCCCAGTCGGCACTACTTCTCAAAGAAAGGTGTGCCTGCGCTCCACCAGCATGTCGCACACAACATCACCGCTTCTTTGAGAAACTCTGTGTGTGACAGGGTGCATTTCACCACAGACACTTGGACGAGTAGGCATGGACAGGGGCGTTACATGTCGCTGACTGGGCACTGGGTAACTATGGTGACAGCAGGACAAGGGGCTGCTGTCCAAGTCTTGCCGTCCCCACGAGTTGTGCGTCAATCCTCTTTATGTCAAAGTTCCTCCACTGCTTCTGCCTCCTCAACCTCCTCTCGGTCTTCCACCTGCACCCAAAGCCTGTCTGGTCATACCACAAGCTTTCTAACTGCGCAGAAGGGATCCTGCACACCTCCTTACTATGCTGGCAGTAGGGCTCAACGTCATCAGGCGGTTTTTACATTGAAATGTCTGGGAAATGTGAGTCACACAGCTGAGGAGTTGTGGTCAGCTCTGGAGACAACCAATTTCATGAATGGTTGTCTCCACTGGACCTGAAACCAGGGAAGGCCGTGTGCGACAATGCTGCAAACCTGGGTGCGGCCCTTCGTCGGGGCAATGTCACACACGTGCCTTGTATGGCTCACGTGTTGAACCTGGTTGTCCAGCAATTTTTAGCCCACTATCCCAGACTAGATGGCCTTCTGCAGAGGGCACGGTCGCTGTGTGCTCACTTCCGCCGTTCGCATCCCGCAGCTCAGCGACTTACATCTCTACAGAAGTCGTTGGGCCTGCCACTTCACCGGCTAAAATGCGATGTGCCTACCCGGTGGAATTCAACTCTGCACATGTTGCAGCGACTGTGGCAGCACCGACAATCCCTGGTGCAATACGTTCTGACGTTAAGCCTGGGCCAACGAGATTCAGAGGTGAGGCAAATCACGCTGGAGGAGTGGTCTCAGATCAGGGACCTATGCACCCTTCTGCACAGTTTTGAAATGGCGACGAAGATGTTTAGTGCTGACGATGCCATTATCAGCATGACTATTCCGGTGATTTACATGCTGGAGCACATGTTAAACAGAATTCGGAGTCAGGTGGTGGCACAAGAGGAGGTGGAGGAAGTAGAGGAGGAGGAGTTGTATGCGGAAGGGCTAACATCTGCAAGGTCCAGACGGTCGGCAGCACCAAGGTGGCAGGCATGTGAGGGTGGGGGAGATGGTTTTACCAGGGCGCATGGTAGCAGCCAAACTAGTGAGGAAGGTGCAGGAGCCCAGGAAGAAGTGGAGGACGAACTGATGGAAGACTCATCAGATGAGGGAGACCTTGATCACATTTCTGTTGTGCGAGGTTGGGGGGAGAGGACAGAGGAAGGAAGCATGATTGTTACCTCGCCACCAACACAACAGGGACTTGGTGCTCCTGGATGCGCAACACACATGAGTGCCTTCTTGCTGCACTACCTGCAACATGACCCTCGAATTGTGAGAATTAGAAATAATCCTGACTACTGGGTTGCCACACTGTTAGATCCCCGGTACAAAAGTAAATTTGCAGAAATTATTCCTGCCATAGAAAGGGATGCACGCATGCAGGAGTATCAGCAGAGACTGTTGCAGAATCTTACATGTGCTTTTCCACAAAATAACAGTGGTGCACGTAGTGAATCTCATAGTTCCAACTTGCCAACCGTGGGACCGTCAAGTGTTCAGCACTCAAACCGTAACAGAACCACAGTATCTGCTGGTAACATCAATTTTGCGGAATCATTTCACCACTTTTTTAGCCCATCCTTTGCAAGGCCACAGGAGACAAGAAGTCTGACACATAGTCAACGCCTAGAGACGATGGTACAGGAGTATCTCCAAGTAAACATTGAAGCCACGACTGTGTCACTGGACCCTTGCTCTTTTTGGACTTCCAATCTGGATAAATGGCCGGAGCTAGCCACTTACGCCTTGGAGATCTTGTCATGCCCCGCAGCCAACGTTCTGTCTGAACGTGTGTTCAGCACTGCTGGTGGTGTGCTGACAGATAAGCGCACGCGGCTCTCCACTGATAATGTAGACAGACTCACGTTCATAAAGATGAACAAATCATGGATCCGAAACGACTTTTCTACCCCTGTGTCATCCTGGGGAGAGTAAAAGCTTGATGATTGGTTAAAATCACCCTACCAACCGTTTTAAGCTTTCAAATTACTAATCATGTTTATCTGTATCTTGGCTGGAAAATAATTTGGGCTTTGTAGCAGTGTGCAGCACTGATTCTATTAGGCCATCTATAATAAGCTCCACCAGATTTAAAATTACTAATCATGTTTATCTGTATCTTGACTGGAAAATAATTTGGGCTTTGTAGCAGTGTGCAGCACTGATCCTATTAGGCCATCTATACTAAAGCTTCACCAGATTTAAAATTAATAATAATTTTTAGCTGCATCTAGCCCGGAAAATAATTTTGGGGCTCCGAGATGCGCAAGACACATAAGTGCCTTCTTGCTGCACTACCTGCAGCATGACCCTCATATTGTCAGAATTCGAAGTAATCATGACTACTGGGTTGCCACACTCTTAGATCCCCCAAACTTTTCGATCAACCTTTTCATTTTAATAAAGACCAAAAAAATGGTCATTTTTGAAATTATAAGCATTAGCAGGTTGTTAGAAACTGAAATCAAACAGTTTTCAACTCAAAACTTTATTCTAGGTGATGTTACATTTTCACATAGGACCCCTTGTTCGAAAGGAGCTTCTGAACGCTCTCGTCCATTGAATTTGTCAGGTTTTGGATGGTTTCTGCTTCAATTGTTTTGCATGAGGACAGAATACCCTCCCAGAGCTGTTGCTTAGATGTGAACTGCCTCCCGCCATCATAGACACTCCTTTTAATGATGCTCCAAAGGTTCTGAATGGGGTACAGGTCAGGGGAGCATGGGGGTCACACCATAAGTTTGTCCCCTTTTATGCCCATATCAGCCAGAGATGCAGATGTTTTATGTGCAGCATGAGATGGTGCATTATCATGCAGAAAAATGATCTTGCTGTGAAATACACGGTTCTTCTTCTTGAACCATGGCAGGAAGTGCTGTTTGAGAAAATCCACATACATTATGGAGTTCATCTTTAGCGCCTTCAGGGATCCTAAAGGGGCCGACAATCTCTCTCCCCATGATTCCAGCCCAAAACATTACTCCACCTCCTCCTTGTTGGCGCTGTAGCCGTGTTTGCGTGGGGTGTCCATCAACCAGCCATCCTCCACTCCATCCATCTGGACCATCGAGCGCTGCACGGCACTCATCCGTGAACAAAACAGTTTTGAAATCAGTCTTCATGTAATGTTTGGCCCACTGGAGCCGTTTCTGCTTGTGTGAAGTGGATAGAGGAGGTCGACAGGATGGCGTATGCACAGCTGCAAACCTCTGAAGGACCCTGCATCTTGTTGTTTGGGGGACGTTGGAGGCACAAGCAGCTTCAAAAACTTGTCTGCTGCTATGACAAGGCTTTTTTGCCGCTGCTCTTTCAACCTGACGTAATTGCCTGTAGGAAAGAGTCCTCAATTTGCCCTTATCAGCACGCACACGTGTGTACTGTGAAACAGCTACATACTTCTTGATTGCCAAGACATTTCATCCTGATCATCGCACAATGTTGATTGTAGTCATGCCTTGACCTAAACACTCCACAATTTGTTGCTTCTCAGCAGCCGACACATCCTTTTTCTTTCCCATTTTGGCAGAAAATGTAGGCTGCTTAATAATGTGAGACAACCTTCTTAAGTAGTCTTGCCTTTCATTGGACACACCTGCCAAACTAATTAGCACAGGTGTCTGCAATTGCTTACAGTGATATAAAGAGCCCTGACACACATCACCATCAATGAGTTTAACTGACAAACAAACAAATTCTTCCCTTATCACTCCTACACACTTTTTGCATAATAATTTGGAACGCGGTGTACATGTGCTTTTCCACAAAACACCAGTGGTTCACGTAGTGAATCTTACAGTTCTAACTTGCCAACCGTGGTCTGTATGGAGTTGTTCAATAAAGGTCCCAAAATTAAGATAACATAGATGGGAGAGGTCTCTATGAATAGGAATTCCTAAGTATTTGATACCCTGTGAGGGCCAGGCAAAGGGAAAGTTGGACTGGATGGAATCCTATATGGATTTGGGGAGGGAGACATCAAGGGCCTGAGACTTCGCTGCATTGATTTTAAAATTTGACCATGTAACAAAGTGATCTATTTCAGCCATAACAGCATGGATGGATATATGTGATTGAGTGATATATACTAGGACATCATCAGCAAATAGAGAGCACTTGTACTCGGTGCCTCCCACCTCAATCCACCTAATATTGGGGTTATGGCGAATTGATGAGAGCAGGTGCTCCGTCACTAGGATGTATAAGAGAGGGGACAGAGGACATCCCTGCCTTGTCCCATTGGTGATTGTGAAAGGTGATGAAAATGTTCTGATGCACCCCCTGGGCCTTGGGACACCCGGAGCCGGATCCTTTTTGGTGGATGCTGGTGGTTGTAGTCTTCGTGGCGGCGACCCTGTTCCGTGGCTCAGGGTGGTCAAACCAGTGGCGGAACTATTTATGTGGTTTTGATGTTTAAATGTCCGACTACGCCACCCGTGGATTGCGGTCAGAGTGAACCGCCGCTGCAGGGCAGACCGCTGAGGCTGGTGTTGTGGGTGCAGCAGAGCGTAGCATAACTCCCCACGGGAGGAGTATAGCCTCAGGGCAGTGTATGCGGAGGATGGGGGTGATGGTGCAGGGCAGCAGCAGTAACGACACGGAGTCAGTGATGCAGTCCAGGGCCTTTACTCACAGTTCTTATTATCCAGACCACGTCTGCAGGTAACGGCTGCCCACGTCGTACTGTGCTCACCAGGTGAGGGGCTCAGACAACTCCCAGATAACTTTGGAGCGCTTCACAGGACCACCTTTGTGTGTCCTTTGTCTGGCCTTTCTTAACAACCCTTCTGTCCGGCTGCCTCGGGCCTCCTCTTTGTAAACTTGGCGCCAGTTTCCCTGACCCTATGTGGTGCCTTCCTAGCGGGTGTAGCGAGGGGCTGCGCCACATAAAATGTCACAGCCTCCGGTTTCTAGCTGAGGGTCGTTTCCTGCCTCCACTAGTTTTGGGGACCGGTCTCCCCCTTTGGCCTGACCCCTCCACGCAGGTGAATTCGGGCGTGCGGTGGCGACTCACCTGTCCGCACCCCTGGGATCCCTTCATTCCTCGTTCCTGGAGCCTTCTCCGCTCCTCTTCCTTCCTTCTCCCTCTTCCAGGCCTGGGCCTCTGTTACTAGGCCCGCCTCCGGAGCAGAGCTCATGCAGAGCCCCTGCTCCCTGCCACTTCTGCTCAGACTTCTCTGCACTGAACTAAGATGGTGCCCACCTTTTATACTCCCTTCTCAATGCACCCAGGAACTGCTTCCTCCCTGCTCCTGCACTACAGGGTTCCCCTTCCTCAGTGTTCCCTCCCCCCACTCCGGCCAGGGACAGGGACTGTCGTGCCCATCTCAGAGGCATATTGGTCGCCCTGCCCCATGGCAATGTGGTGTAATGCATGCAGGTGTCGGGTCCTGATCCACACTCCATCCTTACCTGAGAGTGAGATATCACACCTCTGGGTGAGGTGCAATACCTCTGTAGCAACCGAGCCCTCAGGGTGCTACAGTTCCATTCATCTTCAGCCTAGGTGACGTATTGTGATACAGGGCCGTGATTTTGGCTATAAAAGGGTCCCCTAGACCCCTACCCCAAGCTTTTTAAGAGAATCATATATGGCGTGCCAGGAGACTCTATGGAATGCTTTCTCAGCATCCAACGAGAGTATCTAATTACAAATTTTTAACTGCATCTAGCCCAGGAAATACTTTGTGCCTAGTAGCAGTGTCTGCTAGTCAGCGGATTATCCCGGCTGTTAAGCAAGCTACACCACCTGTAGTTTAGACACTTAATTTCTTCAAAGGAAATGATTCGGGACCATGGGATACTCAGTGAAGAGCATCAGGAGGCACCCCAAGGCATAGGGGCTGGGACTGGCAGTAGGATGCCTTGCGGTGGACAGCCGAGCTCGATCCTTATAAAAGCTTTTTAACTGCAGCAGCTTTAGTGGACGCTACTGGAGCTGGAATTACGCGGCTGCTGGCATGAGACTTGCCCTCCAATAGATCCTTGTAAATGGATTTAAAGTGTATTCATTCAAATTAGAGAGACAATTTAAATTAAAAAGCTTAGAGCTGCCTCCACCACAGGGGGGCTCGCTCGTCCCACCAGCGGACAGGCACCAGTATTGGGAGAGGGGGGCTGGCCATCAGGGTTCACCGCGGCTCTGGCACAAACCCGGCGACACGGAGGTGGCACGGGCAGGAGCGGACTGGCCGTGTCGGCTTCTCACTTTTTGGATTTTAGAAGGGCATGACATGCCTATATCTGTGTCTCCCCCTCCTTTTACTCCTCCACCTCTTTTATTTTCGCATGACTATATGTACTTGTCACTTTTCCATGTGTTAGTTATGTCTTCTGAGCAGTTTGTCAGCTTTTGGACACCTTTGAAGGTGTTTTCTATGTGTTTCTATGTGTTTTTGTTTGCCTGCCATTGGTTTTAACGGTGTTCGAAGGTGTTCGACGAACAGTTCGATGAACAGTTCGGCGAACACACAGGTGTTCGACGAACCGAACCGAACTCGAACACTACGGGGGTGGCTCAACACTAGTGGTGTGCTGACAGATAAGCACACGCGGCTCTCCACTGATAATGTAGACAGACTCACGTTCATAAAGATGAACAAATCATGGATCCGAAATGACTTTTCTATCCCTGTGTCATCCTGGGGAGAGTAAAAGCTTGATGACTGGTTAAAATCATCTCACCAAAAATTTTAAGCTTTCAAATTACTAATCATGTTTATCTGTATCTTGGCTGGAAAATAATTTGGGCTTTGTAGCAGTGTGCAGTACTGATTCTATTAGGCCATCTATACTAAGCTCCACCAGATTTAAAATTACTAATCATGTTTATCTGTATCTTGGCTGGAAAATAATTTGGGCTTTGTATCAGTATGCAGCACTGATTCTATTAGGCTATCTATACTAAGCTCCACCAGATTTAAAATTACTAATCATGTTTATCTGTATCTTGGCTGGAAAATAATTTGGGCTTTGTAGCAGTGTGCAGTACAGATTCTATTAGGCCGTCTATACTAAGCTCCACCAGATTTAAAATTAATAATAATTTTTAGCTGCTTCAAGCCCGGAAAATTATTTTGGGGCTCCGATATGCGCATGACACCTAAGTGCCTTCTTGCTGCACTACCTGCAACATGACCCTCAAATTGTCAGAATTCGAAGTAATCCTGACTACTGGGTTGCCACACTCTTAGATCCCCCACACTCTTCGATCAACCTTTTCATCTTAATAAAGAACAAAAAAATGGTCATTTTTGAAATTATAAGCATTAGCAGGTTATTAGAAACTGAAATCAAACAGTTTTCAACTCAAAACTTTATTCTAGGTGATGTTACATTTGCACATAGGACCCCTTGTTCGAAAGGAGCTTCTGAACTCTCTCGTCCATTGAATTTGTCAGGTTTTGGATGGTTTCTGCTTCAATTGTTTTGCATGAGGACAGAATACCCTCCCAAAGCTGTTGTTTAGATGTGAACTGCCTCCCACCATCATAGACACTCCTTTTGATGATGCTCCAGAGGTTCTGAATGGGGTAGAGGTCAGGGGAGCATGGGGGTCACACCATAAGTTTGTCCTCTTTTATGCCCATATCAGCCAGAGATGCAGATGTGTTATGTGCAGCATGAGACGGAGCATTATCATGCATGAAAATGATCTTGCTGTGGAATACACGGTTCTTCTTCTTGAACCATGGCAGGAAGTGCTGTTTGAGAAACTCCACATACATTATGGAGTTCATCTTTACCCCTTTAGGGATCCTAAAGGGGCTGACAATCTCTCTCCCCATGATTCCAGCCCAAAACATTACTCCACCTCCTCCTTGTTGGCGCTGTAGACGTGTTTGCGTGGGGTGTCCATCAACCAGCCATCCTCCACTCCATCCATCTGGACCATCGAGCGTTGCACGGCACTCATCCGTGAACAAAACAGTTTTGAAATCAGTCTTCATGTAATGTTTGGCCCACTGGAGCCGTTTCTGCTTGTGTGCAGTGGATAGAGGAGGTCGATAGGATGGCGTACGCACAGCTGTAAACCTCTAAAGGACCCTGCATCTTGTTGTTCGGGGGACGTTGGGGGCACCATCAGCTTCAAAAACTTGTCTGCTGCTATGACAAGGCTTTTTTGCCGCTGCTCTTTTAACCTGCTGTAATTGCCTGTAGGAAAGAGTCCTCAATTTGCCCTTATCAGCACGCACACGTGTGTACTGTGAATCAGCTACATACTTCTTGATTGCCAAGACACTTCATCCTGATCATCGCACAATGTTGATTGTAGTCATGCCTTGACCTAAACACTCCACAATTTGTTGCTTCTCAGCAGCCGACACATCCTTTTTCTTTCCCATTTTGGCAGAAAATGTAGGCTGCTTAATAATGTGAGAGAGCCTTCTTAAGTAGTCTTGCCTTTCATTGGACACACCTGCCAAACTAATTAGCACAGGTGTCTGCAATTGCTTACAGTGATATAAAGAGCCCTGACACACATCACCATCAATGAGTTTAACTGACAAACAAACAAATTCTTCCCTTATCACTCCTAAACACTTTTTGCATAATAATTTGGAACGCGGTGTACATGTGCTTTTCCACAAAACACCAGTGGTTCACGTAGTGAATCTTACAGTTCTAACTTGCCAACCGTGGTCTGTTTGGAGTTGTTCAATAAAGGGCCCAAAATTAAGATAACATAGACGGGAGAGGTCTCTATGAATAGGAATTCCTAAGTATTTGATACCCTGTGAGGGTCAGGCAAAGGGAAAGTTGGACTGGATGGAATCCTGTATGGATTTGGGGAGGGAGACATCGAGGGACTCAGACTTTGCTGCATTGATTTTAAAATTTGACCATGTAACAAAGTGATCTATTTCAGCCATAACAGCAGGGATGGATATATGTGATTGAGTGATATATACTAGGACATCATCAGCAAATAGAAAGCACTTGTACTCGGTGCCTCCCACCTCAATCCACCTAATATTGGGGTTATGGCGAATTGATGAGAGCAGGTGCTCCGTCACTAGGATGTATAAGAGAGGGGACAGAGGACATCCCTGCCTTGTCCCATTGGTGATTATGAAAGGTGATGAAAATGTTCTGACGTGCCCCCTGGGCCTTGGGACACCCGGAGCCGGACCCTTTTTGGTGGATGCTGGTGGTTGTAGTCTCCGTGGCGGCGACCCGCTTCCGTGGCTCAGGGCGGTCAAACCAGTGGCGGAACTATTTATGTGGTTTTGATGTTTAAATGTCCGACTACGCCACCCGTGGATTGCGGTCAGAGTGAACCGCCGCTGCAGGGCAGACCGCTGAGGCTGGTGTTGTGGGTGCAGCAGAGCGTAGCATAACTCCCCATGGGAGGAGTATAGCCTCAGGGCAGTGAATGCGGAGGATGGGGGTGATGGTGCAGGGCAGCAGCAGTAACGACACGGAGTCAGTGATGCAGTCCAGGGCCTTTACTCACAGTTCCTATTATCCAGACCACTTTTGCAGGTAACGGCTGCCCACGTCATACTGTGCTCACCAGGTGAGGGGCTCAGCTAACTCCCAGATAACTTTGGAGCGCTTCACAGGACCCCCTTTGTGTGTCCTTTGTCTGGCCTTTCTTACCAACCCTTCTGTCCGGCTGCCTCGGGCCTCCTCTTGGTAAACTTGGCGCCAGTTTCCCTGACCCTATGTGGTGCCTTCCTAGCGGGTGTAGCGAGGGGCTGATAAAATGTCACAGCCTCCGGTTTCTAGCTGAGGGTCGTTTCCCGCCTCCACTAGTTTCGGGGACCGGTCTCCCCCTTTGGCCTGACCTCTCCACACAGGTGGATTCGGGCGTGCGGTGGCGACTCGCCCATCCTCACCCTTGGGACACCTTCGTTCCTTGTTCCTGGAGCCTTCTCCACTCCTCTTCCTTCCTTCTCCCTCTTCCTGGCCTGGGCCTCTGTTACTAGGCCCGCCTCCGGAGCAGAGCTCATGCAGAGCCCCTGCTCCCTGCCACTTCTGCTCAGACTTCTCTGCACTGAACTAAGATGGTGCCCACCTTTTATACTCCCTTCTCAATGTACCCAGGAACTGCTTCCTCCCTGCTCCTGCACTACAGGGTTCCCCTTCCTCAGTGTTCCGTCCCCACACTCCAGCCAGGGACAGGGACTGTCGTGCCCATCTCTGGGGCATATTGGTCGCCCTGCCCCATGGCAATGTGGTGTAATGCATGCAGGTGTCGGGTCCTGATCCACACTCCATCCTTACCTGAGAGTGAGATATCACACCTCTGGGTGAGGTGCAATACCTCTGTAGCAACCGAGCCCTCAGGGTGCTACAGTTCCATTTATCTTCAGCCTAGGTGACGTATTGCGATACAGGGCCGTGATTTTGGCTATAAAAGGGTCCCCTAGACCCCTACCCCAAGCTTTTTAAGAGAATAATATATGGCGTGCCAGGAGACTCTTTGGAATGCTTTCTCAGCATCCAACGAGAGTATCTAATTACAAATTTTTAACTGCATCTAGCCCAGGAAATACTTTGTGCCTAGTAGCAGTGTCTGCTAGTCAGCGGATTATCCTGGCTGTTAAGCAAGCTACACCACCTGTAGTTTGGACACTTAATTTTTTCAAAGGAAATGCTTCGGGACCACGGGATACTCAGTGAAGAGCATCAGGAGACACCCCAAGGCATAGGGGCTGGGACTGGCGGTAGGACGCCTTGAGGTGGACAGCCGAGCTCGATCCTTATAAAAGCTTTTTAACTGCAGGAGCTTTAGTGGACGCTACTGGAGCTGGAATTATGCGGCTGCTGGCTTGAGACTTGCCCTCCAATAGATCCTTGTAAAAGGATTTAAAGTGTATTCATTCAAATTAGAGAGACAATTTAAATTAAAAAGCTTAGAGCTGCCTCCACCACAGGGGGGCTCGCTCGACCCACCAGCGGACAGGCACCAGTATTGGGAGAGGGGGGCTGGCCATCAGGGTCCACCGCGGCTCTGGCACAAACCCGGCGACACGGAGGTGGCACGGGCAGGAACGGACTGGCCGTGTCGGCTTCTCACTTTTTGGATTTTAGAAGGGCATGACATGCCTATATCTGTGTCCCCCCTCCTTTTACTCCTCCACATCTTTTCTTTTCGCATGACTATATGTACTTGTCACTTTTCCATGTGTTAGTTATGTCTTCTGAGCAGTTTGTCAGCTTTTGGACACCTTTGAAGGTGTTTTCTATGTGTTTCTATGTGATTTTGTTTGCCTGCCATTGATTTTAACAGTGTTCGAAGGTGTTCGACGAACAGTTCGACGAACAGTTCGGCGAACACAAGGATGTTCGACGAACCAAACCGAACTTGAACACTACGGGGGTGGCTCAACACTAGTAGAGTTCCAACATGTGGTGACATCCCACACCAGACGGTGTGACGGAAGCTGCAAACGCTGCTGCGACACAGCAAGGGCGGCGGAAGCTGTAGCCGACTTGGGAAAATGAGCTGACAGACGGTATACTTTGACGAGCAGATCTGGCAACTCGGGGTACGATTTAAGAAACCGCTGAACCATGAGGTTAAGCACATGAGCCAGGCATGGTACCTGTGTGATCTCGCCTCGCCTCAGAGCCACCACCAGGTTACGGCCATTGTCACACACCACCATGCCTGGATGTAGGTTCAGCGGTCTCAGCCACAGATCTGCCTGCTCTTTCACAGCTGTCCACAACTCACAAGCAGTGTGAGGTTTCTCACCTAAGCTTATGAGTTTCAGCCTGTTGCAGCTTGGCGGAGGCAGTACTGCAGTGCTTCCAGCTTGTAACTGATGTGGTGATATCTGAGATGGAGGCTGAACATGAGGAGGAGGAGGATGATGCGCAGGAGCTTTACACTGAGGGGGCAACACTGACTGACATAGGGCCCGCAATCCTCGGTGTGGGGAGGATGTGTTCCGTCCCAAGGTCCGACTGGGTCCCGGCTTCCACTATGTTTACCCAGTGTGCCGTCAGGGAGATGTACCGTCCCTGGCCACAAGGACTTGTCCACGTGTCCGCTGTCAGGTGGTCTCTCCCAGTAACTGCGTTGTTGAGGGCACGGCAGATGGTTTGGGACACGTGGTTGTGTAGTGCAGGAATGGCACACCGGGCAAAATTGTGTCAGCTGGGGACTGGGTACCGAGGGACGGCCACCGCCATAAGGTTGCGGAACGATTCCGTCTCCACTAGCCTAAAAGGCAGCATTTCCAACGCAAGCAGTCGTGAAATGTGCAAATTTAGGACTGTGGCCTGTGGGGCGTTGGCTGCGAATTTCCGCTTTCGTTCAAAGGTCTGGGATATGGACAATTGAACGCTGCGGTGGGACGTGGACGTGGACGTTGATGCTGTTTCTTGAGAAACTGCCATAACAAGTGGAAGTGGTGATGTCCAACTCACTTAATGAGTTCAAGAGAGGCCTGGATGCCTTTCTTGAGAACAATAAAATTACATCTTAAGCTTAGTGATAGTTAATTAATCCAGGGATTTAATCTGACTGCCAGATTGGTGTCGGGAAGTGAATTTTTCCTCAATGATGTAAATTGGCCTATACCGCATGTTTTTTTTTTGCCTTCCCCTGGATCAACGCTGCGGAATAGCTGCAGTGCACAAGAAATAGGCTGAACTGGATGGACGCTTGTCTTTTTTCGGCCTTATAAACTATGTAACTATGTAACTATGTAACAAGTGAAGACTGAGAGGAGGGGGCATCTTTGCATGCAGTATGGACAGGGGATTGCCTTTTACACACAACAAGGGGTTCTATTGCACGCACAACAGCGGAAGAAGCAGTGGTGACACCCGCTGACACTGGTCGTGGACCCTGGGGTTCACCCCACAAAATCGGGTGCTTTGCTGCCATGTGCTTGATCATGCTGGTGGTGGTAAGGCTGGTAGTTTTGTCACCCCTGCTGATGCTGGCATGGCAGGTGGTACAAATTGGCTTTTTGGGGTTATCAGCAGAGTCTTTAAAAAAATTCCAGACTCTGGAAGACCTACAGGCTGTACTGGCAACGTCCGTCGTGTTGGTGTTACGGGGAACTGTTGCCTGCCTTCTGTGTGCGGCCACCACACTGCTTCTTCCTGCCTGTTGGGGTACTCTGCCTTCCTCACCCTGTGTGCTGCTGGCCTCGCTCTGCATGTCCTCCTGCCACGTTGGGTCAGTTAAAAGATCATCCACCACCTCCTCCTCTTCCACTTGCACACCACGATCCTCCTCCTCACTTCTGGGCAATTGTGTCTCGTCATCGTCCACCTTTTATGACAAATTGCCAGCGTCGACTTCCTGTGGCCGTGGCTGTTCAAATATTTGGGCATCGCTACATGGGATCTCCTCTTCCATGACTTCAAGCGGAGCAGGCGAGGGGCACAAATCTGGAAATGGACCAGTGAACAGCTCTTCAGAGTGTCCAAGTGTGGGATAAGTTGCTGTCTGACGACACTCGGCATAGTGGGAGGAAGGAGCATCAGGGTGAGGAGGTGTATGCGGTCGAGACTCACGGCTACTAAGATTTGACAGTGTGGAAGACAGGCCGGAGGTGGTGGTGCCCAGGTGACTGGAAGTATTATCTGCTATCCAATTAATAACCAGTTCACACTGATCAGTTTGCAATACTGGTGTTGTTCTGTGTTTCCCTAGTAATTCGGTGAAGAAGTGGGAGCGAGAAGATGTGGCTGTTAGTTGTGGCACATTTTAACTTTGGCCACGGATCCGTTCTCTGAACGCACCATCACCAGGACATCCAGTTCCACATCCCTTGCCACGAGCCTTGCCCATTGTAAAGGAAGTAAAATAGCTTACACTCGCACTATCAATGGAAAAAGGGTAATAAAAAGTAGATTAGAACCGTGGAAGAGGAAAACCACAGTTCTATTTCTCTGGCCTACACCCGACTCTTTTAAACAATCTGAACAATCAGGGAGAAACTATTACTGTTTTTCTTTACGGAAAAAAATACCAAAAGCTGAATAATAGAGATTTTTTACCGTGGAATGGCAAAACCACAGTTATTGTTTACTGGGGTATACCAGACAATTTTAAATAGATATATTTGCGGCTGAACAGTGAGTGACACACTCAAACTGTTTTTTTTTTGGTAAAAATGGCCCAAAAGTGGATAATACAGAGGTTTGAACCGTGGAACTGCAAAACCACACTTCTATTTCTCTGGCCTACACCAGACTATTTTCAACAAATATATTTGTGTCTGAACAATCAGGGAGACACTATTAAATTTTTTTTTTTATGGCAAAAAATGCCAAAAGCAGGATAATAGAGATTTTTTACCGTGGAACAGCAATACCACAGTTATAATTTACTGGTGTATACCAGACTCTTTTAAAAAGATATATTGGTGTCTGAACAATCAGGAGACACTATTACTGTTTTTCTTTACGGAAAAAATACCAAAAGCTGGATAATACAGAGATTTGACCCGTGGAACTGCAAAACCACAGTTCTATTTCTCGAGCCTACACCAGACTATTTTCATCAGATATATTTGTGTTTGAACTGTCACAGACACACTTTTTTTTCTTTTTTTTGGGGGGTGGGGGTGGGGACACCAAAAGGTTAATAAGATGGGTATTTGTACAGTGTGAAGGAGGAAAAAAAAAAAAGAGGATTTAGATGGAAAAAAAAAGGATTTTTTCCTGGCCCCTAAGACCTGGAGCTAAGTCCAGCAATTTCAGCAACAGTAGCACACAGGACTGTAATGCAGCGTTTGCTGGTATAAAAACTGCGTCTCCTATACAGCCTGCCTGCCTGATATCTGGGATGGATATTAGTCCTGAGAAGGACTGTTTGTTTGATCTGGCAGCCTTTACAAACCCTACACTAACTATTTTGCAGGATAAATCTCTCCCTAAATCAGCAGCGCTGTCCCTACACTGTCTAATCTCAGCCATCTGTGTCCAAGATGACGGCGCCCGGTTTTAAATACTCGAGTTGACGCTGTGCGGCCAGCCAATCAATGTATTGCCCACAACCAACATGGCTGCAGCATTATAGTGACTGGCTGGCAATCCCTGCATGTTCATTGGCTCTGTAAAGAGCGCCAAACATGCAGGTCGGAGACCCGAGCTCCCGCCCGAGTAACCCGGAAATGCTCGGTGCTCGCCGAACATCCCGAGTAGCGTGATGCTCGGGCGAGTACCGAGCAGTGTCGAGCATGTTCGCTCAACACTAGTTACTATATATAAGTGTGCTGTGATCTCTTATATGTTCTGCAGGACTGGTATCTAGCAATATGTCACTATATGGCGGTAATAGCAGTGCTGGTCTTTGTATAGAGATTATTTTCAGTAACAGCGCTGTTATCTGCTGAGGTTCTCCTACATCCACTATCTGGATGTGCCACTATTTTTGTAATCAGGGTTACCTGGTTAGGGGTCCACTCAGAAGTTTTGCCCCCCCTGAACCAAAACTCTAGCTACGCCTCTGGATACAGCCCAATGAGCTTTGTTTCTAATCCTATCATGTGAGACACAGTCTGCAAAGCTGTGTATCTAATCACCGCAGCGCTGGTGCCTGGACCTGGTGAGCGCTCATTACTGTTATCTGAGCGCAGTAGCAGCAATGATATGACAACTTTGCTCAGATCACAGCTATTTGCCTGTGAACTGTGTGTCTAATCCTATCATTTGTAATACAGTCTGCATAGCCATCATATATCTAATCCTGTCGTGTGATAGTCTACTGAGCAATGTATCTAATCATATCATGTGAAATACAGTCCACTGATCTGTGTATTTAATCCCATCATGTGTGACACAATCCACTGAACTGTGCATATAATCCTATTAGGTGAGTTAGAGTTCACAGAACTGTGTATGTAATCCTATCATATGTGATACTGTCTGCAGAGCCATGTATCTAATCCTGTGATGTGTGATACAGTCCACTGAGCAATGTATCTAATCCTTTCATGTGAGATACAGTCCGCTGATCTGTGTATGTACAGGTATTTCAATCGTGTGATGCAATCCACTGAGCTGTGCATATAATCCTATTAGGTAAGATAGCGGTATTAATAGCAAATATAATATAATTTTTTTTCCGTTGCAGCAGCGAGGACTATAAGGCAATAATCTCTCACTAGACGCCTGTAATACGCTATCCCTAGTGCGATAGCTCACCATACATGAATTGCATATAAGAGAGGTAATATCTAGTGTTGAGCCACTCCCGTAGTGTTCGAGTTCGGTTCGGTTCGTCGAACACCCGTCGGTTCGCCGAACTGTTCGTCGAACTGTTCGTCGAACACCTTCGAACACCGTTAAAACCAATGGCAGGCAAACAAAAACACATAGAAACACATAGAAAACACCTTCAAAGGTGTCCAAAAGCTGACAAACTGCTCAGAAGACATAACTAACACATGGAAAAGTGACAAGTACATATAGTCATGCAAAAAGAAAAGAGGTGGAGGAGTAAAAGGAGGGGGAGACACAGATATAGGCATGTCATGCCCTTCTAAAATCCAAAAGGTGAGAAGCCGACACGGCCAGTCCGTTCCTGCCCATACCACCTCCGTGTCGCCGGGTTTGTGCCAGAGCCGCGGTGGACCCTGACGGCCAGCCCGCCTCTCCCAATACTGGTGCCTGTCCGCTGGTGGGTCGAGCGAGCCCCACTGTGGTGGAGGCAGCTCTAAGCTTTTTAATTTAAATTGTCTCTCTAATTTGAATGAATACACTTTAAATCCTTTTACAAGGATCTATTGGAGGGCAAGTCTCATGCCAACAGCCGCGTAATTCCAGCTCTAGTAGCGTCCACTAAAGCAGCTGCAGTTAAAAAGCTTTTATAAGGATCGAGCTCGGCTGTCCACCGCAAGGCATCCTACCGCCAGTCCCAGCCCCTATGCCTTGGGGTGCCTACTGATGCTCTTCACTGAGTATCCCGTGGTCCCGAAGCATTTCCTTTGAAAAAATTAAGTGTCCAAACTACAGGTGGTGTAGCTTGCTTAACAGCCGGGATAATCCACTGACTAGCAGACACTGCTACTAGGCACAAAGTATTTCCTGGGCTAGATGCAGTTAAAAATTTGTAATTAGATACTCTCGTTGGATGCTGAGAAAGCATTCCATAGAGTCTCCTGGCACGCTATATATTATTCTCTTAAAAAGCTTGGGGTAGTGGTCTAGGGGACCCTTTTATAGCCAAAATCACGGCCCTGTATCGCAATACGTCACCTAGACTGAAGATAAATGGAACTGTAGCACCGAGGGCTCGGTTGCTACAGAGGTATTGCACCTCACCCAGAGGTGCGATATCTCACTCTCAGGTAAGGATGGAGTGTGGATCAGGACCCGACACCTGCATGCATTACACCACATTGCCGTGGGGCAGGGCGACCAATATGCCCCGGAGATGGGCACGACAGTCCCTGTCCCTGGCTAGAGTGGGGGGACAGAACACTGAGGAAGGGGAATCCTGTAGTGCAGGAGCAGGGAGAAAGCAGTTCCTGGGTGCATTGAGAAGGGAGTATAAAAGGTGGGCACCATCTTAGTTCAGTGCAGAGAAGTCTGAGCAGAAGTGACAGGGAGCAGGGGCTCTGCATGAGCTCTGCTCCGGAGACGGGCCTAGTAACAGAGGCCCAGGCCTGGAAGAGGGAGAAGGAAGTAAGAGGAGCAGAGAAGGCTCCAGGAACGAGGAACGAAGGGATCCCAGAGGTGCGGACGGGCGAGTCACCACGCATGCCCGAATCCACCTGTGTGGAGGGGTCAGGCCAAAGGGGGAGACCGGTCCCCGAAACTAGTGGAGGCGGGAAATGACCCTCAGCTAGAAACCGGAGGCTGTGACATTTTATGTGGCGCAGCCCCTCGCTACACCCGCTAGGAAGGCACCACATAGGGTCAGGGAAACTGGCGCCAAGTTTACCAAGAGGAGGCCCGAGGCAGCCGGACAGAAGGGTTGGTAAGAAAGGCCAGACAAAGGACACACAAAGGGGGTCCTGTGAAGCACTCCAAAGTTATCTGGGAGTTGGCTGAGCCCCTCACCTGGTGAGCACAGTATGATGTGGGCAGCCGTTACCTGCAGAAGTGGTCTGGATAATAAGAACTGTGAGTAAAGGCCCTGGACTGCATCACTGACTCCGTGTCGTTACTGCTGCTGCCCTGCACCATCACCCCCATCCTCCGCATACACTGCCCTGAGGCTATACTCCTCCCGTGGGGAGTTATGCTACGCTCTGCTGCACCCACAACACCAGCCTCAGCGGTCTGCCCTGCAGCGGCGGTTCACTCTGACCGCAATCCACGGGTGGCGTAGTCGGATGTTTAAACATCAAAACCACATAAATAGTTCCGCCACTGGTTTGACCAGCCTGAGCCATGGAACCGGGTCGCCGCCACGGAGACTACAACCACCAGCATCCACCAAAAAGGGTCCGGCTCTGGGTGTCCCAAGGCCCAGGGGGCTCGTCAGAACATTTTCATCACCTTTCATAATCACCAATGGGACAAGGCAGGGATGTCCTCTGTCCCCTCTCTTATACATCCTAGTGACGGAGCACCTGCTCTCATCAATTTGCCATAACCCCAATATTAGGTGGATTGAGGTGGGAGGCACCGAGTACAAGTGCTCTCTATTTGCTGATGATGTCCTAGTATATATCACTCAATCACATATATCCATCCCTGCTGTTATGGCTGAAATAGATCACTTTGTTACATGGTCAAATTTTAAAATCAATGCAGCGAAGTCTGAGGCCCTCAATGTCTCCCTCCCCAAATCCATACAGGATTCCATCCAGTCCAACTTTCCCTTTGCCTGGCCCTCACAGGGTATCAAATACTTAGGAATTCATATTCATAGAGACCTCTCCCGTCTATGTTATCTTAATTTTGAGCCCTTTATTGAACAACTACATACAGACCATGGTTGGCAAGTTAGAACTGTAAGATTCACTACATGAACCACTGGTGTTTTGTGGAAAAGCACATGTACACTGTGTTCCAAATTATTATGCAAAAAGTGTTTAGGAGTGATAAAGGAAGAATTTGTTTCTTTGTCAGTTAAACTCATTGATGGTGATGTGTGTCAGGGCTCTTTATATCACTGTAAGCAATTGCAGACACCTGTGCTAATTAGTTTGGCAGGTGTGTCCAATGAAAGGCAAGACTACTTAAGAAGGCTGTCCCACATTATTAAGCAGCCTACATTTTCTGCCAAAATGGGAAAGAAAAAGGATGTGTCGGCTGCGGAGAAGCAGCAAATTGTGGAGTGTTTAGGTCAAGGCATGACTACAATCAACACTGTGCGATGATCAGGATGAAGTGTCTTGGCAATCAAGAAGTATGTAGCTGATTCACAGTACACACGTGTGCGTGCTGATAAGGGCAAATTGAGGACTCTTTCCTACAGGCAATTACGTCAGGTTAAAAGAGCAGCGGCAAAAAAGCCTTGTCATAGCAGCAGACAAGTTTTTGAAGCTGCTGGTGCCTCCAACGTCCCCCGAACAGCAAGATGCAGGGTCCTTCAGAGGTTTGCAGCTGTCCGTACGCCATCCTGTCGACCTCTTCTATCCACTGCACACAAGCAGAAACGGCTCCAGTGGGCCAAACATTACATTAAGACTGATTTCAAAACTGTTTTTTTCATGGATGAGTGCCGTGCAACGCTCGATGGTCCAGATGGATGGAGTGGAGGATGGCTGGTTGATGGACACCCCACGCAAACACGGCTCTAGTGCCAACCAGGAGGAGGTGGAGTAATTGTTTGGGCTGGAATCATGGGGAGAGAGATTGTCGGCCCCTTTAGGATCCCTGAAGGGGTAAAGATGAACTCCATTATGTATGTGGAGTTTCTCAAACAGCACTTCCTGCCATGGTTCAAGAAGAAGAACCATGTATTCCACAGCAAGATCATTTTCATGCATGATAATGCACCGTCTCATGCTGCACATAACACATCTGCATCTCTGGCTGATATGGGCATAAAAGGGGACAAACTTATGGTGTGACCCCCATGCTCCCCTGACCTCTACTCCATTCAGAACCTCTGGAGCATCATCAAAAGGAGTGTCTATGATGGCGGGAAGCAGTTCACATCTAAGCAACAGCTCTGGGAGGGTATTCTGTCCTCATGCAAAACAATTGAATCAGAAACCATCCAAAACCTGACAAATTCAATGGACGAGAGAGTTCAGAAGCTCCTTTCGAACAAGGGGTCCTATGTGCAAATGTAACATCACCTAGAATAAAGTTTTGAGTTGAAAACTGTTTGATTTCAGTTTCTAATAACCTGCTAATGCTTATAATTTCAAAAATGACCATTTTTTTGTTCTTTATTAAAATGAAAAGGTTGATCGAAGAGTGTGGGGGATCTAAGAGTGTGGCAACCCAGTAGTCAGGATTACTTCGAATTCTGACAAACTGGGGGTCATGTTGCAGGTAGTGCAGCAAGAAGGCACTTATGTGTCTTGCGCATCTCGGAGCCCCAAAATTATTTTCCGGGCTAAATGCAGCTAAAAATTATTATTAATTTTAAATCTGGTGGAGCTTAGTATAGATGGCCTAATAGAATCAGTGCTGCACACTGCTACAAAGCCCAAATTATTTTCCAGCCAAGATACAGATAAACATGATTAGTAATTTTAAATCTGGTGGAGCTTAGTATAGATGGCCTAATAGAATCAGTACTGCACACTGCTACAAAGCCCAAATTATTTTCCAGCCAAGATACAGATAAACATGATTAGTCATATTAAATCTGGTGGAGCTTAGTATAGATGGCCTATTAGAATCAGTACTGCACACTGCTGCAAAGCCCAAATTATTTTCCAGCCAAGATACAGATAAACATGATTAGTAATTTGAAAGCTTAAAATGGTTGGTGAGGTGATTTTAACCAATCATCAAGCTTTTACTCTCCCCAGGATGACACAGGGGTAGAAAAGTCGTTTCGGATCCATGATTTGTTCATCTTTATGAACGTGAGTCTGTCTACATTATCAGTGGAGAGCCGCGTGTGCTTATCTGTCAGCACACCACCAGCAGAGCTGAACACACGTTCAGACAGAACGCTGGCTGCGGGGCATGACAAGATTTCCAAGGCGTACGTGGCTAGCTCCGGCCATTTATCCAGATTGGAAGCCCAAAAAGAGCAAGGGTCCAGTGACACAGTCGTGGCTTCAATGTTTACTTGGAGATACTCCTGTACCATCGTCTCTAGGCGTTGACTATGTGTCAGACTTCTTGTCTCCTGTGGCCTTGCAAAGGATGGGCTAAAAAAGTGGTGAAATGATTCCGCAAAATTGATGTTACCAGCAGATACTGTGTTTCTGTTACGGTTTGAGTGCTGAACACTCGACGGTCCCACGGTTGGCAAGTTGGAACTGTGAGATTCACTACGTGCACCACTGGTGTTTTGTGGAAAAGCACATGTAAGATTCTGCAACAGTCTCTGCTGATACTCCTGCATGCGTGCATCCCTTTCTATGGCAGGAATAATTTCTGCAAATTTACTTTTGTACCCGGGATCTAACAGTGTGGCAACCCAGTAGTCAGGATTATTTCTAATTCTCACAATTCGAGGGTCATGTTGTAGGTAGTGCAGCAAGAAGGCACTCATGTGTCTTGCGCATCCAGGAGCACAAAGTCCTTGTTGTGTTGGTGGCGAGGTAACAATCATGCTTCCTTCCTCTGTCCTCTCCCCCCAACCTCGCACAACAGAAATGTGATCAAGGTCTCACTCATCTGATGAGACTTCCATCAGTTCGTCCTCCACTTCTTCCTGGGCTCCTGCACCTTCCTCACTAGTTTGGCTGCTACCATGCGCCCTGGTAAAACCATCTCCCACACTCTCACATGCCTGTCACCTTGGTGCTGCCGACCGTCTGGACCTTGCAGATGTTAGCCCTTCCGCATACAACTCCTCCTCCTCTACTTCCTCCACCTCCTCTTGTGCCACCACCTGACTCCGAATTCTGTTTAACATGTGCTCCAGCATGTAAATCACCGGAATAGTCATGCTGATAATGGCATCGTCAGCACTAAACATCTTCGTCGCCATTTCAAAACTGTGTAGAAGGGTGCATAGGTCCCTGATCTGAGACCACTCCTCCAGTGTGATTTGCCCCACCTCTGAATCTCGTTGGCCCAGGCTATACGTCAGAACGTATTGCACCAGGGCTTGTCGGTGCTGCCACAGTCGCTGCAACATGTGCAGAGTTGAATTCCACCGGGTAGGCACATCGCATTTTAGCCGGTGAAGTGGCAGGCCCAACGACTTCTGTAGAGATGTAGTCGCTGAGCTGCGGGATGCGAACGGCGGAAGTGAGCACACAGCGACCGTGCCCTCTGCAGAAGGCCATCTAGTCCGGGATAGTGGGCTAAAAATTGCTGGACAACCTGGTTCAACACGTGAGCCATACAAGGCATGTGTGTGACATTGCCCCAGCGAAGGGCCGCACCCAGGTTTGCAGCATTGTGGCACTCAGCCTTCCCTGGTTTCAGGTCCAGTGGAGACAACCATTCATGAAATTGGTTCTCCAGAGCTAACCACAACTCCTCAGCTGTGTGACTCACATTTCCCAGACATTTCAAAGTAAAAACCGCCTGATAACGTTGAGCCCTACTGCCAGCATAGTAAGGAGGTGTGCAGGATCCCTTCTGCGCAGTTAGAAAGCTTGTGGTATGACCAGACCGGCTTTGGGTGCAGGTGGAGGACCGAGAGGAGGTTGAGGAGGCAGAAGCAGTGGAGGAACTTTGAGATAAAGAGGATTGACGCACAACTCGTGGGGACGGCAAGACTTGGACAGCAACCCCTTGTCCTGCTGTCACCATAGTTACCCAGTGCCCAGTCAGCGACATGTAACGCCCCTGTCCATGCCTACTCGTCCAAATGTCTGTGGTGAAATGCACCCTGTCACACACAGAGTTTCTCAAAGAAGCGGTGATGTTGTGTGCGACATGCTGGTGGAGCACAGGCACACCTTTCTTTGAGAAGTAGTGCCGACTGGGCATCTGGTACTGGGGCACTGCGATGGACATAAGGTCTCGAAAATCCTCTGTGTCCACCAGGCGGAAAGGCAGCATTTCTGTAGCCAAGAGCTTGCAGATGGTGAAATTCAACCTCTTAGCTTTCTCATGGCTAGGAGGAAATGGTCTTTTACTTGTCCACATCTGAGGGACCGAGGCCTGGGGGTTGTGCTTAGACGGGGTTGATAAGGGTGTCCCCGGCAAACTGCCGGTCTGTGAGGAAGATGCAGGCGGACATGTTAGGTTGCCTTGATCCAAAGGTGGTGCTATCGATGTCGGACAGCGCTCAACACCAGCTGGTGTTACCACCTCCAAAGAAAATGATGACCTGCCAATCACACTGGCTGTTGCGGGTAAAGAGGTGGCAGGTCTGCGTCCCAAAACAGGTGTGACTGCTGTCCCCCCAGTCATAGAGGATGAAGAGGCCGCGGATGCACAAGATGTGGCAGACGGTGGTTGGCCCGGCCGGGTAGGCCGCATTGTAGCACAGTGAGCTTCCCACTGCAACTTATACTTCATGTCCATGTGCCGTTTCATGCATGAAGTACTCAAACTATGTATTTTTTGGCCTCTACTTAGCTTTTGCTGACAAATGTTACAGATAACATGAGTTGGGTCATCTTTATCGATCTGAAAAAATGCCCAGGCTATGCAAGGCTTAGCACCCATGCGACCTGAAGAGCCACCACAACGTGGTGAGAGGCAGAGTTGTGTTTGAGGATGCAGTTGTTGACGTGCTTCCAGTACTACGTCTCTGTCCAGGAAGGCGCAACCTGACCACCTCGTCACTAATATTCTCCTCTACCTCCTCTGCTGACCTCATCTCTTGGCTGACTGTGGGTAGACAGTAAGTGGGATCTCCAACCTCATCATCATCACCCTGTGTGTTATCACACCCGTCGTCCTCAGAGCCAACCTGTTCCTGCCCTGACAAAAAATTAATGTTGTCGCTCCAATCAGGTATTTGAGTCTCATCATCGTCTTCCTCATTGTCTCCACCAACAGGAGTTACAGTTTGGGAATGAGGGTCTACATTATGGTCAGAACCTTCTGCGTCTGGTCCTGGATCCGACTCATAAAGATTCTGGGCATCAGTGCAGATCATTTCCTCGTCTGGATTCACAGAAGCGCTGGAGCCGACCTCTGATTCCCAGGCTATAGTATGAGTAAACAGCTCTGCAGACTCAACCATCTGTTCTACCTCATACTCAGACGGGCAGCTGGAGATTTGGGAGCTGTGAGGAAGCAAGTGCGATTGGGGTGACACCTCTGAGGACTGGAGTATTTGTGATGTTGAAGTTGATGTGGAGGAGAGCCCACTTAAAGGAGCACTTGATATCCGTTGAAGCAACTGCTGTTTTTGTGCCTCATCTGGAATTTGTAGCGATTGGCATGGCCATAAGAAAGGGTTCTTATCACATTGTCCGCTAAAAGAAGTAGACATTTTAGTTTGGCTGGAAGATGGTCTTTCTTCTGCAGATGTTACTGTTGCTTTAACACCTACTCCACGGACACAACCTTTTTTCCCCTTCCCAACACGCCTATTCCCCTTTCCACCAGCAGCAGGCCTTTTTCCACTCGTTTGGGTGGTTAACTAATTCACAACTCTGGAGTTGTTTGCACAAAAAAACAATGGATGGGAACCGAGCAGAGCTGAGTGGCCAAACTGTGGTATTAGGCCAAAACTATTGGCTGGGTTAGATGCAGAAAAAAAATTATATTCAATTTGCAACCTGATGGAGGTCAGTATAGATGGACTAATAGACCAAGTCCCACGCACTGCTAGAAGCCCAAACATTTTTTCAGAGCTAGATGCAGAAAAAAATTATATTCAATTTGCAACCTGGTGGGGGTCAGTATAGATGGACTAATAGAAGAAGCCCCACACACTGCTAGAAGCCCAAATATTTTTTCAGAGCTAGATGCAGAAAAAAATTATTTTTAATTTGCAACCTGATGGAGGTCAGTATAGATGGACTAATAGACCAAGTCCCACACACTGCTAGAAGTCCAAATATTGTTTCAGAGCTAGATGCAGAAAAAAATTATATTCAATTTGCAACCTGATGGAGGTCAGTATAGATGGACTAATAGACCAAGTCCCACACACAGCTAGAAGCCAAAATATTTTTTCAGAGCTAGATGCAGATAAAAATTATTTTTAATTTGCAACCTGATGGAGGTCAGTATAGATGGACTAATAGACCAAGTCCCACACACTGCTAGAAGCCCAAATATTTTTTCAGAGCTAGATGCAGAAAAAAATTATATTCAATTTGCAACCTGATGAAGGTCAGTATAGATGGACTAATAGACCAAGTCACACACACTGCTAGAAGCCCAAATATTTTTTCAGAGCTAGATGCAGAAAAAAATTATATTGAATTTGTAACCTGATGGAGGTCAGTATAGATGGACTAATAGACCAAGTCCCACACACTGCTAGAAGCCCAAATATTTTTTCAGAGCTAGATGCAGAAAAAAATTATATTCAATTTGTAACCTGATGGAGGTCAGTATAGATGGACTAATAGACCAAGTCCCACACACTGCTAGAAGCCCAAATATTTTTTCAGAGCTAGATGCAGAAAAAAATAATATTCAATTTGCAACCTGATGGAGGTCAGTATAGATAGACTAATAGACCAAGTCCCACACACTGCTAGAAGCCCAAATATTTTTTCAGAGCTAGATGCAGATAAAAATTATTTTTAATTTGCAACCTGATGGAGGTCAGTATAGATGGACTAATAGACCAAGTCCCACACACTGGTCGAAGCCCAAATATTATCTCAGGGTTAGATGCAGAAAAAAATAATATTCAATTTGCAATCTGATGGAGGTCAGTATAGATGGACTAATAGACCTAGTCCCACACACTGCTAGAAGCCCAAATATTTTTTCAGAGCTAGATGCAGAAAAAAATTATATTCAATTTGCAACCTGATGGAGGTCAGTATAGATGGACTAATAGACCAAGTCGCAGACACTGCTAGAAGCCCAAATATTTTTACAGAGCTAGATGCAGATAAAAATTATTTTTAATCTGCAAACTGATGGAGGTCAGTATAGATGGACTAATAGACCAAGTCCCACACACTGCTAGAAGCCCAAATATTTTTTCACAGCTAGATGCAGAAAAAAATTATATTCAATTTCCAACCTGGTGGAGGTCAGTAGAGATGGACTAATAAGTCCCACACACTGCTAGAAGCCCAAATATTCTTTCAGGGTTAGATGCAGAAAAAAATAATATTCAATTTGCAATCTGATGGAGGTCAGTATAGATGGACTAATGAAGATTTCCCAAACACTGCTAGAAGCCCAAATATTTTTTCAGAGCTAGATGCAGATAAAAATTATTTTTAATTTGCAACCTGATGGAGGTCAGTATAGATGGACTAATAGAACAAGTCCCACACACTGCTAGAAGCCCAAATATTTTTTCCGAGCTAGATGCAGAAAAAAATTATATTCAATTTGCAAAATGGTGGAGGTCAGTTTAGATGGACTAATAGAACAAGACCCCCACACTGCTAGAAGCAGAAATATTTTTTCAGAGCTAGATGCAGAAAAAAATTATATTCAATTTGCAATCTGGTGGAGGTCAGTATAGATGGACTAATAGAACAAGTCCCACACACTGCTAGAAGCCCAAATATTCTTTCAGGGCTAGATGCAGAAAAAAATAATATTCAATTTGCAATCTGATGGAGGTCAGTATAGATGGACTAATAGAACAAGTTCCACACACTGCTAGAAGCCCAAATATTTTTTCAGAGCTAGATGCAGATAAAAATTATTTTTAATTTGCAACCTGATGGAGGTCAGTATAGATGGACTAATAGACCAAGTCCCACACACTGCTAGAAGCCCAAATACTTTTTCAGAGCTAGATGCAGAAAAAAATTATATTGAATTTGCAACCTGATGGAGGTCAGTATATATGGACTAATAGACCAATTCCCACACACTGCTAGAAGCCCAAATATTTTTTCAGAGCTAGATGCAGATAAAAATTATTTTTAATTTGCAATCTGATGGAGGGGAGTGTAGATGGTCTAATAGACCAAGTCCCACACACTGCTAGAAGCCCAAATATTTTTTCAGAGCTAGATGCAGAAAAAAATTATATTCAATTTGCAACCTGGTGGAGGTCAGTATAGATGGACTAATAGAACAAGACCCCCACACTGCTAGAACCCCAAATATTTTTTCAGAGCTAGATGCAGAAAAAAATTATATCTAATTTCCAATCTGGTGGAGGTCAGCATAGATGGACTAAAAGAACAAGTCCCACACACTGCTAGAAGCCCAAATATTTTTTCAGAGCTAGATGCAGAAAAAAATTATATCCAATTTGCAATCTGGTGGAAGTCAGCATAGATGGACTAAAGGAACAAGTCCCACACACTGCTAGAAACCCAAATATTTTTTCAGAGCTAGATGCAGATAAAAATTATTTTTAATTTGCAACCTGATGGAGGTCAGTATAGATGGACTAATAGACCAAGTCCCACACACTGCTAGAAGCCCAAATATTTTTTCAGAGCTAGATGCAGAAAAAAATTAAATTCAATTTGCAACCTGATGGAGGTCATTATAGATGGACTAATATAACAAGTCCCACACACTGCTGGAAGCCCAAATATTTTTTCAGAGCTAGATGCAGATAACAATTATTTTTAATTTGCAACCTGATGGAGGTCAGTATAGATGGACTAATAGACCAAGTCCCATACACTGCTAGAAGCCCAAAAATTTTTTTCAGAGCTAGATGCAGATAAATTTTTTTTTAATATGCAACCTGATGGAGGTCAGTATAGATGGACGAATAGACCAAGTCCCACACACTGCTAGAAGCCCAAATATTTTTTCAGAGGTAGATGCAGATAAAAATTATTTTTAATTTGCAACCTGATGGAGGTCAGTATAGATGGACTAATAGACCAAGTCCCACACACTGCTAGAAGCCCAAATATTTTTTCAGAGCTAGATGCAGAAAAAAATTTAATTCAATTTGCAACCTGATTTAGGTTAGTATAGATGGACTAATAGACCAAGTCCCACACACTGCTAGAAGCCCAAATATTTTTTCAGAGCTAGATGCAGAAAAAAATTATATTCAATTTGCAATCTGGTGGAGGTCATTATAGATGGACTAAAAGAACAAGTCCCACACACTGCTGGAATCCCAAATATTTTTTCAGAGCTAGATGCAGATAAAAATTATTTTTAATTTGCAACCTCATGGAGGTCAGTATAGATGGACTAATCGACCAAGTCCCACACACTGCTAGAAGCCGAAATATTTTTTCAGAGCTAGATGCATATAAAAATTATATTGAATTTGCAACCTGATGGAGGTCAGTATAGATGGACTAATATACCAAGTCCCACACACTGATAGAAGCTCAAATATTTTTTCAGAGCTAGATGCAGAAAAAAATTATTTTTAATTTGCAACCTGATGGAGGTCAGTATAGATGGACTAATAGACCAAGTCCCACACACTGCTAGAAGCCCAAATACTTTTTCAGAGCTAGATGCAGAAAAAAATTATATTGAATTTGCAGCCTGATGGAGGTCAGTATAGATGGACTAATAGACCAAGTCCCACACACTGATAGAAGCTCAAATATTTTTTCAGAGCTAGATGCAGAAAAAAATTATTTTTAATTTGCAACCTGATGGAGGTCAGTATAGATGGACTAATAGAACAAGTCCCACACACTGCTAGAAGCCCAAATATTCTTTCAGGGCTAGATGCAGATAAAAATTATTTTTAATTTGCAACCTGATGGAGATCAGTATAGATGGACTAATAGACCAAGTCCCACACACTGCTAGAAGCCCAAATATTTTTTTCAGAGCTAGATGCAGATAAATTTTTTTTTAATATGCAACCTGATGGAGGTCAGTATAGTTGGACGAATAGACCAAGTCCCACACATTGCTAGAAGCCCAAATATTTTTTCAGAGCTAGATGCAGATAAAAATTATTTTTAATTTGCAACCTGATGGAGGTCAGTATAGATGGACTAATAGACCAAGTCCCACACACTGCTAGAAGCCCAAATATTTTTTCAGAGCTAGATGCAGAAAAAAATTATATTCAATTTGCAACCTGGTGGAGGTCAGTATAGATGGACTAATAGAACAAGTCCCACACACTGCTAGAAGCCCAAATATTTTTTCAGAGCTAGATGCAGAAAAAAATTATATTCAATTTGCATCCTAATGGAGGTCAGTATAGATGGATTAATAGAACAAGTCCCACACACTGCTAGAAGCCCAAATATTTTTTCAGAGCTAGATGCAGATAAAAATTATTTTTAATTTGCAACCTGGTGGAGGTCAGTATAGATGGACTAATAGGCCAAGTCCCACACACTGCTAGAAGCCCAAATATTTTTTTCAGAGCTAGATGCAGATAAATTTTTTTTTTAATATGCAACCTGATGGAGGTCAGTATAGATGGACGAATAGACCAAGTCCCATACACTGCTAGAAGCCCAAATATTTTTTCAGAGCTAGATGCAGATAAAAAATATTTTTAACTTGCAACATGATGGAGGTCAGTATAGATCGACTAATAGACCAAGTCCCACACACTGCTAGAAGCTCAAACATTTTTTCAGAGCTAGATGCAGATAAAAATTATTTTCAATTTGCAACCTGGTGGAAGTCAGTATAGATGGACTAATAGACCAAGTCCCACACACTGCTAGAAGCCCAAATATTCTTTCAGGGCTAGATGCAGAAAAAAATTATATTCAATTTGCAATCTGATGGAGGTCAGTATAGATGGACTAATAGACCAAGTCCCACACACTGCTAGAAGCCCAAATATTTTTTCAGAGCTAGATGCAGATAAAAATTATTTTTAATTTGCAACCTGATGGAGGTCAGTACAGATGGACTAATAGACCGAGTCCCACACACTGCTAGAAGTCCAAATATTTTTTCAGAGCTAGATGCAGATAAAAATTATTTTTAATTTGCAACCTGATGGAGGTCAGTACAGATGGACGAGTAGACCAAGTCCCACACACTGCTAGAAGCCCAAATATTTTTTCAGAGCTAGATGCAGAAAAAAATTATATTCACTTTGCATCCTGATGAAGGTCAGTATAGATCGACTAATAGAACAAGTCCCACACACTGCTAGAAGCCCAAATATTTTTTCAGAGCTAGATGCAGATAAAAGTTATTTTTAATTTGCAACCTGATGGAGGTCAGTAAAGATGGACTAATAGACCAAGTCTCACACACTGCTAGAAGCCCAAATATTTTTTCAGCGCTAGATGCAGAAAAAAATTATATTCAATTTGCAACCTGGTGGAGGTCAGTATAGATGGACTAATAGAACAAGTCCCACACACTGCTAGAAGCCCAAATATTTTTTCAGAGCTAGATGCAGAAAAAAATTATATTCAATTTGCATCCTAATGGAGGTCAGTATAGATGGATTATTAGAACAAGTCCCACACACTGCTAGAAGCCCAAATATTTTTTCAGAGCTAGATGCAGATAAAAATTATTTTTAATTTGCAACCTGATGGAGGTCAGTATAGATGGACTAATAGACCAAGTCCCACACACTGCTAGAAGCCCAAATATTTTTTCAGAGCTAGATGAAGAAAAAAATTATATTCAATTTGCAACATGAAGGAGGTCAGTATAGATGGACTAATAGACAAAGTCCCACACACTGCTAGAAGCCCAAATATTTTTTCAGAGCTAGATGCAGAAAAAAATTATTTTTAATTTGCAACCTGATGGAGCTCAGTATAGATGGACTAATAGACCAAGTCCCACACACTGCTAGAAGCCCAAATATTTTTTCAGAGCTAGATGCAGAAAAAAATTATATTCAATTTGCAACCTGATGGAGGTCAGTATAGATGGACTAATAGAACAAGTCCCACACACTGCTAGAAGCCCAAATATTTTTTCAGAGCTAGATGCAGATAAAAATTATTTTTAATTTGCAACCTGATGGAGGTCAGTATAGATGGACTAACCGACCAAGTCCCACACACTGCTCGAAGCCCAAATATTTTTTCAGAGCTAGATGCAGATAAAAATTATTTTTAATTTGCAACCTGATAGAGGTCAGTATAGATGGACTAATAGACCAAGTCCCACACACTGCTAGAAGCCCAAATATTTTTTCAGAGCTAGATGCAGATAAAAATTATTTTTAATTTGCAACCTGATGGAGGTGAGTGTAGATGGACTAATAGACCAAGTCCCACACACTGCTAGAAGCCCAAATATTTTTTCAGAGCTAGATGCAGAAAAAAATTATATTGAATTTGCAACCTGATGGAGGTCAGTATAGCTGGACTAACAGAACAAGTCCCACACACTGCTAGAAGCCCAAATATTTTTTCAGAGCTAGATGCAGAAAAAAATTATATTCAATTTGCAACCTGGTGGAGGTCAGTATGGATGGACTAATAGAACAAGTCCCACACACTGCTAGAAGCCCAAATATTTTTTCAGAGCTAGATGCAGAAAAAAATTATATTCAATTTGCAACCTGGTGGAGGTCAGTATAGATGGACTAATAGACCAAGTACCACACACTGCTAGAAGCACAAATATTTTTTCAGAGCTAGATGCAGAAAAAAATTATATTGAATTTGCAACCTGATGGAAGTCAGTATAGATGGACTAATAGACCAAGTCCCACACACTGCTAGAAGCCCAAATATTTTTTCAGAGCTAGATGCAGAAAAAAATATTTTTAGTTTGCAACCTGATGGAGGTCAGTATAGATGGACTAATAGAACAAGTCCCACACACTGCTAGAAGCCCAAATATTTTTTTCAGAGCTAGATGCAGATAAAAAAATTTTTTAATATGCATCCTGATGGAGGTCAGTATAGATGGACTCATAGACCAAGTCCCACACACTGCTAGAAGCCCAAATATTTTTTCAGAGCTAGAAGCAGATAAAAATTATTTTTAATTTGCAACCTGATGGAGGTCAGTATAGATGGACTAATAGAACAAGTCCCACACACTGCTAGAAGCCCAAATATTTTTTCAGAGCTAGATGCAGATAAAAATTATTTTTAATTTGCAACCTGATGGAGGTGAGTGTAGATGGACTAATAGACCAAGTCCCACACACTGCTAGAAGCCCAAATATTTTTTCAGAGCTAGATGCAGATAAAAATTAATTTTAATTTGCAACCTGATGGAGGTGAGTGTAGATGGACTAATAGACCAAGTCCCACACACTGCTAGAAGCCCAAATATTTTTTCAGAGCTAGATGCTGAAAAAAATTATATTCAATTTGCAACCTGGTGGAGGTCAGTATAGATGGACTAATAGACCAAGTCCCACACACTGCTAGAAGCCCAAATATTTTTTCAGAGCTAGATGCAGAAAAAATTATATTCAATTTGCAACCTGGTGTAGGTCAGTATGGATGGACTAATAGAACAAGTCCCACACACTGCTAGAAGCCCAATTATTTTTTCAGAGCTAGATGCAGAAAAAAATTATATTGAATTTGCAACCTGATGGAGGTCAGTATAGATGGACTAATAGACCAAGTCCCACACACTGATAGAAGCCCAAATATTTTTTCAGAGCTAGATGCAGATAAAAATTATTTTTAATTTGCAACCTGATGGAGGTCAGTATAGATGGACTAATAGAACAAGTCCCACACACTGCTAGAAGCCCAAATATTTTTTCAGAGAAAGATGCAGAAAAAAATTATATTCAATTTGCAACCTGATGGAGGTCAGTATAGATGGACTAATAGGCCAAGTCCAACACACTGCTAGAAGCCCAAATATTTTTTCAGAGCTAGATGCGGAAAAAAATTATATTCAATTTGCAACCTGGTGGAGGTCAGTATAGATGGACTAATAGAACAAGTCCCACACACTGCTAGAAGCCCAAATATTTTTTCAGAGCTAGATGCATATAAAAATATTTTTAGTTTGCAACCTGATGGAGGTCAGTACAGATGGACTAATAGACCAAGTCCCACACACTGCTAGAAGCCCAAATATTTTTTTCAGAGAAAGATGCAGATAAAAAAATTTTTTAATATGCAACCTGATGGAGGTCAGTATAGATGGACTAATAGACCAAGTCCCACACACTGATAGAAGCCCAAATATTTTTTCAGAGCTAGATGCAGATAAAAATTATTTTTAATTTGCAAACTGATCGAGGTCAGTATAGATGGACTAATAGACCAAGTACCACACACTGCTAGAAGCCCAAATATTTTTTCAGAGCTAGATGCAGATAAAAATTATTTTTAATTTGCAACCTGATGGAGGTGAGTGTAGATGGACTAATAGACCAAGTCCCACACACTGCTAGAAGCCCAAATATTTTTTCAGAGCTAGATGCAGAAAAAAATTAAATTCAATTTGCAACCTGGTGGAGGTCATTATAGATGGATTAATAGAACAAGTCGCACACACTGCTAGAAGCCCAAATATTTTTTCAGAGCTAGATGCAGAAAAAAATTATCTTTAATTTGCAACCTGATGGAGGTCAGTATAGATGGACTAATAGAACAAGTCCCACACACTGCTAGAAGCCCAAATATTCTTTCAGGGCTAGATGCAGAAAAAAATAATATTCAATTTGCAATCTGATGGAGGTCAGTATAGATGGACTAATAGAACAAGTTCCACAAACTGCTAGAAGCTCAAATATTTTTTCAGAGCTAGATGTAGAAAAAAATTATATTCAATTTGCAACCTGGTGGAGGTCAGTATAGATGGACTAATAGAACAAGTCCCACACACTGCTAGAAGCCCAAATATTTTTTCAGAGCTAGATGCAGATAAAAATTATTTTTCATTTGCAACCTGATGGAGGTCAGTATAGATGGACTAAAAGACCAAGTCTCACACACTGCTAGAAGCACAAATATTTTTTCAGAGCTAAATGCAGAAAAAAATTATATTGAATTTGCAACCTGATGGAAGTCAGTATAGATCGATTAATAGACCAAGTCCCACACACTGCTAGAAGCTCAAACATTTTTTCAGAGCTAGATGCCGAAAAAAATATTTTTAGTTTGCAAACTGATGGAGGTCAGTATAGATGGACTAATAGACCAAGTCCCACACACTGCTAGAAGCCCAAATATTTTTTCAGAGCTAGAAGCAGATAAAAATTATTTTTAATTTGCAACCTGATGGAGATCAGTATAGATGGACTAATACACCAAGTCCCACACACTGCTAGAAGCCCAAATATTTTTTCAAAGCTAGATGCAGGTAAAAATTATTTTTAATTTGCAACCTGATGGAGGTGAGTGTAGATGGACTAATAGACCAAGTCCCACACACTGCTAGAAGCCCAAATATTTTTTCAGAGCTAGATGCAGAAAAAAATTAAATTCAATTTGCAACCTGGTGGAGGTCAGTATAGATGGACTAATAGAACAAGTCCCACACACTGCTAGAAGCCCAAATATTTTTTCAGAGCTAGATGCAGAAAAAAACTATATTCAATTTGCAACCTGATGGAGGTCAGTATAGATGGACTAATAGAACAAGTCCCACACACTGCTAGAAGCCCAAATATTTTTTCAGAGCTAGATGCAGATAAAAATTATTTTTAATTTGCAACCTGATGGAGGTCAGTATAGATGGACTAATAGACAAAGTCCCACACAGTGCTAGAAGCCCAAATATTTTTTCAGAGCTAGATGCAGAAATAAATTAAATTCAATTTGCAACCTGATGGAGGTCAGTTTAGATGAACTAATAGACCAAGTCCCACACACTGCTAGAGGCCCACATATTTTTTCAGAGCTAGATGCAGATAAAAATTATTTTTAGTTTGCAACCTGATGGAGATCAGTATAGATGGACGAATAGACCAAGTCCCACACACTGCTAGAAGCCCAAATATTTTTTCAGAGCTAGATGCAGAAAAAAATTATATTGAATTTGCAACCTGATGGAGGTCAGTATAGATGGACTAACAGAACAAGTCCCTCACACTGCTAGAAGCCCAAATATTTTTTCAGAGCTAGATGCAGAAAAAAATTATATTCAATTTGCAACCTGGTGGAGGTCAGTATGGATGGACTAATAGAACAAGTCCCACACACTGCTAGAAGCCCAAATATTTTTTCAGAGCTAGATGCAGAAAAAAATTATGTTCAATTTGCAACCTGGTGGAGGTCAGTATAGATGGACTAATAGACCAAGTCCCACACACTGCTAGAAGCACAAATATTTTTTCAGAGCTAGATGCAGAAAAAAATTATATTGAATTTGCAACCTGATGGAAGTCAGTATAGATGGACTAATAGACCAAGTCCCACACACTGCTAGAAGCCCAAATATTTTTTCAGAGCTAGATGCAGAAAAAAATATTTTTAGTTTGCAACCTGATGGAGGTCAGTATAGATGGACTAATAGAACAAGTCCCACACACTGCTAGAAGCCCAAATATTTTTTTCAGAGCTAGATGCAGATAAAATTTTTTTTTAATATGCATCCTGATGGAGGTCAGTATAGATGGACTCATAGACCAAGTCCCACACACTGCTAGAAGCCCAAATATTTTTTCAGAGCTAGAAGCAGATAAAAATTATTTTTAATTTGCAACCTGATGGAGGTCAGTATAGATGGACTAATAGAACAAGTCCCACACACTGCTAGAAGCCCAAATATTTTTTCAGAGCTAGATGCAGATAAAAATTATTTTTAATTTGCAACCTGATGGAGGTGAGTGTAGATGGACTAATAGACCAAGTCCCACACACTGCTAGAAGCCCAAATATTTTTTCAGAGCTAGATGCAGAAAAAAATATTTTTAGTTTGCAACCTGATGGAGGTCAGTATAGATGGACTAATAGAACAAGTCCCACACACTGCTAGAAGCCCAAATATTTTTTTCAGAGCTAGATGCAGATAAAATTTTTTTTTAATATGCATCCTGATGGAGGTCAGTATAGATGGACTCATAGACCAAGTCCCACACACTGCTAGAAGCCCAAATATTTTTTCAGAGCTAGAAGCAGATAAAAGTTATTTTTAATTTGCAACCTGATGGAGGTCAGTATAGATGGACTAATAGAACAAGTCCCACACACTGCTAGAAGCCCAAATATTTTTTCAGAGCTAGATGCAGATAAAAATTATTTTTAATTTGCAACCTGATGGAGGTGAGTGTAGATGGACTAATAGACCAAGTCCCACACACTGCTAGAAGCCCAAATATTTTTTCAGAGCTAGATGCAGATAAAAATTAATTTTAATTTGCAACCTGATGGAGGTGAGTGTAGATGGACTAATAGACCAAGTCCCACACACTGCTAGAAGCCCAAATATTTTTTCAGAGCTAGATGCAGAAAAAAATTATATTCAATTTGCAACCTTGTGGAGGTCAGTATAGATGGACTAATAGACCAAGTCCCACACACTGCTAGAAGCCCAAATATTTTTTCAGAGCTAGATGCAGAAAAAAATTATATTCAATTTGCAACCTGGTGGAGGTCAGTATGGATGGACTAATAGAACAAGTCCCACACACTGCTAGAAGCCCAAATATTTTTTCAGAGCTAGATGCAGAAAAAAATTATGTTCAATTTGCAACCTGGTGGAGGTCAGTATAGATGGACTAATAGACCAAGTCCCACACACTGCTAGAAGCACAAATATTTTTTCAGAGCTAGATGCAGAAAAAAATTATATTGAATTTGCAACCTGATGGAAGTCAGTATAGATGGACTAATAGACCAAGTCCCACACACTGCTAGAAGCCCAAATATTTTTTCAGAGCTAGATGCAGAAAAAAATATTTTTAGTTTGCAACCTGATGGAGGTCAGTATAGATGGACTAATAGAACAAGTCCCACACACTGCTAGAAGCCCAAATATTTTTTTCAGAGCTAGATGCAGATAAAATTTTTTTTTAATATGCATCCTGATGGAGGTCAGTATAGATGGACTCATAGACCAAGTCCCACACACTGCTAGAAGCCCAAATATTTTTTCAGAGCTAGAAGCAGATAAAAATTATTTTTAATTTGCAACCTGATGGAGGTCAGTATAGATGGACTAATAGAACAAGTCCCACACACTGCTAGAAGCCCAAATATTTTTTCAGAGCTAGATGCAGATAAAAATTATTTTTAATTTGCAACCTGATGGAGGTGAGTGTAGATGGACTAATAGACCAAGTCCCACACACTGCTAGAAGCCCAAATATTTTTTCAGAGCTAGATGCAGAAAAAAATATTTTTAGTTTGCAACCTGATGGAGGTCAGTATAGATGGACTAATAGAACAAGTCCCACACACTGCTAGAAGCCCAAATATTTTTTTCAGAGCTAGATGCAGATAAAATTTTTTTTTAATATGCATCCTGATGGAGGTCAGTATAGATGGACTCATAGACCAAGTCCCACACACTGCTAGAAGCCCAAATATTTTTTCAGAGCTAGAAGCAGATAAAAGTTATTTTTAATTTGCAACCTGATGGAGGTCAGTATAGATGGACTAATAGAACAAGTCCCACACACTGCTAGAAGCCCAAATATTTTTTCAGAGCTAGATGCAGATAAAAATTATTTTTAATTTGCAACCTGATGGAGGTGAGTGTAGATGGACTAATAGACCAAGTCCCACACACTGCTAGAAGCCCAAATATTTTTTCAGAGCTAGATGCAGATAAAAATTAATTTTAATTTGCAACCTGATGGAGGTGAGTGTAGATGGACTAATAGACCAAGTCCCACACACTGCTAGAAGCCCAAATATTTTTTCAGAGCTAGATGCAGAAAAAAATTATATTCAATTTGCAACCTTGTGGAGGTCAGTATAGATGGACTAATAGACCAAGTCCCACACACTGCTAGAAGCCCAAATATTTTTTCAGAGCTAGATGCAGAAAAAAATTATATTCAATTTGCAACCTGGTGGAGGTCAGTATGGATGGACTAATAGAACAAGTCCCACACACTGCTAGAAGCCCAAATATTTTTTCAGAGCTAGATGCAGAAAAAAATTATATTGAATTTGCAACCTGATGGAGGTCAGTATAGATGGACAAATAGACCAAGTCCCACACACTGATAGAAGCCCAAATATTTTTTCAGAGCTAGATGCAGATAAAAATTATTTTTAATTTGCAACCTGATGGAGGTCAGTATAGATGGACTAATAGAACAAGTCCCACACACTGCTAGAAGCCCAAATATTTTTTCAGAGAAAGATGCAGAAAAAAATTATATTCAATTTGCAACCTGATGGAGGTCAGTATAGATGGACTAATAGGCCAAGTCCAACACACTGCTAGAAGCCCAAATATTTTTTCAGAGCTAGATGCGGAAAAAAATTATATTCAATTTGCAACCTGGTGGAGGTCAGCATAGATGGACTAATAGAACAAGTCCCACACACTGCTAGAAGCCCAAATATTTTTTCAGAGCTAGATGCATATAAAAATTATTTTTCATTTGCAACCTGATGGAGGTTAGTATAGATGGACTAATAGACCAAGTCTCACACCCTGCTAGAAGCACAAATATTTTTTCAGAGCTAGATGTAGAAAAAAATTATATTGAATTTGCAACCTGATGGAAGTCAGTATAGATGGACTAATAGACCAAGTCCCACACACTGCTAGAAGCCCAAATATTGTTTCAGAGCTAGATGCAGAAAAAAATATTTTTAGTTTGCAACCTGATGGAGGTCAGTACAGATGGACTAATAGACCAAGTCCCACACACTGCTAGAAGCCCAAATATTTTTTTCAGAGCTAGATGCAGATAAAAAAAATTTTAATATGCAACCTGATGGAGGTCAGTATAGATGGACTAATAGACCAAGTCCCACACACTGATAGAAGCCCAAATATTTTTTCAGAGCTAGATGCAGATAAAAATTATTTTTAATTTGCAACCTGATGGAGGTCAGTATAGATGGACTAATAGACCAAGTCCCACACACTGCTAGAAGCCCAAATATTTTTTCAGAGCTAGATGCAGAAAAAAATTATATTCAATTTGCAACCTGGTGGAGGTCAGTATAGATGGACTAATCGAAAAAGTCCCACACACTGCTAGAAGCCCAAATATTTTTTCAGAGCTAGATGCAGAAAAAAACTATATTCAATTTGCAACCTGATGGAGGTCAGTATAGATGGACTAATAGAACAAGTCCCACACACTGCTAGAAGCCCAAATATTTTTTCAGAGCTAGATGCAGATAAAAATTATTTTTAATTTGCAACCTGATGGAGATCAGTATAGATGGACTAATAGACCAAGTCCCACACACTGCTAGAAGGCCAAATATTTTTTCAGAGCTAGATGCAGAAAAAAATTAAATTCAATTTGCAACCTGATGGAGGTCAGTTTAGATGGACTAATAGACCAAGTCCCACACACTGCTAGAGGCCCAAATATTTTTTCAGAGCTAGATGCAGATAAAAATTATTTTTAATTTGCAACCTGATGGAGATCAGTATAGATGGACGAATAGACCAAGTCCCACACACTGCTAGAAGCCCAAATATTTTTTCAGAGCTAGATGCATGAAAAAAATTATATTCAATTTGCAACCTGATGGAGGTCAGTATAGATGGACTAATAGACCAAGTCCCACACACTGCTAGAAGCCCAAATATTTTTTCAGAGCTAGATGCAGATAAAAAAATTTTTTAATATGCAACCTGATGGAGGTCAGTATAGATGGACTAATATACCAAGTCCCACACACTGCTAGAAGCCCAAATATTTTTTCAGAGCTAGATGCAGATAAAAATTATTTTTAATTTGCAACCTGATGGAGGTCAGTATAGATGGACTAATAGACCAAGTCCCACACACTGCTAGAAGCCCAAATATTTTTTCAGAGCTAGATGCAGAAAAAAATTATATTCAATTTGCAACCTGGTGGAGGTCAGTATAGATGGATTAATAGAACAAGTCCCACACACTGCTAGAAGCTCAAATATTTTTTCAGAGCTAGATGCAGAAAAAATCTATATTGAATTTGCAACCTGATGGAGGTCAGTATAGATGGACTAATAGACCAAGTCCCACACACTGCTAGAAGCCCAAATATTTTTTCAGAGCTAGATGCAGATAAAAATTATTTTTAATTTGCAACCTGATGGAGGTCAGTATAGATGGACTAATAGAACAAGTCCCACACACTGCTAGAAGCCCAAATATTTTTTCAGAGCTAGATGCAGATAAAAATTATTTTTAATTTGCAACCTGATGGAGGTGAGTGTAGATGGACTAATAGACCAAGTCCCACACACTGCTAGAAGCCCAAATATTTTTTCAGAGCTAGATGCAGATAAAAATTAATTTTAATTTGCAACCTGATGGAGGTGAGTGTAGATGGACTAATAGACCAAGTCCCACACACTGCTAGAAGCCCAAATATTTTTTCAGAGCTAGATGCAGAAAAAAATTATATTCAATTTGCAACCTTGTGGAGGTCAGTATAGATGGACTAATAGACCAAGTCCCACACACTGCTAGAAGCCCAAATATTTTTTCAGAGCTAGATGCAGAAAAAAATTATATTCAATTTGCAACCTGGTGGAGGTCAGTATGGATGGACTAATAGAACAAGTCCCACACACTGCTAGAAGCCCAAATATTTTTTCAGAGCTAGATGCAGAAAAAAATTATATTGAATTTGCAACCTGATGGAGGTCAGTATAGATGGACAAATAGACCAAGTCCCACACACTGATAGAAGCCCAAATATTTTTTCAGAGCTAGATGCAGATAAAAATTATTTTTAATTTGCAACCTGATGGAGGTCAGTATAGATGGACTAATAGAACAAGTCCCACACACTGCTAGAAGCCCAAATATTTTTTCAGAGAAAGATGCAGAAAAAAATTATATTCAATTTGCAACCTGATGGAGGTCAGTATAGATGGACTAATAGGCCAAGTCCAACACACTGCTAGAAGCCCAAATATTTTTTCAGAGCTAGATGCGGAAAAAAATTATATTCAATTTGCAACCTGGTGGAGGTCAGCATAGATGGACTAATAGAACAAGTCCCACACACTGCTAGAAGCCCAAATATTTTTTCAGAGCTAGATGCATATAAAAATTATTTTTCATTTGCAACCTGATGGAGGTTAGTATAGATGGACTAATAGACCAAGTCTCACACCCTGCTAGAAGCACAAATATTTTTTCAGAGCTAGATGTAGAAAAAAATTATATTGAATTTGCAACCTGATGGAAGTCAGTATAGATGGACTAATAGACCAAGTCCCACACACTGCTAGAAGCCCAAATATTGTTTCAGAGCTAGATGCAGAAAAAAATATTTTTAGTTTGCAACCTGATGGAGGTCAGTACAGATGGACTAATAGACCAAGTCCCACACACTGCTAGAAGCCCAAATATTTTTTTCAGAGCTAGATGCAGATAAAAAAAATTTTAATATGCAACCTGATGGAGGTCAGTATAGATGGACTAATAGACCAAGTCCCACACACTGATAGAAGCCCAAATATTTTTTCAGAGCTAGATGCAGATAAAAATTATTTTTAATTTGCAACCTGATGGAGGTGAGTGTAGATGGACTAATAGACCAAGTCCCACACACTGCTAGAAGCCCAAATATTTTTTCAGAGCTAGATGCAGAAAAAAATTATATTCAATTTGCAACCTGGTGGAGGTCAGTATAGATGGACTAATCGAAAAAGTCCCACACACTGCTAGAAGCCCAAATATTTTTTCAGAGCTAGATGCAGAAAAAAACTATATTCAATTTGCAACCTGATGGAGGTCAGTATAGATGGACTAATAGAACAAGTCCCACACACTGCTAGAAGCCCAAATATTTTTTCAGAGCTAGATGCAGATAAAAATTATTTTTAATTTGCAACCTGATGGAGATCAGTATAGATGGACTAATAGACCAAGTCCCACACACTGCTAGAAGGCCAAATATTTTTTCAGAGCTAGATGCAGAAAAAAATTAAATTCAATTTGCAACCTGATGGAGGTCAGTTTAGATGGACTAATAGACCAAGTCCCACACACTGCTAGAGGCCCAAATATTTTTTCAGAGCTAGATGCAGATAAAAATTATTTTTAATTTGCAACCTGATGGAGATCAGTATAGATGGACGAATAGACCAAGTCCCACACACTGCTAGAAGCCCAAATATTTTTTCAGAGCTAGATGCATGAAAAAAATTATATTCAATTTGCAACCTGATGGAGGTCAGTATAGATGGACTAATAGACCAAGTCCCACACACTGCTAGAAGCCCAAATATTTTTTCAGAGCTAGATGCAGATAAAAAAATTTTTTAATATGCAACCTGATGGAGGTCAGTATAGATGGACTAATATACCAAGTCCCACACACTGCTAGAAGCCCAAATATTTTTTCAGAGCTAGATGCAGATAAAAATTATTTTTAATTTGCAACCTGATGGAGGTCAGTATAGATGGACTAATAGACCAAGTCCCACACACTGCTAGAAGCCCAAATATTTTTTCAGAGCTTGATGCAGAAAAAAATTACTTTTAATTTGCAACCTGATGGAGGTGAGTGTAGATGGACTAATAGACCAAGTCCCACACACTGCTAGAAGCCCAAATATTTTTTCAGAGCTAGATGCAGAAAAAAATTATATTCAATTTGCAACCTGGTGGAGGTCAGTATAGATGGATTAATAGAACAAGTCCCACACACTGCTAGAAGCCCAAATATTTTTTCAGAGCTAGATGCAGAAAAAATCTATATTGAATTTGCAACCTGATGGAGGTCAGTATAGATGGACTAATAGACCAAGTCCCACACACTGCTAGAAGCCCAAATATTTTTTCAGAGCTAGATGCAGATAAAAATTATTTTTAATTTGCAACCTGATGGAGGTCAGTATAGATGGACTAATAGAACAAGTCCCACACACTGCTAGAAGCCCAAATATTTTTTCAGGGCTAGATGCAGATAAAAATTATTTTTAATTTGCAACCTGATGGAGGTCAGTATAGATGGACTAATAGACCAAGTCTCACACACTGCTAGAAGCACAAATATTTTTTCAGAACTAGATGCAGAAAAAAATTATATTCAATTTGCAACCTGATGGAAGTCAGTATAGATGGACTAATAGACCAAGTCCCACACACTGCTAGAAGCCCAAATATTTTTTCAGAGAAAGATGCAGAAAAAAATTATATTCAATTTGCAACCTGATGGAGGTCAGTATAGATGGAATAATAGGCCAAGTCCAACACACTGATAGAAGCCCAAATATTTTTTCAGAGCTAGAAGCAGATAAAAATTATCTTTAATTTGCAACCTGATGGAGGTCAGTATAGATGGACTAATAGAACAAGTCCCACACACTGCTAGAAGCTCAAATATTTTTTCAGAGCTAGATGCAGAAAAAAATTAAATTCAATTTGCAATCTGATGGAGGTCAGTATAGATGGACTAATAGAACAAGTTCCACACACTGCTAGAAGCTCAAATATTTTTTCAGAGCTAGATGCAGAAAAAAATTAAATTCAATTTGCAACCTGATGGAGGTCAGTTTAGATGGACTAATAGACCAAGTCCCACACACTGCTAGAGGCCCACATATTTTTTCAGAGCTAGATGCAGATAAAAATTATTTTTAGTTTGCAACCTGATGGAGATCAGTATAGATGGACGAATAGACCAAGTCCCACACACTGCTAGAAGCCCAAATATTTTTTCAGAGCTAGATGCAGAAAAAAATTATATTGAATTTGCAACCTGATGGAGGTCAGTATAGACGGACTAACAGAACAAGTCCCACACACTGCTAGAAGCCCAAATATTTTTTCAGAGCTAGATGCAGAAAAAAATTATATTCAATTTGCAACCTGGTGGAGGTCAGTATGGATGTACTAAGAGAACAAGTCCCACACACTGCTAGAAGCCCAAATATTTTTTCAGAGCTAGATGCAGAAAAAAATTATATTCAATTTGCAACCTGGTGGAGGTCAGTATAGATGGACTAATAGACCAAGTCCCACACACTGCTAGAAGCACAAATATTTTTTCAGAGCTAGATGCAGAAAAAAATTATATTGAATTTGCAACCTGATGGAAGTCAGTATAGATGGACTAATAGACCAAGTCCCACACACTGCTAGAAGCCCAAATATTTTTTCAGAGCTAGATGCAGAAAAAAATATTTTTAAGTTTGCAACCTGATGGAGGTCAGTATAGATGGACTAATAGAACAAGTCCCACACACTGCTAGAAGCCCAAAAATTTTTTTTTAGAGCTAGATGCAGATAAAAAAATTTTTTAATATGCATCCTGATGGAGGTCAGTATAGATGGACTCATAGACCAAGTCCCACACACTGCTAGAAGCCCAAATATTTTTTCAGAGCTAGAAGCAGATAAAAATTATTTTTAATTTGCAACCTGATGGAGGTGAGTGTAGATGGACTAATAGACCAAGTCCCACACACTGCTAGAAGCCCAAATATTTTTTCAGAGCTAGATGCAGATAAAAATTAATTTTAATTTGCAACCTGATGGAGGTGAGTGTAGATGGACTAATAGACCAAGTCCCACACACTGCTAGAAGCCCAAATATTTTTTCAGAGCTAGATGCAGAAAAAAATTATATTCAGTTTGCAACCTGGTGGAGGTCAGTATAGATGGACTAATAGAACAAGTCCCACACACTGCTAGAAGCCCAAATATTTTTTCAGAGCTAGATGCAGAAAAAAATTATATTGAATTTGCAACCTGATGGAGGTCAGTATAGATGGACTAATAGACCAAGTTCCACACACTGATAGAAGCCCAAATATTTTTTCAGAGCTAGATGCAGAAAAAAATTATATTGAATTTGCAACCTGATGGAGGTCAGTATAGATGGACTAATAGACCAAGTCCCACACACTGATAGAAGCCCAAATATTTTTTCAGAGCTAGATGCAGATAAAAATTATTTTTAATTTGCAACCTGATGGAGGTCAGTATAGATGGACTAATAGAACAAGTCCCACACACAGCTAGAAGCCCAAATATTTTTTCAGAGAAAGATGCAGAAAAAAATTATATTCAATTTGCAACCTGATGGAGGTCAGTATAGATGGACTAATAGGCCAAGTCCAACACACTGCTAGAAGCCCAAATATTTTTTCAGAGCTAGATGCGGAAAAAAATTATATTCAATTTGCAACCTGGTGGAGGTCAGTATAGATGGACTAATAGAACAAGTCCCACACACTGCTAGAAGCCCAAATATTTTTTCAGAGCTAGATGCATATAAAAATTATTTTTCATTTGCAACCTGATGGAGGTTAGTAAAGATGGACTTATAGACCAAGTCTCACACACTGCTAGAAGCACAAATATTTTTTCAGAGCTAGATGCAGATAAAAATTATTTTTAATTTGCAACCTGATGGAGGTGAGTGTAGATGGACTAATAGACCAAGTCCCACACACTGCTAGAAGCCCAAATATTTTTTCAGAGCTAGATGCAGAAAAAAATATTTTTAGTTTGCAACCTGATGGAGGTCAGTATAGATGGACTAATAGAACAAGTCCCACACACTGCTAGAAGCCCAAATATTTTTTTCAGAGCTAGATGCAGATAAAAATTTTTTTTAATATGCATCCTGATGGAGGTCAGTATAGATGGACTCATAGACCAAGTCCCACACACTGCTAGAAGCCCAAATATTTTTTCAGAGCTAGAAGCAGATAAAAATTATTTTTAATTTGCAACCTGATGGAGGTCAGTATAGATGGACTAATAGAACAAGTCCCACACACTGCTAGAAGCCCAAATATTTTTTCAGAGCTAGATGCAGATAAAAATTATTTTTAATTTGCAACCTGATGGAGGTGAGTGTAGATGGACTAATAGACCAAGTCCCACACACTGCTAGAAGCCCAAATATTTTTTCAGAGCTAGATGCAGATAAAAATTAATTTTAATTTGCAACCTGATGGAGGTGAGTGTAGATGGACTAATAGACCAAGTCCCACACACTGCTAGAAGCCCAAATATTTTTTCAGAGCTAGATGCAGAAAAAAATTATATTCAATTTGCAACCTTGTGGAGGTCAGTATAGATGGACTAATAGACCAAGTCCCACACACTGCTAGAAGCCCAAATATTTTTTCAGAGCTAGATGCAGAAAAAAATTATATTCAATTTGCAACCTGGTGGAGGTCAGTATGGATGGACTAATAGAACAAGTCCCACACACTGCTAGAAGCCCAAATATTTTTTCAGAGCTAGATGCAGAAAAAAATTATATTGAATTTGCAACCTGATGGAGGTCAGTATAGATGGACAAATAGACCAAGTCCCACACACTGATAGAAGCCCAAATATTTTTTCAGAGCTAGATGCAGATAAAAATTATTTTTAATTTGCAACCTGATGGAGGTCAGTATAGATGGACTAATAGAACAAGTCCCACACACTGCTAGAAGCCCAAATATTTTTTCAGAGAAAGATGCAGAAAAAAATTATATTCAATTTGCAACCTGATGGAGGTCAGTATAGATGGACTAATAGGCCAAGTCCAACACACTGCTAGAAGCCCAAATATTTTTTCAGAGCTAGATGCGGAAAAAAATTATATTCAATTTGCAACCTGGTGGAGGTCAGCATAGATGGACTAATAGAACAAGTCCCACACACTGCTAGAAGCCCAAATATTTTTTCAGAGCTAGATGCATATAAAAATTATTTTTCATTTGCAACCTGATGGAGGTTAGTATAGATGGACTAATAGACCAAGTCTCACACCCTGCTAGAAGCACAAATATTTTTTCAGAGCTAGATGTAGAAAAAAATTATATTGAATTTGCAACCTGATGGAAGTCAGTATAGATGGACTAATAGACCAAGTCCCACACACTGCTAGAAGCCCAAATATTGTTTCAGAGCTAGATGCAGAAAAAAATATTTTTAGTTTGCAACCTGATGGAGGTCAGTACAGATGGACTAATAGACCAAGTCCCACACACTGCTAGAAGCCCAAATATTTTTTTCAGAGCTAGATGCAGATAAAAAAAATTTTAATATGCAACCTGATGGAGGTCAGTATAGATGGACTAATAGACCAAGTCCCACACACTGATAGAAGCCCAAATATTTTTTCAGAGCTAGATGCAGATAAAAATTATTTTTAATTTGCAACCTGATGGAGGTGAGTGTAGATGGACTAATAGACCAAGTCCCACACACTGCTAGAAGCCCAAATATTTTTTCAGAGCTAGATGCAGAAAAAAATTATATTCAATTTGCAACCTGGTGGAGGTCAGTATAGATGGACTAATCGAAAAAGTCCCACACACTGCTAGAAGCCCAAATATTTTTTCAGAGCTAGATGCAGAAAAAAACTATATTCAATTTGCAACCTGATGGAGGTCAGTATAGATGGACTAATAGAACAAGTCCCACACACTGCTAGAAGCCCAAATATTTTTTCAGAGCTAGATGCAGATAAAAATTATTTTTAATTTGCAACCTGATGGAGATCAGTATAGATGGACTAATAGACCAAGTCCCACACACTGCTAGAAGGCCAAATATTTTTTCAGAGCTAGATGCAGAAAAAAATTAAATTCAATTTGCAACCTGATGGAGGTCAGTTTAGATGGACTAATAGACCAAGTCCCACACACTGCTAGAGGCCCAAATATTTTTTCAGAGCTAGATGCAGATAAAAATTATTTTTAATTTGCAACCTGATGGAGATCAGTATAGATGGACGAATAGACCAAGTCCCACACACTGCTAGAAGCCCAAATATTTTTTCAGAGCTAGATGCATGAAAAAAATTATATTCAATTTGCAACCTGATTGAGGTCAGTATAGATGGACTAATAGACCAAGTCCCACACACTGCTAGAAGCCCAAATATTTTTTCAGAGCTAGATGCAGATAAAAAAATTTTTTAATATGCAACCTGATGGAGGTCAGTATAGATGGACTAATATACCAAGTCCCACACACTGCTAGAAGCCCAAATATTTTTTCAGAGCTAGATGCAGATAAAAATTATTTTTAATTTGCAACCTGATGGAGGTCAGTATAGATGGACTAATAGACCAAGTCCCACACACTGCTAGAAGCCCAAATATTTTTTCAGAGCTTGATGCAGAAAAAAATTACTTTTAATTTGCAACCTGATGGAGGTGAGTGTAGATCGACTAATAGACCAAGTCCCACACACTGCTAGAAGCCCAAATATTTTTTCAGAGCTAGATGCAGAAAAAAATTATATTCAATTTGCAACCTGGTGGAGGTCAGTATAGATGGATTAATAGAACAAGTCCCACACACTGCTAGAAGCCCAAATATTTTTTCAGAGCTAGATGCAGAAAAAATCTATATTGAATTTGCAACCTGATGGAGGTCAGTATAGATGGACTAATAGACCAAGTCCCACACACTGCTAGAAGCCCAAATATTTTTTCAGAGCTAGATGCAGATAAAAATTATTTTTAATTTGCAACCTGATGGAGGTCAGTATAGATGGACTAATAGAACAAGTCCCACACACTGCTAGAAGCCCAAATATTTTTTCAGGGCTAGATGCAGATAAAAATTATTTTTAATTTGCAACCTGATGGAGGTCAGTATAGATGGACTAATAGACCAAGTCTCACACACTGCTAGAAGCACAAATATTTTTTCAGAACTAGATGCAGAAAAAAATTATATTCAATTTGCAACCTGATGGAAGTCAGTATAGATGGACTAATAGACCAAGTCCCACACACTGCTAGAAGCCCAAATATTTTTTCAGAGAAAGATGCAGAAAAAAATTATATTCAATTTGCAACCTGATGGAGGTCAGTATAGATGGAATAATAGGCCAAGTCCAACACACTGATAGAAGCCCAAATATTTTTTCAGAGCTAGAAGCAGATAAAAATTATCTTTAATTTGCAACCTGATGGAGGTCAGTATAGATGGACTAATAGAACAAGTCCCACACACTGCTAGAAGCTCAAATATTTTTTCAGAGCTAGATGCAGAAAAAAATTAAATTCAATTTGCAATCTGATGGAGGTCAGTATAGATGGACTAATAGAACAAGTTCCACACACTGCTAGAAGCTCAAATATTTTTTCAGAGCTAGATGCAGAAAAAAATTAAATTCAATTTGCAACCTGATGGAGGTCAGTTTAGATGGACTAATAGACCAAGTCCCACACACTGCTAGAGGCCCACATATTTTTTCAGAGCTAGATGCAGATAAAAATTATTTTTAGTTTGCAACCTGATGGAGATCAGTATAGATGGACGAATAGACCAAGTCCCACACACTGCTAGAAGCCCAAATATTTTTTCAGAGCTAGATGCAGAAAAAAATTATATTGAATTTGCAACCTGATGGAGGTCAGTATAGATGGACTAACAGAACAAGTCCCACACACTGCTAGAAGCCCAAATATTTTTTCAGAGCTAGATGCAGAAAAAAATTATATTCAATTTGCAACCTGGTGGAGGTCAGTATGGATGTACTAAGAGAACAAGTCCCACACACTGCTAGAAGCCCAAATATTTTTTCAGAGCTAGATGCAGAAAAAAATTATATTCAATTTGCAACCTGGTGGAGGTCAGTATAGATGGACTAATAGACCAAGTCCCACACACTGCTAGAAGCACAAATATTTTTTCAGAGCTAGATGCAGAAAAAAATTATATTGAATTTGCAACCTGATGGAAGTCAGTATAGATGGACTAATAGACCAAGTCCCACACACTGCTAGAAGCCCAAATATTTTTTCAGAGCTAGATGCAGAAAAAAATATTTTTAAGTTTGCAACCTGATGGAGGTCAGTATAGATGGACTAATAGAACAAGTCCCACACACTGCTAGAAGCCCAAAAATTTTTTTTTAGAGCTAGATGCAGATAAAAAAATTTTTTAATATGCATCCTGATGGAGGTCAGTATAGATGGACTCATAGACCAAGTCCCACACACTGCTAGAAGCCCAAATATTTTTTCAGAGCTAGAAGCAGATAAAAATTATTTTTAATTTGCAACCTGATGGAGGTCAGTATAGATGGACTAATAGAACAAGTCCCACACACTGCTAGAAGCCCAAATATTTTTTCAGAGCTAGACGCAGATAAAAATTATTTTTAATTTGCAACCTGATGGAGGTGAGTGTAGATGGACTAATAGACCAAGTCCCACACACTGCTAGAAGCCCAAATATTTTTTCAGAGCTAGATGCAGAAAAAAATTATATTCAGTTTGCAACCTGGTGGAGGTCAGTATAGATGGACTAATAGAACAAGTCCCACACACTGCTAGAAGCCCAAATATTTTTTCAGAGCTAGATGCAGAAAAAAATTATATTGAATTTGCAACCTGATGGAGGTCAGTATAGATGGACTAATAGACCAAGTCCCACACACTGATAGAAGCCCAAATATTTTTTCAGAGCTAGATGCAGAAAAAAATTATATTGAATTTGCAACCTGATGGAGGTCAGTATAGATGGACTAATAGACCAAGTCCCACACACTGATAGAAGCCCAAATATTTTTTCAGAGCTAGATGCAGATAAAAATTATTTTTAATTTGCAACCTGATGGAGGTCAGTATAGATGGACTAATAGAACAAGTCCCACACACAGCTAGAAGCCCAAATATTTTTTCAGAGAAAGATGCAGAAAAAAATTATATTGAATTTGCAACCTGATGGAGGTCAGTATAGATGGACTAATAGACCAAGTCCCACACACTGATAGAAGCCCAAATATTTTTTCAGAGCTAGATGCAGATAAAAATTATTTTTAATTTGCAACCTGATGGAGGTCAGTATAGATGGACTAATAGAACAAGTCCCACACACAGCTAGAAGCCCAAATATTTTTTCAGAGAAAGATGCAGAAAAAAATTATATTCAATTTGCAACCTGATGGAGGTCAGTATAGATGGACTAATAGGCCAAGTCCAACACACTGCTAGAAGCCCAAATATTTTTTCAGAGCTAGATGCGGAAAAAAATTATATTCAATTTGCAACCTGGTGGAGGTCAGTATAGATGGACTAATAGAACAAGTCCCACACACTGCTAGAAGCCCAAATATTTTTTCAGAGCTAGATGCATATAAAAATTATTTTTCATTTGCAACCTGATGGAGGTCAGTATAGATGGACTAATAGAACAAGTCCCACACACAGCTAGAAGCCCAAATATTTTTTCAGAGAAAGATGCAGAAAAAAATTATATTCAATTTGCAACCTGATGGAGGTCAGTATAGATGGACTAATAGGCCAAGTCCAACACACTGCTAGAAGCCCAAATATTTTTTCAGAGCTAGATGCGGAAAAAAATTATATTCAATTTGCAACCTGGTGGAGGTCAGTATAGATGGACTAATAGAACAGGTCCCACACACTGCTAGAAGCCCAAATATTTTTTCAGAGCTAGATGCATATAAAAATTATTTTTCATTTGCAACCTGATGGAGGTTAGTAAAGATGGACTTATAGACCAAGTCTCACACACTGCTAGAAGCACAAATATTTTTTCAGAGCTAGATGTAGAAAAAAATTATATTGAATTTGCAACCTGATGGAAGTCAGTATAGATGGACTAATAGACCAAGTCCCACACACTGCTAGAAGCCCAAATATTGTTTCAGAGCTAGATGCAGAAAAAAATATTTTTAGTTTGCAACCTGATGGAGGTCAGTACAGACGGACTAATAGACCAAGTCCCACACACTGCTAGAAGCCCAAATAATTTTTTCAGAGCTAGATGCAGATAAAAAATTTTTTTAATATGCAACCTTATGGAGGTCAGTATAGATGGACTAATAGACCAAGTCCCACACACTGATAGAAGCCCAAATATTTTTTCAGAGCTAGATGCATGAAAAAAATTATATTCAATTTGCAACCTGATGGCGGTCAGTATAGATGGACTAATAGACCAAGTCCCACACACTGCTAGAAGCCCAAATATTTTTTCAGAGCTAGATGCAGATAAAAAATTTTTTTAATATGCAACCTGATGGAGGTCAGTATAGATGGACTAATATACCAAGTCCCACACACTGCTAGAAGCCCAAATATTTTTTCAGAGCTAGATGCAGATAAAAATTATTTTTAATTTGCAACCTGATGGAGATCAGTATAGATGGACGAATAGACCAAGTCCCACACACTGCTAGAAGGCCAAATATTTTTTCAGAGCTAGATGCATGAAAAAAATTATATTCAATTTGCAACCTGATGGAGGTCAGTTTAGATGGACTAATAGACCAAGTCCCACACACTGCTAGAAGCCCAAATATTTTTTCAGAGCTAGATGCAGATAAAAAAAATTTTTAATATGCAACCTGATGGAGGTCAGTATAGATGGACTAATATACCAAGTCCCACACACTGCTAGAAGCCCAAATATTTTTTCAGAGCTAGATGCAGATAAAAAAATTTTTTAATATGCAACCTGATGGAGGTCAGTATAGATGGACTAATATACCAAGTCCCACACACTGCTAGAAGCCCAAATATTTTTTCAGAGCTAGATGCAGATAAAAATTATTTTTAATTTGCAACCTGATGGAGGTCAGTATAGATGGACTAATAGACCAAGTCCCACACACTGCTAGAAGCCCAAATATTTTTTCAGAGCTTGATGCAGATAAAAATTATTTTTAATTTGCAACCTGATGGAGGTGAGTGTAGATGGACTAATAGACCAAGTCCCACACACTGCTAGAAGCCCAAATATTTTTTCAGAGCTAGATGGAGAAAAAAATTATATTCAATTTGCAACCTGGTGGAGGTCAGTATAGATGGATTAATAGAACAAGTCCCACACACTGCTAGAAGCCCAAATATTTTTTCAGAGCTAGATGCAGAAAAAAATTATATTGAACTTGCAACCTGATGGAGGTCAGTATAGATGGACTAATAGACCAAGTCCCACACACTGCTAGAAGCCCAAATATTTTTTCAGAGCTAGATGCAGATAAAAATTATTTTTAATTTGCAACCTGATGGAGGTCAGTATAGATGGACTAATAGAACAAGTCCCACACACTGCTAGAAACCCAAATATTTTTTCAGGGCTAGATGCAGATAAAAATTATTTTTAATTTGCAACCTGATGGAGGTCAGTATAGATGGACTAATAGACCTAGTCTCACACACTGCTAGAAGCACAAATATTTTTTCAGAACTAGATGCAGAAAAAAATTATATTCAATTTGCAACCTGATGGAAGTCAGTATAGATGGACTAATAGACCAAGTCCCACACACTGCTAGAAGCCCAAATATTTTTTCAGAGAAAGATGCAGAAAAAAATTATATTCAATTTGCAACCTGATGGAGGTCAGTATAGATGGACTAATAGGCCAAGTCCAACACACTGCTAGAAGCCCAAATATTTTTTCAGAGCTAGATGCAGAAAAAAATTATATTGAATTTGCAACCTGATGGAGGTCAGTATAGATGGACTAATAGACCAAGTCCCACACACTGATAGAAGCCCAAATATTTTTTCAGAGCTAGATGCAGATAAAAATTATCTTTAATTTGCAACCTGATGGAGGTCAGTATAGATGGACTAATAGAACAAGTCCCACACACTGCTAGAAGCCCAAATATTCTTTCAGGGCTAGATGCAGAAAAAAATAATATTCAATTTGCAATCTGATGGAGGTCAGTATAGATGGACTAATAGAACAAGTTCCACACACTGCTAGAAGCTCAAATATTTTTTCAGAGCTAGATGCAGAAAAAAATTATATTCAATTTGCAACCTGGTGGAGGTCAGTATAGATGGACTAATAGAACAAGTCCCACACACTGCTAGAAGCCCAAATATTTTTTCAGAGCTAGATGCAGATAAAAATTATTTTTCATTTGCAACCTGATGGAGGTCAGTATAGATGGACTAAAAGACGAAGTCTCACACACTGCTAGAAGCACAAATATTTTTTCAGAGCTAAATGCAGAAAAAAATTATATTGAATTTGCAACCTGATGGAGGTCAGTATAGATGGACTAATAGACCAAGTCCCACACACTGCTAGAAGCCCAAATATTTTTTCAGAGCTAGAAGCAGATAAAAATTATTTTTAATTTGCAACCTGATGGAGGTCAGTATAGATGGACTAATACACCAAGTCCCACACACTGCTAGAAGCCCAAATATTTTTTCAAAGCTAGATGCAGGTGAAAATTATTTTTAATGTGCAACCTGATGGAGGTGAGTGTAGATGGACTAATAGACCAAGTCCCACACACTGCTAGAAGCCCAAATATTTTTTCAGAGCTAGATGCAGAAAAAAACTATATTCAATTTGCAACCTGATGGAGGTCAGTATAGATGGACTAATAGAACAAGTCCCACACACTGCTAGAAGCCCAAATATTTTTTCAGAGCTAGATGCAGATAAAAATTATTTTTAATTTGCAACCTGATGGAGGTCAGTATAGATGGACTAATAGACAAAGTCCCACACAGTGCTAGAAGCCCAAATATTTTTTCAGAGCTAGATGCAGAATTAAATTAAATTAAATTTGCAACCTGATGGAGGTCAGTTTAGATGAACTAATAGACCAAGTCCCATACACTGCTAGAGGCCCAAATATTTTTTCAGAGCTAGATGCAGATAAAAATTATTTTTAACTTGCAACCTGATGGAGATCAGTATAGATGGACGAATAGACCAAGTCCCACACACTGCTAGAAGCCCAAATATTTTTTCAGAGCTAGATGCAGAAAATTTTTTTATTCAATTTGCAACCTGATGGAGGTCAGTATAGATGGACTAATAGACCAATTCCCACACACTGCTAGAAGCCCAAATATTTTTTCAGAGCTAGATGCAGATAAAAAAATTTTTTAATATGCAACCTGATGGAAGTCGGTATAGATGGACTAATAGACCATGTCCCACACACTGCTAGAAGCCCAAATATTTTTTCAGAGCTAGATGCAGATAAAAATTATTTTTCATTTGCAACCTGATGGAGGTCAGTATAGATGGACTAATAGACCAAGTCCCACACACTGCTAGAAGCACAAATATTTTTTCAGAGCTAGATGCAGAAAAAAATTATATTGAATTTGCAACCTGATGGAAGTCAGTATAGATGGACTAATAGACCAAGTCCCACACACTGCTAGAAGCCCAAATATTTTTTCAGAGCTAGATGCAGAAAAAAATTATATTCAATTTGCAACCTGGTGGAGGTCAGTATAGATGGACTAATAGAACAAGTCCCACACACTGCTAGAAGCCCAAATATTTTTTCAGAGCTAGATGCAGAAAAAAATTATATTCAATTTGCAACCTGGTGGAGGTCAGTATAGATGGACTAATAGAACAAGTACCACACACTGCTAGAAGCCCAAATATTTTTTCAGAGCTAGATGCAGATAAAAATTATTTTTCATTTGCAACCTGATGGAGGTCAGTATAGATGGACTAATAGACCAAGTCCCACACACTGCTAGAAGCACAAATATTTTTTCAGAGCTAGATACAGAAAAAAATTATATTGAATTTGCAACCTGATGGAAGTCAGTATAGATGGACTAATAGACCAAGTCCCACACACTGCTAGAAGCCCAAATATTTTTTCAGAGCTAGATGCAGAAAAAAATATTTTTAGTTTGCAAACTGATGGAGGTCAGTATAGATGGACTAATAGAACAAGTCCCACACACTGCTAGAAGCCCAAATATTTTTTCAGAGCTAGATGCAGATAAAAATTATTTTTAATTTGCAACCTGATGGAGGTCAGTATAGATGGACTAATAGAACAAGTCCCACACATTGCTAGAAGCCCAAATATTTTTTCAGAGCTAGATGCAGAAAAAGTTATATTCAATTTGCAACCTGGTGGAGGTCAGTATAGATGGACTAATAGAACAAGTCCCACACACTGCTAGAAGCCCAAATATTTTTTCAGAGCTAGATGCAGATAAAAATTATTTTTCATTTGCAACCTGATGGAGGTCAGTATAGATGGACTAATAGACCAAGTCCCACACACTGCTAGAAGCACAAATATTTTTTCAGAGCTAGATGCAGAAAAAAATTATATTGAATTTGCAACCTGATGGAAGTCAGTATAGAGGGACTAATAGACCAAGTCCCACACACTGCTAGAAGCCCAAATATTTTTTCAGAGCTAGATGCAGAAAAAAATATGTTTAGTTTGCAAACTGATGGAGGTCAGTATAGATGGACTAATAGAACAAGTCCCACACACTGCTAGAAGCCCAAATATTTTTTCAGAGCTAGATGCAGAAAAAAATTATATTGAACTTGCAACCTGATGGAGGTCAGTATAGATGGACTAATAGACCAAGTCCCACACACTGCTAGAAGCCCAAATATTTTTTCAGAGCTAGATGCAGATAAAAATTATTTTTAATTTGCAACCTGATGGAGGTCAGTATAGATGGACTAATAGAACAAGTCCCACACACTGCTAGAAACCCAAATATTTTTTCAGGGCTAGATGCAGATAAAAATTATTTTTAATTTGCAACCTGATGGAGGTCAGTATAGATGGACTAATAGACCTAGTCTCACACACTGCTAGAAGCACAAATATTTTTTCAGAACTAGATGCAGAAAAAAATTATATTCAATTTGCAACCTGATGGAAGTCAGTATAGATGGACTAATAGACCAAGTCCCACACACTGCTAGAAGCCCAAATATTTTTTCAGAGAAAGATGCAGAAAAAAATTATATTCAATTTGCAACCTGATGGAGGTCAGTATAGATGGACTAATAGGCCAAGTCCAACACACTGCTAGAAGCCCAAATATTTTTTCAGAGCTAGATGCAGAAAAAAATTATATTGAATTTGCAACCTGATGGAGGTCAGTATAGATGGACTAATAGACCAAGTCCCACACACTGATAGAAGCCCAAATATTTTTTCAGAGCTAGATGCAGATAAAAATTATCTTTAATTTGCAACCTGATGGAGGTCAGTATAGATGGACTAATAGAACAAGTCCCACACACTGCTAGAAGCCCAAATATTCTTTCAGGGCTAGATGCAGAAAAAAATAATATTCAATTTGCAATCTGATGGAGGTCAGTATAGATGGACTAATAGAACAAGTTCCACACACTGCTAGAAGCTCAAATATTTTTTCAGAGCTAGATGCAGAAAAAAATTATATTCAATTTGCAACCTGGTGGAGGTCAGTATAGATGGACTAATAGAACAAGTCCCACACACTGCTAGAAGCCCAAATATTTTTTCAGAGCTAGATGCAGATAAAAATTATTTTTCATTTGCAACCTGATGGAGGTCAGTATAGATGGACTAAAAGACGAAGTCTCACACACTGCTAGAAGCACAAATATTTTTTCAGAGCTAAATGCAGAAAAAAATTATATTGAATTTGCAACCTGATGGAGGTCAGTATAGATGGACTAATAGACCAAGTCCCACACACTGCTAGAAGCCCAAATATTTTTTCAGAGCTAGAAGCAGATAAAAATTATTTTTAATTTGCAACCTGATGGAGGTCAGTATAGATGGACTAATACACCAAGTCCCACACACTGCTAGAAGCCCAAATATTTTTTCAAAGCTAGATGCAGGTAAAAATTATTTTTAATGTGCAACCTGATGGAGGTGAGTGTAGATGGACTAATAGACCAAGTCCCACACACTGCTAGAAGCCCAAATATTTTTTCAGAGCTAGATGCAGAAAAAAACTATATTCAATTTGCAACCTGATGGAGGTCAGTATAGATGGACTAATAGAACAAGTCCCACACACTGCTAGAAGCCCAAATATTTTTTCAGAGCTAGATGCAGATAAAAATTATTTTTAATTTGCAACCTGATGGAGGTCAGTATAGATGGACTAATAGACAAAGTCCCACACAGTGCTAGAAGCCCAAATATTTTTTCAGAGCTAGATGCAGAATTAAATTAAATTAAATTTGCAACCTGATGGAGGTCAGTTTAGATGAACTAATAGACCAAGTCCCATACACTGCTAGAGGCCCAAATATTTTTTCAGAGCTAGATGCAGATAAAAATTATTTTTAACTTGCAACCTGATGGAGATCAGTATAGATGGACGAATAGACCAAGTCCCACACACTGCTAGAAGCCCAAATATTTTTTCAGAGCTAGATGCAGAAAATTTTTTTATTCAATTTGCAACCTGATGGAGGTCAGTATAGATGGACTAATAGACCAATTCCCACACACTGCTAGAAGCCCAAATATTTTTTCAGAGCTAGATGCAGATAAAAAAATTTTTTAATATGCAACCTGATGGAAGTCGGTATAGATGGACTAATAGACCATGTCCCACACACTGCTAGAAGCCCAAATATTTTTTCAGAGCTAGATGCAGATAAAAATTATTTTTCATTTGCAACCTGATGGAGGTCAGTATAGATGGACTAATAGACCAAGTCCCACACACTGCTAGAAGCACAAATATTTTTTCAGAGCTAGATGCAGAAAAAAATTATATTGAATTTGCAACCTGATGGAAGTCAGTATAGATGGACTAATAGACCAAGTCCCACACACTGCTAGAAGCCCAAATATTTTTTCAGAGCTAGATGCAGAAAAAAATTATATTCAATTTGCAACCTGGTGGAGGTCAGTATAGATGGACTAATAGAACAAGTCCCACACACTGCTAGAAGCCCAAATATTTTTTCAGAGCTAGATGCAGAAAAAAATTATATTCAATTTGCAACCTGGTGGAGGTCAGTATAGATGTACTAATAGAACAAGTACCACACACTGCTAGAAGCCCAAATATTTTTTCAGAGCTAGATGCAGATAAAAATTATTTTTCATTTGCAACCTGATGGAGGTCAGTATAGATGGACTAATAGACCAAGTCCCACACACTGCTAGAAGCACAAATATTTTTTCAGAGCTAGATACAGAAAAAAATTATATTGAATTTGCAACCTGATGGAAGTCAGTATAGATGGACTAATAGACCAAGTCCCACACACTGCTAGAAGCCCAAATATTTTTTCAGAGCTAGATGCAGAAAAAAATATTTTTAGTTTGCAAACTGATGGAGGTCAGTATAGATGGACTAATAGAACAAGTCCCACACACTGCTAGAAGCCCAAATATTTTTTCAGAGCTAGAAGCAGATAAAAATTTTTTTTAATTTGCAACCTGATGGAGGTCAGTATAGATGGACTAATAGAACAAGTCCCACACACTGCTAGAAGCCCAAATATTTTTTCAGAGCTAGATGCAGATAAAAATTATTTTTAATTTGCAACCTGATGGAGGTCAGTATAGATGGACTAATAGAACAAGTCCCACACATTGCTAGAAGCCCAAATATTTTTTCAGAGCTAGATGCAGAAAAAGTTATATTCAATTTGCAACCTGGTGGAGGTCAGTATAGATGGACTAATAGAACAAGTCCCACACACTGCTAGAAGCCCAAATATTTTTTCAGAGCTAGATGCAGATAAAAATTATTTTTCATTTGCAACCTGATGGAGGTCAGTATAGATGGACTAATAGACCAAGTCCCACACACTGCTAGAAGCACAAATATTTTTTCAGAGCTAGATGCAGAAAAAAATTATATTGAATTTGCAACCTGATGGAAGTCAGTATAGAGGGACTAATAGACCAAGTCCCACACACTGCTAGAAGCCCAAATATTTTTTCAGAGCTAGATGCAGAAAAAAATATGTTTAGTTTGCAAACTGATGGAGGTCAGTATAGATGGACTAATAGAACAAGTCCCACACACTGCTAGAAGCCCAAATATTTTTTTCAGAGCTAGATGTAGATAAAAAATTTTTTTAATATGCATCCTGATGGAGGTCAGTATAGATGGACTAATAGACCAAGTCCCACACACTGCTAGAAGCCCAAATATTTTTTCAGAGCTAGATGCATAAAAAAACTATATTCAATTTGCAACCTGATGGAGGTCAGTATAGATGGACTAATACACCAATTCCCACACACTGCTAGAAGCCCAAATATTTTTTCAGAGCTAGATGCAGAAAAAAACTATATTCAATTTGCAACCTGATGGAGGTCAGTATAGATGGACTAATAGAACAAGTCCCACACACTGCTAGAAGCCCAAATATTTTTTCAGAGCTAGATGCAGATAAAAATTATTTTTAATTTGCAACCTCATGGAGGTCAGTATAGATGGACTAATAGACCAAGTCCCACACACTGCTAGAAGCCCAAATATTTTTTCAGAGCTAGATGCAAAAAAAAATTAAATTCAATTTGCAACCTGATGGAGGTCAGTATAGATGGACTAATAGACCAAGTCCCACACACTGCTAGAGGCCCAAATATTTTTTCAGAGCTAGATGCAGATAAAAATTATTTTTAATTTGCAACCTGATGGAGATCAGTATAGATGGACGAATAGACCAAGTCCCACACACTGCTAGAAGCCCAAATATTTTTTCAGAGCTAGATGCAGAAATTTTTTTTATTCAATTTGCAACCTGATGGAGGTCAGTATAGATGGACTAATAGACCAAGTCCCACACACTGCTAGAAGCCCAAATATTTTTTCAGAGCTAGATGCAGATAAAAATTATTTTTAATTTGCAACCTGATGGAGGTGAGTGTAGATGGACTAATAGACCAAGTCCCACACACTGCTAGAAGCCCAAATATTTTTTCAGAGCTAGATGCAGAAAAAAATTATATTCAATTTGCAACCTGGTGGAGGTCAGTATAGATGGACTAATAGAACAAGTCCCACACACTGCTAGAAGCCCAAATATTTTTTCAGAGCTAGATGCGGAAAAAAACTATATTCAATTTGCAACCTAATGTAGGTCAGTATAGATGGACTAATAGAACAAGTCCCACACACTGCTAGAAGCCCAAATATTTTTTCAGAGCTAAATGCAGATAAAAATTATTTTTAATTTACAACCTGATGGAGGTCAGTATAGATGGACTAATAGACCAAGTCCCACACACTGCTAGAAGCCCAAATATTTTTTTAGAGCTAGATGCAGAAAAAAAAAAAATTCAATCTGCAACCTGATGGAGGTCAGTTTAGATGGACTAATAGAACAAGTCCCACACACTGCTAGAGGCCCAAATATTTTTTCAGAGCTAGATGCAGATAAAAATTATTTTTAATTTGCAACCTGATGGAGATCAGTATAGATGGACGAACAGACCAAGTCCCACACACTGCTAGAAGCCCAAATATTTTTTCAGAGCTAGATGCAGAAAAAAATTATATTCAATTTGCAACCTGATGGAGGTCAGTATAGATGGACTAATAGACCAATTCCCACACACTGCTAGAAGCCCAAATATTTTTTCAGAGCTAGATGCAGAAAAAAATATTTTTAGTTTGCAACCTGATGGAGGTCAGTATAGATGAACTAATAGACCAAGTCCCACACACTGCTAGAAGCCCAAATATTTTTTCAGAGCTAGATGCAGAAAAAAATTATATTGAATTTGCAACCTGATGGAAGTCAGTATAGATGGACTAATAGACCAAGTCCCACACACTGCTAGAAGCCCAAATATTTTTTCAGAGCTAGATGCAGAAAAAAATATTTTTAGTTTGCAAACTGATGGAGGTCAGTATAGATGGACTAATAGAACAAGTCCCACACACTGCTAGAAGCCCAAATATTTTTTTCAGAGCTAGATGCAGATAAAAAATTTTTTTAATATGCATCCTGATGGAGGTCAGTATAGATGGACTAATAGACCAAGTCCCACACACTGCTAGAAGCCCAAATATTTTTTCAGAGCTAGAAGCAGATAAAAATTATTTTTCATTTGCAACCTGATGGAGGTCAGTATAGATGGACTAATAGAACAAGTCCCACACACTGCTAGAAGCCCAAATATTTTTTCAGAGTTAGATGCAGATAAAAATTATTTTTAATTTGCAACCTGATGGAGGTGAGTGTAGATGGACTAATAGACCAAGTCCCACACACTGCTAGAAGCCCAAATATTTTTTCAGAGCTAGATGCAGATAAAAATTAATTTTAATTTGCAACCTGATGGAGGTGAGTGTAGATGGACTAATAGACCAAGTCCCACACACTGCTAGAAGCCCAAATATTTTTTCAGAGCTAGATGCAGAAAAAAATTATATTCAATTTGCAACCTGGTGGAGGTCAGTATAGATGGACTAATAGAACAAGTCCCACACACTGCTAGAAGCCCAAATATTTTTTCAGAGCTAGATGCAGAAAAAAACTATATTCAATTTGCAACCTGATGGAGGTCAGTATAGATGGACTAATAGAACAAGTCCCACACACTGCTAGAAGCCCAAATATTTTTTCAGAGCTAGATGCAGATAAAAATTATTTTTAATTTGCAACCTGATGGAGGTCAGTATAGATGGACTAATAGACCAAGTCCCACACACTGCTAGAAGCCCAAATATTTTTTCAGAGCTAGATGCAGAAAAAAATTATATTCAATTTGCAACCTGGTGGAGGTCAGTATAGATGGACTAATAGAACAAGTCCCACACACTGCTAGAAGCCCAAATATTTTTTCAGAGCTAGATGCAGAAAAAAACTATATTCAATTTGCAACCTAATGGAGGTCAGTATAGATGGACTAATAGAACAAGTCCCACACACTGCTAGAAGCCCAAATATTTTTTCAGAGCTAGATGCAGATAAAAATTATTTTTAATTTACAACCTGATGGAGGTCAGTATAGATGGACTAATAGACCAAGTCCCACACACTGCTAGAAGCCCAAATATTTTTTCAGAGCTAGATGCAGAAAAAAATTAAATTCAATCTGCAACCTGATGGAGGTCAGTTTAGATGGACTAATAGAACAAGTCCCACACACTGCTAGAGGCCCAAATATTTTTTCAGAGCTAGATGCAGATAAAAATTATTTTTAATTTGCAACCTGATGGAGATCAGTATAGATGGACGAACAGACCAAGTCCCACACACTGCTAGAAGCCCAAATATTTTTTCAGAGCTAGATGCAGAAAAAAATTATATTCAATTAGCAACCTGATGGAGGTCAGTATAGATGGACTAATAGACCAATTCCCACACACTGCTAGAAGCCCAAATATTTTTTCAGAGCTAGATGCAGAAAAAAATATTTTTAGTTTGCAACCTGATGGAGGTCAGTATAGATGAACTAATAGACCAAGTCCCACACACTGCTAGAAGCCCAAATATTTTTTCAGAGCTAGATGCAGAAAAAAATTATATTGAATTTGCAACCTGATGGAAGTCAGTATAGATGGACTAATAGACCAAGTCCCACACACTGCTAGAAGCCCAAATATTTTTTCAGAGCTAGATGCAGAAAAAAATATTTTTAGTTTGCAAACTGATGGAGGTCAGTATAGATGGACTAATAGAACAAGTCCCACACACTGCTAGAAGCCCAAATATTTTTTTCAGAGCTAGATGCAGATAAAAAATTTTTTTAATATGCATCCTGATGGAGGTCAGTATAGATGGACTAATAGACCAAGTCCCACACACTGCTAGAAGCCCAAATATTTTTTCAGAGCTAGAAGCAGATAAAAATTATTTTTAATTTGCAACCTGATGGAGGTCAGTATAGATGGACTAATAGAACAAGTCCCACACACTGCTAGAAGCCCAAATATTTTTTCAGTGTTAGATGCAGATAAAAATTATTTTTAATTTGCAACCTGATGGAGGTGAGTGTAGATGGACTAATAGACCAAGTCCCACACACTGCTAGAAGCCCAAATATTTTTTCAGAGCTAGATGCAAATAAAAATTAATTTTAATTTGCAACCTGATGGAGGTGAGTGTAGATGGACTAATAGACCAAGTCCCACACACTGCTAGAAGCCCAAATATTTTTTCAGAGCTAGATGCAGAAAAAAATTATATTCAATTTGCAACCTGGTGGAGGTCAGTATAGATGGACTAATAGAACAAGTCCCACACACTGCTAGAAGCCCAAATATTTTTTCAGAGCTAGATGCAGAAAAAAACTATATTCAATTTGCAACCTGATGGAGGTCAGTATAGATGGACTAATAGAACAAGTCCCACACACTGCTAGAAGCCCAAATATTTTTTCAGAGCTAGATGCAGATAAAAATTATTTTTAATTTGCAACCTGATGGAGGTCAGTATAGATGGACTAATAGACCAAGTCCCACACACTGCTAGAAGCCCAAATATTTTTTCAGAGCTAGATGCAGAAAAAAATTATATTCAATTTGCAACCTTGTGGAGGTCAGTATAGATGGACTAATAGAACAAGTCCCACACACTGCTAGAAGCCCAAATATTTTTTCAGAGCTAGATGCAGAAAAAAACTATATTCAATTTGCAACCTAATGGCGGTCAGTATAGATGGACTAATAGAACAAGTCCCACACACTGCTAGAAGCCCAAATATTTTTTCAGAGATAGATGCAGATAAAAATTATTTTTAATTTACAACCTGATGGAGGTCAGTATAGATGGACTAATAGACCAAGTCCCACACACTGCTAGAAGCCCAAATATTTTTTCAGAGCTAGATGCAGAAAAAAATTAAATTCATTCTGCAACCTGATGGAGGTCAGTTTAGATGGACTAATAGAACAAGTCCCAAACACTGCTAGAGGCCCAAATATTTTTTCAGAGCTAGATGCAGTTAAAAATTATTTTTAGTTTGCAACCTGATGGAGATCAGTATAGATGGACGAATAGACCAAGACCCACACACTGCTAGAAGCCCAAATATTTTTTCAGAGCTAGATGCAGAAAAAAATTATATTCAATTTGCAACCTGATGGAGATCAGTATAGATGGACTAATAGACCAATTCCCACACACTGCTAGAAGCCCAAATATTTTTTCAGAGCTAGATGCAGAAAAAAATATTTTTAGTTTGCAACCTGATGGAGGTCAGTATAGATGAACTAATAGACCAAGTCCCACACACTGCTAGAAGCCCAAATATTTTTTCAGAGCTAGATGCAGAAAAAAATTATATTGAATTTGCAACCTGATGGAAGTCAGTATAGATGGACTAATAGACCAAGTCCCACACACTGCTAGAAGCCCAAATATTTTTTCAGAGCTAGATGCAGAAAAAAATATTTTTAGTTTGCAAACTGATGGAGGTCAGTGTAGATGGACTAATAGAACAAGTCCCACACACTGCTAGAAGCCCAAATATTTTTTTCAGAGCTAGATGCAGATAAAAAATTTTTTTAATATGCATCCTGATGGAGGTCAGTATAGATGGACTAATAGACCAAGTCCCACACACTGCTAGAAGCCCAAATATTTTTTCAGAGCTAGAAGCAGATAAAAATTATTTTAATTTGCAACCTGATGGAGGTGAGTGTAGATGGACTAATAGACCAAGTCCCACACACTGCTAGAAGCCCAAATATTTTTTCAGAGCTAGATGCAGAAAAAAATTATATTCAATTTGCAACCTGGTGGAGGTCAGTATAGATGGACTAATAGAACAAGTCCCACACACTGCTAGAAGCCCAAATATTTTTTCAGAGCTAGATGCAGAAAAAAACTATATTCAATTTGCAACCTGATGGAGGTCAGTATAGATGGACTAATAGAACAAGTCCCACACACTGCTAGAAGCCCAAATATTTTTTCAGAGCTAGATGCAGATAAAAATTATTTTTAATTTGCAACCTGATGGAGGTCAGTATAGATGGACTAATAGACCAAGTCCCACACACTGCTAGAAGCCCAAATATTTTTTCAGAGCTAGATGCAGAAAAAAATTATATTCAATTTGCAACCTTGTGGAGGTCAGTATAGATGGACTAATAGAACAAGTCCCACACACTGCTAGAAGCCCAAATATTTTTTCAGAGCTAGATGCAGAAAAAAACTATATTCAATTTGCAACCTAATGGCGGTCAGTATAGATGGACTAATAGAACAAGTCCCACACACTGCTAGAAGCCCAAATATTTTTTCAGAGATAGATGCAGATAAAAATTATTTTTAATTTACAACCTGATGGAGGTCAGTATAGATGGACTAATAGACCAAGTCCCACACACTGCTAGAAGCCCAAATATTTTTTCAGAGCTAGATGCAGAAAAAAATTAAATTCAATCTGCAACCTGATGGAGGTCAGTTTAGATGGACTAATAGAACAAGTCCCAAACACTGCTAGAGGCCCAAATATTTTTTCAGAGCTAGATGCAGTTAAAAATTATTTTTAGTTTGCAACCTGATGGAGATCAGTATAGATGGACGAATAGACCAAGACCCACACACTGCTAGAAGCCCAAATATTTTTTCAGAGCTAGATGCAGAAAAAAATTATATTCAATTTGCAACCTGATGGAGATCAGTATAGATGGACTAATAGACCAATTCCCACACACTGCTAGAAGCCCAAATATTTTTTCAGAGCTAGATGCAGAAAAAAATATTTTTAGTTTGCAACCTGATGGAGGTCAGTATAGATGAACTAATAGACCAAGTCCCACACACTGCTAGAAGCCCAAATATTTTTTCAGAGCTAGATGCAGAAAAAAATTATATTGAATTTGCAACCTGATGGAAGTCAGTATAGATGGACTAATAGACCAAGTCCCACACACTGCTAGAAGCCCAAATATTTTTTCAGAGCTAGATGCAGAAAAAAATATTTTTAGTTTGCAAACTGATGGAGGTCAGTGTAGATGGACTAATAGAACAAGTCCCACACACTGCTAGAAGCCCAAATATTTTTTTCAGAGCTAGATGCAGATAAAAAATTTTTTTAATATGCATCCTGATGGAGGTCAGTATAGATGGACTAATAGACCAAGTCCCACACACTGCTAGAAGCCCAAATATTTTTTCAGAGCTAGAAGCAGATAAAAATTATTTTTAATTTGCAACCTGATGGAGGTCAGTATAGATGGACTAATAGAACAAGTCCCACACACTGCTAGAAGCCCAAATATTTTTTCAGAGTTAGATGCAGATAAAAATTATTTTTAATTTGCAACCTGATGGAGGTGAGTGTAGATGGACTAATAGACCAAGTCCCACACACTGCTAGAAGCCCAAATATTTTTTCAGAGCTAGATGCAGATAAAAATTAATTTTAATTTGCAACCTGATGGAGGTGAGTGTAGATGGACTAATAGACCAAGTCCCACACACTGCTAGAAGCCCAAATATTTTTTCAGAGCTAGATGCAGAAAAAAATTATATTCAATTTGCAACCTGGTGGAGGTCAGTATAGATGGACTAATAGAACAAGTCCCACACACTGCTAGAAGCCCAAATATTTTTTCAGAGCTAGATGCAGAAAAAAACTATATTCAATTTGCAACCTGATGGAGGTCAGTATAGATGGACTAATAGAACAAGTCCCACACACTGCTAGAAGCCCAAATATTTTTTCAGAGCTAGATGCAGATAAAAATTATTTTTAATTTGCAACCTGATGGAGGTCAGTATAGATGGACTAATAGACCAAGTCCCACACACTGCTAGAAGCCCAAATATTTTTTCAGAGCTAGATGCAAAAAAAAATTAAATTCCATTTGCAACCTGATGGAGGTCAGTATAGATGGACTAATAGACCGAGTCCCACACACTGCTAGAGGCCCAAATATTTTTTCAGAGCTAGATGCAGATAAAAATTATTTTTAATTTGCAACCTGATGGAGATCAGTATAGATGGACGAATAGACCAAGTCCCACACAATGCTAGAAGCCCAAATATTTTTTCAGAGCTAGATGCAGAAAATTTTTTTATTCTATTTGCAACCTGATGGAGGTCAGTATAGATGGACTAATAGACCAATTCCCACACACTGCTAGAAGCCCAAATATTTTTTCAGAGCTAGATGCAGATAAAAAATTTTTTTAATATGAAACCTGATGCAGGTCAGTATAGATGGACTAATAGACCAAGTCCCACACACTGCTAGAAGCCCAAATATTTTTTCAGAGCTAGATGCAGATAAAAATTATTTTTAATTTGCAACCTGATGGAGGTGAGTGTAGATGGACTAATAGACCAAGTCCCACACACTGCTAGAAGCCCAAATATTTTTTCAGAGCTAGATGCAGAAAAAAATTATATTTAATTTGCAACCTGGTGGAGGTCAGTATAGATGGACTAATAGAACAAGTCCCACACACTGCTAGAAGCCCAAATATTTTTTCAGAGCTAGATGCAGAAAAAAACTATATTCAATTTGCAACCTAATGGAGGTCAGTATAGATGGACTAATAGAACAAGTCCCACACACTGCTAGAAGCCCAAATATTTTTTCAGAGCTAGATGCAGATAAAAATTATTTTTAATTTACAACCTGATGGAGGTCAGTATAGATGGACTAATAGACCAAGTCCCACACACTGCTAGAAGCCCAAATATTTTTTCAGAGCTAGATGCAAAAAAAAATTAAACTCAATTTGCAACCTGATGGAGGTCAGTATAGATGGACTAATAGACCAAGTCCCACAGACTGCTAGAGGCCCAAATATTTTTTCAGAGCTAGATGCAGATAAAAATTATTTTTAATTTGCAACCTGATGGAGATCAGTATAGATGGACGAATAGACCAAGTCCCACACAATGCTAGAAGCCCAAATATTTTTTCAGAGCTAGATGCAGAAATTTTTTTTATTCAATTTGCAACCTGATGGAGGTCAGTATAGATGGACTAATAGACCAATTCCCACACACTGCTAGAAGCCCAAATATTTTTTCAGAGCTAGATGCAGATAAAAAATTTTTTTAATATGAAACCTGATGGAGGTCAGTATAGATGGACTAATAGACCAAGTCCCACACACTGCTAGAAGCCCAAATATTTTTTCAGAGCTAGATGCAGATAAAAATTATTTTTAATTTGCAACCTGATGGAGGTCAGTATAGATGGACTAATAGACCAAGTCCCACACACTGCTAGAAGCCCAAATATTTTTTCAGAGCTAGATGCAGATAAAAATTATTTTTAATTTGCAACCTGATGGAGGTGAGTGTAGATGGACTAATAGACCAAGTCCCACACACTGCTAGAAGCCCAAATATTTTTTCAGAGCTAGATGCAGAAAAAAATTATATTCAATTTGCAACCTGGTGGAGGTCAGTATAGATGGACTAATAGAACAAGTCCCACACACTGCTAGAAGCCCAAATATTTTTTCAGAGCTAGATGCAGAAAAAAACTATATTCAATTTGCAACCTAATGGAGGTCAGTATAGATGGACTAATAGAACAAGTCCCACACACTGCTAGAAGCCCAAATATTTTTTCAGAGCTAGATGCAGATAAAAATTATTTTTAATTTACAACCTGATGGAGGTCAGTATAGATGGACTAATAGACCAAGTCCCACACACTGCTAGAAGCCCAAATATTTTTTCAGAGCTAGATGCAGAAAAAAATTAAATTCAATCTGCAACCTGATGGAGGTCAGTTTAGATGGACTAATAGAACAAGTCCCACACACTGCTAGAGGCCCAAATATTTTTTCAGAGCTAGATGCAGATAAAAATTATTTTTAATTTGCAACCTGATGGAGATCAGTATAGATGGACGAATAGACCAAGTCCCACACACTGCTAGAAGCCCAAATATTTTTTCAGAGCTAGATGCAGAAAAAAATTATATTCAATTTGCAACCTGATGGAGGTCAGTATAGATGGACTAATAGACCAATTCCCACACACTGCTAGAAGCCCAAATATTTTTTCAGAGCTAGATGCAGAAAAAAATATTTTTAGTTTGCAACCTGATGGAGGTCAGTATAGATGAACTAATAGACCAAGTCCCACACACTGCTAGAAGCCCAAATATTTTTTCAGAGCTAGATGCAGATAAAAATTATTTTTAATTTGCAACCTGATGGAGGTCAGTATGGATGGACTAATAGACCAAGTCCCACACACTGCTAGAAGCCCAAATATTTTTTCAGAGCTAGATGCAGATAAAAATTATTTTTAATTTGCAACCTGATGGTGGTCAGTATAGATGGACTAATAGAACAAGTCCCACACACTGCTAGAAGCCCAAATATTTTTTCAGAGCTAGATGCAGATAAAAATTAATTTTAATTTGCAACCTGATGGAGGTCAGTATAGATGGACTAATAGACCAAGTCTCACATACTGCTAGAAGCACAAATATTTTTTCAGAACTAGATGCAGAAAAAAATGATATTCAATTTGCAACCTGATGGAAGTCAGTATAGATGGACTAATAGACCAAGTCCCACACACTGCTAGAAGCCCAAATATTTTTTCAGAGAAAGATGCAGAAAAAAATTATATTCAATTTGCAACCAGATGGAGGTCAGTATAGAAGGACTAATAGGCCAAGTCCAACGCACTGCTAGAAGCCCAAATATTTTTTCAGAGCTAGATGCAGATAAAAATTATTTTTCATTTGCTACCTGATGGAGGTCAGTATACATGGGCTAATAGACCAAGTCCCACACGCTGCTAGAAGCCCAAATATTTTTTCAGAGCTAGATGCAGAAAAAAATTATATTGAATTTGCAACCTGATGGAGGTCAGTATAGATGGACTAATAGACCAATTCCCACACACTGCTAGAAGCCCAAATATTTTTTCAGAGATAGATGCAGAAAAAAATATTTTTAGTTTGCAACCTGATGGAGGTCAGTATAGATGGACTAATAGACCAAGTCCCACACAATGCTAGAAGCCCAAATATTTTTTCAGAGCTAGATGCAGAAAAAAACTATATTCAATTTGCAACCTGATGGAGGTCAGTATAGAAGGACTAATAGAACACGTCCCACACACTGCTAGAAGCCCAAATATTTTTTCAGAGCTAGATGCAGATAAAAATTATTTTTAATTTGCAACCTGATGGAGGTCAGTATAGATGGACTAATAGACCAAGTCCAACACACTGCTAGAAGCCCAAATATTTTTTCAGAGCTAGATGCAGAAAAAAATGAAATTCAATTTGCAAACTGATGGAGGTCAGTTTAGATGGACTAATAGACCAATTCCCACACACTGCTAGAGGCCCAAATATTTTTTCAGAGCTAGATGCAGATAAAAATTATTTTTAATTTGCTACCTGATGGAGATCAGTATAGATGGACGAATAGACCAAGTCCCACACATTGCTAGAAGCCCAAATATTTTTTCAGAGCTAGATGGAGAAAAAAATATTTTTAGTTTGCAACCTGATGGAGGTCAGTATAGATGGACTAATAGACCAAGTCCCGCACACTGCTAGAAGCCCAAATATTTTTTCAGAGCTAGATGCAGAAAAAAACTATATTCAATTTGCCACCTGATGGAGGTCAGTATAGAAGGACTAATAGAACAAGTCCCACACACTGCTAGAAGCCCAAATATTTTTTCAGAGCTAGATGCAGATAAAAATTATTTTTAATTTGCAACCTGATGGAGGTCAGTATAGATGGACTAATAGACCAAGTCCAACACACTGCTAGAAGCTCAAATATTTTTTCAGAGCTAGATGCAGAAAAAAATTAAATTCAATTTGCAAACTGATGGAGGTCAGTTTAGATGGACTAATAGACCAATTCCCACACACTGCTAGAGGCCCAAATATTTTTTCAGAGCTAGATGCAGATAAAAATTATTTTTAATTTGCAACCTGATGGAGATCAGTATAGATGGACGAATAGACCAAGTCCCACACACTGCTAGAAGCCCAAATATTTTTTCAGAGCTAGATGCAGAAAAAAATTATATTCAATTTGCAACCTGATGGAGGTCAGTATAGAGGGACTAATAGACCAAGTCCCACACACTGCTAAAAGCCCAAACATTTTTTCAGAGCTAGATGCTGATAAAAATTATTTTTAATTTGCAACCTGATGTAGGTCAGTATAGATGGACTAATAGACCAAGTCCCACACACTGCTAGAAGCCCAAATATTTTTTCAGAGCTAGATGCAGATAAAAATTATTTTTAATTTGCAACCTGATGGAGGTCAGTATAGATGGACTAATAGACCAAGTCCCACACACTGCTAGAAGCCCAAATATTTTTTCAGAACTAGATGCAGATAAAAATTATTTTTAATTTGCAACCTGATGGAGGTCAGTATAGATGGACTAATAGACCAAGTCCCACACACTGCTAGAAGCCCAAATATTTTTTCAGAGCTAGATGCAGATAAAAATTATATTGAATTTGCAACCTGATGGAGTTCAGTATAGATGGACTAATATACCAAGTTCCACACACTGCTAGAAGCCCAAATATTTTTTCAGAGCTAGATGCAGAAAAAAATTATATTCAATTTGCAACCTGGTGGAGGTCAGTATAGATGGCCTAATAGAACAAGTCCCACACACTGCTAGAAGCCCAAATATTTTTTCAGAGCTAGATGCAGATAAAAATTATTTTTAATTTGCAACCTGATGGAGGTCAGTATAGATGGACTAATAGACCCAGTCCCACATACTGCTAGAAGCCCAAATATTTTTTCAGAGCTAGATGCAGAAAAAAATTATTTTTAATTTGCAACCTGATGGAGGTCAGTATAGATGGACTAATAGACCAAGTCCCACACACTGCTAGAAGCCCAAATATTTTTTCAGAGCTAGATGCAGAAAAAAATTATATCCAATTTGCAACCTGATGGAGGTCAGTATAGATGGACTAATAGAACAAGTCCCACACACTGCTAGAAGCCCAAATATTTTTTCAGAGCTAGATGCAGATAAAAATTATTTTTAATTTGCAACCTGATGGAGGTCAGTATAGATGGACTAATAGACCAAGTCCCACACACTGCTAGAAGCCCAAATATTTTTTCTGAACTAGATGCAGAAAAAAATTATATTGAATTTGCAACCTGGTGGAGGTCAGTATAGATGGACTAATAGAACAAGTCCCACACACTGCTAGAAGCCCAAATATTTTTTCTGAGCTAGATGCAGAAAAAAATTATATTGAATTTGCAACCTGGTGGAGGTCAGTATAGATGGACTAATAGACCAAGTCCCACACACTGCTAGAAGCCCAAATATTTTTTCAGAGCTAGATGCAGATAAAAATTATTTTTAATTTGCAACCTGATGGAGTACAGTATAGATGGACTAATAGACCAAGTCACACACACTGCTGGAAGCCCAAATATTCTTTCAGGGCTAGATGCAGAAAAAAATATTTTTAATTTGCAACCTGATGGAGGTCAGTATAGATGGACTAATAGAACAAGTCACATACACTGCTAGAAGCCCAAATATTTTTTCAGAGCTAGATGCAGAAAAAAATTATATTCAATTTGCAACCTGGTGGAGGTCAGTATAGATGGACTAATAGAACAAGTCCCACACACTGCTAGAAGCCCAAATATTTTTTCAGAGCTAGATGCAGATAAAAATTATTTTCAATTTGCAGCCTGATGGAGTTCAGTATAGATGGAGTAATATACCAAGTCCCACACACTGCTAGAAGCCCAAATATTTTTTCAGAGCTAGATGCAGAAAAAAATTATATTGAATTTGCAACCTGATGGAGGTCAAGATAGATGGACTAATAGACCAAGTCCCACACGCTGATAGAAGCCCAAATATTTTTTCAGAGCTAGATGCAGATAAAAATTATTTTTAATTTGCAACCTGATGGAGGTCAGTATAGATGGACTAATAGATCATGTCCACACACTGCTAGAAGCCCAAATATTCTTTCAGGGCTAGATGCAGATAAAAATTATATTCAATTTGCAACCTGGTGGAGGTCAGTATAGATGGATTAATAGAACAAGTCCCACACACTGCTAGAAGCCCAAATATTTTTTCAGAGCTAGATGCAGAAAAAAATTATATTCAATTTGCAACCTCGTGGAAGTCAGTATAGATGGACTAATAGAACAAGTCCCACACACTGCTAGAAGCCCAAATATTTTTTCAGAGCTAGATGCAGATAAAAATTATTTTTAATTTGCAACCTGATGGAGGTCAGTATAGATGGACTAATAGACCCAGTCCTACATACTGCTAGAAGCCCAGATATTTTTTCAGAGCTAGATGCGGAAAAAAATTATTTTTAATTTGCAACCTGATGGAGGTCAGTATAGATGGACTAATAGACCAAGTCCCACACACTGCTAGAAGCCCAAATATTTTTTCAGAGCTAGATGCAGAAAAAAATGATATTCAATTTGCAACCTGATGGAGGTCAGTATAGATTGACTAATAGACCAAGTCCCACACACTGCTAGAAGCCCAAATATTTTTTCAGAGCTAGATGCAGATAAAAATTATTTTTAATTTGCAACCTGATGGAGGTTAGTATAGATGGACTAATAGACCAAGTCCCACACACTGCTAGAAGCCCAAATATTTTTTCTGAGCTAGATGCAGAAAAAAATTATATTGAATTTGCAACCTGGTGGAGGTCTGTATAGATGGACTAATAGACCAAGTCCCACACACTGCTAGAAGCCCATATATTCTTTCAGGGCTAGATGCAGAAAAAAAATATTTTTAATTAGCAACCTGATGGAGGTCAGTATAGATGGACTAATAGAACAAGTCCCACACACTGCTAGAAGCCCAAATATTTTTTTCAGAGCTAGATGCAGAAAAAAATTATATTCAATTTGCAACCTGGTGGAGGTCAGTATAGATGGACTAATAGAACAAGTCCCACACACTGCTAGAAGCCCAAATATTTTTTCAGAGCTAGATGCAGAAAAAAATTATATTGAATTTGCAACCTGATGGAAGTCAGTATAGATGGACTAATAGACCAAGTCCCACACACTGCTAGAAGCCCAAATATTTTTTCAGAGCTAGATGCAGAAAAAAATATTTTTAGTTTGCAAACTGATGGAGGTCAGTATAGATGGACTAATAGAACAAGTCCCACACACTGCTAGAAGCCCAAATATTTTTTTCAGAGCTAGATGCAGAAAAAAATTATATTCAATTTGCAACCTGGTGGAGGTCAGTATAGATGGACTAATAGAACAAGTCCCACACACTGCTAGAAGCCCAAATATTTTTTTCAGAGCTAGATGCAGAAAAAAATTATATTCAATTTGCAACCTGGTGGAGGTCAGTATAGATGGACTAATAGAACAAGTCCCACACACTGCTAGAAGCCCAAATAATTTTTCAGAGCTAGATGCAGAAAAAAATTATATTGAATTTGCAACCTGATGGAAGTCAGTATAGATGGACTAATAGACCAAGTCCCACACACTGCTAGAAGCCCAAATATTTTTTCAGAGCTAGATGCAGAAAAAAATATTTTTAGTTTGCAAACTGATGGAGGTCAGTATAGATGGACTAATAGAACAAGTCCCACACACTGCTAGAAGCCCAAATATTTTTTTCAGAGCTAGATGCAGATAAAAAATTTTTTTAATATGCATCCCGATGGAGGTCAGTATAGATGGACTAATAGAACAAGTCCCACACACTGCTAGAAGCCCAAATATTTTTTCAGAGCTAGATGCAGAAATTTTTTTTATTCAATTTGCAACCTGATGGAGGTCAGTATAGATGGACTAATAGACCAATTCCCACACACTGCTAGAAGCCCAAATGATTTTTCAGAGCTAGATGCAGATAAAAAATTTTTTTAATATGAAACCTGATGGAGGTCAGTATAGATGGACTAATAGACCAAGTCCCACACACTGCTAGAAGCCCAAATATTTTTTCAGAGCTAGATGCAGATAAAAATTATTTTTAATTTGCAACCTGATGGAGGTCAGTATAGATGGACTAATAGACCAAGTCCCACACACTGCTAGAAGCCCAAATATTTTTTCAGAGCTAGATGCAGATAAAAATTATTTTTAATTTGCAACCTGATGGAGGTGAGTGTAGATGGACTAATAGACCAAGTCCCACACACTGCTAGAAGCCCAAATATTTTTTCAGAGCTAGATGCAGAAAAAAATTATATTCAATTTGCAACCTGGTGGAGGTCAGTATAGATGGACTAATAGAACAAGTCCCACACACTGCTAGAAGCCCAAATATTTTTTCAGAGCTAGATGCAGAAAAAAACTATATTCAATTTGCAACCTAATGGAGGTCAGTATAGATGGACTAATAGAACAAGTCCCACACACTGCTAGAAGCCCAAATATTTTTTCAGAGCTAGATGCAGATAAAAATAATTTTTAATTTACAACCTGATGGAGGTCAGTATAGATGGACTAATAGACCAAGTCCCACACACTGCTAGAAGCCCAAATATTTTTTCAGAGCTAGATGCAGAAAAAAATTAAATTCAATCTGCAACCTGATGGAGGTCAGTTTAGATGGACTAATAGAACAAGTCCCACACACTGCTAGAGGCCCAAATATTTTTTCAGAGCTAGATGCAGATAAAAATTATTTTTAATTTGCAACCTGATGGAGATCAGTATAGATGGACGAATAGACCAAGTCCCACACACTGCTAGAAGCCCAAATATTTTTTCAGAGCTAGATGCAGAAAAAAATTATATTCAATTTGCAACCTGATGGAGGTCAGTATAGATGGACTAATAGACCAAGTCCCACACACTGCTAGAAGCCCAAATATTTTTTCAGAGCTAGAAGCAGATAAAAATTATTTTTAATTTGCAACCTGATGGAGGTGAGTGTAGATGGACTAATAGACCAAGTCCCACACACTGCTAGAAGCCCAAATATTTTTTCAGAGCTAGATGCAGATAAAAATTAATTTTAATTTGCAACCTGATAGAGGTGAGTGTAGATGGACTAATAGACCAAGTCCCACACACTGCTAGAAGCCCAAATATTTTTTCAGAGCTAGATGCAGAAAAAAATTATATTCAATTTGCAACCTGGTGGAGGTCAGTATAGATGGACTGATAGAACAAGTCCCACACACTGCTAGAAGCCCAAATATTTTTTCAGAGCTAGATGCAGAAAAAAACTATATTCAATTTGCAACCTGATGGAGGTCAGTATAGATGGACTAATAGAACAAGTCCCACACACTGCTAGAAGCCCAAATATTTTTTCAGAGCTAGATGCAGATAAAAATTATTTTTAATTTGCAACCTGATGGAGGTCAGTATAGATGGACTAATAGACCAAGTCCCACACACTGCTAGAAGCCCAAATATTTTTTCAGAGCTAGATGCAAAAAAAAATTAAATTCAATTTGCAACGTGATGGAGGTCAGTATAGATGGACTAATAGAACAAGTCCCACACACTGCTAGAAGCCCAAATATTTTTTTCAGAGCTAGATGCAGAAAAAAATTATATTCAATTTGCAACCTGGTGGAGGTCAGTATAGATGGACTAATAGAACAAGTCCCACACACTGCTAGAAGCCCAAATATTTTTTTCAGAGCTAGATGCAGAAAAAAATTATATTCAATTTGCAACCTGGTGGAGGTCAGTATAGATGGACTAATAGAACAAGTCCCACACACTGCTAGAAGCCCAAATATTTTTTCAGAGCTAGATGCAGAAAAAAATTATATTGAATTTGCAACCTGATGGAAGTCAGTATAGATGGACTAATAGACCAAGTCCCACACACTGCTAGAAGCCCAAATATTTTTTCAGAGCTAGATGCAGAAAAAAATATTTTTAGTTTGCAAACTGATGGAGGTCAGTATAGATGGACTAATAGAACAAGTCCCACACACTGCTAGAAGCCCAAATATTTTTTTCAGAGCTAGATGCAGATAAAAATTTTTTTTAATATGCATCCCGATGGAGGTCAGTATAGATGGACTAATAGAACAAGTCCCACACACTGCTAGAAGCCCAAATATTTTTTCAGAGCTAGATGCAGAAATTTTTTTTATTCAATTTGCAACCTGATGGAGGTCAGTATAGATGGACTAATAGACCAATTCCCACACACTGCTAGAAGCCCAAATGATTTTTCAGAGCTAGATGCAGATAAAAAAATTTTTTAATATGAAACCTGATGGAGGTCAGTATAGATGGACTAATAGACCAAGTCCCACACACTGCTAGAAGCCCAAATATTTTTTCAGAGCTAGATGCAGATAAAAATTATTTTTAATTTGCAACCTGATGGAGGTCAGTATAGATGGACTAATAGACCAAGTCCCACACACTGCTAGAAGCCCAAATATTTTTTCAGAGCTAGATGCAGATAAAAATTATTTTTAATTTTCAACCTGATGTAGGTGAGTGTAGATGGACTAATAGACCAAGTCCCACACACTGCTAGAAGCCCAAATATTTTTTCAGAGCTAGATGCAGAAAAAAATTATATTCAATTTGCAACCTGGTGGAGGTCAGTATAGATGGACTAATAGAACAAGTCCCACACACAGCTAGAAGCCCAAATATTTTTTCAGAGCTAGATGCAGAAAAAAACTATATTCAATTTGCAACCTAATGGAGGTCAGTATAGATGGACTAATAGAACAAGTCCCACACACTGCTAGAAGCCCAAATATTTTTTCAGAGCTAGATGCAGATAAAAATAATTTTTAATTTACAACCTGATGGAGGTCAGTATAGATGGACTAATAGACCAAGTCCCACACACTGCTAGAAGCCCAAATATTTTTTCAGAGCTAGATGCAGAAAAAAATTAAATTCAATCTGCAACCTGATGGAGGTCATTTTAGATGGACTAATAGAACAAGTCCCACACACTGCTAGAGGCCCAAATATTTTTTCAGAGCTAGATGCAGATAAAAATTATTTTTAATTTGCAACCTGATGGAGATCAGTATAGATGGACGAATAGACCAAGTCCCACACACTGCTAGAAGCCCAAATATTTTTTCAGAGCTAGATGCAGAAAAAAATTATATTCAATTTGCAACCTGATGGAGGTCAGTATAGATGGACTAATAGACCAAGTCCCACACACTGCTAGAAGCCCAAATATTTTTTCAGAGCTAGAAGCAGATAAAAATTATTTTTAATTTGCAACCTGATGGAGGTGAGTGTAGATGGACTAATAGACCAAGTCCCACACACTGCTAGAAGCCCAAATATTTTTTCAGAGCTAGATGCAGATAAAAATTAATTTTAATTTGCAACCTGATGGAGGTGAGTGTAGATGGACTAATAGACCAAGTCCCACACACTGCTAGAAGCCCAAATATTTTTTCAGAGCTAGATGCAGAAAAAAATTATATTCAATTTGCAACCTGGTGGAGGTCAGTATAGATGGACTAATAGAACAAGTCCCACACACTGCTAGAAGCCCAAATATTTTTTCAGAGCTAGATGCAGAAAAAAACTATATTCAATTTGCAACCTGATGGAGGTCAGTATAGATGGACTAATAGAACAAGTCCCACACACTGCTAGAAGCCCAAATATTTTTTCAGAGCTAGATGCAGATAAAAATTATTTTTAATTTGCAACCTGATGGAGGTCAGTATAGATGGACTAATAGACCAAGTCCCACACACTGCTAGAAGCCCAAATATTTTTTCAGAGCTAGATGCAAAAAAAAATTAAATTCAATTTGCAACCTGATGGAGGTCAGTATAGATGGACTAATAGACCAAGTCCCACACACTGCTAGAGGCCCAAATATTTTTTCAGAGCTAGATGCAGATAAAAATTATTTTTAATTTGCAACCTGATGGAGATCAGTATAGATGGACCAATAGACCAAGTCCCACACAATGCTAGAAGCCCAAATATTTTTTCAGAGCTAGATGCAGAAATTTTTTTTATTCAATTTGCAACCTGATGGAGGTCAGTATAGATGGACTAATAGACCAATTCCCACACACTGCTAGAAGCCCAAATATTTTTTCAGAGCTAGATGCAGATAAAAATAATTTTTAATTTACAACCTGATGGAGGTCAGTATAGATGGACTAATAGACCAAGTCCCACACACTGCTAGAAGCCCAAATATTTTTTCAGAGCTAGATGCAGAAAAAAATTAAATTCAATCTGCAACCTGATGGAGGTCAGTTTAGATGGACTAATAGAACAAGTCCCACACACTGCTAGAGGCCCAAATATTTTTTCAGAGCTAGATGCAGATAAAAATTATTTTTAATTTGCAACCTGATGGAGATCAGTATAGATGGACGAATAGACCAAGTCCCACACACTGCTAGAAGCCCAAATATTTTTTCAGAGCTAGATGCAGAAAAAAATTATATTCAATTTGCAACCTGATGGAGGTCAGTATAGATGGACTAATAGACCAAGTCCCACACACTGCTAGAAGCCCAAATATTTTTTCAGAGCTAGAAGCAGATAAAAATTATTTTTAATTTGCAACCTGATGGAGGTGAGTGTAGATGGACTAATAGACCAAGTCCCACACACTGCTAGAAGCCCAAATATTTTTTCAGAGCTAGATGCAGATAAAAATTAATTTTAATTTGCAACCTGATGGAGGTGAGTGTAGATGGACTAATAGACCAAGTCCCACACACTGCTAGAAGCCCAAATATTTTTTCAGAGCTAGATGCAGAAAAAAATTATATTCAATTTGCAACCTGGTGGAGGTCAGTATAGATGGACTAATAGAACAAGTCCCACACACTGCTAGAAGCCCAAATATTTTTTCAGAGCTAGATGCAGAAAAAAACTATATTCAATTTGCAACCTGATGGAGGTCAGTATAGATGGACTAATAGAACAAGTCCCACACACTGCTAGAAGCCCAAATATTTTTTCAGAGCTAGATGCAGATAAAAATTATTTTTAATTTGCAACCTGATGGAGGTCAGTATAGATGGACTAATAGACCAAGTCCCACACACTGCTAGAAGCCCAAATATTTTTTCAGAGCTAGATGCAAAAAAAAATTAAATTCAATTTGCAACCTGATGGAGGTCAGTATAGATGGACTAATAGACCAAGCCCACACACTGCTAGAGGCCCAAATATTTTTTCAGAGCTAGATGCAGATAAAAATTATTTTTAATTTGCAACCTGATGGAGATCAGTATAGATGGACCAATAGACCAAGTCCCACACAATGCTAGAAGCCCAAATATTTTTTCAGAGCTAGATGCAGAAATTTTTTTTATTCAATTTGCAACCTGATGGAGGTCAGTATAGATGGACTAATAGACCAATTCCCACACACTGCTAGAAGCCCAAATATTTTTTCAGAGCTAGATGCAGATAAAAAAATTTTTTAATATGAAACCTGATGGAGGTCAGTATAGATGGACTAATAGACCAAGTCCCACACACTGCTAGAAGCCCAAATATTTTTTCAGAGCTAGATGCAGATAAAAATTATTTTTAATTTGCAACCTGATGGAGGTCAGTATAGATGGACTAATAGACCAAGTCCCACACACTGCTAGAAGCCCAAATATTTTTTCAGAGCTACATGCAGAAAAAAATTATATTCAATTTGCAACCTGGTGGAGGTCAGTATAGATGGACTAATAGAACAAGCCCACACACTGCTAGAAGCCCAAATATTTTTTCAGAGCTAGATGCAGAAAAAAACTATATTCAATTTGCAACCTAATGGAGGTCAGTATAGATGGACTAATAGAACAAGTCCCACACACTGCTAGAAGCCCAAATATTTTTTCAGAGCTAGATGCAGATAAAAATTATTTTCAATTTACAACCTGATGGAGGTCAGTATAGATGGACTAATAGACCAAGTCCCACACACTGCTAGAAGCCCAAATATTTTTTCAGAGCTAGATGCAGAAAAAAATTAAATTCAATCTGCAACCTGATGGAGGTCAGTTTAGATGGACTAATAGAACAAGTCCCACACACTGCTAGAGGCCCAAATATTTTTTCAGAGCTAGATGCAGAAAAAAATTATTTTTAATTTGCAACCTGATGGAGATCAGTATAGATGGACGAATAGACCAAGTCCCACACACTGCTAGAAGCCCAAATATTTTTTCAGAGCTAGATGCAGAAAAAAATTATATTCAATTTGCAACCTGATGGAGGTCAGTATAGATGGACTAATAGACCAATTCCCACACACTGCTAGAAGCCCAAATATTTTTTCAGAGCTAGATGCAGAAAAAAATATTTTTAGTTTGCAACCTGATGGAGGTCAGTATAGATGAACTAATAGACCAAGTCCCACACACTGCTAGAAGCCCAAATATTTTTTCAGAGCTAGATGCAGATAAAAATTATTTTTAATTTGCAACCTGATGGAGGTCAGTATGGATGGACTAATAGACCAAGTCCCACACACTGCAAGAAGCCCAAATATTTTTTCAGAGCTAGATGCAGATAAAAATTATTTTTAATTTGCAACCTGATGGTGGTCAGTATAGATGGACTAATAGAACAATTCCCACACACTGCTAGAAGCCCAAATATTTTTTCAGAGCTAGATGCAGATAAAAATTAATTTTAATTTGCAACCTGATGGAGGTCAGTATAGATGGACTAATAGACCAAGTCTCATATTGCTAGAAGCACAAATATTTTTTCAGAACTAGATGCAGAAAAAAATGATATTCAATTTGCAACCTGATGGAAGTCAGTATAGATGGACTAATAGACCAAGTCCCACACACTGCTAGAAGCCCAAATATTTTTTCAGAGCTAGATGCAGATAAAAATTATTTTTCATTTGCTACCTGATGGAGGTCAGTATACATGGGCTAATAGACCAAGTCCCACACGCTGCTAGAAGCCCAAATATTTTTTCAGAGCTAGATGCAGAAAAAAATTATATTGAATTTGCAACCTGATGGAGGTCAGTATAGATGGACTAATAGACCAATTCCCACACACTGCTAGAAGCCCAAATATTTTTTCAGAGATAGATGCAGAAAAAAATATTTTTAGTTTGCAACCTGATGGAGGTCAGTATAGATGGACTAATAGACCAAGTCCCACACACTGCTAGAAGCCCAAATATTTTTTCAGAGCTAGATGCAGAAAAAAACTATATTCAATTTGCAACCTGATGGAGGTCAGTATAGAAGGACTAATAGAACAAGTCCCACACACTGCTAGAAGCCCAAATATTTTTTCAGAGCTAGATGCAGGTAAAAATTATTTTTAATTTGCAACCTGATGGAGGTCAGTATAGATGGACTAATAGACCAAGTCCCACACACTGCTAGAAGCCCAAATATTTTTTCAGAACTAGATGCAGATAAAAATTATTTTTAATTTGCAACCTGATGGAGTTCAGTATAGATGGACTAATAGACCAAGTCCCACACACTGCTAGAAGCCCAAATATTTTTTCAGAGCTAGATGCAGATAAAAATTATATTGAATTTGCAACCTGATGGAGTTCAGTATAGATGGACTAATATACCAAGTTCCACACACTGCTAGAAGCCCAAATATTTTTTCAGAGCTAGATGCAGAAAAAAATTATATTCAATTTGCAACCTGGTGGAGGTCAGTATAGATGGACTAATAGAACAAGTCCCACACACTGCTAGAAGCCCAAATATTTTTTCAGAGCTAGATGCAGATGAAAATTATTTTTAATTTGCAACCTGATGGAGGTCAGTATAGATGGACTAATAGACCCAGTCCCACATACTGCTAGAAGCCCAAATATTTTTTCAGAGCTAGATGCAGAAAAAAATTATTTTTAATTTGCAACCTGATGGAGGTCAGTATAGATGGACTAATAGACCAAGTCCCACACACTGCTAGAAGCCCAAATATTTTTTCAGAGCTAGATGCAGAAAAAAATTATATCCAATTTGCAACCTGATGGAGGTCAGTATAGATGGACTAATAGAACAAGTCCCACACAATGCTAGAAGCCCAAATATTTTTTCAGAGCTAGATGCAGATAAAAATTATTTTTAATTTGCAACCTGATGGAGGTCAGTATAGATGGACTAATAGACCAAGTCCCACACACTGCTAGAAGCCCAAATATTTTTTCTGAGCTAGATGCAGAAAAAAATTATATTGAATTTGCAACCTGGTGGAGGTCAGTATAGATGGACTAATAGAACAAGTCCCACACACTGATAGAAGCCCAAATATTTTTTCTGAGCTAGATGCAGAAAAAAATTATATTGAATTTGCAACCTGATGGAGGTCAGTATAGATGGACTAATAGACCAAGTCCCACACACTGCTAGAAGCCCAAATATTTTTTCAGAGCTAGATGCAGATAAAAATTATTTATAATTTGCAACCTGATGGAGGTCAGTATAGATGGACTAATAGAACAAGTCACATACACTGCTAGAAGCCCAAATATTTTTTCAGAGCTAGATGCAGAAAAAAATTATATTCAATTTGCAACCTGGTGGAGGTCAGTATAGATGGACTAATAGAACAAGTCCCACACACTGCTAGAAGCCCAAATATTTTTTCAGAGCTAGATGCAGATAAAAATTATTTTCAATTTGCAGCCTGATGGAGTTCAGTATAGATGGAGTAATATACCAAGTCCCACACACTGCTAGAAGCCCAAATATTTTTTCAGAGCAAGATGCAGAAAAAAATTATATTGAATTTGCAACCTGATGGAGGTCAAGAGAAATAGACTAATAGACCAAGTCCCACACACTGATAGAAGCCCAAATATTTTTTCAGAGCTAGATGCAGATAAAAATTATTTTTAATTTGCAACCTGATGGAGGTCAGTATAGATGGACTAATAGATCAAGTCCACACACTGCTAGAAGCCCAAATATTCTTTCAGGGCTAGATGCAGATAAAAATTATATTCAATTTGCAACCTGGTGGAGGTCAGTATAGATGGATTAATAGAACAAGTCCCACACACTGCTAGAAGCCCAAATAATTTTTCAGAGCTAGATGCAGAAAAAAATTATATTCAATTTGCAACCTCGTGGAAGTCAGTATAGATGGACTAATAGAACAAGTCCCACACACTGCTAGAAGCCCAAATATTTTTTCAGAGCTAGATGCAGATAAAAATTATTTTTAATTTGCAACCTGATGGAGGTCAGTATAGATGGACTAATAGACCCAGTCCTATATACTGCTAGAAGCCCAGATATTTTTTCAGAGCTAGATGCGGAAAAAAAATATTTTTAATTTGCAACCTGATGGAGGTCAGTATAGATGGACTAATAGACCAAGTCCCACACACTGCTAGAAGCCCAAATATTTTTTCAGAGCTAGATGCAGAAAAAAATTATTTTTAATTTGCAACCTGATGGAGGTTAGTATAGATGGACTAATAGACCAAGTCCCACACACTGCTAGAAGCCCAAATATTTTTTCTGAGCTAGATGCAGAAAAAAATTATATTGAATTTGCAACCTGGTGGAGGTCAGTATAGATGGACTAATAGAACAAGTCCCACACACTGCTAGAAGCCCAAATATTTTTTATGAGCTAGATGCAGAAAAAAATTATATTGAATTTGCAACCTGGTGGAGGTCAGTATAGATGGACTAATAGACCAAGTCCCACACACTGCTAGAAGCCCAAATATTCTTTCAGGGCTAGATGCAGAAAAAAATATTTTTAATTTGCAACCTGGTGGAGGTCAGTATAGATGGACTAATAGAACAAGTCCCACACACTGCTAGAAGCCCAAATATTTTTTCAGAGCTAGATGCAGAAAACAATTATATTCAATTTGCAACCTGGTGGAAGTCAGTATAGATGGACTAATAGACCAAGTCCCACACACTGCTAGAAGCCCAAATATTTTTTCAGAGCTAGATGCAGATAAAAATTATTTTCAATTTGCAAACTGATGGAGGTCAGTATAGATGGACTAACAGACCAAGTCCCACACACTGCTAGAAGTCCAAATATTTTTTTAGAGCTAGATGCAGAAAAAAATTATATTGAATTTGCAACCTGATGGAGGTCAGTATAGATGGACTAATAGACCAAGTCCCACACACTGCAGAAGCCCAAATATTTTTTCAGAGCTAGATGCAGATAAAAATTATTTTTAATTTGCAACCTGATGGAGGTCAGTATAGATGGACTAATAGACCAAGTCCCACACACTGCTAGAAGCCCAAATATTTTTTCAGAGCTAGATGCAGAAAAAAATTATATTCAATTTGCAAACTGATGGAGGTCAGTATAGATGGACAAATAGAACAAGTCCCACACACTGCTAGAAGCCCAAATATTTTTTCAGAGCTCGATGCAGAAAAAAATTATATTGAATTTGCAACCTGGTGGAGGTCAGTATAGATGGACTAATAGACCAAGTCCCACACACTGCTAGAAGCCCAAATATTTTTTCAGAGCTAGATGCAGATAAAAATTATTTTCAATTTGCAACCTGATGGAGTTCAGTATAGATGGACTAGTATACCGAGTCCCACACACTGCTAGAAGCCCAAATATTTTTTCAGAGCTAGATGCAGATAAAAATTATTTTTAATTTGCAACCTAATGGAGGTCAGTATAGATGGACTAATAGATCAAGTCCACACACTGCTAGAAGCCCAAATATTCTTTCAGGACTAGATGCAGATAAAAGTTATCTTTAATTTGCAACCTGATGGAGGTCAGTATAGATGGATTAATAGAACAAGTCCCACACACTGCTAGAAGCCCAAATATTTTTTCAGAGCTAGATGCAGAAAAAAATTATATTCAATTTGCAACCTGGTGGAGGTCAGTATAGATGGACTAATAGAACAAGTCCCACACACTGCTAGAAGCCCAAATATTTTTTCAGAGCTAGATGCAGATAAAAATTATTTTTAATTTGCAACCTGATGGAGGTCAGTATAGATGAACTAATAGACCCAGTCCCACATACTGCTAGAAGCCCAAATATTTTTTCAGAGCTAGATGCAGAAAAAATTTATTTTTAATTTGCAACCTGATGGAGGTCAGTATAGATGGACTAATAGACCAAGTCCCACACACTGCTAGAAGCCCAAATATTTTTTCAGAGCTAGATGCAAAAAAAATTATATTCAATTTGCAACCTGATGGAGGTCAGTATAGATGGACTAATAGATCAAGTCCACACACTGCTAGAAGCCCAAATATTCTTTCAGGGCTAGATGCAGATAAAAATTATATTCAATTTGCAACCTGGTGGAGGTCAGTATAGATGGATTAATAGAACAAGTCCCACACACTGCTAGAAGCCCAAATATTTTTTCAGAGCTAGATGCAGAAAAAAATTATATTCAATTTGCAACCTCGTGGAAGTCAGTATAGATGGACTAATAGAACAAGTTCCACACACTGCTAGAAACCCAAATATTTTTTCAGAGCTAGATGCAGATAAAAATTATTTTTAATTTGCAACCTGATGGAGGTCAGTATAGATGGACTAATAGACCCAGTCCTACATACTGCTAGAAGCCCAGATATTTTTTCAGAGCTAGATGCGGAAAAAAAATATTTTTAATTTGCAACCTGATGGAGGTCAGTATAGATGGACTAATAGACCAAGTCCCACACACTGCTAGAAGCCCAAATATTTTTTCAGAGCTAGATGCAGAAAAAAATTATATTCAATTTGCAACCTGATGGAGGTCAGTATAGATGGACTAATAGAACAAGTCCCACACACTGCTAGAAGCCCAAATATTTTTTCAGAGCTAGATGCAGATAAAAATTATTTTTAATTTGCAACCTGATGGAGGTTAGTATAGATGGACTAATAGACCAAGTCCCACACACTGCTAGAAGCCCAAATATTTTTTCTGAGCTAGATGCAGAAAAAAATTATATTGAATTTGCAACCTGGTGGAGGTCAGTATAGATGGACTAATAGAACAAGTCCCACACACTGCTAGAAGCCCAAATATTTTTTCTGAGCTAGATGCAGAAAAAAATTATATTGAATTTGCAACCTGGTGGAGGTCAGTATAGATGGACTAATAGACCAAGTCCCACACACTGCTAGAAGCCCAAATATTCTTTCAGGGCTAGATGCAGAAAAAAAATATTTTTAATTTGCAACCTGGTGGAGGTCAGTATAGATGGACTAATAGACTAAGTGCCACACACTGCTAGAAGCCCAAATATTTTTTCAGAGCTAGATGCAGAAAACAATTATATTCAATTTGCAACCTGGTGGAAGTCAGTATAGATGGACTAATAGACCAAGTCCCACACACTGCTAGAAGCCCAAATATTTTTTCAGAGCTAGATGCAGATAAAAATTATTTTCAATTTGCAAACTGATGGAGGTCAGTATAGATGGACTAACAGACCAAGTCCCACACACTGCTAGAAGTCCAAATATTTTTTTAGAGCTAGATGCAGAAAAAAATTATATTGAATTTGCAACCTGATGGAGGTCAGTATAGATGGACTAATAGACCAAGTCCCACACACTGCAGAAGCCCAAATATTTTTTCAGAGCTAGATGCAGATAAAAATTATTTTTAATTTGCAACCTGATGGAGGTCAGTATAGATGGACTAATAGACCAAGTCCCACACACTGCTAGAAGCCCAAATATTTTTTCAGAGCTAGATGCAGAAAAAAATTATATTCAATTTACAAACTGATGGAGGTCAGTATAGATGGACAAATAGAACAAGTCCCACACACTGCTAGAAGCCCAAATATTTTTTCAGAGCTCGATGCAGAAAAAAATTATATTGAATTTGCAACCTGGTGGAGGTCAGTATAGATGGACTAATAGACCAAGTCTCACACACTGCTAGAAGCCCAAATATTTTTTCAGAGCTAGATGCAGATAAAAATTATTTTCAATTTGCAACCTGATGGAGTTCAGTATAGATGGACTAGTATACCAAGTCCCACACACTGCTAGAAGACAAATATTTTTTCAGAGCTAGATGCAGATAAAAATTATTTTTAATTTGCAACCTAATGGAGGTCAGTATAGATGGACTAATAGATCAAGTCCACACACTGCTAGAAGCCCAAATATTCTTTCAGGACTAGATGCAGATAAAAGTTATCTTTAATTTGCAACCTGATGGAGGTCAGTATAGATGGATTAATAGAACAAGTCCCACACACTGCTAGAAGCCCAAATATTTTTTCAGAGCTAGATGCAGAAAAAAATTATATTCAATTTGCAACCTGGTGGAGGTCAGTATAGATGGACTAATAGAACAAGTCCCACACACTGCTAGAAGCCCAAATATTTTTTCAGAGCTAGATGCAGATAAAAATTATTTTTAATTTGCAACCTGATGGAGGTCAGTATAGATGAACTAATAGACCCAGTCCCACATACTGCTAGAAGCCCAAATATTTTTTCAGAGCTAGATGCAGAAAAAAATTATTTTTAATTTGCAACCTGATGGAGGTCAGTATAGATGGACTAATAGACCAAGTCCCACACACTGCTAGAAGCCCAAATATTTTTTCAGAGCTAGATGCAAAAAAAATTATATTCAATTTGCAACCTGATGGAGGTCAGTATAGATGGACTAATAGAACAAGTCCCACACACTGCTAGAAGCCCAAATATTTTTTCAGAGCTAGATGCAGATAAAAATTATTTTTAATTTGCAATCTGATGGAGGTCAGTATAGATGGACTAATAGACCAAGTCCCACACACTGCTAGAAGCCCAAATATTTTTTCTGAGCTAGATGCAGAAAAAAATTATATTGAATTTGCAACCTGGTGGAGATCAGTATAGATGGACTAATAGACCAAGTCCCACACACTGCTAGAAGCCCAAATATTTTTTCTGAGCTAGATGCAGAAAAAAATTATATTGAATTTGCAACCTGGTGGAGGTCAGCATAGATGGACTAATAGACCAAGTCCCACACACTGCTAGAAGCCCAAATATTTTTTCAGAGCTAGATGCAGATAAAAATTATTTTCAATTTGCAACCTGATGGAGGTCAGTATAGATGGACTAACAGACCAAGTCCCACACACTGATAGAAGCCCAAATATTTTTTTAGAGCTAGATGCAGAAAAAAATTATATTGAATTTGCAACCTGATGGAGGTCAGTATAGATGGACTAATAGACCAAGTCACACACACTGCAGAAGCCCAAATATTTTTTCAGAGCTAGATGCAGATAAAAATTATTTTTAATTTGCAACCTGATGGAGGTCAGTATAGATGAACTAATAGACCAAGTCCCACACACTGCTAGAAGCCCAAATATTCTTTCAGGGCTAGATGCAGAAAAATAATATTTTTAATTTGCAACCTGATGGAGGTCAGTATAGATGGACTAATAGAACAAGTCACACACACTGCTAGAAGCCCAAATATTTTTTCAGAGCTAGATGCAGAAAAAAATTATATTCAATTTGCAACCTGGTGGAGGTCAGTATAGATGGACTAATAGAACAAGTCCCACACACTGCTAGAAGCCCAAATATTTTTTCAGAGCTAGATGCAGATAAAAATTATTTTTAATTTGCAAACTGATGGAGGTCAGTATAGATGGACTAATAGACCAAGTCCCACACACTGCTAGAAGCCCAAATATTTTTTCAGAGCTAGATGCAGAAAAAAATTATATTCAATTTGCAACCTGGTGGAGGTCAGTATAGATGGACTAATAGACCAAGTCCCACACACTGCTAGTAGCCCAAATATTTTTTCAGAGCTAGATGCAGATAAAAATTATTTTCAATTTGCAACCTGATGGAGGTCAGTATAGATGGACTAACAGACCAAGTCCCACACACTGCTAGAAGCCCAAATATTTTTTTAGAGCTAGATGCAGAAAAAAATTATATTGAATTTGCAACCTGATGGAGGTCAGTATAGGTGGACTAATAGACCAAGTCCCACACACTGCAGAATCCCAAATATTTTTTCAGAGCTAGATGCAGATAAAAATTATTTTTAATTTGCAACCTGATGGAGGTCAGTATAGATGGACTAATAGACCATGTCCCACACACTGCTAGAAGCCCAAATATTCTTTCAGGGCTAGATGCAGAAAAAAAATATTTTTAATTTGCAACCTGATGGAGGTCAGTATAGATGGACTAATAGAACAAGTCACACACACTGTTAGAAGCCCAAAATTTTTTCAGAGCTAGATGCAGAAAAAAATTATATTCAATTTGCAACCTGGTGGAGGTCAGTATAGATGGACTAATAGAACAAGTCCCACACACTGCTAGAAGCCCAAATATATTTTCAGCGCTAGATGCAGAAAAAAATTATATTCAATTTGCAACCTGGTGGAGGTCAGTATAGATGGACTAATAGAACAAATCCCACACACTGCTAGAAGCCCAAATATATTTTCAGCGCTAGATGCAGAAAAAAATTATATTCAATTTGCAACCTGATGGAGATCAGTATAGATGGACTAATAGACCAAGTCCCACACACTGCTAGAAGCCCAAATATTTTTTCAGAGCTAAATGCAGATAAAAATTATTTTTAATTTGCAACCTGATGGAGCTCAGTATAGATGGACTAATAGACCAAGTCCCACACACTGCTAGAAGCCCAAATATTTTTTCAGAGCTAGATGCAGATAAAAATTATTTTTAATTTGCAACCTGATGGAGGTCAGTATAGATGGACTAATAGACCAAGTCCCACACACTGCTAGAAGCCCAAATATTTTTTCAGAGCTAGATGCAGATAAAAATGACTTTTAATTTGCAACCTGATGGAGGTCAGTATAGATGGACTAATAGAACAAGTCCCACACACTGTTAGAAGCCCAAATATTTTTTCAGAGCTAGATGCAGATAAAAATGATTTTTAATTTGCAACCTGATGGAGGTCAGTATAGATGGACTAATAGACCAAGTCCCACACACTGCTTGATGCCCAAATATTTTTTCAGAGCTAGATGCAGATAAAAATTATTTTTAATATGCAACCTGATGGAGGTCAGTATAGATGGACTAATAGACCAAGTCCCACACACTGCTAGAAGCCCAAATATTTTTTCAGAGCTAGATGCAGATAAAAATTATTTTTAATTTGCAACCTGATGGAGCTCAGTATAGATGGACTAATAGACCAAGTCCCACACACTGCTAGAAGCTCAAATATTTTTTCAGAGCTAGATGCAGAAAAAAATTATATTCAATTTGCAACCTGATGGAGGTCAGTATAGATGGACTAATAGACCAAGTCCCACACACTGCTAGAAGCCCAAATATTTTTTAAGAGCAAGATGCAGATAAAAATTATTTTTAATTTGCAACCTGATGGAGCTCAGTATAGATGGACTAATAGACCAAGTCCCACACACTGCTAGAAGCCCAAATATTCTTTCAGAGCTAGATGCAGAAAAAAATTATATTGAATTTGCAACCTGATGGAGGTCAGTATAGATGGACTAATAGACCAAGTCCCACACACTGCAAGAAGCCCAAATATTTTTTCAGAGCTAGATGCAGATAAAAATTATTTTTAGTGCACAACCTGATGGAGGTCAGTATAGATGGACTAATAGACCAAGTCCCACACACTGCTAGAAGCCCAAATATTTTTTCAGAGCTAGATGCAGATAAAAATTATTTTTAATATGCAACCTGATGGAGGTCAGTATAGATGGACTAATAGACCAAGTCCCACACACTGCTAGAAGCCCAAATATATTTTCAGAGCTAGATGCAGAAAAAAATTATATTCAATTTGCAACCTGATGGAGGTCAGTATAGATGGACTAATAGAACAAGTCCCACACACTGCTAGAAGCTGAAATATTTTTTCAGAGCTAGATGCAGATAAAAATTATTTTTAATTTGCAACCTGGTGGAGGTCAGTATAGATGGACTAATAGACCAAGTCCCACACACTGCTAGAAGCCCAAATATTTTTTCAGAGCTAGATGCAGATAAAAATTATTTTCAATTTGCAACCTGATGGAGTTCAGTATAGATGGACTAGTATACCGAGTCCCACACACTGCTAGAAGCCCAAATATTTTTTCAGAGCTAGATGCAGATAAAAATTATTTTTAATTTGCAACCTAATGGAGGTCAGTATAGATGGACTAATAGACCAAGTCCCACACACTGCTAGAAGCCCAAATATTTTTTCAGAGCTAGATGCAGAAGAAAATTATTTTTAATTTGCAACCTGATGGAGGTCAGTATAGATGGACTAATAGACCAAGTCCCACACACTGCTAGAAGCCCAAATATTTTTTCAGAGCTAGATGCAGAAGAAAATTATGTTCAATTTGCAACCTGATGGAGGTCAGTATAGATGGACTAATAGACCAAGTCCCACACACTGCTAGAAGCCCAAATATTTTTTCAGAGCTAGATGCAGAAAAAAATTATATTGAATTTGCAACCTGATGGAGGTCAGTATAGATGGACTAATAGACCAAGTCCCACACACTGCTAGAAGCCCAAATATTTTTTCAGGGCTAGATGCAGAAAAAAATTATATTCAATTTGCATCCTGATGAAGGTCAGTATAGATTGACTAATAGAACAAGTCCCACACACTGCTAGAAGCCCAAATGTTTTTTCAGAGCTAGATGCAGATAAAAATAGATTTTAATTTGCAGCCTGATGGAGGTCAGTATAGATGGACTAATAGACCAAGTCCCACACAATGCTAGAAGCCCAAATATTTTTTTAGAGCTAGATGCAGAAAAAAATTATATTGAATTTGCAACCTGATGGAGGTCAGTATAGATGGACTAATAGACCAAGTCCCACACACTGCAGAAGCCCAAATATTTTTTCAGAGCTAGATGCAGATAAAAATTATTTTTAATTTGCAACCTGATGGATGTCAGTATAGATGGACTAATAGACCAAGTCCCACACACTGCTAGAAGCCCAAATATTCTTTCAGGGCTAGATGCAGAAAAAAAATATTTTTAGTTTGCAACCTGATGGAGGTCAGTATAGATGGACTAATAGAACAAGTCACACACACTGCTAGAAGCCCAAATATTTTTTCAGAGCTAGATGCAGAAAAAAATTATATTCAATTTGCAACCTGGTGGAGGTCAGTATAGATAGACTAATAGAACAAGTCCCACACACTGCTAGAAGCCCAAATATTTTTTCAGAGCTAGATGCAGATAAAAATTATTTTTAATTTGCAACCTGATGGAGGTCAGTATAGATGGACTAATAGACCAAGTCCCACACACTGCTAGAAGCCCAAATATTTTTTCAGAGCTAGATGCAGAAAAAAATTATATTCAATTTGCAACCTGATGGAGGTCAGTATAGATGGACTAATAGACCAAGTCCCACACACTGCTAGAAGCCCAAATATATTTTCAGACCTAGATGCAGAAAAAAATTATATTCAATTTGCAACCTGATGGAGGTCAGTATAGATGGACTAATAGACCAAGTCCCACACATTGCTAGAAGCCCAAATATTTTTTCAGAGCTAAATGCAGATAAAAATTATTTTTAATTTGCAACCTGATGGAGCTCAGTATAGATGGACTAATTGACCAAGTCCCACACACTACTAGAAGCCCAAATATTTTTTCAGAGCTAGATGCAGAAAAAAATTATATTGAATTTGCAACCTGATGGAGGTCAGTATAGATGGACTAATAGACCAAGTCCCACACACTGGTAGAAGCCCAAGTATTTTTACAGAGCTAGATGCATATAAAAATTATTTTTAATTTGCAACCTGATGGAGGTCAGTATAGATGGACTAATAGACCAAGTCCCACACACTGCTAGAAGCCCAAATATTTTTTCAGAGCTAGATGCAGATAAAAATTATTTTTAATTTGCAACCTGATGGAGGTCAGTATAGATGGACTAATAGACCAAGTCCCACACACTGCTTGAAGCCCAAATATTTTTTCAGAGCTAGATGCAAAAAAAATTATATTCAATTTGCAACCTGATGGAGGTCAGTATAGATGGACTAATAGAACAAGTCCCACACACTGCTAGAAGCCCAAATATTTTTTCAGAGCTAGATGCAGATAAAAATTATTTTTAATTTGCAATCTGATGGAGGTCAGTATAGATGGACTAATAGACCAAGTCCCACACACTGCTAGAAGCCCAAATATTTTTTCTGAGCTAGATGCAGAAAAAAATTATATTGAATTTGCAACCTGGTGGAGATCAGTATAGATGGACTAATAGACCAAGTCCCACACACTGCTAGAAGCCCAAATATTTTTTCTGAGCTAGATGCAGAAAAAAATTATATTGAATTTGCAACCTGGTGGAGGTCAGCATAGATGGACTAATAGACCAAGTCCCACACACTGCTAGAAGCCCAAATATTTTTTCAGAGCAAGATGCAGATAAAAATTATTTTCAATTTGCAACCTGATGGAGGTCAGTATAGATGGACTAACAGACCAAGTCCCACACACTGATAGAAGCCCAAATATTTTTTTAGAGCTAGATGCAGAAAAAAATTATATTGAATTTGCAACCTGATGGAGGTCAGTATAGATGGACTAATAGACCAAGTCACACACACTGCAGAAGCCCAAATATTTTTTCAGAGCTAGATGCAGATAAAAATTATTTTTAATTTGCAACCTGATGGAGGTCAGTATAGATGAACTAATAGACCAAGTCCCACACACTGCTAGAAGCCCAAATATTCTTTCAGGGCTAGATGCAGAAAAAAAATATTTTTAATTTGCAACCTGTTGGAGGTCAGTATAGATGGACTAATAGAACAAGTCACACACACTGCTAGAAGCCCAAATATTTTTTCAGAGCTAGATGCAGAAAAAAATTATATTCAATTTGCTACCTGGTGGAGGTCAGTATAGATGGACTAATAGAACAAGTCCCACACACTGCTAGAAGCCCAAATATTTTTTCAGAGCTAGAAGCAGATAAAAATTATTTTTAATTTGCAAACTGATGGAGGTCAGTATAGATGGACTAATAGACCAAGTCCCACACACTGCTAGAAGCCCAAATATTTTTTCAGAGCTAGATGCAGAAAAAAATTATATTCAATTTGCAACCTGGTGGAGGTCAGTATAGATGGACTAATAGACCAAGTCCCACACACTGCTAGTAGCCCAAATATTTTTTCAGAGCTAGATGCAGATAAAAATTATTTTCAATTTGCAACCTGATGGAGGTCAGTATAGATGGACTAACAGACCAAGTCCCACACACTGCTAGAAGCCCAAATATTTTTTTAGAGCTAGATGCAGAAAAAAATTATATTGAATTTGCAACCTGATGGAGGTCAGTATAGATGGACTAATAGACCAAGTCCCACACACTGCAGAATCCCAAATATTTTTTCAGAGCTAGATGCAGATAAAAATTATTTTTAATTTGCAACCTGATGGAGGTCAGTATAGATGGACTAATAGACCATGTCCCACACACTGCTAGAAGCCCAAATATTCTTTCAGGGCTAGATGCAGAAAAAAAATATTTTTAATTTGCAACCTGATGGAGGTCAGTATAGATGGACTAATAGAACAAGTCACACACACTGCTAGAAGCTCAAAATTTTTTTCAGAGCTAGATGCAGAAAAAAATTATATTCAATTTGCAACCTGGTGGAGGTCAGTATAGATGGACTAATAGAACAAGTCCCACACACTGCTAGAAGCCCAAATATATTTTCAGCGCTAGATGCAGAAAAGAATTATATTCAATTTGCAACCTGATGGAGATCAGTATAGATGGACTAATAAACCAAGTCCCACACACTGCTAGAAGCCCAAATATTTTTTCAGAGCTAAATGCAGATAAAAATTATTTTTAATTTGCAACCTGATGGAGCTCAGTATAGATGGACTAATAGACCAAGTCCCACACACTGCTAGAAGCCCAAATATTTTTTCAGAGCTAGATGCAGATAAAAATTATTTTTAATTTGCAACCTGATGGAGGTCAGTATAGATGGACTAATAGACCAAGTCCCACACACTGCTAGAAGCCCAAATATTTTTTCAGAGCTAGATGCAGATAAAAATGACTTTTAATTTGCAACCTGATGGAGGTCAGTATAGATGGACTAATAGAACAAGTCCCACACACTGCTAGAAGCCCAAATATTTTTTCAGAGCTAGATGCAGTTAAAAATGATTTTTAATTTGCAACCTGATGGAGGTCAGTATAGATGGACTAATAGACCAAGTCCCACACACTGCTTGATGCCCAAATATTTTTTCAGAGCTAGATGCAGATAAAAATTATTTTTAATATGCAACCTGATGGAGGTCAGTATAGATGGACTAATAGACCAAGTCCCACACACTGCTAGAAGCCCAAATATTTTTTCAGAGCTAGATGCAGATAAAAATTATTTTTAATTTGCAACCTGATGGAGGTCAGTATAGATGGACTAATAGACCAAGTCCCACACACTGCTAGAAGCCCAAATATTTTTTAAGAGCAAGATGCAGATAAAAATTATTTTTAATTTGCAACCTGATGGAGCTCAGTATAGATGGACTAATAGACCAAGTCCCACACACTGCTAGAAGCCCAAATATTCTTTCAGAGCTAGATGCAGAAAAAAATTATATTGAATTTGCAACCTGATGGAGGTCAGTATAGATGGACTAATAGACCAAGTCCCACACACTGCAAGAAGCCCAAATATTTTTTCAGAGCTAGATGCAGATAAAAATTATTTTTAGTGCACAACCTGATGGAGGTCAGTATAGATGGACTAATAGACCAAGTCCCACACACTGCTAGAAGCCCAAATATTTTTTCAGAGCTAGATGCAGATAAAAATTATTTTTAATATGCAACCTGATGGAGGTCAGTATAGATGGACTAATAGACCAAGTCCCACACACTGCTAGAAGCCCAAATATATTTTCAGAGCTAGATGCAGAAAAAAATTATATTCAATTTGCAACCTGATGGAGGTCAGTATAGATGGACTAATAGAACAAGTCCCACACACTGCTAGAAGCTGAAATATTTTTTCAGAGCTAGATGCAGATAAAAATTATTTTTAATTTGCAACCTGATGGAGGTCAGTATAGATGGACTAATAGACCAAGTCCCACACACTGCTAGAAGCCCAAATATTTTTTCAGAGCTAGATGCAGAAGAAAATTATTTTTAATTTGCAACCTGATGGAGGTCAGTATAGATGGACTAATAGACCAAGTCCCACACACTGCTAGAAGCCCAAATATTTTTTCAGAGCTAGATGCAGAAGAAAATTATGTTCAATTTGCAACCTGATGGAGGTCAGTATAGATGGACTAATAGACCAAGTCCCACACACTGCTAGAAGCCCAAATATTTTTTCAGAGCTAGATGCAGAAAAAAATTATATTGAATTTGCAACCTGATGGAGGTCAGTATAGATGGACTAATAGACCAAGTCCCACACACTGCTAGAAGCCCAAATATTTTTTCAGGGCTAGATGCAGAAAAAAATTATATTCAATTTGCATCCTGATGAAGGTCAGTATAGATTGACTAATAGAACAAGTCCCACACACTGCTAGAAGCCCAAATGTTTTTTCAGAGCTAGATGCAGATAAAAATAGATTTTAATTTGCAGCCTGATGGAGGTCAGTATAGATGGACTAATAGACCAAGTCCCACACAATGCTAGAAGCCCAAATATTTTTTTAGAGCTAGATGCAGAAAAAAATTATATTGAATTTGCAACCTGATGGAGGTCAGTATAGATGGACTAATAGACCAAGTCCCACACACTGCAGAAGCCCAAATATTTTTTCAGAGCTAGATGCAGATAAAAATTATTTTTAATTTGCAACCTGATGGATGTCAGTATAGATGGACTAATAGACCAAGTCCCACACACTGCTAGAAGCCCAAATATTCTTTCAGGGCTAGATGCAGAAAAAAAATATTTTTAGTTTGCAACCTGATGGAGGTCAGTATAGATGGACTAATAGAACAAGTCACACACACTGCTAGAAGCCCAAATATTTTTTCAGAGCTAGATGCAGAAAAAAATTATATTCAATTTGCAACCTGGTGGAGGTCAGTATAGATGGACTAATAGAACAAGTCCCACACACTGCTAGAAGCCCAAATATTTTTTCAGAGCTAGATGCAGATAAAAATTATTTTTAATTTGCAACCTGATGGAGGTCAGTATAGATGGACTAATAGACCAAGTCCCACACACTGCTAGAAGCCCAAATATTTTTTCAGAGCTAGATGCAGAAAAAAATTATATTCAATTTGCAACCTGATGGAGGTCAGTATAGATGGACTAATAGACCAAGTCCCACACACTGCTAGAAGCCCAAATATATTTTCAGAGCTAGATGCAGAAAAAAATTATATTCAATTTGCAACCTGATGGAGGTCAGTATAGATGGACTAATAGACCAAGTCCCACACATTGCTAGAAGCCCAAATATTTTTTCAGAGCTAAATGCAGATAAAAATTATTTTTAATTTGCAACCTGATGGAGCTCAGTATAGATGGACTAATTGACCAAGTCCCACACACTACTAGAAGCCCAAATATTTTTTCAGAGCTAGATGCAGAAAAAAATTATATTGAATTTGCAACCTGATGGAGGTCAGTATAGATGGACTAATAGACCAAGTCCCACACACTGGTAGAAGCCCAAATATTTTTACAGAGCTAGATGCATATAAAAATTATTTTTAATTTGCAACCTGATGGAGGTCAGTATAGATGGACTAATAGACCAAGTCCCACACACTGCTAGAAGCCCAAATATTTTTTCAGAGCTAGATGCAGATAAAAATTATTTTTAATTTGCAACCTGATGGAGGTCAGTATAGATGGACTAATAGACCAAGTCCCACACACTGCTTGAAGCCCAAATATTTTTTCAGAGCTAGATGCAGATAAAAATTATTTTTAATATGCAACCTGATGGAGGTCAGTATAGATGGACTAATAGACCAAGTCCCACACACTGCTAGAAGCCCAAATATTTTTTCAGAGCTAGATGCAGATGAAAATTATTTTTACTTTGCAACCTGATGGAGGTCAGTATAGATGGACTAATAGACCAAGTCCCACACACTGCTAGAAGCCCAAATATTTTTTCAGAGCTAGATGCAGAAAAAAATTATATTCAATTTGCAACCTGATGGAGGTCAGTATAGATGGACTAATAGACCAAGTCCCACACACTGCTAGAAGCCCAAATATATTTTCAGAGCTAGATGCAGAAAAAAATTATACTCAATTTGCAACCTGATGGAGGTCAGTATAGATGGACTAATAGACCAAGTCCCACACACTGCAGAAGCCCAAATATTTTTTCAGAGCTAGATGCAGATAAAAATTATTTTTAATTTGCAACCTGATGGATGTCAGTATAGATGGACTAATAGACCAAGTCCCACACACTGCTAGAAGCCCAAATATTCTTTCAGGGCTAGATGCAGAAAAAAAATATTTTTAGTTTGCAACCTGATGGAGGTCAGTATAGATGGACTAATAGAACAAGTCACACACACTGGTAGAAGCCCAAATATTTTTTCAGAGCTAGATGCAGAAAAAAATTATATTCAATTTGCAACCTGGTGGAGGTCAGTATAGATGGACTAATAGAACAAGTCCCACACACTGCTAGAAGCCCAAATATTTTTTCAGAGCTAGATGCAGATAAAAATTATTTTTAATTTGCAACCTGATGGAGGTCAGTATAGATGGACTAATAGACCAAGTCCCACACACTGCTAGAAGCCCAAATATTTTTTCAGAGCTAGATGCAGAAAAAAATTATATTCAATTTGCAACCTGATGGAGGTCAGTATAGATGGACTAATAGACCAAGTCCCACACACTGCTAGAAGCCCAAATATATTTTCAGAGCTAGATGCAGAAAAAAATTATATTCAATTTGCAACCTGATGGAGGTCAGTATAGATGGACTAATAGACCAAGTCCCACACACTGCTAGAAGCCCAAATATTTTTTCAGAGCTAAATGCAGATAAAAATTATTTTTAATTTGCAACCTGATGGAGCTCAGTATAGATGGACTAATTGACCAAGTCCCACACACTACTAGAAGCCCAAATATTTTTTCAGAGCTAGATGCAGAAAAAAATTATATTGAATTTGCAACCTGATGGAGGTCAGTATAGATGGACTAATAGACCAAGTCCCACACACTGGTAGAAGCCCAAATATTTTTACAGAGCTAGATGCATATAAAAATTATTTTTAATTTGCAACCTGATGGAGGTCAGTATAGATGGACTAATAGACCAAGTCCCACACACTGCTAGAAGCCCAAATATTTTTTCAGAGCTAGATGCAGATAAAAATTATTTTTAATTTGCAACCTGATGGAGGTCAGTATAGATGGACTAATAGACCAAGTCCCACACACTGCTTGAAGCCCAAATATTTTTTCAGAGCTAGATGCAGATAAAAATTATTTTTAATATGCAACCTGATGGAGGTCAGTATAGATGGACTAATAGACCAAGTCCCACACACTGCTAGAAGCCCAAATATTTTTTCAGAGCTAGATGCAGATAAAAATTATTTTTAATTTGCAACCTGATGGAGGTCAGTATAGATGGACTAATAGACCAAGTCCCACACACTGCTAGAAGCCCAAATATTTTTTCAGAGCTAGATGCAGAAAAAAATTATATTCAATTTGCAACCTGATGGAGGTCAGTATAGATGGACTAATAGACCAAGTCCCACACACTGCTAGAAGCCCAAATATATTTTCAGAGCTAGATGCAGAAAAAAATTATATTCAATTTGCAACCTGATGGAGGTCAGTATAGATGGACTAATAGACCAAGTCCCACACACTGCTAGAAGCCCAAATATTTTTTCAGAGCTAGATGCAGATAAAAATTATTTTTAATTTGCAACCTGATGGAGCTCAGTATAGATGGACTAATAGACCAAGTCCCACACACTGCTAGAAGCCCAAATATTTTTTCAGAGCTAGATGCAGAAAAAAATTATATTGAATTTGCAACCTGATGCAGGTCAGTATAGATGGACTAATAGACCAAGTCCCACACACTGCTAGAAGCCCAAATATTTTTTCAGAGCTAGATGCAGACAAAAATGATTTTTAATTTGCAAACTGATGGAGGTCAGTATAGATGGACTAATAGACCTAGTCCCACACACTGCTAGAAGCCCAAATATTTTTTCAGAGTTAGATGCAGAAAAAAATTATATTCAATTTGCAACCTGATGGAGGTCAGTATAGATGGACTAATAGAACAAGTCCGACACACTGCTAGAAGCCCAAATATTTTTTCAGCGCTAGATGCAGATAAAAAATATTTTTAATTTGCAACCTGATGGAGGTCAGTATAGATGGACTAATAGAACAAGTCCCACACACTGCTAGAAGCCCAAATATTTTTTCAGAGCTAGATGCAGAAAAAAATTATATTGAATTTGCAACCTGATGAAGGTCAGTATAGATGGACTAATAGAACAAGTCCCACACACTGCTAGAAGCCCAAATATTTTTTCAGAGCTAGATGCAGAAAAAAATTATATTGAATTTGCAACCTGATGGAGGTCAGTATAGATGGACTAATAGAACAAGTCCCACACACTGCTAGAAGCCGAAATATTTTTTCAGAGCTAGATGCAGATAAAAATTATTTTTAATTTGCAACCTGATGGAGGTCAGTATAGATGGACTAATAGACCAAGTCCCACACAATGCTAGAAGCCCAAATATTTTTTCAGAGCAAGATGCAGAAGAAAATTATGTTCAATTTGCAACCTGATGGAGGTCAGTATAGATCGACAAATGGACCAAGTCCCACACACTGCTAGAAGCCCAAATATATTTTCAGAGCTAGATGCAGAAAAAAATTATATTCAATTTGCAACCTGATGGAGGTCAGTATAGATGGACTAATAGACCAAGTCCCACACATTGCTAGAAGCCCAAATATTTTTTCAGAGCTAAATGCAGATAAAAATTATTTTTAATTTGCAACCTGATGGAGCTCAGTATAGATGGACTAATAGACCAAGTCCCACACACTACTAGAAGCCCAAATATTTTTTCAGAGCTAGATGCAGAAAAAAATTATATTGAATTTGCAACCTGATGGAGGTCAGTATAGATGGACTAATAGACCAAGTCCCACACACTGGTAGAAGCCCAAATATTTTTTCAGAGCTAGATGCATATAAAAATTATTTTTAATTTGCAACCTGATGGAGGTCAGTATAGATGGACTAATAGACCAAGTCCCACACACTGCTAGAAGCCCAAATATTTTTTCAGAGCTAGATGCAGATAAAAATTATTTTTAATTTGCAACCTGATGGAGGTCAGTATAGATGGACTAATAGACCAAGTCCCACACACTGCTTGAAGCCCAAATATTTTTTCAGAGCTAGATGCAGATAAAAATTATTTTTAATATGCAACCTGATGGAGGTCAGTATAGATGGACTAATAGACCAAGTCCCACACACTGCTAGAAGCCCAAATATTTTTTCAGAGCTAGATACAGATAAAAATTATTTTTAATTTGCAACCTGATGGAGGTCAGTATAGATGGACTAATAGACCAAGTCCCACACACTGCTAGAAGCCCAAATATTTTTTCAGAGCTAGATGCAGAAAAAAATTATATTCAATTTGCAACCTGATGGAGGTCAGTATAGATGGACGAATAGACCAAGTCCCACACACTGCTAGAAGCCCAAATATATTTTCAGAGCTAGATGCAGAAAAAAATTATATTCAATTTGCAACCTGATGGAGGTCAGTATAGATGGACTAATAGACCAAGTCCCACACACTGCTAGAAGCCCAAATATTTTTTCAGAGCTAGATGCAGATAAAAATTATTTTTAATTTGCAACCTGATGGAGCTCAGTATAGATGGACTAATAGACCAAGTCCCACACACTGCTAGAAGCCCAAATATTTTTTCAGAGCTAGATGCAGAAAAAAATTATATTGAATTTGCAACCTGATGCAGGTCAGTATAGATGGACTAATAGAACAAGTCCGACACACTGCTAGAAGCCCAAATATTTTTTCAGCGCTAGATGCAGATAAAAATTATTTTTAATTTGCAACCTGATGGAGGTCAGTATAGATGGACTAATAGAACAAGTCCCACACACTGCTAGAAGCCCAAATATTTTTTCAGAGCTAGATGCAGAAAAAAATTATATTGAATTTGCAACCTGATGGAGGTCAGTATAGATGTACTAATAGAACAAGTCCCACACACTGCTAGAAGCCGAAATATTTTTTCAGAGCTAGATGCAGATAAAAATTATTTTTAATTTGCAACCTGATGGAGGTCAGTATAGATGGACTAATAGACCAAGTCCCACACACTGCTAGAAGCCCAAATATTTTTTCAGAGCTACATGCAGAAGAAAATTATGTTCAATTTGCAACCTGATGGAGGTCAGTATAGATCGACAAATGGACCAAGTCCCACACACTGCTAGAAGCCCAAATATATTTTCAGAGCTAGATGCAGAAAAAAATTATATTCAATTTGCAACCTGATGGAGGTCAGTATAGATGGACTAATAGACCAAGTCCCACACACCTCAAGAAGCCCAAATATTTTTTCAGAGCTAGATGCAGAAAAAAATTATTTTTAATTTGCAACCTGATGGAGGTCAGTATAGATGGACTAATAGACCAAGTCCCACACACTGCTAGAAGTCCAAATATTTTTTCAGAGCTAGATGCAGAAAAAAATTATATTGAATTTGCAACCTGATGGAGGTCAGTATAGATGGACTAATAGACCAAGTCCCACACACTGCTTGAAGCCCAAATATTTTTTCAGAGCTAGATGCAGATAAAAATTATTTTTAATTTGCAACCTGATGGAGGTCAGTATAGATGGACTAATAGACCAAGTCCCACACACTGCTTGATGCCCAAATATTTTTTCAGAGCTAGATGCAGATAAAAATTATTTTTAATATGCAACCTGATGGAGGTCAGTATAGATGGACTAATAGACCAAGTCCCACACACTGCTAGAAGCCCAAATATTTTTTCAGAGCTAGATACAGATAAAAATTATTTTTAATTTGCAACCTGATGGAGGTCAGTATAGATCGACTAATAGACCAAGTTCCACACACTGCTAGAATCCCAAATATTTTTTCAGAGCTAGATGCAGAAAAAAATTATATTCAATTTGCAACCTGATGGAGGTCAGTATAGATGGACTAATAGACCAAGTCCCACACACTGCTAGAAGCCCAAATATTTTTTCAGAGCTAGATGCAGAAAAAAATTATATTGAATTTTCAACCTAATGGAGGTCAGTATAGATGGACTAATAGAACAAGTCCCACACACTGCTAGAAGCCCAAATATTTTTTCAGAGCTAGATGCAGATAAAAATTATTTTTAATTTGCAACCTGATGGAGGTCAGTATAGATGGACTAATAGACCAAGTCCCACACAATGCTAGAAGCCCAAATATTTTTTCAGAGCAAGATGCAGAAGAAAATTATGTTCAATTTGCAACCTGATGGAGGTCAGTATAGATCGACAAATGGACCAAGTCCCACACACTGCTAGAAGCCCAAATATATTTTCAGAGCTAGATGCAGAAAAAAATTATATTCAATTTGCAACCTGATGGAGGTCAGTATAGATGGACTAATAGACCAAGTCCCACACATTGCTAGAAGCCCAAATATTTTTTCAGAGCTAAATGCAGATAAAAATTATTTTTAATTTGCAACCTGATGGAGCTCAGTATAGATGGACTAATAGACCAAGTCCCACACACTACTAGAAGCCCAAATATTTTTTCAGAGCTAGATGCAGAAAAAAATTATATTGAATTTGCAACCTGATGGAGGTCAGTATAGATGGACTAATAGACCAAGTCCCACACACTGGTAGAAGCCCAAATATTTTTTCAGAGCTAGATGCATATAAAAATTATTTTTAATTTGCAACCTGATGGAGGTCAGTATAGATGGACTAATAGACCAAGTCCCACACACTGCTAGAAGCCCAAATATTTTTTCAGAGCTAGATGCAGATAAAAATTATTTTTAATTTGCAACCTGATGGAGGTCAGTATAGATGGACTAATAGACCAAGTCCCACACACTGCTTGAAGCCCAAATATTTTTTCAGAGCTAGATGCAGATAAAAATTATTTTTAATATGCAACCTGATGGAGGTCAGTATAGATGGACTAATAGACCAAGTCCCACACACTGCTAGAAGCCCAAATATTTTTTCAGAGCTAGATACAGATAAAAATTATTTTTAATTTGCAACCTGATGGAGGTCAGTATAGATGGACTAATAGACCAAGTCCCACACACTGCTAGAAGCCCAAATATTTTTTCAGAGCTAGATGCAGAAAAAAATTATATTCAATTTGCAACCTGATGGAGGTCAGTATAGATGGACGAATAGACCAAGTCCCACACACTGCTAGAAGCCCAAATATATTTTCAGAGCTAGATGCAGAAAAAAATTATATTCAATTTGCAACCTGATGGAGGTCAGTATAGATGGACTAATAGACCAAGTCCCACACACTGCTAGAAGCCCAAATATTTTTTCAGAGCTAGATGCAGATAAAAATTATTTTTAATTTGCAACCTGATGGAGCTCAGTATAGATGGACTAATAGACCAAGTCCCACACACTGCTAGAAGCCCAAATATTTTTTCAGAGCTAGATGCAGAAAAAAATTATATTGAATTTGCAACCTGATGCAGGTCAGTATAGATGGACTAATAGACCAAGTCCCACACACTGCTAGAAGCCCAAATATTTTTTCAGAGCTAGATGCAGATAAAAATGATTTTTAATTTGCAAACTGATGGAGGTCAGTATAGATGGACTAATAGACCTAGTCCCACACACTGCTAGAAGCCCAAATATTTTTTCAGAGTTAGATGCAGAAAAAAATTATATTCAATTTGCAACCTGATGGAGGTCAGTATAGATGGACTAATAGAACAAGTCCGACACACTGCTAGAAGCCCAAATATTTTTTCAGCGCTAGATGCAGATAAAAATTATTTTTAATTTGCAACCTGATGGAGGTCAGTATAGATGGACTAATAGAACAAGTCCCACACACTGCTAGAAGCCCAAATATTTTTTCAGAGCTAGATGCAGAAAAAAATTATATTGAATTTGCAACCTGATGGAGGTCAGTATAGATGGACTAATAGAACAAGTCCCACACACTGCTAGAAGCCGAAATATTTTTTCAGAGCTAGATGCAGATAAAAATTATTTTTAATTTGCAACCTGATGGAGGTCAGTATAGATGGACTAATAGACCAAGTCCCACACACTGCTAGAAGCCCAAATATTTTTTCAGAGCTAGATGCAGAAGAAAATTATGTTCAATTTGCAACCTGATGGAGGTCAGTATAGATCGACAAATGGACCAAGTCCCACACACTGCTAGAAGCCCAAATATATTTTCAGCGCTAGATGCAGAAAAAAATTATATTCAATTTGCAACCTGATGGAGGTCAGTATAGATGGACTTATAGACCAAGTCCCACACACCTCAAGAAGCCCAAATATTTTTTCAGAGCTAGATGCAGATAAAAATTATTTTTAATTTGCAACCTGATGGAGGTCAGTATAGATGGACTAATAGACCAAGTCCCACACATTGCTAGAAGTCCAAATATTTTTTCAGAGCTAGATGCAGAAAAAAATTATATTGAATTTGCAACCTGATGGAGGTCAGTATAGATGGACTCATAGACCAAGTCCCACACACTGCTTGAAGCCCAAATATTTTTTCAGAGCTAGATGCAGATAAAAATTATTTTTAATTTGCAACCTGATGGAGGTCAGTATAGATGGACTAATAGACCAAGTACCACACACTGCTTGATGCCCAAATATTTTTTCAGAGCTAGATGCAGATAAAAATTATTTTTAATATGCAACCTGATGGAGGTCAGTATAGATGGACTAATAGACCAAGTCCCACACACTGCTAGAAGCCCAAATATTTTTTCAGAGCTAGATACAGATAAAAATTATTTTTAATTTGCAACCTGATGGAGGTCAGTATAGATGGACTAATAGACCAAGTTCCACACACTGCTAGAATCCCAAATATTTTTTCAGAGCTAGATGCAGAAAAAAATTATATTGAATTTGCAACCCGATGGAGGTCAGTATAGATGGACTAATAGATCAAGTCCCACACACTGCTAGAAGCCCAAATAAATTTTCAGAGCTAGATGCAGAAAAAAATTATATTCAATTTGCAACCTGATGGAGGTCAGTATAGATGGACTAATAGACCAAGTCCCACACACTGCTAGAAGCCCAAATACTTTTTCAGAGCTAAATGCAGATAAAAATTATTTTTAATTTGCAACCTGATGGAGGTCAGTATAGATGGACTAATAGACCAAGTCCCACACACTACTAGAAGCCCAAATATTTTTTCAGAGCTAGATGCAGAAAAAAATTATATTGAATTTGCAACCTGATGGAGGTCAGTATAGATGGACTAATAGACCAAGTCCCACACACTGGTAGAAGCCCAAATATTTTTTCAGAGCTAGATGCAGATAAAAATTATTTTTAATTTGCAACCTGATGGAGGTCAGTATAGATGGACTAATAGACCAAGTCCCACACACTGCTAGAAGCCCAAATATTTTTTCAGAGCTAGATGCAGATAAAAATTATTTTTAATTTGCAACCTGATGGAGGTCAGTATAGATGGACTAATAGACCAAGTCCCACACACTGCTTGAAGCCCAAATATTTTTTCAGAGCTAGATGCAGATAAAAATTATTTTTAATATGCAACCTGATGGAGGTCAGTATAGATGGACTAATAGACCAAGTCCCACACACTGCTAGAAGCCCAAATATTTTTTCAGAGCTAGATGCAGATAAAAATTATTTTTAATTTGCAACCTGATGGAGGTCAGTATAGATGGACTAATAGACCAAGTCCCACACACTGCTAGAAGCCCAAATATTTTTTCAGAGCTAGATGCAGAAAAAAATTATATTCAATTTGCAACCTGATGGAGGTCAATATAGATGGACTAATAGACCAAGTCACACACACTGCTAGAAGCCCAAATATATTTTCAGAGCTAGATGCAGAAAAAAATTATATTCAATTTGCAACCTGATGGAGGTCAGTATAGATGGACTAATAGACCAAGTCCCACACACTGCTAGAAGCCCAAATATTTTTTCAGAGCTAGATGCAGATAAAAATTATTTTTAATTTGCAACCTGATGGAGCTCAGTATAGATGGACTAATAGACCAAGTCCCACACACTGCTAGAAGCCCAAATATTTTTTCAGAGCTAGATGCAGAAAAAAATTATATTGAATTTGCAACCTGATGCAGGTCAGTATAGATGGACTAATAGACCAAGTCCCACACACTGCTAGAAGCCCAAATATTTTTTCAGAGCTAGATGCAGATAAAAATTATTTTTAATTTGCAACCTGATGGAGGTCAGTTTAGATGGACTAATAGACCAAGTTCCACGCACTGCTAGAAGCCCAAATATTTTTTCAGAGCTAGATGCAGAAAAATATAATATTCAATTTGCAACCTGATGGAGGTCAGTATAGATGGACTAATAGAACAAGTCCCACACACTGCTAGAAGCCCAAATATTTTTTCAGAGCTAGATGCAGAAAAAAATTATATTCAATTTGCAACCTGATGGAGGTCAGTATAGATGGACTAATAGAACAAGTCCCACACACTTCTAGAAGCCCAAATATTTTTTCAGAGCTAGATACAGATTAAAAATTATTTTTAATTTGCAACCTGATGGAGGTCAGTATAGATGGACTAATAGACCAAGTCCCACACACTGCTAGGAGCCCAAATTTTTTTTCAGAGCTAGATGCAGATAAAAATTATTTTTAATTTGCAACCTGATGGAGGTCAGTATAGATGGACTGATAGACCAAGTCCCACACACTGCTAGAAGCCCAAATATTTTTTCAGAGCAAGATGCAGATAAAAATTATTTTTAATTTGCAACCTGATGGAGGTCAGTATACATGGACTAATAGACCAAGTGCCACACACTGCTAGAAGCCCAAATATTTTTTCAGAGCTAGATGCAGAAAAAAATTATATTGAATTTGCAACCTGATGGAGGTCAGTATAGATGGACTAATAGACCAAGTCCCACACACTGCTAGAAGCCCAAATATTTTTTCAGAGCTAGATGCAGAAAAAAATGATATTCAATTTGCAACCTGGTGGAGGTCAGTATAGATGGACTAATAGAACAAGTCCCACACACTGCTAGAAGCCCAAATATTTTTTCAGAGCTAGGTGCAGAAAAAAATTATATTCAATTTGCGACCTGATGGAGGTCAGTATAGATGGACTAATAAAATGATGCTATGCCCAAAAGGTTTTACTTCACTAGGTGCAGTAAAAAAATTGGTATTCTATACACAGGTGGTGTAGCTTGCAACACAGATAGGCTACTCCACTGACTAACACACTCTGCAATAGGCCAAAAAGGATTAGCTTTGCTAGATTTAGCCAAATGCTGTGAAAAAAAGTTGCACAGCACTGGCACAGACCTGCCTGGCAAAAACTGATAGGAACTGATGTAACTTAGTCCTGAAAAGGACTGCAATTACAATTAGTCTTTACTCCCATCCTATCTATTTAAGAGCACAGATCTGCCTGATAAAAGTCATAGGAAATGCTGTAACCTAGTCCTTAAAAGGACTGCAATCACAACTATTCCCTACTCCCAAGCTATCTGTAGATTTGTGCGAAAATTGGCTTGAAATTAACAAGGTATAGCGCACACAGCAACAGCGGTGCCGTCTAACACGCAGCTGCAGCAGTGAGAATATGGTGGCGATGGGGAAAATGGCTGGGTCTTATAGGGCAAGGACATGTGACATACACTGCGAATGACACATGCCCTTGCTTGTGTGAAAAAAAGCACTTCGCTCCGTGTGTGCGCTGCTGATAGGCTGACAGATTGCACCTCCCCACTGTAAATGCGGGAAAGAGAAAAAAAAATGGAGATCTTCATTATTCCTGCAGAGATCCATCCCCTGCCCCTCCCCCCGCCCCGCTGTACACTCAAACTGCGTATTAACATTAATTTTCATCATTACTGAGAAAAAATCCAGTTATGATTTTGGTGCACGAACAGTTATCGAACATAACCTCGAACAGCCGAATTTTTTTCAAATCGTTCGTGTTCGCCGAAAGGCACGAACACCGCCCAAAACAGCTCGAATTTGAGATTGGCGAACAGTGCGAGTCGAACAACGCTCATCTCTAGTAATATCGTAGAATATAGAATAACTTTGAATCGGCCCTGAAAAGATTTTTTTTTGTGTGTGGCTGCACCAAACTGTGGAGGAAAACAAGCAACCCTGTCTGCTGTGATGAATTTCTGAGTGCAGATCATATTAAAAAAATGAATCTGTCAATGATTTTTTGAAAAAATCAATCAAGTTATAGACAGTGTAAGAGAAGTATGCGATGACAATGAACACTCATTTCCAGCAGATGTTACCACCTAGCACTTGTCCCTATTCTAAATACAGCTAACAGAGGTATCAATAGGGAATAGAATAGATATTTTTTTGTTTGATTAAAACAGCAAAGAGTATAAGTTAATAATCCCTGGCTGGATGCATGTATTACTCTATTCCTAGTGCGATAGCTCACCCATACATGAATCGCAGGTAAGAGAGATAATATTGTAAAATATAAAACAGCACAGACTATAAGGCAATAATCCATGAATAGATGCCTGCAATATGCTATCCCTTGTATGATATAGCTCACTGTACACGAATTGCAGATTAGAGAGGTAATATAGTAAAAAATAGAATAGATTTGAATTGGCCCTGAAAAGAGGTTTTTTGGCATGTGGCAGCACCAAACTGTGGAGGAACGCAAGCAACTCTGCCTGCTTTGATAAATTTGAGTACAGATCACCATAAAAATGATTAATCTGTCAATGAGTTTTTGGAAAAAAACAATCAAGTTATAGATAGTCTAAGAGATTTATGTGACCAGAATAAACACTCATTTCCAGCAGATGATACCTAGCACCTGTCCCTATACTAAATGCAGCTAACAGCGGTATAAATAGGAAATAGCATAAAAAAAATTTTTGGGTTGCGGTTCGGTTAAAGCCTCCTCATTAATTGTGAGCAGCGAGCATTTCAGTAGACAGAGAAGCAGGATGGTTACGCTGATTATGGCGTCATTGCCGCTCACCATCTAGGTCGAGTCCTCAAAGTTTTGAAGAACGGCACAGATGTCAAACATCCATGCCCACTCATTAGCTCTTATTTGCGGATGCTGACCAGAATACCGATGGACATGTTAAATCTGGTATTCAACTACTGCCTTCTGCTGCTCACAAAGTCTTGCCAACATATGTAACGTTAAGTTCCAACACGTGGTGACATTGCACACTAGTCGGTAATTGGAAGTTGCAAAAGCTGCTGAAGCACTGCCAAGGCAGCGGAAGCTGTAGCTGACTTGTGGAAATGGGCACACATGAGGTGTACTTTCACAAGCAGCTCAGGCAGATCTCGCTAGGTTTTGAGAAACCATTGAACAACTAAGTTGAGCACGTGGGCCAGGCATGGTTCATGTGCGAGGTTGCCAAGCTTCAGAGCCGCCGCCAAGTAATGGCCATTGTCATACACGATCATGCCTGGCTGAAGGTTCAGGGGCGAGAGCCAGCGATCAGTCTGGTCTGTTAGACGTTTCAACAAATCTGTGGCGGTGTGCTCTTTGTCACCAAGCAGATTAGCTTCAGCAGAGCCTGTTGTCGCTAGGCTGAGGCCGTGCTGCAGTGCCTCCAGCTTGCAACTGATGTTGACATTTTCGAAATAGAGAAGGAGGAGGTGCAGGAACTGCCATAGAAGGTGAGGGCAACCCTGATTGAACCAGGGCCCGCAATCCTCGGCATCGGCAGCACGTGTTTCATCCCAGGGTCCGGCTGGGTCCCAGCTTCCACAATATTCACCCAGTGTGCCATCAGGGAAATGTACTGTCCCTGGCCACAAGCACTTGGTTAAGTGGACCTTCCGCATAACAGCGTTGGTCAGGGCACAGCTGATGTTATGGGACACGTGCTTGTATAAGGCGGGATGGCACGCCGGAAGAAATAGTGGCGGCTGGGGACCGAGTACCGAGGGACGGCTGTTTGTCATGATGTTGCGGAAAGCTTCCGTCTCCACAAACCTAAATAATTAACAATTATTTATTATTAACATTGGTAGGGTCCCAGCTTCCACAATATTCACCCAGTGTGCCATCAGGGAAATGTACTGTCCCTGGCCACAAGCACTTGGTTAAGTGGACCTTCTGCATAACAGCACTGGTCAGGGCACAGCTGATGTTATGGGACACGTGCTTGTATAAGGCGGGATGGCACACCGGAAGAAATAGTGGCAGCTGGGGACAGAGTACCGAGGGACGGCTGTTGTCATGATGTTGCGGAAAGCTTCCGTCTCCACAAACCTAAATAATTAACAATTATTTATTATTAACATTGGTAGGGTCCTGACATCGAGAAACGCCTTATCGCGGCTGTCAGGTACACATGAATTGACCAATTTATGCGCTAAGATTTCTCATTTATTTCTACATTCCTCAGCAGTAGTGCTATTCATATTTCATAATTACATGCGCTAAAATTTCTCATTTATTTCTATTTTCTACAGCAGTAATGCTATTCATATTTCATACTTCATAATTATATATTAAGCATTACAGAGTGCTACTTTGTTTGTTAATTGTATATGGAGGTAGCTCATCCTAGTAAGCACCTGTTCACACCTATTTCTTGCATTGTAAGTGCCGTCAGTTTTTTCTGTTTCCACAAACCTAAATGGCTACATTTCCAGGGCAAGCAGTCTGGAAATGTGGCCGGTTAGTTTTGCGGCCTGTGGGTTGGTTTCTGCATATTTACATTTGTGTTCCAAGAACGGAGGTAGGAACAACTGATTGCTGCGCTAGGACAAGACATAGATGTAGTTGCTGATGGTGGTTGCAAGTGTGCAACGACAGGTGCAGGGTGGGAGGCATCATCACCTGCGTCATGGTCAGGGGATTGGCGTGCATGTAGAACAGGGGAAGAGGCAGTGGTGTCACTCGCAGAAACTGTTTCTGGACACTGGCGTTTGGCCCAACTGGTCAAGTGCTTTTCTGTCATGTGCCTGAGCATGCTGGTGGTGGTCAGGCTTGTAGCTTTGCTGCCCTTGCTGATGCTGGCATACCTGGTATGTATGGCCCCCTTCATCCCTGTATGTATGGCCCCCTTCACCCCTGTATGTATGGCCCCCATCATGCCTCATCCCTGCATGTATGGCCCGCCTCATGCCTCATCCCTGTATGTATGTCCCCCCTCATCCCGGTATGTATAGCCCCCCTCATCCTTGTATGCATGGCCCCCTCATCCTGGTATGCATGGCACCCCCTGATCCCCGTCGCGCTGCACAGAAAAAAAATAAACAATTGACGCGCCACTCTGGGCCGTGAGGTACTTGGCAGCCGGGCCTCTGTGGATGCCGGTGGGGGATATCACAGTGGCTAGCCCGGTCCATGACCCAGGGCGATCAGTAAAAAGGGGAAATTGTTTATAGGGGATTGGGGAAAGTGTTCGTGATGCCACCTGTGGAATGCGGCTAAGGGGTGCCGCCACTGCGGAGCAGTCCTCTGGAGCTGGTGTTACGGCAACAGGGATGGTGTGGCTCTCCACAGGTAGAGCTAGCTCCAGGGCAGCGTGGGGTGTATTGGATGGTGGTGCAGGGGAGAGATGGCAGGATGGTCCCGGAGGAAAGACGGACACTCACACGGGGGTAAGCTTCAGTACCTTTACTGGTGATGATGCAGGCACGGTCCAGGGTACTCCGGGTGAAGGGTGCACTTTTGGACTCTCCCCAGTGAGCGGGTATAGGGCCTCCTGATCCGTGGCTTTACTCGCTAAGCTTCTGGCCTGCCTGGAACTAGGCCTAGCTTGGTTACTGTCTCTCTCTCTCCCTTGCACCTGCTGACCTGGTAGTAGGGCCTTCTTTTGGAGATCACTCTCCCTGGACACTGGGGCCTCCGTGACTCCTAGCCCTGGTACTGTAGTCAGCGTTTGGTAAACCTGGGACCTGTAGTCCTCCAGGGGTTCCGGTGATCCCTACTGGGTATAAAGGGTCCCTGTAGGCGTGGACCGGTGTCCGGTATATATCTCGGGGTGAGCCTGGTATGCTCCTCTGCCTCCTCGCTACTTCTTCCTTCTCCTCTCGCCTTCGGCCACACTCAGGGCCCTCACACGTGCTGTAGGCCTTGGCTCGCCTAAGCACAGCAGCCCGCATGCTGCCTCTTCGCTGCTCTCTGAGCGTCAGCACGCTCTCAGACTCTCTCTGTCTGACTGAACACTAAACTCAAAACTGAGCTGCCTGGCTCCACCCTCCCTATATATATCCCTAACGGGCTCCCTCTGCTGGTCTGAGGTGGTAGGGTGGAGGTGTGTGAATGTGCGAGGGCCTCTTGTGGAGAAGTCCATCCATGCACCCTTCTGGGTTCTGTGGCACCAATGTGCAGCAGGGCGCCACACAATCATACTCACCTCTACTCTCCTCCAGGGCGATGTTCCCCTTGTGCCGGAATAGTCACTGCTCCCCACGCCGGGACTGCATGGGGAGCAGTGACCATTCATTCTCCCTAATAGCGCGCACACTTTAGCTGCAGCGCTCGGCGGTCAGCGTGCCGGCTATTAAAGGCCATGAATATTGACAACACCCATGGGAGTGTTTTTTTTTTGTGCAGCGTGACGGGGATCAGGGGGTGCCAAGCATACCAGGATGAGGGGGGCCATACATACAGGGATGAAGGGTACCATACATACCGTGATGAGGGGGGCCATACATACTGGGATGAAGGGTGCCATACATACCAGGAGCCGCGCTGCGGGCACAGAGTGACAGTTATTAAGGAAAATCAATATTTATTGGGGCGTGGAGAGCAGTGAATATTCATTTCTTTTTTAGTAACGGGCACATTGTAGGCTGCAGCAGGCGGCTACTGCCTCCTGTGCACCGCTACTCCACCACTGTTGCTTCTCCCATATCCCCCACCACCCACAGCCACAGCATTTATGTATATCGGACTATAAGACGCACCCCCCACTTTCCTACAAAATTTTGGAGGAAAAAAGTGCGTCTTATAGTCCAAAAAATGCAGTATATATCACCCTGTTTTTTTATTACATATGTTCCTCTATGTTAGATATATAATGCAATGACTGCTGTTGGAGCATGGGAAAGCTTCTTTTCTAATGGAGGAGCTGATGGACTGGTCTTCTGGTCATAGGCTGTTCCACCCGCTGCCATTTTATATTTAACAAGAGAGGACTATGTAATATAAGAGGGCGCTGTGACTGACAAAAAATAACAAGAATATGCTATGTAAGGGGCAGCACTGTACATAACAGCAGAGGAAGCTATGGTATATAATAAGGTATGGCACCATATATAACTAGAGATGATGGTACATAATAAAAGAGGAAACTATGTATCTAAGGACAGTGCTATACATAATAAGTGAGTACACTATATACTAAAGGACTGTGATATACATACTAAGGCTACATTCCTGTATCCATGTGCAATGTTGGTGTGCTGCCTGCTTTTACAGATGTATTGAGCATGTCCTATTCTGATCCTCAAAATCAGATCAGAATAGGACATTCTCTGACCCTCACAGATCTCATTCTCAGACCTGTGATTTTCACGGATGTGTGAATGGACCTAGAAAACTCTGAGTTCGTGTGACAGCACACAGACATTTGAAACAAATTTGAGAATGCAGCCTAAGGGCTTTTACAGACAACATTATCACTCCAAATCACACAGTGCAGATATAGAACAATATTCACATCCAGGAACTTACTGCTGACGTCTCATGTGTTTAAAGTCATGTTCTGCAGCTTCATCTCCCAGCCACGACTTGTCTTGTCTTGATGATCACACAGCCCTAAAAATAACAAGGTCATATATATTGTATACATATATGTGTCTCCCTCGCTCTGCGCCCCTGAAAAAGATAGGTACCGCACCATTAATATACTATTAGCCACACACAAATCAAAATACTCTATATCCATCATTGTCCTCTCCATAACTCCATCATTGTCCTCTCCCCCACATCCATAATTGTTCTCCCACTTCCCCATCAATGTTCTCCCACATCCCCATCATTGTCATCTCCCCCACCTCCATCATTGTTCTCCCCATCCCCATCATTGTCATCCCTCAAATCCATCATTGTCATCCCCCACCATCATTGTCATCTCCCCAACCTCCATCAATGTTCTCCCTCATCCCCATCATTGTTCTCCCCTACCTCCATCATCCTTTCCCCCAGCCCCATCATGGTTCTCCCCATCGCCATCATTGTCATCCCCCACCTCCATCAGTCATCTTCCCCCACCTCCCTAATTGTCCTTTTCCCCATCCCCATCATTGTCTACCCCACCTCCATCATTGTTCTCCAATATCCCCATCATTTTTCTCCCCCACCTCCATTGATGTCTTCTCCCCCACATCCATAATTGTCCTTTCCCCCACATCCATCATTGTCCTTTCCCCATCCCTATCATTGTCTACCGCACCTCCATCACTGTTCTCCCCTATCCCCATATCCATCATTGTGCTCTCCCCCACCTTCATCATTGTCAACTCCCCACCTCCATAATTGTCATCTCCACCACCTCCATTATTGTCCTCCCCTACCTCCATCATTGTCATCTCCCCCAACTCCAACATTGTCAACTCCCCGCCTCCATCATTGTCATCTCCCCCACCTCCAACATTGTCAACTCCCCACCTCCATAATTGTCATTGCCCCCACCTCCATTATTGTCCTCCCCTACCTCCAACATTGTCATCTCCCCCACCTCCAACATTGTCATCTCCCCACCTCCATCATTGTCATCTCCCCCATCTCCATCATTGTCCTGTCCCCCACATCCATCATTGTTCTCCCCTATCCCCATCATTGACATATCCCCAGATCCATCATTGTTCTCCCCCATCCCCATCATTGTTCTATCCCCCACCTTCATCATTGTTCTCGTCCACTTCCATCATTGTCATATCCCTCACCTCCATCATTGTTCTCCTCTACCATTGTTCTCCTCCATCATTGTTCTCCCACACCATTCATAGTCCTGGACCTCTTCCCAGTGTATTGGGAAAGAAAATAAAAAAAACACTCACCTCTTTCTCAGCATCATCGTTGCTGGCAACTTTCTCTCTGACACAGACCCACGCTGCATGCTGATGTCATCAAGCCATGCACGCCTGTGTCAGGCATAAAGTGTTGCTGGGCAGTAGGCAGAGGACAGATTTGTGCTGCTCCACTGTCATTATCCTCCTGTCAGCAGCGGAACTGCAGGGATTTCTCCCTGCCCGCCGTACATGAAGACGGCTATCTGGCCTTGGGTCCCCAGATTGCTCTCCTTATTACCACCATGCAAGGGTCCCCCTCCACCTCCTAGCCCCGGTGCAGCTGCACCGGCAGTATGTCCATCCATGAGTGCGGTCCCCCAGCAGCCCTGTACAGCTGCTTAGGGACCGGCCCGGGGGGGCATATTCCCCCTGCTGTGTGCCACCAGTGGCTGTGCACGAAACACTATAATGAGGGCAATCTGACCATGGGCCCCCACGGAGCCTTGGGCGGTAGCCCAAATTGCCTTCATTATAATCTGCCTATGAACATGTATGAAGAAAGTGCATATGGCTACTCCTGTAGTTCGCCGGAATTGAAATTGTAGAGGTGGAGATAGAATTAAAGCGCTATTGAAATGTGAAGCTAAATGGATCCTGAGAACTAATTCTCTAGGACACATAAGTTAAAATGTGGCCCACGGGCCCAATCTGAGGTGAATAAATTTGGCACTCCATGCCAGGTTGGTCCCCCCCCCCCACCCAACATTGCACTTTCATCTAGGATGCTGATGCAGTTGAAAGCAATGATGGAGGAGGGAGCATCAGCTGACACTCTCTCTCCCATCACTCCCCCTGTGTATCTGATGTCTCAGCACAGTGAGCGCGATAATGTCATTACATCGTACCTGCTGTACCAAGATGTGCAGAGAATCAGAAGACAATATGAAGAGGCTAAAGCAGTGGGGGAACAAGGAGAGATATTTTTTTTCAATGTGGGGCCAATATTCTGTATGGAGCACTAAGTGGGGCCATTAAACTGTATGGAACACTAAGTCTATGTGGGGCCATTATACTGTATGGAGCACTATGTGGGGCTATAATACTGTGTGGAGGACTGTGTGAGGATTCCAGTTGAGGAATCATATTATGATGGGGTCACCATATTTTTACGGATGGTGGGGGGTACAGTAGGGTCATCATTCCATGCATATGGAGGGTATTGTGGGGGAATTCACTGTGGGGGCATCTTACTGTCTTTGGGGGGCACTTTTGTTGGCATCATACTTTATTATCTGTATTATTTAAGTTGTTTTTTTTATCTTTTGTCATTACATATTTAAATTAGGCCATTGGGCCACATGATTTTTACTGCTCGTACATAACATATTATATTATTCAAATATTTTATTCTAAGATTTATTAATTAAAATATATTTTGTTTGTTAGACATCCCCTTTAAGTTTGTTTGCATATGAAAAGGTTCATCATTATATTTGATGATTACGAAAAATGTCCTCAATTGTAAACAATTTTTCAATAAATAACAAGGTTGACCCGGGACTTTGTCCAAGCTTTTAATTTTGGCCCTATGTGTATTTGAGTTTGACATCCTTGCTCTAGGAGCATTGGATCTCAGTGGTCAAAATTACTTGATCTTCTTTCTATTTTAATGGGGGCAAACATTCAGGTGGAGAAGGGGTTGTCCTTGTATTGAATAACCCCTTTAATATTCTGCTACATGTATTTATCTGTAGTATGCTATTTTCCTCCAAATCTATCATTGCGTTTTTAAACTGGTTGCTTACTCTTGCAATGTACCGTTCAATACTTATTATTATTATTATTATTTATTATTATAGCGCCATTTATTCCATGGCGCTTTACATGTGAAAAAAGGGTATACATAGCAAAAACAATTACAATAATCTTGAACACAATGTGATGGCGACTGGTACCGAAGGAGCGAGGACCCTGCCCGCAAGGGCTCATAGTCTACAAAAACTTAATAAAAAACACCAGTAGCTTCATATACAAAAGGTGGCTATCGTCAGAATACAAATGAATCACATGTACCATACAAATGGATCACAAGACACTGAAACAAGAGTGTGGGGCTTTTTTATTATTTTTTTTTATTGTGTCATGACTTTATTCAATAAAGGTTAAATTTTATGATCTGATATACTCATTTTTCTTGTTTTTTTGGATTAACATCCTATATGAAAGCTGTCGTTATATATTGTTAGAGTTTTTGTGATCATTATCACTACATATGGGATACCATTGTGGGACTTTTGTAAGCTAATATTTAAATATTCTGTTTTATAACAGATTTAGTTCCAGGATAATGGACCTCAAAGCCAGGATGCAGTCCTGGCAGGATAAGGCCTCTGATTTATTTAAACCCAGCACTTCATCTGTTTTTAATTCTACACAGAACGAACATAAGGAGCTTTTTAAAAAATATAAAAATTTATTACAGAAAAAGACCAAAATATGGTGGACCAAAGCTTCTTTGGACAATTACCTCAACCAAAAAATTATACCGAGAGGGTTGAGGATTAAGCTATTCCCCACATTTGGACTTGATGATGTTGAAATTAATAAAAAATGGGAAATGGCAGCTTCATCCTGCTCATTGACATTTATTGAATTGTTAACGAAAAAAAATACTCTTATATTGGGAGAAATAGATCAAGAACTTGATCAAATTCAGAAACAAATGTCCTGTGACATCTCTGTTGAATTGATGGATAAATTTTATCTGGATATGAAAAAGGATATGGAAAAGTGGGAAGATAATATCAGTAAAATAAAATCTAAAAAATACTTACGTGATGTTAGTGATTACGAGAATAAGAGAGCATTTAGTTGGCAATACAAAAATACTGAGGATAAAAATAAGATGATGAGAAACTCCTCTATGTCGTCCATCTCATCATCTGGTTTTGAGAATAAAATTTCCACTAGAAGACCCATCCGGACAAGATATGGTGGAAAAAACAAACCGCGTGAAGACTATGGATCTATTCACAGCCATAAACGCAACAACCAACCTAAGGTAATAAATCTATCCACCCATACCCTCACACAACAACAAATTCAAGTGTTGGAAAAAGGCTTAATGCCCCCCCCCTCAACCCCTAGATGTCTTTCCGGCCGTAAAGGACGTACATCTCTTCGCAAGGAAGATCATATTTAAAAGATTTCATGAAAAAACGAGTTTCGGTCTTACTTTAAGTACTGAGGAAGAGAAAGCTTCTTTGGCTATCCTTGAATCCTTGGCTGACAAGGAACCAGAATTGGTAAGCACTTTCCCTATCCTTCTAGTCAACAAATCGAGTATATTCCCCAATCTGAACACGTGTCCTGCTGTGGACATTTTTGTCAGATTGGTGACTTGAGATATAGAACAATTGAAGGCTAATGTCCTCCAATACTATGGTAATAAACAATTCATGGAAGTCATTCAGGAAATTGGGAAATGGGATGATTGCGTTCTAAAAACTGCAGATGGAGGAGGCAATTTAATTATTTGGCCGAACTGTTTATATGAAAAACAGGCATATAAATTGTTACTTTACCATCATTGTTATAAAAAATTACCTCAAAATCCTTTAAACAAATTCCAATCTGAGTTGATAGAAATACTTGAAAAAGCCTACGACAATTGTATTATCCCCAAAAAAATTCTGGATAGTATGCAAAAATTAAAACCTCGCATGCCTACCCTATATTTAATTCCAAAGATTCATAAAGATATAGCGGATCCCCCAGGCAGACAAATAGTGTCTGGTAATGGGGGATTATGTGAGTTAATATGTCTAATGATTGACCACTACCTAAAACCCACCATAGCTACTCTTCCATCTTATGTGCAGGACACCACCGCGGCACTCAAGCGGCTAGATCAACTCCACCTGGATAGCCAAATGATACTGGTGACTGCCGATGTTGAAGCGCTTTACACCTCTATCATGCATACACACGGATTGAGGGCCACTTCTTGGTTCCTCAACAACAGCAATCTTGATGTGGAGTTGGTTGATCTGATTATGTTGTTGCTTGAGTTTGTCCTGACACATAATTGTTTTCTTTTCAAAGATGAGGTTTTTTTGCAGACACAAGGTACAGCAATGAGGGCGGCGTCTGCCCCCTCTTATGCCAACTTGTTCTTAGGAACCTGGGAGAGGGAGATCTTCCAAAGCTCTCCCCTCCCTGGAAGTGAGAATATTCATAATTGGGCAAGATATATCGACGATGTCCTATTTGTGTGGGATGGTAGTATCGATGATCTTCATGAAATCATGCGTTTAATGAATAACAATGATCTCAATATCAAATTAACCTATACCTACGGACGTAAAGTCAACTTTCTTGATATCGATATCAAAGTGACCCCAGATGGGGTGATCCGTACCGATATATTTCGCAAACCTACAGCCACCAATTCTATCCTAAGGGCAGATTCATCTCACCTCCCTTCCACCATTCGGGGTATACCAGTTGGGCAATATCTAAGAGCCAGAAGAATCTATTCCATGGATGAGGCATTTGAGCAACAAGCTTCGGAACTTTATGTCCGGTTTAGAGAAAGGGGATACGGACATAGACAGATCAGATGAGGATATTGGCAAGCTAAGAAAGTTAGTAGGGATCCGCTACTTTATTCAACAAATATCCCCAAAGCAAAACAAAGTTCCAACCAAGTGAGGCTGATAACTCCATACAATTGCCAGTGGGGAGATTTTTCAAAAATTATCCAGAAACATTGGTCTGTTTTACAAACTTACCCAGTATTGGGAAAGATTTTAAGCGGAAAACCTTGTATCACTGCAAAAAGATCAAAAAATTTGAAAGACTTTTTGATCCGTAGTGAATATCAACCCGCAAGGACAAAGCATGTCACATTTAGGGAACAAATTCAGGGCTTTTGCCCTTGTGGTCAATGTAAGGCATGCCTCAATACCGTTCGAAGTAAAGAATTTTTTAATTCAACAAAGGATCGAAAATTTACAATAAGACAGCTCCTTACTTGTTCAACAAAGGGGGAGGTCTATGTGGCGGAATGCCCATGTCACAAAATATATGCGGACATGACCACCAGGGAGTTCAGGATTCGTGTAAGAGAACACGTGCACGATATTGAAAAGGCCAAAAGTTCGGATGAAGATGAACAGCTAAAAATCTTCCCCAGACACTTCAAAGGCTTCTACAATGCTGATTCAACATTTTTGAGAGTGAAAGCTATAGACAAGGTATCTTTGGGAAGTAGGGGAGGGAGATTTATTTAAGATTTTATTTTGTGTTGAAAGCCGATGGATCTATTGATTGAACTCCATAGTACCCCATGGGCTTAATGAAAATTTTGGCATTGGCTCATTTCTGTAGTTTGCTGTGTATTTTACTTTGTTTTTATATGTTTTTAATACCACTTTTTGTTTATTTTTATATAGGGTGGGGATGTCTCGTCACCCATTTTCTTGCTGTGATTGCTGCAGCCCTCTCTCGTTTGGTTATTCATCTCGTTTGAGGATCTACGTGACAGGGATTATCATGATGGAGGATCAGCATGAATGTTTCTTTCCTTTCCCCCTCCCTTTTTTACATATTTGAATTCAATATTTTATTTATTCATGCTAGTATATACTTGAATTTAATGTCATATTTATTTATGCTATTCATGCTGTCTATTTATGTATTATATAATATGCATTGATGTCTTTGACCTATATGGTCCATTGGCACTTTAATTATGTACCACTTATGCTAGTATATACTTAAATTTAATGTCGTATTTATTTATGCTATTCATGCTGTCCATTTATTTATTATATATACAACCTCTGGCAAAAAATTATGGAATCACCGGGCTCGGAGGATGTTCATTCAGTTGTTTAATGTTGTTGAAAAAAAGCAGATCACAGACATGGCACAAAACTAAAGTAATTTCAAATGGCAACTTTAGGGCTTTAAGAAACACTAACAGAAATCAAGATTAAAATTGTGGTATTCAGTAAGGGTAATTTTTTTCAGACCAAGCAGAGGGAAAAAATTATGGAATCACTCAATTCTGAGGAAAAAATTATGGAATCACTCTGTAAATTTTCATTTCCAAAACTAACACCTGCATCAAATTAGATCTGCTCGTTAGTCTGCATCTAAAAAGGAGTGATCACACCTTGGAGAGCTGTTGCACCAAGTGGACTGACACGAATCATGGTTCCAACAGGAGAGATGTCAATTGAAACAAAGGAGAGGATTATCAATCTCTTAAAAGAAGGTAAATCATCACATAATGTTGCAAAAGATGTTGGTTGTTCACAGTCAGCTGTGTCTAAAATCTGGACCAAATACAAACAACATGGGAAGGTTGTTAAAGGCAAACATACTGGTAGACCAAGGAAGACATCAAAGCGTCAAGACCGGAAACTTAAAGCAATATGTCTCCAAAACAGGAAATGCACAACAAAACAAATGAGGAACGAATGGGAGGAAACTGGAGTCAATGTCTGTGACTGAGCTGTAAGAAACCGCCTAAAGGAAATGGGATTTACATACAGAAAAGCTAAACATAAGCCATCATTAACACCTAAACAGAAAAAAACAAGGTTACAATGGGCTAAGGAAAAGCAATCGTGGACTGTGGATTACTGGATGAAAGTCATATTCAGTGATGAATCGCAAATCTGCATTGGGCAAGGTGATGATGCTGGAACTTTTGTTTGGTGCCGTTCCAATGAGATTTATAAAGATGACTGGATGAAGAGAACATGCAAATTTCTACAGTCATTGATGATATGGCGCAGCATGTCAGGTAAAGGCACTGGGGAGATGGCTGTCATTATATCTTCAATAAATGCCGAAGTTTACATTGATATTTTGGACAGTTTTCTTATCCCATCAATTGAAAGGATGTTTGGGGATGATGACATCATTTTTCAAGATGATAATGCATCCTGCCATAGAGCAAAAACTGAAAACATTCCTTGAAAGAAGACACATAAGGTCAATATCATGGCCTGCAAATAGTCCGGATCTCAATCCAATTGAAAATCTTTGGTGGAAGTTGAAGAAAATGGTCCATGACAAGGCTCCAACCTGCAAAGCTGTTCTGGCAACAGCAATCAGAGAAAGTTGGAGCCAGATTGATGTAGAGTACTGTTTGTCACTCATTAAGTCCATGCCTCAGAGACTGCAAGCTCTTATTAAAGCCGGAGGTGGTGCAACAAAATACTAGTGATGCATTGGAGTGTTTTTTTGTGTGTTTGTTTCTCATGATTCCATAATTTTTTCCTCAGAATTGAGTGATTCCATAATTTTTTCCCTCTGCTTGGTCTGAAAAAAAAAATACCCTTACTGAGTACCACATTTTTAATCTTGATTTCTTTTAGTGTTTCTTAAAGCCCTAAAGTTACCATTTGAAATGACTTTAGTTTTGTGCCTTGTCTGTGATCTGCTGTTTTTCAACAACATTAAATAACTGAATGAACATCCTGCGAGCCCGGTGATTCCATAATTTTTGCCAGAGGTTGTATATATGCATTGATGTTTTTGACCTTTATGGTCCATTGGCACTTTTATTATATACCACTTATTTTCACATTATATTTATCACATAGTCAATATTCATTTTATTTTATGTTTTATGTATAATATATGAATTTGATTATATTTATTGCATATTTATTGTCACCTTTATTTTATGTATTTTATTCATATATATTTACCATTTCATGCACCCTTTTGAGCATTTCAAATATTTCAATCCATTATGTTTTTTAATTCACCACACATATAATGAGTTATATATTTTTCCACACATTTACATATATCCTAAACACATAATCTTTTTCACATACGATCCTTCAATATATCAAAAAATCCTCTCAGTACATTTATTCATATATATTCACCCATGGCTTATTTAATTAATACAAATGACCCATGTTATTGTGTCTTAAAACCGTTTTATTTTTGCAAATTTATAAATTCATACTAATTTTGGTATACTCTGTTCGGCACTGACCTTTCCACATGTTCCCTGCAGTGTAGATGGGTGTGCGCATGTATGACAGACTAACTTCCTACGCAACCCAGCGCTTGTGGGTCACTGACCATGAACAGAAGTCCACACTTCATAGGAAGTCGTCAATTGACATGCGCGCCGAGTACCATCTGACTTCCGGTCGGCGGCTATTGATTGAACAGCGGCAAGTGCTGTTCCAGTGATCAGCAACCCCTATATATACAGTACAAACCAAAAGTTTGGACACATCTTCTCATTTAAAGATTTTTCTGTATTTTCATGACTTTGAAAATTGTACATTCACACTGAAGGCATCAAAACTATGAATTAACACATGTTGAATTATATACTTAATAAAAAAGTGTGAAACAACTGAAAATATGTCTTATATTCTAGGTTCTTCAAAGTATCCACCTTTTGCTTTGATGACTGCTTTGCACACTCTTGGCATTATCTTGATGAGCTTCAAGAGGTAGTCACCGGAAATGGTTTTCACTTCACAGGTGTGCCCTGTCAGGTTTAATAAGTGGGATTTCTTGCCTTATAAATGAGGTTGGGACCATCAGTTGTGTTGTGCAGAAGTCAGGTGGATACACAGCTGATAGTCCTACTAAATTGACTGTTAGAATTTGTTTTATGGCAAGAAAAAAGCAGCTAAGTAAAGAAAAAGAAGTGGCCATCATTACTTTAAGAAATGAAGGTCAGTCAGTCAGTCCCCAAGTGCAGTTGCAAAAACCATCAAGCGCTACAAAGAAACTGGCTCACATGAGGACCGCCCCAGGAAAGGAAGACCAAGAGTCATCTCTGCTTCTGAGGATAAGTTTATCCGAGTCACCAGCCTCAGAAATCACAGGTTAACAGCAGCTCAGATTAGAGACCAGGTCAATGCCACACAGAGTTCTAGCAGCAGACACATCTCTACAACAACTGTTAAGAGGAGACTTTGTGCAGCAGGCCTTCATGGTAAAATAGCTGCTAGGAAACCACTGCTAAGGACAGGCAACAAGCAGAAGAGACTTGTTTGGGCTAAAGAACACAAGGAATGGACATTAGACCAGTGGAAATCTGTGCTTTGGTCTGATGAGTCCAAATTTGAGATCTTTGGTTCCAACCACCATGTCTTTATACGACGCAGAAAAGGTGAATGGATGGACTCTACATACCTGGTTCCCACCGTGAAGCATGGAGGAGGAGGTGTGATGGTGTGGGCGTGCTTTGCTGGTGACACTGTTGGGGATTTATTCAAAATTGAAGGCATACTGAACCAGCATGGCTACCACAGCATCTTGCAGCGGCATGCTATTCCATCCAGTTTGTGTTTAGTTGGACCATCATTTATTTTTCAACAGGACAATGACCCCAAACACACCTCCAGGCTGTGTAAGGGCTATTTGACCAAGAAGGAGAGTGATGGGGTGCTACGCCAGATGACCTGGCCTCCGCAGTCACCAGACCTGAACCCAATTGAGATGGTTTGGGGTGAGCTGGACCGCAGGGTGAAGGCAAAAGGGCCAACAAGTGCTAAGCATCTCTGGGAACTCCTTCAAGATTGTTGGAAGACCATTTCCGGTGACTACCGCTTGAAGCTCATCAAGGGAATGCCAAGAGTGTGCAAAGCAGTCATCAAAGCAAAAGGTGGCTACTTTGGAGAACCTAGAATATAAGACATATTTTCAGTTGTTTCACACTTTTTTGCTAAGTATATAATTCCACATGTGTTAATTCATAGTTTTGATGCCTTCAGTGTGAATGTACAATTTTCAAAGTCATGAAAATACAGAAAAATATTTAAATGAGAAGGTGTGTCCAAACTTTTGGTCTGTACTGTAGCTTACATTACACATCTAACATTGCGCTCCCTGAAGAAGGGTGACGAAACGCGCGCCGGAGCGGCGGGTCGTCCGGTTTGTTTACCTCCCTATTCCACCAGGTAATGGACATAATGGCATACACTGTTCATGTGACCACATGTGGGTTAAGTTCATCCTGACCTACTAATGTGTGCTACTAACACCAATCTTATTGTCAATACACATTTTTGTGCAACTTTATTTTTTGGTCTGTTATAGCCACTGGGTCTAATATATATACTCCAGCCCCACACTCTTGTTTCAGTGTCTTGTGATCCATTTGTATGGTACATGTGATTCATTTGTGATTCATTTGTATTCTGACGACACCCACCTTTTGTATATGAAGCTACAGGTGTTTTTTATTAAGTTTTTTTTATTGTGTCATGACTTTGTTCAATAAAGGTTAAATTTTATGATCTGATATACTCATTTTTCCTGCTTTTTTTGGATTAACATCCTATTTGAAAGCTGTCGTTAGTGTTTTTTTTTACAGCCTGCCTTCTATTTATGCTCATTTGTACCATCCTTTGCATTACATACAAGTGCTTCTCACTAAATGAGAATATCATCAAAAAGTTAATTTATTTCTGTTCTTCAATGCAAAAAGTGAAACTCATATTATATAGAGTCATTACAAACAGAGTGATCTATTTCAAGCGTTTATTTCTGTTAATGTTGATGATTATGGCTTACAGCCAATGAAAACTGAAAAGTCATTATCTCAGTAAATTAGAATAATTAACGGAAACCTGTCATGTCACTTCTATAAGCTAAATTGTCCCCAGGTTCTTGTTAGTGATGCAATGTGCATCACTAACATGCTTTTCCCATGCAAATTTGTGCTATAGTCACTTGCTAAAATCACTTTATGTACTTATAACTTACTTGCTCGTTCAGTCATAGGGGTGTTCTTTCTTTTATTCAGTCATCCTGGTCACCGCCCACTCAATTTGAATGTTAATCCTGTGCTTGTGGGCTTGTAATGTTTTATCCAGCTTTCTGAGGGTGCTTGTCACATTGCGCAAGCAAAGGTAATGTGTCACGGGGATTCGCGCTTGGGCATTGTGTGATGTTATAAAGTATTCTAATTTACTGAGATAATGACTTTTGTGTTTTAATTGGCTGTAAACCATAATCATCAACATTAACAGAAATAAACACTTGAAATAGATCACTCGGTTCGTAATGACTCTATATAATATATGAGTTTCACTTTTTGTATTGAACTGAAATAAATTTACTTTTTGATGATATTCAAATTTAGTGAGAAGCACTTGTATATGTAGGGTATTTTAATTAATTCTCTTAGGTGTTGTGACAGTGTGTATGTATAAATATATAGGGCTGAGCCCCCATATGCTATATCTACTTGTTATCAGAGTAATTTTGCGGACTCTATCCATAAACATGTCCTGAAAAGGCTATTCTACTTTATTTTTACACATTTTGTATTACGAATGGGATTTATATAACTCACTTATGCACAAGCACTTTAATGGTATATTATAGTCTATCCTGTGATAACTGAATTAGAGTGGGACTCAATCTACCCATACAACCACCTCATTACCTAGGTTGAATATAGCCCTCCTTTTCTGTCATGCACATACACTTTTCATCCTATAGTTATTATATTTCTCCCCATTTCCTAATGGTAGGGATGCTGTTTATTTAATGTACACTTTGTAATTACAATTCTTGTATTCTGGGTCTGTATCTCCTACCTTTCTTCACACAAGAGGCATCTGTTTTTATCTAAATTACTGTATTTTTTGGACTACAAGACCCACCAGACCATAAGACTCACCTAAGTTTTAGAGGAGGAAAATAGAAAAAAATTTAAGCAAAAAATGTGGTCATGATGCACTGTTAAGGGGAGGGGGTCTGCTACTGACATTGTTTTAGGGGTAATGTCCCCCAATTCTGTTAATATCTCCCATCCTATGCATGGCACCCCTCAACCCCATCCTGGTATGAATGGCACCCCTCAACCCCATCCTGGTATGAATGGCACCCCTCATCCCCATCCTGGTATGCATGGCACCCCTGATCCCCGTCCTGGTATCCATGGCACCCCTCCATTCTAGTATGCATGGCACCCCCTGATCCCCATCCTTGTATGCATGGCACCCCTGATCCCCATCCTCGTATGAATGGCCCCCCTCATCCTAGCATGGGTGTGGGGAGCAGTGAATATTCATTTTCTTATCAGTGGACACAGCGTAGGCTGCAGCAGGCAGCTCCTGCCTCCTGTGCCCCGATCATCCACCGCTGCCGCTCCCTCACCAGCCATAGTATATATACATATTCAGACTATAAGACGCACCCGCCACTTTCCTCCAAAAAGGAAAACAGTGCGTCTTCTAGCCTGAAAAATATGGTAAATATTAGTAGTTTGTTTCCTTTGATTGTGTTTCATAAAAAATATACTTTTGTAAATCTCTTCAGTGTATACGTCTGTCTACCAAGCCCCCTTTTGGTCAAAGAATTATGCTTAGTAGTACAACTTGCTTTATAATTGTCCCTGTGACACTATACTGTGATATGGATCACCCATTTTTGATCTAATATTGTCTCTTTCTGTTTAAGACAGACGATTTGAGCCATTATTATGGATATGAAAGCCAGAGAGACTGCCTGGCAAACCAAAACATCAGATATTTTTAAATACAGTTCCTATAGTGTTTTTAATGAGACCACTATCTCTAATAATGAGCTCATATGGCAATATAAAAACATGCTTTTCAAGAAAACCAAAGTTTGGTGGACCAAGACATCCCTGGAACATTATTCTGAACGTAAAATTGTCCCTAAAGGGTTACGTATACAGTTGTTCCCTACTTTTAATTTGGAAAATGAGACATTGGCTAAGAGATAGATAGAGGCGGCAAGCATCTACTCCCTAACATTCATTCAAATTATTATTGAACATAATACTCAGTCTCTCAAGACTATTGATGAAGAGATCACCAAGATTAAACAAGCAATTAATAAGGAAAGGCAAGTTGATGTACTAGACAGACATCTCAAAGAAATTGAAAACGATCTAGAAAAATGATCTAGTCATATAAACAGACCCAGCAGACCATAGGTGAGACAAACACAGCAGGTTTCGGACGCTGCCATGTCCAATCCCACCAGCCCAGCCTTGAGAGGAGGACCAGAGGGAAAATACAGCGACAACAATAAACGGAGACTACAGGAGCTGTGCCATCTTCGACACATCGAATACAGGGTCAACGACACTCAGTTGGATTTAATACAGGAATTGGTCAGTTCGGATGCCCAGAATGTCGTGGAGGACAATGAAAACTCCACTGATGAGGACCCAGGGGAATTAAACTGTTTGTCAAATCCAGGATCCAGTGGTAATCTGCAATCAAATACCCAATCCCAAGCAGCTCAGATCCATGAATAGTTGATCGCATTGGGACCCGGAGCCTCAAGCGAGGAGAGGGCTTGTATTATAGAATCGGTTTTGGGAGTTCCAGTACCCCTACCGTCAGCTCCGGACCCTACTTCAATGATGGCCCACAACCAAGGCTATCATCTTCACTACAGAGATGTGCCAGTGTTTAATGAGTCCAACACAGAGGTTGATGAACATCTGCAAGATTTTGAGAACCTGATGCTGATGCACCAGGTACCCACAGCTGACTGGGCTAAATACCTGTGGACTAGTTTGACTGGCTGGGCACGGGATGCTGTCCGGTCGCTCGGGCCTCAGGACTGCCTGGACTATTGGACTGCTAAAGGATACCCTGTTGGCACTTTTTACTATCACCCCAGAGATATTGCACCAAGCTCCAGACTTTGTCTCGCCAGGGTGCTTCCAATGTAGAATTTGGCAGTCAACTCCGACGACACTGCAACCGTTGGTTCGAAGGTCGCGCTGCCCACTCTGCTGATGCCCTCCGAGACTTGATCATTCTTGAGCAGCTTAGGGAGAAAATGTCCCCAGAAATATTAGTGGGTAGCCTGCCGGAAGTCCAAAACCCCAGAGCAAGCAGCCCAATTCGAGACAAATTCACAGCCAATCGTCCCCCAGGAGACCCTATATGCCCACCGATTCCAGGAAACCCCTCAGCCAAGGATTCAGGCAGCCAACAGCCATTCAAGCTGCCCAGCAGAAACCCCACCAGGAGAAAGGTTTACAAACAGGACCCGTGATTTGCCCAAACCACAGAGCTGTTATAAGTGTGAGAATCTTTCACACATGGCCAAAGACTGTCTACAGGGTCAGGACCCCATGCCTGGAGCCCGCCTGCGTTCCCTTCCGCTCAATGTCTGCCAAGATGAGCCATCAGAGTCTGTGGGACGTTCCGCTCAGGATACACCAGCAGAGGTGTAAGTGATATCCCCTCTTCACACTATATGGCAGGTTGACCGCTGTTCACCAGCCAACCTCCATAACCTTCTCCAGCCAGTCAAGGTTAGTAATTTCAAGGCCCAGGGACCTAGGAAAATTGGGGCTTCCATCAGCCTTGCCAGTTCAGATATTGCACCCCCAAAAACACCATTTACCAGGCCGCCAAGTGACTATCTCCCGGGCTGGGGGTCAGCGCCCGGGGATTGGGGGCATTTATGTGGGCAATTTACTGGCCAATGTATGGAAAAAGGAGCTGGTGGAGTTGTTCCATTGGTACGGGCGGATCCGTACCATCGAGCTGATGAATCATGATGAAGGTGGTGCCACACCGTTTGCCTTCATCAGCTTCCAGGATCCGCAGGATGCGGAGAACACCATGTGCAGACACAATGGATATGAGTTTGATTCTCGTCAATTACGTGTGAAGTTTCCAAGGTTAAGCCAGAGACCATGGGGAGGATATAGAGGACCCCACAGGAATGGACCCCCTCCCCGGGGAACTGAATACAGAGTCCTTGTCTCCGATCTTCCCCCATCGGGAAGTTGGCAGGATCTAAAAGATCATATGAGAGAAGCTGGAAGTGTCTGCTATGCTGATGTACAAAAGGATGGCATGGGGATTGTGGAGTTTATTCACAAGGAAGATATGGAATATGCTTTGAGGGAACTGGATGATACAAAGTTTCGTTCTCATGAAGGTGCGACCTCTTACATTCGTGTCTGTGCTTAAAGACATGCTGATGGACTGTGCCCAATAAGGGTGACAGGAAATCTATCACATTTGGCTAATTAAGAAGGGGGAGGTATGTGACAACACAGCATTTATTCTTAATCACCCAGACGTCTAAATTCAGGAGAAATACCTTATTATCCTTATGTTGACTTTGAATTTATGTGTTTTTCTTTGGTTGGTCAAGAAGGATAGACTATTGTTTGTGTAAAGCCTGTATGTTGACACTTGAGCTGATATTTACTGAAACTTATGGTCAGTTATCTCTGGTGACAGAGACTGAGGGTCATGAAACAATGATGCTTACTAAAATGCTGATTACATATTTACCCAGGCCAGCTACCTTATTGACTAGCTAAAGGTAGCTGGACAAACTACAGATCAATTAGATGTTCTAACAAGGATAAAAGAGAACTCTAACAATCAGGTTTGGCTTCTCAAGAACCTACAACAACCAATGGTTACAATTTCATCAAATTATTAACAAACATTGACAGGTACTATTGGCTGTTCCTATATTGAAGAAGTGCCTACCAGCAACTCCCTTAATCATGTCTAGATGGTCCAAAAATCTTAAGGACCTTCTTTTACACAGTTATTGTGAACCCCCCAGAAATCGGACCAAAACCTGGTTGGAGACCAAAGTAGCCACTGTAAGGCCTGTTCTAATATGACCAAAATTCAAACCTTCCATAATGCCACAGGGGATCAGAAATATTCTATTAGACACTTCTTGTCTTGCTCTTCTAAAGGAGTGATCTATTGTGCAGAGTGCCCATGTGGTAAAATTTATGTCAGACTCACAACTCGGGAACTTAGAGTCCGAACCAGGGAACATGTTAGAGACATTGAGAAGGACTAACAGCCGAGGACCCTTCACAGCTTAAAACACTGCAAAGACATTTCTATCACTTCTATAAAAGCAATTCAAGCCTCCTGCAAGTTAAAGTATCGATCAATATGGTATCCTTGGGGTATTGAGGGGGGAACCTTAGCAAAAGTCTCACCAAAATGGAAAGCAAATGGATATTAAGACTAGGGAGCATCACCCCGTATGGGCTTAATGACAATTTTGGTTACCGTGCCTTTATGTAAAATAATATGAGTTTTCTCGTATCATTCTAGGTTTTAGGGGAGGGAGGAATGGTCAGGGGGTTTTATTTAGATTTTTAATTTGTCTGATTGCATTTTGTCAGTATTCTAATATATGTGCATCTTATTCACAGCTACCTTCTTGTTGCATACAACGTGGAGATGGGCCTCTTTTCCCTATACCGATGTTTCTGGATGCTCATGGATGTATCACTGATTGTAGGATTCTGCGTGGCCTGCGCTGGCGGATGTTCCTCTACAAGATATGTACTGCAGACAGCTTGAATCGAATGGGATTTGTTCCTATTCATTGTTTATACTTCTCTGATTCTATGGACATTTAAAAAGCCTCTATTGTGAACCGTTAATCACCAGGATATGGGATCAAATGTTTGGGACTGTATATTTTGAAGGACTATTCTGCTAATATTTATTTATTTTATTTATTATTTTTTCTTCTTTTGCCATTGTTTATAACACTACGTCTGAATGAGCAAATATATGTTGGCGCTCTACATACCACAAAATCTGCCTGGTTTTCAGTAATTACTCTTGACACATATTCACATTTACATTACTTTGAGACTGTTTTTCACATTGTTTCCCTCACATTTTATTACCCACATACTTACCAGACCCTCACTTTTGTGTTTTCTACCCATTTTTTGCAATATTCACATATACACATACAACTCTTCACACTAGACTTTCTTTTCTTTTATTTCTTTTTCACTGTAGTCCCACTTAATATTCTTACACTCATCACATGTACACATTCACACCCATTACTTATACCACCTTAAGCTTCCTCTTAGACAAATTCCCCTTATTCCCATTTCTTTCATCCCTTCGCTCTCCTGTTACAAGCCAGGCTTGTGGGCATCGCCCCCTGACTTGATCCACTCCAGGCAACCTGATCCAGCTGGAACGCACGGCGGCCATCTCTGAGGCTGCACTGGGGGCTTGTGAATCAACCATCAGAGGTGACTAGTCACCTTTGGACTCAGGCTTATGATGCTGTGCGCCGCGTCATATCCTTAATAACCCTGGTGTCTCAGCAGTGTCTGTCACATGACACTTAAATACAACTAGCCACTGGTGCAGCGTTCATTTAAAGGTCCGGCGTCCCTGTTCCCCAACATGCCCCCTGAGGAAGTGTGGACAAAACGTGCGTCGATGCTGAGGGACACAGGACAGACCCATTCTCCATACTCTAACCTGTTATTTACACTACATTATTATTTATTATTACAGCACCATTTATTCCATGGCGCCTTACATATGATAAAGGGGTATACATAGCAAAAGCAATTAAAATAATTCTTGAGCAAAACAAGTTAGCGACTGGTACAGAAGAAGAAAGGACCCTGCCTGCGAGGGCTCACAATCTACAAGGGATGGGTGAGGATACAGTAGGTGAGGGTACAGCTGGTCGTGCAGTGGTCTGGTGGAGCGAGGGTTCCTGCAGGTTGTAGGCTTGTCGGAAGAGGTGAGTCTTCAGGTTTCTTTTGAAGGTTTCCACTGTAGGTGAGTGTCTGATATGTTGAGGTAGAGAGTTCCAAAGTAGGGGGGATACATGGGAGAAATCTTGTATGCGATTGTGGGAAGAGGAGATAAGAGGGGAGTAGAGAAAGAGTTCTAGTGAGGGTTGGAGGTTGCGTGCAGGTAAGTACCGAGAGACTAGGTCACAGATGTATGGAGGAGACAGGTTGTGGATGGTTTTGTATGCCAAGGTTAGGTTTTTGAACTGGAGTCTCTGGGTGATGGGGAGCCAGTGAAGGGATTTACAGAGGGGAGAAGCCGGGGAATAGCGGGGGGACAAGTGGATTAGTTGGGCATCAGCATGTAGAATAGATTGGAGGGGTGCAAGAGTGGTAGAAGGGAGGCCACAGAGCAGGAGGTTGCAGTAATCGAGGCGGGAGATGATGAGGGCATGCACTAGTGTTTTTGCAGATTTGAGGTTGAGGAATGTGCGGATTCGGGAGATATTTTTGAGATGAAGTTGGCAGGAGGTGGAAAGGGCTTGGATATGTGGTTTGAAGGAGAGATCAGAGTTCAGGGTTACCCCGAGGCAGTGAGCTTGTGGAATTGTGGAGAGTGGGCAGCCATTAAATTTGTTGGATAGGTCGGATGGGGGGGTTGAGTGAGATGGGGGAAAGATGATGAATTCAGTTTAATTCATGTTAAGTTTTAGAGATCTAGCAGAAAAGAAGGAAGAAATAGCAGATAGACATTGTGGGATTCTGGTTAATAAGAAGGTGATATCGGATCCAGAGACCTAGATCTGTGTGTCATCAGCATAGAGGTGATATTGAAAGCTGTGAGACTCTATGAGCTGTCCCAGGCCAAAGGTGTAGATGGAGAAGAGCAGGGGTCCGAGAACTGAACCTTGGGGGACACCGACAGATAGGAAGTAGTGTGTAAGTCAAAGATACTGAATGTCCGGTCTATTAGATATGAAGAGATCCAAGTTAGGGCCAAGTCTGTGATGCCAAGAGACGAGAGAGTCTGAAGTAAGAGGGAATGTTCCACTGTGTCAAAGGCAGATGATAGGTCCAGGAGGAGGACAGAGTAGTGTAGCTTGGATTTGGTGGTTAGTAGGTCATTAATGACTTTAGTCAGGGCAGTTTCAGAGGAGTGATGCTGTCGGAAGACAGATTGTAAGTGGTCGAAGAGGGAGCAGGAGGAGAGGTGGGAGGACAGTTCAAAGTGGATGTATTGTTCCAGTAGTTTTGAGGAGGCATAAGGTAGAAGTGATATGATGTAATAGCTGGACACAGAGGATGGGTCAAAGGAGAGCTTTTTGAGGATGGTTGTGATTGAAGCATGTTTGAAACATGAGGGGAAGACACCAGTAGTTAGTGACAGGTTGAAGAGGTGGGTTAGGGTTGGAATGAAGACTGTGGTAAAGTTAGGGATGAGGTGGGACAGGATTGGATCAAGTTCACAGGTGTTGAGGTGTGATTTGGAGAGTAAAGAGGAAACCCATACAACCACCTCATTACCTAGGCTGAATATAACCCTCCTTTTTTTGTCATGCACATGCACTTTTGATCGTATAGTTATTATATTTCTCCCCATTTCCTAACGGTAGGGATCATCTTTTGGTGACTAACTATCTGCTGTTTATTTAATGTGAACTAGGTAATTACAATTCTTGTTTCTCCTACCGTTCCTCACACAAGAGGCATATGTTTTTTTCTAAATTAAGTATATGTTTGTTTCCTTAGATAGTGTTTAATAAAAAATATACTTTTATAAACATCTCTTCAGTGTTCACGTCTGTCTACCTAGCCCACTTTTGGTCAAAGAATTATGCTTAGTACTACATTTTGAATTATGAATTAGAAAACTGCTGCATTTTTGAAAACTGCAGCATGTCATTCTTTCAGCATTTTTTCAGCATTTTTGCAGTGTTTCTTCACTCACCCATAGAAAGCAATGAGTAAGGGGATGTGCCCACAATCAAGAATAGCTGCATTTTGGACGCAGCTCACCTGCGCTGTGTCCAAAATGCTGCGTTAGTGCTTGCAAGCATAGTGGATGGGAACATCCAAAAAAGCTGCTTTTTGTAAACAGCTTCTTTACTGCTTGGAGAGCAGGCTTTGCAAGCAAAAAAAACAGCAAAAAAACGCAATGTGTGAACATAGCCCAAGGCTATGTTCACACATTGCGTTCTTGCTGTGTATTTTTGTGCAATTTTTAAGCTGCGTTTTACAGTACAAATAACGGCTATGAGATTTCAGAAATCTCATGCACACACGTTGCTTTTTTTATTCCTCACTGATTTGGATGTCACTTCTTTCAGCCTTTTTCACCCTTTGAAAGCAATGGATAAGTGCAAAAACGTAACAAAAACGCAGCAAAAAATGCAGATATCAGGTTTTGCTGCATTTTTGGTGCCAAAACCTGAGGAAGTTTGTTTTTATGCACTAAACTTTATCAGCATGCACAAGAGACAAATGTACCTGACAAAATGCAGCAAATGCGCAAAAAAAACAGCAAAAACTCAGCAAAACTTGCTTTTTGTAAGCAGTTTCTTTACTGCCAAGAGAGCAAGTTTTGCTTGCAGAAAAAAAAAACACAGCAAAAACGCAAATTGTGAAAATAGCCTTAGGCTATGTGCCCACGATGCAAAAATGAAGCAGAAAATTTCTGCATCATTTCTGCATCTCCCTGGCAGAAAAAACGCATGCGGATTGTACATGCGTTTTTTCTGCGGAATACATGCGGATTCACATGTGTTTCCACATGCGTTTCTGCATGCAGATTGACAAGCGCTTTCCAGGCGATTTTAGCATCATCTGGAAAGTGCTTGACAACTAGGTCACACTATATAAATCCATGCAACCGGCATGGATTTATATAGTGTGACCGTAAAAGAATGTTTAAAAATAAAAAAATAAAGCTATACTTACCCTCTGATGCCCCGGCGTGTGCTGCCGCTTTCGTTCCTGGCTCGTTCCTGGCTGCCGTGATATCGCGAGACACTGCGCTGAAGGGCCTGCGGTCACATGACTGTGACGTCACCTCAGGTCCTTCAGTCTTGCACGCAAGCAGAGGGAAGGAGACCGGGGCCGTCGGAAGGTGAATATAATCTTTATTTTTAATTTTATTCTTGTTTTTACAGCTTTTAATGGTACCTGGGTGTGGAGGAGAGTCTCATCTTCTCCACACTCGGGTACCATCCGCACATTAGAACGCGCCAATAACGCAAGTACAGATGCAGTCTAGCGGTATTGGCGCGTTCTAATGCAAGTCAATGGCGGCGAAAACTCTGCGTTTCCGCAAAATTAATGGACATGCAGCAGATTTTTGAGCGCAGCATAAACGCTGCGGAAAAATCCGCAGCATGGGCACAGCACATGCGGATTATCATTGGGGAACATTGCTGCCCTTCTACCATGCGTTTTTAATGCGTTTCCGCAGCTGCAATGACGCTGTGGAAACGCATTAAAAATGCATCGTGGGCACACAGCCTTAAGTAGATTAATTAAATAGCGCCACTAAAGAGCTACGTATCAGAGGCTAGCTGAAGCTTATGTGAAGTGAAGCCTTCTAATCTCTAGCCTCCGGATCCCTCCAATGCTATGCCGCTTTCTACTGTTTTTATTATAATGGAATAAAGGAACGTTTTTTTTAGATAGTAGGTGTCATCTCTACCCAGGGTTTCCAACTTGATTTCTTTTGGATATGGGAGCAGAGTGGGAGATGACATGGGGGCAGAATTAAAGATGACATGGGGGCAGAATGGAGACATGAGGCAGAATGGGAGATGACAGGGGGGCATAATGGAGGGACATGGAGCAGAATAGGAGAGGACATGGGGGCAGAATGGGAGATGACATGGGGGAAGAATAGAGACGACATGGGGCAGAATGGAGACATGGGGCAGAATGGAGATGACATGGGGAAGAATGGAGACATGAGAGCAGAATGGAGATGACATGGGGCAGAATGGAGATGACATTGGGCAGAATGGTGACAGAATGGGTGACATGGGGGCAGAAGGGGAGATCATATGGGGCAAAATGGGAGGAGACATGGGGCAGAATGGCAGGAGACATTGGGGCTGAATGGGGAAATGACATGGGGGCAGAATGGGAGATGACATGGAGGCAGAATGGGAGATGACATGGGGTCAGAATGGGAGATGACATGGGGTTAGAATGGGAGGAGACATGGGGGTAAAATGGCAGAAAACATGGGGGCAGAATGGAGACATGAGGCAGAATGCAGACATGCGGCAGAATGGGAGATGACATGGGAGCAGAATGGAGACGTGGGGGCAGAATGGAGAGACGACATGGGGGCAGAATGGGAGATGACATGGGAGCAGAATGGAGACATGACTCAAAATGGAGATGACATGGGGAAGAATGGAGACATGAGGGCAGAATGGAGATGACATGGGGAAGAATGGAGACATGGGGCAGAATGGAGATGACATGGGGCAGAATAGAAAGACATGGGAGCAGAATGGAGACATGGGGAAGAATGGAAACAGAATGGGTGGAGAAATGAGGGAAGAATGGAGAGACAAGGGGGCAGAATGGGAGATCACATGGGGGCACAATGGGAGGAGACATGGGGGCAGAATGGGAGGAGACTTGGGGTAGAATGGAGACAAGGGATAGAATGGAGAGACAACATGGGGCAGAATGGGAGATGACATGGGGCAGAATGGGAGATGACATGGGGCAGAATGGGAGATGACATGGGGCAGAATGGGAGGAGACATGGGGCAGAAAGGAGACATGAGGCAGAATGGAGATGATATGGGGGCAGAATGAAGATGATATGGGGGCAGAATGGGAAATGACATGAGGGCAGAATGGGAGATGACATGGGGAAGAATGGAGACATGAGGGGAGAATGGGGATGACATGGGGGCAGAATAGGAGATGACATTAGACAGAATGGGAGGAGACATGGGGCAGAATGGGAGGAGACATGGGGCAGAATGGGAGGAGACATGGGGTCAGAATGGGAAATGACATGTGGGCAGAATGGCGATGACATGGGGAAGAATGGAGACGTGAGGGGAGAACGGAGATGACATGAGGCAGAATGGAGATATGAGGAAGAATGGAGATGAAATGGGGGCAGAATGGAGAAGTGGAGGCAAAATGGAGAGACAAAATGGAGGCAGAGTGGCAAACGACATGGGGGCAGAATGGGGGATGACTTGGGGACAGAATGGGAGATGACACGGGGAAGAATGGAGACATGAGGGCAGAATAGAGATGACACGGAGAAGAATGGAGTGACATGGGGGAAGAATGGAGACAGAATAGGTGGAGACATGGGGGAAGAATGGAGAGACATGGAAGTAGAGTGGGCTATGACATGGGGCACCATGGGAGATGACATGGGGCACCATGGGAGATGACATGAGGCAGAATGGGATATGACATGGGGGCAGAATGGGAGATGAAATGGGGGCAGAATGGGAGATGACATCGGAGCAGAATGGGAGATGACATCGGGGCAGAATAGGAGGAGACATGGGTGCAGAATGGAAGGAGACATGGGGCAGAATGGGAGGAGACATGGGGGCAGAATGGAGATGATATGGGGGCAGAATGGAGATGATATGGGGGGCAGAATGGGAAATGAACTGGAGTCAGAATGAGAAATGACATGGGGTCAGAATGGGAGATGACATGGGGACAGAATGAGAGATGACATGAGGAAGCATGGAGACATGAGGGGAGAATGGAGATGACATGAGGCAGAATGGAGATATGAGGCAGAATGGAGGTGACATGGGGGCAGAATGCAGAAGTGGAGGCAAAATGGAGAGACAAAATGGAGGCAGAGTGGGAGATGACTTGGGGCAGAAAGGGAGATTACATGGGGGCAGATTGGGAGTTGACATGGGGGCATTATGGGAGATGACACGGGGAAGAATGGAGACATGAGGGCAGAATAGAGATGACATGGAGAAGAATGGAGAGACATGGGGGAAGAATGGAGACAGAATGGGTGGAGACATGGGGGAAGAATGGAGAGACATGGGAGTAGAATGGGCAATGACATGGGGCACAATGGTAGATGGCATGGGGCACAATGGGAGATGACATGGGGCACAATGGGAGATGACATGGGGCACACTGGGATATGACATGGGGGGCAGAATGGGAGATGAAATGGGGGCAGAATGGGAGATGACATGGAGGCAGAATTGAAGATGACAAAGGGGTAGAATGGGAGGAGACATGGGGCAGAATGAAGATATGAGGCAGAATGGAGACATGGGGGTAGAATGGAGAGACGACATGGGGGCAGAATGGGAAAAGACATGGGGCAGAATGGGAGATGAGATCGGGGCAGAATGGGAGATGACATGGTTGCAGAATGGGAGATGACATCTCGGGGCAGAATGGGAAATGACATTGGAGCAGAATGGGAGATGACATCGGGGCAGAATAGGAGGAGACATGGGGGCGGAATGGAAGGAGACATGGGGCAGAATGGGAGGAGACATGGGGCAGAATGGGAGGAGACATGGGGGCAGAATGGAGATGATATGGGGGCAGAATGGAGATGATATGGGGTCAGAATGGGAAATGAACTGGGGTCAGAATGAGAAATGACATGGGGTCAGAATGAGAGATGACATGGGGACAGAATGGGAGATGACATGGGGAAGAATGGAGACATGAGGGGAGAATGGAGATGACGTGAGGCAGAATGGAGATATGAGGCAGAATGGAGGTGACATGGGGGCAGAATGCAGAAGTGGAGGCAAAATGGAGAGACAAAATGGAGGCAGAGAGGGAGATGACTTGGGGGCAGAAAGGGAGATTACATGGGGGAAGAATGGGACATGACATGGGGGCTTTATGGGAGATGACACGGGGAAGAATGGAGACATGAGGGCAGAATAGAGATGACATGGGGAAGAATGGAGAGACATGGGGGAAGAATGGAGACAGAATGGGTGGAGACATGGAGGAAGAATGGTGAGAAATGGGAGTAGAAAGGGCAATGACATGGGGCACAATGGTAGATGACATGGGGCACAATGGGAGATGACATGGGGCACAATGGGCAATGACATGGGGCACAATGGTAGATGACATGGGGCACAATGGGAGATGACATGGGGCACAATGGGAGATGACATGGGGCACAATGGGAGATGACATGGGGCACAATGGGATATGACATGGGGCAGAATGGGAGATGAAATGGGGGCAGAATGGGAGATGACATGGAGGCAGAATTGAAGATGACATAGGGGTAGAATGGGAGAAGACATGGGGCAGAATGGAGATATGAGGCAGAATGGAGACATGGGGGTAGCATGGAGAGACGACATGAGGGCAGAATGGGAAAAGACATGGGGCAGAATGGGAGATGACATCGGGGCAGAATGGGAGATGACATGGTTACAGAATGGGAGATGACATCTCGGGGCAGAATGGGAAATGACATGTGGGCAGAATGGGAAATGACATGGGGGCAGAATGGTAATGACATGGGGGCAGAATGGAGACGTGGGGGCAAAATGGAGAAACGACATATGGCAGAATGGGAGATGACTAATGATGAGCGAGCATGTTCGTTACTGCTCGGTGCTCGCCCAAGCATCTCACTGCTCGACATACTCGGCGCTCGCCGAGTATTTCCAGGGTTGCTCGGCGGGAGCTCGGGTGTCCTCCCTCCATGTTTGGCGCTCTTTAGAGCGCCAATTAACATGCAGGGATTGCCTGTCACTCACTGTAATGCCGTAGCCTTGTTGGTTGGGGCATTACAGTGATTGACTGGCCGCACAGCGTCATCAGGTCTATATCAGACCTGGTGCCGCCATGCTCGTCAGTCACTCCGGAATCACACAGTGTAGGGAGAGGTGCTGCTGAGCTAGGAAGAGATTTGCTTGTTTCTAGTTAGTGTAAGTATACCAAACTATATTAGAGACACATATCCATCTCAACAAACAGTCCTTCTGAGGACTAATCCATCTGCAGAGATATCAGGCAGGCTGGGTGTATAGGCATGCGGTGTATATAGCAGACTGCAGTGCACATAGCACAAGATGCTCCATTCCAGTTTTGTCTGCAGCTGCTGCTGCTGTTGTTAGATATTTCTAGAAATAGGCCTAGGTCTCAGTGGCCAGAAATAATTATTTTGGATCTTAATCCTCGTTATTTGTTTAAAAAGCAATCCAGAGAACACAGTTTTTCTACGCCATTTGCTTGTTGGCACTGCAGAATACAGCCAGGTCATTTCCATATTACAGCGCTAAAAATTCAGCTATTTAAAACCGTGTTTTCTCCGTCGCACGGATCACATATACGTTTTCAGAAAATGCTGACATTTCTGGCCTCCTTTAAAAATTTGTTTCAGTGTTTCAGTGAAACAATTGACACCAGATTGCTGTTCAAAATAGTTACCTACAGGCCAGGTATTTAAAACTGTGCTTTCTCCATTACACGGATCACATATATGTTATCAGAAAATACTGCCATTTCTGACCTCCATTAAAAATTTGTTTCAGTGTGCCAGTGAAGCAATTGACATCAGATTGCTATTCAAAATAGTTACCTACAGGCCAGGTATTTAAACCTGTGGTTTGTCCGTCACACAGATCACATGTAAGTTCGCTCCAAATTCAGTCATTTGTTGTGAGCGTGGAAGATATTGTCCTCCATTTAAAATGGGCAAGGCACGTGGCAAGGGACGGGGAACTGGACATGATGGTGATGATGGTGCACGCAGAGGCCGAGGCCGTGGGTAAGCTGAAATTGTGCCACAACAAACACCCACATCTTCTCGCTCGACCTTCCTGTCCCAATTAATAGTGGACCGCAGAACACCACTATTGAACACAGAGCAGTGTGAAGAGGTTATTGGTTGGATAGCAGATAATGCTTCCAGTCACTTAGCCACCACCACCACCACCTTGTCTTCCACACGGTCAAGTCTCAGTAGCTGTGAGTCTGGACCACATATTCCTCACCCTGAACCTCCTTCTCCCACCATGTCGAGTGCCCAGAGACAACTGATCCCACACTTGGACACTCCGAAGAGCTGTTCACTTTTTTATTTATAGATTTGGGCCTCTCGCCCGGTCCACTTGAAGTGGGACAAGAGGAGATCGCATGTAGCCATGCCCAAATATTTGAGCAGCCACGGTCACATGAACTCGAGAAAGTGTCACAAGAGGTGGACGATGATGAGACACAATTGCCAGAAAGTCAGGAGGAGGACAAGAGTTCGGAAGTGGAAGACGAGGTGGTGAATGACATAGTAACTGACCCAACCTGGCAGGAGGACATGCAGAGCGAGGAGAGCAGCAATCAGAGGGAGGGAGGCAGAGCACCCCAACAGGTAGGAAGAAGCAGTGTGGTGGCCGCAGAAAGAAAGCAGGCAACCGTTCCCCGTAACACCAACAAGAAGGTAGTTGACAGTACAACTGTTAGGTCTTCCTGAGTCTGGTTGTTTTTTAAAGACTGTGCCGATAACCCAAAAAAAGCCATTTGCACCACCTGCCAGGCCAGCATCAGCAGGGGTGGCAAAACGACTAGCCTGACCACCACCAGCATGATCAGGCACATGGCAGCAAAGCACCTGACTTTGTGGGTCGAACCCCAGGGTCCAGGAACAGTGTCTGCGGGTGGCACCATTCCTTCTTCCGCTGTTGTGCATGCAAGCCAATCCTCTGTCCATGGTGCATGCGAAGATGCCTCCTGCCCTGCACCTGTCATTGAACACTCTCAAGTAGCAGCATCAGGAAGCACGTCCACGTCCTTGTCCCAGCACAGCGTTCAGTTGTCCATACCCCAGTTCTTGGAATGCAAGTGCAAATACGCAGCCAACGCCCCACAGGCCACAGTACTAAATTCCCACATTTCACGACTGCTTGCGCTTGAAATGTTGCCTTTTAGGCTCGTGGAGACGGAAGCATTCCGTAACCTGATGGCGGCAGCCGTCCCTCGGTACTCAGTCCCCAGCCGCCACTATTTCTCCCGTTGTGCCATCCCAGCATTATACTAGCACATGTCCCAAAACATTAGCCGTGCCCTCAGCAACACAGTTAACTGGAAAGTCAACCTAACCATGGACACGTGGACAAGTGCTCCTGACACAAAGGATTGCAGTCCCTAGGTCAATCAGGGTTGCCCCCACAGTCTACAGCTCTTGCACCTCATCCTCCTCAGCCTCCTCCTCCTCTTCAGCCTCCATCTCCGAAATGACCACATCAGTCACAAGCTGGAAGCATTGCAGCACTGCCTCGGCCAAGCGGTAACAGGCTGTGCTGAAGCTAATATGCTTAGGTGACAAACCGCACAATGCTGAAGAGTTGTGGACAGCTCTGAAAGAGCAGGCAGGTCTGTGGCTCACACCGCTGAACCTATAGCCAGACATGGTCGTGTGTGACAATGGCCGGACCCTGATGGCGGCTCTGAGGTGAGGCGAGCTCACACACGTACTATGCCTGGCCCATGCGCTTAACCTCGTGGTTCAGCGGTTTCTCAAATCCTACCTGGAGCTGCTATATCTGCTTTTAAAGTACGCCGCCTCTGTGTCCATTTTAGAAAGTCGCCTACAGCTTCCGCCGCCCTTGCCGTGCTTCAGCAGCGTTTGCAGCTTCCGGCTCACAGACTGGTATGTGATGTCCCCACGCGTTGGAACTCTACACTGCAAATGTTGGGAAGGATTTGTGAGCAGAAGAGTGCAGTTGTAGAGTACCAGCATCAACAAGGCCGTCGGTATTCAGTTCAGACTCCACACATCAGACCTCAGGAGAGGACATGGATGTCAGACATATGTACCATCCTCCAAAACTTTGAGGACTCCACCAAGATGGTAAGCGGCGATGACACCATAATTAGCATCACCATCTCACTTCTCTGTCTTCTGAAACGCTCTCTGCTCACAATCAAATAGGATGCATTGCAGACAGAGCATGATGAGATGGAGCAAGGAACCATGCAGGGTGAATTCACACAGCCCAGCCTCATCTCATTCCAACATGGATTGGGTGACAATGAGGAGGAGGAGGAAGAACAGGAGCTAGTTTCATGCTCTATAGATGGTATTACCTGCACAACTGTCATAATGTCTGTTCAGCATGGACAGAGAGGAGGAGGAGGAGAGCGTGGTCAGCCATCCTCTTGGTGAGGACACAGAAGTCTTGCCTGTTAGCAGTCTGGCATGCATGGCTGAGTTTATGTTATGCTGCCTTTCCCATGACCCTCGAGTTCTCAAAATTTTGGGTGACACTCATTACTGGTTGGTGACACTTCTAGACCCACGCTACAATGAGAACTTTATATCTCTTATTCCTGAGGCAGGCACGTCTACAAAAATGGGGCAGTACCAGAAGGCCATTGTTGCGGGGTACTCTCACAAGGAGTGCAAAGTTTGGGAAGATGCTGAGAGAGTACCTTGCCGACCGTACCAATGTCCTCCGTGATTCCTCTTTGCCTTTTAATTATTGGGTATCCAAGCTGGATACATGGAATGAACTGGCTCTCTACGCCTTGGAGGTCCTGGCTGCCCTGCTGCTGGCTTTTTATCAGAGCGGGTTTTTTGTGCTTCTAGCGGAATTATAACTGATAAGTGCATCTGCCTGTCAACTGAAAATGCTGACAGGCTGACTCTTATAAAAATGAACAAGGGCTGGATTGGGCCAGACTTCTCAACACCACCGAATGATAGCAGAGTAACATAAACTCAAATCCAGTGTCTTTTTTTGGGAGGTGTATTCCCATGCGCCTCTTCACACCCACACATGGGTATACACTTCCTGATTTTGGATATTTGCTCTTGTCCTCCTCCTTCTCCTCATCCTCATCCTCCACCACTATATCACCAGGGAGACCGTGGTCCATGATGCAACACCCACATAATTTTTTTAAAGGGTGTTTATGTTGCCCGTAAAAAAAAAATTATACAGTATGTTCATGTATACCTCCCAGGGGTAAATGTTTGTCAGCCCATACACTTAGTGCATGGGCATTACAAGTATAGGAGACCAGCTCCTTTCTAATGGGAACATTTTTTTTATGAGGCCCTCTAAGCCTCTTCCAAGGGGCATTAGAGTGCCTCCCAATTGTTGGCAGCCCTTGCATTCACTGAATGGGCCAACACTATGGGAGACCCCCTGCTTTCTAATGGGAATTTGTCGTTACTGTGGCCCTGCTCTATGTGTCTTTAAATTCTTAGCGGGGTTTTTCCTAAAATTGGTCAGCCATTGGACTCACTGCATACCCTATAACTGCATAGCAGACTCTTTCCTTTCTAATGGGAATTTGTCATTACTGTGGCCCTGCTCTATGTGTCTTTAAAATCTTAGTGGGGTTTTTCCTAAAATTGGTCAGCCGTTGGACTGACTGCATACCCTATAACTGTATAGCAGACTCTCTCCTTTCTAATGGGAATTTGTCATTACTGTGTCCCTGCTCTATGTGTCTTTAAAATCTTAGTGGGGTTTTTCCTAAAATTGGTCAGACGTTGGACTCACTGCATACCCTATAACTGTATAGCAGACTATTTCCTTTCTAATGGGAATTTGTCGTTACTGTGGCCCTGCTCTATGTGTCTTTAAATTCTTAATGGGGTTTTTCCTAAAATTGGTCAGCCGTTGGACTCATGCATACTCTGTAACTATATAGCAGACTCTCTCCTTTCTAATGGGAATTGGTCGTTACTGTGGCCCTGCTCTGTGTGTCTTTAAATTCTTAGTGGGGTTTTTCCCAAATTTTGGCAGCCCTTGCAGTCACAGCATGGGCATTACCTCTATAGGAGACGCGCTCCTTTATAATGGGAAAGTTTTTTTTACTGAGACCCTCCTCTATGTCTCTTCAAAGGGGTATTGGCAGCCCTTGCAGCCCTGGCATTTTTGGCAGCCCTTGCAGTCACTACATACACAATAACAGTATAGGAGACCCACTTGTTAATAATGGGAACAAAAAAGCATAGCCGGCTGATGGCTCTCTAACAATAGCGAGGGCCGACTGCTGGCCTTTTAAGAATAGTAAGGGCCGTCTGATGTCCCTATAAAAATAGGCTTTATGACTTTCAGAGTCCCTCCATCATAAATGAAACAGGATGTGTCTGATGATGTGTCACACACCACATTGCCAGATAAGGTTGTAAAATTTTAAAATGACATTTCCTGGTGAATGCATTGGTCTTAAAAAATAACGTAAAAAAACCCCCAAAAAAATAGGATCTTTCTTTAGTATAAAAAACAGCGTCACCAATTTAACCTCAATGTAATCACATTGTTCAGCTCCTGCACCTCCTCCTCCATCTCCAAAATGACCACATCAGTCACAAGCTGACAGTACTGCCTTGGCCAAGCGGCTCCAGGCTGTGCTGAAGATAACATGCTTAATGCTTAGGGAACAAACCGCCCAGCACTGCAGAGTTGTTGAAAGCTGTAATACAGCAGCCTGATCTGTGGCTCTCACCGCTGAACATACAGCCAGGCATGGTCGTGTTTGACAATGGGCGGAACCTGGTGACGGAGAAATGACAGCCGGAGTACATACTGTTTCCCTCTATGCCAGTCCTTTCACGGAGCTAAAGAATATGGCTGTGGTGAAATACAACTCCCACTGAGAAGCTGTTTCAGATTGAAAAACCTTATGCAACCAGAGGATTTGATTCTGAGGGCTCACCTTTCTCCCCCGCTCAAGAGCCCCATAGTAGCTACAAAGTTAGCGCTATCATGAACTCTCCGGAGGTAGAAGCCAGGGCACACCAGAGGATTCTCTCGTGGGACCGTCCAACTCTGCCGAGAAGCAGTCCTGGCTAAGAAAAGTATGTGGGAAGGTTCCTGGACACTCAATGGCTGCTTTTTTACTGAGGAGGAAAGACATGCAAACAAGGGAAGAACATATAAAGTCCTTGCAGATGTTGTCCTAGCTGGGATTTGAACCCAGGATCCCAGCACTGCATGGCTTTAGTGCTAACCACTGATCCAATGTGCTGCCGTTCACCCTCTAATATCTAACAGGCTGGAGAAACTTGCACCTACTGCCACTCTATCTTCAGCTCCTTTGTCAGAAACTAATGTATTTGGGAAGCCACTCAGTCTACCAAATAAAATTCCTGAGAAGGAAATTGGGGATGGCTCGCTACTTTTACTGGGGGCAATGCTAATACCATGGCGTCATACCATAGTTTATTGGAAATATTCCAGGCTGGTAGGAGGCAAGCAAATTCCCACAGAAAAGTACCAGCAGTAATGTTCAGTGACCAGCACTTGTAGAAGGCGGAGACAACACCGGGAGAAATAGTGATGGCTGGGGATCGAGTATGGACACGAGGCATGAGGCATGAGGTTGTGAAAAGCTTCCGCCTCCATGAGCCTAAAAGGCCACATTTCAAGTGCAAGCAGCTGCCCAGAAATCTGGCAGTTTAGTATTGCAGCCTATGGGTGCGTGGCTTGCTGCATACTTGCGCTTGTGACGCACCCCCTGGGCCTGTGTTGTGCAGGGGAACCCGGAACCAGGCCTGTTGTAGAATGCTGGGGGTTGTAGTCTCCGTGTGGCGGTGACCCGGTCCGTGCCCAGGGTGGTCAAACCAGTGGCAGTCTATTTGTATTGTAATAAGTGTCCGACTACACCACCCGTGGATTGCGGTCAGTGGGGACCGCCGCTGCGCTGCAGACCGCTGAGGCTGATGTTGTTTACGCAGCCGAGTATGGGATGACTCCCCACGGGAGAAGTATTGCCTCAGGGCAGCTAATGTGGAAGATGATGGGAGTGATGGTGTGAGGGTCCCAGTACTAATGGTGCTGGTGCGGCAAGGAATCACAGAGACGTGTGGTGCAGTTCAGGGTCTTTACTGATGGTACAAGGCAGACCCTCCCGGGAGTACTGGCTAGTATAAGGGGCCTGGTCAGTCTGCGAGCAAGCAGGAGTTCCCCTGGCCAGGTGGAGTTGTAGGCCTCCCCGTTTATCTGCACTCTTCCTGACTACCTTGCTGTCAGCGGTTACAAGTAGCCCACGTCCCTGAGTATACCGTGTGGTGCTCACCCGTATGGCTGGTGACTTGGGGCCTTCTGTTAGCCTCCGCTCCTGGATGGCGGCGCTGGTCCCTTCTTTGTGACTGAGCCTCCGGGCTTCTATGGCCAGAGGACCTGGAATCCCCTGCCGGCTGGTTTCTGCTGCTGGGTATAGATCAGTCCCCACAGCCTCGGACTCCTGTGTCCGGCTTTAGTATCTTCGTCCAGGGCGAACTCTGCTCAGCTCCAGCCCCTGGACTTCTGCTACTGCTCCTACAGAGCTCCTGTTCTTGCTTTCCCTGTGTCTGGAACTGAACTGTCTAATCCCGCCCCAGACCCAGTTTATAAGGGCAGATTCCTCCCCTCCCAGGTCTGGGTGGGCCGTGTTGCATGTTTAGGGCTCCTGACCAGAGAAACCTCCCACTTGCTCTCAGACATAATATCTCTATTACTGTGGCAACCAGACCCCTGGGGTGTCACATTCCCCCCTAGTAAACTTTAGTACTCCGGGACTAAACACATTTTTAAAGAAACATAAATACAAGGTATAACAATAACAAGACAACATATTTACAAGAAGCTTTAGTCTGTAGAGGTCACGGCGTTTCCGTGACCGGGTGTCCATATCACCCAAGGTGAAGTTTATGAAAACAAAGGGGGTGTCCATGTCACCCAACAAGGCGAAGTCTTGGCACAGAATAGGGGATCTGTCCAAAGCAAACCCCTTGCGTTGTCCTTGGGCGTGGCTGCAAGAGTAGACTAACTACTTTGGGCCGCAAGGAGGCCACGCCAGACAGGTTTTCTCTTCCGCGGCCGTCTTCACAAGAGGCACCAAGGTGCAACTATCTACAAAACTGTTCCGGTTATCCAGTGTCCATAACCTGTTAGTCCAAATAAATCTGCAGGGTAACTGAGAAACATAATTAGTAACAGGCAACAAACATAAACCATAAACATTTTTCAATAAACAGTCAACTTTACAGTGCATTGGTTTAGATTCTCCAGCGAGCGGGCATCTGACCTCTAGTGACTCTAGTGGACCTACGGAGCTCACTAACTGGTTCTGCACTACAGGGTGTAGGAGGTGTTATGGGCAAGCTGGGCAGCTTTCTGCGCACTCTTTGGCTCACTAGGGGCACGGCAGGCTCACTACTAGCAGAGGGTTGATCCTCCTGTACTGCTGGTGTGGACTCTTCTGCCTCTTGGGCCGGCTGCTCTTCCAGCTCTACCGGTTCCTCTGTAGGCACTTGCGGGGCTGGCTGGAGAAAGGTGAGGACGGGTACCACGACAGCGCCGTTTACTTGTGTCCAAGACCGGGGGAAGTCTCCGAGTACGGTACTGATCATTTCTTCCCTTTCCTCTGCGGGTTGAGGGTTTTCTTGATCTTCTTCAGGGCTTTGCAGCTGCTCGGGACACTTCTTCAGGTGGTCTCTGGAGACAATGGCTGTGGTTTCTCCTCCATCCTTACTGATTATGCAGATTTTTGGGTTCTCATGGCTTGATGGCAGTACGGTGTACGGGTCCTTCTCCCACTGGTCGTCCAACTTGTGGAGCCGCCTCTTCCTCTTCAAGACCTGCTCTCCAGGTACCAGGGGAACAACGGGAGCATACTTGTTATAAGCCTTCTCTTGCCTTTCTCTAGCTTGAGACAGACTTCGCTCGACGCTCTCTTGTACTTTCCGATACTGCTGCTGCCGTTCTGTATCCCAGTCTGCCTCTGGCGAGGTGTCCTCAGGCGTCAGGACTCCCATATCCAGGTCGATAGACAGCTTACCAGGTCTTGCTCTCATTAGGTAAGCCGGGGTACAGTTGGTGGAACCTACAGGGATGTGGTTATACAGGTCCACCAGATCGGGCAGTTTCTCAGGCCACAGACTGCGTTCTTCCAGGGGCAATGCTTTTAGCAGATCTATCACCACCTGGTTCATCTTCTCGCAGAGTCCATTGGTTTGAGGGTGATAGGGCGTTGTTCTTATCTTCTTGCAGCCATACAGGTTGCAGAACTCCTGGAAGACCTCCGCTTCAAAGGCTGGTCCTTGGTCTGTCAACACTTGGTCCGGGTACCCGTGTGGACGGCAGAAATGCTGCTGGAAGGCTCTAGCTGCTGTTTGAGCCGTTAAGTCCTTGACCGGGACCACCACCAGGAACCGGGAGTAATGATCTACGATTGTGAGGGCGTAGACATACCCAGATCTGCTTGGAGCCAGTTTCACATGGTCCAGGGCTACCAGTTCCAGCGGCTGTCTGGTGATGATGGGCTGCAGGGGAGCCTTCTGGCTGGCAAGGTCTTTTCTTCTCAGGTGGCACGGGCCACAGTCTCTGCACCACCTCTCGATGGCTCCTCTCATGCCTACCCAGTAGAACCGTTCACGCAACAAGAACTCCAGCTTCTTCCATCCGAAATGCCCTGCTCCGTTGTGGTATGCCTCCAGAACCATAGCCGCGTCTCGTCTTGGGACCACTACCTGCCAGGTCAACTCATGTGTTCGAGAGTTAACCATTCTCCGGCACAGCTTCTCCCTGTAGAGGAACAGCTTACTTTTCTCCTTCCACAGTTGCTTGGTCTCCTCCGGAGCGTCTGGGTCAAGACTGGCATCGGCTTGGGTCAGCATTTCCTTCACCAAATGGACTGCGGGATCACTGTCTTGCGTCTCCGCCCAGTTGTAGTGGGGCAAGGGATTGAACGTCACGGAGCGCCTGTCCTTCACACGGTGGGAATACAGGGTAATCCCATGACGGTGGAACGCAGGGAGCTCAACTTCTTCCAGATCTTCTGGATCTTCCCCTACGTCCGGTAAGTTCGGCATTCTAGACAGGGCATCCGCGTTGGCATTTGATCGTCCTGCCCGGTATTTGATGGTGAATTCAAAATTGGACAGGCGGGCCATCCATCTCTGTTCCAGGGCACCGAGCCTTGCAGTGTCCAGGTGTGTCAACGGGTTGTTATCCGTGTATACGGTGAATTTGGAGGAGGCAAGGTAATGCTTGAAACGTTCGGTCACTGCCCACACTACTGCCAGGAACTCCAGCTTGAATGAGCTATAATTCTCAGGGTTCCTCTCCGTGGGCCGTAGCTTTCGGCTGGCGTAAGCGATTACCCATTCTTTCCCTTGCTGGATCTGGGACAGTACGGCTCCTAGCCCGATGTTGCTTGCGTCCGTGTGGAGGATAAAGGGCTGGCTGTAGTCTGGATATGCCAGGATTTCATCCCCCGTGAGGGCCATCTTCAGCTGGCAAAAGGACTCCTCTTCCAGCTTTTCCCACCTGAAGGGCGGCTTCTGGTTTTTGGCTTTCCGAGATTGACCTATCAGGAGGTCCTGCATAGGGGCTGCCATTTTGGTGAAACCGGGAATGAATCTTCGGTAGTAGCCTACCAACCCGAGGAACTGCTGCACTTCCTTTATGCTGGAGGGTCTTGGCCAGTCCTTAAACACGGTGATCTTATCAGGGTCAGGAGCCACTCCGTCAGCACTCACCACGTGTCCCAGGTATTGCACCTTTGGTTTCAGGAGGTGACACTTGGAGGGTTTCACCTTTAGGCCGTAGTTTGCCAGAGCTTCGAACACTTCTGCCAGGTGTTTCAGGTGGTCCTCGTAGGTCTTGGAATAGACGATGACATCGTCCAGGTATAACAGGACCGTCTCGAAGTTCCGGTGTCCCAGACAGCATTCCATCAACCGTTGGAAGGTTCCTGGTGCGCTGCAGAGCCCGAACGGCATGCAGTTAAATTCGCTGAGACCCATCGGGGTGGTGAATGCGGTCTTCTCCCGGTCCGCCTCTGCTACAGGAACCTGCCAGTACCAGCTAGTGAGATCCAAAGTAGAGAAGAAGTTAGCAGATTTTAATGCAGCTAAGGACTCTTCTATCCTTGGTAAAGGGTACGCATCTTTGTGTGTGATACGGTTGACCTTCCTGTAGTCTACACACATTCTCATGGTGTTTTCTTTCTTTTTCACTAAGACTAGTGGAGCTGCCCAGGGGCTACAGCTGTCCCTGATTACCCCAACCTCCTTCATGTCTCTAAGCATCCCCTTGGCGTGTTGATAGTGTGCAGGGGGTACGGGTCGGTATATCTCCTTTATGGGAGGATGGTCTCCCGTGGGGATGAGGTGTTCTACCCCCTTTACTCGCCCGAAGTCTAGCGGGTGTTTACTAGAGATGAGCGTTGTTCTACTCGAACTGTTCGCCAATCTCAAATTCGAGCTGTTTTGGGCGGTGTTCGAGCCGTTCGGCGAACACGAACAATTTGAGAAAAATTCGGCTGTTCGAGGTTATGTTCGATAACTGTTCGTGCACCAAAATCATAACTGGATTTTTTCTCAGTAATGATGAAAATTAATGTTAATACGCAGTTTGAGTGTACAGCAGGGTGGGGGGAGGGGCAGGGGATGGATCTCTGCAGGAACAATGAAGATCTCCATTTTTTTTTCTCTTTCCCGCATTTGCAGTGGGGAGGTGCAATCTGTCAGCCTATCAGCAGCGCACACACGGAGCGAAGTGCTTTTTTTCACACAAGCAAGGGCATGTGTCATTGGCAGTGTATGTCACATGTCCTTGCCCTATAAGACCAAGCCATTTTCCCCGTCACCACCATTTTCTCACTGCTGCAGCTGCGTGTTAGACGGCACCGCTGTTGCTGTGTGCGCTATACCTTGTTAATTTCAAGCCAATTTTCGCACAAATATACAGATAGCTTGGGAGTAGGGAATAGTTGTGATTGCAGTCCTTTTAAGGACTAGGTTACAGCATTTCCTACGACTTTTATCAGGGAGGTCTGTGCTCTTAAATAGATAGATTGTGGGAGTAAAGACTAATTGTAATTGGAGTCCTTTTCAGGACTAGGTTACATCAGTTCCTATCAGTTTTTGCCAGGCAGGTCTGTGCCAGTGCTGTGCAAGTTTTTTTCACAGCACTTGGCTGAATCTAGCAAAGCTAATCCTTTTTGGCCTATTGCAGAGTGTGTTAGTCAGTGGAGTAGCCTATCTGTGTTGCAAGATATACCACCTGTGTATAGAATACCAATTTTTTTACTGTACCTAGTGAAGTAAAATCTTTTGGGCATAGCATCATTCTATTAGTCCATCTATACTGACCTCCATCAGGTTGCAAACTGAATATAATTTTTTTCTGCATCTAGCTCTGAAAAAATATTTGGCCTTCTAGCAGTGTGTCGGACTTTCTCTATTAGTCCATCTATACTGACCTCCATCAGGTTGCAAATTAAAAATAATTTTTATCTGCATCTACAGTACCTTTGAAAAAATATTTGGGCTTCTAGCTGTGTGTGGGACTTGTTGTATTAGTCCATCTATACTGACCTCCATCAGGTTGCAAACTGAATATATTTTTTTCTGCATCTACCTCTGAAAAAATATTGGGCTTCTAGCTGTGTGTGGGACTTGTTGTATTAGTCCATCTATACTGACCTCCATCAGGTTGCAAACTGAATATATTTTTTTCTGCATCTACCTCTGAAAAAATATTGGGCTTCTAGCTGTGTGTGGGACTTGTTGTATTAGTCGATCTATACTGACCTCCATCAGGTTGCAAACTGAATATATTTTTTTCTGCATCTACCTCTGAAAAAATATTGGGCTTCTAGCTGTGTGTGGGTCTTGTTCTATTAATCCATCTATACAGACCTCCATCAGGTTGCAAACTGAATATAATTTTTTTCTGCATCTAGCTCTGAAAAAATATTTGGCCTTCTAGCAGTGTGTGGGACTTGTTCTATTAGTCCACCTATACTGACCTCGATCAGGTTGCAAATTCAAAATAATTTTTTGTATGCATCTAGCTCTGAAAAAATATTTGGCCTTCTAGCAGTGTGTGGGACTTTCTCTGTTAGTCCATCTATACTGACCTCCATCAGGTTGCAAACTGAATATAATTTTTTTCTGCATCTAGCTCTGAAAAAATATTTGGCCTTCTAGCAGTGTGTCGGACTTTCTCTATTAGTCCATCTATACTGACCTCCATCAGGTTGCAAATTAAAAATAATTTTTATCTGCATCTACAGTACCTCTGAAAAAATATTTGGGCTTCTAGCTGTGTGTGGGACTTGTTGTATTAGTCCATCTATACTGACCTCCATCAGGTTGCAAACTGAATATATTTTTTTCTGCATCTACCTCTGAAAAAATATTGGGCTTCTAGCTGTGTATGGGACTTGTTGTATTAGTCCATCTATACTGACCTCCATCAGGTTGCAAATTGAATATAATTTTTTTCTGGATCTAACCCAGCCAATAGTTTTGGCCTAATACCACAGTTTGGCCACTCAGCTCTGCTCGGTTACCATCCATTGTTTTTTTGTGCAAACAACTCCAGAGTTGTGAATTAGTTAACCACCAAAATGAGTGGAAAAAGGCCTGCTGCTGGTGGAAAGGGGAATAGGCGTGTTGGGAAGGGGAAAAAAGGTTGTGTCCGTGGGGTAGGTGTTAAAGCAACAGTAACATCTGCAGAAGAAAGACCATCTTCCAGCCAAACTAAAATGTCTACTTCTTTTAGCGGACAATGTGATAAGATCCCTTTCTTACGGCCACGCCAATCGCTACAAATTCCAGATGAGGCACAAAAACAGCAGGTGCTTCAACGAATATCAAGTGCTCCTTTAAGTGGGCTCTCCTCCACATCAACTTCAACATCACAAATACTCCAGTCCTCAAAGGTGTCACCCCAATCGCACTTGCTTCCTCACAGCTCCCAAATCTCCAGCTGCCCGTCTGAGTATGAGGTAGAACAGATGGTTGAGTCTGCAGAGCTGTTTACTCATACTATAGCCTGGGAATCAGAGGTCGACTCCAGCGCTTCTGTGAATCCAGACGAGGAAATGATCTGCATTGATGCCCAGAATCTTTATGAGTCGGATCCAGGACCAGACGCAGAAGGTTCTGACCATAATGTAGACCCTCATTCCCAAACTGTAACTCCTGTTGGTGGAGACAATGAGGAAGACGATGATAAGACTCAAATACCTGATTGGAGCGACAACTTTAGTTTTTTGTCAGGGCAGGAACAGGTTGGCTCTGAGGACGACGGGTGTGATAAAGCACAGGGTGATGATGATGAGGTTGGAGATCCCACTTACTGTCAACCCACAGTCAGCCAAGAGATGAGGTCAGCAGAGGAGGTGGAGGAAGATGCTAGTGACGACGAGGTCAGGTTGCGCCTTCCTGGACAGAGACGTAGTACTGGAAGCACGTCAACAACTGCATCCTCAAACACAACTCTGCCTCTCACCACAAGTCGTGGTGGCTCTTCGGGTCGCATGGGTGCTAAGCCTTGCATAGCCTGGGCATTTTTTCAGATCGATAAAGATGACCCAACTCGTGTTATCTGTAACATTTGTCAGCAAAAGCTAAGTAGAGGCCAAAAAATACATAGTTTGAGTACTTCATGCATGAACCGGCACATGGACATGAAGCATAAGTTGCAGTGGGAAGCTCAGTGTGCTACAATGCGGCCTAGCCGGCCGGGCCAACCACCGTCTGCCATATCTTGTGAATCCGCGGCCTCTTCATCCTCTGTGACTGGGGGGACAGCAGTCACACCTGTTTTGGGGCGCAGACCTGCCACCTCTTTACCCGCAACAGCCAGCGTGATTGGCAGGTCATCATTTTCTTTGGAGGTGGGAACACCAGCTGGTGTTGAGCGCTGTCCGACATCGATAGCACCACCTTTGGATCAAGGCAACCTAACATGTCCGCCTGCATCTTCCTCACAGACCGGCAGTTTGCCGGGGACACCCTTATCTACCCCGTCTAAGCACAATAGCCAGCCCTCGGTCCCTCAGATGTGGACAAGTAAAAGACCATTTCCTCCTAGCCATGAGAAAGCTAAGAGGTTGAATTTCACCATCTGCAAGCTCTTGGCTACAGAAATGCTGCCTTTCCGCCTGGTGGACACAGAGGATTTTCGAGACCTTATGTCCGTCGCAGTGCCCCAGTACCAGATGCCCAGTCGGCACTACTTCTCAAAGAAAGGTGTGCCTGCGCTCCATCAGCATGTCGCACACAACATCACCGCTTCTTTGAGAAACTCTGTGTGTGACAGGGTGCATTTCACCACAGACACTTGGACGAGTAGGCATGGACAGGGGCGTTACATGTCGCTGACTGGGCACTGGGTAACTATGGTGACAGCAGGACAAGGGGCTGCTGTCCAAGTCTTGCCGTCCCCACGAGTTGTGCGTCAATCCTCTTTATGTCAAAGTTCCTCCACTGCTTCTGCCTCCTCAACCTCCTCTCGGTCTTCCACCTGCACCCAAAGCCTGTCTGGTCATGCCACAAGCTTTCTAACTGCGCAGAAGGGATCCTGCACACCTCCTCACTATGCTGGCAGTAGGGCTCAACGTCATCAGGCGGTTTTTACATTGAAATGTCTGGGAAATGTGAGTCACACAGCTGAGGAGTTGTGGTCAGCTCTGGAGAACCAATTTCATGAATGGTTGTCTCCACTGGACCTGAAACCAGGGAAGGCCGTGTGCGACAATGCTGCAAACCAGGGTGCGGCCCTTCGCCGGGGCAATGTCACACACGTGCCTTGTATGGCTCACGTGTTGAACCTGGTTGTCCAGCAATTTTTAGCCCACTATCCCAGACTAGATGGCCTTCTGCAGAGGGCACGGTCGCTGTGTGCTCACTTCCGCCGTTCGCATCCCGCAGCTCAGCGACTTACATCTCTACAGAAGTCGTTGGGCCTGCCACTTCACCGGCTAAAATGCGATGTGCCTACCCGGTGGAATTCAACTCTGCACATGTTGCAGCGACTGTGGCAGCACCGACAAACCCTGGTGCAATACGTTCTGACGTATAGCCTGGGCCAACGAGATTCAGAGGTGGGGCAAATCACGCTGGAGGAGTGGTCTCAGATCAGGGACCTATGCACCCTTCTGCACAGTTTTGAAATGGCGACGAAGATGTTTAGTGCTGACGATGCCATTATCAGCATGACTATTCCGGTGATTTACATGCTGGAGCACATGTTAAACAGAATTCGGAGTCAGGTGGTGGCACAAGAGGAGGTGGAGGAAGTAGAGGAGGAGGAGTTGTATGCGGAAGGGCTAACATCTGCAAGGTCCAGACGGTCGGCAGCACCAAGGCGGCAGGCATGTGAGGGTGGGGGAGATGGTTTTACCAGGGCGCATGGTAGCAGCCAAACTAGTGAGGAAGGTGCAGGAGCCCAGGAAGAAGTGGAGGACGAACTGATGGAAGACTCATCAGATGAGGGAGACCTTGATCACATTTCTGTTGTGCGAGGTTGGGGGGAGAGGACAGAGGAAGGAAGCATGATTGTTACCTCGCCACCAACACAACAGGGACTTGGTGCTCCTGGATGCGCAACACACATGAGTGCCTTCTTGCTGCACTACCTGCAACATGACCCTCGAATTGTGAGAATTAGAAATAATCCTGACTACTGGGTTGCCACACTGTTAGATCCCCGGTACAAAAGTAAATTTGCAGAAATTATTCCTGCCATAGAAAGGGATGCACGCATGCAGGAGTATCAGCAGAGACTGTTGCAGAATCTTACATGTGCTTTTCCACAAAATACCAGTGGTGCATGTAGTGAATCTCACAGTTCCAACTTGCCAACCGTGGGACCGTCAAGTGTTCAGCACTCAAACCGTAACAGAACCACAGTATCTGCTGGTAACATCAATTTTGCGGAATCATTTCACCACTTTTTTAGCCCATCCTTTGCAAGGCCACAGGAGACAAGAAGTCTGACACATAGTCAACGCCTAGAGATGATGGTACAGGAGTATCTCCAAGTAAACATTGAAGCCACGACTGTGTCACTGGACCCTTGCTCTTTTTGGGCTTCCAATCTGGATAAATGGCCGGAGCTAGCCACTTACGCCTTGGAGATCTTGTCATGCCCTGCAGCCAGCGTTCTGTCTGAACGTGTGTTCAGCGCTGCTGGTGGTGTGCTGACAGATAAGCGCACGCGGCTCTCCACTGATAATGTAGACAGACTCACGTTCATAAAGATGAACAAATCATGGATCCGAAACGACTTTTCTACCCCTGTGTCATCCTGGGGAGAGTAAAAGCTTGATGATTGGTTAAAATCACCCTACCAACCGTTTTAAGCTTTCAAATTACTAATCATGTTTATCTGTATCTTGACTGGAAAATAATTTGGGCTTTGTAGCAGTGTGCAGCACTGATCCTATTAGGCCATCTATACTAAAGCTTCACCAGATTTAAAATTAAAAATAATTTTTAGCTGCATCTAGCCCGGAAAATAATTTTGGGGCTCCGAGATGCGCAAGACACATAAGTGCCTTCTTGCTGCACTACCTGCAGCATGACCCTCATATTGTCAGAATTCGAAGTAATCATGACTACTGGGTTGCCACACTCTTAGATCCCCCAAACTTTTCGATCAACCTTTTCATTTTAATAAAGACCAAAAAAATGGTCATTTTTGAAATTATAAGCATTAGCAGGTTGTTAGAAACTGAAATCAAACAGTTTTCAACTCAAAACTTTATTCTAGGTGATGTTACATTTTCACATAGGACCCCTTGTTCGAAAGGAGCTTCTGAACTCTCTCGTCCATTGAATTTGTCAGGTTTTGGATGGTTTCTGCTTCAATTGTTTTGCATGAGGACAGAATACCCTCCCAGAGCTGTTGCTTAGATGTGAACTGCCTCCCGCCATCATAGACACTCCTTTTAATGATGCTCCAAAGGTTCTGAATGGGGTAGAGGTCAGGGGAGCATGGGGGTCACACCATAAGTTTGTCCCCTTTTATGCCCATATCAGCCAGAGATGCAGATGTTTTATGTGCAGCATGAGATGGTGCATTATCATGCAGAAAAATGATCTTGCTGTGAAATACACGGTTCTTCTTCTTGAACCATGGCAGGAAGTGCTGTTTGAGAAAATCCACATACATTATGGAGTTCATCTTTAGCGCCTTCAGGGATCCTAAAGGGGCTGACAATCTCTCTCCCCATGATTCCAGCCCAAAAGATTACTCCACCTCCTCCTTGTTGGCGCTGTAGCCGTGTTTGCGTGGGGTGTCCATCAACCAGCCATCCTCCACTCCATCCATCTGGACCATCGAGCGCTGCACGACACTCATCCGTGAACAAAACTGTTTTGAAATCAGTCTTCATGTAATGTTTGGCCCACTGGAGCCGTTTCTGCTTGTGTGAAGTGGATAGAGGAGGTCGACAGGATGGCGTATGCACAGCTGCAAACCTCTGAAGGACCCTGCATCTTGTTGTTCGGGGGACGTTGGAGGCACAAGCAGCTTCAAAAACTTGTCTGCTGCTATGACAAGGCTTTTTTGCCGCTGCTCTTTCAACCTGACGTAATTGCCTGTAGGAAAGAGTCCTCAATTTGCCCTTATCAGCACGCACACGTGTGTACTGTGAATCAGCTACATACTTCTTGATTGCCAAGACACTTCATCCTGATCATCGCACAATGTTGATTGTAGTCATGCCTTGACCTAAACACTCCACAATTTGTTGCTTCTCAGCAGCCGACACATCCTTTTTCTTTCCCATTTTGGCAGAAAATGTAGGCTGCTTAATAATGTGAGAGAGCCTTCTTAAGTAGTCTTGCCTTTCATTGGACACACCTGCCAAACTAATTAGCACAGGTGTCTGCAATTGCTTACAGTGATATAAAGAGCCCTGACACACATCACCATCAATGAGTTTAACTGACAAACAAACAAATTCTTCCCTTATCACTCCTAAACACTTTTTGCATAATAATTTGGAACGCAGTGTACATGTGCTTTTCCACAAAACACCAGCGGTTCACGTAGTGAATCTTACAGTTCTAACTTGCCAACCGTGGTCTGTATGGAGTTGTTCAATAAAGGGCCCAAAATTAAGATAACATAGATGGGAGAGGTCTCTATGAATAGGAATTCCTAAGTATTTGATACCCTGTGAGGGCCAGGCAAAGGGAAAGTTGGACTGGATGGAATCCTATATGGATTTGGGGAGGGGGACATCGAGGGCCTCAGACTTCGCTGCATTGATTTTAAAATTTGACCATGTAACAAAGTGATCTATTTCAGCCATAACAGCATGGATGGATATATGTGATTGAGTGATATATACTAGGACATCATCAGCAAATAGAGAGCACTTGTACTCGGTGCCTCCCACCTCAATCCACCTAATATTGGGGTTATGGCGAATTGATGAGAGCAGGTGCTCCGTCACTAGGATGTATAAGAGAGGGGACAGAGGACATCCCTGCCTTGTCCCATTGGTGATTGTGAAAGGTGATGAAAATGTTCTGACGCACCCCCTGGGCCTTGGGACACCCGGAGCCGGACCCTTTTTGGTGGATGCTGGTGGTTGTAGTCTTCGTGGCGGCGACCCGGTTCCGTGGCTCAGGGCGGTCAAACCAGTGGCGGAACTATTTATGTGGTTTTGATGTTTAAATGTACGACTACGCCACCCGTGGATTGCGGTCAGAGTGAACCGCCGCTACAGGGCAGACCGCTGAGGCTGGTGTTGTGGGTGCAGCAGAGCGTAGCATAACTCCCCACGGGAGGAGTATAGCCTCAGGGCAGTGTATGCGGAGGATGGGGGTGATGGTGCAGGGCAGCAGCAGTAACGACACGGAGTCAGTGATGCAGTTCAGGGCCTTTACTCACAGTTCTTATTATCCAGACCACGTCTGCAGGTAACGGCTGCCCACGTCGTACTGTGCTCACCAGGTGAGGGGCTCAGACAACTCCCAGATAACTTTGGAGCACTTCACAGGACCCCCTTTGTGTGTCCTTTGTCTGGCCTTTCTTACCAACACTTCTGTCCGGCTGCCTCGGGCCTCCTCTTGGTAAACTTGGCGCCAGTTTCCCTGACCCTATGTGGTGCCTTCCTAGCGGGTGTAGCGAGGGGCTGCGCCACATAAAATGTCAGAGCCTCCGGTTTCTAGCTGAGGGTCGTTTCCTGCCTCCACTAGTTCGGGGACCGGTCTCCCCCTTTGGCCTGACCCCTCCACGCAGGTGGATTCGGGCGTGCGGTGGCGACTCGCCCGTCCGCACCCCTGGGATCCCTTCATTCCTCGTTCCAGGAGCCTTCTCCGCTCCTCTTCCTTCCTTCTCCCTCTTCCAGGCCTGGGCCTCTGTTACTAGGCCCGCCTCCGGAGCAGAGCTCATGCAGAGCCCCTGCTCCCTGCCACTTCTGCTCAGACTTCTCTGCACTGAACTAAGATGGTGCCCACCTTTTATACTCCCTTCTCAATGCACCTAGGAACTGCTTCCTCCCTGCTCCTGCACTACAGGGTTCCCCTTCCTCAGTGTTCCCTCCCCCCACTCCAGCCAGGGACAGGGACTGTCATGCCCATCTCAGGGGCATATTGGTCGCCCTGCCCCACGGCAATGTGGTGTAATGCATGCAGGTGTCGGGTCCTGATCCACACTCCATCCTTACCTGAGAGTGAGATATCACACCTCTGGGTGAGGTGCAATACGTCTGTAGCAACCGAGCCCTCAGGGTGCTACAGTTCCATTTATCTTCAGCCTACGTGACGTATTGTGATACAGGGCCGTGATTTTGGCTATAAAAGGGTCCCCTAGACCCATACCCCAAGCTTTTTAAGAGAATCATATATGGCGTGCCAGGAGACTCTATGGAATGCTTTCTCAGCATCCAACGAGAGTATCTAATTACAAATTTTTAACTGCATCTAGCCCAGGAAATACTTTGTGCCTAGTAGCAGTGTCTGCTAGTCAGCGGATTATCCCGGCTGTTAAGCAAGCTACACCACCTGTAGTTTAGACACTTAATTTTTTCAAAGGAAATGCTTCGGGACCATGGCATACTTAGTGAAGAGCATCAGGAGGCACCCCAAGGCATAGGGGCTGGGACTGGCAGTAGGATGCCTTGCGGTGGACAGCCGAGCTCGATCCTTATAAAAGCTTTTTAACTGCAGCAGCTTTAGTGGACGCTACTGGAGCTGGAATTACGCGGCTGCTGGCATGAGACTTGCCCTCCAATAGATCCTTGTAAATGGATTTAAAGTGTATTCATTCAAATTAGAGAGACAATTTAAATTAAAAAGCTTAGAGCTGCCTCCACCACAGGGGGGCTCGCTCGACCCACCAGCGGACAGGCACCAGTATTGGGAGAGGGGGGCTGGCCATCAGGGTTCACCGCGGCTCTGGCACAAACCCGGCGACACGGAGGTGGCACGGGCAGGAGCGGACTGGCCGTGTCGGCTTCTCACTTTTTGGATTTTAGAAGGGCATGACATGCCTATATCTGTGTCTCCCCCTCCTTTTACTCCTCCACCTCTTTTATTTTCGCATGACTATATGTACTTGTCACTTTTCCATGTGTTAGTTATGTCTTCTGAGCAGTTTGTCAGCTTTTGGACACCTTTGAAGGTGTTTTCTATGTGTTTCTATGTGTTTTTGTTTGCCTGCCATTGGTTTTAACGGTGTTCGAAGGTGTTCGACGAACAGTTCGACGAACAGTTCGGCGAACACACGGGTGTTCGACGAACCGAACCGAACTCGAACACTACGGGGGTGGCTCAACACTAGTGTTTACTAAACACTCTCTCGTACTCTTGAACCACCCGGTAGACTCCCTGTTTCTGGTGTGAGGGAGTGGAGTCAGTACCCAAATGCAGTTGCTGACACCAGTCCTCCATTGGTTTGTTAGAGCCGTTACCTTCCTCTGGTTGAGGTGGAGGCAAGGGTTCCACGGCCTGTACAGAATTCTGGTTTATGGTGAACAATTTGGCTAGCGTGGCGTACCGGGGCAGGTGTACTTCTCTCTCTCCGATATTTATGATGCGAACGGGCACCCTCCCATGCCGTACATCGACCACCCCCCGTGCTGTCAAAATGGTGGGCCTACTGTCTGAGTAGACGGGTTCTACCATTGCTTGGTAGTCTCTACCTCTTAGACCAATAGCTGCCCGGCACCAAATCATCATCTCACTTTTTGGGGGCATGGCAATAGGGAACGGGTCACACATTCTCACGCTACCTATCTCACCACCAGATAGTTCCACCTGTTGCCGCTTCATCAGTGCCCGGATCTCTTTTTGGAGCACATGCTGCTGGCCGGAACTGGCGTTCTCGGCAACCTGCTGTAAAATGAGAATCACCTCTGCAAGACAATTTTCAATCACATTAGTTCCCAAGGTTATTCTAGGGTGACTCTCAAGACGGTCTATGTCCACTATAATCAGTCCTTGTGCCGCCAGTTCGACTTTACCGATCTTAATGGTCACCTCTTTGAATCCCACCTGCGGCACGGGCTGACCATTGCTGGCGATGATACTCAGGTCGTCATCTGGGTAGCGGGTTATGTCCGAGTCATTCCAGTACTGCTTGAAGAGCACGTACGGGATGGTGGTGACCTGTGACCCGGTGTCTAGTAGGGCACTCATAGGAATGCCATCCAGTACCACAGGCAAGATTGGACGTCCCCCTACGTATTTATGATGCCAGTTGGATGGGCCTGATGGTCTTATGCCTGGGGGTTGGCCCTCTACCCCAGGTTGTGCCCGTTTAAATGACAGTACCTTGCCACATGTCCGGGTTGATTGCAGCGGCGGCAGATGGGTCGTCCGTCCTCGTTGTATCTGTCGCTGGGTCTTCCTCTGGCCGGTGGGGTCCTCCTCAGTCGGCGCCACAGGACGTCCTCCGGTCCGGATGCCAGCTGGATATTTCCTGGAGAAGAGACCTGTAAAGACTGCACAGTTCTGGTTAGCGCGGCAACGCTCTTAGTCAGCTCTTGGACCTGATGGTGCAGGTCTGTAGCCGGGTCACTGTTTAAAGCCTGCGTATCAGCTCCCACAGGCCCTGCAGACAAGGGCGCCGTCTCCTGGTGGTAAGTGATAGCAGGGCGCCTGTGGTTCACAGTGCCACCTGGTGCCAGTTCTCGGAGCACCCGGATGGCTCTGTCCTTGAACTGTGCAAAGTCCAGGTCAGGGTCCTGTAAGGCCATTGCCCGCAACTGGGTTCGGTGGGCATTGCACAGTAGACCCTCAATAAATTGTTCAGTCAACAGCTTATCTTCATTTCCCACGCTGTCAGGGTCTGCCTGCTTAATGGCTGTCAGGGCCTCTTGTAGGTTTAGAGCATAGTCTCTTATACTCTCATGTGCCCGTTGTTTGCACCCATAAAATCTTAGTTTTATTTCGGCTGAGGTGCGGGTGTCAAATGTGTCTTTCAGCCGGGTTAGTATGTCTCTGACAGTCCTCTTCCTCCCAGGTGGCCAGGACTTTACCTCCCTTTGGGCTGCCCCGATTAATTGGGCCACCAGGATGCTCACTTTTTGCTCTTCTGTGAGGGGGTACACCTGGAAGAGGCTATCCAGTCTTTCTCTAAAGTCATTTAGGGTATGTGACTGCCCTGAGTACTGGGGTAGCCAGGTTGCCCCCGGGATATAGGGCATGGTGAATGGCATGACTGCTGCAGCGGTTGCACTGGCGGTGGCTGTGGCAGTGGAGCTCCCCTCGGTATCCGGCATCCTCCTCCCCCCTAGTGGACCGTGGCCTACCTTGCGATGCTCTTCTTCCGTAGGCCGCGGCTCCGCAGTCGATCGTCGGGGTTGAGGACCTGGCGTCGCGCTCCGATGACGTCAGCGTCGCTCTTCCTCCCTTCCAGGACCTTGCGCAGCGTCAGAGCGTGGGGCGGAGCGTGGGGCGGAGCTTCGAATCTCGCGCGCTTTCGGCGTCCACGCCCATCTTCTTCCCGTGCGGCGTCCCGAAGATGGCGTCCGAAGGCGGGAAGCAGCTGCGGATGGCGGGAAGAAGGCAGAAGACGGCGGGAAACGGTCCAAGATGGCGTCTGATGGCGGGAATCGGCTCCGGATGGCGGGAAACGACTCCGGACGGCGGGAAACTTCACCACAGGTAAGTTCAAAAGTCTTTTTCAGGCACGCAGTACCCGGTGGTTGCGGGCACGAAATCCTACCGACTACACCAAAGTTGACGCGCCCCCTGGGCCTGTGTTGTGCAGGGGAACCCGGAACCGGGCCTGTTGTAGAATGCTGGGAGTTGTAGTCTCCGTGTGGCGGTGACCCGGTCCGTGCCCAGGGTGGTCAAACCAGTGGCAGTCTATTTGTATTGTAATAAGTGTCCGACTACGCCACCTGTGGATTGCGGTCAGTGGGGACCGCCGCTGCGCTGCAGACCGCTGAGGCTGATGTTGTTTGCGCAGCCGAGTATGGGATGACTCTCCACGGGAGAAGTATTGCCTCAGGGCAGCTAATGTGGAAGATGATGGGAGTGATGGTGTGAGTGTCCCAGTACTAATGGTGCTGGTGCGGCAAGGAATCACAGAGACGTGTGGTGCAGTTCAGGGTCTTTACTGATGGTACAAGGCAGACCCTCCCGGGAGTACTGGCTAGTATAAGGGGCCTGGTCAGTCTGCGAGCAAGCAGGAGTTCCCCTGGCCAGGTGGAGTTGTAGGCCTCCCCGTTTATCTGCACTCTTCCTGGCTACCTTGTTGTCAGCGGTTACCAGTAGCCCACGTCCCTGAGTATACCGTGTGGTGCTCACCCGTATGGCTGGTGACTTGGGGCCTTCTGTTAGCCTCCGCTCCTGGATGGCGGCGCTGGTCCCTTCTTTGTGACTGAGCCTCCGGGCTTCTATGGCCAGAGGACCTGGAATCCCCTGCCGGCTGGTTTCTGCTGCTGGGTATAGATCAGTCCCCACAGCCTCGGACTCCTGTGTCCGACTTTAGTATCTTCGTCCAGGGCGAACTCTGCTCAGCTCCAGCCCCTGGACTTCTGCTACTGCTCCTACAGAGCTCCTGTTCTTGCTTTCCCTGTGTCTGGAACTGAACTGTCTAATCCCGCCCCAGACCCAGTTTATAAGGGCAGATTCCTCCCCTCCCAGGTCTGGGTGGGCCGTGTTGCATGTTTAGGGCTCCTGACCAGAGAAACCTCCCACTTGCTCTCAGACATAATATCTCTATTACTGTGGCAACCAGACCCCTGGGGTGTCACACTTGCATTCCAAATTACAGAAAGCTAAGCAGATGGCCTCACCTCGGCACTATGAACTCTCCTGAAGGAGAAGCCAGGGCCCACCGGAGGAGTCTCTGGTTTTCTGGTGGGTCCGTCCATCCCTGCTGAGAAGCAGCCCTGGCTAAGAAAAGTGTGGGGGAATGTTCCCGGACACTTTTTATCTGCTTTTTTTAATGTGGATCGGACGTGCTTATGCATATTATTTCTCAACCCGCATTGCAGATCAGGCCATTTCCCAACTCTGTAGTCATGAAATTAAATGCGCAAAGAAAGATGTTTGTGTGTCAAAGCACCACTGACAAGTGCGAGTTGATGTTGGACGGGCTGTCATTGCTTCTGTGACAAGCTGCATTAGTGGACTTCCTGGGAGAAATGAAACCCAGAGTAGATACGGTTTCCCTATATGCCAATCCTTTCAACGAGCTAAATACAACTCTCAGGAAAAAAAGCTGTGGACTGGCTCCGTACCGTCTCTGGCCGCATTCACCTGTCCACATGTTTGTAGTTTGGCGGACGTTCCCAGTAAGTGCACTGGGGAGGGCACGGGTAATGTTGTGGGACCCGTGCTTGTGGATGGCGGAGATGATACAGAGAGAAATAGTGGCGGCTGGGGACCGAGTATGGACACCCGACTGCCGCCGGCATGAGGTTATGAAAAGCTTCTGCCTCCACGAGCCTAGAAGGCTACATTTCAAGTGAAAGCAGCTTTAGAGGACTTCCTGGGAGAAATGACACCCAGAGTAGATACGGTTTCCCTCTATGCCAGTCCTTTCACCGAGCTAAAAACAACTCTCAGCAAAAAAAGCTGTGGACTAGCTCCGCACCGTCCCTGGCCACATTCACCTGTCCAAGTGTTTGTGGTTAGGCGGTCCTTCCCAGTAAGTGCACTAGGGAGGGCACAGGTAATGTTGTGGGACCTGTGCTTGTGGAAGACAGAGACGATAACGGGAAAAATAGTGGTGGTTGGGTACCGAGTATGGATCCCCGATCGCCGCCACCATAAGATTGTGAGATGACATGGGGGCAGAATGGAGACATTAGGGCAGAATAGAGAGACATGTGGGCAGAATGAGAGATGACATGTGGGCAGAATGGGAAATGACATGTGGGCAGAATGAGAAATGACATGGGGCAGAATGGAGCCGTGGGGGCAAAATGGAGAAACTACATGGGGCAGAGTGGGAGATGATATGTGGGCAGAATGGGAAATGACATGTGGGCAGAGTGGGAGAAGACTTGGGGGCAGAGTGGAGTCATGGGGGCGCAATGGGAGATGACATGTGGGCAGAATGGAGAAATGGGGGCAGAATGGACACATAGGGGCAGAATGGAGATTAAATGAGGCAGAATGGATACACATGGTGGAAAGATTCTAGACATGGGGCAGGATGGATAGAGACATCGGGCACGCTGGAGATACAGGGGGGGGGCATAATAGGAGATGCCATGGTGGCAGAATGGGAGATGTCATGGAGCAGCATGGGAGATGACATGTGGGCAGAATGGGAAATGACATGTGGACAGAATGGGAAATGACATGGGGGCAGAATGGAGACGTGGGGGCAAAATGGAGAAAAGACATGGGGCAGAGTGGGATATGACATGTGGGTAGATTGGGAAATGACATGGTGGCAGAATGGGAGATGATATGGTGGCAGAATGAGAGATGACATGTGGGTAGAATGGAGAGACGACATGGGGACAGAATGAAGAGACATGGAGGCAGAATGTAGAGACATGAAGACAGAGAAGGAGATGACATGGGGAGAAGGGGAGATGATATGGAGGCAGAATGGGTGGAGACATGGGGTAGAATGGAGAAACATGGGGGCAGATTAGAGAAAATGGGGCAGAATAGGAGATGACATGGGGGCAGAATGGAGAGGCATGGGGCAAAATGGGAGATGACAGGGGGGCAGGATGGGAGATGACATGGGGCAGAATAGAGACATGGTGTCACGCAAGGTGTGGGAAAGACTTAGTGCAACACAAAGGGAAGAGGGAAAGGGAGCCCAGACTCTAGGGAAAGGGGGGAAAGTGGAGATCTCCTAGGTTGATCTTGTATCACCCTGTCTCCCCTAACTTCCCTGTATTGGCTCTTAACCAATCGCCCCACACGTACCTTGCCCTGTCTTTCCCTGGTGTTTGGCTCAAGCTAGGGAAGGGAGGAGATGAACAATAGTCAATCTCCACTAAACACTATAGGCAACAAAGAAGGACAAACAGGAGAAAAGTGCTTAGCTTTAAATGACTCCAGAAAAATGTACAAACACGTCCTCAAGCTCCAGAGAGGAAAAGTACTGTTCTTGCTAAGCCTTCACAAGGAATAATGAATATTGCCAGCACCAACCTGTAGAACACACCAGGTTTTTATACACCCAGGCCAGGGAGTTAATTAGCCAAAGGGAAGTAGCCGCTGGGCCCTAGAGACAGCCTCTAAGAAGATGTCTGTAATGACAAATGTAGAGATCTCCTGCAACCAACTGCAGGGCGACTGTCTGTCACCTCTGACACACCCGTGACCCATGGGGCAGAATGGAGAGACATGGGGGCACAATGGGAGATGACATGGGGCAGAGTGGGTTATGACATGCGGGCAGAATGGGAGATGACAAGGGGGCAGAATGGGAGATGGTATGGGGGCAGAATAGGAGATGACTTGGGGGCAGAATAGGAGATGACATGGGGTAGAATGGAAGATGACATGGGGGCAGAATGATAGATGACATGGGGGCAGAATGAGATATGACATGGGGGCAGAATGGAGAGACGTGGGCAGAATGAGAGATGACATGTGGGCAGAATGTTTGATTACATGGGGGCAGAAAGGTTGACGTGGGAGCAAAATGGAGAAACGACATGGGGCAAAGTGGGAGATGACATGTGGAAAGAATGGGAGATGACATGGGGGCAGAATAGAACATGACATGGGGTAGAATGGGAGATGACATGGGGGCAGAATGGGAGATGACATGGGGCAGAATGAGAGATGACATGGGGGCAGTAATTGGACATTGGAGCAGAATGGAGAGACATGTGGGCAGAATGAGAGATGACATGTGGGCAGAATGTTTGATTACATGGGGGCAGAATGGAGAGGTGGGGGCAAAATGGAGAAACGACATCGGGGCAGAGTGGGAGATGACATGTGGGCAGAATGAGAGATGACGTGGGGGTAAAATGGAAACGTGGGAGTAAAATAGAGAAGCGACATAGGGGCAGAGTTGGAGATGGCATGGGGCAAAATGGGAGATGACGTGGGCAGAATGGGAAATGACATTTGTGCAGAATGAGAGATGACATGGGGGTAGAATGGATACACATGGGGGAAGATTATAGACATGGGGTAGAATGGATGGAGACATGGGGCAGACTGGAGAGACATGGGAGCAGAATGGGAGATGCCATGGTGGCAGAATGGGAGATGACATGGGGCCGAATAGGAGATGACATGGGGAAGATGGGAGATGACATAGGGCAGAATGGGAGATGACATGGGGGCAGAATGGGAGATGATATGGGGACAGAATGGGAGATGACATGGGGCACAATGACATATGACATGGGGGCAGAATGGGCATGCTCGACACTGCTCAGAACTCGCCCGAGCATCATGCTACTCGGGATGTTCGCCGAGCACCGAGCATTTCCGGGTTACTCGGGCGGGAGCTCGGGTCTCCGCCCTGCATGTTTGGCGCTCTTTACAGAGCCAATGAACATGCAGGGATTGCCAGCCAGTCACTGTAATGCCACAGCCATGTTGTTTGTGGGCATTACAGTGATTGGCTGGCCGCACAGCGTCACCTCGAGTATTTAAAACTGGGCGCTGCCATCTTGGACACAGTCGCTCCGGATTAGACAATGTAGGGACAGCGCTGCTAAGCTAGGGAGAGATTTATCCTGCAAAATAGTTAGTGTAGGGTCTGTAAACGGGTCAGCAAATGCTGCATTACAGTCCTGTGTGCTCCTGTTTCTGAAATTGCTGGACTTAGCTCTAGGTCTCGGGGGCCAGTAAAAATCCTTTTTTTTCATCTAAATCCTCTTTTTTTTTCTTCCTTCACACTGTACAAATACCCGCCTTATTAACCTATTGGTGTCCCCTCCCCCCCCAAAAAAAGTGTGTCACTGATTTTTCAGACACAAATATATCTGTTGAAAAGAGTCTGATATAGGCCACAGAAAGAGAAGTGTGGTTTTGCAGTTCCACGGGTCAAATCTGTGTAATATCCAGTTTTGGGCCTTTTGTATCTAAAAAAAACAGTTTGAGTGTGTTGTTCAGCCGCAAATCTATATTTTTTAAAAAGTCTGGTATACACCAGTAAATTAAAATTGTGGTTTTGCTGTTCCAAGGTAAAAAATCTCTATTATCCTGTTTTTCGCATTTTTTGCCTTAAAAAAAAAGAGTAGTGTCTCCAGACTGTTCTGACACAAAAATATATCTGTTAAAAATAGTCTGGTGTAGGCCCGACAAATCCCAGTGTGGTTTTGCAGTTCCACGGGTAAAATCTCTGTATTATCCAGTTTTGGGCCTTTTGTATCTAAAAACAAAAACAGTTTGAGTGTGTCGCTCACTGTTCAGCCGCAAATCTATATTTTTAAAAAAGTCTGGTATACACTAGTAAATTAAAACTGTGGTTTTGCTGTTCCAAGGTAAAAATTCTCTATTATTCTGTTTTTCGCATTTTTTGCCTTAAAAAAAAACAGTAGTGTTTCTTGACTGTTCAGACACAAAAATATATCTGTTGAAAATAGTCTGTTGGAGGCCCGACAAATCCAAGTGTGGTTTTGCAGTTCCACGGGTCAAATCTCTGTAGTATCCAGTTTTGGGCCATTTTTATCTAAAAAAAACCCAGTTTGAGTGTGTCGCTCACTGTTCAGCCGCAAATCTATATTTTTAAAAAAGTCTGGTATACACCAGTAAATTAAAATTGTGGTTTTGCTGTTCCAATGTAAAAAATCTCTATTATCCTGTTTTTCGCATTTTTTGCCTTAAAAAAAACAGTAGTGTCTCCTGACTGTTCAGACACAAAAATATATCTTTTGAAAATAGTCTGGTGTAGGCCCAACAAATCCCAGTGTGGTTTTGCAGTTCCACGGGTCAAATCTCTGTATTATCCAGTTTTGGGTCGTTTGTATCTAAAAAAAAGCAGTTTAAGTGTGTCACTCACTGTTCAGCTGCAAATATATATATTTTAAATTTTATGGTATACCCCAGTAAACAATAACTGTGGTTTTGCCATTCCACGGTAAATAAATCTCTATTATTCAGGTTTTGGTATTTTTTCCATGAAGAAAAAGAGTAATAGTTTCTCCTTGATTGTTCTGATTGTTTAAAAGAGTCGGGTGTAGGCCAGAGAAATAGAACTGTGGTTTTCCTCTTCCACCGTTCTAATCTACTTTTTCTTACCCTTTTTCCATTGATAGTGCGAGTATAAGCTATTTTACTTCCTTTACAATGGGCAAGGCGGGTTGCAAGTGACGTGGAAGTGGACATTCTGGTGATGGTGCGTGCAGAGGACGGGGCAGTGGCCAAGGTGAAAATGTGCCACAACCAACAGCCACATCTTCTCGCTCCCACTTCTTGACCGAATTACTAGGGAAGCACAGAACAACACCAGTATTTCGAACTGATCAGTGTGAACAGGTTATTAATTGGATAGCAGATAATACTTCCAGTTACCTGGGCACCACCACCTCCGGTCTGTCTTCCACACGGTCAACTCTTAGTAGCCGTGAGTCTCGATCACATACTCCTCCTCACCCTGATGCTCCTTCCTCCCACCATGCCGAGTGTCGTCAGACAGCAACTGATCCCACACTTGGACACTCTGAAGAGCTGTTCACTGGTCCATTTCCATATTTGTGACCCTCGCCTGCTCCGCTTGAAGTGGTGGAAGAGGAGATCCCATGTAGCGATGCCCAAATATTTGAACAGCCACGGCCACAGGAAGTCGACACTGGCAATTTGTCGCAAGAGGTGGACGATGATGAGACACAATTGCCAGGAAGTGAGGAGGAGCAACGTGGTGCGCAAGTGGAAGAGGAGAAGGTGGTGGATGATCTAGTAACTGACCCAACGTGGCAGGAGGACATGCAGAATGAGGCCAGCAGCACACAGGGGGAGGGAGGCAGAGTACCCCAACCGGCAGGAAGAAGCAGTGTGGTGGCCGCAGACAGAAGGCGGGCAACCGTTCCCTGTAACACCAACACGATGGACGTTGCCTGTACAAGCGTTAGGTCTTCCAGAGTCTGGAATTTTTTTAAAGGCTCTGCTGATATCCCCAGAAAGGCCATTTGTACCACCTGCCATGCCAGCATCAGCAGGGGTGAGAAAACTACCAGCCTGACCACCACCAGCATGATCAGGCACACGGCAGCAAAGCACCCGACTTTGTGGGGCAAACCCCAAGGTCCACGACCAGTGTCAGCGGGTGTCACCACTGCTTCTTCTGCTGTTGTGCGTGCAATAGAACCCCCTGTTGTGTGTGCCAAGCAATCCCCTGTCCATACTGCATGTAAAGATGCCCCCTCCTCTCAGTCTTCACTTGTTATGGCAGTTTGTCAAGAAACAGCATCAACGTCCACGTCCACGTCCCACCGCAGCGTTCAATTGTCCATATCCGAGACCTTTGAACGAAAGCGGAAATTCGCAGCTAACGCCCCACAGGCCACAGTCCTAAATTCGCACATTTCACCACTGCTTGCGTTGGAAATGCTGCCTTTTAGGCTGGTGGAGACGGAATCCTTCCGCAACCTTATGGCGGTGGCCGTCCCTCGGTACTCGGTCCCCAGCCGACACTATTTTGCCCGGTGTGCCATCCCCGCACTACACAAGCACATGTCCCAAAACATCTGCCGTGCCCTCAACAACGCAGTTACTGGGAGAGTCAACCTGACAACGGACACGTGGACAAGTGCTTGTGGCCAGGGACGGTACATCTCCCTGACGGAACACTGGGTAAACATAGTGGAAGCCGGGACCCAGTCGGACCTTGGGACGGAACACATCCTCCAACACCGAGGATTGCGGGCCCTATGTCAGTCAGAGTTGCCCCCACAGTGTAAAGCTCCTGCGCATCATCCTCCTCCTCCTCCTCATGTTCAGCCTCCATCTCAGATATCACCACATCAGTTACAAGCTGGAAGCAGTGCAGTACTGCCTCCGCCAAGAGGCAACAGGCTGTGCTGAAACTCATAAGCTTAGGTGATAAACCTCACACTGCTTGTGAGTAGTGGACAGCTGTGAAAGAGCAGGCAGATCTATGGCTGAGACCGCTGAACCTACATCCAGGCATGGTCGTGTATGACAATGACCATAACCTGGTGGCGGCTCTGAGGCGAGGCGAGATCACACATGTACCATGCCTGGCTCATGTGCTTAACCTCGTGGTTCAGCGGTTTCTCAAATCGTACCCCGAGTTGCCAGATCTGCTCGTGAAAGTACGCCGCCTGTCAGCTCATTTTCGCGAGTCAGCTACAGCTTCCGCCGCCCTTGCTGTATTGCAGCAGCATTTGCAGCTTCTGGCCCACTACTGGTGTGTGATGTCCCCACACGTTGGAACTCTACCCTCCACATGTTGGTAAGGATTTGTGAGCAGAAGAGAGCAGTTGTGGAGTACAGGCTGCAACAAGGCCGTCGATATTCAGGTCAGACTGCAAACATAAGTCCTCAGGAGTGGACCTGGATGTCTGACATATGTACCATCCTGACAAACTTTGAGGAGGCCGCCAAGATGGTGAGTAACATACATAGTAACATAGTTTTTAAGGTTGAAGGAAGACTAAGTCCATCTAGTTCAACCCATAGCCTAACTTGTTGATCCTGAGGAAGGCAAAAAAACCCCATGTGGCAAACACTAAGCTCCACATTGGGGAAAAAAATTCCTTCCCGACTCCATACGACAATCAGACTAGTACCCTGGATCAACGCCCTATCAAGGGATCTAGTATTTATAACCTGTAATATTATTCTTTTCAAGAAAGGCATCCATGCCCTTCTTAAATTTTAACAGTGAATCACTCAATATAACATCATGCGGCAGAGAGTTCCATAGTCTCACTGCTCTTACAGTAAAGAATCCCCGTCTGTGATTATGTCTAAACCTTCTTTCCTCCAGGCGTAGAAGATGCCCCCTTGTCCCCGTCTCAGGCCTCAGAGTAAAAAGATCAGTAGAAAGGTCTTTGTACTGTCCCCTCATATGCTTGTACATAGTAATAAGATCACCCCTAAGCCTTATTTTTTCCACAGTAAATAACCCCAAGTGTAATAACCTGTCTTGGTATTGCAGACCCCCCCAGTCCTCTAATAACCTTGGTCGCTCTTCTCTGCACCCGCTCTAGTTCAGCTATGTCTTTCTTATACACCGGAGACCAGAACTGTACACAGTATTCTAAGTGTGGTCGCACTAATGACTTGTATAGAGGTAAAATTATGTTCTCCTCATGAGCATCTATGCCTCTTTTAATGCATCCCATTATTTTATTTGCCTTTGCAGCAGCAGCCTGACACTGGCCACTAAACGTGAGCTTGTCATCCACCAATACACCCAGGTCTTTTTCAGTTACAGTTTTGCCCAGTGTTTTACAATTAAGCATATAATTATACACTTTATTTCCTCTGCCCAAGTGCATTACCTTACATTTATCCCCATTAAAGCTCATTTGCCATTTATCAGCCCAAGCTTCTAGTTTACATAGATCGTCCTGTAATATAAAATTGTCCTCCTCTGTATTGATTACCCTGCAGAGTTTAGTGTCATCTGCAAATATTGAAATATTACTCTGTATGCCTCCAACGAGGTCATTAATAAATATGTTAAAACGAAGGGGCCCAATACTGACCCCTGTGGTACCCCACTGTTAACTGAGACCCAGTCTGAGTGTTTTCCATTAATAACCACCCTTTGTTTCCTATCACTGAGCCAATTCTTAACCCACATACATATATTTTCCCCTATCCCCATTGTTCTCATTTTATGTATCAACCTTTTGTGTGGAACCTTATCAAAAGCTTTTGAAAAGTCCATATACACAACATCCACTGCATTTCCTTGGTCCAGTCCAGAACTTGCCTCCTCATAAAAACTGATCAGATTAGTTTGACAGGAACGGTCCCTCGTAAACCCATGTTGATATTGGGTCATGAGGTTATTCTTCTTCATATACTCTAGTATAGCATCTCTTAGGAAACCCTCCAGGATTTTACCCACAGTAGAGGTTAAGCTTACCGGCCTATAATTTCCAAGTTCAGTTTTTGTCCCCTTTTTGAATATTGGCACCACATTTGCTATACGCCAGTCCTGTGGTACAGACCCTGTTATTATGGAATCTTTAAAGATTAAAAATAATGGTCTATCTATGACGTTACTTAATTCCTGCAGTAGTCGCGGGTGTATCCCATCCAGGCCCGGGGATTTGTCAACTTTAGTGATTTTTAGACGCCGCCGTACTTCCTGCTGGGTTAAGCAAGTGACATTTACTGGAGAATTTTTGTTATCACTAATCATGTTTTCTGTCATGCGATTTTCTTGTGTAAATACTGCTGAAAAAAATCATTTAGCATATTGGCTTTTTCCTCATCCTCATCCACCATTTCACCCAGACTATTTTTAAGGGGGCCAACACTATCATTTTTTAGTTTTTTACTATTTATGTAGTTAAAGAATATTTTGGGGTTATTTTTACTTTCTCTGGCAATGATTCTCTCTGCCTCAATCTTTGCTGCCTTGATTTGTTTTTTACATAATTTATTTAATTTTCTATATTTATTTAATGCCTCATCACTACCTACTTGCTTTAGTTCTCTAAATGCTTTCTTTTTGTCACTTATTGCGCCCCTTATAGCTCTATTTAGCCATAGTGGTTTCCTCCTATTTCTAGCATGTTTATTCCCATAGGGTATATATTGTGCACAGGTCCTATTCAGGATGTTAATAAATGTCTCCCATTTGCTTTGTGTAGTTTTATGTCTCAGGATATCGTCCCAGTTTATTGCACTAAGATCATTTCTTAACCGTTGGAAATTTGCCTTCCTGAAGTTTAGTGTCCTTGTAACCCCTCTACTACACATCTTATTAAAGGTTACATGAAAACGTATTATTTTGTGATCACTATTACCCAAGTGACCCCCAACTCGTATATTTGATATGCGGTCTGGCCTATTGGTTAATATTAGGTCTAGCAGTGCCCCCCTTCTTGTTGGGTCCTGAACCAGTTGTGAAAGGTAATTGTCTCTCATAGTAGTCAAAAACCTATTTCCTTTGCTTGAACTACATGTTTCTGTCCCCCAATGTATTTCAGGGTAGTTGAAGTCTCCCATAATAATGACTTCTCCTTGAGTCGCTGCTTCATCTATTTGCTTTACGAGGATATTCTCCGCTACTTCCATTATTTTTGGAGACTTATAACAAACTCCTATCAGTAATTTATTATTTTTTCCCCCTCCCCTTATCTCCACCCACAGGGACTCTACATTTTCATTAGATTCACATATATCCTCCCGCAAGACAGGTTTTAAGGATGATTTTACATATAAACACACCCCCCCCTTGCTTGTTTGTATGGTCATTTCTGAACAGACTATAGCCCTGTAAATTATCTGCCCAGTCATGGCTCTCGCCCAGCCACGTCTCAGATATCCCTACCATGTCATAACTATTTTCCAACAAAATTAATTCTAATTCCTTCATTTTGTTGGTGAGGCTTCTGGCATTAGTGTACATGCATTTTATGTATCTCTCTGTACCTCTATTCCTTCTTACTTTATTGACTGTTCTAACCCCACCCCCAATTTCTATATTTGTGCCCAGGTCACTATCTACACTCTCTTCCCCACCTATAAAATGAATACCCTCCCCCCCAATCCCTAGTTTAAACACTCCTCCAACCTTCTAGTCATTTTCTCCCCCAGCACAGCTGCACCCTCCCCATTAAGGTGCAGCCGGTCCCTAGCGTAGAGTCTGTAGCCAACTGAGAAGTCGGCCCAGTTCTCCAGGAACCCAAATCCCTCCTTCCTACACCAGTTCTTGAGCCACTTATTTATCTCCCTAATCTCCCGTTGCCTCTCTGGCGTGGCACGTGGTACCGGTAGTATTTCAGAGAATACCACCTTGGAGGTCCTTGCTTTCAGCTTGCAGCCTAATTCCCTGACATCATCTGTAAGGACCTTCCACCTACCTCTAACTTTGTCATTTGTGCCAATGTGCAACATGACCGCTGGGTCCTCACCAGCCCCTCCCAGTAATCTGTCAACCCGATCAGCGATGTGCCGGCTCGAGCGCCAGGTAGGCAGCACACTGTTCGACGATCCCTGTCTTTGTGACAGATTGCCCTATCTGTTCCTCTAATAATTGAGTCCCCCACTACCAGTACCTGCCTGGCCTGCCCTACTCTCCTATTTCCCTCTTTACTGGAGCTGACACTCCTCCGGCTTTCAGGGGACATGCCTTGCTGCAGTAGTGCTACCCCTGTACGATCACTCCCCTCATCTGCCCACTTTGCAAACTTATTGGGGTGTGCCAGATCAGGACTAGCCTCCCTGGCACTCTTCCCTCTACCACCCCTTCTAACTGTCACCCAACTAGCGACCTCACTGTCCTGCAGCGCCCGACTACCACTCTCCCCCACATCTACCCCAGTGAGCTGCTGCTCAGTGAGCAGCAGACTCCTTTCCATGTAGTCAATGGATCTCAGTGTTGCCAGCTGCTCATTTAGATCCAGTATCTGGGCTTCCAAACGCACAACGTGCACACATCTCGCGCAGCAGTAAGCAACCTCGACCGGCTGTTCAAGGAATACATACATGTGGCAAGATGTACACTGGATGACGCCATCATTAGTGTCAGCATCCCACTTGTCTGTCTTTGGCAACGCTCTCTGCAGAGAATTAAAGAGGAGGCATTGCAGCCAGAGTATGATGAGGTGGATCAAGAAGCCGTAGCGGGCGATTACACACAGCCCAGCCTCATCTCATCCCAACGTGCATTGGGGGACAATGAGGGAGATGAGGAGGAGGAGGAGAAAGAACAGGAGCTGGTATCATGCGCTGTAGATGGTAGTACCTGTACAACTGTCATACCATTGGGTCAGCGTGGGTGGCCTGAGGACAGGGGGGAGGAGGAGGAGGAAGAGGAGGAGGAGAGCATGGTCAGTCGTCATCTTGGGGAGGACACGGAAATCTTGCCCGTTACCAGTCTGGCACGCATGGCTGACTTTATGCTACGCTGCCTTAACCGTGACCCTTGCGTTGTCAAAATGTTGGGTGACAGTCATTACTGGGTGGTGACACTTTTAGACCCCCGCTAGAAGGAGAACTTTCACTCTCTTATTCCTGAGGTGGAGAGGTCTACAAAAATGGGGCAGTACCAGAAGGCCCTTGCTGCAGAACTGTTAAAAAAATTCCCATCTGAACACGCTAGCAGCAGTCGTCACAGTTCGTTGCCCAACCAAGGCGTACATGCGAGAGAGATGCAACTCCAATCCAGCAGAGGCAGGAGAACACTGTCAACGTTCTGGGACAGTTTTCTCAGACCCTCCCTTCGGACAGACCCTGAGGCGCGGGGTACTCTCACAAGGAGTGGAAAGTTTCAAAAGATGGTGAGGGAGTACCTTGCCGACCATACCAGCGTCCTCCGTGATTCCTCTGTGCCTTTTAATTATTGGGTATCCAAGCTGGACACTTGGAATGAACTAGCTCTGTACGCCTTGGAGGTCCTGGCCTGCCCTGCCGCTAGCGTGTTATCGGAGCTTGTTTTTAGTGCCGCTGGGGGAATTATAACTGATAAGCGCACTCACCTGTCAACTGACAATGCTGACAAGCTGACCCTTATCAAAATGAACAAGGGCTGGATTGGGCCATACTACTCATCACCACCAAATGACAGCAGAGTAACATAAAGTCAAATCCACTCTGTTATTTCGGGAGATGTATTCACATGCACCGCTTCACACCCACACATGGGTATACGCTTCCTCATTTTGGCTGTTTTATGTTCTTCTCCTTATCCTCATCTTCTACCACCACTATACTACCAGGGTGACCGTGGTCCGTGTTGCCATTATTGAAAGTTCCTCCATCCTGATTTTTGTCAGCTTTTTAATGGAAGGCATAAGCAAAGACTGTGGGAGACCCACTCCCCAATTATGGGAATAATATTTTTAAGATGCTGTGCTGTATGGCTCTTCCAAGGGGCATTAAAATCGTCTTGTTATACCACTCTGACCTCCACATTTCTTCTGAGGGGCATTAAAAGCGTCTTGTTATACCACTCTGACCTCCACGTCTCTTCTGAGGGGCATTAAAAGCATCTTGTTATACCACTCTGACCTCCACGTCTCTTCTGAGGGGCATTAAAAGCATCTTGTTATACCACTCTGACCTCCACGTCTCTTCCAAGGGGCATTAAAACCGTCTTGTTATACCACTCTGACCTACACGTCTCTTCTGAGCGGCATTAAAAGCTTCTTGTTATACCACTCTGACATCCACGTCTCTTCTGAGGGGCATTAAAAGCATCTTGTTATACCACTCTGACCTCCACGTCTCTTGTAAGGGGCATTAAAACCATCTTGTTAGACCACTCTGACCTCTAGATCTCTTCTGAGGGGCATTAAAAGTATCTTGTTATACCACTCTGACCTCCACGTCTCTTCTCAGGGGCATTAAAAGCGTCTTGTTATACCACTCTGACCTCCATGTCTCTTGTAAGGGGCATTAAAAACGTCTTGTTATACCACTCTGACCTCCACGTCTCTTCTGAGGGCCATTAAAGGGGTCTTGTTATACCACTCTGACCTCCACGTCTCTTCCGAGGGGCATTAAAAGCATCTTGTTAAGCTACTGGGACCTCCACGACTCTTCGAATGGGCATTGCATTTCCTCTCATAATTTTTGGAAGCTTTTGCTTGGAAGGCATAAGCAAATACTATGGGAGACCCACTCCCCAATAATGGGACTAATGTTTGTAATATGCTGTACTGCAGGGCTCTTGTAAGAGGCATTGCAAGTTGCTCCATCCTAATTTTTGGAAGCTTTTGCTTGGAAGGCATAAGCAAATACTATGGGAGACCCACTCCCCAAAAATGGGAATAATATTTTTAAGATGCTGTACTGTATGGCTCTTTCAAGGGGCATTAAAACAGTCTTGTTAAATCACTCTGAACTCCATAGCTCTTCCAAGTGGCATTAAAACCGTCTTGTTAAGCTACTGTGACCTCTACGTCACTTCCAAGGGGCATTAAAACCGTCTTGTTAAACCACTCTGAACTTCACAGCACTTCCAAAGAGCATTAAAACCATCTTATTAAGCCACCGTAACCTCCACGTCTCTTCTGAGGGGCATTAAAAGCATTTTGTTATACCACTCTGACCTCCACGTCTCTTCCAAGGGGCATTAAAACCATCTTGTTATACCACTCTGACCTCCACGTCTCTTCTGAGGGGCATTAAAAGTGTCTTGTTATACCACTCTGACCTCCACGTCTCTTCTGAGGGGCATTAAAATCATCTTGTTATACCACTCTGACTGTTAGAACTCTCCTGTTAGGTTTTTTTTTAGTTTGCTGGTCACATGTCCATTTTTGCCTATTTAATCCGGCTCCGCCCTCCTGGTCTTGCTGGACTTCATTGTATTTACTACTCTTGAGCTAGCTTGGTGCTCTTTTGCCGTTCTCTGTTAGTTTTGCTAGGTCTTCTGACCTCTATGCTTTTTGTTGTGTGTTTGTCTTTGACTGCTACTATTTCTGCTAGGAGGTGTCCAACTTATCCCAGTCCCTAGTTCTTGTAGGGATCCCTCCCTCACATCTATAGGTCTTCGTTCAGACTAGCCAAGGACTTTAGCGGGTCTGATCGCAGGATCAGGTTCCCCGTTACATCGTAGGGATCTAGTTTAGTTCTATTGTAGGGACAGTTCTCCTGTCTTTCCTTAGTCCCTGTAGCAGATCATAACAGTAAGTCCAGCCCTAAAAGAAAAAAAAAATTTTCTCTAAGGAAAGACCTCCAGTTTTCCATCATGGTCTCAGTTCAAGATTTGGCTCAACGCTTGCAGGGACTCTCTCTGGAGGTGGTCAAGCTCCAACAACACGTGAGTAGCTGTTCTGGAGCACATTTTGTGGAACCAAAGGTACGTCTGATTTATTTTTTGGCGAACAACAAGATTTTTTTTCTTTTAAAAATGCTTGTTTATTGTATTTTCGTTTGAGACCCGGATCCTCTGGTGATGAATCACAGCGCATAGGGTTCATAATGTCACTTTTGCGCAAAGATCCTCAGGGATGGGCCTTCTCTCTCCAACCTAGTGATCCGTGCTTTAGATCAGTGGATAGTTTTTTTTCTGCTTTGGGTTTGTTGTATGATGATCCTGATCGTGTCTCATCTGCTGAGTCTGAATTGAGACGTTTGAGGCAGGGATCAGGTAATGTGGAAAAATATTGTTCTCACTTCCGTCGGTGGTCTGCCCAGGTGGGGTGGAACGATTCAGCTTTGAAAAGCTTGTTTCTTGCAGGGCTAGGTGAAAGGGTTAAGGATTTACTGATTGCTTATCCCACACCTGGAAACTTGCAGGAGGCAATGCAATTAGCTATACGGGTGGACAGGAGACTGCGTGCAAGGGTTAATGAGAGCAAATCCTCTGCTATGTCAGCTCCGAGTCTTGAGAGGGTCTGTGCTGACAATGGAGAGCCGATGGAGATTGGGGCGATGGCACCCCGCTCTCAGGAAAAAAGATCGCAGGCTTTCTGAAGGCTTGTGCTTCTATTGCGGAAATTCTGGTCATTTTATTAAGAACTGTGTGCTTCGTTTGAAGAAAGAAAAAAAAATGGTCAGTTATGCCCGTATTGCCTGTTTAAATTCTAAGGGAGTATTCCTATCTGCCACTACTGCTGCTCAGGATGAATTAATTGAATTTCGGGTATTTGTGGATTGTGGTTCTACTCTGAATGTGATTGATGGGGGATTCTTGGAAAAACTTAGATTAGAACCTAAACCTTTGTCATCCCCTATTGCTGTGGTTTCTGTTGATGGCTCTCCCTTGAAGAGTGTTACTCATAAGGTCTGTGAATTTCCCCTTACTATTAATGGTATTCACCAAGAAAATTTGGATTTGGTGGTATTGGATAATTTGCCTTCTCTAGTAATATTGGGGTTACCCTGGTTAAAATTGCACAATCCTGTACTGGATTGGTCTACCAATGAAATTAAGTCCTGGAGCCCTAAGTGTTATGACTAGTGTTGAGCCACCCCCGTAGTGTTCGAGTTCGGTTCGGTTCGTCGAACACCCGTGTGTTCGCCGAACTGTTCGTCGAACTGTTCGTCGAACACCTTCGAACACCGTTAAAACCAATGGCAGGCAAACAAAAACACATAGAAATACATAGAAAACACCTTCAAAGGTGTCCAAAAGCTGACAAACTGCTCAGAAGACACAACTAACACATGGAAAAGTGACAAGTACATATAGTCATGCGAAAAGAAAAGAGGTGGAGGAGTAAAAGGAGGGGGAGACACAGATATAGGCATGTCATGCCCTTCTAAAATCCAAAAAGTGAGAAGCCGAGACGGCCAGTCCGCTCCTGCCCGTGCCACCTCCGTGTCGCCGGGTTTGTGCCAGAGCCGCGGTGAACCCTGACGGCCAGCCCCCCTCTCCCAATACTGGTGCCTGTCCGCTGGTGGGTCGAGAGAGCCCCCCTGTGGTGGAGGCAGCTCTAAGCTTTTTAATTTAAATTGTCCCTCTAATTTGAATGAATACACTTTAAATCCATTTACAAGGATCTATTGGAGGGCAAGTCTCATGCCAGCAGCCGCGTAATTCCAGCTCCAGTAGCGTCCACTAAAGCTGCTGCAGTTTAAAAGCTTTTATAAGGATCGAGCTCGGCTGTCCACCGCAAGGCATCCTAGTGCCAGTCCCAGCCCCTATGCCTTGGGGTGCCTCCTGATGCTCTTCACTGAGTATCCCGTGGTCCCGAAGCATTTCCTTTGAAAAAATTAAGTATTTCCTGGGCTAGATGCAGTTAAAAATTTGTAAGTAGATACTCTCGTTGGATGCTGAGAAAGCATTCCATAGAGTCTCCTGGCACGCCATATATGATTCTCTTAAAAAGCTTGGGGTAGGGGTCTAGGGGACCATTTTATAGCCAAAATCACGGCCCTGTATCACAATACGTCACCTAGGCTGAAGATAAATGGAACTGTAGCACCGAGGGCTCGGTTGCTACAGACGTATTGCACCTCACCCAGAGGTGTGATATCTCACTCTCAGATAAGGATGGAGTGTGGATCAGGACCCGACACCTGCATGCATTACACCACATTGCCGTGGGGCAGGGCGACCAATATGCCCCTGAGATGGGCACGACAGTCCCTGTCCCTGGCTGGAGTGGGGGGAGGGAACACTGAGGAAGGGGAACCCTGCAGTGCAGGAGCAGGGAGGAAGCAGTTCCTGGGTGCATTGAGAAGGGAGTATAAAAGGTGGGCACCATCTTAGTTCAGTGCAGAGAAGTCTGAGCAGAAGTGGCAGGGAGCAGGGGCTCTGCATGAGCTCTGCTCCGGAGGCGGGCCTAGTAACAGAGGCCCAGGCCTGCAAGAGGGAGAAGGAAGGAAGAGGAGCGGAGAAGGCTCCAGGAACGAGGAATGAAGGGATCCCAGGGGTGCGGACGGGCGAGTCGCCACCGCACGCCCGAATCCACCTGCGTGGAGGGGTCAGGCCAAAGGGGGAGACCGGTCCCCGAACTAGTGGAGGCAGGAAACGACCCTCAGCTAGAAACCGGAGGCTCTGACATTTTATGTGGCGCAGCCCCTTGCTCCACCCGCTAGGAAGGCACCACATAGGGTCAGGGAAACTGGCGCCAAGTTTACCAAGAGGAGGCCCGAGGCAGCCGGACAGAAGTGTTGGTAAGAAAGGCCAGACAAAGGACACACAAAGGGGGTCCTGTGAAGCGCTCCAAAGTTATCTGGGAGTTGTCTGAGCCCCTCACCTGGTGAGCACAGTACGACGTGGGCAGCCGTTACCTGCAGACATGGTCTGGATATTAAGAACTGTGAGTAAAGGCCCTGAACTGCATCACTGACTCCGTGTCGTTACTGCTGCTGCCCTGCACCATCACCCCCATCCTCCGCATACACTGCCCTGAGGCTATACTCCTCCCGTGGGGAGTTATGCTACGCTCTGCTGCACCCACAACACCAGCCTTAGCGGTCTGCCCTGTAGCGGCGGTTCACTCTGACCGCAATCCACGGGTGGCGTAGTCGGACATTTAAACATCAAAACCACATAAATAGTTCCGCCACTGGTTTGACCGCCCTGAGCCACGGAACCGGATCGCCGCCACGAAGACTACAACCACCAGCATCCACCAAAAAAGGTCCGGCTCCGGGTGTCCCAAGGCCCAGGGGGTGCGTCAGAACATTTTCATCACCTTTCACAATCACCAATGGGACAAGGCAGGGATGTCCTCTGTCCCCTCTCTTATACATCCTAGTGACGGAGCACCTGCTCTCATCAATTCGCCATAACCCCAATATTAGGTGGATTGAGGTGGGAGGCACCGAGTACAAGTGCTCTCTATTTGCTGATGATGTCCTAGTATATATCACTCAATCACATATATCCATCCCTGCTGTTATGGCTGAAATAGATCACTTTGTTACATGGTAAAATTTTAAAATCAATGCAGCGAAGTCTGAGGCCCTCGATGTCTCCCTCCCTAAATCCATATAGGATTCCATCCAGTCCAACTTTCCCTTTGCCTGGCCCTCACAGGGTATCAAATACTTAGGAATTCCTATTCATAGAGACCTCTCCCATCTATGTTATCTTAATTTTGGGCCCTTTATTGAACAATTCCATACAGACCACGGTTGGCAAGTTAGAACTTTAAGATTCACTACGTGAACCACTGGTGTTTTGTGGAAAAGCACATGTACACCGCGTTCCAAATTATTATGCAAAAAGTGTTTAGGAGTGATAAGGGAAGAATTTGTTTGTTTGTCAGTTAAACTCATTGATGGTGATGTGTGTCAGGGCTCTTTATATCACTGTAAGCAATTGCAGACACCTGTGCTAATTAGTTTGGCAGGTGTGTCCAATGAAAGGCAAGACTACTTAAGAAGGCTCTCTCACATTATTAAGCAGCCTACATTTTCTGCCAAAATGGGAAAGAAAAAGGATGTGTCGGCTGCTGAGAAGCAACAAATTGTGGAGTGTTTAGGTCAAGGCATGACTACAATCAACATTGTGCGATGATCAGGATGAAGTGTCTTGGCAATCAAGAAGTATGTAGCTGATTTACAGTACACACGTGTGCGTGCTGATAAGGGCAAATTGAGGACTCTTTCCTACAGGCAATTACGTCAGGTTGAAAGAGCAGCGGCAAAAAAGCCTTGTCATAGCAGCAGACAAGTTTTTGAAGCTGCTTGTGCCTCCAACGTCCCCCGAACAACAAGATGCAGGGTCCTTCAGAGGTTTGCAGCTGTGCATACGCCATCCTGTCGACCTCCTCTATCCACTTCACACAAGCAGAAACGGCTCCAGTGGGCCAAACATTACATGAAGACTGATTTCAAAACTGTTTTGTTCACGGATGAGTGCCGTGCAGCGCTCGATGGTCCAGATGAATGGAGTGGAGGATGGCTGGTTGATGGACACCCCACGCAAACACGGCTACAGCGCCAACAAGGAGGAGGTGGAGTAATGTTTTGGGCTGGAATCATGGGGAGAGAGATTGTCGGCCCCTTTAGGATCCCTGAAGGCGCTAAAGATGAACTCCATAATGTATGTGGATTTTCTCAAACAGCACTTCCTGCCATGGTTCAAGAAGAAGAACCGTGTATTTCACAGCAAGATCATTTTTCTGCATGATAATGCACCATCTCATGCTGCACATAAAACATCTGCATCTCTGGCTGATATGGGCATAAAAGGGGACAATCTTATGGTGTGACCCCCATGCTCCCCTGACCTCTACCCCATTCAGAACCTTTGGAGCATCATTAAAAGGAGTGTCTATGATGGCGGGAGGCAGTTCACATCTAAGCAACAGCTCTGGGAGGGTATTCTGTCCTCATGCAAAACAATTGAAGCAGAAACCATCCAAAACCTGACAAATTCAATGGACGAGAGAGTTCAGAAGCTCCTTTCGAACAAGGGGTCCTATGTGAAAATGTAACATCACCTAGAATAAAGTTTTGAGTTGAAAACTGTTTGATTTCAGTTTCTAACAACCTGCTAATGCTTATAATTTAAAAAATGACCATTTTTTTGGTCTTTATTAAAATGAAAAGGTTGATCGAAAAGTTTGGGGGATCTAAGAGTGTGGCAACCCAGTAGTCATGATTACTTCGAATTCTGACAATATGAGGGTCATGCTGCAGGTAGTGCAGCAAGAAGGCACTTATGTGTCTTGCGCATCTCGGAGCCCCAAAATTATTTTCCGGGCTAGATGCAGCTAAAAATTATTTTTAATTTTAAATCTGGTGAAGCTTATTATAGATGGCCTAATAGGATCAGTGCTGCACACTGCTACAAAGCCCAAATTATTTTCCAGTCAAGATACAGATAAACATGATTAGTAATTTGAAAGCTTAAAACGGTTGGTAGGGTGATTTTAACCAATCATCAAGCTTTTACTCTCCCCAGGATGACACAGGGGTAGAAAAGTCGTTTCGGATCCATGATTTGTTCATCTTTATGAACGTGAGTCTGTCTACATTATCAGTGGAGAGCCGCGTGCGCTTATCTGTCAGCACACCACCAGCAGCGCTGAACACACGTTCAGACAGAACGCTGGCTGCGGGGCATGACAAGATCTCCAAGGCGTAAGTGGCTAGCTCCGGCCATTTATCCAGATTGGAAGCCCAAAAAGAGCAAGGGTCCAGTGACACAGTCGTGGCTTCAATGTTTACTTGGAGATACAGTCATATGAAAAAGTTTGGGCACCCCTATTAATCTTAAGCTTAATGTTTTATAAAAATTGGTGTTTTTGCAACAGCTATTTCAGTTTGATATATGTAATAACTGTTGGACACAGTAATGTTTCTGCCTTGAAATGAGGTTTATTGTACTAACAGAAAATGTGCAATCTGCATTCAAACAAAATTTGAAAGGTGCATAAGTATGGGCACCCTTATCATTTTCTTGTTTTAAATACTCCTACCTACTGTTTACTGACTTACTAAAGCACTTTTTTTGGTTTTGTAACCTCATGGAGCTTTGAACTTTATAGCCAGGTGTATGCAATCATGAGAAAAGCTACTTAAAGTGGCCACTTGCAAGTTGTTCTCCTGTTTGAATCTCCTCTGAAGAGTGGCATCATGTGCTTCTCAAAACAACTGTCAAATGATCTGAAAACAAAGATTATTCAACATAGTTGTTCAGGGGAAGCATACAAAAAGCTGTCTCAGAGATTTAACCTGTCAGTTTCCACTGTGAGGAACATAGTAAGGAAATGGAAGAACACAGGGACAGTTCTTGTTAAGGCCAGAAGTGGCAGGCCAAGAAAAACATCAGAAAGGCAGAGAAGAAGAATGGTGAGATCAGTCAAGGACAATCCTCAGACCACCTCCAGAGAGCTGCAGCATCAACTTGCTGCAGATGGTGTCACTGTGCATCGGTCAACTATACAAGGCACTTTGCACAAGGAGAAGCTGTATGGGAGAGTGATGCGAAAGAAGCCGTTTCTGCAAGCACGCCACAAACAGAGTTGGCTGAGGTATGCAAAAGCACATTTGGAGAAGCCAATTTCTTTTTGGAAGAAGGTCCTGTGGACTGATGAAATCAAGATTGAGTTATTTGGTCATACAAAAAGGCGTTATGCATGGTGGCAAAAAAACACAGCATTCCAAGAAAAACACTTGCTACCCACAGTAAAATTTGGTGGAGGTTCCATCATGCTTTGGGGCTGTGTGGTCAAAGCTGGCACTGGGAATCTTGTTAAAGTTGAGGGACGCATGGATTCCACTCAGTATCAGCAGATTCTTGACAATAGTGTTCAAGAATCAGTGATAAATATGAAGTTACAAAGTGGATGGATCTTTCAGCAAGACAATGATCCAAAACACCGCTCCAAATCTACTCAGGCATTCATGCAGAGGAACAACTACAATGTTCTGGAATGGCCATCCCAGTCCCCAGACCTGAATATCATTGAACATCTGTGGGATCATTTGAAGAGGGCTGTCCATGCTCGGCGACCATCAAACTTAACTGAACTGGAATTGTTTTGTAAAGAGGAATGGTCAAAAATACCTTCATCCAGGATCCAGGAACTCATTAAAAGCTACAGGAAGCGACTAGAGGCTGTTATTTTTGCAAAAGGAGGATCTACTAACTATTAATGTCACTTTTCTGGTGAGGTGCCCATACTTATGCACCTGTCAAATTTTGTTTGAATGCAGATTGCACATTTTCTGTTAGTACAATGAACCTCATTTCAAGGCAGAAACATTACTGTATCCAACAGTTATTACATATATCAAACTGAAATTGCTGTTGCAAAAACACCAATTTTTATAGAACATTAAGCTTAAGATTAATAGGGGTGCCCAAACTTTTTCATATGACTGTACTCCTGTACCATCGTCTCTAGGCGTTGACTATGTGTCAGACTTCTTGTCTCCTGTGGCCTTGCAAAGGATGGGCTAAAAAAGTGGTGAAATGATTCCGCAAAATTGATGTTACCAGCAGATACTGTGGTTCTGTTACGGTTTGAGTGCTGAACACTTGACGGTCCCACGGTTGGCAAGTTGGAACTGTGAGATTCACTACGTGCACCACTGGTATTTTGTGGAAAAGCACATGTAAGATTCTGCAACAGTCTCTGCTGATACTCCTGCATGCGTGCATCCCTTTCTATGGCAGGAATAATTTCTGCAAATTTACTTTTGTACCGGGGATCTAACAGTGTGGCAACCCAGTAGTCAGGATTATTTCTAATTCTCACAATTCGAGGGTCATGTTGCAGGTAGTGCAGCAAGAAGGCACTCATGTGTGTTGCGCATCCAGGAGCACCAAGTCCCTGTTGTGTTGGTGGCGAGGTAACAATCATGCTTCCTTCCTCTGTCCTCTCCCCCCAACCTCGCACAACAGAAATGTGATCAAGGTCTCCCTCATCTGATGAGTCTTCCATCAGTTCGTCCTCCACTTCTTCCTGGGCTCCTGCACCTTCCTCACTAGTTTGGCTGCTACCATGCGCCCTGGTAAAATCATCTCCCCCACCCTCACATGCCTGCCGCCTTGGTGCTGCCGACCGTCTGGACCTTGCAGATGTTAGCCCTTCCGCATACAACTCCTCCTCCTCTACTTCCTCCACCTCCTCTTGTGCCACCACCTGACTCCGAATTCTGTTTAACATGTGCTCCAGCATGTAAATCACCGGAATAGTCATGCTGATAATGGCATCGTCAGCACTAAACATCTTCGTCGCCATTTCAAAACTGTGCAGAAGGGTGCATAGGTCCCTGATCTGAGACCACTCCTCCAGCGTGATTTGCCCCACCTCTGAATCTCGTTGGCCCAGGCTATACGTCAGAACGTATTGCACCAGGGCTTGTCGGTGCTGCCACAGTCGCTGCAACATGTGCAGAGTTGAATTCCACCGGGTAGGCACATCGCATTTTAGCCGGTGAAGTGGCAGGCCCAACGACTTCTGTAGAGATGTAAGTCGCTGAGCTGCGGGATGCGAATGGCGGAAGTGAGCACACAGCGACCGTGGCCTCTGCAGAAGGCCATCTAGTCTGGGATAGTGGGCTAAAAATTGCTGGACAACCAGGTTCAACACGTGAGCCATACAAGGCACGTGTGTGACATTGCCCCGGCGAAGGGCCGCACCCAGGTTTGCAGCATTGTCGCACACGGCCTTCCCTGGTTTCAGGTCCAGTGGAGACAACCATTCATGAAATTGGTTCTCCAGAGCTGACCACAACTCCTCAGCTGTGTGACTCACATTTCCCAGACATTTCAATGTAAAAACCGCCTGATGACGTTGAGCCCTACTGCCAGCATAGTAAGGAGGTGTGCAGGATCCCTTCTGCGCAGTTAGAAAGCTTGTGGCATGACCAGACAGGCTTTGGGTGCAGGTGGAAGACCGAGAGGAGGTTGAGGAGGCAGAAGCAGTGGAGGAACTTTGACATAAAGAGGATTGACGCACAACTCGTGGGGACGGCAAGACTTGGACAGCAGCCCCTTGTCCTGCTGTCACCATAGTTACCCAGTGCCCAGTCAGCGACATGTAACGCCCCTGTCCATGCCTACTCGTCCAAGTGTCTGTGGTGAAATGCACCCTGTCACACACAGAGTTTCTCAAAGAAGCGGTGATGTTGTGTGCGACATGCTGGTGGAGCGCAGGCACACCTTTCTTTGAGAAGTAGTGCCGACTGGGCATCTGGTACTGGGGCACTGCGACGGACATAAGGTCTCGAAAAGCCTCTGTGTCCACCAGGCGGAAAGGCAGCATTTCTGTAGCCAAGAGCTTGCAGATGGTGAAATTCAACCTCTTAGCTTTCTCATGGCTAGGAGGAAATGGTCTTTTACTTGTCCACATCTGAGGGACCGAGGGCTGGCTATTGTGCTTAGACGGGGTTGATAAGGGTGTCCCCGGCAAACTGCCGGTCTGTGAGGAAGATGCAGGCGGACATGTTAGGTTGCCTTGATCCAAAGGTGGTGCTATCGATGTCGGACAGCGCTCAAGACCAGCTGGTGTTACCACCTCCAAAGAAAATGATGACCTGCCAATCACGCTGGCTGTTGCGGGTAAAGAGGTGGCAGGTCTGCGCCCCAAAACAGGTGTGACTGCTGTCCCCCCAGTCACAGAGGATGAAGAGGCCGCGGATGCACAAGATATGGCAGACGGTGGTTGGCCCGGCCGGCTAGGCCGCATTGTAGCACACTGAGCTTCCTACTGCAACTTATGCTTCATGTCCATGTGCCGGTTCATGCATGAAGTACTCAAACTATGTATTTTTTGGCCTCTACTTAGCTTTTGCTGACAAATGTTACAGATAACACGAGTTGGGTCATCTTTATTGATCTGAAAAAATGCCCAGGCTATGCAAGGCTTAGCACCCATGCGACCTGAAGAGCCACCACGACTTGTGGTGAGAGGCAGAGTTGTGTTTGAGGATGCAGTTGTTGACGTGCTTCCAGTACTACGTCTCTGTCCAGGAAGGCGCAACCTGACCTCGTCGTCACTAGCATCTTCCTCCACCTCCTCTGCTGACCTCATCTCTTGGCTGACTGTGGGTTGACAGTAAGTGGGATCTCCGACCTCATCATCATCACCCTGTGCGTTATCACACCCGTCGTCCTCAGAGCCAACCTGTTCCTGCCCTGACAAAAAACTAAAGTTGTCGCTCCAATCAGGTATTTGAGTCTTATCATCGTCTTCCTCATTGTCTCCACCAACAGGAGTTACAGTTTGGGAATGAGGGTCTACATTATGGTCAGAACCTTCTGCGTCTGGTCCTGGATCCGACTCATAAAGATTCTGGGCATCAGTGCAGATCATTTCCTCGTCTGGATTCACAGAAGCGCTGGAGTCGACCTCTGATTCCCAGGCTATAGCATGAGTAAACAGCTCTGCAGACTCAACCATCTGTTCTACCTCATACTCAGACGGGCAGCTGGAGATTTGGGAGCTGTGAGGAAGCAAGTGCGATTTGGGTGACACCTTTGAGGACTGGAGTATTTGTGATGTTGAAGTTGATGTGGAGGAGAGCCCACTTAAAGGAGCACTTGATATCCGTTGAAGCACCTGCTGTTTTTGTGCCTCATCTGGAATTTGTAGCGATTGGCGTGGCCGTAAGAAAGGGATCTTATCACATTGTCCGCTAATAGAAGTAGACATTTTAGTTTGGCTGGAAGATGGTCTTTCTTCTGCACCTACCCCACGGACACAACCTTTTTTCCCCTTCCCAACACGCCTATTCCCCTTTCCACCAGCAGCAGGCCTTTTTCCACTCATTTTGGTGGTTAACTAATTCACAACTCTGGAGTTGTTTGCACAAAAAAACAATGGATGGTAACCGAGCAGAGCTGAGTGGCCAAACTGTGGTATTAGGCCAAAACTATTGGCTGGGTTAGATGCAGAAAAAAATTATTTTCAATTTGCAACCTGATGGAGGTCAGTATAGATGGACTAATAGACCAAGTCCCACACACCGCTAGAAGCCCAAATATTTTTTCAGAGCTAGATGCAGAAAATTTTTTTATTCAATTTGCAACCTGATGGAGGTCAGTATAGATGGACTAATAGACCAAGTCCCACACACTGCTAGAAGCCCAAATATTTTTTCAGAGCTAGATGCAGAAAAAAATTATTTTTAATTTGCAACCTGATGGAGGTCAGTATAGATGGACTAATAGACCAAGTCCCACACACTGCTAGAAGCCCAAATATTTTTTCAGAGCTAGATGCAGAAAAAAATTATATTCAATTTGCAACCTGCTGGAGGTCAGTATAGAAGGACTAATAGAACAAGTCCCACACACTGCTAGAAGCCCAAATATTTTTTCAGATCTAAATGAAGAAAAAAATTATTTTTAATTTGCAACCTGATGGAGGTCAGTATAGATGGACTAATAGACCAAGTCCCACACACTGCTAGAAGCCCAAATATTTTTTCAGAGCTAGATGCAGAAAAAAATTATTTTTAATTTGCAACCTGATGGAGGTCAGTATAGATGGACTAATAGACCAAGTCCCACACACCGCTAGAAGCCCAAATATTTTTTCAGAGCTAGATGCAGAAATTTTTTTTATTCAATTTGCAACCTGATGGAGGTCAGTATAGATGGACTAATAGACCAAGTCCCACACACTGCTAGAAGCCCAAATATTTTTTCAGAGCTAAATGAAGAAAAAAATTATTTTTAATTTGCAACCTGATGGAGGTCAGTATAGATGGACTAATAGACCAAGTCCCACACACCACTAGAAGCCCAAATATTTTTTCAGAGCTAGATGCAGAAAAAAATTATATTCAATTTGCAACCTGCTGGAGGTCAGTATAGAAGGACTAATAGAACAAGTCCCACACACTGCTAGAAGCCCAAATTTTTTTTCAGAGCTAAATGAAGAAAAAAATTATTTTTAATTTGCAACCTGATGGAGGTCAGTATAGATGGACAAATAGACCAAGTCCCACACACTGCTAGAAGCCCAAATATTTTTTCAGAGCTAGATGCAGAAAAAAATTATTTTTAATTTGCAACCTGATGGAGGTCAGTATAGATGGACTAATAGACCAAGTCCCACACACCGCTAGAAGCCCAAATATTTTTTCAGAGCTAGATGCAGAAAAATTTTTTATTCAATTTGCAACCTGATGGAGGTCAGTATAGATGGACTAATAGACCAAGTCCCACACACTGCTAGAAGCCCAAATATTTTTTCAGAGCTAGATGCAGAAAAAAATTATTTTTAATTTGCAACCTGATGGAGGTCAGTATAGATGGACTAATAGACCAAGTCCCACACACTGCTAGAAGCCCAAATATTTTTTCAGAGCTAGATGCAGAAAAAAATTATTTTTAATTTGCAACCTGATGGAGGTCAGTATAGATGGACTAATAGAACAAGTCCCACACGCTGCTAGAAGCCCAAATATTTTTTCAGAGATAAATGAAGAAAAAAATTATTTTTAATTTGCAACCTGATGGAGGTCAGTATAGATGGACTAATAGACCAAGTCCCACACACTGCTAGAAGCCCAAATATTTTTTCAGAGCTAGATGCAGAAAAAAATTATTTTTAATTTGCAACCTGATGGAGGTCAGTATAGATGGACTAATAGACCAAGTCCCACACACTGCTAGAAGCCCAAATATTTTTTCAGAGCTAGATGCAGAAAAAAATTATTTTTAATTTGCAACCTGATGGAGGTCAGTATAGATGGACTAATAGACCAAGTCCCACACACCGCTAGAAGCCCAAATATTTTTTCAGAGCTAGATGCAGAAATTTTTTTTATTCAATTTGCAACCTGATGGAGGTCAGTATAGATGGACTAATAGACCAAGTCCCACACACTGCTAGAAGCCCAAATATTTTTTCAGAGCTAAATGAAGAAAAAAATTATTTTTAATTTGCAACCTGATGGAGGTCAGTATAGATGGACTAATAGACCAAGTCCCACACACCACTAGAAGCCCAAATATTTTTTCAGAGCTAGATGCAGAAAAAAATTATATTCAATTTGCAACCTGCTGGAGGTCAGTATAGAAGGACTAATAGAACAAGTCCCACACACTGCTAGAAGCCCAAATTTTTTTTCAGAGCTAAATGAAGAAAAAAATTATTTTTAATTTGCAACCTGATGGAGGTCAGTATAGATGGACAAATAGACCAAGTCCCACACACTGCTAGAAGCCCAAATATTTTTTCAGAGCTAGATGCAGAAAAAAATTATTTTTAATTTGCAACCTGATGGAGGTCAGTATAGATGGACTAATAGACCAAGTCCCACACACCGCTAGAAGCCCAAATATTTTTTCAGAGCTAGATGCAGAAAATTTTTTTATTCAATTTGCAACCTGATGGAGGTCAGTATAGATGGACTAATAGACCAAGTCCCACACACTGCTAGAAGCCCAAATATTTTTTCAGAGCTAGATGCAGAAAAAAATTATTTTTAATTTGCAACCTGATGGAGGTCAGTATAGATGGACTAATAGACCAAGTCCCACACACTGCTAGAAGCCCAAATATTTTTTCAGAGCTAGATGCAGAAAAAAATTATTTTTAATTTGTAACCTGATGGAGGTCAGTATAGATGGACTAATAGAACAAGTCCCACACGCTGCTAGAAGCCCAAATATTTTTTCAGAGATAAATGAAGAAAAAAATTATTTTTAATTTGCAACCTGATGGAGGTCAGTATAGATGGACTAATAGACCAAGTCCCACACACTGCTAGAAGCCCAAATATTTTTTCAGAGCTAGATGCAGAAAAAAATTATTTTTAATTTGCAACCTGATGGAGGTCAGTATAGATGGACTAATAGACCAAGTCCCACACACTGCTAGAAGCCCAAATATTTTTTCAGAGCTAGATGCAGAAAAAAATTATATTCAGTTTGCAACCTGATGGAGGTCAGTATATATGGACTAATAGAATGATGCTATGCCCAAAAGATTTTACTTCACTAGGTGCAGTAAAAAAATTGGTATTCTATACACAGGTGGTATATCTTGCAACACAGATAGGCTACTCCACTGACTAACACACTCTGCAATAGGCCAAAAAGGATTAGCTTTGCTAGATTCAGCCAAATACTGTGAAAAAAAGTTGCACAGCACTGGCACAGACCTGCCTGGCAAAAACTGATAGGAACTGATGTAACCTAGTCCTGAAAAGGACTCCAATTACAATTAGTCTTTACTCCCACAATCTATCTATTTAAGAGCACAGACCTGCTTGATAAAAGTCGTAGGAAATGCTGTAACCTAGTCCTTAAAAGGACTGCAATCACAACTATTCCCTACTCCCAAGCTATCTGTATATTTGTGCGAAAATTGGCTTGAAATTAACAAGGTATAGCGCACACAGCAACAGCGGTGCCGTCTAACACGCAGCTGCAGCAGTGAGAAAATGGTGGCGACGGGGAAAATGGCTTGGTCTTATAGGGCAAGGACATGTGACATACACTGCCAATCACACATGCCCTTGCTTGTGTGAAAAAAAGCACTTCGCTCCGTGTGTGCGCTGCTGATAGGCTGACAGATTTCACCTCCCCACTGCAAATGCGGGAAAGAGAAAAAAAAATGGAGATCTTCATTGTTCCTGCAGAGATCCATCCCCTGCCCCTCCCCCCGCCCCGCTGTACACTCAAACTGCGTATTAACATTAATTTTCATCATTACTGAGAAAAAATCCAGTTATGATTTTGGTGCACGAACAGTTATCGAACATAACCTCGAACAGTCGAATTTTTCTCAAATTGTTCGTGTTCGCCGACCGGCTCGAACACCGCCCAAAACAGCTCGAATTTGAGATTGGCGAACAGTTCGAGTAGAACAACGCTCATCTCTATTAATGACATCCTTAGACCTTTAATTGGCAAAAATGTGGTTGTGTATTTGGATGACATTCTGATTTATTCGCCTGATCTGGAGTCTCATTGGCGGAGCGTACGTGAGGTATTACAGTTATTAATGGACAATTTCCTTTTTCTAAGCTGGAGAAATGTGAGTTCGCTGTAGAGAGAATTAGTTTTTTGGGCTACATTATCTCCAGTGAAGGTTTTGAGATGGACCCGGTTAAAGTTCAAGCTGTGCAGGAATGGCCTAGGCCTATTGGTTTGAAATCGATACAGAGGTTTTTGGGTTTCGCCAATTATTACAGAAAATTCATAAAAAAATTTTCTATTATGGTCAAACCACTGACCGATCTCACCAGGAAAGGTGCTAATGCGGTTCAGTGGACTTCTGAGGCCATTAAAGCTTTTGTGTTTCTAAAGGAGAGGTTCACCTCTGCTCCCATCCTTATGCAGCCTGATGTGACTAAGCCGTTTTTGGTTGAGGTTGATGCTTCTTCGGTGGGGGTCGGTGCGGTGTTGTCTCAGGAAAACAAGGATGGAGTACATCCCTGTGCCTTTTTTTCAAAAAAATTTTCTGAGACTGAACTTAATTACGATATTGGTAATCGGGAATTGCTGGCGATTAAACTCGCATTTGAACACTGGCGTCACCTCTTGGAAGGTGCTGAATTTCTCATTCAGGTTTTCACAGATCATAAAAATCTGATCTATCTTGATGCTGCCAAGCGCTTGAATGCCCGTCAGGCTAGGTGGGCACTTTTTTTCTCGCGGTTTAATTTTTCCGTTACTTATATCCCGGGTACCAAGAATGTTAAAGCGGATGCTTTGTCTCGCAGCTTTTCTCCCATGGTCGGTGTTGAGGAGGAAGAGGAGAGCATTTTACAAGAAGGTGTTGTGATTGCTGCTTTGGACTCCGTTTTGGAGGATGAGATTCTTAAAGCTCAGGAGAATGCCCCATCTAACACTCCCCATGGGAGGTTGTTTGTGCCTAGGACCTTTAGGAGAGATTTGTTTGTTGAGTGTCATGAGTCTCGGTTGGCAGGTCATCCAGCAATTTCTGAGACCAAGAGACTTGTGGGTCGCAGTTTTTGGTGGCCTGGATGGCAGAAGGAAGTCATTAAGTGGGTGCGCCAATGTACTGTGTGTGCTAGATCCAAGTCTTCGCATGCTCCTGCTGCGGGGTTGCTTTGCCCTCTGGAGGTTCCTAGTGCACCTTGGACACATCTGGCTATGGACTTTATTACTGACCTTCCCCCCTCTGAAGGTTTCACGGTCATCTGGGTGGTCGTGGACCGTTTTAGCAAGATGTGTCACTTGGTTCCCTTCATCAAACTGCCTTGCGCTAAGACACTTGCTAAGGCCTTTTTCAAGGAAATTGTCAGACTACATGGTGTTCCTACTGACATTGTTTCTGATAGGGGACCTCAGTTCGTGGCTCGTTTTTGGCGTGCCTTTTGTGACAGGTTGGGAGTTCATTTGTCGTTTTCATCTGGATATCATCCTGAGTCTAATGGCCAGACAGAAAGGAAGAACCAGGATGTTGAGCAGTTCTTGCATTGTTTTGTGGCAGGCAATCAAGAGGGGTGGTCTGAGTTTCTGCCACTTGCTGAATTTGCTCTTAACAACCATACATCCTCTTCTGCTGGGTGTTCGCCTTTTTTTTGTTGTTCTGGGAGACTGTCACGGGTGTGTCGCCACGAAGATCGTCACGATTACACAGCCTGACTTCTCGCAGCTGACTTTTTGGTGCTTTGTGTTTTTCGGCAGTGAGGGAGTTAATTCTCTCTCTCTCTGTGCTAGACGAGGTCCAGCCTCGCCCAGCTGCAATCAATGCTGCTGTAGTGAGACTCCTTCAAATGCCTGCTGGTCTGTTAGGGAAGTGTCGGTGAAAGCATTTCATGCAGACTAACAGAGCGGATCGTGGTATTTGGAGTTTCAGAGATAAGTGTATTTGGAGTGTTTTTTCCCTTCCTCGCTTTATCATTTATCTCCTTTCCCGTTGGTGTTCCCTCTGTTGTAGTTGTGTAGTTTTTGTATGCAAGGTGGTTTTGGTTTTTCCCTTGTATTGTCTCGTTCGTCTAAGTACTGTGTGTGGGCATATTATTACTTGTCCCCTTTTGTTGTGATCGGGGTCCTTCTCAGGACTAGATTACTTAGGTGCAGGGATCCTCAGGAGGTAGGGGTTACGCTGGCGGCCTGGACCTCTGTACCTTTAACAGTACCTCCAGGTTGAAGGATTAGTCAGGGCCCCAGCTTAGGGTCAGCTTAGGCCCCCTACCTCCAGTATACAGAGACAGCGTGACATTTTCACCGAACCACTTAGTTTTTCTCCAGCTACCATGGATCCAGTAGCCGGTCTAGCTCGGCAGTTGCAGAGTTTGTCCATGGAGCTGGCGGACGTTAGGTCCAAGGTTTTGTATCCTCGGGAGCAAGCCGGACCAGAACCTAAAGTAGCTCTCCCTGACAGGTTCACTGGGGGGCGGGACAAGTTTTTTGTTTTCCGGGAGGCATGCAAGTTGTACTTTCGGCTGCGGCCTCGGTCATCGGGGAGTGAAGAACAAAGGGTGGGAATTGTCATCTCGCTCCTACAAGGGGACCCACAATCTTGGGCGTTCTCTCTTCCCCCGGGCTCCCCGGCTCTCCAGTCAGTGGATAGGTTTTTCGCTCTCTGGGACTCGTATATGATGACCCAGATCGGATCTCCCTTGCTGAGTCTAAGTTACCTAGGATCCAGCAGGGAGATCGTCCGGCGGAGGAATTCTGTTTGGAGTTCCGTAGGTGGGCCACGGACACCCAGTGGAATGACCCGGCTCTTAGGAGCTAGTTTTGTCAAGGTTTATCCGACAAATTACAGGATGTGTTGGCACAGTATGACTCTCCCGCGTCACTGGAAGCCGCTATGGCCCTTGCTATTCGCGTTGACAGACGGCTTCGGGAGAGGTGCGGGATAAATCCACCCCCTGTGATGACTCCACCTACTACAAGGTCCCCTCATATGGTGGTTCCCCTGGTCAGTCCAGAGGAGCCTATGCAATTAGGAGGGACATCATTTCGGGGGAGGGGACCGATGGTGCGCCATAAGACAAGAAGGTGTTTCTTCTGCGGGAGAAAGGGACATTTTATTGGGGGGTGTCCATCCCGTCCCTTGCAGAGTGAAGAGTCGTCGGAAAACTGTTGATCCCAGGTTGTGTGGTGGACAGCAATCTGGGAGTAGGTATTTCGTCCCTAGGTTCGTCTCAGTTTCTCGTACCGGCGGAGGTGGTGGTGGGTACGAGAACTGAGAGGATATCTGTTCTTCTGGATAGTGGGGCCGGGGCTAATCTGGTTGATGCTCGGTTTGCCCGGGTTCAAGGTATGCGATTGAGTGAGTTGGCTAAACCCATCCCCATATTCTCGATCGATGCCAGGCCTCTCGGTCAGGGAAGTTTTTTGCAAGCTGTGCATGACGTAAAACTTCAAGTGGGGGCGATACATAAAGAACTGTTGTCTTGCTACGTGTTGGAGGGTCTTCCCACTCCTATAGTGTTGGGCCTTCCTTGGTTAACTAAGCATAACCCGGTTATTAATTGGCAAACCAGAGAGATAAGCCAATGGAGTAAATTCTGTAATAAAAACTGCATGAACACGGTCGTTGGTGCGGTTACTCCTTGGGTCTTACCTCCATTTCTGGCGGACTTTAAGGATGTATTCTCGGAGAAAGGGTGTCAGGAACTACCTCCTCATCGCGAGTATGACTGTTCTGTAAAACTGCTCCCTGAGGCCAAGTTACCTAAAGCTAGGTTGTATAATCTTTCTGGTCCTGAGAGGCAGGCCATGAAGGATTATATTTCAGAAAGTCTGGCTAAGGGGCATATTAGACCTTCATCTTCACCGGTGGCTGCGGGGTTCTTCTTTGTTAAGAAGAAAGATGGAGGCCTACGCCCTTGCCTGGATTTCCGTGAACTTAATCGGATTACGGTCCGAGATCCGTATCCGCTCCCACTTATTCCCGATCTCTTTAATCAGATCGTGGGCGCCAAATGGTTCTCTAAGTTGGATCTCAGGGGGGCGTACAATCTGATTAGGATGAAGGAGGGGGATGAGTGGAAGATGGCGTTTAACACTCCGGAGGGGCATTATGAGAACCTTGTCATGCCATTCGGTCTGACTAATGCCCCGGCGGTGTTCCAACACTTTGTTAATGACATTTTTCGCCGCCTGGTGGGACAGTTTGTTGTCATATATCTGGATGATATCTTGATTTACTCGCCGGATCTGGTGTCTCATCAGGAGCACGTTAGGCAGGTGTTACAGATCTTGCGGGATAATAAACTGTATGCCAAATGGGAAAAGTGTGTGTTCGCCGTACAGGAACTCCAGTTTTTAGGCTTCCTGGTTTCAGCGTCCGGTTTTCGTATGGACCCTGGGAAAGTGCGGGCAGTTCTTGAGTGGGATCGGCCAGAGAATCTTAAGGCACTACAACGTTTCCTGGGGTTTGCTAATTATTACCGGAAGTTCATTCGTAATTTCTCGTCCATGGTTAAGCCTCTCACAGACATGACTAAAAAGGGGACGGATTTTTCTAGGTGGTCTGACAAGGCTTGTCAAGCATTCTCCTACTTGAAAAAATGTTTTGCCTCGGCACCCATACTCATTCAACCTGATGCGTCACAGCCATTCATTGTAGAGGTAGACGCTTCCGAGGTAGGGGTGGGAGCAGTATTGTCACAAGGTTCGTCCCCTGGTAAGTGGCATCCGTGCGCCTTTTTCTCTAAAAAATTGTCGTCCGCTGAGAGGAATTACGATGTCGGCAATAGGGAACTCTTGGCCATTAAGTTAGCTTTTGAGGAGTGGCGCCATTTTTTGGAGGGGGCAGTCCATCCGGTCACCGTCATCACCGATCACAAGAACCTGCTATATCTGGAGTCCGCGAAACGTCTAAATCCCAGACAAGCTAGGTGGTCATTGTTTTTTACCAGGTTTAATTTTGTCGTTACTAGTGTTGAGCCACCCCCGTAGTGTTCGAGTTCGGTTCGTCGAACACCCGTGTGTTCGCCGAACTGTTCGTCGAACTGTTCGTTGAACACCTTCGAACACCGTTAAAACCAATGGCAGGCAAACAAAAACACATAGAAACACATAGAAAACACCTTCAAAGGTGTCCAAAAGCTGACAAACTGCTCAGAAGACATAACTAACACATGGAAAAGTGACAAGTACATATAGTCATGCGAAAATAAAAGAGGTGGAGGAGTAACAGGAGGGGGAGACACAGATATAGGCATGTCATGCCCTTCTAAAATCCAAAAAGTGAGAAGCCGACACGGCCAGTCCGCTCCTGCCCGTGCCACCTCCGTGTGGCCGGGTTTGTGCCAGAGCCGCGGTGAACCCTGACGGCCAGCCCCCCTCTCCCAATACTGGTGCCTGTCCGCTGGTGGGTCGAGCGAGCCCCCCTGTGGTGGAGGCAGCTCTAAGCTTTTTAATTTAAATTGTCTCTCTAATTTGAATGAATACACTTTAAATCCATTTACAAGGATCTATTGGAGGGCAAGTCTCATGCCAGCAGCCGCGGTAATTCCAGCTCCAGTAGCGTCCACTAAAGCTGCTGCAGTTAAAAAGCTTTTATAAGGATCGAGCTCGGCTGTCCACCGCAAGGCATCCTACTGCCAGTCCCAGCCCCTATACCTTGGGGTGCCTCCTGATGCTCTTCACTAAGTATCCCATGGTCCCGAAGCATTTCCTTTGAAAAAATTAAGTGTCTAAACTACAGGTGGTGCAGCTTGCTTAACAGCCGGGATAATCCGCTCACTAGCAGACACTGCTACTAGGCACAAAGTATTTCCTGGGCTAGATGCAGTTAAAAATTTGTAATTAGATACTCTCGTTGGATGCTGAGAAAGCATTCCATAGAGTCTCCTGGCACGCCATATATGATTCTCTTAAAAAGCTTGGGGTAGGGGTCTAGGGGACCCTTTTATAGCCAAAATCACGGCCCTGTATCGCAATACGTCACCTAGGCTGAAGATAAATGGAACTGTAGCACCCTGAGGGCTCGGTTGCTACAGACGTATTGCACCTCACCCAGAGGTGTGATATCTCACTCTCAGGTAAGGATGGAGTGTGGATCAGGACCCGACACCTGCATGCATTACACCACATTGCCGTGGGGCAGGGCGACCAATATGCCCCTGAGATGGGCACGACAGTCCCTGTCCCTGGCTGGAGTGGGGGGAGGGAACACTGAGGAAGGGGAACCCTGTAGTGCAGGAGCAGGGAGGAAGCAGTTCCTGGGTGCATTGAGAAGGGAGTATAAAAGGTGGGCACCATCTTAGTTCAGTGCAGAGAAGTCTGAGCAGAAGTGGCAGGGAGCAGGGGCTCTGCATGAGCTCTGCTCCGGAGGCGGGCCTAGTAACAGAGGCCCAGGCCTGGAAGAGGGAGAAGGAAGGAAGAGGAGCGGAGAAGGCTCCAGGAACGAGGAATGAAGGGATCCCAGGGGTGCGGACGGGCGAGTCGCCACCGCACGCCCGAATCCACCTGCGTGGAGGGGTCAGGCCAAAGGGGGAGACCGGTCCCCGAACTAGTGGAGGCAGGAAACGACCCTCAGCTAGAAACCGGAGGCTCTGACATTTTATGTGGCGCAGCCCCTCGCTACACCCGCTAGGAAGGCACCACATAGGGTCAGGGAAACTGGCGCCAAGTTTACCAAGAGGAGGCCCGAGGCAGCCGGACAGAAGTGTTGGTAAGAAAGGCCAGACAAAGGACACACAAAGGGGGTCCTGTGAAGTGCTCCAAAGTTATCTGGGAGTTGTCTGAGCCCCTCACCTGGTGAGCACAGTACGACGTGGGCAGCCGTTACCTGCAGACGTGGTCTGGATAATAAGAACTGTGAGTAAAGGCCCTGAACTGCATCACTGACTCCGTGTCGTTACTGCTGCTGCCCTGCACCATCACCCCCATCCTCCGCATACACTGCCCTGAGGCTATACTCCTCCCGTGGGGAGTTATGCTACGCTCTGCTGCACCCACAACACCAGCCTCAGTGGTCTGCCCTGTAGCGGCGGTTCACTCTGACCGCAATCCACGGGTGGCGTAGTCGGACATTTAAACATCAAAACCACATAAATAGTTCCGCCACTGGTTTGACCGCCCTGAGCCACGGAACTGGGTCGCCGCCACGAAGACTACAACCACCAGCATCCACCAAAAAGGGTCCGGCTCCGGGTATCCCAAGGCCCAGGGGGTGCGTCAGAACATTTTCATCACCTTTCACAATCACCAATGGGACAAGGCAGTGATGTCCTCTGTCCCCTCTCTTATACATCCTAGTGACGGAGCACCTGCTCTCATCAATTCGCCATAACCCCAATATTAGGTGGATTGAGGTGGGAGGCACCGAGTACAAGTGCTCTCTATTTGCTGATGATGTCCTAGTATATATCACTCAATCACATATATCCATCCATGCTGTTATGGCTGAAATAGATCACTTTGTTACATGGTCAAATTTTAAAATCAATGCAGCGAAGTCTGAGGCCCTCGATGTCTCCCTCCCCAAATCCATATAGGATTCCATCCAGTCCAACTTTCCCTTTGCCTGGCCCTCACAGGGTATCAAATACTTAGGAATTCCTATTCATAGAGACCTCTCCCATCTATGTTATCTTAATTTTGGGCCCTTTATTGAACAACTCCATACAGACCACGGTTGGCAAGTTAGAACAGTAAGATTCACTACGTGAACCACTGGTGTTTTGTGGAAAAGCACATGTACACTGCGTTCCAAATTATTATACAAAAAGTGTTTAGGAGTGATAAGGGAAGAATTTGTTTGTTTGTCAGTTAAACTCATTGATGGTGATGTGTGTCAGGGCTCTTTATATCACTGTAAGCAATTGCAGACACCTGTGCTAATTAGTTTGGCAGGTGTGTCCAATGAAAGGCAAGACTACTTAAGAAGGCTCTCTCACATTATTAAGCAGCCTACATTTTCTGCCAAAATGGGAAAGAAAAAGGATGTGTCGGCTGCTGAGAAGCAACAAATTGTGGAGTGTTTAGGTCAAGGCATGACTACAATCAACATTGTGCGATGATCAGGATGAAGTGTCTTGGCAATCAAGAAGTATGTAGCTGATTCACAGTACACACGTGTGCGTGCTGATAAGGGCAAATTGAGGACTCTTTCCTACAGGCAATTAGGTCAGGTTGAAAGAGCAGCGGCAAAAAAGCCTTGTCATAGCAGCAGACAAGTTTTTGAAGCTGCTTGTGCCTCCAACGTCCCCCGAACAACAAGATGCAGGGTCCTTCAGAGGTTTGCAGCTGTGCATGCGCCATCCTGTCGACCTCCTCTATCCACTTCACACAAGCAGAAACGGCTCCAGTGGGCCAAACATTACATGAAGACTGATTTCAAAACTGTTTTGTTCACGGATGAGTGCCGTGCAGCGCTCGATGGTCCAGATGGATGGAGTGGAGGTTGGCTGGTTGATGGACACCCCACGCAAACACTGCTACAGCGCCAACAAGGAGGAGGTGGAGTAATGTTTTGGGCTGGAATCATGGGGAGAGAGATTGTCGGCCCCTTTAGGATCCCTGAAGGCGCTAAAGATGAACTCCATAATGTATGTGGATTTTCTCAAACAGCACTTCCTGCCATGGTTCAAGAAGAAGAACCGTGTATTTCACAGCAAGATCATTTTTCTGCATGATAATGCACCATCTCATGCTGCACATAAAACATCTGCATCTCTGGCTGATATGGGCATAAAAGGGGACAAACTTATGGTGTGACCCCCATGCTCCCCTGACCTCTACCCCATTCAGAACCTTTGGAGCATCATTAAAAGGAGTGTCTATGATGGCGGGAGGCAGTTCACATCTAAGCAACAGCTCTGGGAGGGTATTCTGTCCTCATGCAAAACAATTGAAGCAGAAACCATCCAAAACCTGACAAATTCAATGGACGAGAGAGTTCAGAAGCTCCTTTCGAACAAGGGGTCCTATGTGAAAATGTAACATCACCTAGAATAAAGTTTTGAGTTGAAAACTGTTTGATTTCAGTTTCTAACAACCTGCTAATGCTTATAATTTCAAAAATGACCATTTTTTTGGTCTTTATTAAAATGAAAAGGTTGATCGAAAAGTTTGGGGGATCTAAGAGTGTGGCAACCCAGTAGTCATGATTACTTCGAATTCTGACAATATGAGGGTCATGCTGCAGGTAGTGCAGCAAGAAGGCACTTATGTGCCTTGCGCATCTCGGAGCCCCAAAATTATTTTCCGGGTTAGATGCAGCTAAAAATTATTTTTAATTTTAAATCTGGTGAAGCTTTAGTATAGATGGCCTAATAGGATCAGTGCTGCACACTGCTATAAAGCCCAAATTATTTTCCAGTCAAGATACAGATAAACATGATTAGTAATTTGAAAGCTTAAAACGGTTGGTAGGGTGATTTTAACCAATCATCAAGCTTTTACTCTCCCCAGGATGACACAGGGGTAGAAAAGTCGTTACGGATCCATGATTTGTTCATCTTTATGAACGTGAGTCTGTCTACATTATCAGTGGAGAGCCGCGTGCGCTTATCTGTCAGCACACCACCAGCAGCGCTGAACACACGTTCAGACAGAACGCTGGCTGCGGGGCATGACAAGATCTCCAAGGCGTAAGTGGCTAGCTCCGGCCATTTAAGATACTTACTTATACTAAGATATACTTTATTTTATTTTATCCCGGAGGAAATTGCGGTATCACAACAGCAGAACACAGATCTCGAACATGACACATATGATAACAAAACATTTGGAATACTTTAGACATTGCTTTTCAGACATTTGTTAAACACCCCCATAGCTGTTGGAACAAACGATCTCCTGTATTTTTCCTTTTTACACCTTAGTTGTATTAGGCGATTGCTGAATGTGCTCTTCTGTTTCGCAAACAGTTCATAAAGCGGGTGTGTGTTGTTGCCCATTATAGCTCTGCACTTCTTCTTAATCCTATCCTCTACCACCTCTTCAAAAGTCCCAAGCTGTAGGCCCACCGTCGCGCTAGCCTTCTTTATAAGTTTGTTGAGCTTGTTGGCGTCAGCAGCACGCACACTGTTACCCCAGCAAATTATTGCCGCAAAGGTGGCACTAGCCACAATGGATTGGTAGAACACCTCAAGCATTTTGCCACACACATTAAAAGACCTTAACTTCCTTAGGAAGTACAATCTACTCATCCCCTTCTTGTAGACCTTCTCCATGTGGCACTTCCAGTCTAGCTTGCTATCCAGGTAAACCCCCAAATATTTGAAACTGTCCACCATCTCCACATCCTGACCGTCAATGGTAACAGGTAGGCATACCTTCTTGCACCTTCCATAGCTCATCACCAACTCCCTGGTTTTCTTAACATTTAGTTCTAGATGGTTAGCCTGGCACCATACTACAAAGTCCGCAACCACCCTTCTATATTCCTCTTCGTCCTGGTCCTTCCCAATACCGCCAACTATCACAGAGTCATCCGAGTACTTCTGGAGGTGACAACGGTCTGATTTATACTGAAAGTCAGCTGTGTACAATGTAAAGAGGAATGGCGACAGCACTGTTCCCTGCGGGGCTCCGACACTGCTCAGTACACTATCTGATGTAGCCGTCCCCCACCTAACAAACTGTGGCCTATCCGACAGGTAGTCAATTATCCAATTCACAAGTCCCTCATCCACCGCCATTTTAATCAACTTTCCTCGCAGTAAGAGTGGCTGTAATGTGTTGAACGCACTAGAGAAATCAAAGAACAAAGCACGCACTGTGGTTCCATCATTGTCCAAAAAGGAATGTACTGTTTGTAGCAGAGACGCTACAGCATCGTCCACACCCAGTCCCTGCCGGTACGCAAACTGAAGAGCATCAGTATGCGCCATCACCCTCGGACACAAGTGAGCAAGTACTATTCTCTCCAAGGACTTCATCGCATGCGATGTTAAGGCCACCGGTCTATAGTCCCCCGGGGAAGCCGGGAAGGTAGTCTTGGGAATCGGCACCAGGCAGGAAGTCTTCCATAGCACTGGTACTCTCTTTGATTGTAAGCTCTGGTTAAAGAGATGCTGGAAGACAGTACATAACTCATTTGCACACACTCTGAGGACACGTGGACTGAGACCGTCAGGCCCTGCTGCTTTGCCAATGGCCAGCTTACTAAACTGGTCCCTCACGTCATTTTTGGAGACCGAGAAATGATCTATTTCACCCCCTGTTAATTTAGCTAGTTGTTCCCCGGCCTCTTCCCCCTTCCCTGCTGCTACCGCACCTTTATTGCTGAATCTATTGAAGAACTGATTCATTTCATTAGCCATTATAAGTCCACCACCCCCCTGCTCCGACCTTGCCTTAAACCCAGTCACTAGCTTCATTCCAGCCCACACCTCTCTGGAGCTTTTTTGTGCAAATTGATTTTCTAATTTAACTCTGAATGCCTCACGGGCAATCTTAATTTTCCCCTTTAGGTCTCGCTGTATAATTTTCAATGCCTCCTTGTCCTTCCTTTTAAAAGCCAGTTTTTTCATGTTTAGTAAATGTTTCAACTCTTTTGTAATCCATGGCTTATTGTTTGCATAACACCGAATCTCTTGAACAGGTACTACAATGTCCATACAGAAGTTGATGTAATCAGTAACTCTGCCAGTAATCTCATTAACATTACAATTCTCTTTCATGGTACACAACACCTCCCAGTCTGTACAGTCAAAGCAGTCTTGTAACGCCTCCTCTGCTGCTGGACACCACTTCCTTATCTTTTTAATTGTCACTGGTTGTTTGCGGACGTCTGGTTGGTAAGCAGGAGACAATAGTATGAGGTTGTGGTCAGATTTCCCCAGGGGGGGTAATGCAGCCGATGAATAAGCATTCTTAACATTAGCAAAGAGGAGATCCAGTGTGTTGTTGTCCCGTGTAGGACATTTGACATATTGATAGAACTTTGGTATTGCAGATGAGATCTTTACTCGATTGAAATCCCCAGAAATTACAGTTAGAGAGTTTGGGTGTTTAGTCTGAAGCCGGGCCATCACCCTTGACAACACATCCCCAGCAGCCTCTGGGTTCGCAGATGGTGGTATATACATCACAACTACAATAACAAGAGTGAATTCTCTAGGCAGATAGTAAGGCCTGAGGCCCACTGCTAACAGTTCAATATTTGGACAGCAATGTTTCTCCTTAACAGTTACATGCCCCTGATTGCACCATCTGTTGTTAATGTAGAGTATCACTCCTCCACCTTTTTTCTTGCCGCATCTAACTCTCTCTCTATCAGCCCGAACCATTTGAAACCCTGGTACCGAGACACATGAATCTGGGACCTCCTCATGCAGCCAGGTTTCTGTAAAGCACATGAGACTGCATTCCCTAAACTCCTTCTGGGTCTTACTCAGAGCCAGCAGTTCATCCGACTTATTTCCCAGCGATCGTACGTTACCCATGATAATGGATGGGACCACTGGTTTAAACCTTCTCCTCCAGGACTTGATCTTCTTGCCTGCTCTGCAGCCTCTGAAAGGTCTCCTTATTTCCCGTGGAACATTCAGTATTGCCACTGCTGGAGAAGACTTTATCCTGCGCAGTTCCAGAAGACGATCCCTAGAATACACTGCTCGTTTAGCAACAGACCTAGGGTCCACCATCCCGTCATTATTTCCACCCGTCACACCAGTTCTCTCCATGGCAAATCGTATACAGTGACCTCCACCGCTCACATATGGCTGTATCCCTGTCACAGGCTGTGGGTAGCAGCATGCATCCTTCAGTAGCATTAGCTGAGATGGTCCGTATTGCGTGCCCCAGAGTGTCTGTACCTGCAGGAGACTTGTAAGTGGTGGAAGAAGATCCAGGTGCAGATCTCGTGCTGTGTGCCCAGCAGCAGTTGATAGTGTGGGAAGTGTTGTATCTTCCATCCCCAATAGACGAGTATACAGGAACGTTGCAATCCAGAGAAGGTAATAAAATAATAAAATAAAATAAAATAACTGTAACAAAACTGTAACTAAAATAAAGTAGAAGCTTCTGCTGCTGCAATGGGCTGCCAGTAGTCCGGCGCCGTATTGTCTCCACAATCTAGCAGAGAGGCAGACAGGCATGTCCACACCCTCCGATTTATCCAGATTGGAAGCCCAAAAAGAGCAAGGGTCCAGTGACACAGTCGTGGCTTCAATGTTTACTTGGAGATACTCCTGTACCATCATCTCTAGGCGTTGACTATGTGTCAGACTTCTTGTCTCCTGTGGCCTTGCAAAGGATGGGCTAAAAAAGTGGTGAAATGATTCCGCAAAATTGATGTTACCAGCAGATACTGTGGTTCTGTTACGGTTTGAGTGCTGAACACTTGACGGTCCCACGGTTGGCAAGTTGGAACTGTGAGATTCACTACGTGCACCACTGGTATTTTGTGGAAAAGCACATGTAAGATTCTGCAACAGTCTCTGCTGATACTCCTGCATGCGTGCATCCCTTTCTATGGCAGGAATAATTTCTGCAAATTTACTTTTGTACCGGGGATCTAACAGTGTGGCAACCCAGTAGTCAGGATTATTTCTAATTCTCACAATTCGAGGGTCATGTTGCAGGTAGTGCAGCAAGAAGGCACTCATGTGTGTTGCGCATCCAGGAGCACCAAGTCCCTGTTGTGTTGGTGGCGAGGTAACAATCATGCTTCCTTCCTCTGTCCTCTCCCCCCAACCTCGCACAACAGAAATGTGATCAAGGTCTCCCTCATCTGATGAGTCTTCCATCAGTTCGTCCTCCACTTCTTCCTGGGCTCCTGCACCTTCCTCACTAGTTTGGCTGCTACCATGCGCCCTGGTAAAACCATCTCCCCCACCCTCACATGCCTGCCGCCTTGGTGCTGCCGACCGTCTGGACCTTGCAGATGTTAGCCCTTCCGCATACAACTCCTCCTCCTCTACTTCCTCCACCTCCTCTTGTGCCACCACCTGACTCCGAATTCTGTTTAACATGTGCTCCAGCATGTAAATCACCGGAATAGTCATGCTGATAATGGCATCGTCAGCACTAAACATCTTCGTCGCCATTTCAAAACTGTGCAGAAGGGTGCATAGGTCCCTGATCTGAGACCACTCCTCCAGCGTGATTTGCCCCACCTCTGAATCTCGTTGGCCCAGGCTATACGTCAGAACGTATTGCACCAGGGCTTGTCGGTGCTGCCACAGTCGCTGCAACATGTGCAGAGTTGAATTCCACCGGGTAGGCACATCGCATTTTAGCCGGTGAAGTGGCAGGCCCAACGACTTCTGTAGAGATGTAAGTCGCTGAGCTGCGGGATGCGAACGGCGGAAGTGAGCACACAGCGACCGTGCCCTCTGCAGAAGGCCATCTAGTCTGGGATAGTGGGCTAAAAATTGCTGGACAACCAGGTTCAACACGTGAGCCATACAAGGCACGTGTGTGACATTGCCCCGGCGAAGGGCCGCACCCAGGTTTGCAGCATTGTCGCACACGGCCTTCCCTGGTTTCAGGTCCAGTGGAGACAACCATTCATGAAATTGGTTCTCCAGAGCTGACCACAACTCCTCAGCTGTGTGACTCACATTTCCCAGACATTTCAATGTAAAAACCGCCTGATGACGTTGAGCCCTACTGCCAGCATAGTAAGGAGGTGTGCAGGATCCCTTCTGTGCAGATAGAAAGCTTGTGGCATGACCAGGCAGGCTTTGGGTGCAGGTGGAAGACCGAGAGGAGGTTGAGGAGGCAGAAGCAGTGGAGGAACTTTGACATAAAGAGGATTGACGCACAACTCGTGGGGACGGCAAGACTTGGACAGCAGCCCCTTGTCCTGCTGTCACCATAGTTACCCAGTGCCCAGTCAGCGACATGTAACGCCCCTGTCCATGCCTACTCGTCCAAGTGTCTGTGGTGAAATGCACCCTGTCACACACAGAGTTTCTCAAAGAAGCGGTGATGTTGTGTGCGATATGCTGGTGGAGCGCAGGCACACCTTTCTTTGAGAAGTAGTGCCGACTGGGCATCTGGTACTGGGGCACTGCGACGGACATAAGGTCTCGAAAATCCTCTGTGTCCACCAGGCGGAAAGGCAGCATTTCTGTAGCCAAGAGCTTGCAGATGGTGAAATTCAACCTCTTAGCTTTCTCATGGCTAGGAGGAAATGGTCTTTTACTTGTCCACATCTGAGGGACCGAGGGCTGGCTATTGTGCTTAGACGGGGTTGATAAGGGTGTCCCCGGCAAACTGCCGGTCTGTGAGGAAGATGCAGGCGGACATGTTAGGTTGCCTTGATCCAAAGGTGGTGCTATCGATGTCGGACAGCGCTCAACACCAGCTGGTGTTACCACCTCCAAAGAAAATGATGACCTGCCAATCACGCTGGCTGTTGCGGGTAAAGAGGTGGCAGGTCTGTGCCCCAAAACAGGTGTGACTGCTGTCCCCCCAGTCACAGAGGATGAAGAGGCCGCGGATGCACAAGATATGGCAGACGGTGATTGGCCCGGCCGGCTAGGCCGCATTGTAGCACACTGAGCTTCCCACTGCAACTTATGCTTCATGTCCATGTGCCGGTTCATGCATGAAGTACTCAAACTATGTATTTTTTGGCCTCTACTTAGCTTTTGCTGACAAATGTTACAGATAACACGAGTTGGGTCATCTTTATCGATCTGAAAAAATGCCCAGGCTATGCAAGGCTTAGCACGCATGCGACCTGAAGAGCCACCACGACTTGTGGTGAGAGGCAGAGTTGTGTTTGAGGATGCAGTTGTTGACGTGCTTCCAGTACTACGTCTCTGTCCAGGAAGGCGCAACCTGACCTCGTCGTCACTAGCATCTTCCTCCACCTCCTCTGCTGACCTCATCTCTTGGCTGACTGTGGGTTGACAGTAAGTGGGATCTCCGACCTCATCATCATCACCCTGTGCGTTATCACACCCGTCGTCCTCAGAGCCAACCTGTTCCTGCCCTGACAAAAAACTAAAGTTGTCGCTCCAATCAGGTATTTGAGTCTTATCATCGTCTTCCTCATTGTCTCCACCAACAGGAGTTACAGTTTGGGAATGAGGGTCTACATTATGGTCAGAACCTTCTGCGTCTGGTCCTGGATCCGACTCATAAAGATTCTGGGCATCAGTGCAGATCATTTCCTCGTCTGGATTCACAGAAGCGCTGGAGTCGACCTCTGATTCCCAGGCTATAGTATGAGTAAACAGCTCTGCAGACTCAACCATCTGTTCTACCTCATACTCAGACGGGCAGCTGGAGATTTGGGAGCTGTGAGGAAGCAAGTGCGATTTGGGTGACACCTTTGAGGACTGGAGTATTTGTGATGTTGAAGTTGATGTGGAGGAGAGCCCACTTAAAGGAGCACTTGATATCCGTTGAAGCACCTGCTGTTTTTGTGCCTCATCTGGAATTTGTAGCGATTGACGTGGCCGTAAGAAAGGGATCTTATCACATTGTCCGCTAAAAGAAGTAGACATTTTAGTTTGGCTGGAAGATGGTCTTTCTTCTGCAGATGTTACTGTTGCTTTAACACCTACCCCATGGACACAACCTTTTTATCCCTTCCCAACACGCCTATTCCCCTTTCCACCAGCAGCAGGCCTTTTTCCACTCATTTTGGTGGTTAACTAATTCACAACTCTGGAGTTGTTTGCACAAAAAAACAATGGATGGTAACCGAGCAGAGCTGAGTGGCCAAACTGTGGTATTAGGCCAAAACTATTGGCTGGGTTAGATGCAGAAAAAAATTATTTTGAATTTGCAACCTGATGGAGGTCAGTATAGATGGACTAATACAAATAGTCCCACACACTGCTAGAAGCCCAAATATTTTTTCAGAGGTACTGTAGATGCAGATAAAAATTATTTTTAATTTGCAACCTGATGGAGGTCAGTATAGATGGACTAATAGACCAAGTCCCACACACTGCTAGAAGCCCAAATATTTTTTCAGAGCTAGATGCAGAAAAAAATTATTTTTAATTTGCAACCTGATGGAGGTCAGTATAGATAGACCAATAGACCAAGTCCCACACACCGCTAGAAGCCCAACTATTTTTTCAGAGCTAGATGCAGAAAAAAATTATATTCAATTTGCAACCTGCTGGAGGTCAGTATAGAAGGACTAATAGAACAAGTCCCACACACTGCTAGAAGCCCAAATATTTTTTCAGAGCTAAATTAAGAAAAAAATTATTTTTAATTTGCAACCTGATGGAGGTCAGTATAGATGGACTAATAGACCAAGTCCCACACACTGCTAGAAGCCCAAATATTTTTTCAGAGCTAGATGCAGAAAAAAATTATTTTTAATTTGCAACCTGATGGAGGTCAGTATAGATGGACTAATAGACCAAGTCCCACACACCGCTAGAAGCCCAAATATTTTTTCAGAGCTAGATGCAGAAAAAAATTATTTTTAATTTGCAACCTGATGGAGGTCAGTATAGATGGACTAATAGACCAAGTCCCACACACTGCTAGAAGCCCAAATATTTTTTCAGAGCTAGATGTAGAAAAAAATTATTTTTAATTTGCAACCTGATGGAGGTCAGTATAGATGGACTAATAGACCAAGTCCCACACACCGCTAGAAGCCCAAATATTTTTTCAGAGCTAGATGCAGAAAAATATTATTTTTAATTTGCAACCTGATGGAGGTCAGTATAGATGGACTAATAGACCAAGTCCCACACACTGCTAGAAGCCCAAATATTTTTTCAGAGCTAGATGCAGAAAAAATTATTTTTAATTTGCAACCTGATGGAGGTCAGTATAGATGGACTAATAGACCAAGTCCCACACACCGCTAGAAGCTCAACTATTTTTTCAGAGCTAGATGCAGAAAAAAATTATATTCAATTTGCAACCTGCTGGAGGTCAGTATAGAAGGACTAATAGAACAAGTCCCACACACTGCTAGAAGCCCAAATTTTTTTTCAGAGCTAAATGAAGAAAAAAATTATTTTTAATTTGCAACCTGATGGAGGTCAGTATAGATGGACTAATAGACCAAGTCCCACACACTGCTAGAAGCCCAAATATTTTTTCAGAGCTAGATGCAGAAAAAAATTATTTTTAATTTGCAACCTCATGGAGGTCAGTATAGATGGACTAATAGACCAAGTCCCACACACTGCTAGAAGCCCAAATATTTTTTCAGAGCTAGATGCAGAAAAAAATTATTTTTAATTTGCAACCTGATGGAGGTCAGTATAGATGGACTAATAGACCAAGTCCCACACACTGCTAGAAGCCCAAATATTTTTTCAGAGCTAGATGCAGAAAAAAATTATTTTTAATTTGCAACCTGATGGAGGTCAGTATAGATGGACTAATAGACCAAGTCCCACACACCGCTAGAAGCCCAAATATTTTTTCAGAGCTAGATGCAGAAAAAAATTATTTTTAATTTGCAACCTGATGGAGGTCAGTATAGATGGACTAATAGACCAAGTCCCACACACTGCTAGAAGCCCAAATATTTTTTCAGAGCTAGATGCAGAAAAAAATTATTTTTAATTTGCAACCTGATGGAGGTCAGTATAGATGGACTAATAGACCAAGTCCCACACACCGCTAGAAGCCCAAATATTTTTTCAGAGCTAGATGCAGAAAAAAATTATATTCAGTTTGCAACCTGATGGAGGTCAGTATAGATGGACTAATAGAATGATGCTATGCCCAAAAGATTTTACTTCACTAGGTGCAGTAAAAAAATTGGTATTCTATACACAGGTGTTATATCTTGCAACACAGATAGGCTACTCCACTGACTAACACACTCTGCAATAGGCCAAAAAGGATTAGCTTTGCTAGATTCAGCCAAATGCTGTGAAAAAAACTTGCACAGCACTGGCACAGACCTGCCTGGCAAAAACTGATAGGAACTCATGTAACCTAGTCCTGAAAAGGACTCCAATTACAATTAGTCTTTACTCCCACAACCTATCTATTTAAGAGCACAGACCTCCCTGATAAAAGTCGTAGGAAATGCTGTAACCTAGTCCTTAAAAGGACTGCAATCACAACTATTCCCTACTCCCAAGCTATCTGTATATTTGTGCGAAAATTGGCTTGAAATTAACAAGGTATAGCGCACACAGCAACAGCGGTGCCGTCTAACACGCAGCTGCAGCAGTGAGAAAATGGTGGCGACGGGGAAAATGGCTTGGTCTTATAGGGCAAGGACATGTGACATACACTGCCAATGACACATGCCCTTGCTTGTGTGAAAAAAAGCACTTCGCTCCGTGTGTGCGCTGCTGATAGGCTGACAGATTGCACCTCCCCACTGCAAATGCGGGAAAGAGAAAAAAAAATGGAGATCTTCATTGTTCCTGCAGAGATCCATCCCCTGCCCCTCCCCCCACCCCGCTGTACACTCAAACTGCGTATTAACATTAATTTTCATCATTACTGAGAAAAAATCCAGTTATGATTTTGGTGCACGAACAGTTATCGAACATAACCTCGAACAGCCGAATTTTTATCAAATTGTTCGTGTTCGCCGAACGGCTCGAACACCGCCCAAAACAGCTCGAATTTGAGATTGGCGAACAGTTCGAGTAGAACAACGCTCATCTCTAGTCGTTACATATCGTCCTGGGTCAAAAAATGTAAAGGCGGATGCCTTATCTCGTAGTTTCCCTGGGGCCGGGAATACGGACGACCCGATTCCTATCCTTCAGGAGGGGGTGGTGGTTTCGGCAGTATGCTCTGAGCTGGAGGAGGAGGTATTGGAGGCTCAGGGGGACGCCCCTGTTGGACCTCCGGGGAGACTGTTTGTTCCAGATCAGTTGCGACAAAAGGTGATCGAGGCACACCGTAACTCAGTTTTTGCAGGACACCCGGGGAGTAGAGCAACTGTGGATCTCCTCTCGCGTCGGTTTTGGTGGCCTAATTTACATAAGGAGGTGGTAACTTTTGTCGCGTCCTGTGGGGTTTGTGCGCGCTCTAAGACCTCACATACCCGTCCGTCTGGGGCCCTCTTACCTTTGAAGATCCCGGAGCGTCCTTGGACTCATCTGTCTATGGACTTTATTACGGACCTCCCTCCGTCTTCAGGTAAAACGGTCATACTCGTTGTAGTGGACAGGTTCAGCAAGATGGCACATTTTATCGCTCTTCCGGCTATCCCTAATGCTAAAACTCTTGCGCAGGTGTTCATTGGGGAGATTGTGAGGCTTCACGGGGTACCCTCCGAGGTGGTGTCTGATCGGGGGTCTCAGTTTGTGTCCAAGTTCTGGAAGGCGTTTTGTGCACGGCGGGGGATGCATTTGTCGTTCTCATCGGCTTTTCATCCTCAGACCAATGGTCAGACGGAACGTATGAACCAGAGCTTGGAGACATATCTCCGGTGTTTTGTGTCAGAGAACCAGGAGGACTGGGCTTCTTTCTTACCTCTGGCAGAGTTTGCTCTTAATAATAGGCGGAGCGAGTCCACTGGTAAGTCCCCGTTTTTTGGGGCATATGGTTTTCACCCCCAGTTTTGTACTTTCAGTAGGGGGGGCTCTTTGGGGGTTCCTGAGGAGGAATGATTTTCCTCATCACTCGCTTCAGTATGGAGAGGGGTGCTGAAGAATCTGAATACTATGTGGAACCGATACAAACGTATGGCTGATAGGAGGAGAGTGTCTGGTCCGGACCTAAGTGTGAACGATCGGGTATGGTTGTCTACCAGGAATATAAAACTTAAGGTTCCCTCCTGGAAACTGGGTCCCAGGTTCATCGGGCCGTACAGAATCAGTTCTATTATTAATCCGGTGGCATTCCGTCTTGACCTCCCCCCTACGTTTAAAATTCACAACGTGTTCCACAGATCGTTGCTTAAGAGGTATGTGGCGCCGGTGGTACCGTCACCTTTACCTCCCCCTCCAGTGGTGGTCAAGGGTAACTTGGAGTTCCAGGTATCGAGGGTCATCGATTCACGCTTTAATCGCCGGTCTCTTCAGTACCTGGTTCATTGGAAAGGGTATGGTCCTGAGGAGAGGATGTGGGTTCCTGCGTCGGATATTAACCAGACCGATTAGTTCGGGCCTTCCACACGACTCACCCTGATAAACCTGGCCCTGAGGGTCCGGAGGCCCCTCGTAGAAGGGGGGGTACTGTCACGGGTGTGTCGCCACGAAGATCGTCACGATTACACAGCCTGACTTCTCGCAGCTGACTTTTTGGTGCTTTGTGTTTTTCGGCAGTGAGGGAGTTAATTCTCTCTCTCTCTGTGCTAGACGAGGTCCAGCCTTGCCCAGCTGCAATCAATGCTGCTGTAGTGAGACTCCTTCAAATGCCTGCTGGTCTGTTAGGGAAGTGTCGGTGAAAGCATTTCATGCAGACTAACAGAGCGGATCATGGTATTTGGAGTTTCAGAGATAAGTGTATTTGGAATGTTTTTTCCCTTCCTCGCTTTATCATTTATCTCCTTTCCCGTTGGTGTTCCCTCTGTTGTAGTTGTGTAGTTTTTGTATGCAAGGTGGTTTTGGTTTTTCCCTTGTACTGTCTCGTTCGTCTAAGTACTGTGTGTGGGCATATTATTACTTGTCCCCTTTTGTTGTGATCGGGGTCCTTCTCAGGACTAGATTACTTAGGTGCAGGGATCCTCAGGAGGTAGGGGTTACGCTGGCGGCCTGGACCTCTGTACCTTTAACAGTACCTCCAGGTTGAGGGATTAGTCAGGGCCCCAGCTTAGGGTCAGCTTAGGCCCCCTACCTCCAGTATACAGAGACAGCGTGACAGAGACATCCGTCTTTTGGGTCATTCTCCAAATTGGTTTCGGCTGTGCCTGAGGAGGAGAGTTTTTCCGGTGATTTGGAGAGAGTTTGGACGGATGTGCGTGGTAATCTTCAGGAGGCTAACAAAAAATCTAAGAGGTACTTTGAAAGGAAACGGCAAGAGGTTTTGTTTGCTGTTGGTGACATGGTTTGGTTGTCCTCTAAGAATCTGCGATTGAGGATTCCTTCTAAAAAATTGGGTCCCAAGTTCGTAGGGCCCTTTAAGGTGCTTCAGATAGTTAACCAATCTGCTGTTAGGTTGGAGGTTCCTACGTCCTGGAAGATTAACCCGGTGTTTCATGTTTCTCTGTTGAAAAAAGCTGATGTGTCTGATGGTGATGCCTCTGCCACTGTTCCTCCGGTGGTGGAGGACGGGGAATATGAAATTTCCCGCATCCTAAATTCTAGACGGTATAGAGGGAGTTTGCAGTATCTCATCGCTTGGAAGGGTTTCGGACCTGAGGATAACTCATGGGTGAGGGCGGATGATGTTTCTGCTTCCAGACTTGTCAGAGCGTTTCACAGGAGGTTTCCTGGTAAGCCTGGGCCTAGGGGATCCGGAGGATCCTCTTAGAAGAGGGGGTACTGTTAGAACTCTCCTGTTAGGTTTTTTTTAGTTTGCTGGTCACATGACCATTTTTGCCTATTTAATCTGGCTCCGCCCTCCTGGTCTTGCTGGACTTCATTGTATTTACTACTCTTGAGCTAGCTTGGTGCTCTTTTGCCGTTCTCTGTTAGTTTTGCTAGGTCTTCTGACCTCTATGCTTTTTGTTGTGTGTTTGTCTTTGACTGCTATTATTTCTGCTAGGAGGTGTCCAACTTATCACAGTCCCTAGTTCTTGTAGGGATCCCTCCCTCACATCTATAGGTCTTCGTTCAGACTAGCCGAGGACTTTAACGGGTCTGATCGCAGGATCAGGTTCCCCGTTACATCGTAGGGATCTAGTTTAGTTCTATTGTAGGGACAGTTCTCCTGTCTTTCCTTAGTCCCTGTAGCAGATCATAACACTGACCTCCACGTCTCTTCTGAGGGGCATTAAAAGCGTATTGTTAAGCTACTGGGACCTCCACAACTCTTCAAACGGGCATTGCATTTCCTCATAATTTTTGGAAGCTTTTGCTTGGAAGGCATAAGCAAATACTATGGGAGACCCACTCCCCAATAATGGGACTAATGTTTGTAATATGCTGTACTGCATGGCTCTTGTAAGGGGCATTGCAAGTTGCTCCATCCTAATTTTTGGAAGCATTTGCTTGGAAGGCATAAGTAAAGACTATGGGAGACCCACTCCCCAATAACAGGACTAATGTTTGTAATATACTGTACTGCATGGCTCTTGTAAGAGGCATTGCAAGTTGCTCCGTACTAATTTTTGGAAGCTTTTGCTTGGAAGGCATAAGCAAATACTTTGGGAGACCCACTCCCCAATAATGGGACTAATGTTTGTAATATGCTGTACTGCATGGCTCTTGTAAGAGGCATTTCAAGTTGCTCCGTCCTAATTTTTGGAAGCTTTTGCTTGGAAGGCATAAGCAAATACTATGGGAGACCCACCCCCCAATAATGGGAATAATGTTTTTAAGATGCTGTACTATATGGCTCTTGTAAGGGGCATTAGAACCATCTTGTTAAGCTACTTAGCCCTTTACTTCTCTTCCAAGAGGCGTTAAAACCGTCTTGTTAAATCACTCTGAACTCCACAGCTCTTCCAAGGGGTATTAAAACCGTCTTGTTAAGCTACTGTGACCTCCACGTCTCTCCCACGGGGCATTGATATTGTCTTTTTATTCCACTGCGACCTCCACCACTCTTCAAAGGGGCATTAAAACCGTCTTGTTAAGCTACTGTGACCTCCACGTCTCTTCCAAGGGGCATTGATATTGTCTTTTTATTCCACTGCGACCTCCATCACTCTACAAAGGGGCATTAAAAGCGTCTTGTTATACAACTCTGACCTTCACGTCTCTTCTGAGGGGCATTAAAAGCGTCTTGTTAAGCTACTGAAACCTCCATGACTCTTCAAACGGGCATTGCATTTCCTAATCATTTTTGGAAGCTTTTGCATAAGCAAATACTATGGGAGACTCACTCCCCAATAATGGGACTAATGTTTGTAATATGCTGTACTGCATGGCTCTTGTAAGAGGCATTGCAAGTTGCTCCATCCTAATTTTTGGAAGCTTTTGCTTGGAAGGCTTAAGCAAATACTATGGGAGACCCACTCCCCAATAATGGGAATAATGTTTTTAAGATGCTGTACTGTATTGCTCTTGTAAGGGGCATTAAAAGCATCTTGTTATACCACTCTGACCTCCACGTCTCTTCTGAGGGGCATTAAAACCATCTTGTTAAGCTACTGTGACCTCCACGTCTCTTCCAAGGGGCATTGATATTGTCTTTTTATTCCACTGCGACCTCCATCACTCTACCAAGGGGCATTAAAACCGTCTTGTTAAGCTATCGTGATTTGCACGTCTCTTCCAAGGGGCATTAACACCGTCTTGTTAAACCACTCTGAACTCCACAGCTCTTCCACAGGGCATTAAAACCGTCTTGTTAAGCTACTGTGACCTCCATGTCTCTTCAAAGGGGCATTAAAAGCGTCTTCTTAAGCCACTCTGAACTCCACAGCTATTCCTATGGGCATTGAAATATTGTTTTTAATTACCTTATCTCTAATCTCCACGACTCTTCCAACGGCCATTGCATTTCCTCCTAATTTTAGTCAGCTTTTGCTTTTCAATGCAAAGGTGAAAACTAAGACACACTATAATGAGTAGAAGGTTTTTAGTATGCTGTAATCCACGTCTGTTTCAAGGGGCATTGCAGTTCCTCCTAATTTTTGGAAAGCCTTCCATTCACTGCTTAGGCCAACAGTGCACAGGAGACCCAGTTGCTATAAATGGAAAAAAAGGTTTAGTTAAGGCCCTCTGACTATCATGTCATTTCCAAGGGGCATTGGATTGCCTCAAAATTTTTGGTAGGCATTGCACTCACTGTATGCCCTTTAACTGTGTAGCCGAACCGCTCCTTTTGGTACAGAAACATATCCTACAAGACATATGTGGCTGACTGGCCTGATATTGATGTGAATGGTCCCTGTTCCTCCTGCTCTTTCTCCTTTGCCACTACCTCATCCATCATTTATCACCTGAAGCTTTGTTTTAACGGGAGTCATAGAACTTAGATAGTAGCAGGAAAACATCCAGCAATCCTCGGATATGTGCCAAAACGCTGACCAATTCAGGCCTAGCCGCTACTACATACATGCGCTTGCATTCCTTGAAAACTAAGCAGATGCTAACGTCTATCATCCTCATCATGCTCATCACCTTGGCACTCTCAATTCTCCTGATGGAGAAGCCAGGGACCACCGGAGGTTTCTGGTTCTCTGGTGGGCTCGTCCAATGCTGCCCTAAAGCAGGCCGGGCTAAGAAAAGTGTGTGGGGGGAAGTTCCAAGGAGAAATAGGGGCGGCTGGGGACCGTTTATGGACACCCGGCTGCCCCCAGGTGGCTGGGGACCATGTGTGGACACCCGGCCGCCGGGTGGCTGGGGACTGAGTATGGATTCCAGGCCGCCAACGCAGCCATAACGTGGTGGCCAGATTCCGCTTCCACATGCCTAAAAGGCCCAATTTCAAGTTCAAGCAAGCAAGCAGTATGTAATTGCAGCCTGGGGGTGGGTAGGTGGGTAGCAGCCTGCATACTTGCGCTTGCATTGCAAGGAATGGGAGAGATATAATTGAACACTACCCTGGGACAACGACTTGAACGGGGATAGTTGCAAGTCTGCAACGACAGGTGCAGGGTGGGAGGCATCTTCATATGTACCATGAAAAGGGGTTTGGCATGCACACACTACAGCGGAATAGGCTGTCCTTCCCACTAAATGCACTGGGTAGGGCACAGGTAATGTTTTGGCATGCGCACTTAATCTTATGTATAAGGCACACCGGGACAAATAGGGGCGGCTGGGGACTGAGTATGGATACCTCGCTGACGAAGCAGCCATGAGGTAGTGGCCAGCTTCGGCCTCCTCCAAACTAAAAGGCCCAATTTCAAGTGCAAGCAAGCAAGCAGTATGGTATTGCAGCCTGGGGGTGGGTGGGTGGCAGGCTGCACACTTACGCTTGCATTCCAAGAAAACAAAGCAGATGTTAACTTGTATCATCATCATCATGCTCCTCACCTTGGCACTCTCAACTCCCCTGATGGAGAAGCCAGGGCCCACCGGAGGAGTCTGGTTCTCTGGTGGGCTCGTCCAATGCTGCCCTAAAGCAGGCCGGGCTAAGAAAAGTGTGTGGGGGGAAGTTCCAAGGAGAAATAGGGGTGGCTGGGGACCGTTTATGGACACCCGGCTGCACCCAGGCGGCTGGGGACCGAGTATGGACCAGGCGGCTGGGGACCGTGTGTGGACACCTGGCCGCGGGGTGGCTGGGGACTGAGTATGGACACCCGGCCGCCGGACGGCTGAGGACGGAGTATAGATTCCAGGCCGCCAACCAGCCATGACGTGGTGGCCAGATTCCGCCTCCACATGCCTAAAAGGCCCAATTTCAAGTGCAAGCAAGCTAGCAGTATGGTATTGCAGCCTGGGGGTGGGTGAGTGGTTGGCTGCATATTTGCGCTTGCATTACAAGGAATGGGGGAGGTACAATTGAAGAGTGCCCTGGGACAAGAACTTGCACGGGGATAGTTGCAAGTCTGCATCTTCTGATGCGGCAAGGATGACATCTGAAGGGCACACTTTTAGGCAGTGACCTGGGTGTCAGAGATGCTTCCAGGGGTCTTCCCCATGCTGTTTCCATGTCTTTTCAGCACTGTATGCATGTGTCACACAGCACATGGCCAGATAAGGTTGTAAAATGTTTAAATGACATTTCCAGGTGAATGCATTTATCACGGTTGAAAGCAATACAAAAGTGCAAAAACGCAAAAAAATGCTACTTGTGAACATAGCCCAAGGTGTGGAGGAGTATTTTTTGGGGGGTTATTTATTTTACTTTATACACAAGTCTTTACCCTGAAAAGGAACTTCCTTAACATATTTCACAGCAAAGCAGTTTCAGTTTCGTTTTTGAATGTTTTATTGTGAGCCCTTAAAAGTGGCTTAATTCCCCTGACCACGTTGTTGACAGCAGTGACCTGGGTGTCAGAAATGCTTCCTGGGGTGATCCTCATGCTGTCCCCATGTAATTTGAGCACTGTCACTATTGCTTTGGGCACTTGTTAGGCTTTTAAAAGACTGCCGGGGGTGCCACCGCAAAAATGCTCGGGTCTCCCATAGACTAACACTGGGCTCGTTGCTCGGGTCGAGCACCCGAGTATCACGGCGAGCTCGGGCCGAGCTTCGAGCACCCGAGCATTTTAGTGCTTGCTCAACACTAGATATAACTAGTCACGGGCGAGCATGCTCACTACTGCTCGGTGCTCGCCCGAGTATCTCACTACTCAAGATGCTCGGCGCTTGCCGAGTATTTCCACGGTTGCTCGACGGGAGCTCGGGTCCCCTCCCTGCATGTTTGGCGCTCTTTAGAGTGCCAATCAACATGCAGGGATTGCCTGCCACTCATTGTAATGCCGCAGCCATGGTGGTTGTGGCATTACAGTGATTGGCCAGCCGCACAGCGTCATCAGGTCTATATCAGACCTTGCGCCACTGTGCTTGTCAAAGTCACTCCGGAATCAGGCAGAGTAGGGAGAGGTGCTGCTGCGTGAGGGAGAGATTTGCTTGTGTATTAGGTATTGTAAGGAGAAAAACCATACATTACACATATCCATCTCAACAAACAGTCCATTTGAGGACTAACTAATCCATCTGCAGAGATATCAGGCAGGCAGTGTATATAGGCAGGCAGGGTATATAGCAGACTGCAGTGCATATAGCACAAGAGGCTCCATTCGAACTCTGCCTTCTGCTGCTGTTAGATATTTCTATACAAAGGCCCTGGTCCCAGGGGCCAGGAATACTTTTTTTGGATCTTTATCCTCATTATTTGCTTAAAAAGCAATCCAGAGAACACCATTTTTCTGCGCCATTTGCTTGTTGGCACTGCAGAATACAGCCAGGTCCTTTCCATATTACAGTGCTAGAAATCCAGCTATTTAAAACGGTGTTTTGTCCGTTAAATTGATCACATATACGTTGTCAGAAAATACTGCCATTTCTGGCCTCCATTAAAAATTTCCTTTAGTGTGTCAGTGAAGCAATTCACACAAGTTTGCTGTTCAAACTTCTTAAATACAGGCCAGGTACTTAAAACTGTGTTTTCTCGGTCACTCGGATCACATATACGTTGTCAGAAAATACTGCCATTTCTGACCTCCATTAAAAATTTCTTTCAGTGTATCAGTGAAGCAATTCACACCAGTTTGCGCTTCAAACTACTTACCTACATGCCAGGTATTTAAAACTCTGTTTTCTCCGTCACACGGATCACATATACATTGTCAGAAAATACTGCCATTTCTGGCCTCCATTAAAAAATTCTTTCAGTATGTCAGTGAAGCAATTCCCACCAGTTTGCTGTTCCAACTACTTACCTACAGGCCAGGTATTTAAAACTCTGTTTTCTCCGCCACACGGATCACATATACGTTGTCAGAAAATACTGCCATTTCTGGCCTCCATTAAAAATTTCCTTTATTGTGTCTGTCACGATACTAGTGGATTCAACATGACACCAGTAGCTAGGTCAAAGAGACTGCAGACACAAGGGTTAAACAAGCGATATTGTATTGATGATTTGAATGCAATACAGCATAGAAGTTCAGACGAGTCTTTAGCCAATCCAACAGACAATAGCGGCAGAGCTTACACTCGGCAATATAGCATGCAAAGTCACTGAGCAATGAGAGCACCAAGATGTCCGGCACTGACAGACTCTCTTGCAGAGCAGAGGAACACAAGCTGGCGGGAGTTCTTACATAACCGCAGGTGTAGTCAGGTCGGAAATTTCTGAAGTCGGGTGTTAGCAATTACTCGGTCACCAGGTGGGGATCCAGACGTGCAGGTCGGCAGAGGACTCGGCCGTTAGGAAAGGACCAACAGGGACCGTAAGTCCAGGCTTGAGACTGCAGAGGAACAAGGTCCACAACATAATACACAAGCAAAGAAACAGAACAGGTGCTGACTTTATATATAGCTTTGGCAGGAAGCAAGATGGCCGATGTGAAACATAAAGATCCATGTTAACTAAGGGCAAAAGAAACAACAGATTCCAGGCCTAGATCCTGACATTACTCCCACCTCAAGAACGGCCTCAGGACGCTCCCAGATCAGGCTTGCAAGGGTACCTTTGATGGAACTGCTCAATCAATCGGGATGCATTAATATTATCCACGGGTTCCCAGGAATTCTCCTCTGAAGAATAGCCTTGCCAGTTAATCAAGTACTGCAATCGATTTCTGTAGATTCTCGAGTTCAGAATCCTTTCAACGATAAACTGTTCTTGACCATCCACGAGAATGGGATCAGGAGGAGGAGATGAACGTCCTGGAAAAGGATTTGGTACTACAGCCTTAAGTAAGGAAGTATGAAAGACAGGATGTATCCTCATAGTTCTTGGGAGTTTTAAGCGACATGCAACAGCACCTACCAACCCACTGATCCTAAAGGGACCGATGTACTTTTGTCCCAACTTAGGGGAAGGGATCTTCATCTTTAAATTTTTTGTAGACAACCAGACTAAATCTCCTACCTTAAACGTTGGTGTTGGTTTGCGAAATCTGTCAGCTGCCTTCTTGTACCTATCTTGTGCCGAAAGCAAAGTCTCTTTCAGAAGTTCAAGGTTCTGCTGAAGTGAAGAGATCCTGTCGGCAACTGGTGGTAACTATGTATCTACCAGTAATCTGGGAAGAATGCTAGGGTGATATCCCAAGTTAGCGTAAAATGGTGACTGCTTGGTGGAAGCACTCTGGGCATTATTATATGAAAATTCGGCCAATGGGAGTAGTCTTACCCAATCATCTTGTAAATGGCCAACGTAACAGTGAAGGTATTGCTCTAATGTTTGATTGGTACGTTCTGTCTTCCCGTTAGACTGTGGGTGGATAGCAGAAGAATAATGAACCTCAATGCCTAATGCCGAACAAAAGCTTCGCCAGAACTTTGAAGTAAATTGAACTCCACGGTCAGAAACAACTTCATCCGGAACCCCGTGCATACGAAAGATGTTCTGGATGATTGGGTCAGCAGTGTCCTTCGGAGAGGGTAAGCCGGAGCAAGGGATGAAATGGGCAGCCTTGGTCAGGCGATCGACCACCACCAAAATCGTACTCTTTCCCTCGGAAGTGGGCAGTTCCACAATAAAGTCCATGGAAATCGACCCCCACGGGCGAGACGGCACCGGCAAAGGCTGTAGCAGACCTGTAGGAGAGGCACGTGGGATCTTGAATTTAGCACATACCTCACAAGATGAAACGTACTTCTGAACATCCTTCCGAAAACCTGGCCGCCAGAAGATACGAGATAAGAATTCTTGAGTCTTCTGAATTCCTCTGTGCCCCGCAACCTTAGAGTCATGAACCAATCTCAACACTCTTAGCCTCACGGTCTCAGGAAAGTAGAGGTGCCATTCCCGGGTCCAAACTCCATTCCTAAAAAGAAGGCTTACCTCATCAGACGGCTGAGACAGGAAAGAGTCCGAGTTGTAAGACTCTTTGATGACCTGCAACAAATCTTGATTATGAATGACTTCTACAAAATTGCGATCAGAAAGTATGGTCTTAGGTGGAGCATCTGGAACAGCATCAGTGGAGTACATCCGAGATAAAGCATCTGCTTTTCCGTTGCGAGAACCTGGTCTATAAGAGATTGTAAAATTGAATTGGTTAAGGAAAAGACTGCAGTGGGCCTGTCGTGAGGTCAGACATCTTGCTGACCTGATAAACTCGAGGTTGCGATGATCAGTGAGGACAATGATCGACTGCGAAGCTCCTTGGAGAAGATGTCTCCACTCCTTGAAGGCGGTGATGATAGCCAGCAATTCTTTATTTCCTGCATAGTAATTCTTTTCGGCCGGAGACAGTCGCTTGGAAAGAAAAGCACAAGGATGAAGTAAGTTATTCTCACCTGTTCTTTGGGACAGTATAGCCCCGACGGCACAGTTTGAGGCATCTACTTCAATAATGAAGGCAAGTTCCGGATCAGGGTGGATCAGTACTGGTGCCAATGTGAACTTGATCTTGAGCCGAGAGAATGCTTCTTGGGCATGAGGGGACCAAATAAACGCTGTCTTCTTCTGTGTCAGCCGGGTGATGGGCGAGATGATGTCACAGAAGTTCTTGATAAAGCGTCTGTAAAAGTTAGCAAACCCGATGAAACGTTGGACCTCCTTGACGTTCTTGGGGATCGGCCACTCCTGAATCACCTTGATCTTACTGTTATCCATACTCAGACCCCATGGAGAAATTACATATCCTAAGAACTGGACCTCAGTCTTGTGAAATTCACATTTCCCTAACTTGATGTATAGATGGTGTTCCCTCAAACGCTGCATGACAGTTTTAACATGTTGCTGATGCTCCTCCTTGGAGCTAAAAAAAAATTAGAATGTCATTCAGATAGATTACAACAAAAAGGTCAAGAATATCTCTAAAGATATTGTTTACTAGATGTTGGAAGGTCGCTGGGGCATTACAAAGTCCAAATGGCATGACCAGATACTCAAAGTGTCCATATCGAGGCCTAAATGCTGTCTTCCATTCATCTCCAGGTCTTATACGGACTAGATTATATGCCCCGCGTAGGTCCAATTTTGAAAAGACCTTGGCCTGACGGACTCTCTCGAGAAGCTCCGGAATTAATGGCAGGGGGTAGCGGTTCTTGATGGTCACTTTGTTAATTTCCCGGTAGTCAACACAGGGTCTGAGTGATCGATCCTTCTTTTTAACGAAAAAAAGGGTGCGCCGGCTGGAGAGGATGAGGGGCGTATGAAACCTTTGGATAGATTCTCATCAATGTATTCTTTGAGGGTCTTGGGCTCAGGACTGGACAAAGGATAAATATTTCCAAAGGGAATGGCAGCAGCAGGTAGGAGCTCGATTGGACAATCATAAGGGCGATGTGGTGGCAACTTGTTCTTTTTATCGCACACATCCGAAAATTCTTTATAAACTGCCGGTAACCTTAAATCCGAAGATGGGTCACCTGAAGATGGTCCACTCAAATCCCCAGAAATTAACTCCCTAGCTGGGAAGCGCAATCTCTTGCTCTCCCAGTCAATAATGGGATTCTGAGCCTGCAAGCAGGGTAAACCCAAGATAATAGGGAAGTGTGGGGAGGAAATCAGAAGGAAGGGCAATTTCTCCTGGTGGTCATCTCCCATGAGAATCTTCAGGGGCTCAGTCTGGAGGTCCACTGGCCCCGAGGCCAAAGGAGAGCCATCCACAGTCTCCATCAGAATAGAAGATGCTCTTTTCTGTGATCGCATTCCATATTCATTAGCAAAGGAGGTGTCCATGAAGTTACCGCTGGCCCCAGAATCTATCATGGCAGAACTGTTCACCCAATGTGAGTCAATCCAGATCTTGATAGAGAGATAGCAATGTGAGTCTTTTTTCTTACTGTAGAGGTCTGAAACTGCAGAAGATAAAATAACAGCATTGATAGGTAGCACAGAGTTCATGTCTGAAAAGTCATAGTCCGGAACAGATGCTGCAATTCCGGGTGGCCCTGGTTCGGAAATCACGGAGCATGAGTCTAAGAAGTCGCGTTCTACCATGGCTGCAGTTATACTGTGAGAACGGCTGGGACAATTGATAATAAAATGTCCTTACTTTCCGCAGTAGAAAAATAAATTCTCCTTTAAACGAAATTCCTTCCGTTCGTCACTTGGTCGACTTCGTAGGAAATTTACCTGCATCGGTTCGGGTGCAGACTCCTGTGGACCTGGATCCAGAATCTCCTTGGAAAGGAAAGGTAGAAGCGATTTATTGCTGCGGTTCATCTCAGACCACCTCTCTAGTCTTCATTCAGAGATGCGAGCATCTAGGCGAATACAATGATTGATGAAGTTGCCTAGAGCGATGGGGGCCTTCACACGTGCAAGCTCATCCTTGATAGAACTGGGCAACCCCTTCTTGAATATTGAGTACTTTGCTGCACTATTCCAGGGGGTATCCTGGTCCCACCTTCTAAAATCCATAGCACACTCAGTCACTGGGCGTTTACCTTGACGCAAGTTCAGCAGGGCCGTCTCCGCTGTAAGGCTACGGTTCGGATCGTCAAACATCTACCCCATGGCAGTGATAAACATATTGAAGTCATTCAGACATGCATCCTGCGATTCTATCAAGGGGTTTGCCCAGGCAAGAGCCTTGTTAGTCAATACTTTGGATCGATCCGTAGGAAACTGTGTGGCATGTGCAGCAAAAAATAAACAACACTGGTTCAGAAATCGATGGTACTTATCTCAGTCGCCACCAAACCTGAATGGCGGTAGTTTGGGGATGGCAGGGACTGAAGTCTGGTGCTGTGCTTCCAGGGCCGCAACCCGGGCACGCAATTCCTGAATGGTCTGACTAAGTACTTGCACATCATGATTTGTTTGACCCTCTAGGCCTTCTATTCTGCTCTTCCATGTCTGCATCTCAGTGTGTACAGCGGCAGTGACATTATTAAGTTTCTTAACACGCAAGTCCAAAGTCTCTGACCCAGCGGCATCCATTTTAGCGTGCTTGTGTATCCTGTCATGATACTAGTGGATACAACTGGACACCAGTAGCTAGGTCAAAGAGACTGCAGACACAAGGGTTAAACAAGCGATATTGTATTGATGATTTGAATGCAATAAAGCATAGAAGTTCAGACGAGTCTTTAGCCAATCCAGCAGACAATAGCGGCAGAGCTTACACTCGGCAATATAGCATGCAAAGTCACTGAGCAATGAGAGCACCAAGATGTCAGGCACTGACAGACTCTCTTGCAGAGCAGAGGAACACAAGCTGGCAGGAGTTCTTACATAACGCAGGTGTAGTCAGGTCGAATATTTCTGAAGTCGGGTGTTAGCAATCAGTCGGTCACCAGGCGGGGATCCAGACAAGCAGGTCGGCAGAGGAATCCGCCATTAGGAAAGGACCAACAGGGATCGTAAGTCCAGGCTTGAGACTGCAGAGGAACAAGGTCCACAACATAATACACAAGCAAGGAAACAGAACAGGTGCTGACTTTATATATATCTTTGGCAGGAAGCAAGATGGCTGATGTGAAACATTAAGATCCATGTTAACTAAGGGCAAAAGAAACAACAGATTCCAGGCCTAGATCCTGGCAGTGTCAGTGAAGCAATTCACACCAGTTTGCTTTTCAAACTACTTACCTACAGGCCAGGTATTTAAAACTCTGTTTTCTCCGTCATACGGATCACATATACGTTGTCAGAAAATACTGCCATTTCTGGCCTTCATTAAAAATTTCTTTCAGTGTGTCAGTGAAGCAATTCACACCAGTTTGCTGTTCAAATTACTTACCTACAGGCCAGGTATTTAAAACTCTGACTTCTCCGTCACACAGATCACATATACATTGTCAGAAAATACTGCCATTTCTGGCCTCCATTTAAAATTTCTTTCAGTGTGTCAGTAAAGCAATTCACACCAGTTTGCTGTTCAAATTACTTACCTACAGGCCAGGTATTTAAAACTCTGTTTTCTCCATCACACGGATCACATATAAGTTCGCTCCAAACTCAGTCATTTGTAGTGAGCATGGAAGATATTGTCCTCCATTTAAAATGGGCAAGGCACATGGCAAGGGAAGGGGAACTGGACGTGATGGTGATGGTGCATGCAGAGGCCAAGGACAAGGCCGTGGGCAAGCTGAAATTGTGCCACAACAAACACCCACATCTTCTCGCCTGACCTTCCTGTCCCAATTCCTGAGGGACTGCAGCACACCACTATTGAACCCAGAGCAGTGTCAAAAGGTTGTTGGTTGGATAGCGGATAATGCTTCCAGTCACTTAGCCACCACCACCACCCTGTCTTCCACATGGTCAAGTCTCAGTAGCCGTGAGTCTGGACCGCATATTCCTCACCCTGATCCTCCTCCCTCCCACCATGCCGAGTGCCCAGAGACACCTGATCCCACACTTGGACACTCTGAAGAGCTGTTCACTTTTCCATTTATAGATTCGGGCCTCTCGCTCGGTCCACTTGAAGCAGGGCAAGAGGAGATCACGTGTAGCGATGCCCAAATATTTGAGCAGCCACGGTCACACAAAGGCTATGGTGGGAGAGTGTCACAAGAGGTGGGCGATGATGAAACACTATTGCCAGAAAGTCAGGAGGAGGACCAGGGTTCGGAAGTGGAAGACGAGGTGGTGGATGATATAGTAACTGACCCAACCTGGCAGGAGGACATACAGAGCGATGAGAGCAGCACACAGGGGGAGGGAGGCAGAGCACCCCAACAGGCAGGAATAAGCAGTGTGGTCACTGCAGAAAGAAGGCAAGCAACCATTCCCCATAACACCAACACGAAGGAAGTTGACAGTACAACTGTTAGGTCTTCCCAAATCTGGTTGTTTTTTAAAGACTCTGCCAATAATCCCAAAAAAAGCGATTTTCACTACCTGCCAGGTGGTGGCAAAACGACTAGCCTGACCACCACCAGCATGATCAGGCACATGTCAGCAAAGCACCCGACTTTGTGGGCTGAACCCCAGGGTCCAGGAACAGTGTCTGCGGGTGGCACCATTGCTTCTTCCGCTGTTGTGCATGCAAGCGAATCCCCTGTCCATGGTGCATGCGAAGATGCCTCCTGCCTTGCACCTGTCGCTGCACACTCTCAAGTAGCAGCATCAGGAAGCACGTCCATGTCCTTGTCCCAGCGCAGCGTTCAGTTGTCCATACCCCAGTCCTTGGAACGCAAGCGCAAATATGCAGCCAACGCCCTAAAGGCCACACTACTAAATTCTCACATTTCACGACTGCTTGCGCTCGAAATGTTGCATTTTAGGCTCGTGGAGACGGAAGCATTCCGCAACCTGATGGCGGCGGCCGTCCCTCGATACTCGGTCCCCAGCCGCCACTATTTCTACCATTGTGCCGTCCCCGCATTACATAAGCACGTGTCCCAAAACATTAGCCGTTCCCTCAACAACGCAGTTACCGGGAAAGTCCACCTAACCATGGACACGTGGACAAGTGCTTGTGGGCAGGGACGGTACATCTCTCTGACCGCACACTGGGTTAACATTGTTGAAGCCAGGACCCATTCGGACCTTGGGATGGAATACGTCCACCCGACGCCAAGGATTGCGGGCCCTAAGTTAATCAGGGTTGCCCCCACGGTCTACACCTCATCCTCCTCAGCCTCCTCCTCCTCTTCAGCCTCCATCTCCGAAATGACCACACCGGTCACAAGCTGGAAGCACTGCAGCACTGCCTCGGCCAAGTAGCAACAGGCTGTGCTGAAGCTAATATGATTAGGTGACAAACCGCACAATGCTGAAGAGTTGTGGACAGCTCTGAAAGAGCAGGCAGATCTGTGGCTCACAGCGCTGAACCTAAGGCCGGGCATGGTCATGTGTGACATTGGCCGGAACCTGGTGGTGTCTCTGAGGCGAGGCGAGCTCACACACTTACCATGCCTGGCCCATGTGTTTAACCTCGTGGTTCGGCGGTTTATCAAATCCTACCCAGAGCTCTCGAATATGCTTGTTAAAGTACGCCGCCTGTGTGCCCATTTTAGAAAGTCACCTACAGCTTAGGCCGCCCTTGCCATGTTTCAGTAGTGTTTGCAGCTTTCGGCTCACAGACTGGTGTGTGATGTTCCCACGCGTTGGAACCCTACACTGCAGATGTTGGGAAGGATTTGTGAGCAGAAGAGGGCAGTTGCTGAGTACCAGCATCAACAAGGCCATTGGTATTCAGTTCAGACTCCAAACATAAGACCTCAGTAGTGGACATGGATGTCAGACAAATGTACGATCCTCCAAAACTTTGAGGATTCCACCAAGATCAATTATGGCGATGATGCCATAATTAGCATCACCATCCCGCTTCTCTGTCTTCTGAAACGCTCTCTGCTCACAATCAAAGAGGATGCATTGCAGGCAGAGCACGATGAGATGGAGCAAGGAACCATACAGGGTGATTACACACAGCCAAGCCTCATCTCATCCCAACGTGGAATGGGTGACAATGATGAAGAGGAGGAGGAGGAAGGACAGGAGCAAGTTTCATGCACTATAGATGGTTCTACCTGCACAGCTGTCATACAGTCTGTTCAGCGTGGATAGCCAGAGGACAGAGGGGAGGAGGAGGAGGAGGAGAGCATGGTCAGTCATCCTCTTGGTGAGGACACGGAAGTCTTGCCTGTTAGCAGTCTGGCATGCATGGCTGAGTTTATGTTATGCTGCCTTTCCCATGACCCTCGCGTTCTCAAAATTTTGGATAACAGCCATTACTGGTTGGTGACACTTCTAGACCCACGCTACAAGGAGAACTTTATATCTCTTATTCCTGAGGTGGATGGGTCTACAAAAATGGGGCTATACCAGAAGGTCCTTGTTGCGGAACTATTAAAAAATATCCCATCTGAAAACGATGGAAGCAGAGGGCACACTTCGTTGGACAACCAAGGAGTACAGGCGAGAGAGACACAACTTCAATCCAGCAGAGACAGGGGAACACTGTCAAAGTTCTGGGAGAATTTTCTCAGACCTTCCCATCGCACAGACCCTGAGGCGCGTGATACTCTCACAAGGAGTGCAAAGTTTGGGATTTTGCTGAGGGAGTACCTTGCCGACCGTACCAACATCCTCCGTGATTCCGCTATGCCTTATAATTATTGGGTATCCATGCTGGATACGTGGAATGAACTGGCTCTCTATGCCTTGGAGGTCCTGGCCTGCCCTGCAGCCAGCGTTTTATCAGAGCGGGTTTTTAGTGCCGCCTGTGGAATTATAACTGATAAGCGCATCCACCTGTCAACTGAAAATGCTGACAGGCTGACTCTTATAAAAATGAACAAGGGCTGGATTGGGCCAGACTACTCAACACCACCGAATGATAGCAGTGCAACATAAACTCATATCAAGTGTCTTTTTTTGGGAGGTGTATTCCCATGCACCTTTTCACACCCACACATGGGTATATGCTTCCTGATTTTGGCTATTTGCTCTTGTCCTCCGCCTTCTCCTCATCCTCCATCACCATATCACAGGGTGGTCCGTGATGCAACACTCACATAATTTTTTTAAAGCGTGTTTATGATGCCCGTAAAAAAATTTTTTATGCAGTATTTCTTAGTGGGGTTTTTCCTAAATTTGGTCAGCCGTTGGACACACTGCATTCCCTATAACTGTATAGCAGTCTCTCACCTTCGAATGGGAACATGTCGTATTCGTTACTGTGGCCCTGCTCTATGTGTCTTTCAGAGTCCCTCCATCATCAAAGAAACAGGATGTGTCTGATGATGTGTCACACACCACATTGCAAGATAAGGTTGTAAAATGTTAAAATGACATTTCCTGGTGAATGCATTTGCCTTAAAAAATAACGTAAAAAAAAAAAAAACAGTAGGATCTTTCTTTAGTATAAAAACAGAGTCGCTAATGTAACCTCAATGTAATCACATTGTTCAGCTCCTGCACCTCCTCTTCCATCTCCGAAATGACCACATCAGTCACAAGCTGAAAGCACTGCAGCACTGACTTGGCCAAGCAGCAACAGGCTATGCTGAAGATAACATGCTTAATGCTTAGGTGACAAACCGCCCAGCGCTGCAGAGTTGCTGAAAGCTGTAACACAGAAGCTGGATCTGTGGCTCTCACCGCTGAGCATACAGCCAGGCATGGTCATGTGTGACAATGGGCGAAACCTGGTGATGGAGAAATGACAGCGGCAGTAGATATGGTTTCCCTCTATGCCAGTTCTTTCACCGAGCTAAAGACTATGGCTGTGGTGAAATACAACTCCCACTGAGAAGCTGTTTCAGATTGAAAAACATTTGGCTCACCAGAGGATTTGATTCTGAGGGCTCACCTTTCTCCCCTGCTCAAGAGCCGCATAGCAGCAGCAAAGTTGTCACTATCATGAACTCTCCTGATGTAGAAGCCAAGGCACACCAGAGGATTCTCTGGAGGGACCGTCCAACCCTGCCGAGAAGCAGTCCTGGCTAAGAAAAGTGTGTGGGAAGGTTCCCGGACACTCTACAGCTGCTTTTTAACTGAGGTGGAAACCCACCCAAACATGGGGAGAACATACAAAATCCTTGCAGATGTTGTCTTTGCTGGGATTTGAACCCAGGATCCCAGCGCTCCAAGGCTTCAGTGCTAACCACTGATCCAATGTGCTGCCGTTCACCCTCTGATATCTAACAGGCTGGAGAAACTTGCACCTACTGCCACTCTATCTTCAGCTCCTTTGTGAGAAACTAATGTATTTGGGCAGCCACTCAGTCTACCAAATAAAATTCCTGAGTAGGAAATTGGGGATGGCTTCGCTACTGGTACTGGGTGAAGTGGTAATACAATGGCGCCGTACCATAGTTTACTGGAAATATTCCAGGCTGGTAGGAGGCAAGAAGATTCCCACAGAAAATTACCAGCAGTAATGTTCAGATACCCGCGCTTGTAGAAGGCGGAGACAACACCGGGAGAAATAGTGGCGGCTGGGGACCGAGTATGGACACGAGGTATGAGGTTGTGAAAGGCTTCCGCCTCCATGAGCCTAAAAGGCCACATTTCAAGTGAAAGCAGCTTTAGAGGACTTCCTCGGAGAAATCACAGCTGGAGTAGATATGGCCACATTCACTTGACCATGTGTTTGGGGTAGGCCGTCCCTCCCAGTAAGTTCACTGGGCAGGGCACGGGTAACGTTGTGGGACCCATGTTTGTGGAAGGCGGAGACGACACCGGGAGAAACAATGGCGGCTGGGGACCGAGTACGGACACCCGGCTGCCGCCGGCATGAGGTTATGAAAAGCTTCCGCCTCCACGAGCTTAAAAGGCCATATTTCAAGTGAAAACAGCTTTAGAGGACTTCCTTGGAGAAATAACAGCTGGGAAGATATGGTTTCCCAAGTCCTTTCACCAAGCTAAAGAATATGGCTGTGGTGAAATACAACTCAGCAAAAAAAGATGTGGACTGTCTCCGTACTGTCCCTGCCCACATTCACCTGTCCACGTGTTTGTGGTTAGGCGGTCCTTCCCAGTAAGTGCACTGGGGAAGGCAAGGGTAATGTTGTGGGACCTGTGCTTGTGGAAGGCGGAGACGACACCGGGAGAAATAGTGGCGGCTGGGGACCGAGTATGGACAGCCGGCCGACGCTGGCATGAGGTTATGAAAAGATTCCGCCTCAACGAGCCTAAAAGGCCACATTTCAAGTGAAAACAGCTTTAGAGGGCTTCCTGGGAGAAATGACAGCTGGGTAGATATGGTTTCCCAAGTCCTTTCACCAAGCTAAAGAATATGACTTTGGTGAAATACAACTCAGCAAAAAAAGCTGTGGACTGGCTCCGTACCATCCCTGGTCACATTCACCTGTCCACGTGTTTGTGGTTAGGTGTTCCTTCCCAGTAAGTGCACTGGGGAGGGCACGGGTAATGTTGTGGGAGCCGTGCTTGTGGAAGGCGGAGACAACACCGGGAGAAACAGTGGTGGCTGGGGACCGAGTATGGACACCTGGCCGCCGCCTGCATGAGGTTATGAAAAGCTTCCGCCTTCATGAGCCTAAAAGGTCACATTTCAAGTGCAAGCAGCTGTCAAAAATTTGGCAGTATAGTATTGTAGCCTGTAGGTTGGTGGGTGGCTGGCTGCATACTTGCGCTTGCATTCCAAGGAATGGGGTAGGGACAACTGAACGTTGCACTGGGACAAGGTCGTGGACGGTGATTGTTGCAAGTCTGCAACGACAGGTGCATGGCAGGAAGCATCTTCGCATTTTCCAAGGATCACTTATGATGGGCACACTTTTAGGCAGTGACCTGGGAGTCAGAGATGCTTCCAGAGGTCTTCCCCATGCTGTTCTCATGTCTTTTCAGCACTGTATGCATGTGTCTGATGATGTGTCACACACCACATGGCCAGATAAGGTTGTAAAATGTTAAAATGACATTTTCTGGTGAATGCATTTGTCTTGGTTGAACGCAATGCAAAAGTGCATAAAGGCATCAAAAACGCTACGTGTGAACATAGCCAAAGGTGTGGAGTAGTATTTTGGTTATTTATTTTGCCTTATGTACAAGTCATTACCCTGTAAAGGATGTTCCTTAACATATTTCCCAGGAAAATCCATTTTGGTTTCGTTTTTGTATGTTTTATTGTGAGTCCGTAAGAGTGGCGTAATACTCTGACAACGTTGTTGACAGCAGTGATCTGGAAGTCAGAGATGCTTGCAGGCGTCTTCCCCATGCTGTTCCCATGTCATTTGAGCACTGTTCCCATCGATTTGGGCAATTTTTAGGTCCTCTGCAGAATGCCGGGGGGAGCCACCTGAAAAATGCTCGAGTTTCCCATAGTTTTCGACCAGAGCAATGAGTACCCAAGCATTTTAGTGCTCGCTCATCACTAGATATGATGGGGGCAGAATGGGAGATGACATGGGGCAGAATGTAAGATGACGTGGGGGCAGAATGGGAGATGACAACAGGGCAGAATGGGAGATGACATGGGGGAAGAATGGGACATGACAAGGGGGCAGAATGGAGAGACTTAGGGCAGAATGGAGAAACATGGGGCAGAGTGGGAGATGACATGGGGCAGACTGGGAGATGCCATGGTGGTAGAATGGGAGATAACAAGGGGCAGAATGGGAGATGACATGGAGCAGAATGGGAGATGACATGGGGCAGAATGGAAGATGACTTTGAGGCAGAATGGGAGATGACATGGTGGCAGAATGGGAGATGACATAAGGCAGAATGAGAGACGACATGGGGCAGAATGGGAGACGACATGGGGCAGAATGGGAGATGACATGGGGCAGAATGTTTGATGACGAGGGGGCAGAATGGAGACGTGGTGGCAAAATGGAGAAACGACATAGGGGCAAAATGGGAGATGAGTGATGACATGTGGGCAGAATGAGAGTTGACATGGGGTAGAATGGAAACATGGGAGTAAAATGGAGAAACAACATAGGGGCAGAATGGGAGATGACATGGGGCAAAATGGGAGATGACATGTGGGTAGAATGGGAAATGACATGGCGGCAGAATGAGAGATGACATGGTGGCAGAATGGGACATGGGGGAAGAGTGGGAGATGACATGGGGGCCGAATGGGAGATGACATGGGGGCAAAACAGAAACACGGGGCATAATGGGAGATGTCAAGGGGGCAGAATAGACACATAGGGGCAGAATGGAGATTAAATGGGGCAGAATGGATACACATGGGGGAAGATTATAGACATGGGGCAGATTGAGTGGAGACATAGGGCAGACTGGAGAGACATGGGGGCAGAATGGGAGAAGCCTTGGTGGCAGAATGGGAGATGACATGAGGCAGAACGGGCGATGACATGGTTGTACAATGGGAGATGACATGGAGGCAGAATGGGAGATGACATGGTGACAGAATGGAGAGACGACATGGGGGGAAGAATGAGAGATGACATGGGGGCAGAATGAGAGATGACATGGGGGCAGAATGCAGAGACATGGGTGCAAAATGAAGAGACATGGGGGCAGAATGGAGAGTCATGGGGCCAGAATGTAGAGTCATGGGGGCAGGATGGGTGGAGACATAGGGGCGGAATGGAGAGACATGGGGCAGAATGGGAGATGACATGCGGGCAGAATGGGAAATGACATTGGGACAGAATGGAGAAATAGAAGTAATATGGAGAGATAACATGGGGCACAATGGGAGATGACATGAGGGCAGAATGGGAGATGACATGGGGCAGAATGGGAGATGACATTTGGGCAGAATGGGAGATGACATTGGGGCAGAATGGAGATATTGGAGCAGAATGGAAAGGCATGGTGCAGAATGGGAGATGACATGGGGGCAGAATGGGAGATGACATGAGGACAGAATGGAGACATATGGGGGCAGAATGGAGAGACATATGGCAGAATGGAGAAACATGGGGCAGAGTGGGAGATGACATGGGGCAGACTGGGAGATGCCATGGTGGTAGAATGGGAGATAACAAGGGGCAGAATGGGAGATGACATGGAGCAGAATGGGAGATGACATGGGGTAGAATGGAAGATGACATTGGGGAAGAATGGGAGATGACATGGTGGCAGAATGGGAGATGACATAAGGCAGAATGAGAGACGACATGGGGCAGAATGGGAGACGACATGGGGCAGAATGGGAGATGACATGGTGGCAGAATGGGAGATGACATGGTGGCAGAATGGGAGATGACATGGGAGTATAATGGAGAGACGACATGGGGGTAGAAGGGAGAGACGACATGGGGACAGAATGAGAGATGACATTGAGGCAGAATGGAGAGATGACATTTGGGCAGAGTGGGAGATGACATTGGGGCAGAATGAGAGATAACATGGGGCAGAATGGAAATACGGGGGCACAATTGGAGATGTCATGGGGCAGAATGGAGAAATGGGGGCAGAATGGACACATAGAGGCAGAATGGAGATTAAATGGGGCAGAATTGATACACATGGGAGTAGATTATAGATATGGAGCAGAATGAATCGAGACATAGGGCAGACAGGAGAGACATGGGGGCAGAATGGGAGATGCCATGGTGGCAGAATGGGAGATGACATGGGGATAGAATGGAGAGATGACATGGGGGAAGAATGAGAGATGACATGGGGGCAGAATGAGAGATGACATGGGGGCAGAATGGAGAGACATGGGGCAGAATTGGAGATGACATGGAGGTAGAATGGAAGATGACATGGGGGCAGAATGGGAGATGACATGTGGACAGAATGGGAGATGACATGTGGGTAGAATGGGAGATAATGTGGGCAGAATGGGAAATGAGTCAATACATGTGGTCAGAAAGGAAAATGACATGTGGGCAGAATGGGAAATGACATGAGAGAGAATGGAGAGACGACATGGGGCAGAGAGGGAGATGAAATGGGGCAGAGTGTGAGATGACATGGGGGCAGAGTGGGAGATGACATGGGGCAAAATGGGAGATGACATGAGGGCAGAATGGAGACACGGGGGCACAATGGGAGATGACATGGGGGCAGAATGGAGAAACATGGGGGCAGAATGGGAGATGACATGTGGCAGAATGGAAGACGATATGGGGAAGAATGGGAGACGACATGGGAAAAATGAGAGATGACATGGGGGCAGAATGAAGAAATAGAAGTAGTATGGAGAGACGATATGGGGCAGAATGGGAGGCGACATGGGGCAGAATGGGTGATAACAAGGGGTACATATGCTAGGCACCAAGTATTCTTGATAAGCAATAAAAATCAAACCACAAGGATTCAAAAATTATAAAGAAATTTTATTTAGAACACTGAACACACTCCAGTTAAAACATACTTAAAAACATGTAGCAAATACCCGTGAAGGTATGGGGGCAGAATGGGAGTTAACATGGGGGCAGGTTGGAGAGACATTAGGCAGAATGGAAGATGACATGGGGCAGAATTGAAGATGACATGGGGGCAGAATGGAAAATGACAGGGGGGCAGAATGGGAGATGACTTGGGGGCAGAATGGGAGATGGCATGGCGGCAGAATGGAAGATGATATGGGGGCAGAATGGGAGATGACATGGGGGCAGAATGGGAGATGACGTGGAGGCAGAATGGGAGATGACATGGGGCAGAATGGGAAATGAGTCATGACATGTGGGCAGAATGGCAGATGACATATGGGTAGAATGGGAGATGACATAGGAGAAGAATGGGAGATGACATGGGGCAGAATGGGAGATGACATTGATGCAGAGTAGGAGATGACATTGGGGCAGAATGTAGATATTGGAGCACAATGGAAAGACATTGGGCAGAATGGGAGATCACATGGGGGCAAAATTGAGACAATTGGAAGCAGAATGGAGAGACATGGTGGCAGAATGGGAGATGACATGGTGGCAGAAAGGGGGATGACATGGTGGCAAAATGGGAGATGACATGGGGTAGAATGGATATACGACATGGGGGCAGAATGAGAGATGACATTGGGGCAGAATGGGAGAACACATGGGGCAGAATGGGAGATGACATGGGGGCAGAATGATGACATGGGGGCAGAATGGAGACACATGGAGAAAAATGGAGAGACATGGGGGCAGAATGGGAAATGACATGGTGGCAGAATGCGAGATGACATGGTGACAAAATGAAAGATGACATGGGGTGGAATGGAGAGACAACATGAGGGCAGAATGAGAGATGACATGAAGGAATAATGGGAGATGACATTGGGACAGAATGGGAGATGGCATGGGGGCAGAATAGAGACATGAGGGCAGAATGGAGAGATGACATGGTAGCAGAATGGAGAGACATGGAGCAAAATGGAAAGACTTGGGGACAGAATGGAGAGTCATGGGGACAGGATGGGTGGAGACATGAGGGCAGAATGGAAACGACATGGGGGCAGAGAAGAAGATGACATGTGGGCAGAACGGGAGATGACATGAGGGCAGAATGGGAAATGAGTCATGACATGTGGGCAGAATGGCAGATGACATATGGGTAGAATGGGAGATGACATAGGAGAAGAATGGGAGATGACATGGGGCAGAATGGGAGATGACATTGATGCAGAGTAGGAGATGACATTGGGGCAGAAAGTAGATATTGGAGCACAATGGAAAGACATTGGGCAGAATGGGAGATCACATGGGGGCAAAATTGAGACAATTGGAAGCAGAATGGAGAGACATGGTGGTAGAATGGGAGATGACATGGTGGCAGAAAGGGGGATGACATGGTGGCAAAATGGGAGATGACATGGGGTAGAATGGATATACGACATGGGGGCAGAATGAGAGATGACATTGGGGCAGAATGGGAGAACACATGGGGCAAAATGGGAGATGACATGGGGGCAGAATGATGACATGGGGGCAGAATGGAGACACATGGGGCAAAATGGAGAGACATGGGGGCAGAATGGGAAATGACATGGTGGCAGAATGCGAGATGACATGGTGACAAAATGAAAGATGACATGGGGTGGAATGGAGAGACGACATGAGGGCAGAATGAGAGATGACATGAAGGAATAATGGGAGATGACATTGGGACAGAATGGGAGATGGCATGGGGGCAGAATAGAGACATGAGGGCAGAATGGAGAGACGACATGGTAGCAGAATGGAGAGACATGGAGCAAAATGGAAAGACATGGGGACAGAATGGAGAGTCATGGGGACAGGATGGGTGGAGACATGAGGGCAGAATGGAAACGACATGGGGGCAGAGAAGAAGATGACATGTGGGCAGAATGGGAAATGACTAGTGTTGAGCGAGCACTAAAATGCTCGGGTGCTCGAAGCTCGGGCCGAGCTCGCCGTGATACTCGGGTGCTCGACCCGAGCAATGAGCCCAATGTTAGTCTATGGGAGACCCGAGCATTTTTGCGGCGGCACCCCCGGCAATCTGCAGAAAGCCTAAAAAGTGCCCAAAATGATAGTGACAGTGCTCAAAAGACATGGGGGCAGCATGGGGATCGCCCCAGTAAGCATTTCTGACCCCCAGGTCACTGCTGTCAACAACGTGGTCAGAGGTATTAAGCCACTTTTACGGGCTCACAATAAAACGTTCAAAAACAAAACTGAAACTGTTTTCCTGTGAAATATGTTAAGGAATTTCCTTTCCAGGGTAAAGACATGTGTATAAGGTAAAATAAATAACCAAAAACAAAAATACTCCTCCACACCTTGGGCTATGTTCACAAGTAGCATTTTTCATGCATTTTTGCACTTTTGTATTGCTTTCAACCGTGACAAATGCATTCACCGGGAAATGTCATTTTAACATTTTACAACCTTTTCTGGCCATGTGCTGTGTGACACATGCATACAGTGCTGAAAAGACATGGGAACAGCATGGGGAAGACCCCTGGAAGCATCTCTGACACCCAGGTCACTGCCTAAAAGTGTGCCCATCAGAAGTGCTCCTTGCCGCATCAGAAGATGCAGACTTGCAACTATCCCCGTGCAAGTCCTTGTCCCAGGGCAGTGTTCAATTGTACCTCCCCCATTCCTTGCAATGCAAGCGCAAATATGCAGCCAACCACCCACCCACCCCCAGGCTGCAATACCATACTGCTAGTTTTCACTTGAAATGGGGCCTTTTAGTTTGGAGGAGGCCGAACCTGGCCACTACCTCATGGCTGCTTCGGCAGTGAGGTATCCATACTCATTCCCCAGGCGCCCGGCGGCCGAGTGTCCACGCTCGCTCCCCAGCCGCCAGGGGGTGGCCGGGTGTCCATACTCGGTCCCCAGCCGCCCTGCGGCCGGGTGTCCAGACACGTTCCCCAGCCGCCTGGTGGTGCCCGGGTGTCCATAAAATGTCCCCAGCCGCCCCTATTTCTCCTGTCACCTTCCCCCACACTTTTCTTAGCCTGGCCTGCTTTAGGGCAGCATTGGACAAGCTCACCAGAGAACCAGACTCCTCTGGTGGGCCCTGGCTTCTCCATCAGGGGAGTTGAGAGTGCCAAGGTGAGGAGCATGGTGATGATGATAGAAGTTAGCATCTGCTTTGTTTTCATTTAATGCAAGCGTAAGTGTGCAGCCTGCCACCCACCCACACCCAGGCTGCAATGCCATACTGCCAGCTTGCACTTGAAATGGGGCCTTTGAGTTTGGAGTAGGCCGAAGCTGGCCACTACCTCATGGCTGCTTCGGCGGCCTGGTATCCATACTCAGTCCCCAGCCGCCCGGCGGCTGAGTGTCCATAAACGTTCCCCAGCCGCCCCTATTTGTCTTGTCACCTTCCCACACACTTTTCTTAGCCTGGCATGCTTTAGGACAGCATTGGACGAGCCCACCAGAGAACCAGACTCCTCCGGTGGGCCCTGGCTTCTCCATCAGGGGAGTTGAGAGTGCCAAGGTGAGGAGCATGATGATGATTATAGAAGTTAGCATCTGCTCTGTTTTCTTTTAATGCAAGCGTAAGTGTGCAGCCTGCCACCCACCCACCCCCAGGCTGCAATGCCATACTGCTAGCTTGCACTTGAAATGGGGCCTTTGAGTTTGGAGTAGGCCGAAGCTGGCCACTAACTCATGGCTGCTTTGGCGGCCTGGTATCTATACTCAGTCCCCAGCCGCCCAGCGGCCGGGTGTCCACACTCGGTCCCCAGCCGCCAGAGGGCGGCCGGGTGTTCATACTCGGTCCCCAGCCGCCCAGCGGCCGGGTGTCCACACACGGTCCCCAGCCGCCTGGGGGCGGCCGGGTGTCCATAAAGGGTCCCCAGCCACCCCTATTTCTCCTGTCACCTTCCCACACACTTTTCCTAGCCTGGCCTGCTTTAGGGCAGCATTGGACGAGCCCACCAGAGAACCAGACTCCTCTGGTTGGCCCTGGCTTCTCCATCAGGGGAGTTGAGAGTGCCAAGGTGAGGAGCATGATGATGATGATGATAGAAGGAAGCATCTGCTTTGTTTTCCTGGAATGCAAGCGCATGTATGTAGTAGCGGCTAGGCCTGAGGTGGTCAGCGTTTTGGCGCATATCCTACCTCCTCCGAGGATTGCTGGATGTTTTCCTGCTACTATCCCAGTTCTATGACTCCCTTTAAAACAAAGCTTCAGGTGATAAATGATGGATGAGGTGGTGGCAAAGGAGAAAGAGCAGGAGGAACAGGGACCATTCACATCAATATCAGGCCAGTCAACCACACATGTCTTGTAGGATATGTTTCTGTACCAAAAGGAGCGGTTCGGCTACACAGTTATAGGGCATACAGTGAGTGCAATGCCTACCAAAAATTTAGAGGCACTCCAATGCCCCTTGGAAGTGACTTGGAGGTCAGAGGGCCTTAACTAAACCATTTTTTCCATTTATAGCAACTGGGTCTCCTGTGCACTGTTGGCCTAAGCAGTGAATGGAAGGATTTCCAAAAATTATGAGGAACTGCAATGCCCTTTGAAACAGACGTGGATTACAGGGTGCTAAAAACCTTCTACCCATTATTGGGGAGTGGGTCTCCCTAAGTGTTCACCTATGCATTGAAAAGCAAAAGCTGACTAAAATTAGGAGGAAATGCAATGCCCGTTGGAAGAGTCGTGGAGGTCGCAGTAGCTTAACAAGACGGTTTTAATGCCCCTTGGAAAAGTGGTGGAGGTCACAGTAGCTTAACAAGACGGTTTGAATGCCCCTTGGAAAAGTGGTGGAGGTCACAATAGCTTAACAAGACGGTTTTAATGCCGCTCAGAAGAGACGTGGAGGTTGCAGTAGCTTAACAAGATGTTTTTAATGCCCCTTAGAAAAGTGGTGGAGGTCACAGTAGCTTAACAAGATGGTTTGAATGCCCCTTGGAAAAGTGGTGGAGGTCGCAGTAGCTTAACAAGATGGTTTTAATGCCCCTTTGAAAAGTGGTGGAAATCGAAGTAGCTTAACAAGACGGTTTTAATGCCCCTAACAAGAGCCATACAGTACAGCATCTTAAAAATATTATTCCCATTATTGGGGAGTGGGTCTCCCACAGTCTTTGCTTATGCCTTCCAAGCAAAAGCTGACAAAAATAAGGACAGAGGAACTTTCAAGAATGGCAACACGGACCACGGTCACCCTGGTGGTGTAGTGGTGGTGGAGGCTGAGGATAAGGAGAAGAACATAAAACAGCCGAAATGAGGAAGCGTATACCCATGTGTGGGTGTGAAGCGTTGCATGGTAATACACCTCCCGAAGTAACACAGTGGATTTGACTTTATGTTACTCTGCTGTCATTTGGTGGTGATGAGAAGTCTGGCCCAATCCAGCCCTTGTTCATTTTGATAAGGGTCAGCTTGTCAGCATTGTCAGTTGACAGGCTAGTGCGCTTATCAGTTATAATTCCCCCAGCGGCACTAAAAACACGCTCTGATAACACGCTAGCGGCAGGGCAGGCCAGGACCTCCAAGGCGTACAGAGGGAGTTCATTCCAAGTGTCCAACTTGGATACCCAATAATTAAAAGGCACAGAGGAATCACAGAGGACGCTGGTACGGTCAGCAAGGTACTCCCTCATCATCTTTTGAAACTTTCCACTCCTTGTGAGAGTACACCGCGCCTCAGGGTCTGTCCGAAGAGAGGGACTGAGAAAACTGTCCCAGAACGTTGACAGTGTTCCCCTGCCTCAGCTGGATTGGAGTTGCGTCTCTCTCGCATGTACACCTTGGTTGGGCAACGAACTGTGACCTCTGCAGCTAGCGTGTTCAGATGGGAATTTTTTAACAGTTCTGCAGCAAGGGCCTTCTGGTACTGCCCCATTTTTGTAGACCTCTCCACCTAGGAAATAAGAGAATGAAAGTTCTCCTTGTAGCGGGGGTCTAAAAGTGTCACCACCCAGTAATGACTGTCACCCAACATTTTGACAACATGAGGGTCACAGTTAAGGCAGCGTAACATAAAGTCAGCCATGCGTGCCAGACTGGTAAAGGGCAAGACTTCCGTGTCCTCACCAAGATGACGACTGACCATGCTCTCCTCCTCCTCCTTCTCCCCCCTGTCCTCAGGCCACCCACGCTGAACCGACGGTATGACAGTTGTACAGGTATTACCGTCTACAGCGCATGATACAAGCTCCTGTTCTTCCTACTTCTCCTCCTCCTCCTCTCCCTCATTGTCCCCCAATGCACATTGGGATGAGATGAGGCTGGGCTGTGTGTAATCGACCGCTACGGCTTTTTGATCCATCTCATCATACTCTGGCTGCAATGCCTCCTCTTTAATTCTCTGCAGAGAGCATTGCAAAAGACAGACAAGTGGAATGCTGACGCTAATGATGACGTCATTGCCACTCACCATCTTGGTGGACTCCTCAAAGTTTGTCAAGATGGTACATATGTCAGACATCCAGGTCCACTCCACTTATGTGTGGAGTCTGACCTGAATATCGACAGCCTTGTTGCAGCTGGTACTCAACAACTGCTCTCTTCTGCTCACAAATCCTTTGCAACATGTGGAGGGTAGAGTACCAACGTGTGGGGACTAGAGATGAGCGTTGTTCTACTCGAACTGTTCGCCAATCTCAAATTCGAGCTGTTTTGGGCGGTGTTCGAGCCGGTCGGCGAACACGAACAATTTGAGAAAAATTCGGCTGTTCGAGGTTATGTTCGATAACTGTTCGTGCACCAAAATCATAACTGGATTTTTTCTCAGTAATGATGAAAATTAATGTTAATACGCAGTTTGAGTGTACAGCGGGGCGGGGGGAGGGGCAGGGGATGGATCTCTGCAGGAACAATGAAGATCTCCATTTTTTTTTCTCTTTCCCGCATTTGCAGTGGGGAGGTGCAATCTGTCAGCCTATCAGCAGCGCACACACGGAGCGAAGTGCTTTTTTTCACACAAGCAAGGGCATGTGTGATTGGCAGTATATGTCACATGTCCTTGCCCTATAAGACCAAGCCATTTTCCCCGTCGCCACCATTTTCTCACTGCTGCAGCTGCGTGTTAGACGGCACCGCTGTTGCTGTGTGCACTATACCTTGTTAATTTCAAGCCAATTTTCGCACAAATATACAGATAGCTTGGGAGTAGGGAATAGTTGTGATTGCAGTCCTTTTAAGGACTAGGTTACAGCATTTCCTACGACTTTTATCAAGCAGGTCTGTGCTCTTAAATAGATAGATTGTGGGAGTAAAGACTAATTGTAATTGGAGTCCTTTTCAGGACTAGGTTACATCAGTTCCTATCAGTTTTTGCCAGGCAGGTCTGTGCCAGTGCTGTGCAAGTTTTTTTCACAGCATTTGGCTGAATCTAGCAAAGCTAATCCTTTTTGGCCTATTGCAGAGTGTGTTAGTCAGTGGAGTAGCCTATCTGTGTTGCAAGATATACCACCTGTGTATAGAATACCAATTTTTTTACTGCACCTAGTGAAGTAAAATCTTTTGGGCATAGCATCATTCTATTAGTCCATCTATACTGACCTCCATCAGGTTGCAAACTGAATATAATTTTTTTCTGCATCTAGCTCTCAAAAAATATTTGGGCTTCTAGCGGTGTGTGGGACTTGGTCTATTAGTCCATCTATACTGACCTCCATCAGGTTGCAAATTAAAAATAATTTTTTTCTGCATCTAGCTCTGAAAAAATATTTGGGCTTCTAGCAGTGTGTGGGACTTGGTCTATTAGTCCATCTATACTGACCTCCATCAGGTTGCAAATTAAAAATAATTTTTTTCTTCATTTATCTCTGAAAAAATATTTGGGCTTCTAGCAGCGTGTGGGACTTGTTCTATTAGTCCATCTATACTGACCTCCATCAGGTTGCAAATTAAAAATAATTTTTTTCTGCATCTAGCTCTGAAAAAATATTTGGGCTTCTAGCAGTGTGTGGGACTTGGTCTATTAGTCCATCTATACTGACCTCCATCAGGTTGCAAATTAAAAATAATTTTTTTCTGCATCTAGCTCTGAAAAAATATTTGGGCTTCTAGCAGTGTGTGGGACTTGGTCTATTAGTCCATCTATACTGACCTCCATCAGGTTGCAAATTGAATAAAAAAATTTTCGGCATCTAGCTCTGAAAATATATTTGGGCTTCTAGCGGTGTGTGGGACTTGGTCTATTAGTCCATCTATACTGACCTCCATCAGGTTGCAGATTAAAATAATTTTTTTCTGCATCTAGCTCTGAAAAAATATTTGGGCTTCTAGCAGTGTGTGGGACTTGGTCTATTAGTCCATCTATACTGACCTCCATCAGGTTGCAAATTAAAAATAATTTTTTTCTTCATTAAGCTCTGAAAAAATATTTGGACTTCTAGCAGTGTGTGGGACTTGGTCTATTAGTCCATCTATACTGACCTCCATCAGGTTGCAAATTAAAAATAATTTTTTTCTTCATTTAGCTCTGAAAAAATATTTGGGCTTCTAGCAGTGTGTGGGACTTGTTCTATTAGTCCTTCTATACTGACGTCCAGCAGGTTGCAAATTGAATATAATTTTTTTCTGCATCTAGCTCTGAAAAAATATTTGGGCTTCTAGCGGTGTGTGGGACTTGGTCTATTAGTCCATCTATACTGACCTCCATCAGGTTGCAAATTAAAAATAATTTTTTTCTGCATCTAGCTCTGAAAAAATATTTGGGCTTCTAGCAGTGTGTGGGACTTGGTCTATTAGTCCATCTATACTGACCTCCATCAGGTTGCAAATTAAAAATAATTTTTTTCTGCATCTAGCTCTGAAAAAATATTTGGGCTTCTAGCAGTGTGTGGGACTTGGTCTATTAGTCTATCTATACTGACCTCCATCAGGTTGCAAATTAAAAATAATTTTTTTCTGCATCTAGCTCTGAAAAAATATTTGGGCTTCTAGCAGTGTGTGGGACTTGGTCTATTAGTCCATCTATACTGACCTCCATCAGGTTGCAAATTGAATAAAAAAATTTTCTGCATCTAGCTCTGAAAAAATATTTGGGCTTCTAGCGGTGTGTGGGACTTGGTCTAATAGTCCATCTATACTGACCTCCATCAGGTTGCAAATTAAAAATAATTTTTTTCTGCATCTAGCTCTGAAAAAATATTTGGGCTTCTAGCAGTGTGTGGGACTTGGTCTATTAGTCCATCTATACTGACCTCCATCAGGTTGCAAATTAAAAATAATTTTTTTCTGCATCTAGCTCTGAAAAAATATTTGGGCTTCTAGCAGTGTGTGGGACTTGGTCTATTAGTCCATCTATACTGACCTCCATCAGGTTGCAAATTGAATAAAAAAATTTTCTGCATCTAGCTCTGAAAATATATTTGGGCTTCTAGCGGTGTGTGGGACTTGGTCTATTAGTCCATCTATACTGACCTCCATCAGGTTGCAGATTAAAATAATTTTTTTCTGCATCTAGCTCTGAAAAAATATTTGGGCTTCTAGCAGTGTGTGGGACTTGGTCTATTAGTCCATCTATACTGACCTCCATCAGGTTGCAAATTAAAAATAATTTTTTTCTTCATTAAGCTCTGAAAAAATATTTGGACTTCTAGCAGTGTGTGGGACTTGGTCTATTAGTCCATCTATACTGACCTCCATCAGGTTGCAAATTAAAAATAATTTTTTTCTTCATTTAGCTCTGAAAAAATATTTGGGCTTCTAGCAGTGTGTGGGACTTGTTCTATTAGTCCTTCTATACTGACGTCCAGCAGGTTGCAAATTGAATATAATTTTTTTCTGCATCTAGCTCTGAAAAAATATTTGGGCTTCTAGCGGTGTGTGGGACTTGGTCTATTAGTCCATCTATACTGACCTCCATCAGGTTGCAAATTAAAAATAATTTTTTTCTGCATCTAGCTCTGAAAAAATATTTGGGCTTCTAGCAGTGTGTGGGACTTGGTCTATTAGTCCATCTATACTGACCTCCATCAGGTTGCAAATTAAAAATAATTTTTTTCTGCATCTAGCTCTGAAAAAATATTTGGGCTTCTAGCAGTGTGTGGGACTTGGTCTATTAGTCTATCTATACTGACCTCCATCAGGTTGCAAATTAAAAATAATTTTTTTCTGCATCTAGCTCTGAAATAATATTTGGGCTTCTAGCAGTGTGTGGGACTTGGTCTATTAGTCCATCTATACTGACCTCCATCAGGTTGCAAATTGAATAAAAAAATTTTCTGCATCTAGCTCTGAAAAAATATTTGGGCTTCTAGCGGTGTGTGGGACTTGGTCTATTAGTCCATCTATACTGACCTCCATCAGGTTGCAAATTAAAAATAATTTTTTTCTGCATCTAACCCAGCCAATAGTTTTGGCCTAATACCAAAGTTTGGCCACTCAGCTCTGCTCGGTTACCATCCATTGTTTTTTTGTGCAAACAACTCCAGAGTTGTGAATTAGTTAACCACCAAAATGAGTGGAAAAAGGCCTGCTGCTGGTGGAAAGGGGAATAGGCGTGTTGGGAAGGGGAAAAAAGGTTGTGTCCGTGGGGTAGGTGCAGAAGAAAGACCATCTTCCAGCCAAACTAAAATGTCTACTTCTTTTAGCGGACAATGTGATAAGATCCCTTTCTTACGGCCACGCCAATCGCTACAAATTCCAGATGAGGCACAAAAACAGCAGGTGCTTCAACGGATATCAAGTGCTCCTTTAAGGGGGCTCTCCTCCACATCAACTTCAACATCACAAATACTCCAGTCCTCAAAGGTGTCACCCAAATCGCACTTGCTTCCTCACAGCTCCCAAATCTCCAGCTGCCCGTCTGAGTATGAGGTAGAACAGATGGTTGAGTCTGCAGAGCTGTTTACTCATACTATAGCCTGGGAATCAGAGGTCGACTCCAGCGCTTCTGTGAATCCAGACGAGGAAATGATCTGCACTGATGCCCAGAATCTTTATGAGTCGGATCCAGGACCAGACGCAGAAGGTTCTGACCATAATGTAGACCCTCATTCCCAAACTGTAACTCCTGTTGGTGGAGACAATGAGGAAGACGATGATAAGACTCAAATACCTGATTGGAGCGACAACTTTAGTTTTTTGTCAGGGCAGGAACAGGTTGGCTCTGAGGACGACGGGTGTGATAACGCACAGGGTGATGATGATGAGGTCGGAGATCCCACTTACTGTCAACCCACAGTCAGCCAAGAGATGAGGTCAGCAGAGGAGGTGGAGGAAGATGCTAGTGACGACGAGGTCAGGTTGCGCCTTCCTGGACAGAGACGTAGTACTGGAAGCACGTCAACAACTGCATCCTCAAACACAACTCTGCCTCTCACCACAAGTCGTGGTGGCTCTTCAGGTCGCATGGGTGCTAAGCCTTGCATAGCCTGGGCATTTTTTCAGATCGATAAAGATGACCCAACTCGTGTTATCTGTAACATTTGTCAGCAAAAGCTAAGTAGAGGCCAAAAAATACATAGTTTGAGTACTTCATGCATGAACCGGCACATGGACATGAAGCATAAGTTGCAGTGGGAAGCTCAGTGTGCTACAATGCGGTCTAGCCGGCCGGGCCAACCACCGTCTGCCATATCTTGTGCATCCGCGGCCTCTTCATCCTCTGTGACTGGGGGGACAGCAGTCACACCTGTTTTGGGGCGCAGACCTGCCACCTCTTTACCCGCAACAGCCAGCGTGATTGGCAGGTCATCATTTTCTTTGGAGGTGGTAACACCAGCTGGTCTTGAGCGCTGTCCGACATCGATAGCACCACCTTTGGATCAATGCAACCTAACATGTCCGCCTGCATCTTCCTCACAGACCGGCAGTTTGCCGGGGACACCCTTATCAACCCCGTCTAAGCACAATAGCCAGCCCTCGGTCCCTCAGATGTGGACAAGTAAAAGACCATTTCCTCCTAGCCATGAGAAAGCTAAGAGGTTGAATTTCACCATCTGCAAGCTCTTGGCTACAGAAATGCTGCCTTTCCGCCTGGTGGACACAGAGGATTTTCGAGACCTTATGTCCGTCGCAGTGCCCCAGTACCAGATGCCCAGTCGGCACTACTTCTCAAAGAAAGGTGTGCCTGCGCTCCACCAGCATGTCGCACACAACATCACCGCTTCTTTGAGAAACTCTGTGTGTGACAGGGTGCATTTCACCACAGACACTTGGACGAGTAGGCATGGACAGGGGCGTTACATGTCGCTGACTGGGCACTGGGTAACTATGGTGACAGCAGGACAAGGGGCTGCTGTCCAAGTCTTGCCGTCCCCACGAGTTGTGCGTCAATCCTCTTTATGTCATTTTTCCTCCACTGCTTCTGCCTCCTCAACCTCCTCTCGGTCTTCCACCTGCACCCAAAGCCTGTCTGGTCATGCCACAAGCTTTCTAACTGCGCAGAAGGGATCCTGCACACCTCCTTACTATGCTGGCAGTAGGGCTCAACGTCATCAGGCGGTTTTTACATTGAAATGTCTGGGAAATGTGAGTCACACAGCTGAGGAGTTGTGGTCAGCTCTGGAGAACCAATTTCATGAATGGTTGTCTCCACTGGACCTGAAACCAGGGAAGGCCGTGTGCGACAATGCTGCAAACCTGGGTGCGGCCCTTCGCCGGGGCAATGTCACACACGTGCCTTGTATGGCTCACGTGTTGAACCTGGTTGTCCAGCAATTTTTAGCCCACTATCCCAGACTAGATGGCCTTCTGCAGAGGGCACGGTCGCTGTGTGCTCACTTCCGCCGTTCGCATCCCGCAGCTCAGCGACTTACATCTCTACAGAAGTCGTTGGGCCTGCCACTTCACCGGCTAAAATGCGATGTGCCTACCCGGTGGAATTCAACTCTGCACATGTTGCAGCGACTGTGGCAGCACCGACAAGCCCTGGTGCAATACGTTCTGACGTATAGCCTGGGCCAACGAGATTCAGAGGTGGGGCAAATCACGCTGGAGGAGTGGTCTCAGATCAGGGACCTATGCACCCTTCTGCACAGTTTTGAAATGGCGACGAAGATGTTTAGTGCTGACGATGCCATTATCAGCATAACTATTCCGGTGATTTACATGCTGGAGCACATGTTAAACAGAATTCGGAGTCAGGTGGTGGCACAAGAGGAGGTGGAGGAAGTAGAGGAGGAGGAGTTGTATGCGGAAGGGCTAACATCTGCAAGGTCCAGACGGTCGGCAGCACCAAGGCGGCAGGCATGTGAGGGTGGGGGAGATGGTTTAACCAGGGCGCATGGTAGCAGCCAAACTAGTGAGGAAGGTGCAGGAGCCCAGGAAGAAGTGGAGGACGAACTGATGGAAGACTCATCAGATGAGGGAGACCTTGATCACATTTCTGTTGTGCGAGGTTGGGGGGAGAGGACAGAGGAAGGAAGCATGATTGTTACCTCGCCACCAACACAACAGGGACTTGGTGCTCCTGGATGCGCAACACACATGAGTGCCTTCTTGCTGCACTACCTGCAACATGACCCTCGAATTGTGAGAATTAGAAATAATCCTGACTACTGGGTTGCCACACTGTTAGATCCCCGGTACAAAAGTAAATTTGCAGAAATTATTCCTGCCATAGAAAGGGATGCACGCATGCAGGAGTATCAGCAGAGACTGTTGCAGAATCTTACATGTGCTTTTCCACAAAATACCAGTGGTGCACGTAGTGAATCTCACAGTTCCAACTTGCCAACCGTGGGACCGTCAAGTGTTCAGCACTCAAACCGTAACAGAACCACAGTATCTGCTGGTAACATCAATTTTGCGGAATCATTTCACCACTTTTTTAGCCCATCCTTTGCAAGGCCACAGGAGACAAGAAGTCTGACACATAGTCAACGCCTAGAGACGATGGTACAGGAGTATCTCCAAGTAAACATTGAAGCCACGACTGTGTCACTGGACCCTTGCTCTTTTTGGGCTTCCAATCTGGATAAATGGCCGGAGCTAGCCACTTACGCCTTGGAGATCTTGTCATGCCCCGCAGCCAGCGTTCTGTCTGAACGTGTGTTCAGCGCTGCTGGTGGTGTGCTGACAGATAAGCGCACGCGGCTCTCCACTGATAATGTAGACAGACTCACGTTCATAAAGATGAACAAATCATGGATCCGAAACGACTTTTCTACCCCTGTGTCATCCTGGGGAGAGTAAAAACTTGATGATTGGTTAAAATCACCCTACCAACCGTTTTAAGCTTTCAAATTACTAATCATGTTTATCTGTATCTTGACTGGAAAATAATTTGGGCTTTGTAGCAGTGTGCAGCACTGATCCTATTAGGCCATCTATAATAAGCTTCACCAGATTTAAAATTAAAAATAATTTTTAGCTGCATCTAGCCCGGAAAATAATTTTGGGGCTCCGAGATGCGCAAGACACATAAGTGCCTTCTTGCTGCACTACCTGCAGCATGACCCTCATATTGTCAGAATTCGAAGTAATCATGACTACTGGGTTGCCACACTCTTAGATCCCCCAAACTTTTCGATCAACCTTTTCATTTTAATAAAGACCAAAAAAATGGTCATTTTTGAAATTATAAGCATTAGCAGGTTGTTAGAAACTGAAATCAAACAGTTTTCAACTCAAAACTTTATTCTAGGTGATGTTACATTTTCACATAGGACCCCTTGTTCGAAAGGAGCTTCTGAACTCTCTCGTCCATTGAATTTGTCAGGTTTTGGATGGTTTCTGCTTCAATTGTTTTGCATGAGGACAGAATACCCTCCCAGAGCTGTTGCTTAGATGTGAACTGCCTCCCGCCATCATAGACACTCCTTTTAATGATGCTCCAAAGGTTCTGAATGGGGTAGAGGTCAGGGGAGCATGGGGGTCACACCATAAGTTTGTCCCCTTTTATGCCCATATCAGCCAGAGATGCAGATGTTTTATGTGCAGCATGAGATGGTGCATTATCATGCAGAAAAATGATCTTGCTGTGAAATACACGGTTCTTCTTCTTGAACCATGGCAGGAAGTGCTGTTTGAGAAAATCCACATACATTATGGAGTTCATCTTTAGCGCCTTCAGGGATCCTAAAGGGGCCGACAATCTCTCTCCCCATGATTCCAGCCCAAAACATTACTCCACCTCCTCCTTGTTGGCGCTGTAGCCGTGTTTGCGTGGGGTGTCCATCAACCAGCCATCCTCCACTCCATTCATCTGGACCATAGAGCGCTGCACGGCACTCATCCGTGAACAAAACAGTTTTGAAATCAGTCTTCATGTAATGTTTGGCCCACTGGAGCCGTTTCTGCTTGTGTGAAGTGGATAGAGGAGGTCGACAGGATGGCGTATGCACAGCTGCAAACCTCTGAAGGACCCTGCATCTTGTTGTTCGGGGGACGTTGGAGGCACAAGCAGCTTCAAAAACTTGTCTGCTGCTATGACAAGGCTTTTTTGCCGCTGCTCTTTCAACCTGACGTAATTGCCTGTAGGAAAGAGTCCTCAATTTGCCCTTATCAGCACGCACACGTGTGTACTGTGAATCAGCTACATACTTCTTGATTGCCAAGACACTTCATCCTGATCATCGCACAATGTTGATTGTAGTCATGCCTTGACCTAAACACTCCACAATTTGTTGCTTCTCAGCAGCCGACACATCCTTTTTCTTTCCCATTTTGGCAGAAAATGTAGGCTGCTTAATAATGTGAGAGAGCCTTCTTAAGTAGTCTTGCCTTTCATTGGACACACCTGCCAAACTAATTAGCACAGGTGTCTGCAATTGCTTACAGTGATATAAAGAGCCCTGACACACATCACCATCAATGAGTTTAACTGACAAACAAACAAATTCTTCCCTTATCACTCCTAAACACTTTTTGCATAATAATTTGGAATGCGGTGTACATGTGCTTTTCCACAAAACACCAGTGGTTCACGTAGTGAATCTTACAGTTCTAACTTGCCAACCGTGGTCTGTATGGAATTGTTCAATAAAGGGCCCAAAATTAAGATAACATAGATGGGAGAGGTCTCTATGAATAGGAATTCCTAAGTATTTGATACCCTGTGAGGGCCAGGCAAAGGGAAAGTTGGACTGGATGGAATCCTATATGGATTTAGGGAGGGAGACATCGAGGGCCTCAGACTTCGCTGCATTGATTTTAAAATTTTACCATGTAACAAAGTGATCTATTTCAGCCATAACAGCAGGGATGGATATATGTGATTGAGTGATATATACTAGGACATCATCAGCAAATAGAGAGCACTTGTACTCGGTGCCTCCCACCTCAATCCACCTAATATTGGGGTTATGGCGAATTGATGAGAGCAGGTGCTCCGTCACTAGGATGTATAAGAGAGGGGACAGAGGACATCCCTGCCTTGTCCCATTGGTGATTGTGAAAGGTGATGAAAATGTTCTGACGCACCCCCTGGGCCTTGGGACACCCGGAGCCGGACCCTTTTTGGTGGATGCTGGTGGTTGTAGTCTTCGTGGCGGCGATCCGGTTCCGTGGCTCAGGGCGGTCAAGCCAGTGGCGGAACTATTTATGTGGTTTTGATGTTTAAATGTCCGACTACGCCACCCGTGGATTGCGGTCAGAGTGAACCGCCGCTACAGGGCAGACCGCTAAGGCTGGTGTTGTGGGTGCAGCAGAGCGTAGCATAACTCCCCACGGGAGGAGTATAGCCTCAGGGCAGTGTATGCGGAGGATGGGGGTGATGGTGCAGGGCAGCAGCAGTAACGACACGGAGTCAGTGATGCAGTTCAGGGCCTTTACTCACAGTTCTTATTATCCAGACCACGTCTGCAGGTAACGGCTGCCCACGTCGTACTGTGCTCACCAGGTGAGGGGCTCAGACAACTCCCAGATAACTTTGGAGCGCTTCACAGGACCCCCTTTGTGTGTCCTTTGTCTGGCCTTTCTTACCAACACTTCTGTCCGGCTTCCTCGGGCCTCCTCTTGGTAAACTTGGCGCCAGTTTCCCTGACCCTATGTGGTGCCTTCCTAGCGGGTGGAGCAAGGGGCTGCGCCACATAAAATGTCAGAGCCTCCGGTTTCTAGCTGAGGGTCGTTTCCTGCCTCCACTAGTTCGGGGACCGGTCTCCCCCTTTGGCCTGACCCCTCCACGCAGGTGGATTCGGGCGTGCGGTGGCGACTCGCCCGTCCGCACCCCTGGGATCCCTTCATTCCTCGTTCCTGGAGCCTTCTCCGCTCCTCTTCCTTCCTTCTCCCTCTTGCAGGCCTGGGCCTCTGTTACTAGGCCCGCCTCCGGAGCAGAGCTCATGCAGAGCCCCTGCTCCCTGCCACTTCTGCTCAGACTTCTCTGCACTGAACTAAGATGGTGCCCACCTTTTATACTCCCTTCTCAATGCACCCATTAACTGCTTCCTCCCTGCTCCTGCACTGCAGGGTTCCCCTTCCTCAGTGTTCCCTCCCCCCACTCCAGCCAGGGACAGGGACTGTCGTGCCCATCTCAGGGGCATATTGGTCGCCCTGCCCCACGGCAATGTGGTGTAATGCATGCAGGTGTCGGGTCCTGATCCACACCACACTCCATCCTTATCTGAGAGTGAGATATCACACCTCTGGGTGAGGTGCAATACGTCTGTAGCAACCGAGCCCTCGGTGCTACAGTTCCATTTATCTTCAGCCTAGGTGACGTATTGTGATACAGGGCCGTGATTTTGGCTATAAAAGGGTCCCCTAGACCCCTACCCCAAGCTTTTTAAGAGAATCATATATGGCGTGCCAGGAGACTCTATGGAATGCTTTCTCAGCATCCAACGAGAGTATCTACTTACAAATTTTTAACTGCATCTAGCCCAGGAAATACTTTGTGCCTAGTAGCAGTGTCTGCTAGTCAGCGGATTATCCCGGCTGTTAAGCAAGCTACACCACCTGTAGTTTGGACACTTAATTTTTTCAAAGGAAATGCTTCGGGACCACGGGATACTTAGTGAAGAGCATCAGGAGGCACCCCAAGGCATAGGGGCTGGGACTGGCACTAGGATGCCTTGCGGTGGACAGCGGAGCTCGATCCTTATAAAAGCTTTTTAACTGCAGCAGCTTTAGTGGACGCTACTGGAGCTGGAATTACGCGGCTGCTGGCATGAGACTTGCCCTCCAATAGATCCTTGTAAATGGATTTAAAGTGTATTCATTCAAATTAGAGGGACAATTTAAATTAAAAAGCTTAGAGCTGCCTCCACCACAGGGGGGCTCTCTCGACCCACCAGCGGACAGGCACCAGTATTGGGAGAGGGGGGCTGGCCGTCAGGGTTCACCGCGGCTCTGGCACAAACCCGGCGACACAGAGGTGGCACGGGCAGGAGCGGACTGGCCGTCTCGGCTTCTCACTTTTTGGATTTTAGAAGGGCATGACATGCCTATATCTGTGTCTCCCCCTCCTTTTACTCCTCCACCTCTTTTCTTTTCGCATGACTATATGTACTTGTCACTTTTCCATGTGTTAGTTGTGTCTTCTGAGCAGTTTGTCAGCTTTTGGACACCTTTGAAGGTGTTTTCTATGTGTTTCTATGTGTTTTTGTTTGCCTGCCATTGGTTTTAACGGTGTTCGAAGGTGTTCGACGAACAGTTCGACGAACAGTTCGGTGAACACACGGGTGTTCGACGAACCGAACCGAACTCGAACACTACGGGGGTGGCTCAACACTAGTGGGGACATCACACACCAGTCAGTGTGACGGAAGCTGCAAACGCTGCTGCAACACAGCAAGGGCGGCGGAAGCTGTAGCCGACTTGCGAAAATGAGCTGACAGGCGGCGTACTTTGACGAGCAGATCTGGCAACTCAGGGTGTGATTTAAGAAACCGCTGAACCACGAGGTTAAGCACATGAGCCAGGCATGGTACGTGTGTGATCTCGCCTCGCCTCAGAGCAGCCACCAGGTTACGGCCATTGTCACACACGACCATGCCTGGATGTAGGTTCAGCGGTCTCAGCCACAGATCTGCCTGCTCTTTCACAGCTGTCCACAACTTACAAGCAGTGTGAGGTTTCTCACCTAAGCTTATGAGCTTCAGCACTGCCTGTTGTCTCTTGGCTGAGGCAGTACTGCAGTGCTTCCAGCTTGTTACTGATGTGGTGATATCTGAGATGGAGGCTGAACATGAGGAGGAGGAGGATGATGCGCAGGAGCTGTACACTGTGGGGGCAACTCTGACTGACATAGGGCCCGCAATCCTCGGTGTGGGGAGGACGTGTTCCGTCCCCAGGTCCGACTGGGTCCCGGCTTCCACTATGTTTACCCAGTGTGCCGTCAGGGAGATGTACCATCCCTGGCCACAAGCACTTGTCCACGTGTCCGTTGTCAGGTGGACTCTCCAGTAACTGCGTTGTTGAGGGCACGGCAGATGTTTTGGGACACGTGCTTGTGTAGTGCGGGGATGGCACACCGGGCAAAATAGTGTCGGCTGGGGACCGAGTACCGAGGGATGGCCACCACCATACGTTTGCGGAAGGATTCCGTCTCCACCAGCCTAAAAGGCAGCATTTCCAACGCAAGCAGTCATGAAATGTGCGAATTTAGGACTGTGGCCTGTGGGGCGTTGGCTGCGAATTTCCGCTTTAGTTCAAAGTTCGGGGATATGGACAATTGTAGGTTGCGGTGGGACGTGGACGTGGATGTTGATGCTGTTTCTTGAGAAACTGCCATAACAAGTGAAGACTGAGAGGAGGGGGCATCTTTGCATGCAGCATGGACAGGGGATTGCCTTGTTCTATTGCACGCACAACAGCGGAAGAAGCAGTGGTGACACCCGCTGACACTGGTCGTGGACCCTGGGGTTCACCCCACAAAGTCGGGTGCTTTGTTGCCATGTGCTTGATCATGCTGGTGGTGGTAAGGCTGGTAGTTTTGTCACCCCTGCTGATGCTGGCATGGCAGGTGGTAAATGGCCTTTTTAGGGTTATCAGCAGAGTCTTTAAAAAAATTCCAGACTCTGGAAGACCTACAGGTTGTACTGGCAACTTCCCTCGTGTTGGTGTTACGGGGAACTGTTGCCTGCCTTCTGTGTGAGGCCTCCACACTGCTTCTTCCTGCCTGTTGGGGTACTCTGCCTTCCTCCCCCTGTGTGCTGCTGGCCTCGCTCTGCATGTCCTCCTGCCATGTTGGGTCAGATACTAGATCATCCACCACCTCCTCCTCTTCCACTTGCGCACCACGATCCTCCTCCTCACTTCCTGGCAATTGTGTCTCGTCATTGTCCACCTCTTGTGACAAATTGCCAGCGTCGACTTCCTGTGGTCGAGGCTGTTCAAATATTTGGGCATCGCTACATGGGATCTACTCTTCCACCACTTCAAGCGGAGCAGGCGAGGGGCACAAATCTGGAAATGGACCAGTGAACAGCTCTTCAGAGTGTCCAAGTGTGGGATCAGTTGCTGTCTGACGACACTCGGCATGGTGGGAGGAAGGAGCATCAGGGTGAGGAGGAGTATGCGATCGAGACTCACGGCTACTAAGATTTGACCGTGTGGAAGACAGACCTGGGATGGTGGTGCCCAGGTAACAGGAAGTATTATCTGCTATCCAATTAATAACCTGTTCACACTGTTCAGTTCGCAATACTGGTGTTGTTCTGTGCTTCCCTAATAATTTGGTCAAGAAGTGGGAGCGAGAAGATGTGGCTGTTAGTTGTGGCACATTTTCACCTTGGCCACGGCCCCGTCCTCTGCACGCACCATCACCAGAACATCCAGTTCCACGTCCCTTGCCACGCGCCTTGCCCATTGTAATGGAAGTAAAATAGCTTATACTCGCACTATCTATGGAAAAAGGGTAATAAAAAGTAGATTAGTACCGTGGAAGAGGAAATCCACAGTTCTATTTCTCTGGCCTACACCCGACTCTTTTAAACAATCTGAACAATCAGGGAGAAAATATTACTGTTTTTCTTTACGGAAAAAATACCAAAAGCTGAATAATAGAGATTTTACCGTGGAATGGCAAAACCACAGTTATTGTTTACCAGACAATTTTAAATAGATATATTTGCAGCTGAACAGTGAGCGACACACACTCAAACAGTTTTTTTTTTAGGTAAAAATGTCCCAAAAGTGGATAATACAGAGGTTTGCACCGTGGAACTGCCAAACCACACTTCTATTTCTCTGGCCTACACCAGACTATTTTCAACAAATATATTTGTGCCTGAACAATCAGGGAGACACTATTAAATTGTTTTTTCACGGCAAAAAATGCCAAAAGCAGGATAATAGAGATTTTTTACCGTGGAACGGCAAAACCACAGTTATAATTTACTGGTGTATACCAGACTCTTTTAAACAGATATATTGGCGTCTGAACAATGAGGAGACACTATTACTGTTTTTCTTTATGGAAAATTACCAAAAGCTGGATAATACAGAGATTTGACCCGTGAAACTGCAAAACCACAGTTCTATTTCTCGGGCCTACACCATACTATTTTCAACAGATATATTTGTGTCTGAACTGTCACAGACACACTTTTTTTTGGGGGGGGGGACACCAAAAGGTTAATAAGATGGGTATTTGTACAGTGTGAAGGAGGAAAAAAAAAAGAGGGTTTAGATGAAAAAAAAATGATTTTTCCTGGCCCCCGAGACCTAGAGCTAAGTCCAGCAATTTCAGCAATAGGAGAACACTGGACTGTAATGCAGGGTTTGCTGGTATAACCACTGCGTCTCCTATACAGCCTGCCTGCCTGCCTGATATCTTGAATGGATATTAGTCCTGAGAAGGACTGTTTGTTTGATCTGGCAGCCTTTACAGATCCTACACTAACTATTTTGCAGCTTATATCTCTCCATAAATCAGCAGCGCTGTCCCTACACTGTCTGATCCCAGACGTCTGTGTCCAAGATGGCTGCGCCCGGTTTTAAATACTCGAGGTGACGCTGTGCGGCCAGCCAATCAATGTAATGCCCACAACCAACATGGCTGCGGCATTACAGTGACTGGCTGGCAATCCCTGTATGTTCATTGGCTCTGTAAAGAGCGCCAAACATGCAGGGCAGAGACCCGAGCTCCCGCCCGAGTAACCCAGAAATGCTCGGTGCTCGCCGAACATCCCGAGTAGCGTGATGCTCGGGCGAGTACCGAGCAGTGTCGAGCATGTTCGCTCAACACTAGAAATGACATGTGGGCAGAATGGGAAATGTCATGCGGGCAGAATGGAGAGACAACATGGGGCAGAGTGGGAGATGATATGGGGGCAGAATGGGAGATGACATGGGGCAGAATGGAAGATGACATGGGGCAGAATGGGAGACGACATGGGGTAGAATGGGCGACGACATGGGGCAGAATGGGAGATGACATGGGCCAGAATGGGAGATGACATGAGGGCAGAATGGGAGATGACATGAGGCAGAATGGGAGATGACAAGGGGCAGAATGAAAGATGACATGGGGCAGAATGGGAGACGACATGTAGTAGAATGGGAGACGACATGAGGTAGAATGGGAGATGACAAGGGGCAGAATGGGAGATAACATGGGACAGACTGGGAGATGACATTGGGGCAGAATGGGAGATGACATTGGGGCACAATGAAGACGTGGCGGCAAAATGGAGAAACGACAGGGGCAGAGTGGGAGATGACATGGGGCAGAATGGAAGACAACATGGGGCAGAATGAGAGATGACATGTGGGCAGAATGGGAAATGAGTCATGACATGTGCACAGAATGGGAGATGACATATGGATAGAATGGGAGATGGCATAGGAGCAGAATGGGAGATGACTTGGGGCAGAATGGAAGATAACATTGGGACAGAATGTAGATATTGGAGCACAATGGAAAGACATGGGGTAGAATGGGAGATGACGTGGATTCAAAATGGAGACATATGGGGGCAGAATGGAGAGACATGGTGGCAGAATGGGAGATGACATGGGGGCAGAATTGGAGATGACTTGGGGGCAGAATGGGAGATGGCATGGTGGCAGAATGGAAGATTATATGGGGGCCGAATGGGAGATGACATGGGGGCAGAATGGGAGATGACGTGGTGGCAGAATAGGAGATGACATGGGGCAGAACGGGAGATGACATGTGGGCAGAATGGGAAATGAGTCATGACATGTGGGCAGAATGGGAGATGACATATGGGTAGAATGGGAGATGACATAGGAGAAGAATGGGAGATGACATGGGGCAGAATGGGAGATGACATTGGGGCAGAGAAGTAGATGACATTGGGGCAGAATGTAGATATTGGAGCACAATAGAAAGACATTGGGCTGAATGGGAGATGACATGGGGCAGAATGGCAGATGACATGGGGCAGAATGGGAGATGACATTGGGGCAGAATGGAAGATGACATTGGGGTAGAATGGTAATATTGAAGCAGAATGGGGCAGAATGGGAAATGACATGGGTGCAGAATGGAAGATGACATGGGGCAGAATGGAGACATATGAGGCAAAATGGAGAAACATGGGGCAGAATGGAGAGACATGGGGCAGAATGGGAGATGACATTTAGGCAGAATGGGAGATGACATGGGGGCAGAATGGAAGATGACATATGGGCAGAATGGGAGATGACATTGGGGTAGAATGGAGAGACATGGGTGCAGAATGGGAAATGACATGGGGGCAGAATGGGAGATGACTTGAGGGCAGAATTGGAGATGACAGGGGGGCAGAAAGGGAGATGATATGGGGGCAGAATGGGAGATGACATCAGGCAGAATGGGAGATGACATGGGGGCAGAATGAAAGATGACATGGGGAAGAATGGGAGATGACATGGGGGCAGAATGGAGAGACATGGGGCAAAATGGGAGATGACAGGGAGGCAGGATGGGAGATTACATTGTGGCAGAATTGGAGATGACATAGGGCAGCATGTGAGATGACATGGGGGCAGAATGGGGGGATGACATGGGGGCAGAATGGGAGATGACATGTGGGCAGAATGGAGACATGGTGTCGCGCAAGGTGTGGGAAAGACTTAGTGCAGCACAAATGGAAGAGGGAAAGTGAGCCCAGACTCTAGGGAAAGGGGGGAAAGTGGAGACCTCCTAGGTTGATCTAGCGTCACCCTGTCTCCCCTAACGTCCCTGTATTGGCTCTTAACCAATCGCCGCACACGTACCTTGCCCTGTCTTTACCTGGCGTTTGGCTCAAGCTAGGGAAGGGAGGAGATGAGCACTAGTCGATCTCCACTAAACACTATAGAAAACAAGGAAGGACTAACAGGGGAAAAGTGCTTGACTTTAGATGACTCCAGACAAATGTACAAACACGAGCTCAAGCTGCAGAGAGGAAAAGGTGCTGCTCTTGATAAGCTTTCACAAGGAATAATGAATATCGCCAGCACCTCTCTCTAAAACACAGCAAGTATTTATTCACCCTGGCCAGGGTGTTAATTAGCCAGAGGGAGGTAGCCGCTGGGTCCTAGAGACAGCCTCTAAGAATATGTCTGTAATGACAAACATAGAGATCTCCTGCAACCAACTGCAGGGCGACTGTCTGTCACCTCTGACACACCCGTGACACATGGGGCAGAATGGAGAGACATGGGGGCAAGATGGGATATGACATGGGTGCAGAAAGGAGACATGGGGCAGAAGGAAAGATGACATGGGGCAGAATGGAGAGACATGGAAACCAAGGAAATAGGTGGGATGTGAGGCAAGCAAGGGGGAAGGGGAGAAGTGAATATAATGAGGGTGGAGAGGGGGGGTGGGGATAGTACAGTTAGATCGTTAGAGAAGAATAGGATGCTAAATAACCCCAAAGTTTTATCTTGCATGCTGACCAACGCAAGAAGCCTGACCAATAAGGCGGATGAGCTGCAGGCGCTTATATCGGAGGAGAGGTATGACATCGTAGGTATAACAGAGACTTGGCTAGACGATAGCTACGACTGGGGGGTAAATTTATTAGATTATAGTTTATTTAGAAGGGACCGGAAACAGGGGAAAGGTGGAGGAGTCTGCTTATATGTAAAGTCATGTCTAAAACCCAGACTAAGGGAAGATATAGGAGAGGGAGAAGAGGGGGTCGAGTCCATGTGGGTAGAGATAGAGGGAACTAAAAATAATAATAAAATATTACTGGGGGTCTGCTATAAGCCACCAAATATAACAGAGGAGAATGAGAATCTGCTATTAGGACAAATAGACAAAGTAGCAAAACATAATGAAGTGATTGTAATGGGGGATTTCAACTACCCGGATATTGACTGGGAAACAGAAACCTGTAGATCTCAGAAAGGAAAAAGGTTCTTGACAAATATTAAGGATAATTATCTCTCCCAACTAGTGCAGGAACCAACGAGAGGGAAGGCCGTGTTGGACTTAATATTGACTAATAGGCCTGATAGAATAACTGAGGTACAGATAGGGGGGCACCTAGGTAATAGCGACCATAATATTATCGACTTCAAAATGCCCTTCAGTAGGGTTATCAATAAGGGAACAACAAAAACATTAAACTTTAGGAGGGCGAAGTTTGATCAGCTGAAAGAAAGCCTTCACCTTATTGACTGGGACAAAGTTCTTACTCAAAGGAATACGAATAGTAAATGGGAAACCTTCAAAAGAATTCTGAATACTCAGTGCGAGAGATATATACCGTATGGGAATAAAAGGGCCAGAAATAAGAGGAAACCAATATGGTTGAACAAGAACGTAAAAGGGGCGTTAAATAGCAAAAAAGAGGCATTCAAGAGATTAAAACAGGAAAACAGTAAGGAGGCACTAATGTGTTACAAGGAAAAAACGAGAACCTGTAAAAAACAAATAAAAATAGCGAAGGAGGAAACAGAGAAACGTATTGCTAGGGAAAGTAGATCAAATCCCAAACTGTTCTTTACGTATATAAATAGTAAAAGGATTAAATCGGATAATATTGGACCGATAAAAAGTGAGGAAGGCAAAATCATAGAGAAAGATGAGGATAAAGCTAATCTATTAAATAATTTTTTTTCGACATCTTTCACAAAGGAAATAGAACTAACAGGAGAAATGAGAAGTGACAAGCTTAATCCTCCACTAAGTATGACTAATCTAACCCAAGCTGGGGTACAGAAACGCCTCAGTAACATTAAAATAAACAAATCACCAGGACCTGATGGCATACACCCACGGGTACTAAGGGAACTAAGTAATGTGATAGACAGACCGTTATATCTTATATTTAAGGACTCTGTTGAGACTGGGTCTGTGCCACTCGATTGGCGACAGGCGAATGTAGTGCCAATATTCAAAAAGGGAGCGAAAAGTGACGCCGGAAACTATCGGCCAGTGAGTCTGACGTCCGTTGTGGGTAAAATTTTTGAAAGCTTCATTAAAGAGGCGATTACGGAGCATCTTGATGCTAATAATCTTTTAATCCCGAACCAACATGGATTCATTAGGAATCGCTCCTGCCAAACAAACCTGATTGACTTCTACGAGGAGGTTAGCTCTCGAGTAGATCAGGAGGAACCAGTGGATGTCGTGTATCTCGACTTCTCAAAAGCGTTCGATAGCATGCCACATAATAGGTTGGTATACAAAATGAGAATGATGGGGCTGGGGGAAAATGTCTGCAAGTGGGTAGCTAACTGGCTAAAGGATAGAAGGCAGAGGGTGGTTATAAATGGAATATACTCAGATTGGGTAAGCGTCACTAGTGGGGTACCACAGGGGTCTGTACTAGGCCCAATGTTATTTAATATCTTTATTAACGACATAGTCAACGGGATAAATAGTAAAATATCAATATTTGCAGATGACACAAAGTTATGTAAAACAATTAATACAAAAGAGGACAGTGCAGACCTACAGAGGGATTTGGATAAGCTGGGTAGGTGGAGCATTAAATGGCAAATGAGGTTTAACGAGGAGAAATGTAAGGTCATACATATGGGAAGGAAAAATGGAAGTCACCAGTACTCACTGAATGGGAAATCATTGGGGAATTCAGAGATGGAGAAGGACTTGGGCATCTTGATTGATAGCAAACTAAATTGGAGTGCCCAAAGTCAGGCCGCTGCTGTAAGGGCAAACAGGGTAATGGGATGTATCAGAAGAGGTATAGCTGCAAAGGATGAGAACATTGTTCTTCCACTGTACAAAGCACTGGTCAGACCACACTTGAAATACTGTGCTCAGTTATGGGCCCCAATATATAGAAAGGATATAAATGAGCTTGAAAAGGTACAAAGGAGGGCAAAAAAATTAATAAAGGGAATGGAGGGACTGCAATACCCAGAGAGGTTGGCAAAACTAGGACTATTCAGCCTGGAAAAGAGAAGGTTGAGGGGGGACATAATAAATGTGTACAAATATGTTAGGGGACAGTATAGAGATCTTGCCCGGGATTTGTTCAAAAGGAGGGATATTACGGTAACAAGAGGGCATTCACTAAGACTGGAAGAGAAAAGGTTTCAGCACCAGCATAGGAAGGGGTTCTTTACGGTAAGAGCAGTGAGAATATGGAATTCACTGAGTGAGGAGACGGTAATGTCAGATTCACTACACCAGTTCAAGCGGGGACTGGATGCATTTCTAGATACCAGGCAGATTTCAGCATATACTTAAAAATAAAATAAAATAGTAGGTTGATACAGGGATTTATTCTGACTGCTGGTTTCAGAGTCGGGAGGGAATTTTTCCTCAGGTGAAGATTGGCCAAATCATTTGGGGTTTTTGCCCTCCTCTGGATCAACTTTAGCAATTACAGAACTAACAGGTCGAACTTGATGGATGCAAGTCTTTATTCGGCTTTACAAACTATGTTACTATGTTACTATGTTACTATGGGGGAGAATGGAAGATGACATGGGGGCAGAATGGGAGATGACATGGAACAGAATATAGACATAGGGGGGCAGAATGGTGAGCCATGGGGCAGAATGGAGATGACATGGGGCAGAATGCAAAGACATGGGGCAGAATGGAGAGATATGGGGCAGAATGGAGAGACAACATGGGGGCAGAATGGGAGATAACATGGTGGCAGAATGGGAGATGACATAGGGCAGAATTGGAGATGACATGGGGCGGAATGGAGACATGGGAGCAGAATGCAGACATGGGGCAGAATGGGAGATGACATGTGGGTATAATGGAGAGACATGGGTGCAAAATCGGAGATGACATGGAGGCAGGATGGAAGATGACATGGAGTCAGAATGGGAGATGACAAGGGGGCAAAATGGGGGATGACATGGTGGCAGAATGGGAGATGACAAGGAGGTAAAATGGGAGATGACATGCAGCAGAATTTCAGATGACATGTGAGCAGAATGGGAGATGACATGGGGAAGAATGGGAGATGACATGGGGCAGAATGGGAGATGACATGAGGTAGAATTGGAAAAGACATGGAGGCAGAATGGAGACATGGAGGCAGAATGGAAAGACAACATGGGGGCAGAATGGGAGATGACATGGGGGCACCATGGGAGATGACTTGGGGGAAGAATGGGAGATGACATGGGTCAGATTGGGAGATGACATGGGGGCAAAATGGAGACATGGGGCAGAATGGAGACATGGGGCAGAATGGGAGATGACATGGGGCAGAATGGGAGATGACATGGGGCAAAATGGGAGATGACATGGTTCAGAATGAGAAATGACATGGGGGCAGAATGAGAGATCACATGGGAGCAGAAAAGGAGATCACTTGTGGACATAAATAGATGACATGGGGGCAGAATGGGAGATGACATGTGGCAGAATGGGAGATGACACTGGGGCAAAATGGAGACATGGGGGCAGAATGGAAACATGGGGCAGAATGGGAGATGACAGGGGGCAGAATTGGAGAAGACATTGGGGCAGAATGGTGAAGTGGGGACAGAATGGAGAGAAGACATGGGGCAGAGTAGGAGATGACATGGGGGCAGAATGGGAGATGACATGGGGGTAGAATGGAGAGACAACATGGGGGCAGAATGAGAGATGACATGGGGGTAGAATGGGAGATGACATTGGGCAAAATGGGAGATGACATGAGGGCAGAATGGAAACATGGGTGCAGAAGGGAGAGATGACATGGGAGCAGAATGGAGAGACAGGGAAGAATAGAGAGACAAGGGGCAGAATGGAGAGACAAGGGGAAGAATGGAGATACATTTGGCAGAATGGATTGATCTTGGGGCAGATTGGAGACATGGGGGTAGAATGGAGAGACGACATGAGAGCAGGTTGGGAAAACATATGGGGCATAATGGGAGATGACTTGGGGGCAAAATGGGAGATGACATGGGGGCAGAATGGGAGATGACATGGGTCAGAATAGGAGATGACATGGGGGAAGAAAGGGAGATGACATGGGGCAGTAAGGGAGATGACTAGTGTTGAGCCACCCCCGTAGTGTTCGAGCTCGGTTCGGTTCGTCGAACACCCGTATGTTCATCGAAACTGTTCATTGAACACCTACGAACACCGTTAAAACCAATGGCAGGCAAACAAAAACACATAGAAACACATAGAAAACACCTTCAAAGGGGTCCAAAAGCTGACAAACTGCTCAGGAGACACAAATAACTCATGGAAAAGTGACAGGTACATATAGTCATGCGAAAAGAAAAGAGATGGAGGAGTAAAAGGAGGGGGAGACACAGATATAGGCATGTCATGCCCTTCTAAAACCAAAAAAGTGTGAAGCCTACACGGCCAGTCCATTTCTGCCCGTGCGACCTCCGTGTCGACGGGTTTGTGCCAGAGCCGCGGTGGACCCTGACGGCCAGCCCCCCTCTCCCAATACTGATGCCTGTCCGCTGGTGGGTCGAGCGAGCCCCCCTGCGGTGGAGGCAGGTCTAATCTTTTTAATTTAAATTGTCTCTCTAATTTGAATGAGTACACTTTAAATCCTTTTACAAGGATCTATTGGAGGGCAAGTCTCATGCCAGCAGCCGCGTAATTCCAGCTCCAGTAGCGTCCACTAAAGCTGCTGCAGTTAAAAAGGTTTTATAAGGATCGAACTTGGCGGTCCACCACAAGGCGTCCTACCGCCAGTCCCAGCCCCTGTGCCTTGGGGTGCCTCCCCGATGGTCTTCACTGAGTGTCCCTGGGGCCCGAACCATTTCCTTTGAAAAAATTAAGTTTTCAAACTACAGGTGGTGCAGCTTGCTTAACAGCTGGGATAATCCGCTGACTAGCAGACACTGCTACTAGCCACAAAGTATTTCCTGGGCTAGATGCAGTTAAAAATTTGTATTTAGATACTCTCGGTGGATGGTGAGAAAGCATTCCATAGAGTCTCCTGGCACGCCATATATTATTCTCTTAAAAAGCTTGGGGTAGGGGTCTAGAGGACCCTTTTATAGCCAAAATCACGGCCCCGTATCGCAATAAGTCACCTAAGCTGAAGATAAATGGAACATTTTCATCACCTTTCATAATCATCAATGGGACAAAGCAGCGATGTCCTCTGTCCCCTCTCTTATACATCCTAGTGACGGAGCACCTGCTCTCATCAATTCGCCATAACCCCAATATTAGGTGGATTGAGGTGGGAGGCACCGAGTACAAGTGCTCTGCATTTGCTGATGATGTCCTAGTATATATCACTCAATCACATATATCCATCCCTGCTGTTATGGCTGAAATAGATCACTTTGTTACATGGTCAAATTTTAAAATCAATGCAGCGAAGTCTGAGGCCCTCGATGTCTCCCTTCCCAAATCCATACAGGATTCCATCCAGTCCAACTTTCCCTTTGCCTGGCCCTCACAGGGTATCAAATACTTAGGAATTCCTATTCATAGAGACCTCTCCCGTCTATGTTATCTTAATTTTGGGCCCTTTATTGAACAACTCCATACAGACCACGGTTGGCAAGTTAGAACTGTAAGATTCACTACGTGAACCACTGGTGTTTTGTGGAAAAGCACATGTACACTGTGTTCCAAATTATTATGCAAAAAGTGTTTAGGAGTGATAAAGTAAGAATTTTTTTGTTTGTCAGTTAAACTCATTGATGGTGATGTGTGTCAGGGCTCTTTATATCACTGTAAGCAATTGCAGACACCTGTGCTAATTAGTTTGGCAGGTGTGTCCAATGAAAGGCAAGACTACTTAAGAAGGCTGTCCCACTTTATTAAGCAGCCTACATTTTCTGCCAAAATGGGAAAGAAAAAGGATGCGTCGGCTGCTGAGAGGAAAACAAATTGTGGAGTGTTTAGGTCAAGGCATGACTACAATCAACATTGCCAAGACACTTCATCCTGATCATCGCACAATCAAGAAGTATGTAGCTGATTCACAGTACACACGTGTGCGTGCTGATAAGGGAAAATTGAGGACTCTTTCCTACAGGCAATTACGTCAGGTTGAAAGAGCAGCGGCAAAAAAGCCTTGTCATAGCAGCAGACAAGTTTTTGAAGCTGCTGGTGCCTCCAACGTCCACCGAACAACAAGATGCAGAGTCCTTCAGAGGTTTGCAGCTGTTTGTAAGCCATCCTGTCGACCTCCTCTATCCACTGCACACAAGCAGAAACGGCTCCAGTGGGCCAAACAATACATGAAGACTGACTTCAAAACTGTTTTGTTCACGGAGGAGTGCCATGCAACGCTCGATGGTCCAGATGGATGGAGTGGAGGATGGCTGGTTGATGGACACCCCATGCAAACACGGCTACGGCGCCAACAAGGAGGAGGTGGAGTAATGTTTTGGTCTGGAATCATGGGGAGAGAGATTGTCGGCCCATTTAGGATCCCTGAAGAGGTAAAGATGAACTCCATAATGTATGTGGAGTTTCTCAAACAGCACTTCCTGCCATAGTTCAAGAAGAAGAACCGTGTATTCCGCAGCAAGATCATTTTCATGCATGATAATGCACCGTCTCATGCTTCACATAACACATCTGCATCTCTGGCTGATATGGGCATAAAAGGGGACAAACTTATGGTGTGACCCCCATGCTCCCCTGACCTCAACCCCATTCAGAACCTCTGGAGCATCATCAAAAGGAGTGTCTATGATGGCGGGAGGCAGTTCACATCTAAGCAACAGCTCTGGGAGGGTATTCTGTCCTCATGCAAAACAATTGAAGCAGAAACCATCCAAAACCTGACAAATTCAATGGACGAGAGAGTTCAGAAGCTCCTTTCGAACAAGGGGTCCTATGTGCAAATGTAACATCACCTAGAATAAAGTTTTGAGTGGAAAACTGTTTGATTTCAGTTTCTAATAAACTGCTAATGCTTATAATTTCAAAAATGACCATTTTTTTGTTCTATATTAAAATGAAAAGGTTGATCGAAGAGTGTGGGGGATCTAAGAGTGTGGCAACCCAGTAGTCAGGATTATTTCGAATTCTGACAATCTGAGGGTCATGTTGCAGGTAGTGCAGCAAGAAGGCACTCATGTGTCTTGCGCATCTAGGAGCCCCAAAATTATTTTCCAGGCTAGATGCAGCTAAAAATTATTATTAATTTGAAAGCTGGTGGAGCTTAGTATAGATGACCTAGTATAATCAGTACTGCAAACTGCTACAAGGCCCAAATTATTTTCCAGCCAAGATACAGATAAACATGATTAGTAATTTTAAATCTGGTGGAGTTTAGTATAGATGGCCTAATTGAATCAGTACTGCACACTGCTACAAGGCCCAAATTATTTTCCAGCCAAGATACAGATAAATATGATTAGTAATTTGAAAGCTTAAAACGGTTGGTGAGGTGATTTTAACAAATCATCAAGCTTTTACTCTCCCCAGGATGACACAGGGGTAGAAAAGTCATTTCGGATCCATGATTTGTTCATCTTTATGAACGTGAGTCTGTCTACATTATCAGTGGAGAGCCACGTGCGCTTATCTGTCAGCACACCACCAGCAGCGCTGACCACACGTTCAGACAGAACGCTGGCTGCGGGGCATGACAAGATCTCCAAGGCGTAAGTGGCGAGCTCCGGCCATTTATCCAGATTGGAAGCCCAAAACGAGCAAGGGTCCAGTGACACAGTCATGGCTTCAATGTTTACTTGGAGATACTCCTGTACCATCGTTTGTAGGCGTTGACTATGTGTCAGACTTCTTGTCTCCTGTGGCCTTGCAAAGGATGGGCTAAAAAAGTGGTGAAATGATTCCGCAAAATTGATGTTACCAGCAGATACTGTGTTTCTGTTACGTTTTGAGTGCTGAACACTCGACGGTCCCACGGTTGGCAAGTTGGAACTGTGAGATTCACTACGTGCACCACTAGTGTTTTGGGGAAAAGCACATGTAAGATTCTGCAACAGTCTCTGCTGATACTCCTGCATGCGTGCATCTCTTTCTATGGCAGGAATAATTTCTGCAAATTTACTTTTGTACCGGGGATCTAACAGTGTGGCAACCCAGTAGTCAAGATTATTTCTAATTCTGACAATTCGAGGGTCATGTTGCAGGTAGTGCAGCAAGAAGGCACTCATGTGTCTTGCGCATCCAGGAGCACCAAGTCCCTGTTGTGTTGGTGGCGAGGTAACAATCATGCTTCCTTCCTCTGCCCTCTCCCCCCAACCTCGCACAACAGAAATGTGATCAAAGTCTCCCTCATCTGATGAGTCTTCCATCAGTTTGTCCTCCACTTCTTCCTGGGCTCCTGCACCTTCCTCACTAGTTTGGCTGCTACCATGCGCCCTGGTGAAACCATCTCCCCCACCCTCACATGCCTGCTGCCTTGGTGCTGCCGACCGTCTGGACCTTGCAGATGTTAGCCCTTCCGCATACAACTCCTCCTCCTCTACTTCCTCCACCTCCTCTTGTGCCACCACCTGACTCGGAATTCTGTTTAACATGTGCTCCAGCACGTAAATCACCGTAATAGTCATGCTGATAATGGCATCGTCAGCACTAAACATCTTCGTCGTCATTTCAAAACTGTGCAGAAGGGTGCATAGGTCCCTGATCTGAGACCACTCCTCCAGCGTGATTTGCCCCACCTCTGGATCTCGTTGGCCCAGGCTATACGTCACAACGTATTCCACCAGGGCTTGTCGGTGCTGCCACAGTCGCTGCAACATGTGCAGAGTTGAATTCCACCGGGTAGGCACATCGCATTTTAGCCGGTGAAGTGGCAGGCCCAATGACTTCTGTAGAGATGTAAGTCGCTGAGCTGCGGGATGTGAACAGCAGAAGTGAGCACACAGCGACCGTGCCCTCTGCAGAAGGCCATCTAGTCCGGGATAGTGGGCTAAAAATTGCTGGACAACCAGGTTCAACACGTGAGCCATACAAGGCACGTGTGTGACAGTGCCCTGGCGAAGGGCCGCACCCAGGTTTGCAGCATTGTCGCACACGGCTTTCCTTGGTTTCAGGTCCAGTGGATACAACCATTCATGAAACTGGTTCTCCAGAGCTGACCACAACTCCTCAGCTGTGTGACTCACATTTCCCAGACATTTCAAAGTAAAAACTGCCTGATGACGTTGAGCCCTGCTGCCAGCATAGTAAGGAGGTGTGCAGGATCCCTTCTGCGCAGTTAGAAAGCTTGTGGCATGACCAGACAGGCTTTGGGTGCAGGTGGAGGACCGAGAGGAGGTTGAGGAGGCAGAAGCAGTGGAGCAACTTCGACATAAAGAGGATTGACGCACAACTCGTGGGGATGGCAAGACTTGGACAGCAGACCCTTGTCCTGCTGACATGTTGGGTTGCCTTGATCCAAAGGTGGTGCTATCGATGTCGGACAGCGCTGAACACCAGCTGGTGTTTCCACCTCCAAAGAAAATTATGACCTGCCAATCACGCTGGCTGTTGCGGGTAAAGAGGTGGCAGGTCTGCGTCCCAAAACAGGTGTGACTGCTGTCCCCCCAGTCACAGAGGATGAAGAGGCCGCGGATGCACAAGATATGGCAGACGGTGGTTGGCCCGGCCGGCTAGGACGCATTGTAGCACAGTGAGCTTCCCACTGCAACTTATGCTTCATATCCATGTGCCGGTTCATGCATGAAGTACTCAAACTATGTATTTTTTGGCCTCTACTTAGTTTTTGCCGACAAATGTTACAGATAACATGAGTTGGGTCATCTTTATCGATCTGAAAAAATGCCCAGGCTATGCAAGGCTTAGCACCCATGCGACTTGTGGTCAGAGGCAGAGTTGTGTTTGAGGATGCAGTTGTTGACGTGCTTCCAGTACTACGTCTCTGTCCAGGAAGGCACAACCTGACCTCGTCGTCACTAGCATCCTCCTCCACCTCCTCTGCTGACCTCATCTCTTGGCTGACTGCGGGTTGACAGTAATTGGGATCTCCAACCTCGTCATCATCACCCTGTGTGTTATCACACCCGTCGTCCTCAGAGCCAACCTCTTCCTGCCCTGACAAAAAACTAAAGTTGTCGCTCCAATCAGGTATTTGAGTCTCATCATCGTCTTCCTCATTGTCTCCACCAACAGGAGTTACAGTTTGGGAACGAGGGTCTACATTATGGTCAGAACCTTCTGCGTCTGGTCCTGGATCCGACTCATAAAGATTCTGGGCATCAGTGCAGATCATTTCCTCATCTGGATTCACAGAAGCTCTGGAGCCGACCTCTGATTCCCAGGCTATAATATGAGTAAACAGCTCTGCAGACTCAACCATCTGTTCTACCTCATATTCAGACAGGCAGCTGGAGACTTGGGAGCTGTGAGGAAGCAAGTGCGATTGGGGTGACACCTCTGAGGACTGGAGTATTTGTGATGTTGAAGTTGAGGTGGAGGAGAGCCCACTTAAAGGAGCACTTGATATCCGTTGAAGCACCTGCTGTTTTTGTGCCTCATCTGGAATTTGTAGCGATTGGCGTGGCCGTAAGAAAGGGATCGTATCACATTGTCCGCTAAAAGAAGTAGACATTTTAGTTTGGCTGGAAGATGGTCTTTCTTCTGCAGATGTTACTGTTGCTTTAACACCTACCCCACGGACACAACCTTTTTTTCCCTTCCCAACATGCCTATTCCCCTTTCCACCAGCAGCAGGCCTTTTTCCACTAATTTTGGTGGTTAACTAATTGACAACTCTGGAGTTGTTTGCACAAAAAACAATGGATGAGAACCGAGCAGAGCTGAGTGGCCAAACTGTGCTATTAGCCCAAAAGTATTGGCTGGGTTAGATGCAGAAAAAAATTAGATTGAATTTGCAACCTGGTGGAGGTTAGTATAGATGGACTAATAGAACAAGTCCCACACACTGCTACAAGCCCAAATATTTTTTCAGAGCTAGATGCAGAAAAAAATTAGATTGAATTTGCAACCTGGTGGAGATTAGTATAGATGGACTAATAGAATGATGCTATGCCCAAAAGGTTTTACTTCACTAGGTGCAGTAAAAAAATTTGTATTCTATACCCAGCTGGTGTAGCTTGCAACACAGATAGGCTACTCCACTGACTAACACACACTGCAATAGGCCAAAAAGGATTTGCTTTGCTAGATTTAGCCAAATACTGTGAAAAAAAACTTGCACAGCACTGGCACAGACCTGCCTGGCAAAAAGTGATAGGAACTGATGTAACTTAGTCCTGAAAAGGACTGCAATTACAATTAGTCTTTACTCCCAACCTATCTATTTAAGAGCACAGACCTGCCTGATAAAAGTCGTAGGAAATGAAAGTAACCTAGTCCTTAAAAGGACTGCAATCACAACTATTCCCTACTCCCAAGCTATCTGTAGATTTGTGCGAAAATTGGCTTGAAATTAACAAAGTATAGCGCACACAGCAACAGCGGTGCCGTCTAACACGTAGCTGCAGCAGTGAGAAAATGGTAGTGACGGGGAAAATGGCTGGGTCTTATAGGGCAAAGACATGTGACATACACTGCCAATGACACATGCCCTTGCTTGTGTGAAAAAAAGCAGTTCGCTCCGTGTGTGCGCTGCTTATAGGCTGACAGATTGCACCTCCCCACTGTAAATGCGGGAAAGAGAAAAAAAAATGGAGATCTTCATTATTTCTGCAGAGATCCATCCCCTGCCCTTTCCCCCCGCCCCGCTGTACACTCAAACTGCGTATTAACATTAATTTTCAGCGTTACTGAGAAAAAATCTAGTTATGATTTTGGTGCACGAACAGTTATCGAACATAACCTCGAACAGCCAATTTTTTTCAAATCGTTCGGGTTCGCCGAACGGCTCGAACACCGCCCAAAACAGCTCGAATTTGAGATTGGCGAACAGTTCGAGTCGAACACCGCTCATCTCTAGAGATGACATGGGGCAGAATGGAGACATGGGGCAGAATGGAAATGACATGGAGCAGAATGTTAGATGACATGGGGGCAGAATGGGAGATGAAATGGGACAGAATGGGAGATGACATGGGGCAGAATGGGAGAAGACATGGGGGCAGAATGGAGACATGGAGACAGAATGGAAAGACAACATGGGGGCAGAATGGGAGATGACATGGGGGCACCATGGGAGATGATTTGGGGGAAGAATGACATATGACATGGGGACAGAATGGGAGATGACATGGGGCAGAATGGGAGATGACATGGGGGCAAAATGGAGACATGGGCAGAATGGAGACATGGGGCAGGATGGGAGATGACATGAGGCAAAATGGGAGATGACATGGTTCAGAATGAGAGATGATATGGGGGCAGAATGAGAGATCACATGGGAGCAGAAAGGGAGATCACTTGTGGACATAAGTAGATGACATGGGGGCAGAATTGGAGATGACGTGGAGCAGAATGGGAGATGACATTGGGCAGAATAGGAGATGACAAGGGGGCAAAATGGAGACATGGGGGCAGAATGGAGACATGGGGCAGAATGGGAGATGATGGGGGGCAGAATGGAGAGAAGACATGGGGGCAGAGTGGGAAATGACATGGGGGCAGAATGGGAGATGACATGTGGCAGAAAAGGCGATGACATGTGTGAAAAATAGGAGATGACATGGGGGTAGAATGGAGAGACGACATGGGGTCAGAATGAGAGATGACATGGGGGCAAAATGGGAGATGACATGAGGGCAGAATGGAGACATGGGTGCAGAATGGAGAGATGACATGGGAGCAGAATTGAGAGATGAGGCAGAATAGAGAGACATGAGGCAGAATGGAGAGACATGGGGAAGAATGGAGATTCATGGGGCAGTATGGAGAGACATGGGGCAGAATGGAGTGATATTTGGGCAGATTGGAGACATGGGGGTAGAATGGAGAGACGACATGAGGGCAGATTGGTAGAACTCATGGGGCATAATAGGAGAAGACTTGGGGGCAAAATGGGAGATGACAGGGGGGCAGAATGGGAGATGACATGGGGCAGAATGGATATGACAAGGGGTCATAATGGGAGATGACATGTGGGCAAAATGGAGAGACAAGGGGCAGGATGGAAGATGACATGGGGGCAGAATGGAGACATGGGGCAGAATGGGAAATGACATGGGGCAGAATGGAGACATGGGGCAGAATGGAAGATTATATGTAGAAGAATGGGAGATGAGATGTGGGCAGAATGGAGAGACATGGGGGCAAAATGGGAGATGACATGGGGGCCGGATTGGAGATGACTTTGGGGCAGAATGGGAGATGACATGGGGGTAGAATTGAATATGACATTGGGGCAGAATGGGAGATGACATGGGGCAGCATGGGAGATGACATGAGGGCAGAATGGAAGGAGACATGGGAGCAGAATGGAGAAACATGGGAGTAGAATGGGAGATGACTTGGGGGCAGAATGGGAGATGACATGGGGGCAGAATGGAGACATGGGGCAGAATGGAGAGACATGGGGGTAGGATGGGAGATGACATGGGGACAGAATGGAGACATGGGGCAGAATGGGAGATGACATGGGGCAGAATGGGAGAAGACATGGGGCAGCATGGGAGATGACATGGGGCAGCATGGGAGATGACATAGGGCAGAATGGAAAAAACAACATGGGGCAGAATGGGAGATGACATGGGGCAGAATGGGAGATGACATTGGGCAAAATGGGAGATGACATGAGGGCCGAATGGAGACATGGTGGCAGAATGGAGAGACAACATGAGGTAGAATGGAGAAATGGGGGCAGAATGGAGATACATGTGGCAGAATGAAGATGACATGTGGCTGAATGGGAAATGACATGGGACAGAATGGGAGAAGACATGAGGAAGAATGGAGACTGGGGGGCAGAATGGAGAGACAACATGGGGCAGAATGGGAGACAACATGGGGGAACAATGGGATATGACATGTGGAAGAATGTGGATATGGAGGCAAAATGGAGACATGGGGGTAGAATGTAGACATGTGGGCAGAATGGAGAGCCATGGGGGCAGAATGGAGAAATGGGGGCAGAATGGAGATTACATGGGGGCAAAATGGAAATGACATGGGACAGAATAGGAGAAGACATGGGGCAGAATCGAGATCATATGGAAGCAAAATGCAGATGACATGGAGTCAGAATGGGAGATGACATGTGGGCAGAATGGGAGCAGAATGGGAGATGACATGGGGCAAAATGGGAGATGAAAAGGGGCAGAATGGGAGATGACATGGGGCAGAATGGGAAAAGACATAGGGCAGAATGGAGACAAGGGGACAGAATGAGGAGACAACATGAGGGCAGAATGGGATATGACATGGGGGCGGAATGGAGACATGGGGGCAGAATGGAGACATGGGGCAGAATGGGAGAAGACATGGGGCAGAATGGGAGATTACATGTGGGCATAATGGAGCGATATGGGGGCAAAATGGGAGATGACATGGAGGTAGGATTGGAGATGACATTGGGGCAGAATGGGAGATGACATGTGGGCAGAATAGGAGATGACATGGGTCAACATGGGAGATGACATGGGGGCAGAATGGGAGATGACATGGGGGCGGAATGGAGACAAGGGAGCAGAATGGAAACATGGGGCAGAATGGGAGAAGACATGGGGGCAGAATGGGAGATTACATGTGGGCATAATGGAGAGATATGGGGGCAAAATGGGAGATGACATGGAGGTAGGATAGGAGATGACAATGGGGCAGAATGGGAGATGACATGGGGGCAGAATGGGAGATGACATGTGGGCAGAATAGGAGATGACGTGGGTCAGCATGGGAGATGGCATGGGGCAGAATGGGAGATGACATGGGGGGCAGAATGGAGATAACATGGGGGCTGAATGGAGATGACATTGGGATAGAACGGATATGAAATGATTTCTGAATGGGAGATGACATGTGGGCAGAATGGGAAATGACATGTGGGCACAATGGGAGATGACATAAGGCAGAATGGGAGGCGACATGTGGGCAGAATGGAGAGATGACATGTGGGCAGAATAGGAGATGACATGGGTCAGCATGGGAGATGACATGGGGGCAGAATGGGAAATGACATGGGGGTAGAATGGAGACATGGGAGCAGGATGGAGACATGGGGGCAGAGTGGAGAGACATGGGGACAGAATGGAGATGACATGGGCGCAGAATGGAGACATGAGGGCAGAATGGAGATGACATGGAGTAAAATGGAGACACATGGGGCAGAATGGAGACACATGGGGCTGAATGGAGACATGGGGGAAGATTATAGACATGGAGCAGAATGGCTGGAGACATAAGGCAGAATGGAGATACATGGGGCAGAATTGAGAGATGACATGGGGGTAGAATGGGAGATTACATTGGGGAAGGATGGGATATGACATGGGGCAGAATGGGAGATGACATAGGGCAGAATGGGAGATGAAATGGGAGCAGAATTTGATATGACATGGGACAAAATATTAGATGTCATGGGGGCAGAATGGGAGATAACATGGGGGCAGAATGTGAGATGACATAGGGGCAGAATGGGAGATGACTTTGGGGCAGAATGGGAGATGACATGGGGGCAGAATGGGAGATGACATGGGGCAAAATGGGAGATGACATGGGGGGCAGAAAGGGAGATGACATGGGGGCAGAATGGGAGATGACTTTGGGGCAGATTGGGAGATGACAATGGGACAGAATGGAAGATGATATGGGGGTTGAATGGGAGATGACATGGGACAGAATGGGAGAAGACATGGGGCAGAATGGAGATGATATGGGGGCAAAATGGAGATGACATGGGGTCAGAATGGGAGATGACATGTGGGCAGAATGGGAGATGACAAGGGGCAGAATGGGAGATGACATGAGGGCAGAATAGAGACATGGGGGCAGGATGGAGACATGGGGCAGAATGGACAGACATGGGGACAGATGGAGAAATGGGAGCAGACTGGAGATTACATGGGGGCAGAATGAGAGATGACATGGAGGTAGGATTGGAGATGACATTGGGGCAGAATGGGAGATGACATGTGGGCAGAATAGGAGATGACGTGGGTCAGCATGGGAGATGACATGGGGGCAGAATGGGAGATGACATGGGGGCGGAATGGAGACAAGGGGGCAGAATGGAAACATGGGGCAGAATGGGAGAAGACATGGGGGCAGAATGGGAGATTACATGTGGGCATAATGGAGAGATATGGGGGCAAAATGGGAGATGACATGGAGGTAGGATAGGAGATGACAATGGGGCAGAATGGGAGATGACATGGGGGCAGAATGGGAGATGACATGTGGGCAGAATAGGAGATGACGTGGGTCAGCATGGGAGATGACATGGGGCAGAATGGGAGATGACATGGGGGGCAGAATGGAGATGACATTGGGATAGGACGGATATGAAATGATTTCTGAATGGGAGATGACATGTGGGCAGAATGGGAAATGACATGTGGGCAGAATGGGAAATGACATAAGGTAGAATGGGAGGAGACATGTGGGCAGAATGGAGAGATGACATGTGGGCAGAATAGGAGATGACGTGGGTCAGCATGGGAGATGACAAGGGGGCAGAATGGGAGATGACATGGGGGTAGAATGGAGACATGGGAGCAGGATGGAGACATGGGGGCAGAGTGGAGAGACATGGGGACAGAATGGAGATGACATGGGCGCAGAATGGAGACATGAGGGCAGAATGGAGATGACATGGAGTAAAATGGAGACACATGGGGCAGAATGGAGACACATGGGGCTGAATGGAGACATGGGGGAAGATTATAGACATGGAGCAGAATGGCTGGAGACATAAGGCAGAATGGAGATACATGGGGCAGAATGGAGAGATGACATGGGGGTAGAATGGGAGATTACATTGGGGAAGGATGGGATATGACATGGGGCAGAATGGGAGATGACATAGGGCAGAATGGGAGATGAAATGGGAGCAGAATTTGATATGACATGGGACAAAATATTAGATGTCATGGGGGCAGAATGGGAGATAACATGGGGGCAGAATGTGAGATGACATAGGGGCAGAATGGGAGATGACTTTGGGACAGAATGTGAGATGACATGGGGGCAGAATGGGAGATGACATGGGGCAGAATGGGAGATGACAATGGGACAGAATGGAAGATGATATGGGGGTTGAATGGGAGATGACATGGGACAGAATGGGAGAAGACATGGGGCGGAATGGAGATGATATGGGGGCAAAATGGAGATGACATGGGGTCAGAATGGGAGATGACATGTGGGCAGAATGGGAGATGACAAGGGGCAGAATGGGAGATGACATGAGGGCAGAATAGAGACATGGGGGCAGGATGGAGACATGGGGCAGAATGGACAGACATGGGGACAGATGGAGAAATGGGAGCAGACTGGAGATTACATGGGGGCAGAATGAAGATTACATGGGGCAGAATGGAGACACATGGGGGCAGAATGAGAGATGACATGGGGACAGAATGGGAGATGACATGGGGGCAGAATGGGAGATGACTTTGGGGCAGAAAGGGAGATGACAATGGGGCAGAATGGAAGATGCTATGGGGGCTGAATGGGAGATGACATGGCACAGAATGGGAGAAGACATCGGGCAGAATGGAGATGATATGGGGGCAAAATGCAGATGACATTGGGATAGAAAGGATATGAAATGGTGTCTGAATGGGAGATGACATGTGGGCAGAATGGGAAATGACATGTGGGCAGAATGGGAGATGACATAAGGCAGAATGGGAGGAGACATGGGGCAGAATGGAGAGATGACATGGGGGCAGAGTGGGAGATGACATGGGGGCAGAATGGAGACATGGGAGCAGGATGGAGACATGGGAGCAGAGTGGAGAGACATGGGGACAGAATGGAGATGACATGGGCGCAGAATGGAGACATGAGGGCAGAATGGAGATGACATGGAGTAAAATGGAGACACATGGGGCAGAATGGAGACACATGGGGCTGAATGGAGACATGGGGGAAGATTATAGACATGAAGCAGAATGGCTGGAGACATAGGGCAGAATGGAGATACATGGGGCAGAATGGAGAGATGTCATTGGGCAAAATGGGCGATGACGTGAGGACAGAATGAAGAAACATGGGGGCAGAATGGAGAGACAGCACGGGGAAGAATGGAGACATGGGGCAGAATGGAGAGACATGAGGCAGAATGGAGAGACATGGGGGCAGAATGGAGATACATGGGGGCAGAATGGAAAGACATGTGGGCAGAATGGGAGAGACATTGAGGCAGATTGGAGACATGGGGGTAGAATGGAGAGACGACATGGGGGCAGAATGTGAGATAACATGGGGGCAGAATGTGAGATGACATTGGGGCAGAATGGGAGATGACTTTGGGGCAGAATGGGAGATGACATGGGGGCAGAATGGGAGATGACATGGGGCAGAATGGAGATAACATGGGGGCAGAATGTGAGATGACATGGGGCAGAATGGCATATGACTTTGGGGCAGAATGGGAGATGACAATGGGGCAGAATGGAAGATTATATGGGGGTTGAATGGGAGATGACATGAGACAGAATGGGAGAAGACATGGGGCAGAATGGAAATGATATGGGGGCAAAATGGAGATGACATGGGGTCGGAATGGGAGATGACATGTGGGCAGAATGGGAGATGACATGAGGGCAGAATGGAGACATGGGGGCAGGATGGAGACAGGGGGCAGAATGGACAGACATGGGGACAGAATGGAGAAATGGGAGCAGACTGGAGATTACATGGGGGCAGAATGAAGATTACATGGGGCAGAATGGAGACACATGGGGGCATAATGGAAACATGGGGAAGATTATAGACATGGGGCAGCATGGAGAGACATGTTGCAGAATGGAGAGATGACATGGGGGCAGAATGGGAGATGACATGGGGCAGAATGGGATATGACATGGGACAGAATGGGAGATGACATTGGGGCAGAATGTAAAAGATGAAATGGGGCAGAATGGGAAAAGACATGGGGAAGAATGGAGACATGGGGGCAGAATGGGAGATGACATGGAGGCACAGTGGGTGGTAATATGGGGGAAGAATGGAGAAATGGGAGCAGAATGAAGACATGGGGGCAGAATGGAGACATGGGGCAGAACAAAGATACATAGGGTCAGAGTGGAGATGATAAGGGGGCAGAATGGAGATGACATGGGGTCAGAATGAGAGATGACATGGGGTCAGAATGAGAGATGACATGTGGGCCGAATGGGGATGATATGGGGGCAAAATGCAGATGACATTGGGATAGAAAGGATATGAAATGGTGTCTGAATGGGAGATGACATGTGGACAGAATGGGAAATGACATGTGGGCAGAATGGGAGATGACTAGAGATGAGCGTTGTTCTACTCGAACTGTTCGCCAATCTCAAATTCGAGCTGTTTTGGGCGGTGTTCGAGCCGTTCGGCGAACACAAACAATTTGAGAAAAATTCGGCTGTTTGAGGTTATGTTCGATAACTGTTCGTGCACCAAAATCATAACTGGATTTTTTCTCAGTAATGATGAAAATTAATGTTAATACGCAGTTTGAGTGTACAGCGGGGTGGGGGGAGGGGCAGGGGATGGATCTCTGCAGGAACAATGAAGATCTCCATTTTTTTTTCTCTTTCCCGCATTTGCAGTGGGGAGGTGCAATCTGTCAGCCTATCAGCAGCGCACACACGGAGCGAAGTGCTTTTTTTCACACAAGCAAGGGCATGTGTCATTGGCAGTGTATGTCACATGTCCTTGCCCTATAAGACCAAGCCATTTTCCCCGTCGCCACCATTTTCTCACTGCTGCAGCTGCGTGTTAGACGGCACCGCTGTTGCTGTGTGCGCTATACCTTGTTAATTTCAAGCCAATTTTCGCACAAATATACAGATAGCTTGGGAGTAGGGAATAGTTGTGATTGCAGTCCTTTTAAGGACTAGGTTACAGCATTTTCTACGACTTTTATCAGGGAGGTCTGTGCTCTTAAATAGATAGATTGTGGGAGTAAAGACTAATTGTAATTGGAGTCCTTTTCAGGACTAGGTTACATCAGTTCCTATCAGTTTTTGCCAGGCAGGTCTGTGCCAGTGCTGTGCAAGTTTTTTTCACAGCATTTGGCTGAATCTAGCAAAGCTAATCCTTTTTGGCCTATTGCAGAGTGTGTTAGTCAGTGGAGTAGCCTATCTGTGTTGCAAGATATACCACCTGTGTATAGAATACCAATTTTTTTACTGCACCTAGTGAAGTAAAATCTTTTGGGCATAGCATCATTCTATTAGTCCATCTATACTGACCTCCATCAGGTTGCAAACTGAATATAATTTTTTTCTGCATCTAGCTCTGAAAAAATATTTGGCCTTCTAGCAGTGTGTCGGACTTTCTCTATTAGTCCATCTATACTGACCTCCATCAGGTTGCAAATTAAAAATAATTTTTATCTGCATCTACAGTACCTCTGAAAAAATATTTGGGCTTCTAGCTGTGTGTGGGACTTGTTGTATTAGTCCATCTATACTGACCTCCATCAGGTTGCAAACTGAATATATTTTTTTCTGCATCTACCTCTGAAAAAATATTGGGCTTCTAGCTGTGTGTGGGACTTGTTGTATTAGTCCATCTATACTGACCTCCATCAGGTTGCAAACTGAATATATTTTTTTCTGCATCTACCTCTGAAAAAATATTGGGCTTCTAGCTGTGTGTGGGTCTTGTTCTATTAATCCATCTATACAGACCTCCATCAGGTTGCAATCTGAATATAATTTTTTTCTGCATCTAGCTCTGAAAAAATATTTGGCCTTCTAGCAGTGTGTGGGACTTGTTCTATTAGTCCACCTATACTGACCTCCATCAGGTTGCAAATTCAAAATAATTTTTTGTATGCATCTAGCTCTGAAAAAATATTTGGCCTTCTAGCAGTGTGTGGGACTTTCTCTGTTAGTCCATCTATACTGACCTCCATCAGGTTGCAAACTGAATATAATTTTTTTCTGCATCTAGCTCTGAAAAAATATTTGGCCTTCTAGCTGTGTTTCGGACTTTCTCTATTAGTCCATCTATACTGACCTCCATCAGGTTGCAAATTAAAAATAATTTTTATCTGCATCTACAGTACCTCTGAAAAAATATTTGGGCTTCTAGCTGTGTGTGGGACTTGTTGTATTAGTCCATCTATACTGACCTCCATCAGGTTGCAAACTGTATATATTTTTTTCTGCATCTACCTCTGAAAAAATATTGGGCTTCTAGCTGTGTGTGGGACTTGTTGTATTAGTCAATCTATACTGACCTCCATCAGGTTGCAAACTGAATATATTTTTTTCTGCATCTACCTCTGAAAAAATATTGGGCTTCTAGCTGTGTGTGGGACTTGTTGTATTAGTCCATCTATACTGACCTCCATCAGGTTGCAAACTGAATATATTTTTTTCTGCATCTACCTCTGAAAAAATATTGGGCTTCTAGCTGTGTGTGGGTCTTGTTCTATTAATCCATCTATACAGACCTCCATCAGGTTGCAAACTGAATATAATTTTTTTCTGCATCTAGCTCTGAAAAAATATTTGGCCTTCTAGCAGTGTGTCGGACTTTCTCTATTAGTCCATCTATACTGACCTCCATCAGGTTGCAAATTAAAAATAATTTTTATCTGCATCTACAGTACCTCTGAAAAAATATTTGGGCTTCTAGCTGTGTGTGGGACTTGTTGTATTAGTCCATCTATACTGACCTCCATCAGGTTGCAAATTGAATATATTTTTTTCTGCATCTACCTCTGAAAAAATATTGGGCTTCTAGCTGTGTGTGGGACTTGTTGTATTAGTCCATCTATACTGACCTCCATCAGGTTGCAAACTGAATATATTTTTTTCTGCATCTATCTCTGAAAAAATATTGGGCTTCTAGCTGTGTGTGGGTCTTGTTCTATTAATCCATCTATACAGACCTCCATCAGGTTGCAAACTGAATATAATTTTTTTCTGCATCTAGCTCTGAAAAAATATTTGGCCTTCTAGCAGTGTGTGGGACTTGTTCTATTAGTCCACCTATACTGACCTCGATCAGGTTGCAAATTCAAAATAATTTTTTGTATGCATCTAGCTCTGAAAAAATATTTGGCCTTCTAGCAGTGTGTGGGACTTTCTCTGTTAGTCCATCTATACTGACCTCCATCAGGTTGCAAACTGAATATAATTTTTTTCTGCATCTAGCTCTGAAAAAATATTTGGCCTTCTAGCAGTGTATCGGACTTTCTCTATTAGTCCATCTATACTGACCTCCATCAGGTTGCAAATTAAAAATAATTTTTATCTGCATCTACAGTACCTCTGAAAAAATATTTGGGCTTCTAGCTGTGTGTGGGACTTGTTGTATTAGTCCATCTATACTGACCTCCATCAGGTTGCAAACTGAATATATTTTTTTCTGCATCTACCTCTGAAAAAATATTGGGCTTCTAGCTGTGTGTGGGACTTGTTGTATTAGTCAATCTATACTGACCTCCATCAGGTTGCAAACTGAATATATTGTTTTCTGCATCTACCTCTGAAAAAATATTGGGCTTCTAGCTGTGTGTGGGACTTGTTGTATTAGTCCATCTATACTGACCTCCATCAGGTTGCAAACTGAATATATTTTTTTCTGCATCTATCTCTGAAAAAATATTGGGCTTCTAGCTGTGTGTGGGTCTTGTTCTATTAATCCATCTATACAGACCTCCATCAGGTTGCAAACTGAATATAATTTTTTTCTGCATCTAGCTCTGAAAAAATATTTGGCCTTCTAGCAGTGTGTGGGACTTGTTCTATTAGTCCACCTATACTGACCTCGATCAGGTTGCAAATTCAAAATAATTTTTTGTATGCATCTAGCTCTGAAAAAATATTTGGCCTTCTAGCAGTGTGTGGGACTTTCTCTGTTAGTCCATCTATACTGACCTCCATCAGGTTGCAAACTGAATATAATTTTTTTCTGCATCTAGCTCTGAAACAATATTGGGCTTCTAGCTGTGTGTGGGACTTGTTGTATTAGTCAATCTATACTGACCTCCATCAGGTTGCAAACTGAATATATTTTTTTCTGCATCTACCTCTGAAAAAATATTGGGCTTCTAGCTGTGTGTGGGACTTGTTGTATTAGTCCATCTATACTGACCTCCATCAGGTTGCAAACTGAATATATTTTTTTCTGCATCTACCTCTGAAAAAATATTGGGCTTCTAGCTGTGTGTGGGTCTTGTTCTATTAATCCATCTATACAGACCTCCATCAGGTTGCAAACTGAATATAATTTTTTTCTGCATCTAGCTCTGAAAAAATATTTGGCCTTCTAGCAGTGTGTCGGACTTTCTCTATTAGTCCATCTATACTGACCTCCATCAGGTTGCAAATTAAAAATAATTTTTATCTGCATCTACAGTACCTCTGAAAAAATATTTGGGCTTCTAGCTGTGTGTGGGACTTGTTGTATTAGTCCATCTATACTGACCTCCATCAGGTTGCAAATTGAATATATTTTTTTCTGCATCTACCTCTGAAAAAATATTGGGCTTCTAGCTGTCTGTGGGACTTGTTGTATTAGTCCATCTATACTGACCTCCATCAGGTTGCAAACTGAATATATTTTTTTCTGCATCTATCTCTGAAAAAATATTGGGCTTCTAGCTGTGTGTGGGTCTTGTTCTATTAATCCATCTATACAGACCTCCATCAGGTTGCAAACTGAATATAATTTTTTTCTGCATCTAGCTCTGAAAAAATATTTGGCCTTCTAGCAGTGTGTGGGACTTGTTCTATTAGTCCACCTATACTGACCTCGATCAGGTTGCAAATTCAAAATAATTTTTTGTATGCATCTAGCTCTGAAAAAATATTTGGCCTTCTAGCAGTGTGTGGGACTTTCTCTGTTAGTCCATCTATACTGACCTCCATCAGGTTGCAAACTGAATATAATTTTTTTCTGCATCTAGCTCTGAAAAAATATTTGGCCTTCTAGCAGTGTATCGGACTTTCTCTATTAGTCCATCTATACTGACCTCCATCAGGTTGCAAATTAAAAATAATTTTTATCTGCATCTACAGTACCTCTGAAAAAATATTTGTGCTTCTAGCTGTGTGTGGGACTTGTTGTATTAGTCCATCTATACTGACCTCCATCAGGTTGCAAACTGAATATATTATTTTCTGCATCTACCTCTGAAAAAATATTGGGCTTCTAGCTGTGTGTGGGACTTGTTGTATTAGTCAATCTATACTGACCTCCATCAGGTTGCAAACTGAATATATTTTTTTCTGCATCTACCTCTGAAAAAATATTGGGCTTCTAGCTGTGTGTGGGACTTGTTGTATTAGTCCATCTATATTGACCTCCATCAGGTTGCAAACTGAATATATTTTTTTCTGCATCTACCTCTGAAAAAATATTGGGCTTCTAGCTGTGTGTGGGACTTGTTGTATTAGTCCATCTATACTGACCTCCATCAGGTTGCAAACTGAATATATTTTTTTCTGCATCTACCTCTAAAAAATATTGGGCTTCTAGCTGTGTGTGTGTCTTGTTCTATTAATCCATCTATACAGACCTCCATCAGGTTGCAAACTGAATATAATTTTTTTCTGCATCTACCTCTGAAAAAATATTGGGCTTCTAGCTGTGTGTGGGACTTGTTGTATTAGTCCATCTATACTGACCTCCATCAGGTTGCAAATTAAATATAATTTTTTTCTGCATCTAACCCAGCCAATAGTTTTGGCCTAATACCACAGTTTGGCCACTCATCTCTGCTCGGTTACCATCCATTGTTTTTTTGTGCAAACAACTCCAGAGTTGTGAATTAGTTAACCACCAAAATGAGTGGAAAAAGGCCTGCTGCTGGTGGAAAGGGGAATAGGCGTGTTGGGAAGGGGAAAAAAGGTTGTGTCCGTGGGGTAGGTGTTAAAGCAACAGTAACATCTGCAGAAGAAAGACCATCTTCCAGCCAAACTAAAATGTCTACTTCTTTTAGCGGACAATGTGATAAGATCCCTTTCTTACGGCCACGCCAATCGCTACAAATTCCAGATGAGGCACAAAAACAGCAGGTGCTTCAACGGATATCAAGTGCTCCTTTAAGTGGGCTCTCCTCCACATCAACTTCAACATCACAAATACTCCAGTCCTCAAAGGTGTCACCCCAATCGCACTTGCTTCCTCACAGCTCCCAAATCTCCAGCTGCCCGTCTGAGTATGAGGTAGAACAGATGGTTGAGTCTGCAGAGCTGTTTACTCATACTATAGCCTGGGAATCAGAGGTCAACTCCAGCGCTTCTGTGAATCCAGACGAGGAAATGATCTGCACTGATGCCCAGAATCTTTATGAGTCGGATCCAGGACCAGACGCAGAAGGTTCTGACCATAATGTAGACCCTCATTCCCAAACTGTAACTCCTGTTGGTGGAGACAATGAGGAAGACGATGATAAGACTCAAATACCTGATTGGAGCGACAACTTTAGTTTTTTGTCAGGGCAGGAACAGGTTGGCTCTGAGGACGACGGGTGTGATAACGCACAGGGTGATGATGATGAGGTTGGAGATCCCACTTACTGTCAACCCACAGTCAGCCAAGAGATGAGGTCAGCAGAGGAGGTGGAGGAAGATGCTAGTGACGACGAAGTCAGGTTGCGCCTTCCTGGACAGACACGTAGTACTGGAAGCACGTCAACAACTGCATCCTCAAACACAACTCTGCCTCTCACCACAAGTCGTAGTGGCTCTTCAGGTCGCATGGGTGCTAAGCCTTGCATAGCCTGGGCATTTTTTCAGATGAATAAAGATGACCCAACTCGTGTTATCTGTAACATTTGTCAGCAAAAGCTAAGTAGAGGCCAAAAAATACATAGTTTGAGTACTTCATGCATGAACCGGCACATGGACATGAAGCATAAGTTGCAGTGGGAAGCTCAGTGTGCAACAATGCGGCCTAGCCGGCCGGGCCAACCACCGTCTGCCATATCTTGTGCATCCGCGGCCTCTTCATCCTCTGTGACTGGGGGGACAGCAGTCACACCTGTTTTGGGGCGCAGACCTGCCACCTCTTTACCCGCAACAGCCAGCGTGATTGGCAGGTCATCATTTTCTTTGGAGGTGGGAACACCAGCTGGTGTTGAGCGCTGTCCGACATCGATAGCACCACCTTTGGATCAAGGCAACCTAACATGTCCGCCTGCATCTTCCTCACAGACCGGCAGTTTGCCGGGGACACCCTTATCAACCCCGTCTAAGCACAATAGCCAGCCCTCGGTCCCTCAGATGTGGACAAGTAAAAGACCATTTCCTCCTAGCCATGAGAAAGCTAAGAGGTTGAATTTCACCATCTGCAAGCTGTTGGCTACAGAAATGCTGCCTTTCCGCCTGGTGGACACAGAGGATTTTCGAGACCTTATGTCCGTCGCAGTGCCCCAGTACTAGATGCCCAGTCGGCACTACTTCTCAAAGAAAGGTGTGCCTGCGCTCCACCAGCATGTCGCACACAACATCACCGCTTCTTTGAGAAACTCTGTGTGTGACAGGGTGCATTTCACCACAGACACTTGGACGAGTAGGCATGGACAGGGGCGTTACATGTCGCTGACTGGGCACTGGGTAACTATGGTGACAGCAGGACAAGGGGCTGCTGTCCAAGTCTTGCCGTCCCCACGAGTTGTGCGTCAATCCTCTTTATGTCAAAGTTCCTCCACTGCTTCTGCCTCCTCAACCTCCTCTCGGTCTTCCACCTGCACCCAAAGCCTGTCTGGTCATGCCACAAGCTTTCTAACTGCACAGAAGGGATCCTGCACACCTCCTTACTATGCTGGCAGTAGGGCTCAACGTCATCAGGCGGTTTTTACATTGAAATGTCTGGGAAATGTGAGTCACACAGCTGAGGAGTTGTGGTCAGCTCTGGAGAACCAATTTCATGAATGGTTGTCTCCACTGGACCTGATACCAGGGAAGGCCATGTGCGACAATGCTGCAAACCTGGGTGCGGCCCTTCGCCGGGGCAATGTCACACACGTGCCTTGTATGGCTCACGTGTTGAACCTGGTTGTCCAGCAATTTTTAGCCCACTATCCCAGACTAGATGGCCTTCTGCAGAGGGCACGGTCGCTGTGTGCTCACTTCCGCCGTTCGCATCCCGCAGCTCAGCGACTTACATCTCTACAGAAGTCGTTGGGCCTGCCACTTCACCGGCTAAAATGCGATGTGCCTACCCGGTGGAATTCAACTCTGCACATGTTGCAGCGACTGTGGCAGCACCGACAAGCCCTGGTGCAATACGTTCTGACGTATAGCCTGGGCCAACGAGATTCAGAGGTGGGGCAAATCACGCTGGAGGAGTGGTCTCAGATCAGGGACCTATGCACCCTTCTGCACAGTTTTGAAATGGCGACGAAGATGTTTAGTGCTGACGATGCCATTATCAGCATGACTATTCCGGTGATTTACATGCTGGAGCACATGTTAAACAGAATTCGGAGTCAGGTGGTGGCACAAGAGGAGGTGGAGGAAGTAGAGGAGGAGGAGTTGTATGCGGAAGGGCTAACATCTGCAAGGTCCAGACGGTCGGCAGCACCAAGGTGGCAGGCATGTGAGGGTGGGGGAGATGGTTTTACCAGGGCGCATGGTAGCAGCCACACTAGTGAGGAAGGTGCAGGAGCCCAGGAAGAAGTGGAGGACGAACTGATGGAAGACTCATCAGATGAGGGAGACCTTGATCACATTTCTGTTGTGCGAGGTTGGGGGGAGAGGACAGAGGAAGGAAGCATGATTGTTACCTCGCCACCAACACAACAGGGACTTGGTGCTCCTGGATGCGCAACACACATGAGTGCCTTCTTGCTGCACTACCTGCAACATGACCCTCGAATTGTGAGAATTAGAAATAATCCTGACTACTGGGTTGCCACACTGTTAGATCCCCAGTACAAAAGTAAATTTGCAGAAATTATTCCTGCCATAGAAAGGGATGCACGCATGCAGGAGTATCAGCAGAGACTGTTGCAGAATCTTACATGTGCTTTTCCACAAAATACCAGTGGTGCACGTAGTGAATCTCACAGTTCCAACTTGCCAACCGTGGGACCGTCAAGTGTTCAGCACTCAAACCGTAACAGAACCACAGTATCTGCTGGTAACATCAATTTTGCGGAATCATTTCACCACATTTTAGCCCATCCTTTGCAAGGCCACAGGAGACAAGAAGTCTGACACATAGTCAACGCCTAGAGACGATGGTACAGGAGTATCTCCAAGTAAACATTGAAGCCACGACTGTGTCACTGGACCCTTGCTCTTTTTGGGCTTCCAATCTGGATAAATGGCCGGAGCTAGCCACTTACGCCTTGGAGATCTTTTCATGCCCCGCAGCCAGCGTTCTGTCTGAACGTGTGTTCAGCGCTGCTGATGGTGTGCTGACAGATAAGCGCACGCGGCTCTCCACTGATAATGTAGACAGACTCACATTCATAAAGATGAACAACTCATGGATCCGAAACGACTTTTCTACCCCTGTGTCATCCTGGGGAGAGTAAAAGCTTGATGATTGGTTAAAATCACCCTACCAACCGTTTTAAGCTTTCAAATTACTAATCATGTTTATCTGTATCTTGACTGGAAAATAATTTGGGCTTTGTAGCAGTGTGCAGCACTGATCCTATTAGGCCATCTATACTAAAGCTTCACCAGATTTAAAATTAAAAATAATTTTTAGCTGCATCTAGCCCGGAAAATAATTTTGGGGCTCCGAGATGCGCAAGACACATAAGTGCCTTCTTGCTGCACTACCTGCAGCATGACCCTCATATTGTCAGAATTCGAAGTAATCATGACTACTGGGTTGCCACACTCTTAGATCCCCCAAACTTTTCGATCAACCTTTTCATTTTAATAAAGAACAAAAAAATGGTCATTTTTGAAATTATAAGCATTAGCAGGTTGTTAGAAACTGAAATCAAACAGTTTTCAACTCAAAACTTTATTCTTGGTGATGTTACATTTTCACATAGGACCCCTTGTTCGAAAGGAGCTTCTGAACTCTCTCGTCCATTGAATTTGTCAGGTTTTGGATGGTTTCTGCTTCAATTGTTTTGCATGAGGACAGAATACCCTCCCAGAGCTGTTGCTTAGATGTGAACTGCCTCCCGCCATCATAGACACTCCTTTTAATGATGTTCCAAAGGTTCTGAATGGGGTAGAGGTCAGGGGAGCATGGAGGTCACACCATAAGTTTGTCCCCTTTTATGCCCATATCAGCCAGAGATGCAGATGTTTTATGTGCAGCATGAGATGGTGCATTATCATGCAGAAAAATGATCTTGCTGTGAAATACACGGTTCTTCTTCTTGAACCATGGCAGGAAGTGCTGTTTGAGAAAATCCACATACATTATGGAGTTCATCTTTAGCGCCTTCAGGGATCCTAAAGGGGCCGACAATCTCTCTCCCCATGATTCCAGCCCAAAACATTACTCCACCTCCTCCTTGTTGGCGCTGTAGCCGTGTTTGCGTGGGGTGTCCATCAACCAGCCATCCTCCACTCCATCCATCTGGACCATCGAGCTCTGCACGGCACTCATCCGTGAACAAAACTGTTTTGAAATCAGTCTTCATGTAATGTTTGGCCCACTGGAGCCGTTTCTGCTTGTGTGAAGTGGATAGAGGAGGTCGACAGGATGGCGTATGCACAGCTGCAAACCTCTGAAGGACCCTGCATCTTGTTGTTCGGGGGACGTTGGAGGCACAAGCAGCTTCAAAAACTTGTCTGCTGCTATGACAAGGCTTTTTTGCCGCTGCTCTTTCAATCTGACGTAATTGCCTGTAGGAAAGAGTCCTCAATTTGCCCTTATCAGCACGCACACATGTGTACTGTGAATCAGCTACATACTTCTTGATTGCCAAGACACTTCATCCTGATCATCGCACAATGTTGATTGTAGTCATGCCTTGACCTAAACACTCCACAATTTGTTGCTTCTCAGCAGCCGACACATCCTTTTTCTTTCCCATTTTGGCAGAAAATGTAGGCTGCTTAATAATGTGAGAGAGCCTTCTTAAGTAGTCTTGCCTTTCATTGGACACACCTGCCAAACTAATTAGCGCAGGTGTCTGCAATTGCTTGCAGTGATATAAAGAGCCCTGACACACATCACCATCAATGAGTTTAACTGACAAACAAACAAATTCTTCCCTTATCACTCCTAAACACTTTTTGCATAATAATTTGGAACGCAGTGTACATGTGCTTTTCCACAAAACACCAGCGGTTCACGTAGTGAATCTTACAGTTCTAACTTGCCAACCGTCGTCTGTATGGAGTTGTTCAATAAAGTGCCCAAAATTAAGATAACATAGATGGGAGAGGTCTCTATGAATAGGAATTCCTAAGTATTTGATACCCTGTGAGGGCCAGGCAAAGGGAAAGTTGGACTGGATGGAATCCTATATGGATTTGGGGAGGGAGACATCGAGGGCCTCAGACTTCGCTGCATTGATTTTAAAATTTGACCATGTAACAAAGTGATCTATTTCAGCCATAACAGCATGGATGGATATATGTGATTGAGTGATATATACTAGGACCTCATCAGCAAATAGAGAGCACTTGTACTCGGTGCCTCCCACCTCAATCCACCTAATATTGGGGTTATGGCGAATTGATGAGAGCAGGTGCTCCGTCACTAGGATGTATAAGAGAGGGGACAGAGGACATCCCTGCCTTGTCCCATTGGTGATTGTGAAAGGTGATGAAAATGTTCTGACGCACCCCCTGTGCCTTGGGACACCCGGAGCCGGACCCTTTTTGGTGGATGCTGGTGGTTGTAGTCTTCGTGGCGGCGAGCCAGTTCCGTGGCTCAGGGCTGTCAAACCAGTGGCGGAACTATTTATGTGGTTTTGATGTTTAAATGTACGACTACGCCACCCGTGGATTGCGGTCAGAGTGAACCGCCGCTACAGGGCAGACCGCTGAGGCTGGTGTTGTGGGTGCAGCAGAGCGTAGCATAACTCCCCACGGGAGGAGTATAGCCTCAGGGCAGTGTATGCGGAGGATGGGGGTGATGGTGCAGGGCAGCAGCAGTAACGACACGGAGTCAGTGATGCAGTTCAGGGCCTTTACTCACAGTTCTTATTATCCAGACCACGTCTGCAGGTAACGGCTGCCCACGTCGTACTGTGCTCACCAGGTGAGGGGCTCAGACAACTCCCAGATAACTTTGGAGCACTTCACAGGACCCCCTTTGTGTGTCCTTTGTCTGGCCTTTCTTACCAACACTTCTGTCCGGCTGCCTCGGGCCTCCTCTTGGTAAACTTGGCACCAGTTTCCCTGACCCTATGTGGTGCCTTCCTAGCGGGTGTAGCGAGGGGCTGCGCCACATAAAATGTCAGAGCCTCCGGTTTCTAGCTGAGGGTCGTTTCCTGCCTCCACTAGTTCGGGGACCGGTCTCCCCCTTTGGCCTGACCCCTCCACGCAGGTGGATTCGGGCGTGCGGTGGCGACTCGCCCGGCCGCACCCCTGGGATCCCTTCATTCCTCGTTCCTGGAGCCTTCTCCGCTCCTCTTCCTTCCTTCTCCCTCTTCCAGGCCTGGGCCTCTGTTACTAGGCCCGCCTCCAGAGCAGAGCTCATGCAGAGCCCCTGCTCCCTGCCACTTCTGCTCAGACTTCTCTGCACTGAACTAAGATGGTGCCCACCTTTTATACTCCCTTCTCAATGCACCCAGGAACTGCTTCCTCCCTGCTCCTGCACTACAGGGTTCCCCTTCCTCAGTGTTCCCTCCCCCCACTCCAGCCAGGGACAGGGACTGTCGTGCCCATCTCAGGGGCATATTGGTCGCCCTGCCCCACGGCAATGTGGTGTAATGCATGCAGGTGTCGGGTCCTGATCCACACTCCATCCTTACCTGAGAGTGAGATATCACACCTCTGGGTGAGGTGCAATACGTCTGTAGCAACCGAGCCCTCAGGGTGCTACAGTTCCATTTATCTTCAGCCTAGGTGACGTATTGCGATACAGGGCCGTGATTTTGGCTATAAAAGGGTCCCCTAGACCCCTACCCCAAGCTTTTTAAGAGAATCATATATGGCGTGCCAGGAGACTCTATGGAATGCTTTCTCAGCATCCAACGAGAGTATCTAATTACAAATTTTTAACTGCATCTAGCCCAGGAAATACTTTGTGCCTAGTAGCAGTGTCTGCTAGTCAGCGGATTATCCCGGCTGTTAAGCAAGCTACACCACCTGTAGTTTAGACACTTAATTTTTTCAAAGGAAATGTTTCGGGACCATGGGATACTTAGTGAAGAGCATCAGGAGGCACCCCAAGGCATAGGGGCTGGGACTGGCAGTAGGATGCCTTGCGGTGGACAGCCGAGCTCGATCCTTATAAAAGCTTTTTAACTGCAGCAGCTTTAGTGGACGCTACTGGAGCTGGAATTACGCGGCTGCTGGCATGAGACTTGCCCTCCAATAGATCCTTGTAAATGGATTTAAAGTGTATTCATTCAAATTAGAGAGACAATTTAAATTAAAAAGCTTAGAGCTGCCTCCACCACAGGGAGGCTCACTCGACCCACCAGCGGACAGGCACCAGTATTGGGAGAGGGGGGCTGGCCATCAGGGTTCACCGCGGCTCTGGCACAAACCCGGCGACACGGAGGTGGCACGGGCAGGAGCGGACTGGCCGTGTCGGCTTCTCACTTTTTGGATTTTAGAAGGGCATGACATGCCTATATCTGTGTCTCCCCCTCCTTTTACTCCTCCACCTCTTTTATTTTCGCATGACTATATGTACTTGTCACTTTTCCATGTGTTAGTTATGTCTTCTGAGCAGTTTGTCAGCTTTTGGACACCTTTGAAGGTGTTTTCTATGTGTTTCTATGTGTTTTTGTTTGCCTGCCATTGGTTTTAACGGTGTTCGAAGGTGTTCGACGAACCGAACCGAACTCGAACACTACGGGGGTGGCTCAACACTAGAGATGACATAAGGCAGAATGGGAGGAGACATGGGGCAGAATGGAGAGATGACATGGGGGCAGAGTGGGAGATGAGATGGGGGCAGAATGGAGACATGGGAGCAGGATGGAGACATGGGAGCAGAGTGGAGAGACATGGGGACAGAATGGAGATGACATGGGCGCAGAATGGAGACATGAGGGCAGAATGGAGATGACATGGAGTAAAATGGAGACACATGGGGCAGAATGGAGACACATGGGGCTGAATGGAGACATGGGGGAAGATTATAGACATGAAGCAGAATGGCTGGAGACATAGGGCAGAATGGAGATACATGGGGCAGAATGGAGAGATGTCATTGGGCAAAATGGGCGATGATGTGAGGACAGAATGAAGAAACATGGGGGCAGAATGGAGAGACAGCACGGGGAAGAATGGAGACATGGGGCAGAATGGAGAGACATGAGGCAGAATGGAGATACATGGGGGCAGAATGGAGATACATGGGGGCAGAATGGACAGTCATGTGGGCAGAATGGGAGAGACATTGAGGCAGATTGGAGTCATGGGGGTAGAATGGAGAGACGACATGGGGGCAGAATGTGAGATAACATGGGGGCAGAATGTGAGATGACATTGGGGCAGAATGGGAGATGACTTTGGGGCAGAATGGGAGATGACATGGGGCCAGAAGGGAGATGACATGGGACAGAATGGAGATAACATGGGGGCAGAATGTGAGATGACATGGGGGCAGAATGGCATATGACTTTGGGGCAGAATGGGAGATGACAATGGGGCAGAATGGAAGATTATATGGGGGTTGAATGGGAGATGACATGGGACAGAATGGGAGAAGACATGGGGCAGAATGGAGATGATATGGGGGCAAAATGGAGATGACATGGGGTCGGAATGGGAGATGACATGTGGGCAGAATGGGAGATGACATGAGGGCAGAATGGAGACATGGGGGCAGGATGGAGACATGGGGCAGAATGGACAGACATGGGGACAGAATGGAGAAATGGGAGCAGACGGGAGATTACATGGGGGCAGAATGAAGATTACATGGGGCAGAATGGAGACACATGGGGGCATAATGGAAACATGGGGAAGATTATAGACATGGGGCAGCATGGAGAGACATGTTGCAGAATGGAGAGATGACATGGGGGCAGAATGGGAGATGACATGGGGCAGAATGGGATATGACATGGGACAGAATGGGAGATGACATTGGGGCAGAATGTAAAAGATGAAATGGGGCAGAATGGGAAAAGACATGGGGAAGAATGGAGACATGGGGGCAGAATGGGAGATGACATGGAGGCACACTGGGTGGTAATATGGGGGAAGAATGGAGAAATGGGAGCAGAATGGAGACATGGGGGCAGAATGGAGACATGGGGCAGAACAAAGATACATAGGGTCAGAGTGGAGATGATAAGGGGGCAGAATGGAGATGACATGGGGTCAGAATGAGAGATGACATGGGGTCAGAATGAGAGATGACATGTGGGCCGAATGGGAGATGACATTTGGGCAGAATGGGAGATGACTTGGGGGCAGAATGGGAGATGACCTATATTTCCTGTGCACTTACACTATACACTGTATACTATGTACAGAGCTCGTGTGTATAATGGCACTTATGGTAATATTATTATTGTATTTTTTTATTTATGATCAGTATTGTAGTATTCAGTCACTATGTAATGGTAATATGTGGTGTGGTGGTATTTGTTCCTTGTATGTGGCATTATTTGGTCACTATGTGATGTTAATATGTGGTCTGGCCATGGCGTGATGGTATTTGTCCCTTGTATGTGATATTATTCGGCCACTATCTGATGGTAATATGTGGTCTGGTCATGGTGTGACGTTATTTGTCCCTTGTATGTGGTAATATTGGTCATTTTTAAAAAATGTACGGTATGTGACACATTCCCTTAAATAAAAATGAAGAAAACTATATCTAAAAAGAGTCTACCTTGTCGTGGTGGCTTAAAATATCTTTTGGCCAAAACAAAAGCTGCCGGCTATGTATGTGTTATGGTTCAATGGGAACTGTTAATGTGTGATTGGTGAGGATGTGGTGCAGAAGTAGAGTTTTTCCAAAAGTGGGCAGTGGGACTATGGAAGGTCTGAGGGGTGGAGGCGGAGACCCAACTTGGAGTCCAAACATTTCCAAAAATTAGGGGCAGACACCAGGAAAAGTGGCATCTAGAGATAGGCGAACATGTTCATGTTCAGTATTTTCAAATTCGGCATGAACATTGATCATTCGGATTCGTGATCGGACACCCGAGCATTTTTACTGAAAATCGCCCCAATTTGGCAAAAGTGCAGTAAATGATCGCGTTTCCATTTCTGTATTTTTTATTACTTTGGCTAGGATAGTGCGGTATGATGTGCGGTGGGGGGGATGTGTTTGATGAGGGGAGGGGGTGGAGAGATGTCGGTGGAGAGATGTCAGAGTAGCGGGGAGCTGTTAATCTTAATTTTTTTTTCCTTAACTTAATGTGTGTAGATTCAGGCAAGCCAAGCAAGGCGAAGAAACCATCCACAAAGTACAGACACAAGGGCTTGTGCCATTGGCTGCTGAAGTCACATGTCCCTCTCCATGTAAGGAGCGGACATGTTGTTTTAGTGCCATTTTGTCAGTGTAACAGTGCAGAGAGCCTGCTCCTGTTGCTCCTTCTGGATACTGATAGATTGAGATAGTTATCTAGGCGGTTGCTTCTAAGTCAGATAGTTTAGATAGATAAGATCCTGTAAGGCTGTGAAATCGACCTTCCAGCAGATCAATCATTTTTGCTATTAGTGTGGACCAGACAGAGACAGCAGGCCACATTTCAGCATAGAACTCTATTGTGCTGATATTGTGCTCCATGCAGGAGTACGTCTTTGAATCTCTAATTATTTATGTTCCTACTATGCTACATAAAGCAGGTCACATCTCAGCTTCTATTTTTTTGTGTGAGATTCAGCTGTATACAGGGCTTGTCCATAGTAAAAAAAAATTTCTTCTGTTACTACCATGCTACATACAGCAGGCCAAATCTCAACTTGTAATTTTTTTGCAGAGATTCTGCTGTATCCAGAACTCAACCACAGTAAGAAAAAATCTTATTTCTTCTGTTACTACTATGATACATGCAGCAGGCCATCTCAGCTTGTAATTTTTTTGCGCTGAAATTCAGCTGTATACAGGGCTCGTCTACAGTAAAAAAAATCTAATTTCTTCTGCTACTTCTGTGATACATACAGCAGGCCACATCTCAGCTTCTATTTTTTTGTGCTGAGATTCAGCTGTATACAGGGCTCTTCCACAGTAAATAAATCTAATTTCATCTGTTACTTCCATGATACATACAGCAGACCACATCTCAGCTTCTAATTCTTTTGTGGTGAGATATCCAAGGCTCGCCTACAGTAAAAAATATATTTTTTTCTGTTGCTACCATTCTACTAAAGCAGGCCACATTTCCACTTCTTAATACTTCTGCCTCTAGGACCCAGCAGCGACCTCCCTCCTGCTGCTGATAGACACACCATTGCCTGAGAGTTAAAAACAATGAGTTTGCTCCAGGGAATCGTGGGTAATCCTTCTATGTACAGGCTTAGAGCACTAGCAGTTGACTAGCTTTTTCTCTGGTGCCCTTGGAGGACAGTTGGCGCTACTCCTCTGGTGTCTGCTCAAGCTAAGTTGATCCCTTTTGTTTGTCTACCTTGTTGTTTTTATTTTGCAGTGGGGCCTGACTAGTGCTCACCCCTCCCCCTGCCTATCTAAAGCCAAGCTCTAGGGTCATCCAGGGTTTAGGGTCCTGCTCGGCGATAAGTGTGGAACCTATATAGGGATGGTATGGTTGGCAGCGTGATGCTAGATCTGCCTAGGGGTCTCAACTCCTCCTTTCCCTAGTGTTTGGGGTTACTCCCCCTCTTCCCTTTGTGTTGCACTTAGTATTTCCCACACCTTGCGTGACATTATCACCGGCCGTGCATAAATAGAAAAAAAACTGACACGTGGTTTTATTTGTGTGTGTTTTTTTTTTCGGGTGTGTTTTTTTTTTCTTTCTCCCTTGGTTCATGAATCCGGTTGCAGAGCTGGCAGAGCAGCTGTGCGGGCTGTCTCTGGTGGTGGCTGACCTCCGCTATGAGGTTCAGCAGCAGCAGCAACAGCGGCTGCAGGTCCCAAATGTTGGGGTCTCGACGGGTATACCTGTCCAGCTTGAACCCAAGGTTGCCCTCCCAGAAAGGTTTTCAGGAGGTAGGTACTAGATTTTTGTGTTCAAAGAAGCTTACAAACTGTATTTTAAACTTCGACATTACTCCTTTGGAGATGAGGAGCAGCGAGTGCTAATTGTGATCTCACTAGTGATGAGCGAGCATACTCACAAGTACTGGGTACTCGCCTTAGCATCTCAGTACTCGAGATGCTCGGAGCTCGCCGAGTACTTTCAAGATGCTCGTGCGGATGCTTGAGTCCCCTCCCCGCATGTTTGGCGCTCTTTAAAGCGCCAATCAACATGCAGGGATTGCCTGCCACTCATTGTAATGCCGCAGCCATAGTGGTTGTGGCATTACAGTGATTGGCTGGCCGCACAGCGTCATCAGGTTTATATCAGACCTGGGGCCTCGTCACAGTCACTCTGGAATCAGGCAGAGTAGGGAGAGGTGATGCTGAGCTAGGGAGAGATTTGCTTGTGTATTAGGTAGTGTAGGGAGAAAAACCGTACATTACACATATCCATCTTAGCAAACAGTCCTTCTGAGGACTAATCCATCTGCAGAGATATCAGGCAGGCTGGGTATATAGGCAGGCAGTGTATATAGCAGACTGCAGTGCATATAGCACACGAGGTTCCATTCCAATTATGCCTTCTGCTGCTGTTAGATATTTCTAGACAAAGGCCCAGGTCTCAGGGGCCAGGAATACTTTATTTTGGATCTTAATACTCATTATTTGCTTAAAAAGCAATCCAGAGAACACAGTTTTTTTGCGCCATTTGCTTGTTGGCACTGCAGAATACAGCCAGGTCCTTTCCATATTACAGTGCTAGAAATCCAGCTATCTAAAACTGTGTTTTCTCCGTCACACGGATCACATATACGTTTTCAGAAAATACTGCCATTTCTGACGTCCATTAAAAATTTGTTTCAGTGTGTCAGTGAAACAATTGACACCAGTTTACTGTTCAAAATAGTTACCTACAGGCCAGGTACTTAAAACTGTGTTTTCTCCATTACACGGATCACATATACGTTTTCAGAAAATACTGCCATTTCTGGCCTCCATTAAAAATGAGTTTCAGTGTGTCAGTGAAGCAATTGACACGAGTTTGCTGTTCAAACTACTTACCTACAGGCCAGGTATTTAAAACTGTGTTTTCTCCATCACACAGATCACATATAAGTTCGCTCCAAACTCAGTCATTTGTAGTGAGCGTGGAAGATATTGTACTCGGTCCCCAGCCGCCACTATTTCTCCCGGTGTGCCGTTCCTGCATTACACAAGCACGTGTCCCAAAACATTAGCCGTGCCCTCAACAACGCAGTTTCCGGGAAAGTCCACCTAACCACGGACACGTGGACAAGTGCTTGTGGGCAGGGACGGTACATCCCACTGACGGCACACTGGGTTAACATAGTGGAAGCCGGGACCCAGTCGGACCTTGGGACGGAACACGTCCTCCCGACGCCAAGGATTGCGTGCCCTAGGTCAATCAGGGTTGCCCCCACGGTCTACATCTCCTTCACCTCATCCTCCTCAGCCTCCTCCTCCTCTTCAGCCTCCATCTCAAATGACCACATCTGTCACAAGCTGGAAGCACTGCAGCACTGCCTCGGCTAAGCGGCAACAGGCTGTGCTGAAGCTAATATGCTTAGGTGACAAACCGCACAATGCTGAAGAGCTCTGAAAGAGCAGGCAGATCTGTGGCTCACACCACTGAACTTACAACCGGGCATGGTCATGTGTGATGACCTTAATACCAGAGTCCTTAATTTAAAATTTACCATACATCAGGATTTACACTCTGTACATTTTTTTGACACATGGATGACACTTACCAACACTGGATGTCTGATCAGCGATTTATATGCAAGACCAACAGACAAAAACAGTCTACTACTATATGCTAGCTGTCATCCACGTCACGTTAAAAGATCACTACCCAAATCACAGCACTGTAGAGTAGAACGGATAGTGTCTATAAGAGACTCTAGAAAAATTAGACATGAGGAAATGAATGTCAAGTTCCAGCAGAGAGGCTATTCTTCCCACATCTTGAGCCAGTCAATTCAATCCAATGTACCGCAAAAAAGAAGACCACGATTAACTTTTGTTAATACCTACCATCCCTTTAGTGGGACAATATTTAAGTGCATTAAACAACATTGGTCCCTATTAGGACAATCATACCCTGAAGTGCAAGAATTCATTGACGTCCCCTTATCATGTTACAGGAGATCCCAAAATATCCGTGACCATTTAGTCAGGGCTGATGTGGGGTCCACAAGCAAAGGAACTGTCCAAGGCACTTTAGCCACCCCACGCAGGGGCACTTTCCCTTGCCTGGGTTGTCTACAATGTTCAAACATCACAAAGGGTTATACATTTACACACCCTCAATCCGGCAAACGTTTTCCCATTAAAGGATACTTTTCCTGTGACTCAACATATGTGGTGTACTTGACGCGCCCCCTAGGCCATGGGGTACTCGGCCGCCAGGCTTCTTTTGATGCCAGTGGGGGATATCATGGTAGCTGGCCCGGTCCGTGACCCAGGGCGGTCAGTAAAAAGGGGAAATTTATAGGGGATTTGGAAAGTTCGTGAAATGCGGCTAAAGGGAGCCGCCGCTGCGGAGCAGTCCTTTGAAGCTGGTGTTATGGCAGCAGGGATGGTGTGGCTCTCCACAGGTAGTGCTAGCTCCAGGGCAGTGTAGGGGTAGATGGTGGATGTGGGGGAGAGACGGTAGGATGGTCCCAGAGGAAAGACGGACACTCACACGGGAGTAAGCTTCAGTACCTTTACTGGTGATGTTGCAGGCACGGTCCAGGGTACTCCGGACGAAGGGCGCACTTTTAGACTCTCCCCAGTGAGCGGGTATAGGGCCTCCTGATCCATTGCTTTACTCGCTAAGCTTCTGGCCTGCCTGGAACTAGGCCTAGCTTGGTTACTGTCTCTCTTTGCACCTGCTGACCTGGTGGTAGGGCCTTCTCTTGGAGATCACTCTCCCTGGACACTGGGGCCTCCGTGACTCCTAGCCCTGGTACTGTAATCAGCGTTTGGTGAACCTGGGACCTGTAGTCCTCCAGGGGTTCCTACTGGGTGTAAAGGGTCCCTGTAGGTGCGGACCCGGTGTCTGGTATATATATCGGGGTGAGCCTGGTATGCTCCCCTGCCCCTCGCTACTTCTTCCTTCTCCTCTCGCCTTCGGCCACACTCAGTGTCCTCACATGTGCTGTAGGCCTTGGCTCGCCTAAGCACAGCAGCCAGCGTGCTGCCTCTTCGCTGCTCTCTGAGCGTCAGCACGCTCTCTGCTCAACTCTGGGCTCTGTCCTTCTCTGTGTCTGATTAGGAACTCAACTAACTGAGCTGCCTGGCTCCACCCTCCCTATATATGTCCCTAACGGGCTACCTCTGCTCGTCTGAGGTGGTAGGGTGGAGGTGTGTGTATGTGTGAGGGCCTCTTGTGGAGAAGTCTATCCATGCACCCTTCTGGGTTCTGTGGCAACAATGCGCAGCAGGGCACCACATTCCCCACTAGTAAATCTCAGTACTCCTGGACTGAAGCATTTTTTTGCAAAACAGGTTAAACAATAACATTTCTTCCCTTTATGGGAGCCACTTTTCTTGAACGTTACAGGTAACATTATAATACAATAATAACAATAAAGTTACAGCAAGTCCCGTAACCTGGTGTCCATTTCACCGATGAAGGAACATGAGGGACCCGCCTGAAAACCCTCAACGTAAGCCCAGGGCGTGGCTACAGGGCATAGGTGATCCAGGTGCTGGACCCCGTCTTCGTCCACGCCAAACGGGTTTTTGTTCCGTGGTCGCTTAAGGGGCACTCCAGGGAGTGCAACTATGTATAGGAACAGTTTTTGGGCTGCTCACAGTCCTCAGCCTACGAGTCCTTTAAATATACCCTTACGGGTAACTAAATAAACACAGATATTTCAGTTTGTACAATAAACATTATGCAATACCCTACTGGGTAACTATTTATACTGCAGGTATTTTCTACTTATTCCTTATACCTGACAGGGGTCTGGCCTTTTGTGCTACGCGATGACCTACGTAGTACTGGAATGCGTGTAGTGTGGATGCTTGCGCTATTGTCCGCTCTATGTGTTGGTGGACTGCAAGACTGCCTTAACCTCTCTACGGGACTGGCAAGTACACTGATTACTGGGCCTACTGATTCTGCTTCTACCGGTGATCCGTCTTCCGGGGATTCTTCCTGAGCAGGCTCTTCCAGGGCACTTACAGGTTTTACTTGCAGTGGAGAGTCTTCTGGCTGTTTGTAGAAGTGTAGCACAGGTATTATTACCGCTCCATCCAGTTGAGGCCAATCTGCCGGGAAATCTCATAAGACAGTATGGAGTACTTCTCCTTTAGGCTCCTCCAGTATGGTGAGAGGCACTTCCTCCTGGGGCTTCAGCGGACTTGGGCACAGCTTCAGATGGTCTCTCGATACCGTTGCAGTTGTTCTTCCTCCGTCTTTGCTAATTAGACAGGTTTTTCTATTGTCGAATCTGGAATTCAACACAGTGTAAGGTTCCTTTTCCCACTGGTCGTCAAGCTTGTGGCTTCTTCTCTTTCGTTTCAGCACAACTTCTCCAGGTGTCAAGGGTTCGGCTGGTGCACTCTTGTTGTACTGTGCTTCCAGCTTATCTCTCACCCTTCTTAGACTGTCTTCGACACAGGCCTGTACGCTCCTGTACTGCTCCTGTCGCGTCATATCCCAGTCTTCAGTGGAGATATCTGCTTCTGGCTCTACCACTCCAAGCTCCAGGTCCATGGGCAACTTTCCGGGTCTTGCTCTCATGAGGTACGCTGGAGCACAATTGGTGGAACTCACAGGTATGTGATTGTACAGATCTACCAGGTCAGGTAGCTTGTCTGGCCACTGGTTCCTTTCTTCTAGAGGTAAGGTCTTCAACAGGTCGATGACTATGTTATTCATCTTTTCACATAACCCATTGGTTTGGGGGTGGTACGGTGTAGTCCGAATCTTCTTACACCCGTACAGATGGCAAAACTCTTTGAACAGCTTGGCTTCAAAGGCAGGGCCTTGATCCGTCAGCACCTTATCCGGGTATCCATGGGGCCTGCAGAAGTATGCTTGAAACGTCCTTGCTGCAGTTTCTGCCATCAGATCATTCACGGGGGCTACCACCAGGAACCGGGAGTAGTGATCCACCATGGTCAGGGCATAAGAGTAGCTTGACCTGCTGGGTGACAGCTTGATGTGATTCAGGGCGACGATCTCCAGGGGCTGGGTTGTCTTAATGGACTGCAAGGGTGCTTTCTGGCTGCTGTAGTCTTTTCTTCTGAGGCTACAGGGTCCAAAATCCCGGCACCACCTCTCTATGGAGCTCCGCATTCCAACCCAATAAAACCGATTCTTCAGGAGAGTTTCCAGCTTTTTCCAGCCAAAGTGCCCTGCTTGATCGTGGTAAGCCTCCAACGCCATCTGGATGTCTGTCCTGGGCACTACGATCTGCTATACCATCTCATGGGTCCTGGGGTTGAAATACCTTCAGCACAGCTTCTCTCTGTAGATGAACAGCCGGCTTCTCTCATTCCACAGTTGCTTGGCTTGTGGAGAAGCATCCTTCTCCAGGGAGGAACCTTCCTGGGTTATCAGTTCTTTAATACGGCTATCAACCGGGTCACTGTCCTGGGTCTCCTTCCAACTGTGGTGAGGTAAAGGGTATAGTGTCTTACCACAATACCTCCTGGAGGTGCGCTGCTCATGGACTATCCCATTTCTATGGAAGGCAGGTAGCTCAATCTCCTCCACGTCATTCACTTCTTCTTCAGTGTCCGACTGGTGAGGCATTCTGGATAGGGCATCGGCGTTGGCGTTCTTGTGGCCTGCCCGGTACTTGATGGTGAACTGATAGTTTGACAGCCGGGCCATCCAACGCTGTTCCATGGCTCCCAACTTGGCTGTCTCTAGATGTGTCAAGGGGTTGTTGTCAGTATAGGCCATGAACTTAGTGGAGTTCAGGTAGTGCTTGAATCGTTCAGTGATGGCCCAGACCAAGGCCAGGAGCTCCAACTTGAAGGAGCTATAGTTTTCTGGATTCCTCTCAGTAGGACGAAGCTTCCTGCTGGCATAGGCAATCACCTTCTCTTTGCCATACTGCTTCTGGCTTAACACAGCTCCTAGTCCCTCGTTGCTGGCATCAGTGTACAGCAGGAATGGTTGGCTGTAGTCAGGGTAGGCCAGGATTTTTTCGCCAGTCAGGATCTCTTTCATCACTGTAAAGGACTCAGCCTGCTCTTTACCCCACTGGAAGGGTGGGGTTTTGCCTCTGTTGGACTGTCCTACCAGGAGATCTTGCAAAGGAGCTGCCTTCTTGGTGTAGTCCTTTACAAATCTCCGGTAATACCCGATCAGTCCCAGGAACTGACGTACCTCCTTGAGATTCTTCGGATCAGGCCATTTCTTGATGGCAGTGACCTTCTCCGGGTCTGGTGCTACTCCTTCTGGACTGACGATGTGCCCCAGGTACTGAACCTTCTGTTTGAGCAGGTGGCACTTGGAAGGCTTCAATTTCATCTCATACCGGGACAACGACTCAAATACCTCCGCCAGGTGCTTAAAATGGTCCTCATACGTCTTGGAGTACACTATCACGTCATCCAGGTATAGCAGCACGGTCTCAAAGTTACGGTGTCCCAAACAGCACTCCATCAATCTCTGGAACGTTCCAGGGGTGTTGCAGAGTCCGAACGACATACTGTTGAACTCGCAGAGTCCCATTGGGGTAGTGAAGGCTGTCTTCTCCCGGTCCTCCTCAGCAACTGCTACTTGCCAGTACCCACTAGTGAGGTCAAGGGTAGAGAAGTAATTTGCAGACTTTAGTGCAGCCAGGGATTCCTCTATATGGGGCAAAGGGTATGCATCTTTATGTGTTATGCGATTTACCTGTCTGTAATTTAAATACTTCCTCATGCTTCCTTCCTTTTTCCTGACCAGGACCAGGGGAGCTGCCCAGGGGCTACAGCTATCTCATATTACCCCTACCTTCTTCATGTCATGCAACATTTCCTTCACTTTCTAGTAGTGTGCTGGTGGGATTGGCCTGTAACGTTCTTTGATGGGTGGATGGTCACCTGTGGGTATATGGTGTTGTACCCGTTTAATCCTCCCAAAATCAAGTGGGTGTTTGCTGAATACCTGTTCGTATTCCTGGACCACCCTGTATACTCCTTGTTTTTGATGGACAGGAGTGGCGTCAGTCCCAACATGGAGCTGTTGACACCAATCCACCAACCGAGCTTTGGAGTCATTGTCCTCCACTGTATATGGTGGGGTCAAGGATTCCACTGTGTGTATGGCCTCATCATTCACAATATACAACCTGGCAACAGTGGCGTATCTTGGTAATTTAACAGGAGACGTATGGGTACCCTTCCATTGCGTACATCAACCACCCCTCTGGCAGTTAAGAGTGTAGGTCTGTGCTCTGAACTAACGGGCTCCACTACCGCCTGATAGTTCTGTCCTTTGAGACCTATTGCTGCTCTACACCAAATCAGCATTTCACTCATCAGGGGAATCACAATGGGTATCGAGTCCGTCATCCGTACATTACCAATTTCACCACCTGTTAGCTTTACCTGTTGCTGGTACAGGAGGGCTCATATCTCTCTCTGGAGCACCTGCCTCTGCCCTGGTTTAGCGGTGTCAGCAATCTGTTGGAGCAAAAACAACACTTCTCCCAAACAGTTACCGACAATATTTGTACCAAGTATCATATACAAGTCTGTATCACCAGGATTAGACTCCACTACAATCAGTCCTTGGTCCTTTAGTTCCGCTCTCCCCACCTTCACTGTCACGTCCTTAACCCCTACTAGGTTAAGAGAAAGGCCGTTAGAGTCATACACGGAGAGGTTCGGGGCTGGCAGCTGGAGTTCATCTACGGACCAGTACCTTTTGTAGAGAACATCAGGTATGATGGTTACCTGAGATCCTGTGTCCAGCAGGGCAGGTGTCGCGATGCCATCCAGTACAATGGACAGGAAAGGTCTTCCTCCCACGAACCGATGGTACCAGCCTGATGGACCTGCTTGATCTACTCCTGGGTGTCGGCCCCCGGCCCCAGGGTTTGCTCATTTAAAGGACAGTTCCGCGCTGTGTGGCCTGCCTTCTGGCAGCAGTAGCAGATGAGTTCTCCTGGAGGGTGACGTTGGTCGTTGGTCCTCCCACGGGGTGGCGTTGTCCTTCTTCTTCTCATCCAGGGGACATCCTCAGGGCTGTCGGCGAGTAGTATTCTTCCTTCTGGCTCTGGCTCCTCCTGTAGCTGCATGGTGCTCAGGACAGTGGCCAGGGTTTTACTTAACTGGCGCACTTCAGAGCGTAGACTGTCCAGCTCGCTAGGGGGCACTGTTTGCGTTTTTGTTTCAGCCGTTAATGAAGGAGCAGTGGGTGCTGCGGGCACTGGGGTGGCCCCAACCTGGTAACGCTGAATAGCAGTATCTGATGTTTCCAGGGGCTGCAGACCCTTTATAGCGATGTCCTTAAGGGTGTCAAAGGTGGCATCTGGATGGTCTAAAGCCCACCACTGTACAGTTCTGCTCTCCTCCTGGGACCTCAACCCCCTGATGAACTATTCCATCAGCATTTTATTTTTATTTTGTATGCTGGCTGGACTAACTTGTTTCAGGCGTAGTCCCGGACACTGTCCTCAGGTTTCTGGACACAGTGGTAGAACCTCATCCGGAGATCCATCTCAGTGCGGTTTTCAAACACAGTTTACAGTCTCTTAAAGATGATGGATACTGATTCCTGGTCTGCGGCTGGCGAGGTTTCAACTTCCCACTCTGTGGCACCAGTCAATTGTCCCAGCACAACAGCGGCTCTCTGTTTACCTGTCATAGAATACATGTCTAGCACACCTCATATTTTTCTCTTGAATCCGGACAGGGTGTCTGGTTTTCCATTATACTGGGGAAGCCATTTCACTCCAGGGATATACGGCAGGGCTATGGGTATCAACGGGGTCACGACCCCTGCTGGTGGAGCGGCCGCTCCGGCCTGTGCAGCGCCTGGCGCAGGTTGGGTATCAGGAGCGTTAACCGGTGCTCCGGCGGCTTGCTGGTCGTCGGCCATGGTTGCGCCCCCCTAGTGAACTGGAGCCTACCTTCTTCACTTTCTTTTTCAGGTAGGCCGCAACTCCGCGCGCGGCGGTCTTCTTCCCGGACCTTGCGTCGCTCGCGTCTGACGTCAGAGTGTCCTCTGGGCTCTTTCCAGGACCTGACGCTTCCTGGTTCGATTTCAGGGGCGGGGCGTGTCATGGGCTTCGAGCGCTTCCAGCGGTTACACCTCTCCAATTCCCGCGGTTACGCCCCTCTTCTTCCCGCGCGGCGACAGGAAGATGGCGAACAATAGCGGGAAATCTCGGGAATGGTGGGAAACCTTCACCACAGTGAGTATTACAGTCCTTTAAGGTGCACAGTACCCGGTGGAAATGGGCACGCAATCCTGTTTGTGGCGCCAAGGCTGACGCGCCCCCTGGGCCGTGGGGTACTCGGCCGCCGGGCCTCTGTGGATGTCGGTGGGGGATATCACGGTAGCTTGCCCGGTCCATGACCCAGGGCTGTCAGTAAAAAGGGGAAATTTATAGGGGATTTGGAAAGATTGTGACGCCACCTGTGGAATGCGGCTAAAGGGAGCCGTCGCTGCGGAGCAGTCCTCTGGAGCTGGTCTTACAGCAGCAGGGATGATGTGGCTCTCCACAGGTAGTGCTAGCTCCAGGGCAGTGTAGGGGTAGATGGTGGATGTGGGGGAGAGACGGCAGGATGGTCCCGGAGGAAAGACGGACACTCACACGGGGGTAAGCTTCAGTACCTTTACTGGTGATGTTGCAGGCACGGTCCAGGGTACTCCGGACGAAGGGCGCACTTTTGGACTCTCCCCAGTGAGTGGGTATAGGGCCTCCTGATCCATTGCTTTACTCGCTAAGCTTCTGGCCTGCCTGGAACTAGGCTTAGCTTGGTTACTGTCTCTCTTTGCACCTGCTGACCTGGTGGTAGGGCCTTCTCTTGGAGATCACTCTCCCTGGACACTGGGGCCTCCGTGACTCCTAGCCCTGGTACTGTAATCAGCGTTTGGTGAACCTGGGACCTGTAGTCCTCCAGGGGTTCCGGTGGTTCATACTGGGTGTAAATGGTCGCTGTAGGCGCGGACCCTGTGTCCGGTATATATATCGGGGTGAGCCTGGTATGCTCCTCTGCCCCCTCGCTACTTCTTCCTTCTCCTCTCGCCTTCGGCCACACTCAGGGCCCTCACACATGCTGTAGGCCTTGGCTCGCCTAAGCACAGCAGCCAGCGTGATGCCTCTTCGCTGCTCTCTGAGCATCAGCACGCTCTCTGCTCAACTCTGAGCTCTGTCCCTCTCTTTGTCTGAGTAGGAACTCAACTAACTGAGCTGCCTGGCTCTACACTCCCTATATATGTCCCTAACGGGCTCCTTCTGCTGGTCTGAGGTGGTAGGGTGGAGGTGTGTGTATGTGTGAGGGCCTCTTGTGGAGAAGTCAGTCCATGCACCTTTCTGGGTTCTGTGGCACCAATGCGCAGCAGGGCGCCACATACTTTATTAAGTGTCCATGTGGTCTCGGATATGTTGGCGAGAAGACCCAGCATATCCGAGACCGCATCTCACAGCATAAATCCACAATCCGATGTGGACGCACAATGCTACCCATACCGGCACATTTCTCGGCTATGTCTCATGGTATATCACAATTGAGATATCAAGTAATTGATCATATTCCACCAAGTAGACGAGGAGGCAATCGGATTCAAAATCTCAAAAAACGTGAGTTGTATTGGATACATACTTAACAGACCCTTACTCCGAAAGGCCTCAATAGGGAATACGAAGAACAATACTATTAGACTGGTTCCATAATTTTTTGTCCATATCTGCTGAGGATTGTATTTGCATAATGATAATAATTAGTGTTGAGCAAGCACTAAAATGCTTGGGTGCTCGAAGCTTGGGCCAAGCTCACCGTGATACTCGGGTGCTCGACCCGAGCAACGAGCCCAATCTTAGTCTATGGGAGACCCGAGCATTTTTGCGGCGGCACCCCCGGCAATCTTTAGAAAGCCTAAAAAGTGCCCAAAGCGATAGTGACAGTGCTCAAATTACATGGGGACAGCATGGGGATCGCCCCAGGAAGCATTTCTGACCCCCAGGTCACTGCTGTCAACAACTTGGTCAGAGGTATTAATCCACTTTTACGGGCTCACAATAAAACGTTCAAAAATGAAACTGAAACTGCTTTCCTGTGAAATATGTTAAGGAACATCCTTTCCAGGGTAAAGACTTGTGCATATGGTAAAATAAATAACCAAAAACAAAAATACTCCTCCACACCTTGGGCTATGTTCACAAGTAGCATTTTTTATGCATTTTTGCACTTTTGTATTGCTTTCAACCGTGACAAATGCATTCACCGGGAAATGTCATTTTAACATTTTACAACCTTATCTGGCCATGTGCTGTGTGACACATGCATACAGTGCTGAAAAGACATGGGAAAAGCATGGGGAAGACCCCTGGAAGCATCACTGTGACCATCAGAAGTGATCCTTGCCGCATCAGAAGATGCAGACTTGCAACTATCCCCGTGCAAATCCTTGTCCCAGGGCAGTGTTCAATTGTACCTCCCCCATTCCTTGCAATGCAAGCGCAAGTATGCAGCCTGCAACCCACCCACCCCCAGACTGCAATACCATACTGCTAGATTGCTTCCACTTGAAATGAGGCCTTTTAGGCTTGTGGAGGCAGACGCCGGCCACCATGTCATGGCTGCGTCGGCAGCCTCGTATCCATACTCAGTCCCCAGCCGCCCTGCTGCCGGGTGTCCACACTCGGTCCCCAGCCACCAGGGGGCGGCCAGGTGTCCATACTCGGTCCCCAGCCACCCCTATTTGTCCCGGTAACCTTCCCCACACTTTTCTTAGCCTGGCCTGCTTTAGGGCAGCATTGGCCGAGCCCACCAGACAACCAGACTCCTCCGGTGGGCCCTGGCTTCTCCATCAGGGGAGTTGAGAGTGACAAGATGAGGAGCATGATGATGATGATAGAAGTTAGCATCTGCTTTGTTTACTTGTAATACAAGCGTAAGTGTGCAGCCTGCCACCCACCCACCCCCAGGCTGCAATACCATACTGCTAGATTGCTTGCACTTGAAATGAGGCTTTTTAGGCTTGTGTGAGGCAGACCGCGGCCACCATGTCATGGCTGCTTCGGCGGCCTGGTATCCATACTCAGTCCCCAGCCGCCCTGCGGCCGGGTGTCCACACTCGGTCCCCAGCCGCCCTGCGGCCGGGTGTCCACACTCAGTTCCCAGCCGCCAGGGGGCGGCTCGGTGTCCATACTCGGTCCTCAGTCGCCCCTATTTGTCCCGGTAACCTTCCCCACACTTTTCTTAGCCTGGCCTGCTTTAAGGCAGCATTGGCCGAGCCCACCAGACAACTAGACTCCTCCGGTGGCCCTGGCTTCTCCATCAAGGGAGTTGAGAGTGCCAAGGTGAGGAGCATGATGATGATGATAGAAGTTAGCATCTGCTTTGTTTTCTTGGAATGCAAGAGTAAGTGTGCAGCCTGCCACCCACCCACCCCCAGGCTGCAATACCATACTGCTAGCTTGCTTGCACTTGAAATCGGGCCTTTCAGGCATGTGAAGGCGGAATCTGGCCACCACGTCATGGCTGCGTCGGCGGCCTGGTATCCATACTCAGTTCCCAGCTGTCCGGCAGCCGGGTGTCCACGCTTGGCCCCCAGCCACCAGGGGGCGGCCAGGTGTCAATAAATGGTCCCCAGCTGCCCCTATTTGAAGGACAGCCTAACCACAAACACGTGGACAAGTGAATGTGGCCAGGGATGGTCCATCTCACTGACGCCTTCACACTGGGTTAATATTGTGGAAGCCGGGACACAGTTGGACACTGGGATGCAACACCTCCTCTAGACATAGAGGATTGCGGGTCCTCGGTCAATCAGACTTCAACACAAAGTTCAGAAGGTAGACTACAGCAGTGGTCGGCCTCCTACACAATGAGTAAATTATTCATGATCATGAGGCCATCCATCTCCTTAGCTTTCTGTTCCTTGGAATGCAAGCGCATGTATGTAGTAGCGGCTAGGCCTGAGGTGGTCAGCGTTTTGGCGCATATCCTACCTCCTCCCAGGATTGCTGGATGTTTTCCTGCTACTATCCCAGTTCTATGACTCCCGTTAAAACAAAGCTTCAGGTGATGAATGATGGATGAGGTGGTGGCAAAGGAGACAGAGCAGGGACCATTCACATCAATATCAGGCCAGTCAACCACACATGTCTTGTAGGATATGTTTCTGTACCAAAAGGAGCGGTTCGGCTACACAGTTATAGGGCATACAGTGAGTGTAATGCCTACCAAAAATTTAGAGCCACTCCAATGCCCCTTGGAAGTGACATGGAGGTCAGAGGGCCTTAACTAAACAGTTTTTTTCATTTATAGCAACTGGGTCTCCTGTACACTGTTGGCCTAAGCAGTGAATGGAAGACTTTCCAAAAATTATGAGGAACTGCAATGCCCTTGAAACAGACGTGGATTACAGCGTACTCAAAACCTTCTACCCATTATTGGGGAGTGGGTCTCAATTAGTGTTCGCCTATGCATTGAAAAGCAAAAGCTGACTAAAATTAGGAGGAAATGCAATGCCCGTTGGAAGAGCTGTGGAGTTCAGAGTGGTTTAAAAAGACGGTTTTAATGCCCCTTGGAAGAGACGTGGAGGTCAAAGTAGCTTAACAAGACGGTTTTAATGCCCCTTGGAAGAGTGGTGGAGGTTGCAGTGGAATAAAAAGACAATATCAATGACCCTTGGTAGAGTGGTGGAGGTCGCAGAAGCTTAACAAGATGGTTTTAATGCTGCTTGGAAGAGAAGTGGAGGTCACAGTGGAATAAAAAGACAATATCAATGCCCCTTGGAAGAGTGGTGGAGGTCACAGTAGCTTAACAAGACGGATTTAATGCCCCTTGGAAGAGACGTGGAGGTCACAGTAGCTTAACAAGACGGTTTTAATGCCCCTTGGAACTGATGTGGGGGTCACAGTAGCTTAACAAGACGGTTTTAATGACCCTTGGAAGAGACGTGGAGGTCACAGTAGCTTAACAAGATGGTTTTAATGCCCGTTGGAAGAGAAGTGGAGGTCACAGTAGCTTAAAAAGAAGGTTTTAATGCCCCTTGAAAGAGTGGTGGAGGACTCAGTAGCTTAACAAGACGGTTTTAATGCCCCTTGGAAGAGTGGTGGAGGTCGCAGAAGCTTAACAAGACGGTTTTAAAGCCCCTTGGAAGAGTGGTGGAGGTCACAGTGGAATAAAAATACAATATCAATGCCCCTTGGAAGAGTGGTTGAAGTCACAGTAGCTTAACAAGACAGTTTTAATGCCCCTTGGAAGAGACGTGGAGGTCACAGTAGCTAACAAGACGGTTTTAATGCCCCTTGGAAGAGACGTGGAGGTCACAGTAGCTAACAAGACCGTTTTAATGCCCCTTGGAAGAGTGGTGGAGGTTGCAGTAGCTTAACAAGACGGTTTTAATGCCTCTTGGAAGAGTGGTGGAGGTCACAGTGGAATAAAAAGACAATATCAATGCCCCTTGGAAGAGTGGTGGAGGTAGCAGTAGCTTAACAAGACGTTTTTAATGACCCTTGGAGGAGACGTGGAGGTCACAGTGGAATAAAGAGACAATATCAATGCCCCTTGGAAGAGTGGTGGAGGGCGCAGTAGCTTAACAAGACGGTTTTAATGCACCTTGGAAGAGACGTGGAGGTCACAGTAGCTAACAAGACCGTTTTAATGCCCCTTGGAAGAGTGGTGGAGGTTGCAGTAGCTTAACAAGACGGTTTTAATGCCTCTTGGAAGAGTGGTGGAGGTCACAGTGGAATAAAAAGACAATATCAATGCCCCTTGGAAGAGTGGTGGAGGTCGCAGTAGCTTAACAAGACGGTTTTAATGCCCCTTGGAGGAGACGTGGAGGTCACAGTGGAATAAAGAGACAATATTAACGCCCCTTGGAAGAGTGGTGGAGGTCGCAGTAGCTTAACAAGACGGTTTTAATGCCCCTTGGAAGAGACGTGGAGGTTACAGTAGCTAAACAAGACGGTTTTAATGCCCCTTGGAAGAGACGTGGAAGTCACAGTAGCTTAACAAGACGGTTTTAATGCCCCTTGGAAGAGTGGTGGAGGTCTCAGTAGCTTAACAAGACGGTTTTAATGCCCCTTGGAAGAGTGGTGGAGGTAACAGTAGCTTAACAAGACGGTTTTAATGCCCCTTGGAAGAGTGGTGGAGGTCACAGTGGAATAAAAATACAATATCAATGCCCCTTGGAAGAGTGGTTGAGGTCACAGTAGGTTAACAAGAAGGTTTTAAAACCCCTTGGAAGAGACGTGGAGGTCATAGTGGAATAAAAAAACAATTTCAATGCCCCTTGGAAGAGTGGTGGAGGTTGCAGTAGCTTAACAACATGGTTTTAATGCCCCTTGGAAGAGACGTGGAGGTCACAGTAGCTTAACAAGATGGTTTTAATTTCCCTTGGAAGAGACGTGGAGGTCACAGTAGCTTAACAAGACAGTTTTAATGCCCCTTGGAAGAGACGTGGAGGTCACAGTAGCTTAACAAGATGGTTTTAATGCCCGTTGGAAGAGAAGTGGAGGTCACAGTAGCTTAAAAAGAAGGTTTTAATGCCCCTTGGAAGAGTGGTGGAGGACTCAGTAGCTAAACAAGACGGTTTTAATGCCCCTTGGAAGAGACGTGGAAGTCACAGTAGCTTAACAAGACGGTTTTAATGCCCCTTGGAAGAGTGGTGGAGGTCTCAGTAGCTTAACAAGACGGTTTTAATCCCCCTTGGAAGAGTGGTGGAGGTCACAGTAGCTTAACAAGACGGTTTTAATGCCCCTTGGAAGAGTGGTGGAGGTCACAGTGGAATAAAAATACAATATCAATGCCCCTTGGAAGAGTGGTTGAAGTCACAGTAGCTTAACAAGACAGTTTTAATGCCCCTTGGAAGAGACGTGGAGGTCACAGTAGCTAACAAGACCGTTTTAATGCCCCTTGGAAGAGTGATGGAGGTTGCAGTAGCTTAACAAGACGGTTTTAATGCCTCTTGGAAGAGTGGTGGAGGTCACAGTGGAATAAAAAGACAATATCAATGCCCCTTGGAAGAGTGGTGGAGGTCGCAGTAGCTTAACAAGACGGTTTTAATGCCCCTTGGAGGAGACGTGGAGGTCACAGTGGAATAAAGAGACAATATCAACGCCCCTTGGAAGAGTGGTGGAGGTCGCAGTAGCTTAACAAGACGGTTTTAATGCCCCTTGGAAGAGTGGTGGAGGTCGCAGTAGCTTAACAAGACGGTTTTAATGCCCCTTGGAAGAGTGGTGGAAGTCACAGTGGAATAAAAATACAATATCAATGCCCCTTGGAAGAGTGGTTGAGGTCACAGTAGGTTAACAAGAAGGTTTTAAAACCCCTTGGAAGAGACGTGGAGGTCATAGTGGAATAAAAAAACTATTTCAATGCCCCTTGGAAGAGTGGTGGAGGTTGCAGTAGCTTAACAACATGGTTTTAATGCCCCTTGGAAGAGACGTGGAGGTCACAGTAGCTTAACAAGATGGTTTTAATTTCCCTTGGAAGAGACGTGGAGGTCACAGTAGCTAAACAAGACGGTTTTAATGCCCCTTTGAAGAGACGTGGAAGTCACAGTAGCTTAACAAGATGGTTTTAATGCCCCTTGGAAGAGTGGTGGAGGTCTCAGTAGCTTAACAAGACGGTTTTAATGCCCCTTGGAAGAGTGGTGGAGGTTGCAGTAGCTTAACAAGATGGTTTTAATGCCCCTTGGAAGAGTGGTGGAGGTCGCAGTGGAATAAAAAGACAATATCTATGCCTCTTGGAAGAGTGGAGGAGGTCGCAGTAGCTTAACAAGATTTTTTTAATGCCCCTTGGAGGAGACATGGAGGTCACAGTGGAATAAAAAGACAATATCAACGCCCCTTGGAAGAGTGGTGGAGGTCACAGTAGCTTAACAAGACAGTTTTAATGCCCCTTGGAAGAGACGTGGAGGTCACAGTAGCTAAACAAGACGGTTTTAATGGCCCTTGGAAGAGACGTGGAAGTCACAGTAGCTTAACAAGATGGTTTTAATGCCCCTTGGAAGAGTGGTGGAGGTCTCAGTAGCTTAACAAGACGGTTTTAATGCCCCTTGGAAGAGTGGTGGAGGTCACAGTGGAATAAAAATACAATATCAATGCCCCTTGGAAGAGTGGTTGAGGTCACAGTAGGTTAACAAGACGGTTTAATGCCCCTTGGAGGAGATGTGGAGGTCACAGTGGAATAAAAAGACAATATCAACGCCCCTTGGAAGAGTGGTGGATGTCGCAGTAGCTTAACAAGACGGTTTTAATGCCCCTTGGAAGAGACATGGAGGTCACAGTAGCTAAACAAGACGGTTTTAATGCCCCTTGGAAGAGACGTGGAAGTCACAGTAGCTTAACAAGACAGTTTTAATGCCCCTAGGAAGAGACGTGGAGGTCACAATAGCTTAACAGGACGGTTTTAATGCCCCTTGGAAGAGTCATGGAGGTCACAGTAGCTTAACAAGACGGTTTTAATGCCCTTTGGAAGAGACGGGGAGGTCACAGTGGAATAAAAAGACAATATCAATGCCCCTTGGAAGAGTGGTGGAGGTCCCAGTAGCTTAATAAGACGGTTTTAATGCCCCTTCAAAGAGACGTGGAGGTCACAGTGGAATAAAAAGACAATATCAATGCCCCTGGAAAGAGGGGTGGAGGTCCCAGTAGCTTAACAAGACAGTTTTAATGCCCCTCGGAAGAGTGGTGGAGGTCGCATTGGAATAAAAAGACAATATCAATGCCCCTTGGAAGAGTGGTGGAGGTCACAGTAGGTTCACAAGACGGTTTTCATGCCCCTTACAAGAGCCATGCAGTACAGCACATTAAAAACATTATTCCCATTATTGGAGAGTGGGTCTCCCATAGTCTTTGCCTATGCCTTCCAAGCAAAAGCTGCCAAAAATTAGGATGGAGGAACTTTCAATGCTGGCAACAATGACCACTGTCACCCTAGTGGTATAGTGGTGGTGGAGGCTGAGGATAAGGAGAAGAGCAAAATTCAACCGAAAAAAGGAAGTGTATACCCATGTGTGGGTGTGAAGCGGTGCATGGGAATACACCTCCCTAAATAACACAGTGGATTTGACTTTATGTTACTCTGCTGTCATTTGGTGGTGATGAGAAGTCTGGCCCAATCCAGCCCTTGTTCATTTTGATATGGGTCAGCTTGTCAGCATTGTGTGTTGACAGGCGTTTGCGCTTATCAGTTATAATTCCCCCAGCGGCACTAAAAACACGCTCCGATAACACGCTAGCGGCAGGGCAGGCCAGGACCTCCAATGCATTCAGAGTGAGTTCATTCCAAGTGTCCAGCTTGGATACCCAATAATTAAAAGGCACAGAGGAATCATGGAGGATGCTGGTACGGTCGGCAAGGTACTCCCTCACCATCTTTTGAAACTTTCCACTCCGTCTGAGAGTACCCCGCACCTGTAAGCTGGGCGGGTCTCAGAAAACTGTCCCAGAACGTTGACAGTCTTCCCCTGCCTCTGCTGGATTGAAGTTGCGTCTCTCTCGCCTGTATGCCTTGTTTGGGCAGCGAACTGTGACCTCTGCCGCTAGAGTGTTCAGATGGGAATTTTTTTAATAGTTCTGCAGCAAGGGCCTTCTGGTACTGACCCATTTTTGTAGACCTCTCCACCTCAGTAATAAGAGAGTGAAAGTTCTCCTTGTAGCGAGGGGTCTAAAAGTGTCACCAACCAGTAATGACTGTCAACCAACATTTTGACAACACGAGGGTCACGGTTAAGGCAGCGTAACATAAAGGCAGCCATGCGTGCTAGACTGGTAATGGGCAAGACTTCCGTGTCCTCACCAAGATGACAACTGACCATGCTCTCCTCCTGCTCCTCCTCCTCCCTGTCCTCAGGCCACCCACGCAGAAAAATCTTTAAATGAGAAGGTGTGTCCAAACTTTTGGTCTGTACTGTATATTTGTGTCTGAACAGTCAGGGAGACACTATTACTGGGTTTTTTTTATGTAAAAAAGGCCAAAAGCTGGATAATACAGAGATTTGAACCGTGGAACTGCAAAACCAAACTTCTAGTTATCTGGCCTACACCAGAATATTTTAAACAGATATATTTGTGTCTGAGCAGTCAGGGAGACACTATTACTGTTTGTTTTACGGAAAAAAAGGTCAAAAGCTGGATAATACTGAGATTTGAACCGTGGAACTGCAAAACCAAACTTCTAGTTATCTGGCCTACACCAGAATATTTTAAACAGATATATTTGTGTCTGAGCAGTCAGGGAGACACTATTACTGTTTGTTTTACGGAAAAAAAGGTCAAAAGCTGGATAATACTGAGATTTGAACCGTGGAACTGCAAAACCAAACTTCTAGTTATCTGGCCTACACCAGAATATTTTACACAGATATATTTGTGTCTGAGCAGTCAGGGAGACACTATTACTGTTTGTTTTACGGAAAAAAAGGTCAAAAGCTGGATAATACTGAGATTTGAACCGTGGAACTGCAAAACCAAACTTCTAGTTATCTAGCCTACACCAGAATATTTTAAACAGATATATTTGTGTCTGAGCAGTCAGGGAGACACTATTACTGTTTTTTTTACGGAAAAAAGGCCAAAAGCTGGATAATACAGAGATTTGAACCGTGGAACTGCAAAACCAAACTTCTAGTTATCTGGCCTACACCAGAATATTTTAAACAGATATATTTGTGTCTGAACAGTCAGGGAGACACTATTACTGTTTTTTTTACGAAAAAAAGGCCAAAAGCTGGATAATACTGAGATTTGAACCGTGGAACTGCAAAACCAAACTTCTAGTTATCTGGCCTACACCAGAATATTTTAAACAGATATATTGGTGTCTGAACAGTCACAGACACGCTCAATTTTTTTTTGGGGGGGGGAAATACCAAAAGGTTAATAAGACGCGTATTTGTACAATCTGACTGAGGAAAAAAAAATACAGGATTAAGATAAAAAAAAAAGGATTTTTCCTGGCCCCTGAGACCGGGGGATAAGTCTAGCAATTTGACCAGCAGGAGCACACAGGACTGTAATGCAGTGTTTCTTGGTATAACCACTGCGTCTCCTATACAGCCTGCCTGCCTGCCTGATATCTGGGATGGATATTAGTCCTGAGAAGGACTGTTTGTTTGATTTGGCAGACTTTAGAGACCCTACACTAACTATTTCGCAGAATAAATCTCTCCCTAGCTCTGCAGCACTGATACTACACTGTCTTATCCGGAGCGACGGTGTCCAAGATGGCTGCGCCCGCTTTTTAATACTCGAGGTGACGCTGTGCGGCCAGCCAATCACTGTAATGCCCACAAACAACATGGCTGCAGCATTACAGTGACTGGCTGCCAATCCCTGCATGTTCATTGGCTCTGTAAAGAGCGCCAAACATGCAGGGCGGAGACCCGAGCTCCCGCCCGAGTAACACGGAAATGCTCGGTGCTCGCCGAACATCCCGAGCAGCGAGATGCTCGGGTGAGTACCGAGCAGTGTCGAGCATGCTCGCTCAACACTAATAATAATCCAGTATTGCTGATTATTTCTTATTTTTTTTGTAGGTCATTAACTAAGGTCTTTTGTTACTTCTGAAAAGAATTCCATATACATACCTTATGACTCTCCAGGATCCCTTTGTTACCACAGTATGAAGTTCCTACTAGGTATTTCCCTTTTTTATAGTGTAAATTATCTTTTGTTTCCTCTAGTGTTGAGCCACCCCCGTAGTGTTCGAGTTCGGTTTGGTTCGTCGAACACCCGTGTGTTCGCCGAACTGTTCGTCGAACTGTTCGTCGAACACCTTCGAACACCGTTAAAACCAATGGCAGGCAAACAAAAACACATAGAAACACATAGAAAACACCTTCAAAGGTGTCCAAAAGCTGACAAACTGCTCAGAAGACACAACTAACACATGGAAAAGTGACAAGTACATATAGTCATGCGAAAATAAAAGAGGTGGAGGAGTAAAAGGAGGGGGAGACACAGATATAGGCATGTCATGCCCTTCTAAAATCCAAAAAGTGAGAAGCCGACACGGCCAGTCCGCTCCTGCCCGTGCCACCTCCGTGTGGCCGGGTTTGTGCCAGAGCCGCGGTGAACCCTGACGGCCAGCCCCCCTCTCCCAATACTGGTGCCTGTCCGCTGGTGGGTCGAGAGAGCCCCCCTGTGGTGGAGGCAGCTCTAAGCTTTTTAATTTAAATTGCCTCTCTAATTTGAATGAATACACTTTAAATCCATTTACAAGGATCTATTGGAGGGCAAGTCTCATGCCAGCAGCCGCGTAATTCCAGCTCCAGTAGCGTCCACTAAAGCTGCTGCAGTTAAAAAGCTTTTATAAGGATCGAGCTCGGCTGTCCACCGCAAGGCATCCTACTGCCAGTCCCAGTCCCTATGCCTTGGGGTGCCTCCTGATGCTCTTCACTGAGTATCCCGTGGTCCCGAAGCATTTCCTTTGAAAAAATTAAGTGTCCAAACTACAGGTGGTGTAGCTTGCTTAACAGCCGGGATAATCCGCTGACTAGCAGACACTGCTACTAGGCACAAAGTATTTCCTGGGCTAGATGCAGTTAAAAATTTGTAATTAGATACTCTCGTTGGATGCTGAGAAAGCATTCCATAGAGTCTCCTGGCACGCCATATATGATTCTCTTAAAAAGCTTGGGGTAGGGGTCTAGGGGACCCTTTTATAGCCAAAATCACGGCCCTGTATCACAATACGTCACCTAGGCTGAAGATAAATGGAACTGTAGCACCGAGGGCTCGGTTGCTACAGACGTATTGCACCTCACCCAGAGGTGTGATATCTCACTCTCAGATAAGGATGGAGTGTGGATCAGGACCCGACACCTGCATGCATTACACCACATTGCCGTGGGGCAGGGCGACCAATATGCCCCTAAGATGGGCACGACAGTCCCTGTCCCTGGCTGGAGTGGGGGGAGGGAACACTGAGGAAGGGGAACCCTGCAGTGCAGGAGCAGGGAGGAAGCAGTTCCTGGGTGCATTGAGAAGGGAGTATAAAAGGTGGGCACCATCTTAGTTCAGTGCAGAGAAGTCTGAGCAGAAGTGGCAGGGAGCAGGGGCTCTGCATGAGCTCTGCTCCGGAGGCGGGCCTAGTAACAGAGGCCCAGGCCTGCAAGAGGGAGAAGGAAGGAAGAGGAGCGGAGAAGGCTCCAGGAACGAGGAATGAAGGGATCCCAGGGGTGCGGACGGGCGAGTCGCCACCGCACGCCCGAATCCACCTGAGTGGAGGGGTCAGGCCAAAGGGGGAGACCGGTCCCCGAACTAGTGGAGGCAGGAAACGACCCTCAGCTAGAAACCGGAGGCTCTGACATTTTATGTGGCGCAGCCCCTTGCTACACCCGCTAGGAAGGCACCACATAGGGTCAGGGAAACTGGCGCCAAGTTTACCAAGAGGAGGCCCGAGGCAGCCGGACAGAAGTGTTGGTAAGAAAGGCCAGACAAAGGACACACAAAGGGGGTCCTGTGAAGCGCTCCAAAGTTATCTGGGAGTTGTCTGAGCCCCTCACCTGGTGAGCACAGTACGACGTGGGCAGCCGTTACCTGCTGACGTGGTCTGGATAATAAGAACTGTGAGTAAAGGCCCTGAACTGCATCACTGACTCCGTGTCGTTACTGCTGCTGCCCTGCACCATCACCCCCATCCTCCGCATACACTGCCCTGAGGCTATACTCCTCCCGTGGGGAGTTATGCTACGCTCTGCTGCACCCACAACACCAGCCTTAGCAGTCTGCCCTGTAGCGGCGGTTCACTCTGACCGCAATCCACGGGTGGCGTAGTCGGACATTTAAACATCAAAACCACATAAATAGTTCCGCCACTGGTTTGACCGCCCTGAGCCACGGAACCGGATCGCCGCCAAGAAGACTACAACCACCAGCATCCACCAAAAAGGGTCTGGCTCCGGGTGTCCCAAGGCCCAGGGGGTGCATCAGAATATTTTCATCACCTTTCACAATCACCAATGGGACAAGGCAGGGATGTCCTCTGTCCCCTCTCTTATACATCCTAGTGACGGAGCACCTGCTCTCATCAATTCGCCATAACCCCAATATTAGGTGGATTGAGGTGGGAGGCACCGAGTACAAGTGCTCTCTATTTGCTGATGATGTCCTAGTATATATCACTCAATCACATATATCCATCCCTGCTGTTATGGCTGAAATAGATCACTTTGTTACATGGTAAAATTTTAAAATCAATGCAGCGAAGTCTGAGGCCCTCGATGTCTCCCTCCCTAAATCCATATAGGATTCCATCCAGTCCAACTTTCCCTTTGCCTGGCCCTCACAGGGTATCAAATACTTAGGAATTCCTATTCATAGAGACCTCTCCCATCTATGTTATCTTAATTTTGGGCCCTTTATTGAACAATTCCATACAGACCACGGTTGGCAAGTTAGAACTGTAAGATTCACTACGTGAACCGCTGGTGTTTTGTGGAAAAGCACATGTACACCGCGTTCCAAATTATTATGCAAAAAGTGTTTAGGAGTGATAAGGGAAGAATTTGTTTGTTTGTCAGTTAAACTCATTGATGGTGATGTTTGTCAGGGCTCTTTATATCACTGTAAGCAATTGCAGACACCTGTGCTAATTAGTTTGGCAGGTGTGTCCAATGAAAGGCAAGACTACTTAAGAAGGCTCTCTCACATTATTAAGCAGCCTACATTTTATGCCAAAATGGGAAAGAAAAAGGATGTGTCGGCTGCTGAGAAGCAACAAATTGTGGAGTGTTTAGGTCAAGGCATGACTACAATCAACATTGTGCGATGATCAGGATGAAGTGTCTTGGCAATCAAGAAGTATGTAGCTGATTCACAGTACACACGTGTGCGTGCTGATAAGGGCAAATTGAGGACTCTTTCCTACAGGCAATTACGTCAGGTTGAAAGAGCAGCGGCAAAAAAGCCTTGTCATAGCAGCAGACAAGTTTTTGAAGCTGCTTGTGCCTCCAACGTCCCCCGAACAACAAGATGCAGGGTCCTTCAGAGGTTTGCAGCTGTGCATACGCCATCCTGTCGACCTCCTCTATCCACTTCACACAAGCAGAAACGGCTCCAGTGGGCCAAACATTACATGAAGACTGATTTCAAAACTGTTTTGTTCACGGATGAGTGCCGTGCAGCGCTCGATGGTCCAGATGGATGGAGTGGAGGATGGCTGGTTGATGGACACCCCACGCAAACACGGCTACAGCGCCAACAAGGAGGAGGTGGAGTAATGTTTTGGGCTGGAATCATGGGGAGAGAGATTGTCGGCCCCTTTAGGATCCCTGAAGGCGCTAAAGATGAACTCCATAATGTATGTGGATTTTCTCAAACAGCACTTCCTGCCATGGTTCAAGAAGAAGAACCGTGTATTTCACAGCAAGATCATTTTTCTGCATGATAATGCACCATCTTATGCTGCACATAAAACATCTGCATCTCTGGCTGATATGGGCATAAAAGGGGACAAACTTATGGTGTGACCCCCATGCTCCCCTGACCTCTACCCCATTCAGAACCTTTGGAGCATCATTAAAAGGAGTGTCTATGATGGCGGGAGGCAGTTCACATCTAAGCAACAGCTCTGGGAGGGTATTCTGTCCTCATGCAAAACAATTGAAGCAGAAACCATCCAAAACCTGACAAATTCAATGGACGAGAGAGTTCAGAAGCTCCTTTCGAACAAGGGGTCCTATGTGAAAATGTAACATCACCTAGAATAAAGTTTTGAGTTGAAAACTGTTTGATTTCAGTTTCTAACAACCTGCTAATGCTTATAATTTAAAAAATGACCATTTTTTTGGTCTTTATTAAAATGAAAAGGTTAATCGAAAAGTTTGGGGGATCTAAGAGTGTGGCAACCCAGTAGTCATGATTACTTCGAATTCTGACAATATGAGGGTCATGCTGCAGGTAGTGCAGCAAGAAGGCACTTATGTGTCTTGCGCATCTCGGAGCCCCAAAATTATTTTCTGGGCTAGATGCAGCTAAAAATTATTTTTAATTTTAAATCTGGTGGAGCTTATTATAGATGGCCTAATAGGATCAGTGCTGCACACTGCTACAAAGCCCAAATTATTTTCCAGTCAAGATACAGATAAACATGATTAGTAATTTGAAAGCTTAAAACGGTTGGTAGGGTGATTTTAACCAATCATCAAGCTTTTACTCTCCCCAGGATGACACAGGGGTAGAAAAGTCGTTTCGGATCCATGATTTGTTCATCTTTATGAACGTGAGTCTGTCTACATTATCAGTGGAGAGCCACGTGCGCTTATCTGTCAGCACATCACCAGCAGCGCTGAACACACGTTCAGACAGAACGCTGGCTGCGGGGCATGACAAGATCTCCAAGGCGTAAGTGGCTAGCTCCGGCCATTTATCCAGATAGGAAGCCCAAAAAGAGCAAGGGTCCAGTGACACAGTCGTGGCTTCAATGTTTACTTGGAGATACTCCTGTACCATCGTCTCTAGGCGTTGACTATGTGTCAGACTTCTTGTCTCCTGTGGCCTTGCAAAGGATGGGCTAAAATGTGGTGAAATGATTCCGCAAAATTGATGTTACCAGCAGATACTGTGGTTCTGTTACGGTTTGAGTGCTGAACACTTGACGGTCCCACGGTTGGCAAGTTGGAACTGTGAGATTCACTACGTGCACCACTGGTATTTTGTGGAAAAGCACATGTAAGATTCTGCAACAGTCTCTGCTGATACTCCTGCATGCGTGCATCCCTTTCTATGGCAGGAATAATTTCTACAAATTTACTTTTGTACCGGGGATCTAACAGTGTGGCAACCCAGTAGTCAGGATTATTTCTAATTCTCACAATTCGAGGGTCATGTTGCAGGTAGTGCAGCAAGAAGGCACTCATGTGTGTTGCGCATCCAGGAGCACCAAGTCCCTGTTGTGTTGGTGGCGAGGTAACAATCATGCTTCCTTCCTCTGTCCTCTCCCCCCAACCTCGCACAACAGAAATGTGATCAAGGTCTCCCTCATCTGATGAGTCTTCCATCAGTTTGTCCTCCACTTCTTCCTGGGCTCCTGCACCTTCCTCACTAGTTTGGCTGCTACCATGCGCCCTGGTAAAATCATCTCCCCCACCCTCACATGCCTGCCGCCTTGGTGCTGCCGACCGTCTGGACCTTGCAGATGTTAGCCCTTCCGCATACAACTCCTCCTCCTCTACTTTCTCCACCTCCTCTTGTGCCACCACCTGACTCCGAATTCTGTTTAACATGTGCTCCAGCATGTAAATCACCGGAATAGTCATGCTGATAATGGCATCGTCAGCACTAAACATCTTCGTCGCCATTTCAAAACTGTGCAGAAGGGTGCATAGGTCCCTGATCTGAGACCACTCCTCCAGCGTGATTTGCCCCACCTCTGAATCTCGTTGGCCCAGGCTATACGTCAGAACGTATTGCACCAGGGCTTGTCGGTGCTGCCACAGTCGCTGCAACATGTGCAGAGTTGAATTCCACCGGGTAGGCACATCGCATTTTAGCCGGTGAAGTGGCAGGCCCAACGACTTCTGTAGAGATGTAAGTCGCTGAGCTGCGGGATGCGAACAGCGGAAGTGAGCACACAGCGACCGTGCCCTCTGCAGAAGGCCATCTAGTCTGGGATAGTGGGCTAAATATTGCTGGACAACCAGGTTCAACACGTGAGCCATACAAGGCACGTGTGTGACATTGCCCCGGCGAAGGGCCGCACCCAGGTTTGCAGCATTGTCGCACACGGCCTTCCCTGGTTTCAGGTCCAGTGGAGACAACCATTCATGAAATTGGTTCTCCAGAGCTGACCACAATTCCTCAGCTGTGTGACTCACATTTCCCAGACATTTCAATGTAAAAACCGCCTGATGACGTTGAGCCCTACTGCCAGCATATTAAGGAGGTGTGCAGGATCCCTTCTGCGCAGTTAGAAAGCTTGTGGCATGACCAGACAGGCTTTGGGTGCAGGTGGAAGACCGAGAGGAGGTTGAGGAGGCAGAAGCAGTGGAGGAACTTTGACATAAAGAGGATTGACGCACAACTCGTGGGGACGGCAAGACTTGGACAGCAGCCCCTTGTCCTGCTGTCACCATAGTTACCCAGTGCTCAGTCAGCGACATGTAACGCCCCTGTCCATGCCTACTCGTCCAAGTGTCTGTGGTGAAATGCACCCGGTCACACACAGAGTTTCTCAAAGAAGCGGTGATGTTGTGTGCGACATGCTGGTGGAGCGCAGGCACACCTTTCTTTGAGAAGTAGTGCCGACTGGGCATCTGGTACTGGGGCACTGCGACGGACATAAGGTCTCGAAAATCCTCTGTGTCCACCAGGCGGAAAGGCAGCATTTCTGTAGCCAAGAGCTTGCAGATGGTGAAATTCAACCTCTTAGCTTTCTCATGGCTAGGAGGAAATGGTCTTTTACTTGTCCACATCTGAGGGACCGAGGGCTGGCTATTGTGCTTAGACGGGGTTGATAAGGGTGTCCCCGGCAAACTGCCGGTCTGTGAGGAAGATGCAGGCGGACATGTTAGGTTGCCTTGATCCAAAGGTGGTGCTATCGATGTCGGACAGCGCTCAACACCAGCTGGTGTTACCACCTCCAAAGAAAATGATGACCTGCCAATCACGCTGGCTGTTGCGGGTAAAGAGGTGGCAGGTCTGCGCCCCAAAACAGGTGTGACTGCTGTCCCCCCAGTCACAGAGGATGAAGAGGCCGCGGATGCACAAGATATGGCAGACGGTGGTTGGCCCGGCCGGCTAGGCCGCATTGTAGCACACTGAGCTTCCCACTGCAACTTATGCTTCATGTCCATGTGCCGGTTCATGCATGAAGTACTCAAACTATGTATTTTTTGGCCTCTACTTAGCTTTTGCTGACAAATGTTACAGATAACACGAGTTGGGTCATCTTTATCGATCTGAAAAAATGCCCAGGCTATGCAAGGCTTAGCACCCATGCGACCTGAAGAGCCACCACGACTTGTGGTGAGAGGCAGAGTTGTGTTTGAGGATGCAGTTGTTGACGTGCTTCCAGTACTACGTCTCTGTCCAGGAAGGCGCAACCTGACCTCGTCGTCACTAGCATCTTCCTCCACCTCCTCTGCTGACCTCATCTCTTGGCTGACTGTGGGTTGACAGTAAGTGGGATCTCCGACCTCATCATCATCACCCTGTGCGTTATCACACCCGTCGTCCTCAGAGCCAACCTGTTCCTGCCCTGACAAAAAACTAAAGTTGTCGCTCCAATCAGGTATTTGAGTCTTATCATCGTCTTCCTCATTGTCTCCACCAACAGGAGTTACAGTTTGGGAATGAGGGTCTACATTATGGTCAGAACCTTCTGCGTCTGGTCCTGGATCCGACTCATAAAGATTCTGGGCATCAGTGCAGATCATTTCCTCGTCTGGATTCACAGAAGCGCTGGAGTCGACCTCTGATTCCCAGGCTATAGTATGAGTAAACAGCTCTGCAGACTCAACCATCTGTTCTACCTCATACTCAGACGGGCAGCTGGAGATTTGGGAGCTGTGAGGAAGCAAGTGCGATTTGGGTGACACCTTTGAGGACTGGAGTATTTGTGATGTTGAAGTTGATGTGGAGGAGAGCCCACTTAAAGGAGCACTTGATATCCGTTGAAGCACCTGCTGTTTTTGTGCCTCATCTGGAATTTGTAGCGATTGGCGTGGCCGTAAGAAAGGGATCTTATCACATTGTCCGCTAAAAGAAGTAGACATTTTAGTTTGGCTGGAAGATGGTCTTTCTTCTGCACCTACCCCACGGACACAACCTTTTTTCCCCTTCCCAACACGCCTATTCCCCTTTCCACCAGCAGCAGGCCTTTTTCCACTCATTTTGGTGGTTAACTAATTCACAACTCTGGAGTTGTTTGCACAAAAAAACAATGGATGGTAACTGAGCAGAGCTGAGTGGGCAAACTGTGGTATTAGGCCAAAACTATTGGCTGGGTTAGATGCAGAAAAAAATTATTTTTAATTTGCAACCTGATGGAGGTCAGTATAGATGGACTAATAGACCAAGTCCCACACACCGCTAGAAGCCCAAATATTTTTTCAGAGCTAGATGCAGAAAAAAATTATATTCAATTTGCAACCTGCTGGAGGTCAGTATAGAAGGACTAATAGAACAAGTCCCACACACTGCTAGAAGCCCAAATATTTTTTCAGAGCTAAATGAAGAAAAAAATTATTTTTAATTTGCAACCTGATGGAGGTCAGTATAGATGGACTAATAGACCAAGTCCCACACACTGCTAGAAGCCCAAATATTTTTTCAGAGCTAGATGCAGAAAAAAATTATTTTTAATTTGCAACCTGATGGAGGTCAGTATAGATGGACTAATAGACCAAGTCCCACACACCGCTAGAAGCCCAAATATTTTTTCAGAGCTAGATGCAGAAAAAAATTATATTCAATTTGCAACCTGCTGGAGGTCAGTATAGAAGGACTAATAGAACAAGTCCCACACACTGCTAGAAGCCCAAATATTTTTTCAGAGCTAAATGAAGAAAAAAATTATTTTTAATTTGCAACCTGATGGAGGTCAGTATAGATGGACTAATAGACCAAGTCCCACACACTGCTAGAAGCCCAAATATTTTTTCAGAGCTAGATGCAGAAATTTTTTTTATTCAATTTGCAACCTGATGGAGGTCAGTATAGATGGACTAATAGACCAAGTCCCACACACTGCTAGAAGCCCAAATATTTTTTCAGAGCTAGATGCAGAAAAAAATTATTTTTAATTTGCAACCTGATGGAGGTCAGTATAGATGGACTAATAGACCAAGTCCCACACACCGCTAGAAGCCCAAATATTTTTTCAGAGCTAGATGCAGAAAAAAATTATATTCAATTTGCAACCTGCTGGAGGTCAGTATAGAAGGACTAATAGAACAAGTCCCACACACTGCTAGAAGCCCAAATATTTTTTCAGAGCTAAATGAAGAAAAAAATTATTTTTAATTTGCAACCTGATGGAGGTCAGTATAGATGGACTAATAGACCAAGTCCCACACACCGCTAGAAGCCCAAATATTTTTTCAGAGCTAGATGCAGAAAAAAATTATATTCAATTTGCAACCTGCTGGAGGTCAGTATAGAAGGACTAATAGAACAAGTCCCACACACTGCTAGAAGCCCAAATATTTTTTCAGAGCTAAATGAAGAAAAAAATTATTTTTAATTTGCAATCTGATGGAGGTCAGTATAGATGGACTAATAGACCAAGTCCCACACACTGCTAGAAGCCCAAATATTTTTTCAGAGCTAGATGCAGAAAAAAATTATATTCAGTTTGCAACCTGATGGAGGTCAGTATAGATGGACTAATAGAATGATGCTATGCCCAAAAGATTTTACTTCACTAGGTGCAGTAAAAAAATTGGTATTCTATACACAGGTGGTATATCTTGCAACACAGATAGGCTACTCCACTGACTAACATACTCTGCAATAGGCCAAAAAGGATTAGCTTTGCTAGATTCAGCCAAATGCTGTGAAAAAAACTTGCACAGCACTGGCACAGACCTGCCTGGCAAAAACTGATAGGAACTCATGTAACCTAGTCCTGAAAAGGACTCCAATTACAATTAGTCTTTACTCCCACAACCTATCTATTTAAGAGCACAGACCTCCCTGATAAAAGTCGTAGGAAATGCTGTAACCTAGTCCTTAAAAGGACTGCAATCACAACTATTCCCTACTCCCAAGCTATCTGTATATTTGTGCGAAAATTGGCTTGAAATTAACAAGGTATAGCACACACAGCAACAGCGGTGCCGTCTAACACGCAGCTGCAGCAGTGAGAAAATGGTGGCGACGGGGAAAATGGCTGGGTCTTATAGGGCAAGGACATGTGACATACACTGCCAATGACACATGCCCTTGCTTGTGTGAAAAAAAGCACTTCGCTCCGTGTGTGCGCTGCTGATAGGCTGACAGATTGCACCTCCCCACTGTAAATGCGGGAAAGAGAAAAAAAAAATGGAGATCTTCATTGTTCCTGCAGAGATCCATCCCCTGCCCCTCCCCCCACCCCGCTGTACACTCAAACTGCGTATTAACATTAATTTTCATCATTACTGAGAAAAAATCCAGTTATGATTTTGGTGCACGAACAGTTATCGAACATAACCTCGAACAGCCGAATTTTTCTCAAATTGTTCGTGTTCGCCGACCGGCTCGAACACCGCCCAAAACAGCTCGAATTTGAGATTGGCGAACAGTTCGAGTAGAACAACGCTCATCTCTAGTTTCCTCTTATTTTTGTTTCTCCCTTTTTTCCCCCTTATGAGATTTTTCTTTTGGCACATACATAATATTCCACATAATACCAGGTGCTTTCCAATAGCCTTATGCTCTCCATCTCACTTCATACATGTCTACCTACATATCGGAAGCGCACCTCATGTACTGTGCATGCCTGGAAGTCACTTGCGTCTCACCGCTTTTCCCTTGCGTTCCAGCATGCACACCGGAAATCCAGTCGCTCGCACTGCGCATGACTGGACATCCGCATATGATAGCGGCATGCACGCCGCTTCAATCAGTCGCATCAGCCTTATGGGATATATAAGGAAGACACCCTCTCCCTTCTACACCACATGGCATCCTGCCACTACATTTATCCTGAGCATACCCCTCACCACCAGGTATGTGGACATTGTTGGGCATTCCCTGCTGTCTTTTTTTCATTGCTTTATGTGCCTGTATGATTTATCCCACAGATGGGCTGTGATATGGTCTCTTTGTTACTCCTCCTTTCCTTTACTTCTATTTTTACATTTTCAATTCTATTATATATACAATCTAAGTGGATTTTCTTTTGATAGGGGATTTGTGACACCACTCTGTTACAACAATACTATTAAGTAGTCTATGTATTTATCACACGCCATTCTTACCCTAGAATACTCCTCGATATTCTGCATTATTATGTGTAGCTTCACAGTGTTCTGCTTTGTATATACATTAAATCATGGACATGCTGATAAAAGTTTTGTATGATATATCTTATTTTTCTGTTTATGTTTAGTAAAGGCCATGATAAAGACCATATGATGTCGAAACGTTGGCCTGTTCACCTCCTACGGGGTTCTTCTTAATAAAATATTTCTTGCATCGATATTGGAGTGCCGAAGTTTCTCTTACTATTTTCACACCGCTGAATCTACAGCCAGGCATGGTCATGTGTGACAATGGCCGGAGCCTGGTGGCGGCTCTGAGGCAAGGCGAGCTAACATACTGTACGTACCATGCCTGGCCCATGTGCTTAACCTCGTGGTTCAGCAATTTCTGTCTATTGCTCTGGCTATGCTGTCTGTTTTTAATATTAGAGTAGGGACTCGCAAAACCGTGAGGACCCTTGACGATGGGTTGTGAGCTTACGTATTTTGGCCAAAATATCAACTAATACCTCATATGATATTTTTTGCACTTTTTTTATCTGCCAGGGCACGACCAGGCCCAGTAATGGTGACCTTGTGAGTGGGGGCTTCACAACTCTGCGATGCACGGATAGGGTGCCGGGCATCCCGCCTAGTCAAATAGTAGGGGCGTGCAATAGGATGCTGGCTAGGCACGGTGCCGCAAGTGTGTGAATTGCACCCTACTGCAAGTTTCATCTGTGTGCATTTTTAGTGCTGGGCAGTCGCCCCTCCAGTGAGAGTGGGTGAGGGCGATTGTTCATTAGCATTCTGCACCTGTGTTACCTCCATCTAACAAAAGTAGGCCGGCCGTGTCCTGGTGTGCATTTGTTCTTGAAACCTTGGCTGGTGAGTACCATTGCCTTTTGCTATTTTTTAAAAATTCTGTCTATCGCTCTGGCTATGCTGTCTGTTTTCAGTGATTTCTCAAATCCTACCCGGAGCTGCCAGATCTGCTTGTTAAAGTACGCCGCCTGTGTGCCCATTTTAGAAAGTCACCTACAGCTTCCGCCGCCCTTGCCGTGTTTCAGCAGCGTTTGCAGCTTCCGGCTCACAGACTGGTGTGTGATGTCCCCACGAGTTGGAACTCTACACTGCAGATGTTGGGAAGGATTTTTGAGCAGAAGAGGGCAATTGTTGAGTACCAGCATCAACAAGGCCGTCGGTATTCAGTTCAGACTCCACACATAAGACCTCAGGAGTGGACATGGATGTCGGACACATGTACTATCATCCAAAACTTTGAGGACTCCACCAAGATGGTGAGGGGAAATGACGCCATAATTAGCGTCACCATCCCGCTTCTCTGTCTTCTGAAACGCTCTCTGCTCACAATCAAAGAGGATGCATTGCAGGCAGAGCACGATGAGATGAAGCAAGGAACCATACAGGGTGATTACACACAGCCCAGCCTCATCTCATCCCAACGTGGATTGGGTGACAATGAGGAAGAGGAGGAGGAGGTGGAAGATCAGGAGTTAGTATCATGCGCTATAGACGGTACTACCTGCACAGCTGTCATACTGTCTGTTCAGCGTGGATGGCCAGAGGACAGAGAGGAGGAGGAGATCATGGTCAATAATACTCTTGGTGAGGACACGGAAGTCTTGCCTGTTAGTAGTCAGGCACGCATGGCTGAGTTTATGTTACGCTGCCTTTCCCATGACCCTCGCGTTCTCAAAATTTTGGGTGACAGTCATAACTAGTTGGTGACACTTCTAGACCCACGCTTCAAGGAAAACTTTATATCTCTTATTCCTGAGGTGGACAGGTCTGCAAAAATGGGGCTGTACCAGAAGACCCTTGTTGCGGAACTATTAAAAAAATTCCCATCTGAAAACGCTGGCGGCAGAGGGCACACATCGTTGGACAACCAAGGAGTACAGGCGAAAGAGACACAACTTCAATCCAGCAGAGGCAGGGGAACACTGTCAAAGTTTTGGGAGAGTTTTCTCAGTCCCTCCCATCACACAGGCCCTGAGGCGTGGGGTACTCTCACAAGGAGTGCCAAGTTTGGGAAGATGATGAGGGAGTACCTTGCCGACCGTACCAACGTCCTCCTTGATTCCTCTGTGCCTTATAATTATTGGATATCCAAGCTGGATATGTGGAATGAACTGGCTCTCTATGCCTTGGAGGTCCTGGCCTGCCCTGCAGCCAGCGTTTTATCAGAGCGGGTTTTTAGTGCCGCTAGTGGAATTATAACTGATAAGCGAATCCGCCTGTCAACTGAAAATGCTGACAGGCTGACTCTTATAAAAATGAACAAGGGCTGGATTGGGCCAGACTTCTCAACACCACCGAATGATAGCAGCGTAACATAAACTCAAATCCAGTGTCTTTTCTTGGGAGGTGTATTCCCATGCAACTTTTCACACCCACACATGGGTATACGCTTCCTGATTTTGGCTATTCGCTCTTGTCCTCCTCCTTCTCCTCATCCTCCACCACCATATCACCAGGGTGACCATGGGAATTACAACTATAGGAGGGCCGCACCTTTCTAATGGGAACATTTTTCTATGAGGCCCTCCTCCATGTCTCTTCCAATGGGCATTGGAGTGCCTCCCAATTTTTGGCAGCCCTTGCATTCACTGCATAGGCAAACACAATGGGAGATCCACTTCCTAATAATGGGAACATTGTTTTCAGGAGGCCCTCTGACCTCCACGTCTCTTCCAAGGGGCATTGGAGTGCCTCCAAATTTTTGGCAACCCTTGCATTCACTGCATAGGCCAGCACTATGGGAGACCCACTTCCTAATAATGGGAACGTTGTTTTGAGGAGGCTCTCTTACCTTCATGTCTCTTCCAAGGGTCATTGAAGGGCCCCCATATTTTTGGCAACCCTTGCATTCACTGCATAGGTCAACACTATGGGAGACCCAGTTCCTAATAATGGGAACATTTTTTCATGAGGCCTTCTACGTCTCTTCCAAGGGGCATTGGAGTGCCTCCAAATTTTTGGCAACCCTTGCATTCACTGCATAGGTCAACACTATGGGAGACCCACTTCCTAATAATGGGACCATTTTTTCATGAGGCCCTCTACGTCTCTTCCAAGGGGCATTGGAGTGCTTCCAAATTTTTGGCAACCCTTGCATTCACTGCATAGGCAAACGCAATGGGAGACCTCCTTCATAATAATGGGATCATTGTTTTCAGGAGGCCCTCCTCTAAGTCTCTTCAAAGGGGTATTGGGTTGCATCCAAATTTTCAAAGTGGTATTGCGGTGAGTCCACATTTTGGGCAGCCCTGGCACTCACTGCATACGCAATAACAGTACAGGAGACCCACTCTTTAGTAATGGGAACAATAAAACATAGCCGGCTGATGACTCTTTAAGAATAGTGAGGGCCGACTGCTGGTCCTTTAAGAATAGTAATGGCCGCCTGATGGCCCTTATGGCAAGACGACTCGCTCGACTCTCCCGGAGGCAGACTCAGGACACACGTTCTCAGGTTACCTTTCTGCTGGTTTATTATCTGGCATAAACTCATTCAGGGTTCCGCAGGAAAAATAAACAAGACCCCCCTGGGTTAAACAGAAAAACAAAGTATAGCTTAGACCATAGGTGAGCGGGTTCGCCTGCTCTCGGTAGCATAAACTGCACAGATAACAAGCTCTGTAGCTTTCACAATACTGTCTGGAGACTTCCCTCTCCAGACCACACTCCAGAGGAAAATAAAAGGACTGAACTTTTACACATTGCTCAGCCAAACCCTGAGGGAGGTAGGGGGAATGGCGTCCCGCCCTCTTTGCCATTCCCATAAAACCGCACACCCTTAAACAGAGTAAATCTACCAGCATATAACACGCTGGCAGAAAAATAAAGCAGGGTTTAGTTCACACAGGAGAGCATCCTGAGTGACACATACCTCCCCTCACATATAAAACCAGTGACACTGTCACATATTCCTCCCCTCTGCCCAAAGTCGGGGGTTTGGGCACCTTCTGACTCCAGGCAGGGAATCCTAGAGAGGGCATCTGCATTCCCATGTAACTTCCTGGGCCTATGCTCCACGTGAAAGTTAAAATCTTGAAGCTCTAGGAACCATCTAGTTACCCTGGCATTTTTACCCCTCTTCTCCCTCAACCATCTCAACGGGGCATGGTCTGATACTAATTTAAACTTCTGGCCTAGTAGGTAATATTTCAGTGTATCCACGGCCCATTTTATGGCTAAACACTCTTTCTCTACTATGGCGCAGTTCTTCTCGCAGGAGGACAGCTTTCGGCTTAGATAGAGAATGGGATTTTCTTCCCCATTTATCTCTTGGGAGAGTATGGCTCCTAGACCAACCTCTGAAGCATCTGTCTGGACCACAAATTCTTTCTTGAAGTCTGGCGCGACCAGGACCGGCTCCTTACACAGTGTTAGCTTCAACTGTTGAAACGCGGTCTCTGTTTCTTTCTTCCATCCATTTCACCATGGTTGATTTGGTGCCTTTTAGAAGATCCGTTAGTGGCATGGCAATCATAGCGAAATTCGGGATAAACCACCGGTAGTATCCCACCATTCCCAGGAATGCTCTCACCTGCTTCTTCGAGAGCGGTTGTGGCCAGGTTTAAATTGCCTCCATTTTCTTGATTTGCGGCTTTATTTCACCTCTCCCAACAACATAGCCCAGGTACTTGGCCTCCTCTTTTCCGATGGCACACTTTCTCGGATTTATGGTAAATCCTGCCTTCCTTAACGCCTGCAGAAGGGCCTGTAGTTTAGGTAGGTGACCAGCCCAGTCTGGGCTAAAGATCACAATGTCGTCGAGGTAGGCTGCGGCATACTTCTTATGTGGGGCTAGGATCCGATCCATAGCCCTCTGGAACGTGGCTGGGGCCCCCTGTAGTCCGAACGGCATCCGCGTGTATTGAAAACACCCATCAGATGTTGAGAAAGCTGTCTTCTCCTTAGCCATCTGGGACATGGGGATCTGCCAGTAGCCCTCCGTCAGGTCAAGAGTGGTGATGTACCTCGCCGGTCCAAGCCTCTCGATGAGTTCGTCGATGCGGGACATCGGGTACGCGTCACACTTGGATACCTCATTCAGCCGGCGGTAGTCATTACAAAACCTCCACTCTCCATTGGGTTTCGGCACGAGGACGATTGGGCTCGACCACCCACTCTTTGACTCCTCTATTACCCCGAGGTCTAACATCCTCTTCACCTCAGCTGAGATCACCTCCCGGCGTGCTTCCGGAATCCGATACGGATTCAGATTCACTAGTATGTGCGGCTCTGTCAGCATGTCATGCTCTACCACTTGAGTATGCCCCGGCAACTCTGAGAACAGCTCCCGATTCTGCTGTAGTAATTCTCGACACTGTTGCTTCTGGGCGGGTGATAGATTCTCTGCAATAGAGACCTCCTCCACAGGTTCACGGTCCCGCCACGGCTTGAGCAAATTGACATGATATATTTGATGCGGCTTTCTTCAGCCAGGCTGGTGGACTTTATAATTAACCTCGCTGACTTTCTCCACCACCTCGCATGGACCTTGCCATTTTGGCGAGGAACTTGCTCTCGATGGTAGGGATCAGCACCAAAACACGGTTCCCGGGCTGGAACTGTCTTATTCTCGCTGACTGGTTATAGACCCTCTCCTGGGCTTCCTGCTCCTGGAGGAGATGTTCCTTCACGATGGGCATCACCTTTGACATTCTCTCCTGTAACTGGGTGACATGTTCGATGATACTCCGGTGTGGCATGACTTCAGCCTCCCAAGTTTCCTTGGCGATGTCTAGGAGACCTTTTGGATGCCGCCCATATAGGAGCTCAAATGGAGAGAAGCCAGTGGAGGCTTGAGGAACTTCTCTGACCGAGAAAAGCAGAAATGGGAGCAGGTAGTCCCAGTCTCGCCCATCCTTTTCAACGACCTTCTTGAGCATCGCCTTTAAGGTCTTGTTGAAGCGTTCCACTAGGCCGTCCATCTGTGGATGATAAACCAAGGTCCGAAGCTGAGTTATCTGAAGGACTCTGCAAAGCTCCTTCATCACCTTGCTCATGAAGGGGGTTCCTTGGTCTGTCAGAATCTCTTTTGGCAGACCTGTCTGAGCAAAAATATGGACCAGCTCTCAGGCTATACTTTTACTGGACGAGTTCCTTAGGGGAACCGCATCAGGGTACCGGGTCGCATAGTCCATGATGACCAGGATATATTGGTGGCCCATTTGATTCCCTCTCAAAGGGAACCTCTATCACAGGTAGTGGGACTAAGGGGCTACGGAAGTGGGAGGAGGGAGCGGTTATTTGGCAGGTGGGGCAGGACCTACAATAGTTTTGAACTTCTCGATAACACCCTGGCCAATAAAACCTTCTAAGTATCCTCTCCTGAGTTTTCTCGACCCCTAGGTGTCCCCCCAGAACATGTTAATGGGCCATAACTTGCACCCGCCGTCTGTACGGCCCCGGCACTAACAGCTGTTCCACTATCTCACCACCCCTCAGTTTGGCCACCCGATATAGCAACTCCCCCTGCACTGCAAAGTGGGGGAATCTGGTGTCGGCCCCCGGCTCTTGGGCAACCTCATTACATACAGTAACCTGGTAGAACGCCAATTTTAAGGTAATGTCTCGAACTTGAGCAGTCCCAAAGTTCTCTCTGGACATATCTAATGCAGGGAGGTTGGCCTCCTCGGTCACTGTCTTACCCTCGTCACCGACAAGGACGCACAGTGGGAACTCCTACATCTGAGACTTCGTCGGGGGTTCTTCTTCAAGGGCCTGGATTTTCCCCATGCTGCTTAGTCCAGTTCCCTTCCCCCACAAGTCCCAGAATAAGGAAAAATCATGGCCCAATATGACGGGGTGTATCAGGTCCTTTACTACCCCTGACTTCATGGGACTGGGCACCACAGTCTGTCCCCACTTTCACTGTGGCCACGGGATAGTCCTTGGCGTCACCATGGATGCACCGAACGCCCAGGGTTTTGGAAGGGATCAACTGGTGGGGAAGGGTTGCTCTGATCAAGGTCAACAGACTCCCGGAGTCCAACAGCCCAAGCACTTTTACTCCATTAATGGACACTGCACATGCCTGCAGCCCCTCGCCGGGTCGCTAGTCCACGCTACAGGCTGGATAGGCATAATAGGAGACCCGTCTGCCTAGGTTGCAGTCCATGGGCTCAGGGGATATTTGACACCTGGCGGCTACATGTCCAGGGTTGTGACACTGCCAACAAACTATATCTTTACCAACCGTTCTACCGGGCACCTTCAGTGGGAGTGGGACGTCCCCCAGTGGTGGCTCTAGACCCCTTCCATGCTAAATCCGCCCACTTTTGGGTATCCCAGTAGGGAGAAGTGACTGCATCCGGTTTCCCAAGAGATCTCTCAACTACCTGGTACCTCTCTACCAGGCCGATGAAGTCATCTGCGTTCTGGGGATCACCCTGGGCAACCCAGGTCTGTACTGGCTTGGGAAGGGAATCCATGAATCTGTCAATCACCACCCGCTCAACCATCTGGGCCAGAGTGGAGGACTCCGGTTGTAGCCACTTCTGATCAAGATGCAAGAGGTCAAACATCTGCGAGCGAGGGGGTTTGTCGCTAGCATACGCCCAGTGATGAACTCATTGGTCTCTCACCACCATAGTTACTCCCAGACGTGCTAAAATCTCTGTCTTTAGTTTGGGATACTCCTTAGCATCTTGCAGCGCCAAGTCAAAATACGCCTTCTCGGGTTCACCCGATAAATATGGCGCCAGAACCTCAGCCCACTGTGCTGGTGGAAGACTCCCCCGATCAGCCACCCTCTCAAAAACAGTCAGAAATGCTTCTACATCATCCCCAGGGGTCATCTTCTGCATGGCCCACCTTACCGCCTTCCTGACGTGAGAATCATCAGTCGGCCCTGGGTGTGGGGTGGCCACCCTGCTCTGGATGGCGTCCACCAAAAGCTGTATCTGCTGTTGCGCCTCCTGCTGATGCTGCTGCTGTGACTTTTGCTGCAACTGGATTTGCTGAAGCAACAGTTTGGTCGTCTCCTGGTGATGCTGCTGCATACTCTGCTGGACCTGCTGCATACCCTGCTGGCTCTGTAGGTGTTGCTGCTGCATGCTCTGTTGGCTCTGGACCAGGTGCTTAATGAGCTCCTCCATGCTGCTGGACTTCTCTGGCTGGCAGCCTTCACCCAGGACATCCATCGGTCTTTGTGGCAGGTACACGTGTTCCTGGAATCCTGCCCGCATTCTCCACCAACTGTGGCAAGACGACTTGCTCGGCTCTCCCGGAGGCAGACTCAGGACACACGTTCTCAGGTTACCTTTCTGCTGTTTTATTATCTGGCATAAACTCATGCAGGGTTCCGCAGGAAAAATAAACAAGACCCCCCTGGATTAAACGGAAAAACAAAACAAAGTATAGCTCAGTCCATAGGTGAGCCGATTCCGCCCGCTCTCGGTAGCATAAACTGCACAGATAACAAGCTCTGCAGCTTCCACAATACTGTCTGGAGACTTTCCTCTCCAGACCACACTCCAGAGAAAAAAAAAAGGACTGAGCTTTTACACATTGCTCAGCCACACCCTGAGAGGAGGTAGGGGGAATGGCGTCCCGCCCTTTTTGCCATTCCCATAAAACCACACACCCTTTAACAGAGTAAATCTACCAGCATATAACACGCTGGCAGAAAAATAAAGTAGGTCTTAGTTCACACAGGAGAGCATCCTGAGTGACACATACCACCCCTCACATATAAAACTAGTGACACTGTCACACTCTATAAAAATAGGCTTTGTGACTTTCAGAGTCCCTCCTTCATAAATGAAACACGATGTGTCTGATGATATCTCACACACCACATGGCCAGATAAGGTTGTAAAATGTTAAAATTACATTCCCTGGTGAATGTATTTGTCACGCTTGAAAGCAATGCAAAAATGAAAAAACGCATCAAAAACGCTACGTGTGAACATAGCCCAAGGTGTGGAGGACCATTTTTGTTTTTGGTTATTTATTTTGCTTTATATACAAGTCATTACCCTGGAAAGGATGTTCCTTAACATATTTCCCCGGAAAATCCATTTTGGTTTCATTTTGGTATGTTTTATTGTGAGTCCATAAAAGTGGCTTAATACCTCTGACAACATTGTTGACAGCAGTGACCTAGGAGTCATAAATGCTTCCAGGGGTCTTCCCCATGCTGTTCCCATGTAATTTGAGCACTGTTCCCATCGATTTGGGCAATTTTTAGGCCCTCTGCAAACCGCCAGGCGGAGCCGCCTGAAAAATGCTCGAGTTTCCCATAGACTTACATTGGGCTCGTTGCTTGGGTCGAGCACCTGAGTATTCCAATGTGCTCGACCCGAGCATTGAGCACCCGAGCATTTTAATGCTCGCTCATCACTAGATCTCAGTACTGCAAGGAGATCCTCAAACCTGGGCTTTCTCTTTGCTGCAGGGTTCGGCTTGTCTCCAGTCTGTGAGGGGTTTTTTCGGGGCTCTAGCCCTCATCTATGATGACACTGACCGAATCTCCTTGGCTGAGTCCAGGCTGCGTCGCCTTCAGCATGGGAATCAGTCACTAGAGACGTATAGCTCCGAATTCCACAGATGGTCAACTGATGCAAAATGGAATAACCCGGCTCTCAGAAGCCAATTTTGTCACGGCCTTGCTGAAAGGTTGAAAGATGCTTTGGCAGTGTGTGAAACCCCAGAGTCCTTGGAGGCTGCCATATTTTTGACCATAAGTGTTAATAGATGCCTTTGGGATAGGTGGGTGAGACAACCTTCTCTGGAGTCCTCTTTTCGGGGTAACTCCCCTTTGCTGGGGGAGCGGTCTAGGGGTGAACCAGTACTAGCGAAGGTGGAAGAACCCATGCAGTTAGGGGGTGCCTCTGCATTGTATGTTTTCCCTGAGTTCTGCAAAAAGTGCGTATATTTTTTGTGGAAAAAAGGGACATTTTATTGGGGCCTGTCCCTCGATTCCTAAGCAAAAGGAAACTCGGTTAACCCTTGGTAGTCTGGAGTTGGATAATAAAGGGGTACATTTATCATCAACCTGCAGTTCTTGGTTTGTCCTGACAGCAGAGGTGGTACTAGAGAGCAATACTGAGAAAATTTCTATGTTTGTTGACAGTGGAGCTGAAGTCTGCATGGTTGATGCTGAGTTTGTGAGAACTCATGGTCTTGCTTGCTGTACTTTAACTAAGCCCATTCCCATCTTTGCTATCGACTCAGCAACACTTGCACAGAAAGCTGTAACTCAGATTGTACATAATGCAAGACTGAGGGTGGGGTTAGTTCATTGTGAGATAATTACTTGCTATGTCCTGGATGGTCTTCCCACTCCAATTGTACTGGGTCTACCCTGGTTGGTGAAACATAATCTGTTGGTGGAATGGCAATCCAGAGAGATCATTGAGTGGAGAGATTAGTGCCATGAGAACTGTTTAAACATTTTCTTTTCTACAGTCTCTACAGAGACCTTACCTGTGTTTTTGACTGGTTTTGAGGATGTTTTTCTGAGAGGGGGTGTCAGGATTTTCCTCCTTATCATGCATATGACTGTCCTATTAACCTGACCACCGGAGCTAAGCTACCAAAGTCCAGGCTGTATGATCTTTCTGGCCCCGAGAGACAAGACATGAAGGATTTCATTGCGGAAAGTCTGGAGAAGGGACATATCAGACAATCATCTTTACCTGTGGCGGCAGGGTTCTTCCTCGTGAAGAAAAAAGATGGCGGTCTATGTCCCTGTTTAGATTTCCGGGAATTAAAGGGGTTGTCCACTACTTTTACATTGATGCCCTATCCATAGGATAGGGCATCAGTGTATGAGCGGCCGGGGTCCAGCACGCGGCATCCTTGCCGATCAGCTGTTATCTGTGCCGGTGGTGGGGGCCGCCAGCCGGAAGTGCTCACCTGCGAGGCTCCGTCGTCAAGTGGTATTGGCCGCCATGGTGTACTACAGTTCTACCTCCCATTCAATTGAGATGCATACCCTCTTCCTCTGATTCCAGATTTGTTCAGCCAGGTTGTGGGAGAAAAGGTGTTCTCCAAGTTGGATTTAAGGGGTGCCTACAATCTGGTTAGAATCAGAGAAGGGGATGAATGAAAAACAGCGTTCAATACCCCTGAAGGGCATAACGAGAGTCTGGGTATGCCTTTTGGTTTGACTAATGCACCTGCAGTATTCCAACATTTCATTAATGATATTTTCCATCATTTGGTGGGCAGGTTTGTGGTGGTCTTTCTGGATGATATTTTGGTTTACTCGGGGGCATGTTAAACAGGTGCTTCAAATATTAAGGGATAACAAATAGTGATGAGCGAGCACTAAAATGCTCGGGTACTCATTGCTCTGGTCGAGCAAATTGGAATACTCGGGTGCTCGACCCGAACAACGAACCCAATGTAAGTCTATGGGAAACTCGAGCATTTTTCAGGTGGCTCCCTCCGGCGGTCTGCAGAGGGCCTAAAAATTCCCTAAATTGATGGGAACAGTGATCAAATGACATGGGAACAGCATGGGGAAGACCCCTGGAAGCATTTCTGACTCCCAGGTCACTGCTGTCAACAATGTTGTCAGAGGTATTTCGCCACTTTTACGGACTCACAATAAAACATACAAAAACGGATCCAAAATGGATTTTCCTGAGAAATATGCTAAGGAACATCCTTTCCTGGGTAAAGACTTGTATATAAAGCAAAATAAATAACCAAAACCAAAAATACTCCTCCACACCTTGGGCTATTTTCACACATACAGTACAAACCAAAAGTTTGGACACACCTTCTCATTTAAAGATTTTTCTGTATTTTCATGACTATGAAAATTGTACATTCACGCTGAAGGCATCAAAACTATGATTTAACCCATGTGGAATTATATACTTAACAAAAAAGTGTGAAACAACTGAAAATATGTCTTATATTCTAGGTTCTTCAAAGTAGCCACCTTTTGCTTTGATGACTGCTTTGCACACTCTTGATGAGCTTCAAGAGGTAGTCACCGGAAATGGTTTTCACTTTACAGGTGTGCCCTGTCAGGTTTAATAAGTGGGATTTCTTGCCTTATAAATGGGGTTGGGACCATCAGTTGTGTTGTGCAGAAGTCTGGTGGATACACAGCTGATAGTCCTACTGAATAGACTGTTAGAATTTGTATTTTGGCAAGAAAAAAACAGCTAAGTAAAGAAAAACGAGTGGCCATCATTACTTTAAGAAATGAAGGTCTGTCAGTGCGAAAAAATGGGAAAACTTTGAAAGCGTCCCCAAGTGCAGTTGCAAAAACCATCAAGCGCTACAAAGAAACTGGCTCACATGAGGACCGCCCCAGGAAAGGAAGACCAAGAGTCACCTCTGCTTCTGAGGATAAGTTTATCCGAGTCACCAGCCTCAGAAATCGCAGGTTAACAGCAGCTCAGATTAGAGACCAGGTCAATGCCACACAGAGCTCTAGCAGCAGACACATATCTTCAACAACTGTTAAGAGGAGACTTTGTGCAGCAGGCCTTCATGGTAAAATAGCTGCTAGGAAACCATTGTTAAGGACAGGCAACAAGCAGAAGAGACTTGTTTGGGCTAAAGAACACAAGGAATGGACATTAGACCAGTGGAAATCTGTGCTTTGGTCTGATGAGTCCAAATTTGAGATCTTTGGTTCCAACCACCGTGTCTTTGTGCGACGCAGAAAAGGTGAACGGATGGACTGTACATGCCTGGTTCCCAACGTGAAGCATGGAGGAGGAGGTGTGATGGTGTGGGGGTGCTTTGCTGGTGACACTGTTGGGGATTTATTCAAAATTGAAGGCATACTGAACCAGCATGTCTACCACAGCATCTTGCAGCGGCATGCTATTCCATCCGGTTTGCATTTAGTTGGACCATCATTTATTTTTCAACAGGACAATGACCCCAAACAGACCTCCAGGCTGTGTAAGGGCTATTTGACCAAGAAGGAGAGTGATGGGGTGCTACGCCAGATGACCTGGCCTCCACAGTCACCAGACCTGAACCCAATCGAGATGGTTTGGGGTGAGCTGGACCGCAGAGTGAAGGCAAAAGGGCCAACAAGTGCTAAGCATCTCTGGGAACTCCTTCAAGATTGTTGGAAGACCAATTCCAGTGACTACCTCTTGAAGCTCATCAAGAGAATGCCAAGAGTGTGCAAAGCAGTCATCAAAGCAAAAGGTGGCTACTTTGAAGAACCTAGAATATAAGACATATTTTCAGTTGTTTCACACTTTTTTTGTTAACTATATAATTCCACATGTGTTAATTCATAGTTTTGATGCCTTCAATGTGAATGTACAATTTTCATAGTCACGAAAATACAGAAAAATCTTTAAATGAGAAGGTGTGTCCAAACTTTTGGTCTGTACTTTAGCATTTTTGATGCGTTTTTGCAATTTCTCATTGCTTTCAACCAAGACAAATGCATTCACTGGGAAATGTAACTTTAACATTTTACAACCTTGTCTGGCCATGTGGTGTGTGACACATCATCATACACATGCATACAGTGCTGAAAAGACATGGGAACAGCATGGGGAAGTTACCAGGAAGCATCACTGACTCCCAGGTCACTGCCTAAAAGTGTGCCCATCATAAGTGCTTCTTGGGCCATGCAAAAATGTCTCCCGCCATGCATCTGTTGTTGCAGCGTTCAGTTGTCCCTACCCCATTCCTTGGAATGCAAGCGCAAGTAAGCAGCCAGCCACCCACCCACCCACAGTCTGCAATACTATACTGCCAAATTTTTGACAGCTGCTTGCACTTGAAATGTGGCCTTTTAGGCTTGTGGAGGCGGAAGCTGTCAACAATCTTATGGTGGCGGCAACCGGGTGTCCATACTTGGTCCCCAGCCACCACTATTTGTCCCGATGTCGTCTCCGCCTTCCACAAGCACGCGTCCCACAACATTACCCGTGCCCTGCCCAGTGAACTTACTGGGAAGGACCGCCTACCCACAAAACATGTGGTCAAGTGAATGTGGCCAGGGACGGTACGGAGCCAGTCCACAACTTTTTTGCTCAGTTGTATTTCACCACAACCATATTCTTTAGCTTGGTGAAAGGACTTGGGAAACCATATCTACTCCAGCTGTCATTTCTCCCAGGAAGTCCTCTAAATCTGCTTTCACTTGAAATGTGGCCTTTTAGGCCCGTGAAAGCGGAAGCTTTTCACAACCTCATGCCTCATGCCTCGTGTCCATACTCGGTCTCCAGCAGCCACTATTTCTCCCGGTGTTGTCTCTGCCTTCTACAAGTGAGGGTCCCTGAACATTACTGCTGGTAATTTTCTGTGGGAATCTGCTTGCCTCCTACCAGCCTGGAATATTTCCAGTAAACTATGGTACAACGCCATGGTATTAGAACTGCCCCCAGTACCAGTAGCAAAGCCATCCTCAATTTCCTTCTCAGGAATTTTATTTGGTAGACTGAGTGGCTGTCAAAACACATTCGTTTCTCACAAAGGAGCTGAAGATAGAGTGGCAGTAGGTGCAAGTTTCTCCAGCCTTTTAGATATCAGAGGGTGAACGGCAGCACATTGGATCAGTGGTTTGCACTGAAGCCTTGCAGAGCTGGGATCCTGGGTTCAAATCCAAGCAAGGACAACATCTGCAAGGATTTTGTATGTTTTCCCTGTGTTTGCGTGGGTTTCCACCTCAGTAATAAAGCAGCCATAGAGTGTCCGGGAACCTTCCCACACACTTTTCTGAGCCAGGACTGCTTCTCAGCAGGGTAGGACGGTCCCACCAGAGAATCCTCTGGTGTGCCTTGGCTTCTACCTCAGGAGAGTTCATGATAGTGCTAACTTTGCAGCTGCTCTGGCGCTCTTGAGCGGGGGAGAAAGGTTAGCCCTCAGAATCAAATCCTCTTGTGGGCCCAATGTTTTTCAATCTGAAACAGCTTCTCAGTGGGAGTTGTATTTCGCCACAGCCATATTCTTTAGCTCGGTGAAAGGACTGGCTTGGAGGGAAACCGTATCTACTCCGGCTGTCATTTCTCCGTCACCAGGTTCTGCACATTGTCACACACGACCATGCCTGGCTTTATGTTCAGTGGTGAGAGCCACAGATAAGGCTGCTTTGCTACAACTTTCAAAAACTCTGCAGCGCTAGGCGGTTTGTCACCTAGGCATTAAGCATGTTATCTTCAGCACAGCCTGTTGCTGATTGGCCAAGGCAGTGCTGCAGTGCTTTCAGCTTGTGACTGATGTGGTCATTTCGGAGAATGAAGGAGGAGGTGCAGAAGCTGAACAATGTGATTACATTGAGGTTACATTGGCGACTCTGTTTTTTAGACTAAAGAAAGATCCTACTGTTTTTTTTTTTACGTTATTTTTTAAGACAAATGCATTCACCAGGACATTTTACAACCTTATCTGGCAATATTGTGTGTGACACATCATCAGACACATCCTGTTTCATTTATGATGGAGGGACTCTGAAAGTCACAAAGCCTATTTTTATAGGGCCATCAGGCGGCCTTTACTATTCTTAAAAGGCCAGCAGTCAGCCCTCGCTATTGTTAGTGAGCCATCAGCCGGCTATGCTTTCTTGTTCCCATTATTAACGAGTGGATCTCCTGTACTGTTATTGCATATGCAGTGACTGCAAGGGCTGTCAAAAATTCGGACGCAACCCAATACCCCTTTGAAGAGACATAGAGGAGGGTCTCAGTAAAAAAATGTACCCATTATAAAGGAGCAGGTCTCCTATAGTGGTAATACCCATGCTGTGACTGTCAAAATTTGGGAAAAACCCCACTAAGAATTTAAAGACACATAGAGCAGGGCCACAGTAACGAGTATGACATGTTCCCATTAGAAAGGATCGGGTGTGCTATACAGTTATAGGGTATGCAGTGAGTCCAATGGCTGACCGAATTTAGGAAAAACCCCACTAAGAATTTAAAGACACATAGAGCAGGGCCACGGTAAAGAGTACGACATGTTCCCATTAGAAAGGAGCGGTTGTGCTATACAGTTATAGTTGTATGCAGTGAGTCTGACGGCTGACCAAATTTAGGAAAACCCCACTAAGAGTTTAAGGACACATAGAGCAGGGCCACGATAACGACTACGACATGTTCCCATTAGAAAGGAGAGAGTCTGTTATAAAGTTATAGGGTATGCAGTGAGTCCAACAGCTGACCAAATTTAGGAACAACCCCACTAAGAATTTAAAAACACATAGAGAAGAGCCACAGTAACAAGTACGACATGTTCCCATAAGAAAGTAGAGGGTCTGCTATACAGTTATAGGGTATGCAGTGAGTCCAACGGCTGACCAAATTTAGGAAAAACCCCACTAAGAATTTAAAGACACATAGAGCAGGGCCACTGTAATGACAAATTACCATTAGAAAGGAGAGGTACTCCCATAGTGTTGGCCTATGTAGTGAATGCAAGGGCTGCCAAAAATTGTGAGGCACTCCAATGCCCCTTTGAAAAGACTTAGATAGCCTCATAAAAAAATGTTCCCATTAGAAAGGAGCGGGTCTCCTATACTTGTAATGCCCATGCACTAAGTGTATGGGCTGACAAACATTTACCCCTGGGGAGTATACATGAATATACTGCATAAAAAATTTTTTTTACGGGCATCATAAACACCCTTTAAAAAAATTATGTGGGTGTTGCATCATAGACCACGGTCACCCTGGTGATATGGTGGTGGAGGATGAGGATGAGGAGAAGGAGGAGGACAAGAGCAAATAGCCAAAATCAGAAAGCGTATACCCATGTGTGGATGTGAAAAAATGCATGGGAATACACCTCCCAAAAAAAGACACTGGATTTGAGTTTATGTTACTCTGCTATCATTCGGTGGTGTTGAGAAGTCTGGCCCAATCCAGCCCTTGTTCATTTTTATAAGAGTCAGCCTGTCAGCATTTTCAGTTGACAGGCAGATGCGCTTATCAGTTATAATTCCACCAGCGGCACTAAAAACCCGCTCTGATAAAACGCTGGCGGCAAGGGCAGGCCAGGACCTCCAAGGCATAGAGAGCTAGTTCATTCCACGTATTCACCTTGGATACCCAATAATTATAAGGCACAGAATCACGGAGGATGTTGGTACGGTCGGCAAAGTACTCCCTTAGCATCTTTCCAAACTTTTGAGAGTACCCCGATCCTCAGGGCTTGTGCTATGGGAGGGTCTGAGAAAACTCTCCCAGAACTTTGACAGTGTTCCCCTGCCTCTGCTGGATTGGAGATGTGTCTCTCTCGCCTGTAGTCGTTGGTTGTCCAACGAACTATGACCTCTGCCGCCAGCGTTTTCAGATGGGAATTTTTTTAATAGTTCCACAACAAGGGTCTTCTGGTTCTGCCCCATTTTTGTAGACCTGTCCGCCTCAGGAATAAGAGATATAAAGTTCTCCTTGAAGCATGGGTCTAGAAGTGTCACCAAAAAGTAATGACTGTTACCCAAAATTTTGAGAACGCGAGGATCATGGGAAAGGGTAACATAAACTCAGCCATGCGTGCCAGACAGCTAACAGGCAAGACTTCCGTGTCCTCACCAAGAGGACAAGTGACCATGCTTTCCTTCTCCTCTCTATCCTCAGGCCATCCACGCTGAACAGACGGTATGACAGTTGTGCAGGTAGTAATGTCTATAGCGCATGAAACTAGCACCTGTTCTTCCTCCTCCTCCTCCTCCTCTTCCTCATTGTCACCCAATCCACGTTGGGATGAGATGAGGCTGGGCTATGTGTAATTACCCTGTATGGTTCCTTGCTCCATCTCATCATGCTTCGACTGCAATGCATCCTCTTTGATCGTGAGTAGAGAGCATTTCAGAAGACAGAGAAGCGGGATTGTGATGCTAATTATGGCATCATCGCCGCTCACCATCTTGGTGGAGTCCTCAAAGTTTTGGAGGATGGTACATATGTCTGACATCCATGCCCACTCCTGAGGTCTTATGTGTGCATTCTGAACTCAATACAGATGGCCTTGTTGATGCTGGTGCTCAACAACTGCCCTCTTCTGCTCACAAATCCTTCCCAACATCTGCAGTGTAGAGTTCCAACGCGTGGAGACATCACACACCAGTCTGTGAGCCAGAAGCTGCAAACGCTGCTGAAGCACGGCAAGGGCGGTGGAAGCTGTAGCTGACTTTCTAAAATGGGCATACAGTTGGCGTACTTTGACAAGCAGATCTGGCAACTCCGGGTAGGATTTGAGAAATCGCTGAACCACGAGGTTAAGCACATGGGCCAGGCATGGTACGTGTTTGAGCTCGCCTCAGAGACACCACCAGGTTCCGGCCAATGTCACACATGACCATGACCGGCTGTAGGTTCAGCAGTGTGAGCTAAAGATCTGCCTGCTCTTTCAGAGCTGTCCACAACTCTTCAGCATTGTGCGATTTGTCACCTAAGCTTATCAGTAGAGATGAGCGGTGTTCGACTAGAACTGTTCGCCAATCTCAAATTCGAGCTGTTTTGGGCGGTGTTCGAGTTGTTCGACGAACCCGAAGGATTTGCAAAAAATTCGGCTGTTCGAGGTTATGTTCGATAACTGTTCGTGCACCAAAAGCGTGTCCTGCATGTCTGGTGCTATTTAGAGCACCAATCATGCAGGGATTGTCTGCCACTCACTGTAATACCACAGCCATGGTGGTTGTGGCATTACAGTGATTGCCCAAATCGATGGGAACAGTGCCAACAGTGAAACATGAAAAGCCGCGGCATACACCGGTACCCGACAATTTAGAACCGAAAGAATAGAGCTTCACACATAGATTAGATAGATATAAACATGTCAGCCACATATATACGAAGTACAGTGAAAGTGCTGCTTACTGTACTTGTCATTTAGCCTAAAGGATTTATCCAAAAAAATAATAGTGTTTTCATGCACCGTCTCTTTAAAAAAGCCGGCCGGCAATTCAGCAGCGGTACCCGACAATTTAGAATAGAAGGAATAGAGAATCACACATAGATTAGATAGATAGAAACATGTCAGTCACATATATATATGAAGTACAGTGACAGTGTTGATTACTGTACTTGTCATTTAGTGTAAAGGATTTATCAAAAAAATTAATAGTGTTTTCATGCACCATCTCTTTAAAAAAGCCGGCCGGCAATTTAGAAGCGGTACCCGACAATTTATAACAGACAGAATAGAGCTTCACACATAGATTAGATAGATAGAAACATGTCAGTCACATATATATGAAGTACAGTGACAGTGCTGCTTACTGTACTTGTCATTTAGCGTAAAGGATTTATCAAAAAAAATAATAGTGTTTTCATGCACCGTCTCTTTAAAAAAGCCGGCCGGCAATTCAGCAGCGGTACCCGACAATTTATAACAGACAGAATAGAGATTCACACATAGATTAGATAGATAGAAACATGTCAGTCACATATATATGAAGTACAGTGACAGTGTTGCTTACTGTACTTGTCATTTAGTGTAAAGGATTTATTAAAAAAAAATAATAGTGTTTTCATGCACTGTCTCTTTAAAAAAGCCGGCCGGCATTTCAGCATCTGTACCCGACAATTTAGAACAGAAGGAATAGAGCTTCACACATAGATTAGATAGATAGAAACATGTCAGTCATATATATGAAGTACAGTGACAATGTTGCTTACTGTCATTTAGTGTAAAGGATTTATTAAAAAAAATAATAGTGTTTTCATGCACCGTCTCTTTAAGAAAGGCGGCCGGCAATTCAGCATCTGTACCCGACAATTTATAACAGACAGAATAGAGCTTCACACATAGATTAGATAGATAGAAACATGTCAGTCACATATATATGAAGTACAGTGATAGTGTTGGTTACTGTACTTGTCATTTAGTATTAAAATAAAGGATTTATTATTAAAAAAATTGGCGTGGGGTTCCCCTTAATTTTAGGCTCTAGCGGAGGTTAAGCAGACAGCTGGGGCAGATGTTTGAAGCCTGGGAAGGGGGTAATACCCACGGAGCTTCCCAGGCTACTAATATCAGCCCCCAGCTGAATACATAGCCTTTACTAGCTATTAAAATGGGGGACCCCCCCAAAAAAAATGACGTGGGGTCCCCCCTAATTTAATAGCTAGCAAAGGCTAGGCAGACAGCTGGGGGCTGATATTAATAGCCCAGGAAGGGAGCCATGAATATTGGCCCCCTACCAGGCTAGAAACACCAGCCGTCAGCCGCCCCAGAAATGGCGCATTCATAGGATGCGCCAATTCTGGCACTTAGCCTCGCTCTTCCACGCTGCCCTGGTGCGGTGGCAGGGGGTAATAGGGCTGGGGTTGATGTCAGCTTATAATGCCAGCTGACATCAAGCCCAGGTTAGTAATGGAGAGGCGTCTATAAGACACCCCCATTACTAACCCCATAGTCAAAGTTAAAAAAAACACAAACACCCAGAATAAAGTCCTTTAATTGAAATAAAGACACAATTCTTTATTGTTCTAAATTAAACCATACTTACCATCACGCCCATTCCAGCTGAAGCCAACGATCTCCTGTAATAAAAATAAAATAATAAAGCAACCTCATCCTTACCTTTCCATGGTTCCCACGACAGCTTCAGCTCTGCTACATCGAGATGACAGGCTGGACCGCAGCAGAACGCTGCCATCCAGCCTGTCATCCCGCAGACACTGAGAAGAGCAGGCTTGCTTGCGCTCCACATTGTCTCTCTGTGACGGCATAAAGATGAGCCGAGGTCATGTCCAATGAACTCGGCTCACCTCATGCACGTCACTTACAGCGTGGGAGAATTCTCACGCTGAAGCGCTGAGTGCAGGAGAATTTTCCCACGCTGTCAGTGAAGTGCATGAGGTGAGCTGAGTTCATTGGACATGAGCTCACCTCATGCACGTCACTGACAGCGTGGGAGAATTCTCCTGCACTCAGCACTTCAGCGTGAGAATTTTCCCACGCTGTCAGTGACGTGCATGAGGTGAGCCGAGTTCATTGGACATGACCTCGGCTCATCTGGATGCCGTCACAGCGAGACACTGAGGAGCGCAAGCATGCCTGCTCTTCTCAGTGTCTGCGGCATGACAGGCTGGATGGCAGCGTTCTGCTGCGGTCCAGCCTGTCATCTCGATGTAGCAGAGCTGAAGCTGTCGTGGGAACCATGGAAAGGTAAGGATGAGGTTGGTTTATTATTTTTCTTTTATTGCAGGAGATCGTTGGCTTCAGCTGGAATGGGCGTGATGGTAAGTATAGTTTAATATAGAACAATAAAGAATTGTGTGTTTATTTCAATTAAAGGACTTTATTCTGGGTGTTGTGTTTTTTTTAAATACTTTACTAGAAATTCATGGCGGTCATGTCTAATACTGGCGTGACCCCATGAATTTTGGGCTTGGGGCCAGCTGATAATACCAAGCTGGCCCTAACCCCTTTATTACCCAGTGAGCCACCGCACCAGGGCCCTGGATGAGTTGGGTACAGCGCCAGAAGATGGCGCTTCTATGAACGCGCGATTTTCCGGGGTGGCTGCGGACTGCAATTTGCAGCGGGGGGGGCCCAGAAAGCTTGGGCCTCCCTGCGCTGCAGATTCCAGCCCCCAGCTGCCTAGTTGTACCTGGCTGGACACAAAAATAGGGCGAAGCCCCACGTATTTTTTTTTTAATTATTTCATGAAATTCATGAAATAATTAAGAAAAAAAGGCCTTCCCTATATTGTTGTGTCCGGCCAGGTACAAATAGTCAGCTGGTGGTTGGGGGCAGCCCGTTCCTGCCTGCTGTACCTGGCTGGACACAAATATAGTGCGAAGCCCCACTTCAATTTTTTTTAATTATTTCATGAAATTCATGAAATAATTAAGAAAAAAAGGCCTTCCCTATATTGTTGTGTCCGGCCAGGTACAAATAGGCAGCTGGTGGTTGGGGGCAGCCCATTCCTGCCTGCTGTACCTGGCTGGACACAAATATAGTGCGAAGCCCCACTTCAATTTTTTTAAATTATTTCAGGAAATTCATGAAATAATTAAAAAAAAATTGACGTGGGGCTTCGCACTATATTTGTGTCCAGTCAGGTGCAGCAGGCAGGAACGGGCTGCCCCCAACCACCAGCTGCCCATTTGTACCTGGCCGGACACAACAATATAGGGAAGCCCTTTTTTTCTTAATTATTTCATGAAATAATTTAAAGAAAATTGACGTGGGGCTTCGCCCTGTTTTTGTGTCCAGCCAGGTACAACTAGGCAGCTGGGGGCTGGAATCCGCAGCGCAGGGAGGCCCAAGCTTTCTGGGCCACCCCGCTGCAAATTGCAGTCCGCAGCCACCCCGGAAAATGGCGCGTTCATAGAAGCGCCATCTTCTGGCGCTGTACCCAACTCATCCAGGGCCCTGATGCGGTGGCTCACTGGGTAATAAAGGGGTTAGGGCCAGCTTGGCATTATCAGCTGGCCCTAAGCCCAAAATTCATGGGGTCACGCCAATATTAGACATGACCACCATGAATTTCTAGTAAAGTATTTAAAAAAAACACAACACCCAGAAAAAAGTCCTTTAATTGAAATAAACACACAATTCTTTATTGTTCTAAATTAAACCATACTTACCATCACGCCCATTCCAGCTGAAGCCAACGATCTCCTGCAATAAAAGAAAAATAATAAAGCAACATCATCCTTACCTTTCCATGGTTCCCACGACAGCTTCAGCTCTGCTACATCGAGATGACAGGCTGGACCGCAGCAGAACGCTGCCATCCAGCCTGTCATCCCGCAGACACTGAGAAGAGCAGGCTTGCTTGCGCTCCACATTGTCTCTCTGTGACGGCATAAAGATGAGCCGAGGTCATGTCCAATGAACTCGGCTCACCTCATGCACGTCACTTACAGCGTGGGAGAATTCTCACGCTGAAGCGCTGAGTGCAGGAGAATTTTCCCACGCTGTCAGTGAGGTGCATGAGGTGAGCTGAGTTCATTGGACATGAGCTCACCTCATGCACGTCACTGACAGCGTGGGAGAATTCTCCTGCACTCAGCACTTCAGCGTGAGAATTTTCCCACGCTGTCAGTGACGTGCAAGAGGTGAGCCGAGTTCATTGGACATGACCTCGGCTCATCTGGATGCCGTCACAGCGAGACACTGAGGAGCGCAAGCATGCCTGCTCTTCTCAGTGTCTGCGGCATGACAGGCTGGATGGCAGCGTTCTGCTGCGGTCCAGCCTGTCATCTCGATGTAGCAGAGCTGAAGCTGTCGTGGGAACCATGGAAAGGTAAGGATGAGGTTGGTTTATTATTTTTCTTTTATTGCAGGAGATCGTTGGCTTCAGCTGGAATGGGCGTGATGGTAAGTATAGTTTAATATAGAACAATAAAGAATTGTGTGTTTATTTCAATTAAAGGACTTTATTCTGGGTGTTGTGTTTTTTTTAAATACTTTACTAGAAATTCATGGCGGTCATGTCTAATACTGGCGTGACCCCATGAATTTTGGGCTTGGGGCCAGCTGATAATACCAAGCTGGCCCTAACCCCTTTATTACCCAGTGAGCCACCGCACCAGGGCCCTGGATGAGTTGGGTACAGCGCCAGAAGATGGCGCTTCTATGAACGCGCGATTTTCCGGGGTGGCTGCGGACTGCAATTTGCAGCGGGGGGGGCCCAGAAAGCTTGGGCCTCCCTGCGCTGCAGATTCCAGCCCCCAGCTGCCTAGTTGTACCTGGCTGGACACAAAAATAGGGCGAAGCCCCACGTATTTTTTTTTTAATTATTTCATGAAATTCATGAAATAATTAAGAAAAAAAGGCCTTCCCTATATTGTTGTGTCCGGCCAGGTACAAATAGTCAGCTGGTGGTTGGGGGCAGCCCGTTCCTGCCTGCTGTACCTGGCTGGACACAAATATAGTGCGAAGCCCCACTTCAATTTTTTTTAATTATTTCATGAAATTCATGAAATAATTAAGAAAAAAAGGCCTTCCCTATATTGTTGTGTCCGGCCAGGTACAAATAGGCAGCTGGTGGTTGGGGGCAGCCCATTCCTGCCTGCTGTACCTGGCTGGACACAAATATAGTGCGAAGCCCCACTTCAATTTTTTTAAATTATTTCAGGAAATTCATGAAATAATTAAAAAAAAATTGACGTGGGGCTTCGCACTATATTTGTGTCCAGTCAGGTGCAGCAGGCAGGAACGGGCTGCCCCCAACCACCAGCTGCCCATTTGTACCTGGCCGGACACAACAATATAGGGAAGCCCTTTTTTTCTTAATTATTTCATGAAATAATTTAAAGAAAATTGACGTGGGGCTTCGCCCTGTTTTTGTGTCCAGCCAGGTACAACTAGGCAGCTGGGGGCTGGAATCCGCAGCGCAGGGAGGCCCAAGCTTTCTGGGCCACCCCGCTGCAAATTGCAGTCCGCAGCCACCCCGGAAAATGGCGCGTTCATAGAAGCGCCATCTTCTGGCGCTGTACCCAACTCATCCAGGGCCCTGATGCGGTGGCTCACTGGGTAATAAAGGGGTTAGGGCCAGCTTGGCATTATCAGCTGGCCCTAAGCCCAAAATTCATGGGGTCACGCCAATATTAGACATGACCACCATGAATTTCTAGTAAAGTATTTAAAAAAAACACAACACCCAGAAAAAAGTCCTTTAATTGAAATAAACACACAATTCTTTATTGTTCTAAATTAAACCATACTTACCGTCACGCCCATTCCAGCTGAAGCCAACGATCTTTTAACTTTGACTATGGGGTTAGTAATGGGGGTGTCTTATAGACGCCTTTCCATTACTAACCTGGGCTTGATGTCAGCTGGCATTATAAGCTGACATCAACCCCAGCCCTATTACCCCCTGCCACCGCTACAGGGCAGCGTGGAAGAGCGAGGCTAAGTGCCAGAATTGGCGCATCCTATGAATGCGCCATTTCTGGGGCGGCTGACGGCTGGTGTTTCTAGCCTGGGAGGGGGCCAATATTCATGGCTCCCTTCCTGGGCTATTAATATCAGCCCCCAGCTGTCTGCCTAGCCTTTGCTAGCTATTAAATTAGGGGGGACCCCACGTCATTTTTTTGGGGGGGTCCCCCATTTTAATAGCTAGTAAAGGCTATGTATTCAGCTGGGGGCTCATATTAGTAGCCTGGGAAGCTCCGTGGGTATTACCCCCTTCCCAGGCTTCAAACATCTGCCCCAGCTGTCTGCTTAACCTCCGCTAGAGACTAAAATTAAGGGGAACCCCACGCCAATTTTTTTTAATAATAAATCCTTTATTTTAATACTAAATGACAAGTACAGTAACCAACACTATCACTGTACTTCACATATATGTGACTGACATGTTTCTATCTATCTAATCTATGTGTGAAGCTCTATTCTGTCTGTTATAAATTGTCGGGTACAGATGCTGAATTGCCGGCCGGCTTTTTTAAAGAGACAGTGCATGAAAACACTATTATATTTTTTAATAAATCCTTTACACTAAATGACAAGTACAGTAAGGAACACTGTCACTGTACTTCATATATATGTGACTGACATGTTTCTATCTATCTAATCTATGTGTGAAGCTCTATTCTGTCTGTTATAAATTGTCGGGTACAGATGCTGAATTGCCGGCCGGCTTTTTTAAAGAGACAGTGCATGAAAACACTATTATATTTTTTAATAAATCCTTTACACTAAATGACAAGTACAGTAAGCAACACTGTCACTGTACTTCATATATATGTGACTGACATGTTTCTATCTATCTAATCTATGTGTGAGGCTCTATTCCTTCTTGTCTAAATTGTCGGGTACCGGTGTCTGCCGCTGCTGAATTGCCGGCCGGCTTTTTTAAAGAAAGCGTCTTCTGAGCAGTTTGTCAGCTTTTGGACACCTTTGAAGGTGTTTTCTATGTGTTTCTATGTGTTTTTGTTTGCCTGCCATTGGTTTTAACGGTGTTCGACGGTGTTCTAAGGTGTTCGACGAACAGTTCGACGAACAGTTCCTCGAACATCCCGGTGTTCGACGAACCGAACCGAACCCGAACACTATGGGGGTGGCTCAACACTACTTATCAGCTTCAACACAGCCTTTTGCCGCTTGACCGAGGCAGTGCTGCAGTGCTTCAAGCTTGTGACTGATGTAGTCATTTCGGAGATGGAGGCTGAAGAGGAGGAGGAGACTGAGGAGGATGAGGTGAAGGAGCTGTAGACTGTGGGGGCAACCCTGATTGATCTAGGGCCTGCGATCGTTGGCGTCGGGAGGACGTGTTCCGTCCCAAGGTCCGACTGGGTCCCGGCTTCCACTATGTTAACTCAGTGTGCCGTCAGCGAGATGTACCTTCCCTGCCCACAAGGACTTGTCCACGTGTCCGTGGTTAGGTGGACTGTCCCGGTAACTGTGTTGTTGAGGGCACGGATAATGTTTTGGGACACGTGCTTGTGTAATGCGGGGCTGGCACACCGGGAGAAATAGTGGTAGCTGGGGACCGAGTACCGAGGAACGGCCGCCACCGTCAGGTTGCGGAATGCTTCCATCTCCACGAGCCTAAAAGGCAACATTTCTAGCGCAAGCAGTCGCGAAATGTGGGAATTTAGTAGTGTGGCCTGTGGGGCGTTGGCTGCGTATTTGCACTTGCATTCCAAGGACTGGGGTATGGACAACTGAACGCTGTGCTGGGACAAGGACGTGGACGTGCTTCCTGATGCTGCTACTTGAGAGTGTGCAATGTCAGGTGCAGGGCAGGAGGCATCTTCGCATGTACCATGGACAGGGAATTGGCTTGCATGCAAAGCAGCGAAGGAGGCAGTGGTGCCACCCGTAGACATTGTTCCTGTACCCTGGGGTTCGGCCCACAAAGTCAGGTGCTTTGCTGCCATATGCCTGATAATGCTGGTGGTGGTCAGGCTGGTCGTTTTGCCACCCCTGCTGATGCTGGCCAGGCAGGTTGTGCAAATGGCCGTTTTGGGGTTATTGGCAACTTCCTTCATGTTGGTGTAACGGGGAATGGTTGTCTGCCTTCTTTCTGTGGCCACCACACTGCTTCTTCCTGCCTGCTGGGGTGCTCTGCCTCCCTCCCCTGTGTGCTGCTGTCCTCGCTCTGCTTGTCCTCCTGCCAGGTTGGGTCAGTTACTATATCATCCACCACCTCGTCTTCCACTTCCGCACTCTGGTCCTCCTCCTGACTTTCTGGCAATTGTGTCTCATCATCGTCCACCTCTTGTGACAGTTTCCCACCTTCGCCTTCGTCTGACCGTGGCTGCTCAAATATTTGGGCATCGCTACATGCGATCTCCTCTTTCCCCACTTCAAGTGGACCGGGCAAGAGGCCCGAATCTGTAAATGAAAAAGTGAACAGCTCTTCGGAGAGTCCAAGTGTGGGATCAGTTGTCTCTGAGCACTCGGCATGGTGGGAGGAAGGAGGTTCAGGGTGAGGAATATGCGGTACAAACTCACAGCTACTGAGACTTGACCGTGTGGAAGACAAGGTGGTGGTGATGGTGGCTAAGTGACTGAAAGCATTATCTGCTATCCAACCAATAACCTTTTCACACTGCTCTGTGTTCAATAGTGGTGTTCTGTGGTCCCCTATTAATTGGGACAGGAAGGTAGACCGAGAAGATGTGGGTGTTTGTTGTGGCACAATTTCAGCTTGCCCACAGCCTGGGCTTCGGCATGCACCATCACCATCACGTCCCGTTCCCCGTCCCTTGACACATGCCTTGTCCATTTTAAATGGAGGACAATATCTTCCACGCTCACAACAAATGACTGAATTTGGAGCGAACTTATATGTGATCCGTGTGACGGATAAGTCATAGTTTTAAATACCTGGCCTGTAGGTAACTATTTTGAACAGCAAACTGGTGTCAATTGCTTCACTGACACACTGAAACAAATTTTTAATGGAGGTCAGAAATGGCAGTATTTTCTGAAAACGTATTTGTGATCCATGTGAAGGAGAAAACACAGTTTTAGATACCTGGCCTGTAGGTAACTATTTTGAACAGCAAACTGGTGTCAAATGCTTCACTGACACACTGAAACAAATTTTTAATGGAGGTCAGAAATAGCTGTATTTTCTGAAAACGTATATATGATACTTGTGATGGACAAACCACAGTTTTAAATACCTGGCCTGTAGGTAACTATTTTGAACAGCAAACTGGTGTCAATTGCTTCACTGACACACTGAAAAAAAAATTAATGGATGCCAGAAATGGCAGTATTTTCTGAAAACGTATATGTGATCCGTGTGACGGAGAAAACAGTTTTAAATACCTGGCCTGTAGGTAACTATTTTGAACAGCAAACTGGTGTCAATTGCTTCACTGATACACTGAAACAAATTTTTAATGAAGGTCAGAAATGGCAGCATTTTTGGAAAACGTATATGTGATCCGTCTGATGGAGAAAACACAGTTTTAAATAGCTGGCCTGTGTGTAACTATTTTGAACAGCAAACTGGTGTCAATTGCTTCACTGACACACTGACATTTTCTTTAATGGAGGCCAGAAATGGCAGTATTTTCAGCGCAATTATATGTGATCCGTGTGACGGACAAACCACAGCTTTAAATAGCTGGATTTTTAGCGCTGTAATATGGAAAGGACCTGGCTGTATTCTGCAGTGCCAACAAGCAAATGGCACAGAACAATGGTGTTCTCTGGATTGCTTTTTAAGCAAATAATGAGGATTAAGATCCAAAAAAAGTTATTCCTGGCCCCTGAGACCTGGGCCTATTTCTAGAAATATCTAGCAGCAGCAGACAAAGCTGGAATGGGGCCTCATGTGCTATGAGCACTGCAGTCTGCTATATACCCTGCCTGCCTGCTTCTATACACTGCCTGCCTGATATCTCTGCAGATGGATTAGTCCTCAGAAGGACTGTTTGCTGAAATGGATATGTGTCTCTAATATGGTTTGGTACACCTACACTAACTAGAAACAAGCAAATCTCTCCCTAGCTCAGCTGCACCTCTGCCTACACTCTCTGATTCCGGAGTGACTGTGACGAGCGTGGCGGCGCCAGGTCTGATATAGACCTGATGACGCTGTGCGGCCAGCCAATCACTGTAATGCGACAAGCAACATGGCTACGGCATTACAGTGAGTGGCAGGCAATCCTTGCATGTTCATTGGCTCTGTAAAGAGCGCCAAACATGCAGGGAGGAGACCCAAGCTTCCGCCGAGCAACCCCTGAAGTACTCGGCGAGCGCCGAGCATCTCGAGCAGTGAGATGCTCAGGCGAGCACCGAGCAGTAGCAAGCATGCTCGCTCATCACTAATAACTAACTATATGCCAAACTAGAAAAGTGTGTTTTCGCCATCCAGGAAGTGAAGTTTTTGGGGTACCTGTTGTCATCTTCGGGTTTTCGGATGGATCCGGAGAAGATCCGTGCTGTCCTTGATTGGGACCGTCCTGAAAACCTTAAGGCTCTACAGCGTTTTCTGCCCTTTACTAATTTTTACCGGAAATTTATCCAAAATTATTTGGTAATTGTGAAACCCCTCACTGACATGACAAGGAAGGGGTCTAATCTTTCTAAATGGTCGGATGCCACCTTGCAGGCTTTTTCCTCCCTGAAGAGCTGTTTTTCCACTGCACCTATACTCAGACAACCCGATGTTTCCCAATCCTTTATTGTGGAAGTTGATGCGTCGGAGGTGGGGGTTGGGGCTTTGTTGTCTCAGGGTCCGTCCTCTGGTAAATGGCGTCCATGCGCTTTCTTTTCTAATAAATTATCTTCAGCTGAGAGAAATGATGACGTGGGTAATAGGGAATTTCTGGTGATTAACTTGGCGTTTGAAGAATGGCGATATTGGTTGGAGGGGGCTGTCCATCCTATTACTGTTATCACAGACCAAAAGAACCTGTTACATCTTTAATCAGCTAAAGGTCCCAACCCTAGGCAAGCTAGATGGTCCCTGTTTTTTACTAGGTTCAATTTTATTGTCACTTTCCGTCCAGGGGTCAAAAATGTCAAGGCTGATGCTTTGTCCTGGAGCTTCCCTGGTGGTGGTGACCATGAGAACCCTGCCCCGATTTTACAGAAGGGGGTAGTCGTTTCGGCACTGTACCCTGAACTGGCGGGTGAGGTGTTGGTTGCTCAGTGGGACGCTCCTGCATTCTGCCCTTCAGGAAGGCTATTTGTACCATATAATCTACGCCACAAAGTAATTAGGGAACATCACTACTCTGTGCTTGCTGGTCATCCAGTTGGTAAGACAACTGCGGACCTCCTTTCTTGTCCTTTTTGGTGGCTGGGGTTGCATCAGGATGTGATTGAACACGTGTCTGCTTGTAGTATTTGCGCGAGTTCTAAAGTATTGCATACCCATCAGTCTGGTACTCTGCTTTCGCTACCTATTCCTAGCAGGCCATGGACACACTTGTCCATGAATTTTATTACTGACCTACCGCTATCTGCAGGCTAAACTGTGGTTTTCGTGGTTGTAGGTAGGTTCAGTAAAATGGTTCACTTTGACGCATTACTGGCACTTCCGAATGCAAAAACTCTTGCTAAGGTGTTTATAAATGAGATTGTGAAGCTTCACGGGGTTCCCTCCAATGTGGTGTCAGATCGGGGGACCCAGTTTGTTTCCAAGTTCTGGAAATCATTCTGTTCTTGACTTGGAGTACAACTGTCCTTTTCCTCTGCTTTCCATCCTCAGTCGAATGGGCAGATCGAGTGCATTAACCAGAATCGGGAGACTTACCTGAGGTGTTTTGTCTCCGAAAACCAGAAGGATTGGGCATCTTACTTACCGCTGGCAGAATTTGCTATTAATAATCTTCGCCAAGAATCTACCGACAGGTCACCGTTCTTTGGGGCATACGGTTTCCATTCACAGTTTGGTACTTTTAGTGGGGGAGGAGCTTCGAGAGTTCCTGAGGAGGAACGTTTTTCTTCGTCCATAGTTTGTAAAGCCGAATAAAGACTTGCGTCCATCAAGTTCGACCTGTTAGTTCTGTAATTGCTAAAGTTGATCCAGAGGAGGGCAAAAACCCCAAATGATTTGGCCAATCTTCACCTGAGGAAAAATTCCCTCCCGACTCTGAAACCAGCAGTCAGAATAAATCCCTGTATCAACCTACTATTTTATTTTATTTTTAAGTATATGCTGAAATCTGCCTGGTATCTAGAAATGCATCCAGTCCCCGCTTGAACTGGTGTAGTGAATCCGACATTACCGTCTCCTCACTCAGTGAATTCCATATTCTCACTGCTCTTACCGTAAAGAACCCCTTCCTATGCTGGTGCTGAAACCTTTTCTCTTCCAGTCTTAGTGAGTGCCCTCTTGTTACCGTAATATCCCTCCTTTTGAACAAATCCCGGGCAAGATCTCTATACTGTCCCCTAACATATTTGTACACATTTATTATGTCCCCCCTCAACCTTCTCTTTTCCAGGCTGAATAGTCCTAGTTTTGCCAACCTCTCTGGGTATTGCAGTCCCTCCATTCCCTTTATTAATTTTGTTGCCCTCCTTTGTACCTTTTCAAGCTCATTTATATCCTTTCTATATATTGGGGCCCATAACTGAGCACAGTATTCCAAGTGTGGTCTGACCAGTGCTTTGTACAGTGGAAGAACAATGTTCTCATCCTTTGCAGCTATACCTCTTCTGATACATCCCATTACCCTGTTTGCCCTTACAGCAGCGGCCTGACTTTGGGCACTCCAATTTAGTTTGCTATCAATCAAGATGCCCAAGTCCTTCTCCATCTCTGAATTCCCCAATGATTTCCCATTCAGTGAGTACTGGTGACTTCCATTTTTCCTTCCCATATGTATGACTTTACATTTCTCCTCGTTAAACCTCATTTGCCATTTAATGCTCCACCTACCCAGCTTATCCAAATCCCTCTGTAGGTCTGCACTGTCCTCTTTTGTATTAATTGTTTTACATAACTTTGTGTCATCTGCAAATATTGATATTTTACTATTTATCCCGTTGACTATGTCGTTAATAAAGATATTAAATAACATTGGGCCTAGTACAGACCCCTGTGGTAACCCACTAGTGACGCTTACCCAATCTGAGTATATTCCATTTATAACCACCCTCTGCCTTCTATCCTTTAGCCAGTTAGCTACCCACTTGCAGACATTTTCCCCCAGCCCCATCATTCTCATTTTGTATACCAACCTATTATGTGGCACGCTATCGAACGCTTTTGAGAAGTCGAGATACACGACATCCACTGGTTCCCCCTGATCTACTCGAGAGCTAACCTCCTCGTAGAAGTCAATCAGGTTTGTTTGGCAGGAGCGATTCCTCATGAATCCATGTTGGTTCGGGATTAAAAGATTATTAGCATCAAGATGCTCCGTAATTGCCTCTTTAATGAAGCTTTCAAAAATTTTGCCCACAACGGACGTCAGACTCACCGGCCTATAGTTTCCGGCGTCACTTTTCGCTCCCTTTTTGAATATTGGCACTACATTCGCCTGTCGCCAATCAAGTGGCACAGACCCAGTCTCAACAGAGTCCTTAAATATAAGATATAACGGTCTGTCTATCACATTACTTAGTTCCCTTAGTACCCGTGGGTGTATGCCATCAGGTCCTGGTGATTTGTTTATTTTAATGTTACTGAGGCGTTTCTGTACCCCAGCTTGGGTTAGATTTGTCATACTTAGTGGAGGATTAAGTTTGTCACTTCTCATTTCTCCTGTTAGTTCGATTTCCTCTGTGAAAGTTGTCGAAAAAAAATTATTTAATAGATTAGCTTTATCCTCATCTTTCTCTATGATTTTGCCTTCCTCACTTTTTATCGGTCCAATATTATCCGATTTAATCCTTTTACTATTTATATACGTAAAGAACAGTTTGGGATTTGATCTACTTTCCCTAGCAATACATCTCTCTGTTTCCTCCTTCGCTATTTTTATTTGTTTTTTACAGGTTCTCGTTTTTTCCTTGTAACACATTAGTGCCTCCTTACTGTTTTCCTGTTTTAATCTCTTGAATGCCTCTTTTTTGCTATTTAACGCCCCTTTTACGTTCTTGTTCAACCATATTGGTTTCCTCTTATTTCTGGCCCTTTTATTCCCATACGGTATATATCTCTCGCACTGAGTATTCAGAATTCTTTTGAAGGTTTCCCATTTACTATTCGTATTCCTTTGATTAAGAACTTTGTCCCAGTCAATAAGTTGAAGGCTTTCTTTCAGCTGATCAAACTTCGCCCTCCTAAAGTTTAATGTTTTTGTTGTTCCCTTATTGATAACCCTACTGAAGGGCATTTTGAAGTCGATAATATTATGGTCGCTATTACCTAGGTGCCCCCCTATCTGTACCTCAGTTATTCTATCAGGCCTATTAGTCAATATTAAGTCCAACACGGCCTTCCCTCTCGTTGGTTCCTGCACTAGTTGGGAGAGATAATTATCCTTAATATTTGTCAAGAACCTTTTTCCTTTCTGAGATCTACAGGTTTCTGTTTCCCAGTCAATATCCGGGTAGTTGAAATCCCCCATTACAATCACTTCATTATGTTTTGCTACTTTGTCTATTTGTCCTAATAGCAGATTCTCATTCTCCTCTGTTATATTGGGTGGCTTATAGCAGACCCCCAGTAATATTTTATTATTATTTTTAGTTCCCTCTATCTCTACCCACATGGACTCGACCCCCTCTTCTCCCTCTCCTATATCTTCCCTTAGTCTGGGTTTTAGACATGACTTTACATATAAGCAGACTCCGCCGCCTTTCCCCTGTTTCCGGTCCCTTCTAAATAAACTATAATCTAATAAATTTACCGCCCAGTCGTAGCTATCGTCTAGCCAAGTCTCTGTTATACCTACGATGTCATACCTCTCCTCCGATATAAGCGCCTGCAGCTCATCCGCCTTATTTGTCAGGCTTCTTACGTTGGTCAGCATGCAAGATAAAACTTTGGGGTTATTTAGCATCCTATTCTTCTCTAACGATCTAACTGTACTATCCCCACCCCCCTCTCCACCCTCATTATATTCACTTCTCCCCTTCCCCCTTGCTTGCCTCACATCCCACCTATTTCCTTGGTTCCCCCCCCGTCTCTAGTTTAAAAACTCCTCCAACCTATTAGCCATCTTCTTCCCCAGCACCGCTGCACCCTCCCCATTGAGGTGCAGCCCGTCCCTACGGTAGAGCCTGTAGCCGACCGCGAAGTCGGCCCAGTTCTCCATGAACCCAAATCCTTCTGCCTTGCACCAACTCTTTAGCCACTTATTCACCTCCCTAACTTCCCGTTGGCGCTCCTGTGTGGCTCGCGGGATTGGTAGTATTTCTGAGAAAACTACCTTGGAGGTCCTTGCCCTAAGCTTCCTACCTAGGTCTCTGAAATCATTTTTAAGGACCCTCCATCTACCACTCACTTTGTCATTGGTGCCGATGTGGACCATGACCGCTGGGTCTTCGCCAGCCCCACCCAGTAACCTGTCAACCCGATCCGCGATGTGCCGGACTCGAGCGCCAGGGAGGCAGCACACCGTTCGGCGATCCCGGTCTTTGTGACAGATTGCCCTGTCTGTCCCCCTAATAATAGAGTCACCCACTGCCAGAACCTGTCTTGCCTGCCCTACACTTCCCCCCTCCCCCTCATTACTGGAGCATACACTCCCCCGGCGGTCAGAGGATCTGTCGTGCTCCAATAATGCCGGTTCTGAACCAGCCTTCCTATAGTTCTTCCCTCTATCCCTCCTAACTGTTATCCAGCTCCCTGCCTGTTCAGCCTGCACTTCCCCTCTATGCTCCACCCCCAGTATTGACCCATTGAGTGTCTGCTCGGTGAGCAGCAAACTCCGTTCCATGTTGTCGATGCTCCTCAGTACCGCTATCTGAGCACTTAGATCCAGAATTTGGGCTTCCAAGTGCACGATATGTTCACATCTCTCGCAGCAGTATGGATCCTCGAGCGGTTGCTCACGGAATGCATACATTGCGCAAGATGTACACTGCACGGCTCCGGCCAAAATGGACGTCATTCTAAATATGGGGATACAGTCAGTATATATATACAAGTACAAAACACAATTATTTATATATAGGTGTATGGACGGGGATCAATTAGGGATGTGCAAGTGTATCAATTAGATATCGGCGGGGGATCAGTAAAGTATGGACAGGGGATCAATTAAGTATCAAGTATGGACGGGGGAATCAGATAAGTAGGTCAGGTGGAATAATTAAGTAAAAAGTAAAGTAAAGAAAGATGAAATACAGTCAGCAATTCAGTCCTAAGTCTTCCCTTCCAAACTCCCTGAATCCAAAGTCACTGAAAAACAAGTCACACACTTACTTTCGTTCGCACTTACGCTCCGGACACACGCAGCTCGTTCACACTCGCAAACGCAATTCACACAGGTATTTTCTGCAGGATTCCCAAATACCTCTTCAGCTCTGGACACACGCAGCTCGTTCACACTCGCAAACTAAGAGATTTAAAGAGTTTTTTTTTTTTGTTTGTTTTTTTTTCCTTTTCCAGCAATGTACCCTTCACCTCAATACACTTCGTCTCTTTCCTTGTTGTGGTGGGGGGTTCTGAGTAATTTGAAGATCATGGGAAACAGGTAAAAACTTATGGTTGACAGGAAATGCTCGCCAGGTCCAGACCTGAGTGTGAATGACTTTGTGTGGTTGTCTACCAGGAATATCATGTTGAAGGTTCCTTCCTGGAAGCTGAGACCTAGATTTATTGGTCCATATAAGATATCCGCCATCATTAACCCAGCAGAGTTTTGTATTGAGCTACCTCAGGCCCTTAAGGTTCACAATGTCTCTGACAGGTCTCTGATCAAAAAATATGAAGAACCTCTTGAGTCTTCTCCCCTACTGCCGCCCCCCAATCATGGTTGATGGTAATTTGGAGTTTCAGATTTCGAGGATTGTAGATTCTTGTCTTCAGTATCGTTCCCTACAGTACTTGGTACACTGGAAGGGTTATAGTCCAGAGGAAAGGATGTGGGTTTCAGTATCTGAGGTGAATGCCCTTAGGTTGGTTCTTGCATTCCACACCTCTTATCCTGAGAAACCTGGTCCTGAGTGTCCGGAAACCACTGGTAGAAGAGGGGATACAGTCACGGGTGTGTCAGGTGTAATAGACAGTAACTCTGGATCTGGCTGTAGCACGTCACTGCACTTGGCATTACAGACACCTTCTTAATCCTTCTGCCTTTAGGACCCAGTGGCAACCTCCCTCCTGCTGCTGATTGACACACCCTTGCCTGGGAGTTAAAAACACTCAGTTTGCTCCAGGGAATCACCGGTGATCCTTCTATGTACAGGTTTGGAGAACTAGAAGGTGGATAGCTTCTTCTCTGGTGCCCTTGGAGGACAGTTGGCATTACTCCTCTGGTGTCTGCTCAAGCTAAGTTGATCCCTTTTTTGTCTACCTTGTTGTCTTTAGTTTGTAGTCGGGCCTGACCAGTGATCACCCTTCCCCCTCCCTATCTAGGGCCAAGCTCAAGGGTAATCCAGGGTATAGGGCCCTGCTTGGCGATAGGTATTTGACCTATATAGGGACGATAGGGTAGGCAGAGTGATATTAGATCTGTCTAGGGGTCTCCTCTCCCCCTTTCCCTAGTGTCTGGGCTTCCTCCCCCTCTTCCCTTCGTGTTGCACTTAGTCTTTCCCACACCTTGCATGACACCAAGCTTCCACAGTATAAAAGGGCAGAAGGATACCGAAATGTATATCCAACATGAGTGGGAAAAAGCGAGGTTGTTGTGGAAGGGGAATAGGCTTGGTGTTTGATGTGTATGTGGGTTAGATGACAACTTCTTCTACTGGACAGGCTACTCCACTCTCTTTCTTTGGAAGCTGTGAATGAGGGCCAAAAAGAGCATGTGATCCAGTGGATGGCAATTTTTTTTATGTTTGATCCGGGGCAGGACAAAGTAGGGTCTGAGCAGAATCTTGACCCTCATTGTGAGGCCCTCCCTGAGAAATGGGGTTACTCGGAGCCGGGTCAGTGTGGGTGTCTCGGGGTTGCAGTCGTGGCCCGGACCCGGTCCGTGCCCAGGGCGGTCACATAAAAGAGTTAATGGGGCTTTCAGGGTTGAGTGGTATTTTCCGACTACGCCACCTACGGTTTCCGGTGATAGACACCAGCGCTGCTTCAGTCCACTGAGGCCGGTGTTTAAAGGCAGCTTAGATGGGACAGCTCCGCACAGGCGGAGCAGGCCTCAGGGCAATGTGAAGAGGAATGGTGGGTGCAATGCCGCACAGGAAATAACAGGCTGAAGCGGGGTGTGAAGTCATCCAGGGTTTTTACTCACATTAGATGAACTTTAGCCGCAAAGCTTCCCTCTGCTCCTCGCGGCTTACTGTGGCCACTGGGAAGGGGGTCCAGCACTTTCCAGGTAGATCAGGAGCACCTGTCGAGACCCCTCTGGTGTGTATTCCTCTCCTTGGTGAGTTCTCCCACTAAGTCATCTCCTGACTGTATGTGTGGTTAGAACTAGGTGTAAGGCCGGGTCCCACTGGATAAACGCAGGTAGAGAGTTACAGGTGACGTATGCCACTCCGTCCGTATCCCTCCTGGGATCCACTAAGCCTCTGGGCTTTTCTGACTGAGATGTGAAGTAGCAAAGTCAGATACCGGGGGCCAGTCACCCCTCTTGCAGCAGGAGTCCCTCTGACTAGGCCAGAGTAAGAAATACAGGTGGCGTGTGCCGCTCCGTCCGTATCCCCCTGGGATCCTTTTGCCTGTGGAGCTTGTCTCCTCTGCTCCTCTCCAGGCCTTCTTAGGTAGGGACCTTGACCGGGTAGAGGCAGTGGTTAACTCTGACCCGCTCCTCACCTCAAGGCCAGAGAACGAGGATCGTGTATCTTCAGTCGGATGAGGCCTATTACTGAACTCTGGCGGGAGACCGCAATCAGAGACGGAGACCACAATCACTGATGAAGATCACAATCAAAGACCTTAGTAACATAGTAACATAGTTTTTAAGGTTGATGGAAGACTAAGTCCATCTAGTTCAACCCATAGCCTAACATGTTGATCCAGAGGAAGGCAAAAAACCCCAAGTGGCAAACACTAAGCTCCACATTGGGGAAAGAATTCCTTCCCGACTCCATACGACAAACAGACTAGTTCCCTGGATCAACGCCCTATCAAGGAATCTAGTATATATAACCTGCAATATTATACTTTTCAAGAAAGGCATCCATGCCCTTCTTAAATTTTAATAGTGAATCACTCATTACAACATCCTGCGGCAGAGAGTTCCATAGTCTCACTGCTCTTACAGTAAAGAATCCCCGTCTGTGATTATGATTAAACCTTCTTTACTCCAGACATAGAAGATGCCCCCTTGTCCCCGTCTCTGGCCTCAGAGTAAAAAGATCAGTAGAAAGGTCTTTTTACTGTCCCCTCATATAATTGTACATAGTAATAAGATCACCCCTAAGCCTTCTTTTTTCCACAGTAAATAACCCCAAGTGTAATAACCTGTCTTGGTATTGCAGACCCCCCCAGTCCTCTAATAACCTTGGTCGCTCTTCTCTGCACCCGCTCTAGTTCAGCTATGTCTTTCTTATACACCGGAGACCAAAACTGTACACAGTATTCTAAGTGTGGTTGCACTAGTGACTTGTATAGAGGTAAAATTATGTTCTCCTCATGAGCATCTATGCCTCTTTTAATGCATCCCATTATTTTATTTGCCTTTGCAGCAGCTGCCTGACACTGGCCACTAAACGTGAGCTTGTCGTCCACCAATACACTCAGGTCTTTTTCAGTTACAGTTTTGCCCAATGTTTTACAATTAAGCATATAATTATACATTTTATTTCTTCTGCCCAAGTGCATTAGCTTACATTTATCCCCATTAAAGCTCATTTGCCATTTATCAGCCCAAGCTTCTAGTTTACATAGATCCTCCTGTAATATAAAATTGTCCTCCTCTGTATTGATTACCCTGCAGAGTTTAGTGTCATCTGCAAATATTGAAATATTACTCTGTATGCCCCCTACAAGGTCATTAATAAATATGTTAAAAAGAAGGGGGCCCAATACTGACCCCTGTGGTACCCCACTGTTAACAGAGACCCAGTCTGAGTGTTTTCCATTAATAACCACCCTTTGTTTCCTATCACTGAGCCAATTATTAACCCACATACATATATTTTCCCCTATCCCCATTGTTCTCATTTTATGTATCAACCTTTTGTGTGGAACCGTATCAAAAGCTTTTGAAAAGTCCATATACACAACATCCACTGCATTTCCTTGGTTCATTCCAGAACTTGCCTCCTCATAAAAACTGATCAGATTAGTTTGACAGGAACGGTCCCTTGTAAACCCATGTTGATATTGGGTCATGAGGTTATTCTTCTTCAGATACTCTATTATAGCATCTCTTAGGAAACCCTCCAGGATTTTACCGACAGTAGAGGTTAAGCTTACTGGCCTATAATTTCCAAGTTCAGTTTTTGTCCCCTTTTTGAATATTGGCACCACATTTGCTATACCCCAGTCGTGTGGTACAGACCATGTTATTATGGAATCTTTAACCCCTTTAAAGCTCATGACGTACTAATACGCGTCAGTGCCCTGGGCTTTAAGAGCCTGACCCGTATTAGTACGTCATCGCGATCGCGCGCGCACACAGGCTGTGCGGGCAAAATCGCCGCCGGGTGTCAGCTGATTGTCACAGCTGACACCCGGTACTATGTGCAGGGAGCGGTCCCTCACCGCTCCCAGCACATTAACCCCCGCAATGCTGCGATCGAAGTCGATCGCAGCATTGCGGAGGCAAGGGGAGGTGATCGCAGATACTCACCTCGTCTTCCGGCCTCCAGCTCTGTGTGCCGCGGCTTCCCGGGTGTTGCCATGACGACCCAGACAGCAGGAAGATTGTTTGGACATGCGCAGTGCATCTCCAAACTATCTTCTCCCTGTCCAGCGCTGACTGCCTGCATGGCACAGGGATGGTGCTCCATCCCTATGCTGTGCAGGCGATCAGAATAAATAAAGTGAAAGTCCGATAGTGGGACAAAGTAAAAAAAGTAAAAAAACTCTCAAAAAGTGAAAAAAAAAATATTTGTAAAAATATTTAAAAAAAAAATAAAAAAAATAATCCACTAAAAATAAAAATATAATGTACCCATCAATAAATATTATTATGAAAAAAAAACAAAAAAACAATAAAAGTACACATATTTGGTATCGCCGCGTCCGTAACGACCTGGCCTTTAAAACTGTTCCACTAGTTAACCCCTTCAGTGAATACGGTAAAAAATAAAATAAAAAACAAAGCAAAAAAACAATGATTTATCATCATACCGCCAGAGAAAAAATGGAATAACACACGATCAAAAAGACGAATATAAATAAAAATTGTACCACTGAAAGCATCATCTCGTCCCGCAAAAAACAAGCCACCATACAGCTCCATCATCTGAAAAATCAAAAAGTTACAGCTCTCAGAATAAAGCGATGCAAAAGAATAATTTTTTCTATAAAATTGCTTTTATTGTGTAAAAGCGCCAAAACATAAAAAACGATATAAATGTGGTACCGCTGTAAACGTACTGACCCGAAGATTAAAGCTACCTTATCAATTTTACCACATCCGGAGCAGAATAAAAAAATGTAAAAAAACACAATTCCTGAATTGTTGGTTTTTGTTTATTCTGCCTCCCAAAAATAGGAATAGAAAGTGATCAAAAAATGTCACGTGCCTGAAAATGGCACCAATAAAAACGTCACCTCATCCCGCAAAAAACAAGCCATCAAATGACTCTGTCGGCCAAAATATGGCGATGCAAAAACTAGATTTTACAAAATATGTGTCTTTTAGTGTGTGACAGCTGTCAGTCATAAAAACCCGATATGATTCTGGTATCGCTGTAATCACACCGACCCAAAGAATAAAGTAATCTCATCACTTATACCGCACGAGGAACAGCGTAAAAGATAAACGCTAGGGCTGGGGTTGGGGTTGTGCTAATGTTAGGGTTGGGGTTGTTTTTTTTTTTCAAAAGTAAAAAAAAAATAAAATATAAAAAAAAAGATGACGATATGGCGACTAGTGTTGAGCGCAAGTGCTCGCTATTTGAGTTTGCATCGGGTGCTCGGGTATGCACTGAGTATAGCGGGTGCTCGAGTCTCCGCCCCATATTCTTCGCGGCCAAAAAAACCTCGCGGGGATTGCCTGCCATGCACGAGCGATCCCCGCATGTTTTTTTGGGGGTGTCTAATAACCGTGAAACATGCTGGCGGGGACTCGAGCATTTCACTTGAGCACCCGTGATACATGGTGCATACCTGAGTACCCGATGCAAACTCAAGTAGCGAGCACTTGCGCTCAAAACTAATGACAACTTATTCAATATGATGACCTAATGTTATCAAATTCTGTGCCGTACTTCTGGGTTCAAAATGTTCACTATACCCCTTAATAAAATCCTTGAGGGGTATAGTTTCAAAAATGGGGTCACTTGTGGGGGAGCTCCACTGTTTAGGCACATCAGGGGCTCTCCAAACGCGACATGGTGTCCGCTAACAAATTGAATGGAAAATCGGCTCAAATTGTTAGCGGACACCATGTTGCGTTTGGAGAGCCCCTGTGTGTCTAAACATTGGAGCTCCCGAACAAGTGACCCCATTTTGGAAACTAGACCACCCAAGGCACCTATCTGGATGCATAGTGAGCACTTGGAACCCCCAAGTGCTTCACAAATTGATTCGTAAAAATGAAAAAGTGTTCTTTTTTCCACTTTTTCATTTTTACGAATAAATTTGTGAAGCACCTGGGGGATCCAAGTGCTCACTATGCATCTAGATAGGTGCCTTGGGGGGTCTAGTTTCCAAAATGGGGTCACTTGTGGGGGGTTTCCACTGTTTAGGCACATCAGGGGCTCTCCAAACGCAACATGGCATCAAAAAGTCAAATGGCGCTCCTTCCCTTCCGAGCCCTGCCGTGTGCCCAAACAGTGGTTTTTCCCCACATATGAGGTATCTGCGTGCCCAGTGGAATTTGCACAACAAATTTTGGGGTCCATTTTTTCCAGTTACCCCTGCAAAAATAAAAAAAAATGGGTCTAAAGTAACATTTTTGTGAAAAAAGTTAAATGTTCATTTTTTTCTTCCACATTCCAAAAATTCCTGTGAAGCACCTGAAGGGTTAATAAAGTTCTTGAATGTGGTTTTGAGCACCTTGAGGGGTGCAGTTTTTAGAATGGTGTCACTTTTGGGTATTTTCTGTCATAAAGACCTCTCAAAGTGACTTCAAATGTGATGTGGTCCCTAAAAAAATGGTTTTGTAAATTTTGTTGGAAAAATGAGAAATCGCTGGTCAACTTTTAACCCTTATGGCTGCCTAACAAAAAAATTTTGGTTCCAAAATTGTGCTCATGTAAAGTAGACATATGGGAAATGTTATTTATTAACTCTTTTGTGTGACATATTTCTCTGATTTAAGGGCATAAAAATTCAAATTTTGAAAATTGCCAAATTTTCTAAATTTTTGCCAAATTTCCATTTTTTTCACAAATAAATGCAAGTGATATCGAAGAAATTTTACCAAAATCAGGAAGTACAATATGTCACGAAAAAACAATCTCAGAATCAGGGGGATCCGTTGAAGCGTTCCAGAATAATTACCTCATAAAGTGACAGTGGTCAGAATTGTAAAAATTGGCCTGGTCATTAACGTGCAAACCACCCTCGGGGGTAAAGGGGTTAAAGATTAAAAATAATGGTCTATTTATGACGTTACTTAATTCCTGCAGTACTCGCGGGTGTATCCCATCCGGGCCCAGGGATTTGTCAACTTTAGTGGCTTTTAGACGCCGGCGTACTTCCTGCTGGGTTACGTAAGTGACATTTAATGGAGAATTTTTGTTATCACTAATCATGTTTTCTGTCATGCGATTTTCTTGTGTAAATACGGTTGAAAAAAAAATTATTTAGCATATTTGCTTTTTCCTCATCCTCATCCACCATTTCACTCAGACTATTTTTAAGGGGGCCAACACTATCATTTTTTAGTTTTTTACTATTTATGTAGTTAACCCCTTAATAACATCTGACGTACTAATACGCGTCTGTGCCCTGGGACTTAAGAGCCAGACCCGTATTAGTACGTCATCGCAATCGCGCGCGCACACAGGCTGTGCGGGCGCGATCGCCGCCGGGTGTCAGCTGATTGTCACAGCTGACACCCGGTACTATGTGCAGGGAGCGGTCCTGCACCGTTCCCAGCACATTAACCCCCGCGATGCTGCGATCGAAGTCGATCGCGGCATTGCGGGGGCAAGGGGAGGTGATCGGCGATACTCACCTCCCTTTACGGCTTCCAGCGCAGTCTGCAAAGGCTTCCCGGGTGTTGCCATGACGACCCGATGTCGTCATGACAACATCCGGGTCACCAGAGAGCAGGAAGATTGCTTGGACATGCGCAGTGCATCTCCAAGCAATCTTCACACTGTGCACTTCTGACAGCCTTCATGGCATAGGGATGGTGCTTCATTCCTGTGCCATGCAGGCGATCAGAAAAAAAAAAGTGAAAGTCCCAGAGTGGGACAAAGTAATAAAGTGTATAAACTGTGTGAAAGTGGAAAAAAAAACAAAAAAAAATGTGCAAAAATATTATAAAAAAATAAAAAAAATAATACACCAAAAATAAAAATATAATGTACCCATCAATAAATATTATTATAAAAAAAATAAAAAAAACCCAATAAAAGTACACATATTTGGTATCGCCGCGTCCGGAACAACCTGACCTATAAAACTGTCCCACTAGTTAACCCCTTCAGTGAACACGGTAAAAAAAAAAAAAAAAAAACGAAGCAAAAAACAATGCTTTATCACCATACCGCCAAACAAAAAGTGGAATAACACGCGATCAAAAAGACGCATATAAATAAAAATGATACCACTGAAAACATCATCTCGTCCCGCAAAAAATAAGCCACCATACAGCTCCATCAGCCGAAAAATAAAAAAGTTATAGCTCTCAGAATAAAGGGATACAAAAAAATATTTTTTTCTATAAAATAGCTTTTATTGTGTATAAGCGCCAAAACATAGAAAAATGATACAAATGTGGTACCGCTGTAAACGTACTGACCCGAAGAATAAAGCTACCTCATCAATTTTACCACACGCGGAACAGAATAAAAAAAAAAAAAAAAAACAATTCCTGAATTGTTGGTTTTTGTTTATTCTGCCTCCCAAAAATCGGAATAGAAAGCGATCAAAAAATGTCACGTGCCTGAAAATGGCACCAATAACAACGTCAAGTCATCCCGCAAAAAACGAGCCGTCACATGACTGTCTGCCAAAATCTGGAAAATTATAGCTCTCAAAATATGGCGATGCAAAAACTAGATTTTACAAAAAATGCGTCTTTTAGTGTGTGACAGCTGTCAGTCATAAAAACCCCATATGATTCTGGCATTGCTGTAATCACACCGACCCGAAGAATAAAGTCGTCTAATCACTTATACTGCACAAGGAACGGCGTCAAAAATAAACTCTTGGGTTAGGATTGGGCTAGGGTTAGGGCTGGGTTTGGGGCTAGGGTTGTGCTGGGGCTAGGGTTGTGCTAGGGTTAGGGCTGGGGTTGGGATTTTTTTCAAAAGTAAGAAAAAAAGATGACGATATGGCGACTAGTGTTGAGAGCAAGTGCTCGCTACTTGAGTTTGCATCGGGTGCTCTGGTATGCATTGAGTATCGTGGGTATTTGAGTGACATGCTCGAGTCTCTGCCCCATATGCTTCGCAGCCAAAAAACTTTACGGGGATTGCCTGCCATGCACGAGTGATCCCCGCATGTTTTTTTTTGGGTGTCTAATAACCGTGAAACATGCGGAGCAGGGACTCGAGCATGTCACTCGAGCACACGCTGTACATGGTGCATACCTGAGTGCCCGATGCAAACTCAAGTAGCGAGCACTTGCGCTCAAGAATAATGACAACTTATTCAATATGATGACCTAATGTAAACAAATTCTGTGCCGTACCTCTGGGTTCAAAATGTTCACTATACACCTTAATAAAATCCTTGAGGGGTATAGTTTCCAAAATGTGGACACTTGTGGGGGAGCTCCACTGTTTAGGCACATCACAGGCTCTCCAAACGCAACATGGTGTCCGCTAACAAATTGAATGGAAAATCGGCTCAAATTGTTAGCGGACGCCATGTTGCTTTTGGAGAGCCCCTGTGTGCCCAAACATTGGAGCTCCCCCACAAGTGACCCCATTTTGGAAACTAGACCCCCCATGGCACCTATCTAGATGCATAGTGAGCACTTGGAATCCCCAGGTGCTTCACAAATTGATTCATAAAAATGAAAAAGTGAAAAAAAAAACACTTTTTCATTTTTATGAATCAATTTGTGAAGCACCTGGGGTTCCAAGTGCTCACTATGAATCTAGATTGGTGCCTTGGGGGGTCTAGTTTCCAAAATGGGGTCACTTGTGGGGGAGCTCCAATGTTTGGGCACGCAGGGACTCTCTAAATGCAACATGGTATCCGCTAACAAATTGAATGGAAAATCGGCTCAAATTGTTAGCGGACACCACATTGCGTTTGGAGAGCCCCTCTGTGCCCAAACTTTGGAGCTCCCCCACAAGTGACCCCATTTTGGAAACTAGACCCCCCAAGGCACCTATCTAGATGCATAGTGAGCACTTGGAATCCCCAGGTGCTTCACAAATTGATTCGTAAAAATGAAAAAGTGAAAAAAAACCACTATTTCATTTTTATGAATCAATTTGTGAAGCACCTGGGGTTCCAAGTGCTCACTATGAATCTAGATAGGTGACTTAAGGGGTCTAGTTTCCAAAATGGGGTCACATGTGGGGGAGCTCCAATGTTTGGGCACGCAGGGACTCTCTAAATGCAACATGGTATCCGCTAACAAATTGAATGGAAAATCGGCTCAAATTGTTAGCGGACACCACATTGCGTTTGGAGAGCCCCTCTGTGCCCAAACTTTGGAGCTCCCCCACAAGTGACCCCATTTTGGAAACTAGACCCCCCAAGACACCTTTCTAGATGCATAGTGAGCACTTGGAACCCCCAGGTGCTTCACAAATTGATTCGTAATAATGAAAAAGTGAAAAAAAAAACACTTATTCATTTTTATGAATCAATTTGTGAAGCACCTGGGGTTCCAAGTGCTCAATATGAATCTAGATAGGTGCCTTGTGGGGTCTAGTTTCCAAAATGGGGTCACTTGTGGGGGAGCTCTAATGTTTGGGCACACAGGGACTCTCCAAATGCAACATGATATCCGCTAACAAATTGTCGGCTCAAATTGTTAGCGGATATCATGTTGCATTTGGAGAGTCCCTGTGTGCCCAAACATTGGAGTTCCCCCACAAGTGACCCCATTTTGGGAACTAGACTCCCCATGGCACCTATCTAGATGAATAGTGAGCACTTGGAACCCCTAGGTGCTTCACAAATTGATTCGTAAAAATGAAAAAGTGTTTTTTTTTTCACTTTTTCATTATTACGAATCAATTTGTGAAGCACCTGGGGGTTCCAATTGCTCACTATGCATCTAGAAAGGTGCCTTGGCGGGTCTAGTTTCCAAAATGGGGTCACTTGTGGGGGAGCTCCAAAGTTTGGGCACAGAGGGGGTCTCCAAACGCAATGTGGTGTCCGCTAACAATTTGAGCCGATTTTCCATTCAATTTGTTAGCGGATACCATGTTGCATTTAGAGAGTCCCTGTGTGCCCAAACATTGGAACTCCCCCACAAGTGACCCCATTTTGGAAACTAGACCCCCCAAGGCACCTATCTAGATGCATAGTGGGCACTTGGAACCCCTAGGTGCTTCACAAATTGATTCGTAACAATGAAAAAGTGTTTTTTTTTTCACTTTTTCTTTTTTACAAATCAATTTGTGAAGCACCTGGGGGTTGCAAGTGCTCGCTATGCATCTAGATAGGTGCCTTGGGGGGTCTAGTTTCCAAAATGGGGTCACTTGTGGGGGAGCTCCAATGTTTGGGCACACAGGGGCTCTCTAAACGCAACATGGTGTCCGCTAATTATTCAAGCAAATTTTACAATCAAAAAGTCAAATGGCGCTCCTTCCCTTCCGAGCCCTACAGTGCGCCCAAACAGTGTTTTTTCCCCAAATATTGGGTATCTGCGTGCCCAGGGGAAATTGCACAACAAATTTTGCGGTCCATTTTTTCTTGTTACTCTTGTGAAAATAAAAAGAATTGGGTCTAAAGTAACATTTTTGTGAAAAAAGTTAAATGTTCATTTTTTTCTTCCACATTCAAAAAATTCCTGTGAAGCACCTGAAGGGTTAATAAAGTTCTTGAATGTGGTTTTGAGCACCTTGAGGGGTGCAGTTTTTAGAATGGTGTCACTTTTGGGTATTTTCTGTCATAAAGACCTCTCAAAGTGACTTCAAATGTGATGTGGTCCCTAAAAAAATGGTTTTGTAAATTTTGTTGGAAAAATGAGAAATCGCTGGTCAACTTTTAACCCTTATAGCTCCCTAACAAAAAAAAAATTTGGTTCCAAAATTGTGCTGATGTAAAGTAGACATGTGGGAAATGTTATTTATTAACTCTTTTGTGTGACATATCGCTCTGATTTCAGGGCTTAAAAATTCAAATTTTGAAAATTGCAAAATTTTCGCCAAATTTCCATTTTTTTCACAAATAAACGCAAGTGATATCGAAGAAATTTTTCCACAATCATGAAGTACAATATGTCACGAAAAAACTATCTCAGAATCAGGGGGATCCGTTGAAGCGTTCCAGAGTAATTACCTCATAAAGTGACAGTGGTCAGAATTGTAAAAATTGGCCCGGTCATTAACGTGCAAACCACCCGCGGGGCTTAAGGGGTTAAAGAATATTTTGGGATTATTTTTACTTTCTCTGGCAATGATTCTCTCTGCCTCAGTCTTTGCTGCCTTGATTTGTTTTTTACATAGTTTATTTAATTTTCTATATTTATTTAATGCCTCATCACTACCTACTTGCTTTAGTTCTCTAAATGCTTTCTTTTTGTCACTTATTGCACCCCTTACAGCTCTATTTAGCCATAGTGGTTTCCTCCTATTTCTAGCATGTTTATTTCCATAGGGTATATATTGTGCACAGGTCCTATTCAGGATGTTAATAAATGTCTCCCATTTGCTTTGTGTGGCTTTATGTCTCAGGATATTGTCCCAGTTTATTGCACTAAGATCATTTCTTAACCGTTGGAAATTTGCCTTCCTGAAGTTTAGTGTCCTTGTAACCCCTCTACTACACATCTTATTAAGGTTACATGAAAACGTATTATTTTGTGATCACTATTAACCAAGTGACCCCCAACTCGTATATTTGATATGCGGTCTGGCCTATTGGTTAATATTAGGTCTAGCAGTGCCCTCCTTCTTGTCGGGTCCTGAACCAGTTGTGAAAGGTAATTGTCTCTCATAGTTGTCAAAAACCTATTACCTTTGCTTGAACTACATGTTTCTGTCCCCCAATGTATTTCAGGGTAGTTGAAGTCTCCCATAATAATGACTTCTCCTTGAGTCGCTGCTTCGTCTATTTGCTTTACGAGGATATTCTCCGCTACTTCCATTATTTTTGGAGACTTAAAACAAACCCCTATCAGTCATTTATCATTTCTTCCCCCTCCCCTTAGCTCCACCCACAGGGACTCTACATTTTCATTAGATTCACCTATATCCTCCCACAAGACTGGTTTTAAGGATGATTTTACATATAAACACACACCCCACCCTCGCTTGTTTGTACGGTCATTTCTGAACAGACTATAGCCCTGTAAATTAACTGCCCAGTCATGGCTCTCGTCCAGCCACGTCTCAGATATCCCCACCATGTCATAATTATTTTCCAACAAAATTAATTCTAATTCCTCCATTTTGTTGGTGAGGCTTCTGGCATTAGTGTACATGCATTTTATGTATCTCTCTGTACCTCTATTCCTTCTTACTTTATTGATTGTTCTGACCCCACCCCCAATTTCTTTATTTGTGCCCAGGTCACTATCTGCACTATCTGCACTATCTTCCCCACTTATAAAATGAATACCCTCCCCCCCCAATCCCTAGTTTAAACACTCCTCCAACCTTCTAGCCATTTTCTCCCCCAGCACAGCTGCACCCTCCCCATTAAGATGCAGCCGGTCCCTAGCGTAGAGTCTGTAGCCAACTGAGAAGTCGGCCCAGTTCTCCAGGAACCCAAATCCCTCCTTCCTACACCAGTTCTTGAGCCACTTATATATCTCCCTAATCTCCCGCTGCCTCTCTGGCGTGGCACGTGGTACCGGTAGTATTTCAGAGAATACCACCTTGGAGGTCCTTGCTTTCAGCTTGCAGCCTAATTCCCTGAAATCATCTTTAAGGACCTTCCACCTACCTCTAACTTTGTCATTTGTGCCAATGTGCACCATGACCACTGGGTCCTCACCAGCTCCTCCCAGTAATCTGTCAACCCGATCAGCGATGTGCCGGACTCGAGCGCCAGGTAGGCAGTACACTGTTCGACGTTCCCTGTCTTTGTGACAGATTGCCCTAATAATTGAGTCCCCCACTATCAGCACCAGCCTGGCCTGCCCTGCTCTCCTATTTCCCTCTTTACTGGAGCTGACACTCCTCCGGCTTTCAGGGGACATGCCTTGCTGCAGCAGTGCTACCCCTGTACCGTCACACTCCCCTCATCTGCCAACTTTGCAAACTTATTGGGGTGTGCCAGATCAGGACTAGCCTCCCTGGCACTCTTCCCTCTACCCCCCCTTCTAACTGTCACCCAACTAACGGCCTCACTGTCCTGCAGCTCCCGACTACCACCCTCCCCCACATCTACCCCAGTGATTTGCTGTTCAGTGAGCAGCAGACTCCTTTCCATATTGTCAATGGATCTCAGTGTTGCCAGCTGCTCATTCAGATTCAGTACCTGGGCTTCCAAACGCACAACGTGCACACATCTCGCGCAGCAGTAAGCAACCCCGGCCGGCTGTTCAAGGAATGCATACATGTGGCAAGATGTACACTGGATAGCATTGTCAATAATGGAGCTCATTTCCTAATGGGGATTGCAATAGACAGAATGTTAAGTAAAAAGAAAAGTAAAGAATTAATAAAATACAGACAGCAATTCAGTCCAAAGTCCTCCCTTCCAAACTCCCTGAATCCAAAGTCACTGAAAAACAAGTCACACACTTACTTTCGTTCGCACTTACGCTCCGGTCACACTCAGCTCGTTCACACTCGCAAACTAAGAGATTTAAAGAGGTTTTTTTTTTTTCCCTTTTCCAGCAATGCCCCCTACAGCTCAATGCACTTCCAAACCTTGAACCTAAGATGGCTGTAGATTAAATATGAATTAGTAAGTGTACCCTTAAACTTTGTCCTCCTCCCTCACCCACTACATGGTTCCCCCTACCTTTGGTTCCCCCCATCTCCTCTATCCCGGGCCGGGGCAGCACCCTGGTACATTTAGGCCCCCTACAGGACAGGAGTGGTGTAGTGTTGAGTGGTGAAGTAGGGTCCCGAGAAGTGCTCCATCCTTACCTGGAGGAGGAGATACCACACCTCAAGCTGAGGTGCAGTACCCCTGTGGCGACTGAACCCTCAGGGGCGCCACATCATCACCAGGCGTTAACCCCTATAGGGGGAGTTGATCTTCTTGAGACTCAGATATCTGAGTCACACGCAGACTGTACTGTGCTGTCAGGGCAGGGATAGGAGGAGGGTGACTTTCAGGGCGAGGAATGGAAGAACAGAGAGGATGATGATGAGGTTGTAGATCCCACTTGATGTAACCCAGAGCCACACAGCTGAATAGCTCATTCAAGGAGATGGAGGACGAGGAGGTTTCGTTGCGGCCTACCGCACAGACATGGAGTGATGTAACCACGCTGAGCACTGCATCCTCAGCCACAACTCTGGCTGTGGCCAGCAGCAGTCGGGGGTCTGCAGCTTGCAGGGGCAGCAAGGGTTGCCTAGCCTGGAACTTTTTTGAGACAGCAAAGGATGACCCAACTCACGTTATCTGCCAACTTTGCAAAAAACGACTCAGTAGAGGGAAAAATTGCAATAATTTGACAACTACATGCATGAACCGTCACATGCGCGATCAACATGCATTGGTCTGGCAATCTCACTGCGATAAAATGTGGACAAGCGGGCCTCACCAACCATCGCCCACCGTTCATCTATTGCTTCTTCCTCCTCCGTTACCGGGCCAAGTGTTGTTACCCAGGTCTTCGCCCGCAGATAATCCACTTGTTTACCCTTTCCAGTCAGACTGAGTGAGAGTCCGTCAGCTGTAATGGAAGTGGACATGCCTACTGCTTTTGCTTCACAGAGCACATCACCTCTTTCTCAATCCACCATAACATCTCTGTCTGCACCTCACTCACGGTCCAATATTTCGTCGTGTTCACCCTACTCCACCCTCTTTCAGCACAGCAGCCAGCCCTCGCACAGTTGTGGTCACGTAAAGCATTGTATTATCCTACACATGCCAAAGCTAAGAGGTTAAACTCCACCATCTCCAATATGTTGGCCACAGAAATGCTGCTTTTCCACCTGGTGGACACGGACGGTTTCCGACAGCTGATGGCCATTGCAGTCCCCCAGTACCAGATGCCAATTCACCATTAATTATCTAAGAAAGCTGTGCCTGCGCTACACCAGCATGTCGCAGACAACATCACCAATTCCTTTACTAAATCTATGTCTGCCAGGGTACATTTTACCACAGACACCTGGACGAGTATGCATGGACAAGGGCGTTACATCTCGCTAACTGGGCAATGCGTGATTCTGGTGGCTGTGGGGGCAGGCGGGGAAGGGGCTGCTCCACAAGTCTTGGAATTCCCAAAGCTTGTTGGACAAACCTCTGTATCTAGCACTTCCTCCACTGCTTCTGCCTCCTCCACCTCCTCTTGGGGCCTCCAACAGTACCCTCAACCTCTGCCTTAATGAGGCTTCATAAACTGCACTTTCAAAGTAAATACAACACAGCCTTGTCCGGCACAAAGTAACGAAAGAGGAAAATAAACAGTTCATATAGTATTGCGGGTTCGCCCGCTCACAGTCAGTGTCCTTTAGCACAGACACGCTGGAGGTCTACACACCTCCAGCCACAGACCCTGAATGAGACACTCGGTCTCCATTTTATACACACACCCTGGGGTGGGGATGTGTGAGCAGCCAATCCCACCCGTCTCTTATGACTGCTCAAAAAAAACGGCCCTGACATGCCCTATTAACCCTATCAGCACTATGTGTGCTGAAGCATGCTTTCCCAGTTTTACATCACTGAAGCTACCAACCTCAGCGATACATATCTCCCCTCAAGGACATGTCCGGCAGCCATCTTACAACATGTTGCAGTGATTGTGACAGCAAATCACGTTTACGAAGTGGGCACAGATTAAGGACCTCTGCACTCTTCTGCACAGTTTTGAAATGGCTACTAAGATGGTTAGCGCCGCATCAGCATTACTATTACGGTCATCTACATGCTGGAGCACACTTTGAATAGTCTGCGGGAGGAGTTGAGGGTCCCAGAGGAAGAGGAGGATGCATAAGGGACAACAAGGTCTCTAAGTTCCACACTGTCGTCACACAGGCGGGTGCCAAGGCAAAGTCTATTACAGTGATCATGGGGGGCTCGTGTTACCAGAAAAACTGTTAGTGAAGATGCAGGAGCCCAGGAACAAAAGGAGGAGGACGAGGAGGAAGAAGAGGTAATGGGTAGTGTTGAGCCACCCCCGTAGTGTTCGGGTTCGGTTCGGTTCGTCGAACACCGGGATGTTCGAGGAACTGTTCGTTGAACTGTTCATCGAACACCTTAGAACACCGTCGAACACCGTTAAAACCAATGGCAGGCAAACAAAAACACATAGAAACACATAGAAAACACCTGCAAAGGTGTCCAAAAGCTGACAAACTGCTCAGAAGACACGCTCTTTAAAAAAGCCAGCCGGCAAATTCAGCAGCGGCATACACCGGTACCCGACAATTTAGACAAGAAGGAATAGAGCATCACACATAGATTAGATAGATAGAAACATGTCAGTCACACATATAAGAAGCACAGTGACAGTGTTGGTTACTGCACTTGTCATTTAGTGTAAAGGATTTATTAAAAAAAATATTAGTGTTTTCATGCACCGTCTCTTTAAAAAAGCCGGCCGGCAATTCAGCATCTGTACCCGACAATTTAGAACAGAAAGAATAGAGCTTCACACATAGATTAGATAGATAGAAACATGTCAGTCACATATATAATAAGTACAGTGACAGTGTTGCTTACTGTACTTGTCATTTAGTGTAAAGGATTTATTTAAAAAAATAATAGTGTTTTCATGCACTGTCTCTTTAAAAAAGCCGGCCGGCAATTCAGCAGCGGTACCCGACAATTTAGAACAGAAAGATAGAGCATCACACATAGATTAGATAGATAGAAACATGTCAGTCACATTTATAATAAGTACAGTGACAGTGTTGGTTACTGTACTTGTCATTTAGTGTTAAAATAAAGGATTTATTAAAATAAAAATTGGCGTGGGATCCCCCATAATTTTAGGCTCTAGCGGAGGTTAAGCAGACGGCTGGGGCAGATGTTTGAAGCCTCGGAAGGGGGTAATACCCACGGAGCTTACCAGGCTACTAATATCAGCCCCCAGCTGAATACTTAGCCTTTACTAGCTATTAAAATAGGGGACCCCCCCCAAAAAAATGACGTGGGGTCCCCCCTATTTTAATAGCTAGCAAAGGCTAGGCAGACAGCTGGGGGCTGATATTAATAGCTCAGGAAGGGTGCCATGAATATTGGCCCCCTCCCAGGCTAGAAACACCAGCCGTCAGCCGCCCCAGAAATGGTGCATCCATAGGATGCGCCAATTCTGGCACTTAGCCTCGCTCTTCCCACTGCCCTGTAGCGGTGGCAGTGGGGTAATAGGGCTGGGGTTGATGTCAGCTTATAATGCCAGCTGACATCAAGCCCAGGTTAGTAATGGAGAGGCGTCTATAAGACACCTCCATTACTAACCCCATAGTCAAAGTTAAAAAAAACACAAACACCCAGAATAAAGTCCTTTAATTGAAATAAACACACAATTCTTTATTGTTCTAAATTAAACCATACTTACAATCACGCCCATTCCAGCTGAAGCCAACGATCTCCTGCAATAAAAGAAAAATAATAAAGCAACCTCATCCTTACCTTTATATGGTTCCCAGGACAGCTCCAGCTCTGCTACATCGAGATGACTGGCTGGACCGCAGCAGAACGCTGCCATCCAGCGTGTCATCCCGCAGACACTGAGAAGCGCAGGCATGCTTGCACTCCTCAGTGTCTCGCTGTGACGGCATCCAGATGAGCCGAGGTCATGTCCAATGAACTCGGCTCACCTCATGCACGTCACTGACAGCGTGGGAAAATTCTAACGTGAAGCGCTGAGTGCAGGAGAATTTTCCCACGCTGTCAGTGAGGTGCATGAGGTGAGCTGAGTTCATTGGACATGAGCTCACCTCATGCACGTCACTGACAGCGTGGGAGAATTCTCCTGCACTCAGCACTTCAGCGTGAGAATTTTCCCACGCTGTCAGTGACGTGCATGAGGTGAGCCGAGTTCATTGGACATGACCTCGGCTCATCTGGATGCCGTCACAGCGAGACAGTGAGGAGCGCAAGCATGCCTGCGCTTCTCAGTGTCTGCGGGATGACAGGCTGGATGGCAGCGTTCTGCTACGGTCCAGCCTGTCATCTCGATGTAGCAGAGCTGAAGCTGTCCTGGGAACCATGGAAAGGTAAGGATGAGGTTGGTTTATTATTTTTCTTTTATTGCAGGAGATCGTTGGCTTCAGCTGGAATGGGTGTGATGGTAAGTATGGTTTAATTTAGAACAATAAAGAATTGTGTGTTTATTTCAATTAAAGGACTTTATTCTGGGTGTTGTGTTTTTTTTAAATACTTTACTAGAAATTCATGGCGGTCATGTCTAATACTGGCGTGACCCCATGAATTTTGGGCTTGGGGCCAGCTGATAATACCAAGCTGGCCCTAACCCCTTTATTACCCAGTGAGCCACCGCACCAGGGCCCTGGATGAGTTGGGTACAGCGCCAGAAGATGGCGCTTCTATGAACCCGCCATTTTCCGGGGTGGCTGCGGACTGCAATTTGCAGCGGGGGGGGGGGGCCAGAAAGCTTGGGCCTCCCTGCGCTGCAGATTCCAGCCCCCAGCTGCCTAGTTGTACCTGGCTGGACACAAAAATAGGGCGAAGCCCCACGTATTTTTTTTTAAATTATTTCATGAAATTCATGAAATAATTAAGAAAAAAAGGCCTTCTCTATATTGTTGTGTCCGGCCAGGTACAAATAGGCAGCTGGTGGTTGGGGGCAGCCCGTTCCTGCCTGCTGTACCTGGCTGGACACAAATATAGTGCGAAGCCCCACTTCAATTTTTTTAAATTATTTCAGGAAATTCATGAAATAATTAAAAAAAAATTGACGTGGGGCTTCGCACTATATTTGTGTCCAGTCAGGTGCAGCAGGCAGGAACGGGCTGCCCCCAACCACCAGCTGCCTATTTGTACCTGGCCGGACACAACAATATAGGGAAGCCCTTTTTTTGTTAATTATTTCATGAAATAATTTAAAGAAAATTGACGTGGGGCTTCGCCCTGTTTTTGTGTCCAGCCAGGTACAACTAGGCAGCTGGGGGCTGGAATCCGCAGCGCAGGGAGGCCCAAGCTTTCTGGGCCTCCCCCGCTGCAAATTGCAGTCCGCAGCCACCCCGGAAAATGGCGCGTTCATAGAAGCGCCATCTTCTGGCGCTGTACCCAACTCATCCAGGGCCCTGATGCGGTGGCTCACTGGGTAATAAAGGGGTTAGGGCCAGCTTGGCATTATCAGCTAGCCCTAAGCCCGAAATTCATGGGGTCACGCCAATATTAGACATGACCACCATGAATTTCAAGTAAAGTATTTAAAAAAAACACAACACCCAGAAAAAAGTCCTTTAATTGAAATAAACACACAATTCTTTATTGTTCTAAATTAAACCATACTTACCATCACGCCCATTCCAGCTGAAGCCAACGATCTCCTGAAATAAAAGAAAAATAATAAAGCAACATCATCCTTACCTTTCCATGGTTCCCATGACAGCTTCAGCTCTGCTACATCGAGATGACAGGCTGGACTTCAGCAGAACGCTGCCATCCAGCCTGTCATCCCGCAGACACTGAGAAGCGCAGGCTTGCTTGCGCTCCACAGTGTCTCTCTGTGAGGGCATCCAGATGAGCCGAGTTAATGTCCAATGAACTCGGCTCACCTCATGCACGTCACTGACAGCGTGGGAAAATTCTCCTGCACTCAGCGCTTCAGCGTGGGAGAATTCTCACACTGAAGCGCTGAGTGCAGGAGAATTCTCCCACGCTGTCAGTGACGTGCAGGAGGTGAGCTGAGTTCATTGGACATGAGCTCACCTTATGCACGTCATTGACAGCGTGGGAAAATTCTCCTGCACTCAGCGCTTCAGAGTGGGAGAATTCTCACGCTGAAGCGCTGAGTGCAGGAGAATTCTCCCACGCTGTCAGTGACGTGCAGGAGGTGAGCTGAGTTCATTGGACATGAGCTCACCTTATGCACGTCACTGACAGCGTGGGAGAATTCTCCTGCACTCACCGCTTCAGTGTGAGAATTTTCCCACGCTGTCAGTGACGTGCATGAGGTGAGCCGAGTTCATTGGACATGAACTCGGCTCATCTGGATGCCGTCACAGAGAGACGCTGAGCAGCGCAAGCAAGCCTGCGCTTCTCAGTGTCTGCGGGATGACAGGCTGGATGGCAGCTTTCTGCTGCGGTCCAGCCTGTCATCTCGATGTAGCAGAGCTGAAGCTGTCGTGGGAACCATGGGAAGGTAAGGATTATGTTGCTTTATTATTTTTCTTTTATTTTCAGGGGATCGTTGGCTTCAGCTGGAATGGGCGTGATTGTAAGTATGGTTTAATTTAGAACAATAAAGAATTGTGTCTTTATTTCAATTAAAGGACTTTATTCTGGGTGTTTGTGTTTTTTTTTAACTTTGACTATGGGGTTAGTAATGGGGGTGTCTTATAGACGCCTCTCCATTACTAACCTGGGCTTGATGTCAGCTGGCATTATAAGCTGACATCAACCCCAGCCCTATTACCCCACTGCCACCGCTACAGGGCAGTGGGAAGAGCGAGGCTAAGTGCCAGAATTGGCGCATCCTATGGATGTGCCATTTCTGGGGCGGCTGACGGCTGGTGTTTCTAGCCTGGGAGGGGGCCAATATTCATGGCACCCTTCCTGGGCTATTAATATCAGCCCCCAGCTGTCTGCCTAGCCTTTGCTAGCTATTAAAATAGGGGGGACCCCACGTCAATTTTTTGGGGGGTCCCCCATTTTAAGAGCTAGTAAAGGCTAGGCATTCAGCTGGGGGCTGATATTAGTAGCCTGGGAAGCTCCGTGGGTATTACCCCTTCCCAGGCTTCAAACATCTGCCCCAGCCGTCTGCTTAACCTCCGCTAGAGACTAAAATTATGGGGGATCCCACGCCAATTTTTTTTAAAATAAATCCTTTATTTTAACACTAAATGACAAGTACAGTAATCAACACTGTCACTGTACTTCATATATATGTGACTGACATGTTTCTATCTATCTAATCTATGTGTGATGCTCTATTGCTTCCATTCTAAATTGTCGGGTACAGATGCTGAATTGCCGGCCGGCTTTTTTAAAGAGACGGTGCATGAAAACACTATTATTTTTTTTAATAAATCCTTTACACTAAATGGCAAGTACAGTAATCAACACTGTCACTGTACTTCTTATATATGTGACTGACATGTTTCTATCTATCTAATCTATGTGTGATTCTCTATTCCTTCTATTCTAAATTGTCGGGTACAGATGCTGAATTGCCAGCCGGCTTTTTTAAAGAGACGGTGCATGAAAACACTAATATTTTTTTTTATAAATCCTTTACACTAAATGACAAGTACAGTAATCAACACTGTCACTGTACTTCTTATATATGTGACTGACATGTTTCTATCTATCTAATCTATGTGTGATGCTCTATTCTTTCGGTTCTAAATTGTCGGGTACCGGTGTACCGCTGCTGAATTGCCGGCTTTTCATGTTTCACTGTGAGCACTGTTCCCATCGATTTGGGCAATCACTCTAATGCCACAACCACCATGGCTGTGGCATTGCAGTGAGTGGCAGACAATCCCTGCATGATTGGTGCTCTAAATAGCGCCAGACATGCAGGACACGCTTTTGGTGCACGAACAGTTATCGAACATAACCTCGAACAGCCGAATTTTTTGCAAATCGTTCGGGTTCGTCGAACAACTCGAACACCGCCCAAAACAGCTCGAATTTGAGATTGGCGAACAGTTCTAGTCGAACACCGCTCATCTCTAGTAATGGGTGGGCAACAGTCAGGAGATGAAGAGGATAATGATCCCCTCTCTGTTGTCCATGGTTGGCGGGAGGGGACGGAGGAAACAAGCATCAATGTTACCCAGCCACCAACACAACATGGGCTTGGACCTCATGGAAGAGCCCAACACATGAGTTCCTTCTTGATGAACTATCTGCAATATGATTCCCGTATAGTTATGATTCGAAATAGTTCTGACTACTGGGTTGCCACCCTGTTAGATTCACGTTACAAAAGTAAATTTTGCCAATTGCTTCCCGGCATGGAAAGGGACCCGCACATGCTGGGGTATCGAAACGCGCTTTTAGACACCCTTAGCAGAGGTTTTTCCCAAGAAAGCAGTGAGGCACACATTGTGCATTACAGCTCTAGACTTCCAACCCCAGGAATGTCAAAACTTTAGCAGCAGCAGTGTAAGCTTCAGAAGCAATTTCTGTGAGTTCTTTCACACATTTTTTAGACCAGCTCGTGCACCAGCACATCAGAGTACAAGTCTGACACATGGTCACTGACTGGAGAGGATGGTGCAGAAGCATCTTACGCTCAATATTAATACCATCAAGGAGAGTTCTCTCAGAAAGTGTCTTCGGCGCTGCTGGTGGTGTCCTGATGGATAAGCGCATCCTGCAGTCCTCTGAAAGTTTAGACCCTCTAACTTTGAAAAAAGTAAAGAAGTCATGGATCTCAAAAGACTTGCACCCAAATCGCAGACTGTGCAGGCAAGGCGATAGTGTATTTTTTAGTGTGCTTTATTGATCACTGTGTTATTGCAGTCGGTGATATCTTTGTTGTGTGCCTGCTGTTGCTGCTGCTGCTGATGTTAGCAATAATTTTTGGAAATGGGGAGACTCCTGATTGGGTCTCCATCTGCTGGGTTGGCTGTAGTGGAAGAGGTGTCGGTCCTCATTATATTATTTCTACTAAAGTGAAATTGATGCCACTTTGGTGGTGCCTGCCAATAATTTTTGGAAATATGGAGACTACTGATTGGGTCTCTATCTGCTGGGTTGGCTGGGTCAGCTAGAGATGAGCGGTGTTCGACTAGAACTGTTCGCCAATCTCAAATTCGAGCTGTTTTGGGCGGTGTTCGAGTTGTTCGACGAACCCGAACGATTTGCAAAAAATTCGGCTGTTCGAGGTTATGTTCGATATCTGTTCGTGCACCAAAAGCGTGTCCTGCATGTCTGGCGCTATTTAGAGCACCAATCATGCAGGGATTGTCTGCCACTCACTGTAATGCCACAGCCATGGTGGTTGTGGCATTACAGTGATTGCTCAAATCTATGGGAACAGTGCTCACAGTGAAACATGAAAAGCCGGCAATTCAGCAGCGGCATACACCGATACCCGACAATTTAGAACAGAAAGAATAGAGAATCACACATAGATTAGATAGATAGAAACATGTCAGTCACATATATATGAAGTACAGTGACAGTGTTGCTTAATGTACTTGTCATTTAGTGTAAAAGATTTATTTAAAAAAATAATAGTGTTTTCATGCACCATCTCTTTAAAAAAGCCGGCCGGCATTTCAGCAGTGGTACCCGACAATTTAGAACAGAAAGAATAGAGAATCACACATAGATTAGATAGATAGAAACATGTCAGTCACATATATATGAAGTACAGTGACAGTGTTGCTTAATGTACTTGTCATTTAGTGTAAAAGATTTATTTAAAAAAATAATAGTGTTTTCATGCACCGTCTCTTTAAAAAAGCCGGCCGGCATTTCGGCAGCGGTACCCGACAATTTAGAATAGAAGGAATAGAGAATCACACATAGATTAGATGGATAGAAACATGTCAGTCACATATATATGAAGTACAGTGACAGTGTTGATTGAAAGAGTAGGCAGATCTGTGGCTGACACCTCTGACCCTACTGCCAGGTATGGTCGTGTGTGACAATGGCCGAAACCTGGTGGTGTCTCTCAGGCGAGGTGAGCTCACACACGTACCATACCTGTCCCATGTGCTTAACCTTGTGCTTCAGCGGTTTCTCAAAACCTGCCTGGATCTGCCAGATCTGCTTGTCAAAGTACGCTGCAAGTGTGGCCATTTTAGAAAGTCAGCTACAGCTTCCGCCACTCTTGCCGTGCTTGAGCAGCATTTGCAGCTTCCAGCTCACCAACTGATCTGCGATGTCCTCACGCATTGGAACACTACATTGCTGATGTTGGGAAGGATTTGTGAGCAGAAGAGGGCCGTTGTTGACTACCCATATCAACAAGGAAGTCGGTATTCAGTTCAGACTCAACACATAAAACCTCAGGAGTGGACATGGATGTCAGACATATGTACCATCCTTTGAGGACTCCACCAAGATGGTGAGCGGTGATGACGCCATAATTAGCATCACCATTCTGCTTCTCTGTCTTCTGAAATGCTCTCTGCTTACAATTAAAGAGGATGCATTGCAGGCGGAGCACGAGATGGAGCAAGGAACAATACAGGGTGATTTCACACAGCCCAGCCTCATCTCATCCCAATGTGGATTGGGTTACAATGAAGAAAAGGAGGAGGAAGAACAGGAGCTAGTTTCATGCGCTATAGATGGTACTACCTGCACAACTGTCATACCGTCTGTTCATCGTGTATGGCCTGAGGACAGAGGAGGAGGAGGAAGAGGAGGAGGATGAGGAGGAGAGCATGGTCAGTCAAACTCTTGGTGAGGACACGGAAGTCTTGTCTCTTTGCAGTCTGGCACACATGACTGAGTTTATGTTACGCTGCCTTTCCCATGACCCTTGCGTTGTCCAAATTTTGGGTGACAGTCATTATTGGTTGGTGACACTTCTAGACTTATGCTACAAGGAGAACTATCTGTCTGTTATTCCTGCACAGGACAGGCCTACTAAAATGTGGTAGTACGAGAAGGCCCTTGTTGCGTAATTATTAGAGATGAGCGTTGTTCTACTCGAACTGTTCGCCAATCTCAAATTCGAGCTGTTTTGGGCGGTGTTCGAGCCGTTCGGCGAACACGAACAATTTGAGAAAAATTCGGCTGTTCGAGGTTATGTTCGATAACTGTTCGTGCACCAAAATCATAACTGGATTTTTTCTCAGTAATGATGAAAATTAATGTTAATACGCAGTTTGAGTGTACAGCGGGGTGGGGGGAGGGGCAGGGGATGGATCTCTGCAGGAACAATGAAGATCTCCATTTTTTTTTCTCTTTCCCGCATTTGCAGTGGGGAGGTGCAATCTGTCAGCCTATCAGCAGCGCACACACGGAGCGAAGTGCTTTTTTTCACACAAGCAAGGGCATGTGTCATTGGCAGTGTATGTCACATGTCCTTGCCCTATAAGACCAAGCCATTTTCCCCGTCGCCACCATTTTCTCACTGCTGCAGCTGCGTGTTAGACGGCACCGCTGTTGCTGTGTGCGCTATACCTTGTTAATTTCAAGCCAATTTTCGCACAAATATACAGATAGCTTGGGAGTAGGGAATAGTTGTGATTGCAGTCCTTTTAAGGACTAGGTTACAGCATTTCCTACGACTTTTATCAGGGAGGTCTGTGCTCTTAAATAGATAGGTTGTGGGAGTAAAGACTAATTGTAATTGGAGTCCTTTTCAGGACTAGGTTACATGAGTTCCTATCAGTTTTTGCCAGGCAGGTCTGTGCCAGTGCTGTGCAAGTTTTTTTCACAGCATTTGGCTGAATCTAGCAAAGCTAATCCTTTTTGGCCTATTGCAGAGTGTGTTAGTCAGTGGAGTAGCCTATCTGTGTTGCAAGATATAACACCTGTGTATAGAATACCAATTTTTTTACTGCACCTAGTGAAGTAAAATCTTTTGGGCATAGCATCATTCTATTAGTCCATCTATACTGACCTCCATCAGGTTGCAAACTGAATATAATTTTTTTCTGCATCTAACTCTGAAAAAATATTTGGGCTTCTAGCAGTGTGTGGGACTTGGTCTATTAGTCCATCTATACTGACCTCCATCAGGTTGCAAATTAAAAATAATTTTTTTCTTCATTTAGCTCTGAAAAAATATTTGGGCTTCTAGCAGTGTGTGGGACTTGTTCTATTAGTCCTTCTATACTGACCTCCAGCAAGTTGCAAATTGAATATAATTTTTTTCTGCATCTAGCTCTGAAAAAATATTTGGGCTTCTAGCGGTGTGTGGGACTTGGTCTATTAGTCCATCTATACTGACCTCCATCAGGTTGCAAATTAAAAATAATTTTTTTCTGCATCTAGCTCTGAAAAAATATTTGGGCTTCTAGCAGTGTGTGGGACTTGGTCTATTAGTCCATCTATACTGACCTCCATCAGGTTGCAAATTAAAAATAATTTTTTTCTGCATCTAGCTCTGAAAAAATATTTGGGCTTCTAGCAGTGTGTGGGACTTGGTCTATTAGTCCATCTATACTGACCTCCATCAGGTTGCAAATTAAAAACAATTTTTTTCTGCATCTAGCTCTGAAAAAATATTTGGGCTTCTAGCGGTGTGTGGGACTTGGTCTATTAGTCCATCTTTACTGACCTCCATCAGGTTGCAAATTAAAAATAATTTTTTTCTGCATCTAGCTCTGAAAAAATATTTGGGCTTCTAGCAGTGTGTGGGACTTGGTCTATTAGTCCATCTATACTGACCTCCATCAGGTTGCAAATTAAAAATAATTTTTTTCTTCATTTAGCTCTGAAAAAATATTTGGGCTTCTAGCAGTGTGTGGGACTTGTTCTATTAGTCCTTCTATACTGACCTCCAGCAGGTTGCAAATTGAATATAATTTTTTTCTGCATCTAGCTCTGAAAAAATAGTTGGGCTTCTAGCGGTGTGTGGGACTTGGTCTATTAGTCCATCTATACTGACCTCCATCAGGTTGCAAATTAAAAATAATTTTTTTCTGCATCTAGCTCTGAAAAAATATTTGGGCTTCTAGCAGTGTGTGGGACTTGGTCTATTAGTCCATCTATACTGACCTCCATCAGGTTGCAAATTAAAAATAATTTTTTTCTGCATCTAGCTCTGAAAAAATATTTGGGCTTCTAGCGGTGTGTGGGACTTGGTCTATTAGTCCATCTATACTGACCTCCATCAGGTTGCAAATTAAAAATATTTTTTTTCTGCATCTAGCTCTGAAAAAATATTTGGGCTTCTAGCAGTGTGTGGGACTTGGTCTATTAGTCCATCTATACTGACCTCCATCAGGTTGCAAATTAAAAATAATTTTTTTCTTCATTTAGCTCTGAAAAAATATTTGGGCTTCTAGCAGTGTGTGGGACTTGTTCTATTAGTCCTTCTATACTGACCTCCAGCAGGTTGCAAATTGAATATAATTTTTTTCTGCATCTAGCTCTGAAAAAATAGTTGGGCTTCTAGCGGTGTGTGGGACTTGGTCTATTAGTCCATCTATACTGACCTCCATCAGGTTGCAAATTAAAAATAATATTTTTCTGCATCTAGCTCTGAAAAAATATTTGGGCTTCTAGCAGTGTGTGGGACTTGGTCTATTAGTCCATCTATACTGACCTCCATCAGGTTGCAAATTAAAAATAATTTTTATCTGCATCTACAGTACCTCTGAAAAAATATTTGGGCTTCTAGCAGTGTGTGGGACTATTTGTATTAGTCCATCTATACTGACCTCCATCAGGTTGCAAATTCAAAATAATTTTTTTCTGCATCTAACCCAGCCAATAATTTTGGCCTAATACCACAGTTTGGCCACTCAGCTCTGCTCGGTTACCATCCATTGTTTTTTTGTGCAAACAACTCCAGAGTTGTGAATTAGTTAACCACCAAAATGAGTGGAAAAAGGCCTGCTGCTGGTGGAAAGGGGAATAGGCGTGTTGGGAAGGGGAAAAAAGGTTGTGTCCGTGGGGTAGGTGTTAAAGCAACAGTAACATCTGCAGAAGAAAGACCATCTTCCAGCCAAACTAAAATGTCTACTTCTTTTAGCGGACAATGTGATAAGATCCCTTTCTTACGGCCACGCCAATCGCTACAAATTCCAGATGAGGCACAAAAACAGCAGGTGCTTCAACGGATATCAAGTGCTCCTTTAAGTGGGCTCTCCTCCACATCAACTTCAACATCACAAATACTCCAGTCCTCAAAGGTGTCACCCAAATCGCACTTGCTTCCTCACAGCTCCCAAATCTCCAGCTGCCCGTCTGAGTATGAGGTAGAACAGATGGTTGAGTCTGCAGAGCTGTTTACTCATACTATAGCCTGGGAATCAGAGTTCGACTCCAGCGCTTCTGTGAATCCAGACGAGGAAATGATCTGCACTGATGCCCAGAATCTTTATGAGTCGGATCCAGGACCAGACGCAGAAGGTTCTGACCATAATGTAGACCCTCATTCCCAAACTGTAACTCCTGTTGGTGGAGACAATGAGGAAGACGATGATAAGACTCAAATACCTGATTGGAGCGACAACTTTAGTTTTTTGTCAGGGCAGGAACAGGTTGGCTCTGAGGACGACGGGTGTGATAACGCACAGGGTGATGATGATGAGGTCGGAGATCCCACTTACTGTCAACCCACAGTCAGCCAAGAGATGAGGTCAGCAGAGGAGGTGGAGGAAGATGCTAGTGACGACGATGTCAGGTTGCGCCTTCCTGGACAGAGACGTAGTACTTGAAGCACGTCAACAACTGCATCCTCAAACACAACTCTGCCTCTCACCAAAAGTCGTGGTGGCTCTTCAGGTCGCATGGGTGCTAAGCCTTGCATAGCCTGGGCATTTTTTCAGATCGATAAAGATGACCCAACTCGTGTTATCTGTAACATTTGTCAGCAAAAGCTAAGTAGAGGCCAAAAAATACATAGTTTGAGTACTTCATGCATGAACCGGCACATGGACATGAAGCATAAGTTGCAGTGGGAAGCTCAGTGTGCTACAATGCGGCCTAGCCGGCCGGGCCAATCACCGTCTGCCATATCTTGTGCATCCGCGGCCTCTTCATCCTCTGTGACTGGGGGGACAGCAGTCACACCTGTTTTGGGGCGCAGACCTGCCACCTCTTTACCCGCAACAGCCAGCGTGATTGGCAGGTCATCATTTTCTTTGGAGGTGGTAACACCAGCTGGTGTTGAGCGCTGTCCGACATCGATAGCACCACCTTTGGATCAAGGCAACCTAACATGTCCGCCTGCATCTTCCTCACAGACCGGCAGTTTGCCGGGGACACCCTTATCAACCCCGTCTAAGCACAATAGCCAGCCCTCGGTCCCTCAGATGTGGACAAGTAAAAGACCATTTCCTCCTAGCCATGAGAAAGCTAAGAGGTTGAATTTCACCATCTGCAAGCTCTTGGCTACAGAAATGCTGCCTTTCCGCCTGGTGGACACAGAGGATTTTCGAGACCTTATGTCCGTCGCAGTGCCCAAGTACCAGATGCCCAGTCGGCACTACTTCTCAAAGAAAGGTGTGCCTGCGCTCCACCAGCATGTCGCACACAACATCACCGCTTCTTTGAGAAACTCTGTGTGTGACAGGGTGCATTTCACCACAGACACTTGGACGAGTAGGCATGGACAGGGGCGTTACATGTCGCTGACTGGGCACTGGGTAACTATGGTGACAGCAGGACAAGGGGCTGTTGTCCAAGTCTTGCCGTCCCCACGAGTTGTGCGTCAATCCTCTTTATGTCAAAGTTCCTCCACTGCTTCTGCCTCCTCAACCTCCTCTCGGTCTTCCACCTGCACCCAAAGCCTGTCTGGTCATGCCACAAGCTTTCTAACTGCGCAGAAGGGATCCTGCACACCTCCTTACTATGCTGGCAGTAGGGCTCAACGTCATCAGGCGGTTTTTACATTGAAATGTCTGGGAAATGTGAGTCACACAGCTGAGGAGTTGTAGTCAGCTCTGGAGAACCAATTTCATGAATGGTTGTCTCCACTGGACCTGAAACCAGGGTAGGCCGTGTGCGACAATGCTGCAACCCTGGGTGCGGCCCTTCGCCGGGGCAATGTCACACACGTGCCTTGTATGGCTCACGTGTTGAACCTGGTTGTCCAGCAATTTTTAGCCCACTATCCCAGACTAGATGGCCTTCTGCAGAGGGCACGGTCGCTGTGTGCTCACTTCCGCCGTTCGCATCCCGCAGCTCAGCGACTTACATCTCTACAGAAGTCGTTGGGCCTGCCACTTCACCGGCTAAAATGCGATGTGCCTACCCGGTGGAATTCAACTCTGCACATGTTGCAGCGACTGTGGCAGCACCGACAAGCCCTGGTGCAATACGTTCTGACGTATAGCCTGGGCCAACGAGATTCAGAGGTGGGGCAAATCACGCTGGAGGAGTGGTCTCAGATCAGGGACCTATGCACCCTTCTTCACAGTTTTGAAATGGCGACGAAGATGTTTAGTGCTGACGATGCCATTATCAGCATGACTATTCCGGTGATTTACATGCTGGAGCACATGTTAAACAGAATTCGGAGTCAGGTGGTGGCACAAGAGGAGGTGGAGGAAGTAGAGGAGGAGGAGTTGTATGCGGAAGGGCTAACATCTGCAAGGTCCAGACGGTCGGCAGCACCAAGGCGGCAGGCATGTGAGGGTGGGGGAGATGGTTTTACCAGGGCGCATGGTAGCAGCCAAACTAGTGAGGAAGGTGCAGGAGCCCAGGAAGAAGTGGAGGACGAACTGATGGAAGACTCATCATATGAGGGAGACCTTGATCACATTTCTGTTGTGCGAGGTTGGGGGGAGAGGACAGAGGAAGGAAGCATGATTGTTACCTCGCCACCAACACAACAGGGACTTGGTGCTCCTGGATGCGCAACACACATGAGTGCCTTCTTGCTGCACTACCTGCAACATGACCCTCGAATTGTGAGAATTAGAAATAATCCTGACTACTGGGTTGCCACACTGTTAGATCCCCGGTACAAAAGTAAATTTGCAGAAATTATTCCTGCCATAGAAAGGGATGCACGCATGCAGGAGTATCAGCAGAGACTGTTGCAGAATCTTACATGTGCTTTTCCACAAAATACCAGTGGTGCACATAGTGAATCTCACAGTTCCAACTTGCCAACCGTGGGACCGTCAAGTGTTCAGCACTCAAACCGTAACAGAACCACAGTATCTGCTGGTAACATCAATTTTGCGGAATCATTTCACCACTTTTTAGCCCATCCTTTGCAAGGCCACAGGAGACAAGAAGTCTGACACATAGTCAACGCCTAGAGACGATGGTACAGGAGTATCTCCAAGTAAACATTGAAGCCACGACTGTGTCACTGGACCCTTGCTCTTTTTGGGCTTCCAATCTGGATAAATGGCCGGAGCTAGCCACTTACGCCTTGGAGATCTTGTCATGCCCCGCAGCCAGCGTTCTGTCTGAACGTGTGTTCAGCGCTGCTGGTGGTGAGCTGACAGATAAGCGCACGCGGCTCTCCACTGATAATGTAGACAGACTCACGTTCATAAAGATGAACAAATCATGGATCCGAAACGACTTTTCTACCCCTGTGTCATCCTGGGGAGAGTAAAAGCTTGATGATTGGTTAAAATCACCCTACCAACCGTTTTAAGCTTTCAAATTACTAATCATGTTTATCTGTATCTTGACTGGAAAATAATTTGGGCTTTGTAGCAGTGTGCAGCACTGATCCTATTAGGCCATCTATACTAAAGCTTCACCAGATTTAAAATTAAAAATAATTTTTAGCTGCATCTAGCCCGGAAAATAATTTTGGGGCTCCGAGATGCGCAAGGCACATAAGTGCCTTCTTGCTGCACTACCTGCAGCATGACCCTCATATTGTCAGAATTCGAAGTAATCATGACTACTGGGTTGCCACACTCTTAGATCCCCCAAATTTTTCGATCAACCTTTTCATTTTAATAAAGACCAAAAAAATGGTCATTTTTGAAATTATAAGCATTAGCACAGGGTTCCCCAACTCCAGTCCTCAAGGCCCACCAACAGGTCATGTTTTCAGGATTTCCTTAGTATTACACAGGTGATAATTCCATCACCTGCACAGGCAATAATTCCATCACCTGTGCAATACTAAGGAAATCCTGAAAACATGACCTGTTGGTGGGCCTTGAGGACTGGAGTTGGGGAACCCTGCATTAGCAGGTTGTTAGAAACTGAAATCAAACAGTTTTCAACTCAAAACTTTATTCTAGGTGATGTTACATTTTCACATAGGACCCCTTGTTCGAAAGGAGCTTCTGAACTCTCTCGTCCATTGAATTTGTCAGGTTTTGGATGGTTTCTGCTTCAATTGTTTTGCATGAGGACAGAATACCCTCCCAGAGCTGTTGCTTAGATGTGAACTGCCTCCCGCCATCATAGACACTCCTTTTAATGATGCTCCAAAGGTTCTGAATGGGGTACAGGTCAGGGGAGCATGGGGGTCACACCATAAGTTTGTCCCCTTTTATGCCCATATCAGCCAGAGATGCAGATGTTTTATGTACAGCATGAGATGGTGCATTATCATGCAGAAAAATGATCTTGCTGTGAAATACACGGTTCTTCTTCTTGAACCATGGCAGGAAGTGCTGTTTGAGAAAATCCACATACATTATGGAGTTCATCTTTAGCGCCTTCAGGGATCCTAAAGGGGCCGACAATCTCTCTCCCCATGATTCCAGCCCAAAACATTACTCCACCTCCTCCTTGTTGGCGCTGTAGCCGTGTTTGCGTGGGGTGTCCATCAACCAGCCATCCTCCACTCCATCCATCTGGACCATCGAGCGCTGCACGGCACTCATCCGTGAACAAAACAGTTTTGAAATCAGTCTTCATGTAATGTTTGGCCCACTGGAGCCGTTTCTGCTTGTGTGAAGTGGATAGAGGAGGTCGACAGGATGGTGCATGCACAGCTGCAAACCTCTGAAGGACCCTGCATCTTGTTGTTCGGGGGACGTTGGAGGCACAAGCAGCTTCAAAAACGTGTCTGCTGCTATGACAAGGCTTTTTTGCCGCTGCTCTTTCAACCTGACGTAATTGCCTGTAGGAAAGAGTCCTCAATTTGCCCTTATCAGCACGCACACGTGTGTACTGTGAATCAGCTACATACTTCTTGATTGCCAAGACACTTCATCCTGATCATCGCACAATGTTGATTGTAGTCATGCCTTGACCTAAACACTCCACAATTTGTTGCTTCTCAGCAGCCGACACATCCTTTTTCTTTCCCATTTTGGCAGAAAATGTAGGCTGCTTAATAATGTGAGAGAGCCTTCTTATGTAGTCTTGCCTTTCATTGGACACACCTGCCAAACTAATTAGCACAGGTGTCTGCAATTGCTTACAGTGATATAAAGAGCCCTGACACACATCACCATCAATGAGTTTAACTGACAAACAAACAAATTCTTCCCTTATCACTCCTAAACACTTTTTGTATAATAATTTGGAACGCAGTGTACATGTGCTTTTCCACAAAACACCAGTGGTTCACGTAGTGAATCTTACAGCTCTAACTTGCCAACCGTGGTCTGTATGGAGTTGTTCAATAAAGGGCCCAAAATTAAGATAACATAGATGGGAGAGGTCTCTATGAATAGGAATTCCTAAGTATTTGATACCCTGTGAGGGCCAGGCAAAGGGAAAGTTGGACTGGATGGAATCCTATATGGATTTGGGGAGGGAGACATCGAGGGCCTCAGACTTCGCTGCATTGATTTTAAAATTTTACCATGTAACAAAGTGATCTATTTCAGCCATAACAGCATGGATGGATATATGTGATTGAGTGATATATACTAGGACATCATCAGCAAATAGAGAGCACTTGTACTCGGTGCCTCCCACCTCAATCCACCTAATATTGGGGTTATGGCGAATTGATGAGAGCAGGTGCTCCGTCACTAGGATGTATAAGAGAGGGGACAGAGGACATCCCTGCCTTGTCCCATTGGTGATTGTGAAAGGTGATGAAAATGTTCTGACGCACCCCCTGGGCCTTGGGACACCCGGAACCGGACCCTTTTTGGTGGATGCTGGTGGTTGTAGTCTTCGTGGCGGCGACCCAGTTCCGTGGCTCAGGGCGGTCAAACCAGTGGCGGAACTATTTATGTGGTTTTCATGTTTAAATGTCCGACTACGCCACCCGTGGATTGCGGTCAGAGTGAACCGCCGCTACAGGGCAGACCACTGAGGCTGGTGTTGTGGGTGCAGCAGAGCATAGCATAACTCCCCACGGGAGGAGTATAGCCTCAGGGCAGTGTATGCGGAGGATGGGGGTGATGGTGCAGGGCAGCAGCAGTAACGACACGGAGTCAGTGATGCAGTTCAGGGCCTTTACTCACAGTTCTTATTATCCAGACCACGTCTGCAGGTAACGGCTGCCCACGTCGTACTGTGCTCACCAGGTGAGGGGCTCAGACAACTCCCAGATAACTTTGGAGCACTTCACAGGACCCCCTTTGTGTGTCCTTTGTCTGGCCTTTCTTACCAACACTTCTGTCCGGCTGCCTCGGGCCTCCTCTTGGTAAACTTGGCGCCAGTTTCCCTGACCCTATGTGGTGCCTTCCTAGCGGGTGTAGCGAGGGGCTGCGCCACATAAAATGTCAGAGCCTCCGGTTTCTAGCTGAGGGTCGTTTCCTGCCTCCACTAGTTCGGGAACCGGTCTCCCCCTTTGCCCTGACCCCTCCACGCAGGTGGATTCGGGCGTGCGGTGGCGACTCGCCCGTCCGCACCCCTGGGATCCCTTCATTCCTCGTTCCTGGAGCCTTCTCCGCTCCTCTTCCTTCCTTCTCCCTCTTCCAGGCCTGGGCCTCTGTTACTAGGCCCGCCTCCGGAGCAGAGCTCATGCAGAGCCCCTGCTCCCTGCCACTTCTGCTCAGACTTCTCTGCACTGAACTAAGATGGTGCCCACCTTTTATACTCCCTTCTCAATGCACCCAGGAACTGCTTCCTCCCTGCTCCTGCACTACAGGGTTCCCCTTCCTCAGTGTTCCCTCCCCCCACTCCAGCCAGGGACAGGGACTGTCGTGCCCATCTCAGGGGCATATTGGTCGCCCTACCCCACGGCAATGTGGTGTAATGCATGCAGGTGTCGGGTCCTGATCCACACTCCATCCTTACCTGAGAGTGAGATATCACACCTCTGGGTGAGGTGCAATACCTCTGTAGCAACTGAGCCCTCAGGGTGCTACAGTTCCATTTATCTTCAGCCTAGGTGACGTATTGCGATACAGGGCCGTGATTTTGGCTATAAAAGGGTCCCCTAGACCCCTACCTCAAGCTTTTTAAGAGAATCATATATGGCGTGCCAGGAGACTCTATGGAATGCTTTCTCAGCATCCAACGAGATTATCTAATTACAAATTTTTAACTGCATCTAGCCCAGGAAATACTTTGTGCCTAGTAGCAGTGTCTGCTAGTGAGCGGATTATCCCGGCTGTTAAGCAAGCTGCACCACCTGTAGTTTAGACACTTAATTTTTTCAAAGGAAATGCTTCGGGACCATGGGATACTTAGTGAAGAGCATCAGGAGGCACCCCAAGGCATAGGGGCTGGGACTGGCAGTAGGATGCCTTGCGGTGGACAGCCGAGCTCGATCCTTATAAAAGCTTTTTAACTGCAGCAGCTTTAGTGGACGCTACTGGAGCTGGAATTACCGCGGCTGCTGGCATGAGACTTGCCCTCCAATAGATCCTTGTAAATGGATTTAAAGTGTATTCATTCAAATTAGAGAGACAATTTAAATTAAAAAGCTTAGAGCTGCCTCCACCACAGGGGGGCTCGCTCGACCCACCAGCGGACAGGCACCAGTATTGGGAGAGGGGGGCTGGCCGTCAGGGTTCACCGCGGCTCTGGCACAAACCCGGCGACACGGAGGTGGCACGGGCAGGAGCGGACTGGCCGTGTCGGCTTCTCACTTTTTGGATTTTAGAAGGGCATGACATGCCTATATCTGTGTCTCCCCCTCCTTTTACTCTTCCACCTCTTTTATTTTCGCATGACTATATGTACTTGTCACTTTTCCATGTGTTAGTTATGTCTTCTGAGCAGTTTGTCAGCTTTTGGACACCTTTGAAGGTGTTTTCTATGTGTTTCTATGTGTTTTTGTTTGCCTGCCATTGGTTTTAACGGTGTTCGAAGGTGTTCGACGAACAGTTCGACGAACAGTTCGGCGAACACACGGGTGTTCGACGAACCGAACCGAACTCGAACACTACGGGGGTGGCTCAACACTATTTATAACATGGAGCCGTGAAAATAACATTTTCACATTTTTCCCACAAAAATGTTTTTCAGCCCCCAGTTTTGCATTTTCATAAGGGTAATAGGAGAAATTGCACCATGTAACTTGTTGTGCAATTGTACAATCTCTCCTGAGTAAGCCGATACTCCATATGTGGGGGAAAACCATTACTTGGGTGCACGGCAGGGTTCGGAAGGGAAGAAGCGCCATTTGACTTTTTGAATGTAAAATTTTCTTGAATAATTAGCGGATGTGCCCATGATGTGCCTAAACAGTGGAAAAGCCCCAAAATTGACACCATTTTGGAAACTAGACCCCTCAGGGAACTTATCTAGATGTATGTGAGCACCCTTAACCTCCAGTCGCTTCACAGAAGTTTATAACATGGAGCCCTGAAAATAAAAAAATCAAACTTTTTCCATAAAAATGGAACCTAAAAACTGTTGTGCAATTTCTCCTGAGTACGCCAATACCAAATATGTGGGGAAAATACACTGTTTGGGTACATGTCAGGGTTCAGAAGGGAAGGAGCACTGTGTGACTTTTTGAACGCAAAATTGGCTGGAATCAAGAGCTGACGCCATGTCGCATTTCGGGAGCCCCTGATGTGCCTAAATAGTGGAAACCCCCACACTTGACTCCATTTTGGAAACTAGACACCTCAAGGATTTTATCAAGGGGTATAGTGGACATTTTGAACCCAGAGGTACGACAGAATTTGATAACATTAGGTCTAGTGTTGAGCCACCCCCGTAGTGTTCGAGTTCGGTTCGGTTCGTCGAACACCCGTGTGTTCGCCGAACTGTTCGTCGAACTGTTCGTCGAACACCTTCGAACACCGTTAAAACCAATGGCAGGCAAACAAAAACACATAGAAACACATAGAAAACACCTTCAAAGGTGTCCAAAAGCTGACAAACTGCTCAGAAGACATAACTAACACATGGAAAAGTGACAAGTACATATAGTCATGCGAAAAGAAAAGAGGTGGAGGAGTAAAAGGAGGGGGAGATACAGATATAGGCATGTCATGCCCTTCTAAAATCCAAAAAGTGAGAAGCCGACACGGCCAGTCCGTTCCTGCCCGTGCCACCTCCGTGTCGCCGGGTTTGTGCCAGAGCCGCGGTGGACCCTGACGGCCAGCCCCCCTCTCCCAATACTGGTGCCTGTCCGCTGGTGGGTCGAGCGAGCCCCCCTGTGGTGGAGGCTGCTCTAAGCTTTTCAATTTAAATTGGTTCTCTAATTTGAATGAATACACTTTAAATCCTTTTACAAGGATCTATTGGAGGGCAAGTCTCATGCCAGCAGCCGCGTATTTCCAGCTCCAGTAGCGTCCACTAAAGCTGCTGCAGTTAAAAAGCGTTTATATAGATCGAGCTCGGCTGTCAACCTCAAGGCATCCTACCGCCAGTCCCAGCCCCTATGCCTTGGGGTGCCTCCTGATGCTCTTCACTGAGTATCCCATGGTCCTGAAGCATTTCCTTTGAAAAAATTAAGTGTCCAAACTACAGGTGGTGTAGCTTGCTTAACAGCCGGGATAATCCGCTGACTAGCAGACACTGCTACTAGGCACAAAGTATTTCCTGGGCTAGATGCAGTTAAAAATTTGTAATTAGATACTCTCGTTGGATGCTGAGAAAGCATTCCATAGAGTCTCCTGGCACGCCATATATTATTCTCTTAAAAAGCTTGGGGTGGGGATCTAGGGGACCCTTTTATAGCCAAAATCACGGCCCTGTATCGCAATACGTCACCTAGGCTGAAGATAAATGGAACTGTAGCACAATGAGGGCTCGGTTGCTACAGAGGTATTGCACCTCACCCAGAGGTGTGATATCTCACTCTCAGGTAAGGATGGAGTGTGGATCAGAACCCGACACCTGCATGCATTACACCACATTGCCGTGGGGCAGGGCAACCAATATGCCCCTGAGATGGGCACGACAGTCCCTGTCCCTGGCTGAAGTGGGGGGAGGGAACACTGAGGAAGGGGAACCCTGTAGTGCAGGAGCAGGGAGGAAGCAGTTCCTGGGTGCATTGAGAAGGGAGTATAAAAGGTGGGCACCATCTTAGTTCAGTGCAGAGAAGTCTGAGCAGAAGTGGCAGGGAGCAGGGGCTCTGCATGAGCTCTGCTCCGGAGGCGGGCCTAGTAACAGAGGCCCAGGCCTGGAAGAGGGAGAAGGAAGGAAGAGGAGCGGAGAAGGCTCCAGGAACGAGGAACGAAGGGATCCCAGGGGTGCGGACGGGCGAGTCGCCACCGCACGCCCGAATCCACCTGCGTGGAGGGGTCAGGCCAAAGGGGGAGACCGGTCCCCGAAACTAGTGGAGGCGGGAAACGACCCTCAGCTAGAAACCGGGGGCTGTGACATTTTATGTGGCGCAGCCCCTCGCTACACCCGCTCGGGAAGGCACCACATAGGGTCAGGGAAACTGGCGCCAAGTTTACCAAGAGGAGGCCCGAGGCAGCCGGACAGAAGGGTTGGTAAGAAAGGCCAGACAAAGGACACACAAAGGGGGTCCAGTGAAGCGCTCCAAAGTTATCTGGGAGTTGTCTGAGCCCCTCACCTGGTGAGCACAGTACGACGTGGGCAGCCGTTACCTGCAGAAGTGGTCTGGATAATAAGAACTGTGAGTAAAGGCCCTGGACTGCATCACTGACTCCGTGTTGTTACTGCTGCTGCCCTGCACCATCACCCCCATCCTCCGCATACACTGCCCTGAGGCTATACTCCTCCCGTGGGGAGTTATGCTACGCTCTGCTGCACCCACAACACCAGTCTCAGTGGTCTGCCCTGCAGCGGCGGTTCACTCTGACCGCAATCCACGGGTGGCGTAGTCGGATATTTAGACATCAAAACCACATAAATAGTTCCGCCACATGTTTGACCGCCCTGAGCCACAGAACCGGGTCGCCGCCACGGAGACTACAACCACCAGCATCCACCAAAAAGGGTCCAGCTCCGGGTGTCCCAAGGCCCAGGGGGCGCGTCAGAACATTTTCATCACCTTTCACAATCACCAATGGGACAAGGCAGGGATGTCCTCTGTCCCCTCTCTTATACATCCTAGTGACGGAGCACCTGCTCTCATCAATTCGCCATAACCCCAATATTAGGTGGATTGAGGTGGGAGGCACCGAGTACAAGTGCTCTCTATTTGCTGATGATGTCCTAGTATATATCACTCAATCACATATATCCATCCCTGCTGTTATGGCTGAAATAGATCACTTTGTTACATGGTCAAATTTTAAAATCAATGCAGCGAAGTCTGAGGCCCTCGATGTCTCACTCCCCAAATCCATACAGGATTCCATCTAGTCCAACTTTCTCTTTGCCTGGCCCTCACAGGGTATCAAATACTTAGGAATTCCTATTCATAGAGACTAGTGTTGAGCGAGCACTAAAATGCTCGGGTGCTCGAAGCTCGGGCCGAGCTCGCCGTGATACTCGGGTGCTCGACCCGAGCAACGAGCCCAATGTTAGTCTATGGGAGACTCGAGCATTTTTGCGGTGGCACCCCCGGCAGTCTTTTAAAAGCCTAACAAGTGCCCAAAACGATAGTGACAGTGCTCAAATGACATGGGGACAGCACGGGGATCGCCCCAGGAAGCATTTCTGACCCCCAGGTCACTGCTGTCAACAACGTGGTCAGAGGTATTAAGCCACTTTTACGGGCTCACAATAAAAAGTTAAAAAGCGAAAGTGAAACTTTTTTCCTGTGAAATATGTTAAGGAACATCATTTCCAGGGAAAAGACTTGTGTATAAGTTAAAATAAATGACCAAAAACGAAAATACTCCTCCACACCTTTGGCTATGTTCACACGTAGCATTTTTTATGCATTTTTGCACTTTTGTATTGCTTTCAACTATGACAAATGCATTCACCGGGAAATGTCATTTTAACATTTTACAACCTTATCTGGCCATGTGCTGTGTGACACATGCATAAAGTGCTGAAAAGACATGGGAACAGCATGGGGAAGACCCCTGGAAGCATCTCTGACTCCCAGGTCACTGTCTAAAACTGTGCCCATCATAAGTGATCCTTGCCGCATCAGAAGATGCAGACTTGCAACTCTCCCCATGCAAGTTCTAGTCCCAGGGCAGTGTTCAATTGTACCTCCCCCTTTCCTTGCAATGCAAGCGCAAGTATGCAGCCTGCCACCCACCCACCCCCAGGCTGCAATACCATGCTGCTTGCTTGCTTGAACTTGAAATTGAGCCTTTTAGGCATGTGGAGGCGGAATCTGGCCACCACGTCATGGCTGTGTTGGCGGCCTGGAATCCATACTCAGTCCCCAGCTGCCCGGCTGCCGGGTGTCCATACTCGGTCCCCAGCCGCCCCACGGCCGGGTGTCCACACACGGTCCCCAGACGCCTGGGGGCAGCCGGATGTCCATAAACGGTCCCCAGCCGCCTCTATTTCTCCTTGGAATATCCCCCCACACACTTTTCTTAGCCCGGCCTGCTTTAGGCAGCATTGGACGAGCCCACCAGAGAATCAGACTCCTCCGGTGGGCACTGACTTCTCCATCGGTGGAGTTGAGAGTGCCAAGGTGATGAGCATGATGATGATGACAGAAGTTAGCATCTGCTATGTTTTCTTTTAATGCAAGTGTAAGTGTGCAGCCTGCCACCCACCCACCCCCAGACTGCAATTCCATACTGCTAGCTTGCACTTGAAATGGGGCCTTTTAGTTTGGAGGAGGCCGAAGCTGGCCACTACCTCATGGCTGCTTCGGCAGCGAGGTATCCATACTCAGTCCCCAGCCGCCCCTATTTGTCCTGGTGTGCCTTATACATAAGATTAAGCGCGTATACCAAAAGATTACCTGTGCCATCCCCAGTGCATTTAGTGGGAAGGAGAGCCTATTCCGTGGTGGAGTGTGTGCATGCCAAACCCCTGTTCATGGTACATGCGAAGATGCCTCCCACCTTGCACCTGTCGTTGAAGACTTGCAACTATCCCCATTCAAGTCCTTGTCCCAGGGCTGTGTTCAATTGTACCTCTCCCATTCCTTGCAATGCAAGCGCAAGTATGCAGCCTGCCACCCACCCACCCCCAGGCTGCAATACGATACTGCTTGCTTGCTTGCACTTTAAATTGGGCCTTTTAGGCATGTGGAGGCGGAATCTGGCCACCACACCATGGCTGTGTCGGCGACCTGGTATCCATACTCAGTCCCCAGCCGCCTGGTGGCCGGGTGTCCCCGCTTGCTCCCCAGCTTCCAGGGGGTGGCCGGGTGTCCATACTCGGTCCCCAGCCACCCTTATTTCTCCCGGTAACCTTTCCCACACTTTTCTTAGCCTGGTCTGCTTTAGGGCAGCATTGGCCGAGCCCACCGGACTATCAGACTCCTCCGGTGGGCCCTGGCTTCTCCATCAGGGGAGTTGAGAGTGCCAAGGTGAGGAGCATAGAAGTTAGCATCTGCTTTGTTTTGTTGTAATGCAAGCGCATGTATGTAGTAGCGGCTAGGCCTGAGGTGGTCAGCGTTTTGGCGCATATCCTACCTCCTCCGAGGATTGCTGGATGTTTTCCTGCTACTATCCAAGTTCTATGACTCCCGTTAAAACAAAGCTTCAGATGATAAATGATGGATGAGGTAGTGGCAAAGGAGAAAGAGCAGGAGGAACAGGGACCATTCACGTCAATATCAGGCCAGTCAGCCAGATATGTCTTGTAGGATATGTTTCTGTAACAAAAGGAGCGGTTCGGCTACACAGTTATAGGGCATACAGTGAGTGCAATGCCTACCAAAAATTTCGAGGCACTCCAATGCCCCTTGGAAATGACATGGAGGTCAGAGGGCATTAACTAAACCTTTTTTTCCATTTATAGCAACTGGGTCTCCTGTGCACTGTTGGCCTAAGCAGTGAATGGAAGGCTTTCCAAAAATTATGAGGACCTGCAATGCCCCTTACAAGAGCCATGTGTGGCACCACAGGGGTCTGGTCACCACAGTAATAGAGATATTACGTCGGAGAGCAAGTGGGAGGTTTCCTGGTCAGGATCCCTTAAACATGCAACATCCTCCTGCCCCAGTCCTGGGAGGGGAGAATTCTGCCCTTATAAACTGGATCTGGGGCGGGGTTGAGTGAGTCAGAGAACAGAGAACAGTCAGAGTCAGAGTGAGAGCAAGGGAAAGTAACAGCAAGGAGCTCTGTAGGAGCTAGGAGCTAAAGACCAGGGGCTGGAAGCTGAGCAGAGCTCGCCCTGGCAGAAGACAATAGGAACCGGACACAGGAGTCCGAGGCTGTGAGGACTTATATATCCTGCAGCAGAAACCAGTCAGCAGGGGATTTCAGGTCCTCTGGCCATAGAAGCCCGGAGGCTCAGTCACAAGCAAGGGACCAGCACAGCCGTCGTGGAGCGGAGGCTAACAGAAGGCCCCAAGTCACCAGCCATACGGGTGAGCACTACACGGTACACTCAGGGACGTGTACTACTTCTACCCGCTTACAGCAAGGTAGACAGGGAGAGTGCAGACAGACGGGGAGGCCTACAACTCCACCTGGCCAGGGGAACTCCTGCTTGCTCACAGACTGACCAGGCCTCTTATGCTAGCCAGTACGACCGGGAGGGTCTACCTTATAATCATCAGTAAAGACCCTGAACTGCACTGCAAAGACTCTGAGTCATTCCTGCTGCGCTCGTGCACCATCATCCCCATCATCCACACTCACTGCCCTGAGGCTATACTCCTCCCATGGGGAGTTATCCCATTCTCTGCTGCGCACACAACACCAGCCTCAGCTGTCTGCCTCGCAACGGTGGTACTCCCTGACTGCAATCCACGGATGGCGCAGTCGGACAATTAACCTCAAAACCTAAGAAAGACTGCCACTGGTTTGACCAGCCTGAGCCACGGGACTGGGTCACCGCCACGGAGACTACAGACCCCAAAGACCCGGCACCGGGTATCTCACACATGTGAACACATGGCCCAGGGGGCGCGTCACATGCAGTACAGCATATTACAAATATAAGTCCCATTATTGGGGAGAGGGTGTCCCATATTATTTGCTTATGCTTTCCAAGCAAAAGCTGCCAAAAATTAGGACGGAGCAACTTGCAATGCCCCTTACAAGAGCCATGCAGTACAGCATATTACAAACATAAGTCCTATTATTGGGGAGTGGGTGTCCCATAGTATTTGCTTATGCTTTCCAAGCAAAAGCTGCCAAAAATCAGGACGGAGCAACTTGCAATGCCCCTTACAAGAGCCATGCAGTACAGCATATTACAAACATAAGTCCCATTATTGGGGAGTGGGTCTCCCATAGTATTTGCTTATGCTTTCCAAGCAAAATCTGCCAAAAATTAGGACGGAGAAACTTGCAATGCCCCTTACAAGAGCCATGCAGTACAGCATATTACAAACATAAGTCCCATTATTGGGGAGTGGGTCTCCCATAGTATTTGCTTATGCTTTCCAAGCAAAAGCTGCCAAAAATCAGGACAGAGCAACTTGCAATGCCCCTTGCAAGAGCCATGCAGTACAGCATATAACAAACATAAGTCCCATTATTGGGGAGTGGGTCTCCCATAGTATTTGCTTATGCTTTCCAAGCAAAAGCTGCCAAAAATTAGGACGGAGCAACTTGCAATGCCCCTTACAAGAGCCATGCAGTACAGCATATTACAAACATAAGTCCCATTATTGGGGAGTGGGTTTCCCATAGTATTTGCTTATGCTTTCCAAGCAAAAGCTGCCAAAAATTAGGACGGAGCAACTTGCAATGCCCCTTACAAGAGCCATGCAGTACAGCATATTACAAACATAAGTCCCATTATTGGGGAGTGGGTCTCCCATAGTATTTGCTTATGCTTTCCAAGCAAAAGCTGCCAAAAATTAGGACGGAGAAACTTGCAATGCCCCTTACAAGAGCCATGCAGTACAGCATATTACAAACATAAGTCCCATTATTGGGGAGTGGGTCTCCCATAGTATTTGCTTATGCTTTCTAAGCAAAAGCTGCCAAAAATCAGGATGGAGCAACTTGCAATGCCCCTTGCAAGAGCCATGCAGTACAGCATATTACAAACATAAGTCCCAATATTGGGGAGTGGGTCTCCCATAGTATTTGCTTATGCTTTCCAAGCAAAAGCTGCCAAAAATCAGGACGGAGCAACTTGCAATGCCCCTTACAGAGCCATGCAGTACAGCATATTACAAACATAAGTCCCATTATTGGGGAGTGGGTGTCCCATAGTATTTGCTTATGCCTTGCAAGCAAAAGCTGCCAAAAATAAGGATGGAGGAACTTTCAATGCTGGCACCCTGATGGTATAGTGGTGGTGGAGGCTGAGGATAAGGAGAAGAAGATAAAACAGCCGAAACGAGGAAGCGTATACCCATGTGTGGGTGTGAAGCGGTGCATGTGAATACACCTGCCGAAATAACACAGTGGATTTGACTTTATGTTACTCTGCTGTCATTTGGTGGTGATGAGAAGTCTGGCCCAATCCAGCCCTTGTTCATTTTGATAAGGGTCAGCTTGTCAGCACTGTCAGTTGACAGACGAGTGCGCTTATCAGTTATAATTCCCCCAGCGGCACTAAAAACACGCTCCGATAACACGCTAGCGGCAGGGCAGGCCAGGACCTCCAAGGCGTACAGAGCGAGTTCATTCCAAGTGTCCAGCTTGGATACCCAATAATTAAAAGGCACAGAGGAATCACGGAGGATGCTGGTACGGTCGACAAGGTACTCCCTCTCCATCTTTTGAAACTTTCCACTCCTTGTGAGAGTACCCCGCGCCTCAGGGCCTGTAAGCTGGGCTGGTGTCAGAAAACTGTCCCAGAACATTGACAGTGTTCCCCTGCCTCTGCTGGATTGGAGTTGCATCTCTCTCGCCTGTACGCCTTGGTTGGGCAACGAACTGTGACCTCTGCAGCTAGAGTGTTCAGATGGGAATTTTTTTAAGAGTTCTGCAGCAAGGGCCTTCCATTTTTGTAGACCTCTCCACCTCAGGAATAAGAGAGTGAAAGTTCTCCTTGTAGCGGGGGTCTACAAGTGTCACCAACCAGTAATGACTGTCACCCAACATTTTCACAACGCGAGGGTCACGGTTAAGGCAGAGTAACATAAAGTCAGCCATGCGTGCCAGACTGGTAACGGGCAAGATTTCCGTGTCCTCACCAAGATGACGACTGACCATGCTCTCCTCCTCCTCCTCCTCTTCCTCCTCCCCCCTGTCCTCAGGCCACCCACGCTGAACCGACGGTATGACACTTGTACAGGTACTACCGTCTACAACGCATGATAGCAGCTCCTGTTCTTCCTCCTCCTCCTCCTCCTCCTCTCCCTCATTGTCCCCCAATGCACATTGGGATGAGATGAGGCTGGGCTGTGTGTAATCGCCCGCTACGGCTTCTTGATCCATCTCATCATACTCTGGCTGCAATGCCTTCTCTTTAATTCTCTGCAGAGAGCGTTGCAAAAGACAGACAAGTGGGATGTTGACACTAATGATGGCGTCATCGCCATTCACCATCTTGGTGGCCTCCTCAAAGTTTGTCAGGATAGTACATATGTCAGACATCCACGTCCACTCCTGAGGTCTTATGTGTGGAGTCTGACCTGAATATCGACGGCCTTGTTGCAGCTGGTACTCCACAACTGCTCTCTTCTGCTCACAAATCCTTTGCAACATGTGGAGGGTAGAGTTCCAACGTGTGGGGACATCACACACCAGTCGGTGTGCCGGAAGCTGCAAACGCTCCTGCAACACAGCAAGGGCGGCAGAAGCTGTAGCCGACTTGCGAAAATGAGCTGACAGGCGGCGTACTTTCACGAGCAGATCTGGCAACTCGGGGTACGATTTAAGAAACCGCTGAACCACGAGGTTAAGCACATGAGCCAGGCATGGTACGTGTGTGATCTCACCTCGCCTCAGAGCCGCCACCACGTTACGGCCATTGTCACACATGACCATGCTGGGATGTAGGTTTAGCAGTCTCAGCCACAGATCTGCCTGCTCTTTCACAGCTGTCCACAACTCACAAGCAGTGTGAGGTTTATCACCTAAGCTTATGAGTTTCAGCACAGCCTGTTGCCGCTTGGCGGAGGCAGTACTGCAATGCTTCCAGCTTGTAACTGATGTGGTGAAATCTGACATCGAGGCTGAACATGAGGAGGAGGAGAAGGAGGAGGATGCGCAGGAGCTGTACACTGTGGGGGCAACTCTGACTGACATAGGGCCCGCAATCCTCGGTATGGGGAGGATGTGTTCCGTCCCAAGGTCCGACTCGGTCCCAGCTTCCACTATGTTTACCCAATGTGCCGTCAGAGAGATGTACCGTCCCTGGCCACAAGCACTTGTCCACGTGTCCGTTGTCAGGTGGACTCTCCCAGTAACTGCGTTGTTGAGGGCACGGCAGATGCTTTGGGACACGTGCTTGTGTAGTGCGGGGATGGCACACCGGGCAAAATAGTGTCGGCTGGGGACCGAGTACCGAGGGATGGCCACCGCCATAAGATTGCGGAAGGATTCCGTATCCACCAGCCTAAAAGGCAGCATTTCCAATGCAAGCAGTCGTGAAATGTGCGAATTTAGGACTGTGGCCTGTGGGGCATCAGCTGTGAATTTCCGCTTTCGTTCAAAGGTCTGGGATATGGACAATTGAACGCTGCGGTGGGACGTGGACGTGGACGTTGATGCTGTTTCTTGAGAAACTGCCATAACAAGTGAAGACTGAGAGGAGGGGGCATCTTTACATTCAGTATGGACAGGGGATTGCTTTGCACACACAACAGGGGGTTCTATTGCACGCACAACAGTGGAAGAAGCAGTGGTGACACCCGCTGACACTGGTCGTGGACCCTGGGTTTCGCCCCACAAAGTCGGGTGCTTTGCTGCCATGTGCCTGATCATGCTGGTGGTGGTCAGGCTGGTAGTTTTGTCACCCCTGCTGATGCTGGCATGGCAGGTGGAACATATGGCCTTTTTGGGGTTATCAGCAGAGTCTTTAAAAAAATTCCAGACTCTGGAAGACCTACCGCTTGTACTGGCAACGTCCCTCGTGTTGGTGTTACGTGGAACTGTTGCCTGCCTTCTGTCTGCGGCCACCACACTCCTTCTTCCTGCCTGTTGGGTTACTCTGCCTCCCTCCTCCTGTGTGCTGTTGGCCTCACTCTGCATGTCCTCCTTCCACGATGGGTAAGTTACTAGATCATCCACCACCTCCTCCTCTTCCACTTGCGCACCATGATCCTCCTCCTCACTTCCTGGCAATTGTGTCTCATCATCGTCCACCTCTTGTGACAAATATGGAAATGGACCAGTGAACAGCTCTTCAGATTGTCCAAGTGTGGAATCACTTGCTGTCTGACGACACTCGGCATGGTGGGAGGAAGGAGCATCAGGGTGAGGAGGAGTATGCAGTCGAGACTCACGGCTACTAAGAGTTGACCGTGTGGAAGACAGACCGGAGGTGGTGGTGCCCAGGTAACTGGAAGTATTATCTGCTATCCAATTAATAACCTGTTCACACTGATCAGTTCTCAATACTGGTGTTGTTCTGTGCTTCCCTAGTAATTCGGTCAAGAAGTGGGAGCGAGAAGATGTGGCTGTTGGTTGTGGCACATTTTCACCTTGGCCACGGCCCCGTCCTGTGCACGAACCATCACCAGAATGTCCAATTCCACGTCCCTTGCCACGCGCCTTGCCCATTGTAAATGAAGTAAAATAGCTTACACTTGCACTATCAATGGAAAAAGGGTAATAAAGAGTAGATTAGAACCGTGGAAGAGGGAAACCACAGTTATTGTTTACTGGGGTATACCACACTTTTTTAAATAGAGATATTTGCGGCTGAACAGTGAGCGACACACTCAAACTGCTTTTTTTTAACATACCAAAGGCCCAAAACTGGATAGTACAGCGATTTGACCCGTGGAACTGCGAAACCACACTAAGATGTCGGGCCTACACAAGACTATTTTCAACAGATTTATTTTTGTGTCACAACAGTCAGGAGACACTACTGTTTTTCTTTACGGAAAAAACTACCAAAAGCTGAATAATAGAGATTTTTTACCGTGGGATGGCAAAACGACAGTAATTGTTTACTGGGGTATACCACACTTTTTTAAATAGAGATATTTGCGGCTGAACAGTGAGCGACGCACTCAAACTGCTTTTTTTTTTAGATACCAAAGGCCCAAAACTGGATAGTACAGCGATTTGACCCGTGAAACTGCGAAACCACACTGGGATGTCGGGCCTACACAAGACTATTTTCAACAGATATATTTTTGTGTCACAACAGTCAGGAGACACTACTGTTTTTCTTTATGGAAAAAACTACCAAAAGCTGAATAATAGAGATATTTTACCGTGGGATGGCAAAACCACAGTTATTGTTTACTGAGGTATACCACACTTTTTTAAATAGAGATATTTGCGGCTGAACAGTGAGCGACACACTCAAACTGCTTTTTTTTTTAGATACCAAAGGCCCAAAACTGGATAGTACAGCGATTTGACCCGTGGAACTGCGAAACCACACTGGGATGTCGGGCCTACACAAGACTATTTTCAACAGATATATTTTTGTGTCACAACAGTCAGGAGACACTACTGTTTTTCTTTATGGAAAAAACTACCAAAAGCTGAATAATAGAGATTTTTTACCGTGGGATGGCAAAACCACAGTTATTGTTTACTGGAGTATACCACACTTTTTTAAATAGAGATATTTGCGGCTGAACAGTGAGCGATACACTCAAACTGTTTTTTTTTAGATACAAATGGCCCAAAATGGATAATACAGAGGTTTGAACTGTGGAAGTGCAAAACAACACTTCTTTTTCTCTAGCCTACACCAGACTATTTTCAACAGTTATATTTGTGTCTGAAAAATCAGAGACACGCTTTTTTTTGGGGGGGGGGGGGGACTCACCAAAAGGTTAATAAGACGGGTATTTGTACAGTGTGAAGGAGGAAAAAAAAGGAGGATTTAGATGGAAAAAAAAGGATTTTTCCTGGCCCCCGACACCTGGTGCTAAGTCCAGCAATTTCAGCAACAGGAGCACACAGGACTGTAACGCAGCGTTTGCTGGTATAACCACTGTGTCTCCTATACAGCCCGCCTGCCTGGTATCTGGGATGGATATTAGTCCTGAAAAGGACTGCTTGTTTGTTCTGGCAGCCTCTACAGACCCTACACTAACTATTTTGCAGTTTATATCTCTCCCTAAATCAGCAGCGCTGTCCCTACACTGTCTAATCCGGAGCGACTGTGTCCAAGATGGCGGCGTCCGGTTTTAAATACTCGAGGTGACGCTGTGCAAATCAATGTAATGCCCACAACCAACATGGCTGCAGCATTACAGTGACTGGCTGGCAATCCCTGCATGTTCATTGGCTCTGGCCCCAGTCACAGAGGATGAAGAAGCCGCGGATGCACAAGATGTAGCAGATGGCGATTGGCCCGGCCGGCTAGGCCGCATTGTAGCACAGTGAGCTTCCCACTGCAACTTATGCTTCATGTTCATGTGCCGGTTCATGCATGAAGTACTCAAACTATGTAATTTTTGACCTCTACTTAGCTTTTTCTGACAAATGTTACAGATAACACGAGTTGTGTCATCTTTATCGATCTGAAAAAATGCCCAGGCTATGCAACGCTTAGCACCCATGCGACCTGAAGAGCCACCACGACTTGTGGTGAGAGTCAGAGTTGTGTTTGAGGATGCAGTTGTTGGCGTTCTTCCAGTACTACGTCTCTGTCCAGGAAGGCGCAACCTGACCTCGTCGTCACTAGCATTCTCCTCCACCTCCTCTGCTGACCTCATCTCTTGGCTGACTGTGGGTTGACAGTAAGTGGGATCTCCAACCTCATCATCATCACCCTGTGTGTTATCACACCCGTCGTCCTCAGAGCCAACCTGTTCCTGCCCTGACAAAAAACTAAATTTGTCGCTCCAATCAGGTATTTGAGTCTCATCATCGTCTTCCTCATTGTCTCCACCAACAGGAGTTACAGTTTGGGAATGAGGGTCTACATTATGGTCATAACCTTCTGCGTCTGGTCCTGGATCCGACTCATAAAGATTCTGGGCATCAGTGCAGATCATTTCCTCGTCTGGATTCACAGAAGCGCTGGAGCCGACCTCTGATTCCCAGGCTATAGTATGAGTAAACAGCTCTGCAGACTCAACCATCTGTTCTACCTCATACTCAGACGGGCAGCTGGAGATTTGGGAGCAGTGAGGAAGCAAGTGCGATTGGGGTGACACCACTGAGGACTGGAGTATTTGTGATGTTGAAGTTGATGTGGAGGAGAGCCCACTTAAAGGAGCACTTGATATCCATTGAAGCACCTGCTGTTTTTGTGCCTCATCTGGAATTTGTAGCGATTGGCGTGGCCGTAAGAAAGGGATCTCATTGTCCGCTAAAAGAAATAGACATTTTAGTTTGGCTGGAAGATGGTCTTTCTTCTGCAGATGTTACTGTTGCTTTAACACCTACCCCACGGACACAACCTTTTTTCCCCTTCCCAACACGCCTATTCCCCTTTCCACCAGCAGCAGGCCTTTTTCCACTCATTTTGGTGGTTAACTAATTCACAACTCTGGAGTTGTTTGCACAAAAAACAATGGATGGGAACTGAGCAGAGCTGAGTGGCCAAACTGTGGTATTGGGCCAAAACTATTGGCTGGGTTAGATGCAGAAAAACATTATATTCAATTTGCAACCTGATGGAGGTCAGTATAGATGGACTAATAGAACAAGACCCACACACTGCTAGAAGCCCAAATATTTTTTCAGAGCTAGATGCAGATACAAATTATTTTTAATTTGCAACCTGATGGAGGTCAGTATAGATGGACTAATAGACCAAGTCCCACACACTGCTAGAAGCCCAAATATTTTTTCAGAGCTAGATGCAGAAAAAAATTATATTCAATTTGCAACCTGGTGGAGGTCAGTATAGATGGACTAATAGAACAAGTCCCACACACTGCTAGAAGCCCAAATATTTTTTCAGAGCTAGATGCAGATAAAAATTATTTTTAATTTGCAACCTGATGGAGGTCAGTATAGATGGACTAATAGACCAAGTCCCACACACTGCTAGAAGCCCAAATATTTTTTCAGAGCTAGATGCAGAAAAAAATTATATTCAATTTGCAACCTGATGGAGGTCAGTATAGATGGACTAATAGACCGAGTTCCACACACTGCTAGAAGCCCAAATATTTTTTCAGACCTAGATGCAGAAAAAAATTATATTCAGTTTGCAACCTGATGGAGGTCAGTATAGATGGACTAATAGACCAAGTCCAACACACTGCTAGAAGCCCAAATATTTTTTCAGAGCTTGATGCAGATAAAAATTATTTTTAATTTGCAACCTGATGGAGGTCAGTATAGATGGACTAATAGAACAAGTCCCACACACTGCTAGAGGCCCAAAAATATTTTTGTAGAGCTAGATGCAGAAAAAAATTTATATTCAATTTGCAACCTGATGGAGGTCAGTATAGATGGACTAATAGAACAAGTCCCACACACTGCTAAAAGCCCAAATATTTTTTCAGAGCTAGATGCAGAAAAAAATTATATTCAATTTGCAACCTGGTGGAGGTCATTATCGATGGACTAATAGAACAAGTCCCACACACTGCTAGAAGCCCAAATATTTTTTCAGAGCTTGATGCAGATAAAAATTATTTTTAATTTGCAACCTGATGGAGGTCAGTATAGATGGACTAATAGAACAAGTCCCACACACTGCTAGAGGCCCAAATATTTTTGTAGAGCTAGATGCAGAAAAAAATTTATATTCAATTTGCAACCTGATGGAGGTCAGTATAGATGGACTAATAGAACAAGTCCCACACACTGCTAGAAGCCCAAATATTTTTTCAGAGCTAGATGCAGAAAAAAATTATATTCAATTTGCAACCTGGTGGAGGTCATTATCGATGGACTAATAGAACAAGTCCCACACACTGCTAGAAGCCCAAATATTTTTTCAGAGCTAGATGCAGAGAAAAATTATTTTTAATTTGCAACCTGATGGAGGTCAGTATAGATGGACTAATAGACCAAGTCCCACACACTGCTAGAAGCCCAAATATTTTTTCAGAGCTAGATGCAGAAAAAAATTACATTCAATTTGCAACCTGAGGGAGATCAGTATAGATGGACTAATAGACCAAGTCCCACACACTGCTAGAAGCCCAAATATTTTTTCAGAGCTAGATGCAGATAAAAATTATTTTTAACTTGCAACCTGATGGAGGTCAGTATAGATGGACTAATAGAACAAGTCCCCCACACTGCTAGAAGCCCAAATATTTTTTCAGAGCTAGATGCAGATAAGAATTATTTTTTATTTGCAACCTGATGGAGGTCAGTTTAGATGGACTAATAGAACAAGTCCCACACACTGCTAGAAGCCCAAATATTTTTTCAGAGCTAGATGCAGAAAAAAATTATATTCAATTTGCAACCTGCTGGAGGTCAGTATAGATGGACTAATAGAACAAGTCCCACACACTGCTAGAAGCCCAAATATTTTTTCAGACCTAGATGCAGAAAAAAATTATATTCAATTTGCAACCTGATGGAGGTCAGTATAGATGGACTAATAGACCAAGTCCCACACACTGCTAGAAGCCCAAATATTTTTTCAGAGCTAGATGCAGATAAAAATTATTTTTCATTTGCAACCTGATGGAGGTCAGTATAGATGGACTAATAGAACAAGTGCCACACACTACTAGAAGCCCAAATATTTTTTCAGAGCTAGATGCAGAAAAAAATTATATTCAATTTGCAACTTGGTGGAGGTCAGTATAGATTGACTAATAGAACAAGTCCTACACACTGCTAGAAGCCCAAATATTTTTTCAGAGCTAGATGCAGATAAAAATTATTTTTAATTTGCAACCTGATGGAGGTCTGTATAGATGGACTAATAGACCAAGTCCCACACACTGCTAGAAGCCCAAATATTTTTTTAGAGCTAGATGCAGAAAAAAATTATATTCAATTTGCAACCTGGTGGAGGTCAGTATAGATGGACTAATAGAACAAGTCCCACACACTGCTAGAAGCCCAAATATTTTTTCAGAGCTAGATGCAGAAAAAAATTATATTCAATTTGCAACCTGGTGGAGGTCAGTATAGATGGACTAATAGAACAAGTCCCACACACTGCTAGAAGCCCAAATATTTTTTCAGAGCTAGATGCAGAAAAAAATTATATTGAATTTAGAACCTGATGGAGGTCAGTATAGATGGACTAATAGACCAAGTCCCACACACTGCTAGAAGCCCAAATATTTTTTCAGAGCTAGATGCAGAAAAAAATTATATTCAATTTGCAACCTGGTGGAGGTCAGTATAGATGGACTAATAGAACAAGTCCCACACACTGCTAGAAGCCCAAATATTTTTTAAGAGCTAGATGCAGAAAACAATTATATTCAATTTGCAACCTGATGGAGGTCAGTATAGATGGACTAATAGAATGATGCTATGCCCAAAAGGTTTTACTTCACTAGGTGCAGTAAAAAATTGGTATTCTATACACAGGTGGTGTAGCTTGCAACACAGATAGGCTACTCCACTGACTAACACACTCTGCAATAGGCCAAAAAGGATTAGCTTTGCTAGATTTAGCCAAATGCTGTGAAAAAAACTTGCACAGCACTGGCACAGACCTACTTGGCAAAAACTGATAGGAACTAATGTAACTTAGTCCTAAAAAGGACTGCAATTACTATTAGTCTTTACTCCCAACCTATCTATTTAAGAGCACAGAACTGCCTGATAAAAGTCATAGGAAATGCTTTAACCTAGTCCTTAAAAGGACTGCAATCACAACTATTCCTTACTCCCAAGCTATCAGTAGATTTGTGCGAAAATTGGCTTGAAATTAACAAGGTATAGCACACACAGCAACAGCGGTGCCGTCTAACACGCAGCTGCAGCAGTGAGAAAATGGTGGCGACGGGGAAAATGGCTGGGTCTTATAGGGCAAGGACATGTGACATACACTGCCAATGACACATGCCCTTGCTTGTGTGAAAAAAAGCACTTCGCTCCATGTGTGCGCTGCTGATAGGCTGACAGACTGCACCTCCCCACTGTAAATGCGGGAAAGAGAAAAAAAAATGGCGAACTTCATTATTCCTACAGAGATCAATCCCCTGCCCCTCCCCCCGCCCCGCTGTACGCTCAAACTGTGTATTAACATAAATTTTCATCATTACTGAGAAAAAATCCAGTTATGATTTTGGTGCACGAACAGTTATCGAACATAACCTCGAACAGCCGAATTTTTTTCAAATCGTTCGTGTTCGCCGAACGGCTCGAACACCGCCCAAAACAGCTCGAATTTGAGATTGGCAAACAGTTCGAGTCGAACAACGCTCATCTCTAATTATGTCATCATATTGAATAAGTTCTCATTAGTCTTGAGCTCAAAGTGCTCGCTACTTGAGTTTGCATCCTGCACTCGAGTATGCACCATGTATCACGGGTGCTCGAGTGACATGTTCGAGTCCCCGCCCCGCATGTTTCACGGTTTTTAGACTCCCAAAAAAAACATGCGGGGAACGCTCGTGCATGGCAAGCGATATCAGGAAAAAATTTTTGGCCGCGAAGCATATCAAGGCAGAGACTCGAGCATGTCACTTGAACACCAGCGATACTCAGGCCATACCCAAGCACCCGATGCAAACTCAAGTAGCGAGCACTTGCGCTCATCACTGGTTGCCATATCATTATCTTTTTTATTTTTCTTTACTTTTGAAAAAATCCCAACCCTATCCCAACCCTAATTCAACCCTAACCCTAGCCCAACCCTAACCCCCAACCCGAACCCTAACACTAGCCCAACCCTAACCCTAGCCCAACCCTAACCCTAGCCCATCCCTAACCCTAGCTCAATCCTAACCCTAGCCCAACCCTAACCCTAACCCTAGCACAACCCTAACCCCAACCCTAATACAACCGCAACTCTAACCCTAGCTCAACCTTAACCCTAGCTCAACCCTAACCCTAGCCCAACCCTAACCCTAGCACAACCCTAACCCTAGCATCACATATTTTGATAGCTATAATTTTTGCCATATTTTGTCCGACAGAGTCATGTGATGGCTTGTTTTTTGCAGGACAAGTTGACGTTTTTATTGGTACCATTTTCGGGCATGTGACATTTTTTGATCACTTTCTTTTCCGATTTTTTGGGAGGCAGACTAAACAAAAAACAGCAATTCCAGAATTGCTTTTTTTTTTTTTTTTTTTTCATGCCACTCCGCGTGTGGTAAAATTTATAAGGTAGCTTTATTCTTCAGATCAGTACGTTTACAGTGGTACGGCATTGATATTTTTTTTTATGTTTTGGCGCTTTTACACAATAAAAATTTTTTTGTATCGCTTTATTCTGAGAGCTATAACTTTTATATTTTTAGGATGATGGAGCTGTATGGTGGCTTGTTTTTTGCAGGAGAAGATGAAGTTTTCAGCAGTACCATTTTTATTTACATTTGTCTTTTTGATCGCGTGTTACTCCATTTTTTGTTTGGCGGTATGATGATAAAGTATTGTTTTTTGCTGTGTTTTTTATTTATTTATTTTTTTAACGTGTTAAATAAAGGGGTTAACTAGTGGGACAGTTTTATAGGTCAGGTCGTTTTGGACTCGGCGATACCAAATATGTGTACTTTTATTGTTTTTTTTTGTTTTTTTTTCATAATAAATAAATATTATGGGTACAATATATTTTTATTTTTTGGGAATTATTTTTTCATTTTTTTTATATTTTTAGTTTAATTTTTTTTTTTTTTCACTTTACTACACTTTTTTTTACTTTTACACATTGTCCCACTATGGGACTTTCACTTTTTGCAGCCTGATCGGCTGTATAGCACAAAGAGCAGCAGATCCCTATACCATGCAGCCTGTCAACTTTGATCACAGCATTGCATGGGTTAATGTGCAGGGAGCGTTGCGGGACCACTCCCTGCACAGAGCACCAGGTGTCAGCTGTGACAATCAGCTGACACACGGCGGCGGTCGTCCCTCACCGCTTGTGTGCGGGCACGATCACATTGTAAGGCAGTGCTAGTCATCATACTGGGGGATACTCGCTGCACCGGGTCAATTAAAGCACACCAGCCACGTTTTTCAGTTTTCACACTTCAGCAGTTTATTCCACTTCATAACTGCTTATCACACAGTCCATCTTAGTAGCTCACCGGCATATTACACACATAACATTTGGGAGCCTTTCCAGCGACAGACACGTCCACTTGGCTCCAGTTACAGCCCTTAGCTAGGCAACAACATAAATGTCCATATAACGCAGTGTTTTTACCTTTGGCGGGTTTTAGCTGCTTCAGGTTTATTCTGCCACCACTGTGGCTTTATGGCTTCCCAGATGGGGGTCTCCAGCCCTCGTACTATCCAAGGCTACTGGTATGCTTACACAGCCAACATCCAGCCTCCGCCTTTCAGGCTCTTGCCTTCCAAGCCTCCGGCCCTCCAAGGCTACTGGGATCGCTTACACAGCTAAGGATCCAGCCTCCGCCTTTCAGGCTTCAATAGGCCTCACTCTCTAGCGGTGTCCCACACAGGAACAGGCCTCAGGCCTTACACACCCGGTCTCAAGACTACCAGGGTTTATATATCCTGTAGTACACACCCACAGGACCTGTGCTGATGTCACAGTCATGTGATCAGACATTCTGTGTGCACAGGTCCTGTACTATGTCACAGTCATGTGACCAGTCACCTGAGGGGGAAGGCACATGGTCAGCCCAAAACACATCCTGGACCATTACAGTAATGCCAAGCAAGCCGCTGCATTACAGAATTATGCGTAATAGTACGTAGCTGGTCCATAAATCCCAGGGCACAGCTACGTACTATTACTGACGTCGTCAGAAAGAGGTTAAAATTAGAGGGAGTGGGGAAAAAAGGGAAGGGGGGGAGTGAAAAAGGGAAAGAGATGAGTCAAGGAAGTATATACAAACAAATTTCATTATGTTGCATTCTGATATCTTGTATCTTTTTACAGTAGCGACTTAATGAATAAGGCCTATTATGTGGCCGAAACGTCTACTGTCGCCCTCACTTATTGTCGCCTCTATGTCTATGGTTTGGTAAATTGTTTTTCCTGTTAATAAATGAACACTGCAACTATTCTATGAGTGTGTGATGAATTAATCTTTTGCATTGTCCGGGCACTACTGGCCCATTCCATCAGCACCTCTCTATATTGACTGAGTGCACGCTAATTATCCACTTAAGGACTATCACTGCATAGGCAAACAGTATGACAGACACACTTCCTAATAATGGGAGCATTGTTTTCAGGAGGCCCTCCGACCTCTACGTCTCTTGCAAGGGGCATTGGAGTTCCTCCATATTTTTAACTGCCGTTGCTTCACTGCATAGGCAAACAGTATGGGAGACCCACTTCCAAATAATGGGAACATTGTTTTCAGGAGGTTCTCCGACCTCTACTTCTCTTGCAAGGGGCATTGCAGTTCCTCCAAATGTTTGGCAACCATTGCTTCACTGAATAGGCAAACAGTATGAAAGACACACTTCCTAATAATGGGAACATTGTTTTCAGGAGGCCTTCTGACCTCTACTTCTCTTGCAAGGTGCATTGGAGTGCCTCCAAATTCTTGACAGCCATTGCAGTCACTGGATAGGCAAACAGTATGAGAGACCCTCTCCTTTTTAATGGGAATATATCATTACTGAGGCCCACCTCTATATGTTTTTAAATTATTAGTGGGGTTTTCCTAAATTTTGGCAGCGGTTGGACTCACTGCATACCCTATAACTGTATAGCAGACCCTTTACTTTCTAATGGGAACATGTCGTTTCTGTGGCCCAGCTCTATGTGTCTTTAAATTCTTAGTAGGGCTTTTCCTAAATTTTGGCAGCCGTTCCATTCACTTCATACCCTTTAACTGAATTGCAGGCCCTTTCCTTTCTAATTGGAACTTGTCATACTTGTTACTGTGGCCCAGCTCTGTGTCTTTAAATTGTTAGGGTTTTTTTTCCTAAATTTTGGCAGGCGTTGGACTCACTGCATACCCTATAACTGAATAGCAGAACCTCTCCTTTCTAATGGGAACATGTCGTTACTGTGGCCCAGCTCTGTGTGTCTTTAAATTGTGAGTGGGGTTTTTCCCAAATTTTGGCAGCCCTTGCAGTCACAGCATTGGCATTACCACTATAGGAGACCCGCTCCTTTATAAAGGGAACATTTTTTTTTACTCTGACCCTCCTCTATGTCTCTTCAAAGGGGTATTGGGTTGCGTCCAAATTTTTGGACGCATACACAATAACAGTATAGGAGACCCACTCGTTCCCGCTCAATCCAGTTTTTCTAGCGATTTTTTGAAAGTCGCACCAAAGGAGATCCGTGGGAGAGACTTGAGAGAGAGCAGCGACACCTCGTTAACAACTAACTACATTGTGTCACCCTTACAGAGTACCTGAAAACACAATGTATTCCGAGGGGGTTGAGGGTAAAATTGCGACCGACGCTATTTTCAAATAACACTGAGTATACAACAAGATTTGAACAAACTTTGAACAAATGCTTTTTGACTTAATGACACTGACTGTTGATTTTATGAATAAGACCATTGTTACGACGAAGGAAGAGATCAAGAATATAGAGACCCAGCTACTGACGACCACTAATCCTGAGGAATACGCTAGCCTACAAGGCAAGATCAAGACCAATATCGAGAACCACCGACGCGAGGAAAAGATCCAAATTCATAAGAGATACTGAAGATTATGAGTCCAACAGGGTCTACCGATGGCGGGACAATTACTCCACTGGGAGAAATACTTATCATCACAACAAATCTTCCTCAGATATCTCCACATCTGGTTCAGAAGTAGAAAGAAGGAGCCATCACTCTTCTTCTATTCCTTTTTTAGGCCTACCACGGAGACAACAACACAGAAGAAAAAGAGGCGGGGCGGGCAAGACAAGAAATATGGACTACAACCGAATAACCAGGTCCCAAGCACCCCCTTGGTGGTAAATATATCATCATAGACTCTTAGCATCCCTCAATTGTCTGTATTACAGCGAGGTCTATCTTTTTGTCCAACTGTTAAATACAACACACTCCAACTAGAAATTGAATTACAGCGATTTTATCGCTCTCGGCATCTAAAGACACATTTTTCCAAACCTGGGGTTACTAATGATTAGAGATGAGCAGTTTTCGACTCGAACTGTTCGCCAATCTCAAATTAGAGCTGTTTTGGGCGGTGTTCGAGCTGTTCGGCGAACACGAACGATTTGAAAAAAATTCGGCTGTTCGAGGTTATGTTCGATAACTGTTCGTGCACCAAAATCATAACTGGATTTTTTCTCAGTAATGCTGAAAATTACTGTTAATACGCAGTTTGAGTGTACAGCGGGGCGGGGGGAGGGGCAGGGGATGGATCTCTGCATAAATAATGAAGATCTCCATTTTTTTTTCTCTTTCCCGCATTTACAGTGGGGAGGTGCAATCTGTCAGCCTATCAGCAGCGCACATACGGAGCGAACTGCTTTTTTTCACACAAGCAAGAGCATGTGTCATTGGCAGTGTATGTCACAAGTCCTTGCCCTATAAGACCCAGCCATTTTCCACGTAGCCACCATTTTCTCACTGCTGCAGCTGCGTGTTAGACGGCACCGCTGTTGCTGTGTGCGCTATACTTTGAGTGTTAATTTCAAGCCAATTTTCGCACAAATCTACAGATAGCTTGGGAGTAGGGAATAGTTGTGATTGCAGTCCTTTTGAGGACTAGGTTACATCATTTCCTACGACTTTTATCAGGCAGGTCTGTGCTCTTAAATAGATAGGTTGGGAGTAAAGACTAATTGTAATTGCAGTCCTTTTGAGGGCTAGGTTACATCAGTTCCTATCACTTTTATCAGGCAGGTCTGTGCTCTTAAATAGATAGGTTGGGCGTAGGGACTAATTGTAATTGCAGTCCTTTTAAGGGATAGGTTACATCAGTTCCTATCAGTTTTTGCCACGCAGGTCTGTGCCAGTGCTGTTAAAGTTTTTTTCACAGCATTTGGCTAAATCTAGCTAAGCAAATCCTTTTTGGCCTCTTGCAGTGTGTGCTAGTCAGTGGAGTAGGGTATCTGTGTTGCAAGCTACACCACCTGTGTATAGAATACAATTTTTTTACTGCACTTAGCCAAGTAAAACCTTTTGGGCATAGCATCATTCTATTAGTTCATCTATACTAACCTCCACCAGTTTGCAAATTCAAAATAATTTTTATCTGCATCTAGCTCTGAAAAAATATTTGGGCTTGGGCTTGTAGCAGTTTGTGGGACTTTTTCTATTAGTCCATCTATACTAACCTCCACCAGGTTGCAAATTCAAAATAATTTTTATCTGCATCTAGCTCTGAAAAAATATTTGGGCTTGGGGTTGTAGCAGTGTGTGGGACTTGTTCTATTAGTCCATCTATACCAACCTCCACCAGGTTGCAAATTCAAAATAATTTTTAATCTGCATCTAGCTCTGAAAAAATATTTGGGTTTGGGCTTGTAGCAGTGTGTGGGACTTGTTCTATTAGTCCATCTATACTAACCTCCACCCGGTTGCAAATTCAAAATAATTTTTAGCTGCATCTAGTACTGAAAAAATATTTGGGCTTGGGCTTGTAGCAGTGTGTGGGACTTGTTCTATTAGTCCATCTATACTAACCTCCACCAGGTTTCAAATTCAAAATAATTTGTATCTGCATCTAGCTCTGAAAAAATATTTGGGTTTGGGCTTGTAGCAGTGTGTGGGACTTGTTCTATTAGTCCATCTATACTAACCTCCACCACCTGTGTACGTAATAAAATTGTTTTACTGCATCTAACCCAGCCAATACTTTTGGGCTAATATCACAGTTTGGCCACTCAGCTCTGCTCGGTTCCCATCCTTTGTTTTTTGTGCAAAAAACTCCAGAGTTGTCAATTAGTTAACCACCAAAATGAGTGGAAAAAGGCTTGCTGCTGGTGGAAAGGGGAATAGGCGTGTTGGGAAGGGAAAAAAAAATTGTGTCCGTGGGGTAGGTGTTAAAGCAACAGTATCATCTGCAGAAGAAAGACCATCTTCCAACCAAACTAAGATGTCTACTTCTTTTAGCGGACAATGTGATAAGATCCCTTTCTTACGGCCACGCCAATCGCTACAAATTCTAGATGAGGCACAAAAACAGCAGGTGCTTCAATGGATATCAAGTGCTCCTTTAAGTGGGCTCTCCTCCACCTCAACTTCAACATCACAAATACTCCAGTCCTCAAAGGTGTCACCCCAATCGCACTTGCTTCCTCACAGCTCCCAAGTCTCCAGCTGCCCGTCTGATTATGGGGTAGAACAGATGGTTGAGTCTGCAGAGTTGTTTACTCATACTATAGCCTGGGAATCAGAGGTCGGCTCCAGAGCTTCTGTGAATCCAGACGAGGAAATGATCTGCACTGATGCCCAGAATTTTTATGAGTCTGATCCAGGACCAGACGCAGAAGGTTCTGACCATAATGTAGACCCTCGTTCCCAAACTGTAACTCCTGTTGGTGGAGACAATGAGGAAGACGATGATGAGACTCAAATACCTGATTGGAGCGACAACTTTAGAATTTTGTCAGGACAAGAAGAGGTTTGCTCTGAGGACGACCGGTATGATAACACACAGGGTGATGATGACGAGGTTGGAGATCCCACTTTCTGTCAACCCAAAGTCAGCCAGTCGATGAGGTCAGCAGAGGAGGTGGAGGAGGATGCTAGTGACGATGAGGTTAGGCTGCGCCTTCCTGGACAGACACTTAGTACTTGAAGCACGTCAATAACTGCATCCTCAAAAACAACTCTGCCTCTCACCACAATTTGTGGTGGCTCTTCAGGTTGCATGGGTGCTAAGCCTTGCATAGCCTGGGCATTTTTTCAGATCGATAAAGATGACCCAACTCGTGTTATCTGTAATATTTGTCAGCAAAAGCTAAGTAGAGGCCAAAAAATACATAGTTTGAGTACTTCATGCATGAACCGGCACATGGATATGAAGCATAAGTTGCAGTGGGAAACTCACTGTGCTACAATGCGGCCTAGCCGGCCGGGCCAACCACCGTCTGCCACATCTTGTGCATCCGCCGCCTCTTCATCCTCTGTGACTGGGGGGACAGCAGTCACACCTGTTTTGGGAAGCAGACCTGCCACCTCTTTACCCGCAACAGCCAGCGTGATTGGCAGGTCATCATTTTCTTTGGAGGTGGAAACACCAGCTGGTGTTCAGCGCTGTCCGACATTGATAGCACCACCTTTGGAACAAGGCAACTTAACATGTCCGCCTGCATCTTCCTCACAGACCGGCAGTTTGACGGGGACACCCTTATCAACCCCGTCTAAGCACAACAGCCAGCCCTCGATCCCTCAGATGTGGACAAGTAAAAGACCATTTCCTCCTAGCCATGAGAAAGCTGAGAGGTTGTATTTCACCATCTGCAAACTCTTGGCTACAGAAATGCTGCCTTTCCGCCTGGTGGACACAGAGGATTTTCGAGACCTTATGTCCGTCGCAGTGCCCCAGTACCAGATGCCCAGTCGGCATTACTTCTCAAAGAAAGGTGTGCCTGCTCTCCACCAGCATGTCGCACACAACATCACCGCTTCTTTGAGAAACTCTGTGTGTGACAGAATGCATTTCACCACAGACACTTGGATGAGTAGGCATGGACAGGGGCGTTACCTGTCGCTGACTGGGCACTGGGTAACTATGGTGACAGCAGGACAAGGGGCTGCTGTCCAAGTCTTGCCGTCCCCACGAGTTGTGCGTCAATCCACTTTATGTCGAAGTTCCTCCACTGCTTCTGCCTCCTCAACCTCCTCTCGGTCCTCCACCTGCACCCAAAGCCTGTCTGGTCATGCCACAAGCTTTCTAACTGCGCAGAAGGGATCCTGCACACCTCCTTACTATGCTGGCAGCAGGGCTCAAAGTCATCAGGCGGTTTTTACTTTGAAATGTCTGGGAAATGTGAGTCACACAGCTGAGGAGTTGTGGTTAGCTCTGGAGAACCAGTTGCATGAATGGTTGTCTTCACTGGACCTGAAACCAGGGAAGGCTGTGTGCGACAATGCTGCAAACCTTGGTGTGGCCCTTCGCCGGGGCAATGTCACACACGTTCCTTGTATGGCTCATGTGTTGATCCTGGTTGTCCAGCAATTTTTAGCCCACTGTCCCAGACTAGATGGCCTTCTGCAGAGGGCATGGTCGCTGTGTGCTCACTTCCGCCGTTCGCATCCCGCAGCTCAGCGACTTACATCTCTACAGAAGTTTTTGGGCCTGCCACTTCACCGGCTAAAATGCAATGTGCCTACCCGGTGGAATTCAACTCTGCACATGTTGCAGCGACTGTGGCAGCACCGACAAGCCCTGGTACAATACGTTCTGACGTATAGCCTGGGCCAACGAGATCCAAAGGTGGGGCAAATCACGCTGGAGGAGTGGTCTCAGATCAGGGACCTATGCACCCTTCTGCACTGTTTTGAAATGGCGACGAAGATGTTTAGTGCTGACGATGCCATTATCAGCATGACTATTCCGGTGATTTACATGCTGGAGCACATGTTAAACAGAATTCGGAGTCAGGTGGTGGCACAAGAGGAGGTGGAGGAAGTAGAGGAGAAGGAGTTGTATGCGGAAGGGCTAACATCTGCAAGGTCCAGACGGTCGGCAGCACCAAGGCGGCAGGCATGTGAGGGTGGGGGAGATGGTTTTACCAGGGCGCATGGTAGCAGCCAAACTAGTGAGGAAGGTGCAGGTTCCCAGGAAGAAGTGGAAGACGAACTGATGGAAGACTCATCAGATGAGGGAGACCTTGATCACATTTCTGTTGTGCGAGGTTGGGGGGAGAGGGCAGAGGAAGGAAGCATGATTGTTAACTCGCCACCAACACAACAGGGACTTGGTGCTCCTGGATGCGCAAGACACATGAGTGCCTTCTTGCTGCACTACCTGCAACATGACCCTCGAATTGTGAGAATTAGAAATAATCCTGACTACTGGGTTGCCACACTGTTAGATCCCCGGTACAAAAGTAAATTTGCAGAAATTATTCCTGCCATAGAAAGAGAGGCACGCATGCAGGAGTATCAGCAGAGACTGTTGCAGAATCTTACATGTGCTTTTCCCCAAAACACTAGTGGTGCATGTAGTGAATCTCACAGTTCCAACTTGCCAAAAGTGGGACCGTCGAGTGTTCAGCACTTGAAACGTAACAGAAACACAGTATCTGCTGGTAACATCAATTTTGCGGAATCATTTCACCACTTTTTTAGCCCATCCTTTGCAAGGCCACAGGAGACAAGAAGTCTGACACATAGTCAATGCCTAGAGACGATGGTACAGGAGTATCTCCAAGTAAACATTGAAGCCATGACTGTGTCACTGGACCCTTGCTCTTTTTGGGCTTCCAATCTGGATAAATGTCCGGAGCTCGCCACTTATGCCTTGGAGATCTTGTCATGCCCCGCAGCCAGCGTTCTGTCTGAACGTGTGTTCAGCGCTGCTGGTTGTGTGCTGACCGATAAGCGCACGCGGCTCTCCACTAATAATGTAGACAGACTCACGTTCATAAAGATGAACAAATTATGGATCCGAAACGACTTTTCTACCCCTGTGTCATCCTGGGGAGAGTAAAAGCTTGATGATTTGTTAAAATCACCTCACCAACCGTTTTAAGCTTTCAAATTACTAATCATGTTTATCTGTTTCTGGGCTGGAAAATTATTTGGGCCTTGTAGCAGTGTGCAGTACTGATTCTATTAGGTCATCTATACTAAACTCCACCAGATTTAAAATTACTAATCATGTTTATCTGTATCTTGGCTGGAAAATAATTTGGGCCTTTTAGCAGTTTGCAGTACTGATTCTATTAGGCCATCTCTACTAAGCTCCACCAGCATTCAAATTAATAATAATTTTTAGCTGCATCTTGCCCGGAAAATAATTTTGGGGCTCCTAGAAGCGCAAGACACATGAGTGCCTTCTTGCTGCACTACCTACAACATGACCCTCTGATTGTCAGAATTCGAAATAATCCTGACTACTGGTTTGCCACACTCTTAGATCCCCCACACTCTTCAATCAACCTTTTCATTTTAATAAAGAACCAAAAAATGGTCATTTTTTGAAATTATAAGCATTAGCAGGTTATTAGAAACTGAAATTAAACAGCTTTCAACTCAAAACTTTATTCTAGGTGATGTTACATTTGAACATAGGACCCCTTGTTCGAAAGGAGCTTCTGAACTCTCTCGTCCATTGAATTTGTCAGGTTTATGATGGTTTCTGCTTCAATTGTTTTGCATGAGGACAGAATACCCTCCCAGAGCTGTTGCTTAGATGTGAACTGCCTCCCGCCATCATAGACACTCCTTTTGATGATGCTCCATAGGTTCTCAATGGGGTTGAGGTCAGGGGAGCATGGGGGTCACACCATAAGTTTGTCCCCTTTTATGCCCATATCAGATGCAGATGTGTTATGTGCAGCATGAGACGGTGCATTATCATGCATGAAAATGATCTTCCTGCGGAATACACGGTTCTTCTTCTTGAACCATGGCAGGAAGTGCTGTTTGAGAAACTCCACATACATTATGGAGTTCATCTTTACGCCTTCAGGGATCCTAAAGGGGCCAACAATCTCTCTCCCCATGATTCCAGCCCAAAACATTACTCCACTTCCTCCTTGTTGGCGCCGTAGCCGTGTTTGCATGGGGTGTCCATCAACCAGCCATCCTCCACTCCATCCATCTGGACCATCGAGCATTGCTCGGCACTCATCAGTGAAAAATACAGTTTTGAAGTCAGTCGTCATGTATTGTTTGGCCCATTGAAGCCATTTCTGCTTGTGTACAGTGGATAGAGGAGGTTGACAGGATGGCTTACGCACAGCTGCAAACCTCTGAAGGACCCTGCATCTTGTTGTTCGGGGGACGTTGGAGGCACCAGCAGCTTCAAAAACTTGTCTGCTGCTATGACAAGGCTTTTTTGCCGCTGCTCTTTTAAGCTGACGTAATTGCCTGTAGGAAAGAGTCCTCAATTTTCCCTGATCAGCACGCACACTTGTGTACTGTGAATCAGCTACATACTTCTTGATTGTGCGATGATCAGGATGAAGTGTCTTGGCAATGTTGATTGTAGTCATGCCTTGACCTAAACACTCCACAATTTGTTGCTTCTCAGCAGCCAACACATCCTTTTTCTTTCCCATTTTGGCAGAAAATGTAGGCTGCTTAATAATGTGGGACAGCCTTCTTAAGTAGTCTTGCCTTTCATTGGACACACCTGCCAAACTAAATAGCACAGGTGTCAGCAATTGCTTACAGTGATATAAAGAGCCCTGACACAAATCACCATCAATGAATTTAACTGACAAACAAACTAATTCTTCCCTTATCACTCCTAAACACTTTTTGCATAATAATTTGGAACACAGTGTACATGTGCTTTTCCACAAAACACCAGTGGTTCACGTAGTGAATCTTACAGTTCTAACTTGCCAACCGTGGTCTTTATGGAGTTGTACAATAAAGGGCCCAAAATTAAGATAACATAGACAGGAGAGTTCTCTATGAATAGGAATTCCTAAGTATTTGATACCCTGTGAGGGCCAGGCAAAGGGAAAGTTGGACTGGATGGAATCCTGTATGGATTTGGGGAGGGAGACATTGAGGGCCTCAGACTTCGCTGCATTGATTTTATAATTTGACCATGTAACAAAGTGATCTATTTCAGCCATAACAGCAGGGATGGATATATGTGATTGAGTGATATACTGTATACTAGGACATCATCAGCAAATGCAGAGCACTTGTACTCGGTGCCTCCCACCTCAATCCACCTAATATTGGGGTTATGGCGAATTGATAAGAGCAGGTGCTCCGTCACTAGGATGTATAAGAGAGGGGACAGAGGACATCCCTGCCTTGTCCCATTGGTGATTATGAAAGGTGATGAAAATGTTCCATTTATCTTCCGCCTAGGTGACGTATTGCGATACAGGGACGTGAATTTGCCTATAAAAGGGTCCCCTAGACCCCTACCCCAAGCTTTTTAAGAGAATAATATATGGCGTGCCAGGAGACTCTATGGAATTCTTTCTCAGCATCCAACGAGAGTATCGAATTACAAATTTTTAACTGCATCTAGCCCAGGAAATACTTTGTGCCTAGTAGCAGTGTCTGCTAGTCAGCGGATTATCCCAGCTGTTAAGCAAGCTACACCACCTGTAGTTTGGACACTTAAATTTTCAAAGGAAATGGTTCGGGCCCCAGGGACACTCAGTGAATATCATCGGGGAGGCACCCCAAGGCACAGGGGCAGGGACTGGCGGTAGGGTGCCTTGTGGTGGACCGCCAAGTTCGATCCTTATAAAACCTTTTTAACTGCAGCAGCTTTAGTGGATGCTACTGGAGCTGGAATTACGCGGCTGCTGGCATGAGACTTGCCCTTCAATAGATCCTTGTAAAAGGATTTAAAGTGTACTCATTCAAATTAGAGAAACTATTTAAATTAAAAAGATTAGACCTGCCTCCACCGCAGGGGGGCTCGCTCGACCCACCAGCGGACAGGCACCAGTATTGGGAGAGGGGGGCTGGCCGTCAGGGTCCACCGCGGCTCTGGCACAAACCCGGCGACACAGAGGTCGCATGGGCTGGAACGGACGAGCTGTGTCGGCTTCGCAATTTCTTGGTTTTAGAAGGGCATGACATGCCTATATCTGTGTCTCCCCCTCCTTTTACTCCTCCACCTCTTTTCTTTTCGCATGACTATATGTACTTGTCACTTTTCCATGTGTTAGTTGTGTCTTCTGAGCAGTTTGTCAGCTTTTGTACACCTTTGAAGTGTTTTCTATGTGTTTTCTATGTGTTTCTATGTGTTTTTGTTTGCCTGCCATTGGTTTTAACGGTGTTCGAAGTTGTTCGACGGACAGTTCGGCAAACATACGGGTGTTCGATGAACCGAACCAAACTCGAACACTACGGGGGTGGCTCAACACTACTAATGATAGACACCAAACAGATACCAATACAGTCATTTCTGCAGAGAGTCTAGGATTAAGGAACAAAAGCTCTTATAGACCACCACACGGCACTCACGCATTAGAGACATTTATTGGCTTTATTGATATTGCATTTCAAAAACTCCGCTCAGATAGTGAGAGAGGCAAGCTACATTACCAACAAAACTTGTCACCACTCGACCAACAAGCCTTGAGGGAACTTAGGGACAATAAATCTTTAATAATAAAGCCAGCCGACAAGGGGGGAGCCATTGTAGTGCTGAACAAAACCGATTACATTGGGGAAATAGAACGTCAATTAGCGGATAACACCACCTACCGACCACTACCTAATGACCCCATCCCACATTTCAGCTCATTAATACAAACTACGGTTCAACGGTACCTCCTAGCAGAAGTCATAGACATCAAAACAAGTGAATTTTTAATCAAGAAACATTCAATCACCCCCCGTTTTTTATGTTTTACCAAAAATACACAAAAGTCTCGAATGACCACCTGGGAGACCCATAGTAGCCTCCACTAACTCATTACTGTCACCACTTTCTATCTTTTTGGAGAAAATCCTCACACCATTAACTCAACGTAGCCCATCTTATCTCTTAGACACCGGGGCCTTTTTGACAGCACTGAATGACATTGGACAGGTTCCCCCTGGAGCTACCTTAGTATCATTTGATGTCAAAAATTTATATACCTCCATACCTCACGAACAAGGCATAGACACGGTCCAACGACTACTGATACATTCAGAAACAGATCCCAGAGTCATGGACCTCTGTATGGACCTCTTAACGTTAGTGCTCACCAAAAGCTTTTCCTCTTTCAGGACACTTACTACCTTCAGGTAAAAGGGACCGCTATGGGATCGAATGTGGCCCCCCCTATGCAAACTGCTATATGACAGCTTTTGAGAATGAGATCATCTACCCTCATCCTCTGTTCCAGAGATATTCCATTATGTGGAAGAGATATATTGATGACATCTTTTGCATATGGGGGGTTCCCAGACATTCTTTAATTGAGTTCTTCTCCAACATTAATTCAGCATGGTCTGGCCTTAATTTTACCATGACTGATGACACATATCGAGTAAGCTTTCTTGATACCATGGTGATTAAGGACGAACATGGTGTCTTATCCACAGACTTATTCACAAAACCAACTGATCGCAATAGTCTGTTACATTTCACTAGTAGTCAGCCGAAGGCCATGAAATGTTCCATCCCTAAATAACAACTCAAAAGAGTTGACAGAATAGTCACCAATAAGGAATTAAGGCAATTTAGAGCCCACGAAATGAGAGTGAAATTCCTGGAGAGGGGTTATCCCCCTGCCATTCTTGACCATCAACAAACAGAACCCCGAACCGAACGAATTTACACCAAGGACCGTATTCCATTTGTGCACACGTTTCATCCCTACGCATATATACTCCATAAAGCCAAACGCAGGCATTGGAACATATTAGGGACCAGCTATCCCGACATCTCTACCTTCCAAACACCTTTTTTACCCTGCTTTAAACGACCAGCGAATCTGAGAGATTCTGTGGTAAGGGCCGATATTGGCAGCACTAAACTAGGATCTCAACAGAGATTCTTTCTGAATCCTAAAGCAGGGACATTCCCCTGCCTCCAGTGTAGACAGTGTAACAATGTACTGAGGGGAGATCTTGTTCATCATCCACAGTCAGGCAAGAAATACCAAATTAAAATCTCTCGCCCCTAAAGGTCTAAATAGAGACTATGACCTGCTTTCCTTTATTTAATCGTGATTTTCCCACCCTCTTCCCCTTAGGTTACTACGTATATTGGAAGCCCGAGCTTTCATATTTAAACATTTTTCATTTTAGATTCTGAAATATACAAAATGTGCTACAACAGTTGACTGTGTATTACTTTTAGAAATGTGCTTGTTCATGATTACTCATTTTGTGTTACAGATAATGTACTAATCTCTACCATGAACTGTGGGACATTCACTATGGATTCATCACTTGGCCATCACATAGAAAATCCATCTCACAGCCCTTGGAGTGCACACCTTTGGCCACAGAGCGCGCACTTCTGGGACCATGGAACGCAGACTATCATATGATATAGATCCACCTCCTTTTAGGCCTATGGAGCGCACACGGCGCGCACTTCCGGGACAATGGAACGCACGCCCAGAGCTCCGAGGACTTCCTGGTACGCACGTGCCGTACGTCACATCCGGTGATGTCACGACCGGAAGGACCTATGCGCATCGCACTACACTGCAGGACAGCTCACCCCGGCCCCACCAATGAGATACCACCATTCATGTTATAGCACCACCCCCACCATAGTGATTACATATCATTGGCCCACAGGTTCACTAGTCCCACCCTCTTATGCATTTAAACAGTGCAGAGGGATGACACACACTGGGACCACATCGAACCAGCGGTGAATACCGCGCTCTAGCGACAGGACCCCAGCACATGGAAACACAGGTATATTCTGTCCAGCACAATCCCCCTATCTCTTGACCGTTTGATCACCACCTTTATCTAATTGGGCCATTTCACATATATCCATAGGTTACTGATGTACATTCCTAGAGGCACATCGCCCATTCTCCCCCTACACACTCGATCTTGAGCAGTCTGGTATGTCTCTTTTATAACCAATATAAAGGTTGTCTCCCTGAAATGAAAATGAGATATTTACGTATGACACTAATTTTGTAATGTAATATACTTTATTTACTTTATCTTTAATTTTATTATGTTTTTTTTTCGTTTTGTAGACTACACTGATGAAGGCCATATGTTTAGGCTGAAACGTTTGTTTTGTGACTGCAATAAATTTTTTCAAAAAATTGATAAATTGATGGTTTTGAGTGCCGAGGTTATTCTCAAAAAGTATCCACTTACTTTCAGTCAAATACCTGTGTTACTATCCTTAAATTTTTGTACCAATAGTACTCTTACTAATTTGAAGTTAAATTCCGCAGCAGAAATTTCCCCAATACAATGTATTGGATGCGGTAAATTGGCATTGTTCAATGAACACATGTGGATTTACCTTCATGAGTAGAACACAGTGTTTTGGAAGCAGCGAGAATACGCTGCTTCCAAAACGTTAATATATCCTGATACATCCTATATCCTGATCATGGGCAAGTGCAAAAACGCAGCAAAAAACACAGGTATCATGCTTTGCTGTGTTTTAAGTAAAAAAAAAAAAAGCTTGTACAGCAGTATGTGCTACCCATTTATTTTTGTGATTTTTCCAAGGTTAAACCATAATGTCTTGGTGTTCTCACCTGAGAATGGCATTTAGGATTAGTACAGTTTAATTAAATTAATGATTCGTGCAAATGAAACATTGGCTGACCAAGCTGTGAAATTGAACAATACCTGAATAACTCAAGGGTTAAACAAAGTGTGAAAGTAAACAGCGTCTTACAAACTCAATGCACTGCCAATGTCTTAGGTAAACTATTCCTGACCAATTCACCCCCCATCTGTTACATTTGTAATTGTGTATTTTTCATGAAGTCATATGAGCTTTTTTGTTCAGAATAGTCACTATTTTTTAGACATAAAAATCTTTTACCACTAAATAATTTGATCAAATTGCCCTTTTACCTTTATGCATGTGTCAGCGGTGGAATCAAAGCTGAACTTTGGTATCTCATAAAACGCAAGAAAAAATGCAGGAAAAAGCACAGCAAAAATGTATCAAAAAACGCAGCTAAACCTGCTTTTCGTAAACAGCTTCTTTATTGCCAAGAGAGCATAGCCTAAGACTATGTTCACACGTTGTGCTCTTGCTGTGTTTTTTTATGTAAATTTTAAGCTGTGTTTTACAGCACGAGCAAAGGCTATGAGATTTCAGAAATCTCATACACACACAGTGATTTTATTTCTCACTGATCTGGATGTCACTTCTTTTAGCATTTTTTCAGTGTTTTTTCACCCATTGAAAGTAGTGGGTAAGTGAAAAAACGGAGCAAAACACACAGGTATCAGGTTTTTCTGCATATTTGGTTAAAAAAACTGAGGTCTCCATTATACAATTTCTACTCTAGTGAAATTGATGCCACTTTGGTAGTGTCTGACCCTAATTTTTAAAATGTGGAGACTCCTGATTGGGTCTCCATCTGCTGGGTTGGCTGTAGTGAAAGAGGATTCGGTCCCCATTATACTCTTTCTACTCTAGTGAAATTGATGCCACTTTGGTGGTGTCTGGCCCTAATTTTTTTAAATGTGGAGATTCCTGATTGGGTCTATTTCTGCTCGGTTGGCTGTAGTGGAAGGGGTGTCAGTGCCCCATTATACTATTTTTACTCTAGTAAAATTGATGCCATTTTGGTGGTGTCTGCCCCTAATCTTTGGAAATGTGGAGGCTCCTGAATGGGTCTCCATCTGCTGGGTTGACTGCAGTGGAAGAGGTGTTGGTCTCCAATATACTATTTCTATTCTGAAGAAATTGATGCCACTTTGGTGATGTCTGCCCTAATTATTTTAAATGTGGAGACTCCTGATTGGGTCTCCATTGCAGGGTTGGCTGTAGTGGAAAAGGTGTCAGCGCCCCATTATACTGTTTCTACTCTAGTGAAATTGATGCCATTTTGGTGCTGTCTGCCCCTAATTTTTGGAAATGTGGAGACTCCTGATTGGGTCTCCATCTGCTGGGTTGACTGCTGTGGAAGCGGTGTTGGTCTCCAATATACTATTTCTATTCTGATGAAATTGATGCCACTTTGGTGATGTCTGCCCTAATTTTTTTTAAATGTGGAGACTCCTGATCGGGTCTCCATCTGCTGGGTTGGCTGTAGTCGAAGGGGTGTCAGTGCCCCATTATACTATTTCTACTCTAGTGAAATTGATGCCATTTTGGTGGTGTCTGCCCCTAATTTTTGGAAATGTGGAGACTCTTGATTTGGTCTCCATCTGCTGAGTTGACTGTAGTGGAAGAGATGTCGGTCCACAGTATGCTATTTCTACTCTAGTGAAAATGATGCCTCTTTAATGGTGTCTGCCCCTAATTTTTTTAAATGTGGAGACTCCTGACTAGGTCTCCATCTGCTGGGTTGTCTGTAGTGGAAGAGTTGTTGGTCTCCAATATACTATTTCTACTCTGATGAAATTGATGCCACTTTGGTGATGTTTGTCCTATTTTTTTTTACATGTGGAGACTCCTGATTGGGTCTCCATCTGCTGGGTTGGCTGTAGTGGAAGAAGTGTCGGTCACCATTATACTATTTCTACTCTAGTGAAATTGATGCCACTTTGCTGGTGTCTGCCCCTAATTTTTTTAAATGTGGAGACTCCTGATTGGGTCTCCATCTGACGAGCTGGCTGTAGTGAAAGATATGTTGGTCCCCATTATACAATTGCTACTCTAGTGAAATTGATGCCACTTTGGTGGTGTCTGGCCCTAATTTTTTTAAATGTGAAGACCCCTGATTGGGTCTCCATCTGCTGGGTTGTCTGTAGTGGAAGAGGTGTCGGTCCCCATTATACTAGTTCTATTCTGGTGACATTGATGCCACTTTGGTGGTGCCTGCCCCTAATTTTTTTAAATGTGGAGACTCCTGATTAGGTCTCCATCTTCTGAGTTGGCTGTAGTGGAAGAGTTATCAGCGCCCACACTATACTAGTTCTACTCTGGTGAAATTGATGCCACTTTGTGTAACATACCTGGTTGCGGGCTTGCATGGTGCACCATCTCTCACTATGCAAGATCGCAAACTTGATCTTCAGTCCAGTCAGCTAGCCTGGCTTCTATTCATGCTGTCTGTTTGTCTCTGTTCTGACTGCTTAGGGCGGCGGCCCAGTTGCTTCCTGTTTCTTGTAGCTGCTGTGGGCGCACCCCTGATGTGTCCTCAGCCTATTGCTGTCTGTCACTGGATATTTAAACCACCTGGAAGCTGGTGCCTGATCAACTCTAACATTCAGTGTGCTCCTTGACTCTGAATGTGCCAGGTCCTGTTCTGTTCTTGTCTGTCCGCCAACCTGGGGGCTGTATTCCCAGGCCTGTCTGAACTATCTCCTAGCCTGTTGTCTGTCCGCCTTCCTGGAGGCTATATTTCCAGGCCAGTCTGAACACGCTCCTAGCCTGTGCATCCCGCCTTCTGGGGGCTGCATGCCCAGACCTGCTCTTGTATCTCGCTGCAGTGTCAGTTCCTGTCTGAACACTCAGTTTCTGTATGAACACTCTCCTAGTCTGTTTCCTGTTTTTCCCTATGTCCGTACCTTTCCTTTTTCTGCAGAGTCTGAACCTGCACCTAACTCCTACTCGTTGCCGCTGTACTTCCCTTTGTGAGTTTAGAGTCCACTCGCTACTTCATTGCAAGTATCTTGTGTGTATCTGGTTCTGCCTTTCCCTTCCAGTCTGTTCCGTGTGAACAGAGCCCTGTCCCCTCTGCTCTGCCTTCCTCACCGCTCTGGCGGTTCCTACCTGCTCTGCCTTGCTCACCGCTCAGGCGGTTCCTGCCTGCTCTGCCTTGCTCACCGCTCCAGCGGTTCCTGCCTGCGCTGCCTTGCTCACCGCTCCGGCGGTTTCTCCCTGCTCTGCTTGCTCATCGCTCCGGCGGTACCTCTCTGCTCCGCCTTGCCCACGGCTTCGGCGGTTCCTCTCTGCTCTGCTTGTCTACCACATCTGCGGTTCTGTTCCTGAATCCCAGTCTGTACTGGACCCTATCCAGCCTGTGCTCCAACCTGCTAGTACCTCTCCGTCTGCACGCCAGCCGTACTTGTCAGTACCCTCCTGTCTGCATACCAGCCGTGCCTGCCAGTATCCTCCTGTCTGCACTCCAGCCGTGCCTGGCAGTGCCCACCTGTCTGCATGCCAGCTGTGCCTGCCAATACCCACCTGTCTGTGTGCCAGCCTAACCTGCCTGTTCCTGTATTACCCAGTGTGGGTCAACAGCCGTGTTCAGGGTCTGGCCTGGAGTAGCACCTGGTCCCTCTGCTCGGTTCCTCCCTGTTGCACGGCGTCGAAGCCGTCGTTACGCCCCTCCAGGCACTCTCCGGTTCATGGCACAGTGGAATCACTAAATCACGCACACGTCAGTCAGCCCGGGCGTGTGCATAACACTTTGCTAGTGACTGACCCTAATTTTCGGAAATGTGGAGACTCCTGATTGGGTCACCATCAGCTGGGTTGGCTGTAATGGAAGAGGTGTCGGTCCCCATTATACTAGTTCTACTCCAGTGAAATTGATGCCATTTTGGTGGTGTCTGCCCCTAATTTTTGGAAATATGGAGAATCGTGGTTGGGTCTCCATCTGCTGGGTTGACTGCAGTGGAAGCGGTGTTGGTCTCCAATATACTATTTCTATTCTGATGAAATTGATGCCACTTTGGTGATGTCTGCCCTATTTTTTTTAAATGTGGAGACTCCTGATCGGGTCTCCATCTGCTGGGTTGGCTGTAGTCGAAGGGGTGTCAGAGCCCCATTATTCTATTTCTACTCTAGTGAAATTGATACAATTTTGGTGGTGTCTGCCCCTAATTTTTGGAAATGTGGAGACTCCTGATTGGGTCTCCATCTGCTGGGTTGACTGCAGTGGAAGCGGTGTTGGTCTCCAATATACTATTTCTATTCTGATGAAATTGATGCCACTTTGGTGATGTCTGCCCTAATTTTTTTAAATGTGGAGACTCCTGATCGGGTCTCCATCTGCTGGGTTGGCTGTAGTCGAAGGGGTGTCAGTGCCCCATTATACTATTTCTACTCTAGTGAAATTGATGCCATTTTGGTGGTGTCTGCCCCTAATTTTTGGAAATGTGGAGACTCTTGATTGGGTCTCCATCTGCTGAGTTGACTGTAGTGGAAGAGATGTCGGTCCCCAGTATACTATTTCTACCCTAGTGAAAATGATGCCTCTTTAATGGTGTCTGCCCCAAATTTTTTTAAATGTGGAGACTCCTGACTAGGTCTCCATCTGCTGGGTTGTCTGTAGTGGAAGAGTTGTTGGTCTCCAATATACTATTTCCATTCTGATGAAATTGATGCCACTTTGGTGGTGTCTGTCCTATTTTTTTTAAATGTGGAGACTCCTGATTGAGTCTCCATCTGCTGGGTTGGCTGTAGTGGAAGAAGTGTCGGTCCCCATTATACTATTTCTATGCTAGTGAAATTGATGCCACTTTGCTGGTGTCTGCCCCTAATTTTTTTAAATGTGTAGACTATTGATTGGGTCTCCATCTGACGAGTTGGCTGTAGTGGAAGATATGTTGGTCCCCCTTATACAATTGCTACTCTAGTGAAACTGATGCCACTTTGGTGGTGTCTGGCCCTAATTTTTTTAAATGTGAAGACCCCTGATTGGGTCTCCATCGGCTGGGTTGTCTGTAGTGGAAGAGGTGTCGGTCACCATTATACTATTTCTATTCTGGTGAAATTGATGCCACTTTGGTGGTGCCTGCCCCTAATTTTTTTAAATGTGGAGACTCCTGATTAGGTCTCCATCAGCTGGGTTGGCTGTAGTGGAAGAGGTGTCGGTCCCCATTATACTAGTTCTACTCCAGTGAAATTGATGCCATTTTGGTGGTGTCTTCCCCTAATTTTTGGAAATATGGAGAATCGTGGTTGGGCCTCTTTCATGCGTTGCCTGTAGCAGTAGGGCTCTCAGACCAGCAGGCCTCCACTTACTTTCAGTCAACTATCGGTGTTACTATCCTTAAATTTTTGTACCAATAGTACTCTATGAAACTGATATTTGTGCCACCTGAGAGTGGTTGAGCAGAGAAGCAGCTTGAGCTGTTGCATGTGGTATCAGGACTCCAGTACAGCAAGCCTACACCAATCCCTCACCCACCTCGTCTTAATTTGAAGTTAAATTCTAACTGCTTTGCTGCTCAGTCACACTCAGGTGGCACAAATATTAACTTCATAGATTACTATTGTTAGAAAAATTCAAGGATAGTAATACAAGTAGTTAACAGAAAGTAAGTGCAGGCCTGCCGGTCTGTGGGCACTACTGCTACAGGCACCACACATGAAGGAGACCCAACATGGAGTCCAAACAGTGTCATTAATTGACTCACAGTAGAAATGTTATAATGGCAGAGCAGCACTCAGTCATTGGCTATGCATGACACAGGGTCTGGGCCAGCATTTACAACTTTGAATTTAAGTTCAAATTAAGAGGTGGATGAGGGACCGGTGTAGGCCTGCTGTGTGGGGAGCCCTGATACCTCATGCAACAGTTCAATCTGCTTTTCAGCTCAGCCACACTCAGGTGGCACAAATATCAGCTCCGTAGACTATTATTTGTTAGAAAAAATTTATAACACCATGACCTCCCAATTCAGAAGCAGAAAAAAAAATCTGGAATATTATAGAAAAAGATCAGATCCTAGGTGAACACGCCAGAAAAAAGACCTATTACCACATTTACATGCACAAAAACCTGAAAGATGTTCTGATGCATAGTGAATACAGATCCCCAAACAGAAATTGTCTTGAGAAATATATTTTGTGAGGTCATCTTAAATGTGGATAATGCTTTGATTATAGATACTTACTGAATGGTAAGAACTTCCAAATAAGTTCAGTAAGCCACATGGCAAAACACTTTATATCTTGTGGCACAAGAAATGGAGCCTACATGATAACATACCCTTGCGGCTTCTACTAAACAGGTAAGACTATAAGAAAAATGCAAAGACATTTTAAAGACCATGTTATATTTATTTAATCTGGAATAGGATCACCTAAGTTAGTAACCCATACGAAATTGCCAAATTTGCCGGAATTTAAATTGTAGAGGTGGAGATAGAAATGAAGCACTATTGAAATGTGAAGCTAAATGGATCCTGAGAACCAATCCTCTAGGACACATATGTCACACTGTGAAATGCTAGCCAAATCTGGGGTGAAAAAATTTGGCCCTTCATGCCAGGAAGGTTCTCCCCCCCCCCCCCGACATCGCACTTTCAGTTGTATCGGCATCCTGGATACTAATGCAGTTGAAAGCAATGATGAAGGAAGGAGCATAAGCTGACGCTCCCTCTCCCATCATACCCTCTGTGTGCATGATGTCTCAGCACAGCGGGCGCAATTACATTATTACATTGTACCTGCTGTTCCGAGATGTGTAGAGGATCAGAATACACCACGAAGAGGCCAAAGCAGTGGGGCAGCAAGGAGAGGTGAGTGTTTTTTTTTTCACTGTGGGGCTATTATTCTGTATGGAGCACTAAGTGGGGCCATTAAACTGTATGGAGCACTATATGGGGCCAATATACTGTATGGAGCACTATATGGGGATATTATACTGTGTGGAGGGCTGTGTGAGGATTACAGTTGGGGTATCATACTATGATGGGGTCACCATATTTTTACTGGTGTTTTGATTGAGGGGGGGTACAGATGGATCATCATATCATGCATGTGGAGGAATTCAATGTGGGGGTATCTTACTGTGTTTGGGAGGCACTTTTGTTTGCATCATACTTTTTTATCTGTATCATTCGAGGTTTTTTTTATCTTTTGCTATTACATATTTAAATTAGATCATTGAGCCATATGCTTTTTACTGCTCGTACATAACATATTATAGTATTCCAATATTTTATTCTAAAATCTATTAATTAAAATGTACTTTGTTTGTGAGACATCCCCTTTAAGTTTGTTTGCATATGAAAAGGTTCATCGTTATTGATAAGGAAAAACATCCTCAATTGTAAACAATTTTTTGATAAATATCAAGGTTGGCCCGTGACTTTGTCCAAGCTTTTAATTTTGGCCCTATGTGTATTTGAGTTTGACATCCCTGCTCTTGGAGCATTGGGTCTGAACGCCAAAAATATTTGAGCTTTCTTTTATGATTAAAAATATATAAGTAATTAACAGGAAGTAAGAGCTGCGGCTGGCTGCTAACTTTCTCTTGATTACTTATATGTCCAAAGACGGGGAGAGTGACGCCAATGTTGATTGGATGCAAGGCTCATATGACGTAACAACCTCACGTGAGGCCCAAGACTGTAAGTGCCGACACCACTGGAACGACACCAGCATGGGAGGTGCGTATAGGTGTTTTTATTTTAATGGGGGAAAACATTTAGATAGAGAAGGGGTTGTCCTAATAGTGGATAACCCCTTTAATATTCTGCTATATGTATTTATATCATATGCTATTTTCCTCCAAATCTATCATTGTGTTTTTAAACAGGTAGCTTACTTTCAATCCAATAATTAGGCTATGTTCACACATTGCATTTTTTGCTGCTTTTTTATACAAATTTATGCAAATTAAAAGCTGTGTTTTACAGTACCAGCCAAAACTATGAGAATTCAAAAATTTCATGCATACACATTGTTTTTTTTCCCGACTGAATTAAAAAACGGCTTCATTTTAGAAAACTGCAGCATATCACTTCTTTCAGCATTTTTTTCAGCAATTTTGCAACGTTCTTTCACCCCTAGAAAGCAATGAGTAAGGGTACATGCCGACGATCAGAAATAGCAGCGTTTTGGACGCAGCATTTTGAACGCTGCATTCTACGACACAAGCACAGTGGATGGGATTTATAGAAATCCCATGTCCACTGTGCTTCCATTTGATGCCGTGTGAACTCACCCGTGGTGCTGGTTTACGAGCCACAGCATGTCAATTTCTGTTGAAAAGACGCTAGTCTCCGCAGCAGAAATTTCCCCAATACAATGTATTGGATGTGGTAAATTGGCATTGTTCAATGAACACATGTGGATTTACCTTCATGAGTAGAACACAGTGTTTTGGAAGCAGCGAAAATACGCTGCTTCCAAAACGTTAATATATCCTGATACATCCTATATCCTGATCATGGACAAGTGCAAAAACGCAGCAAAAAACACAGGTATCAGGCTTTGCTGTGTTTTTAGTAAAAAAAAAAAAAAAAAGCTTGTACAGCAGTATGTGCAACCCATTTATTTTTGTGATTTTCCCAAGGTTAAACCATAATGTCTTGGTGTTCTCATCTGAGAATGGCATTTAAGATTAGTACAGTTTAATTAAATTAATGATTCATGCAAAGGAAACATTGGCTGACACCCAGCTGTTAAATTGAACAATACCTGATTAACTCAAGGGTTAAACAAAGTGTGAAAGTAAACAGCATCTTACAAACTCAATACACTACCAATGTCTTAGGTAAACTATTCCTGACCAATTCACCCCTCGCCTGTCATATTTGTAATTGTGTATTTTTTCATGAAGTCATATGAGCTTTTTTGTTAATAGTCACTATTTTTTAGACATAAAAATCTTTTTCCACTAAATAATTGGATCAAATTGCCCTTTTACTTTTGTGCATGTGTCTGCTGTGGAAGTAAAGCTGAACTTTGGTATCTCGTATCTTGTAAAACGCAAGTAAAAATGCAGCAAAAAGCACAGCAAAAATGTATAAAAAAACGCAGCTAAACCTGCTTTTCATAAACAGCTTTTTTACTGCCTAGAGAGCATAGCCTAAGGCTATGTTCACACGTTGCGTTGTTGCTGTGTGTTTTTATGCAAATTTAAGCTGTGTTTTACAGTACAAGCAAAGGCTATGAGATTTCAGAAATCTCATACACACACATTGATTTTTTTTTCCCACTAATCTGGATGTCACTTCTTTTAGAGTTTTTTCAGTGTTTTTTCACCCATTGAAAGCAGTGGGTAAGTGCAAAAATGCAGCAAAACACACAGGTATCAGGTTTTTCTGCATATTTGGTACAAAAAACTGAGGAAGTTGAATCATGTTTTTTTATGCACTAAATGTACCTGACAAAACACAGCAAATACGCAGGAAAAAACGCAGAAAATACTCAGCAAAACCTGCTTTTTGTAAGCAGCTTCTTTACTGCCAAGAGAGCAGGTTTTGCCTGCAGAAAAAAGAACGCAGCAAAAAAGCAAATTGTGAAAATAGCCTTAAGTAGATTATCGTATCTTTCGGACAATAAGACGTACTTTTTTCCTCCAATCCGAATGGGTATAGTCCGAATGGTGTTGCTGTGGTTGTGGATGGGGGGGAGAGGGAGCGGTAGTGGGGGAGGAGCAGAGCACAGGAGGCAGGAGACACCTGCTGCAGTCAACACTGTGTTCACTTTTAAAGAAAATGAATATTCACTGCTCCCCATGCCCATGGGTGTGTGGAGCACTGAATATTCATTCTCCTTAAATAAGTTGTCCACTGCTATTAATAATAGGCCAATCTATTTTTATTTTCTGTCTGTGAGCGGTGCTATAGCTGGCTGCTCACAGGAATCACGTGGCCCCCCGCTGATGTCACGTCAAGTGAGGTGTCAAGTGAGGCGTGATATCAGTGATGCGGTCTCCGCGGTGGATGCTGGGCTGTGGGTTGGGATAGCCCATGCGCCACACCCAGAATCCACCGCACGCTTTCCTATTAATGGGGAGAGGCAGAGGGTGGTGGATGCTGGGTGTGATATGCAGGGTAACCCCGCCCACAGCCCAGCATCCACCTTGGAACGCAGCAGTGAGTCACCCCCGGCTGCATCCGGAACTTGACGTGACATCAGCGGATGTCAGAGCCGGCTGCAGCCAGGGGTCATGTGACGCCTGTGAGCTGCCAGTGATCGCGCCGCTCACAGGCAGTAACAGCAGCGCAAGGTATTTACTAGTGTTGAGCCACCCCCGTAGTGTTCGAGTTCGGTTCGGTTCGTCGAACACCCGTGTGTTCGCCGAACTGTTCGTCGAACTGTTCGTCGAACACCTTCGAACACCGTTAAAACCAATGGCAGGCAAACAAAAACACATAGAAAACACATAGAAAACACCTTCAAAGGTGTCCAAAAGCTGACAAACTGCTCAGAAGACACAACTAACACATGGAAAAGTGACAAGTACATATAGTCATGCGAAAAGAAAAGAGGTGGAGGAGTAAAAGGAGGGGGAGACACAGATATAGGCATGTCATGCCCTTCTAAAATCCAAAAAGTGAGAAGCCGACACGGCCAGTCCGCTCCTGCCCGTGCCACCTCCGTGTCGCCGGGTTTGTGCCAGAGCCGCGGTGAACCCTGACGGCCAGCCCCCCTCTCCCAATACTGGTGCCTGTCCGCTGGTGGGTCGAGAGAGCCCCCCTGTGGTGGAGGCAGCTCTAAGCTTTTTAATTTAAATTGTCTCTCTAATTTGAATGAATACACTTTAAATCCATTTACAAGGATCTATTGGAGGGCAAGTCTCATGCCAGCAGCCGCGTAATTCCAGCTCCAGTAGCGTCCACTAAAGCTGCTGCAGTTAAAAAGCTTTTATAAGGATCGAGCTCGGCTGTCCACCGCAAGGCATCCTACTGCCAGTCCCAGCCCCTATGCCTTGGGGTGCCTCCTGATGCTCTTCACTGAGTATCCCGTGGTCCCGAAGCATTTCCTTTGAAAAAATTAAGTGTCCAAACTACAGGTGGTGTAGCTTGCTTAACAGCCGGGATAATCCGCTGACTAGCAGACACTGCTACTAGGCACAAAGTATTTCCTGGGCTAGATGCAGTTAAAAATTTGTAAGTAGATTGTAACGGGTCTGGGAGGCGGAACCTCTGAGCTACTATACAAGGGGCGGTCCTTGTAAGGGAGCGGGTGGTGACCAGGGAAGACGGGCAGGAAGTCTCAGCAGGTGACCGGGACAGTCTCTGAGTGAACGGGCTGGAGGTCACGGCAAGTGACCGAGGCAGTCTCTGGATGAACGGGCTGGTGGTCACGGCAAGTGACCGGGGCAGTCTCTAGGTAAAGGGTTGGTACGACCTGTGGCGGTTGATGATAGACGTGAGCTCCCAGGTGAGCAGGCGAGAGTCTCTGGATGAACGGGTGGTCACAGCATGTGACGGCGGAGCCTCCAGGAAGACCAACAGACAGGCGGCAGATGAGCGCTCCCAGGTGAGCGGGCAGAAGTCTCTGGACAGGCGGGTGGTCACAGCACGTGACGGCAGAGCCTCCGGGTAGGCTAGCAGACTGGCAGCAGATGAGCGCTCCCAGGTGAGCGGGCAGGAGTCACTGGACAGGCAGGTGGTCACATCACGTGACGGCGGAGCCTCCAGGTAGGCTAGCAGGCAGGTAGCAGATGTGCGCTCCCAGGTGAGCGGGCAAGCTGGTCCATAGACAGACTGACTGGAGTTGGAAGGCAGACCGTCGGACCTCAGGCAAGCAGGCAGGTGGCTGATGTGCGCTCCAGGTGAGCGGGCAGGCTGGTCCTTAGACAGACTGACAGGAGTAGTAAGGCAGACCGTCGGACCTCAGACTAGCAGGCAGGTAGCAGATAATCAGGCAGGATTAAGTCAGCAGGCTGGCAGGAATCAGGCAGGTATCTGGCAGGTAACTGGCAACGGGACCTGAGGGCTGAAGCAGAGTAGTGAACAGTGCAACAACATTGCTCGGGCACCTCCATTTTGGAGGAGGTGCCTAATATATGGTAAAGTCCTCCGGCCATTGGCCGGGGACTCCTTAGGACGACGCGCGCGGCCCCTTTAAGAGGGAGGGAGAGCGCGCGCGCGCGCCCTAAGCACAATGGCCGGGAAGGAGCGCGCGCTGCCAGCAGAGCAGGAGAGGGACGCCGGGCACGGAGCAGAGCGGTGAGGGGAACAGCGTCCCTGCCTAGCAGAGGGCAGGGACGCCGGCACTACAGTACCCCCCCCTTTAGGCGCCCCCTTTTTTAGGCCAGACAGAAATTTAGCAAGGATGAGAGGGGCATGGATGTTCTCCCGGGGCTCCCACGTTCTCTCCTCAGGACCAAATCCCTTCCAATCTACCAGAAAAAAGGTCTTTCCTCTTACCCTTTTGGTGGCAAGAATGTTCTCTACCTCAAACTCGTCCTCAGCGGAAACCGGAGCAGGAGGCGTACCTGTAGACTTGGAAAAAGAGTTAAGCACCACGGGTTTGAGGAGAGATACATGGAAGGAGTTAGGGATCCGTAAGTTGGCCGGGAGTTTCAATTTATAGGCCACCGGGTTGATCTGACTGATGACCTCCAGAGGACCGATGAACCGAGGCCCTAACTTGTAAGAAGGTATCTTGAGTCGAACATATTTAGATGAGAGCCAGACTTTATCTCCTGGACGAAATTGTGGAGGATCCAGGCGTTTTTTGTCAGCGTGTCTTTTCATACGCTCGGATGACAGAAGGAGTGCGGACCGGGTACTCTCCCATATGGAGGAAAATTTGCTAACGAGAGATTCCGCAGCCGGGTTGTCCACAGAGGTGGAGACAGGAAAAGGAATCCGAGGATGCTGACTAGTGTTGAGCCACCCCCGTAGTGTTCGAGTTCGGTTCGGTTCGTCGAACACCCGTGTGTTCGCCGAACTGTTCGTCGAACTGTTCGTCGAACACCTTCGAACACCGTTAAAACCAATGGCAGGCAAACAAAAACACATAGAAACACATAGAAAACACCTTCAAAGGTGTCCAAAAGCTGACAAACTGCTCAGAAGACACAACTAACACATGGAAAAGTGACAAGTACATATAGTCATGCGAAAAGAAAAGAGGTGGAGGAGTAAAAGGAGGGGGAGACACAGATATAGGCATGTCATGCCCTTCTAAAATCCAAAAAGTGAGAAGCCGAGACGGCCAGTCCGCTCCTGCCCGTGCCACCTCCGTGTCGCCGGGTTTGTGCCAGAGCCGCGGTGAACCCTGACGGCCAGCCCCCCTCTCCCAATACTGGTGCCTGTCCGCTGGTGGGTCGAGAGAGCCCCCCTGTGGTGGAGGCAGCTCTAAGCTTTTTAATTTAAATTGTCCCTCTAATTTGAATGAATACACTTTAAATCCATTTACAAGGATCTATTGGAGGGCAAGTCTCATGCCAGCAGCCGCGTAATTCCAGCTCCAGTAGCGTCCACTAAAGATGCTGCAGTTAAAAAGCTTTTATAAGGATCGAGCTCGGCTGTCCACCGCAAGGCATCCTAGTGCCAGTCCCAGCCCCTATGCCTTGGGGTGCCTCCTGATGCTCTTCACTGAGTATCCCGTGGTCCCGAAGCATTTCCTTTGAAAAAATTAAGTGTCCAAACTACAGGTGGTGTAGCTTGCTTAACAGCCGGGATAATCCGCTGACTAGCAGACACTGCTACTAGGCACAAAGTATTTCCTGGGCTAGATGCAGTTAAAAATTTGTAAGTAGATACTCTCGTTGGATGCTGAGAAAGCATTCCATAGAGTCTCCTGGCACGCCATATATGATTCTCTTAAAAAGCTTGGGGTAGGGGTCTAGGGGACTCTTTTATAGCCAAAATCACGGCCCTGTATCACAATACGTCACCTAGGCTGAAGATAAATGGAACTGTAGCACCGAGGGCTCGGTTGCTACAGACGTATTGCACCTCACCCAGAGGTGTGATATCTCACTCTCAGATAAGGATGGAGTGTGGATCAGGACCTGACACCTGCATGCATTACACCACATTGCTGTGGGGCAGGGCGACCAATATGCCCCTGAGATGGGCACGACAGTCCCTGTCCCTGGCTGGAGTGGGGGGAGGGAACACTGAGGAAGGGGAACCCTGCAGTGCAGGAGCAGGGAGGAAGCAGTTCCTGGGTGCATTGAGAAGGGAGTATAAAAGGTGGGCACCATCTTAGTTCAGTGCAGAGAAGTCTGAGCAGAAGTGGCAGGGAGCAGGGGCTCTGCATGAGCTCTGCTCCGGAGGCGGGCCTAGTAACAGAGGCCCAGGCCTGCAAGAGGGAGAAGGAAGGAAGAGGAGCGGAGAAGGCTCCAGGAACGAGGAATGAAGGGATCCCAGGGGTGCGGACGGGCGAGTCGCCACCGCACGCCCGAATCCACCTGCGTGGAGGGGTCAGGCCAAAGGGGGAGACCGGTCCCCGAACTAGTGGAGGCAGGAAACGACCCTCAGCTAGAAACCGGAGGCTCTGACATTTTATGTGGCGCAGCCCCTTGCTCCACCCGCTAGGAAGGCACCACATAGGGTCAGGGAAACTGGCGCCAAGTTTACCAAGAGGAGGCCCGAGGAAGCCGGACAGAAGTGTTGGTAAGAAAGGCCAGACAAAGGACACACAAAGGGGGTCCTGTGAAGCGCTCCAAAGTTATCTGGGAGTTGTCTGAGCCCCTCACCTGGTGAGCACAGTACGACGTGGGCAGCCGTTACCTGCAGACGTGGTCTGGATAATAAGAACAGTGAGTAAAGGCCCTGAACTGCATCACTGACTCCGTGTCGTTACTGCTGCTGCCCTGCACCATCACCCCCATCCTCCGCATACACTGCCCTGAGGCTATACTCCTCCCGTGGGGAGTTATGCTACGCTCTGCTGCACCCACAACACCAGCCTTAGCGGTCTGCCCTGTAGCGGCGGTTCACTCTGACCGCAATCACCGGTGGCGTAGTCGGACATTTAAACATCAAAACCACATAAATAGTTCCGCCACTGGTTTGACCGCCCTGAGCCACGGAACCGGATCGCCGCTACGAAGACTACAACCACCAGCATCCACCAAAAAGGGTCCGGCTCCGGGTGTCCCAAGGCCCAGGGGGTGCGTCAGAACATTTTCATCACCTTTCACAATCACCAATGGGACAAGGCAGGGATGTCCTCTGTCCCCTCTCTTATACATCCTAGTGACGGAGCACCTGCTCTCATCAATTCGCCATAACCCCAATATTAGGTGGATTGAGGTGGGAGGCACCGAGTACAAGTGCTCTCTATTTGCTGATGATGTCCTAGTATATATCACTCAATCACATATATCCATCCCTGCTGTTATGGCTGAAATAGATCACTTTGTTACATGGTAAAATTTTAAAATCAATGCAGCGAAGTCTGAGGCCCTCGATGTCTCCCTCCCTAAATCCATATAGGATTCCATCCAGTCCAACTTTCCCTTTGCCTGGCCCTCACAGGGTATCAAATACTTAGGAATTCCTATTCATAGAGACCTCTCCCATCTATGTTATCTTAATTTTGGGCCCTTTATTGAACAATTCCATACAGACCACGGTTGGCAAGTTAGAACTGTAAGATTCACTACGTGAACCACTGGTGTTTTGTGGAAAAGCACATGTACACCGCGTTCCAAATTATTATGCAAAAAGTGTTTAGGAGTGATAAGGGAAGAATTTGTTTGTTTGTCAGTTAAACTCATTGATGGTGATGTGTGTCAGGGCTCTTTATATCACTGTAAGCAATTGCAGACACCTGTGCTAATTAGTTTGGCAGGTGTGTCCAATGAAAGGCAAGACTACTTAAGAAGGCTCTCTCACATTATTAAGCAGCCTACATTTTCTGCCAAAATGGGAAAGAAAAAGGATGTGTCGGCTGCTGAGAAGCAACAAATTGTGGAGTGTTTAGGTCAAGGCATGACTACAATCAACATTGTGCGATGATCAGGATGAAGTGTCTTGGCAATCAAGAAGTATGTAGATGATTCACAGTACACACGTGTGCGTGCTGATAAGGGCAAATTGAGGACTCTTTCCTACAGGCAATTACGTCGGGTTGAAAGAGCAGCGGCAAAAAAGCCTTGTCATAGCAGCAGACAAGTTTTTGAAGCTGCTTGTGCCTCCAACGTCCCCCGAACAACAAGATGCAGGGTCCTTCAGAGGTTTGCAGCTGTGCATACGCCATCCTGTCGACCTCCTCTATCCACTTCACACAAGCAGAAACGGCTCCAGTGGGCCAAACATTACATGAAGACTGATTTCAAAACTGTTTTGTTCACGGATGAGTGCCGTGCAGCGCTCGATGGTCCAGATGAATGGAGTGGAGGATGGCTGGTTGATGGACACCCCACGCAAACACGGCTACAGCGCCAACAAGGAGGAGGTGGAGTAATGTTTTGGGCTGGAATCATGGGGAGAGAGATTGTCGGCCCCTTTAGGATCCCTGAAGGCGCTAAAGATGAACTCCATAATGTATGTGGATTTTCTCAAACAGCACTTCCTGCCATGGTTCAAGAAGAAGAACCGTGTATTTCACAGCAAGATCATTTTTCTGCATGATAATGCACCATCTCATGCTGCACATAAAACATCTGCATCTCTGGCTGATATGGGCATAAAAGGGGACAAACTTATGGTGTGACCCCCATGCTCCCCTGACCTCTACCCCATTCAGAACCTTTGGAGCATCATTAAAAGGAGCGTCTATGATGGCGGGAGGCAGTTCACATCTAAGCAACAGCTCTGGGAGGGTATTCTGTCCTCATGCAAAACAATTGAAGCAGAAACCATCCAAAACCTGACAAATTCAATGGACGAGAGAGTTCAGAAGCTCCTTTCGAACAAGGGGTCCTATGTGAAAATGTAACATCACCTAGAATAAAGTTTTGAGTTGAAAACTGTTTGATTTCAGTTTCTAACAACCTGCTAATGCTTATAATTTCAAAAATGACCATTTTTTTGGTCTTTATTAAAATGAAAAGGTTGATCGAAAAGTTTGGGGGATCTAAGAGTGTGGCAACCCAGTAGTCATGATTACTTCGAATTCTGACAATATGAGGGTCATGCTGCAGGTAGTGCAGCAAGAAGGCACTTATGTGTCTTGCGCATCTCGGAGCCCCAAAATTATTTTCCGGGCTAGATGCAGCTAAAAATTATTTTTAATTTTAAATCTGGTGAAGCTTATTATAGATGGCCTAATAGGATCAGTGCTGCACACTGCTACAAAGCCCAAATTATTTTCCAGTCAAGATACAGATAAACATGATTAGTAATTTGAAAGCTTAAAACGGTTGGTAGGGTGATTTTAACCAATCTCTCCCCAGGATGACACAGGGGTAGAAAAGTCGTTTCGGATCCATGATTTGTTCATCTTTATGAACGTGAGTCTGTCTACATTATCAGTGGAGAGCCGCGTGCGCTTATCTGTCAGCACACCACCAGCAGCGCTGAACACACGTTCAGACAGAACGCTGGCTGCGGGGCATGACAAGATCTCCAAGGCGTAAGTGGCTAGCTCCGGCCATATATCCAGATTGGAAGCCCAAAAAGAGCAAGGGTCCAGTGACACAGTCGTGGCTTCAATGTTTACTTGGAGATACTCCTGTACCATCGTCTCTAGGCATTGACTATGTGTCAGACTTCTTGTCTCCTGTGGCCTTGCAAAGGATGGGCTAAAAAAGTGGTGAAATGATTCCGCAAAATTGATGTTACCAGCAGATACTGTGGTTCTGTTACGGTTTGAGTGCTGAACACTTGACGGTCCCACGGTTGGCAAGTTGGAACTGTGAGATTCACTATGTGCACCACTGGTATTTTGTGGAAAAGCACATGTAAGATTCTGCAACAGTCTCTGCTGATACTCCTGCATGCGTGCATCCCTTTCTATGGCAGGAATAATTTCTGCAAATTTACTTTTGTACCGGGGATCTAACAGTGTGGCAACCCAGTAGTCAGGATTATTTCTAATTCTCACAATTCGAGGGTCATGTTGCAGGTAGTGCAGCAAGAAGGCACTCATGTGTGTTGCGCATCCAGGAGCACCAAGTCCCTGTTGTGTTGGTGGCGAGGTAACAATCATGCTTCCTTCCTCTGTCCTCTCCCCCCAACCTCGCACAACAGAAATGTGATCAAGGTCTCCCTCATCTGATGAGTCTTCCATCAGTTCGTCCTCCACTTCTTCCTGGGCTCCTGCACCTTCCTCACTAGTTTGGCTGCTACCATGCGCCCTGGTAAAATCATCTCCCCCACCCTCACATGCCTGCCGCCTTGGTGCTGCCGACCGTCTGGACCTTGCAGATGTTAGCCCTTCCGCATACAACTCCTCCTCCTCTACTTCCTCCACCTCCTCTTGTGCCACCACCTGACTCCGAATTCTGTTTAACATGTGCTCCAGCATGTAAATCACCGGAATAGTCATGCTGATAATGGCATCGTCAGCACTAAACATCTTCGTCGCCATTTCAAAACTGTGCAGAAGGGTGCATAGGTCCCTGATCTGAGACCACTCCTCCAGCGTGATTTGCCCCACCTCTGAATCTCGTTGGCCCAGGCTATACGTCAGAACGTATTGCACCAGGGCTTGTCGGTGCTGCCACAGTCGCTGCAACATGTGCAGAGTTGAATTCCACCGGGTAGGCACATCGCATTTTAGCCGTTGAAGTGGCAGGCCCAACGACTTCTGTAGAGATGTAAGTCGCTGAGCTGCGGGATGCGAACGGCGGAAGTGAGCACACAGCGACCGTGCCCTCTGCAGAAGGCCATCTAGTCTGGGATAGTGGGCTAAAAATTGCTGGACAACCAGGTTCAACACGTGAGCCATACAAGGCACGTGTGTGACATTGCCCCGGCGAAGGGCCGCACCCAGGTTTGCAGCATTGTCGCACACGGCCTTCCCTGGTTTCAGGTCCAGTGGAGACAACCATTCATGAAATTGGTTCTCCAGAGCTGACCACAACTCCTCAGCTGTGTGACTCACATTTCCCAGACATTTCAATGTAAAAACCGCCTGATGACGTTGAGCCCTACTGCCAGCATAGTAAGGAGGTGTGCAGGATCCCTTCTGCGCAGTTAGAAAGCTTGTGGCATGACCAGACAGGCTTTGGGTGCAGGTGGAAGACCGAGAGGAGGTTGAGGAGGCAGAAGCAGTGGAGGAACTTTGACATAAAGAGGATTGACGCACAACTCGTGGGGACGGCAAGACTTGGACAGCAGCCCCTTGTCCTGCTGTCACCATAGTTACCCAGTGCCCAGTCAGCGACATGTAACGCCCCTGTCCATGCCTACTCGTCCAAGTGTCTGTGGTGAAATGCACCCTGTCACACACAGAGTTTCTCAAAGAAGCGGTGATGTTGTGTGCGACATGCTGGTGGAGCGCAGGCACACCTTTCTTTGAGAAGTAGTGCCGACTGGGCATCTGGTACTGGGGCACTGCGACGGACATAAGGTCTCAAAAATCCTCTGTGTCCACCAGGCGGAAAGGCAGCATTTCTGTAGCCAAGAGCTTGCAGATGGTGAAATTTAACCTCTTAGCTTTCTCATGGCTAGGAGGAAATAGTCTTTTACTTGTCCACATCTGAGGGACCGAGGGCTGGCTATTGTGCTTAGACAGGGTTGATAAGGGTGTCCCCGGCAAACTGCCGGTCTGTGAGGAAGATGCAGGCGGACATGTTAGGTTGCCTTGATCCAAAGGTGGTGCTATCAATGTCGGACAGCGCTCAAGACCAGCTGGTGTTACCACCTCCAAAGAAAATGATGACCTGCCAATCACGCTGGCTGTTGTGGGTAAAGAGGTGGCAGGTCTGCGCCCCAAAACAGGTGTGACTGCTGTCCCCCCAGTCACAGAGGATGAAGAGGCCGCGGATGCACAAGATATGGCAGACGGTGGTTGGCCCGGCCGGCTAGGCCGCATTGTAGCACACTGAGCTTCCCACTGCAACTTATGCTTCATGTCCATGTGCCGGTTCATGCATGAAGTACTCAAACTATGTATTTTTTGGCCTCTACTTAGCTTTTGCTGACAAATGTTACAGATAACACGAGTTGGGTCATCTTTATCGATCTGAAAAAATGCCCAGGCTATGCAAGGCTTAGCACCCATGCGACCTGAAGAGCCACCACGACTTGTGGTGAGAGGCAGAGTTGTGTTTGAGGATGCAGTTGTTGACGTGCTTCCAGTATTACGTCTCTGTCCAGGAAGGAGCAACCTGACCTCGTCGTCACTAGCATCTTCCTCCACCTCCTCTGCTGACCTCATCTCTTGGCTGACTGTGGGTTGACAGTAAGTGGGATCTCCGACCTCATCATCATCACCCTGTGCGTTATCACACCCGTCGTCCTCAGAGCCAACCTGTTCCTGCCCTGACAAAAAACTAAAGTTGTCGCTCCAATCAGGTATTTGAGTCTTATCATCGTCTTCCTCATTGTCTCCACCAACAGGAGTTACAGTTTGGGAATGAGGGTCTACATTATGGTCAGAACCTTCTGCGTCTGGTCCTGGATCCGACTCATAAAGATTCTGGGCATCAGTGCAGATCATTTCCTCGTCTGGATTCACAGAAGCGCTGGAGTCGACCTCTGATTCCCAGGCTATAGTATGAGTAAACAGCTCTGCAGACTCAACCATCTGTTCTACCTCATACTCAGACGGGCAGCTGGAGATTTGGGAGCTGTGAGGAAGCAAGTGCGATTTGGGTGACACCTTTGAGGACTGGAGTATTTGTGATGTTGAAGTTGATGTGGAGGAGAGCCCACTTAAAGGAGCACTTGATATCCGTTGAAGCACCTGCTGTTTTTGTGCCTCATCTGGAATTTGTAGCGATTGGCGTGGCCGTAAGAAAGGGATCTTATCACATTGTCCGCTAAAAGAAGTAGACATTTTAGTTTGGCTGGAAGATGGTCTTTCTTCTGCAGATGTTACTGTTGCTTTAACACCTACCCCACGGACACAACCTTTTTTCCCCTTCCCAACACGCCTATTCCCCTTTCCACCAGCAGCAGGCCTTTTTCCACTCATTTTGGTGGTTAACTAATTCACAACTCTGGAGTTGTTTGCACAAAAAAACAATGGATGGTAACCGAGCAGAGCTGAGTGGCCAAACTGTGGTATTAGGCCAAAACTATTGGCTGGGTTAGATGCAGAAAAAAATTATTTTTAATTTGCAACCTGATGGAGGTCAGTATAGATGGACTAATAGACCAAGTCCCACACACCGCTAGAAGCCCAAATATTTTTTCAGAGCTAGATGCAGAAATTTTTTTTATTCAATTTGCAACCTGATGGAGGTCAGTATAGATGGACTAATAGACCAAGTCCCACACACTGCTAGAAGCCCAAATATTTTTTCAGAGCTAGATGCAGAAAAAAATTATTTTGAATTTGCAACCTGATGGAGGTCAGTATAGATGGACTAATAGACCAAGTCCCACACACTGCTAGAAGCCCAAATATTTTTTCAGAGCTAGATGCAGAAATTTGTTTTATTCAATTTGCAACCTGATGGAGGTCAGTATAGATGGACTAATAGACCAAGTCCCACACACTGCTAGAAGCCCAAATATTTTTTCAGAGCTAGATGCAGAAATTTGTTTTATTCAATTTGCAACCTGATGGAGGTCAGTATAGATGGACTAATAGACCAAGTCCCACACACTGCTAGAAGCCCAAATATTTTTTCAGAGCTAAATGAAGAAAAAAATTATTTTTAATTTGCAACCTGATGGAGGTCAGTATAGATGGACTAATAGACCAAGTCCCACACACCGCTAGAAGCCCAAATATTTTTTCAGAGCTAGATGCAGAAAAAAATTATATTCAATTTGCAACCTGCTGGAGGTCAGTATAGAAGGACTAATAGAACAAGTCCCACACACTGCTAGAAGCCCAAATATTTTTTCAGAGCTAAATGAAGAAAAAAAATATTTTTAATTTGCAACCTGATGGAGGTCAGTATAGATGGACTAATAGACCAAGTCCCACACCCTGCTAGAAGCCCAAATATTTTTTCAGAGCTAGATGCAGAAAAAAATTATTTTTAATTTGCAACCTGATGGAGGTCAGTATAGATGGACTAATAGACCAAGTCCCACACACCGCTAGAAGCCCAAATATTTTTTCAGAGCTAGATGCAGAAATTTTTTTTATTCAATTTGCAACCTGATGGAGGTCAGTATAGATGGACTAATAGACCAAGTCCCACACACTGCTAGAAGCCCAAATATTTTTTCAGAGCTAGATGCAGAAAAAAATTATTTTTAATTTGCAACCTGATGGAGGTCAGTATAGATGGACTAATAGACCAAGTCCCACACACTGCTAGAAGCCCAAATATTTTTTCAGAGCTAGATGCAGAAAAAAATTATTTTTAATTTGCAACCTGATGGAGGTCAGTATAGATGGACTAATAGAACAAGTCCCACACGCTGCTAGAAGCCCAAATATTTTTTCAGAGATAAATGAAGAAAAAAATTATTTTTAATTTGCAACCTGATGGAGGTCAGTATAGATGGACTAATAGACCAAGTCCCACACACTGCTAGAAGCCCAAATATTTTTTCAGAGCTAGATGCAGAAAAAAATTATTTTTAATTTGCAACCTGATGGAGGTCAGTATAGATGGACTAATAGACCAAGTCCCACACACCGCTAGAAGCCCAAATATTTTTTCCGAGCTAGATGCAGAAAAAAATTATATTCAATTTGCAACCTGCTGGAGGTCAGTATAGAAGGACTAATAGAACAAGTCCCACACACTGCTAGAAGCCCAAATATTTTTTCAGAGCTAAATGAAGAAAAAAATTATTTTTAATTTGCAACCTGATGGAGGTCAGTATAGATGGACTAATAGACCAAGTCCCACACACTGCTAGAAGCCCAAATATTTTTTCAGAGCTAGATGCAGAAAAAAATTATATTCAGTTTGCAACCTGATGGAGGTCAGTATAGATGGACTAATAGAATGATGCTATGCCCAAAAGATTTTACTTCACTAGGTGCAGTAAAAAAATTGGTATTCTATACACAGGTGGTATATCTTGCAACACAGATAGGCTACTCCACTGACTAACACACTCTGCAATAGGCCAAAAAGGATTAGCTTTGCTAGATTCAGCCAAATGCTGTGAAAAAAACTTGCACAGCACTGGCACAGACTTGCCTGGCAAAAACTGATAGGAACTGATGTAACCTAGTCCTGAAAAGGACTCCAATTACAATGAATCTTTACTCCCACAATCTATCTATTTAAGAGCACAGACCTGCTTGATAAAAGTCGTAGGAAATGCTGTAACCTAGTCCTTAAAAGGACTGCAATCACAACTATTCCCTACTCCCAAGCTATCTGTATATTTGTGCGAAAATTGGCTTGAAATTAACAAGGTATAGCGCACACAGCAACAGCGGTGCCGTCTAACACGCAGCTGCAGCAGTGAGAAAATGGTGGCGACGGGGAAAATGGCTTGGTCTTATAGGGCAAGGACATGTGACATACACTGCCAATCACACATGCCCTTGCTTGTGTGAAAAAAAGCACTTCGCTCCGTGTGTGCGCTGCTGATAGGCTGACAGATTGCACCTCCCCACTGCAAATGCGGGAAAGAGAAAAAAAAATGGAGATCTTCATTGTTCCTGCAGAGATCCATCCCCTGCCCCTCCCCCCGCCCCGCTGTACACTCAAACTGCGTATTAACATTAATTTTCATCATTACTGAGAAAAAATCCAGTTATGATTTTGGTGCACGAACAGTTATCGAACATAACCTCGAACAGCCGAATTTTTCTCAAATTGTTCGTGTTCGCCGACTGGCTCGAACACCGCCCAAAACAGCTCGAATTTGAGATTGGCGAACAGTTCGAGTAGAACAATGCTCATCTCTAATGCTGACCAAAGACTACAAAAAACGGGGATTTGGAGGAGGATTCGCTCTCGTGATTATTATAAGAGAACTCGGCCCATGGTAGGAGATCCACCCAGTCAGAATGGTGGGCATTAACGAAGTGCCGGAGGTAACTGGTCAGGTTCTGATTGATCCGCTCCACTTGACCATTGGACTGTGGGTGGTAAGCGGAAGAGAAGTCCAGGGTGACGTCTAGTAGTTTACAAGTGGCTCTCCAGAAACGTGAGGTGAACTGTACCCCACGATCCGACACGATGTGGAGGGGCAGGCCATGAAGACGGAAGATACGGCGGATAAAGTCTTTAGCCAGCTCGGGTGCAGACGGGAGGCCTGGCAGGGGAATAAAGTGAGCCATCTTGGAAAAGCAGTCAGCGACCACCCAAATGACCGTACAACAGGCAGAGACGGGGAGATCAGTTATGAAGTCCATAGCAATATGCTGCCAGGGGGCAGCAGGCACAGGAAGCGGAAGGAGGCGTCCGGCTGGCAGATGTCTCGGGACTTTGTTGCGGGCGCAGGACACACAGGCAGAAACAAAGTCTATTACGTCCTTGTGTAGGGTAGGCCACCAATAGTGCCGGGCAATAAGCTGGAGGGTCTTTTTCTGACCGGCGTGGCCAGCTAGTTTAGACGAATGGTCCCAGTGTAGGATCTTCTCCCGATCAGGTACTGAAACAAACGTCTTACCGGGAGGGAGACGATTTAGACTCACGGGAGCCACCTGCATTACTCTGGCGGGATCGATGATATGTTTAGGTTCTTCCTCGATATCGGACACCAGAAAGGATCGGGACAAGGCGTCTGCTTTGACGTTTTTGTCAGCCGGGTGAAAATGAAGAACAAAATCAAAGCGAGCAAAAAACAAGGACCACCGGGCTTGGCGCGGGTTAAGTCTCTGGGCATGCTGGAGGTAAGCCAAGTTCTTGTGGTCAGTGTAAATTATTACCGGATGAAGAGCCCCCTCGAGTAGGTAACGCCACTCCTCCAACGCCAGCTTGATGGCCAATAACTCTCGGTCTCCTATGGAATAGTTGCGCTCAGAAGAGGAGAAGAGTTTGGAGAAGAAGCCACAAGTTACCATTCTCCCGGAAGATGATTTTTGAGTAAGTACCGCTCCGGCTCCAGAGGAGGAGGCGTCAACTTCCAGGAAGAACTGCTTGTTGCCGTCCGGGCGATGCAGCACCGGGGCGGAAGAGAAGGCCTGTTTTAGGGAAAGAAAGGCCTCCTCTGCTTCGGGCGGCCACTCTTTGGGATTAGTACCCTTACGGGTGAGAGCGGAAATTGGGGCAGTCCGGGAAGAGAAGTGTGGTATGAAGAGGCGGTAGTAGTTGGCGAAGCCCAGGAATCGCTGAATGGCCTTCAACCCCTCCGGTCGGGGCCATTTCTCGATGGCAGACAGTTTCTCAGGATCCATTTGTAGGCCGGTCTGAGAGATAATGTAGCCCAGAAACGGAAGCGAGGTCTGCTCAAAGAGGCACTTCTCATATTTAGCGTAGAGATGGTTCTGCCTGAGCCTGAGCAGGACCTGACGAACGTCCCTCCGGTGAGTCTGGAGATCCGGAGAGAAGACCAAGATGTCGTCCAGGTACACCACTACGCAGGAGTAGAGAAGGTCCCGGAAGATGTCATTGACCAACTCTTGAAAGACGGCAGGGGCGTTACAGAGGCCAAAGGGCATTACCAGATATTCATAGTGGCCGTCCCGGGTGTTGAATGCCGTCTTCCATTCATCCCCCTGACGGATACGAACCAGGTTGTACGCCCCACGGAGGTCCAGTTTGGTGAAGATTCTAGCCCCCCTCAGACGATCAAATAACTCCGGAATGAGCGGAAGGGGGTACTTATTCTTCACCGTGATCTGGTTAAGGCCTCTATAGTCTATACAGGGACGGAGGGAGCCGTCCTTCTTTTTGACGAAAAAGAAGCCTGCTCCCGCCGGGGAGGTAGATTTCCGGATGAATCCCCTGGCCAGATTCTCCTCAATATATTCGGACATCGAGCGGGTCTCAGCAGCGGATAATGGATAAATACGCCCACGGGGAGGAGAAGTACCAGGTAACAGGTCGATAGGGCAGTCGTATGGTCTATGAGGGGGTAGTGTCTCTGCTTCCTTTTTATTAAAGACATCAGCATAAGACCAATACGGGATCGGAAGTCCAGGTAGATTAGCTGGGGTAGGAGAAGGACGGACGGGATGAACGGGAACCAGACAGGTCTTATGGCAGCCCTGTCCCCAGCGAAGGACTTCTCCGGTCTGCCAGTCAAGAACGGGTGCATGTCTCTGGAGCCAAGGTAGACCTAGCAAGAGGGCGTGAGAGAGTCCAGGCAGAACATGGAAGGAGATACTTTCAGAATGCAGCATTCCCACCTGCAGAGTAATGGATTCGGTGATGAGTTGGATGGGGCGTGGTAAGAGCCCCCCATCCACGGCAGTAACAGACAAGGGTACATCCAGAGGTTTGGTGGGGATGCGGTATTTCTCTACCAGGGACTGTGAAATAAGATTCCCGGCTGCTCCAGAGTCAAGTTGGGCTAGTTCGAAATAAGGATTCTCCCCGTAGACGATTGAAACTGACAACAGCAGGGATGGAGAGGATTTATTCTTGTCTAGGTGGACCTCTCTGAGCGAACCTAGACACAGGCGTTTCCCGACCTCTCCGGGCAGGCACGGATCCGGTGCTCCTTACTGCCACAGTAGAAGCAGGTCCCCTCGGCACGGCGTAAGTCCTGACGGGTCTTGACCATCTTGGTCTGGTCGACCTGCATAGGCTCGGGAGAGTGTACCTGGTAAGAGACAGAAGGAGTGACGGGTTTCTGAAAAGTAGGAGCTAGACGTGGTAATCTCCTCTCACGGGTGACCTCTCTGGCACGCTCCTGGAACCGTAGGTCAATCCGGGTGGCAAGAGTTATTAAGTCATCGAGAGTGGTAGGAATGTCCCGGCCGGCAAGCTCATCTTTAATACGGCCGGACAGACCCTCCCAGAAGACGGATACCAGAGCGTCGTTATCCCAGGCCAGCTCCGAGGCAAGAGTACGGAACCGTATGGCATATTGGCCCACGGTGAGACTTTCCTGACCGGAGGCGTAGCAGAGATGATGCGGATGAGGTCTTCCGTCCGGGTTCGTCGAAGACTTTCCAGAAAGCCGTGAGAAAAGCAGGCAAGTTGGATACCAGGGGGTCTCCTCTCTCCCATAGAGGATTTAGCCAGGCCAGGGCCTCCCCGGTGAGATGGGACATGATGAATGCAATTTTGGCCCGGTCGGAGTTAAACTGGTGAGATAATAGTTCAAAGTGCAGGGTGCACTGATTTATGAAGCCCCGAGCCTGGGCGGAGTCGCCTCCGAAGCGAGGAGGTGCAGAAAGCCGGGGTAAGATACCATGGTATTAGTGGGCAGCGGAGCTGCCGGATTGCGAGACATGGCACTGGCGGAGGTTGCTGGTGGAGCAGTCAGAGTGTCCAGGCGAGTATTGACATTCCGCAGGTGACCCAGGATGGACTCCTGTTGGGACCTTTGACGGGACAGTTCATGACACAGGTCCGAGAGCGAGGGAGCTTGGGTGCCACCGGGTTCCATGTCCCGAGCAAACTGTAACGGGTCTGGGAGGCGGAACCTCTGAGCTACTATACAAGGGGCGGTCCTTGTAAGGGAGCGGGTGGCGACCAGGGAAGACGGGCAGGAAGTCTCAGCAGGTGACCGGGACAGTCTCTGAGTGAACGGGCTGGAGGTCACGGCAAGTGACCGAGGCAGTCTCTGGATGAACGGGCTGGTGGTCACGGCAAGTGACCGGGGCAGTCTCTAGGTAAAGGGTTGGTACGACCTGTGGCGGTTGATGATAGACGTGAGCTCCCAGGTGAGCAGGCGAGAGTCTCTGGATGAACGGGTGGTCACAGCATGTGACGGCGAGCCTCCAGGAAGACCAGCAGACAGGCGGCAGATGAACGCTCCCAGGTGAGCGGGCAGAAGTGTCTGGACAAGCAGGTGGTCACAGCACGTGACGGCGGAGCCTCCAGGTAGGCTAGCAGGCAGGTAGCAGATGTGCGCTCCCAGGTGAGCGGGCAAGCTGGTCCATAGACAGACTGACTGGAGTTGGAAGGCAGACCGTCGGACCTCAGGCAAGCAGGCAGGTGGCTGATGTGCGCTCCAGGTGAGCGGGCAGGCTGGTCCTTAGACAGACTGACAAGACTAGTAAGGCAGACCGTTGGACCTCAGACTAGCAGGCAGGTAGCAGATAATCAGGCAGGATTAAGTCAGCAGGCTGACAGGAATCAGGCAGGTATCTGGCAGGTAATTGGCAACGGGACCTGAGGGCTGAAGCAGAGTAGTGAACAGTGCAACAACATTGCTCGGGCACCTCCATTTTGGAGGAGGTGCCTAATATATGGTAAAGTCCTCCGGCCATTGGCCGGGGACTCCTTAGGACGACGCGCGCGGCCCCTTTAAGAGGGAGGGAGAGCGCGCGCGCGCGCCCTAAGCACAGTGGCCGGGAAGGAGCGCGCGCTGCCAGCAGAGCGGGAGAGGGACGCCGGGCACGGAGCAGAGCGGTGAGGGGAACAGCGTCCCTGCCTAGCAGAGGGCAGGGACGCCGGCACTACATAGATACTCTCGTTGGATGCTGAGAAAGCATTCCATAGAGTCTCCTGGCACGCCATATATGATTCTCTTAAAAAGCTTGGGGTAGGGGTCTAGGGGACCCTTTTATAGCCAAAATCACGGCCCTGTATCACAATACATCACCTAGGCTGAAGATAAATGGAACTGTAGCACCGAGGGCTCGGTTGCTACAGACGTATTGCACCTCACCCAGAGGTGTGATATCTCACTCTCAGATAAGGATGGAGTGTGGATCAGGACCCGACACCTGCATGCATTACACCACATTGCCGTGGGGCAGGGCGACCAATATGCCCCTGAGATGGGTACGACAGTCCCTGTCCCTAGCTGGAGTGGGGGGAGGGAACACTGAGGAAGGGGAACCCTGCAGTGCAGGAGCAGGGAGGAAGCAGTTCCTGGGTGCATTGAGAAGGGAGTATAAAAGGTGGGCACCATCTTAGTTCAGTGCAGAGAAGTCTGAGCAGAAGTGGCAGGGAGCAGGGGCTCTGCATGAGCTCTGCTCCGGAGGCGGGCCTAGTAACAGAGGCCCAGGCCTGCAAGAGGGAGAAGGAAGGAAGAGGAGCGGAGAAGGCTCCAGGAACGAGGAATGAAGGGATCCCAGGGGTGCGGACGGGCGAGTCGCCACCGCACGCCCGAATCCACCTGCGTGGAGGGGTCAGGCCAAAGGGGGAGACCGGTCCCCGAACTAGTGGAGGCAGGAAACGACCCTCAGCTAGAAACCGGAGGCTCTGACATTTTATGTGGCGCAGCCCCTTGCTACACCCGCTAGGAAGGCACCACATAGGGTCAGGGAAACTGGCGCCAAGTTTACCAAGAGGAGGCCCGAGGCAGCCGGACAGAAGTGTTGGTAAGAAAGGCCAGACAAAGGACACACAAAGGGGGTCCTGTGAAGTGCTCCAAAGTTATCTTGGAGTTGTCTGAGCCCCTCACCTGGTGAGCACAGTACGACGTGGGCAGCCGTTACCTGCAGACGTGGTCTGGATAATAAGAACTGTGAGTAAAGGCCCTGAACTGCATCACTGACTCCGTGTCGTTACTGCTGCTGCCCTGCACCATCACCCCCATCCTCCGCATACACTGCCCTGAGGCTATACTCCTCCCGTGGGGAGTTATGCTACGCTCTGCTGCACCCACAACACCAGCCTTAGCGGTCTGCCCTGTAGCGGCGGTTCACTCTGACCGCAATCCACGGGTGGCGTAGTCGGACATTTAAACATCAAAACCACATAAATAGTTCCGCCACTGGTTTGACCGCCCTGAGCCACGGAACCGGATCGCCGCCACGAAGACTACAACCACCAGCATCCACCAAAAAGGGTCCGGCTCCGGGTGTCCCAAGGCCCAGGGGGTGCGTCAGAACATTTTCATCACCTTTCACAATCACCAATGGGACAAGGCAGGGATGTCCTCTGTCCCCTCTCTTATACATCCTAGTGACGGAGCACCTGCTCTCATCAATTCGCCATAACCCCAATATTAGGTGGATTGAGGTGGGAGGCACCGAGTACAAGTGCTCTCTATTTGCTGATGATGTCCTAGTATATATCACTCAATCACATATATCCATCCCTGCTGTTATGGCTGAAATAGATCACTTTGTTACATGGTAAAATTTTAAAATCAATGCAGCGAAGTCTGAGGCCCTCGATGTCTCCCTCCCTAAATCCATATAGGATTCCATCCAGTCCAACTTTCCCTTTGCCTGGCCCTCACAGGGTATCAAATACTTAGGAATTCCTATTCATAGAGACCTCTCCCATCTATGTTATCTTAATTTTGGGCCCTTTATTGAACAATTCCAGACAGACCACGGTTGGCAAGTTAGAACTGTAAGATTCACTACGTGAACCGCTGGTGTTTTGTGGAAAAGCACATGTACACCGCGTTCCAAATTATTATGCAAAAAGTGTTTAGGAGTGATAAGGGAAGAATTTGTTTGTTTGTCAGTTAAACTCATTGATGGTGATGTGTGTCAGGGCTCTTTATATCACTGTAAGCAATTGCAGACACCTGTGCTAATTAGTTTGGCAGGTGTGTCCAATGAAAGGCAAGACTACATAAGAAGGCTCTCTCACATTATTAAGCAGCCTACATTTTCTGCCAAAATGGGAAAGAAAAAGGATGTGTCGGCTGCTGAGAAGCAACAAATTGTGGAGTGTTTAGGTCAAGGCATGACTACAATCAACATTGTGCGATGATCAGGATGAAGTGTCTTGACAATCAAGAAGTATGTAGCTGATTCACAGTACACACGTGTGCGTGCTGATAAGGGCAAATTGAGGACTCTTTCCTACAGGCAATTACGTCAGGTTGAAAGAGCAGCGGCAAAAAAGCCTTGTCATAGCAGCAGACAAGTTTTTGAAGCTGCTTGTGCCTCCAACGTCCCCCGAACAACAAGATGCAGGGTCCTTCAGAGGTTTGCAGCTGTGCATACGCCATCCTGTCGACCTCCTCTATCCACTTCACACAAGCAGAAACGGCTCCAGTGGGCCAAACATTACATGAAGACTGATTTCAAAACTGTTTTGTTCACGGATGAGTGCCGTGCAGCGCTCGATGGTCCAGATGGATGGAGTGGAGGATGGCTGGTTGATGGACACCCCACGCAAACACGGCTACAGCGCCAACAAGGAGGAGGTGGAGTAATGTTTTGGGCTGGAATCATGGGGAGAGAGATTGTCGGCCCCTTTAGGATCCCTGAAGTCGCTAAAGATGAACTCCATAATGTATGTGGATTTTCTCAAACAGCACTTCCTGCCATGGTTCAAGAAGAAGAACCGTGTATTTCACAGCAAGATCATTTTTCTGCATGATAATGCACCATCTCATGCTGCACATAAAACATCTGCATCTCTGGCTGATATGGGCATAAAAGGGGACAAACTTATGGTGTGACCCCCATGCTCCCCTGACCTGTACCCCATTCAGAACCTTTGGAGCATCATTAAAAGGAGTGTCTATGATGGCGGGAGGCAGTTCACATCTAAGCAACAGCTCTGGGAGGGTATTCTGTCCTCATGCAAAACAATTGAAGCAGAAACCATCCAAAACCTGACAAATTCAATGGACGAGAGAGTTCAGAAGCTCCTTTCGAACAAGGGGTCCTATGTGAAAATGTAACATCACCTAGAATAAAGTTTTGAGTTGAAAACTGTTTGATTTCAGTTTCTGACAACCTGCTAATGCTTATAATTTCAAAAATGACCATTTTTTTGGTCTTTATTAAAATGAAAAGGTTGATCGAAAAGTTTGGGGGATCTAAGAGTGTGGCAACCCAGTAGTCATGATTACTTCGAATTCTGACAATATGAGGGTCATGCTGCAGGTAGTGCAGCAAGAAGGCACTTATGTGTCTTGCGCATCTCGGAGCCCCAAAATTATTTTCCGGGCTAGATGCAGCTAAAAATTATTTTTAATTTTAAATCTGGTGGAGCTTATTATAGATGGCCTAATAGGATCAGTGCTGCACACTGCTACAAAGCCCAAATTATTTTCCAGTCAAGATACAGATAAACATGATTAGTAATTTGAAAGCTTAAAACGGTTGGTAGGGTGATTTTAACCAATCATCAAGCTTTTACTCTCCCCAGGATGACACAGGGGTAGAAAAGTCATTTCGGATCCATGATTTGTTCATCTTTATGAACGTGAGTCTGTCTACATTATCAGTGGAGAGCCACGTGCGCTTATCTGTCAGCACACCACCAGCAGCGCTGAACACACGTTCAGACAGAACGCTGGCTGCGGGGCATGACAAGATCTCCAAGGCGTAAGTGGCTAGCTCCGGCCATTTATCCAGATTGGAAGCCCAAAAAGAGCAAGGGTCCAGTGACACAGTCGTGGCTTCAATGTTTACTTGGAGATACTCCTGTACCATCGTCTCTAGGCGTTGACTATGTGTCAGACTTCTTGTCTCCTGTGGCCTTGCAAAGGATGGGCTAAAAAAGTGGTGAAATGATTCCGCAAAATTGATGTTACCAGCAGATACTGTGGTTCTGTTACGGTTTGAGTGCTGAACACTTGACGGTCCCACGGTTGGCAAGTTGGAACTGTGAGATTCACTACGTGCACCACTGGTATTTTGTGGAAAAGCACATGTAAGATTCTGCAACAGTCTCTGCTGATACTCCTGCATGCGTGCATCCCTTTCTATGGCAGGAAAAATTTCTGCAAATTTACTTTTGTACCGGGGATCTAACAGTGTGGCAACCCAGTAGTCAGGATTATTTCTAATTCTCACAATTCGAGGGTCATGTTGCAGGTAGTGCAGCAAGAAGGCACTCATGTGTGTTGCGCATCCAGGAGCACCAAGTCCCTGTTGTGTTGGTGGCGAGGTAACAATCATGCTTCCTTCCTCTGTCCTCTCCCCCCAACCTCGCACAACAGAAATGTGATCAAGGTCTCCCTCATCTGATGAGTCATCCATCAGTTCGTCCTCCACTTCTTCCTGGGCTCCTGCACCTTCCTCACTAGTTTGGCTGCTACCATGCGCCCTGGTAAAATCATCTCCCCCACCCTCACATGCCTGCCGCCTTGGTGCTGTCGACCGTCTGGACCTTGCAGATGTTAGCCCTTCCGCATACAACTCCTCCTCCTCTACTTCCTCCACCTCCTCTTGTGCCACCACCTGACTTCGAATTCTGTTTAACATGTGCTTCAGCATGTAAATCACCGGAATAGTCATGCTGATAATGGCATCGTCAGCACTAAACATCTTCGTCACCATTTCAAAACTGTGCAGAAGAGTGCATAGGTCCCTGATCTGAGACCACTCCTCCAGCGTGATTTGCCCCACCTCTGAATCTCGTTGGCCCAGGCTATACGTCAGAACGTATTGCACCAGGGCTTGTCGGTGCTGCCACAGTCGCTGCAACATGTGCAGAGTTGAATTCCACCGGGTAGGCACATCGCATTTTAGCCGGTGAAGTGGCAGGCCCAACGACTTCTGTAGAGATGTAAGTCGCTGAGCTGCGGGATGCGAACGGCGGAAGTGAGCACACAGCGACCGTGCCCTCTGCAGAAGGCCATCTAGTCTGGGATAGTGGGCTAAAAATTGCTGGACAACCAGGATCAACACGTGAGCCATACAAGGCACGTGTGTGACATTGCCCCGGCGAAGGGCCGCACCCAGGTTTGCAGCATTGTCGCACACGGCCTTCCCTGGTTTCAGGTCCAGTGGAGACAACCATTCATGAAATTGGTTCTCCATAGCTGACCACAACTCCTCAGCTGTGTGACTCACATTTCCCAGACATTTCAATGTAAAAACCGCCTGATGACGTTGAGCCCTACTGCCAGCATAGTAAGGAGGTGTGCAGGATCCCTTCTGCGCAGTTAGAAAGCTTGTGGCATGACCAGACAGGCTTTGGGTGCAGGTGGAAGACCGAGAGGAGGTTGAGGAGGCAGAAGCAGTGGAGGAACTTTGACATAAAGAGGATTGACGCACAACTCGTGGGGACGGCAAGACTTCGACAGCAGCCCCTTGTCCTGCTGTCACCATAGTTACCCAGTGCCCAGTCAGCGACATGTAACGCCCCTGTCCATGCCTACTCGTCCAAGTGTCTGTGGTGAAATGCACCCTGTCACACACAGAGTTTCTCAAAGAAGCGGTGATGTTGTGTGCGACATGCTGGTGGAGCGCAGGCACACCTTTCTTTGAGAAGTAGTGCCGACTGGGCATCTGGTACTGGGGCACTGCGACGGACATAAGGTCTCGAAAATCCTCTGTGTCCACCAGGCGGAAAGGCAGCATTTCTGTAGCCAAGAGCTTGCAGATGGTGAAATTCAACCTCTTAGCTTTCTCATGGCTAGGAGGAAATGGTCTTTTACTTGTCCACATCTGAGGGACCGAGGGCTGGCTATTGTGCTTAGACGGGGTTGATAAGGGTGTCCCCGGCAAACTGCCGGTCTGTGAGGAAGATGCAGGCGGACATGTTAGGTTGCCTTGATCCAAAGGTGGTGCTATCGATGTCGGACAGCGCTCAACACCAGCTGGTGTTACCACCTCCAAAGAAAATGATGACCTGCCAATCACGCTGGCTGTTGCGGGTAAAGAGGTGGCAGGTCTGCGCCCCAAAACAGGTGTGACTGCTGTCCCCCCAGTCACAGAGGATGAAGAGGCCGCGGATGCACAAGATATGGCAGACGGTGGTTGGCCCAGCCGGCTAGGCAGCATTGTAGCACACTGAGCTTCCCACTGCAACTTATGCTTCATGTCCATGTGCCGGTTCATGCATGAAGTACTCAAACTATGTATTTTTTGGCCTCTACTTAGCTTTTGCTGACAAATGTTACAGATAACACGAGTTGGGTCATCTTTATCGATCTGAAAAAATGCCCAGGCTATGCAAGGCTTAGCACCCATGCGACCTGAAGAGCCACCGAGACTTGTGGTGAGAGGCAGAGTTGTGTTTGAGGATGCAGTTGTTGACGTGCTTCCAGTACTACGTCTCTGTCCAGGAAGGCGCAACCTGACCTTGTCGTCACTAGCATCTTCCTCCACCTCCTCTGCTGACCTCATCTCTTGGCTGACTGTGGGTGGACAGTAAGTGGGATCTCCGACCTCATCATCATCACCCTGTGCGTTATCACACCCGTCGTCCTCAGAGCCAACCTGTTCCTGCCCTGTCAAAAAACTAAAGTTGTCGCTCCAATCAGGTATTTGAGTCTTATCATCGTCTTCCTCATTGTCTCCACCAACAGGAGTTACAGTTTGGGAATGAGGGTCTACATTATGGTCAGAACCTTCTGCGTCTGGTCCTGGATCCGACTCATAAAGATTCTGGGCATCAGTGCAGATTATTTCCTCGTCTGGATTCACAGAAGCGCTGGAGTCGACCTCTGATTCCCAGGCTATAGTATGAGTAAACAGCTCTGCAGACTCAACCATCTGTTCTACCTCATACTCAGACGGGCAGCTGGAGATTGGGGAGCTGTGAGGAAGCAAGTGCGATTTGGGTGACACCTTTGAGGACTGGAGTATTTGTGATGTTGAAGTTGATGTGGAGGAGAGCCCACTTAAAGGAGCACTTGATATCCGTTGAAGCACCTGCTGTTTTTGTGCCTCATCTGGAATTTGTAGCGATTGGCGTGGCCGTAAGAAAGGGATCTTATCACATTGTCCGCTAAAAGAAGTAGACATTTTAGTTTGGCTGGAAGATGGTCTTTCTTCTGCACCTACCCCACGGACACAACCTTTTTTCCCCTTCCCAACACGCCTATTCCCCTTTCCACCAGCAGCAGGCCTTTTTCCACTCATTTTGGTGGTTAACTAATTCACAACTCTGGAGTTGTTTGCACAAAAATACAATGGATGGTAACCGAGCAGAGCTGAGTGGCCAAACTGTGGTATTAGGCCAAAACTATTGGCTGGGTTAGATGCAGAAAAAAATTATTTTTAATTTGCAACCTGATGGAGGTCAGTATAGATGGACTAATAGACCAAGTCCCACACACCGCTAGAAGCCCAAATATTTTTTCAGAGCTAGATGCAGAAAAAATTATATTCAATTTGCAACCTGCTGGAGGTCAGTATAGAAGGACTAATAGAACAAGTCCCACACACTGCTAGAAGCCCAAATATTTTTTCAGAGCTAAATGAAGAAAAAAATTATTTTTAATTTGCAACCTGATGGAGGTCAGTATAGATGGACTAATAGACCAAGTCCCACACACTGCTAGAAGCCCAAATATTTTTTCAGAGCTAGATGCAGAAAAAAATTATATTCAGTTTGCAACCTGATGGAGGTCAGTATAGATGGACTAATAGAATGATGCTATGCCCAAAAGATTTTACTTCACTAGGTGCAGTAAAAAAATTGGTATTCTATACTCAGGTGGTATATCTTGCAACACAGATAGGCTACTCCACTGACTAACACACTCTGCAATAGGCCAAAAAGGATTAGCTTTGCTAGATTCAGCCAAATGCTGTGAAAAAAACTTGCACAGCACTGGCACAGACCTGCCTGGCAAAAACTGATAGGAACTGATGTAACCTAGTCCTGAAAAGGACTCCAATTACAATTAGTCTTTACTCCCACAACCTATCTATTTAAGAGCACAGACCTCCCTGATAAAAGTCGTAGGAAATGCTGTAACCTAGTCCTTAAAAGGACTGCAATCACAACTATTCCCTACTCCCAAGCTATCTGTATATTTGTGCGAAAATTGGCTTGAAATTAACAAGGTATAGCGCACACAGCAACAGCGGTGCCGTCTAACACGCAGCTGCAGCAGTGAGAAAATGGTGGCGACGGGGAAAATGGCTGGGTCTTATAGGGCAAGGACATGTGACATACACTGCCAATGACACATGCCCTTGCTTGTGTGAAAAAAAGCACTTCGCTCCGTGTGTGCGCTGCTGATAGGCTGACAGATTGCACCTCCCCACTGTAAATGCGGGAAAGAGAAAAAAAATGGAGATCTTCATTGTTCCTGCAGAGATCCATCCCCTGCCCCTCCCCCCACCCCGCTGTACACTCAAACTGCGTATTAACATTAATTTTCATCATTACTGAGAAAAAATCCAGTTATGATTTTGGTGCACGAACAGTTATCGAACATAACCTCGAACAGCCGAATTTTTCTCAAATTGTTCGTGTTCGCCGACCGGCTCGAACACCGCTTAAAACAGCTCGAATTTGAGATTGGCGAACAGTTCGAGTAGAACAACGCTCATCTCTAGTATTTACAAAGAAACTTCTTTTCAACATAAAAATAGATAGTCCAATTTCTTAATAGTAGTGAACAACCCCTTTAATACGCACACAGTGTCAGCAGCAGCCCCCAGCTCCTGCAGCGGCTCAGCTATCACATGCGCCCGCTATTAAATAGCATGAATATTCACTAAACCGCACTCCCACGGGTGTGGGGAGTACTGAATATTCATGCTTTTTAATAGCGGGCACACGTGATTGCCGAGTCACTGCAGGTGCAGCGGCTCTGGCTGACATTGTGCGTGCTATTAAGGAGAATGAATAGTCACTACCGCACACACCATAGTCCTGGCGTGGAGAGCAGTGACTATTGCAAAAGCTCATCTCAGCATGTGAGGGCGCATAGCAGTGATGTCATGCGCTGTTCACATGGTGAGATCAGCTGCTGGCAGCAGAACAGAACACAGCGCTGGAGCAGAGGGAAGGATGGTGAGTAAAATTGTTTATGTTTTTGTGTGCATCATGATGGGGATGGGGGTGCCATGCATAAAAGGATGGAGATGCCATGCATACCAGCATGGGGGTGCCATGCATACCAGAATGGGGTTGCCTTGCATACCAGGGTGGGGATGAGGGGTGCCATGCATGCCAGGGTGGGATGAGGGGTGCCATGCATGCCAGGATGGGGATGAGGGGTGGCATACATAACAGGATGGGGATGAGGGGTGCCATGCATACTAGGATGGGGATGGGGTGCCATGTATACCAGGATGGGGATGGGGACCAAGTATAACAAGAATGGGGGCCATATATACCAGGATGGGGGATATTAGTACAGAATTGTTGGACATTACTAGAGATGAGCGTTGTTCTACTCGAACTGTTCGCCAATCTCAAATTCGAGCTGTTTTGGGCGGTGTTCGAGCCGTTCGGCGAACACGAACAATTTGAGAAAAATTCGGCTGTTTGAGGTTATGTTCGATAACTGTTCGTGCACTAAAATCATAACTGGATTTTTTCTCAGTAATGATGAAAATTAATGTTAATACGCAGTTTGAGTGTACAGCGGGGTAGGGGGAGGGGCAGGGGATGGATCTCTGCAGGAACAATGAAGATCTCCATTTTTTTTTCTCTTTCCCGCATTTGCAGTGGGGAGGTGCAATCTGTCAGCCTATCAGCAGCGCACACACGGAGCGAAGTGCTTTTTTCACACAAGCAAGGGCATGTGTCATTGGCAGTGTATGTCACATGTCCTTGCCCTATAAGACCAAGCCATTTTCCCCGTCGCCACCATTTTCTCACTGCTGCAGCTGCGTGTTAGACGGCACCGCTGTTGCTGTGTGCGCTATACCTTGTTAATTTCAAGCCAATTTTCGCACAAATCTACAGATAGCTTGGGAGTAGGGAATAGTTGTGATTGCGGTTCTTTTAAGGACTAGGTTACAGCATTTCCTACGACTTTTATCAGGCAGGTCTGTGCTCTTAAATAGATAGATTGTGGGAGTAAAGACTAATTGTAATTGGAGTCCTTTTCAGGACTAGGTTACATCAGTTCCTATCAGTTTTTGCCAGGCAGGTCTGTGCCAGTGCTGTGCAAGTTTTTTTCACAGCATTTGGCTGAATCTAGCAAAGCTAATCCTTTTTGGCCTATTGCAGAGTGTGTTAGTCAGTGGAGTAGCCTATCTGTGTTGCAAGATATACCACCTGAGTATAGAATACCAATTTTTTTACTGCACCTAGTGAAGTAAAATCTTTTGGGCATAGCATCATTCTATTAGTCCATCTATACTGACCTCCATCAGGTTGCAAATTGAATATAATTTTTTTCTGCATCTAGCTCTGAAAAAATATTGGGCTTCTAGCTGTGTGTGGGACTTGTTCTATTAATCCATCTATACAGACCTCCATCAGGTTGCAAACTGAATATATTTTTTCCTGCATCTACCTCTGAAAAAATATTGGGCTTCTAGCTGTGTGTGGGACTTGTTCTATTAATCCATCTATACAGACCTCCATCAGGTTGCAAACTGAATATATTTTTTTCTGCATCTACCTCTGAAAAAATATTGGGCTTCTAGCTGTGTGTGGGTCTTGTTCTATTAATCCATCTATACAGACCTCCATCAGGTTGCAAACTGAATATATTTTTTTCTGCATCTACCTCTGAAAAAATATTGGGCTTCTAGCTGTGTGTGGGACTTGTTGTATTAGTCCATCTATACTGACCTCCATCAGGTTGCAAACTGAATATATTTTTTTCTGCATCTACCTCTGAAAAAATATTGGGCTTCTAGCTGTGTGTGGGACTTGTTCTATTAATCCATCTATACAGACCTCCATCAGGTTGCAAACTGAATATATTTTTTTCTGCATCTACCTCTGAAAAAATATTGGGCTTCTAGCTGTGTGTGGGACTTGTTCTATTAATCCATCTATACAGACCTCCAACAGGTTGCAAACTGAATATATTTTTTTCTGCATCTACCTCTGAAAAAATATTGGGCTTCTAGCTGTGTGTGGGACTTGTTGTATTAGTCCATCTATACTGACCTCCATCAGGTTGCAAACTGAATATATTTTTTTCTGCATCTACCTCTGAAAAAATATTGGGCTTCTAGCTGTGTGTGGGACTTGTTCTATTAATCCATCTATACAGACCTCCATCAGGTTGCAAACTGAATATATTTTTGTCTGCATCTAGCTCTAAAAAAATATTTGGCCTTCTATCTGTGTGTGGGACTTGTTCTATTAGTCCATCTCTACTGACCTCCATCAGGTTGCAAACTGAATATAATTTTTTTCTGCATCTACCTCTGAAAAAATATTTGGGCTTCTAGCTGTGTGTGGGACTTGTTCTATTAGTCCATCTATACTGACCTCCATAAGGTTGCAAACTGAATATAATTTTTTTCTGCATCTACCTCTGAAAAAATATTTGGCCGTCTAGCTGTGTGTGGGACTTGTTCTATTAGTCCATCTATACTGACCTCCATCAGGTTGCAAATTGAATATAATTTTTTTCTGCATCTAGCTCTGAAAAAATGTTTGGCCTTCTAGCAGTGTGTGGGACTTGTTCTATTAGTCCATCTATACTGACCTCCATCAGGTTGCAAATTCAAAATAATTTTTTGTCTGCATCTACCTCTGAAAAAATATTTGGCCTTCTAGCAGTGTGTGGGACTTGTTCTATTAGTCCATCTATACTGACCTCCATCAGGTTGCAAACTGAATATAATTTTTTTCTGCATCTACCTCTGAAAAAATATTTGGGCTTCTAGCTGTGTGTGGGACTTTTTCTATTAGTTCATCTATACTGACCTCCATAAGGTTGCAAACTGAATATAATTTTTTTCTGCATCTACCTCTGAAAAAATATTTGGCCTTCTAGCTGTGTGTGGGACTTGTTCTATTAGTCCATCTATACTGACCTCCATAAGGTTGCAAACTGAATATAATTTTTTTCTGCATCTAGCACTGAAAAAATATTTGGCCTTCTAGCAGTGTGTGGGACTTGTTCTATTAGTCATCTATACTGACCTCCATCAGGTTGCAAATTCAAAATAATTTTTTGTCTGCATCTACCTCTGAAAAAATATTTGGCCTTCTAGCAGTGTGTGGGACTTGTTCTATTAGTCCATCTATACTGACCTCCATCAGGTTGCAAACTGAATATAATTTTTTTCTGCATCTAACTCTGAAAAAATATTTGGCCTTCTAGCAGTGTGTGGGTCTCATTGTATTAGGCCATCTATACCAAGCTCCACCAGCTTTTCAATTAATAATAATTTTTCGCTGCATCTAGCCCTGAAAATAATTTTTCTTCCCAATAGTGGTAGCAATAGAAATATGGGGCGCGCTCCTGGCTTACAAAAATATACGCTTCATAACAAAAAACACCAGCTTAGCGCACTGCATTAATAAGATGGCATCATCGTCTCTCCCATTGCTAGGCCTACTACCCAGGCTAGCATTCCTGTGCCTAAAACACAATGTATGGGTCCGCGCTAGCCACTATGCTGAGGGGTCTAAAGCTGCTGCTAACGCTTTATAACAATTCAATTGGCAGATTTTCACAGAGCTCTTCCACAATGCCCACCCATCGGGACAACAGTTGCCCACCTTCCCTATGGGATCTAGTGGCGAATAGTTGATGCCATTAATCAGAGCGTCAGTTGCCCCGTCGACGTGGCAAGCATACGGTAAGGCATGGGAAGAGTGGACACGACTAGTAGCAGGCAGACGGGTTGACCAATGTGAACAAGCCAGATCACAAGTCACCATAGAATTTCTCCACCAGCTAATGATGAGGGGCATATCAGGGGCGTCAGCGCAGCGGTGTCTGACCGGAGTAGCATTTCACTTCCAACTACTGAATTGGGGAGATGTGACAAAGATTCATCATCAGACAATCCATAAAAGGGTGGAAAAGGGGTCAGCCAAGTCAGGAGTGTAGACGTCCCGTCCCGTGTCACTAAAACTGATTTCTCACATCATATCCCTAACACCATTAACATGACACTCACAATTTGAAGCAACACTACTGTCTACTGCATTTGTGATCGCCTTTTTCGGGGCGCTATGCATAAGCGAATTAGTCCCTCAATCCAAAATTAGCACCAGTGGAGGCTTATTACACCAGGACGTAGTCATAGGCAATAATGCAATACATCTACGCATACACAAATCGAAAATGGTTCCAGCGGGCAGGGGCACTTGGGTACTTCTACAACCCACAAACGGTACACTGAGTCGGGTAACAATAGTAAAACCATATCTAACCATCAGATCACAAAGTAATTTGTTCCTATCACACATTGATGGGACGCCATTATCAAGATACCAGTTCCAAGCTATATTTAATAAATGCATAACATCGGCAGGGAACCACCCCAAAGATTACGGGACACACTCATTCCGCATAGGCGCGGCCACAGAAGCAGCAAGAGCAGGACTGTCAGAAACGGAAGTTCAGAGGATAGAGAGATGGTGATCCACATGTTTGGCAAGATACATAAGACCGGACTTGTTATCCTAACGTGGTTTGTTTCTTTTACAGGTGACGCTAAGCCAACAGTGTGGGTGATAGGCCACTCGTATATATATTGGGCAGATTAAAGGGCGAAAGTCCGCCCAGGCGGGAGGAAATTAGAGTTTCATAACACATATTTCAACTGGAGAGGTATTAGAGGCCTGCTATGGCCACAGGTACTAATGGAGGTAATCAAGGTAGGGAGAGACGCAAGATGTCTGGTCATCTTAGTTATACAGGCCGGGGGAAACAACCTAGGTCATCACAAGAGCGCATAACTAATGGCAATAATGAAACTAGACACTGAGCGCTTCAGAGAATTTTTCACAAAACTAGCTATAGTATGGTCAGAGATTGTGCCGATAGCGGTATGGCAAGGTGCGCGAGACATCACGGCCATCGAACGGACAAGGCGGGTAATAAATATTCGGATGGCAAAATTTAGAAGAGACAGAGGCGGTGTAGTGGTACGACACCGACAACTGGAAGGAGATAAAGCAGGCCTCATACGGCCCGACGGTGTTCACTTAATGGATATTGGACTGGACATATTCCTGTCAGGACTCCAGGACGGAGTGGAACAAGCGTTAAGAGTGATGGGTGGGGGTCAGAGTCCTGCATACGAGTACGCAGGATCCTCCGTGGCCTGGAAATAGAAAGGACATGTTGGAGAGTTACACTTGTTGGCCAAGTTGCCGGAGTGGAGACCCAGGGCATGCTGCAACAAGCTGAATTATTTTAGAAATAAAATGTCTTTCTAATGGAATGAGTATAAAGAGTTAATAAAGCTGTGACCGATCCTCACCCATCCAGTTGTAAGAGTTACATTATTGTATTGTCAAGGAAAGGGGGGCGGTAGGGGGGCTGAGCGTCTGGGTTTGTTTGGGGGTCCCCACAGTCTGCCTAGGCTAGATGCATTTAAAAATTCTTATTAGATACACAGGCGGTGCAGCTTGCTTCGCAGCTGGGCTACTACGCCCAAAGTATTGCCTAGGCTAGATGCAGTTAAAAATTCTACACTGACTAGCAGACACTGAAGATTTGGAGCAGACCTCTGAGTAAACAGCTCTTCAGACTCAATCATCTGTGTTACCCCAAGCCATAGTGTATGTAGTTTCTTACAGTTAAAAGGGGGGGGGGAGCGACCCAACCCACCTGGAATTGACGATGCCAACGTCACGTAAGACACAGCAAGGGGACTCCAAAAAGAGTTTCCATTTTTTCCCAAAATTGTGGCACAGACACCACTTAACCCTAGAACGCATACCTGGGGCCTCGCAGTCCCGCCCTGTTAATTGTTTTCTATTTTCTGCAAGATTACTTTAGTTAGAATTTTGAAACTCTAGGTATTCTTCATGTATATAGTTGTTTGTCATTTGAGTTTGAGTTATGTTATTGTTATTATGTTAATGTTATTTGCACACGGGCCTAAAAGGCCCCAGGTATATGAAAGTGTAGATTTTTATGGTCATGCGTTCTAGGGTTAAGTGGCATCAATTGCCCCACAGTTGCTTAAAACGGTTGGTGAGGTGATATTACCAAATCCTCAAGCTTTTAGCCTCCCAAGGATAACACAGGATTAGAAAAGTCCTTGCGAATCCATGATTTGTTCATCTTTATGAACGTGAGTCTGTCTACATTCTCAGTGGACAGCCGCGTGCGCTTATCTGTCAGCACACCATCAGCAGCGCTGAACACACGTTCAGAGAGAACACTGGCTGCAGGGCATGACAAGATCTCCAAGGCGTGAGTGGCGAGCTCCGGCCATTTTTCCAGATTGGAATACCAAAATGAGCAAGGGTCCAGTGACACAGTCATGGCTTCGATGTTCACTTGGAGATACTCCTGCACCATCCTCTCTAGGCATTGACTATGTGTCAGACTTCTTGTCTCCTGTGGCCTTGCAAAGGATGGTCTAAAAAAGTGGTGAAACGATTTCACAAAATTGCTGTTACCAGCAGATACTGTGTTACTGTTACGGTTTGAGTGATGAAGACTCGACAGTCCCGCGGTTGGCAAGTTAGAACTGTGAGATTCACTTCGTGCACCACTGGTGTTTTGTGGAAAAGCACATGTAAGATTCTGCAACAGCGTCTGCAGATACTCCTGCATGCGTCAATCCCTTTTTATGGCAGGAATTATTTCTGCAAATTTACTTTTGTACCGGGGATCTAAGAGTGTGGCAACCCAGTAGTCGAGATTACTTCGAATTCTGCAATCTGAGGGTCATGTTGCAGGTAGTGCAGCAAGAAGGCACTCATGTGTCTTGCGCATCCAGGAGGACCAAGTCCTTGTTGTGTTGGTAGCGAGGTAAGAATCATGCTTCTTTCCTCTGCCCTCTCCCCCCAACCTCGCACAACAGAAATGTGATCAAGGTTGCCCTCATCAGATGAGTCTTCCATGCCTATCGCCAGTTCATCCTCCACTTCTTCCTCGGCTCCTGCACCTTCCTCAACAGTTTGGCTGCTACCATGCGCCCTGTTTAATCCCTCTCCCCCACCCTCCCATGACTGCCTCCTTGGTGCTGCCAACCGTCTGGACCTTGGAGATGTTATCCCTTCCGCATACGACTCCTCCTCTACTTCCTCCACCTCCTCTTGTCCGACCACCTGACTCTGAATTCTGTTTAATGTGTGCTCCAGCATGTAAATCACCGGAATAGTTATGCTGATAATGGCATCGTCGTCAGCACTAAACATCTTCGTCGCCATTTCAAAACTGTGCAGAAAGGTGTGTGGCGCCCCTGAGGGTGCAGTCACCACAGAGTTACTGCATCTCACCCAGAGGTGTGGTATCTCACCCTCAGGTAAGGAAGGCGTATGGCTCGGGACCCTAACACCTGCATCCAACACATACCCGCAGTGGGGTTAGGGCGAGATTGCTCCTAAGGGAGAGCACAGTCCCAGGTCCCTAGCTGGTGGGAGGATCCTATGTAGTGGGTGCTTAGGGGAGCAGCTTAGGGGAGCACATGACAGGGAGAGTATAAATAGGAAGCCATCTTAGAAAGAGCAAGCCAGTCAAAGGAGGAAAAGTGACAGGAGCAGAGGCTCGGCATGAGCTCTGCTCCGGAGGCGGGCCTAGCCTGGGAGGCCCAGGACTGAAGGAGAGAAGAGAGGAGTGGGAGCAGGAACGCTCCAGGAACCGAAGGGACCCTAGGGCTACGGGCCGTGCAGAAGGCCACCTGTACTCCCGCTGCTACCAGGAGGTAGACTGGTCAGGCCAGATAAGGGGAACCGGTCCCTCAACTAGAGGAGAAACAGCAAGGCTCAACTAGAAACCGGAGGCTGCAGCATTTCATGTACTGCAGGCAAAAGTCCACACCAGTCTCACTAAGAAGGTAGCCACATAGGACCCAGGGGACGGAACACAAGTCGCCCGCCAAGGCCCGAGGATACCGGATAGAAGTGTCACTGGGTGTGAGGTGCAGGGAGAAGGCCAGAGAAAGGACACACAGAAGGGGGTCCTGCTAAGTACTCCGGAGCTATCTGGGGGTGGACTGAGCCCCTCACTGAGTACACACAGCACGACGGGTGAGATAGCTCTGGTACCTGTAATCTGGACTGCAACAACTGTGAGTAAAGATCTTGGGACTGCATCACACGGACTCTGTGTTCATTACTGACTCCCTGCACTACAACCACCATCATCCACCCACACTGCCCTGAAGCTACACTCTTCCTGTGGTGAGTAATAATACCATTGCAGCAAAACCACCAGCTTCAGAGGACTGTTCCGCAGCGGCGGCCCCTTTGGCCGCACTCCACAGGTGGCGTAGTCGGACATTATAAAATCCATATATACAAATTACCGTTGGATTGACCGCCCTGGGTCACGGACCGGGTCACCGCCACAGTGACTACAACCCCCAGCGTCTACCGGCCCGGCTCCGGGTACCCCACGGCCCAGGGGGCGCGTCAACTTCATAGGTCCCTGATCTGAGACCACTCCTGCTGTGTGATTTGCCCCACCTCTGGATCTCATTGGCCCAGGCTATACGTCAGAAACTATTGCACCAGGGCTTGTCGGTGCTGCCACAGTCGCTGCAAGATGTGCAGAGTTGAATTCCACCGTGTCGGCACATCGCATTTCAGCCGGTGAACTGGCAGGCCCAACGACTTCTGTAGAGATGTAAGTCGTTGAGCTGCGGGATGCGAACGGCGGAAGTGAGCACACAGCGACCGTGCCCTCTGCAGAAGGCCATCTAGTCCGGGATAGTGGGCTAAAAATTTATGGACAACTAGGTTCAACACGTGAGCCATACAAGGCACGTGTGTAACATTGCCCCGGCGAAGGGCCGCACCCAGGTTTGCAGCATTGTCGCACACGGCCTTCCCTGGTTGCAGGTCCAGTGGAGACAACCATTCGTGAAACTGGGTCTCCAGAGCTGACCTCAAGTCCTCAGCTGTGTGACTCACATTTCCCAGACATTTCAAAGTAAACACTGATGCCGTTGAGCCCTGCTGCCAGCATAGTAAGGAGGTGCGCAGTTAGAAAGCTTGTGGCATTACCAGACAGGCTTTGGGTGCAGGTGGAGGACCGAGAGGAGGTTGAGGAGGCAGAAGCAGTGGAGGAACTTCTAGATAAAGAGGATTGACGTACAACTCGCGGGGACGGCAAGACTTGGACAGCAGCCCCTTGTCCTGCTGTCACCATAGTTACCCAGTGCCCTGTCAGCGACATGTAACGCCCCTGTCCATGCCTACTCGTCCAAGTGTCTGTGGTGAAATGCACCCTGTCACACACAGAGTTTCTCAAAGAAGCGGTGATGTTGTGTGCGACATGCTGGTGGAGCGCAGGCACACCTTTCTTTGAGAAGTAGTGCCGACTGGGCATCTGGTACTGGGGCACTGCGACGGACATAAGGTCTCAAAAATCCACTGTGTCCTCCAGGCGGAAAGGCAGCATTTCTGTAGCCAACAGCTTGCAGATGGTGAAATTCAACCTCTTAGCTTTCTCATGGCTGGGAGGAAATGGTCTTTTACTTGTCCACATCTGAGGGACCGAGGGCTGGCTGTTGTGCTTTGACGGGGTTGAGTAGGGTGTCCCTGGCAAACTGCCGGTCTGTGAGGAAGATGCAGGCGGACATGTTAGGTTGCCTTGATCCAAAGGTGGTGCTCTCGATGTCAGAGAGCTCTCAACACCAGCAGGTGTTTCCACTTCCCAATGAACTGACGACCTGCCAATCACACTAGCTGTTGCAGGTAAAGAGGTGGCAGGTCTGCATCCAAAAACATGTGTGACTGCTGTCCCCCCAGTCACAGAGGATGAAGAGGCCGCGGATGCACAAGATGGGGCAGACGGTGGTTGGCCCAGCCTGCTAGGCCGCATTGTAGCACAGTGAGCTTCCCACTGCAACTTATGCTTCATATCCATGTGACGGTACATGCATGAAGTACTCAAACTATGGATTTTTTGGCCTCTACTTAGCTTTTGGTGACAAATATTACAGATAACACGAGTTGGGTCATCCTTATCGATCTGAATAAATGCCCAGGCTATGCATGGCTTAGAGCCCATGCGACCTGAAGAGCCACTACGACTTGTGGTCAGAGGCGGAGTTGTGGTTGAGGATGCAGTTGTTGACGTGCTTCCAGTACTCCGTCTCTGTCCAGGAAGGCGCAACCTAACCTCGTCGTCAATAGCATCTGTGACGCCCCGCTGCGCTTGGTATCACAGATCCTAGAAGAGTGTATTGATGGAATCCTCCACAAGAGGCCCCCATAAACATTCACACATCTCCACCTTCCACCTCAGACCAGCTGAGGGAGCCCGTTAGGGATATAAATAGGGAAGGTGGAGCTAGGCAGTTCAGTTCCTCTGAAGAGTTCCTGCAGTAGAGAAGCCTAAGAGAGGTCAGTCTGCAGTGGAGCTCAGTCTAGTCTAGAGAACTCAGTTAATAGTTCAGCAGTGGAGCACGAGGCTCCTGCTAGCTAGATTCAGGGAGCCCAGATAGAGCTTAAGGTGTGCCGGCGTCATAAGATCGGTGAAGCGCGGCAAGCTGCCGTTAGTGTGTATAGCCTATTGAGGGCCCGAGTAGGCCGAAGGCGAGTGGCGAGTTAGTACATAAGGGGCAGAGGAGCTTAACCAGCTCACCCCGAAGCATTTACCGGACACCGGATCCGAGCTTACCGGGATCTCTATGACCCAGTAAGGCATAACCGGAATCCCTGGAGAACTACAAGTCCCAGGATCGCTAAGGTGCTGATACGTAACAGAGCCAGGAGACGCTTAGGCCCCGCATACTGGGAGCGTGAACTTCAAGAGAAGGCCCTACCACAAGGTCAGCCAGCGCAGGACAGAGACAAAGTTAGGCCTAGCTCCAGGCAGGTCAGAAACTTACTGCGCAGAGGCAAGAAACAGGAGGCCCTACACCCACTCATTGGGGAGGATCCTGATATGCACCCTTCACCCTACAGTGCTCCAGGATGTGCCTGAATTTCCTCCAGTAAAAGGTACTGAAGTGACTACCGTGTCCGTTTCCGTTCTTGCTCTGACCCAGCTGGGTCTCGAATGTCCTGCATTCCCCCTGCATACGCTGCCCTGAGACCTAGCTCCACCTGTGGGGAGCTATACCATCGAGCTGCCTTATCACGGGCCTCAGTGGACTGCTGCAGCGCTGGTGCTTCTCACCAGATACCACAGGTGGTGTCACAAACTCTTATAAAATTAACAATTATCCACCCTTTTAAAGAGTGACCCCAGGGTACGGGCCAGGGAGCCGACCACCGCGACATCCCAAAGGCCAGGCAAAGGCCCGGGTGACCTCATCGACTGGCTGACTGTGAGTTGACAGTAAGTGGGATCTCCAACCTTGTCATCATCACCCTGTGTGTTATCACACCCGTCGTCCTCAAAGCCAACCTCTTCCTGCCCTGATCGAAAAGTCAAGTTGTCGCTCCAATCAGGTATTTGAGTCTCATCATCGTCTTCATCATTGTCTCCACCAACAGGAGTTACAGTTTGGGAACGAGGGTCTACATTATGCTCAGAACCTTCTTCATCTGGTCCTGGATCCGACTTATAAAGATTCTGGGCATCAGTGCAGATCATTTCCTCGTCTGGATTAACAGAAGCTCTGGAGCAGACCTCCGTTTCCCAGGCTATAGTATGAGTAAACAGCTGTGCAGACTCAACCATCTGTGTTACCCCATACTCAGACGGGCAGCTGGAGACTTGGGAGCTGTGAGGAAGCAAGTGCGATTGGGGTGACACCTCTGAGGACTGGAGTATTTGTGATGTTGAAGTTGAGGTGGAGGAGAGCCCACTTGAAGGAGCACTTGATATCCGCTGAAGCACCTGCTGTTTTTGTGCCTCATCTGGAATTTGTAGCGATGGGCGTGTCCGTAACAAAGGGATCGTATCACATTGTCCACGAAAAGAAGTCGACATGTTAGTTTGGCTGGAAGATGGTCTTTCTTCTGCAGATGTTACTCCCCCCCCACCGCGGGGGGCTCGACCCACCAGCGGACAGGCACCAGTATTAGGAGAGGGGGGCTGGCCGTCAGGGTCCACCGCGGCTCTGGCACAAACCCGGCGACACGGAGGTGGCACGGGCAGGAACGGACTGGCCGTGTCGGCTTCTCACTTTTTGGATTTTAGAAGGGCATGACATGCCTATATCTGTGTCTCCCCCTCCTTTTACTCCTCCACCTCTTTTATTTTCGCATGACTATATGTACTTGTCACTTTTCCATGTGTTAGTTATGTCTTCTGAGCAGTTTGTCAGCTTTTGGACACCTTTGAAGGTGTTTTCTATGTGTTTCTATGTGTTTTTGTTTGCCTGCAATTGGTTTTAACGGTGTTCGAAGGTGTTCGACGAACAGTTCGACGAACAGTGCGGCGAACATACGGGTGTTCGACGAACCGAACCGAACTCGAACACTACGGGGGTGGCTCAACACTAGACATTACCTCTATAACAGTGTCAGCAGCAGACCTCCTCCCCCATAACAGTGCATCAGGACCATATTTTTTGCTTTAATTTTGTTTTTAAATTTTCCTCCTCTAAAACCTAAAACAAGGGTTTTTCACTTGAAACACGTATGACAAAATATTTTATACACACCACCCCATAATATATGCTTTGTCGTCTGAGATGTCCATTTTTTGTCTTTTCTACAAGTTTTTAAAAGGATTTGCCAATAAAGATTGTTGAGTTTTAATTGCCCGGTGTATTGAGCTGAATCCATCTCCACTTCCTCAGTAAAACCTGATCTCTTGTCAGGGAAGAAGCTGGGTCAAAAACACAGGTTTTGGTGCTTTTTTGGTATGTTTTTTGATGCATTTTTGGTGCATTTTTTCAGGATCCCAAAGTTCAGCTTTGCTTCCACCACAGAAGCATGAACACAGGTCACCAATGCAAGACAAATGTGAAACCATATTAACCAGAATTTAAATCTAACAGTGGGGGGAGGTGAATTGTTCAGAATAGTTTAGCTAAGACACTAGCAGTGCATTGATTTTGTTGGACACTTCATTTTCACACTATGGTCTGCCACTGTGTTGCTAAGGGATTGTTCAATTTCACACCTCCATGGGCCACAGGTATTGTTAAATCTTACACCTAGCTCAGCCAATGTTACATTTACACATCACTAATTAAATTAAACTGTCCTAATCCAAACTGCCATCTCAGGTGACCAAGACAAGATGGTAAAATCACAAAAATAAAAGAGTTTCACATACTGCTCTACTTGCTTTTTTCACTAAAAACACAGCAAAACCTGATAGCTATGTTCACACAAGATTTTTTTTCACCACCCATTACTTTCAATGAGTGAAAAATGCTGAAAGAAGTGACATGCTCTATTGTGCAAAAAAACATGCAAAGCACAAAGACGCAAAACCCAATGTGTGTGCATGAGATTTCTGAAATCTCATAGACTTTGCTGGTACTGTAAAACGCAGCTTAAAATTTGCATAAAAAAACACTGAAAAAATGCCTAGTGTAAACATGGCCTAACTGTTTTTAATAAAATGAAATAAAGGAACTTTTTTTAGATAGTGGGTGTCACCTCTACCCAGGGTTGCTAACTTGACTTTTTATTTTTTTTGGACATCTTATCAAAAAATCATGAACAAACAATATTTTTGACGGACACTTTGGAAAACTATTAGAAATCATCATGATTATAAGCAATGTCTACAGCCCATAATTCTGATATAATAAATAATAATCATTTTATTTATATAGCGCCAACACATTCCGTAGCGCTTTACAATTCAGACAATTTTACAGACATTATTGGCACTGTTCCCATTTGGCTTACAATCTACATTCCCTATCAGTATGTCTTTGGAGTGTGTGAGGTGTGACAGAGTCACTGGTATTATATGCGAGAGGTGGTATGTGTCACGCAGGTTGCTGGCCTATGCTGGGGGTTACCTCTTTAAAAGGGTGTGGTTTTATGGGAATGATGTAGAGATGGGAAGGAAGTCTTTCCCCATACCTCCACTTAGGGTGTGGTTGAGCAGGGTATAAGTGTTCAGTCAGTTTGTTTCCTGTGTGGAGTGTGTGATCCGGAGATTGAGGTCTCCAGGATGTGTGTGGCTGACACCAGAGAGAAACACCGGAGGACTGGTGTTGCGGACACTTCACAGGACTATCTGCAGCTGGCAAAGGCCTTGCTGGCTAAGAGGACTCTGCTATATTTTCATCTTTTGCTTCCCCGTTAACCCCAAGAGGAACTGTTTATTTTATTGGGATGCTGCTGAAGTTTATGCCACACAATAAACCCGCAGGAAGCTTACTAAAACCGTGTGTCCTATGTCTGCCTCCGGAGAGCCGAGGGAGTCGTCTTGCCAGAGAGGAAATCGGAGAACTCGGAGGAAACCCATGCAAACACGGGGAGAACATACAAAATCTTTGCAGATGTTCTCTTGTCCTTGTCCTTGGTGGCATTTGAACCCAGGACCCCAGCACTGCAAGGCTGCAATGCTAACCACTGTGTGACTGTGCTGCCCAGGAGATATGGAGATATGATATGGAGACATTAGTTGCATTCACTGTGAACTGTAAAATGGTGATAATTACAATAAAAAATAATCTGTATAGATTTTTCAGCTTAAAAAAAATCACTGATGCCTTAAATTTTTTTTATGGACAGGATAAAAAAGTGCCCTATTTTTACTGACTGTGCAGATATTTCTGGATAGTTGGCAACTCTGTCTCTAACTCGCCTATTTTCTATATGATACATGTTTTTTCATGAGAGTCAGTGTACTACCGTCTTCCCTCCCTTAGGCCTCTTTCACAAGTCAGTGTCTCTAGTACGTGTGGTGACAGTTTTCACATATAGTGGAGACTCTTACACACGTGGACCCATTCAAATGCATAGGTCTGCACACATGTCCGTGTGCTTCCACAGACCATGTGTCCGTGGGCAAAACACGCTAACATGTCCATTTTTTGCACGCCGTATGGGCTGCAAAACATCCCACACACGTGCACATTGATGACACACGGATGACATTTGTGTTTCATCAGTCTGACAAGTACCGGTAAGAGCGGTACAGTTTGCACTGTTCCTCTGCATTGGGTGCTGGAGGCAATTCTCATCATTTTCCCTTGCTTGTGCAAGGGAAATAAGCACCAGCATGGGACAATGTTGAGAGTTTTATTCTGCCCCGTTGTCTACAACAAGTGTAAAATTGAGAATAAAAAACACATTATACTTAGAGATGAGAGAACCTTTCAAGGTTCGGATAGGTAAACTTCCCAATGTTCGCCGAACAGGCCGTCAAACATTTTTGAACCCTATTGAACTCAATGGGAGGCAAAACCAAACACATAGACAACATCTTAAAGGGGAACCAAAATCTGCCAAAACAGCTCAAATTAGGGGCAGACAGCAGTAAAAGTGGCATTGATTTACCCAGGGTACAAATAGTATAATTGCGCAGCATGGATGCATGGGACAGGGCCTAGGATAGGGCCTTGGACAGGGCTTGGACCAGAATTTCTAGTTTAAATATTGATCAGTAAAAGGTGGATGAGTGACAGGTGTAAACCTGGTGCTCTGAGAGCCCTGCCAAATTCAGGCAATACACATGAAGGAGACCCAACTTGGAGTCCAAACATTTCCAAAAATTAGGGGCAGACACCAGAAAAAGTGTCATCAATTGACCCACAGTAGAAATTTTAGAATGGCACAGCATCAGTCAGGCATAGGCCATACATGAGGCAGGGTCTGGGCCAGCATTTACAGCTTTGGATTTAAGTTTAAATTAAGAGGTGGGGGGTGAGGGACCGGTGTAGGTCTGCTGTGCTGGGAGCCCTGATACCTCATATAACAGCTGAAACTGCTTTTCCGCTCAGCCACACTCAGGTGGCAGAAAAATCAGTTTCATAGAGTACTATTGGTACAAAAATTTAAGGATAGTAACACAGGTAATTGACAGAAAGTAAGTGCAGGCCTGCCGGTCTGGGAGCCCTACTGCTACAGGCAACATACATGAAAGAGACCCAACTTGAAGTCCAAACATTTCCAATAATTAGGGGCAGACACCAGGAAAAGTGGTATCGATTGACCCACAGTAGAAATGTGATAATGGCACAGCAGCGCTCAGGCATGGGCCTCGCATGAGATCGAATCTGGGCCAGCATTTACAGCTTTGAATTTAAGTTCAAATTAAGAGGTGGGTGAGGGACTGATATAAGCCTGCTGTGCTGGGAGCCGTGATACCTCATGCAACAGCTCAAACTGCTTTTAGAGCTTTCAGTAACATTACCACCTACCCCACGTACACCTCAAGCACCAAGCCTATTCCCCCTTCCACCACGACCTCACTTTTTCCCACTCATGTAGGATTCTCTCTTTTATCCAGCTGTTTCACAACCTAGGCCCAGACCTGTCAGTCACCTATCACTAAATTAACAATCAGTATTTATTTGCTGAGATAGTGTGGCTGAACCACAGAATTAGCACAAAAGATTTATATACTGAAATGTGGACTGGTGTCTGGACTACACAATTAGCATAAAGGATTTAGATGCTGAAATGTGGACTACTGGCTGGACCACACAATTAGTACAAAGGATTTAGATGCTGAAATGTGGACTGCTGGCTGTACCACACAATTAGCACAAAGGACTTAGATGCTGAAATGTGGTCTGGTGTCTGAAACATACAGTTAGCACAAAGGATTTAGATGCTGAAACGTTGACTAGTGGCTGGACCACACAATTAGCGCAAAGGATTGATATGCTGGAAGGTCGATTTGACACAGGATCCTATCTATCTGAACTAGCTGGCAATAAACCACCTAGCTAACTATCTGACTACTTTCAGCAGCAGCCTCACTATGCTGTTACACTGACAAAATGGCACCAAAGCCAGATATCCGCTTTTTATATGGAGAGGGTCATGATACTTCAGCAGCCAATGACCGAAGCCCTTGTGTCTGGACGTTGAGGATAGTTTCTGATCCCTGAATGGCAGCCGAAATCTCCACACATTAAGTTAATAATAATTAAAATAAAAAACAGTTCGCCGCTCCTCTGACCTCTCCCCACCCCCTTATCAAACACGACCTCCCCGTACTTAATCATACAGCACCACTATCCTAGCCAAAGTTCTAACAAAAGCATTAGTGGAAACTCGATCATTTACCGAACATTGACGATTTTGAGGAAAATGCTCTGATATCAGAACACAAATCTGAATGTGCAATGTTCGTGCCGACTTTGAGATTGGCAAACGTTTTCTGAACAAGTTCTCTCATCTCTAATTATACTCACCTTTACGCCTAATTCTATGAAGCCACTGTCCCCTGTAAACAATCCAAAAATACAAAAGAACAATATCCCTCATCTGTCTGACGTTTAAATAATCCAGTGTCCCACACAGTAACCCATCTGTGCGACATTTCTTCATCAGCATGTGCGGAGGCGACCGCACATGCTGAGGAGCAGGGGAGAATGACTCGATTCTGCGAACGGGCCCCTGAACTGAGCTGTGCTCACTGAGCGGTGTCCTGTCACTCAGCGAATGATGAAGTGAGTGGGATGGAGGGGGATTGTAAATGATGAAGAGAAGAGGAGGGGGACTGCAAATGATTTAGTGAGGTGGGGGAGGGGGATTGCAAATGATGAAGTGAGGGGGGATGGAGGACAGCAAATGATAAAGTGAGGGGGACAGGGGACTGCAAATGATAAACTAAGATGGGGGACTGCAGGACTGAAAATGGTGAAGTGAGTGGGAGGATGAGGGACTGAAAATGATGAATTGAGGGTGGGGGATGGGAAACTGCAAATTAATTGAGGGTGAGGGACGGGGACAGCAATTGAATTGAAGGTGGGAGTGGGGAGAGCAAATTAATTGAAGTTGGGGGTGGGGAGAGCAAATGATGACTTGGGTGGGCTGCAGGAGAGTAAATAATGATGCATTTTGAGCGTGGATGGAGTAAATGATTATGTATTGAGACTGGGGGATGGGGACAGTAAATTATGATGAATTGAGGGTGGGGGCAACAAATGACAATGAATTGGCTGTGGGACAGCAAATAATGATAAATTAAGGGTGGGGGAGAGTAAATGATGTATTGAATGTGGAGGAGAGCAGTTGATAATGAATAGAGTGTGGGGGTGGGGGTGGGAGAGGACATGATATAATGAATTGGGGCAGAGGGGGGCATGTAAATATAATACATCGGGGGAGCAGGAGGTACAGAGTGGGGGGACGTTGAGGATGCATTAGTGAGACTGGTATTGAATTGGGGGAAAGAGTACAGGTGATCCCTGTATTATCTGTACACTGGCACTATATACAGAGCTCCTGGGTATAATGTCACCGGTGATCCTTGCATTACCTGTACACTGAGCCTATATACAGAGCTTCTGTGTATAATGTAACTGGTGATCCCTGTATTATCTGTACACAATACACTATATACAGAGCTCCTGTGTATAACGTCACTGGTGATTACTGTATTACCTGTACACTGACACTATATACAGAGCTCCTGTGTATAATGTCACTGGTGATCCCTGTTTTACTTGTACACTGACACTATATACAGAGCTCCTGTGTATAAAGGCACTTAGTATTGTGGATTTTTTTTATTAATGATCAGTATTGTAATATTCGGTCACTATGTGGTAGAAATATGTGGTCTGGTGATGGTGTGGCGGTATTTGTTCCTTGTACTTATTCGGTTACTATGTTGTGGTAATATGTGATCTGGTCATGGTTATGGCGGTATTTCTCCCTTGTATGTGGTATTATTCGGCTACTATGTGGTGGTAATATGTGATCTGGTCATGGTGTGGCAGTATTTGTTCCTTGCATGTGGTATTATTCAGTTGCTATGTGGTGGTAATATGTGATCTGGTGATGGTGTGGCGGTATTTGTTCCTTGTATGTGATATTATTTAGTTGCTACATGGTGGTGATATGTGATCTGGTCATGGTGTGGCAGTATTTGTTCCTTGCATGTGGTATTATTCAGTTGCTATGTGGTGGTAATACCTGATCTGGTCATGGTGTGGTGGTATTTGTTCCTTGTATACAGAAAGTATTCAGACCCCTTTAAATTTTTCACTCTTTGTTTCATTGCAGCCATTTGGTAAATTCAAAAAAGTTCATTTTTTTCTCATTAATGTACACTCTGCACCCCATCTTGACTGAAAAAAACCCAGAAATGTTGAAATTTTTGCAAATTTATTATAAAAGAAAAACTGAAATATCACATGGTAATAAGTATTCAGACCTTTTGCTCAGTATTGAGCAGAAGCTCCCTTTTGAGCTAGTACAGCCATGAGTCTTCTTGAGAATGATACAAGTTTTTCACACCTGGATTTGGGAATCCTCTGCCATTCTTCCTTGCAGATCCTCTCCAGTTCCGTCAGGTTGGATGGTGAACGTTGTTGGACAGTCATTTTCAGGTCTCTCCAGAGATGCTCAATTGGGTTTAGGTCAGGGCTCTGGCGGGGGCCAGTCAAGAATGGTCACAGAGTTGTTCTGAAGCCACTCCTTTATTATTTTGGCTGTGTGCTTAGGGTCATTGTCTTGTTGGAAGGTGAACATTCGTCCAAGTCTGAGGTCCAGAGTAGAGATGAGCGGTGTTCGACTATAACTGTTCGCCAATCTCAAATTCGAGCTGTTTTGGGCGGTGTTCGAGTTGTTCGACGAACCCGAACGATTTGCAAAAAATTCGGCTGTTCGAGGTTATGTTCGATAACTGTTCGTGCACCAAAAGCGTGTCCTGCATGTCTGGCGCTATTTAGAGCACCAATCATGCAGGGATTGTCTGCCACTCACTGTAATGCCACAGCCATGGTGGTTGTGGCATTACAGTGATTGCCCAAATCGATGGGAACAGTGCCAACAGTGAAACATGAAAAGCCGGCAATTCAGCAGCGGCATACACCTGTACCCGACAATTTAGAACCGAAAGAATAGAGCTTCACACATAGATTAGATAGATATAAACATGTCAGCCACATATATACGAAGTACAGTGAAAGTGCTGCTTACTGTACTTGTCATTTAGCGTAAAGGATTTATCAAAAAAAATAATAGTGTTTTCATGCACCGTCTCTTTAAAAAAGCCGGCCGGCAATTCAGCAGCGGTACCCGACAATTTATAACAGACAGAATAGAGCTTCACACATAGATTAGATAGATAGAAACATGTCAGCCACATATATACGAAGTACAGTGACAGTGTTGCTTACTGTACTTGTCATTTAGCGTAAAGGATTTATCAAAAAAAATAATAGTGTTTTCATGCACCGTCTCTTTAAAAAAGCCGGCCGGCAATTCAGCAGCGGTACCCGACAATTTATAACAGACAGAATAGAGCTTCACACATAGATTAGATAGATAGAAACATGTCAGTCACATATATATGAAGTACAGTGATAGTGTTGGTTACTGTACTTGTCATTTAGTATTAAAATAAAGGATTTATTATTAAAAAAATTGGCGTGGGGTTCCCCTTAATTTTAGGCTCTAGCGGAGGTTAAGCAGACGGCTGGGGCAGATGTTTGAGACCTGGGAAGGGGGTAATACCCACGGAGCTTCCCAGGCTACTAATATCAGCCCCCAGCTGAATACATAGCCTTTACTAGCTATTAAAATGGGGGACCCCCCAAAAAAAATGACGTGGGGTCCCCCCTAATTTAATAGCTAGCAAAGGCTAGGCAGACAGCTGGGGGCTGATATTAATAGCCCAGGAAGGGAGCCATGAATATTGGCCCCCTCCCAGGCTAGAAACACCAGCCGTCAGCCGCCCCAGAAATGGCGCATTCATAGGATGCGACAATTCTGGCACTTAGCCTCGCTCTTCCACGCTGCCCTGGTGCGGTGGCAGGGGGTAATAGGGTTGGGGTTGATGTCAGCTTATAATGCCAGCTGACATCAAGCCCAGGTTAGTAATGGAGAGGCGTCTATAAGACACCCCCATTACTAACCCCATAGTCAAAGTTAAAAAAAACACAAACACCCAGAATAAAGTCCTTTAATTGAAATAAAGACACAATCCTTTATTGTTCTAAATTAAACCATACTTACCGTCATGCCCATTCCAGCTGAAGCCAACGATCTCCTGCAATAAAAGAAAAATAATAAAGCAACCTCATCCTTACCTTTCCATGGTTCCCACGACAGCTTCAGCTCTGCTACATCGAGATGACAGGCTGGACCGCAGCAGAACGCTGCCATCCAGCCTCTCATCCCGCAGACACTGAGAAGCGCAGGCTTGCTTGCGCTGCTCAGCGTCTCTCTGTGACGACATCCAGATGAGCCGAGTTCATGTCCAATGAACTCGGCTCACCTCATGCACGTCACTGACAGCGTGGGAAAATTCTCACGCTGAAGCGGTGAGTGCAGGAGAATTCTCCCACGCTGTCAGTGACGTGCATAAGGTGAGCTCATGTCCAATGAACTCAGCTCACCTCCTGCACGTCACTGACAGCGTGGGAGAATTCTCCTGCACTCAGCGCTTCAGCGTGAGAATTCTCCCACGCTGAAGCGCTGAGTGCAGGAGAATTTTCCCACGCTGTCAGTGACGAGCATAAGGTGAGCTCATGTCCAATGAACTCAGCTCACCTCCTGCACGTCACTGACAGCGTGGGAGAATTCTCCTGCACTCAGCGCTTCAGTGTGAGAATTCTCCCACGCTGAAGCGCTGAGTGCAGGAGAATTTTCCCACGCTGTCAGTGACGTGCATGAGGTGAGCCGAGTTCATTGGACATTAACTCGGCTCATCTGGATGCCCTCACAGAGAGACACTGTGGAGCGCAAGCAAGCCTGCGCTTCTCAGTGTCTGCGGGATGACAGGCTGGATGGCAGCGTTCTGCTGCGGTCCAGCCTGTCATCTCGATGTAGCAGAGCTGAAGCTGTCATGGGAACCATGGAAAGGTAAGGATGATGTTGCTTTATTATTTTTCTTTTATTTCAGGAGATTGTTGGCTTCAGCTGGAATGGGCGTGATGGTAAGTATGGTTTAATTTAGAACAATAAATAATTGTGTGTTTATTTCAATTAAAGGACTTTTTTCTGGGTGTTGTGTTTTTTTTAAATACTTTACTAGAAATTCATGGTGGTCATGTCTAATATTGGCGTGACCCCATGAATTTCGGGCTTAGGGCCAGCTGATAATGCCAAGCTGGCCCTAACCCCTTTATTACCCAGTGAGCCACCGCATCAGGGCCCTGGATGAGTTGGGTACAGCGCCAGAAGATGGCGCTTCTATGAACGCGCCATTTTCCGGGGTGGCTGCGGACTGCAATTTGCAGCGGGGGTGGCCCAGAAAGCTTGGGCCTCCCTGCCCTGCGGATTCCAGCCCCCAGCTGCCTAGTTGTACCTGGCTGGACACAAAAACAGGGCGAAGCCCCACGTCAATTTTCTTTAAATTATTTCATGAAATAATTAAGAAAAAAAGGGCTTCCCTATATTGTTGTGTCTGGCCAGGTACAAATAGGCAGCTGGTGGATGGGGGCAGCCCGTTCCTGCCTGCTGCACCTGACTGGACACAAATATAGTGCGAAGCCCCACGTCAATTTTTTTTAAATTATTTCATGAATTTCCTGAAATAATTTAAAAAAATTGAAGTGGGGCTTCGCACTATATTTGTGTCCAGCCAGGTACAGCAGGCAGGAACGGGCTGCCCCCATCCACCAGCTGCCTATTTGTACCTGGCCAGACACAACAATATAGGGAAGCCCTTTTTTTCTTAATTATTTCATGAAATAATTAAAAAAAATTGAAGTGGGGCTTCGCACTATATTTGTGTCCAGCCAGGTACAGCAGGCAGGAACGGGCTGCCCCCAACCACCAGCTGCCTATTTGTACCTGGCCGGACACAACAATATAGGGAAGGCCTTTTTTTCTTAATTATTTCATGAATTTCATGAAATAATTAAAAAAAAAGTACGTGGGGCTTCGCCCTATTTTTGTGTCCAGCCAGGTACAACTAGGCAGCTGGGGGCTGGAATCTGCAGCGCAGGGAGGCCCAAGCTTTCTGGGCCCCCACCCGCTACAAATTGCAGTCCGCAGCCACCCCGGAAAATGGCGCGTTCATAGAAGCGCCATCTTCTGGCGCTGTACCCAACTCATCCAGGGCCCTGGTGCGGTGGCTCCCTGGGTAATAAAGGGGTTAGGGCCAGCTTGGTATTATCAGCTGTCCCCAAGCCCAAAATTCATGGGGTCACGCCAGTATTAGACAGGACCGCCATGAATTTCTAGTAAAGTATTTAAAAAAAACACAACACCCAGAATAAAGTCCTTTAATTGAAATAAAGACACAATTCTTTATTGTTCTAAATTAAACCATACTTACCATCACACCCATTCCAGCTGAAGCCAACGATCTCCTGCAATAAAAGAAAAATAATAAACCAACCTCATCCTTACCTTTCCATGGTTCCCACGACAGCTTCAGCTCTGCTACATCGAGATGACTGGCTGGACCGCAGCAGAACGCTGCCATCCAGTCTGTCATCCCGCAGACACTGAGAAGCGCAGGCATGCTTGCGCTCCTCACTGTCTCGCTGTGACGGCATCCAGATGAGCCGAGGTCATGTCCAATGAACTCGGCTCACCTCATGCACGTCACTGACAGCGTGGGAAAATTCTCACGCTGAAGTGCTGAGTGCAGAAGAATTCTCCCACGCTGTCAGTGATGTGCATGAGGTGAGCTCATGTCCAATGAGCGCAAGCCTGCGCTTCTCAGTGTCTGCGGGATGACAGGCTGTCCCCCATTTTAATAGCTAGTAAAGGCTATGTATTCAGCTGGGGGCTGATATTAGTAGCCTGGGAAGCTCCGTGGGTATTACCCCCTTCCCAGGCTTCAAACATCTGCCCCAGCCGTCTGCTTAACCTCCGCTAGAGCCTAAAATTAAGGGGAACCCCACGCCAATTTTTTTAATAATAAATCCTTTATTTTAATACTAAATGACAAGTACAGCAACCAACACTATCACTGTACTTCATATATATGTGACTGACATGTTTCTATCTATCTAATCTATGTGTGATGCTCTATCTTTCTGTTCTAAATTGTCGGGTACCGCTGCTGAATTGCCGGCCGGCTTTTTTAAAGAGACAGTGCATGAAAACACTATTATTTTTTTAAATAAATCCTTTACACTAAATGACAAGTATAGTAAGCAACACTATCACTGTACTTATTATATATGTGACTGACATGTTTCTATCTATCTAATCTATGTGTGAAGCTCTATTCTTTCTGTTCTAAATTGTCGGGTACAGATGCTGAATTGCCGGCCGGCTTTTTTAAAGAGACGGTGCATGAAAACACTAATATTTTTTTTAATAAATCCTTTACACTAAATGACAAGTGCAGTAACCAACACTGTCACTGTGCTTCTTATATGTGTGACTGACATGTTTCTATCTATCTAATCTATGTGTGATGCTCTATTCCTTCTTGTCTAAATTGTCGGGTACCGGTGTATGCCGCTGCTGAATTTGCCGGCCGGCTTTTTTAAAGAGAGTGTCTTCTGAGCAGTTTGTCAGCTTTTGGACACCTTTGCAGGTGTTTTCTATGTGTTTCTATGTGTTTTTGTTTGCCTGCCATTGGTTTTAACGGTGTTCGACGGTGTTCTAAGGTGTTCGACGAACAGTTCGACGAACAGTTCCTCGAACATCCCGGTGTTCGACGAACCGAACCGAACCCGAGCACTACGGGGGTGGCTCAACACTAGTCCAGAGCACTCTGGAAGAGGTTTTCATCCATGATATCTCTATACTTGGCCACATTCATGTTTCCTTCAATTGCAAACAGTCGTCCTGTCCCTGCAGCTGAAAAACACCCCCATAGCATGATGCTGCCACCGCCATGTTTCACTCTTGGGATTGTATTGGGCAGGTGATGAGCAGTGCCTGGTTTTCTCCACACATACCGCTTAGAATTATCACCAAAAAGTTCTATCTTCATCTCATCAGACCAGAGAATCTTATTTCTCATAGTCTGGGGGTTCTTCATGTGTTTTTGAGCAAACTCTATGCAGGCTTTCATATGTCTTGCACTGAGGAGAGACTTCCGTCAGGCCACTCTGCCATAAAGACCCGACTAGTGGAGGGCTGCAGTGATTGTTGACTTTGTGGAACTTTCTCCCATCTCCCTACTGCATCTCTGGAGCTCAGCCACAATGGTCTTGGGGTTCTTCTTTACCTCTCTCACCAAGGCTCTTCTCCCACGATTGCTCAGTTTGGCTGGACGGCCATGTCTAGGAAGACTTCTGGTGGTCCCAAACTTCTTCCATTTAAGGATTATGGACGCCATTGTGCTCTTAGGAACCTTGAGTAATGCAGAAATTCTTTTCTAACCTTGGCCAGATCTGTGCCTTGCCACAATTCTGTCTCTGTGCTCCTTGGGCAGTTCCTTTGAGCTCATGATTCTCATTTGGCCTGACATGCACTGTGAGCTGTGAGGTCTTATATAGACAGGTGTGTGCCTTTCCAAATCAAGTCCTATCAGTTTAATTAAACACAGCTGGATTCCAATGAAGGAGTAGAACCATCTCAAGGAGGATCACAAGGAAATGGACAGTATGTGACTTAAATATGAGTGTCTGAGAAAAGGGTCTGAATACTTATGACCATGTGATATTTCAGTTTTTCTTTTTTAATAAATTTGAAAAAAATTCTATATTTCTGTTTTTTTCAGTCAAGATGGGTGGGGTGCAGTGTACTTTAATGAGAAAAAAATGAACTTTTTAGAATTTACCAAATGGCTGCAATGAAACAAAGAATGAAAAATTTAAAGAGGCCTGAATACTTTCTGTACCCACTGTATGTGGTCCAGTCATGGTGTGGCGGTATTTGTCCCTTGTATGTGGTATTATTGTTCATTTTAAAAATGTATGTGATACATTCCCTTAAAGAAAAATAAGTAAAAATATACCTAAATAGAATATTGGATAAGAAAAGTATTTAAGAAATGATTAATAGGTTACAGTAGAGTAGGACCCGGCCAAAACAGTCTCCTTGTTTTGGTGGCGGCTTAAAAAATCTTTTAGCCAAAACAAAAGCTGATGTCTATGTATGTGATGTGATGTTCGACCCCACACAAACCACACTGTATAATTGCTTGCATACAGTGTAATGGCCCCCCATATAGCCCTCCAAATATTATAGCGGCACAACATAGCCTTCCATATAGTATAATGTGCCCCAATAATCCTCCACATAGTATAATGAACCCCCCATAATCCTCCATATAGTATAGTGCACTCCCCATGGTCCTCCATAGAATATAATGCACTCCCCATGGTCCTCCATACAATATAATGCACTCCCCATGGTCCTCCATATAATATAACACACTCTCCATGGTCCTTCGTGCAATATAATGCACTCGCCATGGTCCTCCATACAGTATATTGCACTTATCATGGTCCTCCATACAATATAATGCACTCCCCATGGTCCTCCATATAATTTAATGCTCTCTCCATTGTCCTTCATGGAATATAATGTACCCCCATGGTTCACTATACAATATAATGCACCCCCATTGTCCTCCATACAATGTGATGCACCCCCATGGCCCTCCATATAATAGAGTGCACCCGCCATGGTCCTCCATACAATATAATGTACTCCCCGTAATCCTCCATACAATATCATGCATTCCCCATGGTCCTCCGTACAATATAATGCACTCCCCATGGTCCTCCATACAATATAATGCACCACAATGGTCCTCCATACAATATAATGCACCCTCCATGGTCCTCCATACAATATAATGCACTCCCCATTGTCCTCCATACAATATAATGCACTCCCCATGGTCCTCCATACAATATAATGCACCCCTATGGTCCTCCATACAATATAATGCACCCCCATGGCCCTCCATACAATATAATGCACCCACCCATGGTCTTCCATACAATATAATGCACCACCATGATCCTCCATACAATATAATGCACCCCCATGGTCCTCCATACAATATAATGCACCCCTATGATAATCCATACTCTATTATGGCCACCAGTCACTGATTTAAAAAAATAAATAAATACAATACTCACCTCTCCTCATTCCACCCCATGCTCCGGTCTCCTGAGTGTGTGGTGTGAAGCGCCGCATATCTCAGAATAGTGGGCACTAGTGTTGAGCATTCCGATACTGAAATATCAGGTATCGGAATTCCGATACTTAATTCCGATACTTTTACAATATCGAATACCGGAATCGGAAGTTCGCATAATGCCTGCGCTCTGCAGTGTCTCTGAAGGATGACAAGCTGGGTGGCAGCGCTCAGCTGAGATCCAGCCTGTCATCAGAATGCCATCTCAGCGTGGGAGAATTCTCCTGATTGTTTAAAAGCCGGCGGGCGGTAAAAAGCCGCCGGCTTTTAAACAATCACACGGCCCCATACTGCTTCCCCGCAGCCTCCCACCCCGATCCTCCGCTCCCCTCGCCACCTTCCATCCCGATCGTAAGTTAGGACCGGGCGGGGAGCACAGCACCAAGGAGCGGGGAGCGAAGGACCCGGGCGGGGAAGCCGGCAGTGAAAAGACTTCACCGCCGGCTTTCCCGTTCTGTGCTGCGCTTTCCCGCCGGTTATTTCAGATGAACAGCTGAGGTATCAGGTGATGCCGATCAGCTGTTCATTTGAAGTAGCCGCGGTGCCCTCAGAGGGTTCATGTGAGTTCATGCTTGACTGCATTGCATGAACTCACATGAACTTTCCCACGGCCACACAGGTCAGCCTCACCTCCCAGACGATCAGCCCGTCATGATTGGTGTGTGCGGGTGTGCGCGGTGTCTGTGCGATGTCTGCGAGTGTGTGCGGGTGTGCGCTGTGTCTGTGCGATGTGTGCGGGTGTGTGCGTGCAGGCAGACATAGGCCGATGTGACACTACTACTCCCATCGGCCTATGTCTGTCCCCGGTCCACTCGTGCCAGCAGGATCAGCTCGATGGGAGCAGTAGTTCCCATCAGCCTGATCCTGCTATATAAATTGCCCTACTGTGTCCCCAATAAATGTTAAATACATGTCATTGGTGGCCAGTGGTTACCTACAATAAATTAGTTTATACATTACCTGTCCCCGCCGATCGCCACCTAAAATAAAGTAAAAAATAAAAAACTACACCTATACTCACCTAGACACCTAATTCCCCGAAGCCATCGATCTCCTGTAATAAAATATAAAATAATAAACCACAACCTTATCCTTACCCCTCCGTAGTAGTCCACGAGTGTCCCACGATGATCTCCAGTTTAGAGCAGCCACATAGAATGTGACCGCTCTGAACCGCTGCCGCCGCTAGAATGACGGGGCCGTAAAGCAGCCCCATCATTGCATAAGCGGGTTCACCGGAGTTCAGGCAGCGCTGCTCCGGTCAGCTCCTTTACGGCCCTGCTGTATCGTGAGAAATTCCCACGGAACAGCAGTGCCGTAAAGGAGGTCTCCGGAGCTGCGCTGCCTGAATGCACTCCGGTGACCTCAGTCAGTGGCTCCCGCTGCCGGGAGCAGACGTGTTCCCGGCAGCGTGAGCTTACAGCAGCCATGCACAGCTGTCACCATCTCCAGATGTGACAGCTGTGCATGGGAGATCAGCGCAGGAACGTGGACAGGTAACTATTTTTTTTTAGTAAACTAAGAATTAAATAAAATGGTGTGGTTTATTTCAAATAAATTATTTTTTTCTGGGTGTAGTGTGTTTTTTCTTTTTAACACTTTGTAGGTTAGTAATGGGGGTGTCTTATAGACGCCCATCATTACTAACATGGGCTTCATGGCAGCTGGCGCTGACATGAACCCCAGCCCTATTACCCCCTGCCACCGCACCAGGGCAGTGGGAAGAGCGAGGCTAAGTGCCAGAATTGGCGCATCCTATGGATGCGCCATTTCTGGGGCGGCTGACGGCTGGTGTTTCTAGCCTGGGAGGGGGCCAATATTCATGGCTCCCTTCCTGGGCTATTAATATCAGCCCCCAGCTGTCTGCCTAGCCTTTGCTAGCTATTAAATTAGGGGAGACCCCACATCATTTTTTGGGGGGTCCCCCATTTTAATAGCTAGTAAAGGCTAGGTATTCAGCTGGGGGCTGATATTAGTAGTCTGGGAAGCTCCGTGGGTATTACCCCCTTCCCAGGCTTCAAACATCTGCCCCAGCCGTCTGCTTAACCTCCGCTAGAGATTAAAATTAAGGGGAACCCCAGGCCAATTTTTTTTTAAATAAATCCTTTATTTTAACATTAAATGACAAGTACAGTAATCAACACTGTCACTGTACTTCATATATATGTGACTGACATGTTTCTATCTATCTAATCTATGTATGATTCTCTATTCCTTCTATTCTAAATTGTCGGGTACAGATGCTGAATTGCCGGCCGGCTTTTTTAAAGAGACGGTGCATGAAAACACTATTATTTTTTTAAATAAATCCTTTACACTAAATGACAAGTACAGTAACCAACACTGTCACTGTACTTCATATATATGTGACTGACATGTTTCTATCTATCTAATCTATGTGTGAAACTCTATTCTGTCTGTTATAAATTGTCGGGTACCGCTGCTGAATTGCCGGCTGGCTTTTTTAAAGAGACGGTGCATGAAAACACTATTATTTTTTTTAATAAATCCTTTACACTAAATGACAAGTACAGTAAGCAACACTGTCACTGTACTTCATATATATGTGACTGACATGTTTCTATCTATCTAATCTATGTGTGGTGCTCTATTCTTTCTGTTGTAAATTGTCGGGTACCGGTGTATGCCGCTGATGAATTGCCGGCTTTTCGCATAATACATTCTACATTATTCTTAGTTGTTTTACTTCATGTAGAATTATCCTACAAGGAAAGAATGGGTTTATTTTCATTCCGATATTAGTGTCCCCTTGACTTGCATTGGTTTCCAGTATCGGAATCGGCGATATCCGATACTTTTTGAGTATCGGTCCGATCCAATCCGATACGATATTTCCTGATATCGGAAGGTATCGCTCAACACTAGTGGGCACACTGTAATGACGTCAGACGCCGAGGCAGAATGATGGGGAGGATGCATGAACTGACGTTCCCTCCTCCATCATCATTGCTCGCACTGACGGCCGGAGCCCACCTGCGGGTGTCAGCTTGGAGAAAAATGATGGAGGAGGGAGAGTCAGTAGACACCTCCACCCCCATCATTCTGTGCGGGCAGAAGCTGACGGGCGGAGTAGCCCCGTGAGGGCGCTGACACCAGGGGAAGGGGGGCGGTGTGGACGCTGACTCCAGGCACCCCCGGCTCACGGGCCCCATAGCAGTGGCGCGGTCTGCTGCCATTGGCGGTACGCCACTGCCTAGTGGGATTTTTCTGCTTAAAGCGGGTACAAGATTATAAGACCTTTCTCCTGCCACCTGACCCTTTAAACTTTGTTAGCTAGGTACTTCATTAACCCCTTAGTAACCGGGCAAATTTTTTAAAATCTGACATGTCACTTTGTGTAGTAATAACTCTGGAATGCTTCAAAATATACCATTGATTTTGAGACTGTTTTTTCGTGACACATTATACTTTATGATCATGGTAAATTTTGGTTAATAAGTGTTGCATTTATTTATAAAAATATCATAAATTTGACAAAAATTACAAATAATTTGCAATATTCAAACTTTGAATGGTTATCCCTTTAATCCCGATAGTTGTAACACACAAAACCAATAATAAATAACATTTCCCACATGTATGCTTTGCATCAGCACTATTTGTAAAATGTTCTTTTATTTTGTTAGCATTTTAGAAGGCTTAAAAATGTAGCAGTAATTTTTCATTATTTCAAGGAAATTTACAAAACATATTTTTATAGGGACCTGTAAAGCACCTTTTGACTTAGGGCGTCCTGTATACTGGAAACCCCAAAAAGTGATACCATTTTAAAAATCCCACCCCTTAACGTATTCAAAATTGGTTTCAGGTAGTTCATTAACCCTTCAGGTGCTTTTCAGGAATTAATGCAAAGCGGCATGACAGGAATGAAAAAGTTTATTTTTACCACATAAATTTTAATAACTTCTGATCAGGCTGCAATAACCAGCAGACTCTAAGGCCGTTATTTGGCCATGAATTGCTATGGCAAACATCAGGACCACACAATTAAGATACCAGGGTACCAATTGGGTGAAAGAGGAAGCCCCCACACTCTGTTAACCATCTAGATTCTGTAGTCACTATTGACAGCAGCATCTAAGGGGTTAAACGGCCATCGTCATCATCATCATCGTGCCAACATTGATTGTGGCTGATGCAGCAAGTTGTCAACTATAGTGTACAGCTGACAGCTACAGGATTGTCACCCATCGGGGGATGCTAGTCTCTTATGTCGCAGGTCAGTAAAATGACGTATAGGTGGTAGTGTTGAGCTACCCCCGTAGTGTTCGGGTTCGGTTCGGTTCGTCGAACACCGGGATGTTCGAGGAACTGTTCGTCGAACTGTTCGTCGAACACCTTAGAACACCGTCGAACACCGTTAAAACCAATGGCAGGCAAGCAAAAACACATAGAAACACATAGAAAACACCTTCAAAGGTGTCCAAAAGCTGACAAACTGCTCAGAAGACACTCTCTTTAAAAAAGCCGGCCGCAAATTCAGCAGCGGCATACACCGGTACCCGACAATTTAGACAAGAAGGAATAGAGCATCACACATAGATTAGATAGATAGAAACATGTCAGTCACACATATAAGAAGCACAGTGACAGTGTTGGTTACTGCACTTGTCATTTAGTGTAAAGGATTTATTAAAAAAAATAATAGTGTTTTCATGCACCGTCTCTTTAAAAAAGCCAGCTGGCAATTCAGCAGCGGTACCCGACAATTTAGAACAGAAAGAATAGAGCTTCACACATAGATTAGATAGATAGAAACATGTCAGTCACATATATGAGAAGTACAGTGACAGTGTTGCTTACTGTACTTGTCATTTAGTGTAAAGGATTTATTTAAAAAAATAATAGTGTTTTCATGCACCGTCTCTTTAAAAAAGCCGGCCGGCAATTCAGCATCTGTACCCGACAATTTAGAACAGAAAGATAGAGCATCACACATAGATTAGATAGATAGAAACATGTCAGTCAGATATATAATAAGTACAGTGATAGTGTTGATTACTGTACTTGTCATTTAGTGTTAAAATAAAGGATTTATTTAAAAAAAAATTGGCGTGGGGTTCCCCCTAATTTTAGTCTCTAGCGGAGGTTAAGCAGACGGCTGGGGCAGATGTTTGAAGCCTGGGAAGGGGGTAATACTCATGGAGCTTCCCAGGCTACTAATATCAGCCCCCAGCTGAATACCTAGCCTTTACTAGCTATTAAAATGGGGGACCCCCCAAAAAAATGACGTGGGGTCCCCCCTATTTTAATAGCTAGCAAAGGCTAAGCAGCCAGCTGGGGGCTGATATTAATAGCTCAGGAAGGGTGCCATGAATATTGGCCCCCTCCCAGGCTAGAAACACCAGCCGTCAGCCGCCCCAGAAATGGCGCATCCATTGGATGCGCCAATTCTGGCACTTAGCCTCGCTCTTCCCACTGCCCTGTAGCGGTGGCAGTGGGGTAATAGGGCTGGGGTTGATGTCAGCTTATAATGCCAGCTGACATCAAGCCCAGGTTAGTAATGGAGAGGCGTCCATAAGACACCCCCATTACTAACCCCATAGTCAAAGTTAAAAAAAAACACCAACACCCAGAATAAAGTCCTTTAATTGAAATAAACACACAATTCTTTATTGTTCTAAATTAAACCATACTTACCGTCACGCCCATTCCAGCTGAAGCCAATGATCTCCTGCAATAAAAATAAAATAATAAACCAACATCATCCTTACCTTTCGATGGTTCCCAGGACAACTCCAGCTCTGTTACATCGAGATGACAGGCTGGACCGCAGCAGAATGCTGCCATCCAGCCTGTCATCCCGCAGACACTGAGAAGCGCAGGCATGCTTGCGCTCCTCAGTGTCTCGCTGTGACGGCATCCAGATGAGCCGAGGTCATGTCCAATGAACTCGGCTCACCTCATGCACGTCACTGACAGCGTGGGAAAATTCTCCTGCACTCAGCGCTTCAGCGTGGGAGAATTCTCACGCTGAAGCGCTGAGTGCAGGAGAATTTTCCCACGCTGTCAGTGACGTGCATGAGGTGAGCTGAGATCATTGGACATGAACTCACCTCATGCACGTCACTGACAGCGTGGGAAAATTCTCACGCTGAAGTGCTGAGTGCAGGAAAATTCTCCCACGCTGTCAGTGACGTGCATGAGGTGAGCTCATGTCCAATGAACTCAGCTCACCTCATGCACGTCACTGACAGCGTGGGAAAATTCTCCTGCACTCAGCGCTTCAGCGTGAGAATTTTCCCACGCTGTCAGTGACTGCATGAGGTGAGCCGAGTTCATTGGACATGACCTCGGCTCATCTGGATGCCGTCACAGCGAGACACTGAGGAGCGCAAGCAAGCCGGCTCTTCTCAGTGTCTGCGGGATGACAGGCTGGATGGCAGCGTTCTGCTGCGGTCCAGCCTGTCATGTGAATGTAGCAGAGCTGAAGCTGTCATGGGAACCATGGAAAGGTAAGGATGATGTTGCTTTATTATTTTTCTTTTATTGCAGGAGATCATTGGCTTCAGCTGGAATGGGCGTGATGGTAAGTGTGGTTTAATTTAGAACAATAAAGAATTGTGTGTTTATTTCAATTAAAGGACTTTATTCTGGGTGATTTGTTTTTTTAAAATACTTTACTAGAAATTCATGGCGGTCATGTCTAATACTGGCGTGACCCCATGAATTTTGGGCTTAGGGCCAGCTGATAATACCAAGCTGGCCCTAACCCCTTTATTACCCAGTGAGCCACCGCACCAGGGCCCTGGATGAGTTGGGTACAGCGCCAGAAGATGGCGCTTCTATGAACGCTCCATTTTCCGGGGTGGCTGCGGACTGCAATTTGCAGCGGGGGGGGGGGGCCCAGAAAGCTTGGGCCTCCCTGCGCTGCAGATTCCAGCCCCCAGCTGCCTAGTTGTACCTGGCTGGACACAAAAATAGGGCGAAGCCCCAAGTATTTTTTTTTTAATTATTTCATGAAATTCATGAAATAATTAAGAAAAAAAGGCCTTCCCTATATTGTTGTGTCCGGCCAGGTACAAATAGGCAGCTGGTGGTTGGGGGCAGCCCGTTCCTGCCTGCTGTACCTGGCTGGACACAAATATAGTGCGAAGCCCCACTTCAATTTTTTTTAATTATTTCAGGAAATTCATGAAATAATTTAAAAAAAATTGACGTGTTGCTTCGCACTATATTTGTGTCCAGCCACGTACAGCATCCAGGAACGGGCTGCCCCCAACAACCAGCTGCCTATTTGTACCTGGCCGGACACAACAATATAGGGAAGCCCTTTTTTTTTTAAATTATTTCATGAAATAATTAAAAAAAAATTGACGTGGGGCTTCGCACTATATTTGTGTCCAGCCAGGTACAGCAGGCAGGAACGGGCTGCCCCCAAGCACCAGCTGCCTATTTGTACCTGGCCGGACACAACAATATAGGGAAGCCCTTTTTTTTTTAATTATTTCATGAAATAATTAAAAAAAAAATTGACGTGGGGCTTCGCACTATATTTGTGTCCAGACAGGTACAGCAGGCAGGAACGGGCTGCCCCCAACCAACAGCTGCCTATTTGTACCTGGCCGGACACAACAATATAGGGGAGCCCTTTTTTTCTTAATTATTTCATGAAATAATTTAAAGAAAATTGACGTAGGGCTTCGCCCTGTTTTTGTGTCCAGCCAGGTACAACTAGGCAGCTGGGGGCTGGAATCCGCAGCGCAGGGAGGCCCAAGCTTTCTGGGCCACCCCCGCTGCAAATTGCAGTCCGCAGCCACCCCGGAAAATGGCGCGTTCATAGAAGCGCCATCTTCTGGCGCTGTACCCAACTCATCCAGGGCCCTGATGCGGTGGCTCACTGGGTAATAAAGGGGTTAGGGCCAGCTTGGCATTATCAGCTGGCCATAAGCCCGAAATTCATGGGGTCACGCCAATATCAGACATGACCACCATGAATTTCTAGTAAAGTATTTAAAAAAAACACAACACCCAGAATAAAGTCCTTTAATTGAAATAAACACACAATTCTTTATTGTTCTAAATTAAACCTTACTTACCGTCACGCCCATTCCAGCTGAAGCCAACGATCTCCTGAAATAAAAGAAAAATAATAAAGCAACATCATCCTTACCTTTCCATGGTTCCCAGGACAGCTTCAGCTCTGCTACATCGAGATGACAGGCTGGACCGCAGCAGAACGCTGCCATCCAGCCTGTCATCCCGCAGACACTGAGAAGTGCAGGCTTGCTTGCGCTCCACAGTGTCTCTCTGTGAGGGCATCCAGATGAGCTGAGTTAATGTCCAATGAACTCGGCTCACCTCATGCACGTCACTGACAGCATGGGAAAATTCTCCTGCACTCAGCGCTTCAGCGTGAGAATTTTCCCACGCTGTCAGTGACGTGCATGAGGTGAGCTGAGTTCATTGGACATGAGCTCACCTCATGCACGTCACTGACAGCGTGGGAGAATTCTCCTGCACTCAGCGCTTCAGCGTGAGAATTTTCCAACGCTGTCAGTGACGTGCATGAGGTGAGCTGAGTTCATTGGACATGAACTCGGCTCATCTGGATGCCGTCACAGAGAGACGCTGAGGAGCGCAAGCATGCCTGCGCTTCTCAGTGTCTGCGGGATGACAGGCTGGATGGCAGCTTTCTGCTGCTTTCCAGCCTGTCATCTCGATGTAGCAGAGCTGAAGCTGTCGTGGGAACCATGGAAAGGTAAGGATTATGTTGCTTTATTATTTTTCTTTTATTGCAGGGGATCGTTGGCTTCAGCTGGAATGGGCGTGATTGTAAGTATGGTTTAATTTAGAACAATAAAGAATTGTGTCTTTATTTCAATTAAAGGACTTTATTCTGGGTGTTTGTGTTTTTTTTTAACTTTGACTATGGGGTTAGTAATGGGGGTGTCTTATAGACACCTCTCCATTACTAACCTGGGCTTGATATCAGCTGGCATTATAAGCTGACATCAACCCCAGCCCTATTACCCCACTGCCACCGCTACAGGGCAGTGGGAAGAGCGAGGCTAAGTGCCAGAATGGGCGCATCCTATGGATGCGCCATTTCTGGGGCGGCTGACGGCTGGTGTTTCTAGCCTGGGAGGGGGCCAATATTCATGGCACCCTTCCTGAGCTATTAATATCAGCCCCCAGCTGTCTGCCTAGCCTTTGCTAGCTATTAAAATAGGGGGGACCCCACGTCAATTTTTTGGGGGATCCCCCATTTTAATAGCTAGTAAAAGCTAGGTATTCAGCTGGGGGCTGATATTAGTAGCCTGGGAAGCTCCGTGGGTATTACCCCTTCCCAGGCTTCAAACATCTGCCCCAGCCGTCTGCTTAACCTCCGCTAGAGCCTAAAATTATGGGGAACCCCACGCCAATTTTTTTTTAAATAAATCCTTTATTTTAACACTAAATGACAAGTACAGTAATCAACACTGTCACTGTACTTCATATATATGTGACTGACATGTTTCTATCTATCTAATCTATGTGTGATGCTCTATTCCTTCCATTCTAAATTGTCGGGTACAGATGCTGAATTGCCGGCCGGCTTTTTTAAAGAGACGGTGCATGAAAACACTAATATTTTTTTTAATAAATCCTTTACACTAAATGACAAGTGCAGTAATCAACACTGTCACTGTGCTTCTTATATATGTGACTGACATGTTTCTATCTATCTAATCTATGTGTGAAGCTCTATTCCTTCGGTTCTAAATTGTCGGGTACCGGTGTATGCCGCTGCTGAATTGCCGGCTTTTCATGTTTCACTGTGAGCACTGTTCCCATCGATTTGGGCAATCACTGTAATGCCACAACCACCATGGCTGTGGCATTACAGTGAGTGGCAGACAATCCCTGCATGATTGGTGCTCTAAATAGCGCCAGACATGCAGGACACGCTTTTTGTGCAGGAACAGTTATCGAACATAACCTCGAACAGCCGAATTTTTTGCAAATCGTTCGGGTTCGTTGAACAACTCGAACACCGCCCAAAACAGCTCGAATTTGAGATTGGCGAACAGTTCTAGTCGAACACCGCTCATCTCTAATAGGTGGTCACGAACAGTGACTGTTACTTGCTCCAGTTTTGAATGGCTGCAGCGGAATGCCCAATAGTCAGTGCCAGCTAGATAATACTTAAAAGGGAAGGTGCCATAAAAAATAGATGTTTTTTCAACAATTGAAAAAATGTAAAGTATTAATGTTTTTTTCAATCATTATAATTTGTTTTTAATGAAGCAAAATATGAAAAATAATTTTAAAAGATTTGGTATTTCCATTTTTAAACACTATGGGAGCAGCTGCTGAAATTTGCCATGAAAACCTAGGGTACAACTAGCTCACATTATGACTGCAGTAAATGTGAGAGGGATCTGCTCACTTGTGTGTGATATCGCTCCTCTCCTCCCCTTCTGGGTGTTTGCTTTGAGTAACATATGCTGGGATTAGATACAGGGGTAAATGTAGTTTATGACATGATGGGATTAGATATTGAGCTCAGCGGAGTGTATCACATAGGATAGGATTAGTTACACAGTATCTAATGTATGTAAGATGTGACCCTGCTCTGTCCACTTCTATGGTAGCAGTAGTGTAACATGTGACCCCGCTCTGTCCACTATATTGCTACTCCCATAGAAGTAGAGGTAGCGTGGTCACACATTACACCACTGATCCCACAGAAGTGGACGGAACGGGGTCACACATTATACCACTGCTCCCATAAAAGTGAACTGAGCGGGGTTACACATTACACCACTTCTCCCATAGAAGTGAACAGAGCAGGGTCAAACATTACAGCACTGCTCCCATAGAAGTGGATGGAGCAGGGTCACACATTACACCACTGCTCCTACAGAAGTGGAAGGAGCGGGGTCACGCATCACACCACAATTCCCATAGAACTGGAAGGAATATGATCACACATTACACCACTGCTCCCATAGAAGTGGACGGCACGGGGACGCACATTAAACCCACTTCTATAGAAGCAGTGGTGTAGTGCGTGACACTTCTCTGTCCACTACATTACTACTCCCATAGAAGTGGACAGAGCAGGAACACACAATAATTTCCCCCCTACCCAAAAAAATTATTTTCAGCGGGGTCACGGAAGAGCATATCTCATAACTTTGCAGCCCTTAAAAAGTAATTTTCATCTTTTTGAAGCCCCTAGATTCACCATATAATCCAATGGGCCCCACATAGTGCTCCACAGTATAATGGCCCCACCTAGTGCACCATACAGTATAATGGTCCCACTTAGAGCTCTACAATTAAATGGCTCCACATAGATATACTGTATATAACACTGTATATAAAAGCAATAGAATATACTGTATACCGTAGATATCATGTATACATATAATTTCACTAGACCCCTACAAATAATAAACTTGCACCCTTTAGTGCCTTTCATGTGGCACTAAAGGGTGTTTAGCTTTGTTTACCCATATAAATGAAAAAAATGAGTGCGGTTACACAGGTGTTTTTAGCCACAATTTAATAAATAAATAAATAAATAATTATAAAAACTGATGTGAGGGCTTCCCTATTTTTGATAACCAGATAAGACAGCTGTGAGCTGATATTATCAGGCTGGGAAGGTCCCTGCTCATTGGGTCCTTCCCAGCCTAAAAATACAAGCCTGTATCTGCCCCAGAATTGGCACATCGCATGAGATGCTCCAATTCTGGCACTTTGCCCAGCTTTTCCTGATTACCCTGGTGCGGTGGCAATCAGTGTAATGGTAGTTGGGGTTGATGACAGCTGTGAATTGTCAAAAATCACAGCTGGTATCAAGCCCTTGGGTTAGTAATGGAGTAGTTTCTATGAGACACCTGCATTACTAACCCAGTAATGAAAAAAAAACACAAAAGCAGAAAAAATAATTTTATTTGAAAAAACACTCCCCCACACTTTCCAATTTATTTTTGAAAAAAAAAACATGCAGGTCCAACGTAGTCCAGGGAATCTGCCATAGTCCACAAAAGGAAACCTAAGAAACATAAAAAGAGAGAAATAAAGACAAGACACTGTCCCTCATTCAGCGATTCATTAGAAATCAAAAAGTTCCCATGAAGGTCCGAAGTAGTTCATGGCATTCCCACGACGATCCCCAAATCTGAAGTCCAAAGGCTATGGAGCCTCGTTCAGAGTACAAAGCTCCATAGGCTGCAGTAGCAGCCTCTCTGGGTCCCACTGCACTCGGCAAGACCCGGCGGCTCTAAACAGAGGTGACATCAGTAAAAGCTCCACTAGTCAAAGTCACTGAGTCATGCTGCCCCACCTAGTGCTCCACAGTATAATGGCCAAATAGAGTGTTCCACAGTATAATGGCCAAATAGAGTGCACCACAGTATAATGTACCTCACATACTGCTCCACAGTATAATAGCTCCATGCAGTGCTCCACAGTATAGTGGCCTCATATAGTGCCCCACAGTATAATGTGCCCCACAGTATAATGACCCCATATAGTGCAACACTGTATAATGGCCCCATTTAGCAACCCACAGTATACTGGCCACATATAGTCCCTTATAGTATAATGGCCCCATATAGTGCCCTACATTACAATGGCTTCACTTAGTGCACCACAGTATCATGGCCCCATATAGTACCCCCACAGAATAATGACCCCATGTAATGCTCCACAGTATAATAGCCCCATATAGTGCTCCACAGTATAATGGCCCCATATAGTGCCCTACAGTATAATGGCCCCATATAGTGCTCCACAGTATAATGTGCCCCATAGTATAATGGTCTCATATAGTGCCCCACAGTATAATGTGCCCTACAATATAATGGACCCATATAGTGCACCACACTATAATGTGCCCAACATAGTTATCCACAGTATAATGGCTCAATATAGTACCCCACAGTATAATTGTCCCATATAGTGCTCCACAGTATAATGGCCCCATATAGTGCTCCACAGTATAATGTGCTCCATCCTGGAATATGTCCCCATTCTGGTATATGTTCCCCATATTAGTATATGGCCCCCCATCATGGTATATATCCCCTTCATGATGATATATGGCCTCCCATACTGGTACATGTCCCCTCCATCCTGGTATATGGCCCCCATCCTGGTATATGTCCTCATCCTGGTATATGGCATCCATCATGGTATATGTCCCCTCCATCCTGGTAAATGTCCCCATCCTGGTTCATGTCCCCTCCATCCTTGTATATGCCCCCCCATCCAGGTATATGTCCCCTCCATCCTGGTATATGACCCCTCCATCCTGGTATATAGCCCTCATACTGGTGTATGACCCTATCCTGGTATATGACCGCCCCACTATCCTGGTATACGTCCCCTCCATCCTGGTATATGGCAACTCCATTGTGGTATATGGCCTCTCTATCTTAGTATATGCCCCCATCCTGATATATGGCCTCCATCCTGGTATATGGCCCCCATCCTGGTATATGACACCATTCTGGTATATGGACCCATCCTGGTATATGGCTTCCATCTTGTTATATGTCCCTCCCATCCCAGTATATGTCCCCTCCATCCTGGTACATGGTTTATGGCCTCTCCATTCTGGTATATGGTTCTTCCAGCCTGGTATATGTCCCGATCCTGGTATATGGCCTCCATCATGGTATATGTCCCCATCCTGGTATATGTCCCCTCCATACAGGTATATGTCCCTCATCTTGGTATATGTTCCCATCCTGGTATGTGGCCCACATCCTGGTATATGGCCTCCATCTTGATATATGCCCCCCCATCCTGGTATATGTCCCCTCCATCCTGGTATATGGCCCCTCCATCCTGGTATATGTTCCAATCCTGGTATATGTCCCATCCATCGTGGTATATGGCCCACATCCTGGTATATAGCTCTACATCCTGGTATATGGCCCTCATCCTGGTATATAGATCTCATCATGGTATATGGCCCCATCCTGGTATATGGCCTCCATCCTGGTATATGGCCCCATCCTGATATATGTCACCCATCCTGCTATATGGCCCCCATCCAGTTATATATGTCCCTCGTCCTGATATTTGGCTCCATGCTGGTATATGGCCCCCATCGTGGTATATGTCCTCCATCCTGGTATATGTCCCCTCTATCGTGGTATATGGCCCCTCCATCCTGTTATATGGCCCCTCCATCCTGGTATATGTCCTCCATCCTGGTTTATGGCCCCATCCAGGTATATGTACCTCATCCTGGTATATGGCCCCATCCAATCCAGGTATATGTCCCTCATCCTGGTATATGACCCCTTCCTGGTATATGACCCCAATCCTGGTATATGACCCCCATCCTGGTATATGTCCCCCATCCTGATAAATATCCCCATCCTTGTATATGGCCACCATCTTGGTATATGGCCCCCCAACTTGGGATATGGTTCTTCCATCCTGGTATATGTCCCCATCCTGGAATATGGCCTCCATCATGGTATATGTCCCCTCCATACTGGTATATGTCCCTCATCTTGGTATATGTTCCTATCCTGGTATATGGCCTCCATCTTAATATATGCCCCCCATCCTGGTATATGTCCCCTCCATCCTGGTATATGGCCCCTCCATACTGGTATATGGCCCCTCCATCCTGGTATATGTCCCAATCCTGGTATATGTCCCCTCCATCCTGGAATATGGCCCACATCCTGGAATATGGCCCTCATCCTGGTATATGGCCCCATCCTGGTATATGGCCTCCATCCTGGTATTTGGCCCCATCTTGATATATGTCACCCATCCTGCTATATGGCCCCCATCCAGTTATATATGTCCCTCATCCTGGTATATGGCTCCATGCTGGTATATGGCCCCCATCATGGCATATGTCCTCCATCTTGGTATATGTCCCCTCTATCATGGTATATGGCCCCTCCATCCTGGTATATGGCCCCTCCATCCTGGTATATGTCCCCCATCCTGGTTTATGGCCCCATCCAGGTATATTTACCTCATCCTGGTATATGGCCCCATCCAATCCAGGTATATGTCCCTCAGCCTGGTATATGGCCCCATCCTGGTATATTTCCCCCATCCTGGTATATGACCCCCATCCTGGTATATGTCCCCCATCCTGATAAATATCCCCATCCTTGTATATGGCCACCATCCTGGTATATGGCCCCCTAACCTGGTATATGTCCTCATCATGGTATATGTCCCCATCCTGGTATATGTTCCCATCCTGGTATGTGGCCCACATCCTGGTATATGGCCTCCATCTTGATATATGCCCCCCCATCCTGGTATATGTCCCCTCCATCCTGGTATATGGCCCCTCCATCCTGGTATATGTTCCAATCCTGGTATATGTCCCATCCATCGTGGTATATGGCCCACATCCTGGTATATAGCTCTACATCCTGGTATATGGCCCTCATCCTGGTATATAGATCTCATCATGGTATATGGCCCCATCCTGGTATATGGCCTCCATCCTGGTATATGGCCCCATCCTGATATATGTCACCCATCCTGCTATATGGCCCCAATCCAGTTATATATGTCCCTCGTCCTGATATATGGCTCCATGCTGGTATATGGCCCCCATCGTGGTATATGTCCCCTCTATCGTGGTATATGGCCCCTCCATCCTGTTATATGGCCCCTCCATCCTGGTATATGTCCTCCATCCTGGTTTATGGCCCCATCCAGGTATATGTACCTCATCCTGGTATATGGCCCCATCCAATCCAGGTATATGTCCCTCATCCTGGTATATGACCCCTTCCTGGTATATGACCCCAATCCTGGTATATGACCCCCATCCTGGTATATGTCCCCCATCCTGATAAATATCCCCATCCTTGTATATGGCCACCATCTTGGTATATGGCCCCCCAACTTGGGATATGGTTCTTCCATCCTGGTATATGTCCCCATCCTGGAATATGGCCTCCATCATGGTATATGTCCCCTCTATACTGGTATATGTCCTTCATCTTGGTATATGTTCCTATCCTGGTATATGGCCTCCATTTTGATATATGCCCCCCATCCTGGTATATGTCCCCTCCATCCTGGTATATGGCCCCTCCATACTGGTATATGGCCCCTCCATCCTGGTATATGTCCCAATCCTGGTATATGTCCCCTCCATCCTGGAATATGGCCCACATCCTGGAATATGGCCCTCATCCTGGTATATGGCCCCATCCTGGTATATGGCCTCCATCCTGGTATTTGGCCCCATCTTGATATATGTCACCCATCCTGCTATATGGCCCCCATCCAGTTATATATGTCCCTCATCCTGGTATATGGCTCCATGCTGGTATATTTCCCCCATCATGGCATATATCCTCCATCTTGGTATATGTCCCCTCTATCGTGGTATATGGCCCCTCCATCCTGGTATATGGCCCCTCCATCCTGGTATATGTCCCCCATCCTGGTTTATGGCCCCATCCAGGTATATTTACCTCATCCTGGTATATGGCCCCATCCAATCCAGGTATATGTCCCTCAGCCTGGTATATGGCCCCACCCTGGTATATTTCCCCCATCCTGGTATATGACCCCCATCCTGGTATATGTCCCCCATCCTGATAAATATCCCCATCCTTGTATATGGCCACCATCCTGGTATATGGCCCCCTAACCTGGTATATGTCCTCATCATGGTATATGTCCCCATCCTGGTATATGTCCCGATCTTGGTATATGTCCCCTCCATCCTGGTATATGGTATATTGCCTCTCCATTCTGGTATATGGTTCTTTCATCCTGGTATATGTTCCCATCCTGGTATATGGCCTCCATCATGGTATATGTCCCCATCCTGGTATATGTCCCCTCCATACTGGTATATGTCCCTCATCTTGGTATATGTTCCCATCCTGGTATATGGCCCCATCCAGGTATATGTACCTCATCCTGGTATATGGCCCCATTCAATCCAGGTATATGTCCCTCATCCTGGTATATGGCCCCATCCTGGTATATTTCCCCCATCCTGGAATATGACCCCCATCCTGGTATATGTCCCCCATCCTGATAAATATCCCCATCCTTGTTTATGGCCACCATCCTAGTATATGGCCCCCTAACCTGGTATATGTCCTCATCATGGTATATGTCCCCATCCTGGTATATGTCCCCATCCTGGTATATGTCCCCTCCATCCTGGTATATGGTTTATGGCCTCTCCATTCTGGTATATGGTTCTTTCATCCTGGTATATGTCCCCATCCTGGTATATGGCCTCCATCATGGTATATGTCCCCATCCTGGTATATGTCCCCTCCATACTGGTATATGTCCCTTATCTTGGTATATGTTCCCATCCTGGTATATGGCCCCATCCAGGTATATGTACCTCATCCTGGTATATGGACCCATCCAATTCAGGTATATGTCCCTCATCCTGGTATATGACTTCATCCTGGTATATGACACCAATCCTGGTATATGTCGCCCATTCTGGTATATGTCCCCCATCCTGGTAAATATCCCCATCGTTGTATATGGCCCCCATCCTAGTATATGGCACCCCAACCTGGTATATGTCCTCATCATGGTATATGTCTCCATCCTGGTATATGTCCCCTTCCTGGTATATTTCCCCTCCATCCTGTTATATGTCCCTCATCTTGGTATATGTCCCCATCCTGGTATATTGCCCCCATCCTGGTATATGGCCTCCATCCTGGTATATGGCCTCCATCTTGATATATGTCCCCTCCATCCAGGTATATGTTCCCTCCATCCTGGTATATGGGCCTTCCATCATGGTATTTGGCCCCATCTTGATATATGTCACCCATCCTGCTATATGGCCCCCATCCAGTTATATATGTCCCTCATCCTGGTATATGGCTCCATGCTGGTATATTTCCCCCATCATGGCATATATCCTCCATCTTGGTATATGTCCCCTCTATCGTGGTATATGGCCCCTCCATCCTGGTATATGGCCCCTCCATCCTGGTATATGTCCCCCATCCTGGTTTATGGCCCCATCCAGGTATATTTACCTCATCCTGGTATATGGCCCCATCCAATCCAGGTATATGTCCCTCAGCCTGGTATATGGCCCCACCCTGGTATATTTCCCCCATCCTGGTATATGACCCCCATCCTGGTATATGTCCCCCATCCTGATAAATATCCCCATCCTTGTATATGGCCACCATCCTGGTATATGGCCCCCTAACCTGGTATATGTCCTCATCATGGTATATGTCCCCATCCTGGTATATGTCCCGATCTTGGTATATGTCCCCTCCATCCTGGTATATGGTATATTGCCTCTCCATTCTGGTATATGGTTCTTTCATCCTGGTATATGTTCCCATCCTGGTATATGGCCTCCATCATGGTATATGTCCCCATCCTGGTATATGTCCCCTCCATACTGGTATATGTCCCTCATCTTGGTATATGTTCCCATCCTGGTATATGGCCCCATCCAGGTATATGTACCTCATCCTGGTATATGGCCCCATTCAATCCAGGTATATGTCCCTCATCCTGGTATATGGCCCCATCCTGGTATATTTCCCCCATCCTGGAATATGACCCCCATCCTGGTATATGTCCCCCATCCTGATAAATATCCCCATCCTTGTTTATGGCCACCATCCTAGTATATGGCCCCCTAACCTGGTATATGTCCTCATCATGGTATATGTCCCCATCCTGGTATATGTCCCCATCCTGGTATATGTCCCCTCCATCCTGGTATATGGTTTATGGCCTCTCCATTCTGGTATATGGTTCTTTCATCCTGGTATATGTCCCCATCCTGGTATATGGCCTCCATCATGGTATATGTCCCCATCCTGGTATATGTCCCCTCCATACTGGTATATGTCCCTTATCTTGGTATATGTTCCCATCCTGGTATATGGCCCCATCCAGGTATATGTACCTCATCCTGGTATATGGACCCATCCAATTCAGGTATATGTCCCTCATCCTGGTATATGACTTCATCCTGGTATATGACACCAATCCTGGTATATGTCGCCCATTCTGGTATATGTCCCCCATCCTGGTAAATATCCCCATCGTTGTATATGGCCCCCATCCTAGTATATGGCACCCCAACCTGGTATATGTCCTCATCATGGTATATGTCTCCATCCTGGTATATGTCCCCTTCCTGGTATATTTCCCCTCCATCCTGTTATATGTCCCTCATCTTGGTATATGTCCCCATCCTGGTATATTGCCCCCATCCTGGTATATGGCCTCCATCCTGGTATATGGCCTCCATCTTGATATATGTCCCCTCCATCCAGGTATATGTTCCCTCCATCCTGGTATATGGGCCTTCCATCATGGTATATGGGCCCTCCATCCAGGTATATGGCCCCTCAATCCTCGTATACGTCCCCGTCCTGGTATATGGTCCCTCCATCCTAGTATATGGCTCTACATCCTGGTATATGGCTCTACATATGGCCCTCATCCTGGTATATGTCCCCATCCTGGTATATATCCTCCATCTTGGTTTATGGCCCCATCCTGCTATATGGCCCCCATCCAGTTATATATGTCCCTTGTCCTGGTATATGGCTCCATGCTGGTATATGGTCCCCATCCTGGTATATGTCCCCTCTATCGTGGTATATGGCCCTTCCATCCTGGTATATGGCCCCTCCATCCTGGTATATGTCTCCCATCCTGGTATATGTCCCCATCCTGGTAAATATCCCCATCGTTGTATATGGCCCCCATCCTGGTATATGGTCTCCATCATGGTATATGTCCCCATCCTGGTATATGTCCTCTCCATCCTGGTATATATCCCTCATCTTGGTATATGTCCCCATCCTGGTATATGGCCTCCACATCCTGGTGTATGTCCCCTCCATCCTGGTATATGTCCCCTCCATCCTGATATATGTCCTCCCATCCAGGTATATGCCCCCCCCATCCAGGTATATGTCCCCTCCAACCTGGTATATGGCCCTCATACTGGTGTATGACCCTATCCTGGTATATGAATCCCCCCCATCCTGGTATATGTCCCATCCATCCTGGCATATGGTCACTCCATTCTGGTATATGGCCTATCCAACCTGGTATATGCCCCATCCTGATATATGGCTTCCATCCTGGTATATGGCCTCCATCCTGGTGTATGTGACGCGCCCCCTGGGCCTGTGCTGTGCAGGGGGATACCCGGAGCCGGATCGCTGGGGGTTGTAGTCCTCCGTGGCGGTGACCCGGTCCGTGCCCAGGGTGGTCAAACCAGTGGCAGTCTATTTGTATTGTAATAAGTGTCCGACTACGCCACCCATGGATTGCGGTCAGTGGGGACCGCCGCTGCGCTGCCGACCGCTGAGGCTGATGTTGGTTGCGCAGCCGAGTATGGGATAACTCCCCACGGGAGGAGTATTGCCTCAGGGCAGCTAATGTGAGAGATGATGGGAGTGATGGTCTGAGGGTCCCAGTGCTAATGGTGCAGGAGCGGCAAGGAATCACAGAGACGGGAGGTGCAGTTTAGGGTCTTTACTGATGGTACAAGGCAGACCCTCCCGGGAGTACTGGCTAGTATAAGGGGCCTGGTCAGTCTGCGAGCAAGCAGGAGTTCCCCTGGCCAGGTGGAGTTGTAGGCCTCCCCGTTAATCTGCACTCTTCCTGGCTACCTTGCTGTCAGCGGTTACAAGTAGCCCACGTCCCTGAGTATACCGTGTGGTGCTCACCCGTATGGCTGGTGACTTGGGGCCTTCTGTTAGCCTCCGCTCCTGGATGGCGGCGCTGGTCCCTTCTCTGTGACTGAGCCTCCGGGCTTCTATGGCCAGAGGACCTGGAATCCCCTGCCGGCTGGTTTCTGCTGCTGGGTGTATATCAGTCCCCACAGCCTCGGACTCCTGTGTCCGGCTTTAGTATCTTCGTCCAGGGCGAACTCTGCTCAGCTCCAGCCCCTGGACTTCTGCTACTGCTCCTACAGAGCTCCTGTTCTTGCTTTCCCTGTGTCTGGAACTGTCTGCAGCTCCACTCTGACTCTGACTCTGACTGCTCTAATCCCGCCCCAGACCCAGTTTAAAAGGGCAGATTCCTCCCCTCCCAGGTCTGGGCGGACCGTGTTGCATGCTTAGGGATCCTGACCAGAGAAACCTCCCACTTGCTCTCAGACATAATATCTCTATTACTGCGGCAACCAGACCCCTGGGGTATCACATTCCCCCCTAGTAAATTTTAGTACTCCGGGACTAAACACATTTTTGAAGAAACAAAAATACAAGGTATAACAATAATACAATAACATATTCACAAGAAACTTTAGTCTGTAGAGGTCACGGCGTTTCCGTGACCGGGTGTCCATATCACCCAAGGTGAAGTTTATGAAACAAAGGGGGTGTCCATGTCACCCAACAAGGCGAAGTCTTGGCACAGAATAGGGGACCTGTCCAAAGCAAACCCCTTGCATTGTCCTTGGGCGTGGCTGCAAGGGTAGACTAACTACTTTGGGCCGCAAGGAGGCCACGCCAGACAGGTTTTCTCTTCCGCGGCCGTCTTCACAAGAGGCACCAAGGTGCAACTATCTACAAAACTGTTTCGGTTATCCAGTGTCCATAACCTGTTAGTCCAAATAAATCTGCAGGGTAACTGAGAAACATAATTAGTAACAGGCAACAAACATAAACCATAAACATTTTTCAATAAACAGTCAACTTTACAGTGCACTGGTTTAGATTCTCCAGCGAGCGGGCATCTGACCTCTAGTGACTCTAGTGGACCTACGGATCTCACTAACTGGTTCTGCACTACAGGGTGTAGGAGGTGTTATGGGCAAGCTGGGCAGCTTTCTGCGCACTCTTTGGCTCACTAGGGGCACGGCAGGCTCACTACTAGCAGAGGGTTGATCCTCCTGTACTGCTGGTGTGGACTCTTCTGCCTCTTGGGCCGGCTGCTCTTCCAGCTCTACCGGTTCCTCTGTAGGCACTTGCGGGGCTGGCTGGAGAAAGGTGAGGACGGGTACCACGACAGCGCCGTTTACTTGTGTCCATGACCGGGGGAAGTCTCCGAGTACGGTACTGATCATTTCTTCCCTTTCCTCTGCGGGTTGAGGGTTTTCTTGATCTTCTTCAGGGCTTTGCAGCTGCTCGAGACGCTTCTTCAGGTGGTCTCTGGAGACAATGGCTGTGGTTTCTCCTCCATCCTTACTGATTACGCAGATTTTTGGGTTCTCATGGCTTGATGGCAGTACGGTGTACGGGTCCTTCTCCCACTGGTCGTCCAACTTGTGGAGCCGCCTCTTCCTCTTCAAGACCTGCTCTCCAGGTACCAGGGGAACAGCGGGAGCATACTGGTTATAAGCCTTCTCTTGCCTTTCTCTAGCTTGAGACAGACTTCGCTCGACGCTCTCCTGTACCTTCCGATACTGCTGCTGCCGCTCTGTATCCCAGTCTGCCTCTGGCGAGGTGTCCTCAGGTGTCAGGACTCCCATATCCAGGTCAATAGGCAGCATACCAGGTCTTGCTCTCATTAGGTAAGCCGGGGTACAGTTGGTGGAACCTACAGGGATGTGGTTATACAGGTCCACCAGATCGGGCAGTTTCTCAGGCCACAGACTGCGTTCTTCCAGGGGCAATGTTTTTAGCAGATCTATCACCACCTGGTTCATCTTCTCGCAGAGTCCATTGGTTTGAGGGTGATAGGGCGTTGTTCTTATCTTCTTGGAGCCATACAGGTTGCAGAACTCCTGGAAGACCTCCGCTTCAAAGGCTGGTCCTTGGTCTGTCAGCACTTGGTCCGGGTACCCGTGTGGACGGCAGAAGTGCTGCTGGAAGGCTCTAGCTGCTGTTTGAGCCGTTAAGTCCTTGACCGGGACCACAACCAGGAACCGGGAGTAATGATCTACGATTGTGAGGGCGTAGACATACCCAGATCTGCTTGGAGCCAGTTTCACATGGTCCAGGGCTACCAGTTCCAGTGGCTGTCTGGTGATGATGGGCTGCAGGGGGGTCTTCTGGCTGGCTCGTTCTTTTCTTCTCAGGTGGCACGGGCCACAGTCTCTGCACCACCTTTCGATGGCTCCTCTCATGCCTACCCAGTAGAACCGTTCACGCAACAAGAACTCCAGCTTCTTCCATCCGAAGTGTCCTGCTCCGTTGTGGTATGCCTCCAGAACCATAGCCGCGTCTCGTCTTCGGACCACTACCTGCCCGGTCAACTCATGCGTTCGAGAGTTAACCATTCTCCGGCACAGCTTCTCCCTGTAGAGGAACAGCTTACTTTTCTCCTTCCACAGTTGCTTGGTCTCCTCCGGAGCATCTGGGTCAAGATGGGCATCGGCCTGGGTCAGCATTTCCTTCACCAAATGGACTGCGGGATCACTGTCTTGCGTCTCTGCCCAGTTGTAGTGGGGCAAGGGATTGAACGTCACGGAGCGCCTGCCCTTCACACGGTGGGAATACAGGGTAATCCCATGACGGTGGAACGCAGGGAGCTCAACTTCTTCCAGATCTTCTGGATCTTCCCCTACGTCCGGTAAGTTCGGCATTCTAGACAGGGCATCCGCGTTGGCATTTGATCGTCCTGCCCGGTATTTGATGGTGAATTCAAAGTTGGACAGGCGGGCCATCCATCTCTGTTCCAGGGCACCGAGCCTTGCAGTGTCCAGGTGTGTCAACGGGTTGTTATCCGTGTACACGGTGAATTTGGAGGAGGCAAGGTAATGCTTGAAACGTTCGGTCACTGCCCACACTACTGCCAGGAACTCCAGCTTGAATGAGCTATAATTCTCAGGGTTCCTCTCCGTGGGCCGTAGCTTTCGGCTGGCGTAAGCGATTACCCGTTCTTTCCCTTGCTGGATCTGGGACAGTACGGCTCCTAGCCCGATGTTGCTTGCGTCCGTGTGGAGGATAAAGGGCTGGCTGAGTCTGGATATGCCAGGATTTCATCCCCCGTGAGGGCCATCTTCAGCTGGCAGAAGGACTCCTCTTCCAGCCTTTCCCACCTGAAGGGCGGCTTCTGGTTCTTGGCTTTCCGAGATTGACCTATCAGGAGGTCCTGCATAGGGGCTGCCATTTTGGTGAAACCGGGAATGAATCTTCGGTAGTAGCCTACCAACCCGAGGAACTGCCGCACTTCCTTTATGCTGGAGGGTCTTGGCCAGTCCTTAATTACGGTGATCTTATCAGGGTCGGGAGCCACTCCGTCAGCACTCACCACGTGTCCCAGGTACTGCACCTTTGGTTTCAGGAGGTGACACTTGGAGGGTTTCACCTTTAAGCCGTAGTTTGCCAGAGCTTCAAACACTTCTGCCAGGTGTTTCAGGTGGTCCTCGTAGGTCTTGGAATAGACGATGACATCGTCCAGGTATAACAGGACCGTCTCGAAGTTCCGGTGTCCCAGACAGCATTCCATCAACCGTTGGAAGGTTCCTGGTGCGTTACAGAGCCCGAACGGCATACAGTTAAATTCACTGAGACCCATCGGGGTAGTGAATGCGGTCTTCTCCCGGTCCGCCTCTGCTACAGGAACCTGCCAGTACCCGCTAGTGAGATCCAAAGTAGAGAAGAAGTTAGCAGATTTTAATGCAGCTAAGGACTCTTCTATCCTTGGTAACGGGTACGCATCTTTGTGTGTGATACGGTTGACCTTCCTGTAGTCTACACACATTCTCATAGTGTTGTCTTTCTTTTTCACTAAGACTAGTGGAGCTGCCCAGGGGCTACAGCTGTCCCTGATTACCCCAGCCTCCTTCATGTCTCTAAGCATCCCCTTGGCGTGTTGGTAGTGTGCCGGGGGTACGGGTCGGTATCTCTCCTTTATGGGAGGATGGTCTCCCGTGGGGATGTGGTGTTCTACCCCCTTTACTCGCCCGAAGTCTAGCGGGTGATTACTAAACACTCTCTCGTACTCTCGAACCACCCGATAGACTCCCTGTTTCTGGTGTGAGGGAGTGGAGTCAGTACCCAAATGCAGTTGCTGACACCAGTCCTCCATTGGTTTCTTAGAGCCGTTACCTTCCTCTGGTTGAGATGGAGGCAAGGGTTCCACGGCCTGTACAGAATTCTGGTTTATGGTGAACAATTTGGCTAGCGTGGCATACCGGGGCAGGTGTACTTCTCTCTCCCCGATATATATGATGCGAACGGGCACCCTCCCATGGCATACATCGACCACCCCCCGTGCTGTCAAAATGGTGGGCCTACTGTCTGAGTAGACGGGTTCTACCATTGCTTGGTAGTCTCTACCTCTTAGACCAATAGCTGCCCGGCACCAAATCATCATCTCACTTTTTGGGGGCATGGCAATAGGGAACGGGTCACACATTCTCACGCTTCCTATCTCACCACCAGATAGTTCCACCTGTTGCCGCTTCATCAGTGCCCGGATTTCTTTTTGGAGCACACGCTGCTGGCCGGAACTGGCGTTCTTGGCAACCTGCTGTAAAATGAGAATCACCTCTGCAAGACAATTTTCAATCACATTAGTTCCCAAGGTTATTCTAGGGTGACTCTCATGACGGTCTATGTCCACTATAATCAGTCCTTGTGCCGCCAGTTCGACTTTACCGATCTTAATGGTCACCTCTTTGAATCCCACCTGCGGCACGGGCTGACCATTGCTGGCGATGATACTCAGGTCGTCATCTGGGTAGCGGGTTATGTCCGAGTCATTCCAGTACTGTTTAAAGAGCACGTACGGGATGGTGGTCACCTGTGACCCAGTGTCCAGTAGGGCACTCATAGGAATGCCATCCAGTACCACAGGCAAGATTGGACGTCCCCCTACGTATTTATCATGCCAGTTTAATGGGCCTGATGGTCTTATGCCTGGGGGTTGGCCCTCTACCCCAGGTTGTGCCCGTTTAAATGACAGTACCTTGCCACATGTCCGGGTTGATTGCAGCGGCGGCAGATGGGTCGTCCGTCCTCGTTGTATCTGTCGCTGGGTCTTCCTCTGGCCGGTGGGGTCCTCCTCAGTCGGCGCCACGGGACGTCCTCCGGTCCGGATGCCAGCAGGATCTTTCCTGGAGAAGAGACCTGTAAAGACTGCACAGTTCTGGTTAGCGCGGCAACGCTCTTAGTCAGCTCTTGGACCTGATGGTGCAGGTCTGTAGCCGGGTCACTGTTTAAAGCCTGCGCATCAGCTCCCACAGGCCCTGCAGACAAGGGCGCCGTCTCCTGGTGGTAAGTGATAGCAGGGCGCCTGTGGGTCACAGCGCCACCTGGTGCCGGTTCTCGGAGCACCCGGATGGCTCTGTCCTTGAACTGTGCAAAGTCCAGGTCAGGGTCCTGTAAGGCCATTGCCCGCAACTGGGTTCGGTGGGCATTGCACAGTAGACCCTCAATAAATTGTTCAGTCAACAGCTTATCTTCATTTCCCACGCTGTCAGGGTCTGCCTGCTTAATGGCTCTCAGGGCATCTTGTAGGTTTAGAGCATAGTCTCTTATACTCTCATGTGCCCGTTGTTTGCACCCATAAAATCTTAGTTTTATTTCGGCTGAGGTGTGGGTGTCAAATGTGTCTTTCAGCTGGGTTAGTATGTCTCTGACAGTCCTCTTCCTCCCAGGTGGCCAGGACTTTACCTCCCTTTGGGCTGCCCCGATTAATTGGGCCACCAGGATGCTCACTTTTGCTCTTCTGTGAGGGTGTACACCTGGAAGAGGCTATCCAGTCTTTCTCTAAAGTCATTTAGAGTATGTGACTCCCCTGAGTACTGGGGTAGCCAGGTTGCCACCGGGATATAGGGCATGGTGAATGGCATGACTGCTGCAGCAGTTGCGCTGGCGGTGGCTGTGGCAGTGGAGCTCCCCTCGGTGTCCGGCATCCTCTTACCCCCTAGTGGACCGTGGTCTACCTTGCGATGCTCTTCTTCTGTAGGCCGCGGCTCCGCAGTCGATCGTCGGGGTTGAGGACCTGGCGTCGCGCTCCGATGACGTCAGCGTCGCTCTTCCTCCCTTCCAGGACCTTGCGCAGCGTCAGAGCGTGGGGCGGAGCTTCGGATCTCGCGCGCTTTCGGCGTCCACGCCCCTCTTCTTCCCGTGCGGCGTCCCGTAGATGGCGTCCGATGGCGGGAAGCAGCTGCGGATGGCGGGAAGAAGGCAGAAGACGGCGGGAAATGGTCCAAGATGGCGTCTGATGGCGGGAAGAAGGCAGAAGACGGCGGGAAGCGGTCCAAGATGGCGTCTGATGGCGGGAATCGGCTCCGGTCGGCGGGAAACGACTCCGGACGGCGGGAAACTTCACCACAGGTAAGTTCAAAAGTCTTTTTCAGGCACGCAGTACCCGGTGGTTGCGGGCACGAAATCTTGCCGACTACGCCAAAGTTGACGTGCCCCCTGGGCCTTTGCTGTGCAGGGGGATACCTGGAGCCGGATCGCTGGGGGTTGTAGTCCTCCGTGGCGGTGACCCGGTCCGTGCCCAGGGCGGTCAAACCAGTGGCAATCTATTTGTATTGTAATAAGTGTCCGACTACGCCACCCATGGATTGCGGTCAGTGGGGACCGCCGCTGCGCTGCCGACCGCTGAGGCTGATGTTGGTTGCGCAGCCGAGTATGGGATAACTCCCCACGGGAGGAGTATTGCCTCAGGGCAGCTAATGTGAGAGATGATGGGAGTGATGGTCTGAGGGTCCCAGTGCTAATGGTGCAGGAGCGGCAAGGAATCACTGAGACGGGAGGTGCAGTTTAGGGTCTTTACTGATGGTACAAGGCAGACCCTCCCGGGAGTACTGGCTAGTATAAGGGGCCTGGTCAGTCTGCGAGCAAGCAGGAGTTCCCCTGGCCAGGTGGAGTTGTAGGCCTCCCCGTTAATCTGCACTCTTCCTGGCTACCTTGCTGTCAGCGGTTACAAGTAGCCCACGTCCCTGAGTATACCGTGTGGTGCTCACCCGTATGGCTGGTGACTTGGGGCCTTCTGTTAGCCTCCGCTCCTGGATGGAGGCGCTGGTCTCTTCTCTGTGACTGAGCCTCCGGGCTTCTATGGCCAGAAGACCTGGAATCCCCTGCCGGCTGGTTTCTGCTGCTGGGTGTATATCAGTCCCCACAGCCTCGGACTCCTGTGTCCGGCTTTAGTATCTTCGTACAGGGTGAACTCTGCTCAGCTCCAGCCCCTGGACTTCTGCTACTGCTCCTACAGAGCTCCTGTTCTTGCTTTCCCTGTGTCTGGAACTGTCTGCAGCTCCACTCTGACTCTGACTCTGGCTGCTCTAATCCCGCCCCAGACCCAGTTTAAAAGGGCAGATTCCTCCCCTCCCAGGTCTGGGCGGACCATGTTGCATGCTTAGGGATCCTGACCAGAGAAACCTCCTCCCACTTGCTCTCAGACATAATATCTCTATTACTGCGGCAACCAGACCCCTGGGGTGTCGCATATGTCCCCCATCCTGATATAAAAAATCAAGCAATGTGAACTGAGGTCTAAGATGGTACACATGCAAGAAATAGGAGCATGTTCACACTAGCAAAAAGATGCAAAACCTACAAAAGACAAAAAATATCTCATACCCTACCATCATTATATATAAATGTAAAGCAAAGTTGCATATGAAATATAGGGTACTTAGTGAACTATTTTTGATCAAAAAAAGTATACAAGCCGTCCCACCAGCGACAAGGTGACCCTAAATTGGGACGGTCCTACACTGTCTATATTAAAAACCTTACTGTATATCAAAGCTGAAGTAATGCATATAAAAGAGTAGACAAATAGAACCGGGTCTCAATATCAACTTTGCTTTACATTTGCTTTACATTTATATATAATGATGGTAGGGTATGAGATATTTTTTGTCTTTTGTAGGTTTTGCATCTTTTTGCTAGTGTGAACATGCTCCTATTTCTTGCATGTGTACCATCTTAGACCTCAGTTCACATTGCTTGGTTTTTCGTCTTGTTTGCATTCTGTGCAAAATAGGGGTGTGGCATCCCCCTTGTTGAGCTGGTTAGTATATATGTAGCTTTCCACGGGCTTGGGTGGTCTGATATTGGGACCCAGTTCTATTTGTCTACCCTTTTATATGCATTACTTCAGCTTTGATATACAGTAAGGTTTTTAATATAGACAGTGTAGGACCGTCCCAATTTAGGGTCACCTTGTCGCTGGTGGGACGGCTTGTATACTTTTTTTGATCAAAAATAGTTCACTAAGTACCCTATATTTCATATGAAACTTTACTTTACATTTATATATAATGATGGTAGTGTATGAGATATTTTTTGTCTTTTGTAGGTTTTGCATCTTTTCGCTAGTGTGAACATGCTCCTATTTCTTGCATGTGTACCATCTTAGACCTCAGTTCACATTGCTTGGTTTTTAGTCTTGTTTACATTTTGTGCAAATTAGGGGTGTGGCATCCCCCTTGTTGAGCTGGTTAGTATATATGTACCTTACCACGGGCTTGGGTGGTCTGATATTGGGACCCGATTCTATTTGTCTACCCTTTGATATGCATTACTTCAGCTTTGATATACAGTAAGGTTTTTAATATAGACAGTGAAGGACCGTCCCAATTTAGGGTCACCTTGTCGCTGGTGGGATGGCTTGTATACTTTTTTTGATCAAAAATAGTTCACTAAGTACCCTATATTCATATGCAACTTTGCTTTACATTTATATATAATGATGGTAGGGTATGAGATATTTTTTGTCATTTGTAGGTTTTGCATCTTTTTGCTAGTGTGAACATGCTCCTATTTCTTGCATGTGTACCATCTTAGACCTCAGTTCACATTGCTTGGTTTTTTGTCTTGTTTGCATTCTGTGCAAATTAGGGGTGTGGCATCCCCCTTGTTGAGCTGGTTAGTATATATGTAGCTTACTACGGGCTTGGGTGGTCTGATATTGGGACCCGGTTCTATTTGTCTACCCTTTTATATGCATTACTTCAGCTTTGATATACAGTAAGGTTTTTAATATAGACAGTGTAGGACCGTCCCAATTTAGGTCACCTTGTCGCTGGTGGGACGGCTTGTATACTTTTTTTGATCAAAAATAGTTCACTAAGTACCCTATATTACATATGCAACTTTGCTTTACATTTATATATAATGATGGTAGGGTATGAGATATTTTTTGTCTTTTGTAGGTTTTGCATCTTTTTGCTAGTGTGAACATGCTCCTATTTCTTGCATGTGTACCATCTTAGACGTCAGTTCACATTGCTTGTTTTTTTGTCTTGTTTGCATTCTGTGCAAATTAGGGGTGTGCCATCCCCCTTGTTGAGCTGGTTAGTATATATGTAGCTTACCAGGGGCTTGGGTGGTCTGATATTGGGACCCGGTTCTATTTGTCTACCCTTTTATATGCATTACTTCAGCTTTGATATACAGTAAGGTTTTTAATATAGACAGTGTAGGACGGTCCCAATTTAGGGTCACCTTGTCGCTGGTGGGACGGCTTGTATACTTTTTTTGATCAAAAATAGTTCACTAAGTACCCTATATTACATATGCAACTTTGCTTTACATTTATATATAACTAGCTTTTACCCGCGGCTTCGCTCGCGTGGAATTTGGTCTGCCACGTTAAGTTTCGTGACAAATCATTTTAATAGTACAAAAAAATAATCTTAATAGTAAAAAAAAATAATCTTAATAGTGAAAAAAAATAATCTTATTTAGTTACTCGTACATCCAAAATTTCAGATGTCTAACTTCAAAACTGACGGATTCCATACAATCTTTGAACCCCTATAATATGAAGAGGGAAACTCTTGAGGGTGGAATTATCAAAATTCCTTTCTTAGTGCTCATTTAAGCTATAATAGAACCTATCTGCAAATTTCAAGATGCTAAGTTCAGTGGTTTCGGCTATGCGTTGACCGCTAGGTGTGTCAGTCAATCAGGTTTACAGTTTTATATAATCTTCGCCTGTATGGTGTGTTTATAAAAAGTAGCCCTATGTCCTTCCCCAGGCTTGAAATTATCCATATCAAATTTCATCACAAACGGATTGCTAAACACTGATTAATAAACAGGACGGACTGAAGTTACTTGCGTTTAATGTTGTTCGTGTTAGTAAAGAATTAGTATGTAATTGGAATAATGAACATCTGCAGGTAATTTATCTATGTGTTTTTACTGCAATATACTCCTGTAAACTATGTTATTTGATTTCTTTCGTTCAGCGAAAATATGTAGATTTTGTGATTTAGAAACACGTGAGCAAGTTACGTATAGATGACCGTGGGAAAAACAGGGCGTGCCTAAATGTATCCCCGCTACCTTCAAAATTTGCTCTTGCGATTTATTGATGGTCATTGAAAATGCAACTTTAAGTGGGAACTGCAAACGTTTGAAATTAAAGGGTAAGTTATTGGGTATTATTGGGATGCGTGGTATAAGAATATTTTCACCCTTAGCTTCTCCATTTAAAATTGTGGCCTTTACAATGTGCCTGCCTAGTTCAGTGACTCGCAATCTAGTGCCATTACATAATCTCGGGGCGTCCAAGTTGCGCATTAACAAAACGGGTATACCGACCTTTAATTCGAGCTTATGAGATGGGACCCCGGATAGCTCCAAAGAGTTAAGAAACTCCACGGGGTAGCTCGTACAGTCTTCAGATGACATGACTGTGTCAATGGAGTTGTAGGTTGTTGCATCGCTGGTTACTTGGTCCAAGATTATTTTATTGATTTTCGCAACTGTTTCATTTCTTGGTGCTAGTATAGTTCTTTCACATAGCCAATTTTCATCGTGGATGTTTTGTTGCAAATTTGGAAAAACTTGAGCAATAAGTGCGTCTTTCGAATCCACAACATGACAAAATTGGTTAGTGAATAGAACCATACCTTCTTCGTCAGTTTCGATTCGACCTTCACCGATCTCGAGCAGTTTCTCAGCGTACGCGCCCGACTCTAGATCACTGAATAACTGGACACGCATGTTGGTGGTGAGGTGCAGCTTTTCAACTTTGGTCCATAAATATGAGGATTTCAGACATGCGTTAATTTCGTCTACTGCAGTGCCTCGCTCAATGACAGGCAAAGTTTGCCTAAAGTCCCCAGCCAATAAAACAACCACACCACCCATTATTGTTTGTTTACTGTGCAAGTCTTGTAGACAACGATCAAGAGCTTCGATGGCGTGTTTGTGTGACATTGTGCACTCGTCCCACACGATTAGTTTGCACTGTTGCAACAGGAGGCCACGGGCGCTGCTCTTGCTGATATTACACGATGGGGTTTCTTCGTTCACCAGATTAAGAGGTAATTTAAAGACTGAATGTGCGTCCGTCCACTGCTTAGCAATGTTGCAGCAATTCCAGAGGAAGCCACAGCTAATGCAACGTTATGACCGCTACAAATTTTTGCTAAAAGTAAATTAAGCAAGAAAGTTTTTCCTGTACCACCCGGGGCATCAAGGAAAAAAAGTCCGCCTTCACCATTTTCAACTCGTCCTACTATTTTGTTATAAATCTCTCTTTGATCAGGTAGCAAACGTGGCTCAGTTTCGCAAACGTGAGCGTCTAACTGGTTGGTATCATAGCTTAGCTCTTTTATCAACTCGTTCGATAGCTCTCCTCTACGCCGCGGTGAGGGTAGACCAAAATCAGACAATTTCTTTCCAGAAATTATTAATATTTTGTCCTCGATAAGCCCCAACGCCTCATTGAAACAGAGATCATCGTTAACGTGATCCATTCTTTCAAATCTGTGCATGATATCCTCTGATAACGCAGTTTTATACTTGTGCCAGAGTTGTAGAGGATTGGATAAACCGCAAGGGCATATCAATATGGCAAACAGCTCTCTTATTTGCGCCGGGGAGCGACATAGCATGGCCTCTTCTAAGGTGGTATCCCAGTGGTTATCATCTTCCAACAACCCCATCTTCTCACACACCTGCCGAAAAGTTGCAAGTTCTTGACCTTCAAATGTTTATAAATCCAAGAAGTTGGTTGGACCCCTTATTACATTCAGCAGCATACGCAAGCAATAACATTCAAAATTGCTAACGTGCACCGTGTAAATGCGACCTAGAGCGTCTCCTGCCTTCACACCTGGCCAGCCATCGACAGGTGTTCCTTGTAAACGACGTTTCCATTGCTTCCGTGCCACATTCCAAGTATAGTAGCGAGGCACGTCAATGTAAAGTAATGTTTTTGCAAACGTATCACTTTGGCACAACAGGAAAAATGCAGTTAGTGTAGTTTTAGGTGGTGCTTCTAATCTCTCTCTAAAATTATTTTCCGTAAAGTAAACCCTCTCGCCATTGGGTAAATGAATCGCGAGATGAGTGACGGTTGGGTGTCTCTCGTGCAGAGGCAGACCTAAGATCCGCCACGCTGCTTCGTTACTACTAACATATCGGCCGGTTCTAAAGGTCTGCACCTCATCTCTTGGGTCAATGTTAACATTCCATTGCTGGCGGATGTTAAAAATAGCCTGGTCGCTACCCTTATTAATATATTTACAAATATATTTTATCGCCTGTACCGTATTACAGAACTCTACATTTAAATGAGAATTAAAAATTTTTGAAAAGAGTGGAGAATATGGGACCACCCAGCTATTGTCCACCAATATTTCCTGTGTTCCTCTACGGGTTTTTATAATCGTCGTGCGTCCACCATTCTCTGGTGCTCTGAGCCTGTACAAAGGATAACCTTTGTCATTGGTTTGAGTATCTTTTAAAAGCTTCCTCGGATATTTTTTGGTACATTTTCCTTCCTTCATGCATGGCGATGAAGAATTGAATGTACCACATGGCCCGTGAATCATATTCTTTGTCACTGTATCATAGAGCTTTTGATCGGTTTCTGGGTTTGGTATCTTAGCACATATGATTTCGTCAATTTGGTTTGGATGCAATTTTTCCTTTAACCACAGCAGTAAGTGCACATGAGGCAAACCTCGCTTTTGCCACTCGATCGAGTACATGAAGCATTGCATATCACCAAATATGTTACCTTTTGTAAGTAGAGCTACCAATTTCTGTACTTTTATTCTAAATACTCGAGCTGTTAAGTCATGTCTGTCCGTTGAATTTTGACCAGCCATAAGCTCTTTTGTGATTTCTGGCCAAGGGGGATTGCAAGTCATTGTAATAAATAAATCAGGCCTCCCATAATTACGTACGTATGTGAACGCATCTTGTGTGTATTCGTGTAGGTATCTCGGGCTATTTACAAATGATGACGGGAGAATCACCATCTGACCTAAGTTATTTGGATCCAAATCCGCATCATTTCTTATTGCATCTTGCAAGTGAATATAATTTTATGCGCGCAGTTTTTTTTTATTTAAAGAGATGAACCTTAAGCGCTCACTTTCCATCTTTACATACATGTCGACCAGAAACTGATGAAGTAGGAGCCTACACTTAAGCATCAAATTAAAATCGCTGCGACGGACCATCAAGTGAAAGGCATAAAAATCTTTGCAGGACACCTTTTTGCTTGGCATTGCTTGTTTGGTAATTGGATTTATCTGAGGAACATCAATTCTGTACCCCACTTGTCCTTTCCAAAAAATTATTGGGTACTCGAGAGCGTCATAGAATCTATGTGTATCGGGAACCCTAGTGAGCATGCCATCGCGTGGCTGCACAACGATGTCCCGAGACATAGTTTGTTCGCTACTAACTATTACAGCAGCTATTTCATTTGTAGTAGGGGCATTGAATCGTCTCTCATGTTGAACACGTGGTACACAGTCTGGGTGAATCACTACTTTGAAATGATCGTCATTGATCATTCTGTCTCTAGCCGTTTTAAATTCATGCACCAAAATGTTGTGGTCGTGAAGTACTCTTTGTAATTTTTTAACTATGTTTCTATCTACGCTTTGCACGCACTCAGTACGCCTGTTGATTTGTTCTTCTTCGTCACCTATGAAATAAACTTGAAAAAATTGTGGTTGCGAAATGGACGTAGGAATTAAAGAACCGACACGGTGGTATACTTGTCCTTGTATTGTAAAGGTCGGGCAAAACCCTGGCATTGAGACAATTTGATCTGCTCCAAAAGACGTCATATGAAAGCACATGTTGTATTTTCTTAAATTATTTAGAAAAAGGCGAGATTCATCAGTTTCATTAGAGAAAAGCTCATTTAAAGGTTGAACTGGCTCGTCTATATAAGGAAGAGCTACTTTCCCGCCCAAACAACACATACCTGCTGCTTCCTCTTTCTACTTAAGAGCTCTGCAATATTTGCAATCTAAGGTCATTGCTTCTATTTTTATAAGCTTGTGAGTTTCATAATCAAGAGTCTCGTCATACTCAAATGCAGCTTTATTAAACAATATCCATGTATTTCTTGTAAATGTTTGACGTCGCTGTGCTGCCCTTTCAGCAACAGTGCGTCTGCGAGATTCGGCCATTTCATAAGTTTCAGTGGCTCTTTGGGACGCCATGTAAGTCGCTTGCTGCTGACGTCGAGCTTGGGACTATTCTGGAGTTTCAGCAGCCCGTTGAGACGCCAAATACTCCGCATGCTGTTCACGTCGGGCTTGGGACTGTTCTTGAGTTTCAGCAGCCCGTTGAGATGCCAAAAACTCCGCATTCCGTTCACGTCGGGCTTGGGATTGTTCTGGAGTCTGGAGTCTCTGCAGCTCTATGTGCCGCACAACGCACCGCCTGCTCAAGCCTTCGTTGCTCGGCTTGTTGAAACGTCTCATCACGTCTAATTATTTTCATAGCTCGGGCTTTATTAGAGCTTTGCGAAATGTTAGACTTACGCTTTCGCGGCATTTTTATAAGTACTAATTACAAAATAGGTACTTAGTAAAGTTCAAACAAAATACTAAAACAATCTAATTAGTTATATTACGATCGCTGTACAGACGATATCAGTTGTATATGACTGGTCTATGAGGAGCAGCTGTGGCGCGGTTACCCATAGCAACCATTCCCAGTGCTCTGTGGGAGCTGAGAGCAGCCTGCTGGTGCTGTGGGTGACATGCTGCGCTGCACACACACAGGGCTGTGCTGCACACAGGAGGGGAGGACGCCATTTGTGTAGCGCTGCTGCCGGTGCTGTCAGGCTGCAGTGTGTGCATCCTTCATGGAGCCTCGCTCAGGTTACTGCCCCTTCCCGTGTGTGAGTCACTTCCCCTCCGCCCAGGTGAGGCACTCGGAACTTTCCCGGCTGCAGCAGCTGGCGCAGGTGAGCGCATGTTTTATTATATGGTGTTATGTGGAGGGACAATGGCGGCGGGGACCTCCTGTGTGAGGACAATGACCTGCAGGAGGAAGCCTCACACTCCCCCCGGGCTGTGGGCGCGGGCAGGCCGTGCTGCAACGTGTAGTTCCCTAGTAACCTGTTCCTGACATATGGGCTGTTTTCTGTGTTTTTTTTTTTTTTTTAAGTCTGAGAAAATGTCATAAATTATCCTTCTCCCTTTAGCTGTTTCCAGAGTGTAATGTATCAGGGTGAGCTCATGGCTGACAGCTGCCAAAGTTTCTAGGAAATGTCAGTCCCTGGGGGTCGTGTGTGAACCCCCTGTGCCACACTTGTACCTGGCCACGGTATATGATCACCCCTGTATTCTGACTGTGGACAGGCGGCAACTGTGACCTCACTATACAATGATCCACTATGGGCAAATTATTGTATTATCAATCTCTTCTGACTGCTGTAAATCAGCCATTTAAATATCACCTGTGTATGTGTGTATATAAGATAGCTCTCAGAGGGCAGATTTTTTTCCGACTTAATTGACATGTATCGTTATATTACGACCAAAATTACATAAAATCATTACAAATTGTAGCCTATATGTTATTCCGATGTATAATCTATATTACTGTAAAGTTTCATGCAAATCCGTCTAGTAGTTTTTTTGTGAAAGAGTAACAAACATACATACTCACAAACTTTCGCATTTATATTAGTAGGATAGGATGATGGTAGGGTATGAGATATTTTTTGTCTTTTGTAGGTTTTGCATCTTTTTGCTAGTGTGAACATGCTCCTATTTCTTGCATGTGTACCATCTTAGACCTCAGTTCACATTGCTTGTTTTTTTGTCTTGTTTGCATTCTGTGCAACTTAGGGGTGTGGCATCCCCCTTGTTGAGCTGGTTAGTATATATGTAGCTTACCACGGGCTTGGGTGGTCTGATATTGGGACCCGGTTCTATTTGTCTACCCTTTTATATGCATTACTTCAGCTTTGATATACAGTAAGGTTTTTAATATAGACAGTGTAGGACCGTCCCAATTTAGGTCACCTTGTCGCTGGTGGGACGGCTTGTATACTTTTTTTGATCAAAAATAGTTCACTAAGTACCCTATATTTCATATGCAACTTTGCTTTACATTTATATATAATGATGGTAGGGTATGAGATATTTTTTGTCTTTTGTAGGTTTTCCCCATCCTGATATATGTCCCCCATCCTAGCATATATCCCCATCCTGGTTTATGGCCCCCATCCTGGTAGATGGCCCCATTCTGGTATATGGCCCCATTCTGGTATATGGCCTCCATCTTGGTTTATGGCCCTCCTATCATGGTATATGGCCCCTCCATCCTGGTATATGGCCTCTCCATCCTGGTATTTGGCACTTCCATCCTGGTATATGTCCCTCATCTTGGTATATGTTCCCATCCTGGTATATGGCCCACATCTTGATATATGGCCCCCCCATCCTGGTATATGGCCCCTCTATCCTGGTATATGGCCCCTCCATCCTGGTATATGACCCCTCCATCCTGGTATATGGCCCCCATCCACTTATATATGTCCCTTGTCCTGGCATATGGCTCCATGCTGGTATATGGCCCCCATCCTGGTATATGTCCCCCATCCTGGTATATGGCCCCATCCTGGCATATGGCCCCATCCTGGTATATGGCCCTCATCCTGGTATATGGCCCCCATCCTCGTATATGGCCCCAGGGTCGGACTGGGGCACCGGGAGACCGGAGAAATCTCCGGTGGGCCCGAGTCCTCAGGGGGTCCCCGAGCAGGACGCACGGGGCCCCTGGTTAACATCGCCAGCGGTGCTGTGCACTGCAAGAGCCCGGATGGTCAGGAGGGCCCTTGCAGTGTGGCTGATGAGGGCAATCTGGCCTGCTTCTAGGACCCCCAGGCTCCAGGGGGCCCATGGCCAAATTGCCCTCATCCTGTGCGGCGGGAAGGGAGCGATTTCTCCTGCTCCGCTGCAGACAGGAGGAAGATGGCAGCGAAGCTAGAGGGATCCATCCTCACCTCTGCTTCCTGCCCGGCGCTTCCTCCCTAACACAGGCTCGCGCTGCTTGATGACATCATCATGTAGCGCGAGCCTGTATCAGGGAGAAAGATGCCGGGCAGGAAGCAGAGTACGATGCAGTGGGGGAGCGTGCTGAGAGGTAAGTGTTTTTTTTTAACTAGTACACTGGACTGGAAATAGGGGGAAATGGGGACAGCAATGGTTATGGTGGAGGTGAGGGGAGATGAGGGAAGACAATGTTGATGGTGGGGGAGATGAGGGAGAGCAATGGTGATGGTAGGGGGAGATGAGGGAGAGCAATGGTGATGGAAGAGGTGGGGGGGAGATGAGGGAGTGCAATGGTGATGGAGGAGGTGGGGGGAGATGTGGCATGGCAATGGGGTAGGTGGGGGGAATATGGCATGCTGATGGAGGAGGTGGGGGCAGATATGGCAATGGTGATGGAGAAGGTGGGGGGAAATATGGCAATGGTGATGGAGGAGGTGGGGGCGATATGGCATGGAAATGATGAAGGAGGTGGGGGAAGATATGGCATGGCAATGGGGGAGGTAGGGGGAGATATGCATGGCATGGTGATAGAGGAGGTGGGGGGAGATATGCATGGCAAGGTGATGGAGGAGGTTGGGGGTGATATGCTTGGCATAGTGATGGAGGAGGTGGGGGGTATGCATGGCATAGTGATGGAGGAGGAAGGGGGAGATATGCATGGCACTGGTGATGGAGGAGGTGGGGGAGATATGGCAATGATGATGGAGCAGGTGGGGGAGATATGGCAATGATGATTGAGCAGGTGGGGGGAGATATGACAATGATGACGGAGGAAGTAGGGGGAGATATGGCAATGATGATGGAAGAGGTGGTGGGGAGATATGGCAATGATGATGGAGGAGGTGAGAGAGATATGGCAATGATGGAGGAGATATGACAATGATAGAGGAGGTGGGGGAGATATGACAATGGTGGAGAAGGTGGGGGAGATATGACAATGTTGGAGAAGGTGGGGGAGAGCAATGATGGAGAAGGTGGGGGAGAGAAATTATGGGGATTTTGAGGGAGCAATGATGTAGGAGGTAGGGGGAGAGCAATGATGGGGATAGGGAGAGCAATGATGGAGGTGGGGGAAAGAAATGATGGGGGATTATGTGGACGCTATATGCTGTTAATATCTGGTCTGGTCACGGTGTGGTGGTATTTCTCCCTTGTATGTGGTATTATTCGGTCACTATGTTGTGGTAATATGTGGTCTGGTCATGGTGTAGTGGTATTTCTCCCTTGCATGTGGTATTATTCAGTCACTATGTGGTGGTAATATGTGGTCCGTCATGGTGTGGTGGTATTTCTCCCTTGTATGTAGTATTATTCGATCACTATGTGGTGGTAATATGTGGTCTGGTCATGGTGTGGTGGTATTTCTCCCTCGTATGTGGTATTATTCAGTCACTATGTTGTGGTAATATGTGGTACTATTGGTGTTGGTATAGTTGATTTTGTTGTGTATGGTGGTCATTTGTTCTCTCTAATATTAATTAGGAGAAGATACTTTATTTCCATTAGTGATTAAATACTTGGAACAAGATGCACTTACTGGGGATCTCCGTGGAAAACAAATAATCACCTCTCCACATGATAAGTGATAAATTATTGATTAGTAGGGGTCTGACTGCTGGGACCCGCACCGATTGGTAGAGTGTGGAGCTTTTATCCCCATTAGACTGGAGCTCATGTGAGACTTGACCACTGATCCATTCATTCCCTCAGTGCTTGTTTTATTTCTGGAAGCCCCAAAGAGAATCTGAGGTCAGATGTCCCACCTGCTACTGCATTTTAAAATAGGGATGAGTCCTGTAAGGGATAAAACGTCCCCATTTTTCCGATAGGTGCGTTTTCCAATGTTCGGACCCAAACGATCAATCAGTGATCACCGATCCTGTGGCTCCCATGGATCGGTGATAACTTGTTTTAACCAAAGAACCCCTTTAATGCAAACTACCGTAATTCTACATTCCAGTTATAGTAGTGCACAGTATGTGTGCAGGATCCGCCTGTGATTTACAGTCGACGCTCCACTATAACGGGGATATCAACAGTTATTTGCATATTGCTGTAGGGAGGGCAATGAGGATCTATTCCTCCTGTGGGCCCCAGACACCCCAGTCCGACACTGTAAGTCCCCCATCCTGGTATATGTCCCCCATCCTGGTAAATATCCCCATCCTGGTATATGTCTCTCGTCCTAGCATATATTCCCATCCTGGTATATGGCCCCATCCAGGTATATGAACCTCATCCTGGTATATGGCCTCCATCTTGATATATGTCCCCTCCATCCTGGTATATGGACCCTCCATCCTGATATATGGCCCCTCCATCCTGGTATACACTACCGTTCAAAAGTTTGGGGTCACCCAGACAATTTTGTGTTTTCCATGAAAACTCATACTTTTATTTATCAAATCAGTTGCAAAATGAATAGAAAATATAGTCCAGACATTGACAAGGTTAGAAATAATGATTTTTATTAGAAAGAATAATTTTCTCCTTCAAACTTTGCTTTCGTCAAAGAATGCTCCCTTTGCAGCAATTCCAGCATTGCAGACCTTTGGCATTCTAGCTGTTAATTTGCTAAGGTAATATTGGGAATTTTCACCCAATGCTTCCTGAAGCCCCTCCCACAAGTTGGATTGGCTTGATGGGCACTTTTTGCATACCATACGGTCAAGCTGTTCCCACAACAGCTCAATGGGGTTGACATTTGGTGACTGCGCTGGCCACTCCATCACAGATAGAATACCAGCTGCCTGCTTCTTCCCTAAATAGTTCATGCATAATTTGGAGGTGTGCTTTGGGTCATTGTCCTGTTGTAGGATGAAATTGGCTCCAATCAAGCGCTGTCCACAGGGTATGGCATGGCATTGCAAAATGGAGTGATAGCCTTCCTAATTCAAAATCCCATTTACCTTGTACAAATCTCCCACTTTACCAGCACCAAAGCAACCCCAGACCATCACATTACCTTCACCATGCTTGACAGATGGCGTCAGGCACTCTTCCAGCATCTTTTCAGTTGTTCTGCGTCTCACAAATGTTCTTCTGTGTGATCCAAACACCTCAAGCTTTGATTCGTCTGTCCATAAAACTTTTTTCCAATCTTCCTCTGTCCAATGTCTGGCTTGCCCATATTAATATTTTCCTTTTATTATCCAGTCTCAGATATGGCTTTTTCTTTGCCACTTTGCCCTGAAGGCAAGCATCCCGGAGTCGCCTCTTCACTGTAGACGTTGATACTGGCATTTTGCGTGTACTATTTAATGAAGCTGCCAGTTGAGGAGCTGTGAGGCATTGATTTCTCAAACTAGAGACTCTAATGTACTTGTCTTGTTGCTCAGTTGTGCAGCGGGGCCTCCCACTTCTCTTTCTACTCTGATTAGTGCCTGCTTGTGCTCTCCTCTGAAGGGAGTAGTACACACCATTGTAGGAAATCTTCAGTTTCTTGGCAATGTCTTGCATGGAATAGCCTTCATTTCTAAGAACAAGAATAGACTGTCGAGTTTCACATGAAAGTTCTCTTTTTCTGGCCATTTTGAGAGTTTCATAGAACAAACAAATATAATGCTCCAGATTCTCAACTAGCTCAAAGTAAGGTCAATTTTATAGCTTCTCAAATCAGCCAAACCATTTTCAGCTGGGCTAACATACTTGTGCAAGGGTTTTCTAGGGTTTTCTAAACATCCATTAGCCTTCTTACACAGTTAGCAAACACAATATACCATTAAAACACTGGAGTGGTGGTTGTTGGAAATGGGCCTCTATACACTTATGTAGATATTGCAATAAAAACAAGACGTTTGCAGCTAGAATAGTGATTTACCACATTAACAATGTATAGAGTGTATTTCTGATTCATTTAATAAAAGCTTCATTGAAAAAAATGTGCTTTTCTTTCAAAAATAATAAAATTTCTAAATGACCCCAAACTTTTGAACGGTAGTGTATGTACCTCATCCTGGCATATGGCCCCATCCTGGTATATGTCCCCCATTCTGGTAAATATCCCCATCCGTGTATATGGCCCCCATCCTGGTATATGACCCCATCCAGGTATATGTCCCTCATCCTAGCATATATCCCCATCCTGGTACATGTCCCCCATTCTGGTATATGTCCCCCATCCTGGTATATGTCCCCCATATGTATTCAATGCATAGAAAAAAAAATATGCTTGTACTCACCTTCCCTGCACTGCCACGCAGTGCAGTGTCCTATTCTATGTGTTCAGAGCACAGCAGCTTGATAATTTACCTATTGTGCTCTGAGCAGGTTGGCGGTGAGTGGTGATACTGATGACAGGCTCGATCACCTCGTCCAACCACCTCCACCTCCGCAGATACTCACCTAACTCCCGGACCTCCGCTCCCTGACACCTCCTCTCCTGGTAGGCTCCTGTCATCACATGCACTGAGCAGTGTTTGCAATGACAAGGGGAAAGTGGAGCCCGCAGCATACACTACAGGCTTCACAAAGATGGCCGGGATCTCCTTTCACATCTGTGACCTGGACAGCCCAGCGAGGGTGACCTGGTCACAGCAAGAGGCAGCCACAATACATGAGATGCGGTTGGACAGCAACCACACTCTCTTATGCCCAGAGGCTGCCATATTTGAGGTGTACAAGTGTGATGCTCAGACACTTACACACTAGAGATGAGCGTTGTTCTACTCGAACTGTTCGCCAATCTCAAATTCGAGCTGTTTTGGGCGGTGTTCGAGCCGGTCGGCGAACACGAACAATTTGAGAAAAATTCGGCTGTTCGAGGTTATGTTCGATAACTGTTCGTGCACCAAAATCATAACTGGATTTTTTCTCAGTAATGATGAAAATTAATGTTAATACGCAGTTTGAGTGTACAGCGGGGCGGGGGGAGGGGCAGGGGATGGATCTCTGCAGGAACAATGAAGATCTCCATTTTTTTTTCTCTTTCCCGCATTTGCAGTGGGGAGGTGCAATCTGTCAGCCTATCAGCAGCGCACACACGGAGCGAAGTGCTTTTTTTCACACAAGCAAGGGCATGTGTGATTGGCAGTGTATGTCACATGTCCTTGCCCTATAAGACCAAGCCATTTTCCCCGTCGCCACCATTTTCTCACTGCTGCAGCTGCGTGTTAGACGGCACCGCTGTTGCTGTGTGCGCTATACCTTGTTAATTTCAAGCCAATTTTCGCACAAATCTACAGATAGCTTGGGAGTAGGGAATAGTTGTGATTGCAGTCCTTTTAAGGACTAGGTTACAGCATTTCCTACGACTTTTATCAGGCAGGTCTGTGCTCTTAAATAGATAGATTGTGGGAGTAAAGACTAATTGTAATTGGAGTCCTTTTCAGGACTAGGTTACATCAGTTCCTATCAGTTTTTGCCAGGCAGGTCTGTGCCAGTGCTGTGCAAGTTTTTTTCACAGCATTTGGCTGAATCTAGCAAAGCTAATCCTTTTTGGCCTATTGCAGAGTGTGTTAGTCAGTGGAGTAGCCTATCTGTGTTGCAAGATATACCACCTGTGTATAGAATACCAATTTTTTTACTGCACCTAGTGAAGTAAAATCTTTTGGGCATAGCATCATTCTATTAGTCCATCTATACTGACCTCCATCAGGTTGCAAACTGAATATAATTTTTTTCTGCATCTAGCTCTGAAAAAATATTTGGGCTTCTAGCGGTGTGTGGGACTTGGTCTATTAGTCCATCTATACTGACCTCCATCAGGTTGCAAATTAAAAATAATTTTTTTCTGCATCTAGCTCTGAAAAAATATTTGGGCTTCTAGCAGTGTGTGGGACTTGGTCTATTAGTCCATCTATACTGACCTCCATCAGGTTGCAAATTAAAAATAATTTTTTTCTTCATTTATCTCTGAAAAAATATTTGGGCTACTAGCAGCATGTGGGACTTGTTCTATTAGTCCATCTATACTGACCTCCATCAGGTTGCAAATTAAAAATAATTTTTTTCTGCATCTAGCTCTGAAAAAATATTTGGGCTTCTAGCAGTGTGTGGGACTTGGTCTATTAGTCCATCTATACTGACCTCCATCAGGTTGCAAATTAAAAATATTTTTTTTTTGCATCTAGCTCTGAAAAAATATTTGGGCTTCTAGCAGTGTGTGGGACTTGGTCTATTAGTCCATCTATACTGACCTCCATCAGGTTGCAAATTAAAAATAATTTTTTTCTTCATTTAGCTCTGAAAAAATATTTGGGCTTCTAGCAGTGTGTGGGACTTGTTCTATTAGTCCTTCTATACTGACGTCCAGCAGGTTGCAAATTGAATATAATTTTTTTCTGCATCTAGCTCTGAAAAAATATTTGGGCTTCTAGCGGTGTGTGGGACTTGGTCTATTAGTCCATCTATACTGACCTCCATCAGGTTGCAAATTAAAAATAATTTTTTTCTGCATCTAGCTCTGAAAAAATATTTGGGCTTCTAGCAGTGTGTGGGACTTGGTCTATTAGTCCATCTATACTGACCTCCATCAGGTTGCAAATTAAAAATAATTTTTTTCTGCATCTAGCTCTGAAAAAATATTTGGGCTTCTAGCAGTGTGTGGGACTTGGTCTATTAGTCCATCTATACTGACCTCCATCAGGTTGCAAATTGAATAAAAAAATTTTCTGCATCTAGCTCTGAAAAAATATTTGGGCTTCTAGCGGTGTGTGGGACTTGGTCTATTAGTCCATCTATACTGACCTCCATCAGGTTGCAAATTAAAAATAATTTTTTTCTGCATCTAACCCAGCCAATAGTTTTGGCCTAATACCACAGTTTGGCCACTCAGCTCTGCTCGGTTACCATCCATTGTTTTTTTGTGCAAACAACTCCAGAGTTGTGAATTAGTTAACCACCAAAATGAGTGGAAAAAGGCCTGCTGCTGGTGGAAAGGGGAATAGGCGTGTTGGGAAGGGGAAAAAAGGTTGTGTCCGTGGGGTAGGTGCAGAAGAAAGACCATCTTCCAGCCAAACTAAAATGTCTACTTCTTTTAGCGGACAATGTGATAAGATCCCTTTCTTACGGCCACACCAATCGCTACAAATTCCAGATGAGGCACAAAAACAGCAGGTGCTTCAACGGATATCAAGTGCTCCTTTAAGTGGGCTCTCCTCCACATCAACTTCAACATCACAAATACTCCAGTCCTCAAAGGTGTCACCCAAATCGCACTTGCTTCCTCACAGCTCCCAAATCTCCAGCTGCCCGTCTGAGTATGAGGTAGAACAGATGGTTGAGTCTGCAGAGCTGTTTACTCATACTATAGCCTGGGAATCAGAGGTCGACTCCAGCGCTTCTGTGAATCCAGACGAGGAAATGATCTGCACTGATGCCCAGAATCTTTATGAGTCGGATCCAGGACCAGACGCAGAAGGTTCTGACCATAATGTAGACCCTCATTCCCAAACTGTAACTCCTGTTGGTGGAGACAATGAGGAAGACGATGATAAGACTCAAATACCTGATTGGAGCGACAACTTTAGTTTTTTGTCAGGGCAGGAACAGGTTGGCTCTGAGGACGACGGGTGTGATAACGCACAGGGTGATGATGATGAGGTCGGAGATCCCACTTACTGTCAACCCACAGTCAGCCAAGAGATGAGGTCAGCAGAGGAGGTGGAGGAAGATGCTAGTGACGACGAGGTCAGGTTGCGCCTTCCTGGACAGAAACGTAGTACTGGAAGCACGTCAACAACTGCATCCTCAAACACAACTCTGCCTCTCACCACAAGTCGTGGTGGCTCTTCAGGTCGCATGGGTGCTAAGCCTTGCATAGCCTGGGCATTTTTTCAGATCGATAAAGATGACCCAACTCGTGTTATCTGTAACATTTGTCAGCAAAAGCTAAGTAGAGGCCAAAAAATACATAGTTTGAGTACTTCATGCATGAACCGGCACATGGACATGAAGCATAAGTTGCAGTGGGAAGCTCAGTGTGCTACAATGCGGTCTAGCCGGCCGGGCCAACCACCGTCTGCCATATCTTGTGCATCCGCGGCCTCTTCATCCTCTGTGACTGGGGGGACAGCAGTCACACCTGTTTTGGGGCGCAGACCTGCCACCTCTTTACCCGCAACAGCCAGCGTGATTGGCAGGTCATCATTTTCTTTGGAGGTGGTAACACCAGCTGGTCTTGAGCGCTGTCCGACATCGATAGCACCACCTTTGGATCAAGGCAACCTAACATGTCCGCCTGCATCTTCCTCACAGACCGGCAGTTTGCCGGGGACACCCTTATCAACCCCGTCTAAGCACAATAGCCAGCCCTCGGTCCCTCAGATGTGGACAAGTAAAAGACCATTTCCTCCTAACCATGAGAAAGCTAAGAGGTTGAATTTCACCATCTGCAAGCTCTTGGCTACAGAAATGCTGCCTTTCCGCCTGGTGGACACAGAGGATTTTCGAGACCTTATGTCCGTCGCAGTGCCCCAGTACCAGATGCCCAGTCGGCACTACTTCTCAAATAAAGGTGTGCCTGCGCTCCACCAGCATGTCGCACACAACATCACCGCTTCTTTGAGAAACTCTGTGTGTGACAGGGTGCATTTCACCACAGACACTTGGACGAGTAGGCATGGACAGGGGCGTTACATGTCGCTGACTGGGCACTGGGTAACTATGGTGACAGCAGGACAAGGGGCTGCTGTCCAAGTCTTGCCGTCCCCACGAGTTGTGCGTCAATCCTCTTTATGTCATTTTTCCTCCACTGCTTCTGCCTCCTCAACCTCCTCTCGGTCTTCCACCTGCACCCAAAGCCTGTCTGGTCATGCCACAAGCTTTCTAACTGCGCAGAAGGGATCCTGCACACCTCCTTACTATGCTGGCAGTAGGGCTCAACGTCATCAGGCGTTTTTTACATTGAAATGTCTGGGAAATGTGAGTCACACAGCTGAGGAGTTTTGTGGTCAGCTCTGGAGAAGCAATTTCATGAATGGTTGTCTCCACTGGACCTGAAACCAGGGAAGGCCGTGTGCGACAATGCTGCAAACCTGGGTGCGGCCCTTCGCTGGGGCAATGTCACACACGTGCCTTGTATGGCTCACGTGTTGAACCTGGTTGTCCAGCAATTTTTAGCCCACTATCCCAGACTAGATGGCCTTCTGCAGAGGGCACGGTCGCTGTGTGCTCACTTCCGCCGTTCGCATCCCGCAGCTCAGCGACTTACATCTCTACAGAAGTCGTTGGGCCTGCCACTTCACCGGCTAAAATGCGATGTGCCTACCCGGTGGAATTCAACTCTGCACATGTTGCAGCGACTGTGGCAGCACCGACAAGCCCTGGTGCAATACGTTCTGACGTATAGCCTGGGCCAACGAGATTCAGAGGTGGGGCAAATCACGCTGGAGGAGTGGTCTCAGATCAGGGACCTATGCACCCTTCTGCACAGTTTTGAAATGGCGACAAAGATGTTTAGTGCTGACGATGCCATTATCAGCATGACTATTCCGGTGATTTACATGCTGGAGCACATGTTAAACAGAATTCGGAGTCAGGTGGTGGCACAAGAGGAGGTGGAGGAAGTAGAGGAGGAGGAGTTGTATGCGGAAGGGCTAACATCTGCAAGGTCCAGACGGTCGGCAGCACCAAGGCGGCAGGCATGTGAGGGTGGGGGAGATGGTTTAACCAGGGCGCATGGTAGCAGCCAAACTAGTGAGGAAGGTGCAGGAGCCCAGGAAGTAGTGGAGGACGAACTGATGGAAGACTCATCAGATGAGGGAGACCTTGATCACATTTCTGTTGTGCGAGGTTGGGGGGAGAGGACAGAGGAAGGAAGCATGATTGTTACCTCGCCACCAACACAACAGGGACTTGGTGCTCCTGGATGCGCAACACACATGAGTGCCTTCTTGCTGCACTACCTGCAACATGACCCTCGAATTGTGAGAATTAGAAATAATCCTGACTACTGGGTTGCCACACTGTTATATACCCGGTACAAAAGTAAATTTGCAGAAATTATTCCTGCCATAGAAAGGGATGCACGCATGCAGGAGTATCAGCAGAGACTGTTGCAGAATCTTACATGTGCTTTTCCACAAAATACCAGTGGTGCACGTAGTGAATCTCACAGTTCCAACTTGCCAACCGTGGGACCGTCAAGTGTTCAGCACTCAAACCGTAACAGAACCACAGTATCTGCTGGTAACATCAATTTTGCGGAATCATTTCACCACTTTTTTAGCCCATCCTTTGCAAGGCCACAGGAGACAAGAAGTCTGACACATAGTCAACGCCTAGAGACGATGGTACAGGAGTATCTCCAAGTAAACATTGAAGCCACGACTGTGTCACTGGACCCTTGCTCTTTTTGGGCTTCCAATCTGGATAAATGGCCGGAGCTAGCCACTTACGCCTTGGAGATCTTGTCATGCCCCGCAGCCAGCGTTCTGTCTGAACGTGTGTTCAGCGCTGCTGGTGGTGTGCTGACAGATAAGCGCACGCGGCTCTCCACTGATAATGTAGACAGACTCACGTTCATGAAGATGAACAAATCATGGATCCGAAACGACTTTTCTACCCCTGTGTCATCCTGGGGAGAGTAAAAGCTTGATGATTGGTTAAAATCACCCTACCAACCGTTTTAAGCTTTCAAATTACTAATCATGTTTATCTGTATCTTGACTGGAAAATAATTTGGGCTTTGTAGCAGTGTGCAGCACTGATCCTATTAGGCCATCTATAATAAGCTTCACCAGATTTAAAATTAAAAATAATTTTTAGCTGCATCTAGCCCGGAAAATAATTTTGGGGCTCCGAGATGCGCAAGACACATAAGTGCCTTCTTGCTGCACTACCTGCAGCATGACCCTCATATTGTCAGAATTCGAAGTAATCATGACTACTGGGTTGCCACACTCTTAGATCCCCCAAACTTTTCGATCAACCTTTTCATTTTAATAAAGACCAAAAAAATGGTCATTTTTGAAATTATAAGCATTAGCAGGTTGTTAGAAACTGAAATCAAACAGTTTTCAACTCAAAACTTTATTCTAGGTGATGTTACATTTTCACATAGGACCCCTTGTTCGAAAGGAGCTTCTGAACTCTCTCGTCCATTGAATTTGTCAGGTTTTGGATGGTTTCTGCTTCAATTGTTTTGCATGAGGACAGAATACCCTCCCAGAGCTGTTGCTTAGATGTGAACTGCCTCCCGCCATCATAGACACTCCTTTTAATGATGCTCCAAAGGTTCTGAATGGGGTAGAGGTCAGGGGAGCATGGGGGTCACACCATAAGTTTGTCCCCTTTTATGCCCATATCAGCCAGAGATGCAGATGTTTTATGTGCAGCATGAGATGGTGCATTATCATGCAGAAAAATGATCTTGCTGTGAAATACACGGTTCTTCTTCTTGAACCATGGCAGGAAGTGCTGTTTGAGAAAATCCACATACATTATGGAGTTCATCTTTAGCGCCTTCAGGGATCCTAAAGGGGCCGACAATCTCTCTCCCCATGATTCCAGCCCAAAACATTACTCCACCTCCTCCTTGTTGGCGCTGTAGCCGTGTTTGCGTGGGGTGTCCATCAACCAGCCATCCTCCACTCCATTCATCTGGACCATCGAGCGCTGCACGGCACTCATCCGTGAACAAAACAGTTTTGAAATCAGTCTTCATGTAATGTTTGGCCCACTGGAGCCGTTTCTGCTTGTGTGAAGTGGATAGAGGAGGTCGACAGGATGGCGTATGCACAGCTGCAAACCTCTGAAGGACCCTGCATCTTGTTGTTCGGGGGACGTTGGAGGCACAAGCAGCTTCAAAAACTTGTCTGCTGCTATGACAAGGCTTTTTTGCCGCTGCTCTTTCAACCTGACGTAATTGCCTGTAGGAAAGAGTCCTCAATTTGCCCTTATCAGCACGCACACGTGTGTACTGTGAATCAGCTACATACTTCTTGATTGCCAAGACACTTCATCCTGATCATCGCACAATGTTGATTGTAGTCATGCCTTGACCTAAACACTCCACAATTTGTTGCTTCTCAGCAGCCGCCACATCCTTTTTCTTTCCCATTTTGGCAGAAAATGTAGGCTGCTTAATAATGTGAGAGAGGCTTCTTAAGTAGTCTTGCCTTTCATTGGACACACCTGCCAAACTAATTAGCACAGGTGTCTGCAATTGCTTACAGTGATATAAAGAGCCCTGACACACATCACCATCAATGAGTTTAACTGACAAACAAACAAATTCTTCCCTTATCACTCCTAAACACTTTTTGCATAATAATTTGGAACGCGGTGTACATGTGCTTTTCCACAAAACACCAGTGGTTCACGTAGTGAATCTTACAGTTCTAACTTGCCAACCGTGGTCTGTATGGAATTGTTCAATAAAGGGCCCAAAATTAAGATAACATAGATGGGAGAGGTCTCTATGAATAGGAATTCCTAAGTATTTGATACCCTGTGAGGGCCAGGCAAAGGGAAAGTTGGACTGGATGGAATCCTATATGGATTTAGGGAGGGAGACATCGAGGGCCTCAGACTTCGCTGCATTGATTTTAAAATTTTACCATGTAACAAAGTGATCTATTTCAGCCATAACAGCAGGGATGGATATATGTGATTGAGTGATATATACTAGGACATCATCAGCAAATAGAGAGCACTTGTACTCGGTGCCTCCCACCTCAATCCACCTAATATTGGGGTTATGGCGAATTGATGAGAGCAGGTGCTCCGTCACTAGGATGTATAAGAGAGGGGACAGAGGACATCCCTGCCTTGTCCCATTGGTGATTGTGAAAGGTGATGAAAATGTTCTGACGCACCCCCTGGGCCTTGGGACACCCGGAGCCGGACCCTTTTTGGTGGATGCTGGTGGTTGTAGTCTTCGTGGCGGCGATCCGGTTCCGTGGCTCAGGGCGGTCAAACCAGTGGCGGAACTATTTATGTGGTTTTGATGTTTAAATGTCCGACTACGCCACCCGTGGATTGCGGTCAGAGTGAACCGCCGCTACAGGGCAGACCGCTAAGGCTGGTGTTGTGGGTGCAGCAGAGCGTAGCATAACTCCCCACGGGAGGAGTATAGCCTCAGGGCAGTGTATGCGGAGGATGGGGGTGATGGTGCAGGGCAGCAGCAGTAACGACACGGAGTCAGTGATGCAGTTCAGGGCCTTTACTCACAGTTCTTATTATCCAGACCACGTCTGCAGGTAACGGCTGCCCACGTCGTACTGTGCTCACCAGGTGAGGGGCTCAGACAACTCCCAGATAACTTTGGAGCGCTTCACAGGACCCCCTTTGTGTGTCCTTTGTCTGGCCTTTCTTACCAACACTTCTGTCCGGCTGCCTCGGGCCTCCTCTTGGTAAACTTGGCGCCAGTTTCCCTGACCCTATGTGGTGCCTTCCTAGCGGGTGGAGCAAGGGGCTGCGCCACATAAAATGTCAGAGCCTCCGGTTTCTAGCTGAGGGTCGTTTCCTGCCTCTACTAGTTCGGGGACCGGTCTCCCCCTTTGGCCTGACCCCTCCACGCAGGTGGATTCGGGTGTGCGGTGGCGACTCGCCCGTCCGCACCCCTGGGATCCCTTCATTCCTCGTTCCTGGAGCCTTCTCCGCTCCTCTTCCTTCCTTCTCCCTCTTGCAGGCCTGGGCCTCTGTTACTAGGCCCGCCTCCGGAGCAGAGCTCATGCAGAGCCCCTGCTCCCTGCCACTTCTGCTCAGACTTCTCTGCACTGAACTAAGATGGTGCCCACCTTTTACACTCCCTTCTCAATGCACCCAGGAACTGCTTCCTCCCTGCTCCTGCACTGCAGGGTTCCCCTTCCTCAGTGTTCCCTCCCCCCACTCCAGCCAGGGACAGGGACTGTCGTGCCCATCTCAGGGGCATATTGGTCGCCCTGCCCCACGGCAATGTGGTGTAATGCATGCAGGTGTCGGGTCCTGATCCACACTCCATCCTTATCTGAGAGTGAGATATCACACCTCTGGGTGAGGTGCAATACGTCTGTAGCAACCGAGCCCTCGGTGCTACAGTTCCATTTATCTTCAGCCTAGGTGACGTATTGTGATACAGGGCCGTGATTTTGGCTATAAAAGGGTCCCCTAGACCCCTACCCCAAGCTTTTTAAGAGAATCATATATGGCGTGCCAGGAGACTCTATGGAATGCTTTCTCAGCATCCAACGAGAGTATCTACTTACAAATTTTTAACTGCATCTAGCCCAGGAAATACTTTGTGCCTAGTAGCAGTGTCTGCTAGTCAGCGGATTATCCCGGCAGTTAAGCAAGCTACACCACCTGTAGTTTGGACACTTAATTTTTTCAAAGGAAATGCTTCGGGACCACGGGATACTTAGTGAAGAGCATCAGGAGGCACCCCAAGGCATAGGGGCTGGGACTGGCACTAGGATGCCTTGCGGTGGACAGCCGAGCTCGATCCTTATAAAAGCTTTTTAACTGCAGCAGCTTTAGTGGACGCTACTGGAGCTGGAATTACGCGGCTGCTGGCATGAGACTTGCCCTCCAATAGATCCTTGTAAATGGATTTAAAGTGTATTCATTCAAATTAGAGGGACAATTTAAATTAAAAAGCTTAGAGCTGCCTCCACCACAGGGGGGCTCTCTCGACCCACCAGCGGACAGGCACCAGTATTGGGAGAGGGGGGCTGGCCGTCAGGGTTCACCGCGGCTCTGGCACAAACCCGGCGACACGGAGGTGGCACGGGCAGGAGCGGAGTGGCCGTCTCGGCTTCTCACTTTTTGGATTTTAGAAGGGCATGACATGCCTATATCTGTGTCTCCCCCTCCTTTTACTCCTCCACCTCTTTTCTTTTCGCATGACTATATGTACTTGTCACTTTTCCATGTGTTAGTTGTGTCTTCTGAGCAGTTTGTCAGCTTTTGGACACCTTTGAAGGTGTTTTCTATGTGTTTCTATGTGTTTTTGTTTGCCTGCCATTGGTTTTAACGGTGTTCGAAGGTGTTCGACGAACAGTTCGACGAACAGTTCGGCGAACACACGGGTGTTCGACGAACCGAACCGAACTCGAACACTACGGGGGTGGCTCAACACTATTACACACCCCCAAATGCAAATGGCAGCCCTCAGTGGCTGAAGTAAATATTAATAAAAAACTATTAAAGTAGTACATTAAATTTTGTGCTAAAAATCATTGATTATATAATAAATAATTATTAATACAAAATTAAAAATCGTGGCACCTTCACTTTAACAGAGAATGACACCCAACATGTGCAACAATGCACAGCGCTGCCATAGACAGAGTCTGTCTGAGAATACCACCATACAAAGTGCCTACCAGAGTGCAAACATAGACATTGTTACCTGCGTTTGAATACAGTTTCGGAGGACTTAATAAGAACCTTGTTTAAAGTCTCAATAATTGTGGTTTTAACACTTTTTGCTGTGGTTGTTGTTTTGACGACTTTTTGCTGTGGTTGTGGTATTGGTTTCAAGTTTACACTTTTGTTGTATGTGTTCTTGTTCTGCAGCTGATTAAAAATGAAAAACAATGTGGTGAAAGTCAGGTTCCATAATTTTTTCAGATGATATAGAAATAATATTGAAAAAATTGATCATGCTGGAACTCTTTAGGCCCATAGTTATGAACAGAATTTGTTCATGGATTAATCATGATTATTTTATTGTATATTCTAAAAATAACTGTGAAACCTTTCTTATTTATTCTGTCTGACCACAGCAATCCCTGGAAATGGTAAAAATATAATTTAAAATATTTATTACATAAGACAAATTGCATCATTAATGCACTGCGAATAATATCTGTTGACCAGATTTCATTCTTAAAATATTTGTGTCATAATGTATTTATCCTGGACCTAATTCAACGAGATGATATTTTGAATATCTTGCTAGAAAAAACTGTAGCTAGGCCATTAAAAAGGTGCATTGCTGAGATATTTTCTCATATATTTCCAGACTAATAGCTAGTTCATTATCTTCCTACCTTGCTGCAGAATGGAAAGCTCATAAAATGGTGCCCTCAAGTGATTAAATAAACTGAATTTTCATAAGTGACCAGGTAGTTAGAAGTGTAGGATAGCTGTTCTTGTATGCAGCACTGTAGCAAAATAAACAACCAGCTAATAAAAAAATTATCATAAATATACATCTAAATAGCTATAATTTACTGGATAAAATGTTGATTTTAACAATTTAGATGTGATACAGTATTGAATTAATATTTCTAGCTTATCTACAAGCAGGTGAGAAAGGAATATGAGGAATGTTTGGGTCATTGACTGCAAAAGTAATAATCACTCAAAATTAAAGCTCATGAATCTGAGAAATATGTATAATAAAATGTTTGGCATATACTCTTTTTATAGGACTGTATCAAAACAGAAATAACCCATTCTCTTTCAGAAATAAATGTATTGATTTGTGAATTACTGATCTTCTTTAGTGTTGAGCCACCCCCGTAGTGTTCGAGTTCGGTTCGGTTCGTCGAACACCCGTGTGTTCGCCGAACTGTTCGTCGAACTGTTCGTCGAACACCTTCGAACACCGTTAAAACCAATGGCAGGCAAACAAAAACACATAGAAACACATAGAAAACACCTTCAAAGGTGTCCAAAAGCTGACAAACTGCTCAGAAGACACAACTAACACATGGAAAAGTGACAAGTACATATAGTCATGCGAAAAGAAAAGAGGTGGAGGAGTAAAAGGAGGGGGAGACACAGATATAGGCATGTCATGCCCTTCTAAATCCAAAAAGTGAGAAGCCGACACGTTCAGTCCGCTCCTGCCCGTGCCACCTCCGTGTCGCCGGGTTTGTGCCAGAGCCGCTGTGAACCCTGACGGCCAGCCCACCTCTCCCAATACTGGTGCCTGTCCGCTGGTGGGTCGAGCGAGCCCCCCTGTGGTGGAGGCAGCGCTAAGCTTTTTAATTTAATTGTCTCTCTAATTTGAATGAATACACTTTAAATCCATTTACAAGGATCTATTGGAGGGCAAGTCTCATCCCAGCAGCCGCGTAATTCCAGCTCCAGTAGCGTCTACTAGAGCTGCTGCAGTTAAAAAGCTTTTATAAGGATCGAGCTCGGCTGTCCACCGCAAGGCATCCTGCTGCCAGTCCCAGCCCCTATGCCTTGGGGTGCCTCCTGATGCTCTTCAGTGAGTATCCCGTGGTCCCGAAGCATTTCCTTTGAAAAAATTAAGTGTCCAAACTACAGGTGGTGTAGCTTGCTTAACAGCTGGGATAATCCGCTGACTAGCAGACACTGCTACTAGGCACAAAGTATTTCCTGGGCTAGATGCAGTTAAAAATTTGTAATTAGATACTCTCGTTGGATGTTGAGAAAGCATTCCATAGAGTCTCCTGGCACGCCATATATGATTGTCTTAAAAAGCTTGGGGTAGGGGTCTAGGGGACCCTTTTATAGCCAAAATCACGGCCCTGTATCACAATACGTCACCTAGGCTGAAGATAAATGGAACTGTAGCACCCTGAGGGCTCGGTTGCTACAGAGGTATTGCACCTCACCCAGAGGTGTGATATCTCACTCTCAGGTAAGGATGGAGTGTGGATCAGGACCCGACACCTGCATGCATTACACCACATTGCCGTGGGGCAGGGCGACCAATATGCCTCTGAGATGGGCACGACAGTCCCTGTCCCTGGCTGGAGTGGGGGGAGGGAACACTGAGGAAGGGGAACCCTGTAGTGCAGGAGCAGGGAGGAAACAGTTCCTGGGTGCATTGAGAATGGAGTATAAAAGGTGGGCACCATCTTAGTTCAGTGCAGAGAAGTCTGAGCAGAAGTGGCAGGGAGCAGGGGCTCTGCATGAGCTCTGCTCCGGAGGCGGGCCTAGTAACAGAGGCCCAGGCCTGGAAGAGGGAGAAGGAAGGAAGAGGAGCGGAGAAGGCTCCAGGAACGAGGAACGAAGGGATCCCAGGGGTGCGGACGGGCGAGTCGCCACCGCACGCCCGAATCCACCTGCGTGGAGGGGTCAGGCCAAAGGGGGAGACCGGTCCCCGAAACTAGTGGAGGCAGGAAACGACCCTCAGCTAGAAACAGGAGGCTGTGACATTTTATGTGGCGCAGCCCCTCGCTACACCCGCTAGGAAGGCACCACATAGGGTCAGGGAAACTGGCGCCAAGTTTACCACGAGGAGGCCCGAGGCAGCCGGACAGAAGGGTTGGTAAGAAAGGCCAGACAAAGGACACACAAAGGGGGTCCTGTGAAGCGCTCCAAAGTTATCTGGGAGTTGTCTGAGCCCCTCACCTGGTGAGCACAGTACGACGTGGGCAGCCGTTACCTGCAGACGTGGTCTGGATAATAAGAACTGTGAGTAAAGGCCCTGGACTGCATCACTGACTCCGTGTCGTTACTGCTGCTGCCCTGCACCATCGCCCCCATCCTCCGCATACACTGCCCTGAGTCTATACTCCTCCCGTGGGGAGTTATGCTATGCTCTGCTGCACCCACAACACCAGCCTCAGCGGTCTGCCCTGGAGCGGCGGTTCACTCTGACCGCAATCCACGGGTGGCGTAGTCGGACATTTAAACATCAAAACCACATAAATAGTTCCGCCACTGGTTTGACCGCCGTGAGCCACGGAACCGGGTCGCCGCCACGGAGACTACAACCACCAGCATCCACCAAAAAGGGTCCGGCTCCGGGTGTCCCAAGGCCCAGGGGGCGCGTCAGAACATTTTCATCACCTTTCACAATCACCAATGGGACAAGGCAGGGATGTTCTCTGTCCCCTCTCTTATACATCCTAGTGACGGAGCACCTGCTCTCATCAATTCGCCATAACCCCAATATTAGGTGGATTGAGGTGGGAGGCACCGAGTACAAGTGCTCTCTATTTGCTTATGATGTCCTAGTATATATCACTCAATCACATATATCCATCCATGCTGTTATGGCTGAAATAGATCACTTTGTTACATGGTCAAATTTTAAAATCAATGCAGTGAAGTCTGAGGCCCTCGATGTCTCCCTCCCCAAATCCATATAGGATTCCATCCAGTCCAACTTTCCCTTTGCCTGGCCCTCACAGGGTATCAAATACTTAGGAATTCCTATTCATAGAGACCTCTCCCATCTATGTTATTTTAATTTTGGGCCCTTTATTGAACAACTCCATACAGACCACGGTTGGCAAGTTAGAACTGTAAGATTCTCTACGTGAACCACTGGTGTTTTGTGGAAAAGCACATGTACACTGTGTTCCAAATTATTATGCAAAAAGTGTTTAGGAGTGATAAGGGAAGAATTTGTTTGTTTGTCAGTTAAACTCATTGATGGTGATGTGTGTCAGGGCTCTTTATATCACTGTAAGCAATTGCAGACACCTGTGCTAATTAGTTTGGCAGGTGTGTCCAATGAAAGGCAAGACTACTTAAGAAGGCTGTCTCACATTATTAAGCAGCCTACATTTTCTGCCAAAATGGGAAAGAAAAAGGATGTGTCGGCTGCTGAGAAGCAACAAATTGTGGAGTGTTTAGGTCAAGGCATGACTACAATCAACATTGTGCGATGATCAGGATGAAGTGTCTTGGCAATCAAGAAGTATGTAGCTGATTCACAGTACACATGTGTGCGTGCTGATAAGGGCAAATTGAGGACTCTTTCCTACAGGCAATTACGTCAGGTTGAAAGAGCAGCGGCAAAAAAGCCTTGTCATAGCAGCAGACAAGTTTTTGAAGCTGCTGGTGCCTCCAACGTCCCCCGAACAACAAGATGCAGGGTCCTTCAGAGGTTTGCAGCTGTGCATACGCCATCCTGTCGACCTCCTCTATCCACTTCACACAAGCAGAAACGGCTCCAGTGGGCCAAACATTACATGAAGACTGATTTCAAAACTGTTTTGTTCACGGATGAGTGCCGTGCAGCGCTCGATGGTCCAGATGGATGGAGTGGAGGATGGCTGGTTGATGGACACCCCACGCAAACATGGCTACAGCGCCAACAAGGAGGAGGTGGAGTAATGTTTTGGGCTGGAATCATGGGGAGAGAGATTGTCGGCCCCTTTAGGATCCCTGAAGGTGCTAAAGATGAACTCCATAATGTATGTGGATTTTCTCAAACAGCACTTCCTGCCATGGTTCAAGAAGAAGAACCGTGTATTTCACAGCAAGATCACTTTTTTGCATGATGATGCACCATCTCATGCTGCACATAAAACATCTGCATCTCTGGCTGATATGGGCATAAAAGGGGACAAACTTATGGTGTGACCCCCATGCTCCCCTGACCTCTACCCCATTCAGAACCTTTGGAGCATCATTAAAAGGAGTGTCTATGATGGCGGGAGGCAGTTCACATCTAAGCAACAGCTCTGGGAGGGTATTCTGTCCTCATGCAAAACAATTGAAGCAGAAACCATCTAAAACCTGACAAATTCAATGGACGAGAGAGTTCAGAAGCTCCTTTCGAACAAGGGGTCCTATGTGAAAATGTAACATCACCTAGAATAAAGTTTTGAGTTGAAAACTGTTTGATTTCAGTTTCTAACAACCTGCTAATGCTTATAATTTCAAAAATGACCATTTTTTTGGTCTTTATTAAAATGAAAAGGTTGATCGAAAAGTTTGGGGGATCTAAGAGTGTGGCAACCCAGTAGTCATGATTACTTCGAATTCTGACAATATGAGGGTCATGCTGCAGGTAGTGCAGCAAGAAGGCACTTATGTGTCTTGCGCATCTCGGAGCCCCAAAATTATTTTCCGGGCTAGATGCAGCTAAAAATTATTATTAATTTTAAATCTGGTGAAGCTTTAGTATAGATGGCCTAATGGGATCAGTGCTGTACACTGCTACAAAGCCCAAATTATTTTCCAGTCAAGATACAGATAAACATGATTAGTAATTTTAAATCTGGTGGAGCTTATTATAGATGGCCTAATAGAATCAGTGCTGCACACTGCTACAAAGCCCAAATTATTTTCCAGCCAAGATACAGATAAACATGATTAGTAATTTGAAAGCTTAAAACGGTTGGTAGGGTGATTTTAACCAATCATCAAGCTTTTACTCTCCCCAGGATGACACAGGGTAGAAAAGTCGTTTCGGATCCATGATTTGTTCATCTTTATGAACGTGAGTCTGTCTACATTATCAGTGGAGAGCCGCGTGCGCTTATCTGTCAACACACCACCAGCAGCGCTGAACACACGTTCAGACAGAACGCTGGCTGCGGGGCATGACAAGATCTCCAAGGCGTAAGTGGCTAGCTCCGGCCATTTATCCAGGTTGGAAGCCCAAAAAGAGCAAGGGTCCAGTGACACAGTCATGGCTTCAATGTTTACTTGGAGATACTCCTGTAACATCGTCTCTAGGCGTTGACTATGTGTCAGACTTCTTGTCTCCTGTGGCCTTGCAAAGGATGGGCTAAAAAAGTGGTGAAATGATTCCGCAAAATTGATGTTACCAGCAGATACTGTGGTTCTGTTACGGTTTGAGTGCTGAACACTTGACGGTCCCACGGTTGGCAAGTTGGAACTGTGAGATTCACTACGTGCACCACTGGTATTTTGTGGAAAAGCACATGTAAGATCCTGCAACAGTCTCTGCTGATACTCCTGCATGCGTGCATCCCTTTCTATGGCAGGAATAATTTCTGCAAATTTACTTTTGTACCGGGGATCTAACAGTGTGGCAACCCAGTAGTCAGGATTATTTCTAATTCTCACAATTCGAGGGTCATGTTGCAGGTAGTGCAGCAAGAAGGCACTCATGTGTGTTGCGCATCCAGGAGCACCAAGTCCCTGTTGTGTTGGTGGCGAGGTAACAATCATGCTTCCTTCCTCTGTCCTCTCCCCCCAACCTCGCACAACAGAAATGTGATCAAGGTCTCCCTCATCTGATGAGTCTTCCATCAGTTCGTCCTCCACTTCTTCCTGGGCTCCTGCACCTTCCTCACTAGTTTGGCTGCTACCATGCGCCCTGGTAAAACCATCTCCCCCACCCTCACATGCCTGCTGCCTTGGTGCTGCCGACCGTCTGGACCTTGCAGATGTTAGCCCTTCCGCATACAACTCCTCCTCCTCTACGTCCTCCACCTCCTCTTGTGCCACCACCTGACTCCGAATTCTGTTTAACATGTGCTCCAGCATGTAAATCACCGGAATAGTCATGCTGATAATGGCATCGTCAGCACTAAACATCTTCGTCGCCATTTCAAAACTGTGCAGAAGGGTGCATAGGTCCCTGATCTGAGACCACTCCTCCAGCGTGATTTGCCCCACCTCTGGATCTCGTTGGCCCAGGCTATACGTCAGAACGTATTGCACCAGGGCTTGTCGGTGCTGCCACAGTCGCTGCAACATGTGCAGAGTTGAATTCCACCGGGTAGGCACATCGCATTTTAGCCGGTGAAGTGGCAGGCCCAACGACTTCTGTAGAGATGTAAGTCGCTGAGCTGCGGGATGCGAACGGCGGAAGTGAGCACACAGCGACCGTGCCCTCTGCAGAAGGCCATCTAGTCTGGGATAGTGGGCTAAAAATTGCTGGACAACCAGGTTCAACACGTGAGCCATACAAGGCACGTGTGTGACATTGCCCCGGCGAAGGGCCGCACCCAGGTTTGCAGCATTGTCGCACACGGCCTTCCCTGGTTTCAGGTCCAGTGGAGACAACCATTCATGAAATTGGTTCTCCAGAGCTGACCACAACTCCTCAGCTGTGTGACTCACATTTCCCAGACATTTCAATGTAAAAACCGCCTGATGACGTTGAGCCCTACTGCCAGCATAGTAAGGAGGTGTGCAGGATCGCTTCTGCACAGTTAGAAAGCTTGTGGCATGACCAGACAGGCTTTGGGTGCAGGTGGAAGACCGAGAGGAGGTTGAGGAGGCAGAAGCAGTGGAGGAACTTTGACATAAAGAGGATTGACGCACAACTCGTGGGGACGGCAAGACTTGGACAGCAGCCCCTTGTCCTGCTGTTACCATAGTTACCCAGTGCCCAGTCAGCGACATGTAACGCCCCTGTCCATGCCTACTCGTCCAAGTGTCTGTGGTGAAATGCACCCTGTCACACACAGAGTTTCTCAAAGAAGCGGTGATGTTGTGTGCGACATGCTGGTGGAGCGCAGGCACACATTTCTTTGAGAAGTAGTGCTGACTGGGCATCTGGTACTGGGGCACTGCGACGGACATAAGGTCTCGAAAATCCTCTGTGTCCACCAGGCGGAAAGGCAGCATTTCTGTAGCCAAGAGCTTGCAGATGGTAAAATTCAACCTCTTAGCTTTCTCATGGCTAGGAGGAAATGGTCTTTTACTTGTCCACATCTGAGGGACCGAGGGCTGGCTATTGTGCTTAGACGGGGTTGATAAGGGTGTCCCCGGCAAACTGCCGGTCTGTGAGGAAGATGCAGGCGGACATGTTAGGTTGCCTTGATCCAAAGGTGGTGCTATCGATGTCGGACAGCGCTCAACACCAGCTGGTGTTACCACCTCCAAAGAAAATGATGACCTGCCAATCACGCTGGCTGTTGCGTGTAAAGAGGTGGCAGGTCTGCGCCCCAAAACAGGTGTGACTGCTGTCCCCCCAGTCACAGAGGATGAAGAGGCCGCGGATGCACAAGATATGGCAGACGGTGGTTGGCCCGGCCGGCTAGGCCGCATTGTAGCACACTGAGCTTCCCACTGCAACTTATGCTTCATGTCCATGTGCCGGTTCATGCATGAAGTACTCAAACTATGTATTTTTTGGCCTCTACTTAGCTTTTGCTGACAAATGTTACAGATAACACGAGTTGGGTCATCTTTATCGATCTGAAAAAATGCCCAGGCTATGCAAGGCTTAGCACCCATGCGACCTGAAGAGCCACCACGACTTGTGGTGAGAGGCAGAGTTGTGTTTGAGGATGCAGTTGTTGACGTGCTTCCAGTACTACGTCTCTGTCCAGGAAGGCGCAACCTGACCTCGTCGTCACTAGCATCTTCCTCCACCTCCTCTGCTGACCTCATCTCTTGGCTGACTGTGGGTTGACAGTAAGTGGGATCTCCAACCTCATCATCATCACCCTGTGCGTTATCACACCCGTCGTCCTCAGAGCCAACCTGTTCCTGCCCTGACAAAAAACTAAAGTTGTCGCTCCAATCAGGTATTTGAGTCTTATCATCGTCTTCCTCATTGTCTCCACCAACAGGAGTTACAGTTTGGGAATGAGGGTCTACATTATGGTCAGAACCTTCTGCGTCTGGTCCTGGATCCGACTCATAAAGATTCTGGACATCAGTGCAGATCATTTCCTCGTCTGGATTCACAGAAGCGCTGGAGTCGACCTCTGATTCCCAGGCTATAGTATGAGTAAACAGCTCTGCAGACTCAACCATCTGTTCTACCTCATACTCAGACGGGCAGCTGGAGATTTGGGAGCTGTGAGGAAGCAAGTGCGATTGGGGTGACACCTTTGAGGACTGGAGTATTTGTGATGTTGAAGTTGATGTGGAGGAGAGCCCACTTAAAGGAGCACTTGATATCCGTTGAAGCACCTGCTGTTTTTGTGCCTCATGTGGAATTTGTAGCGATTGGCGTGGCCGTAAGAAAGGGATCTTATCACATTGTCCGCTAAAAGAAGTAGACATTTTAGTTTGGCTGGAAGATGGTCTTTCTTCTGCAGATGTTACTGTTGCTTTAACACCTACCCCACGGACACAACCTTTTTTCCCCTTCCCAACACGCCTATTCCCCTTTCCACCAGCAGCAGGCCTTTTTCCACTCATTTTGGTGGTTAACTAATTCACAACTCTGGAGTTGTTTGCACAAAAAAACAATGGATGGGAACCGAGCAGAGCTGAGTGGCCAAACTGTGGTATTAGGCCAAAACTATTGGCTGGGTTAGATGCAGAAAAAAATTATATTCAATTTGCAACCTGATGGAGGTCAGTATAGATGGACTAATAGAACAAGTCCCACACACAGCTAGAAGCCCAAATATTTTTTCAGAGGTAGATGCAGAAAAATTTTTTATTCAGTTTGCAACCTGATGGAGGTCTGTATAGATGGATTAATAGAACAAGTCCCACACACAGCTACAAGCCCAATATTTTTTCAGAGGTAGATGCAGAAAAAAAATATATTCAGTTTGCAACCTGATGGAGGTCAGTATAGATGGACGAATAGAGAAAGTCCCACACACTGCTAGAAGGCCAAATATTTTTTCAGAGCTAGATGCAGACAAAAAATTATTTTGAATTTGCAACCTGATGGAGGTCAGTATAGGTGGACTAATAGAACAAGTCCCACACACTGCTAGAAGGCCAAATATTTTTTCAGAGCTAGATGCAGATAAAAATTATTTTTAATTTGCAACCTGATGGAGGTCAGTATAGATGGACTAATAGAGAAAGTCCCACACACTGCTAGAAGGCCAAATATTTTTTCAGAGCTAGATGCAGATAAAAATTATATTCAATTTGCAACCTGATGAAGGTCAGTATAGATAGACTAATAGAACAAGTCCCACACACAGCTAGAAGCCCAAATATTTTTTCAGAGGTACTGTAGATGCAGATAAAAATTATTTTTAATTTGCAACCTGATGGAGGTCAGTATAGATGGACTAATACAACAAGTCCCACACACAGCTAGAAGCCCAATATTTTTTCAGAGGTAGATGCAGAAAAAAATATATTCAGTTTGCAACCTGATGGAGGTCAGTATAGATGGAGTAATAGAACAAGTCCCACACACAGCTAGAAGCCCAAATATTTTTTCAGAGGTAGATGCAGATAAAAATTATTTTTAATTTGCAACCTGATGGAGGTCAGTATAGATGGACTAATAGAACAAGTCTCACACACAGCTAGAAGCCCAAATATTTTTTCAGAGGTACTGTAGATGCAGATAAAAATTATTTTTAATTTGCAACCTGATGGAGGTCAGTATAGATGGACTAATAGAGAAAGTCCCACACACTGCTAGAAGGCCAAATATTTTTTCAGAGCTAGATACAGATAAAAATTATATTCAATTTGCAACCTGATGAAGGTCAGTATAGATAGACTAATAGAACAAGTCCCACACACAGCTAGAAGCCCAAATATTTTTTCAGAGGTACTGTAGATGCAGATAAAAATTATTTTTAATTTGCAACCTGATGGAGGTCAGTATAGATGGACTAATACAACAAGTCCCACACACAGCTAGAAGCCCAATATTTTTTCAGAGGTAGATGCAGAAAAAAATATATTCAGTTTGCAACCTGATGGAGGTCAGTATAGATGGAGTAATAGAACAAGTCCCACACACAGCTAGAAGCCCAAATATTTTTTCAGAGGTAGATGCAGATAAAAATTATTTTTAATTTGCAACCTGATGGAGGTCAGTATAGATGGACTAATAGAACAAGTCTCACACACAGCTAGAAGCCCAAATATTTTTTCAGAGGTACTGTAGATGCAGATAAAAATTATTTTTAATTTGCAACCTGATGGAGGTCAGTATAGATGGACTAATAGAGAAAGTCCCACACACTGCTAGAAGGCCAAATATTTTTTCAGAGCTAGATGCAGAAAAAAATTATATTCAGTTTGCAACCTGATGGAGGTCAGTATAGATGGACTAATAGAGAAAGTCCCACACACTGCTAGAAGGCCACATATTTTTTCAGAGGTAGATGCAGAAAAAAATATATTCAGTTTGCAACCTGATGGGGGTCTGTATAGATGGATTAATAGAACAAGTCCCACACACAGCTAGAAGCCCAATATTTTTTCAGAGGTAGATGCAGAAAAAAATATATTCAGTTTGCAACCTGATGGAGGTCAGTATAGATGGACTAATACAACAAGTCCCACACACAGCTAGAAGCCCAATATTTTTTCAGAGGTAGATGCAGAAAAAAATATATTCAGTTTGCAACCTGATGGAGGTCTGTATAGATGGATTAATAGAACAAGTCCCACACACAGCTAGAAGCCCAATATTTTTTCAGAGGTAGATGCAGAAAAAAATATATTCAGTTTGCAACCTGATGGAGGTCAGTTAGATGGACTAATACAACAAGTCCCACACACAGCTTGAAGCCCAATATTTTTTCAGAGCTAGATGCAGAAAAAAATATATTCAGTTTGCAACCTGATGGAGGTCTGTATAGATGGATTAATAGAACAAGTCCCACACACAGCTAGAAGCCCAATATTTTTTCAGAGGTAGATGCAGAAAAAAATATATTCAGTTTGCAACCTGATGGAGGTCAGTATAAATGGACTAATACAACAAGTCCCACACACAGCTAGAAGCCCAATATTTTTTCAGAGCTAGATGCAGAAAAAAATTATACTCAATTTGCAACCTGATGGAGGTCAGTATAGATGGACTAATAGAATGATGCTATGCCCAAAAGATTTTACTTCACTAGGTGCAGTAAAAAAATTGGTATTCTATACACAGGTGGTATATCTTGCAACACAGATAGGCTACTCCACTGACTAACACACTCTGCAATAGGCCAAAAAGGATTAGCTTTGCTAGATTCAGCCAAATGCTGTGAAAAAAACTTGCACAGCACTGGCACAGACCTGCCTGGCAAAAATTGATAGGAACTGATGTAACCTAGTCCTGAAAAGGACTCCAATTACAATTAGTCTTTACTCCCACAATCTATCTATTTAAGAGCACAGACCTGCCTGATAAAAGTCGTAGGAAATGCTGTAACCTAGTCCTTAAAAGGACTGCAATCACAACTATTCCCTACTCCCAAGCTATCTGTAGATTTGTGCAAAAATTGGCTTGAAATTAACAAGGTATAGCGCACACAGCAACAGCGGTGCCGTCTAACACGCAGCTGCAGCAGTGAGAAAATGGTGGCGACGGGGAAAATGGCTTGGTCTTATAGGGCAAGGACATGTGACATACACTGCCAATGACACATGCCCTTGCTTGTGTGAAAAAAAGCACTTCGCTCCGTGTGTGCGCTGCTGATAGGCTGACAGATTGCACCTCCCCACTGTAAATGCGGGAAAGAGAAAAAAAAATGGAGATCTTCATTGTTCCTGCAGAGATCCATCCCCTGCCCCTCCCCCCACCCCGCTGTACACTCAAACTGCGTATTAACATTAATTTTCATCATTACTGAGAAAAAATCCAGTTATGATTTTGGTGCACGAACAGTTATCGAACATAACCTCGAACAGCCGAATTTTTCTCAAATTGTTCGTGTTCGCTGAACGGCTCGAACACCGCCCAAAACAGCTCGAATTTGAGATTGGCGAACAGTTCGAGTAGAACAACGCTCATCTCTAATCTTCTTATAACATGTTAGTTGTAGAAAACATGTAGATCATGGAAATCATTTCATTTAGTTTTTCTAAAAAGCAACTAAAAAAGGATGTAAACAACCAGTCATCCACTCATGAATTAATAAAAAAATGCTGAATATTATTCAGATCACTCAGAAAATCATAACTCATGGTCAATATGAAAATTTAGGCCGTTCACTCCATTTTTGATCAATAATTTTCAGACTCTTTTGATTGTATGGTTATTGCATTCAAAATTCAGAGCCATGGACATAAGTATGCATTTAGATATTTTTTGCAGTTACATCTGTCTTCACTTGTCTGAGTAGACTTTCCACAATTTTTTTTTTCATTTTTTTTGCACTTTTGTTTTTTTTTACCTTTCTTTCAACAGCCTATTTCTTTTTCCACCAACATAGCCATATGAGGGCTTGATATTTTTTACATGAATAGTTGTTGTTTTGAAGAATTAGATAAAAGATGCCAAAGCGCAATAGAGTCTTATCCAAGTGGTGAAGGAGAGAAAATATGTTGTGCTCACCTTGTAGGGTTGTGTGTAACACAACCACTGAATAGCATATACTCCAACTGCTGCAGCATCCAAGGAGAATACTGAAAAATGCCACTGGTAATGGAAATAACTTGCGCTACTCGATCAATGACAAGCCGCAATGGAAACTGAAATGTTGTTTTATTGTCAACGCATGTCAGAGTAACTCCGACTCCTTCCTCAGGACAACCACAATCAGGGTTGTTTTGAAGAATAATGTTAAAAGGATATTTCTAACTATGCTGCTTACCCCATGTGCAGGGTATTGCAGTAGCTTAGGCATGCATGGTTATGACCATTAGCAACTAACTAACTGTCACTATATTAGTGGTCGTAACCATGGATGCCTAAGCAACTGCAATGACCTGCACATGGGGTAAGTGACATAGTTATCAGAAGAACTATACTACATTTTTAATTGGGGGTATTTGCAAATATTATTATTACACCTAGTTCAAACTGGGACAGTATCTTGGAGATGGGAATACAATATGGAAAAACAGAAAGAAACATTCAAAATTTCAGGAGGGGAAAAATGGTGAAAAATGTTGTCATTGCTTTTGTGTCTTGTTTTTATGGTGTTAATTTTTTATAAAAAATACTTGACAACATGATAATGGTTACAAAAAATACTGAACATTGTTACAAAAAATGTTTGATTCGTGTCACTCTGAGAGCCGTAACTTGTTTAATTTTTCATCTATGGAACTGTGTGAAGACTTGGTTTTTGTGTGGTGACTCGGCTAATTTTTTTAGTGCTACCATTTTGGAGCATGACATTTTGATCTTTTTATACGGCCTTATTTTTGAGAAGATATGGTGACCAATTGTAGTGCCGGTGTCCCTGCACGCTGCCCCTCTCCCCCATCAGGGATGCCAGCTTACTCACCGCCGCAGCATCCCACACTTCCTTCTTCCTTAGTGTCTGCTTCTGCCCCGGGTTCGTGCACCATGCTCAGGTGCTCAGGCACTATTCTTAGGGCGCATGCGCTTTCTCCTTCTTAAATGGCCGCGCATGCCGTTCTAAGGTGTCCCCAGCCAATAGCTGAATAGAAAATGGGAGGATATTCTAAAATCTGTGCAACATCCCCATATTATCATACCTCTTCCACCAAATTGTACAGTAGGCACTCTGCATTCCATTTTCAAACCAAGCTTTGTCCATCAGACTGCTATTCATCAACCAAGAATTCAGTGATGGCTTGCTTTACACCACTCCAACCAACATTGATTTATAGCAGCTACCCCACATTTTTATTAGTTTTGTTCTATAGTAAATGATCATGTATCATAAATTATATATGAAGTCTATATTGAATAACTGTAGTATTAATTGGCTCTTTTATCATGAAAGAAAAAGATGAACAAAGTATGGTAAAGGGTAAAAGGGTGTCTTAAATCTTGAGTTTGATTTTGCTGTAAGTCAACTGCATGTTAAAAGAGTTTCCATCATTCCCAGACTCTATTAAAATGTAACCATTAGTGATGAGCGAGCAAGCTCGCCACTACTCGTTACTCGCGTGAGCATCACAGTGCTTGAGATGCTTGGTACTCGGCGAGTATTTATTTAATGTTTGGAGCTTTTTAGTCAGTCAATTAATATGCGGGGATTGCTTGACAGTCACTGTAATGCAGTAGCCATGTTGGTAGTGGTATTACAGTGAATGGCTGGCCGCATAGCTTCATCTGGTTTATATAAGACCCAGGACCCCAAGCTCATCACAGTCTACCTCAGAAATAGGTAAAGTAGGGAGAGCTGTGGCTTAGCGAGGGAGAGAATTGTGCTTATTTTAGGCAGGGATTCATATTTCATCTGCACCAACAGCCCTTGTAGGGGCTCATTCTGATGAATATTAATACTGCTGTTGGCAGTAATTAGGCAGAGTTTGTGGAGAGATAGTGTAGTACAGGATAGGGTTCATTGCATGTTCTTTCTGCTGCTGGAACTCAGATCAATAGCCTTAGATATCAGGGTTAATAATATTCTTTTTGCTCTGAATCCTGATAAATTTTGTGAAAAGCAATATGATACATCAAGTTTACTGGTCCATTTGTTTAACAGCATACAGCCAGACTTGGTTGCTTTGAATAGCATTGCTATATAGTTCAAGCAGAGAAATGTATCCATCTGAGGTAGTCAAATATTACTGCGGTAATAATCCTGAAAATTTTTGGAAGCTGTAAAATTTATACTCCATTTAAAGTGCGCCAGTTGTGTGTTTAAAACATATATCCAGACATGGCCACTAACCAATAGCGTCGCTATACAACTATTGCAGAGAAACTTGTCAATCTGAGGTGGTCAAATATTACTGCGGTAATAATTGTGAAATTTTGTTGAAGCTTCAAAATATTATACTCCAATTAAAGTGTGCCAGTTGTGCGTTCAAAGCATATATCCAGACTTGGCCGCTAACTAATAGCATCTCAATACTGCTACTGCAGAGAAACTTGTTCAGCTGAGGTGGTCAAATATTACTGCGGTAATAACTGTGAAATTTTGTTGAATCTGCAAAATATTATACTCCGTTTAAAGTGAGCCAGTTGTGCGGTCAAAACATATATCCAGACTTGGACGCTAACCAATAGTATCGCTATACTGTTATTGCAGAGAAGCTGGTTCATCTGAGGTGGTCAGATATTACTGCGGTAATAACTGTGAAATTTTGTTGAAGCTGAAAATATTATACTCCATTTAAAGTGTGCCAGTTGTGCGTTCAAAACATATATCCAGACTTGGCTGCTAACTTGGCCATGAATTTTTTTCAGACCCACTCCTTAATAATGGGAAAAAATTATTTTACTGAGGCCCTCCACTATGTCTCTTCTAAGGGGTATTGGAGTGCCTCTTTCTAATTTTTGTCAATCCTAGCACTTACTGAAAAAGCATTAACAGTATAGGAGACCCACTCCTTAATAATTTTTAATACAGTTTTTTGAAGCCCTTCACTACGTCTCTTCAAAGTGGTATTGAAATACATCCTATTTTTTTGCAGCCCTTGCACTTACTGCATACGCATTAACAGTATATGAGACCCACTCCTTAATAATGGCAAGGCCAATTCAAATAGATTTTATATTCTACAATATTACCTCTCTTATCTGCAATTTGTGTACGGGTGAGCTATCGCACTATGGATAACATATAACACGCATCCAGCCAGGGATTATTGACTTATACCCCTTGCTGCTTCAACCAAAAAAAAAAAAAAAATCTATTCTATTCCCTGTTCATACTACTGTATGTATCTGTGCTTAGAAATTCATTAAAGTTGACAGAAATTTATCATAGTTGACAGAAATTCATAGAAATTGGCAGAAATGTTTCAAATTTGACAGAATTTCATCAAAATTAACTGATTTAATGTGTCCATTTGCAGTTTCTCTGTAGCTTCTGTATGTAAGAGGTAGTGGTGGGAGACTTGACTCTACTGGAGCTGGAATTACCACTAGAGATGAGCGTTGTTCTACTCGAACTGTTCACCAATCTCAAATTCGAGCTGTTTTGGGCGGTGTTCGAGCCGTTCGGCGAACACGAACAATTTGAGAAAAATTCGGCTGTTCGAGGTTATGTTCGATAACTGTTCGTGCACCAAAATCATAACTGGATTTTTTCTCAGTAATGATGAAAATTAATGTTAATACGCAGTTTGAGTGTACAGCGGGGTGGGGGGAGGGGCAGGGGATGGATCTCTGCAGGAACAATGAAGATCTCCATTTTTTTTTCTCTTTCCCGCATTTGCAGTGGGGAGATGCAATCTGTCAGCCTATCAGCAGCGCACACACAGAGCGAAGTGCTTTTTTTCACACAAGCAAGGGCATGTGTCATTGGCAGTGTATGTCACATGTCCTTGCCCTATAAGACCAAGCCATTTTCCCCGTCGCCACCATTTTCTCACTGCTGCAGCTGCGTGTTAGACGGCACCGCTGTTGCTGTGTGCGCTATACCTTGTTAATTTCAAGCCAATTTTCGCACAAATCTACAGATAGCTTGGGAGTAGGGAATAGTTGTGATTGCAGTCCTTTTAAGGACTGGGTTACAGCATTTCCTACGACTTTTATCAGGCAGGTCTGTGCTCTTAAATAGATAGATTGTGGGAGTAAAGACTAATTGTAATTGGAGTCCTTTTCAGGACTAGGTTACATCAGTTCCTATCAGTTTTTGCCAGGCAGGTCTGTGCCAGTGCTGTGCAAGTTTTTTTCACAGCATTTGGCTGAATCTAGCAAAGCTAATCCTTTTTGGCCTATTGCAGAGTGTGTTAGTCAGTGGAGTAGCCTATCTGTGTTGCAAGATATACCACCTGTGTATAGAATACCAATTTTTTTACTGCACCTAGTGAAGTAAAATCTTTTGGGCATAGCATCATTCTATTAGTCCATCTATACTGACCTCCATCAGGTTGCAAATTGAATATAATTTTTTTCTGCATCTAGCTCTGAAAAAATATTGGGCTTCTAGCTGTGTGTGGGATTTGTTCTATTAATCCATCTATACAGACCTCCATCAGGTTGCAAACTGAATATATTTTTTTCTGCATCTACCTCTGAAAAAATATTGGGCTTCTAGCTGTGTGTGGGACTTGTTCTATTAGTCCATCTATACTGACCTCCATCAGGTTGGAAACTGAATATATTTTTTTCTGCATCTACCTCTGAAAAAATATTGGGCTTCTAGCTGTGTGTGGGACTTGTTGTATTAGTCCATCTATACTGACCTCCATCAGGTTGCAAACTGAATATATTTTTTTCTGCATCTACCTCTGAAAAAATATTGGGCTTCTAGCTGTGTGTGGGACTTGTTCTATTAATCCATCTATAAAGACCTCCATCAGGTTGCAAACTGAATATATTTTTTTCTGCATCTACCTCTGAAAAAATATTGGGCTTCTAGCTGTGTGTGGGACTTGCTCTATAAATCCATCTATACAGACCTCCATCAGGTTGCAAACTGAATATATTTTTTTCTGCATCTACCTCTGAAAAAATATTGGGCTTCTAGCTGTGTGTGGGACTTGTTCTATTAATCCATCTATACAGACCTCCATCAGGTTGCAAACTGAATATATTTTTTTCTGCATCTACCTCTGAAAAAATATTGGGCTTCTAGCTGTGTGTGGGACTTGTTGTATTAGTCCATCTATACTGACCTCCATCAGGTTGCAAACTGAATATATTTTTTTCTGCATCTACCTCTGAAAAAATATTGGGCTTCTAGCTGTGTGTGGGACTTGTTCTATTAATCCATCTATACAGACCTCCATCAGGTTGCAAACTGAATATATTTTTTTCTGCATCTACCTCTGAAAAAATATTGGGCTTCTAGCTGTGTGTGGGACTTGTTCTATTAATCCATCTATACAGACCTCCATCAGGTTGCAAACTGAATATATTTTTTTCTGCATCTACCTCTGAAAAAATATTGGGCTTCTAGCTGTGTGTGGGACTTGTTCTATGAATCCATCTATACAGACTTCCATCAGGTTTCAAACTGAATATATTTTTTTCTGCATCTACCTCTGAAAAAATATTGGGCTTCTAGCTGTGTGTGGGACTTGTTCTATTAATCCATCTATACTGACCTCCATCAGGTTGCAAACTGAATATATTTTTTTCTGCATCTACCTCTGAAAAAATATTGGGCTTCTAGCTGTGTGTGGGACTTGTTGTATTAGTCCATCTATACTGACCTCCATCAGGTTGCAAACTGAATATATTTTTTTCTGCATCTACCTCTGAAAAAATATTGGGCTTCTAGCTGTGTGTGGGACTTGTTCTATTAATCCATCTATACTGACCTCCATCAGGTTGCAAACTGAATATATTTTTTTCTGCATCTACCTCTGAAAAAATATTGGGCTTCTAGCTGTGTGTGGGACTTGTTGTATTAGTCCATCTATACTGACCTCCATCAGGTTGCAAACTGAATATATTTTTTTCTGCATCTACCTCTGAAAAAATATTGGGCTTCTAGCTGTGTGTGGGACTTGTTCTATTAATCCATCTATACAGACCTCCATCAGGTTGCAAACTGAATATATTTTTTTCTGCATCTACCTCTGAAAAAATATTGGGCTTCTAGCTGTGTGTGGGACTTGTTCTATTAATCCATCTATACACACCTCCATCAGGTTGCAAACTGAATATATTTTTTTCTGCATCTACCTCTGAAAAAATATTGGGCTTCTAGCTGTGTGTGGGACTTGTTGTATTAGTCCATCTATACTGACCTCCATCAGGTTGCAAACTGAATATATTTTTTTCTGCATCTACCTCTGAAAAAATATTGGGCTTCTAGCTGTGTGTGGGACTTGTTGTATTAGTCCATCTATACTGACCTCCATCAGGTTGCAAACTGAATATATTTTTTTCTGCATCTACCTCTGAAAAAATATTGGGCTTCTAGCTCTGTGTGGGACTTGTTCTATTAATCCATCTATACAGACCTCCATCAGGTTGCAAACTGAATATATTTTTTTCTGCATCTACCTCTGAAAAAATATTGGGCTTCTAGCTGTGTGTGGGACTTGTTCTATTAATCCATCTATACAGACCTCCATCAGGTTGCAAACTGAATATATTTTTTTCTGCATCTACCTCTGAAAAAATATTGAGCTTCTAGCTTTGTGTGGGACTTGTTCTATTAATCCATCTATACAGACCTCCATCAGGTTGCAAACTGAATATATTTTTTTCTGCATCTACCTCTGAAAAAATATTGGGCTTCTAGCTGTGTGTGGGACTTGTTGTATTAGTCCATCTATACTGACCTCCATCAGGTTGCAAACTGAATATATTTTTTTCTGCATCTACCTCTGAAAAAATATTTGGGCTTCTAGCTGTGTGTGGGACTTGTTGTATTAGTCCATCTATACTGACCTCCATCAGGTTGCAAACTGAATATATTTTTTTCTGCATCTACCTCTGAAAAAATATTGGGCTTCTAGCTGTGTGTGGGACTTGTTCTATTAATCCATCTATACAGACCTCCATCAGGTTGCAAACTGAATATATTTTTTTCTGCATCTACCTCTGAAAAAATATTGGGCTTCTAGCTGTGTGTGGGACTTGTTCTATTAATCCATCTATACAGACCTACATCAGGTTGCAAACTGAATATATTTTTTTCTGCATCTACCTCTGAAAAAATATTGGGCTTCTAGCTGTGTGTGGGACTTGTTCTATTAATCCATCTATACAGACCTCCATCAGGTTGGAAACTGAATATATTTTTTTCTGCATCTACCTCTGAAAAAATATTGGGCTTCTAGCTGTGTGTGGGACTTGTTCTATTAATCCATCTATACAGACCTCCATCAGGTTGCAAACTGAATATATTTTTTTCTGCATCTACCTCTGAAAAAATATTGGGCTTCTAGCTGTGTGTCGGACTTGTTCTATTAATCCATCTATACAGACCTCCATCAGGTTGCAAACTGAATATATTTTTTTCTGCATCTACCTCTGAAAAAATATTGGGCTTCTAGCTGTGTGTGGGACTTGTTGTATTAGTCCATCTATACTGACCTCCATCAGGTTGCAAACTGAATATATTTTTTTCTTCATCTACCTCTGAAAAAATATTGGGCTTCTAGCTGTGTGTGGGACTTGTTCTATTAATCCATCTATACAGACCTCCATCAGGTTGCAAATTGAATATAATTTTTTTTTGCATCTAACCCAGCCAATAGTTTTGGCCTAATACCACAGTTTGGCCACTCAGCGCTGCTCGGTTCCCATCCATTGTTTTTTTGTGCAAACAACTCCACAGTTGTGAATTAGTTAACCACCAAAATAAGTGGAAAAAGGCCTGCTGCTGGTGGAAAGGGGAATAGGCGTGTTGGGAAGGGGAAAAAAGGTTGTGTCCGTGGGGTAGGTGTTAAAGCAACAGTAACATCTGCAGAAGAAAGACCATCTTCCAGCCAAAGTAAAATGTCTACTTCTTTTAGCGGACAATGTGATAAGATCCCTTTCTTACGGCCACGCCAATCGCTACAAATTCCAGATGAGGCACAAAAACAGCAGGTGCTTCAACGGATATCAAGTGCTCCTTTAAGTGGGCTCTCCTCCACATCAACTTCAACATCACAAATACTCCAGTCCTCAAAGGTGTCACCCCAATCGCACTTGCTTCCTCACAGCTCCCAAATCTCCAGCTGCCCGTCTGAGTATGAGGTAGAACAGATGGTTGAGTCTGCAGAGCTGTTTACTCATACTATAGCCTGGGAATCAGAGGTCGACTCCAGCGCTTCTGTGAATCCAGACGAGGAAATGATCTGCACTGATGCCCAGAATCTTTATGAGTCGGATCCAGGACCAGACGCAGAAGGTTCTGACCATAATGTAGACCCTCATTCCCAAACTGTAACTCCTGTTGGTGGAGACAATGAGGAAGACGATGATAAGACTCAAATACCTGATTGGAGCGACAACTTTAGTTTTTTGTCAGGGCAGGAACAGGTTGGCTCTGAAGACGACGGGTGTGATAACGCAAAGGGTGATGATGATGAGGTTGGAGATCCCACTTACTGTCAACCCACAGTCAGCCAAGAGATGAGGTCAGCAGAGGAGGTGGAGGAAGATGCTAGTGACGACGAGGTCAGGTTACGCCTTCCTGGACAGAGACGTAGTACTGGAAGCACGTCAACAACTGCATCCTCAAACACAACTCTGCCTCTCACCACAAGTCGTGGTGGCTCTTCAGGTCGCATGGGTGCTAAGCCTTGCATAGCCTGGGCAGTTTTTCAGATCGATAAAGATGACCCAACTCGTGTTATCTGTAACATTTGTCAGCAAAAGCTAAGTAGAGGCCAAAAAATACATAGTTTGAGTACTTCATGCATGAACCGGCACATGGACATGAAGCATAAGTTGCAGTGGGAAGCTCAGTGTGCTACAATGCGGTCTAGCCGGCCGGGCCAACCACCGTCTGCCATATCTTGTGCATCCGCGGCCTCTTCATCCTCTGTGACTGGGGGGACAGCAGTCACACCTGTTTTGGGGCGCAGACCTGCCACCTCTTTACCCGCAACAGCCAGCGTGATTGGCAGGTCATCATTTTCTTTGGAGGTGGTAACACCAGCTGGTGTTGAGCGCTGTCCGACATCGATAGCACCACCTTTGGATCAAGGCAACCTAACATGTCCGCCTGCATCTTCCTCACAGACCGGCAGTTTGCCGGGGACACCCTTATCAACCCCGTGTAAGCACAATAGCCAGCCCTCGGTCCAACAGATGTGGACAAGTAAAAGACCATTTCCTCCTAGCCATGAGAAAGCTAAGAGGTTGAATTTCACCATCTGCAAGCTCTTGGCAACAGAAATGCTGCCTTTCCGCCTGGTGGACACAGAGGATTTTCGAGACCTTATGTCCGTCGCAGTGCCCCAGTACCAGATGCCCAGTCGGCACTACTTCTCAAAGAAAGGTGTGCCTGCGCTCCACCAGCATGTCGCACACAACATCACCGCTTCTTTCAGAAACTCTGTGTGTGACAGGGTGCATTTCACCACAGACACTTGGACGAGTAGGCATGGACAGGGGCGTTACATGTCGCTGACTGGGCACTGGGTAACTATGGTGACAGCAGGACAAGGGGCTGCTGTCCAAGTCTTGCCGTCCCCACGAGTTGTGCGTCAATCCTCTTTATGTCAAAGTTCCTCCACTGCTTCTGCCTCCTCAACCTCCTCTCGGTCTTCCACCTGCACGCAAAGCCTGTCTGGTCATGCCGCAAGCTTTCTAACTGCGCAGAAGGGATCCTGCACACCTCCTTACTATGCTGGCAGTAGGGCTCAACGTCATCAGGCGGTTTTTACATTGAAATGTCTGGGAAATGTGAGTCACACAGCTGAGGAGTTGTGGTCAGCTCTGGAGAACCAATTTCATGAATGGTTGTCTCCACTGGACCTGAAACCAGGGAAGGCCGTGTGCGACAATGCTGCAAACCTGGGTGCGGCCCTTCGCCGGGGCAATGTCACACACGTGCCTTGTATGGCTCACGTGTTGAACCTGGTTGTCCAGCAATTTTTAGCCCACTATCCCAGACTAGATGGCCTTCTGCAGAGGGCATGGTCGCTGTGTGCTCACTACCGCCGTTCGCATCCCGCAGCTCAGCAACTTACATCTCTACAGAAGTCGTTGGGCCTGCCACTTCACCGGCTAAAATGCGATGTGCCTACCCGGTGAAATTCAACTCTGCACATGTTGCAGCGACTGTGGCAGCACCGACAAGCCCTGGTGCAATACGTTCTGACGTATAGCCTGGGCCAACGAGATTCAGAGGTGGGGCAAATCACGCTGGAGGAGTGGTCTCAGATCAGGGACCTATGCACCCTTCTGCACAGTTTTGAAATGGCGACGAAGATGTTTAGTGCTGACGATGCCATTATCAGCATGACTATTCCGGTGATTTACATGCTGGAGCACATGTTAAACAGAATTCGGAGTCAGGTGGTGGCACAAGAGGAGGTGGAGGAAGTAGAGGAGGAGGAGTTGTATGCGGAAGGGCTAACATCTGCAAGGTCCAGACGGTCGGCAGCACCAAGGCGGCAGGCATGTGAGGGTGGGGGAGATGGTTTTACCAGGGCGCATGGTAGCAGCCAAACTAGTGAGGAAGGTGCAGGAGCCCAGGAAGAAGTGGAGGACGAACTGATGGAAGACTCATCAGATGAGGGAGACCTTGATCACATTTCTGTTGTGCGAGGTTGGGGGGAGAGGACAGAGGAAGGAAGCATGATTGTTACCTCGCCACCAACACAACAGGGACTTGGTGCTCCTGGATGCGCAACACACATGAGTACCTTCTTGCTGCACTACCTGCAACATGACCCTCGAATTGTGAGAATTAGAAATAATCCTGACTACTGGGTTGCCACACTGTTAGATCCCTGGTACAAAAGTAAATTTGCAGAAATTATTCCTGCCATAGAAAGGGATGCACGCATGCAGGAGTATCAGCAGAGACTGTTGCAGAATCTTACATGTGCTTTTCCACAAAATACCAGTGGTGCACGTAGTGAATCTCACAGTTCCAACTTGCCAACCGTGGGACCGTCAAGTGTTCAGCACTCAAACCGTAACAGAACCACAGTATCGGCTGGTAACATCAATTTTGCGGAATCATTTCACCACTTTTTTAGCCCATCCTTTGCAAGGCCACAGGAGACAAGAAGTCTGACACATAGTCAACGCCTAGAGACGATGGTACAGGAGTATCTCCAAGTAAACATTGAAGCCACGACTGTGTCACTGGATCCTTGCTCTTTTTGGGCTTCCAATCTGGATAAATGGCCGGAGCTAGCCACTTACGCCTTGGAGATCTTGTCATGCCCCGCAGCCAGCGTTCTGTCTGAACGTGTGTTCAGCGCTGCTGGTGGTGTGCTGACAGATAAGCGCACGCGGCTCTCCACTGATAATGTAGACAGACTCACGTTCATAAAGATGAACAAATCATGGATCCGAAACGACTTTTCTACCCCTGTGTCATCCTGGGGAGAGTAAAAGCTTGATGATTGGTTAAAATCACCCTACCAACCGTTTTAAGCTTTCAAATAACTAATCATGTTTATCTGTATCTTGGCTGGAAAATAATTTGGGCTTTGTAGCAGTGTGCAGCACTGATTCTATTAGGCCATCTATAATAAGCTCCACCAGATTTAAAATTACTAATCATGTTTATCTGTATCTTGACTGGAAAATAATTTGGACTTTGTAGCAGTGTGCAGCACTGATCCTATTAGGCCATCTATACTAAAGCTTCACCAGATTTAAAATTAATAATAATTTTTAGCTGCATCTAGCCCGGAAAATAATTTTGGGGCTCCGAGATGCGCAAGACACATAAGTGCCTTCTTGCTGCACTACCTGCAGCATGACCCTCATATTGTCAGAATTCGAAGTAATCATGACTACTGGGTTGCCACACTCTTAGATCCCCCAAACTTTTCGATCAACCTTTTCATTTTAATAAAGACCAAAAAAATGGTCATTTTTGAAATTATAAGCATTAGCAGGTTGTTAGAAACTGAAATCAAACAGTTTTCAACTCAAAACTTTATTCTAGGTGATGTTACATTTTCACATAGGACCCCTTGTTCGAAAGGAGCTTCTGAACTCTCTCGTCCATTGAATTTGTCAGGTTTTGGATGGTTTCTGCTTCAATTGTTTTGCATGAGGACAGAATACCCTCCCAGAGCTGTTGCTTAGATGTGAACTGCCTCCCGCCATCATAGACACTCCTTTTAATGATGCTCCAAAGGTTCTGAATGGGGTACAGGTCAGGGGAGCATGGGGGTCACACCATAAGTTTGTCCCCTTTTATGCCCATATCAGCCAGAGATGCAGATGTTTTATGTGCAGCATGAGATGGTGCATTATCATGCAGAAAAATGATCTTGCTGTGAAATACACGGTTCTTCTTCTTGAACCATGGCAGGAAGTGCTGTTTGAGAAAATCCACATACATTATGGAGTTCATCTTTAGCGCCTTCAGGGATCCTAAAGGGGCCGACAATCTCTCTCCCCATGATTCCAGCCCAAAACATTACTCCACCTCCTCCTTGTTGGCGCTGTAGCCGTGTTTGCGTGGGGTGTCCATCAACCAGCCATCCTCCACTCCATCCATCTGGACCATCGAGCGCTGCACGGCACTCATCCGTGAACAAAACAGTTTTGAAATCAGTCTTCATGTAATGTTTGGCCCACTGGAGCCGTTTCTGCTTGTGTGAAGTGGATAGAGGAGGTCGACAGGATGGCGTATGCACAGCTGCAAACCTCTGAAGGACCCTGCATCTTGTTGTTCGGGGGACGTTGGAGGCACAAGCAGCTTCAAAAACTTGTCTGCTGCTATGACAAGGCTTTTTTGCCGCTGCTCTTTCAACCTGACGTAATTGCCTGTAGGAAAGAGTCCTCAATTTGCCCTTATCAGCACGCACACGTGTGTACTGTGAATCAGCTACATACTTCTTGATTGCCAAGACACTTCATCCTGATCATCGCACAATGTTGATTGTAGTCATGCCTTGACCTAAACACTCCACAATTTGTTGCTTCTCAGCAGCCGACATATCCTTTTTCTTTCCCATTTTGGCAGAAAATGTAGGCTGCTTAATAATGTGAGACAGCCTTCTTAAGTAGTCTTGCCTTTCATTGGACACACCTGCCAAACTAATTAGCACAGGTGTCTGCAATTGCTTACAGTGATATAAAGAGCCCTGACACACATCACCATCAATGAGTTTAACTGACAAACAAACAAATTCTTCCCTTATCACTCCTAAACACTTTTTGCATAATAATTTGGAACGCAGTGTACATGTGCTTTTCCACAAAACACCAGTGGTTCACGTAGTGAATCTTACAGTTCTAACTTGCCAACCGTGGTCTGTATGGAGTTGTTCAATAAAGGGCCCAAAATTAAGATAACATAGATGGGAGAGGTCTCTATGAATAGGAATTCCTAAGTATTTGATACCCTGTGAGGGCCAGGCAAAGGGAAAGTTGGACTGGATGGAATCCTATATGGATTTGGGGAGGGAGACATCGAGGGCCTCAGACTTCGCTGCATTGATTTTAAAATTTGACCATGTAACAAATTGATCTATTTCAGCCATAACAGCATGGATGGATATATGTGATTGAGTGATATATACTAGGACATCATCAGCAAATAGAGAGCACTTGTACTCGGTGCCTCCCACCTCAATCCTCCTAATATTGGGGTTATGGCGAATTGATGAGAGCAGGTGCTCCGTCACTAGGATGTATTAGAGAGGGGACAGAGAACATCCCTGCCTTGTCCCATTGGTGATTGTGAAAGGTGATGAAAATGTTCTGATGCACCCCCTGGGCCTTGGGACACCCGGAGCCGGACCCTTTTTGGTGGATGCTGGTGGTTGTAGTCTTCGTGGTGGCGACCCGGTTCCGTGGCTCAGGGTGGTCAAACCAGTGGCGGAACTATTTATGTGGTTTTGATGTTTAAATGTACGACTACGCCACCCGTGGATTGCGGTCAGAGTGAACCGCCGCTGCAGGGCAGACCGCTGAGGCTGGTGTTGTGGGTGCAGCAGAGCGTAGCATAACTCCCCACGGGAGGAGTATAGCCTCAGGGCAGTGTATGCAGAGGATGGGGGTGATGGTGCAGGGCAGCAGCAGTAACGACACGGAGTCAGTGATGCAGTCCAGGGCCTTTACTCACAGTTCTTATTATCCAGACCACGTCTGCAGGTAACGGCTGCCCACGTCGTACTGTGCTCACCAGGTGAGGGGCTCAGACAACTCCCAGATAACTTTGGAGCGCTTCACAGGACCCCCTTTGTGTGTCCTTTGTCTGGCCTTTCTTACCAACCCTTCTGTCCGGCTGCCTCGGGCCTCCTCTTGGTAAACTTGGCGCCAGTTTCCCTGACCCTATGTGGTGCCTTCCTAGCGGGTGTAGCGAGGGGCTGCGCCACATAAAATGTCACAGCCTCCGGTTTCTAGCTGAGGGTCGTTTCCTGCCTCCACTAGTTTCGGGGACCGGTCTCCCCCTTTGGCCTGACCCCTCCACGCAGGTGGATTCGGGCGTGCGGTGGCGACTCGCCCGTCCGCACCCCTGGGATCCCTTCATTCCTCGTTCCTGGAGCCTTCTCCGCTCCTCTTCCTTCCTTCTCCCTCTTCCAGGCCTGGGCCTCTGTTACTAGGCCCGCCTCCGGAGCAGAGCTCATGCAGAGCCCCTGCTCCCTGCCACTTCTGCTCAGACTTCTCTGCACTGAACTAAGATGGTGCCCACCTTTTATACTCCCTTCTCAATGCACCCAGGAACTGCTTCCTCCCTGCTCCTGCACTACAGGGTTCCCCTTCCTCAGTGTTCCCTCCCCCCACTCCAGCCAGGGACAGGGACTGTCGTGCCCATCTCAGAGGCATATTGGTCGCCCTGCCCCACGGCAATGTGGTGTAATGCATGCAGGTGTCGGGTCCTGATCCACACTCCATCCTTACCTGAGAGTGAGATATCACACCTCTGGGTGAGGTGCAATACCTCTGTAGCAACCGAGCCCTCAGGGTGCTACAGTTCCATTTATCTTCAGCCTAGGTGACGTATTGTGATACAGGGCCGTGATTTTGGCTATAAAAGGGTCCCCTAGACCCCTACCCCAAGCTTTTTAAGAGAATCGTATATGGCGTGCCAGGAGACTCTATGGAATGCTTTCTCAGCATCCAACGAGAGTATCTAATTACAAATTTTTAACTGCATCTAGCCCAGGAAATACTGTGCCTAGTAGCAGTGTCTGCTAGTCAGCGGATTATCCCGGCTGTTAAGCAAGCTACACCACCTGTAGTTTAGACACTTAATTTTTTCAAAGGAAATGCTTCGGGACCATGGGATACTCAGTGAAGAGCATCAGGAGGCACCCCAAGGCATAGGGGCTGGGACTGGCAGTAGGATGCCTTGCGGTGGACAGCCGAGCTCGATCCTTATAAAAGCTTTTTAACTGCAGCAGCTTTAGTGGACGCTACTGGAGCTGGAATTACGCGGCTGGTGGCATGAGACTTGCCCTCCAATAGATCCTTGTAAATGGATTTAAAGTGTATTCATTCAAATTAGAGAGACAATTTAAATTAAAAAGCTTAGAGCTGCCTCCACCACAGGGGGGCTCGCTCGACCCACCAGCGGACAGGCACCAGTATTGGGAGAGGGGGGCTGGCCATCAGGGTTCACCGCGGCTCTGGCACAAACCCGGCGACACGGAGGTGGCACGGGCAGGAGCGGACTGGCCATGTCGGCTTCTCACTTTTTGGATTTTAGAAGGGCATGACATGCCTATATCTGTGTCTCCCCCTCCTTTTACTCCTCCACCTCTTTTATTTTCGCATGACTATATGCACTTGTCACTTTCCCATGTGTTAGTTATGTCTTCTGAGCAGTTTGTCAGCTTTTGGACACCTTTGACGGTGTTTTCTATGTGTTTCTATGTGTTTTTGTTTGCCTGCCATTGGTTTTAACGGTGTTCGAAGGTGTTCGACGAACAGTTCGACGAACAGTTCGGCGAACACACGGGTGTTCGACGAACCGAACCGAACTCGAACACTACGGGGGTGGCTCAACACTAGTGAAGATACCCAAAGGATTTTGGGTCGCAATATAGTGCCCTGTGTCATAAAGCTGGATTTGCATCCTAGGTCATGAGTCTTCCAGCAGGACAAGGACCCCAAACATACTTCAAAAAGCACCCAGAAATGGATGGAAACAAAGCACTGCAGAGTTCTGAAGTAGTAATACCAGCTCCAGTAGCGTCAAGTCTTCCATCACTACCTCTTGCATACAGAAGCTGTAGAAAACTGCGAATGACACATTAAATCATTCAATTTTGTTAACTTTGATTAATTTCTGTCAAATTTGAAAAATTTCTGCCAACTTCTATGAAATTCTGTCAACTATGATACATTTCTATCAACTCATGATTAATTTCTGAGTACAGATAACCGTAAAAATGATGAATCGGTCAATGAGTGTATGGAAAGAATCAATCTAGTTATTGACTGTGGAAGAGATTTATGCGACCAGAATGAATACTCATTTCCAGCAGATGTTACCACCTAGCACCTGTCCCTATTCTAAATGCTGGTAACAGCGCTATCAATAGGGAATAGAATTTTTTTTTTGTTTGCTTGCAGTAGCAAAAGTATAAGGCAATAATCCCTATCTGGATACTTGTAATACGCTATGCATAGTGCTATAGCTCACCTGTACACGAATCGCAGATAAGAGAGGTAATATTGTAGAATAAAAAATAGATTTTAACTGGCTTCAAATAGTTTTTTTTGGTATATGGTAGCACCAAACTGTGGAGGAACTTTAATAAACTTTGATGTACTTTGATGAATTTCTGAGTACAGATCACCGTAAGAATTATGAATCGGTCAATGAGTGTATGGAACAAATCAATCTCGTTATGGACTGTGGAAGAGATGTATGCAACCAGAATGAACACTCATTTCCAGCAGAACAGATGTTACAATCTAGCACCTGTCCCTATTCTAAATGCCGCTAACAGTGGTATCAATAGGGAATATAATAGATTTTTTTTTTGTTTGGATGTAGCACCAAGGAGTATAAGGCAATAATCCCTGTCTGGATGCATGTAAGACGCTATCCATGGTGCGATAGCTCATCCATACATGACTTGCAGATAAGAGAGGTAATATTGTAGAAAAAACAATCAATTTGAATTGGCCTTCCCATTATTAAGGAGTGGGTCTCCTATACTGTTATTGCATATTCAGTTAGTGCAAGAGCTGTCAAAATTTAGGACGCACTCTAATATCAATTTGAATAGACGTAGTGAAGGGCCTCAGAAAAATTGTATTAAAATTTTTTCAAGAAGTGGGTCTCTTATATTGTTATTGCATACACAGTAAGTGCAGAGGTCTGTCAAAAATTAAGACGCACTCCAATACGAATTTGAAGAGATGTAGTGAAGGGCCTCAGTCAATTTTTTTTCCCATTATTGAGGAGTGGATCTCCTAGACTGTTATTGCGTATGCAGTAAGTGCAAGAGCTGTCAAAAATTAGGATGCACTCCAATACCAACTTGAAGAAACGTAGTAAAGGTCCTCAGAAAAGTTGTATTAAAAATAATTAAGGAGTGGGTCTCCTATACTGTTATTGCGTATGCAGTAAGTGTAAGGTCTGCCAAAAATTTGGACACACTCCAATACCAATTTGAAGAGACGTAGTGAAGGGCCTCAGAAAAATTGTATTAAAAATTATTAAGTAGTGGGTCTCCTATGCTGTGATTGCGCATGCAGTAAGTGCAGAGGGCTGTCAAAAATTAGGACGCACTCCAATACTAATTTGAAGAGATGTAGTGAAGGGCCTCAGTCAATTTTTTTTCCCATTATTGAGGAGTGGATCTCGTAGACTGTTATTGAATATGCAGTAAGTGCAAGAGCTGCAAAAATTAGGACGCACTCCAATACCAATTTGAAGAAACGTAGTGAAGGGCCTCAGAAAAATTGTATTAAAAATTATTAAGGAGTGGGTCTCCTATACTGTTATTGTGTATGCAGTAAGTGCAAGGGCTGCCAAAAATTAGGACGCACTCCAATACCAATTTGAAGAGACACAGTGAAGGGCCTCAGAAAAATTGTATTAAAAATTATTAAGGACTGGGTCTCCTATACTGTTATTGCATATACAGTAAGTGGAAGGGCTGTCAAAAATTAGGACGCACACCATTGCCAATTTGAAGAGACGTAGTGGAGGGCCTCAGTCAATATCTTTTTTCCCCATTATTAAGGAGTGGGTCTACTAAAATGGTAATGGCCATGCACTAAGTGCATGGGCTGAAAAACATTTACCCATTGGGGGTATACATATATATTTTATAGGATGTTGGAGATAGGCCTCTAAAAATAGTTCTTTGAGGCACCATAAACACCCTTAAAAAAATTATGTGGGTGTTGCCTGATAATCACCCTGTTTATATGGTGGTGGAGGATGAGGAGAAGGAGAAGGAGGACGTTATAAAATAGACTAAATCCTGAAGCGTATACCCATGTATAGGTGTTAAGGGGTGCATTGGAATAGACCCCCCCAAAAAACTCACTGGATTTGAGTTTATGTTCCGCTGCTATCATCTGGTGTTGTTGAGAAGTCTGGCCCAATCCAGCCCATGTTCATTTTGATAAGAGTCAGCCTGTCAGCATTTTTAGCTGACGGGTGGATGTGCCTATCAGTTGTCATACCCCCAGGGGCACTAAAAACCCACTCTAACAAAATGCTAGTGACAGGGCTGGCAAGGAACTCCAAGGCGTAGAGAGACTGTTCATTTCACATGTTCAGCTTGGATACCCAATAGTTGTAAGGCACAGAAGAATCGTGGAGGACACTGGAACGGTCACCAAGATACTCCTTCAGCATCTTCCAAAACTTTTCCCTCCTTGTCAGATTGCCCCGCGCATCAGGGCCTGGACGCTGGGAGGGTCTTGGAAAACTGTCCCAGACCTTTGACAATTTTCCTCTGCCTCTGCTGCATTTGGTTTCTGTCTCCCTCGCCTGTACTCCTTGGTTGTCCAAGAAACTGTGACCTCTGCCACTAGCATTGTCAAATGGGAATTTTTTTAACAATTCTTCAACAAGGGCCTTCTGGTACTGCAACATTTTATTAGACCTCTCCTCCACGGGAAGGAGAGATAGAAAGTTCTCCTTGTAGCGTGTGTCTAGAAGTGTGACCAACCAGTAATTACTCTTGCCCAAAATGCATACAACGCGAGGGTCATGGGAAAGGCAGCGGAAATTAAACTCAGCCATTTGTGCTAGACTGCCAACACCCAAGACTTCCCTTTCCCAGCCAAGAAGACGACTGTCCATGTTCTTCTCCTCATCCACCTCCAAGTCCTCCTCCTCGTCCTCACTCTCCTCCCCCTCTTCAGACGGTATGAATGTGGTGTGGGTAATACCATCTGTAGCACAGGAAACCAGCTCCTGTTCCCCCTCATCCTTCTCCTCATTATCATCCAATCCACATTGAGATGAAATGAGGCTGGGCTGTGTAGCATCACCCTGTATAGTTCTTTGATCCATCTCATCGTGCTCCACATGCAAAGCCTCTTTAATTGTGAGCAGCGAGCGTTTCAGTAGGCAGAGAAGCGGAATGTTGACGCTAATTATGCTAATTATGCTGTCATCGACGCTCACCATCTTGGTGGAGTCCTCAAAGTTTTGGAGAACTTTGTTAGACATCCATGCCCAATCATCAGCCCTTATGTGCAATGGCTGACCAGAATACCGACGGTCGTGTTGAAGGTGGAACTCAACAACTGCCCTCTGCTGCTCACAAATCCTTCCCAACATATGCAACATTGAGTTCCAACGTACAGTGATATTGCACACCAGTCAGTGAGCTGAAAGCTGCAAACGCTGCTGAAGCACTGCCAGTGCCATGGAAGATGTAGCTGGATTTCGGAAATGGGCACATACGTGGCGTACTTTCACAAGCTGCTCAAGCAGATCAGGGTAGGTTTTGAGATACCGCTGAACCACTAAGTTAAGCACATGGGCCAGGCAAGGTTCATGTGCAAGGTTGTCGAGTTTCAGAGCCGCCACCAGGTTCCGGCCATTGTCATACATGACCATGCCTGGTTGTAGGTTCAGCGTTGAGAGCCACAGATCTGCCTGCTCTGTTACAGCTTTCAATAACTCTGCAACAGTGCGTGGTTAGTCACCTAAGCAGATTAGCTTCAGCAGAGCCTGGTGCCGCTTGGCCGAGGCAGTGCTGCAGTGCTTCCAGCTTGCAACTGATGTGGTTGTGGCACCCTGCTAATGCAGGTACCACAGGACCCAAAAGGGTGCATGGACGGACTTCTCCACAAGAGGCCCTCATTACATAACAGACACCTCCACCCTTCCACCTGATACCACCAGAGGGAGCCTGTTAGGCATATATATATATTGGAGTGTGGAGTTAGGCAGTCAGTGTGTGATGGCACAGAGATCAGTGAAGAAGCAGCATGTGAGCTGCTGTTATGATCTGCAACAAGAACTAAGTAAAGATAGGGGAAGCTGTCCCTACAATAGGACTAAGCTGAATCCCTACGATGTAGCGGGCTGTCTGTTCCTAATGAACAGACCCGCCTTCATCCTCGGCTTGTCTGAACGAAGACTTATAAAATTAAGGGAGGGGTCCCTAAAAGAACTAAGGACTGGGACAAAAATGAGACACCTCCTAAACAGAAATTTTTGTAGAACACATAAGACAAACTGACAAAAAGTACTAGAGGTCCCAGAGGACCAAGCAAACTGACAGAGATAGGCACCGAAGCACCAGGCTAGCAAAACAGTCAAACAACACTGAAGTCCAGCAAAGCCAGAAGGGCGGAGCTGGAATATATAGGCAGATGGTCACGTGGCCGCAAAACACAAGAGAGAAAAAGCTAACAGGAGGGTTCTAACAGTATCCCTTCTTTTATGAGGATCCTCCGGATCCTCCAGGCCCAGGCCTATCCAGAAACCTCCTGTGGAAAGCTTTAACGAGCCTAGGAGCAGAGACATCATCCATGCTTACCCAGGAGTTGTCTTCGGGACCGAAACCCTTCCAGGAGACAAGATATTGTAATCTCCCTCTATGCCATCTAGAGTTCAAGATACGCAAAATTTCATATTCGCCGTCTTCCACCACAGGAGGAACTGTGACAGTGACGTCCCTATCAGATACGTCAGCCTTTTTCAACAAGGAAACATGAAACACAGGATTAATCTTCCAGGAAGTAGGGACATCCAACCTAACAGCAGACTAGTTAACAACCTGAAGCACTTTAAATGGACCCACAAACTTAGGACCAAATTTTTTAGAGGGAATCCTCAACAGCAGGTTCTTCGAGGACAACCAAACCATGTCACCCACAGTAAACAAAACCTCTTTACGTTTCCTGTCAAAATACTTCTTGGACTTTTTGTTAGCCTCTTGAAGGTTACAACGTACATTAGTCCAAACTCTCTGCAAATTACCGGAAAAATTCTCCTCCTCCGGCACGGCCGACCCCAATTTGGAGAACGAACCAAAAGACGGATGTCTCCCAGTGCAACAAAAAAAAGGAGAACACCCAGCAGAGGAGGATGTATGATTGTTAAGAGCAAATTCTGCGAGAGGCAGAAACTCAGACCACACCTCTTGATTGTCCACCACAAAACAAAGCAAAAGCTGTTCAACATCCTGGTTCTTTCTCTCAGTCTGTCCATTAGACTCAGGATGATAACAAGACAAAAATGACAAATGGACTCCCAACCTGGCACAAAAAGCACGCCAAAAGAGAGCCACAAACTGAGGTCCTCTATCAGAAACAATATCCGTGGGAACGCCATGGAGCTTGACAATCTCCTTAGCGAGTGTCTTGGCGCAGGGCAACTTAATGAATGGAACCAAATGAGACATCTTACTAAAACGGTCCACGACCACCCAGATGACAGTAAAACCCTCGGACACAGGAAGATCAGTAATAAAATCCATAGTGAGATGCGTCCAAGGCGCACTAGGAACCTCCAGAGGGCAAAGCAACCCTGCAGCAGGAGTATGTGAAGCCTTTGACCTAGAGCACACAGTACACTGACGCACCCACTTGATGACTTCCTTCTGCCATCCAGGCCACCAAAAACTTCAACTGATCAGTCTTTTAGTCTCCGAAATTCCTGGATGACCTGCCAAGAGAGACTCATGACACTCCACAAACAAATCTCTCCTAAAGGCTCTAGGCACGAACAACCTCCCATGGAGCATCATCTTGAGCTTTCAGAATCCCATTCTCCAAAACGGAGTCCAAAGCCGCCACCACAACTCCTTTCTGTAAAATGCTCTCCTCCTCCTCAGCACCGACCATAGGAGAGAAGCTGCGAGATAAAGCATCGGCTTTAACATTCTTAGTACCAGGGATATAGGTAACAGAAACTGAGAAAAAAAAAGTGCCCACCTAGCTTGACGGGCATTCAAGCGCTTGGCAGCATCCAGATAGATCAAATTCTTATGATCTGTGAAAACCTGAATAGGAAATCTAGCACCTTCCAAAAAATGATGTCAATGTTCAAACGCGAGTTTAATAGCCAGCAACTCCCGATTTCCAACATCATAATTCAGTTCGGTTTCCGAAATTTTTTTCGAAAAGAAGGCACAAGGATGTACTCCACCCTTGTTCTCCTGAGACAAAACTGCTCCGACCCCCACCGATGAAGCATCGACCTCGACCAAGAAAGGCTTGGTCTCATCAGCCTGCATAAGAATAGGGGCAGAACTGAACCTCTCTTTGAGATATTCAAATTCTTCAATGGCCTCAGTAGTCAACTGGGCCGTATTCGCACCTTTCCTGGTGAGATCGGATAGAGAATTAACAATTACAGAAAAATTCTTAATGAATTTCCTGTAATAATTGGCAAATCCCAAAAATCTCTGTATAGATTTCAAACCAATAGGCCTAGGCCATTCCTGCACAGCCTGAACCTTCACAGGGTCCATCTCAAAGCCTTCGCTGGAGACAATGTAGCCCAAAAAACTAATTTTCTGCACAGCGAACTCACATTTCTCCAGCTTAGCAAAGAGTGAATTATCACCCAATAACTAGTGTTGAGCCACCCCCGTAGTGTTCGGGTTTGGTTCCGTTCGTCGAACACCGGGATGTTCGAGGAACTGTTCGTCGAACTGTTCGTCGAACACCTTAGAACACCGTCGAACACCGTTAAAACCAATGGCAGGCAAACAAAAACACATAGGAACACATAGAAAACACCTTCAAAGGTGTCCAAAAGCTCACAAACTGCTCAGAAGACGCTTTCTTTAAAAAAGCCGGCCGGCAATTCAGCAGCGGCATACACCGGTACCCGACAATTTAGACATGAAGGAATAGAGCATCACACATAGATTAGATCAAAAAAATATAATAGTGTTTTCGTGCACCGTCTCTTTAAAAAAGCCGGCCGGCAATTCAGCAGCGGTACCCGACAATTTATAACAGACAGAATAGAGCTTCACACATAGATTAGATAGATAGAAACATGTCAGTCACATATATATGAAGTACTGTGACAGTGTTGCTTACTGTACTTGTCATTTACTGCAAAGGATTTATTAAAAAAAATAATAGTGTTTTCATGCACCGTCTCTTTAAAAAAGCCGGCTGGCAATTCAGCATCTGTACCCAACAATTTAGAATAGAAGGAATAGAGAATCACACATAGATTAGATAGATAGAAACATGTCAGCCACATATATACGAAGTACAGTGACAGTGTTGCTTACTGTAATTGTCATTTAGTGTAAAGGATTTATCAAAAAAAATAATAGTGTTTTCATGCACCGTCTCTTTAAGAAAGCCGGCCGGCAATTCAGCATCTGTACCCGACAATTTATAACAGACAGAATAGAGCTTCACACATAGATTAGATAGATAGAAACATGTCAGTCACATATATAATAAGTACAGTGATAGTGTTGGTTACTGTACTTGTCATTTAGTATTAAAATAAAGGATTTATTATTAAAAAAAATTGGCGTGGGGTTCCCCGTAATTTTAGTCTCTAGCAGAGGTTAAGCAGACAGCTGGGGCAGATGTTTGAAGCCTGGGAAGGGGGTAATACCCACGGAGCTTCCCAGGCTACTAATATCAGCCCCCAGCTGAATACCTAGCCTTTACTAGCTATTAAAATGGAGGACCCCCCCCAAAAAAATGACGTGGGGTCCCCCCTAATTTAATAGCTAGCAAAGGCTAGGCAGACAGCTGGGGGCTGATATTAATAGCCCAGGAAGGGAGCCATGAATATTGGCCCCCTCCCAGGCTAGAAACACCAGCCGTCAGCCGCCCCAGAAATGGCGCATCCATAGGATGCGCCAATTCTGGCACTTAGCCTCGCTCTTCCACGCTGCCCTGGTGCGGTGGCAGTGGGGTAATAGGGCTGGGGTTGATGTCAGCTTATAATGCCAGCTGACATCAAGCCCAGGTTAGTAATGGAGAGGCGTCTATAAGACACCCCCATTACTAACCCCATAGTCAAAGTTAAAAAAAAAACACAAACACCCAGAATAAAGTCCTTTAATTGAAATAAAGACACAATTCTTTATTGTTCTAAATTAAACCATACTTACCATCATGCCCAATCCAGCTGAAGCCAACGATCTCCTGCAATAAAAGAAAAATAATAAAGCAACCTCATCCTTACCTTTCCATGGTTCCCAGGACAGCTTCAGCTCTGCTACATCGAGATGACAAGCTGGACCGCAGCAGAACGCTGCCATCCAGCTTGCCATGCCGCACACACTGAGAAGCGCAGGCATGCTTGCGCTCCTCAGTGTCTGACTGTGACGCCCTATATTTGTGTCCAGTCAGGTACAGCAGGCAGGAACGGGCTGCCCCCAACCACCAGCTGCCTATTTGTACCTGGCCAGACACAACAATATAGGGAAGCCCTTTTTTAAAAAAATTATTTCATGAAATAATTTAAAAAAAATTGACGTGGGGCTTCGCACTATATTTGTGTCCAGCCAGGTACAGCAGGCAGGGACGGGCTGCCCCCAACCACCAGCTGCCTATTTGTACCTCGTTGGACACAACAATATAAGGAAGCCCTTTTTTTCTTAATTATTCCATGAATTTCATGAAATAATTTAAAAAAAAAATGCGTGGGGCTTCGCCCTATTTGTGTGTCCAGCCAGGTACAACTAGGCAGCTGGGAGCTGGAATCTGCAGCGCAGGGAGGCCCAAGCTTTCTGGGCCCCACCCGCTGCAAATTGCAGTCCGCAGCCGCCCCAGAAAATGGCGCGTTCATAGAAGCGCCATCTTCTGGCGCTGTACCCAACTCATCCACGGCCCTGGTGCGGTGGCTCACTGGGTAATAAAGGGGTTAAGGCCAGCTTGGCATTATCAGCTGGCCCTAAGCCCGAAATTCATGGGGTCACGCCAATATTAGACATGACCACCATGAATTTCTAGTAAAGTATTTAAAAAAACACAACACCCAGAATAAAGTCCTTTAATTTAAATAAACACACAATTCTTTATTGTTCTAAATTAAACCATACTTACCATCACGCCCATTCCAGCTGAAGCCAATGTCTTCTGCAATAAAAGTAAAATAATTAAGCAACCTCATCCTTACCTTTCCATGGTTCCCACGACAGCTTCAGCTCTGCTACATCGAGATGACAGGCTGGACCGCAGCAGAAAGCTGCCATCCAGCCTGTCATCCCGCGGACACTGAGAAGCGCAGGCATGCTTGCGCTCTGCAGTGTCTGGCTGTGACGGCATAAAGATGAGACGAGTTCATGTCCAATGAACTCGGCGCACCTCATGCACGTCACTGACAGCGTGGGAGAATTCTCCTGCACTCAGCACTTCAGCGTGAAAATTCTCCCACGCTGTCAGTGACGTACATGAGGTGAGCTGAGATCATTGGACATGAATGAGCTCACCTCATGCACGTCACTGACAGCGTGGGAAAATTCTCCTGCACTCAGCGCTTCAGCGTGAGAATTTTCCCACGCTGTCAGTGACGTGCATGAGGTGAGCTCATTCATGTTCAATGAACTCAGCTGACCTCATGTACGTCACTGACAGCGTGGGAGAATTTTCACGCTGAAGTGCTGAGTGCAGGAGAATTCTCCCACGCTGTCAGTGACGTGCATGAGGTGCGCCGAGTTCATTGGACATGAACTCGTCTCATCTTTATGCCGTCACAGCCAGACACTGCAGAGCGCAAGCATGCCTGCGCTTCTCAGTGTCCGCGGGATGACAGGCTGGATGGCAGCTTTCTGCTGCGGTCCAGCCTGTCATCTCGATGTAGCAGAGCTGAAGCTGTCGTGGGAACCATGGAAAGGTAAGGATGAGGTTGCTTTATTATTTTTCTTTTATTGCAGGAGATCGTTGGCTTCAGCTGGAATGGGCGTGATGGTAAGTATGGTTTAATTTAGAACAGTAAAGGAGTGTGTCTTTATTTCAATTAAAGGACTTTATTCTGGGTGTTTGTGTTTTCTTTTAACTTTGACTATGGGGTTAGTAATGGGGGTGTCTTATAGACGCCTCTCCATTACTAACCTGGGCTTGATGTCAGCTGGCATTATAAGCTGACTTCAACCCCAACCCTATTACCCCACTGCCACCGCTACAGGGCAGTGGGAAGAGCGAGGCTAAGTGCCAGAATTGGCGCATCCTAAGGATGCGCCATTTCTGGGGCGGCTGACGGCTGGTGTTTCTAGCCTGGGAGGGGGCCAATATTCATGGAACCCTTCCTGGGCTATTAATATCAGCCCCCAGCTGTCTGCCTAGCCTTTGCTAGCTATTAAAATAGGGGGGACCCCACGTCATTTTTTTGGGGGATCCCCCATTTTAATAGCTAGTAAAGGCTAGGTATTCCGCTGGGGGCTGATATTAGTAGCCTGGGAAGCTCCGTGGGTATTACCCCCTTCCCAGGCTTCAAACATCTGCCCCAGCCATCTGGTTAACCTCCGCTAGAGCCTAAAATTATGGGGATCCCCACGCCAATTTTTTTTTAAATAAATCCTTTATTTTAACACTAAATGACAAGTACAGTAATCAACACTGTCACTGTACTTCATATATATGTGACTGACATGTTTCTATCTATCTAATCTATGTGTGATTCTCTATTCCTTCTATTCTAAATTGTCGGGTACAGATGCTGAATTGCCGGCCGGCTTTTTTAAAGAGACGGTGCATAAAAACACTATTATTTTTTTTTAATAAATCCTTTACACTAAATGACAAGTACAGTAAGCAACACTGTCACTGTACTTCATATATGTGTGACTGACATGTTTCTATCTTTCTAATCTATATGTGATTCTCTATTCCTTCTATTCTAAATTGTCGGGTACAGATGCTGAATTGCCGGCCGGCTTTTTTAAAGAGACAGTGCATGAAAACACTATTATTTTTTTTAATAAATCCTTTATACTAAATGACAAGTACAGTAAGCAACACTGTCACTGTACTTCATATATATGTGACTGACATGTTTCTATCTACCTAATCTATGTGTGATTCTCTATTCCTTCTATTCTAAATTGTTGGGTACAGATGCTGAATTGCCGGCTGGCTTTTTTAAAGAGACGGTGCATGAAAACACTATTATTTTTTTTAATAAATCCTTTACACTAAATGACAAGTACAGTAATCAACACTGTCACTGTACTTCATATATATGTGACTGACATGTTTCTATCTATCTAATCTATGTGTGAAGCTCTATTCTGTCTGTTATAAATTGTCAGGTACCGCTGCTGAATTGCCGGCCGGCTTTTTTAAAGAGACGGTGCATGAAAACACTATTATTTTTTTTGATAAATCCTTTACACTAAATGACAAGTACAGTAAGCAACACTGTCACTGTGCTTCTTATATGTGTGACTGACATGTTTCTATCTATCTAATCTATGTGTGAAGCTCTATTCTTTCGGTTCTAAATTGTCGGGTACCGGTGTATGCCGCTGATGAATTGCCGGCTTTTCATGTTTCACTGTTGGCACTGTTCCCATGGATTTGGGCAATCACTGTAATGCCACAACCACCATGGCTGTGGCATTACAGTGAGTGGCAGACAATCCCTGCATGATTGGTGCTCTAAATAGCGCCAGACATGCAGGACACGCTTTTGGTGCACGAACAGTTATCGAACATAACCTCGAACAGCCGAATTTTTTGCAAATCGTTCGGGTTCGTCGAACAACTCGAACACCGCCTAAAACAGCTCGAATTTGAGATTGGCGAACAGTTCTAGTCGAACACCGCTCATCTCTACCAATAACTGCAAAACTTCACGTACACTCTGCCAATGGGACTCCAGATCTGGTGAATAAATCAAAATGTCATCCAAATACACAACCACATTCTTACCAATCAGAGGTCTCAGGATGTCATTAATAAGGTTCTGAAAATATGCAGGTGCATTGGTAAGACCAAAAGGCATCACCAGATTCTCAAAATGACCTACTGGAGTGTTAAAAGCAGTTTTCCATTCATCACCCTCCTTCACAAGTAACAAATTGTATGCCCCCCGGAGATCAATTTTGGAGAACCACTTGGCTCCCACTAACTGGTTAAACAAGTCAGGAATTAACGGTAATTGGTAGGAATTGCATACGGTAATTTTATTAATTTCACGAAAATCCAGACATGGACGTAAACCGCCGTCCTTTTTTTAACAAAGAAGAATCCAACTGCCACAGGTGACTTAGAAGGTCTAATGTGACCAGCAGCCAGGCTAGTCTGTATGTACTCCTCCAAGGCCTTTCTTTCAGGGATAGTCAGATTTAACAAGCGACTTTTGGGAAGAGTAGCACCCGGAACAAACTCAATGACGCAATCATAATCCGTATGAGGAGGTAAAACTTGCGACTCCTCCTCCGAAAAAACCCTCCAAAAATCTTGAATAGGTACAGGTATTTCCACTTTTTCCACAGCCACAATGCGACCATTACAATATTTATCATAGCACTTCGGACTCCAAGACTTAATCACATTAGTAGACAAGTCCAATAAAGGATTGTGCAGTTTTAACCAAAGCAATCCTAGAACAACTAGAGAGGGTAAATTATCCAAAACAACCAAGTCCAAAATTTCTTGGTGAACTCCATTGATAGTGAGAGGAAATGCAGCAGTCTTGTGAGTAATACATTTCAAAGGGGTGTTATCAATTGCAACCACAGAAATAGGTGATGACAAAGGTTTGGATTTCAATTTAAGGTATTCCAAAAACCCTTTATCAATCACATTAAGTGTTGAACCACAATCCACAAATACCTGAAATTCAATCAAATCTCCCTGCAGAGTAGTACTCCCAGAAAGAAATACTCCTGCAAGTGCGTAAACAAGCTATACGGGTGTAACTGACCTTTTTTTTTTCTTTACTTAAACGACACTCACAATACTTAATCAAATGGTCACCTTTACCACAATAAAGACACAATCTCTCGGCGAATCTCCGGTCTTTCTCCTGAGAGCGGAGTGACATCCCCCCAACCTCCATCGGTTTCCCACCATCAGAGCACATTTTCTGGGGACTAGGACCTGACATTACAGGAGTTTTTACCTCATTGAGCCTGCACCTTAGTCTCCCGTCTATACGAACAGCTAACTTAATAGCTTCCTGCAGAGTCTCAGGTGCAAGGAATGCAATTAACAAATCCTTAACCCTTTCACTCAGACCAGCAAGAAATAAACATCTCAGCGCCGAATCATTCCACTTAACTTCTGATGCCCATCTCCTGAAGTGTGTGCAATAATTTTCAACATCATCAGACCCCTGATTCAAAAGTCTAAATTCTGATTCAGCAGATGAGATTCGATCAGGATCGTCATATAATAGTCCCATAGCAGAAAAAAATTCTTCAACAGAACTTAAACATGGATCATTAGGCTGGAGAGAAAAGGCCCAACCCTGTGGTTCTTTGCGCAAAAGTGACATAATAAAACCAATGCGCTGTGATTCATTCCCAGAGGATCTTGGTCTCAAATGAAAATATAACAAACAAGCATTTTTAAAGGAAAAAAATCTTGCTGTTTACCACAAAAACCATCAGGCAGTCCTACCTAGGGTTCGACAAAATGCGCTCCAGGACAGCTACTCACGTGTTGCTGAAGCTCGGCCACCTCCAGCAACAATCCCTGCAGGCGTTGAGCCAATTCCTGGACGGAAACCATACTGATCCCCGAATTTCTTTCCTTTTAGTTTTTTTTTGGGCTGGACTTACTGTTATGATCTGCAACAAGAACTAAGGAAAGATAGGGGAAAGCTGTCCCTACAATAAGATTAAGTTGAATCCCTACGATGTAGCGGGCTGCCTGTTCCTAATGAACAGACCCGCCTTCGTCCTCGGCTAGTCTGAACGAAGACCTATAGAATTAAGGGAGAGGTCCCTAAAAGAACTAAGGACTGGGACAAAAATGGGACACCTCCTAAACAGAAATTGTTGTAGAACACAAAAGACAAACTGACAAAAAGTACTAGAGGTCCCAGAGGACCAAGCAAACTGACAGAGATAGGCACCGAAGCACCAGGCTAGCAAAACAGTCAAACAACACTGAAGTCCAGCAAAGCCAGAAGGGCGGAGCTGGAATATATAGGCAGAAGGTCATGTGACCGCAAAACACAAGATAGAAAAAACTAACAGGAGGGTTCTAACAGCTGCTGTGCTGAGGGCCAGCCAGGGCCTAAAGCACGTGCTGAAGCCTCAGGGCCTAGAGCGGGGCCGGAGGCAAGGAGAAGAGTGAGAGGAGTTATGGGGGCAGAGGAGCATCTTAGGCTCACCCCAGAACACAAGCCGGACACCAGGTCCGCGCCTACAGGGTCCTCTACGCCCAGTAGGAATAACCGGTATTCCAGGAGGATTCTAAACCCCTGGTCAACCTGAAGCTACAATCATTTTAAAGAACTAGGAACCACAAAGGCCCCAGCGTCCAGGGATAGTGGTAGCCAGAAGAAAGTACTTACCACCAAGCATGCAGGTGAGGAGAGGGAAAGAGTACAGAAGCTAGGCCTAGTTTCAGGCTGGTCAGAAGCTTCAGAGTGACAGGAAGAAATGGATCAGGAGGCATTATACCCGCTCCCTGGGGAGAGTCCAGAAGTGCACCCTTCCTATCAAGTACCCTGGACCGTACCTGCCGTCTACACCAGTAAAGGTACTGAAGCGAACCCCCTGTTTGCGTGTCTTTTATTCTCCCCTGACCCGACCTGGCCACCTCTCACCTGCATCCCTTCCATCAACTCTGCCCCGGGGGCCCGTTCCGCCTGTGGGGAGCAGAAACATCCTAACTGCCATCCCATCACCCCTGGAGGTCTGCAGCAGCGCCGGGAACCACAGGTGGCATCAAGAGACAAAACTGTTAACAAGCCCCTTTTAAAGAGTGACCCCAGGGTACGGGCCCGGGAGCTGACTGCCGTGACATCCCACAGAAGATCAAGGCCCGGGTACCGAGTAACCCCCGTACACCTTGGGTGAGTCATGGTCGTTTCGGAGATGGAGGCTGAAGAGGAGGAGGTGCAGGAGCTGCTGTAGAATGTGGGGGCAACTCTGATTGAACAAGGGCTCGCAATTCTCAGAGTCAGGAGGAAATGTTCCATCCCAGGGTCCAACTGTGTCTCGACTTTCACAATATTCACCCAGTGTGCCGTCCCTGGCCATAAGCACTTGTCCACATGTCCATGGTTAGGTGGAGTAACTGCATAAGTGAGGGCACAGGTAATGTTCTGGGCAAGGTGGGGACGGCACACTGAGAGAAATAGTGGCTCTGGGGACCGAGTACAGAGGGACAGCCACCGCCGTGAGGTTGCAGAAAGCTTTTGTCCCCACAAGCCTAAAAGGCAACATTTTCAGTGCAAACAGTCTGGAAATGTGTCAGTTTAGTATTGTGGTCTGTGGGTGGGTGGCTGTGTATTTGCACTTGCGTTTCAAGGACTGGAGTAGGGACAACTGAAAGCTGCGCTGGGACAAGGATGTGGACATGGTTGCTGACGGTGGTGGTTGCAAGTGAACACTGACAAGTGCAGGGTGGGAGGCATGTTCACCTCCATCATGGACAGGGGATTGGCGTGCACGCACAACAGTGGAACAGACAGCGGTGTCACCTGCAGACACTGTTTCTGGACCCTGGCATTCAGACCAACTAGTCATGTGCCTGAGCATGCTGGTGGTGGTCAGGCTAGAAGTTTTGCTGCCCCTGCTGATGTTGCAAATGGCCTTTTTGGGCTAACTGGACAGTCTTTAAAAAAGGGCCTGATTGGGAAGACCTAACAGTTAGACTGGCAACTTCCCTTGTATTGGTGTATTGTGAAACAGTTGACTGCCTTGTGTCTGTGGCCACCCCACTGCTTCTTCCTACATGTTGTGGTGCTATGGCTCTCTCCCCTCTGTCCTCGCTATGCATGTCACCTTACCAGGATGGGGCATTGACTTCATTGTCCACCACCTCATCTTCCATGTACGCACCCTGGTCCTCCTCCTGACTTTCTGGCAATTGTGTCTCATCATCATCCACCTCTTGTGACAGTAATTGCACTTTCCCACTTTCACCTTCATGTGACTGTGGCTGCTCAAATATTTGGACATCGCTACATGCGATTTCCTCATGCCCCGCTTGAAGCCTACAGAGCGAGAGGCCTGAATCTATAAATGGAAATGGGAACAGCTCTTCGCAGTGTCCAAGTGTGGGATCACTTGTCTCTGGGCACTCTGCATGGTGGGAGGAAGGACGATCAGGGTGAGGGTTATGTCGTCCAGACTCACGGCTACTGAGACTGGACCATGTGGAAGACAGGGTAGTGCTCCAACCAGCAAACTTTTTACACTGATCTGGCTTCAAGAGTGATATTCCGTGGCCCCCTAGAAAGTGGGACAGGAAGGTAGGTCAACATGATGTGCTTGTTGCGCTCCCTCAGCAGGCACAGTTTCATCTTGCCTATGGCTTCGGCCTCTGCGTGAATCATCAGCATCACGTCCACTTCCCCGTCCCTTATGATGTGCCTTGCCCATTTTAAATGGAGTATAATATTTTGCAACTTGCAAAAAATGTCAGGATTATTACTGCAGTAATATTTGATATCGTCTGATGACCATGTTTTTATGCAGTGATGGTATAGCGATACTATTGGTCAGCGGCCAAGTCTAGGTATGTTTTTACGCACAACTGGCAGACTTTAAATGGAGTGTAATATTTGGCAGCTTCCAAAAAAATGTCAGGATTATTAAGAAAGTAATATTCGACCACCTGAGATGATGGACGAGTTTCTCTGCTTGCATAATACAGCAATGCTATTCCAATCAACCAAATCTGGCTGTATGCTGTTAACAAGCAAATGGAGAAGTATAAATGGTGTATTATATTGCTTTTCACCTGTAATGCAGCGCCTTACCACATTGCTAAAAAGTCCAGGGGGTGTGTTCTGGCTGACCATGTACCTCCCCTCAGGTGACTGATCACATGACTGTGTCATCATCACAGGTCCTATGTGCACAGACTGATATATAAACCTTGGTAGTTTTGAAACAGGTGTGAAAGGCATGAGGCCTGATCCCTGTGTGTGGGACACCATTAGCCTAGAGAGGCTGGAAGAGAGAGGCCTGGATAGGCCTGGTCAGGCAAGAGGCTAAATCCCTGTGTTGGGGACGCAGTAGCCCTGGAAGGCACGTGGCTTGGAGACCACGGCTGGGAAGCCTTAAAGCCACAGCTGTGGCAGAACAGAGCTGAGAGAAGTGATGAGAGATTTCAACGCAAGATTGTGCGGAGGGTGGATAAAGAACCTCGACTAACATCCAAACAAGTTCAAGCTGCCTGCAGTCCGAGGGTACAACAGTGTCAACCCGTACTATCCGTCGGCGTCTGAATGAAAAGGGACTGTATGGAAGGATACCCAGGAAGACCCCACTTCTTACCCCGAGACATAAAAAAGCCAGGCTGGAGTTAGCCAAAACTTACCTGAGAAAGCCTAAAACGTTTTGGAAGAATGTTCTCTGGTAAGATGAGACAAAATTAGAGCTTTTTGGCAAAAAGCATCAACATAGAGTGTACAGGAAAAAAAAGAGGCATTCAAAGAAAAGAACACGGTCCCTACAGTCAAACATGGCGGAGGTTCCCTGATGTTTTGGGGTTGCTTTGCTGCCTCTGGCACTGGACTGCTTGACCGTGTGCATGGCATTATGAAGTCTGAAGACTACCAACAAATTTTGCAGCATAATGTAGGGCCCAGTGTGAGAAAGCTGGGTCTCCCTCAGAGGTCATGGGTCTTCCAGCAGGACAATGACCCAAAACACACTTCCAAAAGCACTATAAAATGGTTTGAGAGAAAGCACTGGAGACTTCTAAGGCGGCCAAGCAATGAGTCCAGACCTGAATCCCATAGAAAACCTGTGGAGAGATCTCAAAATGGCAGTTTGGAGAAGGCACCTTTCAAATATCAGAGACCTGGAGCAGTTTGCCAAAGAAGAATGGTCTACAATTCCAGCAGAGCATTGTAAGAAACTCATTGATAGTTACCGGAAGCGGTTGTTCGCAGTTCTTTTGGCTAAAGGTTATGCAACTAAGTATTAGACTGAGGGTTCCAATACTTTTGTCTGGCCCATTTTTGGAGTTTTGTGTGAAATGATCAATGATTTGATTTTTGCTTCATTCTCTTTTGTGTTTTTTCCTGCAAGCAAATTAAATGAAGATAATAATAACAAAGAATTTGTGATTGCAATCATTTTCAGGAAGAAACTGAGTATTATCTGACAGAATTGCAGGGGTGCCAATACTTTTGGCCACCACTGTAGGAGACACAGAGAGAGCAGTATACATTACATAGGAGACACTGAGACAGCCATATACATCAAATAGGAGACACCAAGACAGTGGTATACATCACATAGGTGACACAGAGACTGCTGTATATATACATCACATAGGAGACACCGAGATTGCTGTGTATACATCATATAAGAGAAACTAAGACTGTTGTATACATCACATAGGAGACATTGAGACTGTTATATAAACATTACATAGGAGACACTGGGAATGGAGTATATACATCACAGGAAACATGAGGGATGCAGTATATACATCACAGAAGACATGGGTCTGTGGTATAGACATCACAGGTGACGCTGTGGAAAATCATCACAGGAGACATGGGGCTGTGGCATAATAATCACAGAACACATGGAGCAACGGAACAGACATTACGGGAGATGCTTGGGCTGCAATATAAACATTATAGGAGATGCAGCAGCATAATCATCACAGAAGACATGGGGCTGCAGTACAGACATCACGGGAGACATTGGGGCTGTGGTATAGACATCACAGGAGACACTCTTTCTATTCTTCAAAAGTTGGGAGGTATGCCTCAATAGTGCGGTAGTGCAACCAGCAAGCAAATTAAACCCCCTTTAACTGTACTGCAGCCACATGTCTTAGGTGATGTATGTACCGCAGCCCCAGGATCTACTGCAATGTGTATACTGCAGCTCTATGTCTCATGTGATGATTATATCGCAGCCCCAGCTTATCCTGTGATGTCCATACCACAGCCAGCACAGCATCTCCTGTGATGTCTATTCTGCACCCACAGGGACAGATGTTGCAAATTTTGGCCACGTCCCTTCTCACACCCCAATCCACGCCCATTTAACATTATCTTTCTCCCTTGGCAGGAGGAGTTGTCAGAGGGGCGCTAGCAGTGAAGGGAAATTCAGCAGACACCCAAGACTGCAGGTTGTAGACCCAAATCCAGGACTGTTGGAACTAGAGATGAGAGGATGGATTCCGAGGACCCCAGTCCAGCGTCCAGGTCAGTAGTACCTGGCGGCTGGATGGAAGGCCGTGAATCTCTTATCTTCTGGTGTGCCTGGCAGCTTTGATCACCCAGGACAGCGCCATCTGTGCGTCCTGCTCTTCTCTAGTTGTGGATTATTTTTTGCTCATTCATTCACAGTCGGGGCCGCCAGAACTTTCTCATCTTCATGTTGCATCACTATACGACTTCCGGCTTTTTGGTGTCTGTAAGGCCGTGTTCCTATGTTGCAGAAATACTGTGTTTTTTGTTTTCTGCAGGATCCGCACCAAACTACAGAATAACAATCTGTGGCGCCCCTGCGGGTTCAGTAGCCACAGAGGTACTGCATCTCACCCAGAGGTGTGGTATCTCACTCTCAGGTAAGGAAGGAGTACTGCCCGGGACCCTAACACCTGCATCCAACACTACACTACTCCAGACCAGCAGGAGGGGCAAGATGTGCTGCTCCTCTGCTGAGCCCAGCACCTGGTTGGAGTGGGGGAAACCAAAGTAGGGGGAACCATGTAGTGGGTGTGGGTGGAGGAAGAAGTTCTGGGGAGCTCAGTAAGAAGCGATATAAAAGAGAGGGTGGAATATTCTAGAGGGAGAGTCTGAGAGAGAGTCTGAGTCAGAGGACGAGTTGGGAGCAGGAGCTCTGTAGGAGCTCTGCTCAGGGAAGCACGGGCCTGAGTGAGGAGGCCCAGGAGAAGGAGAGGAGGAAGGAACGGGAGCAGAGAGAAGGCTCCAGGAGTGAAGAAAGGATCCCAGGTGTACGGGCAGTGCTGGAGGCCACCCGTATGCCCGAATCTACCAGGCGGTGGGGGGATCGGGGCGCAGAGGGGACTGGCCCCTAACTAGTGAGAATTGCAACATTCAACTAGGTAACTGGAGGGTGCAGCATTTCAGGTGCTGCAGCCAAAAGCCACATCTATCTCACCGAAAAGGTGGCCATAGAGGACCCAGGGGACAGAGAAGACATCGCCCGACAAGGTCCGCGGTTACTGGATTGGGACACTGGGTGTGAGGTGCAGGGAGACGGCCAGAAGGAACACTCAGACGGGGGTCCGGTTATGTACTCCGGAGGTACCTAGGGTTTGCTGAACCCCTCCCTGAGTAAGCTAAGATCTGCAGTTGTAACCAGAAGCAAAGTGAGAACTGTGAGTAAATCAAGAAGACTGCACCCCACTGTCTCTGTGAATTATTACTGCTGCGCCATCACCCCCTGCACTACACTGCAGCACAACTGCTACCTCAATATCTACAACATCTACACTGCCCTGGAGCTAAGCTCTGCCTGTGGAGAGCTGAACCAACTCTGCTGCGTCATCATCAGCTCCAGAGGATCTGCACCCTAGCGGCGGCCCCATATATCCGCATACCACAGGTGGCGTCACAAGCATTATATAAAAACTATAAATCCCCTTTCCCAAATTCCCCTTTTATTGACTGCCCTGGGTCACGGACCAGGTCACTGCCACTGTGACATCTCCCCTAGCAATGATCGTCCCGGCTACCGAGTACCCCACCGCCCAGGGGGCGCGTCAACTTGGCGTCATGAACAGGATATGAACCCACCCGTTATCACAGGGTGTTGTGCTCCTAGAGACTGTGTTTGATACTGAATGTGGTGCCCACCCCAGAAGAACGGGCGCCATTATGTGCGAGACCAAAGACAACAAGAAACTACCTCCCATCGTGGGCCGGCTTCCAGAATGGCGCCAAAAGCGGGGCCCGTCCCGAGCAGCAGTGGCCATGTATGTATATGTGTCCATCAAGGTGGGGAGGCCGCCCCTTGGTGTGGCCGACAGCAAGCTGCCATGGAACCGCCCCTGAAAGGGGAGAGGAGAGAAGAAACCTGGGAGACAGGGCAGAGTCTCCAGCAGTCTAGACAGACCGCACCCGGCAGGCAGCATGGAGAGCAGTCAGGAGCAAGCTCCCGTCCGTGGCCTGCAGCACGCCGAGATGCCTCTCACCCTAGAGGAGGCAATCTCCAAATTATCCCTGGAGGATACGGAGTTCCTCCATGCCGAGGTACAAGAGCTAGGCCGGAGAATGGAGAAGGCCCAGCAGGCTGCCATCGCTAGCTGGAAGGAGGAGCTGCTGGGGAAGATCGTGACCCGGCAGCAGCCAGCGCTGCGTTCCAACAGCAGCGCCCCAGCTTTGGCGGAGCCTGAACGGAGCCAGGAGGCAAAGAGCAGCACAGGAGCGGCCGCGGGAGCAGGTAAGAAGACTCTCCCTGTCCCGGGCACTGAGAGTGCTGACCTGCTTCTGGGCCCCCTGGCGGAGCCTCCAATCCCGGGCGCCTATTCTGCAGACCTACCTCTAGGCCCCCTACCAGAGCCACCTGCCCCTGCACCCGAGTGCGTGTACGGAAGCCCCGTCTATGACTGGTCTGCCCAGTTTGAGGACCAGCAAGGACTCCCTCTGACATCCACACCCGCGCCCCCGGCTGCCTGACAAGGAGGAGAGGAGTTTCGGTGGGACAACCGGGAGGGGAACCTCATGGGGTTCCCGTGGGAGACCCAGACCCAGGCCCTCAGGAGGGAGGAACACTGCCGGCGGGAGCTCCTGCAGTTAGAAAAGGAGCGGCACATCCGGCAGGTGCGTTGGGAGCGAATGGAGGCCCGGAATATGGCAGCCAAAACCCAGGCCCGCAAGATAAGATTTGCCACGTCCAATCCCCGTCTGGAGGGGATTGTGGTAAAATTTGTCTTGGAAGCCGGGTGGGGCTTCATTAGAGAGCCGCAGATGGCCCGGGATGTCTTCGTGAATCGGCGGGACGTCGAACCCCATCTTCAACAGGGACATCCTGGCAGAGACCTCTACCCCGGTGACCGTGTCACCTTTACTCGACACAAGGGAGGGCATGGGTGGTATGCTCTCCAGGTGTAAAGAGTAGTGGAGGAGGGAAAGGACATGCCCCTGCAGTGCAAGGCTGATGACCTGGCTGGGTCAGCCTGCTGGAATCAGGTGTTTCCCAGGAGGGAGCACCTCTACTAAGCGCAGCATGTGGAACTGAACTGTAAATAGTTACCCGGAGAGGTATAGCAGAGACGCTGCAAGTTTAACAAAGTTTTGTGTTTTTACTTAGTTACCCGGTGAGGGTACTAGAACTTGTAGGCTGAGGACTGTGAGCAGCCAAAAACTTAACTTGTAAATAGTTTGCATTTATTAAAGTGCCTCTTATTGGTTTTATATAAATAGACCGCAGAAAAAATAAACGTTTGGCGTGGCCGAAGACGTGGTCCAGCGACTGGATCATCTAAGCCCTGCAGCCACGCCCAGGGCCTACGTTGAGTGTTTGCAGACGGGTCCCTCATGTTCATCAGAATTGCGCCTTGTTTAGTGGAATGGACACCCAGTTACAGATCACGCTGTAGCCTGCTAAAAATGTTTGATATGAGAAATGTTTTCTATGTGTGAAGAAAAATGTTCTTTAAAGAGTTTTATATAGTAACCTACAACGTTTAAGAAATGTACCTCCCATAAAGGGAAGAAAAAGTTTGTTTATGATCTTATATGCAAATGCATTCTAAAAAAAATTGTATGTCTAAAACCTTGTTTTACACTGTTCCAGCCCGCGGACGTGCTGTGTTTTACCAGGGGGGTATGTGGCACCCCTGCGGGTTCAGTCACCACAGAGGTACTGCATCTCACCCAGAGGTGTGGTATCTCACTCTCAGGTAAGGAAGGAGTACTGCCCGGGACCCTAACACCTGCATCCAACACTACACTGCTCCAGACCAGCAGGAGGGGCAAGATGCACTGCTCCTCTGCTGAGCCCTGTCCCTGGTTGGAGTCTGGGGAACCAAAGTAGGGGGAACCATGTAGTGGGTGTGGGTGGAGGAAGAAGTTCAGGGGAGCTCAGTAAGAAGCGATATAAAAGAGAGGGTGGAACATTCTAGAGGGAGAGTCTGAGAGAGAGTCTGAGTCAGAGGACGAGTTGGGAGCAGGAACTCTGTAGGAGCTCTGCTCAGGGAAGCGAGGGCCTGAGTGAGGAGGCCCAGGAGAAGGAGAGGAGGAAGGAACGGGAGCAAAGAGAAGGCTCCAGGAGTGAAGAAAGGATCCCAGGGGTATGGGCAGAGCTGGAGGCCACCGAAAGCTAATCCTTTTTGGCCTATTGCAGAGTGTTTTAGTCAGTGGAGTAGCCTATCTGTGTTGCAAGATATACCACCTGTGTATAGAATACCAATTTTTTTACTGCACCTAGTGAAGTAAAATCTTTTGGGCATAGCATCATTCTATTAGTCCATCTATACTGACCTCCATCAGGTTGCAAATTGAATATAATTTTTTTCTGCATCTAGCTCTGAAAAAATATTGGGCTTCTAGCTGTGTGTGGGGCTTGTTGTATTAGTCCATCTATACTGACCTCCATCAGGTTGCAAACTGAATATATTTTTTTCTGCATCTACCTCTGAAAAAATATTGGCCTTCTAGCTGTGTGTGGGACTTGTTCTATTAATCCATCTATACAGACCTCCATCAGGTTGCAAACTGAATATATTTTTTTCTGCATCTACCTCTGAAAAAATATTGGGCTTCTAGCTGTGTGTGGGACTTGATGTATTAGTCCATCTATATTGACCTCCATCAGGTTACAAACTGAATATATTTTTTTCTGCATCTACCTCTGAAAAAATATTGGGCTTCTAGCTGTGTGTGGGACTTGTTCTATTTATCCATCTATACAGACCTCCATCAGGTTGCAAACTGAATATATTTTTTTCTGCATCTACCTCTGAAAAAATATGTGGCCTTCTAGCAGTGTGTGGGACTTTCTGTATTAGTCCATCTATACTGACCTCCATCAGGTTGCAAACTGAATATAATTTTTTTCTGCATCTAGCTCTGAAAAAATATTTGGCCTTCTAGCAGTGTGTGGGACTTTCTCTATTAGTCCATCTATACTGACCTCCATCAGGTTGCAAATTAAAAATAATTTTTATCTGCATCTACAGTAACTCTGAAAAAATATTTGGGCTTCTAGCTGTGTGTGGGACTTGTTCTATTAGTCCATCTATACTGACCTCCATCAGGTTGCAAATTGAATATAATTTTTATCTGCATCTAGCTCTGAAAAAATATTTGGCCTTCTAGCAGTGTGTGGGACTTTCTCTATTAGTCCATCTATACTGACCTCCATCAGGTTGCAAATTGAATATAATTTTTATCTGCATCTAGCTCTGAAAAAATATTTGGCCTTCTAGCAGTGTGTGGGACTTTCTCTATTAGTCCATCTATACTGACCTCCATCAGGTTGCAAATTAAAAATAATTGTTATCTGCATCTACCTCGGAAAAAATATTTGGGCTTCTAGCTGTGTGTGGGACTTGTTCTATTACTCCATCTATACTGACCTCCATGAGGTTGCAAACTGAATATATTTTTTTCTGCATCTACCTCTGAAAAAATCTTGGGCTTCTAGCTGTGTGTGGGACTTGTTGTATTAGTCCATCTATACTGACCTCCATCAGGTTGCAAATTAAAAATAATTTTTATCTGCATCTACAGTACCTCTGAAAAAATATTTGGGCTTCTAGCTGTGTGTGGGACTTGTTCTATTAGTCCATCTATACTGACCTCCATCAGGTTGCAAATTGAATATAATTTTTATCTGCATCTAGCTCTGAAAAAATATTTGGCCTTCTAGCAGTGTGTGAGACTTTCTCTATTAGTCCATCTATACTGACCTCCATCAGGTTGCAAATTAAAAATAATTTTTATCTGCATCTAGCTCTGAAAAAATATTTGGCCTTCTAGCAGTGTGTGGGACTTTCTCTATTAGTCCATCTATACTGACCTCCATCAGGTTGCAAATTAAAAATAATTTTTATCTGCAACTACAGTACCTCTGAAAAAATATTTGGGCTTCTAGCTGTGTGTGGGACTTGTTCTATTAGTCCATCTATACTGACCTCCATCAGGTTGCAAATTGAATAAAATTTTTATCTGCATCTAGCTCTGAAAAAATATTTGGCCTTCTAGCAGTGTGTGGGACTGTCTCTATTAGTCCATCTATACTGACCTCCATCAGGTTGCAAATTGAATATAATTTTTATCTGCATCTAGCTCTGAAAAAATATTTGGCCTTCTAGCAGTGTGTGGGACTTTCTCTATTAGACCATCTATACTGACCTCCATCAGGTTGCAAATTAAAAATAATTTTTATCTGCATCTAGCTCTGAAAAAATATTTGGGCTTCTAGCTGTGTGTGGGACTTGTTCTATTACTCCATCTATACTGACCTCCATCAGGTTGCAAACTGAATATATTTTTTTCTGCATCTACCTCTGAAAAAATATTGGGCTTCTAGCTGTGTGTGGGACTTGTATTAGTCCATCTATACTGACCTCCATCAGGTTGCAAATTAAAAATAATTTTTATCTGCATCTACAGTACCTCTGAAAAAATATTTGGGCTTCTAGCTGTGTGTGGGACTTGTTCTATTAGTCCATCTATACTGACCTCCATCAGGTTGCAAATTGAATATAATTTTTATCTGCATCTAGCTCTGAAAAAATATTTGGCCTTCTAGCAGTGTGTGGGACTTTCTCTATTAGTCCATCTATACTGACCTCCATCAGGTTGCAAATTAAAAATAATTTTTATCTGCATCTAGCTCTGAAAAAATATTTGGCATTCTAGCAGTGTGTGGGACTTTCTCTATTAGTCCATCTATACTGACCTCCATCATGTTGCAAATTAAAAATAATTTTTTTCTGCATCTACCTCTGAAAAAATATTTGGGCTTCTAGCTGTGTGTGGGACTTGTTCTATTAGTCCACCTATACTGACCTCCATCAGGTTGCAAATTCAAAATAATTTTTTGTCTGCATCTAGCTCTGAAAAAATATTTGGCCTTCTAGCAGTGTGTGGGACTTTCTCTATTAGTCCATCTATACTGACCTCCATCAGGTTGCAAACTGAATATATTTTTTTTCTGCATCTACCTCTGAAAAAATATTGGGCTTGTAGCTGTGTGTGGGACTTGTTCTATTAATCCATCTATACAGACCTCCATCAGGTTGCAAACTGAATAAAAAATTTTTCTGCATCTACCTCTGAAAAAATATTTGGGCTTCTAGCTGTGTGTGGGACTTGTTCTATTAGTCCATCTATACTGACCTCCATCAGGTTGCAAATTGAATATAATTTTTTTCTGCATCTAACCCAGCCAATAGTTTTGGCCTAATACCACAGTTTGGCCACTCAGCTCTGCTCGGTTCCCATCCATTGTTTTTTTGTGCAAACAACTCCAGAGTTGTAAATTAGTTAACCACCAAAATGAGTGGAAAAAGGCCTGCTGCTGGTGGAAAGGGGAATAGGCGTGTTGGGAAGGGGAAAAAAGGTTGTGTCCGTGGGGTAGGTGTTAAAGCAACAGTAACATCTGCAGAAGAAAGACCATCTTCCAGCCAAACTAAAATGTCTACTTCTTTTAGCGGACAATGTGATAAGATCCCTTTCTTACGGCCACGCCAATCGCTACAAATTCCAGATGAGGCACAAAAACAGCAGGTGCTTCAACGGATATCAAGTGCTCCTTTAAGTGGGCTCTCCTCCACATCAACTTCAACATCACAAATACTCCAGTCCTCAAAGGTGTCACCCCAATCGCACTTGCTTCCTCACAGCTCCCAAATCTCCAGCTGCCCGTCTGAGTATGAGGTAGAACAGATGGTTGAGTCTGCAGAGCTGTTTACTCATACTATAGCCTGGGAATCAGAGGTCGACTCCAGCGCTTCTGTGAATCCAGACGAGGAAATGATCTGCACTGATGCCCAGAATCTTTATGAGTCGGATCCAGGACCAGACGCAGAAGGTTCTGACCATAATGTAGACCCTCATTCCCAAACTGTAACTCCTGTTGGTGGAGACAATGAGGAAGATGATGATAAGACTCAAATACCTCATTGGAGCGACAACTTTAGTTTTTTGTCAGGGCAGGAACAGGTTGGCTCTGAGGACGACGGGTGTGATAACGCACAGGGTGATGATGATGAGGTTGGAGATCCCACTTACTGTCAACCCACAGTCAGCCAAGAGATGAGGTCAGCAGAGGAGGTGGAGGAAGATGCTAGTGACGACGAGGTCAGGTTGCGCCTTCCTGGACAGAGACGTAGTACTGGAAGCACGTCAACAACTGCATCCTCAAACACAACTCTGCCTCTCACCACAAGTCGTGGTGGCTCTTCAGGTCGCATGGGTGCTAAGCCTTGCATAGCCTGGGCATTTTTTCAGATCGATAAAGATGACCCAACTCGTGTTATCTGTAACATTTGTCAGCAAAAGCTAAGTAGAGGCCAAAAAATACATAGTTTGAGTACTTCATGCATGAACCGGCACATGGACATGAAGCATAAGTTGCAGTGGGAAGCTCAGTGTGCTACAATGCGGCCTAGCCGGCCGGGCCAACCACCGTCTGCCATATCTTGTGCATCCGCGGCCTCTTCATCCTCTGTGACTGGGGGGACAGCAGTCACACCTGTTTTGGGGCGCAGACCTGCCACCTCTTTACCCGCAACAGCCAGCGTGATTGGCAGGTCATCATTTTCTTTGGAGGTGGTAACACCAGCTGGTGTTGAGCGCTGTCCGACATCGATAGCACCACCTTTGGATCAAGGCAACCTAACATGTCCGCCTGCATTTTCCTCACAGACCGGCAGTTTGCCGGGGACACCCTTATCAACCCCGTCTAAGCACAATAGCCAGCCCTCGGTCCCTCAGATGTGGACAAGTAAAAGACCATTTCCTCCTAGCCATGAGAAAGCTAAGAGGTTGAATTTCACCATCTGCAAGCTCTTGGCTACAGAAATGCTGCCTTTCCGCCTGGTGGACACAGAGGATTTTCGAGACCTTATGTCCGTCGCAGTGCCCCAGTACCAGATGCCCAGTCGGCACTACTTCTCAAAGAAAGGTGTGCCTGCGCTCCACCAGCATGTCGCACACAACATCACCGCTTCTTTGAGTAACTCTGTGTGTGACAGGGTGCATTTCACCACAGACACTTGGACGAGTAGGCATGGACAGGGGCGTTACATGTCGCTGACTGGGCACTGGATAATTATGGTGACAGCAGGACAAGGGGCTGCTGTCCAAGTCTTGCCGTCCCCATGAGTTGTGCGTCAATCCTCTTTATGTCAAAGTTCCTCCACTGCTTCTGCCTCCTCAACCTCCTCTCGGTCTTCCACCTGCACCCAAAGCCTGTCTGGTCATGCCACAAGCTTTCTAACTGCGCAGAAGGGATCCTGCACACCTCCTTACTATGCTGGCAGTAGGGCTCAACGTCATCAGGCGGTTTTTACATTGAAATGTCTGGGAAATGTGAGTCACACAGCTGAGGAGTTGTGGTCAGCTCTGGAGAACCAATTTCATGAATGGTTGTCTCCACTGGACCTGAAACCAGGGAAGGCCGTGTGCGACAATGCTGCAAACCTGGGTGCGGCCCTTCGCCGGGGCAATGTCACACACGTGCCTTGTATGGCTCACGTGTTGAACCTGGTTGTCCAGCAATTTTTAGCCCACTATCCCAGACTAGATGGCCTTCTGCAGAGGGCACGGTCGCTGTGTGCTCACTTCCGCCGTACGCATCCCGCAGCTCAGCGACTTACATCTCTACAGAAGTCGTTGGGCCTGCCACTTCACCGGCTAAATTGCGATGTGCCTACCCGGTGGAATTCAACTCTGCACATGTTGCAGCGACTGTGGCAGCACCGACAAGCCCTGGTGCAATACGTTCTGACGTATAGCCTGGGCCAACGAGATTCAGAGGTGGGGCAAATCACGCTGGAGGAGTGGTCTCAGATCAGGGACCTATGCACCCTTCTGCACAGTTTTGAAATGGCGACGAAGATGTTTAGTGCTGACGATGCCATTATCAGCATGACTATTCCGGTGATTTACATGCTGGAGCACATGTTAAACAGAATTCGGAGTCAGGTGGTGGCACAAGAGGAGGTGGAGGAAGTAGAGGAGGAGGAGTTGTATGCGGAAGGGCTAACATCTGCAAGGTCCAGACGGTCGGCAGCACCAAGGCGGCAGGCATGTGAGGGTGGGGGAGATGGTTTTACCAGGGCGCATGGTAGCAACCAAACTAGTGAGGAAGGTGCAGGAGCCCAGGAAGAAGTGGAGGACGAACTGATGGAAGACTCATCAGATGAGGGAGACCTTGATCACATTTCTGTTGTGCGAGGTTGGCGGGAGAGGACAGAGGAAGGAAGCATGATTGTTACCTCGCCACCAACACAACAGGGACTTGTGCTCCTGGATGCGCAACACACATGAGTGCCTTCTTGCTGCACTACCTGCAACATGACCCTCGAATTGTGAGAATTAGAAATAATCCTGACTACGGGGTTGCCACACTGTTAGATCCCCGGTACAAAAGTAAATTTGCAGAAATTATTCCTGCCATAGAAAGGGATGCACGCATGCAGGAGTATCAGCAGAGACTGTTGCAGAATCTTACATGTGCTTTTCCACAAAATACCAGTGGTGCACGTAGTGAATCTCACAGTTCCAACTTGCCAACCGTGGGACCGTCAAGTGTTCAGCACTCAAACCGTAACAGAACCACAGTATCTGCTGGTAACATCAATTTTGAGGAATCATTTCACCACTTTTTTAGCCCATCCTTTGCAAGGCCACAGGAGACAAGAAGTCTGACATATAGTCAACGCCTAGAGACGATGGTACAGGAGTATCTCCAAGTAAACATTGAAGCCAAGACTGTGTCACTGGACCCTTGCTTATTTTGGGCTTCCAATCTGGATAAATGGCCGGAGCTAGCCACTTACGCCTTGGAGATCTTGTCATGCCCCGCAGCCAGCGTTCTGTCTGAACGTGTGTTCAGCGCTGCTGGTGGTGTGCTGACAGATAAGCGCACGCGGCTCTCCACTGATAATGTAGACAGACTCACGTTCATAAAGATGAACAAATCATGGATCCGAAACGACTTTTCTACCCTTTGTCATCCTGGGGAGAGTAAAAGCTTGATGATTGGTTAAAATCACCCTACCAACCGTTTTAAGCTTTCAAATTACTAATCATGTTTATCTGTATCTTGGCTGGAAAATAATTTGGGCTTTGTAGCAGTGTGCAGCACTGATTCTATTAGGCCATCTATAATAAGCTCCACCAGATTTAAAATTACTAATCATGTTTATCTGTATCTTGACTGGAAAATAATTTGGGCTTTGTAGCAGTGTGCAGCACTGATCCTATTAGGCCATCTATACTAAAGCTTCACCAGATTTAAAATTAATAATAATTTTTAGCTGCATCTAGCCCGGAAAATAATTTTGGGGCTCCGAGATGCGCAAGACACATAAGTGCCTTCTTGTTGCACTACCTGCAGCATGACCCTCATATTGTCAGAATTCGAAGTAATCATGACTACTGGGTTGCCACACTCTTAGATCCCCCAAACTTTTCGATCAACCTTTTCATTTTAATAAAGACCAAAAAAATGGTCATTTTTGAAATTATAAGCATTAGGAGGTTGTTAGAAACTGAAATCAAACAGTTTTCAACTCAAAACTTTATTCTAGGTGATGTTACATTTTCACATAGGACCCCTTGTTCGAAAGGAGCTTCTGAACTCTCTCGTCCATTGAATTTGTCAGGTTTTGGATGGTTTCTGCTTCAATTGTTTTGCATGAGGACAGAATACCCTCCCAGAGCTGTTGCTTAGATGTGAACTGCCTCCCGCCATCATAGACACTCCTTTTAATGATGCTCCAAAGGTTCTGAATGGGGTAGAGGTCAGGGGAGCATGGGGGTCACACCATAAGTTTGTCCCCTTTTATGCCCATATCAGCCAGGGATGCAGATGTTTTATGTGCAGCATGAGATGGTGCATTATCATGCAAAAAAATGATCTTGCTGTGAAATACACGGTTCTTCTTCTTGAACCATGGCAGGAAGTGCTGTTTGAGAAAATCCACATACATTATGGAGTTCATCTTTAGCGCCTTCAGGGATCCTAAAGGGGCCGACAATCTCTCTCCCCATGATTCCAGCCCAAAATATTACTCCACCTCCTCCTTGTTGGCGCTGTAGCCGTGTTTGCGTGGGGTGTCCATCAACCAGCCATCCTCCACTCCATCCATCTGGACCATCGAGCGCTGCACGGCACTCATCCGTGAACAAAACAGTTTTGAAATCAGTCTTCATGTAATGTTTGGCCCACTGGAGCCGTTTCTGCTTGTGTGAAGTGGATAGAGGAGGTCGACAGGATGGCGTATGCACAGCTGCAAACCTCTGAAGGACCCTGCATCTTGTTGTTCGGGGGACGTTGGAGGCACTTGTCTGCTGCTATGACAAGGCTTTTTTGCCGCTGCTCTTTCAACCTGACGTAATTGCCTGTAGGAAAGAGTCCTCAATTTGCCCTTATCAGCACGCACACGTGTGTACTGTGAATCAGCTACATACTTCTTGATTGCCAAGACACTTCATCCTGATCATCGCACAATGTTGATTGTAGTCATGCCTTGACCTAAACACTCCACAATTTGTTGCTTCTCAGCAGCCGACACATCCTTTTTCTTTCCCATTTTGGCAGAAAATGTAGGCTGCTTAATAATGTGAGACAGCCTTCTTAAGTAGTCTTGCCTTTCATTGGACACACCTGCCAAACTAATTAGCACAGGTGTCTGCAATTGTTTACAGTGATATAAAGAGCCCTGACACACATCACCATCAATGAGTTTAACTGACAAACAAACAAATTCTTCCCTTATCACTCCTAAACACTTTTTGCATAATAATTTGGAACACAGTGTACATGTGCTTTTCCACAAAACACCAGTGGTTCACGTAGTGAATCTTACAGTTCTAACTTGCCAACCGTGGTCTGTATGGAGTTGTTCAATAAAGGGCCCAAAATTAAGATAACATAGATGGGAGAGGTCTCTATGAATAGGAATTCCTAAGTATTTGATACCCTGTGAGGTCCAGGCAAAGGGAAAGCTGGACTGGATGGAATCCTATATGGATTTGGGGAGGGAGACATCGAGTGCCTCAGACTTCGCTGCATTGATTTTAAAATTTGACCATGTAACAAAGTGATCTATTTCAGCCATAACAGCATGGATGGATATATGTGATTGAGTGATATATACTAGGACATCATCAGCAAATAGAGTGCACTTGTACTTGGTGCCTCCCACCTCAATCAACCTAATATTGGGGTTATGGCGAATTGATGAGAGCAGGTGCTCCATCACTAGGATGTATAAGAGAGGGGACAGAGAACATCCCTGCCTTGTCCCATTGGTGATTGTGAAAGGTGATGAAAATGTTCTGACGCGCCCCCTGGGCCTTGGGACACCCGGAGCCGGACCCTTTTTGGTGGATGCTGGTGGTTGTAGTCTCCGTGGCGGCGACCCGGTTCCGTGGCTCAGGGCGGTCAAACCAGTGGCGGAACTATTTATGTGGTTTTGATGTTTAAATGTCCGACTACGCCACCCGTGGATTGCGGTCAGAGTGAACCGCCGCTCCAGGGCAGACTGCTGAGGCTGGTGTTGTGGGTGCAGAAGAGCGTAGCATAACTCCCCACGGGAGGAGTATAGCCTCAGGGCAGTGTATGCGGAGGATGGGGGTGATGGTGCAGGGCAGCAGCAGTAACGACACGGAGTCAGTGATGCAGTCCAGGGCCTTTACTCACAGTTCTTATTATCCAGACCACATCTGCAGGTAACGGCTACCCACGTCGTACTGTGCTCACCAGGTGAGGGGCTCAGACAACTCCCAGATAACTTTGGAGCGCTTCACAGGACCCCCTTTGTGTGTCCTTTGTCTGGCCTTTCTTACCAACCCTTCTGTCCGGCTGCCTCGGGCCTCCTCTTGGCAAACTTGGCGCCAGTTTCCCTGACCCTATGTGGTGCCTTCCTAGCGGGTGTAGCGAGGGGCTGTGCCACATAAAATGTCACAGCCTCCTGTTTCTAGCGGAGGGTCGTTTCCTGCCTCCACTAGTTTCGGGGACCGGTCTCCCCCTTTGGCCTGACCCCTCCACGCAGGTGGATTCGGGCGTGCGGTGGCGACTCGCCCGTCCGCACCCCTGGGATCCCTTCGTTCCTCATTCCTGGAGCCTTCTCCGCTCCTCTTCCTTCCTTCTCCCTCTTCCAGGCCCGGGCCTCTGTTACTAGGCCCGCCTCCGGAGCAGAGCTCATGCAGAGCCCCTGCTCCCTGCCACTTCTGCTCAGACTTCTCTGCACTGAACTAAGATTGTGCCCACCTTTTATACTCCCTTCTCAATGCACCCAGGAACTGCTTCCTCCCTGCTCCTGCACTACAGGGTTCCCCTTCCTCAGTGTTCCCTCCCCCCACTCCAGCCAGGGACAGGGACTGTCGTGCCCATCTCAGGGGCATATTGGTCGCCCTGCCCCACGGCAATGTGGTGTAATGCATGCAGGTGTCGGGTCCTGATCCACACTACATCCTTACCTGAGAGTGAGATATCACACCTCTGGGTGAGGTGCAATACCTCTGTAGCAACCGAGACCTCTGGGTGCTACAGTTCCATTTATCTTCAGCCTAGGTGACGTATTGCGATACAGGGCCGTGATTTTGGCTATAAAAGGGTCCCCTAGACCCCTACCCCAAGCTTTTTAAGAGAATCATATATGGCGTGCCAGGAGACTCTATGGAATGCTTTCTCAGCATCCAACGAGAGTATCTAATTACAAATTTTTAACTGCATCTAGCCCAGGAAATACTTTGTGCCTAGTAGCAGTGTCTGCTAGTCAGCGGATTATCCCGGCTGTTAAGCAAGCTACACCACCTTTAGTTTGGACACTTAATTTTTTCAAAGGAAATGCTTCGGGACCACGGGATACTCAGTGAAGAGCATCAGGAGGCACCCCAAGGCATAGGGGCTGGGACTGGCAGTAGGATGCCTTGTGGTGGACAGCCGAGATCGATCCTTATAAAAGCTTTTTAACTGCAGCAGCTTTAGTGGACGCTACTGGAGCTGGAATTACGCGGCTGCTGGCATGAGACTTGCCCTCCAATAGATCCTTGTAAATGGATTTAAAGTGTATTCATTCAAATTAGAGAGACAATTTAAATTAAAAAGCTTAGAGCTGCCTCCACCACAGGGGGGCTCGCTCGACCCACCAGCGGACAGGCACCAGTATTGGGAGAGGGGGGCTGGCCGTCAGGGTTCACCGCGGCTCTGTCACAAACCCGGCGACGCGGAGGTGGCACGGGCAGGAGCGGACTGAACGTGTCGGCTTCTCACTTTTTGGATTTTAGAAGGGCATGACATGCCTATATCTGTGTCTCCCCCTCCTTTTACTCCTCCACCTCTTTTCTTTTCGCATGACTATATGTACTTGTCACTTTTCCATGTGTTAGTTGTGTCTTCTGAGCAGTTTGTCAGCTTTTGGACACCTTTGAAGGTGTTTTCTATGTGTTTCTATGTGTTTTTGTTTGCCTGCCATTGGTTTTAACGGTGTTCGAAGGTGTTCGACGAACAGTTCGACGAACAGTTCGGCGAACACACGGGTGTTCGACGAACCGAACCGAACCGAACTCGAACACTACGGGGGTGGCTCAACACTACAGTCCAATAAAGGATTGTGCAGTTTTGACCAAGGCAATCCTAGAACAACTGGAGAGGGCAAATTATCCAAAACAACTAAGTCCAAAATTTCTTAGTGAACTCCATTGATAGTGAGAGGAAATGCAGCAGTCTTGTGAGTAATACATTTCAAAGGAGTGGTATCAATTGCAACCAGAGAAATAGGTGATGGCAAAGGTTTGGATTTCAATTTAAGGTTTTCCAAAAACCCTTGATCAATCACATTAAGTGTTGAACCACAATCCACAAATACCTGAAATTCAATCAAATCTCCTTGCAGAGTAGTACTCCCAGAAAGAAACACTCCTGCAGAGCGTAAACAGGCTATACGGACGTAACGGACCTTACGGACAATAGTTAATCAAATGATCAGCTTTACCACAATAAAGACATGATCCCTCGGCGAATCTCCGGTCTTTTTCCTGAGAGCGAAGTGACATCCCCCCAACCTCCATCGGTTCCCCACCGTCAGAGCATATTTTCTGGGGACTGTAACCTTACATTACAGGAGTCTTTACCTCATTGGGCCTGCACCTCACTCTCCTGTCTATCCGAACAGCTAACTGCATAGCATCCTGCAGAGTCTCAGGTGCAGGGAATGCAATTAGCAAATCCTTAACCCTTTCACTCAGACCAGCAAGAAATAAACATCTCAGCGCCGAATCATTCCACTTAACTTCTGAAGCCCATCTCCTGAAGTGTGTGCAATAATTTTCAACATCATCTGACCCCTGATTCAAACGTCTAAGTTCTGATTCAGCAGATGAGATTCGATCAGGATCGTCATATAATAGCCCCATAGCAGAAAAAAATTCTTCAACAGACCTTAAACACGGATCATTAGGCTGGAGAGAAAAGGTCCACCCCTGTGGTTCTTTGCGCAAAAGTGAAATAATAAAACCAATGCACTGTGATTCATTCCCAGAGGATCTTGGTCTCCAACGAAAATATAACAAACAAGCATTTTTAAAGGCTGTTTACCATAAAAAACATCAGGCAGTCGTGCCTTGGGTTTGACAAAATGCGCTCCAGAACAGCTACTCATGTGTTGCTGGAGCTTGGCCACCTCCAGAGACAATCCCTGCAGGCGTTGAGCCAAATCATGGACGGAAACCATACTGATCCCTGAATTTCTTTCCTTTTAGTTTTTTTTTTTTGGGCTGGACTTACTGTTATGATCTGCAACATATACTAAGGAAAGAAAGGGGAAAGCTGTCCCTACAGTAAGACTAAGCTGAATCCCTACGATGTAGCGGACTGCCTGTTCCTTGTGAACAGATCCGCCTTAGTCCTCGGCTAGTCTGAACGAAGACCTATAGAATTAAGGGAGGGGTCCCTAAAAGAACTAAGGACTGGGCTAAAAAAGGGACACCTCCTAAACAGAAGTTGTTGCAGAACACAAAAAAACAAACTGACAAACAGTAATAGAGGTCCCAGAGGACCAAGCGAACTTGACAGAGAAAGGCACAGAAGCACCAGGCTAGAGAGACAGTAGAACACTGAAGTCCAGCACAGCCAGAAGGGCGGAGCTGGAATATAAAGGCAGATGGTCACATTACCGCAAACCACAAGATAGAAAAACTAACAGGAGGGTTCTAACAGGTGGCCTCTATCATCATCACGATCTCACCTCAGCACTATGAACTCTCCTGAAGGAGAAGCCAGGGCCCACCGGAGAATCCATGCCGAGAAGGAGCCCTAACTAAGAAAAGTGTGTCGGAAGGTTCCTGGACACTCTATGGCTGATTTTTAACTGAGGGGAAAACCCACGCAAACACAGGAAGAACATAAAAAATCCTTGCAGATGTTGTCCTTGGTAGGATATGAACCCTGGACCCCAGCTCTGCAAGGCTTCACTGCTAATCACTGAGCCACTGTGCTGCCCTCTCTGTTCTCCCTCTGATACCTAACATGCTGGAGAAACTTGCACCTACTACCACTCAGTATCTTCAGCTCCTTTATGAGAAACTAATGTATTTGGGCAGTCACTCGGTCTACCAAATAAAGTTCCTGAGAAGGAAATTGTGGATGGCTTCTCTAGTTGTACTTGGGGCAATGCTAATATCATGGCGTCATGCCATAGTTCACTGGAAATATTTCAGGCTGATTGGAGCCAAGTTGACTCCCATAGAAAAGTACCAGCAGCAAGCTAAGGAGATGGTGGCCTCTATCATCATCACAACCTCACCTCAGCACTATGAACTCTCCTGATAGAGAAACCAGGGCCCACTGGAGTAGTCTCCGGTTCTCTAGTGGGCCTGTCCAACCCTGCCAAGAAGCAGCCCTGGCTAAGAAAAGTGTTTGGGAAGGTTCCCGGACATTCTATGGCTGTTGTTTTACTGTGGACTGGCTTCGTACCATCCCTGGCCACATTCACCTGTCTACATGTTTGTGGTCAGGCGGTCCTTCCCAGTAAGTGCACTGGGGAGGACATGGGTAATGTTCTGGGACTCGCGCTTGTGGATGGTGGAGACGATACCGGGAGAAATAGTGGCGTCTGGGGACTAAGTATGGACTCCCGGCCGTCGCCGGCATGAGGTTGTGAAAAGCTTCCACCTCCATGAGCCTATAAGGCAACATTTCAAGTGATAGCAAGCAGTCCAGAAATGTGGCAGTTTAGTATTGCGGCCTGTGGGTGATTGGCTGCATACTTGCGCTTGCATTCTAAGTAACACAAAGCTAAGGAGATGGATGATCCAACCATCATGAATAATTTGGTCGTTGTCTAGGAAACCGAGCACAATATTAACCCAGTGACATGCGTCCGAGAGATGTACCATCCCTGGCCACATTCATTTGTCCACGTGTTTGTGGTTAAATGGTCCTTCCCACTTAAGTGCACTGGGGAGCGCATGGGTAATGTTCTGGGACTCGCGCTTGTGGAAAGCGGAGACGATACTGAGAGAAATAGTGGCGGCTGGGGACTGAGTATGGACACCCGGCCGCCACCACCATGAGGTTTTGAAAAGCTTCCGCCTCCACGAGCCTAAAAAGGCAAGATTTCAAGTGCAACCAGTCCAGAAATGTGGCAGTTTAGTATTGCGGCCTGTGGGTGGTTGGGTAGTTGGCTGCATACTTGCGCTTGCATTCCAAGTAACACAAGGCTAAGGAGATGGATGATCCAACCATTATGAATATTTTAGCCTTTGTCTAGGAAACCAAGCACAATATTAACCCAGTGACATGCATCAGTGAGATATACCATTCCTGGCCACATTCATTTGTCCACGGGTTTGTGGTTAGGTGGTCCTTCCCATTTAAGTGCACTGGGGAGGGCACGGGTAATGTTCAAGTGCAAGCAGTCCAGAAATGTAGCATTTTAGTATTGCAGCCTGTGGATGGGTGGCTGGCTGCATATTTGTGCTTGCATTTCAAGTAACAGAAAACTAAGCAGTTGGTAGCCTCTATCATCATCACTACCTCACCTCGGCACTATGAACTCTCCTGATGGAGAAGACAGGGCCCACCAGAGGATTTTCCGGTTTCTGGTGGGCGCGTTCCACCCTGCCGAGAAGCAGCCCTGTCTAAGAGAAATTTGTGGGAAGGTTCCCGGACACTCTTTGGCTGTTGTTTTACTGTGGACTGGCTCCGTACCGTCCCTGGCCACATTCACCTGTCCACGTGTTTGTGTTTAGGCAGTCTTTCCCAGTAAGTGCACTGGGGAGGGCACAGGTAATGTTCTGGGACCCACGCTTGTGGAAGGCGGAGACGATACCGGGAGAAATAGTGGCGGCTGGGAACCGAGTATGGGCACCCGGCTGCTGCCGCCGCCAAGAGGTTCTGGAAAGCTTCCACCTCCTAAAAGGCAAGATTTCAAGTGAAAGCTGTCCAGAAATGTGGCAGTTTAGTATTGCGGCCTGTGGGTGGGTGGCTGGCTGCATACTTGTGCTTGCATTCCAAGGACTGTGGTAGAGACAACTGAACGCTGCAAAGGGACAAGGACGAGAACGGTGATGGTTGCAAGTCTGCAATGACAGGTGCAGGGTAGGAGGCATCTTTGCATGCGCCATGGACAGGGGATTATGTGAAGGACAAGGGCATGGTCTATGGAGCGCCAAAGAATGGATGGTGAAGAGGAAATAATAAAAAACACCTTTATTAGGTCAATTGTTTTATTGACCTAATAAAGGTGGTTTTTATTATTTTTTTATTATTTCCTCTTCACCATCCATTCTTTGGCTCTCTATAGACCGTGGCCTTGTCCTTCATCTGCTCTATATTGTCCCTCTCTGAGGGTCCGCGGCAGGAGCTGCCTTTCCTTTGGGAGTCGATTTTGCTTGAGGACCTGCGCCTCAGGAGGACCTGCAGTGACATCATTGCCAGTCACATGACCACCCAAGCTGCAGCAGCATCACGGCACTGTGGACCTCCCCTCTCCAGGCTATTCCCGGGGTTGTGCAGGGGTGCACAACCCGGTCAGGTGAGCAGTTTTGTCGTCCCATCCCTGTTCTTAATCCCCAGGTTTCACCCAGAGCGCCCCCTGTTTCTCTATCTTTCTTATGGACAGGGGATTGGCGCACAACAGCGGAAGAGGCAGTGGTGTCACCCGCAGACACTGTTTCTAGATCGCGGTGTTCAGCCCACCTAGTCAGGTGCATTGCTGTCATGTGCCTGAGCATGCTGGTGGTGATCAGGCTGGTAATTTTGATGATGCTGGCCTGGCAGATGTTTCAAATGGCCTTTTTGGGGTTATCTAAACAGTCTTTAAAAAAGAACCAGACTCGGGAAGACCTAACAGTTGTACTGGCAATTTCCTTTGTGTTGGTGTTACGGGGAACAGTTGCCTGCCTTGTGTCTGTAGCCACCACGCTGCTTGTTCCTACCTGTTATGGTGCTATGCCTCCTTCCCCCTGTGTGCTGCCGTCCTTGCTCTACATGTCCCCTTGCCAGGTTGAGTTAGTGACTTCATCGTCCACCGCATCATTTTTTACTTCCGCGCCCTGGTCCGCCTCCTAACTTTCTGTCCATTGTGTCTCATCATTATCCATCTCTAGCAACAGTAATTGCACTTTCCCACCGTCACCTCTGGGTGACCATGGCAGCTCAAATTGTTGCATGTGATTTTCTGTTGCCCTGCTCGAAGCTGGCCGCTCGAGAGGCCCAAATTTATCGATGGAAATGTGAACAGCTCTTGGGGTAACCCTAGACTCTAATCTCTCCTTCAAACCACATATCCAAGCTCTCTCCACTTCCGAGCGGACAGAGCGAGAGGCCAGAATCTATAAATGGTAAGATGAACAAAACAGGTCTTCGGAGTGTCCAAGTGTGGGATCAGTTGTCTCAGGGCACTCAGAATGGTGAGAGGATCAGGGTGAGGAAGATGCCGACTAGAAGTAAAAAAAAATCTCCCGGATCCACACATTCCTTAGCCACAAATCTACAAAAACACTAGTGCACACCCTCATCATCTCCCTTCTCAATGATTGCAACCTCCTGCTCTGTGGCCTCCCTTCTAACACTCTAGCATTCCTCCAATCTATCCTAAACGCTGTTGCTCGACTAATCCACCTGTCCCCTCGTTATTCCCTGGCCTTTCCTCTCTGTCAATCCCTTCACTGGCTCCAGTTCAAAACCCTAACTTTGGCATGCAAAGCTATCCACAACCTGTCTCCTCCATACATCTGTCACCTAGTCTCCTGGTACTTACCTGCACGCAACCTCAAATCCTTACAAGATCTTCTTCTCTACTCCCCTCTTATCTTCTCTTTCCACAATTGCATGCAAGATTTCTCCCGTACATTCCCCCTTCTCTGGAACTCTCTACCCCACCATTTCTGACTCTCGCCTACTGTTGAAACCTTCAAAAAGCACCTGAAGACCCACCTCTTGCGACTTGCGACATGCATACAACCTGCAGTAACCCTCGCTCCACCATACTGCTGCATGACCAGCTCTATCCTCACCTACTGTATCCTCACCCATCCCTTGTAGATCTGAGCCCTCACAGGCATGGTGCTCTCCACTCCTGTACCAGTTGCTGTCACATTTTTGTTCAAGATTATTGTAATTGTTTTTGTGATGTATAACCCTTTTTCACATGTAAGCGCCATGGAATAAATGGCGATAAAGTAATAATAATAATGTGGTCCAGACTCACATCTACTGAGACTGGACCATGTGGAACACAGGGTGGTGGCAAACTGACTGGAATCTTCATCTGCTATCCAACCGACAACCTTTTCACACTGCTCTGGCTTCAATAATGGTGTTCCATGGCCCCCTAGAAATTGGGACAGGGAGTTCGACATGATGTGGGTGTTTGTTGTGCTCCCTCAGCAGGCACAGTTTCGTCTTACCCACGGCCTATGTGTGCACTATCACCATCACCATAAAGTCCACTTCCCCTTCCCTTGACACACACCTTGCCCATTTTAAATGGAGTGTAAGATTTATCATGCTGCCAAAAATGTCTGTATTATTACCGCAGTAATATAGGATCACGTCTGATGAGATGACCACAGTTTTAGACAGTACCCTGGGAGTCAGATATGATTCCAGGGGTCTTCACCATGCTGTTCCCATGTCACATACCACATGACCAGATAAGGTAGTAAAATGTTAAAATTATATTTCCTGGTGAATGCATTTTTCATGGTTGAAAGAAATGCAAAAGTGCAAAAACGCATCAAAGACGCGACGTGTGAACATAGGCCAAGATATGGAGGAACATTTTTGTTTTTGGTTAATTATTTTGCCTTATATACAAGTCATTACCCTGGAAAGGATGTTCCTTAACATGTTTCCCAGGAAAATCCATTTTGGTTTTGTTTTTGTATGTTTTATTGTGAGTCCATAAAAGTGGCGTAATACCTCTGACAACGTTGCTGACAGCAGTGACCTGGGAGTCAGAAATGCTTCCAGGGGTCTTCCCCATGCTGTTTCCATGTCATTTGAGCACTTTTCCCCAATTATTTTGGCAATTTTTAGGCCCTCTGCAGACCGCCAGGGGAGGAGGGTGCCGGAAAAATGCTGGAGTTTCCCATAGACTTACATTGGGCTTGTTACTTGGACCGAGCACTCCAGCATTCCAATTTGCTCGACCCGAGTAAGGAGTACCCGAGAATTTTAGTGTTCGCTCATCACTATATATAAGGCGAAATAAATATACAAAAACAAAAATGGTCTTCCACACCTTGGGCTATGTTCAGATTTAGCGTTTTTGATGCATTTTTGCACTTTTGCATTGTGTTCAACAGTGAAAAATATATTCACTTTAACATTTTACAACCTTATCTGGCCATGTGGTGTGTGAGACATCATCAGACAATCCTGTTTCATGTATGAAGGTGGGACTCTAAAAGTCACAAAGCCTATTTTTATAGGGCCATCAGGCTGCCCTTACTATTCTTAAAGGGCCAGCAGTCAGCCCTCACTGTTGTTAGAGGCCCATCAGCCGGCTATGCTTTGTTGTTCCCATTATTAAAGAGTGGTTTTCTATACTGTTTTTGCATATGCAGTGACTGCAAAGGCTGCTAAAAAATTGGACGCACCCCAATAACCTTTTGAAGAGACATAGAGGAGGGCTTCAGTAAAAAAAATTTCCCATTATAAAGGAAGTGGGTCTCCTATAGTGGTAATGCCCATGCAGTGACTGCAAGGGCTGCCAAAATTTGGGAAAAAAAACAAAAACAAATTAATGCCACATAGAGGTGAGCCACAGTAATGACATGTTCCCATTAGAAAGGAGCAGGCCTGCTATCCAGTTATAGGGTATGCAGTGAGTACAACAGCTGCCAAAATTTAGGAAAAACCCCAATAACAATTTAAAGACTCATAGAGGTGGGCCTCAGTAATGACATGTTCCTAGAAAGGAGCGGCTTCTGCTATCCAGTTATAGGGTATGCAGTGAGTACAACGGCTACCAAAAATTTGGAGGAACTCCAATGCCCCTTGCAAGAGACGTAGAGGTCGAAGGGCCTCCTGAAAACAATGTCCCCATTATTAGGAAGTGGGTTTCCCATACTGTTTGCCTATGCTGCCAAAAATTTGGAGGAACTTCAATGCCCCTTGCAAGAGACATAGATATGGTGATATGGTAGATATGGTGGTGGAGAATGAGGGTGAGGAGAAGGAGGAGGACAAAAGCAAATAGACAAAATCAGGAAGATTATTCCCATGTCTGTGTGTGAAGACAGAGGTGCATGGGAATAGAGTTAGACCTCCCAAAAAAAAGACACTGTATTTGAGTTTATGTTACGCTGCTATCATTCAGTGGTGTTGAGAAGTCTGCCCAATCCAGCCCTTGTTCATTTTTCTGAGAGTCAGCCTGTCAGCATTTTCAGTTGACAGGCAGATGCGTATATCGGTTATAATTCCACCAGCGGCACTAAAAACCCGCTCTGACAAAACGCTAGCAGCAGGGCAGGCCAGGACCTCCAAGGCGTAGAGAGCCAGTTCATTCCACATGTCCAGCTTGGATACCCAATAATTATAAAGTACAGAGGAATCACAGAGGACGATAGTATGGTCAGCAAGGTACTCCCTCAGCATCTTCCCAAACTTTTCCCTCCTTTTGAGAGTACCCCGCGCCTCAGGGCCTGTGCGATGGGAGGGTCTGAGAAAACTGTCCCAAAATTTTGACAGTGTTCCTCTGCTGGATTGGATGTGTCTCTCTCGCCTGTACTCCTTTAGTTGTCCAACGAACTGTGACCTCTGCTGCCCGCATTTTTAAATGGGAATTTTTTAATAAATCCGCATTAAGGGCCTTCTGGTACTGCCCCATTTTATTAGTCCTGTCCGGCACAGGAATAAGAGACAGAAAGTTCTCTTTGTAGCGTGGGTCTAGAAGTGTCACCAACCAATAATGACTGTCACCCAAAATTTGGAAAACGCAAGGGTCACAGGAAAGGCAGCGTAATATAAACTCAGCCATGTGCGCCAGACTGCAAAGAGGCAATATTTCCGTGTCCTCACCAAAAGGACGACTGACCATGCTCTCCTCCTTATCCTCCTCCTCATCCTCCTCCTCCCTGTCCTCAGGCCATCCACGCTGAACAGGCGGTATGACAGTTGTGCAGGTAGTACCGTCTATAGCGCAGGAAACTAGTTCCTGTTCTTCTTCCTCCTCATTATCGCCCAATCCATGTAGGGGTGAGATGAAGCTGGGCCTATGTGGAATCACCTTGTATTGTTCCTTGCTCCATCTCACTGTGCTCCGCCTGCAAGGCATCCTCCTTAATTGTAAGCAGAGAGCATTTCAGAAGACAGAGAAGCGGGATGGTGACACTAATTATGGTGTCATCGCCGCTCACAATTCTTGGTGGAGTCCTCAAAGTTTCGGAGGATGGTACAGATGTCTGACATCTATGCCCACTCCTGAGGTCGTATGTGTGGAGTCTGACCTGAATACCGACGGCCTTGTTGATGCTGGTAGTCAACAACTGCCCTCTTCAGCTCACAAATCCTTCCCAACATCTGCAAAGTAGAGTTCCAATGCGTGTAGACATCGCACACCAGTCGGTGAGCTGGAAGCTGCAAACGCTGCTGAAGCACGGCAAAGGCGACAGAAGCTGTAACTGACTTTCTAAAATGGGCACACATGGGGCATACTTTGACAAGCAGATCTGGCAGATCTGGGTATTTTTTGAGAAACCACTGAACCACAAGGTTAAGCACATGGGCCAGGCATGGTACGTGTGTGAGCTCGCCTCATTTCAGAGTTGCCACCAGGTTCCGGCCAATATCACACACAACCATGCCTGACTGTAGGGTCAGCGGTGTCAGCCACAGATCTTCCTGCTCTTTCAGAGCTGTCCACAACTCTTCAGCATTGTGTGGTTTGTCACCTAAGCATATTTGCTTCAGCACAGCCTGTTGCCGCTTGGCCAAGGCAGTGCTGCAGTGCTTCAAGCTTGTGACTGATGTGGTCATTTCAGAGATGGAGGCTGAAGAGGAGTTGGAGGAGGTGCAGGAGCTGTAGAATATTGTGGCAACCCTTATTGACCCAGAGCCAGCAATTCTCGGCGTCGGGAGGACGTGTTTCGCCCTGAGGTCCGACTGGGTCCTGGCTTCCACTATGTTAACCCAATGTGCCGTCAGAGAGATGTACCGTCCCTGCTCACAAGTACTTGTCCACGTGTTCGTGGTTAGGTGGACTTTCCCAGTAACTGCGTTGTTCAGGGCACGGCTAATGTTGTGGTACACGTGCTCGAGTAATGCGGGAATGGCACAAGCGTAAAAATAGTGGTGGCTGGGGTCCAAGTACCAATGGACGGCCACCGCCATCAGGTTGTGGAAAGTTTCCGTCTCCACGAGCCTAAAAGGCAACATTTTGAGCGTAAGCATTCGCAAAATGTGTGAGTTTAGTAGTGTGGCCTGTGAGGCGTTGGCTGCGTATTTGCGCTTGCGTTCCAAGGACTGGGGAAGGGATAACTGAGTGCTGCACTGGGACAAGGGCGTGTTTGTTGATGGTGCTAGTTGTGAGTGAGCAAAGACAGGCGCAGGGTGGGAGGCATCTTCGCATGCACCATGGACACAGGATTGGCATGCACGCACAACAGCGTGTATGGACAACCGGCTACCACGACGTTTTGGAAAGCTTCCTCCTCCACGAGCCTAGATGGCAAGATTTCAAGTGCAAGCAGTCCAGAAATGTGGCAGTTTAGTATTGCGGCCTGTGGGTGGGTGGGTTTTTGGCTGCATACTTGCGCTTGCATTCCAAGTAACAGAAAACTAAGCAGATGGTGGTGTTATGATCTGCAACATATATTAAGGAAAGAAAGGGGAAAGCTGTCCCTACAGTAAGACTAAGCTGAATACCTACGATGTAGCGGGCTGCCTGTTCCTTGTGAACAGACCCGCCTTAGTCCTCGGCTAGTCTGAATGAAGACCTATAGAATTAAGGGAGGGGTCCCTAAAAGAACTAAGGACTGGGACAAAAAAGGGACACCTAAACAGAAGTTGTTGCAGAACACAAAAAGACAAACTGACAAACAAGTTCCAAGTAGAAATGAGTATAACCGGCGATGCCCACCTGGAGAGACCAGGTATATATATCTCCTACACGCAACTGCAGGGCGACTGTCTGTCACCTCCAACACACCCATGACAGGAAGCCAGAAATGGCTGATTCTGGAACACATTTATATGTGATACTTCTGACAGAGAACCACGGTTTTAAAAAGCGGGCCTGTAGTTTACTAATACCATTCTTCACAGCGACCTCTTGTGAATAGCTTTGCTGACACACTGCAACAAAATGTAAATGGAGGCCAGAAATGGCTGAATTTGAAATGCAGCTATATGTGATACGTCTGAAGGAGAACCACAGTTTTAAAAAGCGGGCCTGTAGTTTACTAATACTATTCTTCACAGCGACCTCTTGTGAATAGCTTCACCGAGACACTGCAACAAAATGGAAATGGAGGCCAATATTTTCCACGTTCAGTTGAAATTTCTTGATTTTTATCGCTGTAATATGGAAAAGATCTGGCTGTATTCTGCAGTGCTAACAAGCAAATGGAGCAGAAAAATTGTGTATTCTGGATTGCTTTTTAAGCAAATAACCAGGATTAAGATAAAAAAAAATTAGCCCTGGCCCCTGATATCTGGGACTATGTCTACAAATATCTGTCACAGCAGCAGCAGACAGAACGTGTTATGGACCTTCTTGTGCTGTATGCACTGCAGTCTGCCACATAGCCTGCCTCCCTGCCTAACTCCTGCTATCACCACAGAATACATGCAGCTGGTTAGTCATCAGAAGGACTGTTAGTTCAGATGTACAGTACAGACCAAAAGTTTGGACACACCTTCTCATTTAAAGATTTTTCTGTATTTTCATGACTATGAAAATTGTACATTCACACTGAAGGCATCAAAACTATGAATTAACACATGTGGAATTATATACTTAACAAAAAAGTGTGAAACAACTGAAAATATGTCTTATATTCTAGGTTCTTCAAAGTAGCCACATTTTGCTTCGCTGACTGCTTTGCACACTCTTGGCATTCTCTTGATGAGCTTCAAGAGGTAGTCACCAGAAATGGTCTTCCAACAATCTTGAAGGAGTTCCCAGAGATGCTTAGCACTTGTTGGCCCTTTTGCCTTCACTCTGCGGTCCAGCTCACCCCAAACCATCTCGATTGGGTTCAGGTCTGGTAACTGTGGAGGCCAGTTCATCTGGCGTAGCACTCCATAACTCTCCTTCTTGGTCAAATAGCCCTTACACAGCCTGGAGGTGTGTTTGGGGTCATTGTCCTGTTGAAAAATAAATGATGGTCCAGCTAAACGCAAACCGGATGGAATGGCATGCCACTGCAAGATGCTGTGGTAGCCATGCTGGTTCAGTATGCCCTCAATTTTGAATAAATCCCCAACAGGGTCACCAGAAAAGCACCCCCACAACATCACACCTCCTCCTCCATGGGAACCAGGCATGTAGAGTCCATCCGTTCACCTTTTCTGCGTTGCACAAAGACACGGTGGTTGGAACCAAAGATCTAAAATTTGGACTCATCAGACCAAAGCACAGACTTACACTGGTCTAATGTCCATTCCTTGTGTTCTTTAGCCCAAACAAGTCTCTTCTGCTTGTTGCCTGTCCTTAGCAGTGGTTTCCTAGCAGCTATTTTACCATAAAGGCCTGCTGCACAAAGTCTCCTCTTAACAGTCTCTTAGAGATGTGTCTGCTGCTAGAACTCTGTGTGGCATTGACCTGGTCTCTAATCTGAGCTGCTGTTAACCTGCGATTTCTGAGGCTGGTGACTCCGATAAACTTATCCTCAGAAGCAGAGGTGACTCTTGGTCTTCCTTTCCTGGGGCGGTCCACATGTGAGCCAATTTCTTTGTAGCGCTTGATGGTTTTTGCAACTGCACTTGGGGACACTTTCAAAGTTTGCCCAATTTTTCAGGCTGACTGACCTTCATTTCTTAAAGTAATGATGGCCACTCATTTTTCTTTACTTAGCTGCTTTTTTTCTTGCCATAATACAAATTCTAACAGTTTATTCAGTAGGACTATCAGCTGTGTATCCACCTGACTTCTGCACAACACAACTGATGGTCCCAACCCCATTTATAAGGCAAAAAATCCCACTTATTAAACCTGACAGGACACACGTGTGAAGTGAAAACCATTTCCGGTGACTAACTCTTGAAGCTCATCAAGAGAATGCCAAGAGTGTGCAAAGCAGTCATCAAAGCAAAAGGTGACTACTTTGAAGAACCTAGAATATAAGACATATTTTCAGTTGTTTCACACTTTTTTTTGTTAAGTATATAATTCCACATGTGTTAATTCATAGTTTTGATGCCTTCAGTGTGAATGTATAATTTTCAAAGTCATGAAAATACAGAAAAATCTTTAAATGAGAAGGTGTGTCCAAACTTTTGGTCTGTACTGTATGTATAGATATGCTGTAAAATACTTTTACTAAATATAAACAAGCAAATCTATCCCTGACTCAGCAGCAGCTCTCCCTATTCTGCCTGTTTCCGTAGTAGACTGTGACGAGCTTAGCGTCACCAGGTCTTAAATAGACCTGATGATGCTGTGCGGCTAGCCAATCACCAACATGGCTACAGCATTACAGTGTGTGGCAGGCAATCCCTGCATGTTCATTGGCTCTCTAAAGAGTGCCAAACATGCAGGGAGGGGATCCGAGCAACCACAAAATACTGGCAGAACGCTGAGCATCTCAAGCAGTGAGATGCTCGGGTGAGTACCGAGCAGTGGTGAGCACATTCGCTCATCACTAATCCTGACCAACTTCCTCCGGCACTTTGTCAATGCTCATCACAATGATTGGGCCGAACTCCTGCCTTGGCCCGAATTCTCATACAACAACCATGTGAGTGAATCCTCTGCTAAATCCCCGCTATTTGTGGTCTACGGTCAACATCCCAATATTCCTTTCCCAGTGTCTACTACCACAGACACAGTAAAAATATTCACCCCTGGTCCAACGGTAATCCAAGGGTTAAAGCAACATCCTATGTTTATTTTTTTCAAATAACTTTATTTAGCTCCAAAAAGCATTCATTGCTGTACAAAAACGCATGCAAAAAAAGCACCAAAACCGCATTTTTTCCACAGCAAAGTGAATGAGAAACGTGAAGTCTCATGCACACATTGAGTATTTTTTGACTTGCAGATTTGGTGCAAAAAATAATCAGTACGTTTTTGGAGCGTTTTTTGCCTATGCTTTTTCAATATATTTTATGGGTGAAAAAAGCAGGCAAAATTCACCAAAAGCATAAATAGAAAATAATCTTCAGCACGTTAATTCTCTGTGTGTTTTTACCTCCAAAATGCAGTAAAATCAGGTCAAAAACGCAGGGAAAATTGGGGTAAAATCACGGCAAAAACACAAGCAAAAACGTGGGGAAATTGTGGCAAAAATGCAGGCAAAATTGTGGCAAACCGTGGCAAAAATGCAGGCAGAAACGTGGCAAAATCGCGTCAAAAACGCATGTAAAAACCGGTAAAATCAGCTTTTTTGCTGAGATTTTACAGCGGTTTTACTGCAATTTTGCCTGTGTTTTTGTCGCAATTTTGCCTGCATTTTTGCTGCAATTATTCTGCGTTTTTGCCGTGGTTTTGCCTGCGTTTTTGTCGTGATTTTTTGCCATGACTGTGCCACATTTTTGCCACGTTTTTTGCCTGCTATTTTGCCTCATTTTGCTGTGATTTTGGTGCAATTTACAACGATTTTTGACTGTGTTTTTTCCTGCGATTTTGCCTACATTTTTGCTGTGATTTTGCAGGCAAAAACGCACAGAGAATTGACAAGCTGAAGATTATTTTCTATTTTTGTTTTTGGTGCATTTTGCCTGTGTTTTTCACCCATTGGATGCACTGAACAAACACAAGCAAAAAACGCAGCAAAAACACACAGAATTATTTTCTGCACCAAATCTGTAAATCAAAAAATACTCAACGTGTACTCAACACTTCACATTTCTCATTCACTTTGCAGCGGGAAAAAACGCGTTTTTGGTGCGTTTTTTGTATGCGTTTTTGTACAGCAGTGAATGCATTTTGGAGCTAAATAAAGATATTTGAACAAAGAAATGTGGGACATTGCTTTAACCCTTGGATTACCGTCAGACCCAGGGTGAGTATTTTCGCTGCGTCCAAAATGCTGCATTCTAATGCCGCAGTTGTTTTGTCAGTACATGCGGATCCACCGCATGAAATGACATTTAAATTGGTCAAAATCTGCAGCGTCATGACATGCTGCGGGTGAGTTTACTCAGCATCAAAAACAAGCACAGTGGGCATGGAATTTCTTGTAAATGAAATAAAATTAAGAATTAAATTAAAAAAATGGCGTGGGCTCCCGCATCATTTTCATAACCAGCAGAGGGAAAGTCAACTGCTGGGAGCTGATATTACTAGCAAGGGAAGGGGCCATTAGCCAAAGATATTCCTTGGCTATTAACCCCTTTACTCTCGAAGGTGGTTTGCACTTTAATGACCAGGCCAATTTTTACAGTTCTGACCACTGTCATTTTATGAGGTAATAACTCTGGAACGCTTAAACAGATCCCACTGATTCTGAGATTGTTTTTTTGTGACATATTGTACTTCATGATAGTTGTAAAATTTCTTTGATATGACTTGCATTTATTTGTGAAAAAATCGGAAATTTGGTGAAAATTTGGCAAATTTCTCAATTTTCAAAATATGAATTTTCATGCCCTTAAACAGAGATATATGTCACACAAAATAGTTAATAAATAACATTTCCCACATTTCTATTTTACATTGGCACCATTTTGGAACCAAAATTTTTTTTTGTTAGGAAGTTAAAAGGGGTAAAAATTGACCAGCGATTGCTCATTTTTCCAACAAAATATAAAAAAACATTTTTTTAGGGACCACATCACATTTGAAGTGACTTTGAGGGGCCTTTATGACAGAAAATACCCAAAATTGACAGCATTCTAAAAAACTGCACCCCTCAAGGTGCTAAAAACCACATTCAAGAAGTTTATTAACCCTTCAGGTGCTTCACAGGAATTTTTGGAATGTGGAAGAAAAAATGAACATTTTACTTTTTTCACAAAAATGTTATTTTAGACCCAATTTTTTTTTATTTTTTCAACTGTAACAGGAAAAAATGGACCTCAAAATTTGTTGTTCAATTTCTCCTGAGTAAGCCGATACCCCATATGTGGGATAAAACTACTGTTTGTGTGCACGGCAGGCCATCTGACTTTTTCAATGTAAAATTTGTTTGAATAATTAGCCGACGCAATGTTGCGTTTGGGGAGACCCTGATGTGCCTAAACTGTGGAAAACCCCCACAAGTGACCCCATTTTGGAAACTAGACCCCTCAAGGATTTTATCAAGGGGTACAGTGAACATTTTTAGCCCAGAGGTACAACATAGAATTTGATAACATTAGGTCATCATATTGAATAAGTTGTCATTAGTCTTGAGCGCAAGTGCTCGCTATTTGAGTTTGCATTGGGTACTCAGGTATGCACCATGTATTGCGGATGCTCAAGTGACATGCTCTAGTTCCTGTCCCACAAGTTTCATGGTTGTTAGACACCCAAGAAAAAGCATGCTTGTTTGTGCATGGCAGGAAATTCCCTCGAGGTTTTTTGGCTGTATAACAGCCACGAAATATGTGGAATGGGGACTCAAGCACGTCACTTGAGTACCTGCGATACTCGGTGCATACCCGAGCACCCGATGCAAACTAAAGTAGTGAGCACTTGTGCTCAACACTAGTCGCCATATTGTCATCATTTTTTTTTCTTTACTTTTGAAAAAATCCCAACTCTAACACAGCCCCAACCCTAATACAACCCTAACACAACCCCAACCCTAGCACAACTCTAACCCTAGCACAACCCTAACCCTAGCACAACTCTAACCCTAGAGTTTATTTTTTACGCCATTCCTCGTACGGTATAAGTGATTAGACGACTTTATTTTTCGGGTCGGTGAAATTACAGCGATACCAGATCCATATCGAGTTTTTATGTTTGGCAGCTGTCATACACTAAAAGACTCTTTTTTTTGCAAGGACTAGTTTTTGCAATCATTTTTCCATATTTCGGCTGAAAGAGTCATGCAAGAGCTTGTCTTTTGTGGGACGAGTTGACATTTTTATTGGTACCATTTTCATGCAAATTACATTTTTTGATCGCTTTCTATTCCGATTTTTGGGAGGAAGAATAAACAAAAACCAACAATTCAGAAATAGTTTTTTTATGTTTTTTTTATGACATTCAGTGTGTTGTAGAATTGATAAGGCAGCTTTATTTTTTGGGTCAGTACGTTTACAGCGATACTACATTTATATATTTTTTTATGTTTTGGCGCTTTTAGACAATAAAAACTATTTTATAGAAAAAGCTTTTTTTTGTATTGCTTTATTCTGAGAGATATAACTTTTTTATTTTTAAGGCTGATGGAGCTGTATGGCGGCTTGTTTTTTTGCGGGGCAAGATGACGTTTTCAGCTGTACCATTTTTATTTACATTCATCTTTTTTATCGCGTTTTATTCCATTTTTTGCTTGGCGGTATGATGATAAAGCATCATGTTTTTTTTTTACCGTGTTCACTAAAGGGGTTAACTAGTGGGACAGTTTTTATAGGCCAAGTTGTTCTATGCTATGCAGGCTGTCAGCCCTGCAGACACAAGTTAGGTAGAATGTGCACTGAGCACAATCTACCTAATTTCCTGATGCCTGGTGACCCAGATGTTGTCATGATGACATCAGGCCACCATGGCAATGATCTGGACCCCGTGCTAACAGCAAGGGGTCGCCAATGCAAGGTAAGAGGGCCGCTCTTACCTCTGCTTCCCCCGGAAATGCTGCGATCAATGTTGATCGCGGCATTTCCGGGATTAATGTGCCAGGATCGGTGAGGCACCGCTCCTGGCACATAGTACATGGTGTCAGTTGTTAGAATTAGATGACACCCGGCGGCGATCGCGCCTGCACAGCCTCTGTGGGGGCGCAATCGCCAGGGCGTAATAATATGTATCAGGTCCAATAGGCCCAGGGCGCAGATACGTATTATTATGCCCGACGTCAGAAAGGGGTCCAGTCCAGGTCTTTTTCTCCTTGGCTCAGGTAATACTATTGGTCATGAGTGGTTTGACACAAGAGATGCGACACTTGTAGCCCATGTCCTTGATAAGTCTGTGTGTGGTGGCTCTTGAAGCAATGACTCCAGCAGCAGTCCACTTCTTGTGAATCTCCCCCAAATTTTTGAATGGCTTTTTCTTAACAGTCCTTTCAAGGCTGCGGTTATCCCGGTTGCCTATGCACCTTTTTCTAACATATTTTTTCCTTCCACTCAACTTTCCATTAATATGCTTGGATACAGCACTCTGTGAACAGACAGCTTCTTTAGCAATGATCTTTTGTGGCTTACCCTTCTTGTGGAGTGTGTCAATGAATGCCTTCTGGACATATGTCAATTCAGCAGTCTTCTCCATGAAACAGACTAAGGGAACTTTTTAAACGCTTTGGAAGTCTTTGCATGTGTTTTTTGTTAATTTTTCTAATTTACTGAGATGAATTTTGTGTTTCCATTGGCTGTAAGCCATAATCATCAACATTAACAGAAATAAACACTTGAAATAGATCACTCTGTTTGTAATGACTCTATATAATATGAGTCTCACTTTTTGTATTGAAGAACTGAAATAAATTAACTTTTTGATGATATTCTAATTTAGTGAGATGCACCTGTAATATATGAGTTTCACTTTTTTTATTGAAAAACTGAAATAAATTAACTTTTTGATGATATTCTAATGTTGTGAGACGCACCCAGGCCCAGACTGGTAATCTGCCAAGGTGGGCAGATTCTCGGTGGGCCAGTGGCATTGAACTACGAAGTGTGCTGCCCGCCATTCAAAACTTCTCTATGAAGGCATACTCTCGCTTGCACTTGCGGCCCCCAATTTTTTAATGCATATACTGCAGCCGCAGTATCATCTATACAATGTATATTGACTGCTGTATATACAATATATAGATGATACTGCTACTGCTGTAGATATATTATGTGGGAGATACTGTGATTATATATAGCAGTTGCAGTATCGCCTATATATTGCACAGTTGTGCTGAAAAGTTTACATACCTCTTTAGAATTTTTCCTTTCTTGGCCTCTTCTCAGAGAATATGAATGAGAACAAAAAACTTTTCTCCACTCATGGTTACTGGTTGAGTGAAGCCATTTATTGTCAAACTACTATGTTTTATCTTTTGAAATCTTAATGACAAGAAAAAACATCCAAATGATCAAAAGTTCACATACCCCAGTTCTTAATACTGTGTATTGCTCCCTGTAACATCAATGACAGCTTGAAGTCTTTTGTGGTAGTTGTGGAAGAGGTTCTTTAATTTCTCAGATGGTAAAACTACCCATTCTTCTTGGCAAAAGGCCTCCAGTTCCTGTAAATTCATGGGTTGTCTAGTATGAACTGCGCACTTGAGATCTCCCCAGAGTGGCTCAATGATATTGAGGTAAGGAGACTGAGATGGCCACTCCAGAACCTTCACTTTGTTCTGCTATAGCCAATGACAGGTCGACTTGGCCTTGTGTTTTGGATCGTTGTCATGTTGCCAAGTATGTGCTATGCACAGTTTCCAGGCTCATGAGTGCAAATTTGCCTCCAGTATTTGCTGATAAGGTGCTGCATTCATCTTTCCTTCAACTTTTACCAAGTTTCCTGTGCCTTTGTAGCTCACACATCCCCAAAACATCAGCGATCCACCTCCATGCTTTACTGTAGGAATGGTGTTCCTTTCATTGTTGACCTCTCTCCTAATCACTCCAAATTACCTTGTTCCAGAAGTTTTGAAGCTTGTCTGTGCTGTTTGGCATATTGTAGGAGAGATACTTTGTGCCATTTGTGAAGTAATGGCTTTCTTCTGGCAACTCGACCATGCAGCTAATTTTTCTTCAAGTGCCTCCTTATTGTGCATCTTGAAACAGACATACTAGTAGTTTTCAGAGAGTCCTGAATTTCACCTGATGTTATTTGTGGGTTTTTCTTTGCATCCCAAACAATTTTCCTGGCAGTTATGGCCGAAATTTTTGTTAGTCTACCTGACCGTGGTTTGGTTTTTACAGAGCACCTGATTTTCCATTTGTTAATCACAGTTTGAATGACTGTCATTATCAATTCCTTGGATATTTTTTTGTATTCCTTTCCTGTGTTATACAGTTCAACTACCTTTTCCCGTAGATCCGTTGACAATTCTTTTGCTTTCCTCACGACTCACAATCCTGAAACATCAGTGGCTGGATGAAAGATGCAAGAGTATATCCCAGAAACTCACTCAGCTTTTATGCACACACACTGATTACAAGCAAACAGATCACAGGTGAGGATGTTACTTTTATATACATTATATTGGTGATACTGTGATTGATGTATATATGTTACATACGGGATACTGTGATTGCTGTCAATAATTGCAATATCACCTAAATAATGTATACACAGCAATAGCACTATCACATATATAATATATATATACAGCAGTCTATATACAATATATAGGTAATAATGTGACTGCCGTGTATACATTATATAGGTGAAACTGCTGTATATATTTTACATAGGTGATGCTTCAATTATACACAGCAAGCACAGTATCGCTTATATATTATACAGGTGATACTGAGACTGCAGTATATACAATGTATACACAGCAGTCACAGTATCACAAACATAATGTATATACAACAGTCTATATACACTGTGTTCCAAATTATTATGCAAATAATATTTTCTCAGATTTTCCCAAATTACCTATAGGAATTGCAGTCATTGTAATTTTCCAGTCAAATAACTATTAGAGTACAATTGAAAGGTTTTGGTACAAACTGCCTAGGATAACAGTATATTTTTAAAAAAATAAAAAACTCAAACTGCACTCAAAATGCATGTTCCAAATTATTATGCACAGCAGAGTTTTCAACCTTTTCATTTTAATAAAGAACAAAAAAATGTTCATTTTTGAAATTATAAGCATTAGCAGGTTATTACAAACTGAAATTAAACAGTTTTCAACTCAAAACTTTATTCTAGGTGATGTTACATTTGCACATAGGACCGCTTGTTTGAAAGGAGCTTCTGAACTCTCTCATCCATTGAATTTGTCAGGTTTTGGATGGTTTCTGCTTCCAATTGTTTTGCATGAGGACAGAATACCCTCCCAGAGCTGTTACTTAGATGTGAACTGCCTCCCGCTATCATAGACACTCCTTTTGATGATGCTCCAGAGGTTCTCAATGGGGTTGAGGTCAGGGGAGCATGGGTGCCACACCATAAGTTTGTCCCCTTTTATGCCCATAGCAGCCAGAGATGCAGATGTGTTATGTGCAGCATGAGACGGGGCATTATAATATATATATATTATCTAATAGTTATTTGACTGGAAAATTACAATGACTGCAATTCATATAGGTAATTTGGGAAAATCTGAGAAAATATTATTTGCATAATAATTTGGAACACAGTGTACATTATATAGGTGATACTTTGACTGCTATATATATATATATACAATATACAGTATATAAGTGATACTGCGACTGATGTGTATAGCTGCAGTATCACTTATATAATGTATATACAGCAGTCTCTTTGTGATATAGAGTACAGACCAAAAGTTTGGACACACCTTTTCATTTAAAGATTTCATGACTATTAAAATTGTACATTCACACTGAAGGCATCAAAACTATGAATTAACACATGTGGAATTATATAGTTAACAAAAAAGTGTGAAACTGAAAATATTTCTTATATTCTAGGTTCTTCAAAGTAGCCACCTTTTTCTTTGATGACTGCTTTGCACATTCTTGGCATTCTCTTGATGAGCTTCAAGAGGTAGTCACCGGAAATGGTCTTCCAACAATATTGAAGGAGTTCCCAAAGATGCTTAGCACTTGTTGGCCCTTTTGCCTTCACTCTGCGGTCCAACTCACCCCAAACCACCTCGATTGGGTTCAGGTCTGGTGACTGTGGAGGCCAGGTCATCTGGCATAGCACCCCATCACTCTCCTTCTTATGGTCATTGTCCTGTTGAAAAATACTGTACTGTATATATATATATATATATATTTATATATATATATACAGTGTATACTGTACTGTATATATATATTTATATATATATATATATATATATATATATATATATATATATACAGTATGTACTCATACTGTCAGTGTGTTTTCACGGACCGTGTGTCGGCCGGCCAGCAGCACAGATCACACAGACTCATTCAAGTCAATGGGTCAGTGTAAAAACGTGCCGCACATGGATGCCATCCATGTGTACCGGCGCTTGGGAATCAGCGGTACAGTTTCCACTGTTCCCAAGTGCCCGGTGATGAGTGCTGCCCTCATCATTGTCCCCTGCTGGCGCTGCGATCAGCACAAGCAGAGACAATGATGAGTGTAATATTCTGCTCCCACTGTCTCCAACTGTAAAAATAAGAATAAAATAAAAAAATCCTTATACTCACCTGTCCTATGTGTCCCCCGCAGTAATCCATGTGACTGCTCACACCGAGGAGCCAGGGAGAATGACTCCTGCAGCAAGTGGGCCCGGAGCTGTGCTGAGCAAGTGGTGTCCTGTCATTCACTGAGCTCAGCACAGACCAAGGGCCTCCTCACTGCAGGAGTCATTCTCCCCGGCTCCTCGGCATTAGCGTTCAGAGGATTACAGCGGGGACATTTAGGGCAGGTGAGTATAAGTATTTTTTTATTTTATTCTTATTTTTACAGGTGGAAACAGCGGGGGCAGACATTACTACTCTCATCCTTGTCCCTGCTGGCGCTGATCGCAGTGCGGGGAACAGCTATAACTGTACACTGATTCCCAGGCACCGGTACGTGTGCTCCTGATGTGGCACATGGGCAGCACATGGACAGCACACAGACAGCACACGGACATGGATATCTCCGGTACTGTTTTTTTCTGGTACTGGAAATATCAGGATGTGTGGAGGAGACCTAACTCCTTTAAGAGAGTGATGAGGGGCACGGGAAAGTATAGGAAAACTTACTGATCGGGGGAAGGGAGTGTTATAGTATGTGAGCTGGTGGGGGTTTGTGTGGCAGGGCTGCTTTTTTGTCCCAGTCTGGCCCTGGAAGCACCTGTATATGAGTGAATATTTTGTGTTCCTGGAGTTTTCTGTTTACCCTGTCTGTGTAGCCTTGTTTGTTGGGTGGGTGCTCTACAGTGCACAATAGCGCCCCCTTCTCTCAGTAGGGAGGAGAACAGACGGAGGGATAACTCAGGGGTTAGGGCGAGGGCGGAGGCCATGGCATCCTCACCTTCAGAGGTATCCCGGGGAATAGGGCGAGCTAGGGCTCCCCCTAGTGTTAGGGACAGGGTAGGAGCCCCTGTTCCCTAGTTAACAACCAACCATGCGGTGACAGCCCCCATATAAAATCTAACCAGCAAAGGCTAAACAGACAGCTGTGAGCTGATATAAATAGCCAGGGAAGGGGCCATGGATCCTGGCCCCCTGTGAGGCTAATAATATTAGCCCTCAGCAGCCTTAGAAATGGTGCATTCATAAGCCTCACTCTTCCCACTTGCCCTGGTGCGATGGCAACTGGGGTAATAAGGTTGGGGTTCTTGTCAGCCTTGTTTTGGCAACTGACATGAAGCCCAGGTTAGTAATGGAGAGGCGTCTATAAGACGCCCCTATTACTAACCTCATACTAAGGTTTTGAAATAAACACACGGCCTGAAAAATAATCTTTGTTTGAAATCAAAGTCCACACGGTTGTACTAATTTATTTAAATATAAAAAACACTGTATATTTACTTAACGCCTAATCCCTGATGCCCTCGTCTCCTGTAAGAAACCAAAAATAAAAAACAACCATATCCCTCACCTGTCCGCCGTGATGACATAATGTCACACAGTGATCATTTGTAGGACAGTCACATCAGCAGTCACTGATGTGACTATTCTACAAGACAGCAGGCTATACATTGACACAGGAGTGTAATCACTCCTGTGTCAGTTTACAGCACTGAGCTACAGTGAGTGAGGTCAATCAGCTGATGAACTTATGTGATCTCTCTCATGGCAGCTCATCGCGATACATTGCAGGAGCGATCGCGCTCCTGTCATTGAATCGGTGGCTGCCGGATAGCACAGTCACATCTCCGGATGTGGCTGTGCTATCAGTGAAATCGCCGTGGGACACTTGATATTACCTGGACTACGGTGGATAAGTGATGATTATGGTGGTTTATTATTTTTTCTTTATTACAGGAGACATGGGCATCAAAGTTTAGGTGTTAAAGTAAGTATATGGTGTTTTTTTTTATTTCTTATTTTTACAGGGGACAAGAACATTGGCAATTAGGTGCAGGTGAGTATAATGTGTTTATTATTTTTATTGAAATAATTATTTAGTAATGTTAACTTATTTTATTACTTTCACTGCGCAAGTGCCGGCTGATGAGAGATTACTCCTCTCATCATCGACGCTTGCGCACCCTGTTAATAATGACAGCAGGCGCCGGCTGATGGGGGTAGTAGTCTCCTCAGCCGGAACCTATGACCCGCGGTAAGCTTTTTATCTCAGGTCACTGTTACAGCTGCAGGATCACTCTGACATCTGACAGCGTGATCCCACTGCACTATTACCGGCGGTAACATCGATCTCAACTCCTGTTTCCCTCGCTGTCACGCAGATGACAGCGTGGGAAACCAGGGATGTTTGGGGCCCTGTTTGGATTCGTGTTCGGGCTTTAAGAAATTCAATATTGTATCTGAAACACTGAATCATTACATGACCCATTCAACTGTAGTATAGACAGAAACGAGGAGGTGTTCCAAGTTCAATTCCCTCCTTGGACTCTCTGCAGGTGCCAATTTACATTGGTTCTCCTGCCTCAATAGGATGAAAGAGAGAAGTCACTGAAGCACCCTCACATGTGTTCTTATCCCTAAGACATCTGTCTAATCCCACTGCCATCTACATGGCCTCTTCTGGGGACAACAGGGAAGGGACTATAAATCATCATATCTTGTATCTGGCTTGAAAGACCCTGGCAGAACTGACTGCAGAGAGCTAGGTCATTCCATGAGGTTTATAGTGCCCAGTGTCTGAAGAGAAAGCAGATGTCCTCCACTTTACAATTTTCCTGAAACAACCAAATAACATCAACTTTATTTGGGTTGACATAAATGTGCCCTAGAGCAGAGACAAAAGGGTCAACTGAGGAAAAACACTGGAGAATCCTCAGGCAGAGAAAATGCCCAAGCCTGAAGATCTCCACGGAGCAACAACAGAGCAATACCCACGCGTTGACTCTTGCTTCTAAATAAGGCAGGACGTAGACGAAAATACAACTTACATGAAATAAGAAAGATGGAAAACTTACTTCGGCCCCATGAAAACAATCGGGTAAATTTACCTTAGGCTCAAAAGACTGTTTTGGATAGAGTAGAACCTGTGTAGCCGTGGATAATGCATGGTTTTGTTGCCGCTTAACGTCTGCCACTTCCAATGACAAGGACGGCAATTGCACGGTCAGGGCGTCCACATTGTGTTTGATGGCTTCTCAGCACACAAAAATGGAGTGGACTGGTGATAATGTTATGAAAGTGTATCAACTCACTCGGGAAAATAGGTAACACACTAAAAAACTGCAACTGACCTTGCCGGTTCCTGTGCAGACTAGAGATCCTTGCTCCTCAGTCCCTAGTGGTTCCTGCGTGAGCTGTGATACCCCTAACCACAGACTAGATAATGTCAACTCAGACCTATGCTGCTGAATGGCGGTCGAGTGCTTCACGTTCCTCTTAAAGAACCGGATGGTGTAGAAGAATGCAAGTTACCTACAGAAGAGAAAGTGTGTTGAAACAGAAAGAGATTCCAGAGTGAGTAAAACAAACCACAAGATATAAAAAAGGATTATGTAAAGTACATACTGTTTGAGAATATACCACCTACTTCATAAAAAGAAACAGGAGGAGTGCTGTGTAAAGAACTTAAAAAGCAGAGTGATAAACCCTAGCTGGTCTTTCACTGATTAGCTTAAACTACAGCAGTATGATTAAACATCCAAATTACACTATCACCAGCAGGAAATACCAGCAGGGGGAAAGTATATAAAGCTGTACCCAAAGGGTGATAGGGCAGACAAATGAGTAAATGAAAACACCTGCTACCCTAAAAAGACTGAAGCAAGAGTAACCAAACCTAAACACCCAGAGAAAAGGTGTATTTGCTTGGTGGACAGAGAAGCTGACCACAAAGTACAGGATTAAGGGTTCGGAACCATACGCATCACACTAAGGCTAACCAACCCTTATATTGATGGAGGAAGTCTGTTTATGCCTTCAAATAGGCCGAGGATGGCCTCTATCCACAGTAGATGGCCGGCTGAACTGATACATTGTTTTTGTTGTGCCCTTCTCTGCTGGATTTAGGGTGTTTAAGCAGCTGGAGAGTCCCACACCCTCAGCTATGGGCTGAGCTGTATCCAGGACTAATGTTCCACCTCATGGACTGTGCTTCTATTTCAGGGTCCTTACCAAGAACAATTCTGACCAGTGTCAATTTATGTGGTAATAACTCTGGAATGCTTCAATGGATCCCAGTGATCGTAAGACTGTTTACTCGTGGCAAATTGTACTTTATGTTAATGGTAAAATTTGTTTGATATGACTTGCGTTTACTTGTGAAAAGCTCAGAACTTTGGTGAAAATTTTGAAAGTTTCGCTATTTTCAAACTTTTAATTCTTATTCCCTTAAACCAGGGAGTTATGTCACACAAAATAGTTAATAAATAACATTGACCACATGTCTACATAATTTTTTTGTTAGGAAGTAAGAAGTGTTAAAAGTTGATATTCCAACAAAATTTACAAAAACTATTTTTTAGCGACCACATCACATTTGAAGTGACTTTGGGGGCCTATATGTCAGAAAATATCCAAAAATGACACCATTCTAAAATCTGCAGCCCCAAAGTTGTAAAAACCGCATTCAAGAAGATTATTAACCCTTTAGGTGTTTCACAGGAATTAATGCAATGTGAAAGGAAAAAATTTACATTTTACTTTTTTTTCACAAAAATTTAAATTCAGTCACAATTTTTTTATTTTCACAAGGGTAATAAGTAGTGTTGAGCGAGCATGCTTGACACTGCTCAGTACTCGCCCGAGCATCATGCTACTCGGGATGTTCGGCGAGCACCGAGCATTTCCGGGTTACTCGGGCGGGAGCTCGGGTCTCCGCCCTGCTTGTTTGGCGCTCTTTACAGAGCCAATGAACATGCAGGGATTGCCAGCCAGTCACTATAATGCCGCAGCCATGTTGTTTGTGGGCATTACAGTGATTGGCTGGCCGCACAGCTTCACCTCGAGTATTTAAAACTGAGCGCCGCCATCTTGGACACAGTCGCTCCGGATCAGACAGTGTAGGGTCAGTGCTGCAGAGCTAGGGAGAGATTCATACTGCAAAATAGTTAATGTAGGGTCTGTAAAGGCTGCCAGATCAAACAAACAGTCCTTCTCAGGACTAATATCCATCCAAGATATCAGGCAGGCAGGCAGGTTGTATAGGAGACGCAGTGGTTATACCAGCAAACGCTGCATTACAGTCCTGTGTGATCCTGTTGCTGAAATTGCTGGACTTAGCTCCAGGTCTCGGGGGCCAGGAAAAATCATTTTTTTTCATCTAAATTCTCTTTTTTTTTCTTCCTTCACACTGTACAAATACCCATCTTATTAACCTTTTGGTGTCCCCCACCCCCCTTCCCCTCCAAAAAAAAGTGTGTCGGCCAGAGAGACAGAAGTGTGCTTTTGCTGTTCCACGGTAAAAAATCTCTATTATCCTGCTTTTGGCATTTTTTGCCGTAAAAAAAAACTAATAGTGTCTCCCTGATTTTTCAGACACAAATATATCTGTTGAAAATAGTCTGGTGTAGGCCAGAGAGACAAAAGTGTGGTTTTGCAGTTCCCCGGTTCAAACCTCTGTATTATCCACTTTTGGGCCATTTATATCTAAAAAATCAGTTTGAGTGTGTCACTCACTGTTCAGCCGCAAATATATATGTTATGTTCTGCTCCCAAAGCTAAGGAAAGAGAGGAGATCTGTCCCTACTATGAGACTCAGCTGAATCCCTACGATGTAACAGGGAACCTGATCCTGCGATCAGACCTGCTAAAGTCCTAATCTAGTCTGTACGAAGACCTATAGATGTGGGGAAGGAATCCCTACAAGTACTAAGGACTGGGAGGAATATGGGACACCTCCTAACTGAAATAGTAGCAGACAGACGAACAAACAAAATAGATAGAACATAGAGGTCCGTAGACCAAGCAAACTAACAGAGTTAGATACAGAGCACAGGCTAGCTAGAAAGTAGATATACAATGAAGTCCAGCAAAGCCAGAAGGGCGGAGCAGGAATAAATAGGCCAACAAGGTCATGTGACCAGCAAAGGAAAAAAAACCTAACAGCAAGGTTCTAACAGTACCCCCCCTTCTAAGAGGATCCTCCGGATCCCCTAGGACCAGGCTTATCAGGAAATCTCCTGTGAAACGCTCTGATAAGTCTGGACGCGGAAACATCATCTGACCTCACCCAAGAGTTATCCTCGGGTCCGAAACCTTTCCAGGCCACAAGATACTGCAAACTACCTCTATACCGTCTAGAGTCAAGGATGCGAGAAATTTCATATTCCCCGTCCTCCACCACCGGAGGAACAGAGGCAGAGGCGTCACCATCCGACACAACAGCTTTTTTTAACAGAGAGACATGAAAGACCGGATTAATTCTCCAGGAGGTAGGAACCTCCAACCTAACAGCAGATTGGTTGACAACCTGAAGCACCTTAAAGGGCCCTACAAACTTGGGACCCAATTTCTTAGAAGGAATCCTCAACCGCAGATTCCTAGAGGACAACCAAACCATGTCACCAACAGCGAACAAAACCTCCTGTCGTTTCCTATCAAAGTAGTCTTTAGATTTTCTGTTGGCCTCCTGAAGATTACCACGCACATCCGTCCAAACTCTTTCCAAATCACCGGAAAAATTCTCCTCCTCAGGCACGGCAGATCCCAACTTGGAGAACGACCCAAACGACGGATGTCTCCCAGAACAACAAAAAAAAGGCGAACAACCAGCAGAAGAAGATGTATGATTGTTCAGAGCAAATTCGGCAAGTGGCAGAAACTCAGACCACCCCTCTTGATTGTCTGCCACAAAACAACGCAAGAACTGCTCAACATCCTGGTTTTTCCTTTCTGTCTGGCCATTAGATTCAGGATGATATCCGGACGAAAACGACAAATGAATTCCCAACCTGTCACAAAAGGCACGCCAAAAACGAGCCACGAACTGAGGACCCCTATCAGAAACAATGTCAGTAGGAACGCCATGAAGTCTGACAATTTCCTTGACAAAGGCCTTAGCGAGAGTTTTAGCGCAGGGCAGTTTGACGAAGGGAACCAAGTGACACATCTTGCTAAAGCGGTCCACGACCACCCAGATGACAGTAAAACCCTCAGAGGGGGGAAGGTCAGTTATAAAGTCCATAGCCAAATGTGTCCAAGGAGCACTGGGGACCTCCAAAGGACAAAGCAACCCCGCAGCAGGAGTATGTGAGGACTTAGATCTAGCACATATAGTACATTGGTGCACCCACTTAATGACTTCCTTCTGCCATCCAGGCCACCAAAAACTGCGACCCACCAGTCTCTTGGTCTCAGAGATTCCGGGATGACCTGCCAACCGAGATTCGTGACACTCAACAAACAAATCTCTCCTAAAGGTCTCAGGCACAAACAACCTCCCATGAGGAGTGTTAGATGGGGCATTCTCCTGAGCTTTAAGAATTTCATCTTCCAAAACGGAGTCTAAAGCAGCTATCACAACACCTTCTTGTAAAATGTTTTCCTCTTTCTCAGCACCGACTATGGGAGAAAAACTGCGAGACAAGGCATCCGCCTTAACATTCTTAGTACCAGGGATGTAAGTAATGGAGAAATTAAACCGCGAGAAAAACAGTGCCCACCTAGCCTGACGGGCATTCAGGCGCTTGGCAGCATCAAGATATATCAGATTTTTATGATCCGTAAGAACCTGAACGGGAAATTCCGCACCTTCCAAGAAGTGGCGCCAGTGTTCAAATGCGAGTTTAATAGCCAATAATTCCCGATTACCAATATCGTAATTCAATTCAGTCTCCGAAAATTTTTTTGAAAAAAAGGCACAGGGATGTAATCCATCCCCGTTATCCTGAGACAATACTGCGCCAACCCCCACAGAGGAAGCATCAACCTCAACCAAAAACGGCCTAGTAACATCAGGCTGCATAAGGATGGGAGCAGAGGTGAACCTCTCCTTGAGATACACAAAAGCTTCAATGGCCTCAGAAGACCACTGAACCGCATCAGCACCTTTCCTGGTGAGATCAGTCAGAGGTTTGACAATACTAGAAAAATTTTTTATGAACTTTCTATAGTAATTGGCGAAACCCAAAAACCTCTGTATCGATTTCAAACCAATAGGCCTAGGCCATTCCTGCACAGCCTGAACCTTAACCGGATCCATCTCAAAACATTTGCTGGAGATAATGTAGCCCAAAAAACTAATTCTCTGTACAGCGAACTCACATTTCTCCAGCTTAGCAAAAAGCGAATTGTCCATTAATAACTGTAATACCTCACGTACGCTCCGCCAATGAGACTCCAGATCTGGCGAATAAATCAAAATGTCATCCAAATACACAACCACATTTTTACCGATCAAAGGTCTAAGGATGTCATTAATCAGATTCTGAAAAAATGCAGGAGCATTAGTGAGACCAAAAGGCATAACCAGATTCTCAAAATGACCCACAGGAGTGTTAAAAGCAGTCTTCCATTCATCACCCTCCTTCATGCGCAACAGATTGTATGCCCCCTTAAGGTCAATTTTAGAGAACCACTTGGCCCCCAATAACTGGTTAAACAGATCAGGAATCAATGGCAGTGGGTAAGGATTGCGTACCGTAATTTTGTTAATCTCACGAAAATCCAGACAAGGACGTAAACCGCCGTCCTTTTTTTTTACAAAAAAAAATCCAACCGCCACAGGAGACTTAGAGGGCCTAATGTGACCGGCGGCCAAGCTTGTCTGTATGTATTCCTCCAAAGCCTTCCTCTCAGGAATAGTAAGGTTAAATAAACGACTCTTAGGAAGAGTCGCTCCAGGGACAAATTCAATAGAACAATCATAGTCTCTATGGGGAGGCAAAACCTGCGATTCCTTCTCAGAAAAAACTCTCCAAAAATCCTGAATAGGAACAGGCAATTCTCCCCTATCCAAAGCTGCAATACGCCCGTTACAACACTTGTCATAACATTTATGGCTCCAGGATTTAATTTCACTGGTAGACCAATCCAGTACAGGATTGTGAAATTTTAACCAGGGCAAACCCAATATTACTGGAGAAGGCAAGTTATTCAACACTACCAAATCCAATTTCTCATGGTGAACACCATTAATAGTGAGAGGAAATTCACTGACCTTGAGAGTAATATTCTTCAAAGGGGAGCCATCCACAGAAACCACAGCAATGGGGGATGACAAAGGTTCAGGTTTTAAATTGAGTTTTTCCACGAATCCCCCATCAATTACATTCAGTGTAGACCCGCAATCAACAAACACCCGAAATTCCATTAATTTTTTCTGAGCAATCGTGGAAGCAGCTAAAAATACACCCTTGGAATTTAAACAGGCAATACGGGCATGACTGACCATTTTTTTTTTTTTCTTCATACGAAGCTCACAGCCTTTAATCAAATGACCAGATTTTCCGCAATAGAAACACAAGCCTTGCGAAAAACGATGGTCTTTTTCTTGAGAGCGAGGTGCCACCGATCCAATCTCCATCGGTTCACCACTGTTAGTACACACATTATCATAACCAGAAACTGACATAGCAGAGGATTTGCTCTCATTAACCCTAGCACGCAGTCTTCTATCCACCCGTATAGCTAATTGCATAGCCTGTTGCAAATCTTCAGGTGTAGGATAAGCAATTAGCAGGTCTTTAACCCTTTCACTGAGCCCAGCAAGAAATAGACTTTTCAGAGCAGAATCGTTCCACCCTGTTTGAGTGGACCAACGACGAAAATGTGTACAATATTTTTCCACATTACCCGATCCTTGTTTTAGACGTCTCAACTCAGTCTCAGCAGATGCGACACGGTCAGGATCATCATATAATAGTCCCAAAGCAGAAAAAAAACTATCCACTGATCTGAAGCATGAATCACTAGGTTGCAAAGAAAAGGCCCACTCCTGAGGCTCTTTGCGCAAAAGTGACATTATGAACCCTACGCGCTGGGATTCATCCCCAGAGGACTTAGGTCTCAAACGAAAATACAATAAGCAAGCATTTTTAAATGAAAAAAATTCTCGGTGTTCACCAAAAAACAAATCCGGCAAACATACCTTAGGCTCCAAGAAATGTGCTCCAGGACAGTTACTCACGTGCTGACGGAGCTCGGCCACCTCCAGAGAGAGTCCCTGCAGGCGATGAGCCAAATCCTGAACCGACACCATGATGGAACAGAAAAATCTTTCCTTAGAGAATTTGCTGGCTGGACTTACTGTTATGTTCTGCTCCCAAAGCTAAGGAAAGAGAGGAGATCTGTCCCTACTATGAGACTCAGCTGAATCCCTACGATGTAACAGGGAACCTGATCCTGCGATCAGACCTGCTAAAGTCCTAATCTAGTCTGTACGAAGACCTATAGATGTGGGGAAGGAATCCCTACAAGTACTAAGGACTGGGAGGAATATGGGACACCTCCTAACAGAAATAGTAGCAGACAGACGAACAAACAAAATAGATAGAACATAGAGGTCCGTAGACCAAGCAAACTAACAGAGTTAGATACAGAGCACAGGCTAGCTAGAAAGTAGATATACAATGAAGTCCAGCAAAGCCAGAAGGGCGGAGCAGGAATAAATAGGCCAACAAGGTCATGTGACCAGCAAAGGAAAAAAAACCTAACAGCAAGGTTCTAACAATATATACTTAAAAAAGTCTGGTATACACCAGAAAATTATAACTGTGGTTTTGCTGTTCCACGGTAAGAAATCTCTATTTTCCAGCTTTTCGCATTTTTGGCCGTAAAAAATAAATAATAGTGTCTCTTGATTGTTCAGACACAAATATATCTGTTGAAAATAGTCTGTTGCAGGCCCGAGAAATACAATTGTGGTTTTGCAGTTCCATGGGTCAAATCTCTGTATTATCCTGCTTTTTTGCATTTTTTTCTGTAAAGAAAAACAATAGGGTCTCCTTATTGTTCATACACAAATATATCTGTTGAAAATAGTCTGGTGTAAGCCCAAGAAATACAAGTGTGGTTTTGCAGTTCCACAGGTCAAATCTCTGTATTATCCTGCTTTTGGCATTTTTTGCCGTAAAAAAATAAATAATAGTGTCTTCTGATTGTTCAGACACAAAAATATCTGTTGAAAATAGTCTGTTGCAGGCCCGAGTAATACAAGTGTGGTTTTGCTGTTCCATGGTAAAAAATCTCTATTATCCTGCTTTTGGCATTTTTTGCCGTAAGAAATAAATAATAGTGTCTCCTGATTGTTCAGACATAAATATATCTGTTGAAAATAGTCTGGTGTAGGCCTGATAAATACAAGTGAGGTTTTGCAGTTCCACGGGTCAAATTTCTGTATTATCCTGCTTTTGGCATTTTTTGCCGTAAAAAAATAAATAATAGTGTCTCCTGATTGTTCAGACACAAATATATCTGTTGAAAATAGTCTGGTGTAGGCCCAAGAAATACAAGTGTGGTTTTGCAGTTCCACGGTTCAAACCTCTGTATTATCCACTTTTGGGCCATTTGTATCTAAAAAAAAGTTTGAGTGTGTTGCTCACTGTTCAGCCGCAAATATATATATTTAAAAAAGTCTGGTATACACCAGTAAATTATAACTGTGGTTTTGCTGTTCCACGGTAAGAAATCTCTATTCTTCAGCTTTTGGTATTTTTTCCGTAAAGAAAAACAGTAATAGTTTCTCTCTGATTGTTCAGATTGTTTAAAAGAGTCGGGTGTAGGCCAGAGAAATAGAACTGTGGTTTTCTTCTTCCACGGTTCTAATCTACTTTTTATTACCCTTTTTCCATTGATAGTGCGAGTGTATGCTATTTTACTTCCTTTACAATGGGCAAGGCACGTGGCAAGGGACGTGGAAGTGGACGTTCTGGTGATGGTGCGTGCAGAGGATGGGGCAGTGGCCAAGGTGAAAATGTGCCACAACCAACAGCCACATCTTCTCGCTCCCACTTCTTGACCGAATTACTAGGGGAGCACAGAACAACACCAGTATTGCGAACTAATCAGTGTGAACAGGTTATTAATCGGATAGCAGATAATACTTTTAGTTTCCTGGGCACCACCACCTCTGGCGTGTCTAGTAGCCGTGAGTCTCGACCGCATACTCCTCTTCTCCCTGATGCTCCTTCCTCCCACCATGCCAAGTGTCGTCAGACAGCAACTGATCCCACACTTGGACACTCTGAAGAGCTGTTCACTGGTCCATTTCCAGATTTGTGCCCCTCGCCTACTCCGCTTGAAGTGGTGGAAGAGGAGATCCAATGTAGCAATGTCCAAATATTTGAACAGCCACGGCCACAGGAAGTCGACGCTGGCAATTTGTCACAAGAGGTGGATGATGACGAGACACAATTGCCAGCAAGTGAGGAGGAGGATCGTGGTGCGCAAGTGGAAGAAGAGGAGGTGGTGGGTGATCTAGTAACTGACCCAATGTGGCAGGAGGACATACAGAGTGAGGCCAGCAGCACACAGGGGGAGGGAGGCAGAGTACCCAAACAGGCAGGAAGAAGCAATGAGGTGGCCGCCAACAGAAGACGGGCAACCGTTTCCCGTAACACCAACACGAGGGATGTTGCCAGTACAAGCGGTAGGTCTTCCAGAGTCTGGAATTTTTTTAAAGACTCTGCTGATAACCCCAAAAAGGCCTTTTGTACCACCTGCCATGCCAGCATCAGCAGGGGTGACAAAACTACCAGCCTGACCACCACCAGCATGATCAGGCACATGGCAGCAAAGCACCCGACTTTGTAGGGCAAACCCCAGGGTCCACGACCAGTGTCAGCGGGTGTCACCACTGCTTCTTCCGCTGTTGTGCATGCAATAGAACCCCCTGCTGTGTGTGCAAGGCAATCCCCTGTCCACACTGCATGCAAAGATGCACCCTCCTCTCAGTCTTCACTTGTTATGGCAGTTTCTCAAGAAACAGCATCAATGTCCACATCCACGTCCCACAGCAGCGTTCAATTGTCCATATCCCACACCTTTGAACGAAAGCGGAAATTCGCAGCTAATGCCCCACAGGCCACAATCCTAAATTCGCACATTTCATGACTGCTTGCGTTGGAAATGCTGCCTTTTAGGCTGGTGGAGACGGAATCCTTCCGCAACCTTATGACGGTGGCCGTCCCTCAGTACTCAGTCCCCAGCCAACATCTGCCGTGCCCTCAACAATGCAGTTACTGGGAGAGTCCACCTGACAACGGACACGTGGACAAGTGCTTGTGGCCAGGGACGGTACATCTCCCTGACGGCACACTGGGTAAACATAGTGGAAGCCGGGACCCAGTCGGACCTTGGGACGGAACACATCCTCCCCACACCGAGGATTGCGGGCCCTATGTCAGTCAGAGTTGCCCCCACAGTGTACAGCTCCTGTGCGTCATCCTCCTCCTCATGTTCAGCCTTCATCTCAGATATCAACACATCAGTTACAAGCTGGAAGCACTGCATTACTGCCTCCACCAAGAGGCAACAGGCTGTGCTGAAACTCATAAGCTTAGGTGGGAAACCTCACACTGCTTGTGAGTTGTGAACAGCTGTGAAAGAGCAGGCAGATCTGTGGCTGAGACCGCTGAACCTACATTCAGGCATGGTCGTGTGTGACAATGACCGTAACCTGGTGGCGGCTCTGAGGCGAAGCGAGATCACACACGTACCATGCCTGGCTCATGTGCTTAACCTCGTGGTTCAGCGGTTTCTTAAATCGTACCTCAAGTTGCCAGATCTGCTTGTCAAAGTACTCCGCCTGTCAGCTCATTTTCGCAAGTCGGCTACAGCTTCCGCCGCCCTTGCTGTGTTGCAGCAGCGTTTGCAGCTTCCGTCACACCGACTGGTGTGTGATGTCCCCACACGTTGGAACTCTACCCTCCACATATTGCAAAGGATTTGTGAACAGAATAGAGCAGTTGTGGAGTACCAGCTGCAACAAGGCCATCGATATTCAGGTCAGACTCCACACATAAGACCTCAGGAGTGGACCTGGATGTCTGACATCTGTACCATCTTGACAAACTTTGAGGAGCCCACCCAGATGGTAAGTGGCAATGACGCCATCATTAGCGTCAGCATTCCACTTGTCAGTCTTTTGCAACACTCTGCAGAGAATTAAAGAGAAGGCATTGCAGTCAGAGTATGATGAGATGGATCAAGAAGCCATAGCGGTCCATTACACACAGCCCAGCCTCATCTCATCCCAACGTGCATTGGGGGACAATGAGGGAGAGGAGGAGGAGGATGAGGAAGAACAGGAGCTTGTATCATGCGCTGTAGACGGTAGTACCTGTACAGCTGTCATACCGTCAGTTCAGCGTTGGTGGCTTGAGGACAGGGGGGTGGAGGAGGAGGAGAGCATGGATAGTCGTCATATTGGTGAGGACACGGAATTCTTGCTCGTTACCAGTCTGGCACGCATGGCTGACTTTATGTTACGCTGCCTTAACCGTGACCCTCGCGTTGTCAAAATGTTGGGTGACAGTCATTGCTGGTTGGTGACACTTTTAGACCCCCGCTACAAGGAGAACTTTCACTCTCTTATTCCTGAGGTGGAGAGGTCTACAAAAATGGGGCAGTACCAGAAGGCCCTTGCTGCAGAACTGTTAAAAAAGTTCCCATCTGAACACACTAGCGGCAGAGGTCACAGTTCGTTGACCAACCAAGGCGTACAAGCGAGAGAGAGGCAACTCCAATCCAGCAGAGGCAGGGGAACACTGTCAACGTTCTGGGTCAGTTTTCTGAGACCCGCCCAGCTTACAGGCCCTGAGGCGCGGGCTACTCTCACAAGGAGTGGAAAGTTTCAAAAGATGGTGAGGGAGTACCTTGCCGACCGTACCAGTGTCCTCCATGATTCCTCTGTGCCTTTTAATTATTCGGTATCCAAGCTGGACACTTGGAATGAACTCGCTCTGTACGCATTGGAGGTCCTGGCCTGCCCTGCCACTAGTGTGTTATCGGATCGTGTTTTTAGTGCCACTGGGGGAATTATAACTGATAAGCACACTCGCCTGTCAACTGACAATGCTGACAAGCTGACCCTTATCAAAATGAACAAGGGCTGGATTGGGACAGACTTCTCATCACCACCAAATGATAGCAGAGTAACATAAAGTCAAATCCACGGTGTTTTTTCGGGAGGTGTATTCACATGCACCGCTTCACACCCACACGTGGGTATATGCTTTCTCATTTTGGCTGTTTTATGATCTTCTCCTTATCCTCGGCCTCCACCCCCACTATACCACCAGGGTGACCATGGTCCATGTTGCCATTATTGAAAGTTCCTCCGTCCTTATTTTTGTCAGCTTTTGCTTGGAAGGCATAAGCAAAGACTGTGGGAGACCCACTACCCAATAATGGGAATAATATTTTTAAGATGCTGTACTGTATGGCTCTTGTAAGGGGCATTAAAAGCATCTTGTTAAGCTACTGCAACCTCCACCACTTTTCCGAGTGGCATTAAAAGCGTCTTGTTATGCTACTGCGACCTCCACCACTTTTCCGAGGGGCATTAAAAGCGTCTTGTTATGCTACTGCAACCTCCACCACTTTTCCGAGGGGTATTAAAAGCGTCTTGTTAAGCTACTGGGACCTCCACGTCTCTTCTGAGGGGCATTCAAAGCGTCTTGTTAAGCTACTGGGACCTCCACGTCTCTTCTGAGGGGCATTAAAAGCGTCTCGTTAAGCTACCGTGACCTCCACCTCTTTTCCGAGGGGCATTAAAAGCATCTTGTTAAGCTACTGGGACCTCCACGTCTTTTCTGAGGGGCATTAAAACCATCTTGTTAAGCTACCTGGAGCTCCACGTCTCTTCTGAGGGGCATTAAAAGTGTGTCGTTAAGCTACTGCGACCTCCACCACTTTTCCGAGGGGCATTAAAACAGTCTGGTTAAGCTACTGTAACCTCCACGTCTCTTCTAAGGGGCATTCAAACCATCTTGTTAAGCTACTGTGACCTCCACGTCTCTTCAAAGGGGCATTAAAAGTGTCTTCTTAAGCCACTCTGAACTCCACAGCTCTTCCAAGGGTCATTGAAATGTTGTTTTTAATTACCTCTAACCTCCATGACTCTTCCAACGGGCATTGCATTTCCTACTAATTTTAGTCAGCTTTTGCTTTTCAATGCAAAGGTGAAAACTAAGGGAGACCCACTCCCCAATAATGGGTAGAAAGTTTTTAGTACGCTGTAATCCACGTCTGTTTCAAGGGGCATTGCAGTTCCTCATAATTTTTGGAAAGCCTTCCATTCACTGCTTAGGCCAACAGTGTACAGGAAACCCAGTTGCTATAAATGAAAAAAACGGTTTAGTTAAGGCCCTCTGACCCCCATGTCATTTCCAAGGGGCATTGGAGTGCCTCAAAATTTTTGGTAGGCATTGCACTCACTGTATGCCCTATAACTGTGTAGCCGAAACACTCCTTTTGTTACAGAAACATATCCTACAAGACATATGTGGTTGACTTGCCTGATATTGATGTGAATGGTCCCTGTTCCTCCTGCTCTTTCTCCTTTGCCACTACCTCATCCATCATTTATCACCTGAAGCTTTGTTTTAACGGGAGTCATAGAACTGGGATAGTAGCAGGAAAACATCCAGCAATCCTCGGAGGAGGTAGGATATGCGCCAAAACGCTGACCACCTCAGGCCTAGCCGCTACTACATACATGCGCTTGCATTCCAAGAAAACAAAGCAGATGCTAACTTCTATCATCATCATCATGGTCCTCACCTTGGCACTCTCAACTCCCCTGATGGAGAAGCCAGGGCCCACCGGAGGAGTCTCATTCTCTGGTGGGCTCGTCCAATGCTGCCCTAAAGCAGGCCAGTCTAAGAAAAGTGTGTGGGGGGATGTTCCAAGGAGAAATAGGGGCGGTTGGGGACCGTTTATGGACACCCGGCTGCCCCCAGGCGGCTGGGGACCGTGTGTGGACACTGGAAACCGAGTGTGGACACCCGGCCGCCGGGCTACTGGGGACTGATGCGGCAAGGATGACTTCTGATGGGCACACTTTTAGGCAGTGAGCTGGGTGTCAGAGATGCTTCAAGGGGTCTTCCCCATGCTGTTCCCATGTCTTTTCAGCACTGTATGCATGTGTCACACAGCACATGGCCAGATAAGGTTGTAAAATGTTAAAATGACATTTCCCGGTGAATGTATTTGTCACGGTTGAAAGCAATACAAAAGTGCAAAAATGCATAAAAAATGCTATTTGTGAACATAGCCCACGGTGTGGAGGAGTATTTTTTTTTTGGGTTATTTATTTTACCTTATACACAAGTCTTTACCCTGGAAAGCTACTTCCTTAACATATTTCACAGGAAAGCACTTTCAGCTTCGTTTTTGAACGTTTTATTGTGAGCCCTTAACAGTGGCTTAATACCTCTGACCACGTTGTTGACAGCAGTGACCTGGGGGTCAGAAATGCTTCCTGGGGCGATCCCCATGCTGTCCCCATGTCATTTGAGCACTGTCACTATCGTTTTGGGCACTTGTTAGGCTTTTAAAAGACTGCTGGGGGTGCCGCCGCAAAAATGCTCGGTTCTCCCATAGACTAACATTGGGCTTGTTGCTTGGGTCGAGCACCCGAGGTTCAGGGCGAGCTCGGCCCGAGCTTCGAGCACCCAAGCATTTTAGTAATAAGACAAAATGTACCCCAAAATTTGTTATGAAATGTCTCCTGAGTATGCAGAGACTCCATATGTGCGAAAAACTACTGTTTGGGCCCATGGTAGGGCTTAAAAGGAAAGGAGCACAGTTTGACTTTTTGAACACAAAAAAGGTTGGAATTGAGAGCGGATGCCATGTCGAGTTTGAAGAGCCCCTGATTTCTCTAAACAGTGGAAACCCCCCAGAAGTGACAGCACTTTGGAAACTAGACCCCCTCAAGGAATGTAAAAAGATGTGTGGTGAGCACCTTGAACCCCCAGGTGCTTCACAGAAGTTTATAACGTAGACCCATGAAAATAAAAATCACATTTCCCCCACAAAAATGTTCTTTTAGCCCAAAATTGTATATTTTTACAAGGGTAACAAGAGAAATGGACCCCAAAAGTTGTTGTGCAATTTCTCCTGAGTACGCGGATACCCTATATGTGGGGGGAAACTACTATTTAGGCACATGGCAAGGTTCGGAAAGGAAGAAGCACAATTTTACTTTTTACAAACTACACCTCTCAATGAATTCATCTAGGGGTGCAGCAAGCATGTTGACACAACATGCGCCTCACAGAAATTTATACCATTGGGCGGTGAAGAAAGAATAATTAAATTTTTCCACTAAAATGTTGTTTTAGCCTCAAATATTTTATTTTTATAAGGGCTAATAGGAAAAAGTGGACCTCTCAGTTTGTTGTGCAATTTCTCCTGAGTGTGCCAATACCTTACATGCAATAGGGAACTACTTTTGAGGCACAGTGCAAAGCACAGAAAGGAAGGAGCACCATATTATAGTGCAAATTTTGCTGTTATGGTTTGCGGGTGCCATGACCCACTGGGAGGGCCCCTGAGGTGCTAGAACAGCAGAAGCCCCCATAAGTGACCCTATTTTACAAACTTCACCTCTAAATGAATTCATCATTGGGCAGTGAAGAAAAAATATTACATTTTTACTACAAAAATGTTGCTTTATTTATTTTACTCACTTATATAGCGCCATTAATTCCACAGCGCTTCACAGACAATAGAGGCACTGTCCCCACTGGGCCTCAAAATCTAAATTTCCTATCAGTATTTCTTTGGAGTGTGGGAGGAAACCAAAGAACCCAGAGAAAACTCACTCAAACACAGGGAGAACATACAAACTCCTTGCAGATGTTGTCCTTGGTGGAAGTTGAACCCAGGACCCCAGTGCTGCAAGGCTACAGTGCTAACCACTGAGACACAGTGCTCTAGCAACAGATTTTACATATTCACAAGGAGAAATGGTTAAAAATGGCACCAAAATTTGTCACACAATTTCTGCTGAACGTGGAAATACCCCATATGTGGCTGTACAGTACTGCTTAGCTAAACTGAGAGACTCGGGAGGGATGGAGCGCTATTTGCCTCCTGGAGTGCAGATTTTCCTAAAATAGTTTGCAAACTACATATACAGAGCCCCTAAGTGCTAGAAGAGCAGAATATCCCCCCAAGTGACCTCATTTTGGAAATTATACCCCTTTGGGAATTTATCTGTAGGTGTAGTGATGATTTGGCTCCATGGATGTTTTCCAGAAACAAGCAGCAGTGGATGTTGCTGAGAGAAAATTACAAATCTGCCATTGTAGTGCCCAGTACATTGTAGTGCTCAGTACATTATGCTCAGTTCATGCTTCTGGACACATGGACCTGTAAATTATGCAGGCTTTTATCATTACAAAAAATGCCAAACATGGGGACCCTAAATGTGGTTTAGGCATACTGTGGGGCTCAAAAGGGAGAGGGGCATTTGGATTTGGGAGTGCAGAATTCCCTAGATTTCTTTTGGGGGGTGAGGAACCTTAGTGCTTTTCCAACGCCTTTGTACTACCAGCAACCTGGAAGTCCCTTTTATTTCCATTGACAGATTACCTGATTGTGGACTTGCTTTTTTTGTGGATTGAGTTGAAGCTTTTATTGGAAACATTTTACATTACATTTTGGATCACATTTATCCTTTGCTCTATGTTGAGCACTTACATTGGGGTTTCCATCTAAATCTTTGAATGACGTGATTCAGATTAAATCCCTGAGTGATCCATTCACTATAATGAGGCAGTAGAGATACTCTGGACTCCATCTGGCCTCTGTTTAGGGGTGTCCGTCTTTTCAGAGATGCAGAAAACTGTGACGGACCGTGCTTTTATCTAAAAAGATGGACTCCGTCGGATCACAGGCCAGACTGCATCTCCAGTGTCTCCATCTGCCTCATTATAGGGAATCTTCCACCAGGGGTTCTGTCTGAATCGCGTATTTCAGAGATTCACACGGGAAACCCAGTGTAAGCGTTCAGATTAGAGTGCAGGATAAATTTGAACAGAGCCTTACTGTGATCTTTAGGAGGCAAAAACTAGCTTTTGTATCGCTATATTCTGAGAGCTCTAATTTTTGTATATTTTTGCCAATATAGTCATGTGAAAGCTTATTTTTAGCTGTTTTTATTGGTATCAATTCTGTGCAGATGACATTTTTGATCGCTTTCTTTCTATTCTGATTTTTGGTAAGCAGAATGAACAAAAACCAGCAATTCAAGAATCTTTTTTTATGCTATTTCGAATGTGGTAAAATTGATAAGATGGCTTTATTCTTCATGTCAGTATGATTACAGTGCTACCACATTTATGTCTTTTTTTATGTTTTGGGGCTTTTACACAATAAAAAACAATTTTATAGAAAAAATTATTATTTTTGTATTCTGAGAGCTAGAGACTTTTTATTTTTCCACTGAGGGAGCTGTTTTGTGGCTCGCTTTTTGCAGGAAGTTTTCAGTGATAACCTGTTTATTTACATTTGTCTTTTTGATCACAATTTATTCCACTCTTTGTACAACTGTATGATGAAAAAGCAGTTTTTTGTCTAGTTTTTTTTAACTTTTAATTAATTTTTTTACGGTGCTCAATAAAGGGGTTAACTAGTGTGACAGTTTTATATGTAGGGTCGTTCCGGATGCGGCGATACCAAATATGCGTACTTTTTTTTACATAAAAATACTTATTTATGGGTACAATATATATAATTGTATTATTATTATTTTGTGATTTTTTTTTTTAATATATATATGTACATATTTTTTTTTACATTATTTTTTTTCCTTTTTTACTTAGTCCCTCTATGGGACTTTCACTTTCAGCAGTATGATTGCTTTTATAAATCATTGCAATGGAGTAGCATTGCAATACTTTATAACTTGGTTCTGCACTGACACACAAGGTTGTTAGAACATGCTCTTACAAGCTTGCTAGCCTTATGACCCAGATGTCGTCAAGATGACCTTCAGGTCACCATGGCAATGATCGGACCCTTGGGATGACGCCTGTGGCGCCCCTGAGGGTTCAGTCACCACAGAGGTACTGCACCTCACCCAGATGTGTGGTGTCTCCTTCTCTCAGGTAAGGAGGGAGTGCTGCCCGGAACCCCAACATCGACATTCAACACTACACTACTCCAGGCGGCTGGAAGGGCAAGATGCACTGTGTCTCCTGCTGAGCCCTGTCCCTGGCTGGAGTGGGGGGAACCAAAGAGAGGGGGAGCCAGTAGTGGGTGTGGGTGGAGGATGTAGAGTAGGGGAGCACCATAATAGGAGGTATATAAAGGGAAGCCATCTTACGGTGGTAGGCAAGACAGAGAAGTGAGTGAGCAGTAAGGAGGGGAGCAGAGTCTCGTCAGGAGCTCTGCTCCATAAGTGGGGCCTAGTGATAGAGGCCCAGGAGGGGAGCAGAGGAGAAAGACTTCGTTTTACAGAAGGGATCCCAGGGGGTACGGTGAGTGCAGGATGGCATCCGTACACCCCGTGTCTGCCAGGTGTCAGAGGGATCAGGCCGCAAGAAGGGGACCGGCCCCTGGACCAGCCGTGTTACTCCAGGTCTCGGCTGGAAAAAACGGAGGCTTCTGCACTTCCATGGTGCAGTTGCCACAGTCTCACCCTAGTCACTGTGAAGGGCATCAAGTAGGTCTGGGAACTCTAGGTTGACCAGAGGGACTTCAGAGCACCCGATCGGGACTGAGTGTGGGGAAGCGCAGGGGAGGAGGGAGAAGACCCAGCGTGAGAAGTCGGTCTAGTAAGGAACATAAAGAACGCGGGGTTCCGTCAAGCACTCCTGATATATCTGAGAAAGTGCTGAACCCCTCGTCTGGTAGACGCAGTGCGACGCGGAGGCGGACACCCGTACAGTGTACCTGAGAACCTTGAACAATAACTGTGAGTAAAACTCGGGTGACTGCACTCCACTGCCTCCGTCAGTTATTTCAGCTGCGCCATCCCGACTGCACTACAAGCCCCAACATCACCACCCACCATCAAACTCTACACTTCCCTGAGGCCCGCTCCACCTGTGGAGAGCTGTTCCATCCTAGCTGCCCTATCAACTGCCTCAGAGGTCTGCAGCAGCGCTGGTCCAAATTACCAGAAACCACAGGTGGCATCACCATCAAACTACAAATCCCATATAAACTATCCCCTTTTTGTTGACCGCCCTGGGCCACGGACCGGGCCAGCCACTGTGACATATCCCCCCCCCCCAGCATCCATAGGCCCGGACACCGAGTACCCCACTGCCCTTGGGGCGCGTCACTCTGCAGGGGCACTGACCGGAGGGGAGAGCCTCCTCCCTCTCCTTGCCTTCTAAATTCTGCAATCGATAACGATCGCAGCATTTAGGGGGTTAAACTGCCGGGACCTATGTGGACACCATTCCTGGCAGTGAGAGCCAGGTGTCAGCTGTCATATTCGCTTAACACCCGGTGGAGATCAAGCGCTCACAGCTCCTGTGCGCGCAAAATCACTAGGACGTATCCATACATCCTAGGTCAGGAAGGGGTTAAAGGACAGGGAAATGAAAAGGAATGAAGCTGCTCACACCTCCTTGAAGATTTAATGGTTATATTGCTATGTGTTAAATGCTGTTTTATCTGGTTTGTATTCTGCAACAGTGGTTTAACTTCAGACAGGGTTAAAAGGGTATTCCCATCTCCAAGATTCTATCCCAATATGTAGTAGGTATAATAATAATATTAGCAAATTTCTCCAATTAGAAATATAGCATCGTTTTTTCTGATAAGCTATATCTTTTTCCTCATGTGCAGGTATTGCATGGGCATTAGGTATCCATGGTTACAACCACTAGCAACTAGCTAACTACTAGTCACTATATCAGTGGACGTAACCATGGATACCTAAGGTCCTGCAATGCCTGCATATGAGGAAAGAGACATAGCGAATCAGAAAAAACTATACTACATATCTAATTGGAGGCATTTACTAATATTATTATTATTACACCTACTACATATTGGGTATAGGATCTTGGAGATGGGAATACCCCTTTAACTATTGGAGCCAGATCACAGTGGGACGAGTTACGTGGGTATAAAAGAATGCAGTTTAGTGTTATTTAGCAGATAGGGAAAGTATTGAGAAGTGAATAAACCTATGGTCTTGTTGCTGGCAGACCTGCATTGACACGGGTGTTTGTGTGCCAAGAGAAGGAGGCCATATTGGATAGCATGTTCTGAAGGAATGCAAGGATTAAGTGTTAGATGAATTTCGAAACTCTGTCAAGGCGGCCTAGCAAAGACTAAAAGGAGGATTGGTTCCTTATCACAGGCCAAGATTCCTAAAGCAAGGACTATGCTGAAGGAAGGATTCCTTATGTCAGGCAAGCGGGTCTTAAGCAAACTATTATCTATACTAGATAAGAAGCTAGAGTGTAGCCAGGCCTGAGGGTCATACAGGAAAATATGGCTATGCTCGGACATTAGTTCCTTTATGGTGAGTTGAAGCTGCAGTGGAACAGCATCGAGTATGTGGCCCTCATTGAATGGACTTTGAGAGTAGTAGTGAGGGGTCGTACTGACGTATGTCAGCCACTGATGTCCTCACAAATCAACTGAACTTTGAAACCAGCTGTGAGGGGCAGTAGTGACTCACCTCGACCTGTGCAGCCCTCATAGGGGAATATAGAGGTTCCAATAATAGTTTGGTAGACTCATGTAACATGTAAAGGAAGTAAAGTACAGCCACGCAGAACTGTAATGTTTCTGCCTCTGGATTGTGCAGAAGAAGTATTCTTGAAGTGTTTTGCCTGGTGTCTGATGTATATACTTCTCATCAAGTAAGGAAAGTTTATTTTTGGACTCTGGTCACCCTCATTCACATCCACCTCATCTGGTTCTGGCCTGCCATGTCAAGTGGCAGCATGCAGTCTGCAGAGACATATCACCAAGATAACAGCAAAATATTTACATTTGAGGGTCCTCAGTGGTTGATACCTTTTAATGGCTAACTGAAAAGATGGTAACAAATTGCGAGCTTTCGAGACTACTCAGGTCTCTTCATCAGGCATAGTATAACACAAAATCTGAAGAGTTACATATTTATACACAATAGGACACAGAAATAATGCAATAGATGAGACAGGTGACGTAAAGCAGAGCTATTACTGTGGGAGAGAGATAAACAGTTCTGGCTGTAAATATTGGATTCGTTCATAGATAAGGAGTGTGAAAGTTTTATTATCCAGTGATTGAGGTCTGGTCCAGGTACTGAGGACTCTCAAATCTAAATATTTTTCTAGAAAAAAGAGAAAAAAGCAGCCCTTGTTGTCTGTTATTATTACTATGCACTATGTATATTTAGGCTTCAGACTAATTATTTCATAATATATGGCAATAGCCGAATAGATATGATTTTTGTGGGCATACCATAATACAAATGGAGCTGATGCAATATAATCATATAGACACTTGCACAATGGATAGTGGGCATATGTACCATATCAAAGATGGCGCCTTTAGCATTTCCGCCCTTAGTATGACGTCATATCTGCCAGCGACGTCATTGGTGCATGAGCAGTGTCGATTTTCTCTGTATGCCATAGAGTGGTCTCCTCCCCTTTCCAGCAGAAACTCTGACATGTGTAGTTTATCACTGGGGACGCCGTTTTTCGGAGTTGTTCACATGTTGATGCGGTGGGTCAATCTTGATTTCTATGGTTTTGAACACCTGTATCTATTATGTAATTTAGCATGAATTGAGCTATATTATGAAAATAAATGATGTGCATGTATTTTTATGAATCAAAAAAACCTTTATATAATATGATCTACTTATATACATGTATTGTATGTTTTTATGCACTTTGCACGTTGCACTTTTTGCACTTTATAATATAATTGTCCTACAAATGGATGATCTGATATATACTTCACCTGTATACTCTACACTTTGCTTGAAAAAGGCTGTATCTAGCCGAAACGTTGCCACAGCTCTTGCTGGGCTAATAAATCATCTATTTTTTGGAGTGCTGTTTCTACTATTTTTTTCATAAATATTTTTCTATCTACTGGCTAACACGGTACAAAAAATATATATATACAGTATATATACATATATATACTGTATATATATATTTTTTATATATATATATATATTTTCCCTGCAAGATAACAGCAGCACACACACTTAGCCAGGACCCCCATTTTCCTGTAACACGGCAGAATGCGGAGGATGGACACCTTGGTCACAAATGCCGCCCTGTCCATTTCAAATGCACAAACGTTAGAGTAGGTGAGTATACAGGATTGTACTAATTAGAAATCAAATTTTGTGTAGATTCTCGACAACCCCTAGAAATAAGAATAAAATTTGAATATACATGTGAAATTAAGTGTTCTTAATGCTGTTTTGTGGTGTTTGTTGAATAGGGAAGCCTGTCCTTGCTAATCAAAAGAACAGCTAGGAATGCCAGGCGGTAAGGAGATTTGCAGGCCTCCGATCCAGCGGTCTCCAAGCACTGACCTTTCCTGCCAATCGTTTCTACAATCTCTAGTTACGTTAAAGGGAATCTGTCATCCCCTGGCACTTATGTGACCTCTAAGATTGGCATACAGGTGATAGAAATGTAAATCTATACATACCTGTATGCCTCATATTAGAGGTCTTGGTGTGAAATTGCTTTTTATTCCTTTTGGTTCATGATTAGTGTTGAGGGAGCATGCTCGACACTGCTCGGTACTCGCCCGAGAATCTCACTACTCGGGATGTTCGGCGAGCACCGAGCATTTCCGGGTTACTCGGGCGGGTGCTCGGGTCTCCGCCCTGCACGTTTGGCACTCTTAACAGAGCCAATGAACATGCAGGGATTGCCAGCCAGTCACTGTAATGCTGCAGCCATGTTGTTTATGGGCATTACAGTGATTGGCTGGCCGCACAGCTTCACCTCGAGTATTTAAAACCGGGCACCGCCATCTTTGACACAGTCGCTCCGGATCAGACAGTGTAGGGTCAGTGCTGCAGAGCTAGGGAGAGATTTATACTGTGAAATAGTTAGTGTAGGGTCTGTAAAGGCTGCCAGATCAAACAAACAGTCCTTCTCAGGACTAATATCCATCCCAGATATCAAGCAGGCAGGCTGTATAGGAGACGCAGTGGTTATACCAACAAACACTGCATTACAGTCCTGTGTGCTCCTGCTGGTCAAATTTCTAGACTTTGCCCCAAGCCTAAGGGGCCAGGAAAAATCCTTTCTTTTTCATCTAAATCCTGTTTTATTTATTTTTTCATCAGTCAGACTGTACAAATACCCATCTTATTAACCTTTTGGTATTCCCCCCCCCCAAAAAAAAAATTGAGTGTGTCTGTGAGTGTTCAGACCCAAATATATCTGTTTAAAAGAGTCTGGTGTAGGCCAGAGAACTAGAACTGTGGTTTTCCTCTTCCACGGTTCAAATCTGGGTGTTGACACGCCCCCTGGGCCGTGGGTTACCCGGATCCGGGCTTCTTTTGTGGGATGCTGGGGGTTGTAGTCACCGTGGCGATGACCCGGTCCCGTGGCTCAGGGTGGTCAAACCAGTGGCAGTCGATTGATATGGTTTTCATTATTTTCGAATGTCCGACTACGCCACCCGTGGATTGCGGTCAGGATGAACCGCCGCTGCAGGACAGACCGCTGGGGCTGGTGTTGGTGAGCAGCACAAGAATAGTATAACTCCCCACGGGAAGAGTGTAGCCCCAGGGCAGTGTAGGTGGATGATGGGGGTGATGGTGCGTGGGAATAATGACTCAGAGTCTCTGTAATGCAGTCCAGGATCTTTACTCACAGTTCGTTACTCCACGTTACTCCGGCCGGCTGTAACTTCCCGCGTCACACCATGTTCACCAGGTGAGGGGGCTCGGCCAACTATCAGATAATTTTGGAGGGCTTCGCAGGACACCCTTCTCGTGTCCTTCCTCTGGCCTGTCATACCCCACCAGTGACCATGCTTCTGTCTGGCTGCCTCGGGCCTTCTCTGGGTAAACTTCGGCGCCAGTTTCCCTGACCCTATGTGTTGCCTTCCTAGCGGGTGTAGCGAGGGGCTGCACCATATAAAATGTCACAGCCTCCGGTTTCTAGTTGAGGGTAGTTCCTCGCCTCCACTAGTTTCGGGGACCAGTCTCCCTCTTGGCCTGACCCCACTACTGAGGTAGATGCGGGCGTATGGTGGCTATAAGCCGGTCCACACCCCTGGGGTCCCTTCTCTTCTCTGTGTTCCTGGAGCCTCCTCCGCTCTTCTTCATCTCTTCTCCCCTACTCTCTCTCTCTCTCCTTTGAATGCTGACTGGGTCTCACAGGCTAGACCCGCGTCCGGAGCAGAGCTCCACAGAGTCCTGCTCTGTCACATCTTCTCTCTGACTCCACTGAACCGACTCCTCTGAACTAAGATGGTGCCCACCTTTTGTACCTTCCTCTAGGTGCACCCAGAAACTGCTTCCTCCCTGCTCCTGCACTACCGTGTTCCCCCTTTCCTAGGTGTTCCCTCCCCCCACTCCAGCCAGGGACAGGGACTGTCGTGCTCTACTTGGAGCATATCGGTCACCCTGCCCCCCGGACATGTGGTGTAATGCATGCAGGTGTCGGGGTCCTGATCCACACTCCATCCTTACCTGAGAGTGAGATATCGCACATCTGGAATAGATGCAATACCTCTGTAGCAACCGAACCCCAAGGTGCTACAGTGTTATCAACCTGCTTGCCTTTTTTCCATAAAAAAAACAGTTTGAGTGTGTCGCTGACTGTTCAGACACCAATATGTCTATTTTAACAAGTCTGTGGTTTTCCTCTTCCAGGGTTCAAATCTCCTTTTTATTACCCTTTTGCCATTGATAGTGCGAGTGTAAACTATTTTACTTCATTTACAATGGGCAAGGGACGTGGAACTGGTCGTTCTGGTGATGGTGCGTGCAGAGGATGGGGCCGTGGCCAAAGTGAAAATGTGCCACAACCAACAGCCACATCTTCTAGTTCCCAGTTCTTGATCGAATTACTAGGGAAGCACACTACAGCACCACTATTGAGAACTCATCAGTGTGAACAGGTTATTAATTGGATTGCAGATAATACTTCCAGTCACCTAGGCACCACCAACTCCGGTCTGTCTTCCACACAGTCAAGTGTTAGCAGCCCTGAGTCTCAACTGCATACTCCTCCTCACCCTTGGACACTCTGAAGACCTGTTCACTGGTCCATTTCCATATTTGGGCCCCTCGCCTGCTACGCTTGAAGTGGTGGAAGAGGAGATCCCATGTAGCGATGGCCAAATATTTGAACAGCCACGGCCACAGGAAGGCGACGTTGGCAATTTGTCACAAGAGGTGGACGATGACAAGACACAATTGCCACGAAGTGAGGAGGAGGACCGTGGTGCGGAAGTGGAAGAGGAGGAGGTGGTGGATGATCTAGTAACTGACCCAACGTGGCAGGAGGACACGCAGAGAGAGGCCAGCAGCACACAGGGGGAGGGAGGCAGAGTACCTCAACAGGCAGGAAGAAGCAATGTGGTGGCCGCAGACAGAAGGTGGGCAACCGTTCCCCGCAACACCAACACGAGGGAAGCTGCGAGTACAACCGATAGGTCTTCCAGAGTCTGGAATTTTTTTAAAGACTCTGCTGATAACCCCAAAAAGGCCTTTTGTACCACCTGCCAGGCCATCATCAGCAGGGGTGACAAAACTACCAGCCTGACCACCACCAGCATGATCAGGCACATGGCAGCAAAGCACCCGACTTTGTGGGGTGAACCCCAGGGTCCACGACCAGTGTCAGCGGGTGTCACCACTGCTTCTTCCACTGTTGTGCGTGAAAGAAAACCCCCTATTGTGTGTGCAAGGCAATTCCCTGTCCATACTGCATGCAAAGATGCCCCCTCCTCTCAGTCTTCACTTATTATGGCAGTTTCTCAAGAAATAGCATCAACGTTCACGTCCACGTCCCAACGCAGCGTTCAATTGTCCATATCCCAGACCTTTGAATGAAAGCGCAAATTCGCAGCCAACGCCCCACAGGCCACAGTCCTAAATTCGCACATTTCATGGCCGCTTGCGTTGGAAATGCTGGCTATTAGGCTGTTGGAGACGGAATCCTTCCGCAACCTTATTGAGGTGGCCTTCCCTCGGTACTCGGTCCCCAGCCAACACTATTTTGCCAGGTGTGCCATACACTACACAAGCACGTGTCCCAAAACATCTGCCGTGCCCTCAACAACGCAGTTACTGGGAGAGTCCACCTGACAACGGACACGTGGACCAGTGCTTGTGACCAGGGACGGTAAATTTCCCTTACGGCACGGTGGGTAAACATAGTGGAAGCCGGGATCCAATCGGACCTTGGGACGGAACACATCCTCCCCACACCGAGGATTGCGGGCCCTATGTCAGTCAGAGTTGCTGTTATGATCTGCAACATAAACTAAGAAAAGAATGGGAAAAGCTGTCCCTTCAGTAAGACTAATCTGAATCCCTACGATGTAGCGGGCAGCCTGTTCCTTGTGATCAGACCCGCCTTTGTACTCGGCTAGTCTAATTGGAGACCTATAGAATAAAGGGAGGGGTCCTTAAAAGAACTAAGGACTGGGACAAAAATGGGACACCTCCTAACAGAAGTTGTTTCAGAGCAAAAAGACAAACTGACAAAAAGTACTTGAGGTCCCAGAGGACCAAGCAAACTAGACAGAGATAGGTACCAATGCACCTGGCTAGAGAGACAGGCAAAAAACACTGAAGTCCAGCAAAGCCAGAAGGGTGGAGCTGGAATATATAGGCAGCTGGTCACGTGACCGCAAAACACAAGATAGCAAAAACTAACAGGAGGGTTCTAACAGTTGCCCCCACAGTGTACAGCTCTTGTGCATCCTCCTCCTCCTCATGATCAGCCTCCATCTCAGATATCACCACATCAGTAACAAACTAGAAGCACTGCAGTACTGCCTCAGCCAAGCGGCAACAGGCTGTGCTGAAACTCATAAGCTTAGGTGATAAACCTCACTCTGCTTGTGAGTTGTGGACAGCTGTGAAAGAGCAGGCAGATCTGTGGCTGAGACCGCTGAACCTACATCCAGGCATGGTTGTGTGTGACAATGACCGTAACCTGGTTGCGGCTCTGAGGCGAGGAGAGATCACACACGTACCATGCCTGGCTCATGTGCTTAACCTCGTGGTTCAGCAGTTTCTTAAATTGTACCCCGAGTTGCCAGATCTGCTTGTCAATGTACGCCGCCTGTCAGCTCATTTTCAGAAGTCGGCTACAGCTACCGCCGCCCTTGCTGTGTTGCAGCAGCGTTTGCAGCTTCCGGCACACCGACTAGTGATGTCCCCACACATTGGAACTCTACCCTCCACATGTTGCAAAGGATTTGTGAGCAGAAGAGAGCAGCTGTGGAGTACCAGCTGCAACAAGGCCGTCGATATTCAGGTCAGACTCCACACATAAGACCTCAGGAATGGACCTGGATGTCTGACATATGTACCATCTTGACAAACTTTGAGGAGTCCACCAAGATGGTGAGTGGCAATGACGCCATCATTAGCGTCAGCCTCCCACTTGTCTCTCTTTTGCAGTGCTCTCTGCAGAGAATTAAAGAGGAGGCATTGCAGCCAGAGTATGATGAGATGGATCAAGAAGCTGTAGCGGGCGATTACACACAGCCCAGCCTCATCTCATCCCAACGTGCATTGGGGGACAATGAGGGAGAGGAGGAGGAGGAAGAACAGGAGCTGGTATCATGCGCTGTAGACGGTAGTACCTGTACAACTGTCATACCGTCGGTTCAGCGTGGGTGGCCTGAGGACAGGGGGGAGGAGGAGGAGAGCATGGTCAGTCATCCTCTTGGTGAGGACACGGAAGTCTTGCCTGCTACCAGTCTGGCAAGCATGGCTGACTTTATGTTACACTGCCTTAACCGTGACCCTCGCATTGTCAAAATGTTGGGTGACAGTCATTACTGGTTGGAGACACTTTTAGACCCCCGCTACAAGGAGAACTTTCACTCTCTTATTCCTGAGGTGGAGAGGTCTACAAAAATGGTGCAGCAGCAGAAGGCCCTTGCTGCACAACTGTTAAAAAAATTCCCATCTGAACACGCTAGCGGCAGAAGTCACAGTTCGTTGACCAACCAAGGCGTACAGGCGAGAAAGACGCAACTCCAATCCAGCAGAGGCAGGGGAACACTGTCAAAGTTCTGGGACAGTTTTCTGAGACCCGCCCAGCTTACATGCCCTGAGGCGCGGGATACTCTCACAAGGAGTGGAAAGTTTCAAAACATGGTGAGGGAGTACCTTGCCGACCGTACCAGCGTCCTCCGTGATTCCTCTGTGCCTTTTAATTATTGGGTATCCAAGCTGGACACTTGGAATGAACTCGCTCTGTACGCCTTGGAGGTCCTGGCCTGCCCTGCCGCTAGCGTGTTATCGGAGCGTGTTTTTAGTGCCGCTGGGGGAATTATAATTGATAAGCGCACTCGCCTATCAACTGACAATGCTGACAAGCTGACCCTTATCAAAATGAACAAGGGCTGGATTGGCCCAGACTTCTCATCACCACCAAATGACAGCAGAGTAACTTAAAGTCAAATACACTGTTTTTTTGGGAGGTGTATTCCCATGCACCGCTTCACACCCACACATGGGTATACGCTTCCTCATTTCGGCTGTTTTTTGCTCTTCTCCTTATCCTCAGCCTCCACCACCACTATACCATCAGGGTGACCGTGGTCCGTGTTGCCAGCATTGCAAGTTCCTCCATCCTAATTTTTGACAGCTTTTGCTTGGAAAGAATAGGGAAAGACTATGGGAGACCAACTCCCCAATAATGGAAATAATGTTTTTAATATGCTGTACTGCATGGCTCTTGTAAGGGGCATTAAAACCATCTTGTAAAGCTACTGTGACCTCCACGTCTCTTCCATGGGGCATTGATATTGTCTTTTTATTCAACTGCGACCTCCACCACTCTTCCAAGGGGCATTAAAACAGTCTTGTTAAGCTACTGTGACCTCCACGTCTCTTCCAAGGTGCATTAAAACCATCTTATTAAGCTACAGCGACCTCCACCACTCTTCCAAGGGGCATCGATATTGTCTTTTTATTCCGCTGTGACCTCCATGTCTCTTCAAAGGGGCATTAAAACCGTCTTGTTAAGCTACTGTGACCTTCACGTCTCTTCCAAGGGGCATTAAAACCGTCTTGTTAAGCTACTGTGACCTCCACATCTCTTCCAAGGGGCATTAAAACCGTCTTGTTAAGCTACTGCGACCTCCACCACTCTTCCAAGGGGCATTAAAACCGTCTTGTTAAGCTACTGCAACCTCCACCACTCTTCCATGGGGCATTAAAACCGTCTTGTTAAGCTACTGTGACCTCCACGTCTCTTCCACGGGGCATTGATATTGTCTTTTTATTCCACTGCGACCTCCATTACTCTTCCAAGGGGCATTAAAACCGTCTTGTTAAGCTACTGTGACCTCCACGTCTCTTCCACAGGGCATTGATATTGTCTTTTTATTCCACTGTAACCTCCACCACTCTTCCAAGGGGCATTAAAACCATCTTGTTAAGCTACTGTGACCTCCACGTCTCTTCCAAGGGGCATTAAAACCGTCTTGTTAAACCACTCTGAACTCCACAGCTCTTCCAAGGGGCATTGAAATGTTGTTTTTAATTACCTCTAACCTCCACGACTCTTCCAACGGGCATTGCATTTCCTACTAATTTTAGTCAGCTTTTGCTTTTCAATGCATAGGCGAACACTACGGGAGGCCCACTCCCCAATAATGGGTAGAAGGTTTTTAGTATGCTGTAATCCACGTCTGTTTCAAGGGGCATTGCAGTTCCTCATAATTTTTGGAAAGCCTTCCATTCACTGCTTAGGCCAACAGTGTACAGGAGACCCAGTTGCTATAAATGGAAAAAATGGTTTAGTTAAGGCCCTCTGACCTCCATGTCACTTCCAAGGGGCATTGGAGTGCCTCAAAATTTTTGGTAGGCATTGCACTCACTGTATGCCCTATAACTGTGTAGACGAACCGCTCCTTTTGGTACAGAAACATATCCTACAAGACATGTGTGGTTGACTGGCCTGATATTGATGTGAATTGTCCCTGTTCCTCCTGCTCTTTCTCCTTTGCCACCACCTCATCCATCATTCATCACCTGAAGCTTTGTTTTAACGGGAGTCATAGAACTGGGATAGTAGCAGGAAATCATCCAGCAATCCTCGGAGGAGATAGGATATGCGCCAAAACGCTGACCACCTCAGGCCTAGCCGCTACTACATACATGCGCTTGCATTCCAAGGAACAGAAAGCTAAGGAGATGAATGGCCTCATGATCATGAATAATTTACTCATTGTGTAGGAGGCCAACCACTGCTGCAGTCTACCTTCTGAACTTTGTGCTGAAGCCTGATTGACCCAGGACCCGCAATCCTCTATGTCTGGTGGACGTGTTGCATCCCAGTGTCCAACTGTTTCCTGGTTTCTACAATATAAACCCAGTGTACAGGCATCAGTGAGATGGACCATCCCTTGCCACATTCACTTGTCCATGTGTTTGTGTTTAGGCTGTCCTTCAAATAGGGGCGGCTGGGGACCGCTTATGGAAACCAGGCCGCCACCAGGCGGCTGGGAACCGTGTGTGGGCACCCGGCCGCGGGGCGGCTGGGGACAAAGTATGGACACCTGGTCACCCCCTGGTGGCTGGGGACCAAGCGTGGACACCCGGCCGCCGGGCGGCTGGGGACTGAGTATGGATACCAGGCTGCCGACGCAGCCATGATATGGTGGCCAGATTCCGCCTCCACATGCCTAAAAGGCCCAATTTCAAGTGCAAGCAAGCAGTATGGTGTTGCAGCCTGGGGGTGGGTGGGTGGCAGGCTGCATAGTTGCGCTTGCATTTCAAGGAATGGGGGAGGTACAATTGAACACTGCCCTGGGACAAGGACTTGCACGGGGATAGTTGCAAGTCTGCATCTTCTGATGCGGCAAGGATCACTTCTGATGGGCACACTTTTAGGCAGTGACCTGGGTGTCAGAGATGGTTCCAGGAGTCTTCCCCATGCTGTTCCCATGTCTTTTCAGCACTGTATGCATGTGTCACACAGCACATGGCCAGATAAGGTTGTAAAATGTTAAAATGACTTTTCCCGGTGAATGCATTTGTCGTGGTTGAAAGCAATACAAAAGTGCAAAAACGCATAAAAAATGCTACTTGTGAACATAGCCCAAGGTGTGGAGGAGTATTTTTGTTTTTGGTTATTTATTTTACCTTATACACAAGTCTTTACCCTGGAAAGGATGTTCCTTAACATATTTCACAGGAAAGCAGTTTCAGTTTCGTTTTTGAACATTTTATTGTGAGCCCGTAAAAGTGGATTAATACCTCTGACCACGTTGTTGACAGCAGTGACCTGGGGATCAGAAATGCTTCCTGGGGCGATCCCCATGTCATTTGAGCACTGTCACTATCGTTTTGGGCACTTTTTAGGCTTTCTACAGACTGCCGGGTGTGCTGCCGCAAAATGCTCCGGTCTCCCATAGACAAACATTGGGCTCGTTGCTTGGGTCGAGCACCCGAGTATCACGGTGAGCTCGGCCCGAGCTTCGAGCACCCGAGCATTTTAGTGCTCACTCAACACTATTCATGATGTGCTCCCATCCAGGGGCCCGCAAGAAATCCTGTCTACTGTCTTAATTAAAATATTTCCCCCTCTCCCCTGCACGTCACAGTCATGTCCAGATCCAGCGCGTGAGCACTTCACCTTTTTATGCAAAGCGCACTTCTTCCTGCCGTCTATGTATCATTGTAAAGCAGGGATCTTGTGCACAGAGACAGGCGAGTCACTCTGACTTCCCGTCTCCTGCGCACAAGATCCCTGCTCTACAATGATACCTAGATGGCAGGAAGAAGTGCGCCTTGTGGAAACAGGTGAAGTGCGCAGGCGCGGGATCTGGACACAATGACTGTACGTGACAGGGCACTGTGAAGTGCAGGGGAGGGGGGAAATATTTTAATTAAAACAGTAGGCAGGATTTCTTGTTGCCCTCGGACGGGAACACATCATAAACCAGAAGGAATGAAAAAGCAATTTCACACCAACAAGACCTCTAATATGAGGCATACAGGTATGTATAGCTTTACATTTCTATCACCTGCATGCCCATATTAGAGGTCAGATAAGTGTCAGGGGGTGACAGATTCCCTCTAAAACCTATAATAAAAAAAAATATGTAATCACCACAACCCTAAAAACACTGATAAAAACAAAATAAAAACTTAAGCGCTATGTGTGTGTATATATAGAGTGTGAAACCAGCATTGTTGGAATGCTGATCCTCTCAGCCATAAAGGGCATATGAAACATTGGGCACAGTTGGGGTGATGTACCTTTTTTTTCAGAATGTTGAAAAAATTGTGAACAGCATTAAAAAAAAATTTTTATTTGCTAAAGATACACCACTGATTTGTTATGTTAATCATTCTGAATGAGTTAAAGTGCACCTGTCAGCAGGATTGCGCTCAGTAAACTACATACACTGTCAGGTGGGTGACATTACACTGATTAAAATGATATCTTGGTTGATTAAATCCATCCTGTCGCTCTTGTGTAATCTTTACTTTCAGTTTGGAGATAATGATATGGTCGTGCTCTGGGGCGGCCTGTGGGGGGGTGCACTATCTGGTGCTCTGCTTGCTTATTCAGCTGTATGCTCTTATGACAGCTCACTGATCGTTCACTGACCTGCCTCCTATTTTACCTAGCCCCGCACTACTAGATGCATTATGTAAAATAGCAGGTCAGTGAAGGCACAGTGAGCTGTCATAAGAGCATACAGATGAATATGTAAGCAGAGTACCAGATAGAGCGCCCCCCACAGGCCACCCCAAAGCACGAGCATATCATTATCTCCAAACTGAAAGTAAAGATTACACAAGAACCACAGGACCAATTTCATCAACCAAGGTATCATATCAATCAGTGTAATGTTGCCCACCTGACAGTTTATTTAGTTTACTGAGCACAATCCTGCTGAGAGGTGCGCTTTAGTCCAGTAATTAGGAGCTGTCTGATAAAGTTGTCTGGTGTACATCTCTATGTACACGATTTCCAGACAGAAGTGGCTTCCGTGTTATTGCTGCTGAAGCAATTTAAACGTAAGACATGGATCAGCTTTTCATGCATAAAGATTGGTAACAACAGCCAGAGGCTTCTTTTACTCAGTGGCCTAAACTCCTTGTCCTTTTGTACCAGGCGACAGCTCCACTCCAGCTTTTACATTGCACTCACTCAGCTTACAGGAGCGGACTGATCTTTACAACAGGAATAAAATATTCTTCCGCAGCTCAGTTTACTGCAAAGTCAGAATAGCCAGTAATACTTATAACATGACCTTTTCCTATTATTTGAATTCTCTGTATAGGTTTGTGTGCAGGTGGTAACGTAAACATATTTCCATAGCCAAGGAGAGTGTGATAGAAGAGCAAGCGAGAGGGACTACATTGTGTGAATGTGACCTTCTCTGGTAATGCTCTGAATTCTTGTGCTTTGAGTAGTCCTTTCCCTGCTCGGCTGATGAGCTGTTCTAGGCACCATCCAACCCCCCCTCCTGCTTGTTTTTCTTCCCACACTGCCAAAAAAAGCAACAGAACTGAGGGAATGCACACTGTAGAGCAATACTTTTGTTTCTTCTCCCTTTTTTTTGCTAACTTGCTAATCCCATTCACCATTATATGCAAGCGTTCTAGATAGGAAGCTTTAAATGCAAAACGAAAAGTTTTGTATATTACTTAATAAATTGTCCTACACAGCAAAGGAAGGGTTAATGGGCCTGACGTCACAGGATAAAAAATTCCACTTTATTGTCCTCTCTGGTGGTATAAACAGAAAAGAGACGGTTTCATAGAATTGAATGGTGCAAAGCAGGCATTGCCCGGCAAGAGGCCTTGATACAGGGAAAGGAGAAAGTAGAAAGACAGCAATTAACTGATTTAAGGAAATGGCATTGAGGGCGGCGATAGCTGTCACTCATATCCTGCTTGGGTTGGGAAAAAACATTTTAATGAATGCATAAAAAGCCTTTTGATCTTCCTGAGTCAGTGAGGTTCAGTTGTAGATGCCCCGAAGGTTAGTTGCAAATCCTGGCTGATCTGAAATTCGATCAGTAAAGGGGCTGAGGAAGCATTTGAAAAGACGAGAAAAAAATCAATGTGAGTCTAGGAAATCCTGGGAGAAGAAACAGTGATTTTTTAGCACAGACACAGGCTTCATCAAATGTGCTGTGTTGACGATCATTCCACACCCTGCGCAGAAAAGCAAAAATCTACAAGCCACAAAAGGCTTGGCAAACGATTTTGTTTTGGCTTCAAGAGGAGTGCGATGTAATCAACAGCCTAGCAGCAGGCTGTGTGTTTCAGGCTGAAGAGCATACACTTATTTATCAGTCCTGATCGGTTCAGCTCCAGCAAGCTTGTAGCATTTTACAGACAGTAACTAGATGAAAACTTTAATAATTTACCAGTATAGTATTTTGTGGTCTTTTGTTTTTTTTCCGAAGCCATCAGCAATTAGTTAAGATTTCTATAAACTTTTTGTCCATGGGCTGAGAAAGCAGTTTCCAGTGTTATGGGCAGGTCTATGATGAACCAGTTCTTCCTCCCTCTCATCTAGAATTGCAGATGGATGGCTTAAAAAAAGACAAATAAGTTCCAGTATGTGGATGAACATCTAGTTGTTTCCTTTTATATCTATTTCATTCTACTGATGTAATGTAATCAGGAATAATTTACTACTCTTGCAATCTTGTGAACTGCAGTTGTCACGTTATTAGGGCCCGTTCAGGTGTATTATATGGATGTGTGCTGCCCAGGACTGCACACATTGAAAAGGCATTGTGTATACATAACCTAAAGCTCATTGTTTTTTATTGTCTCAAAAAAAACATGTTTATATACCCTAATTTATGGCAGAAAGTGGTAAAATTATGCAGCAAAATCATTAAAGGTGTTTCTCACTTTCAGGAAAGTTGACCTAAAATGCTGTAAATTACCTAAAATATGACACAGAGTGGGTATTCACCATCCCCGGCTCCAGCGTCGCCTCCCTGCCGCTGCTCAGGTCTCAGTGTTTTAGGCTGCAGCAGTGACGTAATGTCAACAGTGCACAACACCACTGTAGCAAATCACTAAACGGTGAGTTAGATAGCACAAGAAGTCCCCAAGCTCAGTGATTTACAGTGGTGATGTGCAAGACGTCACCAGTGTATCCAAAACACTGAGACCCGAGCATCGGCAAGGAGCTACATTGGACCCGGGGAGGGTGAGTACTTTCTGTGTTTATTATTTTAAGCATTTTGCAGTATTTGGTTCATCTTTTTATTAAGACTGGCTTCTAGAACGCTATTCTCGTTCAAGTCCTCCCCTGCGTTTTTTTTGGCTCAAAAATCTAAAGCTGAATAATGTAAAACAAGTTTGCCTCTGTTTTTCAGCTCCTATTTCATATCAATAGGATGTTTTCTACAAAAAAAAATACATACCATGTGCAGAATTTTAAAGGCATATTTTTCTATGGAAGTGAATAGGAAGTTTATTACAAGTAGACTTTTTTTATTCATATTTTGGCGAGGATTCCACGCCATATTTTCATTAAAAACTTTGTGAATTTGTCCTTTTCATTGTTTTTTTGCTTTATTTTTCCCCTAATAACTGTTCAGTGACCAAGCCAATTTTAACCTTATTGACCAAGCTCCATTTTTCCAATCTGAGCAGTGCCACTTTATGTGCTAATAACTCTTCAATACTTCTATATATCCCGATCCTGATTCTGAAAGTTCTGAAGTTTTTTTTGTGACACATTGTAATTTGTAATCGTAATTTTTTTAGTGGTAAATTTAAGTCGATACGTTTTTAATTTTGTATTGTGCAAATATATAAAATTTTATGAAAATTATGAAAAATTTGCAATTTTCAAACTTGGAATGCTCTTATCCTTAAACCAAATAGTCATACCACACAAAATAGTTAATAAATAACATTTCCCATAAGTCTACTTTATTTCAGCATCATTTTTCAAATCTCCTTTTATTTTGTTACTATGTCAGAAGGGTTAAAAATTAGCAGCAAATATTTATTTTTTTTCTGACATTTTTAAAATAAATTATTTACAGACCTATTTAGTTTTGAAGGGACTTTGAGGTGCCTATACAGTGGTGTGAAAAAGTGTTTGCCCCATTCCTGATTTCTTATTCTTTTGCATGTTTGTCACACTTAAAAGTTTCAGATCACAATACCAATTTGAATATTACACAAAGATAACACAAATAACACAAAACGCAGTTTTTAAACTACGGTCTTTATTATTAAGGGAAAAAGAAATCCAAACCTTCAGGGCCCTGTGTGAAAAATTAACATAGTAAGGTTGAATAAAGACCTAGGTCCATCAAGTTAAACCTTTCTCCCCCAATTCTATTCCCCACACTAACACTACACAAACTTACTAACTTACTGGGACTAGGCCCGTTAATAATTTTTTAAATTAGTTTTATTTCTTGTGTTACTCTTATGATTCTAATAATGGTAATACTAAAATCCTTATTCCTAAATCTTTTGATCCACAAGAAGGCAAAAAAAAACAGGACACATTCAGCCAATTTGCATCACGGGGAATTTGTTCCCCCCATTAAGACATAAATTAACTGTTGTTTATCACAATTGTGGGAAGCGGAGTTCAATTTTCCTACCACACACAGGCCTGATTACTGCTACACCTGCCCGCAATCAAGAAATCACTTACATAGAACCTTCCTGACAAAGTGAAGGAGTCCAAAAGAGGCTCAAAAGCTAGACATCATGCTGCGGGCCAAAGAAATTCAGGAACAAATGAGAAAAAAGTAATTGAGGTCTATCAGTCTGGAAAAGGTAATAAAGCCATTTCTAATGCTTCAGGGCTCCAGTTAACCAAAGTGAGAGCCATTATTCACAAATAGCAAAAACATGAAACAGTGGTGAACATTCCCAGGAGTGACCAGCCAACCAAAATTACCCCAAGAGTGCAGCGATGACTCATCCAAGAGGTCACAAAAGACCCCACAACAACATCTAAAGAACTGCAGGACTCACTTGCCTCAGTTAAGGGCGTTGTTCATGACTCCACCATAAAAAAGAGACTGGGCAAAAATGGCATGCATGGCAGAGTTCCAAGATGAAAACCACTGCTGAGTAAAAAGAACATAAATGCTCATCTCAGTTTTGGCAGAAAACATCTTGATGATCGCCAAGACTTTTGGGAGAATACTCTGTGGGCTGACGAGACAAAAGTTGAACTTTTTGGAAGGTGTATGTCCCATTACATCAGGCATAGAAGCAACACTGCATTTCAGAAAAGGAACATCATACTAACAATAAAATGTGGTGGTGGTAGTGTGATGGCCTGGGGCTGTTTTGTTGCTTCAGGACCTGGAAGACTTGCTGTGGTAAATGGAACCATGAATTCTGCTTTCTACCAAAAAATCCTGAAGGAGAATGTCGGGCCATCTGTTCGTGACTTTACGCTGAAGCACACTTGGGTTATGCAGCAGGACAATGATCCAATGCTTGGAAAACCTCTGATGTGGCTGAATTACAACAATTTTGCCAGGATGAGTGGGCCAAAATACCTCAAGAGCGTTGTAAAAGACTCATTGCCAGTTTATCACAAACGCTTGATTACAGTTGTTGCTGCTAAAGGTGTCCCTACAAATTATTAGGTTTATGGGGCAATCACTTTTTCACACAGAGCCCTGTAGGTTTGTTTTTCTCTTAATAATAAAGACCTTAATTTAAAAACTACATTTTGTGTTTACTTGTGTTATCTTTGTCTTTTATTAAAAATTTTTGTGATCTCAAACATTTAAGTTTCTTAAATTTCTTCTGAATGTGTCAATATCTTATATATGGTCAAAAACTGCTTTTTGGGTGCATGGCCGGGCTCAGAAGGGAAGAAGAGACATTTGGTATTTGCAGCGTAAATTTGGCTGGAATACATTGCCGACACCATGTCTCAGTTTTATAGCCCCTGATATATTGAAACAGCAAAAAACCCTACAAGTGACTCGATATTGGAAACAAAACCCCTCAAATTTATCAAGGGGTGTGTTGAGCATTTTGAACCCCAGAATTTGTTACGCAATTTCTCTCGAATGCGATCATACCACATATTTGGTTAAAAACTACTGTTTTGGCACATGGTCAAGAATAGAGGGCTATTTGGTATTGGGAGCATACATTTGGCTGGAATAGACTGTGAACACCATGTCGATTTGCAGGGCCCCTGACATGCCAAAACAGCAGAAACCCCCACAAGTGACCTTATTTTGGAAACTAGACCCATTAAGGAATTCATCTAGGGGTGTTTTGAGCATTTTGAAACCATAGGTGCTTTACAGAACTTTTAAAAAAATGGACGTGGAAACGAAAATTAAATTTTTTTTGCTAAAATGTTGTTTAGCCCTAAATTTGTAATTTTTATAATGGAAAATAGGAGTAAATGGACCCCATTTTTTCTTACGCAATTTCTCCCGAATGCGATAATATCCCATATGTGGTCAAAAACTGCTGTTTGGGCACATGGTAGGGCACACAAAGGACAGAGCACTATTTTATTTTTGGAGTGCAGTTTCGCTGGAATAGATCATGAATGCCATGCAATTGCAAACCCCCTGACATGCCAAAAGGACTGAAACTCCCCTTAAGTGACCCAATTTTGGAAACTAGACACTTCAAAGAATTCATCTAAGGGAGTATTGAGCAGTTTTAACCCTCAGGTGATTCATGAAATGTTATAACATTTAGATGTGAAAACCAAAAATATTTTTTTTCCATTAAAGGGAACTTGTTATGTCAGTTGGAGCATGTAAACTGCCCCAAGGTTATTTTTAGTGATGCAATATGCATCACTAACATGCTTTTTACATTAAAATCGGTGCTGTAATCTTTTGAAAAATCCACTTTATATACTTATATCTTACTTGCTCGTTTAGACATAGGGGTGTTCCTTTTTTTATTCAGTCAGGCGCTTGTCACCGCCCACTCGATTTTAATTGTCCCGTGTTTGCACTGACGTCAACCAGCTTGTTGTGGTCCTGCACTTGTGCACTGTATGCTGTCTCCCACGCTTGCACAATGTGTATTGTAAAGCCGCGTGTCACCGCGTGTGCGCGGTGACGATTGACTCGCTCGTGCGCAGTGATGAGCGGCTGCCATGCATGCAATTGGTAGCCGATCATCACTGCGCACACGTGCAAGCCGATCATCACTGTGCAAGCCTGACAACTCGCGGATTTACAATACACATTGCGCAAGAGTGGGTGACAGCATACAGTGCGCAAGCGCAGGACCACAACAAGCCTATTCATGTAACGTCGGCACAAACTGGGGATAATTCAAATTGAGTGGATGGTGATGTGGAAACCCTTCTTCTTTAGGGAGAACTTTGGAATAGACAGCAAAGGGTCTTCACATTGCCAGTGAGATTCAAATTAAAATAATTCATCGATGAAGGGAGGGAGACAAAATACTTGCGACATGTTAAGATTCACCATATTTATTACCTACACAGAGCGGAACTACAACCGTTACATGCAACTGAACAGGAAACCAAAATCAGTGATAACACACTTCCCGGGCCCAAGGTAAAAACTTCTTGTCAGGAAACTCACAGAAAACCAGTATCTTAGTCAGACATTCCATGATGCAAGTTTTAAGCAAAGACTGTCTCTAAATAATAATGAAGCCAGATATAAAATATTAACCATAACAACTCCTCCCTTTTTATTATTTTACAAAACAATTTATTCATCAGCTACTTCTCCATGCTATAAAAGCCTGGAGGGGATGAATCCCGTTCACCGACACATATCTTGCTTGTAAATCTCATCATATATGTTTAAAGGAGAAGTGGTATTGTATTTTGCAGGCCTGTGATGCTTAACCTTGAGTGTTTTCTTTCATAGTCTCTTAATAGCATATATACTAATCCTGGCAACTATATACACTAGTAATATCAAAATTTCTATTTGTAGAATACCTTGTAGGATGCCCATTATCCATCCACCTATAACATTGAACCAATTGACAGGATTAAGAAAAGAGAAAGTGTCGCTCCACGAGGAATGTTTGTTGACATGATGTTCTTGGAGCCACGCATCCCTCATTTCTCTAACTATCTCTATCTTGGTCTTTACCTGGAAATTTCCTGCAGGGTCTATGTAGTGGTAACAGGTAGGGCCTATTATCTGACACATCCCGCCCTCTCCAGCAGTCAAGTAATCTAGCACTATGGTGTGTTGGTTAGTAACTACAATTAGTTGTTTCTGTACAATATTAGATGTATTGAGAACGTCAAGAATCTGGAAGATCTGGTCATCTAGATAATCAGTTGCCTCTACCAACTTATATCACATTTGTATTATGAATGGGTAAATTAATAAGACACTGAAAAATTTGTTAGCCACCCCCATTTCTACAAGATGCGGTTTACCATTTGGTCTGGGCTTCCCGTCTGCAGCTCGTCTGTACAGTGCGTGCAGAGGAATTGCTTTAATATCTACTCTTGTGTGTGGTACTATAAAAGTAGAAGGTGTCAGAAAGGCCAGTGTGCAAACTCCTGTGAAATTGTTGGGTAACCACTTGTAAGCCTGATGTCCACATACAATTTATAAACTCTCTGGTGCTCCAACAACAGTGTTGTTGAACAGACTAGCAATACATTTAGATAACAAGGTGGTGCTTAATTTTTCCATAATTTTTCCCTGATACTGAGTGTCAACTGAGGTAAAACCTGATATTAGATTTTGCAAGGTGACAATTACACAATGAAGCTTAGGATTGAGAGTGGCATCAACCGCTATACACTGCGTAGTAACATAGTAACATAATAACATAGTTTTTAAGGTGGAAGGAAGACTAAGTCCATCTAGTTCAATCCATAGCCTAACATGTTGATCCAGTGGAAGGCAAAAAAAACCCATGTGGCAAACACTAAGCTCCACATTGGGGAAAAAAATTCCTTCTTGACTCCATACGACAATCAGACTAGTTCCCTGGATCAACGCCCTATCAAGCAATCTAGTATATATAACCTGTAATATTATACTTTTCAAGAAAGGCATCCATGCCCTTAAATTTTAGTAGTGAATCACTCATTACAACATCATGCGGCAAAGAGTTCCATAGTCTAACTGAACTTACAGTAAAGAATCCGTGTGTGTGATTATGATTAAACCTTCTTTCCTCCAGACGTAGAAGATTCCCCCTTGTCCCCATCTTAGGCCTCAGAGTAAAAAGATCAGTAGAAAGGTCTTTGTACTGTCCCCTTATATACTTGTACATAGTAATAAGATCACCCCTAAGCCTTCATTTTTCCAAACTAAATAACCCGAAGTGTAATAACCTGTCTTGGTATTGCAGACCCCCCAGTCCTCTAATAACCTTGGTCGCTCTTCTCTGCACCCGCTCTAGTTCAGCTATGTCTTTCTTATACACCGGAGACCAGAACTGTACACAGTATTCTAAGCGTAGTGACTTGTATAGAGGTAAAATTATGTTCTCCTCATGAGTATCTATGCCTCTTATAATGCATCCCATTATTTTATTTACCTTTGCAGCAGCTGCCTGACACTGACCACCAAACGAGAGCTTGTCGTCCACCAATACACCCAGGTCTTTTTCAGTTACTGTTATGCCCAGTGTTTTACAATGAAGCATATAATTATACATTTTATTTCCTCTGCCCAAGTGCATTACATTACATTTATCCCCATTAAAGCTCATTTGCCATTTATCAGCCCAAGCTTCTAGTTTACATAGATCCTCCTGTAATATAAAATTGTCCTCCTCTGTATTGATTACCCTACATAGTTTAGTGTCATCTGCAAATATTGAAATACTACTCTGTATGCCCCCTACAAGGTCATTAACCCCTTTTCGACATTGGGCATATTAATACGTATCTGTGCCCTGGGCCTTATGGACCAGATACGTATTTATACGCCCTATCTTTAATGCGGGAAAAACTGCTGTTTGGGCGCACGGCAGGGCTCGGAAGGGAAGAACGCCATTTGACTTTTTGATTGTAAAATTTGCTTGAATAATTAGAGGACACCATGTGACCCCATTTTGGAAACTAGACCCCCAAAGGCACCTATCTAGATGCATAGTGAGCACTTGGAACCCCCAGGTGCTTCACAAATTGATTCGTAAAAATGAAAAAGTGGAAAAAAAAACACTTTTTTATTTTTATGGATTAATTTGTGAAGCACCTGGGGGTTCCAAGTGCTCACTATGCATCTAGATAGGTGCCTTGGGGGTCTAGTTTTCAAAATAGGGTCACTTGTCGGGTAGCTCCTATGTTTAGGCACACAGGAGCTCTCCAAACGCAACATGGCGTCCGCTAATTATTCTAGCAAATTTTACAATCAAAAAGTCAAATGCACTTCTTCCCTTCCGAGCCCTGCCATGCACCCAAACAGCAGTTTTTCCCCACATCTGGGGTATCTTCGTGTCCAGGGGAAATTTCACCACAAATTTTGGGGTCCATTTTTTCTTGTTACCCCTGTGAAAATAAAAAAAATTGGGTCTAAAGTAACATTTTTGTGAAAAAAGTTAAATGTTCATTTTTTTCTTCTACATTCCAAAAATTCCTGTGAAGAACCTGAAGGGTTAATAAAGTTCTTGAATGTGGTTTTGAGCTCCTTGAGGGGTGCCGTTTTTAGAATGCTGTCACTTTTGGGTATTTTCTGTCGTAAAGACCTCTCAAAGTGACTTCAAATGTGATGTGGTCCCTAAAAAAATGGTTTTGTAAATTTTGTTGGAAAAATTTGAAATCGCTGGTCAACTTTTAACCCTTATAGCTCCCTAACAAAAAAAATTTTGGTTCCAAAATTGTGCTGATGTAAAGTAAACATGTGGGAAATGTTATTTATTAACTATTTTGTGTGACATATCTCTCTGATTTAAGGGCATAAAAATTCAAATTTTGAAAATTGCAAAATTTTCAAAATTTTCGCCAAATTTTCATTTTTTTCACAAATAAACGCAAGTGATATCAAAGAAATTTTACCACAATCATGAAGTACAATATGTCACGAAAAAAGATTCTCAGAATCAGGGGGATCCGTTGAAGCATTCCAGAGTAATTACCTCATAAAGAGACAGTGGTCAGAATTGTAAAAATTGGCCTGGTCATTAACGTGCAAACCAGCCTCGGGGGTAAAGGGGTTAATAAATATGTTAAAAAGAAGCTGGCCCAATACTGACCCCTGTGGTACCCCACTGTTAACTGAGACCCAGTCTGAGTGTGTTCTATTAACCCTTTTGCATCCTTGGGTTATGTCGTTTTTGCATTTTCGTTTTTTGCTCCCCTTGTTCCCAGAGCCATAGCGTTTTTATTTTTTGGTCAATATGGCCATGTAGGGCTTATTTTTTGCGGGACGAGTTGTACTGTTCATCGCCATTACTAGTTTTACCATATCATGTATGGGAAAATGGGAAAAAAATTCCAAGTGCAGTGAAATTGCAAAAAAAGTGCAATACCACAGTTGTTTTTTATTTACTTTTTTTACCGCGTTCACTGAATGCTAAAACTGAGCTGCCATTATTATTTTCCAGGTCATTACGAGTTCGTAGACACCAAACATGTATAGGTTCTTTTTATTTAATTGGTGAAAAAAAAAATCCAAAATTTGGTAAAAAAAAAAATAAAAAATAGCGCCATATTCTAAGACCTGTAGCGTCTCCATTTTTCGGGATCTGGAGCTGGGTGAGGGCTTATTTTTTGCATGCCAGGCAGACATTTTTATTGGTAACATTTTGGGGTAGATCCGATGTTTTGATCGCCCGTTATTGCATTTTATTGCAATTTTGTGGTGACCAAAAAATGTAATTCTGGCGTTTAGAATTTTTTTCTCGTTACGCCGTTTACCGTTTGGATTAATTCTTTTCTTATATTGATAGATCGGGCGATTCTGAATGCGGCGATGCCAAATATGTCTATGTAGGTTTTTTTTTTATATTTTATTATGAATGGGGCGAAAGGGGGGTGATTTAAACTTTTATATTTTTTTAATTTTTTTTATATTTTTCCAAAAAAATTTTTTTTCACTTTTTGCATGCTTCTATAGTCTCCATAGGAGACTAGAAGCAGCAACTGTCCGATCGCCTCTGCTACATACAGGGGATCAGCAGATCCCCTGTATGCAGCAGAAATGGTCCTGTGCTATGAGCGCCGACCACTAGGTGGCGCTCATAGCGACCAGCTCATGACAACTGCAGACGTCTGCTGCAGACCCTGGGTTGTCATGCCCACCCATCGGTGACCCGCGATCACGTGACGGAGGTCGCCGATGGGCGGGGCTTAGGAAGCACTTCCTGGAAGCGTGCGTTAAATGCCGCTGTCGGAGATTGACAGCAGCATTTAACATGTTAACAGCCATGGGTGGATGGTGATTCCACCCACGGCTGTTGCGGGCACATGTCAGCTGTAATAATCAGCTGACATGTGCTCGGTTCAGTGCGGGCTCACCGCCGGAGCCCTCACTGAACCGGGGGATTACAGCCTGTGCGTACTAATACGTCACAGGCTGTAAAGGTTAATAACCACCCTTTGTTTCCTATCACTGAGCCAATTCTTAACCCACATACATATATTTTCCCCTATCCCCATTGTTCTCATTTTATGTATCAACCTTTTGTGTGGAACCGTATCAAAAGCTTTTGAAAATTCCATATACACAACATGCACTACATTTCCTTGGTCCAGTCCGGAACTTGCCTCTGTTATGATCTGCAACATGTACTAAGGAAAGATAGGGGAAAGCTGTCCCTACAGTAAGACTAAGCTGAATCCCTACGATGTAGTGGGCTGCCTATTCCTAGTGAACAGACCCGCCTGAGTCCTCGGCTAGTCTGAACGAAGACCTAAAGAATTAAGGGAGGGGGTCCCTGAAAGAACTAAGGACTGGGATGAAAATGGGACACCTCCTAAACAGAGAAGTTGTTGCAGAGCACAAAAAGACAAACTGACAAAAATGTACTAGAGGTCCCAGAGGACCAAGCGAACTTGACAGAGAAAGGCACCAAAGCACCAGGCTAGAGAAACAGTCAAACACTGAAGTCCAGCACAGCCAGGAGGGCGGAGCTGGAATATAAAGGCAGATGGTCACGTGACCGCAAAACACAAGATGGAAAAAACAAACAGGAGGGTTCTAACAGTACCCCCTCTTTTATGAGGATCCTCTGGATCCTCCAGGCCCAGGCCTATCCAGAAACCTCCTGTGGAAAGCTTTAACAAGCCTAGGAGCAGAGACATCATCCGTCCTTACCCAGGAGTTGTCTTCGGGACCGAAACCCTTCCAGGAGACATGATACTGTAATCTCCCTCTATGCCATCTAGAATTCAAGATACGAGAAAATTCATAAACATCGTCTTCCACAACAGGAGGAACAGTGACAGTGGCGTCCCTATCAGATACGTCAGCCTTTTTCAACAAGGAAACATGAAACACAGGATTAATCTTCCAGGAAGTAGGGACATCCAACCCAACAGCAGACGGGTTAATAACTTGAAGCACCTTAAATGGACCCACAAACTTAGGACCCAGTTTTTTAGAGGGAATCCTCAACCGCAGGTTATTTGAGGACAACCAAACCATGTCACCCACAGTAAACAAAACCTCCTTACATTTCCTGTCAAAATACTTCTTGGACTTCTTGCTAGCCTTTTGAAGGTTGCAACGTACATTAGTCCAAACTCTCTCCAAATCACCGGAAAAATTCTCCTCCTCCGGCACCGCCGACCTCAATTTGGAGAACGAACCAAAAGACGGATGTCTCCCAGTATAACAAAAAAAAGGAGAACACCCAGCAGAGGAAGATGTATGATTGTTAAGAGCAAATTCTGCGAGAGGCAGAAACTCAGACCACACCTCTTGATTGTCCGCCACAAAACAAAGCAAGAACTGGTCAACATCCTGGTTCTTTCTTTCAGTCTGTCCATTAGACTCAGGATGATAACCAGACAAAAATGACAAAAGGACTCCCAACCTGCCACAAAAAGCACGCCAAAAGAGAGCTACAAACTGAGTTCCTCTATCAGAAACAATATCCGTGGGAACGCCATGGAGCTTGACAATCTCCTTAATAAACGCCTTAGCGAGTGTCTTGGCGCAGGGCAACTTAATGAATGGAACCAAATGACACATCTTACTAAAACGGTCCACAACCACCCAGATGACTGTAAAACCCTCGGACACAGGAAGATCAGTAATAAAATCCATTGTGAGATGCGTCCAAGGCGCACTAGGAATCTCCAGAGGGCAAAGCAACCCCGCAGCAGGAGTATGTGAAGCCTTTGACCTAGCACACACAGTACACTGACACACCCATTTGATGACTTCCTTCAGCCATCCAGGCCACCAAAAACTGCGACTGATAAGTCTCTTAGTCTCCGAAATTCCTGGATGACCTGCCAACCGAGACTCATGACACTCCACAAACAAATCTCTCCTAAAGGCTCTAGGTACGAACAACCTCCCATGGGGAGTGTTAGATTTAGCATCATCTTGAGCTTTCAGAATCCCATTCTCCAAAACAGAGTCCAATGCCGCCACCATAACTCCTTTCTGTAAAATGCTCTCCTCCTCCTTGGCACCAACCGTAGGAGAGAAGCTGCGAGATAAAGCATCGGCTTTAACATTCTTAGTACCACTGATATAGGTAACAGAAAAATGAAACCGAGAAAAAAAAAGTGCCCACCTAGCTTGACGAGCATTCAAGCGCTTGGAAGCATCCAGATAGATCAAATTCTTATGATCTGTGAAAACCTGAATAGGAAATCTAGCGCCTTCCAAAAAATGACGCCAATGTTCAAACGCAAGTTTAATAGCCAGCAACTCCCGATTTCCAAAATCATAATTCAGTTCGGTTTCCGAAATTTTTTTAGAAAAGAAGGCACAAGGATGTACTCCACCCTTGTTCTCCTGAGACAAAACTGCTCCGACCCCCATCGATGAAGCATCGACCTCGACCAAAAAAGGCTTGGTCTCATCAGGCTGCATAAGGATAGGGGCAGATCTGAACCTCTCTTTGAGATACTCAAATGCTTCAATGGCCTCAGTAGTCCACTGGGTCATATTCGCACCTTTCCTGGTGAGATCAGTTAGAGGTTTAACAATTACAGAAAAATTCTTAATGAATTTCCTGTAATAATTGGCAAAACCCAAAAATCTCTGTATAGATTTCAAACCCATAGGACTAGGCAATTCCTGCACAGCCTGAACCTTCACAGGTTACATCTCAAAGTCCTCGCTGGAGACAATGTAGCCCAAAAAGCAAATTTTCTGCACAGCGAACTCACATTTCTCCAGCTTAGCAAAAAGTGAATTATCACTCAATAACTGCAAAACTTCACGTACACTCTGCCAATGGGACTCTAGATCTGGTGAATAATTCAAAATGTCATCCAAATACACAACCACATTCTTACCAATCAAAGGTCTCAGGATGTCATTAATAAGATTCTGAAAAAATGCAGGTGCATTGGTAAGACCAAGAGGCATCACCAAATTCTCAAAATGACCTACCGGAGTGTTAAAGGCAGTTTTCCATTCATCACCCTCTTTCACTCGTAACAAATTGTATGCCCCCGGAGATCAATTTTGGAGAACCACTTGGCCCCCACTAACTGCAATGGGTAGGAATTGCGTATGGTAATCTTATTAATTTCAAGAAAATCCAGACATGGACGTAAACCGCCGTCCTTTTTATTAACAAAGAAAAATGCAACTGCCACAGGCGACTTAGAAGGTCTAATGTGACCAGCAGCCAGGCTAGTCTGTATGTACTCCTCCAAGGCCTTTCTTTCAGGGATAGTCAGATTAAACAAGCGACTCTTGGGAAGAGTAGCTCCCAGAACAAACTCAGTGGAGCAATCATAATCCCTATGAGAAGGTAAAACTTGTGACTCCTCCCCCGAAAAAACCCTCCAAAAATCTTGAATAGGTAATGGTAATTCCCCTTTTTCCACAGCCGCAATGCGACCATTACAACATTTATCATAGCACTTAGGACTCCAAGATTTAATCACATTAGTAGACCAGTCCAATAAAGGATTGTGCAGTTTTAACCAAGGCAATCCTAGAACAACTGGAGAGGGTAAATTATCTAAAACAACCAAGTCCAAAATTTCTTGGTGAACTACATTGATAGTGAGGGGAAATGCAGCAGTATTGTGAGTAATACATTTCAAAGGAGTGTTATCAATTGCAATCACAGAAATAGGTGATGACAAAGGTTTGGATCTCAATTTAAGGTTTTCCAAAAACCCTTTATCAATCACATTAAGTGTTGAACCACAATCCACAAATACCTGAAATTTAATCAAATCTCCCTGCAGAGTAGTACTCCCAGAAAGAAATACTCCTGCAGAGCGTAAACAAGCTATACGGGCGTAACTGACCTTTTTTTTTTCTTTACTTAAACGAAGCTCACAATACTTAATCAAATGGTCAGTTTTACCACAATAAAGACACATTCCCTCGGTGAACCTCCGGTCTCTTTCCTGAGAGGAGAGCGACTTTGCCCCAACCTCCATTGGTTCTCCGCCATCAGAGCAGATTTTCTGAGGACCAGGACCTGACATTACAGGAGTCTTTACCTCATTGAGCCTGCACCTCAGTCTCCTGTCAATACGAACAGCTAACTGCATAGCATCCTGCAGAGTCTCAGGTGCAGGGAATGTAATTAGCAAATCCTTAACACTTTCACTCAGACCAGCAAGAAATAAACATCTCAGTGCAGGATCATTCCACTTAACTTCTGAAGCCCATCTCCTGAAGTGTGTGCAATAATTTTCAATATCATCTGACCCCTGATTCAAACGCCTGAGTTCTGATTCAGCAGATGAGATTCGATCAGGATTGTCATATAATAACCCATAGCAGAAAAAAATTCTTCAAGAGAACTTAAACACGGATCATTAAGCTGGAGAGAAAAGGCCCACCCCTGTGGTTCATTGCGCAAAAGTGACATAATAAAACCAATGCGCTGTGATTCATTCCCAGAGGACCTTGGTCTCAAACGAAAATATAACAAACAAGTATTTTTAAAGGAAAAAACATCTTGCTGTTTACCATAAAAAACATCAGGCAGTCCTACCTTGGGTTCGACAAAATGTACTCCAGAACAGCTACTCACATGTTGCTGAAGCTCGGCCACCACCAGAGACAATCCCTGCAGGCATTAAGCCAATTCCAGGACAGAAACCATACTGATCCCCAAATTTCTTTCCTTTAAGTTTTTTGGGCTGGACTTACTGTTATGATCTGCAACATATATTAAGGAAAGATAGGGGAAAGCTGTCCCTACAGTAAGACAAAGCTGAATCCCTACGATGTAGTGGGCTGCCTGTTCCCAGTGAACAGACCCGCCTTAGTCCTCGGCTAGTCTGAATGAAGACCTATAGAATTAAGGGAGGGGTCCCTAAAAGAACTAAGGACTGGGACGAAAATGGGACACCTCCTAAACAGAGAAGTTGTTGCAGAACACCTAAAGACAAACTGACAAAAATGTACTAGAGGTCTCAGAGGACCAAGCGAACTTGACAGAGAAAGGCACCAAAGCACCAGGCTAGAGAAACAGTCAAACACTGAAGTCCAGCACAGCCAAGAAGGCGGAGCTGGAATATAAAGGCAGATGGTCACGTGACCGCAAAACGCTAGATGGAAAAAACAAACAGGAGGGTTCTAACAGCCTCCTCATAAAAGCTGACCAGATTAGTTTGACAGGAACGGTCCTTCGTAAACCTATGTTGATATTGGGTCATGAGGTTATTCTTCTTCAGATACTCTAGTATAGCATCTCTTAGAAAACCCACCAGGATTTTACCCACAGTAGAGGTTAAGCTTACTGGCCTATAATTTCCATGTTCGGTTTTTGTCCCCTTTTTGAATATTGGCACCACATTTGCTATACGCCAGTCCTGTGGTACAGACCCTGTTATTATGGAATCTTTAAAGATTAAAAATAATGGTCTATCTATGACGTTACTTAATTCCTGCAATACTCGCGGGTGTATCCCATCCGGGCCCGAGGATTTGCCAACTTTTGTGATTTTTACACGCCGCCGCACTTCTTGCTGGGTTAAGCAAGTGACATTTAATGGAGAAATTTTGTCATCACTGTTCATGTTTTCTATCATGCCATTTTCTTGAGTAAATGCAGTTGAAAAAAATCATTTAGCATATTGGCTTTTTCCTCAGTAGTGGTAGCAGATCCATTACACTCTGAATAGTCAGCTGTAAAGAAAGGAAACCTTCTGGATTGTATCTGAATACAGCTGCAAGAGGTAAAGTTTGGATAGCAGGAGAGGTCGACACGACTGGTCGCCCAAGTCATTTCAGTCTGACTTAGAGGCGGACGACTCCTGTTAAACAACAACCATGGCTCAGTCACCCAAGCAGTTACAGTTAAACCTACAGCCTTCTTTTTTTTGTTGTTCTTAGTCTAATAGGAAAAGTGTGGTTACTTAAGTAAAACATTTCTTTCAAAGTCACTGGAATGGCTAAATAAGGCATAGTATTGGAGGATATTGGACTATGGGTGCATATCCAACAGTTCTTAGGACGGTCATTAGAGTTAATGTCTTGGAGTAAGACTTGGTGATGCTTTATCAGTTTGTTATCCCAGTTCTCTTTTAGTACTTCATGGACAGTTAGGGCAAGGGGTACGGTTGCTATCAACATAGTCCAAACAAACAGGGTCATCATCTTTGCTGCTGATGGGGTTCAAGACTTTTTTACAATGGCTGGCATGGATCCAAGTGTCCTTGCCTTGAAGCTTGACAGAAGTGGCAGTGTTAACAGCACTTGGAATGGTTCACTGTATCTGGGCTCCAGTGGTCTCCTCATATGTCTCTTTACCACGACCCATTCTCCTTGTACCAAAGTGTGAGTGTCGCTGAGGCAATTGGGGTCTGGGATAGAGGAAAGAACATGATTATGAGTAACAGTCAAATGTTTATGCAACTCCAGAACATATTCAGTGAGAGAACCATAGGAGGCCTGCAGCTGCTGTGGGAAATACAACCCTGTCTTAGGGACACTACCAAACAGTATTTCACATGGGGACAGCTTCTCCCTCCCCCCTTGGGGCGGTCCTCACTGAATACAATGCTATGGACAAACAATCTATCCAGGAATAGTGTGTTTCTTCCATGCACTTTTGGATTTTTAGTTTCAAGGTACCATTGAGGCGTTCCACCTTCCTACTACTTTGTGGATGATAGTGAACATGGAAAGCCTGTTCTATCCCAAGAGTGTATAATGGAAAAGCAGCGGCAATATATTGTGTTAGAGGTCAAAATACATGAATACATAGGAAATATTGAATCTAGACTGATTTGTCACTTAATGAAATATACTTAGGTGACATACTTATTACATATTGTCCATACAGGCTTACAGTCCAAGAGTGGCATATCCAGTGGTAGCATAGTTACCCATCATACAGAGGTTACCTTGTCATGGTTGATGGGCACACATGAATTGGCCAAATTATGCGCAAAAAAACTTCATTTTGTAAGTATATTTCATTAAGTGACAAATCAGTCTAGATTCAATATTTCCTATGTAATCATGTATTTTGACCTCTAAAACAATATATTGCCGCTGCTTTTCCATTATATAGTATTTGCAGTCTTTTTCAGCAGGTATGTGTTCACACCATTAGAATTGCTGGTCAGTTTTTTGCTCTATCCCAAGAGTGACCATGATTTGTTTCATTAGTTCCCCAGTAAAGTGGGTTCCTCTGTCACTTTCTATAGTTTTGGGCACCCCATATCTACAAACCACCTCACTGATCAATTGTTTAGCAGTAGTTTTTGTATTTGCTTTAGTCCCTGCCCAAGCTCCTGGCAACCGAGAGAAAAGGTCAATGCATACCAGGGTGTATTCATAATTACCCACCTTAGGTAGCTGTATGTAGTCCACCTGCAGTCTTTGAAATTGGTAATCTGGTTTTGGTGTGCATTTCCGTGGGACTCGAATAGGCCTACCAGGGTTATGTTTTGCACAAACTAGACATTCTTGAACATACTTTGCAGCCGTATTTGGGAACCCTGGGGCACACCAGTTTGTAGCACCACTGTACACATAACACCCTTTGAGTTATGCACCGGAGAATGTGCAAGGGCAGCCATCATGGGGAACAGGCATCGTGGAAGGCAAATACGTTTGTTTACCTGCCATATCCCTGACACTGACTGTATGGCGCCCGCTTTGACCCATGCATTCTGCTCGTGGGGGGGAGCCTGGATCTGGAAGACCTGCAGTAGTTCGAGGTCCACGGCCACTGGGACCAGTGCATGGGATGTCTCCTTATTTGAAAGGGGGCTTCCTGCACTCCCTGACTCTGAGTCTCCGGGGGTTCCCGCATCTGCTATAGCCAGTATCTCTGTCAGAGGTAGTCGTGCTGCTTCCTTAGCCGCCTGGTCAGCCAAGGCATTCCCTACTGCAAGGAAAGTTTGTTCCTTTGTGTGTGCTGACACTTTGACTATAGCTGCCCTTCGGGGAAGAGTGAGTGCTGTGAGTAGCTGCTCTACCGCTTGTGCATTCCTTATAGGTTTGACCGCAGAGGTCAAGAAATTACGGCTTTGCCAAATGGCGCCAAAGTCATGTGCAACACCATAAGCATATTACGAGTCAGAAAATACATTCATTTCTTTACCTTTTCCCAGATTACACGCTGCGAGTGCTTTAAGCTCCGCCTCTTGCGCAGAGCAGCTGGAGGGGAGAGGTTCTTGTATCACTGCCTTACCATTGTGGACTACTGCATAATCGATTTATAAATTAGGAGGGCACCATCCAAAGTTTGGGATCTACATGCAGCATGTCCCTAAAGAACCATGAAGTAAAAGAGGGAAGAGGACATGCATGACAGCAGTGATCACCACCAATAATCAAAGCTCAAATATTGTTTACAAAATATCAAAAAATTTTATTCGACACATGGACACACCCACAGAACATCTAAAACACCATTAAAAAGGAATGAAGGACAACTTCCATTCCTGTTCAAACCCACTACTTCAGAAACCTTTCATGATAAAGACAAATCTTGGGTGCAAAACAATATACATGCATAGGATAACAAACAGGCTTGATGGTGACTCTGTGGTGGTCAATATTGCACTTGTCTGGGCATAAATTACTCCAGAAACAAAATTAGTGTGTAAATGATGCAACAGTTAAACACTATTTGGAGTATACACAAAACCATATATTTTGGAACAACCCCACAGCTGAGAGCATCAGTGTGCAGTAATAAATATCCCACCCAGGAGGCCCTGGCGGTCTTCAAACATACAATCAAACAATAAAATAATAATAATGCTGCTGTTATGAACAAGCTGTGCTGGACACGGGTTGCTGTATAAACCCAATAAGTTCCAATCCAAGGAAATAGCCAGGCGATAATACCCAAAGCTGAAAAGGCCTATTTGGTCAAACGATTTTAGTGCAAAAAGCGTGTTAGTGATGCATATTGCATCACTATCAATAACCTGGGGGTAGTTTACATGCTCCAACTGACATGACAGGTTCCATTTAAAGTACTGTTTTAGCACCAAATGTAAAATTTCCACGAGGGGTAATAGGATAAAACAGATCTCATAATTTGGTATAATTTAGGAAAAAATGAACATATAACTTTTTTTCACTAAAATTTTATTTTAGACCCCAATTTTTTTATTTTCACAAAGGTACCAGGAGAAATTGGACCCCAAAAGTTGTTGTGCAATTTTTCCTGAGTACGCCGATACCTCATATGTGGGGGAAAGCCATTCTTTGGGCACAGGGCAGGATTCAGAAGGAGCGCCAATTGACGTTTTCAATGCAAAACTCGCTGAAATTGACAGCGGACCCCATGTCTTGTTTGGAGAGCCCCTAGTGGGTCTAAACAGTGGAAAACCCCCACAAGTGACCCCATTTTGGAAACTAGACCCCTTAAGGAACTTATTTAGATGTGTGGTGAGCACTTTGAACCTCCAAGTGTTTTGCAAAAGTTTATGACGAAGAGCCGTGAAAAAAAAAAAAAAAATTCCACAAAAACGATCTTTTCGCTGCAATATTTTTATTTTCACGAGGGTACCAGGAGAAGGGAAGGAGTGACGCTTTGGAATGCAGACTTTGATGGAATTGTCTGTGGGTGTCATGTCATGTTCTCAGAGCCCCTGATGGGCCTACACAGTGGAAATGCCCAACAAGTGCCCCCTTTTGGAAACTAGACCCCCAATGAATTTATCTAGATGTGTGGTGAACACTTTGAACCCCCCAGGTGCCTCATAGAAAATTCTAATGTTGACTTGTGAAAATAAAAACTAAAAACATTTTTTCCTCAAAAATGTTAAAAACATATTTTCACAAGGGTAACAGGGGAAAGTGGACCTCAAAATCTGTTGTCCAATTTCTCCTGAGTACGCCTATACCCCATGTGTTGGAGAAAACTACTGTTTGGGTGCATGTCGGGGCTCGGAAGCGAAGGAGTGACGCTTTGGAATGCAGACTTTGATGGAATGGTCTGTGGGGGTCATGTCACATTCTCAGAGCCCCTGATGTGCCTAAACAGTGGAAATGCCTAACAAATTTTAGAACTGATAACTGATTTGTGACGCTTATAATGTAGCGTCATACGTCAGTTGTGTAGGACAGCCTGACGAACACTACACAACTGACGTATGACAACCTGGCAAACACTACGTCAGCTGCGTAGTGTTCGTCAGGTTGTCATATGTCAGAAATTAATTTAGTAGTGTATGGAAGTATGGTACCTTTTGAAGCATTCTTTCATGCGCAGGCCTGGTTTGTCGGGGCAGGTGTCACATTGATAAATGGTGTCCTTGCGTATTCCTCTGTTATAACACACTCGGCACCTCTTTTGTGACTTACCTTTTTTTGTGACTTGAGGGATCTCAACTGGGAAATGCTGACCTTGTATAATTCGAGGTCCTTCAGTTCCGGAGGTACTGGGGCCCGCTCCGTCACCGCTGCCAAACATCAGGGCCTTAATAACTGTCTCCTGGAAGGGAAGGTACGATGCAGAAGTCTGGCCTGCACATTGTGACAGCAGGAAAGCGTTGTGCATTGCCATCTGTACAAGGTGCACCGCCAACTTCTTGTACCACACCTTGGCCTTTCTCAAAGCACTGTACAGCTGGAGAACTTGATCAGAGAGATCGACTCCCCCATGTACTTGTTGTATCCCATGACACAGTCTGGTTTCACGACCTGTGTAGTGCAACCTCGTACAGTGCTGAGGGTGCTGCCATCACCATGTATGGTGGTCAAGATAAGGACATCCCTCTTGTCCTTGACCACCAGCAGGTGGTCGCTACATTGGGCTCTGATCTCACCCTTTCTGAGCAGCTGCCCAATTAGCATCTTTGAGAGGCCTCTCTGATTTGTGCGGACAGTACAACAGGCTGCAGTACGTCGCGCAGAGAGGGACTTGAAGAGGGGGATACTTGTATAAAAGCTATCCATGTACAGGTGATAATCTTAATCCAGCAGTGGGTGCACCAAGTCGCACACAATTTTCCCACTCACTCCCAGAACAGGGGAACATTCAGGGGGTTCAATCCCAGAATCCTTCCCTTTGTAAACTTGTGAGTGTACCCTGAGGTACTCTCACAAAGTTTATAGAGCATGATTCCGTACCTGGCCCACTGGGCAGGTACTGCCGGAATCCAAGCCGCCCCTTAAAAGCAATTAAGAACTCATCCACACAGATGTCCCTTTGGGGCACGTACACTTCAGCAAACTTGTTGTTGAAGTGTTCGATGACCGGCCGAACTTTGACAAGATGATCAAAGTTCAGGTCATTGCGTGCAGGACACCTTGCATTATTGTTGTAATGCAAGAACTTGTGGATGGCCTCAAAACGTGTCCGGGTCATGACCATTCGGAACACTGGAGTGTTATACAAAACGTCAACACTCCAGTATTGCCGAACTTCTGCCTTCTTCAGGATCCCCATATGAAGGACCAGGACTTCATCATTTCTACTGCGTCTACAGGAGACCAGCTAGAAAATGATGAAGAGGGGTTTTGTTCCAAAAACTGATCAGCGCACAAATTAGTTTGGCCCACCATGAGATTTATAAAATCCTCAGAGAAAAATAATTTTAAAAAGTCTATTTCTGTGAGGCTGGTGGTGTCAAACTTGATTCCTGATTCCACCATGAAATCAGGAATCAGTGGCTCATAATTTTCGGGGGTGAAGTCCATATGGGGTCAGTAGTGGGGGGGGCGCTGGTTCGTCTTCTCTCCTGGGGCGACTGCGGGGTGGTCCAGCAGCACCTGTGGAGGAAGAAGAAGAGGAGGAAGAAGAGGAGGATGACGAGGAGTCGGAAAAATAAAGAAATGTGGCATCTTCGCCCTCGCTGTCAGTGTCGGACGCAAGAAAAGCGTATGACTCCTCCACTGAATAGCGAGTTTGGGATGAGCGGGACAATTTTTTTTGTTATGTATGTGGTGCGTGTGTGTCAGTACTTTATTTAGAGTGTGTGTGTGTGTCAGTACTTTATTTAGAGTGTGTGTGTCAGTGTTCTTGATGTGAACTTTTTTTCTGAAAAAAAAAGGGAAAAGGGAACTACTGTATGTGGTGCAAACAGCGAGCACGAGTGTGGATCGGTTAAATATGTCACCGACAGTAGAGAGGGAGCAGTAGGAAATTTTTATTGAAAGTATTTTAGAAAAGTGATTCAATTATTACATTAAAGAGATAGACATTTAGAATGACATTCAAATTTGATTTCAGACCACCTCTTTTACCCCTTCACGCCATGGCCATTTTCCGTTCCCTTTTTTTACCTCCCCTTCTTCCAAGAGCCATAACTTTTTTATCTTTCCACCCACATAACTGTATGAGGGCTTTTTTTTGTGGGGTGAGTTGTACTTTTGAATGACACCATTGATTTTACCATATAGTCTACTGGAAAATGGGAAAAAAATTCCAAGTGCGGTGAAATCACCAAAAAAAAAATACAGTTCCACAATTTTTTTATTTTTTTTTTATTTACCGTGTTTACTATATGGTAAAACTGACCTGCCAATGTGATTCCCCAGGTCAGTACAAGTATGCAGATGCCAAACGTCTCACTAGGTACTACATATTACCAACTGAGTTAAGAAGTGACACACATATTAATTAAAAGATATATATTTTATTGTTAATTAATAAAAAACATATAAAAAGGAAAGGATACTAAAAAGGAGAGCATTGGGGCTCAACCATATATATTGTCTATACAATTCACAACAGACTTAATAAATTTATAACCTGAATTATCAAGATCCTTTTGAAGTTATTAGGACCAACCGCTAAAGTGATAAAAGTGCTAAAGTGTCAAAATATAATTCCATGACTATTATACATGTATAGTGCCAGAAACAAATTATTGATTAATTATTGAATGAAACCCCACAAAATATTACTAAAGTGCATAGTGCAGAAAATAATATATATCTCCAATATCAAAATAAAGTGGGGATTTTTCCTATACATATAAGACTATTGCACTCATTGGCATCCAATTAGGAGATAATTATTCACTGCTACAGCCCCCTCTCCAAAGTGCCCAGTGCAAAAAAATGTCCCATAACTATATCAAAGGAAGATTTTGGATATATGAATAAAGCTGTTGTATTCAATGACATCAAAACCAAAAGTAACCGAGCACCACAACAGCTTGAATAAAGGTTATTCTAGGCAAAAATATAGAGTCTGGAGTGTTATTTACCTGTAGACTGAGGTATAACTATATGTTGGCTCCACAATGCAACCCCGATGCGCACGTTTTGCCCTGCTTGCTTCTTCCGGGGGCATGTCTTTTTGGGGGGGCGTGTGTGTTTAAATACCCAGGGTATCCAATGAGGTGAGGTGCTTGGTCTGATGTCAGCGGTTTAGACATATTGCGGCGCATGCGCCCGCTGAACTGGCTACACCATCCGTGAGGATTCAACATAGGCGGTCACACGCCTGGAAACACCCACCCCTCATCAAGATAGACAGAGATGAGGCGTGTCCCGGCACTCCTGACCGCAATGCTGAGCCTCGGTGAGCCTGCAGCTTGCGCATGCGCACAAATCAAAACTCTAACCATTATTAAAGAATAAGTTACTTTTAACTATTGTTATGTACTGTGTTATGTAGAATTAATATAATTAAGGATTCGCTGTTCTGAAGACTATTATGATCAACATATAATGAGGTTAAAACGGGGAGAGGGAGGGACGGGAGTGAAAAGATATATAATACATTTCACAATACATAATAGAAGCACTAATGTGCCAAATAGCCCACAATGCAGCAATATTAACACATGATTTAAAAAATATAATAAATATCAACAACATGATAGAGATAAAACTGTGATACCAAAAAGGTATGGTGGGAAAATAATATAACTAATTCCCTGAATATGAAAGTATTAGGGAATATTCAAAAAAATTAAGATAGGATGAATGGTTAGACAACTATATTAGTGAATATCAGGGCCAAAAGGCACTGTGCACATAAATGAAAACCCCCATATATATGTACCATAAGAATAACTAGGTATGATTACAGAGGACACCAAGTTAATCACATATCATACACTGCTAGAGTTCTCTTATTCAAGGAATCATTTGTGTTAAAAATCAATTTATAATTCTATTATATATATTATTCATATGGTATGCATCTGAAAATCCATCACATCCATGTTAGTGTATATATATCTCTATATGGATGCTGCTGATTAACCCCCCAAAAAATTGGGAAGAAAAAATCTGCATTTCTAAACTCAACTGTGAAAAAAGCGATCTCAGTCTAAATACAGTTCCCATAATCAATTCCCCTTTACAATATAGATACCAAAAGCAGGTCCGGCAATGATGATACCGAAAACGACTTTCTTCCACGGTCCTGACCAAGAAGTTCCAGGAACCTCCTTTTACAAGACCTTCATTCATCGAACTTCCCCACAGTGTTCCACCATCGGATTCCAAAATATATTAGTAAGAAATAAATTCCTTAAACAGAAAATATAAAAATTAAAATCAAATTAAGAAACAATCATTAAAATCAACACAACCACCCTACATACAGTACTTTATTCTAATTACCCAATTTACTCCGTATATTGCTGACTATATGCGTATACGATAACCAAGAGGTCCATAATATAATCTTTGGAAGAGACGCTGGATCAAAGAAAGGCCCCAAAGCCAAAACTTTCATTGAGGCCTTGTGGGGTGAGTGCTCCCAGCCTATATATCCACTTACTTTCTCGTTTAGCTAAAATCTTTCCAATGTCGCCTCCTCTGAAGCCCATTGTAACCATATCAATCCCTTTAATTTGCAACAAATTGGGGTTGCAATTATTATATTTTTTGAAATGTCTAGGTATGGTTTTCAGAGAGGAGACATCCATGACTTTTCTGGCCTTTTCAATGTCAAGACAGTGTTCTCGAGTCCTAATTTTCAGTTCCCAACTAGTAAGCCCAATATAGATTTTTTTACATGGGCATTCTGCTTGATAAATGACTCCTTTGGTAGAACATGTGATATGATGTCTAATATCATATAGACGTGTACCATCATGATTTTTAAAATTTTTGCTTTTAACCAAATTGGCGCAGGCTTTGCAGAGTCCACAAGGGAAAAAGCCAGGATTATCATGGGTATCTTTATGATTTGTTCGAGGATCATAGTGACTATGTACCAGAATATCACCTAAGCTCTGTGAACGTTTTGCCACATTGGAAGGATTGGGTGACAAAATTTCTTTTAGCACTGGGTCTGTAAATAAAATTTTCCAGTGTTTTTTTATCACTTCCTTAAATCCATCCCATTGATCGTGGAAAGTTGTTATAAAACGTACCTGATTCTTGTTCATATGCTGTTTGTGGGTAGATTCACTCTGGTATAACAAAACCTATCTTGATGTCAATCTAGCCCGTTGATAGCCTTGTTTAATACTCCGATGGCTATATCCTCTTTCTTTAAAACGTTCAGAGAGCTCTCTCGACTGGGATTCAAATTGATCGATTTCAGAACATATTCGCTTAACTCGTAGAAATTGTCCTATGGGGATGCCATTGATTGTGGGCCGAGGATGAGATGAAGTTGCATGCAAAAGGACATTTGTTGTAGTAGGTTTACGGATGTCTCCTCTCTGAAGACCATACCTAGACATTTCAAAAATATCATAATTGCAACCCCAATTTGTTGCAAATTAAAGGGATTGATATGGTTACAATGGGCTTCAGAGGAGGTGACATTGGAAAGATTTTAGCTAAACGAGAAAGTAAGTGAATATATAGGCTGGGAGCACTCACCCCACAAGGCCTCAATGAAAGTTTTTGGCTTTGGGGCCTTGCTTTGATCCACCGTCTCTTCCAATGATTATATTATGGGCCTCTTGGGTATCGTATACGCATATAGTCAGCAATATCTGAAGTTAATTGGGTAATTAGAATAAAGTATTTAGAGTGGTTGTGTTGATTTTAATGATTGTTTCTTAATTTGATTTTAATTTTTATATTTTCTGTTTAAGGAATTTATTTCTTACTAATATATTTTGGAATCCGATGTTGGAACACTGTGGAGAAGTTCGATGAATGAAGCCCTTGTAAAAGGAGGTTCCTGGAACTTCTTGGTCCGGACCGTGGAAGAAAGTCGTTTTCAGTATCATCATTGCCAGACCTGATTTTGATATCTATATTGCAAAGGGGAATTAATTATGGGAACTGTATTTAGACTGAGATCGCTTTTTTCGCAGTTGAGTTTAGAAATGCAGATTTTTTCCTCCCAATTTTTTGGGGGGATAATCAGCAGCATCCATATAGAGATATATATACACTGACGTGGATGTGATGGATTTTATGATGCATACCATATGAATAATATATATAATAGAAGTATAAATTGATTTTTAACACAAATGATTCCTTGAATAAGAGAACTCTAGCAGTGTATGATATATGATTAACTTGGTGTCCTCTGTAATCATACCTAGTTACGAGTTATGGTACATATATATATGGGGGTTTTCATTTATGTGCACAGTGCCTTTTGGCCCTAATATTCACTAATATAGTTGTCTAAAGATTCATCCTATCTTATTTTTTTTGAATATTTCCTAATACTTTCATAATCAGGGAATTAGTTAAATTATTTTCCCACCATACCTTTTTGGTATCACAGTTTTATTTCTATCATGTTGTTGATATTTATTATATTTTTTAAATCATATGTTAATATTGCTGCATTGTGGGCTATTTGGCACATAAGTGCTTCTATTATGTATTATGTATTGTGAAATGTATTATATATCTTTTCACTCCAGTCCCTCCCTCTCCCCGTTTTAACCTCATTATATGTTGATCATAATAGTCTTCAGAACAGCGAATCCTTAATTATATTAATTCTACATAACACCAGTACATAACAATAGTTAAAAGTAACGTATTCTTTAATAATGGTCCGGGTTTTGATTTGTGCGCATGCGCAAGCTGCGGGCTCACCGAGGCTCAGCATTGCGTTCAGGAGTGCCGGGACACGCCTCATCTCTGTCTATCTTGACGAGGGGTGGGTGTTTCCAGGCATGTGACCGCCTATGTTGAATCCTCACGGATGGTGTAGCCGGTTCAGCGGGCGCATGCGCCGCAATTTGTCTAAACCGCTGACATCAGACCAAGCACCTCACCTCACTGGATACCCTGGGTATTTAAACACACAAGCCCCCCCCCAAACAGACACGCCCCCGGAAGAAGCAAGCAGGGCAAAACGTGCGCGTCGGGGTTGCATTGTGGAGCCAACATATAGTTAGTTATACCTCGGTCTACAGGTAAATAACACTCCAGACTCTATATTTTTGCCTAGAATAACCTTTATTCAAGCTGTTGTGGTGCTCGGTTACTTTTGGTTTTGATGCCATTGAATACAACAGCTTTATGCATATATCCAAAAACTTCCCTTGATATAGCTATGGGACATTTTTTTGCACTGGGCATTTTGGAGAGGGGGCTGTAGCAGTGAATAATTATCTCCTAATTGGATGCCAATGAGTGCAATAGTCTTACATGTATAGAAAAAATCCCCACTTTATTTTGATATTGGAGATATCTACACTATGCACTTTAGTAATATTTTGTGGGGTTTCATTCAATAATTAATCAATAATTTGTTTCTGGCACTATACATGTATAATAGTCATAGAAGTATATTTTGACACTTTAGCACTTTTATCACTTTAGAGGTTGGTCCTAATAACTTGAAAAGGATCTTGATAATTCAGGTTATAAATTTATTATGTCTGTTGCGAATTGTATGGACAATATATATGGTTGAGCCCCAATGCTCTTTTTTAGTATCCTTTCCTATTTATATGTTTTTTATTAATTAACAATAAAATATATATCTTTTAATTAATATGTGTGTCACTTCTTAACTCAGTTGGTAATATGTAGTACCTAGTGAGTGTTGTTTATCGATATTTTCTGAAGTGCTAATTGGTATATATTTAGGACGTTCTTTGATAGAAAGATACCAAACATGTATAGTTTATTTTTTATTTAAGTGATGAAAAAAAATTCCTAAATTTGTATGAATTTTTTTTGGACTTTGTCACCATTTTCCGAGACCCATAGCATTTCTATTTTTTGGGATTTGGGGCTGGGTGAGGGCTTGTTTTTGTGCCCATTTGGAGTAGATACAATGTTTTGTTTGCCTCTTATTGCATTTTTTTGCAATGTTGCGGCGGCAAAAAAATGTAATTCTGGTGTTTGATTTATTTCTCGTTACGCTGTTTACCGATCTGAGTAATTTACTTTATATTTTGATAGATGCGCAATACCAAATATGTGAATTTTTTTTAAATTGTTTTATTTTCAATGGGGCAAAAGGGGGTGATTTGAACTTGTTTTTTTTTCTTTATTTTTTTCATGTTTTTAAAAACTTTTTTCTCTAAATTTTTGTATATAAGATATAATAGAAACACGACACCACTTCTGCATTTTTCACCCACTCTTGGTTTTTGCTTACAAATTCTGAGGTAAAATGCTGACCAAATACTGAACGTTTGGCTCCCGTATCTATGTAGTAAGCTTACTTCTGTTCACATATCCAAGTATTAAGCTCGGTTTTTCTCACGTAACTACCGTATTCTGGTATGCATATCACCCCTCCATCCTGGTATGCATGGCACCCCTGATCTCCATCCTGTTATGCAAGGCTCCCCTCATTCTGGTATACATGGCATCCCTCATCCTTATCCTGGTATGCATGGAATTCCACATCCTTATCCTGGTATGCATGATGTAGCATCGGCGTCTCTGCCCCCTGCTAGGCAGAGACGCCGTCCCTCTCACCGCCGCGCTCCCCGCCCGGCTTCCTCCAGCGGTCCTCTTCCTGCTTCTGCCGGCGTACGCAGCTTCCCGGGCACTGTGCTTAGGGTGCACGCTCCCTCCCTCTTAAAGGGGCCGCGCGCGCCGCCCTAAGGAGTCCCCGGCCAATTGCCGAAGGTCCTCCCATATATAAAGCACCTCCTCCAATATGGAGGTGCCCGAGCAATAGTTGTTGCATAGTGTACTTACCTCTGCTTCAGCCCTCAGGTCCCGCTGCTAGCCTCACTTCTAGTCCTGCCCACCAGCCTGACTACCAGTCCAGTCCGCCAGCCTAACTACTCTCCAGCCCGACAGTCTGTCTTCTGTTCACTCCGCCAGTCTGTCTATGGGCTCTGCCCGCTTCCATACCTGGTAGCACCTGCTTACCACCTGCCGTGCCTACCTGGAGGCTCCTGCCTGTCACTTTCCATGACCACCTGTCAGCCTACCTGGAGGCTCCTGCCTGTCACTTGCCGTGACCACCTGTCAGCCTACCTGGAGGCTCCTTTTCGTCACTTGCCGTGACCACCTGACAGCCTACCTAGAGGCTCCTGCCCGTCACTTGACGTGACAACCTGACAGCCTACCTAGAGGCTCCTGCCTGTCACTTGCCGTGACCACCTGTCAGCCTACCTGGAGGCTCCTGCCCATCACTTGCTGTGACCACCTGACAGCCTACCTACAGGCTCCTGCCTGTCACTTCCCGTGACCACCTGACAGCCTACCTAGAGGCTCCTGCCTGTCACTTGCCGTGACCACCTGTCAGCCTACCTGGAGGCTCCTGCCCGTAACTTGCCGTGACCACCTGACAGCCTACCTAGAGGCTCCCGCCTGTCGCCTGCCATCTCTGCCAGTTCATCTACCCGGATCACTTGTCAGCCTGCCTGCTGTGCCCATCTGCAGTATCGGTCAGTCCCTGCCATCTGTACCATGGGAGTCACCTGTCCCTTACAAGGTCGTCCCCAGAGTAGCACCTGGTCCCTCTGCTCGGATCCTCCCTGGTCACGGAGTCGATTGAGCCGCCGTACGACCTTGGTCGCTCCGAGTTGATACCTAGTTACGCCCCTCTGGGTCCCTCCTTGCACCGTAGCACAGAGGTTCCACCACCCAGATCCGTAACAGTTTGCTAGGGCCATGGAACCCGGTGGCCCCCAAGCTCCTTCGCTCTCTGACCTGTACCAGGAGGTTTCTCGTCAGAGATCCCAACAGGAAACCATCCTGAACTTCCTGCGGAGTGTCAACTCCCACCTGGACACTCTGACTGTTCCACTTGTGACCGCCTCGAGTCGTGCTACTCCCGCTCCGGCAGCGTCGCTGCCCTCCAATACCACGGCATCCAACCCAGGTCCCCGGCTTTCTGCACCTCCTCATTTTGGAGGCGACCCCGCTTTAGCTCGGGGTTTCATAAACCAGTGCACCCTGCACTTTGAACTTTTGGCACATCAGTTTCCCTCCGACCGGGCCAAGGTGGCGTTCATCATGTCTCACCTCACTGGAGAAGCACTGGCATGGCTAAATCCCCTGTGGGAGAGAGGGGATCCCCTGGTGTCTGATCTATCATCTTTCCTCACTGCTTCCCGGAAAGTCTTCGATGAACCAGGGCGAAAATCCTCTACTGCCTCCTCTCTGCTTCGTCTCTGCCAAGGGAGTTTCACCGTGGGCCAATATGCCTTACGGTTCCGTAACGTGCTTCTGAGCTTGCCTGGGACAACGAGGCCCTGGTGTCCATCTTCTGGGAGGGCCTTTCTGGTCGGATTAAGGATGAGTTAGCCGACCGGGACATTCCTACCACCCTGGATGACCTGGTGTCGCTAGCTACCCGGATTGACATCCGTTTCCTGGAACTTGCTAAAGAGGCTACCCGGGAGCGAAGATTTCCTCATATTGCTCCTACTTTCCAGAGACCTGCCTCTCAATTAGCAAATCCCCGGGCATGCTCGCCCGAACCTATGCTGATCGACCAGACCAAGATGGTCAAATCTCGCCAAGAGTCACGACGAGCCGAGGGGAGCTGTTTCTACTGTGGCAGTGAGGAGCACTTAATCCTCTCCTGTCCGGTGAAGCCGGGAAACGCCAGTGTCTAGAACCGCTCGGAGAGGTCGTCCTGGGCAAAAGTAAACCCTCTCCTTTCCTGACTTTGTCTGTCTCTATCTCCTGGGGAGAGAACCGCTACTTTGTAATTGCACACCTGGATTCCGGGGCTGCTGGGAACTTAATTTCCCAGTCCCTGGTAGAGAAATATCACATTCCCACCAAACCTCTGGCTGAACCATTGGCAGTCGCCTCCGTGAATGGAATACTCCTTCCGGTGACCATCCTGCTCGTCACAGAACCTAGAACCCTGCAAGTGGGAATGCTCCACTCTGAGAGGATCTCCTTCCATGTGCTTTCTGGTCTCTGTCACTCCCTATAACTAGGTCTACCCTGGCTTCAGAGACATGAACCCGTGCTGAATTGGCAATCCGGTGAAGTTCTCTGTTAGGGACAGGATTGCCATAAGAGGTCCACCCGGTTCGTCCTCTACCTACCCCGGCTAATCTACCTGGTTTACCGGCACCTTACTGGACCTATGCAGATGTCTTCAACAAAAAGGAAGCAGAGACACTGCCACCTCATAGGCCATATGATTGCCTGATCGACCTGGTACCCGAAGCCACTCCACTCCGTGGGCGCATTTACCCATTGTCGTCGGCCAAGACCCGGGCCATGTCGGAGTGCATCGAGGAGAATCTGGCTAAGGGTTTCATCCGGAAATCTACCTCCCCGGCTGTAGCCGGATTCTTCTTCATCAAAAAGAAGAATGGTTCACTACGCCCCTGTATTGACTATAGAGGACTCAACCAAATCACGGTCAAAAACAAATACCCCCTGCCGCTCATCTCCGAGTTGTTTGACCGCCTTAATGGCACCAGGATCTTTTCCAAGCTGTATCTACGTGTGGTGTATAACCTGGTCTGGATCCATCAAGGAGACGAGTGGAATACGGCATTCAATACCTGGGACGGTCACTATGAATACCGTGTGATGCCCTTCGGTCTCTGCAATTCTCCCGCCATCTTCCAAGAATTAGTCAATGACATCTTCCGTGACCTTCTATATTCCTGCGTGGTGGTGTACCTGGACGACATCTTGGTCTTCTCTCCGGACCTTCCCTCACACCGGAGGGATGTTCGTAAGGTCCTGCTTAGGCTCAGGCAGAATCACCTCTATGCCATATTTGAAAAGTGCCTCTTCGACCAGACCTCCCTTCCATTCCTGGGCTATATTATCTCCCAGACAGATCTACGAATGGACCCCGAGAAGGTCTCTCCTCTCTTAAAGTGGCCCTGTCCGAAGGGGTTGAAGACTATTCAGCAATTCCTGGGCTTCGCCAACTTCTACCGTCTCTTCATCCGCACTTCTCTTCCCGGACAGCTCCCATCTCTGCGCTCACCCGTAAGGGAGAAAATCCCAAGGAATGGCCGCCCGAAGCTGAGGAGCCCTTCCTTTCCTTAAAGCAAGCCTTCTCCTCTGCCCCAGTGCTGCACCGTCCGGACTGCAACAAACAGTTCTTCCTGGAGGTTGATGCTTCCTCCTCCGGAGCCGGAGCGGTGCTCACCCAAAAATCTTCATCCGGGAGAATGGTAACCTGCGGCTTCTTCTCCAAGCTCTTCTCCTCGTCTGAGCGCAACTACTCCATAGGAGACCGAGAACTGCTAGCCATCAAATTGACGCTGGAGGAGTGGCGTTACCTGCTTGAAGGGGCTCTATACCTGGTGATCATCTATACTGATCACAAAATCCTAGCATAACTCCAGAATGCCCAAAGGCTCAATCCGCGTCAGGCCTGGTGGTCTCTGTTCTTCACTCGCTTCGACTTTATCCTACATTTCCGCCCGGCGTACAAGAATGTTAAAGCTGACGCCTTGTCCTGATCCTTCCTGTCCTCCAAGCTAGAGGAGGAGCCTATGCACATCATCGACCCCTCCAAAGCAATGAGTATGGCCCCCTTGGATCTGACTCGTCTCCCACCCGGTAGGACATCTGTAGGGGTTCCAGATCGGGAGAGGATTCTTCACTGGGGTCATTCATCTAAACTAGCCGGCCATGCCGGTCAGAAGAAGACCTTCCTGCTCATTACTCGGCATTACTGGTGGCCTACCCTGCGCAAGGATGGTAGACTTCGTCTCGGCCTGTTCGTCTTGTGCCCTCAACAAAGTTCCCAGACATCTTCCAGCCGGTCACCGCCTGCCTCTTCCCGTACCTGCTGCACATTGGCAGCACATTGCTATGGACTTTATTACAGATCTCCCTGTTTCTGCCGGCTGTACAGTCATTTGGGTGGTCGCCGACCGCTTTTCTAAAATGGCCCACTTCATCCCTCTGCCTGGTCTCCCATCTGCATCAGAGCTGGCTAAGGACTTCTTCCTTCACATGTTCCGTCTTCATGGCCTACCCCTCCACATTGTGTCGGATCGAGGGGTTCAGTTCACCTCACGCTTCTGGAGAGCTACGTGTAAGCTGCAGGATGTCACTCTGGATTTCTCCTCTGCTTACCATCCACAGTCCAATGGCCAAGTGGAGCGTATCAACCAGATCCTTACCAGCTACCTCTGGCACTTTGGTAATGCTCACCATACCGATTGGGTGGAGCTCCTACCATGGGCCGAGTTCTCCTACAACAACCATGAGAGCGAATCGACTTCCAAGTCCCCGTTCTTTGTAGTCTATGGTCAACATCCCCGGATTCCGTTTCCCATCTCCGCTTCTGTGGACAACCCTGCCGCGGAGTCTCTGGTCAGCGAATTTTCCACCATTTGGGAAAATACTAGGTCCGCACTTCTTCAGTCCTCCGAGCGGATGAAGAGACATGCGGACAAGAGACGTTTGGATCCGCCTCAATTCCATCTGGGAGACAAGGTTTGGCTCTCCTCCAAACATGTTCGGCTCAAAATACCCTCTTACAAGTTGGATCCTCGGTTCATCGGTCCATTTGAAGTCCTCAAACAAATCAACCCAGTGGCCTACAAGTTAAAACTCCCGGCCACCTTGCGGGTTACCAACTCCTTCCATGTATCTATCCTCAAGCCAGTTGTGTTAAATTATTTTTCCAACAATCCAGGTACTCCCCCTGCTCCGATTTCCGCTGAGGAAGTTTTTGAGGTAGAGAATATTCTGGCCATCAAGAGGGTAAGAGGAAAAACCTTTTTTCTGGTGGATTGGAAGGGGTTTGGCCCAGAGGAGAGAACTTGGGAACCAAGGGAGAACATTCATGCCCTTGAAAAATTTCTTTCTGGCCTAAAAAAGAGGGGGCGTAAAGGGGGGGTACTGTAGCATCGGCGTCTCTACCCCCTGCTAGGCAGAGACGCCGGCCCTCTCACCGCGGCGCTCCCCGCCCGGCGTCCTCCAGCGATCCTCTTCCTGCTTCTGCTGCTCCATCCCTCTTAAAGGGGCCGCGCGCGCCTCCCTAAGGAGTCCCCGGCCAATTGCCGGAGGTCCTCCCATATATAAAGCACCTCCTCCAGTATGGAGGTGCCCGAGCAATAGTTGTTGCATAGTGTACTTACCTCTGCTTCAGCCCTCAGGTCCCGCTGCTAGCCTGACTACTAGTCCTGTCCGCCTGCCTGACTACCAGTCCAGTCCGCCAGCCTGACTACTCTCCAGCCCGACAGTCTGTCTTCTGTTCAGTCTGTCTATGGGTTCTGCCCGCTTCCATACCTGGTAGCACCTGCTTACCACCTGCCGTGCCTACCTAGAGGCTCCTGCCTGTCACTTGCCGTGACCACCTGTCAGCCTACCTGGAGGCTCCTGCCTGTCACTTGCCGTGACCACCTGTCAGCCTAACTGGAGGCTCCTGCCCATCACTTGCCGTGACCACCTGACAGCCTACCTAGAGGCTCCTGTCTGTCATTTGCCATGACCACCTGACAGCCTACCTAGAGGCTCCTGCCTATAACTTGCCGTGACCACCTGACAGCCTACCTAGAGGCTTCCTCCTGTCGCCTGCCGTCTCTGCCAGTTCATCTACCCGGATCACTCGTCAGCCTGCCTGCTGTGCCCATCTGCAGTATCGGTCAGTCCCTGCCATCTGTACCGTGGGAGTCACCTGCTCCCTTACAAGGTCGTCCCCAGAGTAGCACTTGGTCCCTCTGCTCGAATCCTCCCTGGTCACGAAGTCGATTGAGCCGCCGTACGACCTTGGTCGCTCCGAGTTGATACCTAGTTACGCCCCTCTGGGTCCCTCCTTGCACCATAGCACAGAGGTTCCACCACCCGGATCCGTAACACTTGGCATCCTTATCCTGGTATGCATGGCATCCCTCATCCTTATCCTAATATGCATGGCACCCCTCATCCTTATCCTAGTATGCATGGCACCCCTCATCCCTATCCTGGTATGCATGGCACCCTTCATCCTTATTCTGGTATGCGTGGCACCTCTCATCCCTATCTTGATATACATTTATGCATGGCACCCCTCATCCCTATCCTAATATGTATGGCACTCCTCATCCCTGTCCTGGTGTGCATGGTATCCCTCATCCTTATCCTGGTATCTATGACCCCCTCATTCACAATCCTGGTATGCACGGCACCCCTCATCTTTATCGTGGTATGCATGGCACCCCTCATCCTTATCCTGGTATGCATGACACCCCTCATCCTTATCCTGGTATGCATGGCACCCCTCATCCCTATGCTGGTATGCATGGCACCCCTCATCCCTATCCTGGTATGCATGGCACCCCTCATCCTTATTCTGGTATGCATGGCACAGCAATCCCCATCCTGGTATGCTTGGCACCCCTAATCCCCATCACGCTGCACATAATATGCAGCGTGATGGGGCTTGGAAAGGGGTGAATATTCATGCCCTTTAATAGCGGGCACACGCGATCGCTACACTGTGTGCCGGCTATTAAGGAGAATGAATATTCAGTGCTCCTCATAGCACTTACATCAGGGTTAACATCTAAGGGCTCACTCACGCTAGCGTATAAAAAAACGGTCCCATTCTCATCCAGAAAATTTGCGAGTGCAATGCGAGCGTGTGAATATTTTCTCAGCTCGGATCCATATGCTATCCGTATGACATGCATATGCAATCCGTCTGCAATGCGCTTTTAACATCATCTTCTACATACTATAATACTCTATGTAAACTTAAAAGCTAGTCGAGAAAAATAATACAGCAATCATATATAAAGATACAGATAGATAGATGATAGAAACATATTAGACATGTAATAGATAGTGATGAGCGAGTGTATTCGTTACTATTCGCTATTCGCACGAATAGTACGGTATTCGGGTTAATCGTTATTCGGTGAGTATTTGTGTACTCGCCTCGCTATATTCGGAGGTCCCGCCCTGCAGTTTTGGCGCCTCCTTTACAGCCACTAAACATGCTGGGCTTCTTAACCAATCATAGTAATGCCATAGACATCTTGGTTGTGGCATTACTGTGATTGCCTGGCCACCCAGTGTCATAGGGTCTATTTAAGCCCTTCCTGCATTTTGTGCATATTGCGTCTGGAGCCTGCGTTCTGTAAGAATAGGGAGAGATCACTGAGCCTCTAGGGAGAGAGTTTAGGCTTCTTGATCAAACAAAAGCCCTTGTAAGGGCTACCTGCAGTATGTACTAGTTCTGTGTTTAAAGGAGCCGCTCACTAGCTCCATAATACCACCAAAAAAAAGCAAAGTCAGGGTACAGGGGATAGTTTGTGTATTAGGTAGGGAGAGGATAAAGTATTCTTCCAGTGTCTATCTTAAAACAGCTCTTGTCAGAGGAAAAGCAATATTTTTCCTGCACACACAGAATTAGCATTGTGTGCTGCTTTTTTTTTTTTTTTTTTAAGCACTGGTCTGTTTTTTGCTGTTTTAGGGGTCAGAGCCTGCCTTCTGTCCATATTAGTCTACGTAAAAAATCTTTGATTGCCCTGCACAAAGCAGTAGTCCAAACATTTCCTAACGCATGCTACAAAGCAAGCACCAGGCCATTTTAACCACTATTTTGGAAGCCACCATCCCAAGGGTCACCAATCACAAATAGTAGTTAGGCTGGAGTAGGAATACTGTCCTGGTTTGTCCACTGCACAATCTGCGTAGAGTTTGTAAAAATTAGACCTATGGGCTGAGTCATGGTTGACGCAGGAAGCCACCATTCCAAGGGCCTCCAATCACAAATAGTAGTTAGGCTGGAGTAGGAATACTGTCCTGGTTTGTCCCCTGCACAATCTGCGTATTGTTTGTAAAAATTAGCCCTATGGGCTGAGTCATGGTTGACGCAGGAAGCTACCATCCCAAGGGCCTCCAATCACAAATAGTAGTTAGGTTGGAGTAGGAATACTGTCCTGGTTTGTCCACTGCACAATGTGCATTGGTTAAGCCCTATGGGCTAAGTCATGGTTGACGCAGGAAGGAATCAGGTTCTTATGGGAAGGGGCTGACGTTAACAGCAGTAGCATAAATCTGCATTTTTGGTGAATTTAGGTTGGCTTGCTCTCATCTGGAGGGATAACAAACTGTGGAGCACCTCCAAGGCATATAAGGAGAGGTCAGGCCAAGTGTTCAGCTTAGACATCCAATAATTAAAGGGAACTGAAGGGTCAGAAAGGACGCATGTATGGTCACTTAGGTACCCAATGACCATGTTCTGCAACTTATCCCTCCTTGGCATTGTTACAGGCACAGATAGCCTTTACTGTTGTGCTAGTCTATTGGCCAACCAGTACAGGTCGCTCTTGTCACCTGCACCTTAAAAACATCTCCAGAATCCAACCTTTTATCACCTTTGAAACTGCTAAACTCTTACTCTCGGTCTTATTCACTCTCGTCTGGACTACTGCAACTCTCTTCTGATCGGTCTTCCTCTTACCAAACTTTATTCACTTCAATCCATCCTGAATGCGGCAGCCAGGGTCGTATTTCTGTCCAGTCGTTTCACCTATGCCTCCATCTTGTGCCAGTCATTACACTGGTTGACCATTTGCTACAGGGTCCAATATAAACTCATCACTCTCTCCCACAAAGCTCTCCACTGTTCTGCACCGCCTTAGACAGAGATGAGAGAGGAGATATATTGCCCTACATGTGCCCTCCATTCTACAAATGACCTAAGACTAACATCCCCCATAATCCGAACCTCGCACCTCCATCTCCATGACTTCTCTCGTGCTGCACCAGTTCTCTGGAATGCTCTACACCAGACAATCTCACTGATGCCTAGCCACCACGTCTTCAAGTGCGCTTTAAAAACCCATCTCTTTACACAAGCCTACCACCTCAACTACTCAGTAACTTTCCCCTGTTCACTCCTTCTAAATATTATTCTGAATCTGCACCCTACTTTTCATCTGTCTCCACACCCTGCATGCACATGATAACTATACTCGATACTTGATTATTGCACTTAAACATACTGGCTGATGACTGGATCATGCAGTTTTATATGAAAATCCTTACTTATTGTAATTGCCTGACCTGAAATAACAAGCACTTTTGACCTATTGTCTCCACCCATTGCCTTGTTGAATGTAAGCTTGCAAGCAGGGACCTCACTCCTAATGTAACTGTTTATACTGAATTTATTGTATGTACATGTCTCTGCTTAATTGTAAAGTGCTGCGGAATATGTTGGCACTATATAAATAAAAATTATTATTATTATTACTGTTGGATAAAATGTGTATCACGCGAGGGTCTTGCAACAGACACTTACACATGAATGGTGCCATGTGGGCCAAGCTGCAAAAAGGCAAATGTTCTGTTTCCCCAACAGTAGAAACAGTAGCCATCCTCTCCTCACACTGACTCGCCTCCTCCTCTTCCTCCTCCTCTTCAGCCCATCCAGGCTGGACAGACATGAATCTTGGGTTGGGTGTCCCCTATGTAGCATTACGAGTCCACTCGGTAGCTCAGAAATACAAGTCCTCTCCCTCCTTATCTTCCTCCTCATCACCCAATGTTGCCTCAGAATATTGGCTTGGCTGGGTAGTATCACCCATTGGGAAATCCGGCTCCATACCAACATGCTGGGAACTCGAAGCTTCCTCTTTGAGATTATGCATTGATTGTTTCAAGAGACACAGCAGCAGGATGGTTACGCTGATAATAGCCTGATCACTGCTCACGAGGTTGGTGCAGTACTCAAAGTTCTCAAGAACCTCACAAATGTCAGTGATCCACATCCACTCAACAGTTGTTATGTGTGGTGGCTGACTCTCTGTCTGACCGGCATGCTGAAGTTGGTATTCAGCTACTGCCCTCTGCTGTTCACTAATCCCCTCCAACATATGATAGGTGGAGTTCCACTGCGTGGGCAGGTCGCAAAAGAGTCGGTGACTTGGCAAATTCAAGTGCTTTTCCAGTTGTGTAAAAGCAACAAAAGAAGTAGAGAAATGGTGGAAATGGGCGCTAATATGGCGCACCTTCTTAAGTAGGTACAGCAAGTCACGGAAAGATTTCAGAAATTTCTAAACAACTAGGCTCAGCACGTGAGCCATGCGTGGCATGTGTACCAGCTTGTCGATCTTTAAAGCTGCCACCAGGTTACGCCCATTATCACAGATGACGAGACCGGGTTGGAGGTGCAGCGGGGAGAGCCACTTATTGTTCTGTTTTAAAGCTTGCCACAGCTCTGTTGCAGTGTGTGCTTTCTGACCTAAACAGATCAGTTTCAACAGAGCGTCTTGCCACTTTGCCGATGCGTTGCTGCACAGGTCCCAGCTTGGCAGTGATGGGGAGGGTAATACAGTAGAGGATGAGGAGCAGGAGAAGGGGAGAGAGGAAGTGGAATATGAAGAGGTGAAAACCCTGACAGAAATTGGGCTTGCTATTCTTAGAGTGGGTGGGATGTGTGATGTTCCAGTTTACGTCTTTGTCCCACCCTCCACTAGATTCCCCCAGTGTGTCATGACAGAAATGTATCGTCCCCGTACACAACAATTTGTTCAGTTGTCTGTTGGTAGGTGGACCTTCCGGGTTACGGCGTTGGTGAGAGCATGGTTCAGATTGTTTAACACGTGCTTGTGTAACGCAGGGAGGGCACACCGGGCAAAATAGTGGCGGCTGGGAACACTGTATCGTGGGGCAGCTACAGCCAAGAGATCATGGAAGACTGTGTTCCCACAAGCCTAAACGGCAACATCTCAACAGCTAGCAATTTGGCAATGTGCGAGTTTAGTATTTGTGCCTGTGGGTGCGTGGCTGGGTATTTACGCTTTCTTTCCAAGCTCTCAGGCACGGACAATTGGATGCTTTACTGGCACAAGGAAGTGGATGCGGTTGATGTTTGTTGTGTGTGAGCAACCGCAGCTTGTCGGCAGGAGGTATGAGCGCCTGCTTCTTGAACACCAGATTCTTAAGGACATAGCCCAGATGACATGGCATAAGTCTCCACCGAACCCAAAAGCAATAGAGATACTGGCTGGTGATGAGCTCATGCAGCCTTTATGTATCCCTCATCCTCTCAAGATGTCTGGACCATCATCGTAAATAAGCCCCTGTCCTTTGTGCCACCCCCACCTCATTGTAGAGTGTAAGCTCTTACGAGCAGGGTCGCCATTATTTTTGCTTTAATTATTGTATTATCTTTAGCTATGTTACTTATGACTGTTGAATATGAACCTCTGAATTGTAAAGCGCTGCAGAATAGGTTGGTGCTATATAAATAAAGAGTATTATTATTATTATTATTATTATTGGTTTGACCCTCAGATGCAGATTTGGTACCCTGGTGTTCTGCCCACCTACTGAGGTGCTTGTCTGCCAAGTGGTTTCTCATACTGGTGGTGCTCAGGTTGCTTTTGCCCTTACCTCTGCTCAACTTGTTATGGCAGATGATACAGACAACAATGTTTTTCTCTGAAGAACTTTCAGAAAAAAAATTCCACACAGCAGCTGAACTCCCCCTAGCCCTGACTTGGCTCACAGTGGGGGTGCTCTTGGGAACAGTTGACCCAATTCTCACTCTGGGCAAACCACGACCCCTTGGTGCCTGTGTTGGTGCTACATATCCATCTTCCTCTGTGTTGCTGTCATGGCTATCCGTGCCAACGGTCCAGGTCGGATCAGTGAACTCATCATTGACCACCTCGTCTTCTATCTCATCCTCCTTCCCAGTTGACATTGTAAGCTGACCTGATGGCAACTGTGTCTCATCATCATCAGCCTCCACCTCTGGAGACTGTAAATGACGTTCCTCCAAGTGGCTTTCTTCTGGCCATAGGTCCTCAAATACTTGAGCATCAACACACGCCTCCTCCTCTTGTTCCTCTTCAATGCTGCATGGTGATAGGCCAGAGCCAACCAAAGGATACCTACCAAACAGATCCTTGGAGTGGCCAAGCTTGGGTCATGTCTCTGGCGACTGATAATGGCAGGAGGAAGGAGAACCAGCTTCAGGATTGGAAGGGCCAGCCTTCTCTGTATCCACAGTAGACTGTGTGGTCGTGGAAGATTTGTTGCTGCTTGTGTGGCACCCCAGGGGTCCGGTTGCCACAGTGGCATTGCCTCCCTCACAAGAGGTGATGCCATGCCTGGAAGCAAGCAGGGGTCCCCTAATCAGGTTTTACTAAGCATGCAACACTTTCCTGGCTCCAGACTAGCAAGGGGAGTTCCTCCCCTTGGCAACTGGGATCTGGAGGCGGGGTTAGTTAGTCTTAGTGTGAGGAGTTGAAGTGAGAACGTCGAGGAGAGAGGAGCTGGGGAGTGGAGCTGCGCGGCAGCTCACCCCCAGAAGAACCACCACAGAAGAACCGGACACGGGAGTCCAGGTCTCCTGGCCCCATCAGACGCCTGGAGGCTCAGCAGCACCGCAGGGCCCAGCACCGCCATGTGGGAGCGACGCATCAGCAAGGCCCGAGCTGCTTGCTATACGGGTGAGCACAGAAACGTTGCACTCAGGGACGAGGGCCACCGCACAGCTACAAGTAGCAGGGCCAAAGAGTTTAGTGGAAAGGGAAGGCCTCCAACTTCACCCGGCAAGGAGGATTCTTTACTTGCTTCCAGGCTGCCCGGACTTCCACTTCTAACCAGTACCCTAGTCCCGGCTTGTCTAATCACCACCAGTAAAGATAAGAGGAAACCGCCATTAAGTTGTGGACTGATTATTGCTGCGCCATCAACCCCTGCACTACAACGCCCAGCATAACCCATAACATCTACACTGCCCTGGAGCTAAGCTCTACCTGTGGAGAGCCACACCATCCCTGCTGCAGCAACATCAGCTCCAGATGACCTGCTCCGCAGCGGCGGCTCCCTTAGCCGCATACCACAGGTCACGTCACAAACTTTATACAATCACTATAAATCCCCTATCAATAACCCCTTTTTATTGACCGCCCTGGGTCACGGACCGGGTCACCGCCACTGTGACATCCCCGAGCATCTACCGACCCGGCACCGGGTACTCCACAGCCCAGGGGGCGCGTCAACTTGGCGTCATGAACAGGATTCACGAAGCCCGGTATAACCGGGTCCTGTGTGCCATAGACTTTATTGAACTGTGTTATCACGTGGTTTGCCGCCCGCCGAGGAGGAAGAAAGTAGCCCCGATCCGGAACCGCCGGGTAAGAGATCCTTCCGTCGGCAGAGCAGCATACTGGTACATCAGGAGACGCCCAGGATCTGGCTGAGGTTCACTAGGGGGGTGGAAGATGCCCAACATAGAGGAGGGTTCAGCCGTAGGCGCGGCCGCTGCCACTGTAATGCCGTTATCAATGCCATACATACCGGGGGCGGCATGGTTGCCCCAGTACTCAGGAGAGTCGCACACCCTGAAAAACTTTGAGGAGAGACTGCGCAGTTTGTTTAAAGTGTACCCCCTGTCGGAGGAGCAGAAAGTCAGCATCCTCATAGGCCAGCTAATCGGTGCAGCCCAGAGAGAAGTGAAGTCCTGGCCGGCAGAGACAAAGACACTGTAAAAGAAATACTGGCCCGGTTAAAGGATACCTTTGACACCCGCACTGCAGCAGAAAATAAAATGAAGGTTTACGGGTGCAAACAAAGGGTGCAGGACAGTGTACGGGACTATGCTCTAAACCTGCAGGAGGCGCTGCGGGCCATCAAACAGGTAGACCCCGACAGTGTGCGAGATGAGGACAGATTGCTAACTGAGCAGTTTATTGAGGGGCTCCTGTCTAACGCTCACCGGACACAGCTGCACATTACGGCTCTGCAAAACCCTGATCTGGACTTTGCACAATTTAAAGACAGAGCCATCCGGGTGCTGCGAGAATCAACACCAGGCGGCGCTGCATCTCACCGGCGCCCAGCTATCACATACCACCAGAAGGAGGCGTCCTTTTCCCCAGAACCTGTGGAAGCTGACGCGCAGGCTCTAGACAATGACCCATATGCAGACCTGCGCCTTCAGGTCCAGGACCTGACCAAAAGTGTGGCTGCGTTAACCAAGACCGTGCAGGCCATTCAAGTGTCTCCAAAGGAAAAGATCCAGCTGGCTTCCAGTCCAGATGACGTCCCATGACGACGACAGAGAAGAATTCCACCAATCACAGGGAGGAACAGCGATCGCTAAGACCAGGACCGACAACCCATCTGCCGTCGCTGTCAAACGGCGGGACACTACGCAAGATTCTAAAATTTAAACGAGCAACCCCTGGGGCAGAGGGCCAACCCCCAGGAGTAAGACGACCGGGCCCACAAAGCTGGCGAGACAAGTACGTGGGAGGACGACCGGTCATGCCTGTTGTGCTTGATGGCATCCCAATGAACGTGTTGCTGGACACTGGGTCCCAGGTGACCACGATGCCATATATCCTTTATAAGCAATACTGGACAGATTCAGACATTACCCGCCGTCCAAATGAACATCTTAGTATCTATGCCAGCAATGGTCAGCCCTTGCCTCAGGTGGGGTATAACGAGGTGACCATAAAAGTTGGCAAAGTAGAATTGTCATCACAAGGAATGATTATTGTTGATATTGATCGCCAAGAAAGTCACCCAATGATAACCTTAGGCACTAATGTGATAGAAAATTGTCTTGGAGAAATTATTGTTTTGTTACAACAGGTCGCAGAGACTGCCAGTTCCAGTCAGCAGCGGGTTCTGCAGAAAGAAATCAGAGCCCTGATGAAAAGACAACAGGTATAACTGTCTGGTGGTGAAGTTGGCAGTGTAAGGATGAGTGATCCATTCCCCATTGCAATGCCTCCTAGGAGTGAAATGTTGATATGGTGTCGAGCAGCAATTGGTCTCAGGGGTCAAGATTATCAGGCCCTGGTAGAGCCAGTGTACTCTGACAGTAGGCCCACTATCTTAACGGCCAGGGGGGTAGTCGATGTCCGCAAGGGGAGAGTACCGATACGCATCCTGAATTGTGGGGAGAAAGAGGTCCATTTACCCCGGTATGCTACCCTTGCTAAGCTATTCACTGTCAGTAACAACTCAATAAAGACAGTGGAACCCTTGCCTCCATCCAAACCGGCGGAGGATAATGGTTCCAAGGGACAGATCGAGGATTGGTGTCAGAAGCTACAAGTGGGCACTGACTCCACCCCTTTGCACCAAAAGCATGAAGTATACCGAGTGGTCCAAGAATATGAGCGAGTCTACAGCAAACACCCACTAGACTTTGGGCAGGTAAAAGGGGTTCAACATCATATCCCCACGGGAGATCATCCACCCATTAAAGAGAGGTACCGGCCTGTACCCCCAGCTCACTATCAATGTGCCAAAGGGATGTTACGGGAAATGAAGGAGGCTGGGGTGATAAGGGATAGTTGTAGCCCCTGGGCAGCTCCATTAGTTCTCGATAGAAAGAAGGATGGTACAATGAGGATGTGTGTTGACTGCAGGCAGATTAACCGCATTACACATAAGGATGCCTACCCATTACACAGAATTGAGGAGTCACTAGATGCATTACGATCTGCTAATTATTTCTTCACTTTGGATCTCACCAGTGGGTACTGGCAGGCTCCTGTGGCAGAGGCGGACAAAGAAAAGACCGCGTTTACAACACCAATGGACCTCATCGAGTTCAACTGCATGCCATTCGGGCTCTGCAACGCCCCAGGAACCTTCCAGCGGTTAATGGAGTGCTGCCTAGGACGCAAGAACTTTGAAACTGTCCTGCTGTACCTGGACGACGTAATTGTCTACTCGAAAACATATGAAGACCACCTGGAGCACCTGGCCGAGGTGTTCGAAGCCCTATCTGGTTTTGGCCTGAAGGTAAAGCCGTCCAAATGCAACTGACGCGTCCCCGGGGCAATTGGGTACTCGGCAGCCGGGCCTATGGATGCTGGTGGGGGATAGGTCACAGTGGCTGGCCCGGTCCGTGGCCCAGGGCGGTCAACCAAAAAGGGGATTGTAACTTGGGTAGAAAAATAAAAATAAAGTATATAGTTCGTGACGCCACCTGTGGTACCTGGTAAGGTTTACCAGCGCTGCTGCAGACCTCCGGGGGGTGATGGGATGGCAGCCGAGGTGTTTCTGCTCCCCACAGGTGGAGCGGGCCCCCGGGGCAGTGTAGAGTTTGATGGTGGTGATTCTGGGACTTGTATTGCAGGCGGGATGGCGCAGCAGGAGTAATTGACAGAGACAGGGGATTCGCTTCAATACCTTTACTGGTGCGGATGTCAGGTATGGTCCAGGGTACTCAGTAGGATGGGTGCACTTCAGGACTTCTCCCCAGTGAGCGGGTATAAGGCCTCCTGGTCCATGCCTGCCTCTCTGTATGCTCCTGGCCAGCCTGCAACTGGGCATAGCTTATGTGTCGTGCTGTTCCTTCACCTGTGGCTTGGTAGTGGGACCTTCTGCTGGCAACCACTATCCCTGGTAACGCTGGGGCCTTCGTGGTTCCTGGTCCTGTAATGGGTATAGCTTCAGGTCTGCCAGGGACTTGCAGTTCTCCTAGGATGCCGGTTATCCCTACTGGGTATAAAGGGACCCTGTAGGCGCAGACCCGGTGTCCGGTTTGTATATCGGGGTGAGCCTATGATGCTCCTCTGCCCCCTCAACTCCTCTCTCCTTTTGCCGTCGACCTCACTCGGGGCCCTCAGAACTCAACTCGTGCTGTAGGCCTTGGCTCGTCTAAGCACAGCAGCCAGCGTGCTGCGTCTTCGCTGCTCTCAGCATCAGCACGCTCTCCAACAGCTAACTGAACTGCCTGGCTCCACCCTCCATATATATATCCCTAACGGGCTCCCTCTGCTGGTATGAGGTGGAAGGGTGGAGGTGTTTGTATGTAATGAGGGCCTCTTGTGGAGAAGTCCATCCATGCACCCTGGGTCCTGTGGTACCTGTGCGCAGCAGGGTGCCACACCACCTGTTGAAGCCCAAGGTGCATTACCTAGGTCATGTGGTAAGCGCCGAAGGTGTAGCGCCAGACCCTGAAAAAGTCACTGTGATCAAGGACTGGCCAAGACCCTCCACTATCAAGGAAGTGCGGCAGTTCCTCGGGTTGGTAGGCTGCTACAGAAGATTTATCAAGGGTTTCACCAAGATAGCAGCACCCATGCAGGACCTCTTCATAGGCCAGTCCAAGAAGGCCAAGTACCCGAAACCTCCATTCAAATGGGGTAAACCAGAAGACGAATCCTTCACCCGACTGAAAATGGCTCTCACCGGAGACGAAGTCCTGGCCTACCCCGACTATAGCCAACCCTTTATACTTCATACAGATGCCAGCGACGTGGGATTAGGAGCAGTGCTATCCCAGGTACAGCAGGGCAGAGAGAGAGTGATTGCCTACGTCAGCAGGAAGCTCTGTCCTACTGAAAGGAACCCTGGCAACTACAGTTCCTTCAAGTTGGAGTTTCTCGCCATAGTCTGGGCTGTAACGGAGCGCTTCAAGCACTATCTCGCCTCCTCCAAATTTACAGTCTTCACGGACAATAACCTGTTGATTCACCTGGAGAATGCGAAGCTTGGTGCCCTAGAACAACGATGGATGGCCCGACTGTCTAACTACGAGTTTACCATCAAGTATCGGGCGGGGCATAAAAATGCAAATGCTGATGCGCTGTCCAGAATGCCCAACTTGCCAGATGGGGGAGAAGAGCCGGAAGAGCTGGAGGAGATAGAGATACCCGCTTTCTATCGTCATGACCCAGAGCTTCCACTGTGTAAGGGACAAGGGCTCCGCCAACAGAGAGGCCACGTTCAACCAATTGCCCCACCATGGATGGGCAGAAACGCAGGATAGCGACCTGGCTGTCCACCTAGTCAAGGAGTTGCTGACGCAAGCTGACTCGCACCCTGGTCCAGATGCTCCACAGGAGACCCAACAGTTTTGGAAGGAGAGGGGCAAGCTGTTCATCTACGAGGGAAAGCTGTGTCGAAGAAGTATCAACTCCCGGACATATGAACTGGTCTGGCAGGTGGTAGTACCGAGGTGCGATGCGTCAATGGTCCTAGAAGCGTACCACGATGGAGCAGGACACTTCGGGTGGAAGAAGTTGGAAGTCCTGCTACGTGAACGATTCTACTGGGCTGGCATGAGGAAAGCAATTGAGAGATGGTGTCGAGAATGTGGTCCATGCAACCTGAGATGGAAATGTGACGCCCAGCTGTGCTTGGTATCACAAATCCTAGAAGGGTGTATTGATGGATTCCTCCACAAGAGGCCCCCATAACCATTTACACATCTCCACCTTCCACCTCAGACCACCAGAGGGAGCCCGTTAGGGATAGATAAATAGGGAAGGTGGAGCCAGGCAGCAGTTAGTCTATTCTGGAGTCTGGAGACGACAGTCAGTCTAGACAGAGTCCAGTTCAGTCTGGTTTAGAGTGAGTCCAGTACAGCCTGAGAAGAGTTACCTCAGAGGACAAAAGTCTGTTCCTGCTCCTGCAATTGCTATCCTGCAGTGGAGCTTATCCAGATCAAGACTCCGGGTAGCTCAGAGAGGTGAGCATTAGGTGTGCCGGCGCCATAAGATCGGTCAAGCGCGGCAAGCTGCCGTTACTGTGAGTAGCCTAGTGAGGGCCCAAGTAGGCCGAAGGCTAGGGGAGAGTTAGTACATAGGGGGCAGAGGAGCTTAATTGGCTCACCCCGAAGCAGTTACCGGACACCGGGTCCGAGGCTTACCGGGATCTCCACGACCCAGTAAGATAAACCGGAATCCCTGGAGAACTACAAGTCCCAGGACCGCTAAAGTGCTGATACGTAACAGAGCCAGGAGACACATAGGCCCCGTAAGTCGGGATCGTGCACTCCAAGAAAAGGCCCTACCACAAGGTCAGCCAGCGCAGGACAGAGACAAAGTTAGGCCTAGCTCCAGGCAGGTCAGAAACTTACTACACAGAGGCAAGTAACAGGAGGCCCAAAACCCGCTCATTGGGGAGGATCCTGACATGCACCCTTCACCCTACAGTGCTCCGGGACGTGCCTGAATTTCCATCAGTAAAAGGTACTGAAGTGACTATCGTGTCTGTCCCCATTCTTGCTCTGACCCGGCTGGGCCTCGTCTGTCCTGCATACCCCGTCCTACACTGCCCTGAGGCCTAGCTCCACCTGTGGGGAGCTATACCACCCAGCTGCTTTATCATCGGCCTCAGTGGACTGCGCAGCGCTGGTGATCCTCACCAGAAGCCACAGGTGGCGTCACGAACTCTTTAATAAATTTAACAATTCATGAACCCTTTTTAGGAGAGACCCCAGCTTACGGGCCCGGGAGCCGACCACCGCGACATCCCTAAAGGCCAGGCTAAAGGCCTGGGTACCGAGTCATCCCCATTCCCCTGGGCAAGTCATCTCCAACTGGCGTCATGAACAGGATCACGTGCCCGCTGCAACGACGTCGTGTTTTGCCCGTTGCCACCGGGTACTGTGCGCCTTTATTCTGAACTGTGTACGTAAGGTTGTGGTGAAGGTTGCCGCCATGGTTGGGCCGCTGAGCGAGAAGAAGGGCCTAACCGCGGGAAAATTAGGGGCGTACCTGCAAAAGAGCGTGAAGCTTTGGACACGCCCCCACGCCTCGTCGTCAAACCAAGAAGCGCCAGGTCCTGTGAGGAACGTCGCTGAACGCGCTGACGTAGGACGCAAGCGACGCAAGGTCCTGAAGACGACCGTCACCTGCGGAGCTGCGGCCTACCGGAAGAAAAGACTAGAAGGTAGGCCACGGTTAACTAGGGGGGCGCCAAGATGTCCGATGAACAGCAGAACGCCGACCAGCCGGTCAAAGTCCCTGAAGTTCAACCCGCGCCCGATGATGAGCAGGCCAAAGCCGCCGCTCTACCAGCAGCGCCTGTAACACCTGTAATTCCTATGACTTTACCGTACATTCCTGGAGCAAAGTGGCTCCCTCAGTACAACGGCAAACCAGATACCCTATCTGGATTCAAACGGAAGATATGTGGTATCTTAGACATGTACTCTATGACCGGCAAACAAAGAGCTGCCGTTGTATTAGGACAACTGACCGGTGCTGCGGAACAGGAAGTGGAAACATGGTCGGCCGCAGACCAGGAGTCAGTGTCCGCAATCTTTCAAAAACTACAGACTGTCTTTGAGGACCTTACTGAGGCGGACCTCCGGATGAGGTTCTACAGCTGTTCCCAACAACCGGAGGACAATGTTCGGGACTACGCCTGGCGTCTTCAAGGGGCCCTGTGGGCTCTGAACCAGGTTAGTCCAACCAGCGTTGAGAATGAGAACAAGATGCTGAAGGAACAGTTTGTCCGGGGGCTAAGGTCTCCAGAGGAGAGCTGGACTGTGCGTTGGTGGTCCCTGGATCATCCAGATGTCATCTGTGACAACCTTAAGGACATGGCTATAAAAGGACTGCAGCCCCTGGAAACAAATGCCATCCAATGTTACCAGGGTGGGGCTACCCCAGTGCCTGCTACACCCACCTTTTCCCCAGTGGCTGCAGAAGCTAAGGTTCCAGCAACGTCCCCTAAAGAACTGGACAGTCTGCGCTCTGAGGTGCATCAGTTGAGCTAAACCCTGACCACCGTGCTGAGTGCTCTGCAGCTGCGGACGGAGCCGAGGAAGGAGGGAAAATCCTGCTAGCCGACAGCCCTAAGGATGTCCCCTGGATGCGAAGGAGGAGGAGACCAACACCGCCCTCGCCGAGGACCAGTGACCAGCGCCGTCCACAGAAGGACCCTGCCTGCTACCGCTGCCGCAAGACTGGACACATCGCCCAGAATTGTCCTTTAAACGAGAAAACCCTGGGTCCGAGGGCCGACACCCAGGAGTAAACTCACCAGGCCCATCAGACTGGTACAACAGGTTCGTCGGAGGAAGACCTTTCCTGTCCATTGTGTTGGATGGGATCCTGACGCACGCCCTGCTGGACACAGGATCTCAGGTAACCATCATGCCTGACGTTCTCTACAAGAGGTTCTGGTCCATGGGCGACCTACGTCCGCCAGCTCCAAATTTGTCTGTATATGCCTCAAATGGACTCCCCCTTAACCTACTCGGGGTTAAGAATGTGACTGTAAAGGTGGGGAGAGTGGAGCTGAAGGATCAGGGACTAATTGTAGTAGAGACTAATCCTGATGACACCAACCCGTATATGGTACTTGGCACTAATATTGTTGGTAATTGTTTGCGAGAAGTTGTGTTCTTGCTCCAACAGATAGCCGACACTGCCAGGCCGAGACAGAGGAGGGCACTGCAGAGGGAAATCCGAGTCGTGATGTATCAACAGCAAGTAAGGTTAACAGATGGTGAAATCGGTGACGTGCGGGTAACAGACCCCATACCCATTGTCATCCCCCCAATGAGTGAAATGCTCATCTGGTGCAGAGCTGCTATAGGTCTTAGAGGACAGAGCTACCAGGCGGTAGTAGAACCCCTTTGCTCCGAGCATAGACCCACGCTCTTAACCGCTAGGGGAGTGGTAGATGTACGTAATGGGAGGGTGCCCGTCCATCTTCTCAACTTAGGGGAAGATGAGGTCAAACTGCCACGTTATGCCACTGTTGCCAAATTACATGCTGTCAATAACAACTGCATTTACGAGGCGGAGTCCTTAACTTCACCAGACGAGGTGGAGGATAATGACCTTGCAACCCAGGTGGACGATTGGTGTCAATAGCTCCATGTTGGGAAGACACCACTCCTGCCCATCAAAAACAGGGTGTACACCGGGTGGTACAAGAATACTCGCAGGTGTTCAGAAAACATCCACTTGACTTCGGGAGGGTTAAGGGGGTTCAACATCATATCCCCACGGACAACCATTCCCCAATCAAAGAACGTTATAGGCCTATACCCCCAGCTCACTACCAGAAGGCAATAGAAATGTTGCATGACATGAGGAAGGCGGGAGTAATAAGGGATAGTTGTAGTCCCTGGGCAGCTCCCCTAGTGCTAGTGAGGAAAAAGGACGGAAGCATGAGAATGTGTTTAGATTACCGTCAAGTAAATTGCATTACACATAAGGATGCATACCCTTTACCACGCATAGAGGAGTCCCTAGCTGCCTTAAAGTCTGCAAATTACTTTTCCACCCTTGACCTCACTAGTGGGTACTGGCAAGTAGCTGTGGCTGAGGAGGATCGGGAGAAGACGGCCTTCACCACACCGATGGGACTCTGCGAGTTCAACAGTATGCCGTTTGGACTCTGCAATGCCCCCGGAACGTTCCAAAGATTGATGGAGTGCTGCCTGGGACACCGCAACTTCGAGACTGTGTTACTTTACCTGGATGACATAATAGTGTACTCCAGAACATACGAGGACCACTTGAAACACCTGGCAGAGGTATTTGAGTCACTGTCCCGGTACGGGATGAAGTTGAAGCCCTCAAAGTGCCACCTGCTCAAGAGAAAGGTACAGTACCTGGGGCACATTGTCAGTCTGGAAGGGGAAGCACCGGACCCAGAGAAGTCACAGCCATCCAGAAGTGGCCGGAGCCGAAAAACCTCAAGGAGGTGCGTCAGTTCCTGGGACTAGTAGGATACTAGCGGAGGTTCGTAAAGGAGTATACTAAGAAAGCAGCTCCTCTGCAAGACCTCCTGGTAGGGCAGTCTCCCAAAGGCAGAAATCCCCCATTCCACTGGGGTAAGGAGCAAGCAGAGTCGTTTCAGGAGATGAAGGAGATCCTGACAGGTGATGAGATCCTAGCCTACCCTGACTACAGCCAACCATTCCAGCTGTACACAGATGCCAGCAACGAAGGCCTGGGAGCTGTCTTGAGTCAGAAGCAGAATGGCCAAGAGAAAGTGATCGCATACGCAAGCAAGAAGCTCCGCCCGACTGAGAGGAACACAGAGAACTATAGCAGTTTTAAGTTGGAGTTCCTGGCCTTGGTCTGGGCCATCACTGAAAGGTTCAAGCACTGTCTGGCCTCCAGCAAGTTCACTGCCTTTACTGATAACAACCCCTTGACCCATCTTGAAACAGCTAAGTTGGGGTCACTGGAACAACGATGGATGGCTCGGCTGTCAAACTACCAATTTACAATTAAATACCGGGCGGGCCGCAAGAACGCCAACGCCGATGCCCTGTCTAGGATGCCTCACCAGTCAGACACAGAAGAAGAAGTGGATGACCTGGAAGAGATTGAGCTACCTGCCTTTCACCGGAGTGGGATGATCCATGAGCAACGAGCCTTCAGGAAACAGCGCGGAAAGACGTTAAACCCCCTGCCTCACCACAGCTGGAAGGAGACCCAGGACAGTGACCCGGTTGTCAGCCGCATCAAGGAGCTGATAACTCAAGATCGTGCCTCCCTGGAGAATGAAGCGTCTCTGCAAGCAAAGCAGCTGTGGAACGAGAGAAGCCGGCTGTTTATCTACCGTGAGAAGCTGTGCCGGAGGTACGTCAATCCGAAAACCCATGAGATGGTATGGCAGATAGTGGTCCCGAAGACAGACATCCAAATGGTATTAGAGGCTTACCACGATCAGGCGGGGCACTTTGGCTGGAAAAAGCTAGAGACCCTGCTGAAATGTCGATTCTACTGGGTAGGAATGCGCAGCTCCATTGAGAGGTGGTGGCGGGACTGTGGACCCTGTGGTCTAAGAAAAAAAGACTTCAGCAGCCAGAAAGCACCCCTGCAACCCATCAAGACGACTCAGCCCCTGGAGATTGTGGCCCTGGACCATGTCAATCTGTCACCCAGCAGGTCAGGCTACTCCTACGCCCTGACCATGGTGGATCACTACTCACGGTTCCTGGTGGTCGCCCCCGTCAAAGACCTGACGGCAGAGACAGCAGCAAAGACATTCCAAGCGTTCTTCTGCAGACCCCACGGATATCCTGAGCAGGTGCTGATGGACCAAGGCCCGGCCTTTGAGGCTGAGTTGTTCAAGGAGTTCTGCCATTTGTATGGTTGTAAGAAGATAAGAACTATACCTTACCACCCACTAACAAACGGTCTCTGCGAGAAGATGAACAACATCATCATCGACCTGCTAAAGACCATACCACTTGAGGAGAGGAACCAGTGGCCTGACCTACTACCAGACCTAGTGGATCTGTATAATCATATACCAGTGAGTTCCACCAATTGCACTCCGGCATATCTCATGCGGGCAAGGCCAGGAAAGCTGCCTATGGATCTGGAGCTTGGTGTTGTTGAGCCTGAAGCTGATATGACCACTGAAGACTGGGACAAGACCAGACAAGAGCAGTACAGAAGAGTACAAGCTTGTGTCAAGGACAGTTTTACTCAGGTGAGAGAAAAGCAGGAGAGTCAATACAACAAAAACGCACCCGCATAACCTTTCACACCTGGTGAAACAGTACTGAAAAGGAAAAGACGTAATCACAAACTTGATGACCAGTGGGAAAAAGACCCCTACACTGTGTTACCATCAAGGTTTGACAATAAGAAGACCTGCATAATCAGTCGAGATGGAGGAAAAACATCTACAACAGTGTCCAGGGACCACCTAAAGTTCTGTCCAGACTTACTGAAACCCCAAGAAAAAGTGCCTCTCACAATCCAGGAAGAACCTGAAGAAGCAGTGATCCACACTGACCTGGGAGACTTCCCAGCAGATTGGCCTCAAATAGGAGGTGCAGTAATCATCCCAGTACTCCAATTCTATGAACAGCCAGAAAACCCTCCACAGCAAGTTGAACCTGTAAGTTCTGCAGAAGAGCCAGCTCAAGAAGTATCCCCGGATGAAGGATCCCCGGCAGGAGCAGAGCAAGAGGGCCCAGCCAATGGTAGACTTGCCAGTCCAAGAGAGAGGTTAAGGCAGTTTTACAACACGATCACATGTAGAACTGGTAGAGTAACTGAGAATGCAGACACTGACACCCCACCAACAACCGCACTACGCAGATCAGCACGTAGCACGAGAGGTAAACCCCCTGTTAGGTACACTCAGTAAGTAGTCAAACTGCTGAAAATGTAGATAGTTACCCCTGGGGTATTGTGTAATAAATTGAAATGTATTGAATTAATTGTGTATTTTCATGCATGTTTATCAATTTGTGCTTTACCTCATTAATTACTTTCTTATTCACCTAAGAACTGCATGGCTGAGGACTGTGTGCAGCCCAAAAACTCTTATTGTATATAATTGCGCTCCCTGGAGTGCCCTTTAGGTGTCCTCAGAAGAAAAACCTGTCTGGAGTGGCTCTAATGGAGGTCCAACATGGGATCTTCATGCCCTGCAGCCACCCCAGGGCCTACGTAGAGGGTTTAGGACAGGTCTCTCAAAACCACAAAGTACTCTATCTTGTGAGATGGACATCCTGTATGGGAACCTCACCATAGGAGACTTGAATTCTGAGGACGCTTTGCATTTGTTATTGTTATGTAACGTTTAAGATTGACGCCTCCCATAAAGGGAAGATTGTTAATGCATTGTTCATGTTATTATTGTTATTGTTTTATAAAATGTACTTCAGCCCGGGAGTGCTGAGTTTAACTAGGGGGGAATGTGGCGCCCAGCTGTGCTTGGTATCACAAATCCTAGAAGGGTGAATTGATGGATCCCTCCACAAGAGGCCCCCATAACCATTCACACATCTCCACCTTCCACCTCAGACCACCAGAGGGAGCCCGTTAGGGATAGATAAATAGGGAAGGTGGAGCCAGGCAGCAGTTAGTCTATTCTGGAGTCTGGAGACGACAGTCAGTCTAGACAGAGTCTAGTTCAGTCTGGTTTAGCAGTGAGTCTAGTACAGCCTGAGAAGAGTTACCTCAGAGGACAAAAGTCTGTTCCAGCTCCTGCAATTGCTATCCTGCAGTGGAGCTTATCCAGATCAAGACTCCGGGTAGCTCAGAGAGGTGAGCTTTAGGTGTGCCGGCGCCATAAGATCGGTGAAGCGCGGCAAGCTGCCGTTAGTGTGAGTAGCCTAGTGAGGGCCCGAGTAGGCCGAAGGCAAGGGGAGAGTTAGTACATAGGAAGCAGAGGAGCTTAATTGGCTCACCCCGAAGTAGTTACCGGACACCGGGTCCGAAGCTTACCGGGATCTCCACGACCCAGTAAGATAAACCGGAATCCCTGGAGAACTACAAGTCCCAGGACCGCTAAAGTGCTGATACGTAACAGAGCCAGGAGACACATAATAGGCCCCGTAAGTCGGGAGCGTGCACTCCAAGAAAAGGCCCTACCACAAGGTCAGCCAGCGAAGGACAGAGACAAAGTTAGGCCTAGCTCCAGGCAGGTCAGAAACTTACTACGCAGAGGCAAGTAACAGGAGGCCCAAAACCCGCTCATTGGGGAGGATCCTGACATGCACCCTTCACCCTACAGTGCTCCGGGACGTGCCTGAATTTCCATCAGTAAAAGGTACTGAAGTGACTATCGTGTCTGTCCCTGTTCTTGCTCAGATCCAGCTGGGTCTCGTCTGTCCTGCATACCCCGTCCTACACTGCCCTGAGGCCTAGCTCCACCTGTGGGGAGCTATACCATCCGGCTGCCTTATCATTGGCCTCAGTGGACTGCGCAGCGCTGGTGATCCTCACCAGAAGCCACAGGTGGCGTCACAAACTCTTTTATAAATTTAACAAATTATCCACCCTTTTTAAGGAGTGACCCCAGGGTACGGACCCGGGATCCGACAACTGCGACATCCCTAAAGGCCTGGGTACCGAGTCATCCCCCATTCTCCCCTGGGCGAGTCATCTCGATCGTGACAGCCAGACGTCTCCCCTGCAGCCCATCATCACCAAACAGCCACTAGAACTGGTAGCCTTGGACCACGTGAAGCTAGCCCCAAGCAGGTCAGGCTATGTCTACGCTCTAACCATAGTAGACCACTACTCCCGGTTCTTGGTAGTAGTGCCAGTAAAAGACCAGACGGCAACTAAAGTGTTCCAACAGCACTTTTGTCCCCCGCACGGTTACCCTGAACGAGTGCTTACCGTCCAAGGTCCAGCCTTTGAAACAGAGGTGTTCCAGGAATTCTGTAACTTGTACGGCTGCAAGAAAATAAGGACAACACTGTATCATCTCCAGACCAACGGGTTGTGCGAGAAGATGAAACAGGTGGAAATAGACCTGTTGAAGACGTTGCCCCTTGAAGAACGAAGCCTGTGGCCAGAGAATTTACCAGACTTAGTGGACCTATATAACCACATCCCGGTGAACTCCACCAACTGTACACCCGCTTACCTGATGAGAGCAAGACCTGGTGAGCTACCCATCGACTTAGACATGGGAGTCTTAGCACCAGAAACAACATCACCAGATGCGGATTGGGATACCGAGCGGCAGCAACAATACAGCAAGGTGCAAGAGTGTGTTGAAAAAAGTTTGTTCCAGGCAAGACAGAAGCAAGAGAAAACTTATAATCAGCATGCACCTGCGGTTCCCTTGTCACCTGGAGAACAGGTACTAAAGAGAAAGAGACGACTCCACAAACTAGATGACCATCTACACCGTCGTACCCTCAAATTACGACAACACCAAAGTGTGCCTCATCAGCAAAGATGGAGGGGAAACTTCAGTGGCAGCCTCAAGAGATCAATTGAAGATAAGTCCTGAACAGTTGAAACACAAAGAAGATCAAGACAGCCCTCAGCACACAGAAGAGGTGGAAGAAACGGTTCAGACCGTCCTCGGAGAATTTCCCCGGTCTTGGACGCAGGTGAACAAAGCAATTGTGGTACCGGTCCTGACCTTTCTCCAAGCAGCCTCACCAGAAGCTGCAGAGGCTCAAGAACATCTGGAAGACCAGTCGGCCCCAGAGACAGATGCTTCACCATCAGCAGATCAGGAGAATTCACCCTCTGCTAGCAGTGAACCTGTCGTACCCAGGGTGAGCCAAAGAATTCGTAGGAGATTACGCAGCTACCAGTGTTACCTCAAACTACCCGTAGTGTAATTCACACTGAATCCACCACTCCAGGGGTAGACACTAGGGACCAGGGTAGGACAATGACAACTAACGTACTACATAGATCGACCAGAAGTACAAAAGGTCAGCTCCCTGCCCACTGGAGGAACTAAAGTATAAGAGAATTAAAGCATATGTTGTATATAGTTGTAACCATTAAATAATCTTGGATATGTATATTTGTTGGATTTATGGACAATTGGGCCACAGGACTAGGTGTGGTCAGGACAATGTTGGATATAGTTACTAATAGGCCTAGAAAATAAACCGCAGGCGTGGCCGAAGAACAGGCCCACCGAAAGAGTTCCCCGAAGCCACGCCCAAGGACGATTCACAAAGTGCGTTGATGCGGTTCCCACCAGCCAAATTACAGTTACCAGGATTGTGGCATAAGGACTAAGCGCCGCAGTGACTGCTTTCAATTTTTGTTGGGTTTTTGTAACTTTTGACTTTTGTAACCTGTTTGTAATGTGAATTGTTATTGTTAATTGTTAATTTTAAAAGGTATCCTCAGTCCGGGAGTACTGAAGGTAAGTAGGGGGGAATGTGGCACCCCAGGGGTCCGGTTGCCACAGTGGCATTGCCTCCCTCACAAGAGGTGATTCCATGCCTGGAAGAAAGCAGGGGTCCCATAATCAGGTTTTACTAATCATGCAACACTTTCCTGGCTCCAGACCAGCAAGGGGAGTTCCTCCCCTTGGCAACTGGGATCTGGAGGCGGGGTTAGTTAGTCTTAGTGTGAGGAGTTGAAGTGAGGACGTTGAGGAGAGAGGAGCTGGGGAGTGGAGCTGCGCGGCAGCTCACCCCAGAAGAACCAGCAGAGAAGAACCGGACACGGGAGTCTGAGGTTGTGGGGCACTGAAGGCCCAGCAGCAGAAATCGGAGGGCAGGAGACTGCAGGTCTCCTGGCCCCATCAGACGCACGAAGGCTCAGCAGCACCGCAGGGCCCAGCACCGCCACGTGGGAGCGACGCACTAGCAAGGCCCGAGCTGCCTGCCATACGGGTGAGCACAGAAACGTTGCACTCAGGGACGAGGTGCCACCGCACAGCTACAAGCAGCAGGGCCAAAGAGTTTAGTGGAAAGGGAAGGCCTCCAACTTCACCTGGCAAGGAGGAGTCTTTACTTGCTTCCAGGCTGCCCGGACTTCCACTTCTAGCCAGTACCCTAGTCCCGGCTTGTCTAATCACCACCAGTAAAGATAAGAGGAAACCGCCATTAAGTTGTGGACTGATTATTGCTGCGCCATCAACCCCTGCACTACAACGCCCAGCATAACCCATAACATCTACACTGCCCTGGAGCTAAGCTCTACCTGTGGAGAGCCACACCATCCCTGCTGCAGCAACATCAGCTCCAGAGGACCTGCTCCGCAGCGGCGGCTCCCTTAGCCGCATACCACAGGTGGCGTCACAAACTTTATACAATCACTATAAATCCCCTATCAATAACCCCTTTTTATTGACCGTCCTGGGTCACGGACCGGGTCACCGCCACTGTGACATCCCCCAGCATCTACCGGCCTGGCACCGGGTACCCCACGGCCCAGGGGGCGCGTCACTTGACAAATGCGTAGAGGCCTTGTCTGCTATCCAAGACAGAATCTGCTCTCACTCTTCTGGCTTCCACAAACGTTTACGTTCCAGACCGGGAACTTTTTCCAGGAACATTGTGGATGCATCAAGCTTCTTCTGACCTGACACAGACAGAGTGCCTTCTCGCACACCACTGACAACACCAGTCCCTTAACAACAGGCTTTTTTGGCATTTTGTTTTTTATTGAAAGATTTTCAGGTGTTGATGGCACAAGCCAAGCTAGCTGTCACAGGCACAGCCAAAATAGTGAGTCAACCATGACACAGCCCATGGGGCTAATTTTTACAAATCCTATGCACATTGTGCAGTGGACAAACCAGGACAGTATTCCTACTCCAGCCTAACTACTATTTGTGATTGGAGGCCCTTGGGATGGTGGCTTCTTGCATCAACCATGACTCAGCCCATAGGGCTAATTTTCACAAACTGTATGCACATTGTGCAGTGCACAAATCTGGAATGTACAGTACTCCTACCAAACTAATATTTGTCATTGGGGGCCCTTACACAGGTTGTGCCACATTGTGACTGAGATAGGGATACATATTCAATAGAAATTTACACTGACTGTTGATGACCGACTGATGGCCCTATGAAAACTTGAATTGAGGGCCACAACTACTACAGTACTCCATCGTAGATAATGTTTGTCAAGGGAGGCCCTTGTCATGGAATCTTTCTGCACCTATGACACAGCCCCCAGTCCCAGGAGTAATTTTTGGAAATACGATGCACATTCTGCACTGGACCAAGTAGTACAGTATCAAGAAGTCTTCGCTTGGCTTGCTATATAATCTGGGGAATATTGACAATCAAAATCTCTAAGCCATTTGGAGAAGCTTCTCCAACCCATCCTGGGGGGGGCACCATATATCCTTTGTCCATTGACTTGCACAAGTGATGTATTTGAGCTCATCATCCAGTTGACTATTGCAGATTTATTTTTCCGGTTCACAGAGTTCAGCCATACCTGAGGATCGTAGGCCGCACTCACAGCTACCTTCTAGTACTCCATGTCTCTTGGGCATTTTCTCTGTAGTCTCTGCCCTTAAATGAGTTAAATAATAGTGAGGGCCCTTCAATATGAATAAGTGAGGGCACTCTCAAATGTACACAAGAGGCACCTCCAAAATTTCTAGAGGAGGGCACTTAAAAATGTATGTTACAGGGCCACACGAGGTCTCTCACAAAACTCAGCTTTCCTGCCTACTGCAGGCCCTATGAACATTTGAATTTAGGGCCGCAGTATCACATGATGGTGGAGGAGGAGGGTCAAGCCCAACGCTACAATGGGCACACTGTAAACTACTATGGAATATGTAATCCACTATCTGAGTGTCAATAATGGAGGGACCGCCCAAATGTCTAAGTAACTGCTGTCCCTCCAAAACGCCTGTTACAGAGCCACCTGGGGCCTCTCAGGTCAAAGATCAACATACCTACTGGTGCATTGTAGCTGTGCTTGTAAAGTGCTGGGGAATAGCGAACTAAAAATGATGTATGACAGAGGGACCTACAAAATGTAGGGCCCTCCCAATTGTAAAAGGCGATTGTAAAAAGCCACAACAGTATGTGTGAACAAAGGCTAAAAGGGATATTTTTTTGGTTTCTCTGGTTTATTTAGCCTTATATACAAGTGATTATGCAGCAAAAACTGTTTCTTAATCTTTTTGGCCTGTTAAATGCAATTTAGGTAGGGTTTGGTAGTTGTTCTTGTGTGTCTGTAAAAGTGGAGTAATACTGCGACAAACTTATTCTGAGAAACCATATGTGAGTCAGAAATGCTTGCAGGCATATTCTCCAGGCTCTTCCCATTCTGTTTCATCACTTTCCCATCCATTTCAGCCTTTTCCTCAGGCCCCCAGAACCCTTTGTAGGGTCCAGTAGAAAATTACTCACATTTCTCATTGACTTACATCATTGTACTCCTATTCGGAACAAATAAGCGATTATTACAAAGTACTGAGGATGATGAGGAAAAAGGCAATATGCTAAATGATTTTTTTTCAACAGTATTTACACAAGAATATCGCATGACAGAAAACATGATTAGTGTCTAAAAATCACTAAAGTTGACAAATCCCCGGGCCCAGATGGGATACACCCGCGAGTACTGCAGGAATTAAGTAACGTCATAGATAGACCATTATTTTTAATCTTTAAAGATTCCATAATAAAAGGGTCTGTACCACAGGACTGGCGTATAGCAAATGTGGTGCCAATATTCAAAAAGGGGACAAAAACTGAACTTGGAAATTATAGGCCAGTAAGCTTAACCTCTACTGTGGGTAAAATCCTGGAGGGTTTCCTAAGAGATGCTATACTAGAGTATCTGAGGAGGAATAACCTCATGACCCAATATCAACATGGGTTTACGAGGGACCGTTCCTGTCAAACTAATCTGATCAGCATTTATGAAGAGGTAAGTTCTGGACTGGACCAAGGAAAAGCAGTGGATGTTGTGTATATGGACTTTTCAAAAGCTTTTGATACAGTTCCACACAAAAAGTTGATATCTATGTGGGTTAAGAACTGGCTCAGTGATAGGAAACAAAGGGTGGTTATTAATGGAACACACTTAGACTGGGTCTCAGTTAACAGTGGGGTACCACAGGCGTCAGTATTGGGCCCGCTTCTTTTTAACATATTTATTAATGACCTTGTAGGGGGCATACAGAGTAGTATTTCAATATTTGTAGATGACACTAAACTATGCAGGGTAATCAATACAGAGGAGGACAATTTTATATTACAGGAGGATTTATGTAAACTAGAAGCTTGGGCTGATAAATGGCAAATGAGCTTTAATGGGGATAAATGTAAGGTAATGCACTTGGGCAGAGGAAATAAAATGTATAATTATATGCTTAATTGTAAAACACTGGGCAAAACTGTAACTGAAAGACCAGGGTGTATTGGTGTACGACAAGCTCACATTTGGTGGCCAGTGTCAGGCAGCTGCTGCAAAGGCAAATAAAATAATGGGATGCATTAAAAGAGGCATAGATGCTCACGAGAAGAACATAATTTTACCTCTATGCAAGTCAATAGTGCGACCACAATTAGAATACTGCTGCTGCTGCCGGCGCGCACAGCTTCCCGGGCACTGTGCTTAGGGCGCGCAATCCCTCCCTCTTAAAGGGGCCGCATGCGCCGTCCTAAGGAGTCCCCGGCCAATGGCCGGAGGACCTCTCATATAAAAGGCACCTCCTCCAAAATGGAGGTGCCCGTGCAAGGTTGTAGCTTTGTGTCCTAAACTCTGCTTCAGCCCTCAGGTCCCGCTGCTAGCCTGACTACCAGTCCAGTCCGCCAAGCCTGACTACCAGTCCAGTCCGCCAGCCTGACTACCAGTCCAGTCTGCCAGCCTGACTACCAGTCCAGTCCACCAGCCTGACTACCAGTACAGTCCGCCAGCCTGATTACCAGTCTTGTCCGCCAGCCTGACTACCAGTCCAGTCCGCCAGCCTGACTAGCTGTCTCCACCTGCCAAGTGTACTCTCCAGCCCGACGGTCTGCCTACGATCCAAACCCGCCAGTCTGTCTATGGGCCTGGCTTGCCTGCCTACCCAGAGAATGTACCAGTTACCTGCCGTACCTATCTGTCAGCCTATCTGGAGGCTCCTACCAGTTACCTGCCGTGCCTATCAGTCAACCTACCTGGAGGCTCCTGTCAGTTACCTGCCGTGCCTACCCGGTGGCTCCTGCCAGTTACCCGTGGAAGTCACCTGCTCTCATACAAGGACAAGCCCAGAGTAGCACCTGGTCTCCCTGCTCGGCCCTTCCCTAGTTCACGGAGTCGATTGAGCCGCCGTTCAACCTTTGTCAGTCTGAGTTGATACCTAGTTACGCCCCTCTGGTCCCTCCTTGCACCGCAGCACAGAGGTTCCACCACCCGGATCCGTAACAATGAGTGATTCACTACTAAAATTTAAGAAGGGCATGGATGCCTTTCTTGAAAATAATAATATTAAAGGGTATAGATACTAGATTCCTTGATAGGGCATTGATCCAGGGAACTAGTCTGATTGTGCTATGGAGTCAAGAAGGAATTTTTTTCCCCAATGTGGAGCTTAGTGTTTGCCACATGGGTTTTTTTGCCTTCCTCTGGATCAACATGTTAGGCTATAAGCTGAACTAGATCCACTTATCCTTCTTTCAACCTTAAAAAAAACTATTACTCGTTACGAGTATAGCGATTACGAATATTATGGTACTCGCTCATCGCTAATAATAGATAATGTTACGCACACACCCAGACTGACTGGCGTGAGCGTGGTTAGTGATCCCACTGGACCATGAACCGAGGAGTGCCTGGAGGGTCGTGACTAAGTATCAACTCGGTCCGACCAAGGTCGCACGGCGGCTCAGTTGACTCCGTGAACCAAGGAGGAACCGAGCAGAGGGACCAGGTGCTACTCCAGGTCAGACCCCGGTCACAGCTGTTGACCCACACCGGGGAATGCAGGAACAGGCAGGTTAGGCTGGCATACAGACAGGTGGGTACTGGCAGGCACGGCTGGTATGCAGACAGGTGGGTACTGGCAGGTAGGAATGCATGCAGGATAGGGACCAGTACAGACTGGGATACAGGAACAGAGCCGCAGGTTCGGTAGACAAACAGAGCAGAGCTAAACCCGCAGGTGCGGTAAACAAGCAGAGCAGAGCAAAACCCGCAGGTGCGGTAGACAAGCGGAGCAGAGCAAAACCCGCAGGTGCGGTAGACAAGCAGAGCAGAGCAAAACAAGCAGGGGCAGTAGACAAGCGGAGCAGAGCAAAACCCGCAGGTGAGGTAGACAAGCAGAGCAGAGCAAAAGCCGCAGGTGCGGTAGACAAGCAGAGCAGAGCAAAACCCGCAGGTGCGGTAGACAAGCAGAGCAGAGCAAAACCCGCAGGTGCGGTAGACAAGTAGAGCAGAGCAAAACCCGCAGGTGCAGTAGACAAGCAGAGCAGAGCAAAACCCACAGGTGCGGTAGACAAGCAGAGCAGAGCAAAACCCGCAGGTGCAGTAGACAAGCAGAGCAGAGAAAAACCCGCAGGTGCAGTAGACAAGCAGAGCAGAGCAAAACCCGCAGGTGCAGTAGACAAGCAGAGCAGAGCAAAACCCGCAAGTGCGGTAGACAAGCAGAGCAAATGCACTCAAGGTACTTACAATGAAGTAGCGAGTGGACACTAAACTCACAAACAGAAGTACAGAGAAAATGAGTTGGAGTTAGGAGCAGGTTCAGACACAGAGACAAACAAGTAATAGGCTAGGACACTGTTCAGACAGGAACTGAACCAGGAACAAGATACAGGACCGAACCTGGGAACTCAGCCCCCCAGGGTGGCGGAAATAGACTAGAAGTCACAGATAGAGGTAATGGGCCTGGGTATACAGCCCCCAGGGTGGTGGAACAGACAAGATACAGGACAGGACCTGGCAACTCAGTTGCACAGAACACACTGAAAGAAAGTGTTGCTCAGGCACCTCCTACTGGGTGGAGGGGGTTTAAGTATCCAGTGACTCACAGCAATAGGCTGGGGACGCATTAGGACTGTGCACACAGTAACTATAAGAAACAGGAAATAACCGCGCCGCCGCCCTAAGCAATCAGACAAGAGACATGCACACAGCAGGTATGGGAGCAAAGTGTGCAGCCTGGACTGAGAGGTAAGATGGCGGTATTGCATGTTGGGTGGTGGTAAGCCATGCCAGTACGCCGCCAGGGATGTTACAGATAATGAATAGTTATGAGCAAGCACTAAAATTCCTGTAATGCTCGGGTGCTCGAACTGAGTAACGAGTACAATGTAAGTCAATGGGAAACTCGAGCATTTTTCCGGCAGTGTCCCCCGAAGGTCTGGAGGGGGCCTAAAAATTGGTCATATCGATGGAAACAGTGCTGAAATGACATCGAAATTGCATGGGGAAGACCCCTGGAAGCATCTCTGAATCCCAGGTCACTGCTGTGAACAATGAGGCAAAATAAATAACCAAAAATAAAAATGCTCCTCCACACCCTGGGCTGAGTGTTTTTGATACGTTTTTGCACTTTTGCATTGCTCTCAACGCTGAAAAATACATTCACCAGTAAATGTAATTTTGACATTTTACTACCTTATCTGGCAATGTGGTGTGTGAGACATGATCAGACACATCCTGTTTCATTTACGAAAGAGGGACTCTGAAAGTCATAAAGCCTATATTTACATGGCCATCAGGCAGCCCTTACTATTGTTAGAGAGCCATCAATCTGCTACCTGCCATTGTTCCTGCAACATAACGTATCCATCTGAGGTGGTCAAATTTTATTTTTCATATATATTCTGTAAAGTTTGAAACTTGGAGTGCCAGCAGGTGGCCCTCTCAATTTATAGAGTGCTAGCAGGCGGCCTCCTCTATTTTTAAAGGGCCAGCAGGCATCTTAGGGACAGATGAGATCAAGATAGAGCTTTTTGGTAATACACATAATTCAACTGTTTACTGAAATGCAATGAGGCCTACAAATAAAATAACACAGTACTTACAGTCAAATATGGTGGAGGTTCAAAGATATTTATGGATTGCCTTTCTGCCTCTGGCACAGGGTGCCTTGACTGTGTGCAAGGAATCATGAAATGTGAAGATTCCTAAAGGATTTTGGGTCGCAATGTAGTTCCCACTGTCATAAAGCTTGCTTGCATCCCAGGTCATGGGTCTTCTAGCAGGACAGTGACCCTAAACATACTCCAAAAAGCACCCAGAAATGGATGGAAACAAAGCACTTGAGAGTTCTGAAGTGGTATTTTCAGCTCCAGTAGCGTCAAGTCTCTCACCACTACCTCTTACATTCAGAAGCTACAGACAAACAGCGAATGGACACATTATATCAGGAATTTTTTTCAACTTTGATTAATTTCTGAGTAAAAATAAAAGTGGTGGTCAGGCTGATAGTTTTGCTGCCCTTGCTGATGCTGGCATGGCAGATTTTGAAAATTGCCTTTTTTGGGTTAACTGTACAGTTTTTAAAAATGAGCCAGACTCGGGAAGACCTAACAGTTGGACTGGCAACTTCCCTCATATTGGTGTTTTGGGGAACGGTTGCCTACCTTGTGTCTGTGGCCACCTCCCTGCCTGTTGTGATGCTACAACTCACGCCCCCTCTGTTCTGCTGTCCTGGCTATGCATGTCAACTTGCAAGGTTGGGTCAGTGACTTCATAGTCCACCACCTCATCTTCCACGTATGCACCCTGGGCCTCCTCCTGACTTGCTTGCAACTGTGTCTCATCATCCTCCACCTCTTGCGACAGTAATTGCACTTTCCTTATGTCACCTTCGTGTGACCGTGGCTGCTCAAATATTTGGGCATCGCTACATGCTACCTCCTCATGCCCAGTTGAAGCGGACTGAGCGAGAGGCCAGAATCTATAAATGGAAATGTGAACAGCTCTTCGGAGTGTCCAAGTGTGGGATCAGTTGTCTCCAGGCACTCGGCATGGTGGGAGGAAGGAGGATCAGGGTGAGGAATATGTGGTCCAGACTCACGGCTACTAAGACTGGGCATGTGGAAGACAGGGTGGTGGTGGTGGCAAGCCGACTGGAAACATTATCTGCTATCCAACCAACAACCTTTTCACACTCATCTGGCTTCAAGAGTGGTATTCCGCGGCCCCCTAGAAAGTGGGACAGGAAGCTAGGTTGACATCATGTGGGTGCTTGCTGCGCTCCCTCGCAGGCATAGTTTCATCTTGCCCATGGCCTCAGCTTCTGCGTGCACTATCAGCAGCGCATCCACTTCCCAGTCCTTACCACGCACCTTGCCCATTTTAAATGGAGTATAATATTTTGCAGCCTGCAAAAATATGTCCGCTTTATAACCGCAGTAATATTTGATCACTTCTGATGACCATTTTTTGTTTTGCAGTGACGGTATAGAGATGCTGTTGGTCAGTGACTAAGTGTGGATATGTTTTGAACACACAACTAGCAGACTTTAAATGGAGTATAATATTTGTCAGCTTCCAAAAAAATTCAGGATTAATACTGTAGTAATGTTTGACCACCTTTTCTGCTTGTACAATACAGCAATGATATACAAATCAACCAAATCTGGCTCTATGCTGCTAACAAGCAAATGGAGCTGTAAAAATGATGTATTATATTGCTTTTCACCAAAATTATCAGCATTAAGAGCTAAAGGAATATTATTAGCCCTAGCTCTCCACAAACTCTGCCTAACTACTGCTATCAGCAGGATTAATTTTTATCAGAATGAGCCCTTACAAGGACTGTTAGTATAGATTAATAATAGTGGTGTGGAATCCCTGTTTAAAATAAGCGCAAATTCTCTCCCTCGCTCAGCTGCAGCTCTCCCTACTCTGCCTGTTTGACCGGTAGACTGTGATGATAAGAGCCTAAGGCTACCAACCATAAAGAGTAGTATAGAGCAGGGTAGTAGGTAATAATATAAAAATTAACCTTTATTGATATATTATATTCAAAAACAGCAAAAGGCTCAAAAAAGGACAACAACAAAAAAAAATAATAATAATTGACAACACATTTGAAACCAGTGGTCACCCGGAGGGTAACACAGCAATATAAATATAAGAAAGGAACGATCTCACCATTCGTTGGAGTACAGTCCCAACTGAAATCCGGATAGATTCAATATATACCGGAGTTTTATCCAAAGGATGTAATCCGTGGCAATCCATGGTGGAGATATAGTAAACTGTGCATAAGGTGGCTGGGTAGAACAGTGGTGTTTAAATATATCAGACGCACTGGAAATGACGCAGCACACCACTACAACACCTTATGTGGTGCCAATTCTCTGATGTATTTAAGCACCACTGTTCTGCCCAGCCACCTTCTGCACATTTTACCTCATGATAGAGGAAACATACAGTTGGCCCCAGCCATTGTGGCTCTCTTCCCCTCACCCCCTCGATGAGTCGTTTGACGAAACGCGTAGGGAGTGAGAGCATTAACGGGCATGTGCAATAGATTCCCCCGTATTATATGAGATTTCATTTGGGGTATTGTGTGGATATTTTAATTTTCAACCCCCCTCCCTTTTTTTCTGTATTTCCACCACAGATAGCATTCCTTGGATAAAACTCCGGTATATATGGAATCTATCCGGATTTCAGTTGGGACTGTACTCCAACGAATGGTGAGATCGTTCCTTTCTCATATATCATTCAGGAACGAATCATAGAACAAATTAGTTAAAAGTTGTTTATTTGTCAACAAGTTTCAGAGTCAAATCTGACTCCTTTCTCAGGACAACCACATGTGAAAGCGTCCAAGTCAGTGGTACTTGTCGGCTGGACACGAGACTGCGACTCTTGTGTCCAGCCAACAGGTACCACTGACCTGGACGCTGGACTGGAGTCCGGTGAATCGATCTGCTCATCTCCCAACTGTCCCCGATACAGTGGACAGTCCCGAATTTGCGTCTACGTCCTGCAGTCTCTGCACCAGCAGCTTTAGATTAGTCAGGGCTGGTGCAACGTCATGTGTGCATCATGTTCATCTGTAGTAAGGACCTGTGGATTTATTTTTTGTTCATTCATCTGCTGTCAGAGCCGCCAGAACTTTCTCAACTTCATGTAGCATCACTGTACGACATTGTCTTTTTGGTGTCTATAAGGCTGTGCTGACATGTACCATAAATACTGTGTTTTCTGCTTTCTGCAGGTGTCGGCACCAAACTACGCAATAACAATCTTCTCTGATTATTGCATTTCTGCTACATTTTTTTATGCCTTTTCCCCCTTATTTGATGCGTTTTCGGTGCATATGTGAAGCCGCGTTTTCAGTGCTTTTTAAAGTACAAAAATGCGTTTTATTTACCTGCATTTTTTTAGGCTCCACAAAGAAGCCTCCGGAGAAAAAAACACCAAAACCTCAGAGAGTCTTTAAACGCATAGGGAGCGCAGTTTTCATGAAATCACATCCACTTTAACTGGACAGTTAAACATTGCAGCATTTCTGTGCAAAAAGATCAGGAGAAAAAATGCAGCATTTACACTGCAAGTGAACACGGTACAGTCTAAGGCTATGTGTGCATGTTCAGGATTTGTAAAAAAGGAAAAAAGATTTTTCTGATGTCATTTCCTTTCCCAACCCCTCTTTTTCATTCTCCATTTTGCAAGTCAAAATGCCCCATCCAGAACAGCCTATGCGTCTCCGCAGGCCATATACCTGTTATTAATCAGCGATCTCAATATCCTTCGTCTGCACAGAGAGCAGGTAAGATAAATGTAGGTAATTAAGAATGTACGTTATGTTGTTTTTTTTTTTGTACCTAAGAATTTATTAATTTTATTTTTTTCAGATATCCAAAGAAATTTATCTCCTTTTGCAGCATTCCTGTACTCGCGTTTGACCGGCTGCTCAACCTTTTAGCATCCCAGCTGGACTATACCGACACCGTAATGAGAAGGGCCATCACCTTGCGGTAAGTAAAAATAAAAATATGAGGGGCGTTCATTAAATATTTCCACTGGCACAGTTATTATTCCTTCTCTACATAGGTGCCACATAGGGACACACACTTCTCCCATCTCTTTAAGCAACTGTAAACAACTCGCTTGTAGAAGTCGACAGGTTGCTCCAAAAGCCACTCTCTGACTTCAGAAATAGTCTCATAATCAGAAAAATGCTTGCTCTTCAAAAATAACTTTATTTTTGGAAAGAGGTGCAAGTCCGATGGTGCGAGGTCGGATGAATAAGGGGGATGCGGTAGAATTTCAAAGCCACAGGAGAATGCTTCTATTTGGGCAACACGTGAGTTGTGAACTGGTGCATTGTCTTGCAGAAGGCAGACACCTTTGGTGAGTATATCATGTCTCTTGGTTTTGATGACCTCCCGCAATACCCGCAGAAGTGAAGCATTGTTTGCCCCAGTGATCATGGTACCCTTTGCTAGGAAATCCATCAATACTACTTCGTGATGGTCCCAAAATACCGTGAGCATGACCATGCCTGCCGAGGGTTGGGCACCGCCTTCTTTGGAGGTGGTGAGTCATGATGCTTCCATTGCAGTGATGGACCCAGCTTTCATCCTGTTTGATCTGTCTGTTGAAAAAGTCCTCCTGGTTTCCATGGCACATCGTCAATAGTGCCTGAGAGCATTCGACTCATTCCTGCTTCTGGAAAGATGTGAGCAGCTGGGGAACCCAGCGAGCGGATACCTTATGCATGTGAAGATGGACTTGGATGATTTTTTCCACGGACCCCACACTAATCTTGACATTTTGGGCTTTGTTGCGAATGGTTACGCGGTGATATTCCAAAATGGCAATCTCCACTTGGTGGATGGTGTGTTCATCAATAGCAGGGTGGGGTCGTCCTAGAATTGGAGCTGTTTGCATCAAAGTCCGACCACATTTCAGTTGACGATGCCAGTTCTTGACTACATCATATGATGGGGAATCATCACCATAAACCTCTTTCAACTCATCAAACGTCTCCTTTGGTCTGCGGCCATTCAAGTAAAGGAACTTGATGACTGCTCTGTACTCCACTGGGTCCATTATCAAACCTCACACCACTTCAGCACCTGTAAAATCAAGACCGTTATCAGTTCTGAGTTGCAAATTGGCACGTAACTTATATCATTACACATGTGAAGTTTCAGCGTCCTGTGATAAATAGAAATGGGTCAGGGGAAATCTTTAATGAATGCCCCTCGTATATCTAGATATATTTTATCGCTACCTTGTTTACATTTCTTTTGGGATCAGGTATTTGTCAATGCAGTGATATCCATTTTTTTTTAATGTGGCAAAAGCTCTGCTGTGAATAGCAGTAGCGAACATCTCTTTTGAATAGCGGCCACCGGCCTCTGTTCAGAGGAGGGTCTTCATGTGCAGTAAGAGGGGTCATCATAGACTGTAAGCTTGCAAGCAGGGCCCTCACTCCTTTCGATATGAGATATGCTTATTCTGTATTGTCTGTATAAGTCCCCCCTAAAATTGTAAAGTGCTGCGGAATATGTTGGCGCTATAAAAATAAAAATTATTATTATTATGATGTGATACCACCACTGTTATGACAATGCATTGGTGCCCCATCATCACGTCATTGGTGCACTGATGGGTGGCTGCAAGAGTGCGCTTCCAGCCGCCACATGTTAAATCCCGCTGTCACATTTAACTGTAGCAATTACCTGCATCTGATGAGATATCAGTCATTTCATATTTTTTTTTTGGGGGGGGGGATTTTTAATAAGAAAAGAGGTAATCTACATATGCTCTTAATATAATAATGTTGTCTTGTATTCCTTTTTTTTGGTGCGTTTCAAATCATCTTAATTTTCCTTTGTAGATTTCTGGCCACAGGAGAGAGCTATACATCCCTGCACCTCCAATTTAGGGTTGGTAAATCCACCAATAAGATCATGCTTCTTTAATTATAAGAAGTATTTTTCTGGTGTCCTGATGGCGGTGGCTGATGCACATTACAAATTTGTTGCCATTGACGTTGGTGCTTCTGGCAGTACTGGGGGACTCTCGGGTGTTGTGATCATCACAGATTAGGCTGCAAATTCTTCTAGAAATCGGAATGCTCCCAGCCCCAAGACCTTTGCTGGGCTCCACACATCCAGTTCCCTTTGTGATTGTATTGGATGAGGCATTTCCCTTAATGACCAACCTGCTGCGCCCATACCCAAGAAGGGGACTGAATGCCCGCTGGAGGATTTTTAATTATCAGCTGAGTCGTGCACACAGATATGTGGAATACACCTTTGGAATCATGTGTAGTCAGTGGAGGATCTTTCACATAGCCATCCAGTTGGATACAGAAACCGTTGACACTGTCATTAAGGCATGCTGTGTACTCCACAACTATGCTCATGAGTACAGCACTGAGCTAGATGAGGAGCCGGAGCGACCAGATTTACTTCCAGTGGTCAACTTGGCCCCGGGAAGGCCATCCAACTCTGGTGTCTGGGTGCGAGAAACCTTCACTCACTATTTCATTAGTCCATAAGCTGTCGTGCACTGGCATTACTCCTGTGTTGGTGATGTGCAGCCTGACCAGCAGAAAAGATTGGATCCTGATTGAAAAAAAGAAGATAACTAAGAAAAGTGTTGTTTCTGTTTCCTAATATTTTTGCAAATATTTTTTTCTCCATAATAAACCTCAATTTGTTTGATTTTCATTGACAGTCTCCAGCAGTTTCTAAACTATGGCCTTCTCCATGGTTTTCTGGTCAATCTACAACTCACAACTCAATGTAAGTCTATGACAGCCACAACAAGGCTAGAACATGGCTATCATACACTTACTTTGTGACCGTTACCTCTGATTATGCTCAGTCAGAAGTAGTGGTCACAAGCTGGCGTTGCAGTCCGTGATAGGCCCCAGAAAATGATGTTTCACACGTCCTGATATTTCAGGTATCTCAAATAAACCGTACCTGAGATATCCGTGTGGAGCTGTGTTGCATACGTGTGCATCACTATCACATGTAACGGTGCCTCTGAATCTGCGGTAAAGTTAGCTCTCTTCCCAAGTACTGGGTGCTGAAGGAATCACTCTCCATTTTCCCCTTCTTGTGCTGTGTTCAGTGCTAGCAAGGGACAATGTGGAGAGTACAATTCATCCCGTTTTTTATAAACCGTGTACAATATGAAAAAAAAAAATGACAATCACCTGGTTAGAGGCGACCACACCCATTCATGAGCACAGTCATGCAGTGTGGGAAAGACTAAGTGCAACACGAAGGGATGAGGGGAAGGAAGCCCAGACATTAGGGAAAGGGGGAGTAGAGACTCCTAGGCAGATCTAATAACACCCTGCCTCCCCTATAGTCCCTATATTGTTTCCACACCAATCACCGAGCAGTAAACCTAAGCCCTGTATATCCCTAGAGCTAGGCCCTGGATAGGGAAGGGAGGGATGAGCACTGGTCAGTCCCCACTCTAAACTAAAGACAACCCACTCTAAACTATAGACAGCAAGGGAGAAAAACAAAGGGGGAGAAACTTAGCTTAAGCAGACTCCAGAGAGATAATGTAGCACCCCGAGGGTTCAGTTTCTACAGGGGTATTGCACCTCAACCAGAGGTGTGATATTCCACTCCCGGGTAAGGATGGAGTATGGACCAGGGCTCAGTTAGCTGCATACACACACTCACCCCAATTCCAGGGGACAGCTCAACGGTGCTCCATTTATATATATATGCAGGCACAACTGACCATGTCCCTGGCTGGAGTGGGGAGGGGGGAGAGAACCCAGTGATGTAGGAGCAGAAGGGGACAGTTTCTGGAGCATAGGAAGGAACTCATTGGGTGCTGGTCACCTGGGCTCACACAGAGAAGCAGATAAAAGGTGGGAGCCATCTTTAGTCAGTGGTCAGAGAAGTAGTTCAGCCAGAGAGAGTTGACAGGGAGCTGTGGCTCAGCCTGAGCTCAGCCCCATGAGACAGTCCTAGGGTGAAGGCCGGAGCCAGAGAGGAGAAGAGAAGAAGGAGAAGGAAGGAAAGAGGAGAGCCAGAGGAGTAGAAAGGCTCCAGAAACAAGAAGGCAGAATGGTCCCTAAGAACCCACGAGATATCGGGTGAAGGGTAAGGCAGAATAAGGGTACCAGATTCCCAAGTTGGTGGAGGTAAATCATCCCTCAGCCAAAGACCGAAGGTCATGATAATCTGTTGGTGCGACCCCCTGCCAAACCTGCTTGGAAGGCACCATATAGGATAGCGGGAAACGGGGCCCATGTTTGCCCACATAGATCCGCGGCAGCTGAACAGAAGTTTGGTCACTGCTGGGGCACGAGAGGCCAGAGAAAGGACAGAAGGGGGTCCTGTGCCATACTCCTGAATTGCCTGGGGGTTGACCGAGCCCCTCACCTGGTGGACGCAGCACGGCTTGGGCAGTCATTTCCAGTAGAAGTGACTCGGATAACAACTGTGAGTAAAAGACCCTGGACTGCATCACTGACTCTGTGTGATTTATGCTGCGCCTGCACCATCACCCCCAGCATCCCATTACACTGCCCTGAGACTATACTCTTCCCGTGGGGAGTTGCCCTATCCCTCTGCTGCACACCAACACCAGCCTCAGTGGTCTGCCCTGCAGCGGCGGTCATCCCTGACCGCAATCCACGGGTGGTGTAGTCAGACATTTAAAATACAACAAACAGACTACCACAGCATTTGGTCTGACCACCCTGAGCCACGGGATCGGGTTGCCACTACTACCCCCAACATTACACCAGAAGGCCTGGTTCCGGGTACCCCACGGCGAGTCAATAACACCAAACATCCTCCAAGGGCACCAGAGAGGAAGTAAGCTGACTGCTATACCTCCAAGCCTTCACAAGGGAAAATGTGAATATCACTGGCAACTCCCTGAAGCAAACTGAGAGTTTATAAATACCCAGGCCAAGGTGTGTCAATCAGAGCAGGAGGAAGGTTGCCACTGGATCCAAAAGTCAGAAGGATTAAGAAGGTGTCTGCAATGCCAAACACAGCTGTCTACAAATACTAGTCCTGCTCTGGTCCCGCTGCTGCTTGTCTTTGTTGCCAGAACATGCTGCATCCCAAATTGGAGGAAACTGCTCCACCTGAAATGTATAATGTAATATCATTACATACCATTTTTTAACAGAAAAAAATAAATAAATAAATAAATAAAAAATAAATATACGAGTTATTTATATATATATATATATATATATATATATATATATATATATATATATACACAGATACAACCCCTGGCAAAAATTATGGAATCACTGGGCTCGGAGGATGTTCATTCAGTTGTTTAATGTTGTTGAAAAAAGCAGATCACAGACATGGCACAAAACTAAAGTCATTTCAAATGGCAACTTTAGGGCTTTAAGAAACGCAAAAAGAAATCAAGATTAAAAATGTGGTACTCAGTAAGGGTAATTTTGTTCAGACCAAGCAGAGAGAAAAAAATTATGGAATCTCTCAATTCTAAGGAAAAAATTATAGAATCACCCTGTAAATTTTCACTAACACTTGCATCAAATTAGATCTGCTCGTTAATCTGCATCTAAAAAGGAGTGATCACACCTTGGAGAGCTGTTGCACCAAGTGGACTGACATGAATCATGGCTCCAAGGCGAGAGATGTCAATTGAAACAAAGGAGTGGATTATCAAACTCTTAAAAGAAGGTAAATCATCACGCATTGTTGCAAAAGATGTTGGTTGTTCACAGTCTGCTGTGTCTAAAATCTGGACCAAATACAAACAACAAGGGAAGGTTATTAAAGGCAAACATACTGGTAGACCAAGGAAGACATCAAAGCGTTAAGACCGGAAACTTAAAGCAATATGTCTCCAAAACAGGAAATGCACAACAAAACAAATGAGGAACGAATGGGAGGAAACTGGAGTCAATGTCTGTGACCGAACTGTAAGAAACTGCCTAAAGGAAATGGGATTTACATACAGAAAAGCTAAACATTAGCCATCATTAACACCTAAACAGAAAAAAACAAGGTTACAATGGGCTAAGGAAAAGCAATCGTGGACTGTGGATGACTGGATGAAAGTCATATTCAGTGATGAATCGTGAATCTGCATTGGGCAAGGTGATGATGCTGGAACTTTTGTTTGGTGCCGTTACAATGAGATTTATAAAGATGACTGCATGAAGAGAACATGCAAATTTCCACATTCATTGATGATATGGGGCTGCATGTCATGTAAAGGCACTGTGGAGATGGCTGTCATTACATCTTCTATAAATGCCCAAGTTTACATTGATATTTTGGACAGTTTTCTTATCCCATCAATAGAAAGGATGTTTGGGGATGATGACATAATTTTTCAAGATGATAATGCATCCTGCCATAGAGCAAAAACTGTGAAAACATTCCTTGAAAGAAGACATATAAGGTCAATGTCATGTCCTGAAAATAGTCCGCATCTCAATCCAATTGAAAATCTTCGGTGGAAGTTGAAGAAAATGGTCCATGACAAGGCTCCAACCTGCAAAGCTGATCTGGCAACAGCAATCAGAGAAAGTTGGAGCCAGATTGATGAAGAGTACTGTTTGTCACTCATTAAGTCCATGCCTCAGAGACTGCAATCTGTTATTAAAGTCAGAGGTGGTGCAATAAAATACTAGTGATATATTGGAGTGTTCTTTTGTGTTTTGTTTTTCATGATTCCACAATTTTTTCCTCAGAATTGAGTGATTCCACAATTTTTTCCCTCTGCTTGGTCTGAAAAAAATTACCCTTACTGAGTACCACATTTTTAATATTGATTTCTTTTAGTGTTTCTTAAAGCCCTAAAGTTGCCATTTGAAATGACTTTAGTTTTGTGCCATGTCTGAGATCGGATTTTTTTCAACAACATTAAACAACTGAATGAACATCCTCCGAGCCCAGTGATTCCATATATTTTGCCAGGGGTTTATATAGGCATGTGTGTAGAAATACACATACACATATGGTTAACAGCCTATGTAGAATCTTTCACCAAATGAACCTACATATGCTGTAACAAAACAGCAACTAACATGAATCTGCGTGTACCTGTTCATTACAATATACTGTACATATAAAAAAATTTATGTGGGCTCCCACGTGATTTTCATACCCTGCAGAAGGAAAGCAGACGGTTGAGGGCTGATGTTATTCTCTGGGAAGTAGCCAATATTCATGGCCCCTCCCCTTTCCTATGGCTATTAATATCAGCCCACAGCTGTTTTCTTAGCCTTTACTGATTACTTTACCTGGGGACACCAGAAAAAAATTGACGTGGGGTCCCCCTATGAATTGTAGAAAGCAAAAGCTAGCTGCTTAGCCTTTCCTGGCTACTTTACAGGGGGACCCCAGAAAAAAAGTGACGTGGGGTCCCCTTATAAACTGTAACCAGCTAAGGTTAGGCAGACAGCTGCGAGCTGATATTAATAGCCTAGAAATGGGCCATGATTATTGGCCCCTTCCCAGACTATAATATCAGCTCTCAGCTGCCCCAGACATGGCGCATCAATTTGGTGCACCAAATCTGGCACTTAGCCTTGCTCTTTCCACTGCCATGTAGCGGGGGCGAGTGGGGTAATAGTGTTGGGGTGCATGTCAGCCTCGGCTGGCATGAAGCCCAGGTTAGTAATGGAGCGGCAAACAGTTAAAAAAAAACAAGACCCAGAAAAAAATCCTTTATTTGAAATAAACACACCATTTTTTAATATGATTCTTAATTGACCAAAAATCATACTTACCTAAAGCCTAATCCCCGATTCCCTCGTCACCTGTAAGAAAATAAAAAACAACAAAAATACTCACCTCTCAGATGTTCCCATGCAGATCCCACATGAACAGCAGTCACAATGGGAGATGTGACTGCTGTTCATGACAGGAGGCTACACACTGCCAGAAATGTGATTGCTCCCGGCAGTGTGTAGCGCTGAACTTCCGGGAATGATTTCACGGAAGTTTAATCAGCTAATCAGCTCCAGGGAACCCATTTGCTTCACGGCTGCACAGTGAGAATTTTCTCACGAAGCGCCGGTGCCGTAAATGAGGTTACTTGAGCAGATCAGCTAACTGAACTCCGGTGAATTTTGTGCTTCACTGACCAGAACGGTTTACATTCCCGTCAGTGTATCGCCGGCAGCCGTTCAGAGAGGTCACATCTAATGTGGCTGCTCTAAACATTAGATCTGCGTGGGACACTCGATTTTGGACTACAGGGTAGAGGTAAGGGATATGGTGGTTTATTATTTTTTATATATTACAGGGGACAATGGCTTTGGGGATTAGATGTAAGGTGAGTAAATGGTGTTTTTTATTTTTATTTTTTTCAGGGGACGAGGCCACAGGGACTTGTGAGTAAAACTTTTTTAAATACATTTCATTTATTTGTTTCTATGAACTTTAAAACAAGAGCAGGCTGATGTGAACTTCTGCTCCCATCTAGCTGCTCCTGCTCTCACTGTAGCAGCGGCAACAGACGTAGGCTGATGGCAGTCATAGTCTCTCATCAACCCACGTCTGGATGCAATTCCTGTCATGGACACACACACGGACACACACACACACACACTTACCAGCTCAAGGAGTCGGGGGACATTGATCCCCATGCACCGGCACCACTCAGGAGCAGGGTTCGCCATACCGGATAATCTTGCTGGGATAATGGGGAGCTGACGCACCCCCTGGGCCGTGGGGTACTCGGCAGCCGGGCCTCTGTGTATGCCGGTGGGGGATATCACGGTGGCTGGCCCGGTCCGTGACCCAGGGCGGTCAGTGAAAAGGGGGAGAGATTTATAGGGGATTTGGAAAGTTCGTGACGCCACCTGTGGATTGCCGCTAAAGGTTGCCACCACTGTGGAGCAGTCCTCTGGAGCTGGTATTACGTCAGCAGGGATGGTGTGGCTCTCCACATGTAGAGCTAGCTCCAGTGCAGTGTAGGATGTGTAAGTTGCGCTGGGCATTGTAGTGCCGGGAGGGAGAGCTGGCGCGGATGAAAGAAGGGAAGAAAGCAGTGCGGTGCAGTCATTCGAGTTTTTACTCACAGTTCTTATGACAGTTCCACTGGTTCACTGTACAGGTGTCAGCCTCCCACGTCGCACTGCGTTCACCAGGCAGGGGTTCAGCACTTCCTCAGGCAGAATAGGAGCACCTGACGGAACCCCACTTTCTTGTGTTCCTAGCTAGACCGTCTTCACGCTGGGTCTTTCTCCCTCCTGCCCTGTGCTTTCCACTCTCAATCCCGCTCGGGTACTCTGAAGTCCCTCCTGTCACGTTGGAGTTCCCGGACCTGCTTGACCCCCACGGGGATTAGAATGATGCTTCGGCAACTGACTATATAAGCCAGAAGCCTCCGGTTTTCCCAGCCGAGACCTGGAGTAACACGGCTAGACCAGGGGCCGGTCCCCTTCTTGCAGCCTACGATCCCTCTGTCTTCTAACAGATTCGGGGCGTACGGGTGCCGTCTCTCACTCGCCGTGCCCCATAGGATCCCTTCTGTAGATCAGAGCCTACTCCTCTGCTCCCCTCCTGGGCCTCTAAGACTGGGCCCTGCTTGTGGAGCAGAGCTCCTAAAGAGCCTCTGCTCCCAGACTGTCTTCCTACTGTCTGATCTTTCTGTCCCCTGCCACCTAAGATGGCTTCCCATTTTATATCTACTACTATGGTGCTCCCCTAAACTGCTTCCTCCACCCACACCCACTACTGGTTCCCCCTAACTTTGGGTTCCCCCCACTCCAGCCAGGGACAGGGCTCAGCAGGAAACACATTGCATCTTGCCCTTCAAGCCGGCCTGGAGCAGTGTAGTGTGGGATGCAGGTGTTGGGGTTCCGGGCAGCACTCCCTCCTTACCTGAGAGAAGGGGATACCACACCTCTAGGTGAGGTGCAGTACCTCTGTGGTGACTGAACCCTCAGGGGCACCACACATACTCCTGGGATGGGCCAAATGGTGGCATTTCCTTTCCGCCCACTAATATCACTGCCCATTTGCTGCATTTTTGTGGAAAAAAAATACAGCAAATACACAGCTAATCCGCAGCAAATCCGCAAATATTTTTATACCTGCAGGTTTGCTGCAGTTCAGTTAAACTCAATGGGCCGAAAACACTGCAGAAAAGCTGCAATGAATGGACATGCTGCAGATTTAAATGCAATGACAATCCTGTCAGGAAAATTCCTGATCATGTACACAGCACATCAGGATTGTCATTGCATTAGCTGGGACAGAGAGTACCTAGCGTTTTTGGTGCATTTCTGCTCCGAAAAAAAGCTGCGAAAAGGCATAAAAAACGCACAATGTGCACATAGCCTTAATGTCTAAGCAAAATGGATGTGGTTCCATGAAATCTCTGCCTCTGTGCGTCTAAAGATGCTGCTGTACTTTGCGGTTTTGGTGTATTTTTATTTGTAGGCTCCTATGTGGACGCCATTGCATTTTCAAGTGTAGAATCAACGCTTTTCTGTATTATTAAAAAAGCATTAAAAATGCGGATTCACATCGGAACTAGTGATGAGCGAACGTGCTCACCACTGCTCGGTACTCGGTACATGCAGGTCCCCTCCCTGCATGTTTGGTGCTCTTCAGAGAGCCAATGAACATGCAGGGATTGCCTGCCAAGCACTGTAATGCCGTAGCCATGTTGGTTGTGACATTACAGTGATTGGCTGGCCGAACAGTGTCATCAGGTCTATATAAGACCTGACGCCCCTATGCTCGTCAGAGTCTACCTCGGAATCAGGCAGAGTAGTAGTTCATTTTGTTGCAATGTGTCGTTCAATCTATTCACACTAGGTGTCTGTGAAGAATAGTATTAGTAAACTACAGGCCTGCTATTTAAAACCGTGGTTCTCTGTCAGACAAATCACCTATAACAGTGCTTCAAAATCAGCCATTTATTCCATTTTCACTTCATTGCAATGTGTCGGACACTCTATTCACACTAGGTGTCTGTGAAGAATACTATTAGTAAATTACAGGCCTGCTATTTAAAACTGTGGTTCTCTGTCAGATATATCAGTAGTGATGGGCAAGCACTAAAATGCTCATGTGCTCGTTGCTCGGGTCGAGCAAATTGGAATGCTCGGGTACTCGACCTGAGCAACAAGCCCAATGTAAGTCTATGGGAAACTCTAGCATTTTTCCGGCGAGTCCCCCCGGCGGTCTGCAGATGGCCTAAAAATTGCCCAAATCAATGGGAACAGTGCTGAAATGACATGGAAACAGCATGGGGAAGACCCCTGGAGCATTTCTGTCCCCCAAGTCACTGCTGTCAACAATGTTGTCAGAGTTATTATGTCACTTTTACGGACTCACAATAAAACATACAAAAATGAAACCAAAATGGATTTTCCTGGGAAATATGTTAAGGAACATCCTTTCCAGGATAATGACTTGTATATAAGGCAAAATAAATAATCAAAAACAAAAATACTCCTCCACACCTTGGGCTATGTTCACATGTAGCGTTTTTGATGCGATTTTACACTTTTGCATTGCTTTCAACCAAGACAAATGCATTCACTGGGAAATGTCATTTTAACATTTTATAACCTTTTCTGGCCATGTGGTGTGTGACACATCATCAGACACATCCTGTTTGATTAATGATAGAGGAACTCTGAAAGTCACAAATCCTATTTTTATAGGGCCATCAGGCAGCCCTTACTATTCTTAAAGGGCCAGCAGTCGGTCCTCGCTATTGTTAGAGAGCCATCAACCAGCTATGCTTTGTTGTTCCCATTATTAACGAGTGGGTCTCCTATACTGTTATTGCAAAAATTTGGAGGAACTCCAATGCCCCTTGCAAGAGACATAGAGATCAGAGAGCCTCTTAAAAACAATGTTCCCATTATTAGGAAGTGGGTCTCCCATAGTGTTTGCCTATACAGTGAATGCAAAAGATGCCAAAAATTTGGGGACACTCCAATGCCCCTTGTAAGAGACATACAGGGCCTCATGAAAAAATGTTCCCATTATTAGGAAGTGGGTTACCCATAGTGTTGGCCTATGAAGTGAATGCAAAAGCTGCCAAAAATTTGGAGGAACTCCAATGCCCTTTGCAAGAGATGTAGAGGTTAGAGAGCCTCCTAAAAACAATGTTCCCAATATTAGGAAGTGGGTCTCCCATAGTGTTTGCCTATGCAGTGAATGCAAAAGCTGCCAAAAATTTGGAAGCACTCCAACGCCCCTTGGAAGAGACATAGAGGGCCTCATGAAAAAATGTTCCCATTATTAGGAAGTGGGTCTCCCATAGTGTTTGCCTATACAGTGAATGCAAAACTGCCATAACTTTGGAGGAACTCCAATGCCCCGTGCAAGACACGTAGAGAAGATGACATGGTAGATATGATGGTGAATGATATGGTGATGGAGGATGAGGAAAAAGAGGAGTACAAGAGAAAATAGACAAAATCAGGAAGCATGTACCCATGTGTAGGTGCAAAGAGGTGCATGGGAATAGACTTTCCCAAAAAAAGACACTGGATTTGAGTTTATGTTACGCTGCTATCATTCGGTGGTGTTGAGAAGTCTGGCCCCATCCAGCCCTTGTTCATTTTTATAAGAGTCATCCTGTCAGCATTTTCAGTTGACAGGCGGATGCGCCTATCAGTTATACTTCCACCAGCGGCACTAAAAACCCGCTCTGACAAAATGCTAGCGGCAGGGCAGGCCAGGACCTCAAAGGCGTAGATAGCCAGTTCATGCCACGTGTCCAGCTTGGAAAACCAATAATTATAAGGCACAGAGGAATCAAGGTGGACGTTGGTATGGTCGGCAATGTACTTCCTCACCATCTTCTCAAACTTTGCACTCGTTGTGAGAGTACCCCGTGCCTCAGGGCCTGTAAGATGGGAGGGTCTGAGAAAACTGTCCCAGAACTTTGACAGTGTTCCCCTGCCTCTTCTGGATTGGAGTTTTGTCTCTCTCGCCTGTACTCCTTGGTTGTTCAACAAAATATGACTTCTACCGCCAGCGTTTTCAGTTGGGAATTTTTTTAATAATTCTGCAACAAGGGCCTTCGGTTACTGCCCTATTTTAGTAGGCCTGTCCTAAGAGAATAAGAGATAGAAAGTTCTCTTTGTAGCGTGGGTCTAGAAGTGTCGCCAACCAGTAATGACTATCACCCAAAATTTTGAGAATGCGAGGTTCACGGGAAAGGCAGCGTAACATAAACTCAGCCATGTGTGCCAGACTGCTAACAGGCAAGACTTCCGTGTCCTCACCAAGAAGATGACTGACCATGCTCTCCTCCTCCTCCCTGTCCTCAGGCCATCCACGCTGAATAGACGGTATGACAGTTGTGCAGGTAGTATCATCTATAGCTCATGAAGCTAGCTCCTTCTCCTCCTCCTCTTCCTCATTGTTACCCAATCCACATTGGGATGAGATGAGGCTGGGCTGTGTATAATCACCCTGCATGGTTCCTTCCTCAATCTCATCATGCTCCGCCTGCAATGCATCCTCTTTGATTGTGAGCAGAGAGCATTTCAGAAGACAGAGAAGTGGGATGGTGTCGCTAATTATGGCATCATCACCGCTTACCATCTTGGTGGAGTCCTGAAACTTTTGGAGAATGGTACATATGTCTGACATCCATGTCCACTCCTAAGGTCTTATGTGTGGAGTCTGAACTGAATACCGACGGCCTTATTGATGCTAGTAGTCAACAACTGCCCTTTTCTGCTCACAAATCCTTTCCAACATCTGCATGAGTTCCAACGTGTGGGGACATCACACACCAGTCGGTGAGCCAGAAACTGAAAACTCTGCTGAAACTTGGCAAGGGCGGTGGAAGCTGTTGGTGACTTTTTAAAATGGGCACACAGGCAGCGTACTTTGACAAGCAGATCCGGCAGCTCCGGGTAGGTTTTGAGAAACTACTGAACCACGAGATTAAGCAGATTGGCCAGGCATTGTACGTGTGTGAGCTCGCCTCACCTCAGAGCCACCAACAAGGTTCCGACCATTGTCACACATGACCATGCCTGGCTATAGGTTCAGTGGTGTCAGCCACAGATCTGCCTGCTCTTTCAGAGCTGTCCACATCTCTTCTTCGTTGTGTGGTTTGTCACCTAAGCTTCAGCACAGCCAGTTGCCGATTGGTCGAGGCAGTGCTGCAGTGCTTCCAGTTTGCGACTGATGTGGTCATATCGGCGATGGAAGCTGAAGAGGAGGAGGTGCAGGAGCTGTAGAGTATGGGAGCAACCCTGATTGACCCATGGCCTGCTTTCCTCGGCGTCGGGAGGACATGTTCCATCCCAAGGTCCGACTAGGTCCCGGCTTCCACTATGTTAACCCAATGTGCCGTCAGTGAGATGTACCGTCCCTGCCCACAAGCACTTGTCCAAGATGGACTTTCCCAGTAACTGCGTTGTTGAGGGCACGGCTAATGTGAGGACGGCACACCAGGAGAAATAGTGGTGGCTGGGGACGAAGTGGCATCTTTGCATGCGCCATGGACAGGGGATTGGCATGCACGCACAACAGTGGAAGAAGCAGTGGTGTCAACCACAGATACTGTTTCTGGACCCTGGGGTTTGGCCCACTTAGTCGGGTGTTTTGCTGCCATGTGCATGATCATGCTGGTGGTGGTCAGGCTGCTAGTTTTGCTACTCCTGCTGTTGCTGGCCTGTCTGGTGGTGCAAATGTCCTTTTTGGGGTTGTCTTTAAAAAGCAAACAGACCCGGGAAGACCTGACAGTTGTACTGGCAACTTCCATGGTGTTGGCATTACGCTTTCCCGCCTTGTGTCTGTGGCTACCACACTACTTCTTCCTGTCTGTTGTGGTGCTGCGCCTCCCTCCGCCTGTGTGCTGCTTTCCTAGCTCTGTATGTCCCCCTGCCAGGTTGGGTCAGTTACTATATCATCCACCACCATGTCTTCCACTTCCGCACCCTGATCCTCCTCCTGACTTTCTGAAAATTGAGTCCCATCATCATCATCCATCTCTTGCAACAGTAATTGCACTTTCCCACCTTTGCCTTTGTGTGACCGTCGCTGCTCCACGTCCTTGCCCTAGGGCAGCGTTCAGTTGTCCCTACCCAAGTCCTTCGAACGCAAGCGCAAATACGCAGCCAACGCCCCACAGGCCACTCTACTGAATTAACACATTTCGCAAATGCTTGCTCTCAAAATGTTGCCTTTAGGCTTGTGGAGATGGAAGTTTTCTGCAACTTGATGCCGTCCCTCGGTACTCGATCCACAGCTGCCACTATTTCTCCCGGTGTGCCATCCCCGCATTACATGAGCACGTGTCCCACAACATTATCCGTGCCCTCAACAACGCAGTGACTTGTAAAATCCACATAACCGTGGACACGTGGGCAAGTGCTTGTGGGCAGGGACGGTACATCTCACTAATGGCACACTGGGTTAATAGAGTGGAAGCCGGGACCCAGTCGGACCTTGGGACGGAACACATCCTCCCGACGCCAAGGATTGCGGGCCCTGGGTCAATCAGGGTTGCCCCCACATTCTACAGCTCCTGCACCTCATCCTCCTCTTTAAGCTCCATCTCCGAAATGACCACATCAGTCGCAAGCTGGAAGCACTGCAGCACTATCTCGGCCAAGCGGCAACAGGCTGTGCTGAAGCTTAGGTGACAAACCACACAACAAAGAAGAGTTGTGGACAGCTCTGAATGAGCAGGCAGATCTGTGGCTGTCACCGCTGACCCTACAGCCAGGCATGGTCATGTGTGACAATGGCCGGAATCTGATGGCGGCTCTGAGGTGAGGTGAGCTCACACACTTACCATGCATGGCCCATGTGCTTAACCTTGTGGTTCAGAGGTTTGTCAAAACCTACCTGGATCTGCTAGTCAAAGTACGCTGCCTGTGTGCCCATTTTAGAAAGTCAGCTACAACTTTCACCACCCTTGCCATGCGTTTACAGCTTCCAGCTCACTGACTGATCTGCGATGTCCCCACGAGTTGGAACTCTCCATTGCAGATGTTGGGAAGGATTTGTGAGCAGAAGAAGGAAGTTGTTGACTACCAGCATCAACAAGGCCATCGGTATTCAGGTCAGACTCCACACATAAGACCTCAGGATTGGTCATGTATGTTAGACATATGTACCATCCTCCAAAACTTTAAGGACTCCACCAAGATGGTGAGCGGCGATGACGCCATAATTAGCATCACCATCCCGCTTCTCTGTCTTCTGAAACGTTCTCTGCTCACAATTAAAGAGGATGCATTGCAGGCGGAGCACGATGAAATGGAGCAAGGAACCATACAGGGTGATTCCATACAGCCCAGCCTCATTTCATCCTAATGTGGATTGGTTGACAATGAGGAGGAAGAAGAACAGGAGCTAGTTTCCAGCTCTATAGACGGTACTACCTGCACAACTGTCATACCGTCTGTTCAGCGTGGATGGCCAGAGGATAGAGAGGAGGAGGAGGAGAGCATGGTCAGTCATCCTCTTGGTGAGGACTCGGAAGTCTTGCCTGTTAGCAGTCTGGCACACATGGCTGAGTTTATATTATGCTGCCTTTCCTGTGACTCTCACATTGTCCAAATTTTGGGTGATAATCATTACTGGTTGATGACACTTCTAGACCCACGCTACAATAAAAACATTCTGTCTCTTATACCCTTGCAGGACAGGCCTAATAAAATGGTACAGTACGAGAATGCCCTTGTTGCGTAATTATTTGAAAAATTCCCATCTGAAAACGCTGGAGGCAGAGGTCACAGTTCATTGGACAACCAAGGAGTACAGGCGAGAGAGACACAAATGCAATCCAGCAGAGGCAGGGGAACACTGTCAAAGTTCTGGGACAGTTTTCTCAGACCCTCCCATTGCACAGGCCCTGAGGCGTGGGGTACTCTCCCAAGGAGGGAAAAGTTTCAGAAGATGGTGAGGAAGTACCTTGCCGAGCTGAACACGTGGCATGGTCCTGGCCTGCCGTGCCGCTAGCTTTTTGTCAGAGCGGGTTTTTAGTGCCGCCGGTGGAATTATAACAGATAGGTGCATCCGCCTGTCAACTGAAAATGCTGACAGGCTGACTCTTATAAAAAGAATAAGGGCTGGATTGGGGAAGACTTCTCAACACCAACGAATGATAGCAGCGTAACATAAACTCAAATACAGTGTATTTTTGTTTTTTGGGAGGTCTAACTCTATTCCAATACACTTCTGTCTTTACACCCAGACTTGGGTATACGCTTCCTGATTTTGTATATTTACTCTTGTCCTCCTTCTTCTTCTCCACATCCTCCTCCATATCACCACCATATCTACCATATCACCATATCTATGTCTGTTGCAAGAGGCATTGGAGTTCCTCCAAATTTTTGGCAACCATTGCATTCACTGCATAGGTAAACAGTATGGGAGACCCACTTCCTAATAATGGGAACATTTTTTTCAGGAGGCCCTCTGACCTGTACGTCTCTTGCAATGGGCATTGAAGTGCCTCCAAATTTTTGACAGCCGTTGCATTCACTGTATAGGCAAACAGTATGGGAAACCCACTTCCTAATAATGGGAACATTGTTTTGAGGAGGCCCTCTGACCTCTACGTCTCTTACAAGGGACACTAGAGTTCCTCCACATTTTTGACAACCATTGCATTGACTCCATAGGCAAACAGTATAGGAGACCCACTCCTTTTTATTGGGAACATGTCGTACTCATTACTGTAGCCCAGCTCTATGTGTCTTTAAATTGTTAGTGGGTGTTATTCCTAAATTTTGGCAGCCGTTGGACTCACTGCATACCCTATAACGATATAGCAGACCCTCTCCTTTCTAATGGGAACATGTCATTACTGTGGCCCAGCTATATCTGTCTTTGAATTCTTTGAATTGTTAGTGGGGTTTTTCCAAAATTTTGGCAGCCGTTGGACTCACTGCATACCCTATAACTGGATAGCAGACCCTCTCCTTTCTAATGGGAACATGTCGTTACTGTGGCCCAGCTCCATGTGTCTTTAAATTGTTATTGGGGCTTTTCCTAAATTTTGGCATCCATTGAACTCACTGCATACCCTATAACTGGATAGCAGACCCTCTCCTTTGTAATGGGAACATGTTGTTACTGTGGTCCAGCTCTGTTTCTTTAAATAATTAGTGGGGTTTTTCCTAAATTTTGGCAGCCGTTGGACTCACTGCATACCCTATAACGATATAGCAGACCCTCTCCTTTCTAATGGGAACATGTCATTACTGTGACCCAGCTCTATGTGTCTTTAAATTGTTAGTGAGGTTTTTCCCAAATTTTGGCATCCATTGGACTCACTGCATACCCTATAACTGGATAGCAGACCCTCTACTTTATAATGGGAACATGTCGTTACTGTGGCCCAGCTCTATGTGTCTTTAAATTTTTAGTGGGGTTTTTCCTAAATTTTGGCAGCCGTTGTTCTCACTGCATACCCTATAACTGGATAGCAGACCCTCTCCTTTCTAATGGGAGCATGTCGTTACTGTGACCCACCTCTATGTGTCTTTAATTTGTTAGTGGGGGTTTTCCCAAATTTTGGCAGCCCTTGCAGTCACAGCATGGGCATTACCAGTATAGGAGACCCACTCCTTTATAATAGGAACATATTTTTTACTGAGACCCTCCTCTATGTCTCTCTAAAGGTTTATTGGGTTGCGTCCAAATTTTTGGCAGCCTAGGAGACCCACTCTTTAATATTGGGAACAACAAAGCATAGCCGACTGCTGGCCCTTTAATAATAGTAAGGCTGTAAAAATAGAGTTTGTGACTAGAGATGAGCGTTGTTCTACTCGAACTGTTCGCCAATCTCAAATTCGAGCTGTTTTGGGCGGTGTTCGAGCCGATCGGCGAACACGAACAATTTGAGAAAAATTCGGCTGTTCGAGGTTATGTTCGATAACTGTTCGTGCACCAAAATCATAACTGGATTTTTTCTCAGTAATGATGAAAATTAATGTTAATACGCAGTTTGAGTGTACAGCGGGGCGGGGGGAGGGGCAGGGGATGGATCTCTGCAGGAACAATGAAGATCTCCATTTTTTTTTCTCTTTCCCGCATTTGCAGTGGGGAGGTGCAATCTGTCAGCCTATCAGCAGCGCACACACGGAGCGAAGTGCTTTTTTTCACACAAGCAAGGGCATGTGTGATTGGCAGTGTATGTCACATGTCCTTGCCCTATAAGACCAAGCCATTTTCCCCGTCGCCACCATTTTCTCACTGCTGCAGCTGCGTGTTAGACGGCACCGCTGTTGCTGTGTGCGCTATACCTTGTTAATTTCAAGCCAATTTTCGCACAAATATACAGATAGCTTGGGAGTAGGGAATAGTTGTGATTGCAGTCCTTTTAAGGACTAGGTTACAGCATTTCCTACGACTTTTATCAGGCAGGTCTGTGCTCTTAAATAGATAGATTGTGGGAGTAAAGACTAATTGTAATTGGAGTCCTTTTCAGGACTAGTTTACATCAGTTCCTATCAGTTTTTGCCAGGCAGGTCTGTGCCAGTGCTGTGCAAGTTTTTTTCACAGCATTTGGCTGAATCTAGCAAAGCTAATCCTTTTTGGCCAATTGCAGAGTGTGTTAGTCAGTGGAGTAGCCTATCTGTGTTGCAAGATATACCACTTGTGTATAGAATACCAATTTTTTTACTGCACCTAGTGAAGTAAAATCTTTTGGGCATAGCATCATTCTATTAGTCCATCTATACTGACCTCCATCAGGTTGCAAACTGAATATAATTTTTTTCTGCATCCAGCTCTGAAAAAATATTTGGGCTTCTAGCAGTGTGTGGGACTTGGTCTATTAGTCCATCTATACTGACCTCCATCAGGTTGCAAATTAAAAAGAATTTTTTTCTTCATTTAGCTCTGAAAAAATATTTGGGCTTCTAGCAGTGTGTGGGACTTGTTCTATTAGTCCTTCTATACTGACCTCCAGCAGGTTGCAAATTGAATATAATTTTTTTCTGCATCTAGCTCTGAAAAAATATTTGGGCTTCTAGCGGTGTGTGGGACTTGGTCTATTAGTCCATCTATACTGACCTCCATCAGGTTGCAAATTAAAAATAATTTTTTTCTGCATCTAGCTCTGAAAAAATATTTGGGCTTCTAGCAGCGTGTGGAACTTGTTCTATTAGTCCATCTATACTGACCTCCATCAGGTTGCAAATTAAAAATAATTTTTTTCTGCATCTAGCTCTGAAAAAATATTTGGGCTTCTAGCAGTGTGTGGGACTTGGTCTATTAGTCCATCTATACTGACCTCCATCAGGTTGCAAATTAAAAATAATTTTTTTCTTCATTTATCTCTGAAAAAATATTTGGGCTTCTAGCAGCGTGTGGGACTTGTTCTATTAGTCCATCTATACTGACCTCCATCAGGTTGCAAATTAAAAATAATTTTTTTCTGCATCTAGCTCTGAAAAAATATTTGGGCTTCCAGCAGTGTGTGGGACTTGGTCTATTAGTCCATCTATACTGACCTCCATCAGGTTGCAAATTGAATAAAAAAAATTTCTGCATCTAGCTCTGAAAAAATATTTGGGCTTCTAGCGGTGTGTGGGACTTGGTCTATTAGTCCATCTATACTGACCTCCATCAGGTTGCAAATTAAAAATAATTTTTTTCTGCATCTAGCTCTGAAAAAATATTTGGGCTTCTAGCAGTGTGTGGGACTTGGTCTATTAGTCCATCTATACTGACCTCCATCAGGTTGCAAATTAAAAATAATTTTTTTCTTCATTTATCTCTGAAAAAATATTTGGGCTTCTAGCAGCGTGTGGGACTTGGTCTATTAGTCCATCTATACTGACCTCCATCAGGTTGCAAATTAAAAATAATTTTTTTCTTCATTTATCTCTGAAAAAATATTTGGGCTTCTAGCAGCGTGTGGGACTTGGTCTATTAGTCCATCTATACTGACCTCCATCAGGTTGCAAATTAAAAATAATTTTTTTCTTCATTTATCTCTGAAAAAATATTTGGGCTTCTAGCAGCGTGTGGGACTTGTTCTATTAGTCCATCTATACTGACCTCCATCAGGTTGCAAATAAAAATAATTTTTTTCTGCATCTAGCTCTGAAAAAATATTTGGGCTTCTAGCAGTGTGTGGGACTTGGTCTATTAGTCCATCTATACTGACCTCCATCAGGTTGCAAATTGAATAAAAAAATTTTCTGCATCTAGCTCTGAAAAAATATTTGGGCTTCTAGCGGTGTGTGGGACTTGGTCTATTAGTCCATCTATACTGACCTCCATCAGGTTGCAAATTAAAAATAATTTTTTTCTGCATCTAACCCAGCCAATAGTTTTGGCCTAATACCACAGTTTGGCCACTCAGCTCTGCTCGGTTACCATCCATTGTTTTTTTGTGCAAACAACTCCAGAGTTGTGAATTAGTTAACCACCAAAATGAGTGGAAAAAGGCCTGCTGCTGGTGGAAAGGGGAATAGGCGTGTTGGGAAGGGGAAAAAAGGTTGTGTCCGTGGGGTAGGTGCAGAAGAAAGACCATCTTCCAGCCAAACTAAAATGTCTACTTCTTTTAGCGGACAATGTGATAAGATCTCTTTCTTACGGCCACGCCAATCGCTACAAATTCCAGATGAGGCACAAAAACAGCAGGTGCTTCAACAGATATCAAGTGCTCCTTTAAGTGGGCTCTCCTCCACATCAACTTCAACATCACAAATACTCCAGTCCTCAAAGGTGTCACCCAAATCGCACTTGCTTCCTCACAGCTCCCAAATCTCCAGCTGCCCGTCTGAGTATGAGGTAGAACAGATGGTTGAGTCTGCAGAGCTGTTTACTCATACTATAGCCTGGGAATCAGAGGTCGACTCCAGCGCTTCTGTGAATCCAGACGAGGAAATGATCTGCACTGATGCCCAGAATCTTTATGAGTCGGATCCAGGACCAGACGCAGAAGGTTCTGACCATAATGTAGACCCTCATTCCCAAACTGTAACTCCTGTTGGTGGAGACAATGAGGAAGACGATGATAAGACTCAAATACCTGATTGGAGCGACAACTTTAGTTTTTTGTCAGGGCAGGAACAGGTTGGCTCTGAGGACGACGGGTGTGATAACGCACAGGGTGATGATGATGAGGTCGGAGATCCCACTTACTGTCAACCCACAGTCAGCCAAGAGATGAGGTCAGCAGAGGAGGTGGAGGAAGATGCTAGTGACGACGAGGTCAGGTTGCGCCTTCCTGGACAGAGACGTAGTACTGGAAGCACGTCAACAACTGCATCCTCAAACACAACTCTGCCTCTCACCACAAGTCGTAGTGGCTCTTCAGGTCGCATGGGTGCTAAGCCTTGCATAGCCTGGGCATTTTTTCAGATCGATAAAGATGACCCAACTCGTGTTATCTGTAATATTTGTCAGCAAAAGCTAAGTAGAGGCCAAAAAATACATAGTTTGAGTACTTCATGCATGAACCGGCACATGGACATGAAGCATAAGTTGCAGTGGGAAGCTCAGTGTGCTACAATGCGGTCTAGCCGGCCGGGCCAACCGCCGTCTGCCATATCTTGTGCATCCGCGGCCTCTTCATCCTCTGTGACTGGGGGGACAGCAGTCACACCTGTTTTGGGGCGCAGACCTGCCACCTCTTTACCCGCAACAGCCAGCGTGATTGGCAGGTCATCATTTTCTTTGGAGGTGGTAACACCAGCTGGTCTTGAGCGCTGTCCGACATCGATAGCACCACCATTGGATCAAGGCAACCTAACATGTCCGCCTGCATCTTCCTCACAGACCGGTAGTTTGCCGGGGACACCCTTATCAACCCTGTCTAAGCACAATAGCCAGCCCTCGGTCCCTCAGATGTGGACAAGTAAAAGACCATTTCCTCCTAGCCATGAGAAAGCTAAGAGGTTGAATTTCACCATCTGCAAGCTCTTGGCTACAGAAATGCTGCCTTTCCGCCTGGTGGACACAGAGGATTTTCGAGACCTTATGTCCGTCGCAGTGCCCCAGTACCAGATGCCCAGTCGGCACTACTTCTCAAATAAAGGTGTGCCTGCGCTCCACCAGCATGTCGCACACAACATCACCGCTTCTTTGAGAAACTCTGTGTGTGACAGGGTGCATTTCACCACAGACACTTGGACGAGTAGGCATGGACAGGGGCGTTACATGTCGCTGACTGGGCACTGGGTAACTATGGTGACAGCAGGACAAGGGGCTGCTGTCCAAGTCTTGCCGTCCCCACGAGTTGTGCGTCAATCCTCTTTATGTCATTTTTCCTCCACTGCTTCTGCCTCCTCAACCTCCTCTCGGTCTTCCACCTGCACCCAAAGCCTGTCTGGTCATGCCACAAGCTTTCTAACTGCGCAGAAGGGATCCTGCACACCTCCTTACTATGCTGGCAGTAGGGCTCAACGTCATCAGGCGGTTTTTACATTGAAATGTCTGGGAAATGTGAGTCACACAGCTGAGGAGTTGTGGTCAGCTCTGGAGAACCAATTTCATGAATGGTTGTCTCCACTGGACCTGAAACCAGGGAAGGCCGTGTGCGACAATGCTGCAAACCTGGGTGCGGCCCTTCGCCGGGGCAATGTCACACACGTGCCTTGTATGGCTCACGTGTTGAACCTGGTTGTCCAGCAATTTTTAGCCCACTATCCCAGACTAGATGGCCTTCTGCAGAGGGCACGGTCGCTGTGTGCTCACTTCCGCCGTTCGCATCCCGCAGCTCAGCGACTTACATCTCTACAGAAGTCGTTGGGCCTGCCACTTCACCGGCTAAAATGCGATGTGCCTACCCGGTGGAATTCAACTCTGCACATGTTGCAGCGATTGTGGCAGCACCGACAAGCCCTGGTGCAATACGTTCTGACGTATAGCCTGGGCCAACGAGATTCAGAGGTGGGGCAAATCACGCTGGAGGAGTGGTCTCAGATCAGGGACCTATGCACCCTTCTGCACAGTTTTGAAATGGCGACAAAGATGTTTAGTGCTGACGATGCCATTATCAGCATGACTATTCCGGTGATTTACATGCTGGAGCACATGTTAAACAGAATTCGGAGTCAGGTGGTGGCACAAGAGGAGGTGGAGGAAGTAGAGGAGGAGGAGTTGTATGCGGAAGGGCTAACATCTGCAAGGTCCAGACGGTCGGCAGCACCAAGGCGGCAGGCATGTGAGGGTGGGGGAGATGATTTTACCAGGGCGCATGGTAGCAGCCAAACTAGTGAGGAAGGTGCAGGAGCCCAGGAAGAAGTGGAGGACGAACTGATGGAAGACTCATCAGATGAGGGAGACCTTGATCACATTTCTGTTGTGCGAGGTTGGGGGGAGAGGACAGAGGAAGGAAGCATGATTGCTACCTCGCCACCAACACAACAGGGACTTGGTGCTCCTGGATGCGCAACACACATGAGTGCCTTCTTGCTGCACTACCTGCAACATGACCCTCGAATTGTGAGAATTAGAAATAATCCTGACTACTGGGTTGCCACACTGTTAGATCCCCGGTACAAAAGTAAATTTGCAGAAATTATTCCTGCCATAGAAAGGGATGCACGCATGCAGGAGTATCAGCAGAGACTGTTGCAGAATCTTACATGTGCTTTTCCACAAAATATCAGTGGTGCACGTAGTGAATCTCACAGTTCCAACTTGCCAACCGTGGGACCGTCAAGTGTTCAGCACTCAAACCGTAAAAGAACCACAGTATCTGCTGGTAACATCAATTTTGCGGAATCATTTCACCACTTTTTTAGCCCATCCTTTGCAAGGCCACAGGAGACAAGAAGTCTGACACATAGTCAACGCCTAGAGACGATGGTACAGGAGTATCTCCAAGTAAACATTGAAGCCACGACTGTGTCACTGGACCCTTGCTCTTTTTGGGCTTCCAATCTGGATAAATGGCCGGAGCTAGCCACTTACGCCTTGGAGATCTTGTCATGCCCCGCAGCCAGCGTTCTGTCTGAACGTGTGTTCAGCGCTGCTGGTGGTGTGCTGACAGATAAGCGCACGCGGCTCTCCACTGATAATGTAGACAGACTCACGTTCATAAAGATGAACAAATCATGGATCCGAAACGACTTTTCTACCCCTGTGTCATCCTGGGGAGAGTAAAAGCTTGATGATTGGTTAAAATCACCCTACCAACCGTTTTAAGCTTTCAAATTACTAATCATGTTTATCTGTATCTTGACTGGAAAATAATTTGGGCTTTGTAGCAGTGTGCAGCACTGAGCCTATTAGGCCATCTATAATAAGCTTCACCAGATTTAAAATTAAAAATAATTTTTAGCTGCATCTAGCCCGGAAAATAATTTTGAGGCTCCGAGATGCGCAAGACACATAAGTGCCTTCTTGCTGCACTACCTGCAGCATGACCCTCATATTGTCAGAATTCGAAGTAATCATGACTACTGGGTTGCCACACTCTTAGATCCCCCAAACTTTTCGATCAACCTTTTCATTTTAATAAAGACCAAAAAAATGGTCATTTTTGAAATTATAAGCATTAGCAGGTTGTTAGAAACTGAAATCAAACAGTTTTCAACTCAAAACTTTATTCTAGGTGATGTTACATTTTCACATAGGACCCCTTGTTCGAAAGGAGCTTCTGAACTCTCTCGTCCATTGAATTTGTCAGGTTTTGGATGGTTTCTGCTTCAATTGTTTTGCATGAGGACAGAATACCCTCCCAGAGCTGTTGCTTAGATGTGAACTGCCTCCCGCCATCATAGACACTCCTTTTAATGATGCTCCAAAGGTTCTGAATGGGGTAGAGGTCAGGGGAGCATGGGGGTCACACCATAAGTTTGTCCCCTTTTATGCCCATATCAGCCAGAGATGCAGATGTTTTATGTGCAGCATGAGATGGTGCATTATCATGCAGAAAAATGATCTTGCTGTGAAATACACGGTTCTTCTTCTTGAACCATGGCAGGAAGTGCTGTTTGAGAAAATCCACATACATTATGGAGTTCATCTTTAGCGCCTTCAGGGATCCTAAAGGGGCCGACAATCTCTCTCCCCATGATTCCAGCCCAAAACATTACTCCACCTCCTCCTTGTTGGCGCTGTAGCCGTGTTTGCGTGGGGTGTCCATCAACCAGCCATCCTCCACTCCATTCATCTGGACCATCGAGCGCTGCACGGCACTCATCCGTGAACAAAACAGTTTTGAAATCAGTCTTCATGTAATGTTTGGCCCACTGGAGCCGTTTCTGCTTGTGTGAAGTGGATAGAGGAGGTCGACAGGATGGCATATGCACAGCTGCAAACCTCTGAAGGACCCTGCATCTTGTTGTTCGGGGGACGTTGGAGGCACAAGCAGCTTCAAAAACTTGTCTGCTGCTATGACAAGGCTTTTTTGCCGCTGCTGTTTCAACCTGACGTAATTGCCTGTAGGAAAGAGTCCTCAATTTGCCCTTATCAGCACGCACACGTGTGTACTGTGAATCAGCTACATACTTCTTGATTGCCAAGACACTTCATCCTGATCATCGCACAATGTTGATTGTAGTCATGCCTTGACCTAAACACTCCACAATTTGTTGCTTCTCAGCAGCCGACACATCCTTTTTCTTTCCCATTTTGGCAGAAAATGTAGGCTGCTTAATAATGTGAGAGAGCCTTCTTAAGTAGTCTTGCCTTTCATTGGACACACCTGCCAAACTAATTAGCACAGGTGTCTGCAATTGCTTACAGTGATATAAAGAGCCCTGACACACATCACCATCAATGAGTTTAACTGACAAACAAACAAATTCTTCCCTTATCACTCCTAAACACTTTTTGCATAATAATTTGGAACGCGGTGTACATGTGCTTTTCCACAAAACACCAGTGGTTCACGTAGTGAATCTTACAGTTCTAACTTGCCAACCGTGGTCTGTATGGAATTGTTCAATAAAGGGCCCAAAATTAAGATAACATAGATGGGAGAGGTCTCTATGAATAGGAATTCCTAAGTATTTGATACCCTGTGAGGGCCAGGCAAAGGGAAAGTTGGACTGGATGGAATCCTATATGGATTTAGGGAGGGAGACATCGAGGGCCTCAGACTTCGCTGCATTGATTTTAAAATTTTACCATGTAACAAAGTGATCTATTTCAGCCATAACAGCAGGGATGGATATATGTGATTGAGTGATATATACTAGGACATCATCAGCAAATAGAGAGCACTTGTACTCGGTGCCTCCCACCTCAATCCACCTAATATTGGGGTTATGGCGAATTGATGAGAGCAGGTGCTCCGTCACTAGGATGTATAAGAGAGGGGACAGAGGACATCCCTGCCTTGTCCCATTGGTGATTGTGAAAGGTGATGAAAATGTTCTGACGCACCCCCTGGGCCTTGGGACACCCGGAGCCGGACCCTTTTTGGTGGATGCTGGTGGTTGTAGTCTTCGTGGCGGCGATCCGGTTCCGTGGCTCAGGGCGGTCAAACCAGTGGCGGAACTATTTATGTGGTTTTGATGTTTAAATGTCCGACTACGCCACCCGTGGATTGCGGTCAGAGTGAACCGCCGCTACAGGGCAGACCGCTAAGGCTGGTGTTGTGGGTGCAGCAGAGCGTAGCATAACTCCCCACGGGAGGAGTATAGCCTCAGGGCAGTGTATGCGGAGGATGGGGGTGATGGTGCAGGGCAGCAGCAGTAACGACACGGAGTCAGTGATGCAGTTCAGGGCCTTTACTCACAGTTCTTATTATCCAGACCACGTCTGCAGGTAACGGCTGCCCACGTCGTACTGTGCTCACCAGGTGAGGGGCTCAGACAACTCCCAGATAACTTTGGAGCGCTTCACAGGACCCCCTTTGTGTGTCCTTTGTCTGGCCTTTCTTACCAACACTTCTGTCCGGCTGCCTCGGGCCTCCTCTTGGTAAACTTGGCGCCAGTTTCCCTGACCCTATGTGGTGCCTTCCTAGCGGGTGGAGCAAGGGGCTGCGCCACATAAAATGTCAGAGCCTCCGGTTTCTAGCTGAGGGTCGTTTCCTGCCTCCACTAGTTCGGGGACCGGTCTCCCCCTTTGGCCTGACCCCTCCACGCAGGTGGATTCGGGCGTGCGGTGGCGACTCGCCCGTCCGCACCCCTGGGATCCCTTCATTCCTCGTTCCTGGAGCCTTCTCCGCTCCTCTTCCTTCCTTCTCCCTCTTGCAGGCCTGGGCCTCTGTTACTAGGCCCGCCTCCGGAGCAGAGCTCATGCAGAGCCCCTGCTCCCTGCCACTTCTGCTCAGACTTCTCTGCACTGAACTAAGATGGTGCCCACCTTTTATACTCCCTTCTCAATGCACCCAGGAACTGCTTCCTCCCTGCTCCTGCACTGCAGGGTTCCCCTTCCTCAGTGTTCCCTCCCCCCACTCCAGCCAGGGACAGGGACTGTCGTGCCCATCTCAGGGGCATATTGGTCGCCCTGCCCCACGGCAATGTGGTGTAATGCATGCAGGTGTCGGGTCCTGATCCACACTCCATCCTTATCTGAGAGTGAGATATCACACCTCTGGGTGAGGTGCAATACGTCTGTAGCAACCGAGCCCTCGGTGCTACAGTTCCATTTATCTTCAGCCTAGGTGACGTATTGTGATACAGGGCCGTGATTTTGGCTATAAAAGGGTCCCCTAGACCCCTACCCCAAGCTTTTAAAGAGAATCATATATGGCGTGCCAGGAGACTCTATGGAATGCTTTCTCAGCATCCAACGAGAGTATCTACTTACAAATTTTTAACTGCATCTAGCCCAGGAAATACTTTGTGCCTAGTAGCAGTGTCTGCTAGTCAGCGGATTATCCCGGCTGTTAAGCAAGCTACACCACCTGTAGTTTGGACACTTAATTTTTTCAAAGGAAATGCTTCGGGACCACGGGATACTTAGTGAAGAGCATCAGGAGGCACCCCAAGGCATAGGGGCTGGGACTGGCACTAGGATGCCTTGCGGTGGACAGCCGAGCTCGATCCTTATAAAAGCTTTTTAACTGCAGCAGCTTTAGTGGACGCTACTGGAGCTGGAATTACGCGGCTGCTGGCATGAGACTTGCCCTCCAATAGATCCTTGTAAATGGATTTAAAGTGTATTCATTTAAATTAGAGGGACAATTTAAATTAAAAAGCTTAGAGCTGCCTCCACCACAGGGGGGCTCGCTCGACCCACCAGCGGACAGGCACCAGTATTGGGAGAGGGGGGCTGGCCATCAGGGTTCACCGCGGCTCTGGCACAAACCCGGCGACACGGAGGTGGCACGGGCAGGAGCGGACTGGCCGTGTCGGCTTCTCACTTTTTGGATTTTAGAAGGGCATGACATGCCTATATCTGTGTCTCCCCCTCCTTTTACTCCTCCACCTCTTTTATTTTCGCATGACTATATGTACTTGTCACTTTTCCATGTGTTAGTTGTGTCTTCTGAGCAGTTTATCAGCTTTTGGACACCTTTGAAGGTGTTTTCTATGTGTTTCTATGTGTTTTTGTTTGCCTGCCATTGGTTTTAACGGTGTTCGAAGGTGTTCGACGAACAGTTCGACGAACAGTTCGGCGAACACACGGGTGTTCGACGAACCGAACCGAACTCGAACACTACGGGGGTGGCTCAACACTATTTGTGACTTTCACAATCCCTCCTTTATAAATGAAACAGGATGTGTCTGATGATGTTTCACACCACATGGCCAGATAAGGTTATAAAATGTTAAAATAACATTTCCTGGTGAATGCATTTGTCACGGTTGAAAGTAATGCAAAAGTGCATCAAAAAGCTACATGTGAATATAGCCCAAGGTGTGGAAGAGCATTTTTGTTTTTGGTTATTTATTTTGCCTCATATACAAGTCATTATCCTGGAAAGGATGTTCCTTAACATATTTCCCAGGAAAATCCATTTTGGTTTCGTTTTTGTATGTTTTATTGTGAGTCCGTAAAAGTGGCGTAATACCTCTGACAACATTGTTGACAGCACTGATCTGGGAGTCAGAAATGCTTCCAGTGGTCTTCCCCATGCTGTTCCCATGTCATTTGAGCACTGTTCCCACCGATTTGGGCAATTTTTAGGATCGACAGGGGAGCCGCTGGAAAAATGCTCGAGTTTCCCATAGACTTACATTGGGCTCGTTACTCGGACCCAACACTAGAGCATTCCAATTTGTTCGACCCGAGCAACGAGTACCCGAGCATTTTAGTGCTCACTCTTCACTAATCGGAACAAAAAACGCGTTAAATATGGGGAAACACACATAAAAAAACTAAACAAACACCCAATAATCAGAGAACATTGTTATTGCATCGGTGCGATGTGATAGATTTTAGAGTATAAAATGGGAATTGAGAGGACAAAATTCTAATTTCCCACAATTCCTTCCTTTTGTGATTCTTGAAGGCCGAAAATGTTCCTGTGCCCATACTTCATGGGCTAATCCATCCTGCCGGACTTATTAACTCTTCACCGGATTCCAGATATCGGACAATTTCGGGCTTTTTTTGAACATCACAACTAGTGTTGAGCCACCCCCGTAGTGTTCGGGTTCGGTTCGGTTCGTCGAACACCGGGATGTTCGAGGAACTGTTCGTCGAACTGTTCGTCGAACACCTTAGAACACTGTCGAACACCGTTAAAACCAATGGCAGGCAAACAAAAACACATAGAAACACATAGAAAACACCTGCAAAGGTGTCCAAAAGCTGACAAACTGCTCAGAAGACACTCTCTTTAAAAAAGCCGGCCGGCAAATTCAGCAGCGGCATACACAGGTACCCGACAATTTAGACAAGAAGGAATAGAGCATCACACATAGATTAGATAGATAGAAACATGTCAGTCACACATATAAGAAGCACAGTGACAGTGTTGGTTACTGCACTTGTCATTTAGTGTAAAGGATTTATTAAAAAAAATATTAGTGTTTTCATGCACCGTCTCTTTAAAAAAGCCGGCCGGCAATTCAGCATCTGTACCCGACAATTTAGAACAGAAAGAATAGAGCTTCACACATAGATTAGATAGATAGAAACATGTCAGTCACATATATAATAAGTACAGTGACAGTGTTGCTTACTGTACTTGTCATTTAGTGTAAAGGATTTATTTAAAAAAATAATAGTGTTTTCATGCACTGTCTCTTTAAAAAAGCCGGCCGGCAATTCAGCAGTGGTACCCGACAATTTAGAACAGAAAGAATAGAGCATCACACGTAGATTAGATAGATAGAAACATGTCAGTCACATTTATAATAAGTACAGTGACAGTGTTGGTTACTGTACTTGTCATTTAGTGTTAAAATAAAGGATTTATTAAAATAAAAATTGGCGTGGGATCCCCCATAATTTTAGGCTCTAGCGGAGGTTAAGCAGACGGCTGGGGCAGATGTTTGAAGCCTCGGAAGGGGGTAATACCCACGGAGCTTACCAGGCTACTAATATCAGCCCCCAGCTGAATACTTAGCCTTTACTAGCTATTAAAATAGGGGACCCCCCCAAAAAAATGACGTGGGGTCCCCCCTATTTTAATAGCTAGCAAAGGCTAGGCAGACAGCTGGGGGCTGATATTAATAGCTCAGGAAGGGTGCCATGAATATTGGCCCCCTCCCAGGCTAGAAACACCAGCCGTCAGCCGCCCCAGAAATGGCGCATCTATAGGATGCGCCAATTCTGGCACTTAGCCTCGCTCTTCCCACTGCCCTGTAGCGGTGGCAGTGGGGTAATAGGGCTGGGGTTGATGTCAGCTTATAATGCCAGCTGACATCAAGCCCAGGTTAGTAATGGAGAGGCGTCTATAAGACACCTCCGTTACTAACCCCATAGTCAAAGTTAAAAAAAACACAAACACCCAGAATAAAGTCCTTTAATTGAAATAAACACACAATTCTTTATTGTTCTAAATTAAACCATACTTACCGTCACGCCCATTCCAGCTGAAGCCAACGATCTCCTGTAATAAAAATAAAATAATAAACCAACATCATCCTTACCTTTCCATGGTTCCCAGGACAGCTCCAGCTCTGCTACATCGAGATGACTGGCTGGACCGCAGCAGAACGCTGCCATCCAGCCTGTCATCCCGCGGACACTGAGAGGCGCAGGCATGCTTGCGCTCCTCACTGTCTCGCTGTGACGGCATCCAGATGAGCCGAGGTCATGTCCAATGAACTCGGCTCACCTCATGCACGTCACTGACAGCGTGGGAGAATTCTCCTGCACTCAGCGCTTCAGCGTGAGAATTTTCCCACGCTGTCAGTGACGTGCATGAGGTGAGCCGAGTTCATTGGACATGACCTCGGCTCATCTGGATGCCGTCACAGCGAGACAGTGAGGAGCGCAAGCATGCCTGCGCCTCTCAGTGTCCGCGGGATGACAGGCTGGATGGCAGCGTTCTGCTGCGGTCCAGCCAGTCATCTCGATGTAGCAGAGCTGAAGCTGTCGTGGGAACCATGGAAAGGTAAGGATGAGGTTGGTTTATTATTTTTCTTTTATTACAGGAGATCGTTGGCTTCAGCTGGAATGGGTGTGATGGTAAGTATGGTTTAATTTAGAAGAATAAAGAATTGTGTGTTTATTTCAATTAAAGGACTTTATTCTGGGTGTTGTGTTTTTTTTAAAAACTTTACTAGAAATTCATGGCGGTCATGTCTAATACTGGCGTGACCCCATGAATTTTGGGCTTGGGGCCAGCTGATAATGCCAAGCTGGCCTTAACCCCTTTATTACCCAGTGAGCCACCGCACCAGGGCCCTGGATGAGTTGGGTACAGCGCCAGAAGATGGCGCTTCTATGAACGCGCCATTTTCCGGGCTGGCTGCGGACTGCAATTTGCAGCGGGGGGGGCCCAGAAAGCTTGGGCCTCCTTGCGCTGCAGATTCCAGCCCCCAGCTGCCTAGTTGTACCTGGCTGGACACAAAAATAGGGCGAAGCCCCACGTATTTTTTTTTTAATTATTTCATGAAATTCATGAAATAATTAAGAAAAAAAGGCCTTCCCTATATTGTTGTGTCCGGCCAGGTACAAATAGTCAGCTGGTGGTTGGGGGCAGCCCGTTCCTGCCTGCTGTACCTGGCTGGACACAAATATAGTGCGAAGCCCCACTTCAATTTTTTTTAATTATTTCATGAAATTCATGAAATAATTAAGAAAAAAAGGCCTTCCCTATATTGTTGTGTCCGGCCAGGTACAAATAGGCAGCTGGTGGTTGGGGGCAGCCCGTTCCTGCCTGCTGTACCTGGCTGGACACAAATATAGTGCGAAGCCCCACTTCAATTTTTTTTAATTATTTCATGAAATTCATGAAATAATTAAGAAAAAAAGGGCTTCCCTATATTGTTGTGTCCGGCCAGGTACAAATAGTCAGCTGGTGGTTGGGGGCAGCCCGTTCCTGCCTGCTGTACCTGGCTGGACACAAATATAGTGCGAAGCCCCACTTCAATTTTTTTTAATTATTTCATGAAATTCATGAAATAATTAAGAAAAAAAGGCCTTCTCTATATTGTTGTGTCCGGCCAGGTACAAATAGGCAGCTGGTGGTTGGGGGCAGCCCGTTCCTGCATGCTGTACCTGGCTGGACACAAATATAGTGCGAAGCCCCACTTCAATTTTTTTAAATTATTTCAGGAAATTCATGAAATAATTAAAAAAAAATTGACGTGGGGCTTCGCACTATATTTGTGTCCAGTCAGGTGCAGCAGGCAGGAACGGGCTGCCCCCAACCACCAGCTGCCTATTTGTACCTGGCCGGACACAACAATATAGGGAATCCCTTTTTTTCTTAATTATTTCATGAAATAATTTAAAGAAAATTGACGTGGGGCTTCGCCCTGTTTTTGTGTCCAGCCAGGTACAACTAGGCAGCTGGGGGCTGGAATCCGCAGCGCAGGGAGGCCCAAGCTTTCTGGGCCACCCCCGCTGCAAATTGCAGTCCGCAGCCACCCCGGAAAATGGCGCGTTCATAGAAGCGCCATCTTCTGGCGCTGTACCCAACTCAACCAGGGCCCTGATGCGGTGGCTCACTGGGTAATAAAGGGGTTAGGGCCAGCTTGGCATTATCAGCTGGCCCTAAGCCCGAAATTCATGGGGTCACGCCAATATTAGACATGACCACCATGAATTTCTAGTAAAGTATTTAAAAAAAACACAACACCCAGAAAAAAGTCCTTTAATTGAAATAAACACACAATTCTTTATTGTTCTAAATTAAACCATAATTACCATCACACCCATTCCAGCTGAAGCCAACGATCTCCTGAAATAAAAGAAAAATAATAAAGCAACATCATCCTTACCTTTCCATGGTTCCCATGACAGCTTCAGCTCTGCTACATCGAGATGACAGGCTGGACCGCAGCAGAACGCTGCCATCCAGCCTGTCATCCCGCAGACACTGAGAAGCGCAGGCTTGTTTGCGCTCCACAGTGTCTCTCTGTGAGGGCATCCAGATGAGCCGAGTTAATGTCCATGAACTCGGCTCACCTCATGCACGTCACTGACAGCGTGGGAAAATTCTCCTGCACTCAGCGCTTCAGCGTGGGAGAATTCTCACACTGAAGCGCTGAGTGCAGGAGAATTCTCCCACGCTGTCCGTAACGTGCAGGAGGTGAGCTGAGTTCATTGGACATGAGCTCACCTTATGCACGTCACTGACAGCGTGGGAGAATTCTCCTGCACTCACCGCTTCAGCGTGAGAATTTTCCCACGCTGTCAGTGACATGCATGAGGTGAGCCGAGTTCATTGGACATGAACTCGGCTCATCTGGATGCCGTCACAGAGAGACGCTGAGCAGCGCAAGCAAGCCTGCGCTTCTCAGTGTCTGCGGGATGACAGGCTGGATGGCAGCTTTCTGCTGCGGTCCAGCCTGTCATCTCGATGTAGCAGAGCTGAAGCTGTCGTGGGAACCATGGGAAGGTAAGGATTATGTTGCTTTATTATTTTTCTTTTATTGCAGGGGATCGTTGGCTTCAGCTGGAATGGGCGTGATTGTAAGTATGGTTTAATTTAGAAAAATAAAGAATTGTGTCTTTATTTCAATTAAAGGACTTTATTCTGGGTGTTTGTGTTTTTTTTTAACTTTGACTATGGGGTTAGTAATGGGGGTGTCTTATAGACGCCTCTCCATTACTAACCTGGGCTTGATGTCAGCTGGCATTATAAGCTGACATCAACCCCAGCCCTATTACCCCACTGCCACCGCTACAGGGCAGTGGGAAGAGCGAGGCTAAGTGCCAGAATTGGCGCATCCTATGGATGTGCCATTTCTGGGGCGGCTGACGGCTGGTGTTTCTAGCCTGGGAGGGGGCCAATATTCATGGCACCCTTCCTGGGCTATTAATATCAGCCCCCAGCTGTCTGCCTAGCCTTTGCTAGCTATTAATATAGGGGGGACCCCACGTCAATTTTTTGGGGGGTCCCCCATTTTAATAGCTAGTAAAGGCTAGGCATTCAGCTGGGGGCTGATATTAGTAGCCTGGGAAGCTCCGTGGGTATTACCCCTTCCCAGGCTTCAAACATCTGCCCCAGCCGTCTGCTTAACCTCCGCTAGAGACTAAAATTATGGGGGATCCCACGCCAATTTTTTTTTAAATAAATCCTTTATTTTAACACTAAATGACAAGTACAGTAATCAACACTGTCACTGTACTTCATATATATGTGACTGACATGTTTCTATCTATCTAATCTATGTGTGATGCTCTATTGCTTCCATTCAAAATTGTCGGGTACAGATGCTGAAATGCCGGCCGGCTTTTTTAAAGAGACGGTGCATGAAAACACTATTATTTTTTTAAATAAATCCTTTACACTAAATGGCAAGTACAGTAATCAACACTGTCACTGTACTTCTTATTTATGTGACTGACATGTTTCTATCTATCTAATCTATGTGTGATGCTCTATTCTTTCGGTTCTAAATTGTCTGGTACCGGTGTACCGCTGCTGAATTGCCGGCTTTTCATGTTTCACTGTGAGCACAGTTCCCATCGATTTGGGCAATCACTCTAATGCCACAACCTCCATGGCTGTGGCATTACAGTGAGTGGCAGACAATCCCTGCATGATTGGTGCTCTAAATAGCGCCAGACATGCAGGACACGCTTTTGGTGCACGAACAGTTATCGAACATAACCTCGAACAGCCGAATTTTTTGCAAATCGTTCGGGTTCGTCGAACAACTCGAACACCGCCCAAAACAGCTCGAATTTGAGATTGGCGAACAGTTCTAGTCGAACACCGCTCATCTCTAATCACAACACTTTCTTCTCTCAGGAGGGGTCTTCTCGAAAATGCAGCATTTAATTTCCAAAGAGAACACATTTAGAACTAGCAGAAGAATATAATGAATAAACAACAGTAGTAATGATTGGAAAAGGTAATTGACTTTCTGATTTCCTGATGAGCTAAATCTCATAAATATCATACTAGTGATGCTCAGTAAGGTGACCTATAGAAGAAAACAAATGCACTAGCTCATCTTTAACAAAAGCTGAATCTACCAAAGCTTCTTGTAAGGTTAGATTATGATTCTTTATAAGTGTTGAGCGAGCACTAGTGTTGAGCGATACCTTCCGATATCGAGAAATATCGGATCGGATTGGATCGGACCTATACCCAAAAAATATCGGATATCGCCGATTCCAATACCGGAAACCAATGCAAGTCAATGGGACACAAATATCGAAATAAAAATAAACCCTTTCTTTCCTTGTAGGTTAATTCTACATGAAGGAAAACAACTAAGAATAATGTAGAATGTATTACATGAAAAGCCGTCAATTCAGCAGCGGCATACACCGGTACCCGACAATTTAGAACAGAAAGAATAGAACATCACACATAGATTAGATAGATAGAAACATGTCAGTCACATATATATGAAGTACAGTGACAGTGTTGCTTACTGTACTTGTCATTTAGTGTAAAGGATTTATTAAAATAAATAACAGTGTTTTCATGCACCGTCTCTTTAAAAAAGCCGGCTGGCAATTCAGCAGCGGTACCCGACAATTTAGAATAGAAAGAATAGAGAATCACATATAGATTAGATAGATAGAAACATGTCAGTCACATATATAAGAAGTACAGTGATAGTGTTGATTACTGTACTTGTCATTTAGTGTTAAAATAAAGGATTTATTTAAAAAAAATTGGCGTGGGGTTCCCCGTAATTTTAGTCTCTAGCGGAGGTTAAGCAGACGGCTGGGGCAGAAGTTTGAAGCCTGGGAAGGGGGTAATACCCACGTAGCTTCCCAGGTTACTAATATCAGCCCCCAGCTGAATAACTAGCCTTTACTAGCTATTAAAATGGGGGACCCCAAAAAAAATGATGTGGGGTCCCCCCTATTTTAATAGCTAGCAAAGGCTAGGCAGACAACTGGGGGCTGATATTAATAGCTCAGGAAGGGTGCCATGAATATTGGCCCCCTCCCAGGCTAGAAACACCAGCCGTCAGCCGCACCAGAAATGGCGCATCCATAGGATGCGCCAATTCTGGCACTTAGCCTCGCTCTTCCCACTGCCCTGTAGTGGTGGCAGTGGGGTAATAGGGTTGGGGTTGATGTCAGCTTATAATGCCGGCTGACATCAAGCCCAGGTTAGTAATGGAGAGGCGTCTATAAGGCACCCCCATTATTAACCCCATAGTCAAAGTTAAAAAAAACACAAACACCCAGAATAAAGTCCTTTAATTGAAATAAACACACAATTCTTTATTGTTCTAAATTAAACCATACTTACCATCACGCCCATTCCAGCTGAAGCCAACGATCTCCTGCAATAAAAGTAAAATAATAAAGCAACATCATCCTTACCTTTCCATGGTTCCCAGGATGGCTTCAGCTCTGCTACATTCACATGACAGGCTGGATCGCAGCCGAAAGCTGCCATCCAGCTTGCCATGCCGCAGAGACTGAGAAGCGCAGGCATGCTTGCGCTCCTCAGTGTCTCGCTGTGACGGCATAAAGATGAGCCGAGTTCATGTCCAATGAACTCAGCTCACCTCATGCACGTCACTGACAGCGTGGGAGAATTCTCCTGCTCAAGCGCAGAGCGCAGGAGAATTTTCCCCCGCTGTCAGTGACGTGCATGAGGTGAGCTGAGTTCATTGGACATGAGCTCACCTCATGCACGTCACTGACAGCGTGGGAAAATTCTCCTGCGCTTGCAGTGAGCGTGAGAGAATTCTCCTGCTGAAGCGCTGAGCGCAGGAGAATTTTACCACGCTGTCAGTGACGTGTATGAGGTGAGCTCATGTCCAATGAACTCAGCTCACCTCATGCACATCACTGACAGCGTGGGAAAATTCTCCTGCTCAAGCACTCACCTCATCCTTACCTTCCATGGTTCCCAGGACAGCTTCAGCTCTGCTACATTGACATGATAAAATGGAATAAAAATACATTATCAATGCCCCTTGGAAGAGTGGTGGAGGTCGCAGTGGAATAAAAAGACAATATCAATGCCCCTTGGAAGAGTGGTGGAGGTCCCAGTGGAATAAAAAGACAATATCAAAACCCTTGGAAGAGTGGTGGACGTCCCAGTGGAATAAAAGACAATATCAATGCCCCTTGGAAGAGGGGTGGAGGTTACAGTGGAATAAAAAGACAATATCAATGACCCTTGGAAGAGAGGTGGACGTCACAGTAGCTTAACAAGACGATTTTAATGCCCCTTGGAAGAGACGTGGAGTTCAGAGTGGTTTAACAAGACAGTTTTAATGCCCCTTGGAAGAGACGTGGAGGTCACAATAGCTAAACAAGACAGTTTTAATGCCCCTTGGAAGAGACGTGGAGTTCAGAGTGCTTTAACAAGACGGTTTTAATGCCTCTTGGAAGAGACGTGGAGGTCCCAGTGGAATAATAAGACAATATCAATGCCCCTTGGAAGAGTGGTGGAGGTCCCAGTAAAATAAAAAGACAATATCAATGACCCTTGGAAGAGACGTGGAGGTCACAGTAGCTTAACAAGACGATTTTAATGCCCCTTGGAAGAGACGTGGAGTTCAGAGTGGTTTAACAATACGGTTTCTATGCCCCTTGGAAGAGACGTGGAGGTCACAGTAGTTTAACAAGACGGTTTTAATGCCCTTTGGAAGAGACGTGGAGGTAACAGGGGAATAAAAAGACAATATCAATGCCCCTTGGAAAAAACGTGGAGGTCCCAGTGGAATAAAAAGACAATATCAATGACCCTTGGAAGAGACGTGGAGGTCACAGTAGCTTAACAAGACAATTTTAATGCCCCTTACAAGAGCCATGCAGTACAGCATATTAAAAACATTATTCCCATTATTGGGGAGTGGGTCTCCCATAGTCTTTGCCTATGCCTTCCAAGCAAAAGCTGCCAAAAATTAGGATGGAGGAACTTGCAATGCCCCTTACAAGATCCATGCAGTACAGCATATTAAAAACATTATTCCCATTATTGGGGAGTGGGTCTCCCATAGTCTTTGCCTATGCCTTCCAAGCAAAAGCAGCAAAAATTAGGATGGAGGAACTTACAATGCCCCTTACAAAAGCCATGCAGTACAGCATATTAAAAACATTATTCCCATTATTGGGGACTGGGTCTCCCATAGTCTTTGCGTATGCCATCCAAGCAAAAGCTGCCAAAAATTAGGATGGAAGAACTTGCAATGCCCCTTACAAGAGCCATGCAGTACAGCATATTAAAAACATTATTCATATTATTGGGGAGTGGGTCTCCTATAGTCTTTGCCTATGCCTTCTAAGCAAAGCTGCCAAAAATTAGGATGGAGGAACTTGCAATGCTGGCAACATGGACCACGGTCACCCTGGTTGTATAGTGGTGGTGGAGGCTGAGCATAAAGAGAAGAGCAAAAAACAGCCGAAATGAGGAAGCGTATACCCATGTGTGGGTGTGAAGCGGTGCATGGGAATACACCTCCCGAAATAACACAGTGGATTTGACTTTATGTTACTCTGCTGTCATTTGGTGGTGATGAGAAGTCTGGCCCAATCCAGCCCTTGTTCATTTTGAGAAGGGTCACCTTGTCAGCATTGTCAGTTGACAGGTGAGTGCGCTTATCAGTTATAATTCCCCCAGCGGCACTGAAAACACACTCCGATAACACTCTAGTGGCAGGGCAGGCCAGGACCTCCAAGGCGTACAGAGCGAGTTCATTCCAAGTGTCCAGCTTGGATACCCAATAATTAAAAGGCACAGAGGAATCACGGAGGACACTGGTACGGTTGGCAAGGTACTCCCTCACCATCTTTTGAAACTTTACACTCCTTGTGAGAGTACCCCGCGCCTCAGGGCCTGTTAGCTTGGCAGGTCTCAGAAAACTATCCCAGAATGTTGACAGTGTTCCCCTCCCTCTGCTTGATTGGAGTTGCGTCTCTCTCGACTGTACACCTTGATTGGTCAACGAACTGTGACCTCTGCCACTAGCGTGTTCAGATGGGAATTTTTTTAACAGTTCTGCAGCAAGGGCCTTCTGGTACTGCCCCATTTTTGTAGACCTCTCCACCTCCGGAATAAGAGAGTGAAATTTCTCCTTGCAGCAGGGGTCTAAAAGTGTCACCAACCAGTAATGACTGTCACCCAACATTTTGACAACGCGAGGGTCACGGTTAAGGCAGCGTAACATAAAGTCAGCCATGAGTGCCAGACTGGTAACGGGCAAGACTTCCGTGTCCTCACCAAGATGACGACTGACCATGCTCTCCTCATCCTCCTCCCCCCTGTCCTCAATCCACCCACGCTGAACCAACGGTATGACAGTTGTATGGGTACTACCGTCTACTGCGCATGATACCAGCTCCTGTTCTTCCTCCTCCTCCTCCTCTCCCTCATTATCCTCCAATGCACGTTGGGATGAGATGAGGCTGGGCTGTGTATAATCACCGGCTACGGCTTCTTGATCCATCTCATCATACTCTGGCTGCAATGCCTCCTCTTTAATTCTCTGCAGAGAGCATTGCAAAAGACAGACAAGTGGGATGCTGACGCTAATGATGGCATCATCACCACTCACCATCTTGGTGGACTCCTCAAAGTTTGTCAGGATGGTACATATGTCAAACATCCAGGTCCACTACTGAGGTCTTATGTGTGGAGTCTGACCTGAATATCGACGGCCTTGTTGCAGCTGGTACTCCACAACTGCTCTCTTCTGCTCACAAATCCTTTGCAACATGTGGAGGGTAGAGTTCCAACGTGAGGGGACATCACACACCAGTCGGTGTGCCGGAAGCTGCAAACGCTGCTGCAACACAGCAAGGATGGCGGAAGCTGTAGCCGTCTTCCAAAAATGAGCTGACAGGTGGCGTACTTTGACAAACAGATCTGGCAACTCGGTGTACGATTTAAGAAACCGCTGAACCACGAGGTTAAGCATATGACCCAGGCATGGTACGTGTGTGATCTCGCCTCGCCTCAGATCCGCCACTAGGTTACGTCCATTGTCACACACGACCATGCCTGGATGTAGGTTCAGCGGTCTCAGCCACAGATCTGCCTGCTCTTTCACAGCTGTCCACAACTCACAAGCAGTGTGAAGTTTATCACCTAAGCTTATGAGTTTCAGCACAGCCTGTTGTCGCTTGGCTGAGGCAGTACTGCAGTGCTTCCAGCTTGTAACTGATGTGGTGATATCTGAGATGGAGGCTGAACATGAGGAGGAGGAGAAGGATGATGCGCAGGAGCTGTACACTGTGGGGGCAACTCTGACTGACATAGGGCCCGCAATCCTCGGTGTGGGGAGGATGTGTTCCATAGAATCATAGAATCATAGAATCATCCCAAGGTCCAACTGGGTCCCGGCTTCCACTATGTTTACCCAGTGTGCCGTCAGGGAGATGTACCGTTCCTGGCCACAAGCACTTGTCCACATGTCCGTTGTCAGGTGGACTCTCCCAGTAACTGCATTGTTGAGGGCACGACAGATGTTGGCTGGGGACCGAGTACCGAGGGTCGGCCACCGCCATAATGTTGCAGAAGGATTCTGTCTCCACCAGCCTAAAAGGCAGCATTTCCAACGCAAGCAGTCGTGAAATGTGTGAATTTAGGACTGTGGCCTGTGGGGCGTTGGCTGCGAATTTGCACTTTCTTTCAAAGGTCTGGGATATGGACAATTGAACGCTGCGGTGGGACGTGGACGTTGATGCTGTTTCTTGAGAAACTGCCGTAACAAGTGAAGACTGAGAGGAGGGGGCATCTTTGCATGCAGCATGGACAGGGAATTGCCTTGCATGCACAACAGGGGGTTCTGTTACACACACAACAGCGGAAGAAGCAGTGGTGACACCCTCTGACACTGGTCGTGTACCCTGGGGTTCGCCCCACAAAGTCGGGTGCTTTTCTGACATGTGCCTGATCATGCTGGTGGTGGTCAGGCTGGTAGTTTTGTCACTCCTGCTGATGCTGGCCTGGCAGGTGGTACAAATGGCCTTTTTTGGGCTTTCAGCAGAGTCTTTAAAAAAATTCCAGACTCTGGAAGATCTACCGGTTGTACTGGCAACGTCCCTCGTGTTGGTGTTACGGGGAAAGATTGTCCGCCTTCTGTCTACGGCCACCACACTGCTTCTTCCTGCCTGTTGGGGTACTCTGCCTCCCTCCCCCTGTGTGCTGCTGGCCTCGCTCTGCGTTTCCTCCTGCCACGTTGGGTCAGTTACTAGATCATCCACCACCTCCTCCTCTTCCACTTCCACACCACGGTCCTCCTTCTCACTTTGTGGCAATTGTGTCTCGTCATCTTCCACCTCTTGTGACAAATTGCCAGCGTCGCCTTCCTGTGGCCGTGGCTGTTCAAATATTTGGCCATCACTACATGGGATCTCCTCTTCCACCACTTCAAGCGGAGCAGGCGAGGGGCCCAAATATGGAAATGGACCAGTGAACAGCTCTTCAAAGTGTCCAACTGTGTGACCAGTTGCTGTCTGACAACACTCGGCATGGTGGGAGGAAGGAGCATCAGGGTGAGGAGGAGTATGCGGTCGAGACTCACGGCTACTAAGACTTGACCGTGTGGAAGACAGACCGGAGGTGGTGGTGCCCAGGTGACTGGAAGTATTATCTGCTATCCAATTAATAACCTGTTCACACTGATCAGTAGGCAATAGTGGTGTTGTGTGCTTCCATAGTAATTCGGTCAAGAACTGGAAGCAAGAAGCTGTGGCTGTTGGTTGTGGCACATTTTCACCTTGGCCACGGCCCCGTCCTCTGCATGCACCATCACCAGAACGTTCAGTTCCACATCCCTTGCCACACACCTTGCCCATTGTAAATGAATTAAAAAACCTTACACTCGCACTATCAGTGGCAAACGGGTAATAAAAAGGAGATTTGAACCGTGGAAGAGGAAAACCACAGTTCTATTTCTCTTGCCTACACCAGAATCCTTTAAACAGATATATTTGTGTCTGAACAGTAAGCGAGACACTCAAACTGTTTTTTTTTTATGGAAAATGGCAAAAAGGTGGATAACACCCAGATTTGAACCGTGGAAGAGGAAAACCACAGTTCTATTTCTCTGGCCTACACCAGAATCTTTGAAACAGATATATTTGTGTCTGAACAGTCAGCGAGACACTCAAACTGTTTTTTTTATGTAAAAAAGGCAAAAAGGTGGATAACACCCAGATTTGAACCGTGGAAGAGGAAAACCACAGTTCTATTTCTCTGGCCTACACCAGAACCTTTTAAACAGATAGATTTGTGTCTGAACAGTCTGCGAGACACTCAAACTGTTTTTTTTATGTAAAAAAGGCAAAAAGGTGGATAACACCCAGATTTGAACCATGGAAGAGGAAAACCACAATTCTAGTTCTCTGGCCTACACCAGAAACTTTTAAACAGATATATTTGTGTCTGAACAGTCAGTGAGACACTCAAACTGTTTTTTTTTTATGGAAAAAAGGCAAAAAGATGGAGAACACCCAGATTTGAGCCGTGGAAGAGGAAAACCAAAGTTCTAGTTCTCTGGCCTATACCAGAATCTTTAAAACAGATATATTTGTGTCTGAACAGTCAGCGAGACACTCAAACTGTTTTTTTTTATGGAAAAAAGGCAAAAAGGTGGATAACACCCAGATTTGAACCGTGGAAGAGGAAAACCACAGTTCTAATTTCCTGGCATATACCAGACTTTTTTAAATAGATATATTTGTGTCTGAACATTTAGCGAGACACTCAAACTGTTTTTTTTATGGAAAAAAGGCAAAAAAGTGGATAATACAGAGATTTGAACCGTGGAACTGCAAAACCATAGTTCTAGTTATGTGGCCGAACCCAGACTCTTTAAATAGATATAGTTGTGTCTGAACACTCACAGACACACTCCATTTTTTTTTGGGGGGGGGGGGGGGATACCAAAAGGCTAATAAGACGAGTATTTGTACAGTCTTACTTAGGAAAAAAAAAAAAAAGAGGCTTTAGATGAAAAAAAAAGGATTTTTCCTGGCCCCTGAGACCTGGGGCTAAGTCTAGCAATTTGAGCAGCAGCAGCACACAGGACTGTAATGCAGTGTTTGTTGGTATAACCACTGCATCTCCTATACAGCCTGCCTGTCTGCCTGCCTGATATCTGGGATGGATATTAGTCCTCAGAAGGACTGTTTGTTTGATTTTACAGGCTTTAGAGACCCTGCACTACCTATTTCGCAGTATAAATATCTCCCTAGCTCAGCAGCACTCTCCCTACACTGTCTGATCCAGAGCGACTGTGTCCAAGATGGTGGCGCCTGGTTTTAAATACCCAAGGTGATGCTGTGCGGCCAGCCAATCATGGTAATGCCCACAACCAACATGGCTGCGGCATTACAGTGACTGGCTGGCAATCCCTGCATGTTCATTGGCTCTGTAAAAAGCGCCAAACATGCAGGGCAGAGACCCGAGCTCCCGCCCGAGTAACCCGAAAATACTTGGTGCTCGCCGAACATCCCGAGTAGTGAGATGCTCGGGCAAGTACCGAACAGTGTCGAGCATTGTCGCTCAACACTAGTCTTTATCAAAAGGATACATAAAAGGATATATATATATTCTCATTTTTGAGGTATTTATTTTAAACAGTGACTGGCGTGGATTCAATTGACTCTTCCTTCTAACTTCACAGAAGTGAATGTGGTCAACAGGACTTGGTATGGTCCGTCGTATCTGGGCTCTAGGGATTTCCTGACGCGTCTTTTTATCATAACCAGATATCCATGCTTTGGATCATGAGTCCCTATAGACTATTTGGGTCTGGAATGGAAGAAAAAACCTGCTTGTGTAGAGGTGTTAGCTTATTGTGTAAACTTTGCACATAACAGAACAAATCATCATACTTCAAAGTAAGAACCTGAGGAAAATACAGTTCTATATTCCATGTTCTCCCAAAAAGTATCTCAAAGGGTGTCAATCCTCTCTTTTTATTCAGGGTGTGCCTTACAGAAAACAAGGCAAGTGATAAGCACTCTGTCCAGGGCTTCCCTGTCTCTGCCATTGCTTTCTGTAGTTTCAGTTTTAATGTTCAGTTCAAGCATTCCATCTTACCACTGCTCTGTGGGTGATAAGCGGTGTGGAAGGCTTGGTCTACCCCCAATGAGGTCAGTATCTCTCGTAGGAGTTCTGCAGTAAAGTGGGTACCCCTATCACTCGCTATCACTTCAGGAATCCCATACCTGCAGATGACCTCAGCTAGGAGTTTCTTAGCGTTTTTTTTCGCAGTAGCCTTGGTTACCGAATATGCCTCCTCCCATCCTGAAAACAGGTCAATGCAAATCCACAGGAATTCATAAGTACCTACTTTAGCTAACTTCATGTAGTCTATTTGTAGCCTTTGGAAAGGGTACTGACTTTTGGGTTTGCTCATCTTAGGTGTTTTTACTACTTAGCCTACATTGTGGTGAGCACACACCAGGCATGACTGGACATATTTTGCTGCCCAAGCTGCCAAATCTGGGGGCTACCCAGAATGTTTTTACCAGATCGCACATAGCCACTATGGAAATGTGGGTTGGGCCGTGCACCAGCGCAGACATCTGGGGATACGTCTTAGGGAGGCAAGCTCTTCCCTCCTTTTGCCATAGCCCATCTTCCCTGTACTCTGCTCCCTGGTCTGACCATTTTTTCTTCTCTTCCTCCCCAGATTGTGACTGAAGCTTGAGAAGAAGCCTTAGACTTATTGGCCCTGTTGACTCTGGTTGACCTCGATATCTGAGGGGTCCTTCAGAGGTTACTCTTTAGCTGCCTGATCTGCTAGGGCATTACCCTTGGCCTGTGATGTTTTGACAGACATGTGGGCTTTCACTTTGATTATGGCCACCTTGCTAGGCTTCGTCAGTGCTTCCATCAGTTCCATAACTGCCTGCATGTTTTTAGTGGGTTTTCCCATTGCTGTGAGGAAAGATCTAGCCTTCAATATGGGTCCATAGTCATGTGCTATGTTGAATCCATATCTGCTATCTGTATGAATGTTAGCAATATGATCAGTAGCTGGCATGCAAACTTCAGCAAGGGCCTTCAACTCTGCTTCCGGTGCTGACACGTATGCTGGAAGTGACCTTGCTTTTATGACTGTGTGTTCCATAGTGATTGCATAACCTTTATGGAAGGTCCCATTTATGGCATAGATGGAACCGTCCACAAAAAATTTAAAATCTGTATTTTGCAAAGGGATTTCTGTCACATTTGCCAATCGTGCTGTCTCTTGTTCCATTAACCAGAAACAATCATGTTCCACTTCCTCCCCTGCCTCCATTCCCTTATCACCCGCCTTTGGGAGAAGAGTGGCTGGATTGACAGTAGTATAATTTTTTAAAGAAAGTGAAGGGGGGAGAAGCAATTCACACTGAAGTCTTAGATGTCTGGCCATGGATAAATGTTTGGTCTGGACTTGGGACAGAACTCCATGTATGTCATGTGGTGTATGAATGACAGTTGGAAAGTCAAGAACAATGGAGGATGGCTTGTGAACTTATGTTAACAGCAGCAATAGCTCTGATGCATGAAGGAGCACCTCTTGCTACTGGGTCCAGGTGTGCCGAATAGCATGCAATAGGGTGTTTTTCGGGAACCCTGGGTTTGGGTCAAAACTGCTGATGCAAAGCCTTGGAGACTCAGCACAATAAAGGTTAAAAGGAATCCCATAATTGGGGATACCCAGTGCTGGTGCAGACATGATGGCATGTTTAAGGGCGTAAAAGCTATCAAGAGCATCTTTGGACAAATGAAAAGGGTAACCTAATTGGATCATAGAGAGGCTGCATGTGTGAAGCAGCATTGGGGATCCAATCTCTACAATAGCAGACTAAGCCCAGAAAGGTGCAAAGCTGATTGACAGATGTGGGGACAGAAATGGATTGTATGGCCTGAATGCGATCATATTGTTTTCCCTGAGAGGTAAAAGAAAAAAGGTATTTACAGTCTGGATGCAATGATATAGAGAAAAAAGCATTAGCAAGGTCAATAACAGTGTACACTTGAATGTCTGCTGGGATTTGTGCCAAAAGGGTCTGGGGGTTCAGTACGATGGGAGTGATTGACTCCGTAGCTTTATTCACTTCTGTCAAATCATGGACCATCCTATAAGTGGACTGCTGGACTGGGGTGGTTTTTTTTTTCACTGGAAAAAGGAGCATGTTACAGGGAGACATCATAGTGATTAGAGCTCCAGCCTGAAGTAACTGAGTGATATAGACCTGTATGGCATCCTCCTGTGCTGGTGAGAAAGGATACTGAAGGAGGCTTGGTGGTTTGACTCCATTTTTCAGTTCCACTCTCGCAGGGGCTAATGTAAGCCTGCCAATGTCTACTTTTCCCTTAGCCGATAGACTGTCTGGTACTTCTGTCAGTTCCTCTTTATTGTACGGTATGGAATCTAAGTCAGGGAAAGCAATCATGGCTTGTACCACACAACTAGGTTCTGAATTTTGGAACACTTCTATCCCTAATGACCCATCGTGTCTGAAATGAAGGGAGACTTTCAATGCTTTAAAAATGTCTGCCCCTATGAAGTTTTTTGGAGAGGTGTGGCTGACTAAAAACCTGGTTAGAAGCTTGTGTTGCGGTGATATCTGCAATGTTATTGGTTTAGTCAAATAAGTCTTTTCTGGTTTCCCCTCTAACCCCACCACATCAAAATAGTCATCAGAAATGTCTAGTGGATCAACCTTTGATGCATGCACCATAGATTTGGCTGCTCCAGTATCAATTAAAATATCTAGTTGTTTACCATCCTCCAAGGCTAAAGGATGCATGCATATTGAATTGCAAACTTCATAAAGCTGCTGCACAGATGGAGGGGGAGGAGGGAGCACATCTGTATCTGCATGCAGCTTCGGTTATGAGGGCAGTCTACAGTTTCTTTTTATGTGCCCAGGTTTCGCACAATTGAAGCATATTATTGGCATACGTCTATAGTTTCCATCCGTGGCTGCCTGGAAATTGACTCCTATCCCCTGTCCACCTTCTCTTTTGCCTCTGGCATTTACTTGGGTGGATTCTACTCCCTTTGCAACTTTTACAAGGTCCACTGAAGTCATCCCTTTCCATTCTCGATATAAAAGATATATCTTGATCCTATAATTGAGTCCATCTACAAATGCTGAAGTCAGTATTTTCATTTCTAAAGGGTCATGAGTAGTGATGAGCGAGCACTAAAATACTCAGGTACTCGTTGCTCGGGTCAAGCAAATTGGAATGCTCGAGTGCTCGGTCCGAGTAACGAGCCCAATGTAAGTCTATTTGAAACTCGAGCATTTTTCCGGTGGCTCCCCTCGGCGGTCTGCAGAGGGCCTAAAAATTGCCCAAATCTATGGGAACAGTGCTCAATTGACATGGGAACAGCATGGGGAAGACCACTGGAAGCATTTCTGACTCCCAGGTCACTGCTGTCAACAAGGTTGTCAGAGGTATTACGCCACTTTTACGGACTCACAAAAAAACATACAAAAGCGAAGCCAAAATGAATTTTCCTGTGAAATACGTTAAGGAACATCCTTTCCAGGATAATGACTGGTATATAAGGCAAAATAAATAAACAAAAACAAAAATACTCCTCCACACCTTGGGCTATGTTCACACATAGCGTTTTTGATGCGTTTTTGCACTTTTGCATTCCTTTCAACTGTGACAAATGCATTCTCCAGGAAATGTTATTTTAACATTTTACAACCTTATCTGGCCATGTGGTGTTAGAAACATCATCAGGTACATTCTGTTTTATTTATGAAGGAGGGATTGTGAAAGTCACAAACACTATTTTACAGCCTTACTTTTCTTAAAGGGCCAGCAGTTGGCTATGCTTTGTTGTTCCCATTATTAAACAGTGGGTCTCCTATACTGTTCTTGCATATGCAGTGACTGCAAGACCAGCCAAAATTTGGACGGACCCCAATACGCGTTTGAAGAGACACAGAGGAGGGTCTCATAAAAAAAAATGTTCCCATTAGAAAGGAGTGGGTCTCCTATAGTGGTAATGCCCATGCAGTGACTGCAAGTCCTGCCAAAATTTGGGGAAAACCCTAATAACAATTTAAAGGCACATAGAGGTTGGCCTCAGAAATGATATGTTCCCATTAGAACGGAGCTGGTCTGCTATCCAGTTGTAGGGTATGTAGTGAGTCTAACGGCTGCCTCAGTTTAGAAAACCCCACTAACAATTTAAAGACACATAGAGCTAGGCTACAGTAAAGACATGTTCCCATTAGAAAGGAAAGGGTCTGTTATCCAGCTATAGGGTATGCTGTGAGTCCAACGGCTGCCAAAATTTAGGAAAATGAGCATCAGTCGGTGGCGCTAGTAGGTGGTCCTAAGGGTATGCAGCAAATTTTAGAACAGGAGCCACTACCTGTCCAGAAGGTATCAGAGATAGAAACCTGGATAAAAAACTAGATTAATTTGCGCTGCCCTGTGGGCCAAAGTAATTAGATCTCAGGTGTTAGCAGGTATATAAAAGCGGCTGAATAACAACCTAAATAGATTGGTAAATTAAAATAACAATTTAATGGTAAAGTTTAAAAGGACAATGACAATTTAATATAGAAATTTAAAAGTACAACGAATATAAAATATTAAAATGGCTAGAGGTAATGACAATGATTGAGATAAATGGTGGGTATCGGCGTGGAATAAAAGGTGCAAGTGAAGTCCTTGTCAGATCCTGGTTAGTCAGCTGGTTAGCAGTTCGTAAGAGTCCGCTTGTATAATAGTAAGAAGCGGGGGCCAAAGTATGCGTGACAGTCCAGTTGCTGGGTCTAGAAAAAACGGAGGAGGGGGAAATTAATATAGGGAAGGTAACTGATGTAATAGCTGAATAGAGATGAATGGTAGTTACCTAAGGTACTAGGTTTGGTGTAAGTACTCAAGTGGCGGGAGGCCTTGTGAAGACACTGTGAAAGGTATAAACAAGAAAAATCAGTATAATGCTAGCAAACAAATAAGTGGAGTGTAAATGGTAGTTACCAGTAAAGATGGATGTGAGCCTTGTTAGGTAGGATGAAGAGTGAGCCCACTAATAGATGTTAAAAGGTTCTTTGGAGACCTGTGTAGATGGGAGAATACAAGGTGAAAATAGGGATGAGGTTGATTGTTGATTCTAAATGATGGAGGTAGAGGTTATTACTTGCTTGAATGGGGAACGTGTGTGGCCCCAAAAATAGGGGCACGCTCCTAGGTGGTAAAAGGACCGATGTTCTGGCTGGGAGGGGGGGTGGGTATGACCCCCAAAGTCCAATTGGCTGTTATGATCAATAGGATGATGCTTGGATCACTTCGGTGATATGAGGAGGGAATAAGAATGGAGGTTAAAAAAAAAAAATGGCACTGAATGGTAGTTCACTTAATGTGTTGAGGGACTTGGAACAAATGACAATGATTGAGATAAATGGTGGATATTGGCGTGGAATAAAAGGTGCAAGTGAAGTCCTTGTCAGATCCTGGTTAGTCAGCTGGTTAGCAGTTCGTAAGAGTCCGCTTGTATAATAGTAGGAAGCGGGGGCCAAATTATGGGTGACAGTCCAGTTGCTGGGTCTAGAAAAAACGGAGGAGGGGGAAATTAATATAGGGAAGGTAACTGATGTAATAGCTGAATAGAGATGAATGGTAGTTACCTAAGGTACTAGGTTTGGTGTAAGTACTCAAGTGGCGGGAGGCCTTGTGAAGACACTGTGAAAGGTATCATTGTCATTACCTCTAGCCATTTTAATATTTTATATTCGTTGTACTTTTAAATTTCTATATTAAATTGTCATTGTCCTTTTAAACTTCACCATTAAATTGTTATTTTAACTTACCAATCTATTTAGGTTGTTATTCAGCCGCTTTTATATACCTGCTAACACCTGAGATCTAATTACTTTGGACCACAGGGCAGCGCAAATTAATCTAGTTTTCTAAAATTTAGGAAAAGCCTACTAACAATTTAAAGACACATGGAGCTTGGTTACAGTAATGAGTATGACATGTTCCCACTAAAAAGAAGTGGGTCTCCCATATTGTTTGCCTGTGCAGTGAATGAAATGGCTGCCAAGAATTTGGGGGCACTCCAATGCCCCTTGCAAGAGACGTAGAGGTCAGAGGTACTCCTGAAAAAAATGTTCCCATTATTAGGAAATGGGTCTCCCATACTGTTTGTCTATGCAGTGAATGCAATGGCTGCCAAAAATTTGGAGGAACTCCAATGTCCCTTGCAAGAGACATAGATATGGTGATATGGTAGATATGGCGGTGATATGGAGGAGTATGTGGAGGATGAAGATGAGGAGAAGGAGGAGGACAAGAGCAAAAAGACAAAATCAGGAAACGTATACCCATGTCTGGGTGTGAAGACAGATGTGCATGGGAATAGAGTTACACCTCCCAAAAAAATCCTACTGTATTTGAGTTTATGTTACGCTGCTATCATTCAGTGGTGTTGAGAAGTCTGGCCCAATCCAGTCTTTGTTCATTTTCATAAGAGTCAGCATGTCAGCATTTTCAGTCGACAGGCATATGTGCCTATCGGTTATAATTCCACCGGCGGCACTGAAAACCCGCTCTGACAAAACATTAGCGGCTGGGCAGGCCAGGACCTCCAAGGTGTAGAGAGCCAGAGAAATCACGGAGGACGTTGGTACGGTCGGCAAGGTACTCCCTCACCATCTTTCGAAACTTTTCCCTCCTTGTGGGAGTATGACGCGTATCAGGGCCTTTAAGATGGGAGGGTCTGAGAAAACTGCCCCAGAACTTTGACAGTGTTCCCCTGCCTCTGCTGGATTGCATTTTTGTCTCTCCCTCTCCCACCTGTACTCCTTGGTTGTCCAACGAACTGTGACCTCTGCTGCCAGCGTTTTCGGATGGGAATTTTTTCAATAATTCCGCAACAAATGCCTTCTTCTACTGCACCATTTTATTAGGCCTGTCCTGGGCGGGAATAAGAGACAGAAAGTTCTCCTTGTAGCGTGGGTCTAGAAGTGTCACCAACCAGTAATGACTGTCACCCAAATTTGGACAAAGTGAGGGTCACGGGAAAGGCAGCATAACATAAACTCAGCCATGTGTGCCAGACTGCAAAGAGGCCAGACTTCCGTGTCCTCACCAAGAGGACAACTGACCATGCTCTCCTTCTCATCCTCCTCCTCCTCCTCTTTGTCCTCAGGCCATCCACGCTGAACGTCTGTTGTGCAGGTAGTACCGTCTATAGCGCAGGAAACTAGCTCCTGTTCTTACTCCTCCTCTTCCTCTTCCTCATTGTTACCCAATCCACGTTGGGATGAGATGAGGCTGGGCTGTGTGGAATCACCCTGTATGGTTCCTTGTTTCTTCTCATCGTGCTCCGCATGCAATGCATCTTCTTTAATTGTGAGCAGAGAGCGTTTCAGAAGACAGAGAAGCGGGATGGTGATGCTAATTATAGCGCCATCGCCGCTCACCATCTTGGTGGAGTCCTCAAAGTTTTGGAGGATTGTACATATGTCTGACATCCATGTTCACTCCTGAGGTCTTATGTATGGAGTCTGAACTAAATACCGATGGCCCTGTTAAAGCTGGTAGTCACAAACTGTCCTCTTCTGCTCACAAATCCTTTCCAACATCTGCATTGTAGAGTTCCAACGCGTGGGGATCAATCGGTGAGCTGGAAGTTGCAAATGCTGCAGAAGCATGGCAGGGGCGGCGGAAGCTGTGACTGACTTTCTAAAATGGGCACACGGGTGGTGTATTTGACAAGCAGGGTCGGCAGCTCTGGGTAGGTTTTGAGAAACCGTTGAGTCACGAAGTTAAGCACATGGGCCAGGCTTGGTACGTGTGTGAGCTCGCCTCAGCACGCACCCGCCAGGTTCCGGTCATTGTCACACACGACCATGCCTGGCTGTAGGGTCAGCGGTGTCAGCCACAGATCTGCCTGCTCTTTCAGAGCTGTCAACAACTCTTCAGCGTTGTGCGGTTTGTCACCTAAGCATATTAGCTTCAGCACAGCCTGTTGCCGCTTGGCCGAGGCAGTGCTGCAGTGCTGCAGTGCTTGTGACTGATGTGGTCATTTCGGAGATGGAGGCTGAAGAGAAGGAGGAGAAGGTGCAGGAGTTGTAGAATGTGGGGGTAACCCTGATTGACTCAGGGCCTGCAATCCTCGGCATCAGGAGGACGTGTTCCGTCCAAGGTACGACTGGGTCCCGGCGTCCACTATATTAACCCAGTGTGCCATCAGCGAGATGTACCGTCCATGCCAACAAGCACTTGTCCGTGGTTAGATGGACTTTCCCAATAACTGCATTGTTGAGAGCACGGCTAATGCTGTGGGACACGTGCTCGTGTAATGCGGGGACGGTACACCGGGAGAAATAGTGGCGGCTGGGTACCGAGTGCCGCCGCCATCAGGTTGCGGAAAGCTTCCATTTCCATGAGCCTAAAAGGCAGCATTTCGAGCGCAAGCATTCGCGAAATATGTGAATTTAGTAGTGTAGCCTGTGGGGCGTTGGCTGCTTATTTGCGTTTGCTTTCCAAGGACTGGGGTAGGGACAATTGGCGTGCACACACAACAGCGGAAGATGCAGTGGTGTCACCTGTAGACACTGTTTCTGGACCCTGAGGTTCGGCCCACTTAGTCGAGTGCTTTGCTGCTATGTGCCTGATCATGCTGGTGGTGGTCAGGCTGGTAGTTTTGCTACCCCTGCTGATGCTGGCCTGGCTGGTGGTGCAAATGGCTTTTTTAGGGTTATCTGCAGAGTTTTCAAAAAACAACCAGACTTGGAAAGACCCAACAGTTGTACTGGCAACTTCCGTTGTGTTGGCGTTACGAGGAACACTTTCCCGCCTTGTGTCTGCGGCTGCAACACTGCTTCTTCATGCCTGTATGTACCCCTGCCACCTCCTGCCAGGTTGGGTCAGTTAGTATATCATCCACCACCTTGTCTTCTACTTCCGCACCCTGGTCCTCCTCCTGACTTTCTGGCAATTGTGTCTCATCATTGTCATCATCTACCTTCTGCAATAGTAATTGCACTTTCCCACAGTTGCCTTCGTGTGACCGTGGCTGCTCAAATATTTGGCATCACTACACGCGTTCGCCTCTTGACTTGTTTGAAACTGGCAGGGTGAGATGCCCGAATCTACAAATGGAAAAGTGAACAGCTCTTCTGAGTATCCAAGTGTGGGATTAGTTGTCTCTGGGCACTCTGCATGATGGGAGGATCTGGGTGAGGATTATGCGGTCCAGATTCACGACTACTGAGTCTTGACCATGTGGAAGACAGGGTGGAAGTGGTGGTGGCAAAGTGACTGGAAGCTTTATCTGCTATCCAACCAACAACCTTTTGACAAGGCTCTGGGTTCAATAGTGGTGTACTGCGGTCCCATCGTATTTTTTCGGACAGGAAGGTCAAGCGACAAGATGTGGGTGTTTGTTGTGGAGCAATTTCTGTTTGCCAACGGCCATGTCCTCGGCCTCTGCATGCACCATAACCATCACGTTCACTTTCCTGTCCCTTACCACGCACCTTGCCCATTTCAAAAGGAGGACAATATTTTCCAAGTTCACGAGAAATTACTGATTTTGTAATGCAGTTAAATGTAATACATCTGACAGAGAACCTTGATTTTAAATAACAGGCCTGTAATTTACTAATATTATTCTACACAGAGACCTAGTGTGAATAGCTTGACGGACACATTGCAGCAAAATGAAAATGGAAGAAATGACTGATTTTGGAACACTCTTATAGATGATATGTCTGACAGAGAACCACGGTTTTAAATAGCAGGCCTTTAATTTACTAATGCTATTCTTCACAGACACCTAGTGTGAATAGCTTGACCGACACACTGCAACAAAATGAAAATGGAAGAAATTACTGATTTTGGAACATTCTTATAGGTGATATGTCTGACAGAGAACCACGTTTTTACACAGCAGGTCTGTAATTTACTAATACTATTCTATACAGAGTCTAAGTGTGAATAGCTTGACCGACACACTGCAACGAAATGAAAATGGAAGAAATGGCTGATTTTCAAACACTGTTATAGGTGATATGTCTGTCAGAGAATCACAGTTTTAAATAGCTGGCCTGTAATTTACTAATACTATTCTTCACAGACACCTAGTGGAATAGCTTGACCGACACACTGCAACAAAATGAAAATGAAAGAAATGGCTGATTTTGGAACACTTTTATAGATGATATATCTGACATAGAACCATGGTTTTAAATAGCAGGCCTGCAATTTACTAATATTATTTTACACAGAGACCTAGTGTGAATAGCTTGACCGACAAGCTGCAATGAATTGAAAATGGAAGAAATGGCGGATTTTGGAACACTCTTATAGGTGATATGTCTGACAAAGAACCACGGTTTTAAATAGCAGTCCTGTAATTTACTAATATTATTCTATGCAGAGACGTAGTGTGAATAGCTTGACCGGCATACTGCACTGAAATGAAAATGGAAGAAATGGCTGATTTTGGAACTCTCTTATAGGTGATATGTCTGACAGAGAACCACAGTTTTAAATTTCAGGCCTGTAATTTACTAATATTATTCTACACAGAGACGTAGTGTGAATAGCTTGACTGACATACTGCAACGAAATGAAAATGGAAGAAATGGCTGATTTTGTAACAGTCTTACAGGTAATATGTCTGACAGAGAACAGCAACAAAATGGAAAAGGAGGCCAATATTTTGCACGTTCAGTTCAAATTTCTGGATTTTTATTGCTGAAATATGGAACAGATCTGGCTTTATTCTGCAGTGCTAACAAGCAAATGGAGCAGAAAAATGGTGTACTCTAGATTGCTTTTTAAGCAAATAACCAGGATTAAGATAACAAAAAAATTTGCCCTGGCCCCTGATATCTGGGGCTATGTCTACAAATATCTGTAATTATTACAGGAGCAGTAGACAGGACGTTCAATGGACCCTCTTGTGCTATATGCACTGCAATCTGCCACATACACGGCCTGCCTGCCTAACACTGATTATATGCAGCTGTATTAGTCCTCAGAAGGACTGTTAGTTCAGATATATATATATATATATATATATGTTGTGGAATACCTATACTAACAGGACGTTCAATGGACCCTCTTGCACGATATGCACTGCAGTTTGCCACGTTCACTGCCTGCCTGCCTAACTCCTGCTATCACCACTGATTATATGCAGCTCGATTAGTCTTCAGAAGGACTGTTAATTCAGTTGGATATATGTACAGTACAGACCAAAAGTTTGGACACACCTTATCATTTAAAGATTTTTCTGTATTTTTATGACTTTGAAAATTGTACATTCACACTGAAGGCATCAAAACTATGAATTAACACATGTGGAATTATATACTTAACAAAAAAGTGTGAAATTACTGAAAATATGTCTTATATTCTAGGTTCTTTAAAATAGCCACCTTTTCCTTTGATAACTGCTTTGCACACTCTCTACATTCTCTTGATGAGCTTCAAGAGTTAGTCACCGGAAATGGTCTTCCAATAATCTTGAAGGAGTTCCCAGAGATGCTTAGCACTTGTTGGCCCTTTTGCCTTCACTCTGCAGTCCAGCTCACCCCAAACCATCTCGATTGGGTTCATGTCTGGTGACTGTGGAGGCCAGGTCATCTGGCGTAGCACCCCATCACTCTCCATCTTGGTCAAATAGCCCTTTCACAGCCTGGAGGTGTGTTTGGGGTCATTGTCCTGTTTAAAAATAGATGATGGTCCAACTAAACGCAAACCAGATGGAATAGCATGCTGCTGCAAGATGCTGTGGTAGCCATGCTGGTTCAGTATGCCTTCAATTTTGAATAAATCCCCAACAGTGTCACCAGCAAAGCACCCCCACACCATCACACCTCCTCCTCCATGCTTCACGGTGGGAACCAGGCATGTAGAGTCCATCCGTTCACCTTTTCTGCATCGCAAAAAGACACGGTGATTGGAACCAAAGATCTCAAATTTGGACTCATCTGACCAAAGCACAGATTTCCACTGGTCTAATGTTCATTCCTTGTGTTCTTTAGCCCAAACAAGTCTCTTCTGCTTGTTGCCTGTCCTTAGTAGTGGTTTCCTAGCAGATATTTTACCATGAAGGCCTGCTGCACAAAGTCTCCTCTTAACAGTTGTTGTAGAGATGTGTCTGCTGCTAGAACTCTGTGTGGCATTGACCTGGTCTCTAATCTGAGCTGCTGTTAACCTGTGATTTCTGAGGCTGGTGACTCGGATAAACTTATCCTCAGAAGGAGAGGTGACTCTTGGTCTTTCTTTCCTGGGGCGGTCCTCATGTGAGCCAGTTTCTTTGTAGCACTTGATGGTTTTTGCAACTGCACTTGGGGACACATTCAAAGTTAGCCCAATTTTTCGGACTGACTGACCTTCATTTTTTAAAGTAATGATGGCCACTCGTTTTTCTTTACTTAGAATTTGTATTATGACAAGAAAAAAGCAGCTAACATTCTATTCAGTAGGACTATCAGCTGTGTATACACCAGACTTCTGCACAACACAACTGATGGTCCCAACCCCATTTATAAGGCAAGAAATCCCATTTATTACACCTGACAGGGCACACCTGTGAAGTGAAAACCATTTCCGGTGACTACCTCTTGAAGCTCATCAAGAGTATGCCAAAAGTGTTCAAAAGCAAGAGGTGGCTACTTTGAAGAACCTAGAATATAATAATATAAGACATATTTTCAGTTATTTCACACTTTTTTGTTAAGTATATAATTCCACATGTGTTAATTCATAGTTTTGATGCCTTCGGTGTGAATGTACAATTTTCAAAGTCATAAAAATACAGAAAAATCTTTAAATGAGAAGGTGTGTCCAAACTTTTGGTCTGTACTGTATATATGTATATATATATATATATACTGTATGTTGTGGAATACCTATACTAACTATAAAGAAGCAAATCTCTCCCTTACTCAGCAGCACCTCTCTCTACTCTGCCTGTTTCCGGGGTAAACTGTGACAAGCATAGCGGCGCCAGGTGTTATATAGACCTGATGATGCTGTGACAATCCCTGCATGTTCATTGGCTCTCTAAAGAGCATTAAACATGCAGGGAGGGGTCTCGAGTTCCCGCCCGAGCAACCCGGAAATACTCGCAGAGCTAGTCGAGCGCCAAGATGCTCTGGCGAGTACCGAGCAGTGGCGAGTACGTTCGCTCATCTCTAGTTATGAGCTGAAAATGCAATGCCAGACCAAACCAACTGTAGTCTAGCAAAATATTTTTCAACTGTTTCATCCTTCTCTTGTGTATTGTCAGTCAAAGTCGCAGATTGTTGCATCTGTTTTTCTTCCCCTCACTTTTTCATTAGTTCGCAAAAGTCTTCGCCACCTTCTCTGGTCAGATTATACGTTATGTAGCATAGTGTTTGGGTGTTGGCAGTCACATAACTTAAAATGATGGGTCCCATCATATCTCCTGCCTTTGATTTAATCAAAAGTTCTAATCCCTCCAGGATTCCCTGGGCTCCATGGATGCTATCTAGTCACCCTAACCTCTCTGGTATCACCCCTACTCCACACCAGTTTTGGTATCTCAAAAGAGATCGAGGTCTCACCCTTCATCTCTCCATTGTCTCCTGGATGTCCTGTCTAATCCAGGGAAGTCATTTTTGCAGCAGCGGGGGAGGAAAATCTAGTCCACGCTGCGGGGTGTCTGGTTTTATGACATAGATCTTTGTGTACAGTGGGTACATGTGGACAGTACGTCCAGTATTTGTCGGGTATGCACCTTTTGCCATCTAATATCGAGGACCACCACAGGCAAAGCAAGTGTCTCTACAGTCTTCGTTCTGTCATCCACAGTTCTAACACGTCCATCCTATAGGTCCATTGAATGAAGGAGGAGTAGGGCTGGCAACAAGATTACTCTGAGTGGTAGTCGGCTGAATTGTTTGGGGGTCATACACGTGATAACAATACTTATTGCATATCTTTCGAAATTTTTAGCTAACTCTTGGCTGTGCCCTTCAGCCAACCACTATTATTCTCTATAAACCTTTCCAATTTAACTTCATTTAGAACACCAGTCGAAGGCATTCCTACCCTTCTCAACAACTTTCCACATTTTTCCACTGCACGCTTTCCTTCTCTGCTCTCAACTATCTGATATGTGGTTCCAACAATTTTATTCTCTTTCCCATCTTATTATTTCTGCAGGTTGTTTCCCATCTTGCTCTGTTCTTTACTTAAGCACAAGATCCTCTACTGAAATCAATTGTACAGTGCACTTTAATTCCGGACTCTCAAAGCAAGGCAAACAGCTGCAGGCTATGAACTCTCTCTCGCCCCTTTCTCATGCTACCTAGAAATTTAACTCTTTAATTCCATCTGGCTCAACAGAGATCAAAAGCTTGCTCCTGTGGCTTTGAAACTCTACCACATCCCCCTTATTCACCCGACCTCGCACCATCAGACTTCCACCTCTTTCCAAAAATGAAGTTATTTTTGAAGGGCAAGCATTTTCCAGATTTCCGAAGTCACAATGTCACTTTTGGAGCAACCTGTCGACTTCTACAAGAGAGGTGTTTACAGTTGCTTAAAGAGATGGGAAAAGTGTGTATCCCTAGGTGGCGCTTATGTAAATAAGGACTAATAACTGTGCCAAGTTTCATTGTTCTCAGTCCACAGGAAGTGGGTCAGGGGAAATCTTTAATGAACGCCCCTTGTACTTAACCTTTGTATGTTAACATATGCAAAAGTGTACGCAATATCAGAATATCATACTATTACTTTAATTGTGTATTTTATTTTTTAACTATTATAAATTAAATTGTGTTATATCATAAGTGGTTGCCTTCTTTAACCTCTTAATGGCCTAGAACATATTAGTACGCCCATAGGCGGATTATCATGAGGGCAATATGGGCTACCGCCCGGGGCCCTGAGGCTCCAGGTGGCCCATGAATTGCTCCCATTATAATCCACATTTTTTTCGGTCACCGCCGCGCTGGCCAAAGGTTTAGATGATCACCGCTGCAGACCCGCAGCTGTAGGCGGTTTGAATCATAATGTGTCACCCCGACCTGCCAGTGCCACATGACGCTCCCATCTGGCCACCGCGGCTGTTTATTCACTAGCATGGGCATGCAGTTTAAATGCTGTTGGTACTGCCCTGCCTGACTTCAGGCTAGTGTATAATATGCTAGTGCATATACAGGGCTGCGTGATGCAGCCAGCGTGTCTGTGAGTGGCTGCTTTCAACTTTGGGACCGCCCTGCCACATGACATCAAGCAGGGCGGTCCCAGAATTCAAAGCAGCCACTCACAGACACGCTGCATCCCGCAGCTGTAATGACCGGAGGTCCGAGAGAGATCCAGTGAGTCACAAACCGAGACAGAGACAGAAATAAACAACACTTTCTTTACTAAAAAAGGGATTAGACTAAAATTCAGTATTGAATGAATCAGTCTCAGGTTCTGCCTGGGACACTGTCTCTACTAAATACACACAATCAGCAAAAGCTGAAATCAATGTGCCAACCTCAAGGTTTCCAGCTTGTGTGAATTATTCTAGAGATCTGGAACAATTTTACCTAAACACAGTGTCAGACTAGTGAGGGCGGTATATGGGGACCCCCTGAGATGGCACACTGCATACAATCCTACCACTATGAACAATAATAATGCATGAAACTATATCAATTGCTCTTATACCCTTATTATCAGGATACCCGGATATCTTAAAGTTATGGTACCTTTAGCCTCAGATGCAGTCTATCACAGGCCTGTGAATCACGGTGGCTGCAGCTAGTCCCAGAAAACTTTGGCGCCAAAACAAAAACAAAGTTCACAAAACAGCAAAAATTCCTTGTCTTGTCGGCCGATGCCGAGCCCACACGCCGGGGACTTTAGTCCTGTAGCCTCAGATTAAGGTCTGGGAAGATCTCTTCACAAAGTCTTGTCAATATCCTCTCAGTGGAAATGGCACCAGAAACCTTCTTTCCTCCCGAAGTCTCTCACTGTTATCCAGTACACCAACCGCGTGCTCAGTCACAGAAATGGATTATTCAGTCCCTTCATCACTCGACACGTGACTCCTTCAGCACAAAGTCTATAATCCACTCAGCATGGACCTCCACAAAACTCCACAGAGCCACACAGCTTCCCCAGCTCAGCACTTGTCCTTAAACAGAGAAAGGGGTAAACAAACTCCACACGGAAGAGTGTAAAGACAGTGTCTCATTGCAGCTCCTTCTCACAGACTTCCTGTCTAGACTCACACATCAGATGCTCTTAGAATACACACAGTTTCTAGCACTGCCCCTCCTCTGAGCCCAGTCAGGCAAAAGTCACAGGGTCCTAGTGCTCTCTTGCTGTTATCACATTTCACACTCTCAACAGCCACTCCCATCCGGCCAGCTGCAGATCCACCGGGGCGGGCAGTTTGAATGATGCTGTGACCGCCCTGCCACATGATGTCAGGCAGGGCCCAGCATACACAGGGGCGTAGCATACATGCAGATAGTGGCGGGGGGGCCCCCGGACCGCTCCCCCATCAGCGGTGCACAGCCGCTACTTCTTCTTCGGCCGGGCCAGCGCTACAGCAGTTATCTTCCCTGTGCTGGCCCAGCCATGTCACAGCTAGGAGACACGGCCCTGTTATCGGCCGTGTCTCGTAGCTGTGATGTCACGCAGTGCGCGCCCGGCTTGCACTGCAGCAGCCTGCATCGGAGAGGAGCAGGAGGACTGGAGCAGAGAGGAGCAGGAGGACTGGAGCCGAGTCGGGTGGTGGTGAGTGTGTGAGAGTGTGTGAAAGTGAGTGAGAGTGAGTGTGTGTGCAGGCAGACATAATTGTGTGATGTCTGTTTATATGTATTTTTGTGTTTCAAATGGGTTTATGCGTGTATGTATGTGTATGTCTGTATATGTTTGTGTGTGTGCGTGACTGCGTGCAGCCTCCTACTGAGTATAGATGGCGCTGTGCGGCCTCCCGCTGTGTATAGATGGTGCTGTGCGGCCTCCCGCTGTGTATAGATGGTGCCATGCGGCCTCCCGCTGTGTATAGATGGCGCCGTGCGGCCTCCCGCTGTCTATAGATGGCGCCGTGAGGCCTCCCGCTGTGTATAGATGGCACCGTGCGGCCTCCCGCTGTGTATAGATGGCACCGTGCGGCCTCCCGCTGTGTATAGATGGCTACGTGTGCTCCATATTGAGTCATACAATTAATGTAAGGCTATGTGCCCACGATGCAGAAATGCTCCAGATTTTTTTGAGCGTTTCTGCATCTCCCTGGCAGAAAAAACGCATGCGGATTGTACATGCGTTTTTCCTGCCAGGGACAAGCGGAAGTAAAGCATTCTTCGCATGCATTTCTGCATGGGGGTTTACAAGCGCTTTCCAATCGATTTTAGCATCACTTGGAAAGTGCTTGACAACTTGGTCACACTATATAAATCCATGCAACCAGCATGGGTTTATATAGTGTGACCGTAAAAGAATGGTAAAAATTTAAAAATATATACTTACCTTCTGATGGCCTGCCGACGTCAGCGGTCACGTGACCCGTCACATGGCTAAATGACGTCACGGTAGGTCCTTTTCAGACCATCGCGAGCTGCAGGCAAGCCAGGACGCATCGGATAAAGACACCGGGGGCCATCAGAAGGTAAGTATAATATTTATTTTTTATTTTATTCTTTTTTTACAGGTTCTATGGTACCCGGATCCGGAGGAGAGTCTCCTCTTCTCCAGACCCGGGTACCATCCGCACATTGAAATGCATGGATTCTGCATGTACAGATGCAGTGATGCAGATTTCATGCGTTCCAATGTTAGTCAATGGCGGCGAAAACGCAGCGCTTCCGCAAAATAATTGGTAATGCTGTGGATTTTTCCGCAATGATAATCTGCAATGGAAATTTCCGCAGCATCTGCACAGCACATGCGGATTATCATTGGGGAACATGGCAGACCTTCTACCAAGCATTTTTTAAGTGTTTCTGCAGCGGAATTGCCACTGCGGAAACGCTTAGAAAACGCATAGTGGGCGCACAGCCTAAAAAAAATTATTATAATTAATATTGTGCCAAATTAATTTCACGTGAACTATCACATGATCTATCACAGGGTATCATGTGACATGTGATACATCAGGTGTGTGTGTGTGTGTGTGTGTGTGTGTGGGAGGGGGTGGGGGGCCCGCGCCTTCTAAACTGCCCGGGGCACTTGCTACTCTTACTCCACCCCTGAGTACGCCCCAGGCCATCACCGCCGGTTCAGCGCGGGCTCCGGCACTGATCCTGCACTGAACCGTGCACATGTCAGCTGATTCTTACAGTTAAAATGTGCAAACAACAGCCGCGGGTGGAATCGCAATCCACCCGCGGCTGTTAACCAGTTAAATGCAGCTGTCAATCTCTGACAGCAGCATTTAACAGCACCGCACCGGAAGAGCGGCATTAGCCCCGCCCCTTTGATGACCCCGTCACATGATCGCGGGTCATCGATGGATGCGCATGACAACACGGGGTCTGCAGGAGACCCCTGTGGTTGTCATATCTTGCTTGATATGAGCGCCACCCAGTGGTCAGCGCTTATAGCAAGTGAGCATTTCTGCTACACAGAGGCGATCTGCTCATCGCCTCTGTGTAACAGAGCCGATCAGATAATTGCAGCTTCTAGTCTCCTATGGAGACTATTGAAGCATTCAGAAAGTGGAAAAACATGTTTTAAAAATATAAAAAAAAAATAAAAGTTTAAATCACCCCCCTTTCGCCCCATTCAAAATAAAATAATAGTAAAAAAAAAAACACATGCACATATTTGGTTTCGCCACATTCAGAATCGCCCTATCTATTAATATAAAAAAGAATTAATCCTAAGGGTAAACGGCGTAACTAGAAAAAAATTCTAAATGCCAGAATTACGTTTTTTTGGTTGTCGCAACATTGAAATAAAATTCAATAACGGGCGATCAAAACATCACATCTGCCCCAAGATAGTATCAATGAAAATGTCAGCTCAACGCGCAAAAATTAAGCCCTCACTCATCCCCAGATCCCGAAAAATGGAGACGCTACAGGTCTCGGAAAATGGAGGCATTTTTTTTTGTTTTTAGCAAATTTTGGATTTTTTTTTTACCACTTAAATAAAAAAGAACCTATACATGTTTTGTGTCTATGAACTCGTAATGACCTGGTGAATAATAATGGCAGGTCAGTTTTAGAATTCAATGAATGTGGTAAAAAAAAACAAAAAAAACAACTGTGGCATTACATTTTTTTGCAATTTCACTGCACTTGGAATTTTTTTACCATTTTCCAGTAAGCGATATGGTAAAAACATTGATGGCGTTTAAAAGTACAACTTGTCCCGAAAAAAATAAGGTCTCACATGGCCATATTGACTGAAAAATAAAAAGGCTATGGGACTGGGAAGAAGGGGAGCAAAAAATGAAAACTCAAAAACGGAAAAACCCAAGATCGTTAAGGGGTTAAAACCGTATTCGAACCTTAGAGTTAAAATCTTGGCGAAACAAAATGTTAAAATAAATAGATATTAAAATAAAAAAACACTTAATATTCATCTATCTGCCGTCATCATGAGTGTCACCACAGCGATCAGATCTCCTGGCAGCACTCTATACACTGACAGAAGCGTGATTGCTCCCAGCAGTGTATAGCGCTGAGCTGCCGGGACGGAGGTCACAGGAGTTCAATCAACTGATGATCAGCTGACGAGCTCTGATGACCTCACTTATGGAACCGGTGCTGCATGGGCTATGTGCCCACGATCCGGACGTACAGTTGAAACCAGAAGTTTACATTCACTATAAAAAAAGACATGCATGCATGTTTTTCTCAATATTTGACATAGAATCAGAATAAACCTTTCCTGTTTTTGGTCAATTAGGATTGCCATAATTTTTAATATTTGCCAAATGCCAGAATAATGAGAGAGAGAATGTTTTAAGGCATTTTTATTATTTACTGCAAAGTCAAAAGTTTACACACACTTAGATTTTGATGCCTTTAAACAATTCTGGACTGCCCATATGAATATGTCATGTGTTTGGACACTTCTGAGTTAATTAGAGAAACTTCTATGGATATACTTAAATGGACAGGTGGAACACACTGCTTCTTTGTGTAGCATCATGGAAAGTCTAAAAAAATCAGCCAAGATATCTGGAAGAGAATTGTAGCCTTGCACAAGTCTGGCTCATCCTTGGGTACAATTTCAAGAGACCTGAAGGTGCCTCGTTCATCTGTACAAACAATTACACGCAAGTACAAATAAGTTGGGAATGTTCAGCCATCATACCGCTCAGGAAGGAGACAGGTTTTTTTCCCAGAGATGAACGTGCTTTGGTCCAACATGTGCATATCAACCCAAAGACAAAAGCAAAAGACCTTGTGAAGATGATGGCGGGAGCTAGAATGATTCTGTCAATAGCCACAGAGTTCTGTAACAATGTGAAGGTTTCACCAATTTAAGATACACTAGGTAACTGCTCTCCTACAAATTAAAGATGTCCGAGTGCATGCAGAGAAGCTAATTAACCAAATCTGCTAATCTGGTTGAAAAACTTCACTCAGAGACTGAACCACGCAAATGGCATGCTTTATTACGTAGACATGGGGTTAAATAGCATTCTCCTTCTAGGTGGGATTAGTAAAATGCATTGCTCTTTTCTGATAACTCGGCACGCTGTAATTTGTTCTTCTATGTATTTCTTAGTCTCAGTAACGCCTTAGGAATTCCAATGGGAGGGGTGAGCTCGTCTCTCAGCACCATCTTTGCCTAGTCGACATGAATCTCTCTGTTATCAGCCGTGCACATGCATACGTAATTCCCAGGAAATCATTTAGTTGTTCGTATCTACAATAAGAATAGAAGCTATTAGTTATATATTCATTAACTATTAACATAATCCATGTGCATATACACATTTGCATACATACATACACATAGATTATTCCATCATCGCTATATTGATTCACACTGATTAGGTAATCTATTAAAAGAAACTAATTGATTTTCTATAATATATATATTTTACCTTGACAACAACATAGGCTAAAAGGCCACTCAGCCAGGAAAAAGCCATTGCTCAAAAAAAGCCAGATTAATGTTTGCAAATGCACACAGGAACAGAGACCTTCATTTTTGGAGATATGTCCTGTGGTCTGAGCAAACTAAAATTTAACTTTTTGGGCATAATGACCATTGTTATGTTTGGAGGAAAAAGGGAGAAGCTTGGAAGCCTAAGAACACCATCCTAACTGTGAAACACAGGAGCCGCAGCATCATGTTGTGGGGTTCTTTAACTGCAGGAGGGTCTGGTACACTTCACAAAATAGATGGCATCATGAGAAAATAATATTATGTGGCAATACTGAAGCAACATCTCAAGACATCAGCAAGGAAGTTAAATCTTTGGCAGAAATGGGTCTCCCAAATGGACAATGACCCAAAGCATACTGCTAAAATGGTAACAAAGTGGCTTAAGGATAACAAAGTCAATGTTTTTGAGTGGCCATCACAAATCCATGATCTCAATCCTATTGAAAATTTATGGGCAAAGCTGAAAAGGCATGTGCGAGCAAAACATACATATGTGTCTTTTTATACAGTGTATGTAAACTTTTGGTTTCAACTGTAGCTGCGCTTTGGATGCAGCATATTTTTGCTGTGTCCAAAAGCTGCATTCTATTGAATGCAGGTAAATCTGCATGTGTTGACTGATCCTTGCAGATTTACTGCATTCAGTACATTCTATTGGTCAAATTTCTGTTGCGGAGACTAGCAACTCCGCAAGAGAAATTGACATGCTGTGGTAATGAAAGACGTGCCGCATGTCAGTGTCCATGGGTGATCCGCAGCCTCAGAAATGCCTTCTAGAAATCCCATCCAATATGATGTAACATCTGGCCAAAGCGGGTTTGACACTGCATAAATACGCAAACCGCAGCATTTCCTCATCGTGGGCATGCACCCAAACTCACCCTGTCATTTTCTGTAGCGGAGACATTGATTGATTTGACCGATGATATAAATCAAAAATCAAAATGTGTTATTTGCTTATTTGCGATGTTAATTATTATTTTTTTTAAAAAAGTGACATTATTGTAATTGTTTTTCATTATTTTTTTGTAACTTTATTTCAGGAAGAAAGAAATCTCTTATTCTCCCTTTAAAATAGAGAGACATACAAATTCACTGTTATATACAATGTATCTCTGTCTCAGTATAATCTGCCTGTGGGGTTAGTGGCTGCAATACAGATCAAGTGCACAAAATTCTCCCACTTTCATAACCAGAGCTTGTGGCTCAGTAGCTTTAGATCCTACCTGTAATGTTGAATGTTGTGGGTACAAGACCTGGGGAGACTCACTAAAAAAGAGAAAATTACATTTTTGTAATAGCTTTTTATTATTTTTAGTAATTTTATAGGAATGAAAAAAATCTGACTTTTTCTTCACCTCAGTATACAAGTACAAAGAAATACACTGCTGTATACAATGTACATGTATGATCTGCTTCTGGGTTCACTGCCTGCAATACAGTTCAAATTCTCCTATCTACATCATTACTGGCTGAGGCTCGTAGCTAAATCTGCTGCCATAGAACATAGAAATCCAAGTTTGAGTCCTGGGGAGACTGGCTCACAGGAGAAGAAGTGAATAATTTAATTTATGCAGTGAGATGCGGTCCCACCTATGAGGAGGTGGAGCTACAGGGGGCAATGAAAAGGTCATAATATGGGTGAGTAATAGAAACCAGGACAAAAGCCCTGATGTGACCCGGGACAGGCCCGCTGAATCTATGACAGTTGGGAACTTTATCAGGAAAAGCTCCAAATATATACTTTTGGCGAAGTGCACAAAGGATGCATTTTGCTTAAAGGGAACCTGTCATCTCCAGAAACTTTATTTACCAGCAGATAAAGTAGTAATCTGCTGGTAAATAGCTTCTCAATCGTGCCTGGTTGCCATACTGACTCAGTAGCTATAGGCAAAAAGTGCAGTTTTACTCACCCTGCAGCCGCTCGCTTCCAGTCATCAGAGCGGTGAATACAGCGTGCTCACTGTATAGTCAATGGTGACCGTAACCGCTCCCTGCATCGCCTTAATGACAGGAAGCTAGTGGCTTAATTTTCTCCCTGTAGCTGCTGCTCCACTAAGCCAACTACACAGGGATCAAATGCAGGTTAGCACTACATCTGCATGTATATAGTGTTTCTGGATATGACAGGTTCCCTTTAAATCTTAATTTGTTTTATGCAAATATTTATATGCATGTACAGCTTTATCTTTATAAAAAAAGTTCCCTAGTATGCCACACTGGTATTCTTTTCTGAGTTTGCAACAAAGCGTATCCTCGTTTATCTCTTCTATATGGTAATGGAATTATTATGGCTACTATAGATTAGCAATGTGTTTCCTGGGTTAGTGATACATGATGTTGTCTTATCTAATATCCACAAAATGATTCTTTGATAGTGTGATATTTAAATAAGAATCTGCGCTGTTAATACTTTGAGTTGAGCACTAGATGGCGATATTTGTGATATTAATACTTTATTGCAAGGTTCCAAGAAGATTTTATTACATGTTACTGTTTTATCGATGATAAAATATAATGATTTGCTCACTCAGGTAAATGATTGAAGATTCAATTTTTAACAAAAATTAAAAACAAAGTTGTACACATTCATTTTTATACACGAGTGAGCTCAAAATTTGGACTCCAAGCATTATTTTGTTTTATAATTAGATAAATATGCTTATGCATTTAAAAGGGGTTATCTCAAATTCAGAAATGGGTAACATTGAAATTTATCCCTTATTAAAAATCCTCTCTGGAAGGATTTTTAATTTTATTCAGTACAGCTTATTGCCTAGTTAATCGGCCACCCTGCAGTCCTAGCCTGGTCGGTTATCTAGGCAAGCTATTGCGCAGCATCAGCATACTTTACAGCCTTCTTGCACTGTTCTAAAAAGGGCCAGATTAGTAGATCCGTGCAGCCTCCATATACCTGAAAAGATGCCACTGCCAATAGCTTGGGATAAAGCATCATTCAGACCAGCTGCGTTACCATGCTGCAGGTCTGAACTGTCAGTCTTCTGAGATGCACCGCCCCCGACAAAGCAGAAAGATGGGGAACAGGATTACTGTGCTTCTAATGCTTCATTTTAAGAAAACAGGCACTTTTATATGTGTGCCCTGCAATTGTTCATTATTACGTGTGCCTGTTAAAAACACTTTTATGTCTGCAGAGTTTGAGCATGGATTGACACATTTCATAATCTTCTACCATGAATTTAATTTTCTTTTTTTTATATCTTAAAGGTATTGCCTAAAGATTCCCAATTTGGTGCAGATATTTGTGTGGGGCCCCTGCGGGTTCAGTCGCCACAGAGGTACTGCACCTCATTCAGAGGTGTGGCATCTCACTCTCAGGTAAAGATAGAGTGCTGCCCGGGACCCTAACACTTGCATCCAACACTACACTACTCCAGACCAGCAGGAGGGGCAAGATGCGTCACTTCCCTGCTGAGCCCTGTCCCTGGCTGGAGTGGGGGGAACCAAAGTAGGGGGAACCATGTAGTGGGTGTAGGTGGAGGAAGTAAATCACGGGAGCTAAGTAAGAAGTGATATAAAAAGAGGGTGGAACATTCTAGAGTCAGTTAGAGAGTGGGTCTTCAGTGAGAGGAAGACGTGGGAGCAGGAGCTCTGCTCAGGAGGAGGGCCTAGCCAGAGAGGCCCAAGACTGAAGAGAGAGGAGCAGGAGAAAGGTTCCAGGAACGTGGAAGGGATCCCAGGGGTACGGGCAGTGCTGGAGGCCACCTGACTCGCCCCCTGGGCCGTTGGGCACTCGGAGCCGGGCAATCGGGAAATGATGGGGGTAGTAGTGGCAACCCGGTTCCGTGGCTCAGGGTGGTCAGACCATTGGTAGTCTGCCATGCGCTGTTGGTAATGTCCGACTACGCCACCCGTGGATTGCGGTCAGTGCGAACCGCCGCTGCAAGGGAGACCGCTGGGGCTGATGGTGTACGCAGCTGGAGTAGTGTGACTCCCCACGGGAAGAGTGCGGCCCCAGGGCAGTATAGTAGAAGATGGGGGTGATGGTGTAGGGCGTCCCAGCGCCGTTAATGCTGGAGGAGCAAGGAGCACACAGACAACAGGTTGCCGTCCAGGGTCTTTACTAGAATAGGTGACTGACCCACAAACAGGCCCGGCTAGGAGGGGGGGCGCCTGGACGTCTGAGAGCAAACGGGAAATTGGCCCTGGTCAGGGTGAGGGTGTAGGCCTACCGTGCTCTCTGCGCTCCTTCTGGCTATTTCCTCCTTATAGGGTAACAGCCCACGTTCCCGAGCTCACCGTGTCTTCTCGCCCGTATAGCCTGCAACTTGGGTCCCTTTCTAATTCCGGTCTGGTACGGCTTTGCTGGTCCCTTCTGGTGTGGCAGAACCTCCGGGCTTCTTAGGCCAAGGAACATACAGTCCCCTGCGGACTGGTTATCTGCTGTAGGTCGTGGAATCCTCACAGCCTCAGACGCCAAAGCCTGGTAAATTGGGTTCTTTGTCTGCCAGGACAGGCGCACTTCACCTCTTGTCCCTGGCTTGTGGCTCTCCTACCGCCACACGTCCTCTTAGGGTGCAATACAACTGTCCCTCTCTGCTCTGGGACACCTCTCAATCCAGAGACAGGTCGTCCAGTTCTCCCTAACCCTGCCCCCAGTTCCAGCTTTTATAGGGGCAGTCTGCTCCCCCTACTGGCCTGAGACAGGAGGTATTGCATGCTAATGTTCCCCTGACCAGAGAACCTCCCCTCTGCTCTCAGACACAGCTTTATTATATTTGTGGCATCCAGGCCAGGGTGACACACACCCGTACTCCTGAATCTGCCAGGCGGTGGAGACTAAGCACGTCTGCTGCTGTATTGAGGGCCCCGAGTGTGGCCGGAGGCAAAGAGGAGTTGAGGGGGCGGAGGAGCATCATAGGCTCACCCCAAGACAAAAACCGGACACCGGGTCCGCGCCTATAGGGTCCTTTATACCCAGTAGGGATCACCGGCATACCAGGAGGACTACAAGTCCCTGGTCGACCTGAAGCTAAACCCTTGACAGGACTAGGGACCACAAAGGCCCTGGCGTCCAGGGATAGTGGTTGCCAGAGAAAGGTCCTACTACCAAGCGACAGGTGAAGGAACAGCACAACACAGAAGCTAGGCCCAGTTGCAGGCTGGCCAAGAGCTTAGAGAGAGGGAGACACAGACCAGGAGGCTTTATACCCGCTCACTGGGGAGAAGTATTGAAGTGCACCCTTCCTACCGAGTACCCTGGACCGTTCCTGACATCCGCACCAGAAAAGGTACTGAAGTGAATCCCCTGTCTCTGTCAGTTACTCCTGCTGCGCCATCTCTCCTGCACTACAAGCCTCAGCATTACAACCATCTGCAACTACACTGCCCGGGGGGCCCGCTCCGCCTGTGGGGAGCAGAAACATCCCAGCTGCCATCCCATCACCCCCGGAGGTCTGCAGCAGCGCCGGTAACTATTACCAGAAACCACAGGTGGCATCACAAGACAAACTGTACACGCAAACCCCTTTTAAAAGAGAGACCCAGAGTACGGGCCCGGGAGCCGACTGCCGTGACCTCCTAAGCAAGGTAAAAGGCCAGGGTACCGAGTCCCCTATATTCCCCCCGGGTGACACAGCTCTCTTTCCTGGCATCACGAACAGAATTTCGTGCCCGTTGCCACCGGGTACTGTGGGTCGTAATTGAACTGTGTTTAAACTGTGGTGAACATCGCCGCCATTACCGTGTCACCGCGTGGGAAGAAGAGGGGCGTATCTGCGGGAATTTGAGAGGCATGACTGCTGGAAGCATGCGAAGCTCAAGCCCCGCCTCGCGCTCTGACGCAGCACCAGGAAGCATCAGGTCCTGGAAGGAGACTGTCGTCTGCGGAGGTGCGGCCCACCCCAGTAAAGAAACAGGAGGTAGGCTACGGTTTACTAGGGGGGCACAACCATGGCCGATGACCAGCAAGACGCCGGAGCACCGGATAACGCTCTCGATGCTCAACTTGCGCCCGGCGCTGCTCAGGCCGGAGCGGCCGCCCCACCAGCAGGGGTCGTGACTCCATTGATACCCATGGCCCTGCCGTATATCCCTAGAGCAAAATGGCTTCCCCAGTATGACGGCAAACCAGACACCCTGTCTGGATTCAAAAGGAAAATATGCAGTGTACTGGATATGTACTCAATGACTGGTAAACAGAGAGCCGCTGTTGTGCTGGGACAATTGACTGGTGCCGCAGAGCGGGAAGTTGAAACCTGGCCAGCCGCAGACCAGGAATCAGTGTCCATTATCTTTAAGACAATGCAAACTGTCTTTGAAAGCCACACTGAGACAGATCTCCGGATGAGGTTCTACCACTGTACCCAGAAACCTGAGGACTGTATCCAGGACTATGCCTGGCGCTTACAGGAAGCCCTGCGGGCCCTGAAACAGGTTAGTCCAGCCAGCATACAAGATGAAAATAAAATGCTGACAGAACAATTCATCCGGGGGTTGAGGTCCCAGGAGGAGAGCAGAACCGTACAGTGGTGGGCCTTAGATCATCCAAATGCCACCTTTGACACCCTGAAGGACATGGCTATTAAGGGTCTGCAGCCCCTGAAACCATCAGATACTGCTATCCAGCGTTACCAGGGTGGGGCCACCCCAATGCCCGCAGCACCCACTGCTTCTTCATTAATGGCAGAAACAAAAATGCAAACAGTGCCCCCTAGCGAGCTGAACAGCTTGCACCCTGAAGTGCGTCAGCTAAGTAAAACCCTGGCCACTGTCCTGAGCACCCTGCAGCTACAGACGGAGCCCGAGCCGGAAGGAAGGATCCTATTAGCCGACAGTCCTGAGGATGTCCCCTGGATGAGGAGAAGAAGGAGGACAACGACACCCCGTAGGAGGACAACGCCACCCTGTGGGAGGACCAACGACCAACGTCGCCCTCCAGGAGACTTCATCTGCTACCGTTTCCACAAGGCAGGCCACACCGCGCGGAACTGTCCTTTAAACGAGCAAACCCTGGGGCCAAGGGCCGACACCCAGGAGTAGACCAACCAGGCCCATCAAGATGGTACTACCGGTTTGTAGCAGGAAGGCCTTTCCTGTCCATCGTGCTGGATGGAATAGCAACACCTGCACTACTGGACACCGGGTCACAGGAAACCATCATACCTGACATCCTTTACAAAAGGTACTGGTCCCTAGATGAACTCCTTCCGCCAGCCCCAAATCTCTCTGTGTATGCATCCAATGGCCTTCCTCTTAACCTAGTAGGGGTTAAGTACGTGACAGTGAAGGTGGGGAGAGCGGAACTAAAGGACCAAGGACTGATTAAAGTGGAGTCTAACCCTGGTGATACAGACTTGTATATGATACTTGGTACAAATGTAGTTGGTAACTGTTTGGGAGAAGTGTTGTTCTTACTCCAACAGATGGCTGACACTGCCAATCCGGGGCAGAGGAAGGTGCTCCAGAAGGAAATTCGTGCCCTCCTGTACCAGCAACAGGTAAAGCTGACAGGTGATGAGATTGGTAATGTACGGGTGACAGAACCGATACCCATTGTGATTCCCCCAATGAGTGAAATGCTGATTTGGTGTAGGGCAGCAATAGGTCTCAAGGGACTGAACTACCAGGTGGTAGTAGAGCCCATCAGTTCAGAGCACAGACCTACACTCTTAACTGCTAGAGGGGTAGTTGATGTACGCAATGGGAGGGTACCCGTACGTCTCCTAAATTGTGGGGAGGAGGAAGTTAAATTGCCACGATGCGCCACTGTTGCCAGACTGTATACTGTGAATAATGATGCCATACACACAGTGGAATCCTTGACCCCACCAGATACAGTGGAGGACAATGACTCCGAAGCTCAGATTGAGGATTGGTGTCTACAGCTCCATGTTGGAACTGACGCCATTCCTGTCCATCAAAAACACGGTGTCTACACAGTGGTTCAGGAATATGAACAAGTGTTTAGTAAACACCCACTTGATTTTGGAAGGGTCAAAGGGGTACAACACCACATACCCACCGGTAACCATTCACCCATTAAGGAGCGTTACCGACCCATACCACCAGCAAATTACCAAAAAGCCAAGGAAATGTTGCATGACATGAAAATGGCAGGGGTAGTAAGGGTTAGCTGTAGCTCCTGGGCAGCTCCCCTGGTCCTGGTCAGAAAGAAGGATGGTAGCATGAGGATGTGTGTAGATTATAAACAAATTAATCGAATAACACATAAAGATGCATACCCTTTGCCCCATATAGAGGAATCCCTGGCTGCACTAAAATCTGCCAATTGCTTCTCTACATTGGATCTCACTAGTGGGTACTGGCAAGTCTCTGTTGCTGAGGAAGACCGGGAGAAGACAGCCTTCACCACCCCGATGGGATTATGCGAGTTCAACAGTATGCCATTTGGGCTCGGCAACGCCCCCGGAATGTTCCAGAGGCTGATGGAGTGTTGCTTAGGACACTGGAACTTTGAGACAGTGCTGCTGTACCTGTATGATGTTATCGTGTACTCAAGGATGTATGAGGACCATCTGAAGCACCTGGCGGAGGTATTTGAAGCATTGTCCCGGTATGGGATGAAACTAAAACCTTCTAAATGCCACTTGCTCAAGCAAGTACCTGGGACACGTAGTCAGCTCAGAGGGAGTAGCACCAGACCCAGAGAAGGTCACTGCCATCCAGAAGTGGCCTGAACCGAGAAGCATCAAAGAAGTACGGCAATTCCTGGGACTGGTCGGGTACTACAGGAGGTTCATAAAGGACTGTACTAAAAAGGTAGCACCTCTACAAGAGCTCGTGGTAGGACAGTCCAAAAGAGGGAAAAGTCCCCCATTCCAGTGGGGCAAAGAGCAGACTGAGTCCTTTGCATCAATGAAGGAAGTCCTAATCGGTGAAGAAATCCTGGCTTACCCTGACTACAGCCAGCCTTTCCTGTTGTACACCGACGCCAGCAACGAGGGACTGGGAGCTGTGTTGTCCCAGAAGCAAAACGGTAGAGAAAAGGTAATTGCATATGCCAGTAGGAAGCTTCGCCCTACTGAGAGGAACCCGGAGAATTACAGTTCCTTAAAGCTGGAGTTTCTGGCCTTGGTCTGGGCTATCACTGAAAGATTCAAGCATTACCTAGCCTCAACTAAATTCACAGCCTTTACCGATAATAATCTCTTGACACACCTGGAGACAGCCAGGTTGGGAGCCATGGAACAGCGTTGGGTGGCCAGATTGTCGAATTACCAGTTCACAATCAAGTACCGGGCAGGTCACAAGAATACCAATGCTGATGCCTTGTCAAGAATGCCCCACCAGTCGGACACCGAGGATGAAGTGGATGATATTGAACAAATTGAACTACCTGCTTTGCACAGAAATGGAATGGTCCACGAGCAGCACACCTCCAGAAGATGTCATGGTAGGACGCCAAACCCTCTACCTCATCACAGCTGGAAGGAGACCCAGGACAGTGACCCGGTTGTCAGCCTCATCAAAAGACTGATAACCCAAGTAGGTTCTCACCTGGAGAAGAATGCTCCCCCACAAGCCAAACACGTGTGGAATGAGAGAAGCCGGCTGTTCATCTACAGAGAGAAGCTGTGCAGAAGGTACAGTACAGACCAAAAGTTTGGACACACCTTCTCATTTAAAGATTTTTCTGTATTTTCTTGACTATCAAAATTGTACATTCACACTGAAGGCATCAAAACTATGAATTAACACATGTGGAATTATATACTTAACAAACAAGTGTGAAACAACTGAAAATATGTCTTATATCCTAGGTTCTTCAAAGTAGCCACCTTTTGCTTTGATGACTGCTTTGCACACTCTTGGCATTCTCTTGATGAGCTTCAAGAGGTAGTCACCGGAAATGATCTTCCAACAATCTTGAAGGAGTTCCCAGAGATGCTTAGCACTTGTTGGCCCTTTTGCCTTCACTCTGCAGTCCAGCTCACCCCAAACCATCTTGATTGTGTTCAGATCTGGTGACTGTGGAGGCCAGGTCATCTGGCGCAGCACCCCATCACTCTCCTTCTTGGTCAAATAGCCCTTACACAGCCTGGAGGTGTGTTTGGGGTCATTGTCCTGTTGAAAAATAAATGATGGTCCAACTAAACGCAAACCGGAGGGAACAGCATGCCGCTGCAAGATGCTGTGGTAGCCATGCTGGTTGAGTATGCCTTCAATTTTGAATAAATCCCTAACAGTGTCACCAGCAATGCACCTTCACACCATCACACCTCCTCCTCCATGCTTCACGGTGGGAACCAGGCATGTAGAGTCCATCCGTTCACCTTTTCTGCGTCGCACAAAGACACGGTGGTTGGAACCAAAGATCTCAAATTTGGACTCATCAGACCAAAGCACAGATTTCCACTGGTCTAATGTCCATTCCTTGTGTTATTTAGCCCAAACAAGTCTCTTCTGCTTGTTGCCTGTCCTTAGCAGTGGTTTCCTAGCAGCTATTTTACCATGAAGGCCTGCTGCACAAAGTCTCCTCTTAACAGTTGATGTAGAGATGTGTCTGCTGCTAGAACTCTGTGTGGCATTGACCTGGTCTCTAATGTGAGCTACTGTTAACCTGCGATTTCGGAGACTGGTGACTCGGATAAACTTATCCTCAGAAGCAGAGGTGACTCTTGGTCTTCCTTTCCTGGGGCGGTCCTCATGTGAGCCAGTTTCTTTGTAGCGCTTGATGGGTTTTGCAACTGGACTTGGGGACACTTTCAAAGTTTGCCCAATTTTTCGCACTGACTGACCTTCATTTCTTAAAGTAATGATGGCCACTCGTTTTTCTTTACTTGGCTGCTTTTTTCTTGCCATAATACAAATTCTAACAGTCTATTCAGTAGGACTATCAGCTGTGTATCCACCAAACTTCTGCACAACACAACTGATGGACCCAGCCCCATTTAAAAGGCAAGAAATCCCACTTATTAAACCTGACAGGGCACACCTGTGAAGTGAAAACCATTTCCGGTGGCTACCTCTTGAAGCTCATCAAGAGAATGCCAAGAGTGTGCAAAGCAGTCATCAAAGCAAAGCTATTCCTATGCCCTGACCATGGTGGATCACTATTCCCGGTTCCTGGTGGTAGCCCCTGTCAAGGATCTGACAGCAGAAACTGCAGCAAGAACGTTCCAAGCCTACTTCTGCAGACCCCATGGATAACCGGAAAAGGTGCTCACAGATAAAGGCCCTGCCTTCAAAGCTGAGCTATTCAAGGAATTCTGCCACCTGTATGGATGCAAGAAGATCCGGACTATGCCATATCATCCGCAAACCAACGGTATGTGCAAGAAAATGAATGACATCATTATAGACCTGTTAAAAACCCTACCTTTGGAAGAGAGGAACCAGTGACCAGAAAAACTACCTGACCTAGTGGACCTGTATAACCACATACCCGTGAGTTCTACAAATTGTACCCCAGCGTACCTCATGAGAGCAAGACCTGGAAAATTGACCACGGACCTGGAGCTCAGAGTGGTAGAACCTGCTGCAGATACGTCCACTGAAGATTGGGACACAAGTCGGCAAGAGCAGTGCAGGAAAGTACAGGCCTGTGTCGAAGACAGTCTAAACAAGGTGACGGAAAGACAGGAAGAGCAGTATAACAAACATGCACCACCAGAACCCTTGGCACCTGGAGAGATAGTGCTAAAGCGGAAAAGAAGAGGTCACAAGCTCGATGACCAGTGGGAAAGAGAGCCCTACACCATGCTAAACTCCAGATTTGACAACAGTAAAACCTGCCTGATTAGTAAGGATGGAGGTAAGACGACCGCAACAGTCTCAAGAGACCACTTGAAAGTGTGCCCAGGTCTACTGAAGACAACGGAGGAAGAAGTACCTCCTATAGCACTGGAAGAACCCAAGGAAGATGTGCTTCACACAGTTCTAGGAGATTTCCCTGCGGACTGGCCTCAACTTGATTGTGCATTTATTATACCAGTAATACACTTCCATCAACCACAAGAAGAACCTGTGAGCGCCCTAGAAGAACCTGCTCAGGAACAGGAAGAGTCCCCAGTCAGAGGAGGATCACCCGTTGAATCAGAGCCTGAGGGCCCAGTAATCAGTGCACTTGCTTGTCCCATAGAGAGATTGAGGTAGTTTTATTATCTACCAGCACGTACACCTGATAGGTTAGCAGAGAGTGCATGCACAGACACCAGTATCACCCCAGTGCTACGAAGGTCCACACGCAGCACACAAGGCCAAATCCCTGTCAGGTTTAGGGATTAAAATACAAAATGCCTAAAGTATAAATAGTTACCCAGTTGGGTATTGCCTATTGTTTATTGTGTAAACTGAAAATAATGTGTGCATTTAGTTACCCGTCAAGGTATAGAGACTTGCAGGCTGAGGACTGTGAGCAGCCAAAAACTGACCTTGTAAATAGTTGCACACTGTAATGGGTCTGGGAGGTGGAACCTCTGAGCAACTATACAAGGGGGCGGTCCTTGTAAGGAAGCGGGTGGCTCCCAGGGATGACGGGCTGGTAGTCACGGCAAGTGACAGGGACAGTCTCTGGGTAGAAGGGCAGGTAGTCACGGCAAGTGACAGGGACAGTCTCTGGGTAGAAGGGCAGGTAGTCACGGCAAGTGACAGGGACAGTCTCTGGGTAGAAGGACAGCAGGCAGGTGGCTGGTGAGCGCTCCCAGGTGAGCGGGCGAGAGTCTCTGGACAGGCAGGTGGTCACGGCAAGTGACGGCAGAACCTCCAGGTAGACTAGCAGACAGGTAGCAGGTGGATGCTCCCAGGTGAGCGGGCAAGAGTCTCTGGACAGGCAGGTGGTCACGGCAAGTGACGGCAGAGCCTCCAGGTAGACTAGCAGACAGGTAGCAGGTGGACGCTCCCAGGTGAGCGGGCAAGAGTCTCTGGACAGGCAGGTGGTCACGGCAAGTGACGGCAGAGCCTCCAGGTAGACTAGCAGACAGGTAGCAGGTGGACGCTCCCAGGTGAGCGGGCAAGAGTCTCTGGACAGGCAGGTGGTCACGGCAAGTGACGGCAGAGCCTCCAGGTAGGCTAGCAGGCAGGTAGCAGGTGAGCGCTCCCAGGTGAGCGGGCAAGAGTCTCTGGACAGGCAGGTGGTCACGGCAAGTGACGGCAGAGCCTCCAGGTAGGCCAGCAGGCAGGTAGCAGGTGAGCGCTCCCAGGTGAGCGGGCAGGCTGGTCCATAGACAGACTGACAGGTGTCGGAAGGCAGACCGAAGGACCGCAGGCTTGCAATCAGGTAAGCGGATATCAGGCAGGTATCAAGCAGGAATCTGGGAGGTGACTGGCAGGTAACAAGCAGGAATCTGTCAGGTGACTGGCAGGTAACTGGTAACGGGACCTGAGGGCTGAAGCAGAGTGAAGGCTTTGCAACAACATTGCTCGGGCACCTCCATTTTGGAGGAGGTGCCTTATATATGGTGAAGTCCTCCGGCCATTAGCCGGGGACTCCTTAGGACGGCGCGCGCGGCCCCTTTAAGAGAGGGGGAGCGCGCGCGCGCCCCAAGCACCGTGGCCGGGAAGCAGCGCGTGCTGCCAGCAGAGCGGGAGGAAGACACCGGGCACGGAGCGGAGAGGTGAGGGGAACAGCATCCCTGCCTAGCAGGAGGCAGGGACGCTGACGCTACAGTACCCCCCCTTTAGGCCCCCCCTTTTTTAGGCCAGAGAGAAATTTATCAAGGATGAGAGGGGCATGGATGTTCTCCCGGGGCTCCCACGTTCTCTCCTCAGGACCAAACCCCTTCCAATCTACCAGAAAAAAGGTTTTTCCTCTTACCCTTTTGGTGGCCACAATGTTCTCTACCTCAAACTCGTTCTCAGCGGAAACCGGAGCAGGGGGCGTACCTGTAGACTTGGAAAAAGAGTTAAGTACCACGGGTTTGAGGAGAGATACATGGAAGGAGTTAGGGATCCGCAAGTTGGCCGGGAGTTTCAATTTATAGGCCACCGGATTGATTTGTTTGATAACTTCCAGTGGGCCGATGAACCGAGGCCCTAACTTGTAGGAGGGAATCTTGAGCCGGACATACTTGGACGAGAGCCACACTTTATCTCCAGGACGGAATTGTGGAGGATCCAGGCGTTTTTTGTCAGCGTGTTTTTTCATCTGCTCGGACGACTGAAGGGGTGCGGATCGGGTACTCTCCCAAATGGAGGAGAATTTGCTAATGAGAGATTCCGCAGCCGGATTGTCCACCGAGGTGGAGACGGGAAATGGGATCCGAGGATGCTGACCGAAGACTACAAAAAAAGGGGATTTGGAGGAAGATTCGCTCTCGTGATTATTGTAAGAGAATTCGGCCCAGGGTAGGAGATCCACCCAGTCCGAATGGTGGGCATTAACGAAGTGCCGGAGGTAACTGGTCAGGATCTGATTGATCCGCTCCACTTGACCATTGGACTGTGGGTGGTAAGCGGAGGAGAAGTCCAGGGTGACGTCAAGCAGCTTACATGTGGCTCTCCAGAAGCGTGAGGTGAACTGAACCCCACGATCCGACACGATGTGGAGGGGCAGGCCATGGAGACGGAAGATGTGGCGGATAAAGTCTTTAGCCAGTTCAGGTGCAGACGGGAGACCCGGCAGGGGAATGAGGTGCGCCATCTTGGAAAAGCGGTCAGCGACCACCCAAATGACCGTACAACCGGCAGAGACAGGGAGATCCGTTATAAAGTCCATAGCTATATGCTGCCATGGGGCAGCAGGTACTGGAAGAAGAAGGAGGCGACCGGCTGGCAAGTGTCTCGGAACTTTGTTGCGGGCGCAGGACACACAGGCTGAAACAAAGTCTATTACATCCTTGTGCAGGGTAGGCCACCAGTAATGCCGGGTAATAAGCTGGAGGGTCTTTTTCTGACCGGCGCGGCCAGCTAGCTTAGACGAGTGACCATAGAGTAGGACCTTCTTCCGATCAGGTACTGTTACGAACGTCTTACCGGGAGGGAGACGATTTAGATTCACGGGAGCCACCTGCGTTACTCTGGCGGGATAAATGATGTGCTTCGGTTCCTCCTCTAGATCAGACACCAGGAAGGATCGGGACAAGGCGTCAGCTTTGATGTTTTTGTCTGCCGGGCGAAAATGAAAAACGAAATCAAAGCGGGCAAAAAACAAGGACCACCGGGCTTGGCGCGGGTTAAGTCTCTGGGCGCTCTGGAGGTAAGCCAAGTTCTTGTGGTCCATGTAAATAATTACCGGGTGAAGAGCCCCCTCGAGCAGGTAACGCCACTCCTCCAGTGCCAGCTTAATGGTCAATAACTCTCGATCTCCTATAGAATAATTGCGCTCAGAAGAGGAGAAGAGTTTGGAGAAGAAGCCGCAAGTTACCATTCTTCCGGAAGGTGACTTTTGGGTAAGTACCGCTCCGGCTCCAGAGGAGGAGGCATCAACTTCCAGGAAGAATTCTTTGTTGCAGTCCGGACGATGCAGCACCGGGGCGGAAGAGAAAGTCTGTTTTAAGGAAAGAAAGGCTTCCTCTGCTTCGGGCGGCCATTCTCTGGGATTAGTGCCCTTACGGGTGAGCGCAGAGATTGGTGCAGACCGGGAAGAGAAGTGCGGTATGAAGAGGCGGTAGTAGTTGGCGAAACCCAGGAACCGCTGAATAGCTTTCAACCCCTCTGGTCGGGGCCACTTCTGGATGGCAGACAGTTTCTCAGGATCCATTCGTAGGCCGGTCTGAGAGATTATGTAGCCCAGAAACGGAAGCGAGGTCTGCTCAAAGAGGCACTTCTCATATTTAGCGTAGAGGTGGTTCTGCCTGAGCCTGAGCAGAACCTGACGAACATCCCTCCGGTGTGTGGGGAGATCCGGAGAGAAGACCAAGATGTCGTCCAGGTACACCACTACGCAGGAGTAGAGAAGGTCCCGGAAGATGTCATTGACCAACTCTTGAAAGACGGCGGGAGCGTTACAGAGACAGAAGGGCATTACCAGGTATTCATAGTGGCCATCCCGGGTGTTGAATGCCGTCTTCCATTCATCCCCCTGACGGATACGGACCAGGTTATACGCCCCACGGAGGTCCTCAGACGGTCAAATAATTCCGGAATGAGCGGAAGGGGGTATTTATTCTTCACCGTGATCTGGTTAAGGCCTCTATAGTCTATACAGGGACGGAGTGAGCCGTCCTTCTTTTTGACGAAGAAGAAGCCTGCTCCCGCCGAGGAAGTAGATTTCCGGATGAATCCCCGGGCCAGATTCTCCTCAATATATTCTGACATGGACCGGGTCTCAGCAGCGGACAAAGGGTAAATGCGCCTACGGGGAGGAGTAGTGCCGGGCATCAGGTCGATTGGGCAGTCGTATGGTCTATGAGGGGGTAATGTCTCTGCCTCCTTTTTATTAAAGACATCCACATACGACCAATAAGGAGCCGGAAGACCAGGTAGATTGGCTGGAGTAGGAGAAGGACGGACGGACAGGATGGACGGGAACTTAACAAGTCTTATGGCAGTCCTGTCCCCAGCGAAGGACTTCTCCGGTCTGCCAATCAAGCACGGGTGCATGTCTCTGAAGCCAAGGTAGGCCTAGTAAGAGGGCGTGAGAGAGTCCAGGCAGAACATGAAAGAAGATGCTCTCAGAGTGCAGCATTCCCACCTGCAGGGTTAAGGATTCGGTGATGAGTTGGATGGGATGTGGTAAGAGGCCCCCATCCACGGCAGCGACAGATAAGGGTACAGCTAGAGGTTTGGTGGGAATGCGGTATTTCTCTACCAGAGACTGAGAAATGAGTTTTCCGGCAGCTCCAGAGTCAAGTTGGGCTAGTTCAAAATAACGGTTCTCCCCGCAGATGATAGAGACCGACAGCAACAGAGATAGAGAGGGTTTACTCTTGTCTAGGACGACCTCTCTGAGCGATCCTAGACACAGGCATTTCCCGGCCTCTCCAGGCAGGAACGGATCCGGTGCTCCTTACTGCCACAGTAGAAGCAGCTCCCCTCGGCTTGGCGTAACTCTTGACGGGTTTTGACCATCTTGGTCTGGTCGAACTGCATAGGCTCAGGTGAGTGCGCCTGGGTAGTAACGGGAGAAGTGACAGGTTTCTGGAAGGTAGGGGCTAGACGTGGAAACCTCCTCTCACGGGTGACACCTCCACCCTTCCACCTCATACCACCAGAGGGAGCCCTGTTAGGGATATATATATGGAGGGTGGAGCCAGGCAGTTCAGTTAGTTGTTCAGTCAGAGAGTGTGCTGCCACTGAGAGCAGTGAAGATGCAGCACATCTGCTGCTGTATTGAGGGCCCCGAGTGTGGCCGGAGGCAAAGAGGAGTTGAGGGGGCAGAGGAGCATCATAGGCTCACCCCAAGACACAAACCGGACACCGGGTCCACGCCTACAGGGTCCTTTATACCCAGTAGGGATCACCGGCATACCAGGAGGACTACAAGTCCCTAGTCGACCTGAAGCTAAACCCTTGACAGGACTAGGAACCACGAAGGCCCCGGTGTCCAGGGATAGTGGTTGCCAGAGAAAGGTCCTACTACCAAGCGACAGGTGAAGGAACAGCACGACACAGAAGCTAGGCCCAGTTGCAGGCTGGCCAGGAGCTTAGAGAGAGGGAGACACGGACCAGGAGGCCTTATACCCGCTCACTGGGGAGAAGTCCTGAAGTGCACCCTTCCTACCGAGTACCCTGGACCGTACCTGACATCCGCACCAGTAAAGGTACTGAAGTGAATCCCCTGTCTCTGTCAGTTATACCTGCTGCGCCATCTCTCCTGCACTACATGCCCCAGCATCACCACCATATGCACCCACACTGCCCCGGGGGCCCGCTCCGCCTCTGGGGAGCAGAAACATCCCAGCTGCCATCCCATCACCCCGGGAGGTCTGCAGCAGTGCCGGTAACCATTACCGGAAACCACAGGTGGCGTCACGAGACAAACTATACACTCAAACCCCTTTTAAAAGAGAGACCCAGAGTACGGGCCCGTTAGCCGACTGCCGTGACCTCCTAAGCAAGGTAAAAGGCCCGGGTACCGAGTCCCCTATATTCCCCCTGGGTGACACATAACCACATAGGATCCAGGGAACTCCAGGTTGCCCAGAAAGATCCGAGGATACCAGCTTGGGACATTGTTTAGCGAGGCACAGGACAAGAAGGGTGAGGGCCAGCGCAGGAAGACGGCTGAGAAGGGCATATAGAATGGGGGTCCTGTCAGGCACTCTTGAAACACCTGGGAGTTTGCTGAACCCCTGCCTGGTTAACACAGCGCGACGTGGGAGGTCGTAGTCCGGAAAGTGTAACCTGAGGAACTTAACAACTGTGAGTAAACCCTGAAGACTGCACCCCACTGTCTCTGTGAATTATTCTGGCCGCTCCATCACCCCCTGCACTACAACTGCTTCAGCAACATTCATGACACCTCAGCACAGCACTGGAGCTAAGCTCTACCTGTGGAGAGCTAAACCAACTCTACTGCATTCACATCAGCTCCAGAGGACCTGCTCCGCAGCGGCGGCTCCATATAGCCGCATACCACACTGTATATAAAAACTATAAATCCCCTGTAAATTTACCCTTTTATTGACCGCCCTGGGTCACGGACTGGGTCACCGCCACTGTGACATCTCCCCTAGCAACGACCGGCCGGGCACCGAGTACCCCACGGCCCAGGGGGGCGCGTCATTTGTGTGACTGAAAATCAGTGGTTCTGGAGAATCACAATGGATTTGTAAGTCCTATTTAATTAATTAAATTGGACAGTTGTTACTGTTTTGAAAAGGATTTGAAAAGCTGAAATGTTGCACACGGGTGTTAAATTTAATTGGGCCCAAACTCTCCCCAACCAATCATATTCCCAGTGGGCCACAGCATTCAACTACACAGTGGGCCATCAGCCCTGTTTTTTGCCCACCGGTCATTTATATTTTCTGCATAATGGCACTGTGTGCATAGGCTATATAGCCGCTCTGTACTAGGTCCGACACTTTCCTGTGCCAGCGACAGGATGTTTTTTTGTGGGTGGAGTTTGTGCTTTGCTCACATGTCCTTAGTGTGTTATTGGAATCAGCTCCTCAGCGCAATGGGTGGGCTACAGACTTTCATCGTCCACCATCTGCAGGCTGTGGTTGAGTGTAAGGCTCAACTGGTGAGGTATATCCATGAACCTCCAGGCCAGGGTGGACATCTGGCATCGACACAGCAGACTGTCAGGCATGTGGTGCAAAGAGTACTTGGATAAATGGCTAGGCCAGACAGCAGGCTAATGGTAATGCAGAACACATTGGAAGCCACAGAACCAGGAGGAGAGATGTATGAAGATGGCAGGTATGAAGCAGGCACACAGGTGTAAGTAATGTGAACAGACTCGAATAGCAGTTCAAGATGTTAACAGCAGTGAAACAGCAGCAGATGCAGGTATTGCAAAAAGACTTCAATAATAAATAATATATTGCATTCCAAACTATTATGCAAATTGGATTTAACCCCTCAACGACCACCGTAGCGCATTTTCACGGCGGCAGTTAAGGGTAGTGTTGAGCCACCCCCGTAGTGTTCGAGTTCGGTTCGGTTCTTCGAACACCCGTGTGTTCGCCGAACTGTTCGTCGAACTGTTCGTCGAACACCTTCGAACACCGTTAAAACCAATGGCAGGCAAACAAAAACACATAGAAACACATAGAAAACACCTTCAAAGGTGTCCAAAAGCTGACAAACTGCTCAGAAGACACAACTAACACATGGAAAAGTGACAAGTACATATAGTCATGCGAAAAGAAAAGAGGTGGAGGAGTAAAAGGAGGGGGAGACACAGATATAGGCATGTCATGCCCTTCTAAAATCCAAAAAGTGAGAAGCCGACACGGCCAGTCCGTTCCTGCCTGTGCCACCTCTGTGACGCCGGGTTTGTGCCAGAGCCGCGGTGGACCCTGACTGCCAGCCCCCCTATCCCAATACTGGTGCCTGTCCGCCGGTGGGTCGAGGCCCCCCACGGTGTGGGGGGGGGAGTAACATCTGCAGAAGAAAGACCATCTTCCAGCCAAACTAAGATGTCGACTTCTTTTCGTGGACAATGTGATACGATCCCATTCTTACGGACACGCCCATCGCTACAAATTCTAGATGAGGCACAAAAACAGCAGGTGCTTCAACGAATATCAAGTGCTCCTTCAAGTGGGCTCTCCATCACCTCAATTTCAACATCACAAATACTCCAGTCCTCAGAGGTGTCACCCCAATCGCACTTGCTTCCTCACAGCTACCAAGTCTCCAGCTGCCCGTCTGAGTATGGGGTAACACAGATGGCTGAGTCTGCCCAGCTGTTTACTCATACTATAGCCTGGGAAACAGAGGTCTGCTCCAGAGCTTCTGTTAATCCAGATGAGGAAATGATCTGATCCGATGCCCAGAATCTTTATAAGTTGGATCCAGGACCAGATGAAGAAGGTTCTGAGCATAATGTAGACCCTTGTTCCCAAACTGTAACTCCTGTTGGTGGAGACAATGATGAAGACGATGATGAGACTCAAATACCTGATTGGAGTGACAACTTGACTTTTCGGTCAGGGCAGGAAGAGGTTGGCTCTGAGGGCGACGGGTGTGATAACACACAGGGTGATGATGACGAGGTTGGAGATCCCACTTACTGTCAACCCACAGTCAGCCAAGAGATGAGGTCATCAGAGGAGGTGGAGGAGGATGTGACTAGCCCTGGGGATAGGGATGACTCGGTACCCGGGCATTTGCCTGGCCTTGGGGATGTCGCGGTGGTCGGCTCCCTGGCCCGTACCCTGGGGTCTCTCTTTAAAAGGGTGGATAATTGTTAATTTTATAAGAGTTCATGACGCCACCTGTGGTATCTGGTGACAAGCACCAGCGCTGCAGCAGTCCACTGAGGCCGGTGATAAGGCAGCTCGATGGTATAGCTCCCCACAGGTGGAGCTAGGTCTCAGGGCAGCGTATGCAGGGGGAATGCAGGACAGGCGAGACCCAGCTGGGTCAGAGCAAGAACGGGAACGGACACGGTAGTCACTTCAGTACCTTTTACTGGTGGAAATTCAGGCACATCCCGGAGCACTGTAGGGTGAAGGGTGCATATCAGGATCCTCCCCAATGAGCGGGTGTAGGGCCTCCTGTTTCTTGCCTCTGCGTAGTAAGTTTCTGACCTGCCTGGAGCTAGGCCTAACTTTGTCTCTGTCCTGCGCTGGCTGACCTTGTGGTAGGGCCTTCTCTTGGAGTTCACGCTCCCAGTATGCGGGGCCTAAGCGTCTCCTGGCTCTGTTACATATCAGCACCTTAGCGATCCTGGGACTTGTAGTTCTCCAGGGATTCCGGTTATGCCTTACTGGGTCATAGAGATACCGGTAAGCTCGGATCCTGTGTCCGGTAAATGCTTCGGGGTGAGCTGGTTAAGCTCCTCTGCCCCTTATGTACTAACTCGCCACTCGCCTTCGGCCTACTCGGGCCCTCACTAGGCTATACACACTAACGGCAGCTTGCCGCGCTTCACTGATCTTACGGCACCGGCACACCTTAAGCTCTATCTGGGCTCCCTGAATCTAGCAAGCAGGAGCCTCGTGCTCCACTGCTGAACTATTAACTGCGTTCTCTAGACTAGACTGAGCTCCACTGCAGACTGACCTCTCTTAGGCTTCTCTACTGCAGGAACTCTTCAGAGGAACTGAACTGCCTAGCTCCACCTTCCCTATTTATATCCCTAACGGGCTCCCTCTGCTGGTCTGAGGTGGAAGGTGGAGATGTGTGAATGTTTATGGGGGCCTCTTGTGGAGGATTCCATCAATGCACTCTTGTAGGATCTGTGATACCAAGCGCAGCGGGGCATCACAGATGCTATTGACGACGAGGTTAGGTTGCGCCTTCCTGAACAGAGACGGAGTACTGGAAGCACGTCAACAACTGCATCCTCAACCACAACTCTGCCTCTGACCACAAGTCGTAGTGGCTCTTCAGGTCACATGGGCTCTAAGCCTTGCATAGCCTGGGCATTTATTCAGATCGATAAGGATGACCCAACTCGTGTTATCTGTAATATTTGTCAGCAAAAGCTAAGTAGAGGCCAAAAAATACATAGTTTGAGTACTTCATGCATGTACCGTCACATGGATATGAAGCATAAGTTGCAGTGGGAAGCTCACTGTGCTACAATGCGGCCTAGCCGGCTGGGCCAACCACCGTCTGCCCCATCTTGTGCATCCGCAGCCTCTTCATCCTCTGTGACTGGGGTGACAGCAGTCACACATGTTTTTGGACGCAGACCTGCCACCTCTTTACCCGCAACAGCCAGTGTGATTGGCAGGTCGTCAGTTCATTGGGAAGTGGAAACACCTGCTAGTGTTGAGCGCTGTCCGACATCGAGAGCACCACCTTTGGATCAAGGCAACCTAACATGTCCGCCTGCATCTTCCTCACAGACCGGCAGTTGCCGGGGACACCCTACTCAACACCGTCTAAGCACAACAGCCAGCCCTCGGTCCCTCAGATGTGGAAAAGTAAAAGACCATTTCCTCCTAGCCATGAGAAAGCTAAGAGGTTGAATTTCACCATCTGCAAGCTGTTGGCTACAGAAATGCTGCCTTTCCACCTGGAGGACACAGAGGATTTTCAAGACCTTATGTCCGTCACAGTGCCCCAGTACCAGATGCCCAGTCGGCACTACTTCTCAAAGAAAGGTGTGCCTGTGCTCCACTAGCATGTCGCACACAACATCACCGCTTCTTTGAGAAACTCTGTGTGTGACAGGGTGCACTTCACCACAGACACTTGGACGAGAAGGCATGGACAGGGGCGTTACATGTCGCTGACTGGGCACTGGGTAACTATGGTGACAGCAGGACAAGGGGCTGCTGTCCAAGTCTTACCGTCCCCACGAGTTGTGTGTTAATCCTCTTTATCTCGAACTTCCTCCACTGCTTCTGCCTCCTCAACCTCCTCTCGGTCCTCCACCTGCACCCAAAGCCTGTCTGGTAATGCCACCTGCTTTCTAACTGCGCAGAAGGAATCCTGCACACCTCCTTACTATGCTGGCAGCAGGGCTCAACGCATCAGTGTTTACTTTGAAATGTCTGGGAAATGTGAGTCACACAGCTGAGGAGTTTTGGTCAGCTCTGGAGACCCAGTTTCATGAAAGGTTGTCTCCACTGGACCTGCAACCAGGGAAGGCCATGTGCGACAATGCTGCAAACCTGGGTGCGGCACTTCGCCGGGGCAATGTCACACACGTGCCTTGTATGGCTCACGTGTTGAACCTGGTTGTCCAGCAATTTTTAGCCCACTATCCCGGACTAGATGGCCTTCTGCAGAGTGCACGGTCGCTGTGTGCTCACTTCCGCCGTTCGCATCCCGCAGTTCAACGACTTACATCTCTACAGAAGTCGTTGGGCTGAAATGCGATGTGCCGACACGGTGGAATTCAACTCTGTACATGTTGCAGCGACTGTGGCAGCACCGACAAGCCCTGGTGCAATACGTTCTGACGTATAGCCTGGGCCAACGAGATCCAGAGGTGGGGCAAATCACGCTGGAGGAGTGGTCTCAGATCAGGGACCTATGCACCCTTCTGCACAGTCTTGAAATGGCGACGAAGATGTTTAGTGCTGACGATGCCATTATCAGCATGACTATTACGGTGATTTACATGCTGGAGCACATGTTAAACAGAATTCGGAGTCAGGTGGTGGGACAAGAGGAGGTGGAGGAAGTAGAGGAGGAGTCGTATGCGGAAGGGATAACATCTCCAAGGTCCAGACGGTTGGCAGCACCAAGGCGGCAGGCATGGGAGGGTGGGGGAGAGGGATTAACCAGGGTGCATGGTAGCAGCCAAACTGTTGAGGAAGGTGCAGGAGCCGAGGAAGAAGTGGAGGACGAACTGGCAATGGGCATGGAAGACTCATCAGATGAGGGAGACCTTGATCACATTTCTGTTGTGCGAGGTTGGAGGGAGAGGGCAGAGGAAGGAAGCATGATTCTTACCTCGCTACCAACACAACAAGGACTTGGTCCTTCTGGATGCGCAAGACACATGAGTGGCTTCTTGCTGCACTACCTGCAACATGACCCCCGGATTGTCAGAATTCGAAGTAATCCCGACTACTGGGTTGCCACACTCTTAGATCCCCGGTACAAAAGTATATTTGCCGAAATAATTCCTGCCATAAAAAGGTATTGACGAATGCAGGAGTATCTGTTGCAGAATCTTACATGTGCTTTTCCACAAAACACCAGTGGTGCACGTAGTGAATCTCACAGTTCTAACTTGCCAACGGTGGGACTGTCGAGTCTTCATCACTCAAACAGTAACAGTAACACAGTATCTGCTGGTAACAGCAATTTTGTGGAATCGTTTCACCACTTTTTTAGACCATCCTTTGCAAGGCCACAGGAGACAAGAAGTCTGACACATAGTCAATGCCTAGAGAGGATGGTACAGGAGAATCTCCAAGTGAACATCGAAGCCATGACTGTGTCACTGGACCCTTGCTCATTTTGGTATTCCAATCTTGAAAAATCGCCGGAGCTCGCCACTCACGCCTTGGAGATCTTGTCATGCCATGCAGCCAGCGTTCTCTCTGAACATGTGTTCAGCGCTGCTGGTGGTGTGCTGACAGATAAGCGCACGCGGCTGTCCACTGAGAATGTAGACAGACTCACGTTCATAAAGATGATCAAATCATGGATTCGCAAGGACATTTCTACCCCTGTGTCATCCTTGGGAGACTAAAAGCTTGGGGATTTGGTAAAATCACCTCACCAACCGTTTTAAGCAACAGTGGGGCAATTGATGCCACTTAACCCTAGAACGCATGACCATAAAAATCTACACTTTCACATACCTGGGGCCCTTTAGGCCCGTGTGCAAATAACATGGAATAACTCAAACTCAAATGACAAACAACTATATACATGAAGAATACCTAGAATTTCAAAATTCTAACTAAAGCAATCTTGCAGAAAATAGAAAACAATTAACTGGGCGGGCCTGCAAGGCCACAGGTATGCGTTCTAGGGTTAAGTGGTGTCTGTGCCACAATTTTGGGAGTCCCCTTGCTGTGTCTTACGTGACGTTGGCATCGTCAATTCCAGGTGGGTTGGGTCACACCCCCCCCTTTTAACTGTAAGAAACTACATACACTATGGCTTGGGGTAACACAGATGGTTGAGTCTGAAGAGCTGTTTACTCAGAGGTCTGCTCCAAATCTTCAGTGTCTGCTAGTCAGCATAGAATTTTTAACTGCATCTAGCCTAGGCAATACTTTGGGCGTAGTAGCCCAGCTGCGAAGCAAGCTGCACCGCCTGTGTATCTAATAAGAATTTTTAAATTAATCTAGCCTAGGCAGACTGTGGGGACCCCCAACCAAACCCAGATGCTCAGCCCCCCTACCGCCCCCCTTTCATGGACAACCCAATAATGTAACTCTTACAACTGGATGGGTGAGGATCGGTCACAGCTTTATTAACTCTTTATACTCATTCCATTAGAAAGGCATTTTATTTCTAAAATAATTCAGCTTGTTGCAGCATGCCCTGGGTCCCCACTCCGGCAAGTTGGCCAACAAGTGTAACTCTCCAACATGTCCTTTCTATTTCCAGGCCACGGAGGATCCAGCGTACTCGTATGCAGGACTCTGACCCCCACCCATCACTCTTAACGCTTGTTCCACTCCGTCCTGGAGTCCTGACAGGAATATGTCCAGTCCAATATCTATTAAGTGAACACCGTCGGGCCGTATGAGGCCTGCTTTATCTCCTTCCAGTTTTCGGTGTCGTATCACTACACCGCCTCTGTCTCTTCTAAATTTTGCCATCCGAATATTTATTACCCGCCTTGTCCATTCGATGGCCGTGATGTCTCGCGCACCTTGCCATACCGCTATCTGCACAATCTCTGACCATACTATAGCTAATTTTGTGAAAAATTCTCTGAAACGCTCAGTGTCTAGTTTCATTATTGCCATTAGTTATGCGCTCTTGTGATGACCTAGGTTGTTTCCCCCGACCTGTATAACTAAGATGACCGGACCTCTTGCCTCTCTCCCTACCTTGATTACCTCCATTAGTACCTGTGGCCATAGCAGGCCTCTAATACCTCTTCAGTTGAAATATGTGTTATGAAACTCTAATTTCCTCCCGCCTGGGCGGACTTTCGCCCTTTTTTGTGCCCAATATATATACGAGTGGCCTATCACTCACACTGTTGGCTTAGCGTCACCTGTAAAAGAAACAAACCACGTTAGGATAACAAGTCCGGTCTTATGTATCTCGCCAAACACGTGGATCGCCATCTCCCTATCCTCTGAACTTCCGTTTCTGACAGTCCTGCTCTTGCTGCTTCCGTGGCCGCACCTATGCGGAATGAGTGTGTCCCGTAATCTTTGGGGTGGTTCCCTGCCGATGTTATGCATTTATTAAATATAGCTTGGAACAGGTATCTTGATAATGGCGTTCCATCAATGTGTGATACGAAGAAATTACTTTGTGATCTGATGGTTAGATATGTTTTTACTATTGTTACCCGACTCAGTGTACCGTTTGTGGGTTGTAGAAGTACCCAAGTACCTCTGCCCGCTGGAACCGTTTTCGATTGGTGTATGCGTACACGTATTGCATTATTGGCTATGACTACTTCCTGGTGTAATAAGCGTCCACTGGTGGTAATTTTGGATTGAGGGACTAATTCGCTTATACATAGCGCCCCGAAGAAGGCGATCACAAATGCAGTAGACATTAGTGTTGCTTCAAATTGTGAGTGTCATGTTAATGGTGTTAGGGATAAGATGTGAGAAATCAGTTTTAGTGACACGGGACGGGACGTCTACATTCCTGACTTGGCTGACCCCTTTTCCACCCTTTTATGGATTGTCTGATGATGAATCTTTGTCACATCTCCCCAATTCAGTAGTTGGAAGTGAAATGCTACTCCGGTCAGACACCGCTGCGCTGATGCCCCTGATATGCCCCTCATCATTAGCTGGTGGAGAAATTCTATGGTGACTTGTGATCTGGCTTGTTCACATTGGTCAACCCGTCTGCCTGCTACTAGTCGTGTCCACTCTTCCCATGCCTTACCGTATGCTTGCCACGTTGACGGGGCAACTGACGCTCTGATTAATGGCATCAACTATTCGCCACTAGATCCCATAGGGAGGGTGGGCAACTGTTGCCCGATGGGTGGGCGTTGTGGAAGAGCTCTGTGAAAATCTGCCAATTGAATTGTTATAAAGCGTTAGCAGCAGCTTTATACCCCTCAGCATAGTGGCTAGCGCGGACCCATACATTGTGTTTTAGGCACAGGAATACTAGCCTGCGTAGTAGGCCTAGCACTGGGAGAGACGATGATGCCATCTTATTAATGCAGTGCGCTAGGCTGGTGTTTTGTGTTATGAAGCGTATATTTTTGTTAGCCAGGCGCGCGCCCCATATTTCTATTGCTACCATTATTGGGAAAAATTATTTTCAGGGCTAGATGCAGCTAAAAATTATTATTAATTTCAAAGCTGGTGGAGCTTGGTATAGATGGCCTAATACAATGAGTCCCACACACTGCTAGAAGCCCAAATATTTTTTCAGAGGTAGATGCAGATAAAAATTATTTTTAATTTGCAACCTGATGGAGGTCAGTATAGAGGGACTAATAGAGAAAGTCCCACACACTGCTAGAAGGCCAAATATTTTTTCAGAGCTAGATGCAGATAAAAATTATATTCAATTTGCAAGCTGATGGAGGTCAGTATAGATGGACTAATAGAGAAAGTCCCACACACTGCTAGAAGGCCAAATATTTTTTCAGAGCTAGATGCAGATAAAAATTATATTCAATTTGCAACCTGATGGAGGTCAGTATAGATGGACTAATAGAACAAGTCCCACACACAGCTAGAAGCCCAATATTTTTTCAGAGGTACTGTAGATGCAGATAAAAATTATTTTTAATTTGCAACCTGATGGAGGTCAGTATAGATGGACTAATACAACAAGTCCCACACACAGCTAGAAGCCCAATATTTTTTCAGAGCTAGATGCAGACAAAAAATTATTTTGAATTTGCAACCTGATAGAGGTCAGTATAGATGGACTAATAGAGAAAGTCCCACACACTGCTAGAAGGCCCAATATTTTTTCAGAGGTAGATGCAGAAAAAAATATATTCAGTTTGCAACCTGATGGAGGTCAGTATAGATGGACTAATACAACAAGTCCCACACACAGCTAGAAGCCCAATATTTTTTCAGAGGTAGATGCAGAAAAAAATATATTCAGTTTGCAACCTGATGGAGGTCTGTATAGATGGATTAATAGAACAAGTCCCAAACACAGCTAGAAGCCCAATATTTTTTCAGAGCTAGATGCAGATAAAAATTATATTCAATTTGCAACCTGATGGAGGTCTATATAGATGGATTAATAGAACAAGTCCCACACACAGCTAGAAGCCCAAATATTTTTCAGAGGTACTGTAGATGCAGATAAAAATTATTTTTAATTTGCAACCTGATGGAGGTCAGTATAGATGGACTAATACAACAAGTCCCACACACAGCTAGAAGCCCAATATTTTTTCAGAGCTAGATGCAGACAAAAAATTATTTTGAATTTGCAACCTGATGGAGGTCAGTATAGATGGACTAATAGAGAAAGTCCCACACACTGCTAGAAGGCCAAATATTTTTTCAGAGCTAGATGCAGAAAAAAATTATATTCAGTTTGCAACCTGATGGAGGTCAGTATAGATGGACTAATAGAGAAAGTCCCACACACTGCTAGAAGGCCACATATTTTTTCAGAGGTAGATGCAGAAAAAAATATATTCAGTTTGCAACCTGATGGAGGTCTGTATAGATGGATTAATAGAACAAGTCCCACACAAAGCTAGAAGCCCAATACTTTTTCAGAGGTAGATGCAGAAAAAAATATATTCAGTTTGCAACCTGATGGAGGTCAGTATAGATGGACTAATACAACAAGTCCCACACACAGCTAGAAGCCCAAATATTTTTTCAGAGGTACTGTAGATGCAGATAAAAATTATTTTTAATTTGCAACCTGATGGAGGTCAGTATAGATGGACTAATACAACAAGTCCCACACACAGCTAGAAGCCCAATATTTTTTCAGAGGTAGATGCAGAAAAAAATATATTCAGTTTGCAACCTGATGGAGGTCTGTATAGATGGATTAATAGAACAAGTCCCACACACAGCTAGAAGCCCAATATTTTTTCAGTGGTAGATGCAGAAAAAAATATATTTAGTTTGCAACCTGATGGAGGTCAGTATAGATGGACTAATACAACAAGTCCCACACACAGCTAGAAGCCCAATAGTTTTTCAGAGCTAGATGCAGAAAAAAATTATATTCAATTTGCAACCTGATGGAGGTCAGTATAGATGGACTAATAGAATGATGCTATGCCCAAAAGATTTTACTTCACTAGGTGCAGCAAAAAAATTGGTATTCTATACACAGGTGGTATATCTTGCAACACAGATAGGCTACTCCACTGACTAACACACTCTGCAATAGGCCAAAAAGGATTAGCTTTGCTAGATTCAGCCAAATGCTGTGAAAAAAACTTGCACAGCACTGGCACAGACCTGCCTGGCAAAAACTGATAGGAACTAATGTAACCTAGTCCTGAAAAGGATTCCAATTACAATTAGTCTTTACTCCCACAACCTATCTATTTAAGAGCACAGACCTGCCTGATAAAAGTCATAGGAAATGCTGTAACCTAGTCCTTAAAAGGACTGCAATCACAACTATTCCCTACTCCCAAGCTATCTGTAGATTTGTGCGAAAATTGGCTTGAAATTAACAAGGTATAGCGCACACAGCAACAGCGGTGCCGTCTAACACGCAGCTGCAGCAGTGAGAAAATGGTGGCGACGGGGAAAATGGCTTGGTCTTATAGGGCAAGGACATGTGACATACACTGCCAATGACACATGCCCTTGCTTGTGTGAAAAAAAGCACTTCGCTCCGTGTGTGCGCTGCTGATAGGCTGACAGATTGCACCTCCCCACTGTAAATGCGGGAAAGAGAAAAAAAAAATGGAGATCTTCATTGTTCCTGCAGAGATCCATCCCCTGCCCCTCCCCCCACCCCGCTGTACACTCAAACTGCGTATTAACATTAATTTTCATCATTACTGAGAAAAAATCCAGTTATGATTTTGGTGCACGAACAGTTATCGAACATAACCTCGAACTGCCGAATTTTTCTCAAATTGTTCGTGTTCGCCGAACGGCTCGAACACCGCCCAAAACAGCTCGAATTTGAGATTGGCGAACAGTTCGAGTAGAACAACGCTCATCTCTAGTTAAGGGTTTAAGGCTACTTATTCCTATGCGCCGTGAAAATGCGTCGCTGAGGAATAAGGCTATAGTGCCCCCCAGAATCGGAAATTTTCCTGGGTCTCAGCTACCAGGGGTCCCCGATCACGTGATCGCCGTTATTCAGTGAATAGCGGCAACCACAATAAAAAAAAACAGTGCCCGCAGTTCCAATGATTTCTCTCTCCTCTGACATGATGTACATGTCAGAGGAGAGAGAAATGTAGCCCCCCGAACCCACCCTGGGATCTCCTGATCCTTCCTCTGGCCCTCCATCATCTTTCTATAAAAAAATGGTGGGCGCATGCACAGTGCACCCGCCGAGATCTGCCGGCCGGTTTCCGGCAACAATAGGGAATTTTCCCTATTGGTTCCTTTTGATCACGGTGATAAACAATATCACAGTGATCAAAAGAAAAAAAATAATGATTCAAATTCCTTTTGCCACCCCCTTAGTTAGATAAAAATGATAAAATAAAAAAAATAAAAATTTTCCATTCTTTGAAGTTAGGGTTAGGATTAGGGTTAGGGTTGCGATTAGGGTTGTGTTAGGGTTGTGTTAGGGTTAGGGTTACGATTAGGTTTAGGGATGTGTTATTGTTATGGTTGTGTTAAATGGAATCTGCCACCCCCTGGCACTTTTCTGACCTCTAATATGATCATGCTGGTGATAGAAATATAAATCTATACATCCCTATTAGTGTTGAGCCACCCCCGTAGTTTTCGAGTTCGGTTCGGTTCGTCGAACACCCATGTATTCGCCGAACTGTTCGTCGAACTGTTGGTCGAACACCTTCGAACACCGTTAAAACCAATGGCAGGCAAACAAAAACACATAGAAACACATAGAAAACACCTTCAAAGGTGTCCAAAAGCTGACAAACTGCTCAGAAGACACAACTAACACATGGAAAAGTGACAAGTACATATAGTCATGCGAAAAGAAAAGAGGTGGAGGAGTAAAAGGAGGGGGAGACACAGATATAGGCATGTCATGCCCTTCTAAAATCCAAAAAGTGAGAAGCCGACACGTTCAGTCCGCTCCTGCCCGTGCCACCTCCGCGTCGCCGGGTTTGTGCCAGAGCCGCGGTGAACCCTGACGGCCAGCCCCCCTCTCCAAATACTGGTGCCTGTCCGCTGGTGGGTCGAGCGAGCCCCCCTGTGGTGGAGGCAGCTCTAAGCTTTTTAATTTAAATTGTCTCTCTAATTTGAATGAATACACTTTAAATCCATTTACAAGGATCTATTGGAGGGCAAGTCTCATGCCAGCAGCCGCGTAATTCCAGCTCCAGTAGCGTCCACTAAAGCTGCTGCAGTTAAAAAGCTTTTATAAGGATCGAGCTCGGCTGTCCACCGCAAGGCATCCTACTGCCAGTCCCAGCCCCTATGCCTTGGGGTGCCTCCTGATGCTCTTCACTGAGTATCCCGTGGTCCCGAAGCATTTCCTTTGAAAAAATTAAGTGTCCAAACTACAGGTGGTGTAGATTGCTTAACAGCCGGGATAATCCGCTGACTAGCAGACACTGCTACTAGGCACAAAGTATTTCCTGGGCTAGATGCAGTTAAAAATTTGTAATTAGATACTCTCGTTGGATGCTGAGAAAGCATTCCATAGAGTCTCCCGGCATGCCATATATTATTCTCTTAAAAAGCTTGGGGTAGGGGTCTAGGGGACCCTTTTATAGCCAAAATCACGGCCCTGTATCGCAATACGTCACCTAGGCTGAAGATAAATGGAACTGTAGCACCCTGAGGGCTCGGTTGCTACAGAGGTATTGCACCTCACCCAGAGGTGTGATATCTCACTCTCAGGTAAGGATGTAGTGTGGATCAGGACCCGACACCTGCATGCATTACACCACATTGCCGTGGGGCAGGGCGACCAATATGCCCCTGAGATGGGCACGACAGTCCCTGTCCCTGGCTGGAGTGGGGGGAGGGAACACTGAGGAAGGGGAACCCTGTAGTGCAGGAGCAGGGAGGAAGCAGTTCCTGGGTGCATTGAGAAGGGAGTATAAAAGGTGGGCACCATCTTAGTTCAGTGCAGAGAAGTCTGAGCAGAAGTGGCAGGGAGCAGGGGCTCTGCATGAGCTCTGCTCCGGAGGCGGGCCTAGTAACAGAGGCCCAGGCCTGGAAGAGGGAGAAGGAAGGAAGAGGAGCGGAGAAGGCTCCAGGAACGAGGAATGAAGGGATCCCAGGGGTGCGGACGGGTGAGTCGCCACCGCACGCCCGAATCCACCTGCGTGGAGGGGTCAGGCCAAAGGGGGAGACCGGTCCCCGAAACTAGTGGAGGCAGGAAACGACCCTCAGCTAGAAACAGGAGGCTGTGACATTTTATGTGGCGCAGCCCCTCGCTACACCCGCTAGGAAGGCACCACATAGGGTCAGGGAAACTGGCGCCAAGTTTACCAAGAGGAGGCTCGAGGCAGCCGGACAGAAGGGTTGGTAAGAAAGGCCAGACAAAGGACACACAAAGGGGGTCCTGTGAAGCGCTCCAAAGTTATCTGGGAGTTGTCTGAGCCCCTCACCTGGTGAGCACAGTACGACGTGGGCAGCCGTTACCTGCAGACGTGGTCTGGATAATAAGAACTGTGAGTAAAGGCCCTGGACTGCATCACTGACTCCGTGTCGTTACTGCTGCTGCCCTGCACCATCACCCCCATCCTCCGCATACACTGCCCTGAGGCTATACTCCTCCCTTGGGGAGTTATGCTACACTCTGCTGCACCCACAACACCAGCCTCAGCGGTCTGCCCTGGAGCGGCGGTTCACTCTGACCGCAATCCACGGGTGGCGTAGTCGGACATTTAAACATCAAAACCACATAAATAGTTCCGCCACTGGTTTGACCGCCCTGAGCCACGGAACCGGGTCGCCGCCACGGAGACTACAACCACCAGCATCCACCAAAAAGGGTCCGGCTCCGGGTGTCCCAAGGCCCAGGGGGCGCGTCAGAACATTTTCATCACCTTTCACAATCACCAATGGGACAAGGCAGGGATGTTCTCTGTCCCCTCTCTTATACATCCTAGTGACGGAGCACCTGCTCTCATCAATTCGCCATAACCCCAATATTAGGTGGATTGAGGTGGGAGGCACCGAGTACAAGTGCTCTCTATTTGCTGATGATGTCCTAGTATATATCACTCAATCACATATATCCATCCATGCTGTTATGGCTGAAATAGATCACTTTGTTACATGGTCAAATTTTAAAATCAATGCAGCGAAGTCTGAGGCCCTCGATGTCTACCTCCCCAAATCCATATAGTATTCCAACTTTCCCTTTGCCTGGCCCTCACAGGGTATCAAATACTTAGGAATTCCTATTCATAGAGACCTCTCCCATCTATGTTATCTTAATTTTGGGCCCTTTATTGAACAACTCCATACAGACCACGGTTGGCAAGTTAGAACTGTAAGATTTACTACGTGAACCACTGGTGTTTTGTGGAAAAGCACATGTACACTGTGTTCCAAATTATTATGCAAAAAGTGTTTAGGAGTGATAAGGGAAGAATTTGTTTGTTTGTCAGTTAAACTCATTGATGGTGATGTGTGTCAGGGCTCTTTATATCACTGTAAGCAATTGCAGACACCTGTGCTAATTAGTTTGGCAGGTGTGTCCAATGAAAGGCAAGACTACTTAAGAAGGCTGTCTCACATTATTAAGCAGCCTACATTTTCTGCCAAAATGGGAAAGAAAAAGGATATGTCGGCTGCTGAGAAGCAACATATTGTGGAGTGTTTAGGTCAAGGCATGACTACAAACAACAATGTGCGATGATCAGGATGAAGTGTCTTGGCAATCAAGAAGTATGTAGCTGATTCACAGTACACACGTGTGTGTGCTGATAAGGGCAAATTGAGGACTCTTTCCTACAGGCAATTACGTCAGGTTGAAAGAGCAGCGGCAAAAAAGCCTTGTCATAGCAGCAGACAAGTTTTTGAAGCTGCTGGTGCCTCCAACGTCCCCCGAACAACAAGATGCAGGGTCCTTCAGAGGTTTGCAGCTGTGCATACGCCATCCTGTCGACCTCCTCTATCCACTTCACACAAGCAGAAACGGCTCCAGTGGGCCAAACATTACATGAAGACTGATTTCAAAACTGTTTTGTTCACGGATGAGTGCCGTGCAGCGCTCGATGGTCCAGATGGATGGAGTGGAGGATGGCTGGTTGATGGACACCCCACGCAAACACGGCTACAGCGCCAACAAGGAGGAGGTGGAGTAATGTTTTGGGCTGGAATCATGGGGAGAGAGATTGTCGGCCCCTTTAGGATCCCTGAAGGCGCTAAAGATGAACTCCATAATGTATGTGGATTTTCTCAAACAGCACTTCCTGCCATGGTTCAAGAAGAAGAGCCGTGTATTTCACAGCAAGATCATTTTTTTGCATGATAATGCACCATCTCATGCTGCACATAAAACATCTGCATCTCTGGCTGATATGGGCATAAAAGGGGACAAACTTATGGTGTGACCCCCATGCTCCCCTGACCTCTACCCCATTCAGAACCTTTGGAGCATCATTAAAAGGAGTGTCTATGATGGCGGGAGGCAGTTCACATCTAAGCAACAGCTCTGGGAGGGTATTCTGTCCTCATGCAAAACAATTGAAGCAGAAACCATCCAAAACCTGACAAATTCAATGGACGAGAGAGTTCAGAAGCTCCTTTCGAACAAGGGGTCCTATGTGAAAATGTAACATCACCTAGAAAAAAGTTTTGAGTTGAAAACTGTTTGATTTCAGTTTCTAACAACCTGCTAATGCTTATAATTTCAAAAATGACCATTTTTTTGGTCTTTATTAGTGTTGAGCCACCCCCGTAGAGTTCGAGTTCGGTTCGGTTCGTCGAACACCCGTGTGTTCGCCGAACTGTTCGTCGAACTGTTCGTCGAACACCTTCGAACACCGTTAAAACCAATGGCAGGCAAACAAAAACACATAGAAACACATAGAAAACACCTTCAAAGGTGTCCAAAAGCTGACAAACTGCTCAGAAGACTCAACTAACACATGGAAAAGTGACAAGTACATATAGTCATGCGAAAAGAAAAGAGGTGGAGGAGTAAAAGGAGGGGGAGACACAGATATAGGCATGTCATGCCCTTCTAAAATCCAAAAAGTGAGAAGCCGAGACGGCCAGTCTGCTCCTGCCCGTGCCACCTCCGTGTCGCCGGGTTTGTGCCAGAGCCGCGGTGAACCCTGACGGCCAGCCCCCCTCTCCCAATACTGGTGCCTGTCCGCTGGTGGGTCGAGAGAGCCCCCCTGTGGTGGAGGCAGCTCTAAGCTTTTTAATTTAAATTGTCCCTCTAATTTGAATGAATACACTTTAAATCCATTTACAAGGATCTATTGGAGGGCAAGTCTCATGCCAGCAGCCGCGTAATTCCAGCTCCAGTAGCGTCCACTAAAGCTGCTGCAGTTAAAAAGCTTTTATAAGGATCGAGCTCGGCTGTCCACCGCAAGGCATCCTAGTGCCAGTCCCAGCCCCTATGCCTTGGGGTGCCTCCTGATGCTCTTCACTAAGTATCCCGTGGTCCCGAAGCATTTCCTTTGAAAAAATTAAGTGTCCAAACTACAGGTGGTGTAGATTGCTTAACAGCCGGGATAATCCGCTGACTAGCAGACACTGCTACTAGGCACAAAGTATTTCCTGGGCTAGATGCAGTTAAAAATTTGTAACTAGATACTCTCGTTGGATGCTGAGAAAGCATTCCATAGAGTCTCCTGGCACGCCATATATGATTCTCTTAAAAAGCTTGGGGTAGGGGTCTAGGGGACCCTTTTATAGCCAAAATCACGGCCCTGTATCACAATACGTCACTTAGGCTGAAGATAAATGGAACTGTAGCACCGAGGGCTCGGTTGCTACAGACGTATTGCACCTCACCCAGAGGTGTGATAACTCACTCTCAGATAAGGATAGAGTGTGGATCAGGACCCGACACCTGCATGCATTACACCACATTGCCGTGGGGCAGGGCAACCAATATGCCCCTGAGATGGGCACGACAGTCCCTGTCCCTGGCTGGAGTGGGGGGAGGGAACACTGAGGAAGGGGAACCCTGCAGTGCAGGAGCAGGGAGGAAGCAGTTCCTGGGTGCATTGAGAAGGGAGTATAAAAGGTGGGCACCATCTTAGTTCAGTGCAGAGAAGTCTGAGCAGAAGTGGCAGGGAGCAGGGGCTCTGCATGAGCTCTGCTCCGGAGGCGGGCCTAGTAACAGAGGCCCAGGCCTGCAAGAGGGAGAAGGAAGGAAGAGGAGCGGAGAAGGCTCCAGGAACGAGGAATGAAGGGATCCCAGGGGTGCGGATGGGCGAGTCGCCACCGCACGCCCGAATCCACCTGCGTGGAGGGGTCAGGCCAAAGGGGGAGACCGGTCCCCGAACTAGTGGAGGCAGGAAACGACCCTCAGCTAGAAACCGGAGGCTCTGACATTTTATGTGGCGCAGCCCCTTGCTCCACCCGCTAGGAAGGCACCACATAGGGTCAGGGAAACTGGCGCCAAGTTTACCAAGAGGAGGCCGGAGGCAGCCGGACAGAAGTGTTGGTAAGAAAGGCCAGACAAAGGACACACAAAGGGGGTCCTGTGAAGCGCTCCAAAGTTATCTGGGAGTTGTCTGAGCCCCTCACCTGGTGAGCACAGTACGACGTGGGCAGCCGTTACCTGCAGACGTGGTCTGGATAATAAGAACTGTGAGTAAAGGCCCTGAACTTCATCACTGACTCCGTGTCGTTACTGCTGCTGCCCTGCACCATCACCCCCATCCTCCGCATACACTGCCCTGAGGCTATACTCCTCCCGTGGGGAGTTATGCTACGCTCTGCTGCACCCACAACACCAGCCTTAGCGGTCTGCCCTGTAGCGGCGGTTCACTCTGACCGCAATCCACGGGTGGCGTAGTCGGACATTTAAACATCAAAACCACATAAATAGTTCCGCCACTGGTTTGACCGCCCTGAGCCACGGAACCGGATCGCCGCCACGAAGACTACAACCACCAGCATCCACCAAAAAGTGTCCGGCTCCGGGTGTCCCAAGGCCCAGGGGGTGCGTCAGAACATTTTCATCACCTTTCACAATCACCAATGGGACAAGGCAGGGATGTCCTCTGTCCCCTCTCTTATACATCCTAGTGACGGAGCACCTGCTCTCATCAATTCGCCATAACCCCAATATTAGGTGGATTGAGGTGGGAGGCACCGAGTACAAGTGCTCTCTATTTGCTGATGATGTCCTAGTATATATCACTCAATCACATATATCCATCCCTGCTGTTATGGCTGAAATAGATCACTTTGTTACATGGTAAAATTTTAAAATAAATGCAGCGAAGTCTGAGGCCCTCGATGTCTCCCTCCCTAAATCCATATAGGATTCCATCCAGTCCAACTTTCCCTTTGCCTGGCCCTCACAGGGTATCAAATACTTAGGAATTCCTATTCATAGAGACCTCTCCCATCTATGTTATCTTAATTTTGGGCCCTTTATTGAACAATTCCATACAGACCACGGTTGGCAAGTTAGAACTGTAAGATTCACTACGTGAACCACTGGTGTTTTGTGGAAAAGCACATGTACACCGCGTTCCAAATTATTATGCAAAAAGTGTTTAGGAGTGATAAGGGAAGAATTTGTTTGTTTGTCAGTTAAACTCATTGATGGTGATGTGTGTCAGGGCTCTTTATATCACTGTAAGCAATTGCAGACACCTGTGCTAATTAGTTTGGCAGGTGTGTCCAATGAAAGGCAAGACTACTTAAGAAGGCTCTCTCACATTATTAAGCAGCCTACATTTTCTGCCAAAATGGGAAAGAAAAAGGATGTGTCGGCTGCTGAGAAGCAACAAATTGTGGAGTGTTTAGGTCAAGGCATGACTACAATCAACATTGTGCGATGATCAGGATGAAGTGTCTTGGCAATCAAGAAGTATGTAGCTGATTCACAGTACACACGTGTGCGTGCTGATAAGGGCAAATTGAGGACTCTTTCCTACAGGCAATTACGTCAGGTTGAAAGAGCAGCGGCAAAAAAGCCTTGTCATAGCAGCAGACAAGTTTTTGAAGCTGCTTGTGCCTCCAACGTCCCCCGAACAACAAGATGCAGGGTCCTTCAGAGGTTTGCAGCTGTGCATACGCCATCCTGTCGACCTCCTCTATCCACTTCACACAAGCAGAAACGGCTCCAGTGGGCCAAACATTACATGAAGACTGATTTCAAAACTGTTTTGTTCACGGATGAGTGCCGTGCAGCGCTCGATGGTCCAGATGAATGGAGTGGAGGATGGCTGGTTGATGGACACCCCACGCAAACACGGCTACAGCGCCAACAAGGAGGAGGTGGAGTAATGTTTTGGGCTGGAATCATGGGGAGAGAGATTGTCGGCCCCTTTAGGATCCCTGAAGGCGCTAAAGATGAACTCCATAATGTATGTGGATTTTCTCAAACAGCACTTCCTGCCATGGTTCAAGAAGAAGAACCGTGTATTTCACAGCAAGATCATTTTTCTGCATGATAATGCACCATCTCATGCTGCACATAAAACATCTGCATCTCTGGCTGATATGGGCATAAAAGGGGACAAACTTATGGTGTGACCCCCATGCTCCCCTGACCTTTACCCCATTCAGAACCTTTGGAGCATCATTAAAAGGAGTGTCTATGATGGCGGGAGGCAGTTCACATCTAAGCAACAGCTCTGGGAGGGTATTCTGTCCTCATGCAAAACAATTGAAGCAGAAACCATCCAAAACCTGACAAATTCAATGGACGAGAGAGTTCAGAAGCTCCTTTCGAACAAGGGGTCCTATGTGAAAATGTAACATCACCTAGAATAAAGTTTTGAGTTGAAAACTGTTTGATTTCAGTTTCTAACAACCTGCTAATGCTTATAATTTCAAAAATGACCATTTTTTTGGTCTTTATTAAAATGAAAAGGTTGATCGAAAAGTTTGGGGGATCTAAGAGTGTGGCAACCCAGTAGTCATGATTACTTCGAATTCTGACAATATGAGGGTCATGCTGCAGGTAGTGCAGCAAGAAGGCACTTATGTGTCTTGCGCATCTCGGAGCCCCAAAATTATTTTCCGGGCTAGATGCAGCTAAAAATTATTTTTAATTTTAAATCTGGTGAAGCTTATTATAGATGGCCTAATAGGATCAGTGCTGCACACTGCTACAAAGCCCAAATTATTTTCCAGTCAAGATACAGATAAACATGATTAGTAATTTGAAAGCTTAAAACGGTTGGTAGGGTGATTTTAACCAATCATCAAGCTTTTACTCTCCCCAGGATGACACAGGGGTAGAAAAGTCGTTTCGGATCCATGATTTGTTCATCTTTATGAACGTGAGTCTGTCTACATTATCAGTGGAGAGCCGCGTGCGCTTATCTGTCAGCACACCACCAGCAGCGCTGAACACACGTTCAGACAGAACGCTGGCTGCGGGGCATGACAAGATCTCCAAGGCGTAAGTGGCTAGCTCCGGCCATTTATCCAGATTGGAAGCCCAAAAAGAGCAAGGGTCCAGTGACACAGTCGTGGCTTCAATGTTTACTTGGAGATACTCCTGTACCATCGTCTCTAGGCGTTGACTATGTGTCAGACTTCTTGTCTCCTGTGGCCTTGCAAAGGATGGGCTAAAAAAGTGGTGAAATGATTCCGCAAAATTGATGTTACCAGCAGATACTGTGGTTCTGTTACGGTTTGAGTGCTGAACACTTGACGGTCCCACGGTTGACAAGTTGGAACTGTGAGATTCACTACGTGCACCACTGGTATTTTGTGGAAAAGCACATGTAAGATTCTGCAACAGTCTCTGCTGATACTCCTGCATGCGTGCATCCCTTTCTATGGCAGGAATAATTTCTGCAAATTTACTTTTGTACCGGGGATCTAACAGTGTGGCAACCCAGTAGTCAGGATTATTTCTAATTCTCACAATTCGAGGGTCATGTTGCAGGTAGTGCAGCAAGAAGGCACTCATGTGTGTTGCGCATCCAGGAGCACCAAGTCCCTGTTGTGTTGGTGGCGAGGTAACAATCATGCTTCCTTCCTCTGTCCTCTCCCCCCAACCTCGCACAACAGAAATGTGATCAAGGTCTCCCTCATCTGATGAGTCTTCCATCAGTTCGTCCTCCACTTCTTCCTGGGCTCCTGCACCTTCCTCACTAGTTTGGCTGCTACCATGCGCCCTGGTAAAATCATCTCCCCCACCCTCACATGCCTGCCGCCCTGGTGCTGCCGACCGTCTGGACCTTGCAGATGTTAGCCCTTCCGCATACAACTCCTCCTCCTCTACTTCCTCCACCTCCTCTTGTGCCACCACCTGACTCCGAATTCTGTTTAACATGTGCTCCAGCATGTAAATCACCGGAATAGTCATGCTGATAATGGCATCGTCAGCACTAAACATCTTCGTCGCCATTTCAAAACTGTGCAGAAGGGTGCATAGGTCCCTGATCTGAGACCACTCCTCCAGCGTGATTTGCCCCACCTCTGAATCTCGTTGGCCCAGGCTATACGTCAGAACGTATTGCACCAGGGCTTGTCGGTGCTGCCACAGTCGCTGCAACATGTGCAGAGTTGAATTCCACCAGGTAGGCACATCGCATTTTAGCCGGTGAAGTGGCAGGCCCAACGACTTCTGTAGAGATGTAAGTCGCTGAGCTGCGGGATGCGAACGGCGGAAGTGAGCACACAGCGACCGTGCCCTCTGCAGAAGGCCATCTAGTCTGGGATAGTGGGCTAAAAATTGCTGGACAACCAGGTTCAACACGTGAGCCATACAAGGCACGTGTGTGACATTGCCCCGGCGAAGGGCCGCACCCAGGTTTGCAGCATTGTCGCACACGGCCTTCCCTGGTTTCAGGTCCAGTGGAGACAACCATTCATGAAATTGGTTCTCCAGAGCTGACCACAACTCCTCAGCTGTGTGACTCACATTTCCCAGACATTTCAATGTAAAAACTGCCTGATGACGTTGAGCCCTACTGCCAGCATAGTAAGGAGGTGTGCAAGATCCCTTCTGCGCAGTTAGAAAGCTTGTGGCATGACCAGACAGGCTTTGGGTGCAGGTGGAAGACCGAGAGGAGGTTGAGGAGGCAGAAGCAGTGGAGGAAAATGACATAAAGAGGATTGACGCACAACTCGTGGGGACGGCAAGACTTGGACAGCAGCCCCTTGTCCTGCTGTCACCATAGTTACCCAGTGCCCAGTCAGCGACATGTAACGCCCCTGTCCATGCCTACTCGTCCAAGTGTCTGTGGTGAAATGCACCCTGTCACACACAGAGTTTCTCAAAGAAGCGGTGATGTTGTGTGCGACATGCTGGTGGAGCGCAGGCACACCTTTCTTTGAGAAGTAGTGCCGACTGGGCATCTGGTACTGGGGCACTGCGACGGACATAAGGTCTCGAAAATCCTCTGTGTCCACCAGGCGGAAAGGCAGCATTTCTGTAGCCAAGAGCTTGCAGATGGTGAAATTCAACCTCTTAGCTTTCTCATGGCTAGGAGGAAATGGTCTTTTACTTGTCCACATCTGAGGGACCGAGGGCTGGCTATTGTGCTTAGACGGGGTTGATAAGGGTGTCCCCGGCAAACTGCCGGTCTGTGAGGAAGATGCAGGCGGACATGTTAGGTTGCCTTGATCCAAAGGTGGTGCTATCGATGTCGGACAGCGCTCAAGACCAGCTGGTGTTACCACCTCCAAAGAAAATGATGACCTGCCAATCACGCTGGCTGTTGCGGGTAAAGAGATGGCAGGTCTGCGCCCCAAAACAGGTATGACTGCTGTCCCCCCAGTCACAGAGGATGAAGAGGCCGCGGATGCACAAGATATGGCAGACGGTGGTTGGCCCGGCCGGCTAGACCGCATTGTAGCACACTGAGCTTCCCACTGCAACTTATGCTTCATGTCGATGTGCCGGTTCATGCATGAAGTACTCAAACTATGTATTTTTTGGCCTCTACTTAGCTTTTGCTGACAAATGTTACAGATAACACGAGTTGGGTCATCTTTATCGATCTGAAAAAATGCCCAGGCTATGCAAGGCTTAGCACCCATGCGACCTGAAGAGCCACCACGACTTGTGGTGAGAGGCAGAGTTGTGTTTGAGGATGCAGTTGTTGACGTGCTTCCAGTACTACGTCTCTGTCCAGGAAGGCGCAACCTGACCTCGTCGTCACTAGCATCTTCCTCCACCTCCTCTGCTGACCTCATCTCTTGGCTGACTGTGGGTTGACAGTAAGTGGGATCTCCGACCTCATCATCATCACCCTGTGCGTTATCACACCCGTCGTCCTCAGAGCCAACCTGTTCCTGCCCTGACAAAAAACTAAAGTTGTCGCTCCAATCAGGTATTTGAGTCTTATCATCGTCTTCCTCATTGTCTCCACCAACAGGAGTTACAGTTTGGGAATGAGGGTCTACATTATGGTCAGAACCTTCTGCGTCTGGTCCTGGATCCGACTCATAAAGATTCTGGGCATCAGTGCAGATCATTTCCTCGTCTGGATTCACAGAAGCGCTGGAGTCGACCTCTGATTCCCAGGCTATAGTATGAGTAAACAGCTCTGCAGACTCAACCATCTGTTCTACCTCATACTCAGATGGGCAGCTGGAGATTTGGGAGCTGTGAGGAAGCAAGTGCGATTTGGGTGACACCTTTGAGGACTGGAGTATTTGTGATGTTGAAGTTGATGTGGAGGAGAGCCCACTTAAAGGAGCACTTGATATCCGTTGAAGCACCTGCTGTTTTTGTGCCTCATCTGGAATTTGTAGCGATTGGCGTGGCCGAAAGAAAGGGATCTTATCACATTGTCCGCTAAAAGAAGTAGACATTTTAGTTTGGCTGGAAGATGGTCTTTCTTCTGCACCTACCCCACGGACACAACCTTTTTTCCCCTTCCCAACACGCCTATTCCCCTTTCCACCAGCAGCAGGCCTTTTTCCACTCATTTTGGTGGTTAACTAATTCACAACTCTGGAGTTGTTTGCACAAAAAAACAATGGATGGTAACCGAGCAGAGCTGAGTGGCCAAACTGTGGTATTAGGCCAAAACTATTGGCTGGGTTAGATGCAGAAAAAAATTATTTTTAATTTGCAACCTGATGGAGGTCAGTATAGATGGACTAATAGACCAAGTCCCACACACCGCTAGAAGCCCAAATATTTTTTCAGAGCTAGATGCAGAAAATTTTTTTATTCAATTTGCAACCTGCTGGAGGTCAGTATAGATGGACTAATAGACCAAGTCCCACACACTGCTAGAAGCCCAAATATTTTTTCAGAGCTAGATGCAGAAAAAAATTATTTTTAATTTGCAACCTGATGGAGGTCAGTATAGATGGACTAATAGACCAAGTCCCACACACCGCTAGAAGCCCAAATATTTTTTCAGAGCTAGATGCAGAAAAAAATTATATTCAATTTGCAACCTGCTGGACGTCAGTATAGAAGGACTAATAGAACAAGTCCCACACACTGCTAGAAGCCCAAATATTTTTTCAGAGCTAAATGAAGAAAAAAATTATTTTTAATTTGCAACCTGATGGAGGTCAGTATAGATGGACTAATAGACCAAGTCCCACACACTGCTAGAAGCCCAAATATTTTTTCAGAGCTAGATGCAGAAAAAAATTATTTTTAATTTGCAACCTGATGGAGGTCAGTATAGATGGACTAATAGACCAAGTCCCACACACCGCTAGAAGCCCAAATATTTTTTCAGAGCTAGATGCAGAAAATTTTTTAATTCAATTTGCAACCTGATGGAGGTCAGTATAGATGGACTAATAGAATGATGCTATGCCCAAAAGATTTTACTTCACTAGGTGCAGTAAAAAAATTGGTATTCTATACACAGGTGGTATATCTTGCAACACAGATAGGCTACTCCACTGACTAACACACTCTGCAATAGGCCAAAAAGGATTAGCTTTGCTAGATTCAGCCAAATATTGTGAAAAAAACTTGCACAGCACTGGCACAGACCTGCCTGGCAAAAACTGATAGGAACTGATGTAACCTAGTCCTGAAAAGTACTCCAATTACAATTAGTCTTTACTCCCACAATCTATCTATTTAAGAGCACAGACCTGCCTGATAAAAGTAGTAGGAAATGCTGTAACCTAGTCCTTAAAAGGACTGCAATCACAACTATTCCCTACTCCCAAGCTATCTGTATATTTGTGCGAAAATTGGCTTGAAATTAACAAGGTATAGCGCACACAGCAACAGCGGTGCCGTCTAACACGCAGCTGCAGCAGTGAGAAAATGGTGGCGACGGGGAAAATGGCTTGGTCTTATAGGGCAAGGACATGTGACATACACTGCCAATCACACATGCCCTTGCTTGTGTGAAAAAAAGAACTTCGCTCCGTGTGTGCGCTGCTGATAGGCTGACAGATTGCACCTCCCCACTGCAAATGCGGGAAAGAGAAAAAAAAATGGAGATCTTCATTGTTCCTGCAGAGATCCATCCCCTGCCCCTCCCCCCGCCCCGCTGTACACTCAAACTGCGTATTAACATTAATTTTCATCATTACTGAGAAAAAATCCAGTTATGATTTTGGTGCATGAACAGTTATCGAACATAACCTCGAACAGCCGAATTTTTCTCAAATTGTTCGTGTTCGCCGACCGGCTCGAACACCGCTCAAAACAGCTCGAATTTGAGATTGGCGAACAGTTCGAGTAGAACAACGCTCATCTCTAGTCTTTATTAAAATGAAAAGGTTGATCGAAAAGTTTGGGGGATCTAAGAGTGTGGCAACCCAGTAGTCATGATTACTTCGAATTCTGACAATATGAGGGTCATGCTGCAGGTAGTGCAGCAAGAAGGCACTTATGTGTCTTGCGCATCTCGGAGCCCCAAAATTATTTTCCGGGCTAGATGCAGCTAAAAATTATTATTAATTTTAAATCTGGTGAAGCTTATTATAGATGGCCTAATAGGATCAGTGCTGCACACTGCTACAAAGCCCAAATTATTTTCCAGTCAAGATACAGATAAACATGATTAGTAATTTTAAATCTGGTGGAGCTTATTATAGATGGCCTAATAGAATCAGTGCTGCACACTGCTACAAAGCCCAAATTATTTTCCAGTCAAGATACAGATAAACATGATTAGTAATTTTAAATCTGGTGGAGCTTATTATAGATGGCCTAATAGAATCAGTGCTGCACACTGCTACAAAGCCCAAATTATTTTCCAGCCAAGATACAGATAAACATGATTAGTAATTTGAAAGCTTAAAACGGTTGGTAGGGTGATTTTAACCAATCATCAAGCTTTTACTCTCCCAGGATGACACAGGGGTAGAAAAGTCATTTCGGATCCATTATTTGTTCATCTTTATGAACGTGAGTCTGTCTACATTATCAGTGGAGAGCCGCGTGCGCTTATCTGTCAGCACACCACCAGCAGCGCTGAACACACGTTCAGACAGAACGCTGGCTGCGGGGCATGACAAGATCTCCAAGGCGTAAGTGGCTAGCTCCGGCCATTTATCCAGATTGGAAGCCCAAAAAGAGCAAGGGTCCAGTGACACAGTCATGGCTTCAATGTTTACTTGGAGATACTCCTGTACCATCGTCTCTAGGCGTTGACTATGTGTCAGACTTCTTGTCTCCTGTGGCCTTGCAAAGGATGGGCTAAAAAAGTGGTGAAATGATTCCGCAAAATTGATGTTACCAGCAGATACTGTGGTTCTGTTACGGTTTGAGTGCTGAACACTTGACGGTCCCACGGTTGGCAAGTTGGAACTGTGAGATTCACTACGTGCACCACTGGTATTTTGTGGAAAAGCACATGTAAGATTCTGCAACAGTCTCTGCTGATACTCCTGCATGCGTGCATCCCTTTCTATGGCAGGAATAATTTCTGCAAATTTACTTTTGTACCGGTGATCTAACAGTGTGGCAACCCAGTAGTCAGGATTATTTCTAATTCTCACAATTCGAGGGTCATGTTGCAGGTAGTGCAGCAAGAAGGCACTCATGTGTGTTGCGCATCCAGGAGCACCAAGTCCCTGTTGTGTTGGTGGCGAGGTAACAATCATGCTTCCTTCCTCTGTCCTCTCCCCCCAACCTCGCACAACAGAAATGTGATCAAGGTCTCCCTCATCTGATGAGTCTTCCATCAGTTCGTCCTCCACTTCTTCCTGGGCTCCTGCACCTTCCTCACTAGTTTGGCTGCTACCATGCGCCCTGGTAAAACCATCTCCCCCACCCTCACATGCCTGCCGCCTTGGTGCTGCCGACCGTCTGGACCTTGCAGATGTTAGCCCTTCCGCATACAACTCCCCCTCCTCTACTTCCTCCACCTCCTCTTGTGCCACCACCTGACTCCGAATTCTGTTTAACATGTGCTCCAGCATGTAAATCACCGTAATAGTCATGCTGATAATGGCATCGTCAGCACTAAACATCTTCGTCGCCATTTCAAAACTGTGCAGAAGGGTGCATAGGTCCCTGATCTGAGACCACTCCTCCAGCGTGATTTGCCCCACCTCTGGATCTCGTTGGCCCATTCTATACGTCAGAACGTATTGCACCAGGGCTTGTCGGTGCTGCCACAGTCGCTGCAACATGTGCAGAATTGAATTCCACCGGGTAGGCACATCGCATTTTAGCCGGTGAAGTGGCAGGCCCAACGACTTCTGTAGAGATGTAAGTCGCTGAGCTGCGGGATGCGAACGGCGGAAGTGAGCACACAGCGACTGTGCCCTCTGCAGAAGGCCATCTAGTCTGGGATAGTGGGCTAAAAATTGCTGGACAACCAGGTTCAACACGTGAGCCATACAAGGCACGTGTGTGACATTGCCCCGGTGAAGGGCCGCACCCAGGTTTGCAGCATTGTCGCACACGGCCTTTCCTGGTTTCAGGTCCAGTGGAGACAACCATTCATGAAATTGGTTCTCCAGAGCTGACCACAACTCCTCAGCTGTGTGACTCACATTTCCCAGACATTTCAATGTAAAAACCGCCTGATGACGTTGAGCCCTACTGCCAGCATAGTAAGGAGGTGTGCAGGATCCCTTCTGCGCAGTTAGAAAGCTTGTGGCATGACCAGACAGGCTTTGGGTGCAGGTGGAAGACCGAGAGGAGGTTGAGGAGGCAGAAGCAGTGGAGGAACTTTGACATAAAGAGGATTGACGCACAACTCGTGGGGATGGCAAGACTTGGACAGCAGCCCCTTGTCCTGCTGTCACCATAGTTACCCAGTGCCCAGTCAGCGACATGTAACGCCCCTGTCCATGCCTACTCGTCCAAGTGTCTGTGGTGAAATGCACCCTGTCACACACAGAGTTTCTCAAAGAAGCGGTGATGTTGTGTGCGACATGCTGGTGGAGCGCAGGCACACCTTTCTTTGAGAAGTAGTGCCGACTGGGCATCTGGTACTGGGGCACTGCGACGGACATAAGGTCTCGAAAATCCTCTGTGTCCACCAGGCGGAAAGGCAGCATTTCTGTAGCCAAGAGCTTGCAGATGGTGAAATTCAACCTCTTAGCTTTCTCATAGCTAGGAGGAAATGGTCTTTTACTTGTCCACATCTGAGGGACCGAGGGCTGGCTATTGTGCTTAGACGGGGTTGATAAGGGTGTCCCCGGCAAACTGCCGGTCTGTGAGGAAGATGCAGGCGGACATGTTAGGTTGCCTTGATCCAAAGGTGGTGCTATCGATGTCGGACAGCGCTCAACACCAGCTGGTGTTACCACCTCCAAAGAAAATGATGACCTGCCAATCACGCTGGCTGTTGCGGGTAAAGAGGTGGCAGGTCTGCGCCCCAAAACAGGTGTGACTACTGTCCCCCCAGTCTCAGAGGATGAAGAGGCCGCGGATGCACAAGATATGGCAGACGGTGTTTGGCCCGGCCGGCTAGGCCGCATTGTAGCACACTGAGCTTCCCACTGCAACTTATGCTTCATGTCCATGTGCCGGTTCATGCATGAAGTACTCAAACTACATATTTTTTGGCCTCTACTTAGCTTTTGCTGACAAATGTTACAGATAACACGAGTTGGGTCATCTTTATCGATCTGAAAAAATGCCCAGGCTATGCAAGGCTTAGCACCCATGCAACCTGAAGAGCCACCACGACTTGTGGTGAGAGGCAGAGTTGTGTTTGAGGATGCAGTTGTTGACGTGCTTCCAGTACTACGTCTCTGTCCAGGAAGGCGCAACCTGACCTCGTCGTCACTAGCATCTTCCTCCACCTCCTCTGCTGACCTCATCTCTTGGCTGACTGTGGGTTGACAGTAAGTGGGATCTCCAACCTCATCATCATCACCCTGTGCGTTATCACACCCGTCGTCCTCAGAGCCAACCTGTTCCTGCCCTGACAAAAAACTAAAGTTGTCGCTCCAATCAGTTATTTGAGTCTTATCATCGTCTTCCTCATTGTCTCCACCAACAGGAGTTACAGTTTGGGAATGAGGGTCTACATTATGGTCAGAACCTTCTGCGTCTGGTCCTGGATCCGACTCATAAAGATTCTGGGCATCAGTGCAGATCATTTCCTCGTCTGGATTCACAGAAGCGCTGGAGTCGACCTCTGATTCCCAGGCTATAGTATGAGTAAACAGCTCTGCAGACTCAACCATCTGTTCTACCTCATACTCAGACGGGCAGCTGGAGATTTGGGAGCTGTGAGGAAGCAAGTGCGATTGGGGTGACACCTTTGAGGACTGGAGTATTTGTGATGTTGAAGTTGATGTGGAGGAGAGCCCACTTAAAGGAGAACTTGATATCCGTTGAAACACCTGCTGTTTTTGTGCCTCATCTGGAATTTGTAGCGATTGGCGTGGCCGTAAGAAAGGGATCTTATCACATTGTCCGCTAAAAGAAGTAGACATTTTAGTTTGGCTGGAAGATGGTCTTTCTTCTGCAGATGTTACTGTTGCTTTAACACCTACCCCACGGACACAACCTTTTTTCCCCTTCCCAACACGCCTATTCCCCTTTCCACCAGCAGCAGGCCTTTTTCCACTCATTTTGGTGGTTAACTAATTCACAACTCTGGAGTTGTTTGCACAAAAAAACAATGGATGGGAACCGAGCAGAGCTGAGTGGCCAAACTGTGGTATTAGGCCAAAACTATTGGCTGGGTTAGATGCAGAAAAAAATTATATTCAATTTGCAACCTGATGGAGGTCAGTATAGATGGACTAATAGAACAAGTCCCACACACAGCTAGAAGCCCAAATATTTTTTCAGAGGTAGATGCAGAAAAATTTTTTATTCAGTTTGCAACCTGATGGAGGTCTGTATAGATGGATTAATAGAACAAGTCCCACACACAGCTACAAGCCCAATATTTTTTCAGAGATAGATGCAGAAAAAAAATATATTCAGTTTGCAACCTGATGGAGGTCAGTATAGATGGACTAATAGAGAAAGTCCCACACACTGCTAGAAGGCCAAATATTTTTTCAGAGCTAGATGCAGACAAAAAATTATTTTGAATTTGCAACCTGATGGAGGTCAGTATAGGTGGACTAATAGAACGAGTCCCACACACTGCTAGAAGGCCAAATATTTTTTCAGAGCTAGATGCAGAAAAAAATTATATTCAGTTTGCAACCTGATGGAGGTCTGTATAGATGGATTAATAGAACAAGTCCCACACACAGCTAGAAGCCCAAATATTTTTTCAGAGGTAGATGCAGATAAAAATTATTTTTAATTTGCAACCTGATGGAGGTCAGTATAGATGGACTAATAGAGAAAGTCCCACACACTGCTAGAAGGCCAAATATTTTTTCAGAGCTAGATGCAGATAAAAATTATTTTTAATTTGCAACCTGATGGAGGTCAGTATAGATGGACTAATAGAACAAGTCCCACACACAGCTAGAAGCCCAAATATTTTTTCAGAGGTACTGTAGATGCAGATAAAAATTATTTTTAATTTGCAACCTGATGGAGGTCAGTATAGATGGACTAATAGAGAAAGTCCCACACACTGCTAGAAGGCCAAATATTTTTTCAGAGCTAGATGCAGATAAAAATTATATTCAATTTGCAACCTGATGGAGGTCAGTATAGATGGACTAATAGAACAAGTCCCACACACAGCTAGAAGCCCAAATATTTTTTCAGAGGTACTGTAGATGCAGATAAAAATTATTTTTAATTTGCAACCTGATGGAGGTCAGTATAGATGGACTAATAGAGAAAGTCCCACACACTGCTAGAAGGCCAAATATTTTTTCAGAGCTAGATGCAGAAAAAAATTATATTCAGTTTGCAACCTGATGGAGGTCAGTATAGATGGACTAATAGAGAAAGTCCCACACACTGCTAGAAGGCCACATATTTTTTCAGAGGTAGATGCAGAAAAAAATATATTCCGTTTGCAACCTGATCGAGGTCTGTATAGATGGATTAATAGAACAAGTCCCACACACAGCTAGAAGCCCAATATTTTTTCAGAGGTAGATGCAGAAAAAAATATATTCAGTTTGCAACCTGATGGAAATCAGTATAGATGGACTAATACAACAAGTCCCACACACAGCTAGAAGCCCAATATTTTTTCAGAGGTAGATGCAGAAAAAAATATATTCAGTTTGCAACCTGATGGAGGTCTGTATAGATGGATAAATAGAACAAGTCCCACACACAGCTAGAAGCCCAATATTTTTTCAGAGGTAGATGCAGAAAAAAATATATTCAGTTTGCAACCTGATGGAGGTCAGTATAGATGGACTAATACAACAAGTCCCACACACAGCTAGAAGCCCAATATTTTTTCAGAGGTAGATGCAGAAAAAAATATATTCAGTTTGCAACCAGATGGAGGTCTGTATAGATGGATTAATAGAACAAGTCCCACACACAGCTAGAAGCCCAATATTTTTTCAGAGGTAGATGCAGAAAAAAATATATTCAGTTTGCAACCTGATGGAGGTCAGTATAGATGGACTAATACAACAAGTCCCACACACAGCTAGAAGCCCAATATTTTTTCAGAGCTAGATGCAGAAAAAAATTATATTCAATTTGCAACCTGATGGAGGTCAGTATAGATGGACTAATAGAATGATGCTATGCCCAAAAGATTTTACTTCACTAGGTGCAGTAAAAAAATTGGTATTCTATACACAGGTGGTATATCTTGCAACACAGATAGGCTACTCCACTGACTAACACACTCTGCAATAGGCCAAAAAGGATTAGCTTTGCTAGATTCAGCCAAATGCTGTGAAAAAAACTTGCACAGCACTGGCACAGACCTGCCTGGCAAAAACTGATAGGAACTGATGTAACCTAGTCCTGAAAAGGACTCCAATTACAATTAGTCTTTACTCCCACAATCTATCTATTTAAGAGCACAGACCTGCCTGATAAAAGTCGTAGGAAATGCTGTAACCTAGTCCTTAAAAGGACTGCAATCACAACTATTCCCTACTCCCAAGCTATCTGTAGATTTGTGCGAAAATTGGCTTGAAATTAACAAGGTATAGCAACAGCGGTGCCGTCTAACACGCAGCTGCAGCAGTGAGAAAATGGTGGCGACGGGGAAAATGGCTTGGTCTTATAGGGCAAGGACATGTGACATACACTGCCAATGACACATGCCCTTGCTTGTGTGAAAAAAAGCACTTCGCTCCGTGTGTGCGCTGCTGATAGGCTGACAGATTGCACCTCCCCACTGTAAATGCGGGAAAGAGAAAAAAAAAATGGAGATCTTCATTGTTCCTGCAGAGATCCATCCCCTGCCCCTCCCCCCACCCCGCTGTACACTCAAACTGCGTATTAACATTAATTTTCATCATTACTGAGAAAAAATCCAGTTATGACTTTGGTGCACGAACAGTTATCGAACATAACCTCGAACAGCCAAATTTTTCTCAAATTGTTCGTGTTCGCCGAACGGCTCGAACACCGCCCAAAACAGCTCGAATTTGAGATTGGCGAACAGTTCGAGTAGAACAACGCTCATCTCTAATCCCTATATGTCCCATATTAGAGGTCTGATTGCAGAGAAATATATTTTTATAAAATCCTTATTCCTAGGCTTAGCGACCGGGGGATGCCAAGAAATGCCCGCCTATATGCTGAATATAAATATCCCCCCCACCCCTGCCCGCCCCTGCATGTCACAGGGCCCTATGACATGCAGTCTAGGGCTGCACATCCCACGCATGCGCAATGCGCCTATAGCTTAAGGTGCTTTTTTTTTCTCCCTGCCCTACTTTACTGATCTGCTGTAGTGTGCAGGCACTGGGAGTCACTGTGACTTCCGCTCCAGTGACCTCCGGCGTGTGCAACAATGAGGTTTGGTCCCCACTTCCTCCCAGCATCCTGCTATCCTCAAGCTATCCGCTTGCTATTCGCAAGCCTAGGAAAAAGGATTTAATAAAAAGGTATTTTTCTACAATCAGACCTCTAATATGGGACATAAAGGTAAGTATAGATTTATATTTCTATAACCTGTATGCCCATATTAGAGGTCTCATAATTCCCAGGGGGGTGACAGATTCCCTTTAAGGTTAAGGTTGTGTTAGGGTTAAGGTTGTGTTAGGGTTAGGATTAGGGTTAGGCTTGTGTTAGGGTTACGATTAGGGTTAGGGTTGTGTTAGGGTTAGGGTTACGATTAGGGTTAGGGTTATGACGGGGTTGAGATTTTTTCAAAAGTAAATAAAAAAAAAATGATGATGAAATGTCGACTAGTATTGAGCGCAAGTGTTCGCTATTTAAGTATGCACCTATTATCGCGGGTGCTCGAGTGACATGCTCGAGTCCTCGCCCCCCATGTTTCGCGGCTGTTATACAGCAAAAAAAAAAACATGCCGGGATTTCCTACCATACATGAGCAATCACCGCACGTTTTTTGTGTGTCTAACAACCGTGAAACATGCGAGACGGGGACTTGAGCATGTCACTCAAGCACCCGTGACACTTGGTGCATACCCATGCATCCGATGCAAGCTCAAGTAGCGAGAACTTGCACTCAAGACTAATGAAAACACATTCAATATGATGACCTAATGTTATCAAATTCTGTGTCATACTTCAGGGTTCAAAATGTTCACTATAAAACTACATAAAATCCTTGAGGGGTCTAGTTTCCAAAATGGTGTCACTTGTGGGGGGTTTCCACTGTTTAGGCACATCAGGAGCGACATGGCGAAAATTTTACATTCAAAAAGTCAAATGGCGCTCCTTCCCTTCCGAGCCCTGCCGCGCACCCAAACAGTGATTTTCCTCCACATATCAGGTATCAGCGTACTCAGGAGAAATTGTACAACAAATTTTGTTGTCCATTTTCTTTTGTTACCCTTGTGAAAATAAAAAATTTGAAGCCTGAAGTAAAATTTGTGTGAAAAAAAGTTAAATGTTCATTTTTTCCTTATACGTTGCTTCAGTTCCTGTGAAGCACATGAAGGGTTAATAAACTTCTTGAATGTGGTTTTGAGCATCTTGAGGGATGCAGTTTTTAGAATGGTGTCACTTTTATGGATTTTATGTCATATAGACCCCTCAAAGTCACTTCAATTGTGATGTGGTCCCTAAAAAATGTTTTTGTAAATTTCGTTGGAAAAATTGGAAATCTCTGTTTAACTTTTAACCCTTATAACTTCCTAACAAGAAATAAAATTTTGTTGCAAAAATTGTGCTGATGTAAAGTAGACATGTGGGAAATGCTATTTATTAACTAATTTGTGTGACTTATTGCTCTGATTTAAGGTTTGAAAATTGAACATTTTTTGCCAAATTTCAGTGTTTTTCACAAATAACGCAAGTCATATAGAAGAAATTTTACCACTATCATGAAGCATAATATCATATGTCATGAATAAGTGGGATCTATTGAAGAGTTCCAGAGTTATTACCTCATAAAGTGACAGTGGTCAGAATTGTAACATTTGGCTTGGTCATTAAGGACATAATTCGCTCAGTCACCAAGTGGTTAAGTGTAATAAAGATTGAATTGTTTGGTTTTTCAAATAAACTCATGGATAGTATTGTGTCTCAGAGCTTTTTTGGATCACTGAAATAAATCTCAAATACCAGTGATAATTAGCTTGCCAAGTGAGTCTAATTAAAGGAAAACTACTCAAGAAGGATGTTTCACATTATTTATCAGACCACAGGTTTCAAGCAATAATGGGAAGAAAAAGAAACTCTCTGCTGCCGAAAAGCGTCAAACAGTGCAATGCTTTGGAAAAGATTTGTGGCTGATACAGAAAATAGATGGGTTTGTGCAGTTAATGGCATAATGAGGAAGTTTCTACCAGACAAATTCAACAGATTAAGAGAGCAGCTGCTAAAATACCATTACAAATCAGCAAGCAGGTATTTGAAGCTGCTGGTGCTTCTGGAGTCCCGCGAACCTCAAGGTGTAATATCCTCCAGAGGCTTGTAGTTCTGCATAAACTATTGAGCTACCCCTAAACAGTGTTCACAAATAGAAACAGTTGAAGTGGGCCCAGACATACATGAAGACTAACTTTAAAGCAGTCTTGTTCACTGATGATTGTCGTGCAACCCTGCATGGTCCAGATGGATGGAGTAATGAATGGTTTGTAGATAGCCACCATGTCGCAACAAGGCTGCAACATCAGCAAGGAGGTCAGGAAGCATGGGGAGAGAGCTGGCAGGCCCCCTTAGGGTCCCTGAAGGTGTGAAAATGACCTCAGCAAAGTATATAGAGTTTCTGACTGACCACTTTCTTTCATGGTACAAAAATAAGAACTGTGCCATCCGTAGCCAAATCATCTTTATGCATGATAATGCACCATCTCTTATAATCTGCAGACATCTTTTTACCATTTGTGGGCCAAAAAAAAAATGTTATTCTACCGCTGTATCTTCATGAGTAGTGTGTCTAAAACATAATTCTACTCTGCCACCGTCTCTGTCCCTTTTGTGGGCCTAAAAAATATTTTTTCTCTACCGCTGTGTATATAGGAGTAGTGTGGCAAAAAAATAATTCTGCTCTGCAGCCAGCTTTTTGCGAGTAGTGTGTCTAAAAAATAATTCTACTATGCAGCTGTCTCTTTCCCTTTTGTGGGCCTAAAAAATAATTTTACTCTACAGCTGTGTCTATACGAGTAGTGTTCCAAAAGTAATAATTCTACTCTGCAGCCGTCTGTTTCCCATTTGTGGGCCTAAAAATACTTTTACTCTGCTGCTGTGTCTCTACGAGTAGTGTGTCTAAAAGATAATTCTACTCTGCAGCCGTATCTTTCCCATTTTTGGGCCAAAAAATTATTTTACTCTATCGCTTTGTCTATAGGAGTAGTGCAGCAAAAAAAAATCTACTCTGCATCCGTCTTTTTGCAAGTAGTGTTTCTGAAAAATAATTATACTCTATAGCCGTCTTTTTGCGAGTAGTGTGTCTAAAAAATAATTATACTCTGCAGACATCTTTTTCCCATGTGTGGGCCAAAAAAATAATTTTATTCTACCGCTGTATACACAAGTAGTGTGTCCAGGGCCGCCATCAGGACATTACTGCCTTTACTGCTGTATGGGGCCCATTGAACAGCAGTAAAGAGCGGTGGCTTACTTGTCCTCTGCACAGGATGCCTTGGAGCTCTCACAGCCTTCAGATCTGAACAGCAGTGCAGCTCCAATACAGTTCCTCCTCCCCTTTAGTGATGCGCTGGAGACGGCGCATACACGATGATGTCATTGCGTACTCGCTGGCATTCAGCACAAGGATGCTGCCAGTCCAGACGTGGAGCTGCAGGATATCGTATGAGAGGTAAGTATGAAAACTTTATTTTTTTTATAGAATTAATTAAATTGTCTTGGGGGAGAGCACATGATGAACTGGGAGTGGGGAGAGTAAATGATGAACTGGGAATGGGGGTGGGAGAGCACATGATGAACTGGGAGTGGGGGGTGGGGAGAGAAAATGATGAACTGGGAGTGGGGGGTGGGGAGAGAAAATGATGAACCGGGAGTGGGGGGTGGGGAGAGCAAATGATGAAGTGGGGATGGGGAGAGCACATGATGAACTGGAGGTGGGGGTGGGGAGAGCACATGATGAACTGGGTGTGGGGGATAGAGCACATGATGAGCTGGGAGTGGTGGGGAGACCACATGATGAAGTGGGGATGGGAAGAGAGTGTCACCCCAGGCCTGGATGCCACAAATATTAAAGGCTGTGTCTGAGAGCAGGAGGGAGGTTTCCTGGTCAGGGACCATTAGCATGCAGCACCTTCTGTCCCAGGCCAGTAGGGGGAGCAGGCTGCCCCTATAAAAGCTGGAACTGAGGGCAGGGTTAGAGAGACCAGGACCCACTTCTGAAGCATCCAGAAGGGTTCCCGAAGGAAAGGGACAGGTCAGCAGCAGCTGAGGAGTCCGGGAGGCAGAGGAGGAACAGCAAGCCAGGGACAGAGGCGACGAGAGCCGGCCCTGGCTGAGAGAGAACTACACAACCGGACACTAGGGTCCGAGGCTGTCAGGGTTGCAAGCCCGGCAGCAGATAACCAACCCGCGAGGGATTTCAGGTCCCTTGGCCTGAGAAGCCTGGAGGCTCCGCCACACAGAGGGACCGGTACAGCACGGAGAAGCAACAGGTACCTAAGGCTCGAGTCGCAAGCCATACGGGCGTAGTACACGGCCAGCTCAGGGACGTGGGCTATCACACCACGAAAAGGGGGATAGTCAGCAAGGGCAGAGAGAGAACGGTAGGCCTTCACACTCACCCTGACCAGTGGGGCTCGCCCGAATGCTCTCAGACACCCAGGCCCATTCCTACCCTGTACTTCTGTTGGGTCATTAGTACTAACTACAATAAAGACCCTGGACTGTTTGAAGCAGACTCTGAACCCTTATTATTGCGGCTTGCACCATCACCCCCAGCATCCTATTACACTGCCCTGAGGCTACACTCTTCCCGTGGGGAGTTATCCTATCCCTGTGCTGCATACCAACATCAGCCTCAGCGGTCTGCCTTGCAGTGGTGGTCATCCCTGACCGCAATCCACGGGTGGCGTAGTCGGACATTCAAAACCCTACAAATAGACTGCCACAGCATTTGGTCTGACTACCCTGAGCCACGGGATCGGGTTGCCACTACTACCTCCAACATTGCACTGAAGCCCGGTTCCGGGTGCCCCACGGTCCAGGGGGCGAGTCAGCTTTGGCGTAGTCAGCAGGATTGTGACCAACCCGACACGAACGGGTATTGCGTGCCTGAAAAAGACTGTACACATACCTTAAAAAGAGATTTCCCACCATCTTCAGTCGTTTCCCGCCATCTTCAACCGTTTTCCCGCCATCTTCAGCCGTTTTCCCACCATCGGACGCCATCTTTGGGACGCCGCGCGGGAAGAAGAGGGGCGTGGACGTCCAAACCGCGCGAGACCTGAAGCCCCGCCCTACGCACCGACACTGCGCAAGGTCCTGGAAGGAGCGAGAGCGACGCTGACGTCACCAGGACGTGACGCAAGGTCCTCGCCCGGAGCAGCACCAGCGGAGCCGCGGCCTACGGAAGAGGATCAGCAGAAGGTAGGCCACGCTTAACTAGGGGGGAGGAAGATGACGGACGCGGAGGGAGCTTCTACCACCAGCGTGGCTGCAGCAGCGGTGATGCCGTTCTCCATGCCCTACATCCCCGGAGCAGCCTGGCTGACCCAATACTCAGGGGAATCCCATACGTTAACTGACTTTAAGGAAAGACTGCACAGTTTATTTAAAGTTTATCCCCTGACAGAAGAACAGAAAGTGAGCATTCTGACGGGGCAGCTAACCGGTGCAGCCCAGCGGGAAGTGAAATCATGGTCAGATGAGGAGAAAAGGACTGTAAAAGACATTCTGACCCAGCTGCGGAGTACCTTTGATACCCGTACCTCAGCAGAAATCAAAATGCGGTTCTATGGCTGTAAGCAGCGAGCCCAAGATAGTATCAGAGACTATGCCTTGAACCTGCAAGAAGCTCTGAGAGCAATCAAGCAAGCTGACCCTGGCAGCGTGCAGGACACTGATAAATTGATGACTGACCAGTTCATAGATGGTCTTCTGTCCAGCGCCCACAGAACCCAGCTGCGCCTCATGGCTCTACAGAACCACGATTTGACTTTTGCACAGTTCAAGGATAGGGCCATCCGGGTGCTCCGAGAACCTGCACCAAGTGGCGCTGTAGCTTCCCGGCGCCCTGCCATCACTTACCACCAGGGGGCGGTGCCCTACCCCGCAGACCTTGTGGGGGCTGATGCACAGGCCCTAAATCCATCCCAGCCTGCAAACCTGCACCATCAGGTCCAGGAGCTAACAAAGAGTGTGGCTGCACTGACCAGGACCGTACAGTCGTTGCAGGTGGAACCGTCAAGACCAATCAAGCTGGCTTCCAGTCCGGAGGATGTCCCGTAGTGTCGACAGAGGAGGATCCCGTCGTTCAGAGGGAGGCCCGTCGACCGTTACACTGAGGATGGACAGCCGATTTGCCGCCGTTGCAGTCAGCCAGGACACATAGCAAGGTACTGTACTTTAAATGGGTCCGACCTGGGGCAGAGGGCCAACCCCCAGGCATAAGGTCATCAGGCCCATCTAATTGGCGTGATAAGTATGTGGGGGGATGCCTGGTCTTACCCGTAGTGCTGGACGGTATCCCCATGAGTGCACTGCTGGACACCGGGTCCCAAGTGACTACCATTCCCTACGTACTTTTCAAGCGGTACTGGAGTGACGCGGATATAACCCGTTATCCAGACGATGACTTAAGCATCATCGCCAGCAATGGCCAACCCGTGCCGCAGGTGGGGTTCAGAGAGATGACCATCAAGATTGGTAAGGTGGAACTGCCGGCACAGGGAGTGATCATTGCGGACACTGACCGTCGTGAATGTCACCCTAAAATAACCTTGGGTACTAATGTGATTGAAAACTGTCTTTCAGAAGTAATTGTGATTTTGCAGCAGGTGGCGATGAATGCGAGCTCCAGCCAACAGAGGGTCCTCCAGAAAGAGATAAGAGCCCTGATGAGATGGCAACAGGTAGAACTGTCTGGTGGTGAGATCAGTAGCGTGAGGATGAGCGACCCATTCCCCATTGCCATGCCTCCCAAAAGTGAAATGATGATCTGGTGTCGGACTGCAATCGGGTTAAGAGGGAGAGACTACCAAGCCATGGTAGAACCCGTGTACTCAGACAGCAGGCCCACCATTTTGACAGCCAGGGGGGTGGTTGATGTCCGCCATGGAAGGGTGCCCGTCCGGATCTTAAACATCGGGGAAAGGGAAGTACACTTGCCCCCGTATGCTACACTAGCCAAATTGTTTGCCGTCGAACACAATGCTATCAGCGTCGTGGAACCCTTGCCTCCATCTTCCCCGGTGGAGGGTAATGGCTCCCAGAAACACAAGGAGGACTGGTTCCAGAAACTACACGTGGGTACTGCACCAAAAACAAGGAGTCTACCGGGTGGTTCAGGAGTACGAGAGAATCTTTAGTAAGCACCCGCTAGACTTCGGCCGAGTAAAGGGAGTAGAACACCACATCCCCACGGGGAGCCACCCACCAATAAAAGAGAGACACAGACCTGTACCCCCTGCACATTATCAGAACGCAAAGGGCATGCTGAGAGAAATGAAAGAAGCTGGGGTCATTAGAGATAGCTGTAGCCCCTGGGCAGCCCCCTTGGTTCTGGTAAAAAAGAAAGACGGTACCATGAGAATGTGCGTGGACTATAGACAAATCAATCGTATCACCCATAAAGGCGCGTACCCGTTACCTAGGATAGAGGAGTCTTTAGCAGCCCTAAAATCAGCTAACTTCTCTACTTTGGACCGTACTAGCGGGTACTGGCTGGTTCCTGTGGCAGAGGCTGACAAGGAGAAGACCGCCTTCACCACCCCGATGGGATTGAGCGAATTCAACTGTATGCCATTCGGGCTCTGCAACGCACCCGGACCTTCCAGAGGCTGATGGAATGCTGTCTAGGGCACCGAAACTTTGAGACGGTCCTACTTTACCTGGACGACGTGATCGTCTATTCGAAGACCTACGAGGACCATCTAAAACACCTGGCAGAGGTGTTCGAAGCCCTGGCAGGCTATGGCCTTGACGTGAAACCCTCAAAGTGTCACCTGTTGAAACCGAAGGTCCAGTACCTAGGACACGTGGTGAGTGCTGAGGGAGTAGCCCCCGACCCCGACAAAGTTACAGCCATCAAGAGCTGGCCAAGCCCCTCTAACATCAAAGAAGTGAGGCAATTCCTCGGGTTGGTAGGCTACTACCGAAGCATCATCCCCGGGTTCACAAAGATGGCAGCTCCAATGCAGGACCTCCTGATAGGCCAGTCTAAATCCAGAAGTCACAAGCCACCCTTCAAGTGGGACAAGCCGGAAGAGGAGTCCTTCCGCCAGTTGAAGATGGCCCTCATGGGGGATGAGATCCTGGCCTACCCCGATTATGGCCAGCCTTTTATCCTCCACACAGACGCCAGTAATGTGGGGCTGGGAGCCGTACTGTCACAAAACCAACAGGGCAGAGAAAGGGTGATCGCGTACGCCAGCCGGAAGCTGAGGTCCACCGAGAGAAAGCCGGAGAATTACAGCTCCTTCAAGCTAGAATTCTTGGCAGTGGTGTGGGCCATCACAGAACGGTTTAAGCATTACCTGGCCTCCGCAAAGTTCACTGTGTACACGGACAACAACCCGCTGACACACCTGGACAATGCAAGACTAGGTGCCCTAGAACAGCGGTAGATGGCCCGGCTATCCATTTATGACTTCACAATCAAGTACCGGGCAGGCAGGACCAACGCCAATGCAGACGCCCTATCAAGAATGCCCCACCTACCTGAAGGAGAAGAAGACTCGGAAGAGCTGGAGGAAGTAGAGCTCCCTGCGTTCCACCGGTATGGGGCCACTCAGTATTCTCACTGGGTAAGAGACAAAGACCTAACCACCATCATGTTCAACCCCTTACCCCACCATGGCTGGGCTGGGACGCAAGATAGTGACCCTGCAGTCCGCCTGGTGAAAGACCTGTTAACCCAGGCAGACGCTAGCCCTGGCCCGGATGCTCCAAAGGAAGCCAAGCAGTTATGGAAGGAGAAAAGCAGGCTCTACGAGGGCAAGCTGTGCAGAAGGCTTGTCAACCACCAGACGCACGAGCTGGCCTGGCAGATAGTGGTCCCAAGGCGAGATGCAGCAATGGTCCTGGAGGCCTACCATGACAGAGCGGGACACTTCGGGTGGAAGAAACTGGAGTTCCTACTGAGAGAGCGGTTCTACTGGATCGGTATGAGAGGGGCCATAGAGAAGTGGAGCAGGGACTGTGGCCCATGCCACCTCAGAAGGAAGGACCGTACCAGCCAGAAGACACCCATGAGGCCCATCATCACCAGGCAGCCTCTTGAGCTAGTAGCTCTGGACCATGTGAAGTTGGCTCCAAGCCGGTCCAGCTACGTCTATGCCCTCACGATTGTGGACCATTACTCCCGGTTCCTGGTGGTGGTTCCTGTTAAAGACCTGACAGCCCAAACAGCAGCCAGAGCCTTCCAGCAACCCTTCTGCTGTCCACACGGGTATCCGGAACAGGTCTTGACAGATCAAGGTCCAGCGTTTGAGGCGGAAGTCTTACAGGAGTTCTGCAACCTCTACGGCTGTTGGAAGATTTGGACAACGCCGTACAACCCACAAACCAACGGGCTGTGTGAGAAAATGAACAATATCATCATTGATCTCCTCAAGACGTTGCCCCTGGAAGAGCGCAGCCTGTGGCCGGAGAAGCTGCCAGACCTGATTGACTTGTACAATCATATCCCGGTGAATGCTACAAATTGCACCCTGGCTTACCTGATGCGAGCAAGACCAGGTAAGCTGCCTATAGACCAGGAGATGGGAGTCCTGACACCCGAGGACACCTCCCCAGACGCGGACTGGGATACAGAACGGCGGCTACAGTACAAGAAGGTACAGGAGAGTGTGGAGAGGAGTCTGGCTCAAGCGAGAGAAAAGCAAGAGAGGCTCTTCAACCAACACGCCCCTGCTGGTCCCCTGGAACCTGGTGAGCAGGTCCTGAAGTGGAAGAGAAGGCTTCACAAGCTGGATGACCAGTGGGAGAGAGACCCGTACACAGTACTGCCGTCCAACCACGACAACTCGAAGGTATGTGTGATTACCAAGGATGGAGGAGAAACCACTAGTACCATCTCCAGAGACCACCTAAAATGGTGCCCCGAGCAATTACAGAGTGCAGGAGAAGATCAAGATGACCTTGAGCCCGCAGCGGACAAGGAAGAAATGATCAGCAACGTTCTTGGAGAGTTCCCCCGGACCTGGACTCAGATAAATGGCGCTATATTGGTACCCGTCCTACACTTCCTTCAACCTACCCAGCAAGAGCCTACAGGGGAGTAGGAAGAACAAGAAGAACAAGCAGCCCCAGAGGCAGAAGAACCCTTGCCAGCAGCCCAGGAGAGTCAACCCTCTGCTGACAGTGAGCCTGCCATGCTTGCGGTAAGCCAAAGAACCCACAGACAGCTGCCTGCCTTGCCTGTGAACCCAGCTAGTAGCTGTACCCTTAATATTAGGGGGGAAAGCCAGGTTAGACCACCACCAGACAGTGGGTTACGGAGGTCAACCCGGAGCACGAGGGGTCAAATACCAGCTCGCTGGAAGATCTAAATGTATAATGTATATATTTAATGTGTTATGTTTGTACCCTGGTTATTAATAATGTTTCTCCAGTTTTCCTAGATGCAGTGGACTGACAGGTTATGGACAGTGAATAACCGGAACTACCATGTAGATAGTTGCACCTGGTGCCCTCTTGTGAAGTTAACCACAGAAGAAAAACCTGTCCGGCGTGGCCTCCTTGTGGTCCAAAGTAGGTAGCTCAGCCTTGCCGCCACACCCAAGGCCAGGAACTTGGGGTTTATAGGGACAGGTCCCCACATCGCTCAAAAACTTCACCTTATTGGGTGAAATGGACACCCGGTCACGGATTATACTGTGACCCTCTTCTTTTGTTGGTGATATGGACACCCGGTCACAGACCACACTGTGACCTAAAGGACTCAATATGTGGTGTTGTTTGTTATTTCCTTCCCTGTTGTGTTTATGGTCATGCATTTATACCCTGTATTTGTGTTTCTTGTTTAGTCCCGGAGTACTAAAATTTACTAGGGGGGAACATGTCACCCCAGGCCTGGATGCCACAAATATTAAAAGCTGTGTCTGAGAGCAGGAGAGAGGTTTCCTGGTCAGGGACCATTAGCATGCAGCACCTCCTGTCCCAGGCCAGTAGGGGGAGCAGGCTGCCCCTATAAAAGCTGGAACTGAGGGCAGGGTTAGAGAGACCAGGACCCACTTCTGAAGCATCCAGAAGGGTTCCCAGAGGAAAGGGAGAGGTCAGCAGCAGCTGATGAATCCGGAAGGCAGAGGAGGAACAGCAAGCCAGGGACAGAGGTGACGAGAGCTGGTCCTGGCTGAGAGAGAACTACACAACCGGACACTGGGGTCCGAGGCTGTCAGGGTTGCAAGCCCGGCAGCAGATAACCAACCCACAAGGGATTTCAGGTCCCTTGGCCTGAGAAGCCTGGAGGCTCCACCACACAGAGGGACCGGTACAGCACGGAGAAGCAACAGGTACCTAAGGCCCGAGTCGCAAGCCATACGGGCGTAGTACACGGCCAGCTCAGGGACGTGGGCTATCACACCACGAAAAGGGGGATAGTCAGCAAGGGCAGAGAGAGAACGGTAGGCCTTCACACTCACCCTGACCAGTGGGGCTCGCCCGAATGCTCTCAGACACCCAGGCCCATTCCTACCCTGTACTCCTGTTGGGTCATTAGTACTAACTACAATAAAGACCCTGGACTGTTTGAAGCAGACTCTGAACCCTTATTATTGCGGCTTGCACCATCACCCCAAGCATCCTATTACACTGCCCTGAGGCTACACTCTTCCTGTGGGGAGTTATCCTATCCCTGTGCTGCATACCAACATCAGTGGTCTGCCTTGCAGCTGTGGTCATCCTTGACCGCAATCCATGGGTGGCGTAGTCAGACATTCAAAACCCTACAAATAGACTGCCTCAGCATTTGGTCTGACCACCCTGAGCCACGGGATCGGGTTGCCACTACTACCCCCAACATTGCACTGAAGCCCGGTTCCGGGTGCCCCACGGCCCAGGGGGCGAGTCAAGAGCACATGATGAATTGGGAATGGGGGGTTGGGGAGCACATGATGAACTGGAAGTGGGAGTGGGGAGACCACATGATGAAGTGGGGATGGGGAGAGCACATGATGAACTGGGAGTGGGGGTGGGGAGAGCAAATGATGAACTGAGTGTGGGGGAGAGAGCACATGATGAACTGGGAGTGGGGGTGGGGAGACCACATGATGAAGTGGGGATGAGGAGAGCACATGATGAATTGCGAGTGGAGGTTTGGGAGAGCACATGATGAACTGGGAGTGGGGGGTGGGTAGAGCACATGATGAACTGGGAGTGGGGGGTGGGGAGTGCAAATGACAAATTGGAAGTGGGGGTGAGGAGAGCTAATGATGAATTCAGAGTGGGGTTGGGGAGAGCAAATTAATTTGGAGTGGGGTATGGGAAGAGCAAATAATGATTGAGTGGTGGGTAGGGAGAGCTAATGATGAATTGGGAGTGGGGGTGGGGAAAGCAAATAATTTGGGAGTGGGGGGCTCATTATGAATTGGGAATGGAGGAGGGGACAACAAATGATGAATTGAAGGTGTTGGTGGGGCAGGGATGGCTGGTAAATTTTAGCCTGGGGGGCAAGCACGTAGCACTGGCCCACAAGTTCCGTCGGACCATCTTTAATCTGCTTACCTCTGGCTGTTGCATTAAACAGCAGGGGTAGCAAGGCTTTAAAAATGGTGGTTGGTGCTGTTTTCATATTGGCATCATACACACATTTGCAACTCTATATACAGTTATCTGAAAAAGTTTGGGCACCCCTATTAATCTTAAGCTTAATGTTTTCTTAAAATTGGTGTTTTTGCAACAGCTATTTCAGTTTGATATATGTAATAACTGTTGGACACAGTAATGTTTCTGCCTTGAAATGAGGTTTATTGTACTAACAGAAAATGTGCAATCTGCATTCAAACAAACTTTTTCATATAACTGTACATTATTGAGCTCAATCATTTAGAAGGACTAAGAATTAGTATTTTAATTTATTTTGAATTAGTTGTAGTTGATGCAACGTATTACAGTGATATAAGAGCATAATAACATTATTGTATAACTAGTTGTCTCAGACATGGAAAATCATCAACCCCAACACAAATCTAGTAGTCCACTACACCAAAGTCACAAATGAGTGGACTCGATACATCACACTCTATATATAGATATATCTTCATCTAAGATCCAACACTTACTACATAGATACAAAAACAGAACCAAGTTTACTACACAGATAAGGGAACAGAACCAAGCTTACTACAGACATTTTAATAGAAGCAAGCTAATTACATAGATATGGTAACATGGCCAAGCTTACTACATAGATGTGGGAAGAGAACCAAGCTTACTCCATAGATACAGGAACAAAACCCAAGCTAATTATATTATATATATATATATATATATATATATATATATATTTAATCATAAGAGAGATTACTACACAGAAAACACAAGTGTCAGAAACACAAGTATGTGGCTTGAAAATTGCATGTAATCCTTAACGTTTTTGCTTTTTTCAAATTGTATGTTTTCACACTCACTGCTCTTCTCACGTGACCACTCGATAAGTGATGCATACTTACAATCACGAGCCGACCTCTTTCTCTTTCACTTCTTTCAGTTGTTACCACAATGATCGGCTCGTGATCAGCTGTATGCAAACTGAATAGATATGTGATGAGCACGATGACAGTGAAAACATCGAAATCCTATATAGTATAGTGCAAATAGTCAGGATTCTGCATGTTAGGCCACAGCCCCACTATCAGTATTTGGTCAGTATTCGGTCAGTATTTTTTCTCAGGAGTGGGAGCCTAAACCAGGAGTGGGTGATAAATGCAGAATTGGTGCACTTGTTTCTATTATACCTTTTCTCTGATTCTTCCTCACCTGGTTTTGGCTCCCATTCCTGAGAAAAAATACTGACTGAATACTGACCAAATACTGATAGTGGGGCCGTGGCCTTAGATTCTGTGTCAAATCCAATAAATGTCTCAGACAACCACTTTCAGTGACAGCATTACAGAATTATAAGAAAAATATATCTACCACCATTGTAAAACATAACAAAAACAAATCCATTATATTCAGCCTATAGTTAACATAGAATGCATAACCTTGTCTGTAAGAAACTTCGGATACAATTAAAAATGTGACACAAATCTAGAATAAGGGCTTTTTTACATTACAATTGCGCCATCAAGCAAGTGAATATATTTGGAAAAATACACAAAAATGTAATCAAAGGTAGCGCTCTGCAGACGGAATCAAACACACCAATAATGCTTACATTCAACTGTCTTTATGCCACGTATCTGGGTTTTTTAGTAGTTTAGTAGATGATGTTTTTACTATTCTTTTATAACTAAATCTATACCTGGCATATGGATTGTCTAACATAAGCGTAGGTGCACTATGTCTGACCATCACAGTCAATGGCTCCTCAGTGCTTCTGAATAATTCATCTGTATTTTTTCAAATGTTCATATTTATTCAAAGCGAGATGATAATGTATTTTCTATATTATCAAAAGACTGGTGGAATTAATGTGCAAAACGGAGGACCCCACAGTTTACATTTGTTCCAGTTACACAAAGGATCGGTTTTGTGCATTAATTCCACTTGTATGTTCCTAAAATATAAAAAATAAATGGAATTCCCTAAGGCCTCATTCCCACATTCGTATTTAAACAGATCCGTGAAAAAATGGTACCGGTGTCATCAGTGTACGGTCTGTGTGTTCGTTTTTAACATCAGTGTCACCAGAATTTTTCAAGTATGGATACATACAGAGCCACCATCAGGGCATTACTGCCCTTACAGCTGCATGGGGCCCGGTGAGCAGAGGGGGCCTGGGCCAGTCAGGGCCCCCCTCTTGCGCTTCTGCTCAGCAGGCCCCAGGGTGTAACAAAGTGCTGTGCGGCAGTGCTATTGTGGCGCCCTGCTGCGCATTGGTGCTACAGATCCTAGAGGGGTGCATGGACGGATTCCTCCACAAGAGGCCCTCGTAGCATTCACACACCTCCACCTTCCACCTCAGACCACCAGAGGGAGCCCGTTAGGGATATAAATAGGGAAGGTGGAGCTAGGCAGTTGAGTATGGTCTGAAGTCTGTCTGGAGTCTAAGTCTGGAGTCCACAGAGTGAAGTCTGTGAGGAAGTCAGTCCAGCCCAGACTAAGGGAGCTCAGGTTAGTGAGCCCAAGGCATGCCGATGCCATATGAGCGGTGAAGAGTAGCGAGGCCTGCTGCCAGTGTGAAGCCTAGTGAGGGCCCCGAGCGTGGCCAAAGGCAAGTGGAGTAAGCGAGCTACATAGGGGGCAGAGGAGCTTAACCAGCTCACCCCACAACCATTTACCGGACACCGGGTCCGCGTCTGCAGGGATCCCTAAGGCTCAGCAGAAACTATCAGAACCCCTGGCAAACTACATGTCCCAGGAACACCAAAAGCTGACAGTCATACCAGGGTCAGGAGTCACTGAGGCCCAAGAGACTGGGGAGTGTGATCTCCAACAGAAGGCCCTACCACCAGGTCAGCAGGTGTAAGACAGAGACCAAGTTAGGCCTAGCTCTAGGCAGGTCATAAACTTATCAGGAAAAGGCTAGAAACAGGAGGCCCCACACCCGCTCACTGGGGAGAGTCCTGAAATGCACCCTTCACCCTACAGTGCCCTGGATCATGCCTGAAACACCACCAGTAAAGGTACTGAAGTGAACTGTTGTGAGTGTGCCTATTCTTCTTCTGACCTGGCTGGGTCCCCTCTGTCCTGCATCCCTTCTCCTACGCTGCCCTGAGGCCCCGCTCCACCTGTGGGGAGCCGCACCAACTAAGCTGCCTGACCACCGGCCTCTGAGGACTGTAGCAGCACTCGTGAGTCTCACCAGACACCACGGGTGGCGTCACGAACAATTTCCCCTTTCCCATACACCTTTCCCATTATTCCTTGCTTTTAGGAGTGACCCCAGGGTACGGGCCCGGCAGCCGGCCACCGCGACATCCATCCCCCAAAACCAAACAGCAAGGCACGGGCGCGGAGTCCCCATCCCTTGGGCTCGTCATCTCTTCCTGGTGCCATGAACAGGATTCCGTGCCCTCTGCAACGACGGAGTGTTGTGCCCATTGCCACCAGGTACTGTGTGCCTTTAATCAAAAACTGTGTATTTAACTGTGGCAAAGATTGCCGCCATTGTGGTGCCGCCGAGCAGGAAGAAGGGCGTAACCGCGGGATAACTGAGAGGCATACCTGCTGAAGCGCGCGAAGCCCCGGCACGCCCCTCACCTCAACGTCAAACCAGGCAGCGCCATGTCCTGGAAGGAGCGCCGGTGAGCTCTCTGACGGAGGACGCAAGCGACGCAAGGTCCTGAAGAAGACCGTCATCTGAGGAGCTGCGGCCTACCGGAAGAAAAGAAAAGAAGGTAGGCCACGGTTTGCTAGGGGGGCGTCAGAATGTCCGAGGAACAGCACAATGCCGGAGTACCAGTTAAAGGCCCTGATGATCAACCCGCGCCTGGCGACGAGCAGGCCAGAGGAGCCGCTCCACCAACAGGGCTTGTCACCCCTGTCATACCAATGGCCCTACCGTACATCCCTGGAGCGAAGTGGCTCCCCCAGTACAGCGGCAAACCAGATACCCTGTCTGGATTCAAAAGGAAAATATGCAGTATACTGGACATGTGCTCTATGACAGGCAAGCAAAGAGCCGCTGTTGTATTGGGACAATTGACTGGTGCTGCGGAGCGAGAAGTAGAAACCTGGTCGGCCGCAGACCAGGAGTCAGTGTCCGCAATCTTTAAAAAGTTACAGATTGTCTTTGAGAATCGAACTGAGACAGACCTCCGGATGAGGTTCTACAACTGCTCTCAGCAACCAGAGGACAGTGTTCGGGACTATGCCTGGAATTTACAAGGGGCCCTGCGAGCTCTGAAACAGGTTAGTCCAACCAGCATCGATAATGAAAATAAAATGATGAAGGAACAGTTTATCCGGGGACTGAGGTCTCAAGAGGAGAGCAGGACTGTGCGTTGGTGGTCCCTGGATCATCCAGATGCCACCTTTGACACCCTTAAGGACATGGATATAAAAGGACTGCAGCCCCTGGAAACAACTGCTATCCAATGTTACCAGGGTGGGGCCACCCCAGTGCCTGCAGCGTCCACCTTTTCCCCGGTGGCTGCTGAAGCCAAGGTGCAAGCAACATCCCCTAGTGAGCTGGACAGCATGCGATCTGAAGTGCGTCAGTTGAGCAAAACCCTGACCACTGTACTGAGTGCCCTGCAGCTGCAGATGGAGCCTGAGGAGAAAGGAAGGATCCTGTTAGCCGACAGCCCTGAGGATATCCCCTGGATGAGAAGGAGGAGGAGGACAACACCACCCCCTGGGAGGACCAGCGACCAACGCTGCCCGCCGAGGGACCCTGTCTGCCACCGCTGCCACAAGACAGGTCACGCCGTCCAGAGCTGTCCTTTAAACGAGAAAACCCTGGGACCGAGGGCCGACACCCAGGAGTAGATTCCCCAGGCCCACAAACTGGTACCGCAGGTTCGTGGGAGGAAGACCTTTCCTGTCCATTGTGCTGGACGGCATCGCGAAACCCGCTCTGCTGGACACAGGATCTCAGGTAACCATCATGCCTGATGTCCTCTACAAAAGATTCTGGTCCATAGACGAACTTCACCCGCCAGATTCCAATCTTTCCATGTATGCCTCAAACGGCCTCCCCCTTAACCTAGTCGGGGTTAAGGATGTGGCAGTAAAAGTGGGAAGAGTGGAACTGAAGGACCAGAGACTAATTGTAGTAGAGACTAATCCTGATGATACACACTTGTATATGGTACTTGGCACAAATGTTGTTAGTAACTGTTTGGGAGAAGTGTTGTTCTTGCTCCAACAAATAGCTTATACTGCCAGACCAGGGCAGAGAAGGGCGCTGCAGAAAGAGATCCGAGCCCTTATGTACCAGCAACAGGTAAAGCTAACAGGCAGTGAAATTGGTAATGTACGGGTGACCGACCCAGTACCCATTGTGATTCCCCCGATGAGTGAAATGCTAATTTGGTGTAGAGCAGCAATAGGTCTCAAAGGACTGAGCTACCAGGCGGTAGTAGAGCCCCTTAGCTCGGAACATAGGCCTACACTCTTGACTGCCAGAGGGGAAGTGGATGTACGCAATGGGAGGGTGCCTGTACGCCTCCTAAACTATGGGGAGGACGAGGTTAGATTACCACGCTATGCCACTGTTGCCAAACTGTACACAGTAAATAACAACTCCATACACATGGCGGAGTCCTTAACCTCACCAGATGAAGTAGAGGATAATGACCCGGCAACCCAGGTGGAGGATTGGTGTCAACAGCTCCATGTTGGGACAAACACCACTCCTGCCCATCAGAAACAGGGTGTACACCGGGTGGTTCAGGAATACACGCAGGTATTCAGTAAGCACTCACTTGACTTTGGGAGGATTAAGGGGGTTCAACACCATATCCCCACAGGTGACCATCCACACATCAAAGAACGTTACAGGCCTATACCACCAGCACACTACCAGAAGGCGAAGGAGATGTTGCATGACATGAAGAAGGCAGGGGTAGTAAGGGAAGCATGAGAATGTGTGTAGATTACAGACAAGTAAATCGCATTACACATAAAGATGCATACCCTTTACCATGTATAGAGGAATCCCTGGCTGCCTTAAAGTCTGCAAATTACTTCTCCACCCTTGACCTCACTAGTGGGTACTGGCAGGTAGCTGTTGCTGAGGGGGATCGGGAGAAGACGGCCTTCACCACCCTGATGGGACTCTGCGAGTTCAATAGTATGCGATTTGGACTCTGCAACGCCCCCGGAACGTTCCAGAGATTGATAGAGTGCTGCCTGGGACACCGCAACTTCGAGACTGTGCTACTATACCTGGACGACGTGATAGTGTACTCCAAAACATATGAGGACCACTTAAAGCACCTGGCGGAGGTATTTAAGTCGCTGTCCCGGTATGGGATGAAGCTGAAGCCCTCAAAGTGCCACCTGCTCAAGCGAAAGGTACAGTACCTGGGGCACATCGTTAGTCCAGAGGGAGTAGCACCAGAGCTTGAGAAGGTCACTGCCATCCAGAAATGGCCAGAGCCAAAGAGCCTCAAGGAGGTACGTCAGTTCCTGGGAATAGTCGGGTATTACCGGAGGTCTGAGAAGGACTATACCAAGAAAGCGGCACCTTTGCAAGATCTCCTGGTAGGACAGTCCGGGAGAGGCAGAAACCCCCCGTTCCAGTGGGGTAAGGAGCAACCTGAATCCTTTAAGGTGATGAAGGAGATCCTGACCGGCGAAGAGATCCTAGCCTACCCTGACTACAGCCAACCATTGCTGCTGTACACTGATGCCAGCAATGAAGGATTAGGAGCTGTACTGAGTCAGAAGCAGAATGGCCGAGAGAAGGTGATCGCCTATGCAAGCAGGAAGCTCCGCCCGACCGAAAGGAACCCGGAGAACTAGAGCAGTTTCAAGTTGGAGTTCTTGGCCCTGGTCTGGGCCATCACCGAGCGGTTCAAGCACTACCTAGCCTCCAGTAAGTTCACTGCCATCACTGATAACAACCCCTTGACTCATCTAGAAACAGCCAAGCTAGGAGCCATGGAACAACGATGGATGGCTCGTCTGTCAAACTACCAATTCACTATTAAGTACCGGGTGGGCCGCAAGAACGCCAATGCCGATGCCCTGTCCAGGATGCCTCACCAGTCGGACACTTAAGAAGAAGTGGATGACCTGGAGGAGATTGAACTACCTGTCTTTCATCAGAATGGAATGGTCCACGAGCAACGAGCCTCCAGGAGACCTCGCGGTAAGACGTTAAACCCCCTGCCTCACCACAACTGGAAGGAGACCCAGGACAGCGACCCGGTTGTCAGCCGTATCAAAGAGCTGATAACCCAGGAAGGTTCCTCCCTGGAGAAGGACGCGTCTCTTCAAGCCAAGCAGCTGTGGAATGAGAAGAGCCGGCTGTTCATCTATAGAGAGAAGCTGTGCCGGAGGTACGTCAACCCCAAAACCCATGAGATGGTATGGCAGATAGTGGTGCCCAAGACAGACATCCAGATGGTGTTGGAAGCCTACCACGATCAGGCGGGGCATTTGGCTGGAAGAAGCTAGAAACCCTGCTGAAGTGTCGGTTTTATTGGGTAGGAATGCGCAGTTCCATTGAGAGGTGGTGCCGTAATTGTGAATTTTGAGGGTGGGGGATTAAATGATGATGTATTGAAACTGGGGCATGGGGACAGTAAATGTTGATGAATCAAGGGTGGGCAAGAGAAAATGATGATGAATCGGGGGTAGGGCAGCAAATAATGATAAATTGAGGGTGGGGGAGAGTAAATGATGCGTTGAATGTGAGGGAGAGCAGTTGATAATAAATAGAGGGTGGGAGAGAGGACATGAAATGACAATGTATTGGGGTGGAGGGGGGCATGTAAATCTAATGAATCGGGGGGAGCGGGAGGTACAGATTGGGGGTGTGAGGATGACTGAGTGTGACTGGTAATGAATTGGGGGAAAGAGTATAGGTGCTAATTAAATTATATTTATTAGTTGGGGAAAGTGGCTATTTATAGTTAGTGGGGAATGGTGGGTTGCATAATAACTAATTATATATTAATGGTGGGTGCACGTCTGTGTAGTGTAGAAGTTGGGGAATGTGCTCTGGAAGCAGTGCTCTTGATAACAGTGTGTTATTTTATACAGAGACGAGTCCTGGCTGGAAGAAGTGATGGCAGTCTGCGCTTGATGAAGAAGAAAAGTGAAGATGAATATCTTCAAATTAGAGACTTCACCAGTGAGTCAGTGTGTCACCTGTACACTGACACTATATACTATGTGTAGAGCTCCTGTGTATAATGTCACTGATGACAAGTATTTGTTCCTTGTATATGGTATTATTCGATCACTATGTGGTGGTAATATGTGGTCTGGTGATGGTGTGGCCATATTTGTTCCTTGTATCTGATATTATTCAGTCACTATTTGGTGGTAATATGTGATCTGGTCATTGTGTGGTGGTATTTGTCCCTTGTAAGTGGTATTATTTAGTCACTATGTGGTGGTAATACTTGGTCTGGTCATGGTGTGACAGTATTTGTACCTTGTATGTGATATTATTGGTCATTTTAAAAAATTTATGTGACACATTACCTTAAAGAAAAAAAATATATACCTAAAAAGAGTATTGAATATTTTAAGGAATGTTTAATAGGCTAGAGTAGAGTAGGGTCTGGCCAGAAGAGCCTACCATGTCGTGGTGGTGGATTAAAAAATCTTTTGACTAAAACAAAAGCTGCTGGCTTAGTATGTGATATGGTGTTCAATGGGAACTGTTAATGTGTGATTGGTGAGGATGTGGTGCAGATGTGGAGTTTTTGAAAGAGTGGGCGGTGGGACTGTGGGAGGCTCCAAGGGTGGAGCCTGGGCGAAGTATCAAGGGGGCCAAAAAAAATTGTGCTAGTATGGGGCCCTGAAATTCCTGGTGGCAGCCCTGGATACATAACAAAGCTTCTTCTATCCCTTGCAATGTTAAATACATACAGCCCACAGACTACACACTGCTGCCATCTGTGCTCTGGACATGTTTTTCATGGATTTATAGACTTGGATTAGTACTTTTCATCTGTGATGCCAGAGAAAAACAGGCATGTCTCCATGAGTTTTGCAAGGACAAGTGATCTGTGAAAAAAGACAGACATGTGAATAGCACCAAAGACTATATGGCGGTACATGCTGTATCTGTGAAAAAAAAAAAGAATACAACAGGTACATGCAACACGGATGTTCCAAAGAGACCTTAGACAGATATGAAAGCGTAGTTACAGATTTAATAAATATGCCCAAAATATGTGAATATGATTTTACACTCAAACTGTTCTAACCACATGTATCCTCACACCTCAATAAACTGTTACACACAGATGCTATAAACACGTATGTAAACTAGTGATGAGCGAGCATACTCGCAAGTGACGCGCCCCCTGGGCCGTGGGGTACTCGGCAGCCGGGTCTCTGGTTGCAAGGGGGATATCACGGTGGCTGGCCCGGTCCGTGACCCAGGGCGGTCAGTAAAAAGGGGAATATTTATAAGGGATTTAAGTGTTCGTGATGCCACCTGTGGATTGCGGCTAAAGGGGGCCGCTGCTGCAGAGCAGTCCTCTGGAGCTGGTGTTATGGCAGCAGGGATGGTGTGGCTCTCCACAGGTAGAGCTAGCTCCAGGGCAGCGTGGGGGTGTAATGGATGGTGGTGCAGGGGAGAGATGGCAGGACGGTCCCGGAGGAAAGATGGACACTCACACGGGGGTAAGCTTCAGCACCTTTACTGGTGATGTTGCAGGCACGGTCCAGGGTACTCCAGGTGAAGGGCGCACTTTTGGACTCTCCCCAGTGAGCGGGTATAGGGCCTCCTGATCTGTTGCTTTCTTCTCTAAGCTTCTGACCTGCCTGGAGCTAGGCCTAGCTTGGTTACTGTCTCTCTTGGCACCTGCTGACCTGGTGGTAGGGCCTTCTCTTTGGAGATCGCTCTCCCTGGACGCTGGGGCCTCCGTGACTCCTAGCCCTTGTACTGTAGTCAGCGTTAGGTAAACCTGGGACCTGTAGTCCTCCAGGGGTTCCGGTGGTTCCTACTGGGTATAAATGACCCTGTAGGCGCAGGCCCGGTGTCCGGTATATATCTTGGGGTGAGCCTGGTATGCTCCTCTGCCCCCTCGCTACTTCTTCCTTCTCCTCTCGCCTTCGGCCCACTCAAGGTCCTCACTAGGCCTTCACACGTGCTGTAGGCCTTGGCTCGCCTAAGCACAGCAGCCAGCGTGGTGCTCTCTGAGCGTCAGCACGCTCTCAGCTCAACTCTGAGCTCTGTCCCTCTCTGTGTCTGAGAGACTAACTGAAACTCACTCTAAACTGAGCTGCCTGGCTCCACCCTCCCTATATATATCCCTAACGGGCTCCCTCTGCTGGTCTGAGGTGGTATGGTGGAGGTGTGTGAATGTGTGAGGGCCTCTTGTGGAGAAGTCCATCCATGCACCCTTCTGGGTTCTGTGGCACCAATGCGCAGCAGGGGGCCACACAAGTACTCGAGATGCTCGGAGCTCACCGAGTACTTGCGAGATGCTCGGGCGGATGCTCGGATCCCCTCCCTCAACATGCAGGGATTGCCTGCCACTCACTGTAATGCCGCAGCCATGTTAGTTGTGACATTACAGTGATTGGCCGGCCACACAGCGTCATCAGGTCTATATCAGACCTGGCGCCGCTGTGCTCGTCAGTCTACTCCGCAGCCAGGCAGTGTAGGGAGAGGTGCTGCTGAGCTAGGGAGAGATTTGGTTGTGTATTAGGTAGTATAGAGAGAAAACAAGTACATTACACATAACCAGCTCAACAAACAGTCCTTCTGAGGACTAATCCATCTGCAGAGATATCAGGCAGGCAGGGTGTATAGGCAGGCAGTGTATATAGCAGACTGCAGTGCATATAGCACAAGAGGCTCCATTCCAGTTCTGCCTTCTGCTGCTGTTAGACAATTTTAGACATTTCTAGACAAAGGCCCAGGTCTCAGGGGCCAGTAATAATTTTTTTGGGAACTTAATCCTCATTATTTGCTTAAAAAGCAATCCAGAGAACACTTTTTTTCTGCGCCATTTGCTTGTTGGCACTGCAGAATACAGCCAGGTCCTTTCCACCTTTTCATATTACAGCGCTAAAAATCCAGCTATTTAAAACTGTGGTTTGTACGTCACATGGATCACATATAATTGCGCTGAAAATACTGCCATTTTGGGCCTCCATTCAAAATTTTTTTCAGTGTGTCAGCAAAGTTTTTCACACAGGTTTGCTGTTCAAAATAGTTACCTACAAGCCAGGTATTTAAAACTGTGGTTTCTCCATCACATGGATTACATATAACTTCGCTCCAAATTCAGCCATTTGTAGTGAGCGTGGAAGATATTGTCCTCCATTTAAAACTGGACGTGATGGTGAAGGTTATGGTGCATGCAGAGGCTGAGGCCGAGGCCGTGGGCAAGCTGAAATTGTGCCACAAGAAACACCCACATCTTCTCTCCCGACCTTCCTGTCCCAATTCCTAAGAGACCGCAGCACACCACTATTGAACCCAGAGCAGTGTCAAAAGGTTGTTGGTTGGATAGCGGATAATGCTTCCAGTCACTTAGCCATCACCACCACCACTCTGTCTACCACATGGTCAACTCTCAGTAGCCGTGAGTCTGGACTGCATATTCCTCACCCTGATCCTCCTTCCTCCCACCATGCCGAGTACCCGGAGACAACTGATCCCACACTTGGACACTCTGAAGAGCTGTTTACTTTTCCATTTATAGATTCGGGCCTTTCACCCAGTCTACTTGAAGCGGGGCAAGAGGAGATCGCATGTATAAATGCCCAAATATTTGAGCAGCCACGGTCACACGAAGGTGACGGTGGGAAAGTGTCACAAGAGATGGATGATGATGAGACACAATTGCCAGAAAGTCAGGAGGAGGACCAGGGTGCGGAAGTGGAAGACGAGGTGGTGGATAGAGATGAGCGTTGTTCGACTCGAAATGTTCGCCAATCTCAAATTCGAGCTGTTTTGGGCGGTGTTCGAGCCGTTCGGCGAACACGAACGATTTGAGAAAAATTCGGCTGTTCGAGGTTATGTTCAATAACTGTTCGTGCACCAAAATCATAACTGGATTTTTTCTCAGTAATGATGAAAATTAATGTTAATACGCAGTTTGAGTGTACAGCGGGGTGGGGGGAGGGGCAGGGGATGGATCTCTGCAGGAATAATGAAGATCTCCATTTTTTTTTCTCTTTCCCGCATTTACAGTGGGGAGGTGCAATCTGTCAGCCTATCAGCAGCGCACACACGGAGCGAAGTGCTTTTTTTCACACAAGCAAGGGCATGTGTCATTGGCAGTGTATGTCACATGTCCTTGCCCTATAAGACCAAGCCATTTTCCCCGTCGCCACCATTTTCTCACTGCTGCAGCTTGCAGTCCTTTTAAGGACTAGGTTACAGCATTTCCTATGACTTTTATCAGGCAGGTCTGTGCTCTTAAATAGATAGGTTGTGGGAGTAAAGACTAATTGTAATTGGAGTCCTTTTCAGGACTAGGTTACATCAGTTCCTATCAGTTTTTGCCAGGCAGGTCTGTGCCAGTGCTGTTCAAGTTTATTTCACAGCATTTGGCTGAATCTAGCAAAGCTAATCCTTTTTGGCCTATTGCAGAGTGTGTTAGTCAGTGGAGTAGCCTATCTGTGTTGCAAGATATACCACCTGTGTATAGAATACCAATTTTTTTACTGCACCTAGTGAAGTAAAATCTTTTGGGCATAGCATCATTCTATTAGTCCATCTATACTGACATCCATCAGGTTGCAAATTGAATATAATTTTTTTCTGCATCTAGCTCTGAAAAAATATTTGGCCTTCTAGCAGTGTGTGGGACTTGTTCTATTAGTCCATCTATACTGACCTCCATCACGCTGCAAATTCTAAATAATTTTTTGTCTGCATCTAGCTCTGAAAAAAATATTTGGCCTTCTAGCAGTGTGTGGGACTTTCTCTATTAGTCCATTTATAATGACCTCCATCAGGCTGCAAATTAAAAATAATTTTTATCTGCATCTACCTCTGAAAAATATTTGGCCTTCTAGCTGTGTGTGGGACTTGTTCTATTAGTCCATCTATACTGACCTCCATCAGGTTGCAAACTGAATATAATTTTTTTCTGCATCTAGCTCTGAAAAAATATTTGGCCTTCTAGCAGTGTGTGGGACTTTCTCTATTAGTCCATCTATACTGACCTCCATCAGGTTGCAAATTAAAAATAATTTATATCTGCATCTAGCTCTGAAAAAATATTTGGCCTTCTAGCAGTGTGTGGGACTTTCTCTATTAGTCCATCTATACTGACCTCCATCAGGTTGCAAACTGAAAATATTTTTTTTCTGCATCTACCGCTGAAAAAATATTTGGGCTTCTAGCTGTGTGTAGGACTTGTTCTATTAGTCCATCTATACTGACCTCCATCAGGTTGCAAACTGAATACAATTTTTTTCTGCATCTACCTCTGAAAAAATATTTAGGCTTCTAGCTGTGTGTGGGACTTGTTCTATTAGTCCATCTATACTGACCTCCATCAGGTTGCAAATTGAATATAATTTTTTTCTGCATCTAACCCTGCCAATAGTTTTGGCCTAATACCACAGTTTGGCCACTCAGCTCTGCTCGGTTCCCATCCATTGTTTTTTTGTGCAAAGAACTCCAGAGTTGTGAATTAGTTAACCACCAAAATGAGTGGAAAAAGGCCTGCTGCTGGTGGAAAGGGGAATAGGCGTGTTGGGAAGGGGAAAAAAGGTTGTGTCCGTGGGGTAGGTGTTAAAGCAACAGTAACATCTGCAGAAGAAAGACCATCTTCCAGCCAAACTAAAATGTCTACTTCTTTTAGCGGACAATGTGATAAGATCCCTTTCTTACGGCCACGCCAATCGCTACAAATTCCAGATGAGGCACAAAAACAGCAGGTGCTTCAACGGATATCAAGTGCTCCTTTAAGTGGGCTCTCCTCCACATCAACTTCAACATCACAAATACTCCAGTCCTCAAAGGTGTCACCCCAATCGCACTTGCTTCCTCACAGCTCCCAAATCTCCAGCTGCCCGTCTGAGTATGAGGTAGAACAGATGGTTGAGTCTGCAGAGCTGTTTACTCATACTATAGCCTGGGAATCAGAGGTCGACTCCAGCGCTTCTGTGAATCCAGACGAGGAAATGATCTGCACTGATGCCCAGAATCTTTATGAGTCGGATCCAGGACCAGAAGCAGAAGGTTCTGACCATAATGTAGACCCTCATTCCCAAACTGTAACTCCTGTTGGTGGAGACAATGAGGAAGACGATGATGAGATTCAAATACCTGATTGGAGCGACAACTTTAGTTTTTTGTCAGGGCAGGAACAGGTTGGCTCTGAGGACGACGGGTGTGATAACGCACAGGGTGATGATGATGAGGTTGGAGATCCCACTTACTGTCAACCCACAGTCAGCCAAAAGATGAGGTCAGCAGAGGAGGTGGAGGAAGATGCTAGTGACGACGAGGTCAGGTTGTGCCTTCCTGGACAGAGACGTAGTACTGGAAGCACGTCAACAACTGCATCCTCAAACACAACTCTGCCTCTCACCACAAGTCGTGGTGGCTCTTCAGGTCGCATGGGTGCTAAGCCTTGCATAGCCTGGGCATTTTTTCAGATCGATAAAGATGACCCAACTAGTGTTATCTGTAACATTTGTCAGCAAAAGCTAAGTAGAGGCCAAAAAATACATAGTTTGAGTACTTCATGCATGAACCGGCACATGGACATGAAGCATAAGTTGCAGTGGGAAGCTCAGTGTGCTACAATGCGGCCTAGCCGGCCGGGCCAACCACCGTCTGCCATATCTTGTGCATCCGCGGCCTCTTCATCCTCTGTGACTGGGGGGACAGCAGTCACACCTGTTTTGGGGCGTAGACCTGCCACCTCTTTACCCGCAACAGCCAGCGTGATTGGCAGGTCATCATTTTCTTTGGAGGTGGTAACACCAGCTGGTGTTGAGCGCTGTCCAACATCGATAGCACCACCTTTGGATCAAGGCAACCTAACATGTCCGCCTGCATCTTCCTCACAGACCGGCAGTTTGCCGGGGACACCCTTATCAACCCCGTCTAAGCACAATAGCCAGCTCTCGGTCCCTCAGATGTGGACAAGTAAAAGACCATTTCCTCCTAGCCATAAGAAAGCTAAGAGGTTGAATTTCACCATCTGCAAGCTCTTGGCTGCAGAAATGCTGCCTTTCCGCCTGGTGGACACAGAGGATTTTCGAGACCTTATGTCCGTCGCAGTGCCCCAGTACCAGATGCCCATTCGGCACTACTTCTCAAAGAAAGGTGTGCCTGCGCTCCACCAGCATGTCGCACACAACATCACCGCTTCTTTGAGAAACTCTGTGTGTGACAGGGTGCATTTCACCACAGACACTTGGACGAGTAGGCATGGACAGGGGCGTTACATGTCGCTGACTGGGCACTGGGTAACTATGGTGACAGCAGGACAAGGGGCTGCTGTCCAAGTCTTGCCATCCCCACGAGTTGTGCGTCAATCCTCTTTATGTCAAAGTTCCTCCACTGCTTCTTCCTCCTCAACCTCCTCTCGGTCTTCCACCTGCACCCAAAGCCTGTCTGGTCATGCCACAAGCTTTCTAACTGCGCAGAAGGGATCCTGCACACCTCCTTACTATGCTGGCAGTAGGGCTCAACGTCATCAGGCGGTTTTTACTTTGAAATGTCTGGGAAATGTGAGTCACACAGCTGAGGAGTTGTGGTCAGCTCTGGAGAACCAATTTCATGAATGGTTGTCTCCACTGGACCTGAAACCAGGGAAGGCCGTGTGCGACAATGCTGCAAACCTGGGTGCGGCCCTTCACCGGGGCAATGTCACACACGTGCCTTGTATGGCTCACGTGTTGAACCTGGTTGTCCAGCAATTTTTAGCCCACTATCCCAGACTAGATGGCCTTCTGCAGAGGGCACGGTCACTGTGTGCTCACTTCCGCCGTTCGCATCCCGCAGCTCAGCGACTTACATCTCTACAGAAGTCGTTGGGCCTGCCACTTCAGCGGCTAAAATGCGATGTGCCTACCCGGTGGAATTCAACTCTGCACATGTTGCAGCGACTGTGGCAGCACCGACAAGCCCTGGTGCAATACATTCTGACGTATAGCCTGGGCCAACGAGATCCAGAAGTGGGGCAAATCACGCTGGAGGAGTGGTCTCAGATCAGGGACCTATGCACCCTTCTGCACAGTTTTGAAATGACGACGAAGATGTTTAGTGCTGACGATGCCATTATCAGCATGACTATTCCGGTGATTTACATGCTGGAGCACATGTTAAACAGAATTCGGAGTCAGGTGGTGGCACAAGAGGAGGTGGAGGAAGTAGAGGAGGAGGAGTTGTATGCGGAAGGGCTAGCATCTGCAAGGTCCAGACGGTCGGCAGCACCAAGGCGGCAGGCATGTGAGGGTGGGGGAGATGGTTTTACCAGGGCGCATGGTAGCAGCCAAACTAGTGAGGAAGGTGCAGGAGCCCAGGAAGAAGTGGAGGACGAACTGATGGAAGACTCATCAGATGAGGGAGACCTTGATCACATTTCTGTTGTGCGAGGTTGGGGGGAGAGGACAGAGGAAGGAAGCATGATTGTTACCTCGCCACCAACACAACAGGGACTTGGTGCTCCTGGATGCGAAACACACATGAGTGCCTTCTTGCTGCACTACCTGCAACATGACCCTCGAATTGTGAGAATTAGAAATAATCCTGACTACTAGGTTGCCACACTGTTAGATCCCCGGTACAAAAGTAAATTTGCAGAAATTATTCCTGCCATAGAAAGGGATGCACGCATGCAGGAGTATCAGCAGAGACTGTTGCAGAATTTTACATGTGCTTTTCCACAAAACACCAGTGGTGCACGTAGTGAATCTCACAGTTCCAACTTGCCAACCGTGGGACCGTCAAGTGTTCAGCACTCAAACCGTAACAGAACCACAGTATCTGCTGGTAACATCAATTTTGCGGAATCATTTCACCACTTTTTTAGCCCATCCTTTGCAAGGCCACAGGAGACAAGAAGTCTGACACATAGTCAATGCCTAGAGACGATGGTACAGGAGTATCTCCAAGTAAACATTGAAGCCATGACTGTGTCACTGGACCCTTGCTCTTTTTGGGCTTCCAATCTGGATAAATGGCCGGAGCTAGCCACTTACGCCTTGGAGATCTTGTCATGCCCCGCAGCCAGCGTTCTGTCTGAACGTGTGTTCAGCGCTGCTGGTGGTGTGCTGACAGATAAGCGCACGCGGCTCTCCACTGATAATGTAGACAGACTCACGTTCATAAAGATGAACAAATCATGGATCCGAAACGACTTTTCTACCCCTGTGTCATCCTGGGGAGAGTAAAAGCTTGATGATTGGTTAAAATCACCCTACCAACCATTTTAAGCTTTCAAATTACTAATCATGTTTATCTGTATCTTGGCTGGAAAATAATTTGGGCTTTGTAGCAGTGTGCAGCACTGATTCTATTAGGCCATCTATAATAAGCTCCACCAGATTTAAAATTACTAATCATGTTTATCTGTATCTTGACTGGAAAATAATTTGGACTTTATAGCAGTGTGCAGCACTGATCCTATTAGGCCATCTATACTAAGCTCCACCAGATTTAAAATTAATAATAATTTTTAGCTGCATCTAGCCCGGAAAATAATTTTGGGGCTCCGAGATGCGCAAGACACATAAGTGCCTTCTTGCTGCACTACCTGCAACATGACCCTCATATTGTCAGAATTCAAAGTAATCATGACTACTGGGTTGCCACACTCTTAGATCCCCCAAACTTTTCGATCAACCTTTTCATTTTAATAAAGACCAAAAAAATGGTCATTTTTGAAATTATAAGCATTAGCAGGTTATTAGAAACTGAAATCAAACAGTTTTCAACTCAAAACTTTATTCTAGGTGATGTTACATTTTCATATAGGACCCCTTGTTCGAAAGGAGCTTCTGAACTCTCGTCCATTGAATTTGTCAGGTTTTGGATGGTTTCTGCTTCAATTGTTTTGCATGAGGACAGAATACCCTCCCAGAGCTGTTGCTTAGATGTGAACTGCCTCCCGCCATCATAGACACTCCTTTTGATGATGCTCCAGAGGTTCTGAATGGGGTAGAGGTCAGGGGAGCATGGGGGTCACACCATAAGTTTGTCCCCTTTTATGCCCATATCAGCCAGAGATGCAGATGTTTTATGTGCAGCATGAGATGGTGCATTATCATGCAAAAAAATGATCTTGCTGTGAAATACACGGTTCTTCTTCTTGAACCATGGCAGGAAGTGCTGTTTGAGAAAATCCACATACATTATGGAGTTCATCTTTAGCGCCTTCAGGGATCCTAAAGGGGCCGACAATCTCTCTCCCCATGATTCCAGCCCAAAACATTACTCCACCTCCTCCTTGTTGGCGCTGTAGCCGTGTTTGCGTGGGGTGTCCATCAACCAGCCATCCTCCACTCCATCCATCTGGACCATCGAGCGCTGCACGGCACTCATCCGTGAACAAAACAGTTTTGAAATCAGTCTTCATGTAATGTTTGGCCCACTGGAGCCGTTTCTGCTTGTCTGAAGTGGGTAGAGGAGGTCGACAGGATGGCGTATGCACAGCTGCAAACCTCTGAAGGACCCTGCATCTTGTTGTTCGGGGGACGTTGGAGGCACCAGCAGCTTCAAAAACTTGTCTGCTGCTATGACAAGGCTTTCTTGCCGCTGCTCTTTTAACCTGACGTAATTGCCTGTAGGAAAGAGTCCTCAATTTGCCCTTATCAGCACGCACACGTGTGTACTGTGAATCAGCTACATACTTCTTGATTGCCAAGACACTTCATCCTGATCATCGCACAATGTTGATTGTAGTCATGCCTTGACCTAAACACTCCACAATTTGTTGCTTCTCAGCAGCCGACACATCCTTTTTCTTTCCCATTTTGGCAGAAAATGTCGGCTGCTTAATATTGTGAAACAGCCTTCTTAAGTAGTCTTGCCTTTCATTGGACACACCTGCCAAACTAATTAGCAGAGGTGTCTGCAATTGCTTACAGTGATATAACGAGCCCTGACACACATCACCATCAATGAGTTTAACTGACAAACAAACAAATTCTTCCCTTATCACTCCTAAACACTTTTTGCATATTAATTTGGAACACAGTGTACATGTGCTTTTCCACAAAACACCAGTGGTTCACGTAGTGAATCTTACAGTTCTAACTTGCCAACCGTGGTCTGTATGGAGTTGTTCAATAAAGGGCCCAAAATTAAGATAACATAGATGGGAGAGGTCTCTATGAATAGGAATTCCTAAGTATTTGATACCCTGTGAGGGCCAGGCAAAGGGAAAGTTGGACTGGATGGAATCCTATATGGATTTGGGGAGGGAAACATCGAGGGCCTCAGACTTCGCTGCATTGATTTTAAAATTTGACCATGTAACAAAGTGATCTATTTCAGCCATAACAGCATGGATGGATATATGTGATTGAGTGATATATACTAGGACATCATCAGCAAATAGAGAGCACTTGTACTCGGTGCCTCCCACCTCAATCCACCTAATATTGGGGTTATGGCGAATTGATGAGAGCAGGTGCTCCGTCACTAGGATGTGTAAGAGAGGGGACAGAGGACATCCCTGCCTTGTCCCATTGGTGATTGTGAAAGGTGATGAAAATGTTCTGATGCACCCCCTGGGCCTTGGGACACCCGGAGGCTAGAAACCGGAGGCCGTGACATTTTATGTGGCGCAGCCCCTCGCTACACCCGCTAGGAAGGCACCACATAGGGTCAGGGAAACTGGCGCCAAGTTTACCAAGAGGAGGCCCGAGGCAGCCGGACAGAAGGGTTGGTAAGAAAGGCCAGACAAAGGACACACAAAGGGGGTCCTGTGAAGCGCTCCAAAGTTATCTGGGAGTTGTCTGAGCCCCTCACCTTGTGAGCACAGTACGACGTGGGCAGCCGTTACCTGCAGACGTTGTCTGGATAATAAGAACTGTGAGTAAAGGCCCTGGACTGCATCACTGACTCCGTGTCGTTACTGCTGCTGCCCTGCACCATCACCCCCATCCTCCGCATACACTGCCCTGAGGCTATACTCCTCCCGTGGGGAGTTATGCTACGCTCTGCTGCACCCACAACACCAGCCTCAGCGGTCTGCCCTGCAGCGGCGGTTCACTCTGACCGCAATCCACGGGTGGCGTAGTCGGACATTTAAACATCAAAACCACATAAATAGTTCCGCCACTGGTTTGACCACCCTGAGCCACGGAACCGGGTCGCCGCCACGAAGACTACAACCACCAGCATCCACCAAAAAGGGTCCGGCTCCGGGTGTCCCAAGGCCCAGGGGGTGTCAGAGCAGGTGACTGCCACAGGTCAGATGACAGGAGCTGACCGGTACAGCGGATGAGCATGGCAGGAAGGCTGGCGGGTGATCTGGGTAGATAAGCAGGCACGTACGGTTGTTAGCCAGACAGGTGCTTCGGGTAGGCAAGCAGGCAGGTACAGCAGGTAACTGGTAGGTGCTCCAGGTAGGCAGGCTGACGGGCACGGCAGGTAACTGGCAGGTGCTCCAGGTAGGCAGATTGACGGGCACGGCAGGTAACTGGCGGGTGCTCCGGGTAGGCAGGCTGGCAGGCACAGAAGGTAAATGGCGGGTGCTCCAGGTAGGCAGGCTGGCGGGCATAGCAGGTACCTGGCAGGTGCTCCAGGTAGGCAGACTGGTGGGCAGGACTGTTAGACAGACTGGCCGGCAGCACTGTTAGACAGACTGGCAGACAATGCTGACAGGCAGCAGGACATGAGGGCTGGAGAAAGTGTTAGCCCACAAAACAACAACCTTGCACAGGCACCTCCATTTTGGAGGAGGTGCCTTATAAAGGGGAAGTACTCTGGCCATTGGCCGGGGACTCTTTAGGACAGCGTGCGCGGCCCCTTTAGAATCAGAGAATCATAGAATCATAGAATGGTAGAGTTGGAGGGGACCTCCTGGGTCATCTGGTCCAACCCCCTGCTCAAAGTAGGATTCACTAAATCATCTCAGACAGATATCTGTCCAGCCTTTAAGAGGGAGGGAGCGCGCGCGCCTTAAGCACAGTGCCCAGGAAGCTGCGTGTGGTGCGCGCCACAGCAGCAGCAGTAGGGGAGCAAGGAAACGCCGGACCGGGACCGCGGCGGTGAGGGGTACAGCGTCTTTGCCCGGCAGGAGGCAGAGACGCCGATGCTACACAGCGTTTTATCAGAGCGGGTTTTTAGTGCCACTGGTTGAATTATAACTGATAAGCTTATCTGCCTGTCAACTGAAAATGCTGATAGGCTGAATCTTATAAAAATGAACAAGGGCTGGATTGGGCCAGACTTCTCAACACCACCGAATGATAGCAGAGTTACATAAACTCAAATCCAGTGTCTTTTCTTGGGAAGTGTCTTCCCATGCACCTCTTCACACCCACACATGGGTATACGCTTCCTGATTTGGGCTATTTGCTCTTGTCCTCCTTCTTCTCCTCATCCTTATCCTCATCCTCCACCACCATATCACCAGGGTGACCGTGGTCCGTGATGCAACACCCACATAATTTTTATAAAGGGTGTTTATGATGTCCGTAAAAAAATATATATATACAGTATGTTCATGTATATCCCCCAGGGGTAAATATTTGTCAGCCCATACACTTTGTGCATGGGCATTACAAGTATAGGAGACCCGCTCTTTTCCAATGGGAACATTTTTTATGAGACCCTCCTCCACGTCTCTTCCAAGGGGCATTAGAGTGCCTCCCAATTTTTGGCAGCCCTTGCATTCACTGTATAGGCAAACACAATGGGAGACCCACTCCCTAATAGTGGGAACATTGTTTTTAGGAGGCCCTCTGACCTCCACGTCTCTTCCAAGGGGCATTGAAGTGCCTCCAAATTTTTGGCAACCCGTGCATTCACTGCATAGGCAAACATAATGGGAGACCTACTTCCTAATAATGGGAACATTATTTTCAGGAGGCCCTCCTCTAAGTCTCTTCAAAGGGGTATTGGGGTGCGTTGAAATTTTGTGCAGCCCTGCCACTCACTGCATACGCAATAACAGTATAGGAGACCCACTCTTTAGTATTGTGACCAAAAAAACATAGCCGGCTGATGAGTCTCTAAGAATAGTGAGGGCCGACTGCTGGCCCTTTAAGAATAGTAAAGGCTGCCTGATGGCCCTCCAAAAATAGGCTTTGTGACTTTCAGAGTCCCTCCTTCATAAATGAAATACGATGTGTCTGATGATATCTCACACACCACATGGCCTGATAAGGTTGTAAAATGTTAAAATGACATTTCCTGGTGAATGCATTTGTCACGGTTGAAAGCAATGCAAAAGTGCAAAAACACATCAAAAGCACTAAGTGTGAACATAGCCCAAGGTGTGGAGGAGTATTTTTGTTTTTGGATATTTATTTTGCTTTATATACAAGTCATTACCCTGAAAAGAATGTTCCTTAACATATTTCCCAGGAAAATCCATTTTGGTTTTGTTTTTGTATGTTTTATTGTGAGTCCATAAAAGTGGCATAATACCTCTGACAACGTTGTTGACAGAAGTTACCTGGGAGTCAGAAATGCTTCCAGGGGTCTTCCCCATGCTGTTCCCATGTCATTTGAGCACTGTTCCCATCGATTTGGGCAATTTTTAGGCCCTCTGCAGACCGCCGGGGGAAGCTGCCTGAAAAATGCTCGAGCTTCCCATAGACTTACATTGGGCTCGTTGCTCAGGTCGAGCACCCGAGTATTCCAGTGTGCTCGACCCGAGCATCAAGCACCCGAGAATTTTAGTGCTCGTCCATCACTAATGTAAAAAATTCAGTCAGACTGGGATTAAAGAGCTGCCCAAACATATAAACCCACAACAGTCCACATACAATATCATCCCTGCATAATGCACTGTACAAAAAAAAATGTTTTATTTGGTCTTTTTGGTTTATTTTGGTCTTAATCCTGATTATTTTCTTAAAAAGTAATAGAGTCCAACATTTTACTGCTCCATTTGCTTGTTAGCACTGCAGAATACAGCCAGATCTTTTCCATCCTCAGACGTGATCCCATTTTACTGCTGTACAAATCCAGCAATTTGTAGGGAACGTGTAAAATGTTCTACTCTATTTACAGTTTGGCAGCAATGTGGCAGTGAAGCTAATCACACGTAGTCGCTGCCAATAATAGTAAACTACAAGGCCAGTATTTAAAACCGTGAGGGTCTGTCACACATATCACATGTTATTGCGGTACAAACCCAGCAATTTGTAGGCACCATGCAAAATATTATCTACCATTTACAGTTTGGCAGCAGTGTGACAGTGAAGCTATTCACACGTGGTCCCTGCCAATAATAGTAAGCTACAAGGCCAGCATTTAAAACCGTGGGCGTCGGTCAGATGTATCACATATTACTTCGGTACAAATCCAAAAATTTGTAGGGAACATGTAAAATATTCTAATACATTTACAGTTTGGCAGCAGTGTAGCAGTGAAGCTATTCACACGTGGTTGCTGCCGATAATAGTAGACTTCAAGACCTGTATTTAAAACTGTGGGCCTCTGTCAGACGTATCACATATTATTGCGGTACAAATCCAGCAATTTGTAGACACCGTGCAAAATATTATCCTTCATTTACAGTTTGGCAGCAGTGTGACATTGAAGCTATTCACACGTGGTCGCTGCCAATAATAGTAAACTACAAGGCCGGTATATAAAACTGTGGGTGTCCGTCAGACATATCATATATTACTGAGGTGCAAATCCAGCAATTTGTAGGGACCATTCAAAATGGCAAGGGTTGGGGAAGTAGACGTGATGGTGATGGTGCATGCAGAGACGGAGGCAGTGGGCAAGCTGAAATTGTCCAATAACAAGCACCCACATCTTGTCACCCTACCTTCCTGTCCCAATTACTAGGGGACCGCAGCACACAACTATTGAACCCAGAGCAGTGTCAAAAGGTTGTTGCTTGGATAGCAGATAATGCTTTCAGTCACTTTGCGACCACCACCACCACCACCCTTTCTTCCACACGGTCAAGTTTCAGTAGCCATGAGTGTGGACCGCATATTCATCACCATGATAATCCTTCTTCCCACCATGCCGAGTGACTGGAGACAACTGATTCCATACTTGGACACTCCGAAGAGCAGTTCACTTTTCCATTTATAGATCCAGGCCTATCGTGCTGCCAGCTTCAAGTGGGGCAAAAGGAGATTGCATGTAGCAATGCCCAAATATTTGAGCAGCCACGGTCACATAAATGCGACGGTGGGAAAGTGCAATTACTGTCGCAAGAGGTGGATGATGGTGATGAGACACAATTGCCAGAAAGTCAGGAGGAGGACCAGGGAGCGGAAGTGGGAGACGAGGTTGTGGACGATGAAGTCACTGACCCAACCTGGCAAGGTGACATGCAGAGCGAGGACAGCAGCGCACAGGGGGAGGGAGGCGTAGCACCACAACAGGCAGGAACAAGCAGTGTGGTGGTGTAATGCAGGGTGTGGGAAAAACTTAGTGCAACACAGAGGGAAGAGGAAAAGGGAGCCCAGACACTAGAGAAAGGGGGGAGTGGAGACCTCTTGGTCTGATCTACTGTCACCCTGTCTCAACTACTGTCCCTATATTGGCTCTTCACCAATCGCCGCACGCATGCCTCGTCCTGACATTCCCTGGCATATGGCTAAGGCTAGGGAAGGCAGGAGATGAGCACTAGTCGATCTCCATTAAACTCTATAGACAACAAGCGCAGACAAACGGGGGGGATTGCTTAGCTTCAGATGACTGCAGCCAAATGCGTACACGGCCTCAAGCTCCAGAGAGGACGAAGTACTGCTCTTGCTAATGCCTCACAAGTAGTAATGAATATCGCTGGCACCTGCCTCTCAGACACACCATGTATTTATACACTCAGGCCAGGGAGTTAATTAGCCAGACGGAGGTAGCCGCTTGGTCTTAGAGACAGCCAGCCTCTAAGAAGATGTCTGTAATGCCAAACGTAGAGATCTCCTGCAACCAACTGCAGGGCGACTGTCTGTCACTTCTGACACACCCGTGACAGTTGGCCACAGACACCGGAACACCAACATGACGGAAGTTGCCCGTACAGCTGTTAGGTCTTCCTGAGTCTGGTTGTTTTTTAAAGACTGTCCAGATTAACCCAAAAAGGCCATTTGCAACATATGCCAGGCCAGCATCAGCAAAACTACCAGCCTGACCACAAGCATGCTCAGGCACAAAACAGCAAAGCATCCGACTAGGTGAGCCGAACATCAAGGTCCAGGAACAGTGTGTGCGGGTGACACCACTGCTTGTTCCGCTGTTATGCATGCATGAAAATCCCCTTTCCATGGCACATCCAAAGATTCCTCCTCCCCTGCACCTGTCGTTGCACACTCACAACTACTACAATCAGCAACCATGTCCACGTCCTTGTCCCACCGCAGCATTCATTTGTCCCTACCCCAGTCCTTGGAATGCAAGCGCAAATACACAGCCTACGCCCCAGAGGCCACACTCCTAAATCCACACATTTCTCGAATGCTTGCGCTCGAAATGTTGCCTTTTAGGCTCATGTAGATGGAAGCTTTCTGCAACCTGATGGCGGCGGCTGACGCTCGGTACTCGGTCCCCAGCCGCCACTATATCTCCTTTGTGCCATCCCTGCATTACACAAGCACGTGTCCCAGAACATTAGTCGTGCCCTCAACAACACAGTTACTGGGAAGGTCCACCTAACCACGGACACGTGGACAAGTGCTTGTGGGCAGAGGCGGCACACTGGGTTATTATATTGGAAGACATGACCCAGTCAGACCTTGGTACGGAACACGTCCTCTCGACGCCGAGGATTGCGGGCCCTGGGGCAATTAGGGTAAACCCCAACATTCTACAGATCCTGCACCTCCTCCTCATCTTCAGCCTCCATCTCCAAAGTGACCACATCAGTCAGAAGCTGTAAGTACTGCAGCACTGCCTCGGCCAAGCGTCAACAGGCTATGCTGAAACTAATATGCTTTAGTGACAAACCACACACCGCTGAAGAGTTGTGGACAGCTCTGAAAGAGCAGGCAGATCTGTGGCAGTCACCCCTGACCTACAGCCAGGCATGGTCTTGTGTGACAATGGCCGTAATCTGGTGGCGGCTTTGAAGTGAGTGCCTGGCCCATGTGCTCAACCTCATGGTTCAGCAGTTTCTCAAAACCTACCCGGATCTGCATGATCTGATTTCAAGGTACTCCACGTGTGTGCCCATTTTAGAAAGTCAGCTCCAGCTTCTGCCCCCCTTGCTGTGCTTCAGCAGCATTTGCAGCTTCCAGCTCACCGACTGATGTGCGATGTCCCCTCGCATTGGACCTTAACATTGCATATGTTTGGAAGTATTTGTGAGCAGCACAGTAAAGTTGTTGAGTACCAGCTTCAAAACGTCCATCAGTATTCAGGTCAGCCTCCGCACATAAGAGCTCAGGAGTGGGCATGGATGTCAGACATTTGTGCGGTCCTCCAAAACTTTGAGGACTGCACCAAGATGGTGAGCGCTGATAACGCCATAATTAGCTTTACCATCCCGCTTCTCTGTCTTCTGAAACGATCGCTGCTCACAATTAAAAAGGAGGCATCGCAGGCGGAGCACGATGACATGGAGCAAGGAACCATACAGGGTGATTCCACACAGCCCAGCCTCATCTCATCCCAACATGGATTGGGTGACAATAAGGAGGAGAAGGAGGAGGAGGAAGAACAGGAGTTGGTTTCCTGTGCTATAGATGGTACTACCCACACAACTATCATATCGTCTGTTCAGCATTGATGACCTGAGGAGTGGGAGGAGGTGGATGAGGAGGAGAGCAAGGTCAGTCGTCATCTTGGTGAGGATGCGGAAGTCTTGCCTGTTAGCAGTCTGGCACACATGGCTGAGTTTATGTTATGCTGCCTTTCCCGTGACCCTCGCGTTCTCGAAATTTTGGGTGACAGTCATTACTTGTTGGTGACACTTCTAGACCCCCATGCTACAAGGAGAACTTTCTATCTCTCATTCCCACAGAGGACAGGTCTACTAAAATGGTGCAGTACCAGAACGCCCTTGTTGCGGAATTATTAAAAAAATTCCCATCTGTAAAGGCTGGTGGCAGAGGTCATAGTTCCTTGGACAACCAAGGAGTACAGACGAGAGAGACACAAATGCGATCCAGCAGAGGATCGCACCAATGTCCTCTGTGATTCCTCTGTGCCTTATAATTATTGGATATTCAAGCTGGACACATGGCAAGAACTGGCTCTCTACACCTTGGAGGTATTGGACTGCCCTGCCACTAGCATTTTGTCAGAGCGGTTTTTAGTGCCACTGGGGGCATTATAATTGATAGGCGCATCCCCCTGTCAACTGAAAATGCTGAAGGCTGACTCTTATAAAAATGAACAAGGGCTGGATTGGGCCAGACTTCTCAACACCACCGAATGATAGCAGCAGAACATAACCTCAAATCCAGGCTTTTTTTTGGGATGTCTATACCCATGTACCTCTTCACACACAGACATGGGTATACGCTTCCTGATTTTGTCTATTTTCTATTGTCCTCCTTCTTCTCCTTCTCCTCATCCTCCACCACCATATCACCAGGGTGACCATGATGCAACACTCACATCATTTTTTTAAGGGTGTTATGATGCCCATAGTGAATTTTTGTTAGAAGCCTACTTTTAACATTCTGTATGATATACAGTATGTTCATGTATACCCCCCAGGGATAAATGCTTTTCAGCCCATTCCCTTAGTGCATGGGCGTTACCAGTATAGGAGAGCCACTCCTTAATAATGGTAACAATTTTTTGAATGAGGACCTCCTCTACATCTCTTCAAAGGGGTATTGCAGTGCGTCCAATTTTTTGGCAGCCCTTGCATTCACTTCATGGGCATTACCGCTATAGGAGACCCACTCCTTTATAATGGGAACATTTTTTTACTGAGGCTCTCTTCTATGTCTCTTCAAAAGGTATTGGGATGCGTCCAAATTTTTGGCAGCCCCTTGTATTCACTGAATAGGCAATAACAGAATAGGAGACACACTTCCTAATAATGGGAACATTTTTTTTACTGAGGCCCTCCTCTATGACCCTTCAAAGGGGTATTACGATGCGTCCAAATTTTTGGCAGCCCTTGTATTCACTGCATAGACAATAACAGCATAGTAGACATACTTCCTAATAATGGGAACATTATTTTTACTGAGGCCCTCCTCTATATGTCTTCAAAGGGGTATTGTGATGCGTCCAAAATTTAGGCAGCCACTGTAGTCACTGCATACACAATGACTGTATAGCTGAACTGCTCCTTTATAATGGGAACATTTTTTTTTCTGAGGCCCTCCTCTGTGTTTTCAAAGGTGTATTGGGATGCGTCCAAAATTTAGGCAGCCTTTGCAGTCACTGCACACGCATTAACTGTATAGCAGAACCGCTCCTTTATAATGGGAACATTTTGTTACTGAGGCCCTCCTCTATGTGTCTTCAAATTGGTATGGTTTTTTTTCCAAAAGTTAGGCAGCCGTTGCTATGTACCAGAACGGCTCCTTTATAATGGGAACATTTTATTACTGAGGCCTTCCTCTCTATGTGTCTTCAAAGGGGTATTGGGATGCGTCCAAAATTTAGGCAGTCTTTGTAGTCACTGCATACACAATAACTGTATAGCAGAACCGCACCTTTATAATGGGAACATTTTGTTACCGAGGCCTTCCTCTCTATGCGTCGTGAAAGGGGTATTGGGATGCGTCCAAAATTTATGCAGCCGTTGTAGTCATTGCATACGCATTAACCGTATAGCAGAACCGCTCCTTTATAATGGGAACATTTTGTTACTGAGGCCCTCCTCTATGTGTCTTCAAATTTTGTTAAAGTTTTTCCAAAATTTAGGCAGCCGTTGCAGTCACTGCATACTCAATAACTATATAGCAGAACCGCTCCTTTTTAATGGGAACATTTTGTTACTGAGGGCCACCTCTATGTTTCTTCAAAGGGGTATTGGGATGCGTCCAAAATTTATGCAGCCGTTGTAGTCACTGAATACGCAATAACTGTATAGCAGAACCGCTCCTTTATAATGGGAACATTTTGTTACTGAGGCCCACCTCTATGTGTCTTCAAAGGGGTATTGGGATGCATCCAAAATTGCTTGTGTTACTTCTAATAGTTGCTTAATGCTTTTAAAGCAACAGCACTACTTCTGCATGTCACACTCTGCAACAGTACTACTTCTGCATGTCTCACTCTTCCCTCCTTTTTGAATGTCATCCTCGACATTCATCTTAATTCATCAATCTGACCAATTCAGAGAGTGGTGAAAGTTGGATATCTTTATATATCAATTGGCATTGTGAAATTGATATAATGTTTCTTGTTCTTCCTTTTTCCTGTAGGATACCTGTAAGAAATAAACAATTAACACAATTAAAATGATCAGCATCTCTTCAGCTGGAGCTTTTTGTACATCTTCAACCAGCTCTCTCTCTCTATGCTTTAACAGTTCTTTGTTTCTACAAAGTCTTTTCAGGAACATCAAAGCATGAAAACAAGTCTTTCCACTAGGAAACATCTTCCATACTACCTTTTGGTGGTGAATACCACTCAAGTGGGCTTACCAGGTTTGCAGGCAGAGATACCCATTTCCAGTCGACAGTCCTTGGCACTTGACTTGGTATACTAAGTGTCTCATACGTCAGCATCACGGACCTCCTCACTTCTCGAGTTGACATTCTCCTGATGGGTTGATCCTCAGAGACCATGGGTTCTTCGGTCACAGAAGTTTCTTCAGCCGTACTCATTTCCCGTGCTTCCTCAGATGCTCTTGTAGCTGCCTCTGTAAGTTCCTGTACTTCTCCTGAGTCGCTTGTTTTCACACGGTTTGGTAATTCCACTCCTCCTGAGTGTCGATTGGTCTCTTCAGGGGCCAGTGTTCGATCATCAGATCTGAATTGGACTTCATCTGTACTCATTGGTACGAACTCTGGAGCCTCAGGACTTAGTTTACTCTCCTGAGGATAGTACATACCTCTCCTTGACGGTCCGAGAAATACAACAGTATGTTCTTCTCCATCGGAACTTTCAAGGTCACTATCCAACTCTGGAGCTACAGTTAGTGGTGGTCCCTTAGTCGATCTCGGACGATGTCGGTCTACTTCTGGGAAGTCTTGTTGTGGTGGGAGATAATCACAGGGTAGTAGCAAATAGAGATGAGCGGTGTTCGACTCGAACTATTCGCCAATCTCAAATTCGAGCTGTTTTGGTCAGTGTTCGAGTCGTTCGGCGAACACGAACAATTTGAAAAAAATTCGGCTGTTCAAGGTTATGTTCGATAACTGTTCATGCACCAAAATCATAACTGGATTTTTTCTCAGTAATGCTGAAAATTTATGTTAATACGCAGTTTGAGTGTACAGTGGGGCGGGGGGAGGGGCAGGGGATGGATCTCTGCAGAAATAATGAAGATCTCCATTTTTTTTTCTCTTTCCCGCATTTACAGTGTGGAGGTGCAATCTGTCAGCCTACCAGCAGTGCACACACGGAGCGAAGTGCTTTTTTTCACACAAGCAAGGACATGTGTCATTGGCAGTGTATGTTACATGTCCTTGCCCTATAAGACCCAGCCATTTTCCCCGTCGCCACCATTTTCTCACTGCTGCAGCTGCGTGTTAGACGGGACCACTGTTGCTGTGTGCGATATACTTTCAGTGTTAATTTCAAGCCAATTTTCGCACAAATCTACAGATGGCTTGGGAGTAGGGAATAGTTGTGATTGCAGTCCTTTTAAGGACTAGGTTTCATCATTTCCTATGACTTTTATCAGGCAGTTCTGTGTTCTTAAATAGACAGGTTGGGAGTAAAGACTAATTGTAATTGCAGTCCTTTTCAGGGCTAGGTTACATCAGTTCCTATCACTTTTATCAGGCAGGTCTGTGCTCTTAAATAGATAGGTTGGGAGAAAAGACTAATTGTAATTGCAGTCCTTTTGAGGGCTAGGTTACATCAGTTCCTATCACTTTTTGCCAGGCAGGTCTGTGCCAGTGCAGTGCAAGTTTTTTTCACAGCATTTCGCTAAATCTAGCAAAGCAAATCCATTTTTGGCCTCTTGCAGTGTGTGTTAGTCAGTAGACTAGCCTATCAGTGCTGCAAGCTACACCACCTGTGTATAGAATACAATTTTTTTACTGCACCTAGTGAAGTAAAACCTTTTGGCATAGCATCATTCTATTAGTCCATCTATACTAACCTCCACCAGGTTGCAAATTCAAAATAATTTTTATCTGCATCTAGCTCTGAAAAAATATTTCGGCTTGTAGCAGTGTGTGGGACTAGTTCTATTATTCCATCTATACTAACCTCCACCAGGTTGCAAATTCAAAATTATTTTTATCTGCATCTAGCTCTGAAAAAATATTTCGGCTTGTAGCTGTGTGTTGGACTTGTTCTATTAGTCCATCTATACTAACCTTCACCAGGTTGCAAATTCAATATAATTTTTTTCTGCATCTAGCTCTGAAAAAACATTTTGGCTTGCAGCAGTGAGAAGGACTTGTTCTATTAGTCTATCTATACTAACCTCCACAAGGTTGCAAATTTAAAATAATTTTTATCTGCATCTAGCTCTGATAAAATATTTCGGCTTGTAGCAGTGTGTGGGACTTGTTCTATTAGTCCATCTATACTAACCTCCACCAGGTTGCAAATTCAAAATAATTTTTATATGCATCTAGCTCTGAAAAAATATTTCGACTTGCAGCAGATTGTGGGACTTGTACTATTAGTCCATCTATACTAACCTCCACCAGGTTGCAAATTCAAAATAATTTTGATCTGCATCTAGCTCTGAAAAAATTATTCGGCTTGTAGCAGTGTGTGGGACTTGTTCTATTAGTCCATCTATACTAACCTCCACCAGGTTGCAAATTCAATATAATTTTTTTCTGCATCTAGCTCTGAAAAAATATATCGGCTTGTAGCAGTGTGTGGGACTTGTTCTATTAGTCCATCTATACTAACCTCCACCAGGTTGCAAATTCAAAATAATTTTTATCTGCATATAGCTCTGAAAAAACATTTCTGCTTGTAGCAGTGTGTGGAACTTGTTCTATTAGTCCATCTATACTAACCTCCACCAGGTTGCAAATTTAATATAATTTGTTTCTGCATCTAACTCTGAAAAAATATTTTGTCTTGATTTTTATCTGCATCTAGCTCTGAAAAAACATTTTTGCTTGTAGCAGTGTGTGGGACTTGTTCTATTAGTCAATCTATAGTAACCTCCACCAGGTTGCAAATTCAAAATAATTTTTATCTGCATCTAGCTCTGAAAAAATATTTTGGCTTGTAGCAGTGTGTGGGACTTGTTCTATTAGTCCATCTATACTAACCTCCACCAGGTTGCAAATTGAAAATAATTTTTATCTGCATCTAGCTCTGAAAAAATATTTTGGCTTGTAGCAGTGGGTGGGACTTACTCTATTAGTCCATCTATACCAACCTCCACCAGCTTGCAAATTCAAAACAATTTTTATCTGCATCTAGCTCTGAAAAAATATTTGGGCTTGGGATTGTAGCAGTGTGTGGGACTTGTTCTATTAGTCCATCTATACTAACCTCCACCAGGTTGCAAATTCAAAATAATTTTTATCTGCATCTAGCTCTGAAAAAATATTTTGGCTTGTAGCTGTGTGTTGGACTTGTTCTATTAGTCCATCTATACTAACCTCCACCAGGTTGCAAATTCAAAATAATTTTTATCTGCATCTAGCTCTGAAAAAATATTTCGACTTGTAGCAGAGTGTGGGACTTGTTCTATTAGTCCATCTATACTAACCTCCACCAGGTTGCAAATTCAAAATAATTTTTATCTGCATCTAGCTCTGAAAAAATATTTTGGCTTGTAGCAGTGTGTGGGACTTATTCTATTAGTCCATCTATACTAACCTCCACCAGGATGCAAATTCAATATAATTTTTTCTGCATCTAGCTCTGAAAAAATATTTTGGCTTGTAGCAGTGTGTGGGACTTGTTCTATTAGTCCATCTATACTAACCTCCACCAGGTTGCAAATTCAAAATCATTTTTAACTGCATATACAGTACAGACCAAAAGTTTGGACACACCTTCTCATTTAAAGATTTTTCTGTATTTTCATGACTATGAAAATTGTACATTCACACTGAAGGCATCAAAACTATGAATTAACACATGTGGAATTATATACTTAACAAAAACGTGTGAAACAACTGAAAATATGTCTTATATTCTAGGTTCTTCAAATTAGCCACCTTTTGCTTTGATGACTGCGTTGCACACTCTTGGCATTCTCTTGAGGAGATTCAAGAGGTAGTCACCGGAAATGGTCTTCACTTCACAGGTGTGCCCTGTCAGGTTTAATAAGTGGGATTTCTTGCCTTATAAATGGGGCTGGGACCATCAGTTGTTTTGTGCAGAAGTCTGGTGGATACACAGCTGATAGTCCTACTGAATAGACTGTTAGCTGCTTTTTTCTTGCCATATTACAATTTCTAAGTAAAGAAAAAAGAGTGGCCATCATTACTTTAAGAAATGAAGGTCAGTCAGTTCGAAAAATTGGGCAAACTTTGAAAGTGTCCCCAAGTGCAGTTGCAAATACCATCAAGCGCTACAAAGAAACTGGCTCACATGAGGACCGCCCCAGGAAAGGAAGACCAAGAGTCACATCTGCTTCTGAGGATAACTTTATCCGAGTCACCAGCCTCAGAAATCGCAAGTTAACAGCAGCTCTGATTAGAGACCAGGTCAATGCCACACAGAGTTCTAGCAGCAGACACATCTCTGCAACAACTGTAAAGAGGAGCCTTTGTGCAGCAGGCCTTCGTGGTAAAATAGCTGCTAGGAAACCATTGCTAAGGACAGGCAACAAGCAGAAGAGACTTGTTTGGCCTAAAGAACACAAGTAATGGACATTAGACCAGTGGAAATCTGTGCTTTGGTCTGTTGAGTCCAAATTTGAGATCTTTGGTTCCAACCACAGTGTCTTTGTGCGACGCAGAAAAGGTGAACGGATGGACTCAACAAGCATGGTTCCCACCGTGAAGCATGGAGGAGGAGGTATGATGGTGTGGGGGTGCTTTGCTGGTGACCCTATTGGGGATTTATTCAAAATTGAAGGCATACTGAACCAGCATGGCTACCACAGCATCTTGCAGCGGCATGCTATTCCATCCGGTTTGCGTTTAGTTGGACCATCATTTATTTTTCAACAGGACAATGACCCCAAACACACCTCCAGGCTGTGTAAGAACTATTTGACCTAGAAGGAGAGTGATGGGGTGCTACGCCTCCACAGTCACCAGACCTGAACCCAATCGAGATGGTTGGGGGTGAGCTGGACTGCAGAGTGAAGGCAAAAGGGCCAACAAGTGCTAAGCATCTCTGGGAACTTCTTCAAGATTGTTAGAAGACCATTTCTGGTGACTACCTCTTGAAGCTCATCAAGAGAATGCCAAGAGTGTGCAAAGCAGTCATCAAAGCAAAAGGTGGCTACTTTGACGAAGCTAGAATATAAGACATATTTTCAGTTGTTTCACACTTTTTTGTTAAGTATATAATTCCACATGTGTTAATTCATAGTTTTGATGCTTTCAGTGTGAATGTACAATTTTCATAGTCATGAAAATACAGAAAAATCTTTAAATGAGGTGTGTCCAAACTTTTGGTCTGTACTGTAGCTCTGAAAAAACATTTCGGCTTGTAGCAGTGTGTGGAACTTGTTCTATTAGTCCATCTATACTAACCTCCACCAGGTTGTAAATTTAATATAATTTACTTCTGCATCTAGCTCTGAAAAAATATTTCATCTTGATTTTTATCTGCATCTAGCTCTGAAAAAATATTTTGGCTTGAAGCAGAGTGTGGGACTTGTTCTATTAGTCCATCTATACTAACCTCCACCTGGTTGCAAATTCAATATAATTTTTTTCTTCATCTAGCTCTGAAAAAATATTTCAGCTTGTAGCAGTGTGTAGGACTTGTTCTATTAGTCCATCTATACTAACGTCCACCAGCTTGCAAATTCAAAATTATTTTTATCTGCATCTAGCTCTGAAAAAAATATTTCGGCTTGTAGCAGTGTGTGGGACTTGTTCTATTAGGCCATCTATACTAACCTCCACCAGTTTGCAAATTCAAATTAATTTTTATCTACATCTAGCTGTGAACAAATATTTCGCCTTGTAGCAGTGTGTGGGACTTGTTCTATTAGTCCATCTATGCTAACCTCCACCAGGTTGCAAATTCAAAATAATTTTTATCTGCATCTAGCTCTGAAAAAATATTTCGGCTTGTAGCAGTGTGTGGGACTTGTTCTATTAGTCCATCTATACTAACCTCCACCAGGTTGCAAATTCAAAGTAATTTTTATCTGCATATAGCTCTGAAAAAATATTTCGGCTTGTAGCAGTGTGTGGGACTTGTTCTATTAGTCCATCTATACTAACTTCCACCAGGTTGAAAATTCAATATAATTTTTTTCTGCATCAAGCTCTTAAAAAATTTTTCGGCTTGTAGCAGTGTGTGGGACTTGTTCTATTAGACCATCTATACTAACCTCCACCAGGTTGCAAATTCAATATAATTTTTTTCCGCATCTGGCTCTGAAAAAATATTTCTGCTTGTAGAAGTGTGTGGGACTTGTTCTATTAGGCCATCTATACTAACCTACACCAGGTTGCAAATTCAAAATAATTTTTATCTGCATCTAGCTCTGAAATAATATTTCGGCTTGTAGCAGTGTGTGGGACTTGTTCTATTAGTCCATCTATACTAACCTCCACCAGGTTGCAAATTCAATATAATTTTTTTCTGCATCTAACTCTGAAAAAATATATCGGCTTGTAGCAGTGTGTGGGACTTGTTCTATTAGTCCATCTATACTAACCTCCACCAGGTTGCAAATTCAATATAATTTTTTTCAGCTTCTACCTCTGAAAAAATATATCGGCTTGTAGCAGTATGTGGGACGTGTTCTGTTAGTCCATCTATACTAACCTCCACTAGGTTGCAAATTCAAAATAATTTTTATCTGCATCTAGCTCTGAAAAAATATTTCGGCTTGTAGCAGTGTGTGGGACTTGTTCTATTAGTCCATCTATACTAAACTCCACCAGGTTGCAAATTCAAAATAATTTTTATCTGTATCTAGCTCTGAAAAAATATATCAGCTTGCAGCAGTGGTTGGGACTTGTTCTATTAGTCCATCTATACTAACCTCCACCTGCTTGCAAATTCAAAATAATTTTTATCTGCATTTAGCTCTGAAAAAATATTTGGGCTTGGGCTTGTAGCAGTGTGTGGGACTTGTTCTATTAGTCCATCTATACTAACCTCCACCAGGTTGCAAATTCAATATAATTTTTTTCTGCATCTAGCTCTGAAAAAATATTTCGGCTTGTAGCATTGTGTGGGACTTGTTCTATTAGTCCATCTATACTAACCTCCACCAGGTTGCAAATTCAAAATAACATTTATCTGCACATAGCTCTGAAAAAACATTTCGGCTTGTAGCAGTGTGTGGAACTTGTTCTATTAGTCCATCTATACTAACCTCCACCAGGTTGCAAATTCAATATAATTTGTTTCTGCATCTAGCTCTGAAAAAATATTTCGGCTTGATTTTTTTCTGCATCTAGCTCTGAAAAAATACTTTGGCTTGTAGCAGTGTGTGGGACTTGTTCTGTTAGTCCATCTATACTAACCTCCACCAGGTTGCAAATTCAAAATAATTTTTATCTGCATCTTGCTCTGAAAAAATATTTCGGCTTGTAGCAGTGTGTGGGACTTGTTCTAAGAGTCCATCTATACTTACCTCCACCAGTTTGCAAATTCAAAATAATTTTTATCTGCATCTAGCTCTGAAAAAATATTTTGGCTTGTAGCAGTGTGTGGGACTTATTCTATTAGTCCATCTATACTAACCTCCACCAGCTTGCAAATTCAAAATAATTTTTATCTGCATCTAGCCCTGAAAAAATATTTGGGCTTGGGCTTGTAGCAGTGTGTGGGATTTGTTCTATTAGTCCATCTATACTAACCTCCACCAGGTTGCAAATTCAATATAATTGTTTTCTGCATCTAGCTCTGAAAAAATATTTTGGCTTGTAGCAGTGTGTGGGACTTGTTCTATTAGTCCATCTATACTAACCTCCACCAGGATGCAAATTCAAAATAATTTTTATCTGCATCTAGCTCTGAAAAAATATTTTGGCTTGCTGCAGTGTGTGGGACTTGTTCTATTAGTCCATCTATACTAACCTCCACCAGGTTGCAAATTCAATATAATTTTTTTCTGCATCAAGCTCTGAAAAAATATTTTGGCTTGTAGCAGTGTGTAGGACTTGTTCTATTAGTCCATCTATACTGACCTCCATCACTGTTGCAAATTCAAAATAATTTTTATCTGCATCTAGCTCTGAAAAAATATTTCGACTTGTAGCAGTATTTGGGACTTGTTCTATTAGTCCATATATACTAACCTCCACCAGGTTGCAAATTCAAAATAATTTTTATCTGCATCTAGCTCTGAAAAAATATTTCGACTTGTAGCAGTGTTTGGGACTTGTTCTATTAGTCCATCTATACTAACCTCCACCAGGTTGCAAATTCAATATCATTTTTATCTGCATCTAGCTCTGAAAAAATATTTCGGCTTGTAGCAGTGTGTGGGACTTGTTCTATTAGTCCTTCTATACTAACCTCCACCAGGTTGCGAATTCAATATAATTTTTTTCTGCATCTAGCTCGGAAAAAATAATTCGGCTTGTAGCAGTGTGTGGGACTTGTTCTATTAGTCCATCTATACTAACCTCCACAAGGTTGCAAATTCAAAATAATTTTTATCTGCATCTAGCTCTGAAAAAATGTTTTGGCTTGTAGCAGTGTGTGGGACTTGTTCTATTAGTCGATCTATGCTAACCTCCACCAGCATGCAAATTCAAAATAATTTTTATCTGCATCTAGCTCTGAAAAAATATTTGGGCTTGGGCTTGTAGCAGTGTGTGGGACTGCTTCTATTAGTCCATCTATACTATCCTCCACCAGGTTGCATATTCAAAATAATTTTTTTCTGCATCTAGCTCTGAAAAAATATTTCGGCTTGTAGCAGTGTGTGGGACTTGTTCTATTAGTCCATCTATATTAACCTCCACCAGGTTGCAAATTCAAAATAATTTTTATCTGCATCTAGCTCTAAAAAAATATTTGGGCTTGGGCTTGTAGCAGTGTGTGGGACTGGTTCTCTTTGTCCATCTATACTAACCTCCACCAGGTTGCAAATTCAAAATAATTTTTTCTGCATCTAGCTCTGAAAAAATATTTTGGCTTGTAGCAGTGTGTGGGACTTGTTCTATTAGTCCATCTATACTAACCTCCACTAGGTTGCAAATTCAAAATAATTTTTATCTGCATCTAGCTCTGAAAAAATATTTTGGCTTGTAGCAGTGTGTGGGACTTGTTCTATTAGTCCATCTATACTAACCTCCACCAGGTTGCAAATTCAATATAATTTTTTTCTGCATCTACCTCTGAAAAAAAATATCGGCTTGTAGCAGTGTGTGGGACTTGTTCTGTTAGTCCATCTATACTAACCTCCACCAGGTTGCAAATTCAAAATAATTTTTATCTGCATCTAGCTCTGAAAAAATATTTCGGCTTGGGCTTGTAGCAGTGTGTGGGACTGGTTCTATTAGTCCATCTATACTAACCTCCACTAGGTTGCAAATTCAATATAATTTTTTTCTGCATCTAGCTCTGAAAAAATATTTCGGCTTGTAGCAGTGTGTGGGACTTGTTCTATTAGTCCATCTATACTAACCTCCACCTGGTTGCAAATTCAATATAATTTTTTTCTTCATCTAGCTCTGAAAAAATATTTCAGCTTGTAGCAGTGTGTAGGACTTGTCCTATTAGTCCATCTTTACTAACCTCCACCAGCTTGCAAATTCAAAATTATTTTTATCTGCATCTAGCTCTGAAAAAATATTTCGGCTTGTAGCAGTGTGGGACTTGTTCTATTAGGCCATCTATACTAACCTCCACCAGGTTGCAAATTCAAAATAATTTTTATCTGCATCTAGCTCTGAAAAAATATTTCGGCTTGTAGCAGTGTGTGGGACTTGTATTAGTCCATCTATACTAACCTCCACCAGCATGCAAATTCAAAATAATTTTCATCTGCATCTAGCTCTGCAAAAATATTTGGGCTTGGGCTTGTAGCAGTGTGTGGGACTGGTTCTATTAGTCCATATATACTAACCTCCACCAGGTTGCAAATTCAAAATAATTTTTTTCTGCATCTAGCTCTGAAAAAATATTTCGGCTTGTAGCAGTGTGTGGGACTTGTTCTGTTAGTCCATCTATACTAACCTCCACTAGGTTGCAAATTCAAAATAATTTTTATCTGCATCTAGCTCTGAAAAAATATTTTGGCTTGTAGCATTGTGTGGGACTTGTTCTATTAGTCCATCTATACTAACCTCCACCAGGTTGCAATTTCAATATAATTTTTTTCTGCATCTACCTCTGAAAAAATATATCGGCTTGTAGCAGTGTGTGGGACTTGTTCTATTAGTCCATCTATACTAACCTCCATCAGGTTGCAAATTCAATATAATTTTTCTCTGCATCTAGCTCTGAAAAAATATTTCGGCTTGGGCTTGTAGCAGTGTGTGGGACTGGTTCTATTAGTCCATCTATACTAACCTCCACCAACATGCAAATTCAAAATAATTTTTATCTGCATCTAGCTCTGAAAAAATATTTGGGCTTAAGCTTGTAGCAGTGTGTGGGACTGGTTCTATTAGTCCATCTATACTAACCTCTACCAGGTTGCAAATTCAAAATAATTTTTTTCTGCCCAAGCTCTGAAAAAATATTTCGGCTGGTAGCAGTGTGTGGGACTTGTTCTATAAGTCCATCTATACTAACCTCCACCAGGTTGCAAATTCAAAATAATTTTTATCTGCATCTAGCTCTGAAAAAATATTTGGGCTTGGGCTTGTAGCAGTGTGTGGGACTGGTTCTATTAGTCCATCTATACTAACCGCCACCTGGTTGAAATTCAAAATAATTTTATTCTGCATCTAGCTCTGAAAAATATTTCGGCTTATAGCAGTGTGTGGGACTTGTTCTATTAGTCCATCTATACTAACCTCCACCAGGTTGCAAATTCAAAATATTTTTTATCTGCATCTAGCTCTGAAAAAATATTTCGGCTTGTAGCAGTGTGTGGGACTTGTTCTATTAGTCCATCTATACTAACCTCCACCAGGTTGCAAATTCAATATAATTTTTTTCTGCATCTAACTCTGAAAAAATATATCGGCTTGTAGCAGTGTGTGGGACTTGTTCTATTAGTCCATCTATACTAACCTCCACCAGGTTGCAAATTCAATATAATTTTTTTCTGCTTCTACCTCTGAAAAAATATATCGGCTTGTAGCAGTGTGTGGGACGTGTTCTGTTAGTCCATCTATACTAACCTCCACCAGGTTGCAAATTCAAAATAATTTTTATCTGCATCTAGCTCTGAAAAAATATTTCGGCTTGTAGCAGTGTGTGGGACTTGTTCTATTAGTCCATCTATACTAACCTCCACCAGGTTGCAAATTCAAAATAATTTTTATCTGCATCTAGCTCTGAAAAAATATATCAGCTTGCAGCAGTGGTTGGGACTTGTTCTATTAGTCCATCTATACTAACCTCCACCAGCTTGCAAATTCAAAATAATTTTTATCTGCATCTAGCTCTGAAAAAATATTTGGGCTTGGGCTTGTAGCAGTGTGTGGGACTTGTTCTATTAGTCCATCTATACTAACCTCCACCAGGTTGCAAATTCAATATAATTTTTTTTCTGCATCTAGCTCTGAAAAAATATTTCGGCTTGTAGGATTGTGTGGGACTTGTTCTATTAGTCCATCTATACTAACCTCCACCAGGTTGCAAATTCAAAATAACATTTATCTGCACATAGCTCTGAAAAAACATTTCGGCTTGTAGCAGTGTGTGGAACTTGTTCTATTAGTCCATCTATACTAACCTCCACCAGGTTGCAAATTCAATATAATTTGTTTCTGCATCTAGCTCTGAAAAAATATTTCGGCTTGATTTTTTTCTGCATCTAGCTCTGAAAAAATACTTTGGCTTGTAGCAGTGTGTGGGACTTGTTCTGTTAGTCCATCTATGCTAACCTCCACCAGGTTGCAAATTCAAAATAATTTTTATCTCCATCTTGCTCTGAAAAAATATTTCGGCTTGTAGCAGTGTGTGGGACTTGTTCTGTTAGTCCATCTATACTTACCTCCACCAGTTTGCAAATTCAAAATAATTTTTATCTGCATCTAGCTCTGAAAAAATATTTTGGCTTGTAGCAGTGTGTGGGACTTATTCTATTAGTCCATCTATACTAACCTCCACCAGCTTGCAAATTCAAAATAATTTTTATCTGCATCTAGCTCTGAAAAAATATTTGGGCTTGGGCTTGTAGCAGTGTGTGGGATTTGTTCTATTAGTCCATCTATACTAACCTCCACCAGGTTGCAAATTCAATATAATTGTTTTCTGCATCTAGCTCTGAAAAAATATTTTGGCTTGTAGCAGTGTGTGGGACTTGTTCTATTAGTCCATCTATACTAACCTCCACCAGGTTGCAAATTCAAAATAATTTTTTTTCTGCATCTAGCTCTGAAAAAATATTTTGGCTTGCTGCAGTGTTTGGGACTTGTTCTATTAGTCCATCTATACTAACCTCCACCAGGTTGCAAATTCAAAATAATTTTTATCTGCATCTAGCTCTGAAAAAATATTTCGACTTGTAGCAGTGTTTGGGACTTGTTCTATTAGTCCATCTATACTAACCTCCACCAGGTTGCAAATTCAATATAATTTTTATCTGCATCTAGTTCTGAAAAAATATTTCGGCTTGTAGCAGTGTGTGGGACTTGTTCTATTAGTCCTTCTATACTAACCTCCACCAGGTTGCGAATTCAATATAATTTTTTTCTGCATCTAGCTCGGAAAAAATAATTCGGCTTGTAGCAGTGTGTGGGACTTGTTCTATTAGTCCATCTATACTAACCTCCACAAGGTTGCAAATTCAAAATAATTTTTATCTGCATCTAGCTCTGAAAAAATGTTTCGGCTTGGGCTTGTAGCAGTGTGTGGGACTGGTTCTATTAGTCCATCTATACTATCCTCCACCAGGTTGCAAATTCAAAATAATTTTTTTCTGCATCTAGCTCTGAAAAAATATTTCGGCTTGTAGCAGTGTGTGGGACTTGTTCTATTAGTCCATCTATATTAACCTCCACCAGGTTGCAAATTCAAAATAATTTTTATCTGCATCTAGCTCTGAAAAAATATTTGGGCTTGGGCTTGTAGCAGTGTGTGGGACTGGTTCTATTAGTCCATCTATACTAACCTCCACTAGTTTGCAAATTCAATATAATTTTTTTCTGCATCTAGCTCTGAAAAAATATTTCGGCTTGTAGCAGTGTGTGGGACTTGTTCTATTAGTCCATCTATACTAACCTCCACCTGGTTGCAAATTCAATATAATTTTTTTCTTCATCTAGCTCTGAAAAAATATTTCAGCTTGTAGCAGTGTGTAGGACTTGTTCTATTAGTCCATCTATACTAACCTCCACCAGCTTGCAAATTCAAATTTATTTTTATCTGCATCTAGCTCTGAAAAAATATTTCGGCTTGTAGCAGTGTGGGACTTGTTCTATTAGGCCATCTATACTAACCTCCACCAGGTTGCAAATTCAAAATAATTTTTATCTGCATCTAGCTCTGAAAAAATATTTCGGCTTGTAGCAGTGTGTGGGACTTGTATTAGTCCATGTATACTAAACTCCACCAGCATCCAAATTTAAAATAATTTTCATCTGCATCTAGCTCTGCAAAAATATTTGGGCTTGGGCTTGTAGCAGTGTGTGGGACTGGTTCTATTAGTCCATCTATACTAACCTCCACCAGGTTGCAAATTCAAAATAATTTTTTTCTGCATCTAGCTCTGAAAAAATATTTCGACTTGTAGCAGTGTGTGGGACTTGTTCTATTAGTCTATCTATACTAACCTCCACTAGGTTGCAAATTCAAAATAATTTTTATCTGCATCTAGCTCTGAAAAAATATTTTGGCTTGTAGCATTGTGTGGGACTTGTTCTATTAGTCCATCTATACTAACCTCCACCAGGTTGCAATTTCAATAAAAAAAATTTCTGCATCTACCTCTGAAAAAATATATCGGCTTGTAGCAGTGTGTGGGACTTGTTCTATTAGTCCATCTATACTAACCTCCATCAGGTTGCAAATTCAATATAATTTTTTTCTGCATCTAGCTCTGAAAAAATATTTCGGCTTGGGCTTGTAGCAGTGTGTGGGACTGGTTCTATTAGTCCATCTATACTAACCTCCACCAGCATGCAAATTCAAAATAATTTTTATCTGCATCTAGCTCTGAAAAAATATTTGGGCTTAAGCTTGTAGCAGTGTGTGGGACTGGTTCTATTAGTCCATCTATACTAACCTCTACCAGGTTGCAAATTCAAAATAATTTTTTTCTGCCGCAAGCTCTGAAAAAATATTTCGGCTGGTAGCAGTGTGTGGGACTTGTTCTATAAGTCCATCTATACTAACCTCCACCAGGTTGCAAATTCAAAATAATTTTTATCTGCATCTGGCTCTGAAAAAATATTTCGGCCTGTAGCAGTGTGTGGGACTGGTTCTATTAGTCCATCTATACTAACCTCCACCAGGTTGCAAATTCAAAATAATTTTTTTCTGCATCTAGCTCTGAAAAATATTTCGGCTTGTAGCAGTGTGTGGGACTTGTTCTATTAGTCCATCTATACTAACCTCCACCAGTTTGCAAATTCAAAATAATTTTTATCTGCATCTAGCTCTGAAAAAATATTTGGGCTTGGGCTTGTAGCAGTGTGTGGGACTTGTTCTATTATTCTATCTATACTAACCTCCACCAGGTTGCAAATTCAATATAATTTTTTTCTGCATCTACCTCTGAAAAAATATATCGGCTTTTAGCAGTGTGTGGGACTTGTTCTGTTAGTCCATCTATACTAATCTCCACCAGGTTGCAAATTCAATTTAATTTTTTTCTGCATCTAGCTCTGAAAAAATATTTCGGCTTGGGCTTGTAGCAGTGTGTGGGACTGGTTCTATTAGTACATCTATACTAACCTCCACTAGGTTGCAAATTCAATATAATTTTTTTCTGCATCCAGCTCTGAAAAAATATTTCGGCTTGTAGCAGTGTGTGGGACTTGTTCTATGAGTCCATCTATACTAACCTCCACCAGGTTGGAATTTCAAAATAATTTTTATCTGCATCTAGCTCTGAAAAAATATTTCGGCTTGTAGCAGTGTGTGGGACTTGTTCTATTAGTCTATCTATACTAACCTCCACCAGCATGCAAATTCAAAATAATTTTTATCTGCATCTAGCTCTGAAAAAATATTTGGGCTTAAGCTTGTAGCAGTGTGTGGGATTGGTTCTATTAGTCCATTTATACTAACCTCTACCAGGTGGCAAATTCAAAATAATTTTTTCTGCCGCAAGCTCTGAAAAAATATTTTGGCTGGTAGCAGTGTGTGGGACTTGTTCTATTAGTCCATCTATACTAACCTCCACCAGGTTGCAAATTCAAAATAATTTTTATCTGCATCTAGCTCTGAAAAAATATTTGGACTTGGGCTTGTAGCAGTGTGTGGGACTGGTTCTATTAGTCCATCTATACTAACCTCCACCAGGTTGCAAATTCAAAATAATTTTTATCTGCATCTAGCTCTGAAAAAATATTTTGGCTTGTAGCAGTGTGTGGGACTTGTTCTATTAGTCCATCTATACTAACCTCCACCAGGTTGCAAATTCAATATAATTTTTTTCTGCATCTAGCTCTGAAAAAATATTTCGGCTTGGGCTTGTAGCAGTGTGTGGGACTGGTTCTATTAGTCCATCTATACCAACCTCCACTAGGTTGCAAATTCAATATAATTTTTTTCTGCATCTAGCTCTGAAAAAATATTTCGGCTTGTAGCAGTGTGTAGGACTTGTTCTATTAGTCCATCTATACTAACCTCCACCAGCTTGCAAATTCAAAATTATTTTTATCTGCATCTAGCTCTGAAAAAATATTTCGGCTTGTAGCAGTGTGTGGGACTTGTTCTATTAGGCCATCTATACTAACCTCCACCAGGTTGCAAATTCAAAATAATTTTTATCTGCATCTAGCTCTGAAAAATATTTCGGCTTGTAGCAGTGTGTGGGACTTGTTGTATTAGTCCATCTATACTAACCTCCACCAGGTTGGAAATTCAAAATAATTTTTATCTGCATCTAGCTCTGAAATAATATTTCGGCTTGTAGCAGTGTGTGGGACTTGTTCTATTAGTCCATCTATACTAACCTCCACCAGCATGCAAATTCAAAATAATTTTTATCTGTTTCTAGCTCTAAAAAAATATTTGGGCTTAAGCTTGTAGCAGTGTGTGGGACTGGTTCTATTAGTCCATCTATACTAACCTCTACCAGGTTGCAAATTCAAAATAATTTTTTTCTGCCTCAAGCTCTGAAAAAATATTTCGGCTGGTAGCAGTGTGTGGGACTTGTTCTATTAGTCCATCTATACTAACCTCCACCAGGTTGCAAATTCAAAATAATTTTTATCTGTATCTAGCTCTGAAAAAATATTTGGACTTGGGCTTGTAGCAGTGTGTGGGACTGGTTCTATTAGTCCATCTATACTAACCTCCACCAGGTTGCAAATTCAAAATAATTTTTTTCTGCATCTATCTCTGAAAAAATATTTCGGCTTGTAGCAGTGTGTGGGACTTGTTCTATTAGTCCATCTATACTAACCTCCACCAGGTTGCATATTCAATATAATTATTTTCTGCATCAAGCTCTGAAAAAATATTTTGGCTTGTAGCAGTGTGTAGGACTTGTTCTATTAGTCCATCTATACTAACCTCCACCAGGTTGCAAATTCAAAATAATTTATATCTGCATCTAGCTCTGAAAAAATATTTCGACTTGTAGCAGTGTGTGGGACTTGTTCTATTAGTCCATCTATATTAACCTTCACCAGGTTGCAAATTCAATATAATTTTTATCTGCATCTAGCTCTGAAAAAATATTTCGGCTTGTAGCAGTGTGTGGGACTTGTTCTATTAGTCCATCTATACTAACCTCCACAAGGTTGCAAATTCAAAATAATTTTTATCTGCATCTAGCTCTGAAAAAATGTTTCGGCTTGTAGCAGTGTGTGGGACTTGTTCTATTAGTCCATCTATACTAACCTCCACCTGCATGCAAATTCAAAATAATTTTTATCTGCATCTAGCTCTGAAAAAATATTTGGGCTTGGGCTTGTAGCAGTGTGTGGGACTGGTTCTATTAGTCCATCTATACTATCCTCCACCAGGTTGCAAATTCAAAATAATTTTTTTCTGCATCTAGCTCTGAAAAAATATTTCGGCTTGTAGCAGTGTGTTGGACTTGTTCTATTAGTCCATCTATACTAACCTCCACCAGGTTGCAAATTCAAAATAATTTTTATCTGCATCTAGCTCTGAAAAGATATTTGGGCTTGGGCTTGTAGCAGTGTGTGGGACTGGTTCTATTAGTCCATCTATACTAACCTCCACCAGGTTGCAAATTCAATATAATTTTTTTCTGCATCTACCTCTGAAAAAATATTTCGACTTGTAGCAGTGTGTGGGACTTGTTCTATTAGTCCATCTATACTAACCTCCACCAGGTTGCAAATTCAATATAATTTTTTTCTGCATCTACCTCTGAAAAAATATATCGGCTTGTAGCAGTGTGTGGGACTTGTTCTGTTAGTCCATCTATACTAACCTCCACCAGGTTGCAAATTCAAAATAATTTTTATCTGCATCTAGCTCTGAAAAAATATTTCGGCTTGTAGCAGTGTGTGGGACTGGTTCTATTAGTCCATCTATACTAACCTCCACTAGGTTGCAAATTCAGTATAATTTTTTTCTGCATCTAGCTCTGAAAAAATATTTCGGCTTGTAGCAGTGTGTGGGACTTGTACTTTTAGTCCATCTATACTAACCTCCACCAGGTTGCAAATTCAAAATAATTTTTATCTGCATCTAGCTCTGAAAAAATATTTCGGCTTGTAGCAGTGTGAGGGACTTGTTCTATTAGTGCATCTATACTAACCTCCACCTGGTTGCAAATTCAATATAATTTTTTTCTTCATCTAGCTCTGAAAAAATATTTCAGCTTGTAGCAGTGTGTAGGACTTGTTCTATTAGTCCATCTATACTAACCTCCACCAGCTTGCAAATTCAAAATAATTTTTATCTGCATCTAGCTCTGAAAAAATATTTCGGCTTGTAGCAGTGTGTGGGACTTGTTGTATTAGTCCATCTATACTAACCTCCACCAGGTTGGAAATTCAAAATAATTTTTATCTGCATGTAGTTCTGAAAAAATATTTCGGCTTGTAGCAGTGTGTGGGAATTGTTCTATTAGTCCATCTATACTAACCTCCACCAGCATGCATATTCAAAATAATTTTTATCTGCTTCTAGCACTAAAAAAATATTTGGGCTTAAGCTTGTAGCATTGTGTGGGACTGGTTCTATTAGTCCATCTATACTAACCTCTACCAGGTTGCAAATTCAAAATAATTTTTTTCTGCCGCAAGCTCTGAAAAAATATTTCGGCTGGTAGCAGTGTGTGGGACTTGTTCTATTAGTCCATCTAAACTAACCTCCACCAGGTTGCAAATTCAAAATAATTTTTATCTGCATCTAGCTCTGAAAAAATATTTGGACTTGGGCTTGTAGCAGTGTGTGGGACTGGTTCTATTAGTCCATCTATACTAACCTCCACCAGGTTGCAAATTCAAAATAATTTTTTTCTGCATCTAGCATTGAAAAAATATTTCGGCTTGTAGCAGTGTGTGGGACTTGTTCTATTAGTCCATCTATACTAACCTCCACCAGGTTGCAAATTCACTATAATTTTTTTCTGCATCAAGCTCTGAAAAAATATTTTGGCTTGTAGCAGTGTGTAGGACTTGTTCTATTAGTCCATCTATACTAACCTCCACCAGGTTGCAAATTCAAAATAATTTTTATCTGCATATAGCTCTGAAAAAATATTTCGACTTGTAGCAGTGTGTGGGACTTGTTCTATTAGTCCATCTATACTAACCTCCACCAGGTTGCAAATTCAATATAATTTTTATCTGCATCTAGCTCTGAAAAAATATTTCGGCTTGTAGCAGTGTGTGGGACTTGTTCTATTAGTCCATCTATACTACCCTCCACCAGGTTGCGAATTCAATATAATTTTTTTCTGCATCTAGCTCGGAAAAAATATTTCGGCTTGTAGCAGTGTGTGGGACTTGTTCTATTAGTCCATCTATACTAACCTCCACAAGGTTGCAAATTCAAAATAATTTTTATCTGCATCTAGCTCTGAAAAAATGTTTCGGCTTGTAGCAGTGTGTGGGACTTGTTCTATTAGTCCATCTATACTAACCTCCACCAGCATGCAAATTCAAAATAATTTTTATCTGCATCTAGCTCTGAAAAAATATTTGGGCTTGGGCTTGTAGCAGTGTGTGGGACTGGTTCTATTAGTCCATCTATACTATCCTCCACCAGGTTGCAAATTCAAAATAATTTTTTTCTGCATCTAGCTCTGAAAAAATATTTCGGCTTGTAGCAGTGTGTGGGACTTGTTCTATTAGTCCATCTATACTAACCTCCACCAGGTTGCAAATTCAAAATAGTTTTTATCTGCATCTAGCTCTGAAAAGATATTTGGGCTTGGGCTTGTAGCAGTGTGTGGGACTGGTTCTATTAGTCCATCTATACTAACCTCCACCAGGTTGCAAATTCAAAATAATTTTTTTCTCCATCTAGCTCTGAAAAAATATTTTGGCTTGTAGCAGTGTGTGGGACTTGTTCTATTAGTCCATCTATACTAACCTCCACTAGGTTGCAAATTCAAAATAATTTTTATCTGCATCTAGCTCTGAAAAAATATTTTGGCTTGTAGCAGTGTGTGGGACTTGTTCTATTAGTCCATCTATACTAACCTCCACCAGGTTGCAAATTCAATATAATTTTTTTCTGCATCTACCTCTGAAAAAATATATCGGCTTGTAGCAGTGTGTGGGACTTGTTCTGTTAGTCTATCTATACTAACCTCCACCAGGTTGCAAATTCAAAATAATTTTTGTCTGCATCTAGCTCTGAAAAAATATTTCGGCTTGTAGCAGTGTGTGGGACTTGTTCTATTAGTCCATCTATACTAACCTCCACCAGGTTGCAAATTCAATATAATTTTTATCTGCATCTAGCTCTGAAAAAATATTTCGGCTTGTAGCAGTGTGTGGGACTTGTTCTATTAGTCCATCTATACTACCCTCCACCAGGTTGCGAATTCAATATAATTTTTTTCTGCATCTAGCTCGGAAAAAATATTTCGGCTTGTAGCAGTGTGTGGGACTTGTTCTATTAGTCCATCTATACTAACCTCCACAAGGTTGCAAATTCAAAATAATTTTTATCTGCATCTAGCTCTGAAAAAATGTTTCGGCTTGTAGCAGTGTGTGGGACTTGTTCTATTAGTCCATCTATACTAACCTCCACCAGCATGCAAATTCAAAATAATTTTTATCTGCATCTAGCTCTGAAAAAATATTTGGGCTTGGGCTTGTAGCAGTGTGTGGGACTGGTTCTATTAGTCCATCTATACTATCCTCCACCAGGTTGCAAATTCAAAATAATTTTTTTCTGCATCTAGCTCTGAAAAAATATTTCGGCTTGTAGCAGTGTGTGGGACTTGTTCTATTAGTCCATCTATACTAACCTCCACCAGGTTGCAAATTCAAAATAGTTTTTATCTGCATCTAGCTCTGAAAAGATATTTGGGCTTGGGCTTGTAGCAGTGTGTGGGACTGGTTCTATTAGTCCATCTATACTAACCTCCACCAGGTTGCAAATTCAAAATAATTTTTTTCTCCATCTAGCTCTGAAAAAATATTTTGGCTTGTAGCAGTGTGTGGGACTTGTTCTATTAGTCCATCTATACTAACCTCCACTAGGTTGCAAATTCAAAATAATTTTTATCTGCATCTAGCTCTGAAAAAATATTTTGGCTTGTAGCAGTGTGTGGGACTTGTTCTATTAGTCCATCTATACTAACCTCCACCAGGTTGCAAATTCAATATAATTTTTTTCTGCATCTACCTCTGAAAAAATATATCGGCTTGTAGCAGTGTGTGGGACTTGTTCTGTTAGTCTATCTATACTAACCTCCACCAGGTTGCAAATTCAAAATAATTTTTGTCTGCATCTAGCTCTGAAAAAATATTTCGGCTTGTAGCAGTGTGTGGGACTTGTTCTATTAGTCCATCTATACTAACCTCCATCAGGTTGCAAATTCAATATAATTTTTTTCTGCATTTAGCTCTGAAAAAATATTTCGGCTTGGGCTTGTAGCAGTGTGTGGGACTGGTTCTATTAGTCCATCTATACTAACCTCCACCAGCATGCAAATTCAAAATAATTTTTATCTGCATCTAGCTCTGAAAAAATATTTGGGCTTAAGCTTGTAGCAGTGTGTGGGACTGGTTCTATTAGTCCATCTATACTAACCTCTACCAGGTTGCAAATTCAAAATAATTTATTTCTGCCGCTAGCTCTGAAAAAATATTTCGGCTGGTAGCAGTGTGTGGGACTTGTTCTATAAGTCCATCTATACTAACCTCCACCAGTTTGCAAATTCAAAATAATTTTTATCTGCATCTAGCTCTGAAAAAATATTTGGGCTTGGGCTTGTAGCAGTGTGTGGGACTGGTTCTATTAGTCCATCTATACTAACCTCCACCAGGTTGCAAATTCAAAATAATTTTTTTCTGCATCTAGCTCTGAAAAAATATTTCGGCTTGTAGCAGTCTGTGGGACTTGTTCTATTAGTCCATCTATACTAACCTCTACCAGGTTGCAAATTCAAAATAATTTTTATCTGCATCTAGCTCTGAAAAAATATTTGGGCTTGGGCTTGTAGCAGTGTGTGGGACTGGTTCTATTAGTCCATCTATACTAACCTCCACCAGGTTGCAAATTCAAAATAATTTTTTTCTGCATCTAGCTCTGAAAAAATATTTTGGCTTGTAGCAGTGTGTGGGACTTGTTCTATTAGTCCATCTATACTAACCTCCACTAGGTTGCAAATTCAAAATAATTTTTATCTGCATCTAGCTCTGAAAAAATATTTTGGCTTGTAGCAGTGTGTGGGACTTGTTCTGTTAGTCCATCTATACTAACCTCCACCAGGTTGCAAATTCAATATAATTTTTTTCTGCATCTACCTCTGAAAAAATATATCGGCTTGTAGCAGTGTGTGGGACTTGTTCTGTTAGTCCATCTATACTAACCTCCACCAGGTTGCAAATTCAAAATAATTTTTATCTGCATCTAGCTCTGAAAAAATATTTCGGCTTGTAGCAATGTGTGGGACTTGTTCTATTAGTCCATCTATACTAACCTCCACCAGGTTGCAAATTCAATATAATTTTTTTCTGCATCTAGCTCTGAAAAAATATTTCGGCTTGGGCTTGTAGCAGTGTGTGGGACTGGTTCTATTAGTACATCTATACTTACCTCCACTAGGTTGCAAATTCAATATAATTTTTTTCTGCATCTAGCTCTGAAAAAATATTTCGGCTTGTAGCAGTGTGTGGGACTTGTTCTATTAGTCCATCTTTATTAACCTCCACCAGGTTGCAAATTCAAAATAATTTTTATCTGCATCTAGCTCTGAAAAAATATTTCAGCTTGTAGCAGTGTGAGGGACTTGTTCTATTAGTCCATCTATACTAAACTCCACCTGGTTGCAAATTCAATATAATTTTTTTCTTCATCTAGCTCTGAAAAAATATTTCAGCTTGTAGCAGTGTGTAGGACTTGTTCTATTAGTCCATCTATACTAACCTCCACCAGCTTGCAAATTCAAAATTATTTTTATCTGCATCTAGCTCTCAAAAAATATTTCGGCTTGTAGCAGTGTGTGGGACTTGTTCTATTATGCCATCTATACTAACCTCCACCAGGTTGCAAATTCAAAATAATTTTTATCTGCATCTAGCTCTGAAAAAATATTTCGGATTGTAGCAGTGTGTGGGACTTGTTGTATTAGTCCATCTATACTAACCTCCACCATGTTGGAAATTCAAAATAATTTTTATCTGCATCTAGCTCTGAAAAAATATTTCGGCTTGTAGCAGTGTGTGGGACTTGTTCTATTAGTCCATCTATACTAACCTCCACCAGCATGCTAATTAAAAATAATTTTTATCTGCATCTAGCTCTGAAAAAATATTTGGGCTTAAGCTTGTAGCAGTGTGTGGGACTGGTTCTATTAGTCCATCTATACTAACCTCCACCAGGTTGCAAATTCAAAATAATTTTTTTCTGCATCTAGCTCTGAAAAAATATTTTGGCTTGTAGCAGTGTGTGGGACTTGTTCTATTAGTCCATCTATACTAACCTCCACTAGGTTGCAAATTCAAAATAATTTTTATCTGCATCCAGCTCTGAAAAAATATATTGGCTTGTAGCAGTGTGTGGGACTTGTTCTATTAGTCCATCTATACTAACCTCCACCAGGTTGCAAATTCAATATAATTTTTTCTGAATCTACCTCTGAAAAAATATATCGGCTTGTAGCAGTGTGTGGGACTTGTTCTGTTAGTCCATCTATACTAACCTCCACCAGGTTGCAAATTCAAAATAATTTTTGTCTGCATCTAGCTCTGAAAAAATATTTCGGCTTGTAGCAGTGTGTGGGACTTGTTCTATTAGTCCATCTATACTAACCTTCATCAGGTTGCAAATTCAATATAATTTTTTTCTGCATCTAGCTCTGAAAAAATATTTCAGCTTGGGCTTGTAGCAGTGTGTGGGACTGGTTCTATTAGTCCATCTATACTAACCTCCACCAGCATGCAAATTCAAAATAATTTTTATCTGCATCTAGCTCTGAAAAAATATTTGGGCTTAAGCTTGTAGCAGTGTGTGGGACTGGTTCTATTAGTCCATCTATACTAACCTCTACCAGTTTGCAAATTCAAAATAATTTATTTCTGCCGCAAGCTCTGAAAAAATATTTCGGCTGGTAGCAGTGTGTGGGACTTGTTCTATAAGTCCATCTATACTAACCTCCACCAGTTTGCAAATTCAAAATAATTTTTATCTGCATCTAGCTCTGAAAAAATATTTGGGCTTGGGCTTGTAGCAGTGTGTGGGACTGGTTCTATTAGTCCATCTATACTAACCTCCACCAGGTTGCAAATTCAAAATAATTTTTTTCTGCATCTAGCTCTGAAAAAATATTTTGGCTTGTAGCAGTGTGTGGGACTTGTTCTATTAGTCCATCTATACTAACCTCTACCAGGTTGCAAATTCAAAATAATTTTTATCTGCATCTAGCTCTGAAAAAATATTTGGGCTTGGGCTTGTAGCAGTGTGTGGGACTGGTTCTATTAGTCCATCTATACTAACCTCCACCAGGTTGCAAATTCAAAATAATTTTTTTCTGCATCTAGCTCTGAAAAAATATTTTGGCTTGTAGCAGTGTGTGGGACTTGTTCTATTAGTCCATCTATACTAACCTCCACTAGGTTGCAAATTCAAAATAATTTTTATCTGCATCTAGCTCTGAAAAAATATTTTGGCTTGTAGCAGTGTGTGGGACTTGTTCTATTAGTCCATCTATACTAACCTCCACCAGCTTGCAAATTCAATATAATTTTTTTCTGCATCTACCTCTGAAAAAATATATCGGCTTGTAGCAGTGTGTGGGACTTGTTCTGTTAGTCCATCTATACTAACCTCCACCAGGTTGCAAATTCAAAATAATTTTTATCTGCATCTAGCTCTGAAAAAATATTTCGGCTTGTAGCAATGTGTGGGACTTGTTCTATTAGTCCATCTATACTAACCTCCACCAGGTTGCAAATTCAATATAATTTTTTTCTGCATCTAGTTCTGAAAAAATATTTCGGCTTGGGCTTGTAGCAGTGTGTGGGACTGGTTCTATTAGTACATCTATACTAACCTCCACTAGGTTGCAAATTCAATATAATTTTTTTCTGCATCTAGCTCTGAAAAAATATTTTGGCTTGTAGCAGTGTGTGGGACTTGTTCCATTAGTCCATCTATACTAACCTCCACCAGGTTGCAAATTCAAAATAATTTTTATCTGCATCTAGCTCTGAAAAAATATTTCGGCTTGTAGCAGTGTGTGGGACTTGTTCTATTAGTCCATCTATACTAACCTCCACCTGGTTGCAAATTCAATATAATTTTTTTCTTCATCTAGCTCTGAAAAAATATTTCAGCTTGTAGCAGTGTGTAGGACTTGTTCTATTAGTCCATCTATACTAACCTCCACCAGCTTGCAAATTCAAAATTATTTTTATCTGCATCTAGCTGTGAAAAAATATTTTGGCTTGTAGCAGTGTGTGGGACTTGTTCTATTAGGCCATCTATACTAACCTGCACCAGGTTGCAAATTCAAAATAATTTTTATCTGCATCTAGCTCTGAAAAAATATTTCGGCTTGTAGCAGTGTGTGGGACTTGTTGTATTAGTCCATCTATACTAACCTCCACCAGGTTGGAAATTCAAAATAATTTTTATATGCATCTAGCTCTGAAAAAATATTTCGGCTTAAGCTTGTAGCAGTGTGTGGGACTGGTTCTATTAGTCCATCTATACTAACCTCTACCAGGTTGCAAATTCAAAATAATTTTTTTCTGCCTCAAGCTCTGAAAAAATATTTCGGCTGGTAGCAGTGTGTGGGATTGTTCTATTAGTCCATCTATACTAACCTCCACCATGTTGCAAATTCAAAATAATTTTTATCTGCATCTAGCTCTGAAAAAATATTTGGGCTTGGGCTTGTAGCAGTGTGTGGGACTGGTTCTATTAGTCCATCTATACTAACCTCCACCAGGTTGCAAATTCAAAATAATTTTTTTCTGCATCTAGCTCTGAAAAAATATTTTGGCTTGTAGCAGTGTGTGGGACTTGTTCTATTAGTCCATCTATACTAACCTCCACTAGGTTGCAAATTCAAAATAATTTTTATCTGCATCTAGCTCTGAAAAAATATTTTGGCTTGTAGCAGTGTGTGGGACTTGTTCTATTAGTCCATCTATACTAACCTCCACCAGCTTGCAAATTCAATATAATTTTTTTCTGCATCTACCTCTGAAAAAATATATCGGCTTGTAGCAGTGTGTGGGACTTGTTCTGTTAGTCCATCTATACTAACCTCCACCAGGTTGCAAATTCAAAATAATTTTTATCTGCATCTAGCTCTGAAAAAATATTTCGGCTTGTAGCAATGTGTGGGACTTGTTCTATTAGTCCATCTATACTAACCTCCACCAGGTTGCAAATTCAATATAATTTTTTTCTGCATCTAGTTCTGAAAAAATATTTCGGCTTGGGCTTGTAGCAGTGTGTGGGACTGGTTCTATTAGTACATCTATACTAACCTCCACTAGGTTGCAAATTCAATATAATTTTTTTCTGCATCTAGCTCTGAAAAAATATTTTGGCTAGTAGCAGTGTGTGGGACTTGTTCCATTAGTCCATCTATACTAACCTCCACCAGGTTGCAAATTCAAAATAATTTTTATCTGCATCTAGCTCTGAAAAAATATTTCGGCTTGTAGCAGTGTGTGGGACTTGTTCTATTAGTCCATCTATACTAACCTCCACCTGGTTGCAAATTCAATATAATTTTTTTCTTCATCTAGCTCTGAAAAAATATTTCAGCTTGTAGCAGTGTGTAGGACTTGTTCTATTAGTCCATCTATACTAACCTCCACCAGCTTGCAAATTCAAAATTATTTTTATCTGCATCTAGCTCTCAAAAAATATTTCGGCTTGTAGCAGTGTGTGGGACTTGTTCTATTATGCCATCTATACTAACCTCCACCAGGTTGCAAATTCAAAATAATTTTTATCTGCATCTAGCTCTGAAAAAATATTTCGGATTGTAGCAGTGTGTGGGACTTGTTGTATTAGTCCATCTATACTAACCTCCACCAGGTTGGAAATTCAAAATAATTTTTATCTGCATCTAGCTCTGAAAAAATATTTCGGCTTGTAGCAGTGTGTGGGACTTGTTCTATTAGTCCATCTATACTAACCTCCACCAGCATGCTAATTAAAAATAATTTTTATCTGCATCTAGCTCTGAAAAAATATTTGGGCTTGTAGCAATGTGTGGGACTTGTTCTATTAGTCCATCTATACTAACCTCCAACAGGTTGCAAATTCAATATAATTTTTTTCTGCATCTAGCTCTGAAAAAATATTTCGGCTTGTAGCAGTGTGTGGGACTTGTTCTATTAGGCCATCTATACTAACCTGCACCAGGTTGCAAATTCAAAATAATTTTTATCTGCATCTAGCTCTGAAAAAATATTTCGGCTTGTAGCAGTGTGTGGGACTTGTTGTATTAGTCCATCTATACTAACCTCCACCAGGTTGGAAATTCAAAATAATTTTTATATGCATCTAGCTCTGAAAAAATATTTCGGCTTAAGCTTGTAGCAGTGTGTGGGACTGGTTCGATTAGTCCATCTATACTAACCTCTACCAGGTTGCAAATTCAAAATAATTTTTTTCTGCCTCAAGCTCTGAAAAAATATTTCGGCTGGTAGCAGTGTGTGGGATTGTTCTATTAGTCCATCTATACTAACCTCCACCAGGTTGCAAATTCAAAATAATTTTTATCTGCATCTAGCTCTGAAAAAATATTTGGGCTTGGGCTTGTAGCAGTGTGTGGGACTGGTTCTATTAGTCCATCTATACTAACCTCCACCAGGTTGCAAATTCTAAATAATTTTTATCTGCATCTAGCTCTGAAAAAATATTGTGGCTTGTAGCAGTGTGTGGGACTTGTTCTATTAGTCCATCTATACTAACCTCCACCAGGTTGCAAATTCAATATAATTTTTTTCTGCATCTACCTCTGAAAAAATATATCGGCTTGTAGCAGTGTGTGGGACTTGTTCTGTTAGTCCATCTATACTAACCTCCACCAGGTTGCAAATTCAAAATAATTTTTATCTGCATCTAGCTCTGAAAAAATATTTCGGCTTGTAACAGTGTGTGGGACTTGTTCTATTAGTCCATCTATACTAACCTCCACCAGGTTGCAAATTCAATATAATTTTTTTCTGCATCTAGCTCTGAAAAAATATTTGGGCTTGGGCTTGTAGCAGTGTGTGGGACTGGTTCTATTAGTCCATCTATACTAACCTCCACTAGGTTGCAAATTCAATATAATTTTTTTCTGCATCTAGCTCTGAAAAAATATTTTGGCTTGTAGCAGTGTGTGGGACTTGTACTATTAGTCCATCTATACTAACCTCCACCAGGTTGCAAATTCAAAATAATTTTTATCTGCATCTAGTTCTGAAAAAATATTTCGGCTTGTAGCAGTGTGTGGGACTTGTTCTATTAGTCCATCTATACTAACCTCCACCAGGTTGCAAATTCAATATAATTTTTTTCTGCATCCACCTCTGAAAAAATATTTCGGCTTGTAGCAGTGTGAGGGACTTGTTCTATTAGTCCATCTATACTAACCTCCACAAGGTTGCAAATTCAAAATAATTTTTATCTGCATCTAGCTCTGAAAAAATATTTCGGCTTGTAGCAGTGTGTGGAACTTCTTCTATTAGTCCATCTATACTAACCTCCACCTGGTTGCAAGTTCAATATAATTTTTTTCTTCATCTAGCTCTGAAAAAATATTTCAGCTTGTAGCAGTGTGTGGTACTTGTTCTATTAGTCCATCTATACTAACCTCGACCAGCTTGCACATTCAAAATTATTTTTATCTGCATCTAGCTCTGAAAAAATATTTGGGCTTGGGCTTGTAGCAGTGTGTGGGACTGGTTCTATTAGTCCATCTATACTAACCTCCACTAGGTTGCAAATTCAATATAATTTTTTTCTGCATCTAGCTCTGAAAAAATATTTCGGCTTGTAGCAGTGTGTGGGACTTGTTCTATTAGTCCATCTATACTAACCTCCACCAGGTTGCAAATTCAAAATAATTTTTATCTGCATCTAGTTCTGAAAAAATATTTAGGCTTGTAGCAGTGTGTGGGACTTGTTCTATTAGTCCATCTATACTAACCTCCACCTGGTTCCAAATTCAATATAATTTTTTTCTTCATCTATCTGTGAAAAAATATTTCAGCTTGTAGCAGTGTGTAGGACTTGTTCTATTAGTCCATCTATACTAACCTCCACCAGCTTGCAAATTCAAAATTATTTTTATCTGCATCTAGCTCTGAAAAAATATTTCGGCTGGTAGCAGTGTGTGGGACTTGTTCTATTAGTCCATCTATACTAACCTCCACCAGGTTGAAAATTCAGTATAATTTTTTTCTACATCAAGCTCTGAAAAAATATTTCGGCTTGTAGCAGTGTGTGGGACTTGTTCTATTAGTCCATCTATACTAAGCTCCACCTGGTTGCAAATTCAATATAATTTTTTTCTTCATCTAGCTCTGAAAAAATATTTCAGCTTGTAGCAGTGTGTAGGACTTGTTCTATTAGTCCATCTATACTAACCTCCACCAGCTTGCAAATTCAAAATTATTTTTATCTGCATCTAGCTCTGAAAAAATATTTCGGCTTGTAGCAGTGTGTGGGACTTGTTCTATTAGGCCATCTATACTAACCTGCACCAGGTTGCAAATTCAAAATAATTTTTATCTGCATCTAGCTCTGAAAAAATATTTCGGCTTGTAGCAGTGTGTGGGACTTGTTGTATTAGTCCATCTATACTAACCTCCACCAGGTTGGAAATTCAAAATAATTTTTATATGCATCTAGCTCTGAAAAAATATTTCGGCTTGTAGCAGTGTGTGGGACTTGTTCTATTAGTCCATCTATACTAACCTCCACCAGCATGCAAATTCAAAATAATTTTTATCTGCATCTAGCTCTGAAAAAATATTTGGGCTTAAGCTTGTAGCAGTGTGTGGGACTGGTTCTATTAGTCCATCTATACTAACCTCTACCAGGTTGGAAATTCAAAATAATTTTTTTCTGCCTCAAGCTCTGAAAAAATATTTCGGCTGGTAGCAGTGTGTGTGATTGTTCTATTAGTCCATCTATACTAACCTCCACCAGGTTGCAAATTCAAAATAATTTTTATCTGCATCTAGCTCTGAAAAAATATTTGGGCTTGGGCTTGTAGCAGTGTGTGGGACTGGTTCTATTAGTCCATCTATACTAACCTCCACCAGGTTGCAAATTCTAAATAATTTTTATCTGCATCTAGCTCTGAAAAGATATTTCGGCTTGTAGCAGTGTGTGGGACTTGTTCTATTAGTCCATCTATACTAACCTCCACAAGGTTGCAAATTCAAAATAATTTTCATCTGCATCTAGCTCTGAAAAATTTTTTTTTCTTGTAGCAGTGTGTGGGACTTGTTCTATTAGTCCATCTATACTAACCTCCACCAGGTTGCAAATTCAATATAATTTTTTTCTGCATCTACCTCTGAAAAAATATTTCGGCTTGTAGCAGTGTGTGGGACTTGTTCTGTTAGTCCATCTATACTAACCTCCACCAGGTTGCAAATTCAAAATAATTTTTATCTGCATCTAGCTCTGAAAAAATATTTCGGCTTGTAACAGTGTGTGGGACTTGTTCTATTAGTCCATCTATACTAACCTCCACCTGGTTGCAAATTCAATATAATTTTTTTCTGCATATAGCTCTGAAAAAATATTTGGGCTTGGGCTTGTAGCAGTGTGTGGGACTGGTTCTATTAGTCCATCTATACTAACCTCCACTAGGTTGCAAATTCAATATAATTTTTTTCTGCATCTAGCTCTGAAAAAATATTTTGGCTTGTAGCAGTGTGTGGGACTTGTACTATTAGTCCATCTATACTAACCTCCACCAGGTTGCAAATTCAAAATAATTTTTATCTGCATCTAGTTCTGAAAAAATATTTCGGCTTGTAGCAGTGTGTGGGACTTGTTCTATTAGTCCATCTATACTAACCTCCACCAGGTTGCAAATTCAATATAATTTTTTTCTGCATCTACCTCTGAAAAATTATTTCGGCTTGTAGCAGTGTGAGGGACATGTTCTATTAGTCCATCTATACAAACCTCCACCAGGTTGCAAATTCAAAATAATTTTTATCTGCATCTAGCTCTGAAAAAATATTTCGGCTTGTAGCAGTGTGTGGGACTTCTTCTATTAGTCCATCTATACTAACCTCCACCTGGTTGCAAGTTCAATATAATTTTTTTCTTCATCTAGCTCTGAAAAAATATTTCAGCTTGTAGCAGTGTGTGGGACTTGTTCTATTAGTCCATCTATACTAACCTCGACCAGCTTGCACATTCAAAATTATTTTTATCTGCATCTAGCTCTGAAAAAATATTTTGGCTTGTAGCAGTGTGTGGGACTTGTTCTATTAGGCCTTCTATACTAACCTCCACAAGGTTGCAAATTCAAAATAATTTTTATCTGCATCTAGCTCTGAAAAAATATTACGGCTTGTAGCACTGTGTGGGACTTGTTGTATTAGTCCATCTATACTAACCTCCACCAGGTTGGAAATTCAAAATAATTTTTATCTGCATCTACCTCTGAAAAAATATATCGGCTTGTAGCAGTGTGTGGGACTTGTTCTGTTAGTCCATCTATACTAACCTCCACCAGGTTGCAAATTCAATATAATTTTTTTCTGCATCTAGCTCTGAAAAAATATTTGGGCTTGGGCTTGTAGCTGTGTGTGGGACTGGTTCTATTAGTCCATCTATACTAACCTCCACTAGGTTGCAAATTCAATATAATTTTTTTCTGCATCTAGCTCTGAAAAAATATTTCGGCTTGTAGCAGTGTGTGGGACTTGTTCTATTAGTCCATCTATACTAACCTCCACCAGGTTGCAAATTCAAAATAATTTTTATCTGCATCTAGTTCTGAAAAAATATTTAGGCTTGTAGCAGTGTGTGGGACTTGTTCTATTAGTCCATCTATACTAACCTCCACCTGGTTCCAAATTCAATATAATTTTTTTCATCTATCTCTGAAAAAATATTTCAGCTTGTAGCAGTGTGTAGGACTTGTTCTATTAGTCCATCTATACTAACCTCCACCAGCTTGCAAATTCAAAATTATTTTTATCTGCATCTAGCTCTGAAAAAATATTTCGGCTGGTAGCAGTGTGTGGGACTTGATCTATTAGTCCATCTATACTAACCTCCACCAGGTTGGATATTCAAAATAATTTGTATCTGCATCTAGCTCTGAAAAAATATTTAGGCTTGTAGCAGTGTGTGGGACTTGTTCTATTAGGCCATCTATACTAACCTCCACCAGGTTGCAAATTCAAAATAATTTTTATCTGCATCTAGCTCTGAAATAATATTTCGGCTTGTAGCAGTGTGTGGGACTTGTTCTATTAGTCCGTCTATACTAACCTCCACCAGGTTGCAAATTCAATATCATTTTTTTCTGCATCTAGCTCTGAAAAAATATTTCGGCTTGTAGAAGTGTGGGGGACTTGTTCTCTTAGTCCATCTATACTAACCTCCACCAGGTTGCAAATTCAAAATAATTTTTATCTGCATCTAGCTCTGAAAAAATATTTCGGCTTGTAGCAGTGTGTGGGACTTGTTCTGTTAGACCATCTATACTAACCTCCACCAGGTTGCAAATTCAATATCATTTTTTTCTGCATCTAGATCTGAAAAAATATTTTGGCTTGCAGCAGTGAGTAGGACTGGTTCTATTAGTCCATCTATACTAACCTCCACAAGGTTGCAAATTCAAAATAATTTTTATCTGCATCTAGCTCTGAAAAAATATTTCGGCTTGTAGCAGTGTGTGGGACTTGTTCTATTAGTCCATCTATACTAACCTCCACCAGGTTGCAAATTCAAAGTAATTTTTATCTGCATCTAGCTCTGAAAAAATATTTTGACTTGCAGCAGAGTGTGGGACTTGTTTTATTAGTCCATCTATACTAACCTCCACCAGGTTGCAAATTCAAAATAATTTTTATCTGCATCTAGCTCTGAAAAAATATTTCAGCTTGTAGCAGTGTGTGGGACTTGTTCTATTAGTCCATCTATACTAACCTCCACCAGGTTGCAAATTCAAAGTAATTTTTATCTGCATCTAGCTCTGAAAAAATATTTTGACTTGCAGCAGAGTGTGGGACTTGTTTTATTAGTCCATCTATACTAACCTCCACCAGGTTGCAAATTCAAAATAATTTTTATCTGCATCTAGCTCTGAAAAAATATTTCGGCTTGTAGCAGTGTGTGGGACTTGTTCTATTAGTCCATCTATACTAACCTCCACCAGGTTGCAAATTCAAAATAATTTTTATCTGCATCTAGCTCTGAAAAAATATTTTGACTTGCAGCAGAGTGTGGGACTTGTTTTATTAGTCCATCTATACTAACCTCCACCAGGTTGCAAATTCAAAATAATTTTTATCTGCATATAGCTCTGAAAAAATATTTCGGCTTGTAGCAGTGTGTGGGACTTGTTCTATTAGTCCATCTATACTAACCTCCACCAGGTTGCAAATTCAAAATAATTTTTATCTGCATCTAGCTCTGAAAAAATAATTCGGCTTGTAGCAGTGTGTGGGACTTGTTCTATTAGTCCATCTATACTAACCTCCCCCAGGTTGCAAATTCAATATAATTTTTTTCTGCATCTAGGTCTGAAAAAATATATCGGCTTGTAGCAGTGTGTGGGACTTGTTCTATTAGTCCATCTATACTAACCTCCACCAGGTTGGAAATTCAAAATAATTTTTATCTGCATCTAGCTCTGAAAAAACATTTCGGCTTGTAGCAGTGTGTGGGACTTGTTCTATTATTCCATCTATACTAACCTCCACCAGGTTGCAAATTCAAAATAATTTTTATCTGCATCTAGCTCTGAAAAAATATTTCGGCTTGTAGCTGTGTGTTGGACTTGTTCTATTAGTCCATCAATACTAACCTTCACCAGGTTGCAAATTCAATATAATTTTTTTCTGCATCTAGCTCTGAAAAAATATTTTGGCTTGCAGCAGTGAGTAGGACTTTTTCTATTAGTCCATCTATACTAACCTCCACAAGGTTGCAAATTCAAAATAATTTTTATCTGCATCTAGCTCTGAAAAAATATTTCGGCTTGTAGCAGTGTGTGGGACTTGTTCTATTAGTCCATCTATACTAACCTCCACCAGGTTGCAAATTCAAAATAATATTTATCTGCATCTATCTCTGAAAAAATATTTCGACTTGCAGCAGAGTGTGGGACTTGTTCTATTAGTCCATCTATACTAACCTCCACCAGGTTGCATATTCAAAATAATTTTTATCTGCATTTAGCTCTGAAAAAATATTTCGGCTTGTAGCAGTGTGTGGGACTTGTTCTATTAGTCCATCTATACTAACCTCCACCAGGTTGCAAATTCAAAATAAATTTTATCTGCATCTAGCTCTGAAAAAATAATTCGGCTTGTAGCAGTGTGTGGGACTTGTTCTATTAGTCCATCTATACTAACCTCCACCAGGTTGCAAATTCAATATAATTTTTTTCTGCATCTAGCTGTGAAAAAATATATCGGCTTGTAGCAGTGTGTGGGAATTGTTCTATTAGTCCATCTATACTAACCTCCACAAGGTTGGAAATTCAAAATAATTTTTATCTGCATCTAGCTCTGAAAAAACATTTCGGCTTGTAGCAGTGTGTGGGACTTGTTCTATTAGTCCATCTATACTAACCACCACCAGGTTGGAAATTCAATATAATTTTTTTCTGTATCTAGCTCTGAAAAAATATTTCGGCTTGATTTTTATCTGCATCTAGCTCTGAAAAAATATTTCGGCTTGTAGCAGTGTGTGGGACTTGTTCTATTAGTCCATCTATACTAACCTCCACCAGGTTGGAAATTCAAAATAATTTTTATCTGCATCTAGCTCTGAAAAAATATTTGGGCTTGGGCTTGTAGAAGTGTGTGGGACTCTTTCTATTAGTCCATCTATACAAACCTCCACCAGGTTGCAAATTCAATATAATTTTTTTCTGCATCTAGCTCTGAAAAAATATTTCGGCTTGTAGCAGTGTGTGGGACTTGTTCTATTAGTCCATCTATACTAACCTCCACCAGGTTGCAAATTCAAAGTAATTTTTATCTGCATCTAGCTCTGAAAAAATATTTTGACTTGCAGCAGAGTGTGGGACTTGTTTTATTAGTCCATCTATACTAACCTCCACCAGGTTGCAAATTCAAAATAATTTTTATCTGCATCTAGCTCTGAAAAAATATTTCGGCTTGTAGCAGTGTGTGGGACTTGTTCTATTAGTCCATCTATACTAACCTCCACCAGGTTGCAAATTCAAAGTAATTTTTATCTGCATCTAGCTCTGAAAAAATATTTTGACTTGCAGCAGAGTGTGGGACTTGTTTTATTAGTCCAACTATACTAACCTCCACCAGGTTGCAAATTCAAAATAATTTTTATCTGCATCTAGCTCTGAAAAAATATTTCGGCTTGTAGCAGTGTGTGGGACTTGTTCTATTAGTCCATCTATACTAACCTCCACCAGGTTGCAAATTCAAAATAATTTTTATCTGCATCTAGCTCTGAAAAAATAATTCGGCTTGTAGCAGTGTGTGGGACTTGTTCTATTAGTCCATCTATACTAACCTCCCCCAGGTTGCAAATTCAATATAATTTTTTTCTGCATCTAGGTCTGAAAAAATATATCGGCTTGTAGCAGTGTGTGGGACTTGTTGTATTAGTCCATCTATACTAACCTCCACCAGGTTGGAAATTCAAAATAATTTTTATCTGCATCTAGCTCTGAAAAAACATTTCGGCTTGTAGCAGTGTGTGGGACTTGTTCTATTATTCCATCTATACTAACCTCCACCAGGTTGCAAATTCAAAATAATTTTTATCTGCATCTAGCTCTGAAAAAATATTTCGGCTTGTAGCTGTGTGTTGGACTTGTTCTATTAGTCCATCAATACTAACCTTCACCAGGTTGCAAATTCAATATAATTTTTTTCTGCATCTAGCTCTGAAAAAATATTTTGGCTTGCAGCAGTGAGTAGGACTTTTTCTATTAGTCCATCTATACTAACCTCCACAAGGTTGCAAATTCAAAATAATTTTTATCTGCATCTAGCTCTGAAAAAATATTTCGGCTTGTAGCAGTGTGTGGGACTTGTTCTATTAGTCCATCTATACTAACCTCCACCAGGTTGCAAATTCAAAATAATATTTATCTGCATCTATCTCTGAAAAAATATTTCGACTTGCAGCAGAGTGTGGGACTTGTTCTATTAGTCCATCTATACTAACCTCCACCAGGTTGCATATTCAAAATAATTTTTATCTGCATCTAGCTCTGAAAAAATATTTCGGCTTGTAGCAGTGTGTGGGACTTGTTCTATTAGTCCATCTATACTAACCTCCACCAGGTTGCAAATTCAAAATAAATTTTATCTGCATCTAGCTCTGAAAAAATAATTCGGCTTGTAGCAGTGTGTGGGACTTGTTCTATTAGTCCATCTATACTAACCTCCACCAGGTTGCAAATTCAATATAATTTTTTTCTGCATCTAGCTGTGAAAAAATATATCGGCTTGTAGCAGTGTGTGGGACTTGTTCTATTAGTCCATCTATACTAACCTCCACAAGGTTGGAAATTCAAAATAATTTTTATCTGCATCTAGCTCTGAAAAAACATTTCGGCTTGTAGCAGTGTGTGGGACTTGTTCTATTAGTCCATCTATACTAACCTCCACCAGGTTGGAAATTTAATATAATTTTTTTCTGTATCTAGCTCTGAAAAAATATTTCGGCTTGATTTTTATCTGCATCTAGCTCTGAAAAAATATTTCGGCTTGCAGCAGTGTGTGGGACTTGTTCTATTAGTCCATCTATACTAACCTCCACCAGGTTGGAAATTCAACATAATTTTTATCTGCATCTAGCTCGAAAAAATATTTCGGCTTGTAGCAGTGTGTGGGACTTATTCTATTAGTCCATCTATACTAACCTCCACCAGCTTGCAAATTCAAAATAATTTTTATCTGCATCTAGCTCTGAAAAAATATTTGGGCTTGGGCTTGTAGAAGTGTGTGGGACTCTTTCTAATAGTCCATCTATACAAACCTCCACCAGGTTGCAAATTCAATATAATTTTTTTCTGCATCTAGCTCTGAAAAAATATTTCGGCTTGTAGCAGTGTGTGGGACTTGTTCTATTATTCCATCTATACTAACCTCCACCAGGTTGCAAATTCAAAATAATTTTTATCTGCATCTAGCTCTGAAAAAATATTTCGGCTTGTAGCTGTGTGTTGGACTTGTTCTATTAGTCCATCTATACTAAGCTTCACCAGGTTGCAAATTCAATATAATTTTTTTCTGCATCTAGCTCTGAAAAAATATTTCGACTTGCAGCAGAGTGTGGGATTTGTTCTATTAGTCCATCTATACTAACCTCCACCAGGTTGCAAATTGAAAATAATTTTTATCTGCATCTAGCTCTGAAAAAATATTTCGGCTTATAGCAGTGTGTGGGACTTGTTCTATTAGTCCATCTATACTAACCTCCACCAGGTTGCAAATTCAAAATAATTTTTATCTGCATCTAGTTCTGAAAAAATAATTCAGCTTGTAGCAGTGGGTGGGACTTGTTCTATTAGTCCATCTATACTAACCTCCACCAGGTTGCAAATTCAATATAATTTTTTTCTGCATCTAGCTCTGAAAAAATATATCGGCTTGTAGCAGTGTGTGGGACTTATTATATTAGTCCATCTATACTAACTTCCACCAGTTTGCAAATTCAAAATAATTTTTATCTGCATCTAGCTATGAAAAAATATTTGGGCTTGGGCTTGTAGCAGTGTGTGGGACTCTTTCTATTAGTCCATCTACACTAACCTCCACCAGGTTGCAAATTCAATATAATTTTTTACTGCATCTAGCTCTGAAAAAATATTTCGGCTTGTAGCAGTGTGTGGGACTTGTTCTATTATTCCATCTATACTAACCTCCACCAGTTTGCAAATTCAATATAATTTTTTTCTGCATCTAGCTCTGAAAAAATATATCGGCTTGTTTCAGTGTGTGGGACTTGTTCTATTAGTCCATCTATACTAACCTCCACCAGGTTGGAAATTCAAAATAATTGTTATCTGCATCTAGCTCTGAAAAACATTTCGGCTTGTAGCAGTGTGTGGGACTTGTTCTATTACTCGATCTATACTAACCTCCACCAGGTTGGAAATTCAATATAATTTTTTTCTGCATCTAGCTTTGAAACAATATTTCGGCTTGATTTTTATCTGCATCTAGCTCTGAAAAAATATTTCGGCTTGTAGCAGTGTGTGGGACTTGTTCTATTAGTCCATCTATACTAACCTCCACCAGGTTGCAAATTCAAAATAATTTTTATCTGCATCTAGCTCTGAAAAAATATTTCGGCTTGTAGCAGTGTGTGGGACTTGTTCTATTAGTCCATCTATACTAACCTCCACCAGGTTGAAAATTCAATATAATTTTTTTCTGCATCAAGCTCTGAAAAAATATTTCGGATTGTAGCAGTGTGTGGGACTTGATCTATTATTCCATCTATACTAAACTCCACCAGGTTGGATATTCAAAATAATTTGTATCTGCATCTAGCTCTGAAAAAATATTTAGGCTTGTAGCAGTGTGTGGGACTTGTTCTATTAGGCCATCTATACTAACCTCCACCAGGTTGCAAATTCAAAATAATTTTTATCTGCATCTAGCTCTGAAAAAATATTTCGGCTTGTAGCTGTGTGTTGGACTTGTTCTATTAGTCCATCTATACTAACCTTCACCAGGTTGCAAATTCAATATAATTTTTTTCTGCATCTAGCTCTGAAAAAATATTTTGGCTTGCAGCAGTGAGTAGGACTTGTTCTATTAGTCCATCTATACTAACCTCCACCAGGTTGGAAATTCAATATAATTTTTTTCTGCATCTAGCTCTGAAAAAATATTTCGGCTTAATTTTTTTCTGCATCTAGCTCGGAAAAAATATTTCGGCTTGTAGCACTGTGTGGGACTTATTCTATTAGTCCATCTATACTAACCTCCACCAGCTTGCAAATTCAAAATAATTTTTATCTGCATCTAGCTCTGAAAAAATATTTGGGCTTGGGCTTGTAGCAGTGTGTGGGACTCTTTCTATTAGTCCATCTATACTGACCTCCACCAGGTTGCAAATTCAATATAATTTTTTTCTGCATCTAGCTCTGAAAAAATATTTCGGCTTGTAGCAGTGTGTGGGACTTGTTCTATTATTCCATCTATACTAACCTCCACCAGGTTGCAAATTCAAAATAATTTTTATCTGCATCTAGCTCTGAAAAAATATTTCGGCTTGTAGCTGTGTGTTGTACTTGTTCTATTAGTCCATCTATACTAACCTTCACCAGGTTGCAAATTCAATATAATTTTTTTCTGCATCTAGCTCTGAAAAAATATTTTGACTTGCAGCAGAGTGTGGGATTTGTTCTATTAGTCCATCTATACTAACCTCCATCAGGTTGCAAATTCAAAATAATTTTTATCTGCATCTAGCTCTGAAAAAATATTTCGGCTTGTAGCAGTGTTTGGGACTTGTTCTATTAGTCCATCTATACTATTCTCCACCAGGTTGCAAATTCAAAATAATTTTTATCTGCATCTAGTTCTGAAAAAATAATTCGGCTTGTAGCAGTGTGTGGGACTTGTTCTATTAGTCCATCTATACTAACCTCCACCAGGTTGGAAATTCAAAATAATTTTTATCTGCATCTATCTCGGAAAAAATATTTCGGCTTGTAGCAGTGTGTGGGACTTGTTCTGTTAGTCCATCTATACTAATCTCCACCAGATTGCAAATTCAAAATAATTTTTATCTGCATCTAGCTATGAAAAAATATTTGGGCTTGGGCTTGTAGCAGTGTGTGGGACTCTTTCTATTAGTCCATCTATACTAACCTCCACCAGGTTGCAAATTCAATATAATTTTTTTATGCATCTAGCTCTGAAAAAATATTTCGGCTTGTAGCAGTGTGTGGGACTTGTTCTATTAGTCCATCTATACTAACCTCCACCAGGTTGCAAATTCAAAATAATTTTTATCTGCATCTAGTTCTGAAAAAATAATTCGGCTTGTAGCAGTGTGTGGGACTTGTTCTATTAGTCCATCTATACTAACCTCCACCAGGTTGCAAATTCAATATAATTTTTTTCTGCATCTAGCTCTGAAAAAATATATCGGCTTGTAGCAGTGTGTGGGATTTGTTCTATTAGTCCATCTATACTAACCTCCACCAGCTTGCAAATTCAAAATAATTTTTATGTGCATCTAGCTCTGAAAAAATATTTGGGCTTGGGCTTGTAGCAGTGTGTGGGACTCTTTCTATTAGTATATCTATACTAACCTCCACCAGGTTGCAAATTCAATATAATTTTTTTCTGCATCTAGCTCTGAAAAAATATTTCGGCTTGTAGCAGTGTGTGGGACTTGTTCTATTATTCCATCTATACTAACCTCCACCAGGTTGCAAATTCAAAATAAATTTATCTGCATTTAGCTCTGAAAAAATATTTCGGCTTGTAGCTGTGTGTTGGACTTGTTCTATTAGTCCATCTATACTAACCTTCAACAGGTTGCAAATTCAATATAATTTTTTTCTGCATCTAGCTCTGAAAAAATATTTTGTCTTGATTTTTATCTGCATCTAGCTCTGAAAAAATATTTTTGCTTGTAGAAGTGTGTGGGACTTGTTCTATTAGTCAATCTATAGTAACCTCCACCAGGTTGCAAATTCAAAATAATTTTTATCTGCATCTAGCTCTTAAAAAATATTTCGGCTTGTAGCAGTTTGTGCGACTTGTTCTATTAGTCCATCTATACTAACCTCCACCAGGTTGAAAATTGAAAATAATTTTTATCTGCATCTAGCTCTGAAAAAATATTTGTGCTTGGGATTGTAGCAGTGTGTGGGACTTGTTCTATTAGTCCATCTATACTAACCTCCACCAGGTTGCAAATTCAAAATAATTTTTATCCGCATCTAGCTCTGAAAAAATTTTTCGGCTTGTAGCTGTGTGTTGGACTTGTTCTATTAGTCCATCTATACTAACCTCTACCAGGTTGCAAATTCAAAATAATTGTTATCTGCATCTAGCTCTGAAAAAATATTTCGACTTGTAGCAGTGTGTGGGACTTGTTCTATTAGTCCATCTATACTAATCTCCACCAGGTTGGAAATTCAATATAATTTTTTTCTGCATCTAGCTTTGAAAAAATATTTCGGCTTGATTTTTATCTGCATCTAGCTCTGAAAAAATATTTCGGCTTGTAGCAGTGTGTGGGACTTGTTCTATTAGTCCATCTATACTAACCTCCACCAGTTTGGAAATTCAAAATAATTTTTATCTGCATCTAGCTCGGAAAAAATATTTCGGCTTGTAGCAGTGTGTGGGACTTATTCTATTAGTCCATCTATACTAACCTCCACCAGCTTGCAAATTCAAAATAATTTTTATCTGCATCTAGCTCTGAAAAAATATTTGGGCTTGGGCTTGTAGCAGTGTGTGGGACTCTTTCTATTAGTGCATCTATACTAACCTCCACCAGGTTGCAAATTCAATATAATTTTTTTCTGCATCTAGCTCTGAAAAAATATTTCGGCTTGAAGCAGTGTGTGGGACTTGTTCTATTATTCCATCTATACTAACCTCCACCAGGTTGCAAATTCAAAATAATTTTTATCTGCATCTAGCTCTGAAAAAATATTTCAGCTTGTAGCTGTGTGTTGGACTTGTTCTATTAGTCCATCTATACTAACCTTCACCTGGTTGCAAATTCAATATAATTTTTTTCTGCATCTAGCTCTGAAAAAATATTTCGAATTGCAGCAGAGTGTGGGATTTGTTCTATTAGTCCATCTATACTAACCTCCACCAGGTTGCAAATTCAAGATAATTTTTATCTGCATCTAGCTCTGAATAAATATTTCGGCTTGTAGCAGTGTGTGGGACTTGTTCTATTAGTCCATCTATACTAACCTCCACCAGGTTGCAAATTCAAAATAATTTTTATCTGCATCTAGTTCTGAAAAAATAATTCAGCTTGTAGCAGTGTGTGGGACTTGTTCTATTATTCCATCTATACTAACCTCCACCAGGTTGCAAATTCAATATAATTTTTTTCTGCATCTAGCTCTGAAAAAATATATCGGCTTGTAGCAGTGTGTGGGACTTGTTCTATTTGTCCATCTATACTAACCTTCACCAGGTTGCAAATTCAATATAATTTTTTCTGCATCTAGCTCTGAAAAAATATTTTGTCTTGATTTTTATCTGCATCTAGCTCTGAAAAAATATTTTTGCATGTAGCAGTGTGTGGGACTTGTTCTATTAGTCAATCTACTTTAACCTCCACCAGGTTGCAAATTCAAAATAATTTTTAGCTGCATCTAGCTCTGAAAAAATATTTCGGCTTGTAGCAGTGTGTGGGACTTGTTCTATTAGTCCATCTATACTAACCTCCACCAGGTTGCAAATTGAAAATAATTTTTATCTGCATCTAGCTCTGAAAAAATATTTTGGCTTGTAGCAGTGGGTGGGACTTGTTCTATTAGTCCATCTATACTAACCTCCACCAGGTTGCAAATTCAAAACAATTTTTATCTGCATCTAGCTCTGAAAAAATATTTGTGCTTGGGATTGTAGCAGTGTGTGGGACTTGTTCTATTAGTCCATCTATACTAACCTCCACCAGGTTGCAAATTCAAAATAATTTTTATCCGCATCTAGCTCTGAAAAAATATTTCGGCTTGTAGCTGTGTGTTGGACTTGTTCTATTAGTCCATCTATACTAACCTCCACCAGGTTGCAAATTCAAAATAATTTTTATCTGCATCTAGCTCTGAAAAAATATTTCGACTTGTAGCAGAGTGTGGGACTTGTTCTATTAGTCCATCTATACTAACCTCCACCATGTTGCAAATTCAAAATAATTTTTATCTGCATCCAGCTCTGAAAAAATATTTCGGCTTGTAGCAGTGTGTGGGACTTGTTCTATTAGTCCATCTATACTATCCTCTAACAGGTTGCAAATTCAAAATAATTTTTATCTGCATCTAGCTCTGAAAAAATATTTCGGCTTGTAGCAGTGTGTGGAACTTGTTCTATTACTCCATCTATACTAACCTCCACCAGGATGCAAATTCAATATAATTTTTTCTGCATCTAGCTCTGAAAAAATATATCGGCTTGTAGCAGTGTGTGGGACTTGTTCTATTAGTCCATCTATACTAAACTCCACCAGGTTGTAAATTTAATATAATTTATTTCTGCATCTAGCTCTGAAAAAATATTTCATCTTGATTTTTATCTGCATCTAGCTCTGGAAAAATATTTTGGCTTGTAGCAGTGTGTGGGACTTGTTCTCCTAGTCCATCTATACTAACCTCCACCAGGTTGCAAATTCAAAATAATTTTTATCTGCATCTAGCTCTGAAAAAATATTTCGGCTTGTAGCAGTGTGTGGGACTTGTTCTATTAGTCCATCTATACTAACCTCCACCAGGTAGCAAATTGAAAATAATTTTTATCTGCATCTAGCACTGAAAAAATATTTTGGCTTGTAGCAGTGGGTGGGACTTATTCTATTAGTCCATCTATACTAACCTCCACCAGCTTGCAAATTCAAAATAATTTTTATCTGCATCTAGCTCTGAAAAAATATTTGGGCTTGGGCTTGTAGCAGTGTGTGGGACTTGTTCTATTAGTCCATCTATACTAACCTCCACCAGGCTGCAAATTCAATATAATTTTTTTCTGCATCTAGCTCTGAAAAAATATTTCGGCTTGTAGCATTGTATGGGACTTGTTCTATTAGTCCATCTATACTAACCTCCACCAGGTTGCAAATTCAAAATAATTTTTATCTGCATATAGCTCTGAAAAAACATTTTGGCTTGTAGCAGTGTGTGGAACTTTTTCTATTAGTCCATCTATACTAACCTCCACCAGGTTGCAAATTCAATATAATTTGTTTCTGCATCTAGCTCTGAAAAAATATTTCAGCTTGATTTTTATCTGCATCTAGTTCTGAAAAAATATTTTGGCTTGTAGCAGTGTGTGGGACTTGTTCTGTTAGTCCATCTATACTAACCTCCACCAGGTTGCAAATTCAAAATAATTTTTAGCTGCATCTTGCTCTGAAAAAATATTTCGGCTTGTAGCAGTGTGTGGGACTTGTTCTATTAGTCCATCTATACTAACCTCCACCAGGTTGCAAATTCCAAATAATTTTTATCTGCATCTAGCTCTGAAAAAATATTTTGTCTTGTAGCAGTGTGTGGGACTTATTCTATTAGTCCATCTATACTAACCTCCACCAGCTTGCAAATTCAAAATAATTTTTATCTGCATCTAGCTCTGAAAAAATATTTGGGCTTGGGCTTGTAGCAGTTTGTGGGACTTGTTCTATTAGTCCATCTATACTAACCTCCACCAGGTTGCAAATTCAATATAATCTTTTTCTGCATCTAGCTCTGAAAAAATATTTTGTCTTGATTTTTATCTGCATCTAGCTCTGAAAAAATATTTTTGCATGTAGCAGTGTGTGGGACTTGTTCTATTAGTCAATCTACTTTAACCTCCACCAGGTTGCAAATTCAAAATAATTTTTAGCTGCATCTAGCTCTGAAAAAATATTTCGGCTTGTAGCAGTGTGTGGGACTTGTTCTATTAGTCCATCTATACTAACCTCCACCAGGTTGCAAATTGAAAATAATTTTTATCTGCATCTAGCTCTGAAAAAATATTTTGGCTTGTAGCAGTGGGTGGGACTTGTTCTATTAGTCCATCTATACTAACCTCCACCAGGTTGCAAATTCAAAACAATTTTTATCTGCATCTAGCTCTGAAAAAATATTTGTGCTTGGGATTGTAGCAGTGTGTGGGACTTGTTCTATTAGTCCATCTATACTAACCTCCACCAGGTTGCAAATTCAAAATAATTTTTATCCGCATCTAGCTCTGAAAAAATATTTCGGCTTGTAGCTGTGTGTTGGACTTGTTCTATTAGTCCATCTATACTAACCTCCACCAGGTTGCAAATTCAAAATAATTTTTATCTGCATCTAGCTCTGAAAAAATATTTCGACTTGTAGCAGAGTGTGGGACTTGTTCTATTAGTCCATCTATACTAACCTCCACCATGTTGCAAATTCAAAATAATTTTTATCTGCATCCAGCTCTGAAAAAATATTTCGGCTTGTAGCAGTGTGTGGGACTTGTTCTATTAGTCCATCTATACTATCCTCTAACAGGTTGCAAATTCAAAATAATTTTTATCTGCATCTAGCTCTGAAAAAATATTTCGGCTTGTAGCAGTGTGTGGAACTTGTTCTATTACTCCATCTATACTAACCTCCACCAGGATGCAAATTCAATATAATTTTTTCTGCATCTAGCTCTGAAAAAATATATCGGCTTGTAGCAGTGTGTGGGACTTGTTCTATTAGTCCATCTATACTAAACTCCACCAGGTTGTAAATTTAATATAATTTATTTCTGCATCTAGCTCTGAAAAAATATTTCATCTTGATTTTTATCTGCATCTAGCTCTGGAAAAATATTTTGGCTTGTAGCAGTGTGTGGGACTTGTTCTCCTAGTCCATCTATACTAACCTCCACCAGGTTGCAAATTCAAAATAATTTTTATCTGCATCTAGCTCTGAAAAAATATTTCGGCTTGTAGCAGTGTGTGGGACTTGTTCTATTAGTCCATCTATACTAACCTCCACCAGGTAGCAAATTGAAAATAATTTTTATCTGCATCTAGCACTGAAAAAATATTTTGGCTTGTAGCAGTGGGTGGGACTTATTCTATTAGTCCATCTATACTAACCTCCACCAGCTTGCAAATTCAAAATAATTTTTATCTGCATCTAGCTCTGAAAAAATATTTGGGCTTGGGCTTGTAGCAGTGTGTGGGACTTGTTCTATTAGTCCATCTATACTAACCTCCACCAGGCTGCAAATTCAATATAATTTTTTTCTGCATCTAGCTCTGAAAAAATATTTCGGCTTGTAGCATTGTATGGGACTTGTTCTATTAGTCCATCTATACTAACCTCCACCAGGTTGCAAATTCAAAATAATTTTTATCTGCATATAGCTCTGAAAAAACATTTTGGCTTGTAGCAGTGTGTGGAACTTTTTCTATTAGTCCATCTATACTAACCTCCACCAGGTTGCAAATTCAATATAATTTGTTTCTGCATCTAGCTCTGAAAAAATATTTCAGCTTGATTTTTATCTGCATCTAGTTCTGAAAAAATATTTTGGCTTGTAGCAGTGTGTGGGACTTGTTCTGTTAGTCCATCTATACTAACCTCCACCAGGTTGCAAATTCAAAATAATTTTTAGCTGCATCTTGCTCTGAAAAAATATTTCGGCTTGTAGCAGTGTGTGGGACTTGTTCTATTAGTCCATCTATACTAACCTCCACCAGGTTGCAAATTCCAAATAATTTTTATCTGCATCTAGCTCTGAAAAAATATTTTGTCTTGTAGCAGTGTGTGGGACTTATTCTATTAGTCCATCTATACTAACCTCCACCAGCTTGCAAATTCAAAATAATTTTTATCTGCATCTAGCTCTGAAAAAATATTTGGGCTTGGGCTTGTAGCAGTTTGTGGGACTTGTTCTATTAGTCCATCTATACTAACCTCCACCAGGTTGCAAATTCAATATAATCTTTTTCTGCATCTAGCTCTGAAAAAATATTTCGGCTTGTAGCAGTGTGTGGGACTTGTTCTATTAGTCCATCTATACTAACCTCCACTAGGTTGCAAATTCAATATAATTTTTTTCTGCATCTAGCTCTGAAAAAATATTTTGGCTTGTAGCAGTGTGTAGGATTTGTTCTATTAGTCCATCTATACTAACCTCCACCAGGTTGCAAATTCAAAATAATTTTTATCTGCATCTAGCTCTGAAAAAATATTTCGGCTTGTAGCAGTGTGTGGGACTTGTTCTATTAGTCCATCTATACTAACCTCCACCAGGTTACAAATTCAATATAATTTTTATCTGCATCTAGCTCTGAAAAAATATTTCGGCTTGTAGCAGTGTGTGGGACTTGTTCTATTAGTCCATCTATACTAACCTCCACCAGGTTGCAAATTCAATATAATTTTTAACTGCATCTAGCTCTGAAAAAATATTTTGGCTTGTAGCAGTGGGTGGGACTTGTTCTATTAGTCCATCTATACTAACCTCCACCAGCTTGCAAATTCAAAATAATTTTTATCTGCATCTAGCTCTGAAAAAATATTTGGGCTTGGGATTGTAGCAGTGTGTGGGACTTGTTCTATTATTCCATCTATACTAACCTCCACCAGGTTGCAAATTCAATATAATTTTTTTCTGCATCTAGCTCTGAAAAAATATATCGGCTTGTAGCAGTGTGTGGGACTTGTTCTATTAGTCCATCTATACTAACCTTCACCAGGTTGCAAATTCAATATAATTTTTTTCTGCATCTAGCTCTGAAAAAATATTTTGTCTTGATTTTTATCTGCATCTAGCTCTGAAAAAATATTTTTGCATGTAGCAGTGTGTGGGACTTGTTCTATTAGTCAATCTATAGTAACCTCCACCAGGTTGCAAATTCAAAATAATTTTTAGCTGCATCTAGCTCTGAAAAAATATTTCGGCTTGTAGCAGTGTGTGGGACTTGTTCTATTAGTCCATCTATACTAACCTCCACCAGGTTACAAATTCAATATAATTTTTATCTGCAACTAGCTCTGAAAAAATATTTGGGCTTGGGATTGTAGCAGTGTGTGGGACTTGTTCTATTATTCCATCTATACTAACCTCCACCAGGTTGCAAATTCAATATAATTTTTTTCTGCATCTAGCTCTGAAAAAATATATCGGCTTGTAGCAGTGTGTGGGACTTGTTCTATTAGTCCATCTATACTAACCTTCACCAGGTTGCAAATTCAATATAATTTTTTTCTGCATCTAGCTCTGAAAAAATATTTTGTCTTGATTTTTATCTGCATCTAGCTCTGAAAAAATATTTCGGCTTGTAGCAGTGTGTGGGACTTGTTCTATTAGTCCATCTATACTAACCTCCACCAGGTTGCAAATTGAAAATAATTTTTATCTGCATCTAGCTCTGAAAAAATATTTTGGCTTGTAGCAGTGGGTGGGACTTGTTCTATTAGTCCATCTATACTAACCTCCACCAGGTTGCAAATTCAAAACAATTTTTATCTGCATCTAGCTCTGAAAAAATATTTGTGCTTGGGATTGTAGCAGTGTGTGGGACTTGTTCTATTAGTCCATCTATACTAACCTCCACCAGGTTGCAAATTGAAAATAATTTTTATCTGCATCTAGCTCTGAAAAAATATTTTGGCTTGTAGCAGTGTGTGGGACTTGTTCTATTAGTCCATCTATACTAACCTCCACCAGGTTGCAAATTCCAAATAATTTTTATCTGCATCTAGCTCTGAAAAAATATTTTGGCTTGTAGCAGTGTGTGGGACTTATTCTATTAGTCCATCTATACTAACCTCCACCAGCTTGCAAATTCAAAATAATTTTTATCTGCATCTAGCTCTGAAAAAATATTTGGGCTTGGGCTTGTAGCAGTTTGTGGGACTTGTTCTATTAGTCCATCTATACTAACCTCCACCAGGTTGCAAATTCAATATAATCTTTTTCTACATCTAGCTCTGAAAAAATATTTCGGCTTGTAGCAGTGTGTGGGACTTGTTCTATTAGTCCATCTATACTAACCTCCACCAGGTTGCAAATTCAATATAATTTTTTTCTGCATCTAGCTCTGAAAAAATATTTTGGCTTGTAGCAGTGTGTAGGATTTGTTCTATTAGTCCATCTATACTAACCTCCACCAGGTTGCAAATTCAAAATAATTTTTATCTGCATCTAGCTCTGAAAAAATATTTCGGCTTGTAGCAGTGTGTGGGACTTGTTCTATTAGTCCATCTATACTAACCTCCACCAGGATACAAATTCAATATAATTTTTATCTGCATCTAGCTCTGAAAAAATATTTCGGCTTGTAGCAGTGTGTGGGACTTGTTCTATTAGTCCATCTATACTAACCTCCACCAGGTTGCAAATTCAATATAATTTTTAACTGCATCTAGCTCTGAAAAAATATTTTGGCTTGTAGCAGTGGGTGGGACTTGTTCTATTAGTCCATCTATACTAACCTCCACCAGCTTGCAAATTCAAAATAATTTTTATCTGCATCTAGCTCTGAAAAAATATTTGGGCTTGGGATTGTAGCAGTGTGTGGGACTTGTTCTATTATTCCATCTATACTAACCTCCACCAGGTTGCAAATTCAATATAATTTTTTTCTGCATCTAGCTCTGAAAAAATATATCGGCTTGTAGCAGTGTGTGGGACTTGTTCTATTAGTCCATCTATACTAACCTTCACCAGGTTGCAAATTCAATATAATTTTTTTCTGCATCTAGCTCTGAAAAAATATTTTGTCTTGATTTTTATCTGCATCTAGCTCTGAAAAAATATTTTTGCATGTAGCAGTGTGTGGGACTTGTTCTATTAGTCAATCTATAGTAACCTCCACCAGGTTGCAAATTCAAAATAATTTTTAGCTGCATCTAGCTCTGAAAAAATATTTCGGCTTGTAGCAGTGTGTGGGACTTGTTCTATTAGTCCATCTATACTAACCTCCACCAGGTTGCAAATTGAAAATAATTTTTATCTGCATCTAGCTCTGAAAAAATATTTTGGCTTGTAGCAGTGGGTGGGACTTGTTCTATTAGTCCATCTATACTAACCTCCACCAGGTTGCAAATTCAAAACAATTTTTATCTGCATCTAGCTCTGAAAAAATATTTGTGCTTGGGATTGTAGCAGTGTGTGGGACTTGTTCTATTAGTCCATCTATACTAACCTCCACCAGGTTGCAAATTCAAAATAATTTTTATCCGCATCTAGCTCTGAAAAAATATTTCGGCTTGTAGCTGTGTGTTGGACTTGTTCTATTAGTCCATCTATACTAACCTCCACCAGGTTGCAAATTCAAAATAATTTTTATCTGCATCTAGCTCTGAAAAAATATTTCGACTTGGAGCAGAGTGTGGGACTTGTTCTATTAGTCCATCTATACTAACCTCCACCATGTTGCAAATTCAAAATAATTTTTATCTGCATCTAGCTCTGAAAAAATATTTCGGCTTGTAGCAGTGTGTGGGACTTGTTCTATTAGTCCATCTATACTATCCTCTCCCAGGTTGCAAATTCAAAATAATTTTTATCTGCATCTAGCTCTGAAAAAATATTTCGGCTTGTAGCAGTGTGTGGAACTTGTTCTATTACTCCATCTATACTAACCTCCACCAGGATGCAAATTCAATATAATTTTTTCTGCATCTAGCTCTGAAAAAATATATCGGCTTGTAGCAGTGTGTGGGACTTGTTCTATTAGTCCATCTATACTAAACTCCACCAGGTTGCAAATTCAAAATAATTTTTATCTGCATATAGCTCTGAAAAAACATTTCGGCTTGTAGCAGTGTGTGGAACTTGTTCTATTAGTCCATCTATACTAACCTCCACCAGGTTGTAAATTTAATATAATTTATTTCTGCATCTAGCTCTGAAAAAATATTTCATCTTGATTTTTATCTGCATCTAGCTCTGGAAAAATATTTTGGCTTGTAGCAGTGTGTGGGACTTGTTCTCTTAGTCCATCTATACTAACCTCCACCAGGTTGCAAATTCAAAATAATTTTTATCTGCATCTAGCTCTGAAAAAATATTTCGGCTTGTAGCAGTGTGTGGGACTTGTTCTATTAGTCCATCTATACTAACCTCCACCAGGTAGCAAATTGAAAATAATTTTTATCTGCATCTAGCTCTGAAAAAATATTTTGGCTTGTAGCAGTGAGTGGGACTTGTTCTATTAGTCCATCTATACTAACCTCCACCAGGTTGCAAATTCAAAACAAATTTTACCTGCATCTAGCTCTGAAAAAATATTTGTGCTTGGGATTGTAGCAGTGTGTGGGACTTGTTCTATTAGTCCATCAATACTAACCTCCACCAGGTTGCAAATTCAAAATAATTTTTATCCGCATCTAGCTCTGAAAAAATATTTCGGCTTGTAGCTGTGTGTTGGACTTGTTCTATTAGTCCATCTATACTAACCTCCACCAGGTTGCAAATTCAAAATAATTTTTATCTGCATCTAGCTCTGAAAAAATATTTCGACTTGTAGCAGAGTGTGGGACTTGTTCTATTAGTCCATCTATACTAACCTCCACCAGGTTGCAAATTCAAAATAATTTTTATCTGCATCTAGCTCTGAAAAAATATTTCGGCTTGTTCCAGTGTGTGGGACTTGTTCTATTAGTCCATCTATACTATCCTCCACCAGGTTGCAAATTCAAAATAATTTTTATCTGCAACTAGCTCTGAAAAAATATTTCGGCTTGTAGCAGTGTGTGGAACTTGTTCTGTTACTCCATCTATACTAACCTCCACCAGGATGCAAATTCAATATAATTTTTTCTGCATCTAGCTCTGAAAAAATATATCGGCTTGTAGCAGTGTGTGGGACTTGTTCTATTAGTCCATCTATACTAACCTCCACCAGGTTGCAAATTCAAAATAATTTTTATCTGCATATAGCTCTGAAAAAACATTTCGGCTTGTAGCAGTGTGTGGAACTTGTTCTATTAGTCCATCTATACTAACCTCCACCAGGTTGTAAATTTAATATAATTTATTTCTGCATCTAGCTCTGAAAAAATATTTCATCTTGATTTTTATCTGCATCTAGCTCTGAAAAAATATTTTGGCTTGTAGCAGTGTGTGGGACTTGTTCTCTTAGTCCATCTATACTAACCTCCACCAGGTTGCAAATTCAAAATAATTTTTATCTGCATCTAGCTCTGAAAAAATATTTCAGCTTGTAGCAGTGTGTGGGACTTGTTCTATTAGTCCATCTATACTAACCTCCACCAGGTAGCAAATTGAAAATAATTTTTATCTGCATCTAGCTCTGAAAAAATATTTTGGCTTGTAGCAGTGGGTGGGACTAATTCTATTAGTCCATCTATACTAACCTCCACCAGCTTGCAAATTCAAAATAATTTTTATCTGCATCTAGCTCTGAAAAAATATTTGGGCTTGGGCTTGTAGCAGTGTGTGGGACTTGTTCTATTAGTCCATCTATACTAACCTCCACCAGGCTGCAAATTCAATATAATTTTTTTCTGCATCTAGCTCTGAAAAAATATTTCGGCTTGTAGCATTGTATGGGACTTGTTCTATTAGTCCATCTATACTAACCTCCACCAGGTTGCAAATTCAAAATAATTTTTAGCTGCATCTTGCTCTGAAAAAATATTTCGGCTTGTAGCAGTGTGTGGGACTTGTTCTATTAGTCCATCTATACTAACCTCCACCAGGTTGCAAATTCCAAATAATTTTCATCTGCATCTAGCTCTGAAAAAATATTTTGGCTTGTAGCAGTGTGTGGGACTTATTCTATTAGTCCATCTATACTAACCTCCACCAGCTTGCAAATTCAAAATAATTTTTATCTGCATCTAGCTCTGAAAAAATATTTGGGCTTGGGCTTGTAGCAGTTTGTGGGACTTGTTCTATTAGTCCATCTATACTAACCTCCACCAGGTTACAAATTCAATATAATTTTTATCTGCATCTAGCTCTGAAAAAATATTTCGGCTTGTAGCAGTGTGTGGGACTTGTTCTATTAGTCCATCTATACTAACCTCCACCAGGTTGCAAATTCAATATAATTTTTAACTGCATCTAGCTCTAAAAAAATATTTTGGCTTGTAGCAGTGGGTGGGACTTGTTCTATTAGTCCATCTATACTAACCTCCACCAGCTTGCAAATTCAAAATAATTTTTATCTGCATCTAGCTCTGAAAAAATATTTGGGCTTGGGATTGTAGCAGTGTGTGGGACTTGTTCTATTAGTCCATATATACTAACCTCCACCAGGTTGCAAATTCAAAATAATTTTTATCTGCATCTAGCTCTGAAAAAATATTTCGGCTTGTAGCAGTGGGTGGGACTTGTTCTATTAGTCCATCTATACTAACCTCCACCAGGATGCAAATTCAATATAATTTTTTTCTGCATCTAGCTCTGAAAAAATATATCGGCTTGCAGCAGTGTGTGGGACTTGTTCTATTAGTCCATCTATACTAACCTCCACCAGGTTGCAAATTCAAAATAATTTTTATCTGCATATAGCTCTGAAAAAACATTTCGGCTTGCAGCAGTGTGTGGAACTTGTTCTATTAGTCCATCTATACTAACCTCCACCAGGTTGCAAATTTAATATAATTTGTTTCTGCATCTAGCTCTGAAAAAATAATTCATCTTGATTTTTATCTGCATCTAGCTCTGAAAAAATATTTTGGCTTGTAGCAGTGTGTGGGACTTGTTCAATTAGTCCATCTATACTAACCTCCACCAGGTTGCAAATTCAAAATAATTTTTATCTGCATCTAGCTCTGAAAAAATATTTCGACTTGTAGCAGTGTGTGGGACTTGTTCTATTAGTCCATCTATACTAACCTCCACAAGGTTGCAAATTCAATATAATTTTTTTCTGCATCTAGCTCTGAAAACATATTTCGGCTTGTGGCATTGTTTGGGACTTGTTCTATTAGTCCATCTATACTAACCTCCACCAGGTTGCAAATACAAAATAATTTTTATCTGCATATAGCTCTGAAAAAACATTTCGGCTTGTAGCAGTGTGTGGAACTTGTTCTATTAGTCCATTTATACCAACCTCCACCAGGTTGCAAATTCAATATAATTTGTTTCTGCATCTAGCTCTGAAAAAATATTTTGGCTTGTAGCAGTGTGTGGGACTTGTTCTATTAGTCCATCTATACTAACCTCCACCAGGTTGCAAATTCAAAATAATTTTCATCTGCATCTAGCTCTGAAAAAATATTTTGGCTTGTAGCAGTGTGTGGGACTTATTCTATTAGTCCATCTATACTAACCTCCACCAGCTTGCAAATTCAAAATAATTTTTATCTGCATCTAGCTCTGAAAAAATATTTGGGCTTGGGCTTGTGTAACGGGTCTGGGAGGCGGATCCTCTGAGCAACTATACAAGGGGGTGGTCCTTGTAAGGAAGCGGGTGGCTCCCAGGGAAGACAGGCAGGTAGTCACGGCAAGTGACAGGGACAGTCTCTGGGTAGAAGGGCAGGTAGTCGCGGCAAGTGACAGGGACAGTCTCTGGGTAGAAGGGCAGTTAGTCACGGCAAGTGACAGGGACAGTCTCTGGGTAGAAGGACGGGTACTCACGGCAAGTGACAGGGACAGTCTCTGGGTAGAAGGACAGCAGGCAGGTGGCTGGTGAGCGCTCCCAGGTGAGCAGGCGAGAGTCTTTGGACAGGTAGGTGGTCACGGCAAGTGACGGCAGAGCCTCCAGGTAGGCTAGCAGGCAGGTAGCAGGTGAGTGCTCCCAGGTAACCAGGCAAGAGTCTCTGGACAGGCAGGTGGTCACGGCAAGTGACGGCGGAGCCTCCAGGTAGGCTAGCAGGCAGGTAGCAGGTGAGTGCTCCCAGGTGAACAGGCAAGAGTCTCTGGACAGGCAGGTGGTCACGGCAAGTGACGGCGGAGCCCCCAGGTAGGCTAGCAGGCAGGTAGCAGGTGAGCGCTCCCAGGTGAGCAGGCAAGAGTCTCTGGACAGGCAGGTGGTCACGGCAAGTGACGACGGAGCCTCCAGGTAGGCTAGCAGGCAGGTAGCAGGTGAGCGCTCCCAGGTGAGCGGGCAGGCTGGTCCATAGACAGACTGACAGGTGTCGGAAGGCAGACCGTCGGACCGCAGGCTTGCAAGCAGGTAAACGGATATCAGGCAGGAATCAAGCAGAAATCTGGCAGGTGACTGGCAGGTAACTGGTAACGGGACCTGGGGCTGAAGCAGTGAACGCTTTGCAACAACATTGCTCGGGCACCTCCATTTTGGAGGAGGTGCCTTATATATGGTGAAGTCCTCCGGCCATTGGCCGGGGACTCCTTAGGACGGCGCGCGCGGCCACTTTAAGAGAGGGGGAGCGCGCGCGCGCCCTAAGCACCGTGGCCGGGAAGCAGCGCATGCTGCCAGCAGAGCGGGAAGAAGACGCCGGGCTCAGAGGGGAGAGGTGAGGGGAACAGCGTCCCTGCCTAGCAGGAGGCAGGGACGCCGACGCTACAGTACCCCCCCTTTAGGCCCCCCCTTTTTTAGGCCAGAGAGAAATTTATCAAGGATGAGAGGGGCATGGATGTTCTCCCGGGGCTCCCACGTTCTCTCCTCAGGACCAAATCCCTTCCAATCTACCAGAAAAAAGGTTTTTCCTCTTACCCTTTTGGTGGCCAGAATGTTCTCTACCTCAAACTCGTTCTCAGTGGAAACCGGAGCAGGAGGCGTACCTGTAGACTTGGAAAAAGAGTTAAGTACCACGGGTTTGAGGAGAGATACATGGAAGGAGTTAGGGATCCGCAAGTTGGCCGGGAGTTTTAATTTATAGGCCACCGGGTTGATCTGTTTGATAACTTCCAGTGGGCCGATGAACCGAGGCCCTAACTTGTAGGAGGGAATCTTGAGCCGGACATATTTGGACGAGAGCCAGACTTTATCTCCAGGACAGAATTGTGGAGGATCCAGGCATTTCTTGTCAGCGTGTTTTTTCATCCATTCGGACGACTGAAGGAGTGCGGATCGGGTACTCTCCCAAATGGAGGAGAATTCGCGAACGAGAGATTCCGCAGCCGGATTGTCCAACAAGGTGGAGACGGGAAATGGGATCCGAGGATGCTGACCGAAGACTACAAAAAACGGGGATTTGGAGGAAGATTCGCTCTCGTGATTATTGTAAGAGAACTCGGCCCATGGTAGGAGATCCACCCAGTCCGAATGGTGGGCATTAACGAAGTGCCGGAGGTAACTGGTCAGGTTCTTATTGATCCGCTCCACTTGACCATTGGACTGTGGATGGTAAGCGGAGGAGAAGTCCAGAGTGACGTCAAACAACTTACATGTGGCTCTCCAGAAGCGTGAGGTGAACTGAACCCCACGATCTGACACGATGTGCAGGGGCAGGCCATGGAGACGGAAGATGTGGCGGATAGAGTCTTTAGCCAGTTCGGGTGCAGACGGGAGACCCGGCAGGGGAATGAAGTGCGCCATCTTGGAGAAGTGATCAGCGACCACCCAAATGACCGTACAACCGGCAGAGACTGGAAGATCCGTTATAAAGTCCATAGCAATATGCTGCCACAGGGCAGCAGGTACTGGAAGAGGAAGAAGGCGACCGGCTGGCAGGTGTCTCGGAACTTTGTTGCGGGCACAGGACACACAGGCAGAAACAAAGTCTATTACATCCTTGTGCAGGGTAGGCCACGAGTAATGCCGGGTAATGAGCTGGAGGGTCTTTTTCTGACCGGCGTGGCCAGCTAGCTTAGACGAATGACCCCAGTGTAGGACCTTCTTCCGATCAGGTACAGTTACAAACGTCTTACCGGGAGGGAGACGATTTAGATTCACAGGAGACACTTGCATTACTCTGGCGGGATCAATGATGTGCTTAGGTTCCTCCTCTAGTTCAGACACCAGGAAGGATCGGGACAAGGCGTCAGCTTTGATGTTTTTGTCTGCCGGGCGAAAATGAAGAGCAAAATCAAAACGGGCAAAAAACAAGGACCACCGGGCTTGGCGCGGGTTAAGTCTCTGGGCGCTCTGAAGGTAAGCCAAGTTCTTGTGGTCCGTGTAAATTATTACCAGGTGAAGAGCCCCCTCGAGCAGGTAACGCCACTCCTCCAGTGCCAGCTTAATGGCTAACAATTCACGGTCTCCAATAGAATAGTTGCACTCAGAAGAGGAGAAGAGTTTGGAGAAAAAAACGCAGGTTACCATTCTTCCGGAAGATGACTTTTGGGTAAGTACCGCCCCGACTCCGGAGGAGGAAGCGTCAACTTCTAGGAAGAATTGTTTGTTGCCGTCCGGACGATGCAGCACTGGGGCGGAGTAGAAGGCCTGTTTTATGGAAAGAAAGGCCTCCTCAGCTTCGGGCAGACATCTTCTGGGATTAGTACCCTTACGGGTGAGCGTAGAGATAGGGGCAGTCCGGGAAGAGAAGTGCGGTATGAAGAGGCGGTAATAGTTGGCGAAGCCCAGGAACCGCTGAATAGCCTTCAACCCCTCTGGTCGGGGCCACTTCTGGATGGCAGACAGCTTCTCAGGATCCATTTGTAGGCCGGTCTGGGAGATTATGTAGCCCAGAAATGGAAGAGAGGTCTGCTCAAAGATGCACTTCTCATATTTAGCGTAAAGGTGGTTCTGCCTGAGCCTGAGCAGGACCTGACGAACATCCCTCCGGTGAGTAGGATGGTCCGGAGAGAAGACCAAGATGTAGTCCAGGTACACCACCACGCAGGAGTAGAGAAGGTCACGGAAGATGTCATTGACCAACTCTTGAAAGACGGCAGGAGCGTTACAGAGACCGAAGGGCATTACAAGGTTCTCATAGTGGCCGTCCCGGGTGTTGAATGCCGTCTTCCACTCTTCCCCCTGACGAATACGGACCAGGTTATACGCCCCACGGAGATCCAGTTTGGTGAAGATTCTAGCCCCCCTCAGGCGGTCAAATAATTCAGGAATGAGCGGGAGGGGGTATTTATTCTTCACTGTAATCTGGTTAAGGCCTCTATAATCTATACATGGACGGAGTGAGCCGTCCTTCTTTTTGACGAAGAAGAAGCCTGCTCCCGCCGGGGAGGTAGATTTCCGGATAAATCCCCGGGCCAGATTCTCCTCAATATAGTCTGACATGGACCGGGTCTCCGCTGTGGACAAAGGGTAGATACGCCCACGGGGAGGAGTAGAGCCGGGTATCAGGTCGATTGGACAATCGCATGGTCTATGAGGGGGTAATGTCTCTGCTTCTTTTTTATTGAAGACATCCGCATAAGACCAATAGGGAACCGGTAGACCGGGTAGACTGACTGGGGTAGGAGAAGGACGAGCAGGATGAACGGGAACTAGACAAGTCCTATGGCAGTCCTGTCCCCAGCGAAGGACTTCTCCGGTCTGCCAGTCAAGCACGGGTGCATGTTTCTGGAGCCAAGGTAGGCCTAACAAGAGTGCGTGAGAGAGTCCAGGCAGAACATGAAAGGAGCAGACAATGTGAACTGAGGTCTAAGATGGCAGACATACAAGAAACAGAGGCATGTTCACACTAGCAAAAAAGAAGCAAGACAAAAATATATCTCATACCCTACCATAATTATATATAAATGTAAAGCAAAGTTGCATAATAAATATAGGGTACTTAGTGAACTATTTTTGATCAAAAAAAGTATACAAGCCGTCCCACCAGCGGCAAGGTGACCCTAAATTGGGACGGTACCTATACTGCCTATATTAAAAACCTTACTGTATATCAAAGTTGAAGTAATGCATATAAAAGGGTAGACAAATAGGACCGGGTCCCAACTCCAGACCACCTAGGCCCGTGGTAAGCTACATATATACCAATCAGCTCAACAAAGGGCATGCCACACCCTTAAATTGCACAGAATGCAAACAAGTCAAAAAACCAGACAATGTGAACTGAGGTCTAAGATGGCAGACATACAAGAAACAGAGGCATGTTCACACTAGCAAAAAAGAAGCAAGACAAAAATATATCTCATACCCTACCATAATTATATATAAATGTAAAGCAAAGTTGCATAATAAATATAGGGTACTTAGTGAACTATTTTTGATCAAAAAAAGTATACAAGCCGTCCCACCAGCGGCAAGGTGACCCTAAATTGGGACGGTACCTATACTGCCTATATTAAAAACCTTACTGTATATCAAAGTTGAAGTAATGCATATAAAAGGGTAGACAAATAGGACCGGGTCCCAACTCCAGACCACCTAGGCCTGTGGTAAGCTACATATATACCAATCAGCTCAACAAAGGGCATGCCACACCCTTAAATTGCACAGAATGCAAACAAGTCAAAAAACCAGACAATGTGAACTGAGGTCTAAGATGGCAGACATACAAGAAACAGAGGCATGTTCACACTAGCAAAAAAGAAGCAAGACAAAAATATATCTCATACCCTACCATAATTATATATAAATGTAAAGCAAAGTTGCATAATAAATATAGGGTACTTAGTGAACTATTTTTGATCAAAAAAAGTATACAAGCCGTCCCACCAGCGGCAAGGTGACCCTAAATTGGGACGGTACCTATACTGCCTATATTAAAAACCTTACTGTATATCAAAGTTGAAGTAATGCATATAAAAGGGTAGACAAATAGGACCGGGTCCCAACTCCAGACCACCTAGGCCCGTGGTAAGCTACATATATACCAATCAGCTCAACAAAGGGCATGCCACACCCTTAAATTGCACAGAATGCAAACAAGTCAAAAAACCAGACAATGTGAACTGAGGTCTAAGATGGCAGACATACAAGAAACAGAGGCATGTTCACACTAGCAAAAAAGAAGCAAGACAAAAATATATCTCATACCCTACCATAATTATATATAAATGTAAAGCAAAGTTGCATAATAAATATAGGGTACTTAGTGAAGTATTTTTGATCAAAAAAAGTATACAAGCCGTCCCACCAGCGGCAAGGTGACCCTAAATTGGGACGGTACCTATACTGCCTATATTAAAAACCTTACTGTATATCAAAGTTGAAGTAATGCATATAAAAGGGTAGACAAATAGGACCGGGTCCCAACTCCAGACCACCTAGGCCCGTGGTAAGCTACATATATACCAATCAGCTCAACAAAGGGCATGCCACACCCTTAAATTGCACAGAATGCAAACAAGTCAAAAAACCAGACAATGTGAACTGAGGTCTAAGATGGCAGACATACAAGAAACAGAGGCATGTTCACACTAGCAAAAAAGAAGCAAGACAAAAATATATCTCATACCCTACCATAATTATATATAAATGTAAAGCAAAGTTGCATAATAAATATAGGGTACTTAGTGAACTATTTTTGATCAAAAAAAGTATACAAGCCGTCCCACCAGCGGCAAGGTGACCCTAAATTGGGACGGTACCTATACTGCCTATATTAAAAACCTTACTGTATATCAAAGTTGAAGTAATGCATATAAAAGGGTAGACAAATAGGACCGGGTCCCAACTCCAGACCACCTAGGCCCGTGGTAAGCTACATATATACCAATCAGCTCAACAAAGGGCATGCCACACCCATAAATTGCACAGAATGCAAACAAGTCAAAAAACCAGACAATGTGAACTGAGGTCTAAGATGGCAGACATGCAAGAAACAGAGGCATGTTCACACTAGCAAAAAAGAAGCAAGACAAAAATATATCTCATACCCTACCATAATTATATATAAATGTAAAGCAAAGTTGCATAATAAATATAGGGTACTTAGTGAACTATTTTTGATCAAAAAAAGTATACAAGCCGTCCCACCAGCGGCAAGTTGACCCTAAATTGGGACGGTACCTATACTGCCTATATTAAAAACCTTACTGTATATCAAAGTTGAAGTAATGCATATAAAAGGGTAGACAAATAGGACCGGGTCCCAACTCCAGACCACCTAGGCCCGTGGTAAGCTACATATATACCAATCAGCTCAACAAAGGGCATGCCACACCCTTAATATAGGCAGTATAGGTACCGTCCCAATTTAGGGTCACCTTGCCGCTGGTGGGACGGCTTGTATACTTTTTTTGATCAAAAATAGTTCACTAAGTACCCTATATTTATTATGCAACTTTGCTTTACATTTATATATAATTATGGTAGGGTATGAGATATATTTTTGTCTTGCTTCTTTTTTGCTAGTGTGAACATGCCTCTGTTTCTTGTATGTCTGCCATCTTAGACCTCAGTTCACATTGTCTGGTTTTTTGACTTGTTTGCATTCTGTGCAATTTAAGGGTGTGGCATGCCCTTTGTTGAGCTGATTGGTATATATGTAGCTTATCACGGGCCTAGGTGGTCTGGAGTTGGGACCCGGTCCTATTTGTCTACCCTTTTATATGCATTACTTCAACTTTGATATACAGTAAGGTTTTTAATATAGGCAGTATAGGTACCGTCCCAATTTAGGGTCACCTTGCCGCTGGTGGGACGGCTTGTATACTTTTTTTGATCAAAAATAGTTCACTAAGTACCCTATATTTATTATGCAACTTTGCTTTACATTTATATATAATTATGGTAGGGTATGAGATATATTTTTGTCTTGCTTCTTTTTTGCTAGTGTGAACATGCCTCTGTTTCTTGTATGTATGCCATCTTAGACCTCAGTTCACATTGTCTGTTTTTTTGACTTGTTTGCATTCTGTGCAATTTAAGGGTGTGGCATGCCCTTTGTTGAGCTGATTGGTATATATGTAGCTTACCACGGGCCTAGGTGGTCTGGAGTTGGGACCCGGTCCTATTTGTCTACCCTTTTATATGCATTACTTCAACTTTGATATACAGTAAGGTTTTTAATATAGGCAGTATAGGTACCGTCCCAATTTAGGGTCACCTTGCCGCTGGTGGGACGGCTTGTATACTTTTTTTGATCAAAAATAGTTCACTAAGTACCCTATATTTATTATGCAACTTTGCTTTACATTTATATATAATTATGGTAGGGTATGAGATATATTTTTGTCTTGCTTCTTTTTTGCTAGTGTGAACATGCCTCTGTTTCTTGTATGTCTGCCATCTTAGACCTCAGTTCACATTGTCTGGTTTTTTGACTTGTTTGCATTCTGTGCAATTTAAGGGTGTGGCATGCCCTTTGTTGAGCTGATTGGTATAAATGTAGCTTACCACGGGCCTAGGTGGTCTGGAGTTGGGACCCGGTCCTATTTGTCTACCCTTTTATATGCATTACTTCAACTTTGATATACAGTAAGGTTTTTAATATAGGCAGTATAGGTACCGTCCCAATTTAGGGTCACCTTGCCGCTGGTGGGACGGCTTGTATACTTTTTTTGATCAAAAATAGTTCACTAAGTACCCTATATTTATTATGCAACTTTGCTTTACATTTATATATAATTATGGTAGGGTATGAGATATATTTTTGTCTTGCTTCTTTTTTGCTAGTGTGAACATGCCTCTGTTTCTTGTATGTCTGCCATCTTAGACCTCAGTTCACATTGTCTGGTTTTTTGACTTGTTTGCATTCTGTGCAATTTAAGGGTGTGGCATGCCCTTTGTTGAGCTGATTGGTATAAATGTAGCTTACCACGGGCCTAGGTGGTCTGGAGTTGGGACCCGGTCCTATTTGTCTACCCTTTTATATGCATTACTTCAACTTTGATATACAGTAAGGTTTTTAATATAGGCAGTATAGGTACCGTCCCAATTTAGGGTCACCTTGCCGCTGGTGGGACGGCTTGTATACTTTTTTTGATCAAAAATAGTTCACTAAGTACCCTATATTTATTATGCAACTTTGCTTTACATTTATATATAATTATGGTAGGGTATGAGATATATTTTTGTCTTGCTTCTTTTTTGCTAGTGTGAACATGCCTCTGTTTCTTGTATGTCTGCCATCTTAGACCTCAGTTCACATTGTCTGGTTTTTTGACTTGTTTGCATTCTGTGCAATTTAAGGGTGTGGCATGCCCTTTGTTGAGCTGATTGGTATATATGTAGCTTACCACGGGCCTAGGTGGTCTGGAGTTGGGACCCGGTCCTATTTGTCTACCCTTTTATATGCATTACTTCAACTTTGATATACAGTAAGGTTTTTAATATAGGCAGTATAGGTACCGTCCCAATTTAGGGTCACCTTGCCGCTGGTGGGACGGCTTGTATACTTTTTTTGATCAAAAATAGTTCACTAAGTACCCTATATTTATTATGCAACTTTGCTTTACATTTATATATAATTATGGTAGGGTATGAGATATATTTTTGTCTTGCTTCTTTTTTGCTAGTGTGAACATGCCTCTGTTTCTTGTATGTCTGCCATCTTAGACCTCAGTTCACATTGTCTGGTTTTTTGACTTGTTTGCATTCTGTGCAATTTAAGGGTGTGGCATGCCCTTTGTTGAGCTGATTGGTATATATGTAGCTTACCACGGGCCTAGGTGGTCTGGAGTTGGGACCCGGTCCTATTTGTCTACCCTTTTATATGCATTACTTCAACTTTGATATACAGTAAGGTTTTTAATATAGGCAGTATAGGTACCGTCCCAATTTAGGGTCACCTTGCCGCTGGTGGGACGGCTTGTATACTTTTTTTGATCAAAAATAGTTCACTAAGTACCCTATATTTATTATGCAACTTTGCTTTACATTTATATATAATTATGGTAGGGTATGAGATATATTTTTGTCTTGCTTCTTTTTTGCTAGTGTGAACATGCCTCTGTTTCTTGTATGTCTGCCATCTTAGACCTCAGTTCACATTGTCTGGTTTTTTGACTTGTTTGCATTCTGTGCAATTTAAGGGTGTGGCATGCCCTTTGTTGAGCTGATTGGTATATATGTAGCTTACCACGGGCCTAGGTGGTCTGGAGTTGGGACCCGGTCCTATTTGTCTACCCTTTTATATGTATTACTTCAACTTTGATATACAGTAAGGTTTTTAATATAGGCAGTATAGGTACCGTCCCAATTTAGGGTCACCTTGCCGCTGGTGGGACGGCTTGTATACTTTTTTTGATCAAAAATAGTTCACTAAGTACCCTATATTTATTATGCAACTTTGCTTTACATTTATATATAATTATGGTAGGGTATGAGATATATTTTTGTCTTGCTTCTTTTTTGCTAGTGTGAACATGCCTCTGTTTCTTGTATGTCTGCCATCTTAGACCTCAGTTCACATTGTCTGGTTTTTTGACTTGTTTGCATTCTGTGCAATTTAAGGGTGTGGCATGCCCTTTGTTGAGCTGATTGGTATATATGTAGCTTACCACGGGCCTAGGTGGTCTGGAGTTGGGACCCGGTCCTATTTGTCTACCCTTTTATATGCATTACTTCAACTTTGATATACAGTAAGGTTTTTAATATAGGCAGTATAGGTACCGTCCCAATTTAGGGTCACCTTGCCGCTGGTGGGACGGCTTGTATACTTTTTTTGATCAAAAATAGTTCACTAAGTACCCTATATTTATTATGCAACTTTGCTTTACATTTATATATAATTATGGTAGGGTATGAGATATATTTTTGTCTTGCTTCTTTTTTGCTAGTGTGAACATGCCTCTGTTTCTTGTATGTCTGCCATCTTAGACCTCAGTTCACATTGTCTGGTTTTTTGACTTGTTTGCATTCTGTGCAATTTAAGGGTGTGGCATGCCCTTTGTTGAGCTGATTGGTATATATGTAGCTTACCACGGGCCTAGGAGGTCTGGAGTTGGGACCCGGTCCTATTTGTCTACCCTTTTATATGCATTACTTCAACTTTGATATACAGTAAGGTTTTTAATATAGGCAGTATAGGTACCGTCCCAATTTAGGGTCACCTTGCCGCTGGTGGGACGGCTTGTATACTTTTTTTGATCAAAAATAGTTCACTAAGTACCCTATATTTATTATGGAACTTTGCTTTACATTTATATATAATTATGGTAGGGTATGAGATATATTTTTGTCTTGCTTCTTTTTTGCTAGTGTGAACATGCCTCTGTTTCTTGTATGTCTGCCATCTTAGACCTCAGTTCACATTGTCTGTTTTTTTGACTTGTTTGCATTCTGTGCAATTTAAGGGTGTGGCATGCCCTTTGTTGAGCTGATTGGTATATATGTAGCTTACCACGGGCCTAGGTGGTCTGGAGTTGGGACCCGGTCCTATTTGTCTACCCTTTTATATGCATTACTTCAACTTTGATATACAGTAAGGTTTTTAATATAGGCAGTATAGGTACCGTCCCAATTTAGGGTCACCTTGCCGCTGGTGGGATGGCTTGTATACTTTTTTTGATCAAAAATAGTTCACTAAGTACCCTATATTTATTATGCAACTTTGCTTTACATTTATATATAATTATGGTAGGGTATGAGATATATTTTTGTCTTGCTTCTTTTTTGCTAGTGTGAACATGCCTCTGTTTCTTGTATGTCTGCCATCTTAGACCTCAGTTCACATTGTCTGTTTTTTTGACTTGTTTGCATTCTGTGCAATTTAAGGGTGTGGCATGCCCTTTGTTGAGCTGATTGGTATATATGTAGCTTACCACGGGCCTAGGTGGTCTGGAGTTGGGACCCGGTCCTATTTGTCTACCCTTTTATATGCATTACTTCAACTTTGATATACAGTAAGGTTTTTAATATAGGCAGTATAGGTACCGTCCCAATTTAGGGTCACCTTGCCGCTGGTGGGACGGCTTGTATACTTTTTTTGATCAAAAATAGTTCACTAAGTACCCTATATTTATTATGCAACTTTGCTTTACATTTATATATAATTATGGTAGGGTATGAGATATATTTTTGTCTTGCTTCTTTTTTGCTAGTGTGAACATGCCTCTGTTTCTTGTATGTCTGCCATCTTAGACCTCAGTTCACATTGTCTGGTTTTTTGACTTGTTTGCATTCTGTGCAATTTAAGGGTGTGGCATGCCCTTTGTTGAGCTGATTGGTATATATGTAGCTTACCACGGGCCTAGGTGGTCTGGAGTTGGGACCCGGTCCTATTTGTCTACCCTTTTATATGCATTACTTCAACTTTGATATACAGTAAGGTTTTTAATATAGGCAGTATAGGTACCGTCCCAATTTAGGGTCACCTTGCCGCTGGTGGGACGGCTTGTATACTTTTTTTGATCAAAAATAGTTCACTAAGTACCCTATATTTATTATGCAACTTTGCTTTACATTTATATATAATTATGGTAGGGTATGAGATATATTTTTGTCTTGCTTCTTTTTTGCTAGTGTGAACATGCCTCTGTTTCTTGTATGTCTGCCATCTTAGACCTCAGTTCACATTGTCTGGTTTTTTGACTTGTTTGCATTCTGTGCAATTTAAGGGTGTGGCATGCCCTTTGTTGAGCTGATTGGTATATATGTAGCTTACCACGGGCCTAGGAGGTCTGGAGTTGGGACCCGGTCCTATTTGTCTACCCTTTTATATGCATTACTTCAACTTTGATATACAGTAAGGTTTTTAATATAGGCAGTATAGGTACCGTCCCAATTTAGGGTCACCTTGCCGCTGGTGGGACGGCTTGTATACTTTTTTTGATCAAAAATAGTTCACTAAGTACCCTATATTTATTATGCAACTTTGCTTTACATTTATATATAATTATGGTAGGGTGTGAGATATATTTTTGTCTTGCTTCTTTTTTGCTAGTGTGAACATGCCTCTGTTTCTTGTATGTCTGCCATCTTAGACCTCAGTTCACATTGTCTGGTTTTTTGACTTGTTTGCATTCTGTGCAATTTAAGGGTGTGGCATGCCCTTTGTTGAGCTGATTGGTATATATGTAGCTTACCACGGGCCTAGGTGGTCTGGAGTTGGGACCCGGTCCTATTTGTCTACCCTTTTATATGCATTACTTCAACTTTGATATACAGTAAGGTTTTTAATATAGGCAGTATAGGTACCGTCCCAATTTAGGGTCACCTTGCCGCTGGTGGGATGGCTTGTATACTTTTTTTGATCAAAAATAGTTCACTAAGTACCCTATATTTATTATGCAACTTTGCTTTACATTTATATATAATTATGGTAGGGTATGAGATATATTTTTGTCTTGCTTCTTTTTTGCTAGTGTGAACATGCCTCTGTTTCTTGTATGTCTGCCATCTTAGACCTCAGTTCACATTGTCTGTTTTTTTGACTTGTTTGCATTCTGTGCAATTTAAGGGTGTGGCATGCCCTTTGTTGAGCTGATTGGTATATATGTAGCTTACCACGGGCCTAGGTGGTCTGGAGTTGGGACCCGGTCCTATTTGTCTACCCTTTTATATGCATTACTTCAACTTTGATATACAGTAAGGTTTTTAATATAGGCAGTATAGGTACCGTCCCAATTTAGGGTCACCTTGCCGCTGGTGGGACGGCTTGTATACTTTTTTTGATCAAAAATAGTTCACTAAGTACCCTATATTTATTATGCAACTTTGCTTTACATTTATATATAATTATGGTAGGGTATGAGATATATTTTTGTCTTGCTTCTTTTTTGCTAGTGTGAACATGCCTCTGTTTCTTGTATGTCTGCCATCTTAGACCTCAGTTCACATTGTCTGTTTTTTTGACTTGTTTGCATTCTGTGCAATTTAAGGGTGTGGCATGCCCTTTGTTGAGCTGATTGGTATATATGTAGCTTACCACGGGCCTAGGTGGTCTGGAGTTGGGACCCGGTCCTATTTGTCTACCCTTTTATATGCATTACTTCAACTTTGATATACAGTAAGGTTTTTAATATAGGCAGTATAGGTACCGTCCCAATTTAGGGTCACCTTGCCGCTGGTGGGACGGCTTGTATACTTTTTTTGATCAAAAATAGTTCACTAAGTACCCTATATTTATTATGCAACTTTGCTTTACATTTATATATAATTATGGTAGGGTATGAGATATATTTTTGTCTTGCTTCTTTTTTGCTAGTGTGAACATGCCTCTGTTTCTTGTATGTCTGCCATCTTAGACCTCAGTTCACATTGTCTGGTTTTTTGACTTGTTTGCATTCTGTGCAATTTAAGGGTGTGGCATGCCCTTTGTTGAGCTGATTGGTATATATGTAGCTTACCACGGGCCTAGGTGGTCTGGAGTTGGGACCCGGTCCTATTTGTCTACCCTTTTATATGCATTACTTCAACTTTGATATACAGTAAGGTTTTTAATATAGGCAGTATAGGTACCGTCCCAATTTAGGGTCACCTTGCCGCTGGTGGACGGCTTGTATACTTTTTTTGATCAAAAATAGTTCACTAAGTACCCTATATTTATTATGCAACTTTGCTTTACATTTATATATAATTATGGTAGGGTATGAGATATATTTTTGTCTTGCTTCTTTTTTGCTAGTGTGAACATGCCTCTGTTTCTTGTATGTCTGCCATCTTAGACCTCAGTTCACATTGTCTGGTTTTTTGACTTGTTTGCATTCTGTGCAATTTAAGGGTGTGGCATGCCCTTTGTTGAGCTGATTGGTATATATGTAGCTTACCACGGGCCCAGGTGGTCTGGAGTTGGGACCCGGTCCTATTTGTCTACCCTTTTATATGCATTACTTCAACTTTGATATACAGTAAGGTTTTTAATATAGGCAGTATAGGTACCGTCCCAATTTAGGGTCACCTTGCCGCTGGTGGGACGGCTTGTATACTTTTTTTGATCAAAAATAGTTCACTAAGTACCCTATATTTATTATGCAACTTTGCTTTACATTTATATATAATTATAGTAGGGTATGAGATATATTTTTGTCTTGCTTCTTTTTTGCTAGTGTGAACATGCCTCTGTTTCTTGTATGTCTGCCATCTTAGACCTCAGTTCACATTGTCTGGTTTTTTGACTTGTTTGCATTCTGTGCAATTTAAGGGTGTGGCATGCCCTTTGTTGAGCTGATTGGTATATATGTAGCTTACCACGGGCCTAGGTGGTCTGGAGTTGGGACCCGGTCCTATTTGTCTACCCTTTTATATGCATTACTTCAACTTTGATATACAGTAAGGTTTTTAATATAGGCAGTATAGGTACCGTCCCAATTTAGGGTCACCTTGCCGCTGGTGGGACGGCTTGTATACTTTTTTTGATCAAAAATAGTTCACTAAGTACCCTATATTTATTATGCAACTTTGCTTTACATTTATATATAATTATGGTAGGGTATGAGATATATTTTTGTCTTGCTTCTTTTTTGCTAGTGTGAACATGCCTCTGTTTCTTGTATGTCTGCCATCTTAGACCTCAGTTCACATTGTCTGGTTTTATGACTTGTTTGCATTCTGTGAAATTTAAGGGTGTGGCATGCCCTTTGTTGAGCTGATTGGTATATATGTAGCTTACCACGGGCCTAGGTGGTCTGGAGTTGGGACCCGGTCCTATGTGTCTACCCTTTTATATGCATTACTTCAACTTTGATATACAGTAAGGTTTTTAATATAGGCAGTATAGGTACCGTCCCAATTTAGGGTCACCTTGCCGCTGGTGGGACGGCTTGTATACTTTTTTTGATCAAAAATAGTTCACTAAGTACCCTATATTTATTATGCAACTTTGCTTTACATTTATATATAATTATGGTAGGGTATGAGATATATTTTTGTCTTGCTTCTTTTTTGCTAGTGTGAACATGCCTATGTTTCTTGTATGTCTGCCATCTTAGACCTCAGTTCACATTGTCTGGTTTTTTGACTTGTTTGCATTCTGTGCAATTTAAGGGTGTGGCATGCCCTTTGTTGAGCTGATTGGTATATATGTAGCTTACCACGGGCCTAGGTGGTCTGGAGTTGGGACCCGGTCCTATTTGTCTACCCTTTTATATGCATTACTTCAACTTTGATATACAGTAAGGTTTTTAATATAGGCAGTATAGGTACCGTCCCAATTTAGGGTCACCTTGCCGCTGGTGGGACGGCTTGTATACTTTTTTTGATCAAAAATAGTTCACTAAGTACCCTATATTTATTATGCAACTTTGCTTTACATTTATATATAATTATGGTAGGGTATGAGATATATTTTTGTCTTGCTTCTTTTTTGCATGAAAGGAGATGCTCTCAGAATGCAGCATTCCCACCTGCAGAGTTATGGATTCGGTGATGATTTGGTTGGGATGTGGTAAGAGGCCCCCATCCACGGCGGCGACAGATAAAGGTACGGCCAGAGGTTGGTGGGAATGCAGTATTTCTCTACCAGAGACTGAGAAATGAGATTTCCAGCAGCTCCAGAGTCAAGTTGAGCCAGTTCGAAATAGCGGTTCTCTCCGCAGGTGATAGAGACTGACAGCATCAGAGATGGAGAGGGTTTACTTTTGTCTAGGGCGACCTCTCTGAGCGATCCTAGACACAGGCGTTTCCCGACCTCTCTGGGCAGGAACGGATCCGGTGCTCCTTACTGCCACAGTAGAAGCAGCTCCCCTCGGCACGGCGTAAGTCTTGACGGGTTTTGACCATCTTGGTCTGGTCGACCTGCATAGGCTCAGGTGAGTGTGCCTGGGGAGTAACGGAGGGAGTGACGGATTTGTGGAAGGTGGGGGCTAGACGTGGAAACCTCCTCTCAAGGGTGACCTCTTTGGCGCGCTCCTGGAATCGGATGTCAATCCGGGTGGCAAGTATTATTAAGTCATCGAGAGTGGTAGGAATGTCCCGACCGGCGAGTTCATCTTTAATACGGCCGGACAGACCCTCCCAGAAGACAGACACCAGAGCGTCGTTATCCCAGGCCAGCTCCGAAGCAAGGGTACGGAACCGTATGGCATATTGGCCCACGGTGAGATCTCCTTGACGGAGGTGTAGCAGAGACGATGCGGATGAGGTCTTCCATCCGGGTTCATCGAAGACTTTCTGGAAAGCCGTGAGAAAGGCTGGCAGGTCGGACACCAGGGGATCTCCTCTCTCCCATAGAGGATTTAGCCAAGCCAGTGCCTCCCCCGTGAAATGGGACATGATGAAGGCTACTTTGGCCCGGTCGGAGATAAACTGGTGGGACAGGAGTTCAAAGTGCAGGGTGCACTGGTTTATGAAGCCCCGAGCTTGAGCGGGGTCGCCTCCAAAGCGAGGAGGTGCAGAAAGCCGGGGTCCGGGGCAGGATGCCATGGTATTGGTGGGCAGCGGCGCTGCCAGGCTGCGAGTCATGACACTAGCGGTGGTTGCTGGTGGAGCAGTCAGAGTGTCCAGGCGAGAGTTGACATTCCGTAGATGACTCAGGATGGACTCCTGTTGGGACCTCTGACGGGACAGTTCATGACATAGGTCCGAGAGCGAGGGAGCTTGGGTGCCACCGGGTTCCATGGCCCGAGCAAACTGTAACGGGTCTGGGAGGCGGAACCTCTGAGCAACTATACAAGGGGGCGGTCCTTGTAAGGAAGCTGGTGGCTCCCAGGGAAGACGGGCAGGTAGTCACGGCAAGTGACAGGGACAGTCTCTGGGTAGAAGGGCAGGTAGTCGTGGCAAGTGACAGGGACAGTCTCTGGGTAGAAGGGCAGGTAGTCACGGCAAGTGACAGGGACAGTCTCTGGGTAGAAGGACGGGTACTCACGGCAAGTGACAGGGACAGTCTCTGGGTAGAAGGACAGCAGGCAGGTGGCTGGTGAGCGCTCCCAGGCGAGAGGGCGAGAGTCTTTGGACAGGCAGGTGGTCACGGCAAGTGACGGCGGAGCCTCCAGATAGGCTAGCAGGCAGGTAGCAGGTGAGTGCTCCCAGGTGAGCAGGCAAGAGTCTCTGGACAGGCAGGTGGTCACGGCAAGTGAAGGCGGAGCCCCCAGGTAGGCTAGCAGGCAGGTAGGAGGTGAGCGCTCCCAGATGAGCAGGCAAGAGTCTCTGGACAGGCAGGTGGTCACGGCAAGTGACGGCGGAGCCTCCAGGTAGGCTAGCAGGCAGGTAGCAGGTGAGCGCTCCCAAGTGAGCGGGCAGGCTGGTCCATAGACAGACTGACAGGTGTCGGAAGGCAGACCGTCGGACCGCAGGCTTGCAAGCAGGTAAACGGATATCAAGCAGGAATCAAGCAAGAATCTGGCAGGTGACTGGCAGGTAACTGGTAACGGGACCTGAGGGCTGAAGCAGAGTGAACGCTTGGCAACAACATTGCTCAGGCACCTCCATTTTGGAGGAGGTGCCTTATATATGGTGAAGTCCTCCGGCCATTGGCCGGGGACTCCTTAGGACGGCGCGCGCGGCGTGCGCCCTAAGCACCATGGCCGGGAAGCAGCGTGCGCTGCCAGCAGAGCGGGAGGAAGACGCCGGGCTCAGAGCGGAGAGGTGAGGGGAACAGCGTCCCTGCCTAGCAGGAGGCAGGGACGCCGACGCTACAGCTTGTAGCAGTGTGTGGGACTTGTTCTATTAGTCCATCTATACTAACCTCCACCAGGTTGCAAATTCAATATAATTTTTTTCTGCATCTAGCTCTGAAAAAATATTTAGGCTTGTAGCAGTGTGTGGGACTTGTTCTATTAGTCCATCTATACTAACCTCCACCAGGTTGCGAATTCAATATAATTTTTTTCTGCATCTAGCTCGGAAAAAATATTTCGGCTTGTAGCAGTGTGTGGGACTTGTTCTATTAGTCCATCTATACTAACCTCCACCAGCATGCAAATTCAAAATAATTTTTATCTGCATCTAGCTCTGAAAAAATATTTGGGCTTGGGCTTGTAGCAGTGTGTGGGACTGGTTCTATTAGTCCATCTATACTAACCTCCACCAGGTTGCAAATTCAAAATAATTTTTTTCTGCATCTAGCACTGAAAAAATATTTCGGCTTGTAGCAGTGTGTGGGACTTGTTCTATTAGTCCATCTATACTAACCTCCACCAGGTTGCGAATTCAATATAATTTTTTTCTGCATCTAGCTCTGAAAAAATATTTCGGCTTGGGCTTGTAGCAGTGTGTGGGACTGGTTCTATTAGTCCATCTATACTAACCTCCACTAGGTTGCAAATTCAATATAATTTTTTTCTGCATCTAGCTCTGAAAAAATATTTCGGCTTGTAGCAGTGTGTGGGACTTATTCTATTAGTCCATCTATGCTAACCTCCACCAGGTTGCAAATTCAAAATAATTTTTATCTGCATCTAGCTCTGAAAAAATATTTCGGCTTGTAGCAGTGTGTGGGACTTGTTCTATTAGTCCATCTAAACTAACCTCCACCTGGTTGCAAATTCAATATAATTTTTTTCTTCATCTAGCTCTGAAAAAATATTTCAGCTTGTAGCAGTGTGTAGGACTTGTTCTATTAGTCCATCTATACTATCCTCCACCAGCTTGCAAATTCAAAATTATTTTTATCTGCATCTAGCTCTGAAAAAATATTTCGGCTTGTAGCAGTGTGTGGGACTTGTTGTATTAGTCCATCTATACAAACCTCCACCAGGTTGGAAATTCAAAATAATTTTTATCTGCATCTAGCTCTGAAAAAATATTTCGGCTTGTAGCAGTGTGTGGGACTTGTTCTATTAGTCCATCTATACTAACCTCCACCATCATGCAAATTCAAAATATTTTTTATCTGCATCTAGCTCTGAAAAAATATTTGGGCTTAAGCTTGTAGCAGTGTGTGGGACTGGTTCTATTAGTCCATCTATACTAACCTCTACCAGGTTGCAAATTCAAAATAATTTTTTTCTGCCTCAAGCTCTTAAAAAACATTTCGGCTGGTAGCAGTGTGTGGGACATGTTCTATTAGTCCATCTATACTAACCTCCACCAGGTTGCAAATTCAAAATAATTTTTATCTGCATCTAGCTCTGAAAAAATATTTTGGCTTGGGCTTGTAGCAGTATGTGGGACTGGTTCTATTAGTCCATCTATACTAACCTCCACCAGGTTGCAAATTCTAAATAATTTTTTTCTGCATCTAGATATGAAAAAATATTTCAGCTTGTAGCAGTGTGTGGGACTTGTTCTATTAGTCCATCTATACTAACCTCCACCAGGTTGCAAATTCAAAATAATTTTCATCTACATCTAGCTCTGAAAAAATATTTTGGCTTGTAGCAGTGTGTGGGACTTGTTCTATTAGTCCATCTATACTAACCTCCACCAGGTTGCAAATTCAATATAATTTTTTTCTGCATCTTCCTCTGAAAAAATATATCGGCTTGTAGCAATGTTTGGGACTTGTACTGTTAGTCCATCTATACTAACCTCCACCAGGTTGCAAATTCAATATAATTATTTTCTGCATCTAGCTCTGAAAAAATATTTGGGCTTGGGCTTGTAGCACTGTGTGGGACTGGTTCTATTAGTCCATCTATACTAACCTCCACTAGGTTGCAAATTCATTATAATTTTTTTCTGCAACTAGCTCTGAAAAAATATTTCGGCTTGTAGCAGTGTGTGGGACTTGTTCTATTAGTCCATCTATACTAACCTCCACCAGGTTGCAAATTCAAACTAATTTTTATCTGCATCTAGTTCTGAAAAAATATTTCGGCTTGTAGCAGTGTGTGGGACTTGTTCTATTAGTGCATCTATACTAACCTCCACCTGGTTCCAAATTCAATATAATTTTTTTCTTCATCTATCTCTGAAAAAATATTTCAGCTTGTAGCAGTGTGTAGGACTTGTTCTATTAGTCCATCTATACTAACCTCCACCAGCTTGAAAATTCAAAATTATTTTTATCTGTATCTAGCTCTGAAAAAATATTTCGGCTGGTAGCAGTGTGTGGGACTTGTTCTATTAGGCCATCTATACTAACCTCCACCAGGTTGCAAATTCAAAATAATTTTTATCTGCATCTAGCTGTGAACAAATATTTCGCCTTGTAGCAGTGTGTGGGACTTGTTCTATTAGTCCATCTATACTAACCTCCACCAGGTTGCAAATTCAAAATAATTTTTATCTGCATGTAGCTCTGAAAAAATATTTCGGCTTGTAGCAGTGTGTGGGATTTGTTCTATTAGTCCATCTATACTAACCTGCACCAGGTTGCAAATTCAAAATAATTTTTATCTGCATCTAGCTCTGAAAAAATATTTCGGCTTGTAGCAGTGTGTGGGACTTGTTCTATTAGTCCATCTATACTAACCTCCACCAGGTTGAAAATTCAATATAATTTTTTTCTGCATCAAGCTCTGAAAAAATATTTCGGCTTGTAGCAGTGTGTGGGACTTGATCTATTAGTCCATCTATACTAACCTCCACCAGGTTGGATATTCAAAATAATTTGTATCTGCATCTAGCTCTGAAAAAATATTTCGGCTTGTAGCAGTGTGTGGGACTTGTTCTATTAGGCCATCTATACTAACCTCCACCAGGTTGCAAATTCAAAATAATTTTTATCTGCATCTAGCTCTGAAATAATATTTCGGCTTGTAGCAGTGTGTGGGACTTGTTCTATTAGTCCGTCTATACTAACCTCCACCAGGTTGCAAATTCAATATAATTTTTTTCTGCATCTAGCTCTGAAAAAATATTTCGGCTTGTAGAAGTGTGTGGGACTTGTTCTATTAGTCCATCTATACTAACCTCCACCAGGTTGCAAATTCAAAATAATTTTTATCTGCATCTACCTCTGAAAAAATATTTCGGCTTGTAGCAGTGTGTGGGACTTGTTCTGTTAGACCATTTATACTAACATCCACCAGGTTGCAAATTCAATATAATTTTTTTCTGCATCTAGATCTGAAAAAATATTTCGGCTTGTAGCAGTGTGTGGGACTTGTTCTATTAGTCCATCTATACTAACCTCCACCAGTTTGCAAATTCAAAATAATTTTTATCTGCATCTAACACTGAAAAAATATTTTGACTTGTAGCAGTGTGTGGGACTTGTTCTATTAGTCCATCTATACTAATCTCCACCAGGTTGCAAATTCAAAATAATTTTTATCTGCATCTAGCTCTGAAAAAATATTTTGGCTTGTAGCAGTGTGTGGGACTTGTTCTATTAGTCCATCTATACTAACCTCCACCAGGTTGCAAATTCATTATAATTTTTTTCTGCATCTAGCTCTGAAAAAATATATCGGCTTGTAGCAGTGTGTGGGGCTTGTTTTATTAGTCCATCTATACTAACCTCCACCAGGGTGCAAATTCAAAATAATTTTTATCTGCATCTAGCTCTGAAAAAATATTTCGGCTTGTAGCAGTGTGTGGGACTTGTTCTATTAGTCCATCTATACTAACCTCCACCAGGTTGCAAATTCAATATAATTTTTTTCGGCATCTAGCTCTGAAAAAATATTTCGGCTTGTAGCAGTGTGTGGGACTTGTTCTATTACTCCATCTATACTAACCTCCACCAGGTTGCGAATTCAATATAATTTTTTTCTGCATCTAGCTCGGAAAAAATATTTCGGCTTGTAGCAGTGTGTGGGACTTGTTCTATTAGTCCATCTATACTAACCTCCACCAGCATGCAAATTCAAAATAATTTTTATCTGCATCTAGCTCTGAAAAAATATTTGGGCTTGGGCTTGTAGCAGTGTGTGGGACTGGTTCTATTAGTCCATCTATACTAACCTCCACCAGGTTGCAAATTCAAAATAATTTTTTTCTGCATCTAGCTCTGAAAAAATATTTCGGCTTGTATCAGTGTGTGGGACTTGTTCTATTAGTCCATCTATACTAACCTCCACCAGGTTGCGAATTCAATATAATTTTTTTCTGCATCTACCTCTGAAAAAATATATCGGCTTATAGCAGTGTGTGGGACTTGTTCTGTTAGTCCATCTATACTAACCTCCACCAGGTTGCAAATTCAAAATAATTTTTATCTGCATCTAGCTCTGAAAAAATATTTCGGCTTGGAGCAGTGTGTGGGACTTGTTCTATTAGTCCATCTATACTAACCTCCACCAGGTTACAAATTCAATATAATTTTTTTCTGCATCTAGCTCTGAAAAAATATTTCGGCTTGGGCTTGTAGCAGTGTGTGGGACTGGTTCTATTAGTCCATCTATACTAACCTCCACTAGGTTGCAAATTCAATATAATTTTTTTCTGCATCTAGCTCTGAAAAAATATTTCGGCTTGTAGCAGTGTGTGGGACTTATTCTATTAGTCCATCTATACTAACCTCCACCAGGTTGCAAATTCAAAATAATTTTTATCTGCATCTAGCTCTGAAAAAATATTTCGGCTTGTAGCAGTGTGTGGGACTTGGTCTATTAGTCCATCTATACTAACCTCCACCTGGTTGCAAATTCAATATAATTTTTTTCTTCATCTAGCTCTGAAAAAATATTTCAGCTTGTAGCAGTGTGTAGGACTTGTTCTATTAGTCCATCTATACTATCCTCCACCAGCTTGCAAATTCAAAATTATTTTTATCTGCATCTAGCTCTGAAAAAATATTTCGGCTTGTAGCAGTGTGTGGGACTTGTTTTATTAGGCCATCTATACTAACCTCCACCAGGTTGCAAATTCAAAATAATTTTTATCTGCATCTAGCTCTGAAAAAATATTTCGGCTTGTAGCAGTGTGTGGGACTTGTTGTATTAGTCCATCTATACTAACCTCCACCAGGTTGGAAATTCAAAATAATTTTTATCTGCATCTAGCTCTGAAAAAATATTTCGGCTTGTAGCAGTGTGTGGGACTTGTTCTATTAGTCCATCTATACTAACCTCCACCAGCATGCAAATTCAAAATATTTTTTATCTGCATCTAGCTCTGAAAAAATATTTGGGCTTAAGCTTGTAGCAGTGTGTGGGACTGGTTCTATTAGTCCATCTATACTAACCTCTACCAGGTTGCAAATTCAAAATAATTTTTTTCTGCCTCAAGCTCTTATAAAACATTTTGGCTGGTAGCAGTGTGTGGGACATGTTCTATTAGTCCATCTATACTAACCTCCACCAGGTTGCAAATTCAAAATAATTTTTATCTGCATCTAGCTCTGAAAAAATATTTGGGCTTGGGCTTGTAGCAGTATGTGGGACTGGTTCTATTAGTCCATCTATACTAAGCTCCACCAGGTTGCAAATTCTAAATAATTTTTTTCTGCATCTAGATATGAAAAAATATTTCAGCTTGTAGCAGTGTGTGGGACTTGTTCTATTAGTCCATCTATACTAACCTCCACCAGGTTGCAAATTCAAAATAATTTTCATCTACATCTAGCTCTGAAAAAATATTTTCGCTTGTAGCAGTGTGTGGGACTTGTTCTATTAGTCCATCTATACTAACCTCCACCAGGTTGCAAATTCAATATAATTTTTTTCTGCATCTTCCTCTGAAAAAATATATCGGCTTGTAGCAATGTGTGGGACTTGTACTGTTAGTCCATCTATACTAACCTCCACCAGGTTGCAAATTCAAAATAATTTTTATCTGCATCTAGCTCTGAAAAATATTTCGGCTTGTAACAGTGTGTGGGACTTGTTCTATTAGTCCATCTATACTAACCTCCACCAGGTTGCAAATTCAATATAATTTTTTTCTGCATCTAGCTCTGAAAAAATATTTGGGCTTGGGCTTGTAGCACTGTGTGGGACTGGTTCTATTAGTCCATCTATACTAACCTCCACTAGGTTGCAAATTCATTATAATTTTTTTCTGCACCTAGCTCTGAAAAAATATTTCGGCTTGTAGCAGTGTGTGGGACTTGTTCTATTAGTCCATCTATACTAACCTCCACCAGGTTGCAAATTCAAACTAATTTTTATCTGCATCTAGTTCTGAAAAAATATTTCGGCTTGTAGCAGTGTGTGGGACTTGTTCTATTAGTCCATCTATACTAACCTCCACCTGGTTCCAAATTCAATATAATTTTTTTCTTCATCTATCTCTGAAAAAATATTTCAGCTTGTAGCAGTGTGTAGGACTTGTTCTATTAGTCCAACTATACTAAGCTCCACCAGCTTGAAAATTCAAAATTATTTTTATCTGTATCTAGCTCTGAAAAAATATTTCGCCTGGTAGCAGTGTGTGGGACTTGTTCTATTAGGCCATCTATACTAACCTCCACCAGGTTGCAAATTCAAAAAAATTTTTATCTGCATCTAGCTGTGAACAAATATTTCGCCTTGTAGCAGTGTGTGGGACTTGTTCTATTAGTCCATCTATACTAGCCTCCACCAGGTTGCAAATTCAATATAATTTGTTTCTGCATCTAGCTCTGAAAAAATATTTGGGCTTGGGCTTGTAGCAGTATGTGGGACTGGTTCTATTAGTCCATCTATACTAAGCTCCACCAGGTTGCAAATTCTAAATAATTTTTTTCTGCATCTAGATATGAAAAAATATTTCAGCTTGTAGCAGTGTGTGGGACTTGTTCTATTAGTCCATCTATACTAACCTCCACCAGGTTGCAAATTCAAAATAATTTTCATCTACATCTAGCTCTGAAAAAATATTTTGGCTTGTAGCAGTGTGTGGGACTTGTTCTATTAGTCCATCTTTACTAACCTCCACCAGGTTGCAAATTCAATATAATTTTTTTCTGCATCTTCCTCTGAAAAAATATATCGGCTTGTAGCAATGTGTGGGACTTGTATTGTTAGTCCATCTATACTAACCTCCACCAGGTTGCAAATTCAAAATAATTTTTATCTGCATCTAGCTCTGAAAAATATTTCGGCTTGTAACAGTGTGTGGGACTTGTTCTATTAGTCCATCTATACTAACCTCCACCAGGTTGCAAATTCAATATAATTTTTTTCTGCATCTAGCTCTGAAAAAATATTTGGGCTTGGGCTTGTAGCACTGTGTGGGACTGGTTCTATTAGTCCATCTATACTAACCTCCACTAGGTTGCAAATTCATTATAATTTTTTTCTGCATCTAGCTCTGAAAAAATATTTCGGCTTGTAGCAGTGTGTGGGACTTGTTCTATTAGTCCATCTATACTAACCTCCACCAGGTTGCAAATTCAAACTAATTTTTATCTGCATCTAGTTCTGAAAAAATATTTCGGCTTGTAGCAGTGTGTGGGACTTGTTCTATTAGTCCATCTATACTAACCTCCACCTGGTTCCAAATTCAATATAATTTTTTTCTTCATCTATCTCTGAAAAAATATTTCAGCTTGTAGCAGTGTGTAGGACTTGTTCTATTAGTCCATCTATACTAACCTCCACCAGCTTGAAAATTCAAAATTATTTTTATCAGTATCTAGCTCTGAAAAAATATTTCGCCTGGTAGCAGTGTGTGGGACTTGTTCTATTAGGCCATCTATACTAACCTCCACCAGGTTGCAAATTCAAAATAATTTTTATCTGCATCTAGCTGTGAACAAATATTTCGCCTTGTAGCAGTGTGTGGGACTTGTTCTATTAGTCCATCTATACTAACCTCCACCAGGTTGCAAATTCAATATAATTTTTTTCTGCATCTAGCTCTGAAAAAATATTTCGGCTTGTAGAAGTGTGTGGGACTTGTTCTATTAGTCCATCTATACTAACCTCCACCAGGTTGCAAATTCAAAATAATTTTTATCTGCATCTACCTCTGAAAAAATATTTCGGCTTGTAGCAGTGTGTGGGACTTGTTCTGTTAGACCATTTATACTAACATCCACCAGGTTGCAAATTCAATATAATTTTTTTCTGCATCTAGATCTGAAAAAATATTTCGGCTTGTAGCAGTGTGTGGGACTTGTTCTATTAGTCCATCTATACTAATCTCCACCAGGTTGCAAATTCAAAATAATTTTTATCTGCATCTAGCTCTGAAAAAATATTTTGGCTTGTAGCAGTGTGTGGGACTTGTTCTATTAGTCCATCTATACTAACCTACACCAGGTTGCAAATTCAAAATAATTTTTACCTGCATCTAGCTCTGAAAAAATATTTTGGCTTGTGGCAGTGTGTGGGACTTGTTCTATTAGTCCATCTATACTAACCTCCACCAGGTTGCAAATTCATTATAATTTTTTTCTGCATCTAGCTCTGAAAAAATATATCGGCTTGTAGCAGTGTGTGGGACTTGTTTTATTAGTCCATCTATACTAACCTCCACCAGGTTGCAAATTCAAAATAATTTTTATATGCATCTAGCTCTGAAAAAATATTTCGGCTTGTAGCAGTGTGTGGGACTTGTTCTATTAGTCCATCTATACTAACCTCCACCAGGTTGCAAATTCAATATAATTTTTTTCTGCATCTAGCTCGGAAAAAATATTTCGGCTTGTAGCAGTGTGTGGGACTTGTTCTATTAGTCCATCTATACTAACCTCCACCAACATGCAAATTCAAAATAATTTTTATCTGCATCTAGCTCTGAAAAAATATTTGGGCTTGGGCTTGTAGCAGTGTGTGGGACTGGTTCTATTAGTCCATCTATACTAACCTCCACCAGGTTGCAAATTCAAAATAATTTTTTTCTGCATCTAGCTCTGAAAAAATATTTCGGCTTGTAGCAGTGTGTGGGACTTGTTCTATTAGTCCATCTATACTAACCTCCACCAGGTTGCGAATTCAATATAATTTTTTTCTGCATCTACCTCTGAAAAAATATATCGGCTTATAGCAGTGTGTGGGACTTGTTCTGTTAGTCCATCTGTACTAACCTGCACCAGGTTGCAAATTCAAAATAATTTTTATCTGCATCTAGCTCTGAAAAAATATTTCGGCTTGGAGCAGTGTGTGGGACTTGTTCTATTAGTCCATCTATACTAACCTCCACCAGGTTGCAAATTCAATATAATTTTTTTCTGCATCTAGCTCTGAAAAAATATTTCGGCTTGGGCTTGTAGCAGTGTGTGGGACTGGTTCTATTAGTCCATCTATACTAACCTCCACTAGGTTGCAAATTCAATATAATTTTTATCTGCATCTAGCTCTGAAAAAATATTTCGGCTTGTAGCAGTGTGTGGGACTTGTTGTATTAGTCCATCTATACTAACCTCCACCTGGTTGCAAATTCAATATAATTTTTTTCTTCATCTAGCTCTGAAAAAATATTTCAGCTTGTAGCAGTGTGTAGGACTTGTTCTATTAGTCCATCTATACTATCCTCCACCAGCTTGCAAATTCAAAATTATTTTTATCTGCATCTAGCTCTGAAAAAATATTTCGGCTTGTAGCAGTGTGTGGGACTTGTTTTATTAGGCCATCTATACTAACCTCCACCTGGTTGCAAATTCAAAATAATTTTTATCTGCATCTAGCTCTGAAAAAATATTTCGGCTTGTAGCAGTGTGTGGGACTTGTTGTATTAGTCCATCTATACTAACCTCCACCAGGTTGGAAATTCAAAATAATTTTTATCTGCATCTAGCTCTGAAAAAATATTTCGGCTTGTAGCAGTGTGTGGGACTTGTTCTATTAGTCCATCTATACTAACCTCCACCAGCATGCAAATTCAAAATATTTTTTATCTGCATCTAGCTCTGAAAAAATATTTGGGCTTAAGCTTGTAGCAGTGTGTGGGACTGGTTCTATTAGTCCATCTATACTAACCTCTACCAGGTTGCAAATTCAAAATAATTTTTTTCTGCCTCAAGCTCTTAAAAAACATTTCGGCTGGTAGCAGTGTGTTGGACATGTTCTATTAGTCCATCTATACTAACCTCCACCAGGTTGCAAATTCAAAATAATTTTTATCTGCATCTAGCTCTGAAAAAATATTTGGGCTTGGGCTTGTAGCAGTATGTGGGACTGGTTCTATTAGTCCATCTATACTAGGCTCCACCAGGTTGCAAATTCTAAATAATTTTTTTCTGCATCTAGATATGAAAAAATATTTCAGCTTGTAGCAGTGTGTGGGACTTGTTCTATTAGTCCATCTATACTAACCTCCACCAGGTTGCAAATTCAAAATAATTTTCATCTACATCTAGCTCTGAAAAAATATTTTGGCTTGTAGCAGTGTGTGGGACTTGTTCTATTAGTCCATCTATACTAACCTCCACCAGGTTGCAAATTCAATATAATTTTTTCTGCATCTTCCTCTGAAAAAATATATCGGCTTGTAGCAATGTGTGGGACTTGTACTGTTAGTCCATCTATACTAACCTCCACCAGGTTGCAAATTCAAAATAATTTTTATCTGCATCTAGCTCTGAAAAGTATTTCGGCTTGTAACAGTGTGTGGGACTTGTTCTATTAGTCCATCTATACTAACCTCCACCAGGTTGCAAATTCAATATAATTTTTTTCTGCATCTAGCTCTGAAAAAATATTTGGGCTTGGGCTTGTAGCACTGTGTGGGACTGGTTCTATTAGTCCATCTATACTAACCTCCACTAGGTTGCAAATTCATTATAATTTTTTTCTGCATCTAGCTCTGAAAAAATATTTCGGCTTGTAGCAGTGTGTGGGACTTGTTCTATTAGTCCATCTATACTAACCTCCACCTGGTTCCAAATTCAATATAATTTTTTTCTTCATCTATCTCTGAAAAAATATTTCAGCTTGTAGCAGTGTGTAGGACTTGTTCTATTAGTCCATCTATACTAACCTCCACCAGCTTGAAAATTCAAAATTATTTTTATCTGTATCTAGCTCTGAAAAAATATTTCGCCTGGTAGCAGTGTGTGGGACTTGTTCTATTAGGCCATCTATACTAACCTCCACCAGGTTGCAAATTCAAAATAATTTTTATCTGCATCTAGCTGTGAACAAATATTTCGCGTGGTAGCAGTGTGTGGGACTTGTTCTATTAGTCCATCTATACTAACCTCCACCAGGTTGCAAATTCAAAATAATTTTTATCTGCATGTAGCTCTGAAAAAATATTTCGGCTTGTAGCAGTGTGTGGGATTTGTTCTATTAGTCCATCTATACTAACCTGCACCAGGTTGCAAATTCAAAATAATTTTTATCTGCATCTAGCTCTGAAAAAATATTTTGGCTTGTAGCAGTGTGTGGGACTTGTTCTATTAGTCCATCTATACTAACCTCCACCAGGTTGAAAATTCAATATAATTTTTTTCTGCATCAAGCTCTGAAAAAATATTTCGGCTTGTAGCAGTGTTTGGGACTTGATCTATTAGTACATCTATACTAACCTCCACCAGGTTGGATATTCAAAATAATTTGTATCTGCATCTAGCTTTGAAAAAATATTTAGGCTTGTAGCAGTGTGTGGGACTTGTTCTATTAGTCCATCTATACTAACCTCCACCAGGTTGCAAATTCAAAATAATTTGTATCTGCATCTAGCTCTGAAAAAATATTTCGGATTGTAGCAGTGTGTGGGACTTGTTCTATTAGTCCATCTATACTAACCTCCACCAGGTTGCAAATTCAATATAATTTTTTTCTGCATCTAGCTCTGAAAAAATATTTCGGCTTGTAGCAGTGTGTGGGACTTGTTCTATTACTCCATCTATACTAACCTCCACCAGCTTGCAAATTCAAAATAATTTTTATCTGCATCTAGCTCTGAAAAAATATTTGGGCTGAGGCTTGTAGCAGTGTGTGGGACTTGTTCTATTAGTCCATCTATACTAACCTCCACCAGGTTGCAAATTCAATATAATTTTTTTCTGCATCTAGCTCTGAAAAAATATTTCGGCTTGTAGCAGTGTGTGGGACTTGTTCTATTACTCCATCTATACTAACCTCCACCAGCTTGCAAATTCAAAATAATTTTTATCTGCATCTCGCTCTGAAAAAATATTTTGGTTTGTAGCAGTATGTGGGACTTGTTCTATTAGTCCATCTATACTAACTTCCACCTGGTTGCAAATTCAATGTAATATTTTTCTGCATCTAGCTCTGAAAAAATATTTGGGCTTATGCTTGTAGCAGTGTGTGGGACTGGTTCTATTAGTCCATCTATACTAACCTCTACCAGGTTGCAAATTCAAAATAATTTTTTTCTGCCTCAAGTTCTGAAAAAATATTTCGGCTCGTAGCAGTGTGTGGGACTTGTTCTATTAGTCCATCTATACTAACCTCCACCAGGTTGCAAATTCAAAATAATTTTTATCTGCATCTAGCTCTGAAAAAATATTTGGGCTTGGGCTTGTAGCAGTGTGTGGGACTGGTTCTATTAGTCCATCTATACTAACCTCCACCAGGTTGCAAATTCTAAATAATTTTTTTCTGCATCTAGCTCTGAAAAAATATTTCAGCTTGTTGCAGTGTGTGGGACTTGTTCTATTAGTCCATCTATACTAACCTCCACCAGGTTGCAAATTCAAAATAATTTTCATCTGCATCTAGCTCTGAAAAAATATTTTGGCTTGTAGCAGTGTGTGGGACTTGTTCTATTAGTTCATCTATACTAACCTCCACCAGGTTGCAAATTCAATATAATTTTTTTCTGCATCTACCTCTGAAAAAATATATCGGCTTGTAGCAGTGTGTGGGACTTGTTCTGTTAGTCTATCTATACTAACCTCCACCAGGTTGCAAATTCAAAATAATTTTTATCTGCATCTAGCTCTGAAAAAATATTTCGGCTTGTAGCATTGTGTGGGACTTGTTCTATTAGTCCATCTATACTAACCTCCACCAGGTTGCAAATTCAAAATAATTTTTATCTGCATCTAGCTCTGAAATAATATTTTGGCTTGTAGCACTGTGTGGGACTTGTTCTATTAATCCGTCTATACTAACCTCCACCAGGTTGCAAATTCAATATAATTTTTTTCTGCATCTAGCTCTGAAAAAATATTTCGGCTTGTAGAAGTGTGTGGGACTTGTTCTATTAGTCCATCTATACTAACCTCCACCAGGTTGCAAATTCAAAATAATTTTTATCTGCATCTACCTCTGAAAAAATATTTCGGCTTGTAGCAGTGTGTGGGACTTGTTCTGTTAGACCATTTATACTAACATCCACCAGGTTGCAAATTCAATATAATTTTTTTCTGCATCTAGATCTGAAAAAATATTTCGGCTTGTAGCAGTGTGTGGGACTTGTTCTATTAGTCCATCTATACTACCCTCCACCAGCTTGCAAATTCAAAATAATTTTTTTCTCCATCTAGCTCTGAAAAAATATTTCGGCTTGTAGCAGTGTGTGGGACTTGTTCTATTAATCCATCTATACTAACCTCCACCAGGTTGCAAATTCAAAATAATTTTTATCGGCATCTCGGTCTGAAAAAATATTTTGGTTTGTAGCAGTGTGTGGGACTTGTTCTATTAGTCCATCTATACTAACTTCCACCTGGTTGCAAATTCAATATAATATTTTTCTGCATCTAGCTCTAAAAAAATATTTGGGCTTATGCTTGTAGCAGTGTGTGGGACTGGTTCTATTAGTCCATCTATACTAACCTCTACCAGGTTGCAAATTCAAAATAATTTTTTTCTGCCTCAAGTTCTGAAAAAATATTTCGGCTGGTAGCAGTGTGTGGGACTTGTTCTATTAGTCCATCTATACTAACCTCCACCAGGTTGCAATTTCAAAATAATTTTTATCTGCATCTAGCTCTGAAAAAATATTTGGGCTTGGGCTTGTAGCAGTGTGTGGGACTGGTTCTATTAGTCCATCTATACTAACCTCCACCAGGTTGCAAATTCTAAATAATTTTTTTCTGCATCTAGCTCTGAAAAAATATTTCAGCTTGTTGCAGTGTGTGGGACTTGTTCTATTAGTCCATCTATACTAACCTCCACCAGGTTGCAAATTCAAAATAATTTTCATCTGCATCTAGCTCTGAAAAAATATTTTGGCTTGTAGCAGTGTGTGGGACTTGTTCTATTAGTCCATCTATACTAACCTCCACCAGGTTGCAAATTCAATATAATTTTTTTCTGCATCTACCTCTGAAAAAATATTTCGGCTTGTAGCAGTGTGTGGGACTTGTTCTATTAGTCCATCTATACTAACCTCCACCAGGTTGCAAATTCAAAATAATTTTTATCTGCATCTAGCTCTGAAAAAATATTTCGGCTTGTAGCAGTGTTTGGGATTTGTTCTATTAGTCCATCTATACTAACCTCCACCAGGTTGCAAATTCAAAGTAATTTTTATCTGCATCTAGCTCTGAAAATATATTTCGGCTTGTAGCAGTGTGTGGGACTTGTTCTATTAGTCCATCTATACTAACCTCCACCAGGTTGAAAATTCAATATAATTTTTTTCTGCATCAAGCTCTGAAAAAATATTTTGGCTTGTAGCAGTGTGTGAGACTTGATCTATTAGTCCATCTATACTAACCTCCACCAGGTTGGATATTCAAAATAATTTGTATCTGCATCTAGCTCTGAAAAAATATTTAGGCTTGTAGCAGTGTGTGGGACTTGTTCTATTAGTCCGTCTATAATAACCTCCACCAGGTTGCAAATTCAATAAAAAAATTTTCTGCATCTATCTCTGAAAAAATATTTTGGCTTTTAGAAGTGTGTGGGACTTGTTCTATTAGTCCATCTATAGTAACCTCCACCAGGTTGCAAATTCAAAATAATTTTTATCTGCATCTAGCTCTGAAAAAATATTTCGGCTTCTAGCAGTGTGTGGGACTTGTTCTGTTAGACCATCTATACTAACCTCCACCAGGTTGCAAATTCAATATAATTTTTTTCTGCATCAAGCTCTGAAAAAATATTTCGGCTTGTAGCAGTGTGTGGGACTTGATCTATTAGTCCATCTATACTAACCTCCACCAGGTTGGATATTCAAAATAATTTGTATCTGCATCTAGCTCTGAAAAAATATTTAGGCTTGTAGCAGTGTGTGGGACTTGTTCTATAAGGCCATCTATACTATCCTCCACCAGGTTGCAAATTCAAAATAATTTTTATCTGCATCTAGCTCTGAAATAATATTTTGGCTTGTAGCAGTGTGTGGGACTTGTTCTATTAGTCCGTCTATAATAACCTCCACCAGGTTGCAAATTCAATATAATTTTTTTCTGCATCTATCTCTGAAAAAATATTTAGGCTTGTAGAAGTGTGTGGGATTTGTTCTATTAGTCCATCTATACTAACCTCCACCAGGTTGCAAATTCAAAATAATTTTTATCTGCATCTAGCTCTGAAAAAATATTTCGGCTTCTAGCAGTGTGTGCGACTTGTTCTGTTAGACCATCTATACTAACCTCCACCAGGTTGCAAATTCAATATAATTTTTTTCTGCATCTAGATCTGAAAAAATATTTCGGCTTGTAGCAGTGTGTGGGACTTGTTCTATTAGTCCATCTATACTAACCTCCACCAGGTTGCAAATTCAAAATAATTTTTATCTGCATCTAACACTGAAAAAATATTTTGACTTGTAGCACTGTGTGGGACTTGTTCTATTAGTCCATCTATACTAATCTCCACCAGGTTGCAAATTCAAAATAATTTTTATCTGCATCTAGCTCTGAAAAAATATTTTGGCATGAAGCAGTGTGTGGGACTTGTTCTATTATTCCATCTATACTAACCTACACCAGGTTGCAAATTCAAAATAATTTTTATCTGCATCTAGCTCTGAAAAAATATTTCGGCTTGTAGCATTGTGTGGGACTTGTTCTATTAGTCCATCTATACTAACCTCCACCAGGTTGCAAATTCAAAATAATTTTCATCTGCATCTAGCTCTGAAAAAATATTTTGGCTTGTAGCAGTGTGTGGGACTTGTTCTGTTAGTCCATCTATACAAAACTCCACCAGGTTGCAAATTCAAAATAATTTTTATCTGCATCTAGCTCTGAAAAAATATTTCAGCTTGTAACAGTGTGTGGGACTTGTTCTATTAGTCCATCTATACTAACCTCCACCAGGTTGCAAATTCAATATAATTTTTTTCTGCATCTAGCTCTGAAAAAATATTTGGGCTTGGGCTTGTAGCAGTGTGTGGGACTGGTTCTATTAGTCCATCTATACTAACCTCCACTAGGTTGCAAATTCAATATAATTTTTTTCAGCATCTAGCTCTGAAAAAATATTTCGGCTTGTAGCAGTGTGTGGGACTTGTTCTATTAGTCCATCTATACTAACCTCCACCAGGTTGCAAATTAAAAATAATTTTTATCTGCATCAAGTTCTGAAAAAATATTTAGGCTTGTAGCAGTGTGTGGGACTTGTTCTATTAGTCCATCTATACTAACCTCCACCTGGTTCCAAATTCAATATAATTTTTTTCTTCATCTATCTCTGAAAAAATATTTCAGCTTGTAGCAGTGTGTAGGACTTGTTCTATTAGTCCATCTATACTAACCTCCACCAGCTTGCAAATTCAAAATTATTTTTATCTGTATCTAGCTCTGAAAAATTTTTTCGGCTGGTAGCAGTGTGTGGGACTTGTTCTATTAGGCCATCTATACTAACCTCCACCAGGTTGCAAATTCAAAATAATTTTTATCTGCATCTAGCTGTGAACAAATATTTCGCCTTGTAGCGGTGTGTGGGACTTGTTCTATTAGACCATCTATACTAACCTCCACCAGGTTGAGAATTCAATATAATTTTTTTCTGCATCAAGCTCTGAAAAAATATTTCGGCTTGTAGCAGTGTGTGGGACTTGATCTATTAGGCCATCTATACTAACCTCCACCAGGTTGGATATTCAAAATAATTTGTATCTGCATCTAGCTCTGAAATAATATTTCGGCTTGTAGAAGTGTGTGGGACTTGTTCTATTAGTCGATCTATACTAACCTCCACCAGGTTGCAAATTCAAAATAATTTTTATCTGCATTTAGCTCTGAAAAAATATTTCGGCTTGTAGCAGTGTGTGGGACTTGTTCTGTTAGACCATCTATACTAACCTCCACCAGGTTGCAAATTCAATATAATTTTTTTCTGCATCTAGCTCTGAAAAAATATTTTAGCTTGTAGCAGTGTGTGGGACTTGTTCTATTAGTCCATCTATACTAACCTCCACCAGGTTGGATATTCAAAATAATTTGTATCTGCATCTAGCTCTGAAAAAATATTTAGGCTTGTAGCAGTGTGTGGGACTTGTTCTATAAGGCCATCTATACTAACCTCCACCAGGTTGCAAATTCAAAATAATTTTTATCTGCATCTAGGTCTGAAATAATATTTTGGCTTGTAGCAGTGTGTGGTACTTGTTCTATTAGTCCGTCTATAATAACCTCAACCAGGTTGCAAATTCAATATAATTTTTTTCTGCATCTATCTCTGAAAAAATATTTCGGCTTGTAGAAGTGTGTGGGACTTGTTCTATTAGTCCATCTATACTAACCTCCACCAGGTTGCAAATTCAAAATAATTTTTATCTGCATCTAGCTCTGAAAAAATATTTCGGCTTCTAGCAGTGTTTGGGACTTGTTCTGTTAGACCATCTATACTAACCTCCACCAGGTTGCAAATTCAATATTATTTTTTTCTGCATCTAGATCTGAAAAAATATTTCCGCTTGTAGCAGTGTGTGGGACTTGTTCTATTAGTCCATCTATACTAACCTCCACCAGGTTGCAAATTCAAAATAATTTTTATCTGCATCTAACACTGAAAAAATATTTTGACTTGTAGCAGTGTGTGGGACTTGTTCTATTAGTCCATCTATACTAATCTCCACCAGGTTGCAAATTCAAAATAATTTTTATCTGCATCTAGCTCTGAAAAAATATTTCGGCTTGTAGCAGTGTGTGGGACTTGTTCTATTAGTCCATCTATACTAACCTACACCAGGTTGAAAATTAAAAATAATTTTTAATTGCATCTAGCTCTGAAAAAATATTTCGGCTTGTAGCAGTGTGTGGGACTTGTTCTATTAGTCCATCTATACTAACCTCCACCAGGTTGCAAATTCAATATAATTTTTTTCTGCATCTAGCTCTGAAAAAATATATCGGCTTGTAGCAGTGTGTGGGACTTGTTTTATTAGTCCATCTATACTAACCTCCACCAGGTTGCAAATTCAAAATAATTTTTATCGGCATCTCGCTCTGAAAAAATATTTTGTCTTGTAGCAGTGTGTGGGACTTGTTCTATTAGTCCATCTATACTAACTTCCACCTGGTTGCAAATTCAATATAATATTTTTCTGCATCTAGCTCTGAAAAAATATTTCAGCTTGTAGCAGTGTGTAGGACTTGTTCTATTAGTAAATCTATACTAACCTCCACCAGTTTGCAAATTCAAAATTATTTTTATCTGCATCTAGCTCTGAAAAAATATTTCGGCTTGTAGCATTGTGTGGGACTTGTTCTGTTAGGCCACAAATACTAACCTCCACCAGGTTGCAAATTCAAAATAATTTTTATCTGCATCTAGCTCTGAAAAAATATTTCGGCTTGTAGTAGTGTGTCGCACTTGTTCTATTAGTCCATCTATACTAACGTCCACCAGGTTGGAAATTCAAAATAATTTTTTTCTGCATCTAGCTCTGAAAAAATATTTCGGCTTGTAGAAGTGTGTGGGACTTGTTCTATTTGTCCATCTATACTAACCTCCACCAGGTTGCAAATTCAAAATAATTTTTATCTGCATCTAGCTCTGAAAAAATATTTCGGCTTGTATCAGTGTGTGGGACTTGTTCTATTAGACCATCTATACTAACCTCCACCAGGTTGCAAATTCAATATAATTTTTTTTTGCATCTAGGTCTGAAAAAATATTTGGGCTTGTTGCAGTGTGTGATACTTGTTCTATTAGTCCATCTATACTAACCTCCACCAGGTTGCAAATTCAATATAATTTTTATCTGAATCTAGCCCTGAAAAAATATTTGGGCTTGGGCTTGTAGCAGTGTGTGGGACTTGTTCTATTAGTCCATCTATACTAACCTCCACCAGTTTGCAATTCCAATATAATTTTTTTCTGCATCTAGCTCTGAAAAAATATTTCGGCTTGTAGCAGTGTGTGGGACTTGTTCTATTAGTCCATCTATACTAACCTCTACCAGGTTGCAAATTCAAAATAATTCTTATCTGCATCTAGCTCTGAAAAAATATTTTGGCCTGTAGCAGTGTGTGGAACTTGTTCTATTAGTCCATCTATACTAACCTCCACCAGGTTGCAAATTCAATATAATTTTTATCTGCAACTAGCTCTGAAAAAATATTTGGGCTTGGGCTTGTAGCATTGTGTGGGACTTGTTCTATTAGTCCATCTATACTAACCTCTACCAGGTTGCAAATTCAAAATAATTTTTATCTGCATCTAGCTCTGAAAAAATATTTCGGCTTGTAGCAGTGTGTGGGACTTGTTCTATTAATCCATCTATACTAACCTCTACCAGGTTGCAAATTCAAAATAATTTTTATCTGCATCTAGCTCTGAAAAAATATTTGGGCTTGGGCTTGTAGCAGTGTGTGGGACTGGTTCTATTAGTCCATCTATACTAACCTCCACCAGGTTGCAAATTCTAAATAATTTTTTTCTGCATCTAGCTCTGAAAAAATATTTCAGCTTGTTGCAGTGTGTGGGACTTGTTCTATTAGTCCATCTATACTAACCTCCACCAGGTTGCAAATTCAAAATAATTTTCATCTGCATCTAGCTCTGAAAAAATATTTTGGCTTGTAGCAGTGTGTGGGACTTGTTCTATTAGTCCATCTATACTAACCTCCACCAGGTTGCAAATTCAATATAATTTTTTTCTACATCTACCTCTGAAAAAATATTTCGGCTTGTAGCAGTGTGTGGGACTTGTTCTATTATTCCATCTATACTAACCTCCACCAGGTTGCAAATTCAAAATAATTTTTATCTGCATCTAGCTCTGAAAAAATATTTCGGCTTGTAGCAGTGTGTGGGATTTGTTCTATTAGTCCATCTATACTAACCTCCACCAGGTTGCAAATTCAAAATAATTTTTATCTGCATCTAGCTCTGAAAATATATTTCGGCTTGTAGCAGTGTGTGGGACTTGTTCTATTAGTCCATCTATACTAACCTCCACCAGGTTGAAAATTCAATATAATTTTTTTCTGCATCAAGCTCTGAAAAAATATTTTGGCTTGTAGCAGTGTGTGAGACTTGATCTATTAGTCCATCTATACTAACCTCCACCAGGTTGGATATTCAAAATAATTTGTATCTGCATCTAGCTCTGAAAAAATATTTAGGCTTGTAGCAGTGTGTGGGACTTGTTCTATAAGGCCATCTATACTATCCTCCACCAGGTTGCAAATTCAAAATAATTTTTATCTGCATCTAGCTCTGAAATAATATTTTGGCTTGGAGCAGTGTGTGGGACTTGTTCTATTAGTCCGTCTATAATAACCTCCACCAGGTTGCAAATTCAATATAATTTTTTTCTGCATCTATCTCTGAAAAAATATTTAGGCTTGTAGAAGTGTGTGGGATTTGTTCTATTAGTCCATCTATAGTAACCTCCACCAGGTTGCAAATTCAAAATAATTTTTATCTGCATCTAGCTCTGAAAAAATATTTCGGCTTCTAGCAGTGTGTGGGACTTGTTCTGTTAGACCATCTATACTAACCTCCACCAGGTTGCAAATTCAATATAATTTTTTTCTGCATCTAGATCTGAAAAAATATTTCGGCTTGTAGCAGTGTGTGGGACTTGTTCTATTAGTCCATCTATACTAACCTCCACCAGGTTGCAAATTCAAAATAATTTTTATCTGCATCTAACACTGAAAAAATATTTTGACTTGTAGCACTGTGTGGGACTTGTTCTATTAGTCCATCTATACTAATCTCCACCAGGTTGCAAATTCAAAATAATTTTTATCTGCATCTAGCTCTGAAAAAATATTTTGGCATGAAGCAGTGTGTGGGACTTGTTCTATTATTCCATCTATACTAACCTACACCAGGTTGCAAATTCAAAATAATTTTTATCTGCATCTAGCTCTGAAAAAATATTTCGGCTTGTAGCATTGTGTGGGACTTGTTCTATTAGTCCATCTATACTAACCTCCACCAGGTTGCAAATTCAAAATAATTTTCATCTGCATCTAGCTCTGAAAAAATATTTTGGCTTGTAGCAGTGTGTGGGACTTGTTCTGTAAGTCCATCTATACTAAACTCCACCAGGTTGCAAATTCAAAATAATTTTTATCTGCATCTAGCTCTGAAAAAATATTTCAGCTTGTAACAGTGTGTGGGACTTGTTCTATTAGTCCATCTATACTAACCTCCACCAGGTTGCAAATTCAATATAATTTTTTTCTGCATCTAGCTCTGAAAAAATATTTGGGCTTGGGCTTGTAGCAGTGTGTGGGACTGGTTCTATTAGTCCATCTATACTAACCTCCACTAGGTTGCAAATTCAAAATAATTTTTATCTGCATCTAACACTGAAAAAATATTTTGACTTGTAGCACTGTGTGGGACTTGTTCTATTAGTCCATCTATACTAATCTCCACCAGGTTGCAAATTCAAAATAATTTTTATCTGCATCTAGCTCTGAAAAAATATTTTGGCATGAAGCAGTGTGTGGGACTTGTTCTATTATTCCATCTATACTAACCTACACCAGGTTGCAAATTCAAAATAATTTTTATCTGCATCTAGCTCTGAAAAAATATTTCGGCTTGTAGCATTGTGTGGGACTTGTTCTATTAGTCCATCTATACTAACCTCCACCAGGTTGCAAATTCAAAATAATTTTCATCTGCATCTAGCTCTGAAAAAATATTTTGGCTTGTAGCAGTGTGTGGGACTTGTTCTGTAAGTCCATCTATACTAAACTCCACCAGGTTGCAAATTCAAAATAATTTTTATCTGCATCTAGCTCTGAAAAAATATTTCAGCTTGTAACAGTGTGTGGGACTTGTTCTATTAGTCCATCTATACTAACCTCCACCAGGTTGCAATTTCAATATAATTTTTTTCTGCATCTAGCTCTGAAAAAATATTTGGGCTTGGGCTTGTAGCAGTGTGTGGGACTGGTTCTATTAGTCCATCTATACTAACCTCCACTAGGTTGCAAATTCAAAATAATTTTTATCTGCATCTAACACTGAAAAAATATTTTGACTTGTAGCACTGTGTGGGACTTGTTCTATTAGTCCATCTATACTAATCTCCACCAGGTTGCAAATTCAAAATAATTTTTATCTGCATCTAGCTCTGAAAAAATATTTTGGCATGAAGCAGTGTGTGGGACTTGTTCTATTATTCCATCTATACTAACCTACACCAGGTTGCAAATTCAAAATAATTTTTATCTGCATCTAGCTCTGAAAAAATATTTCGGCTTGTAGCATTGTGTGGGACTTGTTCTATTAGTCCATCTATACTAACCTCCACCAGGTTGCAAATTCAAAATAATTTTCATCTGCATCTAGCTCTGAAAAAATATTTTGGCTTGTAGCAGTGTGTGGGACTTGTTCTGTAAGTCCATCTATACTAAACTCCACCAGGTTGCAAATTCAAAATAATTTTTATCTGCATCTAGCTCTGAAAAAATATTTCAGCTTGTAACAGTGTGTGGGACTTGTTCTATTAGTCCATCTATACTAACCTCCACCAGGTTGCAAATTCAATATAATTTTTTTCTGCATCTAGCTCTGAAAAAATATTTGGGCTTGGGCTTGTAGCAGTGTGTGGGACTGGTTCTATTAGTCCATCTATACTAACCTCCACTAGGTTGCAAATTCAATATAATTTTTTTCAGCATCTAGCTCTGAAAAAATATTTCGGCTTGTAGCAGTGTGTGGGACTTGTTCTATTAGTCCACCTATACTAACCTCCACCAGGTTGCAAATTAAAAATAATTTTTATCTACATCAAGTTCTGAAAAAATATTTAGGCTTGTAGCAGTGTGTGGGACTTGTTCTATTAGTCCATCTATACTAACCTCCACCTGGTTCCAAATTCAATATAATTTTTTTCTTCATCTATCTCTGAAAAAATATTTCAGCTTGTAGCAGTGTGTAGGACTTGTTCTATTAGTCCATCTATACTAACCTCCACCAGCTTGCAAATTCAAAATTATTTTTATCTGTATCTAGCTCTGAAAAAATTTTTCGGCTGGTAGCAGTGTGTGGGACTTGTTCTATTAGGCCATCTATACTAACCTCCACCAGGTTGCAAATTCAAAATAATTTTTATCTGCATCTAGCTGTGAACAAATATTTCGCCTTGTAGCGGTGTGTGGGACTTGTTCTATTAGACCATCTATACTAACCTCCACCAGGTTGAGAATTCAATTTAATTTTTTTCTGCATCAAGCTCTGAAAAAATATTTCGGCTTGTAGCAGTGTGTGGGACTTGATCTATTAGGCCATCTATACTAACCTCCACCAGGTTGGATATTCAAAATAATTTGTATCTGCATCTAGCTCTGAAATAATATTTCGGCTTGTAGAAGTGTGTGGGACTTGTTCTATTAGTCGATCTATACTAACCTCCACCAGGTTGCAAATTCAAAATAATTTTTATCTGCATTTAGCTCTGAAAAAATATTTCGGCTTGTAGCAGTGTGTGGGACTTGTTCTGTTAGACCATCTATACTAACCTCCACCAGGTTGCAAATTCAATATAATTTTTTTCTGCATCTAGCTCTGAAAAAATATTTTAGCTTGTAGCAGTGTGTGGGACTTGTTCTATTAGTCCATCTATACTAACCTCCACCAGGTTGGATATTCAAAATAATTTGTATCTGCATCTAGCTCTGAAAAAATATTTAGGCTTGTAGCAGTGTGTGGGACTTGTTCTATAAGGCCATCTATACTAACCTCCACCAGGTTGCAAATTCAAAATAATTTTTATCTGCATCTAGGTCTGAAATAATATTTTGGCTTGTAGCAGTGTGTGGGACTTGTTCTATTAGTCCGTCTATAATAACCTCAACCAGGTTGCAAATTCAATATAATTTTTTTCTGCATCTATCTCTGAAAAAATATTTCGGCTTATAGAAGTGTGTGGGACTTGTTCTATTAGTCCATCTATACTAACCTCCACCAGGTTGCAAATTCAAAATAATTTTTATCTGCATCCAACTCTGAAAAAATATTTCGGCTTCTAGCAGTGTTTGGGACTTGTTCTGTTAGACCATCTATACTAACCTCCACCAGGTTGCAAATTCAATATAATTTTTTTCTGCATCTAGATCTGAAAAAATATTTCCGCTTGTAGCAGTGTGTGGGACTTGTTCTATTAGTCCATCTATACTAACCTCCACCAGGTTGCAAATTCAAAATAATTTTTATCTGCATCTAACACTGAAAAAATATTTTGACTTGTAGCAGTGTGTGGGACTTGTTCTATTAGTCCATCTATACTAATCTCCACCAGGTTGCAAATTCAAAATAATTTTTATCTGCATCTAGCTCTGAAAAAATATTTCGGCTTGTAGCAGTGTGTGGGACTTGTTCTATTAGTCCATCTATACTAACCTACACCAGGTTGAAAATTCAAAATAATTTTTATCTGCATCTAGCTCTGAAAAAATATTTCGGCTTGTAGCAGTGTGTGGGACTTGTTCTATTAGTCCATCTATACTAACCTCCACCAGGTTGCAAATTCAATATAATTTTTTTCTGCATCTAGCTCTGAAAAAATATATCGGCTTGTAGCAGTGTGTGGGACTTGTTTTATTAGTCCATCTATACTAACCTCCACCAGGTTGCAAATTCAAAATAATTTTTATCGGCATCTCGCTCTGAAAAAATATTTTGTCTTGTAGCAGTGTGTGGGACTTGTTCTATTAGTCCATCTATACTAACTTCCACCTGGTTGCAAATTCAATATAATATTTTTCTGCATCTAGCTCTGAAAAAATATTTCAGCTTGTAGCAGTGTGTAGGACTTGTTCTATTAGTAAATCTATACTAACCTCCACCAGTTTGCAAATTCAAAATTATTTTTATCTGCATCTAGCTCTGAAAAAATATTTCGGCTTGTAGCATTGTGTGGGACTTGTTCTGTTAGGCCACAAATACTAACCTCCACCAGGTTGCAAATTCAAAATAATTTTTATCTGCATCTAGCTCTGAAAAAATATTTCGGCTTGTAGTAGTGTGTCGCACCTGTTCTATTAGTCCATCTATACTAACGTCCACCAGGTTGGAAATTCAAAATAATTTTTTTCTGCATCTAGCTCTGAAAAAATATTTCGGCTTGTAGAAGTGTGTGGGACTTGTTCTATTTGTCCATCTATACTAACCTCCACCAGGTTGCAAATTCAAAATAATTTTTATCTGCATCTAGCTCTGAAAAAATATTTCGGCTTGTAGCAGTGTGTGGGACTTGTTCTATTAGACCATCTATACTAACCTCCATCAGGTTGCAAATTCAATATAATTTTTTTCTGCATCTAGCTCTAAAAAAATATTTCGGCTTGTATCAGTGTGTGGGACTTGTTCTATTAGACCATCTATACTAACCTCCACCAGGTTGCAAATTCAATATAATTTTTTTTTGCATCTAGGTCTGAAAAAATATTTGGGCTTGTTGCAGTGTGTGATACTTGTTCTATTAGTCCATCTATACTAACCTCCACCAGGTTGCAAATTCAATATAATTTTTATCTGAATCTAGCCCTGAAAAAATATTTGGGCTTGGGCTTGTAGCAGTGTGTGGGACTTGTTCTATTAGTCCATCTATACTAACCCCCACCAGTTTGCAATTTAAATATAATTTTTTTCTGCATCTAGCTCTGAAAAAATATTTCGGCTTGTAGCAGTGTGTGGGACTTGTTCTATTAGTCCATCTATACTAACCTCTACCAGGTTGCAAATTCAAAATAATTCTTATCTGCATCTAGCTCTGAAAAAATATTTTGGCCTGTAGCAGTGTGTGGAACTTGTTCTATTAGTCCATCTATACTAACCTCCACCAGGTTGCAAATTCAATATAATTTTTATCTGCAACTAGCTCTGAAAAAATATTTGGGCTTGGGCTTGTAGCATTGTGTGGGACTTGTTCTATTAGTCCATCTATACTAACCTCTACCAGGTTGCAAATTCAAAATAATTTTTATCTGCATCTAGCTCTGAAAAAATATTTCGGCTTGTAGCAGTGTGTGGGACTTGTTCTATTAATCCATCTGTACTAACCTCTACCAGGTTGCAAATTCAAAATAATTTTTATCTGCATCTAACTCTGAAAAAATATTTCGGCTTGGGCTTGTAGCAGTGTGTGGGACTGGTTCTATTAGTGCATCTATACTAACCTCCACCAGGTTGCAAATTCAATATAATTTTTTTCTGTATCTAGCTCAGAAAAAATATTTAGGCTTGTAGCAGTGCGTGGGACTGGTTCTATTAGTCCATCTATACTAACCTCCACCAGGTTGAAAATTCAAAATAATTTTTATCTGCATCTAGCTCTGAAAAAATATATCGACTTGCATCAGTGTGTGAGACTTGTTCTATTAGTCCATCTATACTAACCTCCACCAGCTTGCAAATTCAAAATTATTTTTATCTGCATCTAGCTCTGAAAAAATATTTCGGCTTGTAGCAGTGTGTGGGACTTGTTCTATTAGTCCATCTATGCTAACCTCCTCCAGGTTGCAAATTCAAAATAATTTTTATCTGCATCTAGCTCTGAAAAAATATTTCGGCTTGTAGCAGTGTGTGGGACTTGCTCTTTTAGTCCATCTATGCAAACCTCCACCAGGTTGCAAATTCAATATAATTTTTTTCGGCATCAAGCTCTGAAAAAATATTTCGGCTTGTAGCAGTGTGTGGGACTTGTTCTATTAGGCCATCTATACTAACCTCCACCAGGTTGCAAATTCAAAATAATTTTTATCTGCATCTAGCTCTGAAAAAATATTTCGGCTTGTAGCAGTGTGTACGACTTGTTCTATTAGTCCGTCTATACTAACCTCCACCAGGTTGCAAATTCAATATAATTTTTTTCTGCATCTAGCTCTGAAAAAATATTTTGGCTTGTAGAAGTGTGTGGGACTTGTTCTATTAATCCATCTATACTGTCCTCCACCAGGTTGGAAATTCAATATAATTTTTATCTGCATCTAGCTCTGAAAAAATATTTTGGCTTGTAGCAGTGTGTGGGACTTGTTCTATTAGTCCATCTATACTAACCTCCACCAGCTTGCAAATTCAAAATAATTTTTATCTGCATCTAGCTCTAAAAAAATATTTGGGCTGAGGCTTGAAGCAGTGTGTGGAACTTGTTCTATTAGTCCATCTATACTAACCTCCACCAGGTTGCAAATTCAATATAATTTTTTTCTGCATCTAGCTCTGAAAAAATATTTCGGCTTGTAGCAGTGTGTGGGACTTGTTCTGTTAGACCATCTATACTAACCTCCACCAGGTTGCAAATTCAAAATAATTTTTATCTGCATTTAGCTCTGAAAAAATATTTCGGCTTGTAGCAGTGTGTGGGACTTGTTCTGTTAGACCATCTATACTAACCTCCACCAGGTTGCAAATTCAATATCATTTTTTTCTGCATCTAGATCTGAAAAAATATTTCGGCTTGTAGCAGTGTGTGGGACTTGTTCGATTAGTCCATCTATACTAACCTCCACCAGGTTGCAAATTCAAAATAATTTTTATCTGCATCTAACACTGAAAAAATATTTTGACTTGTAGCAGTGTGTGGGACTTGTTCTATTAGTCCATCTATACTAATCTCCACCAGGTAGCAAATTCAAAATAATTTTTATCTGCATCTAGCTCTGAAAAAATATTTCGGCTTGTAGCACTGTGTGGGACTTGTTCTATTAGTCCATCTATACTAACCTACACCAGGTTGCAAATTCAAAATAATTTTTATCTGCATCTAGCTCTAAAAAAATATTTGGGCTGAGGCTTGTAGCAGTGTGTGGGACTGGTTCTATTAGTCCATCTATACTAACCTCCACCAGGTTGCAAATTCAATATAATTTTTTTCTGCATCTAGCTCTGAAAAAATATTTCGGCTTGTAGCAATGTGTGGGACTTGTTCTATTAGTCCATCTATACTAACCTCCACCAGGTTGCAAATTCAAAATAATTTTTATCGGCATCTCGCTCTGAAAAAATATTTTGACTTGTAGCAGTGTGTGGGACTTGTTCTATTAGTCCATCTATACTAACTTCCACCTGGTTGCAAATTCAATCTAATATTTTTCTGCATCTAGATCTGAAAAAATATTTCGGCTTGTAGCAGTGTGTAGGACTTGTTCTATTAGTAAATCTATACTAACCTCCACCAGTTTGCAAATTCAAAATAATTTTTATCTGCATCTAGCTCTGAAAAAATATTTCGGCTTGTAGTAGTGTGTCGGACTTGTTCTATTAGTCCATCTATACTAACCTCCACCAGGTTGCAAATTCAATATAATTTTTTTTTTGCATCTAGCTCTGAAAAAATATATCGGCTTGTAGCAGTGTGTGGGACTTGTTTTATTAGTCCATCTATACTAACCGCCACCAGGTTGCAAATTCAAAATAATTTTTATCTGCATCTAGCTCTGAAAAAATATTTCGGCTTGTAGCAGTGTGTGGGACTTGTTCTATTAGTCCATCTATACTAACCTCCACCAGGTTGCAAATTCAATATAATTTTTTTCTGCATCTAGCTCTGAAAAAATATTTCGGCTTGTAGCAGTGTGTGGGACTTGTTCTATTAGTCCATCTATACTAACTTCCACCTGGTTGCAAATTCAATATAATATTTTTCTGCATCTAGCTCTGAAAAAATATTTCGGCTTGTAGCAGTGTGTAGGACTTGTTCTATTAGTCCATCTATACTAAGCTCCACCAGGTTGCAAATTCAATATAATTTTTATCTGCATCTAGCTCTAAAAAAATATTTCGGCTTGTAGCAGTGTGTGGGACTTGTTCTGTTAGGCCATCTATACTAACCTCCACCAGGTTGCAAATTCAATATAATTTTTATCTGCATCTAGCTCTGAAAAAAATATTTTGGCTTGTAGCAGTGTGTGGGACTTGTTCTGATAGGCCATCTATACTAACCTCCACCAGGTTGCAAATTCAATATAATTTTTTTCTGCATCTAGCTCTGAAAAAATATTTCGGCTTGTAGCAGTGTGTGGGACTTGTTCTATTAGTCCATCTATACTAACTTCCACCTGGTTGCAAATTCAATATAATATTTTTCTGCATCTAGCTCTGAAAAAATATTTCGGCTTGTAGCAGTGTGTAGGACTTGTTCTATTAGTCCATCTATACTAAGCTCCACCAGGTTGCAAATTCAATATAATTTTTATCTGCATCTAGCTCTAAAAAAATATTTCGGCTTGTAGCAGTGTGTGGGACTTGTTCTGTTAGGCCATCTATACTAACCTCCACCAGGTTGCAAATTCAATATAATTTTTATCTGCATCTAGCTCTGAAAAAAATATTTTGGCTTGTAGCAGTGTGTGGGACTTGTTCTGATAGGCCATCTATACTAACCTCCACCAGGTTGCAAATTCAAATTAATTTTTATCTGCATCTAGCTCTGAAAAAATATTTCGGCTTGTAGTAGTGTGTCGGACTTGTTCTATTAGTCCATCTATACTAACCTCCACCAGGTTGGAAATTCAAAATAATTTTTTTCTGCATCTAGCTCTGAAAAAATATTTCGGCTTGTAGAAGTGTGTGGGACTTGTTCTATTAGTCCATCTATACTAACCTCCACCAGGTTGCAAATTCAAAATAATTTTTATCTGCATCTAGCTCTAAAAAAATATTTCGGCTTGTAGCAGTGTGTGCGACTTGTTCTATTAGACCATCTATACTAACCTCCATCAGGTTGCAAATTCAATATAATTTTTTTCTACATCTAGCTCTAAAAAAATATTTCGGCTTGTATCAGTGTGTGGGACTTGTACTATTAGTCAATCTATACTAACCTCCACCAGGTTGCAAATTCAAAATAATTTTTATCGGCATCTCGCTCTGAAAAAATATTTTGTCTTGTAGCAGTGTGTGGGACTTGTTCTATTATTCCATCTATACTAACTTCCACCTGGTTGCAAATTCAATATAATATTTTTCTGCATCTAGCTCTGAAAAAATATTTCAGCTTGTAGCAGTGTGTAGGACTTGTTTTATTAGTAAATCTATACTAACCTCCACCAGTTTGCAAATTCAAAATTATTTTTATCTGCATCTAGATCTGAAAAAATATTTCAGCTTGTAGCAGTGTGTGTGACTTGTTCTATTAGTCCATCTATACTAGCCTCCACCAGGTTGCAAATTCAATATAATTTTTATCTGCATCTAGCTCTGAAAAAATATTTCGGCTTGTAGCATTGTGTGGGATTTGTTCTGTTAGGCCACAAATACTAACCTCCACCAGGTTGCAAATTCAAAATAATTTTTATCTGCATCTAGCTCTGAAAAAATGTTTCGGCTTGTAGTAGTGTGTCGGACTTGTTCTATTAGTCCATCTATACTAACCTCCACCAGGTTGGAAATTCAAAATAATTTTTTTCTGCATCTAGCTCTGAAAAAATATTTCGGCTTGTAGCAGTGTGTGGGACTTGTTCTGTTAGGCCATCTATACTAACCTCCACCAGGTTGCAAATTCAATATAATTTTTATCTGCATCTAGCTCTGAAAAAAATATTTTGGCTTGTAGCAGTGTGTGGGACTTGTTCTGTTAGGCCATCTATACTAACCTCCACCAGGTTGCAAATTCAAATTAATTTTTATCTGCATCTAGCTCTGAAAAAATATTTCGGCTTGTAGTAGTGTGTCGGACTTGTTCTATTAGTCCATCTATACTAACCTCCACCAGGTTGGAAATTCAAAATAATTGTTTTCTGCATCTAGCTCTGAAAAAATATTTCGGCTTGTAGAAGTGTGTGGGACTTGTTCTATTAGTCCATCTATACTAACCTCCACCAGGTGGCAAATTCAAAATATTTTTTATCTGCATCTAGCTCTGAAAAAATATTTCGGCTTGTAGCAGTGTGTGCGACTTGTTCTATTAGTCCATCTATACTAACCTCCATCACGTTGCAAATTCAATATAATTTTTTTCTACATCTAGCTCTAAAAAAATATTTCGGCTTGTATCAGTGTGTGGGACTTGTACTATTAGTCAATCTATACTAACCTCCACCAGGTTGCAAATTCAAAATAATTTTTATCGGCATCTCGCTCTGAAAAAATATTTTGTCTTGTAGCAGTGTGTGGGACTTGTTCTATTAGTCCATCTATACTAACTTCCACCTGGTTGCAAATTCAATATAATATTTTTCTGCATCTAGCTCTGAAAAAATATTTCAGCTTGTAGCAGTGTGTAGGACTTGTTCTATTAGTAAATCTATACTAACCTCCACCAGTTTGCAAATTCAAAATTATTTTTATCTGCATCTAGATCTGAAAAAATATTTCAGCTTGTAGCAGTGTGTGTGACTTGTTCTATTAGTCCATCTATACTAGCCTCCACCAGGTTGCAAATTCAATATAATTTTTATCTGCATCTAGCTCTGAAAAAATATTTCGACTTGTAGCACTGTGTGGGACTTGTTCTGTTAGGCCACAAATACTAACCCCCACCAGGTTGCAAATTCAAAATAATTTTTATCTGCATCTAGCTCTGAAAAAATGTTTCGGCTTGTAGTAGTGTGTCGGACTTGTTCTATTAGTCCATCTATACTAACCTCCACCAGGTTGGAAATTCAAAATAATTTTTTTCTGCATCTAGCTCTGAAAAAATATTTTGGCTTGTACAAGTGTGTGGGACTTGTTCTATTAGTCCATCTATACTAACCTCCACCAGGTTGCAAATTCAAAATAATTTTTATCGGCATCTCGCTCTGAAAAAATATTTTGTCTTGTAGCAGTGTGTGGGACTTGTTCTATTAGACCATCTATACTAACTTCCACCTGGTTGCAAATTCAATATAATATTTTTCTGCATCTAGCTCTGAAAAAATATTTCAGCTTGTAGCAGTGTGTAGGACTTGTTCTATTAGTAAATCTATACTAACCTCCACCAGTTTGCAAATTCAAAATTATTTTTATCTGCATCTAGATCTGAAAAAATATTTCGGCTTGTAGCAGTGTGTGTGACTTGTTCTATTAGTCCATCTATACTAGCCTCCACCAGGTTGCAAATTCAATATAATTTTTATCTGCATCTAGCTCTGAAAAAATATTTCGGCTTGTAGCATTGTGTGGGACTTGTTCTGTTAGGCCACAAATACTAACCTCCACCAGGTTGCAAATTCAAAATAATTTTTATCTGCATCTAGCTCTGAAAAAATGTTTCGGCTTGTAGTAGTGTGTCGGACGTGTTCTATTAGTCCATCTATACTAACCTCCACCAGGTTGGAAATTCAAAATAATTTTTTTCTGCATCTAGCTCTGAAAAAATATTTTGGCTTGTACAAGTGTGTGGGACTTGTTCTATTAGTCCATCTATACTAACCTCCACCAGGTTGCAAATTCAAAATAATTTTTATCTGCATCTAGGTCTGAAAAAATATTTGGGCTTGTTGCAGTGTGTGATACTTGTTCTATTAGTCCATCTATACTAACCTCCACCAGGTTGCAAATTCAATATAATTTTTATCTGAATCTAGCTCTGAAAAAATATTTGGGCTTGGGCTTGTAGCAGTGTGTGGGACTTGTTCTATTAGTCCATCTATACTAACCTCCACCAGTTTGCAATTCCAATATAATTTTTTTCTGCATCTAGCTCTGAAAAAATGTTTCGGCTTGTAGTAGTGTGTCGGACTTGTTCTATTAGTCCATCTATACTAACCTCCACCAGGTTGGAAATTCAAAATAATTTTTTTCTGCATCTAGCTCTGAAAAAATATTTCGGCTTGAAGCAGTGTGTGGGACTCGTACTATTAGTCCATCTATACTAACCTCCACCAGGTTGCAAATTCAAAATAAATTTTAACTGCATCTAACTCTGAAAAAATATTTCGGCATGTAGCAGTGTGTGGTACTTGTTCTATTAGTCCATCTATACTAACCTCCACCAGGTTGGAAATTCAAAATAATTCTTATCTGCATCTAGCTCTGAAAAAATATTTCGGCTGGTAGCAGTGTGTGGAACTTGTTCTATTAGTCCATCTATACTAACCTCCACCAGGTTGCAAATTCAATATAATTTTTATCTGCAACTAGCTCTGAAAAAATATTTGGGCTTGGGCTTGTAGCATTGTGTGGGACTTGTTCTATTAGTCCATCTATACTAACCTCTACCAGGTTGCAAATTCAAAATAATTTTTATCTGCATCTAGCTCTGAAAAAATATTTCGGCTTGTAGCAGTGTGTGGGACTTGTTCTATTAGTCCATCTATACTAACCTCTACCAGGTTGCAAATTCAAAATAATTTTTATCTGCATCTAACTCTGAAAAAATATTTCGGCTTGGGCTTGTAGCAGTGTGTGGGACTTGTTCTATTAGTCCATCTATACTAACCTCCACCAGGTTGCAAATTCAATATAATTTTTATCTGAATCTAGCTCTGAAAAAATATTTGGGCTTGGGCTTGTAGCAATGTGTGGGACTTGTTCTTTTAGTCCATCTATACTAACCTCCACCAGGTTGCAAATTCAAAATAATTTTTATCTGCATCTAGCTCTGAAAAAATATTTTGGCTTGTAGCAGTGTGTGGGACTTGTTCTATTAGTCCATCTATACTAACCTCCACCAGCTTGCAAATTCAAAATAATTTTTATCTGCATCTAGCTCTGAAAAAATATTTGGGCTTGGGCTTGTAGCAGTGTGTGGGACTGGTTCTATTAGTCCATCTATACTAACCTCCACCAGGTTGCAAATTCAATATAATTTTTTTCTGCATCTAGCTCAGAAAAAATATTTTGGCTTGTAGCAGTGTGTGGGACTGGTTCTATTAGTCCATCTATACTAACCTCCACCAGGTTGAAAATTCAAAATAATTTTTATCTGCATCTAGCTCTGAAAAAATATATCGACTTGCATCAGTGTGTGGGACTTGTTCTATTAGTCCATCTATACTAACCTCCACCAGCTTGCAAATTCAAAATTATTTTTATCTGCATCTAGCTCTGAAAAAATATTTCGGCTTGTAGCAGTGTGTGGGACTTGTTCTCTTAGTCCATCTATACTAACCTCCTCCAGGTTGCAAATTCAAAATAATTTTTATCAGCATCTAGCTCTGAAAAAATATTTCGGCTTGTAGCAGTGTGTGGGACTTGCTCTGTTAGTCCATCTATGCAAACCTCCACCAGGTTGCAAATTCAATATAATTTTTTTCGGCATCAAGCTCTGAAAAAATATTTCGGCTTGTAGCAGTGTGTGGGACTTGATCTATTAGTCCATCTATACTAACCTCCACCAGGTTGGATATTCAACATAATTTTTATCTGCATCTAGCTCTGAAAAAATATTTCGGCTTGTAGCAGTGTGTGGGACTTGTTCTATTAGGCCATCTATACTAACCTCCACCAGGTTGCAAATTCAAAATAATTTTTATCTGCATCTAGCTCTGAAAAAATATTTCGGCTTGTAGCAGTGTGTACGACTTGTTCTATTAGTCCATCTATACTAACCTCCACCAGCTTGCAAATTCAAAATAATTTTTATCTGCATCTAGCTCTAAAAAAATATTTGGGCTGAGGCTTGAAGCAGTGTGTGGGACTTGTTCTATTAGTCCATCTATACTAACCTCCACCAGGTTGCAAATTCAATATAATTTTTTTCTGCATCTAGCTCTGAAAAAATATTTCGGCTTGTAGCAGTGTGTGGGACTTGTTCTATTAGTCCATCTATACTAACCTCCACCAGGTTGCAAATTCAAAATAATTTTTATCGGCATCTCGCTCTGAAAAAATATTTTGGCTTGTAACAGTGTGTGGGACTTGTTCTATTAGTCCATCTATACTAACTTCCACCTGGTTGCAAATACAATATAACATTTTTCTGCATCTAGCTCTGAAAAAATATTTCGGCTTGTAGCAGTGTGTAGGACTTGTTCTATTAGTAAATCTATACTAACCTCCACCAGTTTGCAAATTCAAAATTATTTTTATCTGCATCTAGATCTGAAAAAATATTTCGGCTTGTAGCAGTGTGTGGGACTTGTTCTATTAGTCCATCTATACTAACCTCCACCAGGTTGCAAATTCAATATAATTTTTATCTGCATCTAGCTCTGAAAAAATATTTCGGCTTGTAGCAGTGTGTGGGACTTGTTCTGTTAGGCCATCTATACTAACCTCCACCAGGTTGCAAATTCAAAATAATTTTTATCTGCATCTAGCTCTGAAAAAATATTTCGGCTTGTAGTAGTGTGTCGGACTTGTTCTATTAGTCCATCTATACTAACCTCCACCAGGTTGCAAATTCAATATAATTTTTTTCTGCATCTAGCTCTGAAAAAATATATCGGCTTGTAGCAGTGTGTGGGACTTGTTTTATTAGTCCATCTATACTAACCTCCACCAGGTTGCAAATTCAAAATAATTTTTATCTGCATCTAGCTCTGAAAAAATATTTCGGCTTGTAGCAGTGTGTGGGACTTGTTCTATTAGTCCATCTATACTAACCTCCACCAGGTTGTAATTTCAATATAATTTTTTTCTGCATCTAGCTCTGAAAAAATATTTCGGCTTGTAGCAGTGTGTGGGACTTCTTCTATTACTCCATCTATTCTAACCTCCACCATGTTGCAAATTCAAAATAATTTTTATCTGCATCTAGCACTGAAAAAATATTTCGGCTTGTAGCAGTGTGTGAAACTTGTTCTATTAGTCCATCTATACTAACCTCCACCAGCTTGCAAATTCAAAATAATTTTTATCTGCATCTAGCTCTAAAAAAATATTTGGGCTGAGGCTTGTAGCAGTGTGTGGGACTTGTTCTATTAGTCCATCTATACTAACCTCCACCAGGTTGGAAATTCAAAATAATTTTTTTCTGCATCTAGCTCTGAAAAAATATTTTGGCTTGTAGAAGTGTGTGGGACTTGTTCTATTAGTCCATCTATACTAACCTCCACCAGGTTGGAAATTCAAAATAATTTTTTTCTGCATCTAGCTCTGAAAAAATATTTCGGCTTGTAGAAGTGTGTGGGACTTGTTCTATTAGTCCATCTATACTAACCTCCACCAGGTTGCAAATTCAAAATAATTTTTATCTGCATCTAGCTCTGAAAAAATGTTTGGGCTTGGGCTTGTAGCAGTGTGTGGGACTTGTTCTATTAGTCCATCTATACTAACCTCCACCAGGTTGCAAATTCAAAATAATTTTTAACTGCATCTAACTCTGAAAAAATATTTCGGCATGTAGCAGTGTGTGGTACTTGTTCTATTAGTCCATCTATACTAACCTCCACCAGGTTGGAAATTCAAAATAATTCTTATCTGCATCTAGCTCTGAAAAAATATTTCGGCTTGTAGCAGAGTGTGGAACTTGTTCTATTAGTCCATCTATACTAACCTCCACCAGGTTGCAAATTCAATATAATTTTTATCTGCAACTAGCTCTGAAAAAATATTTGGGCTTGGGCTTGTAGCATTGTGTGCGACTTGTTCTATTAGTCCATCTATACTAACCTCTACCAGGTTGCAAATTCAAAATAATTTTTATCTGCATCTAGCTCTGAAAAAATATTTTGGCTTGTAGCAGTGGGTGGGACTTGTTCTATTAGTCCATCTATACTAACCTCTACCAGGTTGCAAATTCAAAATAATTTTTATCTGCATCTAACTCTGAAAAAATATATCGGCTTGGGTTTGTAGCAGTGTGTGGGACTTGTTCTATTAGTCCATCTATACTAACCTCCACCAGGTTGCAAATTCAATATAATTTTTATCTGAATCTATCTCTGAAAAAATATTTGGGCTTGGGCTTGTAGCAGTGTGTGGGACTTGTTCTTTTAGTCCATCTATACTAACCTCCACCAGGTTGCAAATTCAAAATAATTTTTATCTGTATCTAGCTCTGAAAAAATATTTCGGCTTGTAGCAGTGTTTGGGACTTGTTCTATTAGTCCATCTATACTAACCTCCACCAGCTTGCAAATTCAAAATAATTTTTATCTGCATCTAGCTCTGAAAAAATATTTGGGCTTGGGCTTGTAGCAGTGTGTGGGACTGGTTCTATTAGTCCATCTATACTAACCTCCACCAGGTTGCAAATTCAATATAATTTTTTTCTGCATCTAGCTCAGAAAAAATATTTTGGCTTGTAGCAGTGTGTGGGACTGGTTCTATTAGTCCATCTATACTAACCTCCACCAGGTTGAAAATTCAAAATAATTTTTATCTGCATCTAGATCTGAAAAAATATATCGACTTGCATCAGTGTGTGGGACTTGTTCTATTAGTCCATCTATACTAACCTCCACCAGCTTGCAAATTCAAAATTATTTTTATCTGCATCTAGCTCTGAAAAAATATTTTGGCTTGTAGCAGTGTGTGGGACTTGTTCTATTAGTCCATCTATACTAACCTCCTCCAGGTTGCAAATTCAAAATAATTTTTATCTGCATCTAGCTCTGAAAAAATATTTTGGCTTGTAGCAGTGTGTGGGACTTGCTCTGTTAGTCCATCTATGCAAACCTCCACCAGGTTGCAAATTCAATAAAAAAATTTTCGGCATCAAGCTCTGAAAAAATATTTCGGCTTGTAGCAGTGTGTGGGACTTGATCTATTAGTCCATCTATACTAACCTCCACCAGGTTGGATATTCAAAATAATTTTTATCTGCAACTAGCTCTGAAAAAATATTTCGGCTTGTAGCAGTGTGTGGGACTTGTTCTATTAGGCCATCTATACTAACCTCCACCAGGTTGCAAATTCAAAATAAGTTTTATCTGCATCTAGCTCTGAAAAAATATTTCGGCTTGTAGCAGTGTGTGGGACTTGTTCTATTAGTCCGTCTATACTAACCTCCACCAGGTTGCAAATTCAATATAATTTTTTTCTGCATCTAGCTCTGAAAAAATATTTCGGCTTGTAGCAGTGTGTGGGACTTGTTCTATTAGTCCATCTATACTAACCTCCTCCAGGTTGCAAATTCAAAATAATTTTTATCTGCATCTAGCTCTGAAAAAATATTTCGGCTTGTAGCAGTGTGTGGGACTTGCTCTGTTAGTCCATCTATGCAAACCTCCACCAGGTTGCAAATTCAATAAAAAAATTTTCGGCATCAAGCTCGGAAAAAATATTTCGGCTTGTAGCAGTGTGCGGGACTTGATCTATTAGTCCATCTATACTAAACTCCACCAGGTTGGATATTCAAAATAATTTTTATCTGCATCTAGCTCTGAAAAAATATTTCGGCTTGTAGCAGTGTGTGGGACTTGTTCTATTAGGCCATCTATACTAACCTCCACCAGGTTGCAAATTCAAAATAATTTTTATCTGCATCTAGCTCTGAAAAAATATTTTGGCTTGTAGCAGTGTGTGGGACTTGTTCTATTAGTCCGTCTATAGTAACCTCCACCAGGTTGCAAATTCAATATAATTTTTTTCTGCATCTAGCTCTGAAAAAATATTTCGGCTTGTAGAAGTGCGTGGAATTTGTTCTATTAATTCATCTATACTATCCTCCACCAGGTTGGAAATTCAAAATAATTTTTAACTGCATCTAACTCTGAATAAATATTTCGGCATGTAGCAGTGTGTGGTACTTGTTCTATTAGTCCATCTATACTAACCTCCACCAGGTTGGAAATTCAAAATAATTCTTATCTGCATCTAGCTCTGAAAAAATATTTCGGTTTGTAGCAGTGTGTGGAACTTGTTCTATTAGTCCATCTATACTAACCTCCACCAGGTTGCAAATTCAATATAATTTTTATCTGCAACTAGCTCTGAAAAAATATTTGGGCTTGGGCTTGTAGCATTGTGTGGGACTTGTTCTATTAGTCCACCCATACTAACCTCTACCAGGTGGCAAATTCAAAATAATTTTTATCTGCATCTAGCTCTGAAAAAATATTTCGGCTTTTAGCAGTGTGTGGGACTTGTTCCATTAGTCCATCTATACTAACCTCTGCCAGGTTGCAAATTCAAAATAATTTTTATCTGCATCTAACTCTGAAAAAATATTTCGGCTTGGGCTTGTAGCAGTGTGTGGGACTTGTTCTATTAGTCCATCTATACTAACCTCCACCAGGTTGCAAATTCAATATAATTTTTATCTGAATCTAGCTCTGAAAAAATATTTGGGCTTGGGCTTGTAGCAGTGTGTTGGACTTGTTCTTTTAGTCCATCTATACTAACCTCCACCAGGTTGCAAATTCAAAATAATTTTTATCTGCATCTAGCTCTGAAAAAATATTTCGGCTTGTAGCAGTGTGTGGTACTTGTTCTATTAGTCCATCTATACTAACCTCCACCAGCTTGCAAATTCAAAATAATTTTTATCTGCATCTAGCTCTCAAAAAATATTTGGGCTTGGGCTTGTAGCAGTGTGTGGGACTCGTTCTTTTAGTACATCTATACTAACCTCCACCAGGTTGCAAATTCAATATAATTTTTTTCTGCATCTAGCTCAGAAAAAATATTTTGGCTTGTAGCAGTGTGTGGGACTGGTTCTATTAGTCCATCTATACTAACCTCCACCAGGTTGAAAATTCTAAATAATTTTTATCTGCATCTAGCTCTGAAAAAATATATCGACTTGCATCAGTGTGTGGGACTTGTTCTATTAGTCCATCTATACTAACCTCCACCAGCTTGCAAATTCAAAATTATTTTTATCTGCATCTAGCTCTGAAAAAATATTTCGGCTTGGGCTTGTAGCAGTGTGTGGGACTGGTTCTATTAGTCCATCTATACTAACCTCCACCAGGTTGCAAATTCAATATAATTTTTTTCTGCATCTAGCTCAGAAAAAATATTTTGGCTTGTAGCAGTGTGTGGGACTGGTTCTATTAGTCCATCTATACTAACCTCCACCAGGTTGCAAATTCAAAATAATTTTTTTCTGCATCTAGCTCTGAAAAAATATTTCGGCTTGTAGCAGTGTGTGGGACTTCTTCTATTAGACCATGTATACTAACCTCCACCAGGTTGCAAATTCAATATAATTTTTTTCTGCATCTAGCTCTGAAAAAATATTTCGGCTTATAGCAGTGTGTGGGACTTGTTCTATTAGTCCATCTATACTAACTTCCACCTGGTTGCAAATTCAATATAATTTTTTTCTGCATCTAGCTCTGAAAAAATATTTCAGCTTGTAGCAGTGTGTAGGACTTGTTCTATTAGTAAATCTATTCTAACCTCCACCAGGTTGCAAATTCAATATAATTTTTTTCTGCATCTAGCTCTGAAAAAATATTTCGACTTATAGCATTGTGTGGGACTTGTTCTATTAGTCCATCTATACTAACTTCCACCTGGTTGCAAATTCAATATAATTTTTTTCTGCATCTAGCTCTGAAAACATATTTCAGCTTATAGCAGTGTGTAGGACTTGTTCTATTAGTAAATCTATACTAACCTCCACCAGTTTGCAAATGCAAAATAATTTTTATCTGCATCTAGCTCTGAAAATATATTTCGGCTTCTAGCAGTGTGTGGGACTTGTTCTATTAGGCCATCTATACTAACCTCCACCAGGTTGCAAATTCAATATAATTTTTTTCTGCATCTAGCTCTGAAAAAATATTTTGGCTTGTAGAAGTGTGTGGGACTTGTTCTATTAGTCCATCTATACTAAGCTCCACCAGGTTGCAAATTCAATATAATTTTTTTCTGCATCTAGCTCTGAAAAAATATTTCGGCTCGTATCAGTGTGTGGGACTTGTTCTATTATGCCATCTATACTAACCTCCACCAGGTTGCAAATTCAATATAATTTTTTTTTGCATCTAGGTCTGAAAAAATATTTGGGCTTGTTGCAGTGTGTGATACTTGTTCTATTAGTCCATCTATACTAACCTCCACCAGGTTGCAAATTCAATATAATTTTTATCTGAATCTAGCTCTGAAAAAATATTTGGGCTTGGGCTTGTAGCAGTGTGTGGGACTTGTTCTATTAGTCCATCTATACTAACCTCCACCAGGTTGCAATTTCAATATAATTTTTTTCTGCCTCTAGCTCTGAAAAAATATTTCGGCTTGTAGCAGTGTGTGGGACTTGTTCTATTAGTCCATCTATACTAACCTCCACCAGGTTGCAAATTCAAAATAACTTTTATCTGCATCTTGCTCTAAAAAAATATTTCGGCTTGTAGCAGTGTGTGTGACTTGTTCTATTATTCCATCTATACTAACCTCCACCAGGTTGGAAATTCAAAATAATTTTTATCTGCAACTAGCTCTAAAAAAATATTTCGGCTTGTAGCAGTGTGTGGGACTTGTTCTATTAGTCCATCTATACTAACCTCCACCAGGTTGGAAATTCAAAATAATTTTTATCTGCAACTAGCTCTGAAAAAATATTTAGGCTTGGGCTTGTAGCATTGTGTGAGACTTGTTCTATTAGTCCATCTATACTAACCTCCACCAGGTTGCAATTTTAATATAATTTTTTTCTGAATCTAGCTCATAAAAAATGTTCTTTTAGACCATCTATACTTACCTCCACCAGTTTGCAAATTCAATATAATTTTTTTCTGCATCTAGCTCTGAAAAAATATTTCGGCTTTATCTGTTATGTTCTGCTACCAGAGCTAAGGAAAGAGAGGAGATCTGTCCCTACGATAGAACTCAGCTTTATCCCTACGATGTAACAGGGGACCTGATCCTGCGATCAGACCTGCTAAAGTCCTAAGCTAGTCTGTACGGAGACCTATAGATGTGGGGAAGGAATCCCTACAAGTACTAAGGACTGGGAGGAAAATGGGACACCTCCTAACAGAAATAGTAGCAGACAGACAAACAAACAAAATATATAGAACACTGAGGTCCGTAGACCAAGCAAACTAACAGAGTTAGATACAGAGCACAGGCTAGCTAGAAAGTAGTTATACAATGAAGTCCAGCCAAGCCAGAAGGGCGGAGCAGGATTAAATAGGCCAACAAGGTCATGTGACCAGCAAAGGAAAAAACCTAAGAGCAAGGTTCTAACAGTACCCCCCCTTCTAAGAGGATCCTCCGGATCCCCTAGGACCAGGCTTATCAGGAAATCTCCTGTGAAACGCTCTGATAAGTCTGGACGCGGAAACATCATCTGACCTCACCCAAGAGTTATCCTCGGGTCCGAAACCTTTCCAGGTCACAAGATACTGCAAACTACCTCTATACCGTCTAGAGTTAAGGATGCGAGAAATTTCATATTCCCCATCCTCCACCACCGGAGGAACAGAGGCAGAGGCGTCACCATCCGACACAACAGCTTTTTTTAACAGAGAGACATGAAATACCGGATTAATTCTCCAGGAGGTAGGAACCTCCAACCTAACAGCAGATTGGTTGACAACCTGAAGCACCTTAAAGGGCCCTACAAACTTGGGACCCAATTTCTTAGAAGGAATCCTCAACCGCAGATTCCTAGAGGACAACCAAACCATGTCACCAACAGCGAACAAAACCTCCTGTCGTTTCCTTTCAAAGTAGTCTTTAGATTTTCTGTTGGCCTCCTGAAGATTACCACGCACATCCGTCCAAACTCTCTCCAAATCACCGGAAAAATTCTCCTCCTCAGGCACGGCAGATCCCAACTTGGAGAACGACCCAAGCGACGGATGTCTCCCAGAACAACAAAAAAAAGGCGAACAACCAGCAGAAGAAGATGTATGATTGTTCAGAGCAAATTCAGCAAGTGGCAGAAACTCAGACCACCCCTCTTGATTGTCTGCCACAAAACAACGCAAGAACTGCTCAACATCCTGGTTTTTCCTTTCTGTCTGGCCATTAGATTCAGGATAATATCCGGACGAGAACGACAAATGAACTCCCAACCTGTCACAAAAGGCACGCCAAAAACAAGCCACGAACTGAGGACCCCTATCAGAAACAATGTCAGTAGGAACGCCATGAAGTCTGACAATTTCCTTGACAAAGGCCTTAGCGAGAGTTTTAGCGCAGGGCCGTTTGACGAAGGGAACCAAGTGACACATCTTGCTAAAACGGTCCACGACCACCCAGATGACAGTAAAACCCTCAGAGGGGGGAAGGTCAGTTATAAAGTCCATAGCCAAATGTGTCCAAGGAGCACTGGGAACCTCCAAAGGACAAAGCAACCCCGCAGCAGGAGTATGTGAGGACTTAGATCTAGCACATATAGTACATTGACGCACCCACTTAATGACCTCCTTCTGCCATCCAGGCCACCAAAAACTGCGACCCACCAGTCTCTTTGTCTCAGAGATTCCGGGATGACCTGCCAACCGAGACTCGTGACACTCAACAAACAAATCTCTCCTAAAGGTCCCAGGCACAAACAACCTCCCATGAGGAGTGTTAGATGGGGCATTCTCCTGTGCTTTAAGAATCTCATCTTCCAAAACGGAGTCCAAAGCAGCTATCACAACACCTTCTTGTAAAATGTTCTCCTCTTTCTCAGCACCGACTATGGGAGAAAAACTGCGAGACAAGGCATCCGCCTTAACATTCTTAGTACCAGGGATGTAAGTAACGGAGAAATTAAACCGCGAGAAAAACAGTGCCCACCTAGCCTGACGGGCATTCAGGCGCTTGGCAGCATCAAGATATATCAGATTTTTATGATCCGTAAGAACCTGAACGGGAAATTCCGCACCTTCCAAGAAGTGGCGCCAGTGTTCAAATGCGAGTTTAATAGCCAATAATTCCCGATTACCAATATCGTAATTCAGTTCAGTCTCCGAAAATTTTTTTGAAAAAAAAGGCACAGGGATGTAATCCATCCCCGTTATCCTGAGACAATACTGCGCCAACCCCCACAGAGGAAGCATCAACCTCAACCAAAAACGGCTTAGTCACATCAGGCTGCATAAGGATGGGAGCAGAGGTGAACCTCTCCTTGAGATACACAAAAGCTTCAATAGCCTCAGAAGACCACTGAACCGCATCAGCACCTTTCCTGGTGAGATCGGTCAGAGGTTTGACAATACTAGAAAAATTTTTTATGAATTTTCTGTAATAATTGGCGAAACCTAAAAACCTCTGTATCTATTTCAAACCAATAGGCCTAGGCCATTCCTGTACAGCTTGAACTTTAACCGGGTCCATCTCAAAACCTTCGCTGGAGATAATGTAACCCAAAAAACTAATTCTCTGTACAGCGAACTCACATTTCTCCAGCTTAGCAAAAAGCGAATTGTCCATTAACAACTGTAATACCTCACGTACGCTCCGCCAATGAGACTCCAGATACGGCGAATAAATCAAAATGTCATCCAAATACACAACCACATTTTTGCTGATCAAAGGTCTAAGGATGTCATTAATAAGATTCTGAAAAAATGCAGGAGCATTAGTAAGACCAAAAGGCATAACCAGATTCTCAAAATGACCCACAGGAGTGTTAAAAGCAGTCTTCCATTCGTCACCCTCCTTCATGCGCAACAGATTGTATGCCCCCTTAAGGTCAATTTTAGAGAACCACTTGGCCCCCAATAACTGGTTAAACAGATCAGGAATCAATGGCAGTGGGTAAGGATTGCGTACCGTAATTTTGTTAATCTCACGAAAATCCAGACAAGGACGTAAACCGCCGTCCTTTTTTTTTACAAAAAAAAATCCAACCGCCACAGGAGACTTAGAGGGCCTAATGTGACCGGCGGCCAAGCTTGTCTGTATGTATTCCTCCAAAGCCTTCCTCTCAGGAATAGTAAGGTTAAATAAACGACTCTTAGGAAGAGTCGCTCCGGGGACAAATTCAATAGAACAATCATAGTCTCTATGGGGAGGCAAAACCTGCGATTCCTTCTCAGAAAAAACTCTCCAAAAATCCTGAATAGGAACAGGCAATTCTCCCCTATCCAAAGCTGCAATACGCCCGTTACAACACTTGTCATAACATTTATGGCTCCAGGATTTAATTTCACTGGTAGACCAATCCAGTACAGGATTGTGAAATTTTAACCAGGGCAATCCCAATATTACTGGAGAAGGCAAGTTATTCAAAACTACCAAATCCAATTTCTCATGGTGAACACCATTAATAGTGAGAGGAAATTCACAGACCTTGAGAGTAATATTCTTCAAAGGGGAACCATCCACAGAAACCACAGCAATGGGGGATGATAAAGGTTCGGGTTTTAAATTGAGTCTTTCCAAGAATCCCCCATCAATTACATTCAGAGTAGACCCACAATCAACAAACACCCGAAATTCCATTAATTTTTCCTGAGCAATCGTGGAAGCAGCTAAAAATACACCCTTGGAATTTAAACAGGCAATACGGGCATGACTGACCATTTTTTTTTCTTTCTTCATGCGAAGCTCACAGCCTTTAATCAAATGACCAGATTTTCCGCAATAGAAACACAAGCCTTCAAAAAATCTACGGTCTTTCTTGAGAGCGAGGTGCCACCGATCCAATCTCCATCGGTTCACCACTGTTAGTACACACATTCTCATAACCAGAAACTGACATAGCAGAGGATTTGCTCTCATTAACCCTTGCACGCAGTCTCCTATCCACCCGTATAGCTAATTGCATAGCCTGTTGCAAATCTTCAGGTGTAGGATAAGCAATTAGCAGGTCTTTAACCCTTTCATTGAGCCCAGCAAGAAATAGACTTTTCAGAGCAGAATCGTTCCACCCTGTTTGAGTAGACCAACGACGGAAATGAGTACAATATTTTTCCACATTACCTGATCCCTGTTTCAAACGTCTCAACTCAGTCTCAGCTGATGCGACACGGTCTGGATCATCATATAATAGTCCCAAAGCAGAAAAAAAACTATCCACTGATCTGAAGCATGTATCACTAGGTTGCAAAGAAAAGGCCCACTCCTGAGGCTCTTTGCGCAAAAGTGACATTATGAACCCTATGCGCTGGGATTCATCCCCAGAGGACTTGGGTCTCAAACGAAAATACAATAAGCAAGCATTTTTAAATGAAAAAAATTCTCGGTGTTCACCAAAAAATAAATCCGGCAAACATACCTTAGGCTCCAAGAAATGTGCTCCAGGACAGTTACTCACGTGCTGACAGAGCTCGGCCACCTCCAGAGAGAGTCCCTGCAGGCGATGAGCCAAATCCTGAACCGACACCATGATGGAACAGAAAAATCTTTCCTTAGAGAATTTGCAGGCTGGACTTACTGTTATGTTCTGCTACCAGAGCTAAGGAAAGAGAGGAGATCTGTCCCTACGATAGAACTCAGCTTTATCCCTACGATGTAACAGGGGACCTGATCCTGCGATCAGACCTGCTAAAGTCCTAACCTAGTCTGTACGGAGACCTATAGATGTGGGGAAGGAATCCCTACAAGTACTAAGGACTGGGAGGAAAATGGGACACCTCCTAACAGAAATAGTAGCAGACAGACAAACAAACAAAATATATAGAACACTGAGGTCCGTAGACCAAGCAAACTAACAGAGTTAGATACAGAGCACAGGCTAGCTAGAAAGTAGATATACAATGAAGTCCAGCCAAGCCAGAAGGGCAGAGCAGGATTAAATAGGCCAACAAGGTCATGTGACCAGCAAAGGAAAAAACCTAAGAGCAAGGTTCTAACAGTATCAGTGTGTGGGACTTGTTCTATTAGTCCATCTATACTAACGTCCACCAGGTTGCAAATTCAATATAATTTTTTTTTGCATCTAGGTCTGAAAAAATATTTGGGCTTGTTGCAGTGTGTGATACTTGTTCTATTAGTCCATCTATACTAACCTCCACCAGGTTGCAAATTCAATATAATTTTTATCTGAATCTAGCTCTAAAAAAATATTTGGGCTTGGGCTTGTAGCAGTGTGTGGGACTTGTTCTATTAGTCCATCTATACTAACCTCCACCAGGTTGCAATTTCAATATAATTTTTTTCTGCATCTAGCTCTGAAAAAATATTTCGGCTTGTAGCAGTGTGTGGGACTTGTTCTATTAGTCCGTCTATACTAACCTCCACCAGGTTGCAAATTCAATATAATTTTTTTCTGCATCTAGCTATGAAAAAATATTTTGGCTTGTAGAAGTGTGTGGGACTTGTTCTATTAATCCATCTATACTATCCTCCACGAGGTTGGAAATTCAAAATAATTTTTATCTGCATCTAGCTCTGAAAAAATATTTCAGCTTGTAGCAGTGTGTGGGACTTGTTCTATTAGACCCTGTTTACTAACCTCCACCAGGTTGCAAATTCAATATAATATTTTTCTGCATCTAGCTCTGAAAAAATATTTCGGCTTATAGCAGTGTGTGGGACTTGTTCTATTAGTCCATCTATACTAACTTCCACCTGGTTGCAAATTCAATATAATTTTTTTCTGCATCTAGCTCTGAAAAAATATTTCAGCTTTTAGCAGTGTGTAGGACTTGTTCTATTAGTAAATCTATACTAACCTCCACCAGGTTGCAAATTCAATATAATTTTTTTCTGCATCTAGCTCTGAAAAAATATTTCTGCTTATAGCAGTGTGTGGGACTTGTTCTATTAGTCCATCTATACTAACTTCCACCTGGTTGCAAATTCAATATAATTTTTTTCTGCATCTAGCTCTGAAAACATATTTCAGCTTGCAGCAGTGTGTAGGACTTGTTCTATTAGTAAATCTATACTTACCTCCACCAGTTTGCAAATTCAAAATAATTTTTATCTGCATCTAGCTCTGAAAAAATATTTCGGCTTCTAGCAGTGTGTGGGACTTGTTCTATTAGGCCATCTATACTAACCTCCACCAGGTTGCAAATTCAATATAATTTTTTTCTGCATCTAGCTCTGAAAAAATATTTCGGCTTGTAGAAGTGTGTGGGACTTGTTCTATTAGTCCATCTATACTAACCTCCACCAGGTTGCAAATTCAATATAATTTTTTTCTGCATCTAGCTCTGAAAAAATATTTCGGCTTGTATCAGTGTGTGGGACTTGTTCTATTATGCTATCTATACTAACCTCCACCAGGTTGCAAATTCAATATAATTTTTTTTTGCATCTAGGTCTGAAAAAATATTTGGGCTTGTTGCAGTGTGTGATACTTGTTCTATTAGTCCATCTATACTAAACTCCACCAGGTTGCAAATTCAATATAATTTCTATCTGAATCTAGCTCTGAAAAAATATTTGGGCTTGGGCTTGGGCTTGTAGCAGTGTGTGGGACTTGTTCTATTAGTACATCTATACTAACCTCCACCAGGTTGCAATTTCAATATAATTTTTTTCTGCATCTAGCTCTGAAAAAATATTGCGGCTTGTAGCAGTGTGTGGGACTTGTTCTATTAGTCCATCTATAATAACCTCCAACAGGTTGCAAATTCAAAATAATTTTTAACTGCATCTAACTCCGAAAAAATATTTCGGCTTGTAGCAGTGTGTGGGACTTGTTCTATTAGTCCATCTATACTAACCTCCACCAGGTTGCAAATTCAAAATAACTTTTATCTGCATCTTGCTCTAAAAAAATATTTCGGCTTGTAGCAGTGTGTGGGACTTGTTCTATTAGTCCATCTATACTAACCTCCACCAGGTTGCAAATTCAAAATAATTTTTATCTGCAACTAGCTCTGAAAAAATATTTGGGCTTGGGCTTGTAGCATTGTGTGAGACTTGTTCTATTAGTCCATCAATACTAACCTCCACCAGGTTGCAATTTTAATATAATTTTTTTCTGCATCTAGCTCATAAAAAATGTTCTTTTAGACCATCTATACTAACCTCCACCAGGTTGCAAATTCAATATAATTTTTTTCTGCATCTAGCTCTGAAAAAATATTTCGGCTTGTATCAGTGTGTGGGACTTGTTCTATTAGTCCATCTATACTAATCTCCACCAGGTTGCAAATTCAATATAATTTTTTTTTGCATCTAGGTCTGAAAAAATATTTGGGCTTGTTGCAGTGTGTGATACTTGTTCTATTAGTCCATCTATACTAACCTCCACCAGGTTGCAAATTCAATATAATTTTTATCTGAATCTAGCTCTAAAAAAATATTTGGGCTTGGGCTTGTAGCAGTGTGTGGGACTTGTTCTATTAGTCCATCTATACTAACCTCCACCAGGATGCAATTTCAATATAATTTTTTTCTGCATCTAGCTCTGAAAAAATATTTCGGCTTGTAGCAGTGTGTGGGACTTGTTCTATTAGTCCATCTATACTAACCTCTACCAGGTTGCAAATTCAAAATAATTTTTATGTGCATCTACCTCTGAAAAATTATTTGGGCTTGTAGCAGTGTGTGGGACTTGTTCTATTAGTCCATCTATACTAACATCCACCAGGTTGCAAATTAAATATAATTTTTTTCGGCATCTAGCTATGAAAAAATATTTCGGCTAGTAGCAGTGTGTAGGATTTGTTCTATTAGTCCATCTATACTAACCTCCACCAGGTTGCAAATTCAATATAATTTTTATCTGCAACTAGCACTGAAAAAATATTTTGGCTTGGGCTTGTAGCATTGTGTGGGACTTGTTCTATTAGTCCATCTATACTAACCTCCACCAGGTTGCAATTTTAATATAATTTTTTTCTGCATCTAGCTCTGAAAAAATATTTTGGCTTGTAGTAGTGTGTGGGACTTGTTCTAATAGTCCATCTATACTAACCTCTACCAGGTTGCATATTCAAAATATTTTTTATCAGCATCTAGCTCTGAAAAAATATTTTGGCTTGTAGCAGTGTGTGGGACATGTTCTAGTAGTGCATCTATACTAACCTCTACCAGGTTGCAAATTCGAAATAATTTTTATCTGCATCTAGCTCTGAAAAAATATTTTGGCTTGTAGCAGTGTGTGGGACTTGTTCTATTAGTCCATCTATACTAACCCCCACCAGGTTGCAAATTCAATATAATTTTTTTCTGCATCTAGCTCTGAAAAAATATTTCGGCTTGCAGCAGTGTGTGGGACTTGTTCTATTAGTCCATCTATACTAACCTCCACCAGGTTGCAAATTCAATATAATTTTTTTTTGCATCTAGTTCTGAAAAAATATTTGGCCTTGTTGCAGTGTGTGATTCTTGTTCTATTAGTCCATCTATACTAACCTCCACCAGGTTGCAAATTCAATATAATTTTTATCTGAATCTAGCTCTGAAAAAATATTTGGGCTTGGGCTTGTAGCAGTGTGTGGGATTTGTTCTATTAGTCCATCTATACTAACCTCCAACAGGTTGCAATTTCAATATAATTTTTTTCTGCATCTAGCTCTGAAAAAATATTTCGGCTTGTAGCAATGTGTGGGACTTGTTCTATTAGTCCATCTATACTAACCTCTACCAGGTTGCAAATTCAAAATAATTTTTATGCGCATCTATCTCTGAAAAAATATTTCGGCTTGTAGCAGTGTGTGGGACTTGTTCTATTAGTCCATCTATACTAACCTCCACCAGGTTGCAAATTCAATATAATTTTTTTCGGCATCTAGCTCTGAAAAAATATTTCGGCTTGTAGCAGTGTGTAGGACTTGTTCTATTAGTCCATCTATACTAACCTCCACCAGGTTGCAAATTCAATATAATTTTCATCTGCAACTAGCACTGAAAAAATATTTTGGCTTGGGCTTGTAGCATTGTGTGGGACTTGTTCTATTAGTCCATCTATACTAACCTCCACCAGGTTGCAATTTTAATATAATTTTTTTCTGCATCTAGCTCTGAAAAAATATTTTGGCTTGTAGCAGTGTGTGGGACTTGTTCTTTTAGTCCATCTATACTATCCTCTACCAGGTTGCAAATTCAAAATAATTTTTATCTGCATCTAGCTCTGAAAAAATATTTCGGCTTGTAGAAGTGTGTGGGACTTGTTCTATTAGTGCATCTATATTAACCTCTACCAGGTTGCAAATTCAAAATAATTTTTATCTGCATCTAGCTCTGAAAAAATATTTTGGCTTGTAGCAGTGTGTGGGACTTGTTCTATTAGTCCATCTATACTAACCTCCACCAGGTTGCAAATTCAATATAATTTTTTTCTGCATCTAGCTCTGAAAAAATATTTCGGCTTGCAGCAGTGTGTGGGACTTGTTCTATTAGTCCATCTATACTAACCTCCACCAGGTTGCAAATTCAATATAATTTTTTTTTGCATCTCGGTCTAAAAAAATATTTGGGCGTGTTGCAGTGTGTGATACTTGTTCTATTAGTCCATCTATACTAACCTCCACCAGGTTGCAAATTCCATATAATTTTTATCTGAATCTAGCTCTGAAAAAATATTTGGGCTTGGGCTTGTAGCAGTGTGTGGGACTTGTTCTATTAGTCCATCTATACTAACCTCCACCAGGTTGCAATTTCAATATAATTTTTTTCTGCATCTAGCTCTGAAAAAATATTTCGGCTTGAAGCAGTGTGTGGGACTCGTTCTATTAGTCCATCTATACTAACCTCCACCAGGTTGCAAATTCGAAATAGTTTTTAACTGCATCTAACTCTGAAAAAATATTTCGGCTTGTAGCAGTGTGTTGTACTTGTTCTATTAGTCCATCTATACTAACCTCCACCAGGTTGCAAATTCAAAATAATTTTTATCTGCATCTAGCTCTGAAAAAAATTTTGGCTTGTAGCAGTGTGTGGGACTTGTTCTATTAGTCCATCTATACTAACCTCCACCAGGTTGGAAATTCAAAATAATGTTTATCTTCATCTAGCTCTGAAAAAATATTTCGGCTTGTAGCAGTGTGTGGAACTTGTTCTATTAGTCATTCTATACTAACCTTCACCAGGTTGCAAATTCAATATAATTTTTTTCTGCATCTAGCTCTGAAAAAATATTTCGGCTTGTAGCAGTGTGTGGGACTTGTTCTATTAGTCCATGTATACTAACCTCCACCAGGTTGCAAATTCAATATAATTTTTTTCTGCATCTAGCTCTGAAAAAATATTTCGGCTTGAAGCAGTGTGTGGGACTCGTTCTATTAGTCCATCTATACTAACCTCCACCAGGTTGCAAATTCGAAATAGTTTTTAACTGCATCTAACTCTGAAAAAATATTTCGGCTTGTAGCAGTGTGTTGTACTTGTTCTATTAGTCCATCTATACTAACCTCCACCAGGTTGCAAATTCAAAATAATTTTTATCTGCATCTAGCTCTGAAAAAATATTTTGGCTTGTAGCAGTGTGTGGGACTTGTTCTATTAGTCCATCTATACTAACCTCCACCAGGTTGGAAATTCAAAATAATGTTTATCTGCATCTAGCTCTGAAAAAATATTTCGGCTTGTAGCAGTGTGTGGAACTTGTTCTATTAGTCATTCTATACTAACCTTCACCAGGTTGCAAATTCAATATAATTTTTTTCTGCATCTAGCTCTGAAAAAATATTTCGGCTTGTAGCAGTGTGTGGGACTTGTTCTATTAGTCCATCTATACTAACCTCCACAAGGTTGCAAATGCAATATAATTTTTATCTGCAACTAGCTCTGAAAAAATATGTGGGCTTGGGTTTGTAGCATTGTGTGGGACTTGTTCTATTAGTCCATCTATACTAACCTCCACCAGGTTGCAATTTTAATATAATTTTTTTCTGCATCTAGCTCTGAAAAAATATTTTGGCTTGTAGCAGAGTGGGACTTGTTCTATAAGTCCATCTATACTAACCTCTACCGGGTTTCAAATTCAAAATAATTTTTATCTACATCTAGCTCTGAAAAAATATTTCGGCTTGTAGCAGTGTGTGGGACTTGTTCTATTAGTCCATCTATACAAACCTCCACCAGGTTGCAAATTCAATATAATTTTTTTCTGCATCTAGCTCTGAAAAAATATTTTGGCTTGTAGCAGTGTGTGGGACTTGTTCTATTAGTCCATCTATACTAACCTCCACCAGGTTGCAAATTCAATATAATTTTTTTTGCATCTAGCTCGGAAAAAATATTTGGGCTTGTTGCAGTGTGTGATACTTGTTCTATTAGTCCATCTATACTAACCTCCACCAGGTTGCAAATTCAATATAATTTTTATCTGAATCTAGCACTGAAAAAATATTTGGGCTTGGGCTTGTAGCAGTGTGTGGGACTTGTTCTATTAGTCCATCTATACTAACCTCCACCAGGTTGCAATTTCAATATAATTTTTTTCTGCATCTAGCTCTGAAAAAATATTTTGGCTTGTAGCAGTGTTTGGGACTTGTTCTATTGGTCCATCTATACTAACCTCTACCAGGTTGCAAATTCAATATAATTTTTATCTGCATCTAGTTCTGAAAAAATATTTCGGCTTGTAGCAGTGTGTTGTACTTGTTCTATTAGTCCATCTATACTAACCTCCACCAGGTTGCAAATTCAAAATAGTTTTTATCTGCATCTAGCTCTGAAAAAATTTTTTGGCTTGTAGCAGTGTATGGGACTTGTTCTATTACTCTATCTATACTAACTTCCACCAGATTGGAAATTCAAAATAATGTTTATCTGCATCTAGCTCTGAAAAAATATTTGGGCTTGGGCTTCTAGCATTGTGTGGGACTTGTTCTATTAGTCCATCTATACTAACCTCCAACAGATTGCAATTTTAAAATAATTTTTTTCTGCATCTAGCTCTGAAAAAATATTTTGGCTTGTAGCAGGGTGGGACTTGTTCTATAAGTCCATCCATACTAACCTCTACCAGGTTGCAAATTCAAAATAATTTTTATCTGCATCTAGCTCTGAAAAAATATTTCGGCTTGTAGCAGTGTGTGGGACTTGTTCTATTAGACCATCTATACTAACCTCCACCTTGTTGCAAATTCAATATAATTTTTTTCTGCATCTAGCTCTGAAAAAATATTTCGGCTTGTATCAGTGTGTGGGACTTGTTCTATTAGTCCATCTATACTAACCTCCACCAGGTTGCAATTTCAATATAATTTTTTTCTGCCTCTAGCTCTGAAAAAATATTTCGGCTTGTAGCAGTGTGTGGGACTTGTTCTATTAATCCATCTATACTAAACTCCACCAGGTTGCAAATTCAATATAATTTTTTTCGGCATCTAGCTATGAAAAAATATTTCGGCTTGTAGCAGTGTGTAGGACTTGTTCTATTAGTCCATCTATACTAACCTCCACCAGGTTGCAAATTCAATATAATTTTTATCTGCAACTAGCACTGAAAAAAAATTCGGGCTTGGGCTTGTAGCAGTGTGTGCGACTTGTTCTATTAATCCATCTATACTAACCTCCACCAGGTTGCAAATTCAATATAATTTTTTTCTGCATCTAGCTCTGAAAAAATATTTTGGCTTGTAGCAGGGTGGGACGTGTTCTTTAAGTTCATCTATACTAACCTCTACCAGGTTGCAAATTCAAAATAATTTTTATCTGCATCTAGCTCTGAAAAAATATTTTGGCTTGTAGCAGTGTGTGGGACTTGTTCTATTAGTCCATCTATACTAACCTCCACCAGGTTGCAAATTCAATATAAATTTTATCTGCAACTAGCTCTGAAAAAATAATTGGGCTTGGGATTAGGCTTGTAGCAGTGTGTGGGACTTGTTCTATTAGTCCATCTATACTAACCTCCACCAGGTTGCAATTTCAATATAATTTTTTTCTGCATCTAGCTCTGAAAAATATTTTGACTTGTAACAGTGTGTGGGACTCGTTCTATTAGTCCATCTATACTAACCTCCACCAGGTTGCAAATTCAATATAAATTTTATCTGCAACTAGCTCTGAAAAAATAATTGGGCTTGGGATTAGGCTTGTAGCAGTGTGTGGGACTTGTTCTATTAGTCCATCTATACTAACCTCCACCAGGTTGCAATTTCAATATAATTTTTTCTGCATCTAGCTCTGAAAAAATATTTTGGCTTGTAACAGTGTGTGGGGCTCATTCTATTAGTCCATCTATACTAACCTCTACCAGGTTGCAAATTCAAAATAATTTTTATCTGCATCTAGCTCTGAAAAAATATTTCGGCTTGTAGCAGTGTGTGGGACTTGTTCTATTAGACCATCTATACTAACCTCCACCAGGTTGCAAATTCAATATAATTTTTTGTGCATCTAGCTCTGAAAAAATATTTTGGCTTGTATCAGTGTGTGGGACTTGTTCTATTAGTCCATCTATACTAACCTCCACCAGGTTGCAATTTCAATATAATTTTTTTCTGCCTCTAGCTCTGAAAAAATATTTCGGCTTGTAGCGGTGTGTGGGACTTGTTCTATTAATCCATCTATACTAACCTCCACCAGGTTGCAAATTCAATATAATTTTTTTCGGCATCTAACTATGAAAAAATATTTCGGCTTGTAGCAGTGTGTAGGACTTGTTCTATTAGTCCATCTATACTAACCTCCACCAGGTTTCAAATTCAATATCATTTTTATCTGCAACTAGCACTGAAAAAATATTCGGGCTTAGGCTTGTAGCAGTGTGTGGGACTTGTTCTATTAATCCATCTATACTAACCTCCACCAGGTTGCAAATTCAATATAATTTTTTTCGGCATCTAGTTATGAAAAAATATTTTGGCTTGTAGCAGTGTGTAGGACTTGTTCTATTAGTCCATCTATACTAACCTCTACCATGTTGCAAATTCAAAATAATTTTTATCTGCATCTAGCTCTGAAAAAATATTTTGGCTTGTAGCAGTGTGTGGGACTTGTTCTACTAGTCCATCTATACTAACCTCCACCAGGTTGCAAATTCAATATAATTTTTTTCTGCATCTAGCTCTGAAAAAATATTTCGGCTTGAAGCAGTGTGTGGGACTCATTCTATTAGTCCATCTATACTAACCTCCACCAGGTTGCAAATTCAAAATAATTTTTAACTGCATCTAACTCTGAAAAAATATTTTGGCTTGTAGCAGTGTGTTGTACTTGTTCTATTAGTCCATCTATACTAACCTCCACCAGGTTGCAAATTCAAAATAATTTTTATCTGCATCTAGCTCTGAAAAAATATTTTGGCTTGTAGCAGTGTGTGGGACTTGTTCTATTAGTCCATCTATACTAACCTCCACCAGGTTGCAAATTCAATATAATTTTTACCTTTAACTAGCTCTGAAAAAATATTTGGGCTTGGGCTTGTAGCATTGTGTGGGACTTGTTCTATTAGTTCATCTATACTAACCTCCACCAGGTTGCAATTTTAATATAATTTTTATCTGCATCTAGCTCTGAAAAAATATTTTGGCTTGTAGCAGGGTGGGACTTGTTCTATAACTCCATCTATACTAACCTCTACCAGGTTTCAAATTCAAAATTATTTTTATCTGCATCTAGCTCTGAAAAAATATTTCGGCTTGTAGCAATGTGTGGGACTTGTTCTATTAGTCCATCTATACAAACCTGCACCAGGTTGCAAATTCAATATAATTTTTTTCTGCATCTAGCTCTGAAAAAATATTTCGGCTTGTAGCAGTGTGTGGGACTTGTTCTATTCGTCCATCTATACTAACCTCTACCAGGTTGCAAATTCAATATAATTTTTTTTTGCATCTAGCTCTGAAAAAATATTTGGGCTTGTTGCAGTGTGTGATAATTGTTCTATTAGTCCATCTATACTAACCTAGACCAGGTTTCAAATTCAATATCATTTTTATCTGAATCTAGCACTGAAAAAATATTTAGGCTTGGGCTTGTAGCAGTGTGTGGGACTTGTTCTATTAGTCCATCTATACTAACCTCCACCAGGTTGATATTTCATTATAATTTTTTTCTGCATCTAGCTCTGAAAAAATATTTTGGCTTGTAGCAGTGTTTGGGACTTGTTCTATTAGTCCATCTATACTAACCTCTACCAGGTTGCAAATTCAAAATAATTTTTATCTGCATCTAGTTCTGAAAAAATATTTTGGCTTGTAGCAGTGTGTGGGACTAGTTCTATTACTCCATCTATACTAACCTCCACCAGGTTGGAAATTCAAAATAATGTTTATCTGCATCTAGCTCTGAAAAAATATTTCGGATTGTAGCAGTGTGTTTGACTTGTTCTATTAGTCGATCTATACTAACCTCCACCAGATTGAAAATTCAATATAATTTTTATCTGCAACTAGCTCTGAAAAAATATTTGGGCTTGGGCTTGTAGCATTTTGTGGGACTTGTTCTATTAGTCCATCTATACTAACCTCCAACAGATTGCAATTTCAATATAATTTTTTTCTGCATCTAGCTCTGAAAAAATATTTTGGCTTGTAGCAGGGTCGGACTTGTTCTATAAGTCCATCTATACTAACCTCTACCAGGTTGCAAATTCAAAATAATTTTTATCTGCATCTAGCTCTGAAAAAATATTTCGGCTTGTAGCAGTGTGTGGGACTTGTTCTATTAGTCCATCTATACTAACCTCCACCAGGTTGCAAATTCAATATAAATTTTATCTGCAACTAGCTCTGAAAAAATAATTGGGCTTGGGATTAGGCTTGTAGCAGTGTGTGGGACTTGTTCTATTAGTCCATCTATACTAACCTCCACCAGGTTGCAATTTCAATATAATTTTTTTCTGCATCTAGCTCTGAAAAAATATTTTGGCTTGTAACAGTGTGTGGGACTTGTTCTATTAGTCCATTTATACTAACCTCTACCAGGTTGCAAATTCAAAATAATTTTTATCTGCATCTACCTCTGAAAAAATATTTTGGCTTCTAGCAGTGTGTGGGACTTGTTCTATTAGTCCATCTATACTAACCTTCACCAGGTTGCAAATTCAATATCATTTTTTTTTGCATCTAGGTCTGAAAAAATATTTGGGCTTGTTGCAGTGTGTGATACTTGTACTATTATTCCATCTATACTAACCTCCAGCAGGTTGCAAATTCATTATAATTTTTATCTGAATCTAGCTCTGAAAAAATATTTGGGCTTGGGCTTGTAGCAGTGTGTGGGACTTGTTCTATTAGTCCATCTATACTAACCTCCACCAGGTTGCAATTTCAATATAATTTTTTTCTACATCTAGCTTTGAAAAAATATTTCGGCTTGTAGCAGTGTGTTGTACTTGTTCTATTAGTCCATCCATACTAACCTCCACCAGGTTGCAAATTCAAAATAATTTTTATCTGCATCTAGCTCTGAAAAAATATTTTGGCTTGTAGCAGTGTGTGGGACTTGTTCTATTAGTCCATTTATACTAACCTCCACCAGATTGGAAATTCAAAATAATGTTTATCTGCATCTAGCTCTGAAAAAATATTTCGGCTTGTAGCAGTGTGTGGGACTTGTTCTATTAGTCCATCTATACTAACCTCCACCAGGTTGCAAATTCAATGTAATTTTTTTCTGCATGTAGCTCTGAGAAAATATTTCGGCTTGTAGCAGTGTGTGGGACTTGTTCTATTAGTCCATCTATACTAACCTCCACCAGGTTGCAAATTCAATATAATTTTTATATGCAACTAGCTCTGAAAAAATATTTCGGCTTGGGCTTGTAGCATTGTGTGGGACTTGTTCTATTAGTTCATCTATACTAACCTCCACCAGGTTGCAATTTTAATATAATTTTTTTCTGCATCTAGCTCGGAAAAAATATTTGGGCTTGTTGCAGTGTGTGATACTTGTTCTATTAGTCCATCCATACTAACCTTCACCAGGTTGCAAATTCAAAATAATTTTTATCTGCATCTAGCTCTGAAAAAATATTTTGGCTTGCAGCAGTGTGTGGGACTTGTTCTATTAGTCCATCTATACAAACCTCCACCAGGTTGCAAATTCAATATAATTTTTTTCTGCATATAGCACTGAAAAAATATTTTGGCTTGTATCAGTGTGTGGGACTTGTTCTATTAGTCCATCTATACTAACCTCCACAAGGTTGCAAATTCAATATAATTTTTTTTTGCATCTAGCTCGGAAAAAATATTTGGGCTTGTTGCAGTGTGTGATACTTGTTCTATTAGTCCATCTATACTAACCTCCAAAAGGTTGCAAATTCAATATAATTTTTATCTGAATCTAGCACTGAAAAAATATTTGGGCTTGGGCTTGTAGCAGTGTGTGGGACTTGTTCTATTAGTCCATCTATACTAACCTCCACCAGGTTGCAATTTCAATATAATTTTTTTCTGCATCTAGCTCTGAAAAAATATTTTGGCTTGTAGCAGTGTTTGGGACTTGTTCTATTAGTCCATCTATACTAACCTCTACCAGGTTGCAAATTCAAAATAATTTTTATCTGCATCTAGTTCTGAAAAAATATTTCGGCTTGTAGCAGTGTGTTGTACTTGTTCTATTAGTCCATCTATACTAACCTCCACCAGGTTGCAAATTCGAAATAGTTTTTATCTGCATCTAGCTCTGAAAAAATATTTTGGCTTGTAGCAGTGTGTGGGACTTGTTCTATTACTCTATCTATACTCACCTCCACCAGGTTGGAAATTCAAAATAATGTTTATCTGCATCTAGCTCTGAAAAAATATTTGGGCTTGGGCTTCTAGCATTGTGTGGGACTTGTTCTATTAGTCCATCTATACTAACCTCCAACAGATTGCAATTTTAAAATAATTTTTTTCTGCATCTAGCTCTGAAAAAATATTTTGGCTTGTAGCAGGGTGGGACTTGTTCTATAAGTCCATCCATACTAACCTCTACCAGGTTGCAAATTCAAAATAATTTTTATCTGCATCTAGCTCTGAAAAAATATTTGGGCTTGTAGCAGTGTGTGGGACTTGTTCTATTAGTCCATCTATACCAACCTCCACCAGGTTGCAAATTCAATATAATTTTTTGCTGCATCTAGCTCTGAAAAAATATTTCGGCTTGTAGCAGTGTGTGGGACTTGTTGTATTAGTCCATCTATACTAACCTCCACCAGGTTGCAAATTCAATATCATTTTTATCTGCAACTAGCTCTGAAAAAATAATTGTGCTTGGGCTTGTAGCAGTGTGTGGGACTTGTTCTATTAGTCCATCTATACTAACCTCCACGAGATTGCAATTTCAATATAATTTTTTTCTGCATCTAGCTCTGAAAAAATATTTTTGCTTGTAACAGTGTGTGGGACTTGTTCTATTAGTCCATCTATACTAACCTTTACCAGGTTGCAAATTCAAAATAATTTTTATCTGCATCTAGCTCTGAAAAAATATTTCGGCTTGTAGCAGTGTGTGGGACTTGATCTATTAGACCATCTATACTAACCTCCACCAGGTTGCAAATTCAATATAATTTTTTTCTGCATCTAGCTCTGAAAAAATATTTCGGCTTGTATCAGTGTGTGGGACTTGTTCTATTAGTCCATCTATACTAACCTCCACCAGGTTGCAATTTCAATATAATTTTTTTCTGCCTCTAGCTCTGAAAAAATATTTCGGCTTGTAGCAGTGTGTGGGACTTGTTCTATTAATCCATCTATACTAACCTCCACCAGGTTGCAAATTCAATATAATTTTTTTCGGCATCTAGCTATGAAAAAATATTTCGGCTTGTAGCAGTGTGTAGGACTTGTTCTATTAGTCCATCTATACTAACCTCCACCAGGTTGCAAATTCAATATAATTTTTATCTGCAACTAGCTCTGAAAAAATATTTGGGCTTGGGCTTGTAGCATTGTGTGGGACTTGTTCTATTAGTCCATCTATACTAACCTCCACCAGGTTGCAACTTTAATATAATTTTTATCTGCATCTAGCTCTGAAAAAATATTTTGGCTTGTAGCAGGGTGGGACTTGTTCTATAACTCCATCTATACTAACCTCTACCAGGTTTCAAATTCAAAATAATTTTTATCTGCATCTAGCTCTGAAAAAATATTTCGGCTTGTAGCAGTGTGTGGGACTTGTTCTATTAGTCCATCTATACAAACCTCCACCAGGTTGCAAATTCAATATAATTTTTTTCTGCATCTAGCTCTGAAAAAATATTTTGGCTTGTAGCAGTGTGTGGGACTTGTTCTATTAGTCCATCTATACTAACGTCCACCAGGATGTAAATTCAATATAATTTTTTTTTGCATCTAGCTCTGAAAAAATATTTGGGCTTGTTGCAGTGTGTGATACTTGTTCTATTAGTCCATCTATAATAACCTAGACCAGGTTTCAAATTCAATATAATTTTTATCTGAATCTAGCACTGAAAAAATATTTAGGCTTGGGCTTGTAGCAGTGTGTGGGACTTGTTCTATTAGTCCATCTATACTAACCTCCACCAGGTTGCCATTTCAATATAATTTTTTTCTGCATCTAGCTCTGAAAAAATATTTTGGCTTGTAGCAGTGTTTGGGACTTGTTCTATTAGTCCATCTATACTAACCTCTACCAGGTGGCAAATTCAAAATAATTTTTATCTGCATCTAGTTCTGAAAAAATATTTCGGCTTGTAGCAGTGTGTTGTACTTGTTCTATTAGTCCATCTATACTAACCTCCACCAGGTTGCAAATTCAAAATAGTTTTTATCTGCATCTAGCTCTGAAAAAATATTTTGGCTTGTAGCAGTGTGTGGGACTAGTTCTATTACTTCATCTATACTAACCTCCACCAGGTTGGAAATTCAAAATAATGTTTATCTGCATCTAGCTCTGAAAAAATATTTCGGCTTGTAGCAGTGTGTGGGACTTGTTCTATTAGTCGATCTATACTAACCTCCACGAGATTGCAAATTCAATATAATTTTTATCTGCAACTAGCTCTGAAAAAATATTTTGGCTTGGGCTTGTAGCATTGTGTGGGACTTGTTCTATTAGTCCATCTATACTAACCTCCAACAGATTGCAATTTTAATATAATTTTTTTCTGCATCTAGCTCTGAAAAAATATTTTGGCTTGTAGCAGGGTGGGACGTGTTCTATAAGTTCATCTATACTAACCTCTACCAGGTTGCAAATTCAAAATAATTTGTGTCTGCATCTAGCTCTGGAAAAATATTTTGGCTTGTAGCAGTGTGTGGGACTTGTTCTATTAGTCCTTCTATACTAACCTCCACCAGGTTGCAAATTCAATATAAATTTTATCTGCAACTAGCTCTGAAAAAATAATTGGGCTTGGGATTAGGCTTGTAGCAGTGTGTGGGACTTGTTCTATTAGTCCATCTATACTAACCTCCACCAGGTTGCAAATTCACAATAATTTTTATCTGCATCTAGCTCTGAAAAAATATTTCGGCTTGTAGCAGTGTGTGGGACTTGTTCTATTAGACGATCTATTCTAACCTCCACAAGGTTGCAAATTCAATATAATTTTTTGTGCATCTAGCTCTGAAAAAATATTTTGGCTTGTATCAGTGTGTGGGACTTGTTCTATTAGTCCATCTATACTAACCTCCACCAGGTTGCAATTTCAATATAATTTTTTTCTGCCTCTAGCTCTGAAAAAATATTTCGGCTTGTAGCAGTGTGTGGGACTTGTTCTATTAATCCATCTATACTAAGCTCCACCAGGTTGCAAATTCAATATAATTTTTTTCGGCATCTAGCTATGAAAAAATATTTCGGCTTGTAGCAGTGTGTAGGACTTGTTCTATTGGTCCATCTATACTAACCTCCACCAGGTTGCAAATTCAATATAATTTTTATCTGCAACTAGCACTGAAAAAATATTCGGGCTTAGGCTTGTAGCAGTGTGTGGGACTTGTTCTATTAATCCATCTATACAAACCTCCACCAGGTTGCAAAATTCAATATAATTTTTTTCTGCATCTAGCTCTGAAAAAATATTTCGGCTTGTAGCAGTGTGTGATACTTGTTCTATTAGTCCATCTATACTAACCTAGACCAGGTTTCAAATTCAATATAATTTTTATCTGAATCTAGCACTGAAAAAATATTTAGGCTTGGGCTTGTAGCAGTGTGTGGGACTTGTTCTATTAGTCCATCTATACTAACCTCCACCAGGTTGACATTTCAATATAATTTTTTTCTGCATCTAGCTCTGAAAAAATATTTTGGCTTGTAGCAGTGTTTTGGACTTGCTCTATTAGTCCATCTATACTAACCTCTACCAGGTTGCAAATTCAAAATAATTTTTATCTGCATCTAGTTCTGAAAAAATATTTCGGCTTGTAGCAGTGTGTTGTACTTGTTCTATTAGTCCATCTATACTAACCTCCACCAGGTTGCAAATTCAAAATAGTTTTTATCTGCATTTAGCTCTGAAAAAATATTTTGGCTTGTAGCAGTGTGTAGGACTAGTTCTATTACTCCATCTATACTAACCTCCACCAGGTTGGAAATTCAAAATAATGTTTATCTGTATCTAGCTCTGAAAAAATATTTCGGCTTGTAGCAGTGTGTGGGACTTGTTCTATTAGTCGATCTATACTAACCTCCACCAGATTGCAAATTCAATATAATTTTTATCTGCAACTAGCTCTGAAAAAATATTTGGGCTTGGGCTTGTAGCATTTTGTGGGACTTGTTCTATTAGTCCATCTATACTAACCTCCAACAGATTGCAATTTTAATATAATTTTTTTCTGCATCTAGCTCTGAAAAAATATTTTGGCTTGTAGCAGGGTGGGACTTGTTCTATTAGTCCATCTTTACTAACCTCTACCAGGTTGCAAATTCAAAATAATTTTTATCTGCATCTAGCTCTGAAAAAATATTTCGGCATGTAGCAGTGTGTGGGACTTGTTCTATTAGTCCATCTATACTAACCTCCACCAGGTTGCAAATTCAAAATAGTTTTTATCTGCATCTAGCTCTGAAAAAATATCTTGGCTTGTAGCAGTGTGTGGGACTAGTTCTATTACTCCATCTATACTAACCTCCACCAGGTTGCAAATTCAATATAAATTTTATCTGCAACTAGCTCTGAAAAAATAATTGGGCTTGGGATTAGGCTTGTAGCAGTGTGTGGGACTTGTTCTATTAGTCAATCTATACTAATCTCCACCAGGTTGCAATTTCAATATTATTTTTTTCTGCATCTAGCTCTGAAAAAATATTTTGGCTTGTAACAGTGTGTGGGACTTGTTCTATTAGTCCATCTATACTAACCTCTACCAGGTTGCAAATTCAAAATAATTTTTATCTACATCTACCTGTGAAAAAATATTTTGGCTTCTAGCAGTGTGTGGGACTTGTTCTATTAGTCCATCTATACTAACCTCCACCAGGTTGCAAATTCAATATCATTTTTTTTTGCATCTAGGTCTGAAAAAATATTTGGGCTTGTTGCCGTGTGTGATACTTGTTCTGTTAGTCCATCTATACTAACGTCCACCAGGTTGCAAATTCAATATAATTTTTATCTGAATCTAGCTCTGAAAAAATATTTGGGCTTGGGCTTGGAGCAGTGTGTGGGACTTGTTCTATTAGTCCATCTATACTAACCTCCACCAGGTTGCAATTTCAATATAATTTTTTTCTGCCTCTAGCTCTGAAAAAATATTTCGGCTAGTAGCAGTGTGTGGGACTTGTTCTATTAGTCCATCTATACTACTTCTACCAGGTTGCAAATTCAATATAATTTTTTTCGGCATCTAGCTCTGAAAAAATATTCTGGCTTGGGCATGTAGCATTGTGTGGGACTTGTTCTATTAGTCCATCTATACTAACCTCCTCCAGGTTGCAATTTTAATATAATTTTTTTCTGCATCTAGCTCTGAAAAAATATTTTGGCTTGTAGCAGTGTGTGGGACTTGTTCTATTAGACCATCTATACTAACCTCTACCAGGTTGCAAATTCAAAATAATTTTTATCTGCATCGAGCTCTGAAAAAATATTTCGGCTTGTAGCAGTGTGTGGGACTTGTTCTATTAGTCCATCTATACTAACCTCTACCAGGTTGCAAATTCAAAATAATTTTTATCTGCATCTAGCTCTGAAAAAATATTTTGGCTTGCAGCAGTGTGTGGGACTTGTTCTATTAGTCCATCTATAATAACCTCCAACCAGGTTGCAAATTCAATATAATTTTTTTCTGCATCTAGCTCTGAAAAAATATTTCAGCTTGCAGCAGTGTGTGGGACTTGTTCTATTAGTCCATCTATACTAACCTCCACCAGGTTTCAAATTCAATATAATTTTTTTTTGCATCTAGGTCTGAAAAAATATTTGGGCTTGTTGCAGTGTGTGATACTTGTACTATTATTCCATCTATACTAACCTCCACCAGGTTGCAAATTCATTATAATTTTTATCTGAATCTAGCTCTGAAAAAATATTTGGGCTTGGGCTTGTAGCAGTGTGTGGGACTTGTTCTATTAGTCCATTTATACTAACCTCCACCAGGTTGGAAATTCAAAATAATGTTTATCTGCATCTAGCTCTGAAAAAATATTTCGGCTTGTAGCAGTGTGTGGGACTTGTTCTATTAGTCCATCTATACTAACCTCCACCAGGTTGCAAATTCAATATAATTTTTATATGCAACTAGCTCTGAAAAAATATTTGGGCTTGGGCTTGTAGCATTGTGTGGGACTTGTTCTATTAGTTCATCTATACTAACCTCCACCAGGTTGCAATTTTAATATAATTCTTTTCTGCATCTAGCTCTGAAAAAAATATTTTGGCTTGTAGCAAGGTGGGACTTGTTCTATAAGTCCATCTATACTAACCTCTACCAGATTTCAAATTCAAAATAATTTTTATCTGCATCTAGCTCTGAAAAAATATTTCGGCTTGTAGCAGTGTGTCGGACTTGTTCTATTAGTCCATCTATACAAACCTCCACCAGGTTGCAAATTCAATATAAGTTTTTTCTGCATCTAGCTCTGAAAAAATATTTCGGCTTGTTGCAGTGTGTGATACTTGTTCTATTAGTCCATCTATACTAACCTCCACCAGGTTGCAAGTTCAATATAATTTTTATCTGAATCTAGCACTGAAAAAATATTTGGGCTTGGGCTTGTAGCAGTGTGTGGGACTTGTTCTATTACTCCATCTATACTAACCTCCACCAGGTTGCAAATTCAAAATAGTTTTTATCTGCATCTAGCTCTGAAAAAATATTTTGGCTTGTAGCAGTGTGTGGGTCTTGTTCTATTACACATTCTATACTAACCTCCACCAGGTTGGAAATTCAAAATAATGTTTATCTGCATCTAGCTCTGAAAAAATATTTTGGCTTGTAGCAGTGTGTGGGACTTGTTCTATTAGTCCATCTGTACTAACCTCCACCAGATTGCAAATTCAATATAATTTTTATCTGCAACTAGCTCTGAAAAAATATTTCGTCTTGGGCTTGTAGCATTGTGTGGGACTTGTTCTATTAGTCCATCTATAATAACCTCCAACAGATTGCAATTTTAATATAATTTTTTTCTGCATCTAGCTCTGAAAAAATATTTTGGCTTGTAGCAGGGTGGGACTTGTTCTATAAGTCCATCTATACTAACATCTACCAGGTTGCAAATTCAAAATAATTTTTATCTGCATCTAGCTCTGAAAAAATATTTTGGCTTGTAGCAGTGTGTGGGACTTGTTCTATTAGTCCATCTATACAAACCTCCACCAGGTTGCAAATTCAATATAATTTTTTTCTGCATCTAGCTCTGAAAAAATATTTTGGCTTGTAGCAGTGTGTGGGACTTGTTCTATTAGTCCATCTATACTAACCTCCACCAGGTTGCAAATTCAATATAATTTTTATCTGCAACTAGCTCTGAAAAAATAATTGGGCTTGGGCTTGTAGCAGTGTGTGGGACTTGTTCTATTAGTCCATCTATACTAACCTCCACCAGGTTGCAATTTCAATATAATTTTTTTCTGCATCTAGCTCTGAAAAAATATTTCGGCTTGAAGCAGTGTGTGGGACTCGTTCTATTAGTCCATCTATACTAACCTCCACCAGGTTGCAAATTCAAAATAATTTTTAACTGCATCTAACTCTGAAAAAATATTTCGGCTTGTAGCAGTGTGTTGTACTTGTTCTATTAGTCCATCTATACTAACCTCCACCAGGTTGCAAATTCAAAATAAGTTTTTATCCGCTTCTAGCTCTGAAAAAATATTTCGGCTTGTAGCAGTGTGTGAGACTTGTTCTATTAGTCCATCTATACTAACCTCCACCAGGTTGCAAATTCAATATAATCTTTTTCTGCATCTAGCTCTGAAAAAATATTTCGGCTTGTAGCACTGTGTGGGACTTGTTCTATTAGTCCATCTATACTAACCTCCACCAGGTTGCAAATTCAATATAATTTTTATCTGCAACTAGCTCTGAAAAAATATTTGGGATTGGGCGTGTAGAATTGTGGGGGACTTGTTCTTTTAGTACTTCTATACTAACCTCCACCAGGTTGCAATTTTAATATAATTTTTTTCTGCATCTAGCTCTGAAAAAATATTTCGGCTTGTAGCAGGGTGGGACTTGTTCTATAAGTCCATCTATACTAACCTCTACCAGGTTTCAAATTCAAAATAATTTTTATCTGCATCTAGCTCTGAAAAAATATTTTGGCTTCTAGCAGCGTGTGGGACTTGTTCTAATAGTCCATCTATACAAACCTCCACCAGGTTGCAAATTCAATATAATTTTTTTCTGCATCTAGCTCTGAAAAAATATTTCAGCTTGTAGCAGTGTGTGGGACTTGTTCTATTAGTCCATCTATACTAACCTCCACCAGGTTGCAAATTCAATATAATTTTTTTTTGCATTTAGCTCTGAAAAAATATTTGGGCTTGTTGCAGTGTGTGATACTTGTTCTATTATTCCATCTATACTAACCTCCACCAGGTTGCAAATTCAATATAATTTTTATCTGAATCTAGCACTGAAAAAATATTTGGGCTTCGGCTTGTAGCAGTGTGTTGTGCTTGTTCTATTAGTCCATCTATACTAACCTCCACCAGGTTGCAATTTCAAAATAGTTTTTATCTGCATCTAGCTCTGAAAAAATATTTTGGCTTGTAGCAGTGTGTGGGACTTGTTCTATTAGTCCATCTATACTAACCTCCACCAGGTTGCAAATTCAATATAAATTTTATCTGCAACTAGCTCTGAAAAAATAATTGGGCTTGGGATTAGGCTTGTAGCAGTGTGTGGGACTTGTTCTATTAGTCCATCTATACTAACCTCCACCAGGTTGCAAATTCACAATAATTTTTATCTGCATCTAGCTCTGAAAAAATATTTCGGCTTGTAGCAGTGTGTGGGACTTGTTCTATTAGACGATCTATTCTAACCTCCACAAGGTTGCAAATTCAATATAATTTTTTGTGCATCTAGCTCTGAAAAAATATTTTGGCTTGTATCAGTGTGTGGGACTTGTTCTATTAGTCCATCTATACTAACCTCCACCAGGTTGCAATTTCAATATAATTTTTTTCTGCCTCTAGCTCTGAAAAAATATTTCGGCTTGTAGCAGTGTGTGGGACTTGTTCTATTAATCCATCTATACTAAGCTCCACCAGGTTGCAAATTCAATATAATTTTTTTCGGCATCTAGCTATGAAAAAATATTTCGGCTTGTAGCAGTGTGTAGGACTTGTTCTATTGGTCCATCTATACTAACCTCCACCAGGTTGCAAATTCAATATAATTTTTATCTGCAACTAGCACTGAAAAAATATTCGGGCTTAGGCTTGTAGCAGTGTGTGGGACTTGTTCTATTAATCCATCTATACAAACCTCCACCAGGTTGCAAAATTCAATATAATTTTTTTCTGCATCTAGCTCTGAAAAAATATTTCGGCTTGTAGCAGTGTGTGATACTTGTTCTATTAGTCCATCTATACTAACCTAGACCAGGTTTCAAATTCAATATAATTTTTATCTGAATCTAGCACTGAAAAAATATTTAGGCTTGGGCTTGTAGCAGTGTGTGGGACTTGTTCTATTAGTCCATCTATACTAACCTCCACCAGGTTGACATTTCAATATAATTTTTTTCTGCATCTAGCTCTGAAAAAATATTTTGGCTTGTAGCAGTGTTTTGGACTTGCTCTATTAGTCCATCTATACTAACCTCTACCAGGTTGCAAATTCAAAATAATTTTTATCTGCATCTAGTTCTGAAAAAATATTTCGGCTTGTAGCAGTGTGTTGTACTTGTTCTATTAGTCCATCTATACTAACCTCCACCAGGTTGCAAATTCAAAATAGTTTTTATCTGCATTTAGCTCTGAAAAAATATTTTGGCTTGTAGCAGTGTGTAGGACTAGTTCTATTACTCCATCTATACTAACCTCCACCAGGTTGGAAATTCAAAATAATGTTTATCTGTATCTAGCTCTGAAAAAATATTTCGGCTTGTAGCAGTGTGTGGGACTTGTTCTATTAGTCGATCTATACTAACCTCCACCAGATTGCAAATTCAATATAATTTTTATCTGCAACTAGCTCTGAAAAAATATTTGGGCTTGGGCTTGTAGCATTTTGTGGGACTTGTTCTATTAGTCCATCTATACTAACCTCCAACAGATTGCAATTTTAATATAATTTTTTTCTGCATCTAGCTCTGAAAAAATATTTTGGCTTGTAGCAGGGTGGGACTTGTTCTATTAGTCCATCTTTACTAACCTCTACCAGGTTGCAAATTCAAAATAATTTTTATCTGCATCTAGCTCTGAAAAAATATTTCGGCATGTAGCAGTGTGTGGGACTTGTTCTATTAGTCCATCTATACTAACCTCCACCAGGTTGCAAATTCAAAATAGTTTTTATCTGCATCTAGCTCTGAAAAAATATCTTGGCTTGTAGCAGTGTGTGGGACTAGTTCTATTACTCCATCTATACTAACCTCCACCAGGTTGCAAATTCAATATAAATTTTATCTGCAACTAGCTCTGAAAAAATAATTGGGCTTGGGATTAGGCTTGTAGCAGTGTGTGGGACTTGTTCTATTAGTCAATCTATACTAATCTCCACCAGGTTGCAATTTCAATATTATTTTTTTCTGCATCTAGCTCTGAAAAAATATTTTGGCTTGTAACAGTGTGTGGGACTTGTTCTATTAGTCCATCTATACTAACCTCTACCAGGTTGCAAATTCAAAATAATTTTTATCTACATCTACCTGTGAAAAAATATTTTGGCTTCTAGCAGTGTGTGGGACTTGTTCTATTAGTCCATCTATACTAACCTCCACCAGGTTGCAAATTCAATATCATTTTTTTTTGCATCTAGGTCTGAAAAAATATTTGGGCTTGTTGCCGTGTGTGATACTTGTTCTGTTAGTCCATCTATACTAACGTCCACCAGGTTGCAAATTCAATATAATTTTTATCGGAATCTAGCTCTGAAAAAATATTTGGGCTTGGGCTTGGAGCAGTGTGTGGGACTTGTTCTATTAGTCCATCTATACTAACCTCCACCAGGTTGCAATTTCAATATAATTTTTTTCTGCCTCTAGCTCTGAAAAAATATTTCGGCTAGTAGCAGTGTGTGGGACTTGTTCTATTAGTCCATCTATACTACTTCTACCAGGTTGCAAATTCAATATAATTTTTTTCGGCATCTAGCTCTGAAAAAATATTCTGGCTTGGGCATGTAGCATTGTGTGGGACTTGTTCTATTAGTCCATCTATACTAACCTCCTCCAGGTTGCAATTTTAATATAATTTTTTTCTGCATCTAGCTCTGAAAAAATATTTTGGCTTGTAGCAGTGTGTGGGACTTGTTCTATTAGACCATCTATACTAACCTCTACCAGGTTGCAAATTCAAAATAATTTTTATCTGCATCGAGCTCTGAAAAAATATTTCGGCTTGTAGCAGTGTGTGGGACTTGTTCTATTAGTCCATCTATACTAACCTCTACCAGGTTGCAAATTCAAAATAATTTTTATCTGCATCTAGCTCTGAAAAAATATTTTGGCTTGCAGCAGTGTGTGGGACTTGTTCTATTAGTCCATCTATAATAACCTCCAACCAGGTTGCAAATTCAATATAATTTTTTTCTGCATCTAGCTCTGAAAAAATATTTCAGCTTGCAGCAGTGTGTGGGACTTGTTCTATTAGTCCATCTATACTAACCTCCACCAGGTTTCAAATTCAATATAATTTTTTTTTGCATCTAGGTCTGAAAAAATATTTGGGCTTGTTGCAGTGTGTGATACTTGTACTATTATTCCATCTATACTAACCTCCACCAGGTTGCAAATTCATTATAATTTTTATCTGAATCTAGCTCTGAAAAAATATTTGGGCTTGGGCTTGTAGCAGTGTGTGGGACTTGTTCTATTAGTCCATTTATACTAACCTCCACCAGGTTGGAAATTCAAAATAATGTTTATCTGCATCTAGCTCTGAAAAAATATTTCGGCTTGTAGCAGTGTGTGGGACTTGTTCTATTAGTCCATCTATACTAACCTCCACCAGGTTGCAAATTCAATATAATTTTTATATGCAACTAGCTCTGAAAAAATATTTGGGCTTGGGCTTGTAGCATTGTGTGGGACTTGTTCTATTAGTTCATCTATACTAACCTCCACCAGGTTGCAATTTTAATATAATTCTTTTCTGCATCTAGCTCTGAAAAAAATATTTTGGCTTGTAGCAAGGTGGGACTTGTTCTATAAGTCCATCTATACTAACCTCTACCAGATTTCAAATTCAAAATAATTTTTATCTGCATCTAGCTCTGAAAAAATATTTCGGCTTGTAGCAGTGTGTCGGACTTGTTCTATTAGTCCATCTATACAAACCTCCACCAGGTTGCAAATTCAATATAAGTTTTTTCTGCATCTAGCTCTGAAAAAATATTTCGGCTTGTTGCAGTGTGTGATACTTGTTCTATTAGTCCATCTATACTAACCTCCACCAGGTTGCAAGTTCAATATAATTTTTATCTGAATCTAGCACTGAAAAAATATTTGGGCTTGGGCTTGTAGCAGTGTGTGGGACTTGTTCTATTACTCCATCTATACTAACCTCCACCAGGTTGCAAATTCAAAATAGTTTTTATCTGCATCTAGCTCTGAAAAAATATTTTGGCTTGTAGCAGTGTGTGGGTCTTGTTCTATTACACATTCTATACTAACCTCCACCAGGTTGGAAATTCAAAATAATGTTTATCTGCATCTAGCTCTGAAAAAATATTTTGGCTTGTAGCAGTGTGTGGGACTTGTTCTATTAGTCCATCTGTACTAACCTCCACCAGATTGCAAATTCAATATAATTTTTATCTGCAACTAGCTCTGAAAAAATATTTCGTCTTGGGCTTGTAGCATTGTGTGGGACTTGTTCTATTAGTCCATCTATAATAACCTCCAACAGATTGCAATTTTAATATAATTTTTTTCTGCATCTAGCTCTGAAAAAATATTTTGGCTTGTAGCAGGGTGGGACTTGTTCTATAAGTCCATCTATACTAACATCTACCAGGTTGCAAATTCAAAATAATTTTTATCTGCATCTAGCTCTGAAAAAATATTTTGGCTTGTAGCAGTGTGTGGGACTTGTTCTATTAGTCCATCTATACAAACCTCCACCAGGTTGCAAATTCAATATAATTTTTTTCTGCATCTAGCTCTGAAAAAATATTTTGGCTTGTAGCAGTGTGTGGGACTTGTTCTATTAGTCCATCTATACTAACCTCCACCAGGTTGCAAATTCAATATAATTTTTATCTGCAACTAGCTCTGAAAAAATAATTGGGCTTGGGCTTGTAGCAGTGTGTGGGACTTGTTCTATTAGTCCATCTATACTAACCTCCACCAGGTTGCAATTTCAATATAATTTTTTTCTGCATCTAGCTCTGAAAAAATATTTCGGCTTGAAGCAGTGTGTGGGACTCGTTCTATTAGTCCATCTATACTAACCTCCACCAGGTTGCAAATTCAAAATAATTTTTAACTGCATCTAACTCTGAAAAAATATTTCGGCTTGTAGCAGTGTGTTGTACTTGTTCTATTAGTCCATCTATACTAACCTCCACCAGGTTGCAAATTCAAAATAAGTTTTTATCCGCTTCTAGCTCTGAAAAAATATTTCGGCTTGTAGCAGTGTGTGAGACTTGTTCTATTAGTCCATCTATACTAACCTCCACCAGGTTGCAAATTCAATATAATCTTTTTCTGCATCTAGCTCTGAAAAAATATTTCGGCTTGTAGCACTGTGTGGGACTTGTTCTATTAGTCCATCTATACTAACCTCCACCAGGTTGCAAATTCAATATAATTTTTATCTGCAACTAGCTCTGAAAAAATATTTGGGATTGGGCGTGTAGAATTGTGGGGGACTTGTTCTTTTAGTACTTCTATACTAACCTCCACCAGGTTGCAATTTTAATATAATTTTTTTCTGCATCTAGCTCTGAAAAAATATTTCGGCTTGTAGCAGGGTGGGACTTGTTCTATAAGTCCATCTATACTAACCTCTACCAGGTTTCAAATTCAAAATAATTTTTATCTGCATCTAGCTCTGAAAAAATATTTTGGCTTCTAGCAGCGTGTGGGACTTGTTCTAATAGTCCATCTATACAAACCTCCACCAGGTTGCAAATTCAATATAATTTTTTTCTGCATCTAGCTCTGAAAAAATATTTCAGCTTGTAGCAGTGTGTGGGACTTGTTCTATTAGTCCATCTATACTAACCTCCACCAGGTTGCAAATTCAATATAATTTTTTTTTGCATTTAGCTCTGAAAAAATATTTGGGCTTGTTGCAGTGTGTGATACTTGTTCTATTATTCCATCTATACTAACCTCCACCAGGTTGCAAATTCAATATAATTTTTATCTGAATCTAGCACTGAAAAAATATTTGGGCTTCGGCTTGTAGCAGTGTGTTGTGCTTGTTCTATTAGTCCATCTATACTAACCTCCACCAGGTTGCAATTTCAAAATAGTTTTTATCTGCATCTAGCTCTGAAAAAATATTTTGGCTTGTAGCAGTGTGTGGGACTTGTTCTATTACTCCATCTATACTAACCTCCACCAGGTTGGAAATTCAAAATAATGTTTATGTGCATCTAGCTCTGAAAAAATATTTCGGCTTGAAGCAGTGTGTGGGACTCATTCTATTAGTCCATCTATACTAACCTCCACCAGGTTGCAAATTCAAAATAATTTTTAACTGCATCTAACTCTGAAAAAATATTTCGGCTTGTAGCAGTGTGTTGTACTTGTTCTATTAGTCCATCTATACTAACCTCCACCAGGTTGCAAATTCAAAATAAGTTTTTATCTGCATCTAGCTCTGAAAAAATATTTCGGCTTGTAGCAGTGTGTGAGACTTGTTCTATTAGTCCATCTATACTAACCTCCACCAGGTTGCAAATTCAATATAATCTTTTTCTGCATCTAGCTCTGAAAAAATATTTCGGCTTGTAGCACTGTGTGGGACTTGTTCTATTAGTCCATCTATACTAACCTCCACCAGGTTGCAAATTCAATATAATTTTTATCTGCAACTAGCTCTGAAAAAATATTTGGGATTGGGCTTGTAGAATTGTGGGGGACTTGTTCTTTTAGTACTTCTATACTAACCTCCACCAGGTTGCAATTTTAATATAATTTTTTTCTGCATCTAGCTCTGAAAAAATATTTCGGCTTGTAGCAGGGTGGGACTTGTTCTATAAGTCCATCTATACTAACCTCTACCAGGTTTCAAATTCAAAATAATTTTTATCTGCATCTAGCTCTGAAAAAATATTTTGGCTTCTAGCAGCGTGTGGGACTTGTTCTAATAGTCCATCTATGCAAACCTCCACCAGGTTGCAAATTCAATATAATTTTTTTATGCATCTAGCTCTGAAAAAATATTTCAGCTTGTAGCAGTGTGTGGGACTTGTTCTATTAGTTCATCTATACTAACCTCCACCAGGTTGCAAAGTCAATATAATTTTTTTTGCATCTAGCTCTGAAAAAATATTTGGGCTTGTTGCAGTGTGTGATACTTGTTCTATTATTCCATCTATACTAACTTCCACCAGGTTGCAAATTCAATATAATTTTTATCTGAATCTAGCACTGAAAAAATATTTGGGCTTCGGCTTGTAGCAGTGTGTTGTGCTTGTTCTATTAGTCCATCTATACTAACCTCCACCAGGTTGCAATTTCAAAATAGTTTTTATCTGCATCTAGCTCTGAAAAAATATTTTGGCTTGTAGCAGTGTGTGGGACTTGTTCTATTTCTCCATCTATACTAACCTCCACCAGGTTGGAAATTCAAAATAATGTTTATCTGCATCTAGCTCTGAAAAAATATTTCGGCTTGTAGCAGTGTGTGGGACTTTTTCTATTAGTCCATCTATACTAACCTCCACCAGATTGCAAATTCAATATAATTTTTATCTGCAACTAGCTCTGAAAAAATATTTGGGCTTGGGCTTGTAGCAGTGTGTGGATCTTGTTCTATTAGTCCATCTATACTAACCTCCACCAGGTTGCAATTTCAATATATTTTTTTTCTGCATCTAGCTCTGAAAAAATATTTCGGCTTGTAGCAGTGTGTGGGACTTGTTCTATTAGTCCATCTATACTAACCTCCACCAGGTTGCAAATTCAAGATAATTTTTATCTGCAACTAGCTCTGAAAAAATATTTGGGCTTGGGCTTGTAGCATTGTGTGGGACTTGTTCCATTAGTTCCATCTATACTAACCTCCACCAGGTTGCAAATTCAATATAATTTTTATCTGCAACTAGCTCTGAAAAAATATTTTGGCTTGGGCTTGTAGAATTGTGTGGGACTTGTTCTATAAGTCCATCTATACTAACCTCCACCAGGTTGCAAATTCAAAATAATTTTTATCTGCATCTAGCTCTGAAAAAATATTTCGGCTTGTAGCAGTGTGTGGGACTTGTTCTATTTGTCCATCTATACAAACCTCCACCAGGTTGCAAATTCAATATAATTTTTATCCGCATCTAGCTCTGAAAAAATATTTCGGCTTGTAGCAGTGTGTGGGACTTGTTCAATTAGTCCATCTATACTAACCTCCACCAGGTTGCAATTTCAATATAATTTATTTCTGCATCTAGCTCTGAAAAAATATTTCGGCTTGTAGCAGTGTGTGGGACTTGTTCTATTAGTCCATCTATAATAACCTCCACCAGATTGCAAATTCAATATAATTTTTTTCTGCATCTAGCTCTGAAAAAATATTTCGGCTTGTAGCAGTTTGTGGGACAAGTTCTATTAGTCCATCTATACTAACCTCCACCAGGTTGCAAATTCAAAATAATTTTAGACTGCATATAACTCTGAAAAAATATTTCGGCTTGTAGCAGTGTGTGGTACTTGTTCTATTAGTCCATTTATACTAACCTCCACCAGGTTGCAAATTCAAAATAATTTTTATCTGCATCTAGCTCTAAAAAAATATTTCGGCTTGTAGCAGTGTGTGGCACTTGTTCTATTAGTCCATCTATACTAACCTCCACCAGGTTGGAAATTCAAAATAATTTTTATCTGCATCTAGCTCTGAAAAAATATTTCGGCTTGTAGCAGTGTGTGAGACTTGTTCTATTAGTCCATCTATTCTAAACTCCACCAGGTTGCAAATTCAGTATAATTTTTTTCTGCATCTAGCTATGAAAAAATATTTCGGCTTGTAGCAGTGTGTGGGACTTCTTCTATTAGTCCATCTATACTAACCTCCACCAGGTTGCAAATTCAATATAATTTTTATCTGCAACTAGCTCTGAAAAAATATTTGGGCTTGGGCTTGTAGCATTGTGTGGGACTTGTTCCATTAGTTTCATCTATACTAACCTCCACCAGGTTGCAAATTCAATATAATTTTTATCTGCAACTAGCTCTGAAAAAATATTTGGGCTTGGGCTTGTAGCATTGTGTGGGACTTGTTCTATAAGTCCATCTATACTAACCTCCACCAGGTTGCAAATTCAAAATAATTTTTATCTGCATCTTGCTCTGAAAAAATATTTCGGCTTGTAGCAGTGTGTGGGACTTGTTCTATTAGTCCATCTATACAAACCTCCACCAGGTTGCAAATTCAATATAATTTTTATCCGCATCTAGCTCTGAAAAAATATTTCGGCTTGTAGCAGTGTGTAGGACTTGTTCTATTAGTCCATCTATACTAACCTCCACCAGGTTGCAATTTCAATATAATTTTTTTCTGCATCTAGCACTGAAAAAATATTTCAGCTTGTAGCAGTGTGTGGGACTTGTTCTATTAGTCCATCTATACTAACCTCCAACAGGTTCAAATTCAATATAATTTTTATCTGCAACTAGCTCTGAAAAAATATTTGGGCTTGGGCTTGTAGCATTGTGTGGGACTTGTTCTATTAGTCCATCTATACTAACCTCCACCAGATTGCAAATTCAATATAATTTTTATCCGCATCTAGCTCTGAAAAATATTTTGGCTTGTAGCAGTGTGTGGGAATTGTTCTATTAGTCCATCTATACTAACCTCCACCAGGTTGCAAATTCAATATAATTTTTATCCGCATCTAGCTCTGAAAAAATATTTCGGCTTGTAGCAGTGTGTGGTACTTGTTCTATTAGTCCATTTATACTAACCTCCACCAGGTTGCAAATTCAAAATAATTTTATCTGCATCTAGCTCTGAAAAAATATTTCGGCTTGTAGCAGTGTGTGGCACTTGTTCTATTAGTCCATCTATACTAACCTCCACCAGGTTGGAAATTCAAAATATTTTTTGTCTGCATCTAGCTCTGAAAAAATATTTCGGCTTGTAGCAGTGTGTGGGACTTGTTCTATTAGTCCATCTATACTAACCTCCACCAGGTTGCAAATTCAATATAATTTTTATCAGCTACTAGCACTGAAAAAATATTTGGGCTTGGGCTTGTAGCATTGTGTGGCACTTGTTCTATTAATCCATCTATACTAACCTCCACCAGGTTGCAATTTTAATATAATTTTTTTCTGCATCTAGCTCTGAAAAAATATTTTGGCTTGTAGCAGTGTGTGTGACTTGCTCTATTAGTCCATCTATACTAACCTCTACCTGGTTGCAAATTCAAAATAATTTTTATCTGTATCTAGCTCTGAAAAAATATTTCGGCTTGTAGCAGTGTGTGGGACTTGTTCTATTAGTCCATCTATACTAACCTCTACCAGGTTGCAAAATCAAAATAATTTTTATCTGCATCTAGCTCTGAAAAAATATTTCGGCTTGTAGCAGTGTGTGGGACTTGTTCTATTAGTCCATCTATACTAACCACCACCAGGTTGCAAATTCAATATAATTTTTATCTGCAACTAGCTCTGAAAAAATATTTGGGCTTGGGCTTGTAGCATTGTGTGGGACTTGTTCTATTAGTCCATCTATACTAACCTCCACCAGGTTGCAATTTTAATATAATTTTTTTCTGCATCTAGCTCTGAAAAAATATTTTGGCTTGTAGCAGGGAGGGACTTGTTCTATAAGTCCATCTATACTAACCTCTACCAGGTTGCAAATTCAAAATAATTTTTATCTGCATCTAGCTCCGAAAAAATTTTTCGGCTTGTAGCAGTGTGTGGGATTTGTTCTATTAGTCCATCCATACAAACCTCCACCAGGTTGCAAATTCAATATAATTTTTATCTGAATCTAGCTCTGAAAAAATATTTGGGCTTGGGCTTGTAGCAGTGTGTGGGCCTTGTTCTATTAGTCCATCTATACTAACCTTCACCACGTTGCAATTTCAATATATTTTTTTTCAGCATCTAGCTCTGAAAAAATATTTCGTCTTGTAGCAGTGTTTGGGACTTGTACTATTAGTCCATCTATACTAACCTCTACCAGGTTGCAAATTCAAAATAATTTTTATCTGCATCTAGCTCTGAAAAAATATTTCGGCTTGTAACAGTGTGTGAGACTTGTTCTATTAGTCCATCTATACTATCCTCCACCAGGTTGCAAATTCAATATAATTTTTTTCTGCATCTAGCTATGAAAAAATATTTCGGCTTGTAGCAGTGTGTGGGACATCTTCTATTAGTCCATCTATACTAACCTCCACCAAGTTGCAAATTCAATATAATTTCTATCTGCAACTAGCTCTGAAAAAATATTTGGGCTTGGGCTTGTAGCATTGTGTGGGACTTGTTCTATAAGTCCATCTATACTAACCTCCACCAGGTTGCAAATTCAAAATAATTTTTATCTGCATCTAGCTCTGAAAAAATATTTTGGCTTGTAGCAGTGTGTGGGACTTGTTCTATTAGTCCATTTATACTAACCTCCACCAGGTTGGAAATTCAAAATAATGTTTATCTGCATCTAGCTCTGAAAAAATATTTCGGCTTGTAGCAGTGTGTGGGACTTGTTCTATTAGTCCATCTATACTAACCTCCACCAGGTTGCAAATTCAATATAATTTTTTTCTGCATCTAGCTATGAAAAAATATTTTGGCTTGTAGCAGTGTGTGGGACTTGATCTATTAGTCCATCTATACTAACCTCCACCAGGTTGCAAATTCAATATAATTTTTATCAGCTACTAGCACTGAAAAAATATTTGGGCTTGGGCTTGTAGCAGTGTGTGGGACTTGTTCTATTAGTCCATCTATACTAACCTCTACCTGGTTGCAAATTCAAAATAATTTTTATCTGCATCTAGCTCTGAAAAAATATTTCGGATTGTAGCAGTGTTTGGGACTTGTTCTATTGGTCCATCTATACTAACCTCTACCAGGTTGCAAATTCAAAATAATTTTTATCTGCATCTAGGTCTGAAAAAATATTTCGGCTTGTAACAGTGTGTGAGACTTGTTGTATTAGTCCATCTATACTATCCTCCACCAGGTTGCAAATTCAATATAATTTTTTTCTGCATCTAGCTATGAAAAAATATTTCGGCTTGTAGCAGTGTGTGGGACTTCTTCTATTAGTCCATCTATACTAACCTCCACCAGTTTGCAAATTCAATATAATTTTTTTCTGCAACTAGCTCTGAAAAAATATTTGGGCTTGGGCTTGTAGCATTGTGTGGGACTTGTTCTATTAGTCCATCTATACTAACCTCCACCAGGTTGCAAATTCAATATAATTTTTTTCTGCATCTAGCTCTGAAAAAATATTTCGGCTTGTAGCAGTGTGTGGGACTTGTTCTATTAGTCCATCTATACTAACCTCCACCAGGTTGCAAATTTAATATAATTTTTATCTGCAACTAGCTCTGAAAAAATATTTGGGCTTGGGCTTGTAGCATTGTGTGGGACTTGTTCTAAAAGTCCATCTATACTAACCTCCACAAGGTTGCAATTATAATATAATTTTTTTCTGCATCTAGCTCTGAAAAAATATTTTTGCTTGTAGCAGGGAGGGACTTGTTCTATAAGTCCATCTATACTAACCTCTACCAGGTTGCAAATTCAAAATAATTTTTATCTGCATCTAGCTCTGAAAAAATATTTCGGCTTGTAGCAGTGTGTGGGATTTCTTCTATTAGTCCATCCATACAAACCTCCACCAGGTTGCAAATTCAATATAATTTTTTTCTGCATCTAGCTCTGAAAAAATATTTCGGCTTGTAGCAGTGTGTGGGACTTCTTCTATTAGTCCATCTATACTAACCTCCACCAGTTTGCAAATTCAATATAATATTTATCAGCTACAAGCACTGAAAAAATATTTGGGCTTGGGCTTGTAGCATTGTGTGGGACTTGTTCTATTATTCCATCTATACTAACCTCTACCTGGTTGCAAATTCAAAATAATTTTTATCTGCATCTAGCTCTGAAAAAATATTTCGGCTTGTAGCAGTGTGTGGGACTTGTTCTATTAGTCCATCTATACTAACCTCTACCAGGTTGCAAAATCAAAATAATTTTTATCTGCATCTAGCTCTGAAAAAATATTTCGGCTTGTAGCAGTGTGTGGGACTTGTTCTATTAGACCATCCATACTAACCTCCACCAGGTTGCAAATTCAATATAATTTTTTTCTGCATCTAGCTCTGAAAAAATATTTCGGCTTGTAGCAGTGTGTGGGACTTGTTCTATTAGTCCATTTATACTAACCTCCACCAGGTTGGAAATTCAAAATAATGTTTATCTGCATCTAGCTCTGAAAAAATATTTTGGCTTGTAGCAGTGTGTGGGACTTGTTCTATTAGTCCATATATACTAACCTCCACCAGGTTGCAAATTCAATATAATTTTTTTCTGCATCTAGCTCTGAAAAAATATTTCGGCTTGTAGCAGTGTGTGGGACTTGTTCTATTAGACCATTTATACTAACCTCCACCAGGTTGGAAATTCAAAATAATGTTTATCTGCATCTAGCTCTGAAAAAATATTTCGGCTTGTAGCAGTGTGTGGGACTTGTTCTATTAGTCCATCTATACTAACCTCCACCAGGTTGCAAATTCAATATAATTTTTATCTGCAACTAGCTCTGAAAAAATATTTCGGCTTGTAGCAGTGTGTGGGATTTCTTCTATTAGTCCATCCATACAAACCTCCACCAGGTTGCAAATTCAATATATTTTTTTTCTGCATCTAGCTCTGAAAAAATATTTCGGCTTGTAGCAGTGTGTGGGACTTGTTCTATTAGTCCATCTATACTAACCTCCACCAGGTTGCAAATTCAATATAATTTTTTTTTGCATCTAGATCTGAAAAAATATTTGTGCTTGTTGCAGTGTGTGATACTTGTTCTATTAGTCCATCTATACTAACCTCCACCAGGTTGCAAATTCAATATAATTTTTATCTGAATCTAGCTCTGCAAAAATATTTGGGCTTGGGCTTGTAGCAGTGTGTGGGCCTTGTTCTATTAGTCCATCTATACTAACCTCCACCAGGTTGCAATTTCAATATATTTTTTTTCAGCATCTAGCTCTGAAAAAATATTTCGGATTGTAGCAGTGTTTGGGACTTGTTCTATTGGTCCATCTATGCTAACCTCTACCAGGTTGCAAATTCAAAATAATTTTTATCTGCATCTAGCTCTGAAAAAATATTTCGGCTTGTAACAGTGTGTGAGACTTGTTCTATTAGTCCATCTATACTATCCTCCACCAGGTTGCAAATTCAATATAATTTTTTTCTGCATCTAGCTATGAAAAAATATTTCGGCTTGTAGCAGTGTGTGGGACTTCTTCTATTAGTCCATCTATACTAACCTCCACCAGTTTGCAAATTCAATATAATTTTTTTCTGCAACTAGCTCTGAAAAAATATTTGGGCTTGGGCTTGTAGCATTGTGTGGGACTTGTTCTATTAGTCCATCTATACTAACCTCCACCAGGTTGCAAATTCAATATAATTTTTTTCTGCATCTAGCTCTGAAAAAATATTTCGGCTTGTAGCAGTGTGTGGGACTTGTTCTATTAGTCCATCTATACTAACCTCCACCAGGTTGCAAATTCAATATAATTTTTATCTGCAACTAGCTCTGAAAAAATATTTGGGCTTGGGCTTGTAGCATTGTGTGGGACTTGTTCTATAAGTCCATCTATACTAACCTCCACCAGGTTGCAATTATAATATAATTTTTTTCTGCAACTAGCTCTGAAAAAATATTTTGGCTTGTAGCAGGGAGGGACTTGTTCTATAAGTCCATCTATACTAACCTCTACCAGGTTGCAAATTCAAAAAATTTTTATCTGCATCTAGCTCTGAAAAAATATTTCGGCTTGTAGCAGTGTGTGGGATTTCTTCTATTAGTGCATCCATACAAACCTCCACCAGGTTGCAAATTCAATATAATTTTTTTCTGCATCTAGCTCTGAAAAAATATTTCGGCTTGTAGCAGTGTGTGGGACTTCTTCTATTAGTCCATCTATACTAACCTCCACCAGTTTGCAAATTCAATATAATTTTTATCAGCTACAAGCACTGAAAAAATATTTGGGCTTGGGCTTGTAGCATTGTGTGGGACTTGTTCTATTAGTCCATCTATACTAACCTCTACCTGGTTGCAAATTCAAAATAATTTTTATCTGCATCTAGCTCTGAAAAAATATTTCGGCTTGTGGCAGTGTGTGGGACTTGTTCTATTAGTCCATCTATACTAACCTCTACCAGGTTGCAAAATCAAAATAATTTTTATCTGCATCTAGCTCTGAAAAAATATTTCGGCTTGTAGCAGTGTGTGGGACTTGTTCTATCAGTCCATTTATACTAACCTCCACCAGGTTGGAAATTCAAAATAATGTTTATCTGCATCTAGCTCTGAAAAAATATTTCGGCTTGTAGCAGTGTGTGGGACTTTTTCTATTAGTCCATCTATACTAACCTCCACCAGGTTGCAAATTCAATATAATTTTTATCTGCAACTAGCTCTGAAAAAATATTTGGGCTTGGGCTTGTAGCATTGTGTGGGATTTGTTCTATAAGTCCATCTATACTAACCTCCACCAGGTTGCAAATTCAAAATAATGTTTATCTGCATCTAGCTCTGAAAAAATATTTCGGCTTGTAGCAGTGTGTGGGGCTTGTTCTATTAGTCCATCTATACTAACCTCCACCAGGTTGCAAATTCAATATAATTTTTTTCTGCATCTAGCTCTGAAAAAATATTTTGGCTTGTAGCAGTGTGTGGGACTTGTTCTATTAGTCCATCTATACTAACCTCCACCAGGTTGCAAATTCAATATAATTTTTATCTGCAACTAGCTCTGAAAAAATATTTGGGCTTGGGCTTGTAGCATTGTGTGGGACTTGATCTATTAGTCCATCTATACTAACCTCCACCAGGCTACAATTTTAATATAATTTTTTTCTGCATCTAGCTCTGAAAATATATTTTGGCTTGTAGCAGGGAGGGACTTGTTCTATAAGTCCATCTATACTAACCTCTACCAGGTTGCAAATTCAAAATCATTTTTATCTGCATCTAGCTCTGAAAAAATATTTTGGCTTGTAGCAGTGTGTGGAACTTGTTCTATTAGTCCATCTATACAAACCTCCAACAGGTTGCAAATTCAATATAATTTTTTTCTGCATCTAGCTCTGAAAAAATATTTCGGCTTGTAGCAGTGTGTGGGACTTGTTCTATTAGTTCATCTATACTAACCTCCACTAGGTTGCAAATTCAATATAATTTTTATCTGCAATTAGATCTGAAAAAATATTTGGGCTTGGGCTTGTAGTATTGTGTGGGACTTGTTCTATTAGTCCATCTATACTAACCTCCACCAGGTTGCAAATTCAATATAATTTTTATCTGCAACTAGCTCTGAAAAAATATTTGGGCTTGGGCTTGTAGCATTGTGTGCGACTTGTTCTATAAGTCCATCTATACTAACCTCCACCAGGTTGCAAATTCAAAATAATTTTTATCTGCATCTAGCTCTGAAAAAATATTTTGCTTGTTGCAGTGTGTGATACTTGTTCTATTATTCCATCTATACTAACCTCCACCAGGTTGCAAATTCAATATAATTTTTATATAAATCTAGCTCTGAAAAAATATTTGGGCTTGGGTTTGTAGCAGTGTGTGGGCCTTGTTCTATTAATCCATCTATACTAACCTCCACCAGGTTGCAATTTCAATATATTTTTTTTCTGCATCTAGCTCTGAAAAACATTTCGGCTTGTAGCAGTGTTTGAGACTTGTTCTATTAGTCCATCTATACTAACCTCTACCAGGTTGCAAATTCAAAATAATTTTTATCTGCATCTAGCTCTGAAAAAATATTTCGGCTTGTAGCAGCGTGTTGTACTTGTTCTATTAGTCCATCTATACTAACCTCCACCAGATTGCAAATTCAATATAATTTTTTTCTACATCTAGTTCTGAAAAAATATTTCGGCTTGTAGCAGTGTGTGGTACTTGTTAGTCCATCTATACTAACCTCCACCAGGTTGGAAATTCAAAATAATGTTTATCTGCATCCAGCTCTGAAAAAATATTTCGGCTTGTAGCAGTGTCTGAGACTTGTTCTATTAGTCCATCTATACTAACCTCCACCAGGTTGCAAATTCAATATAATTTTTTTCTGCATCTAGCTCTGAAAAAATATTTCGGCTTGTAGCAGTGTGTGGGACTTGTTCTATTAGTCCATCTATACTAACCTCCACCAGGTTGCAAATTCAATATAATTTTTATCTGCAACTAGCTCTGAAAAAATATTTGGGCTTGGGCTTGTAGCATTGTGTGGGACTTGTTCTATAAGTCCATCTATACTAACCTCCACCAGGTTGCAATTATAATATAATTTTTTTCTGCAACTAGCTCTGAAAAAATATTTTGGCTTGTAGCAGGGAGGGACTTGTTCTATAAGTCCATCTATACTAACCTCTACCAGGTTGCAAATTCAAAATAATTTTCATCTGCATCTAGCTCTGAAAAAAATATTTCGGCTTGTAGCAGTGTGTGGGATTTCTTCTATTAGTCCATCCATACAAACCTCCACCAGGTTGCAAATTCAATATAATTTTTTTCTGCATCTAGCTCTGAAAAAATATTTCGGCTTGTAGCAGTGTGTGGGACTTCTTCTATTAGTCCATCTATACTAACCTCCACCAGTTTGCAAATTCAATATAATTTTTATCAGCTACAAGCACTGAAAAAATATTTGGGCTTGGGCTTGTAGCATTGTGTGGGACTTGTTCTATTAGTCCATCTATACTAACCTCTACCTGGTTGCAAATTCAAAATAATTTTTATCTGCATCTAGCTCTGAAAAAATATTTCGGCTTGTGGCAGTGTGTGGGACTTGTTCTATTAGTCCATCTATACTAACCTCTACCAGGTTGCAAAATCAAAATAATTTTTATCTGCATCTAGCTCTGAAAAAATATTTCGGCTTGTAGCAGTGTGTGGGACTTGTTCTATCAGTCCATTTATACTAACCTCCACCAGGTTGGAAATTCAAAATAATGTTTATCTGCATCTAGCTCTGAAAAAATATTTCGGCTTGTAGCAGTGTGTGGGACTTTTTCTATTAGTCCATCTATACTAACCTCCACCAGGTTGCAAATTCAATATAATTTTTATCTGCAACTAGCTCTGAAAAAATATTTGGGCTTGGGCTTGTAGCATTGTGTGGGATTTGTTCTATAAGTCCATCTATACTAACCTCCACCAGGTTGCAAATTCAAAATAATGTTTATCTGCATCTAGCTCTGAAAAAATATTTCGGCTTGTAGCAGTGTGTGGGGCTTGTTCTATTAGTCCATCTATACTAACCTCCACCAGGTTGCAAATTCAATATAATTTTTTTCTGCATCTAGCTCTGAAAAAATATTTTGGCTTGTAGCAGTGTGTGGGACTTGTTCTATTAGTCCATCTATACTAACCTCCACCAGGTTGCAAATTCAATATAATTTTTATCTGCAACTAGCTCTGAAAAAATATTTGGGCTTGGGCTTGTAGCATTGTGTGGGACTTGATCTATTAGTCCATCTATACTAACCTCCACCAGGCTACAATTTTAATATAATTTTTTTCTGCATCTAGCTCTGAAAATATATTTTGGCTTGTAGCAGGGAGGGACTTGTTCTATAAGTCCATCTATACTAACCTCTACCAGGTTGCAAATTCAAAATCATTTTTATCTGCATCTAGCTCTGAAAAAATATTTTGGCTTGTAGCAGTGTGTGGAACTTGTTCTATTAGTCCATCTATACAAACCTCCAACAGGTTGCAAATTCAATATAATTTTTTTCTGCATCTAGCTCTGAAAAAATATTTCGGCTTGTAGCAGTGTGTGGGACTTGTTCTATTAGTTCATCTATACTAACCTCCACTAGGTTGCAAATTCAATATAATTTTTATCTGCAATTAGATCTGAAAAAATATTTGGGCTTGGGCTTGTAGTATTGTGTGGGACTTGTTCTATTAGTCCATCTATACTAACCTCCACCAGGTTGCAAATTCAATATAATTTTTATCTGCAACTAGCTCTGAAAAAATATTTGGGCTTGGGCTTGTAGCATTGTGTGCGACTTGTTCTATAAGTCCATCTATACTAACCTCCACCAGGTTGCAAATTCAAAATAATTTTTATCTGCATCTAGCTCTGAAAAAATATTTTGCTTGTTGCAGTGTGTGATACTTGTTCTATTATTCCATCTATACTAACCTCCACCAGGTTGCAAATTCAATATAATTTTTATATAAATCTAGCTCTGAAAAAATATTTGGGCTTGGGTTTGTAGCAGTGTGTGGGCCTTGTTCTATTAATCCATCTATACTAACCTCCACCAGGTTGCAATTTCAATATATTTTTTTTCTGCATCTAGCTCTGAAAAACATTTCGGCTTGTAGCAGTGTTTGAGACTTGTTCTATTAGTCCATCTATACTAACCTCTACCAGGTTGCAAATTCAAAATAATTTTTATCTGCATCTAGCTCTGAAAAAATATTTCGGCTTGTAGCAGCGTGTTGTACTTGTTCTATTAGTCCATCTATACTAACCTCCACCAGATTGCAAATTCAATATAATTTTTTTCTACATCTAGTTCTGAAAAAATATTTCGGCTTGTAGCAGTGTGTGGTACTTGTTAGTCCATCTATACTAACCTCCACCAGGTTGCAAATTCAATATTATTTTTTTCTGCATCTAGCTATGAAAATATATTTCGGCTTGTAGCAGTGTGTGGGACTTCTTCTATTAGTCCATCTATACTAACCTCCACCAGGTTGCAAATTCAATATAATTTTTATCTGCAACTAGATCTGAAAAAATATTTGGGCTTGGGCTTGTAGTATTGTGTGGGACTTGTTCTATTAGTCCATCTATACTAACCTCCACCAGGTTGCAAATTCAATATAATTTTTATCTGCAACTAGCTCTGAAAAAATATTTGGGCTTGGGCTTGTAGCATTGTGTGCGACTTGTTCTATAAGTCCATCTATACTAACCTCCACCAGGTTGCAAATTCAAAATAATTTTTATCTGCATCTAGGTCTGAAAAAATATTTCGGCTTGTAGCAGTGTGTAGGACTTGTTCTATTAGTCCATCTATACAAACCTCCACCAGGTTGCAAATTCAATATAATTTTTATCCGCATCTAGCTCTGAAAAAATATTTCGTCTTGTAGCAGTGTGTGGGACTTGTTCTATTAGTCCATCTATACTAACCTCCACCAGGTTGCAATTTTAATATAATTTTTTTCTGCATCTAGCTCTGAAAAAATATTTTGGCTTGTAGCAGTGTGTGGGACTTGTTCTATTAGTCCATCTATACTAACCTCCAAGTTGCAAATTCAAAATAATTTATATCTGCAGCTAGCTCTGAAAAAATATTTTGGCTTGTAGCAGTGTGTGGGACTTATTCTATTAGTCCATCTATACTAACCTCCACCAGCTTCCAAATTCAAAATAATTTTTATCTGCATCTAGCTCTGAAAAAATATTTGGGCTTGGGCTTGATGCATTGTGTGGGACTTGTTCTATTTGTCCATCTATACTAACCTCCACCAGGTTGAAAATTCAATATAATTTTTTTCTGCATCTAGCTCTGAAAAAATATTTTGGCTTGTAGCAGTGTGTGGGACTTGTTCTATTAGTCCATCTATACTAACCTCCACCAGGTTGCAAATTCAATATAATTTTTATCTGCATCTAGCTCTGAACAAATATTTCGCCTTGTAGCAGTGTGTGGGACTTGTTCTATTAGTCCATCTATACAAACCTCCACCAGGTTGCAAATTCAATATAATTTTTTTCTGCATCTAGCTCTGAAAAAATATTTCGGCTTGTAGCAGTGTGTGGGACTTGTTCTATTAGTCCATCTATACTAACCTCCACCAGGTTGCAAATTCAAAATAATTTTTTTTTGCATCTAGCTCTGAAAAAATATTTGTGCTTGTTGCAGTGTGTGATACTTGTTCTATTAGTCTATCTATACTAACCTCCACCAGGTTGCAAATTCAATATAATTTTTATCTGAATCTAGCTCTGAAAAAATATTTGGGCTTGGGCTTGTAGCAGTGTGTGGGACTTGTTCTATTAGTTCATCTATACTAACCTCCACCAGGTTGCAATTTCAATATAATTTTTTTCTGCATCTAGCTCTAAAAAATATTTCGGCTTGTAGCAGTGTTTGGGAGTTGTTCTATTAGTCCATCTATACTAACCTCTACCAGGTTGCAAATTCAAAATAATTTTTATCTGCATCTAGCTCTGAAAAAATATTTCGGCTTGTAGCAGTGTGTGGGACTTGTTCTATTAGTCCATCTATACTAACCTCCACCAGATTGCAAATTCAATATAATTTTTTTCTGCATCTAGCTCTGAAAAAATATTTCGGCTTGTAGCAGTGTGTGGGACTCGTTCTATTAGACCATCTATACTATCCTCCACCAGGTTGCAAATTCAAAATAATTTCTAACTGTATCTAACTCTGAAAAAATATTTCGGCTTGTAGCATTGTGTGGTACTTGTTCTATTAGTCCATTTATACTAACCTCCACCAGGTTTCAAATTCAAAATAATTTTTATCTGCATCTAGCTCTGTAAAAATATTTTGGCTTGTAGCAGTGTGTGGGACTTGTTCTATTAGTCCATCTATACTAACCTCCACCAGGTTGCAAATTCAATATAATTTTTTTCGGCATCTAGCTAAGAAAAAATATTTCGGCTTGTAGCAGTGTGTGGGACTTGTTCTATTAGTCCATCTATACTAACCTCCACCAGGTTGCAAATTCAATATAATTTTTTTCTGCATTTAGCTATGAAAAAATATTTCGGCTTGTAGCAGTGTGTGGGACTTGTTCTATTAGTCCATCTATACTAACCTCCACCAGGTTGCAAATTCAATATAATTTTTATCTGCAACTAGCTCTGAAAAAATATTTGGGCTTGGGCTTGTAGCATTGTGTGGGACTTGTTCTATTAGTCCATCTATACTAAACTAAACCATGTTGCAATTTCAATATAATTTTTTTCTGCATCTAGCTCTGAAAAAATATTTCGGCCTGTAGCAGTGTTTGGGACTTGTTCTATTTGTCCATCTATGCTAACCTCTACCAGGTTGCAAATTCAAAATCATTTTTATCTGCATCTAGCTCTGAAAAAATATTTCGGCTTGTAGCAGTGTGTGGGACTTGTTCTATTAGTCCATCTATACTAACCTCCACCAGGTTGCAAATTCAATATAATTTTTTTCGGCATCTAGCTATGAAAAAATATTTCGGCTTGTAGCAGAGTGTGGGACTTGTTCTATTAGTCCATCTATACTAACCTCCACCAGGTTGCAAATTCAAAATAATTTTTATCTGCAACTAGATCTGAAAAAATATTTGGGCTTGGGCTTGTAGCATTGTGTGGGACTTGTTCTATTAGTCCATCAATACTAACCTCCACCAGGTTGCAAATTCAAAATAATTTTTATCTGCATCTAGGTCTGAAAAAATATTTCGGCTTGTAGCAGTGTGTAGGACTTGTTCTATTAGTCCATCTATACAAACCTCCACCAGGTTGCAAATTCAATATAATTTTTATCCGTATCTAGCTCTGAAAAAATATTTCGTCTTGTAGCAGTGTGTGGGACTTGTTCTATTAGTCCATCTATACTAACCTCCACCAGGTTGCAATTTTAATATAATTTTTTTCTGCATCTAGCTCTGAAAAAATATTTTGGCTTGTAGCAGTGTGTGGGACTTGTTCTATAAGTCCATCTATACTAACCTCCACCAGGTTGCAAATTCAAAGTAATTTTTATCTGCATCTAGGTCTGAAAAAATATTTCGGCTTGTAGCAGTGTGTGGGCCTTGTTCTATTAGTCCATCTATACTAACCTCCACCAGGTTGTAATTTCAATATACTTTTTTTCTGCATCTAGCTCTGAAAAATATTTCGGCTTGTAGCAGTGTTTGGGACTTGTTCTATTAGTCCATCTATACTAACCTCTACCAGGTTGCAAATTCAAAATAATTTTTATCTGCATCTAGCTCTGAAAAAATATTTTGGCTTGTAGCAGTGAGTTGTACCTTTTCTATTAGTCCATCTATACTAACCTCCACCAGGTTGCAAATTCAAAATAATTTTTATCTGCATCTAGCTCTGAAAAAATATTTTGGATTGTAGCAGTGTGTGGGACTTGTTCTATTAGTCCATCTATACTAACCTCCACCAGATTGCAAATTCAATATAATTTTTTTCTACATCTAGTTCTGAAAAAATATTTCGGCTTGTAGCAGTGTGTGGGACGCATTCTATTAGTCCATCTATACTAACCTCCACCAGGTTGCAAATTCAAAATAATTTTAGACTGCATCTAACTCAGAAAAAATATTTCGGCTTGTAGCAGTGTGTGGTACTTGTTCTATTAGTCCATTTTTACTAACCTCCACCAGGTTGAAAACTCAAAATAATTTTTATCTGCATCTAGCTCTGAAAAAATATCTCGGCTTGTAGCAGTGTGTGGCACTTGTTTTATTAGTCCATCTATACTAACCTCCACCAGGTTGGAAATTCAAAATAATTTTTATGTGCATCTAGCTCTGAAAAAATATTTCGGCTTGTAGCAGTGTTTGCGACTTGTTCTATTAGTCCATCTATATTAACCTCCACCAGGTTGCAAATTCAATATAATTTTTATCTGAATCTAGCTCTGAAAAAATATTTGGGCTTGGGCTTGTAGCAGTGTGTGGGACTTGTTCTATTAGTCCATGTATACTAACCTCCACCAGGTTGCAATTTCTATATAATTTTTTTCTGCATCTAGCTCTGAAAAAATATTTTGGCTTGAAGCAGTGTGTGGGACTCGTTCTATTAGTCCATCTATACTAACCTCCACCAGGTTGCAAAGTCAAAATAATTTTTATCTGCATCTAGCTCTGAAAAATATTTCGACTTGTAGCAGTGTGTGGGACTTGTTCTATTAGTCCATCTATACTAACCTCCACCAGGTTGCAAATTCAATATAATTTTTTTCTGCATTTAGCTCTGAAAAAATATTTCGGCTTGTAGCAGTGTGTGGGACTTGTTCTATTAGTCCATCTATACTAACCTCCACCAGGTTGCAAATTCAATATAATTTTTATCTGCATCTAGCTCTGAACAAATATTTCGCCTTGTAGCAGTGTGTGGGACTTGTTCTATTAGTCCATCTATACAAACCTCCACCAGGTTGCAAATTCAATATAATTTTTTTCTGCATCTAGCTCTGAAAAAATATTTCGGCTTGTAGCAGTGTGTGGGACTTGTTCTATTAGTCCATCTATACTAACCTCCACCAGGTTGCAAATTCAAAATAATTTTTTTTTGCATCTAGCTCTGAAAAAATATTTGTGCTTGTTGCAGTGTGTGATACTTGTTCTATTAGTCTATCTATACTAACCTCCACCAGGTTGCAAATTCAATATAATTTTTATCTGAATCTAGCTCTGAAAAAATATTTGGGCTTGGGCTTGTAGCAGTGTGTGGGACTTGTTCTATTAGTTCATCTATACTAACCTCCACCAGGTTGCAATTTCAATATAATTTTTTTCTGCATCTAGCTCTAAAAAATATTTCGGCTTGTAGCAGTGTTTGGGAGTTGTTCTATTAGTCCATCTATACTAACCTCTACCAGGTTGCAAATTCAAAATAATTTTTATCTGCATCTAGCTCTGAAAAAATATTTTGGCTTGTAGCAGTGTGTGGGACTTGTTCTATTAGTCCATCTATACTAACCTCCACCAGATTGCAAATTCAATATAATTTTTTTCTGCATCTAGCTCTGAAAAAATATTTCGGCTTGTAGCAGTGTGTGGGACTCGTTCTATTAGACCATCTATACTATCCTCCACCAGGTTGCAAATTCAAAATAATTTCTAACTGCATCTAACTCTGAAAAAATATTTCGGCTTGTAGCATTGTGTGGTACTTGTTCTATTAGTCCATTTATACTAACCTCCACCAGGTTTCAAATTCAAAATAATTTTTATCTGCATCTAGCTCTGTAAAAATATTTTGGCTTGTAGCAGTGTGTGGGACTTGTTCTATTAGTCCATCTATACTAACCTCCACCAGGTTGCAAATTCAATATAATTTTTTTCGGCATCTAGCTAAGAAAAAATATTTCGGCTTGTAGCAGTGTGTGGGACTTGTTCTATTAGTCCATCTATACTAACCTCCACCAGGTTGCAAATTCAATATAATTTTTTTCTGCATTTAGCTATGAAAAAATATTTCGGCTTGTAGCAGTGTGTGGGACTTGTTCTATTAGTCCATCTATACTAACCTCCACCAGGTTGCAAATTCAATATAATTTTTATCTGCAACTAGCTCTGAAAAAATATTTGGGCTTGGGCTTGTAGCATTGTGTGGGACTTGTTCTATTAGTCCATCTATACTAAACTAAACCAGGTTGCAATTTCAATATAATTTTTTTCTGCATCTAGCTCTGAAAAAATATTTCGGCTTGTAGCAGTGTTTGGGACTTGTTCTATTTGTCCATCTATACTAACCTCTACCAGGTTGCAAATTCAAAATCATTTTTATCTGCATCTAGCTCTGAAAAAATATTTCGGCTTGTAGCAGTGTGTGGGACTTGTTCTATTAGTCCATCTATACTAACCTCCACCAGGTTGCAAATTCAATATAATTTTTTTCGGCATCTAGCTATGAAAAAATATTTCGGCTTGTAGCAGAGTGTGGGACTTGTTCTATTAGTCCATCTATACTAACCTCCACCAGGTTGCAAATTCAAAATAATTTTTATCTGCAACTAGCACTGAAAAAATATTTGGGCTTGGGCTTGTAGCATTGTGTGAGACTTGTTCTATTAGTCCATCTATACTAACCTCCACCAGGTTGCAAATTCAAAATAATTTTTATCTTCATCTAGCTCTGAAAAAATATTTTGGCTTGTAGCAGTGTGTGGGACTTGTTCTTTTAGTCCATCTATACTAACCTCCACCAGGTTGCAAATTCAAAATAATTTTTATCTGCATCTAACTCTGAAAAAATATTTTGGCTTGTAGCAGTGTGTGGGACTTGTTCTATTAGTCCATCTATACTAACCTCCAAGTTGCAAATTCAAAATAATTTATATCTGCAGCTAGCTCTGAAAAAATATTTTGGCTTGCAGCAGTGTGTGGGACTTGTTCTATTAGTCCATCTATACTAACCTCCACCAGCTTCCAAATTCAATATAATTTTTATCTGCATCTAGCTCTGAAAAAATATTTGGGCTTGGGCTTGATGCATTGTGTGGGACTTGTTCTATTTGTCCATCTATACTAACCTCCAAGTTGCAAATTCAAAATAATTTATATCTGCAGCTAGCTCTGAAAAAATATTTTTGCTTGTTGCAGTGTGTGATACTTGTTCTATTAGTCTATCTATACTAACCTCCACCAGGTTGCAAATTCAATATAATTTTTATCTGAATCTAGCTCTGAAAAAATATTTGGGCTTGGGCTTGTAACAGTGTGTGGGACTTGTTCTATTAGTTCATCTATACTAACCTCCACCAGGTTGCAATTTCAATATAATTTTTTTCTGCATCTAGCTCTAAAAAATATTTCGGTTTGTAGCAGTGTTTGGGAGTTGTTCTATTAGTCCATCTATACTAAGTCCACCAGATTGCAAATTCAATATAATTTTTTTCTGCATCTAGCTCTGAAAAAAATTTCGGCTTGTAGCAGTGTGTGGGACTCGTTCTATTAGTCCATCTATACTATCCTCCACCAGGTTGCAAATTCCAAATAATTTCTAACTGCATCTAACTCTGAAAAAATATTTTGGCTTGTAGCATTGTGTGGTACTTGTTCTAATAGTCCATTTACACTAACCTCCACCAGGTTTCAAATTCAAAATAATTTTTATCTGTATCTAGCTCTGAAAAAATATTTCGGCTTGTAGCAGTGTGTGGGACTTGTTCTATAAGTCCATCTCTACTAACCTCCACCAGGTTGGAAATTCAAAATAATTTTTATCTGCATCTAGCTCTGTAAAAATATTTTGGCTTGTAGCAGTGTGTGGGACTTGTTCTATTAGTCCATCTATACTAACCTCCACCAGGTTGCAAATTCAATATAATTTTTTTCGGCATCTAGCTAAGAAAAAATATTTCGGCTTGTAGCAGTGTGTGGGACTTGTTCTATTAGTCCATCTATACTAACCTCCACCAGGTTGCAAATTCAATATAATTTTTTTCTGCATTTAGCTATGAAAAAATATTTCGGCTTGTAGCAGTGTGAGGGACTTGTTCTATTAGTCCATCTATACTAACCTCCACCAGGTTGCAAATTCAATATAATTTTTATCTGCAACTAGCACTGAAAAAATATTTGGGCTTGGGCTTGTAGCATTGTGTGAGACTTGTTCTATTAGTCCATCTATACTAACCTCCACCAGGTTTGCAATTTTAATATAATTTTTTTCTGCATCTAGCTCTGAAAAAATATTTTGGCTTGTAGCAGTGTGTGGGACTTGTTCTATTAGTCCACCAATACTAACCTCTACCAGGTTGCAAATTCAAAATTATTTTTATCTGCATGTAGCTCTGAAAAAATATTTCGGCTTGTAGCAGTGTGTGGGACTTCTTCTATTAGTCCATCTATACTAACCTCTACCAGGTGGCAAATTCAAAATAATTTTTATCTGCATCTAGCTCTGAAAAAATATTTCAGCTTGTAGCAGTGTGTGGGACTTGTTCTATTAGTCCATCTATACTAACCTCCACCAGGTTGCAAATTCAATATAATTTTTTTCTGCATCTTGCTCTGAAAAAATATTTCGGCTTGTAGCAGTGTGTGGGACTTGTTCTATTAGTCCATCTATTCTAACCTCCACCAGGTTGCAAATTCAAAATAATTTTTATCTTCATCTAGCTATGAAAAAATATTTTGGCTTGTAGCAGTGTGTGGGACTTGTTCTTTTAGTCCATCTATACTAACCTCCACCAGGTTGCAAATTCAAAATAATTTTTATCTGCATCTAACTCTGAAAAAATATTTTGACTTGTAGCAGTGTGTGGGACTTGTTCTATTAGTCCATCTATACTAACCTCCAAGTTGCAAATTCAAAATAATTTATATCTGCAGCTAGCTCTGAAAAAATATTTTGGCTTGTAGCAGTGTGTGGGACTTGTTCTATTAGTCCATCTATACTAACCTCCACCAGCTTCCAAATTCAATATAATTTTTATCTGCATCTAGCTCTGAAAAAATATTTGGGCTTGGGCTTGATGCATTGTGTGGGACTTGTTCTATTTGTCCATCTATACTAACCTCCACCAGGTTGAAAATTCAATATAATTTTTTTCTGCATCTAGCTCTGAAAAAATATTTTGGCTTGTAGCAGTGTGTGGAACTTGTTCTATTAGTCCATCTATACTAACCTCAACCAGGTTGCAAATTCAATATAATTTTTATCTGCATCTAGCTCTGAACAAATATTTTGCCTTGTAGCAGTGTGTGGGACTTGTTCTATTAGTCCATCTATACAAACCTCCACCAGGTTGCAAATTCAATATAATTTTTTTCTGCATCTAGCTCTGAAAAAATATTTCGGCTTGTAGCAGTGTGTGGGACTTGTTCTATTAGTCCATCTATACTAACCTCCACCAGGTTGCAAATTCAAAATAATTTTTTTTTGCATCTAGCTCTGAAAAAATATTTGTGCTTGTTGCAGTGTGTGATACTTGTTCTATTAGTCTATCTATACTAACCTCCACCAGGTTGCAAATTCAAAATAATTTTTATCTGAATCTAGCTCTGAAAAAATATTTGGGCTTGGGCTTGTAGCAGTGTGTGGGACTTGTTCTTTTAGTCCATCTATACTAACCTCCACCAGGTTGCAAATTCAAAATAATTTTTATCTGCATCTAACTCTGAAAAAATATTTTGGCTTGTAGCAGTGTGTGGGACTTGTTCTATTAGTCCATCTACACTAACCTCCAAGTGGCATATTCAAAATAATTTATATCAGCATCTAGCTCTGAAAAATATTTTGGCTTGTAGCAGTGTGTGGGACTTGTTCTATTAGTCCATCTATACAAACCTCCACCAGGTTGCAAATTCAATATAATTTTTTTCAGCATCTAGCTCTGAAAAAATATTTCGGCTTGTAGCAGTGTGTGGGACTTGTTCTATTAGTCCATCTATACTAACCTCCACCAGGTTGCAAATTCAAAATAATTTTTTTTTGCACCTAGCTCTCAAAAAATATTTGGGCTTGTTGTAGTGTTTGATACTTGTTCTATTAGTCCATCTATACTAACCTCCACCAGGTGGCAAATTCAATATAATTTTTATCTGAATCTAGCTCTGAAAAAAAATATGGGCTTGTAGCAGTGTGTGGGACTTGTTCTATTATTCCATCTATACTAACCTCCACCAGTTTGCAATTTCAATATAATTTTTTTCTGCATCTAGCTCTGAAAAAATATTTCGGCTTGTAGCAGTGTGTGGGACTTGTTCTATTAGTCCATCTATACTAACCTCTACCAGGTTGCAAATTCAAAATAATTTTTATCTGCATCTAGCTCTGAAAAAATATTTCGGCTTGTAGCAGTGTGTGGGACTTGTTCTATTAGTCCATCTATACTAACCTCCACCAGATTGCAAATTCAATATAATTTGTTTCTGCATCTAGCTCTGAAAAAATATTTCGGCTTGTAGCAGTGTGTGGGACTCGTTCTATTAGTCCATCTATACTAACCTCTACCAGTTTGCAAATTCAAAATAATTTCTAACTGCATCTAACTCTGAAAAAATAATTCGGCTTGTAGCAGTGTGTGGTACTTGTTCTATTAGTCCATTTATACTAACCTCCACCAGGTTTCAAATTCAAAATAATTTTTATCTGCATCTAGCTCTGAAAAAATATTTCGGCTTGTAGCAGTTTGTGGGACTTATTCTATTAGTCCATCTATACTAACCTCCACCAGGTTGCAAATTCAATATATTTTTTTTCGGCATCTAGCTATGAAAAAATATTTCGGCTTGTAGCAGTGTGTGGGACTTGTTCTATTAGTCCATCTATACTAACCTCCACCAGGTTGCAATTTTAATATAATTTTTTTCTGCATCTAGCTCTGAAAAAATATTTTGGCTTGTAGCAGTGTGTGGGACTTGTTCTATTAGTCCATCTATACTAACCTCTACCAGGTTGCAAATTCAAAATAATTTTTATCTGCATCTAGCTCTGAAAAAATATTTCGGCTGGTAGCAGTGTGTGGGACTTGTTCTATTAGTCCATCTATACTAACCTCCACCAGATTGCAAATTCAAAATAATTTTTTTCTGCATCTAGCTCTGAAAAAATATATCGGCTTGTAGCAGTGTGTGGGACTCGTTCTATTAGTCCATCTATACTAACCTCCACCAGGTTGCAAATTCAAATTAATTTCTAACTGCATCTAACTCTGAAAAAATATTTCGGCTTTTAGCAGTGTGTGGTACTTGTTCTATTAGTCCATTTATACTAATCTCCACCAGGTTTAAAATTCAAAAAGAATTTTATCTGCATCTAGCTCTGAAAAAATATTTTTTCTTGTAGCAGTGTGTGGGACTTGTTCTATTAGTCCATTTATACTAACCTCCACCAGGTTTAAAATTCAAAATAATTTTTATCTGCATCTAGCTCTGAAAAAATATTTCGGCTTGTAGCAGTGTGTGGGACTTGTTCTATTAGTCCATCTATACTAACGTCCACCAGGTTGCAAATTCAATATAATTTTTTTCGGCATCTAGCTATAAAAAAATATTTCGGCTTGTAGCAGTGTGTGGGACTTGTTCTATTAGTCCATCTATACTAACCTCCACCAGGTTGCAAATTCAATATAATTTTTATCTGCAACTAGCACTGAAAAAATATTTGGGCTTGGGCTTGTAGCACTGTGTGGGACTTGTTCTATTAGTCCATCTATACTAACCTCCACCAGGTTGCAATTTTAATATAATTTTTTTCTGCATCTAGCTCTGAAAAAATATTTTGGCTTGTAGCAGTGTGTGGGACTTGTTCTATTAGTCCATCTATACTAACCTCTACCAGGTTGCAAATTCAAAATCATTTTTATCTGCATCTAGCTCTGAAAAAATATTTTGGCTTGTAGCAGTGTGTGATACTTGTTCTATTAGTCCATCTATACTAACCTCCACCAGGTTGCAAATTCAATATAACTTTTTTTTGCATCTAGCTCTGAAAAAATATTTGGGCTTGTTGCAGTGTGTGATACTTGTTCTATTAGTCCATCTATACTAACCTCCACCAGATTGCAAATTCAATATAATTTTTATATGCATCTAGCTCTGAAAAAATATTTGGGCTTGGGCTTGTAGCAGTGTGTGGGACTTGTTCTATTAGTCCATCTATACTAACCTCCACCAGGTTGCAAATTCAATATAATTTTTTTCTGCATCTAGCTCTGAAAAAATATTTCGGCTTGTAGCAGTGTGTGGGACTTGTTCTATTAGTTCATCTATTCTAACCTCCACCAGGTTGCAAATTCAAAATAATTTTTATCTGCATCTAACTCTGAAAAAATATTTTGGCTTGTAGCAGTGTGTGGGACTTGTTCTATTAGTCCATCTATACTAACCTCCACCAGGTTGCAAATTCAAAATAATTTTTATCTGCATCTAGCTCTGAACAAATATTTCGCCTTGTAGCAGTGTGTGGGACTTGTTCTAGCAGTCCATCTATACTAACCTCCACCAGGTTGCAAATTCAATATAACTTTTTTTTGCATCTAGCTCTGAAAAAATATTTGGGCTTGTTGCAGTGTGTGATACTTGTTCTATTAGTCCATCTATACTAACCTCCACCAGATTGCAAATTCAATATAATTTTTATATGCATCTAGCTCTGAAAAAATATTTGAGCTTGGGCTTGTAGCAGTGTGTGGGACTTGTTCTATTAGTCCATCTATACTAACCTCCACCAGATTGCAAATTCAATATTATTTTTTTCTGCATCTAGTTTTGAAAAAATATTTCGCCTTGTAGCAGTGTGTGGGACTTGTTCTATTAGTCCATCTATACAAATCTCCACCAGGTTGCAAATTCAATATAATTTTTTTCAGCATCTAGCTCTGAAAAAATATTTCGGCTTGTAGCAGTGTGTGGGACTTGTTCTATTAGTCCATCTATACTAACCTCCACCAGGTTGCAAATTCAAAATAATTTTTTTTTGTACCTAGCTCTCAAAAAATATTTGGGCTTGTTGTAGTGTTTGATACTTGTTCTATTAGTCCATCTATACTAACCTCCACCAGGTGGCAAATTCAATATAATTTTTATCTGAATCTAGCTCTGAAAAAATATTTGGGCTTGAAGCAGTGTGTGGGACTTGTTCTATTATTCCATCTATACTAACCTCCACCAGTTTGCAATTTCAATATAATTTTTTTCTGCATCTAGCGCTGAAAAAATATTTCGGCTTGTAGCAGTGTTTGGGACTTGTTCTATTAGTCCATCTATACTAACCTCTACCAGGTTGCAAATTCAAAATAATTTTTATCTGCATCTAGCTCTGAAAAAATATTTCGGCTATTAGCAGTGTGTGGGACTTGTTCTATTAGTCCATCTATACTAACCTCCACCAGATTGCAAATTCAATATAATTTGTTTCTGCATCTAGCTCTGAAAAAATATTTCGGCTTGTAGCAGTGTGTGGGACTCGTTCTATTAGTCCATCTATACTAACCTCTACCAAGTTGCAAATTCAAAATAATTTCTAACTGCATCTAACTCTGAAAAAATAATTCGGCTTGTAGCAGTGTGTGGTACTTGTTCTATTAGTCCATTTATACTAACCTCCACCAGGTTTCAAATTCAAAATAATTTTTATCTGCATCTAGCTCTGAAAAAATATTTCGGCTTTTAGCAGTTTGTGGGACTTACTCTATTAGTCCATCTATACTAACTTCCACCAGGTTGCAAATTCAATATAATTTTTTTCGGCATCTAACTATGAAAAAATATTTCGGCTTGTAGCAGTGTGTGGGACTTGTTCTATTAGTCCATCTATACTAACCTCCACCAGGTTGCAATTTTAATATAATTTTTTTCTGCATCTAGCTCTGAAAAAATATTTTGGCTTGTAGCAGTGTGTGGGACTTGTTCTATTAGTCCATCTATACTAACCTCTACCAGGTTGCAAATTCAAAATAATTTTTATCTGCATCTAACTCTGAAAAAATATTTTGGCTTGTAGCAGTGTGTGGGACTTGTTCTATTAGTCCATCTACACTAACCTCCAAGTGGCATATTCAAAATAATTTATATCAGCATCTAGCTCTGAAAAATATTTTGGCTTGTAGCAGTGTGTGGGACTTGTTCTATTAGTCCATCTATACAAACCTCCACCAGGTTGCAAATTCAATATAATTTTTTTCAGCATCTAGCTCTGAAAAAATATTTCGGCTTGTAGCAGTGTGTGGGACTTGTTCTATTAGTCCATCTATACTAACCTCCACCAGGTTGCAAATTCAAAATAATTTTTTTTTGCACCTAGCTCTCAAAAAATATTTGGGCTTGTTGTAGTGTTTGATACTTGTTCTATTAGTCCATCTATACTAACCTCCACCAGGTGGCAAATTCAATATAATTTTTATCTGAATCTAGCTCTGAAAAAAAATATGGGCTTGTAGCAGTGTGTGGGACTTGTTCTATTATTCCATCTATACTAACCTCCACCAGTTTGCAATTTCAATATAATTTTTTTCTGCATCTAGCTCTGAAAAAATATTTCGGCTTGTAGCAGTGTGTGGGACTTGTTCTATTAGTCCATCTATACTAACCTCTACCAGGTTGCAAATTCAAAATAATTTTTATCTGCATCTAGCTCTGAAAAAATATTTCGGCTTGTAGCAGTGTGTGGGACTTGTTCTATTAGTCCATCTATACTAACCTCCACCAGATTGCAAATTCAATATAATTTGTTTCTGCATCTAGCTCTGAAAAAATATTTCGGCTTGTAGCAGTGTGTGGGACTCGTTCTATTAGTCCATCTATACTAACCTCTACCAGTTTGCAAATTCAAAATAATTTCTAACTGCATCTAACTCTGAAAAAATAATTCGGCTTGTAGCAGTGTGTGGTACTTGTTCTATTAGTCCATTTATACTAACCTCCACCAGGTTTCAAATTCAAAATAATTTTTATCTGCATCTAGCTCTGAAAAAATATTTCGGCTTGTAGCAGTTTGTGGGACTTATTCTATTAGTCCATCTATACTAACCTCCACCAGGTTGCAAATTCAATATATTTTTTTTCGGCATCTAGCTATGAAAAAATATTTCGGCTTGTAGCAGTGTGTGGGACTTGTTCTATTAGTCCATCTATACTAACCTCCACCAGGTTGCAATTTTAATATAATTTTTTTCTGCATCTAGCTCTGAAAAAATATTTTGGCTTGTAGCAGTGTGTGGGACTTGTTCTATTAGTCCATCTATACTAACCTCTACCAGTTTGCAAATTCAACATAATTTTTATCTGCATCTAGCTCTGAAAAAATATTTCGGCTGGTAGCAGTGTGTGGGACTTGTTCTATTAGTCCATCTATACTAACCTCCACCAGATTGCAAATTCAAAATAATTTTTTTCTGCATCTAGCTCTGAAAAAATATATCGGCTTGTAGCAGTGTGTGGGACTCGTTCTATTAGTCCATCTATACTAACCTCCACCAGGTTGCAAATTCAAATTAATTTCTAACTGCATCTAACTCTGAAAAAATATTTCGGCTTTTAGCAGTGTGTGGTACTTGTTCTATTAGTCCATTTATACTAATCTCCACCAGGTTTAAAATTCAAAAAGAATTTTATCTGCATCTAGCTCTGAAAAAATATTTTTTCTTGTAGCAGTGTGTGGGACTTGTTCTATTAGTCCATTTATACTAACCTCCACCAGGTTTAAAATTCAAAATAATTTTTATCTGCATCTAGCTCTGAAAAAATATTTCGGCTTGTAGCAGTGTGTGGGACTTGTTCTATTAGTCCATCTATACTAACGTCCACCAGGTTGCAAATTCAATATAATTTTTTTCGGCATCTAGCTATAAAAAAATATTTCGGCTTGTAGCAGTGTGTGGGACTTGTTCTATTAGTCCATCTATACTAACCTCCACCAGGTTGCAAATTCAATATAATTTTTATGTGCAACTAGCACTGAAAAAATATTTGGGCTTGGGCTTGTAGCACTGTGTGGGACTTGTTCTATTAGTCCATCTATACTAACCTCCACCAGGTTGCAAATTCAAAATCATTTTTATCTGCATCTAGCTCTGAAAAAATATTTTGGCTTGTAGCAGTGTGTGATACTTGTTCTATTAGTCCATCTATACTAACCTCCACCAGGTTGCAAATTCAATATAACTTTTTTTTGCATCTAGCTCTGAAAAAATATTTGGGCTTGTTGCAGTGTGTGATACTTGTTCTATTAGTCCATCTATACTAACCTCCACCAGATTGCAAATTCAATATAATTTTTATATGCATCTAGCTCTGAAAAAATATTTGGGCTTGGGCTTGTAGCAGTGTGTGGGACTTGTTCTATTAGTCCATCTATACTAACCTCCACCAGGTTGCAAATTCAATATAATTTTTTTCTGCATCTAGCTCTGAAAAAATATTTCGGCTTGTAGCAGTGTGTGGGACTTGTTCTATTAGTTCATCTATTCTAACCTCCACCAGGTTGCAAATTCAAAATAATTTTTATCTGCATCTAACTCTGAAAAAATATTTTGGCTTGTAGCAGTGTGTGGGACTTGTTCTATTAGTCCATCTATACTAACCTCCACCAGGTTGCAAATTCAAAATAATTTTTATCTGCATCTAGCTCTGAACAAATATTTCGCCTTGTAGCAGTGTGTGGGACTTGTTCTAGCAGTCCATCTATACTAACCTCCACCAGGTTGCAAATTCAATATAACTTTTTTTTGCATCTAGCTCTGAAAAAATATTTGGGCTTGTTGCAGTGTGTGATACTTGTTCTATTAGTCCATCTATACTAACCTCCACCAGTTTGCAAATTCAATATAATTTTTATATGCATCTAGCTCTGAAAAAATATTTGGGCTTGGGCTTGTAGCAGTGTGTGGGACTTGTTCTATTAGTCCATCTATACTAACCTCCACCAGATTGCAAATTCAATATTATTTTTTTCTGCATCTAGTTTTGAAAAAATATTTCGCCTTGTAGCAGTGTGTGGGACTTGTTCTATTAGTCCATCTATACAAATCTCCACCAGGTTGCAAATTCAATATAATTTTTTTCAGCATCTAGCTCTGAAAAAATATTTCGGCTTGTAGCAGTGTGTGGGACTTGTTCTATTAGTCCATCTATACTAACCTCCACCAGGTTGCAAATTCAAAATAATTTTTTTTTGTACCTAGCTCTCAAAAAATATTTGGGCTTGTTGTAGTGTTTGATACTTGTTCTATTAGTCCATCTATACTAACCTCCACCAGGTGGCAAATTCAATATAATTTTTATCTGAATCTAGCTCTGAAAAAATATTTGGGCTTGTAGCAGTGTGTGGGACTTGTTCTATTATTCCATCTATACTAACCTCCACCAGTTTGCAATTTCAATATAATTTTTTTCTGCATCTAGCTCTGAAAAAATATTTCGGCTTGTAGCAGTGTTTGGGACTTGTTCTATTAGTCCATCTATACTAACCTCTACCAGGTTGCAAATTCAAAATAATTTTTATCTGCATCTAGCTCTGAAAAAATATTTCGGCTTGTAGCAGTGTGTGGGACTTGTTCTATTAGTCCATCTATACTAACCTCCACCAGATTGCAAATTCAATATAATTTGTTTCTGCATCTAGCTCTGAAAAAATATTTCGGCTTGTAGCAGTGTGTGGGACTCGTTCTATTAGTCCATCTATACTAACCTCTACCAAGTTGCAAATTCAAAATAATTTCTAACTGCATCTAACTCTGAAAAAATAATTCGGCTTGTAGCAGTGTGTGGTACTTGTTCTATTAGTCCATTTATACTAACCTCCACCAGGTTTCAAATTCAAAATAATTTTTATCTGCATCTAGCTCTGAAAAAATATTTCGGCTTTTAGCAGTTTGTGGGACTTACTCTATTAGTCCATCTATACTAACTTCCACCAGGTTGCAAATTCAATATAATTTTTTTCGGCATCTAACTATGAAAAAATATTTCGGCTTGTAGCAGTGTGTGGGACTTGTTCTATTAGTCCATCTATACTAACCTCCACCAGGTTGCAATTTTAATATAATTTTTTTCTGCATCTAGCTCTGAAAAAATATTTTGGCTTGTAGCAGTGTGTGGGACTTGTTCTATTAGTCCATCTATACTAACCTCTACCAGGTTGCAAATTCAAAATAATTTTTATCTGCATCTAGCTCTGAAAAAATATTTCGGCTGGTAGCAGTGTGTGGGACTTGTTCTATTAGTCCATCTATACTAACCTCCACCAGATTGCAAATTCAATATAATTTTTTTCTGCATCTAGCTCTGAAAAAATATATCGGCTTGTAGCAGTGTGTGGGACTCGTTCTATTAGTCCATCTATACTAACCTCCACCAGGTTGCAAATTCAAATTAATTTCTAACTGCATCTAACTCTGAAAAAATATTTCGGCTTTTAGCAGTGTGTGGTACTTGTTCTATTAGTCCATTTATACTAACCTCCACCAGGTTTAAAATTCAAAAAAATTTTTATCTGCATCTAGCTCTGAAAAAATATTTTTTCTTGTAGCAGTGTGTGGGACTTGTTCTATTAGTCCATTTATACTAACCTCCACCAGGTTTAAAATTCAAAATAATTTTTATCTGCATCTAGCTCTGAAAAAATATTTCGGCTTGTAGCAGTGTGTGGGACTTGTTCTATTAGTCCATCTATACTAACGTCCACCAGGTTGCAAATTCAATATAATTTTTTTCGGCATCTAGCTATAAAAAAATATTTCGGCTTGTAGCAGTGTGTGGGACTTGTTCTATTAGTCCATCTATACTAACCTCCACCAGGTTGCAAATTCAATATAATTTTTATCTGCAACTAGCACTGAAAAAATATTTGGGCTTGGGCTTGTAGCATTGTGTGGGACTTGTTCTATTAGTCCATCTATACTAACCTCCACCAGGTTGCAATTTTAATATAATTTTTTTCTGCATCTAGCTCTGAAAAAATATTTTGGCTTGTAGCAGTGTGTGGGACTTGTTCTATTAGTCCATCTATACTAACCTCTACCAGGTTGCAAATTCAAAATAATTTTTATCTGCATCTAGCTCTGAAAAAATATTTTGGCTTGTAGCAGTTTGTGGGACTTGTTCTAATAGTCCATCTATACAAACCTCCACCAGGTTGCAAATTCAATATAATTTTTTTCTGCATCTAGCTCTGAAAAAATATTTCGGCTTGTAGCAGTGTGTGGGACTTGTTCTAGCAGTCCATCTATACTAACCTCCACCAGGTTGCAAATTCAATATAACTTTTTTTTGCATCTAGCTCTGAAAAAATATTTGGGCTTGTTGCAGTGTGTGATACTTGTTCTATTAGTCCATCTATACTAACCTCCACCAGATTGCAAATTCAATATAATTTTTATATGCATCTAGCTCTGAAAAAATATTTGGGCTTGGGCTTGTAGCAGTGTGTGGTACTTGTTCTATTAGTCCATCTATACTAACCTCCACCAGATTGCAAATTCAATATTATTTTTTTCTGCATCTAGTTTTGAAAAAATATTTCGCCTTGTAGCAGTGTGTGGGACTTGTTCTATTAGTCCATCTATACAAACCTCCACCAGGTTGCAAATTCAATATAATTTTTTTCAGCATCTAGCTCTGAAAAAATATTTCGGCTTGTAGCAGTGTGTGGGACTTGTTCTATTAGTCCATCTATACTAACCTCCACCAGGTTGCAAATTCAAAATAATTTTTTTTTGTACCTAGCTCTCAAAAAATATTTGGGCTTGTTGTAGTGTTTGATACTTGTTCTATTAGTCCATCTATACTAACCTCCACCAGGTGGCAAATTCAATATAATTTTTATCTGAATCTAGCTCTGAAAAAATGTTTGGGCTTGTAGCAGTGTGTGGGACTTGTTCAATTATTCCATCTATACTAACCTCCACCAGTTTGCAATTTCAATATAATTTTTTTCTGCATCTAGCTCTGCAAAAATATTTCGGCTTGTAGCAGTGTTTGGGACTTGTTCTATTAGTCCATCTATACTAACCTCTACCAGGTTGCAAATTCAATATAATTTTTTTCTGCATCTAGCTCTGAAAAAAATTTCGGCTTGTAGCAGTGTGTGGGACTCGTTCTATTAGTCCATCTATACTATCCTCCACCAGGTTGCAAATTCAAAATAATTTCTAACTGCATCTAACTCTGAAAAAATATTTTGGCTTGTAGCATTGTGTGGTACTTGTTCTATTAGTCCATTTACACTAATCTCCACCAGGTTTCAAATTCAAAATAATTTTTATCTGCATCTAGCTCTGAAAAAATATTTCGGCTTGTAGCAGTGTGTGGGACTTGTTCTATTAGTCCATCTCTACTAACCTCCACCAGGTTGGAAATTCAAAATAATTTTTATCTGCATCTAGCTCTGTAAAAATATTTTGGCTTATAGCAGTGTGTGGGACTTGTTCTATTAGTCCATCTATACTAACCTCCACCAGGTTGCAAATTCAATATAATTTTTTTCGGCATCTAGCTAAGAAAAAATATTTCGGCTTGTAGCAGTGTGTGGGACTTGTTCTATTAGTCCATCTATACTAACCTCCACCAGGTTGCAAATTCAATATAATTTTTTTCTGCATTTAGCTATGAAAAAATATTTCGGCTTGTAGCAGTGTGTGGGACTTGTTCTATTAGTCCATCTATACTAACCTCCACCAGGTTGCAAATTCAATATAATTTTTATCTGCAACTAGCACTGAAAAAATATTTGGGCTTGGGCTTGTAGCATTGTGTGAGACTTGTTCTATTAGTCCATCTATACTAACCTCCACCAGGTTTGCAATTTTAATATAGCTTTTTTCTGCATCTAGCTCTGAAAAAATATTTTGGCTTGTAGCAGTGTGTGGGACTTGTTCTATTAGTCCACCAATACTAACCTCTACCAGGTTGCAAATTCAAAATTATTTTTATCTGCATCTAGCTCTGAAAAAATATTTCGGCTTGTAGCAGTGTGTGGGACTTCTTCTATTAGTCCATCTATACTAACCTCTACCAGGTGGCAAATTCAAAATAATTTTTATCTGCATCTAGCTCTGAAAAAATATTTCAGCTTGTAGCAGTGTTTGGGACTTGTTCTATTAGTCCATCTATACTAACCTCCACCAGGTTGCAAATTCAATATAATTTTTTTCTGCATCTTGCTCTGAAAAAATATTTCGGCTTGTAGCAGTGTGTGGGACTTGTTCTATTAGTCCATCTATTCTAACCTCCACCAGGTTGCAAATTCAAAATAATTTTTATCTTCATCTAGCTATGAAAAAATATTTTGGCTTGTAGCAGTGTGTGGGACTTGTTCTTTTAGTCCATCTATACTAACCTCCACCAGGTTGCAAATTCAAAATAATTTTTATCTGCATCTAACTCTGAAAAAATATTTTGGCTTGTAGCAGTGTGTGGGACTTGTTCTATTAGTCCATCTATACTAACCTCCAAGTTGCAAATTCAAAATAATTTATATCTGCAGCTAGCTCTGAAAAAATATTTTGGCTTGTAGCAGTGTGTGGGACTTGTTCTATTAGTCCATCTATACTAACCTCCACCATCTTCCAAATTCAATATAATTTTTATCTGCATCTAGCTCTGAAAAAATATTTGGGCTTGGGCTTGATGCATTGTGTGGGACTTGTTCTATTTGTCCATCTATACTAACCTCCACCAGGTTGAAAATTCAATATAATTTTTTTCTGCATCTAGCTCTGAAAAAATATTTTGGCTTGTAGCAGTGTGTGGGACTTGTTCTATTAGTCCATCTATACTAACCTCAACCAGGTTGCAAATTCAATATAATTTTTATCTGCATCTAGCTCTGAACAAATATTTTGCCTTGTAGCAGTGTGTGGGACTTGTTATATTAGTCCATCTATACAAACCTCCACCAGGTTGCAAATTCAATATAATTTTTTTCTGCATCTAGCTCTGAAAAAATATTTCGGCTTGTAGCAGTGTGTGGGACTTGTTCTATTAGTCCATCTATACTAACCTCCACCAGGTTGGAAATTCAAAATAATTTTTTTTTGCATCTAGCTCTGAAAAAATATTTTTGCTTGTTGCAGTGTGTGATACTTGTTCTATTAGTCTATCTATACTAACCTCCACCAGGTTGCAAATTCAATATAATTTTTATCTGAATCTAGCTCTGAAAAAATATTTGGGCTTGGGCTTGTAACAGTGTGTGGGACTTGTTCTATTAGTTCATCTATACTAACCTCCACCAGGTTGCAATTTCAATATAATTTTTTTCTGCATCTAGCTCTAAAAAATATTTCGGCTTGTAGCAGTGTTTGGGAGTTGTTCTATTAGTCCATCTATACTAACCTCTACCAGGTTGCAAATTCAAAATAATTTTTATCTGCATCTAGCTCTGAAAAAATATTTCGGCTTGTAGCAGTGTGTGGGACTTGTTCTATTAGTCCATCTATACTAACCTCCACCAGATTGCAAATTCAATATAATTTTTTTCTGCATCTAGCTCTGAAAAAATATTTCGGCTTGTAGCAGTGTGTGGGACTCGTTCTATTAGTCCATCTATACTATCCTCCACCAGGTTGCAAATTCAAAATAATTTCTAACTGCATCTAACTCTGAAAAAATATTTCGGCTTGTAGCATTGTGTGGTACTTTTTCTATTAGTCCATTTATACTAACCTCCACCAGGTTTCAAATTCAAAATAATTTTTATCTGCATCTAGCTCTGAAAAAATATTTCGGCTTGTAGCAGTGTGTGGGACTTGTTCTATTAGTCCATCTATACTAACCTCCACCAGGTTGGAAAGTCAAAATAATTTTTATCTGCATCTAGCTCTGAAAAAATATTTTTGCTTGTAGCAGTGTGTGGGACTTGTTCTATTAGTCCATCTATACTAACCTCCACCAGGTTGCAAATTCAATATAATTTTTTTCGGCATCTAGCTAAGAAAAAATATTTTGGCTTGTAGCAGTGTGTGGGACTTGTTCTATTAGTCCATCTATACTAACCTCTACCAGGTTGCAAATTCAATATAATTTTTATCTGCCACTAGCACTGAAAAAATATTTGGGCTTGGGCTTGTAGCATTGTGTGGGACTTGTTCTATTAGTCCATCTATACTAACCTCCACCAGGTTGCAATTTTAATATAATTTTTTTATGTACCTAGCTCTGAGAAAATATTTTGGCTTGTAACAGTGTGTGGGACTTGTTCTATTAGTCCATCTATACTAACCTCTACCAGGTTGCAAATTCAAAATAATTTTTATCTGCATCTAGCTCTGAAAAAATATTTTGGCTTGTAGCAGTTTGTGGGACTTGTTCTATTAGTCCATATATACTAACCTCCACCAGGTTGCAAATTCAATATAATTTTTTTCTGCATCTAGCTCTGAAAAAATATTTCGGCTTGTAGCAGTGTGTGGGACTTGTTCTATTAGTTCATCTATTCTAACCTCCACCAGGTTGCAAATTCAAAATAATTTTTATCTGCATCTAACTCTGAAAAAATATTTTGGCTTGTAGCAGTGTGTGGGACTTGTTCTATTAGTCCATCTATACTAACCTCCACCAGGTTGCAAATTCAAAATAATTTTTATCTGCATCTAGCTCTGAAAAAATATTTCGGCTTGTAGCAGTGTGTGGGACTTGTTCTAGCAGTCCATCTATACTAACCTCCACCAGGTTGCAAATTCAATATAACTTTTTTTTGCATCTAGCTCTGAAAAAATATTTGGGCTTGTTGCAGTGTGTGATACTTGTTCTATTAGTCCATCTATACAAACCTCCACCAGATTGCAAATTCAATATAATTTTTATATGCATCTAGCTCTGAAAAAATATTTGGGCTTGGGCTTGTAGCAGTGTGTGGGACTTGTTCTATTAGTCCATCTATACTAACCTCCACCAGATTGCAAATTCAATATTATTTTTTTCTGCATCTAGTTTTGAAAAAATATTTCGCCTTGTAGCAGTGTGTGGGACTTGTTCTATTAGTCCATCTATACAAACCTCCACCAGGTTGCAAATTCAATATAATTTTTTTCAGCATCTAGCTCTGAAAAAATATTTCGGCTTGTAGCAGTGTGTGGGACTTATTCTATTAGTCCATCTATACTAACCTCCACCAGGTTGCAAATTCAAAATAATTTTTTTTTGTACCTAGCTCTCAAAAAATATTTGGGCTTGTTGTAGTGTTTGATACTTGTTCTATTAGTCCATCTATACTAACCTCCACCAGGTGGCAAATTCAATATAATTTTTATCTGAATCTAGCTCTGAAAAAATATTTGGGCTTGTAGCAGTGTGTGGGACTTGTTCAATTATTCCATCTATACTAACCTCCACCAGTTTCCAATTTCAATATAACTTTTTTCTGCATCTAGCTCTGCAAAAATATTTCGGCTTGTAGCAGTGTTTGGGACTTGTTCTATTAGTCCATCTATACTAACCTCTACCAGGTTGCAAATTCAATATAATTTTTTTCTGCATCTAGCTCTGAAAAAAATTTCGGCTTGTAGCAGTGTGTGGGACTCGTTCTATTAGTCCATCTATACTATCCTCCACCAGGTTGCAAATTCAAAATAATTTCTAACTGCATCTAACTCTGAAAAAATATTTTGGCTTGTAGCATTGTGTGGTACTTGTTCTATTAGTCCATTTACACTAACCTCCACCAGGTTTCAAATTCAAAATAATTTTTATCTGCATCTAGCTCTGAAAAAATATTTCGGCTTGTAGCAGTGTGTGGGACTTGTTCTATTAGTCCATCTCTACTAACCTCCACCAGGTTGGAAATTCAAAATAATTTTTATCTGCATCTAGCTCTGTAAAAATATTTTGGCTTGTAGCAGTGTGTGGGACTTGTTCTATTAGTCCATCTATACTAACCTCCACCAGGTTGCAAATTCAATATAATTTTTTTCGGCATCTAGCTAAGAAAAAATATTTCGGCTTGTAGCAGTGTGTGGGACTTGTTCTATTAGTCCATCTATACTAACCTCCACCAGGTTGCAAATTCAATATAATTTTTTTCTGCATTTAGCTATGAAAAAATATTTCGGCTTGTAGCAGTGTGTGGGACTTGTTCTATTAGTCCATCTATACTAACCTCCACCAGGTTGCAAATTCAATATAATTTTTATCTGCAACTAGCACTGAAAAAATATTTGGGCTTGGGCTTGTAGCATTGTGTGAGACTTGTTCTATTAGTCCATCTATACTAACCTCCACCAGGTTTGCAATTTTAATATAATTTTTTTCTGCATCTAGCTCTGAAAATATATTTTGGCTTGTAGCAGTGTGTGGGACTTGTTCTATTAGTCCACCAATACTAACCTCTACCAGGTTGCAAATTCAAAATTATTTTTATCTGCATCTAGCTCTGAAAAAATATTTCGGCTTGTAGCAGTGTGTGGGACTTCTTCTATTAGTCCATCTATACTAACCTCTACCAGGTGGCAAATTCAAAATAATTTTTATCTGCATCTAGCTCTGAAAAAATATTTCAGCTTGTAGCAGTGTGTGGGACTTATTCTATTAGTCCATCTATACTAACCTCCACCAGGTTGCAAATTCAATATAATTTTTTTCTGCATCTTGCTCTGAAAAAATATTTCGGCTTGTAGCAGTGTGTGGGACTTGTTCTATTAGTCCATCTATTCTAACCTCCACCAGGTTGCAAATTCAAAATAATTTTTATCTTCATCTAGCTATGAAAAACTATTTTGGCTTGTAGCAGTGTGTGGGACTTGTTCTTTTAGTCCATCTATACTAACCTCCACCAGGTTGCAAATTCAAAATAATTTTTATCTGCATCTAACTCTGAAAAAATATTTTGGCTTGTAGCAGTGTGTGGGGCTTGTTCTATTAGTCCATATATACTAACCTCCAAGTTGCAAATTCAAAATAATTTATATCTGCAGCTAGCTCTGAAAAAATATTTTGGCTTGTAGCAGTGTGTGGGACTTGTTCTATTAGTCCATCTATACTAACCTCCACCAGCTTCCAAATTCAATATAATTTTTATCTGCATCTAGCTCTGAAAAAATATTTGGGCTTGGGCTTGATGCATTGTGTGGGACTTGTTCTATTTGTCCATCTATACTAACCTCCACCAGGTTGAAAATTCAATATAATTTTTTTCTGCATCTAGCTCTGAACAAATATTTTGGCTTGTAGCAGTGTGTGGGACTTGTTATATTAGTCCATCTATACAAACCTCCACCAGGTTGCAAATTCAATATAATTTTTTTCTGCATCTAGCTCTGAAAAAATATTTCGGCTTGTAGCAGTGTGTGGGACTTGTTCTATTAGTCCATCTATACTAACCTCCACCAGGTTGGAAATTCAAAATAATTTTTTTTTGCATCTAGCTCTGAAAAAATATTTTTGCTTGTTGCAGTGTGTGATACTTGTTCTATTAGTCTATCTATACTAACCTCCACCAGGTTGCAAATTCAATATAATTTTTATCTGAATCTAGCTCTGAAAAAATATTTGGGCTTGGGCTTGTAACAGTGTGTGGGACTTGTTCTATTAGTTCATCTATACTAACCTCCACCAGGTTGCAATTTCAATATAATTTTTTTCTGCATCTAGCTCTAAAAAATATTTCGGCTTGTAGCAGTGTTTGGGAGTTGTTCTATTAGTCCATCTATACTAACCTCTACCAGGTTGCAAATTCAAAATAATTTTTATCTGCATCTAGCTCTGAAAAAATATTTCGGCTTGTAGCAGTGTGTGGGACTTGTTCTATTAGTCCATCTATACTAACCTCCACCAGATTGCAAATTCAATATAATTTTTTTCTGCATCTAGCTCTGAAAAAATATTTCGGCTTGTAGCACTGTGTGGGACTCGTTCTATTAGTCCATCTATACTATCCTCCACCAGGTTGCAAATTCAAAATAATTTCTAACTGCATCTAACTCTGAAAAAATATTTCGGCTTGTAGCATTGTGTGGTACTTTTTCTATTAGTCCATTTATACTAACCTCCACCAGGTTTCAAATTCAAAATAATTTTTATCTGCATCTAGCTCTGAAAAAATATTTCGGCTTGTAGCAGTGTGTGGGACTTGTTCTATTAGTCCATCTATACTAACCTCCACCAGGTTGGAAAGTCAAAATAATTTTTATCTGCATCTAGCTCTGAAAAAATATTTTGGCTTGTAGCAGTGTGTGGGACTTGTTCTATTAGTCCATCTATACTAACCTCCACCAGGTTGCAAATTCAATATAATTTTTTTCGGCATCTAGCTAAGAAAAAATATTTTGGCTTGTAGCAGTGTGTGGGACTTGTTCTATTAGTCCATCTATACTAACCTCTACCAGGTTGCAAATTCAATATAATTTTTATCTGCAACTAGCACTGAAAAAATATTTGGGCTTGGGCTTGTAGCATTGTGTGGGACTTGTTCTATTAGTCCATCTATACTAACCTCCACCAGGTTGCAATTTTAATATAATTTTTTTATGTACCTAGCTCTGAGAAAATATTTTGGCTTGTAACAGTGTGTGGGACTTGTTCTATTAGTCCATCTATACTAACCTCTACCAGGTTGCAAATTTAAAATAATTTTTATCTGCATCTAGCTGTGAAAAAATATTTCGGCTTGTAGCAGTGTGTGGGACTTGTTCTATTAGTCCATCTATACTAACCTCCACCAGGTTGCAAATTCAATATAATTTTTTTCGGCATCTAGCTATGAAAAAATATTTCGGCTTGTAGCAGTGTGTGGGACTTGTTCTATTAGTCCATCTATACTAACCTCCACCAGGTTGCAAATTCAAAGTAATTTTTATCTGCAACTAGCACTGAAAAAATATTTGGGCTTGGGCTTGTAGCATTGTGTGAGACTTGTTCTATTAGTCCATCTATACTAACCTCCACCAGGTTGCAATTTTAATATAATTTTTTTCTGCATCTAGCTCTGAAAAAATATTTTGGCTTGTAGCAGTGTGTGGGACTTGTTCTATTAGTCCATCTATACTAACCTCTACCAGGTTGCAAATTCAAAATAATTTTTATCTGCATCTAGCTCTGAAAAAATATTTCGGCTTGTAGCAGTGTGTGGGACTTGTTCTATTAGTCCATCTATACTAACCTCTACCAGGTGGCAAATTCAAAATAATTTTTATCTGCATCTAGCTCTGAAAAAATATTTCAGCTTGTAGCAGTGTGTGGGACTTGTTCTATTAGTCCATCTATACTAACCTCCACCAGGTTGCAAATTCAATATAATTTTTTTCTGCATCTTGCTCTGAAAAAATATTTCGGCTTGTAGCAGTGTGTGGGACTTGTTCTATTAGTCCATCTATTCTAACCTCCACCAGGTTGCAAATTCAAAATAATTTTTATCTTCATCTAGCTCTGAAAAAATATTTTGGCTTGTAGCAGTATGTGGGACTTGTTCTTTTAGTCAATCTATACTAACCTCCACCAGGTTGCAAATTCAAAATAATTTTTATCTGCATCTAACTCTGAAAAAATATTTTGGCTTGTAGCAGAGTGTGGGACTTGTTCTATTAGTCCATCTATACTAACCTCCAAGTTGCAAATTCAAAATAATTTATATCTGCAGCTAGCTCTGAAAAAATATTTTGGCTTGTGGCAGTGTGTGGGACTTGTTCTATTAGTCCATCTTTACTAACCTCCACCAGGTTGCAAATTCAATATAATTTTTATCTGCATCTAGCTCTGAACAAATATTTCGCCTTGTAGGAGTGTGTGGGACTTGTTCTATTAGTCCATCTATACAAACCTCCACCAGGTTGCAAATTCAATATAATTTTTTTCTGCATCTAGCTCTGAAAAAATATTTCGGCTTGTAGCAGTGTGTGGAACTTGTTCTATTAGTCCATCTATACTAACCTCCACCAGGTTGCAATTTTAATATAATTTTTTTATGTACCTAGCTCTGAGAAAATATTTTGGCTTGTAACAGTGTGTGGGACTTGTTCTATTAGTCCATCTATACTAACCTCTACCAGGTTGCAAATTTAAAATAATTTTTATCTGCATCTAGCTGTGAAAAAATATTTCGGCTTGTAGCAGTGTGTGGGACTTGTTCTATTAGTCCATCTATACTAACCTCCACCAGGTTGCAAATTCAAAGTAATTTTTATCTGCAACTAGCACTGAAAAAATATTTGGGCTTGGGCTTGTAGCATTGTGTGAGACTTGTTCTATTAATCCATCTATACTAACCTCCACCAGGTTGCAATTTTAATATAATTTTTTTCTGCATCTAGCTCTGAAAAAATATTTTGGCTTGTAGCAGTGTGTGGGACTTGTTCTATTAGTCCATCTATACTAACCTCTACCAGGTTGCAAATTCAAAATAATTTTTATCTGCATCTAGCTCTGAAAAAATATTTCGGCTTGTAGCAGTGTGTGGGACTTGTTCTATTAGTCCATCTATACTAACCTCTACCAGGTGGCAAATTCAAAATAATTTTTATCTGCATCTAGCTCTGAAAAAATATTTCAGCTTGTAGCAGTGTGTGGGACTTGTTCTATTAGTCCATCTATACTAACCTCCACCAGGTTACAAATTCAATATAATTTTTTTCTGCATCTTGCTCTGAAAAAATATTTCGGCTTGTAGCAGTGTGTGGGACTTGTTCTATTAGTCCATCTATTCTAACCTCCACCAGGTTGCAAATTCAAAATAATTTTTATCTTCATCTAGCTCTGAAAAAATATTTTGGCTTGTAGCAGTATGTGGGACTTGTTCTTTTAGTCAATCTATACTAACCTCCACCAAGTTGCAAATTCAAAATAATTTTTATCTGCATCTAACTCTGAAAAAATATTTTGGCTTTTAGCAGAGTGTGGGACTTGTTCTATTAGTCCATCTATACTAACCTCCAAGTTGCAAATTCAAAATAATTTATATCTGCAGCTAGCTCTGAAAAAATATTTTGGCTTGTAGCAGTGTGTGGGACTTGTTCTATTAGTCCATCTTTACTAACCTCCACCAGGTTGCAAATTCAATATAATTTTTATCTGCATCTAGCTCTGAACAAATATTTCGCCTTGTAGGAGTGTGTGGGACTAGTTCTATTAGTCCATCTATACAAACCTCCACCAGGTTGCAAATTCAATATAATTTTTTTCTGCATCTAGCTCTGAAAAAATATTTCGGCTTGTAGCAGTGTGTGGGACTTGTTCTATTAGTCCATCTATACTAACCTCCACCAGGTTGCAAATTCAAAATAATTTTTTTTTGCATCTAGCTCTGAAAAAATATTTGTGCTTGTTGCAGTGTGTGATACTTGTTCTATTAGTCTATCTATACTAACCTCCACCAGGTTGCAAATTCAAAATAATTTTTATCTGAATCTAGCTCTGAAAAAATATTTGGGCTTGGGCTTGTAGCAGTGTGTGGGACTTGTTCTTTTAGTCCATCTATACTAACCTCCACCAGGTTGCAAATTCAAAATAATTTTTATCTGCATCTAACTCTGAAAAAATATTTTGGCTTGTAGCAGTGTGTGGGACTTGTTCTATTAGTCCATCTACACTAACCTCCAAGTGGCATATTCAAAATAATTTATATCAGCATCTAGCTCTGAAAAAATATTTTGGCTTGTAGCAGTGTGTGGGACTTGTTCTATTAGTCCATCTATACAAACCTCCACCAGGTTGCAAATTCAATATAATTTTTTTCAGCATCTAGCTCTGAAAAAATATTTCGGCTTGTAGCAGTGTGTGGGACTTGTTCTATTAGTCCATCTATACTAACCTCCACCAGGTTGCAAATTCAAAATAATTTTTTTTTGCATCTAGCTCTGAAAAAATATTTGTGCTTGTTGCAGTGTGTGATACTTGTTCTATTAGTCTATCTATACTAACCTCCACCAGGTTGCAAATTCAAAATAATTTTTATCTGAATCTAGCTCTGAAAAAATATTTGGGCTTGGGCTTGTAGCAGTGTGTGGGACTTGTTCTTTTAGTCCATCTATACTAACCTCCACCAGGTTGCAAATTCAAAATAATTTTTATCTGCATCTAACTCTGAAAAAATATTTTGGCTTGTAGCAGTGTGTGGGACTTGTTCTATTAGTCCATCTACACTAACCTCCAAGTGGCATATTCAAAATAATTTATATCAGCATCTAGCTCTGAAAAAATATTTTGGCTTGTAGCAGTGTGTGGGACTTGTTCTATTAGTCCATCTATACAAACCTCCACCCGGTTGCAAATTCAATATAATTTTTTTCAGCATCTAGCTCTGAAAAAATATTTCGGCTTGTAGCAGTGTGTGGGACTTGTTCTATTAGTCCATCTATACTAACCTCCACCAGGTTGCAAATTCAAAATAATTTTTTTTTGCACCTAGCTCTCAAAAAATATTTGGGCTTGTTGTAGTGTTTGATACTTGTTCTATTAGTCCATCTATACTAACCTCCACCAGGTGGCAAATTCAATATAATTTTTATCTGAATCTAGCTCTGAAAAAAAATATGGGCTTGTAGCAGTGTGTGGGACTTGTTCTATTATTCCATCTATACTAACCTCCACCAGTTTGCAATTTCAATATAATTTTTTTCTGCATCTAGCTCTGAAAAAATATTTCGGCTTGTAGCAGTGTGTGGGACTTGTTCTATTAGTCCATCTATACTAACCTCTACCAGGTTGCAAATTCAAAATAATTTTTATCTGCATCTAGCTCTGAAAAAATATTTCGGCTTCTAGCAGTGTGTGGGACTTGTTCTATTAGTCCATCTATACTAACCTCCACCAGATTGCAAATTCAATATAATTTGTTTCTGCATCTAGCTCTGAAAAAATATTTCGGCTTGTAGCAGTGTGTGGGACTCGTTCTATTAGTCCATCTAGACTAACCTCTACCAGTTTGCAAATTCAAAATAATTTCTAACTGCATCTAACTCTGAAAAAATAATTCGGCTTGTAGCAGTGTGTGGTACTTGTTCTATTAGTCCATTTATACTAACCTCCACCAGGTTTCAAATTCAAAATCATTTTTATCTGCATCTAGCTCTGAAAAAATATTTCGGCTTGTAGCAGTTTGTGGGACTTATTCTATTAGGCCATCTATACTAACCTCCACCAGGTTGCAAATTCAATATAATTTTTTTCGGCATCTAGCTATGAAAAAATATTTCGGCTTGTAGCAGTGTGTGGGACTTGTTCTATTAGTCCATCTATACTAACCTCCACCAGGTTGCAATTTTAATATAATTTTTTTCTGCATCTAGCTCTGAAAAAATATTTTGGCTTGTAGCAGTGTGTGGGACTTGTTCTATTAGTCCATCTATACTAACCTCTACCAGGTTGCAAATTCAAAATAATTTTTATCTGCATCTAGCTCTGAAAAAATATTTCGGCTGGTAGCAGTGTGTGGGACTTGTTCTATTAGTCCATCTATACTAACCTCCACCAGATTGCAAATTCAAAATAATTTTTTTCTGCATCTAGCTCTGAAAAAATATATCGGCTTGTAGCAGTGTGTGGGACTCGTTCTATTAGTCCATCTATACTAACCTCCACCAGGTTGCAAATTCAAATTAATTTCTAACTGCATCTAACTCTGAAAAAATATTTCGGCTTTTAGCAGTGTGTGGTACTTGTTCTATTAGTCCATTTATACTAACCTCCACCAGGTTTAAAATTCAAAAAGAATTTTATCTGCATCTAGCTCTGAAAAAATATTTTTTCTTGTAGCAGTGTGTGGGACTTGTTCTATTAGTCCATTTATACTAACCTCCACCAGGTTTAAAATTCAAAATAATTTTTATCTGCATCTAGCTCTGAAAAAATATTTCGGCTTGTAGCAGTGTGGGGGACTTGTTCTATTAGTCCATCTATACTAACGTCCACCAGGTTGCAAATTCAATATAATTTTTTTCGGCATCTAGCTATAAAAAAATATTTCGGCTTGTAGCAGTGTGTGGGACTTGTTCTATTAGTCCATCTATACTAACCTCCACCAGGTTGCAAATTCAATATAATTTTTATCTGCAACTAGCACTGAAAAAATATTTGGGCTTGGGCTTGCAGCATTGTGTGGGACTTGTTCTATTAGTCCATCTATACTAACCTCCACCAGGTTGCAATTTTAATATAATTTTTTTCTGCATCTAGCTCTGAAAAAATATTTTGGCTTGTAGCAGTGTGTGGGACTTGTTCTATTAGTCCATCTATACTAACCTCTACCAGGTTGCAAATTCAAAATCATTTTTATCTGCATCTAGCTCTGAAAAAATATTTTGGCTTGTAGCAGTGTGTGGGACTTGTTCTATTAGTCCATATATACTAACCTCCACCAGGTTGCAAATTCAATATAATTTTTTTCTGCATCTAGCTCTGAAAAAATATTTCAGCTTGTAGCAGTGTGTGGGACTTGTTCTATTAGTTCATCTATTCTAACCTCCACCAGGTTGCAAATTCAAAATAATTTTTATCTGCATCTAACTCTGAAAAAATATTTTGGCTTGTAGCAGTGTGTGGGACTTGTTCTATTAGTCCATCTATACTAACCTCCACCAGGTTGCAAATTCAAAATAATTTTTATCTGCATCTAGCTCTGAACAAATATTTCGCCTTGTAGCAATGTGTGGGACTTGTTCTAATAGTCCATCTATACAAACCTCCACCAGGTTGCAAATTCAATATAATTTTTTTCTGCATCTAGCTCTGAAAAAATATTTCGGCTTGTAGCAGTGTGTGGGACTTGTTCTAGCAGTCCATCTATACTAACCTCCACCAGGTTGCAAATTCAATATAACTTTTTTTTGCATCTAGCTCTGAAAAAATATTTGGGCTTGTTGCAGTGTGTGATACTTGTTCTATTAGTCCATCTATACTAACCTCCACCAGATTGCAAATTCAATATAATTTTAATATGCATCTAGCTCTGAAAAAATATTTGGGCTTGGGCTTGTAGCAGTGTGTGGGACTTGTTCTATTAGTCCATCTATACTAACCTCCACCAGATTGCAAATTCAATATTATTTTTTTCTGCATCTAGTTTTGAAAAAATATTTCGCCTTGTAGCAGTGTGTGGGACTTGTTCTATTAGTCCATCTATACAAACCTCCACCAGGTTGCAAATTCAATATAATTTTTTTCAGCATCTAGCTCTGAAAAAATATTTCGGCTTGTAGCAGTGTGTGGGACTTGTTCTATTAGTCCATCTATACTAACCTCCACCAGGTTGCAAATTCAAAATAATTTTTTTTTGTACCTAGCTCTCAAAAAATATTTGGGCTTGTTGTAGTGTTTGATACTTGTTCTATTAGTCCATCTATACTAACCTCCACCAGGTGGCAAATTCAATATAATTTTTATCTGAATCTAGCTCTGAAAAAATATTTGGGCTTGTAGCAGTGTGTGGGACTTGTTCTATTATTCCATCTATACTAACCTCCACCAGTTTGCAATTTCAATATAATTTTTTTCTGCATCTAGCTCTGAAAAAATATTTCGGCTTGTAGCAGTGTTTGGGACTTGTTCTATTAGTCCATCTATACTAACCTCCACCAGATTGCAAATTCAATATAATTTGTTTCTGCATCTAGCTCTGAAAAAATATTTCGGCTTGTAGCAGTGTGTGGGACTCGTTCTATTAGTCCATCTATACTAACCTCTACCAGGTTGCAAATTCAAAATAATTTCTAACTGCATCTAACTCTGAAAAAATAATTCGGCTTGTAGCAGTGTGTGGTACTTGTTCTATTAGTCCATTTATACTAACCTCCACCAGGTTTCAAATTCAAAATAATTTTTATCTGCATCTAGCTCTGAAAAAATATTTCGGCTTTTAGCAGTGTGTGGGACTTGTTCTATTAGTCCATCCATAATAACCTCCACCAGGTTGCAATTTTAATATAATTTTTTTCTGCATCTAGCTCTGAAAAAATATTTTGGCTTGTAGCAGTGTGTGGGACTTGTTCTATTAGTCCATCTATACTAACCTCTACCAGGTTGCAAATTCAAAATAATTTTTATCTGCATCTAGCTCTGAAAAAATATTTCGGCTGGTAGCAGTGTGTGGGACTTGTTCTATTAGTCCATCTATACTAACCTCCACCAGATTGCAAATTCAATATAATTTTTTTCTTCATCTAGCTCTGAAAAAATATATCGGCTTGTAGCAGTGTGTGGGACTCGTTCTATTAGTCCATCTATACTAACCTCCACCAGGTTGCAAATTCAAATTAATTTCTAAATGCATCTAACTCTGAAAAAATATTTCGGCTTTTAGCAGTGTGTGGTACTTGTTCTATTAGTCCATTTATACTAACCTCCACCAGGTTTAAAATTCAAAAAAAATTTTATCTGCATCTAGCTCTGAAAAAATATTTTTTCTTGTAGCAGTGTGTGGGACTTGTTCTATTAGTCCATTTATACTAACCTCCACCAGGTTTAAAATTCAAAATAATTTTTATCTGCATCTAGCTCTGAAAAAATATTTCGGCTTGTAGCAGTGTGTGGGACTTGTTCTATTAGTCCATCTATACTAACGTCCACCAGGTTGCAAATTCAATATAATTTTTTTCGGCATCTAGCTATAAAAAAATATTTCGGCTTGTAGCAGTGTGTGGGACTTGTTCTATTAGTCCATCTATACTAACCTCCACCAGGTTGCAAATTCAATATAATTTTTATCTGCAACTAGCACTGAAAAAATATTTGGGCTTGGGCTTGTAGCATTGTGTGGGACTTGTTCTATTAGTCCATCTATACTAACCTCCACCAGGTTGCAATTTTAATATAATTTTTTTCTGCATCTAGCTCTGAAAAAATATTTTGGCTTGTAGCAGTGTGTGGGACTTGTTCTATTAGTCCATCTATACTAACCTCTACCAGGTTGCAAATTCAAAATAATTTTTATCTGCATCTAGCTCTGAAAAAATATTTTGGCTTGTAGCAGTTTGTGGGACTTGTTCTATTAGTCCATCTATACAAACCTCCACCAGGTTGCAAATTCAATATAATTTTTTTCTGCATCTAGCTCTGAAAAAATATTTTGGCTTGTAGCAGTGTGTGGGACTTGTTCTAGCAGTCCATCTATACTAACCTCCACCAGGTTGCAAATTCAATATAACTTTTTTTTGCATCTAGCTCTGAAAAAATATTTGGGCTTGTTGCAGTGTGTGATACTTGTTCTATTAGTCCATCTATACTAACCTCCACCAGATTGCAAATTCAATATAATTTTTATATGCATCTAGCTCTGAAAAAATATTTGGGCTTGGGCTTGTAGCAGTGTGTGGGACTTGTTCTATTAGTCCATCTATACTAACCTCCACCAGATTGCAAATTCAATATTATTTTTTTCTGCATCTAGTTTTGAAAAAATATTTCACCTTGTAGCAGTGTGTGGGACTTGTTCTATTAGTCCATCTATACAAACCTCCACCAGGTTGCAAATTCAATATAATTTTTTTCAGCATCTAGCTCTGAAAAAATATTTCGGCTTGTAGCAGTGTGTGGGACTTGTTCTATTAGTCCATCTATACTAACCTCCACCAGGTTGCAAATTCAAAATAATTTTTTTTTGTACCTAGCTCTCAAAAAATATTTGGGCTTGTTGTAGTGTTTGATACTTGTTCTATTAGTCCATCTATATTAACCTCCACCAGGTGGCAAATTCAATATAATTTTTATCTGAATCTAGCTCTGAAAAAATATTTGGGCTTGTAGCAGTGTGTGGGACTTGTTCTATTAGTCCATCTATACTAACCTCCACCAGGTTGCAAATTCAAAATAATTTTTTTTTGTACCTAGCTCTCAAAAAATATTTGGGCTTGTTGTAGTGTTTGATACTTGTTCTATTAGTCCATCTATACTAACCTCCACCAGGTTGCAAATTCAGTATAATTTTTATCTGCAACTAGCACTGAAAAAATATTTGGGCTTGGGCTTGTAGCATTGTGTGGGACTTGTTCTATTAGTCCATCTATACTAACCTCTACCAGGTTGCAATTTTAATATAATTTTTTTCTGCATCTAGCTCTGAAAAAATATTTTGGCTTGTAGCAGTGTGTGGGACTTGTTCTATTAGTCCATCTATACTAACCTCTACCTGCTTGCAATTTCAAAATAATTTTTATCTGCATCTAGCTCTGTAAAAATATTTCGTCTTGTAGCAGTGTGTGGGACTTGTTCTATTAGTCCATCTATACTAACCTCTACCAGGTTGCAAATTCAAAATAATTTTTATCTGCATCTAGCTCTGAAAAAATATTTTGGCTTGTAGCAGTGTGTGGGACTTGTTCTATTAGTCCATATATACTAACCTCCACCAGGTTGCAAATTCAATACAATTTTTTTCTGCATCTAGCTCTGAAAAAATATTTCGGCTTGTATCAGTGTGTGGGACTTGTTCTATTAGTTCATCTATTCTAACCTCCACCAGGTTGCAAATTCAAAATAATTTTTATCTGCATCTAACTCTGAAAAAATATTTTGGCTTGTAGCAGTGTGTGGGACTTGTTCTATTAGTCCATCTATACTAACCTCCACCAGGTTGCAAATTCAAAATAATTTTTTTCAGCATCTAGCTCTGAAAAAATATTTCGGCTTGTAGCAGTGTGTGGGACTTGTTCTATTAGTCCATCTATACTAACCTCCACCAGGTTGCAAATTCAATATAACTTTTTTTTGCATCTAGCTCTGAAAAAATATTTGGGCTTGTTGCAGTGTGTGATACTTGTTCTATCAGTCCATCTATACTAACCTCCACCAGATTGCAAATTCAATATAATTTTTGTCTGCATCTAGCTCTGAAAAAATATTTGGGCTTGGGCTTGTAGCAGTGTGTGGGACTTGTTCTATTAGTCCATCTATACTAACCTCCACCAGATTGCAAATTCAATATTATTTTTTTCTGCATCTAGCTTTGAAAAAATATTTCGGCTTGTAGCAGTGTGTGGGACTCGTTCTATTAGTCCATCTATACTAACCTCCACCAGTTTGCAAATTCAAAATAATTTCTAACTGCATCTAACTCTGAAAAAATATTTCGGCTTGTAGCAGTTTGTGGTACTTGTTCTATTAGTCCATTTATACTAACCTCCACCAGGTTTCAAATACAAAATAATTTTTATCTGCATCTAGCTCTGAAAAAATATTTTGGCTTGTAGAAGTGTGTGGGACTTGTTCTATTAGTCCATCTTTACTAATCTCCACCAGGTTGGATATTAAAAATAATTTTTATCTGCATCTGGCTCTTAAAAAATATTTCGGCTTGTAGCAGTGTGTGGGACTTGTTCTATTAGTCCATCTATACTAACCTCCACCAGGTTGCAAATTCAATATAATTTTTTTCGGCATCTAGCTATGAAAAAATATTTCGGCTTGTAGCAATGTGTGGGACTTGTTCTATTAGTCCATCTATACTAACCTCCACCAGGTTGCAAATCAAATATAATTTTTATCTGCAACTAGCACTGAAAAAATATTTGGGCTTGGGCTTGGAGCATTGTGTGGGACTTGTTCTATTAGTCCATCTATACTAACCTCCACCAGGTTGCAATTTTAATATAATTTTTTTCTGCATCTAGCTCTGAAAAAATATTTTGGCTTGTAGCAGTGTGTGGGACTTGTTCTATTAGTCCATCTATACTAACCTCCACCAGGTTGCAAATTCAATATAATTTTTATCTGCAACTAGCACTGAAAAAATATTTGGGCTTGAGCTTGGGCTTGTAGCATTGTGTGGGACTTGTTCTATTAGCCAATCTATACTAACCTCCACCAGGTTGCAATTTTAATATAATTTTTTTCTGTATCTAGCTCTGAGAAAATATTTTGGCTTGTAACAGTGTGTGGGACTTGTTCTATTAGTCCATCTATGCTAACCTCTACCAGGTTGCAAATTTAAAATAATTTTTATCTGCATCTAGCTCTGAAAAAATATTTCGGCTTGTAGGAGTGTGTGGGACTTGTTCTATTAGTCCATCTATACTAACCTCTACCAGGTTGCAAATTCAAAATAATTTTTATCTGCATCTAGCTCTGAAAAAATATTTCGGCTTGTAGCAGTGTGTGGGACTTGTTCTATTAGTCCATCTATACTAACCTCTACCAGGTTGCAAATTCAAATTGATTTTTATCTGGATCTAGCTCTGAAAAAATATTTCGGCTTGTAGCAGTGTGTGGAACTTGTTCTATTAGTCCATCTATACTAACCTCCACCAGATTGCAAATTCAATATAATTTTTTTCTGCATCTAGCTCTGAAAAAATATTTCGGCTTGTAGCAGTGTGTGGGATTCGTTCTATTAGTCCATCTATACTAACCTCCACCAGGTTTCAAATTCAAAATAATTTTTATCTGCATCTAGCCCTGAAAAAATATTTCGGCTTGTAGCAGTGTGTGGGACTTGTTCTTTTAGTCCATCTATACTAACCTCCACCAGGTTGCAAATTCAATATAATTTTTTTCGGCATCTCGCTCTGAAAAAATATTTCGGCTTGTAGCAGTGTGTGGGATTCGTTCTATTAGTCCATCTATACTAACCTCCACCAGGTTTCAAATACAAAATAATTTTTATCTGCATCTAGCCCTGAAAAAATATTTCGGCTTGTAGCAGTGTGTGGGACTTGTTCTTTTAGTCCATCTATACTAACCTCCACCAGGTTGCAAATTCAATATAATTTTTTTCGGCATCTCGCTATGAAAAAATATTTTGGCTTGTAGCAGTGTGTGGGACTTGTTCTATTAGTCCATCTATACTAACCTCCACCAGGTTGCAAATTCAATATAATTTTTATCTGCAACTAGCACTGAAAAAATATTTGGGCTTGGGCTTGTAGCATTGTGTGGGACTTGTTCTGTTAGTCCATCTATACTAACCTCCACCAGGTTGCAATTTTAATATAATTTTTTTCTGCATCTAGCTCTGAAAAAATGTTTTTGCTTGTAGCAGTGTGTGGGACTTGTTCTATTAGTTCATCTATACTAACCTCTACCAGGTTGCAAATTCAAAATAATTTTTATCTGCATCTAGCTCTGAAAAAATATTTCGGCTTGTAGCAGTGTGTGGGACTTGTTCTATTAGTCCATCTATACTAACCTCTACCAGGTTGCAAATTCAAAATAATTTTTATCTGCATCTAGCTCTGAAAAAATATTTCGGCTTGTAGCAGTGTGTGGGACTTGTTCTATTAGTCCATCTATACTAACCTCCACTAGGTTGCAAACTCAATATAATTTTTTTCTGCATCTAGCTCTGAAAAAATATTTCGGCTTGTAGCAGTGTGTGGGACTTGTTCTATTAGTCCATCTATCCTAACCTCCACCAGGTTGCAAATTCAAAATAATTTTTAACTGCATCTAACTCTGAAAAAATATTTTGGCTTGTAGCAGTGTGTGGGACTTGTTCTATTAGACCATCTATACTAACCTCAACCAGATTGCAAATTCAAAATAATTTTGATCTGCATCTAGCTCTGAAAAAATATTTTGGCTTGTAGCAGTGTGTGGGACTTGTTCTATTAGTCCATCTATACTAACCTCCACCAGGTTGCAATTTTAATATAATTTTTTTCTGCATCTAGCTCTGAAAAATATTTCGGCTTGTAGCAGTGTGTGGGACTTGTTCTTTTAGTCCATCTATACTAACCTCCACCAGGTTGCAAATTCAAAATAATTTTTATCTGCATCTAACTCTGAAAAAATATTTTGGCTTGTAGCAGTGTGTGGGACTTGTTCTATTAGTCCATCTACACTAACCTCCAAGTGGCAAATTCAAAATAATTTATATCAGCATCTACCTCTGAACAAATATTTCGCCTTGTAGCAGTGTGCGGGACTTGTTCTATTAGTCCATCTATACAAACCTCCACCAGGTTGCAAATTCAATATAATTTTTTCAGCATCTAGCTCTGAAAAAATATTTCGGCTTGTAGCAGTGTGTGGGACTTGTTCTATTAGTCCATCTATACTAACCTCCACCAGGTTGCAAATTCAAAATAATTTTTTTTTGCAGCTAGCTCTCAAAAAATATTTGGGCTTGTTGTAGTGTTTGATACTTGTTCTATTAGTCCATCTATACTAACCTCCACCAGGTGGCAAATTCAATATAATTTTTATCTGAATCTAGCTCTGAAAAAATATTTGGGCTTGTAGCAGTGTGTGGGACTTGTTCTATTATTCCATCTATACTAACCTCCACCAGTTTGCAATTTCAATATAATTTTTTTCTGCATCTAGCTCTGAAAAAATATTTCGGCTTGTAGCAGTGTTTGGGACTTGTTCTATTAGTCCATCTATACTAACCTCTACCAGGTTGCAAATTCAAAATAATTTTTATCTGCATCTAGCACTGAAAAAATATTTCGGCTTGTAGCAGTGTGTGGGACTTGTTCTATTAGTCCATCTATACTAACCTCCACCAGATTGCAAATTCAATATAATTTGTTTCTGCATCTAGCTCTGAAAAAATATTTCGACTTGTAGCAGTGTGTGGGACTCGTTCTATTAGTCCATCTATACTAACCTCTATCAGGTTGCAAATTCAAAATAATTTCTAACTGCATCTAACTCTGAAAAAATAATTCGGCTTGTAGCAGTGTGTGGTACTTGTTCTATTAGTCCATTTATACTAACCTCCACCAGGTTTCAAATTCAAAATAATTTTTATCTGCATCTAGCTCTGAAAAAATATTTCGGCTTGTAGCAGTTTGTGGGACTTATTCTATTAGTCCATCTATACTAACCTCCACCAGGTTGCAAATTCAATATAATTTTTTTCGGCATCTAGCTATGAAAAAATATTTCGGCTTGTAGCAGTGTGTGGGATTTGTTCTATTAGTCCATCTATACTAACCTCCACCAGGTTGCAATTTTAATATAATTTTTTTCTGCATCTAGCTCTGAAAAAATATTTTGGCTTGTAGCAGTGTGTGGGACTTGTTCTATTAGTCCATCTATACTAACCTCTACCAGGTTGCAAATTCAAAATAATTTTTATCTGCATCTAGCTCTGAAAAAATATTTCGGCTGGTAGCAGTGTGTGGGACTTGTTCTATTAGTCCATCTATACTAACCTCCACCAGATTGCAAATTCAATATAATATTTTTCTGCATCTAGCTCTGAAAAAATATATCGGCTTGTAGCAGTGTGTGGAACTCGTTCTATTAGTCCATCTATACTAACCTCCACCAGGTTGCAAATTCAAATTAATTTCTAACTGCATCTAACTCTGAAAAAATATTTCAGCTTTTAGCAGTGTGTGGTACTTGTTCTATTAGTCCATTTATACTAACCTCCACCAGGTTTAAAATTCAAAAAAATTTTTATCTGCATCTAGCTCTGAAAAAATATTTTTTCTTGTAGCAGTGTGTGGGACTTGTTCTATTAGTCCATTTATACTAACCTCCACCAGGTTTAAAATTCAAAAAAATTTTTATCTGCATCTAGCTCTGAAAAAATATTTTTTCTTGTAGCAGTGTGTGGGACTTGTTCTATTAGTCCATCTATACTAACCTCCACCAGGTTGCAAATTCAATATAATTTTTATCTGCAACTAGCACTGAAAAAATATTTGGGCTTGGGCTTGTAGCATTGTGTGGGACTTGTTCTATTAGTCCATCTATACTAACCTCCACCAGGTTGCAATTTTAATATAATTTTTTTCTGCATCTAGCTCTGAAAAAATATTTTGGCTTGTACCAGTGTGTGGGACTTGTTCTATTAGTCCATCTATACTAACCTCTACCAGGTTGCAATTTCAAAATAATTTTTATCTGCATCTAGCTCTGTAAAAATATTTCGTCTTGTAGCAGTGTGTGGGACTTGTTGTATTAGTCCATCTATACTAACCTCTACCAGGTTGCAAATTCAAAATAATTTTTATCTGCATCTAGCTCTGAAAAAATATTTTGGCTTGTAGCAGTGTGTGGGACTTGTTCTATTAGTCCATATATACTAACCTCCACCAGGTTGCAAATTCAATATAATTTTTTTCTGCATCTAGCTCTGAAAAAATATTTCGGCTTGTAGCAGTGTGTGGGACTTGTTCTATTAGTTCATCTATTCTAACCTCCACCAGGATGCAAATTCAAAATAATTTTTATCTGCATCTAACTCTGAAAAAATATTTTGGCTTGTAGCAGTGTGTGGGACTTGTTCTATTAGTCCATCTATACTAACCTCCACCAGGTTGCAAATTCAAAATAATTTTTATCTGCATCTAGCTCTGAACAAATATTTCGCCTTGTAGCAATGTGTGGGACTTTTTCTAATAGTCCATCTATACAAACCTCCACCAGGTTGCAAATTCAATATAATTTTTTTCTGCATCTAGCTCTGAAAAAATATTTCGGCTTGTAGCAGTGTGTGGGACTTGTTCTATTAGTCCATCTATACTAACCTCCACCAGGTTGCAAATTCAATGTAACTTTTTTTTGCATCTAGCTCTGAAAAAATATTTGGGCTTGTTGCAGTGTGTGATACTTGTTCTATTAGTCCATCTATACTAACCTCCACCAGATTGCAAATTCAATATAATTTTTATCTGCATCTAGCTATGAAAAAATATTTGGGCTTGGGCTTGTAGCAGTGTGTGGGACTTGTTCTATTAGTCCATCTATACTAACCTCCACTAGATTGCAAATTCAATATAATTTTTTTCTGCATCTAGCTTTAAAAAATATTTCGGCTTGTAGCAGTGTGTGGGACTCGTTCTATTAGTCCATCTATACTAACCTCCACCAGGTTGCAAATTCAAAATAATTTCTAACTGCATCTAACTCTGAAAAAATATTTCGGCTTGTAGCAGTGTGTGGTACTTGTTCTATTAGTCCATTTATACTAACCTCCACCAGGTTTCAAATACAAATAATTTTTATCTGCATCTAGCTCTGAAAAAATATTTCGGCTTGTAGAAGTGTGTGGGACTTGTTCTATTAGTCCATCTTTACTAATCTCCACCAGTTTGGAAATTCAAAATAATTTTTATCTGCATCTGGCTCTTAAAAAATATTTCGGCTTGTAGCAGTGTGTGGGGCTTGTTCTATTAGTCCATCTATACTAACCTCCACCATGTTGCAAATTCAATATAATTTTTTTCGGCATCTAGCTATGAAAAAATATTTCGGCTTGTAGCAATGTGTGGGACTTGTTCTATTAGTCCATCTATACTAACCTCCACCAGGTTGCAAATTCAATATAATTTTTATCTGCAACTAGCACTGAAAAAATATTTGGGCTTGGGCTTGTAGCATTGTGTGGGACTTGTTCTATTAGTCCATCTATACTAACCTCCACCAGGTTGCAATTTTAATATAATTTTTTTCTGCATCTAGCTCTGAAAAAATATTTTGGCTTGTAGCAGTGTGTGGGACTTGTTCTCTTAGTCCATCTATACTAACCTCTACCAGGTTGCAAATTCAAAATAATTTTTATCTGCATCTAGCTCTGAAAAATTATTTCGGCTTGTAGCAGTATGTGGGACTTGTTCTATTAGTCCATCTATACTAACCTCTACCAGGTTGCAAATTCAAAATAATTTTTATCTGCATCTAGCTCTGAAAAAATATTTCGTCATGTAGCAGTGTGTGGGACTTGTTCTATTAGTCCATCTATACTAACCTCCACCAGGTTGCATATTCAATATAATTTTTTTCTGCATCTAGCTCTGAAAAAATATTTTGGCTTGTAGCAGTGTGTGGGTCTTGCTTTATTAGTCCATCTATACTAACCTCCACCAAGTTGCAAATTCAAAATAATTTATATCTGCATCTAGCTATGAAAAAATATTTCGGCTTGTAGCAGTGTGTGGGACTTGATCTATTATTCCATCTATACTAACCTCCACCAGCTTGAAAATTCAAAATAATTTTTATCTGCATCTAGCTCTGAAAAAATATTTCGGCTTGTAGCAGTGTGTGGGACTTGTTCTATTAGTCCATCTATACTAACCTCCACCAAGTTGCAAATTCAAAATAATTTTTATCTGCATCTAGCTCTGAAAAAATATTTCGGCTTGTAGCAGTGTGTGGGACTTGTTCTATTAGTCCATCTATACTAACCTCCACCAGGTTGCAAATTCAATATAATTTTTATCTGAATCTAGCTCTGAAAAAATATTTGGGCTTTGGCTTGTAGCAGTGTGTGGGACTTGTTCTATTAGTCCATCTATACTAACCTCCACCAGGTTGCAAATTCAAAATAATTTTTATCTGCATCTAGCTCTGAAAAAGCATTTCGGCGTGTAGCAGTGTGTGGGACTTGTTCTATTAGTCCATCTATACTAACCTCCACCAGGTTGCAAATTCAATATATTTTTTACCTGCAACTATCTTTGAAAAAATATTTGGGCTTGGGCTTGTAGCATTGTTTGGGACTTGTTCTATTAGTCCATCTATACTAACCTCTACCAGGTTGCAAATTCAAAATACTTTTTATCTGCATCTAGCTCTGAAAAAATATTTTGGCTTGTAGTAGTGTGTGGGACTTATTCTATTAGTCCATCCATACTAACCTCCACCAGCTTGCAAATTCAAAAAAATTTTTTTCTGCATCTAGCTCTGAAAAAATATTTGGGCTTGGGCTTGAAGCAGTGTGTGGGACTTGTTCTATTAGTCCATCTATACTAACCTCCACCAGGTTGCAAATTCAATATATTTTTTTTCTACATCTAGCTCTGAAAAAATATTTCGGCTTGTAGCAGTGTGTGGGACTTGTTCTATTAGTCCATCTATACTAACCTCCACCAGGTTGCAAATTCAGTATAATTTTTTTCTGCATCTAGCTCTGAAAAAATATTTCAGCTTGTAGCAGTGTGTAGGACTTGTTCTATTAGTGTTTGTATACTAACCTCCACCAGCTTGCAAATATAAAATTATTTTTATCTGCATCTAGCTCTGAAAAAATATTTCAGCTTGTAGCAGTGTTTGTGTCTTGTTCTATTAGTCCATCTATACTAACCTCCACCAGGTTGCAAATTAAAAATAATTTTTATCTGCATCTAGCTCTGAACAAATATTTCGCCTTGTAGCAGTGTGTGGGACTTGTTCTATTAGTCCATCTATACTAACCTCCACCAGGTTGCAAATTCAAAATAATTTTTATCTGCATCTAGGTCTGAAAAAATATTTCGGCTTGTAGCAGTGTGTGGGACTTGTTCTATTAGTCCATCTATACTAACCTCCACCAAGTTGGAAATTCAAAATAATTTTTATCTGCATCTAGCTCTGAAAAAATATTTCGGCTTGTAGCAGTGTGTGGGACTTGTTCTATTAGTCCATTTATACAAACCTCCACCAGGTTGCAAATTCAAAATAATTTTTATCTGCATCTAGCTCTGAAAAAATATTTTAGCTTGCAGCAGTGTGTGGGACTTGTTCTATTAGTCCATATATACTAACCTCCACCAGCTTGCAAATTTAAAATAATTTTTATCTGCATCTATCTCTGAAAAAATATTTGGGCTTGGGCTTGTAGCAGTGTGTGGGACTTGTTCTATTAGTCCATCTATACTAACCTCCACCAGGTTGCATATTCAATATAATTTTTTTCTGCATCTAGCTCTGAAAAAATATTTCGGCTTGTAGCAGTGTGTGGGACTTGTTCTATTCGTCCATCTATACTAACCTCCACCAGGTTGCAATTTCAAAATAATTTTTATCTGCATCTAGCTCTGAAAAATTATTTCGGCTTGTAGCAGTGTGTGGGACTTGTTCTATTAGTCCATCTATACTAACCTCCACCAGGTTGCAAATTCAAAATAATTTTTATCTGCATCTAGGTCTGAAAAAATATTTCGGCTTGTAGCAGTGTGTGGGACTTGTTCTATTAGTCCATCTATACAAATCTCCACCAGGTTGCAAATTCAATATAATTTTTTTCTGCATCTAGCTCTGAAAAAATATTTCGGCTTGTAGCATTGTGTCGGCTTGTTCTGTTATTCCATCTATACTAACTTCCACCAAGTTGGAAATTCAAAATAATTTTTATCTGCATCTAGCTCTGAAAAAATATTTCGGCTTGTAGCAGTGTGTGGGACTTGTTCTATTAGTCCATCTATACTAACCTCCACCAGGTTGCAAATTCAAAATAATTTTTATCTGCATCTAGCTCTGAAAAAATATTTGGGCTTGGGCTTGTAGCAGTGTGTGGGACTTGTTCTATTAGTCCATCTATACGAACCTCCACCAGGTTGCATATTCAATATAATTTTTTTCTGCATCTAGCTCTGAAAAAATATTTCGGCTTGTAGCAGTGTGTGGGACTTGTTCTATTCGTCCATCTATACTAACCTCCACCAGGTTGCAAATTCAAAATAATTTTTATCTGCATCTAGCTCTGAAAAATTATTTCGGCTTGTAGCAGGGTGTGGGACTTGTTCTATTAGTCCATCTATACTAACCTCTACCAGGTTGCAATTTCAAAATATTTTTTATCTGCATCTAGCTCTGAAAAAATATTTCGGCATGTAGCAGTGTGTGGGACTTGTTCTATTAGTCCATCTATACTAACCTCCACCAGGTTGCATATTCAATATAATTTTTTTCTGCATCTAGCTCTGAAAAAAGATTTTGGCTTGTAGCAGTGTGTGGGTCTTGCTCTATTAGTCCATCTATGCTAACCTCCACCAGGTTGCAAATTCAAAATAATTTATATCTGCATCTAGCTATAAAAAAATATTTCGGCTTGTTGCAGTGTGTGGGACTTGTTCTATTATTCCATCTATACTAACCTCCACCAGCTTGAAAATTCAAAATAATTTTTATCTGCATCTAGCTCTGAAAAAATATTTTGGCTTGTAGCAGTGTGTGGGACTTGTTCTATTAGTCCACCTATACTAACCTCCACCAGGTTGCATATTCAATATAATTTTTTTCTGCATCTAGCTCTGAAAAAATATTTCGGCTTGTAGCAGTGTGTGGGACTTGTTCTTTTAGTCCATCTATACTAACCTCCACCAAGTTGCAAATTCAAAATAATTTTTATCTGCATTTAGCTCTGAAAAAATATTTCGGCTTGTAGCAATGTGTGGGACTTGTTCTATTAGTCCATCTATACTAACCTCCACCAGGTTGCAAATTCAATATAATTTTTATCTGAATCTAGCTCTGAAAAAATATTTGGGCTTTGGCTTGTAGCAGTGTGTGGGACTTGTTCTATTAGTCCATCTATACTAACCTCCACCAGGTTGCAATTTCAATATAATTTTTTTCTGCATCTAGCTATGAAAAAATATTTCGGCTTGTAGCAGTGTTTGGGACTTGTTCTATTAGTCCATCTATACTAACCTCCACCAGCTTGCAAATTCAAAATCATTTTTATCTGCATCTAGCTCTGAAAAAATATTTCGGCTTGTAGCAGTGTGTGGGACTTGTTCTATTAGTCCATCTATACTAACCTCCACCAGGTTGCAAATTCAAAATAATTTTTATCTGCATCTAGCTCTGAAAAAACATTTCGGAGTGTAGCAGTGTGTGGGACTTGTTCTATTAGTCCATCTATACTAACCTCCACCAGGTTGCAAATTCAATATATTTTTTACCTGCAACTAGCTCTGAAAAAATATTTGGGCTTCGGCTTGTAGCAGTGTGTGGGACTTGTTCTATTAGTCCATCTATACTAACCTCCACCAGGTTGCAAATTGAATATATTTTTTTTCTGCATCTAGCTCTGAAAAAATATTTCGGCTTGTAGCAGTGTGTAGGACTTGTTCTATTAGTGTTTGTATACTAACCTCCACCAGCTTGCAAATATAAAATTATTTTTATCTGCATCTATCTCTGAAAAAATATTTCGGCTTGTAGCAGTGTTTGTGTCTTGTTCTATTAGTCCATCTATACTAACCTCCACCAGGTTGCAAATTCAAAATAATTTTTATCTGCATCTAGCTCTGAACAAATTATTCGCCTTGTAGCAGTGTGTGGAACTTGTTCTATTAGTCCATCTATACTAACCTCGACGAGGTTGCAAATTCAAAATAATTTTTATCTGCATCTAGCTCTGAACAAATATTTCGCCTTGTAGCAGTGTGTGGGACTTGTTCTATTAGTCCATCTATACTAACCTCCACCAGGTTGCAAATTCAAAATAATTTTTATCTGCATCTAGCTCTGAAAAAATATTTCGGCTTGTAGCAGTGTGTGGGACTTGTTCTATTAGTCCATCTATACAAATCTCCACCAGGTTGCAAATTCAATATAATTTTTTTCTGCATCTAGCTCTGAAAAAATATTTCGGCTTGTAGCAGTGTGTGGGCTTGTTCTATTATTCCATCTATACTAACCTCCACCAAGTTGGAAATTCAAAATAATTTTTATCTGCATCTAGCTCTGAAAAAATATTTCGGCTTGTAGCAGTGTGTGGGACTTGTTCTATTAGTCCATCTATACTAACCTCCACCAGGTTGCAAATTCAAAATAATTTTTATCTGCATCTAGCTCTGAAAAAATATTTTAGCTTGTAGCTGTTAGAACCTTGCTGTTAGGTTTTTTTTCCTTTGCTGGTCACATGACCTTGTTGGCCTATTTAGTCCTGCTCCGCCCTTCTGGCTTTGCTGGACTTCATTGTATAACTACTTTCTAGCTAGCCTGTGCTCTGTATCTAACTCTGTTAGTTTGCTTGGTCTACGGACCTCTATGTTCTATCTACTTTGTTTGTTCGTCTGTCTGCTACTATTTCTGTTAGGAGGTGTCCCATATTCCTCCCAGTCCTTAGTACTTGTAGGGATTCCCTCCCCACATCTATAGGTCTTCGTACAGACTAGATTAGGACTTTAGCAGGTCTGATCGCAGGATCAGGTTCCCTGTTACATCGTAGGGATTCAGCTGAGTCTCATAGTAGGGACAGATCTCCTCTCTTTCCTTAGCTTCGGTAGCAGAACATAACAGTAAGTCCAGCCAGCAAATTCTCTAAGGAAAGATTTTTCTGTTCCATCATGGTGTCGGTTCAGGATTTAGCTCATCGCCTGCAGGGACTCTCTCTGGAGGTGGCCGAGCTCCGTCAGCACGTGAGTAACTGTCCTGGAGCACATTTCTTGGAGCCTAAGGTATGTTTGCCGGATTTATTTTTTGGTGAACACCGAGAATTTTTTTCATTTAAAAATGCTTGCTTATTGTATTTTCGTTTGAGACCTAAGTCCTCTGGGGATGAATCCCAGCGCGTAGGGTTCATAATGTCACTTTTGCGCAAAGAGCCTCAGGAGTGGGCCTTTTCTTTGCAACCTAGTGATACATGCTTCAGATCAGTGGATAGTTTTTTTTCTGCTTTGGGACTATTATATGATGATCCTGACCGTGTCGCATCAGCTGAGACTGAGTTGAGACGTCTAAAACAAGGATCGGGTAATGTGGAAAAATATTGTACACATTTTCGTCGTTGGTCCACTCAAACAGGGTGGAACGATTCTGCTCTGAAAAGTCTATTTCTTGCTGGGCTCAGTGAAAGGATTAAAGACCTGCTAATTGCTTATCCTACACCTGAAGATTTGCAACAGGCTATGCAATTAGCTATACGGGTGGATAGAAGACTGCGTGCTAGGGTTAATGAGAGCAAATCCTCTGCTATGTCAGTTTCTGGTTATGATAATGTGTGTACTAACAGTGGTGAACCGATGGAGATTGGATCGGTGGCACCTCGCTCTCAAGAAAAAGACCGTCGTTTTTCGCAAGGCTTGTGTTTCTACTGCGGAAAATCTGGTCATTTGATTAAAGGCTGTGAGCTTCGTATGAAGAAAGAAAAAAAAATGGTCAGTCACGCCCGTATTGCCTGTTTAAATTCCAAGGGTATATTTTTAGCTGCTTCCACGATTGCTCAGGAAAAATTAATGGAATTTCGGGTGTTTGTTGATTGCGGGTCTACACTGAATGTAATTGATGGGGGATTCGTGGAAAAACTCAATTTAAAACCTGAACCTTTGTCATCCCCCATTGCTGTGGTTTCTGTGGATGGCTCCCCTTTGAAGAATATTACTCTCAAGGTCAGTGAATTTCCTCTCACTATTAATGGTGTTCACCATGAGAAATTGGATTTGGTAGTGTTGAATAACTTGCCTTCTCCAGTAATATTGGGTTTGCCCTGGTTAAAATTTCACAATCCTGTACTGGATTGGTCTACCAGTGAAATTAAATACTGGAGCTATAAATGTTATGACAAGTGTTGTAACGGGCGTATTGCAGCTTTGGATAGGGGAGAATTGCCTGTTCCTATTCAGGATTTTTGGAGAGTTTTTTCTGAGAAGGAATCGCAGGTTTTGCCTCCCCATAGAGACTATGATTGTTCTATTGAATTTGTCCCTGGAGCGACTCTTCCTAAGAGTCGTTTATTTAACCTTACTATTCCTGAGAGGAAGGCTTTGGAGGAATACATACAGACAAGCTTGGCCGCCGGTCACATTAGGCCCTCTAAGTCTCCTGTGGCGGTTGGATTTTTTTTTGTAAAAAAAAAGGACGGCGGTTTACGTCCTTGTCTGGATTTTCGTGAGATTAACAAAATTACGGTACGCAATCCTTACCCACTGCCATTGATTCCTGATCTGTTTAACCAGTTATTGGGGGCCAAGTGGTTCTCTAAAATTGACCTTAAGGGGGCATACAATCTGTTGCGCATGAAGGAGGGTGATGAATGGAAGACTGCTTTTGACACTCCTGTGGGTCATTTTGAGAATCTGGTTATGCCTTTTGGTCTTACTAATGCTCCTGCATTTTTTCAGAATCTGATTAATGACATCCTTAGACCTTTGATCGGTAAAAATGTGGTTGTGTATTTGGATGACATTTTGATTTATTCGCCAGATCTGGAGTCTCATTGGCGGAGCGTGCGTGAGGTATTACAGTTATTAATGGACAATTCGCTTTTTGCTAAGCTGGAGAAATGTGAGTTCGCTGTACAGAGAATTAGTTTTTTGGGCTACATTATCTCCAGCAAAGGTTTTGAGATGGATCCGGTTAAGGTTCAGGCTGTGCAGGAATGGCCTAGGCCTATTGGTTTGAAATCGATACAGAGGTTTTTGGGTTTCGCCAATTACTATAGAAAGTTCATAAAAAATTTTTCTAGTATTGTCAAACCTCTGACTGATCTCACCAGGAAAGGTGCTGATGCGGTTCAGTGGTCTTCTGAGGCCATTGAAGCTTTTGTGTATCTCAAGGAGAGGTTCACCTCTGCTCCCATCCTTATGCAGCCTGATGTTACTAGGCCGTTTTTGGTTGAGGTTGATGCTTCCTCTGTGGGGGTTGGCGCAGTATTGTCTCAGGATAACGGGGATGGATTACATCCCTGTGCCTTTTTTTCAAAAAAATTTTCGGAGACTGAATTGAATTACGATATTGGTAATCGGGAATTATTGGCTATTAAACTCGCATTTGAACACTGGCGCCACTTCTTGGAAGGTGCGGAATTTCCCGTTCAGGTTCTTACGGATCATAAAAATCTGATATATCTTGATGCTGCCAAGCGCCTGAATGCCCGTCAGGCTAGGTGGGCACTGTTTTTCTCGCGGTTTAATTTCTCCGTTACTTACATCCCTGGTACTAAGAATGTTAAGGCGGATGCCTTGTCTCGCAGTTTTTCTCCCATAGTCGGTGCTGAGAAAGAGGAAAACATTTTACAAGAAGGTGTTGTGATAGCTGCTTTACACTCCGTTTTGGAAGATGAGATTCTTAAAGCTCAGGAGAATGCCCCATCTAACACTCCTCATGGGAGGTTGTTTGTGCCTGAGACCTTTAGGAGAGATTTGTTTGTTGAGTGTCACGAATCTCGGTTGGCAGGTCATCCCGGAATCTCTGAGACCAAGAGACTGGTAGGTCGCAGTTTTTGGTGGCCTGGATGGCAGAAGGAAGTCATTAAGTGGGTGCGCCAATGTACTATATGTGCTAGATCTAAGTCCTCACATACTCCTGCTGCGGGGTTGCTTTGTCCTTTGGAGGTCCCCAGTGCTCCTTGGACACATTTGGCTATGGACTTTATAACTGACCTTCCCCCCTCTGAGGGTTTTACTGTCATCTGGGTGGTCGTGGACCGTTTTAGCAAGATGTGTCACTTGGTTCCCTTCGTCAAACTGCCCTGCGCTAAAACTCTCGCTAAGGCCTTTGTCAAGGAAATTGTCAGACTTCATGGCGTTCCTACTGACATTGTTTCTGATAGGGGTCCTCAGTTCGTGGCTCGTTTTTGGCGTGCCTTTTGTGACAGGTTGGGAATTCATTTGTCGTTTTCGTCCGGATATCATCCTGAATCTAATGGCCAGACAGAAAGGAAAAACCAGGATGTTGAGCAGTTCTTGCGTTGTTTTGTGGCAGACAATCAAGAGGGGTGGTCTGAGTTTCTGCCACTTGCCGAATTTGCTCTGAACAATCATACATCTTCTTCTGCTGGTTGTTCGCCTTTTTTTTGTTGTTCTGGGAGACATCCGTCGTTTGGGTCGTTCTCCAAGTTGGGATCTGCCGTGCCTGAGGAGGAGAATTTTTCCGGTGATTTGGAAAGAGTTTGGACGGATGTGCGTGGTAATCTTCAGGAGGCCAACAGAAAATCTAAAGACTACTTTGATAGGAAACGACAGGAGGTTTTGTTCGCTGTTGGTGACATGGTTTGGTTGTCCTCTAGGAATCTGCGGTTGAGGATTCCTTCTAAGAAATTGGGTCCCAAGTTTGTAGGGCCCTTTAAGGTGCTTCAGGTTGTCAACCAATCTGCTGTTAGGTTGGAGGTTCCTACCTCCTGGACAATTAATCCGGTCTTTCATGTCTCTCTGTTAAAAAAAGCTGTTGTGTCGGATGGTGACGCCTCTGCCTCTGTTCCTCTGGTGGTGGAGGATGGGGAATATGAAATTTCTCGTATCCTTGACTCTAGACGGTATAGAGGTAGTTTGCAGTATCTTGTGGCCTGGAAAGGTTTCGGACCCGAGGATAACTCTTGGGTGAGGTCAGATGATGTTTCCGCGTCCAGACTTATCAGAGCGTTTCACAGGAGATTTCCTGATAAGCCTGGTCCTAGGGGATCCGGAGGATCCTCTTAGAAGGGGGGGTACTGTTAGAACCTTGCTGTTAGGTTTTTTTTCCTTTGCTGGTCACATGACCTTGTTGGCCTATTTAGTCCTGCTCCGCCCTTCTGGCTTTGCTGGACTTCATTGTATAACTACTTTCTAGCTAGCCTGTGCTCTGTATCTAACTCTGTTAGTTTGCTTGGTCTACGGACCTCTATGTTCTATCTATTTTGTTTGTTCGTCTGTCTGCTACTATTTCTGTTAGGAGGTGTCCCATATTCCTCCCAGTCCTTAGTACTTGTAGGGATTCCCTCCCCACATCTATAGGTCTTCGTACAGACTAGATTAGGACTTTAGCAGGTCTGATCGCAGGATCAGGTTCCCTGTTACATCGTAGGGATTCAGCTGAGTCTCATAGTAGGGACATATCTCCTCTCTTTCCTTAGCTTCGGTAGCAGAACATAACAGTAGCAGTGTGTGGGACTTGTTCTATTAGTCCATCTATACTAACCTCCACCAGCTTGCAAATTCAAAATAATTTTTATCTGCATCTATCTCTGAAAAAATATTTGGGCTTGGGCTTGTAGCAGTGTGTGGGACTGGTTCTATTAGTCCATCTATACTAACCTCCACCAGGTTGCATATTCAATATAATTTTTATCTGCATCTAGCTCTGAAAAAATATTTCGGCTTTTAGCAGTGTGTGGGTCTTGTTCTATTCGTACATCTATACTAACCTCCACCAGGTTGCAAATTCAAAATAATTTTTATCTGCATCTAGCTCTGAAAAAATATTTCGGCTTGTAGCAGTGTGTGGGACTTGTTCTATTAGTCCATCTATACTAACCTCCACCAGGTTGCAAATTCAATATAATTTTTTTCTGCATCTAGCTCTGAAAAAATATTTCAGCTTGTAGCAGTGTGTAGGACTTGTTCTATTAGTCCATCTATACTAACCTCCACCAGCTTGCAAATTCAAAATTATTTTTAACTGCATCTAGCTCTGAAAAAATATTTTGGCTTGCAGCAGTGTATGGGTCTTGTTCTATTAGTCCATCTATACTAACCTCCACCAGGTTGCAAATTCAAAATAATTTTTATCTGCATCTAGCTCTGAACAAATATTTCGCCTTGTAGCAGTGTGTGGGACTTGTTCTATTAGTCCATCTATACTAACCTCCACCAGGTTGCAAATTCAAAATAATTTTTATCTGCATCTAGGTCTGAAAAAATAATTCGACTTGTAGCAGTGTGTGGGACTTGTTCTATTAGGCCATCTATACAAACCTCCACCAGGTTGCAAATTCAATATAATTTTTTTCTGCATCTACCTCTGAAAAAATATTTCGGCTTATAGCAGTGTGTGGGGCTTGTTCTATTATTCCATCTATACTAACCTCCACCAAGTTGTAAATTCAAAATAATTTTTATCTGCATCTAGCTCTGAAAAAATATTTTGGCTTGTAGCAGTGTGTGGGACTTGTTCTATTAGTCCATCTATACTAACCTCCACCAGGTTGCAAATTCAAAATAACTTTTATCTGCATCTAGCTCTGAAAAAATATTTTGGCTTGTAGCAGTGTGTGGGACTTGTTCTATTAGTCCATCTATACTAACCTCCACCAGCTTGCAAATTCAAAATAATTTTTATCTGCATCTAGCTCTGAAAAAATATTTGGGCTTGGGCTTGTAGCAGTGTGTGGGACTTGTACTATTAGTCCATCTATACTAACCTCCACCAGGTTGCAAATTCAATATAATTTTTTTCTTCATCTAGCTCTGAAAAAATATTTCAGCTTGTAGCAGTGTGTAGGAATTGTTCTATTAGTCCATCTATACTAACCTCCACCAGCTTGCAAATTTAAAATTATTTTAATCTGCATCTAGCTCTGAAAAAATATTTCAGCTTGTAGCAGTGTGTGGTTCTTGTTCTATTATTCCATCTATACTAACCTCCACCAGGTTGCAAATTCAAAATAATTTTTATCTGCATCTAGCTCTGAACAAATATTTCGCCTTGTAGCAGTGTGTGGGACTTGTTCTATTAGTGCATCTATACTAACCTCCACCAGGTTGCAAATTCCAAATTATTTTTATCTGCATCTAGCTCTGAAAAATTATTTTGGCTTGCAGCAGTGTATGGGTCTTGTTGTATTAGTCCATCTATACTAACCTCCACCAGGTTGCAAATTCAAAATATTTTTTATCTGCATCTAGCTCTGAACAAATATTTCGCCTTGTATCAGTGTGTGGGACTTGTTCTATTAGTCCATCTATACTAACCTCCACCAGGTTGCAAATTCAAAATAATTTTTATCTGCATCTAGCTCTGAAAAAATATTTTGGTTTGTAGCAGTGTGTGGGACTTGTTCTATTAGTCCATCTATACTAACCTCCACCAGCTTGCAAATTCAAAATAATTTTTATTTGCATCTAGCTCTGAAAAAATATTTGAGCTTGGGCTTGTAGCAGTGTGTGGGACTTGTTCTATTAGTCCATCTATACTAACCTCCACCAGGTTGCAAATTCAAAATTAATTTTATCTGCATCTAGCTCTGAAAAAATATTTCAGCTTGTAGCAGTGTGTAGGACTTGTTCTATTAGTCCATCTATACTAAACTCCACCAGCTTGCAAATTCAAAATTATTTTTATCTGCATCTAGCTATGAAAAAATATTTCAGCTTGTAGCAGTGTGTGGGTCTTGTTCTATTAGTCTATCTATACTAACCTCCACCAGGTTGCAAATTCAAAATAATTTTTATCTGCATCTAGCTCTGAACAAATATTTCGCCTTGTAACAGTGTGTGGGACATGTTCTATTAGTCCATCTATAATAACCTCCACCAGGTTGCAAATTCAAAATAATTTTTATCTGCATCTAGCTCTGAAAAAATATTTCGGCTTGTAGCAGTGTGTGGGACTTGTTCTATTTGTCCATCTATACTAACCTCCACCAGGTTGCAAATTCAATATAATTTTTTTCTGCATCTAGCTCTGAAAAAATATTTCGGCTTATAGCAGTGTGTGGGGCTTGTTCTATTATTCCATCTATACTAACCTCCACCAAGTTGGAAATTCAAAATAATTTTTATCTGCATCTAGCTCTGAAAAAATATTTCGGCTTGTAGCAGTGTGTGGGACTTGTTCTATTAGTCCATCTATACTAACCTCCACCAGGTTGCAAATTCAAAATAATTTTTATCTGCATCTAGCTCTGAAAAAATATTTTGGCTTGTAGCAGTGTGTGGGACTTGTTCTATTAGTCCATCTATACTAACCTCCACCAGCTTGCAAATTCAAAACAATTTTTATCTGCATCTAGCTCTGAAAAAATATTATGGCTTGGGCTTGTAGCAGTGTGTGGGACTTGTTCTATTAGTCCATCTATACTAACCTCCACCAGGTTGCAAATTCAATATAATTTTTTTCTGCATCTAGCTCTGAAAAAATATTTCAGCTTGTAGCAGTGTGTAGGACTTGTTCTATTAGTCCATCTATACTAACCTCCACCAGCTTGCAAATTCAAAATTATTTTTATCTGCATCTAGCTCTGAAAAAATATTTCAGCTTGTAGCAGTGTGTGGGTCTTGTTCTATTAGTCCATCTATACTAACCTCCACCAGGTTGCAAATTCAAAATAATTTTTATCTGCATCTAGCTCTGAAAAAATATTTCAGCTTGTAGCAGTGTGTAGGACTTGTTCTATTAGTCCATCTATACTAAACTCCACCAGCTTGCAAATTCAAAATTATTTTTATCTGCATCTAGCTATGAAAAAATATTTCAGCTTGTAGCAGTGTGTGGGTCTTGTTCTATTAGTCTATCTATACTAACCTCCACCAGGTTGCAAATTCAAAATAATTTTTATCTGCATCTAGCTCTGAACAAATATTTCGCCTTGTAACAGTGTGTGGGACATGTTCTATTAGTCCATCTATAATAACCTCCACCAGGTTGCAAATTCAAAATAATTTTTATCTGCATCTAGCTCTGAAAAAATATTTCGGCTTGTAGCAGTGTGTGGGACTTGTTCTATTTGTCCATCTATACTAACCTCCACCAGGTTGCAAATTCAATATAATTTTTTTCTGCATCTAGCTCTGAAAAAATATTTCGGCTTATAGCAGTGTGTGGGGCTTGTTCTATTATTCCATCTATACTAACCTCCACCAAGTTGGAAATTCAAAATAATTTTTATCTGCATCTAGCTCTGAAAAAATATTTCGGCTTGTAGCAGTGTGTGGGACTTGTTCTATTAGTCCATCTATACTAACCTCCACCAGGTTGCAAATTCAAAATAATTTTTATCTGCATCTAGCTCTGAAAAAATATTTTGGCTTGTAGCAGTGTGTGGGACTTGTTCTATTAGTCCATCTATACTAACCTCCACCAGCTTGCAAATTCAAAACAATTTTTATCTGCATCTAGCTCTGAAAAAATATTATGGCTTGGGCTTGTAGCAGTGTGTGGGACTTGTTCTATTAGTCCATCTATACTAACCTCCACCAGGTTGCAAATTCAATATAATTTTTTTCTGCATCTAGCTCTGAAAAAATATTTCAGCTTGTAGCAGTGTGTAGGACTTGTTCTATTAGTCCATCTATACTAACCTCCACCAGCTTGCAAATTCAAAATTATTTTTATCTGCCTCTAGCTCTGAAAAAATATTTCAGCTTGTAGCAGTGTGTGGGTCTTGTTCTATTAGTCCATCTATACTAACCTCCACCAGGTTGCAAATTCAAAATAATTTTTATCTGCATCTAGCTCTGAAAAAATATTTCGGCTTGTAGCAGTGTGTGGGACTTGTTCTATTAGTCCATCTATAATAACCTCCACCAGGTTGCAAATTCAAAATAATTTTTATCTGCATCTAGCTCTGAAAAAATATTTCGGCTTGTAGCAGTGTGTGGGACTTGTTCTATTATTCCATCTATACTAACCTCCACCAGGTTGCAAATTCAATATAATTTTTTTCTGCATCTAGCTCTGAAAAAATATTTCAGCTTGTAGCAGTGTGTAGGACTTGTTCTATTAGTCCATCTATACTAACCTCCACCAGCTTGCAAATTCAAAATTATTTTTATCTGCATCTAGCTGTGAAAAAATATTTTGGCTTGCAGCAGTGTATGGGTCTTGTTCTATTTGTCCATCTATACTAACCTCCACCAGGTTGCAAATTCAAAATAATTTTTATCTGCATCTAGCTCTGAACAAATATTTCGCCTTGTAGCAGTGTGTGGGACTTGTTCTATTAGTCCATCTTTACTAACCTCCACCAGGTTGCAAATTCAAAATAATTTTTATCTGCATCTAGGTTTGAAAAAATATTTCGCCTTGTAGCAGTTTGTGGGACTTGTTCTATTAGTCCATCTATACTAACCTCCACCAGGTTGCAAATTCAATATAATTTTTTTCTGCATCTAGCTCTGAAAAAATATTTCGGCTTATAGCAGTGTGTGGGGCTTGTTCTATTATTCCATCTATACTAACCTCCACCAAGTTGGAAATTCAAAATAATTTTTATCTGCATCTAGCTCTGAAAAAATATTTCGGCTTGTAGCAGTGTGTGGGACTTGTTCTATTAGTCCATCTATACTAACCTCCACCAGGTTGCAAATTCAATATAATTTTTTTCTGCATCTAGCTCTGAAAAAATATTTCGGCTTGTAGCAGTGTGTGGGACTTGTTCTATTAGTCCATCTATCATAACCTCCACCAGGTTGCAAATTCAAATTAATTTTTATCTGCATCTAGCTCTGAAAAAATATTTCGGCTTGTAGCAGTGTGTGGGACTTGTTCTATTATTCCATCTATACTAACCTCCACCAGGTTGCAAATTCAATATAATTTTTTTCTGCATCTAGCTCTGAAAAAATATTTCAGCTTGTAGCAGTGTGTAGGACTTGTTCTATTAGTCCATCTATACTAACCTCCACCAGCTTGCAAATTCAAAATTATTTTATCTGCATCTAGCTCTGAAAAAATATTTTGGCTTGCAGCAGTGTATGGGTCTTGTTCTATTAGTCCATCTATACTAACCTCCACCAGGTTGCAAATTCAAAATAATTTTTATATGCATCTAGCTCTGAACAAATATTTCACCTTGTAGCAGTGTGTGGGACTTGTTCTATTTGTCCATCTATACTAACCTCCACCAGGTTGCAAATTCAATATAATTTTTTTCTGCATCTAGCTCTGAAAAAATATTTCGGCTTGTAGCAGTGTGTTGGACTTGTTCTATTATTCCATCTATACTAACCTCCACCATGTTGCAAATTCAATATAATTTTTTTCTGCATCTAGCTCTGAAAAAATATTTCAGCTTGTAGCAGTGTGTAGGACTTGTTCTATTAGTCCATCTATACTAACCTCCACCAGCTTGCAAATTCAAAATTATTTTTATCTGCATCTAGCTCTGAAAAAATATTTTGGCTTGCAGCAGTGTATGGGTCTTGTTCTATTAGTCCATCTATACTAACCTCCACCAGGTTGCAAATTCAAAATAATTTTTATCTGCATCTAGCTCTGAACAAATATTTCGCCTTGTAGCAGTGTGTGGGACTTGTTCTATTAGTCCATCTATACTAACCTCCACCAGGTTGCAAATTCAAAATAATTTTTATCTGTATCTAGGTCTGAAAAAATATTTCGACTTGTAGCAGTGTGTGGGACTTGTTCTATTAGTCCATCTATACAAACCTCCACCAGGTTGCAAATTCAATATAATTTTTTTCTGCATCTAGCTCTGAAAAAATATTTCGGCTTATAGCAGTGTGTGGGGCTTGTTCTATTATTCCATCTATACTAACCTCCACCAAGCTGGAAATTCAAAATAATTTTTATCTGCATCTAGCTCTGAAAAAATATTTCAGCTTGTAGCAGTGTGTGGGACTTGTTCTATTAGTCCATCTAAACTAACCTCCACCAGGTTGCAAATTCAAAATAATTTTTATCTGCATCTAGCTCTGAAAAAATATTTTGGCTTGTAGCAGTGTGTGGGACTTGTTCTATTAGTCCATCTATACTAACCTCCACCAGGTTGCAATTTCAAAATAATTTTTATCTGCATCTAGCTCTGAAAAAATATTTGGGCTTGGGCTTGTAGCAGTGTGTGGGACTTGTTCTATTAGTCCATCTATACTAACCTCCACCAGGTTGCAAATTCAATATAATTTTTTTCTGCATCTAGCTCTGAAAAAATATTTCAGCTTGTAGCAGTGTGTAGGACTTGTTCTATTAGTCCATCTATACTAACCTCCACCAGCTTGCAAATTCAAAATTATTTTTATCTGCATCTAACTCTGAAAAAATATTTTAGCTTTTAGCAGTGTGTGGGTCTTGTTCTATTAGTCCATCTTTACTAACCTCCACCAGGTTGCAAATTCAAAAAAATTTTATCTGCATCTAGCTCTGAACAAATATTTCGCCTTGTAGCAGTGTGTGGGACTTGTTCTATTAGTCCATCTATACTAACCTCCACCAGGTTGCAAATTCAAAATAATTTTTATCTGCATCTAGCTCTGAAAAAATATTTCGGCTTGTAGCAATGTGTGGGAATTGTTCTATTAGTCCATCTATACAAACCTCCACCAGGTTGCAAATGCAAAATAATTTTTATCTGCATCTAGCTCTGAAAAAATATTTCGGCTTGTAGCAGTGTGTGGAACTTGTTCTATTTGTCCATCTATACTAACCTCCACCAGGTTGCAAATTCAATATAATTTTTTTCTGCGTCTAGCTCTGAAAAAATATTTCGGCTTGTAGCAGTGTGTTGGACTTGTTCTATTATTCCATCTATACTAACCTCCACCATGTTGCAAATTCAATATAATTTTTTTCTGCATCTAGCTCTGAAAAAATATTTCAGCTTGTAGCAGTGTGTAGGACTTGTTCTATTAGTCCATCTATACTAACCTCCACCAGCTTGCAAATTCAAAATTATTTTTATCTGCATCTAGCTCTGAAAAAATATTTTGGCTTGCAGCAGTGTATGGGTCTTGTTCTATTAGTCCATCTATACTAACCTCCACCAGGTTGCAAATTCAAAATAATTTTTATCTGCATCTAGCTCTGAACAAATATTTCGCCTTGTAGCAGTGTGTGGGACTTGTTCTATTAGTCCATCTATACTAACCTCCACCAGGTTGCAAATTCAAAATAATTTTTATCTGTATCTAGGTCTGAAAAAATATTTCGACTTGTAGCAGTGTGTGGGACTTGTTCTATTTGTCCATCTATACAAACCTCCACCAGGTTGCAAATTCAATATAATTTTTTTCTGCATCTAGCTCTGAAAAAATATTTCGGCTTATAGCAGTGTATGGGGCTTGTTCTATTATTCCATCTATACTAACCTCCACCAAGCTGGAAATTCAAAATAATTTTTATCTGCATCTAGCTCTGAAAAAATATTTCAACTTGTAGCAGTGTGTGGGACTTGTTCTATTAGTCCATCTATACTAACCTCCACCAGGTTGCAAATTCAAAATAATTTTTATCTGCATCTAGCTCTGAAAAAATATTTTGGCTTGTAGCAGTGTGTGGGACTTGTTCTATTAGTCCATCTATACTAACCTCCACCAGGTTGCAATTTCAAAATAATTTTTATCTGCATCTAGCTCTGAAAAAATATTTGGGCTTGGGCTTGTAGCAGTGTGTGGGACTTGTTCTATTAGTCCATCTATACTAACCTCCACCAGGTTGCAAATTCAATATAATTTTTTTCTGCATCTAGCTCTGAAAAAATATTTCAGCTTGTAGCAGTGTGTAGGACTTGTTCTATTAGTCCATCTATACTAACCTCCACCAGCTTGCAAATTCAAAATTATTTTTATCTGCATCTAACTCTGAAAAAATATTTTAGCTTTTAGCAGTGTGTGGGTCTTGTTCTATTAGTCCATCTTTACTAACCTCCACCAGGTTGCAAATTCAAAAAATTTTTATCTGCATCTAGCTCTGAACAAATATTTCGCCTTGTAGCAGTGTGTGGGACTTGTTCTATTAGTCCATCTATACTAACCTCCACCAGGTTGCAAATTCAAAATAATTTTTATCTGCATCTAGCTCTGAAAAAATATTTCGGCTTGTAGCAATGTGTGGGAATTGTTCTATTAGTCCATCTATACAAACCTCCACCAGGTTGCAAATGCAAAATAATTTTTATCTGCATCTAGCTCTGAAAAAATATTTCGGCTTGTAGCAGTGTGTGGAACTTGTTCTATTTGTCCATCTATACTAACCTCCACCAGGTTGCAAATTCAATATAATTTTTTTCTGCATCTAGCTCTGAAAAAATATTTTGGCTTGTAGCAGTGTGTGGGACTTGTTCTATTATTCCATCTATACCAACCTCCACCAAGTAGGAAATTCAAAATAATTTTTATCTGCATCTAGCTCTGAAAAAATATTTTGGCTTGTAGCAGTGTGTGGGACTTGTTCTATTATTCCATCTATACCAACCTCCACCAAGTAGGAAATTCAATATAATTTTTATTTGAATCAAGCTCTGAAAAAATATTTGGGCTTGGGCTTGTAGCAGTGTGTGGGACTTGTTCTATTAGTCCATCTATACTAACCTCCACCAGGTTGCAATTTCAATATTATTTTTTTCTGCATCTATCTCTGAAAAAATATTTCGGCTTGTAGCAGTGTTTGGGACTTGTTCTATTAGTCCATCTTTACTAACCTCCACCAGGTTGCAAATTCAAAGTAATTTTTATCTGCATCTAGCTCTGAAAAAATATTTCGGCTTGTAGCACTGTGTGGGACTTGTTCTATTAGTCCATCTATACAAACCTCCACCAGGTTGCAAATTCAATATAATTTTTTTCTGCATCTAGGTCTGAAAAAATATTTTGGCTTGTAGCAGTGTGTGGGACTTGTTCTATTTGTCCATCTATACTAACCTCCACCAAGTTGGATATGCAAAATAATTTTTATCTGCATCTAGCTCTGAAAAAATATTTCGGCATGTAGCAGTGTGTGGGACTTGTTCTATTAGTCCATCTATACTAACCTCCACCAGGTTGCATATTCAATATAATTTTTTTCTGCATCTAGCTCTGAAAAAAGATTTTGGCTTGTAGCAGTGTGTGGGTCTTGCTCTATTAGTCCATCTATACTAACCTCCACCAGGTTGCAAATTCAAAATAATTTATATCTGCATCTAGCTATAAAAAAATATTTCGGCTTGTTGCAGTGTGTGGGACTTGTTCTATTATTCCATCTATACTAACCTCCACCAGCTTGAAAATTCAAAATAATTTTTATCTGCATCTAGCTCTGAAAAAATATTTTGGCTTGTAGCAGTGTGTGGGACTTGTTCTATTAGTCCATCTATACTAACCTCCACAAGGTTGCATATTCAATATAATTTTTTTCTGCATCTAGCTCTGAAAAAATATTTCGGCTTGTAGCAGTGTGTGGGACTTGTTCTTTTAGTCCATCTATACTAAACTCCACCAAGTTGCAAATTCAAAATAATTTTTATCTGCATTTAGCCCTGAAAAAATATTTCGGCTTGTAGTAGTGTGTGGGACTTGTTCTATTAGTCCATCTATACTAACCTCCACCAGGTTGCAAATTCAATATAATTTTTATCTGAATCTAGCTCTGAAAAAATATTTGGGCTTTGGCTTGTAGCAGTGTGTGGGACTTGTTCTATTAGTCCATCTATACTAACCTCCACCAGGTTGCAATTTCAATATAACTTTTTTCTGCATCTAGCTATGAAAAAATATTTCGGCTTGTAGCAGTGTTTGGGACTTGTTCTATTAGTCCATCTATACTAACCTCCACGAGCTTGCAAATTCAAAATTATTTTTATATGCATCTAGCTCTGAAAAAATATTTCGGCTTGTAGCAGTGTGTGGGACTTGTTCTATTAGTCCATCTATACTAACCTCCACCAGGTTGCAAATTCAAAATAATTTTTATCTGCATCTAGCTCTGAAAAAACATTTCGAAGTGTAGCAGTGTGTGGGACTTGTTCTATTAGTCCATCTATACTAACCTCCACCAGGTTGCAAATTCAATATATTTTTTACCTGCAACTAGCTCTAAAAAAATATTTGGGCTTGGGCTTGTAGCAGTGTGTGGGACTTGTTCTATTAGTCCATCTATACTAACCTCCACCAGGTTGCAAATTGAATATATTTTTTTTCTGCATCTAGCTCTGAAAAAATATTTCGGCTTGTAGCAGTGTGTGGGACTTGTTCTATTAGTCCATCTATACTAACCTCCACCAGGTTGCAAATTCAGTATAATTTTTTTCTGCATCTAGCTCTGAAAAAATATTTCAGCTTGTAGCAGTGTGTAGGACTTGTTCTATTAGTGCTTGTATACTAACCTCCACCAGCTTGCAAATATAAAATTATTTTTATCTGCATCTAGCTCTGAATAAATATTTCGGCTTGTAGCAGTGTTTGTGTCTTGTTCTATTAGTCCATCTATACTAACCTCCACCAGGTTGCAAATTCAAAATAATTTTTATCTGCATCTAGCTATAAAAAAATATTTCGGCTTGTTGCAGTGTGTGGGACTTGTTCTATTATTCCATCTATACTAACCTCCACCAGCTTGAAAATTCAAAATAATTTTTATCTGCATCTAGCTCTGAAAAAATATTTTGGCTTGTAGCAGTGTGTGGGACTTGTTCTATTAGTCCATCTATACTAACCTCCACAAGGTTGCATATTCAATATAATTTTTTTCTGCATCTAGCTCTGAAAAAATATTTCGGCTTGTAGCAGTGTGTGGGACTTGTTCTTTTAGTCCATCTATACTAAACTCCACCAAGTTGCAAATTCAAAATAATTTTTATCTGCATTTAGCCCTGAAAAAATATTTCGGCTTGTAGCAGTGTGTGGGACTTGTTCTATTAGTCCATCTATACTAACCTCCACCAGGTTGCAAATTCAATATAATTTTTATCTGAATCTAGCTCTGAAAAAATATTTGGGCTTTGGCTTGTAGCAGTGTGTGGGACTTGTTCTATTAGTCCATCTATACTAACCTCCACCAGGTTGCAATTTCAATATAACTTTTTTCTGCATCTAGCTATGAAAAAATATTTCGGCTTGTAGCAGTGTTTGGGACTTGTTCTATTAGTCCATCTATACTAACCTCCACGAGCTTGCAAATTCAAAATTATTTTTATCTGCATCTAGCTCTGAAAAAATATTTCGGCTTGTAGCAGTGTGTGGGACTTGTTCTATTATTCCATCTATACTAACCTCCACCAGGTTGCAAATTCAAAATAATTTTTATCTGCATCTAGCTCTGAAAAAACATTTCGGAGTGTAGCAGTGTGTGGGACTTGTTCTATTAGTCCATCTATACTAACCTCCACCAGGTTGCAAATTCAATATATTTTTTACCTGCAACTAGCTCTGAAAAAATATTTGGGCTTGGGCTTGTAGCAGTGTGTGGGACTTGTTCTATTAGTCCATCTATACTAACCTCCACCAGGTTGCAAATTGAATATATTTTTTTTCTGCATCTAGCTCTGAAAAAATATTTCGGCTTGTAGCAGTGTGTGGGACTTGTTCTATTAGTCCATCTATACTAACCTCCACCAGGTTGCAAATTCAGTATAATTTTTTTCTGCATCTAGCTCTGAAAAAATATTTCAGCTTGTAGCAGTGTGTAGGACTTGTTCTATTAGTGCTTGTATACTAACCTCCACCAGCTTGCAAATATAAAATTATTTTTATCTGCATCTAGCTCTGAATAAATATTTCGGCTTGTAGCAGTGTTTGTGTCTTGTTCTATTAGTCCATCTATACTAACCTCCACCAGGTTGCAAATTCAAAATAATTTTTATCTGCATCTAGCTATAAAAAAATATTTCGGCTTGTTGCAGTGTGTGGGACTTGTTCTATTATTCCATCTATACTAACCTCCACCAGCTTGAAAATTCAAAATAATTTTTATCTGCATCTAGCTCTGAAAAAATATTTTGGCTTGTAGCAGTGTGTGGGACTTGTTCTATTAGTCCATCTATACTAACCTCCACAAGGTTGCATATTCAATATAATTTTTTTCTGCATCTAGCTCTGAAAAAATATTTCGGCTTGTAGCAGTGTGTGGGACTTGTTCTTTTAGTCCATCTATACTAAACTCCACCAAGTTGCAAATTCAAAATAATTTTTATCTGCATTTAGCCCTGAGAAAATATTTCGGCTTGTAGCAGTGTGTGGGACTTGTTCTATTAGTCCATCTATACTAACCTCCACCAGGTTGCAAATTCAATATAATTTTTATCTGAATCTAGCTCTGAAAAAATATTTGGGCTTTGGCTTGTAGCAGTGTGTGGGACTTGTTCTATTAGTCCATCTATACTAACCTCCACCAGGTTGCAATTTCAATATAACTTTTTTCTGCATCTAGCTATGAAAAAATATTTCGGCTTGTAGCAGTGTTTGGGACTTGTTCTATTAGTCCATCTATACTAACCTCCACGAGCTTGCAAATTCAAAATTATTTTTATCTGCATCTAGCTCTGAAAAAATATTTCGGCTTGTAGCAGTGTGTGGGACTTGTTCTATTAGTCCATCTATACTAACCTCCACCAGGTTGCAAATTCAAAATAATTTTTATCTGCATCTAGCTCTGAAAAAACATTTCGGAGTGTAGCAGTGTGTGGGACTTGTTCTATTAGTCCATCTATACTAACCTCCACCAGGTTGCAAATTCAATATATTTTTTACCTGCAACTAGCTCTGAAAAAATATTTGGGCTTGGGCTTGTAGCAGTGTGTGGGACTTGTTCTATTAGTCCATCTATACTAACCTCCACCAGGTTGCAAATTGAATATATTTTTTTTCTGCATCTAGCTCTGAAAAAATATTTCGGCTTGTAGCAGTGTGTGGGACTTGTTCTATTAGTCCATCTATACTAACCTCCACCAGGTTGCAAATTCAGTATAATTTTTTTCTGCATCTAGCTCTGAAAAAATATTTCAGCTTGTAGCAGTGTGTAGGACTTGTTCTATTAGTGCTTGTATACTAACCTCCACCAGCTTGCAAATATAAAATTTTTTTTATCTGCATCTAGCTCTGAATAAATATTTCGGCTTGTAGCAGTGTTTGTGTCTTGTTCTATTAGTCCATCTATACTAACCTCCACCAGGTTGCAAATTCAAAATAATTTTTATCTGCATCTAGCTCTGAACAAATTATTTGCCTTGTAGCAGTGTGTGGAACTTGTTCTATTAGTCCATCTATACTAACCTCCACGAGGTTGCAAATTCAAAATAATTTTTATCTGCATCTAGCTCTGAACAATTATTTCGCCTTGTAGCAGTGTGTGGGACTTGTTCTATTAGTCCATCTATACTAACCTCCACCAGGTTGCAAATTCAAAATAATTTTTATCTGCATCTATGTCTGAAAAAATATTTCGGCTTGTAGCAGTGTGTGGGACTTGTTCTATTAGTTCATCTATACTAACCTCCACCAGGTTGCAAATTCAAAATAATTTTTAACTGCATCTAGCTCTGAAAAAATATTTTAGCTTGTAGCAGTGTGTGGGACTTGTTCTATTAGTCCATCTATACTAACCTCCACCAGCTTGCAAATTCAAAATAATTTTTATCTGCATCTATCTCTGAAAAAATATTTGGGCTTGGGCTTGTAGCAGTGTGTGGGACTTGTTCTATTAGTTCATCTATACTAACCTCCACCAGGTTGCATATTCAATATAATTTTTATCTGCATCTAGCTCTGAAAAAATATTTCGGCTTTTAGCAGTGTGTGGGACTTGTTCTATTCGTACATCTATACTAACCTCCACCAGGTTGCAAATTCAAAATAATTTTTATCTGCATCTAGCTCTGAAAAAATATTTCGGCTTGTAGCAGTGTGTGGGACTTGTTCTATTAGTCCATCTATACTAACCTCCACCAGGTTGCAAATTCAATATAATTTTTTTCTGCATCTAGCTCTGAAAAAATATTTCAGCTTGTAGCAGTGTGTAGGACTTGTTCTATTAGTCCATCTATACTAACCTCCACCAGGTTGCAAATTCAAAATAATTTTTATCTGCATCTAGCTCTGAACAAATATTTCGCCTTGTAGCAGTGTGTGGGACTTGTTCTATTAGTCCATCTATACTAACCTCCACCAGATTGCAAATTCAAAATAATTTTTATCTGCATCTAGGTCTGAAAAAATAATTCGACTTGTAGCAGTGTGTGGGACTTGTTCTATTAGGCCATCTATACAAACCTCCACCAGGTTGCAAATTCAATATAATTTTTTTCTGCATCTACCTCTGAAAAAATATTTCGGCTTATAGCAGTGTGTGGGGCTTGTTCTATTATTCCATCTATACTAACCTCCACCAAGTTGTAAATTCAAAATAATTTTTATCTGCATCTAGCTCTGAAAAAATATTTTGGCTTGTAGCAGTGTGTGGGACTTGTTCTATTAGTCCATCTATACTAACCTCCACCAGGTTGCAAATTCAAAATAATTTTTATCTGCATCTAGCTCTGAACAAATTATTCGCCTTGTAGCAGTGTGTGTAACTTGTTCTATTAGTCCATCTATACTAACCTCCACGAGGTTGCAAATTCAAAATAATTTTTATCTGCATCTAGCTCTGAACAAATATTTCTCCTTGTAGCAGTGTGTGGGACTTGTTCTATTAGTCCATCTATACTAACCTCCACCAGGTTGCAAATTCAAAATAATTTTTATCTGCATCTAGGTCTGAAAAAATATTTCGGCTTGTAGCAGTGTGTGGGACTTGTTCTATTAGTCCATCTATACAAATCTCCACCAGGTTGCAAATTCAATATAATTTTTTTCTGCATCTAGCTCTGAAAAAATATTTCGGCTTGTAGCAGTGTGTGGGCTTGTTCTATTATTCCATCTATACTAACCTCCACCAAGTTGGAAATTCAAAATAATTTTTATCTGCATCTAGCTCTGAAAAAATATTTTGGCTTGTAGCAGTGTGTGGGACTTGTTCTATTAGTCCATCTATACTAACCTCCACCAGCTTGCAAATTCAAAATAATTTTTATCTGCATCTAGCTCTGAAAAAATATTTGGGCTTGGGCTTGTAGCAGTGTGTGGGACTTGTTCTATTAGTCTATCTATACTAACCTCCACCAGGTTGCAAATTCAATATAATTTTTTGCTTCATCTAGCTCTGAAAAAATATTTCAGCTTGTAGCAGTGTGTAGGACTTGTTCTATTAGTCCATCTATACTAACTTCCACCAGCTTGCAAATTTAATATTATTTTAATCTGCATCTAGCTCTGAAAAAATATTTCAGCTTGTAGCAGTGTGTGGTTCTTGTTCTATTAGTCCATCTATGCTAACCTCCACCAGGTTGCAAATTCAAAATAATTTTTATCTGCATCTAGCTCTGAACAAATATTTCGCCTTGTAGCAGTGTGTGGGACTTGTTCTATTAGTCCATCTATACTAACCTCCACCAGGTTGCAAATTCCAAATTATTTTTATCTGCATCTAGCTCTGAAAAAATATTTTGGCTTGCAGCAGTGTATGGGTCTTGTTGTATTAGTCCATCTATACTTACCTCCACCAGGTTGCAAATTCAAAATAATTTTTATCTGCATCTAGCTCTGAACAAATATTTCGCCTTGTAGCAGTGTGTGGGACTTGTTCTATTAGTCCATCTAAACTAACCTCCACCAGGTTGCAAATTCAAAATAATTTTTATCTGCATCTAGCTCTGAACAAATATTTCGACTTGTAGCAGTGTGTGGGACTTGTTCTATTAGTCCATCTATACAAACCTCCACCAGGTTGCAAATTCAATATAATTTTTTTCTGCATCTAGCTCTGAAAAAATATTTCGGCTTATAGCAGTGTGTGGGGCTTGTTCTATTATTCCATCTATACTAACCTCCACCAAGTTGGAAATTCAAAATAATTTTTATCTGCATCTAGCTCTGAAAAAATATTTCGGCTTGTAGCAGTGTGTGGGACTTGTTCTATTAGTTCATCTATACTAACCTCCACCAGGCTGCAAATTCAAAATAATTTTTATTTGCATCTAGCTCTGAAAAAATATTTTGGCTTGTAGCAGTGTGTGGGACTTGTTCTATTAGTCCATCTATACTAACCTCCACCAGCTTGCAAATTCAAAATAATTTTTATTTGCATCTAGCTCTGAAAAAATATTTGGGCTTGGGCTTGTAGCAGTGTGTGGGACTTGTTCTATTAGTCCATCTATACTAACCTCCACCAGGTTGCAAATTCAAAATTATTTTTATCTGCATCTAGCTCTGAAAAAATATTTCAGCTTGTAGCAGTGTGTAGGACTTGTTCTATTAGTCCATCTATACTAAACTCCACCAGCTTGCAAATTCAAAATTATTTTTATCTGCATCTAGCTCTGAAAAAATATTTCAGCTTGTAGCAGTGTGTGGGACTTGTTCTATTTGTCCATCTATACTAACCTCCACCAGGTTGCAAATTCAATATAATTTTTTTCTGCATCTAGCTCTGAAAAAATATTTCGGCTTATAGCAGTGTGTGGGGCTTGTTCTATTATTCCATCTATACTAACCTCCACCAAGATGGAAATTCAAAATAATTTTTATCTGCATCTAGCTCTGAAAAAATATTTCGGCTTGTAGCAGTGTGTGGGACTTGTTCTAGTAGTCCATCTATACTAACCTCCACCAGCTTGCAAATTCAAAATAATTTTTATCTGCATCTAGCTCTGAAAAAATATTTGGGCTTGGGCTTGTAGCAGTGTGTGGGACTTGTTCTATTAGTCCATCTATACTAACCACCACCAGGTTGCAAATTCAAAATTATTTTTATCTGCATCTAGCTCTGAAAAAATATTTGGGCTTGGGCTTGTAGCAGTGTGTGGGACTTGTTCTATTAGTCCATCTATACTAGCCTCCACCAGGTTGCAAATTCAATATAATTTTTTTCTGCATCTAGCTCTGAAAAAATATTTCGGCTTGTAGCAGTGTGTGGGACTTGTTCTATTAGTCCATCTATACTAACCTCCACCAGGTTGCAAATTCAAAATAATTTTTATCTGCATCTAGCTCTGAAAAAATATTTCGGCTTGTAGCAGTGTGTGGGACTTGTTCTATTATTCCATCTATACTAACCTCCACCAGGTTGCAAATTTAATATAATTTTTTTGTGCATCTAGCTCTGAAAAAATATTTCAGCTTGTAGCAGTGTGTAGGACTTGTTCTATTAGTCCATCTATACTAACCTCCACCAGCTTGCAAATTCAAAATTATTTTTATCTGCATCTAGCTCTGAATAAATATTTTGGCTTGCAGCAGTGTATGGGTCTTGTTCTATTAGTCCATCTATACTAACCTCCACCAGGTTGCAAATTCAAAATAATTTTTATCTGCATCTAGCTCTGAACAAATATTTCGCCTTGTAGCAGTGTGTGGGACTTGTTCTATTAGTCCATCTATACTAACCTCCACCAGGTTGCAAATTCAAAATAATTTTTATCTGCATCTAGGTCTGAAAAAATATTTCGACTTGTAGCAGTGTGTGGGACTTGTTCTATTAGTCCATCTATACAAACCTCCACCAGGTTGCAAATTCAATATAATTTTTTTCTGCATCTAGCTCTGAAAAAATATTTCGGCTTATAGCAGTGTGTGGGGCTTGTTCTATTATTCCATCTATACTAACCTCCACCAAGTTGGAAATTCAAAATAATTTTTATCTGCATCTAGCTCTGAAAAAATATTTCGGCTTGTAGCAGTGTGTGGGACTTGTTCTATTAGTCCATCTATACTAACCTCCACCAGGTTGAAAATTCAATATAATTTTTTTCTGCATCTAGCTCTGAAAAAATATTTCGGCTTGTAGCAGTGTGTGGGACTTGTTCTATTAGTCCATCTATACTAACCTCCACCAGGTTGCAAATTCAAAATAATTGTATCTGCATATAGCTCTGAAAAAATATTTCGGCTTGTAGCAGTGTGTGGGACTTGTTCTATTATTCCATCTATACTAACCTCCACCAGGTTGCAAATTCAATATAATTTTTTTCTGCATCTAGCTCTGAAAAAATATTTCAGCTTGTAGCAGTGTGTAGGACTTGTTCTATTAGTCCATCTATACTAACCTCCACCAGCTTGCAAATTCAACATTATTTTTATCTGCATCTAGCTCTGAAAAAATATTTTGGCTTGCAGCAGTGTATGGGTCTTGTTCTATTAGTCCATCTATACTAACCTCCACCAGGTTGCAAATTCAAAATAATTTTTATCTGCATCTAGCTCTGAACAAATATTTCGCCTTGTAGTAGTGTGTGGGACTTGTTCTATTAGTCCATCTATACTAACCTCCACCAGGTTTCAAATTCAATATAATTTTTTTCTGCATCTAGCTCTGAAAAAATATTTCGGCTTGTAGCAGTGTGTGGGACTTGTTCTATTAGTCCACCTATACTAACCTCCACCAGGTTGCAAATTCAAAATAATTTTTATCTGCATCTAGCTCTGAAAAAATATTTCAGCTTGTAGCAGTGTGTGGGACTTGTTCTATTATTCCATCTATACCAACCTCCACCAGGTTGCAAATTCAATATAATTTTTTTCTGCATCTAGCTCTGAAAAAATATTTCAGCTTGCAGCAGTCTGTAGGACTTGTTCTATTAGTCCATCTATACTAACCTCCACCAGCTTGCAAATTCAAAATTATTTTTATCTGCATCTAGCTCTGAAAAAATATTTCAGCTTGTAGCAGTGTGTGGGTCTTGTTCTATTAGTCCATCTATACTAACCTCCACCAGGTTGCAAATTCAAAATAATTTTTATCTGCATCTAGCTCTGAAAAAATATTTCGACTTGTAGCAATGTGTGGGACTTGTTTTATTAGTCCATCTATACAAACCTCCACCAGGTTGCAAATTCAATATAATTTTTTTCTGCATCTAGCTCTGAAAAAATATTTCGGCTTATAGCAGTGTGTGGGGCTTGTTCTATTATTCCATCTATACTAACCTCCACCAAGTTGGAAATTCAAAATAATTTTTATCTGCATCTAGCTCTGAAAAAATATTTCGGCTTGTAGCAGTGTGTGGGACTTGTTCTATTAGTCCATCTATACTAACCTCCACCAGGTTGCAAATTCAAAATAATTTTTATCTGCATCTAGCTCTGAAAAAATATTTTGGCTTGTAGCAGTGTGTGGGACTTGTTCTATTAGTCCATCTCTACTAACCTCCACCAGCTTGCAAATTCAAAACAATTTTTATCTGCATCTAGCTCTGAAAAAATATTATGGCTTGGGCTTGTAGCAGTGTGTGGGACTTGTTCTATTAGTCCATCTATACTAACCTCCACCAGGTTGCAAATTCAATATAATTTTTTTCTGCATCTAGCTCTGAAAAAATATTTCAGCTTGTAGCAGTGTGTAGGACTTGTTCTATTAGTCCATCTATACTAACCTCCACCAGCTTGCAAATTCAAAATTATTTTTATCTGCATCTAGCTCTGAAAAAATATTTCAGCTTGTAGCAGTGTGTGGGTCTTGTTCTATTAGTCCATCTATACTAACCTCCACCAGGTTGCAAATTCAAAATAATTTTTATCTGCATCTAGCTCTGACCAAATATTTCGCCTTGTAGCAGTGTGTGGGACTTGTTCTATTAGTCCATCTTTACTAACCTCCACCAGGTTGCAAATTCAAAATAATTTTTATCTGCATCTAGGTTTGAAAAAATATTTCGCCTTGTAGCAGTGTGTGGGACTTGTTCTATTAGTCCGTCTATACTAACCTCCACCAGGTTGCAAATTCAAAATAATTTTTATCTGCATCTAGCTCTGAAAAAATATTTCGGCTTGTAGCAGTGTGTGGGACTTGTTCTATTATTCCATCTATACTAACCTCCACCAGGTTGCAAATTCAATATAATTTTTTTCTGCATCTAGCTCTGAAAAAATATTTCAGCTTGTAGCAGTGTGTAGGACTTGTTCTATTAGTCCATCTATACTAACCTCCACCAGCTTGCAAATTCAAAATTATTTTTATCTGCATCTAGCTCTGAAAAAATATTTTGGCTTGCAGCAGTGTATGGGTCTTGTTCTATTAGTCCATCTATACTAACCTCCACCAGGTTGCAAATTCAAAATAATTTTTATCTGCATCTAGCTCTGAACAAATATTTCACCTTGTAGCAGTGTGTGGGACTTGTTCTATTTGTCCATCTATACTAACCTCCACCAGGTTGCAAATTCAATATAATTTTTTTCTGCATCTAGCTCTGAAAAAATATTTCGGCTTGTAGCAGTGTGTGGGACTTGTTCTATTAGTCCATCTATACTAACCTCCACCAGGTTGCAAATTCAAAATAATTTTTATCTGCATCTAGCTCTGAACAAATATTTCACCTTGTAGCAGTGTGTGGGACTTGTTCTATTAGTCCATCAATACTAACCTCCACCAGGTTGCAAATTCAAAATAATTTTTATCTGCATCTAGGTCTGAAAAAATATTTCGACTTGTAGCAGTGTGTGGGACTTGTTCTATTAGTCCATCTATACAAACCTCCACCAGGTTGCAAATTCAATATAATTTTTTTCTGCATCTAGCTCTGAAAAAATATTTCGGCTTATAGCAGTGTTTGGGACTTGTTCTATTATTCCATCAATACTAACCTCCACCAAGCTGGAAATTCAAAATAATTTTTATCTGCATCTAGCTCTGAAAAAATATTTCAGCTTGTAGCAGTGTGTGGGACTTGTTCTATTAGTCCATCTATACTAACCTCCACCAGGTTGCAAATTCAAAATAATTTTTATCTGCATCTAGCTCTGAAAAAATATTTTGGCTTGTAGCAGTGTGTGGGACTTGTTCTATTAGTCCATCTATACTAACCTCCACCAGGTTGCAATTTCAAGATAATTTTTATCTGCATCTAGCTCTGAAAAAATATTTGGGCTTGGGCTTGTAGCAGTGTGTGGGACTTGTTCTATTAGTCCATCTATACTAACCTCCACCAGGTTGCAAATTCAATATAATTTTTTTCTGCATCTAGCTCTGAAAAAATATTTCAGCTTGTAGCAGTGTGTAGGACTTGTTCTATTAGTCCATCTACACTAACCTCCAACAGCTTGCAAATTCAAAATTATTTTTATCTGCATCTAGCTCTGAAAAAATATTTTAGCTTGAGCAGTGTGTGGGTCTTGTTCTATTGGTCCATCTTTACGAACCTCCACCAGGTTGCAAATTCAAAAAATTGTTATCTGCATCTAGCTCTGAACAAATATTTCGCCTTGTAGCAGTGTGTGGGACTTGTTCTATTAGTCCATCTATACTAACCTCCACCAGGTTGCAAATTCAAAATAATTTTTATCTGCATCTAGCTCTGAAAAAATATTTCGGCTTGTAGCAATGTGTAGGAATTGTTCTATTAGTCCATCTATACAAACCTCCACCAGGTTGCAAATGCAAAATAATTTTTATCTGCATCTAGCTCTGAAAAAATATTTCGGCTTGTAGCAGTGTGTGGAACTTGTTCTATTTGTCCATCTATACTAACCTCCACCAGGTTGCAAATTCAATATAATTTTTTTCTGCATCTAGCTCTGAAAAAATATTTTGGCTTGTAGCAGTGTGTGGGACTTGTTCTATTATTCCATCTATACCAATTTCCACCAAGTAGGAAATTCAAAATAATTTTTATCTGCATCTAGCTCTGAAAAAATATTTCGGCTTGTAGCAGTGTGTGGGACTTGTTCTATTTGTCCATCTATACTAACCTCCTCCAGGTTGCAAATTCAATATAATTTTTTTCTACATCTAGCTCTGATAAAATATTTCGGCTTGTAGCAGTGTGTGGGACTTGTTCAATTAGAACATCTATACTAACCTCCACCAGGTTGCAAATTCAATATAATTTTTTTCTTCATCTAGCTCTGAAAAAATAGTTTGGCTTGTAGCAGTGTGTGGGACTTGTTCTATTAGTCCATCTTTACTAACCTCCACCAGGTTGGAAATTCAATATAATTTTTTTCTGCATCTAGCTCTGAAAAAATGTTTGGGCTTGTAGCAGTTTGTGGGATTTGTTCTATTAGTCCATCTATACTAACCTCCACCAGGTTGCAAATTCAATATAATTTTTATTTGAATCAAGCTCTGAAAAAATATTTGGGCTTGGGCTTGTAGCAGTGTGTGGGACTTGTTCTATTAGTCCATCTATACTAACCTCTACCAGGTTGCAATTTCAATATAATTTTTTTCTGCATCTATCTCTGAAAAAATATTTCGGCTTGTAGCAGTGTTTGGGACTTGTTCTATTAGTCCATCTTTACTAACCTCCACCAGGTTGCAAATTCAAAATAATTTTTATCTGCATCTAGCTCTGAAAAAATATTTCGGCTTGTAGCACTGTGTGGGACTTGTTCTATTAGTCCATCTATACAAACCTCCACCAGGTTGCAAATTCAATATAATTTTTTTCTGCACCTAGGTCTGAAAAAATATTTTGGCTTGTAGCAGTGTGTGGGACTTGTTCTATTTGTCCATCTATACTAACCTCCACCAAGTTGGATATGCAAAATAATTTTTATCTGCATCTAGCTCTGAAAAAATATTTCGGCATGTAGCAGTGTGTGGGACTTGTTCTATTAGTCCATCTATACTAACCTCCACCAGGTTGCATATTCAATATAATTTTTTTCTGCATCTAGCTCTGAAAAAATATTTCGGCTTGTAGCAGTGTGTGGGACTTGTTCTTTTAGTCCATCTATACTAAACTCCACCAAGTTGCAAATTCAAAATAATTTTTATCTGCATTTAGCCCTGAAAAAATATTTCAGCTTGTAGCAGTGTGTGGGACTTGTTCTATTAGTCCATCTATACTAACCTCCACCAGGTTGCAAATTCAATATAATTTTTATCTGAATCTAGCTCTGAAAAAATATTTGGGCTTTGGCTTGTAGCAGTGTGTGGGACTTGTTCTATTAGTCCATCTATACTAACCTCCACCAGGTTGCAATTTCAATATAACTTTTTTCTGCATCTAGCTATGAAAAAATATTTCGGCTTGTAGCAGTGTTTGGGACTTGTTCTATTAGTACATCTATACTAACCTCCACCAGCTTGCAAATTCAAAATTATTTTTATATGCATCTAGCTATGAAAAAATATTTCGGCTTGTAGCAGTGTGTGGGACTTGTTCTATTAGTCCATCTATACTAACCTCCACCAGGTTGCAAATTCAAAATAATTTTTATCTGCATCTAGCTCTGAAAAAACATTTCGGAGTGTAGCAGTGTGTGGGACTTGTTCTATTAGTCCATCTATACTAACCTCCACCAGGTTGCAAATTCAATATATTTTTTACCTGCAACTAGCTCTGAAAAAATATTTGGGCTTGGGCTTGTAGCAGTATGTGGGACTTGTTCTATTAGTCCATCTATACTAACCTCCACCAGGTTGCAAATTGAATATATTTTTTTTCTGCATCTAGCTCTGAAAAAATATTTCGGCTTGTAGCAGTGTGTGGGACTTGTTCTATTAGTCCATCTATACTAACCTCCACCAGGTTGCAAATTCAGTATAATTTTTTTCTGCATCTAGCTCTGAAAAAATATTTCAGCTTGTAGCAGTGTGTAGGACTTGTTCTATTAGTGTTTGTATACTAACCTCCACCAGCTTGCAAATATAAAATTATTTTTATCTGCATCTAGCTCTGAATAAATATTTCGGCTTGTAGCAGTGTTTGTGTCTTGTTCTATTAGTCCATCTATACTAACCTCCACCAGGTTGCAAATTCAAAATAATTTTTATCTGCATCTAGCTCTGAACAAATTATTCGCCTTGTAGCAGTGTGTGGAACTTGTTCTATTAGTCCATCTATACTAACCTCCACGAGGTTGCAAATTCAAAATAATTTTTATCTGCATCTAGCTCTGAACAAATATTTCGCCTTGTAGCAGTGTGTGGGACTTGTTCTATTAGTCCATCTATACTAACCTCCACCAGGTTGCAAATTCAAAATAATTTTTATCTGCATCTAGGTCTGAAAAAATATTTCGGCTTGTAGCAGTGTGTGGGACTTGTTCTATTAGTCCATCTATACAAATCTCCACCAGGTTGCAAATTCAATATAATTTTTTTCTGCATCTAGCTCTGAAAAAATATTTCGGCTTGTAGCAGTGTGTGGGCTTGTTCTATTATTCCATCTATACTAACCTCCACCAAGTTGGAAATTCAAAATAATTTTTATCTGCATCAAGCTCTGAAAAAATATTTCGGCTTGTAGCAGTGTGTGGGACTTGTTCTATTAGTCCATCTATACTAACCTCCACCAGGTTGCAAATTCAAAATAATTTTTATCTGCATCTAGCTCTGAAAAAATATTTTAGCTTGTAGCAGTGTGTGGGACTTGTTCTATTAGTCCATCTATACTAACCTCCACCAGCTTGCAAATTCAAAATAATTTTTATCTGCATCTATCTCTGAAAAAATATTTTGCTTGGGCTTGTAGCAGTGTGTGGGACTTGTTCTATTAGTCCATCTATACTAACCTCCACCAGGTTGCATATTCAATATAATTTTTATCTGCATCTAGCTCTGAAAAAATATTTCGGCTTTTAGCAGTGTGTGGGACTTGTTCTATTCGTACATCTATACTAACCTCCACCAGGTTGCAAATTCAAAATAATTTTCATCTGCATCTAGCTCTGAAAAAATATTTCGGCTTGTAGCAGTGTGTGGGACTTGTTCTATTATTCCATCTATACTAACCTACACCAGGTTGCAAATTCAATATAATTTTTTTCTGCATCTAGCTCTGAAAAAATATTTCAGCTTGTAGCAGTGTGTAGGACTTGTTCTATTAGTCCATCTATACTAACCTCCACCAGGTTGCAAATTCAAAATAATTTTTATCTGCATCTAGCTCTGAACAAATATTTTGCCTTGTAGCAGTGTGTGGGACTTGTTCTATTAGTCCATCTATACTAACCTCCACCAGGTTGCAAATTCAAAATAATTTTTATCTGCATCTAGGTCTGAAAAAATAATTCGACTTGTAGCAGTGTGTGGGACTTGTTCTATTAGGCCATCTATACAAACCTCCACCAGGTTGCAAATTCAATATAATTTTTTTCTGCATCTACCTCTGAAAAAATATTTCGGCTTATAGCAGTGTGTGGGGCTTGTTATATTATTCCATCTATACTAACCTCCACCAAGTTGTAAATTCAAAATAATTTTTATCTGCATCTAGCTCTGAAAAAATATTTTGGCTTGTAGCAGTGTGTGGGACTTGTTCTATTAGTCCATCTATACTAACCTCCACCAGGTTGCAAATTCAAAATAATTTTTATCTGCATCTAGCTCTGAACAAATTATTCGCCTTGTAGCAGTGTGTGGAACTTGTTCTATTAGTCCATCTATACTAACCTCCACGAGGTTGCAAATTCAAAATAATTTTTATCTGCATCTAGCTCTGAACAAATATTTCGCCTTGTAGCAGTGTGTGGGACTTGTTCTATTAGTCCATCTATACTAACCTCCACCAAGTTGCAAATTCAAAATAATTTTTATCTGCATCTAGGTCTGAAAAAATATTTCGGCTTGTAGCAGTGTGTGGGACTTGTTCTATTAGTCCATCTATACAAATCTCCACCAGGTTGCAAATTCAATATAATTTTTTTCTGCATCTAGCTCTGAAAAAATATTTCGGCTTGTAGCAGTGTGTGGGCTTGTTCTATTATTCCATCTATACTAACCTCCACCAAGTTGGAAATTCAAAATAATTTTTATCTGCATCTAGCTCTGAAAAAATATTTCGGCTTGTAGCAGTGTGTGGGACTTGTTCTATTAGTCCATCTATACTAACCTCCACCAGGTTGCAAATTCAAAATAATTTTTATCTGCATCTAGCTCTGAAAAAATATTTTAGCTTGTAGCAGTGTGTGGGACTTATTCTATTAGTCCATCTATACTAACCTCCACCAGCTTGCATATTCAATATAATTTTTATCTGCATCTAGCTCTGAAAAAATATTTCGGCTTTTAGCAGTGTGTGGGACTTGTTCTATTCGTACATCTATACTAACCTCCACCAGGTTGCAAATTCAAAATAATTTTTATCTGCATCTAGCTCTGAAAAAATATTTCGGCTTGTAGCAGTGTATGGGACTTGTTCTATTAGCCCATCTATACTAACCTCCACCAGGTTGCAAATTCAATATAATTTTTTTCTGCATCTAGCTCTGAAAAAATATTTCAGCTTGTAGCAGTGTGTAGGACTTGTTCTATTAGTCCATCTATACTAACCTCCACCAGGTTGCAAATTCAAAATAATTTTTATCTGCATCTAGCTCTGAACAAATATTTCGCCTTGTAGCAGTGTGTGGGACTTGTTCTATTAGTCCATCTATACTAACCTCCACCAGGTTGCAAATTCAAAATAATTTTTATGTGCATCTAGGTCTGAAAAAATAATTCGACTTGTAGCAGTGTGTGGGACTTGTTCTATTAGGCCATCTATACAAACCTCCACCAGGTTGCAAATTCAATATAATTTTTTTCTGCATCTACCTCTGAAAAAATATTTCGGCTTATAGCAGTGTGTGGGGCTTGTTCTATTATTCCATCTATACTAACCTCCACCAAGTTGTAAATTCAAAATAATTTTTATCTGCATCTAGCTCTGAAAAAATATTTTGGCTTGTAGCAGTGTGTGGGACTTGTTCTATTAGTCCATCTATACTAACCTCCACCAGGTTGCAAATTCAAAATAACTTTTATCTGCATCTAGCTCTGAAAAAATATTTTGGCTTGTAGCAGTGTGTGGGACTTGTTCTATTAGTCCATCTATACTAACCTCCACCAGCTTGCAAATTCAAAATAATTTTTATCTGCATCTAGCTCTGAAAAAATATTTGGGCTTGGGCTTGTAGCAGTGTGTGGGACTTGTTCTATTAGTCCATCTATACTAACCTCCACCAGGTTGCAAATTCAATATAATTTTTTTCTTCATCTAGCTCTGAAAAAATATTTCAGCTTGTAGCAGTGTGTAGGACTTGTTCTATTAGTCCATCTATACTAACCTCCACCAGCTTGCAAATTTAATATTATTTTAATCTGCATCTAGCTCTGAAAAAATATTTCAGCTTGTAGCAGTGTGTGGTTCTTGTTCTATTAGTCCATCTATACTAACCTCCACCAGGTTGCAAATTCAAAATAATTTTTATCTGCATCTAGCTCTGAACAAATATTTCGCCTTGTAGCAGTGTGTGGGACTTGTTCTATTAGTCCATCTATACTAACCTCCACCAGGTTGCAAATTCCAAATTATTTTTATCTGCATCTAGCTCTGAAAAAATATTTTGGCTTGCAGCAGTGTATGGGTCTTGTTGTATTAGTCCATCTATACTAACCTCCACCAGGTTGCAAATTCAAAATAATTTTTATCTGCATCTAGCTCTGAACAAATATTTCGCCTTGTAGCAGTGTGTGGGACTTGTTCTATTAGTCCATCTATACTAACCTCCACCAGGTTGCAAATTCAAAATAATTTTTATCTGCATCTAGGTCTGAAAAAATATTTCGACTTGTAGCAGTGTGTGGGACTTGTTCTATTAGTCCATCTATACAAACCTCCACCAGGTTGCAAATTCAATATAATTTTTTTCTGCATCTAGCTCTGAAAAAATATTTCGGCTTATAGCAGTGTGTGGGGCTTGTTCTATTATTCCATCTATACTAACCTCCACCAAGTTGGAAATTCAAAATAATTTTTATCTGCATCTAGCTCTGAAAAAATATTTCGGCTTGTAGCAGTGTGTGGGACTTGTTCTATTAGTTCATCTATACTAACCTCCACCAGGCTGCAAATTCAAAATAATTTTTATCTGCATCTAGCTCTGAAAAAATATTTTGGCTTGTAGCAGTGTGTGGGACTTGTTCTATTAGTCCATCTATACTAACCTCCACCAGCTTGCAAATTCAAAATAATTTTTATTTGCATCTAGCTCTGAAAAAATATTTGGGCTTGGGCTTGTAGCAGTGTGTGGGAATTGTTCTATTAGTCCATCTATACTAACCTCCACCAGGTTGCAAATTCAAAATTATTTTTATCTGCATCTAGCTCTGAAAAAATGTTTCATCTTGTAGCAGTGTGTAGGACTTGTTCTATTAGTCCATCTATACTAAACTCCACCAGCTTGCAAATTCAAAATTATTTTTATCTGCATCTAGCTCTGAAAAAATATTTCAGCTTGTAGCAGTGTGTGGGACTTGTTCTATTTGTCCATCTATACTAACCTCCACCAGGTTGCAAATTCAATATAATTTTTTTCTGCATCTAGCTCTGAAAAAATATTTCGGCTTATAGCAGTGTGTGGGGCTTGTTCTATTATTCCATCTATACTAACCTCCACCAAGATGGAAATTCAAAATAATTTTTATCTGCATCTAGCTCTGAAAAAATATTTCGGCTTGTAGCAGTGTGTGGGACTTGTTCTAGTAGTCCATCTATACTAACCTCCACCAGCTTGCAAATTCAAAATAATTTTTATCTGCATCTAGCTCTGAAAAAATATTTGGGCTTGGGCTTGTAGCAGTGTGTGGGACTTGTTCTATTAGTCCATCTATACTAACCTCCACCAGGTTGCAAATTCAAAATTATTTTTATCTGCATCTAGCTCTGAAAAAATATTTGGGCTTGGGCTTGTAGCAGTGTGTGGGACTTGTTCTATTAGTCCATCTATACTAGCCTCCACCAGGTTGCAAATTCAATATAATTTTTTTCTGCATCTAGCTCTGAAAAAATATTTCGGCTTGTAGCAGTTTGTGGGACTTGTTCTATTAGTCCATCTATACTAACCTCCACCAGGTTGCAAATTCAAAATAATTTTTATCTGCATCTAGCTCTGAAAAAATATTTCGGCTTGTAGCAGTGTGTGGGACTTGTTCTATTATTCCATCTATACTAACCTCCACCAGGTTGCAAATTTAATATAATTTTTTTGTGCATCTAGCTCTGAAAAAATATTTCAGCTTGTAACAGTGTGTAGGACTTGTTCTATTAGTCCATCTATACTAACCTCCACCAGCTTGCAAATTCAAAATTATTTTTATCTGCATCAGCTCTGAATAAATATTTTGGCTTGCAGCAGTGTATGGGTCTTGTTCTATTAGTCCATCTATACTAACCTCCACCAGGTTGCAAATTCAAAATAATTTTTATCTGCATCTAGCTCTGAACAAATATTTCGCCTTGTAGCAGTGTGTAGGACTTGTTCTATTAGTCCATCTATACTAACCTCCACCAGGTTGCAAATTCAAAATAATTTTTATCTGCATCTAGGTCTGAAAAAATATTTCGACTTGTAGCAGTGTGTGGGACTTGTTCTATTAGTCCATCTATACAAACCTCCACCAGGTTGCAAATTCAATATAATTTTTTTCTGCATCTAGCTCTGAAAAAATATTTCGGCTTATAGCAGTGTGTGGGGCTTGTTCTATTATTCCATCTATACTAACCTCCACCAAGTTGGAAATTCAAAATAATTTTTATCTGCATCTAGCTCTGAAAAAATATTTCGGCTTGTAGCAGTGTGTGGGACTTGTTCTATTAGTCCATCTATACTAACCTCCACCAGGTTGAAAATTCAATATAATTTTTTTCTGCATCTAGCTCTGAAAAAATATTTCGGCTTGTAGCAGTGTGTGGGACTTGTTCTATTAGTCCATCTATACTAACCTCCACCAGGTTGCAAATTCAAAATAATTGTATCTGCATATAGCTCTGAAAAAATATTTCGGCTTGTAGCAGTGTGTGGGACTTGTTCTATTATTCCATCTATACTAACCTCCACCAAGTTGTAAATTCAAAATAATTTTTATCTGCATCTAGCTCTGAAAAAATATTTTGGCTTGTAGCAGTGTGTGGGACTTGTTCTATTAGTCCATCTATACTAACCTCCACGAGGTTGCAAATTCAAAATAATTTTTATCTGCATCTAGCTCTGAACAAATATTTCGCCTTGTAGCAGTGTGTGGGACTTGTTCTATTAGTCCATCTATACTAACCTCCACCAAGTTGCAAATTCAAAATAATTTTTATCTGCATCTAGGTCTGAAAAAATATTTCGGCTTGTAGCAGTGTGTGGGACTTGTTCTATTAGTCCATCTATACAAATCTCCACCAGGTTGCAAATTCAATATAATTTTTTTCTGCATCTAGCTCTGAAAAAATATTTTGGCTTGTAGCAGTGTGTGGGCTTGTTCTATTATTCCATCTATACTAACATCCACCAAGTTGGAAATTCAAAATAATTTTTATCTGCATCTAGCTCTGAAAAAATATTTCGGCTTGTAGCAGTGTGTGGGACTTGTTCTATTAGTCCATCTATACTAACCTCCACCAGGTTGCAAATTCAAAATAATTTTTATCTGCATCTAGCTCTGAAAAAATATTTTAGCTTGTAGCAGTGTGTGGGACTTATTCTATTAGTCCATCTATACTAACCTCCACCAGCTTGCATATTCAATATAATTTTTATCTGCATCTAGCTCTGAAAAAATATTTCGGCTTTTAGCAGTGTGTGGGACTTGTTCTATTCGTACATCTATACTAACCTCCACCAGGTTGCAAATTCAAAATAATTTTTATCTGCATCTAGCTCTGAAAAAATATTTCGGCTTGTAGCAGTGTGTGGGACTTGTTCTATTAGTCCATCTATACTAACCTCCACCAGGTTGCAAATTCAAAATAATTTTTATCTGCATCTAGCTCTGAACAAATATTTCGCCTTGTAGCAGTGTGTGGGACTTGTTCTATTAGTCCATCTATACTAACCTCCACCAGGTTGCAAATTCAAAATAATTTTTATGTGCATCTAGGTCTGAAAAAATAATTCGACTTGTAGCAGTGTGTGGGACTTGTTCTATTAGGCCATCTATACAAACCTCCACCAGGTTGCAAATTCAATATAATTTTTTTCTGCATCTACCTCTGAAAAAATATTTCGGCTTATAGCAGTGGGTGGGGCTTGTTCTATTATTCCATCTATACTAACCTCCACCAAGTTGTAAATTCAAAATAATTTTTATCTGCATCTAGCTCTGAAAAAATATTTTGGCTTGTAGCAGTGTGTGGGACTTGTTCTATTAGTCCATCTATACTAACCTCCACCAGGTTGCAAATTCAAAATAACTTTTATCTGCATCTAGCTCTGAAAAAATATTTTGGCTTGTAGCAGTGTGTGGGACTTGTTCTATTAGTCCATCTATACTAACCTCCACCAGCTTGCAAATTCAAAATAATTTTTATCTGCATCTAGCTCTGAAAAAATATTTGGGCTTGGGCTTGTAGCAGTGTGTGGGACTTGTTCTATTAGTCCATCTATACTAACCTCCACCAGGTTGCAAATTCAATATAATTTTTTTCTTCATCTAGCTCTGAAAAAATATTTCAGCTTGTAGCAGTGTGTAGGACTTGTTCTATTAGTCCATCTATACTAACCTCCACCAGCTTGCAAATTTAATATTATTTTAATCTGCATCTAGCTCTGAAAAAATATTTCAGCTTGTAGCAGTGTGTGGTTCTTGTTCTATTAGTCCATCTATACTAACCTCCACCAGGTTGCAAATTCAAAATAATTTTTATCTGCATCTAGCTCTGAACAAATATTTCGCCTTGTAGCAGTGTGTGGGACTTGTTCTATTAGTCCATCTATACTAACCTCCACCAGGTTGCAAATTCCAAATTATTTTTATCTGCATCTAGCTCTGAAAAAATATTTTGGCTTGCAGCAGTGTATGGGTCTTGTTGTATTAGTCCATCTATACTAACCTCCACCAGGTTGCAAATTCAAAATAATTTTTATCTGCATCTAGCTCTGAACAAATATTTCGCCTTGTAGCAGTGTGTGGGACTTGTTCTATTAGTCCATCTATACTAACCTCCACCAGGTTGCAAATTCAAAATAATTTTTATCTGCATCTAGGTCTGAAAAAATATTTCGACTTGTAGCAGTGTGTGGGACTTGTTCTATTAGTCCATCTATACAAACCTCCACCAGGTTCCAAATTCAATATAATTTTTTTCTGCATCTAGCTCTGAAAAAATATTTCGGCTTATAGCAGTGTGTGGGGCTTGTTCTATTTTTCCATCTATACTAACCTCCACCAAGTTGGAAATTCAAAATAATTTTTATCTGCATCTAGCTCTGAAAAAATATTTCGGCTTGTAGCAGTGTGTGGGACTTGTTCTATTAGTTCATCTATACTAACCTCCACCAGGCTGCAAATTCAAAATAATTTTTATCTGCATCTAGCTCTGAAAAAATATTTTGGCTTGTAGCAGTGTGTGGGACTTGTTCTATTAGTCCATCTATACTAACCTCCACCAGCTTGCAAATTCAAAATAATTTTTATTTGCATCTAGCTCTGAAAAAATATGTGGGCTTGGGCTTGTAGCAGTGTGTGGGACTTGTTCTATTAGTCCATCTATACTAACCTCCACCAGGTTGCAAATTCAAAATTATTTTTATCTGCATCTAGCTCTGAAAAAATATTTCAGCTTGTAGCAGTGTGTAGGACTTGTTCTATTAGTCCATCTATACTAAACTCCACCAGCTTGCAAATTCAAAATTATTTTTATCTGCATCTAGCTCTGAAAAAATATTTCAGCTTGTAGCAGTGTGTGGGACTTGTTCTATTTGTCCATCTATACTAACCTCCACCAGGTTGCAAATTCAATATAATTTTTTTCTGCATCTAGCTCTGAAAAAATATTTCGGCTTATAGCAGTGTGTGGGGCTTGTTCTATTATTCCATCTATACTAACCTCCACCAAGATGGAAATTCAAAATAATTTTTATCTGCATCTAGCTCTGAAAAAATATTTCGGCTTGCAGCAGTGTGTGGGACTTGTTCTAGTAGTCCATCTATACTAACCTCCACCAGCTTGCAAATTCAAAATAATTTTTATCTGCATCTAGCTCTGAAAAAATATTTGGGCTTGGGCTTGTAGCAGTGTGTGGGACTTGTTCTATTAGTCCATCTATACTAACCTCCACCAGGTTGCAAATTCAAAATTATTTTTATCTGCATCTAGCTCTGAAAAAATATTTGGGCTTGGGCTTGTAGCAGTGTGTGGGACTTGTTCTATTAGTCCATCTATACTAGCCTCCACCAGGTTGCAAATTCAATATAATTTTTTTCTGCATCTAGCTCTGAAAAAATATTTCGGCTTGTAGCAGTTTGTGGGACTTGTTCTATTAGTCCATCTATACTAACCTCCACCAGGTTGCAAATTCAAAATAATTTTTATCTGCATCTAGCTCTGAAAAAATATTTCGGCTTGTAGCAGTGTGTGGGACTTGTTCTATTATTCCATCTATACTAACCTCCACCAGGTTGCAAATTTAATATAATTTTTTTGTGCATCTAGCTCTGAAAAAATATTTCAGCTTGTAACAGTGTGTAGGACTTGTTCTATTAGTCCATCTATACTAACCTCCACCAGCTTGCAAATTCAAAATTATTTTTATCTGCATCAGCTCTGAATAAATATTTTGGCTTGCAGCAGTGTATGGGTCTTGTTCTATTAGTCCATCTATACTAACCTCCACCAGGTTGCAAATTCAAAATAATTTTTATCTGCATCTAGCTCTGAACAAATATTTCGCCTTGTAGCAGTGTGTGGGACTTGTTCTATTAGTCCATCTATACTAACCTCCACCAGGTTGCAAATTCAAAATAATTTTTATCTGCATCTAGGTCTGAAAAAATATTTCGACTTGTAGCAGTGTGTGGGACTTGTTCTATTAGTCCATCTATACAAACCTCCACCAGGTTGCAAATTCAATATAATTTTTTTCTGCATCTAGCTCTGAAAAAATATTTCGGCTTATAGCAGTGTGTGGGGCTTGTTCTATTATTCCATCTATACTAACCTCCACCAAGTTGGAAATTCAAAATAATTTTTATCTGCATCTAGCTCTGAAAAAATATTTCGGCTTGTAGCAGTGTGTGGGACTTGTTCTATTAGTCCATCTATACTAACCTCCACCAGGTTGAAAATTCAATATAATTTTTTTCTGCATCTAGCTCTGAAAAAATATTTCGGCTTGTAGCAGTGTGTGGGACTTGTTCTATTAGTCCATCTATACTAACCTCCACCAGGTTGCAAATTCAAAATAATTGTATCTGCATATAGCTCTGAAAAAATATTTCGGCTTGTAGCAGTGTGTGGGACTTGTTCTATTATTCCATCTATACTAACCTCCACCAGGTTGCAAATTCAATATAATTTTTTTCTGCATCTAGCTCTGAAAAAATATTTCAGCTTGTAGCAGTGTGTAGGACTTGTTCTATTAGTCCATCTATACTAACCTCCACCAGCTTGCAAATTCAAAATTATTTTTATCTGCATCTAGCTCTGAAAAAATATTTTGGCTTGCAGCAGTGTATGGGTCTTGTTCTATTAGTCCATCTATACTAACCTCCACCAGGTTGCAAATTCAAAATAATTTTTATCTGCATCTAGCTCTGAACAAATATTTCGCCTTGTAGCAGTGTGTGGGACTTGTTCTATTAGTCCATCTATACTAACCTCCACCAGGTTTCAAATTCAATATAATTTTTTTCTGCATCTAGCTCTGAAAAAATATTTCGGCTTGTAGCAGTGTGTGGGACTTGTTCTATTAGTCCACCTATACTAACCTCCACCAGGTTGCAAATTCAAAATAATTTTTATCTGCATGTAGCTCTGAAAAAATATTTCAGCTTGTAGCAGTGTGTGGGACTTGTTCTATTATTCCATCTATACCAACCTCCACCAGGTTGCAAATTCAATATAATTTTTTTCTGCATCTAGCTCTGAAAAAATATTTCAGCTTGCAGCAGTGTGTAGGACTTGTTCTATTAGTCCATCTATACTAATCTCCACCAGCTTGCATATTCAAAATTATTTTTATCTGCATCTAGCTCTGAAAAAATATTTCGACTTGTAGCAATGTGTGGGACTTGTTTTATTAGTCCATCTATACAAACCTCCACCAGGTTGCAAATTCAATATAATTTTTATCTGCATCTAGCTCTGAAAAAATATTTCGGCTTATAGCAGTGTGTGGGGCTTGTTCTATTATTCCATCTATACTAACCTCCACCAAGTTGGAAATTCAAAATAATTTTTATCTGCATCTAGCTCTGAAAAAATATTTCAGCTTGTAGCAGTGTGTGGGACTTGTTCTATTAGTCCATCTATACTAACCTCCACCAGGTTGCAAATTCAAAATAATTTTTATCTGCATCTAGCTCTGAAAAAATATTTTGGCTTGTAGCAGTGTGTGGGACTTGTTCTATTAGTCCATCTATACTAACCTCCACCAGCTTGCAAATTCAAAACAATTTTTATCTGCATCTAGCTCTGAAAAAATATTATGGCTTGGGCTTGTAGCAGTGTGTGGGACTTGTTCTATTAGTCCATCTATACTAACCTCCACCAGATTGCAAATTCAATATAATTTTTTTCTGCATCTAGCTCTGAAAAAATATTTCAGCTTGTAGCAGTGTGTAGGACTTGTTCTATTAGTCCATCTATACTAACCTCCACCAGCTTGCAAATTCAAAATTATTTTTATCTGCATCTAGCTCTGAAAAAATATTTCAGCTTGTAGCAGTGTGCGGGTCTTGTTCTATTAGTCCATCTATACTAACCTCCACCAGGTTGCAAATTCAAAATAATTTTTATCTGCATCTAGCTCTGAACAAATATTTCGCCTTGTAGCAGTGTGTGGGACTTGTTCTATTAGTCCATCTATACTAACCTCCACCAGGTTGCAAATTCAAAATAATTTTTATCTGCATCTAGCTCTAAACAAATATTTCGCCTTGTAGCAGTGTGTGGGACTTGTTCTATTAGTCCATCTTTACTAACCTCCACCAGGTTGCAAATTCAAAATAATTTTTATCTGCATCTAGGTTTGAAAAAATATTTCGCCTTGTAGCAGTTTGTGGGACTTGTTCTATTAGTCCATCTATACTAACCTCCACCAGGTTGCAAATTCAAAATAATTTTTATCTGCATCTAGGTCTGAAAAAATATTTCGACTTGTAGCAGTGTGTGGGACTTGTTCTATTAGTCCATCTATACAAACCTCCACCAGGTTGCAAATTCAATATAATTTTTTTCTGCATCTAGCTCTGAAAAAATATTTCGGCTTATAGCAGTGTGTGGGGCTTGTTCTATTATTCCATCTATACTAACCTCCACCAAGTTGGAAATTCAAAATAATTTTAATCTGCATCTAGCTCTGAAAAAATATTTCGGCTTGTAGCAGTGTGTGGGACTTGTTCTATTAGTCCATCTATACTAACCTCCACCAGGTTGCAAATTCAATATAATTTTTTTCTGCATCTAGCTCTGAAAAAATATTTCGGCTTGTAGCAGTGTGTGGGACTTGTTCTATTAGTCCATCTATACTAACCTCCACCAGGTTGCAAATTCAAAATAATTTTTATCTGCATCTAGCTCTGAAAAAATATTTCGGCTTGTAGCAGTGTGAGGGACTTGTTCTATTATTCCATCTATACTAACCTCCACCAGGTTGCAAATTCAATATAATTTTTTTCTGCATCTAGCTCTGAAAAAATATTTCAGCTTGTAGCAGTGTGTAGGACTTGTTCTATTAGTCCATCTATACTAACCTCCACCAGCTTGCAAATTCAAAATTATTTTTATCTGCATCTAGCTCTGAAAAAATATTTTGGCTTGCAGCAGTGTATGGGTCTTGTTCTATTAGTCCATCTATACTAACCTCCACCAGGTTGCAAATTCAAAATAATTTTTATCTGCATCTAGCTCTGAACAAATATTTCACCTTGTAGCAGTGTGTGGGACTTGTTCTATTTGTCCATCTATACTAACCTCCACCAGGTTGCAAATTCAATATAATTTTTTTCTGCATCTAGCTCTGAAAAAATATTTCGGCTTGTAGCAGTGTGTGGGACTTGTTCTATTAGTCCATCTATACTAACCTCCACCAGGTTGCAAATTCAAAATAATTTTTATCTGCATCTAGCTCTGAAAAAATATTTCGGCTTGTAGCATTGTGTTGGACTTGTTCTATTATTCCATCTATACTAACCTCCACCAGGTTGCAAATTCAATATAATTTTTTTCTGCATCTAGCTCTGAAAAAATATTTCAGCTTGTAGCAGTGTGTAGGACTTGTTCTATTAGTCCATCTATACTAACCTCCACCAGCTTGCAAATTCAAAATTATTTTTATCTGCATCTAGCTCTGAAAAAATATTTTGGCTTGCAGCAGTGTATGGGTCTTGTTCTATTAGTCCATCTATACTAACCTCCACCAGGTTGCAAATTCAAAATAATTTTTATCTGCATCTAGCTCTGAACAAATATTTCACCTTGTAGCAGTGTGTGGGACTTGTTCTTTTAGTCCATCAATACTAACCTCCACCAGGTTGCAAATTCAAAATAATTTTTATCTGCATCTAGGTCTGAAAAAATATTTCGACTTGTAGCAGTGTGTGGGACTTGTTCTATTAGTCCATCTATACAAACCTCCACCAGGTTGCAAATTCAATATAATTTTTTTCTGCATCTAGCTCTGAAAAAATATTTCGGCTTATAGCAGTGTTTGGGGCTTGTTCTATTATTCCATCTATACTAACCTCCACCAAGCTGGAAATTCAAAATAATTTTTACCTGCATCTAGCTCTGAAAAAATATTTCAGCTTGTAGCAGTGTGTGGGACTTGTTCTATTAGTCCATCTATACTAACCTCCACCAGGTTGCAAATTCAAAATAATTTTTATCTGCATCTAGCTCTGAAAAAATATTTTGGCTTGTAGCAGTGTGTGGGACTTGTTCTATTAGTCCATCTATACTAACCTTCCACAGGTTGCAATTTCAAATTAATTTTTATCTGCATCTAGCTCTGAAAAAATATTTGGGCTTGGGCTTGTAGCAGTGTGTGGGACTTGTTCTATTAGTCCATCTATACTAACCTCCACCAGCTTGCAAATTCAAAATTATTTTTATCTGCATCTAGCTCTGAAAAAATATTTTAGCTTGTAGCAGTGTGTGGGTCTTGTTCTATTGGTCCATCGTTACTAACCTCCACCAGGTTGAAAAATTCAAAAAATTGTTATCTGCATCTAGCTCTGAACAAATATTTCGCCTTGTAGCAGTGTGTGGGACTTGTTCTATTAGTCCATCTATACTAACCTCCACCAGGTTGCAAATTCAAAATAATTTTTATCTGCATCTAGCTCTGAAAAAATATTTCGGCTTGTAGCAATGTGTGGGAATTGTTCTATTAGTCCATCTATACAAACCTCCACCAGGTTGCAAATGCAAAATAATTTTTATCTGCATCTAGCTCTGAAAAAATATTTCGGCTTGTAGCAGTGTGTGGAACTTGTTCTATTTGTCCATCTATACTAACCTCCACCAGGTTGCAAATTCAATATAATTTTTTTCTGCATCTAGCTCTGAAAAAATATTTTGGCTTGTAGCAGTGTGTGGGACTTGTTCTATTATTCCATCTATACCAACCTCCACCAAGTAGGAAATTCAAAATAATTTTTATCTGCATCTAGCTCTGAAAAAATATTTCGGCTTGTAGCAGTGTGTGGGACTTGTTCTATTTGTCCATCTATACTAACCTCCTCCAGGTTGCAAATTCAATATAATTTTTTTCTACATCTAGCTCTTAAAAAATAGTTTGGCTTGTAGCAGTGTGTCGGACTTGTTCTATTAGTCCATCTATACTAACCTCCACCAGGTTGGAAATTCAATATAATTTTTTTCCTCATCTATCTCTGAAAAAATATTTCGGCTTGTAGCAGTGTTTGGGACTTGTTCTATTAGTCCATCTATACTAACCTCCACCATGTTAGGGGGAGCGGTTGCAGACAACTTTATTTAATGGAATGCAACCGACCCCGGGGTCCGCGATGCAGCCTAGAGGACTGCTGCCGAACACTTCCTATGTGGAAAGGCAAACGACAACTAAAAGATAAACCCTTCCGTGTTAACTACACACCGGACAGGGTATAGCGGTACGCTCTATCTCTGTTTACTGCACGGAGGAGAGAGCGACCGGCGACGCACCTAACAAATATCTTAGCCCTTCGTGTTAACGCACACGGAAGGGTAAGATGGTACGCACAATCTCCAAGAACCGCAGGGAGAAGTGCTTCTGTGGTAACAGCAACAGCCCTGTCTTTGATACAGGCGCTGCGCTATGGGGATTGGCGCTAAAGCGGTTCACACAATCTCCAAGAACCGCAGGGAGACGTGTGACCGGACTTTGAGCAGCAGCCCTTTCTTCGGTACAGGCGCTGCGCCATAGGAGACGGCGCTAGCGTGCGGATGATTCCCGCCGGGTAATTGAGCACTCAGCCGGCGAGCTACCGGACTGAGCAATCCCGCTCTATTTAGCTCACAGTCGGCTCGGGGAGTAAGGCGAACCCCCTGGTTAGAGCCAGTCAGCGAGGCGAAGATACCTGCCTACTAAAGCTATGGCTCTTTGAGCCCGGCCTGCCTAACTAAAGCTATGGCTCTTTGAGCCCCGAGTAAGCATGCACACCACAAACAGCTAGCTCAAATGATCTGAGCGCGCCGCCATGTTTGTGGGCGGGCCTTTTAAAGACTAAGCCCTGCCCAGCGACGCGCTATTGGTGACGTTACCCGTGAACCAATCAGGGAGTGCCAGGTCACCGAGTCAGGTGGGTGCCAACCCACCAATCATGATCCGCCAGGTCACGGACATGCTCAGTGCGGCGAATCCTGGACTTAGACTCCACGAGCCCTGTCTCCCTCTGCAGCCTATGCTTAACACTGCTGGGCACAAATGTCATGGAGACAATCTGCAGGGCTCGTGGAACAGCTAGGCGTTGGGACTGACAACAATGTTGAGGAGTATCAGCTCCGGCTGGCCTGGAATGGGAGACCACAGAAGGTCCTGGACCCATTTCGAATCCAGCCCCAGACCGACGCCTAACATTATCCCCACCTTCAACATCCCCCTCCATTTGATGCTCATTTTCCTCCATGAGCCGGGGGGCAAGGATGTGGTCCATCGGGTCACAGATGGGACCCACGATACAGTGACCCCTCCGGTGTACAGGGTACCCTCTTTTAGGATGGGAAGCAGTGACAACTGGTTCTCTATGCGTAGGATCCCTCACGGGTGACAGAGAGGAAGGACCCGCCGGACTCTGGCGAAAAGATTTATCTCTCGCACAGACGGGACACGCGAGAACAAAGTCCTTGACGTCCTGGCTCCACCGGGGCCACCAATAGGACCGTAGAAGGGACTTAGTGGTACGTTTGACCCCCAGGTGAGCTCCGGACTTAGGGGCATGAGCCCAGGAGAGCACCATATTCCGTAGATTAGGGGAAACAAACGTCTTCCCTGACGGAACCGGATTGGAGGACACTGCAGACACTCTCTCCTCCTGAGAATTCTCTGTGACATAGTCTGACAAGGACTGGGTCCTGGAAACCGACAAGGAATCTGTATCGGATGTTGCAATGATAGGAGGATCAGAGCCTACCCTCCGGGTGACTTTGCCCAAACACTGAGATGCACAGTTCTCACTCCAGGAAGAAATTCTCCCCGAATTCCAGTCAATGTGTGGAGAATGACAGCGTAACCAGGGGAGACCCAACAACACCTCATCTAATCCACCGGGAATAATAAGAAATTAAATAACCTCCCGGTGGCCCTCAGGGAATGACATGGTGAGAGGGATCGACCGATGAGTGATTTGCACATCCAGGAGTGACCCATTGGCAACACTAATGTTCATTGGGCTAGAGAGTGGCTCAGTAGAGATGGCATGTCTCTGGGCAAATGTAGATGACAGAAAATTGCCCTGAGCACCAGAGTCCACCCACGCCTTGGCAGTAACTGCAGATTTACCAAAGGACAAGATCACCTTATATGATAGCTTGGAGAAAGAGGACCCAGAATTTAATGTACCCCTACCAAAGGTGTTAAGCCCTACTCGTTTTACCGGCTGCTTGGAGCCCTTATTTACGGGGTGCTCCAAGAGATGTGCAGAACGGGAAAGAGAGGGACTAGACTCAGTCCGGGATATATCCATAGTCTTAGGCTCTGGGTCGGAGGTCTTGGATTTGGGTCTAAAGACGCCTGGTGCCAACAGGTACTGGGGACTGCCAACCTCTAGCTCTAACCTGTGTTCTGCATGACGTAAAACAATACGGTCAGCGAGAGATATTAATTCCTCCAGAGAGGTTGGAATCTCTCGGGTAGATAGAGCATCTTTAATATGCCCAGCCAGACCCTTCCAGAACACCTGGATAAGCGACCGCTCAGACCAATACAGCTCAGCCGCAAGAGTTCTGAACTGGATGGCATAGTGACTGGTGGTGGCCGAACCCTGGGTCAACGCGAGAAGCTTAAGAGCCGTATCGTGCGTGATCTGGGACCCTAGGAATATACCTTTTAAGGTCTTGAGAAAAAAACCCGCATTAGCCACTACCGGGTCATTTTGCTCCGACAGGGGAGTAGCCCACTCCAGAGCTCGGTGGGAGAGCAATGATATGATATATCCCACTTTGGCTCTTTCGGAGGGGAACCGTGCCTCCATCATCTCCAAATGAATGGAGCATACATTAACAAAACCCCTACAGAGTTTACTGTCCCCAGAAAAATTTTCCGGGAGAGCAAAACGGGGTAATGGGGCAGTTGCAGCTGTCGCAGCATTTAATGCAGCCGAGTTAACCATATTGGCTACTTGCGAGGCCGCCTGGGTAGCTACTGCAGTGATATCAGCCTGTTCCAGAGTCCTAAGTCTGGTCTCCAGCTGCTGTATGTAATGCTGCAGTTGCTGGTTGTCGGCCATGTTCGGCAAGACCCTGGCGCTCAGATACTGTTAGGGGGAGCGGTTGCAGACTTTATTTAATGGAACGCAACCGACCCCGGGGTCCGCGATGCTGCCTAGAGGACTGCTGCCGAACACCTCCCAGGTGGAAAGGCAAACGACAACTAAAAGATAAACCATTCCATGTTAACTACACACCGGACAGGGTATAGCGGTACGCTCTATCTCCGTTTACTGCACGGAGGAGAGAGCAACCAGCGACGCACCTAACAAATATCTTAGCCCTTCGTGTTAATGCACACGGAAGGGTAAGACGGTACGCACAATCTCCCAGAACCGCAGGGAGACGTGCGTCCGTGGGAACAGCAGTAGCCCCGTCTTGGATACAGGAGCTACGCTAAGGGGATTGGCGCTAAAGCGGTTCACACAATCTCCAAGAACCGCAGGGAGACGTGTGACCGGACTATGAGCAGTAGCCCTGTCTTCGGTACAGGCGCTACGCTATAGGAGACGGCGCTAGCGTGTGGGTGATTCCCGCCGGGTGATCGAGCACTCAGCCGGTGACCTACCGGACTGAGCAAACCCGCTCTATTTAGCTCACAGGGGGCTCGGGGTGTAAGGCGAACCCCCTGGTTACAGCCAGTCAGCGACGCGAAGATACCTGCCTACTAAAGCTATGGCTCCTTGAGCCCGGCCTGCCTAGCTAAAGCTATGGCTCTTTGAGCCCGGCCTGCCTAACCAAAGCTATGGCTCTTTGAGCCCAGAGTAAGCGTGCACACCACAAACAGCTAGCTCAAATGATCTGAGCACGCCGCCATGTTTATGGGTGGGCCTTTTAAATACTAAGCCCTGCCCAGCGACGCGCTATTGGTGACGTTACCCGTGAACCAATCAGAGAGTGCCAGGTCACCGAGTCAGGTGGGTGCCAACCCACCAATCATGATTCGACAGGTCACGGACATGCTCAGTGCGGCGAATCCTGGACTTAGACTCCACGAGCCCTGTCTCCCTCTGCAGCCTATGCTTAACACTGCTGGGCACAAATGCCTGGGAGACAATCTGCAGGGCTCGTGGAACAGCTAGGCGTTGGGACTGACAACAATGCTGAGCAGTATCAGCCCCAGCTGGCCTGGAATGGGAGATAACAGAAGGTCCTGGACCCATTTCGTATCCAAACCCAGACCGACGCCTAACACACCAGGTTGCAAATTTAATATAATTTTTTTCTGCATCTAGCTCTGAAAAAATATTTCGGCTTGTAGCAGTGTGTGGGACTTGTTCTATTAGTCCATCTATAATAACCTCCACCAGGTTGGAAATTCAAAATAATTTTTATCGGCATCTAACTCTGAAAAAATATTTTGGCTTGTAACAGTGTGTGGTACTTGTTCTATTAGTCCATCTATACTAACCTCCAAAAGGTTGCAAATTCAAAATAATCTTTATCTGCATCTAACTCTGAAAAAATATTTCAGCTAGTAGCAGTGTGTGGGACTCGTTCTATTAGTCCATCTATACTAACCTCCACCAGGTTGGAAATTCAATAAAATTTTTATCTGCATCTAGTTCTGAAGAAATATTTGGGCTTGGAGCAGTGTGTGGGACTTGTTCTATTAGTCCATCTATACTAACCTCCACCAGGTTGCAAATTCAATATAATTTTTATCTGAATCTAGCTCTGAAAAAATATTTGGGCTTGGGCTTGTAGCAGTGTGTGGGACTTGTTCTATTAGTCCATCTATACTAACCTCCACCAGGTTGCAATTTCAATATAATTTTTATCTGCATCTAGCTCTGAAAAAATATTTCGGCTAGTAGCAGTGTGTGGGACTCGTTCTATTACTCCAACTATACTAACCTCCACCAGGTTGGAAATTCAATAAAATTTTTATCTGCATCTAGTTCTGAAAAAATATTTGGGCTTGGAGCAGTGTGTGGGACTTGTTCTATTAGTCCATCTATACTAACCTTCACCAGGTTGCAAATTCAAAATAATTTTTATCTGCATCTAGCTCTGAAAAAATATTTCGGCTTGTAGCAGTGTGTGGGACTTGTTTTATTAGTCCATCTATACTAACCTCCACCAGGTTGCAATTTCAATATAATTTTTATCTACATCTAGCTCTGAAAAAATATTTCAGCTAGTAGCAGTGTGTGGGACTCGTTCTATTAGTCCATCTATACTAACCTCCACCAGGTTGGAAATTCAATAAAATTTTTATCTGCATCTAGTTCTGAAAAAATATTTGGGCTTGGAGCAGTGTGTGGGACTTGTTCTATTAGTCCATCTATACTAACCTTCACCAGGTTGCAAATTCAAAATAATTTTTATCTGCATCTAGCTCTGAAAAAATATTTCGGCTTGTAGCAGTGTGTGGGACTCGTTCTATTAGTCCATCTATACTAACCTCCACCAGGTTGGAAATTCAATAAAATTTTTATCTGCATCTAGTTCTGAAGAAATATTTGGGCTTGGAGCAGTGTGTGGGACTTGTTCTATTAGTCCATCTATACTAACCTCCACCAGGTTGCAAATTCAATATAATTTTTATCTGAATCTAGCTCTGAAAAAATATTTGGGCTTGGGCTTGTAGCAGTGTGTGGGACTTGTTCTATTAGTCCATCTATACTAACCTCCACCAGGTTGCAATATCAATATAATTTTTATCTGCATCTAGCTCTGAAAAAATATTTCGGCTAGTAGCAGTGTGTGGGACTCGTTCTATTACTCCAACTATACTAGCCTCCACCAGGTTGGAAATTCAATAAAATTTTTATCTGCATCTAGTTCTGAAAAAATATTTGGGCTTGGAGCAGTGTGTGGGACTTGTTCTATTAGTCCATCTATACTAACCTTCACCAGGTTGCAAATTCAAAATAATTTTTATCTGCATCTAGCTCTGAAAAAATATTTCGGCTTGTAGCAGTGTGTGGGACTTGTTTTATTAGTCCATCTATACTAACCTCCACCAGGTTGCAATTTCAATATAATTTTTATCTACATCTAGCTCTGAAAAAATATTTCAGCTAGTAGCAGTGTGTGGGACTCGTTCTATTAGTCCATCTATACTAACCTCCACCAGGTTGGAAATTCAATAAAATTTTTATCTGCATCTAGTTCTGAAAAAATATTTGGGCTTGGAGCAGTGTGTGGGACTTGTTCTATTAGTCCATCTATACTAACCTTCACCAGGTTGCAAATTCAAAATAATTTTTATCTGCATCTAGCTCTGAAAAAATATTTCGGCTTGTAGCAGTGTGTGGGACTTGTTTTATTAGTCCATCTATACTAACCTCCACCAGGTTGCAAATTCAAAATAAATTTTTTTCTGCATCTAGCTCTGAAAAAATATTTCGACTTGTAGCAGTTTGTGGGACTTGTTCTATTAGTCCATCTATACTAACCTCCACCAGGTTGCAAATTCAATATAATTTTTTTCTGCATCTAGCTCTGAAAAAATATTTCGGCTTGTAGCAGTGTGTGGGACTTGTTCTATTAGTCCATCTATACTAACCTCCACCAGGTTGCAAATTCAAAATCATTTTTATCTGCATCTAGCTCTGAAAAAATATTTTGGCTTGTAGCAGTGTGTGGGATTTGTTCTATTAGGCCATCTATACTAACCTAAACCAGGTTGCAAATTCAAAATAATTTTTATCTGCATCTAGCTCTTAAAAAATATTTTGGCTTGTAGCAATGTGTGGGATTTGTTCTATTAGGCCATCTATACTAACCTCCTCCAGGTTGCAAATTCAAAATAATTTTTATCTGCATCTAGCTCTGAAAAAATATTTCGGCTAGTAGAAGTGTGTGGGACTTGTTCTATTAGTCAATCTATACTAACCTCCTCCAGGTTGCAAATTCAAAATAATTTTTATCTGCATCTAGCTCTGAAAAAATATTTCGGCTTGTAGCAGTGTGTGCGACTTGTTCTATTAGTCCATCTATACTAACCTCCACCAGGTTGCAAATTCAATATAATTTTTATTCTGCATCTAGCTCTGAAAAAATATTTCGGCTTGTAGCAGTGTGTGGGACTTGTTCTATTAGTCAATCTATACTAAATTCCACCAGGTTGGAAATTCAAAATAATTTTTATCTGCATCTTGTTCTGAAAAAATATTTCGGCTTGTAGCAGTGTGTGGGACTTGTTCTATTCGTCCATCTATACTAACCTCCACCAGGTTGCAAATTCAATATAATTGTTATCTGCATCTAGCTCTGAAAAAATATTTGGGCTTGGGCTTGTAGCAGTATGTGAGGCTTGTTCTATTAGTCCATCTAAGCTAACCTACAACAGTTTGCAATTTCAATATAATTTTTTTCTGCATCTAGCTCTGAAAAAATATTTCGGCTTGTAGCAGTGTGTGGGACTTGTTCTATTAGTCCATCTATACTAACCTCTACCAGGTTGCAAATTCAAAATAATTTTTATCTGCATCTAGCTCTGAAAAAATAATTCGGCTTGTAGCAGTGTGTGGGACTTGTTCTATTAGTCCATCTATACTAACCTCCACCAGGTTGCAAATTCAAAATAATTTTTATCTGAATCTAGCTCTGAAAAAATATTTGGGCTTGGGATTGTAGCAGTGTGTGGGAGTTGTTCTATTAGTCCATCTATACTAACCTCCACCAGGTTGCAAATTCAAAATAATTTTTATCTGCATCTAGCTCTGAAAAAATATTTCGGCTTGTAGCAGTGTGTGAGACTTGTTCTATTAGTCCATCTATACTAAATTCCACCAGGTTGGAAATTCAAAATAATTTTTATCTGCATCTTGCTCTGAAAAAATATTTCGGCTTGTAGCAGTGTGTGGGACTTGTTCTATTAGTCCATCAATACTAACCTCCACCAGGTTGCAAATTCAATATAATTTTTTTCTGCTTCTAGCTCTGAAAAAATATTTAGGCTTGTAGCAGTGTGTGGGACTTGTTCTATTAGTCCATCTATACTAACTTCCACCTGGTTGGAAATTCAAAATAATTTTCATCTGCATCGTGTTCTGAAAAAATATTTCGGCTTGTAGCAGTGTGTGGGACTTGTTCCATTAATCCAACTATAATAACCTCCACCAGGTTGCAATTTTAATATAATTTTTTTCTGCATCTAGCTCTGAAAAATATTTTGGCTTGTAGCAGTGTGTGGGACTTGTTCTATTAGTCCATCTATACTAACCTCTACCAGGTTGCAAATTCAAAATAATTTTTATCTGCACCTAGCTCTGAAAAAGTATTTCGGCTGGTAGCAGTATGTGGGACTTGTTCTATTAGTCCTTCTATACTAACCTCCACCAGGTTGCAAATTCAATATAATTTTTTTCTGCATTTAGCTCTGAAAAAATATTTCGGCTTGTAGCAGTGTGTGGGACTTGTTCTATTAGTCCATCTATACTAACCTCCACCAGGTTGCAAATTCAAAATCATTTTTATCTGCATCTAGCTCTGAAAAAATATTTTGGCTTGTAGCAGTGTGTGGGATTTGTTCTATTAGGCCATCTATACTAACCTAAACCAGGTTGGAAATTCAAAATAATTTTTATCTGCATCTAGCTCTGAAAAAATATTTCGGCTAGTAGAATTGTGTGGGACTTGTTCTATTAGTCAATCTATACTAACCTCCTCCAGGTTGCAAATTCAAAATAATTTTTATCTGCATCTAGCTCTGAAAAAATATTTCGGCTTGTAGCAGTGTGTGCGACTTGTTCTATTAGTCCATCTATACTAACCTCCACCAGGTTGCAAATTCAATATAATTTTTATTCTGCATCTAGCTCTGAAAAAATATTTCGGCTTGTAGCAGTGTGTGGGACTTGTTCTATTAGACCATCTATACTAAATTCCACCAGGTTGGAAATTCAAAATAATTTTTATTTGCATCTTGTTCTGAAAAAATATTTTGGCTTGTAGCAGTGTGTGGGACTTGTTCTATTCGTCCATCTATACTAACCTCCACCAGGTTGCAAATTCAATATAATTGTTATCTGCATCTAGCTCTGAAAAAATATTTGGGCTTGGGCTTGTAGCAGTATGTGAGACTTGTTCTATTAGTCCATCTAAGCTAACCTACAACAGTTTGCAATTTCAATATAATTTTTTTCTGCATCTAGCTCTGAAAAAATATTTCGGCTTGTAGCAGTGTGTGGGACTTGTTCTATTAGACCATCTATACTAACCTCTACCAGGTTGCAAATTCAAAATAATTTTTATCTGCATCTAGCTCTGAAAAAATAATTCGGCTTGTAGCAGTGTGTGGGACTTGTTCTATTAGTCCATCTATACTAACCTCCACCAGGTTGCAAATTCAAAATAATTTTTATCTGCATCTAGCTCTGAAAAAATATTTGGGCTTGGGATTGTAGCAGTGTCTGGGAGTTGTTCTATTAGTCCATCTATACTAACCTCCACCAGGTTGCAAATTCAAAATAATTTTTATCTGCATCTTGCTCTGAAAAAATATTTCGGCTTGTAGCAGTGTGTGGGACTTGTTCTATTCGTCCATCTATACTAACCTCCACCAGGTTGCAAATTCAAAATAATTTTTATCTGCATCTAGCTCTGAAAAAATATTTGGGCTTGGGATTGTAGCAGTGTCTGGGAGTTGTTCTATTAGTCCATCTATACTAACCTCCACCAGGTTGCAAATTCAAAATAATTTTTATCTGCATCTTGCTCTGAAAAAATATTTCGGCTTGTAGCAGTGTGTGGGACTTGTTCTATTAGTCCATCTATACTAACCTCCACCAGGTTGCAAATTCAATATAATTTTTTTCTGCATCTAGCTCTGAAAAAATATTTCGGCTTGCAGCAGTGTGTGGAACTTGTTCTATTAGTCCATCTATACTAACTTCCACCTGGTTGGAAATTCAAAATAATTTTCGTCTGCATCTTGTACTGAAAAAATATTTCGGCTTGTAGCAGTGTGTGGGACTTGTTCCATTAATCCAACTATACTAACCTCCACCAGGTTGCAATTTTAATATAATTTTTTTCTGCATCTAGCTCTGAAAAATATTTTGGCTTGTAGCAGTGTGTGGGACTTGTTCTATTAGTCCATCTATACTAACCTCTACCAGGTTGCAAATTCAAAATAATTTTTATCTGCATCTAGCTCTGAAAAAGTATTTCGGCTGGTAGCAGTATGTGGGACTTGTTCTATTAGTCCTTCTATACTAACCTCCACCAGGTTGCAAATTCAATATAATTTTTTTCTGCATTTAGCTCTGAAAAAATATTTCGGCTTGTAGCAGTGTGTGGGACTTGTTCTATTAGTCCATCTATACTAACCTCCACCAGGTTGCAAATTCAAAATAATTTTTATCTGCATCTAACTCGGAAAAAATAATTTGGCTTGCAGCAGTGTGTGGGACTTGTTCTATTAGTCCATCTATACTAACCTCCACCAGGTTGCAAATTCAAAATAATTTTTATCTGCATCTAGCTCTGAAAAAATATTTCGGCTTGTAGCAGTGTGTGGGAATTGTTCTATTAGTCCATCTATACTAACCTCCACCAGGTTGCAAATTCAATACAATTTTTTTCTGCATCTAGTTCTGAAAATATATTTCGGCTTGTAGCAGTGTGTGGGATTTGTTCTATTAATCCAACTATAATAACCTCCACCAGGTTGCAATTTTAATATAATTTTTTTCTGCATCTAGCTCTGAAAAATATTTTGGCTTGTAGCAGTGTGTGGGACTTGTTCTATTAGTCCATCTATACTAACCTCTACCAGGTTGCAAATTCAAAATAATTTTTATCTGCACCTAGCTCTGAAAAAGTATTTCGGCTGGTAGCAGTATGTGGGACTTGTTCTATTAGTCCTTCTATACTAACCTCCACCAGGTTGCAAATTCAATATAATTTTTTTCTGCATTTAACTCTGAAAAAATATTTCGGCTTGTAGCAATGTGTGGGACTTGTTCTATTAGTCCATCTATACTAACCTCCACCAGGTTGCAAATTCAATATAATTTTTTTCTGCATCTAGCTCTGAAAAAATATTTCGGCTTGTAGCAGTGTGTGGGACTTGTTCTATTAGTCCATCTATACTAACCTCCACCAGGTTGCAAATTCAAAATCATTTTTATCTGCATCTAGCTCTGAAAAAATATTTTGGCTTGTAGCAGTGTGTGGGATTTGTTCTATTAGGCCATCTATACTAACCTAAACCAGGTTGGAAATTCAAAATAATTTTTATCTGCATCTAGCTCTGAAAAAATATTTCGGCTAGTAGAATTGTGTGGGACTTGTTCTATTAGTCAATCTATACTAACCTCCTCCAGGTTGCAAATTCAAAATAATTTTTATCTGCATCTAGCTCTGAAAAAATATTTCGGCTTGTAGCAGTGTGTGCGACTTGTTCTATTAGTCCATCTATACTAACCTCCACCAGGTTGCAAATTCAATATAATTTTTATTCTGCATCTAGCTCTGAAAAAATATTTCGGCTTGTAGCAGTGTGTGGGACTTGTTCTATTAGTCCATCTATACTAAATTCCACCAGGTTGGAAGTTCAAAATAATTTTTACTTGCATCTTGTTCTGAAAAAATATTTTGGCTTGTAGCAGTGTGTGGGACTTGTTCTATTCGTCCATCTATACTAACCTCCACCAGGTTGCAAATTCAATATAATTGTTATCTGCATCTAGCTCTGAAAAAATATTTGGGCTTGGGCTTGTAGCAGTATGTGAGACTTGTTCTATTAGTCCATCTAAGCTAACCTACAACAGTTTGCAATTTCAATATAATTTTTTTCTGCATCTAGCTCTGAAAAAATATTTCGGCTTGTAGCAGTGTGTGGGACTTGTTCTATTAGTCCATCTATACTAACCTCTACCAGGTTGCAAATTCAAAATAATTTTTATCTGCATCTAGCTCTGAAAAAATAATTCGGCTTGTAGCAGTGTGTGGGACTTGTTCTATTAGTCCATCTATACTAACCTCCACCAGGTTGCAAATTCAAAATAATTTTTATCTGCATCTAGCTCTGAAAAAATATTTGGGCTTGGGATTGTAGCAGTGTCTGGGAGTTGTTCTATTAGTCCATCTATACTAACCTCCACCAGGTTGCAAATTCAAAATAATTTTTATCTGCATCTTGCTCTGAAAAAATATTTCGGCTTGTAGCAGTGTGTGGGACTTGTTCTATTCGTCCATCTATACTAACCTCCACCAGGTTGCAAATTCAAAATAATTTTTATCTGCATCTAGCTCTGAAAAAATATTTGGGCTTGGGATTGTAGCAGTGTCTGGGAGTTGTTCTATTAGTCCATCTATACTAACCTCCACCAGGTTGCAAATTCAAAATAATTTTTATCTGCATCTTGCTCTGAAAAAATATTTCGGCTTGTAGCAGTGTGTGGGACTTGTTCTATTAGTCCATCTATACTAACCTCCACCAGGTTGCAAATTCAATATAATTTTTTTCTGCATCTAGCTCTGAAAAAATATTTCGGCTTGCAGCAGTGTGTGGAACTTGTTCTATTAGTCCATCTATACTAACTTCCACCTGGTTGGAAATTCAAAATAATTTTCATCTGCATCTTGTACTGAAAAAATATTTCGGCTTGTAGCAGTGTGTGGGACTTGTTCTATTAGTCCATCTATACTAACCTCCACCAGGTTGCAAATTCAAAAAATATTTTATCTGCATCTAGCTCTGAAAAAATATTTCAGCTTGTAGCTGAGTGTGGGACTTGTTCTATTAGTCCATCTATACTAACCTCCGCCAGGTTGCAAATTCATTATAATTTTTTTCTGCATCTAGCTCTGAAAATATATTTCGGCTTGTAGCAGTGTGTGGGACTTGTTCTATTATTCCATCTATACTAACCTCCACCAGGTTGCAAATTCAAAATAATTTTATCTGCGTCTAGCTCTGAAAAAATATTTCGGCTTGTAGCAGTGTGTGGGACTTGTTTTATTAGTCCATCTATACTAACCTCCACCAGGTTGCAAATTCAATATAATTTTTTTCTGCAGCTAGCTCTGAAAAAATATTTTGGCTTGTAGCAGTGTGTGGGAATTGTTCTATTAGTCCATCTATACTAACCTCCACCAGGTTGCAAAGCAAATTCAAAATAATTTTTATCTCCAATTAGCTCTGAAAAATTATTTCGGCTTGTAGCAGTGTGTGGGACTTGTTTTATTAGTCCATCTATACTAACCTCCACCAGGTTGCAAATTCAATATAATTTTTATCTGCATCTAGCTCTGAAAAAATATTTCGGCTTGCAGCAGTGTGTGGAACTTGTTCTATTAGTCCATCTATACTAACTTCCACCTGGTTGGAAATTCAAAATAATTTTCATCTGCATCTTGTACTGAAAAAATATTTCGGCTTGTAGCAGTGTGTGGGACTTGTTCCATTAATCCAACTATACTAACCTCCACCAGGTTGCAATTTTAATATAATTTTTTTCTGCATCTAGCTCTGAAAAATATTTTGGCTTGTAGCAGTGTGTGGGACTTGTTCTATTAGTCCATCTATACTAACCTCTACCAGGTTGCAAATTCAAAATAATTTTTATCTGCATCTAGCTCTGAAAAAGTATTTCGGCTGATAGCAGTATGTGGGACTTGTTCTATTAGTCCTTCTATACTAACCTCCACCAGGTTGCAAATTCAATATAATTTTTTTCTGCATTTAGCTCTGAAAAAATATTTCGGCTTGTAGCAGTGTGTGGGACTTGTTCTATTAGTCCATCTATACTAACCTCCACCAGGTTGCAAATTCAAAATAATTTTTATCTGCATCTAACTCTGAAAAAATATTTCGGCTTGTAGCAGTGTGTGGGACTTGTTCTATTAGTCCATCTATACTAACCTCCACCAGGTTGCAAATTCAATACAATTTTTTTCTGCATCTAGTTCTGAAAAAATATTTCGGCTTGTAGCAGTGTGTGGGACTTGTTCTATTAGTCCATCTATACTAACCTCCACCAGTTTGAAAATTCTAAATAATTTTTATCTGCATCTAGCTCTGAAAAAATATTTCATCTTGTAGCAGTATCTGGGACTTGTTCTATTAGTCCATCTATACTAACCTCCACCAGGTTGCAAATTCCAAATAATTTTTATTTGCATCTAGTTCTGAAAAAATATTTAGGCTTGTAGCAGTGTGTGGGACTTGTTCTATTAGTCCATCTATACTAACCTCCACCAGGTTGCAAATTCAAAATAATTTTCATCCGAATCTAGCTCTGAAATTATATTTTTGCTTGTAGCAGTGTGTGGGACTTGATCTTTTAGTTCATCTATACTAACCTCTACCAGGTTGCAAATTCAATATAATTTTTTTCTGCATCTAGCTCTGAAAAAATATTTCGGCTTGTAGCAGTGTGTGGGAATTGTTCTATTAGTCCATCTACACTAACCTCCACCAGGTTGCAAATTCAAAATAATTTTTATCTCCATCTAGCTCTGAAAAAATATTTCGGCTTGTAGCAGTATCTGGGACTTGTTCTATTAGTCCATCTATACTAACCTCCACCAGGTTGCAAATTCAAAATAATTTTTATTTGCATCTAGCTCTGAAAAAAAATTTCGGGTTGTAGCAGTGTGTGGGACTTGTTCTATTAGTCCTTCCATACTAACCTCCACCAGGTTGCAAATTCAATATAATTTTTTTCTGCATCTAGCTCTGAAAAATTATTTCAGCTTTTAGCAGTATCTGGGACTTGTTCTATTAGTCCATCTATGCTAACCTCCACCAGGTTGCAAAGCAAATTCAAAATAATTTTTATCTCCATTTAGCTCTGAAAAATTATTTCGGCTTGTAGCAGTGTGTGGGACTTGTTCTATTAGTCCATCTATACTAACCTCCACCAGGTTGCAAATTCAAAATAAATTTTATCTGCATCTAGCTTTGAAAAAATATTTCAGCTTGTAGCTGAGTGTGGGACTTGTTCTATTAGTCCATCTATACTAACCTCCGCCAGGTTGCAAATTCATAATAATTTTTTTCTGCATCTAGCTCTGAAAATATATTTCGGCTTGTAGCAGTGTGTGGGACTTGTTCTATTATTCCATCTATACTAACCTCCACCAGGTTGCAAATTCAAAATAATTTTATCTGCGTCTAGCTCTGAAAAAATATTTCGGCTTGTAGCAGTGTGTGGGACTTGTTTTATTAGTCCATCTATACTAACCTCCACCAGGTTGCAAATTCAATATAATTTTTTTCTGCAGCTAGCTCTGAAAAAATATTTCGGCTTGTAGCAGTGTGTGGGAATTGTTCTATTAGTCCATCTATACTAACCTCCACCAGGTTGCAAAGCAAATTCAAAATAATTTTTATCTCCAATTAGCTTGAAAAATTATTTTGGCTTGTAGCAGAGTGTGGGACATGTTCTATTAGTCCATCTATACTAACCTCCACCAGGTTGCAAATTCAAAATAATTTTTATCTGCATCTAGCTCTGAAAAAATATTTCGGCTTGTAGCAGTGTGTGGGACTTGTTCTATTAGTCCATCTATACTAACCTCCACCAGGTTGCAAATTCAAAATAATTTTTATCTCCATTTAGCTCTGAAAAATTATTTCGGCTTGTAGCAGTGTGTGGGACTTGTTCTATTAGTCCATCTATACTAACCTCCACCAGGTTGCAAATTCAAAATAAATTTTATCTGCATCTAGCTCTGAAAAAATATTTCAGCTTGTAGCTGAGTGTGGGACTTGTTCTATTAGTCCATCTATACTAACCTCCGCCAGGTTGTAAATTCATTATAATTTTTTTCTGCATCTAGCTCTGAAAATATATTTCGGCTTGTAGCAGTGTGTGGGACTTGTTCTATTAGTCCATCTATACTAACCTCCACCAGGTTGCAAATTCAAAATAATTTTATCTGCGTCTAGCTCTGAAAAAATGTTTCGGCTTGTAGCAGTGTGTGGGACTTGTTTTATTAGTCCATCTATACTAACCTCCACCAGGTTGCAAATTCAATATATTTTTTTCTGCATCTAGCTCTGAAAAAATATTTCGGCTTGTAGCAGTGTGTGGGACTTGTTCTATTAGTCCATCTATACTAACCTCCACCAGGTTGCAAATTCAAAATAATTTTTATCTGCATCTAGCTCTGAAAAAATATTTCGGCTTGTAGCAGTGTGTGGGACTTGTTCTATTAGTCCATCTATACTAACCTCCACCAGGTTGCAAATTCAAAATAATTTTTATTTGCATCTAGCTCTGAAAAAAAATTTCGGGTTGTAGCAGTGTGTGGGACTTGTTCTATTAGTCCTTCCATACTAACCTCCACCAGGTTGCAAATTCAATATAATTTTTTTCTGCATCTAGCTCTGAAAAATTATTTCAGCTTTTAGCAGTATCTGGGACTTGTTCTATTAGTCCATCTATGCTAACCTCCACCAGGTTGCAAAGCAAATTCAAAATAATTTTTATCTCCATTTAGCTCTGAAAAATTATTTCGGCTTGTAGCAGTGTGTTGGACTTGTTCTATTAGTCCATCTATACTAACCTCCACCAGGTTGCAAATTCAAAATAAATTTTATCTGCATCTAGCTTTGAAAAAATATTTCAGCTTGTAGCTGAGTGTGGGACTTGTTCTATTAGTCCATCTATACTAACCTCCGCCAGGTTGCAAATTCATAATAATTTTTTTCTGCATCTAGCTCTGAAAATATATTTCGGCTTGTAGCAGTGTGTGGGACTTGTTCTATTATTCCATCTATACTAACCTCCACCAGGTTGCAAATTCAAAATAATTTTATCTGCGTCTAGCTCTGAAAAAATATTTCGGCTTGTAGCAGTGTGTGGGACTTGTTTTATTAGTCCATCTATACTAACCTCCACCAGGTTGCAAATTCAATATAATTTTTTTCTGCAGCTAGCTCTGAAAAAATATTTCGGCTTGTAGCAGTGTGTGGGAATTGTTCTATTAGTCCATCTATACTAACCTCCACCAGGTTGCAAAGCAAATTCAAAATAATTTTTATCTCCAATTAGCTTGAAAAATTATTTTGGCTTGTAGCAGAGTGTGGGACATGTTCTATTAGTCCATCTATACTAACCTCCACCAGGTTGCAAATTCAAAATAATTTTTATCTGCATCTAGCTCTGAAAAAATATTTCGGCTTGTAGCAGTGTGTGGGACTTGTTCTATTAGTCCATCTATACTAACCTCCACCAGGTTGCAAATTCAAAATAATTTTTATCTCCATTTAGCTCTGAAAAATTATTTCGGCTTGTAGCAGTGTGTGGGACTTGTTCTATTAGTCCATCTATACTAACCTCCACCAGGTTGCAAATTCAAAATAAATTTTATCTGCATCTAGCTCTGAAAAAATATTTCAGCTTGTAGCTGAGTGTGGGACTTGTTCTATTAGTCCATCTATACTAACCTCCGCCAGGTTGTAAATTCATTATAATTTTTTTCTGCATCTAGCTCTGAAAATATATTTCGGCTTGTAGCAGTGTGTGGGACTTGTTCTATTAGTCCATCTATACTAACCTCCACCAGGTTGCAAATTCAAAATAATTTTATCTGCGTCTAGCTCTGAAAAAATGTTTCGGCTTGTAGCAGTGTGTGGGACTTGTTTTATTAGTCCATCTATACTAACCTCCACCAGGTTGCAAATTCAATATATTTTTTTCTGCATCTAGCTCTGAAAAAATATTTCGGCTTGTAGCAGTGTGTGGGACTTGTTCTATTAGTCCATCTATACTAACCTCCACCAGGTTGCAAATTCAAAATAATTTTTATCTGCATCTAGCTCTGAAAAAATATTTCGGCTTGTAGCAGTGTGTGGGACTTGTTCTATTAGTCCATCTATACTAACCTCCACCAGGTTGCAAATTCAAAATAATTTTTATCTCCATCTAGCTCTGAAAAAATATTTCGGCTTGTAGCAGTATCTGGGACTTGTTCTATTAGTCCATCTATACTAACCTCCACCTGGTTGCAAATTCAAAATAATTTTTATTTGCATCTAGCTCTGAAAAAAATTTCGGCTAGCAGCAGTGTGTGGGACTTGTTCTATTAGTCCATCTATACTAACCGCCACCAGGTTGCAAATTCAATATAATTTTTTTCTGCATCTAGCCCTGAAAATTTATTTCGGCTTGTAGCATTATCTGGGACTGGTTCTATTAGTCCATCTATACTAACCTCCACCAGGTTGCAAATTCACAATAATTTTTTTTCTGCATCTAGCTCTGAAAAAATATTTCGGCTTGTAGCAGTGTGTGGGACTTGTTCTATTAGTCCATCTATACTAACCTCCACCAGGTTGCAAATTCAAAATAATTTTTATTTGCATCTAGCTCTGAAAAAATATTTCGGCTTGTAGCAGTGTGTGGGACTTGTTCTATTAGTCCATCTATACTAACCTCCACCAGGTTGCAAACTCAAAATAATTTTCATCTGAATGTAGCTCTAAAAAAATTATTTTGGCTTGTAGCAGTGTGTGGGACTTGTTCTATTAGTCCATCTATACTAACCTCCACCAGGTTGCAAATTCAAAATAAATTTTATCTGCATGTAGCTCTGAAAAAATATTTCAGCTTGTAGCTGAGTGTGGGACTTGTTCTATTAGTCCATCTATACTAACCTCCGCCAGGTTGCAAATTCATTATAATTTTTTTCTGCATCTAGCTCTGAAAAAATATTTCGGCTTGTAGCAGTGTGTGGGACTTGTTCTATTAGTCCATCTATACTAACCTCCACCAGGTTGCAAATTCAAAATAATTTTTATCTGCATCTAGCTCTGAAAAAATATTTCGGCTTGTAGCAGTGTGTGGGACTTGTTCTATTAGTACATCTATACTAACCTCCACCAGGTTGCAAATTCAATATCATCTTTTTTGTGCATCTAGCTCTGAAAAAATATTTCGGCTTGTAGCAGTGTGTGGGACTTGTTCTATTAGTCCATCTATACTAACCTCCACCAGGTTGCAAATTCAAAATAATTTTTATCTGCATCTAGCTCTGAAAAAATATTTTGGCTTGTAGCAGTGTGTGGGACTTGTTCTATTAGTCCATCTATACTAACCTCCGGCAGGTTGCAATTTCATTATAATTTTTTTCTGCATCTAGCTCTGAAAATATATTTCGGCTTGCAGCAGTGTGTGGGACTTGTTCTATTAGTCCATCTATACTAACCTTCACCAGGTTGCAAATTCAAAATAATTTTTATCTGCATCTAGCTCTGAAAAAATATTTCGGCTTGTAGCAGTGTGTGGGACTTGTTTTATTAGTCCATCTATACTAACCTCCACCAGGTTGCAAATTCAAAATAATTTTTTTTCTGCATCTAGCTCTGAAAAAATATTTCGGCTTGTAGCAGTGTGTGGGACTTGTTCTATTAGTCCATCTATACTAACCTCCACCAGGTTGCAAATTCAAAATAATTTTTATTTGCATCTAGCTCTGAAAAAATATTTCGGCTTGTAGCAGTGTGTGGGACTTGTTCTATTAGTCCAACTATACTAACCTCCACCAGGTTGCAAACTCAAAATAATTTTCATCTGAATGTAGCTCTAAAAAAAATATTTTGGCTTGTAGCAGTGTGTGGGACTTGATCTTTTAGTCCATCTATACTAACCTCCACCAGGTTGCCAATTCAATATAATTTTTTTCTGCATCTAGCTCTGAAAAAATAATTCGGCTTGTAGCAGTGTGTGGGAATTGTTCTATTAGTCCATCTATACTAACCTCCACCAGGTTGAAAATTGAAAATAATTTTTATCTCCATCTAGCTCTGAAAAAATATTTCGGCTTGTAGTAGTGTGTGGGACTTGTTCTATTAGTCCAGCTATACTAACCTCCACCAGGTTGCAAATTCAAAATAATTTTTTTCTGCATCTAGCTCTGAAAAAATATTTCAGCTTGTAGCTGAGTGTGGGACTTGTTCTATTAGTCCATCTATACTAACCTCCGCCAGGTTGCAAATTCATTATAATTTTTTTCTGCATCTAGCTCTGAAAATATATTTCGGCTTGTAGCAGTGTGTGGGACTTGTTCTATTAGTCCATCTATACTAACCTTCACCAGGTTGCAAATTCAAAATAATTTTTATCTGCATCTAGCTCTGAAAAAATATTTCGGCTTGTAGCAGTGTGTGGGACTTGTTTTATTAGTCCATCTATACTAACCTCCACCAGGTTGCAAATTCAAAATAATTTTTTTTCTGCATCTAGCTCTGAAAAAATATTTCGGCTTGTAGCAGTGTGTGGGACTTGTTCTTTTAGTCCATCTATACTAACCTCCACCAAGTTGCAAATTCAAAATAATTTTTATTTGCATCTAGCTCTGAAAAAATATTTCAGCTTGTAGCAGTGTGTGGGACTTGTTCTATTAGTCCATCTATACTAACCTCCACCAGGTTGCAAACTCAAAATAATTTTCATCTGAATGTAGCTCTAAAAAAAATATTTTGGCTTGTAGCAGTGTGTGGGCTTGTTCTATTAGTCCATCTATACTAACCTCCACCAGGTTGCAAATTCAAAATAATTTTTAGCTGCATCTAGCTCTGATAAAATATTTAAGCATGTAGCAGTGTGTGGGACTTGTTCTATTAGTCCATCTATACTAACCTCCACCAGGTTGCAAATTCAAAATAATTTTTATCTGCATCTAGCTCTGAAAAAATATTTCGGCTTGTAGCAGTGTGTGGGCTTGTTCTATTAGTCCATCTATACTAACCTCCACCAGGTTGCACATTCAATACAATTTTTTTCTGCATCTAGCTCTGAAAAAATATTTCGGCTTGTAGCAGTGTGTGGGACTTGTTCTATTATTCCATCTATAATAACCTCCACCAGTTTGCAAATTCTAAATAATTTTTATCGGCATCTAGTTTTGAAAAAATATTTTGGCTTTTAGCAGAATCTGGGACTTGTTCTGTTAGTCCATCTATACTAACCTCCACCAGGTTGCAAATTAAAAATGATTTTCATCCGAATTTAGCTCTGAAAAAATATTTTTTCTTATAGCAGTGTGTAGGAATTGATCTTTTAGTCCATCTATACTAACCTCCACCAGGTTGCAAATTCAATATAATTTTTTTCTACATCTATCTCTGAAAAAATATTTCGGCTTGTAGCAGTGTGTGGGAATTGTTCTATTAGTCCATCTATACTAACCTCCACCAGGTTGAAAATTCAAAATAATTTTTATCTCCATCTAGCTCTGAAAAAATATTTTGGCTTGTAGCAGAGTGTGGGGCTTGTTCTATTAGTCCATCTATACTAACCTCCACCAGGTTGCAAATTCAAAATAATTTTTATCTCCATCTTGCTCTGAAAAAATATTTCAGCTTGTAGCAGTGTGTGGGACTTGTTCTATTAGTCCATCTATACTAACCTCCGCCAGGTTGCAAATTCATTATAATTTTTTTCTGCATCTAGCTCTGAAAATATATTTCGGCTTGTAGTAGTGTGTGGGATTTGCTCTATTAGTCCATCTATTCTAACCTCCACCAGGTTGCAAATTCAAAATAATTTTTATCTGCATCTAGCTCTGAAAAAATATTTCGGCTTGTAGCAGCGTGTGGGACTTGTTCTATTAGTCAATCTATACTAACCTCCGCCAGGTTGCAAATTCATTATAATTTTTTTCTGCATCTAGCTCTGGAATAATATTTTGGCTTGTAGCAGTGTGTGGGACTTGTTCTATTAGTCCATCTATACTAACCTCCACCAGGTTGCAAATTCATTACAATTTTTTTCTGCATCTAGCTCTGAAAAAATATTTCGGCTTGTAGCAGTGTGTGGGACTTGTTCTATTAGTCCATCTATACTAACCTCCACCAGTTTGCAAATTCTAAATATTTTTTATCTGCATCTAGCTCTGAAAAAATATTTTGGCTTGTAGCAGTATCTGGGACTTGTTCTATTAGTCCATCTATACTAACCTCCACCAGGTTGCAAATTCAAAATAATTTTTATTTGCATCTAGCTCTGAAAAAATATTTTGGCTTGTAGCAGTGTGTGGGACTTGTTCTATTAGTCCATCTATACTAACCTCCATCAGGTTGCAAATTCAAAATAATTTTCATCCGAATCTAGCTCTGAAAAAATATTTCGGCTTGTAGCAGTGTGTGGGAATTGTTCTAATAGTCCATCTATACTAACCTCCACCAGGTTGCAAATTCTAAATAATTGTTATCTGCATCTAGCTCTGAAAAAAAATTTAGGCTTGTAGCAGTGTGTGGGACTTGTTCTATTAGTCCATCTATACTAACCTCCACCAGGTTGCAAATTCAATATAATTTTTTTCTGCATCTAGCTCTGAAAAATTATTTCGGCTTGTAGCAATATCTGGGACTTGTTCTATTAGTCCATCTATACTAACCTCCACCAGGTTGCAAATTCAAAATAATTTTCATCCGAATCTAGCTCTGAAAAAATATTTTGGCTTGTAGCAGTGTGTGGGACTTGATCTTTTAGTCCATCTATACTAACCTCCACCAGGTTGCAAATTCAATATAATTTTTTTCTGCATCTAGCTCTGAAAAAATATTTCGGCTTGTAGCAGTGTGTGGGAATTGTTCTATTAGTCCATCTATACTAACCTCCACCAGGTTGCAAAGCAAATTCAAAATAATTTTTATCTCCATCTAGCTCTGAAAAAATATTTTGACTTGTAGCAGTGTGTGGGACTTGTTCTATTAGTCCATCTATACTAACCTCCACCAGGTTGCAAATTCAAAATAATTTTTATCTCCATTTAGCTCTGAAAAATTATTTCGGCTTGTAGCTGTGTGTGGGACTTGTTCTATTAGTCCATCTATACTAACCTCCACCAGGTTGCAAATTCAAAATAATTTTTATCTGCATCTAGCTCTGAAAAAATATTTCAGCTTGTAGCTGAGTGTGGGACTTGTTCTATTTGTCCATCTATACTAACCTCCACCAGGTTGCAAATTCAAAATAATTTTTATCTGCATCTAGCTCTGAAAAAATATTTCAGCTTGTAGCTGAGTGTGGGACTTGTTCTATTAGTCCATCTATACTAACGTCCGCCAGGTTGCAAATTCATTATAATTTTTTTCTGCATCTAGCTCTGAAAATATATTTCGGCTTGTAGCAGTGTGTGGGACTTGTTCTATTAGTCCATCTATACTAACCTCCACCAGGTTGCAAATTCAAAATAAATTTTTTTCTGCATCTAGCTCTGAAAAAATATTTCGGCTTGTAGCAGTGTGTGGGACTTGTTCTATTAGTCCATCTATACTAACCTCCACCAGGTTGCAAATTCAAAATAATTTTTATTTGCATCTAGTTCTGAAAAAATATTTCGGCTTGTAGCAGTGTGTGGGACTTGTTCTATTAGTCCATCTACACTAACCTCCACCAGGTTGCAAACTCAAAATAATTTTCATCCGAATGTAGCTCTAAAAAAAATATTTTGGCTTGTAGCAGTGTGTGGGACTTGATCTTTTAGTCCATCTATACTAACCTCCACCAGGTTGCCAATTCAATATAATTTTTTTCTGCATCTGGCTCTGAAAAAATAATTCGGCTTGTAGCAGTGTGTGGGAATTGTTCTATTAGTCCATCTATACTAACCTACACCAGGTTGAAAATTGAAAATAATTTTTATCTCCATCTAGCTCTGAAAAAATATTTTGGCTTGTAGCAGTGTGTGGGACTTGTTCTATTAGTCCATCTATACTAACCTCCACCAGGTTGCAAATTCAAAATAATTTTTATCTGCATCTAGCTCTGAAAAAATATTTTGGCATGTAGCAGTGTGTGGGACTTGTTCTATTAGTCCATCTATACTAACCTCCACCAGGTTGCAAATTCAAAATAATTTTTATCTCCATTTAGCTCTGAAAAATTATTTCGGCTTGTAGCAGTATGTGGGACTTGTTCTATTAGTCCATCTATACTAACCTCCACCAGGTTGCAAATTCAAAATAATTTTTATCTGCATCTAGCTCTGAAAAAATATTTCAGCTTGTAGCTGAGTGTGGGTCTTGTTCTATTAGTCCATCTATACTAACCTCCGCCAGGTTGCAAATTCATTATAATTTTTTTCTGCATCTAGCTCTGAAAATATATTTCGGCTTGTAGCAGTGTGTGGGACTTGTTCTATTAGTCCATCCATACTAACCTTTACCAGGTTGCAAATTCAAAATAATTTTTATCTGCATCTAGCTCTGAAAAAATATTTTGGCTAGTAGCAGTGTGTGGGACTTGTTTTATTAGTCCATCTATACTAACCTCCACCAGGTTGCAAATTCAATATAATTTTTTTCTGCATCTAGATCTAAAAAAATATTTCGGCTTGTAGCAGTGTGTGGGACTTGCTCTATTAGTCCATCTATACTAACCTCCACCAGGTTGCAAATTCAAAATAATTTTTATCTGCATCTATCTCTGAAAAAATATTTTGGCTTGTAGCAGTGTGTGGGACTTGTTCTATTAGTCCATCTATACTAACCTCCGCCAGGTTGCAATTTCATTATAATTTTTTTCTGCATCTAGCTCTGAAAATATATTTCGGCTTGTAGCAGTGTGTGGGACTTGTTCTATTAGTCCATCTATACTAACCTTCACCAGGTTGCAAATTCAAAATAATTTTTATCTTCATCTAGCTCTGAAAAAATATTTCGACTTGTAGCAGTGTGTGGGAATTGTTTTATTAGTCCATCTATACTAACCTCCACCAGGTTGCAAATTCAATATAATTTTTTTCTGCCTCTAGCTCTGAAAAAATATTTTGGCTTGTTGCAGTGTGTGGGACTTGTTCTATTAGTCCATCTATACTAACATCCACCAGGTTGCAAATTCAAAATAATTTTTATCTGCATCTAGCTCTGAAAAAATATTTCGGCTTGTAGCACTGTGTGGGAATTGTTCTATTAGTCCATCTATACTAACCTCCACCAGGTTGCAAATTCAAAATAATTTTTAACTGCATTTGCTCAGAAAAAATATTTGGGCTTGTGCTTGTAGCATTGTGTGGGACTAGTTCTATTAGTCCATCTATACTAACCTCCACCAGGTTGCAAATTCAAAATAATTTTTAGCTGCATCTAGCTCTGATAAAATATTTCAGCATGTAGCAGTGTGTGGGACTTGTTCTATTAGTCCATCTATACTAACCTCCACCAGGTTGCAAATTCAAAATAATTTTTATCTGCATCTAGCTCTGAAAAAATATTTCGGCTTGTAGCAGTGTGTGGGCTTGTTCTATTAGTCCATCTATACTAACCTCCACCAGGTTGCAAATTCAATACAATTTTTTTCTGCATCTAGCTCTGAAAAAATATTTCGGCTTGTAGCAGTGTGTGGGACTTGTTCTATTATTCCATCTATAATAACCTCCACCAGTTTGCAAATTCTAAATAATTTTTATCGGCATCTAGTTTTGAAAAAATATTTTGGCTTGTAGCAGTATCTGGGACTTGTTCTATTAGTCCATCTATACTAACCTCCACCAGGTTGCAAATTCAAAATAATTTTTATTTGCATCTAGCTCTGAAAAAATATTTTGGCTTGTAGCAGTGTGTGGGACTTTTTCTATTAGTCCATCTATACTAACCTCCACCAGGTTGCAAATTCAAAATAATTTTCATCCGAATTTAGCTATGAAAAAATATTTTGGCTTATAGCAGTGTGTAGGACTTGATCTTTTAGTCCATCTATACTAACCTCCACCAGGTTGCAAATTCAAAATAAATTTTATCTGCATCTAGATCTGAAAAAATATTTCAACTTGTAGCTGTGGGACTTGTTCTATTAGTCCATCTATACTAACCTCCGCCAGGTTGCAAATTCATTATAATTTTTTTCTGCATCTAGCTCTGAAAATATATTTCGGCTTGTAGCAGTGTGTGGGACTTGTTCTATTAGTCCATCCATACTAACCTCCACCAGGTTGCAAATTCAAAATAATTTTATCTGCGTCTAGCTCTGAAAAAATATTTCGGCTTGTAGCAGTGTGTGGGACTTGTTTTATTAGTCCATCTATAATAACCTCCACCAGGTTGCAAATTCAATATAATTTTTTTCTGCATCTAGCTCTGAAAAAATATTTCGGCTTGTAGCAGTGTGTGGGACTTGTTCTATTAGTCCATCTATACTAACCTCCACCAGGTTGCAAATTCAAAATAATTTTTATCTGCATCTAGCTCTGAAAAATATTTCGGCTTGTAGCAGTGTGTGGGACTTGTTCTATTAGTCCATCTATACTAACCTCCACCAGGTTGCAAATTCAATATCATTTTTTTCTGCATCTAGCTCTGAAAACATATTTCGGCTTGTAGCATTGTGTGGGACTTGTTCTGTTAGTCCATCTATACTAACCTCCACCAGGTTGCAAATTCAAAATAATTTTTATCTGCATCTAGCTCTGAAAAAATATTTTGGCTTGTAGCAGTGTGTGGGACTTGTTCTATTAGTCCATCTATACTAACCTCCGCCAGGTTGCAATTTCATTATAATTTTTTTCTGCATCTAGCTCTGAAAATATATTTCGGCTTGCAGCAGTGTGTGGGACTTGTTCTATTAGTCCATCTATACTAACATTCACAAGGTTGCAAATTCAAAATAATTTTTATCTGCATCTAGCTCTGAAAAAATATTTTGGCTTGTAGCAGTGTGTGGGACTTGTTTTATTAGTCCATCTATACTAACCTCCACCAGGTTGCAAATTCAATATAAATTTTTTTCTGCATCTAGCTCTGAAAAAATATTTCGGCTTGTAGCAGTGTGTGGGACTTGTTCTATTAGTCCATCTATACTAACCTCCACCAGGTTGCAAATTCAAAATAATTTTTATTTGCATCTAGCTCTGAAAAAATATTTCGGCTTGTAGCAGTGTGTGGGACTTGTTCTATTAGTCCATCTATACTAACCTCCACCAGGTTGCAAACTCAAAATAATTTTCATCCGAATGTAGCTCTAAAAAAAATATTTTGGCTTGTAGCAGTGTGTGGGACTTGATCTTTTAGTCCATCTATACTAACCTCCACCAGGTTGCCAATTCAATATAATTTTTTTCTGCATCTGGCTCTGAAAAAATAATTCGGCTTGTAGCAGTGTGTGGGAATTGTTCTATTAGTCCATATATACTAACCTCCACCAGGTTGAAAATTGAAAATAATTTTTATCTCCATCTAGCTCTGAAAAAATATTTTGGTTTGTAGCAGTGTGTGGGAATTGTTCTATTAGTCCATCTATACTAACCTCCACCAGGTTGCAAATTCAAAATAATTTTTATCTGCATCTAGCTCTGAAAAAATATTTTGGCTTGTAGCAGTGTGTGGGACTTGTTCTATTAGTCCATCTATACTAACCTCCACCAGGTTGCAAATTCAAAATAATTTTTATCTCCATTTAGCTCTGAAAAATTATTTCGGCTTGTAACAGTGTGTGGGACTTGTTCTATTAGTCCATGTATACTAACCTCCGCCAGGTTGCAAATTCAAAATAAATTTTATCTGCATCTAGCTCTGAAAAAATATTTCGGCTTGTAGCAGTGTGTGGGACTTGTTCTATTAGTCCATCTATACTAACCTCCACCAGGTTGCAAATTCAAAATAATTTTTATCTGCATCTAGCTCTGAAAAAATATTTCAGCTTGTAGCTGAGTGTGGGACTTGTTCTATTAGTCCATCTATACTAACCTCCGCCAGGTTGCAAATTCATTATAATTTTTTTCTGCATCCAGCTCTGAAAATATATTTTGGCTTGTAGCAGTGTGTGGGACTTGTTCTATTAGTCCATCTATACTAACCTTTACCAGGTTGCAAATTCAAAATAATTTTTATCTGCATCTAGCTCTGAAAAAATATTTCGGCTTGTAGCAGTGTGTGGGACTTGTTTTATTAGTCCATCTATACTAACCTCCAAAAGGTTGCAAATTCAAAATAATTTTTATCTGCATCTTGCTCTGAAAAAATATTTCGACTTGTAGCAGTGTGTGGGAATTGTTTTATTAGTCCATCTATAATACCCTCCACCAGGTTGCAAATTCAATATAATTTTTTTCTGCCTCTAGCTCTGAAAAAATATTTCGTCTTGTAGCATTGTGTGGGACTTGTTCTATTAGTCCATCTATACTAACCTCCACCAGGTTGCAAATTCAAAATAATTTTTAGCTGCATCTAGCTCTGAAAAAATATTTCGGCTTGTAGCAGTGTGTGGGCTTGTTCTATTAGTCCATCTATACTAACCTCCACCAGGTTGCAAATTCAATACAATTTTTTTCTGCAGCTAGCTCTGAAAAAATATTTCGGCATGTAGCAGTGTGTGGGACTTGTTCTATTATTCTATCTATAATAACCTCCACCAGTTCGCAAATTCTAAATAATTTTTATCGGCATCTAGTTTTGAAAAAATATTTTGGCTTGTAGCAGTATCTGGGACTTGTTCTATTAGTCCATCTATACTAACCTCCACCAGGTTGCAAATTCAAAATAATTTTTATCTGCATCTAGCTCTGAAAAAATATTTCAGCTTGTAGCTGAGTGTGGGACTTGTTCTATTAGTCCATCTATACTAACCTCCGCCAGGTTGCAAATTCATTATAATTTTTTTCTGCATCTAGCTCTGAAAATATATTTCGGCTTGTAGCAGTGTGTGGGACTTGTTCTATTAGTCCATCTATTCTAACCTTTACCAGGTTGCAAATTCAAAATAATTTTTATCTGCATCTAGCTCTGAAAAAATATTTCGGATTGTAGCAGTGTGTGGGACTTGTTTTATTAGTCCATCTATACTAACCTCCACCAGGTTGCAAATTCAATATAATTTTTTTCTGCATCTAGCTCTGAAAAAATATTTCGGCTTGTAACAGTGTGTGGGACTTGTTCTATTAGTCCATCTATACTAACCTACACCAGGTTGCAAATTCAAAATAATTTTTATCTGCATCTAGCTCTGAAAAAATATTTCGGCTTGTAGCAGTGTGTGGGACTTGTTCTATTAGTCCATCTATACTAACCTCCACCAGGTTGTAAATTCAATATAATTTTTTTCTGCATCTAGATCTAAAAAAATATTTCGGCTTGTAGCAGTGTGTGGGACTTGCTCTATTAGTCCATCTATACTAACCTCCACCAGGTTGCAAATTCAAAATAATTTTTATCTGCATCTAGCTCTGAAAAAATATTTTGGCTTGTAGCAGTGTGTGGGACTTGTTCTATTAGTCCATCTATACTAACCTCCACCAGGTTGCAAATTCAAAATAATTTTTATCTGCATCTAGCTCTGAAAAAATATTTCAGCTTGTAGCTGAGTGTGGGACTTGTTCTATTAGTCCATCTATACTAACCTCCACCAGGTTGCAAATTCATTATAATTTTTTTCTGCATCTAGCTCTGAAAATATATTTCGGCTTGTAGCAGTGTGTGGGACTTGTTCTATTAGTCCATCTATTCTAAACTTTACCAGGTTGCAAATTCAAAGTAATTTTTATCTGCATCTAGCTCTGAAAAAATATTTCGGATTGTAGCAGTGTGTGGGACTTGTTTTATTAGTCCATCTATACTAACCTCCACCAGGTTGCAAATTCAATATAATTTTTTTCTGCATCTAGCTCTGAAAAAATATTTCGGCTTGTAACAGTGTGTGGGACTTGTTCTATTAGTCCATCTATACTAACCTCCACCAGGTTGCAAATTCAAAATAATTTTTATCTGCATCTAGCTCTGAAAAAATATTTCGGCTTGTAGCAGTGTGTGGGACTTGTTCTATTAGTCCATCTATACTAACCTCCACCAGGTTGTAAATTCAATATAATTTTTTTCTGCATCTAGATCTAAAAAAATATTTCGGCTTGTAGCAGTGTGTGGGACTTGCTCTATTAGTCCATCTATACTAACCTCCACCAGGTTGCAAATTCAAAATAATTTTTATCTGCATCTAGCTCTGAAAAAATATTTTGGCTTGTAGCAGTGTGTGGGACTTGTTCTATTAGTCCATCTATACTAACCTCCACCAGGTTGCAAATTCAAAATAATTTTTATCTGCATCTAGCTCTGAAAAAATATTTCGACTTGTAGCAGTGTGTGGGAATTGTTTTATTAGTCGATCTATACTAACCTCCACCAGGTTGCAAATTCAATATAATTTTTTTCTGCCTCTAGCTCTGAAAAAATATTTCGGCTTGTAGCAGTGTGTGGGACTTGTTCTATTAGTCCATCTATACTAACCTCCACCAGGTTGCAAATTCAAAATAATTTTTATCTGCATCTAGCTCTGAAAAAATATTTCGGCTTGTAGCACTGTGTGGGACTTGTTCTATTAGTCCATCTATACTAACCTCCACCAGGCTGCAAAATCAAAATAATTTTTATCTGCATTTGCTCAGAAAAAATATTTGGGCTTGGGCTTGTAGCATTGTGTGGGACTAGTTCTATTAGTCCATCTATACTAACCTCCACCAGGTTGCAAATTCAAAATAATTTTTAGCTGCATCTAGCTCTGAAAAAATATTTCGGCTTGTAGCAGTGTGTGGGCTTGTTCTATTAGTCCATCTATACTAACCTCCACCAAGTTGCAAATTCAATACAATTTTTTTCTGCAGCTAGCTCTGAAAAAATATTTCGGCTTGTAGCAGTGTGTGGGACTTGTTCTATTATTCCTTCTATAATAACCTCCACCAGTTTGCAAATTCTAAATAATTTTTATCGGCATCTAGTTTTGAAAAAATATTTTGGCTTGTAACAGTATCTGGGACTTGTTCTATTAGTCCATCTATACTAACCTCCACCAGGTTGCAAATTCAAAATAATTTTTATTTGCATCTAGCTCTGAAAAAATATTTTGGCTTGTAGCAGTGTGTGGGACTTGTTCTATTAGTCCATCTATACTAACCTCCACAAGGTTGCAAATTCAAATTAATTTTCATCCGAATTTAGCTCTGAAAAAATATTTTGGCTTATAGCAGTGTGTAGGACTTGATCTTTTAGTCCATCTATACTAACCTCCACCAGGTTGCAAATTCAATATAATTTTTTTCTACATCTAGCTCTGAAAAAATATTTCGGCTTGTAGCAGTGTGTGGGAATTGTTCTATTAGTCCATCTATACTAACCTCCACCAGGTTGCAAATTCAAAATAATTTTTATCTCCATCTAGCTCTGAAAAAATATTTCGGCTTGTAGCAGAGTGTGGGACTTGTTCTATTAGTCCATCTATACTAACCTCCACCAGGTTGCAAATTCAAAATAATTTTTATCTCCATCTTGCTCTGAAAAAATATTTCGGCTTGTAGCAGTGTGTGGGACTTTTCTATTAGTCCATCTATACTAACCTCCACCAGGTTGCAAATTCAAAATAATTTTTATCTCCATCTTGCTCTGAAAAAATATTTCAGCTTGTAGCAGTGTGTGGGACTTGTTCTATTAGTCCATCTATACTAACCTCCGCCAGGTTGCAAATTCATTATAATTTTTTTCTGCATCTAGCTCTGAAAATATATTTCGGCTTGTTGTAGTGTGTGGGACTTGTTCTATTAGTCCATCTATACTAACCTCCACCAGGTTGCAAATTCAAAATAATTTTTATCTGCATCTAGCTCTGAAAAAATATTTTGGCTTGTAGCAGCATGTGGGAATTGTTCTATTAGTCCATCTATACTAACCTCCACCAGGTTGCAATTTCAATATAATTTTTTTCTGCATCTAGCTCTGAAAAAATATATCGGCTTGTAGCAGTGTGTGGGACTTGTTCTATTAGTCCATCTATACTAACCTCCACCAGTTTGCAAATTCTAAATATTTTTTATCTGCATCTAGCTCTGAAAAAATATTTTGACTTGTAGCAGTATCTGGGACTTGTTCTATTAGTCCATCTATACTAACCTCCACCAGGTTGCAAATTCAAAATAATTTTTATTTGCCTCTAGCTCTGAAAAAATATTTTGGCTTGTAGCAGTGTGTGGGACTTGTTCTATTAGTCCATCTATACTAACCTCCACCAGGTTGCAAATTCAAAATAATTTTCATCCGAATTTAGCTCTGAAAAAATATTTTGGCTTATAGCAGTGTGTGGGACTTGATCTTTTAGTCCATCTATACTAACCTCCACCAGGTTGCAAATTCAATATAATTTTTTTCTGCATCTAGCTCTGAAAAAATATTTCGGCGTGTAGCAGAGTGTGGGACTTGTTCTATTAGTCCATCTATACTAACCTCCACCAGGTTGCAAATTCAAAATAATTTTTATCTCCATCTAGCTCTGAAAAAATATTTTGGCTTGTAGCAGTGTGTGGGACTTGTTCTATTAGTTCATCTATACTAACCTCCACCAGGTTGCAAATTCAAAATAATTTTTATCTCCATCTTGCTCTGAAAAAATATTTCAGCTTGTAGCAGTTTGTGGGACTTGTTCTATTAGTCCATCTATACTAACCTCCGCCAGGTTGCAAATTCATTATAATTTTTTTCTGAATCTAGCTCTGAAAATATATTTCGGCTTGTAGTAGTATGTGGGACTTGTTCTATTAGTCCATCTATACTAACCTCCACCAGGTTGCAAATTCAAAATAATTTTTATCTGCATCTAGCTCTGAAAAAATATTTCGGCTTGTAGCAGTATGTGGGAATTGTTCTATTAGTCCATCTATGCTAACCTCCACCAGGTTGCAAATTCAATATAATTTTTTTCTGCATCTAGCTCTGAAAAAATATTTTGGCTTGTAGCAGTGTGTGGGACTTGTTCTATTAGTCCATCTATACTAACCTCCACCAGGTTGCAAATTCAATACAATTTTTTTCTGCATCTAGCTCTGAAAAAATATTTCGGCTTGTAGCAGTGTGTGGGACTTGTTCTATTAGTCCATCTATACTAACCTCCACCAGTTTGCAAATTCTAAATATTTTTTATCTGCATCTAGCTCTGAAAAAATATTTTGGCTTGTAGCAGTATCTGGGACTTCCTCTATTAGTCCATCTATACTAACCTCCACCAGGTTGCAAATTCAAAATAATTTTTATTGCATCTAGCTCTGAAAAAAAATTTTGGCTTGTAGCAGTGTGTGGGACTTGTTCTATTAGTCCATCTATACTAACCTCCACCAGGTTGCAAATTCAAAATAATTTTCATCTGCATCTAGCTCTGAAAAAATATTTTGGCTTGTAGCAGTGTGTGGGAATTGTTCTATTAGTCCATCTATACTAACCTCCACCAGGTTGCAAATTCTAAATAATTGTTATCTGCATCTAGCTCTGAAAAAAAATTTCGGCTTGTAGCAGTGTGTGGGACTTGTTCTATTAGTCCATCTATACTAACCTCCACCAGGTTGCAAATTCAATATAATTTTTTTCTGCATCTAGCTCTGAAAAATTATTTCGGCTTGTAGCAGTATCTGGGACTTGTTCTATTAGTCCATCTATAATAACCTCCACCAGGTTGCAAATTCAAAATAATTTTTATTTGCATCTAGCTCTGAAAAAATATTTTGGCTTGTAGCAGTGTGTGGCACTTGATCTTTTAGTCCATCTGTTCTAACCTCCACCAGGTTGCAAATTCAATATAATCTTTTTCTGCATCTAGCTCTGAAAAAATATTTCGACTTGTACCAGGGTGTGGGAATTGTTCTATTAGTCCATCTATACTAACCTCCACCAGGTTGCAAATTCAAAATAATTTTTATCTCCATTTAGCTCTGAAAAATTATTTCAGATTGTAGCAGTGTGTGGGACTTGTTCTATTAGTCCATCTATACTAACCTCCACCAGGTTGCAAATTCAAAATAATTTTTATCTGCATCTAGCTCTGAAAAAATATTTCAGCTTGTACCTGAGTGTGGGACTTGTTCTATTAGTCCATCTATACTAACCTCCGCCAGGTTGCAAATTCATTATAATTTTTTTCTGCATCTAGCTCTGAAAATATATTTCGGCTTGTAGTAGTATGTGGGAATTGTTCTATTAGTCCATCTCTACTAACCTCCACCAGGTTGCAAATTCAATATAATTTTTATCTGCATCTAGCTCTGAAAAAATATTTCGGCTTGTAGCAGTGTGTGGGAATTGTTCTATTAGTCCATCTATGCTAACCTCCACCAGGGTGCAAATTCAATATAATTTTTTTCTGCATCTAGCTCTGAAAAAATATTTTGGCTTGTAACAGTGTGTGGGACTTATTCTATTAGTCCATCTATACTAACCTCCACCAGGTTGCAAATTCAATATAATTTTTTTCTGCATCTAGCTCTGAAAAAATATACCGGCTTGTAGCAGTGTGTGGGACTTGTTCTATTAGTCCATCTATACTAACCTCAACCAGTTTGCAAATTCTAAATAATTTTTTATCTGCATCTAGCTCTGAAAAAATATTTTGGCTTGTAGCAGTATCTGGGACTTGTTCTATTAGTCCATCTATACTAACCTCCACCAGGTTGCAAATTCAAAATAATTTTTATTTGCCTCTAGCTCTGAAAAAATATTTTGGCTTGTAGCAGTGTGTGGGACTTGTTCTATTAGTCCATCTATACTAACCTCCACCAGGTTGCAAATTCAAAATAATTTTCATCCGAATTTAGCTCTGAAAAAATATTTTGGCTTATAGCAGTGTGTGGGACTTGATCTTTTAGTCCATCTATACTAACCTCCACCACGTTGCAAATTCAATATAATTTTTTTCTGCATCTAGCTCTGAAAAAATATTTCGGCTTGTAGCAGAGTGTGGGACTTGTTCTATTAGTCCATCTATACTAACCTCCACCAGGTTGCAAATTCAAAATAATTTTTATCTCCATCTAGCTCTGAAAAAATATTTCGGCTTGTAGCAGTGTGTGGGACTTGTTCTATTAGTCCATCTATACTAACCTCCACCAGGTTGCAAATTCAAAATAATTTTTATCTCCATCTTGCTCTGAAAAAATATTTCAGCTTGTAGCAGTGTGTGGGACTTGTTCTATTAGTCCATCTATACTAACCTCCGCCAGGTTGCAAATTCATTATAATTTTTTTCTGAATCTAGCTCTGAAAATATATTTCGGCTTGTAGTAGTATGTGGGACTTGTTCTATTAGTCCATCTATACTAACCTCCACCAGGTTGCAAATTCAAAATAATTTTTATCTGCATCTAGCTCTGAAAAAATATTTCGGCTTGTAGCAGTGTGTGGGAATTGTTCTATTAGTCCATCTATGCTAACCTCCACCAGGTTGCAAATTCAATATAATTTTTTTCTGCATCTAGCTCTGAAAAAATATTTTGGCTTGTAGCAGTGTGTGGGACTTGTTCTATTAGTCCATCTATACTAACCTCCACCAGGTTGCAAATTCAATACAATTTTTTTCTGCATCTAGCTCTGAAAAAATATTTCGGCTTGTAGCAGTGTGTGGGACTTTTTCTATTAGTCCATCTATACTAACCTCCAGCAGTTTGCAAATTCTAAATATTTTTTATCTGCATCTAGCTCTGAAAAAATATTTTGGCTTCTAGCAGTATCTGGGACTTCCTCTATTAGTCCATCTATACTAACCTCCACCAGGTTGCAAATTCAAAATAATTTTTATTGCATCTAGCTCTGAAAAAAATTTTTGGCTTGTAGCAGTGTGTGGGACTTGTTCTATTAGTCCATCTATACTAACCTCCACCAGGTTGCAAATTCAAAATAATTTTCATCTGCATCTAGCTCTGAAAAAATATTTTGGCTTGTAGCAGTGTGTGGGAATTGTTCTATTAGTCCATCTATACTAACCTCCACCAGGTTGCAAATTCTAAATAATTGTTATCTGCATCTAGCTCTGAAAAAAAATTTCGGCTTGTAGCAGTGTGTGGGACTTGTTCTATTAGTCCATCTATACTAACCTCCACCAGGTTGCAAATTCAATATAATTTTTTCTGCATCTAGCTCTGAAAAATTATTTCGGCTTGTAGCAATATCTGGGACATGTTCTATTAGTCCATCTATAATAACCTCCACCAGGTTGCAAATTCAAAATAATTTTTATTTGCATCTAGCTCTGAAAAAATATTTTGGCTTGTAGCAGTGTGTGGGACTTCATCTTTTAGCCCATCTGTACTAACCTCCACCAGGTTGCAAATTCAATATAATTTTTTTCTGCATCTAGCTCTGAAAAAATATTTCGACTTGTAGCAGGGTGTTGGAATTGTTCTATTAGTCCATCTATACTAACCTCCACCAGGTTGCAAAGCAAATTCAAAATAATTTTTATCTCCATCTAGCTCTGAAAAAATATTTTGGCTTGTAGCAGTGTGTGGGACTTGTTCTATTAGTCCATCTATACTAACCTCCACCAGGTTGCAAATTCAAAATAATTTTTATCTGCATCTAGCTCTGAAAAAATATTTCAGCTTGTAGCTGAGTGTGGGACTTGTTCTATTAGTCCATCTATACTAACCTCCGCCAGGTTGCAAATTCATTATAATTTTTTTCTGCATCTAGCTCTGAAAATATATTTCGGCTTGTAGTAGTATGTGGGACTTGTTCTATTAGTCCATCTATACTAACCTCCACCAGGTTGCAAATTCAATATAATTTTTATCTGCATCTAGCTCTGAAAAAATATTTTGGCTTGTAGCAGTGTGTGGGAATTGTTCTATTAGTCCATCTATACTAACCTCCACCAGGTTGCAAATTCTAAATAATTGTTATCTGCATCTAGCTCTGAAAAAAAATTTCGGCTTGTAGCAGTGTGTGGGACTTGTTCTATTAGTCCATCTATACTAACCTCCACCAGGTTGCAAATTCAATATAATTTTTTTCTGCATCTAGCTCTGAAAAATTATTTCGGCTTGTAGCAGTATCTGGGACTTGTTCTATTAGTCCATCTATAATAACCTCCACCAGGTTGCAAATTCAAAATAATTTTTATTTGCATCTAGCTCTGAAAAATTATTTCGGCTTGTAGCAGTATCTGGGACTTGTTCTATTAGTCCATCTATAATAACCTCCACCAGGTTGCAAATTCAAAATAATTTTTATTTGCATCTAGCTCTGAAAAAATATTTTGGCTTGTAGCAGTGTGTGGGACTTGATCTTTTAGTCCATCTGTACTAACCTCCACCAGGTTGCAAATTCAATATAATCTTTTTCTGCATCTAGCTCTGAAAAAATATTTCAGCTTGTAGCTGAGTGTGGGACTTGTTCTATTAGTCCATCTATACTAACCTCCGCCAGGTTGCAAATTCATTATAATTTTTTTCTGCATCTAGCTCTGAAAATATATTTCGGCTTGTAGTAGTATGTGGGAATTGTTCTATTAGTCCATCTCTACTAACCTCCACCAGGTTGCAAATTCAATATAATTTTTATCTGCATCTAGCTCTGAAAAAATATTTCGGCTTGTAGCATTGTGTGGGAATTGTTCTATTAGTCCATCTATGCTAACCTCCACCAGGGTGCAAATTCAATATAATTTTTTTCTGCATCTAGCTCTGAAAAAATATTTTGGCTTGTAGCAGTGTGTGGGACTTATTCTATTAGTCCATCTATACTAACCTCCACCAGGTTGCAAATTCAATATAATTTTTTTCTGCATCTAGCTCTGAAAAAATATACCGGCTTGTAGCAGTGTGTGGGACTTGTTCTATTAGTCCATCTATACTAACCTCCACCAGTTTGCAAATTCTAAATAATTTTTTATCTGCATCTAGCTCTGAAAAAATATTTTGACTTGTAGCAGTATCTGGGACTTGTTCTATTAGTCCATCTATACTAACCTCCACCAGGTTGCAAATTCAAAATAATTTTTATTTGCCTCTAGCTCTGAAAAAATATTTTGGCTTGTAGCAGTGTGTGGGACTTGTTCTATTAGTCCATCTATACTAACCTCCACCAGGTTGCAAATTCAAAATAATTTTCATCCGAATTTAGCTCTGAAAAAATATTTTGGCTTATAGCAGTGTGTGGGACTTGATCTTTTAGTCCATCTATACTAACCTCCACCAGGTTGCAAATTCAATATAATTTTTTTCTGCATCTAGCTCTGAAAAAATATTTCGGCTTGTAGCAGAGTGTGGGACTTGTTCTATTAGTCCATCTATACTAACCTCCACCAGGTTGCAAATTCAAAATAATTTTTATCTCCATCTAGCTCTGAAAAAATATTTCGGCTTGTAGCAGTGTGTGGGACTTGTTCTATTAGTCCATCTATACTAACCTCCACCAGGTTGCAAATTCAAAATAATTTTTATCTCCATCTTGCTCTGAAAAAATATTTCAGCTTGTAGCAGTGTGTGGGACTTGTTCTATTAGTCCATCTATACTAACCTCCGCCAGGTTGCAAATTCATTATAATTTTTTTCTGAATCTAGCTCTGAAAATATATTTCGGCTTGTAGTAGTATGTGGGACTTGTTCTATTAGTCCATCTATACTAACCTCCACCAGGTTGCAAATTCAAAATAATTTTTATTGCATCTAGCTCTGAAAAAATTTTTTGGCTTGTAGCAGTGTGTGGGACTTGTTCTATTAGTCCATCTATACTAACCTCCACCAGGTTGCAAATTCAAAATAATTTTCATCTGCATCTAGCTCTGAAAAAATATTTTGGCTTGTAGCAGTGTGTGGGAATTGTTCTATTAGTCCATCTATACTAACCTCCACCAGGTTGCAAATTCTAAATAATTGTTATCTGCATCTAGCTCTGAAAAAAAATTTCGGCTTGTAGCAGTGTGTGGGACTTGTTCTATTAGTCCATCTATACTAACCTCCACCAGGTTGCAAATTCAATATAATTTTTTTCTGCATCTAGCTCTGAAAAATTATTTCGGCTTGTAGCAATATCTGGGACATGTTCTATTAGTCCATCTATAATAACCTCCACCAGGTTGCAAATTCAAAATAATTTTTATTTGCATCTAGCTCTGAAAAAATATTTTGGCTTGTAGCAGTGTGTGGCACTTGATCTTTTAGCCCATCTGTACTAACCTCCACCAGGTTGCAAATTCAATATAATTTTTTTCTGCATCTAGCTCTGAAAAAATATTTCGACTTGTAGCAGGGTGTTGGAATTGTTCTATTAGTCCATCTATACTAACCTCCACCAGGTTGCAAAGCAAATTCAAAATAATTTTTATCTCCATCTAGCTCTGAAAAAATATTTTGGCTTGTAGCAGTGTGTGGGACTTGTTCTATTAGTCCATCTATACTAACCTCCACCAGGTTGCAAATTCAAAATAATTTTTATCTCCATTTAGCTCTGAAAAATTATTTCGGATTGTAGCAGTGTGTGGGACTTGTTCTTTTAGTCCATCTATACTAACCTCCACCAGGTTGCAAATTCAAAATAATTTTTATCTGCATCTAGCTCTGAAAAAATATTTCAGCTTGTAGCTGAGTGTGGGACTTGTTCTATTAGTCCATCTATACTAACCTCCGCCAGGTTGCAAATTCATTATAATTTTTTTCTGCATCTAGCTCTGAAAATATATTTTGGCTTGTAGTAGTATGTGGGACTTGTTCTATTAGTCCATCTATACTAACCTCCACCAGGTTGCAAATTCAATATAATTTTTATCTGCATCTAGCTCTGAAAAAATATTTCGGCTTGTAGCAGTGTGTGGGAATTGTTCTATTAGTCCATCTATGCTAACCTCCACCAGGGTGCAAATTCAATATAATTTTTTTCTGCATCTAGCTCTGAAAAAATATTTTGGCTTGTTGCAGTGTGTGGGACTTGTTCTATTAGTCCATCTATACTAACCTCCACCAGGTTGCAAATTCAATACAATTTTTTTCTGCATCTAGTTCTGAAAAAATATTTTGGCTTGTAGCAGTGTGTGGGACTTGTTCTATTAGTCCATCTATTCTAACCTCCACCAGTTTGCAAATTCTAAATATTTTTTATCTGCATCTAGCTCTGAAAAAATATTTCGGCTTGTAGCAGTATCTGGGACTTGCTCTATTAGTCCATCTATACTAACCTCCACCAGGTTGCAAATTCAAAATAATTTTTATTTGCATCTAGCTCTGAAAAAATATTTTGGCTTGTAGCAGTGTGTGGGACTTGTTCTATTAGTCCATCTATACTAACCTCCACCAGGCTGCAAATTCAAAATAATTTTCATCTGCATCTAGCTCTGAAAAAATATTTTGGCTTGTAGCAGTATCTGGGACTTGTTCTATTAGTCCATCTATACTAACCTCCACCAGGTTGCAAATTCAAAATAATTTTTATCTGCATCTAGCTCTGAAAAAATATTTCGGCTTGTAGCTGAGTGTGGGACTTGTTCTATTAGTCCATCTATACTAACCTCCGCCAGGTTGCAAATTCATTATAATTTTTTTCTGCATCTAGCTCTGAAAATATATTTCGGCTTGTAGTAGTATGTGGGACTTGTTCTATTAGTCCATCTATACTAACCTCCATCAGGTTGCAAATTCAAAATAATTTTTATCTGCATCTAGCTCTGAAAAAATATTTCGGCTTGTAGCAGTGTGTGGGAATTGTTCTATTAGTCCATCTATGCTAACCTCCACCAGGGTGCAAATTCAATATAATTTTTTTCTGCATCTAGCTCTGAAAAAATATTTTGGCTTGTAGCAGTGTGTGGGACTTGTTCTATTAGTCCATCTATACTAACCTCCACCAGGTTGCAAATTCAATACAATTTTTTTCTGCATCTAGTTCTGAAAAAATATTTCGACTTGTAGCAGTGTGTGGGACTTGTTCTATTAGTCCATCTATTCTAACCTCCACCAGGTTGCAAATTCTAAATATTTTTTATCTGCATCTAGCTCTGAAAAAATATTTTGGCTTGTAGCAGTACCTGGGACTTGCTCTATTAGTCCATCTATACTAACCTCCACCAGGTTGCAAATTCAAAATAATTTTTATTTGCATCTAGCTCTGAAAAAATATTTTGGCTTGTAGCAGTGTGTGGGACTTGTTCTATTAGTCCATCTATACTAACCTCCACCAGGCTGCAAATTCAAAATAATTTTCATCTGCATCTAGCTCTGAAAAAATATTCTGGCTTGTAGCAGTATCTGGGACTTGTTCTATTAGTCCATCTATACTAACCTCCACCAGGTTGCAAATTCAAAATAATTTTTATTTGCCTCTAGCTCTGAAAAAATATTTTGGCTTGTAGCAGTGTGTGGGACTAGTTCTATTAGTCCATCTATACTAACCTCCACCAGGTTGCAAATTCAAAATAATTTTCATCCGAATTTAGCTCTGAAAAAATATTTTGGCTTATAGCAGTGTGTGGGACTTGATCTTTTAGTCCATCTATACTAACCTCCACCAGGTTGCAAATTCAATATAATTTTTTTCTGCATCTAGCTCTGAAAAAATATTTCGGCTTGTAGCAGAGTGTGGGACTTGTTCTATTAGTACATCTATACTAACCTCCACCAGGTTGCAAATTCAAAATAATTTTTATCTCCATCTAGCTCTGAAAAAATATTTCTGCTTGTAGCAGTGTGTGGGACTTGTTCTATTAGTCCATCTATACTAACCTCCACCAGGTTGCAAATTCAAAATAATTTTTATCTCCATCTTGCTCTGAAAAAATATTTCAGCTTGTAGCAGTGTGTGGGACTTGTTGTATTAGTCCATCTATACTAACCTCCGCCAGGTTGCAAATTCATTATAATTTTTTTCTGCATCTAGCTCTGAAAATATATTTCGGCTTGTAGTAGTATGTGGGACTTGTTCTATTAGTCCATCTATACTAACCTCCACCAGGTTGCAAATTCAAAATAATTTTTATCTGCATCTAGCTCTGAAAAAATATTTCGGTTTGTAGCAGTGTGTGGGAATTGTTCTATTAGTCCATCTATGCTAACCTCCACCAGGTTGCAAATTCAATATAATTTTTTTCTGCATCTAGCTCTGAAAAAATATTTTGGCCTGTAGCAGTGTGAGGGACTTGTTCTATTAGTCCATCTATACTAACCTCCACCAGGTTGCAAATTCAATACAATTTTTTTCTGTATCAAGCTCTGAAAAATTATTTCGGCTTGTAGCAGTGTGTGGGACTTGTTCTATTAGTCCATCTATACTAACCTCCACCAGTTTGCAAATTCTAAATATTTTTTATCTGCATCTAGCTCTGAAAAAATATTTTGGCTTTTAGCAGTATCTGGGACTTGCTCTATTACTCTATCTATACTAACCTCCACCAGGTTGCAAATTCAAAATAATTTTCATCTGCATCTAGCTCTGAAAAAATATTTTGGCTTGTAGCAGTGTGTGGGAATTGTTCTATTAGTCCATCTATACTAACCTCCACCAGGTTGCAAATTCTAAATAATTGTTATCTGCATCTAGCTCTGAAAAAAAATTTCGGCTTGTAGCAGTGTGTGGGACTTGTTCTATTAGTCCATCTATACTAACCTCCACCAGGTTGCAAATTCAATATAATTTTTTTCTGCATCTAGCTCTGAAAAATTATTTCGGCTTGTAGCAGTATCTGGGACTTGTTCTATTAGTCCATCTATAATAACCTCCACCAGGTTGCAAATTCAAAATAATTTTTATTTGCATCTTGCTCTGAAAAAATATTTTGGCTTGTAGCAGTGTGTGGGACTTGATATTTTAGTCCATCTGTCCTAACCTCCACCAGGTTGCAAATTCAATATAATTTTTTTCTGCATCTAGCTCTGAAAAAATATTTTGACTTGTAGCAGTGTGTGGGAATTGTTCTATTAGTCCATCTATACTAACCTCCACCAGGTTGCAAAGTAAATTCAAAATAATTTTTATCTCCATCTAGCTCTGAAAAAATATTTTGGCTTGTAGCTGAGTGTGGGACTTGTTCTATTAGTCCATCTATACTAACCTTCGCCAGGTTGCAAATTCATTATAATTTTTTTCTGCATCTAGCTCTGAAAATATATTTCGGTTTGTAGTAGTATGTGGGACTTGTTCTATTAGTCCATCTATACTAACCTCCACCAGGTTGCAAATTCAAAATAATTTTTATCTGCATCTAGCTCTGAAAAAATATTTCGGCTTGTAGCAGTGTGTGGGAATTGTTCTATTAGTCCATCTATGCTAACCTCCACCAGGTTGCAAATTCAATATAATTTTTTTCTGCATCTAGCTCTGAAAAAATATTTTGGCTTGTAGCAGTGTGTGGAACTTGTTCTATTAGTCCATCTATACTAACCTCCACCAGGTTGCAAATTCAATACAATTTTTTTCTGCATCTAGCTCTGAAAAAATATTTCGGCTTGTAGCAGTGTGTGGGACTTGTTCTATTAGTCCATCTATACTAACCTCCACCAGGTTGCAAATTCAAAATAATTTTTATCTGCATCTAGCTCTGAAAAAATATTTCGGCTTGTAGCAGTGTGTGGGACTTGTTCTATTAGTCCATCTATACTAACCTCCACCAGGTTGTAAATTCAATATAATTTTTTTCTGCATCTAGATCTAAAAAATATTTCGGCTTGTAGCAGTGTGTGGAACTTGTTCTATTAGTCCATCTATACTAACCTCCACCAGGTTGCAAATTCAATACAATTTTTTTCTGCATCTAGCTCTGAAAAAATATTTCGGCTTGTAGCAGTGTGTGGGACTTGTTCTATTAGTCCATCTATACTAACCTCCACCAGGTTGCAAATTCAAAATAATTTTTATCTGCATCTAGCTCTGAAAAAATATTTCGGCTTGTAGCAGTGTGTGGGACTTGTTCTATTAGTCCATCTATACTAACCTCCACCAGGTTGTAAATTCAATATAATTTTTTTCTGCATCTAGATCTAAAAAAATATTTCGGCTTGTAGCAGTGTGTGGGACTTGCTCTATTAGTCCATCTATACTAACCTCCACCAGGTTGCAAATTCAAAATAATTTTTATCTGCATCTAGCTCTGAAAAAATATTTTGGCTTGTAGCAGTGTGTGGGACGTGTTCTATTAGTCCATCTATACTAACCTCCACCAGGTTGCAAATTCAAAAATAATTTTTATCTGCATCTAGCTCTGAAAAAATATTTCGACTTGTAGCAGTGTGTGGGAATTGTTTTATTAGTCCATCTATACTAACCTCCACCAGGTTGCAAATTCAATATAATTTTTTTCTGCCTCTAGCTCTGAAAAAATATTTCGGCTTGTAGCAGTGTGTGGTACTTGTTCTATTCGTCCATCTATACTAACCTCCACCAGGTTGCAAATTCAAAATAATTTTTATCTGCATCTAGCTCTGAAAAAATATTTCGGCTTGTAGCACTGTGTGGGACTTGTTCTATTAGTCCATCTATACTAACCTCCACCAGGCTGCAAATTCAAAATAATTTTTATCTGCATTTGCTCAGAAAAAATATTTGTCTTGGGCTTGTAGCATTGTGTGGGACTAGTTCTATTAGTCCATCTATACTAGCCTCCACCAGGTTGAAAATTCAAAATAATTTTTAGCTGCATCTAGCTCTGAAAAAATATTTCGGCTTGTAGCAGTGTGTGGGCTTGTTCTATAAGTCCATCTATACTAAACTCCACCAGGTTGCAAATTCAATACAATTTTTTTCTGCAGCTAGCTCTGAAAAAATATTTCGGCTTGTAGCAGTGTGTGGGACTTGTTCTATTATTCCATCTATAATAACCTCCACCAGTTTGCAAATTCTAAATAATTTTTATCGGCATCTAGTTTTGAAAAAATATTTTGGCTTGTAGCAGTATCTGGGACTTGTTCTATTAGTCCATCTATACTAACCTCCACCAGGTTGCAAATTCAAAATAATTTTTATTTGCATCTAGCTCTGAAAAAATATTTTGGCTTGTAGCAGTGTGTGGGACTTGTTCTATTAGTCCATCTATACTAACCTCCACCAGGTTGCAAATTCAAAATAATTTTCATCCGAATTTAGCTCTGAAAAAATATTTTGGCTTATAGCAGTGTGTAGGACTTGATCTTTTAGTCCATCTATACTAACCTCCACCAGGTTGCAAATTCAATATAATTTTTTTCTACATCTAGCTCTGAAAAAATATTTCGGCTTGTAGCAGTGTGTGGGAATTGTTCTATTAGTCCATCTATACTAACCTCCACCAGGTTCCAAATTCAAAATAATTTTTATCTCCATCTAGCTCTGAAAAAATATTTCGGCTTGTAGCAGAGTGTGGGACTTGTTCTATTAGTCCATCTATACTAACCTCCACCAGGTTGCAAATTCAAAATAATTTTTATCTCCATCTTGCTCTGAAAAAATATTTCGGCTTGTAGCAGTGTGTGGGACTTGTTCTATTAGTCCATCTATACTAACCTCCACCAGGTTGCAAATTCAAAATAATTTTTATCTCCATCTTGCTCTGAAAAAATATTTCAGCTTGTAGCAGTGTGTGGGACTTGTTCTATTAGTCCATCTATACTAACCTCCGCCAGGTTGCAAATTCATTATAATTTTTTTCTGCATCTAGCTCTGAAAATATATTTCGGCTTGTAGTAGTGTGTGGGACTTGTTCTATTAGTCCATCTATACTAACCTCCACCAGGTTGCAAATTCAAAATAATTTTTATCTGCATCTAGCTCTGAAAAAATATTTCGGCTTGTAGCAGCATGTGGGAATTGTTCTATTAGTCCATCTATACTAACCTCCACCAGCTTGCAAATTCAATATAATTTTTTTCTGCATCTACCTCTGAAAAAATATATCGGCTTGTAGCAGTGTGTGGGACTTGTTCTATTAGTCCATCTATACTAACCTCCACCAGTTTGCAAATTCTAAATATTTTTTATCTGCATCTAGCTCTGAAAAAATATTTTGACTTGTAGCAGTATCTGGGACTTGTTCTATTAGTCCATCTATACTAACCTCCACCAGGTTGCAAATTCAAAATAATTTTTATTTGCCTCTAGCTCTGAAAAAATATTTTGGCTTGTAGCAGTGTGTGGGACTTGTTCTATTAGTCCATCTATACTAACCTCCACCAGGTTGCAAATTCAAAATAATTTTCATCCGAATTTAGCTCTGAAAAAATATTTTGGCTTATAGCAGTGTGTGGGACTTGATCTTTTAGTCCATCTATACTAACCTCCACCCGGTTGCAAATTCTATATAATTTTTTTCTGCATCTAGCTCTGAAAAAATATTTCGGCTTGTAGCAGAGTGTGGGACTTGTTCTATTAGTCCATCTATACTAACCTCCACCAGGTTGCAAATTCAAAATAATTTTTATCTCCATCTAGCTCTGAAAAAATATTTCGGCTTGTAGCAGTGTGTGGGACTTGTTCTATTAGTCCATCTATACTAACCTCCACCAGGTTGCAAATTCAAAATAATTTTTATCTCCATCTTGCTCTGAAAAAATATTTCAGCTTGTAGCAGTTTGTGGGACTTGTTCTTTTAGTCCATCTATACTAACCTCCGCCAGATTGAAAATTCATTATAATTTTTTTCTGAATCTAGCTCTGAAAATATATTTCGGCTTGTAGTAGTATGTGGGACTAGTTCTATTAGTCCATCTATACTAACCTCCACCAGGTTGCAAATTCAAAATAATTTTTATCTGCATCTAGCTCTGAAAAAATATTTCGGCTTGTAGCAGTGTGTGGGAATTGTTATATTAGTCCATCTATGCTAACCTCCACCAGGTTGCAAATTCAATATAATTTTTTTCTGCATCTAGCTCTGAAAAAATATTTTGGCTTGTAGCAGTGTGTGGGACTTGTTCTATTAGTCCATCTATACTAACCTCCACCAGGTTGCAAATTCAATACAATTTTTTTCTGCATCTAGCTCTGAAAAAATATTTCGGCTTGTAGCAGTGTGTGGGACTTGTTCTATTAGTCCATCTATACTAACTTCCACCAGTTTGCAAATTCTAAATATTTTTTATCTGCATCTAGCTCTGAAAAAATATTTCGGCTTGTAGCAGTATCTGGGACTTGCTCTATTAGTCCATCTATACTAACCTCCACCAGGTTGCAAATTCAAAATAATTTTTATTGCATCTAGCTCTGAAAAATTTTTTTGGCTTGTAGCAGTGTGTGGGACTTGTTCTATTAGTCCATCTATACTAACCTCCACCAGGTTGCAAATTCAAAATAATTTTTATCTCCATCTTGCTCTGAAAAAATATTTCAGCTTGTAGCAGTGTGTGGGACTTGTTCTTTTAGTCCATCTATACTAACCTCCGCCAGATTGCAAATTCATTATAATTTTTTTCTGAATCTAGCTCTGAAAATATATTTCGGCTTGTAGTAGTATGTGGGACTTGTTCTATTAGTCCATCTATACTAACCTCCACCAGGTTGCAAATTCAAAATAATTTTTATCTGCATCTAGCTCTGAAAAAATATTTCGGCTTGTAGCAGTGTGTGGGAATTGTTCTATTAGTCAATCTATGCTAACCTCCACCAGGTTGCAAATTCAATATAATTTTTTTCTGCATCTAGCTCTGAAAAAATATTTTGGCTTGTAGCAGTGTGTGGGACTTGTTCTATTAGTCCATCTATACTAACCTCCACCAGGTTGCAAATTCAATACAATTTTATTCTGCATCTAGCTCTGAAAAAATATTTCGGCTTGTAGCAGTGTGTGGGACTTGTTCTATTAGTCCATCTATACTAACCTCCACCAGTTTGCAAATTCTAAATATTTTTTATCTGCATCTAGCTCTGAAAAAATATTTCGGCTTGTAGCAGTATCTGGGACATGCTCTATTAGTCCATCTATACTAACCTCCACCAGGTTGCAAATTCAAAATAATTTTTATTGCATCTAGCTCTGAAAAATTTTTTTGGCTTGTAGCAGTGTGTGGGAATTGTTCTATTAGTCCATCTATACTAACCTCCACCAGGTTGCAAATTCTAAATAATTGTTATCTGCATCTAGCTCTGAAAAAAAATTTCGGCTTGTAGCAGTGTGTGAGACTTGTTCTATTAGTCCATCTATACTAACCTCCACCAGGTTGCAAATTCAATATAATTTTTTTCTGCATCTAGCTCTGAAAAATTATTTCGGCTTGTAGCAGTATCTGGGACTTGTTCTATTAGTCCATCTATAATAACCTCCACCAGGTTGCAAATTCAAAATAATTTTTATTTGCATCTAGCTCTGAAAAAATATTTTGGCTTGTAGCAGTGTGTGGGACTTGTTCTATTAGTCCATCTATACTAACCTCCACCAGGTTGCAAATTCAAAATAATTTTTATCTCCATTTAGCTCTGAAAAATTATTTTGGATTGTAGCAGTGTGTGGGACTTGTTCTATTAGTCCATGTATACTAACCTCCACCAGGTTGCAAATTCAAAATAATTTTTATCTGCATCTAGCTCTGAAAAAATATTTCAGCTTGTAGCTGAGTGTGGGACTTGTTCTATTAGTCCATCTATACTAACCTCCGCCAGGTTTCAAATTCATTAAAATTTTTTTCTGCATCTAGCTCTGAAAATATATTTCGGCTTGTAGTAGTATGTGGGACTTGTTCTATTAGTCCATCTATACTAACCTCCACCAGGTTGCAAATTCAAAATAATTTTTATCTGCATCTAGCTCTGAAAAAATATTTCGGCTTGTAGCAGTGTGTGGGAATTGTTCTATTAGTCCATCTATGCTAACCTCCACCAGGGTGCAAATTCAATATAATTTTTTTCTGCATCTAGCTCTGAAAAAATATTTTGGCTTGTAGCAGTGTGTGGGACTTGTTCTATTAGTCCATCTATACTAACCTCCACCAGGTTGCAAATTCAATACAATTTTTTTCTGCATCTAGTTCTGAAAAAATATTTCGGCTTGTAGCAGTGTGTGGGACTTGTTCTATTAGTCCATCTATTCTAACCTCCACCAGGTTGCAAATTCTAAATATTTTTTATCGGCATCTAGCTCTGAAAAAATATTTCGACTTGTAGCAGTACCTGGGACTTGCTCTATTAGTCCATCTATACTAACCTCCACCAGGTTGCAAATTCAAAATAATTTTTATTTGCATCTAGCTCTGAAAAAATATTTTGGCTTGTAGCAGTGTGTGGGACTTGTTCTATTAGTCCATCTATACTAACCTCCACCAGGCTGGAAACTCAAAATAATTTTCATCTGCATCTAGCTCTGAAAAAATATTCTGGCTTGTAGCAGTATCTGGGACTTGTTCTATTAGTCCATCTATGCTAACCTCCACCAGGTTGCAAATTCAAAATAATTTTTATTTGCCTCTAGCTCTGAAAAAATATTTTGGCTTGTAGCAGTGTGTGGGACTAGTTCTATTAGTCCATCTATACTAACCTCCACCAGGTTGCAAATTCAAAATAATTTTCATCCGAATTTAGCTCTGAAAAAATATTTTGGCTTATAGCAGTGTGTGGGACTTGATCTTTTAGTCCATCTATACTAACCTCCACCAGGTTGCAAATTCAATATAATTTTTTTCTGCATCTAGCTCTGAAAAAAGATTTCGGCTTGTAGCAGAGTGTGGGACTTGTTCTATTAGTCCATCTATACTAACCTCCACCAAGTTGCAAATTCAAAATAATTTTTATCTCCATCTAGCTCTGAAAAAATATTTCTGCTTGTAGCAGTGTGTGGGACTTGTTCTATTAGTCCATCTATACTAACCTCCACCAGGTTGCAAATTCAAAATAATTTTTATCTCCATCTTGCTCTGAAAAAATATTTCAGCTTGTAGCAGTGTGTGGGACTTGTTGTATTAGTCCATCTATACTAACCTCCGCCAGGTTGCAAATTCATTATAATTTTTTTCTGCATCTAGCTCTGAAAATATATTTCGGCTTGTAGTAGTATGTGGGACTTGTTCTATTAGTCCATCTATACTAACCTCCACCAGGTTGCAAATTCAAAATAATTTTTATCTGCATCTAGCTCTGAAAAAATTTTTCGGCTTGTAGCAGTGTGTGGGAATTGTTCTATTAGTCCATCTATGCTAACCTCCACCAGGTTGCAAATTCAATATAATTTTTTTCTGCATCTAGCTCTGAAAAAATATTTTGGCTTGTAGCAGTGTGAGGGACTTGTTCTATTAGTCCATCTATACTAACCTCCACCAGGTTGCAAATTCAATACAATTTTTTTCTGCATCAAGCTCTGAAAAATTATTTCGGCTTGTAGCAGTGTGTGGGACTTGTTCTATTAGTCCATCTATACTAACCTCCACCAGTTTGCAAATTCTAAATATTTTTTATCTGCATCTAGCTCTGAAAAAATATTTCGGCTTGTAGCAGTATCTGGGACTTGCTCTATTACTCCATCTATACTAACCTCCACCAGGTTGCAAATTCAAAATAATTTTCATCTGCATCTAGCTCTGAAAAAATATTTTGGCTTGTAGCAGTGTGTGGGAATTGTTCTATTAGTCTATCTATACTAACCTCCACCAGGTTGCAAATTCTAAATAATTGTTATCTGCATCTAGCTCTGAAAAAAAATTTCAGCTTGTAGCAGTGTGTGGGACTTGTTCTATTAGTCCATCTATACTAACCTCCACCAGGTTGCAAATTCAATAATTTTTTTCTGCATCTAGCTCTGAAAAATTATTTCGGCTTGTAGCAGTATCTGGGACTTGTTCTATTAGTCCATCTACAATAACCTCCACCAGGTTGCAAATTCAAAATAATTTTTATTTGCATCTAGCTCTGAAAAAATATTTTGGCTTGTAGCAGTGTGTGGGACTTGATCTTTTAGTCCATCTGTACTAACCTCCACCAGGTTGCAAATTCAATATAATTTTTTTCTGCATCTAGCTCTGAAAAAATATTTTGACTTGTAGCAGTGTGTGGGAATTGTTCTATTAGTCCATCTATACTAACCTCCACCAGGTTGCAAAGCAAATTCAAAATAATTTTTATCTCCATCTAGCTCTGAAAAAATATTTTGGCTTGTAGCAGTGTGTGGCACTTGTTCTATTAGTCCATCTATACTAACCTCCACTAGGTTGCAAATTCAAAATAATTTTTATCTGCATCTAGCTCTGAAAAAATATTTTGGCTTGTAGCAGTGTGTGGGACTAGTTCTATTAGTCCATCTATACTAACCTCCACCAGGTTGCAAATTCAAAATAATTTTTATCTCCATTTAGCTCTGAAATCTTATTTCGGCTTGTAGCAGTGTGTGGGACTTGTTCTATTAGTCCATCTATACTAACCTCCACCAGGTTGCAAATTCTAAAAAATTTTTATCTGCATCTAGCTCTGAAAAAATATTTCAGCTTGTAGCTGAGTGTGGGACTTGTTCTATTAGTCCATCTGTACTAACCTCCACCAGGTTGCAAATTCAATATAATTTTTTTCTGCATCTAGCTCTGAAAATATATTTCGGCTTGTAGTAGTATGTGGGACTTGTTCTATTAGTCCATCTATACTAACCTCCACCAGGTTCTAAATTCAAAATAATTTTTATCTGCATCTAGCTCTGAAAAAATATTTCGGCTTGTATCAGTGTGTGGGAATTGTTCTATTAGTCCATCTATGCTAACCTCCACCAGGTTGCAAATTCAATATAATTTTTTTCTGCATCTAGCTCTGAAAAAATATTTTGGCTTGTAGCAGTGTGTGGGACTTGTTCTATTAGTTCATCTATACTAACCTCCACCAGGTTGCAAATTCAATACAATTTTTTTCTGCATCTAGCTCTGAAAAAATATTTCGGCTTGTAGCAGTGTGTGGGACTTGTTCTATTAGTCCATCTATACTAACCTCCACCAGTTTGCAAATTCTAAATATTTTTTATCTGCATCTAGCTCTGAAAAAATATTTCGGCTTGTAGCAGTATCTGGGACTTGCTCTATTAGTCCATCTATACTAACCTCCACCAGGTTGCAAATTCAAAATCATTTTTATTTGCATCTAGCTCTGAAAAAATATTTTGGCTTGTAGCAGTGTGTGGGACTTGTTCTATTAGTCCATCTATACTAACCTCCACCAGGTTGCAAATTCAAAATAATTTTCATCTGCATCTAGCTCTGAAAAAATATTTTGGCTTGTAGCAGTGTGTAGGAATTGTTCTATTAGTCCATCTATTCTAACCTCCACCAGGTTGCAAATTCTAAATAATTGTTATCTGCATCTAGCTATGAAAAAAAATTTCAGCTTGTAGCAGTGTGTGGGACTTGTTCTATTAGTCCATCTATACTAACCTCCACCAGGTTGCAAATTCAATATAATTTTTTTCTGCATCTAGCTCTGAAAAATTATTTCGGCTTGTAGCAGTATCTGGGACTTGTTCTATTAGTCCATCTATAATAACCTCCACCAGATTGCAAATTCAAAATAATTTTTATTTGCATCTAGCTATGAAAAAATATTTTGGCTTGTAGCAGTGTGTGGGACTTGATCTTTTAGTCCATCTGTACTAACCTCCACCAGTTTGCAAATTCAATATAATTTTTTTCTGCATCTAGCTCTGAAAAAATATTTTGGCTCGTAGCAGTGTGTGGGAATTGTTCTATTAGTCCATCTATACTAACCTCCACCAGGATGCAAAGCAAATTCAAAATAATTTTTCTCTCCATCTAGCTCTGAAAAAATATTTTGGCTTGTAGCAGTGTGTGGGACTTGTTCTATTAGTCCATCTATACTAACCTCCACCAGGTTGCAAATTCAAAATAATTTTTATCTGCATCTAGCTCTGAAAAAATATTTTGGCTTGTAGCAGTGTGTGGGACTTTTTCTATTAGTCCATCTATACTAACCACCACCAGGTTGCAAATTCAAAATAATTTTTATCTCCATTTAGCTCTGAAAAATTATTTCGGCTTGTAGCAGTGTGTGGGACTTGTTCTCTTAGTCCATCTATACTAACCTCCACCAGGTTGCAAATTCAAAATAATTTTTATCTGCATCTAGCTCTGAAAAAATATTTCAGCTTGTAGCTGAGTGTGGGACTTGTTCTATTAGTCCATCTATACTAACCTCCGCCAGGTTGCAAATTCATTATAATTTTTTTCGGCATCTAGCTCTGAAAATATATTTCGGCTTGTAGTAGTATGTGGGACTTGTTCTATTAGTCCATCTATACTAACCTCCACCAGGTTGCAAATTCAAAATTATTTTTATCTGCATCTAGCTCTGAAAAAATATTTCGACTAGAAGCAGTGTGTGGGAATTGTTCTATTAGTCCATCTATGCTGACCTCCACCAGGTTGCAAATTCAATATAATTTTTTTCTGCATCTAGCTCTGAAAAAATATTTCGGCTTGTAGCATGGTGTGGGACTTGTTCTATTAGTCCATCTATACTAACCTCCACCAGTTTGCAAATTCTAAATATTTTTTATCTGCATCTAGCTCTGAAAAAATATTTCGGCTTGTAGCAGTATCTGGGACTTGCTCTATTAGTCCATCTATACTAACCTCCACCAGGTTGCAAATTCAAAATAATTTTTATTTGCATCTAGCTCTGAAAAAATATTTTGGCTTGTAGCAGTGTGTGGGACTTGTTCTATTAGTCCATTTATACTGACCTCCACCAGGTTGCAAATTCAAAATAATTTTCATCTGCATCTAGCTCTGAAAAAATATTTTGGCTTGTAGCAGTATCTGGGACTTGTTCTATTAGTCCATCTATACTAACCTCCACCAGGTTGCAAATTCAAAATAATTTTTATTTACCTCTAGCTCTGAAAAAATATTTTGGCTTGTAGCAGTGTGTGGGACTTGTTCTGTTAGTCCATCTATACTAACCTCCACCAGGTTGCATATTCAAAATAATTTTCATCCGAATTTAGCTCTGAAAAAATATTTCGGCTTGTAGCAGTGTGTGGGACTTGTTCTATTAGTCCATCTATACTAACCTCCACCAGGTTGCAAATTCAATACAATTTTTTTCTGCATCTAGCTCTGAAAAAATATTTCGGCTTGTAGCAGTGTGTGGGACTTGTTCTATTAGTCCATCTATGCCAACCTCCACCAGTTTGCAAATTCTAAATATTTTTTATCTGCATCTAGCTCTGAAAAAATATTTCGGCTTGTAGCAGTGTGTGGAACTTGTTCTATTAGTCCATCTATACTAACCTCCACCAGGTTGCAAATTCAATACAATTTTTTTCTGCATCTAGCTCTGAAAAAATATTTCGGCTTGTAGCAGTGTGTGGGACTTGTTCTATTAGTCCATCTATACTAACCTCCACCAGGTTGCAAATTCAAAATAATTTTTATCTGCATCTAGCTCTGAAAAAATATTTCGGCTTGTAGCAGTGTGTGGGACTTGTTCTATTAGTCCATCTATACTAACCTCCACCAGGTTGTAAATTCAATATAATTTTTTTCTGCATCTAGACCTAAAAAAATATTTCGGCTTGTAGCAGTGTGTGGGACTTGCTCTATTAGTCCATCTATACTAACCTCCACCAGGTTGCAAATTCAAAATAATTTTTATCTGCATCTAGCTCTGAAAAAATATTTTGGCTTGTAGCAGTGTGTGGGACTTGTTCTATTAGTCCATCTATACTAATCTCCACCAGGTTGCAAATTCAAAATAATTTTTATCTGCATCTAGCTCTGAAAAAATATTTCGACTTGTAGCAGTGTGTGGGAATTGTTTTATTAGTCCATCTATACTAACCTCCACCAGGTTGCAAATTCAATATAATTTTTTTCTGCCTCTAGCTCTGAAAAAATATTTTGGCTTGTAGCACTGTGTGGGACTTGTTCTATTAGTCCATCTATACTAACCTCCACCAGGCTGCAAATTCAAAATAATTTTTATCTGCATTTGCTCAGAAAAAATATTTGGGCTTGGGCTTGTAGCATTGTGTGGGAATAGTTCTATTAGTCCATCTATACTTGCCTCCACCAGGTTGAAAATTCAAAATAATTTTTAGCTGCATCTAGCTCTGAAAAAATATTTCGGCTTGTAGCAGTGTGTGGGCTTGTTCTATTAGTCCATCTATACTAACCTCCACCAGGTTGCAAATTCAATACAATTTTTTTCTGCAGCTAGCTCTGAAAAAATATTTCGGCTTGTAGCAGTGTGTGGGACTTGTTCTATTATTCCATCTATAATAACCTCCACCAGTTTGCAAATTCTAAATAATTTTTATCGGCATCTAGTTTTGAAAAAATATTTTGGCTTGTAGCAGTATCTGGGACTTGTTCTATTAGTCCATCTATACTAACCTCCACCAGGTTGCAAATTCAAAATAATTTTTATTTGCATCTAGCTCTGAAAAAATATTTTGGCTTGTAGCAGTGTGTGGGACTTGTTCTATTAGTCCATCTATACTAACCTCCACCAGGTTGCAAATTCAAAATAATTTTCATCCGAATTTAGCTCTGAAAAAATATTTTGGCTTATAGCAGTGTGTAGGACTTGATCTTTTAGTCCATCTATACTAACCTCCACCAGGTTGCAAATTCAATATCATTTTTTTCTACATCTAGCGCTGAAAAAATATTTCGGCTTGTAGCAGTGTGTGGGAATTGTTCTATTAGTCCATCTATACTAACCTCCACCAGGTTCCAAATTCAAAATAATTTTTATCTCCATCTAGCTCTGAAAAAATATTTCGGCTTGTAACAGAGTGTGGGACTTGTTCTATTAGTCCATCTATACTAACCTCCACCAGGTTGCAAATTCAAAATAATTTTTATCTCCATCTTGCTCTGAAAAAATATTTCGGCTTGTAGCAGTGTGTGGGACTTGTTCTATTAGTCCATCTATACTAACCTCCACCAGGTTGCAAATTCAAAATAATTTTTATCTCCATCTTGCTCTGAAAAAATATTTCAGCTTGTAGCAGTGTGTGGGACTTGTTCTATTAGTCCATCTATACTAATCTCCGCCAGGTTGCAAATTCATTATAATTTTTTTCTGCATCTAGCTCTGAAAATATATTTCGGCTTGTAGTAGTGTGTGGGACTTGTTCTATTAGTCCATCTATACTAACCTCCACCAGGTTGCAAATTCAAAATAATTTTTATCTGCATCTAGCTCTGAAAAAATATTTCGGCTTGTAGCAGCATGTGGGAATTGTTCTATTAGTCCATCTATACTAACCTCCACCAGGTTGCAAATTCAATATAATTTTTTTCTGCATCTACCTCTGAAAAAATATATCGGCTTGTAGCAGTGTGTGGGACTTGTTCTATTAGTCCATCTATACTAACCTCCACCAGTTTGCAAATTCTAAATATTTTTTATCTGCATCTAGCTCTGAAAAAATATTTTGACTTGTAGCAGTATCTGGGACTTGTTCTATTAGTCCATCTATACTAACCTCCACCAGGTTGCAAATTCAAAATAATTTTTATTTGCCTCTAGCTCTGAAAAAATATTTTGGCTTGTAGCAGTGTGTGGGACTTGTTCTATTAGTCCATCTATACTAACCTCCACCAGGTTGCAAATTCAAAATAATTTTTATCCGAATTTAGCTCTGAAAAAATATTTTGGCTTATAGCAGTGTGTGGGACTTGATCTTTTAGTCCATCTATACTAACCTCCACCCGGTTGCAAATTCAATATAATTTTTTTCTGCATCTAGCTCTGAAAAAATATTTCGGCTTGTAGCAGAGTGTGGGATTGTTCTATTAGTCCATCTATACTAACCTCCACCAGGTTGCAAATTCAAAATAATTTTTATCTCCAGCTAGCTCTGAAAAAATATTTCGGCTTGTAGCAGTGTGTGGGACTTGTTCTATTAGTCCATCTATACTAACCTCCACCAGGTTGCAAATTCATTATAATTTTTTTCTGCATCTAGCTCTGAAAATATATTTCGGCTTGTAGTAGTGTGTGGGACTTGTTCTATTAGTCCATCTATACTAACCTCCACCAGGTTGCAAATTCAAAATAATTTTTATCTGCATCTAGCTCTGAAAAAATATTTCGGCTTGTAGCAGCATGTGGGAATTGTTCTATTAGTCCATCTATACTAACCTCCACCAGGTTGCAAATTCAATATAATTTTTTTCTGCATCTACCTCTGAAAAAATATATCGGCTTGTAGCAGTGTGTGGGACTTGTTCTATTAGTCCATCTATACTAACCTCCACCAGTTTGCAAATTCTAAATATTTTTTATCTGCATCTAGCTCTGAAAAAATATTTTGACTTGTAGCAGTATCTGGGACTTGTTCTATTAGTCCATCTATACTAACCTCCACCAGGTTGCAAATTCAAAATAATTTTTATTTGCCTCTAGCTCTGAAAAAATATTTTGGCTTGTAGCAGTGTGTGGGACTTGTTCTATTAGTCCATCTATACTAACCTCCACCAGGTTGCAAATTCAAAATAATTTTCATCCGAATTTAGCTCTGAAAAAATATTTTGGCTTATAGCAGTGTGTGGGACTTGATCTTTTAGTCCATCTATACTAACCTCCACCCGGTTGCAAATTCAATATAATTTTTTTCTGCATCTAGCTCTGAAAAAATATTTCGGCTTGTAGCAGAGTGTGGGATTGTTCTATTAGTCCATCTATACTAACCTCCACCAGGTTGCAAATTCAAAATAATTTTTATCTCCATCTAGCTCTGAAAAAATATTTCGGCTTGTAGCAGTGTGTGGGACTTGTTCTATTAGTCCATCTATACTAACCTCCACCAGGTTGCAAATTCAAAATAATTTTTATCTCCATCTTGCTCTGAAAAAATATTTCAGCTTGTAGCAGTGTGTGGGACTTGTTCTTTTAGTCCATCTATACTAACCTCCGCCAGATTGCAAATTCATTATAATTTTTTTCTGAATCTAGCTCTGAAAATATATTTCGGCTTGTAGTAGTATGTGGGACTTGTTCTATTAGTCCATCTATACTAACCTCCACCAGGTTGCAAATTCAAAATAATTTTTATTTGCCTCTAGCTCTGAAAAAATATTTTGGCTTGTAGCAGTGTGTGGGACTTGTTCTATTAGGCCATCTATACTAACCTCCACCAGGTTGCAAATTCAAAATAATTTTCATCCGAATTTAGCTCTGAAAAAATATTTTGGCTTATAGCAGTGTGTGGGACTTGATCTTTTAGTCCATCTATACTAACCTCCACCCGGTAGCAAATTCAATATAATTTTTTTCTGCATCTAGCTCTGAAAAAATATTTCGGCTTGTAGCAGAGTGTGGGATTGTTCTATTAGTCCATCTATACTAACCTCCACCAGGTTGCAAATTCAAAATAATTTTTATCTCCATCTAGCTCTGAAAAATTTTTTCGGCTTGTAGCAGTGTGTGGGACTTGTTCTATTAGTCCATCTATACTAACCTCCACCAGGTTGCAAATTCATTATAATTTTTTTCTGCATCTAGCTCTGAAAATATATTTCGGCTTGTAGTAGTGTGTGGGACTTGTTCTATTAGTCCATCTATACTAACCTCCACCAGGTTGCAAATTCAAAATAATTTTTATCTGCATCTAGCTCTGAAAAAATATTTCGGCTTGTAGCAGTGTGTGGGAATTGTTCTATTAGTCCATCTATGCTAACCTCCACCAGGTTGCAAATTCAATGTAATTTTTTTCTGCATCTAGCTCTGAAAAAATATTTCGGCTTGTAGCAGTGTGTGGGACTTGTTCTATTAGTCCATCTATACTAACCTCCACCAGGTTGCAAATTCAATACAATTTTTTTCTGCATCTAGCTCTGAAAAAATATTTCGGCTTGTAGCAGTGTGTGGGACTTGTTCTATTAGTCCATCTATACTAACCTCCACCAGTTTGCAAATTCTAAATATTTTTTATCTGCATCTAGCTCTGAAAAAATATTTTGGCTTGTAGCAGTATCTGGGACTTGCTCTATTAGTCCATCTATACTAACCTCCACCAGGTTGCAAATTCAAAATAATTTTTATTGCATCTAGCTCTGAAAAAATTTTTTGGCTTGTAGCAGTGTGTGGGACTTGTTCTATTAGTCCATCTATACTAACCTCCACCAGGTTGCAAATTCAAAATAATTTTCATCTGCATCTAGCTCTGTAAAAATATTTTGGCTTGTAGCAGTGTGTGGGAATTGTTCTATTAGTCCATCTATACTAACCTCCACCAGGTTGCAAATTCTAAATAATTGTTATCTGCATCTAGCTCTGAAAAAAAATTTCGGCTTGTAGCAGTGTGTGGGACTTGTTCTATTAGTCCATCTATACTAACCTCCACCAGGTTGCAAATTCAATATAATTTTTTTCTGCATCTAGCTCTAAAAAATTATTTCGGCTTGTAGCAGTATCTGGGACTTGTTCTATTAGTCCATCTATAATAACCTCCACCAGGTTGCAAATTCAAAATAATTTTTATTTGCATCTAGCTCTGAAAAAATATTTTGGCTTGTAGCAGTGTGTGGGACTTGATCTTTTAGTCCATCTGTACTAACCTCCACCAGGTTGCAAATTCAATATAATTTTTTTCTGCATCTAGCTCTGAAAAAATATTTCGACTTGTAGCAGGGTGTGGGAATTGTTCTATTAGTCCATCTATACTAACCTCCACCAGGTTGCAAAGCAAATTCAAAATAATTTTTATCTCCATCTAGCTCTGAAAAAATATTTTGGCTTGTAGCAGTGTGTGGGACTTGTTCTATTAGTCCATCTATACTAACCTCCACCAGGTTGCAAATTCAAAATAATTTTTATCTCCATTTAGCTCTGAAAAATTATTTCGGATTGTAGCAGTGTGTGGGACTTGTTCTATTTGTCCATCTATACTAACCTCCACCAGGTTGCAAATTCAAAATAATTTTTATCTGCATCTAGCTCTGAAAAAATATTTCAGCTTGTAGCTGAGTGTGGGACTTGTTCTATTAGTCCATCTATACTAACCTCCGCCAGGTTGCAAATTCATTATAATTTTTTTCTGCATCTAGCTCTGAAAATATATTTCGGCTTGTAGTAGTATGTGGGACTTGTTCTATTAGTCCATCTATACTAACCTCCACCAGGTTGCAAATTCAAAATAATTTTTATCTGCATCTGGCTCTGAAAAAATATTTCGGCTTGTAGCAGTGTGTGGGAATTGTTCTATTAGTCCATCTATGCTAACCTCCACCAGGGTGCAAATTCAATATAATTTTTTTCTGCATCTAGCTCTGAAAAAATATTTTGGCTTGTAGCAGTGTGTGGGACTTGTTCTATTAGTCCACTTATACTAACCTCCACCAGGTTGCAAATTCAATACAATTTTTTTCTGCATCTAGTTCTGAAAAAATATTTCGGCTTGTAGCAGTGTGTGGGACTTGTTCTATTAGTCCATCTATTCTAACCTCCACCAGGTTGCAAATTCAAAATAATTTTCATCCGAATTTAGCTCTGAAAAAATATTTTGGCTTATAGCAGTGTGTGGGACTTGATCTTTTAGTCCATCTATACTAACCTCCACCAGGTTCTAAATTCAATATAATTTTTTTCTGCATCTAGCTCTGAAAAAATATTTCGGCTTGTAGCAGAGTGTGGGACTTGTTCTATTAGTCCATCTATACTAACCTCCACCAGGTTGCAAATTCAAAATAATTTTTATCTCCATCTAGCTCTGAAAAAATATTTCTGCTTGTAGCAGTGTGTGGGACTTGTTCTATTAGTCCATCTATACTAACCTCCACCAGGTTGCAAATTCAAAATAATTTTTATCTCCATCTTGCTCTGAAAAAATATTTCAGCTTGTAGCAGTGTGTGGGACTTGTTGTATTAGTCCATCTATACTAACCTCCGCCAGGGTGCAAATTCATTATAATTTTTTTCTGCATCTAGCTCTGAAAATATATTTCGGCTTGTAGTAGTATGTCTGACTTGTTCTATTAGTCCATCTATACTAACCTCCACCAGGTTGCAAATTCAAAATAATTTTTATCTGCATCTAGCTCTGAAAAAATTTTTCGGCTTGTAGCAGTGTGTGGGAATTGTTCTATTAGTCCATCTATGCTAACCTCCACCAGGTTGCAAATTCAATATAATTTTTTTCTGCATCTAGCTCTGAAAAAATATTTCGGCTTGTAGCAGTGTGAGGGACTTGTTCTATTAGTCCATCTATACTAACCTCCACCAGGTTGCAAATTCAATACAATTTTTTTCTGCATCAAGCTCTGAAAAATTATTTCGGCTTGTAGCAGTGTGTGGGACTTGCTCTATTAGTCCATCTATACTAACCTCCACCAGTTTACAAATTCTAAATATTTTTTATCTGCATCTAGCTCTGAAAAAATATTTCGGCTTGTAGCAGTATCTGGGACTTGCTCTATTACTCCATCTATACTAACCTCCACCAGGTTGCAAATTCAAAATAATTTTCATCTGCATCTAGCTCTGAAAAAATATTTTGGCTTGTAGCAGTGTGTGGGAATTGTTCTATTAGTCCATCTATACTAACCTCCACCAGGTTGCAAATTCTAAATAATTGTTATCTGCATCTAGCTCTGAAAAATATTTCGGCTTGTAGCAGTGTGTGGGACTTGTTCTATTAGTCCATCTATACTAACCTCCACCAGGTTGCAAATTCAATATAATTTTTTTCTGCATCTAGCTCTGAAAAATTATTTCGGCTTGTAGCAGTATCTGGGACTTGTTCTATTAGTCCATCTATAATAACCTCCACCAGGTTGCAAATTCAAAATAATTTTTATTTGCATCTAGCTCTGAAAAAATATTTTGGCTTGTAGCAGTGTGTGGGACTTGATCTTTTAGTCCATCTGTACTAACCTCCACCAGGTTGCAAATTCAATATAATTTTTTTCTGCATCTAGCTCTGAAAAAATATTTTGACTTGTAGCAGTGTGTGGGAATTGTTCTATTAGTCCATCTATACTAACCTCCACCAGGTTGCAAAGCAAATTCAAAATAATTTTTATCTGCATCTAGCTCTGAAAAAATATTTTGGCTTGTAGCAGTGTGTGGCACTTGTTCTATTAGTCCATCTATACTAACCTCCACTAGGTTGCAAATTCAAAATAATTTTTATCTGCATCTAGCTCTGAAAAAATATTTCGGCTTGTAGCAGTGTGTGGGACTAGTTCTATTAGTCCATCTATACTAACCTCCACCAGGTTGCAAATTCAAAATAATTTTTATCTCCATTTAGCTCTCAAAACTTATTTCGGCTTGTAGCAGTGTGTGGTACTTGTTCTATTAGTCCATCTATACTAACCTCTACCAGGTTGCAAATTCTAAAAAAATTTTATCTGCATCTAGCTCTGAAAAAATATTTCAGCTTGTAGCTGAGTGTGGGACTTGTTCTATTAGTCCATCTATACTAACCTTCGCCAGGTTGCAAATTCATTATAATTTTTTTCTGCATCTAGCTCTGAAAATATATTTCGGCTTGTAGTAGTATGTGGGACTTGTTCTATTAGTCCATCTATACTAACCTCCACCAGGTTCTAAATTCAAAATAATTTTTATCTGCATCTAGCTCTGAAAAAATATTTCGGCTTGTAGCAGTGTGTGGGACTTGTTCTATTAGTCCATCTATACTAACCTCCACCAGGTTGCAAATTCAATACAATTTTTTTCTGCATCTAGCTCTGAAAAAATATTTCGGCTTGTAGCAGTGTGTGGGACTTGTTCTATTAGTCCATCTATACTAACCTCCACCAGTTTGCAAATTCTAAATATTTTTTATCTGCATCTAGCTCTGAAAAAATATTTCGGCTTGTAGCAGTATCTGGGACTTGCTCTATTAGTTCATCTATACTAACCTCCACCAGGTTGCAAATTCAAAATAATTTTTATTTGCATCTAGCTCTGAAAAAATATTTTGGCTTGTAGCAGTGTGTGGGACTTGTTCTATTAGTCCATCTATACTAACCTCCACCAGGTTGCAAATTCAAAATAATTTTCATCTGCATCTAGCTCTGAAAAAATATTTTGGCTTGTAGCAGTGTGTGGGAATTGTTCTATTAGTCCATCTATACTAACCTCCACCAGGTTGCAAAGCAAATTCAAAATAATTTTTCTCTCCATCTAGCTCTGAAAAAATATTTTGGCTTGTAGCAGTGTGTGGGACTTGTTCTATTAGTCCATCTATACTAACCTCCACCAGGTTGCAAATTCAAAATAATTTTTATCTGCATCTAGCTCTGAAAAAATATTTCGGCTTGTAGCAGTGTGTGGGACTTGTTCTATTAGTCCATCTATACTAACCACCACCAGGTTGCAAATTCAAAATAATTTTTATCTCCATTTAGCTCTGAAAAATTATTTCGGCTTGTAGCAGTGTGTGGGACTTGTTCTATTAGTCCATCTATACTAACCTCCACCAGGTTGCAAATTCAAAATAATTTTTATCTGCATCTAGCTCTGAAAAAATATTTCAGCTTGTAGCTGAGTGTGGGACTTGTTCTATTAGTCCATCTATACTAACCTCCGCCAGGTTGCAAATTCATTATAATTTTTTTCTGCATCTAGCTCTGAAAATATATTTCGGCTTGTAGTAGTATGTGGGACTTGTTCTATTAGTCCATCTATACTAACCTCCACCAGGTTGCAAATTCAAAATAATTTTTATCTGCATCTAGCTCTGAAAAAATATTTCGACTTGAAGCAGTGTGTGGGACTTGTTCTATTAGTCCATCTATGCTAACCTCCACCAGGTTGCAAATTCAATATAATTTTTTTCTGCATCTAGCTCTGAAAAAATATTTTGGCTTGTAGCAGTGTGTGGGACTTGTTCTATTAGTCCATCTATACTAACCTCCACCAGGTTGCAAATTCAATACAATTTTTTTCTGCATCTAGCTCTGAAAAAATATTTCGGCTTGTAGCAGTGTTTGGGACTTGTTCTATTAGTCCATCTATACTAACCTCCACCAGTTTGCAAATTCTAAATATTTTTTATCTGCATCTAGCTCTGAAAAAATATTTCGGCTTGTAGCAGTATCTGGGACGTGCTCTATTAGTCCATCTATACTAACCTCCACCAGGTTGCAAATTCAAAATAATTTTTATTTTCATCTAGCTCTGAAAAAATATTTTGGCTTGTAGCAGTGTGTGGGACTTGTTCTATTAGTCCATCTATACTGACCTCCACCAGGTTGCAAATTCAAAATAATTTTCATCTGCATCTAGCTCTGAAAAAATATTTTGGCTTGTAGCAGTATCTGGGACTTGTTCTATTAGTCCATCTATACTAACCTCCACCAGGTTGCAAATTCAAAATAATTTTTATTTGCCTCTAGCTCTGAAAAAATATTTTGGCTTGTAGCAGTGTGTGGGACTTGTTCTGTTAGTCCATCTATACTAACCTCCACCAGGTTGCATATTCAAAATAATTTTCATCCGAATTTAGCTCTGAAAAAATATTTCGGCTTGTAGCGGTGTGTGGGATTTGTTCTATTAGTCCATCTATACTAACCTCCACCAGGTTGCAAATTCAATACAATTTTTTTCTGCCTCTAGCTCTGAAAAAATATTTCGGCTTGTAGCAGTGTGTGGGACTTGTTCTATTAGTCCATCTATACTAACCTCCACCAGGTTGAAAATTCAAAATAATTTTTATTTGCATCTAGCTCTGAAAAAATATTTTGGCTTGTAGCAGTGTGTGGGACTTGATCTTTTAGTCCATCTGTACTAACCTCCACCAGGTTGCAAATTCAATATAATTTTTTTCTGCATCTAGCTCTGAAAAAATATTTCGGCTTTTAGCAGTGTGTGGGAATTGTTCTATTAGTCCATCTATACTAACCTCCACCAGGTTGCAAACAAATTCAAAATAATTTTTATCTCCATCTAGCTCTGAAAAAATATTTTGGCTTGTAGCAGTGTGTGGGACTTGTTCTATTAGTCCATCTATACTAACCTCCACCAGGTTGCAAATTCAAAATAATTTTTATCTGCATCTAGCTCTGAAAAAATATTTCGGCTTGTAGCAGTGTGTGGGACTTGTTCTATTAGTCCATCTATACTAACCTCCACCAGGTTGCAAATTCAAAATAATTTTATCTGCGTCTAGCTCTGAAAAAATATTTCGGCTTGTAGCAGTGTGTGGGACTTGTTCTATTAGTCCATCTATACTAACCTCCACCAGGTTGCAAATTCAATATAATTTTTTTCTGCATCTAGCTCTGAAAAAATATTTCGGCTTGTAGCAGTGTGTGGGACTTGATCTTTTAGTTCATCTATACTAACCTCCACCAGGTTGCAAATTCAAAATAATTTTCATCCGAATCTAGCTCTGAAAAAATATTTTGGCTTGCAGCAGTGTGTGGGACTTGATCTTTTAGTTCATCTATGCTAACCTCCACCAGGTTGCAAATTCAATATAGATTTTTTCTGCATCTAGCTCTGAAAAAATATTTCGGCTTGTAGCAGTGTGTGGGAATTGTTCTATTAGTCCATCTATACTAACATCCACCAGGTTGCAAATTCAAAATAATTTTTATTTGCTTCTAGCTCTGAAAAAAAATTTCGGCTTGTAGCATTGTGTGGGACTTGTTCTATTAGTCCATCTATACTAACCTCCACCAGGTTGCAAATTCAATATAATTTTTTTCTGCATCTAGCTCTGAAAAATTATTTTAGCTTGTAGCAGTATCTGGGACTTGTTCTATTAGTCCATCTATACTAACCTCCACCAGGTTGCAAATTCAAATTAAATTTTATTTGCATCTGGCTCTGAAAAAATATTTCGGCTTGTAGCAGTGTGTGGGAATTGTTCTATTAGTCCATCTATACTAACATCCACCAGGTTGCAAATTCAAAATAATTTTTATCTCCATCTTGCTCTGAAAAAATATTTCGGCTTGTAGCAGTATCTGGGTCTTGTTCTATTAGTCCATCTATGCTAACCTCCACCAGGTTGCAAATTGAAAATAATTTTTATTTGCATCTAGCTCTGAAAAAAAATTTCGGCTTGTAGCAGTGTGTGGGACTTGTTCTATTAGTCCATCTATACTAACCTCCACCAGGTTGCAAATTCAGTATAATTTTTTTCTGCATCTAGCTCTGAAAAATTATTTTAGCTTGTAGCAGTTTCTGGGACTTGTTCTATTAGTCCATCTATACTAACCTCCACCAGGTTGCAAATTCAAAATACATTTTATTTGCATCTAGCTCTGAAAAAATATTTTGGCTTGTAGCAGAGTGTGGGACTTGTTCTATTAGTCCATCTATACTAATCTCCACCAGGTTGCAAATTCAAAATAATTTTCATCCGAATCTAGCTCTGAAAAAATATTTTGGCTTGTAGCAGTGTGTGGGACTTGATCTTTTAGTCCATCTATACTAACCTCCACCAGGTTGCAAATTCAAAATAATTTTTATCTGCATCTAGCTCTGAAAAAATATTTCAGCTTGTAGCTGAGTGTGGGACTTGTTCTATTAGTCCATCTATACTAACCTCCGCCAGGTTGCAAATTCAATATAATTTTTTTCTGCATCTAGCTCTGAAAATATATTTCGGCTTGTAGCAGTGTGTGGGACTTGTTCTATTAGTCCATCTATACTAACCTCCACCAGGTTGCAAATTTAAAATAATTTTTATTTGCATCTAGCTCTGAAAAAATATTTTGGCTTGTAGCAGTGTGTGGGACTTGTTCTATTAGTCCATCTATACTAACCTCCACCAGGTTGCAAATTCAAAATAATTTTCATCCGAATCTAGCTCTGAAAAAATATTTTGGCTTGTAGCAGTGTGTGGGACTTGATCTTTTAGTTCATCTATACTAACCTCTACCAGGTTGCAAATTCAATATAATTTTTTTCTGCATCTAGCTCTGAAAAAATACTTCGGCTTGTAGCAGTGTGTGGGAATTGTTCTATTAGTCCATCTATACTAACCTCCACCAGGTTGCAAATTCAAAATAATTTTTATCTCCATCTAGCTCTGAAAAGATATTTCGGCTTGTAGCAGTGTGTGGGACTTGTTCTATTAGTCCATCTATACTAACCTCCACCAGGTTGCAAATTCAAAATAATTTTTATCTGCATCTAGCTCTGAAAAAATATTTCGGCTTGTAGCAGTGTGTGGGACTTGTTCTATTAGTCCATCTATACTAACCTCCACCAGGTTGCAAATTCAAAATAATTTTATCTGCGTCTAGCTCTGAAAAAATATTTCGGCTTGTAGCAGTGTGTGGGACTTGTTCTATTAGTCCATCTATACTAACCTCCACCAAGTTGCAAATTCAATATAATTTTTTTCTGCATCTAGCTCTGAAAAAATATTTCGGCTTGTAGCAGTGTGTGGGACTTGATCTTTTAGTTCATCTATACTAACCTCTACCAGGTTGCAAATTCAATATAATTTTTTTCTGCATCTGGCTCTGAAAAAATGTTTCGGCTTGTAGCAGTGTGTGGGACTTGATCTTTTAGTTCATCTATACTAACCTCCACCAGGTTGCAAATTCAAAATAATTTTCATCCGAATCTAGCTCTGAAAAAATATTTTGGCTTGCAGCAGTGTGTGGGACTTGATCTTTTAGTTCATCTATGCTAACCTCCACCAGGTTGCAAATTCAATATAGATTTTTTCTGCATCTAGCTCTGAAAAAATATTTCGGCTTGTAGCAGTGTGTGGGAATTGTTCTATTAGTCCATCTATACTAACATCCACCAGGTTGCAAATTCAAAATAATTTTTATTTGCATCTAGCTCTGAAAAAAAATTTCGGCTTGTAGCATTGTGTGGGACTTGTTCTATTAGTCCATCTATACTAACCTCCACCAGGTTGCAAATTCAATATAATTTTTTTCTGCATCTAGCTCTGAAAAATTATTTTAGCTTGTAGCAGTATCTGGGACTTGTTCTATTAGTCCATCTATACTAACCTCCACCAGGTTGCAAATTCAAATTAAATTTTATTTGCATCTGGCTCTGAAAAAATATTTCGGCTTGTTGCAGTGTGTGGGAATTGTTCTATTAGTCCATCTATACTAACATCCACCAGGTTGCAAATTCAAAATAATTTTTATCTCCATCTAGCTCTGAAAAAATATTTCGGCTTGTAGCAGTATCTGGGTCTTGTTCTATTAGTCCATCTATGCTAACCTCCACCAGGTTGCAAATTCAAAATAATTTTTATTTGCATCTAGCTCTGAAAAAAAATTTCGGCTTGTAGCAGTGTGTGGGACTTGTTCTATTAGTCCATCTATACTAACCTCCACCAGGTTGCAAATTCAGTATAATTTTTTTCTGCATCTAGCTCTGAAAAATTATTTTAGCTTGTAGCAGTTTCTGGGACTTGTTCTATTAGTCCATCTATACTAACCTCCACCAGGTTGCAAATTCAAAATACATTTTATTTGCATCTAGCTCTGAAAAAATATTTTGGCTTGTAGCAGAGTGTGGGACTTGTTCTATTAGTCCATCTATACTAATCTCCACCAGGTTGCAAATTCAAAATAATTTTCATCCGAATCTAGCTCTGAAAAAATATTTTGGCTTGTAGCAGTGTGTGGGACTTGATCTTTTAGTCCATCTATACTAACCTCCACCAGGTTGCAAATTCAAAATAATTTTTATCTGCATCTAGCTCTGAAAAAATATTTCAGCTTGTAGCTGAGTGTGGGACTTGTTCTATTAGTCCATCTATACTAACCTCCGCCAGGTTGCAAATTCAATATAATTTTTTTCTGCATCTAGCTCTGAAAATATATTTCGGCTTGTAGCAGTGTGTGGGACTTGTTCTATTAGTCCATCTATACTAACCTCCACCAGGTTGCAAATTCAAAATTATTTTATCTGCGTCTAGCTCTGAAAAAATATTTCGGCTTGTACCAGTGTGTGGGACTTGTTTTATTAGTCCATCTATACTAGCCTCCACCAGGTTGCAAATTCAATATAATTTTTTTCTGCATCTAGCTCTGAAAAAATATTTCGGCTTGTAGCAGTGTGTGGGACTTAATCTTTTAGTTCATCTATACTAACCTCTACCAGGTTGCAAATTCAATATAATTTTTTTCTGCATCTAGCTCTGAAAAAATATTTTGGCTTGTAGCAGTGTGTGGGACTTGTTCTATTAGTCCATCTATACTAACCTCCACCAGGTTGCAAATTCAAAATAATTTTTATTTGCATCTAGCTCTGAAAAAATATTTTGGCTTGTAGCAGTGTGTGGGACTTGTTCTATTAGTCCATCTATACTAACCTCCACCAGGTTGCAAATTCAAAATAATTTTCATCCGAATCTAGCTCTGAAAAAATATTTTGGCTTGTAGCAGTGTGTGGGACTTGATCTTTTAGTTCATCTATACTAACCTCTACCAGGTTGCAAATTCAATATAATTTTTTTCTGCATCTAGCTCTGAAAAAATATTTCGGCTTGTAGCAGTGTGTGGGAATTGTTCTATTAGTCCATCTATACTAACCTCCACCAGGTTGCAAATTCAAAATAATTTTTATCTCCATCTAGCTCTGAAAAGATATTTCGGCTTGTAGCAGTATCTGGGACTTGTTCTATTAGTCCATCTATACTAACCTCCACCAGGTTGCAAATTCAAAATAATTTTTATTTGCATCTAGCTCTGAAAAAAAATTTTGGCTTGTTGCAGTGTGTGGGACTTGTTCTTTTAGTCCATCTATACTAACCTCCACCAGGTTGCAAATTCAATATAATTTTTTTCTGCATCTAGCTCTGAAAAATTATTTCGGCTTGTAGCAGTATCTGGGACTTGTTCTATTAGTCCATCTATACTAACCTCCACCAGGTTGCAAATTCAAAATAATTTTTATTTGCATCTAGCTCTGAAAAAATTTTTTTGGCTTGTAGCAGTGTGTGGGACTTGTTCTATTAGTCCATCTATACTAATCTCCACCAGGTTGCAAATTCAAAATAATTTTCATCTGAATCTAGCTCTGAAAAAATATTTTGGCTTGTAGCAGTGTGTGGGACTTGATCTTTTAGTCCATCTTTACTAACCTCCACCAGGTTGCATATTCAATATAATTTTTTTTCTGCGTCTAGCTCTGAAAAAATATTTCGACTTGTAGCAGTGTGTGGGAATTGTTCTATTAGTCCATCTATACTAACCTCCACCAGGTTGCAAAGCAAATTCAAAATAATTTTTATCTTCATCTAACTCTGAAAAAATATTTTGGCTTGTAGCAGTGTGTGGGACTTTTTCTATTGGTCCATCTATACTAACCTCCACCAGGTTGCAAATTCAAAATAATTTTTATCTCCATTTAGCTCTGAAAAAATATTTCAGCATGTAGCAGTGTGTGGGACTTGTTCTATTAGTCCATCTATACTAACCTAAACCAGGTTGCAAATTCAAAATAATTTTTATCTGCATCTATCTCTGAAAAAATATTTCAGCTTGTAGCTGAGTGTGGGACTTGTTCTATTAGTCCATCTATACTAACCTCCGCCAGGTTGCAAATTCAATCTAATTTTTATCTCCATCTAGCTCTGAAAATATATTTCGGCTTGTAGCAGTGTGTGGGACTTGTTCTATTAGTCTATCTATACTAACCTCCACCAGGTTGCAAATTCAAAATAATTTTATCTGCGTCTAGCTCTGAAAAAATATTTTGGCTTGTAGCAGTGTGTGGGACTTGTTTTATTAGTCCATCTATACTAACCTCCACCAGGTTGCAAATTCAATATAATTTTTTTCTGCATCTAGCTCTGAAAAAATATTTTGGCTTGTAGCAGTGTGTGGGACTTGTTCTATTAGTCCATCTATACTAACCTCCACCAGGTTGCAAATTCAAAATAATTTTCATCCGAATCTAGCTCTGAAAAAATATTTTGGCTTATAGCAGTGTGTGGGACTTGATCTTTTAGTTCATCTATACTAACCTCTACCAGGTTGCAAATTCAATATATTTTTTTTCTGCATCTAGCTCTGAAAAAATATTTCGGCTTGTAGTAGTGTGTGGGAATTGTTCTATTAGTCCATCTATACTAACCTCCACCAGGTTGCAAATTCAAAATAATTTTTATCTCCATCTAGCTCTGAAAAAATATTTCGGCTTGTAGCAGTGTGTGGGACTTGTTCTATTAGTCCATCTATACTAACCTCCACCAGTTTGCAAATTCAATATAATTTTTTTCTGCATCTAGCTCTGAAAAATTATTTCGGCTTGTAGCAGTATCTGGGACTTGTTCTATTAGTCCATCTATACTAACCTCCACCAGGTTGCAAATTCAAAATAATTTTTATTTGCATCTAGCTCTGAAAAAATATTTTGGCTTGTAGCAGTGTGTGGGACTTGTTCTATTAGTCCATCTATACTAACCTCCACCAGGTTGCAAATTTAAAATATTTTTTATCTGCATCTAGCTCTGAAAAAATATTTCGGCTTGTAGCAGTGTGTGGGACTTGTTCTATTAGTCCATCTATACTAACCTCCACCAGGTTGCAAATTCAATATAATTTTTTTCTGCATCTAGCTCTGAAAATGTATTTCGGCTTGTAGCAGTGTGTGGGACTTGTTCTATTAGTCCATCTATACTAACCTCCACCAGGTTGCAAATTCAAAATAATTTTATCTGCGTCTAGCTCTGAAAAAATATTTCGGCTTGTAGCAGTATCTGGGACTTGTTCTATTAGTCCATCTATACTAACCTCCACCAGGTTGCAAATTCAAAATAATTTTTATTTGCATCTAGCTCTGAAAAAATATTTTGGCTTGTAGCAGTGTGTGGGACTTGTTCTATTAGTCCATCTATACTAACCTCCACCAGGTTGCAAATTCAAAATAATTTTCATCCGAATCTAGCTCTGAAAAAATATTTTGGCTTATAGCAGTGTGTGGGACTTGATCTTTTAGTTCATCTATACTAACCTCTACCAGGTTGCAAATTCAATATATTTTTTTTCTGCATCTAGCTCTGAAAAAATATTTCGGCTTGTAGCAGTGTGTGGGAATTGTTCTATTAGTCCATCTATACTAACCTCCACCAGGTTGCAAATTCAAAATAATTTTTATCTCCATCTAGCTCTGAAAAAATATTTCGGCTTGTAGCAGTGTGTGGGACTTGTTCTATTAGTCCATCTATACTAACCTCCACCAGTTTGCAAATTCAATATAATTTTTTTCTGCATCTAGCTCTGAAAAATTATTTCGGCTTGTAGCAGTATCTGGGACTTGTTCTATTAGTCCATCTATACTAACCTCCACCAGGTTGCAAATTCAAAATAATTTTTATTTGCATCTAGCTCTGAAAAAATATTTTGGCTTGTAGCAGTGTGTGGGACTTGTTCTATTAGTCCATCGATACTAACCTCCACCAGGTTGCAAATTTAAAATATTTTTTATCTGCATCTAGCTCTGAAAAAATATTTCGGCTTGTAGCAGTGTGTGGGACTTGTTCTATTAGTCCATCTATACTAACCTCCACCAGGTTGCAAATTCAATATAATTTTTTTCTGCATCTAGCTCTGAAAATGTATTTCGGCTTGTAGCAGTGTGTGGGACTTGTTCTATTAGTCCATCTATACTAACCTCCACCAGGTTGCAAATTCAAAATAATTTTATCTGCGTCTAGCTCTGAAAAAATATTTCGGCTTGTAGCAGTGTGTGGGACATGTTTTATTAGTCCATCTATACTAACCTCCACCAGGTTGCAAATTCAATATAATTTTTTTCTGCATCTAGCTCTCAAAAAATATTTCGGCTTGTAGCAGTGTGTGGGACTTGTTCTATAAGTCCATCTATACTAAACTCCACCAGGTTGCAAATTCAAAATAATTTTTATCTGTATCTAGCTCTGAAAAAATATTTCGGCTTGTAGCAGAGTGTGGGACTTGTTCTATTAGTCCATCTATACTAACCTTCACCAGGTTGCAAATTCAATATAATTTTTTTCTGCATCTAGCTCTGAAAAATTATTTCGGCTTGTAGCAGTATCTGGGACTTGTTCTATTAGTCCATCTATACTAACCTCCACCAGGTTGCAAATTCAAAATAATTTTTATTTGCATCTAGCTCTGAAAAAATATTTTGGCTTGTAGCAGTGTGTGGGACTTGTTCTATTAGTCCATCTATACTAACCTACACCAGGTTGCAAATTTAAAATATTTTTTATCTGCATCTAGCTCTGAAAAAATATTTCGGCTTGTAGCAGTGTGTGGGACTTGTTCTATTAGTCCATCTATACTAACCTCCACCAGGTTGCAAATTCAATATAATTTTTTTCTGCATCTAGCTCTGAAAATGTATTTCGGCTTGTAGCAGTGTGTGGGACTTGTTCTATTAGTCCATCTATACTAACCTCCACCAGGTTGCAAATTCAAAATAATTTTATCTGCGTCTAGCTCTGAAAAAATATTTCGGCTTGTAGCAGTATCTGGGACTTGTTCTATTAGTCCATCTATACTAACCTCCACCAGGTTGCAAATTCAAAATAATTTTTATTTGCATCTAGCTCTGAAAAAATATTTTGGCTTGTAGCAGTGTGTGGGACTTGTTCTATTAGTCCATCTATACTAACCTCCACCAGGTTGCAAATTCAAAATAATTTTCATCCGAATCTAGCTCTGAAAAAATATTTTGGCTTATAGCAGTGTGTGGTACTTGATCTTTTAGTTCATCTATACTAACCTCTACCAGGTTGCAAATTCAATATATTTTTTTTCTGCATCTAGCTCTGAAAAAATATTTCGGCTTGTAGCAGTGTGTGGGAATTGTTCTATTAGTCCATCTATACTAACCTCCACCAGGTTGCAAATTCAAAATAATTTTTATCTCCATCTAGCTCTGAAAAAATATTTCGGCTTGTAGCAGTGTGTGGGACTTGTTCTATTAGTCCATCTATACTAACCTCCACCAGTTTGCAAATTCAATATAATTTTTTTCTGCATCTAGCTCTGAAAAATTATTTCGGCTTGTAGCAGTATCTGGGACTTGTTCTATTAGTCCATCTATACTAACCTCCACCAGGTTGCAAATTCAAAATAATTTTTATTTGCATCTAGCTCTGAAAAAATATTTTGGCTTGTAGCAGTGTGTGGGACTTGTTCTATTAGTCCATCGATACTAACCTCCACCAGGTTGCAAATTTAAAATATTTTTTATCTGCATCTAGCTCTGAAAAAATATTTCGGCTTGTAGCAGTGTGTGGGACTTGTTCTATTAGTCCATCTATACTAACCTCCACCAGGTTGCAAATTCAATATAATTTTTTTCTGCATCTAGCTCTGAAAATGTATTTCGGCTTGTAGCAGTGTGTGGGACTTGTTCTATTAGTCCATCTATACTAACCTCCACCAGGTTGCAAATTCAAAATAATTTTATCTGCGTCTAGCTCTGAAAAAATATTTCGGCTTGTAGCAGTGTGTGGGACATGTTTTATTAGTCCATCTATACTAACCTCCACCAGGTTGCAAATTCAATATAATTTTTTTCTGCATCTAGCTCTCAAAAAATATTTCGGCTTGTAGCAGTGTGTGGGACTTGTTCTATAAGTCCATCTATACTAAACTCCACCAGGTTGCAAATTCAAAATAATTTTTATCTGTATCTAGCTCTGAAAAAATATTTCGGCTTGTAGCAGAGTGTGGGACTTGTTCTATTAGTCCATCTATACTAACCTTCACCAGGTTGCAAATTCAATATAATTTTTTTCTGCATCTAGCTCTGAAAAAATATTTCGGCTTGTAGCAGTGTGTGGGACTTGTTCTATTAGTCCATCTATACTAACCTCCACCAAGTTGCAAATTCAAAATAATTTTTATCTGCATCTAGCTCTGAAAAAATATTTCGGCTTGTAGCAGTGTGTGGGACTTGTTCTATTAGTCCATCTATACTAACCTCTACCAGGTTGCAAATTCAATATAATTTTTTTCTGCATCTAGCTCTGAAAATATATTTCGGCTTGTAGCAGTGTGTGTGAATTGTTCTATTAGTCCATCTATACTAACCTCCAACAGGTTGCAAATTCAAAATAATTTTATCTGCGTCTAGCTCTGAAAAAATATTTCGGCTTGTAGCAGAGTGTGGGACTTGTTTTATTAGTCCATCTATACTAACCTCCACCAGGTTGCAAATTCAATATAAGTTTTTTCTGCATCTAGCTCTGAAAAAATATTTCGGCTTGTAGCAGTGTGTGGGACTTGTTCTATTAGTACATCTATACTAAACTCCACCTGGTTGCAAATTCAAAATAATTTTTATCTGTTTCTAGCTCTGAAAAAATATTTTGGCTTGTAGCAGAGTGTGGGACTTGTTCTATTAGTCCATCTATACTAACCTCCACCAGGTTGCAAATTCAATATAATTTTTTTCTGCATCTAGCTCTGAAAAAATATTTCGGCTTGTAGCAGTGTGTGGGACTTGTTCTATTAGTCCATCTATACTAACCTCCACCAAGTTGCAAATTCAAAATAATTTTTATCTGCATCTAGCTCTGAAAAAATATTTTGGCTTGTAGTAGTGTGTGGGACTTGTTCTATTTGTCCATCTATACTAACCTCCGCCAGGTTGCAATTTCATTATAATTTTTTTCTGCATCTAGCTCTGAAAATATATTTCGGCTTGTAGCAGTGTGTGGGACTTGTTCTATTAGTCCATCTATACTAACCTTCACCAGGTTGCAAATTCAAAATAATTTTTATCTGCATCTAGCTCTGAAAAAATATTTTGGCTTGTAGTAGTGTGTGGGACTTGTTTTATTAGTCCATCTATACTAACCTCCACCAGGTTGCAAATTCAGAATAAATTTTTTTCTGCATCTAGCTCTGAAAAAATATTTCGGCTTGTAGCAGTGTGTGGGACTTGTTCTATTAGTCCATCTATACTAACCTCCACCAGGTTGCAAATTCAAAATATTTTTTTTTTGCATCTAGCTCTGGAAAAATATTTTGGCTTGTAGCAGTGTGTGGGACTTGTTCTATTAGTCCATCTATACTAACCTCCACCAGGTCGCAAATTCAAAATAATTTTCATCCGAATCTAGCTCTGAAAAAATATTTCGGCTTGTAGCAGTGTGTGGGACTTGATCTTTTAGTCCATCTATACTAACCTCCAACAGGTTGCAAATTCAATATAATTTTTTTCTGCATCTAGCTCTAATAAAATATTTCGGCTTGTAGCAGTGTGTGGGAATCGATCTATTAGTCCATCTATACAAACCTAGACCAGGTTGCAAATTCAAAATAATTTTTATCTCCATCTAGCTCTGAAAAAATATTTCGGCTTGTAGCAGTATCTGGGACTTGTTCTATTAGTCCATCTATACTAACCTCCACCAGGTTGGAAATTCAAAATATTTTTTATTTGCATCTAGCTCTGAAAAAATATTTCGGCTTGTAGCAGTGTGTGGGACTTGTTCTATTAGTCCATCTATACTAACCTCCACCAGGTTGCAAACTCAAAATAATTTTCATCCGAATGTAGCTCTAAAAAAAATATTTTGGCTTGTAGCAGTGTGTGAGACTTGATCTTTTAGTCCATCTATACTAACATCCACCAGCTTGCAAATTCAAAATAATTTTTATCTGCATCTATCTCTGAAAAAATATTTCAGCTTGTAGCTGAGTGTGTGACTTGTTTTATTAGTCCATCTATACTAACCTCCACCAGGTTGCAAATTCAATATAATTTTTTTCTGCATCTAGCTCTGAAAATATATTTTGGCTTGTAGCAGTGTGTGGGACTTGTTCTATTAGTCCATATATACTAACCTCCACCAGGTTGCAAATTCAAAATAATTTTATCTGCGTCTAGCTCTGAAAAAATATTTCGGCTTGTAGCAGTGTGTGGGACTTGTTTTATTAGTCCATCTATACTAACCTCCACCAGGTTGCAAATTCAATATAATTTTTTTCTGCATCTAGCTCTGAAAAAATATTTCGGCTTGTAGCAGTGTGTGGGACTTGTTCTATTAGTCCATCTATACTAAACTCCACCAGGTTGCAAATTCAAAATAATTTTTATCTGTATCTAGCTCTGAAAAAATATTTCGGCTTGTAGCAGAGTGTGGGACTTGTTCTATTAGTCCATCTATACTAACCTTCACCAGGTTGCAAATTCAATATAATTTTTTTCTGCATCTAGCTCTGAAAAAATATTTCGGCTTGTAGCAGTGTGTGGGACTTGTTCTATTAGTTCATCTATACTAACCTCCACGAAGTTGCAAATTCAAAATAATTTTTATCTGCATCTAGCTCTGAAAAAATATTTCGGCTTGTAGCAGTGTGTGGGACTTGTTCTATTAGTCCATCTATACTAACCTCCACCAGGTTGCAAATTCAATATAATTTTTTTCTGCATCTAGCTCTGAAAATATATTTCGGCTTGTAGCAGTGTGTGTGAATTGTTCTATTAGTCCATCTATACTAACCTCCAACAGGTTGCAAATTCAAAATAATTTTATCTGCGTCTAGCTCTGAAAAAATATTTCGGCTTGTAGCAGTGTGTGGGACTTGTTTTATTAGTCCATCTATACTAACCTCCACCAGGTTGCAAATTCAATATAATTTTTTTCTGCATCTAGCTCTGAAAAAATATTTCGGCTTGTACAGTGTGTGGGACTTGTTCTATTAGTCCATCTATACTAAACTCCACCTGGTTGCAAATTCAAAATAATTTTTATCTGTATCTAGCTCTGAAAAAATATTTCGGCTTGTAGCAGAGTATGGGACTTGTTCTATTAGTCCATCTATACTAACCTCCACCAGGTTGCAAATTCAATAGATTTTTTTTCTGCATCCAGCTCTGAAAAAATATTTCGGGTTGTAGCAGTGTGTGGGACTTGTTCTATTAGTCCATCTATACTAACCTCCACCAAGTTGCAAATTCAAAATAATTTTTATCTGCATCTAGCTCTGAAAAAATATTTTGGCTTGTAGCAGTGTGTGGGACTTGTTCTATTAGTCCATCTATACTAACCTCCGCCAGGTTGCAATTTCATTATAATTTTTTTCTGCATCCAGCTCTGAAAATATATTTCGGCTTGTAGCAGTGTGTGGGACTTGTTCTATTAGTACATCTATACTAAACTCCACCTGGTTGCAAATTCAAAATAATTTTTATCTGTTTCTAGCTCTGAAAAAATATTTTGGCTTGTAGCAGAGTGTGGGACTTGTTCTATTAGTCCATCTATACTAACCTCCACCAGGTTGCAAATTCAATATAATTTTTTTCTGCATCTAGCTCTGAAAAAATATTTCGGCTTGTAGCAGTGTGTGGGACTTGTTCTATTAGTCCATCTATACTAACCTCCACCAAGTTGCAAATTCAAAATAATTTTTATCTGCATCTAGCTCTGAAAAAATATTTTGGCTTGTAGTAGTGTGTGGGACTTGTTCTATTTGTCCATCTATACTAACCTCCGCCAGGTTGCAATTTCATTATAATTTTTTTCTGCATCTAGCTCTGAAAATATATTTCGGCTTGTAGCAGTGTGTGGGACTTGTTCTATTAGTCCATCTATACTAACCTTCACCAGGTTGCAAATTCAAAATAATTTTTATCTGCATCTAGCTCTGAAAAAATATTTTGGCTTGTAGTAGTGTGTGGGACTTGTTTTATTAGTCCATCTATACTAACCTCCACCAGGTTGCAAATTCAGAATAAATTTTTTTCTGCATCTAGCTCTGAAAAAATATTTCGGCTTGTAGCAGTGTGTGGGACTTGTTCTATTAGTCCATCTATACTAACCTCCACCAGGTTGCAAATTCAAAATATTTTTTTTTTGCATCTAGCTCTGGAAAAATATTTTGGCTTGTAGCAGTGTGTGGGACTTGTTCTATTAGTCCATCTATACTAACCTCCACCAGGTCGCAAATTCAAAATAATTTTCATCCGAATCTAGCTCTGAAAAAATATTTCGGCTTGTAGCAGTGTGTGGGACTTGATCTTTTAGTCCATCTATACTAACCTCCAACAGGTTGCAAATTCAATATAATTTTTTTCTGCATCTAGCTCTAATAAAATATTTCGGCTTGTAGCAGTGTGTGGGAATCGATCTATTAGTCCATCTATACAAACCTAGACCAGGTTGCAAATTCAAAATAATTTTTATCTCCATCTAGCTCTGAAAAAATATTTCGGCTTGTAGCAGTATCTGGGACTTGTTCTATTAGTCCATCTATACTAACCTCCACCAGGTTGGAAATTCAAAATATTTTTTATTTGCATCTAGCTCTGAAAAAATATTTCGGCTTGTAGCAGTGTGTGGGACTTGTTCTATTAGTCCATCTATACTAACCTCCACCAGGTTGCAAACTCAAAATAATTTTCATCCGAATGTAGCTCTAAAAAAAATATTTTGGCTTGTAGCAGTGTGTGAGACTTGATCTTTTAGTCCATCTATACTAACATCCACCAGCTTGCAAATTCAAAATAATTTTTATCTGCATCTATCTCTGAAAAAATATTTCAGCTTGTAGCTGAGTGTGTGACTTGTTTTATTAGTCCATCTATACTAACCTCCACCAGGTTGCAAATTCAATATAATTTTTTTCTGCATCTAGCTCTGAAAATATATTTTGGCTTGTAGCAGTGTGTGGGACTTGTTCTATTAGTCCATATATACTAACCTCCACCAGGTTGCAAATTCAAAATAATTTTATCTGCGTCTAGCTCTGAAAAAATATTTCGGCTTGTAGCAGTGTGTGGGACTTGTTTTATTAGTCCATCTATACTAACCTCCACCAGGTTGCAAATTCAATATAATTTTTTTCTGCATCTAGCTCTGAAAAAATATTTCGGCTTGTAGCAGTGTGTGGGACTTGTTCTATTAGTCCATCTATACTAAACTCCACCAGGTTGCAAATTCAAAATAATTTTTATCTGTATCTAGCTCTGAAAAAATATTTCGGCTTGTAGCAGAGTGTGGGACTTGTTCTATTAGTCCATCTATACTAACCTTCACCAGGTTGCAAATTCAATATAATTTTTTTCTGCATCTAGCTCTGAAAAAATATTTCGGCTTGTAGCAGTGTGTGGGACTTGTTCTATTAGTTCATCTATACTAACCTCCACGAAGTTGCAAATTCAAAATAATTTTTATCTGCATCTAGCTCTGAAAAAATATTTCGGCTTGTAGCAGTGTGTGGGACTTGTTCTATTAGTCCATCTATACTAACCTCCACCAGGTTGCAAATTCAATATAATTTTTTTCTGCATCTAGCTCTGAAAATATATTTCGGCTTGTAGCAGTGTGTGTGAATTGTTCTATTAGTCCATCTATACTAACCTCCAACAGGTTGCAAATTCAAAATAATTTTATCTGCGTCTAGCTCTGAAAAAATATTTCGGCTTGTAGCAGTGTGTGGGACTTGTTTTATTAGTCCATCTATACTAACCTCCACCAGGTTGCAAATTCAATATAATTTTTTTCTGCATCTAGCTCTGAAAAAATATTTCGGCTTGTACAGTGTGTGGGACTTGTTCTATTAGTCCATCTATACTAAACTCCACCTGGTTGCAAATTCAAAATAATTTTTATCTGTATCTAGCTCTGAAAAAATATTTCGGCTTGTAGCAGAGTATGGGACTTGTTCTATTAGTCCATCTATACTAACCTCCACCAGGTTGCAAATTCAATAGATTTTTTTTCTGCATCCAGCTCTGAAAAAATATTTCGGGTTGTAGCAGTGTGTGGGACTTGTTCTATTAGTCCATCTATACTAACCTCCACCAAGTTGCAAATTCAAAATAATTTTTATCTGCATCTAGCTCTGAAAAAATATTTTGGCTTGTAGCAGTGTGTGGGACTTGTTCTATTAGTCCATCTATACTAACCTCCGCCAGGTTGCAATTTCATTATAATTTTTTTCTGCATCCAGCTCTGAAAATATATTTCGGCTTGTAGCAGTGTGTGGGACTTGTTCTATTAGTACATCTATACTAAACTCCACCTGGTTGCAAATTCAAAATAATTTTTATCTGTTTCTAGCTCTGAAAAAATATTTTGGCTTGTAGCAGAGTGTGGGACTTGTTCTATTAGTCCATCTATACTAACCTCCACCAGGTTGCAAATTCAATATAATTTTTTTCTGCATCTAGCTCTGAAAAAATATTTCGGCTTGTAGCAGTGTGTGGGACTTGTTCTATTAGTCCATCTATACTAACCTCCACCAAGTTGCAAATTCAAAATAATTTTTATCTGCATCTAGCTCTGAAAAAATATTTTGGCTTGTAGTAGTGTGTGGGACTTGTTCTATTTGTCCATCTATACTAACCTCCGCCAGGTTGCAATTTCATTATAATTTTTTTCTGCATCTAGCTCTGAAAATATATTTCGGCTTGTAGCAGTGTGTGGGACTTGTTCTATTAGTCCATCTATACTAACCTTCACCAGGTTGCAAATTCAAAATAATTTTTATCTGCATCTAGCTCTGAAAAAATATTTTGGCTTGTAGTAGTGTGTGGGACTTGTTTTATTAGTCCATCTATACTAACCTCCACCAGGTTGCAAATTCAGAATAAATTTTTTTCTGCATCTAGCTCTGAAAAAATATTTCGGCTTGTAGCAGTGTGTGGGACTTGTTCTATTAGTCCATCTATACTAACCTCCACCAGGTTGCAAATTCAAAATATTTTTTTTTTGCATCTAGCTCTGGAAAAATATTTTGGCTTGTAGCAGTGTGTGGGACTTGTTCTATTAGTCCATCTATACTAACCTCCACCAGGTCGCAAATTCAAAATAATTTTCATCCGAATCTAGCTCTGAAAAAATATTTCGGCTTGTAGCAGTGTGTGGGACTTGATCTTTTAGTCCATCTATACTAACCTCCAACAGGTTGCAAATTCAATATAATTTTTTTCTGCATCTAGCTCTAATAAAATATTTCGGCTTGTAGCAGTGTGTGGGAATCGATCTATTAGTCCATCTATACAAACCTAGACCAGGTTGCAAATTCAAAATAATTTTTATCTCCATCTAGCTCTGAAAAAATATTTCGGCTTGTAGCAGTATCTGGGACTTGTTCTATTAGTCCATCTATACTAACCTCCACCAGGTTGGAAATTCAAAATATTTTTTATTTGCATCTAGCTCTGAAAAAATATTTCGGCTTGTAGCAGTGTGTGGGACTTGTTCTATTAGTCCATCTATACTAACCTCCACCAGGTTGCAAACTCAAAATAATTTTCATCCGAATGTAGCTCTAAAAAAAATATTTTGGCTTGTAGCAGTGTGTGAGACTTGATCTTTTAGTCCATCTATACTAACATCCACCAGCTTGCAAATTCAAAATAATTTTTATCTGCATCTATCTCTGAAAAAATATTTCAGCTTGTAGCTGAGTGTGTGACTTGTTTTATTAGTCCATCTATACTAACCTCCACCAGGTTGCAAATTCAATATAATTTTTTTCTGCATCTAGCTCTGAAAATATATTTTGGCTTGTAGCAGTGTGTGGGACTTGTTCTATTAGTCCATATATACTAACCTCCACCAGGTTGCAAATTCAAAATAATTTTATCTGCGTCTAGCTCTGAAAAAATATTTCGGCTTGTAGCAGTGTGTGGGACTTGTTTTATTAGTCCATCTATACTAACCTCCACCAGGTTGCAAATTCAATATAATTTTTTTCTGCATCTAGCTCTGAAAAAATATTTCGGCTTGTAGCAGTGTGTGGGACTTGTTCTATTAGTCCATCTATACTAAACTCCACCAGGTTGCAAATTCAAAATAATTTTTATCTGTATCTAGCTCTGAAAAAATATTTCGGCTTGTAGCAGAGTGTGGGACTTGTTCTATTAGTCCATCTATACTAACCTTCACCAGGTTGCAAATTCAATATAATTTTTTTCTGCATCTAGCTCTGAAAAAATATTTCGGCTTGTAGCAGTGTGTGGGACTTGTTCTATTAGTTCATCTATACTAACCTCCACGAAGTTGCAAATTCAAAATAATTTTTTTCTGCATCTAGCTCTGAAAAAATATTTCGGCTTGTAGCAGTGTGTGGGACTTGTTCTATTAGTCCATCTATACTAACCTCCACCAGGTTGCAAATTCAATATAATTTTTTTCTGCATCTAGCTCTGAAAATATATTTCGGCTTGTAGCAGTGTGTGTGAATTGTTCTATTAGTCCATCTATACTAACCTCCAACAGGTTGCAAATTCAAAATAATTTTATCTGCGTCTAGCTCTGAAAAAATATTTCGGCTTGTAGCAGTGTGTGGGACTTGTTTTATTAGTCCATCTATACTAACCTCCACCAGGTTGCAAATTCAATATAATTTTTTTCTGCATCTAGCTCTGAAAAAATATTTCGGCTTGTACAGTGTGTGGGACTTGTTCTATTAGTCCATCTATACTAAACTCCACCTGGTTGCAAATTCAAAATAATTTTTATCTGTATCTAGCTCTGAAAAAATATTTCGGCTTGTAGCAGAGTATGGGACTTGTTCTATTAGTCCATCTATACTAACCTCCACCAGGTTGCAAATTCAATAGATTTTTTTTCTGCATCCAGCTCTGAAAAAATATTTCGGGTTGTAGCAGTGTGTGGGACTTGTTCTATTAGTCCATCTATACTAACCTCCACCAAGTTGCAAATTCAAAATAATTTTTATCTGCATCTAGCTCTGAAAAAATATTTTGGCTTGTAGCAGTGTGTGGGACTTGTTCTATTAGTCCATCTATACTAACCTCCGCCAGGTTGCAATTTCATTATAATTTTTTTCTGCATCCAGCTCTGAAAATATATTTCGGCTTGTAGCAGTGTGTGGGACTTGTTCTATTAGTCCATCTATACTAACCTTCACCAGGTTGCAAATTCAAAATAATTTTTATCTGCATCTAGCTCTGAAAAAATATTTCGGCTTGTAGCAGTGTGTGGGACTTGTTCTATTAGTCCATCTATACTAACCTCCACCAGGTTGCAAATTCAAAATAATTTTTATTTGCATCTAGCTCTGAAAAAATATTTTGGCTTGTAGCAGTGTGTGGGACTTGTTCTATTAGTCCATCTATACTAACCTCCACCAGGTCGCAAATTCAAAATAATTTTCATCCGAATCTAGCTCTGAAAAAATATTTTGGCTTGTAGCAGTGTGTGGGACTTGATATTTTAGTCCATCTATACTAACCTCCACCAGGTTGCAAATTCAATATAATTTTTTTCTGCATCTAGCTCTAATAAAATATTTCGGCTTGTAGCATTGTGTGGGAATCGTTATATTAGTCCATCTATACTAACCTAGACCAGGTTGCAAATTCAAAATAATTTTTATCTCCATCTAGCTCTGAAAAAATATTTCGGCTTGTAGCAGTGTCTGGGACTTATTCTATTAGTCCATCTATACTAACCTCCACCAGGTTGCAAATTCAAAATAATTTTTATTTGCATCTAGCTCTGAAAAAATATTTCGGCTTGTAGCAGTGTGTGGGACTTGTTCTATTAGTCCATCTACACCATCCTCCACCAGGTTGCAAACTCAAAATAATTTTCATCCGAATGTAGCTCTAAAAAAAATATTTTGGCTTGTAGCAGTGTGTGGGACTTGATCTTTTAGTCCATCTATACTAACATCCACCAGGTTGCAAATTCAAAATAATTTTTATCTGCATCTATCTCTGAAAAAATATTTCAGCTTGTAGCTGAGTGTGGGACTTGTTCTACTAGTCCATCTATACTAACCTCCGCCAGGTTGCAAATTCAATATAATTTTTTTCTGCATTTAGCTCTGAAAATATATTTCGGCTTGTAGCAGTGTGTGGAACTTGTTCTATTAGTCTATCTATACTAACCTCCACCAGTTTGCAAATTCAAAATAATTTTATCTGCGACTAGCTCTGAAAAAATATTTTGGCTTGTAGCAGTGTGTGGGACTTGTTTTATTAGTCCATCTATACTAACCTCCACCAGGTTGCAAATTCAATATAATTTTTTTCTGCATCTAGCTCTGAAAAAATATTTCGGCTTGTAGCAGTATCTGGGACTTGTTCTATTAGTCCATCTATACTAACCTCCACCAGGTTGCAAATTCAAAATAATTTTTAATTGCATCTAGCTCTGAAAAAATATTTTAGCTTGTAGCAGTGTGTGGGACTTGTTCCATTAGTCCATCTATACTAACCTCCACCAGGTTGCAAATTCAAAATAATTTTCATCCGAATCTAGCTCTGAAAAAATATTTTGGCTTGTAGCAGTGTGTTGGTCTTGATCTTTTAGTTCATCTATACTAACCTCTACCAGGTTGCAAATTCAATATAATTTTTTTCTGCATCTAGCTCTGAAAAAATACTTTGGCTTGTAGCAGTGTGTGGGAATTGTTCTATTAGTCCATCTATACTAACCTCCACCAGGTTGCAAATTCAAAATAATTTTTATCTCCATCTAGCTCTGAAAAAATATTTCGGCTTGTAGCAGTGTGTGGGACTTGTTCTATTAGTCCATCTATACTAACCTCCACCAGGTTGCAAATTCAATATAATTTTTTTCTGCATCTAGCTCTGAAAAATTATTTCGGCTTGTAGCAGTATCTGGGACTTGTTCTATTAGTCCATCTATACTAACCTCCACCAGGTTGCAAATTCAAAATAATTTTTATTTGCATCTAGCTCTGAAAAAATATTTTGGCTTGTAGCAGTGTGTGGGACTTGTTCTATTAGTCCATCTATACTAACCTCCACCAGGTTGCAAATTCAATATAATTTTTTTCTGCATCTAGCTCTGAAAAAATATTTCGGCTTGTAGCAGTGTGTGGGACTTGAACTTTTAGTCCATCTATAGTAACATCCACCGGGTTGCAAATTCAAAATAATTTTTATCTGCATCTATCTCTGAAAAAATATTTCAGCTTGTAGCTGAGTGTGGGACTTGTTCTATTAGTCCATCTATATTAACCTCCGCCAGGTTGCAAATTCAATATAATTTTTTTCTGCATCTAGCTCTGAAAATATATTTCGGCTTGTAGAAGTGTGTGGGACTTGTTCTATTAGTCTATCTATACTAACCTCCACCAGTTTGCAAATTCAAAATAATTTTATCTGCGACTAGCTCTGAAAAAATATTTTGGCTTGTAGCAGTATCTGGGACTTGTTCTATTAGTCCATCTATACTAACCTCCACCAGGTTGCAAATTCAAAATAATTTTTATCTCCATCTAGCTCTGAAAAAATATTTCGGCTTGTAGCAGTATCTGGGACTTGTTCTATTAGTCCATCTATACTAACCTCCACCAGGTTGCAAATTCAAAATTATTTTTATTTGCATCTAGCTCTGAAAAAATATTTCGGCTTGTAGCACTGTATGGGACTTGTTCTATTAGTCCATCTATACTAACCTCCACCAGGTTGCAAACTCAAAATAATTTTCATCCGAATGTAGCTCTAAAAAAAATATTTTGGCTTGTAGCAGTGTGTGGGACTTGATCTTTTAGTCCATCTATACTAACCTCCACCAGGTTGCAAATTCAAAATAATTTTTATCTGCATCTATCTCTGAAAAAATATTTCAGCTTGTAGCTGAGTGTGGGACTTGTTCTAATAGTCCATCTATACTAACCTCCGCCAGGTTGCAAATTCAATATAATTTTTTTCTGCATCTAGCTCTGAAAATATATTTCGGCTTGTAGCAGTGTGTGGGACTTGTTCTATTAGTCTATCTATACTAACCTCCACCAGTTTGCAAATTCAAAATAATTTTATCTGCGACTAGCTCTGAAAAAATATTTTGGCTTGTAGCAGTGTGTGGGACTTGTTTTATTAGTCCATCTATACTAACCTCCACCAGGTTGCAAATTCAATATAATTTTTTTCTGCATCTAGCTCTGAAAAAATATTTCGGCTTGTAGCAGTATGTGGGACTTGTTCTATTAGTCCATCTATACTAACCTCCACCAGGTTGCAAATTCAAAATAATTTTTATTTGCATCTAGCTCTGAAAAAATATTTTAGCTTGTAGCAGTGTGTGGGACTTGTTCTATTAGTCCATCTATACTAACCTCCACCAGGTTGCAAATTCAAAATAATTTTCATCCGAATCTAGCTCTGAAAAAATATTTTGGCTTGTAGCAGTGTGTGGGATTTGATCTTTTAGTTCATCTATACTAACCTCTACCAGGTTGCAAATTCAATATAATTTTTTTCTGCATCTAGCTCTGAAAAAATATTTTGGCTTGTAGCAGTGTGTGGGAATTGTTCTATTAGTCCATCTATACTAACCTCCACCAGGTTGCAAATTCAAAATAATTTTTATCTCCATCTAGCTCTGAAAAAATATTTCGGCTTGTAGCAGTATCTGGGACTTGTTCTATTAGTCCATGTAAACTAACCTCCACCAGGTTGCAAATTCAAAATAATTTTTAATTGCATCTAGCTCTGAAAAAAAATTTCGGCTTGTAGCAGTGTGTGGGACTTGTTCTATTAGTCCATCTATACTAATCTCCACCAGGTTGCAAATTCAATACAATTTTTTTCTGCATCTAGCTCTGAAAAATTATTTCGGCTTGTAGCAGTATCTTTGACATGTTCTATTAGTCCATCTATACTAACCTCCACCAGGTTGCAAATTCAAAATAATTTTTAGCTCCATTTAGCTCTGTAAAATTATTTCGGCTTGTAGCAGTGTGTGGGACTTGTTCTAATAGTCCATCTATACTAACCTCCACCAGGTTGCAAATTCAAAATAATTTTCATCCGAATCTAGCTCTGAAAAAATATTTTGGCTTGTAGCAGTGTGTGGGACTTGATCTTTTAGTTCATCTATACTAACCTCTACCAGGTTGCAAATTCAATATAATTTTTTTCTGCATCTAGCTCTGAAAAAATATTTCGGCTTGTAGCAGTGTGTGGGAATTGTTCTATTAGTCCATCTATACTAACCTCCACCAGGTTGCAAATTCAAAATAATTTTTATCTCCATCTAGCTCTGAAAAAATATTTCGGCTTGTAGCAGTATCTGGGACTTGTTCTATTAGTCCATCTATACTAACCTCCACCAGGTTGCAAATTCAAAATAATTTTTAATAGCATCTAGCTCTGAAAAAAAATTTTGGCTTGTAGCAGTGTGTGGGACTTGTTCTAATAGTCCATCTATACTAACCTCCACCAGGTTGCAAAGCAAATTCAAAATAATTTTTATCTCCATCTAGCTCTGAAAAAATATTTTGGCTTGTAGCAGTGTGTGGGACTTGTTCTATTAGTCCATCTATACTAACCTCCGCCAGGTTGCAAATTCAATATAATTTTTTTCTGCATCTAGCTCTGAAAATATATTTCAGCTTGTAGCAGTGTGTGGGACTTGTTCTATTAGTCCATCTATACTAACCTCCACCAGGTTGCAAATTCAAAATAATTTTATCTGTGTCTAACTCTGAAAAAATATTTTGGCTTGTAGCAGTGTGTGGGACTTGTTTTATTAGTCCATCTATACTAACCTCCACCAGGTTGCAAATTCAATATAATTTCTTTCTGCATCTAGCTCTGAAAAAATATTTTGGCTTGTAGCAGTGTGTGGGACTTGTTCTATTAGTCCATCTATACTAACTTCCACCAGGTTGCAAATTTAAAATAATTTTCATACGAATCTAGCTCTGAAAAAATATTTTGGCTTGTAGCAGTGTGTCGGATTTGATCTTTTAGTCCATCTATACTAACCTCCACCAGGTTGCAAATTCAATATAATTTTTATCTGCATCTAGCTCTGAAAAAATATTTTGGCTTGTAGCATTGTGTGGGAATTGTTCTATTAGTCCATCTATACTAACCTCCACCAGGTTGCAAAGCAAATTCAAAATAATTTTTATCTCCATCTAGCTCTGAAAAAATATTTTGGCTTGTAGCAGTGTGTGGGACTTGTTCTATTAGTCCATCTATACTAACCTCCACCAGGTTGCAAATTCAAAATATTTTTTATCTGCATCTAGCTCTGAAAAAATATTTCGGCTTGTAGCAGTGTGTGGGACTTCTTCTATTAGTCCATCTATACTAACCTCCACCAGGTTGCAAATTCAAAATAATTTTTATCTCCATTTAGCTCTGAAAAATTATTTCGGCTTGTAGCAGTGTGTGGGACTTGTTCTAATAGTCCATCTATACTAACCTCCACCAGGTTGCAAATTCAAAATAATTTTCATCTGAATCTAGCTCTGAAAAAATATTTTGGCTTGTAGCAGTGTGTGGGAATTGTTCTATTAGTCCATCTATACTAACCTCCACCAGGTTGCAAATTCAAAATAATTTTTATCTCCATCTAGCTCTGAAAAAATATTTCGGCTTGTAGCAGTATCTGGGACTTGTTCTATTAGTCCATCTATACTAACCTCCACCAGGTTGCAAATTCAAAATAATTTTTAATAGCATCTATCTCTGAAAAAAAATTTCGGCTTGTAGCAGTGTGTGGGACTTGTTCTATTAGTCCATCTATACTAACCTCCACCAGGTTGCAAATTCAATATCATTTTTTTCCACATCTAGCTCTGAAAAATTATTTCGGCTTGTAGCAGTATCTGGGACTTGTTCTATTAGTCCATCTATACTAACCTCCATCAGGTTGCAAATTCAAAATAATTTTTATTTGCATCTAGCTCTGAAAAAATATTTTGGCTTGTAGCAGTGTGTGGGACTTGTTCTATTAGTCCATCTATACTAACTTCCACCAGGTTGGAAATTTAAAATAATTTTCATCCGAATCTAGCTCTGAAAAAATATTTTGGCTTGTAGCAGCGTGTGGGACTTGATCTTTTAGTCCATCTATACTAACCTCCACCAGGTTGCAAATTCAATATAGTTTTTTTCTGCATCTAGCTCTGAAAAAATATTTCGGCTTGTAGCAGTGCGTGGGAATTGTTCTATTAGTCCATCTATACTAACCTCCACCAGGTTGCAAAGCAAATTCAAAATAATTTTTATCTCCATCTAGCTCTGAAAAAATATTTTGGCTTGTAGCAGTGTGTGGGACTTGTTCTATTAGTCCATCTATACTAACCTCCACCAGGTTGCAAATTCAAAATAATTTTTATCTCCATTTAGCTCTGAAAAATTATTTCGACTTGTAGCAGTGTGTGGGACTTGTTCTATTAGTCCATCTATACTAACCTCCACCAGGATGCAAATTCAAAATAATTTTTATCTGCATCTAGCTCTGAAAAAATATTTCAGCTTGTAGCTGAGTGTGGGACTTGTTCTATTAGTCCATCTATACTAAACTCCGCCAGGTTGCAAATTCAATATAATTTTTTTCTGCATCTAGCTCTGAAAATATATTTCGGCTTGTAGCAGTGTGTGGGCCTTGTTCTATTAGTCCATCTATACTAACCTCCACCAGGTTGCAAATTCAAAATAATTTTATCTGCGTCTAGCTCTGAAAAAATATTTTGGCTTGTAGCAGTGTGTGGGACTTGTTTTATTAGTCCATCTATACTAACCTCCACCAGGTTGTAAATTCAAAATAATTTTTTTCTGCATCTAGATCTAAAAAAATATTTCAGCTTGTGGCAGTGTGTGGGACTTTCAGTATTAGTCCATCTATACTAACCTCTACCAGGTTGCAAATTCAAAATAATTTTTATCTGCATCTAGATCTGAAAAAATATTTTGGCTTGTAGCAGTGTGTGGGACTTGTTCTATTAGTCCATCTATACTAACCTCCGCCAGGATGCAATTTCATTACAATTTTTTTCTGCATCTAGCTCAGAAAATATATTTCGGCTTGTAGCAGTATGTGGGACGTGTTCCATTCGTCCATCTATACTAACCTCCACCAGGTTGCAAATTCAAAATAATTTTTATCTGCATCTAGCTCTGAAAAAATATTTCGGCTTGTAGCACTGTGTGGGACTTGTTCTATTAGTCCATCTATACTAACCTCCGCCAGGTTGCAATTTCATTATAATTTTTTTCTGCATCTAGCTCTGAAAATATTTTTCGGCTTGTAGCAGTGTGTGGGACTTGTTCTATTAGTCCATCTATACTAACCTTCACCAGGTTGCAAATTCAAAATAATTTTTATCTGCATCTAGCTCTGAAAAAATATTTTGGCTTGTAGCAGTGTGTGGGACTTGTTCTATTAGTCCATCTATACTAACCTCCACCAGGTTGCAAATTCAAAATAATTTTTATTTGCATCGAGCTCTGAGAAAATATTTTGGCTTGTAGCAGTGTGTGGGACTTGTTCTATTAGTCCATCTATACTAACCTCCACCACGTCGAAAATTCAAAATAATTTTCATCCGAATCTAGCTCTGAAAAAATATTTTGGCTTGTAGCAGTGTGTGGGACTTGATCTTTTAGTCCATCTATACTAACCTCCACGAGGTTGCAAATTCAATATAATTTTTTTCTGCATCTAGCTCTGATAAAATATTTCGGCTTGTAGCAGTGTGTGGGAATTGTTCTATTAGTCCATCTATACTAACCTCCACCAGGTTGCAAATTCAAAATAATTTTTATCTCCATCTAGCTCTGAAAAAATATTTCGGCTTGTAGCAGTATCTGGGACTTGTTCTATTAGTCCATCTATACTAACCTCCACCAGGTTGCAAATTCAAAATAATTTTTATTTGCATCTAGCTCTGAAAAAATATTTCGGCTTGTAGCAGTGTGTGGGACTTGTTCTATTAGTCCATCTATACTAACCTCCACCAGGTTGCAAACTCAAAATAATTTTCATCCGAATGTAGCTCTAAAAAAATATTTTGGCTTGTAGCAGTGTGTGGGACTTGATATTTTAGTCCATCTATACTAACCTCCACCAGGTTGCCAATTCAATATAATTTTTTTCTGCATATGGCTCTGAAAAAATAATTCGGCTTGTAGCAGTGTGTGGGAATTGTTCTATTAGTCCATCTATACTAACCTCCACCAGGTTGAAAATTCAAAATAATTTTTATCTCCATCTAGCTCTGAAAAAATATTTTGCCTTGTAGCAGTGTGTGGAACTTGTTCTATTAGTCCATCTATACTAACCTCCACCAGGTTGCAAATTCAAAATAATTTTTATCTGCATCTAGCTCTGAAAAAATATTTTGGCTTGTAGCAGTGTGTGGGACGTGTTCTATTAGTCCATCTATACTAACCTCCACCAGGTTGCAAATTCAAAATAATTTTTATCTCCATTTAGCTCTAAAAAATTATTTCGGCTTGTAGCAGTATGTGGGACTTGTTCTATTAGTCCATCTATACTAACCTCCGCCAGGTTGCAAATTCAAAATAATTTTTATCTGCATCTAGCTCTGAAAAAATATTTCAGCTTGTAGCTGAGTGTGGGACTTGTTCTATTAGTCCATCTATACTAACCTCCGCCAGGTTGCAAATTCATTATAATTTTTTTCTGCATCTAGCTCTGAAAATATATTTTGGCTTGTAGCAGTGTGTGGGACTTGTTCTAATAGTCCATCTATACTAACCTTTACCAGGTTGCAAATTCAAAATAATTTTTATCTGCATCTAGCTCTGAAAAAATATTTCGGCTTGTAGCAGTGTGTGGGACTTGTTCTATTAGTCCATCTATACTAACCTCCACGAGGTTTTAAATTCAATATAATTTTTTTCTGCATCTAGATCTAAAAAAATATTTCGGCTTGTGGCAGTGTGTGGGACTTGCTGTATTAGTCCATCTATACTAACCTCCACAAGGTTGCAAATTCAAAATAATTTTTATCTCCATCTAGCTCTGAAAAAATATTTCGGCTTGTAGCAGTATCTGGGACTTGTTCTATTAGTCCATCTATACTAACCTCCACCAGGTTGGAAATTCAAAATAATTTTTATTTGCATCTAGCTCTGAAAAAATATTTCGTCTTGTAGCAGTGTGTCTGACTTGTTCTATTAGTCCATCTATACTAACCTCCACCAGGTTGCAAACTCAAAATAATTTTCATCCGAATGTAGCTCTAAAAAAAATATTTTGGCTTGTAGCAGTGTGTGGGACTTGATATTTTAGTCCATCTATACTAACCTCCACCAGGTTGCCAATTCAATATAATTTTTTTCTGCATATGGCTCTGAAAAAATAATTCGGCTTGTAGCAGTGTGTGGGAATTGTTCTATTAGTCCATCTATACTAACCTCCACCAGGTTGAAAATTCAAAATAATTTTTATCTCCATCTAGCTCTGAAAAAATATTTTGCCTTGTAGCAGTGTGTGGAACTTGTTCTATTAGTCCATCTATACTAACCTCCACCAGGTTGCAAATTCAAAATAATTTTTATCTGCATCTAGCTCTGAAAAAATATTTTGGCTTGTAGCAGTGTGTGGGACGTGTTCTATTAGTCCATCTATACTAACCTCCACCAGGTTGCAAATTCAAAATAATTTTTATCTCCATTTAGCTCTAAAAAATTATTTCGGCTTGTAGCAGTATGTGGGACTTGTTCTATTAGTCCATCTATACTAACCTCCGCCAGGTTGCAAATTCAAAATAATTTTTATCTGCATCTAGCTCTGAAAAAATATTTCAGCTTGTAGCTGAGTGTGGGACTTGTTCTATTAGTCCATCTATACTAACCTCCGCCAGGTTGCAAATTCATTATAATTTTTTTCTGCATCTAGCTCTGAAAATATATTTTGGCTTGTAGCAGTGTGTGGGACTTGTTCTAATAGTCCATCTATACTAACCTTTACCAGGTTGCAAATTCAAAATAATTTTTATCTGCATCTAGCTCTGAAAAAATATTTCGGCTTGTAGCAGTGTGTGGGACTTGTTCTATTAGTCCATCTATACTAACCTCCACGAGGTTTTAAATTCAATATAATTTTTTTCTGCATCTAGATCTAAAAAAATATTTCGGCTTGTGGCAGTGTGTGGGACTTGCTGTATTAGTCCATCTATACTAACCTCCACAAGGTTGCAAATTCAAAATAATTTTTATCTCCATCTAGCTCTGAAAAAATATTTCGGCTTGTAGCAGTATCTGGGACTTGTTCTATTAGTCCATCTATACTAACCTCCACCAGGTTGGAAATTCAAAATAATTTTTATTTGCATCTAGCTCTGAAAAAATATTTCGTCTTGTAGCAGTGTGTCTGACTTGTTCTATTAGTCCATCTATACTAACCTCCACCAGGTTGCAAACTCAAAATAATTTTCATCCGAATGTAGCTCTAAAAAAAATATTTTGGCTTGTAGCAGTGTGTGGGACTTGATCTTTTAGTCCATCTATACTAACCTCCACCAGGTTGCCAATTCAATATAATTTTTTTCTGCATATGGCTCTGAAAAAATAATTCGGCTTGTAGCAGTGTGTGGGAATTGTTCTATTAGTCCATCTATACTAACCTCCACCAGGTTGAAAATTCAAAATAATTTTTATCTCCATCTAGCTCTGAAAAAATATTTTGCCTTGTAGCAGTGTGTGGAACTTGTTCTATTAGTCCATCTATACTAACCTCCACCAGGTTGCAAATTCAAAATAATTTTTATCTGCATCTAGCTCTGAAAAAATATTTTGGCTTGTAGCAGTGTGTGGGACGTGTTCTATTAGTCCATCTATACTAACCTCCACCAGGTTGCAAATTCAAAATAATTTTTATCTCCATTTAGCTCTAAAAAATTATTTCGGCTTGTAGCAGTATGTGGGACTTGTTCTATTAGTCCATCTATACTAACCTCCGCCAGGTTGCAAATTCAAAATAATTTTTATCTGCATCTAGCTCTGAAAAAATATTTCAGCTTGTAGCTGAGTGTGGGACTTGTTCTATTAGTCCATCTATACTAACCTCCGCCAGGTTGCAAATTCATTATAATTTTTTTCTGCATCTAGCTCTGAAAATATATTTTGGCTTGTAGCAGTGTGTGGGACTTGTTCTAATAGTCCATCTATACTAACCTTTACCAGGTTGCAAATTCAAAATAATTTTTATCTGCATCTAGCTCTGAAAAAATATTTCGGCTTGTAGCAGTGTGTGGGACTTGTTTTATTAGTCAATCTATACTAACCTCCACCAGGTTGCAAATTCAATATAATTTTTTTCTGCATCTAGCTCTGAAAAAATATTTCGGCTTGTAACAGTGTGTGGGACTTGTTCTATTAGTCCATCTATACTAACCTCCACCAGGTTGCAAATTCAAAATAATTTTTATCTGCATGTAGCTCTGAAAAAATATTTTGGCTTGTAGCAGTGTGTGGGACTTGTTCTATTAGTCCATCTATACTAACCTCCACGAGGTTTTAAATTCAATATAATTTTTTTCTGCATCTAGATCTAAAAAAATATTTCGGCTTGTGGCAGTGTGTGGGACTTGCTGTATTAGTCCATCTATACTAACCTCCACAAGGTTGCAAATTCAAAATAATTTTTATCTCCATCTAGCTCTGAAAAAATATTTCGGCTTGTAGCAGTATCTGGGACTTGTTCTATTAGTCCATCTATACTAACCTCCACCAGGTTGGAAATTCAAAATAATTTTTATTTGCATCTAGCTCTGAAAAAATATTTCGGCTTGTAGCAGTGTGTCTGACTTGTTCTATTAGTCCATCTATACTAACCTCCACCAGGTTGCAAACTCAAAATAATTTTCATCCGAATGTAGCTCTAAAAAAAATATTTTGGCTTGTAGCAGTGTGTGGGACTTGATCTTTTAGTCCATCTATACTAACCTCCACCAGGTTGCCAATTCAATATAATTTTTTTCTGCATCTGGCTCTGAAAAAATAATTCGGCTTGTAGCAGTGTGTGGGAATTGTTCTATTAGTCCATCTATACTAACCTCCACCAGGTTGCAAATTCAAAATAATTTTTATCTCCATTTAGCTCTAAAAAATTATTTCGGCTTGTAGCAGTATGTGGGACTTGTTCTATTAGTCCATCTATACTAACCTCCACCAGGTTGCAAATTCAAAATAATTTTTATCTGCATCTAGCTCTGAAAAAATATTTCAGCTTGTAGCTGAGTGTGGGACTTGTTCTATTAGTCCATCTATACTAACCTCCGCCAGGTTGCAAATTCATTATAATTTTTTTCTGCATCTAGCTCTGAAAATATATTTTGGCTTGTAGCAGTGTGTGGGACTTGTTCTATTAGTCCATCTATACTAACCTTTACCAGGTTGTAAATTCAAAATAATTTTTATCTGCATCTAGCTCTGAAAAAATATTTTGGCTTGTAGCAGTGTGTGGGACTTGTTCTATTAGTCCATCTATACTAACCTCCACGAGGTTGTAAATTCAATATAATTTTTTTCTGCATCTAGATCTAAAAAAATATTTCGGCTTGTGGCAGTGTGTGGGACTTGCTGTATTAGTCCATCTATACTAACCTCCACCAGGTTGCAAATTCAAAATAATTTTTATCTGCATCTAGATCTGAAAAAATATTTTGGCTTGTAGCAGTGTGTGGGACTTGTTCTATTAGCCAATCTATACTAACCTCCGCCAGGTTGCAATTTCATTATAATTTTTTTCTGCATCTAGCTCTGAAAATATATTTCGGCTTGTAGCAGTGTGTGGGACCTTTTCCATTCGTCCATCTATACTAACCTCCACCAGGTTGCAAATTCAAAATAATTTTTGTCTGCATCTAGCTCTGAAAAAATATTTCGGCTTGTAGCACTGTGTGGGACTTGTTCTATTTAGTCCATCTATACTAACCTCCACCAGGTTGCAAATTCAAAATAATTTTTATCTGCATTTGCTCAGAAAAAATATTTGGGCTTGGGCTTGTAGCATTGTGTGGGACTTGTTCTATTAGTCCATCTATACTAACCTCCACCAGGTTGCAAATTCAAAATAATTTTTAGCTGCATCTAGCTCTGATAAAATATTTCAGCATGTAGCAGTGTGTGGGATTTGTTCTATTAGTCCATCTATACTTACCTCCACCTGGTTGCAAATTCAAAATAATTTTTATCTGCATCTAGCTCTGAAAAAATATTTCGGCTTGTAGCAGTGTGTGGGCTTGTTCTATTAGTCCATCTATACTAACCTCCACCAGGTTGCAAATTCAATACAATTTTTTTCTGCATCTAGCTCTGAAAAAATGTTTCGGCTTGTAGCAGTGTGTGGGACTTGTTCTATTAGTCCATCTATAATAACCTCCACCAGGTTGCAAATTCTAAATAATTTTTATCTGCATCTAGTTTTGAAAAAATATTTCAGCTTGCAGCAGTATCTGGGACTTGTTCTATTAGTCCATCCACACTAACCTCCACCAGGTTGCAAATTCAAAATAATTTTTGTCTCCATCTAGCTCTGAAAAAATAATTCGGCTTGTAGCAGTGTGTGGGACTTGTTCTAATAGTCCATGTATACTAACCTCCACCAGGTTGCAAATTCAAAATAATTTTTATCTGCATCTAGCTCTGAAAAAATATTTCGGCTTGTAGCAGTGTGTGGAACTTGTTCCATTAGTCCATCTATACTAACCTCCACCAGGTTGAAATTCAAAATAATTTTTATCTGCATCTAGCTCTGAAAAAATATTTTGGCTTCAAGCAGTGTGTGGGACTTGTTCTATTAGTCCATCTATACTAACCTCCACCAGTTTGTAAATTCAAAATAATTTTTATCTGCATCTAGCTCTGATAAAATATTTTGGCTTGTAGCAGTGTGTGCGACTTGTTCTATTAGTCCATCTATACTAACCTCCACCAGGTTGCAAATTCAATATCATTTTTTCTGCATCTAGCTCTGAAAAAATATTTCGGCTTGTAGCAATGTGTGGGAATTGTTCTATTAGTCCATCTATACTAACCTCCACCAGGTTGCCACTTCAAAATAATTTTTATCTCCATCTAGCTCTGAAAAAATAATTCGGCTTGTAGCAGTGTGTGGGACTTGTTCTAATAGTCCATCTATACTAACCTCCACCAGGTTGCAAATTCAAAATAATTTTTATCTCCATTTAGCTCTGAAAAATTATTTCGACTTGTAGCAGTGTGTGGGACTTGTTCTATTAGTCCATCTATACTAACCTCCACCAGGATGCAAATTCAAAATAATTTTTATCTGCATCTAGCTCTGAAAAAATATTTCAGCTTGTAGCTGAGTGTGGGACTTGTTCTATTAGTCCATCTATACTAAACTCCGCCAGGTTGCAAATTCAATATAATTTTTTTCTGCATCTAGCTCTGAAAATATATTTCGGCTTGTAGCAGTGTGTGGGCCTTGTTCTATTAGTCCATCTATACTAACCTCCACCAGGTTGCAAATTCAAATTAATTTTATCTGCGTCTAGCTCTGAAAAAATATTTTGGCTTGTAGCAGTGTGTGGGACTTGTTTTATTAGTCCATCTATACTAACCTCCACCAGGTTGTAAATTCAAAATAATTTTTTTCTGCATCTAGATCTAAAAAAATATTTCGGCTTGTGGCAGTGTGTGGGACTTTCAGTATTAGTCCATCTATACTAACCTCTACCAGGTTGCAAATTCAAAATAATTTTTATCTGCATCTAGATCTGAAAAAATATTTTGGCTTGTAGCAGTGTGTGGGACTTGTTCTATTAGTCCATCTATACTAACCTCCGCCAGGATGCAATTTCATTACAATTTTTTTCTGCATCTAGCTCTGAAAATATATTTCGGCTTGTAGCAGTATGTGGGACGTGTTCCATTCGTCCATCTATACTAACCTCCACCAGGTTGCAAATTCAAAATAATTTTTATCTGCATCTAGCTCTGAAAAAATATTTCGGCTTGTAGCACTGTGTGGGACTTGTTCTATTAGTCCATCTATACTAACCTCCGCCAGGTTGCAATTTCATTATAATTTTTTTCTGCATCTAGCTCTGAAAATATTTTTCGGCTTGTAGCAGTGTGTGGGACTTGTTCTATTAGTCCATCTATACTAACCTTCACCAGGTTGCAAATTCAAAATAATTTTTATCTGCATCTAGCTCTGAAAAAATATTTTGGCTTGTAGCAGTGTGTGGGACTTGTTTTATTAGTCCATCTATACTAACCTCCACCAGGTTGCAAATTCAAAATAAATTTTTTTCTGCATCTAGCTCTGAAAAAATATTTCGGCTTGTAGCAGTGTGTGGGACTTGTTCTATTAGTCCATCTATACTAACCTCCACCAGGTTGCAAATTCAAAATAATTTTTATTTGCATCGAGCTCTGAGAAAATATTTTGGCTTGTAGCAGTGTGTGGGACTTGTTCTATTAGTCCATCTATACTAACCTCCACCACGTCGAAAATTCAAAATAATTTTCATCCGAATCTAGCTCTGAAAAAATATTTTGGCTTGTAGCAGTGTGTGGGACTTGATCTTTTAGTCCATCTATACTAACCTCCACGAGGTTGCAAATTCAATATAATTTTTTTCTGCATCTAGCTCTGATAAAATATTTCGGCTTGTAGCAGTGTGTGGGAATTGTTCTATTAGTCCATCTATACTAACCTCCACCAGGTTGCAAATTCAAAATAATTTTTATCTCCATCTAGCTCTGAAAAAATATTTCGGCTTGTAGCAGTATCTGGGACTTGTTCTATTAGTCCATCTATACTAACCTCCACCAGGTTGCAAATTCAAAATAATTTTTATTTGCATCTAGCTCTGAAAAAATATTTTGGCTTGTAGCAGTGTGTGGGACTTGTTCTATTAGTCCATCTATACTAACCTCCACCAGGTTGCAAACTCAAAATAATTTTCATCCGAATGTAGCTCTAAAAAATATTTTGGCTTGTAGCAGTGTGTGGGACTTGATATTTTAGTCCATCTATACTAACCTCCACCAGGTTGCCAATTCAATATAATTTTTTTCTGCATATGGCTCTGAAAAAATAATTCGGCTTGTAGCAGTGTGTGGGAATTGTTCTATTAGTCCATCTATACTAACCTCCACCAGGTTGAAAATTCAAAATAATTTTTATCTCCATCTAGCTCTGAAAAAATATTTTGCCTTGTAGCAGTGTGTGGAACTTGTTCTATTAGTCCATCTATACTAACCTCCACCAGGTTGCAAATTCAAAATAATTTTTATCTGCATCTAGCTCTGAAAAAATATTTTGGCTTGTAGCAGTGTGTGGGACGTGTTCTATTAGTCCATCTATACTAACCTCCACCAGGTTGCAAATTCAAAATTATTTTTATCTCCATTTAGCTCTAAAAAATTATTTCGGCTTGTAGCAGTATGTGGGACTTGTTCTATTAGTCCATCTATACTAACCTCCGCCAGGTTGCAAATTCAAAATAATTTTTATCTGCATCTAGCTCTGAAAAAATATTTCAGCTTGTAGCTGAGTGTGGGACTTGTTCTATTAGTCCATCTATACTAACCTCCGCCAGGTTGCAAATTCATTATAATTTTTTTCTGCATCTAGCTCTGAAAATATATTTTGGCTTGTAGCAGTGTGTGGGACTTGTTCTAATAGTCCATCTATACTAACCTTTACCAGGTTGCAAATTCAAAATAATTTTTATCTGCATCTAGCTCTGAAAAAATATTTCGGCTTGTAGCAGTGTGTGGGACTTGTTTTATTAGTCAATCTATACTAACCTCCACCAGGTTGCAAATTCAATATAATTTTTTTCTGCATCTAGCTCTGAAAAAATATTTCGGCTTGTAACAGTGTGTGGGACTTGTTCTATTAGTCCATCTATACTAACCTCCACCAGGTTGCAAATTCAAAATAATTTTTATCTGCATGTAGCTCTGAAAAAATATTTTGGCTTGTAGCAGTGTGTGGGACTTGTTCTATTAGTCCATCTATACTAACCTCCACGAGGTTTTAAATTCAATATAATTTTTTTCTGCATCTAGATCTAAAAAAATATTTCGGCTTGTGGCAGTGTGTGGGACTTGCTGTATTAGTCCATCTATACTAACCTCCACAAGGTTGCAAATTCAAAATAATTTTTATCTCCATCTAGCTCTGAAAAAATATTTCGGCTTGTAGCAGTATCTGGGACTTGTTCTATTAGTCCATCTATACTAACCTCCACCAGGTTGGAAATTCAAAATAATTTTTATTTGCATCTAGCTCTGAAAAAATATTTCGTCTTGTAGCAGTGTGTCTGACTTGTTCTATTAGTCCATCTATACTAACCTCCACCAGGTTGCAAACTCAAAATAATTTTCATCCGAATGTAGCTCTAAAAAAAATATTTTGGCTTGTAGCAGTGTGTGGGACTTGATCTTTTAGTCCATCTATACTAACCTCCACCAGGTTGCCAATTCAATATAATTTTTTTCTGCATATGGCTCTGAAAAAATAATTCGGCTTGTAGCAGTGTGTGGGAATTGTTCTATTAGTCCATCTATACTAACCTCCACCAGGTTGAAAATTCAAAATAATTTTTATCTCCATCTAGCTCTGAAAAAATATTTTGCCTTGTAGCAGTGTGTGGAACTTGTTCTATTAGTCCATCTATACTAACCTCCACCAGGTTGCAAATTCAAAATAATTTTTATCTGCATCTAGCTCTGAAAAAATATTTTGGCTTGTAGCAGTGTGTGGGACGTGTTCTATTAGTCCATCTATACTAACCTCCACCAGGTTGCAAATTCAAAATAATTTTTATCTCCATTTAGCTCTAAAAAATTATTTCGGCTTGTAGCAGTATGTGGGACTTGTTCTATTAGTCCATCTATACTAACCTCCGCCAGGTTGCAAATTCAAAATAATTTTTATCTGCATCTTGCTCTGAAAAAATATTTCAGCTTGTAGCTGAGTGTGGGACTTGTTCTATTAGTCCATCTATACTAACCTCCGCCAGGTTGCAAATTCATTATAATTTTTTTCTGCATCTAGCTCTGAAAATATATTTTGGCTTGTAGCAGTGTGTGGGACTTGTTCTAATAGTCCATCTATACTAACCTTTACCAGGTTGCAAATTCAAAATAATTTTTATCTGCATCTAGCTCTGAAAAAATATTTCGGCTTGTAGCAGTGTGTGGGACTTGTTTTATTAGTCAATCTATACTAACCTCCACCAGGTTGCAAATTCAATATAATTTTTTTCTGCATCTAGCTCTGAAAAAATATTTCGGCTTGTAACAGTGTGTGGGACTTGTTCTATTAGTCCATCTATACTAACCTCCACCAGGTTGCAAATTCAAAATAATTTTTATCTGCATGTAGCTCTGAAAAAATATTTTGGCTTGTAGCAGTGTGTGGGACTTGTTCTATTAGTCCATCTATACTAACCTCCACGAGGTTTTAAATTCAATATAATTTTTTTCTGCATCTAGATCTAAAAAAATATTTCGGCTTGTGGCAGTGTGTGGGACTTGCTGTATTAGTCCATCTATACTAACCTCCACAAGGTTGCAAATTCAAAATAATTTTTATCTCCATCTAGCTCTGAAAAAATATTTCGGCTTGTAGCAGTATCTGGGACTTGTTCTATTAGTCCATCTATACTAACCTCCACCAGGTTGGAAATTCAAAATAATTTTTATTTGCATCTAGCTCTGAAAAAATATTTCGGCTTGTAGCAGTGTGTCTGACTTGTTCTATTAGTCCATCTATACTAACCTCCACCAGGTTGCAAACTCAAAATAATTTTCATCCGAATGTAGCTCTAAAAAAAATATTTTGGCTTGTAGCAGTGTGTGGGACTTGATCTTTTAGTCCATCTATACTAACCTCCACCAGGTTGCCAATTCAATATAATTTTTTTCTGCATCTGGCTCTGAAAAAATAATTCGGCTTGTAGCAGTGTGTGGGAATTGTTCTATTAGTCCATCTATACTAACCTCCACCAGGTTGCAAATTCAAAATAATTTTTATCTCCATTTAGCTCTAAAAAATTATTTCGGCTTGTAGCAGTATGTGGGACTTGTTCTATTAGTCCATCTATACTAACCTCCACCAGGTTGCAAATTCAAAATAATTTTTATCTGCATCTAGCTCTGAAAAAATATTTCAGCTTGTAGCTGAGTGTGGGACTTGTTCTATTAGTCCATCTATACTAACCTCCGCCAGGTTGCAAATTCATTATAATTTTTTTCTGCATCTAGCTCTGAAAATATATTTTGGCTTGTAGCAGTGTGTGGGACTTGTTCTATTAGTCCATCTATACTAACCTTTACCAGGTTGTAAATTCAAAATAATTTTTATCTGCATCTAGCTCTGAAAAAATATTTCGGCTTTTAATAGTGTGTGGGACTTGTTCTATTAGTCCATCTATACTAACCTCCACCAGGTTGCAAATTCAAAATAATTTTTATCTGCATCTAGCTCTGAAAAAATATTTTTTCTTGTAGCAGTGTGTGGGACTTGTTCTATTAGTCCATCTATACTAACCTCCACGAGGTTGTAAATTCAATTAATTTTTTTCTGCATCTAGATCTAAAAAAATATTTCGGCTTGTGGCAGTGTGTGGGACTTGCTGTATTAGTCCATCTATACTAACCTCCACCAGGTTGCAAATTCAAAATAATTTTTATCTGCATCTAGATCTGAAAAAATATTTTGGCTTGTAGCAGTGTGTGGGACTTGTTCTATTAGCCAATCTATACTAACCTCCGCCAGGTTGCAATTTCATTATAATTTTTTTCTGCATCTAGCTCTGAAAATATATTTCGGCTTGTAGCAGTGTGTGGGACCTGTTCCATTCGTCCATCTATACTAACCTCCACCAGGTTGCAAATTCAAAATAATTTTTGTCTGCATCTAGCTCTGAAAAAATATTTCGGCTTGTAGCACTGTGTGGGACTTGTTCTATTTAGTCCATCTATACTAACCTCCACCAGGTTGCAAATTCAAAATAATTTTTATCTGCATTTGCTCAGAAAAAATATTTGGGCTTGGGCTTGTAGCATTGTGTGGGACTTGTTCTATTAGTCCATCTATACTAACCTCCACCAGGTTGCAAATTCAAAATAATTTTTAGCTGCATCTAGCTCTGATAAAATATTTCAGCATGTAGCAGTGTGTGGGATTTGTTCTATTAGTCCATCTATACTTACCTCCACCTGGTTGCAAATTCAAAATAATTTTTATCTGCATCTAGCTCTGAAAAAATATTTCGGCTTGTAGCAGTGTGTGGGCTTGTTCTATTAGTCCATCTATACTAACCTCCACCAGGTTGCAAATTCAATACAATTTTTTTCTGCATCTAGCTCTGAAAAAATGTTTCGGCTTGTAGCAGTGTGTGGGACTTGTTCTATTAGTCCATCTATAATAACCTCCACCAGGTTGCAAATTCTAAATAATTTTTATCTGCATCTAGTTTTGAAAAAATATTTCAGCTTGCAGCAGTATCTGGGACTTCTTCTATTAGTCCATCCACACTAACCTCCACCAGGTTGCAAATTCAAAATAATTTTTGTCTCCATCTAGCTCTGAAAAAATAATTCGGCTTGTAGCAGTGTGTGGGACTTGTTCTAATAGTCCATGTATACTAACCTCCACCAGGTTGCAAATTCAAAATAATTTTTATCTGCATCTAGCTCTGAAAAAATATTTCGGCTTGTAGCAGTGTGTGGAACTTGTTCCATTAGTCCATCTATACTAACCTCCACCAGGTTGAAATTCAAAATAATTTTTATCTGCATCTAGCTCTGAAAAAATATTTTGGCTTCAAGCAGTGTGTGGGACTTGTTCTATTAGTCCATCTATACTAACCTCCACCAGTTTGTAAATTCAAAATAATTTTTATCTGCATCTAGCTCTGATAAAATATTTTGGCTTGTAGCAGTGTGTGCGACTTGTTCTATTAGTCCATCTATACTAACCTCCACCAGGTTGCAAATTCAATATCATTTTTTCTGCATCTAGCTCTGAAAAAATATTTCGGCTTGTAGCAATGTGTGGGAATTGTTCTATTAGTCCATCTATACTAACCTCCACCAGGTTGCAAATTCAAAATAATTTTTATCTCCATCTAGCTCTGAAAAAATAATTCGGCTTGTAGCAGTGTGTGGGACTTGTTCTAATAGTCCATCTATACTAACCTCCACCAGGTTGCAAATTCAAAATAATTTTTATCTCCATCTTGCTCTGAAAAAATATTTCGGCTTGTAGCAGTGTGTGGGACTTGTTCTATTAGTCCATCTATACTAACCTCCACCAGGTTGCAAATTCAAAATAATTTTTATCTCCATCTTGCTCTGAAAAAATATTTCAGCTTGTAGTAGTGTGTGGGACTTGTTCTATTAGTCCATCTATACTAACCTCCACCAGGTTGCAAATTCAAAATAATTTTTTTCTGCATCTAGCTCTGAAAATATATTTCGGCTTGTAGTAGTGTGTGGGACTTGTTCTATTAGTCCATCTATACTAACCTCCACCAGGTTGCAAATTCAAAATTATTTTTATCTGCATCTAGCTCTGAAAAAATATTTCGGCTTGTAGCAGTGTGTGGGAATTGTTCTATTAGTCCATCTATACTAACCTCCACCAGGTTGCAAATTCAATATAATTTTTTTCTGCATCAAGCTCTGAAAAAATATTTCGGCTTGTAGCAGTGTGTGGGACTTGTTCTATTAGTCCATCTATACTAACCTCCACCAGGTTGCAAATTCAAAATAATTTTTATCTGCATCTAGCTCTGAAAAAATATTTCGGCTTGTAGAAGTGTGTGGGGCTTGTTCTATTAGTCCATCTATACTAACTTCCACCAAGTTGCAAATTCAAAATAATTTTTATCTGCATCTAGCTCTGAAAAAATATTTCGGCTTGTAGCAGTGTGTGGGACTTGTTCTATTAGTCCATCTATACTAACCTCCACCAGGTTGCAAATTCAATATAATTTTTTTGTGCATCTTGCTCTGAGAAATTTTTTCGGCTTGTAGCAGTGTGTGGGACCTGTTCTATTAGACCATCTATACTAACCTCCACCAGGTTGCAAATTCAAAATAATTTTTATCTGCATCTAGCTCTGAAAAAATATTTCGGCTTGTAGCAGTGTGTGGGACTTGTTCCATTAGTCCATCTATACTAACCTCCACCAGGTTGAAATTCAAAATAATTTTTATCTGCATCTAGCTCTGAAAAAATATTTTGGCTTCAAGCAGTGTGTGGGACTTGTTCTATTAGTCCATCTATACTAACCTCCACCAGGTTGCAAATTCAATATAATTTTTTTGTGCATCTTGCTCTGAAAATTTTTTTCGGCTTTTAGCAGTGTGTGGGACCTGTTCTATTAGACCATCTATACTAACCTCCACCAGGTTGCAAATTCAAAATAATTTTTATCTGCATCTAGGTCTGAAAAAATATTTCGGCTTGTAGCAGTGTGTGGGGCTTGTTCTATTAGTCCATCTATACTAACTTCCACCAGGTTGCAAATTCAAAATAATTTTTATCTGCATCTAGCTCTGAAAAAATATTTCGGCTTGTAGCAGTGTGTGGGACTTGTTCTATTAGTTCATCTATGCTAACCTCCACCAGGTTGCAAATTCAATACAATTTTTTTCTGCATCTAGCTCTGAAAAAATATTTTGGCTTGCAGCAGTGTGTGGGAATTGTTCTGTTAGTCCATCTATACTAACCTCCATCAGGTTGCAAATTCTAAATAATTTTTATCTGCATCTAGCTCTGAAAAAATATATTGGCTTGTAGCAGTGTGTGGGACTTGTTCTATTAGTCCATCTATACTAACCTCCACCAGGTTGCAAATTCAAAATAATTTTTATTTGCATCTAGCTCTGAAAAAAATATTTCGGCTTGTAGCAGTGTGTGGGACTTGTTCTATTAGTCCATCTATACTAACCTACACCATGTTGCAAATTCAAAATAATTTTTATCCGAATCTAGCTCTGAAAAAATATTTTGGCTTGTAGCAGTGTGTGGGACTTTTTCTTTTAGTCCATCTATACTAACCTCCACCAGGTTGCAAATTCAATATAATTTTTTTCTGCATCTAGCTCTGAAAAAATATTTCGGCTTGTAGCATTGTGTGGGAATTGTTCTATTAGTCCATCTATACTAACCTCCACCAGTTTGCAAATTCAAAATAATTTTTATCTCCATCTAGCTCTTAAAAAATATTTAGGCTTGTAGCAGTGTGTGGGACTTGTTCTATAGGACCATCTCTACTAACCTCCACCTGGTTGCAAATTCAAAATAATTTTTATCTCCATCTAGCTCTGAAAAAATATTTCGGCTTGTAGCAGTGTGTGGCATTTGTTCTATTAGTCCATCTATACTAACCTCCACCAGGTTGCAAATTCAAAATAATTTTTATCTCCATCTAGCTCTGATAAATTATTTCGGCTTGTAGCAGTGTGTGGGACTTGTTCTATTAGTCCATCTATACTAACCTCCACCAGGTTGCAAATTCAAAATAATTTTCATCCGAATCTAGCTCTGAAAAATATTTTGGCTTGTAGCAGTGTGTGGGACTTGATCTTTGAGTCCATCTATACTAACCTCCACCAGGTTGCAAATTCAATATAATTTTTTTCTGCATCTAGCTCTGAAAAAATATTTCGGCTTGTAGCAATGTGTGGGAATTGTTCTATTAGTCCATCTATACTAACCTCCACCAGGTTGCATATTCAAAATAATTTTTATCTCCATCTAGCTCTGAAAAAATATTTCGGCTTGTAGCAGTGTGTGGGACTTGTTCTAATAGTCCATCTATACTAACCTCCACCAGGTTGCAAATTCAAAATAATTTTTATCTCCATCTTGCTAGGAAAAAATATTTCGGCTTGTAGCAGTGTGTGGGACTTGTTCTATTAGTCCATCTATACTAACCTCCACCAGGTTGCAAATTCAAAATAATTTTTATCTCCATCTTGCTCTGAAAAATTATTTCAGCTTGTAGTAGTGTGTGGGACTTGTTCTATTAGTCCATCTATACTAAACTCCACCAGGTTGCAAATTCAAAATAATTTTTTTCTGCATCTAGCTCTGAAAATATATTTCGGCTTGAAGTAGTGTGTGGCCCTTGTTCTATTAGTCCATCTATACTAACCTCCACCAGGTTGCAAATTCAAAATAATTTTTATCTGCATCTAGCTCTGAAAAAATATTTCGGCTTGTAGCAGTGTGTGGGAATTGTTCTATTAGTCCATTTATACTAACCTCCACCAGGTTGCAAATTCAAAATAATTTTTATCTGCATCTAGCTCTGAAAAAATATTTCGGCTTGTAGCAGTGTGTGGGACTTGTTCTATTAGTCCATCTATACTAACCTCCACCACGTTGCAAATTCAATATAATTTTTTTCTTCATCTTGTTCTGAAAATTTTTTTCGGCTTGTAGCAGTGTGTGGGACCTGTTCTATTAGACCATCTATACTAACCTCCACCAGGTTGCAAATTCAAAATAATTTTTATCTGCATCTAGCTCTGAAAAAATATTTTGGATTCTAGCAGTGTGTGGGAATTGTTCTATTAGTCCATCTATACTAACCTCCACCAGTTTGCAAATTCAAAATAATTTTTATCTGCATCTAGCTCTGATAAAATATTTTGGCTTGTAGCAGTGTGTGGGACTTGTTCTATTAGTCCATCTATACTAACCTCCACCAGGCTGCAAATTCAAAATAAATTTTATCTGCATCTAGCTCTGAAAAAATATTTCGGCTTGTAGCAGTGTGTGGGACTTGTTATATTAGTCCATCTATACTAACCTCCACCAGGTTGCAAATTCAAAATAATTTTTACCTGCATCTAGCTCTGAAAAAATATTTTGGCTTGTAGCAGTGTGTGGGACTTGTTCTATTAGTCCATCTACACTAACCTCCACCAGGTTGCAAATTCAATATAATTTTTTTCTGCAACTAGCTCTGAAAAAATATTTTGGCTTGTAGCAGTGTGTGGGACTTGTTCTATTAGTCCATCTATACTAACCTCCACCAGGTTGCAAATTCAATACAATTATTTTCTACATCTAGCTCTGAAAAAATGTTTTGGCTTGTAGCAGTGTGTGGGACTTATTCTATTAGTCCAGCTATACTAACCTCCATCAGGTTGCAAATTCTAAATAATTTTTATCTGCATCTAGCTCTGAAAAAATATATCGGCTTGTAGCAGTGTGTGGGACTTGTTCTATTAGTCCATCTATACTAACCTTTACCAGATTGCAGATTTAAAATAATTTTTATTTGCATCTAGCTCTGAAAAAAATATTTTGGCTTGTAGCAGTGTGTGGGACTTGTTCTATTAGTCCATCTATACTAACCTCCACCAGGTTGCAAATTCAAAATAATTTTCATCTCCATCTAGCTCTGAAAAAATATTTCAGCTTGTAGCAGTGTGTGGAACTTGTTCTATTAGTCCATCTATACTAACCTCCACCAAGTTGCAAATTCAAAATAATTTTTACCTCCATCTAGCTCTGATAAAATATTTAGGCTTGTAGCAGTGTGTGGGACTTGTTCTATTAGTCCATCTATACTAACCTCCACCAGGTTGCAAATTCAATATAATTTTTTTCTGCATCTAGCTCTGAAAAAATATTTCGGCTTGTAGCAGTGTGTGGGACTTGTTCTATTAGTCCATCTATACTAACCTCCACCAGGTTGCAAATTCAACATAATTTTTATCTGCATCTAGCTCTGAAAAAATATTTCGGCTTGTAGCAGTGTGTGGGACTTGTTCTATTAGTCCATCTATACTAACCTCCACCAGGTTGCAAATTCAAAATAATTTTTATTTGCATCTAGCTCTGAAAAAAATATTTCGGCTTGTAGCAGTGTGTGGGACTTGTTCTATTAGTCCATCTATACTAACCTCCACCACGTTGCAAATTCAATATAATTTTTTTCTTCATCTTGTTCTGAAAATTTTTTTCGGCTTGTAGCAGTGTGTGGGACCTGTTCTATTAGACCATCTATACTAACCTCCACCAGGTTGCAAATTCAAAATAATTTTTATCTGCATCTAGCTCTGAAAAAATATTTTGGATTCTAGCAGTGTGTGGGAATTGTTCTATTAGTCCATCTATACTAACCTCCACCAGTTTGCAAATTCAAAATAATTTTTATCTGCATCTAGCTCTGATAAAATATTTTGGCTTGTAGCAGTGTGTGGGACTTGTTCTATTAGTCCATCTATACTAACCTCCACCAGGCTGCAAATTCAAAATAAATTTTATCTGCATCTAGCTCTGAAAAAATATTTCGGCTTGTAGCAGTGTGTGGGACTTGTTATATTAGTCCATCTATACTAACCTCCACCAGGTTGCAAATTCAAAATAATTTTTACCTGCATCTAGCTCTGAAAAAATATTTTGGCTTGTAGCAGTGTGTGGGACTTGTTCTATTAGTCCATCTACACTAACCTCCACCAGGTTGCAAATTCAATATAATTTTTTTCTGCAACTAGCTCTGAAAAAATATTTTGGCTTGTAGCAGTGTGTGGGACTTGTTCTATTAGTCCATCTATACTAACCTCCACCAGGTTGCAAATTCAATACAATTATTTTCTACATCTAGCTCTGAAAAAATGTTTTGGCTTGTAGCAGTGTGTGGGACTTATTCTATTAGTCCAGCTATACTAACCTCCATCAGGTTGCAAATTCTAAATAATTTTTATCTGCATCTAGCTCTGAAAAAATATATCGGCTTGTAGCAGTGTGTGGGACTTGTTCTATTAGTCCATCTATACTAACCTTTACCAGATTGCAGATTTAAAATAATTTTTATTTGCATCTAGCTCTGAAAAAAATATTTTGGCTTGTAGCAGTGTGTGGGACTTGTTCTATTAGTCCATCTATACTAACCTCCACCAGGTTGCAAATTCAAAATAATTTTCATCTCCATCTAGCTCTGAAAAAATATTTCAGCTTGTAGCAGTGTGTGGAACTTGTTCTATTAGTCCATCTATACTAACCTCCACCAAGTTGCAAATTCAAAATAATTTTTACCTCCATCTAGCTCTGATAAAATATTTAGGCTTGTAGCAGTGTGTGGGACTTGTTCTATTAGTCCATCTATACTAACCTCCACCAGGTTGCAAATTCAATATAATTTTTTTCTGCATCTAGCTCTGAAAAAATATTTCGGCTTGTAGCAGTGTGTGGGACTTGTTCTATTAGTCCATCTATACTAACCTCCACCAGGTTGCAAATTCAACATAATTTTTATCTGCATCTAGCTCTGAAAAAATATTTCGGCTTGTAGCAGTGTGTGGGACTTGTTCTATTAGTCCATCTATACTAACCTCCACCAGGTTGCAAATTCAAAATAATTTTTATTTGCATCTAGCTCTGAAAAAAATATTTCGGCTTGTAGCAGTGTGTGGGACTTGTTCTATTAGTCCATCTATACTAACCTCCACCATGTTGCAAATTCAAAATAATTTTTATCCGAATCTAGCTCTGAAAAAATATTTTGGCTTGTAGCAGTGTGTTGGTCTTTTTCTTTTAGTCCATCTATACTAACCTCCACCAGGTTGCAAATTCAATATAATTTTTTTCTGCATCTAGCTCTGAAAAAATATTTCGGCTTGAAGCATTGTGTGGGAATTGTTCTATTAGTCCATCTATACTAACCTCCACCAGTTTGCAAATTCAAAATAATTTTTATCTCCATCTAGCTCTTAAAAAATATTTAGGCTTGTAGCAGTGTGTGGGACTTGTTTTATAAGTCCATCTCTACTAACCTCCACCTGGTTGCAAATGCAAAATAATTTTTATCTCCATCTAGCTCTGAAAAAATGTTTCGGCTTGTAGCAGTGTGTGGCATTTGTTCTATTAGTCCATATATACTAACCTCCACCAGGTTGCAAATTCAAAATAATTTTTATCTCCATCTAGCTCTGATAAAATATTTCGGCTTGTAGCAGTGTGTGGGACTTGTTCTATTAGTCCATCTACACTAACCTCCACCAGGTTGCAAATTCAAAATAATTTTTATTTGCATCTAGCTCTGAAAAAATGTTTTGGCTAGTAGCAGTGTGTGGGACTTGTTCTATTAGTCCATCTATACTAACCTCCACCAGGTTGCAAATTCAAAATAATTTTCATCCGAATCTAGCTCTGAAAAAATATTTTGGCTTGTAGCAGTGTGTGGGACTTGATCTTTGAGTCCATCTATACTAACCTCCACCAGGTTGCAAATTCAATATAATTTTTTTCTGCATCTAACTCTGAAAAAATATTTCGGCTTGTAGCAATGTGTGGGAATTGTTCTATTAGTCCATCTATACTAACCTCCACCAGGTTGCAAATTCAAAATAATTTTTATCTCCATCTAGCTCTGAAAAAATATTTCGGCTTGTAGCAGTGTGTGGGACTTGTTCTAATAGTCCATCTATACTAACCTCCACCAGGTTGCAAATTCAAAATAATTTTTATCTCCATCTTGCTATGAAAAAATATTTCGGCTTGTAGCAGTGTGTGGGACTTGTTCTATTAGTCCATCTATACTAACCTCCACCAGGTTGCAAATTCAAAATAATTTTTATCTACATCTTGCTCTGAAAAAATATTGCAGCTTGTAGTAGTGTGTGGGACTTGTTCTATTAGTCCATCTATACTAACCTCCACCAGGTTGCAAATTCAAAATAATTTTTTTCTGCATCTAGCTCTGAAAATATATTTCGGCTTGTAGTAGTGTGTGGGACTTGTTCTATTAGTCCATCTATACTAACCTCCACCAGGTTGCAAATTCAAAATAATTTTTATCTGCATCTAGCTCTGAAAAAATATTTCGGCTTGTAGCAGTGTGTGGGAATTGTTCTATTAGTCCATCTATACTAACCTCCACCAGGTTGCAAATTCAATATAATTTTTTTCTGCATCAAGCTCTGAAAAAATATTTCGGCTTGTAGCAGTGTGTGGGACTTGTTCTATTAGTCCATCTATACTAACCTCCACCAGGTTGCAAATTCAAAATAATTTTTATCTGCATCTAGCTCTGAAAAAATATTTCGGCTTGTAGAAGTGTGTGGGGCTTGTTCTATTAGTCCATCTATACTAACTTCCACCAAGTTGCAAATTCAAAATAATTTTTATCTGCATCTAGCTCTGAAAAAATATTTTGGCTTCAAGCAGTGTGTGGGACTTGTTCTATTAGTCCATCTATACTAACCTCCACCAGGTTGCAAATTCAATATAATTTTTTTGTGCATCTTGCTCTGAAAATTTTTTTCGGCTTTTAGCAGTGTGTGGGACCTGTTCTATTAGACCATCTATACTAACCTCCACCAGGTTGCAAATTCAAAATAATTTTTATCTGCATCTAGGTCTGAAAAAATATTTCGGCTTGTAGCAGTGTGTGGGGCTTGTTCTATTAGTCCATCTATACTAACTTCCACCAGGTTGCAAATTCAAAATAATTTTTATCTGCATCTAGCTCTGAAAAAATATTTCGGCTTGTAGCAGTGTGTGGGACTTGTTCTATTAGTTCATCTATGCTAACCTCCACCAGGTTGCAAATTCAATACAATTTTTTTCTGCATCTAGCTCTGAAAAAATATTTTGGCTTGCAGCAGTGTGTGGGAATTGTTCTGTTAGTCCATCTATACTAACCTCCACCAGGTTGCAAATTCAAAATAATTTTTATTTGCATCTAGCTCTGAAAAAAATATTTCGGCTTGTAGCAGTGTGTGGGACTTGTTCTATTAGTCCATCTATACTAACCTACACCATGTTGCAAATTCAAAATAATTTTTATCCGAATCTAGCTCTGAAAAAATATTTTGGCTTGTAGCAGTGTGTGGGACTTTTTCTTTTAGTCCATCTATACTAACCTCCACCAGGTTGCAAATTCAATATAATTTTTTTCTGCATCTAGCTCTGAAAAAATATTTCGGCTTGTAGCATTGTGTGGGAATTGTTCTATTAGTCCATCTATACTAACCTCCACCAGTTTGCAAATTCAAAATAATTTTTATCTCCATCTAGCTCTTAAAAAATATTTAGGCTTGTAGCAGTGTGTGGGACTTGTTCTATTAGTCCATCTATACTAACCTACACCATGTTGCAAATTCAAAATAATTTTTATCCGAATCTAGCTCTGAAAAAATATTTTGGCTTGTAGCAGTGTGTGGGACTTTTTCTTTTAGTCCATCTATACTAACCTCCACCAGGTTGCAAATTCAATATAATTTTTTTCTGCATCTAGCTCTGAAAAAATATTTCGGCTTGTAGCATTGTGTGGGAATTGTTCTATTAGTCCATCTATACTAACCTCCACCAGTTTGCAAATTCAAAATAATTTTTATCTCCATCTAGCTCTTAAAAAATATTTAGGCTTGTAGCAGTGTGTGGGACTTGTTCTATTAGTCCATCTATACTAACCTCCACCAGGCTGCAAATTCAAAATAAATTTTATCTGCATCTAGCTCTGAAAAAATATTTCGGCTTGTAGCAGTGTGTGGGACTTGTTATATTAGTCCATCTATACTAACCTCCACCAGGTTGCAAATTCAAAATAATTTTTACCTGCATCTAGCTCTGAAAAAATATTTTGGCTTGTAGCAGTGTGTGGGACTTGTTCTATTAGTCCATCTACACTAACCTCCACCAGGTTGCAAATTCAATATAATTTTTTTCTGCAACTAGCTCTGAAAAAATATTTTGGCTTGTAGCAGTGTGTGGGACTTGTTCTATTAGTCCATCTATACTAACCTCCACCAGGTTGCAAATTCAATACAATTATTTTCTACATCTAGCTCTGAAAAAATGTTTTGGCTTGTAGCAGTGTGTGGGACTTATTCTATTAGTCCAGCTATACTAACCTCCATCAGGTTGCAAATTCTAAATAATTTTTATCTGCATCTAGCTCTGAAAAAATATATCGGCTTGTAGCAGTGTGTGGGACTTGTTCTATTAGTCCATCTATACTAACCTTTACCAGATTGCAGATTTAAAATAATTTTTATTTGCATCTAGCTCTGAAAAAAATATTTTGGCTTGTAGCAGTGTGTGGGACTTGTTCTATTAGTCCATCTATACTAACCTCCACCAGGTTGCAAATTCAAAATAATTTTCATCTCCATCTAGCTCTGAAAAAATATTTCAGCTTGTAGCAGTGTGTGGAACTTGTTCTATTAGTACATCTATACTAACCTCCACCAAGTTGCAAATTCAAAATAATTTTTACCTCCATCTAGCTCTGATAAAATATTTAGGCTTGTAGCAGTGTGTGGGACTTGTTCTATTAGTCCATCTATACTAACCTCCACCAGGTTGCAAATTCAATATAATTTTTTTCTGCATCTAGCTCTGAAAAAATATTTCGGCTTGTAGCAGTGTGTGGGACTTGTTCTATTAGTCCATCTATACTAACCTCCACCAGGTTGCAAATTCAACATAATTTTTATCTGCATCTAGCTCTGAAAAAATATTTCGGCTTGTAGCAGTGTGTGGGACTTGTTCTATTAGTCCATCTATACTAACCTCCACCAGGTTGCAAATTCAAAATAATTTTTATTTGCATCTAGCTCTGAAAAAAATATTTCGGCTTGTAGCAGTGTGTGGGACTTGTTCTATTAGTCCATCTATACTAACCTCCACCATGTTGCAAATTCAAAATAATTTTTATCCGAATCTAGCTCTGAAAAAATATTTTGGCTTGTAGCAGTGTGTTGGACTTTTTCTTTTAGTCCATCTATACTAACCTCCACCAGGTTGCAAATTCAATATAATTTTTTTCTGCATCTAGCTCTGAAAAAATATTTCGGCTTGAAGCATTGTGTGGGAATTGTTCTATTAGTCCATCTATACTAACCTCCACCAGTTTGCAAATTCAAAATAATTTTTATCTCCATCTAGCTCTTAAAAAATATTTAGGCTTGTAGCAGTGTGTGGGACTTGTTTTATAAGTCCATCTCTACTAACCTCCACCTGGTTGCAAATTCAAAATAATTTTTATCTCCATCTAGCTCTGAAAAAATGTTTCGGCTTGTAGCAGTGTGTGGCATTTGTTCTATTAGTCCATATATACTAACCTCCACCAGGTTGCAAATTCAAAATAATTTTTATCTCCATCTAGCTCTGATAAAATATTTCGGCTTGTAGCAGTGTGTGGGACTTGTTCTATTAGTCCATCTACACTAACCTCCACCAGGTTGCAAATTCAAAATAATTTTTATTTGCATCTAGCTCTGAAAAAATGTTTTGGCTAGTAGCAGTGTGTGGGACTTGTTCTATTAGTCCATCTATACTAACCTCCACCAGGTTGCAAATTCAAAATAATTTTCATCCGAATCTAGCTCTGAAAAAATATTTTGGCTTGTAGCAGTGTGTGGGACTTGATCTTTGAGTCCATCTATACTAACCTCCACCAGGTTGCAAATTCAATATAATTTTTTTCTGCATCTAACTCTGAAAAAATATTTCGGCTTGTAGCAATGTGTGGGAATTGTTCTATTAGTCCATCTATACTAACCTCCACCAGGTTGCAAATTCAAAATAATTTTTATCTCCATCTAGCTCTGAAAAAATATTTCGGCTTGTAGCAGTGTGTGGGACTTGTTCTAATAGTCCATCTATACTAACCTCCACCAGGTTGCAAATTCAAAATAATTTTTATCTCCATCTTGCTATGAAAAAATATTTCGGCTTGTAGCAGTGTGTGGGACTTGTTCTATTAATCCATCTATACTAACCTCCACCAGGTTGCAAATTCAAAATAATTTTTATCTACATCTTGCTCTGAAAAAATATTGCAGCTTGTAGTAGTGTGTGGGACTTGTTCTATTAGTCCATCTATACTAACCTCCACCAGGTTGCAAATTCAAAATAATTTTTTTCTGCATCTAGCTCTGAAAATATATTTCGGCTTGTAGTAGTGTGTGGGACTTGTTCTATTAGTCCATCTATACTAACCTCCACCAGGTTGCAAATTCAAAATAATTTTTATCTGCATCTAGCTCTGAAAAAATATTTCGGCTTGTAGCAGTGTGTGGGAATTGTTCTATTAGTCCATCTATACTAACCTCCACCAGGTTGCAAATTCAATATAATTTTTTTCTGCATCAAGCTCTGAAAAAATATTTCGGCTTGTAGCAGTGTGTGGGACTTGTTCTATTAGTCCATCTATACTAACCTCCACCAGGTTGCAAATTCAAAATAATTTTTATCTGCATCTAGCTCTGAAAAAATATTTCGGCTTGTAGAAGTGTGTGGGGCTTGTTCTATTAGTCCATCTATACTAACTTCCACCAAGTTGCAAATTCAAAATAATTTTTATCTGCATCTAGCTCTGAAAAAATATTTCGGCTTGTAGCAGTGTGTGGGACTTGTTCTATTAGTCCATCTATACTAACCTCCACCAGGTTGCAAATTCAATATAATTTTTTTCTGCATCTTGCTCTGAGAAATTTTTTCGGCTTGTAGCAGTGTGTGGGACCTGTTCTATTAGACCATCTATACTAACCTCCACCAGGTTGCAAATTCAAAATAATTTTTATCTGCATCTAGCTCTGAAAAAATATTTCGGCTTGTAGCAGTGTGTGGGACTTGTTCCATTAGTCCATCTATACTAACCTCCACCAGGTTGAAATTCAAAATAATTTTTATCTGCATCTAGCTCTGAAAAAATATTTTGGCTTCAAGCAGTGTGTGGGACTTGTTCTATTAGTCCATCTATACTAACCTCCACCAGGTTGCAAATTCAATATAATTTTTTTGTGCATCTTGCTCTGAAAATTTTTTTCGGCTTTTAGCAGTGTGTGGGACCTGTTCTATTAGACCATCTATACTAACCTCCACCAGGTTGCAAATTCAAAATAATTTTTATCTGCATCTAGGTCTGAAAAAATATTTCGGCTTGTAGCAGTGTGTGGGGCTTGTTCTATTAGTCCATCTATACTAACTTCCACCAGGTTGCAAATTCAAAATAATTTTTATCTGCATCTAGCTCTGAAAAAATATTTCGGCTTGTAGCAGTGTGTGGGACTTGTTCTATTAGTTCATCTATGCTAACCTCCACCAGGTTGCAAATTCAATACAATTTTTTTCTGCATCTAGCTCTGAAAAAATATTTTGGCTTGCAGCAGTGTGTGGGAATTGTTCTGTTAGTCCATCTATACTAACCTCCACCAGGTTGCAAATTCAAAATAATTTTTATTTGCATCTAGCTCTGAAAAAAATATTTCGGCTTGTAGCAGTGTGTGGGACTTGTTCTATTAGTCCATCTATACTAACCTACACCATGTTGCAAATTCAAAATAATTTTTATCCGAATCTAGCTCTGAAAAAATATTTTGGCTTGTAGCAGTGTGTGGGACTTTTTCTTTTAGTCCATCTATACTAACCTCCACCAGGTTGCAAATTCAATATAATTTTTTTCTGCATCTAGCTCTGAAAAAATATTTCGGCTTGTAGCATTGTGTGGGAATTGTTCTATTAGTCCATCTATACTAACCTCCACCAGTTTGCAAATTCAAAATAATTTTTATCTCCATCTAGCTCTTAAAAAATATTTAGGCTTGTAGCAGTGTGTGGGACTTGTTCTATAGGACCATCTCTACTAACCTCCACCTGGTTGCAAATTCAAAATAATTTTTATCTCCATCTAGCTCTGAAAAAATATTTCGGCTTGTAGCAGTGTGTGGCATTTGTTCTATTAGTCCATCTATACTAACCTCCACCAGGTTGCAAATTCAAAATAATTTTTATCTCCATCTAGCTCTGATAAATTATTTCGGCTTGTAGCAGTGTGTGGGACTTGTTCTATTAGTCCATCTATACTAACCTCCACCAGGTTGCAAATTCAAAATAATTTTCATCCGAATCTAGCTCTGAAAAATATTTTGGCTTGTAGCAGTGTGTGGGACTTGATCTGTGAGTCCATCTATACTAACCTCCACCAGGTTGCAAATTCAATATAATTTTTTTCTGCATCTAGCTCTGAAAAAATATTTCGGCTTGTAGCAATGTGTGGGAATTGTTCTATTAGTCCATCTATACTAACCTCCACCAGGTTGCATATTCAAAATAATTTTTATCTCCATCTAGCTCTGAAAAAATATTTCGGCTTGTAGCAGTGTGTGGGACTTGTTCTAATAGTCCATCTATACTAACCTCCACCAGGTTGCAAATTCAAAATAATTTTTATCTCCATCTTGCTAGGAAAAAATATTTCGGCTTGTAGCAGTGTGTGGGACTTGTTCTATTAGTCCATCTATACTAACCTCCACCAGGTTGCAAATTCAAAATAATTTTTATCTCCATCTTGCTCTGAAAAATTATTTCAGCTTGTAGTAGTGTGTGGGACTTGTTCTATTAGTCCATCTATACTAAACTCCACCAGGTTGCAAATTCAAAATAATTTTTTTCTGCATCTAGCTCTGAAAATATATTTCGGCTTGAAGTAGTGTGTGGCCCTTGTTCTATTAGTCCATCTATACTAACCTCCACCAGGTTGCAAATTCAAAATAATTTTTATCTGCATCTAGCTCTGAAAAAATATTTCGGCTTGTAGCAGTGTGTGGGAATTGTTCTATTAGTCCATTTATACTAACCTCCACCAGGTTGCAAATTCAAAATAATTTTTATCTGCATCTAACTCTGAAAAAATATTTCGGCTTGTAGCAGTGTGTGGGACTTGTTCTATTAGTCCATCTATACTAACCTCCACCACGTTGCAAATTCAATATAATTTTTTTCTTCATCTTGTTCTGAAAATTTTTTTCGGCTTGTAGCAGTGTGTGGGACCTGTTCTATTAGACCATCTATACTAACCTCCACCAGGTTGCAAATTCAAAATAATTTTTATCTGCATCTAGCTCTGAAAAAATATTTTGGATTCTAGCAGTGTGTGGGAATTGTTCTATTAGTCCATCTATACTAACCTCCACCAGTTTGCAAATTCAAAATAATTTTTATCTGCATCTAGCTCTGATAAAATATTTTGGCTTGTAGCAGTGTGTGGGACTTGTTCTATTAGTCCATCTATACTAACCTCCACCAGGCTGCAAATTCAAAATAAATTTTATCTGCATCTAGCTCTGAAAAAATATTTCGGCTTGTAGCAGTGTGTGGGACTTGTTATATTAGTCCATCTATACTAACCTCCACCAGGTTGCAAATTCAAAATAATTTTTACCTGCATCTAGCTCTGAAAAAATATTTTGGCTTGTAGCAGTGTGTGGGACTTGTTCTATTAGTCCATCTACACTAACCTCCACCAGGTTGCAAATTCAATATAATTTTTTTCTGCAACTAGCTCTGAAAAAATATTTTGGCTTGTAGCAGTGTGTGGGACTTGTTCTATTAGTCCATCTATACTAACCTCCACCAGGTTGCAAATTCAATACAATTATTTTCTGCATCTAGCTCTGAAAAAATGTTTTGGCTTGTAGCAGTGTGTGGGACTTATTCTATTAGTCCAGCTATACTAACCTCCATCAGGTTGCAAATTCTAAATAATTTTTATCTGCATCTAGCTCTGAAAAAATATATCGGCTTGTAGCAGTGTGTGGGACTTGTTCTATTAGTCCATCTATACTAACCTTTACCAGATTGCAGATTTAAAATAATTTTTATTTGCATATAGCTCTGAAAAAAATATTTAGGCTTGTAGCAGTGTGTGGGACTTGTTCTATTAGTCCATCTATACTAACCTCCACCAGGTTGCAAATTCAAAATAATTTTCATCTCCATCTAGCTCTGAAAAAATATTTCAGCTTGTAGCAGTGTGTGGAACTTGTTCTATTAGTCCATCTATACTAACCTCCACCAAGTTGCAAATTCAAAATAATTTTTACCTCCATCTAGCTCTGATAAAATATTTAGGCTTGTAGCAGTGTGTGGGACTTGTTCTATTAGTCCATCTATACTAACCTCCACCAGGTTGCAAATTCAATATAATTTTTTTCTGCATCTAGCTCTGAAAAAATATTTCGGCTTGTAGCAGTGTGTGGGACTTGTTCTATTAGTCCATCTATACTAACCTCCACCAGGTTGCAAATTCAACATAATTTTTATCTGCATCTAGCTCTGAAAAAATATTTCGGCTTGTAGCAGTGTGTGGGACTTGTTCTATTAGTCCATCTATACTAACCTCCACCAGGTTGCAAATACAAAATAATTTTTATTTGCATCTAGCTCTGAAAAAAATATTTCGGCTTGTAGCTGTGTGTGGGACTTGTTCTATTAGTCCATCTATACTAACCTCCACCATGTTGCAAATTCAAAATAATTTTTATCCGAATCTAGCTCTGAAAAAATATTTTGGCTTGTAGCAGTGTGTTGGACTTTTTCTTTTAGTCCATCTATACTAACCTCCACCAGGTTGCAAATTCAATATAATTTTTTTCTGCATCTAGCTCTGAAAAAATATTTCGGCTTGAAGCATTGTGTGGGAATTGTTCTATTAGTCCATCTATACTAACCTCCACCAGTTTGCAAATTCAAAATAATTTTTATCTCCATCTAGCTCTTAAAAAATATTTAGGCTTGTAGCAGTGTGTGGGACTTGTTTTATAAGTCGATCTCTACTAACCTCCACCTGGTTGCAAATTCAAAATAATTTTTATCTCCATCTAGCTCTGAAAAAATGTTTCGGCTTGTAGCAGTGTGTGGCATTTGTTCTATTAGTCCATATATACTAACCTCCACCAGGTTGCAAATTCAAAATAATTTTTATCTCCATCTAGCTCTGATAAAATATTTCGGCTTGTAGCAGTGTGTGGGACTTGTTCTATTAGTCCATCTACACTAACCTCCACCAGGTTGCAAATTCAAAATAATTTTTATTTGCATCTAGCTCTGAAAAAATGTTTTGGCTAGTAGCAGTGTGTGGGACTTGTTCTATTAGTCCATCTATACTAACCTCCACCAGGTTGCAAATTCAAAATAATTTTCATCCGAATCTAGCTCTGAAAAAATATTTTGGCTTGTAGCAGTGTGTGGGACTTGTTTTATAAGTCCATCTCTACTAACCTCCACCTGGTTGCAAATTCAAAATAATTTTTATCTCCATCTAGCTCTGAAAAAATGTTTCGGCTTGTAGCAGTGTGTGGCATTTGTTCTATTAGTCCATATATACTAACCTCCACCAGGTTGCAAATTCAAAATAATTTTTATCTACATCTTGCTCTGAAAAAATATTGCAGCTTGTAGTAGTGTGTGGGACTTGTTCTATTAGTCCATCTATACTAACCTCCACCAGGTTGCAAATTCAAAATAATTTTTTTCTGCATCTAGCTCTGAAAATATATTTCGGCTTGTAGTAGTGTGTGGGACTTGTTCTATTAGTCCATCTATACTAACCTCCACCAGGTTGCAAATTCAAAATAATTTTTATCTGCATCTAGCTCTGAAAAAATATTTCGGCTTGTAGCAGTGTGTGGGAATTGTTCTATTAGTCCATCTATACTAACCTCCACCAGGTTGCAAATTCAATATAATTTTTTTCTGCATCAAGCTCTGAAAAAATATTTCGGCTTGTAGCAGTGTGTGGGACTTGTTCTATTAGTCCATCTATACTAACCTCCACCAGGTTGCAAATTCAAAATAATTTTTATCTGCATCTAGCTCTGAAAAAATATTTCGGCTTGTAGAAGTGTGTGGGGCTTGTTCTATTAGTCCATCTATACTAACTTCCACCAAGTTGCAAATTCAAAATAATTTTTATCTGCATCTAGCTCTGAAAAAATATTTCGGCTTGTAGCAGTGTGTGGGACTTGTTCTATTAGTCCATCTATACTAACCTCCACCAGGTTGCAAATTCAATATAATTTTTTTGTGCATCTTGCTCTGAGAAATTTTTTCGGCTTGTAGCAGTGTGTGGGACCTGTTCTATTAGACCATCTATACTAACCTCCACCAGGTTGCAAATTCAAAATAATTTTTATCTGCATCTAGCTCTGAAAAAATATTTCGGCTTGTAGCAGTGTGTGGGACTTGTTCCATTAGTCCATCTATACTAACCTCCACCAGGTTGAAATTCAAAATAATTTTTATCTGCATCTAGCTCTGAAAAAATATTTTGGCTTCAAGCAGTGTGTGGGACTTGTTCTATTAGTCCATCTATACTAACCTCCACCAGGTTGCAAATTCAATATAATTTTTTTGTGCATCTTGCTCTGAAAATTTTTTTCGGCTTTTAGCAGTGTGTGGGACCTGTTCTATTAGACCATCTATACTAACCTCCACCAGGTTGCAAATTCAAAATAATTTTTATCTGCATCTAGGTCTGAAAAAATATTTCGGCTTGTAGCAGTGTGTGGGGCTTGTTCTATTAGTCCATCTATACTAACTTCCACCAGGTTGCAAATTCAAAATAATTTTTATCTGCATCTAGCTCTGAAAAAATATTTCGGCTTGTAGCAGTGTGTGGGACTTGTTCTATTAGTTCATCTATGCTAACCTCCACCAGGTTGCAAATTCAATACAATTTTTTTCTGCATCTAGCTCTGAAAAAATATTTTGGCTTGCAGCAGTGTGTGGGAATTGTTCTGTTAGTCCATCTATACTAACCTCCATCAGGTTGCAAATTCTAAATAATTTTTATCTGCATCTAGCTCTGAAAAAATATATTGGCTTGTAGCAGTGTGTGGGACTTGTTCTATTAGTCCATCTATACTAACCTCCACCAGGTTGCAAATTCAAAATAATTTTTATTTGCATCTAGCTCTGAAAAAAATATTTCGGCTTGTAGCAGTGTGTGGGACTTGTTCTATTAGTCCATCTATACTAACCTACACCATGTTGCAAATTCAAAATAATTTTTATCCGAATCTAGCTCTGAAAAAATATTTTGGCTTGTAGCAGTGTGTGGGACTTTTTCTTTTAGTCCATCTATACTAACCTCCACCAGGTTGCAAATTCAATATAATTTTTTTCTGCATCTAGCTCTGAAAAAATATTTCGGCTTGTAGCATTGTGTGGGAATTGTTCTATTAGTCCATCTATACTAACCTCCACCAGTTTGCAAATTCAAAATAATTTTTATCTCCATCTAGCTCTTAAAAAATATTTAGGCTTGTAGCAGTGTGTGGTACTTGTTCTATAGGACCATCTCTACTAACCTCCACCTGGTTGCAAATTCAAAATAATTTTTATCTCCATCTAGCTCTGAAAAAATATTTCGGCTTGTAGCAGTGTGTGGCATTTGTTCTATTAGTCCATCTATACTAACCTCCACCAGGTTGCAAATTCAAAATAATTTTTATCTCCATCTAGCTCTGATAAATTATTTCGGCTTGTAGCAGTGTGTGGGACTTGTTCTATTAGTCCATCTATACTAACCTCCACCAGTTTGCAAATTCAAAATAATTTTTATCTCCATCTAGCTCTTAAAAAATATTTAGGCTTGTAGCAGTGTGTGGGACTTGTTTTATAAGTCCATCTCTACTAACCTCCACCTGGTTGCAAATTCAAAATAATTTTTATCTCCATCTAGCTCTGAAAAAATGTTTCGGCTTGTAGCAGTGTGTGGCATTTGTTCTATTAGTCCATATATACTAACCTCCACCAGGTTGCAAATTCAAAATAATTTTTATCTCCATCTAGCTCTGATAAAATATTTCGGCTTGTAGCAGTGTGTGGGACTTGTTCTATTAGTCCATCTACACTAACCTCCACCAGGTTGCAAATTCAAAATAATTTTTATTTGCATCTAGCTCTGAAAAAATGTTTTGGCTAGTAGCAGTGTGTGGGACTTGTTCTATTAGTCCATCTATACTAACCTCCACCAGGTTGCAAATTCAAAATAATTTTCATCCGAATCTAGCTCTGAAAAAATATTTTGGCTTGTAGCAGTGTGTGGGACTTGTTTTATAAGTCCATCTCTACTAACCTCCACCTGGTTGCAAATTCAAAATAATTTTTATCTCCATCTAGCTCTGAAAAAATGTTTCGGCTTGTAGCAGTGTGTGGCATTTGTTCTATTAGTCCATATATACTAACCTCCACCAGGTTGCAAATTCAAAATAATTTTTATCTACATCTTGCTCTGAAAAAATATTGCAGCTTCTAGTAGTGTGTGGGACTTGTTCTATTAGTCCATCTATACTAACCTCCACCAGGTTGCAAATTCAAAATAATTTTTTTCTGCATCTAGCTCTGAAAATATATTTCGGCTTGTAGTAGTGTGTGGGACTTGTTCTATTAGTCCATCTATACTAACCTCCACCAGGTTGCAAATTCAAAATAATTTTTATCTGCATCTAGCTCTGAAAAAATATTTCGGCTTGTAGCAGTGTGTGGGAATTGTTCTATTAGTCCATCTATACTAACCTCCACCAGGTTGCAAATTCAATATAATTTTTTTCTGCATCAAGCTCTGAAAAAATATTTCGGCTTGTAGCAGTGTGTGGGACTTGTTCTATTAGTCCATCTATACTAACCTCCACCAGGTTGCAAATTCAAAATAATTTTTATCTGCATCTAGCTCTGAAAAAATATTTCGGCTTGTAGAAGTGTGTGGGGCTTGTTCTATTAGTCCATCTATACTAACTTCCACCAAGTTGCAAATTCAAAATAATTTTTATCTGCATCTAGCTCTGAAAAAATATTTCGGCTTGTAGCAGTGTGTGGGACTTGTTCTATTAGTCCATCTATACTAACCTCCACCAGGTTGCAAATTCAATATAATTTTTTTGTGCATCTTGCTCTGAGAAATTTTTTCGGCTTGTAGCAGTGTGTGGGACCTGTTCTATTAGACCATCTATACTAACCTCCACCAGGTTGCAAATTCAAAATAATTTTTATCTGCATCTAGCTCTGAAAAAATATTTCGGCTTGTAGCAGTGTGTGGGACTTGTTCCATTAGTCCATCTATACTAACCTCCACCAGGTTGAAATTCAAAATAATTTTTATCTGCATCTAGCTCTGAAAAAATATTTTGGCTTCAAGCAGTGTGTGGGACTTGTTCTATTAGTCCATCTATACTAACCTCCACCAGGTTGCAAATTCAATATAATTTTTTTGTGCATCTTGCTCTGAAAATTTTTTTCGGCTTTTAGCAGTGTGTGGGACCTGTTCTATTAGACCATCTATACTAACCTCCACCAGGTTGCAAATTCAAAATAATTTTTATCTGCATCTAGGTCTGAAAAAATATTTCGGCTTGTAGCAGTGTGTGGGGCTTGTTCTATTAGTCCATCTATACTAACTTACACCAGGTTGCAAATTCAAAATAATTTTTATCTGCATCTAGCTCTGAAAAAATATTTCGGCTTGTAGCAGTGTGTGGGACTTCTTCTATTAGTTCATCTATGCTAACCTCCACCAGGTTGCAAATTCAATACAATTTTTTTCTGCATCTAGCTCTGAAAAAATATTTTGGCTTGCAGCAGTGTGTGGGAATTGTTCTGTTAGTCCATCTATACTAACCTCCATCAGGTTGCAAATTCTAAATAATTTTTATCTGCATCTAGCTCTGAAAAAATATATTGGCTTGTAGCAGTGTGTGGGACTTGTTCTATTAGTCCATCTATACTAACCTCCACCAGGTTGCAAATTCAAAATAATTTTTATTTGCATCTAGCTCTGAAAAAAATATTTCGGCTTGTAGCAGTGTGTGGGACTTGTTCTATTAGTCCATCTATACTAACCTACACCATGTTGCAAATTCAAAATAATTTTTATCCGAATCTAGCTCTGAAAAAATATTTTGGCTTGTAGCAGTGTGTGGGACTTTTTCTTTTAGTCCATCTATACTAACCTCCACCAGGTTGCAAATTCAATATAATTTTTTTCTGCATCTAGCTCTGAAAAAATATTTCGGCTTGTAGCATTGTGTGGGAATTGTTCTATTAGTCCATCTATACTAACCTCCACCAGTTTGCAAATTCAAAATAATTTTTATCTCCATCTAGCTCTTAAAAAATATTTAGGCTTGTAGCAGTGTGTGGTACTTGTTCTATAGGACCATCTCTACTAACCTCCACCTGGTTGCAAATTCAAAATAATTTTTATCTCCATCTAGCTCTGAAAAAATATTTCGGCTTGTAGCAGTGTGTGGCATTTGTTCTATTAGTCCATCTATACTAACCTCCACCAGGTTGCAAATTCAAAATAATTTTTATCTCCATCTAGCTCTGATAAATTATTTCGGCTTGTAGCAGTGTGTGGGACTTGTTCTATTAGTCCATCTATACTAACCTCCACCAGGTTGCAAATTCAAAATAATTTTCATCCGAATCTAGGTCTGAAAAATATTTTGGCTTGTAGCAGTGTGTGGGACTTGATCTTTGAGTCCATCTATACTAACCTCCACCAGGTTGCAAATTCAATATAATTTTTTTCTGCATCTAGCTCTGAAAAAATATTTCGGCTTGTAGCAATGTGTGGGAATTGTTCTATTAGTCCATCTATACTAACCTCCACCAGGTTGCATATTCAAAATAATTTTTATCTCCATCTAGCTCTGAAAAAATATTTCGGCTTGTAGCAGTGTGTGGGACTTGTTCTAATAGTCCATCTATACTAACCTCCACCAGGTTGCAAATTCAAAATAATTTTTATCTCCATCCTGCTATGAAAAAATATTTCGGCTTGTAGCAGTGTGTGGGACTTGTTCTATTAGTCCATCTATACTAACCTCCACCAGGTTGCAAATTCAAAATAATTTTTATCTCCATCTTGCTCTGAAAAATTATTTCAGCTTGTAGTAGTGTGTGGGACTTGTTCTATTAGTCCATCTATACTAAACTCCACCAGGTTGCAAATTCAAAATAATTTTTTTCTGCATCTAGCTCTGAAAATATATTTCGGCTTGAAGTAGTGTGTGGCCCTTGTTCTATTAGGCCATCTATACTAACCTCCACCAGGTTGCAAATTCAAAATAATTTTTATCTGCATCTAGCTCTGAAAAAATATTTCGGCTTGTAGCAGTGTGTGGGAATTGTTCTATTAGTCCATTTATACTAACCTCCACCAGGTTGCAAATTCAAAATAATTTTTATCTGCATCTAGCTCTGAAAAAATATTTCGGCTTGTAGCAGTGTGTGGGACTTGTTCTATTAGTCCATCTATACTAACCTCCACCACGTTGCAAATTCAATATAATTTTTTTCTTCATCTTGTTCTGAAAATTTTTTTCGGCTTGTAGCAGTGTGTGGGACCTGTTCTATTAGACCATCTATACTAACCTCCACCAGGTTGCAAATTCAAAATAATTTTTATCTGCATCTAGCTCTGAAAAAATATTTTGGATTCTAGCAGTGTGTGGGAATTGTTCTATTAGTCCATCTATACTAACCTCCACCAGGCTGCAAATTCAAAATAAATTTTATCTGCATCTAGCTCTGAAAAAATATTTCGGCTTGTAGCAGTGTGTGGGACTTGTTCTATTAGTCCATCTACACTAACCTCCACCAGGTTGCAAATTCAATATAATTTTTTTCTGCAACTAGCTCTGAAAAAATATTTTGGCTTGTAGCAGTGTGTGGGACTTGTTCTATTAGTCCATCTATACTAACCTCCACCAGGTTGCAAATTCAATACAATTATTTTCTGCATCTAGCTCTGAAAAAATGTTTTGGCTTGTAGCAGTGTGTGGGACTTATTCTATTAGTCCAGCTATACTAACCTCCATCAGGTTGCAAATTCTAAATAATTTTTATCTGCATCTAGCTCTGAAAAAATATATCGGCTTGTAGCAGTGTGTGGGACTTGTTCTATTAGTCCATCTATACTAACCTTTACCAGATTGCAGATTTAAAATAATTTTTATTTGCATCTAGCTCTGAAAAAAATATTTCGGCTTGTAGCAGTGTGTGGGACTTGTTCTATTAGTCCATCTATACTAACCTCCACCAGGTTGCAAATTCAAAATAATTTTCATCTCCATCTAGCTCTGAAAAAATATTTCAGCTTGTAGCAGTGTGTGGAACTTGTTCTATTAGTCCATCTATACTAACCTCCACCAAGTTGCAAATTCAAAATAATTTTTACCTCCATCTAGCTCTGATAAAATATTTAGGCTTGTAGCAGTGTGTGGGACTTGTTCTATTAGTCCATCTATACTAACCTCCACCAGGTTGCAAATTCAATATAATTTTTTTCTGCATCTAGCTCTGAAAAAATATTTCGGCTTGTAGCAGTGTGTGGGACTTGTTCTATTAGTCCATTTATACTAACCTCCACCAGGTTGCAAATTCAACATAATTTTTATCTGCATCTAGCTCTGAAAAAATATTTCGGCTTGTAGCAGTGTGTGGGACTTGTTCTATTAGTCCATCTATACTAACCTCCACCAGGTTGCAAATTCAAAATAATTTTTATTTGCATCTAGCTCTGAAAAAAATATTTCGGCTTGTAGCAGTGTGTGGGACTTGTTCTATTAGTCCATCTATACTAACCTCCACCATGTTGCAAATTCAAAATAATTTTTATCCGAATCTAGCTCTGAAAAAATATTTTGGCTTGTAGCAGTGTGTTGGACTTTTTCTTTTAGTCCATCTATACTAACCTCCACCAGGTTGCAAATTCAATATAATTTTTTTCTGCATCTAGCTCTGAAAAAATATTTCGGCTTGAAGCATTGTGTGGGAATTGTTCTATTAGTCCATCTATACTAACCTCCACCAGTTTGCAAATTCAAAATAATTTTTATCTCCATCTAGCTCTTAAAAAATATTTAGGCTTGTAGCAGTGTGTGGGACTTGTTTTATAAGTCCATCTCTACTAACCTCCACCTGGTTGCAAATTCAAAATAATTTTTATCTCCATCTAGCTCTGAAAAAATGTTTCGGCTTGTAGCAGTGTGTGGCATTTGTTCTATTAGTCCATATATACTAACCTCCACCAGGTTGCAAATTCAAAATAATTTTTATCTCCATCTAGCTCTGATAAAATATTTCGGCTTGTAGCAGTGTGTGGGACTTGTTCTATTAGTCCATCTACACTAACCTCCACCAGGTTGCAAATTCAAAATAATTTTTATTTGCATCTAGCTCTGAAAAAATGTTTTGGCTAGTAGCAGTGTGTGGGACTTGTTCTATTAGTCCATCTATACTAACCTCCACCAGGTTGCAAATTCAAAATAATTTTCATCCGAATCTAGCTCTGAAAAAATATTTTGGCTTGTAGCAGTGTGTGGGACTTGATCTTTGAGTCCATCTATACTAACCTCCACCAGGTTGCAAATTCAATATAATTTTTTTCTGCATCTAACTCTGAAAAAATATTTCGGCTTGTAGCAATGTGTGGGAATTGTTCTATTAGTCCATCTATACTAACCTCCACCAGGTTGCAAATTCAAAATAATTTTTATCTCCATCTAGCTCTGAAAAAATATTTCGGCTTGTAGCAGTGTGTGGGACTTGTTCTAATAGTCCATCTATACTAACCTCCACCAGGTTGCAAATTCAAAATAATTTTTATCTCCATCTTGCTATGAAAAAATATTTCGGCTTGTAGCAGTGTGTGGGACTTGTTCTATTAGTCCATCTATACTAACCTCCACCAGGTTGCAAATTCAAAATAATTTTTATCTACATCTTGCTCTGAAAAAATATTGCAGCTTGTAGTAGTGTGTGGGACTTGTTCTATTAGTCCATCTATACTAACCTCCACCAGGTTGCAAATTCAAAATAATTTTTTTCTGCATCTAGCTCTGAAAATATATTTCGGCTTGTAGTAGTGTGTGGGACTTGTTCTATTAGTCCATCTATACTAACCTCCACCAGGTTGCAAATTCAAAATAATTTTTATCTGCATCTAGCTCTGAAAAAATATTTCGGCTTGTAGCAGTGTGTGGGAATTGTTCTATTAGTCCATCTATACTAACCTCCACCAGGTTGCAAATTCAATATAATTTTTTTCTGCATCAAGCTCTGAAAAAATATTTCGGCTTGTAGCAGTGTGTGGGACTTGTTCTATTAGTCCATCTATACCAACCTCCACCAGGTTGCAAATTCAAAATAATTTTTATCTGCATCTAGCTCTGAAAAAATATTTTGGCTTGTAGCAGTGTGTGCGACTTGTTCTATTAGTCCATCTATACTAACCTCCACCAGGTTGCAAATTCAAAATAATTTTTATCTGCATCTAGCTCTGAAAAAATATTTTGGCTTGTAGCAATGTGTGGGAATTGTTCTATTAGTCCATCTATACTAACCTCCACCAGTTTGCAAATTCAAAATAATTTTTATCTGCATCTAGCTCTGAAAAAATATTTCGGCTTGTAGCAGTGTGTGGGACTTGTTCTATTAGTCCATCTATACAAACCTCCACCAGGTTGCAAATTCAATATAATTTTTATCTGCACCTAGCTCTGAAAAAATATTTCGGCTTGTAGCAATGTGTGGGAATTGTTCTATTAGTCCATCTATACTAACCTCCACCAGGTTGCAAATTCAAAATAATTTTTATCTCCATCTAGCTCTGAAAAAATATTTCGGCTTGTAGCAGTGTGTGGGACTTGTTCTAATAGTCCATCTATACTAACCTCCACCAGGTTGCAAATTCAAAATAATTTTTATCTCCATCTTGCTATGAAAAAATATTTCGGCTTGTAGCAGTGTGTGGGACTTGTTCTATTAGTCCATCTATACTAACCTCCACCAGGTTGCAAATTCAAAATAATTTTTATCTCCATCTTGCTCTGAAAAAATATTACAGCTTGTAGTAGTGTGTGGGACTTGTTCTATTAGTCCATCTATACTAACCTCCACCAGGTTGCAAATTTAAAATAATTTTTTTTTGCACCTAGCTCTGAAAATATATTTCGGCTTGTAGTAGTGTGTGGGACTTGTTCTATTAGTCCATCTATACTAACCTCCACCAGGTTGCAAATTCAATATAATTTTTTTCTGCATCAAGCTCTGAAAAAATATTTCGGCTTGTAGCAGTGTGTGGGACTTGTTCTATTAGTCCATCTATACTAACCTCCACCAGGTTGCAAATTCAAAATAATTTTTATCTGCATCTAGCTCTGAAAAATATTTTGGCTTGTAGCAGTGTGTGGGACTTGTTCTATTAGTCCATCTATACTAACCTCCACCAGGCTGCAAATTCAAAATAATTTTTATCTGCATCTAGCTCTGAAAAAATATTTCGGCTTGTAGCAGTGTGTGGGACTTGTTCTATTAGTTCATCTATACTAACCTCCACCAGGTTGCAAATTCAATACAATTATTTTCTGCATCTAGCTCTGAAAAAATATTTCGGCTTGCAGCAGTGTGTGCGACTTGTTCTATTAGTCCATCTATACTAACCTCCATCAGGTTGCAAATTCTAAATAATTTTTATCTGCATCTAGCTCTGAAAAAATATATCGGCTTGTAGCAGTGTGTCGGACTTGTTCTATTAGTCCATCTATACTAACCTTCACCAGGTTGCAAATTCAAAATAATTTTTATTTGCATCTAGCTCTGAAAAAAATAATTCGGCTTGTAGCAGTGTGTGGGACTTGTTCTATTAGTCCATCTATACTAACCTCCACGATGTTGCAAATTCAAAATAATTTTTATCCGAATCTAGCTCTGAAAAAATATTTTGGCTTGTAGCAGTGTGTGTGACTTTTTCTTTTAGTCCATCTATACTAACCTCCACCAGGTTGCAAATTCAAAATAATTTTTAGCTCCATCTAGCTCTGATAAAATATTTAGGCTTGTAGCAGTGTGTGGGACTTGTTCTATTAGTCCATCTATACTAACCTCCACCAGGTTGCAAATTCAATATAATTTTTTTCTGCATCTAGCTCTGAAAAAATATTTCGGCTTGTAGCAGTGTGTGGGACTTTTTCTATTAGTCCATCTATACTAACCTCCACCAGGTTGCAAATTCAACAATATTTTTATCTGCATCTAGCTCTGAAAAAATATTTCGGCTTGTAGCAGTGTGTGGGACTTGTTCTATTAGTCCATCTATACTAACCTCCACCATGTTGCAAATTCAAAATAATTTTTATCTGCATCTAGATCTGAAAAAATATTTCGGCTTGTAGCAATGTGTGGGACTTGTTCTATTAGTCCATCTATTCTAACCTCCACCAGGTTGCAAATTCAATATAATTTTTTTCTGCATCTAGCTCTGAAAAAATATTTGAGCTTGTAGCAGTGTGTGGGACTTGTTCTATTAGTCCATCTATGCTAACCTCCACCAGGTTGCAAATTCAAAATAATTTTTATCTGCATCTAGCTCTGAAAAAATATTTCGGCTTGTAGCAGTGTGTGGGACTTCTTCTATTAGTCCATCTATACTAACCTCCACCAGGTTGCAAATTCAATATAATTTTTTTCTGCATCTTGCTCTGAAAATTTTTTTTGGCTTGTAGCAGTGTGTGGGACCTGTTCTATTAGACCATCTATGCTAACCTCCACCAGGTTGCAAATTCAAAATAATTTGTATCTGCATCTAGCTCTGAAAAAATATTTCGGATTGTAGCAGTGTGTGGGACTTGTTCAATTAGTCCATCTATACTAACCTCCACCAGGTTGAAATTCAAAATAATTTTTATCTGCATCTAGCTCTGAAAAAATATTTTGGCTTCTAGCAGTGTGTGGGACTTGTTCTATTAGTCCATCTATACTAACCTCCACCAGGTTGCAAATTCAAAATAATTTTTATCTGCATCTAGCTCTGAAAAAATATTTCGGCTTGTAGCAGTGTGTGGGACTTGTTCTATTAGTTCATCTATACTAACCTCCACCAGGTTGCAAATTCAATACAATTTTTTTCTGCATCTAGCTCTGAAAAAATATTTCGGTTTGCAGCAGTGTTTGGGACATGTTCTATTAGTCCATCTATACTAACCTCCATCAGGTTGCAAATTCTAAATAATTTTTATCTGCATCTAGCTCTGAAAAATATATTGGCTTGTAGCAGTGTGTGGGACTTGTTCTATTAGTCCATCTATACTAACCTCCACCAGGTTGCAAATTCAAAATAATTTTTATTTGCATCTAGCTCTGAAAAAAATATTTCGGCTTGTAGCAGTGTGTGGGACTTGTTCTATTAGTCCATCTATACTAACCTCCACCATGTTGCAAATTCAAAATAATTTTTATCCGAATCTAGCTCTGAAAAAATATTTTGGCTTGTAGCAGTGTGTGGGACTTTTTCTTTTAGTCCATCTATACTAACCTCCACCAGGTTGCAAATTCAATATAATTTTTTTCTGCATCTAGCTCTGAAAAAATATTTCGGCTTGTAGCATTGTGTGGGAATTGTTCTATTAGTCCATCTATACTAACCTCCACCAGTTTGCAAATTCAAAATAATTTTTATCTCCATCTAGCTCTTAAAAAATATTTAGGCTTGTAGCAGTGTGTGGCACTTGTTCTATAAGTCCATCTCTACTAACCTCCACCAGGTTGCAAATTCAAAATAATTTTTATCTCCATCTAGCTCTGAAAAAATATTTCGGCTTGTAGCAGTGTGTGGGACTTGTTCTATTAGTCCATGTATACTAACCTCCAAGAGGTTGCAAATTCAAAATAATTTTTATGTGCATCTAGCTCTGAAAAAATATTTAGGCTTGTAGCAGAGTGTGGGACTTGTTCCATTAGTCCATCTATACTAACCTCCACCGGGTTGCAAATTTAAAATAATTTTTATCTGCATCTAGCTCTGAAAAAATATTTTGGCTTGTAGCAGAGTGTGGGACTTGTTCTATTAGTCCATCTATACTAACCTCCACCAGGTTGCAAATTCATTATAATTTTTTTCTGCATCTAGCTCTGAAAATATATTTAGGCTTGTAGCAGTGTGTGGGACTTGTTCCATTAGTCCATCTATGCTAACCTCTACCAGGTTGCAAATTCAAAATAATTTTTATCTGCATCTAGCTCTGAAAACATATTTCGGCTTGTAGCAGTGTGTTGGACTTGTTCTATTAGTCCACCTACACTAACCTCCACCAGGTTACAAATTAAAAATAATTTTTATCTCCATCTAGCTCTGAAAAAATATTTCGGCTTGTAGCAGTGTGTGGGACTTGTTCGATTAATACATCTATACTAACCTCCACCAGGTTGCAAATTCATAATAATTTTTATTTGCATCTAGCTCTGAAAAAATATTTCGGTTTATAGCAGTGTGTGGGACTTGTTCTATTAGTCCATCTATACTAACCTCCACCAGGTTGCAAATTCAAAATAATTTTCATCCGAATCTAGGTCTGAAAAAATAGCTTGGCTTGTAGCAGTGTGTGGGACTTGATCTTTTAGTCCATCTATACTAACCTCCACCAGGTTGCAAATTCAATATACATTTTTTCTGCATCTAGCTCTGAAAAAATATTTCAGCTTGTAGCAGAGTGTGGGACTTGCTCTATTAGTCCATCTATACTAACCTCCACCAGGTTGCAAATTCATTATAATTTTTTTCTGCATCTAGCTCTGAAAATATATTTCAGCTTGCAGCAGTGTGTGGGACTTGTTCTTTTAGTCCATGTATACTAACCTCCAAGAGGTTGCAAATTCAAAATAATTTTTATGTGCATCTAGCTCTGAAAAAATACTTAGGCTTGTTGCAGTGTGTGGGACGTGTTCTACTAGTCCATCTATACTAACCTCCACCAGGTTGCAAATTCAATATAATTTTTTTCTGCATCTAGCTCTGAAAAAATATTCCGACTTGTAGAAGTGTGTGGGACTTGTTCTATTAGTCCATCTATACTAACCTCCACCAGGTTGCAAATTCAATATAATTTTTATCTGCATCTAGCTCTGAAAAAATATTTTGGCTTCTAGCAGTGTGTGGGACTTGTTCTATTAGTCCATCTATACTAACCTCCACCAGGTTGCAAATTCAAAATAATTTTTATCTGCATCTAGCTCTGAAAAAATATTTCGGCTTGTAGCAGTGTGTGGGACTTGTTCTATTAGTTCATCTATACTAACCTCCACCAGGTTGCAAATTCAATACAATTTTTTTCTGCATCTAGCTCTGAAAAAATATTTCGGTTTGCAGCAGTGTTTGGGACATGTTCTATTAGTCCATCTATACTAACCTCCATCAGGTTGCAAATTCTAAATAATTTTTATCTGCATCTAGCTCTGAAAAATATATTGGCTTGTAGCAGTGTGTGGGACTTGTTCTATTAGTCCATCTATACTAACCTCCACCAGGTTGCAAATTCAAAATAATTTTTATTTGCATCTAGCTCTGAAAAAAATATTTCGGCTTGTAGCAGTGTGTGGGACTTGTTCTATTAGTCCATCTATACTAACCTCCACCATGTTGCAAATTCAAAATAATTTTTATCCGAATCTAGCTCTGAAAAAATATTTTGGCTTGTAGCAGTGTGTGGGACTTTTTCTTTTAGTCCATCTATACTAACCTCCACCAGGTTGCAAATTCAATATAATTTTTTTCTGCATCTAGCTCTGAAAAAATATTTCGGCTTGTAGCATTGTGTGGGAATTGTTCTATTAGTCCATCTATACTAACCTCCACCAGTTTGCAAATTCAAAATAATTTTTATCTCCATCTAGCTCTTAAAAAATATTTAGGCTTGTAGCAGTGTGTGGCACTTGTTCTATAAGTCCATCTCTACTAACCTCCACCAGGTTGCAAATTCAAAATAATTTTTATCTCCATCTAGCTCTGAAAAAATATTTCGGCTTGTAGCAGTGTGTGGGACTTGTTCTATTAGTCCATGTATACTAACCTCCAAGAGGTTGCAAATTCAAAATAATTTTTATGTGCATCTAGCTCTGAAAAAATATTTAGGCTTGTAGCAGAGTGTGGGACTTGTTCCATTAGTCCATCTATACTAACCTCCACCGGGTTGCAAATTTAAAATAATTTTTATCTGCATCTAGCTCTGAAAAAATATTTTGGCTTGTAGCAGAGTGTGGGACTTGTTCTATTAGTCCATCTATACTAACCTCCACCAGGTTGCAAATTCATTATAATTTTTTTCTGCATCTAGCTCTGAAAATATATTTAGGCTTGTAGCAGTGTGTGGGACTTGTTCCATTAGTCCATCTATGCTAACCTCTACCAGGTTGCAAATTCAAAATAATTTTTATCTGCATCTAGCTCTGAAAACATATTTCGGCTTGTAGCAGTGTGTTGGACTTGTTCTATTAGTCCACCTACACTAACCTCCACCAGGTTACAAATTAAAAATAATTTTTATCTCCATCTAGCTCTGAAAAAATATTTCGGCTTGTAGCAGTGTGTGGGACTTGTTCGATTAATACATCTATACTAACCTCCACCAGGTTGCAAATTCAAAATAATTTTTATTTGCATCTAGCTCTGAAAAAATATTTCGGTTTATAGCAGTGTGTGGGACTTGTTCTATTAGTCCATCTATACTAACCTCCACCAGGTTGCAAATTCAAAATAATTTTCATCCGAATCTAGGTCTGAAAAAATAGCTTGGCTTGTAGCAGTGTGTGGGACTTGATCTTTTAGTCCATCTATACTAACCTCCACCAGGTTGCAAATTCAATATACATTTTTTCTGCATCTAGCTCTGAAAAAATATTTCAGCTTGTAGCAGAGTGTGGGACTTGCTCTATTAGTCCATCTATACTAACCTCCACCAGGTTGCAAATTCATTATAATTTTTTTCTGCATCTAGCTCTGAAAATATATTTCAGCTTGCAGCAGTGTGTGGGACTTGTTCTTTTAGTCCATGTATACTAACCTCCAAGAGGTTGCAAATTCAAAATAATTTTTATGTGCATCTAGCTCTGAAAAAATACTTAGGCTTGTTGCAGTGTGTGGGACGTGTTCTACTAGTCCATCTATACTAACCTCCACCAGGTTGCAAATTCAATATAATTTTTTTCTGCATCTAGCTCTGAAAAAATATTCCGACTTGTAGAAGTGTGTGGGACTTGTTCTATTAGTCCATCTATACTAACCTCCACCAGGTTGCAAATTCAATATAATTTTTATCTGCATCTAGCTCTGAAAATATATTTCGGCTTGTAGCAGTGTGTGGGACTTGTTCTATTAGTCCATCTATACAAACCTCCACCAGGCTGGAAATTCTAAATAATTGTTATCTGCATCTAGCTCTGGAAAAATATTTTGGCTTTTAGCAGTGTGTGGGACTTGTTCTATTAGTCCATCTATACTAACCTCCACCAGGTGGGAAATTCAAAATAATTTTTATCTGCATCTAACTCTGAAAAAGTATTTCGGCTTGTAGCAGTTTATGGGACTTGTTCTATTAGTCCATCTATACTAACCTCCACCAGGTTGCAAATACAATATAATTTTTTTCTGCATCTAGCTCTGAAAAAATATTTCGGCTTGTAGCAGTGTGTGAGACTTGTTCTATTAGTCCATCTATACTAACCTCCACCAGGTTGCAAATTCAAAATAATTTTTATCTGCATCTAGCTCTAAAAAAATATTTCGGCTTGTAGCAGTGTGTGGGACTTGTTCTGTTAGTCCATCTATACTAACCTCCACCAGGTTGCACATTCAATTTAATTTTTTTCTGCATCTATCTCTAAAAAAATATATTTCGGCTGTAGCAGTGTGTGGGACTTGTTCTATTAGTTCATCTATACTAACCTCCACCAGGTTGCAAATTCAAAATAATTTTTATCTGCATCTAGCTCTAAAAAAATATTTTGGCTTGTAGCAGTGTGTGGGACTTGTTCTGTTAGTCCATCTATACTAACCTCCACCAGGATGCACATTCAATTTAATTTTTTTCTGCATCTAACTCTAAAAAAATATATTTCGGCTGTAGCAGTGTGTGGGACTTGTTCTATTAGTCCATCTATTCTAACCTCCACCAGGTTGCAAATTCAATACAATTTTTTTCTGCATCTAGCTCTGAAAAAATATTTCGGCTTGTAGCAGTGTGTGGGACTTGTTCTATTAGTCCATCTATACTAACCTCCACCAGGTTGCAAATTCAATATACATTTTTTCTGCATCTAGCTCTGAAAAAATATTTCAGCTTGTAGCAGTGTGTGGGACCTGTTCTATTAGACCATCTATGCTAACCTCCACCAGGTTGCAAATTCAAAATAATTTTTATCTGCATCTAGCTCTGAAAAAATATTTCGGATTGTAGCAGTGTGTGGGACTTGTTCAATTAGTCCATCTATACTAACCTCCACCAGGTTGAAATTCAAAATAATTTTTATCTGCATCTAGCTCTGAAAAAATATTTTGGCTTCTAGCAGTGTGTGGGACTTGTTCTATTAGTCCATCTATACTAACCTCCACCAGGTTGCAAATTCAAAATAATTTTTATCTGCATCTAGCTCTGAAAAAATATTTCGGCTTGTAGCAGTGTGTGGGACTTGTTCTATTAGTTCATCTATACTAACCTCCACCAGGTTGCAAATTCAATACAATTTTTTTCTGCATCTAGCTCTGAAAAAATATTTCGGTTTGCAGCAGTGTTTGGGACATGTTCTATTAGTCCATCTATACTAACCTCCATCAGGTTGCAAATTCTAAATAATTTTTATCTGCATCTAGCTCTGAAAAATATATCGGCTTGTAGCAGTGTGTGGGACTTGTTCTATTAGTCCATCTATACTAACCTCCACCAGGTTGCAAATTCAAAATAATTTTTATTTGCATCTAGCTCTGAAAAAAATATTTCGGCTTGTAGCAGTGTGTGAGACTTGTTCTATTAGTCCATCTATACTAACCTCCACCATGTTGCAAATTCAAAATAATTTTTATCCGAATCTAGCTCTGAAAAAATATTTTGGCTTGTAGCAGTGTGTGGGACTTTTTCTTTTAGTCCATCTATACTAACCTCCACCAGGTTGCAAATTCAATATAATTTTTTTCTGCATCTAGCTCTGAAAAAATATTTCGGCTTGTAGCATTGTGTGGGAATTGTTCTATTAGTCCATCTATACTAACCTCCACCAGTTTGCAAATTCAAAATAATTTTTATCTCCATCTAGCTCTTAAAAAATATTTAGGCTTGTAGCAGTGTGTGGCACTTGTTCTATAAGTCCATCTCTACTAACCTCCACCTGGTTGCAAATTCAAAATAATTTTTATCTCCATCTAGCTCTGAAAAAATATTTCGGCTTGTAGCAGTGTGTGGGACTTGTTCTATTAGTCCATGTATACTAACCTCCAAGAGGTTGCAAATTCAAAATAATTTTTATGTGCATCTAGCTCTGAAAAAATATTTAGGCTTGTAGCAGAGTGTGGGACTTGTTCCATTAGTCCATCTATACTAACCTCCACCGGGTTGCAAATTTAAAATAATTTTTATCTGCATCTAGCTCAGAAAAAATATTTTGGCTTGTAGCAGAGTGTGGGACTTGTTCTATTAGTCCATCTATACTAACCTCCACCAGGTTGCAAATTCATTATAATTTTTTTCTGCATCTAGCTCTGAAAATATATTTAGGCTTGTAGCAGTGTGTGGGACTTGTTCCATTAGTCCATCTATACTAACCTCTACCAGGTTGCAAATTCAAAATAATTTTTATCTGCATCTAGCTCTGAAAACATATTTCGGCTTGTAGCAGTGTGTGGGACTTGTTCTATTAGTCCACCTACACTAACCTCCACCAGGTTACAAATTAAAAATAATTTTTATCTCCATCTAGCTCTGAAAAAATATTTCGGCTTGTAGCAGTGTGTGGGACTTGTTCGATTAATACATCTATACTAACCTCCACCAGGTTGCAAATTCAAAATAATTTTTATTTGCATCTAGCTCTGAAAAAATATTTCGGTTTATAGCAGTGTGTGGGACTTGTTCTATTAGTCCATCTATACTAACCTCCACCAGCTTGCAAATTCAAAATAATTTTCATCCGAATCTAGGTCTGAAAAAATAGTTTGGCTTGTAGCAGTGTGTGGGACTTGATCTTTTAGTCCATCTATACTAACCTCCACCAGGTTGCAAATTCAATATACATTTTTTCTGCATCTAGCTCTGAAAAAATATTTCAGCTTGTAGCAGAGTGTGGGACTTGCTCTATTAGTCCATCTATACTAACCTCCACCAGGTTGCAAATTCATTATAATTTTTTTCTGCATCTAGCTCTGAAAATATATTTCAGCTTGCAGCAGTGTGTGGGACTTGTTCTTTTAGTCCATGTATACTAACCTCCAAGAGGTTGCAAATTCAAAATAATTTTTATGTGCATCTAGCTCTGAAAAAATACTTAGGCTTGTTGCAGTGTGTGGGACGTGTTCTACTAGTCCATCTATACTAACCTCCACCAGGTTGCAAATTCAATATAATTTTTTTCTGCATCTAGCTCTGAAAAAATATTCCGACTTGTAGAAGTGTGTGGGACTTGTTCTATTAGTCCATCTATACTAACCTCCACCAGGTTGCAAATTCAATATAATTTTTATCTGCATCTAGCTCTGAAAATATATTTCGGCTTGTAGCAGTGTGTGGGACTTGTTCTATTAGTCCATCTATACAAACCTCCACCAGGCTGGAAATTCTAAATAATTGTTATCTGCATCTAGCTCTGGAAAAATATTTTGGCTTTTAGCAGTGTGTGGGACTTGTTCTATTAGTCCATCTATACTAACCTCCACCAGGTGGGAAATTCAAAATAATTTTTATCTGCATCTAACTCTGAAAAAGTATTTCGGCTTGTAGCAGTTTATGGGACTTGTTCTATTAGTCCATCTATACTAACCTCCACCAGGTTGCAAATACAATATAATTTTTTTCTGCATCTAGCTCTGAAAAAATATTTCGGCTTGTAGCAGTGTGTGAGACTTGTTCTATTAGTCCATCTATACTAACCTCCACCAGGTTGCAAATTCAAAATAATTTTTATCTGCATCTAGCTCTAAAAAAATATTTCGGCTTGTAGCAGTGTGTGGGACTTGTTCTGTTAGTCCATCTATACTAACCTCCACCAGGTTGCACATTCAATTTAATTTTTTTCTGCATCTATCTCTAAAAAAATATATTTGGGCTGTAGCAGTGTGTGGGACTTGTTCTATTAGTTCATCTATACTAACCTCCACCAGGTTGCAAATTCAAAATAATTTTTATCTGCATCTAGCTCTAAAAAAATATTTCGGCTTGTAGCAGTGTGTGGGACTTGTTCTGTCAGTCCATCTATACTAACCTCCACCAGGATGCACATTCAATTTAATTTTTTTCTGCATCTAACTCTAAAAAAATATATTTCGGCTGTAGCAGTGTGTGGGACTTGTTCTATTAGTCCATCTATTCTAACCTCCACCAGGTTGCAAATTCAATACAATTTTTTTCTGCATCTAGCTCTGAAAAAATATTTCGGCTTGTAGCAGTGTGTGGGACTTGTTCTATTAGTCCATCTATACTAACCTCCACCAGGTTGCAAATTCAATATACATTTTTTCTGCATCTAGCTCTGAAAAAATATTTCAGCTTGTAGCAGTGTGTGGGACTTGTTCTATTAGTCCATCTATACTAACCTCCACCAGGTTGCAAATTAAAAATAATTTTTATCAGCATCTAGCTCTGAAAAAATATTTCGGCTTGTAGCAGTATCTGGGACTTGTTCTATTAGTCCATCTATACTAACCTCTACCAGGTTGCAAATTCAAAATAATTTTTATCTGCATCTAGCTCTGAAAAAATATTTTGGCTTGTAGCAGTGTGTGGGACTTGTTCTATTAATACATCTATACTAACCTCCACCAGGTTGCAAATTCAAAATAATTTTTATTTGCATCTAGCTCTGAAAAAATATTTCGGTTTATAGCAGTGTGTGGGACTTGTTCTATTAGTCCATCTATACTAACCTCCACCAGGTTGCAAATTCAAAATAATTTTCATCCGAATCTAGGTCTGAAAAAATAGTTTGGCTTGTAGCAGTGTGTGGGACTTGATCTTTTAGTCCATCTATACTAACCTCCACCAGGTTGCAAATTCAATATACATTTTTTCTGCATCTAGCTCTGAAAAAATAATTCGGCTTGTAGCAGTGTGTGGGAATTGTTCGATTAGTCCATCTTTGCTAACCTCCACCAGGTTGCAAATTCAAAATAATCTTTCTCTCCATCTAGCTCTGAAAAAGTATTTCGTCATGTAGCAGTGTGTGGGACTTGTTCTATTAGTCCATCTATACTAACCTCCACCAGATTGCAAATTAAAAATATTTTTTATCAGCATCTAGCTCTGAAAAAATATTTCGGCTTGTAGCAGTATCTGGGACTTGTTCTATTAGTCCATCTATACTAACCTCTACCAGGTTGCAAATTCAAAATAATTTTTATCTGCATCTAGCTCTGAAAAAATATTTTGGCTTGTAGCAGTGTGTGGGACTTGTTCTATTAGTCCATCTATACTAACTTCCACCAGGTTGCAAATTCAAAATAATTTTTATCTCCATTTAGCTCTGAAAAATAATTTTGGCTTGTAGCAGTATGTGGGACTTGTTCTATTAGTCCATCTATACTAACCTCCACCAGTTTGCAAATTCAAAATCATTTTTATGTGCATCTAGCTCTGAAAATATATTTTGGCTTGTAGCAGTGTGTGGGACTTTTTCTATTAGTCCATCTATACTAACCTCCACCAGGTTGCAAATTCAAAATAATTTTTATCTGCATCTAGCTCTGAAAAAATATTTCGGCTTGTAGCAGTGTGTGGGACTTGTTCTATTAGTCCATCTATACTAACCTCCACCAGGTTGCAAATTCAAAATAATTTTTATCTGCATCTAGCTCTGAAAAAATATTTCGGCTTGTAGCAGTGTGTGGGACTTGTTCTATTAGTCCATCTATACTAACCTCAACCAGGTTGTAAATTCAAAATAATTTTTATCTGCATGTAGCTCTGAAAAAATATTTCGGCTTCTAGCACTGTGTGGGACTTGTTCTATTAGTCCATCTATACTAACATCCACCAGGTTGCAAATTTGAAATAATTTTTATCTGCATTTGCTCAGAAAAAATATTTGGGCTTGGGCTTGTAGCAGTGTGTGGGACTTGTTCTATTAGTCCATCTATACTAACCTCCACCAGGTTGCAAATTCAAAATAATTTTTATGTGCATCTAGCTCTGAAAAAATATTTAGGCTTGTAGCAGTGTGTGGGACTTGTTCTATTCGTCCGTCTATACTAACCTCCACCGGGTTGCAAATTCAAAATAATTTTTATCTGCATCTAGCCCTGAAAAATTATTTCGGCTTGTAGCAGAGTGTGGGACTTGTTCTATTTGTCCATCTATACTAACCTCCACGAGGTTGCAAATTCATTATAATTTTTTTCTGCATCTAGCTCTGAAAATATATTTCAGCTTGTAGCAGTGTGTGGGACTTGTTCTATTAGTCCATCTATACTAACCTCCAAGAGGTTGCAAATTCAAAATAATTTTTATGTGCATCTAGCTCTGAAAAAATACTGAGGCTTGTTGCAGTGTGTGGGACTTGCTCTACTAGTCCATCTATACTAACCTCCACCAGGTGTCAAATTCAATAAAAAATTTTTCTGCATCTAGCTCTGAAAATATATTTTGGCTTGTAGCAGTGTGTGGGACTTGTTCTATTAGTCCATCTATACAAACCTCCACCAGGCTGGAAATTATAAATAATTGTTATCTGCATCTAGCTCGGAAAAAATATTTCGGCTTTTAGCATTGTGTGGTACTTGTTCTATTAGTCCATCTATACTAACCTCCACCAGGTTGGAAATTCAAAATAATTTTTATCTGCATCTAGCTCTGAAAAAGTATTTCGGCTTGTAGCAGTTTATGGGACTTGTTCTATTAGTCCATCTATACTAACCTCCACCAAGTTGCAAATTCAATATAATTTTTTTCTGCATCTAGCTCTGAAAAAATATTTCGGCTTGTAGCAGTGTGTGAGACTTGTTCTATTAGTCCATCTATACTATCCTCCACAAAGTTGCAAATTCAAAATAATTTTTATCTGCATCTAGCTCTTAAAAAATATTTCGGCTTGTAGCAGTGTGTGGGACTTGTTCTATTATTACATCTATACTAACCTCCACCAGGTTGCAAATTCAAAATAATTTTTATCTGCATCTAGCTCTGAAAAAATATTTCGGCTTGTAGCAGTGTGTGGGACTTGTTCTATTAGTCCATCTATACTAACCTCCACCAGGTTGCAAATTCAATTTAATTTTTTTCTGCATCTATCTCTAAAAAAATATTTCGGCTGTAGCAGTGTGTGGGAATTGTTCTATTAGTCCATCTATACTAACCTAAACCAGGTTGCAAATTCAATACAATTTTTTTCTGCATCTAGCTCTGAAAAAATATTTCGGCTTGTAGCAGTGTGTAGGACTTGTTCTATTAGTCCATCTATACTAACCTCCACCAGTCTGCAAATTCTAAATAATTTTTATCAGCATCTAGCTCTGAAAAAATATTTCGGCTTGTAGCAGTATCTGGGACTTGTTCTATTAGTGCATCTATACTAACCTCCAACAGGTTGCAAATTCAAAATAATTTTTATTTGCATCTAGCTCTGAAAAAATATTTCGGCTTGTAGCAGTGTGTGGGACTTGTTCTATTAGTCCATATATACTAACCTCCACCAGGTTGGAAATTCAAAATAATTTTTATCTGCATCTAGCTCTGAAAAAGTATTTCGGCTTGTAGCAGTTTATGGGACTTATTCTATTAGTCCATCTATACTAACCTCCACCAAGTTGCAAATTCAATATAATTTTTTTCTGCATCTAGCTCTGAAAAAATATTTCGGCTTGTAGCAGTGTGTGAGACTTGTTCTCTTAGTCCATCTATACTAACCTCCACCAGGTTGCAAATTCAAAATAATTTTTATCTGCATCTAGCTCTGAAAAAATATTTCGGCTTGTAGCCGTGTGTGGGACTTGTTCTATTAGTCCATCTATACTAACCTCCACCAGGTTGCAAATTCAATTTAATTTTTTTCTGCATCTATCTCTAAAAAAATATTTCGGCTGTAGCAGTGTGTGGGAATTGTTCTATTAGTCCATCTATACTAACCTAAACCAGGTTGCAAATTCAATACAATTTTTTTCTGCATCTAGCTCTGAAAAAATATTTCGGCTTGTAGCAGTGTGTAGGACTTGTTCTATTAGTCCATCTATACTAACCTCCACCAGTCTGCAAATTCTAAATAATTTTTATCAGCATCTAGCTCTGAAAAAATATTTTGGCTTGTAGCAGTATCTGGGACTTGTTCTATTAGTCCATCTATACTAACCTCTTCCAGGTTGCAAATTCAAAATAATTTTTATCTGCATCTAGCTCTGAAAAAAAATTTTGGCTTGTAGCAGTGTGTGGGACTTGTTCTATTAGTCCATCTATACTAACCTCCAACAGGTTGCAAATTCAAAATAATTTTTATTTGCATCTAGCTCTGAAAAAATATTTCGGCTTGTAGCAGTGTGTGGGACTTGTTCTATTAGTCCATCTATACTAACCTCCACCAGGTTGCAAATTCAAAATAATTTTTATCCGAATCTAGGTCTGATAAAATATTTTGGCTTGTAGCAGTGTGTGGGACTTGATCTTTTAGTCCATCTATACTAACCTCCACCAGGTTGCAAATTCAATATACATTTTTTCTGCATCTAGCTCTGAAAAAATATTTCGGCTTGTAGCAGTGTGTGGGAATAGTTCTATTAGTCCATCTATACTAACCTCCACCAGGTTGCAAATTCAAAATAATTTTTATCTCCATCTAGCTCTGAAAAAATATTTCGGCTTGTAGCAGTGTGTGGGACTTGTTCTATTAGTCCATCTATACTAACCTTCACCAGGTTGCAAATTCAAAATAATTTTTATCTGCATCTAGCTCTGAAAAAATATTTCGGCTTGCAGCACTGTGTGGGACTTGTTCTATTAGTCCATCTATACTAACCTCCACCAGGTTGCAAATTCAAAATAATTTTTATCTGCATTTGCTTAGAAAAAATATTTGGGCTTGGGCTTGTAGCAGTGTGTGGGACTTGTTCTATTAGTCCATCTATACTAACCTCCACCAGGTTGAAAATTCAAAATAATTTTTTTCTGCATCTAGCTCTGAAAAAATATTTCGGCTTGTAGCAGTGTGTGGGACTTGTTATATTAGTCCATCTAAATTAACCTCCACCAGGTTGCAAATTCAATATCATTTTTTTCTGCATCTAGCTATGAAAAAATATTTTGGCATGTAGCAGTATGTGGGACTTGTTCGATTAGTCCATCTATACTAACCTCCACCAGGTTGCAAATTCAAAATAATTTTTATCTGCATCTAGCTCTGAAAAAATATTTCAGCTTGTAGCAGTGTGTGGGACTTGTTCTATTAGTCCATCTATACTAACCTTCACCAGGTTGCAAATTCAAAATAATTTTTATCCAAATCTAGCTCTGAAAAAATATTTTGGCTTGTAGCAGTGTTTGGGACTTGTTCTTTTAGTCCATCTATACTAACCTCCACCAGGTTGCAAATTCAATATAATTTTTTTCTGCATCTAGCTCTGAAAAAATATTTCGGTTGGAGCAGTGTGTGGGACTTGTTCTATTAGTCCATCTATACTAACCTCCACCAGGTTGCAAATTCAAAATAATTTTTATCTACATCTAGCTCTGAAAAAATATTTCGGCTTGTAGCACTGTGTGGGACTTGTTCTATTAGTCCATCTATACTAACCTCCACCAGGTTGAAAATTCAAAATAATTTTTATCTGCATCTAGCTCAGAAAAAATATTTGGGCTTGGGCTTGTAGCAGTGTGTGGGACTTTTTCTATTTGTCCATCTATACTAACCTCCACCAGGTTGCAAATTCAAAATAATTTTTATCTGCATCTAGCTCTGAAAAAATATTTCGGCTTGTAGCACTGTGTGGGACTTGTTCTATTAGTCCATCTATACTAACCTCCACCAGGTTGCAAATTCAAAATAATTTTTATCTGCATCTAGCTCTGAAAAAATATTTTGGCTTGTAGCAGTATGTGGGACTTGTTCTATTAGTCCATCTATACTAACCTCCACCAGGTTGCAAATTCAAAATAATTTTTATCTGCATCTAGCTATGAAAAAATATTTCGGCTTGAAGCAGTATGTGGGACTTGTTCTATTAGTCCATGTATACTAACATCCACCAGGTTGCAAATTCAAAATAATTTTTATCTGCATCTAGCTCTGAAAAATTATTTCGGCTTGTAGCACTGTGTGGGACTTGTTCTATTAGCGCATCTATACTAACCTCCACCAGGTTGCAAAGTCAAAATAATTTTTATCTGCATTTGCTTAGAAAAAATATTTGGGCTTGGGCTTGTAGCAGTGTGTGGAACTTGTTCTATTAGTCCATCTATACTAACCTCCACCAGGTTGCAAATTCAAAATAATTTTTTTCTTCATCTTGCTCTGAAAAAATATTTCGGCTTGTAGCAGTGTGTGGGACTTGTTCTATTAGTCCATCTATACTAACCTCCACCAGGTTGCAAATTCAAAATAATTTTTTTTTTGCATGTAGCTCTGAAAAAATATTTCGGCTTGTAGCAGTGTGTGGGACTTGTTCTATTAGTCCATCTATACTAACCTCCACCAGGTTGCAAATTCAATACAATTTTTTTCTGCATCTAGCTCCGAAAAAATATTATGGCTTGTAGCAGTGTGTGGGACTTGTTCTATTAGTCCATCTATACTAACCTCCACCAGGTTGCAAATTCTAAATAATTTTTATCTGCATCTAGCTCTGAAAAAATATATCGGCTTGTAGCAGTGTGTGGGACTTGTTCTATTAGTCCATCTATACTAACCTCCACCATTTTGCAAATTCAAAATAATTTTTATCCGAATCTAGCTCTGAAAAAATATTTTGGCTTGTAGCAGTGTGTGGGACTTGTTCTTTTAGTCCATCTATACTAACCTCCACCAGGTTGCAAATTCAATATAATTTTTTTCTGCATCTAGCTCTGAAAAAATATTTCGGTTGGAGCAGTGTGTGGGAATTGTTCTATTAGTCCATCTATACTAACCTCCACCAGGTTGCAAATTCAAAATAATTTTTATCTCCATCTAGCTCTGAAAAAATATTTAAGCTTGTAGCAGTGTGTGGGACTTGTTCTATTAGTCCATCTATACTAACCTCCACCAGGTTGCAAATTCAAAATATTTTTTATCTGCATCTAGCTCTGAAAAAATATTTCGGCTTGTAGCAGTGTGTGGGACTTGTTCTATTATTCCATCTATACTAACCTCAACCAGTTTGCAAATTCAATATAATTTTTTTCTGCATCTAGCTCTGAAAAAACATTATGGCTTGTAGCAGTGTGTGCGACTTGTTCTATTAGTCCATCATTGCTTACCTCCACCAGGTTGCAAATTCAATATAATATTATTCTGCATCTAGCTCTGAAAAATTATTTTAGCTTGTAGCAATGTGTGGGACTTGTTCTATTAGTCCATCTAAACTAACCTCCACCACGTTGCAAATTCAAAATAATTTTTATCTGCATCTAGCTCTGAAAAAATATTTTGGCTTTTAGCAGTGTGTGGGACTTGTTCTATTAGTCCATCTATACTAACCTCCACCAGGTTGGAAATTCAAAATATTTTTTATCTGCATCTAGCTCTGAAAAAATATTTCGACTTGTAGCAGTGTGTGGGACTTGTTCTATTAGTCCATCTATACTAACCTCCACCAGGTTGCAAATTCAAAATAATTTTCATCCGCATCTAGCTCTGAAAAAATATTTTAGCTTTTAGCAGTGTGTGGGACTTGTTCTATTATTCCATCTATACTAACCTCAACCAGTTTGCAAATTCAATATAATTTTTTTCTGCATCTAGCTCTGAAAAAATATTATGGCTTGTAGCAGTGTGTGGGACTTGTTCTATTAGTCCATCTATACTTACATCCACCAGGTTGCAAATTCAATGTAATTTTTTTCTGCACCTAACTCTGAAAAAATATTTTGGCTTGTAACAATGTGTGGGACTTGTTCTATTTGTCCATCTAAACTAACCTTCACCAGGTTGCAAATTCAAAATAATTTTTATCTGCATCTAGTTCTGAAAAAATATTTCAGCTTTTAGCAGTGTGTGGGACTTGTTCTATTAGTCCATCTATACTAGCCTCCACCAGGTTGGAAATTCAAAATATTTTTTATCTGCATCTAGCTCTGAAAAAATATTTTGACTTGTAGCAGTATGTGGGACTTGTTCTATTAGTTCATCTATACTAACCTCCACCAGGTTGCAAATTCAATATAATTTTTTTCTGCATCTAGCTCTGAAAAAATATTTGAGCTTGTAGCAGTGTGTGGGACTTGTTCTATTAGTCCATCTATCCTAACCTCCACCAGGTTGCAAATTCAAAATAATTTTTATCTGCATCTAGCTCTGAAAAAATATTTCGGCTTGTAGCAGTATGTGGCACTTGTTCTATTAGTCAATCTATACTAACCTCCACCAGGTTGCAAATTCAATATAATTTTTTTCTGCATATAGCTCTGAAAAAATATTTCGGCTTGTAGCAGTGTGTGGGACTTGTTCTATTAGTCCATCTATACTAACCTCCACCAGGTTGCAAATTCAAAATAATTTTTATCTGCATCTAGGTCTGAAAAAATAATTCGGCTTGTAGCAGTGTGTGGGACTTGTTCTATTATTCCATGTATACTAACCTCCACCAGGTTGCAAATTCAAAATAATGTTTATTTGCATCACGCTCTAAAAAAATATTTTGGCTTGTAGCAGTGTGTGGGACTTGTTCTATTAGTCCATCTATATTAACCTCCACCAGGTTGCAAATTCAAAATAATTTTCATCCGCATCTAGCTCTGAAAAAATATTTTAGCTTTTAGCAGTGTGTGGGACTTGTTCTATTATTCCATCTATACTAACCTCAACCAGTTTGCAAATTCAATATAATTTTTTTCTGCATCTAGCTCTGAAAAAATATTATGGCTTGTAGCAGTGTGTGGGACTTGTTCTATTAGTCCATCTATACTTACCTCCACCAGGTTGCAAATTCAATATAATTTTTTTCTGCATCTAGCTCTGAAAAAATATTTTGGCTTGTAGCAATGTGTGGGACTTGTTCTATTAGTCCATCTAAACTAACATCCACCAGGTTGCAAATTCAAAATAATTTTTATCTGCATCTAGCTCTGAAAAAATATTTCGGCTTGTAGCAATGTGTGGGACTTGTTCTATTAGTCCATCTATACTAATCTCCACCAGGTTGCAAATTCAATATAATTTTTTTCTGCATCTAGGTCTGAAAAAATATTTGAACTTGTAGCAGTGTGTGGGACTTGTTCTATTAGTCCATCTATACTAACTTCCACCAGGTTGCAAATTCAAAATAATTTTTATCTGCATCTAGCTCTGAAAAAATATTTTGGCTTGTAGCAGTATGTGGCACTTGTTCTATTAGTCAATCTATACTAACCTCCACCAGGTTGCAAATTCAATATAATTTTTTTCTGCATCTAGCTCTGAAAAAATATTTCGGCTTGTAGCAGTGTGTGGGACTTGTTCTATTAGTCCATCTATACTAACCTCCACCAGGTTGCAAATTCAAAATAATTTTTATCTACATCTAGGTCTGAAAAAATATTTCGGCTTGTAGCAGTGTGTGGGACTTGTTCTATTATTCCATGTATACTAACCTCCACCAGGTTGCAAATTCAAAATAATTTTTTTTTGCATCACGCTCTGAAAAAATATTTTGGCTTGTAGCAGTGTGTGGGACTTGTTCTGTTAGTCCATCTATACTATTCTCCACCAGGTTGCAAATTCAAAATAATTTTCATCCGCATCTAGCTCTGAAAAAATATTTTAGTTTTTAGCAGTGTGTGGGACTTGTTCTTTTATTCCATCTATACTAACCTCAACCAGTTTGCAAATTCAATATAATTTTTTTCTGCATCTAGCTCTGAAAAAATATTATGGCTTGTAGCAGTGTGTGGGACTTGTTCTATTAGTCCATCTATACTTACCTCCACCAGGTTGCAAATTCAATATAATTTTTTTTTGCATCTAGCTCTGAAAAAATATTTTGGCTTGTAGCAATGTGTGGGACTTTTTCTATTAGTCCATCTAAACTAACATCCACCAGGTTGCAAATTCAAAATAATTTTTTTCTTCATCTAGCTCTGAAAAAATATTTTGGCTTTTAGCAGTGTGTGGGACTTGTTCTATTAGTCCATCTATACTAACCTCCACCAGGTTGGAAATTCAAAATATTTTTTAACTGCATCTAGCTCTGAAAAAATATTTCGGCTTGTAGCAGTGTGTGGGACTTGTTCTATTAGTCCATCTATATTAACTTCCACCAGGTTGGAAGTTAAAAATAATTTTAATCTGCATCTAGCTTTGAAAAAATATTTCGGCTTGTAGCAGTGTGTGGGACTTGTTCTATTAGTCCATCTATACTAACCTCCACCAGGTTGCAAATTCAAAATAATTTTTATCTGCCTCTAGCTCTGATAAAATATGTCGGCTTGTAGCAGTGTGTGGGACTTGTTCTATTAGTCTATCTACACTAATCTCCACCAGGTTGCAAATTCAATATAATTTTTTTCCGCATCTAGCTCTGAAAAAATATTTCGGCTTGTAGCAGTATGTGGGACTTGTTCTATTAGTTCATCTATACTAACCTCCACCAGGTTGGAAGTTCAAAATAATTTTAATCTGCATCTAGCTCTAAAAAAATATTTCGGCTTGAAGCAGTGTGTTGGACTTGTTCTATTAGTCCATCTATACTAACCTCCACCAGGTTGCAAATTCAAAATAATTTTTATCTGCCTCTAGCTCTGATAAAATATTTCGGCTTTTAGCAGTGTGTGGGACTTGTTCTATTAGTCCATCTATACTAACCTCCACCAGGTTGCAAATTCAATATAATTTTTTTCTGCATCTAGCTCTGAAAAAATATTTCGGCTTGTACCAGTGTGTGGGACTTGTTCTATTAGTCCATCTATACTAACCTCCACCAGGTTGCAAATTCAAAATAATTTTTATCTGCATCTAGCTCTGAAAAAATATTTCGGCTTGTAGCAGTGTGTGGGACTTGTTCTATTAGTCCATCTATACTAACCTCCACCATGTTGCAAATTCAAAATAATTTTTATCTGCATCTAGCTCTGAAAAAATATTTCGGCTTGTAGCAATGTGTGGGACTTGTTCTATTAGTCCATCTATACTAACCTCCACCAGGTTGCAAATTCAATATAATTTTTTTCTGCATCTAGCTCTGAAAAAATATTTGAGCTTGTAGCAGTGTGTGGGACTTGTTCTATTAGTCCATCTATACTAACCTCCACCAGGTTGCAAATTCAAAATAATTTTTATCTGCATCTAGCTCTGAAAAAATATTTCGGCTTGTAGCAGTATGTGGCACTTGTTCTATTAGTCAATCTATACTAACCTCCACCAGGTTGCAAATTCAATATAATTTTTTTCTGCATCTAGCTCTGAAAAAATATTTCGGCTTGTAGCAGTGTGTGGGACTTGTTCTATTAGTCCATCTATACTAACCTCCACCAGGTTGCAAATTCAAAATAATTTTTATCTGCATCTAGGTCTGAAAAAATATTTCGGCTTGTAGCAGTGTGTGGGACTTGTTCTATTATTCCATGTATACTAACCTCCACCAGGTTGCAAATTCAAAATAATGTTTATTTGCATCACGCTCTAAAAAAATATTTTGGCTTGTAGCAGTGTGTGGGACTTGTTCTATTAGTCCATCTATATTAACCTACACCAGGTTGCAAATTCAAAATAATTTTCATCCGCATCTAGCTCTGAAAAAATATTTTAGCTTTTAGCAGTGTGTGGGACTTGTTCTATTATTCCATCTATACTAACCTCAACCAGTTTGCAAATTCAATATAATTTTTTTCTGCATCTAGCTCTGAAAAAATATTATGGCTTGTAGCAGTGTGTGGGACTTGTTCTATTAGTCCATCTATACTTACCTCCACCAGGTTGCAAATTCAATATAATTTTTTTCTGCATCTAGCTCTGAAAAAATATTTTGGCTTGTAGCAATGTGTGGGACTTGTTCTATTAGTCCATCTAAACTAACATCCACCAGGTTGCAAATTCAAAATAATTTTTATCTGCATCTAGCTCTGAAAAAATATTTCGGCTTGTAGCAATGTGTGGGACTTGTTCTATTAGTCCATCTATACTAACCTCCACCAGGTTGCAAATTCAATATAATTTTTTTCTGCATCTAGGTCTGAAAAAATATTTGAACTTGTAGCAGTGTGTGGGACTTGTTCTATTAGTCCATCTATACTAACCTCCACCAGGTTGCAAATTCAAAATAATTTTTATCTGCATCTAGCTCTGAAAAAATATTTTGGCTTGTAGCAGTATGTGGCACTTGTTCTATTAGTCAATCTATACTAACCTCCACCAGGTTGCAAATTCAATATAATTTTTTTCTGCATCTAGCTCTGAAAAAATATTTCGTCTTGTAGCAGTGTGTGGGACTTGTTCTATTAGTCCATCTATACTAACCTCCACCAGGTTGAAAATTCAAAATAATTTTTATCTGCATCTAGCTCAGAAAAAATATTTGGGCTTGGGCTTGTAGCAGTGTGGGGGAATTTTTCTATTTGTCCATCTATACTAACCTCCACCAGGTTGCAAATTCAAAATAATTTTTATCTGCATCTAGCTCTGAAAAAATATTTCGGCTTGTAGCACTGTGTGGGACTTGTTCTATTAGTCCATCTATACTAACCTCCACCAGGTTGCAAATTCAAAATAATTTTTATCTGCATCTAGCTCTGAAAAAATATTTCGGCTTGTAGCAGTATGTGGGACTTGTTCTATTAGTCCATCTATACTAACCTCCACCAGGTTGCAAATTCAAAATAATTTTTATCTGCATCTAGCTATGAAAAAATATTTCGGCTTGAAGCAGGATGTGGGACTTGTTCTATTAGTCCATGTATACTAACCTCCACCAGGTTGCAAATTCAAAATAATTTTTATCTGCATCTAGCTCTGAAAAATTATTTCGGCTTGTAGCACTGTGTGGGACTTGTTCTATTAGTCCATCTATACTAACCTCCACCAGGTTGGAAAATCAAAATAATTTTTATCTGCATCTGGCTCTGAAAAAGTATTTCGGCTTGTAGCAGTTTATGGGACTTGTTCTATTAGTCCATCTATACTAACCTCTACCAAGTTGCAAATTCAATATAATTTTTCTCTGCATCTAGCTCTGAAAAAATATTTCGGCTTGTAGCAGTGTGTGAGACTTATTCTATTAGTCCATCTATACTATCCTCCACAAAGTTGCAAATTCAAAATAATTTTTATCTGCATCTAGCTCTTAAAAAATATTTCGGCTTGTAGCAGTGTGTGGGACTTGTTCTATTATTACATCTATACTAACCTCCACCAGGTTGCAAATTCAAAATAATTTTTATCTGCATCTAGCTCTGAAAAAATATTTCGGCTTGTAGCAGTGTGTGGGACTTGTTCTATTAGTCCATCTATACTAACCTCCACCAGGTTGCAAATTCAATTTAATTTTTTTCTGCATCTATCTCTAAAAAAATATTTCGGCTGTAGCAGTGTGTGGGAATTGTTCTATTAGTCCATCTATACTAACCTAAACCAGGTTGCAAATTCAATACAATTTTTTTCTGCATCTAGCTCTGAAAAAATATTTCGGCTTGTAGCAATGTGTAGGACTTGTTCTATTAGTCCATCTATACTAACCTCCACCAGTCTGCAAATTCTAAATAATTTTTATCAGCATCTAGCTCTGAAAAAATATTTCGGCTTGTAGCAGTATCTGGGACTTGTTCTATTAGTCCATCTATTCTAACCTCTTCCAGGTTGCAAATTCAAAATAATTTTTATCTGCATCTAGCTCTGAAAAAATTTTTTGGCTTGTAGCAGTGTGTGGGACTTGTTCTATTAGTCCATCTATACTAACCTCCAACAGGTTGCAAATTCAAAATAATTTTTATTTGCATCTAGCTCTGAAAAAATATTTCGGCTTGTAGCAGTGTGTGGGACTTGTTCTATTAGTCCATCTATACTAACCTCCACCAGGTTGCAAATTCAAAATAATTTTTATCTGCATTTGCTTAGAAAAAATATTTGGGCTTGGGCTTGTAGCAGTGTGTGGGACTTGTTCTATTAGTCCATCTATACTAACCTCCACCAGGTTGAAAATTCAAAATAATTTTTTTCTGCATCTAGCTCTGAAAAAATATTTCGGCTTGTAGCAGTGTGTGGGACTTGTTATATTAGTCCATCTAAACTATCCTCCACCAGGTTGCAAATTCAATATCATTTTTTTCTGCATCTAGCTATGAAAAAATATTTTGGCATGTAGCAGTATGTGGGACTTGTTCGATTAGTCCATCTATACTAACCTCCACCAGGTTGCAAATTCAAAATAATTTTTATCTGCATCTAGCTCTGAAAAAATATTTCAGCTTGTAGCAGTGTGTGGGACTTGTTCTATTAGTCCATCTATACTAACCTTCACCAGGTTGCAAATTCAAAATAACTTTTATCCAAATCTAGCTCTGAAAAAATATTTTGGCTTGTAGCAGTGTTTGGGACTTGTTCTTTTAGTCCATCTATACTAACCTCCACCAGGTTGCAAATTCAATATAATTTTTTTTTGCATCTAGCTCTGAAAAAATATTTCGGTTGGAGCAGTGTGTGGGAATTATTCTATTAGTCCATCTATACTAACCTTCACCAGGTTGCAAATTCAAAATAATTTTTATCTCCATCTAGCTCTGAAAAAATATTTCAGCTTGTAGCAATGTGTGGGACTTGTTCTATTTGTCCATCTATACTAACCTCCACCAGGTTGCAAATTCAAAATAATTTTTATCTGCATCTAGCTCTGAAAAAATATTTTGGCTTGTAGCAGTGTGTGGGACTTGTTCTATTAGTCCATCTATACTAACCTCCACCAGGTTGCAAACTCAAAATAATTTTTTTCTGCATCTTGCTCTGAAAAATTATTTCGGCTTGTAGCAGTGTGTGGGACTTGTTCTATTAGTCCATCTATACTAACCTCCACCAGGTTGCAAATTCAAAATAATTTTTATCTACATCTAGCTCTGAAAAAATATTTCGGCTTGTAGCACTGTGTGGGACTTGTTCTATTAGTCCATCTATACTAACCTCCACCAGGTTGAAAATTCAAAATAATTTTTATCTGCATCTAGCTCAGAAAAAATATTTGGGCTTGGGCTTGTAGCAGTGTGTGGGAATTTTTCTATTTGTCCATCTATACTAACCTCCACCAGGTTGCAAATTCAAAATAATTTTTATCTGCATCTAGCTCTGAAAAAATATTTCGGCTTGTAGCACTGTGTGGGACTTGTTCTATTAGTCCATCTATACTAACCTCCACCAGGTTGCAAATTCAAAATAATTTTTATCTGCATCTAGCTCTGAAAAAATATTTTGGCTTGTAGCAGTATGTGGGACTTGTTCTATTAGTCCATCTATACTAACCTAAACCAGGTTGCAAATTCAAAATAATTTTTATCTGCATCTAGCTATGAAAAAATATTTCAGCTTGAAGCAGTATGTGGGACTTGTTCTATTAGTCCATGTATACTAACCTCCACCAGGTTGCAAATTCAAAATAATTTTTATCTGCATCTAGCTCTGAAAAATTATTTCGGCTTGTAGCACTGTGTGGGACTTGTTCTATTAGCCCATCTATACTAACCTCCACCAGGTTGCAAATTCAAAATAATTTTTATCTGCATTTGCTTAGAAAAAATATTTGGGCTTGGGCTTGTAGCAGTGTGTGGAACTTGTTCTATTAGTCCATCTATACTAACCTCCACCAGGTTGCAAATTCAAAAGAATTTTTTTCTTCATCTTGCTCTGAAAAAATATTTCGGCTTATAGCAGTGTGTGGCACTTGTTATATTAGTCCATCTAAACTAAGCTCCACCAGGTTGCAAATTCAATATAATTTTTTTCTGCATCTAGCTATGAAAAAATATTTTGGCATGTAGCAGTATGTGGGACTTGTTCTATTAGTCCATCTATACTAACCTCCACCAGGTTGCAAATTCAAAATAATTTTTATCTGCATCTAGCTCTGAAAAAATATTTCAGCTTGTAGCAGTGTGTGGGACTTGTTCTATTAGTCCATCTATACTAACCTCCACCAGGTTGCAAATTCAAAATAATTTTTTTTTTGCATGTAGCTCTGAAAAAATATTTCGGCTTGTAGCAGTGTGTGGGACTTGTTCTATTAGTCCATCTATACTAACCTCCACCAGGTTGCAAATTCAATACAATTTTTTTCTGCATCTAGCTCCGAAAAAATATTATGGCTTGTAGCAGTGTGTGGGACTTGTTCTATTAGTCCATCTATACTAACCTCCACCAGGTTGCATATTCTAAATAATTTTTATCTGCATCTAGCTCTGAAAAAATATATCGGCTTGTAGCAGTGTGTGGGACTTGTTCTATTAGTCCATCTATACTAACCTCCACCATTTTGCAAATTCAAAATAATTTTTATCCGAATCTAGCTCTGAAAAAATATTTTGGCTTGTAGCAGTGTGTGGGACTTGTTCTTTTAGTCCATCTATACTAACCTCCACCAGGTTGGAAATTCAAAATATTTTTTATCTGCATCTAGCTCTGAAAAAATATTTCGGCTTGTAGCAGTGTGTGGGACTTGTTCTATTATTCCATCTATACTAACCTCAACCAGTTTGCAAATTCAATATAATTTTTTTCTGCATCTAGCTCTGAAAAAACATTATGGCTTGTAGCAGTGTGTGCGACTTGTTCTATTAGTCCATCATTACTTACCTCCACCAGGTTGCAAATTCAATATAATATTATTCTGCATCTAGCTCTGAAAAATTATTTTGGCTTGTAGCAATGTGTGGGACTTGTTCTATTAGTCCATCTAAACTAACCTCCACCACGTTGCAAATTCAAAATAATTTTTATCTGCATCTAGCTCTGAAAAAATATTTTGGCTTTTAGCAGTGTGTGGGACTTGTTCTATTAGTCCATCTATACTAACCTCCACCAGGTTGCAAATTCAATATAATTTTTTTCTGCATATAGCTCTGAAAAAATATTTCGGCTTGTAGCAGTGTGTGGGACTTGTTCTATTAGTCCATCTATACTAACCTCCACCAGGTTGCAAATTCAAAATAATTTTTATCTGCATCTAGGTCTGAAAAAATAATTCGGCTTGTAGCAGTGTGTGGGACTTGTTCTATTATTCCATGTATACTAACCTCCACCAGGTTGCAAATTCAAAATAATGTTTATTTGCATCACGCTTTAAAAAAATATTTTGGCTTGTAGCAGTGTGTGGGACTTGTTCTATTAGTCCATCTATATTAACCTCCACCAGGTTGCAAATTCAAAATAATTTTCATCCGCATCTAGCTCTGAAAAAATATTTTAGCTTTTAGCAGTGTGTGGGACTTGTTCTATTATTCCATCTATAATAACCTCAACCAGTTTGCAAATTCAATATAATTTTTTTCTGCATCTAGCTCTGAAAAAATATTATGGCTTGTAGCAGTGTGTGGGACTTGTTCTATTAGTCCATCTATACTTACCTCCACCAGGTTGCAAATTCAATATAATTTTTTTCTGCATCTAGCTCTGAAAAAATATTTTGGCTTGTAGCAATGTGTGGGACTTGTTCTATTAGTCCATCTAAACTAACATCCACCAGGTTGCAAATTCAAAATAATTTTTATCTGCATCTAGCTCTGAAAAAATATTTCGGCTTGTAGCAATGTGTGGGACTTGTTCTATTAGTCCATCTATACTAATCTCCACCAGGTTGCAAATTCAATATAATTTTTTTCTGCATCTAGCTCTGAAAAAATATTTCGGCTTGTAGCAGTGTGTGGGACTTGTTCTATTAGTCCATCTATACTAACCTCCACCAGGTTGCAAATTCAAAATAATTTTTATCTACATCTAGGTCTGAAAAAATATTTCGGCTTGTAGCAGTGTGTGGGACTTGTTCTATTATTCCATGTATACTAACCTCCACCAGGTTGCAAATTCAAAATAATTTTTTTTTGCATCACGCTCTGAAAAAATATTTTGGCTTGTAGCAGTGTGTGGGACTTGTTCTATTAGTCCATCTATACTATTCTCCACCAGGTTGCAAATTCAAAATAATTTTCATCCGCATCTAGCTCTGAAAAAATATTTTAGTTTTTAGCAGTGTGTGGGACTTGTTCTATTATTCCATCTATACTAACCTCAACCAGTTTGCAAATTCAATATAATTTTTTTCTGCATCTAGCTCTGAAAAAATATTATGGCTTGTAGCAGTGTGTGGGACTTGTTCTATTAGTCCATCTATACTTACCTCCACCAGGTTGCAAATTCAATATAATTTTTTTTTGCATGTAGCTCTGAAAAAATATTTTGGCTTGTAGCAATGTGTGGGACTTTTTCTATTAGTCCATCTAAACTAACATCCACCAGGTTGCAAATTCAAAATAATTTTTTTCTTCATCTAGCTCTGAAAAAATATTTTGGCTTTTAGCAGTGTGTGGGACTTGTTCTATTAGTCCATCTATACTAACCTCCACCAGGTTGGAAGTTAAAAATAATTTTAATCTGCATCCAGCTTTGAAAAAATATTTCGGCTTGTAGCAGTGTGTGGGACTTGTTCTATTAGTCCATCTATACTAACCTCCACCAGGTTGCAAATTCAAAATAATTTTTATCTGCCTCTAGCTCTGATAAAATATTTCGGCTTGTAGCAGTGTGTGGGACTTGTTCTATTAGTCTATCTACACTAATCTCCACCAGGTTGCAAATTCAATATAATTTTTTTCCGCATCTAGCTCTGAAAAAATATTTCGGCTTGTAGCAGTATGTGGGACTTGTTCTATTAGTTCATCTATACTAACCTCCACCAGGTTGGAAGTTCAAAATAATTTTAATCTGCATCTAGCTCTAAAAAAATATTTCGGCTTGAAGCAGTGTGTTGGACTTGTTCTATTAGTCCATCTATACTAACCTCCACCAGGTTGCAAATTCAAAATAATTTTTATCTGCCTCTAGCTCTGATAAAATATTTCGGCTTTTAGCAGTGTGTGGGACTTGTTCTATTAGTCCATGTATACTAACCTCCACCAGGTTGCAAATTCAATATAATTTTTTTCTGCTTCTAGCTCTGAAAAAATATTTCGGCTTGTACCAGTGTGTGGGACTTGTTCTATTAGTCCATCTATACTAACCTCCACCAGGTTGCAAATTCAAAATAATTTTTATCTGCATCTAGCTCTGAAAAAATATTTCGGCTTGTAGCAGTGTGTGGGACTTGTTCTATTAGTCCATCTATACTAACCTCCACCATGTTGCAAATTCAAAATAATTTTTATCTGCATCTAGCTCTGAAAAAATATTTCGGCTTGTAGCAATGTGTGGGACTTGTTCTATTAGTCCATCTATACTAACCTCCACCAGGTTGCAAATTCAATATAATTTTTTTCTGCATCTAGCTCTGAAAAAATATTTGAGCTTGTAGCAGTGTGTGGGACTTGTTCTATTAGTCCATCTATACTAACCTCCACCAGGTTGCAAATTCAAAATAATTTTTATCTGCATCTAGCTCTGAAAAAATATTTCGGCTTGTAGCAGTATGTGGCACTTGTTCTATTAGTCAATCTATACTAACCTCCACCAGGTTGCAAATTCAATATAATTTTTTTCTGCATCTAGCTCTGAAAAAATATTTCGGCTTGTAGCAGTGTGTGGGACTTGTTCTATTAGTCCATCTATACTAACCTCCACCAGGTTGCAAATTCAAAATAATTTTTATCTGCATCTAGGTCTGAAAAATTATTTCGGCTTGTAGCAGTGTGTGGGACTTGTTCTATTATTCCATGTATACTAACCTCCACCAGGTTGCAAATTCAAAATAATGTTTATTTGCATCACGCTCTAAAAAAATATTTTGGCTTGTAGCAGTGTGTGGGACTTGTTCTATTAGTCCATCTATATTAACCTCCACCAGGTTGCAAATTCAAAATAATTTTCATCCGCATCTAGCTCTGAAAAAATATTTTAGCTTTTAGCAGTGTGTGGGACTTGTTCTATTATTCCATCTATACTAACCTCAACCAGTTTGCAAATTCAATATAATTTTTTTCTGCATCTAGCTCTGAAAAAATATTATGGCTTGTAGCAGTGTGTGGGACTTGTTCTATTAGTCCATCTATACTTACCTCCACCAGGTTGCAAATTCAATATAATTTTTTACTGCATCTAGCTCTGAAAAAATATTTTGGCTTGTAGCAATGTGTGGGACTTGTTCTATTAGTCCATCTAAACTAACATCCACCAGGTTGCAAATTCAAAATAATTTTTATCTGCATCTAGCTCTGAAAAAATATTTCGGCTTGTAGCAATGTGTGGGACTTGTTCTATTAGTCCATCTATACTAACCTCCACCAGGTTGCAAATTCAATATAATTTTTTTCTGCATCTAGGTCTGAAAAAATATTTGAACTTGTAGCAGTGTGTGGGACTTGTTCTATTAGTCCATCTATACTAACCTCCACCAGGTTGCAAATTCAAAATAATTTTTATCTGCATCTAGCTCTGAAAAAATATTTTGGCTTGTAGCAGTATGTGGCACTTGTTCTATTAGTCAATCTATACTAACCTCCACCAGGTTGCAAATTCAATATAATTTTTTTCTGCATCTAGCTCTGAAAAAATATTTCGGCTTGTAGCAGTGTGTGGGACTTGTTCTATTAGTCCATCTATACTAACCTCCACCAGGTTGCAAATTCAAAATAATTTTTATCTACATCTAGGTCTGAAAAAATATTTCGGCTTGTAGCAGTGTGTGGGACTTGTTCTATTATTCCATGTATACTAACCTCCACCAGGTTGCAAATTCAAAATAATTTTTTTTTGCATCACGCTCTGAAAAAATATTTTGGCTTGTAGCAGTGTGTGGGACTTGTTCTATTAGTCCATCTATACTAACCTCCACCAGGTTGCAAATTCAAAATAATTTTCATCCGCATCTAGCTCTGAAAAAATATTTTAGTTTTTAGCAGTGTGTGGGACTTGTTCTATTATTCCATCTATACTAACCTCAACCAGTTTGCAAATTCAATATAATTTTTTTCTGCATCTAGCTCTGAAAAAATATTATGGCTTGTAGCAGTGTGTGGGACTTGTTCTATTAGTCCATCTATACTTACCTCCACCAGGTTGCAAATTCAATATAATTTTTTTTTGCATCTAGCTCTGAAAAAATATTTTGGCTTGTAGCAATGTGTGGGACTTGTTCTATTAGTCCATCTAAACTAACATCCACCAGGTTGCAAATTCAAAATAATTTTTTTCTTCATCTAGCTCTGAAAAAATATTTCGGCTTGTAGCAGTGTGTGGGACTTGTTCTATTAGTCCATTTATATTAACCTCCACCAGGTTGGAAGTTAAAAATAATTTTAATCTGCATCTAGCTTTGAAAAAATATTTCGGCTTGTAGCAGTGTGTGGGACTTGTTCTATTAGTCCATCTATACTAACCTCCACCAGGTTGCAAATTCAAAATAATTTTTATCTGCCTCTAGCTCTGATAAAATATTTCGGCTTGTAGCAGTGTGTGGGACTTGTTCTATTAGTCTATCTACACTAATCTCCACCAGGTTGCAAATTCAATATAATTTTTTTCCGCATCTAGCTCTGAAAAAATATTTCGGCTTTTAGCAGTGTGTGGGACTTGTTCTATTTTTCCATCTATACTAACCTCCACCAGGTTGCAAATTCAAAATAATTTTTATCTGCATCTAGCTCTGAAAAAATATTTCGGCTTGTAGCAGTGTGTGGGACTTGTTCTATTAGTCCATCTATACTAACCTCCACCATGTTGCAAATTCAAAATAATTTTTATCTGCATCTAGCTCTGAAAAAATATTTCGGCTTGTAGCAATGTGTGGGACTTGTTCTATTAGTCCATCTATACTAACCTCCACCAGGTTGCAAATTCAATATAATTTTTTTCTGCATAAAGCTCTGAAAAAATATTTGAGCTTGTAGCAGTGTGTGGGACTTGTTCTATTATTCCATCTATACTAACCTCAACCAGGTTGCAAATTCAATATAATTTTTTTCTGCATTTAGCTCTGAAAAAATATTATGGCTTGTAGCAGTGTGTGGGACTTGTTCTATTAGTCCATCTATACTAACCTCCACCAGGTTCCAAATTCAAAATGATTTTTATCTGCATCTAGGTCTAAAAAATATTTCAGCTTGTAGCAGTGTGTGGGACTTGTTCTATTAGTCCATGTATACTAACCTCCACCAGGATGCAAATTCAAAATAATTTTTATTTGCATCACGCTCTGAAAAAATATTTTGGCTTGTAGCAGTGTGTGGGACTTGTTCTATTAGTCCATCTACACTAACCTCCACCAGGTTGCAAATTCAAAATAATTTTCATCCGCATCTAGCTCTGAAAAAATATTTTAGCTTTTAGCAGTGTGTGGGATATGTTCTATTAGTGCATCTATACTAACCTCAACCAGCTTGCAAATTCAATATAATTTTTTTCTGCATCTAGCTCTGAAAAAATATTATGGCTTGTAGCAGTGTGTGGGACTTGTTCTATTAGTCCATCTATACTTACCTCCACCAGGTTGCAAATTCAATATAATTTTTTTCTGCATCTAGCTCTGAAAAAATATTTTGGCTTGTAGCAATGTGTGGGACTTGTTCTATTAGTCCATCTAAACTAACATCCACCAGGTTGCAAATTCAAAATAATTTTTATCTGCATCTAGCTCTGAAAAAATATTTCAGCTTTAATCAGTGTGTGGGACTTGTTCTATTAGTCCATCTATACTAACCTCCACCAGGTTGGAAATTCAAAATATTTTTTATCTGCATCTAGCTCTGAAAAAATATTTCGGCTTGTAGCAGTGTGTGGGACTTGTTCTATTAGTCCATCTATATTAACCTCCACCAGGTTGGAAGTTCAAAATAATTTTAATCTGCCTCTAGCTCTGAAAAAATATTTCGGCTTTAAGCAGTGTGTGGGACTTGTTCTATTAGTCCATCTATACTAACATCCACCAGGTTGGAAATTCAAAATATTTTTTATCTGCATCTAGCTCTGAAAAAATATTTCGGCTTGTAGCAGTGTGTGGGACTTGTTCTATTAGTCCATCTATACTAACCTCCACCAGGTTGAAAATTCAATATAATTTTTTTCTGCATCTAGCTCTGAAAAAATATTTCGGCTTGTAGCAGTGTGTGGGACTTGTTCTGTTAGTCCATCTATACTAACCTCCACCAGGTTGCAAATTCAAAATAATTTTTATCTGCATCTAGCTCTGAAAAAATATTTCGGATTGTAGCAGTGTGTGGGACTTGTTCTATTAGTCCATCTATACAAACCTCCACCAGGTTGCAAATTCAATATAATTTTTTTCTGCATCTAGCTCTGAAAAAATATTTCGGCTTGTAACAGTGTGTGGGACTTGTTCTATTAGTCAATCTATACTAACCTCCACCAGGTTGCAAATTCAATATAATTTTTTTCTGCATCTAGCTCTGAAAAAATATTTGAGCTTGTAGCAGTGTGTGGGACTTGTTCTATTAGTCCATCTATACTAACCTCCACCAGGTTACAAATTCAAAATAATTTTTATCTGCATCTAGCTCTGAAAAAATATTTCGGCTTGTAGCAGTATGTGGCACTTGTTCTATTAGTCAATCTATACTAACCTCCAACAGGTTGCAAATTCAATATAATTTTTTTCTGCATCTAGCTCTGAAAAAATATTTCGGCTTGTAGCAGTGTGTGGGACTTGTTCTAATAGTCCATCTATACTAACCTCCACCAGGTTGCAAATTCAAAATAATTTTATCTGCATCTAGGTCTGAAAAAATATTTCGGCTTGTAGCAGTGTGTGGGACTTGTTCTATTAGTCCATGTATACTAACCTCCAACAGGTTGCAAATTCAAAATAGTTTTTATTTGCATCACGCTCTGAAAAAATATTTTGGCTTGTAGCAGTGTGTGGGACTTGTTCTATTAGTCCATCTATACTAACCTCCACCAGGTTGCAAATTCAAAATAATTTTCATCCGCATCTAGCTCTGAAAAAATATTTTAGCTTGTAGCAGTGTGTGGGATTTGTTCTATTCTTCCATCTATACTAACCTCAACCAGGTTGCAAATTCAATATAATTTTTTTCTGCATCTAGCTCTGAAAAAATATTATGGCTTGTAGCAGTGTGTGGGACTTGTTCTATTAGTCCATCTATACTAACCTCCACCAGTTTGCAAATTCAAAATAATTTTTATCTGCATCTAGCTCTGAAAAAATATTTCGGCTTGTAGCAGTGTGTGGGACTTGTTCTATTAGTCCATCTATGCTAACCTCCACCAGGTTGCAAATTCAATATAATTTTTTTCTTCATCTAGCTGTGAAAAATTATTTCGGCTTGTAGCAGTGTGTAGGACTTGTTCTATTAGTTCATCTATACTAACCTCCACCAGGTTTCAAATTCAAAATAATTTTTTTCTGCATCTAGCTCTGAAAAAATATTTCGGCTTGTAGCTGTGTGTGGGACTTGTTCTATTAGTCCATCTATACTAACCTCCACCAGGTTGCAAATTCAAATTAATATTTATTTGCATCTAGCTCTGAAAAAATATTTCGGCTTGTAGCACAGTGTGGGACTTGTTCTATTAGTCCATCTATACTAACCTCCACCAGGTTGCAAATTCAAAATAATTTTTAACTGCATTTGCTCAGAAAAAATATTTGGGCTTGGGCTTACAGCAGTGTGTGGGACTTGTTCTATTAGTCCATCTATACTAACCTCCACCAGGTTGTAAATTCAAAATAATTTTTATGTGCATCTAGCTCTGAAAAAATATTTAGACTTGCAGCAGTGTGTGGGACTTGTTCTATTCGTCCGTCTATACTAACCTCCACCGGGTTGCAAATTCAAAATAATTTTTATCTGCATCTAGCTCTGAAAAAATATTTCGGCTTTTAGCAGTGTGTGGGACTTGTTCTATTTTTCCATCTATACTAACCTCCGCCAGGTTGCAAATTCAAAATAATTTTTATCTACATCTAGCTCTGAAAAAATATTTGAACTTGTAGCAGTGTGTGGGACTTGTTCTATTAGTCCATCTATACTAACCTCCACCAGGTTGCAAATTCAAAATAATTTTTATCTGCATCTAGCTCTGAAAAAATATTTTGGCTTGTAGCAGTATGTGGCACTTGTTCTATTAGTCAATCTATACTAACCTCCACCAGGTTGCAAATTCAATATAATTTTTTTCTGCATCTAGCTCTGAAAAAATATTTCGGCTTGTAGCAGTGTGTGGGACTTGTTCTATTAGTCCATCTATACTAACCTCCACCAGGTTGCAAATTCAAAATAATTTTTATCTACATCTAGGTCTGAAAAAATATTTCGGCTTGTAGCAGTGTGTGGGACTTGTTCTATTATTCCATGTATACTAACCTCCACCAGGTTGCAAATTGAAAATAATTTTTTTTTGCATCACGCTCTGAAAAAATATTTTGGCTTGTAGCAGTGTGTGGGACTTGTTCTATTAGTCCATCTATACTAACCTCCACCAGGTTGCAAATTCAAAATAATTTTCATCCGCATCTAGCTCTGAAAAAATATTTTAGTTTTTAGCAGTGTGTGGGACTTGTTCTATTATTCCATCTATACTAACCTCAACCAGTTTGCAAATTCAATATAATTTTTTTCTGCATCTAGCTCTGAAAAAATATTATGGCTTGTAGCAGTGTGTGGGACTTGTTCTATTAGTCCATCTATACTTACCTCCACCAGGTTGCAAATTCAATATAATTTTTTTTTGCATCTAGCTCTGAAAAAATATTTTGGCTTGTAGCAATGTGTGGGACTTGTTCTATTAGTCCATCTAAACTAACATCCACCAGGTTGCAAATTCAAAATAATTTTTTTCTTCATCTAGCTCTGAAAAAATATTTCGGCTTGTAGCAGTGTGTGGGACTTGTTCTATTAGTCCATCTATATTAACCTCCACCAGGTTGGAAGTTAAAAATAATTTTAATCTGCATCTAGCTTTGAAAAAATATTTCGGCTTGTAGCAGTGTGTGGGACTTGTTCTATTAGTCCATCTATACTAACCTCCACCAGGTTGCAAATTCAAAATAATTTTTATCTGCCTCTAGCTCTGATAAAATATTTCGGCTTGTAGCAGTGTGTGGGACTTGTTCTATTAGTCTATCTACACTAATCTCCACCAGGTTGCAAATTCAATATAATTTTTTTCCGCATCTAGCTCTGAAAAAATATTTCGGCTTTTAGCAGTGTGTGGGACTTGTTCTATTTTTCCATCTATACTAACCTCCACCAGGTTGCAAATTCAAAATAATTTTTATCTGCATCTAGCTCTGAAAAAATATTTCGGCTTGTAGCAGTGTGTGGGACTTGTTCTATTAGTCCATCTATACTAACCTCCACCATGTTGCAAATTCAAAATAATTTTTATCTGCATCTAGCTCTGAAAAAATATTTCGGCTTGTAGCAATGTGTGGGACTTGTTCTATTAGTCCATCTATACTAACCTCCACCAGGTTGCAAATTCAATATAATTTTTTTCTGCATATAGCTCTGAAAAAATATTTGAGCTTGTAGCAGTGTGTGGGACTTGTTCTATTATTCCATCTATACTAACCTCAACCAGGTAGCAAATTCAATATAATTTTTTTCTGCATTTAGCTCTGAAAAAATATTATGGCTTGTAGCAGTGTGTGGGACTTGTTCTATTAGTCCATCTATACAAACCTCCACCAGGTTCCAAATTCAAAATTATTTTTATCTGCATCTAGGTCTGAAAAAATATTTCAGCTTGTAGCAGTGTGTGGGACTTGTTCTATTAGTCCATGTATACTAACCTCCACCAGGTTGCAAATTCAAAATAATTTTTATTTGCATCACGCTCTGAAAAAATATTTTGGCTTGTAGCAGTGTGTGGGACTTGTTCTATTAGTCCATCTATACTAATCTCCACCAGGTTGCAAATTCAAAATAATTTTCATCCGCATCTAGCTCTGAAAAAATATTTTAGCTTTTAGCAGTGTGTGGGATATGTTCTATTAGTGCATCTATACTAACCTCAACCAGCTTGCAAAATCAATATAATTTTTTTCTGCATCTAGCTCTGAAAAAATATAATGGCTTGTAGCAGTGTGTTCTGACTTGTTCTATTAGTCCATCTATACTTACCTCCACCAGGTTGCAAATTCAATATAATTTTTTTCTGCATCTAGCTCTGAAAAAATATTTTGGCTTGTAGCAATGTGTGGGACTTGTTCTATTAGTCCATCTAAACTAACATCCACCAGGTTGCAAATTCAAAATAATTTTTATCTGCATCTAGCTCTGAAAAAATATTTCAGCTTTAAGCAGTGTGTGGGACTTGTTCTATTAGTCCATCTATACTAACCTCCACCAGGTTGGAAATTCAAAATATTTTTTATCTGCATCTAGCTCTGAAAAAATATTTCGGCTTGTAGCAGTGTGTGGGACTTGTTCTATTAGTCCATCTATACTAACCTCCACCAGCTTGGAAGTTCAAAATAATTTTAATCTGCATCTAGCGCTGAAAAAATTTTTGGCTTGTAGCAGTGTGTGGGACTTGTTCTATTAGTCCATCTATACTAACCTCCACCAGGTTGCAAATTCAAAACAATTTTTATCTGCCTCTAGCTCTGATAAAATATTTCGGCTTGTAGCAGTGTGTGGGACTTGTTCTATTAGTCCATCTATACTAACCTCCACCAGGTTGCAAATTCAATATAATTTTTTTCTGCATCTAACTCTGAAAAAATATTTCGGCTTGTAGCAGTGTGCGGGACTTGTTCTATTAGTCCATCTATACTAACCTCCACCAGGTTGCAAATTCAAAATAATTTTTATCTGCATATAGCTCTGAAAAAATATTTCGGCTTGTAGCAGTGTGTGGGACTTGTTCTATTAGTCCATCTATGCTAACCTCCACCATGTTGCAAATTCAAAATAATTTTTATCTGCATCTAGCTCTGAAATAATATTTCGGCTTGTAGCAATGTGTTGGACTTGTTCTATTAGTCCATCTATACTTACCTCCACCAGGTTGCAAATTCAATATAATTTTTTTCTGCATCTAGCTCTGAAAAAATATTTGAGCTTGTAGCAGTGTGTGGGACTTGTTCTATTAGTCCATCTATACTAACCTCCACCAGGTTGCAAATTCAAAATAATTTTTATCTGCATCTAGCTCTGAAAAAATATTTCGGCTTGTAGCAGTATGTGGCACTTGTTCTATTAGTCAATCTATACTAACCTCCACCAGGTTGCAAATTCAATATAATTTTTTTCTGCATCTATCTCTGAAAAAATATTTCGGCTTGTAGCAGTGTGTGGGACTTGTTCTATTAGTCCATCTATACTAACATCCACCAGGTTGCAAATTCAAAATAATTTTTATCTGCATCTAGGTCTGAAAAAATATTTCGGCTTGTAGCAGTGTGTGGGACTTGTTCTATTAGTCCATGTATACTATCCTCCACCAGGTTGCAAATTCAAAATAATTTTTATTTGCATCACGCTTCGAAAAAATAATTTGACTTGTATCATTGTGTGGGACATGTTCTATTAGTCCATCTATACTAAACTCCTCCAGGTTGCAAATTAAATATAATTTTTTTCTGCATCTAGCTCTGAAAAAATATTTCGGCTTGTAGCAGTGTGTGGGACTTGTTCTATTAGTCCATCTATACTAACCTCCACCAGGGTGTAAATTCAAAATAATTTTTATCTGCATCTAGCTCTGAAAAAATATTTCGGCTTGTAGCAGTGTGTGGGACTTGTTCTATTAGTCCATCTATACTAACCTCCACCAGGTTGCAAATTCAAAATAATTTTTATCTGCATCTAGCTCTGAAAAAATATTTCGGCTTGTAGCACAGTGTGGGACTTGTTCTATTAGTCCATCTATACTAACCTCCACCAGGTTGCAAATTCAAAATAATTTTTAACTGCATTTGCTCAGAAAAAATATTTGGGCTTGGGCTTGTAGCAGTGTGTGGGACTTGTCCTATTAGTCCATCTATACTAACCTCCACCAGGTTGCAAATTCAAAATAAGTTTTATGTGCATCTAGCTCTGAAAAAATATTTAGGCTTGTAGCAGTGTGTGGGACTTGTTCTATTCGTCCGTCTATACTAACCTCCACCGGGTTGCAAATTCAAAATAATTTTTATCTGCATCTAGCTCTGAAAAAATATTTCGGCTTGTAGCATAGTGTGGGACTTGTTCTATTAGTCCATCTATACTAACCTCCACCAGGTTGCAAATTCAAAATAATTTTTATCTACATCTAGCTCTGAAAAAATATTTCGGCTTGTAGCACTGTGTGGGACTTGTTCTATTAGTCCATCTATACTAACCTCCACCAGGTTGAAAATTCAAAATAATTTTTATCTGCAACTAGCTCAGAAAAAATATTTGGGCTTGGGCTTTTAGCAGTGTGTGGGACTTGTTCTATTAGTCCATCTATACTAACCTCCACCAGGTTGCAAATTCAAAATAATTTTCATCCGCATCTAGCTCTGAAAAAATATTTTAGCTTTTAGCAGTGTTTGGGACTTGTTCTATTATTCCATCTATACTAACCTCAACAAGTTTGTAAATTCAATATAATTTTTTTCTGCATCTAGCTCTGAAAAAATATTTCGGCTTGTAGCAGTGTGTGGGACTTGTTCTATTAGTCCATCTATACTAACCTCCACCATGTTGCAAATTCAAAATAATTTTTATCTGCATCTAGCTCTGAAAAAATATTTCGGCTTGTAGCAATGTGTGGGACTTGTTCTATTAGTCCATCTATACTAACCTCCACCAGGTTGAAAATTCAAAATAATTTTTATCTGCATCTAGCTCAGAAAAAATATTTGGGCTTGGGCTTGTAGCAGTGTGTGGGACTTGTTCTATTAGTCCATCTATACTAACCTCCACCAGGTTGCAAATTCAAAATAATTTTCATCCGCATCTAGCTCTGAAAAAATATTTTAGCTTTTAGCAGTGTGTGGGACTTGTTCTATTATTCCATCTATACTAACCTCAACAAGTTTGTAAATTCAATATAATTTTTTTCTGCATCTAGCTCTGAAAAAATATTTCGGCTTGTAGCAGTGTGTGGGACTTGTTCTATTAGTCCATCTATACTAACCTCCACCATGTTGCAAATTCAATATAATTTTTTTCTTCATCTAGCTCTGAAAAAATATTTCGGCTTGTAGCAGTGTGTAGGACTTGTTCTATTAGTCCATCTATACTAACCTCCACCAGGTTGCAAATTCAAAATAATTTTTTTCTGCATCTAGCTCTGAAAAAATATTTCGGCTTGTAGCTGTGTGTGGGACTTGTTCTATTAGTCCATCTATACTAACCTCCACCAGGTTACAAATTCAAATTAATTTTAATCTGCATCTAGCTCTGAAAAAATATTTCGGCTTGTAGCAGTATGTGGGACTGGTTATATTAGTCCATCTATACTAACCTCCACCAGGTTGCAAATTCAAAATAATTTTTATCTGCATCTAGCTCTGAAAAAATATTTCGGCTTGTAGCACAGTGTGGGACTTGTTCTATTAGTCCATCTATACTAACCTCCACCAGGTTGCAAATTCAAAATAATTTTTAACTGCATTTGCTCAGAAAAAATATTTGGGCTTGGGCTTGTAGCAGTGTGTGGGACTTGTTCTATTAGTCCATCTATACTAACCTCCACCAGGTTGCAAATTCAAAATAATTTTTATGTGCATCTAGCTCTGAAAAAATATTTAGGCTTGTAGCAGTGTGTGGGACTTGTTCTATTCGTCCGTCTATACTAACCTCCACCGGGTTGCAAATTCAAAATAATTTTTATCTGCATCTAGCTCTGAAAAAATATTTCGGCTTGTAGCAGAGTGTGGGACTTGTTCTATTAGTCCATCTATACTAACCTCCACCAGGTTGCAAATTCAAAATAATTTTTATGTGCATCTAGCTCTGAAAAAATATTTAGGCTTGTAGCAGTGTGTGGGACTTGTTCTATTCGTCCGTCTATACTAACCTCCACCGGGTTGCAAATTCAAAATAATTTTTATCTGCATCTAGCTCTGAAAAAATATTTCGGCTTGTAGCAGAGTGTGGGACTTGTTCTATTAGTCCATCTATACTAACCTCCACCAGGTTGCAAATTCAAAATAATTTTTATCTACATCTAGCTCTGAAAAAATATTTCGGCTTGTAGCACTGTGTGGGACTTGTTCTATTAGTCCATCTATACTAACCTCCACCAGTTTGAAAATTCAAAATAATTTTTATCTGCATCTAGCTCAGAAAAAATTTTTGTTCTTGGGCTTGTAGCAGTGTGTGGGACTTGTTCTATTAGTCCATCTATACTTACCTCCACCAGGTTGCAAATTCAATATAATTTTTTTCTGCATCTAGCTCTGAAAAAATATTTTGGCTTGTAGCAATGTGTGGGACTTGTTCTATTAGTCCATCTATACTAACCTCCATCAGGTTGGAAATTCAAAATATTTTTTATCTGCATCTAGCTCTGAAAAAATATTTTGGCTTGTAGAAGTGTGTGGGACTTGTTCTATTAGTCCATCTATACTAACCTCCACCAGGTTGGAAGTTCAAAATAATTTTAATCTGCATCTAGCGCTGAAAAATTTTTTGGCTTGTAGCAGTGTGTGGGACTTGTTCTATTAGTCCATCTATACTAACCTCCACCAGGTTGCAAATTCAAAACAATTTTTATCTGCCTCTAGCTCTGATAAAATATTTCGGCTTGTAGCAGTGTGTGGGACTTGTTCTATTAGTCCATCTATACTAACCTCCACCAGGTTGCAAATTCAATATAATTTTTTTCTGCATCTAGCTCTGAAAAAATATTTCGGCTTGTAGCAGTGTGTGGGACTTGTTCTATTAGTCCATCTATACTAACCTCCACCATGTTGCAAATTCAAAATAATTTTTATCTGCATCTAGCTCTGAAAAAATATTTCGGCTTGTAGCAATGTGTGGGACTTGTTCTATTAGTCCATCTATACTAACCTCCACCAGGTTGAAAATTCAAAATAATTTTTATCTGCATCTAGCTCAGAAAAAATATTTGGGCTTGGGCTTGTAGCAGTGTGTGGGACTTGTTCTATTAGTCCATCTATACTAACCTCCACCAGGTTGCAAATTCAAAATAATTTTCATCCGCATCTAGCTCTGAAAAAATATTTTAGCTTTTAGCAGTGTGTGGGACTTGTTCTATTATTCCATCTATACTAACCTCAACAAGTTTGTAAATTCAATATAATTTTTTTCTGCATCTAGCTCTGAAAAAATATTTCGGCTTGTAGCAGTGTGTGGGACTTGTTCTATTAGTCCATCTATACTAACCTCCACCATGTTGCAAATTCAATATAATTTTTTTCTTCATCTAGCTCTGAAAAAATATTTCGGCTTGTGGCAGTGTGTAGGACTTGTTCTATTAGTCCATCTATACTAACCTCCACCAGGTTGCAAATTCAAAATAATTTTTTTCTGCATCTAGCTCTGAAAAAATATTTCGGCTTGTAGCTGTGTGTGGGACTTGTTCTATTAGTCCATCTATACTAACCTCCACCAGGTTACAAATTCAAATTAATTTTAATCTGCATCTAGCTCTGAAAAAATATTTCGGCTTGTAGCAGTATGTGGGACTGGTTATATTAGTCCATCTATACTAACCTCCACCAGGTTGCAAATTCAAAATAATTTTTATCTGCATCTAGCTCTGAAAAAATATTTCGGCTTGTAGCACAGTGTGGGACTTGTTCTATTAGTCCATCTATACTAACCTCCACCAGGTTGCAAATTCAAAATAATTTTTAACTGCATTTGCTCAGAAAAAATATTTGGGCTTGGGCTTGTAGCAGTGTGTGGGACTTGTTCTATTAGTCCATCTATACTAACCTCCACCAGGTTGCAAATTCAAAATAATTTTTATGTGCATCTAGCTCTGAAAAAATATTTAGGCTTGTAGCAGTGTGTGGGACTTGTTCTATTCGTCCGTCTATACTAACCTCCACCGGGTTGCAAATTCAAAATAATTTTTATCTGCATCTAGCTCTGAAAAAATATTTCGGCTTGTAGCAGAGTGTGGGACTTGTTCTATTAGTCCATCTATACTAACCTCCACCAGGTTGCAAATTCAAAATAATTTTTATGTGCATCTAGCTCTGAAAAAATATTTAGGCTTGTAGCAGTGTGTGGGACTTGTTCTATTCGTCCGTCTATACTAACCTCCACCGGGTTGCAAATTCAAAATAATTTTTATCTGCATCTAGCTCTGAAAAAATATTTCGGCTTGTAGCAGAGTGTGGGACTTGTTCTATTAGTCCATCTATACTAACCTCCACCAGGTTGCAAATTCAAAATAATTTTTATCTACATCTAGCTCTGAAAAAATATTTCGGCTTGTAGCACTGTGTGGGACTTGTTCTATTAGTCCATCTATACTAACCTCCACCAGTTTGAAAATTCAAAATAATTTTTATCTGCATCTAGCGCAGAAAAAATTTTTGTTCTTGGGCTTGTAGCAGTGTGTGGGACTTGTTCTATTAGTCCATCTATACTTACCTCCACCAGGTTGCAAATTCAATATAATTTTTTTCTGCATCTAGCTCTGAAAAAATATTTTGGCTTGTAGCAATGTGTGGGACTTGTTCTATTAGTCCATCTATACTAACCTCCATCAGGTTGGAAATTCAAAATATTTTTTATCTGCATCTAGCTCTGAAAAAATATTTTGGCTTGTAGCAGTGTGTGGGACTTGTTCTATTAGTCCATCTATACTAACCTCCACCAGGTTGGAAGTTCAAAATAATTTTAATCTGCATCTAGCGCTGAAAAATTTTTTGGCTTGTAGCAGTGTGTGGGACTTGTTCTATTAGTCCATCTATACTAACCTCCACCAGGTTGCAAATTCAAAACAATTTTTATCTGCCTCTAGCTCTGATAAAATATTTCGGCTTGTAGCAGTGTGTGGGACTTGTTCTATTAGTCCATCTATACTAACCTCCACCAGGTTGCAAATTCAATATAATTTTTTTCTGCATCTAGCTCTGAAAAAATATTTCGGCTTGTAGCAGTGTGTGGGACTTGTTCTATTAGTCCATCTATACTAACCTCCACCAGGTTGCAAATTCAAAATAATTTTTATCTGCATCTAGCTCTGAAAAAATATTTCGGCTTGTAGCAGTGTGTGGGACTTGTTCTTTTAGTCCATCTATGCTAACCTCCACCATGTTGCAAATTCAAAATAATTTTTATCTGCATCTAGCTCTGAAATAATATTTCGGCTTGTAGCAATGTGTTGGACTTGTTCTACTAGTCCATCTATACTTACCTCCACCAGGTTGCAAATTCAATATAATTTTTTTCTGCATCTAGCTCTGAAAAAATATTTGAGCTTGTAGCAGTGTGTGGGACTTGTTCTATTAGTCCATCTATACTAACCTCCACCAGGTTGCAAATTCAAAATAATTTTTATCTGCATCTAGCTCTGAAAAAATATTTCGGCTTGTAGCAGTATGTGGCACTTGTTCTATTAGTCAATCTATACTAACCTCCACCAGGTTGCAAATTCAATATAATTTTTTTCTGCATCTAGCTCTGAAAAAATATTTCGGCTTGTAGCAGTGTGTGGGACTTGTTCTATTAGTCCATCTATACTATCCTCCACCAGGTTGCAAATTCAAAATAATTTTTATCTGCATCTAGGTCTGAAAAAATATTTCGGCTTGTAGCAGTGTGTGGGACTTGTTCTATTAGTCCATGTATACTATCCTCCACCAGGTTGCAAATTCAAAATAATTTTTATTTGCATCACGCTCTGAAAAAATATTTTGACTTGTATCAGTGTGTGGGACTTGTTCTATTAGTCCATCTATACTAACCTCCACCAGGTTGCAAATTCAAAATAATTTTCATCCGCATCTAGCTCTGAAAAAATATTTTAGCTTTTAGCAGTGTGTGGGACTTGTTCTATTAGTCCATCTATACTAACCTCCACCAGGTTGCAAATTCAAAATAATTTTTATGTGCATCTAGCTCTGAAAAAATATTTAGGCTTGTAGCAGTGTGTGGGACTTGTTCTATTCGTCCGTCTATACTAACCTCCACCGGGTTGCAAATTCAAAATAATTTTTATCTGCATCTAGCTCTGAAAAAATATTTCGGCTTGTAGCAGAGTGTGGGACTTGTTCTATTAGTCCATCTATACTAACCTCCACCAGGTTGCAAATTCAAAATAATTTTTATCTACATCTAGCTCTGAAAAAATATTTCGGCTTGTAGCACTGTGTGGGACTTGTTCTATTAGTCCATCTATACTAACCTCCACCAGGTTGAAAATTCAAAATAATTTTTATCTGCATCTAGCTCAGAAAAAATATTTGGGCTTGGGCTTGTAGCAGTGTGTGGGACTTGTTCTATTAGTCCATCTATACTAACCTCCACCAGGTTGCAAATTCAAAATAATTTTCATCCGCATCTAGCTCAGAAAAAATATTTTGGCTTTTAGCAGTGTGTGGGACTTGTTCTATTAGTCCATCTATACTTACCTCCACCAGGTTGCAAATTCAATATAATTTTTTTCTGCATCTAGCTCTGAAAAAATATTTTGGCTTGTAGCAATGTGTGGGACTTGTTCTATTAGTCCATCTAAACTAACCTCCACCAGGTTGCAAATTCAAAATAATTTTTATCTGCATCTAGCTCTGAAAAAATATTTCGGCTTTTAGCAGTGTGTGGGACTTGTTCTATTAGTCCATCTATACTAACCTCCACCAGGTTGGAAATTCAAAATATTTTTTATCTGCATCTAGCTCTGAAAAAATATTTTGGCTTGTAGCAGTTTGTGGGACTTTTTCTATTAGTCCATCTATACTAACCTCCACCAGGTTGGAAGTTCAAAATAATTTTAATCTGCATCTAGCGCTGAAAAAATTTTTGGCTTGTAGCAGTGTGTTGGACTTGTTCTATTAGTCCATCTATACTAACCTCCACCAGGTTGCAAATTAAAAACAATTTTTATCTGCCTCTAGCTCTGATAAAATATTTCGGCTTGTAGCAGTGTGTGGGACTTGTTCTATTAGTCCATCTATACTAACCTCCACCAGGTTGCAAATTCAATATAATTTTTTTCTGCATCTAGCTCTGAAAAAATATTTCGGCTTGTAGCAGTGTGTGGGACTTGTTCTATTAGTCCATCTATACTAACCTCCACCAGGTTGCAAATTCAAAATAATTTTTATGTGCATCTAGCTCTGAAAAAATATTTAGGCTTGTAGCAGTGTGTGGGACTTGTTCTATTCATCCGTCTATACTAACCTCCACCGGGTTGCAAATTCAAAATAATTTTTATCTGCATCTAGCTCTGAAAAAATATTTCGGCTTGTAGCAGAGTGTGGGACTTGTTCTATTAGTCCATCTATACTAACCTCCACCAGGTTGCAAATTCAAAATAATTTTTATGTGCATCTAGCTCTGAAAAAATATTTAGGCTTGTAGCAGTGTGTGGGACTTGTTCTATTCGTCCGTCTATACTAACCTCCACCGGGTTGCAAATTCAAAATAATTTTTATCTGCATCTAGCTCTGAAAAAATATTTCGGCTTGTAGCAGAGTGTGGGACTTGTTCTATTAGTCCATCTATACTAACCTCCACCAGGTTGCAAATTCAAAATAATTTTTATCTACATCTAGCTCTGAAAAAATATTTCGGCTTGTAGCACTGTGTGGGACTTGTTCTATTAGTCCATCTATACTAACCTCCACCAGTTTGAAAATTCAAAATAATTTTTATCTGCATCTAGCTCAGAAAAAATATTTGTTCTTGGGCTTGTAGCAGTGTGTGGGACTTGTTCTATTAGTCCATCTATACTTACCTCCACCAGGTTGCAAATTCAATATAATTTTTTTCTGCATCTAGCTCTGAAAAAATATTTTGGCTTGTAGCAATGTGTGGGACTTGTTCTATTAGTCCATCTAAACTAACCTCCACCAGGTTGCAAATTCAAAATAATTTTTATCTGCATCTAGCTTTGAAAAAATATTTCGGCTTTTAGCAGTGTGTGGGACTTGTTCTATTAGTCCATCTATACTAACCTCCACCAGGTTGGAAATTCAAAATATTTTTTATCTGCATCTAGCTCTGAAAAAATATTTTGGCTTGTAGCAGTGTGTGGGACTTGTTCTATTAGTCCATCTATACTAACCTCCACCAGGTTGGAAGTTCAAAATAATTTTAATCTGCATCTAGCGCTGAAAAATTTTTTGGCTTGTAGCAGTGTCTGGGACTTGTTCTATTAGTCCATCTATACTAACCTCCACCAGGTTGCAAATTCAAAACAATTTTTATCTGCCTCTAGCTCTGATAAAATATTTCGGCTTGTAGCAGTGTGTGGGACTTGTTCTATTAGTCCATCTATACTAACCTCCACCAGGTTGCAAATTCAATATAATTTTTTTCTGCATCTAGCTCTGAAAAAATATTTCGGCTTGTCGCAGTGTGTGGGACTTGTTCTATTAGTCCATCTATACTAACCTCCACCAGGTTGCAAATTCAAAATAATTTTTATCTGCATCTAGCTCTGAAAAAATATTTCGGCTTGTAGCAGTGTGTGGGACTTGTTCTATTAGTCCATCTATGCTAACCTCCACCATGTTGCAAATTCAAAATAATTTTTATCTGCATCTAGCTCTGAAATAATATTTCGGCTTGTAGCAATGTGTTGGACTTGTTCTATTAGTCCATCTATACTTACCTCCACCAGGTTGCAAATTCAATATAATTTTTTTCTGCATCTAGCTCTGAAAAAATATTTGAGCTTGTAGCAGTGTGTGGGACTTGTTCTATTAGTCCATCTATACTAACCTCCACCAGGTTGCAAATTCAAAATAATTTTTATCTGCATCTAGCTCTGAAAAAATATTTCGGCTTGTAGCAGTATGTGGCACTTGTTCTATTAGTCAATCTATACTAACCTCCACCAGGTTGCAAATTCAATATAATTTTTTTCTGCATCTAGCTCTGAAAAAATATTTCGGCTTGTAGCAGTGTGTGGGACTTGTTCTATTAGTCCATCTATACTAACCTCCACCAGGTTGCAAATTCAAAATAATTTTTATCTGCATCTAGGTCTGAAAAAATATTTCGGCTTGTAGCAGTGTGTGGGACTTGTTCTATTAGTCCAAGTATACTATCCTCCACCAGGTTGCAAATTCAAAATAATTTTTATTTGCATCACGCTCTGAAAAAATATTTTGACTTGTATCAGTGTGTGGGACTTGTTCTATTAGTCCATCTATACTAACCTCCACCAGGTTGCAAATTCAAAATAATTTTCATCCGCATCTAGCTCTGAAAAAATATTTTACCTTTTAGCAGTGTGTGGGACTTGTTCTATTAGTCCATCTATACTAACCTCCACCAGGTTGCAAATTCAAAATAATTTTTATGTGCATCTAGCTCTGAAAAAATATTTAGGCTTGTAGCAGTGTGTGGGACTTGTTCTATTCGTCCGTCTATACTAACCTCCACCGGGTTGCAAATTCAAAATAATTTTTATCTGCATCTAGCTCTGAAAAAATATTTCGGCTTGTAGCAGAGTGTGGGACTTGTTCTATTAGTCCATCTATACTAACCTCCACCAGGTTGCAAATTCAAAATAATTTTTATCTACATCCAGCTCTGAAAAAATATTTCGGCTTGTAGCACTGTGTGGGACTTGTTCTATTAGTCCATCTATACTAACCTCCACCAGGTTGAAAATTCAAAATAATTTTTATCTGCATCTAGCTCAGAAAAAATATTTGGGCTTGGGCTTGTAGCAGTGTGTGGGACTTGTTCTATTAGTCCATCTATACTAACCTCCACCAGGTTGCAAATTCAAAATAATTTTCATCCGCATCTAGCTCAGAAAAAATATTTTGGCTTTTAGCAGTGTGTGGGACTTGTTCTATTAGTCCATCTATACTTACCTCCACCAGGTTGCAAATTCAATATAATTTTTTTCTGCATCTAGCTCTGAAAAAATATTTTGGCTTGTAGCAATGTGTGGGACTTGTTCTATTAGTCCATCTAAACTAACCTCCACCAGGTTGCAAATTCAAAATAATTTTTATCTGCATCTAGCTCTGAAAAAATATTTCGGCTTTTAGCAGTGTGTGGGACTTGTTCTATTAGTCCATCTATACTAACCTCCACCAGGTTGGAAATTCAAAATATTTTTTATCTGCATCTAGCTCTGAAAAAATATTTTGGCTTGTAGCAGTGTGTGGGACTTTTTCTATTAGTCCATCTATACTAACCTCCACCAGGTTGGAAGTTCAAAATAATTTTAATCTGCATCTAGCGCTGAAAAAATTTTTGGCTTGTAGCAGTGTGTGGGACTTGTTCTATTAGTCCATCTATACTAACCTCCACCAGGTTGCAAATTAAAAACAATTTTTATCTGCCTCTAGCTCTGATAAAATATTTCGGCTTGTAGCAGTGTGTGGGACTTGTTCTATTAGTCCATCTATACTAACCTCCACCAGGTTGCAAATTCAATATAATTTTTTTCTGCATCTAGCTCTGAAAAAATATTTCGGCTTGTAGCAGTGTGTGGGACTTGTTCTATTAGTCCATCTATACTTACCTCCACCAGGTTGCAAATTCAAAATAATTTTTATCTGCATCTAGCTCTGAAAAAATATTTCGGCTTGTAGCAGTGTGTGGGACTTGTTCTATTAGTCCATCTATGCTAACCTCCACCATGTTGCAAATTCAAAATAATTTTTATCTGCATCTAGCTCTGAAAAAATATTTCGGCTTGTAGCAATGTGTTGGACTTGTTCTATTAGTCCATCTATACTTACCTCCACCAGGTTGCAAATTCAATATAATTTTTTTCTGCATCTAGCTCTGAAAAAATATTTGAGCTTGTAGCAGTGTGTGGGACTTGTTCTATTAGTCCATCTATACTAACCTCCACCAGGTTGGAAATTCAAAATATTTTTTATCTGCATCTAGCTCTGAAAAAATATTTCGGCTTGTAGCAGTGTGTGGGACTTGTTCTATTAGTCCATGTATACTATCCTCCACCAGGTTGCAAATTCAAAATAATTTTTATTTGCATCACGCTCTGAAAAAATATTTTAACTTGTATCAGTGTGTGGGACTTGTTCTATTAGTCCATCTATACTAACCTCCACCAGGTTGCAAATTCAAAATAATTTTTTTCTGCATCTAGCTCTGAAAAAATATTTTGGCTTGTAGCAATGTGTGGGACTTGTTCTATTAGTCCATCTATACTAACCTCCACCAGGTTGGAAATTCAAAATATTTTTTATCTGCATCTAGCTCTGAAAAAATATTTCAGCTTTTAGCAGTGTGTGGGACTTGTTCTATTAGTCCATCTATACTAACCTCCACCAGGTTGGAAATTCAAAATATTTTTTATCTGCATCTAGCTCTGAAAAAATATTTCGGCTTGTAGCAGTGTGTGGGACTTGTTCTATTAGTCCATCCATACTAACCTCCACCAGGTTGGAAGTTCAAAATAATTTTAATCTGCATCTAGCTCTGAAAAAATATTTCGGCTTGTAGCAGTGTGTGGGACTTGTTCTATTAGTCCATCTATACTAACCTCCACCGGATTGCAAATTCAAAATAATTTTTATCTGCCTCTAGCTCTGATAAAATGTTTCGGCTTGTAGCAGTGTGTGGGACTTGTTCTATTAGTCCATCTATACTAAACTCCACCAGGTTGCAAATTAAATATAATTTTTTTCTGCATCTAGCTCTGAAAAAATATTTCGGCTTGTAGCAGTGTGTGGGACTTGTTCTATTAGTCTATCTATACTAACCTCCACCAGGTTGCAAATTCAAAATAATTTTTATCTGCATCTAGCTCTGAAAAAATATTTCGGCTTGTAGCAGTGTGTGGGACTTGTTCTATTAGTCCATCTATACTAACCTCCACCATGTTGCAAATTCAAAAAAATTTTTATCTGCATCTAGCTCTGAAAAAATATTTCGGCTTGTAGCAATGTGTGGGACTTGTTCTATTAGTCCATCTATACTAACCTCCACCAGGTTGCAAATTCAATAAAAAAAATTTCTGCATCTAGCTCTGAAAAAATATTTGAGCTTGTAGCAGTGTTTGGGACTTGTTCTATTAGTCCATCTATACTAACCTCCACCAGGTTGCAAATTCAAAATAATTTTTATCTGCATCTAGCTCTGAAAAAATATTTCGGCTTGTAGCATTATGTGGCACTTGTTCTATTAGTCAATCTATGCTAACCTCCACCAGGTTGCAAATTCAATATAATTTTTTTCTGCATCTAGCTCTGAAAAAATATTTCGGCTTGTAGCAGTGTGTGGGACTTGTTATATTAGTCCATCTATACTAACCTCCACCAGGTTGCAAATTCAAAATAATTTTTATCTGCATCTAGGTCTGAAAAAATATTTCGGCTCGGAGCAGTGTGTGGGACTTGTTCTATTAGTCCATGTATACTAACCTCCACCAGGTTGCAAATTCAATATAATTTTTTTCTGCATCTAGCTCTGAAAAAATATTATGGCTTGTAGTAGTGTGTGGGACTTGTTCTATTAGTCCATCTATACTTACCTCCACCAGGTTGCAAATTCAATATAATATTTTTCTGCATCTAGCTCTGAAAAAATATTTTGGCTTGTAGCAATGTGTGGGACTTGTTCTATTAGTCCATCTAAACTAACGTCCACCAGGTTGCAAATTCAAAATAATTTTTATCTGCATCTAGCTCTGAAAAAATATTTCGGCTTTTAGCAGTGTGTGGGACTTGTTCTATTAGTCCATCCATACTAACCTCCACCAGGTTGGAAATTCAAAATATTTTTTATCTGCATCTAGCTCTGAAAAAATATTTCGGCTTGTAGCAGTGTGTGGGACTTGTTCTATTAGTCCATCTATACCAACCTCCACCAGGTTGGAAGTTCAAAATAATTTTAATTTGCATCTAGCTCTGAAAAAATATTTCGGCTTGTAGCAGTGTGTGGGACTTGTTCTATTAGTCCATCTATACTAACCTCCACCAGGTTGCAAATTAAAAACAATTTTTATCTGCCTCTAGCTCTGATAAAATATTTCGGCTTGTAGCAGTATGTGGCACTTGTTCTATTAGTCAATCTATACTAACCTCCACCAGGTTGCAAATTCAATATAATTTTTATGTGCATCTAGCTCTGAAAAAATATTTGAGCTTGTAGCAGTGTGTGGGACTTGTTCTATTAGTCCATCTATACTAACCTCCACCAGGTTGCAAATTTAAAATAATTTTTATCTGCATCTAGCTCTGAAAAAATATTTCGGCTTGTAGCAGTATGTGGCACTTGTTCTATTAGTCAATCTATACTAACCTCCACCAGGTTGCAAATTCAATATAATTTTTTTCTGCATCTAGCTCTGAAAAAATATTTCGGCTTGTAGCAGTGTGTGGAACTTGTTCTATTAGCCCATCTATACTAACCTCCACCAGGTTGCAAATTCAAAATAATTTTTATCTGCATCTAGGTCTGAAAAAATATTTCGGCTTGTAGCAGTGTGTGGGACTTGTTCTATTAGTCCATGTATACTAACCTCCACCAGGTTGCAAATTCAAAATAATTTTTATTTGCATCACGCTCTGAAAAAATATTTCGGCTTGTAGCAGTGTGTGGGACTTGTTCTATTAGTCCATCTATACTAACCTCAACCAGGTTGCAAATTCAATATAATTTTTTTCTGCATCTAGCTCTGAAAAAATATTATGGCTTGTAGCAGTGTGTGGGACTTGTTCTATTAGTCCATCTATACTAACCTCCACCAGTTTGCAAATTCAAAATAATTGTTATCTGCATCTAGCTCTGAAAAAATATTTCGGCTTGTAGCAGTGTGTGGGACTTGTTCTATTAATCCATCTATGCTAACCTCCACCAGGTTGCAAATTCAATATAATTTTTTTCTTCATCTAGCTCTGAAAAAATATTTCGGCTGGTAGCAGTGTGTAGGACTTGTTCTATTAGTCCATCTATACTAACCTCCACCAGGTTGCACATTCAAATTATTTTTTTTCTGCATCTAGCTCTGAAAAAATATTTCGGCTTGTAGCAGTATGTGGGACTTGTTTTATTAGTCCATCTATACTAACCTCCACCAGGTTGCAAATTCAAAATAATTTTTATCTGCATCTAGCTCTGAAAAAATATTTCGGCTTGTAGCACTGTGTGGGACTTGTTCTATTAGTCCATCTATACTAACCTCCACCAGGTTGCAAATTCAAAATAATTTTTATCTGCATTTGCTCAGAAAAAATATTTGGGCTTGGGCTTGTAGCAGTGTGTGGGACTGGTTCTATTAGTCCATCTATACTAACCTCCACCAGGTTGCAAATTCAAAATAATTTTTATGTGCATCTAGCTCTGAAAAAATATTTCGGCTTGTAGCAGTGTGTGGGACTTGTTCTATTAGTCCATCTATACTAACCTCCACCGGATTGCAAATTCAAAATAATTTTTATCTGCCTCTAGCTCTGATAAAATATTTCGGCTTGTAGCAGTGTGTGGGACTTGATCTATTAGTCCATCTATACTAACCTCCACCAGGTTGCAAATTCAAAATAATTTTTATCTGCATCTAGCTCTGATAAAATAGTTCGGCTTGTAGCAGTGTGTGGGACTTGTACTATTAGTCCATCTATACTAACCTCCACCATGTTGTAAATTCATAATAATTTTTTTCTGCATCTAGCTCTGAAAAAATATTTCGGCTTGTAGCAATGTGTGGGACTTGTTCTATTAGTCCATCTATACTAACCTCCACCAGGTTGCAAATTCAATATAATTTTTTTCTGCATCTAGCTCTGAAAAAATATTTGAGCTTGTAGCAGTGTGTGGGACTTGTTCTATTAGTCCATCTATACTAACCTCCACCAGGTTGCAAATTCAAAACAATTTTTATCTGCATCTAGCTCTGAAAAAATATTTTGGCTTGTAGCAGTATGTGGCACTTGTTCTATTAGTCAATCTATACTAACCTCCACCAGGTTGCAAATTCAATATAATTTTTTTCTGCATCTAGCTCTGAAAAAATATTTCGGCTTGTAGCAGTGTGTGGGACTTGTTATATTAGTCCATCTATACTAACCTCCACCAGGTTGCAAATTCAAAATAATTTTTATCTGCATCTAGGTCTGAAAAAATATTTCGGCTCGTAGCAGTGTGTGGGACTTGTTCTATTAGTCCATGTATGCTAACCTCCACCAGGTTGCAAATTCAAAATAATTTTTAATTGCATCACGCTCTGAAAAAATATTTTGGCTTGTAGCAGTGTGTGGGACTTGTTCTATTAGTGCATCTATACTAACCTCCACCAGGTTGCAAGTTCAAAATAATTTTCATCCGCATCTAGCTCTGAAAAAATATTTTAGCTTTTAGCAGTGTGTGGGACTTGTTCTATTATTCCATCTATACTATCCTCAACCAGTTTGCAAATTCAATATAATTTTTTTCTGCATCTAGCTCTGAAAAAATATTATGGCTTGTAGCAGTGTGTGGGACTTGTTCTATTAGTCCATCTATACTTACCTCCACCAGGTTGCAAATTCAATATAATTTTTTTCTGCATCTAGCTCTGAAAAAATATTTTGGCTTGTAGCAATGTGTGGGACTTGTTCTATTAGTCCATCTAAACTAACCTCCACCAGGTTGCAAATTCAAAATAATTTTTATCTGCATCTAGCTCTGAAAAAATATTTCGGCTTTTAGCAGTGTGTGGGACTTGTTCTATTAGTCCATCCATACTAACCTCCACCAGGTTGGAAATTCAAAATATTTTTTATATGCATCTAGCTCTGAAAAAATATTTCGGCTTGTAGCAGTGTGTGGGACTTGTTCTATTAGTCCATCTATACTAACCTCCACCAGGTTGGAAGTTCAAAATAATTTAAATCTGCATCTAGCTCTGAAAAAATATTTTGGCTTGTAGCAGTGTGTGGGACTTGTTCTATTAGTCCATCTATACTAACCTCCACCAGGTTGCAAATTCAAAATAATTTTTATCTGCCTCTAGCTCTGATAAAATATTTTGGCTTGTAGCAGTGTGTGGGACTTGTTCTATTAGTCCATCTATACTAATCTCCACCAGGTTGCAAATTAAATATATTTTTTTTCTGAATCTAGCTCTGAAAAAATATTTCGGCTTGTAGCAGTGTGTGGGACTTGTTCTATTAGTCCATCTATACTAACCTCCACCAGGTTGCAAATTCAAAATAATTTTTATCTGCATCTAGCTCTGAAAAAATATTTCGGCTTGTAGCAGTGTGTGGGACTTGTTCTATTAGTCCATCTATACTAACCTCCACCATGTTGTAAATTCAAAATACTTTTTTTCTGCATCTAGCTCTGAAAAAATATTTCGGCTTGTAGCAATGTGTGGGACTTGTTCTATTAGTCCATCTATACTAACCTCCACCAGGTTGCAAATTCAATATAATTTTTTTCTGCATCTAGCTCTGAAAAAATATTTGAGCTTGTAGCAGTGTGTGGGACTTGTTCTATTAGTCCATCTATACTAACCTCCACCAGGTTGCAAATTCAAAATAATTTTTATCTGCATCTAGCTCTGAAAAAATATTTCGGCTTGTAGCAGTATGTGGCACTTGTTCTATTAGTCAATCTATACTAACCTCCACCAGGTTGCAAATTCAATATAATTTGTTTCTGCATCTAGCTCTGAAAAAATATTTCGGCTTGTAGCAGTGTGTGGGACTTGTTATATTAGTCCATCTATACTAACCTCCACCAGGTTGCAAATTCAAAATAATTTTTATCTGCATCTAGGTCTGAAAAAATATTTCGGCTCGTAGCAGTGTGTGGGACTTGTTCTATTAGTCCATGTATGCTAACCTAAACCAGGTTGCAAATTCAAAAGAATTTTTAATTGCATCACGCTCTGAAAAAATATTTTGGCTTGTAGCAGTGTGTGGGACTTGTTCTATTAGTGCATCTATACTAACCTCCACCAGGTTGCAAGTTCAAAATAATTTTCATCCGCATCTAGCTCTGAAAAAATATTTTAGCTTTTAGCAGTGTGTGGGACTTGTTCTATTATTCCATCTATACTATCCTCAACCAGTTTGCAAATTCAATATAATTTTTTTCTGCATCTAGCTCTTTAAAAATATTATGGCTTGTAGCAGTGTGTGGGACTTGTTCTATTAGTCCATCTATACTTACCTCCACCAGGTTGCAAATTCAATATAATTTTTTTCTGCATCTAGCTCTGAAAAAATATTTTGGTTTGTAGCAATGTGTGGGACTTGTTCTATTAGTCCATCTAAACTAACCTCCACCAGGTTGCAAATTCAAAATAATTTTTATCTGCATCTAGCTCTGAAAAAATATTTCGGCTTTTAGCAGTGTGTGGGACTTGTTCTATTAGTCCATCCATACTAACCTCCACCAGGTTGGAAATTCAAAATATTTTTTATATGCATCTAGCTCTGAAAAAACATTTCGGCTTGTAGCAGTGTGTGGGACTTGTTCTATTAGTCCATCTATACTAACCTCCACCAGGTTGGAAGTTCAAAATAATTTTAATCTGCATCTAGCTCTGAAAAAATATTTTGGCTTGTAGCAGTGTGTGGGACTTGTTCTATTAGTCCATCTATACTAACCTCCACCAGGTTGCAAATTCAAAATAATTTTTATCTGCCTCTAGCTCTGATAAAATATTTTGGCTTGTAGCAGTGTGTGGGACTTGTTCTATTAGTCCATTTATACTAATCTCCACCAGGTTGCAAATTAAATATATTTTTTTTCTGAATCTAGCTCTGAAAAAATATTTCGGCTTGTAGCAGTGTGTGGGACTTGTTCTATTAGTCCATCAATACTAACCTCCACCGGGTTGCAAATTCAAAATAATTTTTATCTGCATCTAGCTCTGAAAAAATATTTCGGCTTGTAGCAGTGTGTGGGACTTGTTCTATTAGTCCATCTATACTAACCTCCACCATGTTGCAAATTCAAAATAATTTTTATCTGCATCTAGCTCTGAAAAAATATTTCGGCTTGTAGCAATGTGTGGGACTTGTTCTATTAGTCCATCTATACTAACCTCCAAGAGGTTGCAAATTCAAAATAATTTTTATGTGCATCTAGCTCTGAAAAAATATTTGAGCTTGTAGCAGTGTGTGGGACTTGTTCTATTAGTCCATCTATACTAACCTCCACCAGGTTGCAAATTCAAAATCATTTTTATCTGCATCTAGCTCTGAAAAAATATTTCGGCTTGTAGCAGTATGTGGCACTTGTTCTATTAGTCAATCTATACTAACCTCCACCAGGTTGCAAATTCAATATAATTTTTTTCTGCATCTAGCTCTGAAAAAATATTTCGGCTTGTAGCAGTGTGTGGGACTTGTTCTATTAGTCCATCTATACTAACCTCCACCAGGTTGCAAATTCAAAATAATTTTTATCTGCATCTAGGTCTGAAAAAATATTTCGGCTTGTAGCAGTGTGTGGGACTTGTTCTATTAGTCCTTGTAAACTAACCTCCACCAGGTTGCAAATTCAAAATAATTTTTATTTGCATCACGCTCTGAAAAAATATTTCGGCTTGTAGCAGTGTGTGGGACTTTTTCTATTAGTCCATCTATACTAACCTCAACCAGGTTGCAAATTCAATATAATTTTTTTCTGCATCTAGCTCTGAAAAAATATTATGGCTTGTAGCAGTGTGTGGGACTTGTTCTATTAGTCCATCTATACTAACCTCCACCAGGTTGCAAATTCAATATAATTTTTTTCTGCATCTAGCTCTGAAAAAATATTTGAGCTTGTAGCAGTATGTGGGACTTGTTCTATTAGTCCATCTATACTAACCTCCACCAGGTTGCAAATTCAAAATAATTTTTATTTGCATCACGCTCTGAAAAAATATTTCGGCTTGTAGCAGTGTGTGGGACTTTTTCTATTAGTCCATCTATACTAACCTCAACCAGGTTGCAAATTCAATATAATTTTTTTCTGCATCTAGCTCTGAAAAAATATTATGGCTTGTAGCAGTGTGTGGGACTTGTTCTATTAGTCCATCTATACTAACCTCCACCAGGTTGCAAATTCAATATAATTTTTTTCTGCATCTAGCTCTGAAAAAATATTTGAGCTTGTAGCAGTGTGTGGGACTTGTTCTATTAGTCCATCTATACTAACCTCCACCAGGTTGCAAATTCAAAATAATTTTTATCTGCATCTAGCTCTGAAAAAATATTTCGGCTTGTAGCAGTATGTGGCACTTGTTCTATTAGTCAATTTATACTAACCTCCACCAGGTTGCAAATTCAATATAATTTTTTTCTGCATCTAGCTCTGAAAAAATATTTCGGCTTGTAGCAGTGTGTGGGACTTGTTATATTAGTCCATCTATACTAACCTCCACCAGGTTGCAAATTCAAAATAATTTTTATCTGCATCTAGGTCTGAAAAAATATTTCGGCTCGTAGCAGTGTGTGGGACTTGTTCTATTAGTCCATGTATGCTAACCTCCACCAGGTTGCAAATTCAAAATAATTTTTAATTGCATCACGCTCTGAAAAAATATTTTGGCTTGTAGCAGTGTGTGGGACTTGTTCTATTAGTGCATCTATACTAACCTCCACCAGGTTGCAAGTTCAAAATAATTTTCATCCGCATCTAGCTCTGAAAAAATATTTTAGCTTTTAGCAGTGTGTGGGACTTGTTCTATTATTCCATCTATACTATCCTCAACCAGTTTGCAAATTCAATATAATTTTTTTCTGCATCTAGCTCTGAAAAAATATTATGGCTTGTAGCAGTGTGTGGGACTTGTTCTATTAGTCCATCTAAACTAACCTCCACCAGGTTGCAAATTCAAAATAATTTTTATCTGCATCTAGCTCTGAAAAAATATTTCGGCTTTTAGCAGTGTGTGGGACTTGTTCTATTAGTCCATCCATACTAACCTATACCAGGTTGGAAATTCAAAATATTTTTTATATGCATCTAGCTCTGAAAAAATATTTCGGCTTGTAGCAGTGTGTGGGACTTGTTCTATTAGTCCATCTATACTAACCTCCACCAGTTTGCAAATTCAAAATAATTTTTATCTGCATCTAGCTCTGAAAAAATATTTCGGCTTGTAGCAGTGTGTGGGACTTGTTCTATTAATCCATCTATGCTAACCTCCACGAGGTTGCAAATTCAATATAATTTTTTTCTTCATCTAGCTCTGAAAAAATATTTCGGCTTGTAGCAGTGTGTAGGACTTGTTCTATTAGTCCATCTATACTAAACTTCACCAGGTTGCAAATTCAAAATATTTTTTTTCTGCATCTAGCTCTGAAAAAATATTTCGGCTTGTAGCTGTGTGTGGGACTTGTTCTATTAGCCCATCTATACTAACCTCCACCAGGTTGCAAATTAAATATAATTTTTTTCTGCATCTAGCTCTGAAAAAATATTTCGACTTGTAGCAGTGTGTGGGACTTGTTCTATTAGTCCATCTATACTAACCTCCACCAGGTTGCAAATTCAAAATAATTTTTATCTGCATCTAGCTCTGAAAAAATATTTCGGCTGGTAGCAGTGTGTGGGACTGGTTCTATTAGTCCATCTATACTAACCTCCACCATGTTGTAAATTCAAAATAATTTTTATCTGCATCTAGCTCTGAAAAAATATTTCGGCTTGTAGCAATGTGTGGGACTTGTTCTATTAGTCCATCTATACTAACCTCCACCAGGTTGCAAATTCAATATAATTTTTTTCTGCATCTAGCTCTGAAAAAATATTTGAGCTTGTAGCAGTGTGTCGGACTTGTTCTATTAGTCCATCTATACTAACCTCCACCAGGTTGCAAATTCAAAATAATTTTTATCTGCATCTAGCTCTGAAAAAATATTTCGGCTTGTAGCAGTATGTGGCACTTGTTCGATTAGTCAATCTATACTAACCACCACCAGGTTGCAAATTCAATATAATTTTTTTCTGCATCTAGCTCTGAAAAAATATTTCGGCTTGTAGCAGTGTGTGGGACTTGTTATATTAGTCCATCTATACTAACCTCCACCAGGTTGCAAATTCAAAATAATTTTTATCTGCATCTAGGTCTGAAAAAATATTTCGGCTCGTAGCAGTGTGTGGGACTTGTTGTATTAGTCCATGTATACTAACCTCCACCAGGTTGCAAATTCAAAATAATTTTTAATTGCATCACGCTCTGAAAAAATATTATGGCTTGTAGTAGTGTGTGGGACTTGTTCTATTAGTCCATCTATACTTACCTCCACCAGGTTGCAAATTCAATATAATTTTTTTCTGCATCTAGCTCTGAAAAAATATTTTGGCTTGTAGCAATGTGTGGGACTTGTTCTATTAGTCCATCTAAACTAACGTCCACCAGGTTGCAAATTCAATATAATTTTTATCTGCATCTAGCTCTGAAAAAATATTTCGGCTTTTAGCAGTGTGTGGGACTTGTTCTATTAGTCCATCCATACTAACCTCCACCAGGTTGGAAATTCAAAATATTTTTTATCTGCATCTAGCTCTGAAAAAATATTTCGGCTTGTAGCAGTGTGTGGGACTTGTTCTATTAGTCCATCTATACCAACCTCCACCAGGTTGGAAGTTCAAAATAATTTTATTCTGCATCTAGCTCTGAAAAAATATTTCGGCTTGTAGCAGTGTGTGGGACTTGTTCTATTAGTCCATCTATACTAACCTCCACCAGGTTGCAAATTCAAAATAATTTTTATCTGCCTCTAGCTCTGATAAAATATTTTGGCTTGTAGCAGTGTGTGGGACTTGTTCTATTAGTCCATCTATACTAACCTCCACCAGGTTGCAAATTAAATATATTTTTTTTCTGCATCTAGCTCTGAAAAAATATTTCGGCTTGTAGCAGTGTGCGGGACTTGTTCTATTAGTCCATCAATACTAACCTCCACCGGGTTGCAAATTCAAAATAATTTTTATCTGCATCTAGCTCTGAAAAAATATTTCGGCTTGTAGCAGTGTGTGGGACTTGTTCTATTAGTCCATCTATACTAACCTCCACCATGTTGCAAATTAAAAATAATTTTTATCTGCATCTAGCTATGAAAAAATATTTCGGCTTGTAGCAATGTGTGGGACTTGTTCTATTAGACCATCTATACTAACCTCCAAGAGGTTGCAAATTCAAAATAATTTTTATGTGCATCTAGCTCTGAAAAAATATTTGAGCTTGTAGCAGTGTGTGGGACTTGTTCTATTAGTCCATCTATACTAACCTCCACCAGGTTGCAAATTTAAAATAATTTTTATCTGCATCTAGCTCTGAAAAAATATTTCGGCTTGTAGCAGTATGTGGCACTTGTTCTATTAGTCAATCTATACTAACCTCCACCAGGTTGAAAATTCAATATAATTTTTTTCTGCATCTAGCTCTGAAAAAATATTTCGGCTTGTAGCAGTGTGTGGAACTTGTTCTATTAGCCCATCTATACTAACCTCCACCAGGTTGCAAATTCAAAATAATTTTTATCTGCATCTAGGTCTGAAAAAATATTTCGGCTTGTAGCAGTGTGTGGGACTTGTTCTATTAGTCCATGTATACTAACCTCCACCAGGTTGCAAATTCAAAATAATTTTTATTTGCATCACGCTCTGAAAAAATATTTCGGCTTGTAGCAGTGTGTAGGACTTGTTCTATTAGTCCATCTATACTAACCTCAACCAGGTTGCAAATTCAATATAATTTTTTTCTGCATCTAGCTCTGAAAAAATATTATGGCTTGTAGCAGTGAGTGGGACTTGTTCTATTAGTCCATCTATACTAACCTCCACCAGTTTGCAAATTCAAAATAATTTTTATCTGCATCTAGCTCTGAAAAAATATTTCGGCTTGTAGCAGTGTGTGGGACTTGTTCTATTAATCCATCTATGCTAACCTCCACCAGGTTGCAAATTCAATATAATTTTTTTCTTCATCTAGCTCTGAAAAAATATTTCGGCTTGTAGCAGTGTGTAGGACTTGTTCTATTAGTCCATCTATGCTAACCTCCACCAGGTTGCACATTCAAATTATTTTTTTTCTGCATCTAGCTCTGAAAAAATATTTCGGCTTGTAGCAGTATGTGGGACTTGTTTTATTAGTCCATCTATACTAACCTCCACCAGGTTGCAAATTCAAAATAATTTTTATCTGCATCTAGCTCTGAAAAAATATTTCGGCTTGTAGCACTGTGTGGGACTTGTTCTATTAGTCCATCTATACTAACCTCCACCAGGTTGCAAATTCAAAATAATTTTTATCTGCATTTGCTCAGAAAAAATATTTGGGCTTGGGCTTGTAGCAGTGTGTGGGACTGGTTCTATTAGTCCATCTATACTAACCTCCACCAGGTTGCAAATTCAAAATAATTTTTATGTGCATCTAGCTCTGAAAAAATATTTCGGCTTGTAGCAGTGTGTGGGACTTGTTCTATTAGTCCATCTATACTAACCTCCACCGGATTGCAAATTCAAAATAATTTTTATCTGCCTCTAGCTCTGATAAAATATTTCGGCTTGTAGCAGTGTGTGGGACTTGTTCTATTAGTCCATCTATACTAACCTCCACCATGTTGTAAATTCATAATAATTTTTTTCTGCATCTAGCTCTGAAAAAATATTTCGGCTTGTAGCAATGTGTGGGACTTGTTCTATTAGTCCATCTATACTAACCTCCACCAGGTTGCAAATTCAATATAATTTTTTTCTGCATCTAGCTCTGAAAAAATATTTGAGCTTGTAGCAGTGTGTGGGACTTGTTCTATTAGTCCATCTATACTAACCTCCACCAGGTTGCAAATTCAAAACAATTTTTATCTGCATCTAGCTCTGAAAAAATATTTTGGCTTGTAGCAGTATGTGGCACTTGTTCTATTAGTCAATCTATACTAACCTCCACCAGGTTGCAAATTCAATATAATTTTTTTCTGCATCTAGCTCTGAAAAAATATTTCGGCTTGTATCAGTGTGTGGGACTTGTTATATTAGTCCATCTATACTAACCTCCACCAGGTTGCAAATTCAAAATAATTTTTATCTGCATCTAGGTCTGAAAAAATATTTCGGCTCGTAGCAGTGTGTGGGACTTGTTCTATTAGTCCATGTATGCTAACCTCCACCAGGTTGCAAATTCAAAATAATTTTTAATTGCATCACGCTCTGAAAAAATATTTTGGCTTGTAGCAGTGTGTGGGACTTGTTCTATTAGTGCATCTATACTAACCTCCACCAGGTTGCAAGTTCAAAATAATTTTCATCCGCATCTAGCTCTGAAAAAATCTTTTAGCTTTTAGCAGTGTGTGGGACTTGTTCTGTTATTCCATCTATACTATCCTCAACCAGTTTGCAAATTCAATATAATTTTTTTCTGCATCTAGCTCTGAAAAAATATTATGGCTTGTAGCAGTGTGTGGGACTTGTTCTATTAGTCCATCTATACTTACCTCCACCAGGTTGCAAATTCAATATAATTTTTTTCTGCATCTAGCTCTGAAAAAATATTTTGGCTTGTAGCAATGTGTGGGACTTGTTCTATTAGTCCATCTAAACTAACCTCCACCAGGTTGCAAATTCAAAATAATTTTTATCTGCATCTAGCTCTGAAAAAATATTTCGGCTTTTAGCAGTGTGTGGGACTTGTTCTATTAGTCCATCCATACTAACCTCCACCAGGTTGGAAATTCAAAATATTTTTTATATGCATCTAGCTCTGAAAAAATATTTCGGCTTGTAGCAGTGTGTGGGACTTGTTCTATTAGTCCATCTATACTAACCTCCACCAGGTTGGAAGTTCAAAATAATTTAAATCTGCATCTAGCTCTGAAAAAATATTTTGGCTTGTAGCAGTGTGTGGGACTTGTTCTATTAGTCCATCTATACTAACCTCCACCAGGTTGCAAATTCAAAATAATTTTTATCTGCCTCTAGCTCTGATAAAATATTTTGGCTTGTAGCAGTGTGTGGGACTTGTTCTATTAGTCCATCTATACTAATCTCCACCAGGTTGCAAATTAAATATATTTTTTTTCTGAATCTAGCTCTGAAAAAATATTTCGGCTTGTAGCAGTGTGTGGGACTTGTTCTATTAGTCCATCTATACTAACCTCCACCAGGTTGCAAATTCAAAATAATTTTTATCTGCATCTAGCTCTGAAAAAATATTTCGGCTTGTAGCAGTGTGTGGGACTTGTTCTATTAGTCCATCTATACTAACCTCCACCAGGTTGCAAATTCAATATAATTTTTTTCTGCATCTAGCTCTGAAAAAATATTTGAGCTTGTAGCAGTGTGTGGGACTTGTTCTATTAGTCCATCTATACTAACCTCCACAAGGTTGCAAATTCAAAATAATTTTTATCTGCATCTAGCTCTGAAAAAATATTTCGGCTTTTAGCAGTGTGTGGGACTTGTTCTATTAGTCCATCCATACTAACCTCCACCAGGTTGGAAATTCAAAATATTTTTTATATGCATCTACCTCTGAAAAAACATTTCGGCTTGTAGCAGTGTGTGGGACTTGTTCTATTAGTCCATCTATACTAACCTCCACCAGGTTGGAAGTTCAAAATAATTTTAATCTGCATCTAGCTCTGAAAAAATATTTTGGCTTGTAGCAGTGTGTGGGACTTGTTCTATTAGTCCATCTATACTAACCTCCACCAGGTTGCAAATTCAAAATAATTTTTATCTGCCTCTAGCTCTGATAAAATATTTTGGCTTGTAGCAGTGTGTGGGACTTGTTCTATTAGTCCATTTATACTAATCTCCACCAGGTTGCAAATTAAATATATTTTTTTTCTGAATCTAGCTCTGAAAAAATATTTCAGCTTGTAGCAGTGTGTGGGACTTGTTCTATTAGTCCATCAATACTAACCTCCACCGGGTTGCAAATTCAAAATAATTTTTATCTGCATCTAGCTCTGAAAAAATATTTCGGCTTGTAGCAGTGTGTGGGACTTGTTCTATTAGTCCATCTATACTAACCTCCACCATGTTGCAAATTCAAAATAATTTTTATCTGCATCTAGCTCTGAAAAAATATTTCGGCTTGTAGCAATGTGTGGGACTTGTTCTATTAGTCCATCTATACTAACCTCCAAGAGGTTGCAAATTCAAAATAATTTTTATGTGCATCTAGCTCTGAAAAAATATTTGAGCTTGTAGCAGTGTGTGGGACTTGTTCTATTAGTCCATCTATACTAACCTCCACCAGGTTGCAAATTCAAAATAATTTTTATCTGCATCTAGCTCTGAAAAAATATTTCGGCTTGTAGCAGTATGTGGCACTTGTTCTATTAGTCAATCTATACTAACCTCCACCAGGTTGCAAATTCAATATAATTTTTTTCTGCATCTAGCTCTGAAAAAATATTTCGGCTTGTAGCAGTGTGTGGGACTTGTTCTATTAGTCCATCTATACTAACCTCCACCAGGTTGCAAATTCAAAATAATTTTTATCTGCATCTAGGTCTGAAAAAATATTTCGGCTTGTAGCAGTGTGTGGGACTTGTTCTATTAGTCCTTGTAAACTAACCTCCACCAGGTTGCAAATTCAAAATAATTTTTATTTGCATCACGCTCTGAAAAAATATTTCGGCTTGTAGCAGTGTGTGGGACTTTTTCTATTAGTCCATCTATACTAACCTCAACCAGGTTGCAAATTCAATATAATTTTTTTCTGCATCTAGCTCTGAAAAAATATTATGGCTTGTAGCAGTGTGTGGGACTTGTTCTATTAGTCCATCTATACTAACCTCCACCAGGTTGCAAATTCAATATAATTTTTTTCTGCATCTAGCTCTGAAAAAATATTTGAGCTTGTAGCAGTATGTGGGACTTGTTCTATTAGTCCATCTATACTAACCTCCACCAGGTTGCAAATTCAAAATAATTTTTATTTGCATCACGCTCTGAAAAAATATTTCGGCTTGTAGCAGTGTGTGGGACTTTTTCTATTAGTCCATCTATACTAACCTCAACCAGGTTGCAAATTCAATATAATTTTTTTCTGCATCTAGCTCTGAAAAAATATTATGGCTTGTAGCAGTGTGTGGGACTTGTTCTATTAGTCCATCTATACTAACCTCCACCAGGTTGCAAATTCAATATAATTTTTTTCTGCATCTAGCTCTGAAAAAATATTTGAGCTTGTAGCAGTGTGTGGGACTTGTTCTATTAGTCCATCTATACTAACCTCCACCAGGTTGCAAATTCAAAATAATTTTTATCTGCATCTAGCTCTGAAAAAATATTTCGGCTTGTAGCAGTATGTGGCACTTGTTCTATTAGTCAATTTATACTAACCTCCACCAGGTTGCAAATTCAATATAATTTTTTTCTGCATCTAGCTCTGAAAAAATATTTCAGCTTGTAGCAGTGTGTGGGACTTGTTATATTAGTCCATCTATACTAACCTCCACCAGGTTGCAAATTCAAAATAATTTTTATCTGCATCTAGGTCTGAAAAAATATTTCGGCTCGTAGCAGTGTGTGGGACTTGTTCTATTAGTCCATGTATGCTAACCTCCACCAGGTTGCAAATTCAAAATAATTTTTAATTGCATCACGCTCTGAAAAAATATTTTGGCTTGTAGCAGTGTGTGGGACTTGTTCTATTAGTGCATCTATACTAACCTCCACCAGGTTGCAAGTTCAAAATAATTTTCATCCGCATCTAGCTCTGAAAAAATATTTTAGCTTTTAGCAGTGTGTGGGACTTGTTCTATTATTCCATCTATACTATCCTCAACCAGTTTGCAAATTCAATATAATTTTTTTCTGCATCTAGCTCTGAAAAAATATTATGGCTTGTAGCAGTGTGTGGGACTTGTTCTATTAGTCCATCTATACTTACCTCCACCAGGTTGCAAATTCAATATAATTTTTTTCTGCATCTAGCTCTGAAAAAATATTTTGGCTTGTAGCAATGTGTGGGACTTGTTCTATTAGTCCATCTAAACTAACCTCCACCAGGTTGCAAATTCAAAATAATTTTTATCTGCATCTAGCTCTGAAAAAATATTTCGACTTTTAGCAGTGTGTGGGACTTGTTCTATTAGTCCATCCATACTAACCTATACCAGGTTGGAAATTCAAAATATTTTTTATATGCATCTAGCTCTGAAAAAATATTTCGGCTTGTAGCAGTGTGTGGGACTTGTTCTATTAGTCCATCTATACTAACCTCCACCAGTTTGCAAATTCAAAATAATTTTTATCTGCATCTAGCTCTGAAAAAATATTTCGGCTTGTAGCAGTGTGTGGGACTTGTTCTATTAATCCATCTATGCTAACCTCCACCAGGTTGCAAATTCAATATAATTTTTTTCTTCATCTAGCTCTGAAAAAATATTTCGGCTTGTAGCAGTGTGTAGGACTTGTTCTATTAGTCCATCTATACTAAACTCCACCAGGTTGCAAATTCAAAATATTTTTTTTCTGCATCTAGCTCTGAAAAAATATTTCGGCTTGTAGCTGTGTGTGGGACTTGTTCTATTAGTCCATCTATACTAACCTCCACCAGGTTGCAAATTAAATATAATTTTTTTCTGCATCTAGCTCTGAAAAAATATTTCGACTTGTAGCAGTGTGTGGGACTTGTTCTATTAGTCCATCTATACTAACCTCCACCAGGTTGCAAATTCAAAATAATTTTTATCTGCATCTAGCTCTGAAAAAATATTTCGGCTGGTAGCAGTGTGTGGGACTGGTTCTATTAGTCCATCTATACTAACCTCCACCATGTTGTAAATTCAAAATAATTTTTATCTGCATCTAGCTCTGAAAAAATATTTCGGCTTGTAGCAATGTGTGGGACTTGTTCTATTAGTCCATCTATACTAACCTCCACCAGGTTGCAAATTCAATATAATTTTTTTCTGCATCTAGCTCTGAAAAAATATTTGAGCTTGTAGCAGTGTGTCGGACTTGTTCTATTAGTCCATCTATACTAACCTCCACCAGGTTGCAAATTCAAAATAATTTTTATCTGCATCTAGCTCTGAAAAAATATTTCGGCTTGTAGCAGTATGTGGCACTTGTTCGATTAGTCAATCTATACTAACCACCACCAGGTTGCAAATTCAATATAATTTTTTATTGCATCTAGCTCTGAAAAAATATTTCGGCTTGTAGCAGTGTGTGGGACTTGTTATATTAGTCCATCTGTACTAACCTCCACCAGGTTGCAAATTCAAAATAATTTTTATCTGCATCTAGGTCTGAAAAAATATTTCGGCTCGTAGCAGTGTGTGGGACTTGTTGTATTAGTCCATGTATACTAACCTCCACCAGGTTGCAAATTCAAAATAATTTTTAATTGCATCACGCTCTGAAAAAATATTTTGGCTTGTAGCAGTGTGTGGGACTTGTTCTATTAGTGCATCTATACTAACCTCCACCAGGTTGCAAATTCAAAATAATTTTTATCTGCATCTAGCTCTGAAAAAATATTTCGGCTTTTAGCAGTGTGTGGGACTTGTTCTATTAGTCCATCCATACTAACCTCCACCAGGTTGGAAATTCAAAATATTTTTTATCTGCATCTAGCTCTGAAAAAATATTTCGGCTTGTAGCAGTGTGTGGGACTTGTTCTATTAGTCCATCTATACTAACCTCCACCAGGTTGGAAGTTCAAAATAATTTTAATCTGCATCTAGCTCTGAAAAAATATTTCGGCTTGTAGCAGTGTGTGGGACTTGTTCTATTAGTCCATCTATACTAACCTCCACCAGGTTGCAAATTCAAAATAATTTTTATCTGCCTCTAGCTCTGATAAAATATTTTGGCTTGTAGCAGTGTGTGGGACTTGTTCTATTAGTCCATCTATACTAACCTCCACCAGGTTGCAAATTAAATATATTTTTTTTCTGCATCTAGCTCTGAAAAAATATTTCGGCTTGTACCAGTGTGTGGGACTTGTTCTATTAGTCCATCAATACTAACCTCCACCGGGTTGCAAATTCAAAATAATTTTTATCTGCATCTAGCTCTGAAAAAATATTTCGGCTTGTAGCAGTGTGTGGGACTTGTTCTATTAGTCCATCTATACTAACCTCCACCATGTTGCAAATTCAAAATAATTTTTATCTGCATCTAGCTCTGAAAAAATATTTCGGCTTGTAGCAATGTGTGGGACTTGTTCTATTAGTCCATCTATACTAACCTCCAAGAGGTTGCAAATTCAAAATAATTTTTATCTGCCTCTAGCTCTGATAAAATATTTTGGCTTGTAGCAGTGTGTGGGACTTGTTCTATTAGTCCATCTATACTAATCTCCACCAGGTTGCAAATTAAATATATTTTTTTTCTGCATCTAGCTCTGAAAAAATATTTCGGCTTGTAGCAGTGTGTGGGACTTGTTCTATTAGTCCATCAATACTAGCCTCCACCGGGTTGCAAATTCAAAATAATTTTTATCTGCATCTAGCTCTGAAAAAATATTTCGGCTTGTAGCAGTGTGTGGGACTTGTTCTATTAGTCCATCTATACTAACCTCCACCAGGTTGGAAGTTCAAAATAATTTTAATCTGCATCTAGCTCTGAAAAAATATTTCGGCTTTTAGCAGTGTGTGGGACTTGTTCTATTAGTACATCTATACTAACCTCCACCAGGTTGCAAATTCAAAATAATTTTTATCTGCCTCTAGCTCTGATAAAATATTTTGGCTTGTAGCAGTGTGTGGGACTTGTTCTATTGTCCATCTATACTAACCTCCACCAGGTTGCAAATTAAATGTATTTTTTTTCTGCATCTAGCTCTGAAAAAATATTTCGGCTTGTAGCAGTGTGTGGGACTTGTTCTATTAGTCCATCAATACTAACCTCCACCGGGTTGCAAATTCAAAATAATTTTTATCTGCATCTAGCTCTGAAAAAATATTTCGGCTTGTAGCAGTGTGTGGGACTTGTTCTATTAGTCCATCTATACTAACCTCCACCATGTTGCAAATTCAAAATAATGTTTATCTGCATCTAGCTCTGAAAAAATATTTCGGCTTGTAGCAATGTGTGGGACTTGTTCTATTAGTCCATCTCTACTAACCTCCAAGAGGTTGCAAATTCAAAATAATTTTTATGTGCATCTAGCTCTGAAAAAATATTTGAGCTTGTAGCAGTGTGTGGGACTTGTTCTATTAGTCCATCTATACTAACCTCCATCAGGTTGCAAATTCAATATAATTTTTTTCCGCATCTAGCTCTGAAAAAATATTTGAGCTTGTAGCAGTGTGTGGGACTTGTTCTATTAGTCCATCTATACTAACCTCCACCAGGTTGCAAATTCAAAATAATTTTTATCTGCATCTAGCTCTGAAAAAATATTTTGGCTTGTAGCAGTATGTGGCACTTGTTCTATTAGTTAATCTATACTAACCTCCACCAGGTTGCAAATTCAATATAATTTTTTTCTGCATCTAGCTCTGAAAAAATATTTCGGCTTGTAGCAGTGTGTGGGACTTGTTCTATTAGTCCATCTATACTAACCTCCACCAGGTTGCAAATTCAAAATAATTTTTATCTGCATCTAGGTCTGAAAAAATATTTCGGCTTGTAGCAGTGTGTGGGACTTGTTCTATTAGTCCTTGTATACTAACCTCCACCAGGTTGCAAATTCAAAATAATTTTTATTTGCATCACGCTCTGAAAAATATTTCGGCTTGTAGAAGTGTGTGGGACTTGTTCTATTAGTCCATCTATACTATCCTCAACCAGGTTGCAAATTCAATATAATTTTTTTCTGCATCTAGCTCTGAAAAAATATTATGGCTTGTAGCAATGTGTAGGACTTGTTCTATTAGTCCATCTATACTAACCTCCACCAGTTTGCAAATTCAAAATATTTTTTTCTGCATCTAGCTCTGAAAAAATATTACGGCTTGTAGCTGTGTGTGGGACTTGTTCTATTAGTCCATCTATACTAGCCTCCACCAGGTTGCAAATTCAAATTAATTTTTATCTGCATCTAGCTCTGAAAAAATATTTCGGCTTGTAGCAGTATGTGTTACTTGTTTTATTAGTCCATCTATACTAACCTCCACCAGGTTGCAAATTCAAAAAATTTTTATCTGCATCTAGCTCTGAAAAAATATTTCGGCTTGTAGCACTTTGTGGGACTTGTTCTATTAGTCCATCTATACTAACCTCCACCAGGTTGCAAATTCAAAATAATTTTTATCTGCATTTGCTCAGAAAAAATATTTGGACTTGGGCTTGTAGCAGTGTGTGGGACTTGTTCTATTAGTCCATCTATACTAACCTCCACAAGGTTGCAAATTCAAAATAATTTTTATGTGCATCTAGCTCTGAAAAAATATTTAGGCTTGTAGCAGTGTGTGGGACTTGTTCTATTCGTCCGTATATACTAACCTCCACCGGGTTGCAAATTCAAAATAATTTTTATCTGAATCTAGCTCTGAAAAAATATTTCGGCTTGTAGCAGAGTGTGGGACTTGTTCTATTAGTCCATCTATACTAACCTCCACCAGGTTGCAAATTCATTATAATTTTTTTCTGCATCTAGCTCTGAAAATATATTTCAGCTTGTAGCAGTGTGTGGGACTTGTTCTATTAGTCCATCTATACTAACCTCCAAGAGGTTGCAAATTCAAAATAATTTTTATGTGCATCTAGCTCTGAAAAAATACTTAGGCTTGTTGCAGTGTGTGGGACTTGTTCTGCTAGTCCATCTATACTAACCTCCACCAGGTTGCAAATTCAATATAATTTTTTTCTGCATCTAGCTCTGAAAAAATATTTCAACTTGTAGAAGTGTGTGGGACTTGTTCTATTAGTCCATCTATACTAACCTCCACCAGGTTGCAAATTCAATATAATTTTTTTCTGCATCTAGCTCTGAAAATATATTTCGGCTTGTAGCAGTGTGTGGGACTTGTTCTATTAGTCCATCTATACAAAACCTCCACCAGGCTGGAAATTCTAAATAATTGTTATCTGCATCTAGCTCTGAAAAAATATTTCGGCTTTTAGCAGTGTGTGGGACTTGTTCTATTAGTCCATCTATACTAACCTCCACCAGGATGGAAATTCAAAATAATTTTTATCTGCATCTAGCTCTGAAAAAGTATTTCGGCTTTTAGCAGTTTGTGGGACTTGTTCTATTAGTACATCTATACTAACCTCCACAAAGTTGCAAATTCAAAATAATTTTTTTCTGCATCTAGCTCTGAAAAAATATTTCGGCTTGTAGCAGTGTGTGAGACTTGTTCTATTAGTCCATCTATACTAACCTCCACCAGGTTGCAAATTCAATTAAATTTTTTTCTGCATCTATCTCTAAAAAAATATTTCGGCTGTAGCAGTGTGTGGGACTTGTTATATTAGTCCATCTATACTAACCTCCACCAGGTTGCAAATTCAATACAATTTTTTTCTGCATCTAGCTCTGAAAAAATATTTCGGCTTGTAGCAGTGTGTGGGACTTGTTCTATTAGTCCATCTATACTAACCTCCACCAGTTTGCAAATTCTAAATAATTTTTATCAGCATCTAGCTCTGAAAAAATATTTTGGCTTGTAGCAATGTGTGGGACTTGTTCTATTAGTCCATCTATACTAACCTCCAAGAGGTTGCAAAATCAAAATAATTTTTATGTGCATCTAGCTCTGAAAAAATATTTGAGCTTGTAGCAGTGTGTGGGACTTGTTCTATTAGTCCATCTATACTAACCTCCACCAGGTTGCAAATTCAAAATAATTTTTATCTGCATCTAGCTCTGAAAAAATATTTCGGCTTGTAGCAGTATGTGGCACTTGTTCTATTAGTCAATCTATAGTAACCTCCACCAGGTTGCAAATTCAATATAATTTTTTTCTGCATCTAGCTCTGAAAAAATATTTCGGCTTGTAGCAGTGTGTGGGACTTGTTCTATTAGTCCATCTATACTAACCTCCACCAGGTTGCAAATTCAAAATAATTTTTATCTCCATCTAGGTCTGAAAAAATATTTCGGCTTGTAGCAGTGTGTGGGACTTGTTCTATTAGTCCATCCATACTAACCTCCACCAGGTTGGAAGTTCAAAATAATTTTAATCTGCATCTAGCTCTGAAAAAATATTTCGGCTTGTAGCAGTTTGTGGGACTTGTTCTATTAGTCCATCTATACTAATCTCCACCGGATTGCAAATTCAAAATAATTTTTATCTGCCTCTAGCTCTGATAAAATATTTTTGCTTGTAGCAGTGTGTGGGACTTGTTCTATTAGTCCATCTATACTAACCTCCACCAGGTTGCAAATTAAATATAATTTTTTTCTGCATCTAGCTCTGAAAAAATATTTGAGCTTGTAGCAGTGTGTGGGACTTGTTCTACTAATCCATCTATACTAACCTCCACCAGGTTGCAAATTCAAAATAATTTTTATCTGCATCTAGCTCTGAAAAAATATTTCGGCTTGTAGCAGTATGTGGTACTTGTTCTCTTAGTCAATCTATACTAACCTCCACCAGGTTGCAAATTCAATATAATTTTTTTCTGCATCTAGCTCTGAAAAAATATTTCGGCTTGTAGCAGTGTGTGGGACTTGTTATATTAGTCCATCTATACTAACCCCACCAGGTTGCAAATTCAAAATAATTTTTATCTGCATCTAGGTCTGAAAATATATTTCGGCTCGTAGCAGTGTGTGGGACTTGTTCTATTAGTCCATGTATACTAACCTCCACCAGGTTGCAAATTCAAAATAATTTTTATTTGCATCACGCTCTGAAAAAATGTTTTGGCTTGTAGCAGTGTGTGGGACTTGTTCTATTAGTGCATCTATACTAACCTCCAACAGGTTGCAAGTTCAAAATAATTTTCATCCGCATCTAGCTCTGAAAAAATATTATAGCTTTTAGCAGTGTGTGGGACTTGTTCTATTATTCCATCTATACTAACCTCAACCAGGTTGCAAATTCAAAATAATTTTTTTCTGCATCTAGCTCTGAAAAAATATTTCGGCTTGTAGCTGTGTGTGGGACTTGTTCTATTAGTCCATCTATACTAACCTCCACCAGGTTGCAAATTCAAATTAATTTTTATCTGCATCTAGCTCTGAAAAAATATTTCGGCTTGTAGCAGTATGTGGGACTTGTTTTATTAGTCCATCTATACTAACCTCCACCAGGTTGCAAATTCAAAATAATTTTTATCTGCATCTCGCTCTGAAAAAATATTTCGGCTTGTAGCACTGTGTGGGATTTGTTCTATTAGTCCATCTATACTAACCTCCACCAGGTTGCAAATTCAAAATAATTTTTATCTGCATTTGCTCAGAAAAAATATTTGGGCTTGGGCTTGTAGCAGTGTGTGGGAATTGTTCTATTAGTCCATCTATACTAACCCCCAGCAGGTTGCAAATTCAAAATAATTTTTATGTGCATCTAGCTCTGAAAAAATATTTAGGCTTGTAGCAGTGTGTGGGACTTGTTCTATTCGTCCGTCTATACTAACCTCCACCGGGTTGCAAATTCAAAATAATTTTTATCTGAATCAAGCTCTGAAAAAATATTTCGGCTTGTAGCAGAGTGTGGGACTTGTTCTGCTAGTCCATCTATACTAACCTCCACCAGGTTGCAAATTCAATATAATTTTTTTCTGCATCTAGCTCTGAAAAAATATTTCAACTTGTAGAAGTGTGTGGGACTTGTTCTATTAGTCCATCTATACTAACCTCCACCAGGTTGCAAATTCAATATAATTTTTTTCTGCATCTAGCTCTGAAAATATATTTTGGCTTCTAGCAGTGTGTGGGACTTGTTCTATTAGTCCATCTATACAAAACCTCCACCAGGTTGGAAATTCTAAATAATTGTTATCTGCATCTAGCTCTGAAAAAATATTTCGGCTTTTAGCAGTGTGTGGGACTTGTTCTATTAGTCCATCTATACTAACCTCCACCAGGTTGGAAATTCAAAATAATTTTTATCTGCATCTAGCTCTGAAAAAGTATTTCGGCTTTTAGCAGTTTGTGGGACTTGTTCTATTAGTACATCTATACTAACCTCCACCAAGTTGCAAATTCAAAATAATTTTTTTCTGCATCTAGCTCTGAAAAAATATTTCGGCTTGTAGCAGTGTGTGGGACTTGTTCTATTAGTCCATCTATACTAACCTCCACCAGGTTGCAAATTCAATTAAATTTTTTTCTGCATCTATCTCTAAAAAAATATTTCGGCTGTAGCAGTGTGTGGGACTTGTTCTATTAGTCCATCTATACTAACCTCCACCAGTTTACAAATTCTAAATAATTTTTATCAGCATCTAGCTCTGAAAAAATATTTCGGCTTGTAGCAATGTGTGGGACTTGTTCTATTAGTCCATCTATGCTAACCTCCAAGAGGTTGCAAATTCAAAATAATTTTTATGTGCATCTAGCTCTGAAAAAATATTTGAGCTTGCAGCAGTGTGTGGAATTTGTTCTATTAGTCCATCTATACTAACCTCCACCAGGTTGCAAATTCAAAATAATTTTTATCTGCATCTAGCTCTGAAAAAATATTTCGGCTTGTAGCAGTATGTGGCACTTGTTCTATTAGTCAATCTATAGTAACCTCCATCAGGTTGCAAATTCAATATAATTTTTTTCTGCATCTAGCTCTGAAAAAATATTTCGGCTTGTAGCAGTGTGTGGGACTTGTTCTATTAGTACTTCTATACTAACCTCCACCAGGTTGCAAATTCAAAATAATTTTTATCTGCATCTAGCTCTGAAAAAATATTTCGGCTTGTAGCAGTGTGTGGGACTTGTTCTATTAGTCCATGTATACTAACCTCCACCAGGTTGCAAATTCAAAATAATTTTTATTTGCATCACGCTCTGAAAAAATATTTCGGCTTGTAGCAGTGTGTGGGACTTGTTCTATTATTCCATCTATACCAACCTCATCCAGGTTGCAAATTCAATATAATTTTTTTCTGCATCTAGCTCTGAAAAAATACTATGGCTTGTAGCAGTGTGTGGGACTTGTTCTATTAGTCCATCTTTACTAACCTCCACCAGTTTGCAAATTCAAAATAATTTTTATCTGCATCTAGCTCTGAAAAAATGTTTCGGCTTGTAGCAGTGTGTGGGACTTGTTCTATTAATCCATTTATGCTAACCTCCACCAGGTTGCAAATTCAATATAATTTTTTTCTTCATCTAGCTCTGAAAAAATATATCGGCTTGTAGCAGTGTGTAGGACTTGTTCTATTAGTCCATCTATACTAACCTCCACCAGGCTGCAAATTCAAAATATTTTTTTTCTGCATCTAGCTCTGAAAAAATATTTCGGCTTGTAGCTGTGTGTGGGACTTGTTCTATTAGTCCATCTATACTAACCTCCACCAGGTTGCAGATTCAAATTAATTTTTATCTGCATCTAGCTCTGAAAAAATATTTCGGCTTGTAGCAGTATGTGGGACTTGTTCTATTAGTCCATCTATACTAACCTCCACCAGGTTGCAAATTCAAAATAATTTTTATCTGCATTTGCTCAGAAAAAATATTTGGGCTTGGGCTTGTAGCAGTGTGTGGGACTTGTTCTATTAGTCCATCTATACTAACCTCCACCAGGTTGCAAATTCAAAATAATTTTTATGCACATCTAGCTCTGAAAAAATATTTAGGCTTGTAGCAGTGTGTGGGACTTGTTCTATTCGTCCGTCTATACTAACCTCCACCGGGTTGCAAATTCAAAATAATTTTTATCTGCATCTAGCTCTGAAAAAATATTTCGGCTTGTAGCAGAGTGTGGGACTTGTTCTATTAGTCCATCTATACTAACTTCCACCAGGTTGCAAATTCATTATAAGTTTTTTCTGCATCTAGCTCTGAAAATATATTTCAGCTTGTAGCAGTGTGTGGGACTTGTTCTATTAGTCCATCTATACTAACCTCCAAGAGGTTGCAAATTCAAAATAATTTTTATGTGCATGTAGCTCTGAAAAAATACTTAGGCTTGTTGCAGTGTGTGGGACTTGTTCTGCTAGTCCATCTATACCAACCTCCACCAGGTTGCAAATTCAATATAATTTTTTTCTGCATCTAGCTCTGAAAAAATATTTCAACTTGTAGAAGTGTGTGGGACTTGTTCTATTAGTCCATCTATACTAACCTCCACCAGGTTGCAAATTCAATATAATTTTTTTCTGCATCTAGCTCTGAAAATATATTTCGGCTTGTAGCAGTGTGTGGGACTTGTTCTATTAGTCCATCTATACAAAACCTCCACCAGGCTGGAAATTCTAAATAATTGTTATCTGCATCTAGCTCTGAAAAAATATTTCGGCTTTTAGCAGTGTGTGGGACTTGTTCTGTTAGTCCATCTATACTAACCTCCACCAGGTTGGAAATTCAAAATAATTTTTATCTGCATCTAGCTTTGAAAAAGTATTTCGGCTTTTAGTAGTTTATGGGACTTGTTCTATTAGTACATCTATACTAACCTCCACCAAGTTGCAAATTCAATATAATTTTTTTCTGCATCTAGCTCTGAAAAAATATTTCGGCTTGTAGCAGTGTGTGAGACTTGTTCTATTAGTCCATCTATACCAACCTCCACAAGGTTGCAAATTCAAGATAATTTTTATCTGCATCTAGCTCTTAAAAAATATTTCGGCTTGAAGCAGTGTGTGGGACTTGTTCTATTAGTCCATCTATACTAACCTCCACCAGGTTGCAAATTCAAAATAATTTTTATCTGCATCTAGCTCTGAAAAAATATTTCGGCTTGTAGCAGTGTGTGGGACTTGTTCTATTAGTCCATCTATACTAACCTCCACCAGGTTGCAAATTCAATTAAATTTTTTTCTGCATCTATCTCTAAAAAAATATTTCGGCTGTAGCAGTGTGTGGGACTTGTTCTATTAGTCCATCTATACTAACCTCTACCAGGTTGCAAATTCAAAATAATTTTTATCTGCATCTAGCTCTGAAAAAATATTTTGGCTTTTAGCAGTGTGTGGGACTTGTTCTATTAGTCCATCTATACTAACCTCCACCAGGTTGCAAATTCAAAATAATTTTTATTTGCATCTAGAACTGAAAAAATATTTCGGCTTGTAGCAGTGTGTGGGACTTGTTCTATTAGTCCATCTACACTAACCTCCACCAGGTTGCAAATTCAAAATAATTTTCATCCGAATCTAGGTCTGAAAAAATATTTTGGCTTGTAGCAGTGTGTGGGACTTGATCTTTTAGTCCATCTATACTAACCTCCACCAGGTTGCAAATTCAATATACATTTTTTCTGCATCTAGCTCTGAAAAAATATTTCGGCTTGTAGCAGTGTGTGGGAATTGTTCTATTAGTCCATCTATACTAACCTCCACCAGGTTGCAAATTCAAAATAATTTTTATCTGCATCTAGCTCTGAAAAAATGTTTCGGCTTGTAGCAGTGTGTGGGACTTGTTCTATTAATCCATCTATGCTAACCTCCACCAGGTTGCAAATTCAATATAATTTTTTTCTTCATCTAGCTCTGAAAAAATATTTCGGCTTGTAGCAGTGTGTGGGACTTGTTCTATTAGTCCATCTATACTAACCTCCACCAGGCTGCAAATTCAAAATATTTTTTTTCTCCATCTTGCTCTGAAAAAATATTTCGGCTTGTAGCTGTGTGTGGGACTTGTTCTATTAGTCCATCTATACTAACCTCCACCAGGTTGCAGATTCAAATTAATTTTTATCTGCATCTAGCTCTGAAAATATATTTCGGCTTGTAGCAGTGTGTGGGACTTGTTCTATTAGTCCATCTATACAAAACCTCCACCAGGCTGGAAATTCTAAATAATTGCTATCTGCATCTAGCTCTGAAAAAATATTTCGGCTTTTAGCAGTGTGTGGGACTTGTTCTATTAGTCCATCTATACTAACCTCCACCAGGTTGCAAATTCATTATAATTTTTTTCTGCATCTAGCTCTAAAAAATATTTTTTGGCTTGTAGCAGTGTGTGGGACTTGTTCTATTAGTCCATCTATACTAACCTCCACCAGGTTGCAAATTCAAAATAATTTTTATCTGCATCTAGCTCTGAAAAAATATTTTGGCTTGTAGCAGTATGTGGGACTTGTTCTATTAGTCCATCTATACTAACCTCCACCAGGTTGCAAATTCAATATAATTTTTTTCTGCATCTAGCTCTGAAAATATATTTTGGCTTCTAGCAGTGTGTGGGACTTGTTCTATTAGTCCATCTATACAAAACCTCCACCAGGCTGGAAATTCTAAATAATTGTTAACTGCATCTAGCTCTGAAGAAATATTTCGGCTTTTAGCAGTGTGTGGGACTTGTTCTATTAGTCCATCTATACTAACCTCCACCAGGTTGGAAATTCAAAATAATTTTTATCTGCATCTAGCTCTGAAAAAGTATTTCGGCTATTAGCAGTTTGTGGGACTTGTTCTATTAGTACATCTATACTAACCTCCACCAAGTTGCAAATTCAAAATAATTTTTTTCTGCATCTAGCTCTGAAAAAATATTTCGGCTTGTAGCAGTGTGTGGGACTTGTTCTATTAGTCCATCTATACTAACCTCCGCCAGGTTGCAAATTCAATTAAATTTTTTTCTCCATCTATCTCTAAAAAAATATTTCGGCTGTAGCAGTGTGTGGGACTTGTTCTATTAGTCCAGCTATACTAACCTCCACCAGTTTACAAATTCTAAATAATTTTTATGTGCATCTAGCTCTGAAAAAATATTTGAGCTTGCAGCAGTGTGTGGGATTTGTTCTATTAGTCCATCTATACTAACCTCCACCAGGTTGCAAATTCAAAATAATTTTTATCTGCATCTAGCTCTGAAAAAATATTTCGGCTTGTAGCAGTATGTTGCACTTGTTCTATTAGTCAATCTATAGTAACCTCCACCAGGTTGCAAATTCAATATCATTTTTTTCTGCATCTAGCTCTGAAAAAATATTTCGGCTTGTAGCAGTGTGTGGGACTTGTTCTATTAGTACATCTATACTAACCTCCACCAGGTTGCAAATTCAAAATAATTTTTATCTGCATCTAGCTCTGAAAAAATATTTCGGCTTGTAGCAGTGTGTGGGACTTGTTCTATTAGTCCATCTATACTAACCTCCACCAGGTTGCAAATTCAAAATAATTTTCATAGGCATCTAGCTCTGAAAAAATATTTTAGCTTGTAGCAGTGTGTGGGACTTGTTCTATTATTCCATCTATACTAACCTCATCCAGGTTGCAAATTCAATATAATTTTTTTCTGCATCTAGCTCTGAAAAAATACTATGGCTTGTAGCAGTGTGTGGGACTTGTTCTATTAGTCCATCTATACTAACCTCCACCAGTTTGCAAATTCAAAATAATTTTTATCTGCATCTAGCTCTGAAAAAATGTTTCGACTTGTAGCAGTGTGTGGGACTTGTTCTATTAATCCATCTATGCTAACCTTCACCAGGTTGCAAATTCAATATAATTTTTTTCTTCATCTAGCTCTGAAAAAATATATCGACTTGTAGCAGTGTGTAGGACTTGTTCTATTAGTCCATCTATACTAACCTCCACCAGGCTGCAAATTCAAAATATTTTTTTTCTGCATCTAGCTCTGAAAAAATATTTCGGCTTGTAGCTGTGTGTGGGACTTGTTCTATTAGTCCATCTATACTAACCTCCACCAGGTTGCAGATTCAAATTAATTTTTATCTGCATCTAGCTCTGAAAAAATATTTCGGCTTGTAGCAGTATGTGGGACTTGTTCTATTAGTCCATCTATACTAACCTCCACCAGGTTGCAAATTCAAAATAATTTTTATCTGCATTTGCTCAGAAAAAATATTTGGGCTTGGGCTTGTAGCAGTGTGTGGGACTAGTTCTATTAGTCCATCTATACTAACCTCCACCAGGTTGCAAATTCAAAATAATTTTTTTGCGCATCTAGCTCTGAAAAAATATTTAGGCTTGTAGCAGTGTGTGGGACTTGTTCTATTCGTCCGTCTATACTAACCTCCACCGGGTTGCAAATTCAAAATAATTTTTATCTGCATCTAGCTCTGAAAAAATATTTCGGCTTGTAGCAGAGTGTGGGACTTGTTCTATTAGTCCATCTATACTAACCTCCACCAGGTTGCAAATTCATTATAAGTTTTTTCTGCATCTAGCTCTGAAAATATATTTCAGCTTGCAGCAGTGTGTGGGACTTGTTCTATTAGTCCATCTATACTAACCTCCAAGAGGTTGCAAATTCAAAATAATTTTTATGTGCATCTAGCTCTGAAAAAATACTTAGGCTTGTTGCAGTGTGTGGGACTTGTTCTGCTAGTCCATCTATACTAACCTCCACCAGGTTGAAAATTCAATATAATTTTTTTCTGCATCTAGCTCTGAAAAAATATTTCAACTTGTAGAAGTGTGTGGGACTTGTTCTATTAGTCCATCTATACTAACCTCCACCAGGTTGCAAATTCAATATAATTTTTTTCTGCATCTAGCTCTGAAAAAATATTTCGGCTTGTAGCAGTGTGTGGGACTTGTTCTATTAGTACATCTATACTAACCTCCACCAGGTTGCAAATTCAAAATAATTTTTATCTGCATCTAGCTCTGAAAAAATATTTCGGCTTGTAGCAGTGTGTGGGACTTGTTCTATTAGTCCATGTATACTAACCTCCACCAGGTTGCAAATTCAAAATAATTTTTTTTTGCATCATGCTCTGAAAAAATATTTCGGCTTGTAGCAGTGTGTGGGACTTGTTCTATTAGTCCATCTATACTAGCCTCCACCAGTTTGCAAATTCAAAATAATTTTTTTCTGCATCTAGCTCTGAAAAAATGTTTCGGCTTGTAGCAGTGTGTGGGACTTGTTCTATTAATCCATCTATGCTAACCTCCACCAGGTTGCAAATTCAATATAATTTTTTTCTTCATCTAGCTCTGAAAAAATATATCGGCTTGTAGCAGTGTGTAGGACTTGTTCTATTAGTCCATCTATACTAACCTCCACCAGGCTGCAAATTCAAAATATTTTTTTTCTGCATCTAGCTCTGAAAAAATATTTCGGCTTGTAGCTGTGTGTGGGACTTGTTCTATTAGTCCATCTATACTAACCTCCACCAGGTTGCAGCTTCAAATTAATTTTTATCTGCATCTAGCTCTGAAAAAATATTTTGGCTTGTAGCAGTATGTGGGACTTGTTCTATTAGTCCATCTATACTAACCTCCACCAGGTTGCAAATTCAAAATAATTTTTATCTGCATTTGCTCAGAAAAAATATTTGGGCTTGGGCTTGTAGCAGTGTGTGGGACTTGTTCTATTAGTCCATCTATACTAACCTCCACCAGGTTGCAAATTCAAAATAATTTTTATGCGCATCTAGCTCTGAAAAAATATTTAGGCTTGTAGCAGTGTGTGGGACTTGTTCTATTCGTCCGTCTATACTAACCTCCACCGGGTTGCAAATTCAAAATAATTTTTACCTGCATCTAGCTCTGAAAAAATATTTCGGCTTGTAGCAGAGTGTGGGACTTGTTCTGCTAGTCCATCTATACTAACCTCCACCAGGTTGCAAATTCAATATAATTTTTTTCTGCATCTAGCTCTGAAAAAATATTTCAACTTGTAGAAGTGTGTGGGACTTGTTCTATTAGTCCATCTATACTAACCTCCACCAGGTTGCAAATTCAATATAATTTTTTTCTGCATCTAGCTCTGAAAATATATTTCGGCTTGTAGCAGTGTGTGGGACTTGTTCTATTAGTCCATCTATACAAAACCTCCACCAGGCTGGAAATTCTAAATAATTGTTATCTGCATCTAGCTCTGAAAAAATATTTCGGCTTTTAGCAGTGTGTGGGACTTGTTCTGTTAGTCCATCTATACTAACCTCCACCAAGTTGGAAATTCAAAATAATTTTTATCTGCATCTAGCTCTGAAAAAGTATTTCAGCTTTTAGCAGTTTATGGGACTTGTTCTATTAGTACATCTATACTAACCTCCACCAAGTTGCAAATTCAATATAATTTTTTTCTGCATCTGGCTCTGAAAAAATATTTCGGCTTGCAGCAGTGTGTGAGACTTGTTCTATTAGTCCATCTATACCAACCTCCACAAGGTTGCAAATTCAAAATAATTTTTATCTGCATCTAGCTCTTAAAAAATATTTCGGCTTGAAGCAGTGTGTGGGACTTGTTCTATTAGTCCATCTATACTAACCTCCACCAGGTTGCAAATTCAAAATAATTTTTATCTGCATCTAGCTCTGAAAAAATATTTTGGCTTTTAGCAGTGTGTGGGACTTGTTCTATTAGTCCATCTATACTAACCTCCACCAGGTTGCAAATTCAAAATAATTTTTATTTGCATCTAGAACTGAAAAAATATTTCGGCTTGTAGCAATGTGTGGGACTTGTTCTATTAGTCCATCTATACTAACCTCCACCAGGTTGCAAATTCAAAATAATTTTCATCCGAATCTAGGTCTGAAAAAATATTTTGGCTTGTAGCAGTGTGTGGGACTTTATCTTTTAGTCCATCTATACTAACCTCCACCAGGTTGCAAATTCAATATACATTTTTTCTGCATCTAGCTCTGAAAAAATATTTCGGCTTGTAGCAGTGTGTGGGAATTGTTCTATTAGTCCATCTATACTAACCTCCACCAGGTTGCAAATTCAAAATAATTTTTATCTCCATCTAGCTCTGAAAAAATATTTCGGCTTGAAGCAGTGTGTGGGACTTGTTCTATTAGTCCATCTATACCAACCTCCACCAGGTTTCAAATTCAAAATAATTTTTATCTGCATCTAGCTCTGAAAAAATATTTCGGCTTGTAGCAGTGTGTGGGACTTGTTCTATTAGTCCATTTATACTAACCTCCACCAGGTTGCAAATTCAAAATAATTTTTATCTCCATCTTGCTCTGAAAAAATATTTCGTCATGTAGCAGTGTGTGGGACTTGTTCTATTCGTCCATCTATACTAACCTCCACCAGGTTGCAAATTCAAAATAATTTTTATCTCCATTTAGCTCTGAAAAATTATTTTGGCTTGTAGCAGTATGTGGTACTTGTCCTATTAGTCCATCTATACTAACCTCCACCAGGTTGCAAATTCAAAATAATTTTTATCTGCATCTAGCTCTGAAAAAATATTTCAGCTTGTAGCTGAGTGTGGGACTTGTTCTATTAGTCCATCTATACTAACCTCCACCAGGTTGCAAATTCATTATAATTTTTTTCTGCATCTAGCTCTAAAAAATATTTTTTGGCTTGTAACAGTGTGTGGGACTTGTTCTATTAGTCCATCTATACTAACCTCCACCAGGTTGCAAATTCAAAATAATTTTTATCTGCATCTAGCTCTGAAAAAATATATCGGCTTGTAGCAGTGTGTAGGACTTGTTCTATTAGTCCATCTATACTAACCTCCACCATTTTGCAAATTCAAAATAATTTTTATCCGAATCTAGCTCTGAAAAAATATTTTGGCTTGTAACAGTGTGTGGGACTTGTTCTTTTAGTCCATCTATACTAACCTCCACCAGGTTGCAAATTCAATATAATTTTTTTCTGCATCTAGCTCTGAAAAAATATTTCGGTTGGAGCAGTGTGTGGGAATTGTTCTATTAGTCCATCTATACTAACCTCCACCAGGGTGCAATTTCAAAATAATTTTTATCTCCATCTAGCTCTGAAAAAATATTTCAGCTTGTAGCAGTGTGTGGGACTTGTTCTATTAGTCCATCTATACTAACCTCCACCAGGTTGCAAACTCAAAATAATATTTTTCTGCATTTTGCTCTGAAAAATTATTTCGGCTTGTAGCAGTGTGTGAGACTTGTTCTATTAGTCCATCTATACTAACCTCCACCAGGTTGCAAATTCAAAATAATTTTTATCTACATCTAGCTCTGAAAAAATATTTCGGCTTGTAGCACTGTGTGGGACTTGTTCTATTAGTCCATCTATACTAACTTCCACCAGGTTGAAAATTCAAAATAATTTTTACCTGCATCTAGCTCAGAAAAGATATTTGGGCTTGGGCTTGTAGCAGTGTGTGGGACTTGTTCTATTAGTCCATCTATACTAACCTCCACCAGGTTGCAAATTCAAAATAATTTTCATCCGCATCTAGCTCTGAAAAAATATTTTAGCTTTTAGCAGTGTGTGGTACTTGTTCTATTATTCCATCTATACTAACCTCAACCAGGTTGAAAATTCAATATAATTTTTTTCTGCATCTAGCTCTGAAAAAATATTATGGCTTGTAGCAGTGTGTGTGACTTGTTCTATTAGTCCATCTATACTTACCTCCACCAGGTTGCAAATTCAATATAATTTTTTTCTGCATCTAACTCTGAAAAAATATTTCACCTTGTAGCAGTGTGTGGGACTTGTTCTATTAGTCCATCTATACTAACCTCCACCAGGTTGCAAATTCAAAATAATTTTTATCTGCCTCTAGCCCTGATAAAATATTTCGGCTTGTAGCAGTGTGTGGGACTTGTTCTATTAGTCCATCTATACTAACCTCCACCAGGTTGCAAATTCAATATAATTTTTTTCTGCATCTAGCTCTGAAAAAATATTTCGGCTTGTAGCAGTGTGTGGGACTTGTTCTATTAGTCCATCTATACTAACCTCAAACAGGTTGCAAATTCAAAATAATTTTTATCTGCATCTAGCTCTGAAAAAATATTTCGGCTTGTAGCAGTGTGTGGGACTTGTTCTATTAGTCCATCTATACTAACCTCCACCATGTTGCAAATTCAAAATAATTTTTATCTGCATCTAGCTCTGAAAAAATATTTCGGCTTGTAGCAATGTGTGGGACTTGTTCTATTAGTCCATCTATACTAACCTCCATCAGGTTGCAAATTCAATATAATTTTTTTCTGCATCTAGCTCTGAAAAAATATTTGAGCTTGTAGCAGTGTGTGGGACTTGTTCTATTAGTCCATCTATACTAACCTCCACCAGGTTGCAAATTCAAAATAATTTCTATATGCATCTAGCTCTGAAAAAATATTTCGGCTTGTAGCAGTATGTGGCACTTGTTCTATTAGTCAATCTATACTAACCTCCACCAGGTTGCAAATTCAATATAATTTTTTTCTGCATCTAGCTCTGAAAAAATATTTCGGCTTGTAGCAGTGTGTGGGACATGTTCTATTAGTCCATCTATACTAACCTCCACCAGGTTGCAAATTCAAAATAATTTTTATCTACATCTAGGTCTAAAAAAATATTTCGGCTTGTAGCAGTGTGTGGGACTTGTTCTATTAGTCCATGTATACTAACCTCCACCAGGTTGCAAATTCAAAATAATTTTTAGTTGCATCACGCTCTGAAAAAATATTTCGGCTTGTAGCAGTGTGTGGGACTTGTTCTATTAGTCCATCTATACTAACCTCCACCAGGTTGCAAATTCAAAATAATTTTCATCCGCATCTAGCTCTGAAAAATTATTTTAGCTTGTAGCAGAGTGTGGTACTTGTTCTATTATTCCATCTATACTAACCTCAACCAGGTTGCAAATTCAATATAAGTTTTTTCTGCATCTATCTCTGAAAAAATATTATGGCTTATAGCAGTGTGTGGGACTTGTTCTATTAGTCCATCTATACTAACCTCCACCAGTTTGCAAATTCAAAATAATTTTTATCTGCATCTAGCTCTGAAAAAATATTTCGGCTTGTAGCAGTGTGTGGGACTTGTTCTATTAGTCCATCAATGCTAACCTCTACCAGGTTGCAAATTCAATATAATTTTTTTCTTCATCTAGCTCTGAAAAAATATTTCGGCTTGTAGCAGTGTGTGGGACTTGTTCTATTAGTCCATCTATACTAACCTCCACCATGTTGCAAATTCAAAATAATTTTTATCTGCATCTAGCTCTGAAAAAATATTTCGGCTTGTAGCAATGTGTGGGACTTGTTCTATTAGTCCATCTATACTAACCTCCATCTGGTTGCAAATTCAATATAATTTTTGTCTGCATCTAGCTCTGAAAAAAATTTGAGCTTGTAGCAGTGTGTGGGACTTGTTCTATTAGTCCATCTATACTAACCTCCACCAGGTTGCAAATTCAAAATAATTTTTATCTGCCTCTAGCTCTGATAAAATATTTCAGTTTGTAGCAGTGTGTGGGACTTGTTCTATTAGTCCATCTATACTAACCTCCACCAGGTTGCAAATTCAATATAATTTTTTTCTGCATCTAGCTCTGAATATATATTTCGGCTTGTAGCAGTGTGTGGGACTTGTTCTATTAGTCCATCTATACTAACCTTAAACAGGTTGCAAATTCAAAATAATTTTTATCTGCATCTAGCTCTGAAAAAATATTTCGGCTTGTAGCAGTGTGTGGGACTTGTTCTATTAGTCCATCTATACTAACCTCCACCAGGTTGCAAATTCAAAATAATTTTTATCTGCATCTAGGTCTAAAAAAATATTTCGGCTTGTAGCAGTGTGTGGGACTTGTTCTATTAGTCCATGTATACTAACCTCCACCAGGTTGCAAATTCAAAATAATTTTTATTTGCATCACGATCTGAAAAAATATTTCGGCTTGTAGCAGTGTGTGGGACTTGTTCTATTAGTCCATCTATACTAACCTCCACCAGGTTGCAAATTCAAAATAATTTTTATCTGCATCTAGCTCTGAAAAAATATTTTGGCTTTTAGCAGTGTGTGGGACTTGTTCTATTAGTCCATCTATACTAACCTCCACCAGGTTGCAAATTCAAAATAATTTTTATTTGCATCTAGAACTGAAAAAATATTTCGGCTTGTAGCAATGTGTGGGACTTGTTCTATTAGTCCATCTATACTAACCTCCACCAGGTTGCAAATTCAAAATAATTTTCATCCGAATCTAGGTCTGAAAAAATATTTTGGCTTGTAGCAGTGTGTGGGACTTTATCTTTTAGTCCATCTATACTAACCTCCACCAGGTTGCAAATTCAATATACATTTTTTCTGCATCTAGCTCTGAAAAAATATTTCGGCTTGTAGCAGTGTGTGGGAATTGTTCTATTAGTCCATCTATACTAACCTCCACCAGGTTGCAAATTCAAAATAATTTTTATCTCCATCTAGCTCTGAAAAAATATTTCGGCTTGAAGCAGTGTGTGGGACTTGTTCTATTAGTCCATCTATACTAACCTCCACCAGGTTTCAAATTCAAAATAATTTTTATCTGCATCTAGCTCTGAAAAAATATTTCGGCTTGTAGCAGTGTGTGGGACTTGTTCTATTAGTCCATTTATACTAACCTCCACCAGGTTGCAAATTCAAAATAATTTTTATCTCCATCTTGCTCTGAAAAAATATTTCGTCATGTAGCAGTGTGTGGGACTTGTTCTATTCGTCCATCTATACTAACCTCCACCAGGTTGCAAATTCAAAATAATTTTTATCTCCATTTAGCTCTGAAAAATTATTTTGGCTTGTAGCAGTATGTGGTACTTGTCCTATTAGTCCATCTATACTAACCTCCACCAGGTTGCAAATTCAAAATAATTTTTATCTGCATCTAGCTCTGAAAAAATATTTCAGCTTGTAGCTGAGTGTGGGACTTGTTCTATTAGTCCATCTATACTAACCTCCACCAGGTTGCAAATTCATTATAATTTTTTTCTGCATCTAGCTCTAAAAAATATTTTTTGGCTTGTAACAGTGTGTGGGACTTGTTCTATTAGTCCATCTATACTAACCTCCACCAGGTTGCAAATTCAAAATAATTTTTATCTGCATCTAGCTCTGAAAAAATATATCGGCTTGTAGCAGTGTGTAGGACTTGTTCTATTAGTCCATCTATACTAACCTCCACCATTTTGCAAATTCAAAATAATTTTTATCCGAATCTAGCTCTGAAAAAATATTTTGGCTTGTAACAGTGTGTGGGACTTGTTCTTTTAGTCCATCTATACTAACCTCCACCAGGTTGCAAATTCAATATAATTTTTTTCTGCATCTAGCTCTGAAAAAATATTTCGGTTGGAGCAGTGTGTGGGAATTGTTCTATTAGTCCATCTATACTAACCTCCACCAGGGTGCAATTTCAAAATAATTTTTATCTCCATCTAGCTCTGAAAAAATATTTCAGCTTGTAGCAGTGTGTGGGACTTGTTCTATTAGTCCATCTATACTAACCTCCACCAGGTTGCAAACTCAAAATAATATTTTTCTGCATTTTGCTCTGAAAAATTATTTCGGCTTGTAGCAGTGTGTGAGACTTGTTCTATTAGTCCATCTATACTAACCTCCACCAGGTTGCAAATTCAAAATAATTTTTATCTACATCTAGCTCTGAAAAAATATTTCGGCTTGTAGCACTGTGTGGGACTTGTTCTATTAGTCCATCTATACTAACTTCCACCAGGTTGAAAATTCAAAATAATTTTTACCTGCATCTAGCTCAGAAAAGATATTTGGGCTTGGGCTTGTAGCAGTGTGTGGGACTTGTTCTATTAGTCCATCTATACTAACCTCCACCAGGTTGCAAATTCAAAATAATTTTCATCCGCATCTAGCTCTGAAAAAATATTTTAGCTTTTAGCAGTGTGTGGTACTTGTTCTATTATTCCATCTATACTAACCTCAACCAGGTTGAAAATTCAATATAATTTTTTTCTGCATCTAGCTCTGAAAAAATATTATGGCTTGTAGCAGTGTGTGTGACTTGTTCTATTAGTCCATCTATACTTACCTCCACCAGGTTGCAAATTCAATATAATTTTTTTCTGCATCTAACTCTGAAAAAATATTTCACCTTGTAGCAGTGTGTGGGACTTGTTCTATTAGTCCATCTATACTAACCTCCACCAGGTTGCAAATTCAAAATAATTTTTATCTGCCTCTAGCTCTGATAAAATATTTCGGCTTGTAGCAGTGTGTGGGACTTGTTCTATTAGTCCATCTATACTAACCTCCACCAGGTTGCAAATTCAATATAATTTTTTTCTGCATCTAGCTCTGAAAAAATATTTCGGCTTGTAGCAGTGTGTGGGACTTGTTCTATTAGTCCATCTATACTAACCTCAAACAGGTTGCAAATTCAAAATAATTTTTATCTGCATCTAGCTCTGAAAAAATATTTCGGCTTGTAGCAGTGTGTGGGACTTGTTCTATTAGTCCATCTATACTAACCTCCACCATGTTGCAAATTCAAAATAATTTTTATCTGCATCTAGCTCTGAAAAAATATTTCGGCTTGTAGCAATGTGTGGGACTTGTTCTATTAGTCCATCTATACTAACCTCCATCAGGTTGCAAATTCAATATAATTTTTTTCTGCATCTAGCTCTGAAAAAATATTTGAGCTTGTAGCAGTGTGTGGGACTTGTTCTATTAGTCCATCTATACTAACCTCCACCAGGTTGCAAATTCAAAATAATTTCTATATGCATCTAGCTCTGAAAAAATATTTCGGCTTGTAGCAGTATGTGGCACTTGTTCTATTAGTCAATCTATACTAACCTCCACCAGGTTGCAAATTCAATATAATTTTTTTCTGCATCTAGCTCTGAAAAAATATTTCGGCTTGTAGCAGTGTGTGGGACATGTTCTATTAGTCCATCTATACTAACCTCCACCAGGTTGCAAATTCAAAATAATTTTTATCTACATCTAGGTCTAAAAAAATATTTCGGCTTGTAGCAGTGTGTGGGACTTGTTCTATTAGTCCATGTATACTAACCTCCACCAGGTTGCAAATTCAAAATAATTTTTAGTTGCATCACGCTCTGAAAAAATATTTCGGCTTGTAGCAGTGTGTGGGACTTGTTCTATTAGTCCATCTATACTAACCTCCACCAGGTTGCAAATTCAAAATAATTTTCATCCGCATCTAGCTCTGAAAAATTATTTTAGCTTGTAGCAGAGTGTGGTACTTGTTCTATTATTCCATCTATACTAACCTCAACCAGGTTGCAAATTCAATATAAGTTTTTTCTGCATCTATCTCTGAAAAAATATTATGGCTTATAGCAGTGTGTGGGACTTGTTCTATTAGTCCATCTATACTAACCTCCACCAGTTTGCAAATTCAAAATAATTTTTATCTGCATCTAGCTCTGAAAAAATATTTCGGCTTGTAGCAGTGTGTGGGACTTGTTCTATTAGTCCATCAATGCTAACCTCTACCAGGTTGCAAATTCAATATAATTTTTTTCTTCATCTAGCTCTGAAAAAATATTTCGGCTTGTAGCAGTGTGTGGGACTTGTTCTATTAGTCCATCTATACTAACCTCCACCATGTTGCAAATTCAAAATAATTTTTATCTGCATCTAGCTCTGAAAAAATATTTCGGCTTGTAGCAATGTGTGGGACTTGTTCTATTAGTCCATCTATACTAACCTCCATCTGGTTGCAAATTCAATATAATTTTTGTCTGCATCTAGCTCTGAAAAAAATTTGAGCTTGTAGCAGTGTGTGGGACTTGTTCTATTAGTCCATCTATACTAACCTCCACCAGGTTGCAAATTCAAAATAATTTTTATCTGCCTCTAGCTCTGATAAAATATTTCAGTTTGTAGCAGTGTGTGGGACTTGTTCTATTAGTCCATCTATACTAACCTCCACCAGGTTGCAAATTCAATATAATTTTTTTCTGCATCTAGCTCTGAATATATATTTCGGCTTGTAGCAGTGTGTGGGACTTGTTCTATTAGTCCATCTATACTAACCTTAAACAGGTTGCAAATTCAAAATAATTTTTATCTGCATCTAGCTCTGAAAAAATATTTCGGCTTGTAGCAGTGTGTGGGACTTGTTCTATTAGTCCATCTATACTAACCTCCACCAGGTTGCAAATTCAAAATAATTTTTATCTGCATCTAGGTCTAAAAAAATATTTCGGCTTGTAGCAGTGTGTGGGACTTGTTCTATTAGTCCATGTATACTAACCTCCACCAGGTTGCAAATTCAAAATAATTTTTATTTGCATCACGATCTGAAAAAATATTTCGGCTTGTAGCAGTGTGTGGGACTTGTTCTATTAGTCCATCTATACTAACCTCCACCAGGTTGCAAATTCAAAATAATTTTCATCCGCATCTAGCTCTGAAAAAATATTTTAGCTTGTAGCAGTGTGTGGTACTTGTTCTATTATTCCATCTATACTAACCTCAACCAGGTTGCAAATTCAATACAATTTTTTTCTGCATCTATCTCTGAAAAAATATTATGGCTTGTAGCAGTGTGTGGGACTTGTTCTATTAGTCCATCTATACTAACCTCCACCAGTTTGCAAATTCAAAATAATTTTTATCTGCATCTAGCTCTGAAAAAATATTTCGGCTTGTAGCAGTGTGTGGGACTTGTTCAATTAGTCCATCAATGCTAACTTCCACCAGGTTGCAAATTCAAAATAATTTTTATTTGCATCACGCTGTGAAAAAATATTTCGGCTTGTAGCAGTGTGTGGGATTTGTTCTATTAGTCCATCTATACTAACCTCCACCAGGTTGCAAATTCAAAATAATTTTCATCCGCATCTAGCTCTGAAAAAATATTTTAGCTTGTAGCAGTGTGTGGTACTTGTTCTATTATTCCATCTAAACTAACCTCAACCAGGTTGCAAATTCAATATAAGTTTTTTTTGCATCTATCTCTGAAAAAATATTATGGCTTGTAGCAGTGTGTGGGACTTGTTCTATTAGTCCATCTATACTAACCTCCACCAGTTTGCAAATTCAAAATAATTTTTATCTGCATCTAGCTCTGAAAAAATATTTCGGCTTGTAGCAGTGTGTGGGACTTGTTCTATTAGTCCATCAATGCTAACCTCTACCAGGTTGCAAATTCAATTTAATTTTTTTCTTCATCTAGCTCTGAAAAAATATTTCGGCTTGTAGCAATGTGTGGGACTTGTTCTTTTAGTCCATCTATACTAACCTCCATCTGGTTGCAAATTCAATATAATTTTTGTCTGCATCTAGCTCTGAAAAAAATTTGAGCTTGTAGCAGTGTGTGGGACTTGTTCTATTAGTCCATCTATACTAACCTCCACCAGGTTGCAAATTCAAAATAATTTTTATCTGCCTCTAGCTCTGATAAAATATTTCGGCTTGTAGCAGTGTGTGGGACTTGTTCTATTAGTCCATCTATACTAACCTCCACCAGGTTGCAAATTCAATATAATTTTTTTCTGCATCTAGCTCTGAAAATATATTTCGGCTTGTAGCAGTGTGTGGGACTTGTTCTATTAGTCCATCTATACTAACCTCAAACAGGTTGCAAATTCAAAATAATTTTTATCTGCCTCTAGCTCTGATAAAATATTTCGGCTTGTAGCAGTGTGTGGGACTTGTTCTATTAGTCCATCTATACTAACCTCCACCAGGTTGCAAATTCAATATAATTTTTTTCTGCATCTAGCTCTGAAAATATATTTCGGCTTGTAGCAGTGTGTGGGACTTGTTCTATTAGTCCATCTATACTAACCTCAAACAGGTTGCAAATTCAAAATAATTTTTATCTGCATCTAGCTCTGAAAAAATATTTCGGCTTGTAGCAGTGTGTGGGACTTGTTCTATTAGTCCATCTATACTAACCTCCACCAGGTTGCAAATTCAAAATAATTTTTATCTGCATCTAGGTCTAAAAAAATATTTCGGCTTGTAGCAGTGTGTGGGACTTGTTCTATTAGTCCATGTATACTAACCTCCACCAGGTTGCAAATTCAAAATAATTTTTATTTGCATCACGCTCTGAAAAAATATTTCGGCTTGTAGCAGTGTGTGGGACTTGTTCTATTAGTCCATCTATACTAACCTCCACCAGGTTGCAAATTCAAAATAATTTTCATCCGCATCTAGCTCTGAAAAAATATTTTAGCTTGTAGCAGTGTGTGGTACTTGTTCTATTATTCCATCTATACTAACCTCAACCAGGTTGCAAATTCAATATAATTTTTTTCTGCATCTATCTCTGAAAAAATATTATGGCTTGTAGCAGTGTGTGGGACTTGTTCTATTAGTCCATCTATACTAACCTCCACCAGGTTGCAAATTCAATATAATTTTTTTCTGCATCTAGCTCTGAAAATATATTTCGGCTTGTAGCAGTGTGTGGGACTTGTTCTATTAGTCCATCTTTACTAACCTCAAACAGGTTGCAAATTCAAAATAATGTTTATCTGCATCTAGCTCTGAAAAAATATTTCGGCTTGTAGCAGTGTGTGGGACTTGTTCTATTAGTCCATCTATACTAACCTCCACCAGGTTGCAAATTCAAAATAATTTTTATCTGCATCTAGGTCTAAAAAAATATTTCGGCTTGTAGCAGTGTGTGGGACTTGTTCTATTAGTCCATGTATACTAACCTCCACCAGGTTGCAAATTCAAAATAATTTTTATTTGCATCACGCTCTGAAAAAATATTTCGGCTTGTAGCAGTGTGTGGGACTTGTTCTATTAGTCCATCTATACTAACCTCCACCAGGTTGCAAATTCAAAATAATTTTCATCCGCATCTAGCTCTGAAAAAATATTTTAGCTTATAGCAGTGTGTGGTACTTGTTCTATTATTCCATCTATACTAACCTCAACCAGGTTGCAAATTCAATATAATTTTTTTCTGCATCTATCTCTGAAAAAATATTATGACTTGTAGCAGTGTGTGGGACTTGTTCTATTAGTCCATCTATACTAACCTCCACCAGGTTGCAAATTCAATATAATTTTTTTCTGCATCTAGCTCTGAAAATATATTTCGGCTTGTAGCAGTGTGTGGGACTTGTTCAATTAGTCCATCAATGCTAACTTCCACCAGGTTGCAAATTCAAAATAATTTTTATTTGCATCACGCTCTGAAAAAATATTTCTGCTTGTAGCAGTGTGTGGGACTTGTTCTATTAGTCCATCTATACTAACCTCCACCAGGTTGCAAATTCAAAATAATTTTTATCTGCCTCTAGCTCTGATAAAATATTTCGGCTTGTAGCAGTGTGTTTGACTTGTTCTATTAGTCCATCTATACTAACCTCCACCAGGTTGCAAATTAAATATAATTTTTTTCTGCATCTAGCTCTGAAAAAATATTTCGGCTTGAAGCAGTGTGTGGGACTTGTTCTATTAGTCCATCTATACTAACCTCAAACATTTTGCAAATTCAAAATAATTTTTATCTGCATCTAGCTCTGAAAAAATATTTCGGCTTGTAGCAGTGTGTGGGACTTGTTCTATTAGTCCATCTATACTAACCTCCACCATGTTGCAAATTCAAAATAATTTTTATCTGCATCTAGCTCTGAAAATTTTTTTCGGCTTCTAGCAATGTGTGGGACTTGTTCTATTAGTCCATCTATACAAACCTCCATCAGGTTGCAAATTCAATATAATATTTTTCTGCATCTAGCTCTGAAAAAATATTTGAGCTTGTAGCAGTGTGTGGGACTTGTTCTATTAGTCCATCTATACTAACCTCCACCAGGTTGCAAATTCAAAATAATTTTTATCTGCATCTAGCTCTGAAAATATATTTCGAATTGTAGCAGTATGTGGCACTTGTTCTATTAGTCATTCTATACTAACCTCCACCAGGTTGCAAATTCAATATAATTTTTTTCTGCATCTAGCTCTGAAAAAATATTTCGGCTTGTAGCAGTGTGTGGGACTTCTTCTATTAGTCCATCTATACTAACCTCCACCAGGTTGCAAATTCAAAATAATTTTTATCTGCATCTAGGTCTAAAAAAATATTTCGGCTTGTAGCAGTGTGTGGGACTTGTTCTATTAATCCATGTATACTAACCTCCACCAGGTTGCAAATTCAAAATAATTTTTATTTGCATCACGCTCTGAAAAAATATTTCGGCTTGTAGCAGTGTGTGGGACTTGTTCTATTAGTCCATCTATACTAACCTCCACCAGGTTGCAAATTCAAAATAATTTTTATCTGCATCTAGCTCTGAAAAAATATTTTGGCTTGTAGCAGTATGTGGGACTTGTTCTATAAGTCCATCTATACTAACCTCCACCAGCTTGCAAATTCAATATAATTTTTTCTGCATCTAGCTCTGAAAAAATATTTCAGTTTGTAGCTGTGTGTGGGACTTGTTCTATTAGTCCATCTATACTAACCTCCACCAGGTTGCAAATTCAAAATAATTTTTATCTGCATCTAGCTCTGAAAAAATATTTCGGCTAGTAGCAATATGTGGGACTTGTTCTATTAGTCCATCTATACTAACCTCCACCAGTTTGCAAATTCAAAATAATTTTTATCTGCATCTAGCTCTGAAAAAATATTTTGGCTTGTAGAACTGTGTGGGACTTGTTCTATTAGTCCATCTATACAAACCTCCACCAGGTTGCAAATTCAAAATAATTTTTATCTGCATTTGCTCAGAAAAAATATTTGGGTTTAGGCTTGTAGCAATGTGTGGGACTTGTTCTATTAGTCCATCTATACTAACCTCCACCAGGTTGCAAATTCAAAATAATTTTTTTCTGCATCTAGCTCTGAAAAAATATTTTGACTTATAGCAGTTTGTGGGACTTGCTATATTAGTCCATCTATACTAACCTCCACCAGGTTGCAAATTCAGTATAATTTTTTTCTGCATCTAGCTCTGAAAAAATATTTCAGCTTGTAGCAGTGTGTGGGACTTGTTCTATTAGTCCATTTATACTAACCTCCACCAGGTTGCAAATTCAAAATAATTTTTATCTCCATCTTGCTCTGAAAAAATATTTTGTCATGTAGCAGTATGTGGGACTTGTTCTTTTAGTCCATCTATACTAACCTCCACCAGGTTGCAAATTCAAAATAATTTTTATGTGCATCTAGCACTGAAAAAATATTTAGGCTTGTAGCAGTGTGTGGGACTTGTTCTATTAGTCAATCTATACTAACCTCCACCAGGTTGCAAATTCAAAATAATTTTTATCTGCATCTAGCTCTGAAAAAATATTTCAGCTTGTAGCTGAGTGTGGGACTTGTTCTATTAGTCCATCTATACTAACCTCCACCAGGTTGCAAATTCATTATAATTTTTTCTGCACCTAGCTCTGAAAATATATTTCAGCTTGTAGCAGTGTGTGGGAATTGTTATATTAGTCCATCTATACTAACCTCCACCAGGTTGCAAATTCAAAATAATTTTTATCTGCATTTGCTTAGAAAAAATATTTGGGCTTGTGCTTGTAGCAGTGTGTGGGACTTGTTCTATTAGTCCATCTATACTAACCTCCACCAGGTTGCAAATTCAAAATAATTTTTTTCTGCATCTAGCTATGAAAAAATATTTCGGCTTGTAGCAGTGTGTGGGAATTGTTATATTAGTCCATATAAACTAACCTCCACCAGGTTGCAAATTCAATATAATTTTTTTCTGCATCTAGCTCTGAAAAAATATTTTGGCATGTAGCAGTGTGTGGGACTTGTTCTATTAGTCCATCTATACTAACCTCCACCAGGTTGCAAATTCTAAATAATTTTTATCTGCATCTAGCTCTGAAAAAATATATCGGCTTGTAGCAGTGTGTGGGACTTGTTCTATTAGTCCATCTATACTAACCTCCACCAGGTTGCAAATTCAAAATAATTTTTTTTTGCATCCAGCTCTGAAAAAATATTTCGGCTTGCAGCAGTGTGTGGGACTTGTTCTATTAGTCCATCTATACTAACCTCCACCATTTTGTAAATTCAAAATAATTTTTATCCGAATCTAGCTCTGAAAAAATATTTTGGCTTGTAGCAGTGTGTGGGACTTGTTCTTTTAGTCCATCTATACTAACCTCCACCAGGTTGCAAATTCAATATAATTTTTTTCTGCATCTAGCTCTGAAAAAATATTTCGGCTTGTAGCAGTGTGTGAGACTTGTTCTATTAGTCCATCTATACTAACCTCCACCAGGTTGCAAATTCAAAATAATTTCTATCTGCATCTAGCTCTGGAAAAACATTTCGGCTTGTAGCAGTATGTGGCACTTGTTCTATTAGTCAATCTATACTAACCTCCACCAGGTTGCACATTCAATATAATTTTTTTCTGCATCTAGCTCTGAAAAAATATTTCGGCTTGTAGCAGTGTGTGGGACTTGTTCTATTAGTCCATCTATACTAACCTCCACCAGGTTGCAAATTCAAATTAATTTTTATCTGCATCTAGGTCTAAAAAAATATTTCGGCTTGTAGCAGTGTGTGGGACTTGTTCTATTAGTCCATGTATACTAACCTCCACCAGGTTGCAAATTCAAAATAATTTTTATTTGCATCACGCTCTGAAAAAATATTTCGGCTTGTAGCAGTGTGTGGGACTTGTTCTATTAGTCCATCAATGCTAACCTCTACCAGGTTGCAAATTCAATATAAGTTTTTTCTGCATCTATCTCTGAAAAAATATTATGGCTTGTAGCAGTGTGTGGGACTTGTTCTATTAGTCCATCTATACTAACCTCCACCAGTTTGCAAATTCAAAATAATTTTTATCTGCATCTAGCTCTGAAAAAATATTTCGGCTTGTAGCAGTGTGTGGGACTTGTTCTATTAGTCCATCAATGCTAACCTCTACCAGGTTGCAAATTCAATATAATTTTTTTCTTCATCTAGCTCTGAAAAAATATTTCGGCTTGTAGCAGTGTGTGGGACTTGTTCTATTAGTCCATCTATACTAACCTCCACCATGTTGCAAATTCAAAATAATTTTTATCTGCATCTAGCTCTGAAAAAATATTTCGGCTTGTAGCAATGTGTGGGACTTGTTCTATTAGTCCATCTATACTAACCTCCATCTGGTTGCAAATTCAATATAATTTTTGTCTGCATCTAGCTCTGAAAAAAATTTGAGTTTGTAGCAGTGTGTGGGACTTGTTCTATTAGTCCATCTATACTAACCTCCACAAGGTTGTAAATTCAAAATAATTTTTATCTTCCTCTAGCTTTGATAAAATATTTCGGCTTATAGCAGTGTGTGGGACTTGTTCTATTAGTCCATCTATACTAACCTCCACCAGGTTGCAAATTCAATATAATTTTTTTCTGCATCTAGCTCTGAAAATATATTTCGGCTTGTAGCAGTGTGTGGGACTTGTTCTATTAGTCCATCTATACTAACCTCAAACAGGTTGCAAATTCAAAATAATTTTTATCTGCATCTAGCTCTGAAAAAATATTTCGGCTTGTAGCAGTGTGTGGGACTTGTTCTATTAGTCCATCTATACTAACCTCCACCAGGTTGCAAATTCAAAATAATTTTTATCTGCATCTAGGTCTAAAAAAATATTTCGGCTTGTAGCAGTGTGTGGGAATTGTTCTATTAGTCAATGAATACTAACCTCCACCAGGTTGCAAATTCAAAATAATTTTTATTTGCATCACGCTCTGAAAAAATATTTCGGCTTGTAGCAGTGTGTGGGACTTGTTCTATTAGTCCATCTAAACTAACCTCCACCAGGTTGCAAATTCAAAATAATTTTCATCCGCATCTAGCTCTGAAAAAATATTTTAGCTTGTAGCAGTGTGTGGTACTTGTTCTATTATTCCATCTATACTAAAATCAACCAGGTTGCAAATTCAATATAAGTTTTTTCTGCATCTATCTCTGAAAAAATATTATGGCTTGTAGCAGTGTGTGGGACTTGTTCTATTAGTCCATCTATACTAACCTCCACCAGTTTGCAAATTCAAAATAATTTTTATCTGCATCTAGCACTGAAAAAATATTTCAGCTTGTAGCAGTGTGTGGGACTTGTTCTATTAGTCCATTTATACTAACCTCCACCAGGTTGCAAATTCAAAATAATTTTTATCTCCATCTTGCTCTGAAAAAATATTTCGTCATGTAGCAGTATGTGGGACTTGTTCTTTTAGTCCATCTATACTAACCTCCACCAGGTTGCAAATTCAAAATAATTTTTATGTGCATCTAGCACTGAAAAAATATTTAGGCTTGTAGCAGTGTGTGGGACTTGTTCTATTAGTCAATCTATACTAACCTCCACCAGGTTGCAAATTCAAAATAATTTTTATCTGCATCTAGCTCTGAAAAAATATTTCAGCTTGTAGCTGAGTGTGGGACTTGTTCTATTAGTCCATCTATACTAACCTCCACCAGGTTGCAAATTCATTATAATTTTTTCTGCACCTAGCTCTGAAAATATATTTCAGCTTGTAGCAGTGTGTGGGAATTGTTATATTAGTCCATCTATACTAACCTCCACCAGGTTGCAAATTCAAAATAATTTTTATCTGCATTTGCTTAGAAAAAATATTTGGGCTTGGGCTTGTAGCAGTGTGTGGGACTTGTTCTATTAGTCCATCTATACTAACCTCCACCAGGTTGCAAATTCAAAATAATTTTTTTCTGCATCTAGCTATGAAAAAATATTTCGGCTTGTAGCAGTGTGTGGGAATTGTTATATTAGTCCATATAAACTAACCTCCACCAGGTTGCAAATTCAATATAATTTTTTTCTGCATCTAGCTCTGAAAAAATATTTTGGCATGTAGCAGTGTGTGGGACTTGTTCTATTAGTCCATCTATACTAACCTCCACCAGGTTGCAAATTCTAAATAATTTTTATCTGCATCTAGCTCTGAAAAAATATATCGGCTTGTAGCAGTGTGTGGGACTTGTTCTATTAGTCCATCTATACTAACCTCCACCAGGTTGCAAATTCAAAATAATTTTTTTTTGCATCCAGCTCTGAAAAAATATTTCGGCTTGCAGCAGTGTGTGGGACTTGTTCTATTAGTCCATCTATACTAACCTCCACCATTTTGTAAATTCAAAATAATTTTTATCCGAATCTAGCTCTGAAAAAATATTTTGGCTTGTAGCAGTGTGTGGGACTTGTTCTTTTAGTCCATCTATACTAACCTCCACCAGGTTGCAAATTCAATATAATTTTTTTCTGCATCTAGCTCTGAAAAAATATTTCGGCTTGTAGCAGTGTGTGAGACTTGTTCTATTAGTCCATCTATACTAACCTCCACCAGGTTGCAAATTCAAAATAATTTCTATCTGCATCTAGCTCTGGAAAAACATTTCGGCTTGTAGCAGTATGTGGCACTTGTTCTATTAGTCAATCTATACTAACCTCCACCAGGTTGCACATTCAATATAATTTTTTTCTGCATCTAGCTCTGAAAAAATATTTCGGCTTGTAGCAGTGTGTGGGACTTGTTCTATTAGTCCATCTATACTAACCTCCACCAGGTTGCAAATTCAAATTAATTTTTATCTGCATCTAGGTCTAAAAAAATATTTCGGCTTGTAGCAGTGTGTGGGACTTGTTCTATTAGTCCATGTATACTAACCTCCACCAGGTTGCAAATTCAAAATAATTTTTATTTGCATCACGCTCTGAAAAAATATTTCGGCTTGTAGCAGTGTGTGGGACTTGTTCTATTAGTCCATCAATGCTAACCTCTACCAGGTTGCAAATTCAATATAAGTTTTTTCTGCATCTATCTCTGAAAAAATATTATGGCTTGTAGCAGTGTGTGGGACTTGTTCTATTAGTCCATCTATACTAACCTCCACCAGTTTGCAAATTCAAAATAATTTTTATCTGCATCTAGCTCTGAAAAAATATTTCGGCTTGTAGCAGTGTGTGGGACTTGTTCTATTAGTCCATCAATGCTAACCTCTACCAGGTTGCAAATTCAATATAATTTTTTTCTTCATCTAGCTCTGAAAAAATATTTCGGCTTGTAGCAGTGTGTGGGACTTGTTCTATTAGTCCATCTATACTAACCTCCACCATGTTGCAAATTCAAAATAATTTTTATCTGCATCTAGCTCTGAAAAAATATTTCGGCTTGTAGCAATGTGTGGGACTTGTTCTATTAGTCCATCTATACTAACCTCCATCTGGTTGCAAATTCAATATAATTTTTGTCTGCATCTAGCTCTGAAAAAAATTTGAGTTTGTAGCAGTGTGTGGGACTTGTTCTATTAGTCCATCTATACTAACCTCCACAAGGTTGCAAATTCAAAATAATTTTTATCTTCCTCTAGCTTTGATAAAATATTTCGGCTTATAGCAGTGTGTGGGACTTGTTCTATTAGTCCATCTATACTAACCTCCACCAGGTTGCAAATTCAATATAATTTTTTTCTGCATCTAGCTCTGAAAATATATTTCGGCTTGTAGCAGTGTGTGGGACTTGTTCTATTAGTCCATCTATACTATCCTCAAACAGGTTGCAAATTCAAAATAATTTTTATCTGCATCTAGCTCTGAAAAAATATTTCGGCTTGTAGCAGTGTGTGGGACTTGTTCTATTAGTCCATCTATACTAACCTCCACCAGGTTGCAAATTCAAAATAATTTTTATCTGCATCTAGGTCTAAAAAAATATTTCGGCTTGTAGCAGTGTGTGGGAATTGTTCTATTAGTCAATGAATACTAACCTCCACCAGGTTGCAAATTCAAAATAATTTTTATTTGCATCACGCTCTGAAAAAATATTTCGGCTTGTAGCAGTGTGTGGGACTTGTTCTATTAGTCCATCTAAACTAACCTCCACCAGGTTGCAAATTCAAAATAATTTTCATCCGCATCTAGCTCTGAAAAAATATTTTAGCTTGTAGCAGTGTGTGGTACTTGTTCTATTATTCCATCTATACTAAAATCAACCAGGTTGCAAATTCAATATAAGTTTTTTCTGCATCTATCTCTGAAAAAATATTATGGCTTGTAGCAGTGTGTGGGACTTGTTCTATTAGTCCATCTATACTAACCTCCACCAGTTTGCAAATTCAAAATAATTTTTATCTGCATCTAGCACTGAAAAAATATTTCAGCTTGTAGCAGTGTGTGGGACTTGTTCTATTAGTCCATTTATACTAACCTCCACCAGGTTGCAAATTCAAAATAATTTTTATCTCCATCTTGCTCTGAAAAAATATTTCGTCATGTAGCAGTATGTGGGACTTGTTCTTTTAGTCCATCTATACTAACCTCCACCAGGTTGCAAATTCAAAATAATTTTTATGTGCATCTAGCACTGAAAAAATATTTAGGCTTGTAGCAGTGTGTGGGACTTGTTCTATTAGTCAATCTATACTAACCTCCACCAGGTTGCAAATTCAAAATAATTTTTATCTGCATCTAGCTCTGAAAAAATATTTCAGCTTGTAGCTGAGTGTGGGACTTGTTCTATTAGTCCATCTATACTAACCTCCACCAGGTTGCAAATTCATTATAATTTTTTCTGCACCTAGCTCTGAAAATATATTTCAGCTTGTAGCAGTGTGTGGGAATTGTTATATTAGTCCATCTATACTAACCTCCACCAGGTTGCAAATTCAAAATAATTTTTATCTGCATTTGCTTAGAAAAAATATTTGGGCTTGGGCTTGTAGCAGTGTGTGGGACTTGTTCTATTAGTCCATCTATACTAACCTCCACCAGGTTGCAAATTCAAAATAATTTTTTTCTGCATCTAGCTATGAAAAAATATTTCGGCTTGTAGCAGTGTGTGGGAATTGTTATATTAGTCCATATAAACTAACCTCCACCAGGTTGCAAATTCAATATAATTTTTTTCTGCATCTAGCTCTGAAAAAATATTTTGGCATGTAGCAGTGTGTGGGACTTGTTCTATTAGTCCATCTATACTAACCTCCACCAGGTTGCAAATTCTAAATAATTTTTATCTGCATCTAGCTCTGAAAAAATATATCGGCTTGTAGCAGTGTGTGGGACTTGTTCTATTAGTCCATCTATACTAACCTCCACCAGGTTGCAAATTCAAAATAATTTTTTTTTGCATCCAGCTCTGAAAAAATATTTCGGCTTGCAGCAGTGTGTGGGACTTGTTCTATTAGTCCATCTATACTAACCTCCACCATTTTGTAAATTCAAAATAATTTTTATCCGAATCTAGCTCTGAAAAAATATTTTGGCTTGTAGCAGTGTGTGGGACTTGTTCTTTTAGTCCATCTATACTAACCTCCACCAGGTTGCAAATTCAATATAATTTTTTTCTGCATCTAGCTCTGAAAAAATATTTCGGCTTGTAGCAGTGTGTGAGACTTGTTCTATTAGTCCATCTATACTAACCTCCACCAGGTTGCAAATTCAAAATAATTTCTATCTGCATCTAGCTCTGGAAAAACATTTCGGCTTGTAGCAGTATGTGGCACTTGTTCTATTAGTCAATCTATACTAACCTCCACCAGGTTGCACATTCAATATAATTTTTTTCTGCATCTAGCTCTGAAAAAATATTTCGGCTTGTAGCAGTGTGTGGGACTTGTTCTATTAGTCCATCTATACTAACCTCCACCAGGTTGCAAATTCAAATTAATTTTTATCTGCATCTAGGTCTAAAAAAATATTTCGGCTTGTAGCAGTGTGTGGGACTTGTTCTATTAGTCCATGTATACTAACCTCCACCAGGTTGCAAATTCAAAATAATTTTTATTTGCATCACGCTCTGAAAAAATATTTCGGCTTGTAGCAGTGTGTGGGACTTGTTCTATTAGTCCATCAATGCTAACCTCTACCAGGTTGCAAATTCAATATAAGTTTTTTCTGCATCTATCTCTGAAAAAATATTATGGCTTGTAGCAGTGTGTGGGACTTGTTCTATTAGTCCATCTATACTAACCTCCACCAGTTTGCAAATTCAAAATAATTTTTATCTGCATCTAGCTCTGAAAAAATATTTCGGCTTGTAGCAGTGTGTGGGACTTGTTCTATTAGTCCATCAATGCTAACCTCTACCAGGTTGCAAATTCAATATAATTTTTTTCTTCATCTAGCTCTGAAAAAATATTTCGGCTTGTAGCAGTGTGTGGGACTTGTTCTATTAGTCCATCTATACTAACCTCCACCATGTTGCAAATTCAAAATAATTTTTATCTGCATCTAGCTCTGAAAAAATATTTCGGCTTGTAGCAATGTGTGGGACTTGTTCTATTAGTCCATCTATACTAACCTCCATCTGGTTGCAAATTCAATATAATTTTTGTCTGCATCTAGCTCTGAAAAAAATTTGAGTTTGTAGCAGTGTGTGGGACTTGTTCTATTAGTCCATCTATACTAACCTCCACAAGGTTGCAAATTCAAAATAATTTTTATCTTCCTCTAGCTTTGATAAAATATTTCGGCTTATAGCAGTGTGTGGGACTTGTTCTATTAGTCCATCTATACTAACCTCCACCAGGTTGCAAATTCAATATAATTTTTTTCTGCATCTAGCTCTGAAAATATATTTCGGCTTGTAGCAGTGTGTGGGACTTGTTCTATTAGTCCATCTATACTAACCTCAAACAGGTTGCAAATTCAAAATAATTTTTATCTGCATCTAGCTCTGAAAAAATATTTCGGCTTGTAGCAGTGTGTGGGACTTGTTCTATTAGTCCATCTATACTAACCTCCACCAGGTTGCAAATTCAAAATAATTTTTATCTGCATCTAGGTCTAAAAAAATATTTCGGCTTGTAGCAGTGTGTGGGAATTGTTCTATTAGTCAATGAATACTAACCTCCACCAGGTTGCAAATTCAAAATAATTTTTATTTGCATCACGCTCTGAAAAAATATTTCGGCTTGTAGCAGTGTGTGGGACTTGTTCTATTAGTCCATCTAAACTAACCTCCACCAGGTTGCAAATTCAAAATAATTTTCATCCGCATCTAGCTCTGAAAAAATATTTTAGCTTGTAGCAGTGTGTGGTACTTGTTCTATTATTCCATCTATACTAAAATCAACCAGGTTGCAAATTCAATATAAGTTTTTTCTGCATCTATCTCTGAAAAAATATTATGGCTTGTAGCAGTGTGTGGGACTTGTTCTATTAGTCCATCTATACTAACCTCCACCAGTTTGCAAATTCAAAATAATTTTTATCTGCATCTAGCACTGAAAAAATATTTCAGCTTGTAGCAGTGTGTGTTACTTGTTCTATTAGTCCATCAATGCTAACCTCTACCAGGTTGCAAATTCAATATAATTTTTTTCTTCATCTAGCTCTGAAAAAATATTTCGGCTTGTAGCAGTGTGTGGGACTTGTTCTATTAGTCCATCTATACTAACCTCCACCAGGTTGCAAATTCTAAATAATTTTTATCTGCATCTAGCTCTGAAAAAATATATCGGCTTGTAGCAGTGTGTGGGACTTGTTCTATTAGTCCATCTATACTAACCTCCACCAGGTTGCAAATTCAAAATAATTTTTTTTTGCATCCAGCTCTGAAAAAATATTTCGGCTTGCAGCAGTGTGTGGGACTTGTTCTATTAGTCCATCTATACTAACCTCCACCATTTTGTAAATTCAAAATAATTTTTATCCGAATCTAGCTCTGAAAAAATATTTTGGCTTGTAGCAGTGTGTGGGACTTGTTCTTTTAGTCCATCTATACTAACCTCCACCAGGTTGCAAATTCAATATAATTTTTTTCTGCATCTAGCTCTGAAAAAATATTTCGGCTTGTAGCAGTGTGTGAGACTTGTTCTATTAGTCCATCTATACTAACCTCCACCAGGTTGCAAATTCAAAATAATTTCTATCTGCATCTAGCTCTGGAAAAACATTTCGGCTTGTAGCAGTATGTGGCACTTGTTCTATTAGTCAATCTATACTAACCTCCACCAGGTTGCACATTCAATATAATTTTTTTCTGCATCTAGCTCTGAAAAAATATTTCGGCTTGTAGCAGTGTGTGGGACTTGTTCTATTAGTCCATCTATACTAACCTCCACCAGGTTGCAAATTCAAATTAATTTTTATCTGCATCTAGGTCTAAAAAAATATTTCGGCTTGTAGCAGTGTGTGGGACTTGTTCTATTAGTCCATGTATACTAACCTCCACCAGGTTGCAAATTCAAAATAATTTTTATTTGCATCACGCTCTGAAAAAATATTTCGGCTTGTAGCAGTGTGTGGGACTTGTTCTATTAGTCCATCAATGCTAACCTCTACCAGGTTGCAAATTCAATATAAGTTTTTTCTGCATCTATCTCTGAAAAAATATTATGGCTTGTAGCAGTGTGTGGGACTTGTTCTATTAGTCCATCTATACTAACCTCCACCAGTTTGCAAATTCAAAATAATTTTTATCTGCATCTAGCTCTGAAAAAATATTTCGGCTTGTAGCAGTGTGTGGGACTTGTTCTATTAGTCCATCAATGCTAACCTCTACCAGGTTGCAAATTCAATATAATTTTTTTCTTCATCTAGCTCTGAAAAAATATTTCGGCTTGTAGCAGTGTGTGGGACTTGTTCTATTAGTCCATCTATACTAACCTCCACCATGTTGCAAATTCAAAATAATTTTTATCTGCATCTAGCTCTGAAAAAATATTTCGGCTTGTAGCAATGTGTGGGACTTGTTCTATTAGTCCATCTATACTAACCTCCATCTGGTTGCAAATTCAATATAATTTTTGTCTGCATCTAGCTCTGAAAAAAATTTGAGTTTGTAGCAGTGTGTGGGACTTGTTCTATTAGTCCATCTATACTAACCTCCACAAGGTTGCAAATTCAAAATAATTTTTATCTTCCTCTAGCTTTGATAAAATATTTCGGCTTATAGCAGTGTGTGGGACTTGTTCTATTAGTCCATCTATACTAACCTCCACCAGGTTGCAAATTCAATATAATTTTTTTCTGCATCTAGCTCTGAAAATATATTTCGGCTTGTAGCAGTGTGTGGGACTTGTTCTATTAGTCCATCTATACTAACCTCAAACAGGTTGCAAATTCAAAATAATTTTTATCTGCATCTAGCTCTGAAAAAATATTTCGGCTTGTAGCAGTGTGTGGGACTTGTTCTATTAGTCCATCTATACTAACCTCCACCAGGTTGCAAATTCAAAATAATTTTTATCTGCATCTAGGTCTAAAAAAATATTTCGGCTTGTAGCAGTGTGTGGGAATTGTTCTATTAGTCAATGAATACTAACCTCCACCAGGTTGCAAATTCAAAATAATTTTTATTTGCATCACGCTCTGAAAAAATATTTCGGCTTGTAGCAGTGTGTGGGACTTGTTCTATTAGTCCATCTAAACTAACCTCCACCAGGTTGCAAATTCAAAATAATTTTCATCCGCATCTAGCTCTGAAAAAATATTTTAGCTTGTAGCAGTGTGTGGTACTTGTTCTATTATTCCATCTATACTAAAATCAACCAGGTTGCAAATTCAATATAAGTTTTTTCTGCATCTATCTCTGAAAAAATATTATGGCTTGTAGCAGTGTGTGGGACTTGTTCTATTAGTCCATCTATACTAACCTCCACCAGTTTGCAAATTCAAAATAATTTTTATCTGCATCTAGCACTGAAAAAATATTTCAGCTTGTAGCAGTGTGTGTTACTTGTTCTATTAGTCCATCAATGCTAACCTCTACCAGGTTGCAAATTCAATATAATTTTTTTCTTCATCTAGCTCTGAAAAAATATTTCGGCTTGTAGCAGTGTGTGGGACTTTTTCTATTAGTCCATCTACACTAACCTCCACCATGTTGCAAATTCAAAATAATTTTTATCTGCATCTAGCTCTGAAAAACTATTTCAGCTTGTAGCAGTGTGTGTGATTTTTCTATTAGTCCATCTATACTTACCTCCACCAGGTTGCAAATTCAATATAATTTTTTTCTGCATCTAACTCTGAAAAAAAATTTCAGCTTGTAGCAGTGTGTGGGACTTGTTCTATTAGTCCATCTATACTAACCTCCACCAGGTTGCAAATTCAAAATAATTTTTATCTGCCTCTAGCTCTGATAAAATATTTCGGCTTGTAGCAGTGTGTGGGACTTGTTCTATTAGTCCATCTATACTAACCTCCACCAGGTTGCAAATTCAATATAATTTTTTTCTGCATCTAGCTCTGAAAAAATATTTCGGCTTGTAGCAGTGTGTGGGACTTGTTCTATTAGTCCATCTATACTAACCTCAAACAGGTTGCAAATTCAAAGTAATTTTTATCTGCATCTAGCTCTGAAAAAATATTTCGGCTTGTAGCAGTGTGTGGGACTTGTTCTATTAGTCCATCTATACTAACCTCCACCATGTTGCAAATTCAAAATAATTTTTATCTGCATCTAGCTCTGAAAAACTATTTCGGCTTGTAGCAATGTGTGGTACTTGTTCTATTAGTCCATCTATACTAACCTCCATCAGGTTGCAAATTCAATATAATTTTTTTCTGCATCTAGCTCTGAAAAAATATTTGAGCTTGTAGCAGTGTGTGGGACTTGTTCTATTAGTCCATCTATACTAACCTCCACCAGGTTGCAAATTCAAAATAATTTCTATCTGCATCTAGCTCTGAAAAAATATTTCGGCTTGTAGCAGTATGTGGCACTTGTTCTATTAGTCAATCTATACTAACCTCCACCAGGTTGCAAATTCAAAATAATTTTTATTTGCATCACGCTCTGAAAAAATATTTCGGCTTGTAGCAGTGTGTGGGACTTGTTCTATTAGTCCATCTATACTAACCTCCACCAGGTTGCAAATTCAAAATAATTTTGATCCGCATCTAGCTCTGAAAAAATATTTTAGCTTGTAGCAGTGTGTGGTACTTGTTCTATTATTCCATCTATACTAACCTCAACCAGGTTGCAAATTCAATATAAGTTTTTTCTGCATCTATCTCTGAAAAAATATTATGGCTTGTAGCAGTGAGTGGGACTTGTTCTATTAGTCCATCTATACTAACCTCCACCATGTTGCAAATTCAAAATAATTTTTATCTGCATCTAGCTCTAAAAAAATATTTCGGCTTGTAGCAATGTGTGGGACTTGTTCTATTAGTCCATCTATGCTAACCTCCACCAGGTTGCAAATTCAAAATAATTTTTATCTGCCTCTAGCTCTGATAAAATATTTCGGCTTATAGCAGTGTGTGGGACTTGTTCTATTAGTCCATCTATACTAACCTCCACCAGGTTGCAAATTCAATATAATTTTTTTCTGCATCTAGCTCTGAAAATATATTTTGGCTTGTAGCAGTGTGTGGGACTTGTTCTATTAGTCCATCTATACTAACCTCAAACAGGTTGCAAATTCAAAATAATTTTTATCTGCATCTAGCTCTGAAAAAATATTTCGGCTTGTAGCAGTGTGTGGGACTTGTTCTATTAGTCCATCTATACTAACCTCCACCAGGTTGCAAATTCAAAATAATTTTTATCTGCATCTAGGTCTAAAAAAATATTTCGGCTTGTAGCAGTGTGTGGGACTTGTTCTATTAATCCATGTATACTAACCTCCACCAGGTTGCAAATTCAAAATAATTTTTATCTGCATCACGCTCTGAAAAAATATTTCGGCTTGTAGCAGTGTGTGGGACTTGTTCTATTAGTCCATCTATACTAACCTCCACCAGGTTGCAAATTCAAAATAATTTTCATCCGCATCTAGCTCTGAAAAAATATTTTAGATTGTAGCAGTGTGTGGTACTTGTTCTATTATTCCATCAATACTAACCTCAACCAGGTTGCAAATTCAATATAATTTTTTTCTGCATCTATCTCTGAAAAAATATTATGGCTTGTAGCAGTGTGTGGGACTTGTTCTATTAGTCCATCTATACTAACCTCCACCAGTTTGCAAATTCAAAATAATTTTTATCTGCATCTAGCTCTGAAAAAATATTTCGGCTTGTAGCAGTGTGTGGGACTTGTTCTATTAGTCCATCAATGCTAACCTCCACCAGGTTGCAAATTCAAAATAATTTTTATTTGCATCACGCTCTGAAAAAATATTTCGGCTTGTAGCAGTGTGTGGGACTTGTTCTATTAGTCCATCTATACTAACCTCCACCAGGTTGCAAATTTAAAATAATTTTCATCCGCATCTAGCTCTGAAAAAATATTTTAGCTTGTAGCAGTGTGTGGTACTTGTTCTATTATTCCATCTATACTAACCTCAACCAGGTTGCAAATTCAATATAAGTTTTTTCTGCATCTATCTCTGAAAAAATATTATGGCTTGTAGCAGTGTGTGGGACTTGTTATATTAGTCCATCTATACTAACCTCCACCAGTTTGCAAATTCAAAATAATTTTTATCTGCATCTAGCTCTGAAAAAATATTTCGGCTTGTAGCAGTGTGTGGGACTTGTTCTATTAGTCCATCTATACTAACCTCCACCAGGTTGCAAATTCAATATAATTTTTTTCCGCATCTAGCCCTGAAAAAATATTTCGGCTTGTAGCAGTGTGTGGGACTTGTTCTATTAGTCCATCTATACTAACCTCAAACAGGTTGCAAATTCAAAGTAATTTTTATCTGCATCTAGCTCTGAAAAAATATTTCGGCTTGTAGCAGTGTGTGGGACTTGTTCTATTAGTCCATCTATACTAACCTCCACCATGTTGCAAATTCAAAATAATTTTTATCTGCATCTAGCTCTGAAAAAATATTTCGGCTTGTAGCAATGTGTGGGACTTGTTCTATTAGTCCATCTATACTAACCTCCATCAGGTTGCAAATTCAATATAATTTTTTTCCGCATCTAGCTCTGAAAAAATATTTGAGCTTGTAGCAGTGTGTGGGACTTGTTCTATTAGTCCATCTATACTAACCTCCACCAGGTTGCAAATTCAAAATAATTTCTATCTGCATCTAGCTCTGAAAAAATATTTCGGCTTGCAGCAGTTTGTGGCACTTGTTCTATTAGCCAATCTATACTAACCTCCACCAGGTTGCAAATTCAATATAATTTTTTTCTGCATCTAGCTCTGAAAAAATATTTCGGCTTGTAGCAGTGTGTGGGACTTGTTCTATTAGTCCATCTATACTAACCTCCACCAGGTTGCAAATTCAAAATAATTTTTATCTGCATCTATGTCTAAAAAAATATTTCAGCTTGTAGCAGTGTGTGGGACTTGTTCTATTAGTCCATGTATACTAACCTCCACCAGGTTGCAAATTCAAAATAATTTTTATTTGCATCACGCTCTGAAAAAATATTTCGGCTTGTAGAAGTGTGTGGGACTTGTTCTATTAGTCCATCTATACTAACCTCCACCAGGTTGCAAATTCAAAATAATTTTCATCCGCATCTAGCTCTGAAAAAATATTTTAGCTTGTAGCAGTGTGTGGTACTAGTTCTATTATTCCATCTATACTAACCTCAACCAGGTTGCAAATTCAATATAAGTTTTTTCTGCATCTATCTCTGAAAAAATATTATGGCTTGTAGCAGTGTGTGGGACTTGTTCTATTAGTCCATCTATACTAACCTCCACCAGTTTGCAAATTCAAAATAATTTTTATCTGCATCTAGCTCTGAAAAAATATTTCGGCTTGTAGCAGTGTGTGGGACTTGTTCTATTAGTCCATCAATGCTAACCTCTACCAGGTTGCAAATTCAATATAATTTTTTTCTTCATCTAGCTCTGAAAAAATATTTCGGCTTGTAGCAGTGTGTGGGACTTGTTCTATTAGTCCATCTATACTAACCTCCACCATGTTGCAAATTCAAAATAATTTTTATCTGCATCTAGCTCTGAAAAAATATTTCGGCTTGTAGCAATGTGTGGGACTTGTTCTATTAGTCCATCTATACTAACCTCCATCTGGTTGCAAATTCATAATAATTATTGTCTGCATCTAGCTCTGAAAAAAATTTGAGCTTGTAGCAGTGTGTGGGACTTGTTCTATTAGTCCATCTATACTAACCTCCACCAGGTTGCAAATTCAAAATAATTTTTATCTGCTTCTAGCTCTGATAAAATATTTCGGCTTGTAGCAGTGTGTGGGACTTGTTCTATTAGTCCATCTATACTAACCTCCACCAGGTTGCAAATTCAATATAATTTTTTTCTGCATCTAGCTCTGAAAATATATTTCGGCTTGTAGCAGTGTGTGGGACTTGTTCTATTAGTCCATCTATACTAACCTCAAACAGGTTGCAAATTCAAAATAATTTTTATCTGCATCTAGCTCTGAAAAAATATTTCGGCTTGTAGCAGTGTGTGGGACTTGTTCTATTAGTCCATCTATACTAACCTCCACCATGTTGCAAATTCAAAATAATTTTTATCTGCATCTAGCTCTGAAAAAATATTTCGGCTTGTAGCAATGTGTGGGACTTGTTCTATTAGTCCATCTATACTAACCTCCATCAGGTTGCAAATTCAATATAATTTTTTTCTGCATCTAGCTCTGAAAAAATATTTGAGCTTGTAGCAGTGTGTGGGACTTGTTGTATTAGTCCATCTATACTAACCTCCACCAGGTTGCAAATTCAAAATAATTTTTATCTGCATCTAGCTCTGAAAAAATATTTCGGCTTGTAGCAGTATGTGGCACTTGTTCTATTAGTCAATCTATACTAACCTCCACCAGGTTGCAAATTCAATATAATTTTTTTCTGCATCTAGCTCTGAAAAAATATTTCGGCTTGTAGCAGTGTGTGGGACTTGTTCTATTAGTCCATCTATACTAACCTCCACCAGGTTGCAAATTCAAAATAATTTTTATCTGCATCTAGGTCTAAAATAATATTTCGGCTTGTAGCAGTGTGTGGGACTTGTTCTATTAGTCCATGTATACTAACCTCCACCAGGTTGCAAATTCAAAATAATTTTTATTTGCATCACGCTCTGAAAAAATATTTCGGCTTGTAGCAGTGTGTGGGACTTGTTCTATTAGTCCATCTATACTAACCTCCACCAGGTTGCAAATTCAAAATAATTTTCATCCGCATCTAGCTCTGAAAAAATATTTTAGCTTGTAGCAGTGTGTGGTACTTGTTCTATTATTCCATCTATACTAACCTCCACCAGGTTGCAAATTCAATATAATTTTTTTCTGCATCTAGCTCTGAAAAAATATTTCGGCTTGTAGCAGTGTGTGGGACTTGTTCTATTAGTGTATCTATACTAACCTCCACTAGATTGCAAATTCAAAATAATTTTTATCTGCATCTAGGTCTAAAAAAATATTTCGGCTTGTAGCAGTGTGTGGGACTTGTTCTATTAGTCCATCTATACTAACCTCCATCTGGTTGCAAATTCATAATAATTATTGTCTGCATCTAGCTCTGAAAAAAATTTGAGCTTGTAGCAGTGTGTGGGACTTGTTCTATTAGTCCATCTATACTAACCTCCACCAGGTTGCAAATTCAAAATAATTTTTATCTGCTTCTAGCTCTGATAAAATATTTCGGCTTGTAGCAGTGTGTGGGACTTGTTCTATTAGTCCATCTATACTAACCTCCACCAGGTTGCAAATTCAATATAATTTTTTTCTGCATCTAGCTCTGAAAATATATTTCGGCTTGTAGCAGTGTGTGGGACTTGTTCTATTAGTCCATCTATACTAACCTCAAACAGGTTGCAAATTCAAAATAATTTTTATCTGCATCTAGCTCTGAAAAAATATTTCGGCTTGTAGCAGTGTGTGGGACTTGTTCTATTAGTCCATCTATACTAACCTCCACCATGTTGCAAATTCAAAATAATTTTTATCTGCATCTAGCTCTGAAAAAATATTTCGGCTTGTAGCAATGTGTGGGACTTGTTCTATTAGTCCATCTATACTAACCTCCATCAGGTTGCAAATTCAATATAATTTTTTTCTGCATCTAGCTCTGAAAAAATATTTGAGCTTGTAGCAGTGTGTGGGACTTGTTCTATTAGTCCATCTATACTAACCTCCACCAGGTTGCAAATTCAAAATAATTTTTATCTGCATCTAGCTCTGAAAAAATATTTCGGCTTGTAGCAGTATGTGGCACTTGTTCTATTAGTCAATCTATACTAACCTCCACCAGGTTGCAAATTGAATATAATTTTTTTCTGCATCTAGCTCTGAAAAAATATTTCGGCTTGTAGCAGTGTGTGGGACTTGTTCTATTAGTCCATCTATACTAACCTCCACCAGGTTGCAAATTCAAAATAATTTTTATCTGCATCTAGGTCTAAAATAATATTTCGGCTTGTAGCAGTGTGTGGGACTTGTTCTATTAGTCCATGTATACTAACCTCCACCAGGTTGCAAATTCAAAATAATTTTTATTTGCATCACGCTCTGAAAAAATATTTCGGCTTGTAGCAGTGTGTGGGACTTGTTCTATTAGTCCATCTATACTAACCTCCACCAGGTTGCAAATTCAAAATAATTTTCATCCGCATCTAGCTCTGAAAAAATATTTTAGCTTGTAGCAGTGTGTGGTACTTGTTCTATTATTCCATCTATACTAACCTCCACCAGGTTGCAAATTCAATATAATTTTTTTCTGCATCTAGCTCTGAAAAAATATTTCGGCTTGTAGCAGTGTGTGGGACTTGTTCTATTAGTGTATCTATACTAACCTCCACTAGATTGCAAATTCAAAATAATTTTTATCTGCATCTAGGTCTAAAAAAATATTTCGGCTTGTAGCAGTGTGTGGGACTTGTTCTATTATTCCATCTAAACTAACCTCAACCAGGTTGCAAATTCAATATAATTTTTTTCTGCATCTAGCTCTGAAAAAATATTATGGCTTGTAGCAGTGTGTGGGACTTGTTCTATTAGTCCATCTATACTAGCCTCCACCAGTTTACAAATTCAAAATAATTTTAATCTGCATCTAGCTCTGAAAAAATATTTCGGCTTGTAGCAGTGTGTGGGACTTGTTCTATTAATCCATCAATGCTAACCTCCACCAGGTTGCAAATTCAATATAATTTTTTTATTCATCTAGCTCTGAAAAAATATTTCGGCTTGTAGCAGTGTGTGGGACTTGTACTATTAGTCCATCTATGCTAACCTTCACCAGGTTGCAAATTCAAAATAATTTTTATCTGCCCCTAGCTCTGATAAAATATTTAGGCTTGTAGCAGTGTGTGGGACTTGTTCTATTAGTCCATCTATACTAACCTCCACCAGGTTGCAAATTCAATATAATTTTTTTCTGCATCTAGCTCTGAAAAAATATTTGAGATTGTAGCAGAGTGTGGGACTTGTTCTATTAGTCCATCTATACTAACCTCCACCAGTTTGCAAATTCAAAATAATTTTTATCTGCATCTAGCTCTGAAAAAATATTTCGGCTTGTAGCAGTGTGTGGGACATGTTCTATTAGTCCATCAATGCTAACCTCCACCAGGTTGCAAATTCAATATAATTTTTTTCTTCATCTAGCTCTGAAAAAATATTTCGGCTTGTAGCAGTGTGTGGGACTTGTTCTATTAGTCCATCTATACTAACCTCCACCAGGTTGCAAATTCAAAATAATTTTCATCCGCATCTAGCTCTGAAAGAATATTTTAGCTTGTAGCAGTGTGTGGGACTTGTTCTATTATTCCATCTAAACTAACCTCAACCAGGTTGCAAATTCAATATAATTTTTTTCTGCATCTAGCTCTGATAAAATATTATGGCTTGTAGCAGTGTGTGGGACTTGTTCTTTTAGTCCATCTATACTAACCTCCACTAGTTTGCAAATTCAAAATAATTTTAATCTGCATCTAGCTCTGAAAAAATATTTCGGCTTGTAGCAGTGTGTGGGACTTGTTCTATTAGTCCATCTATACTAACCTCCACCAGGTTGCAAATTCAAAATAATTTTTATCTGCCCCTAGCTCTTATAAAATATTTCGGCTTGTAGCAGTGTGTGGGACTTGTTCTATTAGTCCATCTATACTAACCTCCACCAGGTTGCAAATTCAATAAAAAAAATTTCTGCACCTAGCTCTGAAAAAATATTTCGGCTTGTAACAGTGTGTGGGACTTGTTCTATTAGTCCATCTATACTAACCTCCACCAGGTTCCAAATTCAAAATAATTTTTATCTGCATCTAGCTCTGAAAAAATATTTCGGCTTGTAGCAGTGTGTAGGACTTGTTCTATTAGTCCATCTATACTAACCTCCACCAGGTTGCAAATTCAATATAATTTTTTTCTGCATCTAGCTCTGAAAATATATTTGAGCTTGTAGCAGAGTGTGGGACTTGTTCTATTAGTCCATCTATACTAACCTCCACCAGTTTGCAAATTCAAAATAATTTTTATCTGCATCTAGCTCTGAAAAAATATTTCGGCTTGTAGCAGTGTGTGGGACTTGTTCTATTAGTCCATCAATGCTAACCTCCACCAGGTTGCAAATTCAATATAATTTTTTTCTTCATCTAGCTCTGAAAAAATATTTCGGCTTGTAGCAGTGTGTGGGACTTGTTCTATTAGTCCATCTATACTAACCTCCACCAGGTTGCAAATTCAAAATAATTTTTATCTGCATCTAACTCTGAAAAAATATTTCGGCTTGTAGCAGTGTGTGGGACTTGTTCTATTAGTCCATCTATACTAACCTCCACCAGGTTGCAAATTCAAAATAATTTTTATCTGCCCCTAGCTCTGATAAAATATTTAGGCTTGTAGCAGTGTGTGGGACTTGTTCTATTAGTCCATCTATACTAACCTCCAACAGGTTGCAAATTCAATATAATTTTTTTCTGCACCTAGCTCTGAAAAAATATTTCGGCTTGTAGCAATGTGTGGGACTTGTTCTATTAGTCCATCTACACTAACCTCCACCAGGTTGCAAATTCAAAATAATTTTTATCTGCATCTAGCTCTGAAAAAATATTTCGGCTTGTTGCAGTGTGTGGGACTTGTTCTATTAGTCCATCTATACTAACCTCCACCAGGTTGCAAATTCAATATAATTTTTTTATTCATCTAGCTCTGAAAAAATATTTCGGCTTGTAGCAGTGTGTGGGACTTGTTCTATTATTCCATCTATACTAACCTCCACCAGGTTGCAAATTAAAAATAATTTTTATCTGCATCTAGCTCTGAAAAAATATTTCGGCTTGTAGCAGTGTGTGGGACTTATTCTATTAGTCCATCTATACTAACCTCCACCAGGTTGCAAATTCAAAATAATTTTTATCTGCCCCTAGCTCTTATAAAATATTTAGGCTTGTAGCAGTGTGTGGGACTTGTTCTATTAGTCCATCTATACTAACCTCCACCAGGTTGCAAGTTCAATATAATTTTTTTCTGCAAATAGCTCTGAAAAAATATTTCGGCTTGTAACAATGTGTGGGACTTGTTCTATTAGTCCATCTATACTAACCTCCACCAGGTTGCAAATTCAAAATAATTTTTATCTGCATCTAGCTCTGAAAAAATATTTCGGCTTGTAGCAGTGTGTAGGACTTGTTCTATTAGTCCATCTATACTAACCTCCACCAGGTTGCAAATTCAATATAATTTTTTTCTGCATCTAGCTCTGAAAAAATATTTCAGCTTGTAGCAGAGTGTGGGACTTGTTCTATTAGTCCATCTATACTAACCTCCACCAGTTTGCAAATTCAAAATAATTTTTATCTGCATCTAGCTCTGAAAAAATATTTCGGCTTGTAGCAGTGTGTGGGACTTGTTCTATTAGTCCATCAATGCTAACCTCCACCAGGTTGCAAATTCAATATAATTTTTTTCTTCATCTAGCTCTGAAAAAATATTTCGGCTTGTAGCAGTGTGTGGGACTTGTTCTATTAGTCCATCTATACTAACCTCCACCAGGTTGCAGATTCAAAATAATTTTTATCTGCATCTAGCTCTGAAAAAATATTTCGGCTTGTAGCAGTGTGTGGGACTTGTTCTATTAGTCCATCTATACTAACCTCCACCAGGTTGCAAATTCAAAATAATTTTTATCTGCCCCTAGCTCTGATAAAATATTTAGGCTTGTAGCAGTGTGTGGGACTTGTTCTATTAGTCCATCTATACTAACCTCCACCAGGTTGCAAATTCAAAATAATTTTTATCTGCATCTAGGTCTGAAAAAATATTTCGGCTTGTAGCAGTGTGTGGGACTTGTTCTATTCGTCCATGTATACTAACCTCCACCAGGTTGCAAATTGAAAATAATTTTTATTTGCATCACGCTCTGAAAAAATATTTCGGCTTGTAGCAATGTGTGGGACTTGTTCTATTAGTCCATCTATACTAACCTCCACCAGGTTGCAAATTCAAAATAATTTTCATCCGCATCTAGCTCTGAAAAAATATTTTAGCTTGTAGCAGTGTGTGGGACTTGTTCTATTATTCCATCTATACTAACCTCCACCAGTTTGCAAATTCAAAATAATTTTTATCTGCATCTAGCTCTGAAAAAATATTTTGGCTTGTAGCAGTTTGTGGGACTTGTTCTATTAGTCCATCTATACTAACCTCCACCAGGTTGCAAATTCAAAATAATTTTTATCTGCATCTAGCTCTGAAAAAATATTTCGGCTTGTAGCAGTGTGGGACTTGTTCTATTAGTCCATCTATACAAACCTCCACCAGGTTGCAAATTCAAAATAATTTTTATCTGCATCTAGCTCTGAAAAAATATTTCGGCTTGTAGCAGTGTGTGGGACTTGTTCTATTAGTCCATCTATACTAACCTCCACCAGTTTGCAAATTCAAAATAATTTTTTTCTACATCTAGCTCTGAAAAAATATTTGAGCTTGTAGCAGAGTGTGGGACATGTTCTATTAGTCCATCTATACTAACCTCCACCAGGTTGCAAATTCAAAATAATTTTTATCTGCATCTAGCTCTGAAAAAATATTTCGGCTTGTAGCAGTATGTGGGACTTGTTTTATTAGTCAATCTATACTAACCTCCACCAGGTGGCAAATTCAATATAATTTTTTTCTGCACCTAGCTCTGAAAAAATATTTCGGCTTGTAACAGTGTGTGGGACTTGTTCTATTAGTCCATCTATACTAACCTCCACCTGGTTGCAAATTTAAAATAATTTTTATCTGCATCTAGCTCTGAAAAAATATTTCGGCTTGTTGCAGTGTGTGGGACTTGTTCTATTAGTCCATCTATACTAACCTCCACCATGTTGCAAATTCAAAATAATTTTTATCTGCATCTAGCTCTGAAAAAATATTTTGGCTTGTAGCAATGTGTGGGACTTGTTCTATTAGTCCATCTATACTAACCTCCACCAGGTTGCAAATTCAATATAATTTTTTTCTGCACCTAGCTCTGAAAAAATATTTCGGCTTGTAACAGTGTGTGGGACTTGTTCTATTAGTCCATCTATACTAACCTCCACCAGGTTGCAAATTCAAAATAATTTTTATCTGCATCTAGCTCTGAAAAAATATTTCAGCTTGTAGCAGTGTGTAGGACTTGTTCTATTAGTCCATCTATACTAACCTCCACCAGGTTGCAAATTCAATATACTTTTTTTCTGCATCTAGCTCTGAAAAAATATTTGAGCTTGTAGCAGAGTGTGGGAATTGTTCTATTAGTCCATCTATACTAACCTCCACCAGTTTGCAAATTCAAAATAATTTTTATCTGCATCTAGCTCTGAAAAAATATTTTGGCTTGTAGCAGTGTGTGGGACTTGTTCTATTAGTCCATCAATGCTAACCTCCACCAGGTTGCAAATTCAATATAATTTTTTTCTTCATCTAACTCTGAAAAAATATTTCGGCTTGTAGCAGTGTGTGGGACTTGTTCTATTAGTCCATCTATACTAACCTCCACCAGGTTGCAGATTCAAAATAATTTTTATCTGCATCTAGCTCTGAAAAAATATTTCGGCTTGTAGCAGTGTGTGGGACTTGTTCTATTAGTCCATCTATACTAACCTCCACCAGGTTGCAAATTCAAAATAATTCTTATCTGCATCTAGCTCTGAAAAAATATTTCGGCTTGTAGCAGTGTGTGGGACTTGTTCTATTAGTCCATCTATACTAACCTCCACCAGGTTGCAAATTCAAAATAATTTTTATCTGCCCCTAGCTCTGATAAAATATTTAGGCTTGTAGCAGTGTGTGGGACTTGTTCTATTAGTCCATCTATACTAACCTCCACCAGGTTGCAAATTCAATATAATTTTTTTCTGCACCTAGTTCTGAAAAAATATTTCGGCTTGTAGCAATGTGTGGGACTTGTTCTATTAGTCCATCTATACTAACCTCCACCAGGTTGCAAATTCAAAATAATTTTTATCTGCATCTAGCTCTGAAAAAATATTTTGGCTTGTAGCAATGTGTGGGAATTGTTCTATTAGTCCATCTATACTAACCTCCACCAGGTTGCAAATTCAATATAATTTTTTTCTGCATCTAGCTCTGAAAAAATATTTGAGCTTGTAGCAGAGTGTGGGACTTGTTCTCTTAGTCCATCTATACTAAACTCCACCAGGTTGCAAATTCAAAATAATTTTTATCTGCATCTAGCTCTGAAAAAATATTTCGGCTTGTAACAGTATGTGGGACTTGTTTTATTAGTCAATCTATACTAACCTCCACCAGGTTGCAAATTCAATATAATTTTTTTCTGCATCTAGCTCTGAAAAAATATATTTCGGCTTGTAGCAGTGTGTGGGACTTGTTCTATTAGTCCATCTATACTAACCTCCACCAGGTTGCAAATTCAAAATAATTTTTATCTGTATCTAGGTCTGAAAAAATATTTCGGCTTGTAGCAGTGTGTGGGACTTGTTCTATTCGTCCATGTATACTAACCTCCACCAGGTTGCAAATTCAAAATAATTTTTATTTGCATCACGCTCTGAAAAAATATTTCGGCTTGTAGCAATGTGTGGGACTTGTTCTATTAGTCCATCTATACTAACCTCCACCAGGTTGCAAATTCAAAATAATTTTCATCCGCATCTAGCTCTGAAAAAATATTTTAGCTTGTAGCAGTGTGTGGGACTTGTTCTATTATTCCATCTATACTAACCTCCACCAGTTTGCAAATTCAAAATAATTTTTATCTGCATCTAGCTCTGAAAAAATATTTAGGCTTGTAGCAGTTTGTGGGACTTGTTCTATTAGTCCATCTATACTAACCTCCACCAGGTTGCAAATTCAAAATAATTTTTATCTGCATCTAGCTCTGAAAAAATATTTCGGCTTGTAGCAGTGTGTGGGACTTGTTCTATTAGTCCATCTATACTAACCTCCACCAGTTTGCAAATTCAAAATAATTTTTATCTGCATCTAGCTCTGAAAAAATATTTGAGCTTGTAGCAGAGTGTGGGACATGTTCTATTAGTCCATCTATACTAACCTCCACCAGGTTGCAAATTCAAAATAATTTTTATCTGCATCTAGCTCTGAAAAAATATTTCGGCTTGTAGCAGTATGTGGGACTTGTTTTATTAGTCAATCTATACTAACCTCCACCAGGTGGCAAATTCAATATAATTTTTTTCTGCACCAAGCTCTGAAAAAATATATTTCGGCTTGTAGCAGTGTGTGGGACTTGTTCTATTAGTCCATCTATACTAACCTCCACCAGGTTGCAAATTCAAAATAATTTTTATCTGCATCTAGGTCTGAAAAAATATTTCGGCTTGTAGCAGTGTGTGGGACTTGTTCTATTCGTCCATGTATACTAACCTCCACCAGGTTGCAAATTCAAAATAATTTTTATTTGCATCACGCTCTGAAAAAATAGTTCGGCTTGTAGCAATGTGTGGGACTTGTTCTATTAGTCCATCTATACTAACCTCCACCAGGTTGCAAATTCAAAATAATTTTCATCCGCATCTAGCTCTGAAAAAATATTTTAGCTTGTAGCAGTGTGTGGGACTTGTTCTATTATTCCATCTATACTAACCTCCACCAGTTTGCAAATTCAAAATAATTTTTATCTGCATCTAGCTCTGAAAAAATATTTCGGCTTGTAGCAGTGTGGGACTTGTTCTATTAGTCCATCTATACAAACCTCCACCAGGTTGCAAATTCAAAATAATTTTTATCTGCATCTAGCTCTGAAAAAATATTTCGGCTTGTAGCAGTGTGTGGGACTTGTTCTATTAGTCCATCTATACTAACCTCCACCAGTTTGCAAATTCAAAATAATTTTTTTCTGCATCTAGCTCTGAAAAAATATTTGAGCTTGTAGCAGAGTGTGGGACATGTTCTATTAGTCCATCTATACTAACCTCCACCAGGTTGCAAATTCAAAATAATTTTTATCTGCATCTAGCTCTGAAAAAATATTTCGGCTTGTAGCAGTATGTGGGACTTGTTTTATTAGTCAATCTATACTAACCTCCACCAGGTGGCAAATTCAATATAATTTTTTTCTGCACCAAGCTCTGAAAAAATATTTCGGCTTGTAACAGTGTGTAGGACTTGTTCTATTAGTCCATCTATACTAACCTCCACCAGGTTGCAAACTCAAAATAATTTTTATCTGCATCTAGCTCTGAAAAAATATTTCGGCTTGTAGCAGTGTGTAGGACTTGTTCTATTAGTCCATCTATACTAACCTCCACCAGGTTGCAAATTCATTATAATTTTTTTCTGCATCTAGCTCTGAAAAAATATTTGAGCTTGTAGCAGAGTGTGGAACTTGTTCTATTAGTCCATCTATACTAACCTCCACCAGTTTGCAAATTCAAAATAATTTTTATCTGCATCTAGCTCTGAAAAAATATTTCGGCTTGTAGCAGTGTGTGGGACTTGTTATATTAGTCCATCAATGCTAACCTCCACCAGGTTGCAAATTCAATATAATTTTTTTCTTCATCTAGCTCTGAAAAAATATTTTGGCTTGTAGCAGTGTGTGGGACTTGTTCTATTAGTCCATCTATACTAACCTCCACCAGGTTGCAAATTCAAAATAATTTTTATCTGCATCTAACTCTGAAAAAATATTTCGGCTTGTAGCAGTGTGTGGGACTTGTTCTATTAGTCCATCTATACTAACCTCCACCAGGTTGCAAATTCAAAATAATTTTTATCTGCCCCTAGCTCTGATAAAATATTTAGGCTTGTAGCAGTGTGTGGGACTTGTTCTATTAGTCCATCTATACTAACCTCCACCAGGTTGCAAATTCAATATAATTTTTTTCTGCACCTAGCTCTGAAAAAATATTTCGGCTTGTAGCAATGTGTGGGACTTGTTCTACTAGTCCATCTATACTAACCTCCACCAGGTTGCAAATTCAAAATAATTTTTATCTGCATCTAGCTCTGAAAAAATATTTCGGCTTGTTGCAGTGTGTGGGACTTGTTCTATTAGTCCATCTATACTAACCTCCACCATGTTGCAAATTCAAAATAATTTTTATCTGCATCTAGCTCTGAAAAAATATTTTGGCTTGTAGCAATGTGTGGGACTTGTTCTATTAGTCCATCTATACTAACCTCCACCAGGTTGCAAATTCAATATAATTTTTTTATTCATCTAGCTCTGAAAAAATATTTCGGCTTGTAGCAGTGTGTGGGACTTGTTCTATTAGTCCATCTATACTAACCTCCACCAGGTTGCAAATTCAAAATAATTTTTATCTGCATCTAGCTCTGAAAAAATATTTCGGCTTGTAGCAGTGTGTGGGACTTGTTCTATTAGTCCATCTATACTAACCTCCACCAGGTTGCAAATTCAAAATAATTTTTATCTGCCCCTAGCTCTTATAAAATATTTAGGCTTGTAGCAGTGTGTGGGACTTGTTCTATTAGTCCATCTATACTAACCTCCACCAGGTTGCAAATTCAATATAATTTTTTTCTGCACCTAGCTCTGAAAACATATTGCGGCTTGTAACAGTGTGTGGCACCTGTTCTATTAGTCCATCTATACTAACCTCCACCAGGTTGCAAATTCAAAATAATTTTTATCTGCATCTAGCTCTGAAAAAATATTTCGGCTTGTAGCAGTGTGTAGGACTTGTTCTATTAGTCCATCTATACTAACCTCCACCAGGTTGCAAATTCAATATAATTTTTTTCTGCATCTAGCTCTGAAAAAATATTTGAGCTTGTAGCAGAGTGTGGGACTTGTTCTATTAGTCCATCTATACTAACCTCCACCAGTTTGCAAATTCAAAATAATTTTTATCTGCATCTAGCTCTGAAAAAATATTTCGGCTTGTAGCAGTGTGTGGGACTTGTTCTATTAGTCCATCAATGCTAACCTCCACCAGGTTGCAAATTCAATATAATTTTTTTCTTCATCTAGCTCTGAAAAAATATTTCGGCTTGTAGCAGTGTGTGGGACTTGTTCTATTAGTCCATCTATACTAACCTCCACCAGGTTGCAAATTCAAAATAATTTTTATCTGCATCTAGCTCTGAAAAAATATTTCGGCTTGTAGCAGTGTGTGGGACTTGTTCTATTAGTCCATCTATACTAACCTCCACCAGGTTGCAAATTCAAAATAATTTTTATCTGCCCCTAGCTCTGAAAAAATATTTCGGCTTGTAGCAGTGTGTGGGACTTGTTCTATTAGTCCATCTATACTAACCTCCACCAGGTTGCAAATTCAATATAATTTTTTTCTGCATCTATCTCTGAAAAAATATTTGAGCTTATAGCAGTGTGTGGGACTTGTTCTATTAGTCCATCTATACTAACCTCCACCAGGTTGCAAATTCAATATAATTTTTTTCTGCACCTAGCTCTGAAAAAATATTTCGGCTTGTAACAGTGTGTGGGACTTGTTCTATTAGTCCATCTATACTAACCTCCACCAGGTTGCAAATTCAAAATAATTTTTATCTGCATCTAGCTCTGAAAAAATATTTCGGCTTGTAGCAGTGTGTAGGACTTGTTCTATTAGTCCATCTATACTAACCTCCACCAGGTTGCAAATTCAATATAATTTTTTTCTGCATCTAGCTCTGAAAAAATATTTGAGCTTGTAGCAGAGTGTGGGACTTGTTCTATTAGTCCATCTATACTATCCTCCACCAGTTTGCAAATTCAAAATAATTTTTATCTGCATCTAGCTCTGAAAAAATATTTCGGCTTGTAGCAGTGTGTGGGACTTGTTCTATTAGTCCATCAATGCTAACCTCCACAAGGTTGCAAATTCTATATAATTTTTTTCTTCATCTAGCTCTGAAAAAATATTTCGGCTTGTAGCAGTGTGTGGGACTTGTTCTATTAGTCCATCTATACTAACCTCCACCAGGTTGCAAATTCAAAATAATTTTTATCTGCATCTAGCTCTGAAAAAATATTTCGGCTTGTAGCAGTGTGTGGGACTTGTTCTATTAGTCCATCTATACTAACCTCCACCAGGTTGCAAATTCAAAATAATTTTTATCTGCCCCTAGCTCTGATAAAATATTTAGGCTTGTAGCAGTGTGTGGGACTTGTTCTATTAGTCCATCTATACTAACCTCCACCAGGTTGCAAATTCAATATAATTTTTTTCTGCACCTAGCTCTGAAAAAATATTTCGGCTTGTAGCAATGTGTGGGACTTGTTCTATTAGTCCATCTATACTAACCTCCACCAGGTTGCAAATTCAAAATAATTTTTATCTGCATCTAGCTCTGAAAAAATATTTCGGCTTGTTGCAGTGTGTGGGACTTGTTCTATTAGTCCATCTATACTAACCTCCACCAGGTTGCAAATTCAAAATAATTTTCATCCGCATCTAGCTCTGAAAAAATATTTTAGCTTGTAGCAGTGTGTGGGACTTGTTCTATTATTCCATCTATACTAACCTCCACCAGTTTGCAAATTCAAAATAATTTTTATCTGCATCTAGCTCTGAAAAAATATTTTGGCTTGTAGCAGTTTGTGGAACTTGTTCTATTAGTCCATCTATACTAACCTCCACCAGGTTGCAAATTCAAAATAATTTTTATCTGCATCTAGCTCTGAAAAAATATTTCGGCTTGTAGCAGTGTGGGACTTGTTCTATTAGTCCATCTATACACACCTCCACCAGGTTGCAAATTCAAAATAATTTTTATCTGCATCTAGCTCTGAAAAAATATTTCGGCTTGTAGCAGTGTGTGGGACTTGTTCTATTAGTCCATCTATACTAACCTCCACCAGTTTGCAAATTCAAAATAATTTTTTTCTGCATCTAGCTCTGAAAAAATATTTGAGCTTGTAGCAGAGTGTGGGACATGTTCTATTAGTCCATCTATATTAACCTCCACCAGGTTGCAAATTCAAAATAATTTTTATCTGCATCTAGCTCTGAAAAAATATTTCGGCTTGTAGCAGTATGTGGGACTTGTTTTATTAGTCAATCTATACTAACCTCCATCAGGTGGCAAATTCAATATAATTTTTTTCTGCACCAAGCTCTGAAAAAATATTTCGGCTTGTAACAGTGTGTGGGACTTGTTCTATTAGTCCATCTATACTAACCTCCACCAGGTTGCAAACTCAAAATAATTTTTATCTGCATCTAGCTCTGAAAAAATATTTCGGCTTGTAGCAGTGTGTAGGACTTGTTCTATTAGTCCATCTATACTAACCTCCACCAGGTTGCAAATTCAATATAATTTTTTTCTGCATCTAGCTCTGAAAAAATATTTGAGCTTGTAGCAGTGTGTGGGACTTGTTCTATTAGTCCATCAATGCTAACCTCCACCAGGTTGCAAATTCAATATAATTTTTTTCTTCATCTAGCTCTGAAAAAATATTTTGGCTTGTAGCAGTTTGTCGGACTTGTTCTATTAGTCCATCTATACTAACCTCCACCAGGTTGCAAATTCAAAATAATTTTTATCTGCATCTAACTCTGAAAAAATATTTCGGCTTGTAGCAGTGTGTGGGACTTGTTCTATTAGTCCATCTATACTAACCTCCACCAGGTTGCAAATTCAAAATAATTTTTATCTGCCCCTAGCTCTGATAAAATATTTAGGCTTGTAGCAGTGTGTGGGACTTGTTCTATTAGTCCATCTATACTAACCTCCACCAGGTTGCAAATTCAATATAATTTTTTTCTGCACCTAGCTCTGAAAAAATATTTCGGCTTGTAGCAATGTGTGGGACTTGTTCTATTAGTCCATCTATACTAACCTCCACCAGGTTGCAAATTCAAAATAATTTTTATCTGCATCTAGCTCTGAAAAAATATTTCGGCTTGTTGCAGTGTGTGGGACTTGTTCTATTAGTCCATCTATACTAACCTCCACCATGTTGCAAATTCAAAATAATTTTTATCTGCATCTAGCTCTGAAAAAATATTTTGGCTTGTAGCAATGTGTGGGACTTGTTCTATTAGTCCATCTATACTAACCTCCACCAGGTTGCAAATTCAATATAATTTTTTTATTCATCTAGCTCTGAAAAAATATTTCGGCATGTAGCAGTGTGTGGGACTTGTTCTATTAGTCCATCTATACTAACCTCCACCAGGTTGCAAATTCAAAATAATTTTTATCTGCATCTAGCTCTGAAAAAATATTTCGGCTTGTAGCAGTGTGTGGGACTTGTTCTATTAGTCCATCTATACTAACCTCCACCAGGTTGCAAATTCAAAATAATTTTTATCTGCCCCTAGCTCTTATAAAATATTTAGGCTTGTAGCAGTGTGTGGGACTTGTTCTATTAGTCCATCTATACTAACCTCCACCAGGTTGCAAATTCAATATAATTTTTTTCTGCACCTAGCTCTGAAAACATATTTCGGCTTGTAACAGTGTGTGGCACCTGTTCTATTAGTCCATCTATACTAACCTCCACCAGGTTGCAAATTCAAAATCATTTTTATCTGCATCTAGCTCTGAAAAAATATTTCGGCTTGTAGCAGTGTGTAGGACTTGTTCTATTAGTCCATCTATACTAACCTCCACCAGGTTGCAAATTCAATATAATTTTTTTCTGCATCTAGCTCTGAAAAAATATTTGAGCTTGTAGCAGAGTGTGGGACTTGTTCTATTAGTTCATCTATACTAACCTCCACCAGTTTGCAAATTCAAAATAATTTTTATCTGCATCTAGCTCTGAAAAAATATTTCGGCTTGTAGCAGTGTGTGGGACTTGTTCTATTAGTCCATCAATGCTAACCTCCACCAGGTTGCAAATTCAATATAATTTTTTTCTTCATCTAGCTCTGAAAAAATATTTCGGCTTGTAGCAGTGTGTGGGACTTGTTCTATTAGTCCATCTATACTAACCTCCACCAGGTTGCAAACTCAAAATAATTTTTATCTGCATCTAGCTCTGAAAAAATATTTCGGCTTGTAGTAGTGTGTGGGACTTGTTCTATTAGTCCATCAATGCTAACCTCCACCAGGTTGCAAATTCAATATAATTTTTTTCTTCATCTAGCTCTGAAAAAATATTTTGGCTTGTAGCAGTTTGTGGGACTTGTTCTATTAGTCCATCTATACTAACCTCCACCAGGTTGCAAATTCAAAATAATTTTTATCTGCATCTAGCTCTGAAAAAATATTTCGGCTTGTAGCAGTGTGTGGGACTTGTTCTATTAGTCCATCAATGCTAACCTCCACCAGGTTGCAAATTCAATATAATTTTTTTCTTCATCTAGCTCTGAAAAAATATTTTGGCTTGTAGCAGTTTGTGGGACTTGTTCTATTAGTCCATCTATACTAACCTCCACCAGGTTGCAAATTCAAAATAATTTTTATCTGCCCCTAGCTCTGATAAAATATTTAGGCTTGTAGCAGTGTGTGGGACTTGTTCTATTAGTCCATCTATACTAACCTCCACCAGGTTGCAAATTCAATATAATTTTTTTCTGCACCTAGCTCTGAAAAAATATTTCGGCTTGTAGCAATGTGTGGGACTTGTTCTATTAGTCCATCTATACTAACCTCCACCAGGTTGCAAATTCAAAATAATTTTTATCTGCATCTAGCTCTGAAAAAATATTTCGGCTTGTTGCAGTGTGTGGGACTTGTTCTATTAGTCCATCTATACTAACCTCCACCATGTTGCAAATTCAAAATAATTTTTATCTGCATCTAGCTCTGAAAAAATATTTTGGCTTTTAGCAATGTGTGGGACTTGTTCTATTAGTCCATCTATACTAACCTCCACCAGGTTGCAAATTCAATATAATTTTTTTATTCATCTAGCTCTGAAAAAATATTTCGGCTTGTAGCAGTGTGTGGGACTTGTTCTATTAGTCCATCTATACTAACCTCCACCAGGTTGCAAATTCAAAATAATTTTTATCTGCATCTAGCTCTGAAAAAATATTTCGGCTTGTAGCAGTGTGTGGGACTTGTTCTATTAGTCCATCTATACTAACCTCCACCAGGTTGCAAATTCAAAATAATTTTTATCTGCCCCTAGCTCTTATAAAATATTTAGGCTTGTAGCAGTGTGTGGGACTTGTTCTATTAGTCCATCTATACTAACCTCCACCAGGTTGCAAATTCAATATAATTTTTTTCTGCACCTAGCTCTGAAAACATATTTCGGCTTGTAACAGTGTGTGGCACCTGTTCTATTAGTCCATCTATACTAACCTCCACCAGGTTGCAAATTCAAAATCATTTTTATCTGCATCTAGCTCTGAAAAAATATTTCGGCTTGTAGCAGTGTGTAGGACTTGTTCTATTAGTCCATCTATACTAACCTCCACCAGGTTGCAAATTCTATATAATTTTTTTCTGCATCTAGCTCTGAAAAAATATTTGAGCTTGTAGCAGAGTGTGGGACTTGTTCTATTAGTCCATCTATACTAACCTCCACCAGTTTGCAAATTCAAAATAATTTTTATCTGCATCTAGCTCTGAAAAAATATTTCGGCTTGTAGCAGTGTGTGGGACTTGTTCTATTAGTCCATCAATGCTAACCTCCACCAGGTTGCAAATTCAATATAATTTTTTTCTTCATCTAGCTCTGAAAAAATATTTCGGCTTGTAGCAGTGTGTGGGACTTGTTCTATTAGTCCATCTATACTAACCTCCACCAGGTTGCAAACTCAAAATAATTTTTATCTGCATCTAGCTCTGAAAAAATATTTCGGCTTGTAGCAGTGTGTAGGACTTGTTCTATTAGTCCATCTATACTAACCTCCACCAGGTTGCAAATTCAATATAATTTTTTTCTGCATCTAGCTCTGAAAAAATATTTGAGCTTGTAGCAGAGTGTGGAAATTGTTCTATTAGTCCATCTATACTAACCTCCACCAGTTTGCAAATTCAAAATAATTTTTATCTGCATCTAGCTCTGAAAAAATATTTCGGCTTGTAGCAGTTTGTGGGATTTGTTCTATTAGTCCATCAATGCTAACCTCCACCAGGTTGCAAATTCAATATAATTTTTTTCTTCATCTAGCTCTGAAAAAATATTTTGGCTTGTAGCAGTTTGTGGGACTTGTTCTATTAGTCCATCTATACTAACCTCCACCAGGTTGCAAATTCAAAATAATTTTTATCTGCATCTAACTCTGAAAAAATATTTCGGCTTGTAGCAGTGTGTGGGACTTGTTCTATTAGTCCATCTATACTAACCTCCACCAGGTTGCAAATTCAAAATAATTTTTATCTGCCCCTAGCTCTGATAAAATATTTAGGCTTGTAGCAGTGTGTGGGACTTGTTCTATTAGTCCATCTATACTAACCTCCACCAGGTTGCAAATTCAATATAATTTTTTTCTGCACCTAGCTCTGAAAAAATATTTCGGCTTGTAGCAATGTGTGGGACTTGTTCTATTAGTCCATCTATACTAACCTCAACCAGGTTGCAAATTCAAAATAATTTTTATCTGCATCTAGCTCTGAAAAAATATTTCGGCTTGTTGCAGTGTGTGGGACTTGTTCTATTAGTCCATCTATACTAACCTCCACCATGTTGCAAATTCAAAATAATTTTTATCTGCATCTAGCTCTGAAAAAATATTTTGGCTTGTAGCAATGTGTGGGACTTGTTCTATTAGTCCATCTATACTAACCTCCACCAGGTTGCAAATTCAATATAATTTTTTTATTCATCTAGCTCTGAAAAAATATTTCGGCTTGTAGCAGTGTGTGGGACTTGTTCTATTAGTCCATCTATACTAACCTCCACCAGGTTGCAAATTCAAAATAATTTTTATCTGCATCTAGCTCTGAAAAAATATTTCGGCTTGTAGCAGTGTGTGGGACTTTTTCTATTAGTCCATCTATACTAACCTCCACCAGGTTGCAAATTCAAAATAATTTTTATCTGCCCCTAGCTCTTATAAAATATTTAGGCTTGTAGCAGTGTGTGGGACTTGTTCTATTAGTCCATCTATACTAACCTCCACCAGGTTGCAAATTCAATATAATTTTTTTCTGCACCTAGCTCTGAAAACATATTTCGGCTTGTAACAGTGTGTGGCACCTGTTCTATTAGTCCATCTATACTAACCTCCACCAGGTTGCAAATTCAAAATAATTTTTATCTGCATCTAGCTCTGAAAAATTATTTCGGCTTTTAGCAGTGTGTAGGACTTGTTCTATTAGTCCATCTATACTAACCTCCACCAGGTTGCAAATTCAATATAATTTTTTTCTGCATCTAGCTCTGAAAAAATATTTGAGCTTGTAGCAGAGTGTGGGACTTGTTCTATTAGTCCATCTATACTAACCTCCACCAGTTTGCAAATTCAAAATAATTTTTATCTGCATCTAGCTCTGAAAAAATATTTCGGCTTGTAGCAGTGTGTGGGACTTGTTCTATTAGTCCATCAATGCTAACCTCCACCAGGTTGCAAATTCAATATAATTTTTTTCTTCATCTAGCTCTGAAAAAATATTTCGGCTTGTAGCAGTGTGTGGGACTTGTTCTATTAGTCCATCTATACTAACCTCCACCAGGTTGCAAATTCAAAATAATTTTTATCTGCATCTAGCTCTGAAAAAATATTTCGGCTTGTAGCAGTGTGTGGGACTTGTTCTATTAGTCCATCTATACTAACCTCCACCAGGTTGCAAATTCAAAATAATTTTTATCTGCCCCTAGCTCTGATAAAATATTTAGGCTTGTAGCAGTGTGTGGGACTTGTTCTATTAGTCCATCTATACTAACCTCCACCAGGTTGCAAATTCAATATAATTTTTTTCTGCACCTAGCTCTGAAAAAATATTTCGGCTTGTAGCAATGTGTGGGACTTGTTCTATTAGTCCATCTATACTAACCTCCACCAGGTTGCAAATTCAAAATAATTTTTATCTGCATCTAGCTCTGAAAAAATATTTCGGCTTGTTGCAGTGTGTGGGACTAGTTCTATTAGTCCATCTATACTAACTTCCACCATGTTGCAAATTCAAAATAATTTTTATCTGCATCTAGCTCTGAAAAAATATTTGAGCTTGTAGCAGTGTGTGGGACTTGTTCTATTAGTCCATCAATGCTAACCTCCACCAGGTTGCAAATTCAAAATAATTTTTATTTGCATCACGCTCTGAAAAAATATTTCGGCTTGTAGCAGTGTGTGGGACTTGTTCTATTAGTCCATCTATACTAACCTCCACCAGGTTGCAAATTCAAAATAATTTTTATCTGCATCTAGCTCTGAAAAAATATTTCGGCTTGTAGCAGTATGTGGGACTTGTTCTTTTAGTCCATCTATACTAACCTCCACCAGGTTGCAAATTCAATATCATTTTTTTCTGCATCTAGCTCTGAAAAAATATTTCGGCTTGTAGCTGTGTGTGGGACTTGTTCTATTAGTCCATCTATACTAACCTCCACCAGGTTGCAAATTCAAAATAATTTTTATCTGCATCTAGCTCTGAAAAAATATTTCGGCTTGTAGCAGTATGTGGGACTTGTTCTATTACTCCATCTATACTAACCTCCACCAGGTTGCAAATTCAAAATAATTTTTATCTGCATCTAGCTCTGAAAAAATATTTCGGCTTGTAGCAGTGTGTGGGAATTGTTATATTAGTCCATCTAAACTAACCTCCACCAGGTTGCAAATTCAAAATAATTTTTTTCTGCATCTAGCTCTGAAAAAATATTTCGGCTTGTAGCAGTGTGTGGGAATTGTTATATTAGTCCATCTAAACTAACCTCCACCAGGTTGCAAATTCAATATAATTTTTTTCTGCATCTAGCTATGAAAAAATATGTTGGCATGTAGCAGTGTGTGGGACTTGTTCTATTAGTCCATCTATACTAACCTCCACCAGGTTGCAAATTCTAAATAATTTTTATCTGCATCTAGCTCTGAAAAAATATATCGGCTTGTAGCAGTGTGTGGGACTTGTTCTATTAGTCCATCTATACTAACCTCCACCAGGTTGCAAATTCAAAATAATTTTTTTTTGCATCAAGCTCTGAAAAAATATTTCGGCTTGTAGCAGTGTGTGGGACTTGTTCTATTAGTCCATCTATACTAACCTCCACCATTTTGCAAATTCAAAATAATTTTCATCCGCATCTAGCTCTGAAAAAATATTTTAGCTTGTAGCACTGTGTGGGACTTGTTCTATTATTCCATCTATACTAACCTCAACCAGGTTGCAAATTCAATATAAGTTTTTTCTGCATCTATCTCTGAAAAAATATTATGGCTTGTAGCAGTGTGTGGGACTTGTTCTATTAGTCCATCTATACTAACCTCCACCAGTTTGCAAATTCAAAATAATTTTTATCTGCATCTAGCTCTGAAAAAATATTTCGGCTTGTAGCAATGTGTGGGAATTGTTCTATTAGTCCATCAATGCTAACCTCTACCAGGTTGCAAATTCAATATAATTTTTTTCTTCATCTAGCTCTGAAAAAATATTTCGGCTTGTAGCAGTGTGTGGGACTTGTTCTATTAGTCCATCTATACTAACCTCCACCATGTTGCAAATTCAAAATAATTTTTATCTGCATCTAGCTCTGAAAAAATATTTCGGCTTGTAGCAATGTGTGGGACTTGTTCTTTTAGTCCATCTATACTAACCTCCATCTGGTTGCAAATTCAATATAATTTTTGTCTGCATCTAGCTCTGAAAAAAATTTGAGCTTGTAGCAGTGTGTGGGACTTGTTCTATTAGTCCATCTATACTAACCTCCACCAGGTTGCAAATTCAAAATAATTTTTATCTGCCTCTAGCTCTGATAAAATATTTCGGCTTGTAGCAGTGTGTGGGACTTGTTCTATTAGTCCATCTATACTAACCTCCACCAGGTTGCAAATTCAATATAATTTTTTTCTGCATCTAGCTCTGAAAAAATATTTCGGCTTGTAGCAGTGTGTGGGACTTGTTCTATTAGTCCATCTATACTAACCTCAAACAGGTTGCAAATTCAAAATAATTTTTATCTGCATCTAGCTCTGAAAAAATATTTCGGCTTGTAGCAGTGTGTGGGACTTGTTCTATTAGTCCATCTATACTAACCTCCACCATGTTGCAAATTCAAAATAATTTTTATCTGCATCTAGCTCTGAAAAAATATTTCGGCTTGTAGCAATGTGTGGGACTTGTTCTATTAGTCCATCTATACTAACCTCCATCAGGTTGCAAATTCAATATAATTTTTTTCTGCATCTAGCTCTGAAAAAATATTTGAGCTTGTAGCAGTGTGTGGGACTTGTTCTATTAGTCCATCTATACTAACCTCCACCAGGTTGCAAATTCAAAATAATTTTTATCTGCATCTAGCTCTGAAAAAATATTTTGGCTTGTAGCAGTATGTGGCACTTGTTCTATTAGTCAATCTTTACTAACCTCCACCAGGTTGCAAATTCAATATAATTTTTTTCTGCATCTAGCTCTGAAAAAATATTTCGGCTTGTAGCAGTGTCTGGGACTTGTTCTATTAGTCCATCTATACTAACCTCCACCAGGTTGCAAATTCAAAATAATTTTTATCTGCATCTAGGTCTAAAAAAATATTTCGGCTTGTAGCAGTGTGTGGGACTTGTTCTATTAGTCCATGTATACTAACCTCCACCAGGTTGCAAATTCAAAATAATTTTTATTTGCATCACGCTCTGAAAAAATATTTCGGCTTGTAGCAGTGTGTTGGACTTGTTCTATTAGTCCATCTATACTAACCTCCACCAGGTTGCAAATTCAAAATAATTTTCATCCGCATCTAGCTCTGAAAAAATATTTTAGCTTGTAGCAGTGTGTGGGACTTGTTCTATTAGTCCATCTATACTAACCTCCACCAGGTTGCAAATTCAAAATAATTTTTATCTGCATCTAGCTCTGAAAAAATATTTTGGCTTGTAGCAGTGTGTGGGACTTGTTCTATTAGTCCATCTATACTAACCTCCACCAGGTTGCAAATTCAATATAATTTTTTTCTGCATCTAGCTCTGAAAAAATATTTCGGCTTGTAGCAGTGTGTGGGACTTGTTCTATTAGTCCATCTATACTAACCTCAAACAGGTTGCAAATTCAAAATAATTTTTATCTGCATCTAGCTCTGAAAAAATATTTCGGCTTGTAGCAGTGTGTGGGACTTGTTCTATTAGTCCATCTATACTAACCTCCACCATGTTGCAAATTCAAAATAATTTTTATCTGCATCTAGCTCTGAAAAAATATTTCGGCTTGTACCAATGTGTGGGACTTATTCTATTAGTCCATCTATACTAACCTCCATCAGGTTGCAAATTCAATATAATTTTTTTCTGCATCTAGCTCTGAAAAAATATTTGAGCTTGTAGCAGTGTGTGGGACTTGTTCTATTAGTCCATCTATACTAACCTCCACCAGGTTGCAAATTCAAAATAATTTTTATCTGCCTCTAGCTCTGATAAAATATTTCGGCTTGTAGCAGTGTGTGGGACTTGTTCTATTAGTCCATCTATACTAACCTCCACCAGGTTGCAAATTCAATATAATTTTTTTCTGCATCTAGCTCTGAAAAAATATTTCAGCTTGTAGCAGTGTGTGGGACTTGTTCTATTAGTCCATCTATACTAACCTCAAACAGGTTGCAAATTCAAAATAATTTTTATCTGCATCTAGCTCTGAAAAAATATTTCGGCTTGTAGCAGTGTGTGGGACTTGTTCTATTAGTCCATCTGTACTAACCTCCACCATGTTGCAAATTCAAAATAATTTTTATCTGCATCTAGCTCTGAAAAAATATTTCAGCTTGTAGCAATGTGTGGGACTTGTTCTATTAGTCCATCTATACTAACCTCCATCAGGTTGCAAATTCAATATAATTTTTTTCTGCATCTAGCTCTGAAAAAATATTTGAGCTTGTAGCAGTGTGTGGGACTTGTTCTATTAGTCCATCTATACTAACCTCCACCAGGTTGCAAATTCAAAATAATTTTTATCTGCATCTAGCTCTGAAAAAATATTTTGGCTTGTAGCAGTATGTGGCACTTGTTCTATTAGTCAATCTATACTAACCTCCACCAGGTTGCAAATTCAATATAATTTTTTTCTGCATCTAGCTCTGAAAAAATATTTCGGCTTGTAGCAGTGTGTGGGACTTGTTCTATTAGTCCATCTATACTAACCTCCACCAGGTTGCAAATTCAAAATAATTTTTATCTGCATCTAGGTCTAAAAAAATATTTCGGCTTGTAGCAGTGTGTGGGACTTGTTCTATTAGTCCATGTATACTAACCTCCACCAGGTTGCAAATTCAAAATAATTTTTATTTGCATCACTTTCTGAAAAAATATTTCGGCTTGTAGCAGTGTGTTGGACTTGTTCTATTAGTCCATCTATACTAACCTCCACCAGTTTGCAAATTCAAAATAATTTTTATCTGCATCTAGCTCTGAAAAAATATTTCGGCTTGTAGCAGTGTGTGGGACTTGTTCTATTAGTCCATCAATGCTAACCTCTACCAGGTTGCAAATTCAATATAATTTTTTTCTTCATCTAGCTCTGAAAAAATATTTCGGCTTGTAGCAGTGTGTGGGACTTATTCTATTAGTCCATCTATACTAACCTCCACCATGTTGCAAATTCAAAATAATTTTTATCTGCATCTAGCTCTGAAAAAATATTTCGGCTTGTAGCAATGTGTGGGACTTGTTCTTTTAGTCCATCTATACTAACCTCCATCTGGTTGCAAATTCAATATAATTTTTGTCTGCATCTAGCTCTGAAAAAAATTTGAGCTTGTAGCAGTGTGTGGGACTTGTTCTATTAGTCCATCTATACTAACCTCCACCAGGTTGCAAATTCAAAATAATTTTTATCTGCCTCTAGCTCTGATAAAATATTTCGGCTTGTAGCAGTGTGTGGGACTTGTTCTATTAGTCCATCAATACTAACCTCCACCAGGTTGCAAATTCAATATAATTTTTTTCTGCATCTAGCTCTGAAAAAATATTTCGGCTTGTAGCAGTGTGTGGGACTTGTTCTATTAGTCCATCTATACTAACCTCAAACAGGTTGCAAATTCAAAATAATTTTTATCTGCATCTAGCTCTGAAAAAATATTTCGGCTTGTAGCAGTGTGTGGGACTTGTTCTATTAGTCCATCTATCCTAACCTCCACCATGTTGCAAATTCAAAATAATTTTTATCTGCATCTAGCTCTGAAAAAATATTTCGGCTTGTAGCAATGTGTGGGACTTGTTCTATTAGTCCATCTATACTAACCTCCATCAGGTTGCAAATTCAATATAATTTTTTTCTGCATCTAGCTCTGAAAAAATATTTGAGCTTGTAGCAGTGTGTGGGACTTGTTCTATTAGTCCATCTATACTAACCTCCACCAGGTTGCAAATTCAAAATAATTTTTATCTGCATCTAGCTCTGAAAAAATATTTTGGCTTGTAGCAGTATGTGGCACTTGTTCTATTAGTCAATCTATACTAACCTCCACCAGGTTGCAAATTCAATATAATTTTTTTCTGCATCTAGCTCTGAAAAAATATTTCGGCTTGTAGCAGTGTGTGGGACTTGTTCTATTAGTCCATCTATACTAACCTCCACCAGGTTGCAAATTCAAAATAATTTTTATCTGCATCTAGGTCTAAAAAAATATTTCGGCTTGTAGCAGTGTGTGGGACTTGTTCTATTAGTCCATGTATACTAACCTCCACCAGGTTGCAAATTCAAAATAATTTTTATTTGCATCACGCTCTGAAAAAATATTTCGGCTTGTAGCAGTGTGTTGGACTTGTTCTATTAGTACATCTATACTAACCTCCACCTGGTTGCAAATTCAAAATAATTTTCATCCGCATCTAGCTCTGAAAAAATATTTTAGCTTGTAGCAGTGTGTGGGACTTGTTCTATTAGTCCATCTATACTAATCTCCACCAGGTTGCAAATTCAATATAATTTTTATCTGCATCTAGCTCTGAAAAAATATTTTGGCTTGTAGCAGTGTGTGGGACTTGTTCTATTAGTCCATCTATACTAACCTCCACCAGGTTGCAAATTCAATATAATTTTTTTCTGCATCTAGCTCTGAAAAAATATTTCGGCTTGTAGCAGTGTGTGGGACTTGTTCTATTAGTCCATCTATACTAACCTCAAACAGGTTGCAAATTCAAAATAATTTTTATCTGCATCTAGCTCTGAAAAAATATTTCGGCTTGTAGCAGTGTGTGGGACTTGTTCTATTAGTCCATCTATACTAACCTCCACCATGTTGCAAATTCAAAATAATTTTTATCTGCATCTAGCTCTGAAAAAATATTTCGGCTTGTAGCAATGTGTGGGACTTATTCTATTAGTCCATCTATACTAACCTCCATCAGGTTGCAAATTCAATATAATTTTTTTCTGCATCTAGCTCTGAAAAAATATTTGAGCTTGTAGCAGTGTGTGGGACTTGTTCTATTAGTCCATCTATACTAACCTCCACCAGGTTGCAAATTCAAAATAATTTTTATCTGCCTCTAGCTCTGATAAAATATTTCGGCTTGTAGCAGTGTGTGGGACTTGTTCTATTAGTCCATCTATACTAACCTCCACCAGGTTGCAAATTCAATATAATTTTTTTCTGCATCTAGCTCTGAAAAAATATTTCGGCTTGTAGCAGTGTGTGGGACTTGTTCTATTAGTCCATCTATACTAACCTCAAACAGGTTGCAAATTCAAAATAATTTTTATCTGCATCTAGCTCTGAAAAAATATTTCGGCTTGTAGCAGTGTGTGGGACTTGTTCTATTAGTCCAGCTGTACTAACCTCCACCATGTTGCAAATTCAAAATAATTTTTATCTGCATCTAGCTCTGAAAAAATATTTCGGCTTGTAGCAATGTGTGGGACTTGTTCTATTAGTCCATCTATACTAACCTCCATCAGGTTGCAAATTCAATATAATTTTTTTCTGCATCTAGCTCTGAAAAAATATTTGAGCTTGTAGCAGTGTGTGGGACTTGTTCTATTAGTCCATCTATACTAACCTCCACCAGGTTGCAAATTCAAAATAATTTTTATCTGCATCTAGCTCTGAAAAAATATTTTGGCTTGTAGCAGTATGTGGCACTTGTTCTATTAGTCAATCTATACTAACCTCCACCAGGTTGCAAATTCAATATAATTTTTTTCTGCATCTAGCTCTGAAAAAATATTTCGGCTTGTAGCAGTGTGTGGGACTTGTTCTATTAGTCCATCTATACTAACCTCCACCAGGTTGCAAATTCAAAATAATTTTTATCTGCATCTAGGTCTAAAAAAATATTTCGGCTTGTAGCAGTGTGTGGGACTTGTTCTATTAGTCCATGTATACTAACCTCCACCAGGTTGCAAATTCAAAATAATTTTTATTTGCATCACTTTCTGAAAAAATATTTCGGCTTGTAGCAGTGTGTTGGACTTGTTCTATTAGTCCATCTATACTAACCTCCACCAGGTTGCAAATTCAAAATAATTTTCATCCGCATCTAGCTCTGAAAAAATATTTTAGCTTGTAGCAGTGTGTGGGACTTGTTCTATTAGTCCATCTATACTAACCTCCACCAGGTTGCAAATTCAAAATAATTTTTATCTGCATCTAGCTCTGAAAAAATATTTTGGCTTGTAGCAGTGTGTGGGACTTGTTCTATTAGTCCATCTATAATAACCTCCACCAGGTTGCAAATTCAATATAATTTTTTTCTGCATCTAGCTCTGAAAAAATATTTGAGCTTGTAGCAGTGTGTGGGACTTGTTCTATTAGTCCATCTATACTAACCTCCACCAGGTTGCAAATTCAAAATAATTTTTATCTGCATCTAGCTCTGAAAAAATATTTTGGCTTGTAGCAGTATGTGGCACTTGTTCTATTAGTCAATCTATACTAACCTCCACCAGGTTGCAAATTCAATATAATTTTTTTCTGCATCTAGCTCTGAAAAAATATTTCGGCTTGTAGCAGTGTGTGGGACTTGTTCTATTAGTCCATCTATACTAACCTCCACCAGGTTGCAAATTCAAAATAATTTTTATCTGCATCTAGGTCTAAAAAAATATTTCGGCTTGTAGCAGTGTGTGGGACTTGTTCTATTAGTCCATGTATACTAACCTCCACCAGGTTGCAAATTCAAAATAATTTTTATTTGCATCACGCTCTGAAAAAATATTTCGGCATGTAGCAGTGTGTTGGACTTGTTCTATTAGTCCATCTATACTAACCTCCACCAGGTTGCAAATTCAAAATAATTTTCATCCGCATCTAGCTCTGAAAAAATATTTTAGCTTGTAGCAGTGTGTGGGACTTGTTCTATTAGTCCATCTATACTAACCTCCACCAGGTTGCAAATTCAAAATAATTTTTATCTGCATCTAGCTCTGAAAAAATATTTTGGCTTGTAGCAGTATGTGGGACTTGTTCTATAAGACCATCTATACTAACCTCCACCAGGTTGCAAATTCAAAATAATTTTTATCTGCATCTAGCTCTGAAAAAATATTTCGGCTAGTAGCAATATGTGGGACTTGTTCTATTAGTCCATCTATACTAACCTCCACCAGGTTGCAAATTCAAAATAATTTTTATCTGCATCTAGCTCTGAAAAAATATTTCAGCTTGTAGCTGAGTGTGGGACTTGTTCTATTAGTCCATCTATACTAACCTCCACCAGGTTGCAAATTCATTATAATTTTTTCTGCACCTAGCTCTGAAAATATATTTCGGCTTGTAGCAGTGTGTGGGACTTGTTCTATTAGTCCATCTATACTAACCTCCACCAGGTTGCAAATTCAAAATAATTTTTATCTGCATCTAGCTCTGAAAAAATATTTCGGCTTGTAGCAGTATGTGGGACTTGTTCTTTTAGTCCATCTATACTAACCTCCACCAGGTTGCAAATTCAATATCATTTTTTTCTGCATCTAGCTCTGAAAAAATATTTCGGCTTGTAGCTGTGTGTGGGACTTGTTCTATTAGTCCATCTATACTAACCTCCACCAGGTTGCAAATTCAAAATAATTTTTATCTGCATCTAGCTCTGAAAAAATATTTCGGCTTGTAGCAGTATGTGGGACTTGTTCTATTACTCCATCTATACTAACCTCCACCAGGTTGCAAATTCAAAATAATTTTTATCTGCATCTAGCTCTGAAAAAATATTTCGGCTTGTAGCAGTGTGTGGGAATTGTTATATTAGTCCATCTAAACTAAACTCCACCAGGTTGCAAATTCAAAATAATTTTTTTCTGCATCTAGCTCTGAAAAAATATTTCGGCTTGTAGCAGTGTGTGGGAATTGTTATATTAGTCCATCTAAACTAACCTCCACCAGGTTGCAAATTCAATATAATTTTTTTCTGCATCTAGCTATGAAAAAATATTTTGGCATGTAGCAGTGTGTGGGACTTGTTCTATTAGTCCATCTATACTAACCTCCACCAGGTTGCAAATTCTAAATAATTTTTATCTGCATCTAGCTCTGAAAAAATATATTGGCTTGTAGCAGTGTGTGGGACTTGTTCTATTAGTCCATCAATGCTAACCTCCACCAGGTTGCAAATTCAAAATAATTTTTATTTGCATCACGCTCTGAAAAAATATTTCGGCTTGTAGCAGTGTGTGGGACTTGTTCTATTAGTCCATCTATACTAACCTCCACCAGGTTGCAAATTCAAAATAATTTTTATCTGCATCTAGCTCTGAAAAAATATTTCGGCTTGTAGCAATGTGTGGGACTTGTTCTATTAGTCCATCTATACTAACCTCCATCTGGTTGCAAATTCAATATAATTTTTGTCTGCATCTATCTCTGAAAAAAATTTGAGCTTGTAGCAGTGTGTGGGACTTGTTCTATTAGTCCATCTATACTAACCTCCACCAGGTTGCAAATTCAAAATAATTTTTATCTGCCTCTAGCTCTGATAAAATATTTCAGCTTGTAGCAGTGTGTGGGACTTGTTCTATTAGTCCATCTATACTAATCTCCACCAGGTTGCAAATTCAATATAATTTTTTTCTGCATCTAGCTCTGAAAATATATTTCAGCTTGTAGCAGTGTGTGGGACTTGTTCTATTAGTCCATCTATACTAACCTCAAACAGGTTGCAAATTCAAAATAATTTTTATCTGCATCTAGCTCTGAAAAAATATTTCGGCTTGTAGCAGTGTGTGGGACTTGTTCTATTAGTCCATCTATACTAACCTCCACCATGTTGCAAATTCAAAATAATTTTTATCTGCATCTAGCTCTGAAAAAATATTTCGGCTTGTAGCAATGTGTGGGACTTGTTCTATTAGTCCATCTATACTAACCTCCATCAGGTTGCAAATTCGATATAATTTTTTTCTGCATCTAGCTCTGAAAAAATATTTGAGCTTGTAGCAGTGTGTGGGACTTTTTCTATTAGTCCATCTATACTAACCTCCACCAGGTTGCAAATTCAAAATAATTTTTATCTGCATCTAGCTCTGAAAAAATATTTCGGCTTGTAGCAGTATGTGGCACTTGTTCTATTAGTCAATCTATACTAACCTCCACCAGGTTGCAAATTCAATATAATTTTTTTCTGCATCTAGCTCTGAAAAAATATTTCGGCTTGTAGCAGTGTGTGGGACTTGTTCTATTAGTCCATCTATACTAACCTCCACAAGGTTGCAAATTCAAAATAATTTTTATCTGCATCTAGGTCTAAAAAAATATTTCGGCTTGTAGCAGTGTGTGGGACTTGTTCTATTAGTCCATGTATACTAACCTCCACCAGGTTGCAAATTCAAAATAATTTTTATTTGCATCACGCTCTGAAAAAATATTTCGGCTTGTAGCAGTGTGTGGGACTTGTTCTATTAGTCCATCAATGCTAACCTCCACCACGTTGCAAATTCAATATAATTTTTTTCTTCATCTAGCTCTGAAAAAATATTTTGGCTTGTAGCAGTGTGTGGGACTTGTTCTATTAGTCCATCTATACTAACCTCCACCATGTTGCAAATTCAAAATAATTTTTATCTGCATCTAGCTCTGAAAAAATATTTCGGCTTGTAGCAGTGTGTGGGACTTGTTCTATTAGTCCATCAATGCTAACCTCCACCAGGTTGCAAATTCAATATAATTTTTTTCTTCATCTAGTTCTGAAAAAATATTTCGGCTTGTAGCAGTGTGTGGGACTTGTTCTATTAGTCCATCTATACTAACCTCCACCAGGTTGCAAATTCAAAATAATTTTTATCTGCATCTAGCTCTGAAAAAATATTTCGGCTTGTAGCAGTGTGTGGGACTTGTTCTATTAGTCCATCTATACTAACCTCCACCAGGTTGCAAATTCAAAATAATTTTTATCTGCCCCTAGCTCTGATAAAATATTTAGGCTTGTAGCAGTGTGTGGGACTTGTTCTATTAGTCCATCTATACTAACCTCCACCAGGTTGCAAATTCAATATAATTTTTTTCTGCACCTAGCTCTGAAAAAATATTTCGGCTTGTAGCAATGTGTGGGACTTGTTCTATTAGTCCATCTATAGTAACCTCCACCAGGTTGCAAATTCAAAATAATTTTTATCTGCATCTAGCTCTGAAAAAATATTTCGGCTTGTTGCAGTGTGTGGGACTTGTTCTATTAGTCCATCTATACTAACCTCCACCATGTTGCAAATTCAAAATAATTTTTATCTGCATCTAGCTCTGAAAAAATATTTTGGCTTGTAGCAGTGTGTGGGACTTGTTCTATTAGTCCATCTATACTAACCTCCACCAGGTTGCAAATTCAAAATAATTTTTATCTGCATCTAGCTCTGAAAAAATATTTCGGCTTGTAGCAGTGTGTGGGACTTGCTCTATTAGTCCATCTATACTAACCTCCACCAGTTTGCAAATTCAAAATAATTTTTATCTGCATCTAGCTCGGAAAAAATATTTCGGCTTGTAGCAGTGTGTGGGACTTGTTCTATTAGTCCATCTATACTAACCTCCACCAGGTTGCAAATTCAATATAATTTTTTTCTGCATCTAGCTCAGAAAAAATATTTCGGCTTGTAGCAGTGTGTGGGACTTGTTCTATTAGTCCATCTATACTAACTTCCACCAGGATGCAAATTCAATATAATTTTTTTCTGCATCTAACCCAGCCAATACTTTTGGGCTAATACCACAGTTTGGCCACTCAGCTCTGCTCGGTTCCCATCCATTGTTTTTTGTGCAAACAACTCCAGAGTTGTCAATTGGTTAACCACCAAAATGAGTGGAAAAAGGCCTGCTGCTGATGGAAAGGGGAATAGGCGTGTTGGGAAGGGAAAAAAAGGTTGTGTCCGTGGGGTAGGTGTTAAAGCAACAGTAACATCTGCAGAAGAAAGACCATCTTCCAGCCAAACTAAGATGTCTACTTCTTTTAGCGGACAATGTGATATGGCCACGCTAATCGCTACAAATTCCAGATGAGGCACAATAACAGCAGGTGCTTCAATGGATTTCAAGTGCTCCTTTAAGTGGGCTCTCCTCCAACTCAACTTCAACATCTCAAATACTCCAGTCCTCAGAGGTGTCACCCCAATCGCACTTGCTTCCTCACAGCTCCCAAGTCTCCAGCTGCCCGTCTGTGTATGGGATAGAACAGATGGTTGAGTCTGCAGAGCTGTTACTCATACTATAGCCTGGGAATCAGAGGTCGGCTCCAGAGCTTCTGTGAATCCAGACTAGGAAATGATCTGCACTGATGCCCAGAATCTTTATGAGTCGGATCCAGGACCAGACGAAGAAGGTTCTGACCATAATGTAGACCCTCATTCCCAAACTATAACTCCTGTTGGTGGAGACAATGAGAAAGATGATGATGAGACTCAAATACCTGATTGGAGCGACAACTTTAGTTTTTTGTCAGGGCAGGAAGAGGTTGGCTCTGAGGACGACGGGTGTGATAACACACAGGGTGATGATGACGAGGTTGGATATCTCACTTACTGTCAACCCACAGTCAGCCAAGAGATGAGGTCAGCAGAGGAGGTGGAGGAAGATGCTAGTGACGACGAGGTCAGGTTGCGCCTTCCTGGACAGAGACGTAGTACTGGAAGCACGTCAACAACTGCATCCTCAAACACAACTCTGCCTCTGACCACAAGTCATGGTGGCTCTTCAGGTCGCATGGGTGCTAAGCCTTGCATAGCCTGGGCATTTTTTCAGATCGATAAAGAAGACCCAACTCGTGTTATCTGTAACATTTGCCAGCAAAAGCTAAGTAGAGGCCAAAAATACATAGTTTGAGTACTTCATGCATGAACCGGCACATGGATATGAAGCATAAGTTGCAGTGGGAAGCTCACTGTGCTACAATGCGGCCTAGCCGGCCAGGCCAACCACCATCTGCCACATCTTGTGCATCCGCAGCCTCTTCATCCTCTGTGACTGGGGGGACAGCAGTCACACCTGTTTTGGGATGCAGACCTGCCACCTCTTTACCCGCAACAGCCAGCGTGATTAGCAGGTCATCATTTTCTTTGGAGGTGGAAACACCAGCTGGTGTTCAGCGCTGTCCGACATCAATAGCACCACCTTTGGATCAAGGCAACCTAACATGTCCGCCTCCATCTTCCTCACAGACCGGCAGTTTGCCGGGGACACCCTTCTCAACCCCGTCTAAGCACAACAGCCAGCCCTCGGTCCCTCAGATGTGGACAAGTAAAAGACCATTTCCTCCTGGCCATGAGAAAGCTAAGAGGTTGAATTTCACCATCTGCAAGCTCTTGGCTACAGAAATGCTGCCTTTCCGCCTGGTGGACACAGAGGATTTTCAAGACCTTATGTCGGTCGCAGTGCCCCAGTACCAGATGCCCAGTCGGCACTACTTATCAAAGAAAGGTGTGCCTGCGCTCCACCAGCATGTCGCACACAACATCACCGCTTCTTTGAAAAACTCTGTGTGTGACGGGGTGCATTTCACCACAGACAATTGGACAAATAGGCATGGACAGGGGCGTTACATGTCGCTGACTGGGCACTGGGTAACTATGGTGACAACAGGACAAGGGCTGCTGGCCAAGTCTTGCTGTTCCCACGAGTTGTGCGTCAATCCTCTTTATGTCAAAGTTCCTCCACTGCTTCTGCCTCCTCAACCTCCTCTCGGTCTTCCACCTGCACCCAAAGCCTGTCTGGTCATGCCACAAGCTTTCTAACTGCGCAGAAGGGATCCTGCACACCTCCTTACTATGCTGGCAGTAGGGCTCAACGTCATCAGGCGGTTTTTACATTGAAATGTCTGGGAAATGTGAGTCACACAGCTGAGGAGTTGTGGTCAGCTCTGGAGAACCAATTTCATGAATGGTTGTCTCCACTGGACCTGAAACCAGGGAAGGCCGTGTGCGACAATGCTGCAAACCTGGGTGCGGCCCTTCGCCGGGGCAATGTCACACACGTGCCTTGTATGGCTCACGTGTTGAACCTGGTTGTCCAGCAATTTTTAGCCCACTATCCCAGACTAGATGGCCTTCTGCAGAGGGCACGGTCGCTGTGTGCTCACTTCCGCCGTTCGCATCCCGCAGCTCAGCGACTTACATCTCTACAGAAGTCGTTGGGCCTGCCACTTCACCGGCTAAAATGCGATGTGCCTACCCGGTGGAATTCAACTCTGCACATGTTGCAGCGACTGTGGCAGCACCGACAAGCCCTGGTGCAATACGTTCTGACGTATAGCCTGGGCCAACGAGATTCAGAGGTGGGGCAAATCACGCTGGAGGAGTGGTCTCAGATCAGGGACCTATGCACCCTTCTGCACAGTTTTGAAATGGCGACGAAGATGTTTAGTGCTGACGATGCCATTATCAGCATGACTATTCCGGTGATTTACATGCTGGAGCACATGTTAAACAGAATTCGGAGTCAGGTGGTGGCACAAGAGGAGGTGGAGGAAGTAGAGGAGGAGGAGTTGTATGCGGAAGGGCTAACATCTGCAAGGTCCAGACGGTCGGCAGCACCAAGGCGGCAGGCATGTGAGGGTGGGGGAGATGGTTTTACCAGGGCGCATGGTAGCAGCCAAACTAGTGAGGAAGGTGCAGGAGCCCAGGAAGAGGTGGAGGACGAACTGATGGAAGACTCATCAGATGAGGGAGACCTTGATCACATTTCTGTTGTGCGAGGTTGGGGGGAGAGGACAGAGGAAGGAAGCATGATTGTTACCTCGCCACCAACACAACAGGGACTTGGTGCTCCTGGATGCGCAACACACATGAGTGCCTTCTTGCTGCACTACCTGCAACATGACCCTCGAATTGTGAGAATTAGAAATAATCCTGACTACTGGGTTGCCACACTGTTAGATCCCCGGTACAAAAGTAAATTTGCAGAAATTATTCCTGCCATAGAAAGGGATGCACGCATGCAGGAGTATCAGCAGAGACTGTTGCAGAATCTTACATGTGCTTTTCCACAAAATACCAGTGGTGCACGTAGTGAATCTCACAGTTCCAACTTGCCAACCGTGGGACCGTCAAGTGTTCAGCACTCAAACCGTAACAGAACCACAGTATCTGCTGGTAACATCAATTTTGCGGAATCATTTCACCACTTTTTTAGCCCATCCTTTGCAAGGCCACAGGAGACAAGAAGTCTGACACATAGTCAACGCCTAGAGACGATGGTACAGGAGTATCTCCAAGTAAACATTGAAGCCACGACTGTGTCACTGGACCCTTGCTCTTTTTGGGCTTCCAATCTGGATAAATGGCCGGAGCTAGCCACTTACGCCTTGGAGATCTTGTCATGCCCGGCAGCCAGCGTTCTGTCTGAACGTGTGTTCAGCGCTGCTGGTGGTGTGCTGACAGATAAGCGCACGCGGCTCTCCACTGATAATGTAGACAGACTCACGTTCATAAAGATGAACAAATCATGGATCCGAAACGACTTTTCTACCCCTGTGTCATCCTGGGGAGAGTAAAAGCTTGATGATTGGTTAAAATCACCCTACCAACCGTTTTAAGCTTTCAAATTACTAATCATGTTTATCTGTATCTTGACTGGAAAATAATTTGGGCTTTGTAGCAGTGTGCAGCACTGATCCTATTAGGCCATCTATACTAAAGCTTCACCAGATTTAAAATTAAAAATAATTTTTAGCTGCATCTAGCCCGGAAAATAATTTTGGGGCTCCGAGATGCGCAAAGCACATAAGTGCCTTCTTGCTGCACTACCTGCAGCATGACCCTCATATTGTCAGAATTCGAAGTAATCATGACTACTGGGTTGCCACACTCTTAGATCCCCCAAACTTTTCGATCAACCTTTTCATTTTAATAAAGACCAAAAAAATGGTCATTTTTGAAATTATAAGCATTAGCAGGTTGTTAGAAACTGAAATCAAACAGTTTTCAACTCAAAACTTTATTCTAGGTGATGTTACATTTTCACATAGGACCCCTTGTTCGAAAGGAGCTTCTGAACTCTCTCGTCCATTGAATTTGTCAGGTTTTGGATGGTTTCTGCTTCAATTGTTTTGCATGAGGACAGAATACCCTCCCAGAGCTGTTGCTTAGATGTGAACTGCCTCCCGCCATCATAGACACTCCTTTTAATGATGCTCCAAAGGTTCTGAATGGGGTAGAGGTCAGGGGAGCATGGGGGTCACACCATAAGTTTGTCCCCTTTTATGCCCATATCAGCCAGAGATGCAGATGTTTTATGTGCAGCATGAGATGGTGCATTATCATGCAGAAAAATGATCTTGCTGTGAATTACACGGTTCTTCTTCTTGAACCATGGCAGGAAGTGCTGTTTGAGAAAATCCACATACATTATGGAGTTCATCTTTAGCGCCTTCAGGGATCCTAAAGGGGCCGACAATCTCTCTCCCCATGATTCCAGCCCAAAACATTACTCCACCTCCTCCTTGTTGGCGCTGTAGCCGTGTTTGCGTGGGGTGTCCATCAACCAGCCATCCTCCACTCCATCCATCTGGACCATCGAGCGCTGCACGGCACTCATCCGTGAACAAAACAGTTTTGAAATCAGTCTTCATGTAATGTTTGGCCCACTGGAGCCGTTTCTGCTTGTGTGAAGTGGATAGAGGAGGTCGACAGGATGGCGCATGCACAGCTGCAAACCTCTGAAGGACCCTGCATCTTGTTGTTCGGGGGACGTTGGAGGCACAAGCAGCTTCAAAAACTTGTCTGCTGCTATGACAAGGCTTTTTTGCCGCTGCTCTTTCAACCTGACGTAATTGCCTGTAGGAAAGAGTCCTCAATTTGCCCTTATCAGCACGCACACGTGTGTACTGTGAATCAGCTACATACTTCTTGATTGCCAAGACACTTCATCCTGATCATCGCACAATGTTGATTGTAGTCATGCCTTGACCTAAACACTCCACAATTTGTTGCTTCTCAGCAGCCGACACATCCTTTTTCTTTCCCATTTTGGCAGAAAATGTAGGCTGCTTAATAATGTGAGAGAGCCTTCTTAAGTAGTCTTGCCTTTCATTGGACACACCTGCCAAACTAATTAGCACAGGTGTCTGCAATTGCTTACAGTGATATAAAGAGCCCTGACACACATCACCATCAATGAGTTTAACTGACAAACAAACAAATTCTTCCCTTATCACTCCTAAACACTTTTTGTATAATAATTTGGAACGCAGTGTACATGTGCTTTTCCACAAAACACCAGTGGTTCACGTAGTGAATCTTACAGTTCTAACTTGCCAACCGTGGTCTGTATGGAGTTGTTCAATAAAGGGCCCAAAATTAAGATAACATAGATGGGAGAGGTCTCTATGAATAGGAATTCCTAAGTATTTGATACCCTGTGAGGGCCAGGCAAAGGGAAAGTTGGACTGGATGGAATCCTATATGGATTTGGGGAGGGAGACATCGAGGGCCTCAGACTTCGCTGCATTGATTTTAAAATTTTACCATGTAACAAAGTGATCTATTTCAGCCATAACAGCATGGATGGATATATGTGATTGAGTGATATATACTAGGACATCATCAGCAAATAGAGAGCACTTGTACTCGGTGCCTCCCACCTCAATCCACCTAATATTGGGGTTATGGCGAATTGATGAGAGCAGGTGCTCCGTCACTAGGATGTATAAGAGAGGGGACAGAGGACATCACTGCCTTGTCCCATTGGTGATTGTGAAAGGTGATGAAAATGTTCTGACGCACCCCCTGGGCCTTGGGACACCCGGAGCCGGACCCTTTTTGGTGGATGCTGGTGGTTGTAGTCTTCGTGGCGGCGACCCAGTTCCGTGGCTCAGGGCGGTCAAACCAGTGGCGGAACTATTTATGTGGTTTTCATGTTTAAATGTCCGACTATGCCACCCGTGGATTGCGGTCAGAGTGAACCGCCGCTACAGGGCAGACCACTGAGGCTGGTGTTGTGGGTGCAGCAAATCGTAGCATAACTCCCCACGGGAGGAGTATAGCCTCAGGGCAGTGTATGTGGAGGATGGGGGTGATGGTGCAGGGCAGCAGCAGTAACGACACAGAGTCAGTGATGCAGTTCAGGGCCTTTACTCACAGTTCTTATTATCCAGACCACGTCTGCAGGTAACGGCTGCCCACGTCGTACTGTGCTCACCAGGTGAGGGGCTCAGAAAACTCCCAGATAACTTTGGAGCACTTCACAGGACCCCCTTTGTGTGTCCTTTGTCTGGCCTTTCTTACCAACACTTCTGTCCGGCTGCTTCGGGCCTTCTCTTGGTAAACTTGGCGCCAGTTTCCCTGACCCTATGTGGTGCCTTCCTAGCGGGTGTAGCGAGGGGCTGCGCCACATAAAATGTCAGAGCCTCCGGTTTCTAGCTGAGGGTCGTTTCCTGCCTCCACTAGTTCGGGGACCGGACTCCCCCTTTGGCCTGACCCCTCCACGCAGGTGGATTCGGGCGTGCGGTGGCGACTCGCCCGTCCGCACCCCTGGGATCCCTTCATTCCTCGTTCCTGTAGCCTTCTCCGCTCCTCTTCCTTCCTTCTCCCTCTTCCAGGCCTGGGCCTCTGTTACTAGGCCCGCCTCCGGAGCAGAGCTCATGCAGAGCCCCTGCTCCCTGCCACTTCTGCTCAGACTTCTCTGCACTGAACTAAGATGGTGCCCACCTTTTATACTCCCTTCTCAATGCACCCAGGAACTGCTTCCTCCCTGCTCCTGCACTACAGGGTTCCCCTTCCTCAGTGTTCCCTCCCCCCACTCCAGCCAGGGACAGGGACTGTCGTGCCCATCTCAGGGGCATATTGGTCGCCCTGCCCCACGGCAATGTGGTGTAATGCATGCAGGTGTCGGGTCCTGATCCACACTCCATCCTTACCTGAGAGTGAGATATCACACCTCTGGGTGAGGTGCAATACGTCTGTAGCAACCGAGCCCTCAGGGTGCTACAGTTCCATTTATCTTCAGCCTAGGTGACGTATTGCGATACAGGGCCGTGATTTTGGCTATAAAAGGGTCCCCTAGACCCCTACCCCAAGCTTTTTAAGAGAATCATATATGGGGTGCCAGGAGACTCTATGGAATGCTTTCTCAGCATCCAACGAGAGTATCTAATTACAAATTTTTAACTGCATCTAGCCCAGGAAATACTTTGTGCCTAGTAGCAGTGTCTGCTAGTGAGCGGATTATCCCGGCTGTTAAGCAAGCTGCACCACCTGTAGTTTAGACACTTAATTTTTTCAAAGGAAATGCTTCGGGACCATGGGATACTTAGTGAAGAGCATCAGGAGGCACCCCAAGGCATAGGGGCTGGGACTGGCAGTAGGATGCCTTGCGGTGGACAGCCGAGCTCGATCCTTATAAAAGCTTTTTAACTGCAGCAGCTTTAGTGGACGCTACTGGAGCTGGAATTACCGTGGCTGCTGGCATGAGACTTGCCCTCCAATAGATCCTTGTAAATGGATTTAAAGTGTATTCATTCAAATTAGAGAGACAATTTAAATTAAAAAGCTTAGAGCTGCCTCCACCACAGGGGGGCTCGCTCGACCCACCAGCGGACAGGCACCAGTATTGGGAGAGGGGGGCTGGCCGTCAGGGTTCACCGCGGCTCTGGCACAAACCCGGCGACACGGAGGTGGCACGGGCAGGAGCGGACTGGCCGTGTCGGCTTCTCACTTTTTGGATTTTAGAAGGGCATGACATGCCTATATCTGTGTCTCCCCCTCCTTTTACTCCTCCACCTCTTTTATTTTCGCGTGACTATATGTACTTGTCACTTTTCCATGTGTTAGTTATGTCTTCTGAGCAGTTTGTCAGCTTTTGGACACCTTTGAAGGTGTTTTCTATGTGTTTCTATGTGTTTTTGTTTGCCTGCCATTGGTTTTAACGGTGTTCGAAGGTGTTCGACGAACAGATCGACGAACAGTTCGGCGAACACACGGGTGTTCGACGAACCGAACCGAACTCGAACACTACGGGGGTGGCTCAACACTAGTAAAGACTAATTGTAATTGGAGTCCTTTTCAGGACTAGGTTACATCAGTTCCTATCAGTTTTTGCCAGGCAGGTCTGTGCCAGTGCTGTGCAAGTTTTTTTCACAGCATTTGGCTGAATCTAGCAAAGCTAATCCTTTTTGGCCTATTGCAGAGTGTGTTAGTCAGTGGAGTAGCCTATCTGTGTGCAAGATATACCACCTGTGTATAGAATACCAATTTTTTTACTGCACCTAGTGAAGTAAAATCTTTTGGGCATAGCATCATTCTATTAGTCCATCTATACTGACCTCCATCAGGTTGCAAATTAAAACTAATTTTTATCTGCATCTACAGTACCTCTGAAAAAATATTTGGGCTTCTAGATGTGTGTGGGACTTGTTGTATTAGTCCATCTATACTGACCTCCATCAGGTTGCAAACTGAATATATTTTTTTCTGCATCTACCTCTGAAAAAATATTTGGGCTTCTAGCTGTGTGTGGGTCTTGTTCTATTAATCCATCTATACTGACCTCCATCAGGTTGCAAACTGAATATAATTTTTTTCTGCATCTAGCTCTGAAAAAATATTTGGCCTTCTAGCAGTGTGTCAGACTTTCTCTATTAGTCCATCTATACTGACCTCCATCAGGTTGCAAATTAAAAATAATTTGTATCTGCATCTACAGTACCTCTGAAAAAATATTTGGGCTTCTAGCTGTGTGTGGGACTTGTTGTATTAGTCCATCTATACTGACCTCCATCAGGTTGCAAATTAAAAATAATTTTTATCTGCATCTACAGTACCTCTGAAAAAATATTTGGGCTTCTAGCTGTGTGTGGGACTTGTTGTATTAGTCCATCTATACTGACCTCCATCAGGTTGCAAACTGAATATATTTTTTTCTGCATCTACCTCTGAAAAAATATTTGGGCTTCTAGCTGTGTGTGGGACTTGTTGTATTAGTCCATCTATACTGACCTCCATCAGGTTGCAAATTAAAAATAATTTGTATCTGCATCTACAGTACCTCTGAAAAAATATTTGGGCTTCTAGCTGTGTGTGGGACTTGTTGTATTAGTCCATCTATACTGACCTCCATCAGGTTGCAAATTAAAAATAATTCTTATCTGCATCTACAGTACCTCTGAAAAAATATTTGGGCTTCTAGCTGTGTGTGGGACTTGTTGTATTAGTCCATCTATACTGACCTCCATCAGGTTGCAAACTGAATAAATTTTTTTCTGCATCTACCTCTGAAAAAATATTTGGGCTTCTAGCTGTGTGTGGGACTTGTTGTATTAGTCCATCTATACTGACCTCCATCAGGTTGCAAATTAAAAATAATTTGTATCTGCATCTACAGTACCTCTGAAAAAATATTTGGGCTTCTAGCTGTGTGTGGGACTTGTTGTATTAGTCCATCTATACTGAACTCCATCAGGTTGCAAATTAAAAATAATTTTTATCTGCATCTACAGTACCTCTGAAAAAATATTTGGGCTTCTAGCTGTGTGTGGGACTTGTTGTGTTAGTCCATCTATACTGAACTCCATCAGGTTGCAAACTGAATATATTTTTTTCTGCATCTACCTCTGAAAAAATATTGGGCTTCTAGCTGTGTGTGGGTCTTGTTCTATTAATCCATCTATACTGACCTCCATCAGGTTGCAAACTGAATATAATTTTTTTCTGCATCTAGCTCTGAAAAAATATTTGGCCTTCTAGCACTGTGTTAGACTTTCTCTATTAGTCCATCTATACTGACCTCCATCAGGTTGCAAATTAAAAATAATTTTTATCTGCATCTACAGTACCTCTGAAAAAATATTTGGGCTTCTAGCTGTGTGTGGGACTTGTTGTATTAGTCCACCTATACTGACCTCCATCAGGTTGCAAATGAAAAATAATTTGTATCTGCATCTACAGTACCTCTGAAAAAATATTTGGGCTTCTAGCTGTGTGTGGGACTTGTTGTATTAGTCCATCTATACTGACCTCCATCACGTTGCAAACTGAATATATTTTTTTCTGCATCTACCTCTGAAAAAATATTTGGGCTTCTAGCTGTGTGTGGGACTTGTTATATTAGTCCATCTATACTGACCTCCATCAGGTTGCAAATTAAAAATAATTTGTATCTGCATCTACAGTACCTCTGAAAAAATATTTGGGCTTCTAGCTGTGTGTGGGACTTGTTGTATTAGTCCACCTATACTGACCTCCATCAGGTTGCAAATTAAAAATAATTTTTATCTGCATCTACAGTACCTCTGAAAAAATATTTGGGCTTCTAGCTGTGTGTGGGACTTGTTGTATTAGTCCATCTATACTGACCTCCATCAGGTTGCAAACTGAATATATTTTTTTCTGCATCTACCTCTGAAAAAATATTGGGCTTCTAGCTGTGTGTGGGTCTTGTTCTATTAATCCATCTATACTGACCTCCATCAGGTTGCAAACTGAATATAATTTTTTTCTGCATCTGGCTCTGAAAAAATATTTGGCCTTCTAGCAGTGTGTCGGACTTTCTCAATTAGTCCATCTATACTGACCTCCATCAGGTTGCAAATTAAAAATAATTTGTATCTGCATCTACAGTACCTCTGAAAAAATATTTGGGCTTCTAGCTGTGTGTGGGACTTGATGTATTAGTCCATCTATACTGACCTCCATCAGGTTGCAAATTAAAAATAATTTTTATCTGCATCTACAGTACCTCTGAAAAAATATTTGGGCTTCTAGCTGTGTGTGGGACTTGTTGTATTAGTCCATCTATACTGACCTCCATCAGGTTGCAAACTGAATATATTTTTTTCTGCATCTACCTCTGAAAAAATATTTGGGCTTCTAGCTGTGTGTGGGACTTGTTGTACTAGTCCATCTATACTGACCTCCATCAGGTTGCAAATTAAAAATAATTTGTATCTGCATCTACAGTACCTCTGAAAAAATATTTGGGCTTCTAGCTGTGTGTGGGACTTGTTGTATTATTCCATCTATACTGACCTCCATCAGGTTGCAAATTAAAAATAATTTTTATCTGCATCTACAGTACCTCTGAAAAAATATTTGGGCTTCTAGCTGTGTGTGTGACTTGTTGTATTAGTCCATCTATACTGACCTCCATCAGGTTGCAAACTGAATATATTTTTTTCTGCATCTACCTCTGAAAAAATATTGGGCTTCTAGCTGTGTGTGGGTCTTGTTCTATTAATCCATCTATACTGACCTCCATCAGGTTGCAAACTGAATATAATTTTTTTCTGCATCTAGCTCTGAAAAAATATTTGGCCTTCTAGCAGTGTGTCGGACTTTCTCTATTAGTCCATCTATACTGACCTCCATCAGGTTGCAAATTAAAAATAATTTTTATCTGCATCTACAGTACCTCTGAAAAAATATTTGGGCTTCTAGCTGTGTGTGGGACTTGTTGTATTAGACCATCTATACTGACCTCCATCAGGTTGCAAATTAAAAATAATTTGTATCTGCATCTACAGTACCTCTGAAAAAATATTTGGGCTTCTAGCTGTGTGTGGGACTTGTTGTATTAGTCCATCTATACTGACCTCCATCAGGTTGAAAATTAAAAATAATTTTTATCTGCATCTACAGTACCTCTGAAAAAATATTTGGGCTTCTAGCTGTGTGTGGGACTTGTTGTATTAGTCCATCTATACTGACCTCCATCAGGTTGCAAACTGAATATATTTTTTTCTGCATCTACCTCTGAAAAAATATTTGGGCTTCTAGCTGTGTGTGGGACTTGTTGTATTAGTCCATCTATACTGACCTCCATCAGGTTGCAAATTAAAAATAATTTGTATCTGCATCTACAGTACCTCTGAAAAAATATTTGGGCTTCTAGCTGTGTGTGGGACTTGTTGTATTAGTCCATCTATACTGACCTCCATCAGGTTGCAAATTAAAAATAATTTTTATCTGCATCTACAGTACCTCTGAAAAAATATTTGGGCTTCTAGCTGTGTGTGGGACTTGTTGTGTTAGTCCATCTATACTGACCTCCATCAGGTTGCAAACTGAATATATTTTTTTCTGCATCTACCTCTGAAAAAATATTGGGCTTCTAGCTGTGTGTGGGTCTTGTTCTATTAATCCATCTATACTGACCTCCATCAGGTTGCAAACTGAATATAATTTTTTTCTGCATCTAGCTCTGAAAAAATATTTGGCCTTCTAGCAGTGTGTCGGACTTTCTCTATTAGTCCATCTATACTGACCTCCATCAGGTTGCAAATTAAAAATAATTTTTATCTGCATCTACAGTACCTCTGAAAAAATATTTGGGCTTCTAGCTGTGTGTGGGACTTGTTGTATTAGTCCATCTATACTGACCTCCATCAGGTTGCAAATGAAAAATAATTTGTATCTGCATCTACAGTACCTCTGAAAAAATATTTGGGCTTCTAGCTGTGTGTGGGACTTGTTGTATTAGTCCATCTATACTGACCTCCATCACGTTGCAAACTGAATATATTTTTTTCTGCATCTACCTCTGAAAAAATATTTGGGCTTCTAGCTGTGTGTGGGACTTGTTATATTAGTCCATCTATACTGACCTCCATCAGGTTGCAATTTAAAAATAATTTGTATCTGCATCTACAGTAACTCTGAAAAAATATTTGGGCTTCTAGCTGTGTGTGGGACTTGTTGTATTAGTCCACCTATACTGACCTCCATCAGGTTGCAAATTAAAAATAATTTTTATCTGCATCTACAGTACCTCTGAAAAAATATTTGGGCTTCTAGCTGTGTGTGGGACTTGTTGTATTAGTCCATCTATACTGACCTCCATCAGGTTGCAAACTGAATATATTTTTTTCTGCATCTACCTCTGAAAAAATATTGGGCTTCTAGCTGTGTGTGGGTCTTGTTCTATTAATCCATCTATACTGACCTCCATCAGGTTGCAAACTGAATATAATTTTTTTCTGCATCTGGCTCTGAAAAAATATTTGGCCTTCTAGCAGTGTGTCGGACTTTCTCAATTAGTCCATCTATACTGACCTCCATCAGGTTGCAAATTAAAAATAATTTGTATCTGCATCTACAGTACCTCTGAAAAAATATTTGGGCTTCTAGCTGTGTGTGGGACTTGTTGTATTAGTCCATCTATACTGACCTCCATCAGGTTGCAAATTAAAAATAATTTTTATCTGCATCTACAGTACCTCTGAAAAAATATTTGGGCTTCTAGCTGTGTGTGGGACTTGTTGTATTAGTCCATCTATACTGACCTCCATCAGGTTGCAAACTGAATATATTTTTTTCTGCATCTACCTCTGAAAAAATATTTGGGCTTCTAGCTGTGTGTGGGACTTGTTGTACTAGTCCATCTATACTGACCTCCATCAGGTTGCAAATTAAAAATAATTTGTATCTGCATCTACAGTACCTCTGAAAAAATATTTGGGCTTCTAGCTGTGTGTGGGACTTGTTGTATTATTCCATCTATACTGACCTCCATCAGGTTGCAAATTAAAAATAATTTTTATCTGCATCTACAGTACCTCTGAAAAAATATTTGGGCTTCTAGCTGTGTGTGGGACTTGTTGTATTAGTCCATCTATACTGACCTCCATCAGGTTGCAAACTGAATATATTTTTTTCTGCATCTACCTCTGAAAAAATATTGGGCTTCTAGCTGTGTGTGGGTCTTGTTCTATTAATCCATCTATACTGACCTCCATCAGGTTGCAAACTGAATATAATTTTTTTCTGCATCTAGCTCTGAAAAAATATTTGGCCTTCTAGCAGTGTGTCGGACTTTCTCTATTAGTCCATCTATACTGACCTCCATCAGGTTGCAAATTAAAAATAATTTGTATCTGCATCTACAGTACCTCTGAAAAAATATTTGGGCTTCTAGCTGTGTGTGGGACTTGTTGTATTAGTCCATCTATACTGACCTCCATCAGGTTGAAAATTAAAAATAATTTTTATCTGCATCTACAGTACCTCTGAAAAAATATTTGGGCTTCTAGCTGTGTGTGGGACTTGTTGTATTAGTCCATCTATACTGACCTCCATCAGGTTGCAAACTGAATATATTTTTTTCTGCATCTACCTCTGAAAAAATATTTGGGCTTCTAGCTGTGTGTGGGACTTGTTGTATTAGTCCATCTATACTGACCTCCATCAGGTTGCAAATTAAAAATAATTTGTATCTGCATCTACAGTACCTCTGAAAAAATATTTGGGCTTCTAGCTGTGTGTGGGACTTGTTGTATTAGTCCATCTATACTGACCTCCATCAGGTTGCAAATTAAAAATAATTTTTATCTGCATCTACAGTACCTCTGAAAAAATATTTGGGCTTCTAGCTGTGTGTGGGACTTGTTGTGTTAGTCCATCTATACTGACCTCCATCAGGTTGCAAACTGAATATATTTTTTTCTGCATCTACCTCTGAAAAAATATTGGGCTTCTAGCTGTGTGTGGGTCTTGTTCTATTAATCCATCTATACTGACCTCCATCAGGTTGCAAACTGAATATAATTTTTTTCTGCATCTAGCTCTGAAAAAATATTTGGCCTTCTAGCAGTGTGTCGGACTTTCTCTATTAGTCCATCTATACTGACCTCCATCAGGTTGCAAATTAAAAATAATTTTTATCTGCATCTACAGTACCTCTGAAAAAATATTTGGGCTTCTAGCTGTGTGTGGGACTTGTTGTATTAGTCCATCTATACTGACCTCCATCAGGTTGCAAATGAAAAATAATTTGTATCTGCATCTACAGTACCTCTGAAAAAATATTTGGGCTTCTAGCTGTGTGTGGGACTTGTTGTATTAGTCCATCTATACTGACCTCCATCACGTTGCAAACTGAATATATTTTTTTCTGCATCTACCTCTGAAAAAATATTTGGGCTTCTAGCTGTGTGTGGGATTTGTTATATTAGTCCATCTATACTGACCTCCATCAGGTTGCAAATTAAAAATAATTTGTATCTGCATCTACAGTACCTCTGAAAAAATATTTGGGCTTCTAGCTGTGTGTGGGACTTGTTGTATTAGTCCATCTATACTGACCTCCATCAGGTTGCAAATTAAAAATAATTTTTATCTGCATCTACAGTACCTCTGAAAAAATATTTGGGCTTCTAGCTGTGTGTGGGACTTGTTGTATTAGTCCATCTATACTGACCTCCATCAGGTTGCAAACTGAATATATTTTTTTCTGCATCTACCTCTGAAAAAATATTGGGCTTCTAGCTGTGTGTGGGTCTTGTTCTATTAATCCATCTATACTGACCTCCATCAGGTTGCAAACTGAATATAATTTTTTTCTGCATCTAGCTCTGAAAAAATATTTGGCCTTCTAGCAGTGTGTCGGACTTTCTCTATTAGTCCATCTATACTGACCTCCATCAGGTTGCAAATTAAAAATAATTTGTATCTGCATCTACAGTACCTCTGAAAAAATATTTGGGCTTCTAGCTGTGTGTGGGACTTGTTGCATTAGTCCATCTATACTGACCTCCATCAGGTTGCAAATTAAAAATAATTTTTATCTGCATCTACAGTACCTCTGAAAAAATATTTGGGCTTCTAGCTGTGTGTGGGACTTGTTGTATTAGTCCATCTATACTGACCTCCATCAGGTTGCAAACTGAATATATTTTTTTCTGCATCTACCTGTGAAAAAATATTTGGGCTTCTAGCTGTGTGTGGGACTTGTTGTATTAGTCCATCTATACTGACCTCCATCAGGTTGCAAATTAAAAATAATTTGTATCTGCATCTACAGTACCTCTGAAAAAATATTTGGGCTTCTAGCTGTGTGTGGGACTTGTTGTATTATTCCATCTATACTGACCTCCATCAGGTTGCAAATTAAAAATAATTTTTATCTGCATCTACAGTACCTCTGAAAAAATATTTGGGCTTCTAGCTGTGTGTGGGACTTGTTGTATTAGTCCATCTATACTGACCTCCATCAGGTTGCAAACTGAATATATTTTTTTCTGCATCTACCTCTGAAAAAATATTGGGCTTCTAGCTGTGTGTGGGTCTTGTTCTATTAATCCATCTATACTGACCTCCATCAGGTTGCAAACTGAATATAATTTTTTTCTGCATCTAGCTCTGAAAAAATATTTGGCCTTCTAGCAGTGTGTCGGACTTTCTCTATTAGTCCATCTATACTGACCTCCATCAGGTTGCAAATTAAAAATAATTTTTATCTGCATCTACAGTACCTCTGAAAAAATATTTGGGCTTCTAGCTGTGTGTGGGACTTGTTGTATTAGTCAATCTATACTGACCTCCATCAGGTTGCAAATTGAATATATTTTTTTCTGCATCTACCTCTGAAAAAATATTGGGCTTCTAGCTGTGTGTGGGACTTGTTGTATTAGTCAATCTATACTGACCTCCATCAGGTTGCAAATTGAATATATTTTTTTCTGCATCTACCTCTGAAAAAATATTGGGCTTCTAGCTGTGTGTGGGTCTTGTTCTATTAATCCATCTTTACAGACCTCCATCAGGTTGCAAACTGAATATAATTTTTTTCTGCATCTACCTCTGAAAAAATATTTGGCCTTGTAGCAGTGTGTCGGACTTTCTCTATTAGTCCATCTATACTGACCTCCATCAGGTTGCAAACTGAATATATTTTTTTCTGCATCTAACCCAGCCAATAGTTTTGGCCTAATACCACAGTTTGGCCACTCAGCTCTGCTCGGTTACCATCCATTGTTTTTTTGTGCAAACAACTCCAGAGTTGTGAATTAGTTAACCACCAAAATGAGTGGAAAAAGGCCTGCTGCTGGTGGAAAGGGGAATAGGCGTGTTGGGAAGGGGAAAAAAGGTTGTGTCCGTGGGGTAGGTGTTAAAGCAACAGTAACATCTGCAGAAGAAAGACCATCTTCCAGCCAAACTAAAATGTCTACTTCTTTTAGCGGACAATGTGATAAGATCCCTTTCTTACGGCCACGCCAATCGCTACAAATTCCAGATGAGGCACAAAAACAGCAGGTGCTTCAATGGATATCAAGTGCTCCTTTAAGTGGGCTCTCCTCCACATCAACTTCAACATCACAAATACTCCAGTCCTCAAAGGTGTCACCCAAATCGCACTTGCTTCCTCACAGCTCCCAAATCTCCAGCTGCCCGTCTGAGTATGAGGTAGAACAGATGGTTGAGTCTGCAGAGCTGTTTACTCATACTATAGCCTGGGAATCAGATGTCGACTCCAGTGCTTCTGTGAATCCAGACGAGGAAATAATCTGCACTGATGCCCAGAATCTTTATGAGTCGGATCCAGGACCAGACGCAGAAGGTTCTGACCATAATGTAGACCCTCATTCCCAAACTGTAACTCCTGTTGGTGGAGACAATGAGGAAGACGATGATAAGACTCAAATACCTGATTGGAGCGACAACTTTAGTTTTTTGTCAGGGCAGGAACAGGTTGGCTCTGAGGACGACGGGTGTGATAACACACAGGGTGATGATGATGAGGTTGGAGATCCCACTTACTGTCAACCCACAGTCATCCAAGAGATGAGGTCAGCAGAGGAGGTGGAGGAAGATGCTAGTGACGACGAGGTCAGGTTGCGCCTTCCTGGACTGGAAGCACGTCAACAACTGCATCCTCAAACACAACTCTGCCTCTCACCACAAGTCGTGGTGGCTCTTCAGGTCGCATGGGTGCTAAGCCTTGCATAGCCTGGGCATTTTTTCAGATCGATAAAGATGACCCAACTCGTGTTATCTGTAACATTTGTCAGCAAAAGCTAAGTAGAGGCCAAAAAATACATAGTTTGAGCACTTCATGCATGAACCGGCACATGGACATGAAGCATAAGTTGCAGTGGGAAGCTCAGTGTGCTACAATGCGGCCTAGCCGGCCGGGCCAACCACCGTCTGCCATATCTTGTGCATCCGCGGCCTCTTCATCCTCTGTGACTGGGGGGACAGCAGTCACACCTGTTTTGGGGCGCAAACCTGCCACCTCTTTACCCGCAACAGCCAGCGTGATTGGCAGGTCATCATTTTCTTTGGAGGTGGTAACAGCAGCTGGTGTTCAGCGCTGTCCGACATAGATAGCACCACCTTTGGATCAAGGCAACCTAACATGTCCGCCTGCATCTTCCTCACAGACCGGCAGTTTGCCGGGGACACCCTTATCAACCCCGTCTAAGCACAATAGCCAGCCCTCGGTCCCTCAGATGTGGACAAGTAAAAGACCATTTCCTCCTAGCCATGAGAAAGCTAAGAGGTTGAATTTCACCATCTGCAAGCTCTTGGCTACAGAAATGCTGCCTTTCCGCCTAGTGGACACAGAGGATTTTCGAGACCTTATGTCCGTCGCAGTGCCCCAGTACCAGATGCCCAGTCGGCACTACTTCTCAAAGAAAGGTGTGCCTGCGCTCCACCAGCATGTCGCACACAACATCACCGCTTCTTTGAGAAACTCTGTGTGTGACAGGGTGCATTTCACCACAGACACTTGGACGAGTAGGCATGGACAGGGGCGTTACATGTCGCTGACTGGGCACTGGGTAACTATGGTGACAGCAGGACAAGGGGCTGCTGTCCAAGTCTTGCCGTCCCCACGAGTTGTGCGTCAATCCTCTTTATGTCAAAGTTCCTCCACTGCTTCTGCCTCCTCAACCTCCTCTCAGTCTTCCACCTGCACCCAAAGACTGTCTGGTCATGCCACAAGCTTTCTAACTGCGCAGAAGGGATCCTGCACACCTCCTTACTATGCTGGCAGTAGCGCTCAACGTCATCAGGCGGTTTTTACATTGAAATGTCTGGGAAATGTGAGTCACACAGCTGAGGAGCTGTGGTCAGCTCTGGAGAACCAATTTCATGAATGGTTGTCTCCACTGGACCTGAAACCAGGGAAGGCCGTGTGCGACAATGCTGCAAACCTGGGTGTGGCCCTTCGCCGGGGCAATGTCACACACGTGCCTTGTATGGCTCACGTGTTGAACCTGGTTGTCCAGCAATTTTTAGCCCACAATCCCAGACTAGATGGCCTTCTGCAGAGGGCACGGTCGCTGTGTGCTCACTTCCGCTGTTCGCATCCCGCAGCTCAGCGACTTACATCTCTACAGAAGTCGTTGGGCCTGCCACTCCACCGGCTAAAATGCGATGTGCCTACCCGGTGGAATTCAACTCTGCACATGTTGCAGCGACTGTGGCAGCACCGACAAGCCCTGGTGCAATACGTTCTGACGTATAGCCTGGGCCAACGAGATTCAGAGGTGGGGCAAATCACGCTGGAGGAGTGGTCTCAGATCAGGGACCTATGCACCCTTCTGCACAGTTTTGAAATGGCGACGAAGATGTTTAGTGCTGACGATGCCATTATCAGCATGACTATTCCGGTGATTTACATGCTGGAGCACATGTTAAACAGAATTCGGAGTCAGGTGGTGGCACAAGAGGAGGTGGAGGAAGTAGAGGAGGAGGAGTTGTATGCGGAAGGGCTAACATCTGCAAGGTCCAGACGGTCGGCAGCACCAAGGCGGCAGGCATGTGAGGGTGGGGCAGATGGTTTTACCAGGGCGCATGGTAGCAGCCAAACTAGTGAGGAAGGTGCAGGAGCCCAGGAAGAAGTGGAGGACGAACTGATGGAAGACTCATCAGATGAGGGAGACCTTGATCACATTTCTGTTGTGCGAGGTTGGGGGGAGAGGACAGAGGAAGGAAGCATGATTGTTACCTCGCCACCAACACAACAGGGACTTGGTGCTCCTGGATGCGCAACACACATGAGTGCCTTCTTGCTGCACTACCTGCAACATGACCCTCGAATTGTGAGAATTAGAAATAATCCTGACTACTGGGTTGCCACACTGTTAGATCCCCGGTACAAAAGTAAATTTGCAGAAATTATTCCTGCCATAGAAAGGGATGCACGCATGCAGGAGTATCAGCAGAGACTGTTGCAGAATCTTACATGTGCTTTTCCACAAAATACCAGTGGTGCACGTAGTGAATCTCACAGTTCCAACTTGCCAACCGTGGGACCGTCAAGTGTTCAGCACTCAAACCGTAACAGAACCACAGTATCTGGTGGTAACATCAATTTTGCGGAATCATTTCACCACTTTTTTAGCCCATCCTTTGCAAGGCCACAGGAGACAAGAAGTCTGACACATAGTCAACGCCTAGAGACGATGGTACAGGAGTATCTCCAAGTAAACATTGAAGCCACGACTGTGTCACTGGACCCTTGCTCTTTTTGGGCTTCCAATCTGGATAAATGGCCGGAGCTAGCCACTTACGCCTTGGAGATCTTGTCATGCCCCGCAGCCAGCGTTCTGTCTGAACGTGTGTTCAGCGCTGCTGGTGGTGTGCTGACAGATAAGCGCACGCGGCTCTCCACTGATAATGTAGACAGACTCACGTTCATAAAGATGAACAAATCATGGATCCGAAACGACTTTTCTACCCCTGTGTCATCCTGGGGAGAGTAAAAGCTTGATGATTGTTTAAAATCACACTACCAACCGTTTTAAGCTTTCAAATTACTAATCATGTTTATCTGTATCTTGACTGGAAAATAATTTGGGCTTTGTAGCAGTGTGCAGCACTGATCCTATTAGGCCATCTATAATAAGCTCCACCAGATTTAAAATTAAAAATAATTTTTAGCTGCATCTAGCCCGGAAAATAATTTTGGGGCTCCGAGATGCGCAAGACACATAAGTGCCTTCTTGCTGCACTACCTGCAGCATGACCCTCATATTGTCAGAATTCGAAGTAATCATGACTACTGGGTTGCCACACTATTAGATCCCCCAAACTTTTCGATCAACCTTTTCATTTTAATAAAGACCAAAAAATGGTCATTTTTGAAATTATAAGCATTAGCAGGTTGTTAGAAACTGAAATCAAACAGTTTTCAACTCAAAACTTTATTCTAGGTGATGTTACATTTTCACATAGGACCCCTTGTTCGAAAGGAGCTTCTGAACTCTCTCGTCCATTGAATTTGTCAGGTTTTGGATGGTTTCTGCTTCAATTGTTTTGCATGAGGACAGAATACCCTCCCAGAGCTGTTGCTTAGATGTGAACTGCCTCCCGCCATCATAGACACTGCTTTTAATGATGCTCCAAAGGTTCTGAATGGGGTAGAGGTCAGGGGAGCATGGGGGTCACACCATAAGTTTGTCCCCTTTTATGCCCATATCAGCCAGAGATGCAGATGTTTTATGTGCAGCATGAGATGGTGCATTATCATGCAGAAAAATGATCTTGCTGTGAAATACACGGTTCTTCTTCTTGAACCATGGCAGGAAGTGCTGTTTGAGAAAATCCACATACATTATGGAGTTCATCTTTAGCGCCTTCAGGGATCCTAAAGGGGCCGACAATCTCTCTCCCCATGATTCCAGCCCAAAACATTACTCCACCTCCTCCTTGTTGGCGCTGTAGCCGTGTTTGCGTGGGGTGTCCATCAACCAGCCATCCTCCACTCCATCCATCTGGACCATCGAGCGCTGCACGGCACTCATCCGTGAACAAAACAGTTTTGAAATCAGTCTTCATGTAATGTTTGGCCCACTGGAGCCGTTTCTGCTTGTGTGAAGTGGATAGAGGAGGTCGACAGGATGGCGTATGCACAGCTGCAAACCTCTGAAGGACCCTGCATCTTGTTGTTCGGGGGACGTTGGAGGCACAAGCAGCTTAAAAAACTTGTCTGCTGCTATGACAAGGCTTTTTTGCCGCTGCTCTTTCAACCTGACGTAATTGCCTGTAGGAAAGAGTCCTCAATTTGCCCTTATCAGCACGCACACGTGTGTACTGTGAATCAGCTACATACTTCTTGATTGCCAAGACACTTCATCCTGATCATCGCACAATGTTGATTGTAGTCATGCCTTGACCTAAACACTCCACAATTTGTTGCTTCTCAGCAGCTGACACATCCTTTTTCTTTCCCATTTTGGCAGAAAATGTAGGCTGCTGAATAATGTGAGAGAGCCTTCTTAAGTAGTCTTGCCTTTCATTGGACACACCTGACAAACTAATTAGCACTGGTGTCTGCAATTGCTTACAGTGATATAAAGAGCCCTGACACACATCACCATCAATGAGTTTAACTGACAAACAAACAAATTCTTCCCTTATCACTCCTAAACACTTTTTGCATAATAATTTGGAACACAGTGTACATGTGCTTTTCCACAAAACACCAGTGGTTCACGTAGTGAATCTTACAGTTCTAACTTGCCAACCGTGGTCTGTATGGAGTTGTTCAATAAAGGGCCCAAAATTAAGATAACATAGATGGGAGAGGTCTCTATGAATAGGAATTCCTAAGTATTTGATACCCTGTGAGGGCCAGGCAAAGGGAAAGTTGGACTGGATGGAATCCTATATGGATTTGGGGAGGGAGACATCGAGGGCCTCAGACTTCGCTGCATTGATTTTAAAATTTGACCATGTAACAAAGTGATCTATTTCAGCCATAACAGCATGGATGGATATATGTGATTGAGTGATATATACTAGGACATCATCAGCAAATAGAGAGCACTTGTGCTCGGTGCCTCCCACCTCAATCCACCTAATATTGGGGTTATGGCGAATTGATGAGAGCAGGTGCTCCGTCACTAGGATGTATAAGAGAGGGGACAGAGAACATCCCTGCCTTGTCCCATTGGTGATTGTGAAAGGTGATGAGAATGTTCTGACGCGCCCCCTGGGCCTTGGGACACCCGGAGCCGGACCCTTTTTGGTGGATGCTGGTGGTTGTAGTCTCCGTGGCGGCAACCCGGTTCCGTGGCTCAGGGCGGTCAAACCAGTGGCGGAACTATTTATGTGGTTTTGATGTTTAAATGTCCGACTACGCCACCCGTGGATTGCGGTCAGAGTGAACCGCCGCTCCAGGGCAGACCGCTGAGGCTGGTGTTGTGGGTGCAGCAGAGCGTAGCATAACTCCCCACGGGAGGAGTATAGCCTCAGGGCAGTGTATGCGGAGGATGGGGGTGATGGTGCAGGGCAGCAGCAGTAATGACACGGAGTCAGTGATGCAGTCCAGGGCCTTTACTCACAGTTCTTATTATCCAGACCACGTCTGCAGGTAACGGCTGCCCACGTCGTACTGTGCTCACCAGGTGAGGGGCTCAGACAACTCCCAGATAACTTTGGAGCGCTTCACAGGACCCCCTTTGTGTGTCCTTTGTCTAGCCTTTCTTACCAACCCTTCTGTCCGGCTGCCTCGGGCCTCCTCTTGGTAAACTTGGCGCCAGTTTCCCTGACCCTATGTGGTGCCTTCCTAGCGGGTGTAGCGAGGGGCTGCGCCACATAAAATGTCACAGCCTCCTGTTTCTAGCTGAGGGTCGTTTCCTGCCTCCACTAGTTTCGGGGACCGGTCTCCCCCTTTGGCCTGACCCCTCCACGCAGGTGGATTCTGGCGTGCGGTGGCAACTCGCCCGTCCGCACCCCTGAGATCCCTTCGTTCCTCGTTCCTGGAGCCTTCTCCGCTCCTCTTCCTTCCTTCTCCCTCTTCCAGGCCTGGGCCTCTGTTACTAGGCCCGCCTCCGGAGCAGAGCTCATGCAGAGCCCCTGCTCCCTGCCACTTCTGCTCAGACTTCTCTGCACTGAACTAAGATGGTGCCCACCTTTTATACTCCCTTCTCAATGCACCCAGGAACTGCTTCCTCCCTGCTCCTGCACTACAGGGTTCCCCTTCCTCAGTGTTCCCTCCCCCCACTCCAGCCAGGGACAGGGACTGTCGTGCCCATCTCAGGGGCATATTGGTCGCCCTGCCCCACGGCAATGTGGTGTAATGCATGCAGGTGTCGGGTCCTGATCCACACTACATCCTTACCTGAGAGTGAGATATCACACCTCTGGGTGAGGTGCAATACCTCTGTAGCAACCGAGCCCTCAGGGTGCTACAGTTCCATTTATCTTCAGCCTAGGTGACGTATTGCGATACAGGGCCGTGATTTTGGCTATAAAAGGGTCCCCTAGACCCCTACCCCAAGCTTTTTAAGAGAATCATATATGGCGTGCCAGGAGACTCTATGGAATGCTTTCTCAGCATCCAACGAGAGTATCTAATTACAAATTTTTAACTGCATCTAGCCCAGGAAATACTTTGTGCCTAGTAGCAGGGTCTGCTAGTCAGCGGATTATCCCGGCTGTTAAGCAAGCTACACCACCTGTAGTTTGGACACTTCATTTTTTCAAAGGAAATTCTTCGGGACCACGGGATACTCAGTGAAGAGCATCAGGAGGCACCCCAAGGCATAGGGGCTGGGACTGGCAGTAGGATGCCTTGCGGTGGACAGCCGAGCTCGATCCTTATAAAAGCTTTTTAACTGCAGCAGCTTTAGTGGACGCTACTGGAGCTGTAATTACGCGGCTGCTGGCATGAGACTTGCCCTCCAATAGATCCTTGTAAATGGATTTAAAGTGTATTCATTCAAATTAGAGAGACAATTTAAATTAAAAAGCTTAGAGCTGCCTCCACCACAGGGGGGCTCGCTCGACCCACCAGCGGACAGGCACCAGTATTGGGAGACGGGGGCTGGCCATCAGGGTTCACCGCGGCTCTGGCACAAACCCGGCGACACGGAGGTGGCACGGGCAGGAGCGGACTGGCCGTGTCGGCTTCTCACTTTTTGGATTTTAGAAGGGCATGACATGCCTATATCTGTGTCTCCCCCTCCTTTTACTCCTCCACCTCTTTTATTTTCACATGACTATATGTACTTGTCACTTTTCCATGTGTTAGTTATGTCTTCTGAGCAGTTTGTCAGCTTTTGGACACCTTTGAAGGTGTTTTCTATGTGTTTCTATGTGTTTTTGTTTGCCTGCCATTGGTTTTAACGGTGTTCGAAGGTGTTCGTCGAACAGTTCGACGAACCGAACCGAACTCGAACACTACGGGGTGGCTCAACACTAGTCTCCATGCTCCTCTGGAATTCTGCTGGAGCTTAACTGAGCCCAAACGGTATGCGGATCCACTCATATAATCCCCACGGTGTGATGAATGCTGTCAAGGGTCTACTGGACTCTTCAACAAACCCTTGCTGGTATGCCTTACCCTGATCGAGGACAGAAATTAAGTGCTTCCTGATAGGCTATCCAGCATATCTTGGATTTTTGGTATCGGGTGTCGATCAGGTACTGACTTTCGGTTTAGTTCCCGGTAATCTCAACAGAGTCTCAATGAACTATCCTTCTTCCTAACACAGACAATAGGAGAGGAATAAGACGACTTCAACTTTTGGACCCAACCTCTGTTGATGAGATCTTGTAAATATTCTTTCACTCCACAATGTCATTGTTTTGGCACAGACATGTAACTTCTAGTTACTGGGATCGTGTCTTTCAAATTGATCTTCAAATGCAATGATGGGATACAGCCTATAGCAGAGTCATCTTTGGAGAACGCATGACACTCTTCTCATCATCTGTTTTGCTACCGCTAGATCTTCAGTACACAAGTGTTTCAGGGGTACTGGGGGATTCCAGGGCCCTGAAATGGGTTGCGCAATTTCCTCTCCTCGACAACTCCTGTTCCTTGGTGGGGAGACTGAATTCACTTTAGACCCGTAGGCTGGATATACCCTTTTAACAGTTTCGATGTGACCTAACACAGTCTTTGGATCCAGTCTAATTTCGTGTTTCATAGTTTTCATCACCGGTACTGTCACTCGAGCAAATCCACCAGTAGGAATCATAAGGACAGTCTCACCTTGAACTAGGCCTTCCAGAAGTTCTGAGAAGTCTTTTGGAACGAACAGTCTTTTCTGGACTTTTCTTCCCGGTTCTACCTGGACTCCACACCTCACCCCCACCATTTGGTTTGCAGGCAAAATGGTTGGGCGCAAGCCTACCTTGACTTCTTTTAAGTCCATTGTATTCTGTGCTTTCTTTACTCTATGAATCACATTTTCCGCCACGGCGTTGGGTATGGTGAGCGGTGTGGCGATTGCATCCACCACCAACACCCCTGCCTTGTGTTTCATGATGACCTCACTGATCACATTATAACCCAGGATAGGACCCTCTGTCATGTTCTGATCACTGGTCATGAGAAAAGGTACCAAATGCTTGATGGTGTTGCTGTTCTTCGTGGCCCTGAGTTGGAAAGTCACTTCCACCCAGCCTAAGAAAGGGATTACGGTCTGGTTGACGGCTTTGCCTTGGAGTTCCACTGGTCCTAAAAGTTCTTTTAGTGAGGCAAGTATTTGGCAGGTAGCGCCCTGTCCCACAGTGTTTTTACTAGGAGTCCATCTAGCTGGCACTGTATAAAGCATCTTTATGCTGATGAGGCTATCTTTACTGACCGAGGAATCCTCCTCCCACGAGTATATCGTTTGACCTCCACATTGGACATTAAGTAACTGATGCCCCAGTCTCCCTTGCAGCTGATGTAGATGACGCGTCCCCTGGGCCGTGGGGGAATACCCGGAGCCAGGCCTTGTAGATGCTGGGGGTTGTAGTCACCGTGACGGTGACCCGGTCCATGACCCAGGGCGGTCAAACCAGGGTAGTCTAAGTGTATAGTCCGACTACGCCACCTGTGGAATGCGGTTATTAGTAACCGCCGCTGCGGAGCAGTCCGCTGAAGCTGGTGATGTGCGCAGCAAGGTAGTGTAACTCCCCACAGGAAGAGTGTAGCTTCAGTGCAGCGTGAGTGGATGATGGTGGTGATAGTGTAGGGTGTCGCGGTGTAAGAAGAATCACAGAGTCCAGATGATGCAGTTCTAGATCTTTTACTCACGGTTAAGCAATTCCACTTACAGGGCCAGTGTAAGAACCCACGGCATCCTGTGCTCATGCAGTAAGGGGCTCGGTCGATCCTCATGTATCTCTGGAGCATTTCGCAGGACCCCCCTTCAGTGTGTCCTCTCTGGCCTCTCTCCTTGTATCTCACACCTAGCGGCACCTCTGTCCAGTGTTCTCGGGCCATTTCGGGTGACGTGTGTTCCGTCCCCTGGCCCTATGTGGCTACCTTCCTGGTGGCTGGTTTGTACGGCTTGCTGTACTTGAAGTGCTGCAGCCTCTGGTTCCCAGTTGAGCCCTGTAGTCTCTGCTGGTTGAGGGATCCGGTTCCCTTCTTCTGGCCTGACCCCCCTACCTTCTGGCAGCAGCGGGCGTACGGGTGGCAGCTGCACAGCCCGTACCCCTAGGGTCCCCTCTCTACTCGTTCCTGGAGCCGTCCTGCTCCCTCTCCTTTCCAGGCTCAGGCCTCTTGGCAAGGCCTGCCTGTGAAGCAGAGCTCGTACAGAGCCCCTGCTCCTGTCAGCACCTCAGTCTGACTGACTGACTACTCTCCCACTGACTACTGATCTACTGAACCAAGATGGTTCCTTACTTTTATACCTCCTACTCAGTGCTCCCAGGATCTACGTCCTCCACCCATCCACTACCTAGTTCCTGCTCTCTAGGTGGTCCCTCCCCACTCCAGCCAGGGATCAGGGACAGTTGTGCTCTCCCGTGGGAGCATTGTCGCCCTGTCCCCCAGAAATGTGGTGTAGTGGATGCAGTGTTAGGGTCCTGAGCCATACTCCTTCCTTACCTGAGAGTGAGATACCACACCTCTTGGTGAGATGCAATACCTCTGTGGCGACCGAACCCTCAGGGGCGCCACACACCCCCCTGGTAAAACACAGCACGTCCGCGGGCTGGAACAGAGCAAAAGACAATTTTAAACAGACATACAAAATTTTAGGACATGTCCATATATAAGATTACTAACAACACTTCTTCCCTTTATGGAAGGCACTTCTCCTTCTAACATTACCGGTTACATTATATAAGACATTATAAAATTCTTTTTCACTTGTAATAAACTTTTCATATAAATAAGCCATATAAAACATTTTTAAGTAATCTTTGATTAAATGATCACAGTACAATTCGCGACCAGGTGTCCATTTTCTTTAAAGTGCAACTTGCAACTGGTAACTGACGAACATGAGGGACCCATCCCAAACCCTCAATGGAGGCCCTGGGGTGGCTGCAGGGCTTAGATGATGCAGGTGCTGGACCTCGTCTTCGGCCACCTCCAACTGGTTTTTGTTCTGAGGTAATATTTGTTGTAGGTTCTTATAAAACCAATATGGGGCACCTCAAGTGGTGCAACTATTTACCAGTAGTGGCTGCTCTCAGTCCTCAGCCGGTTAGTCTTTGAACCCTTTTACGGGTAACAATATACGGGTAAACTGTTAACTTGCAGTGTCCATTCTGCACAGCTACTGGTGCCTGTTAACAGTCTCTAATTAAACTGCTCCCTCCAGAGAAGCTCTGGTCCTCGAGAAGTTGACCCAGCCTTGTCTTCAGTTTCACAGGGGTAGAACTCACTCTCCTCCTCCTCTCTGTGAACATCAAGGGCGTACCAGCCCCTAACTCCTCGGTGCCTGGTATAGGTTACAATGTCTCCAGGGTAGAGGTCCCGATCAGGGTGACCCGCTCTGAGATAAGACTCCACGTCCCTTCTATTTACAAACAAATCAATGTCTGTGTGCGGGTCCCGGATGAACCACCATCCGGCTTTTAAGTCTAACTTGACAACGGTCCCCTCTTCTCTGGGGCCGTGAGCGGCTTCGTTGGACTGACGGGCCCGGGTCTTCTCCTGCAGGTTCTGGGCCTCTAACCTCTCCCACCGCTTGCGCCGTGAGCTGCGCTCCTTTTCAAATTGAGCCAGCTGCTGGCGGCAGAACTCCCTACGGCGGGCCGCGGCTGCCCTGGTCTCCTGGGAGAACCCCATTAAATCCTCCCCCGAGTGATCCCACTCAAATTGGGCCTCCTCCTCCGGTACCTGGGAAGCGGCGGTGGTGGGCTCCAGAGCGGGCAGGAGTGACGGCTGCTGGTCCTCCGCGGACCAATCCCACCGGCGACGTCGGTACACCCACTCAACGAGCAGAGGAGACGGCTCCTGCAGGGGACCCAGAAGCTGTCCGGCATCACTGGTGCCCAGAAGTAGCGGTGTTGAGGTCTGCGGGGTGTGCAGGGTTGGCGCGCCCGGGTTTTGTAGGGCTTGCGGCGGGATCTGGAGAATGCCACTGCTGTTGACGCCCGGGGTCAGGGGGCACGGCTTTGGGCCTAGGCGTGGGCTGGTGGTAGTAGCGCCCGGGGTCAGAGGATTTGGCTGTGGAGGCGGGCCGCCGCTGGTGGCGCCCGGGGCTGGAGGGCTTGGCTGCGGGAGCGGGCCGCCGCTAGTGGCACCCGAGGCTGGAGGGTATGGCGATGGGCCCAGCTGTGGTGGTAGGAGCGGGCTGGCGGTGGCAGCGCCCTGGAGCAGTGGCTACACCAGGGGGCCCAGGAGCAGGTCGACGCTGGCTGCGCCCGGGACAGGGAGACTCCTCCTACCTGCTCCCGCGATGCTCCTGCATCTCTCGTCGCCTCCTGGCGCTGGTCGGGATCCGCGATGGCTGGGACACTGCCAGTGCTGGGCAGTGTTGTCTGCTGACGGTCCGCCATCCTCTGCTCAATCTCCCGCTTCCATCCGGCGATGGCATCGCATTGGGCCTTCTCCATCCTCCGGCCCAGGTCTTCCATCCCGGAGCGGAGGAACTCTGAGTCCTCCTGGGGCAGCTTTGCCACGAGCTCCTCCAGGGTGTAAGGTGCTTCAGACTGCAGCATGTCACTGGCTGGGGCTCTGGGGCTGCCGTTCTCCATCTTCCCCACCGGGTGTGATCCGTCTAGACTGATCCAGACCACACCCTGTCTCCCAGTTTTCTTCTCTCCCCTCCCCTGCTGGGGGCGGTCTCAGGACAATTTGCTGGGGTTCCATGGCAGCCTGCTGTCGGTCACCTTCAGGGTCAGCCCCCCACCTTGATGGACACACTGGCATACATGACCATTGCTGTTTGGGGCGGGCTCCTCTGTTGGCGCCATACTGGGGCCTGGCCCACGATGGGAGGTGGTTTCTTGTCATCTTCTAGCACGCACATAATGCGCCTGTTCTTCTGGGGCGGGCGGCGCATTCAGTACAGTGAAACAGTCTTTAGGCGCGCGATACCCGGTGATAACAGGTTGGTTGCATATCCTGCCGACTACGCCAAAGTGGACGCGCCCCCTGGGCCGTTGGGGAATACCCGGCGCCGGGCCTTATAGATGCTGGGGGCTGTAGTCACCGTGGCGGCGACCCGGTCCGTGACCCAGGGCGGTTAAACCAGGGTAGTCTAAGTGTATAGTCCGATTACGCCACCTGTGGAATGCGGTTATTAGTAACCGCCGCTGCGGAGCAGTCCGCTGAAGCTGGTGATGTGCGCAGCAAGGTAGTGTAACTCCCCACAGGAAGAGTGTAGCTTCAGGGCAGCGTGAGTGGATGATGGTGGTGATAGTGCAGGGTGTCACGGTGTAAGAAGAATCACAGAGTCCAGATGATGCAGTCCCAGATCTTTTACTCACGGTTAAGCAATTCCACTTACAGGGCCAGTGTAAGAACCCACGGCGTCCTGTGCTCACGCAATAAGGGGCTTGGTCGACCCTCAGGTATCTCTGGAGCATTTAGCAGGACCCCCCTTCAGTGTGTCCTCTCTGGCCTCTCTCCTTGTATCTCACATCTAGTGGCACCTCTGTCCAGTGTCCTCGGGCCTTGGCGGGCGACGTGTGTTCCATCCCCTGGCCCTATGTGGCTACCTTCCTGGTGGCTGGTTTGTACGGCTTGCTGTACTTGAAGTGCTGCAGCCTCTGGTTCCCAGTTGAGCCCTGTAGTCTCTGCTGGTTGAGGGTCCCTCCGATTCCCTTCTTCTGGCCTGACCCCCTTACCTACTGGCAGGGACGGGCATACGGGTGGCAGCTGCACAGCCCGTACCCCTAGGGTCCCCTCTCTACTCGTTCCTGGAGCCGTCCTGCTCCCTCTCCTTTCCAGGCTCAGGCCTCTTGGCAAGGCCTGCCTGTGGAGCAGAGCTCGTACAGAGCCCCTGCTCCTGTCGGCACCTCAGTCTGACTGACTGACTACTCTCCCACTGACTACTGATCTACTGAACCAAGATGGTTCCTTACTTTTATACATCCTACTCAGTGCTCCCAGGATCTACATCCTCCACCCATCCACTACCTAGTTCCCCCTCTCTAGGTGGTCCCTCCCCACTCCAGCCAGGGATCAGGGACAGTAGTGCTCTCCCGTGGGAACATTGTCGCCCTATCCCCCGGAAATGTGGTGTAGTGGATCCAGTGTTAGGGTCCTGAGCCATACTCCTTCCTTACCTGAGAGAGAGATACCACACCTCTTGGTGAGATGCAATACCTCTGTGGCGACCAAACCCTCAGGGGCGCCACATAGACGTGAACACACTCGGGGATAGTACTGACGCAGCCGTTTTACCTCATGAGCCGTTCAGGGGTTTAGTGAGCTTTGGATTTGCTTCTGGGCCCTCCTCCGTGTCGTGGTTACCAGTCGCCCCGCACTGGTAACCTCCTGTCTTTTAGCCCAAATGATCGTGACCATTGGCATTCCTTGGCATAATGTCCTTCCTCACCACATGTTAGACAGTGGACACACCGTACTCTGATTTGATGAACGACATGCTTCACAAGCCGGGTATCTTCTGTTTTGGAACCCACTCCTGGGTCTGAGGGATACAGGTTCTGGCATGGAACGAATCAACTTTTTCACCTCAATAAACTAGGCTCGCAGTTATCCGATTACTTATTCCCAGTCAGCGCTGGCGATCCTCTCTTTTGTTGGTGATTTAAGGTTCCCTCTTGGAGGTGGCATTTGAGGGTCTCTGTGATGATCTTCAGACTGGCCACCGGGGGTCTCCAACTTTAGCTGACTCATTTTGGTGATTTTAGGAAGCAGAGCCTTTCTTTAACTCTCTGACTCCAAACTATCAGCCTCATTCATTTTTTCAATTAGTGCCGGGATCCTCTAGGTGCTGTTTCAGCTGCAACTTGATATCTTTTCTGATTAATCCCATTCCCAATGATCTCAAGAACTTCTTCTGGACTAGTCCAGCATCAAACTTCTCTTCTGCTTCTACATCTCTGGATGCAAACAACAGTCTATCCTTCAGTTCATTTGCTCTGAACAAGAAACTTTGGGGTGATTCATTATTTTTCTGTGAGGTTAATGAGTCAGTGGAACAGTTCTGAAGTACTCTCTTCTTTATAGTGCCCTTTTAAAATCATCTTCAGCTGTTGCAAGGTCAATTGAATTTTTCTAGCATACTACGGAGTTTCAGTCTTGGGCTGATCGCTTTCACCACCCCCTCAACGATCTCATCTGGCAGGTAGCCTTTCTGTAAACCTGCATTGATCTGGTGCAATAAGTTCCTATAAGACAGTCTCTCTTTCTGTTCACACTCTCCAATCTGTCTCAGGATCTTGAATTCTTTCTTTTTGGTGATTTGTGGTGTTAGGGAGGACTGTCTCCCTGATTTATCTAACCCGAGCAGGTTAAAGGTCCTGTCTGAGTCTATCACCCGTTCAGAGGTTTTGGTCGATTCCTGCAGGGCTGTTGTTAGGGCTTTGAATTGTTCTTTCAATTCCTGTAGTTCAGTCTGTGGACGGAGATTCACAATTTTGGTAATTGGTGCCGCCTCTCCATCCTCCAACTTCAACCTGGTTAGAAACTGTGTTAGTTCCTGGAGGAATGTCCCTATGACGTTTTAAGCTTCTTTCTCCCCCAGCTCATCCATTTTTGCATTAATGGCATCTAACAGTTGCCTGCGGCTGTGTGCTTTGGAAATCTGTCCTACTGACATCTTTATGTGTTATGCTACTGTTCTCAATTCTTCACAGGTTAACTGAAGAAGCAGCTCACTAATTCTGTCCATTTGTATTTCCACATCCATTGCTGCTAGTGAGATTTTCTTTAGGGCTGGTCCCCTTTTAACTGTTGTAGCAGAGTTGAGTTCAGGTGCTGTGCTGCTCTGTTTTTCCAGACACTTTTCCTCTTCTCCCTCTACTTGCTAATTCCCGCTCAGGATTCCGTGTACAGTCCACCAATGTTACATGCACACCGCCTAAATTCAGATATGGGTGAGACCGGTTGCATGAATTTGTTGGAATCCTGGGGGGACCATTATTCAGGGCTACCATAGGCTGCAGCTTTTCTCAGGCACACGATAGATTCAGTTGCTGACCAGATACATCTGACAAGAGTCTTCATAAATGGTAGAACAGTAACATTTAATGAGGCACGGCCAGTGCAATGCAAATTTCTCTTTGAGCAACAGGCTCCAGCAATAACAGTACAGTCTCCTTTGCAGCACAGCAGTATACAGTCTATTATTTGGTATACAGTACAGCACAGTTTAAATGCATACACAACCACAGGCTTTTCCTTCACAAGGACTCAATAGTACACAGCATTCTTTATCCTACATGGAGATGGAGGGGGGAAGGGTGTGATGAGGAAGATGATCTGTATGACAGGCTTCCTTCCAGTCCTTATCTTCCTGGCCGATAATATTCCACACTGTTAGCTAAGGGAGTCTAACTGACCTGTGTTTAGCTTCCTTTCTCACCTGAATTCTGTTCCCTTGCCTTCTGTGAGATACAGATCATAAGCCACCTTTCTCTTTGGCTCCAGCCAGACAGTAAACAACTTCCCCACAATCCCCCCTGGGGCTCTGCTAAAACACTCCCCTTCTCCTGTGACTGTGTTAACCCCTCTAGTTGCTGGATGCTTCTGGAGCACAATACTTCATTTCTCCTGTGCTTGTGTTACTTCTAATAGTTGCTGAATGCTTTCAAAGCAACAGGACTACTGCATGTCACACTCTGTCACACTCTGCAACAGCACTACTTCTGCATGTCACATTTACCTTCTATTTTTTGCTTTTCCTTTTTATTTTTTTTTTTTATCTTTTTCCCCACTTTTTCCCCCTTGTCTCTTTCTTTTTCCTTTTTTCCTCCCCTCCCACATAACCACCCTTTTTCTTGGTTTCTCCCTTTCTCTTTTCACCCCTCTTTTCCCCTCTTCTTTTTCTTTTTGTCTTTTCTTGGTCTTATATTTTTACTGGCTTCGGATTCCTCTGTGCACTGTTTTGCACTTTATTACTGTTATCCCCCCTTTTTTCCACACACATTATATTTATACACCTTTCTTTCACACACACTTCTTACATTTCACACTCACACACACTTTCACTTTCTTTAATCACTAATCTTATTTTTATTTGTCGCTTTTCATTCACTTCTTATGTTCTCATTTGCATTTAAAGACACTTCATTCATTCATTTTTCACCTCACCATCATATGTGCGCACATTATCTCACAGTTCTATTCATCATTTTTCACTCCACATATATTTTACAGATATATTGATTAGTGTTGAGCCACCCCCGTAGTGTTCGAGTTCGGTTCGGTTCGTCGAACACCCGTGTGTTCGCCGAACTGTTCGTCGAACTGTTCGTCGAACACCTTCGAACACCGTTAAAACCAATGGCAGGCAAACAAAAACACATAGAAACACATAGAAAACACCTTCAAAGGTGTCCAAAAGCTGACAAACTGCTCAGAAGACACAACTAACACATGGAAAAGTGACAAGTACATATAGTCATGCGAAAAGAAAAGAGGTGGAGGAGTAAAAGGAGGGGGAGACACAGATATAGGCATGTCATGCCCTTCTAAAATCCAAAAAGTGAGAAGCCGAGACGGCCAGTCCGCTCCTGCCCATGCCACCTCCGTGTCGCCGGGTTTGTGCCAGAGCCGCGGTGAACCCTGACGGCCAGCCCCCCTCTCCCAATACTGGTGCCTGTCCGCTGGTGGGTCGAGAGAGCCCCCCTGTGGTGGAGGCAGCTCTAAGCTTTTTAATTTAAATTGTCCCTCTAATTTGAATGAATACACTTTAAATCCATTTACAAGGATCTATTGGAGGGCAAGTCTCATGCCAGCAGCCGCGTAATTCCAGCTCCAGTAGCGTCCACTAAAGCTGCTGCAGTTAAAAAGCTTTTATAAGGATCGAGCTCGGCTGTCCACCGCAAGGCATCCTAGTGCCAGTCCCAGCCCCTATGCCTTGGGGTGCCTCCTGATGCTCTTCACTAAGTATCCCGTGGTCCCGAAGCATTTCCTTTGAAAAAATTAAGTGTCCAAACTACAGGTGGTGTAGCTTGCTTAACAGCCGGGATAATCCGCTGACTAGCAGACACTGCTACTAGGCACAAAGTATTTCCTGGGCTAGATGCAGTTAAAAATTTGTAAGTAGATACTCTCGTTGGATGCTGAGAAAGCATTCCATAGAGTCTCCTGGCACGCCATATATGATTCTCTTAAAAAGCTTGGGGTAGGGGTCTAGGGGACCCTTTTATAGCCAAAATCACGGCCCTGTATCACAATAAGTCACCTAGGCTGAAGATAAATGGAACTGTAGCACCGAGGGCTCGGTTGCTACAGACGTATTGCACCTCACCCAGAGGTGTGATATCTCACTCTCAGATAAGGATGGAGTGTGGATCAGGACCCGACACCTGCATGCATTACACCACATTGCCGTGGGGCAGGGCGACCAATATGCCCCTGAGATGGGCACGACAGTCCCTGTCCCTGGCTGGAGTGGGGGGAGGGAACACTGAGGAAGGGGAAGCCTGCAGTGCAGGAGCAGGGAGGAAGCAGTTCCTGGGTGCATTGAGAAGGGAGTATAAAAGGTGGGCACCATCTTAGTTCAGTGCAGAGAAGTCTGAGCAGAAGTGGCAGGGAGCAGGGGCTCTGCATGAGCTCTGCTCCGGAGGCGGGCCTAGTAACAGAGGCCCAGGCCTGCAAGAGGGAGAAGGAAGGAAGAGGAGCGGAGAAGGCTCCAGGAACGAGGAATGAAGGGATCCCAGGGGTGCGGACGGGCGAGTCGCCACCGCACGCCCGAATCCACCTGCGTGGAGGGGTCAGGCCAAAGGGGGAGACCGGTCCCTGAACTAGTGGAGGCAGGAAACGACCCTCAGCTAGAAACCGGAGGCTCTGACATTTTATGTGGCGCAGCCCCTTGCTCCACCCGCTAGGAAGGCACCACATAGGGTCAGGGAAACTGGCGCCAAGTTTACCAAGAGGAGGCCCGAGGCAGCCGGACAGAAGTGTTGGTAAGAAAGGCCAGACAAATGACACACAAAGGGGGTCCTGTGAAGCGCTCCAAAGTTATCTGGGAGTTGTCTGAGCCCCTCACCTGGTGAGCACAGTACGACGTGGGCAGCCGTTACCTGCAGACGTGGTCTGGATAATAAGAACTGTGAGTAAAGGCCCTAAACTGCATCACTGACTCCGTGTCGTTACTGCTGCTGCCCTGCACCATCACCCCCATCCTCCGCATACACTGCCCTGAGGCTATACTCCTCCCGTGGGGAGTTATGCTACGCTCTGCTGCACCCACAACACCAGCCTTAGCGGTCTGCCCTGTAGCGGCGGTTCACTCTGACCGCAATCCACAGGTGGCGTAGTCGGACATTTAAACATCAAAACCACATAAATAGTTCCGCCACTGGTTTGACCGCCCTGAGCCACGGAACCGGATCGCCGCCACGAAGACTACAACCACCAGCATCCACCAAAAAGTGTCCGGCTCCGGGTGTCCCAAGGCCCAGGGGGTGCGTCAGAACATTTTCATCACCTTTCACAATCACCAATGGGACAAGGCAGGGATGTCCTCTGTCCCCTCTCTTATACATCCTAGTGACGGAGCACCTGCTCTCATCAATTCGCCATAACCCCAATATTAGGTGGATTGAGGTGGGAGGCACCGAGTACAAGTGCTCTCTATTTGCTGATGATGTCCTAGTATATATCACTCAATCACATATATCCATCCCTGCTGTTATGGCTGAAATAGATCACTTTGTTACATGGTAAAATTTTAAAATCAATGCAGCGAAGTCTGAGGCCCTCGATGTCTCCCTCCCTAAATCCATATAGGATTCCATCCAGTCCAACTTTCCCTTTGCCTGGCCCTCACAGGGTATCAAATACTTAGGAATTCCTATTCATAGAGACCTCTCCCATCTATGTTATCTTAATTTTGGGCCCTTTATTGAACAATTCCATACAGACCACGGTTGGCAAGTTAGAGCTGTAAGATTCACTACGTGAACCACTGGTGTTTTGTGGAAAAGCACATGTACACCGCGTTCCAAATTATTATGCAAAAAGTGTTTAGGAGTGATAAGGGAAGAATTTGTTTGTTTGTCAGTTAAACTCATTGATGGTGATGTGTGTCAGGGCTCTTTATATCACTGTAAGCAATTGCAGACACCTGTGCTAATTAGTTTGGCAGGTGTGTCCAATGAAAGGCAAGACTACTTAAGAAGGCTCTCTCACATTATTAAGCAGCCTACATTTTCTGCCAAAATGGGAAAGAAAAAGGATGTGTCGGCTGCTGAGAAGCAACAAATTGTGGAGTGTTTAGGTCAAGGCATGACTACAATCAACATTGTGCGATGATCAGGATGAAGTGTCTTGGCAATCAAGAAGTATGTAGCTGATTCACAGTACACACGTGTGCGTGCTGATAAGGGCAAATTGAGGACTCTTTCCTACAGGCAATTACGTCAGGTTGAAAGAGCAGCGGCAAAAAAGCCTTGTCATAGCAGCAGACAAGTTTTTGAAGCTGCTTGTGCCTCCAACGTCCCCCGAACAACAAGATGCAGGGTCCTTCAGAGGTTTGCAGCTGTGCATATGCCATCCTGTCGACCTCCTCTATCCACTTCACACAAGCAGAAACGGCTCCAGTGGGCCAAACATTACATGAAGACTGATTTCAAAACTGTTTTGTTCACGGATGAGTGCCGTGCAGCGCTCGATGGTCCAGATGAATGGAGTGGAGGATGGCTGGTTGATGGACACCCCACGCAAACACGGCTACAGCGCCAACAAGGAGGAGGTGGAGTAATGTTTTGGGCTGGAATCATGGGGAGAGAGATTGTCGGCCCCTTTAGGATCCCTGAAGGCGCTAAAGATGAACTCCATAATGTATGTGGATTTTCTCAAACAGCACTTCCTGCCATGGTTCAAGAAGAAGAACCGTGTATTTCACAGCAAGATCATTTTTCTGCATGATAATGCACCATCTCATGCTGCACATAAAACATCTGCATCTCTGGCTGATATGGGCATAAAAGGGGACAAACTTATGGTGTGACCCCCATGCTCCCCTGACCTCTACCCCATTCAGAACCTTTGGAGCATCATTAAAAGGAGTGTCTATGATGGCGGGAGGCAGTTCACATCTAAGCAACAGCTCTGGGAGGGTATTCTGTCCTCATGCAAAACAATTGAAGCAGAAACCATCCAAAACCTGACAAATTCAATGGACGAGAGAGTTCAGAAGCTCCTTTCGAACAAGGGGTCCTATGTGAAAATGTAACATCACCTAGAATAAAGTTTTGAGTTGAAAACTGTTTGATTTCAGTTTCTAACAACCTGCTAATGCTTATAATTTCAAAAATGACCATTTTTTTGGTCTTTATTAAAATGAAAAGGTTGATCGAAAAGTTTGGGGGATCTAAGAGTGTGGCAACCCAGTAGTCATGATTACTTCGAATTCTGACAATATGAGGGTCATGCTGCAGGTAGTGCAGCAAGAAGGCACTTATGTGTCTTGCGCATCTCGGAGCCCCAAAATTATTTTCCGGGCTAGATGCAGCTAAAAATTATTTTTAATTTTAAATCTGGTGAAGCTTATTATAGATGGCCTAATAGGATCAGTGCTGCACACTGCTACAAAGCCCAAATTATTTTCCAGTCAAGATACAGATAAACATGATTAGTAATTTGAAAGCTTAAAACGGTTGGTAGGGTGATTTTAACCAATCATCAAGCTTTTACTCTCCCCAGGATGACACAGGGGTAGAAAAGTCGTTTCGGATCCATGATTTGTTCATCTTTATGAACGTGAGTCTGTCTACATTATCAGTGGAGAGCCGCGTGCGCTTATCTGTCAGCACACCACCAGCAGCGCTGAACACACGTTCAGACAGAACGCTGGCTGCGGGGCATGACAAGATCTCCAAGGCGTAAGTGGCTAGCTCCGGCCATTTATCCAGATTGGAAGCCCAAAAAGAGCAAGGGTCCAGTGACACAGTCGTGGCTTCAATGTTTACTTGGAGATACTCCTGTACCATCGTCTCTAGGCGTTGACTATGTGTCAGACTTCTTGTCTCCTGTGGCCTTGCAAAGGATGGGCTAAAAAAGTGGTGAAATGATTCCGCAAAATTGATGTTACCAGCAGATACTGTGGTTCTGTTACGGTTTGAGTGCTGAACACTTGACGGTCCCACGGTTGGCAAGTTGGAACTGTGAGATTCACTACGTGCACCACTGGTATTTTGTGGAAAAGCACATGTAAGATTCTGCAACAGTCTCTGCTGATACTCCTGCATGCGTGCATCCCTTTCTATGGCAGGAATAATTTCTGCAAATTTACTTTTGTACCGGGGATCTAACAGTGTGGCAACCCAGTAGTCAGGATTATTTCTAATTCTCACAATTCGAGGGTCATGTTGCAGGTAGTGCAGCAAGAAGGCACTCATGTGTGTTGCGCATCCAGGAGCACCAAGTCCCTGTTGTGTTGGTGGCGAGGTAACAATCATGCTTCCTTCCTCTGTCCTCTCCCCCCAACCTCGCACAACAGAAATGTGATCAAGGTCTCCCTCATCTGATGAGTCTTCCATCAGTTCGTCCTCCACTTCTTCCTGGGCTCCTGCACCTTCCTCACTAGTTTGGCTGCTACCATGCGCCCTGGTAAAACCATCTCCCCCACCCTCACATGCCTGCAGCCTTGGTGCTGCCGACCGTCTGGACCTTGCAGATGTTAGCCCTTCCGCATACAACTCCTCCTCCTCTACTTCCTCCACCTCCTCTTGTGCCACCACCTGACTCCGAATTCTGTTTAACATGTGCTCCAGCATGTAAATCACCGGAATAGTCATGCTGATAATGGCATCGTCAGCACTAAACATCTTCGTTGCCATTTCAAAACTGTGCAGAAGGGTGCATAGGTTCCTGATCTGAGACCACTCCCCCAGCGTGATTTGCCCCACCTCTGAATCTCGTTGGCCCAGGCTATACGTCAGAACGTATTGCACCAGGGCTTGTCGGTGCTGCCACAGTCGCTGCAACATGTGCAGAGTTGAATTCCACCGGGTAGGCACATCGCATTTTAGCCGGTGAAGTGGCAGGCCCAACGACTTCTGTAGAGATGTAAGTCGCTGAGCTGCGGGATGCGAACGGCGGAAGTGAGCACACAGCGACTGTGCCCTCTGCAGAAGGCCATCTAGTCTGGGATAGTGGGCTAAAAATTGCTGGACAACCAGGTTCAACACGTGAGCCATACAAGGCACGTGTGTGACATTGCCCCGGCGAAGGGCCGCACCCAGGTTTGCAGCATTGTCGCACACGGCCTTCCCTGGTTTCAGGTCCAGTGGAGACAACCATTCATGAAATTGGTTCTCCAGAGCTGACCACAACTCCTCAGCTGTGTGACTCACATTTCCCAGACATTTCAATGTAAAAACCGCCTGATGACGTTGAGCCCTACTGCCAGCATAGTAAGGAGGTGTGCAGGATCCCTTCTGCGCAGTTAGAAAGCTTGTGGCATGACCAGACAGGCTTTGGGTGCAGGTGGAAGACCGAGAGGAGGTTGAGGAGGCAGAAGCAGTGGAGGAACTTTGACATAAAGAGGATTGACGCACAACTCGTGGGGACGGCAAGACTTGGACAGCAGCCCCTTGTCCTGCTGTCATCATAGTTACCCAGTGCCCAGTCAGCGACATGTAACGCCCCTGTCCATGCCTACTCGTCCAAGTGTCTGTGGTGAAATGCACCCTGTCACACACAGAGTTTCTCAAAGAAGCGGTGATGTTGTGTGCGACATGCTGGTGGAGCGCAGGCACACCTTTCTTTGAGAAGTAGTGCCGACTGGGCATCTGGTACTGGGGCACTGCGACGGACATAAGGTCTCGAAAATCCTCTGTGTCCACCAGGCGGAAAGGCAGCATTTCTGTAGCCAAGAGCTTGCAGATGGTGAAATTCAACCTCTTAGCTTTCTCATGGCTAGGAGGAAATGGTCTTTTACTTGTCCACATCTGAGGGACCGAGGGCTGGCTATTGTGCTTAGACGGGGTTGATAAGGGTGTCCCCGGCAAACTGCCGGTCTGTGAGGAAGATGCAGGCGGACATGTTAGGTTGCCTTGATCCAAAGGTGGTGCTATCGATGTCGGACAGCGCTCAACACCAGCTGGTGTTACCACCTCCAAAGAAAATGATGACCTGCCAATCACGCTGGCTGTTGCGGGTAAAGAGGTGGCAGGTCTGCGCCCCAAAACAGGTGTGACTGCTGTCCCCCCAGTCACAGAGGATGAAGAGGCCGCGGATGCACAAGATATGGCAGACGGTGGTTGGCCCGGCCGGCTAGGCCGCATTGTAGCACACTGAGCTTCCCACTGCAACTTATGCTTCATGTCCATGTGCCGGTTCATGCATGAAGTACTCAAACTATGTATTTTTTGGCCTCTACTTAGCTTTTGCTGACAAATGTTACAGATAACACGAGTTGGGTCATCTTTATCGATCTGAAAAAATGCCCAGGCTATGCAAGGCTTAGCACCCATGCGACCTGAAGAGCCACCACGACTTGTGGTGAGAGGCAGAGTTGTGTTTGAGGATGCAGTTGTTGACGTGCTTCCAGTACTACGTCTCTGTCCAGGAAGGCGCAACCTGACCTCGTCGTCACTAGCATCTTCCTCCACCTCCTCTGCTGACCTCATCTCTTGGCTGACTGTGGGTTGACAGTAAGTGGGATCTCCGACCTCATCATCATCACCCTGTGCGTTATCACACCCGTCGTCCTCAGAGTCAACCTGTTCCTGCCCTGACAAAAAACTAAAGTTGTCGCTCCAATCAGGTATTTGAGTCTTATCATCGTCTTCCTCATTGTCTCCACCAACAGGAGTTACAGTTTGGGAATGAGGGTCTACATTATGGTCAGAACCTTCTGCGTCTGGTCCTGGATCCGACTCATAAAGATTCTGGGCATCAGTGCAGATCATTTCCTCGTCTGGATTCACAGAAGCGCTGGAGTCGACCTCTGATTCCCAGGCTGTAGTATGAGTAAACAGCTCTGCAGACTCAACCATCTGTTCTACCTCATACTCAGACGGGCAGCTGGAGATTTGGGAGCTGTGAGGAAGCAAGTGCGATTTGGGTGACACCTTTGAGGACTGGAGTATTTGTGATGTTGAAGTTGATGTGGAGGAGAGCCCACTTAAAGGAGCACTTGATATCCGTTGAAGCACCTGCTGTTTTTGTGCCTCATCTGGAATTTGTAGCGATTGGCGTGGCCGTAAGAAAGGGATCTTATCACATTGTCCGATAAAAGAAGTAGACATTTTAGTTTGGCTGGAAGATGGTCTTTCTTCTGCACCTACCCCACGGACACAACCTTTTTTCCCCTTCCCAACACGCCTATTCCCCTTTCCACCAGCAGCAGGCCTTTTTCCAGTCATTTTGGTGGTTAACTAATTCACAACTCTGGAGTTGTTTGCACAAAAAAACAATGGATGGTAACCGAGCAGAGCTGAGTGGCCAAACTGTGGTATTAGGCCAAAACTATTGGCTGGGCTAGATGCAGAAAAAAATTATTTTTAATTTGCAACCTGATGGAGGTCAGTATAGATGGACTAATAGAACAAGTCCCACACGCTGCTAGAAGCCCAAATATTTTTTCAGAGATAAATGAAGAATAAAATTATTTTTAATTTGCAACCTGATGGAGGTCAGTATAGATGGACTAATAGACCAAGTCCCACACACTGCTAGAAGCCCAAATATTTTTTCAGAGCTAGATGCAGAAAAAAATTATTTTTAATTTGCAACCTGATGGAGGTCAGTATAGATGGACTAATAGACCAAGTCCCACACACCGCTAGAAGCCCAAATATTTTTTCAGAGCTAGATGCAGAAAAAAATTATTTTTAATTTGCAACCTGATGGAGGTCAGTATAGATGGACTAATAGACCAAGTCCCACACACCGCTAGAAGCCCAAATATTTTTTCAGAGCTAGATGCAGAAAATTTTTTTATTCAATTTGCAACCTGATGGAGGTCAGTATAGATGGACTAATAGACCAAGTCCCACACACTGCTAGAAGCCCAAATATTTTTTCAGAGCTAGATGCAGAAATTTTTTTTATTCAATTTGCAACCTGATGGAGGTCAGTATAGATGGACTAATAGACCAAGTCCCACACACTGCTAGAAGCCCAAATATTTTTTCAGAGCTAGATGCAGAAAAAAATTATTTTTAATTTGCAACCTGATGGAGGTCAGTATAGATGGACTAATAGACCAAGTCCCACACACTGCTAGAAGCCCAAATATTTTTTCAGAGCTACATGCAGAAAAAAATTATTTTTAATTTGCAACCTGATGGAGGTCAGTATAGATGGACTAATAGAACAAGTCCCACACGCTGCTAGAAGCCCAAATATTTTTTCAGAGATAAATGAAGAAAAAAAATATTTTTAATTTGCAACCTGATGGAGGTCAGTATAGATGGACTAATAGACCAAGTCCCACACACTGCTAGAAGCCCAAATATTTTTTCAGAGCTAGATGCAGAAAAAAATTATTTTTAATTTGCAACCTGATGGAGGTCAGTATAGATGGACTAATAGACCAAGTCCCACACACTGCTAGAAGCCCAAATATTTTTTCAGAGCTAGATGCAGAAAAAAATTATTTTTAATTTGCAACCTGATGGAGGTCAGTATAGATGGACTAATAGACCAAGTCCCACACACCGCTAGAAGCCCAAATATTTTTTCAGAGCTAGATGCAGAAAAAAATTATTTTTAATTTGCAACCTGATGGAGGTCAGTATAGATGGACTAATAGACCAAGTCCCACACACTGCTAGAAGCCCAAATATTTTTTCAGAGCTAGATGCAGAAAAAAATTATTTTTAATTTGCAACCTGATGGAGGTCAGTATAGATGGACTAATAGACCAAGTCCCACACACCGCTAGAAGCCCAAATATTTTTTCAGAGCTAGATGCAGAAAAAAATTATATTCAGTTTGCAACCTGATGGAGGTCAGTATAGATGGACTAATAGAATGATGCTATGCCCAAAAGATTTTACTTCACTAGGTGCAGTAAAAAAATTGGTATTCTATACACAGGTGGTATATCTTGCAACACAGATAGGCTACTCCACTGACTAACACACTCTGCAATAGGCCAAAAAGGATTAGCTTTGCTAGATTCAGCCAAATGCTGTGAAAAAAACTTGCACAGCACTGGCACAGACCTGCCTGGCAAAAGCTGATAGGACCTGATGTAACCTAGTCCTGAAAAGGACTCCAATTACAATTAGTCTTTACTCCCACAATCTATCTATTTAAGAGCACAGACCTGCCTGATAAAAGTCGTAGGAAATGCTGTAACCTAGTCCTTAAAAGGACTGCAATCACAACTATTCCCTACTCCCAAGCTATCTGTATATTTGTGCGAAAATTGGCTTGAAATTAACAAGGTATAGCGCATACAGCAACAGCGGTGCCGTCTAACACGCAGCTGCAGCAGTGAGAAAATGGTGGCGACGGGGAAAATGGCTTGGTCTTATAGGGCAAGGACATGTGACATACACTGCCAATCACACATGGCCTTGCTTGTGTGAAAAAAAGCACTTCGCTCCGTGTGTGCGCTGCTGATAGGCTGACAGATTGCACCTCCCCACTGCAAATGCGGGAAAGAGAAAAAAAAATGGAGATCTTCATTGTTCCTGCAGAGATCCATCCCCTGCCCCTCCCCCCGCCCCGCTGTACACTCAAACTGCGTATTAACATTAATTTTCATCATTACTGAGAAAAAAATCCAGTTATGATTTTGGTGCACGAACAGTTATCGAACATAACCTCGAACAGCCGAATTTTTCTCAAATTGTTCGTGTTCGCCGACCGGCTCGAACACCGCCCAAAACAGCTCGAATTTGAGATTGGCGAACAGTTCGAGTAGAACAACGCTCATCTCTAATATTGATATGTTTTATTTATTATTTTACACTCCTACCTTCAATGTGCCTGATGATATTATATTGATTAATGTGATTCATTACACTTTGTCCTGGGATTCATCGGCACATTGAATTGTGCTTCCTTTTCTCACCATCAAAGCCTGATATTGCTGGGCTGTTCAGCTTCTATCATGGTTGTGGGAAGCGTTATGCGCTGCAATGTGCATGCACCCGACTCAGGTCTGGAGAATCTTATGGAGAATCTGAAGTAATGTCTCTGCCCTTTGAGGTCAGGAACTACTGACGGATGATGCCCTGGAGTGGCACCTGGCAGCTACCTGCCGCACAAGCCTGACCTCACCACTAGAGGCTCCAGTGAACACAAAGGTAGATGCTTAGTCACAGCCCTCCAAGGTAAGTTCAGTCCTCGAACCATTTGTGCCACTTATGAGCGTGACACCTTTATTAGACCAAGGTGGTTATATACCTTGCCGGCCCAAGTTTCTCAATCAGCTCATCGACACTCGGCATTGGATATGAAACAAACTAGGAGACTTTGTTCAGCTTCTGATAATCATTACCAAATCTCCATTCTCCATCGGGTTTTGGACAATTGGGTTAGACCATCCACTCTTAGATTCTTTAATGACTCCGAGATTCAGCACATGCTTCACTTCCTTGGAGAACAGTACTTGGCGGGCCTCTGAAGTTTGGTAGGGCTTTGAATTCATCCGCACATGGGGTTCAGTCAGAACCTCATATTCTATCACATCTGTACACCCCGGCATATTTGAGAACAGGTCTCGGTTCTGCTGCAGCAATTCCAGACACTGCTGTTTTTGGGCCTTCAGCAGCGTCTTGGATATTTTGATGTCTCTAATGTCCCCATCTGGCTTAACCAGCAAACATGGAGTTTCAGCGGGGTCTGTGTCTTGCCATGCCTTGATGGGTAACGGTATAAGAGGATTTTGTAAGTGAGAGATGGGAGCGATTAACTGGCAGGTGGGATAGGACTTCCAATGCCTTAGAATTTCCTGGTGAAATCTGGAGGAATAGAACCTCTGCATGACCTGTACTTGAGTTTTGTCCAGCCCCAGATGGTCAGCTAAGATATGTGACTTGGCCATGTCCAACACCCTCCGTTTATAGGGTCCTGGTAGCAACAATTGTTCCACTACCTCCTCCCTCATCTTAGTAACCCGGTACAATAAGTCCCCACTCAACATGAAATAGGGAAACCTGGTGTCAGCCCCCCTGTACAATGCCATTTATAATGGTTACCTATGCTTTTTTTGGAGTTAGGTCCCTTTGTTGGGCAGACCACAAATTTTCTCCTGTCACCCCAATCTCAGGAATGGCGGCTTCCGGGGATACTACCTCCTCATCTCCCCCCATTACACAGAGGGGAAAGCCATCAGGCCCTGGGGTTGGTGAAACTTCTTTAGGGCCAACTCGTCTCTTAACTGAGCAATCAAGGCTCTGCTCCTCCCCCACTAGTCCCAAAAAACACAAAGTTCCGGTCTATGATAATCAGGTGCAATAAATGCTCAACCATGCCGACCTTATGGGACTTAGTACCTCGGGCCATCTCAATGTCCACTGTGGCCACCGGATAGTCATTTGCATCCCTGTGAATGCAGCGGACGCCCACCTTATTCCTGGGGATCAATTGCAGAGGAAATGTGGCCCTCATGAGGGTCACCAAACTTCCTGAGTCTAGTAGTCCAGTCATTTGCACACCATTTACTTTTACAGGACAAGCTTTGGGACCCATTGCTGGGTGGAAAGTCCACACTCCAAGCCTGATATGCGTAGAATGAACATCAACGTCCCATGCTACTATCCATTTGCTCGGTGGTCAGAGGACAATGGGCAGCTATATGACCTGGGCCATGAAATCTCCAGCAAATTACATCCCCCGATGAGACCTTTGGCATAACCTTCATGGACTTGGACTTTGGATGTCCCACTCCTTTTTAGACTCCTCCTCCAGATAGGACCCCCAGCATAGAGCGGGTTGCCTCCCCACCGAACCATCTACCCCCTGATACCTTTCGACCAGTCTGACCAAGTCATTGGCGTTCCGGGAATCTCCCTGGGCAACCCAAGTCTGCATTTGGCTTTTGAAGGCAGTGCACAAACCGGTCCATTACAACTCGTTCTACCATCTGCACTAGGCTAGAGGACTCTGGCTGCAACCACTGTTGGATGAGGTGCAGCAGATCAAACATTTGGGAGCGAGGGGTTTTGTCATGGTGATATGCTCAACGGTGGACAAATTGTGCCCTGTCAGACATTGTCACCCGAAGAGCACCACAATTTCCATTTCCAATTTTGCATATTCTTTGGCATTCTATAAGGCTAAATCATAGTAGGTCTCTTGTGGCTCTCCCGTTAAGTATGGCGGCAGGACTTTCCCCACTGCTCTGCCGGGAATTTCTCCATATCGGCAACCCTTTCAAAAATGGTTAACAAGGCCTCTATGTTGTCTCCGGGGGTCATTTTCTGCAAGGCTCTCCTCACTGCCTTCCAGACAGAGAAATCATCAGCTCACCTTGGAGCCGGAGCTGCCGCCATGCCACAAACCGCCTCTCAGAGAAATTCAATCTGCTGCTGCTGTTGTCGGATCTGTTACATAAGCAGCTTACTTGTCTCCTGCTGTGCCAGCTGTTGCTGCTGCAGCTGTTGCTGCTGCTGTTGCTTCTTCTGGGCTTGCACTAGGTGTTTAATGCTGCTCCTTGGCTCATAGCTGCCTTCACCCACGACATGCAGTACTTCTATAGCAGTCACACGTGTTCCCTGGGAATGCTGATTGCACTTCTAACAACAAATGTAACAACGCTACTAACTTGGAAGCGATCTCAGGTATCACAGAAAACAGTTTCTATTTAAAGTCCAGCTGGTTTATTGCAGTTCTCATAAACAACATCACAGGAATACAAATACAGCCCTTATCTGGAATAAAGAAAAAACATAAAGCAAAAAGTCCATAAATAGTGCTCGTTAGTCCTTTAGCAAAGGCACTCAATCCAGGAGATCTTCAACCTCCAGCCCTTTAACTCAACTCCGTAGCTGCTCAAAATCAAACTGTTATGACCGATCAACCCCTTTTAGTCCTATATGTGCTAAAGAATTACTCCAAGTTTATCTTCCATCCACTAGATGTCTGACAGCCACCTTAAAAAAAAATATATATATATATACAGTACAGACCAAAAGTTTGGACACACCTTCTCATTTAAAGATTTTTCTGTATTTTCATGACTTTGAAAATTGTACATTCACACTGAAGTCATCAAAACTATGAATTAACACAAGTGGAATTATATACTTAACAAAAAAGTGTGAAACAACTGAAAATATGTCTTATATTCTAGGTTCTTCAAAGTAGCCACCTTTTGCTTTGATGACTGCTTTGCACACTCTTGGCATTCTCTTGATGAGCTTCAAGAGGTAGTCACCGGAAATGGTTTTCACTTCACAGGTGTGTCCTGTCAGGTTTAATAAGTGGGATTTCTTGCCTTATAAATGGGGTTGGGACCATCAGTTGTGTTGTGCAGAAGTCAGGTGGATACACAGCTGATAGTCCTACTGAATAGACTGTTAGCTGCTTTTTTCTTGCCATAATACAAATTCAGAGTAAAGAAAAACGAGTGGCCATCATTATTTTAAGAAATGAAGCTCAGTCAGTCTGAAAAATTGGGCAAACTTTGAAAGTGTTCCCAAGTGCAGTTGGAAAAACCATCAAGCGCTACAAAGAAACTGGCTCACATGAGGACCGCTCCAGGAAAGGAAGACCAAGAGTCACCTCTGCTTCTGAGGATAAGTTTATCCGAGTCACCAGCCTCAGAAATTGCAGGTTAACAGCAGCTCAGATTAGAGAGCAGATCAATGCCACACAGAGTTCTAGCAGCAGACACATCTCTACAACTACTGTTAAGAGGAGACTTTGTTCAGCAGGCCTTCATGGTAAAATAGCTGCTAGGAAACCACTGCTAAGGACAGGCAACAAGCAGAAGAGACTTGTTTGGGCTAAAGAACGCAAGGAATGGACATTAGACCAGTGGAAATCTGTGCTTTGGTCTGATGAGTCCAAATTTGAGATCTTTGGTTCCAACCACCATGTCTTTGTGCGACGCAGAAAAGGTGAACGGATGGACTCTACATGCCTGGTTCCCACCGTGAAGCATGGAGGAGGAGGTGTGATGGTGTGGGGGTGCTTTGCTGGTGACACTGTTGGGGATTTATTCAAAATTGAAGGCATACTGAGCCAGCATGGCTACCACAGCATCTTGCAGCGGCATGCTATTCCATCCGGTTTGCATTTAGTTGGACCATCATTTATTTTTCAACAGGACAATGACCCCAAACACACCTCCAGGCTGTGTAAGGGCTATTTGACCAAGAAGTAGAGTGATGGGGTGCTACGCCAGATGACCTGGCCTCCACAGTTACCAGACCTGAACCCAATCGAGATGGTTATGGTGAGCTGGACCGCAGAGTGAAGGCAAAAGGGCCAACAAGTGCTAAGCATCTCCAGGAACTCCTTCAAGATTGTTGGAAGACCATTTCCGGTGACTACCTCTTGAAGCTCATCAAGAGAATGCCAAGAGTGTGCAAAGCAGTCATCAAAGTGAAAGGTGGCTACTTTGAAGAACCTAGAATATAAGACATATTTTCAGTTGTTTCACACTTTTTTGTTAACTATATAATTCCACATGTGTTAATTCATAGTTTTGATGCTTTCAGTGTGAATGTACAATTTTCATAGTTATGAAAATACAGAAAAATCTTTAAATGAGAAGGTGTGTCCAAACTTTTGGTCTGTACTGTATATATATATATATATATATATATATATATATATATAAACAAAATAAGAAAAAGAGGCAAAAATTGTAAAGCAAATGAATATTGAGTTAAAAACAAAACTTTCCGATGGATGTTAACTTTTGGAAAGTAAATAGTACATAATCATTTAATTTTATTCCATTTTTATGTACATACAATATTTGTTTACAGTTTGTATGTCATTTGGTTGAGCTGCAGCTTGCCTTTGGGCAGTTTTGTACTGTGAATATATATTCCTTAGCTGTGCTGAATACAAGTAAGTGATCTTTCACCATCAACTGTCACTTAGGTAGAGTATGTCTAATAACTAGTCAGAGGCATGAACTCTAGAGAGACAAAGAGAATTATATTTTAATTGTTCTGCTTTCTTCCTGGGCACATCATCATAAAAAAACATCTGCATAAGTGTCAGCAGAGAAAATCAGGGTCAATTTGGGGGACAAACTAAGCATTTAAATTACGTAACTGAACACTCAATTGGCAGAAAATTAAGTGGATTTCTACTTTACTTTGTAAAACTATTTAACACTGTATAAAACAGAATGCAATTCATGAAAAAGAAGCATGAAACATGGAATTTCTGTGACAATGACATTTAACTGTAAACTGCTATTGAGTTTGACTTCTACTTGTTTTATTGTTTTATTGTTTAAATAGATTTTCTATATAGTCTTTTCTATTGTTCAACTCTGCTGAAAATTTTTTTTTAAATTTGGAGTTTGAAGTTTTTTTCTTGCAGTACACGTTATGTTTTATAATAAATTGATAAATTGTTATATAAATCTGTAATTTCTTTTTTTATTTTACCGTGTTCACCGTGCAGAATAAATGATGTGATATTTTATTATTTGACTGATTATAGATGCAGAAATGCAGTTGAAATTAACATAAATCAACCTCTATCTACAAAATGTGCAAACTTTCTGCTTTTTGCAAAATAAACAACAAAAATTGAAATAGCCCAATACAACTAATAATAATAATAATAACAACAATAGCAATAATAATTGTATTCATGTAGGACCAACATATTTTGCAGCACTTTACAATTGAGCGGGGACATGTACAAACAAAGATAATACAAAGTAATACATAGTTCAACAGTTACAGTAGGTGTGATGGACCTGCTCGCAAGCTTACAATCTATAAGGAAATAAGGGGGAAACAATAGGTAAAAAGTGCTTGTCAGGTATGGTCCAGCCATCATTATAATAAAAAAGGCATTTCAAATAATGCTAGATGAACCAGTAATCAGCCAGTATCTGTTAGTTAACAAGTGCTATTGGGTGCATGGATGATATGGACACCGATGAAGAGAAGGGACCAGAATCTGAGGAAAATTTAGAAAAAAGTAACAGGAAAGAGTTAGATTAGTAAAATGAATTGATAGGCCTTTCTACAGAGATGTTTTTAAAGCACACTTAAAAATGTGGGGGCTAGGTATTATTCAGACAGTCTGGGGCAGTATATTCCAGAAAACTGGTGCAGCACAAAAGAAGTCTTTAAGACGGAGGTGGGAGGTTTGATTAGTTTCAGAATGAAGTGCACAGGTAGGGTGACAGAGAAGAGGGAGGAGATGTATGGTGGTGCAGAACTGTGGGGAGCTTTGTGAGTAAGAGAGATAAATTTATATTGGACACTGCAGAGAATGGGCAACTAATGCAATGACTGTAATACAGTGGAGGCATTGGTGTAGCAGCTGGACAGAAATATGATCATTTAGGATGGATTGGAGAGGAGAATGATTGGTAAGAGGAAGACCAATCAGTAGATAGTTGCAGTAGTCCAGGCTGAATAAATAAGAGTGACAGTAAGAGTGTTTGCAGTTTCAAAGGTGATAAAGGGTAGTATTCTGGAGATGTTTTTAAGATGCAGGTAGCACGACTGAGTGAGAGATGGGATATAGGGAACAAAGGAAAGTTCTGTGTCAAATATGACCCCAAGACACCGCTTGGGAGTTATAATTGAACCACCAAAGCCAATTGCAATATCGAGTATAGGACATCAGACAAACAATCCCTAGTATTTTGTATTAAGGTCTCTACACCAGCTCTGCTTCAACCCCGTGAACCTTCACAGTCCCACAGCCCACTTTTGGAAAAACTCCACTTGTATACCACGTCCTCCCCAATCACGCATATTTTTAAAGCACCACCACGACTAGGTAGACTCTTCTGGCAGGACCCTACTCTAATCTAACCTATTAAACATTTGTTAAAATACACAATACTCTTTTAGGTATATTTTTATATATTTTTCTTTAAGGGAATGTGTCACATACTGTACAATTTTTAAAATGACCAATAATACCACATACAAGGGACAAATACCGTCACACCATGGCCGGACCACATATTATCAACACATAGTGATCAAATAATACCACATACAGGGAACAAATACTGTCACACCAGAACCAGACCACATATTACCACCACATACTGACCGCATTATACCACATACCACAGTATATAGTTGCAGTAGTCTAGGCGTGAATAAATAAAAGTGACAGTAAGAGCTTTTGCCGTTTCAAAGATGATAAAAGGTAGTATTCTGGAGATGTTGTTAAGATGCAGTGAGCATGAGCAAGTGAGAATAATACCATAAAATAGGAAAAAATACCTTCACAGCGTGACCAGACCACATATTACCACTAGAGAGGGGCGAGTACTAAAATGCTCGGGTGCTCGATGCTCGGATAAAGCAAATTGGAATGCTCGGGTGTTCGACCAGAGCAGTGAGCCCAATGTAAGTCTATGGGAAACTCAAGCATTTTTCAGGCGGCTCCCCCCGGCGGTCTGCAGAGGGCCTAAAAATTGCCCAAATCGATGGAAACAGTGCTCAATTGACATGGGCACAGCATGGGGAAAAACTCTGGAAGCAGGTCACTGCTGTCAACAACGTTGTCAGAGGTATTAAACAACTTTTACCGACTCACAATAAAACACACCAAAAACAAAAACAAAATGTATTTTCCTGGCAAATATGTTAAGGAACATCTTTTCCAGGGTAATGACTTGTATATAAGGCAAAATAAATAATCAAAAACAAAAATGCTCCTCCACACCTTAGACTATGTTCACACGTAGCGTTTTTGATGTGTTTTTGCACTGTTGCATTGCTTTCAACCAAGACAAATGCATTCACTGGGAAATGTAATTTTAACATTTACAACCTTATCTGGCCATGTGGTGTGTGACACATCATCAGACACATGCATAAAGTGCTGAAAAGACATGGGAACAGCATGGGGAAGACCTCTGGAAGCATCTCTGACTCCCAGGTCACTGCCTAAAAGTGTGCCCATCATAAGTGATCCTTGGCGCATGCAAAGATGCCTCCTGCCAAGCACCTGTCATTGCAGACTTGCAACAATCACCGTCCACGTCCTTGTCCCAGTGCAGCGTTCAGTTGTCCCTACCCCATTCCTTGGAATGCAAGCGCAAGTATACTGCCAGCCACTCACCCACCCACAGGCTGCAATACTATACTGCCAAATTTTTGACAGCTGCTTGCACTTGAAATGTGGCCTTTTAGGCTCGTGGAGGTTGAAACTGTCCATAATCTTATGGCGGCGGCGACCGGGTGTCCATACTCGGTCCCCAGTCACCACTATTTGTCCCGGAGTCGTCTCCGCCTTCCACAAGCACGGGTCCTAGAACATTACCCGTGCCCTCCCGAGTTTACTAACTGGGAAGGACCGCCTAACCACAAACACGTGGACAAGTGAATGTGGCCAGGGACGGTACGGAGCCAGCCCACAGCTTGTCGGTGAGTTGTATTTTACCACAGCCATATTTTTTAGCTTGGTGAAAGGACTGACTTTTGGGAAACCGCATCTACTCCAGCTGTCATTTCTCCCAGGAAGTCTTCTAAAGCTGCTTGCACTTGAAATGTGGCTTTTAGGCGGAAGGCGGAAGCTTTTCACAACCTCATGCCGGCGGCGGCCGGGTTTCCATACTAGGTCCTCAGCTGCCACTATTTCTCCCGGTATCGTCTCCGCCTTCCACAAGTGAGGGTCCCTGAACATTACTGCTGGTACTTTTCTGTGGGAATCTGCTTGCCTCCTACCAGCCTGTAACATTTCCAGTGAACTATGGTACGACGCCATGGTGTTAGCACTGCCCCCAGTACCAGTAGCGAAGCCATCCCCAATTTCCTTCTCATGAATTCTATTTGGTAGGCTGAGTGGCTGCCGAAATAGATTAGTTTCTCATAAAGGAGCTGAAGATAGAGTAGCAGTAGGTGAAACTTTCTCCAGGATGTTAGATATTAGAGGGTGAACGACAACACATTGGCTCAGTGGTTAGCACTGAAGCCTTGCAGCACTGGGATCCTGGGTTCAAATCCCAGCAAGGACAACATCTGCAAGGATTTTTTATGTTCTCCCCGTGTTTGCGTGAGTTTCCACCTCAGTAAAAAAGGAGCCATAGAGTGCCCGGGAACCTTCCCACACACTTTTTTAGCCAGGACTGCTTCTGGGCAGGGCTGGACAGTTACACCAGAGAATCCTTGAATCCTGGCTTCTCCATCAGGAGAGTTCATGATAGCGCAAACTTTGAGGAGCTATGGGGCTCTTGAGCGGGGGAGAAAGGTGAGCCCTCTGAATCAAATCCTCTGGTGGGCCCAATGTTTTTCAATTTGAAACTGCTTCTCAGTGGGAGTTGTATTTCACCATAGCCATATTCTTTAGCTCGGCGAAAGAAATGGCATAGAAGGAAACCGTATCTACTCTGGCTGTCATTCCTCCGTCACCAGGTTCCACCCATTGTCACACACGACCATGCTTGGCTGTATGTTCAGCGGTGAGAGCCACAAATCAGGCTGCTGAGACATAGAGGAGGATCTCAGTAATAAAAATGTTCCCAATATAAAGGAGCAGGTCTCCTATAGTGGTAATGCCCATACTGTGACTGCAAGATCTGCCAAAATTTGTGAAAAACCCCATTAACAATTTAAAGACACATAGAGCAGGGCCACAGTAATAACATGTTCCCATTAGAAAGGAGCGGGTGTGCTATAGAGTCATAGGGTATGCAGTGACTCCAACGGCTGACAAAATTTAGGAAAATCCCCACTAACAATTTAAAGACACATAGAGCTGGGCCACAGTAACAACATGTTCCCATTAGAAAGGAGAGGGTCTCCCATACTGTTTGCATATGCAGTGAAGCAACGGCTACCAAAAATTTGGAGGAACTCCAATGCCCCTTGCAAGAGACGTAGAGGTCAGAGAGCCTCCTAAAAACAATGTTCCCATTATTGGGAAGTGGGTCTCCCATAGCATTTGCCTATGCAGTGAATTCAAAAGCTGCCAAAAATTTGGAGGCAATTCAATGCCCCTTTGCAGAGACTTAGAGGTCAGAGAGCCTCCTAAAAACAATGTTCCCATCATTAGAAAGTGGGACTCCCATAGTGTTTGCCTATGCAGTGAATGCAAAAGCTGCCAAAAATTTGGAGAAACTGCAATGTCTCTTGCAAGATACGTAGAGGATTTGATATGGTACATATGGTGGTGATATGGTGGTGGAGGATGAGGAGAAGGAGGAGGACAAGAGCAAATAGACAAAATCAGGAAGTGTATACCCATGTCTGGGTGTGAAGACAGAGGTGCATGGGAATAGAGTTAGACCTCCCAAAAAAGACACTGGAATTAATTTTATGTTACGCTGCTCTCATTCTTTGGTGTTGAGATGTCTGGCCCAATCCAGCCCTTGTTCATTTTTATAAGAGTCAGCCTGTCAGCATTTTCAGTTCACAGGCAGATGCGCCTATCGGTTATAATTCCACCGGCGGCACTAAAAACCCGCTCTGATAAAATGCTAGCGGCAGAGCAGGCAAGGACCTCCAAGGCATAGAGAGCCAGTTCATTCCACGTGTCCAGCTTGGATACCCAGTAATTATAAGGCACAGAGGAATCATGGAAAACATTGGTATGGTCGGCAGGTCGGCAAGGTACTCCCTCACCATCTTCCCCAACTTTGCTCTACTTGAGAGATTACCCCATGCCTCAGGGCCTGTAAGATGGGAGGGTCTGAGAAAACTGTTCCAGAACTTTGACAGTGTTCCCCTGCTTCTTCTGGATTGGAGTTGAGTCTCTCTCGCCTGTACACCTTGGTTGTCCAACGAACTGTAACCTCTGCCACCAGCGTTTTCAGATGGGAAATTTTAAAATAATTCCGCAACAAGGGCCTTCTGGTCCTGCCCCATTTTAGTAGACCTGTCTGCCATGGGAATAATGGATAGAAAGTTCTCCTTATAGTGTGGGTCTAGAAGTGTCACCAACCAGTAATGACTGTCACCCAAAATTTGGCGAACGTGAGGGTAATGGGAAAACAGCGTAACATAAACTCAGCCATGAGTTCCAGACTGCTAACAGGCAAGACTTCTGTGTCCTCACCAAGAGGAGGACTGACCATGCTCTCCTCCTCCCTGTCCTCAGGCCATCCACGCTGAAAAGACGGTATGACAGTTGTGCAGGTAGTACCGTCTATAGCGCATGAAACTAGCTCCTCCTCCTCTTCCTCATTGTCACTCAATCCACATTGGGATGAGATGAGGCCGGGCTGTATGTAATCACTGTGTATGGTTCCTTGCTCCATTTCATCGTGCTCCGCCTGCAATGCATTATCTTTGATTGTGAGCAGAGAGCGTTTCAGAAGACAGAGAAGTTAATGATGACGCTAATTATGGCGTCATCGCTGCTCACCATCTTAGTGGAATCCTCAAAGTTTTGGAGGATGGTACATATGAATGACCACTGTCACACACGACCATGCCTGGCTGTAGGTTCAGCGGTGTCAGCCACAGATTTGTCTGCTCTTTCAGAGCTGACCACAACTCGTTCTGTGGTTTGTCACCTAAGGATATTAGTTTCAGCACAGCCTGTTGCCGCTTGGCCGAGGCAGTGCTACAGTGCTTCCTGCTTGCTACTGATGTGGTCATTTCACTGCCTGGCTGTAGATTCAGCGGTGTCAGCCACAGATCTCCCTGCTCTTTCAGAGCTGTCCACAACTCGTGTGGTTTGTCTCCGAAGCATATTTTCTTCAGCACAGCCTGTTACCGCTTGGCCGAGGCAGTGCTGCAGTGCTTCCAACTTGCGACTGATGTGGTCATTTCAGAGATGGATGCTGAAGAGGAGGAGGTGGAGGAGGTGCAGGAGCTGTAGAATGTGGGGTAACCCTCATTGACCCAGGGCCAGCAATCCTCTGCGTCGGGAGGACGTTTTCCATCTCAATGTCTGACTGGATCCTGGCTTCCACTATCTTAACCCAGTGTGCCATCAGCAAAATGTACTGTCCCTGCCCACAAGCACTTGTCCACGTGTCCGTGGTTAGGTGGAATTTCCTAGTAAATGCGTTGTTGAGGGCACGGTTAATGTTGTGGGACACGTGCTCGTGTAATGTGGGGACCGCACACTGGGAGAAATAGTGGCGGCTGGGGACCGAGTACCGAGGGACGGCCGCCGCTATCAGGTTGCAGAAAGTTTCCTCTCCACGTGCCTAAAAGGCAACATTTCAAGCGCAAGCAGTCGAGAAATATGTGAATTTAGTAGTGAGGCCTGTGGGGCGTTGGCTGGGTATTTGCGCTTGTGTTCCAAGGACTGGGGTAGGGACAACTGAACACTGGGCTGTGACAAGGATGTGGATGTACTCGCTGATGGTACTACTTGAGAGTGTGCAATGACAGGTGCAGGGCAGGAGGCATCTTTGCATGCTCCATGGACAGAGGATTTGCTTGCCTGCACAACATCAGAGGAAGCAGTGGTGCCACCCGCAGACACTATTCCTGGACCCTGGGGTTCGGCCCACTTAGTCAGGTGCTTTGCTGCCATGTGCCTGATCATGCTGGTGGTGGTCAGGCTGGTAGTTTTGCTAACCCTGCTGATGCTGGCCTAGCAGGTGGTGCAAATGGCCTTTTTGGGGTTATCAGCAGAGTCTTTAAAAAACAATCAGACTCGGGAAGACCTAACAGTTGTACTGGCAACTTCCGTCGTGCTGATGTTACGGGGAACGGTTGCCCGCCTTCTGTCTGTGGCCACCACACTGCTGCTATCCTCGCTCTGTATGTCCCCCTGCCAGGTTGTGTCAGTTACTATATCATGCACCACCTTGTCTTCCATTTCTGCACCCTGGTCCTCCTCCTAACTTTCTGGCTATTGTGTCTCATCATTGTCCACCTATTGTGACAGTTTCTCACTGTCGCCTTCATGTGACTGTGGCCGTTCAAATATTTGGGCATCACTACATGTGATCTCCTCTTGCCCAGTGTAGCGTCGGCATCCCTGCCTCCTGCTAGGCAGGGACGCCGTTCCCCTCACCCCTCCGCTCCATGCCCGGCGGCTTCCTCCCGCTCTGCTGGCAGCGCGCGCTGCTTCCCGGCCTCTGTGCTTAGGGTGCACGCGCGCGTGCTCCCCCTCTCTTAAAGGGGCCGCGCGTGCCATCCTAAGGAGTCCCCGGCCAATGGCCGGAGGACCTCACCAAATATAAGGCACCTCCTCCAAAATGGAGGTGCCCGAGCAATGTTGTTGCAAAGCCTTTCAACTCTGCTTCAGCCCTCAGGTCCCGTTACCAGATACCTGCCAGTTACCTGCCAGATCTCTGCTTGATACCTACCTGATTCCAGTCTATCTGCTTGCATTCCTGCGGTCCAACAGTCTGCCTTCCAACTCCTGTCAGTCTGTCTATGGATCTGCCCGCCCGCTCACCTGGGAGCGCTCACCTGCTACCTGCCTGCTAGCCTACCTGGAGGCTCTGCCATCACTTGCCGTGACCACCTGCCTGTCCAGAGACTCTTGCCCGCTCACCTGGGAGCGCTCACCTGCTACCTGCCTGCTAGCCTACCTGGAGGCTCTGCCGTCACTTGCCGTGACCACCTGCCTGTCCAGAGACTCTTGCCCGCTCACCTGGGAGTGCTCACCTGCTACCTGCCTGCTAGCCTACCTGGAGGCTCTGCCGTCACTTGCCGTGACCACCTGCCTGTCCAGAGACTCTTGCCCGCTCACCTGGGAGCGCTCACCTGCTACCTGCCTGCTAGCCTATCTAGAGACTCTCTCCCTGCTGTCACTTGCCGTGACCACCTGCCCGTCTAGAGACTCTTTCCCTGCTGTCACTTGCCGTGACCACCTGCCCGTCTAGAGACTCTTATCCTGCTGTCACTTGCCGTGACCACCTGCCTGTCTAGAGACTCTTACCCTGCTGTCACTTGCCGTGACCATCCGCCTGTCAAGAGACTGTGCCCGTCACTTGCCGTGACCTCCTGCCCTTCTACCCAGAGACTGTCCCTGTTACTTGCTGTGACTATCTGCCCGCCTTCCCTGGGAGCCACCACTTCCTTACAAGAACTGCCCCTTTGTATAGTTGCTCAGAGGTTCCACCTCCCAGACCCGTTACAGTTTGCTCGGGCCATGGAACCCGGTGGCACCCAAGCTCCCTCGCTCTCGGACCTATGTCATGAACAAACCCATCAGAGGTCCCAACAGGAGTCCATCCTGAGCCACCTGCGTAGTGTTAACTCCCGCCTGGACACACTGTCTACCTCTTCGGGACCTGCTTCCAGTTGCACGACTCCTACCCCGGCAGCGTCGCTGCCCATCAATACCATGGCATCTCTTCCCGGTCCCCGCCTCTCCGCCCCGCCTTGTTTTGGCGGAGATCCCGGTCAGGCACGGGGCTTCATTAACCTGTGCACTCTGCACTTCGAACTGTTGGCACACCAGTTTTCCACCGACTGAGCCAAAGTAGCCTTCATCATGTCCCATCTCACGGGGGAGGCGCTAGCTTGGCTAAATCCTCTATGGGAGAGAGGAGACCCCCTGGTGTCCAACCTGCCAGCCTTTCTCACGGCTTTCCGGAAGGTCTTCGACGAACCAGGAAGGAAGACCTCATCTCTGCTACGCCTCCGCCAAGGAAGTCTCACCGTGGGCCAATATGCCATACGGTTCCGTACCCTTGCTTCGGAGCTTGCCTGGGATAACGACGCCCTGGTGTCCGTCTTCTGGGAGGGTCTGTCCGGCCGTATAAAAGATGAACTCGCCGGTCGGGACATTCCTACCACTCTCGACGACTTAATTACACTTGCCACCCGGATTGACATCCGGTTCCAGGAGCGCACCAAAGAGGCCACCCGTGAGAGGAGGTTTCCACACCTTGCCCCTACCTTCCAGAGACCCGTCACTTCCTCCGTTACTCCCCCGGCGCACTCACCCGAGCCTATGCAGGTCGACCAGACCAAGATGGTCAAGACCCGTCAAGAATTACGCCGTGCCGAGGGGAGCTGCTTCTACTGTGGCAGTAAGGAGCACCAGATCCGTTCCTGCCCGGAGAGGTCGGGAAACGCCTGTGTCTAGGATCGCTCAGAGAGGTCGCCCTAGACAGATATAAACCCTCTCCATCTCTAATGCTGTCGGTCTCTATCATCTGCGGGGAGAACCGTTATTTTGAACTGGCTCAACTTGACTCTGGAGCTGCCGGAAATCTCATTTCTCAGTCCCTGGTAGAGAAATACCGCATTCGCACCAAACCTCTGGCTGTACCCTTATCTGTCGCCGCCGTGGATGGGGGCCTCTTACCACATCCCATCCAACTCATCACCGAATCCATAACTCTGCAGGTGGGAATGCTGCACTCTGAGAGCATCTTCTTCCATGTTCTGCCTGGACTCTCTCACGCCCTCTTGCTAGGCCTACCTTGGCTCCAGAGACATGCACCCGTGCTTGATTGGCAGACCGGAGAAGTTCTTCGCTGGGGACAGGACTGCCATAAGACTTGTTTAGTTCCCGTTCATCCTGCTCGTCCTTCTCCTACCCCAGCCAATCTACCCGGCCTACCGGTTCCCTATTGGTCTTTTGCGGACGTCTTTAATAAAAGAGAAGCAGAGACATTACCCCCTCATAGACCATACGACTGCCCAATCGACCTGATGCCCGGCGCTACTCCTCCCCGTGGGCGTATTTACCCTTTGTCCGCTGCTGAGACCGGGTCCATGTCTGAATATATTGAGGAGAATCTGGCCCGGGGATTTATCCGGAAATCTACCTCCCCGGCGGGAGCAGGCTTCTTCTTCGTCAAAAAGAAGGACGGCTCACTCCGTCCCTGTATAGACTATAGAGGCCTTAACCAGATCACAGTGAAAAATAAATACCCCCTTCCGCTCATTCCTGAATTATTTGACCGTCTGAGGGGGGCTAGAATCTTCACCAAGCTGGACCTCCGTGGGGCGTATAATCTGGTCCGTATCCGTCAGTGGGATGAAAGGAAGACGGCATTCAACACCTGGGACGGTCACTATGAATACCTTGTAATGCCCTTCGGTCTCTGTAACGCTCCCGCCGTCTTTCAAGAGTTGGTCAATGACATCTTCCGTGTTCTTCTCTACTCCTGCGTGGTGGTGTACCTGGACGACATCTTGGTCTTCTCTCTGGATCTTCTCACTCACCGGTGGGACGTTCGTCAGGTCCTGCTCAGGCTCAGGCAGAACCACCTCTACGCTAAATATGAGAAGTGCCTCTTTGAGCAGACCTCGCTTCCGTTTCTGGGCTACATAATCTCTCAGACCGGCCTACGAATAGATCCTGAGAAACTTTCTGCCATCCAGAAGTGGCCCTGACCAGAGGGGTTGAAGGCTATTCAGCGGTTCCTGGGCTTCGCCAACTACTACCGCCTCTTCATTACGCACTTCTCTTCCCGGACTGCCCCTATCTCGGCGCTCACCCGTAAGGTCGCTAACCCGGAGAATGGCCGCCCGAAGCAGAGGAGGCCTTCCTTTCCTTAAAACAAGCTTTTTCCTCCGCCCCTGTGCTGCATCGTCCGGACGGCAACAAACAATTCTTCCTAGAAGTCGACGCTTCCTCCTCCGGAGCCGGAGCGGTACTTACCCAAAAGTCGTCTTCCGGAAGAATGGTAACCTGCGGCTTCTTCTCCAAACTCTTCTCCTCTTCTGAGCGCAATTATTCTATAGGAGACCGAGAATTGTTGGCCACTAAGCTGGCACTGGAGGAGTGGCGTTACCTGCTCGAGGGGGCTCTTCACCCAGTAATAATTTACACGGACCACAAGAACTTGGCTTACCTCCAGAGTGCCCAGAGACTTAACCCGCGCCAAGCCCGGTGGTCCTTGTTCTACGCCCGCTTTAATTTCATTCTTCATTTTCGCCCGGCTTACAAAAACATCAAAGCTGATGCCTTGTCCCGATCCTTTTTGGTCTCCGATCTTGAGGAGGAGCCTAAACACATCATCGACCCCACCAAAGTAATGCAGGTGGCCCCCGTGAATCTTAATCGTCTTCCACCTGGTAAGACGTTCGTAACTGTACCTGATCGTGAGAAGGTTCTACACTGGGGACACTCATCCAAGCTAGCTGGCCACACTGGTCAGAAAAAGACCCTCCAGCTTATTACCCGGCATTACTGGTGGCCTACCCTGCACAAGGACGTAATAGACTTTCTTTCAGCCTGTGTGTCCTGCGCCCGCAACAAGGTTCCGAGACATCTGCCAGCCGGCCGTCTCCTTCCTCTTCCTGTACATGCTGCCCCGTGGCAGCATATAGCTATGGACTTTATAACGGACCTCCCTGTCTCTGCCGGTTGTACAGTCATTTGGGTGGTCGCTGACCGCTTTTCCAAAATGGCTCACTTTATTCCCCTGCCGGGTCTCCCGTCTGCATCAGAGTTAGCTAAAGACTTTATCCATCATGTCTTCCGTCTTCATGGTCTTCCTCTCCACATCGTATCCGACCGAGGGGTTCAGTTCACCTCTCGCTTTTGGCGAGCCATGTGTAAACTGCTGGGGGTCACCTTGGACTTTTCTTCTGCTTATCAAACACAGTCCAATGGCCAAGTAGAACAGATCAATCAAATTTTAACCAGTTACCTCCAGCACTTTGTTAATGCTCACCATACCGACTGGGTGGATCTTTCACCGTGGGCCGAATTTTCCTACAATAATCACGAGAGCGAATCTTCCTCCAAATCCCCGTTTTTTGTAGTCTTCGGTCAGCATCCTCGGATCCCGTTTCCCGTCTCCACTTCGGTGGACAATCCGGCTGCGGAATCTCTCGTTAACGAATTTTCCTCCATTTGGGAAAGTACCAGATCCGCACTTCTTCAGTCATCCGAGCGGATGAGAAAACAGACTGACAAAAGACGTCTGGATCCACCACAATTCGGTCCTGGAGATAAGGTCTGGCTCTCGTCCAAATATGTCCGGCTCAAGATTCCTTCCTACAAGTTAGGGCCTCGGTTCATCGGTCCACTGGAAATTATCAAACAAATCAACCCGTTGGCCTATAAATTGAAACTCCCGGCCAATTTGCGGATTCCTAACTCCTTCCAAGTATCTCTACTCAAACCCGTGGTACTTAACTCTTTTTCCAAGTATACAGGTACGCCTCCTGCTCCGGTTTCCGCTGAAAACGAGTTTGAGGTAGAGAACATTCTGGCCACCAAAAGGGTAAGAGGAAAGTCCTTTTTCCTAGTGGATTGGAAGGGGTTTGGTCCTGAGGAGAGAACATGGGAGCCCCGAGAGAACATCCATGCCCCTCTCATCCTTGATAGATTTTTCTCTGGCCTAAAAAAGGGGGGCCTAAAGGGGGGGTACTGTAGTGTCGGCGTCCCTGCCTCCTGCTTGGCAGGGACGCCGTTCCCCTCACCCCTCTGCTCCGTGCCCGGCGGCTTCCTCCCGCTCTGCTGGCAGCGCGCGCTGCTTCCCGGCCTCTGTGCTTAGGGAAAGCGCTCCCCCTCTCTTAAAGGGGCCGCGCGCGCCGTCCTAAGGAGTCCCCGGCCAATGGCCGGAGGACCTCACCATATATAAGGCACCTCCTCCAAAATGGAGGTGCCTGAGCAATGTTGCTGCAAAGCCTTTCAACTCTGCTTCAGCCCTCAGGTCCCGTTACCAGATACCTGCCAGTTACCTGCCAGATCTCTGCTTGATACCTACCTGATTCCAGTCTATCTGCTTGCATTCCTGCGGTCCGACAGTCTGCCTTCCAACTCCTGTCAGTCTGTCTATGGATCTGCCCGCCCGCTCACCTGGGAGCGCTCACCTGCTACCTGCCTGCTATCCTACCTGGAGGCTCTGCCGTCACTTGCCGTGACCACCTGCCTGTCCAGAGACTCTTGCCCGCTCACCTGGGAGCGCTCACCTGCTACCTGCCTGCTAGCCTACCTGGAGGCTCTGCCGTCACTTGCCGTGACCACCTGCCTGTCCACAAACTCTTTCCCGCTCACCTGGGAGTGCTCACCTGCTACCTGCCTGCTATCCTACCTGGAGGCTCTGCCGTCACTTGCCGTGACCACCTGCCTGTCCAGAGACTCTTGCCCGCTCACCTGGGAGCGCTCACCTGCTAGCCTACCTGGAGGCTCTGCCGTCACTTGCCGTGACCACCTGCCTGTCCAGAGACTCTTGCCCGCTCACCTGGGAGCGCTCACCTGCTACCTGCCTGCTAGCCTATCTAGAGACTCTCTCCCTGCTGTCACTTGCCGTGACCACCTGCCCATCTAGACACTCTTTCCCTGCTGTCACTTGCCGTGACCACCTGCCCGTCTAGAGACTCTTATCCTGCTGTCACTTGCCGTGACCACCTGCCTGTCTAGAGACTCTTACCCTGCTGTCACTTGCCGTGACCATCCGCCTGTCAAGAGACTGTCCCCGTCACTTGCCGTGACCTCCTGCCCTTCTACCCAGAGACTGTCCCTGTCACTAGCCGGGACTACCTGCCCGCCTTCCCTGGGAGCCACCCGCTTCCTTACAAGGACTGCCCCTTTGTATAGTTGCTCAGAGGTTCCACCTCCCAGACCCGTTACACCCAGCTTCAAGTGGACCGGGCGAGAGGCCCGAATCTATAAATGGAAACATGAATAGCTCTTCAGAGTGCCCAATTGTGGGATCAGTTGTCTCTCGGCACTCGGCATGGTGTGAGAAGGAGGATCAGGTTGAGGAATATGCAATCCAGACTCACGGCTACTGAGACTTGCCCGTGTGGAAGACAGGGTGGTGGTGGTGGTGGCTAAGTAACTAGAAGCATTATCTGCTATCCAACCAATAACCTTTTCACACTGCTCTGTGTTCTTTGTACTGTGTTCAATAGTGGTGTTCTGCGGTCCCCTATTAATTGGGACAGGAAGGTCGAGCGAGAATATGTGCGTGTTTGTTGTGGCACAATTTCAGCTTGCCCACGGCCTCGGCCTCGTCCTCTGCATGCAACATCATCACCATCACGTCCAATTCCCCGTCCCTTGCCACGCGCCTTGCCCATTTTAAATGAAGGACAATATTTTCCACCTCCAGTACAATTGGCTGGATTTGAACCGCAGTGATATGTGATATGTGTGACGGACAAACCAAAGTTTTAAATAGCTGGCCTGTAGGTAACTATTTTTAACAGTGACCTCGTGTCAATAACTTCGCTGACACACTGCAACAAAATTTCAATGGAGGCCAGAAATGGCCGAATTTTCAGCGCAATTATATGTGATCCGTGTAACGGACAAACCACAGTTTTAAATAGATGGATTTTTAGCACTGTAATAAGGAAAGGATCTGGCTGTACTCTGCAGTGCCAACAAGCAAATGGAGCATAAAAACGGTGTTCTCTGGATTTCTTTTTTAAGGAAATAATCAGGATTAAGATCGAAAAAAAAATTATTCCTGGCTCCTGATACCTGGGGCTATTTCTAGAAATATCTGTAAAAGCACCAGCAGACAGAACAGGAATGGACCCTCTTGCTATGTGCACTGCAGTCTGCCACATACACTGCCTGGCTGCCTAGCACTGATATCTATGCAGCTGGATTAGTCTTCAGAAGGACTGTTAGTTGAGATGGATATGTGTAGAATATGTTGTGATATACCTACACTAACTAAGAAACAAGCGAATCTCTCCCAAGCTCAGCAGCACCTCTCCCTACACTGCCTGATTCGGGAGTAGACTGTGACGAGCATGGCGGCGCCAGGTCTGATATAGATCTGATGACGCTGTGTGGCCAGACAATCACTGTAATGCCACAACCAACATGGCTGCGGCATTACAGTGTGTGGCAGACAATACCTGCATGACCAATTGCGCTCTAAACTGCGCCAAACATGGAGAGAGGGGACCCGAGCTCCCACCGAGCAACCCCGGAAATACTCGGCGAGCGCCGAGTATCTCGAGCAGTGAGATGCTCGGGCGAGCACAAAGCATGCTCGCTCATCACTAATTACCACCACACAGTGACCAAATAATACCACATACAAGGGACAAATACTGCCGCACCAAGACTAGACCACATATTACCACCACATAGTGAATATTACAATACTGATCATTAACAAAAAAACACAATACTAATTATACCATGAGTGTCATAATACACAGAAGTTCTGTACATAATATACAGTGTATAGTATCAGTGTACAGGTAATAGTGACTCACCATTGATATTATACATAAGAGCTCTGTATATAGTTTAAGTGTACAGGTAACACCGGGATCACCACTGACATTATACACAGGAACTCTGTGTATAGTGTCAGTGTACAAGTAATACAGTGATCACCGGTGATATTATAGACAGGAGCTATGTATATCCTATATAGTGTATAGTGTGTAGGGCGGCGGTGTCCACACCGTGCAGAAACTGATGCAGTGACCCAAGTAAGTCCAACATAAGTCGCTTTTATTCAGCATACTCACGGGTAAACAGAAAAGTCCTCCGGTACGCAGCCGGGTTAACACAAGTCCATAACAATAGTTGCTGGGGGTAACGGTCGCACTGGGCCGCTCAGAGCCTGATGGGTGCAGAGCCTTCCCAAGTGTATGTTCAGCTACTCACAGGTCCACCGAGCTTTCCTGCTATGCTCCTAGCAGGTCCCAACACTGAACAACACTAACCCCTAATGCAGGGTTTTTAAAGGAACTGTGGCAAGAGCCACTGGAAAACCCGGGTTGGAGCGAGGAAGCCGTCCCTAGCCTTCCTGTAGCCTTTTTCCAAGAAATGAAGGCCCTGCCGGGTTTTACTTAATCTGCCTTAGCCAGATAGCCTGACCAGGTCAATGCTCACCTTCATTCCTTCGATGACTGCAATGCAGACCAACGGCTTTAATAGGTCTCTGTACACATTCTGGGGGATATATAACGTCCCTCGTATACGATCCCAGTCACTGCCTCACAAGTGTAAGTGTACAAGTAACACGCTGGCCTACCAGTGACGTCTCTAGTAGAAGATATTCATTTTCGCTTTACTTCTTCATCCGGTGCAGACTGCCATCACTTCTTCCAGCCAGGATTCGTCTCTGCAGAAAATAACACAGTTATCTAGAGCACATTCCCCAATTTTTCCCCAACTTTTACACTACACCAGATGTAGAAAAAAAAAACAGTGTTGTGCACACAGCAACTGGACTCTCCCCACTGAAAACATTATCCATAAAAATAAAATACATCACAGGTGTAATAATATCCCTTAATTAGCCCCTCCAATAATAATGTTCCCCATCCTGGCCCCCATGTGTCTCCATCCTGCTCCCACATGTTCTCCCATCTCAGTCACATATATCCTTCCATCCAGGCCCCTTATGTCACTATTCTGTACCCATATGTCCTCCCATCATGGCCCAATGTGTCTTCATCCAGCCCCCATATGTTCTCCTATCCTGGCCCCATATGTCCTCCAATCCTGGCCCCATATGTCTCCATCTTGCCACCCCATATGTCCCCATCCTGCCCCCCATATGCCTGCATTTTGCCTCCATACGTATCCTTCCTGCCCCCATATGTCCTCGCATCATGGCCCAATGTGCCTCTTCCTGCCCCATATGTTCAATTATACTTGCCCCATATGTCCTCCCATCCTGGTCTCATATATGCACTTTCATCCTGGCCCCATATGTCTCCATCCTGTCCCCCCAAATGTCTACATCCTGCCCCCATATGTCTGCATCCTGCCTCCATTTGTCTCCATCCTGCCCCATGTGTCTCCATCCTGCCCTCATATATCTCCATTATGCCCCCATGTCTGCATTGTGCTGCCCCCCATATGTCCTCCCATCCTGCCCCCATATGTCTTCATCCTGCCCCATATGCCTCCATCCTGCCCCCATATGTCTCCTTCCTGCCACATATGTTCCTCCATCTTGGCCCCTTATGTCCTCCCATCCAGACCCCATAAATGTCCTCCCATCCTGGCCCCATATGTTTCCATCCTGTCCCCCATATGTCCTCCCATCATGGCCCCATGTGTCTCCATCCTGACCCTATATGCTCTCCTATCCAGGCCCTATACATCCTCCCATCTTGGCCCCATATGTCTCCATAATGCTCCATATATGTCTGTATCTTGCCCCCAGTATGTATCCATCCTGCCCCAATATGTCTGCATCTTGCAACCATATGTCTCCATCATGCCACCCATATGTCTACATCCTGACCCCCATGTTTACTCCCATCCTACTCCCTATGTCTCCATCCTGCCCCTCTATATGTCTCGATCATGCCCCATGTCTCCAATCCTGCCCTCATATATGTTCTCTCATCCTGGCCCCGTATGTCTCCATTGTGACCCCCCATATGTCTCCATCTTACCCCCATATGTTCTACCATCCTGGCCCCATATGTACTCCCATCGTAGCACCATATATGTCCCCTCATAATTTCCACATGTGTCTTCATCCTGCCCCCATATGTCCTCCCATCATGGCACCATGTGTCTCCTTGCTCTCAAGTGTTCTCCTATCCTGGCCCTATATATCCTGCCATCTTGCTCCCCCATATGACTGCATCCTGCCCCCCCCATATGTCTCCACCGCTGCCGAGTTGACAATCTGAACCACCTTGAATGGACCTACAAATTTAGACCCAGTTTTTAGAAGGAATTTTCAAATAAATATTCCTAGAGGACAACCAAACCATGTCCCCAACAGCAAACCAGGAGTCCTTTCTTTTTTTGTCAAAATAACTTTTTGATCTCCTGTTAGCCTCTTTAAGATTCAAGCGTACACTGGTCCAAACCCTCTACAAATCACCAGAAAAATTGTCCTCCTCTGATACAGCAGCCCAAGTTTGGAAAATGGACCAATAGTTGGATACCTGCCAGTACAACAAAAAAAATGGAGAACACCCAGACAAGGAAGAAGTATGATTATTAAGGGCAAACTCCGCAAGTGGTAGAAATTCCGATCACATTTCCTGATTGTCTGCCACAAAACATCTCAAAAACTGCTTGACATCCTGGTTCTTCCTTTCAGTCTGTCTATTGGACTCTGGATGATACCCCAACGAGAATGACAAATGAATTTTCAATCTGCCACAAAAAGCACACCAAAAGCGAGCCACAAATTGCGGTCCTCTATCAGAAACAATGTCCGTGGGAACACCATGGAGCCTGACAATCTCCTTCACAAAAGCCTTAGCAAGAGTCTTGGCGCAAGGTAACTTGTTGAACTGAACCAGATGACACATTTTACTAAACCGGTCCACAACAACCCAGATGTCAGAAAAACCCTCCGATACAGGTAGATCGGTGATAAAATCCATGGAAAGGTGCGTCCATGGCGAACTAGGAACTTCCAAGGGGCACAGCAACCCCACAGCCGAAGCGTGAGAGGCCTTCGACCTAGCGCACACAGGACACTGACAGACCCACTTGATAACTTCTCTTTGCCACCCTGGCCACCAGAAACTCCGACCGATAGATCTCCTAGTTTCCGAAATCCCTGGGTGACCCGCCAACTGAGACTCATGACATTCAACAAACAAAGCTCTCCTCAAGGCTCTAGGCACAAGCAATTTACCACATGGAGTGTTAGTTGGTGCCGCACTCTGAGCTCCTAGGATGCTATTCTCCAACTCTGAATCCAATGCGGCCACCACCACCCTTCTCTGCAAAATACACTCCTTCCTCTCAGCATTCACGCTGGAGAGAAACTATGAGACAAAGCGTCAGCCTTAACATTCATTGTCCCCGGGACAAAAGTTACAGAAAAATTGAACCGGGCAAAAAACAATGCCCACCTAGCCTGACGGGCATTCAAACGTTTTGCTGCGTCCAGATAAATCAAATTCTTATGATCAGTGAAAACCTGTATAGGATGTCGAGCCCCCTCCAAAAAATGTCGCCAATGCTTGAACGCGAGTTTAATAGCCAACAACTCACGATTCCCAACATCATTGTTGAGCTCTGACTCAGAAAAAATTTTTGAACAGAAAGCACAGGGATGCACCCCATCCTCTCCCTCCTGGGATAGAACTGCCCCTACACCTATAGATGAAGCATCCACCTCAACCAAATATCGCTTGGTCTCATCCGTCTGGATAAGAACAGGAGCAGAGCTGAACCTCTCCTTGAGATACTCAAAAGCTTCAATAGCCTTCTTTATGAATTTCTTGTAATAATTGGCAAACCCCAAAAACCTCTGTATGGACTTCAAACCTTCAGGCTTCGGCCACTCCAGCACACAGCCTGAACTTTCACTGGGTCCATCTCAAAACCATCACAAGAAACAAAGTAACCCAAAAAACTAATTTTCTGGACAGCAAACTGACACTTCTCCAATTTAGCAAAGAGTGTGTTATCTCTCAGTATCTGAAGAACTTCGCGGACTCTCTGCCAATGAGACTCAAGATCCGATAAATAAATCAAAATATCATTCAGATAAACAATCACACTCCTACCGATCAAGGGTCTCAGAATTAGAGATGAGCGTTGTTCTACTCAAACTGTTCGCCAATCTCAAATTCGAGCTGTTTTGGGCGGTGTTCGAGCCGTTCGGCGAACACGAACAATTTGATAAAAATTCGGCTGTGCGAGGTTATGTTCGATAACTGTTCGTGCACCAAAATCATAACTGGATTTTTTCTCAGTAATGATGAAAATTAATGTTAATACGCAGTTTGAGTGTACAGCGGGGTGGGGGGAGGGGCAGGGGATGGATCTCTGCAGGAACAATGAAGATCTCCATTTTTTTTTCTCTTTCCCGCATTTGCAGTGGGGAGGTGCAATCTGTCAGCCTATCAGCAGCGCACACACGGAGCGAAGTGCTTTTTTTCACACAAGCAAGGGCATGTGTCATTGGCAGTGTATGTCACATGTCCTTGCCCTATAAGACCAAGCCATTTTCCCCGTCGCCACCATTTTCTCACTGCTGCAGCTGCGTGTTAGACGGCACCGCTGTTGCTGTGTGCGCTATACCTTGTTAATTTCAAGCCAATTTTCGCACAAATATACAGATAGCTTGGGAGTAGGGAATAGTTGTGATTGCAGTCCTTTTAAGGACTAGGTTACAGCATTTCCTACGACTTTTATCAGGGAGGTCTGTGCTCTTAAATAGATAGGTTGTGGGAGTAAAGACTAATTGTAATTGGAGTCCTTTTCAGGACTAGGTTACATCAGTTCCTATCAGTTTTTGCCAGGCAGGTCTGTGCCAGTGCTGTGCAAGTTTTTTTCACAGCATTTGGCTGAATCTAGCAAAGCTAATCCTTTTTGGCCTATTGCAGAGTGTGTTAGTCAGTGGAGTAGCCTATCTGTGCTGCAAGATATACCACCTGTGTATAGAATACCAATTTTTTTACTGCACCTAGTGAAGTAAAATCTTTTGGGCATAGCATCATTCTATTAGTCCATCTATACTGACCTCCATCAGGTTGCAAATTAAAACTAATTTTTATTTGCATCTACAGTACCTCTGAAAAAATATTTGGGCTTCTAGCTGTGTGTGGGACTTGTTGTATTAGTCCATCTATACTGACCTCCATCAGGTTGCAAACTGAATATATTTTTTTCTGCATCTACCTCTGAAAAAATATTTGGGCTTCTAGCTGTGTGTGGATCTTGTTCTATTAATCCATCTATACTGACCTCCATCAGGTTGCAAACTGAATATAATTTTTTTCTGCATCTAGCTCTGAAAAAATATTTGGCCTTCTAGCAGTGTGTCGGACTTTCTCTATTAGTCCATCTATACTGACCTCCATCAGGTTGCAAATTAAAAATAATTTGTATCTGCATCTACAGTACCTCTGAAAAAATATTTGGGCTTCTAGCTGTGTGTGGGACTTGTTGTATTAGTCCATCTATACTGACCTCCATCAGGTTGCAAATTAAAAATAATTTTTATCTGCATCTACAGTACCTCTGAAAAAATATTTGGGCTTCTAGCTGTGTGTGGGACTTGTTGTATTAGTCCATCTATACTGACCTCCATCAGGTTGCAAACTGAATATATTTTTTTCTGCATCTACCTCTGAAAAAATATTTGGGCTTCTAACTGTGTGTGGGACTTGTTGTATTAGTCCATCTATACTGACCTCCATCAGGTTGCAAATTAAAAATAATTTGTATCTGCATCTACAGTACCTCTGAAAAAATATTTGGGCTTCTAGCTGTGTGTGGGACTTGTTGTATTAGTCCATCTATACTGACCTCCATCAGGTTGCAAATTAAAAATAATTTTTATCTGCATCTACAGTACCTCTGAAAAAAAAATTGGGCTTCTAGCTGTGTGTGGGTCTTGTTCTATTAATCCATCTATACTGACCTCCATCAGGTTGCAAACTGAATATAATTTTTTTCTGCATCTAGCTCTGAAAAAATATTTGGCCTTCTAGCAGTGTGTCGGACTTTCTCTATTAGTCCATCTATACTGACCTCCATCAGGTTGCAAATTAAAAATAATTTGTATCTGCATCTACAGTACCTCTGAAAAAATATTTGGGCTTCTAGCTGTGTGTGGGACTTGTTGTATTAGTCCATCTATACTGACCTCCATCAGGTTGCAAATTAAAAATAATTTTTATCTGCATCTACAGTACCTCTGAAAAAATATTTGGGCTTCTAGCTGTGTGTGGGACTTGTTGTATTAGTCCATCTATACTGACCTCTATCAGGTTGCAAACTGAATATATTTTTTTCTGCATCTACCTCTGAAAAAATATTTGGGCTTCTAGCTGTGTGTGGGTCTTGTTCTATTAATACATCTATACTGACTTCCATCAGGTTGCAAACTGAATATAATTTTTTTCTGCATCTAGCTCTGAAAAAATATTTGGCCTTCTAGAAGTGTGTCGGACTTTCTCTATTAGTGCATCTATACTGACCTCCATCCGGTTGCAAATTAAAAATAATTTGTATCTGCATCTACAGTACCTCTGAAAAAATATTTGGGCTTCTAGCTGTGTGTGGGACTTGTTGTATTAGTCCATCTATACTGACCTCCATCAGGTTGCAAATTAAAAATAATTTTTATCTGCATCTACAGTACCTCTGAAAAAATATTTTGGCTTCTAGCTGTGTGTGGGTCTTGTTCTATTAATCCATCTATACTGACCTCCATCAGGTTGCAAACTGAATATAATTTTTTTCTGCATCTAGCTCTGAAAAAATATTTGGCCTTCTAGCAGTGTGTCGGACTTTCTCTATTAGTCCATCTATACTGACCTCCATCAGGTTGCAAATTAAAAATAATTTGTATCTGCATCTACAGTACCTCTGAAAAAATATTTGGGCTTCTAGCTGTGTGTGGGACTTGTTGTATTAGTCCATCTATACTGACCTCCATCAGGTTGCAAATTAAAAATAATTTTTATCTGCATCTACAGTACCTCTGAAAAAATATTTGGGCTTCTAGCTGTGTGTGGGACTTGTTGTATTAGTCCATCTATACTGACCTCCATCAGGTTGCAAACTGAATATATTTTTTTCTGCATCTACCTCTGAAAATATATTTGGGCTTCTAGCTGTGTGTGGGACTTGTTGTATTAGTCCATCTATACTGACCTCCATCAGGTTGCAAATTAAAAATAATTTGTATCTGCATCTACAGTACCTCTGAAAAAATATTTGGGCTTCTAGCTGTGTGTGGGACTTGTTGTATTAGTCCATCTATACTGACCTCCATCAGGTTGCAAATTAAAAATAATTTTTATCTGCATCTACACTACCTCTGAAAAAATATTTGGGCTTCTAGCTGTGTGTGGGACTTGTTGTATTAGTCCATCTATACTGACCTCCATCAGGTTGCAAACTGAATATATTTTTTTCTGCATCTACCTCTGAAAAAATATTGGGCTTCTAGCTGTGTGTGGGTCTTGTTCTATTAATCCATCTATACTGACCTCCATCAGGTTGCAAACTGAATATAATTTTTTTCTGCATCTAGCTCTGAAAAAATATTTGGCCTTCTAGCAGTGTGTCGGACTTTCTCTATTAGTCCATCTATACTGACCTCCATCAGGTTGCAAATTAAAAATAATTTTTATCTGCATCTACAGTACCTCTGAAAAAATATTTGGGCTTCTAGCTGTGTGTGGGACTTGTTGTATTAGTCCATCTATGCTGACCTCCATCAGGTTGCAAATTAAAAACAATTTGTATCTGCATCTACAGTACCTCTGAAAAAATATTTGGGCTTCTAGCTGTGTGTGGGACTTGTTGTATTAGTCCATCTATACTGACCTCCATCAGGTTGCAAATTAAAAATAATTTTTATCTGCATCTACAGTACCTCTGAAAAAATATTTGGGCTTCTATCTGTGTGTGGGACTTGTTGTATTAGTCCATCTATACTGACCTCCATCAGGTTGCAAACTGAATATATTTTTTTCTGCATCTACCTCTGAAAAAATATTGGGCTTCTAGCTGTGTGTGGGTCTTGTTCTATCAATCCATCTATACTGACCTCCATCAGGTTGCAAACTGAATATAATTTTTTTCTGCATCTAGCTCTGAAAAAATATTTGGCCTTCTAGCAGTGTGTCGGACTTTCTCTCTTAGTCCATCTATACTGACCTCCATCAGGTTGCAAATTAAAAATAATTTGTATCTGCATCTACAGTACCTCTGAAAAAATATTTGGGCTTCTAGCTGTGTGTGGGACTTGTTGTATTAGTCCATCTATACTGACCTCCATCAGGTTGCAAACTGAATATATTTTTTTCTGCATCTACCTCTGAAAAAATATTTGGGCTTCTAGCTGTGTGTGGGACTTGTTGTATTAGTCCATCTATACTAACCTCCATCAGGTTGCAAATTAAAAATAATTTGTATCTGCATCTACAGTACCTCTGAAAAAATATTTGGGCTTCTAGCTGTGTGTGGGACTTGTTGTATTAGTCCATCTATACTGACCTCCATCAGGTTGCAAATTAAAAATAATTTTTATCTGCATCTACAGTACCTCTGAAAAAATATTTGGGCTTCTAGCTGTGTGTGGGACTTGTTGTATTAGTCCATCTATACTGACCTCCATCAGGTTGCAAACTGAATATATTTTTTTCTGCATCTACCTCTGAAAAAATATTGGGCTTCTAGCTGTGTGTGGGTCTTGTTCTATTAATCCATCTATACTGACCTCCATCAGGTTGCAAACTGAATATAATTTTTTTCTGCATCTAGCTCTGAAAAAATATTTGACCTTCTAGCAGTGTGTCGGACTTTCTCTATTAGTCCATCTATACTGACCTCCATCAGGTTGCAAATTAAAAATAATTTTTATCTGCATCTACAGTACCTCTGAAAAAATATTTGGGCTTCTAGCTGTGTGTGGGACTTGTTGTATTAGTCCATCTATACTGACCTCCATCAGGTTGCAAATTAAAAATAATTTGTATCTGCACCTACAGTACCTCTGAAAAAATATTTGGGCTTCTAGCTGTGTGTGGGACTTGTTGTATTAGTCCATCTATACTGACCTCCATCAGGTTGCAAACTGAATATATTTTTTTCTGCATCTACCTCTGAAAAAATATTTGGGCTTCTAGCTGTGTGTGGGACTTGTTGTATTAGTCCATCTATACTGACCTCCATCAGGTTGCAAATTAAAAATAATTTGTATCTGCATCTACAGTATCTCTGAAAAAATATTTGGGCTTCTAGCTGTGTGTGGGACTTGTTGTATTAGTCCATCTATACTGACCTCCATCAGGTTGCAAATTAAAAATAATTTTTATCTGCATCTACAGTACCTCTGAAAAAATATTTGGGCTTCTAGCTGTGTGTGGGACTTGTTGTATTAGTCCATCTATACTGACCTCCATCAGGTTGCAAACTGAATATATTTTTTTCTGCATCTACCTCTGAAAAAATATTGGGCTTCTAGCTGTGTGTGGGTCTTGTTCTATTAATCCATCTATACTGACCTCCATCAGGTTGCAAACTGAATATAATTTTTTTCTGCATCTAGCTCTGAAAAAATATTTGACCTTCTAGCAGTGTGTCGGACTTTCTCTATTAGTCCATCTATACTGACCTACATCAGGTTGCAAATTAAAAATAATTTTTATCTGCATCTACAGTACCTCTGAAAAAATATTTGGGCTTCTAGCTGTGTGTGGGACTTGTTGTATTAGTCCATCTATACTGACCTCCATCAGGTTGCAAATTAAAAATAATTTGTATCTGCACCTACAGTACCTCTGAAAAAATATTTGGGCTTCAAGCTGTGTGTGGGACTTGTTGTATTAGTCCATCTATACTGACCTCCATCAGGTTGCAAACTGAATATATTTTTTTCTGCATCTACCTCTGAAAAAATATTTGGGCTTCTAGCTGTGTGTGGGACTTGTTGTATTAGTCCATCTATACTGACCTCCATCAGGTTGCAAATTAAAAATAAATTTGTATCTGCATCTACAGTACCTCTGAAAAAACATTTGGGCTTCTAGCTGTGTGTGGGACTTGTTGTATTAGTCCATCTATACTGACCTCCATCAGGTTGCAAATTAAAAATAATTTTTATCTGCATCTACAGTACCTCTGAAAAAATATTTGGGCTTCTAGCTGTGTGTGGGACTTGTTGTATTAGTCCATCTATACTGACCTCCATCAGGTTGCAAACTGAATATATTTTTTTCTGCATCTACCTCTGAAAAAATATTGGGCTTCTAGCTGTGTGTGGGTCTTGTTCTATTAATCCATCTATACTGACCTCCATCAGGTTGCAAACTGAATATAATTTTTTTCTGCATCTAGCTCTGAAAAAATATTTGGCCTTCTAGCAGTGTGTCGGACTTTCTGTATTAGTCCATCTATACTGACCTCCATCAGGTTGCAAATTAAAAATAATTTTTATCTGCATCTACAGTACCTCTGAAAAAATATTTGGGCTTCTAGCTGTGTGTGGGACCTGTTGTATTAGTCCATCTATACTGACCTCCATCAGGTTGCAAATTAAAAATAATTTGTATCTGCATCTACAGTACCTCTGAAAAAATGTTTGGGCTTCTAGCTGTGTGTGGGACTTGTTGTATTAGTCCATCTATACTGACCTCCATCAGGTTGCAAATTAAAAATAATTTGTATCTGATCTACAGTACCTCTGAAAAAATATTTGGGCTTCTAGCTGTGTGTGGGACTTGTTGTATTAGTCCATCTATACTGACCTCCATCAGGTTGCAAATTAAAAATAATTTGTATCTGCACCTACAGTACCTCTGAAAAAATATTTGGGCTTCTAGCTGTGTGTGGGACTTGTTGTATTAGTCCATCTATACTGACCTCCATCAGGTTGCAAACTGAATATATTTTTTTCTGCATCTACCTCTGAAAAAATATTTGGGCTTCTAGCTGTGTGTGGGACTTGTTGTATTAGTCCATCTATACTGACCTCCATCAGGTTGCAAATTAAAAATAAATTTGTATCTGCATCTACAGTACCTCTGAAAAAACATTTGGGCTTCTAGCTGTGTGTGGGACTTGTTGTATTAGTCCATCTATACTGACCTCCATCAGGTTGCAAACTGAATATATTTTTTTCTGCATCTACCTCTGAAAAAATATTGGGCTTCTAGCTGTGTGTGGGTCTTGTTCTATTAATCCATCTATACTGACCTCCATCAGGTTGCAAACTGAATATAATTTTTTTCTGCATCTAGCTCTGAAAAAATATTTGGCCTTCTAGCAGTGTGTCGGACTTTCTCTATTAGTCCATCTATACTGACCTCCATCAGGTTGCAAATTAAAAATAATTTTTATCTGCATCTACAGTACCTCTGAAAAAATATTTGGGCTTCTAGCTGTGTGTGGGACTTGTTGTATTAGTCCATCTATACTGACCTCCATCAGGTTGCAAATTAAAAATAATTTGTATCTGCATCTACAGTACCTCTGAAAAAATGTTTGGGCTTCTAGCTGTGTGTGGGACTTGTTGTATTAGTCCATCTATACTGACCTCCATCAGGTTGCAAATTAAAAATAATTTGTATCTGCATCTACAGTACCTCTGAAAAAATATTTGGGCTTCTAGCTGTGTGTGGGACTTGTTGTATTAGTCCATCTATACTGACCTCCATCAGGTTGCAAATTAAAAATAATTTGTATCTGCACCTACAGTACCTCTGAAAAAATATTTGGCCTTCTAGCAGTGTGTCGGACTTTCTCTATTAGTCCATCTATACTGACCTCCATCAGGTTGCAAATTAAAAATAATTTTTATCTGCATCTACAGTACCTCTGAAAAAATATTTGGGCTTCTAGCTGTGTGTGGGACTTGTTGTATTAGTCCATCTACACTGACCTCCATCAGGTTGCAAATTAAAAATAATTTGTATCTGCATCTACAGTACCTCTGAAAAAATATTTGGGCTTCTAGCTGTGTGTGGGACTTGTTGTATTAGTCCATCTATACTGACCTCCATCAGTTGGCAAATTAAAAATAATTTGTATCTGCACCTACAGTACCTCTGAAAAAATATTTGGGCTTCTAGCTGTGTGTGGGACTTGTTGTATTAGTCCATCTATACTGACCTCCATCAGGTTGCAAACTGAATATATTTTTTTCTGCATCTACCTCTGAAAAAATTTTGGGCTTCTAGCTGTGTGTGGGTCTTGTTCTATTAATCCATCTATACTGACCTCCATCAGGTTGCAAACTGAATATAATTTTTTTCTGCATCTAGCTCTGAAAAAATATTTGGCCTTCTAGCAGTGTGTCGGACTTTCTCTATTAGTCCATCTATACTGACTTCCATCAGGTTGCAAATTAAAAATAATTTTTATCTGCATCTACATTACCTCTGAAAAAATATTTGGGCTTCTAGCTGTGTGTGGGACTTGTTGTATTAGTCCATCTATACTGACCTCCATCAGGTTGCAAATTAAAAATAATTTGTATCTGCACCTACAGTACCTCTGAAAAAATATTTGGGCTTCTAGCTGTGTGTGGCACTTGTTGTATTAGTCCATCTATACTGACCTCCATCAGGTTGCAAACTGAATATATTTTTTTCTGCATCTACCTCTGAAAAAATATTGGGCTTCTAGCTGTGTGTGGGTCTTGTTCTATTAATCCATCTATACTGACCTCCATCAGGTTGCAAACTGAATATAATTTTTTTCTGCATGTAGCTCTGAAAAAATATTTGGCCTTCTAGCAGTGTGTCGGACTTTCTCTATTAGTCCATCTATACTGACCTCCATCAGGTTGCAAATTAAAAATAATTTTTATCTGCATCTACAGTACCTCTGAAAAAATATTTGGGCTTCTAGCTGTGTGTGGGACTTGTTGTATTAGTCCATCTATACTGACCTCCATCAGGTTGCAAATTAAAAATAATTTGTATCTGCATCTACAGTACCTCTGAAAAAATATTTGGGCTTCTAGCTGTGTGTAGGACTTGTTGTATTAGTCCATCTATACTGACCTCCATCAGGTTGCAAATTAAAAATAATTTGTATCTGCACCTACAGTACCTCTGAAAAAATATTTTGGCTTCTAGCTGTGTGTGGGACTTGTTGTATTAGTCCATCTATACTGACCTCCATCAGGTTGCAAACTGAATATATTTTTTTCTGCATCTACCTCTGAAAAAATATTTGGGCTTCTAGCTGTGTGTGGGACTTGTTGTATTAGTCCATCTATACTGACCTCCATCAGGTTGCAAATTAAAAATAATTTGTATCTGCATCTACAGTACCTCTGAAAAAATATTTGGGCTTCTAGCTGTGTGTGGGACTTGTTGTATTAGTCCATCTATACTGACCTCCATCAGGTTGCAAATTAAAAATATTTTTTATCTGCATCTACAGTACCTCTGAAAAAATATTTGGGCTTCTAGCTGTGTGTGGGACTTGTTGTATTAGTCCATCTATACTGACCTCCATCAGGTTGCAAACTGAATATATTTTTTTCTGCATCTACCTCTGAAAAAATATTGGGCTTCTAGCTGTGTGTGGGTCTTGTTCTATTAATCCATCTATACTGACCTCCATCAGGTTGTAAACTGAATATAATTTTTTCTGCATCTAGCTCTGAAAAAATATTTGGCCTTCTAGCAGTGTGTCGGACTTTCTCCATTGGTCCATCTATACTGACCTCCATCAGGTTGCAAATTAAAAATAATTTTTATCTGCATCTACAGTACCTCTGAAAAAATATTTGGGCTTCTAGCTGTGTGTGGGACTTGTTGTATTAGTCCATCTATACTGACCTCCATCAGGTTGCAAATTAAAAATAATTTGTATCTGCATCTACAGTACCTCTGAAAAAATATTTGGGCTTCTAGCTGTGTGTGGGACTTGTTGTATTAGTCCATCTATACTGACCTCCATCAGGTTGCAAATTAAAAATAATTTGTATCTGCATCTACAGTACCTCTGAAAAAATATTTGGGCTTCTAGCTGTGTGTGGGACTTGTTGTATTAGTCCATCTATACTGACCTCCATCAGGTTGCAAACTGAATATATTTTTTTCTGCATCTAACCCAGCCAATAGTTTAGGCCTAATACCACAGTTTGGCCACTCAGCTCTGCTCGGTTACCATCCATTGTTTTTTTGTGCAAACAACTCCAGAGTTGTGAATTAGTTAACCACCAAAATGAGTGGAAAAAGGCCTGCTGCTGGTGGAAAGGGGAATAGGCGTGTTGGGAAGGGGAAAAAAGGTTGTGTCCGTGGGGTAGGTGTTAAAGCAACAGTAACATCTGCAGAAGAAAGACCATCTTCCAGCCAAACTAAAATGTCTACTTCTTTTAGCGGACAATGTGAGAAGATCCCTTTCTTACGGCCACGCCAATCGCTACAAATTCCAGATGAGGCACAAAAACAGCAGGTGCTTCAACGGATATCAAGTGCTCCTTTAAGTGGGCTCTCCTCCACATCAACTTCAACATCACAAATACTCCAGTCCTCAAAGGTGTCACCCAAATCGCACTTGCTTCCTCACAGCTCCCAAATCTCCAGCTGCCCGTCTGAGTATGAGGTAGAACAGATGGTTGAGTCTGCAGAGCTGTTTACTCATACTATAGCCTGGGAATCAGAGGTCGACTCCAGCGCTTCTGTGAATCCAGACGAGGAAATGATCTGCACTGATGCCCAGAATCTTTATGAGTCGGATCCAGGACCAGACGCAGAAGGTTCTGACCATAATGTAGACCCTCATTCCCAAACTGTAACTCCTGTTGGTGGAGACAATGAGGAAGACGATGATAAGACTCAAATACCTGATTGGAGCGACAACTTTAGTTTTTTGTCAGGGCAGGAACAGGTTGGCTCTGAGGACGACGGGTGTGATAACACACAGGGTGATGATGATGAGGTTGGAGATCCCACTTACTGTCAACCCACAGTCAGCCAAGAGATGAGGTCAGCAGAGGAGGTGGAGGAAGATGCTAGTGTCGACGAGGTCAGGTTGCGCCTTCCTGGACAGAGACGTAGTACTGGAAGCACGTCAACAACTGCATCCTCAAACACAACTCTGCCTCTCACCACAAGTCGTGGTGGCTCTTCAGGTCGCATGGGTGCTAAGCCTTGCATAGCCTGGTCATTTTTTCAGTTTGATAAAGATGACCCAACTCGTGTTATCTGTAACATTTGTCAGCAAAAGCTAAGTAGAGGCCAAAAAATACATAGTTTGAGTACTTCATGCATGAACCGGCACATGGACATGAAGCATAAGTTGCAGTGGGAAGCTCAGTGTGCTACAATGCGGCCTAGCCGGCCGGGCCAACCACCGTCTGCCATATCTTGTGCATCCGCGGCCTCTTCATCCTCTGTGACTGGGGGGACAGCAGTCACACCTGTTTTGGGGCGCAGACCTGCCACCTCTTTACCCGCAACAGCCAGCGTGATTGGCAGGTCATCATTTTCTTTGGAGGTGGTAACAGCAGCTGGTGTTGAGCGCTGTCCGACTTCGATAGCACCACCTTTGGATCAAGGCAACCTAACATGTCCGCCTGCATCTTCCTCACAGATTGGCTGTTTGCCGGGGACACCCTTATCAACCCCGTCTAAGCACAATAGCCAGCCCTCGGTCCCTCAGATGTGGACAAGTAAAATACCATTTCCTCCTAGCCATGAGAAAGCTAAGAAGTTGAATTTCACCATCTGCAAGCTCTTGGCTACAGAAATGCTGTCTTTCCGCCTGGTGGACACAGAGGATTTTCGAGACCTTATGTCCGTCGCAGTGCCCCAGTACCAGATGCCCAGTCGGCACTACTTCTCAAAGAAAGGTGTGCCTGCGCTCCACCAGCATGTCGCACACAACATCACCGCTTCTTTGAGAAACTCTGTGTGTGACAGGGTGCATTTCACCACAGACACTTGGACGAGTAGGCATGGACAGGGGCGTTACATGTCGCTGACTGGGCACTGGGTAACTATGGTGACAGCAGGACAAGGGGCTGCTGTCCAAGTCTTGCCGTCCCCACGAGTTGTGTGTCAATCCTCTTTATGTCAAAGTTCCTCCACTGCTTCTGCCTCCTCAACCTCCTCTCGGTCTTCCACCTGCACCCAAAGCCTGTCTGGTCATGCCACAAGCTTTCTAACTGCGCAGAAGGGATCCTGCACACCTCCTTACTATGCTGGCAGTAGGGCTCAACGTCATCAGGCGGTTTTTACATTGAAATGTCTGGGAAATGTGAGTCACACAGCTGAGGAGTTGTGGTCAGCTCTGGAGAACCAATTTCATGAATGGTTGTCTCCACTGGACCTGAAACCAGGGAAGGCCGTGTGCGACAATGCTGCAAACCTGGGTGCGGCCCTTCGCCGGGGCAATGTCACACACGTGCCTTGTATGGCTCACGTGTTGAACCTGGTTGTCCAGCAATTTTTAGCCCACTATCCCAGACTAGATGGCCTTCTGCAGAGGGCACGGTCGCTGTGTGCTCACTTCCGCCGTTCGCATCCCGCAGCTCAGCGACTTACATCTCTACAGAAGTCGTTGGGCCTGCCACTTCACCGGCTAAAATGCGATGTGCCTACCCGGTGGAATTCAACTCTGCACATGTTGCAGCGACTGTGGCAGCACCGACAAGCCCTGGGCAATACGTTCTGACGTATAGACTGGGCCAACGAGATTCAGAGGTGGGGCAAATCACGCTGGAGGAGTGGTCTCAGATCAGGGACCTATGCACCCTTCTGCACAGTTTTGAAATGGCGACGAAGATGTTTAGTGCTGACGATGCCATTATCAGCATGACTATTCCGGTGATTTACATGCTGGAGCACATGTTAAACAGAATTCGGAGTCAGGTGGTGGCACAAGAGGAGGTGGAGGAAGTAGAGGAGGAGGAGTTGTATGCGGAAGGGCTAACATCTGCAAGGTCCAGACGGTCGGCAGCACCAAGGCGGCAGGCATGTGAGGGTGGGGGAGATGGTTTTACCAGGGCGCATGGTAGCAGCCAAACTAGTGAGGAAGGTGCAGGAGCCCAGGAAGAAGTGGAGGACGAACTGATGGAAGACTCATCAGATGAGGGAGACCTTGATCAGATTTATGTTGTGCGAGGTTGGGGGGAGAGGACAGAGGAAGGAAGCATGATTGTTACCTCGCCACCAACACAACAGGGACTTGGTGCTCCTGGATGCGCAACACACATGAGTGCCTTCTTGCTGCACTACCTGCAACATGACCCTCGAATTGTGAGAATTAGAAATAATCCTGACTACTGGGTTGCCACACTGTTAGATCCCCGGTACAAAAGTAAATTTGCAGAAATTATTCCTGCCATAGAAAGGGATGCACGCATGCAGGAGTATCAGCAGAGACTGTTGCAGAATCTTACATGTGCTTTTCCACAAAATACCAGTGGTGCACGTAGTGAATCTCACAGTTCCAACTTGCCAACCGTGGGACCGTCAAGTGTTCAGCACTCAAACCGTAACAGAACCACAGTATCTGGTGGTAACATCAATTTTGCGGAATCATTTCACCACTTTTTTAGCCCATCCTTTGCAAGGCCACAGGAGACAAGAAGTCTGACACATAGTCAACGCCTAGAGACGATGGTACAGGAGTATCTCCAAGTAAACATTGAAGCCACGACTGTGTCACTGGACCCTTGCTCTTTTTGGGCTTCCAATCTGGATAAATGGCCGGAGCTAGCCACTTACGCCTTGGAGATCTTGTCATGCCCCGCAGCCAGCGTTCTGTCTGAACGTGTGTTCAGCGCTGCTGGTGGTGTGCTGACAGATAAGCGCACGCGGCTCTCCACTGATAATGTAGACAGACTCACGTTCATAAAGATGAACAAATCATGGATCCGAAACGACTTTTCTACCCCTGTGTCATCCTGGGGAGAGTAAAAGCTTGATGATTGTTTAAAATCACCCTACCAACCGTTTTAAGCTTTCAAATTACTAATCATGTTTATCTGTATCTTGACTGGAAAATAATTTGGGCTTTGTAGCAGTGTGCAGCACTGATCCTATTAGGCCATCTATAATAAGCTCCACCAGATTTAAAATTAAAAATAATTTTTAGCTGCATCTAGCCCGGAAAATAATTTTGGGGCTCCGAGATGCGCAAGACACATAAGTGCCTTCTTGCTGCACTACCTGCAGCATGACCCTCATATTGTCAGAATTCGAAGTAATCATGACTACTGGGTTGCCACACTCTTAGATCCCCCAAACTTTTCGATCAACCTTTTCATTTTAATAAAGACCAAAAAAAATGGTCATTTTTGAAATTATAAGCATTAGCAGGTTGTTAGAAACTGAAATCAAACAGTTTTCAACTCAAAACTTTATTCTAGGTGATGTTACATTTTCACATAGGACCCCTTCTTCGAAAGGAGCTTCTGAACTCTCTCGTCCATTGAATTTGTCAGGTTTTGGATGGTTTCTGCTTCAATTGTTTTGCATGAGGACAGAATACCCTCCCAGAGCTGTTGCTTAGATGTGAACTGCCTCCCGCCATCATAGACACTCCTTTTAATGATGCTCCAAAGGTTCTGAATGGGGTAGAGGTCAGGGGAGCATGGGGGTCACACCATAAGTTTGTCCCCTTTTATGCCCATATCAGCCAGAGATGCAGATGTTTTATGTGCAGCATGAGATGGTGCATTATCATGCAGAAAAATGATCTTGCTGTGAAATACACGGTTCTTCTTCTTGAACCATGGCAGGAAGTGCTGTTTGAGAAAATCCACATACATTATGGAGTTCATCTTTAGCGCCTTCAGGGATCCTAAAGGGGCCGACAATCTCTCTCCCCATGATTCCAGCCCAAAACAGTACTCCACCTCCTCCTTGTTGGCGCTGTAGCCGTGTTTGCGTGGGGTGTCCATCAACCAGCCATCCTCCACTCCATCCATCTGGACCATCGAGCGCTGCACGGTACTCATCCGTGAACAAAACAGTTTTGAAATCAGTCTTCATGTAATGTTTGGCCCACTGGAGCCGTTTCTGCTTGTGTGAAGTGGATAGAGGAGGTCGACAGGATGGCGTATGCACAGCTGCAAACCTCTGAAGGACCCTGCATCTTGTTGTTCGGGGGACGTTGGAGGCACAAGCAGTTTCAAAAACTTGTCTGCTGCTATGACAAGGCTTTTTTGCCGCTGCTCTTTCAACCTGACGTAATTGCCTGTAGGAAAGAGTCCTCAATTTGCCCTTATCAGCACGCACACGTGTGTACTGTGAATCAGCTACATACTTCTTGATTGCCAAGACACTTCATCCTGATCATCGCACAATGTTGATTGTAGTCATGCCTTGACCTAAACACTCCACAATTTGTTGCTTCTCAGCAGCCGACACATCCTTTTTCTTTCCCATTTTGGCAGAAAATGTAGGCTGCTGAATAATGTGAGAGAGCCTTCTTAAGTAGTCTTGCCTTTCATTGGACACACCTCACAAACTAATTAGCACTGGTGTCTGCAATTGCTTACAGTGATATAAAGAGCCCTGACACACATCACCATCAATGAGTTTAACTGACAAACAAACAAATTCTTCCCTTATCACTCCTAAACACTTTTTGCATAATAATTTGGAACACAGTGTACATGTGCTTTTCCACAAAACACCAGTGGTTCACGTAGTGAATCTTACAGTTCTAACTTGCCAACCGTGGTCTGTATGGAGTTGTTCAATAAAGGGCCCAAAATTAAGATAACATAGATGGGAGAGGTCTCTATGAATAGGAATTCCTAAGTATTTGATACCCTGTGAGGGCCAGGCAAAGGGAAAGTTGGACTGGATGGAATCCTATATGGATTTGGGGAGGGAGACATCGAGGTCCTCAGACTTCGCTGCATTGATTTTAAAATTTGACCATGTAACAAAGTGATCTATTTCAGCCATAACAGCATGGATGGATATATGTGATTGAGTGATATATACTAGGACATCATCAGCAAATAGAGAGCACTTGTACTCGGTGCCTCCCACCTCAATCCACCTAATATTGGGGTTATGGCGAATTGATGAGAGCAGGTGCTCCGTCACTAGGATGTATAAGAGAGGGGACAGAGAACATCCTTGCCTTGTCCCATTGGTGATTGTGAAAGGTGATGAAAATGTTCGGAAGCGCCCCCTGGGCCTTGGGACACCCGGAGCCGGACCCTTTTTGGTGGATGCTGGTGGTTGTAGTCTCCGTGGCGGCAACCCGGTTCCGTGGCTCAGGGCGGTCAAACCAGTGGCGGAACTATTTATGTGGTTTTGATGTTTAAATGTCCGACTACGCCACCCGTGGATTGCGGTCAGAGTGAACCGCCGCTCCAGGGCAGACCGCTGAGGCTGGTGTTGTGGGTGCAGCAGAGCGTAGCATAACTCTCCACGGGAGGAGTATAGCCTCAGGGCAGTGTATGCGGAGGATGGGGGTGATGGTGCAGGGCAGCAGCAGTAGTGACACGGAGTCAGTGATGCAGTCCAGGGCCTTTACTCACAGTTCTTATTATCCAGACCACGTCTGCAGGTAACGGCTGCCCACGTCGTACTGTGCTCACCAGGTGAGGGGCTCAGACAACTCCCAGATAACTTTGGAGCGCTTCACAGGACCCCCTTTGTGTGTCCTTTGTCTGGCCTTTCTTACCAACCCTTCTGTCCGGCTGCCTCGGGCCTCCTCTTGGTAAACTTGGCGCCAGTTTCCCTAACCCTATGTGGTGCCTTCCTAGCGGGTGTAGCGAGGGGCTGCGCCACATAAAATGTCACAGCCTCCTGTTTCTAGCTGAGGGTCGTTTCCTGCCTCCACTAGTTTCGGGGACCGGTCTCCCCCTTTGGCCTGACCCCTCCACGCAGGTGGATTCTGGCGTGCGGTGGCGACTCGCCCGTCCGCACCCCTGAGATCCCTTCGTTCCTCGTTCCTGGAGCCTTCTCCGCTCCTCTTCCTTCCTTCTCCCTCTTCCAGGCCTGGGCCTCTGTTACTAGGCCCGCCTCCGGAGCAGAGCTCATGCAGAGCCCCTGCTCCCTGCCACTTCTGCTCAGACTTCTCTGCACTGAACTAAGATGGTGCCCACCTTTTATACTCCCTTCTCAATGCACCCAGGAACTGCTTCCTCCCTGCTCCTGCACTACAGGGTTCCCCTTCCTCAGTGTTCCCTCCCCCCACTCCAGCCAGGGACAGGGACTGTCGTGCCCATCTCAGGGGCATATTGGTCGCCCTGCCCCACGGCAATGTGGTGTAATGCATGCAGGTGTCAGGTCCTGATCCACACTACATCCTTACCTCAGAGTGAGATATCACACCTTTGGGTGAGGTGCAATACCTCTGTAGCAACCGAGCCCTCAGGGTGCTACAGTTCCATTTATCTTCAGCCTAGGTGACGTATTGCGATACAGAGCCATGATTTTGGCTATAAAAGGGTCCCCTAGACCCCTACCCCAAGCTTTTTAAGAGAATCATATATGGCGTGCCAGGAGACTCTATGGAATGCTTTCTCAGCATCCAACGAGAGTATCTAATTACAAATTTTTAACTGCATCTAGCCCAGGAAATACTTTGTGCCTAGTAGCAGGGTCTGCTAGTCAGCGGATTATCCCGGCTGTTAAGCAAGCTACACCACCTGTAGTTTGGACACTTCATTTTTTCAAAGGAAATGCTTCGGGACCACGGGATACTCAGTGAAGAGCATCAGGAGGCACCCCAAGGCATAGGGGCTGGGACTGGCAGTAGGATGCCTTGCGGTGGACAGCCGAGCTCGATCCTTATAAAAGCTTTTTAACTGCAGCAGCTTTAGTGGACGCTACTGGAGCTGGAATTACGCGGCTGCTGGCATGAGACTTGCCCTCCAATAGATCCTTGTAAATGGATTTAAAGTGTATTCATTCAAATTAGAGAGACAATTTAAATTAAAAAGCTTAGAGCTGCCTCCACCACAGGGGGGCTCGCTCGACCCACCAGCGGACAGGCACCAGTATTGGGAGAGGGGGGCTGGCCATCAGGGTTCACCGCGGCTCTGGCACAAACCCGGCGACACGGAGGTGGCACGGGCAGGAGCGGACTGGCCGTGTCGGCTTCTCACTTTTTGGATTTTAGAAATGCATGACATGCCTATATCTGTGTCTCCCCCTCCTTTTACTCCTCCACCTCTTTTATTTTCGCATGACTATATGTACTTGTCACTTTTCCATGTGTTAGTTATGTCTTCTGAGCAGTTTGTCAGCTTTTGGACACCTTTGAAGGTGTTTTCTATGTGTTTCTATGTGTTTTTGTTTGCCTGCCATTGGTTTTAACGGTGTTCGAAGGTGTTCGTCGAACAGTTCGACAAACAGTTCGGCGAACACACGGGTGTTCGACGAACCGAACCGAACTCGAACACTACGGGGGTGGCTCAACACTACTCAGAATGTCATTGATGAAATTTTGAAAAAATGCAGGAGCGTTACTAAGCCCAAAAGGCATCACCAAACACTCAAAATTACCTTCCGAGGTGTTAAAAGCTGTCTTCCATTCATCTCTATCCTTCACTCGCAGCAAATTATATGCCCCACGAAGGTCAATCTTAGAAAACCATTTAACTCCGGTCAATTGGTTAAACAAATCTGGAAAAAGTGGTAACGGGTAAGGATTGCGCACAGTGATCTTATTAATCTCCCAAAAATCCAGACATGGCCTAAGACCCCCATCCTTCTTTTTGACAAAAAAGAACCCTACTGCCACAGGAGACTTAGAGGGTCTTATGTGACCTACAGCTAAACTAGTCTGAAGGTATTCTTTCAAAGCCTCCCTCTCGGAAATTGTCAGATTAAACAACTGACTTTTTGGGAGCTTAGCATCAGGGGCGAACTCAACAGCGCAATCGTAATCTCTATAAGGAGGTAAAGCTTTCAACTCCACCTCCAGAAAAACCCTCCAAAAATCATGAATGGATTCAGGTAACTCCCCCTTCATAACAGCCGCAATGTGAACATTACAACACTTACCATAACACCCCTGACCCCAGGATCTGATGGAACCAAACGACCAATCCAGCAGAGGATTATGCACTTTTAACCAGGGCAACCCCAGGACGACCGGGGAAGGCAATTTAGCAAGTACAAATAAGTCAATCTGCTCCTGATGTTCCATATTCGCAGTAAGCGGAAACCCAGTGACCTTTTGAAGAATGCTCCCATGCTCCAGGGGAGTATTATCAATCGCCACCACAGGAAAAGGTGACGACAAAGGTTCAGAACCAAACTTATACTTTTCAAGAAATTGTTGATCAAATTAAGTGCAGAACCACAATCCACCATTACCTGAAACTCAATCGAACGACCCTGACAGGTGGTGTTACCAGGAAAAAACACCCCAGCAGAATGTAAAAACGCAATGCGAACGGGAGTGTTATTTCTACTGACCATTTTTTTTTCTTTCCTTAAGCAAACCTTGCATTGCTTTAAAAAATGATCAGCCTTGCCGCAATACAAGCAAAGTCCCTCAGAGAACCTCCTGTCCCTCTCCTTGGAACAGGAAGACATTGCCCCCACCTGCATAGGTTCCCCAGTGTCAGCATGACTATTGTGAGAAGCAGAATCCAGCAATATAGGAAACCTCTCCTCATTCTGTCTGGCCCTCAACCTTCCATCCACAAAGATAGCTAACTGCATGGCAAATTGCAAAGTATCAGGTGCAGGAAATGCAATGAGCAAATCTTTAGGCTATGTGCCCACGATGCAGAAATGAAGCAGAAATTTTCTGCAGCATTTCTGCATCTCCCTGGCAGAAAAAACGCATGCAGATTGTGCATGCGTTTTTCCTGCAGAATACATGCGGAATACATGCGGATTCACATGCGTACCCACATGCGTTAACGCATGTGTTTCCGCATGCGGACTGACAAGCACTTTCCAAGCGATAGCATCACTTGGAAAGTGCTTGACAACTAGGTCACACTATATAAATCCATGCAAAAGGCATGGATTTATATAGTGTGACCGTAAAAATAAAAAAATAAAGCTATACTTACCCCCGATCCCCCGCCGCGTGTGCTGTCGCGCTCGTCCTGGCTTCTTCCGGGTTGCCGGCATCTCGCGAGACAGTCTGCGGTCACATGACCGCGACGTCATCTCAGGTCCTGGAAGGAGAAGCGCTGCTGGGGCCGCTGGACAGGTGAATATAAACTTTATTTATTATTTTATTATTTTTTTCACAGGTACAATGGTTCCCAGGTCTGGATGAGAGTCTCCTCTCCTCCAGAACTGGGTACCATCTGCACATAGAGACGCATAAAATCCGCTTGTACAAATGTACAGACACGGATTCTATGCGTCCCAGTGCAAGTCAATGGCGGCGCTTCCGCTGCACTTCCGCAAAATTAATGAACATGCTGCGGATTTATTTGCGCTGCAGAAATGCTGCGGAAAAATCCGCAGCATATGCATTGACATTGCGGAATGCCATTGGGGACCATGGGGTACGGATTACCATGCCTTTTTGATGCGTTTCCGCTGCGGAAATTCCGCAGCATAAACGCATGAAAAACGCATCGTGTGCACGTGTGGCACCCCAGGGGTCTGGTTTTCCACAGTAATGTAATGTTATGTCTGAGAGCAGGTGGGAGGTCCTTTGGTCAGGGATCCTGTGCATGCCACACCTCCTGCCCAGTCTTGGGAGGGGAAGAACTTCCCCTGTATAAACCCGGGGCTGAGGCAGGGTGAGTCAGACAAGTGGAGTAGAGACAAGAAGCAGCATAGGAAACAGCAGAGTCACAAGGAGTCAGGGGCTGGCAGCTGCAGAGCTCGCCCGGACTAAGAAGACTTCTTTCCGGACCCGGAGTCCGAGGCTGTGGGGACTAACTCCTACCCAGCAGCAGAATCCGTCAGGCAGGGGATTTCAGGTCCTCTGGCCCAGAAGCCCGAAGGCACGGTCACACACGTGGGACCAGCACCGCCATCGTGGAGCGGAAGCCATTAGAAGGCCCCGAGTCACCGGCCATACGGGTGAGCACCACACGGTACACTCAGGGACGTGGGCTACTTACATCAGCTTCTAGCAAGGTAGCCAGAAGAGTACAGTCAGTTTGGGAGGCCTACAACTACGCCTGGCCAGGGGAGATCCCATCTGCTCAAGGACTGACCAGGCCCCGTTCGCTAGCAAGTACTCCGGGAGGGTCTATCGTTGTTACCAGTAAAGACCCTGAATTACACCGTACCGTCTCTGAGTGGTTCCTGCTACCCCCATCATCCACGTCGGCTGCCCTGAGGCCATACCCCTCCCGTTGGGGGTTATACTATCACGCTGCATAATCCTACCATCGGCCTCAGCGGTCTGCCCCGCAGCAGCAGCTCCCTGGCTGCACTCAACGGGTGGCGTAGTCATCAACTATTTACTACTAATAGACTGCCGTCCAGTTTGACTCCCTGGGCACGGACCGGGTCACCGCCACGAGACTACAACCCTCCACGGATCCGGCTCCGGGTAAGTTCCCGCGTGCGCACCGCAGTGCGACACAGGCCCAGGGGCGCGTCAACTTTGGCGTAGTCGGCAGGATTTCGTGCCCGCAACCACCGGGTACTGCGTGCCTGAAAAGCAAAGACTGTTCAAACTTACCAGTGGTGAAGATTCCCGCTATCCGTGGAGGTTTCCCGCCATCCGGCGCCATCTTCTACCTTCTTCCCGCCATCCGCGAAGTTTTCCCGCCATCTTCGACCTTCTTCCCGCCATCCGTGGAGTTTTCCCGCCATTGGACGCCATCTTGAGGACGCCGCGCGGGAAGAAGAGGGGCGTGGACTCCGAAAGCGCGCGAGAACTGAAGCCCCGCCTCACGTCCGGACGTTGCGTAAGGTCCTGGAAGGAGCCCAGCAGACGCCGACGTCACAGGAGCGCGACGGAAGGTCCTCAACCCTGACGATCCACTGCGGAGCCGCGGCCTACGGAAGAGGATCATCGCAAGGTAGGCCACGGTCCACTAGGGGGGAGGAAGATGTCGGATACGGAAGAGAGCTTCGCTGCCTCAACCCCCGCCAGTGCCACCGCTGCTGCAGTTATGCCCTTCACCATGCCCTATATCCCGGGAGCAGCTTTGCTACCCCAGTACTCAGGGGAGTCACATACCCTGCATGACTTTAGAGAAAAGCTGGATAGCCTCTTCCAGGTGTACCCCCTCACAGAAGAGCAAAAAGTGAGCATCCTGGTGGCCCAACTAACTGGGGCAGCCAAAAGGGAAGTAAAATCCTGGCCACCTGGGAGGAAGACTGTCGCAGGGATACTAACCCGGCTGAAGGACACCTTTGATACCCGCACCTCAGCCGAGATTAAGCTTAGATTCTGCGGGTGCAAGCAGCGAGCGCATGAGAGTATAAGGGACTATGCACTAAACCTACAAGAGGCCCTGAGGGCCATTAAGCAGACCGACCCTGATGGGGTGGGAAACGAGGACAGGCTGTTGACTGAACAATTTATAGAGGGTTTATATTGCAATGCCCACCGAACCCAGTTGCGGGCAATGGCCTTACAGGATCCCCATCTGGACTTTGCACAGTTCAAGGACAGAGCCATCCGGGTGCTCCGAGAACCGGCACCAGGTGGCGTTGTGACCCACAGACGCCCCACTACCACTTACTACCAGGAGGCGGCGCCCTTGTCAGCAGGGCCTGTGGGAGCTGATGCGCAGGCTCTGGACAATGACCCGGCTCCAGACCTACACCATCAGGTCCAAGAGCTAGCTAAGAGCGTTGCTGCGCTAACCCGAACTGTGCAGTCTTTACAGGTTTCCACCCCAGGGAAGATCCAGCTGGCATCCGGACCGGAGGACATCCCGTGGCGTCGACCAAGGAGGACCCCACCGGCCAGAGGAAGACCCAGTGACCGATACAGTGAGGACGGACGACCCATCTGCCGCCGCTGCAATCAACCCGGACATATGGCAAGGTACTGTTCTTTAAACGGGCACAACCTGGGGTAGAGGGCCAACCCCCAGGAAAAAGATCACCAGGCCCATCGAACTGGCGCGACAGATATGTGGGAGGACGTCCAGTCTTGCCTGTGGTACTGGATGGCATTCCCATGAGTGCCCTACTGGACACCGGGTCACAGGTCACCACCATCCCGTACGTGCTCTTCAAGCAGTACTGGAATGACTCGGATATTACCCGCTACCCCGACGACGACTTGAGTATCATCGCCAGCAATGGTCAGCCCGTGCCACAGATCGGATTTAAAGAGGTGACCATCAAAATTGGTAGAGTCGAACTGGCCGCACAGGGACTGATCATTGTAGATATTGATAAACATGAGAGTCACCCAAAAATAACTCTAGGAACTAATGTAATTGAAAATTGTCTTGCAGAGGTGATTTTCCTTTTACAGCAGGTTGCCAAGAATGCCAGCTCCGGCGAGCAGCGGGTGCTCCAGAAAGAGATCCGGGCACTGATGCAACGGCAACAAGTGGAACTCTCCGGCGGTGAGATTGGTAGCGTAAGAATGTGTGACCCTTTTCCTATTGCCATGCCCCCAAAAAGTGAAATGATGATTTGGTGCCGGGCAGCTATTGGTCTGAGAGGTAGAGATTACCAGGCAATGGTAGAACCAGTTTACTCAGACAGTAGGCCCACCATTTTGACAGCACGGGGGGTCGTCAATGTATGCCATGGGAGGGTGCCCGTTCGCATAATAAATATCGGGGAGAGGGAAGTGTACCTGCCCCGGTATGCCACGCTAGCCAAATTATATATCACTAATCAAAATTCTATACAATCTGTGGAACCCTTGCCTCCATCTCACCCGGAGGAAGGTAACGGCTCTAAGAAAGACATGGAGGACTGGTGTCAGCAACTACATCTGGGTACTGACTCCACTCCCTCACATCAGAAACAAGGAGTCTATCGGGTGGTTCAAGAGTATGAGAGAGTGTTTAGTAAACACCCGTTAGACTTCGGGCGAGTCAAGGGGGTAGAACATCGCATCCCCACGGGAGATCATCCTCCCATAAAAGAGAGGTATCGACCCGTACCCCCTGCACATTACCAACACGCCAAGGGGATGCTTAGAGACATGAAGGAGGCTGGGGTAATCCGGGATAGTTGTAGCCCCTGGGCAGCCCCATTAGTTTTAGTCAAAAAGAAAGACAACACCATGAGGATGTGTGTAGATTACCGGAAAATCAACCGTATCACACACAAGGATGCGTACCCCTTACCAAGGATAGAGGAGTCATTGGCTGCTTTAAGATCTGCTAACTTCTTCTCTACCTTGGATCTCACTAGCGGGTACTGGCAGGTTCCTGTAGCAGAGGCAGACCGGGAGAAGACCGCATTCACCACCCCGATGGGACTTAGCGAGTTCACCTGCATGCCGTTCGGACTCTGCAACGCACCAGGAACCTTCCAACGCCTAATGGAGTGTTGTCTGGGCCACAGAAACTTCGAGACGGTCCTGTTGTACCTGGACGATGTCATCGTATATTCCAAGACGTATGAGGACCACCTGAAACACCTGGCGGAAGTGTTCGAGGCTCTGGCGAGTTACGGCCTAAAGGTGAAACCCTCCAAGTGTCACCTCCTGAAACCAAAGGTGCAGTACCTGGGACACGTAGTGAGCGCTGACGGAGTGGCTCCCGACCCTGATAAAATCACCGCAATTAAGGAATGGCCAAGCCCCTCCAGCGTAAAAGAAGTGCGGCAGTTCCTCGGGTTGGTAGGCTACTACCGAAGGTTTATTCCCGGTTTCACCAAAAAGGCAGCACCTATGCAGGACCTCCTGATAGGCCAGTCCCGGAAGGCCAAGAACCAGAAGCCGCCCTTCAAATGGGAAGAGCTGGAAGAAGAGTCCTTCCGCCAGCTGAAGATGGCCCTCACGGGGGACGAAATCCTGGCGTACCCGGATTATAGCCAGCCCTTTATCCTCTACACCGACGCCAGTAACATCGGGCTAGGAGCCGTACTGTCCCAGATCCAGCAGGGGAAGGAACGAGTAATCGCCTACGCCAGCCGAAAACTGCGACCCACCGAAAGGAACCCCGAGAATTACAGCTCATTTAAGTTAGAGTTCCTGGCCGTAGTATGGGCAATCACTGAGCGCTTTAAGCATTACCTCGCTTCTTCCCGGTTCACCGTGTACACGGATAACAACCCGCTGACACACCTGGACACGGCAAGACTCGGTGCCCTGGAGCAGAGGTGGATGGCCCGTCTGTCCAACTACGAGTTCACAATTAAATACCGGGCAGGACGCTCCAATACCAACGCGGACGCCCTGTCCAGGATGCCCAACCTGCCGGACGGAGGAGAAGATCCGGAGGGACTGGAAGAAGTTGAACTCCCTGCGTTCCACCGTCATGGGACTATTCAGTATTCCCACCGGGTAAGGAGTAAGCAGGCTGCTACGTTGAACCCCTTACCCCACTACAACTGGGCGGAAACGCAAGACAGCGACCCTGCCGTCCGACTGGTGAAGGAGATGCTGACTCGGCCGGAGGCTCGCCTTGAACCAGACGCTCCGGAGGAAGCCAAACAACTATGGGCAGAGAAGAGTCGACTGTTCCTTTACAAAGGGAAGTTGTGCCGCAGAATGGTTAACTCCCGGATGCATGAATTACTCTGGCAAGTAGTGGTGCCACGAAGAGACGCAGCCATGGTGATGGAGGCATACCACGACGGAGCTGGACACTTTGGGTGGAAAAAGCTGGAGTTCCTGCTGCGCGAGCGGTTCCACTGGGTAGGCATGAGGGGAACCATCGAGAAGTGGTGCAGAGATTGTGGCCCGTGCAACCTGAGAAGGAAGGACCGAGCCAGCCAGAAGACTCCCCTGCAGTCCATCGTCACCCGGCAACCGTTGGAACTGGTAGCCTTGGATCATGTAAAACTGACCCCAAGCAGAAGTGGCTACGTCTACGCGTTAACCATCGTGGATCATTACTCCCGGTTCTTGGTTGTCGTCCCCGTCAAGGACTTAACAGCTCAAACAGCAGCTAGAGCCTTCCAGCAGAACTTCTGCCGTCCACACGGGTACCCGGACCAAGTGCTGACGGACCAGGGACCTGCTTTTGAAGCGGAGGTCTTTCAGGAATTCTGCAATCTGTATGGCTGCCGGAAGATAAGGACGACACCCTACCATCCGCAGACTAATGGACTTTGTGAAAAAATGAACCAGGTGGTAATGGATCTTCTAAAAACGTTGCCCCTGGAAGAACGCAGTCTGTGGCCTGAAAAATTGCCCGATCTGGTGGACCTATACAACCACATCCCGGTAGGTTCCACCAACTGTACCCCGGCTTACCTAATGAGGGCAAGACCTGGTAAGTTACCTGTTGACCTGGAAATGGGAGTCCTGACCCCCGAGGACACTTCACCAGAAACAGACTGGGACACAGAGAGGCAGCAGCAGTACCGGAGAGTACAGGAGAGCGTGGAGCGAAGTCTCTGTCAGGCTAGGGAAAGACAAGAGAAAACTTACAACCAGTATGCTCCCGCTGTTCCCCTGGTACCCGGAGAGCAGGTCTTGAAGAGGAAGAGACGGCTCCACAAGTTGGACGACCAGTGGGAGAAGGACCCGTACACCGTACTGCCCTCAAGCCACGAGAACCCGAAGGTCTGTACCATCAGTAAAGACGGAGGGGAAACCACAGCCATTGTATCCCGGGACCACCTGAAGAAGTGTCCCGAACAACTGAGGAACCCTGAAGAGGAACAAGAAGACCATCGACCCGTGGAAGAAAGGGAAGATATGGTTAGTACCGTGCTCGGGGACTTCCCTCAGTCTTGGACTCAAGTCAATGGTGCAGTTGTGGTACCCGTACTCACCTTCCTCCAACCATCATCCCAAGAACCTACGGAGCAACGGGTAGAGCTGGAAGAACAGCCGGTCCAGGAGGCAGAAGACTCCACACAAGCAGAACAGGAGAATCAACCCTCTGCTTATAGTGAGCCTGCCGTACCCCTAGTGAGACAAAGAGCCGGTAGACAGCTGCCCAGTTTACCCTTGACAGTTCCTACACCCTGTAGTTCAGGGCCAGACAGTCAGCTCCGTAGGTCCACTCGGGCCACTAGAGGCCAGTTACCCGCACGCTGGAGAATTTGAAGTGTATAAATTGTTTTATTTATGTTTTTCTGTGTCTTGTTGCTTGTGTATAATTTTGTGTTTCTAGTTATTTTTAGGGATCCTTGGTGGATTTACCGGGAATCCTTGTACATAGTTGGAGCGTAACCCAGGATGGACTAGAGACTGTTAAGGACTCGGGGTAGGACAGACCCCTACCTGGTTACGTCTCCCTGTGTTGGTGAAATGGACACCTTGCTTTCTTCAGAGACTGCCCCCGGTTGCGGACACGCCGTAACCATCTTTATATGTTTTCTTATTGTATTATTAATGATTTTGCCTTGTTATGTTTTTCTAAATGTGTTTAGTTCCGGAGTACTAAATTTCACTAGGGGGGAATGTGGCACCCCAGGGGTCTGGTTTTCCACAGTAATGTAATGTTATGTCTGAGAGCAGGTGGGAGGTCCTTTGGTCAGGGATCCTGTGCATGCCACACCTCCTGCCCAGTCTTGGGAGGGGAAGAACTTCCCCTGTATAAACCCGGGGCTGAGGCAGGGTGAGTCAGACAAGTGGAGTAGAGACAAGAAGCAGCATAGGAAACAGCAGAGTCACAAGGAGTCAGGGGCTGGCAGCTGCAGAGCTCGCCCGGACTAAGAAGACTTCTTTCCGGACCCGGAGTCCGAGGCTGTGGGGACTAACTCCTACCCAGCAGCAGAATCCGTCAGGCAGGGGATTTCAGGTCCTCTGGCCCAGAAGCCCGAAGGCACGGTCACACGCGTGGGACCAGCACCGCCATCGTGGAGCGGAAGCCATTAGAAGGCCCCGAGTCACCGGCCATACGGGTGAGCACCACACGGTACACTCAGGGACGTGGGCTACTTACATCAGCTTCTAGCAAGGTAGCCAGAAGAGTACAGTCAGTTTGGGAGGCCTACAACTACGCCTGGCCAGGGGAGATCCCATCTGCTCAAGGACTGACCAGGCCCCGTTCGCTAGCAAGTACTCCGGGAGGGTCTATCGTTGTTACCAGTAAAGACCCTGAATTACACCGTACCGTCTCTGAGTGGTTCGTGCTACCCCCATCATCCACGTCGGCTGCCCTGAGGCCATACCCCTCCCGTTGGGGGTTATACTATCACGCTGCATAATCCTACCATCGGCCTCAGCGGTCTGCCCCGCAGCAGCAGCTCCCTGGCTGCACTCAACGGGTGGCGTAGTCATCAACTATTTACTACTAATAGACTGCCGTCCAGTTTGACTCCCTGGGCACGGACCGGGTCACCGCCACGAGACTACAACCCTCCACGGATCCGGCTCCGGGTAAGTTCCCGCGTGCGCACCGCAGTGCGACACAGGCCCAGGGGCGCGTCACACGCAGCCTTAATCCTTTCACTGAAGCCTGCCAGAAACTGAAACTTGAGTGCAGGGTCGTTCCACCAGACCATCGTCTGAACAGGGTGCATTAACTCTCAGCATCAAGAGAACCCTGTTTGAGATGGCTGAGCTCTATCTCAGCTGATATAACCTGATCTGGATCATCATACAGTAAACCCATGGCATCATAAAATTCCTCCACAGACCTCTAACAATGATCATCAGGAGACAAGGAAAACACCAGATTTACGCAATAGAGACATAATAATCCCTACACGCTGTAGTTCACTCTCAGAAGATCTAGGTCTGAGCCAAAAATACAACAAACAAGCATTTTTAAATGAAAAAAAAAATCCTGTCATTTCCCCGAGAAACACTCAGGTAATCCTACCTTAGGTTCTTCATAGCGTTATGCAGGGTATTTTTACTCACGTACTGCTGAAGACCGGCAACCTCCCGAGTCAACCCTTGTAAGCGTTGAGCAAGCTCCTGGATGGTACTCATACTGAAGAATACCCAGGAAGATTAGAGGAGAAAAAAAAAACTTTTTATTTTTTTTAAATGTGGCTGGACATACAGTTATGGTCTGCAACTAAGACCTAAGGAATAGGAGGGAAAAGCTGTCCCTGCACTGAGACTCTGCTTAAAGCTGGGGTGGGTGCCCTATTCCTTGTGAATAGCCCCACCAACGATCCTGCACTGAATTCAAACAAATACCTGTAGGAAGGGGAAAGGGTGTCCCTAAAAGATCTAAGGACTGGGAGCATAAACAGATGACCTCCTAAAAGATAAGTTAGTTGCAGAAACGAAGATTAAAGGAAACAAAACTGGTGGAACAAAAAGTCCCAGGATATCAATTGTCCTAAGCACAAAGAACTAACAAGGCAACTTAGCCAGAGCTCAAGCGTAGCAACACTGATGTCCAGTGAGGAATGGGAGACAGGTGCTGAGTAATAAAGAGTGAGGAGATCACGTGACCAAGACAACCAGCACCAGAGGAAAAGACTAGAAGCCAGCAAACCACAAAAAGTGGCCGAGTAAAGTAAAACAATATAGATTTTAACATCTCCATCCTGCCCCACTATATGTCTCCATCCTGCTGCCATGTGTCTCCATCCGGTCCCCATATGTCTCCATCATGCCCCATATGTTCTGCCATCCTGGCCTCTTATGTCCTCCCATCCTGATCCCATATATGTCTTCCCATCCTGCCCCATATGTCTCCATCCTGCCCCCCATATGTCCTCCCATCATGGCCCCATGTGTCTCCTTCCTGCCACCATATGTTCAACTATCCTGGCCTCATATGTCCACCCATTCTGTCCTATATATGTCCCTCCATCCTACCCCCATATGTCTCCATCTTGCCTTCAAATATGTCTCCATCCTGCCCCCGTATGTCTCTATCATGCCCCCCATATGTCTGCATCCTGCCCCATATGTCTCCAACCTGCCCCATATGTCTCCATCCTGCCCCCATATGTCCTCCCATCCTGCCACCATATGTCCAGCCATCCTGCCTCATATGTCCTCCCATCCTGCCCCCATATGTCTTCATCCTGCCCCCATATGTCTCCATTCTGACCCCATATGTCTCCTTCCTGCCCCATTTGTACCTCCATCCTGCCCCTTATGTCCTCCCATCCTGGCTCCATGTGTCTCCATCCTGGCCCCCATATGTCCTCCCATCATGGCATTATATCTTTCCATCTTGGCCCCCATATGGCTCCATTTTGCTTCCATATGTATCCATGCTGCCCCAATATTTCTACATCCTGCACCCATATGTCTCCATCCTGCCCCCATATATTTACATCCTGCCCCATATGTCTCCATCCTGACCCCCATCTTTCTCCCCATCCTGCCCCCATATGTCTCCATCTTGCCCCAATATGTCTCCATCCTGCCCCTCATATGTCTCCACCCTGACCCCATATATCCCCATACTGATCCCCCATAAGTCTCCATCTTGCCCCCATATGTTTTACCATCCTGGCCCCATATGTACTCCCATCATAGCACCATATATGTCATCCCTCATTGCCCCATGTGTCTCCATCCTTCCCCCATATGCCCTCCTATCCTTACCCCATATGTCCTCCCATTTTTGCCTCCTACATGTCCTCCCATCTTGGTCCCATATGTCTCCATCGTGCCCCTCATATGTCTCCATCCTGCCCCCTTTATGTCTTCATCCTGCCCCTCTATATGTCTCCATCCTGCCCCCCATATGTCCTCCTATCCTGCCCCCATATGTCCTCCCATCCTGGCTCCATGCATGTACTTCCATGTTGGCCCCATATGTCTCCATCCTGCCTCCTATATGTTCTCCTATCCTGGCCCCATATATGTCCTCCTATCCTGGCCCCATATGTCCTCCCATCATGACCCCACGTGTCTCTTCCTGTCCCCATATGTTCTCCTATTCTGGCCCCATATGTCCTCCCATCCTGGCCCTATATATGCCCTCCCATCATGGCCCCATATCTCTCCATCTTGCCCCCCCCAAATGTCTCCATTCAGTCCCCATATGTCTCCTTCCTGCCCCATATATTCCTCCATCCCACCCCTTATGTCTGCCCATTCTGGCCCCATATGTCTCCATCCTGCCTTCCATATGTCCTCCCATCATGACATCATATGTCTCCATCTTGGCTCACATATGGCTCCATCTTGCTCCCATAAGTATCAATGCTGCCTCAATATGTCTGCATCCTGCACCCATATGTCTCCATCCTGCACCCATGTCTCCATCCTGCCCCATATGTTTACATCGTGCCTCCATATGCCTCCATCCTAACCCCCAAGTTTCTCCCCATCCTGCCCCCGTATGTCTCCATATTGCCCCTATATGTATCCATCCTACCCCCATATGTCTCCATCCTGCCCCATATATGTCCTCTCACCCTGGCCCCATATGTCTCCATCATGCTCCCCATATGTCTACATCCTGCTGCCCCCCATATGTCCTCCCATCCTGCCCCCATATGTCTTCATCCTGCCCCATATGTCTCCATCTTGCCCCTCATTATGTATTCCATTTTCATTTCAATGCAGTGTGCTTGTCAAGCTATTCACACTAGGTCTCCGTAGAGAACAATATCAGTAAATTACAGGCCTGATAATTAAAATTGTGGGTCTCTGTGAGACGTATCACATATAATTGCATTCCAAAATCAGCCAGTTCTCTTGAACGTGGAAAATATTGTCCTCCATTTAAAATTAATATACACCAATAAGTCATTAGGTCAAAGAACCTTATAGACACCAATAAGAGGCAAAAACATACATAGCCCAAATATGCCAAAGCTTTAATAGAGACATATTCAGGTAAATACACACAATAAAAAACAATCAAAGATACACCACAGAAAGAAAAAGGTGGAGAGTCTGGACCAATAAAAATATCAGGTATAGTATCCTACTTGTAACACCCCTAGGAAAATATATACCAATGTGGAACTGGAGGGCATGTAAAAGAAAAGCAGTATATATATATATATATATATATATATATATAATCTTATACACAGAAAACCAAGTGGAATTTAATAAATAACATGGTAAATATTAGTAATAACATCACCCACTTGTGTATACAGGTAGCAAAAAATCAATACAGCTGCATATATCAATGAGCAGTGTCAGTAAAATGAGGGCCCATAGTGTAGTTTCAACCAATAACCATAGTTACCTAGGGGCACAAGTCAATGGTCCAGACACCCACCACGCACCCACTCCATTTAAAATTGCCAACGTACGTGGCAAGGGACGGGGAAGTGGACGTGATGGTGCAGAGGCCGAGGGCAAGCTGAAATTGTGCAACAGTAAACACCCACATCTTGTTGCTCAACCTTACTGTCCCAATTACTAGGGGACCGCAGTACACCACTATTGAACCCAGGGCAGTGTCAAAAGGTTGTTGGTTGGATAGCAGATAATGCTTCCAGTCACTTTGCCACCACCACCACCACCCTGACTTCCACATGGTCAATAGTGTTGAGAAAGCATGCTCGGCCCTGCTCGGTACTCGCCCGAGCATCTCACTACTCGGGAAGTTCGGCGAGCACCGAGCATTTTCGGGTTACTCGGGCAGGAGCTCTCCGTCCTGCATGTTTGGCGCTCTTTACAGAGCCAATGAACATGCAGGGATTGCCAGCCAGTCACTGTAATGCCGCAGCCATGTTGGTTGTGGGCATTACAGTGATTGGCTGGCCGCACAGCGTCACCTCGAGTATTTAAAACCGGGCGCCGCCATCTTGGACACAGTCGCTCCGGATCAGACAGTGTAGGGAGATTGCTGTTGAGCTAGGGAGAGATTTATACTGCAAAATAGGTAGTGTAGGGTCTCTAAAGCCTGCAAAATGAAAAAATAGTCCTTCTGAGGACTAATATCCATCCCAGATATCAGGCAGGCAGGCTGTATAGGAGACGCAGTGGTTATACCAACAAACACTGCATTACAGTCCTGTGTGCTGCTGCTGCTCAAATTGCTAGACTTAGCCCCAGGTCTCAGGGGCCAGGAAATATCCTTTTTTTTTCATATAAATCCTCTTTTTTTCCCCTCAGTTAGACTGTACAAATACCAGTCTTATTAACCTTTTGGTATTTTTCCCCAAAAAAAAGAAATTGAGTGTGTCTGTGAGTGTTCAGACACAAATATATCTGTTTAAAAGAGTGTGGTTTGGGCCAGATAACTAGAACTATGGTTTTGTAGTTCCACGGTTCAAATCTCTGTGCTATCCAATTTTTTGTCTTTTTTCCATTAAAAAAAACAGTTTGAGTGTCTCGCTGACTGTTCAGACACAAATATATCTATTTAAAAAAGTCTGGTATATGCCAGGAAATTAGAACTGTGGTTTTCCTCTTCCACGGTTCAAATCTGGGTGTTATCCACCTTTTTGCCTTTTTTCCATAAAAAAAAAAACAGTTTGTGTGTCTCGGTGACTGTTCAGACAGAAATATATCTATTTAAAAAAGTCTTGTAAACGCCAGGAAATTAAAACTGTGGTTTTCCTCTTCCACGGTTCAAATCTGGGTGTAAAGCTGTGTGCCCTCTATGCGTTTTTTAATCATTTCCGCAGCGGCAATTCCAGTGCAGAAACGCTTAAAAAACGCTTGTAGAAGGTCTGCCATGTTACCCAATGATAATCCGCATGTGCTTTGCACATGCTGCGGAAATTTCCGCTGCGGATTATCATTGCGTAAAAATCTGCAGCACTACCATTAATTTTGCGTAAATGCGGCATTTTTGCCGCCATTGACTTGCATTGGAGCACATGGATTCTGCATCACTGCATCGGTACATGCGGAATCCAAGCGTTTCAATGTGCGGATGGTACCCGGGTGTGGAGGAGAGGAGACTCTCCTCCGGTCCTGTGTACCATAGAACCTGCAAAAAAAAAGAATAAAATAAAAAAGAAATATTATACTTACATTCTGATGACCCCAGGAGTCCTTGCCAGCAACTCGCGGTAATCTAAAGGACCTGCGCTGACGTCATTTAGTCATGTGACGGGTCACTCGACACTGACGTCGGCAGATGCTTAAACCTACAGCGAACTGCCGGCAAGCCGAGACGCATCGGATAAAGACAGCGCGGGCCATCAGAAGGTAAGTATATATTTATTTTTTTAATTTTTACCATTCTTTCGGTCACACTATATAAATCCATGCCGGTTGCATGGATTTATATAGTGTGACCAAGTTGTCAAGCACTTTCCAAGTGATGCTAAAATAGCTTGGAAAGCGCTTGTCAACCCACATGCGGAAATGCATGTGAAGAACGCTTCACATCCACATGTCCCTGGCAGGAAAAAAGCATGTACAATCCGCTTGCGTTTTTTCTGCCAGGGAGATGCAGAAACGCTCAGGAAAAATCCGGAGCATTTCTGCATCGTGGGCACAAAGCCTTATTCATCGTTTTGCCTTTTTTCCATAAGAAAAAACAGTTTGAGTGTCTCGCTGACTGTTCAGACACAAATATATCTGTTTAAAAGATTCTGCTGTAGGCCAGAGAACTAGAACTGTGGTTTTCCTCTTCCACGGTTCAAATTTGGGTGTCATCCACCTTTTGCTTTTTTTCCATAAAAAAAACAGTTTGAGTGTCTCGCTGACTGTTCAGACACAAATATATCTGTTTAAACGATTCTAGTGTAGGCCAGAGAACTAGAACTGTGGTTTTCCTCTTCCACGGTTCAAATCTGGGTGTAATCCACCTTTTTGCCTTTTTTACAGAAAAAAAAAACAGTTTGAGTGTCTCACTGACTGTTCAGACACAAATATATCTGTTTAAAAGATTCTGGTGTAGGCAAGAGAACTAGAACTGTGGTTTTCCTCTTCCACGGTTCTAATTTCCTTTTTATTACCCTTTTGCCATTGATAGTGTGAGCGTAAGCTATTCTACTTCATTTACAATGGGCAAGTTGCGTGGCAAGGGACGTGGAACTGGACGTTCTGGTGATGGTGCGTGCCGAGGACGGGGCCGTAGCCAAGGTGAAAATGTGCCACAACCAACAGCCACATCTTCTCGCTCCCAGTTCTTGACCGAATTACTAGGGAAGCACACAACAACACCACTATTGCGAAATGATCAGTGTGAACGGGTTAGTAATTGGATAGCAGATAATACTTACAGTCATCTGGGCACCACCACCTCCGGTCTGTCTTCCACACGGTCATCTCTTAGTAGCCGTGAGTCTCAACCGCATATTCCTCCTCACCCTGATGCTTCTTCCTTCCACCATGCCGATTGTCGTCAGACAGCAACTGATCCCACAGTTGGACACTCTGAAGAGATGTTCACTGGTCCATTTCTATATTTGGGCCCCTCGCCTGCTCCGCTTGAAGTGGTGGAAGAGGAGATCCCATGTAGCGATGGGCAAATATTTAAACAGCTATGGCCACAGGATGCTGTTTCCTGAGATGCTGTACTGGAGTAACACCAACACGAGGGACGTTGCCAGTACAACCGGTAGGTCTTCCAGAGTCTGGAATTTTTTTAAAGACTCTGCTGATAACCCCAAAAAGGCTATTTGTACCACCTGCCAGGCCAGCATCAGCAGGGGTGACAAAACTACCAGCCTGACCACCACCAGCATGATCAGTCACATGTCAGCAAAGCACCCGACTTTGTGGGGCGAACCCCAGGGTCCACGACCAGTGTCAGTGGGTGTCACCACTGCTTCTTCCGCTGTTGTGCGTATAAGAGAATCCCTGTTGTGCATGCAAGGCAATCCCCTGTCCATACTGCATGCAAAGATGCCCCCTCCTCTCAGTCTTCACTTGTTATGGCATTTTCTCAAGAAACAGCATCAACGTCCACATCCACGTCCCACCGCAGCGTTCTATTGTCCATATCCCAGACCTTTGTACGAAAGCGCAAATTCGCAGCCAACACCCCACAGGCCACAGTCCTAAATTTGCACATTTCACGACTGCTTGCCTTGGAAATGCTGACTTTTAGGCTGGTGGAGATGGAATCCTTCCGCAACCTTATGGCAGTGGCCGTCCCTCGGTACTCGGTCCCCAGCCGACACTATTTTGCCCGGTGTTCCATCCCCGCACTACACAAGCACGTGTCCCAAAACATCTGCCGTGCCCTCAACAGCTCAGTTACTGGGAGAGTCCACCTGTCAACGGACACATGGACAAGTGCTTGTGGCCAGGGACGGTACATCTCCCTGATGGCACACTGGGTAAACATAGTGGAAGCCGCGACCCAGTCGGACCTTGGGACGGAACACATCCTCCCCACACCGAGGATTGCGGGCCCTATGTCAGTTAGAGTTGCCCCCACAGTGTACAGCTCCTGCGCATCATCCTTCTCCTCCTCCTCATGTTCAGCCTCCATCTCAGATATCACCACATCAGTTACAAGCTGGAAGCACTGTAGTACTGCCTCCGCCAAGCGGCAACAGGCTGTGCTGAAACTTATAAGCTTAGGTGATAAACCTCACACTGCTTGTGAGTTGTGGACAGCTGTGAAAGAGCAGGCAGATCTGTGGCTGAGACCGCTGAACCTACATCCAGGCATGGTCGTGTGTGACAATATCCGTAACCTGGTGGCGGCTCTGAGGCGAGGCGAGATCACACACGTACCATGCCTGGCTCATGTGCTTAACCTCGTGGTTCACTGGTTTCTTAAATCGTACCCCGAGTTGCCAGATCTGAACGTCAGAGCACGCCTCCTGTCAGCTCATTTTTGGAAGTCGGCTACAGCTTCCGCCGCCCTTGCTGTGGTGCAGCTTTGGCACACCGACTGGTGTGTGATGTCCCCACACGTTGGAACTCTACCCTCCACATGTTGCAAAGGATTTGTGAGCAGAAGAGAGCAGTTGTGGAGTACCAGCATCAACAAGGCCATAGATATTCAGTTCAGACTCCACACATAAGATCTCAGGAGTGGACCTGGATGTCTGACATATGTACCATCCTGACAAACTTTGAGGAGTCCACCAAGATGGTGAGTGGCGATGACCCCATCATTAGCATCAGCATCCAACTTGTCTGTCTTCTGCAACGCTCTCTGCAGAGAACTAAAGAGGAGGCATTGCAGCCAGAGTATGATGAGATGGATCAAGAAGCCATAGCGGGCGATTACACACAGCCCAGCCTCATCTCATCCCAACGTGCATTGGAGGATAATGAGGGAGAGGAGGAGGAGGAAGTACAGGAGCTGGTATTATGCGCTGTAGACGGTAGTACCTGTACAACTGTCATACCGTAGGTTCAGCGTGGGTGGCCTGAGGACAGGGGGGAGTATGAGGAGGAGGAGGAGAGCATGGTTAGTCATCATCTTGGTGTGGACACGGAGGTATTGTACATTACCAGTTTGGCACACATGGCTGACTTTATATTACGCTGCCTTAACCATGACCCTCGCGTTGTCAATATGTTGAGTGACAGTCATTACTGGTTGGTGACACTTTTAGACCCCCGCTACAAGGAGAACTTTCACTCTCTTATTCCTGAGGTGGAGAGGTCTACAAAAATGGGGCAATACCAGAAGGCCTTTGCTGCAGAACTGTTAAAAAAATTCCCATCTGAACACGCTAGCGGCAGAGGTCACAGTTCATTGCCCAACCAAGGCGTACAGGCGAGAGAGACGCAACTTCAATCCAGCAGAGGCAGAGGAACACTGTCAATGTTCTGGGACAGTTTTCTGAGACCCACCCAACTTACAGGCACTGAGGGGCGGGGTACTCTCACAAGGAGTGTAAAATTTCAAAAGATGGTGAGGGAGTACCTTTCCGACCGTACCAGCGTCCTCCGTGATTCCTCTGGGCTTTTTAATTATTGGGTATCCAAGCTGGACACTTGGAATGAACTCGCTCTGTATGCCTTTGAGGTCCAGGCCTGCCCTGCCACTAGCGTGTTATCGGAGCGTGTTTTTAGTGCCGCTGGGGGAATTATAACTGATAAGCGCACTCGCCTGTCAACTGACAATGCTGACAAGCTGACCCTTATCAAAATGAACAAGGGCTGGATTTGGCCAGACTTCTCATCACCACCAAATGACAGCAGAGTAACATAAAGTCAAATCCACTGTGTTATTTCGAGAGGTATATTCCCATGCACCGCTTCACACCCACACATGGGTATACGCTTCCTCATTTCGGCTGTGTTTTGCTCTTCTCTTTATCCTCAGCCTCCACCACCAATATACCACCAGGGTGACCGTGGTCCGTGTTGCCAGCATTGCATGTTGCTAATTTTTGGCAGCTTTTGCTTGGAAGGCATAGGCAAAGACTATGGGAGACCCACTCCCCAATAATGGGAATAATGTTTTTAATATGATGTACTGCATGGCTCTTGTAAGGGGCATTGCAAGTTCCTCCATCCTAATTTTTGGCAGCTTTTGCTTGGAAGGCATAGGCAAAGACTATGGGAGACCCACTCCCCAATAATGGGAATAATATTTTTAATATGCTGTACTGCATGGCTCTTGTAAGGGGCATTAAAATCATCTTGTTAAGCTACTGTGACCTCCATGTCCCTTCCAAGGGTCATTGATAGTCTTTTTATTCCACTGGGACCACCACGTCTCTTCCAAGGGGCATTGATATTGTCTTTTTATTCCACTGTGACCTCCACGTCTCTTCCAAGGGGCATTAAAACTGTCTTGTTAAGCTACTGTGACCTCCACATCTCTTCCAAGGGTCACTGATATTGTCTTTTTATTCCACTGGGACCTCCACATCTCTTCCAAGGGGCATTGATATTGTCTTTTTATTCCACTTGGCCCTCCACGTCTCTTCCAAGGGGCATTGATATTGTCTTTTTATTCCACTGTGACCTCCATGTCTCTTCCAAGGGGCATTAAAACCGTCTTGGTAAACCACTATGAACTCCACGTCTCTTCCAAGGGGCATTAAAACTGTCTTGTTAAACCACTCTGAACTCCACGTCTCTTCCAAGGGTCATTGATATTGTCTTTTTATTCAACTGGGACCTCCACCACTCTTACAAGGGGCATTGATATTGTATTTTTATTCCACTGCGACTTCCACCACTCTTCCAAGGGGCATTGATATTGTCTTTTTATTCCACAGGGACCTCCACGTCTCTTCCAAGGGGCATTAAAACCGTCTTGTTAAACCACTCTGAACTCCATGTCTCTTCCAAGGGTCATTAAAACCGTCTTGTTAAACCACTCTGAACTCCACAGCTCTTCCAAGGGGCATTGAAATGTTGTTTTTAATTACCTCAAACCTCCACAACTCTTCCAACGGGCATTGCATTTCCTCCTAATTTTAGTCAACTTTTGCTTTTCAATGCATAGGCGAACACTAAGCGAGACCCACTCCCCAATAATGGGTAGAAGGTTTTTAGTACGCTGTAATCCACGTCTATTTCAAGGGGCATTGCAGTTCCTCATAATTTTTGGAAAGCCTTCCATTCACTGCCTAGGCCAACAGTGTACAGGAGACCCAGTTGGTATAAATGGAAAAAACGGTTTAGTTAAGGCCCTCTGACCTCCATGTCACTTCCAAAGGGCATTGGAGTGCCTCGAAATTTTTGGTAGGCATTGCACTCACTGTATGCCCTATAACTGTGTAGCCGAACCGCTCCTTTTGGTACAGAAACATATCCTACAAGACTGTGTGGTTGACTGGCCTCATATTGATGTGAATGGTCCCTGTTCCTCCTGCTCTTTCTCCTTTGCAAACCACCTCATCCATCATTCATCACCTGAAGCTTTGTTTTAACGGGAGTCATTGAACTGGGATAGTAGCAGGAAAACATCCAGCAATCCTCAGAGGAGGTAGGATATGTGCCAAAAAGCTGACCACATCAGGCCTAGCCGCTACTACATACATGCGCTTGCATTCCAAGGAACAGAAAGCTAAGGAGATGGATGGCCTCATGATCATGAATAATTTACTCGCTGTGTAGTAGGCCGACTACTGCTGCTGTCCACCTTCTGAACTTTGTGTTGAAGCCTGATTGACCCAGGACCCTCAATCCTCTATGTCTGGAGGATGTGTTGCATCTCATTGTCCAACTGTGTCCTGGCTTCCACAATATTAAGCCAGTGTGAAGGCGTCAGTGAGATGGACCATCCATGGCCACATTCACTTGTCCACGTGTTTGTGGTTAGGCTGTCCTTCCCACTAAATGTACTGGGGAGGGCACAGGTAATCTTTTGGTATGCACGCTTGTGTATAAGGTGCACCGGGACAAATAGGGGCGGCTGGGGACCGTTTATGGACACCTGGCCGCCCCCAGGTGGCTGGGGACCATGTGTGGGCACCCGGCCGCGGGGCGGCTGGGGACTGAGTATGGATACCAGGCCACGGACGCAGCCATGACGTGGTGGCCAGATTCCGGCTCCACATGCTTAAAAGGCCCAATTTCAAGTGCAAGCAAGCAGTATGGTATTGCAGCCTGGGTGTGGGTCGGTGGCAGGCTGCATACTTGCGCTTGCATTGCAAGGAATGGGGAAGGTACAATTGAACACTGCCCTGGGACAAGGACTTGAACGGGGTTAGTTGCAAGTCTGCAATGACAGGCGCAGGGTGGGAGGCATCTTCGCATGTGCCATGAACAGGGGGTTGGCGTGCACACACTACAGCGGAATAGGCTGTCATTCCCTCTAAATGCACTGGGGAGGGCACAGGTAATATTTTGGTATGCACGCTTGTGTATAAGGCGCACCGAGAAAAATAGGGGCGGCTGGGGAACGAGTATGGACACCCGGCCGCCCCCTGGCCGCTGGGGACCGAGTGTGGACACCCGGACACCAGGCGGCTGCGGACTGAGTATGGATACCATGCCGCTGACGCAGCCATGACATGGTGGCCGGCGTCTGCCTCCACAAGCCTAAAAGGCCTAATTTAAAGTGCAAGCAAGCTAGCAGTATGGTATTGCAACCTGGGGGTGGGTGGGTGGCATGCTGCACACTTACGCTTGCATTCCAAGAAAACAAAGCAGATGTTCACTTCTATCATCATCATCATGCTCCTCACCTTGGCACTCTCAACTCCCCTGATGGAGAAGCCAGGGGCCACCGGAGGAGTCTGGTTGTCTGGTGGGCTCGTCCAATGCTGTCCTAAAGCAGGCCAGGCTAAGAAAAGTTTGGGGAAGGTTCCCGGGACAAATAGTAGCAGCTTGGGACTGAGTATGGAGACCTCGCCAGCGACGCAGCCATGAGGTAGTGGCCAGCTTCGGCCTCCTCAAACTAAAAGGCCCAATTTCAAGGGCAAGCTAGCAGTATAGTATTGCAGCCTGCGGGTGGGTGGGTGGTTGGCTGCATATTTGTGCTTGCATTGCAAGGAATGGGGGAGGTACAATTGAACACTGCCCTGGGACATGGACTTGCACGGGGATAGTTGCAAGTCTGCATCTTCTGATGCGGCAAGGATCACTTCTGATGGCCCACTTTTAGGCAGTGACCTGGGTGTCAGAGATGCTTCCATGGGTCTTCCCCATTCTGTTCCCATGTCTTTTCAGCAGTGTATGCATGTGTCACACAGCACATGGACAGATAAGGTTGTAAAATGCTAAAATGACATTTCCCGGTGAATACAATTGTCACGGTTGAAAGCAATACAAAAGTGCAAAAACGCATAAAAAATTCTACTTGTGAACATAGCCCACAGGTGTGGAGGAGTAATTTTGTTTTTGGTTATTTATTTTACCTTATACACAAGTCTTTACCCTGGAAAGGATGTTCCTTAACATATTTCACAGGAAAACAGTTTTAGTTTAGTTTTTGAACGTTTTATTGTAAACCCGTAAAAGTGGCTTAATACCTCTTACCACGTTGTTGACAGCAGTGACCTGGGGGTCATAAATGCATCCTGGGGTGATCCCCATGCTGTCCCCATGTCATTTGAGCACTGTCACTATCGTTTTGGGCACTTTTTAAGCTTTCTACAGACTGCCGGGGGTGCCGCCGCAAAAATGCTCTGGTCTCCCATAGACTAAGATTTGGCTCATTGCTCGGGTCGAGCACCCGAGTATCACGGTGAGCTCGGCCCGAGCTTCGAGCACCCGAGCATTTTAGTGCTCGCTCAACGGTAATGGTCAAGTCTCAGTAGCCGTGATTCTGAACCGCATATTCCTCACCCTGATCCTCCTTCTCACACGATTCCGAGTTCCTGTAGACAACTGATCCCACAATTGGACACTCAGAGCAGCTGTTCGCTTTTCCACTTGTAGATTTGGGCCTCTAGCCCAGCCAGTTTCAAGCGAGTCAAGAGGAGACACCAAGAAGGCCATTTGCACCACTTGCCAGGCCAGCATCAGCAGGGATAGCAAAACTACCAGCCTGACCACCACCAGTATGATCAGGCACATGGCAGCAAAGCACCCAACTAAGTTGGCCGAACAACAGGGTCCAGCAACAGTGTCTGCGGATGACACCTCTGCTTATTCCGCTGATGTGCATGTAAGCCAATCCCCTCTCCATGGCTCATGCCAAGATACCTCCCACCCTGCACCTGTCGTTGCACACTCTCAAGTAGCACCATCAGCAAGCACATCCACATTCTTTTCCCATCACAGCATTCAGTTGTCCCTACCCCAGTCCTTGGAACGCAAGCCCAAATAAGCAGCCACACTACTAAATTCACACATTTCGCGAATGCTTGCACTCGAAATGTTGCCATTTAAGCTCGTGGAGATGAAAGCTTTCTGCCACCTGATGGTGGCGGCTGTCCCTTGGTACTCGGTCCCCAGCCGCCACTATTTCTCCCGGTGTGCCATCCCCACATTATACGAGCACGTGTCCCACATTAGCCGTGCCCTCAACAACGCAGGTACTGGGAAATTCCACCTAACCACGGACACTTGGACAAGCGCTTATAGGCAGGGATGGTACATCTCGCTGAAGGCACACTGGGTTAATATAGAGGAAGCCGGGACTAAGTCGGACCTTGGGATTCAACACGTCCTCCCGACGCTGAGGATTGCGGGCCCTGGGTCAATCAGTGTTGCCCCCACATTCTACAACTCCTGCACCTCCTCCTCTTCAACCTCCATCTCTGAAATGACCACATCAGTCACAAGCTGGAAGCACTGCAGCACTGCCTCAGCCAAGCGGCAACAGGCTGTGCTGAAGCTAATATGCTTAGGTGACAAACCGCACAATGCCGAAGAGTTGTGGACAGCTCGGAAAGAGCAGGCAGATCTGTGGGTGACACTGCGGACCCTACAGCCAGGCATGGTCGTGTGTGACAATGGCCCGTGGTGGCTCTGAGGCATGGCGAGCTCACACACGTACCATGCCTGACCCATGTGCTTAACCTCGTCTCAAAACCTACCAGATCTGTCAGATCTTCTTGTCAAAGTACGCCGCCTGTGTGCCCATTTTAGAAAGTCAGCTACAGCTTCCGCCGCCCTTTCCATGCGTCAGCAGTTTTTGCAGCTTCCAGCTCACCGACTGATCTACGATGTCCCCGCGAGTTGGAACTCTACATTGCAGATGTTGGGAAGGATTTGTGAGCAAAAGAAGGCAGTTGTTGAGTACGAGCATCAAAAAGGCCATCGATATTCAGTTCAGACTCCACACATAAGACGTCAGGAGTGGACATGGATGTCAGACATATGTACCATCCTCCAAAACTTTGAGGACTCCACCAAAATGGTGAGCGGCGATAACGCCAAAACTAGCACCACCATCCCATTTTTCTGTGTTTTAATATGCTCTCTGCTCTCAATAAAGGAGGATGCATTGCAGGCGGAGCAAGATGAGATGGAGCAAGGAACCATACAGGGTGATTCAACATAACCCAGCCTCATCTCATCCCAATGTGGATTGGGTGACAATGAGGAGGAGGAGAAGAAAGTACAGGAGCTAGTTTCCTGCGCTATAGATGGTACTACCTGCACAACTGTCTTACCGTCTGTTCAGCGTGGATGACCTGAGGACAGGGAGGAGGAGGAAGAGGAGGAGGATGAGGAGGAGAGCATGGTTAGTCATCCTCTTGGTAAGGACTCAGAAGTCTTGCCTCTTTGCTGTCTGGCACACTTGGCTAAGTTTATATTACGCTGCCTTTCCCATGACCCTCGCGTTCTCCAAATTTTGGGTGACAGTCATTATTGGGTGGTGACACTTCTAGACCCACGCTACAAGGAGAACTCTCTGTCTCTTATTCCTTTGCAGGACAGGCCTAATAAAGTGGGGCAGTACGAGAAGGCCCTTGTTGCAGAAGTATTTTAAAAATTCCCATCTGAAAACGCTGGCGACAGAGGTCACAGTTCGTTGGACAATCAAGGAGTACAGGTGAGAGAGACACAAATGCAATCCAGCAGAGGCAGGGGAACACTGTCAAAGTTCTGGGACAGTTTTCTCAGACCCTCCCATTGCACAGGCCCTGAAGCGCGGGGTAATGTCCCAAGGAGGGAAAAGTTTCGGAAGATGGTGAGGGAGTACCTTGCCGACCGTACCAACGTCCTCCGTGATTCCTCTGTGCCTTATAATTATTAAGTATCCAAGCTGGACACGTGGCATGAACTGGCTCTCTACGCCTTGGAGGTCCTGGCCTGCCCTGTCGCTAGCATTTTGTCAGAGCTGGTTTTTAGTGCCGCTCGTGGAATTATAACCGATATGAGCATCTGCCTGTCACCTGCAAATGCTGACAGGCTGACTCTTATAAAAATGAACAAGGGCTGGATTGGGCCAGACTTCTCAACACCAAAGAATGATAGCAGCGTAACATAAACTCAAATACAGTGTCTTTTTTTGGGAGGTCTAACTTTATTCCCATGCACCTCTGTCTTCAAACCCAGACATGGGTATACGCTTCCTGATTTTGTCTATTTGCTCTTGTCCTCCTCCTTCTCCGCATCTTCATCCTCCACCACCATATCACCACCATATGTACCATATCAACATATCTACGTCTCTTACAAGGGACATTGGATTTCTGCCAGATTTTTGGCAGCCGTTTCTTCACTGCATAGGCAAACAGTAGGGAACACCTACTTCCGAATAATGGGAGCATTTTTTCAGAAGGCCCTCTGACCTATACGTCTTTTGCAAGGGTCATTGGTGTTCCTCCAAATTTTTGGCAGCCATTGCTTCACTGCATAGGCAAATAGTATGGGAGACTCACTTCCTAATAATGGGAACATTGTTTTCAGAAGCAATCCGACGTCTACGTCTCTTGCAAGGGGCATTGGAGTTCCTCCAAATTTTTGGCAGCCGATGCATTCACTGCATAGGCGAACAGTATGGGAGACCCCCTTCCTAATAATAGGAATATTGTTTTTAATGGGTTTTTTCCTAAATTTTGGCAGCCGTTGGACTCACTGCATACCCTATAACTGTATAGCAGACCCTCTCCTTTTGTAATGGGAACATGTCGTTACTTTGGCCCAGCTCTATGTGTGTTTAAATTGTTAGTGGGGTTTTTCCTAAATTTGGCAGCTGTTGGACTCACTGCATACCCTATAACTGTATAGCAGACGCTCTCCTTTCTAATGGGAACATGTCGTTACTGTGGCCCAGCTCTACGTATGTATAGATCGTTATTGGAGTTTTTCCTAAATTTTGGCAGCCGCTGTACTCACTTTATACCCTATAACTATATAGCACACCCTCTCCTTTCTAATGGGAACATGTCATTACTATCACAGAAGTACATCCAGCTCACCACCTGCAGTTCCACACTTCTGGAGCACGGATAGCACCTGGGCAGGGCGCAACATTCAATAGAGAAAGCAGAAACATCCAGCTCACAGATAAAGTCCAAAAAAGTGCATTTTATTTTCCAAGGTACATGAAGCAAAGATTAAAATTGTGTGTTCACAAAAAATAGAATACAGGCATCTTTTGACGCGTTTCGAGCGGCTAGCGCTCTTTGTCAAGAACACTGCATACCCTATAACTGGTTAGAGCATACCACAGAAAAGTCCACATCATACTGTTAGAGTATCACCACACTGGGAGGACTTATGGACAAACAAAGAATGGGCATCACAGGGGAGACATAGAATCAATGGAAAATCTATGTCGCGTTTTTTCTTTCCATTGATTCTATACCCTATAACTGAATAGCAGACCCTCTCCTTTCTAATGGGAACATATTGTACTCGTTACTGTGGCCCAGCTCTAACTGTGTATAAATTGTTAGTGGGGTTTTACCTAAATTTTGGCAGCCGTTGGACTCACTGCATACCCTATAACTGTATAGCACACCCTCTCCTTTCTAATGGGAACATGTCGTTACTTTGGCCCAGCTCTATTTGTCTTTAAATTGAAAGGACTTGTGGTGACGTCATTTAGTCAGCTGACAGGTCATGCGACCGCTGACGTCAGCAGTCACATGACCATCACATGACTAAATGTCGTCACCGCAGGTCCTTTCAGAACACGGCGGGATGCCGAGGACAGAGGACGCCACCGGAGAGGAGACCGGGGGCCGCCGAAGACGTAAGTATAATGTTTTCTTTTCTACGTTTTAATTATTTTTTTTACTATTGATGCTGCATTTAAAGCAGCATAAGTTGGTCACACAATATAAATCTCTTCTCCAGACCCGGGTACCATCCGCTCATTGAACCACATAACAACCGCATGCATACATGTATACATGCGGATGTTATGTGGTTCCACGCAAGTCAATGGCGACTTTACACACAAGAAATGGTTGTGCTGCAGATTTTTCCGCAATGATAATCCACTATGAGCACATGCGGATTATCATTGGGAAACATGAGAACTTAACCAGCATTTTTAATGCTCTTTCGTGGCGGAAATTCCGCCGCGGAAACAAATTAAATCCGCATCGTGGGCACACAGCCTAACAGTATAGGAGACCCACTCACTAATAACGGGAACAACAAATCATAGCTGGCTAATGGCTCTCTAACAATAGCAACACTGTTGACAGCAGTGACCTGGGAGTCAGAAATGTTTGCAGGGGTCTCGTTACCAATTTGCTTGACTCGAACAACGAGTACCTGAGCATTTTAGTGCTTGCTCATCACTAGTCTCCATCCTTCCCCCATATGTCTCCATCTTGAACCCCTATATGTCTCGATCATGCACCATGTCTCCATCCTGCCCCCATATATGTCCTCTCATCCTGGCCCCATATGTCTCCATCTTGCCCCTATATGTTCTACCAGCCGGGCTCCATATGTACTCTCATCATAGCACCATATATGTTCTACCATCATTTCCCCATGTGTCTCCTTCCTGCCTCCATATGTTCTCCTATCCTGGCCCCATATGTCCTCACATCCTGGCTCCTTATGTCTCCATCTTGCTCCCCCATATGACTCCATCCTGCCCCCCCATATGTCTCCATCGTGCCACCCATATGTCTGCATCCTGACTCTATATGTCTCCATTCTGCCCCCATATATCTCCATTCTGCCCCCCCATATGTTTCCACCCTGACCCACATGTGTCCTCCCATTCTGTCCCATATGTCTCCATCCTGATTCTTATGTTTCCATCCTGCCCCCCTATATGTCTCCATCCTGCCAGCATGTGTCTCCAACCTGCCTCCCAGTATGTCTCCATCCTGCCTCCCATGTGTCTCCATCCTGCCCCTCATGATCCTCCTTCCTGCCCCCCCATATGTCCTCCTATCATGACCCCATGTGTCTCCTTCCTGCCAACAAATGTTCTCCTATCCTGGAATCATATGTCCTCCCATCCTGGCCCCATATATGTCCCTCCATCCTACCCCCATATGTCTCCATCTTGCCTTTCAATATGTCTCCATCCTGCCCCCCGCATGTCTCTATCCTGCCCCCATATGTCTCCATCCTGACCCCCATGTTTTTCCCCATCCTGCCCCCATATGTCTTCATCATGCCCCCATATGCCTCCATCCTGCCCCATATATGTCCTCTCATCCTTGACCCATATGTCTCCATCCTGATCCCGCATATGTCTCCATCTTGCCCCCCTATGTTCTACCATCCTGGCCCTATGTGTACTCCCAATGTAGCACCATATATGTCATCCCTCATTGCCCTATGTGTCCCCATCCTGCCCCCATATTCCTTCCTATCCTGGTCCCATATGTCCTCCCATTCTAGGCCTCCTATATATCCTCCCATCTTGTCCCCATATGTCTCCATACTGCCCTCCTTATGTCTCCATCCTGCCCCCCATATGTCCTGCCATCATGCCCCCATATGTCCTCCCATCCAGCCCCCATGCATGTCCTTCCATCCTGGCCCCATATATCTCCATCCTGCCCCCATATGTTCTCCTATCCAGGCCCCATATGTCTCTATCCTGCCCCCATATGTCCTCTCATCATTGTACCATGTGTCTCTTCTTGCCCCCACATGTTATCCTATCCTGACCCCATATATCCTACCATCCTGGCCCTATATATTCCCTCCCATCCTGGTCCCATGTGTCTCCATCGTGCCCCCCAAAATGTCTCCATACTGTCCCCATATGTCTCCTTTCTGCCCCGTATGTTTCTCCATACAGCCCCTTATGTCCTCCCATCCTGGCCCCATGTGTCGCCATCCTGCCTTCCTTATGTCCTCCCATCATGGCATCATATATCTCTATCTTGGTCCCCATAAGGCTATATCTTGCTCCCATATGTATCCACGCTGCCTCCATATGTTTACATCCTGCCCCCATTTGTCTCATCTTGACCCCATATGGTCTACCATCCTGGCCCCATATGTACTCCCATATTTGTCATCCTTCATTGCCTCATATGTCTCCATGCTGACCTCATATGCCCTCCTATGCTGGACCTATATGTCCTCCCATCCTGGCCTCCTATATGCCCTCCCATCTTGGCCCCATATGTCTCCATCCTGCCCCCCCATCTGTCTCCATCCTGCCCCTCCATATGTCTCCATCCTGCCCCCCATATGTCCTCCCATCCTGCTCCCATATGTCCTCCCATCCTGGCCCCATATGTCTCCATCCAGCCCCCATATGTTCTCGTATCCTGTTCCCATATATGTCCTTCCATCCTGGTCCCATTTCTCTATCCTGCCCCCATATGTCCTCCCATCATTGACCCATGTTTCTCTTCCTGCCCCCATATTTTCTCCTATCCTGGTCTCATATGTCCTCCAACCTTAGCCCCATATATGTCCCCCCATCCTGGCCCCATATGTCTCCGTCTTGCCTTCCCATATGTCTCCATCCTGCCCCCTGTATGTCTCTATCCTGCCACCCATATGTCTGCATCCACCCTTCATGTCTCCATCCTGCCCCCATATGTCTCCATCCTGCCTCCATATGTCTCCATCCTGTCCACCCATATGTCTCCATCCTGCCCCCCATATGTCCTCCCATCCTGCCACCATATGTCTCCATCCTGCCCCATATGTTCCTCCATTCTGCCCCCATATGTCTCTATCCTGCCCCCATATGTCCTCCCATCATGGACCCATGTGTCTCTTCCTGCCCCCATATGTCCTCCCATCCTGGCCCTATATATTGCCTCCCATCCTGGCCCCATATGTCTACATCTTGCCACACCGAAATGTCTCCATACTGCCCCCATATGTCCTCTCATCATAGCCCCATTTGTCTCCATCCTGCCTCCATATGCTCTCCTATCCTTGCCCCATATGTCCTCCCATCATGGCACCACGTGTCTTCTTCCTGACCCATATTTTCTCCTATCCTCGTCTCATATGTCGTCCAACCCTGGCCCCATATATGTCCCCCCATCCTGGCCCCATATGTCTCCGTCTTGCCTTCCCATATGTCTCCATCCTGCCCCCCGTATGTCTCTATCCAGCCACCCATATGTCTGCATCCAGCCTTCATGTCTCCATCCTGCCCCCCATATGTCTCCATCCTACCTCCATATGTCTCCATCCTGCCCCCCTTATGTCCTCCCATCCTGCCCCATATGTCTTCATCCTGCCCCATATGTCTCCATAATGCCCCCATATATCTTCATCCTTCCCCATATGTTCCTCCATCCTGCCCCCATATATCTCTATCCTGCCCCTACATGTCCTCCCATCATGGACCCATGTGTCTCTTCCTGTCCCTATATCTTCTCCTATCCTGGTCCCTTACGTCCTCCCATCCTGGCCCTATATATTCCCTCCCATCCTGGCCCCATATGTCTCCATCTTGTCCCACCCAAATGTCTCCATCCTGCCCCCATATGTCTCCTTCCTGTCCCATAAGTTCCTTCATCCTGCCCCTTATGTCCTCACATCCTGGCCGCATGTGTCTCCATCCTGCCTTCCATATGTCCTCCCATCATGGCATCATATATCTCTTTCTTGCCCCCCACATGGCTCCATCTTTCTCCCATAGGTATATATGCTGCCCCTATATGTCTGCATCCTGCACCCATATGTCTCCACCCTGCACCCCATGTCTCCATCCTGCCCCCTTATGTTTACATCCTGCCCCCATATGTTTCCATCTTGCCCCCATATGTTCTCCTATCCTGGCTCCATATATGTCCTCCCATCCTGGCCCAATATGTCTCTATCCAGCCCCCATATGTCCTCCCATCATGGCCCCATGTGTCACTTCTTGCCCCCATATTTTATCCTATCCTGGCCCCATATATCCTTTCATCCTGGCCTCCTATATGTCCTCCCATCTTGGCCTCATATGTCTCCTTCCTGCCACCAAATGTTCTCCTATCCTGGCCTCATATGTCCTCCCATCCTGGCCCCATATATGTCCCTCCATCCCAGCCCCATATGTCTCCATCTTGCCTTCCAATATGTCTCCATCCTGCCCCCCCATTTGTCTCCATCCTGCCCCCAATATGTCTCCATCTTGCACCTCCCTATGACTCCATCCTGCCCCCCATATGTCCTCCCAACCTGCCCCATATGTCCTCCTATCCTGGCCCCATGCATGTCCTTCCATCCTGGCCCCATATGTCTCCATCCTGCCCCCATATGTTCTCCTATCCTGGCCCCATATATGTCCCTCCATCCCAGCCCCATATGTCTCTATCTTGCCTTCTAATATGTCTCCATCCTGCCCCCCGTATGTCTCTATTCTGCCCCCCATATGTCTCCATCCAGACCCCCATGTTTTTCCCCATCCTACCCCCATATGTATCCATCTTCCCCCATATGTCCCCATCCTGATCCCGCATATGTCTCCATCTGGCCCCCATATGTTCTACCATCCTGGCCCTTTATGTACTCCCAATGTAGCACCATATATGTCATCCCTCATTGCCCCATGTGTCCCCATCCTGCCCCTATATTCCTTCCTATCCTGGTCCCATATGTCCTCCCATTCTGGCCTCCTATATATCCTCCCATCTTGGCCCCATATGTCTTCATCCTGCCCCCCATATGTCTCCATCCTGCCCTCCTTATGTCTCCATCCTGCCCCTCCATATGTCCTCACATCCTGCCCCCATATGTCCTCCCATCCCGGCCCCATGCATGTCCTTCCATCCTGGCCCCATATGTCTCCATCCTGCCCCCATATGTTCTCCTATCCTGGCTCCATATATGTCCTCCCATCCTGGCCCAATATGTCTCTCTCCTGCCCCCATATATCCTCCCATCATGGCCCCATGTGTCACTTCTTGCCCCCATATGTTATCCTATCCTGGCCCCATATGTCCTCCCATCCTGGCCTCCTATATGTCCTCCCATCTTGGCCCCATATGTCTCCATCCTGTCACCCTTATATCTCCATCCTGCTCCTATATGTCCACCCATACTGGCCCCATGCATGTCCTTCCATCCTGGCCCCATATATCTCCATCCTGCCTCCCATATGTTCTCTTATCCTGGCCCCATATGTCCTCATATCCTGGCCCTACATATGCCCTCCCATCCTGGCCTCATATGTCTCCAGCTTGCCCTCCCAAAAGTCTCCATCCTGCCTCCCACATGTCTGAATCCTGCCTCCATATGTCTCCATACTGCCCTATATGTCTCCATCCTGCCCACATGTCTCCATCCTGCCCCCATATGTTCTCCTATCCTGTGCCTCCATATGTCTCCATCCTACCCCCATATGTCATCCCATCCTGTGCCTCCATATGTCTCCATCCTGCCCTCATATGTCTTCATCCTACCCCTATATATATCCATCCTGGCCCCATATGTTACTCCTTCTTGGCCCTATAGTTCCTGGCCCCATATATATCCATCCTGCCCCTCATATGTCCTCCCATCATGGCCCGAGTCTCCATCTAGCCCCTATATGTCTCCATCCAGCCCCTATATGTATCCATCCTGCCCCTATATGTATCCATCCTGCCCCATATGTATCCATCCTGCCCCATATATCTCCACCCTGACCCCCATTTGTCCTCCCATCCAGCCCCATATGTCTCCATCCTGCCCCCATATGTCTTATCCTGCCCCATATGTCTCCATACTGCCCCCCATGTCTCCACCCTGACCCCACAATGTGCCCTTCCATTCTGCCCCTATATCTCCATCCTGCCACCATGTGTCTCCATCCTGCCTCACACTATGTCTGCATCCTGCCCTCCTTATGTCTCCATCTTGCCCCCATATGTTCTACCATCCTGGCCCCATGTGTACTCCCATCGTAACACCATATATGTCATCTCTCATTGCCCCATGTGTCTCCATCTTGCCCCCATATGCTATCCTATCCATGACCCCCCCTCCTGGCCCCATATGTCTCCATCTTGCTTTCCCATATGTCTCCATCCTGCCCCCCATATGTCCTCCCATCATGCCCGCATATGTCCTCCCATCACGGCCCCATGCATGTCCTTCTATCCTGGCCCCATATGTCTCCATCCTGCCCCCATATGTTCTCCTATCCTGGCTCCAAATATGTCCTCCCATCCTGGCCCAATATGTCTCTATCCTGCCCCCATATGTCCCCCCATCATGGCCCCATGTGTCACTTCTTTCCCACATATGTTATACTATCCTGGCCCGACATATCCTACCATCCTGGCCTCCTATATGTCCTCCCATCCTGGTCTCCTATATGTCCTCCCATCTAGGCCCCATATGTCTCCTTCCTGCCACCAAATGTTCTCCTATCCTGGCCTCATATGTCCTCCCATCCTGGCCCCATATATGTCCCTCCATCCCAGCCCCATATGTCTCCATCTTGCCTTCCAATATGTCTCCATCCTGCCCCCCATTTGTCTCCATCCTGCCCCCCATATGTCTCCATCTTGCCTCTCCATATGTCTCCATCCTGCCCCCCATATGTCCACCCATCCTGGCCCAATATGTCTCTATCCTGTGACCATATGTCCTCCCATCATGGCCCCATGTGTCACTTCTTGCCCCCATATGTTATACTATCCTGGCCCAACATATCCTCCCATCCTGGCCTCCTATATGTCCTCCCATCCTGGTCTCCTATATGTCCTCCCATCTTAGCCCCATAAGTCTCCTTCCTGCCACCAAATGTTCTATCCTGGCCTCATATGTCCTCCCATCCTGGCCCCATATGTCTCCATCTTGCCTTCCAATATGTCTCCATCCTGCCCCCCGTATGTCTCTATCCTGCCCCCCATATGTCTCCATCCTGACCCCCATGTTTTTCCCCATAATGCCCCCATATGTCTCCATCTTGCCCCCATATGTTTCCATCCTGCCCCCATATATCTCCATCCTGCCACATATACAGTACAGACCAAAAGTTTGGGCACACATTCTCATTTAAATATTTTTCTGTATTTTCACGACTATAAAAATTGTACATTCACACTGAAGGCATCAAAACTATGAATTAACACATGTGGAATTATATACTTAAGAAAAAGTGTGAAACAACTGAAAATATTTCTTATATTCTAGGTTCTTCAAAGTAGCCACCTTTTGCTTTGATGACTGCTCTGCACACTCTTGGCATTCTCTTGATGAGCTTCAAGAGGTAGTCACTGGAAATGGTTTTCACTTCACAGGTGTGCCCTGTCAGGTTTAATAAGTGGGATTTCTTGCCTTTTAAATGGGGTTGGGACTATCAGTTGTGTTGTGCAGAAGTCAGGTGGATACACTGCTGATAGTCCTACTGAATAGACTGTTAGAATTTGTATTATGGCAAGAAAAAAACAGCTAAGTAAAGAAAAACGAGTGGCCATCATTACTTTAAGAAATGAAGGTCAGTCAGTCTGAAAAATTGGGAAAACTTTGAAAGTGTCCCAAAGTGCAGTTGCAAAAACCATCAAGCGCTACAAAGAAACTGGCTCACATGAGGACCGCCCCAGGAAAGGAAGACCAAGAGTCACCTCTGCTTCTGAGGATAGGTTTATCCGAGTCACCAGCCTCAGAAATCGCAGGTTAACAGCAGCTCAGATTAGAGACCAGGTCAATGCCACACAGAGTTCTAGCAGCAGACACATCTGTTCAACAACTGTTAAGGGGAGACTTTGTGCAGCAGGCCTTCATGGTAAAATAGCTGCTAGGAAACCACTGCTAAGGACAGGCAACAAGCAGAAGAGACAAGTTTGGGCTAAAGAACACAAGGAATGGACATTAGACCAGTGGAAATCTGTGCTTTGGTCTGATGAGTCCAAATTTGAGATCTTTGGTTCCAACCACCGTGTCTTTGTGCGACGCAGAAAAGGTGAACGGATGGACTCTACATGCTTGGTTCCCACCGTGAAGCATGGATGAGGAGGTGTGATGGTGTGGGGGTGCTTTGCTGGTGACACTGTTGGGGATTAATTCAAAATTGAAGGCATACTGAACCAGCATGGCTACCACAGCATCTTGCTATTCCATCCGGTTTGCTTTTAGTTGGACCATCATTTATTTTTCAACAGGACAATGACCCCAAACACACCTCCAGGCTGTGTAAGGGCTATTTGACCAAGAAGGAGAGTGATGGGGTGCTACGCCAGATGACCTGGCCTCCACAGTCACCAGACCTGAACCCAATCGAGATGGTTTGGGCTGAGCTGGACCGCAGAGTGAAGGCAAAAGGGCCAACAAGTGCTAAGCATCTCTGGGAACTCCTTCAAGATTGTTGGAAGACCATTTCCGGTGACTACCTCTTGAAGCTCATCAAGAGAATGCCAAGAGTGTGCAAAGCAGTCATCAAAGAAAAAGGTGGCTACTTTGTAGAACCTAGAGTATAAGACATATTTTCAGTTGTTTCACACTTTTTTGTTAAGTATATAATTCCACGTGTTAATTCATAGTTTTGATGCCTTCAGTGTAAATGTACAATTTTCACAGTCGTGAAAATACAGAAAAATCTTTAAATGAGAAGGTGTATCCAAACTTTTGGTCTGTACTGTATATCCTCTCATCCTTGACCCTTTTGATCCCATCCTGATCCCGCATATGTCTCCATCTGGCCCCCATATGTTCTACCATCCTGGCCCTTTATGTACTCCCAATGTAGCACCATATATGTCATCCCTCATTGCCCCATGTGTCCCCATCCTGCCCCTATATTCCTTCCTATCCTGGTCCCATATGTCCTCCCATTCTGGCCTCCTATATATCCTCCCATCTTGGCCTCATATGTCTCCATCCTGCCCCCCATATGTCTCCATCCTGCCCTCCTTATGTCTCCATCCTACCCCTCCATATGTCTCCATCCTGCCCCCGATATGTCCTCCCATCCTGCCCCCATATGTCCTCCAATCCCGGCCCAATGCATGTCCTTCCATCCTGGCCCCATATGTCTCTATCCTGCCCCCATATGTTCTCCTATCCTGGCCCCATATGTCTCTATCCTGCCCCCACATGTCCTCTCATCATTGCGCCATGTATCTCTTCTTGCCCCCACATGTTATCCTATTCTGGCCCCATATATCTTACCATCCTGGCCCTATATATTCCCTCCCATCCTGGCCCCATGTGTCTCCATCTTGCCCCCCCCAAAATGTCTCCATCCTGTCCCCATATGTCTCCTTTCTGCCCCATATGTTCCTACATCCAGCCCCTTATGTCCTCCCATCCTGGCCCAATGTGTCGCCATCCTGCTTTTCATATGTCCTCCCATCATGATATCATATATCTCTATCTTGGTCCCCATATGGCTACCTCTTGCTCCTATATGTATCCACGCTGCCTCCATATGTTTACATCTAGTGATTAGTGATGAGAGAGCACTAAAATGCTCGGGTACTCGTTGCTGGGGTCGAGCAAATTGGAATACTCGGGTGCTCGACCCGAGCAATGAGCCCAATGTAAGTCTATGGGAAACTCGAGCATTTTTCAGGCGGCTCCCCCCAGCGGTCTGCAGATGGCCTAAAAATTGTCCAAATCGATGGGAACAGTGCTCAAATGACATGGGAACAGCATGGGGAAGACCCCTGGAACCATTTCTGACTCCCAGATCACTGCTGTCAACAACGTTGTCTGAGTATTACACCACTTTTACGGACTCACAATAAAACATGCAAAAACTAAACCAGAATGGATTTTCCTGGGAAATATGTTAAGGAACATCCTTTCCATGGTAATGACTTGTAAATAAGGCAAAATAAATAACAAAAAGCAAAAATTCTCCTCCACACCTTGGGCTATGTTCACACGTAGCGTTTTTGATGCGTTTTTGCACTGTTGCATTGCTTTCAACCAAGACAAATGCATTTACCAGGAAATTTCATTTTAACATTTTACAACCTTATCTGGCCATGTGGTGTGTGACACATCATCAGACACATGCATACAGTGCTGAAAAGTCATGGGAACAGCATGGGGAAGACCCCTGGAAGCATCTCTGACTCCCAGGTCACTGCCTAAAAGTGTGCCCATTGTGAGGAGCTGCCCACTTACTATGACTATTATACTTTTCCAGCACAGACCACCATTTTTGTCAATATTATTATTGTGTGTTATTAGTGATTTACTTGTTATGTTTTATATAGTTTTGCCTACTTGTCAGTACGTAAGATTCACTTCTAAAATGTCCAGCATTCCACTAATCTCATCTTTATCTCAGGAGTCCATTCTTCCAACAGCCAATGGTCTCATTGTGTGTGGATTGTGGACTCAGTGGAGCCGTCACCACAGTGGGTCTTACATGAAGTCTCAGATGAAGGCTTCTAGAATATTCTTCATTGTTTTAGAGAACAGTGAATGTTTAAGGGGGAGGGTGTGATCACTTCTGACCTGGGAGGGGACTGAGCCCAGTGGAAGAAAGTGGAGACATGGTTTAGAGAGAGTGGTGTGGAAGGATTGAAGGAAGAGGATGGAGACCGTGGACTTGGAAGGATAAATGGATAAACATTTTGGATTATGTCTTTTGGAGTTACACTTTCTTAAAAGGACTGCTGCTACTGGATACTTGAGCTTTCATCGTTTTATCTGCCGTCTAGAGGATCATGGACTGTGGCTACAGACTATACAGGCTGGAGATATGAAATCTGTGGGCCAACCAAAAGTTGGAAGACAGTGAGTATGGCCTTATACAAAACCAATGGAAGTACTGAACCGAGTTTGGGAATTTGAGGACTGAGAGTACTGTATTTTGGCCATTTACCTGGAATTGCTTTATTACTAGTATTGAGCCACCCCCGTAGTGTTCGAGTTTGGTTCGGATCGTCGAACACCCGTGTGTTCACCGAACTGTTCATCGAACTGTTCGTAGAACACCTTCGAACACCGTTAAAACCAATGGCAGGCAAACAAAAACACATAGAAACACATAGAAAACACCTTCAAAGGTGTCCAAAAGCTGACAAACTGCTCAGAAGACATAACTAACACATGGAAAAGTGACAAGTACATATAGTCATGCGAAAAGAAAAGGGGTGGAGGAGTAAAAGGAGGGGGAGACACAGATATAGGCATGTCATGCCCTTCTGAAATCCAAAAAGTGAGAAGCCGACACAGCCAGTCCGTTACTGCCCGTGCCACCTCCGTGTCGCCAGGTTTGTGCCAGAGCCGCGGTGGACCCTGACGGCCAGCCCCCCTCTCCCAATACTGGTGCCGGTCTGCTGGTGGGTCCAGCGAGCCCCCCTGTGGTGGAGGCAGCTCTAAGCTTTTTAATTTAAATTGTCTCTCTAATTTGAATGAATACACTTTAAATCCTTTTACAAGGATCTATTGGAGGGCAAGTCTCATGCCAGCAGCCGCGTAATTCCAGCTCCAGTAGCGTCCACTAAAGCTGCTGCAGTTAAAAAGCTTTTATAAGGATCGAGCTCGGCAGTCCACCACAAGGCATCCTACCGCCAGTCCCAGCCCCTATGCCTTGGGGTGCCTCCTGATGCTCTTCACTGAGTATCCCGTGGTCCCGAAGCATTTCCTTTGAAAAAATTAAGTGTCCAAACTACAGGTGGTGTAGCTTGCTTAACAGCCGGGATAATCCGCTGACTAGCAGACACTGCTACTAGGCACAAAGTATTTCCTGGGCTAGATGCAGTTAAACATTTGTAATTAGATACTCTCGTTGGATGCTGAGAAAGCATTCCATAGAGTCTCCTGGCACGCCATATATTATTCTCTTAAAAAGCTTGGGGTAGGGGTCTAGGGGACCCTTTTATAGCCAAAATCATGGCCCTGTATCGCAGGCTGAAGATAAATGGAACTGTAGCACCCTGAGGGCTCGGTTGCTACAGAGATATTGCACCTCACCCAGAGGTGTGATATCTCACTCTCAGGTAAGGATGGAGTGTGGATCAGGACCCGACACCTGCATGCATTACACCACATTGCCGTGGGGCAGGGCGACCAATATGCCCCTGAGATAGGCACGACAGTCCCTGTCCCTCTCTGGAGTGGGGGAAGGGAACACTGAGGAAGGGGAACCCTGTAGTGCAGGAGCAGGGAGGAAGCAGTTCCTGGGTGCATTGAGAAGGGAGTATAAAAGGTGGGCACCATCTTAGTTCAGTGCAGAGAAGTCTGAGCAGAAGTGACAGGGAGCAGGGGCTCTGCATGAGCTCTGCTCCGGAGGCGGGCCTAGTAACAGAGGCCCAGGCCTGGAAGAGGGAGAAGGAAGGAAGAGGAGCGGAGAAGGCTCCAGGAATGAGGAACGAAGGGATTCCAGGGGTGCGGACGGGCGAGTCGCCACCGCACGCCCGAATCCACCTGCGTGGAGGGGTCAGGCCAAAGGGGGAGACCGGTCCCCGAAACTAGTGGAGGCGGGAAACGACCCTCAGCTAGAAACCGGAGGCTGAGACATTTTATGCGGCACAGCCCCTCGCTACACCCGCTAGGAATGCACCACATAGGGTAAGGGAAACTGGCGCCAAGTTTACCAAGAGGAGGCCCGAGGCAGCCGGACAGAAGGGTTGGTAAGAAAGGCCAGACAAAGGACACACAAAGGGGGTCCTGTGAAGCGCTCCAAAGTTATCTGGGAGTTGTCTGAGCCCCTCACCTGGTGAGCACAGTACGACGTGGGCAGCCGTTACCTGCAGAAGTGGTCTGGATAATAAGAACTGTGAGTAAAGGCCCTGGACTGCATCACTGACTCCGTGTCGTTACTGCTGCTGTCCTGCACCATAACCCCCATCCTCCGCATACACTGCCCTGAGGCTATACTCCTCCCGTGGGGAGTTATGCTACGCTCTGCTGCACCCACAGCACCAGCCTCAGCGGTCTGCCCTGCAGCGGCGGTTCACTCTGACCGCAATCCACGGGTGGCGTAGTCGGACGTTTAAACATCAAACATCAAAACCAAACATCAAAACCACATAAATAGTTCCGCCACTGGTTTGACCGCCCTGAGCCACGGAAGCGGGTCGCCGCCACGGAGACTACAACCACCAGCATCCACCAAAATGAGGTGGTGAGTTCCCATTCAATGGACGTCTTCAAACAGAGGCTGGACAGACATCTGTCTGAGATGATCTAGTGAATCCTGCTTTGAGCAGGGGGTTGGACCAGATGACCCAGGAGGTCCCTTCCAACTCTACCATTCTATGAAAAAGGGTCCGGCTCCGGGTGTCCCAAGGCCCAGGGGGTGCTTCCGAACATTTTCATCACCTGTCATAATCACAAATGGGACAAGGCAGGGGTGTCCTCTGTTCCCTCTCTTATACATCCTAGTGAGGGAGCACCTGCTCTCATCAATTCGCCATAACCCCAATATTAGATGGATTGAGGTGGGAGGCACCGAGTACAAGTGCTCTCTATTTGCTGATGATGTCCTAGTATATATCACTCAATCACATATATCCATCCCTGCTGTTATGGCTGAAATACATCACTTTGTTACATAGTCAAATTTTAAAATGAATGCAGCGAAGTCTGAGGCCCTCGATGTCTCCCTCCCCAAATCCATACAGGATTCCATCCAGTCCAACTTTCCCTTTGCCTGGCCCTCACAGGGTATCAAATACTTAGGGATTCCTATTCATAGAGACCTCTCCCGTCTATGTTATCTTAATTTTGGGCCCTTTATTGAACAACTCCATACAGACCACGGTTGGCAAGTTAAAACTGTAAGATTCACTACGTGAACCACTGGTGTTTTGTGGAAAAGCACATGTACACTGTGTTCCAAATTATTATGCAAAAAGTGTTTAGGAGTGATAAGGGAAGAATTTGTTTGTCTGTCAGTTAAACTCATTGATGGTGATGTGTGTCATGGCTCTTTATATCACTGTAAGCAATTGCAGACACCTGTGCTAATTAGTTTGGCAGGTGTGTCCAATGAAAGTCAAGACTACTTAAGAAGGCTGTCCCACATTATTAAGCAGCCTACATTTTCTGCCAAAATGGGAAAGAAAAAGGATGTGTCGGCTGCTGAGAAGCAACAAATTGTGGAGTGTTTAGGTCGAGGCATGACTACAATCAACATTGTGCGATGATCAGGATGAAGTGTCTTGGCAATCAAGAAGTATGTAGCTGATTCACAGCACACACGTGTGCGTGCTGATAAGGGCAAATTGAGGACTCTTTCCTACAGGCAATTACATCAGGTTAAAAGAGCAGCGGCAAAAAAGCCTTGTCATAGCAGCAGACAAGTTTTTGAAGCTGCTGGTGCCTCCAACGTCCCCCGAACAACAAGATGCAGGGTCCTTCAGAGGTTTGCAGCTGTGCATACGCCATCCTGTCGGCCTCCTCTATCCACTTCACACAAGCAGAAACGGCTCCAGTGGGCCAAACAATACATGAAGACTGATTTCAAAACTGGTTTGCTCACGGATGAGTGCCGTGCAACGCTCGATGGTCCAGATGGATGGAGTGGAGGATGGCTGGTTGATGGACACCCCACGCAAACACGGCTACAGCGCCAACAAGGAGGAGGTGGAGTAATGTTTTGGGCTGGAATCATGGGGAGAGAGATTGTCGGCCCCTTTAGGATCTCTGAAGGGGTAAAGATGAACTCCATAATGTAGGTGGAGTTTCTCAAACAGCACTTCCTGCCATGGTTCAAGAAGAAGAACCGTGTATTCCTCAGCAAGATCATTTTCATGCATGATAATGCACCGTCTCATGCTGCACATAACACATCTGCATCTCTGGCTGATATGGGCATAAAAGGGGACAAACTTATGGTGTGACCCCCATGCTCCCCTGACCTCTACCCCATTCAGAACCTCTGGAGAATTATCAAAAGGAGTGTCTATGATGGAGGAAGGCAGTTCACATCTAAGCAACAGCTCTGGGAGGGTATTCTGTCCTCATGCAAAACAATTGAAGCAGAAACCATCCAAAACCTGACAAATTCAATGGACGAGAGAGTTCAGAAGCTCCTTTCGAACAAGGGGTCCTATGTGCAAATGTAACATCACCTAGAATAAAGTTTTGAGTTGAAAACTGTTTGATTTCAGTTTCTAATAACCTGCTAATGCTTATAATTTCAAAAATGACCATTTTTTTGGTCTTTATTAAAATGAAAAGGTTGATCGAAGAGTGTGGGGGATCTAACAGTGTGGTAACCCAGTAGTCAGGATTACTTCGAATTCTGACAATCAGAGGGTCATGTTGCAGGTAGTGCAGCAAGAAGGCACTTATGTGTCTTGCGCATCTCGGAGCCCCAAAATTATTTTCCGGGCTAGATGCAGCTAAAAATTATTATTAATTTTAAATCTGGTGGAGCTTAGTATAGATGGCCTAAAAGAATCAGTACTGCACACTGCTACAAAGCCCAAATTATTTTCCGGGCTAGATGCAGCTAAAAATTATTATTAATTTTAAATCTGGTGGAGCTTAGTATAGATGGCCTAATAGAATTAGTACTGCACACTGCTACAAAGCCCAAATTATTTTCCAGCCAAGATACAGATAAACATGATTAGTCATTTTAAATCTGGTGGAGCTTAGTATAGATGGCCTAATAGAATCAGTACTGCACACTGCAATAAAGCCCAAATTATTTTCCAGCCATGATACAGATAAACATGATTAGTAATTTGAAAGCTTAAAATGGCTGGTGAGGTGATTTTAACCAATCATCAAGCTTTTACTCTCCCCAGGATGACACAGGGGTAGAAAAGTCGTTTGGGATCCATGATTTGTTCATCTTTATGAACGTGAGTCTGTCTACATTATCAGTGGAGAGCCGCGTGCGCTTATCTGTCAGCACACCACCAGCAGCGCTGAACACACGTTCAGACAGAACGCTGGCTGCGGGGCATGACAAGATCTCCAAGGTGTAAGTGGCTAGCTCAGGCCATTTATCCAGATTGGAAGCCCAAAAAGAGCAAGGGTCCAGCGACACAGTCATGGCTTCAATGTTTACTTGGAGTTACTCCTGTACCATTGTCTCTAGGCGTTGACTATGTGTCAGACTTTTTGTCTCCTGTGGCCTTGCAAAGGATGGGCTAAAAAAGTGGTGAAATGATTCCGCAAAATTGATGTTACCAGCAGATACTGTGGTTCTGTTAACGTTTGAGTGCTGAACACTCGACGGTCCCACGGTTGGCAAGTTGGAACTGTGAGATTCACTACGTGCACCACTGGTGTTTTGTGGAAAAGCACATGTAAGATTGTGCAACAGTATCTGCTGATACTCCTGCATGGTGCATCCCTTTCTATGGCAGGAATAATTTCTGCAAATTTACTTTTGTACCGGGGATCTAACAGTGTGGCAACTCAGTAGTCAGGATTATTTCTAATTCTCACAATTCGAGGGTCATGTTGCAGGTAGTGCAGCAAGAAGGCACTCATGTGTCTTGCGCATCCAGGAGCACCAAGTCCCTGTTGTGTTGGTGGCGAGGTAACAATCATGCTTCCTTCCTCTGTCCTCTCCCCCCAACCTCGCACAACAGAAATGTGATCAAGGTCTCCCTCATCTGATGAGTCTTCCATCAGTTCGTCCTCCACTTCTTCCTGGGCTCCTGCACCTTCCTCACTAGTTTGGCTGCTACCATGCACCCTGGTAAAACCATCTCCCCCACCCTCACATGCCTGCCGCCTTGGTGCTGCCGACCGTCTGGACCTTGCAGATGTTAGCCCTTCCGCATACAACTCCTCCTCCTCTACTTCCTCCACCTCCTCTTGTGCCACCACCTGACTCCGAATTCTGTTTAACATGTGCTCCAGCATGTAAATCACCGGAATAGTCATGCTGATAATGGCATCGTCAGCACTAAACATCTTCGTCGCCATTTCAAAACTGTGCAGAAGGGTGCATAGGTCCCTGATCTGAGACCACTCCTCCAGCGTGATTTGCCCCACCTCTGGATCTCGTTGGCCCAGGCTATACATCAGAACGTATTGCACCAGGGCTTGTCGGTGCTGCCACAGTCGCTGCAACATGTGCAGAGTTGAATTCCACCGGGTAGGCACATCGCATTTTAGCCGGTGAAGTGGCAGGCCCAACGACTTCTGTAGAGATGTAAGTCGCTGAGCTGCGGGATGCGAACGGCGGAAGTGAGCACACAGCGACCATGCCCTCTGCTGAAGACCATCTAGTCCGGGATAGTGGGCTAAAATTGCTGGACAACCAGGTTCAACACGTGAGCCATACAAGGCACGTGTGTGACATTGCCCCGGCGAAGAGCTGCACCCAGGATTGCAGCATTGTCGCACACGGCCTTCCCTGGTTTCAGGTCCAGTGGAGACAACCATTCATGAAATTGGTTCTCCAGAGCTGACCACAACTCCTCAGCTGTGTGACTCACATTTCCCAGACATTTCAAAGTAAAAACCGCCTGATGACGTTGAGCCCTACTGCCTGCATAGTAAGGAGGTGTGCAGGATCCCTTCTGCACAGTTAGAAAGCTTGTGGCATGACCAGACAGGCTTTGGGTGCAGGTGGGGGACCGAGAGGAGGTTGAGGAGGCAGAAGCAGTGGAGGAACTATGAGATAAAGAGGATTGACGCACAACTTGTGGGGACGGCAAGACTTGGACAGCAGCCCCTTGTCCTGCTGTCACCATTAATACCCAGTGCCCAGTCTGCGACATGTAACGCCCCTGTCCATGCCTACTCGTCCAAGTGTCTGTGGTGAAATGCACCCTGTCACACACAGAGTTTCTCAAAGAAGCGGTGATGTTGTGTGCGACATGCTGGTGGAGCGCAGGCACACCTTTCTTTGAGAAGTAGTGCCGACTGGGCATCTGGTACTGGGGCACTGCGACGGACATAAGGTCTCAAAAATCCTCTGTGTCCACCAGGTGGAAAGGCAGCATTTCTGCAACCAAGAGCTTGCAGATGGTGAAATTCAACCTCTTAGCTTTCTCATGGCTAGGAGGAAATGGTCTTTTACTTGTCCACATCTGAGGGACCGAGGGCTGGCTGTTGTGCTTAGACGGGGTTGATAAGGGTGTCCCCGGCAAACTGCCGGTCTGTGAGGAAGATGCAGGCGGACATGTTAGGTTGCCTTGATCCAAAGGTGGTGCTATCGATGTCGGACAGCGCTCAACACCAGCTGGTGTTACCACTTCCAAAGAAAATGATGACCTGCCAATCACACTGGCTGTTGCGGGTAAAGAGGTGGCAGGTCTGCGTCCCAAAACAGGTGTGACTGCTGTCCCCCAGTCACAGAGGATGAAGAGGCCGCATATGCACAAGATGTGGCAGACGGTGGTTGGCCCGGCCGGCTAGGCCGCATTGTAGCACAGTGAGCTTCCCACTGCAACTTATGCTTCATGTCTATGTGCCGGTTCATGCATGAAGTACTCAAACTATTTATTTTTTGGCCTCTACTTAGCTTTTGCTGACAAATGTTACAGATAACACGAGTTGGGTCATCTTTATCGATCTGAAAAAATGCCCAGGCTATGCAAGGCTTAGCACCCATGCGACCTGAAGAGCCACCACGACTTGTGGTGAGAGGCAGAGTTGTGTTTGAGGTTGCAGTTGTTGACGTGCTTCCAGTACTACGTCTCTGTCCAGGAAGGCGCAACCTAACCTCGTCATCACTAGCATTCTCCTCCACCTCCCCTGCTGACCTCATCTTTTGGCTGACTGTGGGTTGACAGTAAGTGGGATCTCCAACCTCATCATCATCACCCTGTGTGTTATCACACCCGTCGTCCTCAGAGCCAACCTGTTCCTGCCCTGACAAAAAACTAAAGTTGTCGCTCCAATCAGGTATTTGAGTCTCATCATCGTCTTCCTCATTGTCTCCACCAACAGGAGTTACAGCTTGGGAATGAGGGTCTACATTATGGTCAGAACCTTCTGCGTCTGGTCCTGGATCCGACTCATAAAGATTCTGGGCATCAGTGCAGATCATTTCCTCGTCTGGATTCACAGAAGCGCTGGAGCCGACCTCTGATTCCCAGGCTATAGTATGAGTAAACAGCTCTGCAGACTCAACCATCTGTTCTACCTCATACTCAGACGGGCAGCTGGAGATTTGGGAGCTGTGAGGAAGCAAGTGCGATTGGGGTGACACCTCTGAGGACTGGAGTATTTGTGATGTTGAAGTTGATGTGGAGGAGAGCCCACTTACAGGAGCACTTGATATCCATTGAAGCACCTGCTGTTTTTGTGCCTCATCTGGAATTTGTAGCGATTGGCGTGGCCGTAAGAAAGGGATCTTATCACATTGTCCACTAAAAGAAGTAGACATTTTAGTTTGTCTGGAAGATGGTCTTTCTTCTGCAGATGTTACTGTTACTTTAACACCTACCCCACGGACACAACCTTTTTTCCCCTTCCCAACACGCCTATTCCCCTTTCCACCAGCAGCAGGTCTTTTTCCACTCATTTTGGTGGTTAACTAATTCACAACTCTGGAGTTGTTTGCACAAAAAAACAGTGGATGGGAACCGAGCAGAGCTGAGTGGCCAAACTGTGGTATTAGGCCAAAACTACTGGCTGGGTTAGATGCAGAAAAAAATTATATTCAATTTGCAACCTGATGGAGGTCAGTATAGATGGACTAATAGACCAAGTCCCACACACTGCTAGAAGCCCAAATATTTTTTCAGAGCTAGATGCAGAAAAAAATTATATTCAATTTGCAACCTGATGGAGGTCAGTATAGATGGACTAATAGAACAAGTCCCACACACTGCTAGAAGCCCAAATATTTTTTCAGAGCTAGATGCAGATAAAAATTATTTTTAATTTGCAACCTGATGGAGGTCAGTATAGATGGACTAAGAGACCAAGTCCCACACACTGCTAGAAGGCCAAATATTTTTTCAGAGCTAGATGCAGAAAAAAAAAATTTTTAATTTGCAACCTGATGGAGGTCAGTATAGATGGACTAATAGAACAAGTCCCACACACTGCTAGAAGCCCAAATATTTTTTCAGAGCTAGATGCAGAAAAAAATTATATTCAATTTGCAACCTGATGGAGGTCAGTATAGATGGACTAATAGACCAAGTCCCACACACTGCTAGAAGCCCAAATATTTTTTCAGAGCTATATGCAGAAAAAAATTATATTCAATTTGCAACCTGATGGAGGTCAGTATAGATGGACTAATAGACCAAGTCCCACACACAGCTAGAAGCCCAAAGATTTTTTCAGAGCTAGATGCAGAAAAAAATTATATTCAATTTGCAACCTGATGGAGGTCAGTATAGATGGACCAATAGAACAAGTCCCACACACTGCTAGAAGCCCAAATATTTTTTCAGAGCTAGATGCAGAAAAAAATTATATTGAATTTGCAACCTGATAGATTTCAGTATAGATGGACTAATAGACCAAGTCCCACACACTTCTAGAAGCCCAAATATTTTTTCAGAGCTAGATTCAGAAAAAAATTATATTTAATTTGCAACCTGGTGGAGGTCAGTATAGATGGACTAATAGAACAAGTCCCACACACTGCTAGAAGCCCAAATATTTTTTCAGAGCTAGATTCAGAAAAAAATTATATTTAATTTGCAACCTGGTGGAGGTCAGTATAGATGGACTAATAGAACAAGTCCCACACACTGCTAGAAGCCCAAATATTTTTTCAGAGCTAGATGCAGAAAAAAATTATATTCAATTTGCAACCTGATGGAGGTCAGAATAGATGGACTAATAGAATGATGCTATGCCCAAAAGGTTTTACTTCACTAGGTGCAGTAAAAAATTTGGTATTCTATACACAGGTGGTGTAGCTTGCAACACAGATAGGCTACTCCACTGACTAACACACTCTGCAATAGGCCAAAAAGGATTAGCTTTGCTAAATTTAGCCAAATGCTGTGAAAAAAACTTGCACAGCACTGGCACAGACCTGCCTGGCAAAAACTGATAGGAACTGATGTAACTTAGTCCTGAAAAGGACTGCAATTACAATTAGTCTTTACTCCCAACCTATCTATTTAAGAGCACAGACCTGCCTGATAATAGTCGTAGGAAATGCTGTAACCTAGTCCTTAAAAGGACTGCAATCACAACTATTCCCTACTCCCAAGCTATCTGTATATTTGTGCGAAAATTGGCTTGAAATTAACAAGGTATAGCGCACACAGCAACAGCGGTGCCGTCTAACACGCAGCTGCAGCATTGAGAAAATGGTGGCGACGGGGAAAATGGCTGGGTCTTATAGGGCAAGGACATGTGACATACACTGCCAATGACACATCCCCTTGCTTGTGTGAAAAAAAGCACTTCGCTCCGTGTGTGCGCTGCTAATAGGCTGACAGATTGCACCTCCCCACTGTAAATGCGGGAAAGAGAAAAAAAAATGGAGATCTTCATTATTCCTGCAGAGATCCATCCCCTGCCCCTCCCCCCGCCCCGCTGTACACTCAAACTGCGTATTAACATTAATTTTCATCATTACTTAGAAAAAATCCAGTTATGATTTTGGTGCACGAACGGTTATCGAACTTAACCTCGAACAGCCGAATTTTTTTCAAATCGTTCGTGTTCGCCGAACACAAGCACGGGTACCACAACATTACCCGTGCCCTCCCCAGTGCACTTACTGAGAAGGACCACCAAACCACAAACACGTGGACAGGTGAATGTGGCCAGGGACTGTACGGAGCCAGTCCACATCTTTTTTGTTGACAGTTGTATTTAGCTCGGTGAAAGGACTGGCATAGAGGGAAACCCTATCTACCCAGCATGTCATTTTCTAACAGGAAGTCCTGTAATGCAGCTTGTTGCAGAAGCAATGACAGCCCGTCCAACATCAACTCGCCCTTATCGGTGGTGCTTTGACACACACACATCTTTCTTTGCACATTTAATTTCTTGAATACAGAGTTGGACAATGGCATGATCTGTAATGCCGTTTGAAAATAACATGCATAAGCATGGCCGATCCACATTAAAAAAGCAGCCATAGAGTGTCCGGGAACCTTCCCCCACACTTTTCTTAGCCAGGGCTGCTTTTTGTCAGGGTTGGACGGGCCCACCAGAGAACCGGAGACTCCTCCGGTGGGCCCTGGCTTCTCCTTCAGGAGAGTTCATATTGCTGAGGTGAGACCATGATGATAGAGGCCACCATCTGCTTAGTTTTATGTTACTTGGAATGCAAGTGCAAGTATGCAGCCAGCCAGCACCCACCCACAGGCCGCAACACTAAACTGCCAGATTTCTGGGCAGCTTCTTGCACTTGAAATATGGCTTTTTAAGCTTGTGGAGGCAGAAGCTTTTCACAACCTCATGCCAGTGGCGGCCGGGTGTCCATACTCTGTCCCCAGTCGCCACTATATTTCCCGGTATCGCCTCTGCCTCCCACAAGCATGGGTCCCACAACATTGTTCGCGCCCTCCCCAGTGCACTTACTGAGAAGGACCACCCAACCACAAACAGGTGGACAGGTAAATGTGGACAGGGACGGTACAGAGCCAGTCCACAACTTTTTTTGCTGACAGTTGTATCTAGCTCGGTGAAAGGACTGGCATAGAGGGATACCCTATCTACCCTGCATGTCATTTCTCACATGAAGTCCTGTGAAGCTGCTTTCACTTGAAATGTGGACTTTTAGGCTCGTGGAGGCGGAAGCTTTTCACAACCACATGCCTCATGCCTCGTGTCCATACTCGGTCCCCAGCCGTCACTATTTCTCCCGGTGTTGTCTCCGTCTTCTACACGCGCGGGTCCCTGAACATTACTGCTGGTACTTTTCTGTGGGAATTTGCTTGCCTCCTACCAGCCGGGAATATTTCCAGCAAACTATGGTACGACGCCATGGTATTAGCACTACCCCCAGTACCAGCAGCGAAAGCCATCCCCAATTTCCTTCTCAGGAATTTTATTTGGTAGACTGAGTGGCTGCCCAAATACATTAGTTTTTCACAAAGGAGCTGAAGATAGAGTGGCAGTAGGTGCAAGTTTCTCCAACCTGTTAGATATTAGAGGGTGAACGGCAGCACATTGAATCAGTTGTTAGCACTGAAGCCTTGCAGCACTGGGACCCTGGGTTCAAATCCCAGCAAGGACAACATCTGCAAGGCCTTTTTATGTTCTCCCTGTGTTTGCGTGTGTTTCCTCCTCAGTAAAAAAGAAGCCATAGAGTGTCCGGGAACCTTCCCACACACTTTTCTTAGCCAGGACTGCTTCTCAACAGGGTTGGACGGTCCCACCAGAGAATCCTCTGGTGTGCCTTGGCTTCTACCTCAGGAAAGTTCATGATAGTGTGTCACCCTGGCCTGGATGCCACAAGTGTAATTAAAGCTGTGTCTGAGAGCAAGGGGGAGGTTCTCTAGTCAGGGGAACATTAGCATGCAATGCCTCCTGTCTCAGGCCAGTAGGGGGAGCTGGCTGCCCCTATAAAAGCTGGTACTGGGGGCAGGGTTAGGGAGAACTTGATGGCCTGTCTCAGCACTGAGACTTGTCCCAGAGCAGAACAGGGACAGACAGTTGCACTGCACCTAAGAGGAAGTGTGGCAGGAGGAGAGCCACAAGCCAGAGACAAGAGGCGAAGAGAGCCTGTCTTGGCAGAAAGAGGACTTAATTTACCAGACTTTGGTGTCTGAGGCTGGGAGGATTTCACATCCCCCAGCAGATAACCATTCCGCAAGGGACTGTATATTCCTTGGCCTAAGAAGCCTGGAGGCCCTGCCACAACCGAAGGGACCAGTAAAGCCGTACAAGGCTGGGAGCAGAAAGGCACCCACATCGCAGGCCATACAGGCGAGAATACACGGAAAGCTCGGAAACGTGGGCTGTTACCCTATAACGAGGAGATAGACAGAAGGAGCGCAGAAAGCACGGTAAGCCTACACCCTCACCCTGACCAGGGCCAATTTCCCCGTTGCTCTCAGACATCCAGGTCCCCTCCTAGCTGGGACTGTTTATGGGTCAGTTTACCTGCTTTAGTAAAGACCCTGGACTGCAACCTGTTGTCTGTGTGCTCCTTTGCTCCTCCAGCACTATCAGCACTGGGACTCTCACTACCATCACTCCCACCATCCACTACACTGCCCTGGGGCCGCACTCTTCCCGTGGGGAGTCACACCATCCCAGCTGCACATATCATCAGCCCCAGCGGTCTGCCTTGCAGCGGCGGTTCCTAATGACCGCAAATCCACGGGTGGCGTAGTCGGACATAATCAACAACACGTAACGAACTACCACTGGCCTGACCACCCTGAGCCACGGAACCGGGTTGCCACTACTACTCCCATCGTTCCCCCTATTGCCCGGATCCGAGTGCCCCACGGCCCAGGGGGCGAGTCAGCTTTGGCGTAGTCGGCAGGATTTTGTGCCCGCAACCACCGGGTACTGCATGCCTGAAAAAGACTTTTGTAACTTACCTGTGGCAAAGTTTCCCGCCGTCCGGAGTCGATTCCCACCGTCCGGAGCCGATTCCCGCCATCAGACGCCATCTTGGACCGTTTCCCGCCGTCTTCTGCCTTCTTCCCGCCATCCGCAGCTGCTTCGGGGCGTGGACGTCAAAACCGCGTGAGATCCGAAGCTCCGCCCCACGCACAGATGCTGCGCAAGGTCCTGGAAGGGAGAGAGAGCGACGCTGACGTCATCAGGACGCGACGCCAGGTCCTCGTCCATAGCAGCAGCAGCGGAGCCGCGGCCTACAGAAGAGGATCGTCGGAAGGTAGGCCACGCTTAACTAGGGGGGAGGAAGATGTCGGATACAGAGGCGCCCACTACCACCAACGCAGCTGCAGCAGCGGTGATGCCCTTTTCCCTGCCCTACATCCCTGGAGCGGCCTGGCTGCCCAAGTACTCAGGGGAGCCCCATGCCCTAACTGACTTTAAGGAAAGGCTGTACAGCTTGTTCCAAGTCTACCCCCTGACAGAGGAACAGAAGGTCAGCATACTAACAGGGCAGTTAACTGGCGCAGCCCAAAGGGAGGTAAAATCATGGCCCACTGAGGAGAAAAGGACTGTGAAGGGTATTCTGGCCCGGCTGCGGGGTACCTTTGACACACGTACCTCCGCTGAGAGTAAAATGAGGTTCTATGGATGTAAGCAGCGGGCACAGGACAGCATCAGAGACTATGCCCTAAATCTGCAGGAAGCCTTGAGGGCTATTCAACAAACTGACCCTAGCAGTGTGCAGGAAACGGATAAGCTGCTAACAGAACAATTCATAGAAGGACTGCTGTCTAGCGCCCACAGGGCCCAACTGCGCCTCATGTTCTTTCAGAACCCCGACCTGACCTTTGCCCAATTTAAGGACAGGGCCATAAGAGTGCTCCGTGAATCTGCAACCAGTGGCGCTATAAACCCACGGCGCCCTGCTATCACCTACCACCAGGAGGCGGCGCCCTCCTCTATGAACTCCGTGGAGGCTGATGCACAGGCCCTGAACCAAGCCCCGTCGAAAGACCTGCACCACCAAGTCCAGGAGCTGGACAGGAGCGTCGCGGCGTTGACCAGGACCGTCCAGGCGTTGCAAGTGGACCCGTCAAGACCCATCGAGCTGGCTTCAAGTCCGGAGGATGTCCCATGGCGTCGACAGAGGAGGATCTCGTCGTTCCGAGGGAGGCCCACAGACCGCTACGCAGAGGATGGACAGCCCATTTGCCGTCGATGCAACCAGCCCGGACACATTTCCAGGTACTGTAATTTAAACGGGTCCAACCTGGGGCAGAGGGCCAACCCCCAGGCATAAGATCACCAGGCCCTAATAATTGGCGTGATAAGTACGTTGGGGGGCGGCCGGTTTTACCCGTGGTGCTGGACGGTATCCCCATGAGCGCCTTGTTGGATACTGGGTCGCAAGTAACCACTATCCCTTATGTACTTTTTAAGCAGTATTGGACTGATGCTGATATCACACGGTATCCAGACAGTAACTTGAGCATCATCGCCAGTAATGGCTTACCCGTGCCGCAGATGGGGTTCAAGGAGATGACCATTAAAATTGGTAAAGTTGAACTGCCGGCACAGGGAGTGATTATTGTGGACATTGACCGACGTGAAAGTCACCCTAAAATAACTGTGGGTACTAACGTAATTGAAAATTGTCTTTCAGAGGTAATTGTAATTCTACAACAGGTGGCGGTGAATGCTAGTTCCAGCCAACAGAGAGTCCTCAACAAGGAGATAAAAGCCCTGATGAGACGGCAGCAGGTAGAACTGTCTGGTGGTGAGATCGGTAGCGTAGGACTGAGTGACCCATTCCCCATTTCCATGCCTCCCAAAAGTGAAATGATGATCTGGTGTCGGACTGCAATCGGGTTGAGAGGTAGAGACTACCAAGCCATGGTAGAACCCGTGTACTCAGACAGCAGGCCCATCATTTTGACAGCCCGGGGGGTGGTTGATGTCCGTCATGGGAGGGTGCCCGTCCGCATCCTCAACATTGGGGAGAGGGAGGTACACTTACCCAGGTACGCTACATTCGCCAAACTGTTTGTTGTCGAACACAAAGCTATCAGGGCTGTGGAACCCTTGCCTCCATCTCCACAGGCGGAGGGTAATGGCTCCCAGAAACAAAAGGAGGACTGGTGCCAGAAACTCCATGTGGGTGCTGACTAGAGATGAGCGTTGTTCTACTCGAACTGTTCGCCAATCTCAAATTCGAGCTGTTTTGGGCGGTGTTCGAGCTGTTCGGCGAACACGAACAATTTGAGAAAAATTCGGCTGTTCGAGGTTATGTTCGATAACTGTTCGTGCACCAAAATCATAACTGGATTTTTTCTCAGTAATGATGAAAATTAATGTTAATACGCAGTTTGAGTGAACAGCGGGGTGGGGGGAGGGGCAGGGGATGGATCTCTGCAGGAACAATGAAGATCTCCATTTTTTTTTCTCTTTCCCGCATTTGCAGTGGGGAGGTGCAATCTGTCAGCCTATCAGCAGCGCACACACAGAGCGAAGTGCTTTTTTTCACACAAGCAAGGGCATGTGTCATTGGCAGTGTATGTCACATGTCCTTGCCCTATAAGACCAAGCCATTTTCCCCGTCGCCACCATTTTCTCACTGCTGCAGCTGCGTGTTAGACGGCACCGTTGTTGCTGTGTGCGCTATACCTTGTTAATTTCAAGCCAATTTTCGCACAAATATACAGATAGCTTGGGAGTAGGGAATAGTTGTGATTGCAGTCCTTTTAAGGACTAGGTTACAGCATTTCCTACGACTTTTATCAGGGAGGTCTGTGCTCTTAAATAGATAGGTTGTGGGAGTAAAGACTAATTGTAATTGGAGTCCTTTTCAGGACTAGGTTACATGAGTTCCTATCAGTTTTTGCCAGGCAGGTCTGTGCCAGTGCTGTGCAAGTTTTTTTCACAGCATTTGGCTGAATCTAGCAAAGCTAATCCTTTTTGGCCTATTGCAGAGTGTGTTAGTCAGTGGAGTAGCCTATCTGTGTTGCAAGATATAACACCTGTGTATAGAATACCAATTTTTTTACTGCACCTAGTGAAGTAAAATCTTTTGGGCATAGCATCATTCTATTAGTCCATCTATACTGACCTCCATCAGGTTGCAAACTGAATATAATTTTTTTCTGCATCTAGTTCTGAAAAAATATTTGGACTTCTAGCAGTGTGTGGGACTTGGTCTATTAGTCCATCTATACTGACCTCCATCAGGTTGCAAATTAAAAATAATTTTTTTCTTCATTTAGCTCTGAAAAAATATTTGGGCTTCTAGCAGTGTGTGGGACTTGTTCTATTAGTCCTTCTATACTGACCTCCAGCAGGTTGCAAATTGAATATAATTTTTTTCTGCATCTAGCTCTGAAAAAATAGTTGGGCTTCTAGCGGTGTGTGGGACTTGGTCTATTAGTCCATCTATACTGACCTCCATCAGGTTGCAAATTAAAAATAATTTTTTTCTGCATCTAGCTCTGAAAAAATATTTGGGCTTCTAGCAGTGTGTGGGACTTGGTCTATTAGTCCATCTATACTGACCTCCATCAGGTTGCAAATTAAAAATAATTTTTTTCTGCATCTAGCTCTGAAAAAATATTTGGGCTTCTAGCAGTGTGTGGGACTTGGTCTATTAGTCCATCTATACTGACCTCCATCAGGTTGCAAATTAAAAATAATTTTTTTCTTCATTTAGCTCTGAAAAAATATTTGGGCTTCTAGCAGTGTGTGGGACTTGTTCTATTAGTCCTTCTATACTGACCTCCAGCAGGTTGCAAATGGAATATAATTTTTTTCTGCATCTAGCTCTGAAAAAATAGTTGGGCTTCTAGCGGTGTGTGGGACTTGGTCTATTAGTCCATCTATACTGACCTCCATCAGGTTGCAAATTAAAAATAATTTTTTTCTGCATCTAGCTCTGAAAAAATATTTGGGCTTCTAGCAGTGTGTGGGACTTGGTCTATTAGTCCATCTATACTGACCTCCATCAGGTTGCAAATTAAAAATAATTTTTTTCTGCATCTAGCTCTGAAAAAATATTTGGGCTTCTAGCGGTGTGTGGGACTTGGTCTATTAGTCCATCTATACTGACCTCCATCAGGTTGCAAATTAAAAATAATTTTTTTCTGCATCTAGCTCTGAAAAAATATTTGGGCTTCTAGCAGTGTGTGGGACTTGGTCTATTAGTCCATCTATACTGACCTCCATCAGGTTGCAAATTAAAAATAATTTTTTTCTGCATCTAGCTCTGAAAAAATATTTGGGCGTCTAGCGGTGTGTGGGACTTGGTCTATTAGTCCATCTATACTGACCTCCATCAGGTTGCAAATTAAAAATAATTTTTTTCTGCATCTAGCTCTGAAAAAATATTTGGGCTTCTAGCAGTGTGTGGGACTTGGTCTATTAGTCCATCTATACTGACCTCCATCAGGTTGCAAATTAAAAATAATTTTTATCTGCATCTACAGTACCTCTGAAAAAATATTTGGGCTTCTAGCAGTGTGTGGGACTATTTGTATTAGTCCATCTATACTGACCTCCATCAGGTTGCAAATTCAAAATAATTTTTTTCTGCATCTAACCCAGCCAATAGTTTTTGCCTAATACCACAGTTTGGCCACTCAGATCTGCTCGGTTACCATCCATTGTTTTTTTGTGCAAACAACTCCAGAGTTGTGAATTAGTTAACCACCAAAATGAGTGGAAAAAGGCCTGCTGCTGGTGGAAAGGGGAATAGGCGTGTTGGGAAGGGGAAAAAAGGTTGTGTCCGTGGGGTAGGTGTTAAAGCAACAGTAACATCTGCAGAAGAAAGACCATCTTCCAGCCAAACTAAAATGTCTACTTCTTTTAGCGGACAATGTGATAAGATCCCTTTCTTACGGCCACGCCAATCGCTACAAATTCCAGATTAGGCACAAAAACAGCAGGTGCTTCAACGGATATCAAGTGCTCCTTTAAGTGGGCTCTCCTCCACATCAACTTCAACATCACAAATACTCCAGTCCTCAAAGGTGTCACCCAAATCGCACTTGCTTCCTCACAGCTCCCAAATCTCCAGCTGCCCGTCTGAGTATGAGGTAGAACAGATGGTTGAGTCTGCAGAGCTGTTTACTCATACTATAGCCTGGGAATCAGAGGTCGACTCCAGCGCTTCTGTGAATCCAGACGAGGAAATGATCTGCACTGATGCCCAGAATCTTTATGAGTCGGATCCAGGACCAGACGCAGAAGGTTCTGACCATAATGTAGACCCTCATTCCCAAACTGTAACTCCTGTTGGTGGAGACAATGAGGAAGACGATGATAAGACTCAAATACCTGAGTTTTTTGTCAGGGCAGGAACAGGTTGGCTCTGAGGACGACGGGTGTGATAACGCACAGGGTGATGATGATGAGGTCGGAGATCCCACTTACTGTCAACCCACAGTCAGCCAAGAAATGAGGTCAGCAGAGGAGGTGGAGGAAGATGCTAGTGACGACGAGGTCAGGTTGCGCCTTCCTGGACAGAGACGTAGTACTGGAAGCACGTCAACAACTGCATCCTCAAACACAACTCTGCCTCTCACCACAAGTCGTGGTGGCTCTTCAGGTCGCATGGGTGCTAAGCCTTGCATAGCCTGGGCATTTTTTCAGATCGATAAAGATGACCCAACTCGTGTTATCTGTAACATTTGTCAGCAAAAGCTAAGTAGAGGCCAAAAAATACATAGTTTGAGTACTTCATGCATGAACCGGCACATGGACATGAAGCATAAGTTGCAGTGGGAAGCTCAGTGTGCTACAATGCGGCCTAGCCGGCCGGGCCAATCACCGTCTGCCATATCTTGTGCATCCGCGGCCTCTTCATCCTCTGTGACTGGGGGGACAGCAGTCACACCTGTTTTGGGGCGCAGACCTGCCACCTCTTTACCCGCAACAGCCAGCGTGATTGGCAGGTCATCATTTTCTTTGGAGGTGGTAACACCAGCTGGTGTTGAGCGCTGTCCGACATCGATAGCACCACCTTTGGATCAAGGCAACCTAACATGTCCGCCTGCATCTTCCTCACAGACCGGCAGTTTGCCGGGGACACCCTTATCAACCCCGTCTAAGCACAATAGCCAGCCCTCGGTCCCTCAGATGTGGACAAGTAAAAGACCATTTCCTCCTAGCCATGAGAAAGCTAAGAGGTTGAATTTCACCATCTGCAAGCTCTTGGCTACAGAAATGCTGCCTTTCCGCCTGGTGGACACAGAGGATTTTCGAGACCTTATGTCCGTCGCAGTGCCCCAGTACCAGATGCCCAGTCGGCACTACTTCTCAAAGAAAGGTGTGCCTGCGCTCCACCAGCATGTCGCACACAACATCACCGCTTCTTTGAGAAACTCTGTGTGTGACAGGGTGCATTTCACCACAGACACTTGGACGAGTAGGCATGGGCAGGGGCGTTACATGTCGCTGACTGGGCACTGGGTAACTATGGTGACAGCAGGACAAGGGGCTGCTGTCCAAGTCTTGCCGTCCCCACGAGTTGTGCGTCAATCCTCTTTATGTCAAAGTTCCTCCACTGCTTCTGCCTCCTCAACCTCCTCTCGGTCTTCCACCTGCACCCAAAGCCTGTCTGGTCATGCCACAAGCTTTCTAACTGCGCAGAAGGGATCCTGCACACCTCCTTACTATGCTGGCAGTAGGGCTCAACGTCATCAGGCGGTTTTTACATTGAAATGTCTGGGAAATGTGAGTCACACAGCTGAGGAGTTGTGGTCAGCTCTGGAGAAACAATTTCATGAATGGTTGTCTCCACTGGACCTGAAACCAGGGAAGGCTGTGTGCGACAATGCTGCAAACCTGGGTGCGGCCCTTCGCCGGGACAATGTCACACACGTGCCTTGTATGGCTCACGTGTTGAACCTGGTTGTCCAGCAATTTTTAGCCCACTATCCCAGACTAGATGGCCTTCTACAGAGGGCACGGTCGCTGTGTGCTCACTTCCGCCGTTCGCATCCCGCAGCTCAGCGACTTACATCTCTACAGAAGTCGTTGGGCCTGCCACTTCACCGGCTAAAATGCGATGTGCCTACCCGGTGGAATTCAACTCTGCACATGTTGCAGCGACTGTGGCAGCACCGACAAGCCCTGGTGCAATACGTTCTGACGTATAGCCTGGGCCAACGAGATTCAGAGGTGGGGCAAATCACGCTGGAGGAGTGGTCTCAGATCAGGGACCTATGCACCCTTCTGCACAGTTTTGAAATGGCGACGAAGATGTTTAGTGCTGACGATGCCATTATCAGCATGACTATTCCGGTGATTTACATGCTGGAGCACATGTTAAACAGAATTCGGAGTCAGGTGGTGGCACAAGAGGAGGTGGAGGAAGTAGAGGAGGAGGAGTTGTATGCGGAAGGGCTAACATCTGCAAGGTCCAGACGGTCGGCAGCACCAAGGTGGCAGGCATGTGAGGGTGGGGGAGATGGTTTTACCAGGGCGCATGGTAGCAGCCAAACTAGTGAGGAAGGTGCAGGAGCCCAGGAAGAAGTGGAGGACGAACTGATGGAAGACTCATCAGATGAGGGAGACCTTGATCACATTTCTGTTGTGCGAGGTTGGGGGGAGAGGACAGAGGAAGGAAGCATGATTGTTACCTCACCACCAACACAACAGGGACTTGGTGCTCCTGGATGCGCAACACACATGAGTGCCTTCTTGCTGCACTACCTGCAACATGACCCTCGAATTGTGAGAATTAGAAATAATCCTGACTACTGGGTTGCCACACTGTTAGATCCCCGGTACAAAAGTAAATTTGCAGAAATTATTCCTGCCATAGAAAGGGATGCACGCATGCAGGAGTATCAGCAGAGACTGTTGCAGAATCTTACATGTGCTTTTCCACAAAATACCAGTGGTGCACGTAGTGAATCTCACAGTTCCAACTTGCCAACCGTGGGACCGTCAAGTGTTCAGCACTCAAACCGTAACAGAACCACAGTATCTGCTGGTAACATCAATTTTGCGGAATCATTTCACCACTTTTTTAGCCCATCCTTTGCAAGGCCACAGGAGACAAGAAGTCTGACACATAGTCAACGCCTAGAGACTATGGTACAGGAGTATCTCCAAGTAAACATTGAAGCCACGACTGTGTCACTGGACCCTTGCTCTTTTTGGGCTTCCAATCTGGATAAATGGCCGGAGCTAGCCACTTACGCCTTGGAGATCTTGTCATGCCCCGCAGCCAGCGTTCTGTCTGAACGTGTGTTCAGCGCTGCTGGTGGTGTGCTGACAGATAAGCGCACGCGGCTCTCCACTGATAATGTAGACAGACTCACGTTCATAAAGATGAACAAATCATGGATCCGAAACGACTTTTCTACCCCTGTGTCATCCTGGGGAGAGTAAAAGCTTGATGATTGGTTAAAATCACCCTACCAACCGTTTTAAGCTTTCAAATTACTAATCATGTTTATCTGTATCTTGACTGGAAAATAATTTGGGCTTTGTAGCAGTGTGCAGCACTGATCCTATTAGGCCATCTATACTAAAGCTTCACCAGATTTAAAATTAAAAATAATTTTTAGCTGCATCTAGCCCGGAAAATAATTTTGGGGCTCCGAGATGCGCAAGGCACATAAGTGCCTTCTTGCTGCACTACCTGCAGCATGACCCTCATATTGTCAGAATTCGAAGTAATCATGACTACTGGGTTGCCACACTCTTAGATCCCCCAAACTTTTCGATCAACCTTTTCATTTTAATAAAGACCAAAAAAATGGTCATTTTTGAAATTATAAGCATTAGCAGGTTGTTAGAAACTGAAATCAAACAGTTTTCAACTCAAAACTTTATTCTAGGTGATGTTACATTTTCACATAGGACCCCTTGTTCGAAAGGAGCTTCTGAACTCTCTCGTCCATTGAATTTGTCAGGTTTTGGATGGTTTCTGCTTCAATTGTTTTGCATGAGGACAGAATACCCTCCCAGAGCTGTTGCTTAGATGTGAACTGCCTCCCGCCATCATAGACACTCCTTTTAATGATGCTCCAAAGGTTCTGAATGGGGTAGAGGTCAGGGGAGCATGGGGGTCACACCATAAGTTTGTCCCCTTTTATGCCCATATCAGCCAGAGATGCAGATGTTTTATGTGCAGCATGAGATGGTGCATTATCATGCAGAAAAATGATCTTGCTGTGAAATACACGGTTCTTCTTCTTGAACCATGGCAGGAAGTGCTGTTTGAGAAAATCCACATACATTATGGAGTTCATCTTTAGCGCCTTCAGGGATCCTAAAGGGGCCGACAATCTCTCTCCCCATGATTCCAGCCCAAAACATTACTCCACCTCCTCCTTGTTGGCGCTGTAGCCGTGTTTGCGTGGGGTGTCCATCAACCAGCCATCCTCCACTCCATCCATCTGGACCATCGAGCGCTGCACGGCACTCATCCGTGAACAAAACAGTTTTGAAATCAGTCTTCATGTAATGTTTGGCCCACTGGAGCCGTTTCTGCTTGTGTGAAGTGGATAGAGGAGGTCGACAGGATGGCGCATGCACAGCTGCAAACCTCTGAAGGACCCTGCATCTTGTTGTTCGGGGGACGTTGGAGGCACAAGCAGCTTCAAAATCTTGTCTGCTGCTATGACAAGGCTTTTTTGCCGCTGCTCTTTCAACCTGACGTAATTGCCTGTAGGAAAGAGTCCTCAATTTGCCCTTATCAGCACGCACACGTGTGTACTGTGAATCAGCTACATACTTCTTGATTGCCAAGACACTTCATCCTGATCATCGCACAATGTTGATTGTAGTCATGCCTTGACCTAAACACTCCACAATTTGTTGTTTCTCAGCAGCCGACACATCCTTTTTCTTTCCCATTTTGGCAGAAAATGTAGGCTGCTTAATAATGTGAGAGAGCCTTCTTAAGTAGTCTTGACTTTCATTGGACACACCTGCCAAACTAATTAGCACAGGTGTCTGCAATTGCTTACAGTGATATAAAGAGCCCTGACACACATCACCATCAATGAGTTTAACTGACAAACAAACAAATTCTTCCCTTATCACTCCTAAACACTTTTTGTATAATAATTTGGAACGCAGTGTACATGTGCTTTTCCACAAAACACCAGTGGTTCACGTAGTGAATCTTACAGTTCTAACTTGCCAACCGTGGTCTGTATGGAGTTGTTCAATAAAGGGCCCAAAATTAAGATAACATAGATGGGAGAGGTCTCTATGAATAGGAATTCCTAAGTATTTGATACCCTGTGAGGGCCAGGCAAAGGGAAAGTTGGACTGGATGGAATCCTAAATGGATTTGGGGAGGGAGACATCGAAGGCCTCAGACTTCGCTGCATTGATTTTAAAATTTTACCATGTAACAAAGTGATCTATTTCAGCCATAACAGCATGGATGGATATATGTGATTGAGTGATATATACTAGGACATCATCAGCAAATAGAGAGCACTTGTACTCGGTGCCTCCCACCTCAATCCACCTAATATTGGGGTTATGGCGAATTGATGAGAGCAGGTGCTCCGTCACTAGGATGTATAAGAGAGGGGACAGAGGACATCACTGCCTTGTCCCATTGGTGATTGTGAAAGGTGATGAAAATGTTCTGACGCACCCCCTGGGCCTTGGGACACCCGGAGCCAGACCCTTTTTGGTGGATGCTGGTGGTTGTAGTCTTCGTGGCGGCGACCCAGTTCCGTGGCTCAGGGCGGTCAAACCAGTGGCGGAACTTTTTATGTGGTTTTCATGTTTAAATGTCCGACTACGCCACCCGTGCATTGCGGTCAGAGTGAACCGCCGCTACAGGGCAGACCACTGAGGCTGGTGTTTTGGGTGCAGCAGAGCGTAGCATAACTCCCCACGGGAGGAGTATAGCCTCAGGGCAGTGTATGCGGAGGATGGGGGTGAAGGTGCAGGGCAGCAGCAGTAACGACACGGAGTCAGTGATGCAGTTCAGGGCCTTTACTCACAGTTCTTATTATCCAGACCACGTCTGCAGGTAACGGCTGCCCACGTCGTACTGTGCTCACCAGGTGAGGGGCTCAGACAACTCCCAGATAACTTTGGAGCACTTCACAGGACCCCCTTTGTGTGTCCTTTGTCTGGCCTTTCTTACCAACACTTCTGTCCGGCTGCCTCGGGCCTCCTCTTGGTAAACTTGGCGCCAGTTTCCCTGACCCTATGTGGTGCCTTCCTAGCGGGTGTAGCGAGGGGCTGCGCCACATAAAATGTCAGAGCCTCCGGTTTCTAGCTGAGGGTCGTTTCCTGCCTCCACTAGTTCGGGGACCGGTCTCCCCCTTTGGCCTGACCCCTCCACGCAGGTGGATTCGGGCGTGCGGTGGCGACTCGCCCATCCTCACCCCTGGGATCCCTTCATTCCTCGTTCCTGGAGCCTTCTCCGCTCCTCTTCCTTCCTTCTCCCTCTTCCAGGCCTGGGCCTCTGTTACTAGGCCTGCCTCCGGAGCAGAGCTCATGCAGAGCCCCTGCTCCCTGCCACTTCTGCTCAGACTTCTCTGCATTGAACTAAGATGGTGCCCACCTTTTATACTCCCTTCTCAATGCACCCAGGAACCGCTTCTTCCCTGCTCCTGCACTACAGGGTTCCCCGTCCTCAGTGTTCCCTCCCCCCACTCCAGCCAGGGACAGGGACTGTCGTGCCCATCTCAGGGGCATATTGGTCGCCCTGCCCCACGGCAATGTGGTGTAATGCATGCAGGTGTCGGGTCCTGATCCACACTCCATCCTTACCTGAGAGTGAGATATCACACCTCTGGGTGAGGTGCAATACGTCTGTAGCAACCGAGCCCTCAGGGTGCTACAGTTCCATTTATCTTCAGCCTAGGTGACGTATTGCGATACAGGGCCGTGATTTTGGCTATAAATGGGTCCCCTAGACCCCTACCCCAAGCTTTTTAAGAGAATCATATATGGCGTGCCAGGAGACTCTATGGAATGCTTTCTCAGCATCCAACGAGAGTATCTAATTACAAATTTTTAACTGCATCTAGCCCAGGAAATACTTTGTGCCTAGTAGCAGTGTCTGCTAGTGAGCGGATTATCCCGGCTGTTAAGCAAGCTGCACCACCTGTAGTTTAGACACTTAATTTTTTCAAAGGAAATGCTTCGGGACCATGGGATACTTAGTGAAGAGCATCAGGAGGCACCCCAAGGCATAGGGGCTGGGACTGGCAGTAGGATGCCTTGCGGTGGACAGCCGAGCTCGATCCTTATAAAAGCTTTTTAACTGCAGCAGCTTTAGTGGACGCTACTGGAGCTGGAATTACCGCGGCTGCTGGCATGAGACTTGCCCTCCAATAGATCCTTGTAAATGGATTTAAAGTGTATTCATTCAAATTAGAGAGACAATTTAAATTAAAAAGCTTAGAGCTGCCTCCACCACAGGGGGGCTCGCTCGACCCACCAGCGGACAGGCACCAGTATTGGGAGAGGGGGGCTGGCCGTCAGGGTTCACCGCGGCTCTGGCACAACCCGGCGACACGGAGGTGGCACGGGCAGGAGCGGACTGGCCGTGTCGGCTTCTCACTTTTTGGATTTTAGAAGGGCATGACATGCCTATATCTGTGTCTCCCCCTCCTTTTACTCCTCCACCTCTTTTATTTTCGCATGACTATATGTACTTGTCACTTTTCCATGTGTTAGTTATGTCTTCTGAGCAGTTTGTCAGCTTTTGGACACCTTTGAAGGTGTTTTCTATGTGTTTCTATGTGTTTTTGTTTGCCTGCCATTGGTTTTAACGGTGTTCGAAGGTGTTCGACGAACAGTTCGACGAACACACGGGTGTTCGACGAACCGAACCGAACTCGAACACTACGGGGGTGGCTCAACACTAGTGCTGACTCCACTCCCCTGCACCAAAAACAAGGAGTTTACCGGGTGGTACAGGAGTACGAGAGAGTCTTTAGTAAGCACCCGCTAGACTTCGGCAGAGTAAAAGGGATAGAACACCACATCCCCACAGGGAGCCACCCACCAATAAAAGAGAGACACAGGCCTGTACCCCCTGCACATTATCAGAACGCCAAGGGTATGCTGCGGGAAATGAAAGAAGCTGGGGTCATTAGAGATAGCTGTAGCCCCTGGGCAGCCCCCCTGGTTCTGGTAAAAAAGAAAGACGGCACCATGAGAATGTGCGTGGACTATAGACAAATCAACCGTATCACCCACAAAGATGCATATCCGCTGCCTAGAATAGAGGAGTCTTTAGCCACACTAAAATCAGCTAACTTCTTTCCTACTTTGGACCTTACTAGCGGGTACTGGCAGGTTCCTGTGGCAGAGGCTGACAAGGAGAAGACCGCCTTCACCACCCCGTTGGGACTGAGTGAGTTCAACTGTATGCCTTTTGGGCTCTGCAACGCACCAGGGACCTTCCAGCGGCTGATGGAATGCTGTCTAGGGCACCGAAACTTCGAGACGGTCCTCCTTTACCTGGACGACGTGATCGTCTGTTCGAAAACCTACGAGGACCATCTAAAGCACCTGGCCGAGGTGTTCGAAGCCCTGGCAGGCTACGGCCTGAAGGTGAAACCATCGAAGTGTCACCTGCTGAAACCAAAGGTCCAGTGCCTAGGGCACGTGGTAAGCGCGGAAGGAGTGGCCCCCGACCCTGACAAGGTCACGGCAATCAAGAGCTGGCCAAGCCCCTCGAACATCAAAGAGGTGAGACAGTTTCTCGGGTTGGTAGGCTACTACCGAAGGTTCATCCCCGGGTTGACTAAGATGGCAGCTCCTATGCAGGACCTCCTGATCGGACAGTCTAAGTCCAGGAGCCAAAAGCCGCCCTTCAAGTGAGATAAACCGGAAGAGGAGTCCTTCCGCCAGCTAAAGATGGCCCTCACAGGGGATGAGATCCTGGCCTACCCTGATTATGGCCAGCCTTTCATTCTCCACACAGACGCCAGTAATGTGGGACTGGGAGCCATACTGTCCCAAAACCAACAGGGCAGAGAAAGGGTGATCGCGTACGCCAGCCGGAAGCTGAGGCCCACCGAGAGGAACCCGGAGAATTACAGCTCCTTCAAGCTAGAATTCTTGGCGATGGTGTGGGCCGTGACGGAACGCTTCAAGCATTACCTGGCCTTCGCAAAGTTCACCGTGTACACGGACAACAACCCGTTGACACACCTGGACAATGCAAGACTGGGTGCCCTAGAACAGCGGTAGATGGCCCGTCTCTCCAACTATGACTTCGTGATCAAGTACCGGGCCGGCAAAACCAATGCCAACGCTGACGCCCTATCGAGGATGCCTCACTTACCTGAAGGTGACGAAGACCCAGAAGAGCTGGAGGAGGTAGAACTCCCCGCGTTTCACCGGTATGGAGCCGCTCAATACTCTCACCACGTGAAGGAGGAGGATCTAACAACTGTGATGATCAATCCCCTACCTCACCACAGCTGGGCCGAGACCCAAGATAGTGACCCTGCAGTCCGCCTGGTTAAAGATCTGCTGACCCGGGAAGACGCCCGCTTAGATCCAGATGCCCCAGAGGAAGCCAAGCAGCTATGGAAGGAGAAGAGCAAGCTGTTCCTCTACGAAACCAAGCTGTGCAGAAGTATTGTCAACCACCGGACGCACGAGCTGACCTGGCAAGTCATGGTCCCAAGGCGGGATGCAGCTATGGTCCTGGGGGCTTACCATGACCGAGCGGGACACTTCGGTTGGAAGAAACTGGAGTTCCTGCTAAGAGGAAGGTTCTTTTGGGTCGGCATGAGAGGAGCTGTAGAAAAATGGTGCAGAGACTGTGGCCCTTGTCACCTGAGGAGGAAGGACCGTGCCAGCCAGAAGACACCCTTGAGGCCCATCGTCACCACGTAGCCTCTTGAGCTGGTAGCTCTGGACCATGTCAAATTGGCTCCCAGCCGGTCAGGATACATCTATGCCCTGACAATCGTGGACCACTATTCCCGTTTTCTAGTGGTGGTCCCGGTAAAGGACTTGACAGCCCAAACAGCGGCCAGAGCCTTCCAGCAATACTTCTGCCATCCACACGGGTATCCGGAACAGGTCCTGACAGACTAGGGTCCAGCGTTCGAGGCTGAAATCTTCCAGGAGTTCTGCAACCTCTATGGCTGTATGAAGATTCGGACAACGCCTTACCATCCACAAACCAACGGGATGTGTGAGAAGATGAACAATATAGTTATCAATCTCCTCAAGACGTTGCCCCTGGAAGAACGCAGCCTGTGGCCAAAAAAACTGCCGGACCTGATAGACCTATACAACATATCCCGGTGAATGCTACAAACTGCACCCCGGCTTACCTGATGCGAGCTAGACCAGGTAAGCTGCCCGTAGACCTGGAGATGGGAGTCCTAATACCTGAGGACACCTCCCCGGATGCGGACTGGGATACGGAAAGGCAACTGCAGTACAAGAAGGTACAGGAGAGTGTGGAGAAGAGCCTGGCCCAGGTGAGAGAGAGGCAAGAAAAACTCTTCAATCAACACGCCCCTGCTGGTCCCCTAGAACCTGGTGAGCAAGTCCTAAAGCGAAAAAGAAGGCTACATAAGTTGGACGACCAGTGGGAAAGGGAACCCTACACCGTACTGCAGTCTGACCACGACAACCCAAAGGTGTGCGTAATCACCAAGGACGGAGGAGAAACCACTAGTGTCGTCTCCAGAGACCACCTCAAAAGATGCCCCGAGCAACTCCGTAGTGCAGAAGAGGATTAGAGTGACCTTGAACCCGCAGAGGACAAGGAAGAAATGATCAGCACCGTTCTCGGAGAGTTCCCTCAGTCCTGGACTCGCATAAATGATGCCATAGTGGTACCCGTCCTGCATTTCCTGCAACCGGCACAGCAACAACCAACACCAGAGCCGGAAGGTGAAGAGGAGCGAGCGGTTCCAGAGGCAGAAGAGCCTGTACCAGCAGCCCAGGAGAGTCAACCCTCTGCTGACAGTGAGCCTGCCATGCCTGCGGTAAGCCAAAGAACCCGCAGACAGCTGCCTGCCCTACCTGTACACCCAGCTGGTAGCTGTACCCCTAACGCTAGTGGGGAAAGCCAGGTTGTTCCACCACCAGACAGTGGGCTACGTAGGTCAACCAGGAGCACAAAGGGACAGATACCCGCTCGCTGGAAAATATAGAGTGTACTAAAATTGTAAATAACCCTGTTGCAAAATGTTGAAATGTTTGCCAAGTTACCTGCGTGATTATTAATAGCGTGTTTCAGTTTCTTGCAGCTACCGTAAGGACTCAAAGGTTATGGACTTTTTATAACCGGGACCTTGTATGGACTGCGTTCGGAGCCTAACCAAGGAATGAACTAAGACTGTAAAGGACTTGGGGTAGGACAGACCCCCACCTGGTTAAGGCTCCCGTTGTTCTGGTGATATGGACACCCGGTCACAGGCCACACTGTGACCTTAAGAACTCAATTTGTGCGTCGTCTGTCTATTAATGTTTTATTGTTATGCATATTGTCTTTGTTTACTGTTTAGTTCCAGAGTACTAAATTTCACTAGGGGGGAATGTGTCACCCTGGCCTGGATGCCACAAGTGTAATTAAAGCTGTGTCTGAGAGCAAGGGGGAGGTTCTCTAGTCAGGGGAACATTAGCATGCAATGCCTCCTGTCTCAGGCCAGTAGGGGGAGCTGGCTGCCCCTATAAAAGCTGGTACTGGGGGCAGGGTTAGGGAGAACTTGATGGCCTGTCTCAGCACTGACACTTGTCCCAGAGCAGAACAGGGACAGACAGTTGCACTGCACCTAAGAGGAAGTGTGGCAGGAGGAGAGCCACAAGCCAGAGACAAGAGGCGAAGAGAGCCTGTCTTGGCAGAAAGAGGACTTAATTTACCAGACTTTGGTGTCTGAGGCTGGGAGGATTCCACATCCCCCAGCAGATAACCATTCCGCAAGGGACTGTATATTCCTTGGCCTAAGAAGCCTGGAGGCCCTGCCACAACCGAAGGGACCAGTAAAGCCGTACAAGGCTGGGAGCATAAAGGAACCCACGTCGCAGGCCATACAGGCGAGAATACACGGAAAGCTCGGAAACGTGGGCTGTTACCCTATAACGAGGAGATAGCCAGAAGGAGCGCAGAAAGCAAGGTAGGCCTACACCCTCACCCTGACCAGGGCCAATTTCCCCGTTGCTCTCAGACATCCAGGTCCCCTCCTAGCTGGGACTGTTTATGGGTCAGTTTACCTGCTTTAGTAAAGACCCTGGACTGCAACCTGTTGTCTGTGTGCTCCTTTGCTCCTCCAGCACTATCAGCACTGGGACTCTCACTACCATCACTCCCACCATCCACTACACTGCCCTGGGGCCGCACTCTTCCCGTGGGGAGTCACACCATCCCAGCTGCACATATCATCAGCCCCAGCGGTCTGCCTTGCAGCGGCGGTTCCTAATGACCGCAAATCCACGGGTGGCGTAGTCGGACATAATCAACAACACGTAACGAACTACCACTGGCCTGACCACCCTGAGCCACGGAACCGGGTTGCCACTACTACTCCTATCGTTCCCCCTATTGCCCGGATACGAGTGCCCCACGGCCCAGGGGGCGAGTCAATAGCACTAACTTTGCAGCTGCTATGGGGCTCTTGAGCGGATGAGAAAGGTTAGCACTCAGAATCAAATCCTCTGATGGGCACAATGTTTTTCAATCTGAAACAGCTTCTCAGTGAGAGTTGTATTTCACCACAGCCATATTCTTTAGCTCGGTGAAAGGGCTGGCATAGAGGGAAAACTTATTTACCCCGGCTGTCATTTCTCCTTCACCAAGTTCCACCCATTGTCACACACGACCATATCTGGCTGTATGTTCAGTGGTGAGAGCCACAGATCAGGCTGCTGTGTTAAAGCTTTCAATAAATCTGCAGCGCTGGGCGGTTTGTCAATTAAGCATTAAGCATGTTATCTTCAGCACAGCCTGTTACTGCTTGGCCAAGGCAGTGCTGCAGTGCTTCCAGCTTGTGACTGATGTGGTCATTTCGGAGATAAAGGCTGAAGAGGAGGAGGAGGCTGAGGAGGATGAAGTGCAGGAGCTGTAGACCGTGGGGGCAACCCCGATTGACCTAGGGCCCGCAATCCTTGGCGTCGGGAGGACGTGTTCCATCCCAAGGTCCGACTTGGTCCCGGCTTACGCTATGTTAACCCAGTATGCCGTCAGCGACATGTACCGTCCCTGCCCACAAGCACTTGTCCATGTGTCCGTGTTTAGGCGGACTTTCCCGGTAACTGCATTGTTGAGAGCATGGCTAATGTTTTGGGACACGTGCTTGTATAATGCGGGGATGGCACACCGAGAGAAATAGTGGCGGCTGGGGACCGAGTACCGAGGGATGGCCACCGCCATCAGGTTGCGCAATGCTTCCATCTCCACGAGCCTAAAAGGCAACATTTCGAGCGCAAGCAGTTGTGAAATGTGAGAATTTAGTAGTGTGGCCTGTGTGGCGTTGGCTGCATATTTGCGCTTGCGTTCCAAGGACTGGGGTATGGACAACTGAATGCTGCGCTGTGACAGGGACATGGACGTGCTTCCTGATGCTGCTACTTGAGAGTGTGCAATGACAGGTGCAGGGCAGGAGGCGTCTTCGCATGCACCATGGACAGGGGATTGGCTTGCATGCACAACAGCGGAAGAAACAATGGTGCCACCTGCAGACACTGTATCTGGACACAGGGGTTCGGCCCACAAAGTCGGGTGCTTTGCTGCCATGTGCCTGATCATGCTGGTGGTGGTCAGGCTGGTAGTTTTGCCACCCCTGATGATGCTAGCCTGGAAGGTGGTGCAAATGGCATTTTTGGGGTTATTGGCTGAGTCTTTAAAAAACAACCAGACTTGGGAAGACCTAACAGTTGTACTGGCAACTTCCTTGTGTTGGTGTTTCGGGGAACGGTTGCCTGCCTTCTGTCTGCGGCCACCACACTGCTTCTTCCTGCCTGATGGGGTGCTCTGCCTCCCTCGCCCTGTGTGCTGCTGTCCTCGCTCACATGTCCTACTGCCAGGTTGGGTCAGTTACTATATCATCCACCACCTCGTCTTCCACTTCCGCACCCTGGTCCTCCTTCTGACTTCTAGCAATTGTGTCTCATCATCGTCCACCTCTTGTGACTATTTCCCACCATTGCCTTCGTGTGACTGTGGCTGCTCAAATATTTGGGCATCGCTACACGGGATCTCCTCTTGCCCTGCCTAGTGGACCGGTCGAGAGGCCCGAATCTATAAATGAAAAAGTAAACAGCTCTTCAGAGTGTTTAAGTGTGGGATCAGTTGTCTCTGGGTACTCGGCATGGTGGGAGGAAGGAGGATCAGGGTGAGGATATTTGTGGTCCAGACTCATGGCTACTGAGACTTGACCGTGTGCAAGACAGGGAGGTGGTGGTGGTGGCTAAGTGACTGGAAGCATTATCCGCTTTCCAACCAACAACCTTTTGACACTGCTCTGCGTTCAATAGTGGTGTGCTGCGGTCCCCTAGAAATTGGGACAGGAAGGTCATGCGACAAGATGTTGGTGTTTGTTGTGGCACAATTTCGGCTTGCCCACGGCCTTGTCCTCGGACTCTGCATGCACCATTACCATCATAGATGTGATTCATGTAATAGAGAAAACAGAGTTTTAAATACCTGGCCTGTAGGTAAGTAGTTTGAACAGCAAACTGTGGTGAATTGCTTCACTGACACACTAAAGGAAATTTTTAATGGAGGCCAGAAATGGCAGTATTTTCTGACAACGTATATGTGATCCGTTTGATGGAAAAACACAGTTTTAAATACCTGGGCTGTAGGTAAGTAGTTTGAACAGCAAACTGTGGTGAATTGCTTCAATGACACACTAAAGGAAATTTTTAATGGAGGCCAGAAATGGCAGTATTTTCTGACAACGTATATGTGATCCGTGTGACGGAGAAAACAGAGTTTTAAATAGCTAGATTTCTAGCACTCTAATATGGAAAGGACCTGGCTGTATTCTGCAGTGCCAACAAGCAAATGGCGCAGAAAAAATGGTGTTCTCTGGATTGCTTTTTAAGCAAATAATGAGGATTAAGATCCAAAGAAAAGTATTCCTGGCCCCTGATACCTGGGCCTTTGTATAGAAATATCTAACAGCAGCAGAAGGCAGAATTGAAATGGAGCCTCTTTTGCAATATGCACTGCAGTCTGCTATATACACTGCCTGCCTATACACCCTGCCTGCCTGATATCTCTGCAGATAGATTAGTCCTCAGAAGGACTGTTTGTTAAGATGGATATGTGTAATGTATGGTTTTTCTCCCTACACTACCTAATACACAAGCAAATCTGTCCCTGACGCAGCAGCACCTCTCCCAAAACAAGCAAATGGCGCAGAAAAACGGTGTTCTCTGGATTGCTTTTTAAGCAAATAATGAGGATTAAGATCCAAATAAAAGTATTCCTGGCCCCTGAGACCTGGGCCTTTGTATAGAAATATCTAACAGCAGCAGAAGGCAAAATTGGAATGGAGCCTCTTGTGCTATATGCATTGCAGTCTGCTATATACACCACCTGCCTATACACCCTGCCTGCCTGATATCTCTGCAGATGGATTAGTCCTCAGAAGGACTGTTTGTTAAGATGGATATGTGTAATGTAAGGTTTTTCTCCCTACACTACCTAATACACAATCAAATCTCTCCCTGACACAGCAGCAGCTCTCCCTACACTGTCTGATCTGGAGTGACTGTGACGAGCATAGCGGCACCAGGCCTGATATAGACCTGATGACGCTGTGCGGCCAGCCAATCGTTGTAATGCCCACAACCAACATGGCTATGGCATTATAGTTCATGGCAGGCAATCTGTGCATGTTCATTGGCTCTCTAAAGAGCACCAAACATGCAGGGAGGGGACCCGAGTTCCCGCCTGAGCAACCAGGAAATACTCGGCGAGCACCGAGCATCTCGAGCAGTGAGATGCTCGGGAGAGCACTGAGCAGTAGCGAGCATGCTCGGTCATCACTATTTACATCCTGCCCCCATATGTCTCCCCATCCTGCCCCCATTTGTCTCATCTTGCCCCCCTATGTCTCCATCCTGCCCCCATTTGTCTCCATTCTGCCCCATATATGTCCTCTAATCCTGGCCCCGTATGTCCCCATCTGATCCCCCATATGTCTTCATCTTCCCCCATATGGTCTACCATCCTGGTGCCATATGTACTCCCATCGTTGCACCATATATGTCATCCTTCATTGCCCCATATGTCTCCATGCTGCCCTCATATGCCCTCCTATGCTGAACCTACTATATATGTGCTCCCATCCTGGCCTCCTATATGCCCTCCAATCTTGGCCCCATATGTCTCCATCCTGTCCCCCATATGTCTCCATCATGCCCCCCATATGTATCCATCCTGCCCCTCCATATGTTCTCCTATCCTGGCCCCATATGTCTCTATCCTGCCCAGATATATCCTCTTATCATTGCACCATGTATCTCTTCTTGCCCCCACATGTTATCCTATCCTTGCCCCATATATCTTACCATCCTGGCCCTATATATTCCCTCCCATCCTGGCCCCATGTGTCTCCATCTTGCCCCCCCAAATGTCTCCATCCTGTCCCCATATGTCTCCTTTCTGCCCCATATGTTCCTTCATCCTGCCCCTTATGTCCTCCCACCCTGGCCCCATGTGTTGCCATCCTGCCTTCCATATGTCCTCCCATCATATATCTCTATCTTGGCCCCCATATGGCTACATCTTGCTCCCATATGTATCCACGCTGCCTCCATATGTTTACATCCTGCCCCCATATGTCTCAGCATCCTGCCCCCATATGTCTCATGTTGCCCGCATATGTCTCCATCCTGCCCCTATATGTCTCCATCCCACCCCATATATGTCCTCTCATCCTGGCCCCGTATGTCCCCATCTGATCCCCCATATGTCTTCATCTTGCCCGCATATGGTCTACCATCCTGGTGCCATATGTAGTCCCATCGTAGCACCATATATGTCATCATTCATTGCCCCATATGTCTCCATGCTTCCCTCATATGCCCTCCTATGCTGGACCTATATGTCCTTGACGCACCCCCTGGTCCGTGGGGATAACCGGAGCCGGGCCTTGGAGATGCTGGGGGTTGTAGTCACCGTGGTGCTGACCCGGTCCATGACCCATGGCGGTCAAACCAGGGTAGTTTATGTATAGTCCGACTACGCCACCTGTGGAATGCGGTTATTGGGAACTGCCGCTGCGGAGCAGTCCACTGAAGCTGATGGTATGTGCAGCAAGGTGATGTAACTCCCCACAGGAAGAATGGAGCTTCAGGGCAGCGTGGATGGATGATGGTGGTGATAGTGCCTATATCAGTAATAATAACACGGAGTATTTGCAGTGCAGTCCTAGGGTCTTTACTGGTGGTAATTATATAGGCCCCAACGGGAGTACTTGCTAGGGATGAGGGCCTGGTCAGTCTGGGAGCAATCCTAGAATTCCCCTGGCCAGGTGGAGTTGTAGGCCTACCGTTCTGCCGGTACTCTTTTGGCTATCCCGCTTATAGTCGTATTGTAGCCCACGTCCCTGAGTGTGACGCGCTGTGCTCACCCGTATGGCTGGAGACTCGGATCCCGTGTATTCCTCGCTCCTCTGTGGCGGTACTGGTCCTTTCATGTGGCTGAGCCACCGGGCTTCTGTTGGGCCTGGAGACCTGCAATCCCCTGCCCTGTGGTATCTGCTGCTGGCCCTGAAAGGTCCCACAGCCTCGGACTCCGGTGTCCAGTCCTCTGTGTACGCTGTCCAGGACGAGCTATGCCCAGCTCCAGTCCCTGGCTTCTTACTCCTGTGTCCTCAACTCGACTACTGGCCCTGTCTCCGTCTAGACTGACTAACCCCGCCTCCAGATCCAGTTATATAGAGCAGAATCCTCCTCTTTTCTGGTCTGGAGCAGAAGATGTTGCATGTAGTGTGTTCCCTGACCAGGAAACTCCTGTTTTGCTCCCAGACATGGTATTACTACCACTGTGGCAACCAGACCCCCTGGGGTGTCACATTCTCCCATCCTGGCCTTCTATATGCCCTCCCATCTTGGCCCCCCATGTCTCCATTCTGTCCCCCATATGTCTCCATCATGCCCTCCATATGTCTCCATCCTGCCCCCCATATGTCCTCCTATCCTGCTCCCATATGTCCTCCCATACTGGCCCCATGCATGTCTTTCCATCCTGGCCCCATATGTCTCCATCCTGCCCCCCATATGTTCTCTTATCCTGGCCCCATATATGTCCTCCCATCCTGGCCCCATGTCTCTATCCTGCCCCCATATGTCCTCCTATCATTGCTCCATGTTTCTCTTCCTGCCCCCATATGTTCTCCAATCCTGGCCCCATATGTCGCAAAAGATAAGAAAGACAGCGCACATAGGGCTTTATCTGTATAAAAGTAAATACCAGGTCCCACAATCAGTCTGACTCACCTACTGAGGTTGTGTGAGTCACAACCAACTGTGAAGCACCTGTCAGATGGCCACTGCAGGAGACCCCGCTGATCAGTAAACAAATGAGAAGAGATAAGAAGCTGGGCTGATCCTCCGCGCTGATCCAGAGACACACAAGGATAAATGATGAACCAAAACTTTCTTTATTCCATGGCCTAAGCCTTTCGTGGCTACACTGCCACTTCCTCAGGGCTACCAAGTCAATCATAATCCACATATATATAACATATAATTACACGTGTCACACATGAAATAATTTCCTGTGAAAACGCCCACATTGTACACAGCAAACTCTAAAAAGTAAAAGCACTCATAAAAGCTCACACATTGAACAATTAATCATAAAAAGCATGACATTTTTCACAATGAGATGAATCTCTAGTAAACCACAAGAAAATTTTATAGTATCTTTCAAAAATTAAAATTCTGGCATTCACCGGGATCGATCCCGCGAGGCAACATTACTCCAAAAATATGTAAGCCATATCATAGCATCAGACCACTCAGCCATATAGCTATCTGAAGTCATTAGATGTAGCCCCGTGTGAAACCACTATAGGGAGTACAAATAAAAAATAAATAAATTAAAAAAAAAAAAAATAATTAATAAAAATATATATATATATATATAAAAAAAAAATTATATGTCATATGTCCTCATATCCTGGCACTATATATGCCCTCCCATCCTGGCCCCATATGCCTGCAGCTTGCCCTCCCAAATGTCTCCATCCTTCCCTATATGTCTCCATCCTGCCCCCATATGTCATTCCATCCTGCGCCTCCTTGTGTCTCCATCCTGCCCCATATCTCTCCATCCTACCTCTATATGTTTCCATCCTGGCCCCATATGTTCCTTCTTCTTGGCCCTATATGTCCTCCCATCCTGGCCCAATATATATCCATCCTGCCACTCATATATCCTCCCATCATGGCCTGTGTCTCCATCCAGCCCCTATATGTCTCCATCCTGCCCCATATGTCTCCATTCTGCCTCCCATATGTCTCCACCCTGACCTTCCATGATTCCTCCCATTCTGCCCCATATGTCTCCATCCTGCCCCCATATGTTGTATTTTGCCCCATATGTTCCTCCATCCTGCCCCCCATGTCTCTACCCTGACCCCCCATGTGCCCTTCCATTCTACCACATATGTCTCCATCCTGACCCCTCCAATGTCTCGATTCTAGCCCCATATGTCTATCCTTCCACCATGTGTCTCCATCCTGCCTCCCAGTATGTCTCTATCATGCCCCCTATGTCTCTATCCTGCTCCCATATGTCTCCATCATGTCCCCATATGTCTCCATCCTGCCCCATATGTTCCTTCATCCTGGCCCCTTATGTCCCCCATCCCGACCCCATATATGTCCTCAAATCCTGGCCCATATGAATCCCTCTTGCCCCCCATATGTCCTCTCATCATGGCCCCATGTGTCTCCATCCAGCCTCCATATGCTCTCCTATCCTGGCCCCATATGTCCTCCCATCATGGCACCATGTTTCTTCTTCCAGTCCCCTTATTTTCTCCTATCCTGGTCTTATATGTCTTCCAACCCTGGCCCCATATATGTACCCCCATCCTGGCCCCATATGTCTCTGTCTTGCCTTCGCATATGTCTCTATCCTGCCCCCAGTATGTCTCTATCCAGCCACCCATATGTCTGCATCCAGCCTTAATGTATCCATCCTGCCCCCCATATGTCTCCATCCTACCTCCATATGTCTCCATCCTGCCCCCCTTATGTCCTCCCATCCTGCCCCATATGTCTTCATCCTGCCCCATATGTCTCCATAATGCCCCCATATGTCTCCATCCTTCCCCATATGTTCCTCCATCCTGCCCCCATATATCTCTATCCTGCCCCTACATGTCCTCCCATCATGGACCCATGTGTCTCTTCCTGCCCACATATCTGGGTCCCATATGTCCTCCCATCCTGGCCCCATATGTCTCCATCTTGCCCAACCCAAATGTCTCCTTCCTGCCCCATATGTTCCTCCATCCTGCCCTTTATGTTCTCAAATCTAGGCCCTATGTGTCTCCATCCTGCCTTCAATTTGTCCTCCCATCATGGCATCATATATCTCTATCTTGGTCCCCATATGGCTATATCTTGCTCCCATATGTATATATGCTGCCCCTATATGTCTGCATCCTGCACCTATATGTCTCCACCCTGCCCCATGTCTCCATCCTGCCCCATATGTCTCCATCCTTAACCCCATGTTTCTCCCCATCCTGCCCCCATATGTCTGCACCCTGCCCCCCATATGTCTCCATCCTGCCCCATATATGTCTTCTCATCCTGACCCCGTTTGTCCCCATCCTGATCCCCCATATATCTCCATCTTGCCCCCATATGTTCTACCATCCTGGCCCCATATGTACTACCATCGTAACACCATATATGTCACCTCTCATTGCCCCATGTGTCTCCATCCTGCCCCCATATGCCCTCCTATCCATGACCCCCCATCCTGGCCCCATATGTCTCCATCTTGCTTTCCCATATGTCTCCATCCTGCCCCCCATTTGTCTCCATCCTGCCCCCCATATGTCTCAATCTTGCCCCCATATGTTCTCATATCCTGGCTCCATATATGTCCTCCCATTCTGGCCAAATATGTCTCTATCCTGCCCCCCTATATCTTCCCATCATGGCCCCATATGTCCTCACATCCTTGCCCCTTATGTCTCCATCTTTCTCCCCCATATGACTCCATCCTGCCCCCCTGTATGTCTCCATTGTGCCGCCCATATATCTGCATCCTGCCTTGATATGTCTCCATCCTGCCCCCATATGTCTCCTTCCTGCCCCACATATGTCTCAACCCTGACCCCCATGTATCCTCCCATTTTGCCCCATATGTCTCCATCCTGATTCATATGTCTCCGTCCTGCCCCCCTTTTATGTCTCCATCCTGCCGCAATATATCTCCAACCTGCCTCCCAGTATGTCTCCATCCTGTTTCCCATATGCCTCAATCCTGGCCCCTTATGTCCTCCCATCCCGATCTCATATATTTCCTCTCATTGTGGCCCCATATGTCTCCATACTGCCCCCATTTGTCCTCCCATCATGACCTCATGTGTCTCCTTTCTGCCACCATATGTTCTCTTATCCTGGCCTCATATGTCCTCCCATCCTGGCACCATATATGTTCCTCCATCCTAGCCCCATATGTCTCTTGCCTTCCAATATGTCTCCATCCATCCATCCAGCCCCCCACATGTCTCCATTCTGCCCATCCATATGTCTCCATCCTGCCCCATATGTCTCCATCCTGTCCCCCATATGTCCTCCCATCCTGCCCCCCCACTTATCTCCATCCTGCCCCCATATGTCTCCATCCTGTCCCCATATGTTTCCTTCCTGCCCCATATGTTCCTCCATCCTGCCTCTTATATCCTCCCATCCTGGCCCCATGTGTCTCCATTCTGCCCCCCATATGTCCTCCCCTCATGGCATCATATGTCTGTCTCCATCTTGGCCCCCATATGGCTCCATCTTGCTCCAATATGTATTTATGCTGCGCCAATATGTCTGCATCGTGCACTCATATGTCTCTATCCATATGTTTACATCCTGCACCCATATGTCTCCGTCCTGACCCCCATGTTTCTCCCCATCTTGCCCCCATATGTCTCCATATGTCTCCATCCTGCCCCCATATGTCTCCAACCTGCCCCATATATGTCCTCTCATCCTGGCCCCCTATGTCCCTATTCTGATCCCCCATATGTCTCCATCTTGCCCCTAAATGTTCTACCATCCTGGCCCTATATGTACTCCCAATGTAGCACCATATATGTCATCCCTCTTTCCTCTGTGTGTCCCCATCCTGCCCCCATATTCCCTCCTATCCTGGCCCAAAATGTCTTCCCATCCTGGCCTCCTATATGTCCTCCCATCTTGGCCCCATATGTCTCCATCCTGCCCCTATATGTCTCCATCCTGCCCTCCATATGTCTCCATCCTGCCCTTCAGATATCTCCATCCTGCCCCTCCATATGTCTCCATCCTGCCCCCCATATGTCTTCCCATCATGGCCCCATGTGTCTCTTCCTGCCCCATATGTTCTCCTATCCTGGCCCTATATATTCCCTCCCATCCTGTCCCCATATGTCTCCTTCCTGCCCCATATGTTCCTCCATCCTGCCCTTTATGTTCTCAAATCTAGGCCCTATGTGTCTCCATCCTGCCTTCAATTTGTCCTCCCATCATGGCATCATATAGCTTCATCTTGGTCTCCATATGGCTCCATCTTGCTCCCATATGTATCCATGCTGCCCCAATATTTCTGCATCCTGCACCCATATTTCTCCATCCTGCCCCCCATATTTCTCCATCCTGCCCCATATATGTCCACTCATCCGGGCCTTGTTTGTCCCCATCCTGATTCCCTATATGTCTCCATCCTGCCCCCAATGTCTCCATCCTGCCCCCATATGTTTACATCCTGCCCCCATATGTCTCCATACTGACCCCCATGTTTCTCCCCATCCTGCACCCATATGTCTCCATCCTGCCCCCCCATATTTCTCCATCCTGCCCCCCATATTTCTCCATTCTGCCCCATATATGTCCTCTCATCCTGGCCTTGTTTGTCCCCATCCTGATTCCCCATATGTCTCCATCTTGCCACATATGTCTCCATCCTGCCTCCCCTTATGTCTCCATCCTGCCTCATATATGTCCTCTCATCCTGGCCCCAAATGCCCCCATCCTGTTCCCATATGTACCCCCATCATAGCACAATATATGTCCTCCCATCATTGCCACATGCATCTCCATGCTGCCCCCATATGTCCTACTATCCTGGCCCGATATGTCCTCCTATCCTGGCCTCATATGTTTTCATCCTGCCCCCCATATGTCCTCCCATCATGGCACCATGTGTCTCCTTCCTGCACCCATATGTTCTCCTATTCTGGCCCCATATGTCTCCATCTTGCACCACCATATGACTCCATCCTGCCCCCCATATGTCTCCATCCTGCCCCTCCATGTCTGCACCCTGACCCCCATGTGTCCTCCCATTCTGCACCATATGTCTCCATCCTGCCTCATATGTCTTCATCCTTCCCCCTTATATGTCTCCATCCTGACCCCATGTGCCTCCATCGTGCCTCCCAGTATGTCTCCATCCTGCCCCCCATATGTGTCCATCCTGCCCCATATGTCTCCATCCTGTCCCCATATGTCTCCATCCTGTCCACATATGTCCTCCCATCATGAGACTTTTCCATCATGGAGTACCAGTTCTGTCTATATTATTATCATGTTTTCATTAGTGATTTACTTGTTATGTTTTATATAGTTCTGCTTGCTTGTCAGTATGTGCACTAGATTCACTTGTAAACTGCCCAGCAATCCATTAATCTCATTAGTGATTTGTTTGCTCCTCAGTTCAGCTTCAGGAATCAATGCTTCCATTCAGGGACTTTATCTGTGGAGCCTTGTACCATTGTTCTCTAAGAGGGCCATCACCACAGGGGTCACCAGTGATGGGCATCTGAAAGCTGTTTCATTCTTACAGCAAAAAGCAAATGTCTAAAGCCCCCGTCTCACATAGCGAGATCACTAGCGAGATCGCTGCTGTGTCACGGTTTTGGTGACGCAACAGCGACCTCACCAGCAATGTCGCTATGTGTGACACTTTTCAACGATCAGGCCCCTGCTGTGAGGTCGCTGATCGCTGCAAAGTGTCCTGGACCATTTTTTGGTCGTTGTTCTCCCGCTGGTCAGCACACATTGCTGTGTGTGACCAGCGGGAGCAGCGATCAGGCTGGTAACTATGGTAAACATCGGGTTACTAGGGGCACACGCGCACCTAGTAACCCGCTGTTTATCATGGTTACGAGCCTGCTAAAGTGAGCGGTAACCTCCCGCTCACTGTAGCAGAGTGGTAACCATGATAAACAACGGGTTACTAGGAGCGCGTGTGCCCCTAGTAACCCGATGTTTACCATAGTTACCAGCCTGCTCCTGCTTCAGCAGGCTCGTAACCAGGAGCAGGACATCGTGGAGAGATTCTTTCCACGATGTCGCTGCTCCCCTGATCGTTGGTGAGCCTGCCTGTTTGACAGCTCACCAGCGACCACATAGCGACGCAGCAACGTCGACCCTGACAGGTCGTATCGTTGTCGGGATCGTTGCAGCGTCGCTAAGTGTGACGGGGCCTTAAGAGGGACAGGGCTGACCCAGGGAGGGAGAAAAGAAAAGCCACATGTTTTAGTCAAGGAGTTGTGTGGAAGGACATCGAAGGAAGAGGATCGAGATGTGAACCTAACAGGATGGATGAACCTGCTACAGTTGTGGGATCAGTCATTTGGATTTAAACTTTCTTAAAGGATAGAATCATAGAATCATAGAATCATAGAATGGTAGAGTTGGAAGGGACCTCCTGGGTCATCTGGTCCAACCCCCTGCTCAAAGCAGGATTCACTAAATCATCTCAGACAGATGTCTGTCCAGCCTCTGTTTGAAGACGTCCATTGAAGGGGAACTCACCACCTCTCGTGGCAGCCTGTTCCACTCATTAATCACCCTAACTGTCAAAAAGTTTTTTCTAATATCTAATCTGTGTCTCCTCCCATTTAGTTTCATCCCATTGCTTCTAGTCTTTCCTTGTGTAAATGAGAATAAAGATGATCCTTCTACAATGTGACAGCCCTTGACATATTTGTAGACAGCTATTAAGTCTCCTCTCAGTCTTCTTTTTTGCAAGCTAAACATTCCCAAATCCTGCAACCGTTCCTCATAGGACATGGTTTGCAGACCAGTCACCATTCTGTTCGCTCTTCTCTGAACTTGCTCCAGTTTGTCGATGTCTTTTTTAAAATGTGGTGCCCAAAACTGTACACAGTATTCCAGATGAGGTCTGACCAAAGAGGAGTAAAGACCGATAATAACTTCACGTGATCTAGACTGTATGCTTCTGTTAATACATCCCAGAATTGTATTTGCCTTTTTTGCTGCTGCATCACACTGTTGACTCATGTTCAGTCTATGATCTATTAGTATACCTAAGTCTTTTTCACATGTACTGTTGCTTAGCTCTATTCCTCCCATTCTGTATATGCTTTTTTCATTTTTATTGCCCAGATGTAGTACTTTGCATTTTTCCCTGTTAAAAAACATTCTGTTGGTTTCTGCCCACTGCTCCAGTTTATTTAGGTCTTTTTGAATCCTCTCTCTCTCTTCTCTAGTATTAGCTATCCCTCCTAGCTTTGTGTCATCAGCAAATTTAATCAGTTTACCCTCAATTCCTTCATCTAAATCATTGATGAAGATGTTGAACAATACAGGTCCCAGGACAGAGCCCTGTGGTACCCCACTTGAGACATTCATCCAGCTGGATGTGAAGCCATTTACAACCACCCTTTGAGTCCGATCACTAAGCCAGTTATGAATCCACCTAACAGTTGCCTGGTCCATTGCATACTTGGTCATTTTTTCAATAAGGATGGTGTGAGATACTTTGTCAAATGCTTTGCTGAAGTCAAGATATACTATATCTACAGCATTTCCCTGATCCACCCAGTCAGTGATTCTGTCATAGAAGGAAATTAAGTTAGTCTGACATGACTTGTTAGTTACAAACCCATGCTGACTCTGGTTAATCACTTCATTCTTATCCAGGTACTTACATACATGTTGTTTAATAATTTGTTCAAAGATCTTTCCTGGTATAGAAGTCAGACTCACCGGCCTATAGTTCCCTGGGTCCACCTTCTTCCCCTTTTTGAAGACAGGAACAACATTTGCTCTTCTCCAGTCTTCTGGGACTTCTCCTGTTCTCCAAGAATTTTCAAAGATTATGGAGAGTGGTTCTAAAATTTCTTCTACGATCTCCTTCAGTACTCTGGGGTGTAATTCATCTGGACCTGGAGACTTGAACTCATTTATGTTAGCTAAATATTCCTTCACAATCTTTCTGTTTACAGATAACTTGGATTCTTCTATTCCTTTAAAAGGACAGTGAAGATCAGTTGATGTTACATTTTCTTTCTGAGAGAAAACAGATGCAAAATAGGAATTAAAAAGTTCGGCCTTCTCAACATCCTCTCTTACCATTTCTCCATTTTCATCCTGTAAAAATCCTATAGCATCTTTGACTTTTCTTTTACTTTTGACATATCCCCAAAATCCTTTTTTATTGCTTTTGACATCTCTTGCAAGCCTTAATTCATTGCCAGCTTTAGCTAACCTGATACGTGCCCTACAGGATCTGCAGACTGCATTATAATCCTCTTTAGATATGCCTCCCTTTTTCCATTTAATAAACATTTCTTTCTTTCTTTTTAGCATGTGTTTAAGTTCTGTGTTCATCCATCCTGGTTTCCTTGTTGCTACTGGATACCTGTACTTGCATTATTTTACCTGTTGTCTGGAGGATCGGGGATGTCACTACAGGCAATTCTGGCAGAAAGGCAGTGGAACTACTGTCCCGGGAAGATGATTTTGTGGTCTGAAACAATGGTATTTTGGACATTCAACTGGAATTACTGCATTACCAAGGATGTGAGGAATAAAATATTGTGGCATCGTTAGCCTGTCTAGGTGATTATTAAAATCCACAATCTTAGATCCTCACAATACCCATCCTCAAAAAGCCCTCCCTTGACACATCCTCTGTGCCTAGCTATAGCCCCATCTCTCTTCTCTCTTATGCCTCCAAACTTCTGGAACAACACGTCCAATTTTAACTGTCCTCCCACCTCTCCTCCTGCTCCCTCTTTGACCACTTACAATCTGGCTTCCGACAATTTCACTGAAACTGCCCTGACTAAAGTCACCAATGACCTACTGAGAAGACACGGGGTCTTTCGTGGGTATAACACTACTCAGACAACATAGGGTGCAGGTAAAACAGTGTGGCAATACTTTATTGAACCACAAAGCAGACAATAAACACATAGAACAGTCCCAGCAAGTACCCAATGGTGCAACATTACAGAGTCCTTACCCTGAGTAGTTGCGATTTTGAGGTTTCCAGGGCAAGATACCCCCACAAGTGTCACCTCGCTTTTGGCGGGCCACCAAAGAGAGAAGGTTACGACAAGCTTAGGAAACTAGCCGAAAGCAGTGAAGTCTGGGGCCTGGTGACCTGATTGTCCCAGCTGGATTCTTCAAGATGTCTCTAAGGGTTCAGCAATGGTCAATGGAGACGATCTGTATTCCTCCAGCTGGGGCATAAGTCCCCTAAGCTGACATGCTGTAAAATGACACAGAATAGAGGTAGAGACCCCTTTTTTATAGATCTTATAGATCACAGTTGTCCTTGCAGCCATCATTCACAGGTCAAGGGTCAGGGATCAAGGTGGAAGGGGCTCATTACTCATTGTTTGAACATTTAATCAACTTGCATGATTTGGTATTTTACATAATCAGCATATTATCACAGTATTGCTCCATGTCTCTATCCTGCATGATTTGCAGACAATATGTTACAGTACATCTCAATTCAAGTCAAGTGTCAATATTCAGGATTATTCAAACAATAGTCTGTGTTAATCAATAGTGATGAGCAAGCACTAAAATATTCAGATACTCATTGCAGGGAAAGAGCAAACTGGAATGCTTGAGTTCTCGGTCTGTATAACGAGCCCAATGTAAGTCTATGGGAAACTCGAGCATTTTTCTGGTGGCTCCCCCTCCCGGCGGTCTGCAGAGGGCCTAAAAATTGCCCAAATCGATGGGCTCAAATGACATGGGAACAGCATGGGGAAGACCCCTGGAAACATTTCTGACTCCCAGGTCACTGCTGTCAACAATGTTGTCAGAGGTATTACGCCACTTTTACGGACTAATAATAAAACATACAAAAACAAAATCAAAATGGATTTTCCTGGGTAATATGTTAAGGAACATCCTTTCAAAGGTAATGACTTGTATATAGGGCAAAATAAATATTCAAAAATGCTCCTCCACACCTTGGGCTATGTTCACACGTAGCGATTTTGATGCGGTTTTGCACTTTTGCATTACTTTCAATAAAGACAAATGCATTCACCGGGAAATGTCATTTTAACATTTTACAACCTTATCTGGCCATGTGGTGTGTGACATGGGAACAGCATGGGGAAGACTCCTAGAAGCATCTCTGACTCCCGGTGCACTGCCTAAAACTGTGGTCATCTCATCAGATGTGATCCGATATTACTGCGGTAATAATACAGACATTTTTGGCAACGTGACAAATCTTAAACTCAATTTAAAGTGGGCAAGGTATGTGTCAAGGGATGGGGAAGTGGACGTTATGGTGATGGTGATAGTGCCTGCAGAGACCGTGGGCAAGATGAAACTATGCCTGCTGAGGGAGCACAACAAACACCCACGTCATGTCGAACTACCTTCCTGTCCCAATTTCTAGGGGGCCGCGGAACATCACTATTGGAGCCAGAGCAGTGTGAAAAGGTTGTTTGTTGGATAGCAGGTAAAGTTTCCAGTCAGTTTGCCACCACCACCCTGTGATCCACATGGTCCAGTCTCAGGAGATGTGAATCTAGATCACATTATTATTATTATTTTATCGTCATTATTCAATGGCACTTTACATGCGAAAAAGGGGTATACAATGCAAAAACAATTACAATAATCTTGAACGAAAATGTTACAGCGACTGGTACAGGAGAGGACCCAGTCCGCGAGGGCTCAGTCTACAAGCCATGGATGAGGATACAGAAGGTGAAGATAGAGCTGGTCTTGCAGCGGTATGGTGGAGCGAGGGTTACTGCAGGTTGTACGCATGTCGCAATAGGTGGGTCTTCAGCTTCCTTTTAAAGGTTTCAACAGTAGGCGAGAGTCAGAAATGATGGTGTAGGGAGTTCCAGAGAAGGGTGGATGCACGGGAGAAATCTTGTATGCAACTGTGAGAAGAGGAGATAAGAGGGGAGTAGAGAAGGAGATCTTGTGAGGATCGGAGGTTGCATGCAGGTAAGTACCGGGAGACTAGGTCACACATGTATAGAGGAGACAGGTTGTGGATAGCTTTGCATTCCAAGGTTAGGGTATTGAACTGGAGTCTCTGCGTAATGTGGAGCCAGTGAAGGGATTGACAGAGAGGAGAGGCCAGGGAATAGTGAGGGGACAGGCGGATTAGTCAGGATACAGAGTTTAGGATAGATTGGAGGAAAGCGAGAGTGTTAGAAGGGAGGCCACAGAGCAGGAGTTTGCAGTCATCGAGAAGGGAGATGATGAGCGAGTGCACTAGTGTTTTTGTAGATTCATGGTTGAGCAATGTGCGGATCCGGGAGATTTTTTTTACTTGGAGTCGGCATCTTCCTCACCCTGATCCTCCTTCCTCCCACCATTCCGAGTGCCCTGAGACAACTGATCCCACACTTGGACACTTCGAAGAGGTGTTTTGTTCATCTTTCCATTTATATATTCTGGCCTCTCGCTCGGTCCACTCGGATGTGGAAAAAGCTTGGATATATGGTTTGAAGGAGAGATTAGAGTCCAGGGTTACCCCAAGAGCTGTTAACTTTTCCATCGACAAATTTGGGCCTCTCGACCGGCCAGCCTTGAGCAGGGCGATTTGAGGAGTCATTGTCACCCAAAGGTGACGGTGAGAAATCGCAAATACTGTTGCAAGAGGTGGATAATGATGAGACTCAATGGACAGAAATTCAGGAAGAGTACTAGGGTGCGGAAGTGGAAAACAGAGCGGTGGTTGATGAAGTCACTAGCCAAACCTGGCAAGGGGACATGTAGAGCGAGGGCAGCAGCACACATCAGGCAGGAACAAGCAATGTGGTGGCCACAAACACAAGGCGGGCAACTGTTCCCCGGAACACCAGCAAGACAGAAGTCGCCAGTACAACTTTAATTCTTCCCGAGTCTGGTTCTTTTTGAAAGACTGTTTAGTTAACCCCAAAAAGGCCATTTGCAACATCTGCCAGGCAAGCATCAGCAAGAGCACCAAAACTACCAGCTTGACCACCACCAGCATGCTCAGGCATTTGACAACAAAGCACCTGACAAGCTGGGCCAAACACCAAGGTCAAGAAACAGTGTCTGCGGGTGACACCATTGTCTCTTTCGCTGCTGTGCATGCACACCAATCCCCTCTCCATGGCGCATGGAAAGATGCCTCCTGTCCTGCACCTGTCATTGCAGACTTGCAACCATCACTGTCCACGTCCTTGTCCCTTAGCAGTGTTCAGTTGTACCTACCACAGCTCTTGGAATGCAAGCGCAAGTATGAAGTCAGCCACCCACCCACAGGCCGCAATATTAAACTGCCTCATTTCTGGACTGCTTGCACTTGAAATGTTGCCTTTTAGGCTCATGGAGGTGGAAGCTTTCCAAAACCTCATAGCGGCGGCCGGGTGTCCATACTCGGTCCCCAGCTGCCACTATTTCTCCCTGTATCGTCTTCGCCTTTCACAAGCGTGGGTTCCAGAAAATTACCCATGCCCTTCCCAGTGAACTTAAGTGGGAAGTAGCGCCTAACCACAAACACATGGACAAGTGAATGAGGCCAGGGACGGTTCATCTCACTGACGTATGTCACTGGGTTAATACTGTGCTCGGTCTCCTAGACAAAGATCCAATTATTCATGATGGTTGGATCATCCATCTCCTTAGCTTTGTGTTACTTGTAATGCAAGAGCAAGTAAAAAAAAGTCAACCACCCACCCCCAGGCCGCAATACTAAACTGCCACATTTCTGGAATGCTTGCAGTTGAAATGTTGCCTTTTAGGCTCGTGGAGGTGGAAGCTTTCCACAACCTCATGGCGGCGGCGGCCGGGTGTCCATACTCAGTCCCCAGCTGCCACTATTTCTCCCGGTATCGTCTCCGCCTTCCACAAGCGCGAGTCACAGAACATAACCCGTGTCCTCCCCAATGCACTTAAGTGGGAAGGACCGCTTAACCGCAAACACGTGGACAAGTGAATGTGGCCAGGGACGGTTCATCTCACTGACGCATTCCACTCAGTTAATATTGTGGAAGCCGGGACCCATTGGGACCCTGGAATGGAACAGGTCTTCCCGACGCAGAGGATTGCAGGCCCTGGGTCAATCAGGGTTACCCCTATATTCTTCAGCTCCTGCACCACCTCCTCCTCCCCCTCTTCAGCCTCCATCTCCATCACTTGATTCTCAACTTAGTGGTTCTGCAGTTTCTCAAAATCTACACGGATCTGCCAGAGCTGCTTGCGAAAGTACGCCGCTTGTGTGCCCATTTCAGAAAGTCAGCTACAGCTTCCACCACCCTGGCAGGGTTTTAGCAGCATTTGCAGTTTCCAGTTCACCGACTGGTGTGCAATGTGAATACATGTTGCAAATCAACGTTGCAGATGTTTGGAATGATTTTGAGCAGCAGAGAGCAATTGTTGAGTACCAGCTTCAACACGTCCGTCGGCATTCAGGTGAGCCTCGGGCCATAAGAGCTGATGAGTGGACATGGATGTCTGACTTCTGTGCCCTCCTTCAAAACTTTGAGGACTCCTCCAAATGATGAGTGGCGATGACGCCATAATTAGCGTCACCATCCCTCTTCTCTATCTACTGAAATGCTCGCTGTTCACAATTAAAGAGGAAGCATTGCAGGCAGAGCAAGGAACTGTACATGGTGATGCTACCAAGCCCAGCCTCATCTCAGCGCAGATTAGGTGAAAATGAGGAGGAGGAGGAAGAGAACATAGACAGTAATACTCTTGGTGAGAAAAGGGAAGTCTTAGCTGTTGGCAGTCTTGCACACAAGGCCGAATTTATGTTCCCCTGCCTTTACCTTGACCATCGCGTTGTACGCATTTTGGGCATTACAGAAAACTGGCACGGCACAAGAGAATTCTTGGAGACGGAGAAGTGAGGTTCTGATAAAGGAGGATGTCTGTCTTAGATCAGTTGCAGAAGGGAGGGCGCAGGAGGGGTGATACACAGAAATGAGGGAAGAGATATAGGCCAGTGCAGAACTGTGGACAGCCTGGTGAGTGAGAGAGATGAGTTTGTATCATATTCTGTAGTGATTGTTTAACCTAACCCGTGCAATGACTGGCAAAGGGTAGAGGCGTCGGTGAAGTGGCTTGATAGAAATACAACCCTGGCTGCTGCATTCAGAAGGGATTGGAGAGGAGACAGTTTGTTTAGAGGGAGACCGATTAGAAGAGAGTTGCACTAGTGAATAAGAGTGACAGTAAGAGTTTTTGCAGTATCAAAGGTGAGAAAAGGTTGACTTCTAGAGAAGTTTTTAAGGTACAGGTGATATGAGCGAGTGAGTGATTTTCCAAGTTGAATAAAGGAAAGTTGTGTGTCAAATATGACTCCCAAGATAGCGGGCGTGCCGAAAGGGAGTTATGGTGGCAGCACCTAAAGGAAATTGCAAAGTCAGGTATAGGTAGGTTAGTAAAGGGAGGAAACTAAAGGAGTTAATTTTGGGAGATATTAAGATCAGTCTCTTGTTGAAGAATTCAAACAAAAAAAAATTCCCATCTGACAACGCTGGCGGCAGAGAACACAGTCAGACAGTTCATTGGACAACTAAGGAGTACAAGCGAGGAAGACACAAACCAGATGCGTCAGAGGCAGGAAAACGCCTGGGACAGTTTTCTCAGACCCTCCCAGTGCCCAGGCCCTGATACACGGGGTACTCTGACAAGGAGGGAAAAGTTTTGGAAGATGCAAGCTGGACACGTCGCATGAACTGTCTTTCTATGCCTTGGAGGTCCTGGCCGCTAGCGCTTTGTCAGAGATCCTTTTTAGTGCTGCCGGGGGAATTATAACTGATAAAACTGATAGGCGCATCCGCCAGTCAACTGCAAATGCTGACAGGCTGACTCTTATAAAAATAAACAAAGGCTGAATTGGGCCAGACTTCTCAACACCACCAGTTGATATCAAACATAAACTCAAATCCAGTGGTTATTTTTTGGGGAGTATATTCCCATGCACCCCTTCACACCCAGACCTGAGTATACCCTTTAGGAATTGTTCTATTTTATGTCACTCTCCTCCTTCTCCTCATCCTCCACCACCATATCACCAGGGAGACCATGATGCAACACCCACATAATTTTTTTAAGGATTTTTCTGATTACAGACGAGGAAATATTTCAATATTCGTTTCAGATTACAATCACTGTTTTTGCAATATCCGCCAATGTAATTGTCGAATATTCGCCGAACATTGCCAAACGCCATTGGATCCAATCGGTGCCAAAACCAAACGTATGCACAACATTTTCAAATGAGAGCAAAAGCTGCCAAACCACATCAATTTAGGGGCAGTCACCAGGAAAGTGCCATCAATTGACCCAGAGTACAAGTAGTATAATTATTGTTATTCATTATTAGAGCGCCATTTTTCCATTGCACTTTACATGTGAAAAGAAGTCACTAACTGGTACAAGAGCAGAGAGTACCCTGCTCGTTAGGGTGCACAAACAGTCTATAGGGGATGGGTGAGGATACAGTAGGTGAGGGTACAGCTGGTTGTGCAGCTGTAGGCTTGCTGGAAGAGGTGGGTCTTCAGCTTCCTTTTAAATGTTTCAACAGCAGGCGAGAGCATGATATGTTGGGGTACACAGTTCAAGAGTAGAAGGGATGCACAGGAAAAATCTTGTATGCGATTGTGCGAAGAGGAGAGAAGACGGGAGAAGAGAAGGAGATCTTGTGAGGATCGGAGGTTGCGTGCTGGAATGTACCGGGAGACAAGGTCACAGATATATGTTACAGACAGGTTGTGGATGGCTTTGCTTGTCATGGTTACGGTTTTGAACTAAAGTCTCTGGCCAATGGGGAGCCAATGAAGGGATCATAGATTGCAATCTTATAGATTGCTGGAGCCAGTCCACAGTAGTGTTGAGCCACCCCCGTAGTGTTCGAGTTCGGTTCGGTTCGTCGAACACCCGTGTGTTCGCCGAACTGTTCGTCGAACTGTTCGTCGAACACCTTCGAACACCGTTAAAACCAATGGCAGGCAAACAAAAACACATAGAAACACATAGAAAACACCTTCAAAGGTGTCCAAAAGCTGACAAACTGCTCAGAAGACACAACTAACACATGGAAAAGTGACAAGTACATATAGTCATGCGAAAAGAAAAGAGGTGGAGGAGTAAAAGGAGGGGGAGACACAGATATAGGCATGTCATGCCCTTCTAAAATCCAAAAAGTGAGAAGCCGAGACGGCCAGTCCGCTCCTGCCCGTGCCACCTCCGTGTCGCCGGGTTTGTGCCAGAGCCGCGGTGAACCCTGACGGCCAGCCCCCCTCTCCCAATACTGGTGCCTGTCCGCTGGTGGGTCGAGCGAGCCCCCCTGTGGTGGAGGCAGCTCTAAGCTTTTTAATTTAAATTGTCCCTCTAATTTGAATGAATACACTTTAAATCCATTTACAAGGATCTATTGGAGGGCAAGTCTCATGCCAGCAGCCGCGTAATTCCAGCTCCAGTAGCATCCACTAAAGCTGCTGCAGTTAAAAAGCTTTTATAAGGATCGAGCTCGGCTGTCCACCGCAAGGCATCCTAGTGCCAGTCCCAGCCCCTATGCCTTGGGGTGCCTCCTGATGCTCTTCACTAAGTATCCCGTGGTCCCGAAGCATTTCCTTTGAAAAAATTAAGTGTCCAAACTACAGGTGGTGTAGCTTGCTTAACAGCCGGGATAATCCGCTGACTAGCAGACACTGCTACTAGGCACAAAGTATTTCCTGGGCTAGATGCAGTTAAAAATTTGTAAGTAGATATTCTCGTTGGATGCTGAGAAAGCATTCCATAGAGTCTCCTGGCACGTCATATATGATTCTCTTAAAAAGCTTTTGGTAGGGGTCTAGGGGACCCTTTTATAGCCAAAATCATGGCCCTGTATCACAATACGTCACCTAGGCTGAAGATAAATGGAACTGTAGCACCGAGGGCTCGGTTGCTACAGACGTATTGCACCTCACCCAGAGGTGTGATATCTCACTCTCAGATAAGGATGGAGTGTGGATCAGGACCCGACACCTGCATGCATTACACCACATTGCCGTGGGGCAGGGCGACCAATATGCCCCTGAGATGGGCACGACAGTCCCTGTCCCTGGCTGGAGTGGGGGGAGGGAACACTGAGGAAGGGGAACCCTGCAGTGCAGGAGCAGGGAGGAAGCAGTTCCTGGGTGCATTGAGAAGGGAGTATAAAAGGTGGGCACCATCTTAGTTCAATGCAGAGAAGTCTGAGCAGAAGTGGCAGGGAGCAGGGGCTCTGCATGAGCTCTGCTCCGGAGGCGGGCCTAGTAACAGAGGCCCAGGCCTGCAAGAGGGAGAAGGAAGGAAGAGGAGCAGAGAAGGCTCCAGGAACGAGGAATGAAGGGATCCCAGGGGTGCGGACGGGCGAGTCGCCACCGCACACCCGAATCCACCTGCGTGGAGGGGTCAGGCCAAAGGGGGAGACCGGTCCCCGAACTAGTGGAGGCAGGAAACGACCCTCAGCTAGAAACCGGAGGCTCTGACATTTTATGTGGCGCAGCCCTTCGCTACACCCGCTAGGAAGGCACCACATAGGGTCAGGGAAACTGGCGCCAAGTTTACCAAGAGGAGGCCCGAGGCAGCCGGACAGAAGTGTTGGTAAGAAAGGCCAGACAAAGGACACACAAAGGGGGTCCTGTGAAGCGCTCCAAACTTATCTGGGAGTTGTCTGAGCCCCTCACCTGGTGAGCACAGTACGACGTGGGCAGCCGTTACCTGCAGACGTGGTCTGGATAATAAGAACTGTGAGTAAAGGCCCTGAACTGCATCACTGACTCCGTGTCGTTACTGCTGCTGCCCTGCACCATCACCCCCATCCTCCGCATACACTGCCCTGAGGCTATACTCCTCCCGTGGGGAGTTATGCTACGCTCTGCTGCACCCACAACACCAGCCTTAGCGGTCTGCCCTGTAGCGGCGGTTCACTCTGACCGCAATCCACGGGTGGCGTAGTCGGACATTTAAACATCAAAACCACATAAATAGTTCCGCCACTGGTTTGACCGCCCTGAGCCACGGAACCGGATCGCCGCCACGAAGACTACAACCACCAGCATCCACCAAAAAGTGTCCGGCTCCGGGTGTCCCAAGGCCCAGGGGGTGCGTCAGAACATTTTCATCACCTTTCACAATCACCAATGGGACAAGGCAGGGATGTCCTCTGTCCCCTCTCTTATACATCCTAGTGACGGAGCACCTGCTCTCATCAATTCGCCATAACCCCAATATTAGGTGGATTGAGGTGGGAGGCACCGAGTACAAGTGCTCTCTATTTGCTGATGATGTCCTAGTATATATCACTCAATCACATATATCCATCCCTGCTGTTATGGCTGAAATAGATCACTTTGTTACATGGTAAAATTTTAAAATCAATGCAGCGAAGTCTGAGGCCCTCGATGTCTCCCTCCCTAAATCCATATAGGATTCCATCCAGTCCAACTTTCCCTTTGCCTGGCCCTCACAGGGTATCAAATACTTAGGAATTCCTATTCATAGAGACCTCTCCCATCTATGTTATCTTAATTTTGGGCCCTTTATTGAACAATTCCATACAGACCACGGTTGGCAAGTTAGAACTGTAAGATTCACTACGTGAACCACTGGTGTTTTGTGGAAAAGCACATGTACACCGCGTTCCAAATTATTATGCAAAAAGTGTTTAGGAGTGATAAGGGAAGAATTTGTTTGTTTGTCAGTTAAACTCATTGATGGTGATGTGTGTCAGGGCTCTTTATATCACTGTAAGCAATTGCAGACACCTGTGCTAATTAGTTTGGCAGGTGTGTCCAATGAAAGGCAAGACTACTTAAGTAGGCTCTCTCACATTATTAAGCAGCCTACATTTTCTGCCAAAATGGGAAAGAAAAAGGATGTGTCGGCTGCTGAGAAGCAACAAATTGTGGAGTGTTTAGGTCAAGGCATGACTACAATCAACATTGTGCGATGATCAGGATGAAGTGTCTTGGCAATCAAGAAGTATGTAGCTGATTCACAGTACACACGTGTGCGTGCTGATAAGGGCAAATTGAGGACTCTTTCCTACAGGCAATTACGTCAGGTTGAAAGAGCAGCGGCAAAAAAGCCTTGTCATAGCAGCAGACAAGTTTTTGAAGCTGCTTGTGCCTCCAACGTCCCCCGAACAACAAGATGCAGGGTCCTTCAGAGGTTTGCAGCTGTGCATATGCCATCCTGTCGACCTCCTCTATCCACTTCACACAAGCAGAAACGGCTCCAGTGGGCCAAACATTACATGAAGACTGATTTCAAAACTGTTTTGTTCACGGATGAGTGCCGTGCAGCGATCGATGGTCCAGATGAATGGAGTGGAGGATGGCTGGTTGATGGACACCCCACGCAAACACGGCTACAGCGCCAACAAGGAGGAGGTGGAGTAATGTTTTGGGCTGGAATCATGGGGAGAGAGATTGTCGGCCCCTTTAGGATCCCTGAAGGCGCTAAAGATGAACTCCATAATGTATGTGGATTTTCTCAAACAGCACTTCCTGCCATGGTTCAAGAAGAAGAACCGTGTATTTCACAGCAAGATCATTTTTCTGCATGATAATGCACCATCTCATGCTGCACATAAAACATCTGCATCTCTGGCTGATATGGGCATAAAAGGGGACAAACTTATGGTGTGACCCCCATGCTCCCCTGACCTCTACCCCATTCAGAACCTTTGGAGCATCATTAAAAGGAGTGTCTATGATGGCGGGAGGCAGTTCACATCTAAGCAACAGCTCTGGGAGGGTATTCTGTCCTCATGCAAAACAATTGAAGCAGAAACCATCCAAAACCTGACAAATTCAATGGACGAGAGAGTTCAGAAGCTCCTTTCGAACAAGGGGTCCTATGTGAAAATGTAACATCACCTAGAATAAAGTTTTGAGTTGAAAACTGTTTGATTTCAGTTTCTAACAACCTGCTAATGCTTATAATTTCAAAAATGACCATTTTTTTGGTCTTTATTAAAATGAAAAGGTTGATCGAAAAGTTTGGGGGATCTAAGAGTGTGGCAACCCAGTAGTCATGATTACTTCGAATTCTGACAATATGAGGGTCATGCTGCAGGTAGTGCAGCAAGAAGGCACTTATGTGTCTTGCGCATCTCGGAGCCCCAAAATTATTTTCCGGGCTAGATGCAGCTAAAAATTATTTTTAATTTTAAATCTGGTGAAGCTTATTATAGATGGCCTAATAGGATCAGTGCTGCACACTGCTACAAAGCCCAAATTATTTTCCAGTCAAGATACAGATAAACATGATTAGTAATTTGAAAGCTTAAAACGGTTGGTAGGGTTATTTTAACCAATCATCAAGCTTTTACTCTCCCCAGGATGACACAGGGGTAGAAAAGTCGTTTCGGATCCATGATTTGTTCATCTTTATGAACGTGAGTCTGTCTACATTATCAGTGGAGAGCCGCGTGCGCTTATCTGTCAGCACACCACCAGCAGCGCTGAACACACGTTCAGACAGAACGCTGGCTGCGGGGCATGACAAGATCTCCAAGGCGTAAGTGGCTAGCTCCGGCCATTTATCCAGATTGGAAGCCCAAAAAGAGCAAGGGTCCAGTGACACAGTCGTGGCTTCAATGTTTACTTGGAGATACTCCTGTACCATCGTCTCTAGGCGTTGACTATGTGTCAGACTTCTTGTCTCCTGTGGCCTTGCAAAGGATGGGCTAAAAAAGTGGTGAAATGATTCCGCAAAATTGATGTTACCAGCAGATACTGTGGTTCTGTTACGGTTTGAGTGCTGAACACTTGACGGTCCCACGGTTGGCAAGTTGGAACTGTGAGATTCACTACGTGCACCACTGGTATTTTGTGGAAAAGCACATGTAAGATTCTGCAACAGTCTCTGCTGATACTCCTGCATGCGTGCATCCCTTTCTATGGCAGGAATAATTTCTGCAAATTTACTTTTGTACCGGGGATCTAACAGTGTGGCAACCCAGTAGTCAGGATTATTTCTAATTCTCACAATTCGAGGGTCATGTTGCAGGTAGTGCAGCAAGAAGGCACTCATGTGTGTTGCGCATCCAGGAGCACCAAGTCCCTGTTGTGTTGGTGGCGAGGTAACAATCATGCTTCCTTCCTCTGTCCTCTCCCCCCAACCTCGCACAACAGAAATGTGATCAAGGTCTCCCTCATCTGATGAGTCTTCCATCAGTTCGTCCTCCACTTCTTCCTGGGCTCCTGCACCTTCCTCACTAGTTTGGCTGCTACCATGCGCCCTGGTAAAACCATCTCCCCCACCCTCACATGCCTGCCGCCTTGGTGCTGCCGACCGTCTGGACCTTGCAGATGTTAGCCCTTCCGCATACAACTCCTCCTCCTCTACTTCCTCCACCTCCTCTTGTGCCACCACCTGACTCCGAATTCTGTTTAACATGTGCTCCAGCATGTAAATCACCGGAATAGTCATGCTGATAATGGCATCGTCAGCACTAAACATCTTCGTCGCCATTTCAAAACTGTGCAGAAGGGTGCATAGGTTCCTGATCTGAGACCACTCCTCCAGCGTGATTTGCCCCACCTCTGAATCTCGTTGGCCCAGGCTATACGTCAGAACGTATTGCACCAGGGCTTGTCGGTGCTGCCACAGTCGCTGCAACATGTGCAGAGTTGAATTCCACCGGGTAGGCACATCGCATTTTAGCCGGTGAAGTGGCAGGCCCAACGACTTCTGTAGAGATGTAAGTCGCTGAGCTGCGGGATGCGAACGGCGGAAGTGAGCACACAGCGACCGTGCCCTCTGCAGAAGGCCATCTAGTCTGGGATAGTGGGCTAAAAATTGCTGGACAACCAGGTTCAACACGTGAGCCATACAAGGCACGTGTGTGACATTGCCCCGGCGAAGGGCCGCACCCAGGTTTGCAGCATTGTCGCACACGGCCTTCCCTGGTTTCAGGTCCAGTGGAGACAACCATTCATGAAATTGGTTCTCCAGAGCTGACCACAACTCCTCAGCTGTGTGACTCACATTTCCCAGACATTTCAATGTAAAAACCGCCTGATGACGTTGAGCCCTACTGCCAGCATAGTAAGGAGGTGTGCAGGATCCCTTCTGCGCAGTTAGAAAGCTTGTGGCATGACCAGACAGGCTTTGGGTGCAGGTGGAAGACCGAGAGGAGGTTGAGGAGGCAGAAGCAGTGGAGGAACTTTGACATAAAGAGGATTGACGCACAACTCGTGGGGACGGCAAGACTTGGACAGCAGCCCCTTGTCCTGCTGTCACCATAGTTACCCAGTGCCCAGTCAGCGACATGTAACGCCCCTGTCCATGCCTACTCGTCCAAGTGTCTGTGGTGAAATGCACCCTGTCACACACAGAGTTTCTCAAAGAAGCGGTGATGTTGTGTGCGACATGCTGGTGGAGCGCAGGCACACCTTTCTTTGAGAAGTAGTGCCGACTGGGCATCTGGTACTGGGGCACTGCGACGGACATAAGGTCTCGAAAATCCTCTGTGTCCACCAGGCGGAAAGGCAGCATTTCTGTAGCCAAGAGCTTGCAGATGGTGAAATTCAACCTCTTAGCTTTCTCATGGCTAGGAGGAAATGGTCTTTTACTTGTCCACATCTGAGGGACCGAGGACTGGCTATTGTGCTTAGACGGGGTTGATAAGGGTGTCCCCGGCAAACTGCCGGTCTGTGAGGAAGATGCAGGTGGACATGTTCGGTTGCCTTGATCCAAAGGTGGTGCTATCGATGTCGGACAGCGCTCAACACCAGCTGGTGTTACCACCTCCAAAGAAAATGATGACCTGCCAATCACGCTGGCTGTTGCGGGTAAAGAGGTGGCAGGTCTGCGCCCCAAAACAGGTGTGACTGCTGTCCCCCCAGTCACAGAGGATGAAGAGGCCGCGGATGCACAAGATATGGCAGACGGTGATTGGCCCGGCCGGCTAGGCCGCATTGTAGCACACTGAGCTTCCCACTGCAACTTATGCTTCATGTCCATGTGCCGGTTCATGCATGAAGTACTCAAACTATGTATTTTTTGGCCTCTACTTAGCTTTTGCTGACAAATGTTACAGATAACACGAGTTGGGTCATCTTTATCGATCTGAAAAAATGCCCAGGCTATGCAAGGCTTAGCACCCATGCGACCTGAAGAGCCACCACGACTTGTGGTGAGAGGCAGAGTTGTGTTTGAGGATGCAGTTGTTGACGTGCTTCCAGTACTACGTCTCTGTCCAGGAAGGCGCAACCTGACCTCGTCGTCACTAGCATCTTCCTCCACCTCCTCTGCTGACCTCATCTCTTGGCTGACTGTGGGTTGACAGTAAGTGGGATCTCCGACCTCATCATCATCACCCTGTGCGTTATCACACCCGTCGTCCTCAGAGCCAACCTGTTTCTGCCCTGACAAAAAACTAAAGTTGTCACTCCAATCAGGTATTTGAGTCTTATCATCGTCTTCCTCATTGTCTCCACCAACAGGAGTTACAGTTTGGGAATGAGGGTCTACATTATGGTCAGAACCTTCTGCGTCTGGTCCTGGATCCGACTCATAAAGATTCTGGGCATCAGTGCAGATCATTTCCTCGTCTGGATTCACAGAAGCGCTGGAGTCGACCTCTGATTCCCAGGCTATAGTATGAGTAAACAGCTCTGCAGACTCAACCATCTGTTCTACCTCATACTCAGACGGGCAGCTGGAGATTTGGGAGCTGTGAGGAAGCAAGTGCGATTTGGGTGACACCTTTGAGGACTGGAGTATTTGTGATGTTGAAGTTGATGTGGAGGAGAGCCCACTTAAAGGAGCACTTGATATCCGTTGAAGCACCTGCTGTTTTTGTGCCTCATCTGGAATTTGTAGCGATTGGCGTGGCCGTAAGAAAGGGATCTTCTCACATTGTCCGCTAAAAGAAGTAGACATTTTAGTTTGGCTGGAAGATGGTCTTTCTTCTGCACCTACCCCACGGACACAACCTTTTTTCCCCTTCCCAACACGCCTATTCCCCTTTCCACCAGCAGCAGGCCTTTTTCCACTCATTTTGGTGGTTAACTAATTCACAACTCTGGAGTTGTTTGCACAAAAAAACAATGGATGGTAACCGAGCAGAGCTGAGTGGCCAAACTGTGGTATTAGGCCAAAACTATTGGCTGGGCTAGATGCAGAAAAAAATTATTTTTAATTTGCAACCTGATGGAGGTCAGTATAGATGGACTAATAGAACAAGTCCCACACGCTGCTAGAAGCCCAAATATTTTTTCAGAGATAAATGAAGAAAAAAATTATTTTTAATTTGCAACCTGATGGAGGTCAGTATAGATGGACTAATAGACCAAGTCCCACACACTGCTAGAAGCCCAAATATTTTTTCAGAGCTAGATGCAGAAAAAAATTATTTTTAATTTGCAACCTGATGGAGGTCAGTATAGATGGACTAATAGACCAAGTCCCACACACTGCTAGAAGCCCAAATATTTTTTCAGAGCTAGATGCAGAAAAAAATTATTTTTAATTTGCAACCTGATGGAGGTCAGTATAGATGGACTAATAGACCAAGTCCCACACACCGCTAGAAGCCCAAATATTTTTTCAGAGCTAGATGCAGAAAAAAATTATTTTTAATTTGCAACCTGATGGAGGTCAGTATAGATGGACTAATAGACCAAGTCCCACACACTGCTAGAAGCCCAAATATTTTTTCAGAGCTAGATGCAGAAAAAAATTAATTTTAATTTGCAACCTGATGGAGGTCAGTATAGATGGACTAATAGAACAAGTCCCACACGCTGCTAGAAGCCCAAATATTTTTTCAGAGATAAATGAAGAAAAAAATTATTTTTAATTTGCAACCTGATGGAGGTCAGTATAGATGGACTAATAGACCAAGTCCCACACACTGCTAGAAGCCCAAATATTTTTTCAGAGCTAGATGCAGAAAAAAATTATTTTTAATTTGCAACCTGATGGAGGTCAGTATAGATGGACTAATAGACCAAGTCCCACACACTGCTAGAAGCCCAAATATTTTTTCAGAGCTAGATGCAGAAAAAAAATATTTTTAATTTGCAACCTGATGGAGGTCAGTATAGATGGACTAATAGACCAAGTCCCACACACCGCTAGAAGCCCAAATATTTTTTCAGAGCTAGATGCAGAAAATTTTTTTATTCGATTTGCAACCTGATGGAGGTCAGTATAGATGGACTAATAGACCAAGTCCCACACACTGCTAGAAGCCCAAATATTTTTTCAGAGCTAGATGCAGAAATTTTTTTTATTCAATTTGCAACCTGATGGAGGTCAGTATAGATGGACTAATAGACCAAGTCCCACACACTGCTAGAAGCCGAAATATTTTTTCAGAGCTAGATGCAGAAAATTTTTTTATTCAATTTGCAATCTGATGGAGGTCAGTATAGATGGACTAATAGACCAAGTCCCACACACTGCTAGAAGCCCAAATATTTTTTCAGAGCTAGATGCAGAAAAAAATTATTTTTAATTTGCAACCTGATGGAGGTCAGTATAGATGGACTAATAGACCAAGTCCCACACACTGCTAGAAGCCCAAATATTTTTTCAGAGCTACATGCAGAAAAAAATTATTTTTAATTTGCAACCTGATGGAGGTCAGTATAGATGAACTAATAGAACAAGTCCCACACGCTGCTAGAAGCCCAAATATTTTTTCAGAGATAAATGAAGAAAAAAATTATTTTTAATTTGCAACCTGATGGAGGTCAGTATAGATGGACTAATAGACCAAGTCCCACACACTGCTAGAAGCCCAAATATTTTTTCAGAGCTAGATGCAGAAAAAAATTATTTTTAATTTGCAACCTGATGGAGGTCAGTATAGATGGACTAATAGACCAAGTCCCACACACTGCTAGAAGCCCAAATATTTTTTCAGAGCTAGATGCAGAAAAAAATTATTTTTAATTTGCAACCTGATGGAGGTCAGTATAGATGGACTAATAGAACAAGTCCCACACGCTGCTAGAAGCCCAAATATTTTTTCAGAGATAAATGAAGAAAAAAATTATTTTTAATTTGCAACCTGATGGAGGTCAGTATAGATGGACTAATAGACCAAGTCCCACACACTGCTAGAAGCCCAAATATTTTTTCAGAGCTAGATGCAGAAAAAAATTATTTTTAATTTGCAACCTGATGGAGGTCAGTATAGATGGACTAATAGACCAAGTCCCACACACTGCTAGAAGCCCAAATATTTTTTCAGAGCTAGATGCAGAAAAAAATTATTTTTAATTTGCAACCTGATGGAGGTCAGTATAGATGGACTAATAGACCAAGTCCCACACACCGCTAGAAGCCCAAATATTTTTTCAGAGCTAGATGCAGAAAAAAATTATATTCAGTTTGCAACCTGATGGAGGTCAGTATAGATGGACTAATAGAATGATGCTATGCCCAAAAGATTTTACTTCACTAGGTGCAGTAAAAAAATTGGTATTCTATACACAGGTGGTATATCTTGCAACACAGATAGGCTACTCCACTGACTAACACACTCTGCAATAGGCCAAAAAGGATTAGCTTTGCTAGATTCAGCCAAATGCTGTGAAAAAAACTTGCACAGCACTGGCACAGACCTGCCTGGCAAAAACTGATAGGAACTGATGTAACCTAGTCCTGAAAAGGACTCCAATTACAATTAGTCTTTACTCCCACAATCTATCTATTTAAGAGCACAGACCTGCCTGATAAAAGTCGTAGGAAATGCTGTAACCTAGTCCTTAAAAGGACTGCAATCACAACTATTCCCTACTCCCAAGCTATCTGTATATTTGTGCGAAAATTGGCTTGAAATTAACAAGGTATAGCGCACACAGCAACAGCGGTGCCGTCTAACACGCAGCTGCAGCAGTGAGAAAATGGTGGCGACGGGGAAAATGGCTTGGTCTTATAGGGCAAGGACATGTGACATACACTGCCAATCACACATGCCCTTGCTTGTGTGAAAAAAAGCACTTCGCTCCGTGTGTGCACTGCTGATAGGCTGACAGATTGCACCTCCCCACTGCAAATGCGGGAAAGAGAAAAAAAAATGGAGATCTTCATTGTTACTGCAGAGATCCATCCCCTGCCCCTCCCCCCGCCCCGCTGTACACTCAAACTGCGTATTAACATTAATTTTCATCATTACTGAGAAAAAATCCAGTTATGATTTTGGTGCACGAACAGTTATCGAACATAACCTCGAACAGCCGAATTTTTCTCAAATTGTTCGTGTTCGCCGACCGGCTCGAACACCGCCCAAAACAGCTCGAATTTGAGATTTTCGAACAGTTTGAGTAGAACAACGCTCATCTCTAGTCCACAGTTAAAAAGCATAGAGTGCCCAGGAACCTTCCACCACACTTTTCTTAGTCAGGGCTGCTTCTCGGCAGGGTTTTAGGTGCCCACCAGAGAATCCTCGGGTGGGTCCTGGCTTCTCCATCAGGAGAGTTCATGATCGGGGAAACTTTGCAGCTGCTATGGGACTCTTAAGTGGGGGAGAAAGGTGTGCCCTCAAAGTCAAATCCTCTGGTGGGCCCAATGTTTTTCACTGACACTGCTTCTCGGTGAGAGTTGTATTTCACCACAGCCATATTCTTTAGCTCAGTGAAAGGACTGGCATAGAGGGAAACCGTATTTACAGCCATCATTTCTCCACCACCAGATTCCGCCCATTGTCCCACACGACCATGCCTGGCTGTATGTTCAGCGGTGAGAGTCACAGATCAGGCTGTGGTGTTACAGCTTCCAACAACTCTGCAGCGGTTAGTGGTTTGTCACCTAAGCATTAAGCATATTATCTTCAGTACAGCCTGTTGCCAATTGGCCAAAGCTGTGCTGCAGTGTTTCCAGCTTGTGACTGATGTGGTCATTTTGGAAATGGAGGCCTAACTGGAGGAGAAAGTGCAGGAGTTGAACAATGTGGTTACATTGAGGTTACATTGGCGAGTCTGGTTTTTATACTAAAGAAAGATCCTACTGTGTTGTTACTTTATTATTTTTTTTTTTTTTACGTCTCTTCAAATGTGTATTGGAGTGTGTCCTAATTTTTGGCAGCCCTTGAAATTGTTTCATATGCAATAACAGTATAGGAGACACACTCCTTAATAATAGGAAGGACAATTCAAATAGATTCTATGTTCTGGAATATTAACTGTCTTATCTGAAATTCTTTTACTGGTGAGGTATCGCAGTATGAATAGCGTATTACACCGATCTAGCCGGTATTATTGCTTTATACTGCGTGCTGTTGGTGCTGCCCAAAAAAATTTAAAATCTCTTCTATTCCCTATCGATAACACTGTCAGATGCATTTAATGGCCTTTTTGGGGTTATCAGCAGAGTCTTTAAAAAAATTCCAGACTCTGGAAGACCTACCGGTTGTTCTGGCAACGTCCCTCGTGTTGGTGTTACGGGGAAGTGTTGCCCGCCTTCTGTCTGCGGCCACTACACTGCTTCTTCCTGCCTGATGGGGTACTCTGCCTCCCTCCCCCTGTGTGCTATTGGCCTCACTCTGTGTGTCCTCATGCCACGTTGGGTCAGTTACTAGATCATCCACCACCTCCTCCTCTTCCACTTCCGCACCACGGTCCTCCTCCTCACATCGTGGCAATTGTGTCTCGTCATCGTCCACCTCTTGTGACAAATTGCCAATGTCGCCTTCCTGTGGCCGTGGCTGTTCAAATATTTGGCCATCGCTACATGGGATCTCCTCTTCCCCCACTTCAAGCGGAGCAGGCGAGGGGCACAAATATGGAAATGGACCAGTGAACAGCTCTTCAGAGTGTCCAACTGTGGGATCAGTTGCTGTCTGACGACACTCGGCATGGTGGGAGGAAGGAGCATCAGGGTGAGGAGGAGTATGCATTCGAGACTCACTATTAACACTAGACCGTGTGGAAGACAGACCGGAGGTGGTGGTGCCCAGTTGACTGGAAGTATTATCTGCTATCCAATTAATAACCTGTTCACACTGATCAGTTCACAATAGTGTGCTGTTGTGTGCTTCCCTAGTAATTTGGTCAAGAACTGGGAGCGAGAAGATGTGGCTGCTGGTTGTGACACATTTTCACCTTGGTCACGTCCCTGTCCTCTGCACGCACCATCACCAGAACGTCCAGTTCCACTTCCCTTGCCACGCGCCTTGCCCATTGTAAATGAAGTAAAATAGCTTACACTCGCACTATCAATGGCAAAAGGGTAATACAAAGGAGATTTGAACCGTGGAAGAGGAAAACCACAGTTCTAGTTAATTGGCCTACTGTCAGAGAGACACTCAAAATGTTTTTTTTTTATGCAAAAAGGTGGATTAAACCCAGATTTGAACTGTGGGAGAGGAAAATCACAGTTCTTGTTATCTGGCCTACACCAGTTTCTTTTAAACAGATATATTGGTGTCTGAACAGTCAGCGAGATACTCAAAATGTTTTTTTTTTATTGAAAAAAGGCAAAAATGTGGATAATACAGAGATTTGAACCGTGGAACTGCAAAACCATAGTTCTAGTTATCTGGCCTACACCAGACTCTTTTAAACAGATGCACTGGTGTCTGAACAGTTAGAGAGATTTGAACCGTGGAACTGCAAAACCACATTTATAATTTCCTGGTGTATAACAGACTTGTTAAGATAGATATATTTGTGTCTGAACTGTCAGCGACACACTCAAACTGTTTTTTTTTATGGAAAAAAGGCAAGCAGGTTGATAATACCCAGATTTGAACCGTGGAAGAGGAAAACCACAGTTCTAGTTCTCTGGCCTACACCAGACTCTTTTAAACAGATATATTGGTGTCTGAACAGTCAGTGAGACACTGAAAATGTTTTTTTTATGCAAAAAATACAAAAAAGTGGATAATACAGAGATTTGAACCGTGGAACTGCAAAACCATAGTTCTAGTTATCTGGCCTACACCAGACTCTTTTAAACAGATGCACTGGTGTCTGAACAGTTAGCGAGATTTGAACCGTGGAACTGCAAAACCACATTTATAATTTCCTGGTGTATAACAGACTTGTTAAAATAGATATATTTGTGTCTGAACAGTCAGCGACACACTCAAACTGTTTTTTTTATGGAAAAAGGCAAGCAGGTTGATGACACCTAGATTTGAACAGTGGAAGAGGAAAACCACAGTTCTAGTTCTCTGGCCTACACCAGACTCTTTTAAACAGATATATTGGTGTCTGAACAGTCAGTGAGACACTCAAAATGTTTTTTTTTATGCAAAAAGGTAGATTACACCAAGATTTGAACCATGGGAGAGGAAAACCACAGTTCTATTTATCTGGCCTACACCAGAATCTTTTAAACAGATATATTTGTGTCTGAACAGTCAGCGAGACACTCAAAATGTTTTTTTTTATTGAAAAGAGGCAAAAAAGTTGATAATACAGAGAGTGGAACTGTGGAACTGCAAAACCACAGTTCTAGTTATCTGGCCTACACCAGACTCTTTTAAACAGATATATTGGTGTCTGAACAGTCAGCAAGACACTGAAAATGTTTTGGTTTTTTTTGCAAAAAAGACAAAAAAGTGGATAATACAGAGATTTGAACCGTGGAACTGCAAAACCACAGTTATAATTTCCTGGTGTATAGATATATTTGTGTCTGAACATTCAGCGACACACTCAAACTGTTTTTTTTTGTGGAAAAAAGGCAAGCAGGTTGATAACATCCAGATTTGAACCGTGGAAGAGGAAAAACTTAGTTATTGTTCTCTGGCCTACACCTGACTCTTTTAAACAGATATATTGGTGTCTGAACAGTCAGCGAGACACTAAATTTTTTTTTTGGGGGGGGGGGAATACCAAAAGGTTAATAAGACGGGTATTTGTACAGTCTGACTGTGAAAAAAAAAACAAAACAGGATTTAGATGAAAAAAAATTGATTTTTCCTGGCCCCTGAGACCTGGGGATAAGTCTAGCAATTTGACCAGCAGGAGCACACAGGACTGTAATGCAGTGTTTGTTGGTATAACCACTGCGTCTCCTATACAGCCTGCCTGCCTGATATCTGGGATGGATATTAGTCCTGAAAAGGACTGTTTGTTTGATTTGGCAGGCTTTAGAGACCCTACACTAACTATTTTGCAGTATAAATCTCTCCCTAACTCTGTAGCACTGACCCTACACTGTCTGATCCGGAGCGACTGTGTCCAAGATGGCGGCGCCCGGTTTTAAATACTCAAGGTGACGCTGTGCGGCCAGCCAATCACTGTAATGCCCACAAACAACATGGCTGCGGCATTACAGTGACTGGCTGGCAATCCCTGCATGTTCATTGGCTCTGTAAAGAGCACCAAACGTGCAGGGCGGAGACCCGAGCTCCCGCCCGAGTAACCCGGAAATGCTCGGTGCTCGCCGAACATCCCGAGTAGTGAGATGCTCGGGCGAGTACCGAGCAATGTCGAGCATGCTCGCTCAACTCTAATGGGCACACATGAATTGGCCAATTTATGCGCTAAGAACCTCCATTTTTTGTAAGCATTGTTTACTGAATAATAACACAGTTTAGAGCAAATGTTTTTATTGTCTTTATGTATCTAGGCCATAATGGAGTGCTGCTGCGCTTTCTTTTTACATATCCATATATCTATCTATTATCTATCAAGTGGCCCACGATTCCCAGGAGTTGGCAGCACTCAATATGAGCTCCTGAAATTTTAGCAATTTATACCTTGTAATGAGCAACCTGTAAGGCAAAACCTGCAAAATACCAGCAACAAGGAAGGCAGAAGCGAGCGGGACTAAAACACATCCAAGAAAGAAAAGTAAAAATCAGGATAAAAGAGGAATTTAGGATAACAAGCAAGAACTATACCCACAGCACAGCACAGGTGGCAAACAGAGAATATCAAGTCTGACAGACTCCAGAGCTGAACATCAAGAGGTAAGGCCATCTTATTACATCTCTCTGCATCTCCAAACCCTATAGAATCCCTATAGAGACCAAATCCAATATAAAATATGGAAAGAAATGATATTTTGGACACTGAGAATTCCAGCCCTGTTACTGAGTCCAGTATAAAGATCAGTACTGTAGCCACAGCAGGCACTCCGGAGTCATGGATTTAACATATCCAAGAGGTCACAAGAGCATTGGTGCAAGAAGGGCCATAAAACAATCCACAATCAGACAAAAGCAAGAAACCCTCTTTGCTGACTTTTCTCTAAGGAGGAAGATAAGAAAAATACAAATGTCCTCTTCTATGGTGAGCAGCCCTGCGCCTGGCAAACAGCCCTGTGCAAACACTATAAAACATTTTAAAATGTTGCATCAACAGGGGCCGTCAAATCAGAGTAAAAGACCCAGAAAATGGCAACATCACACTTACCATTAATCTATACAACGCTGGCACAAAAGTCATACAGGGCAGCCTTCAATCATTTGAGGAAAATTTTCCTCATATTAAGGTCAAGGCTCAAACATGTAAAGAAGTAAGGCCAGAATGCAGCAAAGGGCCAATTTCTACAAAGAGGACCACCAGAGATCCCCCTGCTGCTCAAAGCCCTAATGATGCACCCCCATCACTGGAGATTCTCAGAGATTGCCCATCACAGCTGGAGAGGGACTTCACACTTTTTAAGGGGCAATACCAAAGAAAAACAAATGACCACACAGATACAGAGACAACCAGATTGAAAAGTGTACTAGACTCAGCCATGCAGGAAATTAAACATGGACTACATGAACTGCAGCAAGAAAATGCAAAACTAAGAGGAGAGATAGCACATCTAAAGAGCCAGATACCATCCCTAACTCAGGAGGGGGACCCAGGGGACACTTCCTGTAATCTACCACCTATTTTATTAATCTGAGCCAAGAAATCTTTTCACTCTGTACAATTCGTCAGTGCAGACAAAATGAGAGTCAACAGCCACAACACCAATAACGTAAATAACTGCCTAAATATCGAGAGAAAAGCAGAAAATAACCTAGAAATGTAGGGTGGACCAGAGCCAAAAATTATAAAAACCCCAAGCCTAGAACAATCACAGGCCACTACGACACGACAGAGCAGCAAGCAGAATGCAAACAAAAGACCACACGGAAGCAGCCAATCACCACGTCCGGATACAGTCCTGATTATAGACTCCAATGGAAAATACCTTAACACAAGACAACTCTTCCCAGGTAAAAGGGTTTTCAAAATCTGCTACTCAACCATAGAACAAGCAACAGCCGTAATCAAAAATCCATATTTCACCGACCCAAACCACATCATAATACATACAGGAACCAACAACCTCCAGGACCAACATCAGCAAGTACTTGTAGCAGGACAATTGTGCCAGCTTACAAAGACCATGCGACAAAAATTCCCTGGCTGTAAGATCATCCTGTCATCTCTGCTGCCAAGAAAAGATGTTCCCAAGACATCAACAGAGAGGTAGCAGCCAAGATCACCTCGACGCCAGACATCACTCTGGCACAAGATCCCACCATAAACCACCTGTATGATGATAAACATCTCAACAACCTAGGAGTCAGCCCCCTTGCCAAAGAACTCAAAGACATAGTGCTCAACAGAGTCCGGGGACATGATACCCTCAAGAACCAAAAACCTGTAGAAAGAGCACCGCCAACAAATCAACCTAAAACTGAATATGCTCAGCAAACTGGAAACTGGAACCTGTACCCAAAATTAGGCCACGAGAGACACAACCCGTGGGAGACACCACCCATCCCACGCAGAGTAAAGCAGAACAGTGACATGGAGGAGATAAAGACCATGCTCATTTCTCTGTGCAAAAAACTCATGTGGCTGCACCAATTGCCTATAACATGGTCACCATTCAGCAACCCAAATTGTCCTATGCAGGGCAGCTCATTACAAGGTATATAGCCATACAATGCCACCTCTAATCATTAGTAGCTGGAACATCCAGGGCCTGAACACCTCAGTCTTTGGACGTAAAACAGACGACCCAGACTTCAGTCAAAGACTGAAAAACATCGATATACAGATCCTCCTGGAAACATGGACTAAAGCAGATGATCAATCCCTTGTCCCCACCGGATACAAGGAAATCTCTGTCTCTGTCCTGAAAAACAAAAAGACCAAACAGGGCCGGATCTCAGGAGGAATATTAGTATGATATAAATGTAGAACGAGCAAAAATGCTTGTAAAAGAACTTCAACATGACGTTTCAAGGATGGAGCGAGACTGCCATCTACTGGCCAGAGACAGTCAAGCAGAACCAAAATATACAAAGGAAGTTGCAGGGAGGGCAGATTAAGAGGCTGGACCCGATCAGGTGACTTCCAGGAAGGAGTTCAGAGAGATAAGAGGCCAGCGCGCCAAACCTGAGGGGTCTTTGGCGCCAAGCAGCAGAGAGGAGCAGACGTGCTCCCTGCGTCCTGAGAAACCCCGCGTGACAGGCCAAATCCAGAGGCCTGAGAGGTGCTCCAGCCGGGCACCGGTAAAAGTGCTCCGGATCCCTCACAGTTGTGACTTGAGTGCTGTGCCTGCTGAGGATACTAGGAACCTGATCGCGGTGCTGAGTGAGTTCGCGGAACCCGACGTCGGCCGCCGACAGACGAGGCCTGGACCCCCCTATCCAAGGCTCGAGAGACTGCCCCCAACAGCCAAGCAGAGAGGAGCTGCATACGTGAGCAGGGCCGTCACTTCCACTGCTCACCCACGGTACCGGGGACAATTGGGTTTAAGTACTCAGGTTGGGAGGGGGACGGTTGGGGCTAAAGTAGCACAACATGATTTAATTGAATTCATCCGGAAAGAGACTCACGGCCTAGCGGGAAAAACCGGTGACCCCCGCTAGGGCCAAATTCACGGTTAAAGAACTTGTATGGTGCTTCTCATGCTTGAGGGCATCACCTTACTTTAAGAGACTGCGCCTTATTTTAAGAGACTGCGCCTTACTTTGAGAAATTTCGTATTTTTTCTGATATTTCAAACCTCTGTTCATTACCCTTGTTGCTAATCCCTTGTTTCAGTATACCTGTTGTATAAAACTGTTTACAAACATCTCTGACTGTTCTCGCCTTGAGTCTCTGTGCGTTGCATTCCGGTACCTGCATTACATTTGGCTTAGTCGGCAGGATGCAACATTCAGACGCAGAGATGGCGGATCAGTCTGTGGCTGGGTCCGGCCAGAGCCATATACCATTGGGGGCTATGCTCAGGCATCTTCCCAAGTTTACAGGGGATGGCATGTCACTTTGGGACTGGGCAGAAAGACTGAGAAGAATGCTACGTATGTATCCCCTTGACCCTCTAGCCCAGGCGGAGCTGGCCCTCCTAACCCTTGATGGAGAGGCCCGACAGACTGTGATGTACCGCCCACCTGGGGACCGTGACACCGTGGATAAAGTGATAAAAATTCTAGAGGACATGCACGGTGACACTACAGATTTGGGACACTTGCGCTTACGGTTGTTTCAGCGGGTCCAAGGGGAAAATGAGACAGTAAATCAGTATGTTAATGCATTACAGGAAGTGACGGCCCATATCACTAAGAAAACTCGAGATGGGAACCGAGGACTGGGACCATTGGATGAGGTGTTGCGTGACCAACTCATTGCTGGCTTGAAAGACCCTTCCCTGAGGCAGATCCTGAAGGAGCGGCTGCGATTGAGCCCTGATATGGGCTTCCTGGAGGTAGGGGCTGAAGCTAGGGTCCTGGAGAGAGAAGTTCCTGTTCTCAAAGCCACAGTTAGAAGTCATGAGGCAATTGCTCCTGGATTCACCAACCAAGAGCCTGATTGGGTATGGGAAATGCCTCAGGAAATTCGAGACATTTTGGGTGAGCTGAATTCTATTAGGAAGACTCCTACTGCCCCCTTGCCGACGGACCGTACTGCTCAACGCGGACGGAGACCAGAACGAGAAAGACGTTCCTATCCGGCCCCAGCACGACATGTACCCGACCTATCGGCAGAACGAGGACCGGAGTGCTGGACCTGCGAAGGTAGGGGGCATATCTCCAAAGGCTGTCCCAACCGAGAAAGGAGGAGGAGGGGACAGCCGTTAATCTAAAATGCCCCACGGTTGTGGAGCATACCGTGGGGTCTCGAGCTTCAGAGAGTAGAAGAGGGAGCTCTGAAGACATTGTCTCTGAGAGGCCCATTATCTGGGCTGAATTCAATGGGCAGCGGATCCGCTGTTTGATGGACACCGGGTCTCAAGTGACCACTATGCCTGAGACGTACTTCCAAAGTCACTTTCCTGAAGTCGCTCATTCCTGCCGGGAACCCAATGTCAAACTGGTGGCGGTTAATCAACTACCTATCCCAGTAGCGGGAGCAGTATGGATGTCCGTGCGGGCATGTGAAAAGGACCTCGGTCGAAAAGGGATTGTACTGACCACAGGGCCCGGAGGCGATGGGCCCATTGTAACCCTGGGCATGAATGTGCTGAAAGAAGTCGGACAGTTCCTGGCTGAGGGCTGTAGCAAAAACAACTGGACCCGCGCCACTCGAGACCCAGCTAACAAGAGAGTGTTCCAGCACCTCGTGCGGGTCAGTCAGATTCAAAAGTTGCCCACTACCTCCCAGTACCTTGGTAAGGTATCGATACCGCCCAAAGCCACAATGACACTGCCGGTGGGACAGACTGTACTCACTTTGCCGGTGCTGGCACATGTGTCCTTAGAGGGCGTGGACATTCAAGTTGAACCAATGGAGGGAGAAGAAGCGCCCTCTGGACTCCTGATTGCTCGAACTCTGGCCACCGTGCGGCACGGTCGAGTACCCGTGCGCTGCATCAATTTAAGTGGCACCAGTTTACAGTTGTTGCCCCGACAAGAGGTGGCGCGAGTGTGCGTAATGCCGGAGATCCTTACTAGAGCTGACGCTATAGGGCTGGCACCTGTGGAAGGAAAACCATGGACCCTAGAGGTGTCCCTCAATAGCCAGGAACATGGAAGAGAACCGTTGGCTGGACGCCACCTCCTGGAAGAAATGGAAGCTAACCTGACTGAGTTTTCTGCTGGACAAATAAGGCAGATCGAACAACTTCTACAGCGATATCAGGGAGTGTTTGCACAGCATGAAGATGATTTTGGGTGCACTCGGGACATTCAGCACGAAATACTCACCGGAAATACTGCTCCCATCCGAGAGAGATATCAGCAGATCCCGCCTCAAATGTACCAGGAGGTGAAAGAGCTGTTGGCCCACATGTTGCAGAACAGTGTGATCCGTGAAAGCCAGAGCCCCTGGGCGGCTCCGATCGTGCTGGTCCGAAAGAAGGACGGTACCCTGAGATTCTGCGTAGACTATCGGAAGCTGAATGCCTGTACAGTACGGGACTCCTATCCACTCCCCCGAATCGAAGAGTCTCTATCTGCACTAGGGAGCGCCAAATTCTTCTCCTCCCTCGACCTGGCCAGTGGCTATTGGCAGGTCCCAGTAGCTGAGAAGGATCGTCCGAAGACAGCTTTTGTTCTCCCTATGGGCCTGTTTGAGTTCAATCGAATGCCGTTCGGACTAACAAATGCACCAGGAACCTTCCAACGGCTGATGTGGAGATGCTTGTTGGACCTCAACTTTGAAGCCACTTTAATATATCTGGACGATATAATTATCTATTCCGCAACGTTTGAGGATCATCTCAGCTGATTGGAACAAATGTTAGAACGGCTACAAAGGCACGGCCTGAAAATTAAGCCTCGTAAGTGTCGTCTCTTCAAACGAGAAATTGAATATCTGGGGCACACTGTGTCCAGTGCAGGGGTGCACCCCACTGCGGAGAAAGTAGCTGCCGTGCAGAAGTGGCCCACGCCCGCCAATCTAAGGGAACTAAGGGCATTCCTGGGGCTCGCAGGATACTACCGCAGATTCATTAAAGACTTCGCTAAGATTGCGAACCCGCTCAATGAATTGCTGAGAGGAACAGCCGGGGGAGCCAAGCGGCAGCCCATTCAGTGGGGCCCACGACAAGAAGAGGCATTCCGAGCAAAGAAAATGGCGTAAACAGATGCCCCGATTCTGGCCTACGCTGACTTTTCGCAGCTGTTCATGTTGTACACTGATGGAAGCTTGCAAGGGCTGGGAGCAGTGCTGGCTCAAGTACAAGGAGGGAAAGAGCGAGTGATCGCGTATGCCAGCAGGTCACTCCGAGATACGGAGAAGAATCCGGACAACTACAGTTCGTTTAAGCTGGAGCAACTTGCACTGGTGTGGGCCATGACCGAGAAGTTTGCTGAGTACCTGTCAGGGTCAGAAGTGCAAGTGCGGACAGATAACAACCCTTTGGCCCACTTGGAGAACGCCAAATTGGGCGCGTTAGAACAGCGGTGGGTCCCAAGAATATCCAAATTCCAGTATAAAATCGCCTATCGGTCCAAGGCCCTGAACACACATGCAGATGCCCTGTCCTGGGTCACTCAGGCGGGGCCGAAGAAGGACAGAGATGAGGAGCTCGAAGGCGACGAAATCCCGGATTTCAGCCAGTTCGCCGCTGCTGTGGTCGACGCCCAAGAGACCAGAGGGGAGCCGAGGCCCACTCAGATTCTGGGCCGTTCAAGAGACGAATGGATACATCTGCAGCAATCCGACCCGGAGCTAGCAAAGTTGAGAGAATGGGTCGCCCTTAATGAGAGACCTGACCAGGAAACCAGAGCTGCTTCACTTCCAACTACCCTACAAATCCTAGGCCAGTGGGAGAGGCTCCTCCTGAAGGACGGCTTGCTATGCCGAAGAATCCAGCTGCCTCGAGAGTTTGATGTTACCTAGCAAGTGGTAGTTCCAGGAGCGCTAGTAACACAGCTAGCCCAAGAAGCTCATAGAAGAGGTGCTCACTTCGGAGTAGAAAAGACCTTCCGGTGGTAGCAGCGGCTGGTGTATTGGCCTCAACTGCGACAAGAAGTCGAGGGGGTCTGCCGAACATGTCGCCAGTGTGAGTTGAACAAGCCCCAGGAGCAAAGAGCTCCCATTCAGACCATTCGAACTTCTGCCCCCTTGGAAGTCTTGATGATTGACTACTTGATGGTAGGAACTTCATACAGCGGTTATGGACACTGTTTAGTCATGACTGATCACTTCACCAAGTTTGCAGTAGTGACGCCCACTAAAGATCAGACGGCAGAAGCCGCAGCCAAGGCCATCTGTCAAGATTTCATCCGGATTTATGGGTGCCCGAAGCGAATACATTCTGACCAGGGGGCCTGCTTCCAAGGACGAGTGATGGATGAGCTATACCGCATCTATGGGATCGACCGTTCCCGGACAACGCCCTACCACCCACAAGGGAGCGGTGCATGCGAGCGCTTTAACCGAACCCTGTTGCAAATGTTGCGAACACTGGAAGCGGACAAAAAGATGAAGTGGCCCGAATTCGTGTCCGAGCTGGTGTGGGTGTATAATAATCGAGTTCATGCAACCACCGGCTACACCTCCTACATGTTGCTGTTTGGAAGAAGTGGCCGAGAAATCACTGACCTGGAGCTAGACTCAGAAGACCCCGGTCCGGGCAGTAGCCCAAGTACCTGGATTCGAGAACACCAGCGTCGACTCCATACCGTGAGAAGACTGGTTGCTCAGAAGTTTCAGGAAGTAGAGCATGCAGTTCGGCCCCCGACCACAGGTAGATCGCTTCAGCCAGGAGACCGAGTGCTGGTGAGGGCTAAACGATTTGGGAGTAAGCTGGACCATCGTTGGGAGGCAATACCATATAGGGTGGTGAAGAAGGTTCACCCAGACAACCCCGTCTACGAGGTTAGGGCCGAAGGGGATGACGCCGCGACATCCAGGGTGTTGCACCGTGATATGTTGCGACCTTGCTCCTCTGAAGCAGAAGTCTGTAACAGGGCTGGGCCCTCAGACGTGTTGGCTGAAGTGCCACATACAGGAACCTTGGGGGATGAAGAAGGGTGGGCCACAATGCAGTTGGGCCCGTCAGAACCGTTGGTGCCACTCCCGAGTGGAAGTCAGAATGAGTCAGGAAATGATTTGCAATCCCCAGGAGTTGATTCCTCGTTTCTCCCAGAGTCTCCTCCGCAAGAAGAGCCCCGCAGAACTGAGCTGGCTAATGCCGGAATTCCTCCTAACCGGTATGCTCAGGAAGAGTTTATCTTGTCTCGAATCCAACAGAAAACGCAGGAGTGTGCCCAACTCCTGTCTGAGCTTGCACTGCCTCGAAGGAGACATCAATTCTGCGAGGAGTCCACTCGCCCGAGGACTGGCCAGCAAAAAGGAGGGAGGAATGTAGAATGAGCAAAAAAGCTTGTAAAAGAACTTCAACATGACGTTTCAAGGATGGAGCAAGACTGCCATCTACTTGCCAGAGACAGTCAAGCGGAACCAAAATATACAAAGGAAGTTGCATGGAGGGCAGATTCTGAGGCTGGACCCGATCAGATGACTTCCAGGAAGGAGTTCAGAGAGATAAGAGGCCAGCGCGCCAAACCTGAGGGGTCTTTGGCGCCAAGCAGCAGAGAGGAGCAGACGTGCTCCCTGCGTCCTGAGAAACCCCGCGTGACAGGCCAAATCCAGAGGCCTGAGAGGTGCTCCAGCCGGGCACCGGTAAAAGAGCTCCGGATCCCTCACAGTTGTGACTTGAGTGCTGTGCCTGCTGAGGATAATAGGAACCTGATCGCAGTGCTGAGTGAGTTCGCGGAACCCGACGTCGGCCGCCGACAGACGAGGCCTGGACCCCCCTATCCAAGGCTCGAGAGACTGCCCCCAACAGCCAAGCAGAGAGGAGCTGCATACGTGAGCAGGGCCGTCACTTCCACTGCTCACCCACGGTACCGGGGACAATTGGGTTTAAGTACTCAGGTTGGGAGGGGGACGGTTGGGGCTAAAGTAGCACAACATGATTTAATTGAATTCATCCGGAAAGAGACTCACGGCCTAGCGGGAATAACCGGTGACCCCCTCTAGGGCCAAATTCACGGTTAAAGAACTTGTGTGGTGCTTCTCATGCTTGAGGGCATCACCTTACTTTAAGAGACTGCGCCTTATTTTAAGAGACTGCACCTTACTTTGAGAAATTTCGTATTTTTTCTGATATTTCAAACCTCTGTTCATTACCCTTGTTGCTAATCCCTTGTTTCAGTATACCTGTTGTATAAAACTGTTTACAAACATCTCTGACTGTTCTCGCCTTGTCTCTCTGTGTGTTGCATTCCGGTACCTGCATTACATAAAGAGGAGCTTCATGAACATATCAGAGCAGTGAAGAGAGGAGACAGCCACATCTGGGTAAGAATAAGCCACTCCATCCTCACCTCTCGGGCCAATATCTACCTTTGTGCAGCATACATAGCTCCTCCAGAGTCTCCATACTTCAACCCAGACAGCTTTGAGACCCTACAGAGCGAATCTGCCCACTTCCAGACTCTGGGCAACGTTGTCATCTACGGAGATCTCAGTGCAAGAACGAGAAGGGAGAGAGACTACCTGACCACTGAAGGAAACGTCTATATATTCAGAGCAGAAACAGACTGTGACAACCAATTGCACACCGAGAGGAACAGATATGACGGCACAATCAATAAAAGTGGCAGAACACTACTAAACCTATGCCGAAGCCTAGGACTTTGTATCCTTAACGGCCGCACCAAGGGAGACTCATTGGGAATCCACACCCTAAAGTCCCATGTGGGTAGCAGCATGGCAGACAATGCCATCACACATATGGACCCTACAAGCATCGGCGACTTTATAGTCACCCCACCAACACATCTGTCAGACCACAACCAACTGCTCCTAAACAACAAATCCTCAAACAAATCACCCTCACAAACTCCCCAGCAGACCGGTCTCTTTAGCTTGCCTCCATGCTTCAAGTGTTCCAAGATGTCTACCCCAAAATATACAAATACCATCCACAGGCCAGAGATCAAGGATAAACTCCAACGCTTTCATAATAACGTGTATGAACTTTACCCAGAAGGTGTACACCTAGCAGTTAGGGACCTTGACGACATACTCTATGCCATGACAGAAAAGTCCGACCTAAAAAGATGCAGCAACAAAAGGCCTAGTAAGCAAAATCCCAACAGTTGGCTTGACAAGGAATGCAAAGCTATAAGGAAGGCCCTAAGAATGGCGTCAAATAAAAAACACAGAAACTCAAACAACCCCACTCTGAGAGAAGCCTACTTCACCTTACAACGAAATTACAAATCCATCCTCAAAAACAAAAAGCAAAACCACATTACCACCAAACTCCTCCAACTCCAAAATGCCCTTGAAGACAACAGCTTTTGGGAACTATAGAAAACATCCAGAGCGGCAACATCTAGCTCCAGTACTTCAAGGACCTTTACAAAGACATCCCAAGTGAAGACCTGAACCCCGCACAAATAGAGATTGTGAACAAACTGAAGGATATGGAGGAAAAATTCAAAGACTACCAAAACCCTTTGGACACACCGATTACATTGCCAGAAATAACAGAAAGGATCACACTGATATAAGTTAAAAAAAAACAGCAGTCCAAATGGGATCTTCCCAGAAATGCTGAAATATTGCCCACCAGACATAAAGGCCGCAATAGCAAAACTATTCAAAATTGTACTGCAGACTGGCTACTTGCCCAAAAACTGGAACCAAGGACTAATAACCCTGATACACAAAAACGGGGACAAATATGACCCAGTAAACTACCGAGGAATATGTGTCAGCAGTAATCTGGGGATCTATGCCTGCTTTGTGGACTTCCAGAAGGCATTCGACTCAGTGTGGCAGCCAGGACTAGGAGACAAAACATATGATGTAATCCGAAGCTCCTACAACTGCAGCATGAGGGTAAATGGAAGGAGGACAGCCTATTTCCAACAGAGCTAAGGAGTGTGACAGGGCTGCAGCCTCAGTCCAACGCTCTTCAACATTTAAATCAACAAACTGGCGGTGGCTCAGGAGTCCTCCTCAGCACCAGGACTCACCCTCCATGTCACAGAGGTGAAATTTCTGCTGTATGCTGATGACCTCATGTTGTTATCACCAACTGAGAAAGGTCTCCAGGATAAATTGAAAATCCTAGAGACCTTCAGCACCACATGGGCACTGCCAATCAACAGGAAGAAAACTAATATCATGGTGTTCCAAAAAAGAAAGCAGACACCAGCAGGCCATCTGCCCTTTCATAATAGACAGCTGTCCACTTACGGAAACCAACAAGTACACCTACCTAGGCCTAGAACTCAGCCAATCAGGGAGCTTAAAGCAAGCCATACAGTTGCTAAAAGACAAGGCGTGCAAAGCCTTCTACGCCATCAGAAGATGTCTGTACCATCTAGAGTCAATCTGTAACAGTCTGGCTAAAAATCTTTGATACCATCATTGCCCCAATCCTTCTGTATGGCAGTGAAGTCTGGAGTCCAGTCTCTTACCCAAACTGGTCAAAGTGGGACGCTGGACCAACAAAAATATTCCACTTAGAGTTCTGCAAACACCTCCTCCAAGTCCATTGGAGCACATCAAACAGCGCTTGCCGTGCAGAGCTGGGCAGAATCCCGCTACACCTTGCAATCCAGAAGAAGGGACTATCATTCAAGGCTTATCTACAAAGTAGTCATCCTAGCTCCTACCATCATAAAGCCTTGCTACACCAGGAAGCCCTAGGAGAATGAAGCCGCCCAACACAAATCACCCCAAACCCGCCTGACCAAGCCACCAACTTAAATGGCCTGACAAAAGGGGATATCCGGAAGATGGTACACAAAGGCAAAGAGGAATATCTCAGTGATGGAGGAACGACATTACCAAATCACAGAAACTGATGGTATACCAGAACCTAGGAGGGAATACAAACTGGCCCCATATTTAGAGAAACTCGCAAACCCCAAAGAGGGACTGATTCTGAGCCGGTACAGACTGATCGCCTGCAGCCTACTCATCAAATCCAGGTGGCACCGACAGAACTACATGCCCCGAGAGCGCAGACTCTGCCAGCAGTGTCCCCTGGAGGCCATGGAGGATGAGGCCCACTTCTTGCTGAGGTGCCCCAAATACTCACAGTGAGGAGCACTCACTTCATGAGACTTTCCGATCTCCTCCCAGACTTCATCTCCATGGAGGAGGAAGACAAACTGCCTATACTACTTGGAGAAGAGGAAAGTGCAGCGGTCATAGAAGCACAATATGTCAGTGCCTGCCACAGACTAAGAGGAGCCTGATATGTCATGAATCCAGATACCCCACCCTGGATGTGTCCCTATCCCTATCCCCCCATGATTTTACCACTTGCTTTGGCAATGCTAACATGTACGTAGTCCTGCCAATAAAGCCCATTTGATTTGATTTGATCTATTTAGTTATCCATATTTATATCTAGTTATCTATCTATCTATCCATCTATCCATTTAGCTATCAGTATATATGTATATACTGTATCTATCAGTCTATCCATATATCTATCTATCCATCGATCTATTATCTATTTATCTATTATCTATCTATATATCTATCTATTTAGATATCTATTTATCTATCCATATATCTATCTATTGATCTATTATCTATTTATCTATTATTAGTGTTGAGCGAGTATGTTTAGTGTTGAGCGAGTATGTTCTGTTCAGAGTATGCTGGGGCCGAGCTCCGAGTATTTATAGCTGCTCGGTGATATGGTGGAATCGCTCCCGTGTGCATGATTTGCAACTGTTTGACAGTTTGATTACATGTGAGGAATGTGTAAGAAATACACATTCCTCACATGTAATAAAGCTGTCAAACAATTGCAAATCATGCACACGGGAGTGATTCAACCATATCACCGAGCAGCTATAAATACTCGGAGCTCGGCCTGAGCATATTCGGCGAAAGGGTTAATAGAACATACTCGCTCAACACTATCTATTATATATGCATATATCTATCTATCTATTATCTATTTATCTTTATATCTATCCATATATCTATTATCTATCAAGCTATCTATCCATATATCTATTAATCTATCTTTCCATATATCTATTTATCTATCAATATATCTACAGTACAGACCAAAAGTTTGGACACACCTTCTCATTTAAAGATTTTCCTGTATTTTCATGACTATAAAAATTGTACATTCACATTGAAGGCATCAAAACTATGAATTAACACATGTGGAATTATATACTTAACAAAAAAAGTGTGAAACAACTGAAAAGATGTCTTATTTTCTAGGTTCTTCAAAGTAGCCACCTTTTGCTTTGATGACTGCTTTGCACACTCTTGGCATTCTCTTGATGCGCTTCAAGAGGTAGTCACCGGAAATGGTCTTCCAACAATCTTGAAGGAGTTCCCAGAGATGCTTAGCACTTGTTGGCCCTTTTGCCTTCACTCTGCGGTCCAGCTCACCCCAAACCATCTCGATTGGGTTCAGGTCTGGTGACTGTGGAGGCCAGGTCATCTGGCGTAGCACCCCATCACTCTACTTCTTGGCCAAATAGCCCTTACACAGCCTGGAGGTGTGTTTGGGGTCATTGTCCTGTTGAAAAATAAATGATGGTACAAATAAACGCAAGCCGGATGGAATAGCATGCCGCTGCAAGATGCTGTGGTAGCCATGCTGGTTCAGTATGCCTTCAATTTTGAATAAATCCCCAACAGTGTCACCAGCAAAGCACCCCCACACCATCAAACCTCCTCCTCCATGCTTCATGGTGGGAACCAAGCATGTAGAGTCCATTCGTTCACCTTTTCTGCGTGGCACAAAGACACGGTGGTTGGAACCAAAGATCTCAAATTTGAACTCATCAGACCAAAGTGTGGCACCCCTGACAGTTCGGTCGCCACAGAGGTACTGCACCTCATCCAGAGGTGTGGTGTCTCCCTTCTCTCAGGTAAGGATGGAGTGCTGCACCTACATCCAACACTACACTACCCCAGGCCAGCAGGAGGGGCAAGACGCAATGTAGTTTTCTGCTGAGCTCTTACCCTGGTTGGGGTGAGTGGAACCAAAAGTTAGGGGGAACCAGTAGTGGGTGTGGGTGGAGGAAGTAGTTTATGGGAGCACTCATACAGTAGATATATAAAAGGTAGACATCTTAACAGTGAAAGGGAGTTGAGGAGTGTGGTTCAGAGGAACAGTTTGGGAGCAGAGTCTCTGTGCTCCACTACAAAGGCCCAGGACTGAGGCCCAGGAGGGAAGGAGGGAGAAGGCTCCGTTCTACAGAAGGGATCCTAGGGGAGTATGGTGAGTGCAGGCGGCACCCATACACCCCAAACCTGCCAGGTGTCAGGAGGATCTAGGCCGCAAGAAAGGGACCGGCCCCTGGCCCAGTCGTGCAGCTTCAAGCCTCGGCTGGAAAAAACTGAGGCTTCTGGTTTTTATACCCAGAAGCCAAACCCCCACTCCAATCCAAGTAAGGTCAAGCAGGTCTGTGTAACTCCGTCGGACAGGGGGGACCTTGAAGCACCCGAACAGGATTCACAGTGGGAAGCGCAGGGCAGGAGGGAGTAAGACCCAGCGTGAAGTCGGTCTACAGAGGTACATAAGAAAGGAAGGACTGAACCCCATGGAGGGAGATATGGAAAAGTTGTCCCTGGAGGACGTGGAGTTCCTCGAGAGCGAGGTCCTCAAGCTGGGCCAGGAAGTGGAGCGAGCCCAGCAGGCAGCGGTCGCCCGATGGGAAAGTGAGCTGCCGGAAAGTGACACCAGATGCCAGCAGCCGCAAACCAGCCCCGGCGGAGCTTGCTGAAGACCAGGAGGCCGTGCGGAGTACAGGAGGAGGTAGGAGTGAATCCCCAGTCCCGGCCGCAGTCAGCGCCGACCTGCTCCTGGGCCTCCTTCCCCAGCCCCCGCCATATGCTGCCATGCCCTGGCCGGAGCAGCTGTACAGCCCGGAATCTCCAACCCCGGGCGCGGAACCAGAAAACCCCTCACCAAGAGCCTTCCCAGAACCCCCACCTCCGAGCGCTGCACCGGAGGCTCACCCATACAGAGTCCTTCCAGAACCTCTGATCCCGGGCGCTGAAGCTGCGGGTCTACTACTGGGAGCCCTCCCGCCACCGCCGCCTCCGACGCTGGAGTGGATCTACGGCGCGCCGCTCTTCGACTGGTACGCCCGCTTCGAGGATCAGCAGTCGTGCCCGCTCCTCCCTATTCCAGCGCCCCCTGTTGCCTGCCCCGGCGGAGAGGAGTTATGCTGGGACAACCATGGGGGGAATCTGATGGGGTTCTCTCAGGATACCGAGGCCGCCGCCCAGCAGAGGAAGGAGTTCTGCAGGCGGGAGCTCCGGCAATTGGAGAGGGAGCGACGCGCACGGGAAGAGCGCAGTGACTTTGGGCACTCCAATTTAGTTTGCTATCAATCAAGATGCCTAAGTCCTTCTCCATCTCTGAATTCCCCAATGATTTCCCATTCAGTGAGTACTGGTGACTTCCATTTTTCCTTCCCGTATGACCTTACATTTCTCCTCGTTAAACCTCATTTGCCATTTAATGCTCCACCTACCCAGCTTATCCAAGTCCCTCTGTAGGTCTGCACTGTCCTCTTTTGTATTAATTGTTTTACATAACTTTGTGTCATCTGCAAATATTGATATTTTACTATTTATCCCGTTGACTATGTCGTTAATAAAGATATTAAATAACATTGGGCCTAGTACAGACCCCTGTGGTACCCCACTAGTGACGCTTACCCAATCTGAGTATATTCCATTTATAACCACCCTCTGCCTTCTATCCCTTAGCCAGTTTGCTACCCACTTGCAAACATTTTCCCCCAGCCCCATCATTCTCTTTTTGTATACCAACCTATTATGTGGCACGCTATCGAACGCTTTTGAGAAGTCGAGATACACGACATCCACTGGTTCCCCCTGATCTACTCGAGAGCTAACCTCCTCGTAGAAGTCAATCAGGTTTGTTTGGCAGGAGCGATTCCTCATGAATCCATGTTGGTTCGGGATTAAAAGATTATTAGCATCAAGATGCTCCGTAATTGCCTCTTTAATGAAGCTTTCAAAAATTTTGCCCACAACGGACGTCAGACTCACCGGCCGATAGTTTCCGGCGTCACTTTTTGCTCCCTTTTTGAATATTGGCACTACATTCGCCTGTCGCCAATCAAGTGGTACAGACCCAGTCTCAACAGAGTCCTTAAATATAAGATATAACGGTCTGTCTATCACATTACTTAGTTCCCTTAGTACCCGTGGGTGTATGCCATCAGGTCCTGGTGATTTGTTTATTTTAATGTTACTGAGGCGTTTCTGTACCCCAGCTTGGGTTAGATTTGTCATACTTAGTGGAGGATTAAGCTTGTCACTTCTCATTTCTCCTATTAGTTCTATTTCCTTTGTGAAAGTTATCGAAAAAAAATTATTTAATAGATTAGCTTTATCCTCATCTTTCTCTATGATTTTGCCTTCCTCACTTTTTATCGGTCCAATATTATCCGATTTAATCCTTTTACTATTTATATACGTAAAGAACAGTTTGGGATTTGATCTACTTTCCCTAGCAATACGTTTCTCTGTTTCCTCCTTCGCTATTTTTATTTGTTTTTTACAGGTTCTCGTTTTTTCCTTGTAACACATTAGTGCCTCCTTACTGTTTTCCTGTTTTAATCTCTTGAATGCCTCTGTTTTGCTATTTAACGCCCCTTTTACGTTCTTGTTCAACCATATTGGTTTCCTCTTAATTCGGGCCCTTTTATTCCCATATGGTATATACCTCTCGCACTGAGTATTCAGAATTCTTTTGAAGGTTTCCCATTTACTATTCGTATTCCTTTGATTAAGAACTTTGTCCCAGTCAATAAGTTGAAGGTTTTCTATCAGCTGATCAAACTTCGCCCTCCTAAAGTTTAATGTTTTTGTTGTTCCCTTATTGATAACCCTACTGAAGGGCATTTTGAAGTCGATAATAATATGATCGCTATTACCTAGGTGCCCCCCTATCTGTACCTCAGTTATTCTTTCAGGCCTATTAGTCAATATTAAGTCCAACACGGCCTTCCCTCTCGTTGGTTCCTGCACTAGTTGGGAGAGATAATTATCCTTAATATTTGTCAAGAACCTTTTTCCTTTCTGAGATCTACAGGTTTCTGTTTCCCAGTCAATATCCGGGTAGTTGAAATCCCCCATTACAATCACTTCATTATGTTTTGCTACTTTGTCTATTTGTCCTAATAGCAGATTCTCATTCTCCTCTGTTATATTTGGTGGCTTATAGCAGACCCCCAGTAATATTTTATTATTATTTTTTGCCCCCTCTATCTCTACCCACTTGGACTCGACCCCCTCTTCTCCCTCTCCTATATCTTCCCTTAGTCTGGGCTTTAGACATGACTTTACATATAAGCAGACTCCTCCGCCTTTCCCCTGTTTCCGGTCCCTTCTAAATAAACTATAATCTAATAAATTTACCGCCCAGTCGTAGCTATCGTCTAGCCAAGTCTCTGTTATACCTACGATGTCATACCTCTCCTTCGATATAAGCGCCCGCAGCTCATGCGCCTTATTGGTCAGGCTTCTTGCGTTGGTCAGCATGCAAGATAAAACTTTGGGGTTATTTAGCATCCTATTCTTCTCTAACGATCTAACTGTACTATCCCCACCCCCCTCTCCACCCTCATTATATTCACTTCTCCCCTTCCCCCTTGCTTGCCTCACATCCCACCTATCTCCTTGGTTTCCCCTCCCCGTCTCTAGTTTAAAAACTCCTCCAACCTATTAGCCATCTTCTTCCCCAGCACTGCTGCACCCTCCCCATTGAGGTGCAGCCCGTCCCTACGGTAGAGCCTGTTGCCGACCGCGAAGTCGGCCCAGTTCTCCATGAACCCAAACCCTTCTGCCTTGCACCAACTCTTTAGCCACTTATTCACCTCCCTAACTTCCCGTTGGCGCTCCTGTGTGGCTCGCGGGATTGGTAGTATTTCTGAGAAAACTTCCTTGGAGGTCCTTGCCCTAAGCTTCCTACCTAGGTCCCTGAAATCATTTTTAAGGACCCTCCATCTACCACTCACTTTGTCATTGGTGCCGATGTGGACCATGACTGCTGGGTCTTCACCAGCCCCACCCAGTAACCTGTCAACCCGATCCGCGATGTGCCGGACTCGAGCGCCAGGGAGGCAGCACACCGTTCGGCGATCCCGGTCTTTGTGACAGATTGCCCTGTCTGTCCCCCTAATAATAGAGTCACCCACTACCAGGACCTGTCTTGCCTGCCCTACACTTCCCCCCTCCCCCTCATTACTGGAGCATACACTCCCCCGGCAGTCAGAGGATCTGTCGTGCTCCAATAATGCCGGTTCTGAACCAGCCTTCCTATACTTCTTCCCTCTATCCCTCCTAACTGTTATCCAGCTCCCTGCCTGTTCAGCCTGCACTTTCCCTCTATGCTCCACCCCCAGTATTGACCCATTGAGTGTCTGCTCAGTGAGCAGCAAACTCCGTTCCATGTTGTCAATGCTCCTCAGTATCGCTATCTGAGCACTTAGATCCAGAATTTGGGCTTCCAAGTGCACGATATGCTCACATCTCTCGCAGCAGTATGGATCCTCGAGCGGTTGCTCACGGAATGCATACATTGCGCAAGATGTACACTGCACGGCTCCGGCCAACATGGACGTCATTCTAAATATGGGGATACAGTCAGTATATATATACAAGTCCAAAACACAATTATTTATATATAGGTGTATGGACGGGGATCAATTAGGGATGTGCAAGTGTATCGATTAGATATCGGCGCGGGATCAGTTATGTATGGACGGGGGATCAATTAAGTATCAAGTATGGACGGGGGAATCAGCTAAGTAGGTCAGGTGGATTAATTAAGTATGGACGGTGTGTCAATTAACTATGGACTGGGGATCAATAAATATGGACTGGGGAAATAATTAATTGTGGACTGGGGAATCAATCAATTAGTTATGGACAGGGGGTTAATTAAATATGGATGGGGATAAGGCAAATAAATAGGGACTGGGGATCAGTAAAAGTGGACAGGGGGAATTTATTAAATATGGACAAGGGGGATCAATTGATTATGGGCTGGGGGGGTCGATCAGTTAAATGTGGTCGGGGGGATCAATGTAATATGGACGGGGGTGGTTGTGGGATCAATTAAATGAGGACGGGGGGGTCAATTTAAATGTGGTCAGGGGGATCAGTTAAATATGGACGGGGGGTGATCAGGGGATCAATTTAAATATAGACGGGGGGTGATCAATTAAATATGGACTGGGGGATCACTAAAGATGGCCGGGGGAGTTGTATTAAATAAGGATAGGGGGGAGATCGATCAAGTATGGACAGGGGATTAATTAGATAAGGCCGGGGGGGGAGCACTTAAATATAATACAATTACAATACAAATACAAATACAATACAGTGCAGTACAGTACACACTCGGGTTCAGTAGGGCCGCTTATCGCGGCCTCCTGCCCCTCACTCACCTCCTCTAGGGACGCTGCACGCTATCACAGCACGCTCGCTCCACCGGTCGCCTCTTACCGGTCCTCCTGGTCACCTCCTGGTCACCACCACCTGGCGCCATACGCCGGCCGCCACTGCACGCTATCACAGCGCTCTCTTGCACTCGTCCCTCCGGTCGCCTCTTACCGGTCCACCCGGTCCACTCGGTCACCTCCGCCTGGCTCCCTCGCTGGAGGGCCGCGAGCCGAGGCGGACCTCGCCACACGCCGCTCACCACAGCCACACCACAGCAAAACCACAGCCCACGTGCTCACACCCCACGCGCGCTCTCACATCCGTTCACGTGCTCTCTCTGTAGCTGGGAAGGGGTCAGATGAAAAAGTCCTGGAGATGTTTTTCCCTCCTTCCCAGCTCCTACAGCAGCACAAACTCCCAGCACCAACAGGCTCCTCCTCTTCCTCTTATTTGTCAACCGGCGGGATGTGGAGCCCGAGTTGGAAGAGGGCCACCCCGACCGGAACCTGTATCTGGGAGACCATGTCACGTTCACCCGGCATCATGGTGAGCGTGGCTGGTATGCCCTGAAAGTGTACCATGCCAACAAGGATACACCACTGCAGGAAGTCCCTCATGACCCGGCTGGGTCAGGGAAAAATGAAGAGCACCCCAGGAGGGGTCCCCAGTACTAGGCGTAGTATTGGGACTGAACATAAATGTATATAGTTACCTGTCCGGGTGCAGTATTACAGTATTGAACATGTTTTCTTATAGTGAGCTTTCTTAGGTACCCGTAAGGGTATAGAGACAGTAGGGAAGAGGACAGTGATCTCCCTAAAAACTTTCCATTATAAATAGTTTAGCATTTCTTAAAGTGCACCCTATTGGTTTTATAAGTAATGATCATTACCTCAGAACAAAAACCCGTTTGGTGTGGCGGAAGACGAGGTCCAGGATTGGATCATCTATGCCCTGCAGCCACGCCCAGGGCCTACGTTGAGGGTTTGCGGACGGGTCCCTCATTCTGCTGCTGTTGCACCCTGGTGCAGGAACTCTCTTAAAATGTTTTATACAAAGAGTATTTTATAATGTAACGTTTAAAATGATGTGCTTCCCATAAAGGGAAGAAATGTTGTGTTTATAATCTTATATGCGGATGCATCTTAAAAATTTGCATGTCATTGATGCCATGTTTTACTTTGTTCCAGCCCGCGGACGTGCTGTGTTTTACCGGGGGGGGAATGTGGCGCCCCTGAAGGTTCGGTCGCCACAGAAGTACTGCACCTCACCCAGGAGTATGGTGTCTCCCTTCTCTTGGGTAAGGAGGGAGTGCTGCACGGAACCCCAATACCTACATCCAACACTACACTACCCCAGGCCAGCAGGAGGTGCAAGATGCAATGTAGGTTTCTGCTGAGCTCTGACCCTGACTGGGGTGGGGGGAACCCAAAGTTAGGGAGAACCAGTAGTGGGTGTGGGTGGAGGAAGTAGTTTATGGGAGCACTCATACAGTAGATATATAAAAGGTAGACATCTTAACAGTGAAAGGGAGTTGAGGAGTGTGGTTCAGAGGAACAGTCTGGGAGCAGAGTCTCTGTAGGAGCTCTGCTCCACTACAAGGGCCCAGGACTGAGGGGAGCAGGGAGTAGGCTCCGTTCTGCAGAAGGGATCCTAGGGGAGTATGGCGAGTGCAGGCGTCTGGAGGATCTAGGCCACAAGAAGGGGACCGGCTCCTGGCCCAGTCGTACAGCTTTAAGCCTCGGCTGGAAAAACCGGAGGCTTCTGGCTTATATACCCAGAAACCAAACCCCCACTCCAATCCAAGTAAGGTCAAGCAGGTCTGTGCAACTCCAACGGACAGGGGGGGCCTCGCAGCACCCGAACAGGATTCACAGTGGGAAGCGCAGGGCAGGAGGGAGTAAGACCCAGCATGAAGTCGGTCTAGAGAGGTACATAAGAAAGTGGGGTTCTGCCAGGTACACCAGAACTGCCTGAGGAAGGACTGAACCCCTGCCTGGTTAACGCAGAGCGACATGGGAGGCTTGCACCAGTACTGTGCGCCTGTGGACTGTGTCTAAGAACTGTGAGTAAATCTTGGATGACTGCACTGAGCTGCCTCCGTTCCTTTCTTTCGCCGGTGCCATTTCCCTCCCTGCTCTACAACGCCCAGCGCACCTACATTTATCTACACTGCCCTGAGGCCTGCTCCACCTGTGGAGAGCCGTTCCATCGCAAGCTGCCCTAACACCTGCCTCAGAGGACTGTCGCAGCGCTGGTGATCCTCACCAGACACCACAGGTGGCGTCACGAAAAATCCCAAAAACCCCATATAAAAGTATTCCCCCATTTCACTGACTGCCCTGGGTCACGGACCGGGCCAGTCACCGTGATATCCCCCGGCAACCAGAGGCGCGGCTGCCGAGTACCCCACGGCCCTGGGGGGGCGAGTCAAAAGCACAGATTTCCACTGGTCTAATGTCCATTCCTTCTGTTCTTTAACTCAATCAAGTTTCTTCTGCTTGTTGCCTGTCCTTAGCAGTGGTTTCCTAGCAGCTATTTTGCCATGAAGGCCTGCTGCACAAAGTCTCCTCTTAACAGGTGTTGAAGAGATGTGACTGCTGCTAGGACTCTGTGTGGCATTGACCTGGTCTCTAATCTGAGCTGCTGTTAGCCTGCAATTTCTGAGGCTGGTGACTCGGATAAACTTATCCTCAGAAGCAGAGGTGACTCTTGGTCTTCTTTTCCTGGGGCGTTCCTCATGTGAGCCAGTTTCTTTCTAGCGCTTGATGGATTTTGCAACTGCACTTGGGGACACTTTCAAAGTTTTCTCAATTTTTCGCACTGACTGACCATGATTTCTTAAAGTAATGATGGCTACTCGTTTTTCTTTACTTAGCTGCTTTTTTCTTGCCATAATACAAATTCTAACAGTCTATTCAGTAGGACTATCAGCTGTGTATCCACCAGACTTCTGCACAACGCAACTGATGGTCCCAACCCCATTTATAAGGCAAGAAATCCCACTTATTAAACCTGACAGGGCACACCTGTTAAGTGAAAACCATTTCCGTTGACTACCTCTTGAAGCTCATAGAGAGAATGCCAAGAGTGTGCAAAGCAGTCATCAAAGCAAAAGGTGGCTACTTTGAAGAACCTAGAATATAAGACATATTTTCAGTTGTCTCACACTTTTTTGTTAAGTATATAATTCCACATGTGTTAATTCATAGTTTTGATGCCTTCAGTGTGAATGTACAATTTTCATAGTCATGAAAATACAGAAAAATCTTTAAATGAGAAGGTGTGTCCAAACTTTTGGTCTGTACTGTACACTGTGTGCAGAAATATTAGGCAAATGAGTATTTTGATCACATGATACTTTTTATACATGTTGTCCTACTCCAAGCTGCATAGGCTTGAGAGCCAACTACCAATTAAGTAAATCTGGTGATGTGCATCTCTGTAATGAGGAGGGGTGTTGACTAATGACATCAACACTGTACATAAGGTGTGCTTAATTATTAGGCAACTTCCTTTCCTTAGGCAAAATGGGTCAGAAGAGAGATTTGACGGACTCTGGAAAGTCCAAAATTGTGAGATGTCTTGCAGAGGGATGCAGCAGTCTTGAAATTTCCAAACTTTTTGAAGCGGGATCAACGATCAATCAAGCGTTTCATGGCAAATAGCCAACAGGGTCGCAAGAAGCGTGTTGGCCAAAAAAGGCGCAAAATAACTGCCCATGAATTGAGGAAAATCAAGCGTGAAGCTGCCAAGTTGCCATTTGCCACCAGTTTTGCCATATTTTAGAGCTGCAACGTTACTGAAGTATCAAAAAGCACAAGGTTTGCAATACTCAGGGACATGGCCAAAGGTAAGGAAGGCTGAAAAACGACCACCTTTGAGCAAGAAACATAAGATAAAACGTCAAGAATGGGCCAAGAAATACGAGGGTCAGTCAATAAGTAATGCCTCCTATTTTTTTTCTCCTTTTATTTGGCAAGAAATTCAAATGCAATTACATAGGTTGAAAACCACAACATTAACGATTAATTTGTCACTTTTCAATATAATCTCCATCCATTTCCACAGTTTTGGTCCACCGTTTGACAAGGGCATGTATTCCAGCATGGTAAAAAGCATTCTTGGGACCCACCGTGCACAAACTTTTCTGTATCCCAGTTGTCCAATAATTTTCATCACACTGCCTTTACTGAGGCAGATAACGCCACACAATTCATCTGCAGACACCCGGCGGTCACCACGAAGGATGTCATCGACTCGCTGAATGTTGCTTGGAGCCACTGCGGTGACTGGCCTGCCACTCTGCATTTTTTCAGCCAACGGTGATGGCCCTTCAGTTGTGTTACAGCGACGAACCCATCGTCTAACAGTACTGACATCCACTGTTGCATCACCGTACACATTTTTCAGTCTCTCATGAATTCGAATGGGCTTTTCACCTTCTGCATGCAAGAATTCAATCACAGAACGTTGTCTAATACGAACATCGATGTCAGCCATTTTGCAAACGGATACAGTCCTGCCACCTGTTGGTGCAGGAAGTTGCAATTGCTGTGGATTGGAGAAAAAGGTTTGAGGAATTGTGCCAAATTCGAATATTTAACATAACTACCTTATTTAAGGAGAAAAAAAATAGGAGGCATTACTTATTGACTGACCCTGGTATCTTAAGACTGATTTTTCAAAGGTTTTATGGAATGATGAAATGAGAGTGACTCTTGATGAGCCAGATGGATGGGCCAGAGGCTGGATCAGTAAAGGGCAGAGAGCTCCACTCCGACTCAGACGCCAGCAAGGTGAAGGTGGGGTACTGGTATGGGCTGGTATCATCAAAAATTTACTTTTGGGACCTTTTTGTGTTGAGGATGGAGTGAAGCTCAACTCACAGACCTACTGCCAGTTTCTGGAAGACAACTTCTTCAAGTAGTGGTAAAGGAAGAAGTCGGTATCGCTCAAGAAAAACATGATTTTCATGCAGGACAATGCTCCATCACATGCATCCAACTACTCCACAGCGTAGCTGGCCAGTAAAGGTCTAAAAGAAGAAAAAATAATGACATGGCCCCCTTGTTCACCTGATATGAACCCCATAGAGAACCTGTGGTCCATCATAAAATGTGAGATCTACAGGGAAGGAAAACAGTACACCTCTCGGAACAGTGTCTGGGAGGCTGTGGTGACTGCTGCACGCAATGTTGATCGAAAACAGATAAAGCAACTGACAGAATCTATGGATAGAAGACTGTTGAGTGTCATCATAAAGAAGGGTGGCTATATTGATCACTATTTTTTTGGGTTTTTGTTTTTGCATATCAGACATGTTTATTTCTAAATTTTGTGCACTGATATTGGTTTACCTGGTGAAAATAAACAAGTGAGATAGGATTATATTTGGTTTTTATTAAGTTGCCTAATAATTCAGCACAGTAATAGTTACCTGCACAAACAGATATCCCCCTAAGATAGTCAAATCTAAAAAAACCCACTCCAACTTCCAAAAATATTAAGTTTGTATATTTATGAGTCTTTTGGGTTGATTGAGAACATAGTTGTTGATCAATAATAAAAATAATCCTCTAAAATACAACTTGCCTACTAATTCTGCACAGTGTATATATCCATATATCTAACTATTATCTATCTATCTACTAATCTATTTATCTATCTATATATGTATTCATATATCTATCTATTATCTATCTATCTATCGACCTATCTAATCATCTATATGTGGCGCCCTGCTGCGCATTGGTGCCACAGAACCCAGAAGGGTGCACGGATGGACTTCTCCACAAGAGGCCCTCACTACATTCATACACCTCCACCTTCCACATCAGACAAGCAGAGGGAGCCCATTAGGGACATATATAGGGAAGGTGGAGCTAGGCAGCTCAGTGAGTGTTCAGTTTCAGTTCAGTCTGTGAGAAGCAGTCAGCTCAGGGTGAGCAGAGAGCGTGCCGATGCTCACAGAGCGGTGAAGACGCAGCACGCCAGCTGCCAAGTAGTGAGGGCCCCGAGAGTGGTCATCGGCGAGAGGAAAAGGAGAGTGGAGCTAAGGGGGCAGAGGAGCATAGTAAGCTCACCCCGATTTATATACCGGGTCCACACCTACAGGGACTCCTTATACCCAGTAGGAATCACCGGAACCCCTGGAACTGCAGGTCCCAGGTTCACCAAAGGCTGATTGAAGTACCAGGGCTAGGAGTCACAGAGGTCCCAGCGTCCAGGGAGAGTGATCTCCAAAGAGAAGGCCCTACCACCAGGTCAGCAGGTGCAAAGAGAGACAGTAACCAAGCTAGGCCTAGCTCAAGACAGGCCAGAAGCTTAGAGAAATAAGCAATGGATCAGGAGGCCCTATACCCGCTCACTGGGGAGAATCCAGAAGTGCGCCCTTCACCTGGAGTACCCTGGACCGTGCCTGCAGCATCACCAGTAAAAGTACTGAAGCTTACCCCCGTGTGAGTGTCGTCCTTCCTCCGGGACCATCCTGCCGTCTCTCCCCTGCACCGTCATCCAGTACATCCCCCACGCTGCCCTGAGGCCCGCTCCACCTGTGGGGAGCCATTCCATCACAAGCTGCCCTACCATCTGCCTCAGAGCACTGTTGCAGCGCTGGTGATCCTCATCAGACACCACAGGTGGCGTCACGAAAAATCCCAAAAACCCCATATAAAAGTATTCTCCCATTTCACTGACCGCCCTGGGTCACGGACCGGGCCAGCCACCGTGATATCCCCCGGCAACCAGAGGCCCGGCTGCCGAGTACCCCACGGTCCTGGGGGCGAGTCATATGTATCATTCTATCTATCATTCTATCTATTTATATATCTATCTATTATCTATCTATCTATTTATCCATATACAGTGCATTGTGAAAGTATTTGGCCCCCTTGAACTTTTCTACCTTTTGCCACATTTCTGGCTTCAAACATAAAGATATAAAATTCTAATTTTTTGGGGAAGAATCAACAAAAAGTGGGACACAATCATGAAGTGGAATGAAATTTATTGGATATTTTAAACTTTTTTAACAAATTAAAAACTGAAAAGTGGGGCGTGCAATATTATTCAGCCCCCTTGAGTTAATACTTTGTAGCGCCACCTTTTGCTGTGATTACAGCTGCAAGTCGCTTGGGGTATGTCTCTATCAGTCTTGCACATCGAGAGGCTGAAATTCTTGCCCATTCTTCCTAGCAAAACAGCTCGAGCTCATTGAGGTTGGATGGAGGGCGTTTGTGAACAGCAGTTTTCAGCTCTTTCCATAGATTCTCGATTGGATTCAGGTCTGGACTTTGACTTGGCCATTCTAACACCTAGATACATTTATTTTTGAACCATTCCATTGTAGATTTTGCTTTATGTTTGGGATCATTGTCTTGTTGGAAGATAAATCTCCGTCCCAGTCTCAGGTCTTTTGCAGACTCCAACAGGTTTTCTTCCAGAATGGTCCTGTATTTGGCTCCGTCCATCTTCCCATCAATTTTAACAATCTTCCCTGTCCCTGCTGAAGAAAAGCAGGCCCAAACCATGATGCTGCCACCACCATGTTTGACAGTGGGGATGGTGTTTTGAGGGTGATGAGCTGTGTTGTTTTTACGCCAAACATCGTTTTGCATTGAGGCAAAAAAATGCGATTTTGGCTTCATCTTAACAGAGCACTTTATTCCACATGTTTGGTGTGTCTCCCAGGTGGCTTGTGGCAAACTTCAAGCGAGACTTTTTATGGATATCTTTGAGAAATGGCTTTCTTCTTGCCACTCTTCCATAAAGGCCAGATTTGTGCAGTGTACAACTGATTGTTGTCCTATGGACAGACTCTCCCACCTCAGCTGTAGATCTCTGCAGTTCATCCAGAGTGATCATGGGCCTTTTTGGCGACATCTCTGATCAGTCTTCTTCTTGTTTGAGATGAAAGTTTAGAGGGACGGCCGGGTCTTGGTAGACTTGCAGTTGTCTGATACTCCTTCCATTTCAATATGATCGCTTGCACAGTGCTCCTTGAGATGTATAAAACTTGGGAAATCTTTTTGTATCCAAATTCGGCTTTAAACTTCACCACAACAGTATCTCGGACCTGCCTGGTGTGTTCCTTGGTCTTCATGATGCTCTCTGCACTTGAAACAGACCCCTGAGACTATCACAGAGCAGTTGCATTTATACGGAGACTTGATTACACACAGGTGGATTCTATTTATCATTACCAGTCATTTAGGACAACATTGGATCATTCAGAGATCCTCACTGAACTTCTGGAGTGAGTTTGCTGCACTGAAAGTAAAGGGGCCGAATAATATTGCACGCCCCACTTTTCAGTTTTTAATTTGTTAAAAAGGTTTAAAATATCCAATAAATTTTGTTCCACTTCACGATTGTGTCCCACTTGTTGTTGATTCTTCCTAAAAAAATTTGAATTTTATATCTTTATGTTTGAAGCCAGAAATGTGGCAAAAGATAGAAAAGTTCAAGGGGGCCAAATACTTTCACAATGCACTGTAGCTATCCATATATCTATCCATATATCTATTATCTATTGACCCATCTAATTATTTCTCTATCATGCTATCTATCTATTTATCAATCTATCTATTATCTATCCATATATCTAATCTATCTATATATCTATTTATATATCTATCTATCTATTATTTATCTATCTATCCATATATCTATCTATTATCTATCTATCAGTCTATCGGAAGATGGACAGATAGTTATATAGATAGATAGATAGATAGATAGATAAGTAATAGATATATAGATGATAGATAGACAGACAGATAGATAGATTAATAGATAGATGGATAATAGATACATAGTTTACAGGGGGATCCAAGAAAAAAATTGACATAGGGTCCCCTATGAAATCTAACCAGTAAAGGCTAAACAGACAGCTGTGGGCTGATATTAATAGCCAGGTAAGGGTCGATGGATACTAGTGTGACATGCAGAAGTAGTGCTGTTGCAGAGTGTGACATGCAGAAGTAGTGCTGTTGCTTTAAAAGCATTCAGCAACTATTAGAAGACAAGCACATGAAGTGTTGTGCTCCAGAAGCATCCAGCAACTAGAGGGGTTAACAGGAGAAGGGGAGTATTATAGCAGAGCCCCAAGGGGATTGTGGGGAAGTTGTTTACAGTCTGGCTGGAGCTGAAGAGAAAGGGTGTTTGTGTGTTCTGTATCTCACAGAAGCACCCCTGCAAGTGAAAAGGATTCAAGTCAAGAGTGAAACTAAGCACAGGTCAGGTAGAGTTCCTGAACCATCAGTGCAGAGTATTGTCAGGCAGAAACGTAAGGACTGGAAGTAAAGGAGTCACAAGGATCATCTCCCTCAGCAAACCCACCGCCTCCTCCATCTCACTGTGCTGTAAGGAATACTGTGTTCATTATTGTGCCTTTGCATTAGAACTGTGCTGTCCTGTACTACTGGGAAGACTGTGAACTGCTGTGCTGCTAAGGAAACTGTTCTGTTTTTCACTGGAGCCTGTTGCTCATAAGACTAAACTTTCACTGGCTGTGCGGCTTCTTATTAAATACTACTGTTTTATGAGGACTCTTGTCAAGTGTGTCTGGTCAGCAAGCAAAACAACCTACATGTCTGTGTCTGAGAGTCAATACCCCTGTGTGCCTGAGAGAAGCTGCAGCACATGGTCTATAGTCGCCCTGAGTAACGGTTCCCCCAGGATTCCAAAGAATTCATATAACCTGTCTCGCCACTATCTGAACCTAGGGCATGTGTGTAACATTGGTGGCCAATACGGGGAATCCTGAGCTGGAATTAGCATGTAGAGAGAGAAGAGGAAAAGTGTCTGGAAAAACACAGCAGCACAGCACTTTAATTCAACTCTGCTACACCAGTTAAAGGTGACCAGCCCTAAAGAACAACTCACTAGCAGCAATGGTTGTGGAAATACAAATGGACAGAATTAGTGAGCTGCTTCCTCAGTTAACCTGTGAAGAATTGAGAACAGTAGCAGAACATATAAAGATGTCCGTAGAACAGATTTCCAAAGCAGCCAACCGCAGGTAACTGTTAGCTGCCATTAATGCAAAAATGGATGAGCTGTTGGAGAAAGAAGCTGAAGACATCATGGGGACATTCCTCCAGGAACTAACACAGTTTCTAACCAGGTTGAAGCTGGAGGGATGGAGGGGCGGCACCAATTGCCAAAAGCAGGAATCTCCATCCACAGACTGAACTACAGGAATTGAGAGAACAATTCAAAGCCCTAACAACAGCCCTGCAGGAATCAACCAAAACCTCTGATCGGGTTATAGACTCAGACGGGACCTTAAACCCGCTCGGGTTAGATAAATCAGTGAGACAGTCCTCTCTAACACCACAAATCACCATAAGGAAAGAATTCGAGATCCTGGGACAGATTGGAGAGTGTGAACAGATAGAGAGACTGTCTTATAGAAACTTGTTGCACCAGATCGATGCAGGCTTACAGAAAGGCTACCAGTCAGATGATATCGTTGAAGGGGTGGTGAAAGCGATCAGCCCAGGACTGAACCTCCATAGTATGCTAGAAATGAAAAGTCAATTGGCCTTGCAACAGCTGGAGATGATTTTAAAAGGGCACTATAAAGAAGATAGCACTTCAGAATTGTTCCACTGACTCATTAACCTCTCACAGAAAAATAATGAATTACTCCAAAATTATTTTGTTCAGAGCAACTGAACTGAAGGATAGCCTGTTGTTTGTGTGACACCCCAGGGGTCTGGTTGCCACAGTGATAGAGATATTACGTCTGAGAGCAGGTGGGAGGTCTCTTGGTCAGGGATCCTATGCATGCCACACCTCCTGCCCAGTCCTGGGAGGGGAAGAACTTCCCCTATATAAACCTAGGGCTGAGGCAGGGTTAGTGAGTAGAGAAGAAGTAGAGAAGAGAAGCAGCATAGGAAGAAACAACAGGAGCTCTGTGGGAGCAGTGCTACAAGGAGTCAGGGGCTGGCAGCTGCAGAGCTCGCCCTGACTGAGAAGTTATCACCGGACCCGGAGTCCGAGGCTGAGGGGACTAACTCCTATCCAGCAGCAGAAACCGACCGGCAGGGGATTGCAGGTCCTCTGGCCCAGAAAGCCGAAGGCATGGTCACACGCGTGGGACCAGCACCGCCGTCGTGGAGCGAAAGCTACTAGAAGGCCCCGAGTCACCGGCCATACGGGTGAGCGCCACACGGTACACTCAGGGACGTGGGCTACTTATACCCGCCTCTAGCAAGGTAGCCAGAAGAGTATCGTTAGTTTGGGAGGCCTACAACTTCGCCTGGCCAGGGGAGATCCCATCTGCTCAAGGACTGACCAGGCCCCAATCGCTGGCCAGTACTCCGGGAGGGTCTATCTTTGTCACCAGTAAAGACCCTGAACTACACCGTACCGTCTCCGAGTGGTTCCTGCTACCCCCATCATCCACGTCGGCTGCCCTGAGGCCATACCCCTCCCGTTGGGGGTTATACTATCACGCTGCACAATCCTACCACCGGCCTCAGCGGTCTGCCCTGCAGCAGCAGCTCCTTAGCTGTACTCAACGGGTGGCGTAGTCGTTCAACATCTACCGCTGATACAGCGCCACTTAGTCTGACTCCCTGGGCACGGACCGGATCACCGCCACGAGACTACAACCCTCAACAGATCCGGCTCCGGGTTAGCTCCCGCGTGCGCAACGCTGCGCGACACAGGCCCAGGGGCGCGTCAACTTTTGGCGTAGTCGGCAGGATCTCGTGCCCGCAACCACCGGGTACTGCGTGCCTGAAAAAGACTGTTCAAACTTACCTGTGGTGAAGATTCCTGCCATCCGGCGCCATCTTCCGCTTCCTTCCCGCCATCGGTGGAGTTTTCCCGCCATCCGGCGCCATCTGCAGCCTTCTTCCCGCCACACGTGGAGTTTTCCCGCCATTGGACGCCATCTTGAGGACGCCGCGCGGGAAGAAGAGGGGCGTGGACTCCAAAAGCGCGCGAGAACTGAAGCCCCGCCTCACGTCCGGACGTTGCGTAAGGTCCTGGAAGGAGCCCAGCAGACGCCGACGTCACAGGAGCGCGACGGAAGGTCCTCAACCCTGACGATCCACTTCGGAGCCGCGGCCTACGGAAGAGGATCATCGCAAGGTAGGCCACGGTCCACTAGGGGGGAGAAGGATGTCGGATACGGAGGAGAGCTTCACCGCTTCAACCCCCGCCAGCGCCACCGCTGTTGCAGTCATGCCTTTCACCATGCCCTATATCCCGGGGGCAGCCTGGCTACCCCTCTACTCAGGGGAGTCACATACCCTGCATGACTTTAGAGAAAAGCTGTATAGCCTCTTCCAGGTGTACCCCCTCACAGAGGAGCAAAAAGTGAGCATCCTGGTGGCCCAATTAACCGGGGCAGCCCAAAGGGAGGTAAAGTCCTGGCCACCTGGGGGGAGGACTGTCGCAGGGATACTAACCCGGCTGAGGGACACCTTTGATACCCGCACCTCAGCCGAGATCAAGCTTAGATTCTACGGGTGCAAACAGCGGGCACATGAGAGTATAAGGGACTATGCCCTGAACCTACAAGAGGCCCTGAGAGCCATTAAGCAGACCGACCCTGACGGCGTGGGAGACGAGGACAGGCTGTTGACTGAACAATTTATAGAGGGTTTATATTGCAATGCCCACCGAACCCAGTTGCGGGCAATGGCCTTACAGGACCCTCATCTGGGATTTGCACAGTTCAAGGACAGAGCCATCCGGGTGCTTCGAGAACCGGCACCAGGTGGCGTTGTGACCCACAGACGCCCCACTACCACTTAAAACCAGGAGGCGGCGCCCTTGTCGGCAGGGCCTGTGGGAGCTGATGCGCAGGCTTTGAACAATGACCCGGCTCCAGACCTGCACCATCAGGTCCAAGAGCTAGCTAAAAGCGTTGCTGCGCTAACCCGAACTGTGCAGTCTTTACAGGTTTCCACTCCAGGGAAGATCCAGCTGGCATCCGAACCGGAGGACATCCCGTGGCGTCGACCAAGGAGGACCCACCGGCCAGAGGAAGACCCAGCGACCGATACAACGAGGACGGACGACCCATCTGCCGCCGCTGCAATCAACCCGGACATATGGCAAGGTACTGTCCTTTAAACTGGCACAACCTGGGGTAGAGGGCCAACCCCCAGGAAAAAGATCACCAGGCCCATCGAACTGGCGCAACAAATATGTGGGAGGACGTCCAGTCTTACCCGTGGTACTGGATGGCATTCCTATGAGTGCCCTACTGGACACCGGGTCACAGGTCACCACCATCCCGTACGTGCTCTTCAAGCAGTACTGGAATGACTCGGATATCACCCGCTACCCTGACGACGACTTGAGTATCATCGCCAGCAATGGTCAGCCCGTGCCACAGATTGGATTTAAAGAGGTGACTATTAAAATTGGTAGAGTCGAATTGGCAGCACAGGGACTGATCATTGTAGACATTGACAAACACGAGAGTCACCCAAAGATAACTCTAGGAATTAATGTAATTGAAAATTGTCTTGCAGAGGTGATTTTCCTTTTACAGCAGGTTGCCAAGAACGCCAGCTCCGGCCAGCAGCGAGTGCTCCAGAAAGAGATCCGGGCACTGATGCGACGGCAACAGCTAGAACTCTCCGGTGGTGAGATTGGTAGCGTGCGAATGTGTGACCCTTTCCCTATTGCCATGCCCCCGAAAAGTGAAATGATGATTTGGTGCCGGGCAGCTATTGGTCTGAGAGGTAGAGATTACCAGGCAATGGTAGAACCAGTTTACTCAGACAGTAGGCCCACCATTTTGACAGCACGGGGGGTGGTCAATGTACGCCATGGGAGGGTGCCCGTTCGCATAATAAATATCGGGAAGAGGGAAGTGTACCTGCCCCGGTATGCCATGCTAGCCAAATTGTATACCATCAATCAAGATTCCATACAGTCCGTAGAACCCTTGCCTCCATCTTCCCCGGAGGAAGGTAACGGCTCTAAGAAAACAATGGAGGACTGGTGTCAGCAACTACATTTGGGTACTGACTCCACTCCCTCACACCAGAAACAGGGAGTCTATCGGGTGGTTCGAGAGTACGAGAGAGTGTTTAGTAAACACCCGTTAGACTTCGGGCGAGTCAAGGGGGTAGAACACCACATCCCCACGGGAGACCATCCTCCCATAAAAGAGAGGTATCGACCCGTACCCCCTGCACACTACCAACACGCCAAGGGGATGCTTAGAGACATGAAGGAAGCTGGGGTGATCAGGGATAGCTGTAGCCCCTGGGCAGCTCCACTAGTCTTAGTCAAAAAGAAAGACAACACCATGAGGATGTGTGTAGATTACCGGAAAATCAACCGTATCACACACAAGGATGCGTACCCCTTACCAAGGATAGAGGAGTCTTTGGCTGCTTTAAGATCTGCTAACTTCTTCTCTACCTTGGATCTCACTAGTGGGTACTGGCAGGTTCCTGTAGCAGAGGCGGACCGGGAGAAGACCGCATTCACCACCCCGATGGGACTTAGCGAGTTTACCTGCATGCCGTTCGGACTCTGCAACGCACCAGGGACCTTCCAACGATTAATGGAGTGCTGTCTGGGCCACAGAAACTTCGAGACGGTCTTGTTGTACCTGGACGATGTCATCGTATATTCCAAGACGTATGAGGACCACCTGAAACACCTGGCGGAAGTGTTCGAAGCTCTGGCAAGCTACGGCCTAAAGGTGAAACCCTCCAAGTGTCACCTCCTGAAACCAAAGGTGCAGTACCTGGGACACGTGGTGAGCGCTGATGGAGTGGCTCCCGACCCTGATAAGATCACCGCAATTAAGGAATGGCCAAGTCCCTCCAGTGTAAAGGAAGTGCGGCAGTTCCTCGGGTTGGTAGGCTATTCCCGCAGATTCATCCCCGGTTTCACCAAAAAGGCAGCTCCTATGCAGGACCTCCTGATAGGCCAGTCCCGGTAGGCCAAGAACCAGAAGCCACCCTTCAGATGGGAGAAGTTAGAAGAAGAGTCCTTCCGCCAGCTGAAGATGGCCCTCACGGGGGATGAAATCCTGGCATACCCTGATTACAGCCAGCCCTTTATCCTCTACACCGACGCAAGTAACATCGGGCTAGGAGCCGTGCTGTCCCAGATCCAGCAGGGGAAAGAACGAGTAATCGCTTACGCCAGCCGAAAACTGCGACCCACCGAGAGAAACCCTGAGAATTACAGCTCATTTAAGCTGGAGTTCCTGGCAGTGGTGTGGGCAGTCACCGAACGCTTTAAGCACTACCTCGCTTCTTCCCGGTTCACCGTGTACACGGATAACAACCCATTGACACACCTGGACACGGCAAGACTCGGTGCCCTAGAGCAGAGATGGATGGCCCGTCTGTCCAACTACGAGTTCACAATCAAATACCGGGCAGGACGCTCCAATACCAACGCGGACGCCCTGTCCAGGATGCCAAACCTACCGGATGTAGGAGAAGATCCAGAGGGACTGGAAGAAGTTGAACTCCCCGCGTTCCACCGTCATGGGACTATCCAGTATTCCCATCGGGTAAGGAGTAAGCAAGCCGCTACGTTTAACCCCTTGCCTCACTACAACTGGGAGGAAACGCAAGACAGTGACCCTGCCGTCCGACTGGTGAAGGAGATGCTGACTCGGCCAGAGGCTCGCCTTGACCCAGACGCTCCGGAGGAAGCCAAGCAACTGTGGGCTGAGAAGAGTCGATTGTTCCTTTACAAGGGGAAGTTGTGCTGCAGAATGGTTAACTCCCGGACGCATGAACTAATCTGGCAAGTAGTGGTGCCACGGAGAGACGCAGCCATGGTGATGGAGGCATACCACGACAGGGCTGGACACTTCGGATGGAAGAAGCTGGAGTTCCTGCTGCACGGGCGGTTCCACTGGGTAGGCATGAGGGGAACCATCGAGAGGTGGTGCAGAGACTGTGGCCCGTGCAACCTAAGAAGGAAGGACCGTGCCAGCCAGAAGACTCCCCTGCAGTCCATCGTCACCCGGCAGCCGTTGGAACTGGTAGCCTTGGATCATGTAAAACTGACCCCAAGCAGAAGTGGCTACGTTTACGCACTAACCATCGTGGATCACTACTCCCGGTTCTTGGTTGTCGTCCCCGTCAAGGACTTAACAGCTCGAACAGCAGCTAGAGCCTTCCAGCAGCACTTCTGCCGTCCACACGGGTACCCGGACCAAGTGCTGACGGACCAGGGACCTGCCTTTGAAGCGGAGGTCTTCCAGGAATTCTGCAATCTGTATGGCTGCCGGAAGATAAGGACGACACCCTATCATCCGCAAACTAATGGACTTTGTGAGAAAATGAACCAGGTGGTAATGGATCTTCTGAAAACGTTGCCCCTGGAAGAACGCAGTCTGTGGCCTGAGAAGCTGCCCGATCTGGTGGACCTATACAACCACATCCCGGTAGGTTCCACCAACTGTACCCCGGCTTACCTGATGAGGGCAAGGCCTGGTAAGCTACCTGTTGACCTGGAGATGGGAGTCCTGACACCCAAGGACACTTCACCAGAAGCAGACTGGGACACAGAGAGGCAGCAGCAGTACCGGAAAGTACAGGAGAGCGTGGAGCGAAGTCTCTGTCAAGCTAGGGAAAGACAAGAGAAAACTTACAACCAGTATGCTCCCGCTGTTCCCCTGGTACCCGGAGAGCAGGTCTTGAAGAGGAAAAGGCGGCTCCACAAGTTGGACGACCAGTGGGAGAAGGACCCGTACATCGTACTGCCCTCAAGCCACGACAACCCAAAGGTCTGTACCATCAGTAAAGACGGAGGGGAAACCACAACCATTGTATCCCGGGATCACCTGAAGAAGTGTCCCGAACAGCTACGGAAACCTGAAGAGGAACAAGAAGACCCTCGACCCGTAGAGGAAAGGGAAGACATGGTTAGTACTGTGCTCGGAGACTTCCCTCGGTCTTGGACTCAAGTCAATGGCGCAGTTGTGGTACCCGTACTCACCTTCCTCCAACCAGTATCCCAAGCACCTACGGAGCAACAGGTAGAGCTGGAAGAACAGCCGGTCCAGGAGGCAGAAGACTCCACACAAGCAGAACAGGAGGATCAACCCTCTGCTTATAGTGAGCCTGCCGTACCCCTAGTGAGCCAAAGAGCCGGTAGACAGCTGCCCAGTTTACCCTTGACAGCTCCTACACCCTGTAGTTCAGGGCTAGACAGTCAGCTCCGTAGGTCCACTAGGGCCACTAGAGGCCAGTTACCCGCACGTTGGAGGATTTGAAATGTATAAATTGTTTTATTTGTGGTTACCTGTTTTTCTTGTTGCTTGTAAATAATTATGTGTTTATAGTTATTTTTAGGAGTCCTTGGTGGATTTACCGGGAATCCTTGTACAATTAGTTGGAGCGTAACCCAGGATGGACTAAAAGACTGATAAGGACTCGGGGCAGGACAGACCCCTATCTGGTTACGTCTCCCTGTTTTGGTGAAATGGACACCTTTGTTTTCTTCAAAACTGCACCCGGTTGCGGACACGCCGTAACCATCTTTATGTGTTTTTCTTATTGTATTATTATTGTTTATACCTTGTTATGTTTTTCTAAAAATATGTTTAGTCCCGGAGTACTAAATTTCACTAGGGGGGAATGTGACACCCCAGGGGTCTGGTTGCCACAGTGATAGAGATATTACGTCTGAGAGCAGGTGGGAGGTCTCTTGGTCAGGGATCCTATGCATGCCACACCTCCTGCCCAGTCCTGGGAGGGGAAGAACTTCCCCTATATAAACCTAGGGCTGAGGCAGGGTTAGTGAGTAGAGAAGAAGTAGAGAAGAGAAGCAGCATAGGAAGAAACAACAGGACCTCTGTGGGAGCAGTGCTACAAGGAGTCAGGGGCTGGCAGCTGCAGAGCTCGCCCTGACTGAGAAGTTATCACCGGACCCGGAGTCCGAGGCTGAGGGGACTAACTCCTATCCAGCAGCAGAAACCGACCGGCAGGGGATTGCAGGTCCTCTGGCCCAGAAAGCCGAAGGCACGGTCACACGCGTGGGACCAGCACCGCCGTCGTGGAGCGAAAGCTACTAGAAGGCCCCGAGTCACCGGCCATACGGGTGAGCGCCACACGGTACACTCAGGGACGTGGGCTACTTATACCCGCCTCTAGCAAGGTAGCCAGAAGAGTATCGTTAGTTTGGGAGGCCTACAACTCCGCCTGGCCAGGGGAGATACCATCTGCTCAAGGACTGACCAGGCCCCAATCGCTGGCCAGTACTCCGGTAGGGTCTATCTTTGTCACCAGTAAAGACCCTGAACTACACCGTACCGTCTCCGAGTGGTTCCTGCTACCCCCATCATCCACGTCGGCTGCCCTGAGGCCATACCCCTCCCGTTGGGGGTTATACTATCACGCTGCACAATCCTACCACCGGCCTCAGCGGTCTGCCCTGCAGCAGCAGCTCCTTAGCTGTACTCAACGGGTGGCGTAGTCGTTCAACATCTACCGCTGATACAGCGCCACTTAGTCTGACTCCCTGGGCACGGACCGGATCACCGCCACGAGACTACAACCCTCAACAGATCCGGCTCCGGGTAAGCTCCCGCGTGCGCAACGCTGCGCGACACAGGCCCAGGGGCGCGTCATTTGCATCCAGAGATGTAGAAGTGGAAGAGAAGTTTGGTGCTGGACTAGTCTAGAAGAAGTTCTTGAGATCATTGGGAATGGGATTAATCAGAAAAGATATCAAGTTGCACTGAAACAGTACCTAGAAGATCCACAGACTAATCCAATTAAAGTAATATAAAAATTAACTTTTATTTAAATTATTTAAAATCTTATATTTCTAAAAGGTTAATTACCAATGTCTCAATATTGGACTACAATCCACAGTATTTTGTTTGTGCTGTTCACACTGTGTTATGGTATCGTCCTCCTACAGTGCGATTTAAGCTGACCTGAATAAGTGCTCATTCAGCCTCAGCCATTAGATGTTATGGGTGCCTATGGCTATTAATGAAATCTTTACATTAGATTAGTTGTAATAAACTAGGATCTAGTAATATTAGATTCATAGATGCTGATTACCACTTCCTATACCGATTGTGTTAGCGTGGTTTTTATGGTAGAAGGAAGCTGTGCTGCCGTCTTTCACAGGTGCATTGATTATAGCTTCTGTTCTCAGGGTTTCTCACCCTTAGATAGTCAGGCTTTCCTAAATACTCAGTCCAATAGCATATCTATTAGCCCTACGAGTTTCATAATTTTTCTTTCAGACTGTTATGATCATCAGGGGCTCACAGTCTATGATGTTTTAGTATGATGACGCAATGTATTTCTGATAAACTTATCAGCAGGGTTGCTGGCCGCATCTGACGGCCCAACCAGCATACCTTTATAAGGGAGAAAATCCTACCCCTAACACGCCCACTCCATCCATCCTCAAATCAATCAGCCGGAATGTGTGTGATGAAGACACCTACTGCTAGAGTTATTTCGTCATGCAGTGGCTCGTCTCTTTCGTCCAATGACTGCATTCTCACAGACAAAGGCACTCTAAGTAGTGTTGAGCGAGCATGCTCGACACTGCTCGTTACTCTCCCGAGCATCACGCTACTCGGGATGTTCGGCGAGCACCGAGCATTTCCGGGTTACCCGGGCGGGAGCTCGGGTCTCCACCTTGCAAGTTTGGTGCTCTTTACAGAGCCAATGAACATGCAGGGATTGCCAGCCAGTCACTGTAATGCCACAGCCATGTTGTTTGTGGGCATTACAGTGATTGGCTGGCCGCACAGCATCACCTTGAGTATTTAAAACTGGGCACCGACATCTTGGACACAGTCGCTCCGGATCAGCCAGTGTAGGGTCAGTGCTGCTGAGTTAAGGAGAGATATGTAGTGCGAAATAGGTAGTGTAGGGTCTCTTAAGCCTGTCAAATCAAACAAACAGTCCTTCTCAGGACTAATATCCATCCCAGATATCAGGCAGGCAGGCAGGCTTTATAGAAGACGCAGTGGTTATACCAGCAAACGCTGCATTACAGTCCTGTGTGCTCCTGTTGGTCAAATTGCTAGACTTATCACCCTGGCGTCAGGGGCCATGAAAAAAATTTTTTTTTTTCATCTAAATCCTGTTTTTTTTTTCCCTCAGTCAGACTGTCCAAATACACGTCTTATTAACCTTTTGGTATCCCTCCCCAAAAAAAAAAAATTGAGTGTGTCTGTGACTGGTCAGAAACCAATATATCAGTTTAAAAGAGTCTGGTGTAGGCCAGAAAATTAGAACTGTGGTTTTGCAGTTCCGCCGGTCAAATCTCTGTATTATCCTGTTTTTGGCATTTTTGCCGTTAAAAAAACTGTAATAATGTCTCCCTGACTGGTCAGACACCAATATATCTGTTTAAAAGATTCTTGTGTACGCCACATAACTATAACTGTGATTTTGCAGTTCCACGGGTCAAATCTCTGTATTATCCTGCTTTTCGCATTTTTTGACATTAAAAAAAACACTAATAGTGTCTCCCTGACTGTTCAGACACCATATATCTGTTTAAAAGAGTCTGGTGTACGCCACATAGCTACAACTGTGGTTTTGCAGTTTCACGGGTCAAATCTCTGTATTATCCTGTTTTGGGGATTTTTTTTCCGTAATAAAAAACTGTAATAGTGTCTCCCTGACTGGTCAGACACCAATATATCTGTTTAAAAGAGTCTGGTGTACGCCAAATAACTATAACTGTGGTTTTGCAGTTCCACGGGTCAAATCTCTATATTATCCTGCTTTTGGCATTTTTTGCCGTAAAAAAAAACTGTAATAGTGTCTCCCTGGCTGTTCAGACACCAATATATCTGTTTAAAAGAGTCTGGTGTAGGCCAGAAAAATAGAACTGTGGTTTTGCAGTTCCACGGGTCAAATCTCTGTATTATCCTGCTTTTGACATTTTTTGCCGTAAAAAAAAAAAACTGTAATAGTGTCTCCCTGACTGGTCAGACACAAATTTATCTGTTGGAAAGATTCTAGTGTATGCCACATAATTATAACTGTGGCTTTGCAGTTCCACAGGTCAAATCTCTGTATTATCCACTTTTGGGTCTTTTTTACATTAAAAAAACAGTTTGAGTGTGTTTCTGACTGTTCAGCCCCAGATATATCTATTTAAAAAAGTCTAGTATACGCCAGTAAATTAGAACTGTGGTTTTGCAGTTCCACGGTTCAAATCTCTGTATTATCCAGCTTTTGGCCTGTTTTACGTAAAAAAAAACAGTAATAGTGTCTCCCTGTCTGTTCAGTCACAAATATATCTGTTTAAAAGATTCTAGTGTAGGCCAGACAAATAGAACTGTGGTTTTCCTCCTCCATGGTTCTAATCTCCTTTTTATTACCCTTTTTCCATTGATAGTGCGAGTGTAAGCTATTTTACTTCATTTACAATGGGCAAGGCGGGTGGCAAGGGACGTGGAACTGGACGTTCTGGTGATGGTGCGTGTAGAGGACGGGGCCGTGGCCAAGGTGAAAATGTGCCACAACCAACATCCACATCTTCTCGCTCCCACTTCTTGATCGAATTACTAGGGAAGCACAGAACAACACCAGTATTGCGAACTGATCAGTTTGAACAGGTTATTAATTGGATAGCAGATAATACTTCCAGTTACCTGGGCACCACCACCTCCGGTCTGTCTTCCACACGGTTAAGTTTTAGTAGCCGTGAGTCTCAACCGCATACTCCTCACCCTGATGCTCCTTCCTCCCACCTTGCCGAGTGTCGTCAGACAGCAACTGATCCCACACTTGGCCACTCTGAAGAGCTGTTCACTGGTCAATTTCCTTATTAGTGCCCCTCGCCAGCTCCGCTTGAAGTGGTGGAAGAGGAGATCCCATGCAGAGATGCCCAAATATTTGAACAGCCACGGCCAGAGGAAATCAACGCTGGCAATTTGTCACAAGAGGTGGACAATAACGAGACACAATTGCCACGAAGTGAGGAGGAGGATCGTGGTACGCAAGTGGAAGAGGAGGAGGTGGTGGATGATCTAGTAACTGACCCAACGTGGCAGGAGGACACGCAGAGCGAGGCCAGCAGCACACAGGAGGAGGGAGGCAGAGTACCCCAACAGGCAGGAAGAAGCAGTGTGGTGGCGGGCAACAGGAAGAAGGGCAACAGTTCCCCGTAACACCAACACGAGGGATGTTGCCAGAGTCTGGAATTTTTTTAAAGACTTTGCTGATAACCAGAAAATGGCCATTTGTACCACCTGCCATGCCAGCATCAGCAGGGGTGACAAAACTACCAGCTTGACCACCACAAGCATGATCAGGCACATATCAGCAAAGCACCCGACTTTGTGGGGCGAACCCCAGGGTCCACGACCAGAGTCAGCGGGTGTCACCACTGCTTCTTCAGCTGTTGTGCGTGTGATAGAACCCCCTGTTGTGCGTGCAAGGCAATTCCCTGTCCATACTGCATGCAAAGATGCCCCCTCCTCTCAGTCTTAACTTGTCATGGCAGTTTCTCAAGAAACAGCACCAACGTCCACGTCCACGTCCCACCACAGCATTTAATTGTCCATATCCCAGAGCTTTGAACGAAAGCACAAATTTGCAGCCAATGCCCCACAGGCCACAGTCCTAAATTCGCACATTTCACGACTGCTTGCGTTGGAAATGCTGCCTTTTAGGCTGGTGGAGACGGAATCCTTCCGCAACCTTATGGCGGTGGCCATCCCTGGGTACTTGGTCCCCAGCCGACACTATTTTGCCCGGTGAGCCATCCCCGTATTACACAAGCACGTGTCCCAAAACATCTGCCGTGCCCTCAGCAACGCAGTTACTGGGAGAGTCCACTTGACAACGGACACGTGGACAAGTGCTTATGGCCAGGGATGGTACATCTCCCTGACGGCACACTGGGTAAACATAGTGGAAGCCGGGACCCAGTCGGACCTTGGGATGGAACACATCCTCCCCACAGCGAGGATTGCGGGCCCTATGTCAGTCAGAGTTGCCCCCACAGTGTACCTCTCCTGCGCATCATCCTCCTCCTCATGTTCAGCCTCCATCTCAGATATCACCACATTAGTTACAAGCTGGAATCACTGCAGTACTGCCTTAGCCAAGCGGCAACAGGCTGTGCTGAAACTCATAAGTTTAGGTGATAAACCTCACACTGCTTGTGAGTTGTGGACAGCTGTGAAAGAGCAGGCAGATCTGTGGCTGAGACCGCTGAACCTACATCCAGGCATGGTCGTGTGTGACAATGGCCGTAACCTGGTGGCGGCTCTGAGGAGAGGCGAGATCACACACGTACCATGCCTGGCTCATGTGCGTTCGTCAAAGTACGCAGCCTGTCAGCTCATTTTCGCAAGTCGGCTACAGCTTCCGCCGCCCTTGCTGTGTTGCAGCAGCATTTGCAGCTTCCGGCACACCGACTGGTGTCTGATGTCCCCACACGTTGGAACTCTACCATTCATATGTTGCAAAGGATTTGTGAGCAGAAGAGAGCAGTTGTGGAATACCAGCTGCAACAAGGCTGTCGATATTCAGGTCAGACTCCACACATAAGACCTCAAGAGTGGACCTGCATGTCTGACATATGTACCATCATGACAAACTTTGAGGAGTCCACCAAGATGGTGAGTGGCGATGACGCCATCATTAGTGTCAGCATCCCATACAGCCAGAGTATGATGAGATGGATCCAGAAGCCATAGCGGGTGATTAAACACAGCCCAGCCTCATCTCATCCCAATGTGCATTGGGGGACAATGAGGGAGAGGAGGAGGAGGAAGAACAGGAGCTGGTATCATGCGCTGTAGACGGTAGTACCTGTACAACTGTCATACCGTCGGTTCAGCATGGGTGGCTTGAGGACAGGGGCGAGGAGGAGGAGGAGAGCATGGTCAGTTGTCATCTTGGTGAGGACACGGAAGTCTTGCCCGTTACCAGTCTGGCAGGCATGGCTGACTTAATATTACTTAACCGTGACCCTCGCATTGTCAAAATGTTGGGTGACAGTCATTACTGGTTGGTGATACTTTTAGACCTAATCCCCTGTCTAGTTGTTCTAGCGCTTCACTAACACTGCACAATTCCTTCTTTCTTGATTGTTAAGCTACTGCGACCTCCACCACTTCTCCAAGGGGCATTAAAACCGTCTTGTTAAGCTACTGCGACCTCCACCACTCTTCCAAGGGCATTGATATTATCTTTTTATTCCACTGCGACCTCCATTACTCTTCCAAGGGGCATTGATATTTTCTTTTTATTCCACTGTGACCTCCACGTCTCTTCCAAGTGGCATTTAAATTGTCTTTTTAAGCTACTGCGACCTCCACATCTTTTCCAAGGGGCATTAAAACCGTCTTGTTAAGCTACTGTGACCTCCACCGCTCTTACAAGGGGCAATAAAACCGTTTTGTTAAGCTACTGCGACCTCCACCATTCTTCCAAGGGGCATTAAAACTGTCTTGTTAAGCTACTGCAACCTCCATGTCTCTTCCAAGTGGCATTGATATTGTCTTTTTTATTCCACTGCGACCTCCACCACTCTTCCAAGGGGCATTAAAACCGTCTTGTTAAGCTACTGCGGCCTCCACCACTTCTCCAAGGGGTATTTATTCCACTGTGACCTCCATCATTCTTCCAAAGGGCATTGCATTTCCTCCTAATTTTAGTCAGCTTTAGCTTTTCAATGCATAGGCGAACACTAAGGGAGACCCACTCCCCAAAATGGGTAGAAGGTTTTTAGTACCCTGTAATCCACTTCTATTTCAAAGGGCATTGCAGTTCCTCATAATTTTTGAAATGCCTTCCATTCACTGCTTAGGCCAAGAGTGCACAGGAGACCCAGTTGCTATAAATGGAAAAAAAGGTTTAGTTAAGGCCCTCTGACCTCCATGTCACTTCCAAGGGGCATTGGAGTGCCTCGAAATTTTTATTAGGCATTGCACTCACTGCATGCCCTTTAACTGTGTAGCCAATCCGCTCCTTTTGGTACAGAAACATATCCTACAAGACATGTGTGGTTGACTGGCTTGATATTGATGTGAATGGTCCCTGTTCCTCCTGCTCTTTCTCCTTTGCCACCACCTCATCCATCATTCATCACCTGAAGCTTTGTTTTAACGGGAGTCATAGAACTGGGATAGTAGCAGGAAAACATCCAGCAATCCTCGGAGGAGGAAGGATATGCGCCAAAACGCTGACCACCTCAGGCCTAGCCGCTACTACATACATGCGCTTGCATTCCAAGAAAACAAAGCAGAAGCTAACTTCTATCATCATCATCATGCTTCTCATCTTGGCACTCTGAACTCCCCTGATGGAGAAGCCAGGGCCCACTGGAGGAGTTCTCTGGTGGGCTCGTCCAATGCTCCCCTAAAGCAGGCCAGGCTAAGAAAAGTTTGGGGGAAGTTTGAAGGAGAAATATGGGTGGCTGGGGACCGTTTATGGACACCTGGCCGCCTCCAGGCGGCTGGGGACCTTGTGTGGACACCAGGCCGCGGGGCGGCTGGGGACCGAGTATGGACACCTGGCCACCGGGCGGCTGGGGACTGAGTATGGATACCTCGCTGCCAAAGCAGCCATGAGGTAGTGGCCAGCTTTGGCCTCCTCCAAACTAAAAGGCCAAACTAAAAGGTCGCATTTCAAGTGCAAGCTAGCAGTATGGTATTGCAGCCTGGGGGTGGGTGGGTGTTTGGTTGCACACTTACGCTTGCATTCCAAGAAAACAAAGCAGATGCTAACTTCTATCATCATCTTCATGCTCCTCACCTTGGCACTCTCAACTCCCCTGATGGAGAAGGTAGGGCCCACCGGAGGAGTCTGGTTCTCTGGTGGGCTCGTCTAATGCTGCCCTAAAGCAGGCCAAGCTAAGAAAAGTTTGGGGGAAGTTTGAAGGAGAAATAGGGGCGGCTGGGGACCATTTATGGACACCCGGACACCCCCAGGCGGCTGGGGACCGTGTGTGGACACCCGAACACCCTCTGGCGGCTGGGGACCGAGCGTGGACACCCGGCCGCTGGGCGGCTGGGGACTGAGTATGGATACCTCGCTGCCGAAGCAGCCATGAGGTAGTGGCCAGCTTCGGCCTCCTCCAAACTAAAAGGCCCCATTTCAAGTGCAAACAAGCTAGCAATATGGTATTGCAGCCTGGGGGTGAGTGGGTGGCAGGCTGCATACTTGCGCTTGCATTGAAAGGAATGGGGGAGGTACAATTGAACACTGCCCTGGGACAAGGACTTGAACGGGGAGAGTTTCAAGTCTGCATCTTCTGATGCGGACAGGATCACTTCTGATGGGCACACTTTTAGGCAGTGACCAGGGTGTCAGAGATGCTTCCAGGGGTCTTCCCCATGCTGTTCCCATGTCTTTTCAGCACTGTATGCATGTGTCACGCAGCACATGGCCAGATAAGATTGTAAAATGTTAAAATGACATTTCCCGGTGAATGCATTTGTCACGGTTGAAAGCAATACAAAAGTGCAAAAACGCATAAAAAATGCTACTTGTGAACATAGCCCAAGGTGTGGAGGAGTATTTTTGCTTTTGGTTATTTATTTTACCTTATGCACAAGTCTTTACCCTGGAAAGGAAGTTCCTTAACATATTTCACAGGAAAACCGTTTCAGTTTCGTTTTTGACCGTTTTATTGTGAGCCCGTTAAAGTGGCTTAATACCTCTGACCATGTTGTTGACACCAGTGACCTGGGGGTCAGAAATTCTTCCTGGGGCGATGCCCATGCTGTCCCCGTGTCTTTTGAGCACTGTCACTATCATTTTGGGCACTTTTTAGGCTTTCTACAGACTGCCGGGGGTGCCGCCGCAAAAATGAAATGCTCGGGTCTCCCATAGACTAACATTGGGCTCGTTGCTCGGGTCGAGCACCAAAGTATCACGGTGAGCTCAGCCTGAGCTTCGAGCACCCGAGCATTTAAGTGCTCGCTCAACACTAACTCTGAGTAACCTTCTCTCCCCATGTGAGGGACACAATGGACATACTAAAAAAATTGGAAGGTATTGAGGTCCCACCAGAGACCTTCCTAGCAAGCCTTGATGTGGAACAACTCTATAGCTTCATTCCTCATGACCTAGGATGTGAAGCAGTCAAATCCTTCCTAGACACGAGAGGAGTTCAGTGCCGAGAACACAACATCTTCATAGTTGAGCTAGTAAGATTCATTTTAACTAGGAACATTTTTACCTTCGGGGGACACTTTTACCATCAGCAACTTGGGACTGCCATGGGTAGTCCCTGTGCATCAAGTTTCGCAAACCTTTACTTGGGATGGTGGGAGAACCAAATAGTTTTCTCTGACCAGATGGAGCACTATACCTCGCCCATACTGTTATTGGCGAGGTATATTGATGACATCTTTTTTTTATGGACAGACACAGAAATGAAATTCGGAGAATTGGTCAACCACTTTAATCGGAATCAACTAGGTCTATTCTTTACAAGCAATATTCAAAATCATAGCCTAGACTTCCTTGACATCATGATAATTAATTCCAATCAGGGGCAATTGACCACAACATTATATCGGAAATCTACCGCCACCAAAGGATTACGGTATTATCCTGGTAGAGCCATCACCCAATGCCCCTACGGCAAGGAATACCCAAAAGCCAATTTATATGGCTAAGGAGGAATTGCTCAACAATAAGCCAATATATGGTCAAATCAAAAGAATTACAACAACGTTTCCTACAAAAGGGATACCCCAAAAAAGTACTAGGCGAAGCCTATCGAGACGCCTTTACAAAAGATAGAAATTCCCTACTAATTCCAAAAGTGCAAGAACAGCAACATGATGAAATCCATCTGATAGGGACTTATGACGATCAAAATCAAGAAGTGAAGAACATACTTCATGACCTCTGGGCAGTCCTAAGATCTGATAAGGATTTGCAAAATGTCGTCCCTGCAAGTCCTAGGATCATATACAAGAGGGGCAGGAACCTTAGAAACCACCTCGTACGTAGCCACTTTGTGGAGGAAACAATGACTAATAATAAAAAACGTGGTTGAACAGGGACCTCACTGGTACTCATAAATGTGGAGGCTGCAAAGCTTGTAATTACATCAATAAGAGCAAAAAGTTTATAATTGCTACAACCAAACAAGAATATTTAAACCGGGAATTTGCGAACTGCAAACCCTGGGAAGTGATCTATATGGCTACCTGTCAATGCCCGATGAACTACATTGATAAGACCAAAAGGGAGTTCAGGAGACGAATACTGGATCACATTGGATGCATCAGACGGAAAGATGACACAACACTTTCTAGGCATATTCTTGAAAAACATACTTCAGACCCATTTACACTACAATTCCAAGCAATGCAAGTAGTGCAAGTAATGCGTTCCCCTTGAAAAGGAGGTAATTGGGAGCAATTACTGCTCCAGAAAGAATGTAGATGGATTCATAGAATGAAATCCTACAATCCATATGGCATCAATGAGATGATGTCTTTTTCTTGTTTCATTGACACCTAATAATACACCTCCCTTATTCGTGTTACCCCTTGAACCTCTGTGAGCTCATAAAGTATATATAGAATCCAGCATTTGTCCTTCATAAGAGGAGATTGATCCGAAAATTATCAAACCAGCGTACCATATGATGAAGATTATTAGTCGCTTTAAGACATTAGCAATGACACTGCATTCTGATCATACCTACCTCCAATTTTTATTGTAATGTAACTGGATGACTGTAACGGGTCTGGGAGGCGGAACCTCTGAGCTACTATACAAGGGGGCGGTCCTTGTAAGGGAGCGGGTGGCAATCAGGGATGACGGGCAGGCAGTCACAGCAGGTGACCGGGACAGTCTCTGAGTGGACGGGCTGGAGGTCACGGAAAGTGACCGGGGCAGTCTCTGGATAAACGGGCAGGGAGTTACGGCAAGTGACCGGGGCAGTCTCTGGATGAACGGGCAGGGAGTTACGGCAAGTGACCGGGGCAGTCTCTGGGTAAAGGGTAGGTACGACCTGTGATGGCAGAGCCTCCGGGTAGGCTAGCAGGCAGATGGTAGATGTGTGCTCCCAGGTGAGCAAGCGAGAGTCTCTGGAATGGTAGGTGGTCACAGCACGTGACGGCGAAGCCTCCAGGTAGGCTAGCAGGCAGGTAACAGGTGGGCGCTCCCAGGTGAGCGGGCAGGAGTCTCTGGAAAGGCAGATGGTCACAGCACGTGACGGCGGAGCCTCCAGGTAGGCTAGCAGGCAGGTAACAGGTGTGCGCTCCCAGGTGAGCGGGCAGGAGTCTCTGGAAAGGCAGATGGTCACAGCACGTGACGGCGGAGCCTCCAGGTAGGCTAGCAGGCAGGTAACAGGTGTGCGCTCCCAGGTGAGCGGGCAAGCTGGTCCATAGACAGACTGACAGGAGTTGGAAGGCAGACCGTCGGACCTCAGGCTAGCAGGCAGGTGACAGGATATCAGGCAGGACAAAGGCAGCAAGCTGGCAGGAATCTGGCAGGTAACTGGCAGGTAACTGGCAACGGGACCTGAGGGCTGAAGCACAGGTGAGACACAGGTGCAAACAACATTGCTCGGGCACCTCCATTTTGGAGGAGGTGCCCTTTATATGGGAGGTCCTCCGGCAATTGGCCGGGGACTCCTTAGGACGGCGCGCGCGGTCCCTTTAAGAGAGGGGGAGCGCGCTCGCGCCCTAAGCACACTGCCGGGGAAGGAGCGCGCGCTGGAAGCAGCGGGGAGAGCAGCGCTGGAGGACGCCGCGCCAGGAGCGGGGAGGTGAGAGGGACGGCGTCTCTGCCTAGAACGGGGCAGAGACGTCGATGCTACAATGACCTCCAGATTAATAGCTAGTGATGAGCGAGCACTAAAATGCTCGGGTGCTCGAAGCTCGGGTAGAGCACATTGGAATACTCAGGTGCTCGACCCGAGCAACGAGCCCAATGTAAGTCTATGGGAAACTCGAGCATTTTTCTGGTGGTCCACCCCGGTGGTCTGCAGAAGGTCAAAAATTGCCCAAATTGATGGGAATGGTGCTCAACTAAACGTCAGGCAGGCAGAATATATAGGCAGGCAGGCAGGCAGGGTATATAGGAGGGTGCATGAAAAGCATAGCAGGGCACTTGGAACACATTAGTGCCCTCCAATTTTCATGCACCCGTCTCTTTAAAAAAGCCGGCCGGCAATTAATCAGCGGCATACACCGGTACCCGACAATTGAGAACAGAAAGAATAGAGCATCACACATAGATTAGATAGATAGAAACATGTCAGTCACATATATAATAAGTACACTGACAGTGTTGGTTACTGTACTTGTTATTTAGTGTTAAAATAAAGGATTTATTAAATAAAAATAGTGTTTTTGTCTCTTCAAAAAAGCCGGCCGGCAATTCATCAGCAGCATACACCGGTACCAGACAATTTAGAACAGAAAGAATAGAGCATCACACATAGATTAGATAGATAGAAACATGTCAGTCACATATATAATAAGTACAGTGATAGTGTTCATTACTGTACTTGTCATTTAGTGTTAAAATAAAGGATTTATTAAAACAAAAATTGGGGTGGGGTTCCCCGTAATTTTAGTCTCTAGCGGAGGTTAAGCAGACGGCTGGGGCAGATGTTTGAAGCCTGGGAAGGGGGTAATCCCCACGGAGCTTCCCAGGCTACTAATATCAGCCCCCAGCTGAATACCTAGCCTTTACCAGCTAATAAAATGGGGGACCCCCAAAAATAATTACATGGGGTCCCCCCTATTTTAATAGCTAGCAAAGGCTAGGCAGACAGCTGGGGGCTGATATTAATAGCCCAGGAAGGGTGCCATGAATATTGGCCCCCTCCCAGGCTAGAAACACCAGTCATCAGCCGCCCCAGAAATGGCGTATCCATAGAAAGTGCCAATTCTGGCACTTAGCCTCGCTCTTCCCACTGCCCTGTAGCGGTGGTAGTGGGATAATGGGGTTGGGGTTGATGTCAGCTTATAATGCCAGCTGACATCAAGCCCAGGTTAGTAATGGAGAGGCGTCTATAAGACACCCCCATTACTAACCCCATAGTCAAAGTTAAAAAAAAACACAAACACCCAGAATAAAGTCCCTTAATTGAAATAAACACACAATTCTTTAATGTTCTAAATTAAACCATACATACCATCACGCCCATTCCAGTTGAAGCCAACGATCTCCTGCAATAAAAATAAAATAATAAACCAACCTCATCCTTACCTTTCCATGGTTCCCAGGATGGCTCCAGCTCTGCTACATTCACATGACAGGCTGGATCGCAGCCGAAAGCTGCCATCCAGCTTGCCATGCAGCAGACACTGAGAAGCGCAGGCATGCTTGCGCTCTGCAGTGTCTCTGAAGGATGACAAGCTGGATGGCAGCGCTCTGCTGGGATCCAGCCTGTCATCTCAATGCCATCCCAGCATGGGAGAATTCTCCTGCTGAAGCGCTGAGCGAAGGAGAATTTTACCACGCTGTCAGTGACGTGCATGAGGTGAGCTGAGTTCATTGGACATGAACTCGGCTCATCTGGATGCCGTCACAGCGAGACACTGAGGAGCGCAAGCATGCATGCGCTTCTCAGTGTCTGCGGCATGGCAAGCTGGATGGCAGTTTCGGCTGCGATCCAGCCTGTCATGTGAATGTAGCAGAGCTGAACCTGTCCTGGGAACCATGGAAAGGTAAGGATGAGGTTGCTTTATTATTTTACTTTTATTGCAGAAGACATTGGCTTCAGCTGGAATGGGCGTGATGGTAAGTATGGTTTAATTTAGAACATTAAAGAATTGTGCGTTTATTTCAATTAAAGGACTTTATTCTGGGTGTTGTGTTTGTTTTAAATACGTTACTAGAAATTCATGGTGGTCATGTCTAATATTGGCGTGACCCCATGAATTTTGAGCTTGGGGCCAGCTGATAATACCAAGCTGTCCCTAACCCCTTTATTACCCAGTGAGCCACCGCACCAGGGCCCTGGATGAGTTGGGTACAGCGCCAGAAGAAGGCACTTCTATGAACGCCATGTTTGTGGTTTTTTTAACGTTGCTATGGGGTTAGTAATGCTGGTGTCTTATAGACGCCTCTCCATTACTAACCTGGGCTTGATGTCAGCTGGCATTATAAGCTGGCATCAACCCCAACGCTATTACGCCACTGCCACCGCTACAGGGCAGTCGGAAGAGCAAGGCTAAGTGACCGAATTGGCGCATCCTATAGATGCGCCATTTCTGGGGCGGCTGACGGCTGGTGTTTCTAGCGTGGGAGGGGGGCAATATTCATGGCACCCTTCCTGGGCTATTAATATCAGCCCCCAGCTGTCTGCCTAGCCTTTGCTAGCTATTAAAATAGGGGGGACCCCATGTCATTTTTTTGGGGGGTCCCCCATTTTAATAGCTGGTAAAGGCTAGGTATTCAGCTGGGGGCTTATAATAGTAGCCTGGGAAGCTCCATGGGTGTTACCCCCTTCCCAGGCTTCAAACATCTGCCCCAGCCGTCTGCTTAACCTCTGCTAGAGACTAAAATTACGGGGAACCCTACACCATTTTGCTTAATAAATCCTTTATTTTAACACTAAATGACAAGTACAGTAACCAACACTGTCACTGTACTTATTATATATGTGACTGACATGTTTCTATCTATCTAATCTATGTGTGATGCTCTATTCTTTCTGTTTTAAATTGTCAGGTACCGGTGTATGCCACTGATGAATTATCGGCTTTTTATATTTCACTGTGAGGACTGTTCCCATCGATTTGGGCAATCACTGTAATGCCACAACCACCATGGCTGTGACATTACAGTGAGTGGCAGACAATCCCTGCATGATTGGTGCTCTAAATAGCGCCAAAAATACAGGACGGGGACCCGAACTCCCGCCCGAGCATCTCAAAAGTACTCGGCGAGCTCTGAGCATCTCGAGTACTGAGATGCTTGGACGAGTGCCGAGCAGTGGCGAGTATGCTCGCTCATCACTATTAATAGCCCTTTATCATTTGAGAAACCTTTTCCTTGGCCCTCACTATAAACAAATGATCTCACTATTAAACATCCTTGATAAAATATGGCTAATAACTACTGTTGACTTTCAAATTTAAACTTTAACATCCCTGGCGGCGTGCTGGCATGGCTTACCATCTCCCACCATGCAAGGCCGCCAACTTACCTACCAGTCATAGAATCATAGAATGGTAGAGTTGGAAGGGACCTCCTGGGTCATCTGGTTCAACCCCCTGCTCAAAGCAGAATTCACTAAATCATCTCAGACAGATGTCTGTCCAGCCTCTGTTTGAAGACGTCCATAGAAGGGGAACTCACCACCTCTTGTGGCAGCCTGTTCCACTCATTGATCACTCTAACTGTCAAAAAATGTTTTCTAATATCTAATCTGTGTCTCCTCCCATTCAGTTTCATCCCATTGCTTCTAGTCTTTCCTTGTGCAAATGAGAATAAAGATGATCCTTCTACAATGTGACAGCCCTTGAGATATTTGTAGACAGCTATTAAGTCACCTCTCAGTCTTCTTTTTTGCAAGCTAAACATTCCCAAATCCTGTAACCGTTCCTCATAGGACATGGTTTGCAGACCGGTCACCATTCTGGTCACTCTTCCCTGAACTTGCTCCAGTTTGTCAATGTCTTTTTAAAATGTGGTGCCCAAAACTGGACACAGTATTCCAGATGAGGTCTGACCAAATAGGAGTAAAGTGCGATAATGACTTCACGTGATCTAGACTGTATGCTTCTGTTAATACATGCCAGAATTGTATTTGCCTTTTTGCTGCTGCATCACACTGTTGACTCTATTAGTATACCTAAGTCTTTTTCACATGTACTGTTGCTTAGCTCTATTCCTCCCATTCTGTATATGCTTTTTTCATTTTTATCGCCCAGATGCAGTACTTTGCATTTTTCCCTGTTAAAAACCATTCTGTTAGTTGCTGCCCACTGCTCCAGTTTATTTAGGTCTTTTTGAATCCTCTCTCTCTCTTCTCTAGTGTTAGCTATCCCCCTAGCTTTGTGTCATCAGCAAATGTAATCAGTTTACCCTCAATTCCTTCATCTAAATCATTGATAAAGATGTTGAACAATACAGGTCCCAGGACAGAGCCCTGTGGTACCCCACATGAGACATTCATCCAACTGGATGTGAAGCCATTTAAGACCACTTTGGCTCCGATCACTAAGCCAGTTATGAATACACCTAGCAGTTGCCTTGTCCATTCCATACTTGGTCATTTTTTCAATAAGGATGGTGTGAGATACTTTGTCAAGTGCTTTGCTGAAGTCAAGATATACTATATCTACAGCATTTCCCTGATCCACCCAGCCAGTGATTCTGTCATAGAAGAAAATTAAGTTAGTCTTACATGACTTGTTAGTTACAAACCCATGCTGACTCTGGTTAATCACTTCATTCTTATCCAGGTACTTACATACATGTTGTTTAATAATTTGTTCAAAGATCTTTCCTGGTATAGAAGTCAGACTCACTGGCCTATAGCTCCCTGGGTCCACCTTCTTCCCCTTTTTGAAGATAGGAACAACATTTGCTCTTCTCCAGTCTTCTGGGACTTCTCCTGTTCTCCAAGAATTTTCAAAGATTATGGAGAGTGGTTCCAAAATTTCTTCTATGATCTCCTTCAGTATTCTGGGGTGTAATTCATCTAGACCTGGATACTTGAACTCATTTATGCTAGCTAAATATTCCCTCACAATCTTTCTGCTTACAGATAACCTGGATTCTTCTATTCCTTTAATTTGACAGTGAAGATCAGTTGATGTTACATTTTCTTTCTGAGAGAAAACTGTTGCAAAATAGGAATTAAAAAGTTCGGCCTTCTCAACATCCTTTCTTACCATTTCACCATTTTCATCCTGTAAAAATCCTATAGCATCTTTGACTTTTCTTTTACTTTTGATAACGTGCCCCCTGGGCCGTGTGTGTGTGGGGATACCCGGAATCGGACCTTTTGTGGATGCTGGGGGTTGTAGTCTCCGTGGCGGCGACCCGGTCCGTGCCCAGGGTGGTCAAACCAAATGGCAGTCTATATGCTGAATGTCCGACTACGCCACCCGTGGATTGCGGTCAGAGTGAACCGCCGCTGCAGGGCAGACCGCTGAGGCTGGTGTTGTGGGTGCAGCTGAGGATGGTATAACTCCCCACGGGAGGAGTATAGCCTCAGGGCAGTAACTAGGGATGTTGGTGGTGATGGTGCACGGGAGCATCAGTAACCACACGGAGTCTGTCATGTAACTCAGGGTCTTTACTGTTGGTGGTATTAAGGGACCCGTGTTAGCAATGAAGGCCTGGTCAGTCTGAGAGCAACTGGGAAATCCCGCTGGTCAGGGGGAGTTTGTAGGCCTACCGTGCTGACTTCACTCTTTCTTGACTATCCTGCTGTAATGTAGTGGTAGCCCACGTCTCTGAGTGTACCGTGTTGTTCTCACCCATATGACTGGTGACTTGGGCCTTCTGTACTTCTCACCCCTCAGGGGCAGTAGTGGTCCCTCTGATGTGGCTGAGCCTCCGGGCTTCCTTGGGCCAGAGGACTTGAAGTTCCCTGCGTGGTGGTTTTCTGCTGCTGGGCTTATAACCCTCACAGCCTCCGACTCCAGTTTCCGGCTTAGTAAGTCTCTAGCCAGGATGAGCTCTTCTAGCTCCCCTCCTGGCCCTGTGTTCCTCCTCTGCCTACAGGGACTCCTCAACCTGCTGCTGACCTGTCCCTGTCTGCAACTTGTCTCTAACTTGACTCCCTAACCCCGCCCCAGATCCAGTTTATAAAGGGCAGGTTTCTCCCCTCCCTGGACAGAGGCAGGAGGTGGTGCATGCTAATTGTCCCCAACCAGGGAACCTCCCACCTGCTCTCAGACATGACATTGCTGCCACTGTGGCGACAAGACCTGGGGTGCCACATTGACATACCCCCAAAATCCTTTTTTTATTGCTTTTGATATCTCTTGCAAGCCTTAATTCATGGTCAGCTTTAGCTAACCTGATACGTGCCCTACAGGTTCTGCAGACTGCATTATAATCTTCTTTAGATATGCCTCCCTCTTTCCATTTGATAAACATTTCTTTCTTTCTTTTTAGCATGTGTTTAAGCTCTGTGTTCATCCATCCTGGTTTCCTTAAATGCTTCCCATTCTTCCTACTTTTCGGGATTATTAACGATTGTTCTTTGAGAATCTCATTGTTAACAATTTCCCATCCTTCCTGGACATTTTTGTCCTTAAGGACCTCAAGCCATTGGATCCCTCCTATTCTCTTTCTGAGTCGCTTAAAATCTGCCTTTCTGAAATTTAACCTTGAAGTTTGAGCCTTCACATAGCTTCCTTCTCTAGTTATCCAAAATTCTATAATAGCATGATCGCTGCCTCCTAGGATCCCAGCTACTTTTACCTCCTCAACCATTTCCTCCCTGTTTATAAGGATTAGATCAAAAGTAGCAGATCCCCTTGTTTTCTCCCCTACCTTTTGGAAGATAAAGTTGTCAGCTAGAGAGGAAAAGAATTTGCTTGACCTGTTAGTTTTACTTGAGAGAAATTCCCAACAAATGTCTGGATAGTTGAAATCTTCCATGACCACTACGTCATATTTTTTGGAGAACTTGATCATTTGATACATAAAGAGTTCATGCATATCTTCAGTTAGCCCAGGTGGCCTGTAGTAAATGCCTAAAATGGTGTCCTTTCCTTTGTTCTCTCCTTGTATTCTTACCCAAACAGTTTCCACAGAACTCCCAGTCTCTGAAGCTTCAATCTCTGTGCAGATATACGCTTTTCTAACATACAATGCAACACCTCCTCCTCGTTTATCAAGTCTGTTTCTTGCAAATAAGTTGTATCCTTTTAGCCTTTTATTCCAATCATGTGTATAGTCCCACCAAGTTTCACTGATTCCAATAACATCATATTTCTTTTCCTGCGTTAGTAGTTCTAATTTTCCTTGTTTGCTGCCCATGCTTTGTGCATTTGTATAAAAATATTTTAGTTTGTGATTGGTTTCTCTTCCTCCCATATTTTTATTATTTATATTTTTTTTCTTTGTTCTTTCTTCCCACTTCCAATAGCAGAGATCTCAATAGTATTTGTCAGCTGTATAGCTTTTTCTGGCCTTTTGCTTCCCTTCCCACATTGTTCTAGTTTAAAACTCTCCTGATAAGTGTCCAGGCTGTGCACTATGCTTCTCTACTTGCTGTGTGCATGTCTCTTGTCTGCTGGCTTAGGGCGGCGGCGCTGGGACTTTCTGTTTCTTAAAGTTACAGTGTGTGCAGTCTTAATGCGTCCCCAGCCTATTGATGTGAGTCACTGTGTAATACAGGTACTTTAGATGAAGTGACACAGAAGCACAGAGCAGCCAATACAGGGTTAATAAACAGGGAAAGTTTATGATAACAAGATGAATCTCCACGCAGGGAGTAACAGGGGAAAATATGGGGAAATAGCAGGTATTAGTCTGTAACTGACAGTTTACAGTTTAACTAGATGCAGCAGAGTCAAACCGGTAACAAAAGACAGTTTTTTCACTTAGCTGAGTTGCATCCTCCACAAGGCAATTGCCAGCTGGTGCTGGTGACGCTGTCATCAGGCGTCCCTGCCCAAATAATGTTCCGTCTTCTGGCGGCAGCGGGCGGTCTCCGGTTTTACCCGCTGAGCTCCTAGTCTATAACATGGCACCTCACGTGCTCAGCTTCACGGACCCTGCATCTCTTCTCCCTACAGTCAGTTTGACTCCTCTAGTCCACTGCACTCAGATCCCTTGCTCCAAGTCCTGTAGCCAGGAGCCTGGACCCTCTCACACTGCTCTGCTCCGCAGGACTCAGCTCCGCTTTCCCGCGCAAACATCCTCGTCTCTCCCTCTCTCTCATCACACCAGGAGTCCCTCTGTCCCCTGACCTCCCAGCTCTCTCTCTTGACACACCCCCTGCTTCCCTGTCACATGGCTCCTCTGCATGCAGTCTGTCTTCCCTCTGCAACACAAGGTACGGCCACGGCAGTTCCGGATCCCTAACTGAAAGTACTTACACCCCGGTCTTCCCCCTTACAACTGGATACTTAAACCTCCTCCACCCAGTGGGAGGTGCCTGAGCAACACTTTCTTACAGTTTGTTCTGTGCAACTGTGAGTTGCCAGTCCTGAATCTTGCCTGTTTCCGCCATCCTGGGGGCTGAGTACCCAGGCCCATTACCTGTATCTGTGACTTCTAGTCTATTTTCGCCACCCTGGAGGCTGAATGCCCAGGCTCGTTCCTGTATCTCATTCCTGTCTGAACTGTGTCCTAGCCTGTTACCTGTTTGTCTCTATATCTGATCCTTCCCTTTTCCTGCAGTGTCTGAACCAGTACCTAACTCCTACTCGTTGTCTCTGTACTTCTGTTTGTGAGTTTTGTGTCCACTCGCCACTTCATAGCAAGTCCCTTGTGTGTATCTGGTTCTGCTTGTCCCGTTTCCCTGCCTCCATATCTACCACCTGTGTTCTAGCTATCTTCATGTGTTTCCCTGTCTGTTCCATGTGAACAGAGCCCTGTCCTGTTTGCCCACACCTGCGGCTCTGCTCTGCCCTGCTCCACTTGTCCTCTGCACCAGAGGCTCTGCACTGCCCTGCTCTGCTTGTCCTCCGCACCTGCAGCTCTGCTCTGCCCTGCTCTGCTTGTCCTCCGCACCTGCGGCTCTGCTCTGCTCCACTTGTCCTCTGCACCTGTGGCTCTGCCCTGCTCCACTTGTCCTCCACACCAGCGGCTTCTGCTCTGCTCTGCCCTGCTCCGCTTGTCATCCTCACCTGCGGCTCTGCTCTACCCTGCTTGTCCTCTGCACCTGCAGCTCTGCTCCGCCCTGCTCTGCTTGTATTCCGCACCTGCGGCTCTGCTCTGCCTTGCTCTGCTTGTCCTCCGCACCTGCGGCTCTGCTCTGCCGTGCTCCTCTTGTCCTCCACACCCGCGGCTATGCCCTGCTCCGCTTCCCCTCCGCATCCTGCATTCCCCGGTGTGGGTCAACAGCTGTGTGACCGGGGTCTGACCTGGAGAAGCACCTGGGCCACCTCCCTCATCCCTCCTCAGACCACGGAGTCAATTAAGCCGCCATGTGTCCGTGATTCGATCTGGTGAGGCCCCTAGTCACCGCACTCCTGGCACTCCTCGGTTCGTGGCCCAGTGGGACCACTAACCGCGCTCACGCCAAACAGTCCGGGCGTGAGCATAACATAAACATTAACCATAACTTTAAAATGGTCTTTATTTTTTCCAACATAAGCAGCATATGCAAGCATATGAAACAGGAAGATCTGTCTGCAGTTAGCACACATGATCACCTGAATAATAAAAAAATTTGATTCGCATATGAACTATTCCATGTAAACCAACTATACTTCAGCATGATTCCTGTTTAACTTAATTTGAAGCACATACAAAATATATGAAACAGGAAGACCTGGCTGGAAATGGCATAAATTATTGCCTGTGGTAAGACATGAGTATCCACAATGATCAGCCTTCATTGGAATGAATCTAACCAGGCTAAATTAAAGGAGGTGATATTTCATAGATCGGTAATCTCTATGCATAAAAGAATTGCAAATGGCGAGAGAAGGTTACGCAGAGTGCCTTTTCCCGGTGAAATTGCAGTCTTTGGACGAAAGAGACGAGCCCCTGCATGACGAAATAACTCTAGCAGTAGGTATCTCCATCACACACACTCCGGCTCATTGATTTGAGGATGGATGGAGTGGGTGTGTTAGGGTAAGGCTGCGTGCCCACTATGTGTTTTCAAGCGTCTTTGCTGTGGAATTTCGGCAGCGAAAACGCTTAAAAAATGCTTAGTAATACATGCCCCATGGTCCCCAATGATAATCCGCATGCGGAAATTTCTGCTGCGTATTATCATTGCGGAAAAATGCGCAGCATGTCCATTAATTTTGCGCACACCCAGCGTAATTGCCGCCATTGACATGCATTGAACCGCATATTATATTATCCGTATGAGCACATGTGCCCATGCGGATATCATATGGTTCCATGTGCAGATGGTACCCGGGTTTGGAGAAGAGGAGACTCTCCTCCAGACTCGGGTACCATAGAACCTGTTAAAAAAAGAAGTAAAAAATTAAGATTATACTTACCTTCTGATGGCCCCCGGTCTCCTCAGCGATGCATCCGGTCTGTTGTATGGGTTGCGGTGGTGTGAAAGGACCTGCCATGACATTGGCGGTCGCGTGACCTGTCACATGACTAAATGACGTCATGGCAGGTCCTTTCACACAACCACGACCGAGACAACAGACCGAACGCAGCGGAGAAGCCATCTCAAGGTAAGTATAATCTTTATTTTTTACCATTCATATTCTTTTTTTTAACTATTACTTGGTCACACTATATAAATCCATGCCGGTTGCATGGATTTATATAGTGAGACCAAGTTGTCAAGCACATTTCCAAGTGAAGCTAAAATCGCTTGGAATGCGCTTGATAGCCTGCATACAGAAATGCATTGAAAAACACTTGACAAACGCTTCTGCCTGGCAGGAAAAACGCATGTAAAATCCCTATGTGTTTTTCCTGCCAGGGAGAAGCGGAAAAAATATGCAGCATTTCTGCATCGTAGGCACTTAGCCTAAGGATTTTCTCCCCTATAAAGATAAGCTGGTTTGGCCACCAGACGCGGCCGGCAACCCTGCCGATAAGTTTATTAGAAATACATTGCCACATCGGACTAAAACATCATAGACTGTGAGCCCCTGATGATCATAACGATTTGACAGAAAAATGATGAAACGCGTAGGGCTAATAGATATACTATTGGACTGAGTGTTTAGGAAAGCCTGACTATCTAAGGATGAGAAACCCTGAGAACAGAAGCTATAATCAATGCACCTGTAAAAGACGGCAGCATAGCTTCCTTCTACCATAAAAACCACACTAACACAATTGGTATAGGTAGTGGTAATCACCATCTATGGATCGAATATTACTAGATCCTAATTTATTATAACTAATCTAAAGTAGAGATTTCATTAATAGCCGTAGGCACCCATAATATCTAATGGCTGAGGCTGAATGAGCACTTATTCAGGTCAGCTTAAATCGCACTGTAGGAGGATGATACCATAACACAGTGTGAACAGCACAAACAAAATACTGTGGATTGTTGTCCAATATTGAGACATTGGTAATTAACCTTTTAGAAATATAAGATTTTAAATAATTTAAATAAAAGTTAATTTTTATATTACTCCAATTGGATTATTCTGTGAATATTCTGAAATTATTTTGGAGCATAATTACGGATCAATATAATGCAGTGAAGTAGTACCTAGAAGACCCTGGCATTTTGGGCGAAGTCCTAATTGAAAAAATGAACGAGGCGGCTAGTTTGGAGTCAGAGAGCTAACAGAAGTTAAAGAAAGGCTCTGCTCCTAAAATCACCAAAATGAGTCAGCTGAAGTTGGAGACCCCCGGTGGCCTGTCCAAAGATGATCATAGAGACCCTTCAGTGCCACCACCAAGAGGGAACCTTAAATCACCAATAAAAGAGAGGCCTGTCAGCGCTGACAGGGAGAAATTAATAGGAGAACTGAGAGCCGAGTTGATTGAGGTGAAAAAGTTGATTCATTGCCGGTACGGTATCCCTTAGACCCAGGAATGGGTTCCAAAACAGAAGATACCTGGCTTGTAAAGTGTGCCGTTCATCAAATCAGAGCAGGGTGTGTGTCCATTGTCTAACATGTGGTGAGGGAGGACATTATGCCAAGGAATGCCAATGGTCACGGTCGTTTGGGTTAAAAGACAGGAGGTTACCAGTGCGGGGCGACTGGTAACCATGACACGGAGGCCCCAGAAGCAAATCCAAGAACAGCGCATGAGGTAAAATGGCTGCGTCAGTACTATCCAAAAGTGTGTTCCGGTCTACAACAGCTGCAAGGGAGACAGGGGCAGTTACTTAATGCCCAGTGCAGAGGTCAAACGATATACTCCTGGGAGGAGAATTCCTCAGTCAGTAAAGATAACCTCATCAGCCTAATCTGTGAAAGGTGCTTTATACAGTGCAAGCTAGATGGACTCCTAGTAAAAACACTGTGGGACACAGGAACCCAAGTGAGCCTTTTAAATGAAGAGTTGCTACCTGCCACACACTTGCCTCCGGTCAATAAAAGAACCCTTGGGACCAGTGGAACTCCACGACAAAGCCGTCAACCAGACCAAAATCCCTTTCATAGGCTGGGTGGAAGTGACTTTCCAACTCAGGGCCATGAAGAACAGCAACACCATCAATCTTTTGGTACCTTTTCTCGTGACCAGAGATCAGAACATGACAGAGGGTCCTATCCTGGGTTATATTGTGATCAGTGAGGTCATCACGAAACACAAGGCAGGGGCATTGGTGGTGGATGCAATCGCCACATCGTTCGCCATACCCAATGCCGTGGCTGAAAACATGATTCATAGAGTAAAGAAAGCACAGAATACAATGGATATAAAAGAAGTCAAGGTAGGCTTGCGCCCAACCATCAACCCTGCAAACCAAATGATGGGGGTGAGGTGTGGAGTCCAGGTAGAACCGGGAAGAAAAGTCCAGAAAACAATGTTCATGCCAAAAGACTTCTCGGAACTTCCGGAAGGCCTAGTTCAAGGGTGAGACTGTGCTTACGATTCCAACTGGTGGGTTTGCTTGAGTAACAGTTCTGGTGATGAATACTACGAAACACAAAATTAGACTGGATCCAAAGACTGTGTTAGGTCACATCAAAACAGTTAAAACAGTATATCCAGCCAGTGTGAGACCATCCCAGAGGTCTACGGTGAATTCAGTGTCTCCACCAAGGAACAGGAGTTGCCCAGGGGAGAAAATTGCGCAACCCACCTCGGAGTCCTGGGATCCCCCAGTACCTCTGGAACAGTTGTGTGCTGAAGATCTAGTGGTAGTAAAATAGATGCTGAGAGAAGAGTGTCATGAGTTCTCCAAAGATGACTCTGATATAGGCTGTATCCTGTCATTGCATTTGAAAATCAATTTGAAAGACACGACCCCAGTAACCAGAAGTTACATGTCTGTGCCAAAACCATTACATTGTGAAGTAAAATAATATTTTCAAGATATCATCAACAGAGGTTGGGTCCAAATGTCGAAGTCGTTTTATTCCTCTCCTATTGTCTGTGTTATGAAGAAGGACAGTACGTTGAGGCTCTGTTGTGGTTATCGGGAACTAAACCGAAAGTCAGTACCAGAACGACACCCAATACCAAAGATCCACGATATGCTAGATAGCCTATCAGGAAGCACCTGGTTCTCTGTCCTTGATCAGTGTAAGGCATACTACCAAGGGTTTGTCGAAGAGTCGAGTAGACCCTTGACAGCATTCATCACACCGTGGGGATTATATGAGTGGATCCGCATACTGTTTGGGCTCAGTTCAGCTCCAGCAGAATTCCAGAGGAGCATGGAGACATGTTTAGAAGGATTGAGGGACGATATCTGCCAGCTCTACTTGGATGACAATGTGGAACATAGCAAAACCTTCCAGGAGCATGTTGAACACGTGAGGACCGTATTACAACGGTATCAACAACATGGAGTTAAGTTGACCCCAAAGAAGTGTGAACTGTTCAAAAGACAAGTCCAATTTCTAGGGAAAATTGTGTCCAGTGAAGGATATACCATGGACCCAGCAGAAATCGTTCCGTTACTGGCCTTAAAAGTTAATCGTCCATCTACCTTCAGGGAGTTGAGGCAGATATTAGGATTCCTCTCCTACTATCGTACTTACGTTCGGAACTTCTCCAGGATTGCCACCCCACAGAGACAACAACACCTACAGAGAAAAAGAAGAACACAGGTAGGACCGGGCTTAAAAGAAACAATGTTGTTTCATCCCAACAGCCCATTCTCTGGACAGCAGACCACCAGGAGGTATTGGAAGAACTAGTAGACTACCTGGTAAAGCCACCCATCTTGGGATATCCTGATTTCAATTTACCATTTGCTCTTCATTTTGAAGCTTCTCAAGTTGGACTGGGAGCTGCCCTGTATCAGCATCAAGATGAAAAAATGAGAGTCATTGGTTACGGTTCTAGAACGTTGACAGATGCCGAGAAGAATTACCATCTACATTCTGGAAAAATGGAGTTCCTGGCATTGAAATGGGCTATCTGTGAATGATTAAGAGATTATCTCTACTACAGCAAAGAGTTTGAGGTATACACTGACAACAACCCTTACTACAGCCAAAATGAATGCAACGGGTCAGAGATGGGTCACTGAAGTAGCTGACTTCAATTTAAGCATGAAGTACAGGCCAGGAAAATGCAATGCAGATGCTGAAGGATTGTCAAGAATGCCACATGAGCCTTAGGAGTTCATGCAAGAATACTCAGAGGAAGTCAATCTGGAAGCAATTGAGAGCACTACCCAAGTGGTACAAGCTTATCAGGAGGAAGACACACCATTGTGGTGTCCGTTGACAGTAAAAAGCACCATAAAAGCGAGAGAACAAGATCACCCCGGTCTATTCAACAACTACCAAAAGGGAAAATCCATAGAGCACACCGGGAAGATCAGATAATTTGTAGAATACTATCTTATGTGGACCAAAATTGGTTTCCAAGTAAACGGGAGAGAGACAATGAGTCACTAGGAGTATCTGTTTTAATTAATGAATGGACGAAGCTCTACCTCAGTGAAGACGGTATCCTGTATCGTGAAAGAGGACCAAGCCAGCAGTTGGTACTACCCAGAGTATTCCGTAGGTTGGTCTTCAAAGAACTCCATGAAAACATGGGACACCTGGGAGTGGAAAGGACAACAAATTTGATCCGTGAATGTTTCTTCTAGCCGTACATGCAGAGAGATATTGATAGGCACGTGACGAGGGAGTGTGGGTGTCTGAAAGACAAACATCCCAGCACATCAACCCGGGCACCTATGGGCAACATCCAAACTACGTATCTGTTTGAGATGGTCTCAATGGACTTTCTACATCTCGAGACGTGTAAGGGTGGTTACAAATACATCTTGGTGGTGATGGACCATTTCACTCGATTTGCTCAAGCATATGCCACCACCAATAAATTGGGTTTAACAGCAGCAGAGAAAATCTTCAATGATTTTGCTTTGAGGTTTAGGTTCCCTACGAGGTTACACCACTACCAAGGAAGAGAACATAGTAACATAGTAACATAGTTAGTAAAGCCGAATAAAGACTTGCGTCCATCAAGTTCGACCTGTAAGTTATGTGGTTGCTAAAGTTGATCCAGAGGAGGGCAAAAACCCCAAATGATTTGGCCAATCTTCACCTGAGGAAAAATTCCCTCCCGACTCTGAAACCAGCAGTCAGAATAAATCCCTGTATCAACTTACTATTTTATTCTATTTTTAAGTATATGCTGAAATCTGCCTGGTAACTAGAAATGCATCCAGTCCCCGCTTGAACTGGTTTAGTGAATCCGACATTACCGTCTCCTCACTCAGTGAATTCCATATTCTCACTGCTCTTACCGTAAAGAACCCCTTCCTATGCTGGTGCTGGAATCTTTTCTCTTCCAGTCTTAGTGAGTGCCCTCTTGTTACCGTAATATCCCTCCTTTTGAACAAATCCCTGGCAAGGTCTCTATTCAGTCCCCTAACATATTTGTACACATTTATTATGTCCCCCCTCAACCTTCTCTTTTCCAGGCTGAATAGTCCTAGTTTTGCCAACCTCTCTGGGTATTGCAGTCCCTCCATTCCCCTTATTAATTTTGTTGCCCTCCTTTGTACCTTTTCAAGCTCGTTTATATCCTTTCTATATATTGGGGCCCATAACTGAGCACAGTATTCCAAGTGTGGTCTGACCAGTGCTTTGTACAGTGGAAGAACAATGTTCTCATCCTTTGCAGCTATACCTCTTCTGATACATCCCATTACCCTGTTTGCCCTTACAGCGGCGGCCTGACTTTGGGCACTCCAATTTAGTTTACTATCAATTAAGATGCCCAAGTCCTTCTCCATCTCTGAATTCCCCAATGATTTCCCATTCAGTGAGTACTGGTGACTTCCATTTTTCCTTCCCATATGTATGACCTTACATTTCTCCTCATTAAACCTCATTTGCCATTTAATGCTCCACCTACCCAGTTTATCCAAATCCCTCTGTAGGTCTTCACTACCCTCTTTTGTATTAATTGTTTTACATAACTTTGTGACATCTGCAAATATTGATATTTTATTATTTAACCCGTTGACTATGTCGTTAATAAAGATATTAAATAACATTGGGCCTAGTACAGACCCCTGTGGTACCCCACTAGTGACGCTTACCCATTCTGAGTTTATTCCATTTATAACCACCCTCTGCCTTCTATCCTTTAGCCAGTGAGCTACCCACTTGCAAACATTTTCCCCCAGCTCCATCATTCTCATTTTGTATACCAACCTATTATGTGGCACGCTATCGAACGCTTTTGAGAAGTCGAGATACACGACATCCACTGGTTCCCCCTGATCTAATCGAGAGCTAACCTCCTCGTAGAAGTCAATCAGGTTTGTTTGGCAGGAGCGATTCCTCATGAATCCATGTTGGTTCGGGGTTAATAGATTATTAGCATCAAGATGCTCCATAATTGCCTCATTAATAAAGCCTTCAAAAATTTTGCCCACAACGGACGTCAGACTCACCGGCCGATAGTTTCCGGCGTCACTTTTTGCTCCCTTTTTGAATATTGGCACTACATTCGCCTGTCGCCAATCAAGTGGTACAGACCCAGTCTCAACAGAGTCCTTAAATATAAGATATAACGGTCTGTCTATCACATTACTTAGCTCCCTTAGTACCCGTTGGTGTATGCCATCAGGTCCTGGTGATTTGTTTATTTTAATGTTACTGAGGCGTTTCTGTACCCCAGCTTGGGTTAGATTTGTCATACTTAGTGGAGGATTAAGCTTGTCCCTTCTCATTTCGCCTATTAGTTCTTTTTCCTTTGTGAAAGTTGACGAAAAAAAATTATTTAATAGATTAGCTTTATCCTCATCTTTCTCTATGATTTTGCCTTCATCACTTTTTATCGGTCCAATATTATCCGATTTAACCCTTTTACTATTTATATACGTAAAGAACAGTTTGGGATTTGATCTACTTTCCCTAGCAATACGTCTCTCTGTTTCCTCCTTTGCTATTTTTATTTGTTTTTTGCAGGTTCTCATTTTTTCCTTGTAACACATTAGTGCCTCCTTGCTGTTTTCTTTTTTTAATCTCTTGAATGCCTCTTTTTTGCTATTTAACGGCCCTTTTACGCTCTTATTCAACCATATTGGTTTCCTCTTGTTTCTGGCCCTTTTATTCCCATACGGTATATACCTCTCGCACTGAGTATTCAGAATTATTTTGAAGTTTTCCCATTTACTATTCGTATTCCCTTGATTAAGAACTTTGTCCCAGTCTATAAGTTGAAGGCTTTCTTTCAGCTGATCAAACTTCGCCCTCCTAAAGTTTAATGTTTTAGTTGTTCCCTTATTGATAACCCTACTGAAGGGCATTTTGAAATAGATAATATTATGATCAATATTACCTAGGTGCCCCCCTATCTGTACCTCAGTTATGCTATCAGGCCTATTAGTCAATATTAAGTCCAACACGGCCTTCCCTCTCGTTGGTTCCTGCACTAGTTGGGAGAGATAATTATCCTTAATATTTGTCAAGAATCTTTTTCCTTTCTGAGATCTACAGGTTTCAGTTTCCCAGTCAATATCCGGGTAGTTGAAATCCCCCATTACAATCACTTCATTATTTTTTGCTACTTTGTCTATTTGTCCTAATAGCAGTTTCTCATTCTCCTCTGTTATATTGGGTGGCTTATAGCAGACCCCCAGTAATATTTTATTATTATTTTTAGTTCCCTCTATCTCTACCCACATGGACTCGACCCCCTCTTCTCCCTCTCCTATATCTTCCCTTAGTCTGGGCTTTAGACATGACTTTACATATAAGCAGACTCCGCCGCCTTTCCCCTGTTTCTGGTCTCTTCTAAATAAACTATAATGTAATAAATTTACCGCCCAGTCGTAGCTATCGTCTAGCCAAGTCTCTGTTATACCTACGATGTCATACCTTTCCTCCGATATAAGCGCCCGTAGCTCATCCGCCTTACTGGTGAGGCTTCTTGCGTCGGTCAGCATGCAAGATAAAATTTTGGGGTTATTTAGCATCCTACTCTTCTCTAATGATCTAACTGTGCTATCCCCACCCCCCTCTCCACCCTCATTATATTCACTTATCCCCTTCCCCCTTGCTTGCCTCACATCCCACCTATTTCCTTGGTTCCCCCCCCCGTCTCTAGTTTAAATACTCCTCCAACCAATTAGCCATCTTCTTCCCCAGCACGGCTGCACCCTCCCCATTGAGGTGCAGCCCGTCCCTACGGTAGAGCCTGTAGCCGACCGCGAAGTCGGCCCAGTTCTCCATGAACCCAAACCCTTCTGCCTTACACCAACTCTTTATCCACTTATTCACCTCCCTAACCTCCCGTTGGCGCTGCTGTGTGGCTCGCGGGATTGGTAGTATTTCTGAGAAAACTACCTAGGAGGTCCTTGCCCTAAGCTTCCTACCTAGATCCCTGAAATCATTTTTAAGGACCCTCCATCTACCACTCACTTTGTCATTGGTGCCAATGTGGACCATGACCGCTGGGTCTTCGCCAGCCCCTCTCAGTAACCTGTCAACCCGATCCGCGATGTGCCGGACTCGAGCGCCAGGGAGGCAGCACACAGTTCGGCGATCCCGGTCTTTGTGACAGATTGCCCTGTCTGTCCCCCTAATAATAGAGTCACCCACTACCATGGGCTTCCAAGTGCACGATATGCTCACATCTCTCGCAGCGGTATGGATCCCTGAGCGGTAGCTCAGGGAATGCATACATTGCGCAAGATGTACACTGCACGGCTCCGGCCAACATGGACGTCATTCTAAATATGGGGATACAGTCAGTATATATGTACAAGTACAAAACACAATTATTTATATATAGGTGTATGGACGGGGATCAATTAGGGATGTTCAAGTGTATTGATTAGATATCGGCGCGGGATCAGTTAAGTATGGACGGGGGATCAATTAAGTATCAATTAAGTATGGACGGAGGAATCAGCTGAGTGGGTCAGGTGGATTAATTAAGTATGGACGGTGTGTCAATTAACTATGGACTGGGGATCAATAAGTATGGACTGGGGAAATAATTAATTGTGGACTAGGGAATCAATCAATTAGTTATGGTCTGGGGGTTAATTAAATAGGATAAGGGGTAAAGCAAATAAATAGGTATAGACGGTGGGTTAATTAACTAAGGACTGGGGATCAATAAGTATCAATAATATCAATAAATATGGACTGGGGAAATAATTATGGACAGGGGTTAATTAAATATGGTGGGGGATAAGGCAAATAGATAGGGACTGGGGATCAGTAAAAGTGGACAAGGGGAATCTATTAAATAGGACAAGGGGGATCAATCGATTATGGGCTGGGGGGGTCAATCAGTTAAATGTGGTCAGGGGGATCACTTTATTATGGACGGGGGGTGGTCGGGGATCAATTAAATGAGGACGGGGGGGTGATCAATTAAATATGAAATGTGGTCAGGGGGATCAGTTAAATATGGACGGGGGGTGATCAGGGGGAACAATTTAAATATGGACGGGGTGATCAATTAAATATGGACGGGGGGGTGATCAATTAAATATGGACTGGGGAATACAATACAATTACAATACAGATACAAATATAATACAGTACAGCACACACTGTGTTCAGTAGGGCCGCTTATCGTGGCCTCCTGCCCCTCACTCACCTCCTCTAGGGATGCTGCACGCTATCACAGCGTGCTTGTCCCTCCGGTCGCCTCTTACCGGTCCTCCTGGTCACCACCACTTGGCGCCCCCCGCCGGCCGGCGCTGCACGCTGTCACAGCGCTCTCTAGCGCTCTCTATCGCTTGTCCTTCCGGTCGCCTCCGGTCCACTCGGTCACCTCCGCCTGGCTCCCTTGCCGGAGGGCCGCGAGCCTAGTCGGACCACGCCGCACGCCGCTCACCACAGCCCATGTGCACACTCCCCGCGCGGTCCCACTTCCGGTCCCGCTGCTTCCTGCTTCTGGTCACCGCTCTGCGCTGCTCTCGGTCACCTCTGCGCTGCTCTCGATCACCAGAGAATTTGAGAAATAGCTCTTTGCCAAGCTAGGAAAGTACTGTAGAAGTCAGAGATCCCACACAACGCCCTATCACCCAGAGAGTAATGGACAAGTGGAACGTTTTAACCAGACATTATTGTTGATGTTGCACACTTTAACAGCTGATGAGAAGAAAGACTGGAAGAGTTCTCTGTCAAAAGTGGTACATGCCTATAACTGTACAAAGAGCGATGCAACGAGTTACTCACCCTTTTTCCTATTGTATGTACGATCGCCAAGACTGCAAATCGACATCATGTTCGATACTCTGGTGTCAGAGACTTACAGAAGGTATGCAGAGTATGCTCGGAAATGGAAGGAACGGATGTCAGAGGCATGCAATATAAAGTCCAAAGTGGTTCTGCAAAAACAGAGCAAGAGTAAGGAGTACTATGATCGAAACTGTTATGGAGCAGAATTGGCACCAGGAAGCCGGGTGCTAGTCATAAACGTACGTGAGAAAGGCGGTCCAGGAAAACTTCGTTCAAACTGGGAAGACAAGGTGTATGTGGTCATAAGGAGGAAAGCTGATGACAGCCCAGTGTATGAAATCCAATTGGAAACGGGAGACAAGAAAACCAGAATAGTCCACCGGAATTTACTGCTACCCTGTGTGGTAGGACGCCTCACTTGACCACTTCTGGAAGCAGACTCAGGAACCATGTTTTCTCTGCAGGCTTTATTATGTGGCATAAAGCTCTGCACTCCAAGAAAAATAAACACAGCCTTACTGGCAAAACAACAAAACAAAAAGATAAACGATAACTAGTGTTGAGCGAGCATGCTCGACACTGCTCGGTACTCGCCCGAGCATCTCACTACTCGGGATGTTCTGCGAGCACCTAGCATTTCCGGGTTACTCAGGCGGGAGCTCGGGTATCCGCCCTGCACGTTTGGCGTTCTTTTACAGAGCCAATGAACGTGCAGGGATTGCCAGACAGTCACTGTAATGCCACAGCCATGTTGTTTGCGGGCATTACATTGATTGGCTGTCCGCATAGCATCACCTTGAGTATTTAAAACCGGGGGCTGTCATCTTGGACACAGTCGCTCCGGATCAGACAGTGTAGGGAGAGTGCTGCTGAGCTAGGGAGAGATTTATACTGCAAAATAGTTAGTGTAGGGTCTCTAAAGCCTGCCAAATCAAACAAACAGTCCTTCTCAGGACTAATATCCATATAAGATATCAGGCAGGCAGGAAGGCTGTATAGGAGACACTGTGGTTATACCAACAAACACTGCATTACAGTCCTGTGTGCTCCTGCTGGTCAAATTGCTAGACTTATCCCCAGGTCTCAGGGGCTAGGAAAAATCCTTTTTTTCATCTAAATCCTGTTTTGTTTTTCCTAAGTCAGACTGTACAAATACGCGTCTTATTAACCTTTTGGTATCCCCCCCCCCCCAAAAAAAAAAATTGAGTGCGTCTGTGAGTGTGCAGACACAAATATATCTGTTTAAAAGAGTCAGGTGTAGGCCAGATAACTAGAACTGTGTTGTTTCCCTTCCACGGTTCAAATCTGGGTGTTATCAACCTGCTTGCCTTTTTTCCATAAAAAAAAACAGTTTGAGTGTGTCGCTTACTGTTCAGACACAAATATATCTATTTTAACAAGTGGTATACACCAGGAAATTATAACTGTGGTTTTGCAGTTCCACGGTTCAAATCTCTGTATTATCCAATTTTTTGTCTTTTTTCCATTAAAAAAACATTTTCAGAGTCTCGCTGACTGTTCAGACACCAATATATCTGTTTAAAAGATTCTGGTGTAGGCCAGAGAAATAGAACTGTGGTTTTTCTCTTCCACGGTTCAAATCTGGGTGTTATCAACCTGCTTCCCTTTTTTCCATGAAAAGAAACAGTTTGAGTGTGTCGCTGACTGTTCAGACACAAATATATCTATTTTAACACGTCTGGTATACACCAGGAAATTATAACTGTGGTTTTGCAGTTCCACGGTTCAAATCTCTGTATTATCCAATTTTTTTGTCTTTTTTCCATAAAAAAAACATTTTCAGTGTCTTGCTGACTGTTCAGACACCAATATATCTGTTTAAAAGATTCTGGTGTAGGCCAGAGAAATAGAACTGTGGTTTTCCTCTGCCACAGTTTAAATCTGGGTGTTATCAACCTGCTTGCCTTTTTTCCATGAAAAACAAACAGTTTGAGTGTGTCGCTGACTGTTCAGACACAAATGTATCTATTTTAACACGTCTGGTATACACCAGGAAATTATAACTGTGGTTTTGCAGTTCCACTGTTCAAATCTCTGTATTATCCACTTTTTTGTCTTTTTTCCATAAAGAAAACATTTTCAGTGTCTCGCTGACTGTTCAGACACCAATATATCTGTTTAAAAGATTCTGGTGTATGCCAGAGAAATAGAACTGTGGTTTTCCTCTTCCACGGTTCTAATCTCCTTTTTATTACCCTTTTGCCATTGATAGTGCGAGTGTAAGCTATTTTACTTCATTTACAATGGGCAAGGTGCGTGGCAAGGGACGTGGAACTGGACGTTCTGGTGATGGTGCATGCAGAGGACGGGGCCGTGGCCAAGGTGAAAATGTGCCACAACCAACAGCCACATCTTCTCGCTCCCAGTTCTTGACCGAATTACTAGGGAAGCACACAACAGCACCACTATTGCGAACTGATCAGTGTGAACAGGTTATTAATTGGATAGCAGATAATACTTCCAGTCACCTGGACACCACAACCTCCGGCCTGTCTTCCACACGGTCAAGTGTTAGTAGCCATGAGTCTCGACTGCATACTCCTCCTCACCCTGATGCTCGATCCTCCCATCATGCCGAGTGTCGTCAGACAGCAACTGATCCCACAGTTGGACACTGTGAAGAGCTGATCACTGATCCATTTCCATATTTGGGCCCCTTGCCTGCTCTGCTTGAAGTGGTAGAAGAGGAGATCCCATGTAGCGATGGCCAAATATTTGAACAGCCACGGCCACAGGAAGGCGACGCTGGCAATTTGTCACAAGAGGTGGACGATGACGAGACACAATTGCCACGAAGTGAGGAGGGGGACCGTGGTGCGGAAGTGAAAGAGGAGGAGATGGTGGATGATATAGTAACTGACCCAACGTGGCAGGAGGAAACGCAGAGCGAGGCCAGCAGCACACAGGGGGAGGGAGGCAGAGTACCCCAACAGGCAGGAAGAAGCAGTGTGGTGGCCGCAGACAGAAGGCGGGCAATAGTTCCCTGTAACACCAACACGAGGGACGTTGCCAGTACAACCGGTATGTCTTCCAGAGTCTGGAATGTTTTTAAAGACTCTGCTGATAACCCCAAAAAGGCCATTTGTACCACCTGCCAGGCCAGCATCAGCAGGGGTGACAAAACTACCAGCCTGACCACCACCATCTTAATCAGGCAGATGTCAGCAAAGCACCCGACTTTGTGGGGCGATCTCCAGGGTCGATGACCAGTGTCAGCGGGTGTCACCACTGCTTCTTCCGCTGTTGTGCATGTAAGAGAGACCCCTGTTGTGCGTACAAGGCAATTCCCTGTCCATACTGCATGCAAAGATGCCCCCTCCTCTCAGTCTTCACTTGTTTTGGCAGTTTCTCAAGAAACAGCATCAACGTCCACATCCACGTCCCACAGAAGCGTTCAATTGTCCATATCTCAGACCTTTGAATGAAAGCACAAATTCGCAGCCAATGCCCCACAGGCCACAATTCTAAATTCGCACATTTCACGACTGCTTGAGTTGGAAATGCTGCCTTTTAGGCTGGTGGAGACAGAATCCTTCCGCAACCTTATGGCGGTGGCCGTCCCTCAGTACTCGGTCCCCAGCCGACACTATTTTGCCCCGTGTGCCATCCCCCACTACACAAGCAAGTGTCCCAAAACATCTACCGTGCCCTCAAAAACGCAGTTACTGGGAGAGTCCACCTGACAATGGACATGTGGACAAGTGCTTGTGGCCAGGGACGGTACACCTCCCTGACGGAACACTGGGTAAACATAGTGGAAGCCGGTACCCAGTCGGACCTTGGGAAGGAACACATCCTCCCCACACCGAGGATTGTGGACCCTATGTCAGTCAGAGTTGCCCCCACAGTGTACAGCTCCTGCGCATCATCCTCCTCCTCCTCATGTTCAGCCTCAATCTCAGATATCACCACATCAGTTACAAGCTGGAAGCACTGCAGTACTGCCTCAGCCAAGCGGCAACAGGCTGTGCTGAAACTCATAAGCTTAGGTGATTAACCTCACACTGCTTGTGAGTTGTGGACAGCTGTGAAAGAGCAGGCAGATCTGTGGCTGAAACCGATGAACCTAAATCCAGGCATGGTCATGTGTGACAATGGCCGTAACCTGGTGGCGGCTCTGAGGCGAGGTGAGATCACACACGTACCATGCCTGGCTCATGTGCTTAACCTCGTGGTTCAGCGGTATCTTAAATCATACCCCAAGTTGCCAGATCTGCTCATCAAAGTACGCCGCCTGTCAGCTCATTTTCGCAAGTTGACTACAGCATCCGCCGCCCTTGCTGTGTTGCAGCAGCGTTAGCATCTTCCAGCACACCGACTGGTGTGTGATGTCTCCACATGTTGGAACTCTACCCTCCACATGTTGCAAAGAATTTTTGAGCAGAAGAGAGCAGTTGTGGAGAACCAGCTGCAAGAAGGCCGTCGATATTCAGGTCAGACTCCACATATAAGACCTCAAGAATGGACCTGCATGTCTGACATATGTACCATCCTGACAAACTTTGAGGAGTCCACCAAGATGGTGAGTGGCGATGACGCCATCATTAGCGTCAGCATCCCACTTGTTTGTCTTTTGCAACGCTCTCTGCAGAGAATTAAAGAGGAGGCATTGCAGGCAGTGTATGATGAGATGGATCAATAAGCCGTAGAGGGCGATAACACACAGCCCAGCCTCATCTCATCCCAACGTGCATTGGGGGACAATGAGGGAGAGGAGGAGGAGGAAGAACAGGAGCTGGTATCATGCGCTGTAGACGGTAGTACCTGTACAACTGTCATACCGTCGGTTCAGCGTGGGTGGCCTGAGGACAGGGGGGAGGAGGAGGAGAGCATGGTCAGTCGTCATCTTGGTGAGGACAAGGAAGTCTTGCACGTTACCAGTCTGGCATGCATGGCTGACCTTATGTTACGCTGCCTTAACCGTGACCCTTGCGTTGTCAAAATGTTGGGTGACAGTCATTACTGGTTGGTTACACTTTTAGACCCCCGCTACAAGGAGAACTTTCACTCTCTTATTCCTGAGGTGGAGAGGTCTACAAAAATGGGGCAGTACCAGAAGTCCCTTGCTGCAGAACTGTTAAAAAAATTCCCATCTGAATACGCTAGCGGCAGAGGTCATAGTTCGTTGACCAACCAAGTTGTACAGGCGAGAGAGACGCAACTCCAATCCAGCAGAGGCAGGGGAACATTGTCAACGTTCTGGGACAGTTTTCTGAGACCAGCCCAGCTTACAGGCCCTTAGACACGGGGTACTCTCACAAGGAGTGGAAAATTTCAAAAGATGATGAGGGAGTACCTTGCCAAGCGTACCAGCATCCTCCGTGATTCCTCTGTGCCTTTTAATTATTGGGTATCCAAGCTGGACACTTGGAATGAACTCGCTCTGTACGCCTTGTAGGTCCTGTCATGCCCTGCTGCTAGTGTGTTAACGGAGCATGTTTTTAGTGCCGCTTGGGGAATTATAACTGATAAGCACACTCTCCTGTCAACTGACAATGCTGACAAGCTGACCCTTATCAAAATGAACAAGGGCTGGATTGGGCCATACTTCTCATCACCACCAAGTGACAGCAGAGTAACATAAAGTCAAATCCATTATGTTATTTCGGGAGGTATATTCCCATGCCCTCTTCACACCAACACATGGGTATACGCTTCCTCATTTCGGCTGTTTTTTGCTCTTCTCCTTATCCTCAGCCTCCACCACCACTATATCTCCAGGGTGACCGTGGTCCATGTTGCCAGCATTGCAAGTTCCTTCGTCCTAATTTTTGTCAGCTTTTGCTTGGAGGGGATAGGCAAAGACTATGGGAGACCCACTCCCCTATAATGGGAATAATGTTTTTATTATGTTGTACTGCATGGCTCTTGTACGGGACATTGCAAGTTCCTCAGTCCTAATTTTTGGCAGCTTTTGCTTGGAGGGGATAGGCAAAGACTATGGGAGACCCACTCCCCTATAATGGGAATAATGTTTTTAATATGCTGTACTGCATGGCTCTTGTAAGGGGCATTAAAATCGTCTTGTTAAGCTACTGTGACCTCCACGTCTCTTCCATGGGGCATTGATATTGTCTTTTTATTCCACTGCAACCTCCACCACTCTTCCAAGGGGCATTGATATTGTCTTTTTATTCCACTGCGACCTCCACCACTCTTCCAATGGACATTGATATTGTCTTTTTATTCCACTGCGACCTCCACCACTCTTCCAAGGGGCATTAAAACAATCTTGCTAAGCTACTGTGACCTCCATTTCTCTTCCATGGGGCATTGATATTGTCTTTTTATTCCATTGCGACCTCCACCACTCTTCCAAGGGGCATTGATATTGTCTTTTTATTCCACTGCGACCTCCACCACTCTTCCAAGGGGCATTAAAAGCATCTTGTTAAGCTACTGTGACCTCCACATCTCTTCCACTGGGCATTGATATTGTCTTTTTATTCCACTGCGACCTCCACCACTCTTCCAAGGGGCATTGATATTGTCTTTTTATTCCAATGCGACCTACGCCACTCTTCCAAGGGGCATTAAAACCGTCTTGTTAAGCTACTGTGACCTTCATATCTCTTCCAATGGGCATTGATATTGTCTTTTTATTCCACTGCGACTTCCACCTCTTTTCCAAGGGGCATTGATATTGTCTTTTTATTCCACTGCGACCTCCACCACTCTTCCAAGGGACATTAAAACCGTCTTGTTAAGCTACTGTGACCTCCACGTTTTTTTCCACGGGGCATTGATATTGTCTTTTTATTCCACTGCGACCTCCACCACTCTTCCAAGGGGCATTAAGACAGTCTTGTTAAGGTACTGTGACCTCCACGTCTCTTTCAAGGGGCATTAAAACAGTCTTGTTAATCCACTCTGAACTCCACAGCTCTTCCAAGGGGCATTGAAATGTTGTTTTTAATTACCTCTAACCTCCGCGACTCTTTCAACGGCCATTGCATTAAATCCTAATTTTAGTCAGCATTTTCTTTTCAATGCATAGGCGAACACTAAGGTAGACCCCACTCCCCAATAATGGGTAGAAGGTTTTTAGTATGCTGTAATCCACTTCTGTTTCAAGGGGCATTGCATATCCTCATAATTTTTGGAAAGCCTTCCATTCATTGCTTAGGCCAACAGTGTACAGGAGACCCAGTTGCTATAAATGGAAAAAACAGTTTAGTTAAGGCTCTCTGACCTCCATGTGACTTCCAAGGGGCATTGGAGTGCTTCGAAATTTTTGGCAGGAATTGCACTCACTGTATGCCCTATAACTGTGTAGCCAAACCGCTCCTTTTGGTACAGAAACATATCCTACAAGACATGTGTGGTTGACTGGCTTGATATTGATGTGAATGGTCCCTGTTCCTCCTGCTCTTGCTCCTTTGCCACCACCTCATCCATCATTCATCACCTGAAGCTTTGTTTTAATGGGAGACATAGAACTGGGATAGTAGCAGGAAAACATCCAGCAATCCTCGGAGGAGGTAGGATATGCGCCAAAACTCTGACCACCTCAGGCTTAGCCGCTACTACATACATGCGCTTGCATTCCAAGGAACAGAAAGCTAAGGAGATGGATGGCCTCATGATCATGAATAATTTACTCGTTGTGTAGGAGGCCAACCACTGCTGCTGTCTACCTTCTGAACTTTGTGCTGAAACATGATTGACCCAGGACCCACAATCCTCTATGTCTGGAGGACGTGTTGCATCGCAGTGTTCAACTGTGTCCCGGCTTCCACAATATTAACCCAGTGTGAAGGCGTCAGTGAGATGGACCATCCCTGGCCACATTCACTTGTCCACGTGTTTTTGGTTAGGCTGTCCTTCCCACTAAATGCACTGGGGAGGGCACAAGTAATGTTTTGGTATGCGCGCTTGTGTATAAGGCGCACCGGGACAAATAGGGGCGGCTGGGGACTGTTTATGGACACCCGGCCGCCCCCAGGCGGCTGGGGACCGTGTGTGGGCACCAGGCCGCGGGGCAGCTGGGGACCAAGTATGGACACATGGCTGCCCCCAGGTGGCTGGGGACCGAGTGTGGACACCCAGTGTGGACACCCGGCCGCCGGATGGCTGGGGACTGAGTATAGATACCAGGTCGCCGACGCAGCCATGACATGGTGGCCGGCGTCTGCCTCCACAAGCCTAAATGGCCTCATTTCAAGTGCTAGCAAGCTAGCAGTATGGTATTGCAGCCTGGGGGTGGGTGGGTGGCAGGCTGCACACTTACGCTTGCATTCCAAGAAAACAAAGCAGATGCTAACGTCTATCATCATCATCATCATGTTCCTCACCTTGGCACTCTCAACTCGCCTGATGGAGAAGCCAGGGCCCACCGGAGGAGTCTGGTTGTCTGGTGGGCTCGGCCAATGCTGCCCTAAAGCAGGCCAGGCTAAGAAAAGTGTGGGGAAGGTTACCGGGACAAATAGGGGTGGCTGGGGACCGAGTATGGACACCCAGCCACCCCCTTGCGGCTGGGGACCAAGCGTGGACACCAGGCCGCCAGGTAGCTGGGGACTGAGTATGGATACCAGGCCGCTGACGCAGCCATGACGTGCTGGCCAGATTCCGCCTCCACATGCCTAAAAGGCCCAATTTCAAGTGCAAGAAAGCAAGCAGTATGGTATTGCAACCTGGGGGTGGGTGAGTGGCAAGCTGCATACTTGCGCTTGCATTGCAAGGATTGGGGGAGGTACAATTGAACACTGCCCTGGGACAAGGACTTGCACGGGGATAGTTGCTAGTCTGATGCGGCAAGGATCACTTCTGATGGGCACACTTTTAGACAGTGTCAGAGACACTTCCAGAGGTCTTCCTCATGCTGTTCCCATGTCTTTTCAGCACTGTATGCATGTGTCACACAGCACATGGCCAGATAAGATTGTAAAATGTTAGAATGACATTTCCCGGTGAATGCATTTGTCACGGTGGAAAGCAATACAAAAGTGCAAAAACGCATAAAAAATGTTACTTGTGAACATAGCCCAAGGTGTGGAGGAGTATTTTTGTTTTTGGTTATTTATTTTACCTTATACACAAGTCTTTACCCTGGAAAGGATGTTCTTTAACATATTTCACAGGAAATCAGTTTCAGTTTAGTTTTTGAACGTTTTATTGTGAGCCCGTAAAAGTGGCTTAATACCTCTGACCACGTTGTTGACAGCAGTGACCTGGGGGTCAGAAATGCTTCCTGGGGCAATCCCCATGCTGTCCCCATGTCATTTAAGCACTGTCACTATCGGTTTGAGCACTTTTTAGGCTTTCTACAGACTTCGGGGGTGCCGCCGCAAAAATGCTCGTGTCTCCCATAGACTAACATTGGGCTCATTGCTCGGGTCGAGCACCTGAGTATCACGGTGAGCTCGGCCTGAGCATCGAGCACCCGAGAATTTTATTGCTTGCTCAACACTAACGATAACACAATCCATAGCAGTGTGGGATTAGCCACACAGGTTGTAGTCCCAGCTTTCAGCTCCTCTCTGAGCTGTGGCCTTCCAGTCTGGAGTCCTTGCCACTCCGAACTCAACAACCGAAAAAAAAAAATGGTGACTGAGCATTTAAATCTTGCTCAGCCACACGCTGGGGTGAAGGTATGGGGAATGACTTCCCTCCCATCTCTACGTCATTCCCATAAAACCACACCCTTTAAAAGAGTTAACCTCCAGTATATAACATGCTGGCAGAAAGTCTATTGGTTTCAGTTCACACAGGGGAGCAACCTGCGTGACACATAACTAGTGTTGAGCCACCCCCGTAGTGTTCGAGTTCGGTTCGTCGAACACCCGTGTGTTCGCCGAACTGTTCGTCGAACTGTTCGTCGAACACCTTCGAACACCGTTAAAACCAATGGCAAGCAAACAAAAACACATAGAAACACATAGAAAACACCTTCAAAGGTGTCCAAAAGCTGACAAACTGCTCAGAAGACACAACTAACACATGGAAAAGTGACAAGTACATATAGTCATGAGAAAAGAAAAGAGGTGGAGGAGTAAAAGGAGGGGGAGACACAGATATAGGCATGTCATGCCCTTCTAAAATCCAAAAAGTGAGAAGCCGACATGTTCAGTCCGCTCCTGCCCGTGCCACCTCCGTGTCGCCGGGTTTGTGCCAGAGCCGCGGTGAACCTTGACGGCCAGCCCCCCTCTCCCAATACTAGTGCCTGTCCGCTGGTGGGTCGAGCGAGCCCCCCTGTGGTGGAGGCAACTCTAAGCTTTTAAATTTAAATTGTCTCTCTAATTTGAATGAATACACTTTAAATCCATTTACAAGGATCTATTGGAGGGCAAGTCTCATGCCAGCAGCCGCGTAATTCCAGCTCCAGTAGCGTCCACTAAAGCTGCTGCAGTTAAAAAGCTTTTATAAGGATCGAGCTCGGCTGTCCACCGCAAGGCATCCTACTGCCAGTCCCAGCCCCTATGCCTTGGGGTGCCTCCTGATGCTCTTCACTGAGTATCCCGTGGTCCCGAAGCATTTCCTTTGAAAAAATTAAGTGTCCAAACTACAGGTGGTGTAGCTTGCTTAACAGCCGGGATAATCCGCTGACTAGCAGACACTGCTACTAGGCACAAAGTATTTCCTGGGCTAGATGCAGTTAAAAATTTGTAATTAGATACTCTCGTTGGATGCTGAGAAAGCATTCCATAGAGTCTCCTGGCACGCCATATATGATTCTCTTAAAAAGCTTGGGGTAGGGGTCTAGGGCACCCTTTTATAGCCAAAATCATGGCCCTGTATCACAATAAGTCACCTAGGCTGAAGATAAATGGAACTGTAGCACCCTGAGGGCTCGGTTGCTACAGAGGTATTGCACCTCACCCAGAGGTGTGATATCTCACTCTCAGGTAAGGATGGAGTGTGGATCAGGACCCGACACCTGCATGCATTACACCACATTGCCGTGGGGCAGGGCGACCAATATGCCCCTGAGATGGGCACGACAGTCCCTGTCTCTGGCTGGAGTGGGGGGAGGGAACACTGAGGACGGGGAACCCTGTAGTGCAGGAGCAGGGAGGAAGCAGTTCCTGGGTGCATTGAGAAGGGAGTATAAAAGGTGGGCACCATCTTAGTTCACTGCAGAGAAGTCTGAGTAGAAGTGGCAGGGAGCAGGGGCTCTGCATGAGCTCTGCTCCGGAGGCGGGCCTAGTAACAGAGGCCCAGGCATGGAAGAGGGAGAAGGAAGGAAGAGGAGCGGAGAAGGCTCCAGGAACGAGGAACGAAGGGATCCCAGGGGTGCGGACGGGCGAGTCGCCACCGCACACCCGAATCCACCTGCATGGAGGGGTCAGGCCAAAGGGGGAGACCGGTCCCCGAAACTAGTGGAGGCAGGAAACGACCCTCAGCTGGAAACCGGAGACTGTGACATTTTATGTGGCGCAGCCCCTCGCTACACCCGCTAGGAGGGCAGCACATAGGGTCAGGGAAACTGGCGCCAAGTTTACCAAGAGGAGGCCCGAGGCAGCCGGACAGAAGGGTTGGTAAGAAAGGCCAGACAAAGGACACACAAAGGGGGTCCTGTGAAGCGCTCCAAAGTTATCTGGGAGTTGTCTGAGCCCCTCACCTGGTGAGCACAGTATGACGTGGGCAGCCGTTACCTGCAGACGTGGTCTGGATAATAAGAACTGTGAGTAAAGGCCCTGGACTGCATCACTGACTCCGTGTCGCTACTGCTGCTGACCTGCACCATCACCCCCATCCTCCGCATACACTGCCCTGAGGCTATACTCCTCCCGTGGGGAGTTATGCTACGCTCTGCTGCACCCACAACACCAGCCTCAGCGGTCTGCCCTGCAGCGGCGGTTCACTCTGACCGCAATCCACGGGTGGCGTAGTCGGACATTTAAACATCAAAACCACATAAATAGTTCCGCCACTGGTTTGACCACCCTGAGCCACGGAACCGGGTCGCCGCCACGAAGACTACAACCACCAGCATCCACCAAAAAGGGTCCGGCTCCGGGTGTCCCAAGGCCCAGGGGGTGCATCAGAACATTTTCATCACCTTTCACAATCACCAATGGGACAAGGCAGGGATGTCCTCTGTCCCCTCTCTTATACATCCTAGTGACGGAGCACCTGCTCTCATCAATTCGCCATAACCCCAATATTAGGTGGATTGAGGTGGGAGGCACCGAGTACAAGTGCTCTCTATTTGCTGATGATGTACTAGTATATATCACTCAATCACATATATCCATCCATGCTGTTATGGCTGAAATAGATCACTTTGTTACATGGTCAAATTTTAAAATCAATGCAGCGAAGTCTGAGGCCCTCGATGTCTCCCTCCCCAAATCCATATAGGATTCCATCCAGTCCAACTTTCCCTTTGCCTGGCCCTCACAGGGTATCAAATACTTAGGAATTCCTTTTCATAGAGACCTCTCCCATCTATGTTATCTTAATTTTGGGCCCTTTATTGAACAACTCCATACAGACCACGGTTGGCAAGTTAGAACTGTAAGATTCACTACGTGAACCACTGGTGTTTTGTGGAAAAGCACATGTACGCTGTGTTCCAAATTATTATGCAAAAAGTGTTTAGGAGTGATAAAGGAAGAATTTGTTTGTTTGTCAGTTAAACTCATTGATGGTGATGTGTGTCAGGGCTCTTTATATCACTGTAAGCAATTGCAGACACCTGTGCTAATTAGTTTGGCAGATGTGTCTAATGAAAGGCAAGACTACTTAAGAAGGCTGTCTCACATTATTAAGCAGCCTACATTTTCTGCCAAAATGGGAAAGAAAAAGGATGTGTCGGCTGCTGAGAAGCAACAAATTGTGGAGTGTTTAGGTCAAGGCATGACTACAATCAACATTGTGCGATGATCAGGATGAAGTGTCTTTGCAATCAAGAAGTATGTAGCTGATTCACAGTACACACGTGTGCGTGCTGATAAGGGCAAATTGAGGACTCTTTCCTACTGGCAATTACGTCAGGTTAAAAGAGCAGCGGCAAAAAAGCCTTGTCATAGCAGCAGACAAGATTTTGAAGCTGCTGGTGCCTCCAACGTCCCCCGAACAACAAGATGCAGGGTCCTTCAGAGGTTTGCAGCTGTGCATATGCCATCCTGTCGACCTCCTCTATCCACTTCACACAAGCAGAAACGGCTCCAGTGGGCCAAACATTACATGAAGACTGATTACAAAACTGTTTTGTTCACGGATGAGTGCCGTGCAGCGCTCGATGGTCCAGATGGATGGAGTGGAGGATGGCTGGTTGATGGACACCCCACGCAAACACGGCTACAGCGCCAACAAGGAGGAGGTGGAGTAATGTTTTGGGCTGGAATCATGGGGAGAGAGATTGTCGGCCCCTTTAGGATCCCTGAAGGCGCTAAAGATGAACTCCATAATGTATGTGGATTTTCTCAAACAGCACTTCCTGCCATGGTTCAAGAAGAAGAACCATGTATTTCACAGCAAGATCATTTTTTTGCATGATCATGCACCATCTCATGCTGCACATAAAATATCTGCATCTCTGGCTGATATGGGCATAAAAGGGGACAAACTTATGGTGTGACCCCCATGCTCCCCTGACCTCTACCCCATTCAGAACCTCTGGAGCATCATCAAAAGGAGTGTCTATGATGGCGGGAGGCAGTTCACATCTAAGCAACAGCTCTGGGAGGGTATTCTGTCCTCATGCAAAACAATTGAAGCAGAAACCATCCAAAACCTGACAAATTCAATGGACGAGAGAATTCAGAAGCTCCTTTCGAACAAGGGGTCCAATGTGAAAATGTAGCATCACCTAGAATAAAGTTTTGAGTTGAAAACTGTTTGATTTCAGTTTCTAATAACCTGCTAATGCTTATAATTTCAAAAATGACCATTTTTTTGGTCTTTATTAAAATGAAAAGGTTGATCGAAAAGTTTGGGGGATCTAAGAGTGTGGCAACCCAGTAGTCATGATTACTTCGAATTCTGACAATATGAGGGTCATGTTGCAGGTAGTGCAGCAAGAAGGCACTTATGTGTCTTGCGCATCTCGGAGCCCCAAAATTATTTTCCGGGCTAGATGCAGCTACAAATTATTATTAATTTTAAATCTGGTGGAGCTTAGTATAGATGGGCTAATAGGATCAGTGCTGCACACTGCTGCAAAGCCCAAATTATTTTCCAGTCAAGATACAGATAAACATGATTAGTAATTTGAAAGTTTAAAACGGTTGGTAGGGTGATTTTAACCAATCATCAAGCTTTTACTCTCCCCAGGATGACACAGGGGTAGAAAAGTCGTTTCTGATCCATGATTTGTTCATCTTTATGAACGTGAGTCTGTCTACATTATCAGTGGAGAGCCGCGTGCGCTTATCTGTCAGCACACCACCAGCAGCGCTGAACACACGTTCAGACAGAACGCTGGCTGCGGGGCATGACAAGATCTCCAAGGCATAAGTGGCTAGCTCCGGCCATTTATCCAGATTGGAAGCCCAAAAAGAGCAAGGGTCCAGTGACACAGTCATGGCTTCAATGTTTACTTGGAGATACTCCTGTACCATCGTCTCTAGGCGTTGACTATGTGTCAGACTTCTTGTCTCCTGTGGCAGATACTGTGGTTCTGTTACGGTTTGAGTGCTGAACACTTGACGGTCCCACGGTTGGCAAGTTGGAACTTTGAGATTCACTACGTGCACCACTGGTGTTTTGTGGAAAAGCACATGTAAGATTCTGCAACAGTCTCTGCTGATACTCCTGCATGCGTGCATCCCTTTCTATGGCAGGAATAATTTCTGCAAATTTACTTTTGTACCGGGGATCTAACAGTGTGGCAACCCAGTAGTCAGGATTATTTCTAATTCTCACAATTCGAGGGTCATGTTGAAGGTAGTGCAGCAAGAAGGCACTCATGTGTGTTGCGCATCCAGGAGCACCAAGTCCCTGTTGTGTTGGTGGCGAGGTAACAATCATGCTTCCTTCCTCTGTCCTCTCCCCCCAACCTCGCACAACAGAAATGTGATCAAGGTCTCCCTCATCTGATGAGTCTTCCATCAGTTCATCCTCCACTTCTTCCTGGGCTCCTGCACCTTCCTCACTAGTTTGGCTGCTACCATGCGCCTTGGTAAAACCATCTCCCCCACCCTCACATGCCCGCCGCCTTGGTGCTGCCGACCGTCTGGACCTTGCAGATGTTAGCCCTTCCGCATGCAACTCCTCCTCCTCTACTTCCTCCACCTCCTCTTGTGCCACCACCTGACTCCGAATTCTGTATAACATGTGCTCCAGCATGTAAATCACCGGAATAGTCATGCTGATAATGGCATCGTCAGCACTAAACATCTTCGTCGCCATTTCAAAACTGTGCAGAAGGGTGCATAGGTCCCTGATCTGAGACCACTCCTCCAGCGTGATTTGCCCCACCTCCGGATCTCGTTGGCCCAGGCTATACATCAGAACGTATTGCACCAGGGCTTGTCGGTGCTGCCACAGTCGCTGCAACATGTGCAGAGTTGAATTCCACCGGGTAGGCACATCGCATTTTAGCCGGTGAAGTGGCAGGCCCAACGACTTCTGTAGAGATGTAAGTCGCTGAGCTGCGGGACGCGAACGGCGGAAGTGAGCACACAGCGACCGTGCCCTCTGCAGAAGGCCATCTAGTCTGGGATAGTGGGCAAAAAATTGCTGGACAACCAGGTTCAACACGTGAGCCATACAAGGCACGTGTGTGACATTGCCCTGGCGAAGGGCCGCACCCAGGTTTGCAGCATTGTCGCACACGGCCTTCCCTGGTTTCAGGTCCAGTGGAGACAACCATTCATGAAATTGGTTCTCCAGAGCTGACCACAACTCCTCAGCTGTGTGACTCACATTTCCCAGACATTTCAAAGTAAAAACCACCTGATGACGTTGAGCCCTACTGCCAGCATAGTAAGGTGGTGTGCAGGATCCCTTCTGCGCAGTTAGAAAGCTTGTGGCATGACCAGACAGGCTTTGGGTGCAGGTGGAAGACCGAGAGGAGGTTGAGGAGGCAGAAGCAGTGGAGGAACTTTGACATAAAGAGGATTGACGCACAACTCGTGGGGACGGCAAGACTTGGACAGCAGCCCCTTGTCCTGCTGTCACCATAGTTACCCAGTGCCCAGTCAGCGACATGTAACGCCCCTGTCCATGCCTACTCGTCCAAGTGTCTGTGGTGAAATGCACCCTGTCACACACAGAGTTTCTCAAAGAAGCGGTGATGTTGTGTGCGACATGCTGGTGGAGCGCAGGCACACCTTTCTTTGAGAAGTAGTGCCGACTGGGCATCTGGTACTGGGGCACTGCAACGGACATAAAGTCTCGAAAATCCTCTGTGTCCACCAGGCGGAAATGCAGCATTTCTGTAGCCAAGAGCTTGCAGATGGTGAAATTCAACCTCTTAGCTTTCTCATGGCTAGGAGGAAATGGTCTTTTACTTGTCCACATCTGAGGGACCGAGGGCTGGCTATTGTGCTTAGACGGGGTTGATAAGGGTGTCCCCGGCAAACTGCCGGTCTGTGAGGAAGATGCAGGCGGACATGTTAGGTTGCCTTGATCCAAAGGTGGTGCTATCGATGTCGGACAGCGCTCAACACCAGCTGGTGTTACCACCTCCAAAGAAAATGATGACCTGCCAATCACGCTGGCTGTTGCGGGTAAAGAGGTGGCAGGTCTGCGCCCCAAAACAGGTGTGACTGCTGTCCCCCCAGTCACAGAGAATGAAGAGGCCGCGGATGCACAAGATATGGCAGACGGTGGTTGGCCCGGCCGGCTAGGCCGCATTGTAGCACACTGAGCTTCCCACTGCAACTTATGCTTCATGTCCATGTGCCGGTTCATGCATCAAGTACTCAAACTACGTATTTTTTGGCCTCTACTTAGCTTTTGCTGACAAATGTTACAGATAACACGAGTTGGGTCATCTTTATCGATCTGAAAAAATGCCCAGGCTATGCAAGGCTTAGCACCCATGCGACCTGAAGAGCCACCACGACTTGTGGTGAGAGGCAGAGTTGTGTTTGAGGATGCAGTTGTTGACGTGCTTCCAGTACTACGTCTCTGTCCAGGAAGGCGCAACCTGACCTCGTCGTCACTAGCATCTTCCTCCACCTCCTCTGCTGACCTCATCTCTTGGCTGACTGTGGGTTGACAGTAAGTGGGATCTCCAACCTCGTCATCATCACCCTGTGCGTTATCACACCCGTCGTCCTCAGAGCCAACCTGTTCCTGCCCTGACAAAAAACTAAAGTTGTCGCTCCAATCAGGTATTTGAGTCTCATCATTGTCTTCCTCATTGTCTCCACCAACAGGAGTTACAGTTTGGGAATGAGGGTCTACATTATGGTCAGAACCTTCTGCGTCTGGTCCTGGATACGATTCATAAAGATTCTGGGCATCAGTGCAGATCATTTCCTCGTCTGGATTCACAGAAGCGCTGGAGTCGACCTCTGATTGTTATGTTCTGCTACCAAAGCTAAGGAAAGAGAGGAGATCTGTCCCTACTATAAGACTCAGCTGAATCCCTACGATGTAACAGGGAACCTGATCCTGCGATCAGACCTGCTAAAGTCCTAATCTAGTCTGTACGAAGACCTATAGATGTGGGGAGGGAATCCCTACAAGTACTAAGGACTGGGAGGAATATGGGACACCTCCTAACAGAAATAGTAGCAGACAGACGAACAAACAAAAGAGATAGAACATAGAGGTCCGTAGACCAAGCAAACTAACAGAGTAAGATACAGAGCACAGGCTAGCTAGAAAGTAGATATACAATGAAGTCCAGCAAAGCCAGAAGGGCGGAGCAGGATTAAATAGGCCAACAAGGTCATGTGACCAGCAAAGGAAAAAAAACCTAACAGCAAGGTTCTAACAGTACCCCCCCTTCTAAGAGGATCCTCCGGATCCCCTAGGACCAGGCTTATCAGGAAATCTCCTGTGAAACGCTCTGATAAGTCTGGACGCGGAAACATCATCTGACCTCACCCAAGAGTTATCCTCGGGTCCGAAACCTTTCCAGGCCACAAGATACTGCAAACTACCTCTATACCGTCTAGAGTCAAGGATGCGAGAAATTTCATATTCCCCGTCCTCCACCACCGGAGGAACAGAGGCAGAGGCGTCACCATCCGACACAACAGCTTTTTTTAACAGAGAGACATGAAAGACCGGATTAATTCTCCAGGAGGTAGGAACCTCCAACCTAACAGCAGATTGGTTGACAACCTGAAGCACCTTAAAGGGCCCTACAAACTTGGGACCCAATTTCTTAGAAGGAATCCTCAACCGCAGATTCCTAGAGGACAACCAAACCATGTCACCAACAGCGAACAAAACCTCCTGTCGTTTCCTATCAAAGTAGTCTTTAGATTTTCTGTTGGCCTCCTGAAGATTACCACGCACATCCGTCCAAACTCTTTCCAAATCACCGGAAAAATTCTCCTCCTCAGGCACGGCAGATCCCAACTTGGAGAACGACCCAAACGACGGATGTCTCCCAGAACAACAAAAAAAAGGCGAACAACCAGCAGAAGAAGATGTATGATTGTTCAGAGCAAATTCGGCAAGTGGCAGAAACTCAGACCACCCCTCTTGATTGTCTGCCACAAAACAACGCAAGAACTGCTCAACATCCTGGTTTTTCCTTTCTGTCTGGCCATTAGATTCAGGATGATATCCGGACGAAAACGACAAATGAATTCCCAACCTGTCACAAAAGGCACGCCAAAAACGAGCCACGAACTGAGGACCCCTATCAGAAACAATGTCAGTAGGAACGCCATGAAGTCTGACAATTTCCTTGACAAAGGCCTTAGCGAGAGTTTTAGCGCAGGGCAGTTTGACGAAGGGAACCAAGTGACACATCTTGCTAAAACGGTCCACGACCACCCAGATGACAGTAAAACCCTCAGAGGGGGGAAGGTCAGTTATAAAGTCCATAGCCAAATGTGTCCAAGGAGCACTGGGGACCTCCAAAGGACAAAGCAACCCCGCAGCAGGAGTATGTGAGGACTTAGATCTAGCACATATAGCACATTGGCGCACCCACTTAATGACTTCCTTCTGCCATCCAGGCCACCAAAAACTGCGACCCACTAGTCTCTTGGTCTCAGAGATTCCGGGATGACCTGCCAACCGAGATTCGTGACACTCAACAAACAAATCTCTCCTAAAGGTCCCAGGCACAAACAACCTCCCATGAGGAGTGTTAGATGGGGCATTCTCCTGAGCTTTAAGAATCTCATCTTCCAAAACGGAGTCTAAAGCAGCTATCACAGCACCTTCTTGTAAAATGTTTTCCTCTTTCTCAGCACAGACTATGGGAGAAAAACTGCGAGACAAGGCATCCGCCTTAACATTCTTAGTACCAGGGATGTAAGTAACGGAGAAATTAAACCGCGAGAAAAACAGTGCCCACCTAGCCTGACGGGCATTCAGGCGCTTGGCAGCATCAAGATATATCAGATTTTTATGATCCGTAAGAACCTGAACGGGAAATTCCGCACCTTCCAAGAAGTGGCGCCAGTGTTCAAATGCGAGTTTAATAGCCAATAATTCCTGATTACCAATATCGTAATTCAGTTCAGTCTCCGAAAATTTTTTTGAAAAAAAGGCACAGGGATGTAATCCATCCCCGTTATCCTGAGACAATACTGCGCCAACCCCCACAGAGGAAGCATCAACCTCAACCAAAAACGGCCTAGTAACATCAGGCTGCATAAGGATGGGAGCAGAGGTGAACCTCTCCTTGAGATACACAAAAGCTTCGATGGCCTCAGAAGACCACTGAACCGCATCAGCACCTTTCCTGGTGAGATCAGTCAGAGGTTTGACAATACTAGAAAAATTTTTTATGAATTTTCTGTAGTAATTGGCGAAACCCAAAAACCTCTGTATCGATTTCAAACCAATAGGCCTAGGCCATTCCTGCACAGCCTGAACCTTAACCGGATCCATCTCAAAACCTTTGCTGGAGATAATGTAGCCCAAAAAACTAATTCTCTGTACAGCGAACTCACATTTCTCCAGCTTAGCAAAAAGCGAATTGTCCATTAATAACTGTAATACCTCACGCACGCTCCGCCAATGAGACTCCAGATCTGGCGAATAAATCAAAATGTCATCCAAATACACAACCACATTTTTACCGATCAAAGGTCTAAGGATGTCATTAATCAGATTCTGAAAAAATGCAGGAGCATTAGTAAGACCAAAAGGCATAACCAGATTCTCAAAATGACCCACAGGAGTGTTAAAAGCAGTCTTCCATTCATCACCCTCCTTCATGCGCAACAGATTGTATGCCCCCTTAAGGTCAATTTTAGAGAACCACTTGGCCCCCAATAACTGGTTAAACAGATCAGGAATCAATGGCAGTGGGTAAGGATTGCGTACTGTAATTTTGTTAATCTCACGAAAATCCAGACAAGGACGTAAACCGCCGTCCTTTTTTTTTACAAAAAAAAATCCAACCGCCACAGGAGACTTAGAGGGCCTAATGTGACCGGCGGCCAAACTTGTCTGTATGTATTCCTCCAAAGCCTTCCTCTCAGGAATAGTAAGGTTAAATAAACGACTTTTAGGAAGAGTCGCTCCAGGGACAAATTCAATAGAACAATCATAGTCTCTATGGGGAGGCAAAACCTGCGATTCCTTCTCAGAAAAAACTCTCCAAAAATCCTGAATAGGAACAGGCAATTCTCCCCTATCCAAAGCTGCAATACGCCCATTACAACACTTGTCATAACATTTATGGCTCCAGGATTTAATTTCACTGGTAGACCAATCCAGTACAGGATTGTGAAATTTTAACCAGGGCAAACCCAATATTACTGGAGAAGGCAAGTTATTCAACACTACCAAATCCAATTTCTCATGATGAACACCATTAATAGTGAGAGGAAATTCACTGACCTTGAGAGTAATATTCTTCAAAGGGGAGCCATCCACAGAAACCACAGCAATGGGGGATGATAAAGGTTCAGGTTTTAAATTGAGTTTTTCCACGAATCCCCCATCAATTACATTCAGTGTAGACCCGCAATCAACAAACACCCGAAATTCCATTAATTTTTCCTGAGCAATCGTGGAAGCAGCTAAAAATATACCCTTGGAATTTAAACAGGCAATACGGGCGTGACTGACCATTTTTTTTTTTCTTTCTTCATCCGAAGCTCACAGCCTTTAATCAAATGACCAGATTTTCCGCAATAGAAGCACAAGCCTTGCGAAAAACGACGGTCTTTTTCTTGAGAGCGAGGTGCCACCGATCCAATCTCCATCGGTTCACCACTGTTAGTACACACATTATCATAACCAGAAACTGACATAGCAGAGGATTTGCTCTCATTAACCCTAGCACGCAGTCTTCTATCCACCTGTATAGCTAATTGCATAGCCTGTTGCAAATCCTCAGGTGTAGGATAAGCAATTAGCAGGTCTTTAACCCTTTCACTGAGCCCAGCAAGAAATAGACTTTTCAGAGCAGAATCGTTCCACCCTGTTTGAGTGGACCAACGACGAAAATGTGTACAATATTTTTCCACATTACCCGATCCTTGTTTTAGACGTCTCAACTCAGTCTCAGCTGATGCGACACGGTCAGGATCATCATATAATAGTCCCAAAGCAGAAAAAAAACTATCCACTGATCTGAAGCATGAATCACTAGGTTGCAAAGAAAAGGCCCACTCCTGAGGCTCTTTGCGCAAAAGTGACATTATGAACCCTACGCGCTGGGATTCATCCCCAGAGGACTTAGGTCTCAAACGAAAATACAATAAGCAAGCATTTTTAAATGAAAAAAATTCTCGGTGTTCACCAAAAAATAAATCCGGCAAACATACCTTAGGCTCCAAGAAATGTGCTCCAGGACAGTTACTCACGTGCTGACGGAGCTCGGCCACCTCCAGAGAGAGTCCCTGCAGGCGATGAGCCAAATCCTGAACCGACACCATGATGGAACAGAAAAATCTTTCCTTAGAGAATTTGCAGGCTGGACTTACTGTTATGTTCTGCTACCAAAGCTAAGGAAAGAGAGGAGATCTGTCCCTACTATAAGACTCAGCTGAATCCCTACGATGTAACAGGGAACCTGATCCTGCGATCAGACCTGCTAAAGTCCTAATCTAGTCTGTACGAAGACCTATAGATGTGGGGAGGGAATCCCTACAAGTACTAAGGACTGGGAGGAATATGGGACACCTCCTAACAGAAATAGTAGCAGACAGACGAACAAACAAAATAGATAGAACATAGAGGTCCGTAGACCAAGCAAACTAACAGAGTAAGATACAGAGCACAGGCTAGCTAGAAAGTAGATATACAATGAAGTCCAGCAAAGCCAGAAGGGCGGAGCAGGATTAAATAGGCCAACAAGGTCATGTGACCAGCAAAGGAAAAAAAAACTAACAGCAAGGTTCTAACACTGATTCCCAGGCTATAGTATGAGTAAACAGCTCTGCAGACTCAACCATCTGTTCTACCTCATACTCAGACGGGCAGCTGGAGATTTGGGAGCTGTGAGGAAGCAAGTGCGATTGGGGTGACACCTTTGAGGACTGGAGTATTTGTGATGTTGAAGTTGATGTGGAGGAGAGCCCACTTAAAGGAGCACTTGATATCCGTTGAAGCACCTGCTGTTTTTGTGCCTCATCTGGAATTTGTAGCGATTGGCGTGGCCGTAAGAAAGGGATCTTATCACATTGTCCACTAAAAGAAGTAGACATTTTAGTTTGGCTGGAAGATGGTCTTTCTTCTGCAGATGTTACTGTTGCTTTAACACCTACTCCACGGACACAACCTTTTTTCCCCTTCCCAACACGCCTATTCCCCTTTCCACCAGCAGCAGGCCTTTTTCCACTCATTTTGGTGGTTAACTAATTCACAACTCTGGAGTTGTTTGCACAAAAAAACAATGGATGGGAACCGAGCAGAGCTGAGTGGCCAAACTGTGGTATTAGGCCAAAACTATTGGCTGGGTTAGATGCAGAAAAAAATTATATTCAATTTGCAACCTGATGGAGGTCAGTATAGATGGACTAATAGAGAAAGTCCCACACACAGCTAGAAGCCCAAATATTTTTTCAGATGTAGATGCAGAAAAAAAATATATTCAGTTTGCAACCTGATGGAGGTCAGTATAGATGGACTAATAGAGAAAGACCCACACACTGCTAGAAGGCCAAATATTTTTTCAGAGCTAGATGCAGACAAAAAATTATTTTCAGTTTGCAACCTGATGGAGGTCAGTATAGATGGACTAATAGAACAAGTCCCACACACAGCTAGAAGCCCAAATATTTTTTCAGAGGTAGATGCAGAAAAAAATTATATTCAGTTTGCAACCTGATGGAGGTCTGTATAGATGGATTAATAGAACAAGTCCCACACACAGCTGGAAGCCCAATATTTTTTCAGAGGTAGATGCAGAAAAAAAATATATTCAGTTTGCAACCTGATGGAGGTCAGTATAGATGGACTAATAGAGAAAGTCCCACACACTGCTAGAAGGCCAAATAGTTTTTCAGAGCTGGATGCAGATAAAAATTATTTTTAATTTGCAACCTGATGGAGGTCAGTATAGATGGACTAATAGAGAAAGTCCCACACACTGCTAGAAGGCCAAATATTTTTTCAGAGCTAGATGCAGAAAAAAATTATATTCAGTTTGCAACCTGATGGAGGTCAGTATAGATGGACTAATAGAACAAGTCCCACACACAGCTAGAAGCTCAAATATTTTTTCAGAGGTAGATGCAGATAAAAATTATTTTTAATTTGCAACCTGATGGAGGTCAGTATAGATGGACTAATAGAACAAGTCCCACACACAGCTAGAAGCCCAAATATTTTTTCAGAGGTAGATGCAGAAAAAAAATATATTCAGTTTGCAACCTGATGGAGGTCAGTATAGATGGACTAATAGAGAAAGTCCCACACACTGCTAGAAGGCCAAATATTTTTTCAGAGCTAGATGCAGAAAAAAATTATATTCAGTTTGCAACCTGATGGAGGTCAGTATAGATGGACTAATAGAACAAGTCCCACACACTGCTAGAAGCCCAAATATTTTTTCAGAGCTAGATGCAGAAAAAAATTATATTCAATTTGCAACCTGATGGAGGTCAGTATAGATGGACTATTAGAATGATGCTATGCCCAAAAGATTTTACTTCACTAGGTGCAGTAAAAAATTGGTATTCTATACACAGGTGGTATATCTTGCAACACAGATAGGCTACTCCACTGACTAGCACACTCTGCAATAGGCCAAAAAGGATTAGCTTTGCTAGATTCAGCCAAATGCTGTGAAAAAAACTTGCACAGCACTGGCACAGACCTGCCTGGCAAAAACTGATAGGAACTGATGTAACCTAGTCCTGAAAAGGACTGCAATTACAATTAGTCTTTACTCCCACAATCTATCTATTTAAGAGTACAGACCTGCCTGATAAAAGTCGTAGGAAATGCTGTAACCTAGTCCTTAAAAGGACTGCAATCACAACTATTCCCTACTCCCAAGCTATCTGTAGATTTGTGCGAAAATTGGCTTGAAATTAACAAGGTATAGCGCACACAGCAACAGCGGTGCCGTCTAACACGCAGCTGCAGCAGTGAGAAAATGGTGGCGACGGGGAAAATGGCTTGGTCTTATAGGGCAAGGACATGTGACATACACTGCCAATGACACATGCCCTTGCTTGTGTGAAAAAAGCGCTTCGCTCCGTGTGTGCGCTGCTGATAGGCTGACAGATTGCACCTCCACACTGTAAATGCGGGAAAGAGAAAAAAAAATGGAGATCTTCATTATTCTTGCAGAGATCCATCCCCTGCCCCTCCCCCCACCCCGCTGTACACTCAAACTGCGTACTAACATTAATTTTCATCATTACTGAGAAAAAATCCAGTTATGATTTTGGTGCACGAACAGTTATCGAACATAACCTCGAACAGCCGAATTTTTCTCAAATCGTTCGTGTTCGCCGAACGGCTCGAACACCGCCCAAAACAGCTCGAATTTGAGATTGGCGAACAGTTCGAGTAGAACAACGCTCATCTCTACACATAACTCCCCTCATAAACCATACCAGTGACTCTGATACACCTGTGATTATCTCCCACCACAACAAGATTTCCTAGAAGTAGACTGATATCATCCGAGATCGACTAAGGGACCACCACAAACTGAAGTTCCGGAGGTGGATAGTGACCTTGAAAGTTCTGATGGAGAAGAACATACCGTTGTATTTCTCGAACTGGCAAGGAGAGGGATGTACCATCCTCAGGAGAGTGCACTTAGTCCTGAGGCTCCAGAGTTCATACCAAGGAGTACAGATGAAGTCCAATTCAAATCTGATGATCGAACATCGGCCCCTGAAGAGACCGATTGACACTCAGGAGGAGAGGAATGACCAGACCGTGCGGAATCAAGCGACTCAGGAGAAGTACAGGAACTTAGAGACAGAAAGTGTTGTGCTCCAGAAGCATCCAGCGACTAGAGGGGTTAACACAGTCACAGGAGAAGGGGAGTGTTTTAGCAGAGCCCCAGGGGGATTGTGGGGAAGTTGTTTACTGTCTGGCTGGGGTCAAAGAGAAAGGGTGTGTGTGTGTTCTGTATCTCACAGAAGTGCCCCTGCAAGTGAAAAGGATTCAAGTCAGGAGTGAAGCTAAGCACAGGTCAGTTAGAGTTCCTGAACTAGCAGTGCAGAGTATTGTAAGACAGAAAGATAAGGACTGGAAGAAATGGTGTAACAGGGATTATCCCTCTCAGCAAACCCTCCCCCCCTCCTCCATCTTACTGTGCTGTAAAGAATGCTGTGTTCATTAATGTGCCTTTGCATTAGAACTGTGCTGTCCTGTACTACTGGGAAGACTGTGAACTGCTGTGCTGCTAAGGAAACTGTACTGTTTGTAACTGGAGCCTGTTGCTCATAAGAATTAACTTGCACTGGCTGTGTGGCTTCTTATTATATTCTACTGGTCTATTGTTTATGAGCATTCTTGTCAAGTGTGTCTGGTCAGCAAGTGAAACAACCTACATGTCTGTGCCTGAGGGTCAATACCCCTGTGTGCTTGAGAGAAGCTGCAGCACATGGTCTGTGGTCGCCCTGAGTAACGGTTCCCCCAGGATTCCAAAGAATTAATGTAACCTGTCTCTTCCCTATCTGAACTTGGCGGCGTGCGTGTAACACTAGCCCCCTCCGAGGCTGATAATGTCAGCTCTCAGCTGCCTCAGAAAAGGTGCATTCATAAGATACGCAAAATCTGGCGCTTAGCCTCCATTTTTCCCACTGCTGTGTAGCGATGGCCAGTGGGGTAATAGGGTTGGGCTTCATGTCAGCCTTGTATTGGCGGCTGACATGAAGCCCAGGTTAGTAATGGAGCAGTGTCTATAAGACGCCCCCATTACTTATTCTAGAGTAAAATTGGAGAAATAAAGATACGGCCAGAAAAAAAGTCCTTTATTTGAAATAAAAAGCACACACAATTTTATTTGATTTTTAATTAACAAAAATAAAATAAAAAAAAAAAACATCCCTATCCTGTCTGACACAATGACACTGCAGATTGTCCCACAGCGATCTGGGTCACCTTTTGTTATACTCTGACACAGAAGTGTAATCACTCCTTTGTCAGTGTGCAGGCTGATCCGCTGGCTGAGAGTTCACACGAGTTCATCAGCTGATAAACTTGTGTGACCTCACTTTTAGCACTACTGCCGAGTGAGAAATTCAGCATGAGAAATTCCAACGCAGCAGTACAGCTGTAAGTGAGGTCAGACAAGTTCTTGATGAACTTGTCTGACGTCACTCCCGCAGCTCAGCCTGTACACTGACTGGAGCGATCACGCTCCTGTCAGTGTATCGCTGCAGCTGAATAGAGCGGTCACATTTCACAATATGGCCATTCTATTCATGAAATCGACATGGGACCCTCGCTATTTGGACTACGGCGGACAGGTGAGGATGAGATTGGTTTATTATTTTTCCTTTATTGCAGGTGACAATGGCCTCAGTAATTAGGTGTAAGGTGAGTATATGGTATTTTTTAATTTTTTATTTTTTGCAGGGGAGAACATCGGGGACAAGGTGTAGGTAAGTGTAATTTGCTTTTTTATTTGAATATTTTTTTAGTAATTTTAACACATTTTTTTTTACTTTCAGCACAGGCACCGCTGGTGAGAGACTTCTGCACCCATCCAGCGGCACCTGCGTTCGCTATTTCCTATGGCAGCAGGCACAGGCTAATGGTGGTAGTAGTACCATCAGCTGGCGCCTATGACATGCGGTAAGCTTTTTACTGTAGGTCACTGTCACAGCTGTGGGATCACGCTGGCACCTGTCAGCATGATCCCACAGCACTCTGACCGCGGTAACCATGTACCACCGATCAGAGCCTGTGTTTCCTGCACTGTCACGCAAATGACAGCGCAGCAAACACCTGAACCCGAACAGTAACACGGACTTCCTGAGGAAGTCCATGTTCGGGGTCCATGCCCGAAAAGTAGGTGCTCGGTACAGACCCCAAACTTAATGTTCGGGTTCACCAATCACTACTTTTTAAAGGAGTGTTTACCACCCCTTCTTCCTCTTCTCCTAACTTTGGTCTTTTTCTGACTTTTATCCACCTTATGGGTGTGAAGAATTTTATGAGTTTCACCGTACTTTTAATTATACTTATATTTTTCAGCCTGATTGGTTGTGCTACACCATGTGATAGAATTACTGCAGGACCTTATGGGGAAGCCCACGTTAACCTTCACTAACATGTTAGATGCCATTAACCCGCTCACTAAGTGTGCATCATGTGTGAAATGGCTGTCCATTTTTTTTCAGAATTGCAAACCATGAATTGATTCACAAATTGTTCAAATTCACGTAGAACTGTGGGCTTCAGGAAATTCAACTCAAACTTTATCCTTCACTGATCGATTCACTCAGTATATTAAACCCATGAAGGCTTCACAACAATTAGCTAGAAATAACTGTAAAAAGCAAAATTAAAATTCTCCTGTTCACACTAATTTTTTCAGGAAAGTCAGCCAGTCCCTGGGACAGAACACGTCCTCCCGACGCCAAGGATTACAGGCCCTAGGTAAATCAAGGTTGCCCTCACATTCTACAGCTACTGCACCTCTTCTTCCTCATCCTCCATCTCCAAAATGACCACATCAGTCGGAAGCTAGAAGCAATGCTGCACTGCCTGAGCCAAGCGGCAACAGGCACTGCTAAAGCTAATATGCTTAGGGGACAAACCGCACACCTCTGAAGAGTTATTGACAGCTGTAGCAGAGCAGGCAGATCTGTGGCTGTCACCACTGAACCTACAGCCAGGCATGGTCATGTGTGACAATGGCCAGAACCTGGTGGTGGTTCTGAAGCTAGGCAACCTCACACACATACCATGCCTGGCCCATGGGCTCAACCTAGTGGTTCAGGGGTTTATCAAAACCTATCCGGATCTCCCTGAGCTGCTTGTCAAAGTATGCCACGTGTGTGCCCATTTTTGAAAGTCACCTACAGCTTACGCCACCCTTGCCGTGCTTCAGCAGCGTTTGCAGCTTCCAGCTCACTGACTGCTGTGAGATGTCCCCACGCATTGAAACTCAACGTTGTAGATGTTGGGAAGGATTTGTGAGCAAAAGAGGGCAGTTGTTAAGTTCCAGCTTCAACATGCCCATCAGCATTCAGGTCAGTTTCTGCACATAAGAACTGATGAGTGGGCAAAGATGTCAATCATCTGTGCCATCCTCCAAAACTTTGAGGACTCCACCAAGATGGTGAGCGGTGATAAGGCCATAATTAGCGTCACCATCACCCTTCTCTGTCTTCTGAAACGCTCGCTGCTCACAATTAAAGAGGAGGCATTGCAGGCACAGCACGATGAGATTGAACAAGGAACCATATAGGGTGATGACACAATGCCCAGCCTCATCTCACCCCAACGTGGATTGGGTGCTAATGAGAAGGAGGAGGAAGAGGAGAAGGAGAAACAGGAGCTGGTTTCATGCTCTACAGACGGTACTACCCACACAACATTCATACCGTCTGTTCAGCATGGATGACATGAAGAAAGGGAGAATGAGGATGAGAAAGAGAGCATGGACAGTCATCCTCTTGGTCAGGACAGAGAAGACTTGGCTGGTGGCAGACTGGCACACATGGCTGACTTCATGTTCCTCTACTTTTCCCGTGACCCTTGAGTTGTATGCATTCTGGCCGACAGTAATTACTGGTTGGTCACAATTCTAGATCCACGCTACAAGGAGAACTTTATATCTCTCCTTCCCAAGGCGAGAGGTCTAGTAAAATGTTGCAGTATCAGAAGGCCCTTGTTGTGGAATTATTAAAAAAAATTCCCATCTGAAAACGCTGGCTGCAGAGGTCACAGTTCCTTGGACAATCTAGGAGTACAGGCAAGGGAGACACAAATACGACGCAGTAGAGGCAGGGGAACACTGTTAAAGGAGAGGGACAGTTTTCCAGACCCTCCCAGCACACAGGCCCTGATGCATGGGGTACCTTACAAGGAGGGAAAAGTTTTGGAACATGCTGAAGAAGTACCTTGCCGACCATACCAACATCCTCCGTGATTCCTCTGTGCCTTACAAATATTGGGTATCCAAGCTGGACACATGGCAAGAACTGTCTCTCTACGCCTTGGAGGTCTTGGACTGCCCTGCCGCTAGCATTTAGTCAGAGCAGGTTTTTACTGCTGCTGGGGATATTATAACTGATAGGTGCATCTGCCCATCAACTGAAAATGCTGACAGGCAGACTCTTATCAAAATGAACACAGTGCTGGATTGGGACAGATTTATCACCACCGGATGATAGCAGTGGAACATAAAGTCAAATCCAGTGGCTTTTTTGAGTCTATTCCCATGCACCTCTTCACACCCAGACATGGGTATACGCTTCCTGATTTTTCTATTTTCTGTTGAGCTCCTCCTTCTCCTCATCCTCCACCACCATATCATCAGGTTGACCGCGATGCAACACCACCATCATTTTTTTGTAAGGGTGTTTATGATGCCCGTAGGAAATTTTTTTAGAGACCTACCTCAAACATTCTGTATGTTATACAGTATGTTCATTTATACCCTCCAACGTAAATGTTTTTCAGCCCACGTTCTTTCTGCATGGGCATTATCAGTATAAGAGATCCAGTCTTTAACAATCGTAAAAAGTAGTGTTGATCGAGCACTAACATGCTCGGGTGCTCGAAGCTCGGGCCGAGCTCGCCGTCATACTCGGGTGCTCGACCCGAGCAACGAGCCCAATGTTAGTCTATGGGAGACACGAGCATTTTTGCGGTGGCACCCCCGGTAGTCTTTTAAAAGCCTAACAAGTGCCCAAAACGATAGTGACAGTGCTCAAATGACATGGGGACAGCATGGGGATCGCCCCAGGAAGCATTTCTGACCTTCAGGTCACTGCTGTGGTCAGAGGTATTAAGCCACTTTTAGGGGCTCACAATAAAACGTTCAAAAACTAAACTGAAACTTTTTTCCTGTGAAATATGTTAAGGAATTTCTTTTCCAGGGTAAAGACTTGTGTATAAGGTAAAATAAATAACCAAAAAACAAAAATACTCCTCCACACCTTGGGCTATGTTCACAAGTAGCATTTTTTATGCGTTTTTGCACTTTTGTATTGCTTTCAACTGTGACAAATGCATTCACCGGGAAATGTCATTTTAACATTTTACAACCTTATCTGGCCATGTGCTGTGGGACACATGCATAAAGTGCTGAAAAGACATGGGAACAGCATGGGGAAGACCCCTGGAAGCATCTCTGACACCCAGGTCACTGTCTAAAAGTGTGCCCATCATAAGTGATCCTTGCCGCATCAGAAGATGCAGACTTGCAACTATCCCCGTGCAAGTTGTAGTCCCAGGGCAGTGTTCAATTGTACCTCCCCCATTCCTTGCAATAGAAGCGCAAGTATGCAGCCTGCCACCCACCCACCCCCAGGTTGCAATACTATACTGCTTGCTTGCTTGCACTTGAAATTGGGCCTTTTAGGCATGTGGAGGCGGAATCTGGCCACCACATCATGGCTGCATTGGCGGCCTGGAATCCATGCTCAGTCCCCAGCCGCCCAGCGGCCAGGTGTACATGCTCGGTCCCAGCCGCCCGGCGGCCGGTTGTCCACACACGGTTCCCAGCCGCCTGAGCGCAGCCGGGTGTCCATAAACGGTCCCCAGCCGCCCCTATTTCTCCTTGGAACATCCCCCCACACACTTTTCTTAGCCCGGCCTGCTTTAGGGTAGCATTGGACGAGCCCACCAGAGAACCAGACTCCTCCGGTGGGCCCTGGCTTCTCCATCAGGGGAGTTGAGAGTGCCAAGGTGAGGAGCATGATGATGATGACAGAAGTTAGCATCTGCTTTGTTTTCTTTTAATGCAAGTGTAAGTGTGCAGCCTGCCACCCACCCACCCCAGACTGCAATGCCATACTGCTAGCTTGCACTTGAAATGGGGCCTTTTAGTTTGGAGGAGGCCGAAGCAGGCCACTACCTCATGGCTGCTTCGGCAGCGAAGTATCCATACTCAGTTCCCAGCCACCCCTATTGCTCCTGGAGTGCCTTATACATAAGATTAAGCGCGTATACCAAAACATTACCTGTGCCCTCCCCAGTGCATTTAGTGGGAAGGAGAGCCTATTCCGCTGTAGTGTGTGCATGCCAAACCCCTGTTCATGGTACATGCGAAGATGCCTCCCACCCTGCACCTGTCGCTGCAGACTTGCAACTATCCCCGTTCAAGTCCTTGTCCCAGGGCAGTGTTCAATTGTACCTCCCCCATTCCTTGCAATACAAGCGCAAGTATGCAGCCTGCCACCCACCCACCCCCAGGCTGCAATACTATACTGCTTGCTTGCACTTGAAATTGGGCCTTTTAGGCATGTGGAGGCGGAATCTGGCCACCACATCATGGTTGCATTGGCGGCCTGGAATCCATACTCTGTCCCCAGCCGTCCGGCGGCCGGGTGTACATACTCGGTCCCCAGCCGCCTCACGGCCGGTTATCCGCACACGGTTCCCAGCCACCTGGGGGCAGCCGGGTGTCCATAAACGGTCCCCAGCCGCCCCTATTTCTCCTTGGAACATCCCCCCACACACTTTTCTTAGCCCGGCCTGCTTTAGGGCAGCATTGAACGAGCCCACCAGAGAACCAGACTCCTCCGGTGGGCGCTGGCTTCTCCATCAGGGGAGTTGAGAGTGCCAAGGTGAGGAGCATGATGATGATGACAGAAGTTAGCATCTGCTTTGTTTTCTTTTAATGCAAGTGTAAGTGTGCAGCCTGCCACCCACCCACCCCAGACTGCAATGCCATACTGCTAGCTTGCACTTGAAATGGGGCCTTTTAGTTTGGAGGAGGCCGAAGCTGGCCACTACCTCATGGCTGCTTCGGCAGCGAGGTATCCATACTCAGTCCCCAGCCACCCCTATTTGTCCTGGTGTGCCTTATACATAAGATTAAATGCGTATACCAAAACATTACCTGTGCCCTCCCCAGTGCATTTAGTGGGAAGGAGAGCCTATTCCGCTGTAGTGTGTGCTTGCGCAACCCCTGTTCATGGTACATGCGAAAATGCCTCCCACCCTGCACCTGTCGTTGCTGACATGCAACTATCCCAGTTCAAGTCCTTGTCCCAGGGCAGTGTTCAATTGTACCTCTCCCATTCCTTCCAATGCAAGCACAAGTATGCAGCCTGCCACCCACCCAAAAGGCACTGTAAATTGGGCCTTTCAGGCATGTGGAGGCGGAATCAGGCCACTACGCCATGGCTGCGTCGGCGGCCTGGTATCCATACTCAGCCCCCAGCCGCCCGGTGGCCGGATGTCCCCGCTTGCTCCCCAGCCTCCAGCAGGCGGCTGGGTGTCCATACTTGGTCCCCAGCCACCCCTATTTGTCCCGGTAACCTTTCCCACACTTTTCTTAGCCTGGCCTGCTTTAGGGCAGCATTGGCCGAGCCCACCAGACAACCAGACTCCTCCGGTGAGCCCTGGCTTCTCCATCAGGGGAGTTGAGAGTGCCAAGGTGAGGAGCATGATGGTAGAAGTTAGCATCTGCTTTGTTTTGTTGGAATGCAAGAGCATGTATGTAGTAGCGGCTAGGCCTGAGGTGGTAAGCGTTTGGGCGCATATCCTACCTCCTCCGAGGATTGCTGGATGTTTTCCTGCTACTATCCAAGTTCTATGACTCCCGTTAAAACAAAGCTTCAGGTGATAAATGATGGATGAGGTGGTGGCAAAGGAGAAAGAGCAGGAGGAACAGGGACCATTCACATCAATATCAGGCCAGTCAACCAGATATGTCTTGTAGGATATGTTTCTGTAACAAAAGGAGCGGTTCGGCTACACAGTTATAGGGCATAGAGTGAGTGCAATGCCTACCAAAAATTTCGAGGCACTCCAATGCCCCTTGGAAATGACATGGAGGTCAGAGGGCCTTAACTAAACCTTTTTTCCGTTTATAGCAACTGGGTCTCCTGTGCACTGTTGGCCTAAGCAGTGAATGGAAGGCTTTCCAAAAATTATGAGGAACTGCAATGCCCCTTACAAGAGCCATGCAGTACAGCATAATACAAACATAAGTCCCATTATTGGGGAGTGGGTCTCCCATAGTATTTGCTTCTAAAAATTAGGAGGGAGCAACTTGCAATGCTCCTTACAAGAACCATGCAGTACAGCATATTACAAACATAAGTCCCATTATTGCGGAGTGGGTCTCCCATAGGATTTGTTTATGCCTTCTGTAATGCACACGCCCGGGCTGAGCGGCGTGTGCGTGTGATTCCACTGGACCGTGCCGGAGAGTGAATGCCTGGAGGGGCGTAACTAGGTATTCACACGATCCGACCAGGGTCGCACGACGGCATACGACGCCAGTGCACCAAAGAGGAACCGAGCTGAGGGACCAGGTGCTACTCCAGGACAGACCCCAGACACGGCTGTTGACCCACACAGGGGAATACAGGAACAGACTGGTTAGGCTGGCACACAGACTGGTGGGAATAGGCAGGCACGACTGGTATGCAGGCAGGTGGGTATGCAGGCAGGGGGGTACAGGCAAGCACGGCTAGAGTGCAGACAGGAAGGCACTAGCAGGTAGGAACACAGGCGGGATAGGACCCAGTACACACTGGGACTCAGGAACAGAACCACAGATGTGGCGGACAAACACAGCAGAGTGAGGCCGCCCAGAGAGGTGAGCGAGAGCAGGGCAGGACGAGACCGCCTGGAGCGGTGAGCAAGAGCAGAGCAGGACGAGGCCGCCTGGAGCGGTGAGCAAGGGCAGAGCAAGACGAGACCGCCTGGAGCGGTGAGCAAGAGCAGAGCAGGACTAGGCCGCCTGGAGCGGTGAGCAAGAGCAGAGCAGGACGAGACCGCCAGGAGCGGTGAGCAAGAGCAGAGCAGGACGAGACCGCCTGGAGCGGTGAGCAAGAGCAGAGCAGGACGAGACCGCCTGGAGCGGTGAGCAAGGGCAGAGCAGGACGAGACCGCCTGGAGCGGTGAGCAAGAGCAGAGCAGGACGAGACCGCCTGGAGCGGTGAGCAAGAGCAGAGCAGGACGAGGCCGCCTGGAGCGGTGAGCAAGAGCAGAGCAGGACGAGACCGCCTGGAGCGGTGAGCAAGAGCAGAGCAGGACGAGACCGCCTGTAGCGGTGAGCAAGAGCAGAGCAGGAAGAGACCGCCAGGAGCGGTGAGCAAGAGCAGAGCAGGACGAGACCGCCTGGAGCGGTGAGCAAGAGCAGAGCAGGACGAGACCGCCTGGAGCGGTGAGCAAGAGCAGAGCAGGATGAGACCGCCTGGAGCGGTGAGCAAGAGCAGAGCAGGACGAGACCGCCTGGAGCGGTGAGCAAGAGCAGAGCAGGACGAGACCGCCTGGAGCGGTGAGCAAGAGCAGAGCAGGACGAGACCGCCTGGAGCGGTGAGCAAGAGCAGAGCAGGACGAGACCGCCTGGAGCGGTGAGCAAGAGCAGAGGAGGACGAGACCGCCAGGAGCGGTGAGCAAGAGCAGAGCAGGACAAGACCGCCTGGAGCGGTGAACAAGAGCAGAGCAGGACGAGACCGCCAGGAGCGGTGATCAAGAGCAGAGCAGGACGAGACCGCCTGGAGCGGTGAGCAAGAGCAGAGCAGGACGAGACAGGGCTCTGTTCACACGGAACAGACAGGAAGGGAAAGGCAGAGCCAGATACCCACAGGTTACTTGCAGTGAAGTAGCGAGTGGACCACAAACTCACAAACGGGAGTACAGAGACAACAAGCAGGAGTTAGGTACGAGTTCAGACTCTGCAGAAAAAGGAAAGGAACGGACATAGAGGCAAAACAGGTAAAGGATAGGAGAGAGTTCAGACTGGAACTGAGTGTACGGAAGAAACCGACACTGCAGCGGGATACAGGAGCGGGTCTGGGAATACGGCCCCCAGAGAGGCGGGATGAACAGGCAAGGAGCGTGTTCAGACAGGACAGACAAGACACAGGAGCGGGTCTAGGTAATCGGCCCCTAGAAGGTGGGAGGAACAGGCTAGGAGCGTGTTCAGACAGGACAGACAAGATACAGCAGCGAGTCTAGGTAATCGGCCCCTAGAAGGCGGGAGGAACAGGCTAGGAGCGTGTTCAGACAGGACAGACAAGATACAGGAGCGGGTCTAGGTAATCGGCCCCTAGAAGGCGGGAGGAACAGGCTAGGAGCGTGTTCAGACAGGACAGACAAGATACAGGAGCGGGTCTAGGTAATCGGCCCCTAGAAGGCGGGAGGAACAGGCTAGGAGCGTGTTCAGACAGGCCTGGAAATACAGCCTCCAGGATAGGCAGACAAGAGAAACACAGAACGGGACCTGGCACCTGCAGAGTGCAAGCACACACTGAATGAAACACAATGCTCAGGCAGAGATTGATTGGAGCAGCTGGGTTATATACCAGGTGACAGACAGCAATAGGCTGAGGACGCACAAGGGGTGTGACCCACAGCAGGTACAAAAATCAGGAAGTGATCGGGCACCGCCCTTAAGCAGCAGAAACAGACACAAACAGACAGCATGGAGGGAAGCCAGAGAGACATTCTGGACTGGAGATCAAGTGCGCGCTCTTGCACAGTGGGAGATGGACCACCATGCAAGGGCGCCGCCAGGTATGTTACAGTACCCCCCCCCCCCCTTATGCCCCCTCTTCTTCAGGCCTGCCAGAATCTTCCGCAGGGAATTCGAGGGCCAATCCTTCACTTCAAGGACATCACTCCCACTGTCCACAGGAAAAACTGGTCTCATCTGGTTAGCTAGGATGCTACCTCCTATCAAGCCATCCTCAGCAACAGACGAAACGAGTGGAGCACCAGGAACAGCACACAAGGAAGTCTCTCTCCACATATTTTCAGGTGGCACCCCAGAGGGTACAGGAGACAACTGGAAGTCCTCCACCGGGTTGGAGGGGAGCAGAGACTTGGGGGTAAACTCTGCTTCGAGGTACATCTTGTCAAGCTCACAGGAAGAAATAGACGGGTTATCAGGTACAGGATGAGGAAAAATCACTGTCTCTTTGTTATCTGGTGGTACCCCGGAGGATTCAGGAAACAACTGGAGGTCCTCCGCCGGGTCAGAAGAGTGCAGAGGCTCGGAGAAAACCTGCTTCAGAGTACACTAGGTCGGACTCACTGGACAAAGCAGGCGAGGTATCGGGTACCGAGTATAGGAAAGTCTCTGTCCATTCACAACCAGGTGGCACCCCGGAGGGTTCTGGAGACAACTGGAGGTCCTCCGCCCAGTCGGAGGGGTGTAGAGACTCGGGATTAACCTCTGCTTCGGAGTACACTAGGTTGGACTTACTGGACGAAGCGAGCGAGGTATCAGGTACAGAGTATAGGAGAGTCTCTGTCCTTTCGCTACCAGGTAGCACCCCGAAGGGTTCTGGAGACAACTGGAGGTCCTCCGCCTGGTCGGAGGGGTGTAGAGACTCATGGGTAACCCCTGCTTCAGAGTACACTAGGTTGGACTCACTGGACAAAGCGAGCGAGGTATCAGGTACAGAGTATAGGAGAGTCTCTGTCCTTTCGCTACCAGGTAGCACCCCGAAGGGTTCTGGAGACAACTGGAGGTCCTCCGCCTGGTCGGAGGGGTGTAGAGACTCATGGGTAACCTCTGCTTCAGAGTACACTAGGTTGGACTCACTGGACGAAGCGAGCGAGGTATCAGGTACAGAGTATAGGAGAGTCTCTGTCCTTTCGCTACCAGGTAGCACCACGAAGGGTTGTGGAGACAACTGGAGGTCCTCCGCCTGGTCGGAGGGGTGTAGAGACTTGGGGGTAACTACCACTTTGGGGTACCCATTGTCAGGCTCACAGGACGGAGCGGACAAAGTATCGAGTACCAGGTGTAGAGAAGTCTCCCTCCATTTGTCATTGAGTGGTATCCCGGAGGATTCAGGAGGCAACTGGGGGTCCTCCGCCAGGTAGTAGAGGTGCACAGACTCTGAGGTAATCACAGCTTCGGAGCATCCTTGGACATGCACACCGGTTAAAGTGGGTGAAGCATCTGATGCCGGGTGCAGGAAGTTCTCCTGTGTGGAGTCTGGATGGGCAGTAGTCTCTTCGGGCAGGAGAACTGGTGCACTACCCACGCACATTACCCGTTGGGGCTTCTCCGGGATACAGGGAGATGAAGCTTCAGTAGGGACTTCAAGGTTGGGGTCAGGAGGTCTCAGGGAGGACAGACTCTGGCGTGACGGCTTGCCTCTACGTCTAGCACGTCTGAACTGCCTTTTGAGGTTGGGAGAAGTATTCTGGAGAGGGTAGTCAACCTGTGAGGATTCTGGGTGGGCAGTAGTCTCATTGGGCTGGAGGACTATTGCGCTACCCACACACATTACCCATCGGGGCTGCTCCGGGATATTGGGAAGTGAAGCTTCAGCAGGAGCCTCCGGGTTAGGATCATCGAAGACCATTAGAAAGGCCACCAGGAAGGCCATTATGTCCAGGACGATAGGATCCTGTGTTTCCCATAGGGGGTTGATCCATTCCAAGGCATCACCCGCTAGGTTAGACATAATGAATGCCACCTTAACCCGATCGGTGAGAAAACATAGAGGGTAGAACTTGAAGTGTAGCATGCATTGCTCCACAAATGTACAACTTTGTCTTGGATCCCCATAGTAACGTGGCAGATCCGCAGGAACGAGAGCAGATAGATCCATCTGGACGGGTGCGTAATTAGCCAGGAACTCAGCTAGAGAAAAAAAAAATTGTATTTATTTATTTTTAATGCATGTATTTGCTGGAAAACGTCTCAGAGAGCGAAGGCCGTGGGGCTCAACGGGAACCATGGCCTGAGCATGCTGTAATGCACACACTCGGGCTGAGCGGCGTGTGCGTGTGATTCCACTGGACCGTGCTGGAGAGTGAATGCCTGGAGGGGCGTAACTAAGTATTCACACGATCCGACCAGGGTCGCACGACGGCATACGACGCCAGTGCACCAAGGAGGAACCGAGCAGAGGGACCAGGTGCTACTCCAGGACAGACCCCGGACACGGCTGTTGACCCACACAGGGGAATACAGGAACAGACTGGTTAGGCTGGCACACAGACTGGTGGGAATAGGCAGGCACGACTGGTATGCAGGCAGGTGGGTATGCAGGCAGGGGGGTACAGGCAAGCACGGCTAGAGTGCTAGCAGGTAGGAACACAGGCGGGATAGGACCTAGTACACACTGGGACTCAGGAACAGAACCACAGATGTGGCGGACAAACACAGCAGAGTGAGGCCGCCCAGAGAGGTGAGCGTGAGCAGGGCAGGACGAGACCACCTGGAGCGGTGAGCAAGAGCAGAGCAGGACGAGGCCGCCTGGAGCGGTGAGCAAGGGCAGAGCAGGACGAGACCACCTGGAGCGGTGAGCAAGAGCAGAGCAAGACGAAGCCGCCTGGAGCGGTGAGCAAGAGCAGAGCAGGACGAGACCGCCTGGAGCGATGAGCAAGAGCAGAGCAGGACGAGACCGCCTGGAGCGGTGAGTAAGAGCAGAGCAGGACGAGGTCGCCTGGAGCGGTGAGCAAGAGCAGAGCAGGACGAGACCGCCTGGAGCGGTGAGCAAGAGCAGAGCAGGACGAGACCGCCTGGAGCGGTGAGCAAGAGCAGAGCAGGACGAGACCGCCTGGAGCGGTGAGCAAGAGCAGAGCAGGACGAGACCGCCTGGAGCGGTGAGCAAGAGCAGAGCAGGACGAGACCGCCTGGAGCGGTGAGCAAGAGCAGAGCAGGACGAGACCGCTTGGAGCGGTGAGCAAGAGCAGAGCAGGACGAGACCGCCAGGAGCGGTGAGCAAGAGCAGAGCAGGACGAGACCGCCAGGAGCGGTGAGCAAGAACAGAGCAGGACGAGACCGCCTGGAGCGGTGAGCAAGAGCAGAGCAGGACGAGACAGGGCTCTGTTCACACGGAACAAACAGGAAGGGAAAGGCAGAGCCAGATACCCACAGGGTACTTGCAGTGAAGTAGCGAGTGGACCACAAACTCACAAACGGGAGTACAGAGACAACAAGCAGGAGTTAGGTACGAGTTCAGACTCTGCAGAAAAAGGAAAGGAACGGACATAGAGGTAAAACAGGTAAAGGATAGGAGAGAGTTCAGACTGGAACTGAGTGTACGGAAGAGACCGACACTGCAGCTGGATACAGGAGCGGGTCTGGGAATACGGCCCCCAGAGAGGCGGAACGAACAGGCAAGGAGCGTGTTCAGACAGGACAGACAAGATACAGGAGCGGGTCTAGGTAATCGGCCCCTAGAAGGCGGGAGGAACAGGCTAGGAGCGTGTTCAGACAGGACAGACAAGATACAGGAGCGGGTCTAGGTAATCGGCCCCTAGAAGGCGGGAGGAACAGGCTAGGAGCGTGTTCAGACAGGCCTGGAAATACAGCCTCCAGGATAGGCAGACAAGAGAAACACAGAACGGGACCTGGCACCTACAGAGTGCAAGCACACACTGAATGAAACACAATGCTCAGGCAGGGATTGATTGGAGCAGCTGGGTTATATACCAGGTGACAGACAGCAATAGGTTGAGGACGCACAAGGGGTGTGACCCACAGCAGGTACAAAAAGCAGGAAGTGATCGGGCGCCGCCCTTAAGCAGCAGAAACAGACACAAACAGACAGCATGGAGGGAAGCCAGAGAGACATTCTGGACTGGAGATCAAGTGCGCGCTCTTGTACAGTGGGAGATGGACCACCATGCAAGGGCGCCACCAGGTATGTTACACCTTCCAAGCAAAAGCTTCCAAAAATTAGGACGGAGCAACTTGCAATGCCCCTTACAAGAATCATGCAGTACAGCATATTACAAACATAAGTCCCATTATTGCAGAGTGGGTCTCCCATAGGATTTGCTTATGCCTTCCAAGCAAAAGCTTCCAAAAATTAGGACGGAGCAACTTGCAATGCCCCTTACAAGAACCATGCAGTACAGCATATTACAAACATAAGTCCCATTATTGCGGAGTGGGTCTCCCATAGGATTTGCTTATGCCTTCCAAGCAAAAGCTTCCAAAAATTAGGACGGAACAACTTGCAATGCCCCTTACAAGAACCATGCAGTACAGCATATTACAAACATAAGTCCCATTATTGGGGAGTGGGTCTCCCATAGTATTTGTTTATGCCTTCCAAGCAAAAGCTTCCAAAAATTAGGATGGAGCAACTTGCAATGCCCCTTACAAGAACCATGCAGTGCAGCATATTACAAACATAAGTCCCATTATTGCGGAGTGGGTCTCCCATAGGATTTGCTTATGCCTTCCAAGCAAAAGCTTCCAAAAATTAGTACTGAGCAACTTGCAATGGCCCTTACAAGAACCATGCAGTACAGCATATTACAAACATTAGTCCCATTATTGCGGAGTGGGTCTCCCATAGGATTTGCTTATGCCTTCCAAGCAAAAGCTTCCAAAAATTAAGACGGAGCAACTTGCAATGCCCCTTACAAGAACCATGGAGTACAGCATATTACAAACATAAGTCCAATTATTGCGCAGTGGGTCTCCCATAGGATTTGCTTATGCCTTCCAAGCAAAAGCTTCCAAAAATTAGGACGGAGCAACTTGCAATGCCCCTTACAAGAACCATGCAGTACAGCATATTACAAACATAAGTCCCATTATTGCACAGTGGGTCTCCCATAGGATTTGCTTATGCCTTCCAAGCAAAAGCTTCCAAAAATTAGGATGGAGCAACTTGCAATGCCCCTTACAAGAACCATGCAGTACAGCATATTACAAACATAAGTCCCATTATTGCGGAGTGGGTCTCCCATAGGATTTGCTTATGCCTTCCAAGCAAAAGCTTCCAAAAATTAGGACGGAGCAACTTGCAATGCCCCTTAGAAGAACCATGCAGTACAGCATATTACCAACATAAGTCCCATTATTGCGGAGTGGGTCTCCCATAGGATTTGCTTATGCCTTCCAAGCAAAAGCTGACAAAAATAAGGGCGGAGGAACTTGCAATGCCGGCACCCTGGTGGTATAGTGGTGGTGGAGGCTGAGGATAAGGAGAAGAACATAAAACAGCCGAAATGACGAAGCGTATACCCATGTGTGGGTGTGAAGCGATGCATGTGAATACACCTCCCGAAATAACACAGTGGATTTGACTTTATGTTACTCTGCTGTCATTTGGTGGTGATGAGTAGTGTTGAGCCACCCCCGTAGTGTTCGAGTTCGGTTCGTCAAGCACCCGTGTGTTCGCCGAACTGTTCGTCGAACACCTTCGAACAACGTTAAAACCAATGGCAGGCAAACAAAAACACATAGAAACACATAGAAAACACATTCAAAGGTGTCCAAAAACTGACAAACTGCTCAGAAGACACAACTAACACATGGAAAAGTGACAAGTACATATAGTCATGCGAAAAGAAAAGAGGTGGAGGAGTAAAAGGAGGGGGAGACACAGATATAGGCATGTCATGCCCTTCTAAAATCCAAAAAGTGAGAAGCCGACACGTTCAGTCCGCTCCTGCCCGTGCCACCTCCGTGTCGCCGGGTTTGTGCCAGAGCCGCGGTGAACCCTGACGGCCAGCCCCCCTCTCCCAATACTGGTGCCTGTCCGCTGGTGGGTCGAGCGAGCCCCCCTGTGGTGGAGGCAGCTCTAAGCTTTTTAATTTAAATTGTCTCTCTAATTTGAATGAATACACTTTAAATCCATTTACAAGGATCTATTGGAGGGCAAGTCTCATGCCAGCAGCCGCGTAATTCCAGCTCCAGTAGCGTCCACTAAAGCTGCTGCAGTTAAAAAGCTTTTATAAGGATCGAGCTCGGCTGTCCACCGCAAGGCATCCTACTGCCAGTCCCAGCCCCTATGCCTTGGGGTGCCTCCTGATGCTCTTCACTGAGTATCCCGTGGTCCCGAAGCATTTCCTTTGAAAAAATTAAGTGTCCAAACTACAGGTGGTGTAGCTTGCTTAACAGCCGGGATAATCCGCTGACTAGCAGACACTGCTACTAGGCACAAAGTATTTCCTGGGCTAGATGCAGTTAAAAATTTGTAATTAGATACTCTCGTTGGATGCTGAGAAAGCATTCCATAGAGTCTCCTGGCACGCCATATATGATTCTCTTAAAAAGCTTGGGGTAGGGGTCTAGGGGACCCTTTTATAGCCAAAATCACGGCCCTGTATCGCAATACGTCACCTAGGCTGAAGATGAATGGAACTGTATTACCCTGAGGGCTCGGTTGCTACAGAGGTATTGCACCTCACCCAGAGGTGTGATATCTCACTCTCAGGTAAGGATGGAGTGTGGATCAGGACCCGACACCTGCATGCATTACACCACATTGCCGTGGGGCAGGGCGACCAATATGCCCCTGAGATGGGCACGACAGTCCCTGTCCCTGGCTGGAGTGGGGGGAGGGAACACTGAGGAAGGGGAACCCTGTAGTGCAGGAGCAGGGAGGAAGCAGTTCCTGGGTGCATTGAGAAGGGAGTATAAAAGGTGAGCACCATCTTAGTTCAGTGCAGAGAAGTCTGAGCAGAAGTGGCAGGGAGCAGGGGCTCTGCATGAGCTCTGCTCCGGAGGCGGGCCTAGTAACAGAGGCCCAGGCATGGAAGAGGGAGAAGGAAGGAAGAGGAGCGGAGAAGGCTCCAGGAAGGAGGAATGAAGGGATCCCAGGGGTGCGGACGGGCGAGTCGCCACCGCACGCCCGAATTCACCTGCGTGGAGGGGTCAGGCCAAAGGGGGAGACCGGTCCCCGAAACTAGTGGAGGCAGGAAACGACCCTCAGCTAGAAACCGGAGGCTGTGACATTTTATGTGGCGCAGCCCCTCGCTACACCCTCTAGGAATGCACCACATAGGGTTAGGGAAACTGGCGCCAAGTTTTCCAAGAGGAGGCCCGAGGCAGCCGGACAGAAGGGTTGGTAAGAAAGGCCAGACAAAGGACACACAAAGGGGGTCCTGTGAAGCGCTCCAAAGTTATCTGGGAGCTGTCTGAGCCCCTCTCCTGGTGAGCACAGTACGACGTGGGCAGCCGTTACCTGCAGACGTGGTCTGGATAATAAGAACTGTGAGTAAAGGCCCTGGACTGCATCACTGACTCCGTGTCGTTACTGCTGCTGCCCTGCACCATCACCCCCATCCTCCGCATACACTGCCCTGAGTCTATACTCCTCCCGTGGGGAGTTATGCTACGCTCTGCTGCACCCACAACACCAGCCTCAGCGGTCTGCCCTGGAGCGGCGGTTCACTCTGACCGCAATCCACGGGTGGCGTAGTTGGACATTTAAACATCAAAACCACATAAATAGTTCCGCCACTGGTTTGACCGCCCTGAGCCACGGTACCGGGTCGCAGCCACGGAGACTACAACCACCCGCATCCACCAAAAAGGGTTCGGCTCCGGGTGTCCCAAGGCCCAGGGGGCGCGTCAGAACATTTTCATCACCTTTCACAATCACCAATGGGACAAGGCAGGGATGTTCTCTCTCCCCTCTCTTATACATCCTAGTGACGGAGCACCTGCTCTCATCAATTCGCCATAAACCCAATATTAGGTGGATTGAGGTGGGAGGCACCGAGTACAAGTGCTCTCTATTTGCTGATGATGTCCTAGTATATATCACTCAATCACATATATCCATCCATGCTGTTATGGCTGAAATAGATCACTTTGTTACATGGTCAAATTTTAAAATCAATGCAGCGAAGTCTGAGGCCCTCGATGTCTCCCTCCCCAAATCCATATAGGATTCCATCCAGTCCAACTTTCCCTTTGCCTGGCCCTCACAGGGTATCAAATACTTAGGAATTCCTATTCATAGAGACCTCTCCCATCTATGTTATCTTAATTTTGGGCCCTTTATTGAACAACTCCATACAGACCACGGTTGGCAAGTTAGAACTGTAAGATTCACTACGTGAACCACTGGTGTTTTGTGGAAAAGCACATGTACATTGTGTTCCAAATTATTATGCAAAAAGTGTTTAGGAGTGATAAGGGAAGAATTTGATTGTTTGTCAGTTAAACTCATTGATGGTGATGTGTGTCAGGGCTCTTTATATCACTGTAAGCAATTGCAGACACCTGTGCTAATTAGTTTGGCAGGTGTGTCCAATGAAAGGCAAGACTACTTAAGAAAGCTGTCTCACATTATTAAGCAGCCTACATTTTCTGCCAAAATGGGAAAGAAAAAGGATGTGTCGGCTGCTGAGAAGCAACAAATTGTGGAGTGTTTAGGTCAAGGCATGACTACAATCAACATTGTGCGATGATCAGGATGAAGTGTCTTTGCAATCAAGAAGTATGTAGCTGATTCACAGTACACACGTGTGCGTGCTGATAAGGGCAAATTGAGGACTCTTTCCTACAAGCAATTACGTCAGGTTAAAAGAGCAGCGGCAAAAAAGCCTTGTCATAGCAGCAGACAAGTTTTTGAAGCTGCTGGTGCCTCCAACGTCCCCCGAACAACAAGATGCAGAGTCCTTCAGAGGTTTGCAGCTGTGCATACGCCATCCTGTCGACCTCCTCTATCCACTTCACACAAGCAGAAACGGCTCCAGTGGGCTAAACATTACATGAAGACTGATTTCAAAACTGTTTTGTTCACGGATGAGTGCCGTGTAGCGCTCGATGGTCCAGATGGATGGAGCGGAGGATGGCTGGTTGATGGACACCCCACGCAAACACGGCTACAGTGCCAACAAGGAGGAGGTGGAGTAATGTTTTGGGCTGGAATCATGGGGAGAGAGATTGTCGGCCCCTTTAGGATCCCTGAAGGCGCTAAAGATGAACTCCATAATGTATGTGGATATTCTCAAACAGCACTTCCTGCCATGGTTCAAGAAGAAGAACCATGTATTTCACAGCAAGATCATTTTTTTGCATGATAATGCACCATCTCATGCTGCACATAAAACATCTGCATCTCTGGCTGATATGGGCATAAAAGGGGACAAACTTATGGTGTGACCCCCATGCTCCCCTGACCTCTACCCCATTCAGAACCTCTGGAGCATCATCAAAAGGAGTGTCTATGATGGCGGGAGGCAGTTCACATCTAAGCAACAGCTCTGGGAGGGTATTCTGTCCTCATGCAAAACAATTGAAGCAGAAACCATCCAAAACCTGACAAATTCAATGGACGAGAGAGTTCAGAAGCTCCTTTCGAACAAGGGGTCCTATGTGAAAATGTAACATCACCTAGAATAAAGTTTTGAGTTGAAAACTGTTTGATTTCAGTTTCTAATAACCTGCTAATGCTTATCATTTCAAAAATGACCATTTTTTTGGTCTTTATTAAAATGAAAAGGTTGATCGAAAAGTTTGGCGGATCTAAGAGTGTGGCAACCCAGTAGTCATGATTACTTCGAATTCTGACAATATGAGGGTCATGTTGCAGGTAGTGCAGCAAGAAGGCACTTATGTGTCTTGCGCATCTCGGAGCCCCAAAATTATTTTCCGGGCTAGATGCAGCTAATAATTATTATTAATTTTAAATCTGGTGGAGCTTAGTATAGATGGCCTAATAGGATCAGTGCTGCACACTGCTACAAAGCCCAAATTATTTTCCAGCCAAGATACAGATAAACATGATTAGCCATTTTAAATCTGGTGGAGCTTATTATAGATGGCCTAATAGAATCAGTGCTGCACACTGCTACAAAGCCCAAATTATTTTCCAGCCAAGATACAGATAAACATGATTAGTAATTTGAAAGCTTAAAACGGTTGGTAGGGTGATTTTAACCAATCATCCATCTTTTACTCTCCCCAGGATGACACAGGGGTAGAAAAGTCGTTTCGGATCCATGATTTGTTCATCTTTATGAACGTGAGTCTGTCTACATTATCAGTGGAGAGCCGCGTGCGCTTATCTGTCAGCACACCACCAGCAGCGCTGAACACACGTTCAGACAGAACGCTGGCTGCGGGGCATGACAAGATCTCCAAGACGTAAGTGGCTAGCTCCGGCCATTTATCCAGATTGGAAGCCCAAAAAGAGCAAGGGTCCAGTGACACAGTCATGGCTTCAATGTTTACTTGGAGATACTCCTGTACCATCGTCTCTAGGCCTTGACTATGTGTCAGACTTCTTGTCTCCTGTGGCCTTGCAAAGGATGGGCTAAAAAAGTGGTGAAATGATTGCGCAAAATTGATGTTACCAGCAGATACTGTGGTTCTGTTATGGTTTGAGTGCTGAACACTTGACGGTCCCACGGTTGGCAAGTTGGAACTGTGAGATTCACTACGTGCACCACTGGTGTTTTGTGGAAAAGCACATGTAAGATTCTGCAACAGTCTCTGCTGATACTCCTGCATGCGTGCATCCCTTTCTATGGCAGGAATAATTTCTGCAAATTTACTTTTGTACCGGGGATCTAACAGTGTGGCAACCCAGTAGTCAGGATTATTTCTAATTCTCACAATTCGAGGGTCATGTTGCAGGTAGTGCAGCAAGAAGGCACTCATGTGTGTTGCGCATCCTGGAGCACCAAGTCCCTGTTGTGTTGGTGGCGAGGTAAAAATCATGCTTCCTTCCTCTGTCCTCTCCCCCCAACCTCGCACAACAGAAATGTGGTCAAGGTCTCCCTCATCTGATGAGTCTTCCATCAGTTCGTCCTCCACTTCTTCCTGGGCTCCTGCACCTTCCTCACTAGTTTGGCTGCTACCATGCGCCCTGGTAAAACCATCTCCCCCACCCTCACATGCCTGCCGCCTTGGTGCTGCCGACCGTCTGGACCTTGCAGATGTTAGACCTTCTGCATACAACTCCTCCTTCTCTACTTCCTCCACCTCCTCTTGTGCCACCACCTGACTCCGAATTCTGTTTAACATGTGCTCCAGCATGTAAATCACCGGAATAGTCATGCTGATAATGGCATCGTCAGCACTAAACATCTTCGTCGCCATTTCAAAATTGTGCAGAAGGGTGCATAGGTCCCTGATCTGAGACCACTCCTCCAGCGTGATTTGCCCCACGTCTGGATCTCGTTGGCCCAGGCTATACGTCAGAACGTATTGCACCAGGGCTTGTCGGTGCTGCCACAGTCGCTGCAACATGTGCAGAGTTGAATTCCACCGGGTAGGCACATCGCATTTTAGCCGGTGAAGTGGCAGGCCCAACGACTTCTGTAGAGACGTAAGTCGCTGAGCTGCGGGATGCGAACGGCGAAAGTGAGCACACAGCGACCGTGCCCTCTGCAGAAGGCCATCTAGTCTGGGATAGTGGGCTAAAAATTGCTGGACAACCAGGTTCAACACGTGAGCCATACAAGGCACGTGTGTGACATTGCCCCGGCGAAGGGCCGCACCCAGGTTTGCAGCATTGTCGCACACGGCCTTCCCTGGTTTCAGGTCCAGTGGAGACAACCATTCATGAAATTGGTTCTCCAGAGCTGACCACAACTCCTCAGATGTGTGACTCACATTTCCCAGACATTTCAAAGTAAAAACCGCCTGATGACATTGAGCCCTACTGCCAGCATAGTAAGGAGGTGTGCAGGATCCCTTCTGCGTAGTTAGAAAGTTTGTGGCATGACCAGACAGGCTTTAGGTGCAGGTGGAAGACCGAGAGGAGGTTGAGGAGGCAGAAGCAGTGGAGGAACTTTGACATAAAGAGGATTGACGCACAACTCGTGGGGACGGCAAGACTTGGAGAGCAGCCCCTTGTCCTGCTGTCACCATAGTTACCCAGTGCCCAGTCAGCGACATGTAACGCCCCTGTCCATGCCTACTCGTCCAAGTGTCTGTGGTGAAATGCACCCTGTCACACACAGAGTTTCTCAAAGAAGCGGTGATGTTGTGTGCGACATGCTGGTGGAGCGCAGGCACACCTTTCTTTGAGAAGTAGTGCCGACTGGGCATCTGGTACTGGGGCACTGCGACGGACATAAGGTCTCGAAAATCCTCTGTGTCCACCAGGCGGAAAGGCAGCATTTCTGTAGCCAAGAACTTGCAGATGGTGAAATTCAACCTCTTAGCTTTCTCATGGCTAGGAGGAAATGGTCTTTTACTTGTCCACATCTGAGGGACCGAGGGCTGGCTATTGTGCTTAGACGGAGTTGATAAGGGTGTCCCCGGCAAACTGCCGGTCTGTGAGGAAGATGCAGGCGGACATGTTAGGTTGCCTTGATCCAAAGGTGGTGCTATCGATGTCGGACAGCGCTCAACACCAGCTGGTGTTACCACCTCCAAAGAAAATGATGACCTGCCAATCACGCTGGCTGTTGCGGGTAAAGAGGTGGCAGGTCTGCGCCCCAAAACAGGTGTGACTGCTGTCCCCCCAGTCACAGAGGATGAAGAGGCCGCGGATGCACAAGATATGGCAGACGGTGGTTGGCCCGGCCGGCTAGGCCGCATTGTAGCACACTGAGCTTCCCACTGCAACTTATGCTTCATGTCCATGTGCCGGTTCATGCATGAAGTACTCAAACTATGTATTTTTTGGCCTCTACTTAGCTTTTGCTGACAAATGTTACAGATAACACGAGTTGGGTCATCTTTATCGATCTGAAAAAATGCCCAGGCTATGCAAGGCTTAGCACCCATGCGACCTGAAGAGCCACCACGACTTGTGGTGAGAGGCAGAGTTGTGTTTGTGGATGCAGTTGTTGACGTGCTTCCAGTACTACGTCTCTGTCCAGGAAGGCGCAACCTGACCTCGTCGTCACTAGCATCTTCCTCCACCTCCTCTGCTGACCTCATCTCTTGGCTGACTGTGGGTTGACAGTAAGTGGGATCTCCAACCTCATCATCATCACCCTGTGCGTTATCACACCCGTCGTCCTCAGAGCCAACCTGTTCCTGCCCTGACAAAAAACTAAAGTTGTCGCTCCAATCAGGTATTTGAGTCTCATCATCGTCTTCCTCATTGTCTCCACCAACAGGAGTTACAGTTTGGGAATGAGGGTCTACATTATGGTCAGAACCTTCTGCGTCTGGTCCTGGATCCGACTCATAAAGATTCTGGGCATCAGTGCAGATTATTTCCTCGTCTGGATTCACAGAAGCGCTGGAGTCGACCTCTGATTCCCAGGCTATAGTATGAGTAAACAGCTCTGCAGACTCAACCATCTGTTCTACCTAATTTTCAGACGGGCAGCTGGAGATTTGGGAGCTGTGAGGAAGCAAGTGCCATTGGGGTGAAACCTTTGAGGACTGGAGTATTTGTGATGTTGAAGTTGATGTGGAGGAGAGCCCACTTAAAGGAGCACTTGATATCCGTTGAAGCACCTGCTGTTTTTGTGCCTCATCTGGAATTTGTAGCGATTGGCGTGGCCGTAAGAAAGGGATCTTATCACATTGTCCGCTAAAAGAAGTAGACATTTTAGTTTGGCTGGAAGATGGTCTTTCTTCTGCAGATGTTACTGTTGCTTTAACACCTACTCCACGGACACAACCTTTTTTCCCCTTCCCAACATGCCTATTCCCCTTTCCACCAGCAGCAGGGCTTTTTCCACTCATTTTGGTGGTTAACTAATTCACAACTCTGGAGTTGTTTGCACAAAAAAACAATGGATGGGAACCGAGCAGAGCTGAGTGGCCAAACTGTGGTATTAGGCCAAAACTATTGGCTGGGTTAGATGCAGAAAAAAATTATATTCAATTTGCAACCTGATGGAGGTCAGTATAGATGGACTAATAGAACAAGTCCCACACACAGCTAGAAGCCCAAATATTTTTTCAGAGGTAGATGCAGAAAAAAAAATATTCAGTTTGCAACCTGATGGAGGTCAGTATAGATGGACTAATAGAGAAAGTCCCACACACTGCTAGAAGGCCAAATATTTTTTCAGAGCTAGATGCAGAAAAAAATTATATTCAGTTTGCAACCTGATGGAGGTCTGTATAGATGGATTAATAGAACAAGTCCCACACACAGCTAGAAGCCCAATATTTTTTCAGAGGTAGATGCAGAAAAAAATATATTCAGTTTGCAACCTGATGGAGGTCAGTATAGATGGACTAATACAACAAGTCCCACACACAGCTAGAAGCCCAATATTTTTTCAGAGCTAGATGCAGAAAAAAATTATATTCAATTTGCAACCTGATGGAGGTCAGTATAGATGGAGTAATAGAACAAGTCCCACACACAGCTAGAAGCCCAAATATTTTTTCAGAGGTAGATGCAGATAAAAATTATTTTTAATTTGCAACCTGATGGAGGTCAGTATAGATGGACTAATAGAGAAAGTCCCACACACTGCTAGAAGGCCAAATATTTTTTCAGAGCTAGATGCAGAAAAAAATATATTCAGTTTGCAACCTGATGGAGGTCTGTATAGATGGATTAATAGAACAAGTCCCACACACAGCTAGAAGACCAATATTTTTTCAGAGGTAGATGCAGAAAAAAATATATTCAGTTTGCAACCTGATGGAGGTCAGTATAGATGGACTAATACAACAAGTCCCACACACAGCTAGAAGCCCAATATTCTTTCAGAGCTAGATGCAGAAAAAAATTATATTCAATTTGCAACCTGATGGAGGTCAGTATAGATGGAGTAATAGAACAAGTCCCACACACAGCTAGAAGCCCAAATATTTTTTCAGAGCTAGATGCAGATAAAAATTATTTTTAATTTGCAATCTGATGGAGGTCAGTATAGATGGACTAATAGAACAAGTCCCACACACTGCTAGAAGCCCAAATATTTTTTCAGAGCTAGATGCAGAAAAAAATTATATTCAGTTTGCAACCTGATGGAGGTCAGTATAGATGGACTAATAGAGAAAGTCCCACTCATTGCTAGAAGGCCAAATATTTTTTCAGAGCTAGATGCAGAAAAAAATTATATTCAGTTTGCAACCTGATGGAGGTCAGTATAGATGGACTAATAGAGAAAGTCCCACACACTGCTAGAAGGCCAAATATTTTTTCAGAGCTAGATGCAGAAAAAAATTATATTCAGTTTGCAACCTGATGGAGGTCTGTATAGATGGAGTAATAGAGAAAGTCCCACACACTGCTAGAAGGCCAAATAATTTTTCAGAGCTAGATGCAGAAAAAAATTATATTCAATTTGCAACCTGATGGAGGTCAGTATAGATGGACTAATAGAATGATGCTATGCCCGAAAGATTTTACTTCACTAGGTGCAGTAAAAAAATTGGTATTCTATACACAGGTGGTATATCTTGCAACACAGATAGGCTACTCCACTGACTAACACACTCTGCAATAGGCCAAAAAGGATTAGCTTTGCTAAATTCAGCCAAATGCTGTGAAAAAAACTTGCACAGCACTGGCACAGACCTGCCTGGCAAAAACTGATAGGAACTGATGTAACCTAGTCCTGAAAAGGACTCCAATTACAATTAGTCTTTACTCCCACAACCTATCTATTTAAGAGCACAGACCTGCCTGATAAAAGTCGTAGGAAATGCTGTAACCTAGTCCTTAAAAGGACTGCAATCACAACTATTCCCTACTCCCAAGCTATCTGTAGATTTGTGCGAAAATTGGCTTGAAATTAACAAGGTATAGCGCACACAGCAACAGCGGTGCCGTCTAACACGCAGCTGCAGCAGTGAGAAAATGGTGGCGATTTGGAAAATGGCTTGGTCTTATAGGGCAAGGACATGTGACATACACTGCCAATGACACATGCCCTTGCTTGTGTGAAAAAAAGCACTTCGCTCCGTGTGTGCGCTGCTGATAGGCTGACAGATTGCACCTCCCCACTGTAAATGCGGGAAAGAGAAAAAAAAATGGAGATCTTCATTATTCCTGCAGAGATCCATCCCCTGCCCCTCCCCCCACCCCGCTGTACACTCAAACTGCGTATTAACATTAATTTTCATCATTACTGAGAAAAAATCCAGTTATGATTTTGGTGCACGAACAGTTATCGAACATAACCTCGAACAGCCGAATTTTTCTCAAATCGTTCGTGTTCGCCGAACAACTCGAACACCGCCCAAAACAGCTCCAATTTGAGATTGGCGAACAGTTCGAGTAGAACAACGCTCATCTCTAGTGATGAGAAGTCTGGCCCTATCCAGCCCTTGATCATTTTGATAAGGCTTCAGCTTGTCAGCATTGTCAGTTGACAGGCGATTGCGCTTATCAGTTATAATTCCCCCAGCGCCACTAAAAACACGCTCCGATAACACGCTAGCGGCAGGGCAGGCCAGGACCTCCAAGGCGTACAGAGCGAGTTCATTCCAAGTGTCCAGCTTGGATACCCAATAAATAAAAGGCACAGAGTTCTGCAGCAAGGGCCTTCTGGTACTGCCCCATTTTTGTAGACCTCTCCACCTCAGGAAAAAGAGAGTGAAAGTTCTCCTTGAAGCGGGGGTCTAAAAGTGTCACCAACCAGTAATGACTGTCACCCAACATTTTGACAACGCGAGGGTCACGGTTAAGGCAGAGTAACATAAAGTCAGCTATGCGTGCCAGACTGGTAATGGGCAAGATTTCCGTGTGCTCACCAAGATGACGACTGACCATGCTCTCCTCCTCCTCCCCCCTGTCCTCAGGCCACCCACGCTGAACCGACGGTATGACACTTGTACAGGTACTACCGTCTACAGCGCATGATAGCAGCTCCTGTTCTTCCTCCTCCTCCTCCTCTCCCTCATTGTCCCCCAATGCACGTTGGGATGAGATGAGGCTGGGCTGTGTGTAATCGCCCACTACGGCTTCTTGATCCATCACATCATACTCTGGCTGCAATGCCTCCTCTTTAATTCTCTGCAGAGAGCGTTACAAAAGACAGACAAGTGGGATGCTGATACTAATGATGGCATCATCGCCACTCACCATCTTGGTGGCCTCCTCAAATTTTGTCAGGATGGTACATATGTCAGACATCCAGGTCCACTCCTGAGGTCTTATGTGTGGAGTCTGACCTGAATATCGACGGCCTTGTTTGCATCTGGTACTCCACAACTGCTCTCTTCTGCTCACAAATCCTTTGCAACATGTGGAGGGTAGAGTTCCAACGTGTGGGGACATCACACACCAGTCGGTGTGCCGGAAGCTGGAAACGCTGCTGCAACACAGCAAGGGCGGCGGAAGCTGTAGCCGACTTGCGAAAATGAGCTGACAGGCGGCGTACTTTCACGAGCAGATCTGGCAACTCGGGGTACGATTTAAGAAACGGCTGAACCACGAGGTTAAGCACATGAGCCAAGCATGGTACGTGTGTGATCTCACCTCGCCTCAGAGCCGCCACAAGGTTACGGCCATTGTCACACACGACCATGCCGGGATGTAGGTTCAGCGGTCTCAGCCACAGATCTGTCTGCTCTTTCACAGCTGTCCACAACTCACAAGCAGTGTGAGGTTTATCACCTAAGCTTATGAGTTTCAGCACAACCTGTTGCCGCTTGGCGGAGGCAGTACTACAGTGCTTCCTGCTTGTAACTGATGTGGTGATATCTGAGATGGAGGCTGAACATGAGGAGGAGGAGGAGGATGATGCGCAGGAGCTATACACTGTGGGGGCAACTATGACTGACATAGGGCCCGCAATCCTCGGTGTGGGGTGAACGTGTTCCGTCCCAAGGTCCGACTGGGTCCCGGCTTCCACTATGTTTACCCAGTGTGCCGTCAGAGAGATGTACCGACCCCGGCCACAAGCACTTGTCCACGTGTCCGTTGTCAGGTGGACTCTGCCAGTAACTGCGTTGTTGAGGGCATGGCAGATGCTTTGGGACACGTGCTTGTGTAGTGCGGGGATGGCATACCGGGCAATATAGTGTCGGCTGGGGACCGAGTACCGAGGGACGGCCACCGCCATAAGATTGCGGAAGGATTCTGTCTCCACCAGCCTAAAAGGCAGCATTTCCAATGCAAGCAGTCGTGAAATGTGCAAATTTAGGACTGTGGGCTGTGGGGCTCTAGCTGCGAATTTCCGCTTTCGTTCAAAGGTCTGGGATATGGACAATTGAACGCTGCGGTGGGACGTGGACGTGGACGTTGATGCTGTTTCTTGAGAACCTGCCATAACAAGTGAAGACTGAGAGGAGGGGGCATCTTTACATGCAGTATGGACAGGGGATTGCCTTGCACACACAACAGGGGGTTCTATTGCACGTACAACAGTGGAAGAAGCAGTGGTGACACCCGCTGACACTGGTCGTGGACCCTGGGTTTCGCCCCACAAAGTAGGGTGCTTTGCTGCCATGTGCCTGATCATGCTGGTGGTGGTCAGGCTGGTAATTTTGTCACCCCTGCTGATGCTGGCATGGCAGGTGGAACATATGGCCTTTTTGGGGTTATCAGCAGAGTCTTTAAAAAAATTCCAGACTCTGGAAGACCTACCGCTTGTACTGGCAACGTCCCTCGTGTTGGTGTTACGCGGAACGGTTGCCCGCCTTCTGTCTGCGGCCACCACACTGCTTCTTCCTGCCTGTTGGGGTACTTTGCCTCCCGCCCCCTGTGTGCTGCTGGCCTCACTCTGCATGTCCTCCTGCCACATTGGGTCAGTTACTAGATCATCCACCACCTCCTCCTCTTCCACTTGAGCACCACGATGCTCCTCCTCACTTGCTGGCAATTGTGTCTCTTCATCGTCCACCTCTTGTGACAAATTGCCAGCGTCGACTTTCTGTGGCCGTGGCTGTTCAAATATTTGGGCATCGCTACATGGGATCTCCTCTTCCACCACTTAAAGCGTATCAGGCGAGGGGCACAAATATGGAAATGGACCAGCGAACAGCTCTTCAGAGTGTCCAAGTGTGGGATCAATTGCTATCTGACGACACTCGGCATGGTGGGAGGAAGGAGCATCAGGGTGAGGAGGAGTATGCGGTCGAGACTCACGGCTACTAAGAGTTGACCGTGTGGAAGACAGACCGGAGGTGGTGGTGCCCAGGTAACTGGAAGTATTATCTGCTATCCAATTAATAACCTGTTCACACTGATCAGTTCTCAATACTGGTGTTGTTCTGTGCTTCCCTAGTAATTCGGTCAAGAAGTGGGAGCGAGAAGATGTGGCTGTTGGTTGTGGCACATTTTCACCTTGGCCACGGCCCCGTCCTCTGCACGAACCATCACCAGAACATCCACTTCCACGTCCCTTGCCACGCGCCTTGCCCATTGCAAAGGAAGTAAAATAGCTTACAGTTGCACTATCAATGGAAAAAGGGTAATAAAAAGTAGATTAGAACCGTGGAAGAGGAAAACCACAGTTCTATTTCTCTTGCCTACACCCGACTCTTTTAAACAATCTGAACAATCAGGGAGAAACTATTACTGTTTTTCTTTACGTAAAAAATACCAAAACCTGAATAATAGAGATTTTTTACCATGGGATGGCAAAACCACAGTTATTGTTTACTGGGGTATACCAGACTTTTTTAAATAGATATAATTGCAGCTGAACAGTGAGCGACACACTCAAACTGTGTTTTCTTAGATACCAAAGGCCCAAAACTGGATAGTACAAAGATTTGACCCGTTGAACTGCAAAACCACACTGGGATTTGTCGGGCCTACACCAGACTATTTTCAACAGATATATTTTTGTGTCACAACAGTCAGGAGACTCTACTGTTTTTCTTTGCGGAAAATATACCAAAACCTGAATAATAGAGATTTTTTACCGTGGGATGGCAAAACCACAGTTATTGTTTACTGGGGTATACCAGACTTTTTTATCCGCTTCCCGACCTCCCACTGTAGATAAACATCTGTGCTGCCTGGGCTCTGTGCAGCGCGGACGTTTAAAAACGGTGGGTGGTCCCGCAGCGCTCAGGACCCCCAGGGTCTTGCAAGCGCTGCGGGAGAGGTGCAGAGCGATAGCTCTGACAGGGATCATCATTGGGACCTGATTGGATCAGGTCCCAGTGATGTTAAAACTTTGCTGTCTTCTATATGCCGCGATCTATAGTGATCGCGGCATATAGAAGACAGCAGGAGGAGAGGGGGTCATCCACTTACCTCTCCGACGGCCCCCTTATACCTTCCAGGACCTGACGTTGCTATGGCAGCAGGAGGTCTCATGACCGCCTCCATATCTGCCATATATGGTGTCCTGCCTGGCTCAGACTGCAGCTGAAACCAGGCAGGAGACTGACTATGAAACAGTCAGGGAAGATCTCATGTAATGTAATACATGTCTATTACATTACATGAGATCAGTGATCAGAAAAATAAAAATGAATGTCCCATACAGGGACTAAGTAAAAATGTAAAAAAAAGTAAAAAAATATGTTTTTAAACTGTTAAAAAAAATTACAAAATAAATAAAAATAAATAAATAAAATATTAAACCGATAAATCCGTATATTTATGCAAAAATAAAAAAAGTACACATATTTGGTATCACCGCGTCCGAAACAACCCGAGCTATAAAACTGTCACACTAATTAACTCCTTCTGTGCACACCGTAATAAAAATAAATAAAAAACGGAGCAAAAAACTATGCTTTTTCCTCATATCGCCAAACAAAAAGTGGAAAAAAATGCGATCAAAAAGCAAAATGGAAATAAAAATGGTACCGCTGATAACGTCATCTTGTTCCGCAAAAAACAAGCCACCATACAGCTCCATCAGCCGAAAAATAAAAAAGTTATACCTCTCAGAATAAAGCAATGCAAAAAAAATATTTTTTCTATAAAATGGTTTTATTGTGTAAAAGCGCCAAAACATAAAAAAATGTACAGTAAGTGTAGTATTGCTGTAAACGTACTGACCCGAAGAATAACGCTGCCTGATCAATTTTACCACACGCAGAACGGCATAAAAAAAACCCTCAAAAAACAATTCCTGAATTGTAGGTTTTTGTTAATTTTACCTCCCAAAAAATGGAATAGAAAGTGATCAAAAATTGTCACATACCCAAAAATGGTACTAGTAAAAAGGTCAACTCGTCCCGCAAAAAACAAGCCATGACATTACTCTGTCGGCCAAAATCTAGAAAAATTATAGCTCTCAAAATATGGCTATGCAAAAACTAGATTTTTCAAAAAAAAGCGTCTTTTAGTGTGTGACAGCTGTCAGTCATAAAAACCCGATATAAATCTGGTATCTCTGTAATCACAGCGACCCGAAGAATAAAGTAATCTAATCAGTTATATCACACTAGGAACGGCGTAAAAAATAAATAAAACCAATTCTTCACCTGCTACTGATTAGTTTATTATGTCTCCCAAAGATCGCAGTAAGGCGCAGAGCCTTACATTTGTCCTGCGCTCTGCGCTGAGCACTTACCCCAGAGTTTCCGTGTAAATCTCTGAAATATGTGATTCAGCCGGAACCCATGACGGAAGATTACCTGTAATGAGGCAGATATAGGCACTGTGGATGATGTCTGGCCTGGGATCCCACGGTGTCATTTGTTTTAGGCGTGCATAAAAGTGCGGTTGGCCACAGTTTTGTGCACTTATGAAAAAAAGGACACCGCTAAACAGAGGCCTGATGGAGTCCAGAGCAACTCTGCTGCCTCATTACAGTGAATGGATCCCGCAGGGGTTTCATCTGAATTACATCACTTGGAAATTTAGATGGAAATCCCTGCAGGGTTTCCCAATAAAAGCTTCAACTCAGTCCTCAAAAAAAGCTAGTTCCAACTCAGGTCCGTCATCTGTTAAAAATATAAGGGACTTCCAAGTTACTGGTAGCAGAAAGGCTCTGGAAAAGCGAAATGGCCCTTGCCCCCCAAAAGAAATTCAGAAAATTTTGTGCTTCCAAATCCAAATGCCTATTGTACAATTTATTTGTTCTCCTATTGTCAAATAGCACTCCGTCCCCCCCCAGATCTCGCCGTATGGCTGAGCGGTACGATACAGCCACATATGGGGTATTGACACTTTTAGAAGAAATTGTGTGACACATTTCGGCACCATTTTTACCCATTGCCCTGTGTGAAAATGTAAAATCTGAGGGTAAAACATTTTTTTGTAGTAAAAATATAATTATGCTTTTTTCACTGCCCAATGGTATAAACTTAAAAATTAAAAAATACTCACTACTTCCCTAGATGAATTCCTTGAGAGGTGTAGTTTACAAAATGGGGTCACTTGTGGGGGTCTCTGCTGTTTCGGCATGTCAGCGACTCTTCAAATGTGACATGGTGTCTGCAACCTATCCCAGCCAACGTAGCGCTCCTTTCTCTTCCGAACCCTGCCGTACACCAAAGCAGTGGTTTTCCCCCACATATGGGGTATTGGCGTACTCAGGAGAAATTGCACAACAAATTTCATGGTGCAATTTATCCTGTTACCCTTATGATAATGCAAAATTAGGGAATGAAAAACATTTTTTGTGGGAAAAATGTGAAAATTTTATTTTTATGGCTCAATATTATAAACTTCTGTGAAGCAGCTGGGGGTGCAAGGTGCTCACCACACATCTAGATAAGTTCCCTAAGGGGTCTAGTTTCCAAAATGGTGTCACTTGTGGGGGGTTTACACTGTTTAGGCACATCAGGGGCTCCCCAAATGCAACATGGCATCCGCTAATTATTCAAACAAATTTTACATTCAAAAAGTCAAATGGCGCTCCTTCCCTTCCAAACCCTGCCGTGGCCCAAACAGTAGTTTGCCTCCACATATGGGGTATCGGCGTGTTCAGGAGAAATTGCACAATAAATTTCATGGTGCAATTTATCCTATTACCCTTATGATAATGCAAAATTAAGGGATGAAAAACGTTTTTGTGGGAAAAATGTGAAAATTTTATTTTTACAGCTCAATATTATAAACTTCTGTGAAGCACCTTGGGGTTCAAGGTGCTCACCACACATCTAGATAAGTTCCCTAAGGGGTATAGTTTCCAAAATGGTGTCATTTATGGGGGTTTCCACTGTTTAGGAACATCAGGAGCTCTCCAAACGCAACATGGCGTCTGCAAATTATTCAGACAAATTTTACATTCAAAAAGTCTAATGGCGCTCCTTCCCTTCCGAACCCTGCAGTGCGCCCAAACAGTGGTTTTCCCTCACATATGGGGTATCAGCGCGCTCAAGAGAAATTGCACAAAAAAATTTTGGGTCCATTTTTTCCTGTTACCCCTGTGAAAATAAAAAAAATTGGGTCTAAAATAACATTTTTGTGAAAAAAGTTAAATGTTAATTTTTTTCTTCCACATTCCAAAAATTCCTGTGAAGCACCTGAAGGGTTAATAAAGTTCTTGAATGTGGTTTTAAGCACCATGAGGGGTGCAGTTTTTAGAATGGTGTCACTTTTGGGTATTTTCTTTCATAAAGACCCCTCAAAGCGACTTCAAATATGATGTGGTCCCTAAAAAAATGTTTTTGTAAATTTTGTTGGAAAAATGAGAAATCGCTGGTCAACTTTTAACCCTTATAGCTCCCTAACAAAAAAAAATTTTGGTTCCAAAACTGTGCTGATGTAAAGAAGACATGTGGGAAAAGTTGTTTTTTAACTATTTTGTGTGACATATCTCTCTGATTTAAGGGCATAAAAATTCAAAATTTGAAAATTGCAAAATTTTCCAAATTTTCGCCAAATTTCCAACTTTTTCACAAATAAACGCAAGTGATATCGAATAAATTTTACCACTTTCATGAAGTACAATATGTCACGAAAAAACATTCTCAGAATCAGGGGGATCCGTTGAAGCGTTCCAGAGTAATTACTTCATAAAGTGACAGTGGTCAGAATTGAAAAAATTGGCCCGGTCACGAAGGCAAAAACAGGCTCTGGTGCAAAGTGGTTAAATAGATATAATTGCAGCTGAACAGTGAGCGACACACTCAAACTGTGTTTTTTTAGATAGCAAATGGCCCAAAAGTGGATAATACAGAGGTTTGAACCGTGGAAGTGCAAAACAACACTTCTGTTTCTCTAGCCTACACCTGACTATTTTCAACAGATATATTTGTGTCTGAAAAATCAGAGACACGCTTTTGTTTTGGGGGGGGGGTGACACCAAAAAGTTAATAAGATGGGTATTTGTACAGTGTGAAGGAGGAAAAAAAAAAGAGGATTTAGATGAAAAAAAAAGTATTTTTCCTGTCCCCTGAGACCTGGAGCTAAGTCCAGCAATTTCAGCAACAGGAGCAGCACACAGGACTGTAATGCAGTGTTTGCTGGTATAACCACTGCGTCTCCTATACAGCCTGCCTGCCTGATATCTGGGATGGATATTAGTCCTGAGAAGGACTGTTTGTTTGATCTGGCAAGCCTTTACATACCCTACACTAACTATTTTGCAGTTTATATCTCTCCCTAAATCAGCAGCGCTGTCCCTACACTGTCTGATCCGGAGCGACTGTGTCCAAGATGGCGGCGCCCGGTTTTAAATTCTCGAGGTGACGCTGTGCGGCCAGCCAATCACCGTAATGCCCACAACCAACATGGCAGCGGCATTACAGTGACTAGCTGGCAATCCCTGCATGTTCATTGGCTCTGTAAAGAGCGCCAAACATGCAGGGCGGAGACCCCAGCTCCCGCCCGAGTAACCCGGAAATGCTCGGTGCTCGCCGAACATCCCGAGTAGCGTGATGCTCGGGCGAGTACCGAGCAGTGTCGAGCATGTTCACTCAACACTAGTAACAATTTTTTTTTAATGAGGACCTCCAGTACGTCTCTTCAAAGTTCCATTGGATTGCGTCCAATTTTTTAGCAGCCCTTGCAGTCACTGCATGGGCATTACCAATATAGGAGACCCAGACCTTAACAATGGTAACAATTTTTTAATGAGAACCTCTTCTACTTCTCTTCAAAGGTGTATTGGAGTGTGTCAAATTTTTTAGCAGCCCTTGCAGTCACTGAATGGGCATTACCAGTATAGGAGACTGAGTCCTTAACAATGGTAAAAAATTTTTTTACTAAGGAACTACGGTACGTCTCTTCAAAGGGGTATTGGAGTGTGTCCAATTTTTTGGCAGCCCTTGCAGTCATTGCATTAGCAATAACAGTATAGGAGACCCATTTCTTGATAATGGGAATGTTTTTTAAACTGAGGCCCTCCTCTATGTCTCTTCAAATGGGTATTGGGTTTTTTCCAAATTTTGGACAGCCCTTGCAGTCACTGAATATGCAATAACAGTATAGCAAACCTGCTCCTTTATAATGTAAACATTTTTTAACTGATGCCCTCTGTCTCTTCAAGGGATATTGGGTTTTTTCCAAACTGTGGGCAGTACTTGCAGTCACTGCATATGCAATAACAGTATAGCAGACCCGCTCCTTTATAATGGGAACATTTTTTTTAAATGAGGCCCTCCTCTATGTCTCTTCAATGGAGTATTGGGGTTTTTCCAAATTTTGAGCAGCCATTGCATTCACTGCATATGCAATAACAGTAAAACAGACTCACTACCTAATAAAGAAAAATAATTTTTTTTAAATGAGGCCCTCCTCTATGTCTTTTCAAAGGTGTATTGGGGTTTTTCCAAAATGTGGGCAGGCCTTGCAGTAACTGCATATGCAGTAACAGTATAGGAGACCCGTTAATAATGGGAAATTATTTTTTTACTCTCACCCTCCTCTATGTGTCTTCAAAGGGGGATTCGGGGTTTTCCAAAATTTGGTCAGGCCTTGAAGTCACTGCATGCGCAATAAAACTATAGCACACCCGCTCCTTTATGATGGGATTTTTTTTTTTTAAATGAGTACCTCCTCTTTGTGTCTTCAAATTGGTATTGGGATTTTTCCAAATTTGGGCAGGCCTTGAAGTCACTGAATACGCAATAACAGTATAGGAGACCCGCTCCTTAATAATGGGAGATTATTTTTTTAAATGAAAACCCCTCCTCTATATCTGTTCAAAGGTGTATTGGGGTTGTTCCAAAATTTGAGCAGGCCTTGCAGTCACTGCATATGCAATAAGAGTAAAGGAGACCCGCTCCTCAATTATTTTTTTAAATGAGTCCCTCCTCTTTGTGTCTTCAAATTAGTATTGGGGTTTTTCCAAATTTTGGGCAGGCCTTGAAGTCACTGCATACACAATAACAGTAAAGAAGAACTGCTCCTTTATAATGGGAACTTTTTTTTAACTGAGGCCCTCCTCTCTGTCTTCAAATTAGTATTGGGGTTTTTCCAAATTTTAGGCAGGCCTTGAAGTCACTGCATACACAATAACAGTATAGGAGAACCGCTCCTTTATAATGGGAACAATTTTTTTACTCACACCTTCCTCTATGTGTCTTTAAAGGGGTATTCGAGTTTTTCTAAAATTTGAGCAGGCCTTGCAGTTACTGCATGCGCAATAATAGTATAGAAGACACGCTCCTTTATAATGGGATTTTTTTTTTTAAATGAGTCCCTCCTCGTTGCGTCTTCAAATTGGTATTGGGGTCTTAACAGTAATGGAGACCTGTTCCTTAATAATGTGAAATTATTTTTTTACATGAGGACCTCTCCTCTATGTCTGTTCAAAGGTGTATTGGGGTTTTTCCAAAATTTGGGCAGGCCTTGCAGTCACTTCATATTTTATGACAGTATAGGAGAACCGCTCCTTATTAATGGGAAATTATTTTTTTAAATGACGCTCTCCTCTATGTCTATTGAAAGATGTATTGGGGTTTTTCCAAAATTTGGGCAGGCCTTGCAGTCACTGCATGGGCATTACCAATATAGGAGACCCAGACCTTAACAATGGTAACAATTTTTTAATGAGAACCTCCTCTACTTCTCTTCAAAGGGGTATTGGAGTGTGTCAAATTTTTAGCAGCCTTTGCAGTTACTGAATGGGCATTACCAGCATAGGAGACTGAGTCCTTAACAATGGTAAAAAATTTTTTTACTAAGGAACTCCTGTACGTCTCTTCAAAGGGGTATTGGAGTGTGTCCAATTTTTTGGCAGCCCTTGCAGTTATTGCATTAGCAATAACAGTGTAGGAGACCCACTTCTTGATAATGGGAACATTTTTTAATCTGAGGCCCTCCTCTCTGTCTTCAAATTAGTATTGGGGTTTTTCCAAATTTTAGGCAGGCCTTGAAGTCACTGCATACACAATAACAGTATAGGAGAACCGCTCCTTTATAATGGGAACATTTTTTTTACTCACACCCTCCTCTATGTGTCTTTAAAGGGGTATTCAAGTTTTTCTAAAATTTGAGCAGGCCTTGCAGTCACTGCATGCGCAATAACAGTATAGAAGAACTGCTCCTTAATAATGGGAAATTATTTTTTTAAATGAGATACTCCTCTATGTCTGTTCAAAGGTGTATTGCAGTTTTTCCAAAATTTGGACAGGCCTTCAGGTCACTGCATATGCAATAACAGTATAGAAGACCAGCTACTTTATAAAGGGAATATTTTTTTTAATGAGTCCCTCCTCTTGGTGTCTTCAAATTGGTATTGGGGTTTTTCCAAATTTTGGGCAGGCCTTGAAGACACTGCATACGCAATAACAGTATAGAAGGACTGCTCCTTTATAATGGGAACATTTTTTGTACTCATGTACTCCTCTATGTGTCTTCAAGAGGGTATTGGAGTTTTTCCAAAATTTGGGCAGGCCTTTCAGTCACTGCATATGTAATAACAACATAGGAGACACACTACTTAATAATGGAAAATTATTTTTTAAAATGAGGGCCTACTCTATGTCTATTCAAAGGTGTATTGGGGTTTTTCCTAAATTTGGGCAGGCCTTGCAGTCACTGCATATGCAATAACAGTCGAGTAGACCCCCTCCTTAATAATGGGAAATTATTTTTTAAAATGAGGGCCTCCTCTATGGCCTTGTAGTCACTGCATATGCAATAATAGTATAGGAGACCCGCTCCTTAATAATGGGAAATTATTTTTTTTAAAAGAGGTGCTCCTCTATGTCTGTTCAAAGGTGTATTGGGGTTCTTTCTAAAATTTGGGCAGACCCTGCAGTCACTGCATATGCAATAACCGTCAAGGAGACCCTCTCCTTAATATTTTTTAAAATGAGGACCTCATCTATGTGTATTCAATGGTGTATTGGGGTTTTTCAGGAATTTGGGCAGGCCTTGAAGTCACTGCATACGCAATAAAAGTATAGGAGACCCGCTCCTTAATAATGGGAAATTATTTTTTTTTAAATGATGGTGTCCTCTATGTCTGTTCAAAGGTGTATTGGGGTTTTTCCAAAATTTGGCCAAGACTTCCAGTCACTGTATATGCAATAACAGTAAAGAAGACCTTTATAATGGGATTTTTTTTTCAAATGATTCCCTCCTCTTTTTGTCTTCAAATTGGTATTGGGGTTTTTCAAAATTTTGGGCAGGCCTTGAGGTCACTGCATACACAATAACAGTATAGGAGAACTGCTCTTTTATAATGGGAACATTTTTTTTAATTGAGTCCCTCCTCTCTGAGTCTTCAAATTAGTTTTGGCGTTTTTCCAAATTTTGGGCAGGCCTTGAAGTCACTGCATACACAATAACAGTATAGGAGAACTGCTCCTTTATAATGGGAACACTTTTTTTTACTCCTGCCCTCCTCTGTGTGTCTTCAAGGGGGTGTTTTGGTTTTTCCAAAATTTAGGTAGGCCTTGCAGTCTCTGCATACGCAATAACAATATAGAAGACCTGCTACTTATTAATGAAAATTATTTTTTTAAAAGAGGCGCTCATCTATGTCTGTTCAAAGGTGAATTCATTTTTTTCCTAAAATTTGGGCAGACCTCTCAGTCACTGCATACGCAGTAACAGTATAGGAGACCACCTCCTTAATAATGGAAAATTATTTTTTAAAATGAGGGCCTCCTCTATGTCTATTCAAAGGTGTATTGGGCTTTTTCCAAAATTTGGGCAGGCCCTACAGTCACTGCATATGCAATCATAGTATAGGAGATCCGCTCCTTAATAAAGGAAAATTATTTTTTTAAATGAGATACTCCTCTATGTCTGTTCAAAGGTGTATTGTTTTTTTTTCTAAAATTTGGGCAGACCTTGCAGTCACTGCTACACAATAACAGTAAAGGAGACCCGCTCCTTAATAATGGGAAATTATTCTTTTAAATGAGGCCCTCTTCTATGTCTGTTCAAAGGTGTATTGGGGTTTTTCCAAAAATTGGCAAGGCCTTGCAGTCACTGCATATGCGATAACAGTATAGAAGACCCGCTCCATAATAATGGGAAATATTTTTTTAAAAGAGGTGCTCCTCTATGTCTGTTCAAAGGTATATTGGGGGTTGTCCAAAACTTGGGCAGACCATGCAGTCACTGCATACGCAATAACAGTATAGGAGTCCCGCTCCTTAATAATGGGAAATTATTTTTTAAAATGAACACCCCTCCTCTATGTCTTTTCAAAGGTGTATTGGGGTTTTTCTAAAATTTGGCCAGGCCTTGCAGTCACTGCATACGAATTAACAGTAAAGGAGACCCTCACCTTAATAATGGGAAATAAATTTTTTTAAATGAGGACCGACGACGATGCTGTGCAGCATCAGCCCTGGCTGGACCAGAATGGGAGACCACAGAATCCACTGATGACTCAGAACCCATTTCTGATCCAGCAAGCGCCCGGCGCCTTAACATTATCCCCCCTTCTAACCCCCCCCCCCACTTGACGCTCATATTCCTCAATGAGCAGGGGGTATGAATGTGGTCCAGGAACGATCCTCAGATCCATGACTTCTCCAGTGTACGAGGAAAAATTTTTTCCCCCGAACCATCTTAGACCCTACAATTGCCTGTACCTCGAAATCATCACCCGTGGTGTCAGGAGTAGGTTGGGGTTCCGAAAATTTTGTCAGACGAACCGGCTTTAGAAGCGACACATGAAAGGTGTCGTGAATCCTCATGTGTTGAGGTAATTGTAACCGGTACACTGCGGGGTTTATTTGGGCCAGGATTCTGAAAGGACCAATAAAACGGGGGGCAAACTTAGCGGACTCTGATGTTGAGAGCCACACTCTGTCGTGCGGGGAGAATACAGGGGCTGGACGGTGATGAGTGTCAGCCGACTCTCTCTTCCGATTCTTGGAAGCCAAAATAGCCTCCTGCGCCTCCAGAGCCCAATCTCTGACCCCAGGTTCCACAGAGGAAACTGGCATAGGAACCGGGACTCGCGGATGTTGGCCATTATTTAGGAGAAACGGAGTCTGACCCGTGGAAACCGCCACTGCGTTGTTTAAGGCAAACTCTGCCCAGGGAAGCAACATCGACCAGTCATTCTGGTTGGCCAAAACGAAATGGCGCAAGTATGTCACCAGCGTCTGGTTAGTGCGTTCCACCAGACCATTGGTCTCCGGGTGATAAGCAGTGGAAAGATTCAGTTCAATGCTGAGCAAGTTACACAATTCTTTCCAAAGCAGGGAGGAAAACTGTGGTCCCCGGTCACAGACAATCCTATCAGGCATTCCGTGGAGACGGAAAACGTGACGAATGAACAGTGATGCCAGAACCCGGGAGGAAGGAACCCTAGGCAGAGGGACCAGGTGAACCATCTTAGAGAAATGGTCAGACACCACCCATATGGTCGTGTTTCCCCGGCACTTAGGCAACTCAACAATAAAATCCATCCCAACCAGCTCCCAAGGTCTATCCGCCATGGGTAACGGATGAAGAAGACCAGCCGGCCTCTGACGGTACGATTTATTTCTCGCACAGGAGACACACGCTTGGACATATTCCTTAACGTCCTGGGATAACCGGGGCCACCAATACGACCGTTGAAGAAGCTCTGTGGTACGCTTGACCCCAAAATGACCTCCGATCTTAGAGGCATGTGCCCAGGACAGTACCTCATTCTGTAAATTTGGAGGAACGAACGTCCTCCCGGGAGGAACCTTGTTTAGGGACACTGGAGCTATCGTCCGCATACACTCTGGCGGAACAATAAACCTTGGCTCGTCCTAGTCCTCAGCCGTATCCATAGACCGGGACAAAGCGTCCGCCCGGGGGTTCTTTTCTCCTTTTAAAAAATGAATGGAAAAATTAAATCGGGAAAAGAAAAGAGACCACCTGGCCTGTCACGGGTTAAGACGCTGTGCCATCTGTAGGTACGAAAGGTTTTTATGATCGGAATATACCACGAAAGGATGTTTAGCTCCCTCCAAGAGGTACCTCCATTCTGAAAAAGCCATCCTAATAGCAAGCAGTTCTTTGTCACCAATCGTATAATTCTTCTCTGCTGGAGAGAAGGTCTTGGAGAAGAAAAAACATGGTCTTGTCCGACCCTGTTCATTCTTTTGGGAGAGAACCGCTCCTTCTCCGACAGAGGAGGTATCGACCTCCAGGAAGAATGGCTTGTCCACATCCGGTCGATGGAGAATGGGAGCTCTAGCAAAGAAGGATTTAATCTCCCGGAACGCCTCGGATGTCTCCGAGACCAGTTCTTGGGATTGGCACCCTTCCGGGTTAAAGCGACTAAGGGAGCCACCAGAGTGGAAAAATGTGGTATGAACTGCCGGTAGTAGTTAATAAAGCCCATGAAGCGTTGTACCGCTTTAAGGGAATGAGGCTCCTGCCAGTTCTGTACCGCCACCAACTTTTGTGGATCCATAGCCAATCCCTTACTGGATATGATGTAGCCCAGGAACGGTAACGACTCTCATTCAAACTGACACTTCTCCAGCTTACAGTACAACGAATTTGCTCGCAATCGTTCGAAAACCCTGTGGACATCCTCTCGGTGTGTGGAGAGGTCCGTGGAAAAAATAAGGATATCTTCAAGATAGACTACCACGGAAGACAGCAGCAAATCCCGAAAGATATCGTTGACAAAATCTTTCAAAACCGCAGGGGCATTTCATAACCCGAAAGGCATGACGAGATACTCGTAATGGCCATCATGAATGTTAAAGGCTGTTTTCCACTCGTCGCCCTCATGGATTCGCACCAGATTATACGCCCCTCGCAAGTCCAGTTTAGTGAAGATATGAGCCCCTCGCAAACTGTCAAATAGCTCAGAAATAAGGGGCAGAGGGTATTTATTCTTGATGGTGATGGCATTTAGTCCTCTGTAATCAATGCAGGGACACAAATCACCCCCTTTCTTCTGGACGAAGAAAGACCCCGATTTTCTGATAAACCCCCGGGCCAGATTCACTTTGATATAGTCAGACATGGCCTGGGTTTCGGATACAGACAGAGGGTAGACCCTACCGCGAGGAGGCTCAGTACCAAGAACCAAGTCAATAGGGCAGTCATACATTCGGTGGGGAGGTAAAGTCTCTGCAGCCTTTTTAGAAAAGACATCCGCAAAACTCCGATACTGTAGAGGCAGAGCAAACAATACGGGAGAAGGCTCTGAGACTGCCCCCCAGGCAGCTGTAACCATACACTGGGGCACACAATCTTTACCCCAGGAAGAAATTCTCTCTGTACTCCAGTCAATGTGTGGAGAGTGACGGAATAGCCAAGGAAGACCCAATAGCACCTCATCTAATCCCCAGGGGATAATAAGGAAGGAGATAACCTCCCGATGACCCTGAGGAAATGACATGGTGAGGGGAACAGACTGGTGAGTGATTTGTGTGTCCAGCAGAGAACCGTTGACCACCCTGATGTTCATTGACTTTGACAGTAACTCCATAGGAAAGGCATGTCTCTTGGCAATTGCTGATGACAAAAAATTGCCATCGGCTCCAGAATCCACCCACGCCTTGGCAGTAACCATGGTTGTTCCGAAGGACAACGTCACCTCATATAGTATTTTGGAGGACGAAACCCCTGAATCTAACACACCCCCTCCAACGGTGGTTAGACACCCTCGTTTCCCGACTGCTTGGAAACCTTATTAACGGGGTACTCCAAGGGATGTGCAGGTCGGAAACGAGGGGGCTTAGACTTAGTCCGTGATATGTCCATAGCCTCAGGCTCCTGGTCGGGAACCGCGGGTTTGGAGATAGGCCTAGAGAAAGCGGGTGCCAACCGAAACCGAGGTCTGGAAACCTCCAGCTGTAACTTGCGTTCTGCATGATGCAGATCTATTCGGTTAGCAAGTGTTATTAACTCTTCCAGAGAGGTTGGAATCTCCCTGGTAGCTAGAGCATCTTTAATATGCCCAGCCAGCCTCCTCCAAAACACCGGGATTAACGACCGCTCAGCCCAATCCAGTATAGCCGCAAAGGTTCTGAACTGGATGGCATAGTGACTGGCGGTGCCTGAACCCTAGATCAACCCAAGAAGCTTGAGGGCCGTATCATGCGTAACCTGAGGCACCAGGAAAACACTCTTTAGGGCTTTAAAGAAAAGACCCACATTGGCCACTTCCGGGTCATTCCACTCCCATAGGGGAGTAGCCCACTCCAGAGCCCTGTGGGAGAGTAACGAGATGACATATCTCACTTTGGCTCTTTCGGAGGGGAACCATGCCTCCATCATCTCCAAGTGAATGGAGCATACATTACTAAAACCCCTGCAGAATTTACTGTCCCCCGAAAATTTTTCCGGGAGAGCAAAACGGGGTCATGGGGCACTTGCAGTGGTCGCAGCATTCACCGCAGCCGGGTTAATCAAATTGGCTGCTAGAGAAGCCACCTGGGTAGCAACTGCAGTAATATCAGCGACCGGGGCAGCTTGTTCCAGAGACCTAAGTCTGGCCTCCAGTTGCTGTATGTAACGCTGCAGTTGCTGGTTGTCGGCCATGTTCAGCAAGACCCTGGCGCTCTGATACTGTTATGGGGACGGTTGCAAACAAACTTTATTATAATGGAAAGCAACCGACCCCGGGGTCCGCGATGCAGCCTGGTGGACTGCTGCCGAACACCTTCCGGGTGAGAAGGAAAACAACCAACTAAAATATAAACCCTTCCGTGTTACAGCACACAGGAATGGGTATAACGGTTCACTCTATCTCCGTTAACTGCACGGGAGATGTGCGGCCGAGGAAGTAGCTGTAGCCCTGTTAACTACACAGGAGCTATGAGGTAGGCGCTAAGGTGCGGGTGTGATACCTGCCGGGTATACATGCTCTCAGCCGGCGTGTTACCGGACTGAGGAAGCTCAGTCCATGTGGCTCACAGGCGGTACCGGGAATATGGCGTCTGAAGACGGCTCGGGGTGTATGGTGACCCCCTTGTCAGAGCCAGACCTCCGGGCGAAGCTACCTGCCTATTTCCACTACAGCTCACGGGAAGCTCAAACGTACACACCACACCACCACTGCTCAAAGATCAGGGCGCGCCGCCATGTTTGTGGGCGGGCCTTTTAAAGACTAAGCCCTGCCCACCGTCGCACCATTGGTGACGCCACCCGTGAACCAATCAAGCGATGCCAGGTCACCGGATCAGGTGGTTGCCAAACCACCAATCACGGTCCGCCAGGTTACGGGCATGCTCAGTGCGGCGACTTTCGGACTTAGGCTGCAGTAGCCTAGTCTCCCTCCGCAACCTGTGTTTCATGTTGCTAGGCACAAAATACACGAGATACCACTTGTACATCTTGTGCATTGGCTAGGTGTTGGGACCGATGGTGATGCTGTGCAGCATCAGCCCCAGCTGGACCAGAATGCGAGACCACAGAATCCACTGATGACTCAGAACCCATCTCTGATCCAGCAAGCGCCTGGAGCCTAACAGTAAGATACCCGCTCCTTAATAATGGGAATTTTTTTATTTAAATGAGATACTCCTCTATGTCTGTTCAAAGATGTATTGGGATTTTTCCAAATTTTGGTCAGGCCTTGAAGTCACTGCATATGCAATAACAGTGTAGGAGAACTGCTCCTTTATATTGGGAACATTTTTTTTACTCACACCCTCCCTATGTGTCTTCAAGGGGGTATTGGGGTTTTTCCAAAATTTGGGCAGGCCTTGCAGTCACTGCATATGCAATAACAGTATAGGAGACCTGCTCATTATTAATAAGAAATTATTTTTTTTAAATGAGGCGCTCCTCTTTGTCTATTCAAAAGTGTATTGGGTTGTTTTCTAAAATTTGGGCAGACCTTGTCAGTCACTGCATACGCAGTCGAGGAGACCCCTTCCTTAATAATGGGAAATTATTTTTTAAAATGAGTGCCTCCTCTATGCCTATTCAAAGGTGTATTGGGGTTTTTCTAAAATTTGGGCAGGCCTTGTAGTCACTGCATATGCAATAACAGTATAGTGAACCCGCTCATTAATAATGGGAAATTATTTTTTTAAATGAGATACTCCTCTATGTCTGTTCAAAGATGAATTGGGATTTTTCCAAATTTTGGGCAGGCCTTGCAGTCACTGCATATGCAATAACAGTATAGGAGAACTGCTCCTTTATAATGGGTACATTTTTTTTACTTACGCACTTCTCTGTGTCTCCAAGGGGGTATTGGGGTTTTTCCAAAATTTGGGCAGGCCTTGCAGTCACTGCATATGCAATAACAGTATAGGAGACCGGCTCTTTAATAATGTGAAATTATTTTTTTAAAAGAGGTGCTCCTCTATGTCTGTTCAAAGGTGTATTGTTTTTTTTTCTAAAATTTGGTCAGACCTTGCAGTCACTGCTACACAATAACAGTAAAGGAGACCCGCTCCTTAATAATGGGAAATTATTTTTTTTAATTGAGGCCCTCTTCTATGTCTGTTCAAAGGTGTATTGGGTTTTTTCCAAAAATTGGGCAGGCCTTGTAGTCACTGTATGCGCGATAACAGTATAGGAGACCCGCTCCTTAATAATGGGTACATTTTATTTAACTGAAGCACACCTCTATGTGTCTTCAAGAGGATATTGGGGTTTTTCCAAAATTTGGGCAGGCCTTGCACTCACTGCATACGCAATAACAGTATAGGTGACCCGCTTCTTAATAATGAGAAATTATTTTTTTTAAATAAGGCCCTCCTCTATGTCTGTTCAAACGTGTATTGGAATTTTTCCAAAACTTGGGCAGGCCTTGCAGTCACTGCATACGGAATAACAGTACAGGAGACCCGCTACTTAATAATGGGAAATAATTTTTTAAAATGAAGACCCCTCCTCTATGTCTGTTCAATGGTGTATTGGGGTTTTTCTAAAACTTGGGCAGGCCTTGCAGTCACTGCATACAAATTAAGAGTAAAGGAGACCCTCACCTTAATAATGGGAAATTATTTTTTTAAATGAGGACCTCTACTCTATGTCTGGTCAAAGGTGTATTGGGGTTTTCCAAAATTTGGGCAGACCTTGCAGTCACTGCATATGCAATAATAGTATACGAGTCCGGATCCTTAATAATGGAAAATTATTTTTTTAAAAGAGGCGCTCCTCTATGTCTGTTCATAGTTGTATTGTGGGTTTTTCTAAAATTTGGGCAGACCTTGCAGTCACTGCATAACTAATAACATTATAGGAGACCACCTCCTTATTAATGGGTAATTATTTTTTAAAATGAGGGCCTCCTCTATGTCTATTCAAAGGTGTATTGTTTTTTTTTCCAAAATTTGGGCAGGCCTTGCAGTCACTGCTACACAAAAACAGTAAAGGAAATCGCTCCTTAATAATGGGAAATTATTTTTTAAATGAGGCTTTCTTCTATGTCTGTTCAAAGGTCTATTAGGGTTTTCCAAAATTTGGGCAGGTCTTGCAGTCACTGCTTATGCAATGACAGTATAGGTGTTAGGAGGGCGGTTGCAGACAACTTTATTTTAATGGAACTCAACTGACCCCGGGGTTCGCAATGCAGCCTAATGGACTGCTGCCGAACACTTTCCGGGTGAAAAGGAAAGCGACAACTAAACTGATAACCCGTCCGTGTTAACAGCACACCGGACCGGGTAAGGTGATACGCTCTATCTCCGTTAACTGCACGGAGGGAGAGCGACCAGCGACGCACCTATCAACTATCTTAGCCCTGCGTGTTAATGCACACGGAAGGGTAAGACGGTTCGCACAATCTCCAAGAACCGCAGGGAGACGTGCGACCGTGGGAGAAGCAGTAGCCCTGTCTTCGGTACAGGCGCTACGCTATAGGAGACAGCGCTAGTATGTGGGTGTGATACCCGCCGGGTATTCGTGCACTCAGCCGGCGTGCTACCGGACTGAGCAGACCCGCTCTATATGGCTCAAGCTACCAGCCTGCATAAAGCTATGGCTCTTAGAGGAGCCCAAGAGTTTAAGCGTGCACACCACAAACAACCAGCTCAAATGATCTGAGCGCGTCGCCATGTTTGTGGGCGGGCCATTTAAAGACTAAGCCCTGCCCACCGACGCGCCATTGGTGACGTTACCCGTGGACCAATCAGGTGGTGCCAGGTCACCTGGTCAGGTGAGTGCCAATCCACCAATCATGATCTGCCAGGTCACGGACATGCTCAGTACGGCAAATCCTGGACTTAGATTCCACAAGCCCTGTCTCTCTCTGCAACCCAGGCTTAACATTGTTAGGCACAACTATGTGTGAGATAAACAGTGCTCATGGACCAGCTAGGCATTGGGGCTGATGATGATGCTGAGCAGCATCAGCCCTGGCTGGACTGAAATGGGAGACCACAGAAGGTCCTGGACACATTTCAAATCCAGCACCAGACAGATGCCTAATAATAAGAGACCCGCTCCTTAATAATGGGAAATTTTTTTTTGAAATGAGGCTCTCCTCTATGTCTGTTCAAAGGTGTATTGGGGTTTTGCCAAATTCTGGGCAGGCCTTGCAGTCATTGCAAATGCAGTAACAGTATAGGAGACCAGCTCCTTTATAATGGGAATTGTTTTTTTAAATGAGTCCCTCCTCTTTGTATCTTCAAATTGGTATTGGGGTTTTTCCAAATTTTGGGCAGGCCTTGAAGTCACTGCATACGCAATAACAGTGTAAGAGACCAGCTCCTTAATAATGGGAAATTATTTTTTTAAGTGAGATACTCCTCTATGTCTGTTCAAAGATGTATTGGGATTTTTCCAAATTTTGGGCAGGCCTTGAAGTCACGGCATATGCAATAACAGTATAGGAGAAATGCTCCTTTACAATGGGAACATTTTTTTAACTCACGCCCTCTCCTATGTGTCTTGAAGGGGGTATTGGGTGTTTTCAAAAATTTGGGCAGGCCTTGCAGTCACTGCATACGCAATAACAGTATAGGAGACCCCCTCCTTAATAATGGGAAATTATTTTTTTAAATGAGGCCCTCCTTTATGTCTATTTAAAGGTGTATTGGGGATTTTCCAAAATTTGGGCAGGCCTTGCAGTCACTGCATACACAATAACAATATAGGAGACCTGCTCCTTAATAATGGAAATTATTTTTTAAAATGAGGGCCTCCTCTATGTCTATTCAAAAGTGTATTGGGGTTTTTCCAAAATTTGGGCAGGCCTTCAATTCACTGCATAGGCAATAACAGTATAGGAGACCCTCACCTTAATAATGGGAAATTATTTTTTTAAATGATGACCCCTTCTCTATGTCTGTTCAAAGGTATATTGGGTTTTTTCCAAAATTTGGGCATGCCTTGCAGTCACTGCCTAAGCAAAAACAGTATAGGAGACCCACTCCTTAATAATGGGAAATTACTTTTTTAATTGAGATACTGCTCTAAGTTTCTACAAAGATGTATTTGGATTTTTCCAAATTTTGGGTAGGGCTTGAAGTCACTGCATACGCAATAACAGTAAAGGAGACCCGCTCCTTAATAATGGGAAATTATTTTTTTAAATGAGGACTAGTGTTGATCGAGCACTAAAATTCTTGGGTGCTCGAAGCTCAGGCCGAGCTCGCCGTGATACTCGGGTGCTCGACCCGAGCAACGAGCCCAATGTTAGTCTATGGGAGACCCGAGCATTTTTGCGGTGGCACCCCCGGCAGTCTTTTAAAAGCCTAACAAGTGCCTAAAACGATAGTGACAGTGCTCAAATTACATGGGGACAGCATGGGGATCGCCCCAGGAAGCATTTCTGACCCCCCAGGTCACTGCTGTCAACAACGTGGTCAGAGGTATTAAGCCACTTTTACGGGCTCACAATAAAACGTTCAAAAACGAAACTGAAACTTTTTTCCTGTGAAATATGTTAAGGAATTTCTTTTCCAGGGTAAAGACTTGTGTATAAGGTAAAATAAATAACCAAAAACAAAAATACTCCTCCACACCTTGGGCTATGTTCACAAGTAGCATTTTTTATGCGTTCTTGCACTTTTGTATTGCTTTCAACTGTGACAAATGCATTCACCGGGAAATGTCATTTTAACATTTTACAACCTTATCTGGCCATATGCTGTGTGACACATGCATAAAGTGCTGAAAAGACATGGGAACAGCATGGGGAAGACCCCTGGAAGCATCTCTGACACCCAGGTCACTGTCTAAAAGTGTGCCCATCATAAGTGATCCTTGCCGCATCAGAAGATGCAGACTTGCAACTATCCCCGTGCAAGTCCTTGTCCCAGGGCAGTGTTCAATTGTACCTCTCCCATTCCTTGCAATACAAGTGCAAGTATGCAGCCTGCCACCCACCCACCCCCAGGCTGCAATACCATACAGCTTGATTGCTTGCACTTTAAATTGGGACTTTTAGGCATGTGGAGGCGGAATCTGGCCACCACGCCATGACTGCGTCGGCAGCCTGGTATCCATACTCAGTCCCCAGCCGCCCGGTGGCCGGATGTCCCCACTTGCTCCCCAACCTCCAGGAGGCGGCCGGGTGTCCATACTCGGTCCCCAGCCACCCCTATTTGTCCTGGTAACCTTTCCCACACTTTTCTTAGCCTGGCCTGCTTTAGGGCAGCATTGGCCGAGCCCACCAGACAACCAGACCCCTCCGGTGGGCCCTGGCTTCTCCAACAGGGGAGTTGAGAGTGCCAAGGTGAGAAGCATGATGAGGATGATAGAAGTTAGCATCTGCTTTGTTTTGTTGGAATGCAAGCGCATGTATGTAGTAGCGGCTAGGCCTGAGGTGGTCAGCGTTTTGGCGCATATCCTACCTCATCCAAGGATTGCTGGATGTTTTCCTGCTACTATCCAAGTTCTATGACTCCCGTTAAAACAAAGCTTCAGGTGATAAATGATGGATGAGGTAGTGGCAAAGGAGAAAGAGCAGGAGGAACAAGGACCATTCACATGAATATCCGGCCAGTCAACCAGATATGTCTTGTAGGATATGTTTCTGTAACAAAGGGAGCGGTTCGGCTACATAGTTATAGGGCATACAGTGAGTGCAATGTCTACCAAAAATTTCGAGGCACTCCAATGCCCCTTGGAAATGACATGGAGGTCAGAGGGACTTAACTAAACCTTTTTTTCCATTTATAGCAACTGGGTCTCCTGTGCACTGTTGGCCTAAGCAGTGAATGTAAGGCTTTCCAAAAATTATGAGGAACTGCAATGCCCCTTACAAGAGCCATGCAGTACAGCATATTACAAACATAAGTCCCATTATTGGGGAGTGGGTCTCCCATAGGATTTGCTTATGCCTTCCAAGCAAAAGCTTCCAAAAATTAGGACGGAGCAACTTGCAATGCCCCTTACAAGAGCCATGCAGTACAGCATATTACAAACATAAGTCCCATTATTGGGGAGTGGGTCCCCATAGGATTTGCTTATGCCTTCCTAGCAAAAGCTTCCGAAAATTAGGATGGAGCAACTTGCAATGCCCCTTACAAGAGCCATGCAGTACAGCATATTACAAACATATGTCCCATTATTGGGGAGTGGGTCTCCCATAGGATTTGCTTATGCCTTCCAAGCAAAAGCTTCTGAAAATTAGGACAGAGCAACTTGCAATGCCCCTTACAAGAGCCATGCAGTACAGCATATTACAAACATAAGTCCCATTATTGGGGAGTCGGTCTCCCATATGATTTGCTTATACCTTCCAAGCAAAAGCTTCCAAAAATGAGGACGGAGCAACTTGCAATGCCCCTTACAAGTGCCATGCAGTACAGCATATTACAAACATAAGTCCCATTATTGGGGAGTGGGTCTCCCATAGGATTTGCTTATGCCTTCCAAGCAAAAGCTTCTGAAAATTAGGACGGAGCAACTTGCAATGCCCCTTACAAGAGCCATGCAGTACAGCATATTACAGACATAAGTCCCATTATTGCGGAGTGGGTCTCCCATAGGATTTGCTTATGCCTTCCAAGCAAAAGCTTCCAAAAATGAGGACGGAGCAACTTGCAATGCCCCTTACAAGAGCCATGCAGTACAGCATATTACAAACATAAGTCCCAGTATTGGGGAGTGAGTCTCCCTTAGGATTTGCTTATGCTTTCCAAGCAAAAGCTTCCAAAAATTAGGACGGAGCAACTTGCAATGCCCCTTACAAGAACCATGCAGTACAGCATATTACAAACATAAGTCCCATTATTGGGGAGTGGGTCTCCCATAGGATTTGCTTATGCCTTCCAAGCAAAAGCTGGCAAAAATAAGGACGGAGGAACTTGCAATGCTGGCACTCTGGTGGTATAGTGGTGGTGGAGGCTGAGGATAAGGAGAAGAACATAAAACAGCCGAAATGAGGAAGCGTATATATATCACCCTGGCCTGGATGCCACAAAATATAATAAAGCTGTGTCTGAGAGCAAGGGGGAGATTCTCTAGTCAGGGGAACATTAGCATGCAGTACCTCCTGTCTCAGGCCAGTAGGGGGAGCAGGCTGCCCCTATAAAAGCTGGTGCTGGGGGCAGGGTTAGAGAGAGCTGGACGACCTGTCTCAGGATTCAGGTCCCAGAGCAGAGAGGGACAGTTGTATTGCACCCTAAGAGGAAGTGTGGCAGTAGGAGAGCCACAAGCCAGAGACAAGAGGCGAAGAGAGCCTGTCTTGGCAGATAACGGACTTAATTTACCAGACTTTGGTGTCTGAGGCTGGGAGGATTCCACATTCTCCAGCAGATAACCAGTCCGCAGGGGACTGTATATTCCTTGGCCTAAGAAGCCTGGAGGCCCTGCCACAACAGAAGGGACCAGCAAAGCCGTACAAGGCTGGGAGCAGAAAGGAACCCACGTCGCAGGCCATACAGGCGAGAATACACGGAAAGCTCGGAAACGTGGGCTGTTACCCTATAAGGAGGAGATAGCCAGAAGGAGCACAGAAAGCACTGTAGGTCTACACCCTCACCCTGACCAGGGCCAATTTCCCCGTTGCTCTCAGACATCCAGGTCCCCTCCTAGCTGGGACTGTTTGTGGGTCAATTTACCTGTTCTAGTAAAGACCCTGGACTGCAACCTGTTGTCTGCGTGCTCCTTGCTCCTCCAGCACTATCAGCACTGGGACTCTCACTACCATCACTCCCAACATCCATTATACTGCCCTGGGACCGCACTCTTCCCGTGGGGAGTCACACTATCCTAGCTGCACACCTCATCAGCCCCAGCGGTCTGCATGCAGCGGCCGTTCCTAATAACCGCAATCCACGGGTGGCGTAGTCGGACATAATCAATAGCACATAACGGACTACCACTGGCCTGACCACCCTGAGCCACGGAACCGGGTTGCCACTACTACTCCCATCGTTCCCCTATTGCCCAGATCCGAGTGCCCCAAGGCCCAGGGGGTGAGTCAGCTTTGGCGTAGTCGGCAGGATTTCGTGTCCGCAACCACCGGGTACTGCGTGCCTTCAAAAGACTGTCATACCTGCCATGGTGAAGGTTCCCGCCATCTTCAGTCGGTTCTCCTTCCATCTTCAGCTGTTTTCCCGCCACCCGAAGTCGTTTTCCCGCCGTCGGACGCCATCTTCAGGACGCCGCGCGGGAAGAAGAGGGGCGTGGATGCCGAAAGCGCGCGAGACCTGAAGCTCCACTGCATGCACCGATGCTGCGCAAGGTCCTGGAAGGGAGAGAGAGCGACGCTGACGTCACCAGGACGCGACGCAAGGTCCTCGTCCAGAGCAGCACCAGCGGAGCCGCGGCCTACAGAAGAGGATCGTCGGAAGGTAGGCCATGCTTAACTAGGGGGGAGGAAGATGTCGGACACGGAGGCGCCCACTACCACCAGCGCAGCTGCAGCAGCGGTGATGCCATTTTCCCTGCCCTACATCCCTGGAGCGGCCTGGCTGCCTAAGTACTCAGGGGAGCCCCATACCCTGACTGATTTTAAGGAAAGGCTGTATAGTTCGTTCCAGGTTTACCCCCAGACAGAGGAACAGAAGGTCAGCATACTAACAGGGCAGTTAACTGGCGCAGCCCAAAGGGAGGTAAAATCATGGCCCACTGAGGAGAAAAGGACTGTGAAGGGTATTCTGGCCCGGCTGCGGGGTACCTTTGACACTCGTACCTCTGCTGAAATTAAAATGAGGTTCTATGGATGTAAGCAGCGGGCACAGGACAGCATCAGAGACTGTGCCCTAAACTTGCAGGAAGCCTTGAGGGCCATCAAACAAGCTGACTCTGGCAGCGTGCAGGATACGGATAAGCTACTAACAGAACAGTTTATAGAATGTCTGCTGTCTAGCGCCCACAGGACCCAGCTGCGCCTCATGTTCTTCCAGAACCCTGACCTGACCTTTGCCCAATTCAAGGACAGGGCCATAAGGGTGCTCCGTGAACCTGCAACCAGTGGCGCTATAAACCCCCGACGTCATGCTCTCACCTACCACCAGGAGGCAGCGCCCTCCCCTATGGATTCTGTGGGGGCTGATGCACAGGCCCTGAACCAAGCCCCGTCGAAAGATCTACACCACGAAGTCCAGGAGCTGACCAGGAGCGTCGCGGCGTTGACCAGGACCGTCCAGGCAATACAAGTGGACCCGTCAAGACCCATCGAGCTGGCTTCAAGTCCGGAGGATGTCCCGTGGCGTCGACAGAGGAGGATCCCGTCGTTCCGAGGGAGGCCCACAGACCGCTACGCAGAGGATGGACAGCCCATTTGCCGTCGATGCAACCAGCCCGGACACATTTCCAGGTACTGTAATTTAAACGGGTCCAACCTGGGGCAGAGGGCCAACCCTCAGGCATAAGATCACCAGGCCCTTATAATTGGCGTAATAAGTACGTTGGGGGGCGCCCGGTTTTACCCGTGGTGCTGGACGGTATCCCCATGAGCGCCTTGCTGGATACTGGGTCGCAATTCACCACTATCCCTTATGTACTTTTTAAGCAGTATTGGACTGATGCTGATATCACACGGTATCCAGACAGTAACTTGAGCATCATCGCCAGTAATGGCTTGCCCGTGCCGCAGATGGGGTTCAAGGAGATGACCATTAAAATTGGAAAAGTTGAACTACCGGCACAGGGAGTAATTATTGTGGACATTGACCGTTGTGAAAGTCACCCTAAAATAACTGTGGGTACTAACGTGATTGAAAATTGTCTTTCAGAGGTAATTGTAATTCTACAACAGGTGGCGGTGAATGCTAGTTCCAGCCAACAGAGAGTCCTCAACAAGGAGATAAAAGCCCTGATGAGACGGCAGCAGGTAGAACTGTCTGGTGGTGAGATCGGAAGCGTAAGACTGAGTGACCCATTCCCCATTTCCATGCCTCCCAAAAGTGAAATGATGATCTGGTGTCAGACTGCAATCGGGTTGAGAGGTAGAGACTACCAAGCCATGGTCGAACCCGTGTACTCAGACAGCAGGCCCACCATTTTGACAGCCCGGGGGGTGGTTGATGTCCGTCATGGGAGGGTGCCCGTCTGCATCCTCAACATTGGGGAGAGGGAAGTACACTTACCCAGGTACGCTACACTCGCCAAACTGTTTGTTGTCGAACACAAAGCTATCAGGGCCGTGGAACCCTTGCCTCCATCTCCACAGGCGGAGGGTAATGGCTCCCAGAAACAAAAAGAGGACTGGTGCCAGAAACTCCATGTGGGTGCTGACTCCACTCCCCTGCACCAACAACAAGGAGTCTACCGGGTGGTACAGGAGTACAAGAGAATCTTTAGTAAGCACCCGCTAGACTTCGGCAGAGTAAAGGGGATAGAACACCACATCCCCACAGGGAGCCACCCACAAATAAAAGAGAGACACAGGCCTGTACCCCCTGCACATTATCAGAACGCCAAGGGCATGCTAAGAGAAATGAAAGAAGCTGGGGTCATTAGAGATAGCTCTAGCCCCTGGGCAGCCCCCTTGGTTCTGGTGAAAAAGAAGGACGGCACCATGAGAATGTGCGTCGACTATAGACAAATCAACCGTATCACCCACAAAGACGCATATCCGCTGCCTAGAATAGAGGAGTCATTAGTCGCACTAAAATCAGCTAACTTCTTTTCTACTTTGGACCTTACTAGCGGGTACTGGCAGGTTCTTGTGGCAGAGGCTGACAAGGAGAAGACCGCCTTCACCACCCCGATGGGACTGAGTGAGTTCAACTGTATGCCTTTCGGGCTCTGCAACGCACCAGGGACCTTCCAGCGGCTGATGGAATGCTGTCTAGGGCAACGAAACTTTGAGACGGTCCTCCTTTACCTGGACGACGTGATCGTCTATTCAAAGACCTACGAGGACCATCTAAAGCACCTGGCCGAGGTGTTCGAAACCCTGGCAGGCTACGGCCTGAAGGTGAAACCATCGAAGTGTCACCTGCTGAAACCGAAGGTCCAGTACCTAGGGCACGTGGTAAGCGCGGAAGGAGTGGCCCCCGACCCTGACAAGGTCACGGCAATCAAGAGCTGGCCAAGCCCCTCGAACATCAAAGAGGTGAGACAGTTTCTCGGGTTGGTAGGCTACTACCGAAGGTTCATCCCCGGGTTCACTAAGATGGCAGCTCCTATGCAGGACCTCCTGATTGGACAGTCTAAGTCCAGAAGTCAAAAGCTACCCTTCAAGTGGGATAAACCGGAAGAGGAGTCCTTCCGCCAGCTAAAGATGGCCCTCACAGGAGATGAGATCCTGGCCTACCCTGACTTTGGCCAGCCTTTTATTCTCCACACCGACGCCAGTAATGTGGGACTGGGAGCCGTACTGTCCCAAAACCAACAGGGCAGAGAAAGGGTGATCGCATACGCCAGCCGGAAGCTGAGGCCCACCGAGAGGAACCCGGAGAATTACAGCTCCTTCAAGCTAGAATTCTTGGCGGTGGTGTGGTCCGTGATGGAACGCTTCAAGCATTACCTGGCCTCCGCAAAGTTCACCGTGTACACGGACAACAACCCGTTGACACTCCTGGACAATGCAAGACTGGGTGCCCTGGAACAGCGGTGGATGGCCCGTCTCTCCAACTATGACTTCGTGATCAAGTACAGGGTAGGCAAAACCAATGCCAACACGGATGCCCTATCAAGAATGCCTCACTTACCTGAAGGTGACGAAGACCCAGAAGAGCTGGAGGAGGTAGAACTCCCCGCGTTTCACCGGTATGGAGCCGCTCAATACTCCCACCGCGTGAAGGAGGAGGATCTAACAACCGTGATGATCAATCCCCTACCTCACCACAGCTGGGCCGAGACCTAAGATAGTGACCCTGCCATCCGCCTGGTGAAAGATCTGCTGACCCAGGAAGACGCCCGCATGGATCCGGATGCCCCAGAGGAAGCCAAGCAGCTATGGAAAGAGAAGAGCAAGCTGTTCCTCTACGAAGGCAAGCTGTGCAGAAGGATTGTCAACCACCGGATGCACGAGCTGACCTGGCAAGTCGTGGTTCCAAGGTGGGATGCAGCTATGGTCCTGGGGGCTTTCCATGACAGAGCGGGGCTGTCACGCTGTCTCAGCGTACAGGGGGGTCAGGGGCCTGAGCTGACCCTAGACGGGGGCCCTGACTAATCCCTCAACCTGGAGGTACTGTTAATGGTACAGAGGTCCAGGCCGCCAGCGTAACCCTAAACTCCTGAATATCCCTGAACCTAAGTAATCTAGTCCTGAGAAGGACCCCGATCACAACAATGGGGAACAGGATAGAAAATGCCCAAAACACAGTACTAGATAAACGAGACAGTATGAGGGAAAAACCAAAAACCACCTTGCATACAAAAACTAACACCACAATTACAGAGGGAACAACAACAGGTTAGGAGATAAATGATAAAGGGAGGAAGGGAACAAACCACACCGCATCCGCCTCGCTCCGAACTCCACCAAACAACGATCCACTCTGAAGGTCTGCAAGAAATGCTTTCACCGACAACTTCCCTATCAGACCAGCAGGTATTTGAAGGAATCCCAATACTGCAGCATTAACTGCAGCTGGGCGAGGCTGAGCCTCGTCAAGCACAGAGAGAGAGAATTATCCCCCTCACAAAAAAAAAAACACAAAGCACCAAAAACTCAGCTGCGAGAAGTCAGGCTGTGTAGTCGCGACGATCTTCGTGGCGACACACCCATGACAGTACCCCCCCTTCTACGAGGGGCCTCCGGACCCTCAGGGCCAGGTTTATCCGGGTGAGTCGCGTGGAAGGCCCGAATTAACCAGTCTGCGTTAATATCGGACGCAGGAAACCCCATTCTCTCCTCAGGACCATACCCTTTCCAATGAACCAGGTACTGAAGGGACCGGCGACTAAAACGTGAATCGATGACTTTCGATAACTGAAACTCCAAATTTCCATTGACCACCACTGGAGGAGGAGGTAAAGGTGACGGTATCATTGGCACCACATACCTCTTAAGCAAAGATCTGTGGAACACGTTATGAATTTTAAACGTAGGGGGAAGGTCAAGACGGAATGCCACCGGATTAATTATAGAACTGATCCTGTACGGCCCGATGAACCTGGGACCCAGTTTCCAGGAGGGAACCTTGAGTTTTATATTCTTGGTAGACAACCATACCCGATCGTTCACACTTAGGTCCGGACCAGACACTCTCCTCCTATCAGCCATACGTTTGTATCAGTTCCCCATAGTACTCAGATTATTCAGTACCCCTCTCCATACTGAAGCGAGTGATGAGGAAAATCGTTCCTCCTCAGGAACCCCCGAAGAGCCCCCTCTACTGAAAGTACAAAACTGGGGGTGAAAACCATATGCCCCAAAAAACGGGGACTTACCAGTGGATTCGCTCCGCCTATTATTAAGAGCAAACTCCGCCAGAGGTAAGAAAGAAGCCCAGTCCTCCTGGTTCTCTGACACAAAACACCGGAGATATGTCTCCAAACTCTGGTTCAGACGTTCCGTCTGACCATTGGTCTGAGGATGAAAAGCCGATGAGAACGATAAATGCATCCCCCGCTGAGTACAAAAAGCCTTCCAGAATTTGGACACAAACTGAGACCCCCTGATCCGACACCACATCAGAGGGTACCCCGTGAAGCCTCACAATCTCTCCAATGAACACCTGCGCAAGAGTTTTAGCATTAGGAAGAGCAGGAAGAGCGATAAAATGTGCCATCTAGCTGAACCTGTCTACTACAATGAGTATGACCGTTTTACCCGAGGACGGCGGGAGGTCCGTAATAAAGTCCATAGACAGATGAGTCCAAGGACGCTCCGGGATCTTCAAAGGTAAGAGAGCCCCAGACGGACGGGTATGTGGGGTCTTAGAGCGTGCACAAACCCCACAGGACGCAACAAAAGTTACCACCTCCTTATGTAAGTTAGGCCACCAAAACCGACGCGAGAGGAGATCCACAGTTGCTTTACTCCCTGGGTGTCCTGCCAAAGCTGAGATATGGTGTGCCTCGATCACCTTTTGTCGTAGCTGATCTGGAACAAACACTCTCCCTGGAGGTCCAACAGGGGCGTCCCCCTGAGCCTCCAATACCTCCTCCTCAAGCTCAGAGCATACTGCCGACACCACCACCCCCTCTTGAAGGATAGGAACCGGATCATCTGTATTCCCGGCCCCAGGGAAACTACGAGATAAGGCATCCGCCTTTCCATTTTTTGACCCAGGACGATATGTAACGACAAAATTAAACCTGGTAAAAAACAACGACCACCTGGCTTGTCTGGGATTCAGACGTTTTGCGGACTCCAGATAAAGCAGGTTGTTGTGATCAGTGATGACGGTGACCGGATGGACTGCCCCCTCCAAAAAATGGCGCCACTCCTCAAAAGCTAACTTAATAGCCAAGAGTTCCCTATTGCCGACATCGTAATTCCTCTCAGCGGACGACAATTTTTTGGAGAAAAAAAGCGCAAGGACGCCACTTACCAGGGGACGAACCTTGTGACAAAACTGCTCCCACCCCTACCTCAGAAGCGTCTACCTCTACAATGAACGGCTGTGACGCATCAGGTTGAATGGGTATGGGTGCTGAGGCAAAACATTTTTTAAAGGAGGAGAATGCTTGACAAGCCTTGTCAGACCACCTAGAAAAATCCGTCCCCTCTTTTGTCATGTCTGTGAGAGGTTTAACCATGGATGAGAAATTACGAATGAATTTCCGGTAATAATTAGCAAACCCCAGGAAACGTTGTAGTGCCTTAAGATTCTCTGGCAGATCCCACTCAAGAGCTGCCCGCACTTTCCCTGGAACCATACGAAAACCGGACGCTGACACCAGGAAACCTAAAAACTGGAGTTCCTGTACGGCGAACACAACTTCTCCCATTTGGCGTACAGTTTATTATCCCGCAAGATCTGTAACACCTGCCTAACATGCTCCTGATGAGACACAAGATCAGGCGAGTAAATTAAGATGTCATCCACATATATTACCACAAACTGACCCACCAGGCGGCGAAAAATGTCATTAACAAAGTGTTGGAACACCGCCGGGGCATTAGTCAGACCGAATGGCATGACAAGGTTCTCATAATGCCCCTCCGGAGTGTTAAACGCCGTCTTCCACTCATCCCCCTCCTTTATCCTAATCAGATTGTACGCCCCCCTGGGATCCAACTTAGAGAACCATTTGGCGCCCACGATCTGATTAAAGAGATCGGGGATAAGTGGGAGTGGATACGGATCTCGGACCGTAATCCGATTAAGTTCACGGAAATCCAGGCAAGGGCGTAGGCCTCCATCTTTCTTCTTCACAAAGAAGAACCCCGCGGCCACCGGGGAAGATGAAGGTCTAATATGCCCCTTAGCCAGACTCTCAGAAATATAATACTTCATGGCCTGCCTCTCCGGACCAGATAGGTTATACAACCTAGATTTAGGTAACTTGGCCCCAGGGAGCAATTTTACAGAACAGTCATACACGCGATGAGGAGGTAGTTCCTGACACCCTTTCTCCGAGAATACATCCTCAAAGTCCGCCAGAAATGGAGGTAAGACCCTAGGAGTGACAGGACCGATGATCGTATTCATGCAGTTTTTATTACAGAATTCACTCCATTGGCTTATCTCCCTGGATTGCCAATTAATAACCGGATTATGCTTAGTTAACCAAGGAAGGCCCAACACAATAGGAGTGGGAAGACCCTCCAACACGTAACAAGACAACAGTTCTTTATGTATCGCCCCCACTTGAAGATTTACGTTATGCACCACTTGCAAAAAACTTCCCTGACCGAGAGGCCTGGCGTCGATCGAAAATATGGGGATGGGTTTAGCCAACATATTCAATAGCATACCTTGAACCCGGGCAAACCGAGCGTCCACCAGATTAGCCCCGGCCCCACTATCTAGAAGAACAGATATCCTCTCAGTTCTCGTACCCACCACCACCTCCGCCGGTACGAGAAACTGAGACGAACCTAGGGACGAAATACCTACTCCCAGATTGCCGTCCACCACACAACCTGGGATCAATAGTTTTCCGACGACTCTTTACTCTGCAAAGGACGGGATGGACACCCCCCAACAAAATGTCCCTTTCTCCCGCAGAAGAAGCACCTTCCAGTCTTGTGGTGCACCGCCGGTCCCCTCCCCCGGAAAGATGTCCCTCCTAACTGCATAGGCTCCTCTGGACTGACCAGGGGAACCTCCATATGAGGGGACCTTGTAGGAGGTGGAGTCATCCCAGGGGGCGGAGTTATCCCGCACCTCTCCTGAAGCCGTCTGTCAGTGCGAATAGCAAGGGCCATAGCGGCTTCCAGTGAGGCGGGAGGGTCATACTGTGCCAACACATCCTTTAATTTGTCAGATAACCCTTGACAAAGCTGGCTCCTAAGAGCCGGGTCATTCCACTGGGTGTCCGTGGCCCACCTACGGAACTCAGAACAGAATTCCTCCGCCAGACGATCTCCCTGGTGGATCCTACGTAGCTTAGATTCAACAAGGGAGATCCGATCCGGGTCATCATATACGAGTCCCAGAGCAGCGAAAAACCTATCCACTGACTGGAGAGCCGGGGAGCCCGAGGGAAGAGAGAACGCCCAAGATTGTGGGTCCCCTTGTAGGAGCGAGATGACAATTCCCACCCTTTGCTCCTCACTCCCCGATGACCGAGGCCGCAGCTGAAAGTACAACTTGCATGCCTCCCGGAAAACAAAAAACTTGTCCCGCCCCCCAGTGAACCTGTCAGGGAGAGCTACTTTAGGTTCTGGTCCGGCTTGCTCCAGAGGACACAAAACCTTGGACCTAACGTCCACCAACTCCATGGACAAACTTTTCAACTGCCGAGCTAGACTGTCTACTGGATCCATGGTGGTTGGAAAAAAACATATTTTTTTTTATTTTTTTTTGTCGGTCGGTGAAAATGTCACGCTGTCTCAGCGTACAGGGGGGTCAGGGGCCTGAGCTGACCCTAGACGGGGGCCATGACTAATCCCTCAACCTGGAGGTACTGTTAATGGTACAGAGGTCCAGGCCGCCAGCGTAACCCTAAACTCCTGAATATCCCTGAACCTAAGTAATCTAGTCCTGAGAAGGACCCCGATCACAACAATGGGGAACAGGATAGAAAATGCCCAAAACACAGTACTAGACAAACGAGACAGTACAAGGGGAAAACAAAAAACCACCTTGCATACAAAAACTAACGCCACAATTACAGAGGGAACAACAACAGGTTAGGAGATAAATGATAAAGGGAGGAAGGGAACAAACCACACCGCATCCGCCTCGCTCCGAACTCCACCAAACAACGATCCACTCTGAAGGTCTGCAAGAAATGCTTTCACCGACAACTTCCCTATCAGACCAGCAGGTATTTGAAGGAATCCCAATACTGCAGCATTAACTTCAGGTGGGCGAGGCTGAGCCTCGTCAAGCACAGAGAGAGAGAATTAACCCCCTCACAAAAAAAACCCACAAAGCACCAAAAACTCTGCTGCGAGAAGTCAGGCTGTGTAGTCGCGACGATCTTCGCGGCGACACACCCATGACAGGGGCTCTTCGGTTGTAAGAAACTGGAGTTCCTGCTAAGAGGAAGGTTCTTTTGGGTCGGCATGAGAGGAGCTGTAGAAAAGTGGTGCAGAGACTGTGGCCCTTGTCACCTGAGGAGGAAGGACCGCACCAGCCAGAAGACACCCTTGAGGCCCATCGTCACCACGCAGCCTCTTGAGCTGGTAGCTCTGGACCACGTCAAATTGGCTCCAAGCCAGTCTGGATACATCTATGCCCTGACAATCGTGGACCACTATTCCCGTTTTCTAGTGGTGGTCCCGGTAAAGGACTTGACAGCCCAAACAGCGGCCAGAGCCTTCCAGCAATATTTCTGCCGTCCACACGGGTATCCGGAACAGGTCCTGACAGACCAGGGTCCAGCATTCGAGGCTGAAATCTTCCAAGAGTTCTGCAACCTCTATGGCTGTATGAAGATTCGGACAACGCCTTACCACCCACAAACCAATGGGATGTGTGAGAAAATGAACAATATAGTTATTGATCTCCTGAAGACGTTGCCCCTGGAGGAACGCAGCCTGTGGCCAGAAAAACTGCCGGACCTGAGACCTGATAGACTTATACAATCATATCCCGGTGAATGCTACCAACTGCACCACGGCTTACCTGATGCGAGCCAGACCATGTAAGCTGCCCGTAGACCTGGAGATGGGAGTCCTAACACCTGAGGACACCACCCTGGATGCAGACTGGGATACGGAAAGGCAACTGCAGTACAAGAAGGTACAGGAGAGTGTGGAGAAGAGCGTGGCCCACGTGAGAGAGAGGCAAGAAAAACTCTTCAACCATCACGCCCCTGCTGGTCCCCTAGAACCTTGTGAGCAAGTCCTGAAGCGGAAGAGAAGGCTACATAAGTTGGATGACCAGTGGGAAAGGGAACCCTACACCGTACTGCAATCTGATCACGACAACCCGAAGGTGTGCGTGATCACCAAGGACGGAGGAGAAACCACTAGCACCGTCTCCAGAGACCACCTCAAAAGATGCCCCGAGCAACTCCGTAGTGCAGAAGAGGATCAGAGTGACCTTGAACCCGCAGAGGACAAGGAAGAAATGATCAGCACCGTTCTCGGAGAGTTCCCTCAGTCCTGGACTCGCATAAATGATGCCATAGTGGTACCCGTCCTGCATTTCCTGCAACCGGCACAGCAACAACCAACACCAGAGCCGGAAGGTGAAGAGGAGCAAGCGGTTCCAGAGGCAGAAGAGCCTGTACCAGCAGCCCAGGAGAGTCAACCCTCTGCTGACAGTGAGCCTGCCATGCCTGCGGTAAGCCAAAGGACCCGCAGACAGCTGCCTGCCCTACCTGTACACCCAGCTGGTAGCTGTACCCCTAACGCTAGTCGGGAAAGCGAGGTTGGTCCACTACCAGACAGTCGGTTAAGGAGGTCAACCAGGAGCACAAAGGGACAGATACCCGCATGCTGGAAAATATAGAGTGTACTAAAATTGTAAATAATCCTGTTGCCAAATGTTGAAATGTTTGCCAAGTTACGTGCATGTTTGGTAATTCTGTGTTTCAGTTTCTTGCAGATACCGTAAGGACTCAAAGGTTACGGACTTTTTATAACCGGGACTTTGTATGGACTGCGTTTGGAGCCTAACCCAGGAATGAACTAAGACTGTGAAGGACTTGGGGTAGGACAGACCCCCACCTGGTTAAGGCTTCCCGTTGTATTGGTGATATGGACACCCGGTCACAGACCACACTGTGACCTTAAGAACTCAATCTGTGCGTCGTTTGTCTATTAATGTTTTATGGTCGTGCCTATTATCCTTGTTTATTGTTTAGTCCCGGAGTACTAAATTTCACTAGGGGGGAATGTGTCACCCTGGCCTGGATGCCACAAAATATAATAAAGCTGTGTCTGAGAGCAAGGGGGAGGTTCTCTAGTCAGGGGAACATTAGCATGCAGTACCTCCTGTCTCAGGTAAGTAGGGGGAGCAGGCTGCCCCTATAAAAGCTGGTGCTGGGGGCAGGGTTAGAGAGAGCTGGATGACCTGTCTCAGGATTCAGGTCCCAGAGCAGAGAGGGACAGTTGTATTGCACCCTAAGAGGAAGTGTGGCAGTAGGAGAGCCACAAGCCAGAGACAAGAGGCGAAGAGAGCCTGTCTTGGCAGATAACGGACTTAATTTACCAGACTTTGGTGTCTGAGGCTGGGAGAATTCCACATTCTCCAGCAGATAACCAGTCCGCAGGGGACTGTATATTCCTTGGCCTAAGAAGCCTGGAGGCCCTGCCACAACAGAAGGGACCAGCAAAGCCGTACAAGGCTGGGAGCAGAAAGGAACCCACGTCGCAGGCCATACAGGCGAGAATACACGGAAAGCTCGGAAACCTGGGCTGTTACCCTATAACGAGGAGATAGCCAGAAGGAGCACAGAAAGCACGGTAGGCCTACACCCTCACCCTGACCAGGGCCAATTTCCCCGTTGCTCTCAGACATCCAGGTCCCCTCCTAGCTGGGACTGTTTGTGGGTCAATTTACCTGTTCTAGTAAAGACCCTGGACTGCAACCTGTTGTCTGCGTGCTCCTTGCTCCTCCAGCACTATCAGCACTGGGACTCTCACTACCATCACTCCCAACATCCATTATACTGCCCTGGGGCCGCACTCTTCCCGTGGGGAGTCACACTACCCTAGCTGCACACCTCATCAGCCCCAGCGGTCTGCATGCAGCGGCGGTACCTAATAACCGCAATCCACGGGTGGCGTAGTCGGACATAATCAATAGCACATAACGGACTACCACTGGCCTGACCACCCTGAGCCACGGAACCGGGTTGCCACTACTACTCCCATCGTTCCCCTATTGCCCGGATCCGAGTGCCCCACGGCCCAGAGGGCGAGTCATATACCCATGTGTGGGTGTGAAGCGGTGCATGTGAATACACCTCCCGAAATAACACAGTGGATTTGACTTTATGTTACTCTGCAGTCATTTGGTGGTGATGAGAAGTCTGGCCCAATCCAGCCCTTGTTTATTTTGATAAGGGTCAGCTTGTCAGCATTGTCAGTTGACAGGCGAGTGCGCTTATCAGTTATAATTCCCCCAGCGGCACTAAAAACACGCACCGATAACACGCTAGCGGCAGGGCAGGCCAGGACCTCCAAGGCATACAGAGCGACTTCATTCCAAGTGTCCAGCATGGATACCCAATAATTAAAAGGCACAGAGGAATCACGGAGGATACTGGTACGGTCGGCAAAGTACTCCCTCACCATCTTTTGAAACTTTCCACTCCTTGTGAGAGTACCCCGCGCCTCAGGGCCTGTAAGCTGGGCGGGTGTCAGAAATCTGTCCCAGAACATTGACAGTGTTCCCCTGCCTCTGCTGGATTGGAGTTGCATCTCTCTTGCCTGTACGCCTTGGTTGGGCAACGAACTGTGACCTCTGCCGCTAGCGTGTTCAGATGGGAATTTTTTTAAGAGTTCTGCAGCAAGGGCCTTCTGGTACTGCTCCATTTTTGTAGACCTCTCCACCTCAGGAATAAGAGAGTGAAAGTTCTCATTGTAGCGGGGGTCTAAAAGTGTCACCAACCAGTAATGACTGTCACCCAACATTTTGACAACGCGAGGGTCACGGTTAAGGCAGCGTAACATAAAGTCAGCCATGCGTGCCAGACTGGTAACAGGCAAGATTTCTCTGTCCTCACCAAGATGACGACTGACCATGCTCTCCTCCTCCTCCTCATCCTCCTCCCCCCTGTCCTCAGGCCACCCACGCTGAACCGATGGTATGACACTTGTACAGGTACTACCGTCTACAGCGCATGATAGCAGCTCCTGTTCTTCCTCCTCCTCCTCCTCTCCCTCATTGTCCCCCAATGCACGTTGGGATGAGATGAGGCTGGGCTGTGTGTAATCGCCCACTAAGGCTTCTTGATCCATCTCATCATACTCTGGCTGCAATGCCTCCTCTTTAATTCTCTGCAGAGAGCGTTGCAAAAGACAGACAAGTGGGATGCTGACACTAATGATGGCGTCATCGCCACTCACCATCTTGGTGGCCTCCTCAAAGTTTGTCTGGATGGTACATATGTCAGACATCCAGGTCCACTCCTGAGGTCTTATGTGTGGAGACTGATCTGAATATCGACGGCCTTGTTGCATCTGATACTCCACAACTGCTCTCTTCTGCTCACAAATCCTTTGCAACATGTGGAGGGTAGAGTTCCAACGTGTGGGGACATCACACACCAGTCGGTGTGCCGGAAGCTGGAAACGCTGCTGCAACACAGCAAGGGCGGCGGAAGCTGTAGCCGACTTGCGAAAATGAGCTGACAGGTGGCGTACTTTCACGAGCAGATCTGGCAACTCGGGGTACGATTTAAGAAACCGCTGAACCACGAGGTTAAGCACATGAGCCAGGCATGGTACGTGTGTGATCTCACCTCGGCTCAGAGCCGCCACCAGGTTACGGCCATTGTCACATACGACCATGCCGGAATGTAGGTTCAGCGGTCTCAGCCACAGATCTGTCTGCTCTTTCACAGCTGTCCACAACTCACAAGCAGTGTGAGGTTTATCACCTAAGCTTATGAGTTTCAGCACAGCCTGTTGACGCTTGGCCGAGGCAGTACTGCAGTGCTTCCAGCTTGTAACTGATGTGGTCATATCTGAGATGGAGGCTGAACATGAGGAGGAGGAGAAGGATGATGCGCAGGAGCTATACACTGAGGGGGCAACTATGACTGACATAGGGCCCACAATCCTCGGTGTGGGGAGATCGTGTTCCGTCCCAAGGTCCGACTGGGTCCCGGCTTCCACTATGTTTACCCATTGTGCCGTCAGAGAGATGTACCATCCCTGGCCACAAGCACTTGTCCACGTGTCCGTTGTCAGGTGGACTCTCCCAGTAACTGCGTTGTTGAGGGCATGGCAGATTCTTTTGGACACGTGCTTGTGTAGTGCGGGGATGGCACACCGGGCAAAATAGTGTCGGCTGGGGACCGAGAACTGAGGGACGGCCACCGCCATAAGATTGCGGAAGGATTCCGTCTCCACCAGCCTAAAAAGCAGCATTTCCAATGCAAGCAGTCGTGAAATGTGCAAATTTAGGACTGTGGGCTGTGGGGCTCTAGCTGAGAATTTCCGCTTTCGTTCAAAGGTCTGGGATATGGACAATTGAACGCTGCGGTGGGACGTGGACGTGGACGTTGATGCTGTTTCTTGAGAACCTGCCATAACAAGTGAAGACTGAGAGGAGGGGGCATCTTTACATGCAGTATGGACAGGGGATTGCCTTGCACACACAACAGGGGGTTCTATCGCACGCACAACAGTGGAAGAGGCAGTGGTGACACCCGCTGACAATGGTCATGGACCCTGGGTTTCGCCCCACAAAGTCGGGTGCATTGCTGCAATGTGCCTGATCATGCTGGTGGTGGTCAGGCTGGTAGTTTTGTCACCCCTGCTGATGCTGGCATGGCATGTGGAACATATGGCCTTTTTGGGGTTATCAGCAGAGTCTTTAAAAAAATTCCAGACTCTGGAAGACCTACCGCTTGTACTGGCAACGTCCCTCGTGTTGGTGTTACGGGGAACGGTTGCCCGCCTTCTGTCTGCGGCCACCACACTGCTTCTTCCTGCCTGTTGGGGTACTCTGCCTCCCTCCCCCTGTGTGCTGCTGGCCTCACACTGCATGTCCTCCTGCCACATTGGGTCAGTTACTAGATCATCCACCACCTCCTCCTCTTCCACTTGCGCACCACGATGCTCCTCCTCACTTCCTGGCAATTGTGTCTCGTCATCGTCCACCTCTTGTGACAAATTGCCAGCGTCGACTTCCTGTGGCCGTGGCTGTTCAAATATTTGGGCTTCGCTACATGGGATCTCCTCTTCCACCACTTCAAGCGTATCAGGCTAGGGGCACAAATATGGAAATGGACCAGTGAACAGCTCTTCAGAGTGTCCAAGTGTGGGATCAATTGCTGTCTGACGACACTCGGCATGGTGGGAGGAAGGAGCATCAGGGTGAGGAGGAATATGCGGTCGAGACTCACGGCTACTAAGAGTTGACCATGTGGAAGACAGATCGGAGGTGGTGGTGCCCAGGTAACTGGAAGTATTATCTGCTATCCAATTAATAACCTGTTCACACTGATCTGTTACATCGTAGGGATTAAGCTGAGTTCTATCGTAGGGACAGATCTCCTCTCTTTCCTTAGCTCTGGTAGCAGAACATAACAGTAAGTCCAGCCAGCAAATTCTCTAAGGAAAGATTTTTCTGTTCCATCATGGTGTCGGTTCAGGATTTGGTTCATCGCCTGCAGGGACTCTCTCTGGAGGTGGCCGAGCTCCGTCAGCACGTGAGTAACTGTCCTGGAGCACATTTCTTGGAGTCTAAGGTATGTTTGCCGGATTTATTTTTTGGTGAACACCGAGAATTTTTTTCATTCAAAAATGCTTGCTTATTGTATTTTCGTTTGAGACCTAAGTCCTCTGGGGATGAATCCCAGCGCGTAGGGTTCATAATGTCACTTTTGCGCAAAGAGCCTCAGGAGTGGGCCTTTTCTTTGCAACCTAGTGATACATGCTTCAGATCAGTGGATAGTTTTTTTTCTGCTTTGGGACTATTATATGCTGATCCTGACCGTGTCGCATCAGCTGAGACTGAGTTGAGACGTTTAAAACAAGGATCAGGTAATGTGGAAAAATATTGTACTCATTTCCGTCGTTGGGCTACTCAAACAGGGTGGAACGATTCTGCTCTGAAAAGTCTATTTCTTGCTGGGCTCAGTGAAAGGGTTAAAGACCTGCTAATTGCTTATCCTACACCTGAAGATTTGCAACAGGCTATGCAATTAGCTATACGGGTGGATAGAAGACTGCGTGCAAGGGTTAATGAGAGCAAATCCTCTGCTATGTCAGTTTCTGGTTATGAGAATGTGTGTACTAACAGTGGTGAACCGATGGAGATTGGATCGGTGGCACCTCGCTCTCAAGAAAAAGACCGTCGATTTTTTGAAGGCTTGTGTTTCTATTGCGGAAAATCTAGTCATTTGATTAAAGGCTGTGAGCTTCGTATGAAGAAAGAAAAAAAAATGGTCAGTCATGCCCGTATTGCCTGTTTAGATTCCAAGGGTGTATTTTTGGCTGCTTCCACGATTGCTCAGGAAGGATTGATGGAATTTCGGGTGTTTGTCGATTGTGGGTCTACTCTGAATGTTATTGATGGGGGATTCGTGGAAAGACTCAATTTAAAACCTGAACCTTTATCATCCCCCATTGCTGTGGTTTCTGTGGATGGTTCCCCTTTGAAGAATATTACTCTCAAGGTCTGTGAATTTCCTCTCACTATTAATGGTGTTCACCATGAGAAATTGGATTTGGTAGTGTTGAATAACTTGCCTTCTCCAGTAATATTGGGATTGCCCTGGTTAAAATTTCACAATCCTGTACTGGATTGGTCTACCAGTGAAATTAAATCCTGGAGCCATAAATGTTATGGCAAGTGTTGTAATGGGCGTATTGCAGCTTTGGATAGGGGAGAATTGCCTGTTCCTATTCAGGATTTTTGGAGAGTTTTTTCTGAGAAGGAATCGCAGGTTTTGCCTCCCCATAGAGACTATGATTGTTCTATTGAATTTGTCCCTGGAGCGACTCTTCCTAAAAGTCGTTTATTTAACCTTACTATTCCTGAGAGGAAGGCTTTGGAGGAATACATACAGACAAGTTTGGCCGCCGGTCACATTAGGCCCTCTAAGTCTCCTGTGGCGGTTGGATTTTTTTTTGTAAAAAAAAAGGACGGCGGTTTACGTCCTTGTCTGGATTTTCGTGAGATTAACAAAATTACTGTACGCAATCCTTACCCACTGCCATTGATTCCTGATCTGTTTAACCAGTTAATGGGGGCCAAGTGGTTCTCTAAAATTGACCTTAAGGGGGCATACAATCTGTTGCGCATGAAGGAGGGTGACGAATGGAAGACTGCTTTTAACACTCCTGTGGGTCATTTTGAGAATCTGGTTATGCCTTTTGGTCTTACTAATGCTCCTGCATTTTTTCAGAATCTGATTAATGACATCCTTAGACCTTTGATCGGTAAAAATGTGGTTGTGTATTTGGATGACATTTTGATTTATTCGCCGGATCTGGAGTCTCATTGGCGGAGCGTGCGTGAGGTATTACAGTTATTAATGGACAATTCGCTTTTTGCTAAGCTGGAGAAATGTGAGTTCGCTGTACAGAGAATTAGTTTTTTGGGCTACATTATCTCCAGCAAAGGTTTTGAGATGGATCCGGTTAAGGTTCAGGCTGTGCAGGAATGGCCTAGGCCTATTGGTTTGAAATCGATACAGAGGTTTTTGGGTTTCGCCAATTACTATAGAAAATTCATAAAAAATTTTTCTAGTATTGTCAAACCTCTGACTGATCTCACCAGGAAAGGTGCTGATGCGGTTCAGTGGTCTTCTGAGGCCATTGAAGCTTTTGTGTATCTCAAGGAGAGGTTCACCTCTGCTCCCATCCTTATGCAGCCTGATGTTACTAGGCCGTTTTTGGTTGAGGTTGATGCTTCCTCTGTGGGGGTTGGCGCAGTATTGTCTCAGGATAACGGGGATGGATTACATCCCTGTGAATTTTTTTCAAAAAAATTTTCGGAGACTGAACTGAATTACGATATTGGTAATCGGGAATTATTGGCTATTAAACTCGCATTTGAACACTGGCGCCACTTCTTGGAAGGTGCGGAATTTCCCGTTCAGGTTCTTACGGATCATAAAAATCTGATATATCTTGATGCTGCCAAGCGCCTGAATGCCCGTCAGGCTAGGTGGGCACTGTTTTTCTCGCGGTTTAATTTCTCCGTTACTTACATCCCTGGTACTAAGAATGTTAAGGCGGATGCCTTGTCTCGCAGTTTTTCTCCCATAGTCTGTGCTGAGAAAGAGGAGAACATTTTACAAGAAGGTGTTGTGATAGCTGCTTTGGACTCCGTTTTGGAAAATGAGATTCTTAAAGCACAGGAGAATGCCCATTCTAACACTCCTCATGGGAGGTTGTTTGTGCCTGGGACCTTTAGGAGAGATTTGTTTGTTGAGTGTCACGAATCTCGGTTGGCAGGTCATCCCGGAATCTCTGAGACCAAGAGACTGGTGGGTCGCAGTTTTTGGCGGCCTGGATGGCAGAAGGAAGTCATTAAGTGGGTGCGTCAATGTACTATATGTGCTAGATCTAAGTCCTCACATACTCCTGCTGCGGGGTTGCTTTGTCCTTTGGAGGTTCCCAGTGCTCCTTGGACACATTTGGCTATGGACTTTATAACTGACCTTCCCCCCTCTGAGGGTTTTACTGTCATCTGGGTGGTCGTGGACCGTTTTAGCAAGATGTGTCACTTGGTTCCTTTCGTCAAACTGCCCTGCGCTAAAACTCTCGCTAAGGCCTTTGTCAAGGAAATTGTCAGACTTCATGGCGTTCCTACTGATATTGTTTCTGATAGGGGTCCTCAGTTCGTGGCTCGTTTTTGGCGTGCCTTTTGTGATAGGTTGGGAGTTCATTTGTCGTTCTCGTCCGGATATCATCCTGAATCTAATGGCCAGACAGAAAGGAAAAACCAGGATGTTGAGCAGTTCTTGCGTTGTTTTGTGGCAGACAATCAAGAGGGGTGGTCTGAGTTTCTGCCACTTGCTGAATTTGCTCTGAACAATCATACATCTTCTTCTGCTGGTTGTTCGCCTTTTTTTTGTTGTTCTGGGAGACATCCGTCGTTTGGGTCGTTCTCCAAGTTGGGATCTGCCGTGCCTGAGGAGAAGAATTTTTCCGGTGATTTGGAGAGAGTTTGGACAGATGTGCGTGGTAATCTTCAGGAGGCCAACAGAAAATCTAAAGACTACTTTGATAGGAAACGACAGGAGGTTTTGTTCGCTGTTGGTGACATGGTTTGGTTGTCCTTTAGGAATCTGCGGTTGAGGATTCCTTCAAAGAAATTGGGTCCCAAGTTTGTAGGGCCCTTTAAGGTGCTTCAAGTTGTCAACCAATCTGCTGTTAGGTTGGAGGTTCCTACCTCCTGGAGAATTAATCCGGTATTTCATGTCTCTCTGTTGAAAAAAGCTGTTGTATCGGATTGTGACGCCTCTGCCTCTGTTCCTCCGGTGGTGGAGGACGGGGAATATGAAATTTCTCGCATCCTTAACTCTAGACGGTATAGAGGTAGTTTGCAGTATCTTGTGGCCTGGAAAGGTTTCGGTCCCGAGGATAACTCTTGGGTGAGGTCGGATGATGTTTCCGCGTCCAGACTTATCAGAGCGTTTCACAGGAGGTTTCCTGATAAGCCTGGTCCTAGGGGATCCGGAGGATCCTCTTAGAAGGGGGGGTACTGTTAGAACCTTGCTCTTAGTTTTTTTTTCCTTTGCTGGTCACATGACCTTGTTGGCCTATTTAATCCTGCTCCGCCCTTCTGCCTTTGCTGGACTTCATTGTATATCTACTTTCTAGCTAGCCTGTGCTCTGTGTCTTGCTCTGTTAGTTTGCTTGGTCTACTGACCTCTATGTTCTATATATTTTGTTTGTTCGTCTGTCTGCTACTATTTCTGTTAGGAGGTGTCCCATATTCCTCCCAGTCCTTAGTAGTTGTAGGGATTCCTTCCCCACATCTATAGGTCTCCGTACAGACTAGCTTAGGACTTTAGCAGGTCTGATTGCAGGATCAGGTTCCCTGTTACATCGTAGGGATTAAGCTGAGTTCTATCGTAGGGACAGATCTCCTCTCTTTCCTTAGCTCTGGTAGCAGAACATAACACCACAGTTATTGTTTACTGGGGTATACCAGACTTTTTTAAATATATAGATTTGCGGCTGAACAGTGAACGACACACTCAAACTGTGTTTTTTTATATACCAAAGGCCCAAAACTAGATAGTACAGAGATTTGACCCGTGGAACTGCAAAACCACACTGGGATTTGTCGGGCCTACACCAGACTATTTTCAACAGATATATTTTTGTGTCACAACAGTCAGGAGACACTACTGTTTTTCTTTACGGAAAATATACCAAAACCTGAATAATAGAGATTTTTTACAGTGGTGTGGCAAAACCACAGTTATTGTTTACTGGGGTATACCAGACTTTTTTAAATATATAGATTTGCGGCTGAACAGTGAGCGACACACTCAAACTGTTTTTTTTTTTAGATACCAAAGGCCCAAAACTGAATAGTAGAGAGATTTGACCCGTTGAAGTCGAAAACAACACTTCTGTTTCTCTAGCCTACACCTGACTATTTTCAACAGATATATTTGTGTCTGAAGAATCAGAGACACGCTTTTTTTTTTGGGGGGGGGGGGGGGGACACCAAAATTTTAATAAGATGGGTATTTGTACAGTGTGAAGGAGGAAAAAAAAAAGAGGATTTAGATGAAAAAAAAAGGATTTTTCCTGTCCTCTGAGACCTGGAGCTAAGTCCAGCAATTTCAGCAACAGGAGCAGCACACAGGACTGTAATGCAGCGTTTGCTGGTATAACCACTGTGTCTCCTATACAGCCTGCCTGCCTGATATCTGGGATGGATATTAGTCTTGAGAAGGACTGTTTGGTTGATCTGGCAGCCTTTACAGACCCTACACTAACTATTTTGCAGTTTATATCTCTCATTAAATCAGCAGCGCTGTCCCTACACTGTCTGATCCGGAGCGACTGTGTCCAAGATGGCGGCGCCCGGTTTTAAATACTCGAGGTGACGCTGTGCGGCCAGCCAGTCACTGTAATGCCCACAACCAACATGACTGCGGCATTACAGTGACTGGCTGGCAATCCCTGCATGTTCATTGGCTCTGTAAAGAGCGCCAAACATGCAGGGTGGAGACCCCAGCTCCCGCCCGAGTAACCCGGAAATGCTCGGTGTTCGCCGAACATCCCGAGTAGCGAGTACCGAGCAGTGTCGAGCATGTTCGCTCAACACTAATGAGGACTCCTCCTCTATGTCTGTTCAAAGCTTTATTAGAGTTTTTCTAAAATTTGGGCAGGCTTTGCAGTCACTTCATGTGCAATGATAGTTTAGGAGACCCACTCCTTTATAATAGGAACATATTTTTTAATCACGCCCTCCTCTATGTGCCTTCAATGGGGTATTGGGGTTTTTCAAAAATTTGGGCAGGCCTTGCAGTCACTTCATATGGAATGACAGTATAGGAAACCCGCTACTTACTATTAGGAAATTATTTTTTTAATTGAGGCTCTCCTCTATGTCTGTTCAAAGGTGTACTGGGGTTTTTCCAAAATTTGGGCAGGCCTTGCAGTCATTGCAAACGCAATAACAGTATAAGAGAACTGCTCCTTTATAATGGGAACATTTTTTTTAATCACACCCTCCTCTATGTGTCTTCAAATTGGCATTACAGTTTTTCCAAATTTTGGGCAGGCCTTGAAGTCACTGCATACACATTAACAGAATAGCATAACTGCTCTTTTATAATGGGAACATTTTTTAATTGAGTCCCTCCTCTACGTGTCTTCAAATTAGTCTTGGGGTTTTTCAAATTTTGGGCAGGACTTGAAGTCACTGCATACGCAATAAGAGTATAGTAGAACTTCTCTTTTATAATGGGAACATTTATTTTACTCATGCCCTCCTCTGTGTGTCTTCAAGGGGGTATTGGGGTTTTTCCAAAATTTGGGCAGGCCTTGCAGTCACTGCATACACAATAACAGTATAGGAGAAAAGCTCCTTTATAATGGGATTTTTTTTAAATGAGTCCCTCCTCTTTGTATCCTCAAATTAGTCTTGGGGTTTTTCAAATTTTGGGCAGGACTTGAAGTCACTGCATACGCAATAAGAGTATAGGAGAACTGCTCCTTTATAATGGGAACATTTTTTTTAATCACGCCCTCCTCTGTGTGTCTACAAATTGGCATTAGAGTTTTTCCAAATTTTGGGCAGGCCTTGCAGTCACTGCATACGCATTAACAGTATAGGATAACTGCTCTTTTATAATGGGAATTATTTTTTAAAATGAGGGCCTCCTCTATGTATATTCAAAGGTGTTTTGGGGGTTTTCCAAAATTTGGGCAGGCCTTACAGTCACTGCTACACAATAACAGTAAAGGAGACCCTCTCCTTAATAATGGGAAATCATTTTTTTAAATTAGAACCACTCCTCTATGTGTGCTCAAAGGTGTATTGGGGTTTTTCCAAAATTTGGGCAGGCTTTGCAGTCACTTCATACGCGATAACAGTATAGGATACCCGCTTCTTAATAATGGGAAAAATTTTTTTTTAAATGATGGCGTCCTCTATGTCTGTTCAAAGGTGTATTGGGGTTTTTCCAAAATTTGGGCAGGCCTTGCAGTCACTGCATACGCAATAACAGTCTAGGAGACTTGCTCCTTAATAATGGGAAATTAATTTTTTAAATGAGGCCCTCCTCTATGTCTGTTGTAAGGCAGTGGTGTTTACACCATGCAGTAACTGAGGCAGTGAAACCAAGCAAGTCCAACATAAGCAGCTTTTATTCAGCAACTCACTGGTAAACAGAAAGTCTTCCGGTTCGCAGCCGGGTTATCATAAGTCCATAAACAACAGTTACCAGGGGCAACGGCCACACCGGGTTGCTCAGAGCCTGACTGATGCAGAGCCTTCCCAGGCATGGGTTCAGCTACACACAGGCCCGCCGTGCTTTCCTTCTATGCTCCTAGCAGGTCCCAACACTGAACAACACTAATCCTTAATGCAGGGTTTTTAAAGGACCTGTGGCAAGAGCCACTGGAAAACCCGGGTTGGAGGGAGGAGGCCGCCTCACTGCCTTCCTGTAGCCTCCTCCAAGAAATGAAGGCCCTGCCGGGTTTTACTAATCTGCCTTAGCCAGATAGCCTGACCAGGTCAATGCTCACCTTCATTCTTGCATTGCAGCCGCAGTTGTGTCTGTGACTGCAATGCACTCCAATGGATTTAATAGGTCTCTGTACACATTCTGGGGATATATAACATCCCTCGCATACGATCTCAGTCACTGCCTCACGTATTCCCCCCTCTGTTCAAAATTGTGGGGTTGAACATTTGTCACCATACAGGGTGCCAGGGACAGGGCATCCGCTTTTGCCTGCGACTTCTACAGAGAGACTGAAATTTTGCAGTGACAGAAACCGCCTGGTGAATTGCACATTCCTCGATGACTCCTAACTGGAGCATTTGTTTTACCTCAGCCGTGCCGGCTTGCCTCCGGGCTTCGGGTACCCGGTATGGTCTCATTCTTACCCTTACCCCAGGTTCGGTGACAATGTCATGCTGGAGAACTGCAGTCTTTCCCGGTAGCTCTGAGAACATGTCGGTATTCCGCTGCATCAGCGAACGAGCCTCCCGTTGCTGCTGTTTAGTGAGAGCATGACTTATCCTGACCTCTCCCCAGACGCACCCCTGGCTGAGGGTACACATACTGCCACCCAATCGCCCTTGTTAAAAGACCTGACCGTCGCTCTTTTATTATATGTGCGCCTTCGTGCTTTCTGGGCATCTAACAGATGTTTTTTAACGATGGGTATGACCGCCGCAATCAGGTCCTGCATACTAGCCACGTGTTCAATTATACTCCTATGTGGAGTCGGCTCTTGTCCCCACGTCTCTTTGGCTACGTCCAACAGATCCCTAGGGTGTCTGCCGTACAATAACTCAAAGGGAGAGAACCCTGTGGAAGCCTGGGGTACCTCGCGGACGGCGAACATCAAATGGCGTAGTAGCATGACCCAATCCCTTCCGTCCTTAGAAACCACCTTTTTTAACATGGATTTGAGGGTTTTATTTAACCCTTCTACTAGCCCGTCGGTTTGAGGGTGGTATGCTGCGCAATTGTTTTATTTTTAGCAGTTTGCACAGTTCTCTTGTCACCTTGCACATAAAAGGGGTCCCTTGATCGGTCAACATCTCATTAGGTAGCCCAATGCGACAGAACATGGCAAACAGCTCCAGGGCAATCAGTTTCGCTGAGGTGTGGCGTAGCGGTATAGCCTCCGGGTACCAGGTGGCACAGTCGACTACCACAAGTATATGTTGATGGCCACAAGCGGATTTTACAATGGGCCTTACCAAGTCCATTGCAATCCGTTCAAAAGGTGCCTCTATCACTAGCGGAGGTACCAATGGGCTACGGAAGCTTGCGGTGGGTATGGTTAGCTGACACTCGGGGCAGGATTCGCAGTACTTTTGAACCTCCACGTAATTCCCCGGCCAAAAGAACTGCTGCAAGATACGCTCTTGCGTCTTTTTAACCCCTAAGTGTCCACCCAGCAGGTGTGTGTGTGCCATCTCCAGAACCGCCCGACGGGACGACTGAGGTACCACTATCTGTTCCACGAACTTGTCCCTGATTTTTTCTATCCTATAGAGCAACTCACCGTTGACTACCATGCGTAAAATCACAGTATCTGCACCGGCCTGTTGAACTACACCATTAACCTCTAACACCCTTTTCCGTGCCCGAGTCAGGGTGGGATCCTGTAGCTGAGCTGTCCCAAACGTGCCCTGGGACACATCCAGCTTGGGGATCAATGGGGTCTCCTCAACCTTTCCTGCCAGCACCTCTAGGGGAAACCTATCAGGGTTACACTCTGTCCCTAGGTTGGACACCCCTACGGCAGGAACCCCTGACTCGGGCTCTTCGGGTACAATGCCCGTAATAAATTTTACCGGGGAAGAGTGTTTTTTGTTTTCCCACAGAGTCCAGAACAAGGGCAAGTCTCTTCCCAACACAGTCCCATAGGGAAGAGTTTTTACCACCCCCACCACATGTTTCGTGTCCCCACATGGCGTGGACAACACTACCTCCACGGTTTGGTATTCTCGGAGGTCCTCATGGATACACACCACCTTGACTGTCCATTCTCTGGGGTTGTCTCCTGCCACCAGCGACTCATGTACCAAAGTTACTAGGCTCCCAAAGTCTAAGAGGGCCTCCGTTGGGTACCCATTAACCAGTACCTGGCACAGTTGGGGTTCACTGTCTGGGGTGTCTGGTGTACAGGTTATACTCGCAGTCCATGGGCTCTGAGTCAGGGGCAGTTAGCAACCATGTGTCCCGGCCCCTGACACCGCCAGCACCTAATGGCGGAGGTACTGATAGATCTTGTGAGCTTATGGGAGGCAACCGGTCTCCTGCCACTCTTACTCTGGGGTTCCCCTTCAGCACGGGTACGGTGCTGACTGTCCTCAGCAGAGGGACGCGACCCCTTTCCCGGTTCCTGGTCTGGCATGGTTCGGCATGATAGCCGCGAGGGGGGAGAGTCCCATAATGTCCTGAGTGGCTGACCACCTGGTCGAGGGTGCCGGGGTCCCCTTGCCCTACCCAGCATTAGATAGCGGCCGGCAGAGTCCTCACCAGCCGGTCAACCACAACCCTCTCCACTATCTGCGCTGGAGTCAAAGACTCAGGCTGGAGCCACCGCCTTACCAGCTGCAGAACGTCATAAGCCTGAGACGGGGCAGGTCGGGTCTCCACAAAGGCCCATGAAAATACGCGCTGTGCCCTCACGTATGTATTGACCCCCAGTTGGGCAAGGATCTCACCTTTGAGCCTGTGGTAGTCCAGGCCGTCCTCCCGACTGAGGTCGAAGTAGGCTTTCTGGGCATCGCCGACCAAAAACGTAGCCACTAATACTGCCCACTGGCCGGCTGGTAGGTTTTCCTGCTCTGCCGTGCATTCATAGATGTACAGGAAGGCTTCCACATCGTCCTCCGGTCCCATCTTCCTCAACGCTGAACGAACCTTGTCCCAGTCCTCTCGACGTTCCGAATTGGCGCTATGGCCATTTCCCGCAGGGCAGCAATCTGTTGCAGCAACAGTTCATTTGTTTTTTGCTGCTGCTGGTACAGTAGTTGCTGCTGCTGATTGTGCTGCTGTTCCCACTCCTGCTGCTGCTGGGTGAGTACAAACTAGAGATGAGCGTTGTTCTACTCGAACTGTTCGCCAATCTCAAATTCGAGCTGTTTTGGGCGGTGTTCGAGCCGTTCGGCGAACACGAACAATTTGAGAAAAATTCGGCTGTTCGAGGTTATGTTCGATAACTGTTCGTGCACCAAAATCATAACTGGATTTTTTCTCAGTAATGATGAAAATTAATGTTAATACGCAGTTTGAGTGTACAGCGGGGTGGGGGGAGGGGCAGGGGATGGATCTCTGCAGGAACAATGAAGATCTCCATTTTTTTTTTCTCTTTCCCGCATTTACAGTGGGGAGGTGCAATCTGTCAGCCTATCAGCAGCGCACACACGGAGCGAAGTGCTTTTTTTCACACAAGCAAGGGCATGTGTCATTGGCAGTGTATGTCACATGTCCTTGACCTATAAGACCAAGTCATTTTCCCCGTCGCCACCATTTTCTCACTGCTGCAGCTGCGTGTTAGACGGCACCGCTGTTGCTGTGTGCGCTATACCTTGTTAATTTCAAGCCAATTTTCGCACAAATCTACAGATAGCTTGGGAGTAGGGAATAGTTGTGATTGCAGTCCTTTTAAGGACTAGGTTACAGCATTTCCTACGACTTTTATCAGGCAGGTCTGTGCTCTTAAATAGATAGATTGTGGGAGTAAAGACTAATTGTAATTGGAGTCCATTTCAGGACTAGGTTACATCAGTTCCTATCAGTTTTTGCCAGGCAGGTCTGTGCCAGTGCTGTGCAAGTTTTTTTCACAGCATTTGGCTGAATCTAGCAAAGCTAATCCTTTTTGGCCTATTGCAGAGTGTGTTAGTCAGTGGAGTAGCCTATCTGTGTTGCAAGATATACCACCTGTGTATAGAATACCAATTTTTTTACTGCACCTAGTGAAGTAAAATCTTTTGGGCATAGCATCATTCTATTAGTCCATCTATACTGACCTCCATCAGGTTGCAAATTGAATATAATTTTTTTCTGCATCTAGCTCTGAAAAAATATTGGGCTTCTAGCTGTGTGTGGGACTTGTTGTATTAGTCCATCTATACTGACCTCCATCAGGTTGCAAACTGAATATATTTTTTTCTGCATCTACCTCTGAAAAAATATTGGGCTTCTAGCTGTGTGTGGGACTTGTTCTATTAATCCATTTATACAGACCTCCATCAGGTTGCAAACTGAATATATTTTTTCTGCATCTACCTCTGAAAAAATATTGGGCTTCTAGCTGTGTGTGGGACTTGTTGTATTAGTCCATCTATACTGACCTCCATCAGGTTGCAAACTGAATATATTTTTTTCTGCATCTACCTCTGAAAAAATATTGGGCTTCTAGCTGTGTGTCGGACTGGTTCTATTAATCCATCTATACAGACCTCCATCAGGTTGCAAACTGAATATATTTTTTTCTGCATCTACCTCTGAAAAAATATTGGGCTTCTAGCTGTGTGTGGGACTTGTTGTATTAGTCCATCTATACTGACCTCCATCAGGTTGCAAACTGAATATATTTTTTTCTGCATCTACCTCTGAAAAAATATTGGGCTTCTAGCTGTGTGTGGGACTTGTTCTATTAATCCATCTATACAGACCTCCATCAGGTTGCAAACTGAATATATTTTTTTCTGCATCTACCTCTGAAAAAATATGTGGCCTTCTAGCAGTGTGTGGGACTTTCTCTATTAGTCCATCTATACTGACCTCCATCAGGTTGCAAACTGAATATAATTTTTTTCTGCATCTAGCTCTGAAAAAATATTTGGCCTTCTAGCAGTGTGTGGGACTTTCTCTATTAGTCCATCTATACTGACCTCCATCAGGTTGCAAATTAAAAATAATTTTTATCTGCATGTACAGTACCTCTGAAAAAATATTTGGGCTTATAGCTGTGTGTGGGACTTGTTCTATTAGTCCATCTATACTGACCTCCATCAGGTTGCAAATTGAATATAATTTTTATCTGCATCTAGCTCTGAAAAAATATTTGGCCTTCTAACAGTGTGTGGGAATTTCTCTATTAGTCCATCTATACTGACCTCCATCAGGTTGCAAATTGAATATAATTTTTATCTGCATCTAGCTCTGAAAAAATATTTGGCCTTCTAGCAGTGTGTGGGACATTCTCTATTAGTCCATCTATACTGACCTCCATCAGGTTGCAAATTAAAAATAATTTTTATCTGCATCTACCTCTGAAAAAATATTTGGGCTTCTAGCTGTGTGTGGGACTTGTTCTATTACTCCATCTATACTGACCTCCATCAGGTTGCAAACTGAATATATTTTTTTCTGCATCTACCTCTGAAAAAATATTGGGCTTCTAGCTGTGTGTGGGACTTGTTGTATTAGTCCATCTACACTGACCTCCATCAGGTTGCAAATTAAAAATAATTTTTATCTGCATCTACAGTACCTCTGAAAAAATATTTTGGCTTCTAGCTGTGTGTGGGACTTGATCTATTAGTCCATCTATACTGACCTCCATCAGGTTGCAAATTGAATATAATTTTTATCTGCATCTAGCTCTGAAAAAATATTTGGCCTTCTAGCAGTGTGTGGGACTTTCTCTATTAGTCCATCTATACTGACCTCCATCAGGTTGCAAATTGAATATAATTTTTATCTGCATCTAGCTCTGAAAAAATATTTGGCCTTCTAGCAGTGTGTGGGACTTTCTCTATTAGTCCATCTATACTGACGTCCATCAGGTTGCAAATTAAAAATAATTTTTATCTGCATCTACCTCTGAAAAAATATTTGGGCTTCTAGCTGTGTGTGGGACTTGTTCTATTACTCCATCTATACTGACCTCCATCAGGTTGCAAACTGAATATATTTTTTTTCTGCATCTACCTCTGAAAAAATATTTGGGCTTCTAGCTGTGTGTGGGACTTGTTCTATTAGTCCATCTATACTGACCTCCATCAGGTTGCAAATTGAATATAATTTTTATCTGCATCTAACCCAGCCAATAGTTTTGGCCTAATACCACAGTTTGGCCACTCAGCTCTGCTCGGTTCCCATCCATTGTTTTTTTGTGCAAACAACTCCAGAGTTGTGAATTAGTTAACCACCAAAATGAGTGGAAAAAGGCCTGCTGCTGGTGGAAAGGGGAATAGGCGTGTTGGGAAGGGGAAAAAAGGTTGTGTCCATGGGGTAGGTGTTAAAGCAACAGTAACATCTGCAGAAGAAAGACCATCTTCCAGCCAAACTAAAATGTCTACTTCTTTTAGCGGACAATGTGATAAGATCCCTTTCTTACGGCCACGCCAATCGCTACAAATTCCAGATGAGGCACAAAAACAGCAGGTGCTTCAACGGATATCAAGTGCTCCTTTAAGTGGGCTCTCCTCCACATCAACTTCAACATCACAAATACTCCAGTCCTCAAAGGTGTCACCCCAATCGCACTTGCTTCCTCACAGCTCCCAAATCTCCAGCTGCCCGTCTGAGTATGAGGTAGAACAGATGGTTGAGTCTGCAGAGCTGTTTACTCATACTATAGCCTGGGAATCAGAGGTCGACTCCAGCGCTTCTGTGAATCCAGACGAGGAAATGATCTGCACTGATGCCCAGAATCTTTATGAGTCGGATCCAGGACCAGACGCAGAAGGTTCTGACCATAATGTAGACCCTCATTCCCAAACTGTAACTCCTGTTGGTGGAGACAATGAGGAAGACGATGATAAGACTCAAATACCTGATTGGAGCGACAACTTTAGTTTTTTGTCAGGGCAGGAACAGGTTGGCTCTGAGGACGACGGGTGTGATAACGCACAGGGTGATGATGATGAGGTTGGAGATCCCACTTACTGTCAACCCACAGTCAGCCAAGAGATGAGGACAGCAGAGGAGGTGGAGGAAGATGCTAGTGACGACGAGGTCAGGTTGCGCCTTCCTGGACAGAGACGTAGTACTGGAAGCACGTCAACAACTGCATCCTCAAACACAACTCTGCCTCTCACCACAAGTCGTGGTGGCTCTTCAGGTCGCATGGGTGCTAAGCCTTGCATAGCCTGGGCATTTTTTCAGATCGATAAAGATGACCCAACTCGTGTTATCTGTAACATTTGTCAGCAAAAGCTAAGTAGAGGCCAAAAAATACATAGTTTGAGTACTTCATGCATGAACCGGCACATGGACATGAAGCATAAGTTGCAGTGGGAAGCTCAGTGTGCTACAATGCGGCCTAGCCGGCCGGGCCAACCACCGTCTGCCATATCTTGTGCATCCGCGGCCTCTTCATCCTCTGTGACTGGGGGGACAGCAGTCACACCTGTTTTGGGGCGCAGACCTGCCACCTCTTTACCCGCAACAGCCAGCGTGATTGGCAGGTCATCATTTTCTTTGGAGGTGGTAACACCAGCTGGTGTTGAGCGCTGTCCGACATCGATAGCACCACCTTTGGATCAAGGCAACCTAACATGTCCGCCTGCATCTTCCTCACAGACTGGCAGTTTGCCGGGGACACCCTTATCAACCCCGTCTAAGCACAATAGCCAGCCCTCGGTCCCTCAGATGTGGACAAGTAAAAGACCAATTCCTCCTAGCCATGAGAAAGCTAAGAGGTTGAATTTCACCATCTGCAAGCTCTTGGCTACAGAAATGCTGCCTTTCCGCCTGGTGGACACAGAGGATTTTCGAGACCTTATGTCCGTCGCAGTGCCCCAGTACCAGATGCCCGGTCGGCACTACTTCTCAAAGAAAGGTGTGCCTGCGCCCCACCAGCATGTCGCACACAACATCACCGCTTCTTTGAGAAACTCTGTGTGTGACAGGGTGCATTTCACCACAGACACTTGGACAAGTAGGCATGGACAGGGGCGTTACATGTCGCTGACTGGGCACTGGGTAACTATGGTGACAGCAGGACAAGGGGCTGCTGTCCAAGTCTTGCCGTCCCCACGAGTTGTGCGTCAATCCTTTTTATGTCAAAGTTCCTCCACTGCTTCTGCCTCCTCAACCTCCTCTCGGTCTTCCACCTGCACCCAAAGCCTGTCTGGTCATGCCACAAGCTTTCTAACTGCGCAGAAGGGATCCTGCACACCTCCTTACTATGCTGGCAGTAGGGCTCAACGTCATCAGGCGGTTTTTACATTGAAATGTCTGGGAAATGTGAGTCACACAGCTGAGGAGTTGTGGTCAGCTCTGGAGAACCAATTTCATGAATGGTTGTCTCCACCGGATCTGAAACCAGGGAAGGCCGTGTGCGACAATGCTGCAAACCTGGGTGCGGCCCTTCGCCGGGGCAATGTCACACACGTGCCTTGTATGGCTCACGTGTTGAACCTGGTTGTCCAGCAATTTTTAGCCCACTATCCCAGACTAGATGGCCTTCTGCAGAGGGCACGGTCGCTGTGTGCTCACTTCCGCCGTTCGCATCCCGCAGCTCAGCGACTTACATCTCTACAGAAGTCGTTGGGCCTGCCACTTCACCGGCTAAAATGCGATGTGCCTACCCGGTGGAATTCAACTCTGCACATGTTGCAGCGACTGTGGCAGCACCGACAAGCCCTGGTGCAATATGTTCTGACGTATAGCCTGGGCCAACGAGATCCAGAGGTGGGGCAAATCACGCTGGAGGAGTGGTCTCAGATCAGTGACCTATGCACCCTTCTGCACAGTTTTGAAATGGCGATGAAGATGTTTAGTGCTAACGATGCCATTATCAGCATGACTATTCCGGTGATTTACATGCTGGAGCACATGTTAAACAGAATTCGGAGTCAGGTGGTGGCACAAGAGGAGGTGGAGGAAGTAGAGGAGGAGGAGTTATATGCGGAAGGGCTAACATCTGCAAGGTCCAGACGGTCGGCAGCACCAAGGCAGCAGGCATGTGAGGGTGGGGGAGATGGTTTTACCAGGGCGCATGGTAGCAGCCAAACTAGTGAGGAAGGTGTAGGAGACCAGGAAGAAGTGGAGGACGAACTGATGGAAGACTCATCAGATGAGGGAGACCTTGATCACATTTCTGTTGTGCGAGGTTGGGGGGAGAGGACAGAGGAAGGAAGCATGATTGTTACCTCGCCACCAACACAACAGGGACTTGGTGCTCCTGGATGCGCAACACACATGAGTGCCTTCTTGCTGCACTACCTGCAACATGACCCTCGAATTGTGAGAATTAGAAATAATGCTGACTACTGGGTTGCCACACTGTTAGATCCCCGGTACAAAAGTAAATTTGCAGAAATTATTCCTGCCATAGAAAGAAATGCACGCATGCAGGAGTATCAGCAGAGACTGTTGCAGAATCTTACATGTGCTTTTCCACAAAATACCAGTGGTGCACGTAGTGAATCTCACAGTTCCAACTTGCCAACCGTGGGACCGTCAAGTGTTCAGCACTCAAACCGTAACAGAACCACAGTATCTGCTGGTAACATCAATTTTGCGGAATCATTTCACCACTTTTTTAGCCCATCCTTTGCAAGGCCACAGGAGACAAGAAGTCTGACACATAGTCAACGCCTAGAGACGATGGTACAGGAGTATCTCCAAGTAAACATTGAAGCCATGACTGTGTCACTGGACCCTTGCTCTTTTTGGGCTTCCAATCTGGATAAATGGCCAGAGCTAGCCACTTACGCCTTGGAGATCTTGTCATGCCCCGCAGCCAGCGTTCTGTCTGAACGTGTGTTCAGCGCTGCTGGTGGTGTGCTGACAGATAAGCGCACGCGGCTCTCCACTGATAATGTAGACAGACTCACGTTCATAAAGATGAACAAATCATGGATCCGAAACGACTTTTCTACCCCTGTGTCATCCTGGGGAGAGTAAAAGCTTGATGATTGGTTAAAATCACCCTACCAACCGTTTTAAGCTTTCAAATTACTAATCATGTTTATCTGTATCTTGGCTGGAAAATAATTTGGGCTTTGTAGCAGTGTGCAGCACTGATTCTATTAGGCCATCTATAATAAGCTCCACCAGATTTAAAATTACTAATCATGTTTATCTGTATCTTGACTGGAAAATAATTTGGGCTTTGTAGCAGTGTGCAGCACTGATCCTATTAGGCCATCTATACTAAAGCTTCACCAGATTTAAAATTAATAATAATTTTTAGCTGCATCTAGCCCGGAAAATAATTTTGGGGCTCCGAGATGCGCAAGACACATAAGTGCCTTCTTGCTGCACTACCTGCAGCATGACCCTCATATTGTCAGAATTCGAAGTAATCATGACTACTGGGTTGCCACACTCTTAGATCCCCCAAACTTTTCGATCAACTTTTTCATTTTAATAAAGACCAAAAAAATGGTCATTTTTGAAATTATAAGCATTAGCAGGTTGTTAGAAACTGAAATCAAACAGTTTTCAACTCAAAACTTTATTCTAGGTGATGTTACATTTTCACATAGGACCCCTTGTTCGAAAGGAGCTTCTGAACTCTCTCGTCCATTGAATTTGTCAGGTTTTGGATGGTTTCTGCTTCAATTGTTTTGCATGAGGACAGAATACCCTCCCAGAGCTGTTGCTTAGATGTGAACTGCCTCCCGCCATCATAGACACTCCTTTTAATGATGCTCCAAAGGTTCTGAATGGGGTAGAGGTCAGGGGAGCATGGGGGTCACACCATAAGTTTGTCCCCTTTTATGCCCATATCAGCCAGAGATGCAGATGTTTTATGTGCAGCATGAGATGGTGCATTATCATGCAAAAAAATGATCTTGCTGTGAAATACACGGTTCTTCTTCTTGAACCATGACAGGAAGTGCTGTTTGAGGAAATCCACATACATTATGGAGTTCATCTTTAGCGCCTTCAGGGATCCTAAAGGGGCCGACAATCTCTCTCCCCATGATTCCAGCCCAAAACATTACTCCACCTCCTCCTTGTTGGCGCTGTAGCCGTGTTTGCATGGGGTGTCCATCAACCAGCCATCCTCCACTCCATCCATCTGGACCATCGAGCGCTGCACGGCACTCATCCGTGAACAAAACAGTTTTGAAATCAGTCTTCATGTAATGTTTGGCCCACTTGAGCCGTTTCTGCTTGTGTGAAGTGGATAGAGGAGGTCGACAGGATGGCGTATGCACAGCTGCAAACCTCAGAAGGACCCTGCATCTTGTTGTTCGGGGGACGTTGGAGGCACCAGCAGCTTCAAAAACTTGTCTGCTGCTATGACAAGGCTTTTTTGCCGCTGCTCTTTCAACCTGATGTAATTGCCTGTAGGAAAGAGTCCTCAATTTGCCCTTATCAGCACGCACACGTGTGTACTGTGAATCAGCTACATACTTCTTGATTGCCAAGACACTTCATCCTGATCATCGCACAATGTTGATTGTAGTCATGCCTTGACCTAAACACTCCACAATTTGTTGCTTCTCAGCAGCCGACACATCCTTTTTCTTTCCCATTTTGGCAGAAAATGTAGGCTGCTTAATAATGTGAGACAGCCTTCTTAAGTAGTCTTGCCTTTCATTGGACACACCTGCCAAACTAATTAGCACAGGTGTCTGCAATTGCTTACAGTGATATAAAGAGCCCTGACACACATCACCATCAATGAGTTTAACTGACAAACAAACAAATTCTTCCCTTATCACTCCTATACACTTTTTGCATAATAATTTGGAACACAGTGTACATGTGCTTTTCCACAAAACACCAGTGGTTCACGTAGTGAATCTTACAGTTCTAACTTGCCAACCGTGGTCTGTATGGAGTTGTTCAATAAAGGGCCCAAAATTAAGATAACATAGATGGGAGAGGTCTCTATGAATAGGAATTCCTAAGTATTTGATACCCTGTGAGGGCCAGGCAAAGGGAAAGTTGGACTGGATGGAATCCTATATGGATTTGGGGAGGGAGACATCGAGGGCCTCAGACTTCGCTGCATTGATTTTAAAATTTAACCATGTAACAAAGTGAGCTATTTCAGCCATAACAGCATGGATGGATATATGTGATTGAGTGATATATACTAGGACATCATCAGCAAATAGAGAGCACTTGTACTCGGTGCCTCCCACCTCAATCCACCTAATATTGGGGTTATGGCGAATTGATGAGAGCAGGTGCTCCGTCACTAGGATGTATAAGAGGGGACAGAGAACATCCCTGCCTTGTCCCATTGGTGATTGTGAAAGGTGATGAAAATGTTCTGACGCGCCCCCTGGGCCTTGGGACACCTGGAGCCGGACCCTTTTTGGTGGATGCTGGTGGTTGTAGTCTCCGTGGCGGCGACCCGGTTCCGTGGCTCAGGGCGGTCAAACCAGTGGCGGAACTATTTATGTGGTTTTGATGTTTAAATGTCCGACTACGCCACCCGTGGATTGCGGTCAGAGTGAACCGCCGCTCCAGGGCAGACCGCTGAGGCTGGTGTTGTGGGTGCAGCAGAGCGTAGCATAACTCCCCACGGGAGGAGTATAGCCTCAGGGCAGTGTATGCGGAGGATGGGGGTGATGGTGCAGGGCAGCAGCAGTAACGACACGGAGTCAGTGATGCAGTCCAGGGCCTTTACTCACAGCTCTTATTATCCAGACCACGTCTGCAGGTAACGGCTGCCCACGTCGTACTGTGCTCACCAGGTGAGGGGCTCAGACAACTCCCAGATAACTTTGGAGCGCTTCACAGGACCCCCTTTGTGTGTCCTTTGTCTGACCTTTCTTACCAACCCTTCTGTCCGGCTGCCTCGGGCCTCCTCTTGGTAAACTTGGCGCCAGTTTCCCTGACCCTATGTGGTGCCTTCCTAGCGGGTGTAGCGAGGGGCTGCGCCACATAAAATGTCACAGCCTCCTGTTTCTAGCTGAGGGTCGTTTCCTGCCTCCACTAGTTTCGGGGACCGGTCTCCAACTTTGGCCTGACCCCTCCACGCAGGTGGATTCGGGCGTGCGGTGGCGACTCGCCCGTCCGCACCCCTGGGATCCCTTCGTTCCTCGTTCCTGGAGCCTTCTCCGCTCCTCTTCCTTCCTTCTCCCTCTTCCAGGCCTGGGCCTCTGTTACTAGGCCCGCCTCCGGAGCAGAGCTCATGCAGAGCCCCTGCTCCCTGCCACTTCTGCTCAGACTTCTCTGCACTGAACTAAGATGGTGCCCACCTTTTATACTCCCTTCTCAATGCACCCAGGAACTGCTTCCTCCCTGCTCCTGCACTACAGGGTTCCCCTTCCTCAGTGTTCATTCCCCCCACTCCAGCCAGGGACAGGGACTGTCGTGCCCATCTCAGGGGCATATTGGTCGCCCTGCCCCACGGCAATGTGGTGTAATGCATGCAGGTGTCGGGTCCTGATCCACACTACATCCTTACCTGAGAGTGAGATATCACACCTCTGGGTGAGGTGCAATACCTCTGTAGCAACTGAGCCCTCAGGGTGCTACAGTTCCATTTATCTTCAGCCTAGGTGACCTATTGCGATACAGGGCCGTGATTTTGGCTATAAAAGGGTCCCCTAGACCCCTACCCCAAGCTTTTTAAGAGAATCATATAGGGCGTGCCAGGAGACTTTATGGAATGCTTTCTCAGCATCCAACGAGAGTATCTAATTACAAATTTTTAACTGCATCTAGCCCAGGAAATACTTTGTGCCTAGTAGCAGTGTCTGCTGGTCAGCGGATTATCCCGGCTGTTAAGCAAGCTACACCCCTGTAGTTTGGACACTTAATTTTTTCAAAGGAAATGCTTCGGGACCACGGGATACTCAGTGAAGAGCATCAGGAGGCACCCCAAGGCATAGGGGCTGGGACTGGCAGTAGGATGCCTTGCGGTGGACAGCCGAGCTCGATCCTTATAAAAGCTTTTTAACTGCAGCAGCTTTAGTGGACACTACTGGAGCTGGAATTACGCGGCTGCTGACATGAGACTTGCCCTCCAATAGATCCTTGTAAATGGATTTAAAGTGTATTCATTCAAATTAGAGAGACAATTTAAATTAAAAAGCTTAGAGCTGCCTCCACCACAGGGGGGCTCGCTCGACCCACCAGCGGACAGGCACCAGTATTGGGAGAGGGGGGCTGGCCGTCAGGGTTCACCGCAGCTCTGGCACAAACCCGGTGACACGGAGGTGGCACGGGCAGGAACGGACTGAACGTGTCGGCTTCTCACTTTTTGGATTTTAGAAGGGCATGACATGCCTATATCTGTGTCTCCCCCTCCTTTTACTCCTCCACCTCTTTTCTTTTCGCATGACTATATGTACTTGTCACTTTTCCATGTGTTAGTTGTGTCTTCTGAGCAGTTTGTCAGCTTTTGGACACCTTTGAAGGTGTTTTCTATGTGTTTCTATGTGTTTTTGTTTGCCTGCCATTGGTTTTAACGGTGTTCAAAGGTGTTCGACGAACAGTTCGGCGAACACACGGGTGTTCGACGAACCGAACCGAACTCGAACACTACGGGGGTGGCTCAACACTAGTACAAACTGCTTTAACAACTCCTGCATTTTGTCCAAGGGGTGGGGCTGAAAGGTGGCAGGCCGGATTGTGGTTATGCAGCTACCAGTGGGGTATGCCTCAGTCACAATGCCCGCATTCTCCACCAAGCCCTAAGGCGGCGCTGTTCACACCGTGCAGTAATTGAGGCAGTGAAACCAAGCAAGTAAAAACATAAGCAGTTTTAATTCAGCAACTCACGGGTAAACAGAAAGTCCTCCGGTTCGAAGCCGGGTTATCATAAGTCCATTAACAACGGATGCCAGGGGCAATGGCCACACCGGGCCGCTCATAGCCTGACAGGTGCAGAGCCTTCCCAGGCGTGGGTTCAGCTACTCACAGGCCCGCCGAGCTTTCCTGCTATGCTCCTAGCAGGTCCCAACACTGAACAACAATAATCCTTAATGCAGGGTTTTTAAAGGACCTGTGGCAAGAGCCACTGGAAAACTCAGGTGGGAGGGAGGAGGCCGCCCCACTGCCTTACTGTAGCCTCCTCCGAGAAATGAAGGCCCTGCCGGGTTTTACTAATCTGCCTTAGCCAGATAGTCTGACCAGGTCAATGCTCACCTTCATTCCTGCATTGCAGCCGCAGGTGTGTCTGTGACTGCAATGCACTCCAATGGATTTAATAGGTCTCTGTACACATTCTGGGGATATATAATGTCCCTCGTATACGATCTCAGTCACTGCCTCACACTGTTTAAAGGTGTATTTAGGTTTTTCCAAATTTTGGGCAGGCCTTGAAGTCACTGCATACGCAATAACAGTATAGGAGACCTGCTCTTTTATAATGGAAATTTTTTTTTAATCAGTCCCTCATCTTTGTGTCTTCAAATTGGTATTGCGGTTTTTCCAAATTTTGGGAAGGCCTTGAAGTCACTGCATACGCAATAACAGTATAGGGGAATCGCTCCTTTATAATGGGAACATTTTTTTTAATTGAGGCCCTCCTCTATGTGTCTTCAAATTATTACTGGAGTTTTTCCAAATTTTGGACAGGCCTTGAAGTCACTGCATACGCAATAACAGTATAGGAGAACCGCTCCTTTATAATGGGAACATTTTTTTTACTCACGCCCTCCTCTCTGTGTCGTCAAAGGGGTATTGGGGTTTTGCAAAATTTGGGCAGGCCTTGAAGTCACTGCATATGCAATAATAGTATAGGAGTAGTGTTGAGCCACCCCCGAAGTGTTCGAGTTTGGTTCAGTTCGTCGAACACCCATATGTTCGCCGAACTGTTCGTTGAACTGTTCGTCGAACACCTTCGATCACCGTTAAAACCAATGGCAGCCAAGCAAAAACACATAGAAACACATAGAAAACACTTCAAAGGTGTCCAAAAGCTGACAAACTGCTCAGAAGACACAACTAACACATGGAAAAGTGACAAGTACATATAGTCATGCGAAAAGAAAAGAGGTGGAGGAGTAAAAGGAGGGGGTGACACAGATATTGGCATGTCATGCCCTTCTAAAATCAAGAAAGGCTGGAGTAAAAATCTAAAATCAGCCTACCAACACCCAGACGTCGTGACAAGAAAATTAAAAAAAGAAATATCTTTAGGTAGAATGGCGGTTCCATTCAGAACACTTTCCTTACAAGACATAGTGGTATCCCCGTTGCGAGTTGTGCCAAAAACGGAACCCAATACATTCGGACTAATCCACCATTTGTCATATCCAAGGGGCAGGTCAGTAAACGACAATATCGATGCGCAACCAAGCACAGTAGTATATACTGTACATCCTTTGAAAAGGCAATCAGGCGGATCAAGAAGTTGGGAAGGGTTACCCTAATGGCCAAAACAGACATTGATGGGGCGTTCCGGTTACTTACTACCTGTGCCTCCGAATAGTGTCAACCTATTGGGCTGCTTCTGGGAAGGAGCATACTATATAGATCGCTGTTTGCCCCTGGGGTGCTGCAGATCCTGCTCACTATTTGAGGCGTTTAGTTGCTTCCTCGAATGGGTTGTAATGGACATTTCTAAGGGGGCACATATTATCCATTACCTCGAAGACATCTTATGCCTGGGCCCAAAAGATTCGCCACAGTGTGAATACACGCGGTAGTCCACCTATGAGAAGGAGAGAGCTGGAGGGAGAGCGGACACCACAGAGCCAAAGGGTTAGATGGAGAAAGTAAGAAGGAAAGAGGGCGAGGGAGGTAAGGGAGTACAGTGGAAGGCCGACCTGAGCTCCCCCACGTTCCTGCTGGGCGGGGAACAGCCCTGGGAAGAAAAGCCACTTGCGCATCCCTTTGAGGTTACGGGTGCGAGCGGGCAGAGGGACTACACTGGAGTGTGAATCTGACACGGCCAGTCTGTTCCAGCCCGTGCGACCTCCGTGGTGCCGGGTTTGTGCCATGCCGCAGTGGACCCTGACGGCCAGCCCCCCTCTCCCAATACTGGTGCCTGTCCGCTGGTGGGTCGAGCCCCCCCGCGGTGGGGGGGAGTAACATCTGCAGAAGAAAGACCATCTTCCAGCCAAACTAAGATGTCTACTTCTTTTCGTGGACAATGTGATACTATCCCTTTCTTACGAACACGCACATCGCTACAAATTCCAGATGAGGCACAAAAACAGCATGTGCTTAAACGGATATCAAGTGCTCCTTCAAGTGGGCTCTCCTCCACCTCAACTTCAACATCACAAATACTCCAGTCCTCAGAGGTGTCACCCCAATCGCACTTGCTTCCTCACAGCTCCCAAGTCTCCAGCTGCCCGTCAGAGTATGGGGTAGAACAGATGGTTGAGTCTGCAGAACTGTTTACTCATACTATAGCCTGGGAATCAGAGGTCGGCTACAGAGCTTCTGTGAATCCAGACGATGAAATGATCTGCACTGATGCGCAGAATCTTTATGAGTCGGATCTAGGACCAGACGCAGAAGGTTCTGACCATAATGTAGACCCTTGTTCCCAAATTGTAACTCCTGTTGGTGGAGACAATGAGGAAGACGATGATGAGACTCAAATACCTGATTGGAGCGACAACTTGAGTTTTTTGTCAGGGCAGGAAGAGGTTGGCTCTGATGATGACGGGTGTGAGAACAAACAGGGTGATGATGACGAGGTTGCAGATCCCACTTACTGTCAACCCACAGTCAGCCAGTCGATGAGGTCAGCAGGGGAGGTGTAGGAGGATGCTAGTGATGACGAGGTCAGGTTGCGCCTTCCTGGACAGAGACGAAGTACTGGAAGCACATCAACAACTGCATCCTCAAACACAACACTGCCTCTGACCACAGGTCTTGGTGGCTCTTCAGGTCGCATGGGTGCTAAGCCTTGCATAGCCTGGGCATTTTTTCAGATCGATAAGGATGACTCAACTCGTGTTATCTGTAACATTTGTCACCAAAAGCTAAGTAGAGGCCAAAAAATCCATAGTTTGAGTACTTCATGCATGAACCGTCACATGGATATGAAGCATAAGTTGCAGTACAAAGCTCACTGTGCTATAATGCGGCCTAGCGGGCCGGGACAACCACCGCCTGCCTTTCTTGTGCATCCGCGGCCTCTTCATCCTCTGTGACTGGGGGGACAGCAGTCACACCTGTTTTGGGATGCAGACCTGCTACCTCTTTACCCGCAACAGCCAGTGTGATTGCCAGGTCATCATTTTATTTGGAGGTGGAAACACCAGCTGGTGTTGAGCGCTCTCCGACATCGAGAGCACCACCTTTGGATCAAGGCAACCTAACATGTCCGCCTGCATCTTCCTCACAGACCGGCAGTTTGCCGGGGACACCCTTCTCAAACCCGTCTAAGCACAACAGCCAGCCCTCGGTCCCTCAGATGTGGACAAGTAAAAGACCAATTCCTCCTAGCCATGAGAAAGCTAAGAGGTTGAATTTCACCATCTGCAAGCTCTTCGCTACAGAAATGCTGCCTTTCCGCCTGGAGGACACAGAGGATTTTCGAGACCTTATGTCCGTCGCAGTGCCCCAGTACCAGATGCCCAGTCGGCACTACTTCTCAAAGAAAGGTGTGCCTGCGCTCCACCAGCATGTCGCACACAACATCACCGCTTCTTTGAGAAACTGTGTGTGTGACAGGGTGCATTTCACCACAGACACTTGGACGAGTAGCCATGGACAGGGGTGTTACATGTCGCTGACTGGGCACTGGGTAACTATGGTGACAGCAGGACAAGGGGCTGCTGTCCAAGTCTTGCCGTCCCCACAAGTTGTGCGTCAATCCTCTTTATCTCGAAGTTCCTCCACTGCTTCTGCCTCCTCAAGCTCCTCTCGGTCCTCCACCTGCACCCAAAGCCTTTCTGGTCATGCCACACGCTTTCTAACTGCACAGAAGGGATCCTATACACCTCCTTACTATGCTGGCAGCAGGGCTCAACATCATCAGGTGGTTTTTACTTTGAAATGTCTGGGAAATGTGAGTCACACAGCTGAGGAGTTATGGTCAGCTCTGGAGAACCAGTTTCATGAATGGTTGTCTCCACTGGACCTGAAACCAGGAAAGCCGTGTGCGACAATGCTGCAAACCTGGGTGCGGCCCTTCGCCGGGGCAATCTCACACACGTGCCTTGTATGGCTCACGTGTTGAACCTGGTTGTCCAGCAATTTTTAGGCCACTATCCCGGACTAGATGCACGGTCGCTGTGTGCTCACTTCCGCCGTTCGCATCCCGCAACTCAGCGATTTGCATCTCTACAGAAGTTGTTCGGCCTGCCACTTCACCGGCTAAAATGCGATGTGCCTACCCAGTGGAATTCAACTCTGCACATGTTGCAGCGACTGTGGCAGCACCGACAAGCCCTGGTGCAATACGTTCTGACGTATAGCCTGGGCCAACGGGATCCTGAGGTGGGGCAAATCACGCTGGAGGAGTGGTTTCAGATAAGGGACCTATGCACCCTTCTGCACAGTTTTGAAATGGCGACGAAGATGTTTAGTGCTGATGATGCCATTATCAGCATGACTATTCCGGTGATTTACATGCTGGAGTACATGTTAAACAGAATTCGGAGTCAGGTGGTGCGACAAGAGGAGGTGGAGGAAGTAGAGGAGGAGGAGTTGTATGCGGGCTAAGATCTGCAAGGTCCAGACGGTCGGCAGCACCAAGGCGGCAGGCATGTGAGGGTGGGGGAGATGGATTTACCAGGGTGCATGGTAGCTGCCAAACTAGTGAGGAAGGTGCAGGAGCCCAGGAAGAAGTGGAGGACGAACTGATGGAAGACTCATCAGATGAGGGAGACCTTGATCACATTTCTGTTGTGCGAGGTTGGGGGGAGAGGGCAGAGGAAGGAAGCATGATTGTTACCTCGCCACCAACACAACAGGGACTTGGTGCTCCTGGATGCGCAAGACACATGAGTGCCTTCTTGCTGCACTACCTGCAACATGACCCTCGAATTGTCAGAATTCGAAATAATCCTGACTACTGGGTTGCCACACTCTTAGATCCCCGGTACAAAAGTAAATTTGTCGAAATAATTCCTGCCATAGAAAGGGATTCACGCATATAGGAGTAACAGCAGAGACTGTTGCAGAATCTTACATGTGCTTTTCCACAAAACACCAGTGGTGCACGTAGTGAATCTCACAGTTCTAACTTGCCAACCGTGGGACTGTCGCGTGTTCAGCACTCAAACTGTAACAGTAACACAGTATCTGCTGGTAACATCAATTTTGCGGAATCATTTCACAGCTTTTTTAGCCCATCCTTTGCAAGGCCACAGTAGACAAGAAGTCTGACACATAGTCAACGCCTAGAGACGATGGTACAGGTGTATCTCCAAGTAAACATCGAATCCATGACTGTGTCACTGGTCCCTTGCTCTATTTGGGCTTCCAATCTGGATAAATGGCCGGAGCTTGCCACTTACGCCTTGGAGATCTTGTCATGCCTCGCAGCCAGCATTCTGTGTGTTCAGCGCTGCTGGTGGTGTGCTGACAGATAAGCGCACGCGGCTGTCCACTGAGAATGTAGACAGACTCGCGTTCATAAAGATGAACAAATCATGGATCTGCAAAGACTTTTCTACCCCTGTGTCATCCTGGGGAGACTAAAAGCTGGAGGATTTCGTAAAATCACCTCACCAACCGTTTTAAGCTTTCAAATTACTAATAATTTTTAGCTGCATCTAGTCTGGAAATTAATTTTGGGCCTGCAGCAGTGTGCGGTACTCATTCTATTATGCCATCTATACTTAGCTCCACCAGCTTGCAAATTACTAATAATTTTTTGCTGCATCTTGTCTGGAAAATAATTTTGGGCCTGTAGCAGTGTGCGGTACTCATTCTATTATGCCATCTATACTAAGCTCCACCAGCTTGCAAATTACTAATAATTTTTAGCTGCATCTTGTCTGGAAAATAATTTTGGGCATAGTAGCAGTGTGTGGTACTCATTCTAAAAAACCGTTTTAAGCAACTCTGGGGCAATTGATGCCACTTAAGTGGTGTCTGTGCCACAAATTTTTGGAAAAAATGGATACTCTTTTTGGAGTCCCCTTGCTTTGTTTTACGTGACGTTTCCATCGTCAATTAGAGGTGGGTTGGGTCTCCCCCCCCCCCTTTTAACCGTAAGAAAATACATACACTATCGCTTGGGGTAACACAGATGGTTAAGTCTGAAGAGCTGTTTACTCAGAGGTCTGCTCCAAAGCTTCAGTGTCTGCTAGTCAGCGTAGTAACCCAGCTGCGAAGCAAGCTGCACCGCCTGTGTATCTAATAATGATTTTTAAATGCATCTAGCCTAGGCAGACTGTGGGGACCCCTAACCAAACCCAGCTGCTCAGCCCCCTAATGCCCCCCTTTCATTGACAATACAATTATGTAACTCTTACAACTGGATGGGTGAGGATCGGTCACAGCTTTATTAACTGTTTATACTCATTCCATTAGAAATGCATTCTATTTCTAAAATAATTCAGCTTGTTGCAGCATGCCCTGTGTCTCCAGTCTCCACAACGGCAAGTTGGCCAACAAGTGTAACTCTCCAACACGTCCTGTCTATTTCCAGGCCATGGAGCATCCTGCTTACTCGGATGCAGGACTCCGACCCCCATCCATCACTCTTAACGCTTGTTTCACTCCGTCCTGGAGTCCTGACAGTATTATGTCCAGTCCAATATCCATTAAGTGAACACCGTCGGGCCGTATGAGGCCTGCTTTATCTCCTTCCAGTTGTCGGTGTCGTATCACTACACAGCCTCTGTCTCTTATAAATTTTGCCATCCGAATATTTATTACCCGCCTTGTCCTTTCGATGGCCTTGATGTCTCACGCACCTTGCCATACCGTTCTCGGCAAAATCTCTGACCATACTATAGTTAGTTTTGTGAAAAATTCTCTGAAGCACTCAGTGTCTAGTTTCATTATTGCCATTAGTTATGCGCTCTTGTGATAAGCTATATCGTTTCCCCCGGCCTGTATAACTAAGATGACCGGACCTCTTGCCTCTCTCCCTACCTTTATTACCTCCATTAGTACCTGTGGCCATTGCAGACCTCTAATACCTCTCCAGTTCAAATATGTGTTACGAAACTCCAATTTCCTCCCGCCTGGGCGGACTTTCACCCTTCTTTCTGCACAATATATATACGAGTTCTTAATCATTGCATAGCAAAAAAACAGCAAGGAAGTGGTATTTATACAGTATGTCATGTCCTGCTATGCACCTGTTCAAGGCTGAGTTAATCAGAAATTTAAACACACATACCATGTTAAAATCGTATAGCATAGAAACAATGCATATAAATGTAAGTAATCAAAAAGAAAAAGAACAGAAGAAAAAAGGAACATATATATAATAATAATCAATAAATGATCACACATAATGATACATCAAATCATGTCTGATGTTTAAATCCGCTGGTACACGTGTATTTAAAGTATAAATCCACCAACTTTCTCTATTAAGGAGCTTTCTCCTATAATCATCCACCAAATCTCCACCAATCGCCACGGCCCACGGAGTGGCCACCACAGTCAGTGAATCCTTCCTTATTTAGTATAGAGTCTACCAATTCTTTGGGCGTATTAGCCCAGCTGCGAAGCAAGCTGCACCGCCTGTGTATCTAATGAGAATTTTTAACTGCATCTAGCCTAGGCAGACTGTGGGGACCCCCTACCAAACCCAGACGCTCTGCATCTAACCCAGCCAATCATTTGATAGTATTGCTAGTAGCAGAGTCGCATGGGCTCTAAACCTTGCATAGCCTGTGCATTTTTTCAGATCGCTAAGGATGACCCAACTTGTGTTATCTGTAACATTTGTCACCAAAAGCTAAGTAGAGGCCAAAAAATACATAGTTTGAGTACTTCATGCATGAACCGTCACATGGATATGAAGCATAAGTTGCAGTGCGAAGCTCACTGTGCTACAATGCGTCCTAGTGGGCCGGGACAACCACGATCTGCCCCACCTGTGTCATCCTGGGGAGACTAAAAGCTACTGCGCTGTCTTTTCCAAAAATTTGAGGGAATTACCACGGGAATGGTTTGGAAGAGGTGTGGTGCCCCTGAGGGTTCGACCACCACAGGGATGCTGCACTTCTTTAATGGAGTGTAGTGTTCCTCCTCTGAGGTAAGAACAATGTGATAGTCGTGACCCAACCTTTGCATCCAACACCACATTTCCCCACCAGAGGGAGCTAGTATGCACTAGGTGCTGCTCCCCTGGTTACAGGGAGACTGGGGAACCAAGAGTTAGGGGAACCAGTTAGTGGATGAGGGTGGAGGACATACAAGTTAGTTACACTTTAAATTTCATATTTAATAAAAAGCCATCTTTGGTCTTGGTCTTTCGGCTGTTCTTCTGTGCTGTCAAATGCTGTGTGTACTGTGAACTCCCTCCCGGAGTGCAGATCCTGTGTGGGCCTGCATGGGTAAGGGACACAGCCCTCGCACCCTGGCCTTGGGTCGAGGGGTAGGTTGTAGACAAGGAATGTCTCAACCCGGCCAATGACCAGGATCAAGAAGGCCCAGAGCTAGAGAGTGTGGCTCCACAGCAAATGGATCCCAGGCAGGATGCAGACAGAGTGGAGTATGCCACCTGTCCTCGCCGTGCTGATATATTCAGAGGGAGTCCGGCTGCTAGAGGGGTACCGGCCCCCGACACCCGACCATGCTACTCTATGTCCTGGTCGGGAAAGCCCGGTAGGCCCAGAGGATCCCACCGGGTATCGGACGGAGCGGAGCTGCCACCCATGCCCTTGTTCTGAGAGGAGCTCAGAGGGAGTCCCGGCCTATTTGCACACACACGGACAGGAAAGGATTCGGTCTGTAGTTCAGGAACACTCTGGTGTAGGGTGTCGATTGAACGTTGGACTTGCTCGGAGGTTGTCGGACCCCCATCCCTGGTAACCGCAGGACTCCGCGGGGAGCAGGGAGTCGCCTTCCTTCTGCCATCTCTAAAGTGAGTAAAGCCTTGGAAGTTCACCCCTATGGCCTCCGGACTGTTTATTCTGCGCCACACCACACGACGCGGCATCCGTTCTCCTCTACTACTACCCCCTCCATCCTGTCCCTCTGCCCTGAGGCCTTGCTCCGCCTGTGGGGAGTAGTAATAACTTTGGCCGCCATAACACCATGCCTCAGCGGACTGCAGCGGCGCTGGTGGCCTTCACCAGGTGCCACAGGTGGCGTAGTGGTAAACCAGCCACTCAACCCGGACAAGCCCACACCATCCTTTTTAATGTGACGGCCCTGAGCACGGGTTGGGTCCAACCAAGGCTGCACCCCTTCTCTCCATCACAGGACCCGATTACGAGTCCCCCATCACCCAGGGTAAAATAAAGGGCTTTTTCAAGTAAGAGGCGTCACAGAGGTATAAGAGTTTAGGTAGGGCGTTCAATTTTAGTATACTTATTCTGCCGAACCAGGAAAAATCCTTCACCGTCCAAGAAGTAAGATCTTTATGGTGTTGTTCAATAAAGGGCCCAAAATTAAGATAAAATAGATGGGAGAGGTCTCTATGGATACGAATTCCTAAGTATTTGATACCCTGTGAGGGCCAGGCAAAGGGAAAGTTGGACTGGATGGAATCCTGTATGGATTTGGGGAGGGAGACATCGAGGGCCTCAGACTTCGCTGCATTGATTTTAAAAATTGACCATGTAACAAAGTGATCTATTTCAGCCATAACAGCAAGGATGGATATATGTGATTGAGTGATATATACTAGAACATCATCAGCAAATGCAGAGCACTTGTACTCAGTGCCTCCCACCTCAATCCACCTAATATTGGGGTTATCGCGAATTGATGAGAGCAGGATGCATAAGAGAGGGGACAGAGGACATCCCTGCCTTGTCCCATTGGTGATTATGAAAGGTGATGAAAATGTTCCATTTATCTTCAGCCTAGCTGACGGATTGAGATACAGGGCCATGATTTTGTCTATAAAACGGTCCCCTAGACCCCTACCCCAAGCTTTTTAAGAGAATAATATATGTCGTGCCAGGAGACTCTATGGAATGCTTTCTCAGCATCCAACGAGAGTATCTAATTACAAATTTTTAACTGCATCTAGCCCAGGAAATACTATGGACCTAGTAGCAGTGTCTGCTAGTCAACGGATTATCCCACCTGTTAAGCAAGCTACTCCACCTGTAGTTTGGACACTTAATTTTTTCAAAGGAAATGCTTCGGGCCCCCGGGACACTCAGTGAAGAGCATCGGAGAGGCACCCCAAGGCACAGGGGCTGGGACTGGCGGTAGGACGCCTTGCGGTGGACCGCCAAGCTCGATCCTTATAAAAGCTTTTTAACTGCAGTAACTTTAGTAGACGCTACTGAAGCTGGAATTACCGCGGCTGCTGGCATCAGACTTAACCTCCAATAGATCCTTGTAAAAGGATTTAAAGTGTACTCATTCAAATTACAGAGACAATTTAAATTAAAAAGCTTAGACCTGCCTCCACCGCAGGGGGGCTCGCTCGACCCACCAGCGGACAGGCACCAGTATTGGGAGAGGGGGGCTGGCCGTCAGGGTCCAACGCAGCTCTGGCACAAACCCGACGACACGGAGGTCACACGGGCAGGAACGGACTGGCCGTGTCAGCTTCGCACTTTTTTTGTTTTAGATGTGAATGACATGCCTATATCAGTGTCTCCCCCTCCTTTTACTCCTCCACCTCTTTTCTTTTCGCATGACTATATGTACTTGTCACTTTTCTATGTGTTAGTTGTGTCTTCTGAGCAGTTTGTCAGCTTTGGACACATTTGAAGGTGTTTTCTATGTGTTTCTATGTGTTTTTGTTTGCCTGCCATTGGTTTTAACGGTGTTCGAAGGTGTTCGACGAACAGTTCGACGAACAGTTCGACGAACATACGAGTGTTCGACGAACCGAACCGAACTCAAACACTACGAGGGTGGCTCAACTCTACTGGTAACATGCTCGAGTTTCCCATATACTTAAATTGGGCTCGTAGCTTGGGTCAAGTACCCAAGCATTACGATTTGCTCGACCCGATCAGCGAGCACCCAAGCTTATCACTAGATCTGAGTGATTCAATCTGCAACAGCGCATGTAAGGTCACGACATCATGACATTGTAAAGTGCACCATGACCTTGCAGGCGCATGTGCAGAAAAGTCCAGTGATTCAAAGCCAAAAGGGGATTTCATCACTCTCTGCAGTGATAAGAAGATGTGACGGGGACCAAACAGGTGACTGTGAGGAGCAGAAGTGGCCAAGTAAAACGTGAGCAAAAGTAGTTGTGTTGACACAGCATTTAATCTTAATTATCCAGACGTAAATTCTGTAGGTCCAGAATGATAGACTATTGCCCGAATTATTGGCTATTGAATTTATGTGTTTCTTTCTTCGGTTGGTCAAGACACATGGACTTTTGTCATGAATTCAAATGTTGACTCTTCATGTAGGTTGAGTTGATATTTATTTATTAATGTATAGCTGTTATTTACTTCTTATATCAACTCTTACGGTTATTGTACTGTTATCTTTGCAAGACAGGGATGCAGGGTTTTTGAACAATGGATGTTTGCTAAATATGTTGATTAAACATTGTGTGGGTCCTGTGGCTTGTTGATTCACAAAACTGAGTAGGACAGACTATGCAGATTGATTAAATGCTCAACCAATGTGACAGTGTGACAGAGTCACTGGTGTTATATGCGAGGGGAGGTATGTGTCACTCAGGATGTTTTCCTGTGTGAACTGAGACCTACTGAATTTCTGACAGCATGTTATATGCTGGGGGTTACCTCTTTTAAAGGGTGTGGTTTTATGGGAATGATGTAGAGATTGGAGGGAAGTCATTCCCCATACCTCCACCTCAGGGTGTGGCTGAGCCATCTTTAAATGCTCAGTCAGTTTTTTTTCTCTATGTTGTGTTTGGAGTGGCAAGGTCTCCAGACTGGACAGTCATAGCTCAGAGAGGAGCTGAAGGCTGGACATAACCTGTGTGAGTGAACCGCACACACACATATGGACTGTGCTATCATTTATCTTTTGTTTTGTTGTTTTGCCAGTAAAGCCGTGTTTATGTTTTCTGGAATTGCAGGGCTTTATGCCATATAATAAAGCCTGCAGAGAAAACCCGGTTCGTGAGTTTACTTCCGGAAGTAGCCGAGCAAGTCGACCTACCACAGTTGGTGGAGAATGCGGGCATTTCAGGAACACATCTACCTGCCACAAAGACCAGTGGATATCCTGGGTGAAGGCTGGCAGCCAGCCAGAGAAGTCCGGCAGCATGGAGGAGCTCATTAAGCACCTGGTGCAGAGCCAACAACAGATGCACCAACAGCACTTGCAGAGCCAGGAGCAGCACCAGGAGATGACCAAACTGTTGTTGCAACACATCCAGTTGCAGCAAAAGGCACAGCAGCAGCACGAGCAGGAACAGCATCAGCAGATACAGCTTCTTGAAGACGCCATCCAGGGCAGGGCAACCGCCCCACCCCCAGGGCCGACTGATGACTCCCACGTCAGGAAGGCGGTAAAACGGGCCATGCAGAAGATGACCCCTGGGGATGATGTAGAAGCATTTCTGACTATCTTTAAGAAGGGTGGCTGATCAGGAGAGACTTCCACCACAACAGAGGGCAGAGGTTCTGGCACCATATTTGTCGGGGGAACCCTAAAAGGCATTTTACAACTTGGCACTGCAGGATGCCAAGGAATACACCAAGCTAAAGACAGAGATCTTAGCATGCCTGTGAGTGAATATGGCGGTGAGAGCCCAACGAGTCCACCATTGGGCGTATGCCAGTGACAAACCCCCTCGTTCGCAGATGTTTGACCTACTGCAACTCATTCAGAAGTGGCTGCAACCAGAGTCCTCCACTCCGGCCCAGATGGTTGAGCGGGTGGTGATTGATAGATTTGTGCACTCCCTTCCCAAATCAGTACAGACTTGGGTTGCCCAGGGTGATCCCCAGAACGCATATGACTTTATCCGCCTGGTGGAGAGGTACTAGGTGATTGAGAAATCCCTCAGTAAACCAGAAATAGTCACTCCTTCGTACTGGGATACGCAAAAGGGGGTGGATTCACCATGGAAGGGGTCTAGAGCCATTTCAGGGGGGTGTCCCACTCCCACCGAAGGTGCCACAAGGACTGTCGCTAAAGATCTAGTCTGTTGGCGGTGTCACAACCCGGGATACGTAGCCGCTAGGTGTCATATGTCCCCCAAGCCCATGGACTGCAGCCTAGGCAGACAGGTCTCCTATTATGCTTATCCCACCTGCAGTGTGAACTGTCAACCCGGTGAGGGGACGCAGGCATGTGCTGTGTCCGTTAATGGGGTGATGGTGCTTGGACTGTTGGATTCAGGGAGTCTAGTGACCCTGATCAGTGCCAACCCTCCCAGCTGATCTCTGCCAAGACTGTGGGCATTCGCTGCAAACATGGGGGCGCCAAGGACTACCCTGTGGCCACTGTGTAAGTGGGAACAGACTGTGGTGCCCAACCCCACGAGGTCGGGGTGGTTAAGGACCTGATACATACCGTCATATTGGGGCGCTATTTCCCGTTGTTCTGGGACTTGTGGGGGAAAGAAACCGGACTGAGTCACGTGGACAAATTCCAGGTCCCCAAAGAAATACCCCCATCGACATCTGAAAGGGATGAGTTCCCATTGTGTGTACTTGCCGGCGACGAGGACAAGACTGTGACCGAGGAGGCTGACCTCCCTGAGTTAGAGGTGACAGGAGAGAACTTTGGGTCTGCTCAAGTTTGGGACTTGACCTTGAAGGGGGCACGGGACAATGTTACTGTCTGTAATGGGGTTGTTCAAGAGCCAGGGGCAGACACTAGGTACCCACACTTCGCAATTCAGGGGCACTAATTATATCGGGTGACAAAACCAAGGGGTGAAGAAATAGTGGAAAAGCTATTAGTTCCAGGGCCATACTGACAGAGGGTATTAGATATGGCCCATTCACATGTTCAGGGGGGACACCTGGGGGTTGAGAAAACTCAGGAGAGGATATTGAGGAGGTTTTACTGGCCAGGGTGTTACCGGGAGAACTATTGTAGATCCTGCCTCACCTGCCAGATAACAGCGCCCTTTTCCCACTTCAGTAGTCCTTTAATCCCCCTACCTGTGATAGAAATCCCCTTTGAGAGGATTGCCATGGACCTAGTGGGGTCCTTAGTTAAATCGGCCTGGGGCCACCAATACATCCTGGTGGTCATGGAGTATGTGACCCGGTACCCGGAAGCGGTACCACTAAGGAACTCATTGAGTAGGAGCATCGCCCGGGAACTTGTCCATATATTTGGCAGGACCGGACTGCTGAAGGAGATCCTAATGTAACAAGGTACCCCGTTCATGAGCAAGGTAATGAAGGAGCAGTGTAAAGGCCTTCAGATTACCCAGCTGCAAACCTCTGTTTACCATCCGCAGACAGATGGCCTAGTGGAGCGCTTTAATAAAACCTTAAAAGCAATGCTCAAAAAGGTCGTAGAGAAGGACGGTCGTGACTGGGACTACCTGCTACCATTCTTCTCAGTAAGAGAGGTCCCACAAGCCTCTGCAGGTTTCTCGCCATTTGATCCATTGTATGGACAACATCCGTGAGGGCTCCTGGATATTGCCAAGGAAACCTGGGAAGCCGAGGTTACGCCCCACCGGAGCATCATAGAACATGTCACCCAGATGCAGGAGAGGTTGGCGAAAGTGATGCCTATCGTGAAGGCTCATCTCCTCCAAGCACAAGAGGCCCAGGCAAGGGTCTATAACTGGTCAGCGAGGCTGAGATAGTTCCAGCCTGGGGATCGCGTACTGGTGTTTATTCCCACCCTCAATAGCAAGTTCCGGGCCAAGTGGCAAGGCCTGTATGAGATGGTGGAGAAACTCAGCGAGGTGAACTACAAAGTTCACCAGCCTGGCAGAAGAAAGCCGCACTAAGCGTACCATGTGAACTTGCTCAAGCCATGGCGAGATTGGGAAATGCTGGGGCCTTCTTGTTTGGGAGCCAGTCCAAAAACCAAAGTCAAGGACGTCACGATAGCAGAGACTCTATGGTCGGCACAGAAGTATCAATGTAGAGAGCTGCTGCAATGGAAACGTGACCTGTTCTCGAAGGTGCCAGGGCGTATTGAGGTGGTCGAGCATGACGTGCTGACGGAAGCGCATGTTAGGGTAAACCTCAAACCCTATAGGATTCCTGAAGCCCGCCGTGAGGTAATCTCAGCTGAGGTGAAGAGGATGCTGGACCTCGGCATGATAGAGGAATCGAAGAGCGGATGGTCAAGTCTCATCATTCTCGTGCCAAAGCCCGACAGGGAGTGGAGATTTTGTAATGACTATCGCAGGCTGAATGAAGTTTCCAAATGTGACGCATACCCGATGCCCAGCGTCGATGAACTCATCGAGAGGCTTGGACCTGCGAGATATATTACCACCCTCGACTTGACGAAGGGCTACTGGCATATCCCCATGTCCCTGAGGGCCAAAGAGAAAACAGCTCTCTCAACACCTGATGGGTGCTTCCAGTACACCCGAATGCCTTTCGGACAGCAGGGAGCACCAGCCACCTTCCAGAGGACCATGGATCGGATCCTCGGCCCACATAAGAAGTATGCTGCAGCCTGCCTTGATGACATTGTTGTTTTTAGCCCAGACGGGGCTAGTCATCTGCCAAAGGTACAGGTGATTTTGGATGCTCTAAGGAAGGCAGGATTTACGATAAATCTGAGAAAATGTGCCATTGGGAAGGAGGAGGCCAAGTACTTACGCTGTATCGTCGGGAGAGGCGAAATTAAGCCACAGATCAATAAGATCGAGGCAATTCAGAACTGGCCGCAACTGCTCTCCAAGAAGCAGGTGAGAGCATTTCTTGGAATCATGCGATATTACCGGCGGTTTATCCCAAATTTTGCTATGATTGCCGCACCTTGGATGGACCTTCTGAAAGGCACAAAATCAATGATGGCGAAATGGACGGTTGAAACCGAGATGACGTTCCAACAGCTGAAGTTGGCACTCTAGCTGATCCTGGTCACACCAGACTTTACTAAAGTGTCTGTGCTCCAGATATACGCCTCAGAAGTTGGCCTAGGAGCAGTGCTGTAACAAGAGATAATTGGGGAAGAGTATCCAATCCTGTATTTGAGCTGGAAGCTCTCGTCCTGTGAGAAAAATTATGGCATTGTGGAGAAAGAATGCTTAGCCATAAAATGGGCCATAGACATGCTAAGATATTACCTACTTGGCCGAAAGTTTAAATTGGTGTCAGACCATGCCCCTTTGAGATGGTTGAGGGAAAAGAAGGGTAAGAATGCCCAAGTAACTAGGTGGTTCTTAGGTCTCCAAGACTTTAATTTTCACGTGAAGCATAGACCGGGAAGTTACACGCTAATGCTGATGCCCTCTCCAGAATTCCCTGATTGGTGTCTGAAGTTTCCCAAACCCCTGGCTTTGGGCAGATGGGGGGAATATGTGACAGAGTCACTGGTGTTATATGTGAGGGGAGGTATGTGTCACTCAGGATGCTTTCCTCTGTGAACTGAGACCAACTGAATTTCTGCCAGCATGTTATATGCAGGGGGTTACCTCTTTTAAAGGGTGTGGTTTTATGAGAATGACATAGAAATGGGATGGAAGTCATTCCCCATACCTTCACCTCAGGGTGTGGCTGAGCAAGCTTTAAATGTTCAGTTCTGCTTTTTTTCTCTGCGTTGTGTTTGGAGAGGCAAGGTCTCCAGATTAGACAGCCATAGCTCAGAGAGGAGCTGAAGGCTGGACATAACCTGTGTGACCGAACCGCACACACATATGGACTGTGCTATCGTTTATCTTTTGTTTTGTTGTTTTGCCAGTAAGGCCGTGTATATTGTTGCTGGAGTTGCAGGGCTTTATGCCATATAATAAAGCCTGCAGAGAAAACCCGGTTCCTGAGTCTACTTCTGGAAGCAGCCGAGCGAGTTGACCTACCACAACAGTTAAAAGCATCTCACCTCACCCGTGACCAGAAGATAATGTCTTGAAGGACAGTTGTGAACTATATACACACGTGGTCAAAATTGTTGGTACACCTCGTTTAATGAAAGAAAAACCCACAATGGTCACAGAAATAACTTGAATCTGACAAAAGTAATAATAAACTAAAAATCTATGAAAATGAACAAATGAAAGTCAGACATTGCTTTTCAATCCTGCTTCCACAGAATTTAAACAAATAAATAAACTCATGAAATAGGCCTGGACAGAAATGATGATACCCTTAACTTAATATTTTGTTGAACAACCTTTGAAGCAATCACTGCAATCAAACAATTCCTGTAACTGTAAATGAGAATTCTGCACCTCTCGACAGGTATTTTGGCCCACTCCTCATGAGCAAACTGCTCCAGTTTTCTCGTGTGTGAAGGTTGCCTTTTCCAGACAGCATGTTTCGGCTATTTCCAAAGATGCTCAATAGGATTTAGGTCAGGGCTCATACATTTGGGGAAACCAGGTTGGGGACCTCCGGTCACCTGGTCCCATGGAGATGTTTGGGATAATCAAGTTAGGACCCTCCGGTCACCTGGCCCCCATAGATATGTGCGGAGAACCCAAGTTGGGACCCTCCTGTCACCTGGTTCGATGGATATGTTCGGAAAAGCCAGGTTGGGACCCTCGGGCCTCCTGGCCATGTACCTCAATGGACTGTCAGCTTCCTAGGTTTGTTTTTAACTCCTCTCTGTGGGTGCCCAACAAAAGCAGGGTGCCACTGGTGGGGGTAGTTGGCCCTGGAAGCCCCTCGTAGTAGCAGCTTCTCTAATCTCGGTCAGTCAGGGTAAGGGTGGACTCTGTAATTTGCACCATCTTGGGTATTTGCTATGACTGTTCTAAATGTTTATTGTCTGTTTTGTGGTTGAATAAAGTATTGCCACACTGTTTTTCCCTCACCCTATGTTGTCTGAGTAGTACTATGCCCAGCCCACGGGAAACCCCACCCCCCCACCCCATGTCTTCACAGTAGTTTTTTTTGTTAACCTTTATCTTAGCCCTTTATGCTTTAGAAAACTCTTAATCCATATGGAAGGGAATGTGGATTTTTGTAATATTCAAGTAAAATGCAATTCCACTTGAATATATTTGCTCATCTCTATTATTAACAGTTTGTTATTTTTATAGCTTTATTCATTTGTCCTGAACATTTATAAATATTTCATAAAGCCATTTTTATCCAAATTAAAAGAACTTTAATTAATATGACAAATTAACTTTAAATTTAACAAGTACATCATATGCTGCTGTGAGCAGAAACATTATAAAAGACATGCTAGGGAAGCCACATCTAAAATTTGCTCTCTATAAAACCATATTTTTTCTACTATCACCATTTATATTAACTTGCTAAATTAATCAGAAAAAGATGATCTTCACCTTTCTCCTAATTTGTTCTGCGACATTGATTGAAATGGTTGCTGTACTCAATAGCAATGAAAGGCCTCTTTTGATGTCAGATTCAAATGTGAACAAAGGCTTTTTAATAAATTTAAATACCACATGTAGATTTCAGCACATCTGAAGTAAAAGTGTATTTTTTTCTGCTGTGAAGAGCTACAGTAAGGCTGTACTATTCACACAAAGTACTGAACTGAACCATTTAGCATGCCTATTGAACGCCTACTCCCTTAATTATTTCACTTTAATATGCAAAATGCTCTGTAATGTACCGCTGATTCAATTATTAAGGAAGAGAGAGGTTAATCTTTTGTGACTGCAACCAAAAATAATACAAACTAGAAATTGCTAAATCTCAATTGTGAAATTACATGTTCATATAATCATTTGATAATACCATATATTAAAATAATGCAAAAATAATATATTTTTGTTTTTCATTACAAATAGTGATGGGAAAACCCCTGACTGTTAGGGCTTGGCGGGTTCAGCTGAATGCCGAACAGTTTATTAAATGTTCGGGTTCGGGTACCATAACAGTACCCTAACATGGACCCCCATTTCACATGAATGGGGGACCTGAACATCAGGCGTTTGCCACACTGTCATGTGCATGACAGCACGGCAAACACTGCCTCTGATCGGCGGTAAGATCATCACCGCTGATCAGAGAGCTGTGTTTCCCATTCTGTCAGATGACAGCATTGGAATAGGGGCCCGAACATTGATAGCGTGGCAAATACGGCATCTGATCAGTGGTAAAATTAATACCACTGGTCAGAGCGCTGTGGTTCCCAAGATGTCAGATGATAGCATGAGCCCGCAGCTGTGAACGGAGGTAAAAAGTTTACCTCCGATCTCAGGCGTCAGCAGATAGTACTACTTCACCCATCAGCCTACGCCTACTGTCGCCGATAACAGCGGCTGATGGAAGTATTCATCTGACGGTGACTGCACTATAAATAAATATATTAGATACCCTCGGCATAAAAAGAGATTACTAGTATAATGTCAAAAAAGAAAATTTATTCAGAGCGACCCAAAAAATGGAAAACAGCATGTGGACAATTAGCATGCAGCACCTCCTGCCTCAGTCCAGGGAGGGGAGAAACCTGCCCTTCATAAACTGGATCTGGGGCGGGGTTACAGATTCCAGCCAGTGTCAAGTTCCAGACAAGTTGCAGATAGGGACAGGTCCGCAGCAGGCTGAGGAGTCCCTGTAGGCAGAGGAGGAACACAAGGCCAGGAGGGGAGCTAGAAGAGCTCATCCTGGCTAGAGACGTACAAAGCCGGACACTGGAGTCCGAGGCTCTGAGGGTTATAAGCCCAGCAGCAGAAAACCACCACACAGGGGACTTCAAGTCCTCTGGCCCAAGGAAGCCCGGAGGCTCAGCCACACGAGAGGGACCACTACTGCCCCGGAGGGGTGAGAAGTACGGAAGGCCCAAGTCGCCAGTCATACGGGAGAGAACAACACGGTACACTCAGAGACGTGGGCTACCAATACAATACAGCAGGATAGCCAAGAAAGAGTGAAGTCAGCACTAGAGATGAGCGTTGTTCTACTCGAACTGTTCGCCAATCTCAAATTCGAGCTGTTTTGGGCGGTGTTCGAGCCGTTCGGCGAACACGAACAATTTGAGAAAAATTCGGCTGTTCGAGGTTATGTTCGATAACTGTTTGTGCACCAAAATCATAACTGGATTTTTTCTCAGTAATGATGAAAATTAATGTTAATACGCAGTTTGAGTGTACAGCGGGGTGGGGGGAGGGGCAGGGGATGGATCTCTGCAGGAACAATGAAGATCTCCATTTTTTTTTCTCTTTCCCGCATTTGCAGTGGGGAGGTGCAATCTGTCAGCCTATCAGCAGCGCACACAGGGAGCGAAGTGCTTTTTTTCACACAAGCAAGGGCATGTGTCATTGGCAGTGTATGTCACATGTCCTTGCCCTATAAGACCAAGCCATTTTCCCCGTCGCCACCATTTTCTCACTGCTGCAGCTGCGTGTTAGACGGCACCGCTGTTGCTGTGTGCGCTATACCTTGTTAATTTCAAGCCAATTTTCGCACAAATCTACAGATAGCTTGGGAGTAGGGAATAGTTGTGATTGCAGTCCTTTTAAGGACTAGGTTACAGCATTTCCTACGACTTTTATCAGGCAGGTCTGTGCTCTTAAATAGATAGATTGTGGGACTAAAGACTAATTGTAATTGAAGTCCTTTTCAGGACTAGGTTACATCAGTTCCTATCAGTTTTGCCAGGCAGGTCTGTGCCAGTGCTGTGCAAGTTTTTTTCACAGCATTTGGCTGAATCTAGCAAAGCTAATCCTTTTTGGCCTATTGCAGAGTGTGTTAGTCAGTGGAGTAGCCTATCTGTGTTGCAAGATATACCACCTGTGTATAGAATACCAATTTTTTTACTGCACCTAGTGAAGTAAAATCTTTTGGGCATAGCATCATACTATTAGTCCATCTATACAGACCTCCATCAGGTTGCAAACTGAATATATTTTTTTCTGCATCTACCTCTGAAAAAATATTGGGCTTCTAGCTGTGTGTGGGACTTGTTCTATTAATCCATCTATACAGACCTCCATCAGGTTGCAAACTGAATATATTTTTTTCTGCATCTACCTCTGAAAAAATATTGGGCTTCTAGCTGTGTGTGGGACTTGTTCTATTAATCCATCTATACAGACCTCCATCAGGTTGCAAACTGAATATATTTTTTTCTGCATCTACCTCTGAAAAAATATTGGGCTTCTAGCTGTGTGCGGGACTTGTTCTATTAATCCATCTATACAGACCTCCATCAGGTTGCAAACTGAATATATTTTTTTCTGCATCTACCTCTGAAAAAATATTGGGCTTCTAGCTGTGTGTAGGACTTGTTCTATTAATCCATCTATACAGACCTCCATCAGGTTGCAAACTGAATATATTTTTTTCTGCATCTACCTCTGAAAAAATATTGGGCTTCTAGCTGTGTGTGGGACTTGTTCTATTAATCCATCTATACAGACCTCCATCAGGTTGCAAATTGAATATAATTTTTTTCTGCATCTAACCCAGCCAATAGTTTTGGCCTAATACCACAGTTTGGCCACTCAGCTCTGCTCGGTTCCCATCCATTGTTTTTTTGTGCAAACAACTCCAGAGTTGTGAATTAGTTAACCACCAAAATGAGTGGAAAAAGGCCTGCTGCTGGTGGAAAGGGGAATAGGCGTGTTGGGAAGGGGAAAAAAGGTTGTGTCCGTGGGGTAGGTGTTAAAGCAACAGTAACATCTGCAGAAGAAAGACCATCTTCCAGCCAAACTAAAATGTCTACTTCTTTTAGCGGACAATGTGATAAGATCCCTTTCTTACGGCCACGCCAATCGCTACAAATTCCAGATGAGGCACAAAAACAGCAGGTGCTTCAACGGATATCAAGTGCTCCTTTAAGTGGGCTCTCCTCCACATCAACTTCAACATCACAAATACTCCAGTCCTCAAAGGTGTCACCCCAATCGCACTTGCTTCCTCACAGCTCCCAAATCTCCAGCTGCCCGTCTGAGTATGAGGTAGAACAGATGGTTGAGTCTGCAGAGCTGTTTACTCATACTATAGCATGGGAATCAGAGGTCGACTCCAGCGCTTCTGTGAATCCAGACGAGGAAATGATCTGCACTGATGCCCAGAATCTTTATGAGTCGTATCCAGGACCAGACGCAGAAGGTTCTGACCATAATGTAGATCCTCATTCCCAAACTGTAACTCCTGTTGGTGGAGACAATGAGGAAGACGATGATAAGACTCAAATACCCGATTGGAGCGACAACTTTAGTTTTTTGTCAGGGCAGGAACAGGTTGGCTCTGAGGACGACGGGTGTGATAACGCTCAGGGCGATGATGATGAGGTTGGAGATCCCACTTACTGTCAACCCACAGTCAGCCAAGAGATGAGGTCAGCAGAAGAGGTGGAGGAAGATGCTAGTGACGACGAGGTCAGGTTGCGCCTTCCTGGACAGAGACGTAGTACTGGAAGCACGTCAACAACTGCATCCTCAAACACAACTCTGCCTCTCACCACAAGTCGTGGTGGCTCTTCAGGTCGCATGGGTGCTAAGCCTTGCATAGCCTGGGCATTTTTTCAGATCGATAAAGATGACCCAACTCGTGTTATCTGTAACATTTGTCAGCAAAAGCTAAGTAGAGGCCAAAAAATACATAGTTTGAGTACTTCATGCATGAACCGGCACATGGACATGAAGCATAAGTTGCAGTGGGAAGCTCAGTGTGCTACAATGCGGCCTAGCCGGCCGGGCCAACCACCGTCTGCCATATCGTGTGCATCCGCGGCCTCTTCATCCTCTGTGACTGGGGGGACAGCAGTCACACCTGTTTTGGGGCGCAGACCTGCCACCTCTTTACCCGCAACAGCCAGCGTGATTGGCAGGTCATCATTTTCTTTGGAGGTGGTAACACCAGCTGGTGTTGAGCGCTGTCCGACATCGATAGCACCACCTTTGGATCAAGGCAACCTAACATGTCCGCCTGCATCTTCCTCACAGACCGGCAGTTTGCCGGGGACACCCTTATCAACCCCGTCTAAGCACAATAGCCAGCCCTTGGTCCCTCAGATGTGGACACGTAAAAGACCATTTCCTCCTAGCCATGAGAAAGCTAAGAGGTTGAATTTCACCATCTGCAAGCTCTTGGCTACAGAAATGCTGCCTTTCCGCCTGGTGGACACTGTCACGGGTGTGTCACCACGAAGATCGTCACGATTACACAGCCTGACTTCTCGCAGCTGAGTTTTTGGTGCTTTGTGTTTTTCGGCAGTGAGGGAGTTAATTCTCTCTCTCTCTGTGCTAGACGAGGTCCAGCCTCGCCCAGCTGCAATCAATGCTGCTGTAGTGAGACTCCTTCAAATGCCTGCCGGTCTGGTAGGGAAGTGTCGGTGAAAGCATGTCATGCAGACTTACAGAGCGGATCGTGGTATTTGGAGTTTCAGAGATAAGTGTATTCGGAGTGTTTTTTCCCTTCCTCGCTTTATCATTTATCTCCTTTCCCGTTGGTGTTCCCTCTGTTGTAGTTGTGTAGTTTTTGTATGCAAGGTGGTTTTGGTTTTACCCTTGTACTGTCTCGTTCGTCTAAGTACTGAGTGCTGGCATATTATTACTTGTCACCTTTTGTTGTGATCGGGGTCCTTCTCAGGACTAGATTACTTAGGTGCAGGGATCCTCAGGAGGTAGGGGTTACGCTGGCGGCCTGGACCTCTGTACCTTTAACAGTACCTCCAGGTAGAGGGATTAGTCAGGGCCCCAGCTTAGGGTCAGCTTAGGCCCCCTACCTCCAGTACACAGAGACAGCGTGACATTTTCACCGACCGCTTAGATTTTCTCCAGCTACCATGGATCCAGTAGCCGGTCTAGCTCGGCAGTTGCAGAGTTTGTCCATGGAGCTGGCGGACGTTAGGTCCAAGGTTTTGTATCCTCAGGAGCAAGCCGGACCAGAACCTAAAGTAGCTCTCCCTGACAGGTTCACTGGGGGGCGGGACAAGTTTTTTGTTTTCCGGGAGGCATGCAAGTTGTTCTTTTGGCTGCGGCCTCGGTCATCGGGGAGTGAAGAACAAAGGGTGGGAATTGTCATCTCGCTCCTACAAGGGGACCCAAAATCTTGGGCGTTCTCTCTTCCCCCGGGCTCCCCGGCTCTCCAGTCAGTGGATAGGTTTTTCGCTGCTCTGGGACTCGTATATGATGACCCGGATCGGATCTCCCTTGCTGAATCTAAGTTACGTAGGATCCAGCAGGGAGATCGTCCGGTGGAGGAATTCTGTTCGGAGTTCCGTAGGTGGGCCACGGACACCCAGTGGAATGACCCGGCTCTTAGGAGCCAGTTTTGTCAAGGTTTATCCGACAAATTACAGGATGTGTTGGCACAGTATGACTCTCCCGCGTCACTGGAAGCCGCTATGGCCCTTGCTATTCGCGTTGACAGACGGCTTCGGGAGAGGTGCGGGATAACTCTACCCCCTGTGATGACTCCACCTCCTACAAGGTCCCCTCATATGGTGGTTCCCCTGGTCAGTCCAGAGGAGCCTATGCAATTAGGAGGGACATCATTTCGGGGGAGGGGACCGGTGGTGCGCCATAAGACAGGAAGGTGTTTCTTCTGCGGGAGAAAGGGACATTTTATTGGGGGGTGTCCATCCCGTCCCTTGCAGAGTGAAGAGTCGTCGGAAAACTGTTGATCCCAGGTTGTGTGGTGGACGGCAATCTGGGAGTAGGTATTTCGTCCCTAGGTTCGTCTCAGTTTCTCATACCAGCGGAGGTGGTGGTGGGTACGAGAACTGAGAGGATATCTGTTCTTCTGGATAGTGGGGCCGGGGCTAATCTGGTGGACGCTCGGTTTGCCCGGGTTCAAGGTATGCGATTGAGTGAGTTGGCTAAACCCATCCCCATATTCTCGATCGATGCCAGGCCTCTCGGTCAGGGAAGTTTTTTGCAAGCTGTGCATAACGTAAAACTTCAAGTGGGGGCGATACATAAAGAACTGTTGTCTTGCTACGTGTTGGAGGGTCTTCCCACTCCTATAGTGTTGGGCCTTCCTTGGTTCACTAAGCATAACCCGGTTATTAATTGGCAATCCAGAGAGATAAGCCAATGGAGTAAATTCTGTAATAAAAACTGCATGAACACGGTCATCGGTGTGGTTACTCCTTGGGTCTTCCCTCCATTTCTGGCGGACTTTGAGGATGTATTCTCAGAGAAAGGGTGTACGGAACTACCTCCTCATCGCGAGTATGACTGTTCTGTAAAACTGCTCCCTGAGGCCAAGTTACCTAAAGCTAGGTTGTATAACCTTTCTGGTCCTGAGAGGCAGGCCATGAAGGATTATATTTCAGAAAGTCTGGCTAAGGGGCATATTAGACCTTCATCTTCACCGGTGGCTGCGGGGTTCTTCTTTGTTAAGAAGAAAGATGGAGGCCTACGCCCTTGCCTGGATTTCCGTGAACTTAATCGGATTACGGTCCGAGATCCGTATCCGCTCCCACTTATTCCCGATCTCTTTAATCAGATCGTGGGCGCCAAATGGTTCTCTAAGTTGGATCTCAGGGGGGCGTACAATCTGATTAGGATGAAGGAGGGGGATGAGTGGAAGACGGCGTTTAACACTCCGGAGGGGCATTATGAGAACCTTGTCATGCCATTCGGTCTGACTAATGCCCCGGCGGTGTTCCAACACTTTGTTAATGACATTTTTCGCCGCCTGGTGGGACAGTTTGTTGTCATATATCTGGATGATATCGTAATTTACTCGCCGGATCTGGTGTCTCATCAGGAGCACGTTAGGCAGGTGTTACAGATCTTGCGGGATAATAAACTGTATGCCAAATGGGAAAAGTGTGTGTTTGCCGTACAGGAACTCCAGTTTTTAGGCTTCCTGGTTTCAGCGTCCGGTTTTCGTATGGACCCTGGGAAAGTGCGGGCAGTTCTTGAGTGGGATCGGCCAGAGAATCTTAAGGCACTACAACGTTTCCTGGGGTTTGCTAATTATTACCGGAAGTTCATTCGTAATTTCTCGTCCATGGTTAAGCCTCTCACAGACATGACTAAAAAGGGGACGGATTTTTCTAGGTGGTCTGACAAGGCTTGTCAAGCATTCTCCTGCTTGAAAAAATGTTTTGCCTCGGCACCCATACTCATTCAACCTGATGCGTCACAGCCATTCATTGTAGAGGTAGACGTTTCCGAGGTAGGGGTGGGAGCAGTATTGTCACAAGGTTCGTCCCCTGGTAAGTGGCATCCGTGCGCCTTTTTCTCTAAAAAATTGTCGTCCGCTGAGAGGAATTACGATGTCAGCAATAGGGAACTCTTGGCCATTAAGTTAGCTTTTGAGGAGTGGCGCCATTTTTTGGAGGGGGCAGTCCATCCGGTCACCGTCATCACCGATCACAAGAACCTGCTATATCTGGAGTCCGCGAAACGTCTGAATCCCAGACAAGCTAGGTGGTCATTGTTTTTTACCAGGTTTAATTTTGTCGTTACATATCGTCCTGGGTCAAAAAATGTAAAGGCGGATGCCTTATCTCGTAGTTTCCCTGGGGCCGGGAATACGGACGACCCGATTCCTATCCTTCAGGAGGGGGTGGTGGTTTCGGCAGTATGCTCTGAGCTGGAGGAGGAGGTATTGGAGGCTCAGGGGGACGCCCCTGTTGGACCTCCGGGGAGACTGTTTGTTCCAGATCAGTTGCGACAAAAGGTGATCGAGGCACACCATAACTCAGTTTTTGCAGGACACCCGGGGAGTAAAGCAACTGTGGATCTCCTCTCGCGTCGGTTTTGGTGGCCTAACTTACATAAGGAGGTGGTAACTTTTGTCGCGTCCTGTGGGGTTTGTGCGCGCTCTAAGACCTCACATACCCGTCCGTCTGGGGCCCTCTTACCTTTGAAGATCCCGGAGCGTCCTTGGACTCATCTGTCTATGGACTTTATTACGTACCTCCCTCCGTCTTCGGGTAAAACGGTCATACTCGTTGTAGTGGACAGGTTCAGCAAGATGGCACATTTTATCGCTCTTCCTGCTCTTCCTAATGCTAAAACTCTTGCGCAGGTGTTCATTGGGGAGATTGTGAGGCTTCACGGGGTACCCTCCGAGGTAGTGTCAGATCGGGGGTCTCAGTTTGTGTCCAAATTCTGGAAGGCGTTTTGTACACGGCGGGGGATGCATTTATCGTTTTCATCTGCTTTTCATCCTCAGACCAATGGTCAGACGGAACGTATGAACCAGAGTTTGGAGACATATCTCCGGTGTTTTGTGTCAGAGAACCAGGAGGACTGGGCTTCTTTCTTACCTCTGGCAGAGTTTGCTCTTAATAATAGGCGGAGCGAGTCCACTGGTAAGTCCACGTTTTTTGGGGCATATGGTTTTCACCCCCAGTTTTGTACTTTCAGTAGGGGGGGCTCTTCGGGGGTTCCTGAGGAGGAACGATTTTCCTCATCACTCGCTTCAGTATGGAGAGGGGTGCTGAAGAATCTGAATACTATGGGGAACCGATACAAACGTATGGCTGATAGGAGGAGAGTGTCTGGTCCGGACCTGAGTGTGAACGATCGGGTATGGTTGTCTACCAGGAATATAAAACTTAAGGTTCCCTACTGGAAACTGGGTCCCAGGTTCATCGGGCCGTACAGAATCAGTTCTATAATTAATCCAGTGGCATTCCGTCTTGACCTCCCCCCTACGTTTAAAATTCACAACGTGTTCCACAGATCGTTGCTTAAGAGGTATGTGGCGCCGGTGGTACCGTCACCTTTACCTCCCCCTCCAGTGGTGGTCAATGGTAACTTGGAGTTCCAGGTATCGAGGGTCATCGATTCACGCTTTAATCGCCGGTCCCTTCAGTACCTGGTTCATTGGAAAGGGTATGGTCCTGAGGAGAGGATGTGGGTTCCTGCGTCGGATATTAACGCAGACCGATTAGTTCGGGGCTTCCACACGACTCACCCGGATAAACCTGGCCCTGAGAGTCCGGAGGCCCCTCGTAGAAGGGGGGGTACTGTCACGGGTGTGTCACCACGAAGATCGTCACGATTACACAGCCTGACTTCTCGCAGCTGAGTTTTTGGTGCTTTGTGTTTTTCGGCAGTGAGGGAGTTAATTCTCTCTCTCTCTGTGCTAGACGAGGTCCAGCCTCGCCCAGCTGCAATCAATGCTGCTGTATTGAGACTCCTTCAAATGCCTGCCGGTCTGTTAGGGAAGTGTCGGTGAAAGCATTTCATGCAGACTTACAGAGCGGATCGTGGTATTTGGAGTTTCAGAGATAAGTGTATTCGGAGTGTTTTTTCCCTTCCTCGCTTTATCATTTATCTCCTTTCCCGTTGGTGTTCCCTCTGTTGTAGTTGTGTAGTTTTTGTATGCAAGGTGGTTTTGGTTTTACCCTTGTACTGTCTCGTTCGTCTAAGTACTGAGTGTTGGCATATTATTACTTGTCCCCTTTTGTTGTGATCGGGGTCCTTCTCAGGACTAGATTACTTAGGTGCAGGGATCCTCAGGAGGTAGGGGTTACGCTGGCGGCCTGGACCTCTGTACCTTTAACAGTACCTCCAGGTAGAGGGATTAGTCAGGGCCCCAGCTTAGGGTCAGCTTAGGCCCCCTACCTCCAGTACACAGAGACAGCGTGACAGACACAGAGGATTTTCGAGACCTTATGTCCGTCGCAGTGCCCCAGTACCAGATTCCCAGTCGGCACTACTTCTCAAAGAAAGGTGTGCCTGCGCTCCACCAGCATGTCGCACACAACATCACCGCTTCTTTGAGAAACTCTGTGTGTGACAGGGTGCATTTCACCACAGACACTTGGACGAGTAGGCATGGACAGGGGTGTTACATGTCGCTGACTGGGCACTGGGTAACTATGGTGACAGCAGGACAAGGGGCTGCTGTCCAAGTCTTGCCGTCCCCACGAGTTGTGCGTCGATCCTCTTTATGTCAAAGTTCCTCCACTGCTTCTGCCTCCTCAACCTCCTCTCGGTCTTCCACCTGCACCCAAAGCCTGTCTGGTCATGCCACAAGCTTTCTAACTGCGCAGAAGGGATCCTGCACACCTCCTTACTATGCTGGCAGTAGGGCTCAACGTCATCAGGCGGTTTTTACATTGAAATGTCTGGGAAATGTGAGTCACACAGCTGAGGAGTTGTGGTCAGCTCTGGAGAACCAATTTCATGAATGGTTGTCTCCACTGGACCTGAAACCAGGGAAGGCCGTGTGCGACAATGCTGCAAACCTGGGTGCGGCCCTTCGCCGGGGCAATGTCACACACGTGCCTTGTATGGCTCACGTGTTGAACCTGGTTGTCCAGCAATTTTTAGCCCACTATCCCAGACTAGATGGCCTTCTGCAGAGGGCACGGTCGCTGTGTGCTCACTTCTGCCGTTCGCATCCCGCAGCTCAGCGACTTACATCTCTACAGAAGTCGTTGGGCCTGCCACTTCACCGGCTAAAATGCGATGTGCCTACCCGGTGGAATTCAACTCTGCACATGTTGCAGCGACTGTGGCAGCACCGACAAGCCCTGGTGCAATACGTTCTGACGTATAGCCTGGGCCAACGAGATTCAGAGGTGGGGCAAATCATGCTGGAGGAGTGGTCTCAGATCAGGGACCTATGCACCCTTCTGCACAGTTTTGAAAAGGCTACGAAGATGTTTAGTGCTGACGATGCCATTATCAGCATGACTATTCCGGTGATTTACATGCTGGAGCACATGTTAAACAGAATTCGGAGTCAGGTGGTGGCACAAGAGGAGGTGGAGGAAGTAGAGGAGGAGGAGTTGTATGCGGAAGGGCTAACATCTGCAAGGTCCAGACGGTCGGCAGCACCAAGGCGGCAGGCATGTGAGGGTGGGGGAGATGGTTTTACCAGGGCGCATGGCAGCAGCCAAACTATTGAGGAAGGTGCAGGAGCCCAGGAAGAAGTGGAGGACGAACTGATGGAAGACTCATCAGATGAGGGAGACCTTGATCACATTTCTGTTGTGCAAGGTTGGGGGGAGAGGACAGAGGAAGGAAGCATGATTGTTACCTCGCCACCAACACAACAGGGACTTGGTGCTCCTGGATGCGCAACACAAATGAGTGCCTTCTTGCTGCACTACCTGCAACATGACCCTCGAATTGTGAGAATTAGAAATAATGCTGACTACTGGGTTGCACACTGTTAGATCCCCGGTACAAAAGTAAATTTGCAGAAATTATTCCTGCCATAGAAAGGGATGCACGCATGCAGGAGTATCAGCAGAGACTGTTGCAGAATCTTACATGTGCTTTTCCACAAAATACCAGTGGTGCACGTAGTGAATCTCACAGTTCCAACTTGCCAACCGTGGGACCGTCAAGTGTTCAGCACTCAAACCGTAACAGAACCACAGTATCTGCTGGTAACATCAATTTTGCGCAATCATTTCACCACTTTTTTAGCCCATCCTTTGCAAGGCCACAGGAGACAAGAAGTCTGACACATAGTCAACGCCTAGAGACTATGGTACAGGAGTATCTCCAAGTAAACATTGAAGCCACGACTGTGTCACTGGACCCTTGCTCTTTTTGGGCTTCCAATCTGGATAAATGGCCGGAGCTAGCCACTTACGCCTTGGAGATCTTGTCATGCCCCGCAGCCAGTGTTCTGTCTGAACGTGTGTTCAGCGCTGCTGGTGGTGTGCTGACAGATAAGCGCACGCGGCTCTCCACTGATAATGTAGACAGACTCACGTTCATAAAGATGAACAAATCATGGATCCGAAACGACTTTTCTACCCCTGTGTCATCCTGGGGAGAGTAAAAGCTTGATGATTGGTTAAAATCACCCTACCAACCGTTTTAAGCTTTCAAATTACTAATCATGTTTATCTGTATCTTGGCTGGAAAATAATTTGGGCTTTGTAGCAGTGTGCAGCACTGATTCTATTAGGCCATCTATAATAAGCTCCACCAGATTTAAAATTACTAATCATGTTTATCTGTATCTTGACTGGAAAATAATTTGGGCTTTGTAGCAGTGTGCAGCACTGATCCTATTAGGCCATCTATACTAAAGCTTCACCAGATTTAAAATTAATAATAATTTTTAGCTGCATCTAGCCCGGAAAATAATTTTGGGGCTCCGAGATGCGCAAGACACATAAGTGCCTTCTTGCTGCACTACCTGCAGCATGACCCTCATATTGTCAGAATTCGAAGTAATCATGACTACTGGGTTGCCACACTCTTAGATCCCCAAACTTTTCGATCAACCTTTTCATTTTAATAAAGACCAAAAAAATGGTCAACTTTATTCTAGGTGATGTTACATTTTCACATAGGACCCCTTGTTCGAAAGGAGCTTCTGAACTCTCTCGTCCATTGAATTTGTCAGGTTTTGGATGGTTTCTGCTTCAATTGTTTTGCATGAGGACAGAATACCCTCCCAGAGCTGTTGCTTAGATGTGAACTGCCTCCCGCCATCATAGACACTCCTTTTAATGATGCTCCAAAGGTTCTGAATGGGGTAGAGGTCAGGGGAGCATGGGGGTCACACCATAAGTTTGTCCCCTTTTATGCCCATATCAGCCAGAGATGCAGATGTTTTATGTGCAGCATGAGATGGTGCATTATCATGCAGAAAAATGATCTTGCTGTGAAATACACGGTTCTTCTTCTTGAACCATGGCAGGAAGTGCTGTTTGAGAAAATCCACATACATTATGGAGTTCATCTTTAGCGCCTTCAGGGATCCTAAAGGGGCCGACAATCTCTCTCCCCATGATTCCAGCCCAAAACATTACTCCACCTCCTCCTTGTTGGCGCTGTAGCCGTGTTTGCGTGGGGTGTCCATCAACCAGCCATCCTCCACTCCATCCATCTGGACCATCGAGCGCTGCACGGCACTCATCCGTGAACAAAACAGTTTTGAAATCAGTCTTCATGTAATGTTTGGCCCACTGGAGCCGTTTCTGCTTGTGTGAAGTGGATAGAGGAGGTCGACAGGATGGCGTATGCACAGCTGCAAACCTCTGAAGGACCCTGCATCTTGTTGTTCGGGGGACGTTGGAGGCACAAGCAGCTTCAAAAACTTGTCTGCTGCTATGACAAGGCTTTTTTGCCGCTGCTCTTTCAACCTGACGTAATTGCCTGTTGGAAAGAGTCCTCAATTTGCCCTTTTCAGCACGCACACGTGTGTACTGTGAATCAGCTACATACTTCTTGATTGCCAAGACACTTCATCCTGATCATCGCACAATGTTGATTGTAGTCATGCCTTGACCTAAACACTCCACAATTTGTTGCTTCTCAGCAGCCGACACATCCTTTTTCTTTCCCATTTTGGCAGAAAATGTAGGCTGTTTAATAATGTGAGACAGCCTTCTTAAGTAGTCTTGCCTTTCATTGGACACACCTGCCAAACTAATTAGCACAGGTGTCTGCAATTGCTTACAGTGATATAAAGAGCCCTGACACACATCACCATCAATGAGTTTAACTGACAAACAAACAAATTCTTCCCTTATCACTCCTAAACACTTTTTACATAATAATTTGGAACGCAGTGTACATGTGCTTTTCCACAAAACACCAGTGGTTCACGTAGTGAATCTTACAGTTCTAACTTGCCAACCGTGGTCTGTATGGAGTTGTTCAATAAAGGGCCCAAAATTAAGATAACATAGATGGGAGAGGTCTCTATGAATAGGAATTCCTAAGTATTTGATACCCTGTGAGGGCCAGGCAAAGGGAAAGTTGGACTGGATGGAATCCTATATGGATTTAGGGAGGGAGACATCAAGGGCCTCAGACATCGCTGCATTGATTTTAAAATTTGACCATTTAACAAAGTGATCTATTTCAGCCATAACAGCATGGATGGATATATGTGATTGAGTGATATATACTAGGACATCATCAGAAAATAGAGAGCACTTGTACTCGGTGCCTCCCACCTCAATCCACCTAATATTGGGGTTATGGCGAATTGATGAGAGCAGGTGCTCCGTCACTAGGATGTATAAGAGAGGGGACAGAGGACATCCCTGCCTTGTCCCATTGGTGATTGTGAAAGGTGATGAAAATGTTCTGATGCACCCCCTGGGCCTTGGGACACCCGGAGCCGGACCCTTTTTGGTGGATGCTGGTGGTTGTAGTCTTCGTGGCGGCGACCCGGTTCCGTGGCACAGGGTGGTCAAACCAGTGGCGGAACTATTTATGTGGTTTTGATGTTTAAATGTCCGACTACGCTACCCGAGGATTGCGGTCAGAGTGAACCGCCGCTGCAGGGCAGACCGCTGAGGCTGGTGTTGTGGGTGCAGCAGAGCGTAGCATAACTCCCCACGGGAGGAGTATAGCCTCAGGGCAGTGTATGCGGAGGATGGGGGTGATGGTGCAGGGCAGCAGCAGTAATGACACAGAGTCAGTGATGCAGTCCAGGGCCTTTACTCACAGTTCTAATTATCCAGACCACGTCTGCAGGTATCGGCTGCCCACGTCGTACTGTGCTCACCAGGTGAGGGGCTCAGACAACTCCCAGATAACTTTGGAGCGCTTCACAGAACCCCCTTTGTGTGTCCTTTGTCTGGCCTTTCTTACCAACCCTTCTGTCCGGCTGCCTCGGGCCTCCTCTTGGTAAACTTGGCACCAGTTTCCCTGACCCTATGTGGTGCCTTCCTAGCGGGTGTAGCGAGGGGCTGCGCCACATAAAATGTCACAGCCTCCGGTTTCTAGCTGAGGGTCGTTTCCTGCCTCCACTAGTTTCGGGGACCGGTCTCCCCCTTTGGCCTGACCCCTCCACGCGGGTGGATTTGGGCGTGCGGTGGCGACTCGCCCGTCCGCACCCCTGGGATCCCTTCATTCCTCGTTCCTGGAGCCTTCTCCGCTCCTCTTCCTTCCTTCTCCCTCTTCCAGGCCTGGGCCTCTGTTACTAGGCCCGCCTCCGGAGCAGAGCTCATGCAGAGCCCCTGCTCCCTGCCACTTCTGCTCAGACTTCTCTGCACTGAACTAAGATGGTGCCCACCTTTTATACTCCCTTCTCAATGCACCCAGGAACTGCTTCCTCCCTGCTCCTGCACTACAGGGTTCCCCTTCCTCCGTGTTCCCTCCCCCCACTCCAGCCAGGGACAGGGACTGTCGTGCCCATCTCAGAGGCATATTGGTCGCCCTGCCCCACGGCAATGTGGTGTAATGCATGCAGGTGTCGGGTCCTGATCCACACTCCATCCTTACCTGAGAGTGAGATATCACACCTCTGGGTGAGGTGCAATACCTCTGCAGCAACCGAGCCCTCAGGGTGCTGCAGTTCCATTTATCTTCAGCCTAGGTGACGTATCGTGATACAGGGCCGTGATTTTGGCTATAAAAGGGTCCCCTAGACCCCTACCCCAAGCTTTTTAAGAGAATCATATATGGCGTGCCAGGAGACTCTATGGAATGCTTTCTCAGCATCCAACGAGAGTATCTAATTACAAATTTTTAACTGCATCTAAATACTTTGTGCCTAGTAGCAGTGTCTGCTAGTCAGCGGATTATCCCGGCTGTTAAGCAAGCTACACCACCTGTAGTTTAGACACTTAATTTTTTCAAAGGAAATGCTTCGGGACCATGGGATACTCCGTGAACAGCATCAGGAGGCACCCCAAGGCATAGGGGCTGGGACTGGCAGTAGGATGCCTTGCGGTGGACAGCCGAGCTCGATCCTTATAAAAGCTTTTTAACTGCAGCAGCTTTAGTGGACGCTACTGGAGCTGGAATTACGCGGCTGCTGGCATGAGACTTGCCCTCCAATAGATCCTTGTAAATGGATTTAAAGTGTATTCATTCAAATTAGAGAGACAATTTAAATTAAAAAGCTTAGAGCTGCCTCCACCACAGGGGGGCTCGCTCGACCCACCAGCGGACAGGCACCAGTATTGGGAGAGGGGGGCTGGCCATCAGGGTTCACCGCGGCTCTGGCACAAACCCGGCGACACGGAGGTGGCACGGGCAGAAGCGGACTGGCCGTGTCGGCTTCTCACTTTTTGGATTTTAGATGGGCATGACATGCCTATATCTGTGTCTCCCCCTCCTTTTACTCCTCCACCTCTTTTATTTTCGCATGACTATATGTACTTGTCACTTTTCCATGTGTTAGTTATGTCTTCTGAGCAGTTTGTCAGCTTTTGGACACCTTTGAAGGTGTGTTCTATGTGTTTCTATGTGTTTTTGTTTGCCTGCCATTGGTTTTAACGGTGTTCGAAGGTGTTCGACGAACAGTTCGACGAACAGTTCGGCGAACACTACGGGGGTGGCTCAACACTAGTCAGCACGGTAGGCCTACAAACTGTCAGACATGCTCTACATGCAGTGACAACACCACATTTTTGAGCCCCGAGCCTCAACCCAGATAACCTTGATAAAACCAAATAGCCGAAACGTTGGATGGATTGCACTGTTTTCCATTTTTTGGGTCGCTCTGAATAAATTTTCTTTTTTGACATTATACTAGTAATCTCTTTTTGTGCCGAGGGTATCTAATATATATATACGTTACTTTTCCCTCTGAGCACAATCTATTGTCCGTGCGAATCCATTTTGTCTGCACTATAAATAAATACATTTAAAAAAATGGTGTCGGTTTATCTGTATTTTTGATAACCAGCCAGGCAAAACTGACAGCTGTGGGCTGCAACTCTCAGCTGTCAGGTTTAGCAAGGCTGGTTATCAAGAATAGAGGGGTCCCACGCCATTTTTTAAAATATTTAAATAAATAATTTAAAAAAATTGCGTAGGGTCACCTTCACTTTTGACAACCAGCCTAGCCAAAGCAGACAACTGGGGGCAGATGACGAGGGACACCTGCTGCTCAGTGTGCCAAACCCAAACAGTAACACGGATTTCCTGTTGAATCCATGTTCGGGGTCCGTGCCCGAACAGTAAGTGTTCGATACAGACCCCAAACTTTACTGTTTGAGCTTGCCCATCTCTAATTACAAGTTTTGTATGCATCTCCTAGCACATAATTACTTAGTGTCAAATCACAGTCATACTGTCCTAAAATGCTCTTTATTAATTTTTCTTTGCATAATTTAAATGCAGATCCAGCAAGCCAAACTTACAACAGTACTGACAGTTAATAATTTTGCCTACTGTTTAATTTGATAAATCAAATTTAAATGTATCTACAAATTGTACTGAATAGTATGCATTGAAAACTACTACTATATGCCAACATTTTGATGTCTATGTCCTGATATAGCGGCTGTATTATGACTGTATTATGTTAGGGGTCCATAAAATAGACCTGTAAAAATCTACGAAACCATACTGCACCTATATGTGCTTCCTGTTTCACAGATGCATATTGTGTTGTTTTTTTCTCATGGATTCATATAAATTAATTTGAAATATGTGGAAAGTCAAATTACTTATTTTGATACAGCACCCAATAGAATAAATCCGATACATAGGTCATATGTGATTCAATTAAAAATAACTTTTATTTGTACAATAGGGTACATGGTGCCAAAGAAAAAGAGCACACACACACAATAAAAACAATAAAACATAAAACAATTTAACAAATATCACTTGAAATAATAAAACATGATTGCATATATCGAGTGCAGGGAAGACACCAGGACTAAGTAAAAGACAATTTTACAGGTGCAATATTAGCGTAGATGTCAATAAACAGATTCAACTAGTATTAAACACAATTGTATACTTGCAGAAAGAATGTATCAAGTAGAGATAGAAGTCATGTATATGTATGAAAAAGTGATAACTGTAAGTATATGCGACGCGCCCCTGGGCCGTGTGTGTGGGGATACCCAGAACCGGACCTCTTGTGGATGCTGGGTGTTGTAGTCTCCGTGGCGGCGATCCGGTCCATGCCCAGGGTGGTCAAACCAAATGGCAGTCTATATGCTGAATGTCCGACTACGCCACCCGTGGATTGCGGTCAGAGTGAACCGCCGCTGCAGGGCAGACCGCTGAGGCTGGTGTTGTGGGTGCAGCAGAGGATAGTATAACTCCCCACGGGAGGAGTATAGCCTCAGGGCAGTAAATAGGGATGTTGGTGGTGATGGTGCGCGGGAGCAGCAGTAACCACACGGAGTCTGTCATGCAATTCAGGGTCTTTACTGTTGGTGGTATTAAGGGACCCGTCCGGAATACAGGTTAACAATGGAGGCCTGGTCAGTCTAAGAGCAACTGGGAAATCCCGCTGGTCAGGGGGAGTTTGCAGGCCTACCGTGCTGACTTCACTCTTTCTTGGCTATCCTGCTGTAGTGTAGTGGTAGCCCACGTCTCTGAGTGTACCGTGTTGTTCTCACCCGTATGACTGGTGACTTGGGCCTTCCGTACTTCTCACCCCTCCGGGGCAGTAGTGGTCCCTCTGGTGTGGCTGAGCCTCCGGGCTTCCTTGGGCCAGAGGACTTGAAGTCCCCTGTGTGGTGGTTTTCTGCTGCTGGGCTTATAACCCTCACAGCTTCGGACTCCAGTGTCCGGCTTTGTACGTCTCTAGCCAGGATGAGCTCTTCTAGCTCCCCTCCTGGCCTTGTGTTCCTCCTCTGCCTACAGGGACTCCTCAGCCTGCTGCGGACCTGTCCCTATCTGCAACTTGTCTGGAACTTGTCTCTGGCTGGAATCTGTAACCCCGCCCCAGATCCAGTTTATGAAGGGCAGGTTTCTCCCCTACCTGGACTGAGGCAGGAGGTGCTGCATTCTAATTGTCCCCAACCAGGGAACCTCCCACCTGCTCTCAGACATGACATTGCTGCCACTGTGGCGACCAGACATGGGGTGCCACATTTGCCCATATCCCTAAGCCAATTGTAATTTATTCAGAAATTGATTGAAGATGTGAAAATAGAATCTATAATTAATCACTAACCATGCTGTATCTTCACTATAAACATATATGCTTTTGTATAGTAAAAAAGTAATCCATACAAGTTTGTGAGATACAGACATATTGCACATGACCTGGGCTGAATAGGCCTGTCGCTGGTGTGGCGCTCACCCCGATGCATGTTTCTGTGCGTCCTTCATCAGGGGTTGACTTCAGACTAATGAGGTTAGATTCATAACTCAATATCATGCTCATTCGGACTGTTAAGGGGATGGTAGAAAACAACTTTATTAATAGTGGAAAGCAACTGAACCCGGGGTCCGCGATACAGCCTAGAAGACTGCGGCCGAACACCACCTTCTGGGTAAGAAGGTAAAACAACCAACTAATATATAAATCCCTCCAGTGCTACTGCACACTGGGATGGGAAAAGGGATTTGCACTATCTCCTTTAACTGCATGAGAGATTTGTGACAAATAACGTAGCCGTAGGCCTGTTAACAGCACAGAGGCTACGCAGCAGGCGCTAGGAAGTGTGTGTGACTCACGCCGGTGTATACATGCTCCCAGCCGGTGTGCGACCAGACTGCGGAGTAACTCTCCACGTGGCTAACAGGCGGTGCCAGGAATACGGAGACCGCAGTCTGCTCGGGGTGTATAGCGACCCTCATGTCGGAGCCAGACTGTCAAATGGAACTACCTGCCTCCCTCCAGCTAAACCTGCCTGTCAGAAGCTAGAGCAGCAAGAGAGTATGTGGAACCCAAACAGACAAGCGTCCACACATGAACACAACCTTAGCTCAATGATCATAGCGCGCCACCATGCTTGTGGGCGGGCTCTTTAAAGACTAAGCCCTGCCCATAATCGCATTATTGGTTGCACTACTGATGATGTCACCAGCGACCAATCAGGCCGTGCCAGGTCACCGGATCAGCTGACACCAAATCACCAATCACGTTCAGCCATGTCACGGGGATGCTCAGTGCAGTGCACCATGGACTTGGGCTGTAGCAGGGCTGTAGCAGCCCTGTTCCTTCCCACAACCGATGCTTAATGCTACTAGGAACCAAGACCCAAGAGACAGCCTGTACATCTTGTGCACTAGTTAGGTGTTGAGCCTGACAGTGATGCTGAGCAGTGTCTACCCTGGCTGGACCAGAATGGGAGACCACAGAATCCATTGATGATTCTGATCCAGCACACGCCTAACACAGATATTGTACGCAAATGTCTAGAGAAGTCATGGCCAATTTGATCTTAGCAAAATATCTTGGAGAAGGACCAAGTATAACATTTAGACTCTTAAATAACTTGTAAGACACTTTGGTAAAAAGCCATTATGATAAGATCACTTTTTTGAATGCCTCAAAACCCCTATGGGGATATACACCCTGTAGCAATTGTGTAGCTTGTCCAAATATCATTCAAGCTAAAACATTTCCTAATAGTATGGGCATTAAGATTTGCAATATAACACATACAATTACCTGTACCACTAAAGCTGTTGAGTATTTTGCCACATGTTCCTGCAATAAAATTCATGTGGGTCTAACAACAAGCCAGTTAAATGTAAGAGTGCGGGAGCATGTGAATGGGATAAATGTAGCCAAGGAGATTGATGACCTATCCACATTAAAAACTATCCCTAGACATTTCAAAATCTATCATAATTGCGACGCCTCTGGGTTTGAGGTTAGAGGGATCGATAGGATTGTGTCAAATATAAGAGGTGGAAATATGAGCAATCGCCTGGCTAGATTAGAGGCGAAATGGATCTGGACCCTTGATACGGTTGATCCCCTGGGTCTCAATGAAAATTTTTATTCCATTTTTGTGAATAGGTTCCAACATACCACAATATCTAACTTTTGTGTTCTATCTTGCTGTTGTTTTTACTAGGTGGTAATATTTTAACTATTTTATTCTAGTTGCCATGCATTTTATGTTCGTAATTCGATGGATGAATGTTGAACCACCTATACTGGATGGATACATAGGAGTTGGTGTCAACTGCATACCCGTTGCGAAGTGCGTTTCCATGATGAGGATTATGGAAGGTCCCTCAAGACCATGTTATGATTGTTTCAAAGATTATCTGTATACATACCTTTTCATTTCCTTATACATTATGTCATACCGCCCCCTTTCCCCTCCCCCTCTTCCCCTCCCTTGTTCCTCCCCCTGTACTGTTCCACTTTTATGCACATCATGTAACTTTTTTAATTCACATTAGTATATTTATTTTTAGGATTTTACATGCATTATATATATATATATATATATGTGTGTATCATAGATATAATAGATCTATTTATTAACATTACGCGCTAAATGCACATTTATTTGCACTTTTCTTACTCACTTATGTATTGTTGTTGTGAATCATTACATACCTCATGTGACTTTATATACCATTATGATCTGTTATATATATTGTCCAGTCATATATACTATATGTGACTTTAATTGAATAATACTGCATAGTTATGCATTTTTATTCCATTATTTATTCAATCATTCAATCACATACACTTCATGTTTTATATATATTTATTGATTAGTACTGCACTGTTATGCACTTTTCACTTTCACATTATAAATGTATTTATTTATTGCACATGACACAGTCATTATACATCTCATAGTAGCCTGTAATTATTATATAAGTTCATGGTCTTTACATATGCATTGTAACACCTATATATTATTTAATTCTATCGCAATGTTGGTGAGCAGTTGAATGCATGCACTGTCTGAACACTCTGGGCTTCCATCTTCGCAGTCGTCTAGATGTGGTGCAGAACCTGCAGTTACATGGTATCATGTGACCCTGGTTCCTGGGGTGAAGGATCATGGGAATTGATCTCAGTAATTGATAAACTGCTGTATCTCGTATTCTTAGACTCTCTGGTCACAGGGATAGTGCCACAGGATTGGAGGATAGCCAATGTGGTACTGATTTTTAAGAAAGGTAAGAAGGTGAATCCAGGTAACTACCATCTGGTAAGTCTGGCATCAGTAGTGTGCAAAGTTTTTGAGGGCATCATAAGAGATGACCTGCAGAGTTATATTGCAGAGAATAATATGATAAATGATAATCAGCACTGATTCATGAAGAATAGGTTGTGTTTAACCAACATGTTGGGGCTCTATGAGGAGGTAAGTGCAAATCTGGATGTTGGTAATGCGGCTGATTTTATTTATCTGGACTTTGAGAAGGCATTTGATACTGTACCATATAGCAACCTTATACTGAAGCTACAGAAGCAAGGACTTGGGGTAGCTATATGTAGGTGGGTAAGGAATTGGCTAAATGATAGGAAACAAAGGGTCGTCATAAATGGTACATTCTCTAAATGGGACATAGTTAGCAGTGGGGTGCCGCAAGGATCTGTGCTAGGACCGATTCTCTTTAACCTCTTTGTTAATGACTTGGGGGATGGGATTGTGATTAAAGTGTCAGTTTTTGCTGATGACACAAAACTATGTAGGATATTAAAATCTGATCTTGACATTACGATATTGCAGAACGATCAGGATAAGATGACTGAATGGGCAAACACTTGGCAGATGAGGTTTAATGTAGATAAAAGTAGAGTAATGCACCTAGGACGGAGAAATCCTATTGCTACATATACATTAAATAGGAGTATACTTGGGACTACAGAAGAGGAAAAGGACTTGGATATTCTGGTTACGAGTAAGCTGAGCAGCAGTACTCAATGTCAAGCAGCAGCCGCAAAAGCAAACAAGATTCTATGGTGTATAAAAAGGGAAATAAAATCTTGTGATCCCAATGTATTGTTACCCCTTTATAAATCACTGGTAAGGCCACATCTAGAATATGGAATCCAGTTTTGGGCTCCACATTTTAAAAAAGATATTCAAAAGTTAGAGTCAGTTCAAAGGTGGGCAACTAGAATATTACAAGGGACGGAAGGCCTCTCATATGATGAGAGGTAGAAAAAGTTGAGCTTGTTTAGCTTAGAAAAAAGACGCCTCAGAGGGGATCTCATTTACATGTATAAATATGTGTGTGGTCAGTACAAAGGTCCAGCCCATGACTTATTCCTTCCAAAGACCATACTAAGGACCATGGGGCACTCATTAAGGGTGAAAGAAAGGCGATTCCGGCACCTAAATAGGAGAGGGTTGTTTACAGTCAGAGCAGTCAGGCTGTGGAATGCCCTACCACAAGATGGCAGATACTATTACAGCGTTCAAAAAAGGGCTGGATGATTTCCTCGATATACATAAAATTGTGGGCTACAGTTAAATTAGACAAAATGTTACACCTATAGTAGTACTTTAGATCCAGGGTTCTTGTACTGATCGCTTTTCTCGGAATCAAGAAGGAATTTTCCCTGTGATGCAAATTGGCTGAATGTATCCTAGGGGTTTTTGCCTTCTTCTGGATCAACACATTTAGGTACAGGGATTTTAGTAATACCGTAACAGTAATACAAAAATAAAAATAATTAAAAAATTATAAATTGATTTATTTGTAATTGTAATAGTGCAGTAATAATAAAAATGGTAATTCATTTGTGAGGCCTAGTTCCAGTAAGTTAGTGTAGTGTTGCTATGGGGAGTACAATTGGGATAGAAAGGTTGAACTTGATGGACCTAGGTCTTTATTCAACCTACGTTACTATGTTACCTATCTATCGGATTTATTCGATTGGGTGCTGTTTCTTTCCGATTGGTCTATCCAATCTAATAAGCAGATATACAATTTTCACTATGTGGGTGATTTCTACCATTAATATTGTATATACATTGAAATGTATATCATCTGCTCGTCCTCTGCAATTTTTGCCTATGTTAATACAGGTATTATCCTAAAGCCTTTGCTATTTAAATAAGGTAAAATGGTTTACAAGTGACTATACTTCCTCTGCCTTTTCAACCACCAGAAAATGTATTTCATTGACAGAATACTACTTTACTATGGCTGAAATTTTAGATATTGAATTAAGATAAAAGTAGATTGATCTGCCAAGGATCGAATTAATCAAATTTCCTGAAATACATGGTTCCACATGAATTCGAGCAATCTGAAATTTTTTTAACAATGGTTGACAAAAATAATGCCCAGTGCCATTTCACACATGCTGCACACTTAGTTAGTGGGCTAATGGCATCAGGCGTGGTATCGTGTGCTTCCCCATAATGCCCTGCAGCAATTCAATCACATGGTGTAGCACAGCCAATCAGGAGGGCTATCACAGGCAGTATAAAACATAGGGATTGGTTAAGGTACACCATTTTATGCCTATACTGTGTAGAGATAGGAGCTCTGAGCACAAAGCATAGGGACAGGAAAATACCTAATACAGTGGTGGCCAAAAGTATTGGTACCCCTGCAATTCTGTCAGATAATACTCAGTTTCTTCCTGAAAATGATTGCAATTACAAATTATTTGGTATTATTATCTTCATTTAATTTGTCTTCAATGAAAAAACACAAAAAGAATTGTCCTAAAGCCAAATTGAATATAATTCCACACCAAACCTAAAAAAGGGGGTGGACAAAAGTATTGGCACTGTTTGAAAAATCATGTGATGCTTCTCTAATTCGTGTAATTAACAGCACCTGTAACTTACCTGTGGCACCTAACAGGTGTTGGCAATAGCTAAATCACACTTGCAGCCAGGTAACATGGATTAAAGATGATTCAACCTCTGTCCTGCGTCCTTGTGTGTACCACATTGAGCATGGAGAAAAGAAAAAAGACCAAAGAACTGTCTGAGGACTTGAGAAACCAAATTGTGAGGAAGCATGAGCAATCTCAAGGCTACAAGTCCATCTCCAAAGACCTGAATGTTCCTGTGTCTTCTGTGCGCATTGTCATCGAGAAGTTTAAAGCCCATGGCACTGTGGCTAACCTCCCTAGATGTGGACAGAAAAGAAAAATTGACGAGAGATTTCAACACAAGATTGTGCGGATGGTGGATAAAGAACCTCGACCAACATCCAAACAAGTTCAAGCTGCCCTGCAGTCCGAGGGTACAACAGTGTCAACCCGCACTATCCGTCAGCATCTGAATGAAAAGGGACTGCATGGTAGGATACCCAGGAAGACCCCACTTCTTACACCGAGACATAAAAAAGCCAGGCTGGAGTTTGCCAAAACTTACCTGAGAAAGCCTAAAACGTTTTGGAAGAATGTTCTCTGGTCAGATGAGACAAAAGTAGAGCTTTTTGGGAAAAAGCATCAACATAGAGTGTACAGGAGAAAAAAAGAGGCATTCAAAGAAAAGAACACGGTCCCTACAGTCAAACATGGTGGAGGTTCCTTGATGTTTTGGGGTTGCTTTGCTGCCTCTGAAACTGGACTGCTTGACCGTGTGCATGGCATTATGAAGTCTGAAGACTACCAACAAATTTTGCAGCATAAAGTAGGGCCCATTGTGAGAAAGCTGGGTCTCCCTCAGAGGTCATGGGTCTTCCAGCAGGACAATAACCCAAAACACACTTCCAAAAGCACTATAAAATGGTTTGAGAGAAAGCACTGGAGACTTCTAAGGTGGCCAGCAATGAGTCCAGACCTGAATCCCATAGAACACCTGGGGAGAGATCTCAAAATGGCAGTTTGGAGAAGGCACCCTTCAAATATCAGGGACCTGGAGCAGTTTGCCAAAGAAGAATGGTCTACAATTCCAGCAGAGCATTGCAAGAAACTCATTGATGGTTACCGGAAGCGGTTGTTCGCAGTTATTTTGGCTAAAGGTTGTGCAACCAAGTATTAGGCTGAGGGTGCCAATACTTTTGTCTGGCCCATTTTTGGAGTTTTGTGTGAAATGATCAATGATTTGATTTTTGCTTCATTCTCTTTTGTGTTTTTTCCTTGCAAGCAAATTAAATGAAGATAATAATACCAAAGAATTTGTGATTGCAATCATTTTCAGGAAGAAACTGAGTATTATCTGACAGAATTGCAGGGGTGCCAATACTTTTGGCCACCACTGTATGTGCTTGCTTGTGGGAAGTGATTCTACCTACATTTTCTGGTCCAATCCTTCTTTGTTTAGACACGGGTCTTTTATTCTTACCTTTAATATAAAATGTCTCTCTTTATTTTTAGAAAACGTATTTTGATTTACTACTCTAAATCCCATAAACAACATGATCATACTGCCGTTGTTGCCACGTTTACCAGGCATGAACCTACATATAGCAGCTTAACAATCTAGCATATTAGGTTTCATTAAATTATTTTTCATTTTGATTAAACGTCAGTATATAAGAAAAATTAATTAAAAATAAAAAAATATAACAATCATAGGTTAAGGTTTTGCATTTGTTTAATTAGTCTCATTTAATAACCGTAGAACAACAACAAACGTGCTGGCTGCTGTTTCAAATTACTTCCCATGAGTGTACTTATGTAGCAAACTATTTAGGGATAAGCTGTTTTAGAAAAGGGTCTGAAAATTTTAAACCCTAAAAATTGTTTTAGTTTAATAGTGTTTAGAACTAACCATAGCGAAATTTTTCAAATCGGACCAGTGTCACTTTATGTGGTAATAACTCTGGAATGCTTCAACATATCCCAGCGATTTTGAGACTGTTTTTATGTAATACATTGTACTTTATGTTAATGGTAAAGTTAAGTCAATATTTTCTGCATTTATTTATAAAAATATTAGAAATTTGACAATAACATTTAAAAAAATTAGCAGTTTTCAAAATTTTAATGATTATCCCTTTAATACAGACAGTCATACCACATAAAATAGTCAATAAATACCATTTACCTTATGTCTGCTTTATATCAGCACCATTTGTAAAATATCCTTTTAGTTTGTTAGGATATTAGAAAGTTTAAAATTGTAATTTTTCAAGGAAATATACAAAACTTATTTTTTTAGGCATCTATTCTGTTTTGAAGTAACTTTGGGGGACCTATATGTCATAAAATCCCCAAAAGTAAAACTGTTTTAAAAACAGCACCCTTCAACGTATTTTCACCCATCAGGGGATGCTATTGTCTGATATGTGAGGTTATTAAAATACGTATTGGTGGTCACTAAGAGGTTAAATGTTATACTTTTGTCCAAAATGTATTCTAAACCCAAACATTTCATGGGCAATGGCAGGACATTAAAGAAAAAAAACTAATATTACAGATAAAAATGTGGTTCTAGCTATAAATTATATTAACGCAACTAATAATGCTGGCAGCAACCATCCAAGCAGTAATAGTACCAAATGAAAGTCACGTTTGGCGGAGAGGAAGTAGAAGGAGTAAATATCCCATCGCTTATGTTAAACAAAGGATAATCTGTTCTCTGACAGTGACACCATTGGCTGGAGTCTGCGTTCTGCTCTATCCACCTACTCTGCCGCCATTTACATAGCAAAATTTTCAAACTGTCATGAAACTTGTTTCTATACTGCCCTAAAGACCCCTAACCCACAGCACCCTGAGGGCTAAATAACATACTATACCAGAAAAACTTCCAGTTGATATTTTGGAAGACATGAACAGTAAACTTGTTCTCAGAAGACATGTTACCAGAGGAGATGGACAGCACGATTCTAATGCCAATCTGTGTTGTCAACTCTGTGAGCCGAGATCATAGGGGCACTGTCCATGGTAGGAGTACTTTGAGCCAGTACAAACCTCGGTGGAAATCAGGTGGGACAAGGACAACTGGCCATTTTACACACAGTGGCACCTGTCAGCTGAATCATGCATAATGATGATATTATTCTGTGTAGGACAAAACTTGAGAAACAGACAGGGGTGATGAGGTTGCTGGCATCCATGATCCAAAGCTAAGGCGACATGTGTCAAAATAATCCACTCCGGTCAAATCAGCTTTCCTGTGATCAGCGCTGGAGCAGGCATTGCCACATATGACGTTAATGTACATAACAGATTCCCTTTAAGTGTAGCTAACTGGCAGATTGTCCATTGATTGGTGATCTATCCAAACAGGAACCAAAAAACAGCCAAAAAATAATGATCTGCTTACAGGATCTGTAGCAAGATGAAGAAACCAATGAAGATGGCTTGCATGACAAAAGTGTAGAAAAGGTTTCAAATAACCACAGATGGTTTTGAGCAAGTTTGTTGACCAAAAATCATAAGGTAAAAAATGCTACATGTTTCAGAGCCGAGCCAACTCCTTCTTTTAGTGTAAATATATAAAAAGATAAGTGATGGGTTATTTGAAGGAAAAACTGTTTCAAACTGTGGTAAAAATAAAGTGAAGCCAAATGGGCACTACAAAAAGATACACACTTGTAGGTAGGGATTAGCAAACCCAAACTGTAATGTTTGGGGTCTGTACCAGACAGCTAGTGTCCGGTACCGAACCCCAAAAAAGAACTTTTCACAGGATGTTCAGTTTAAGGTTCAAATGCCTAATAAAGTTTGTTGAATGGCTGCAGCACAGCCAATCAACAAGCTTTTAGCCTGTGTGCACTTCCAGCGCCATCACAGCCATGCCAAGCAGGCCAAGCATATATAGTGCCAACATATTCTGCAGCACTTTACATACATTATTATTGCTGTCCCCATTGGGGCTCACAATCTAAATTCCTTAATCAGTATGTCTCTGGAGTGTGGGAGGAAACTGGAGAACCCAGAGGAAACCCGTGCAAGCACAGGGAGAACATACAAACTTCTTGCAGATGTTGTCCTTGGTGGGATTTGAACCCAGAACCCCAGCACTGCAAGGCTGCAGTGCTAATCACTGAGGCACAATGCTGCCCATAGGGCTAAAGCCCCGTTTGTCACGCAAGGTGTGGGAAAGACTAAGTGCAACATGAAGGGAAGAGAAGAAGGAAGCCCAAACACTAGGGAAAGGGGGAGTGGAAACCCCTAGGCAGATCTAATAACACCCTGCCTACCCCACCATCCCTATATTGGTTCCACACCAATCGCTGAGCAGGACCCTAAACCCTGTATATCCCTAGAGCTTGGCCCTAGATAGGGAGGTGTGAGCACTGGTCAGGCCCCAGTACAAACTAAAGACAACAAGGTAGACAAACAAAGGGGATAAACTTAACTTGAGCAGACACCAGAGGATAAACGCCAACTGTCCTCCAAGTGCACCAGAGAAGAAGCCAGCCAACAGCTAATACTCCAAGCATGGACAACAGTACATAGAAGTATCACCAGCGCTTTTCTGCAGCAAACTGGGGGTTTTTAATTCCCATGCAAGGGTGTGCCAATTAATAGCAGGAGGGATGTGGCCGCTGGGTCCTAAAGGAAAAAGGATTAAGAAGGCGTCTGCAATGCCAAGCTCAGAGACCTTCTACAGCTAGATCCAGATCGACTGTCTATAAACACCTGACACACCCCTGACACCATTAATCTGATGACCACAAAAAAGATTGAAACTATGATATTAATTTTTTCTGTGTTAGCACCTTATATCTATTGAATGCAGCTTATATTCTTTGCATTGGTATATAATTCCTCAGGTACCATAGATTGTTTTTGCTAGCTCTATGTTAGGAGGGTGATTGCAGACAACTTTATTAAAATGGAACGCAACCGACCCCGGGGTCCGCGATGCAGCCTGGAGGACTGCTGCCGAACACTTTCCAGGTGGAAAGTAAAGTAACCAACTTAAATGTTAAACCCTTCCGTGTTACAGCACACAGGAGCGGGTATAGTGGTTCGCTCTATCTCCGTTAACTGCACGGGAGAAGAGTGACCGGGATAGCTCCTACTTAACTGAAGAACCACTCCGTGTTAATGCACACGGAGCGGGTTTCAGCGGTTCACACAATCTCCAAGAACCGCAGGGAGACGTGCGACTGGGGGAAAAGCAGTAGCCCTGTCTTCGATACAGGCGCTATGCTGTAGGAATTGGTGCTAGGATGCGTGTGTGACTATGCGACGGGTACACGTGCCTCCAGCCGGCGTGCCACCAGACGGAAGGGTACTACACCACGTGGCTGCCAGGCGATAGCCATGGACAGGACGCCTGCAGGCTGCTCGAGGTGTTAGGCGACCCCTTTGGCTGAGCCAGGCTGCAAGACGTAGCTACCTGCCTAAGCAAATCTAAGCCTGCCTGAGTGACCTGTGCTAATCAGCCGAGCGAACTCTGGCATCGCCAGGTCACGGAGAGAGCAGCTAGGGAGCACGTGGAATACACTCGTCCACACAACAGCAACACTTGGTAAAATGATCTGAGCGCGTCGCCATGGTTGTGGGCGGGCCTTTTAAAGACTAAGCCCTGCCCACCGACGCGCCATTGGTGACATTATCCGTGGACCAATCAGGCGGTGCCAGGTCACCGGGTCAGGTGGGTGCCAACCCACCAATCATGATCCGCCAGGTCACGGACATGCTCAGTGCGGCAAATCCTGGACTTAGATTCCACAAGCCCTGTCTCCCTCTGCAACCCAGGCTTAACATTGCTAGTCACAACTACATGAGAGATAAACAGTGCTCGCGGACCAGCTAGGCGTTGAGGCTGACGGCGATGCTGAGCAGCATCAGCCCCGGCTGGACCGAAATAGGAGACCCCAGAAGGTCCTGTCTTAGAGGCCTGAGCCCAGGAGAGCACCATACTCCGTAGATTAGGGGAAACAAACGTCCTCCCTGATGGAACGGGGTTGGAGGACACTGCAGCCACCCTTTTCTTCCTGAGAGTTCTTTGCGACATAATCTGACAAAGCCCGGGTCCTGGAAACAGACAAGGAATCTGTACCGGATGTCGCAATGATAGGAGGATCAGAGACTACCCTCCGGGTGACTTTGACCAAACACTGAGATGTACAATTCTCACTCCAGGAAGAATTTCTCCCCATATTCCAGTCAATGTGTGGAGTATGACAACGTAACCAGGGGAGCCCCAATAACACCTCATCTAATCCACCGGGAATAATAAGAAATGAAATAACCTCCCGGTGGCCCTGGGGAAATGACATGGTGAGAGGAATCAACTGGTGGGTGATTTGTACATCCAGGAGTGAACCATTGACAATACTAATGTTCATTGGTCTTGAGAGTAGCTCAATAGGGATGGCATGCCTCTGGGTAAACGTAGATGATAACAAATTGCCATCAGCACCAGAATCCACCCACGCCTTGGCAGTGACTGCAGCTTTACCAAAGGACAAAGTCACATTATGTAATAATTTGGAGGAAGAAGTCCCGGAATTTAATACCCCTCCTCCAACGGTGGTAAGACCAACTCGTTTTACCGACTGCTTGGAACCCTTATTTACAGGATGCTCCGAGATATGTGCAGAATGGGAACGAGAGGAACTAGACTTAGACCGGGGTACATCCGTAGCCTTAGGCTCAGGGTCGAGTGTCTTGGGTTTGAAAATGGGTCTAAAGGCGGATGGTGCCAACAGATACTGAGGTCTGGCAACCTCCAGCTCTAACTTGTGTTCCACATGACGCAAGTCAATACGGTCAGCGAGAGATATTAACTCCTCCAGAGAGGTTGGGATTTCTCTGGTAGATAAAGCATCTTTAATATGCCCAGCCAGACCCCTCCAGAATACCGGGATAAGCGACCGCTCAGACCAATCCAGTTCAGCCGCTAGGGTTCTGAACTGGACGGCATAGTGACTGGCGGTGGTTGAACCCTGGACCAACGCAAGAAGCTTAAGAGCCGTATCATGCGTGACCTGAGGACCCAGAAAAACACTTTTTAGAGTTTTAAGGAATAGACCCGCATTTGCTACAATCGGGTCGTTCCACTCCCATAGAGGAGTAGCCCACTCCAGAGCCCTGTGTGAGAGTAATGAAATTATATATCCCACTTTGGCTCTTTTGGAGGGGAACCATGCCTCCATCATCTCCAAATGAATGGAGCATACGTTAATAAAACCCCTGCAAAGTTTACTATCTCCAGAATATTTTTCCGGGAGAGCAAAACGGGGTAATGGGGCACTTGCAGTGGTTGTAGAATTCACCGCAGCTGAGTTAATAATATTGACTGCTAGAGTAGCCGCCTGGGTAGCTACTGCAGTGATATCAGCGACCGGAGCAGTTTCTTCCAGAGATTTAAGTCTGGCCTCCAGTTGCTGTATGTACCGCTGCAGTTGTTTATTGTCGGCCATGTTCGGCAAGACCCAGGCGCTCAGACACTGTTAGGAGGGCGGTTGCAGACAACTTTATTTTAATGGAACGCAACCGACCCCGGGGTCTGCGATGCAGCCTGGAGGACTGCTGCCGAACACTTTCCGGGTGGAAAGTAAAGTAACCGACTTAAATGTTAAACCCTACCGTGTTACAGCACACAGGAACGGGTATAGCGGTTCGCTCTATCTCCGTTAACTGCACGGGAGAAGAGTGACCGGGATAGCTCCTACTTAGCTGAAGAACCACTCCATGTTAATGCACACGGAGCGGGTTTCAGCGGTTCACGCAATCTCCAAGAACCGCAGGGAGACGTGCGACCGGGGGAAAAGCAGTAGCCCTGTCTTCGATACATGCGCTACACTGTAGGGATTGGCGCTAGGATGTGTGTGTGACTATGCGACGGGTACACGTGCCTCCAGCCGGCGTGCCACCGGACTGAAGGGTACTACACCACGTGGCTGCCAGGCGATAGCCGTGGACAGGACGTCTGCAGGCTGCTCGAGGTGTTAGGCGACCCCTTTTGCTGAGCCAGGCTGCAAGATGTACCTACCTGCCTAAGCAAATCTAATCCTGCCTGAGTGACCTGTGCTAATCAGCCGAGCGAACTCTGGCATCGGCAGGTCATGGAGAGAGCATGTAGGGAGCACGTGGAATACACTCGTCCACACAACAGCAACACTTGCTAAAATGATCTGAGCGCGTCGCCATGTTTGTGGGCGGGCCTTTTAAAGACTAAGCCCTGCCCACCGACGCGCCATTGGTGACGTTACCCGTGGACCAATCAGGCGGTGCCAGGTCACCGGGTCAGGTGGGTGCCAACCTACCAATCATGATCCGCCAGGTCACGGACATGCTCAGTGCGGCAAATCCTGGACTTAGATTCCACAAGCCCTGTCTCCCTCTGCAACCCAGGCTTAACATTGCTAGGCACAACTACATGGGAGATAAACAGTGCTCGTGGACCTGCTAGGCGTTGAGGCTGATGGTGATGCTGAGCAGCATCAGTCCTGGCTGGACTGAAATGGGAGACCACACAAAGTCCTGGACCCATTTTGAATCCAGCACCAGACCGACGCCTAACACTCTAGGACATGTTATTTGTTATATTTCTTGTAAAGTCCTTACTCACCTGATATGGTTCTGGATGGGATCTATTCATTTTTGTTATATACAAGCTGTTTTCCTCTTGACTAAAACTTTAATATAGAGGGATATTGCTGACACTACATGGCAATATATTCTTTGTGGTCCAGGGTTCATTATTATTGTCTATATGGTATTATAAATTGATGTCATCGTTTTAGTCTTTTTTGTCAACAGACTTTAGCCCTATTGTGGCTTTATGTGTTTCTCTATGCCATGACTTTTTTTTAAATGTTTTTAACTTGTGTTGCAGTGTGTACTGATAAAAAGTTTACAATTATATGGTGATACCTAGCAAGTTTCTTTTGATTTGTTTTTCTACATATGTCATTATTACATGCTTTAGGTTGATCTCTTTTATATGTACTCTGCAACCCATATCTGTGGGAGTGCTTTACCAAAAGACGCTGTGTGTACTCTGCAAATCTGCCTGTGGAAGTACTGTGCCAAACGCCACTGTGTGTACTCTGCAACTCCGCCTGTGAGAGTATTGTGGAAGCCGGGACCCAGTCGGACCCTGGGACTGGCTCTGGGTCAATCAGGGTTGACCCCAAATTCTAAAGCTCCTGCACCTTCTCCTCCTCTTCGGCCTCTGTCTTCCGAAATGACCACATCAGTTGCAAGCTGGAAGCACTGTGGCACTGCCTCGACCAAGCGGCAACAGACAGTGCTGAAGATAATATGCTTAGGTGACAAACCGCACACCACTGCAGAGTTGTTGGAAGATGTAACAGAGCAGGCAGATCTGTGGCTCTCACCACTGAACATACAGCCAGGCATGGTCGTGTGTGACAATGGCAGGAACCTGGTGGCATCTCTGAGGCTTGGCAACATTGCACACGTACAATGGCTGGCCCATGTGCTCAACTTAGTGGTTCAGCAGTTTTTCAAAACCTACCCAGATCTACCAGAGCTGCTTGTGAAAGTATGCCGCACGTGTGCCCATTTCAGAAAGTCTGCTACAGCTTCCACCACCCTAGCATGTCCTTCAGCAGCGTTTGCAGCTTCCAGCTCATTGACTGGTGTGCGATGTCACTACACGTTGGAAATCAACGTCACAGATGTTGGGAAGGATTTGAGAGCAGCAGAAGGCAGTTGTTGAGTACCAGCTTCAACACGTCCATTGAAATTCATATCAGCCTCCGCACAAAAGAGCTGTTGAGTGGGCATGGATGTCTGACATCTGTGCCATCCTCCAAAACTTTGAAGACTCCACCCAAGATGGTGAGCGGCAATGACGCTATAATTAGCGTCACCATCCCACTTTTCTGTTTACTGAAACGCTCGCTGCTCACAATTAAAGAGGAGGCATTGCAGGCCGAGCAAGGAACTATACAAGGTGATGCTACACAGCCCACACCCGGATTGGGTGATAATGAGGAGGAGGAGAAGGATGAGGAAGAGAACATGGACAGTCATCCTCTTGGTGAGGAGAGGGAAGTCTTGGCTGTTGGCAGTCTGGCACACATGGCTGAATTTATGTTCCACTGCCTTTACTGCAACCCTCGCGTTGTACACATTTTGGGCAACAGTAATTACTGGTTGGTCACACTTAATAATAATAATTTTTATTTATATAGTGCCAACGTATTCCGCAGTACTTTACAATTAAGTAGGGACATGTAAATATAGACAATACAAGCAATACAATGTATCACATTTCAACAGTTACAGGAGGAGTGAGGGCCCTGCTCGCAAGCTTGCAATCTATATGGAAATAGGAGGACACAATAGGTAGAACATGGTCATCAGCCCGTATCTATCTAAGTGCAGTTACTGTGTGCTATTGCTTGCAAGGAGGATGTGAAGTCAGATGAATAGACAGGAGCAGATTAAAAGTAACATTTAGGAGGGAACAGAGGAGAGTTGGGTTAGTGAGTGGAGGTGATAGACTTGTCTAAGCAGATGTGTTTTTAAAGCACATTTAACAACATGGGGGCTAGATACAAGTCACAGAGTTTGGGATAGTGCATTCCAGAAAACTGGCACAGCTCAAGAGAAGTCTTGAAGATGGAGGTGTGAGGTTCAGATTAAGGAGGATGTTAGTCTTAGATCAGTTGCAGAATGGAGGGCATGGAAGGGTGATAGACAGAAGTGAGAGATGAGATATAGGGTGGTGCACAACTGTGGAGAGCTTTGTGGGTGACAGAGATGAGTTTGTATTGTATTCTGTAGTGAATGGGTGACCAGTGCAATGACTGGCACAGGGTAGAGGCATCAGTGAAGCGGCTTGATATAAATACGACCCTGGCTGCTGCATTCAGAATGGATTGGAGAGGAGACAGTTTGTTTAGAGGGAGACCGATTAGAAGAGTGTTGCAGTAGTGAATAAGAGCGACAGTAAGAGTTTTGCAGTATCAAAGGTGAGAAAAGGTCGAATTCTGGAGATGTTTTTAAGGTGCAGATGACATGAACGAGTGAGTGATTGTACATGGGGAATAAAGGAAAGTTGTGTGTCAAATATGACTCCAAGACCACCTAAGGAAATTGCAAAGTCAGGTATAGGTAGGTTAGTAAAGGAGCAAACACAAGGAGTTCAGTTTTGGAGAGATTCAGTTTCAGGCCCTTGTTGAAGAATTATTAAAAAAATTCCCATCTGACAATGCTAGTGGCAGAGGTCACAGTTCATTGGACAACCAAGGCGTACAGGCGAGGGAGACACAAACCAGATGCGGCAGAGGCAGGGGAACACTGTCAAATGTCTGTGACAGCTTTCCCAGACCCTCCCAGGCCCCAGGCCATGATACGCTGGGTACTGTGGCAAGGAGGGAAAAGTCTTGAAAGATGATGAAGGACTACCATGGTGAACGTACCGGTGTCCTCCATGATTCCTCTGTGCCTTGCAACTGTTGGGTATCCAAGCTGGTCATGTATCATGAACTTTCGCTATACGTCTTGAAGGTCCTGGTTGCTAGCGTTTTGTCAGAAATGGTTTTGAGTGCCGGCGGGGGGGCATTATAACTGGTATAACTGATAGGCGCATCCACTTGTCATTTGAAAATGCTGACAGGCTGACTTATCAAAATGAACAAGGGCTGGATTGGGCCAGACTTCTCAACACCACCACATGATGGCAGCGAAACATAAACTCAAATCCAGTGTTTATTTTTTTGCGGGTCTATTCCCATGCATCCCTTCACACTCAAATATGGGTATACGCTTCAGGATTTCTTCTATTTTATATCGCCCTCCTCCTTCTCCTCATCCTCCACCACCATATCACTAGGGTGACCATCATGCAACGCCCACATAATTTTTTTAAGTGTGCTTATGATGCACGTAGGAGCTCTTTTTAGAGGCTTAGCTCAACTTCATATATAATATATATATATTTAACCCCCAAGGGTCAATGTTTTTCAGTCCATACACTTAGTGCATGGCCAATAACTTAGTGCATTGCCAATACACATCTAGGAGACCCACTCCTTAATTCTACAAAATAAATGTTTAACTGTGGCCCTCCACTACTGTGATGAAACAGCTTAGAATCTTAATTAGCCAGATGGTTAGATTTGTTAAGCCAAGAGAAATACACTATTGTCTTTGTGTTGACTTGTGAATGTATGTGTATTTCTGTGATGGGTCATGAAGGACAGACCAGAATTTGTATAACCTTGATTGTTGTCTTTGCTTAGTTCTGAAACAATAATGTTTGTTACTATGCTAATTGCATATTATACTAAAGCCAGCTAGATGTTTATTCACAAGAGCCCCCTGATATACCAACTATGTAAATTGATTAAGGCTCAAAGAATGAGACCTGAGCCCTGTGGAATAATATCCCTAATCCTTGACCTGTGGATGTGTACTTCAAAGGACAATTGAACTATTTAAGGAACATATGCCTCTGTAGCAGGAGATTAGTGACAGAGAATTGAAAGAGACTTTTCAAGGAGAATCAAAAATCAGACTCTCTACGGACCATCAACTTGGTAGCATGGCTTTATCCAAAGAGACACAGACACTGCAGGAGAGGAGCCATAGAGCAGAAGGAAGCAGCCAGTGCAGCCTTCAAGCCTCAGATATGGCTCAACTCTGTGAACAGAAAAAAATAAAGCTGGACTCATCGAGTGGATGAGGAGCTATAATGTATCACTGGTGCAAGAGAATGGACAAAAGAAATATGATGGGCCCCCTCCAGGTTGGGTTGGGTTAAAGAAGCTCCTCCACATGATTCTGAAATTTTTATTGCCAATAGTCCTCAGGAGATATATGAAGATGCATTGATACCCCTCTAATCTCTTAATGATGACATTCAGTGGCCTAAACCGTGGCTTTCCTTATGCACATTTTTTCTCAAAATGCATTGCAGATCAGACCATTGCCCAATTCTGTAGTCATGAAATTCAAGGCGTAAAGATCTTTGTGTGTCATAGCACGGAGAAGTGTGAGCTGATGTTGGACAGGCTGACATTGCTTATTGAAAAACCTGCATTAGAGGAATTCCTGGGAGAAACAACAGCCGGAGTAGATACAGTTTCCCTCTATACCAATCCTTTCACCGAGCTAAAGACTATTGCTGTGGTGAAATACAACTCTCACTGAGAAGCAGCCCTGGCTAAGAAAAGTCTGTGTGGAGGTTCCCGGACACTCTATGGCTGCTTTTTTACTGTGGACTGGATCAAGCAATCTATAAGACTTAAGATCTTCAATCTGGCACCTTGGCAAAGCCCAATTCTGTTCTCCCTCTGATATCTAACAAACAGGTCATGTTGGAGAAACTTGCACTTACTGCCCCTCAGTGTCTTCAGCACCTTTGTGAGAAACTAATGTTTGGGCAGCCAGTCTACCAAATAAAATTCCTGAGATATGGAAATTGTGGATGGCTTCGCTTCTGTTACTGGGTGCTAATAACAATCCATAGTGTGCCATTCACTGGATATTCCTGGCTGGTTGAAGACAAGCTCATTCCCACAGAAAAGTACCAGCAAGTTAATGAGATGGTGACCTCTATCATCATTAAGGAGTTTGCTCATTGTCTAGGAGACCGACCACTGCTGCTGTCTACCTTGTGAACATTGTGTTGAAGCTTCCAAGGATTAAGAGGTTACATTGGCTAGTCTGGTTTTTATACTAAAGATCCTGCTGTGTTTTTATAGTTTTTTTTTTTACGTCTCTTCAAATGTGTATCGGAGTGCGTCCTAATTTTTAGCAGCCCTTGAAATTTCTGCATACGCAATAACAATATAGGAGACCCACTCCTTAATAATGGGAAGGACAATTCAAATAGATTTTATATTCTAGAATATTACCTGTCTAATCTGAAATTCATTTATGGGTGAGCTATCGCAGTATGGATAGCGTATTACGCTGATCCAGCCAGGTAATATGACTTGTACTGCGTGCTGCTGCTGCAGAAAAAAAATACAAATCTATTCTATTCCCTATTGATACCGCTGTTAGATGCATTAACAATAAGGACATGTACTGCTAGGTGGTATCATCAGCTCGAGATGAGTGTTAATTCTGGTCGCATAAATCTCTTCCACAGTCCATACTTTTTATTTTATTTTGCCTTATATACAAGTCATGACTCTGCAAAGTATGTTTCTTAAAATTTCATCCAGGAAAATCCATTTTAGCTTAATTTTTATATGTTTTATTGTCAGTCTGTAAAAATGGCATAATACTCTGACAACATTGTTCACAGATATGCTATTGGTCAGCGACTAAGTGCCAATAGGTTTGAACAACATATAACTGGCAGACTTTAAATGGAGTGAAATATTTGGCTTGATCCAAAAAATGTCATGATTATTAATGCAGTAATATTGGATCACGTCTGATGATGGACAAGTTTCTCTGCTTCCACAATACAGCAATGCTATAAGGATTAAAAGCAAAAAAATTAGCCCTGATATCTACGCCTATGGATATCTGTGACAGCAGCAGGGTACACAGACTGTGCAATAGACCCTATTCTGCTCATACACTCTCCACAAACTCTGCCTGCCTAACTCCTGCTATCACCAGGATTTATAATATATGCAGCTGGATTAGTCCTTAGAAGGACTGTTAGTTCAGATGTGTATATATAGCTGTGGAATACCTGATATCTCACTAATAAACTGCCAATTTTCTCCCTAGCTCAGCAGCAGCTCTACCTACTCTTCCTGTCTGAAGAGTAGACTCTAACGAGTATAGGGTCACCTGGTCTGATATAGACCTGATGACTCTATACGGCCAGCCAGTCACTGTAATACTACAACCAACATGGCTGTGGCATTACAGTGAGTGGCAGGCAATCTCTGCATGTTTATTTGCTGTTAAAACAGTGCCAAACATGCGGGGGGGACTAGAGCTCCCACCTGAGCATCCTGGAGGTACTCGCAGAGCACCGAGCATCGCGAGCACTGAGATGCTTGGGCGGGTGCAGAGCAGGAGCGAGAATGCGAGCATCACTACTTCTGCTCTCTTCTTCACATTTTCTAAATTGCTATTAAGATGATTAGCGCTGACTATGCTGTCATCAGCATCACTATTCCGGTCAACTACATGCTGGAGCACACTTTGAATAGTCTGCAGGAGGAGGTGGTGGTGGTCCCAGTTGAAGAGGAGGAAGAGGAGGAAGCAGAGGAGGATGCAGAAGGCTTATCAATATCTTTAAGTCGCCTCACAGGCAGTTGCCATGGGAGGAACAAATGGAGTAGGACAAGGAGGAAGAGGTGATGGACACGCAACAGTTAGGAGATGAAGAGGATAATGATTCCCTCTCTGTTGTTTGTGGTTGCCAGGAGGGGATGGAGGAAGCAAGCTTGAGTGTTATCCCGCCTCCAGCACACTATGGACTTGGAACTCATGAAATAGACAGACACATGAACGTCTTCTTGCAGCACTATCTGCAACAGGATTGCCCGTATTGTTAGGATTCAAAAAAGTGCTGACTACTGGGTTGCCAGTCTGTTCGATCCACTGTACAAAATACATTTTACCAGTTGCTTGCCCCCCTTGAAAGGGACACGCCAATGCTGCAGTATCAAAACATGCTTGAAGACAATCTTGAGAGTGGTTTCCCCAAGACAGCAGTGAGGCACATAGGGTGCATCTCAGTGATAGACTTCCAGCCCTGGGAACATTGAGTCGTCAATGCAAAAACATTAGCAGCATTGCAGCACTGGGGTCCTGGGTTAAAACCCCACCGAGGACAACATCTGCAAAGAGTTTGTATGCTCTCCCTGTGTTTGAGGGGAATTCCTACTGGTACTCATTTTTCTTCCCACACTCATTTATTAAAAAAGAAAAACTGAAATATCACATGGTCATAAGTATTCAGACCCTTTGCTCAGTATTGAGTAGAAGCACCCTTTTGAGCTAGTAGAGCCATGAGTCTTCTTGGAAATGATGCAACAAGTATTTCACACCTGGATTTGGGGATCCTCTGCCATTCTTTCTTGCAGATCCTCTCCAGTTCCATCAGGTTGGATGGTGAACGTTGATTGACAGCCATTTTCCGGTCTCTCCAGAGATGCTCAATTGAGCAGTCAAGAATGGTCACAGAGTTATTCTGAAGCCACTCATTTGTTATTTTAGCTGTGTCCTTAAGGTCATTGTCTTGTTGGAAGGTGAACCTTTGGCCAAGTCTGAGGTCCAGAGCACTCTGGAAGAGGTTTTCATTCAGGATATCTCTGTACTTGGCCGCATTAATGTTTCCTTCAATTGCAACCAGTCGTCCTGTCCCTGCAGCTGAAAAACACCCCCATAGCATGATGCTGCCACCACCATGTTTCACTGTTGGGATTGTATTGGGCAGGTGATGAGCAGTGCCTGGTTTTCTCCACACATGCCGCTTAGAATTATCACCAAAAAGTTCTATCTTCGTCTCATCAGACCAGAGAATCTTATTTCTCATAGTCTGGGAGTCTTTCATGTGTTTTTAAGCAAACTCTATGCGGGCTTTCATATGTCTTGCACTGAGGAGAGGCTTCCGTCGGGCCACTCTGCCATTAATGCCCGACTGGTGGAGGGCTGCAGTGATAGTAGACTTTGTGGAACTTTCTCCTATTTCCCTACTGCATCTCTGGAGCTCAGCCACTGTGATCTAGGGGTTCTTCTTTACCTCTCTCACCAAGGCTCTTCTCCCACAATTGCTCAGTTTGGCTGAATGGAACAGGTCTAGGAAGACTTCTGGTGGTCCCAAACTTCTTACATTTAAGAATTATGGGGGCCACTGTGCTCTTAGGAGCCTTGAGTAATGCATAAATTCTTTTGTAACCTTGGCCAGATCTGTGCCTTGCCACAATTCTGTCTCTGAGCTCATTGGGCAGTTCCTTTGAGCTCATGATTCCCATTTGGTCTGACACGCACTGTGAGCTGTGAGGTCTTATATAGACAGGTGTGTGCCTTTCCAAATAAAGTCCTATTAGTTTAATTAAACACAGCTGGACTCCAATGAAGGAGTAGAACCATCTAAAGGATGTGACTTAAATATGAGTGTCTGAGCAAAGGGTCTGAATACTTATGACCATGTGATATTTCAGTTTTTCTTTTTTAATAAATTTGAAAAAATTTCTACATTTCTGTTTTTTTCTGTCAAGATCTGGTGCAGAGTGTACTTTAAGAAAAAATAACTTTTTAGAATTTACCAAATGGCTGCAATTAAACAAAGAGTGAAAAATTTAAAGGCGTCTGAATACTTTCGTACCCACTGTAATTCGTAAGGCTTATAAATTGTGTATTATCTCAAATAAATAATTATTGATGAACCATGAAAGTATAATATGGTGGGTATGAAATTCATAGGACTTGTCTTTATAAATGATGCCAAATAAATAAATATTAATTCATCATGAGGGTAAAATCAATTCATAAAGTGACGTCGGAATGATTGTCCCGGTGGAACGCATAGGGACAGAACACAAGGGGGTAAAAACTGCTGTGCATCCCAATGTGGAACGCATAGACTTACGTACAGGATCATGGATTTTAAAAGGTCCAGAGTACCTAAACTAGTGCTGGGGAGGTAGATAGTATGTGTCTCGACTGGAGTGCATAAGTTCACACGCAGGATCATTTAAAAGTGCAGAGTGCCGTTAAACATAAAAATATAAGCTGATAAAAGAAGTGTGAATAAAAATCAAGGAAAGGAGGAAAAGAAAGGAAAAGAAAAAATGTAAACTGTGAAAATAATAAAGTAAGAAAATAGGGGAAAGAAATATAAAACATACAAATAAATACTAAAAACATTTAATAAAAAATAGAAAAAAAGTGTAAATATGTGCAACCATTAGTCATAGTGATATAAATGGTTACACAAAGATATAAATAAAGTGCACAAGCTGTAAATACAGTGGTGGCCAAAAGTATTGGCACCCCAGCAATTCTGTCAGATAATACTCAGTTTCTTCTTGAAAATGATTGCAATCACAAATACTTTGGTATTATTATCTTCATTTAATTTCCTTGCAAGGAAAAAACACAAAAGAGAATGAAGCAAAAATCAAATCATTGATCATTTCAAACAAAACTCCAAAAATGGGCCAGACAAAAGTATTGGCACCCTCAGCCTAATTCTTGTTTGAACAACCTTTAGCCAAAATAACTGCGAACAACCACTTCCGGTAACCATGAATGAGTTTCTTACAATGCTCTGCTGAAATTGTAGACCATTCTTCTTTGGCAAACTGCTCCAGGTCCCTGATATTTGAAGGGTGCCTTCTCCAAACTGCCATTTTGAGATCTCTCCACAGGTGTTTTATGGGATTCAGGTTTGGACTCATTGATGGCCACCTTAGAAGTCTCCAGTGCTTTCTCTCAAACCATTTTATAGTGCTTTTGGAAGTGTGTTTTGGGTCATTGTCCTGCTGGAAGACCCATGACCTCTGAGGGAGACCCAGCTTTCTCACACTGGGCCCTACATCATGCTGCAAAATTTGTTGGTAGTCTTCAGACTTCATAATGCCATGCACACGGTCAAGCAGTCCAGTGCCAGACCGGTCCTATTTGTCTACCCTTTTATATGCATTACTTCAACTTTGATATACAGTAAGGTTTTTAATATAGGCAGTATAGGTACGGTCCCAATTTAGGGTCACCTTGCCGCTGGTGGGACGGCTTGTATACTTTTTTTGATCAAAAATAGTTCACTAAGTACCCTATATTTATTATGCAACTTTGCTTTACATTTATATATAATTATGGTAGGGTATGAGATATATTTTTGTCTTGCTTCTTTTTTTCTTTTTTGCTAGTGTGAACATGCCTCTGTTTCTTGTATGTCTGCCATCTTAGACCTCAGTTCACATTGTCTGGTTTTTTGACTTGTTTGCATTCTGTGCAATTTAAGGGCGTGGCATGCCCTTTGTTGAGCTGATTGGTATATATGTAGCTTACCACGGGCCTAGGTGGTCTGGAGTTGGGACCCGGTCCTATTTGTCTACCCTTTTATATGCATTACTTCAACTTTGATATACAGTAAGGTTTTTAATATAGGCAGTATATACCGTCCCAATTTAGGGTCACCTTGCCGCTGGTGGGACGGCTTGTATACTTTTTTTGATCAAAAATAGTTCACTAAGTACCCTATATTTATTATGCAACTTTGCTTTACATTTATATATAATTATGGTAGGGTATGAGATATATTTTTGTCTTGCTTCTTTTTTTCTTTTTTGCTAGTGTGAACATGCCTCTGTTTCTTGTATGTCTGCCATCTTAGACCTCAGTTCACATTGTCTGGTTTTTTGACTTGTTTGCATTCTGTGCAATTTAAGGGTGTGGCATGCCCTTTGTTGAGCTGATTGGTATATATGTAGCTTACCACGGGCCTAGGTGGTCTGGAGTTGGGACCCGGTCCTATTTGTCTACCCTTTTATATGCATTACTTCAACTTTGATATACAGTAAGGTTTTTAATATAGGCAGTATAGGTACCGTCCCAATTTAGGGTCACCTTGCCGCTGGTGGGACGGCTTGTATACTTTTTTTGATCAAAAATAGTTCACTAAGTACCCTATATTTATTATGCAACTTTGCTTTACATTTATATATAATTATGGTAGGGTATGAGATATATTTTTGTCTTGCTTCTTTTTTTCTTTTTTGCTAGTGTGAACATGCCTCTGTTTCTTGTATGTCTGCCATCTTAGACCTCAGTTCACATTGTCTGGTTTTTTGACTTGTTTGCATTCTGTGCAATTTAAGGGTGTGGCATGCCCTTTATTGAGCTGATTGGTATATATGTAGCTTACCACGGGCCTAGGTGGTCTGGAGTTGGGACCCGGTCCTATTTGTCTACCCTTTTATATGCATTACTTCAACTTTGATATACAGTAAGGTTTTTAATATAGGCAGTATAGGTACCGTCCCAATTTAGGGTCACCTTGCCGCTGGTGGGACGGCTTGTATACTTTTTTTGATCAAAAATAGTTCACTAAGTACCCTATATTTATTATGCAACTTTGCTTTACATTTATATATAATTATGGTAGGGTATGAGATATATTTTTGTCTTGCTTCTTTTTTTCTTTTTTGCTAGTGTGAACATGCCTCTGTTTCTTGTATGTCTGCCATCTTAGACCTCAGTTCACATTGTCTGGTTTTTTGACTTGTTTGCATTCTGTGCAATTTAAGGGTGTGGCATGCCCTTTGTTGAGCTGATTGGTACATATGTAGCTTACCACGGGCCTAGGTGGTCTGGAGTTGGGACCCGGTCCTATTTGTCTACCCTTTTATATGCATTACTTCAACTTTGATATACAGTAAGGTTTTTAATATAGGCAGTATAGGTACCGTCCCAATTTAGGGTCACCTTGCCGCTGGTGGGACGGCTTGTATACTTTTTTTGATCAAAAATAGTTCACTAAGTACCCTATATTTATTATGCAACTTTGCTTTACATTTATATATAATTATGGTAGGGTATGAGATATATTTTTGTCTTGCTTCTTTTTTTCTTTTTTGCTAGTGTGAAAATGCCTCTGTTTCTTGTATGTCTGCCATCTTAGACCTCAGTTCACATTGTCTGGTTTTTTGACTTGTTTGCATTCTGTGCAATTTAAGGGTGTGGCATGCCCTTTGTTGAGCTGATTGGTATATATGTAGCTTACCACGGGCCTAGGTGGTCTGGAGTTGGGACCCGGTCCTATTTGTCTACCCTTTTATATGCATTACTTCAACTTTGATATACAGTAAGGTTTTTAATATAGGCAGTATAGGTACCGTCCCAATTTAGGGTCACCTTGCCGCTGGTGGGACGGCTTGTATACTTTTTTTGATCAAAAATAGTTCACTAAGTACCCTATATTTATTATGCAACTTTGCTTTACATTTATATATAATTATGGTTGGGTATGAGATATATTTTTGTCTTGCTTCTTTTTTTCTTTTTTGCTAGTGTGAACATGCCTCTGTTTCTTGTATGTCTGCCATCTTAGACCTCAGTTCACATTGTCTGGTTCAGTGCCAGAGGCAGCAAAGCAACCTCAAAACATCAGGGAACCTCCGCCATGTTTGACTGTAGGGACCGTGTTCTTTTCTTTGAATGCCTCTTTTTTTTCCTGTACACTCTATGTTGATGCTTTTTCCCAAAAAGCTCTACTTTTGTCTCATCTGACCAGAGAACATTCTTCCAAAATGTTTTAGGCTTTCTCAGGTAAGTTTTGGCAAACTCCAGCCTGGCTTTTTTATGTCTCAGGGTAAGAAGTGGGGTCTTCCAGGGTATCCTACCATACAGTCCCTTTTCATTCAGACGCCAACGGATAGTACGGGTTGACACTGTTGTACTCACGGACTGCAGGGCAGCTTGAACTTGTTTGGATGTTAGTCGAGGTTCTTTATCCACCATCCGCACAATCTTGCGTTGAAATCTCTCATCAATTTTTCTTTTCCGTCCACATCTATGGAGGTTAGCCACAGTGCTATGGGCTTTAAACTTCTTGATGACACTGTGCACGGAAGACACAGGAACATTCAGGTCTTTAGAGATGGACTTGTAGCCTTGAGATTGCTCATGCTTCCTCACAATTTGGTTTCTCAAGCCCTCAGACAGTTCTTTGGTCTTCTTTCTTTTCTCCATGCTCAATGTGGTACACACAAGGACACAGGACAGAGGTTGAGTCAACTTTAATCCATGTTAACTGGCTGCAAGTGTGATTTAGTTATTGCCAACACCTGTTAGGTGCCACAGGTAAGTTACAGGTCCTGTTAATTACACGAATTAGAGAAGCATCACATGATTTTTCAAACAGTGTCAATACTTTTGTCCACTCCCTTTTTTAGGTTTGGTCTGTAATTGTATCCAATATGGCTTTAGGACAATTCTTTTTGTGTTTTTTCATTGAAGACAAATTAAATGAAGATAATAATACCAAATAATTTGTGATTGCAATCATTTTCAGGAAGAAACTGAGTATTATCTGACAGAATTGCAGGGGTGCCAATACTTTTGGCCACCACTGTAAGTGATATCAAACAGTCCTGTATAGAGTATACATAAATCAGTCTATATCTATGCAGTTATCCGATATATTGGATCTACCCCTATAAATATGGAGATAGCATACCAGCAATATAAATATGTCATTTATAACAAAAGAGAATTACTAAAAGATTATTAATTATAGAAGACACACTAATGACGAAATATTAGAAGTCTTGAAAAATGTCCTGATCTTGGCTCCAGACACAGCTTATTGTTACTCGTCGACGAAAGAACTAAAAACAAAAGAAAAAATAAAAACCATTAAAGACTAGTGATGAGCGACCACCAAAATGCTCGGGTACTCGTTGCTCGGGTTGAGCACATTGGAATACTCGGGTGCTCGACCAGAGCAACGAGCCCAATGTAAGTCTATGAGAAACTCAAGCATCTTTCAGGAGGCTCCCCCTGGGGGTCGGCAGAGGGCCTAAAAGTTGCCCAAATCATTGGGAACAGTGCACAAATGACATGAGAACAGCATTGGGGAAGACCCCTGGAAGCATTTCTGACTCCCAGGTCACTGATGTGAACAACGTTGTCAGAGGTATTACGCCACTTTTACGGACTCACAATAAAACATGCAAAAACTAAACGAAAATGGATTTTCCTGGGAAATATGCTAAGGAACATCCTTTCCAGGGTAATGACTTGTATATAAGGCAAAATAAATAACCAAAAACAAAGATACTCATCCACACCTTGGGCTATGTGTACACGTAGCGTTTTTGCACTTTTGCATTGCTTTCAACTGTGACAAATGCATTCACCGGAAAATGTCATTTTAACATTTTAAACCTTATCTGGCCATGTGGTGTGTGAGACATGATCAGACACATCCTGTTTCATTTATGAAGGAGGGACTGTGAAAGTCACAAAGCCTATTTTTATAGAGCCATCAGGCGGCCTTTACTATTCTTAATGGGGCCAGCAGTCGGCCCTCACTATTCTTAGAGAGCCATCAGCTGGCTATGCTTTGTTGTTCCCATTACTAAAGAGTGGGTCTCCTATACTGTTATTGTGTATGCAGTGACTGCAAAGGCAGCCAAAAATTTGGACCTACTCCAATGCCCCTTGGAAGAGACGTAGACAAGGGCCTCCTAAAAACAATGTTCCCATTATTAGGAAGTGGGTCTCCCATTGTGTTTGCGCATGCAGTGAATGCAAAGGTTGCCAAAAATTTTGAGGCACTCCAATGCACCTTGGAAGAAATGTGGAGTTCAGGGGACCTCCTGAAAACAATGTTCCCATTATTAAGAAGTGGGTCTCCCATTGTTTTTTCCTATGCAGTAAATGCAAGGGTTGCCAAAAATTTGGAGGCACTCCAATGCCCCTTGGAAGAGACGTGGAGGTCAGAGGGCCTCCTGAAAAAAATGTGTCCATTATTAGAAAGTGGGTCTCCCATTGTGTTGGCCTATGCAGTAAATGCAAGGGCTGCCAAAAATTGGGAGGCACGCCAATGCCCCTTGAAAGAGATGTAGAGGGCCTCATGAAAAAATGTTCCCATTATTAGGAAGCGGGTCTCCCATAGTGTTGGCCTATGCAGTGAATGCAAGGGCTGCCAAAAATTGGGAGGCACTCCAATGCACCTTGGAAAAGACATGGAGGAGGGCCTCATAAAAAAATTTTCACATTAGAAAGGAGCGGGTCTCGTATACTTGTAATGCCCATGCACTAAGTGTATGAGCTGACAAACATTTACCTCTGGGGGGTAAACACGAACATACTGTATAAAAAATTTTTTATACAGGCATCATAAACACCCTTTAAAAAAATTATGTGAGTGTTGCATCCCAGACCACGGTCACCTTGGTGATATGGTGTTGGAGGATGAGGATTAGGACAAGGAGGAGGACAATAGCAAATAGCCAAAATCAAGAAGTGTATAAGTGTCACCCCAGGCCTGGATGCCACAAATATTAAAGGCTGTGTCTGAGAGCAGGAGGGAGGTTCCCTGGTCAGGGACCATTAGCATGCAGCACCTCCTGTCCCAGGCCAGTAGGGGGAGCAGGCTGCCCCTATAAAAGCTGGAACTGGGGCAGGGTTAGAGAGACCAGAACCCACTTCTGAAGTGTCCAGAAGGGTTCCTTAGAGGAAGGGACAGGTCAGCTGCAGCTGAGGAGTCCATGAGGCAGAGGAGAGACTGCGAGCCAGGGACAGAGGCGACGAGAGCTGGTCCTGGTTGAGAGAATCACCACCGGACATTGGGGTCCGAGGCTGTCAGGGTTGCAAGCCCAGCAGCAGAGAACCAACCCGCGAGGGATTTCAGATCCCTTGGCCTAAGAAGCCTGGAGGCTCCGCCACACAGAGGGACCAGTACAGCAGGAGAAAGCAAAAGGTACCTAAGGCCCGAGTCGCAAGCCATACAGGCAAAGTACACGGCCAGCTCAGGGACGTGGGCTATTACACCACGAAAAGGGGGTTAGTCAGCAAGAGCATAGAGAGAGTACGGTAGGCCTACACACTCACCCTGACCAGTGGGGCTCGCCCGAATGCTCTCAGATACCCAGGCCCACTCCTAACCGGTACTCCTGTTGGGTCAGTAATAACATCTGCAATAAAGACCCTGGACTGTTTGAAGTGGACTCTGAACTCTTACTATTGCGGCCTGCACTATCACCCCCAGCATTCACCTACACTGGCCTGAGGCTACACTCTTCCCGTGGGGAGTTGTCCTACCCCTGTACTGCACACCAACATCAGCCTCAGTGGTCTGCCTCACAGCGGCGGTCATCCCTGACCGCAATCCATGGGTGGCGTAGTCGGACATTCAAAACACTGATAAATAGACTGCCACAATTTGGTCTGACAACCCTGAGCCACGGGATCGGGTTGCCACTACTACCCCCAGCATCGCATAGAAGCCCGGTTCCGGGTGCCCCACGGCCCAGGGGGCGAGTCATATACCCATGTCTGGGTGTGAAAAGGTGCAAGGGAATACACCTCCCAAAAAAAAGACGCTGCTATCATTCGATGGTGTTGAGAAGTCTGGTCGAATCCAGCACTTGTTCATTTTAATAAGAGTCAGCCTGTCAGCATTTTCAGTTGACAGGCAGATGCGCTTATCAGTTATAATTCCACCAGTAGAGAGCCAGTTCATTCCATATGTCCAGCTTGGATACCCAATAATTATTATATATTTTAATTATTAAAGGCACAGAGGAATCACGGAGGACGTTGGTACGGTCGGCAAGGTACTCCCTCAGCATCTTCCCAAACTTTGCACTCCTTGTAAGAGTACCCCGCGCCTCAGGGCCTGTGCGATGGGAGGGGCTGAGAAAACTATCCCAGAACTTTGACAGTGTACCCCTGCCTCTGCTGGATTGGAGTCTTGTCTCTCTTGCCTGTACTCCTTGGTTGTCCAACGAACTGTGACCTCTGCTGCCAGCGTTTTCAGATGGGAATTTTTTTAATAGTTCCGCAACAAGGGCCTTTTGGTACTGCCCCATTTTTGTAGACCTGGCCACCTCAGGAATAAGAGATATAAAGTTCTTCTTGTAGCGTGGGTCTAGAAGTGTCACCAACCAGTAATGACTGTCACCCAAAATTTTGAGAACGCGAGGGTCACGGGAGAGGCAGCGTAAAATAAACTCAGCCATGCGTGCCAGACTGCTAACAGGCAAGACTTCCGTGTCCTCACCAAGAGGATGACTGACCATGCTCTCCTCCTCCTCCTCCCTGTCCTCAGGCCATCCACGCTGAACAGACGGTATGACAGTTGTGCAGGTAAACTAGCACATGAAACTAGCTCCTGTTCTTCCTCCTCTTCCTCATTGTCACCCAATCCACGTTGGGATGTGATGAGGCTGGGCAGTGTGTAATCACCCTGTATGGTTCCTTGCTCCATCTCATCCAGCTGTCTGCATAGCCTTTGCTAGCTGTTAAAATAAGGGAACCCCAAGTCATTTTTTGGAGTGGTCCCCATTTTAATAGTCAGTAAAGGCTATGTATACAGCTGGGGGCTAATATTAGTAGCCTGGGAAGCTTCATGGGTATTACCCCCTTCCCAGGCTAAAAACATCTGCCCCAGTTATCCGCTTTCCCTCTTCTGGTTTATAAAATTACGGGGGACACCACACCATTTTTTTCCAGAAATGTACTCATTTTTTAATAAATTACATGAACAGTAAGGTACACACGCAAAGCCCTGATTATTAGTGATGAGCGAACATGCTCGCCACTGCTCGGTACTCGCCTGAGCATCTCACTGCTCGAGATGCTTGGCGCTCTGCGAGTATTTCCTGGTTGCTCGGACGGGAGCTTGGGTACCCTCCCTGCATGATTGGCGCTTTTTAGAGAGCCAATGAACAGGCAAGGATTGCCTGCCATACACTGTAATGCCGTAGCCATGTTGGTTATGGCATTACAGTGATTGGCTAGCCGCACAGCGTCATCAGGTCTATATAAGACCTGGCACTGCCATGCTTGTCACAGTCTACCCCGGAAACAGGCAGTGTAGGGAGAGATGCTGCTGAGCTAGGGAGAGATTTGCTTGTTTATTAGTTAGTGTAGGCATACCACAACATCTATATATATCAATCTGAACTAACAGTCCTTTTGGGGACTAATCCAGCTGCATCTATTCAGTGGTGACAGCAGGAGTTAGGCAGGCAGGCAGTGTATGTGGCAGACTGCAGTGTATATAGCAAGAGGGTCCATTGAACGTACTGACACACAGTGGGGAAAAAAAGATATTTAGTCAGCCACCAATTGTGCAAGTTCTCTCTCAATTAAAAAGATGAGAGGTCTGTAATTGACATCATAGGTAAACCTCAACTACGAGAGACAAAATGAGAAAACAAATCCTGAAAATCACATTGTCTGATTTGGAAAGAAGTCTTTTTAACATTTTGGTGAAAAATAAGTATTTGGTCACCTACAAACAAGCAAGATTTCCGGCTCTAACAGACCTGTAACTTCTTATTTAAGAGGCTCCTCTGTCCTCCACTCATTACCTGAAGTACTGGCACCTGTTTGAACTTGTTATCAGTATAAAAGACAACTGTCCGCAACCTCAAACAGTCACACTCCAAACTCCACTATGGTGAAGACCAAAGAGCTGTCGAAGGGCACCAGAAACAAAATTATAGCCCTGCACCAGGCTGGAAAGACTGAATCTGCAATAGGCAAGCAGCTTGTTTTGAAGAAACCAACTGTGGGAGCAATAATTAGAAAATGGAAGACATACAAGACCACTGATAATCTCCCTCGATCTGGGGCTCCACACAAGATCTCACCCCGTGGGGTCAAAATGATCTCAAGAACGGTGAGCAAAACTCCCATAACCACACGGGGTAACCTAGTGAATGACCTGCAGAGAGCTGGGTCCAACGTTGCACAGGCTACCATCAGTAGCACACTATGCCACTAGGGATTCAGATCCTGTAGTGCCAGATGTGTCCCCCTGCTTAAGCCATTACATGTCTGGGCCCATCTGAAGTTTGCTACAGAGCATTTGGATGATCCAGAAGAGTTTTGGGAGAATGTCATATGGTCAGATGAAACCAAAGTAGAACTGTTTGGTAGAAACACAACTTGTCGTGTTTGAAGAAGAAAGAATGCCGAGTTGCATCAAAAGAACACTATACCTACTGTAAAGCATGGGGGTGGCAACATCATGCTTTGGGGCTGTTTCTCTGCCAAGGAACCAGGATGACTGATCCGTGTACATGAAAGAATAAATGGGGCCATGTATCGTGAGATTTTGAGTGCAAACCTCCCTCCATCAGCAAGGGCATTGAAGATGAAACGTGGCTGGGTCTTTCAGCATGACAATGATCCCAAGCACACCGCCAGGGCAATGAAGGAGTGGCTTCGTAAGAAGCATTTCAAGGTCCTGGAGTGGCCTAGCCAGTCTCCAGATCTAAACCCTATAGAAAACATTTGGAGGGAGTTGAAAGTCTGTGTTGCCCAGCGACAGCCCCAAAACATCACTGCTCTAGAGGAGATCTGCATGAAGTAATGGGCCAACATACTAGCAACAGTGTGTGTCAACCTTGTGAAGACTTACAGAAAACATTTGACCTCTATCATTGCCAACAAAGGATATATAACAAAGTATTGAGATGAACTTTTGTAATTGACCAAATACTTATTTTCCACCAAAATTTGAAAAATATTTCTTTCCAAATTGACAATGTGATTTTTAGGATTTGTTTTCTCATTTTGTCTCTCATAGTTGAGATCTACCTATGATGTCAATTACAGGCCTCTCTCATCTTTTAAGTGGGATAACTTGCACAATCGGTGGCTGACTAAATACTTTTTTGCCCCACTGTATATATCAGAGCTAGGCAGGCAGGCTGTGTATATGGCAGACTGCAGTGCATACAGCACAAGAGGTTTCATTCCAGTTCTGTCTGCTGCTACTGTTACAGATATTTCTAGACATAGCCCCAGGTATCAGGGGTAGGGATAATTATTTTTTATCTTAATGCTGATTATTTGCTTAAAAAGCAATCCAGAAAACACCGTTTTTCTGCTTCATTTGCTTGTTGCCACTGCAGAATAAAGCCAGATCCTTTCAATATTACAGCAAGAAAAATCCAGAAATTTGTAGTGAACGTGGAAAATATTGGTTCCATTTCAATTTTGTTGCAGTGTTAGTGAAGTTTTTGACACCAGGTCGCTGTGAAAAATAGTAACCTACAGGTCAGCTATTTACAACTGTGATTTTCCGTCACACATATCACAAATAAGTTCGCTCCAAATTCAGCCATTTCTGGCCTTTATTTAAATGTTGTTGCAGTGTGTCAGTGAAGTTATTGACACCAGGTCACTGTGAAAAATAGTAACCTACAGGCCAGCTATTTAAAACTATGGTTTTCAGTCACACATGTCACAAATAAGTTCGCTCCAAATTCAGCCATTTCTGGCCTCCATTTAAATTTTGTTGGAGTGTGTTAGTGAAGTTATTGTCACCAAGTCGCTGTGAAAAATAGTAATCTACAGGCCAGCTATTTAAAACTGTGGTTTTCTGTCACACGTATCACATATCAGTTCGCTCCAAATTCAGTCATTTCTAGTCTCCATATAAATTTTGTTGCAGTGTGTTAGTGAATTTATTGACATCAGGTCGTTGTGAAAAATAGTAACCTACAGGCCAGCTATTTAAAACTGTGGTTTTCCGTCACACGTATCATATATAAGTTCACTCCAAATTCAGCCATTTCTGGACTCCATGTAAATTTTGTTGCAGTGTGTCAGTGAAGTTATTGACACCGGGTTACTGTGAAAAATAGTAACCTACAGGCCAGCTATTTAAAACTGGTTTTCCGTCACACGTATCACATATCACTGCGGTTCAAATCCAGCCATTTCTAGTGAACGTGGAAAATATTGTCCTCCATTTAAAATGGGCAAGGCGCATGGCAAGGGCTGGGGAAGTGGACGTGATGGTGGTGGTGCATGCAAAGGACGATGCCGAGGCCGTGGGCAAGCTGAAATTGTGCCACAACAAACACCCACATCTTCTCACTTGACCTTCCTGTCCCAATTGTTAGGGGACCACAGAACACCACTATTGAACACATAGAAGTGTTAAAAGGTTTTTGGCTGGATAGCAGATAATGCTTCCAGTCACTTAGCTACCACCACCCAGTTTTCCACATGGTCAAGTCTCAGTAGCCGTGAGTCTGGACTGCAGATTCCTCACCCTGATCCTCCTTCCTCCCACCATGCCGAGTGCCTGGAGACAACTGATCCCACACTTGGAAACTGCGAAGAGCTGTTCACTTTTCCATTTATAGATTCCACCCTCTTGCCAGGTCCACTTGAAGCAGGGCAATAGGAGATCGCATGTAGCAATGTAAAAATATTTAAGCAGCCACGGTCAAACGAAAGCGACGGTGGGAAACTGTCATGAGAGGTGGATGATCATGGGACACAATTGCCAGAAAGTCAGAAGGAGGACCAAGGTGCGTGCAAAAGTGGAAGATGAGGAAGAAGTCCCTGGAACGCAAGCACAAATACGCAGCCAAAGCCCCACAGGCCATGCTACTAAATGCACACACTTCTCGAAATTTTGCCTATTAGGCTTGTGGAGACGGATGCTTTCCACAACCTGATGGTCCCCAGCCGCCACTATTTCTCCCGGTGGACGTTGGTACGGTCGGAAAGGTACTCCCTCACCATCTTCCGAAACTTTGCACTCCTTGTGAGAGTACCCCGCGTCTCAGGGCCTGTGTGATAGGAGGGTCTGAGAAAACTGTACCAGAACTTTGACAGCGTTCCCCTGCCTCTGCTGGATTACATTTGTGTCTCTCTCGCTTGTACTCCTTGGTTGTCCAACGAACTGGGACCTCTGCCGCCAACGTTTTCAGATGGGAATTTTTTAAATAATTACACCCATGTGTAATGTTATTGTCCCACAGCATTAGCTGTACACTCAACAATGTAGTTATTGGGAAAGTCCACCTAATCACAGACACGTTGACAAGTGCTTGTGGGCAGGGACGGTACAATTCGCTGATGGCAAACTGGGTAAATACAGTGGAAGCCGGGACCCAGTCGAACCTTGGGACTGAACACATCCTCCCGACGCCGAGGATTGCGGGCCCTGGGTCAATCAGGGTTGGTATCACATTCTACAGCTCCTGCACCTCCTCCTCCTTCTCTTCAGCCTCCATATCCAAAATGACCACATCAATTGCAAGCTGGAAGCACTGCCTCAGCCAAGGGGAAACAGGCTGTCCTGAAGCTAATATGCTTAGGTGACAAACCGTACAATGCTGAAGAGTTGTGGACAGCTCTGAAAGAGCAGGCAGATCTGTGGCTGATGCCACTGACCCTACAGCAAGGCCAGGTCGTGTGACAATGGCCTGAACCTGGTGGCGGCTCTAAGGCGAGGCGAGCTCACACACGTAGCATGCCTGGCCCATGCGCTTAACCTCGTGGTTCAGCGGTTTCTCAAAACCTACCCGGATCTGCAGGATCTGCTTGTCGACGTATGCCACCTCTGTGCCCATTTTAGAAAGTCAGCTACAGCTTCCGCCGCCCTTGCCAAGCTTCAGCAGCATTTGCAGCTTTTGGCTCACTAACTGGTGTGTGATGTCCTTACGAGTTGGAACTCTACATTGCAGATGTTGGGAAGGATTTGTGAGCAGAAGAGAGCAGTTGTTGAGTACCAGCATCAGCAAGGCCGTCGATATTCAGTTCAGACTCCACACATAAGACCTCAGGAGTGGACATGGATATCAGACACATCCTCCAAAACTTTGAGGACTCCACCAAGATGATGAGCGGCGATGACGCCATAAATAGCGTCACCATCCTGCTTCTCTGTCTTCTGAAACGCTCCCTGCTCACAATTAAAGAGGATGCATTGCAGGCGGAGCACGATGAGATGAAGCAAGGAACCATACAGGGTGATTACACACAGCCCAGCATCATCTCATACCAACGTGGATTGGGAGACAATGAGGAAGAGTAGGAGGAGGAGGAAGAACAGGAGATTATGTTCTTGAGGAGAACATAATTTTACCTCTATGCAAGTCACTAGTGTGACCACACTTAGAAAACTGTGTACAGTTCTGGTCTCCGGTGTATAAGAAACACATAGCTGAACTAGAGCGGGTACAGAGAAGGTTATTAGATGAGTGGGGGTCTGCAATACCAAGACAGGTTATTACACTTGGGGTTTTTTACTTTGGAAAAACAAAGGCTTAGGGGTGATCTTATTACTATGTACAAGTATATGAGGGGACAGTACAAAGACCTTTCTACTGATCTTTTTACTCTGAGGCCTGAGACGGGGACAAGGGGGCATCTTCTATGTCTGGAGAAAAGAAGGTTTAATCATAATCACAGACGCGGATTCTTTACTGTAAGAGAAGTGAGACTATGGAACTCTCTGCTGCATGATGTTGTAATGAGTGATTCACTACTACAATTTAAGAAGGGCATGGGTGCCTTTCTTGAAAAGTATAATATTACAGGTTATATATACTAGATTCCTTGATAGGGCATTGATCCAGGGAACTAGTCTGATTGTCGTATGAAGTCAGGAAGGAATTTTTTTCCCCAGTGTAGAGCTTAGTGTTTGCCACATGTTTTTTTTTTTGCCTTCCTCTGGATCAACATGTTAGGCTATGGGTTGAACTAGATGGACTTAGTCTGCCTTCAATCTTAAAAACTATGTTACTATGTTAGTTTCCTGCGCTATAGACTATACTACCTGCACAACTATCATACCGTCTGTTTAGTGTGGGTCGACTGAGGACAGGGAGGAGGAGGAACAGGAGGAGGATGAGGAGGAGAGCATGGTCGGTTGTCCTCTTGGTGAGGACATGGAAGTCTAGCCTCTTTGCAGCCTGGCACACATGAGTTTATGTTGCGCTGCCTTTCCCGTGACCCTCGCATGGTCCAAATTTTGGGTGACAGTCTTTACTGGTTGGTGACGCTTCTAGACCCACGAAACAAAGAGAACTTTATGTCTCTTATTCCCTTTGCAGGACAGGCCAAATAAAATTGTGCAGTACGAGAAGGCCTTGGCTGTGGAATTATTTAAAAAATTCCCATCTGAAAACGTTGGCGGCAGAGGTCACAGTTCGTTGGACAACCAAGGAGTACAAGCGAGAGAGACACAAATGTAATCCAGCAGAGGCAGGGGAACGCTGTCAAAGTTCTGGTACAGTTTTCTCAGACCCTCCTATCACACAGGCCCTGAGACGCGGGGTACTCTCACAAGGAGTGCAAAGTTTCGGAAGATGGTGAGGGAGTACCTTTCCGACCGTACCAACGTCCTCCGTGATTCCTCTGTGCCTTATAATTATTGGGTATCAAAGCTGGACACGTGGCATGAATGGGCTCTCTAAGCCTTGGAGGTCCTGGCCTGCCCTGCCGCTAGCATTTTGTCAGAGCGGGTTTTTAGTGAAGCTGGTGGAATTATAAGCACATCCATCTGTCAACTGAAAATGCTGACAAGCTGACTCTTTTAAAAATGAACAAGGGCTGGATTGGGCTGGACTTTTCAACACCACCGAATGATAGCAGCGTAACATAAAGTCAAATACAGTGTCTTCTTTTTTTGGGGAGGTCTAACTCTATTCCCATGCACCTCTGTATTTACACCCAGACATGGGTATACGCTTCCTGATTTATTCTTTTTGCTCTTGTCCTCCTCCTTCTCCGCATCCTCATCCTCCACCACCATATCACCACCATATCACCACCATATGTACCATATCAACATATCTACGTCTCTTGCAAGGGGCATTGGAGTTCCTCCAAATTTTTGGCAGCCATTGCTTCACTGTATAGGCAAACACTATGAGAGACCCACTTCCTAATAATGGGAACATTGTTTTTAGGAGGCTCTCTGACCTCTATGTCTCTTCCAAGGGGTATTGGAGTTCCTCCAAATTTTTGGCAGCCGTTACTTCACTGCATAGGCAAACACTATGGGAGACCCACTTCCTAATAGTGGGATCATTATTTTTAGGAGGCTCTCTGACCTCTATATCTCTTGCAAGGGGCATTAGAGTTCCTCCAAATTTTGGGCAGCCATTGCTTCACTGCATAGGCAAACACTATGGGAGACCCACTTCCTGATAATGGGAACATTGTTTCAGGAGACCATCCGACTTCTACGTCTCTTGCAAAGGAAACCTACAAGAAGCAAAATGAAAATAAATCCTGCTGTAAATAAATAAAAAGCAAGTGCATTTAAATAAAATAGGGTTCTTAGTAACACTGTTTTTGATCAAAAATAGTATGAAAGCTATCCCACCAGCGACAAGGTGAACCCGTTCGGGATAGAACCTACTCTGTCTAATATTAAAAACCTTACCATGTGTCAAAGTTGACCTCCGTGTGATAAAGGGCACACTGAGCTCCAGGTCCCAAACTAGGAACACCAGCCAAGGGAAGCCTTTTAAATGTGCTGTCCAACTCTAGGCAGGGAGGCCACACCCAGGTTTGCACAAAATGCAAAATATACAAAGAAAAAACACAGAATTTGAGCTTGGTTTAAAATGGTATACATGCAGCACATAAATGTGTGTTTCACAATGGCCATGATTTAGAAAAACCTACAAGAAGCAAAATGAAAATAAACTAATGTAACCTCAATGTAATCATATTGTTCAGCTCCTACATCTCCTCCACCAGTTCGGCCTCCATATCTGAAATGACCACACCAGTCACAAGCTGAAAGCACTGTAGCACTGCCTTGGCCAAGCGGCAACAGGCTGTGTTGAAGATAACATGCTTAGGTGATAAACCGCCCACCGCTGCAGAGTTGTTGAAATCTGTAACACAGCAGCCTGATCTGTGGCTCTCACCACTGAACATACAGCCAGGCATGGTCGTGTGTGACAATGGGTGGAACCTGGTGACAGAGAAATGACAGCAGGAGTAGATACAGTTTCCCTCTATGTCAGTCCTTTCACTGAGCTAAAGAATATGGCTGTAGTAATATACAACTCCCACTTAGAAGCAGTTTCAAACTGAAAAACATTGGGCCCACCAGAGGATTTGATTCTGAGGGCTCACAAGTGCGAGATGATGTTGGATGGGCTGCTGCTATTGCTCATGCACCAAGCTGCATTAGAGGACTTCCTGGGAGAAATGACAGCTGGAGTAGATACGGTTTCCCAAAAGTCAGTCCTTTCACCGAGCTAAAAAATATGGCTCTAAATACAACTCACCGACAAGCTGTGGACTGACTCCGTACCGTCCCTGGCCACATTCACTTGTCCATGTGTTTGTGGTTAGGCGGTCCTTCCCAGTAAGTACACTGGGGAGGGCATGGGTGCTGTTGTATGACCTGTGCTTGTGGAAGGCGGAGATTACACCAGGACATATAGTGGTGGCTGGGGACCAAGTATGGACACCCGGCCGCCGCCGCCATAAGGTTGTGGACAGCTTCTGCCTCCACGAGCCTAAAAGGCCACATTTCAAGTTCAAGCAGCTGTCAAAAATTTGGCAGTATGATATTGCAGCCTGTGGGTGCATGGGTGGCTGGCTGCATACTTGCGCTTGCATTCCAAGGAATGGGGTAGGGACAACTGAATGCTGCACTAGGACAAGGACGTGGATGGTGATTGTTGCAAGTCTGCAACGATAGAAGCATCTTCGCATGCGCCAAGGATCACTTGTGATGGGCACACTTTTAGGCAGTGACCTGGGAGTCAGAGATGTTTCCAGGGGTCTTCCCCATGTTGTTCTCATGTCCTTTTCAGCACTATATGCATGTGTCTGATGATGGGTCACACACCACATGGCCAGCTATGGTTGTAAAATGTTAAAATGACATTTACCAGTGAATGCATTTGTCTTGGTTGAAAGCAATTCAAAAGTGCAAAAAAGCATCAAAAACACTACTGTACTGTGAACCTAGTCCAAAGTGTGGAGGAGTATTTTTGTTTTCGGTTATTTATTTTGCCTTATATACAAGTCATTAGCCTGGAAAGAATGTTCTTTAACATTTTTCTCAGGAAAATCCATTTTGGTTTTGTTTTTGCATGTTTTATTGTGAGTCAGGAAATGTGGCATAATACTTTTAACAACATTGTTGACAGCAGTAACCTGGGTGTCTGAAATGCTTCCAGGGGTCTTCCCCATGCTGATCCCATGTCATTTGAGCACTGTTCCCATTGATTTGGGCAATTTTTAGGCCCTCTGCAGACCGCCAGGGAAAGCCACCGGAAAAATGCTTGCGTTTCCCATAGACTTACATTGGGCTCGTAACTCGGTCGGAGTACTTGAGCATTCCAACTTGCTCGACTCGAACTACGAGTACCCAAGCATTTTAGTGCTCGCTTATCACTACTGATTATATATATCACATATTTATCTGTATACCCATCTATTATCTATCTATTATCTATATATCTAGCTATCCATATATCTATTATCTATATAGCTGTTCATATATCTATCTATCTATCTATCCAAATATCTATATATATATCTACAGTACAGACCAAAAGTTTGGACACACCTTCCCATTTAAAGATTTTTCTGTACTTTCATGACAATGAAAATTGTACATTCACACTGAAGGCATTAAAACTATGAATTAACACATGTGGAATTATATACTTAACAAAAAAGTGTGAAACAACTGAAAATATGTCATATATTCTAGGTTCTTCAAAGTAGCCACCTTTTGCTTTGATGACTGCTTTGCACACTCTTGGCATTCTCTTGATGAGCTTCAAGAGGTAGTAACCGGAAATGGTTTTCACTTCATAGGTGTGCCCTGTCAGGTTTAATAAGTGGGATTTCTTGCCTTATAAATGGGGTTGGGACTATCAGTTGTGTTGTGCAGAAGTCAGGTGGATACACAGCTGATAGTCCTACTGAATAGACTCTTAGAATTTGTATTATGGCAAGAAAAAAGCAGCTAAGTAAAGAAAAACGAGTGGCCATCATTACTTTAAGAAATGAAGGTCAGTCAGTGCGAAAAATTGGGAAAACTTTGAAAGTGTCCCCAAGTGCAGTTGCAAAAACAATCAAGCGCTACAAAGAAACTGGCTCACATGAGAACCGCCCCAGGAAAGGAAGACCAAGAGTCACCTCTGCTTCTGAGGATAAGTTTATCCGAGACGCCAGCCTCAGAAATTGCAGGTTAACAGCAGCTCAGATTAGAGACCAGGTCAATAACACACAGAGTTCTAGCAGCAGACATATCTCTTCAACAACTGTTAAGAGGAGACTTTGTGCAGCAGGCCTTCATGGTAAAACAGCTGCTAGAAAACCACTGCTAAGGACAGGCAACAAGCAGAAGAGACTTGTTTGGGCTAAAGAACACAAGGAATGGACATTAGACCAGTGGAAATCTGTGCTTTAGTCTGAGGAGTCCAAATTTGAGATCTTTGGTTCCAACCACTGTGTCTTTGTGCGACGCAGAAAAGGGGAACGGATGGAGTCTACATGCCTGGTTTCCACCGTGAAGCATGGAGGAGGAGGTGTGATGGTGTGGGGGTGCTTTGCTGGTGACACTGTTGGGGATTTATTCAACATTGAAGGCATACTGAACCAGCATGGCTACCACAGCATCTTGCAGCGGCATGCTATTCCTTCCGATTTGCGTTTAGTTGGACCATCATTTATTTTTCAACAGGACAATGACCCCAAACACACCTCCAGGCTGTGTAAGGGCTATTTTACCAAGAGGGAGAGTGATGGAGTGCTATGCCAGATGAACTGGCCTCCACAGTCACCAGACCTGAACCCAATCGAGATGGTTTGGGGTGAGCTGGACCGCAGAGTGAAGGCAAAAGGGTCAACAAGTGCTAAGCATCTCTGGGAACTCCTTCAAGATTGTTGGAAGACCATTTCCGGTGACTACCTCTTGAAGCTCATCAAGAGAATGCCAAGAGTGTGCAAAGCAGTCATCAAAGCAAAAGGTAAACCAAAAAGAAGGAGGTATTAAAAGACTACAATATTACCCATTACAATTAGTAATATATTTTATTTCATTCAAATACAAACAAAATAAAAACAGACAACAAGACAGTAAAAATAACATAAAACATAATTAAAATACAGCTCAGGAGGGGGGAAGGGGGGATGTTCACAATGAATATTCCGCATGAATCTCCAATATAAAGCTAAATAAAGACGGTTATATATTTAAATGACAGAAAAGTTTCTTTGATTCACCGTAATTAAATAGAAATAAATATAAATTAAATACACATGATTATCTCCAATGCCAGCATAATATTCGAAGTGCAATAAATAATATACACATATATATATACAAAAATAAATAGATACTTGTAAAGTGCTTGTGCCCTAAGCATATATATATATATGAAATTATTTAATTTATAAAGTGCTTGTTCCTTAGGTATATATGTATATACAATTAATTAACAAGTGTTTAGTTACCATGATGATGAATTACTGCCATAATAATAAAGCCTAAATTGAAAATTTTGGCTACAAGGGATCAAACCATGTCATACACAAATCATTAAACACGGTGTTGCCTAAATAATATATCATACGAAGGAGACCAAGATTATTAAGATAAACTGGAGACATACCCCGGCCCCCTCACACCACTCCAACGCCGTTTTGCTCCTTGCTTCGTCAGGGAGTGTGGTGTGAGATGGAGTGGTGGAATAAATATGAGATATACAGTACAGAAAAAGTTTGGACACACCTTCTCATTTAAATATTTTTCTGTATTTTCATGAATATGAAAATTGTACATTCACACTGAAGGCATCAAAACTATGAATTAACACATGTGGAATTATATACTTAACAAAAAAGTGTGAAGCAACTGAATATATGTCTTATATTCTAGGTTCTTCAAAGTAGCCACCTTTTGCTTTGATGACTGCTTTGCACACTCTTCAGTGTGAATGTTCAATTTTCATATTCATGAAAATACAGAAAAATCTTTAAATGAGAAGGTGTGTCTAAACTTTTGGTCTGTACTGTACAGTTGCTGGCCATGAATACTAACTGTAAGCGCCTTACTATCGGGCGCCGCCAGCTGCGCATGCGCCCCCACAGACCCTTCCGGGTCAGAAGGTCCGAAGCACGTCACTGAAGGGCAAAGTGCCATTCATGACACGCTCATGTGCCCTGCCACCCTGGAGGTCCGCAAGGCGCACGCGCGCTGCGACGCACGATGCTCACAGTAGCCATGTTGCGGTATGGCAAAAAGCCATTACAATATACAAACCTCAGTATTATAGGACCAGACTGTAAAGAAGAGCAGAAAGGAAGCAGAGATATTGATGTATAATAGAAAAAATAAAAGTAGAAAGAGTAATAAGAAAGAAAGGGGGGTAAACACATAAGAAAGAATACCAAGACAAAATAAAATAAATAAATAGATATAATAATCTAAGAAAGATGAAAATAAAAACTTAAATAATAATATTAAAATAAATAAGTAAATAATAAAGAATGATGATGGGAGAGAGATAAACTATATACAGAAAGTCAAATGTAAATGTGTATAAAAACTAAGCAAATATGTGATGCTGAATTAATATCAGGTAGAATGGAAAAAATGTGAAACGATATGAAATAAGGACAAATGAATAAAATCAAAAACAAGTGTATAATGAAAAGTATAAGATCAAATGGTGCTTGAGTGTAATGCAATTGGATATAGAGTGAAAATTAATAAAACTAAACAAATATATAAAATGTGTAAGAATAAAAATATATAAAAATGTGTAAGAATAAAGATATATAAATATATAAAGTGAATTTGTGTAAAAACAAAGCAAAAAAAAAACGGGGGTTTTTAAGACAAGTGCATGAATGCAATGTCTGGCATCCATATACCAATCAAAAAATATCAAGTATAACATAACCCAGATGCAAAATCATGCATTCATGCACACCCAGAGACCAAAAGAAACACATACTTCCAAAGCTGTAAATTATTACACCCATGACTCCAAACATCCATGTGTCCAGAGAAAAAAAAGTCATAACCTCAAGGATTGAGGATATAAAGTATCTGCCCATACCACAACAAAAAAATGTATGCATAGAAGCATCAAGATATAGGTAACTAGTACCATGCACACATAACACCACTCCACCCATCGAAAAAGGGGGGAATAAAAGAGCCTACATTCACAAACAAGAAGAAATCTATCTATATAAGTGTCTTATCCCGTCTGTCTGTCTGTCTGTCTGTCTGTCCAGGAAATCCCGCGTCGCTGATTGGTCCGGCCGCGGCCAATCAGCGACGCGGCATTTCGCAAAAAGATGGCGGCCGTTAGCGGCTGATCTGCCGCATGGAGGTGAGCGGCGATGCAGCCGGGAGATGAAGCCGGCTGCTCGCAGCATACGTCCCCCGACCGGAGGCGCCGCTGACCCCCAAGCGGCTACTGTCCGGAGATCAGCGGCTACGGCCGCTTATCTCCGGACGGTAAAAGTGACGCCCCTCCCCTCTCCTCCCCTCCTCTACTCTCTCCCCTCCTCTCCTCCCCTCTCCTCCTGTCCCTCCCCCTGCTCGCTCAGGCAGGACCCCGGCACCCGGCGCCATACTTACCCCTCCCCTCTCCTCCTCTCCCCTCTCCTCCTCTCCCCTCCCCTCTCCTCTCCCCTCCCCTCTCCCCCCCCCCCGCTCGCTCAGGACCCCCGGCACCTGGGCCATGCTTACCTCTACCCGTGCCTGCGCAGCAGCTCCTGTGTCTTTCGCTGCTGCTGTGTGACGTGTCAGGACAGAGGGCGCGGTGACGTCTTAACACCGTGCTCTCTCCTGACTGGTCACAGCGCACAGCGGGAACATGCGGGCTACGCTGGAGTCCAGAGGAGCAGCTGACAAGTGAGGTGAGTATAGAATTTTTTTTTTTTTATTGTATGGCACCATAGGGCATTAAATGGTGGAGTGGGGAAGTGTGACATCGTGGAGGGGCCATTATAAGGGAAGGGGGATGTGACATCCTCCATGGGGCACTATGGGGGGGATGTGACATCCTGCATGGGGTATTATATAGGGGGGATGTGACATCCTGCATGGGGCATTATAAGGGAGGGGGGGATGTCACATCCTGCATGGGGCACTATGGGGGGATGTGACATCCTGTATGGGGTATTATAAGGGAGGGGGGGATGTCACATCCAGCATGGGGCATTATAATGGACAGGGGATGTGACATCCTACATGGCGCATTATATGGGGGGGGGAGTCACATCCTGCATGGGGCATATTCTAGAATACCCGATGTGATAGAATCGGGCAACCATCTTGTAAAAATATAACAGAGTATAAATTAAGGACAGTGGTCGCAGCAGAGTCACCCACATATCATGGCAAGAACAACTAGCTCATTATAGAAAACTCCCAAAGCCCCATTGTTCATTTAGTCCATCCGGTCTCATGCGCCTCAAAACCGTAATCCATTTGCATTCCATCTGTAACAATTTTTTGGTAAGATTTCCCTTTCTAATATTTGGATAAAGACGATCAATTCCTCTAAATTTTAGTAGATATTCCTGGTGTGGATGATGTTCTCTAAAATGTCTAGCCACGGGTTTCAATTTGGCAATAGCATCCAAATCCTCTGTAATTTCATAGCTGATTTGATGTCTTTAATGAGTTCAAGAATGCGGACTCGTAGTTCTCGTGTTGTCATTCCCACAATGCAGACCACAGGGGCAGGTAGCCAGGTAGATGACATATGATGTCTGACAATTTATAAAATGCAGGATCTTGTACTCCCGAGTAGAGATGAGCGGTGTTTGACTCGAACTGTTCGCCAATCTCAAATTCGAGCTGTTTTGAGCGGTGTTCGAGCCGTTCGGCGAACACGAACGATTTTAAAAAAATCCGGCTGTTCGAGGTTATGTTCGATAACTGTTCGTGCACCAAAATCATAACTGGATTTTTTCACAGTAATGCTGATAATGTTAATACGCAGTTTGAGTGTACAGCGGGGTGGGGGGAGGGGCAGGGGATGGATCTCTGCATAAATAATGAAGATCTCCATTTTTTTTTCTCTTTCCCGCATTTACAGTGGGGAGGTGCAATCTGTCAGCCTATCAGCAGTGCATACACGGAGCGAACTGCTTTTTTTCACACAAGCAAGGGCAAGTGTCATTGGCTGTGTATGTCACATGTCCTTGCCCTATAAGACCAAGCCATTTTCCCCGTCGCCACCATTTTCTCACTGCTGCAGCTGCGTGTTAGACGGCACCGCTGTTGCTGTGTGCGCTATACTTTCAGTCTTAATTTCAAGCCAATTTTCTCAGAAATATACTGATAGCTTGGGAGTAGGGAATAGTTGTGATTGCAGTCCTTTTGAGGAATAGGTTCCAGCATTTCCTACGACTTTTAGCAGGCAGGTCTGTGCTCTTAAATAGATAGGTTGGGAGTAGGGTCTACTTGTAATTGCAGTCCTTTTGAGGACTAGGATACAGCATTTCCTACGACTTTATGCAAGCAGGTCTGTGCTCTTAAATAGACAGCTTGGGAATAGGGACTAGTTGTAATTGCAGTCCTTTTGAGGACTAGGTTACAGCATTTCCTATGACTTTTTGCCAGGCAGGTCTGTGTCAGTACTGTGCAAGTGTTTTTCACAGCATTTGGCTAAATCTAGCTAAGCAAATCCTTTTTGGCCTCTTGCAGTGTGTGTTAGTCAGTGGAGTAGCGTATCTGTGTTGCAAGCTACACCACCTGTGTATAGAATACATTTTTTTTTACTGCACCTAGCCAAGTAAAACCTTTTGGGCATAGCACCATTCTATTAGGCCCTCTATACTAAGCTCCACCAGCTTGCAAATTACTAATAATTTTTAGCTGCATCTTGTCTGTAAAATAATTTTGGGCATAGTAGCAGTGTGTGTTACTCATTCTAACCAAACGTTTTAAGCAACTCTGGGGCAATTGATGCCACTCAAGTGGTGTCTGTGCCACAAATTTTTGGAAAAAATGGAGACTCTTTTGGGAGTCCCCTTGCTTTGTTTTACGTGACGTTGCTATCTTCAATTAGAGGTGGGTTGGGTCCCCCCTCCCTTTTTACCGTAAGAAAATACATACACTATGGCTTGGGGTAAAACAGATGGTTGAGTCTGAAGAGCTGTTTACTCAGAGGTCTACTCCAAAGCTTCAGTGTCTGCTAGTCAGCGTAGTAACCCAGCTGCGAAGCAAGCTGCACCGCCTGTGTATCTAATAATGATTTTTAAATGCATCTAGCCTAGGCAGACTGTGGGGACCCCTAATCAAACCCAGACGCTCTGCCCCCTAACGCCCCCCTTTCATTGACAATACAATCATGAAACTCTTACAACTGGATGGGTGAGGATCGGTCACAGCTTTATTAACTGCTTATACTCATTCCATTAGAAATGCATTTTATTTCTAAAATAATTCAGCTTGTTGCAGCATGCCCTGTGTCTCCAGTCTCCACAACGGCAAGTTGGCCAACAAGTGTAACTCTCCAACATGTCCTTTCTATTTCCAAGCCACAGATGATCCTGCTTACTCGTATGCAGGACTCCGACCCCCATCCATCACTCTTAACGCTTGTTCCACTCCGTCCTGGAGTCCTGACAGTAATATGTCCAGTCCAATATCCATTAAGTGAACACCGTCGGGCCGTAAGAGGCCTGCTTTATCTCCTTCCAGTTGTCAGTGTCGTATCACTACACAGCCTCTGTCTCTTATAAATTTTGCCATCCGAATATTTATTATCTGCCCTGTCCGTTCGATGGGCGTGATGTCTCACGCACCTTGCCATACCGTTCTCGGCACAATCTCTGACCATACTATAGTCAGTTTTGTGAAAAATTCTCTGAAGCACTCAGTGTCTAGTTTCATTATTGCCATTAGTTATGCGCTCTTGTGATAAGCTATGTTGTTTCCCCCGGCCTGTATAACTAAGATGACCGGACCTCTTGCCTCTCTCTCTACCTTGATTACCTCGATTAGTACCTGTGGCCATTGCAGGCCTCTAATACCTCTCCAGTTCAAATATGTGTTATGAAACTCCAATTTCCTCCCGCCTGGGCGGACTTTCACCCTTCCTTCTGCACAATATATATACGAGTTCTTAATCATTGCATAGCAAAAAAACAGCAAGGAAGTGGTATTTATATGTCATGTCCTGCTATGCACCTGTTCAAGGCTGAGTTAATCAGAAATTTAAACACACATACCATGTTAAAATCGTATAGCATAGAAACAATGCATATAAATGTAAATAATCAAAAAGAAAAAGAAAAGAAGAAAATCAACTTTCTCTATTAAGGAGCTTTCTCCTATAATCATTCACCAAATCTCCACCAATCGCCACGGCCCACGGAGGGGCCACCACAGTCAGTGAATCCTTCCTCATTTAGTATAGAGTCGTACCAATACTTTGGGCGTATTAGCCCAGCTGCGAAGCAAGCTGCACCGCTTGTGTATCTAATGAGAATTTTTAACTGCATCTAGCCTAGGCAGACTGTGGGGACCCCCAACCAAACCCAGACGCTCTGCATCTAACCCAGCCAATAATTTGATAGTATTGCTAGTAGCAGAGTCGCATGGGCTCTAAACCTTGCATAGCCTGTGCATTTTTTCAGATCGCTAAGGATGACCCAACTCGTGGTATCTGTAACATTTGTCACCAAAAGCTAAGTAGAGGCCAATAAATACATAGTTTGAGTACTTCATGCATGAATCGTCACATTGATATGAAGCATAAGTTGCAGTGCGAAGCTCATTGTGCTACAATGCAGCCTAGCGGGCCGGGACAACCACCATCTGCCCCACCTGTGTCATCCTGGGGAGACAAAAAGCTACTGCGTAGTCTTTTCCAAAAATTTGAGGGAATTACCACGGGAATGGTTTGGAAGAGGTATAAGAGTTTAGGTAGGACGTTCATTTTTAGTATACTTATTCTGCCGAACCAGGAAAAATCCATCACCGTCCAAGAAGTAAGATCTTTATGGAGTTGTTCAATAAAGGGCACAAAATTAAGATAAAATAGACTGGAGAGGTCTCTATGAATAAAAATTCCTAAGTATTTGATACCCTGTGAGGGCCAGGAAAAGGGAAAGTTGGACTGGATGGAATCCTGTATGGATTTGGGGAGGGAGACATCGAGGGCCTCAGACTTCGCTGCATTGATTTTAAAATTTGACCATGTAACATGGTGATCTATTTCAGCCATAACAGCAGGGATGAATATATGTGATTGAGTGATGTATACTCGGACATCATCAGCAAATGCAGAGCACTTGTACTCGGTGGCTCCCACCTCAATCCACCTAATATTAGGGTTATCGCAAATTGATGAGAGCAGGTGCTCCATCACTAGGATGTATAAGAGAGGGGACAGAGGACATCCCTGCCTTGTCCCATTGGTGATTATGAAAGGTGATGAAAATGTTCCATTTATCTTCAGCCTAGCTGACGGATTGCGATACAGGGCCATGATTTTGGCTATAAAAGGGTCCCCTAGACCCCTACCCCATCTTTAAAAGAGAATAATATATGGCGTGCCAGGAGACTCTATGGAATGCTTTCTCAGCATCCAACGAGAATATCTAATTACAAATTTTTAACTGCATCTAGGCCATGCAATACTTTGGGCCTAGTAGCAGTGTCTGCTAGTCAGCGGAGTAGCCACGCCTGTAGATCTAATTACAAATTTTTAACTGCATCTAGCCCAGGAAATACTTTGGACCTAGTAGCAGTGTCTGCTAGTCAGCGGATTATCCCACCTGTTAAGCAAGCTACACCACCTGTAGTTTGGACACTTAATTTTTTCAAAGGAAATGCTTCGGGCCCCCGGGACACTCAATGAAGAGCATCGGGGAGGCACCCTAAGGCACAGGGGCTGGGACTGGTGGTAGGACGCCTTGCGGTGGACCGCCAAGCTCGAACCTTATAAAAGCTTTTTAACTGCAGCAGCTTTAGTGGACGCTACTAGAGCTGGAATTCCCTCGGCTGCTGGCATCAGACTTGCCCTCCAATAGATCCTTGTAAAAGGATTTAAAGTGTACTCATTCAAATTACAGAGACAATTTAAATTAAAAAGCTTAGACCTGCCTCCACCGCAGGGGGGCTCGCTCGACCCACCAGCGGACAGGCACCAGTATTGGGAGAGGGGGGCTGGCCGTCAGGGTCCACCGCAGCTCTGGCACAAATCCGGCGACACGGAGGTCGCTCGGGCAGTAACGGACTGGCCGTGTCAGCTTCGCACTTTTTTGGTTTTAGAAGGGCATGACATGCCTATATCTCTTCTCCCCCTCCTTTTTCTCCTCCACCTCTTTTCTTTTCGCATGACTATATGTACTTGTCACTTTTCCATGTGTTAGTTGTGTCTTCTGAGCAGTTTGTCAGGTTTTGGACACCTTTGAAGGTGTTTTCTATGTGTTTCTATGTGTTTTTGTTTGCCTGCCATTAGTTTTAACGGTGTTCGACGGTGTTCGACGAACAGTTCGACGAACAGTTCGGCGAACATACGGGTGTTCGACGAACCGAACCGAACTCGAACACAACGAGGGTGGCTCGACTCTACTCCCGAGTGCCTGTTGAATCAGAGAAGTTATAAGTTTTCTCCAAAAATCTGCATGCCTTACAGCTCCCATATTCCCAACATCCCCATTTCGGGCCCTTGGAATCAAGGATAAATTTTGAGGGCGGTATTCTGTGTTGACTGTGAACCAAAATATCCTTAATTGTTTTTCCATGTTTAGCCGTAAGACTTGGTCTATCTGATATAAAGGGAGATATATTTGCATCTTGTTTCAAAATAGGCCAATATTTGGCTACTACTTCAGACATCTCTTTCCATCTTGAATTATAGTTAGTAATAAGTCTCGTGTAACCCCTCATATCTCCCTTATTATCTTTGGCTGAAACAAGAAGAGACTGTCTATTCAAATGTTTAGCATGCACATAAGCCTTATCAACATTCTGTTTTCTATATCCACGTTGAATAAATCTCCGTGTAAGGACCCTAACCTGATGTTCAAAATCATTTTCCTGACTGCAAATCTGTTTTGCCCTAATAAACTGACCTGTGGATATAGCTCTTACCACATGTGTTGGATGTGCTGATCTGGCATGCAGAAAAGAGTTTACACTCGTATCCTTCCGGTAAATATCAGTATTCATTCTTCCATGTATATCCATCCTAATGCAGAGATCCAAAAAATTGATTGTAGTTTGACTTATAACTGAAAACAGTTTAATGTTGAATATATTGTTGTTCAGATGTACCAAGAAAAGATCCAGAAGTTCGCGGGAGCCCTGCCAATTAAATAGTATATCATCTATAAAACGTATCCATGATATAACAGAGCTGGAAAAGATATGATCATTCTTTTGTAACTGTTCTCTCGCCCACCAACCCAGAAAGAGGTTCGCGTATGATGGGGAACAAGCTGCCCCCATCGCCACTCCCCCCTTCTGTAGAAAGTGACTATCTTTGAACAAAAAATTATTGTGGGTGAGAACATATTCCATCAAAGTTAGAATCAATACGGATATAGATTTGTTCAAATTTTGACTTTCCAGAAAAAATCTCACTGCTCTTAGACCATGTTCATGCTCAATATAGGTATACAGAGATTCGACGTCACATGTAACCAGAAACATATCTGGCTCCATGTGAATGCCATCCAATCTCTGTAAAACCTTGGTAGAATCCTTCACATAGGAAGGTAATTCACCAACAATAGGTTTTAAATAAAAGTCCTGATAGGATCGGACGACCTGGTGGATTTTTCAAATCCTTATGCACTTTTGGTAAAAAATAAAGTGTTGGAATTAAAGGAGAATGTACCTTAAGGCCTTCCATCAACCCCTTTGAGATTAAACCCTGCTCAAAGGCTGAATCCAATATATCGAAGAGCTCCTTCTGAAAGACAAGGGTGGAATCACCGGGGAGGCGCGTGTAACATTCAATATCACCCAATTGTCTGAATGCCTCTCTTTCGTAGAGTTCCACCGGCCATGTCACAATATTCCCACCCTTGTCAGCTGGCTTGAACACTATATCCTTCATCTTGCTAAGCTCCTCCAAAGCTTTACGTTCACCCCTTGTAAGATTATCAAAACATCTATGTGGGGAAATATGTGCCAGATCCTCACACACCATACGAACAAAAATTTCAACAGAGGAACTGAGGCTGAGGGAAGGAAAACAGTTAGATCTTTTCTCCAAAAAAGTTGGTGTCTTACCAGTTGAGCTACCCCTTTGTTCTGCTAAAAGGTCTTCTAGCGCTTGTAGCGCTTCCAGTTCTTCTTCTGAGGAAAGAGCATGAGAGGAATGTTTACTTTCATGAAGCTTACGAAGAAGGAGCTTTCTGGCAAATAGAAAGACATCTTTCGCAGCTACAAGCCTATCATAATTAGCCGTAGGACTGAAACCTAAACCCAAAGATAGGACTGCAATCTGTTCGGCAGGAAAATCAATTCTCGACAAATTAATTACCTTTAGGGATCCATTATCGTCATCATCACGGTCCAAAAAGGCCTTTCGTTTGTGGGCAGTGTTCCTGGTGTAATATTGGGAGGAATCCGCCCCTGGATTAGAATCCCTGCTCATTGATTCATTTGAAATATTGCTCATAGATGATGATATAGATACTGACCTTTTTCCAGAGAAGCGTGTTTTCCACTTATATACCCTATCAGTTTGATGGTCAGATGCGTCCCTTTGGAATTTTGTAATTTTTACCTGTTGAATGTACTTATCCCATTTACTAAGAGCCTCTTCTAATTCTTGTTCAAATTTAGTTAGTTGATCCTTGGTAAGGTTATTTTTAATTTTATCTTTGGAGGTTTTTAATCCTCTCTTCCAAATCCTGTAAGCTTTTTTTATCAATATCAATCAAAATATTAAAACGTAAATAAACAGGAATCGCCGGCCTCAACCCATTTTTTCATTAAGTCCACATCCTCAATCTGGAAAAAAGGAAACATATGAATACTTAGACCTTGAGGTATTAGTTTTTGCTGCAGATACTGTTCTAGCGTGACTTTGTTCCACCAATATCTCGTTCTTTTCTGTAATAAATCCTTTAACAATGCTATGTCCTCATAAATATCATCAGACACATGACTCTCACTGCCAAGACCACTGTCCTTATAAATACTAGAAATTTGCGACAACCAACATGTGTCACGATTTTTTAGATCCATAATAATGGGTCCTTCTAAACCAAACAACAGAATAAATCCTATAAAGAGAAGGAAATACCACACGTTTCAAAGATAAAAATAAATCCAAATACCTCAAAAATCAAAATGCAAACCAAAAAGGAGGTATTAAAAGACTACAATATTACCCAATACAATTAGTAATATATTTTATTTCATTCAAATACAAACAAAATAAAAACAGACAACAAGACAGTAAAAATAACATAAAACATAATTAAAATACAGCTCAGGAGGGGGGAAGGGGGGATGTTCACAATGAATATTCCGCATGAATCTCCTATATAAAGCTAAATAAAGACGGTTATATATTTAAATGACAGAAAAGTTTCTTTGATTCACCGTAATTAAATAGAAATAAATATAAATTAAATACACATGATTATCTCCAATGCCAGCATAATATTCGAAGTGCAATAAATAATATACACACATATATATATACAAAAATATATAGATACTTGTAAAGTGCTTGTGCCCTAAGCATATATATATATGAAATTAATTAATTTATAAAGTGCTTGTGCCTTAGGTATATATGTATATACAATTAATTAACAAGTGTTTAGTTACCATGATGATGAATTACTGCCATAATAATAAAGCCTAAATTGAAAATTTTGGCTACAAGGGATCAAACCATGTCATACACAAATCATTAAACACGGTGTTGCCTAAATAATATATCATACAAAGGAGACTATGATTATTAAGATAAATTGGAGACATACCCCGGCCCCCTCACACCACTCCAACGCCGTTTTGCTCCTTGCTTCGTCAGGGAGTGTGGTGTGAGATGGAGTGGTGGAATAAATATGAGATATACAGCTGCTGGCCATGAATACTAATTGTAAGCGCCTTACTATCGGGCGCCGCCAGCTGCGCATGCGCCCCCACAGACACTTCTGGGGCAGAAGGTCCGGAGCGCGTCACTGAAGGGCAAAGTGCCATTTATGACGCGCTCACGTGCCCTGCCACCCCGGAGGTCCGCAAGGCGCAAACGCGCTGCGGCGCACGACGCTTACAGCAGCCATGTTGCGGTATGGCAAAAAGCCATTACAATATACAAACCTCAGTATTATAGGACCAGACTGTAAAGAAGAGCAGAAAGGAAGCAGAGATATTGATGTATAATAGAAAAAATAAAAGTAGAAAGAGTAATAAGAAAGAAAGGGGGGTAAACACATAGGAAAGAATAGTAAGAAAAAATAAAATAAATAAATAGGTATAATAATCAAAGAAAGATGAAAATAAAACTTAAATAATAATATTAAAATATATAAATAAGTAAATAATAAAGTAGAATGGAAAAAATGTGAAACAATATGAAATAAGGACAAATGAATAAAATCAAAAACAAGTGTATAATGAAAAATATAAGATCAAATGGTGCTTGAGTGTAATGCAATTGGAAATAGAGTGAAAATAAATAAAACTAAACAAATATATAAAATGTGTAAGAATAAAAATATATAAAATTGTGTAAGAATAAAGATATATAAATATAATAAGTGAATTTGTGTAAAAAAAAACGGGGGTTTTTAAGACAAGTGCATGAATGCAATGTCTGGCATCCATATACCAATCAAAAAATATCAAGTATAACATAACCCAGATGCAAAACCATGCATCCATGCACACCCAGAGACCAAAAGTAACACATACTTCCAAAGCTGTAAATCATTACACCCATAACTCCAAACATCCATGTGTCCAGAGAAAAAAAAGTCATAACCTCAAGGATTGAGGATATAAAGTATCTGCCCATACCACAACAAAAAAATGTATGCATAGAAGCATCAAGATATAGGTAACTAGTACCCTGCACACATAACACCACTCCACCCATCGAAAAAGGGGGGAATAAAAGAGCCTACATTCACAAACAAGAAGAAATAAAAACATAACAGAGTATAAACTAAGGACAGTGGTCACAGCAGAGTCACCCACATGTCATTGCAAGAACAACTAGCTCATTAGAGAAAACTCACAAAGCCCCATTGTTCATTTAGTCAATCCGGTCTCATGCTCCTCAAAATCGTAATCCATTTGCATTCCATCTGTAACAATTTTTTGGTAAGATTTCCCTTTCTAATATTTGGATAAAGACGATCAATTCCTCTAAATTTTTGTAGATATTCCTGGTGTGGATGATGTTCTCTAAAATGTCTAGCCAAGGGTTTCAATTTGGCAATAGCATCCAAATCCTCTGGTTGTAATTTCATAGCTGATTTGATGTCTTTAGTGTGTTCAAGAATGCGGACTCGTAGTTCTCGTGTTGTCATTCCCACATAATGCAGACCACAGGGGCAGGTAGCCAGGTTGATAACATATGATGTCCGACAATTTATAAAATGCAGTATCCTGTACGTCCGAGTGCTTGTTGAATCAAAGAAGTTATTAGTTTTCTCCAAAAATCTGCATGCCTTACAGCTCCCACATTGCCAAAATCCCCATTTCGGGCCCTTGGAATCAAGGATAAATTTCGAGGGTGGTATTCTGTGGTGACTGTGAACCAAAATATCCTTAATTGTTTTTCTACGTTTATCCGTAAGACTTGGTCTATCTAATATAAAGGGAGATATATTTGCATCTTGTTTCAAAATAGGCCAATATTTGGCTACTACTTCAGACATCTCTTTCCACCTTGAATTATAGTTAGTAATAAGTCTCGTGTAACCCTTCATATCTCCCTTCTTATCTTTGGCTGAAACAAAGCAAAAGGTGGCTAATTTGAAGAACCTAGAATATAAGACATATTTTCAGTTGTTTCACACTTTTTTGTTAAGTATAAAATTCCACATGTGTTAATTCATAGTTTTGATGCCTTCAGTGTGAATGTACAATTTTCAAAGTCAAGAAAATACAGAAAAACCTTTAAAAGAGAAGGTGTGTCTAAACTTTTGGTCTGTACTGTATCTATCCATATATCTATTATCTATCTATCAATATACCTATTATCTATCTATTCATATATGTATTAATCTATTTATCTATCTTTCCATATACCTATTATCTATCTATCCATATATCTAATACCTATTAGTGTTGAGCGAGCATGCTCGACACTGCTCGTTACTCGCCCGAGCATCACGCTACTCGAGATGTTCGGTGAGCACCGAGCATTTCCGGGTTACTCGGGCGGGAGCTCGGGTCACCGCCCTGCACATTTGGCGCTCTTTACAGAGCCAATGAACATGCAGGCATTGCCAGCCTGTCACTGTAATACCACAGCCATGTTGTTTGTGGGCATTACAGTGATTGGCTGGCCGCACAGCGTCACCTCGAGTATTTAAAACCGGGCGCCGCCATCTTGAACACAGTCGCTCCGGATCAGACGGTCAAATCGCTGTATTATCCTGCTTTTGGCATTTTTTGCCATAAAAAAAAACTGTAATAGTGTCTCGCTTACTGGTCAGACACCAATATATCTGTTTAAAAGAGTCTGGTGTACGCCACATAACTATAACTGTGGTTTTGCAGTTCCACGGGTCAAATCTCTGTATTATCCAGCTTTTGGTATTTTTTCCGTAAAGAAAAACAGTAATAGTGTCTCCCTGATTGTTCAGACACAAATATATTTGTTTGAAAGATTATGATGTAGGCCAGAGAAATAGAACTGTGGTTTTCCTCTTCCTCGGTTCTAATCTCCTTTTTATTACCCTTTTTCCATTGATAGTGCATTCACCGTTCTGGTGATGGTGCGTGTAGAGGACGAGGCCATGGCCAAGATGAAAATGTGCCACAACCAACAGCCACATCTTCTCGCTCCCACTTCTTGACCGAATTACTAGGGAAGCACACTACAACACCAGTATTGAGAACTGATCAGTGTGAACAGGTTATTAATTGGAGAGCAGATAATACTTCCAGTTACCTGGGAACCACCACCTCCGGTCTGTCTTCCACACGGTCAAGTTTTGGTAGCCGTGAGTCTTAAACGCATACTCCTCCTCACCCTGATGCTCCTTCCTCCCATCATGCCGAGTGTCGTCAGACAGCAACTGATCCCACACTTGGACACTCTGAAGAGCTGTTCACTGGTCCATTTCCATATTTGTGCCCCTTGCCTGCTCTGCTTGAAGTGGTGGAAGAGGATATCCCATGTAGAGGTGCCAAAATATTTGAACAGCCACGGCCAGAGGAAGTCGACGCTGGCAATTTGTAACTAGAGGTGGACGATGACGAGACACAACTGCCACGAATTGAGGAGGAGCATTGTAGTGAGCGAGTGGAAGAGGAGGAGGTGGTGGATGATCTAGTAACTGACCCAACGTGGAAGGAGGACGCGCAGAGTGAGGCCAGCAGCACACAGGGGGAGGGAGGCAGAGTACCCCAACTGGCAGGAAGAAGCAGTGTGGTGGCCGCACACAGTTCCCCGTAACACCAACACGAGGGATGTTGCCAGTACAACCGGTAAGTCTTCCAGAGTCTGGAATTTTTTTTAAGATTCTGCTGATAACCCCAAAAAGGCCATTTGTACCACCTGCCATGCCAGCATCAGAAGGGGTGAAAAAACTACCAGCCTGACCACCACCAGCATGATCAGGCACATGGCAGCAAAGCACCCGACTTTGTGGGGCGAACCCCAGGGTCCACGACCACTGTCAGCGGGTTTCACCACTGCTTCTTCCGCTGTTGTGCGTGTAACAGAACCCCCTGTTGTGCGTGCAAGGCAATCCCGTGTCCATACTGCATGCAAAGATGCTACCTCATCTCAGTCTTCACTTGTTATGGCAGTTTCTCAAGAAACAGCATCAACGTCCACGTCCACGTCCCACCGCAGCATTCAATTGTCCGTATCCCAGACCTTTGAATGAAAGTGCAAATTCGCAGCCAAAGTCCCACAGGCCACAGTTCTAAATTCGCACATTTCACGACTGCTTGCATTGGAAATGCTGCCTTTTAGGCTGGTGGAGACGGAATCCTTCCGCAACCTTATGGCGGCGGCCATCCCTCAGTACTCGGTCCCCAGCCGACACTATTTTGCCAGGTGTGCCATCCCCGCACTACACAAGCACGTGTCCCAAAACATCTGCCATGCCCTCAACAACACAGTTACTGGGAGAGTCCACCTGACAACGGACACGTGGACAAGTGCTTGTGGCCAGGGAAGATGCATCTCCCTGATGTCACACTGGGAAAACATAGTGGAAGCCGGGACCCAGTCGGACCTTGGGACGGAACACATCCTCCCCACACCGAGGATTGCGGGCCCTATGTCAGTCATAGTTGCCCCCACTGTGTACAGTTCCTGCGCATCATCCTCCTCCTCCTCCAGCCTCCATCTCAGATATCACCACATCAGTTACAAGCTGGAAGCACTGCAGTACTGCCTCAGCCAAGCGGCAACAGGCTGTGCTGAAGCTCATAAGCTTAGGTGATAAACCTCAAACTGCTTGTGAGTTGTGGACAGCTGTGAAAGAGCAGGCAGATCTGTGGCTGAGACCGCTGAACCTACATCCAGGCATGGTCGTGTGTGACAATGGATGGCCGTAACCTGGTGGCGGCTCTGAGGTGAGGCGAGATCACACACGTGCCATGCCTGGCTCATGTCCTTAACCTCGTGGTTCAGCGGTTTCTTAAATCGTACCCCGAGTTGCCAGATCTGCTCGTCGAAGTACGCCACCTGTCAGCTCATTTTTGGAAGTCGGCTACAGCTTCCGCTGCCCTTGCTGTGTTGCCACAGTGTTTGAAGCTTCCGGCACACCGACTGGTGTGTGATGTCCCCACACGTTGGAACTCTACCCTCCACATGTTGCAAAGGATTTGTGAGCAGAAGAGAGCAGTTGTGGAGTACCAACTGCAACAAGGACGTCGATATTCAGGTCAGACTCCACACATAAGACCTCAGGAGTGGACTTGGATGTCTGACATAAGTACCATCCTGACAAACTTTGAGGAGTCCACCAAGATGGTGAGTGGCGATGACGCCATCATTAGCGTCAGCATCCCACTTGTCTGTCTTTTGCAACGCTCTCTGCAGAAAATTAAAGAGGAGGCATTGCAGCCAGAGTATGATGAGATGGATCAAGAACCCATAATGGGCGATTACACACAGCCCAGCCTCATCTCATCCCAAAGTGCATTGGGGGACAGTAAGGGAGAGTAGGAGGAGGAGGAGGAAGAACAGGAGCTGGTATCATCATGTGCTATAGACGGTAGTACCTGTACAACTTTCATACCGTCGGTTCAGAGTGGGTAGCCTGAGGACAGGGGGCAGAGGAGGAGGAGGAGAAGGAGGAGAGCATGGTTAGTTGTCATCTTGGTGAGGACATGGAAGTCTTGCCCGTTACCAGTCTGGCACGCATGGCTGACTTTATGCTATGCTGCCTTAACCGTGACCCTCGCATTGCCAAAATGTTGGGTGACAGTCATTACTGGTTGGTGACACTTTTAGACCCCCGCTACAAGGAGAACTTTCACTCCTGAGGTGGAGAGGTCTACAAAAATGGGGCAGTACCAGAAGGCCCTTGCTGCAGAACTGTTAAAAAAAGTCCCATCTGAACACGCTAGCGGCAGATGTCACAGTTCGTTGACCAACCAAAGCGTACAGGTGAGAGAGATGCAACTCTAATCCAGCAGAGGCAGGGGAACACTGTCAACGTTCTGGGACAGTTTTCTGAGACCCACCCAGCTTACAGGCCCTGAGGCGTGGGGTACTCTCACAAGGAGTGGAAAGTTTCAAAAGATGGTGAGGGAGTACCTTGCCGACCGTAAAAGCGTCCTCCGAGATTCCTCTGTGCCTTTTAATTATTGGGTATCCAAGCTGGACACTTGGAATGAACTCGCTCTGTATGCCTTGGACGTCCTGGCCTGCCCTGCTGCTAGTGTGTTATCGGAGCGTGTTTTTAGTGCCGCTGGGGGAATTATAACTGATAAGCACACTCTCCTGTCAACTTACAAAGCTGACAAGCTGACCCTTATCAAAATGAACAAGGGCTGGATTGGGCCAGACTTCTCATCACCACCAAATGACAGCAGAGTAACATAAAGTCAAATCCACTGTGTTATTTCGGGAGGTGTATTCCCATGCACCGCTTCACACCCACACATGGGTATATGCTTCCTCAATTCGGCTTTTTTTTGCTCTTCTCCTTATCCCCAGCCTCCACCACCACTGAACAACCAGGGTGACCGTGGTCAGTGTTGCCAGCATTGCAAGTTTCTCCGTCCTAATTTTTGGCAGCTTTTGCATCGAAGGCATAGGCAAAGACTATGGGAGACCCACTCCCCAATAATGGGAATAATGTTTTTAATATGCTGAACAGCATGGCTCTTGTAAAGGGCATTAAAACTGTCTTGTTAAACCACTCTGAACTGAATATCTCTTCTAAGGGGCATTTAAACCGTCTTGTTAAGTTAATGCAACCTCCACGTCTCTTCCAAAGGGCATTAAGACAGTCTTGTTAAGCTAATGCGACATCCACCACTTTTCCAAGTGGCATTAAAACCGTCTTGTTAAGCTACTGCGACCTCCACATCTCTTCCAAGGGGCATTCAAACCGTCTTGTTAAGCTACTGCAACGTCCACGATTCCATGGGGCATTAAAACTGTCTTGTTAAGCTACTGCAACCTCCACATCTCTTCCAAGAGGCATTAAAACCGTCTTGTTAAGCTAATGCGACCTCCACCACTTTTCCAAGGTGCATTAAAACCATCTTGTTAAGCTACTGCGACCTCCACCACTTTTCCCAGGGGCATTGATATTGTCTTTTTATTCCACTGCGAACTCCACCACTTTTACAAGGGGCATTAAAACAGTTTTGTTAAGCTACTGCGTCCTCCACGTCTCTTCCAAGGGGCATTGAAACAGTTTTGTTAAGCTACTGCAACCTTCACGTCTCTTCCAAGGGGCATTAAAGCTGTCTTGTTAAGATACTGCGACCTCCACCACTTTTTCACGGGGCAATAAAATCGTCTTGTTAAGCTAATGCAACCTCTAACACTTTTCCAATGGGCATTAAAATCGTATTGTTAAGCTAGAGCGACCTCCACCACTTTTCCCAGGGGCATTGATATTGTCTTTTTATTCCACTGCGACCTCCACCACTTTTCCAAGGGGCATTAAAACAGTCTTGCTAAGCTACTGCAACCTCCACGTCTCTTCCAAGGGGCATTAAAACCGTCTTGTTAAGCTACTGCAACCTCCACGTCTCTTCCAAGGGTCATTAAAACCGTCTTGTTAAGCTAATGCGACCTCCACCACTTTTTCAAGGGGCATTAAAAACATCTTATTAAGCAACTTCGACCTTCACCACTTTTCCCAGAGGCATTGATATTGTATTTTTATTCTACTGAGACCTCCACGTCTTTTCCAAAGGGCATTAAAACCGTCTTGTTAAGCTACTGCGACCTCCACATCTTTTCCAAGGGGCATTAAAACCGTCTTATTAAGCTACTGCAACCTCCACGTCTCTTCCAAGGGGCATTAAAAACGTCTTGTTTAGCTACTGCGATCTCCACCACTTTTCCAAGGGGCATTAAAGCTGTCTTGTTAAGCTACTGAGAACTCCACCACTTTTTCACAGGGCATTAAAATCGTCTTGTTAACCTAATGCGACCTCCAACACTTTTCCAAGGGGCATTAAAACCGTCTTGTAAAGCTACTGCAACCTCCACCACTTTTCCCAGGGGCATTGATATTGTCTTTTTATTCCACTGCGACCCCCACCAGTTTTCCAAGGGTCATTAAAACAGTCTTGTTAAGCTACTGCAACCTCCACGTCTCTTCTAAGGGGCATTAAAAACCATCTTGTTAAGCTACTGCAACCTCCACGTCTCTTCCAAGGGGCATTAAAAACTGTCTTGTTAAGCTAATGCGACCTCCACCACTTTTCCAATTGGCATTAAAACCGTCTTGTTAAGCTACTGCGACCTCCACCACTTTTCCCAGGGGCATTTCTATTGTCTTTTTATTCTACTGCGACCTCCACGTCTTTTCCACGTGGCATTAAAACCATCTTGTTAAGCTACTGCGACCTCCACGTCTTTTACAAGGGGCATTAAAACTATCTTGTTAAGCTACTGCAACCTCCACGTCTCTTCCAAGGGGCATTAAAACCGTCTTGTTAAGCTACTGCGACCTCCACCACTTTTCCAAGGGGCATTAAAGCTGTCTTGTTAAGCTACTGCGACCTCCACCACTTTTTCACGGAGCTTTAAAATCGTCTCGTTAAGCTACTGCGACCTCCAACACTTTTCCAAGTGTCATTAAAACTGTCTTGTTAAGCTACTGCGACCACCACCACTTTTACCAGGGGCATTGATATTGTCTTTTTATTCCACTGCGACCTCCACCACATTTCCAAGGGGCATTAAAACAGTCTTGTTAAGCTACAGCAACCTCCACGTCTCTTCTAAGGGGCACTAAAAACCGTCTTGTTAAGCCACAGCAACCTCCACGTCTCTTCCAAGGGGCATTAAAAACTGTCTTGCTAAGCTAATGCAACCTCCACCACTTTTGCCAAGGGGCATTAAAACCGTCTTGTTAAGCTACTGCGACCTCCACCACTTTTCCCAGAGGCATTGATTTTGTCTTTTTATTCTACTGCGACCTCCACGTCTTTTCCAAGGGGCATTAAAACCGTCTTGTTAAGCTACTGCAACCTCCATGTCTCTTCCAAGTGGAATTTAAAACGTCTTGTTAAGCTAAAGAGACCTCCACGACTTTTCCAAGGGGCATTAAAACCGTCTTGTTAAGCTACTGCAACCTCCACGTCTCTTCCAAGGCGCATTGAAACCGTCCTGTTAAGCTAATGCAACCTCCACCACCTTTCCAAGGGGCATTAAAACTGTCTTGTTAAGCTACTGCGACCTCCACCACTTTTCCCAGGGGGACTTATATTGTCTTTTTATTCCACTGCGACCTCCACCTCTATTACAAGGGGCATTAAAAACGTCTTGTTAAGCTACTGAAACCTCCACGTCTCTTCCAAGCGGCATTAAAAACCATCTTGTTAAGCTAATGCGACCTTCACCACTTTTCCAACGGGAATTAAAACCATCTTCTTAAGCTACTGCAACCTCCACGTCTCTTCCAAGGGGCAATAAAACCGTCTTGTTCAGCTAATGCGACCTCCACCATTTTTCCAAGGGGCAATAAAACCGTCTTGTTAAGCTACTGCGACCTCCATGTCTCTTCCAAGGGGCATTTAGAAAGTCTTGTAAAGCTACTGCAACGTCCAAGTCACTTCCAAGGGGCATTAAAACCGTCTTGTTAAGCTAATGCAACCTCCACTACTTTTCCAAGGGGCATTAAAACCATCTTGTTAAGCTACTGCGACCTCCACCACTTTTCCAAGGGGCATTAAAACCGTCTTGTTAAGCTAATGCGACTTCCACCACTTTTCCAAGGGGCATTAAAACCATCTTACTAAGCTACTGCGACCTCCAACACTTTTCGCAGGGGCACTGATATTGTCTTTTTATTCCACTGTGATCACCACCACTTTTCCAAGGGACATTAAAACCATCTTACTAAGCTACTGCAACCTCCATGTCTCTTCCAAGGGGCTTTAAAACAGTCTTGTTAAGCTAATGCGACCTACACCACATTTCCAAGGGGCATTAAAACCGTCTTGTTAAGCTACTGCGACCTCCACCACTTTTCCCAGGGGCATTGATATTGTCTTTTTATTCCACTGCGACCTCCACCTCTTTTCCAAGAGGCATTAATACAGTCTTGTTAAGCTACAGCAACCTCAACGTATTTTTCAAGGGTCATTAACACCGTCTTGTTAAGCTACTGCGACCTCCACGTCTCTTCCAAAGGGCATTAAAACCGTTTTGTTAACCTACTGCAACCTCCACGTCTCTTCCAAGGGGCATTAAAACAGTCTTGTTAAGCTACTGCGGCCTCCACCACTTTTACAAGGGGCATTAAAGCTGTCTTGTTAAGCTACTGCGACCTCCACCACTTTTTCACTTGGCATTAAAACCATCTTGTTAAACTAATGCAACCTCCAACACTTTTCCAAGGAGTATTAAAAAAGTCTTGTTAAGCTACTGAGACCTCCACCACTTTTCCCAGGGGCATTGATATTGTCTTTTTATTCCACTGCGACCTCCACCTATTTTCCAAGGGGCATTAAAACAGTCTTGTTAAGCTACAGCGACCTCAACGTATTTTCCAAGGGCCATTAAAACCGTCTTGTTAAGCTACTGCAACATCCACGTCTCTTACAACGGGCATTAAAAACAGTCTTGTTAAGCTAATGCGACCTCCACCACTTTTCCATGGGGCATTAAAACCGTCCTGTTAAGCTACTGCGACCTCTATGTATCTTCCAAGGGGCATTAAAACCGTCTTGTTAAGCTACTGTGACCTCCACCATTTTTCCAGGCACATTAATACCATCTTGTTAAGCTTCTCCAACCTCCACGTCTCTTCCAAGGGGCATTAAAACCGTCCTTTTAAGCTACTGCGACCTCCACGTCTTTTCCAAGGGGCATTAAAACCATCTTGTTAAGCTAATGCAACCTCCACCACTTTTCCAAGGGGCATTAAAAACATCTTGTTAAGCTACTGCGACCTCCACCACTTTTCCCAGAGACATTGATATTGTCTTTTTATTCCACTGCGACCTCCACCACTATTACAAGGGGCATTAAAACTGTCTTGTTAAGCTACTGCGACCTTCACGTCTCTTCCAAGGGGCAGTAAAATTGTTTTGTTAAGCTACTGCAACTTCCACGTCTCTTCCAAGGGGCATTAAAAACATCTTGTTAAGCTAATGCGGCCTCCATCACTTTTCCCAGGGGCCTTAAAACTGCCTTGTTAAGCTACTGCGACCTCCACCACTTTTCCAAGGGGCTTAAAGTTGTCTTTTTATTCTACTGCGACCTCGACCACTTTTTCACGGGGCATTAAAATCGTCTTGTTAAGCTAATGCAACCTCCAACCCTTTGTCAAGGGGCATTAAAACCATCTTGTTAAGCTACTGCGACCTCAACCACTTTTCCCAGGGGCATTGATATTGTCTTTTTATTCCACTGCGACCTCCACTACTTTTCGAAGGGGCATTAAAACAGTCTTGTCAAGATACTGCAACCTCCACGTCTCTTCCAAGGGGCATTAAAAACCATCTTGTTAAGCTAATGCGACCTCCACCACTTTTCCAAGGGGCATTAAAACCATCTTGTTAAGCTACTGCGACCTCCACCACTTTTCCAAGGGGCATTAAAGCTGTCTTGTTAAGCTACTGCGACCTCCACCACTTTTTCACGGGGCATTAAAATTGTCTTGTTAAGCTAATGCGACCTCCAACACTTTTCCAAGGGGCATTAAACCCGTCTTGTTAAGCTACTGCGACCTCCACCACTTTTCCAAGGGGCATTAAAGCTGTCTTGTTAAGCTACTGCGACATCCACCACTTTTCCCAGGCGCATTGATATTCTCTTTTTATTCTACTGCGACCTCCACGTCTTTTCCAAGGGGAATTAAAACCGTCTTGTTAAGCTACTGCGATCTCCACGTCTTTTCCAAGGGGCATTAAAACTATCTTGTTAAGCTACTGCAACCTCCATGTCTCTTCCAAGGGGCATTAAAAACGTCTTGTTAAGCTACTGCGACCTCCATGTCTCTTCCAAGGGACATTTAAACCTTCTTGTTAAGCTACTGCAACCTACACGTCTCTACCAAGGGGCATTAAAACCATCTTGTTAAGCTAATGCGACCTTCCCCACTTTTCCAAAGGGCATTAAAACCGTCCTTTTAAGCTACTGCGACCTCCACCACTTTTCCCAGGGGCATTGATATTGTCTTTTTATTCCACTGCGACCTCCACCACTTTTCCAAGAAGTATTAAAACCGTCTTGTTAAGCTACTGCAAGCTCCACGTCTCTTCCAAGGGGCATTAAAACCATCTTGTTAAGCTACTGCGACCTCCACGTCTCTTCCAAGGGGCATTAAAACCGTCTTGTTAAGCTACTGTGACCTCCACCACTTTTCCCAGGGTCATTGATTTTGTTTTTTTATTCCACTGCGACCTCCACCACTTTTCCCAGGGGCATTAAAACTGTCTTTTTAAGCTACTGAAACCTCCACGTCTCTTCCAAGCGGCATTAAAAACCATCTTGTTAAGCTAATGCGACCTTCACCACTTTTCCAACGGGAATTAAAACCATCTTCTTAAGCTACTGCAACCTCCACGTCTCTTCCAAGGGGCAATAAAACCGTCTTGTTAAGCTAATGCGACCTCCACCATTTTTCCAAGGGGCAATAAAACCGTCTTGTTAAGCTACTGCGACCTCCATGTCTCTTCCAAGGGGCATTTAGAAAGTCTTGTAAAGCTACTGCAACCTCCAAGTCACTTCCAAGGGGCATTAAAACCGTCTTGTTAAGCTAATGCAACCTCCACTACTTTTCCAAGGGGCATTAAAACCATCTTGTTAAGCTACTGCGACCTCCACCACTTTTCCAAGGGGCATTAAAACCGTCTTGTTAAGCTAATGCGACTTCCACCACTTTTCCAAGGGGCATTAAAACCATCTTACTAAGCTACTGCGACCTCCAACACTTTTCGCAGGGGCACTGATATTGTCTTTTTATTCCACTGTGATCACCACCACTTTTCCAAGGGACATTAAAACCATCTTATTAAGCTACTGCAACCTCCATGTCTCTTCCAAGGGGCTTTAAAACAGTCTTGTTAAGCTAATGCGACCTACACCACATTTCCAAGGGGCATTAAAACCGTCTTGTTAAGCTACTGCGACCTCCACCACTTTTCCCAGGGGCATTGATATTGTCTTTTTATTCCACTGCGACCTCCACCTCTTTTCCAAGAGGCATTAATACAGTCTTGTTAAGCTACAGCAACCTCAACGTATTTTTCAAGGGTCATTAACACCGTCTTGTTAAGCTACTGCGACCTCCACGTCTCTTCCAAAGGGCATTAAAACCGTTTTGTTAACCTACTGCAACCTCCACGTCTCTTCCAAGGGGCACTAAAACAGTCTTGTTAAGCTAGTGCGGCCTCCACCACTTTTACAAGGGGCATTAAAGCTGTCTTGTTAAGCTACTGCGACCTCCACCACTTTTTCACTTGGCATTAAAACCATCTTGTTAAACTAATGCAACCTCCAACACTTTTCCAAGGAGCATTAAAAAAGTCTTGTTAAGCTACTGAGACCTCCACCACTTTTCCCAGGGGCATTGATATTGTCTTTTTATTCCACTGCGACCTCCACCTCTTTTCCAAGGGGCATTAAAACAGTCTTGTTAAGCTACAGCGACCTCAACGTATTTTCCAAGGGCCATTAAAATCGTCTTGTTAAGCTACTGCAACATCCACGTCTCTTACAAGGGGCATTAAAAACAGTCTTGTTAAACTAATGCGACCTCCACCACTTTTCCAAGGGGCATTAAAACCGTCCTGTTAAGCTACTGCGACCTCTACGTATCTTCCAAGGGGCATTTAAACCATCTTGTTAAGCTACTGCAACCTACACGTCTCTACCAAGGGGCATTAAAACCGTCTGGTTAAGCTACTGTGACCTCCACCACTTTTCCAGGCACATTAATACCATCTTGTTAAGCTTCTCCAACCTCCACGTCTCTTCCAAGGGGCATTAAAACCGTCCTTTTAAGCTACTGCGACCTCCACGTCTTTTCCAAGGGGCATTAAAACCATCTTGTTAAGCTAATGCAACCTCCACCACTTTTCCAAGGGGCATTAAAAACATCTTGTTAAGCTACTGCGACCTCCACCACTTTTCCCAGAGACATTGATATTGTCTTTTTATTCCACTGCGACCTCCACCACTATTACAATGGGCATTAAAACTGTCTTGTTAAGCTACTGCGACCTTCACGTCTCTTCCAAGGGGCAGTAAAATTGTTTTGTTAAGCTACTGCAACTTCCACGTCTCTTCCAAGGGGCATTAAAAACATCTTGTTAAGCTAATGCGACCTCCATCACTTTTCCCAGGGGCCTTAAAACTGCCTTGTTAAGCTACTGCGACCTCCACCACTTTTCCAAGGGGCGTTAAAGTTGTCTTTTTATTATACTGCGACCTCGACCACTTTTTCACGGGGCATTAAAATCGTCTTGTTAAGCTAATGCAACCTCCAACCCTTTGCCAAGGGGCATTAAAACCATCTTGTTAAGCTACTGCGACCTCGACCACTTTTCCCAGGGGCATTGATATTGTCTTTTTATTCCACTGCGACCTCCACTACTTTTCGAAGGGGCATTAAAACAGTCTTGTCAAGATACTGCAACCTCCACGTCTCTTCCAAGGGGCATTAAAAACCATCTTGTTAAGCTAATGCGACCTCCACCACTTTTCCAAGGGGCATTAAAACCATCTTGTTAAGCTACTGCGACCTCCACCACTTTTCCAAGGGGCATTAAAGCTGTCTTGTTAAGCTACTGCGACCTCCACCACTTTTTCACGGGGCATTAAACCTGTCTTGTTAAGCTACTGCGACCTCCACCACTTTTTCACGGGGCATTAAAATTGTCTTGTTAAGCTAATGCGACCTCCAACACTTTTCCAAGGGGCATTAAACCCGTCTTGTTAAGCTACTGCGACCTCCACCACTTTTCCAAGGGGCATTAAAGCTGTCTTGTTAAGCTACTGCGACATCCACCACTTTTCCCAGGCGCATTGATATTCTCTTTTTATTCTACTGCGACCTCCACGTCTTTTCCAAGGTGAATTAAAACCGTCTTGTTAAGCTACTGCGATCTCCACGTCTTTTCCAAGGGGCATTAAAACTATCTTGTTAAGCTACTGCAACCTCCATGTCTCTTCCAAGGGGCATTAAAAACGTCTTGTTAAGCTACTGCGACCTCATGTCTCTTCCAAGGGACATTTAAACCTTCTTGTTAAGCTACTGCAACCTACACGTCTCTACCAAGGGGCATTAAAACCATCTTGTTAAGCTAATGCGACCTCCACCACTTTTCCAAGGGGCATTAAAACCGTCCTTTTAAGCTACTGCGACCTCCACCACTTTTCCCAGGGGCATTGATATTGTCTTTTTATTCCACTGCGACCTCCACCACTTTTCCAAGAAGTATTAAAACCGTCTTGTTAAGCTACTGCAAGCTCCACGTCTCTTCCAAGGGGCATTAAAACCATCTTGTTAAGCTACTGCGACCTCCACGTCTCTTCCAAGGGGCATTAAAACCGTCTTGTTAAGCTACTGTGACCTCCACGACTTTTCCCAGGGTCATTGATTTTGTTTTTTTATTCCACTGCGACCTCCACCACTTTTCCCAGGGGCATTAAAACCGACTTTTTAAGCTACTGAAACCTCCACGTCTCTTCCAAGCGGCATTATAAACCATCTTGTTAAGCTAATGCGACCTCCACCACTTTTCCAACGGGCATTAAAACCATCTTCTTAAGCTACTGCAACCTCCACGTCTCTTCCAAGGGGCAATAAAATCGTCTTGTTAAGCTAATGCGACCTCCACCATTTTTCCAAGGGGCAATAAAACCGTCTTGTTAAGCTACTGCGACCTCCACGTCTCTTCCAAGGGGCATTTAAAAAGTCTTGTTAAGCTACTGCAACCTCCAAGTCACTTCCAAGGGGCTTTAAAACCGTCTTGTTAAGCTAATGCAACCTCCACCACTTTTCCAAGGGGCATTAAAAACATCTTGTTAAGCTACTGCGACCTCCACCACTTTTCCCAGAGACATTGATATTGTCTTATTATTCCACTGCGACCTCCACCACTATTACAAGGGGCATTAAACCGTCTTGTTAAGCTACTGCGACCTTCACGTCTCTTCCAAGGGGCAGTAAAATTGTTTTGTTAAGCTACTGCAACTTCCACGTCTCTTCCAAGGGGCATTAAAAACAACTGCCTTGTAAAGCTACTGCGACCTCCACCACTTTTCCAAGGGGCGTTAAAGTTGTCTTTTTATTCTACTGCGACCTCGACCACTTTTTCATGGGGCATTAAAATCGTCTTGTTAAGCTAATGCAACCTCCAACCCTTTGCCAAGGGGCATTAAAACCATCTTGTTAAGCTACTGCGACCTCGACCACTTTTCCCAGGGGCATTGATATTGTCTTATTATTCCACTGCGACCTCCACCTCTTTTCCAAGGGGCATTAAAACAGTCTTGTTAAGCTATAGCGACCTCAACGTATTTTCCAAGGGCCATTAAAACCGTCTTGTTAAGCTACTGCAACATCCACGTCTCTTACAAGGGGCATTAAAAACAGTCTTGTTAAGCTAATGCGACCTCCACCACTTTTCCAAGGGGCATTAAAACCGTCCTGTTAAGCTACTGCGACCTCTACGTATCTTCCAAGGGGCATTTAAACCATCTTGTTAAGCTACTGCAACCTACACGTCTCTACCAAGGGGCATTAAAACCGTCTGGTTAAGCTACTGTGACCTCCACCACTTTTCCAGGCACATTAATACCATCTTGTTAAGCTTCTCCAACCTCCACGTCTCTTCCAAGGGGCATTAAAACCGTCCTTTTAAGCTACTGCGACCTCCACGTCTTTTCCAAGGGGCATTAAAACCATCTTGTTAAGCTAATGCAACCTCCACCACTTTTCCAAGGGGCATTAAAAACATCTTGTTAAGCTACTGCGACCTCCACCACTTTTCCCAGAGACATTGATATTGTCTTTTTATTCCACTGCGACCTCCACCACTATTACAAGGGGCATTAAAACTGTCTTGTTAAGCTACTGTGACCTTCACGTCTCTTCCAAGGGGCAGTAAAATTGTTTTGTTAAGCTACTGCAACTTCCACGTCTCTTCCAAGGGGCATTAAAAACATCTTGTTAAGCTAATGCGACCTCCATCACTTTTCCCAGGGGCCTTAAAACTGCCTTGTTAAGCTACTGCGACCTCCACCACTTTTCCAAGGGGCGTTAAAGTTGTCTTTTTATTATACTGCGACCTCGACCACTTTTTCACGGGGCATTAAAATCGTCTTGTTAAGCTAATGCAACCTCCAACCCTTTGCCAAGGGGCATTAAAACCATCTTGTTAAGCTACTGCGACCTCGACCACTTTTCCCAGGGGCATTGATATTGTCTTTTTATTCCACTGCGACCTCCACCACTTTTCCAAGGGGCATTAAAACAGTCTTGTCAAGATACTGCAACCTCCACGTCTCTTCCAAGGGGCATTAAAAACCATCTTGTTAAGCTAATGCGACCTCCACCACTTTTCCAAGGGGCATTAAAACCATCTAGTTAAGCTACTGCGACCTCCACCACTTTTCCAAGGGGCATTAAAGCTGTCTTGTTAAGCTACTGCGACCTCCACCACTTTTTCACGGGGCATTAAAATTGTCTTGTTAAGCTAATGCGACCTCCAACACTTTTCCAAGGGGCATTAAACCCGTCTTGTTAAGCTACTGCGACCTCCACCACTTTTCCAAGGGGCATTAAAGCTGTCTTGTTAAGCTACTGCGACATCCACCACTTTTCCCAGGCGCATTGATATTCTCTTTTTATTCTACTGCGACCTCCACGTCTTTTCCAAGGGGAATTAAAACCGTCTTGTTAAGCTACTGCGATCTCCACGTCTTTTCCAAGGGGCATTAAAACTATCTTGTTAAGCTACTGCAACCTCCATGTCTCTTCCAAGGGGCATTAAAAACGTCTTGTTAAGCTACTGCGACCTCATGTCTCTTCCAAGGGACATTTAAACCTTCTTGTTAAGCTACTGCAACCTACACGTCTCTACCAAGGGGCATTAAAACCATCTTGTTAAGCTAATGCGACCTCCACCACTTTTCCAAGGGGCATTAAAACCGTCCTTTTAAGCTACTGCGACCTCCACCACTTTTCCCAGGGGCATTGATATTGTCTTTTTATTCCACTGCGACCTCCACCACTTTTCCAAGAAGTATTAAAACCGTCTTGTTAAGCTACTGCAAGCTCCACGTCTCTTCCAAGGGGCATTAAAACCATCTTGTTAAGCTACTGCGACCTCCACGTCTCTTCCAAGGGGCATTAAAACCGTCTTGTTAAGCTACTGTGACCTTCACGACTTTTCCCAGGGTCATTGATTTTGTTTTTTTATTCCACTGCGACCTCCACCACTTTTCCCAGGGGCATTAAAACCGACTTTTTAAGCTACTGAAACCTCCACGTCTCTTCCAAGCGGCATTATAAACCATCTTGTTAAGCTAATGCGACCTCCACCACTTTTCCAACGGGCATTAAAACCATCTTCTTAAGCTACTGCAACCTCCACGTCTCTTCCAAGGGGCAATAAAATCGTCTTGTTAAGCTAATGCGACCTCCACCATTTTTCCAAGGGGCAATAAAACCGTCTTGTTAAGCTACTGCGACCTCCACGTCTCTTCCAAGGGGCATTTAAAAAGTCTTGTTAAGCTACTGCAACCTCCAAGTCACTTCCAAGGGGCTTTAAAACCGTCTTGTTAAGCTAATGCAACCTCCACCACTTTTCCAAGGGGCATTAAAAACATCTTGTTAAGCTACTGCGACCTCCACCACTTTTCCCAGAGACATTGATATTGTCTTATTATTCCACTGCGACCTCCACCACTATTACAAGGGGCATTAAACCGTCTTGTTAAGCTACTGCGACCTTCACGTCTCTTCCAAGGGGCAGTAAAATTGTTTTGTTAAGCTACTGCAACTTCCACGTCTCTTCCAAGGGGCATTAAAAACAACTGCCTTGTAAAGCTACTGCGACCTCCACCACTTTTCCAAGGGGCGTTAAAGTTGTCTTTTTATTCTACTGCGACCTCGACCACTTTTTCACGGGGCATTAAAATCGTCTTGTTAAGCTAATGCAACCTCCAACCCTTTGCCAAGGGGCATTAAAACCATCTTGTTAAGCTACTGCGACCTCGACCACTTTTCCCAGGGGCATTGATATTGTCTTATTATTCCACTGCGACCTCCACCACTTTTCCAAGGGGCATTAAAACAGTCTTGTCAAGTTACTGCAACCTCCAAGTCTCTTCCAAGGGGCATTAAAAACCATCTTGTTAAGCTAATGCGACCTCCATCACTTTTCCGAGGGGCATTAAAACCATCTTCTTAAGCTACTGCAGCCTCCACGTCTCTTCCAAGGGGCATTAAAACCGTCTTTTTAAGCTAATGCGTCCTCCACCATTTTTCCAAGGGGCATTAAAACCGTCTTGTTAAGCTACTGTGACCTCCACATCTCTTCCAAGGGGCATTTAAAAAGTCTTGTTAAGCTACTGCACCCTCCGAGTCTCTTCCAAGGAGCATTAAAACCGTCTTGTTAAGCTAATGCCACCTCCACTACTTTTCCAAGGGGCATTAAAACCATCTTGTTAAGCTACTGCGACCGCCACCACTTTTCCAAGTGGCATTAAAACCGTCTTGTTAAGCTAATGCGACTTCCACCACTTTTACAAGGGGCATTAAAACCAGCTTGCTAAGCTACTGCGACCTCCAACACTTTTCGCAGGGGCATTGATATTGTCTTTTTATTCCACTACGATCACCACCACTTTTCCAAGGGGCATTAAAACCATCTTATTAAGCTACTGCAACCTCCATGTCTCTTCCAAGGGGCTTTAAAACCGTCTTGTTAAGCTAATGCGACCTACACCACTTTTCCAAGGGGCATTAAAACCGTCTTGTTAAGCTTCTGCGACCTCCACCACTTTTCCCAGGGGCATTGATATTGTCTTTTTATTCCACTGCGTACTCCACCACTTTTACAAGGCGGATTAAAACCGTCTTCTTAAGCTACTGCGACCTCCACGTCTCTTCCAAGGGGCATTAAAACAGTTTTTTAACCTACTGAAACCTCCACGTCTTTTCCAAGGGGCATTAAAACCGTCTTGTTAAGCTAAAGCAACCTCCAAATCTTTTCCAAGGGGCATTAAAACCGTCTTGTTAAGCTACTGCGACCTCCATCACTTTTCCAAGGGGCATTAAAGCTGTCTTGTTAAGCTACTGCGACCTCCACCACTTTTTCACGGGGCATTAAAACCATCTTGTTAAGCTAATACAAACTTCAACACTTTTCAAGGGGCTTAAAAACATCTTGTTAAGCTGCTGAGACCTCCACCACTTTTCCCAGTGGCATTGATATTGACTTTTTATTCCACTGCGACCTCCACCTCTTTTCCAAGGGGCATTAAAACCGTCTTGTTAAGCTACTGCAACACCCACGTCTCTTCCAAGGGGCAAAAAAACAGTCTTGTTAAGCTAATGCGACCTCCACCACTTTTCCAAGGGGCATTAAAACCGTCTTGTTAAGCTACTGTGACCTCAACCACTTTTCCCAGGGGCATTGATATTGTCTTTTTATTCTACTGCGAGCTCCACGTCTTTTCCAAGGGACATTAAAACCGTCCTGTTAAGCTACTGCAACCTCCACGTCTCTTCCAAGGGGCATTAAAATCATCTTGTTAAGCTAATGCGACCTCCACCTCTTTTCCAAGGGGCATTAAAACCATCCTGTTAAGCTTATGCGACCTCTACGTATCTTCCAAGGGGCATTTAAACCGTCTTGTTAAGCTACTGCAACCTACACGTCTCTACCAAGGGGCATTAAAACCGTCTTGTTAAGATACTGCGACCTCCACCACTTTTCCAAGGGGCATTAATACCGTCTTGTTAAGCTACTCCAACCTCCACGTCTCTTCCAGGGGGCATTAAAAACGTCCTTTTAAGCTACTGCGACCTCCACGTCCTTTCCAAGGGGCATTAAAACAGTCTTGCTAAGCTAATGCAACCTCCACCAGTTTTCCAAGGGGCATTAAAACCGTCTTGTTAAGCTACTGCGACCTCCACCACTTTTCCCAGGGGCATTGATATTGTCTTTTTATTCCACTGCGACCTTCAACAATATTACAAGGGGCATTAAAACCGTCTTGTTAAGCTACTGCGACTTTCATGTCTCTTCCAAGGGGCAGTGAAACAGTTTTGTTAAGCTACTGCAATCTCCACATCTCTTCCAAGGGGCATTAAAACCATCTTGTTAAGCTAATGCGACCTCCACCACTTTTCCAAGGGGCATTAAAACCGTCTTGTTAAGCTACTGCGACCTCCACCACTTTTCCAAGGGGCATTAAAGCAGTCTTGTTAAGCTACTGCGACCTCCACCACTTTTTCACGGGGCATTAAAATCGTCTTGTTAAGCTAATGCGACCTTCACAACTTTTTCAAGGGGCATTAAAGCAGTCTTGTTAAGCTACTGCGACCTCCACCACTTTTCCAAGGGGCATTAAAGCTGTCTTGTTAAGCTGATGCAACCTCCAACCCTTTGCCAAGGGGCATTAAAACCGTCTTGTTAAGCTACTGCGACCTCCACCACTTTTCCCAGGGGCATTGATATTGTCTTTTGATTCTACTGCGACCTCCACCACTTTTTCACGGGGCATTAAAACCGTCTTGTTAAGCTAATGCGACCTCCACCACTTTTTCAAGGGGCATTAAAACCGTCTTGTTAATCCACTGCGATCTCCACCGCTTTTCCAAGGGGCATTAAAACAGTCTTGTTAAGCTACTGCAACCTCCACGTCTCTTCCAAGGGGCATTAAAAACCGTCTTGTTAAGCTACTGCAACCTCCACGTCTCTTCCAAGGGGCATTAAAAACCGTCTAGTTAAGCTAATGCAACCTCCACCACTTTTCCAAGGTGCATTAAAACCGTCTTGTTAAGCTACTGCGACATCCACCACTTTTCCCAGGCGCATTGATATTGTCTTTTTATTCTACTGCGACCTCCACGTCTTTTCCAAGGGGCATTAAAACCGTCTTGTTAAGCTACTGCGACCTCCATGTCTTTTCCAAGAGGCATTAAAACCATCTTAATAAGCTACTGCAACCTCCACCACTTTTCCAAGGGGCATTAAAACAGTCGTTTTAAGCTACTTCGACCTCAACCACTTTTTGCAGGGGCATTGATATTGTCTTTTTATTCCACTGCGACATCCACCACTTTTCCAAGGAGTATTAAAACCGTCTTGTTAAGCTACTGCAAGCTCCACGTCTCTTCCAAGGGGCATTAAAACCATCTTGTTAAGCTACTGCGACCTCCACGTCTCTTACAAGGGGCATTAAAACCGTCTTGTTAAGCTACTGCGATCTCCACCACTTTTCCCAGGGTCTTTGATATTGTCTTTTTATTCCACTGCGACCTCCACCTCTTTTCCCAGGGGCATTAAAACCGTCTTGTTAAGCTACTTAAACCTCCACGTCTCTTCCAAGGGACAATAAAAACCATCTTGTTAAGCTAATGCGACCTCCACCACTTTTCCAAGGGGCATTAAAACCATCTTCTTAAGCTACTGCAACCTCCACGTCTCTTCCAAGGGGCATTAAAACCGTCTTGTTAAGCTAATGCGACCTCCACCATTTTTCCAAGAGGCATTAAAACCGTCTTGTTAAGCTACTGCGACCTCAACGTCTCTTCCAAGGGGCATTTAAAAAGTCTTGTTAAGCTACTGCAACCTCCAAGTCTCTTCCAAGGGGCATTAAAACTGTCTTGTTAAGCTAATGCAACCTCCACTACTTTTCCAAGGGGCATTAAAACCATCTTGTTAAGCTACTGCGTCATCCACCACTTTTCCAAGGGGCATTAAAACCGTCTTGTTAAGCTAATGCGACTTCCACCACTTTTCCAAGTGGCATTATAACCATCTTGCTAAGCTACTGCGACCTCCAACAGTTTTCGCAGGGGCATTGATATTGTCTTTTTATTCCACTGCAATCACCACCACTTTTCCAAGGGGCATTAAAACCATCTTATTAAGCTACTGCAACCTCCATGTCACTTCCAAGGGGCTTTAAAAACGTCTTGTTAAGCTAATGCGACCTACACCACTTTTCCAAGGGGCATTAAAACCGTCTTGTTAAGCTACTGCGACCTCCACCACTTTTCCCAGGGGCATTGATATTGTCTTTTTATTCCACTGCGAACTCCACCATTTTTACAAGGGGCATTAAAACAGTCTTGTTAACCTACTGCAAACTCCACGTCTCTTCCAAGGGGCATTAAAACCGTCTTGTTAAGCTAATGCGACCTCCACCTCTTTTCCAAGGGGCATTAAAACCATCTTGTTAAGCTTCTGCGACCTCCACCACTTTTCCAAAGGGCATTAAAGCTGTCTTGTTAAGCTACTGCGACCTCCACCACTTTTCCAAGGGGCATTAAAAACGTCTTGTTAAGCAACTGAGACCTCCACCACTTTTCCAAGGGGCATTGATTTTGTCTTTTTATTCCACTGCGACCTCCACCTCTTTTCCAAGGGGCATTAAAACAGTCTTGTTAAGCTTCAGCGACCTCAACGTCTTTTCCAAAGGGAATTAAAACCGTCTTGTTAAGCTACTGAAACATCCACGTATCTTACAAGGGGCATTAAAAACAGTCTAGTTAAGCTAATGTGACCGTGACCACTTTTCCAAGGGGCATTAAAACCGTCTTGTTAAGCTACTGCGACCTCCACCTCTTTTCCCAAGGGGCATTGATGTTGTCTTTTTATTCCACTTCTAGCTCCACGTCTTTTCCAAGGGGCATTAAAACCATCTTGTTAAGCTACTGCGAACTCCACGTCTTTTCCAAGAGGCATTAAAACCGTCTTGTTAAGCTACTGCAACCTCCAGATCTCTTCCAAGGGGCATTAAAATCATCTTGTTAAGCTAATGCGACCTCCAACACTTTTTCAAGGGGCATTAAAACCGTCCTGTTAAGCTACTGCGACCTCTACGTATCTTCCAAGGGGCATTTAAACCGTCTTGTTAAGCTACTGCAACCTACACGTCTCTACCAAGGGGCATTAAAACCGCCTTGTTAAGCTACTGCGACCTCCACCACTTTTCCAAGGGGCATTAATACCTTCTTGTTAAGCTACTCCAATCTCCACGTATCTTCCAAGGGGCATTAAAACCGTCTTTTTAAGCTACTGCGACCTCCACCACTTTTCCCAGGGGCATTGATATTGTCTTTTTTTTCCACTGCGACCTCCACGCCTGTTCCAAGGGGCATTAAAAACCATCTTCTTAAGCTAATGCGACCTCCACGTCTTTTCCAAGGGGCATTAAAACCGTCTTGTTAAGCTAATGCAACCTCCACGTCTCTTCCAAGGGGCATTAAAAACCGTCTTGTTAAGCTAATGCGACCTCCACCACTTTTCCAAGGGCATTAAACCGTCTTGTTAAGCTACTGCGACTTCCACGTCTCTTCCAAGTGGCATTTAAACCGTCTTGTTAAGCTACTGCAACCTCCACGTCTCTTCCAAGGGGCATTAAAAACCGTCTTGTTAAGCTACTGCAACCTCCACGTCTCTTCCAAGGGGCATTAAAACCGTCTTGATAAGCTAATGCGACCTCCGCCTCTTTTCCAAGGGGCATTATAACCGTCTTGTTAAGCTACTGCGACCTCCACCACTTTTCCAAGTTGCATTAAAGCTGTGTTGTTAAGCTACTGCGACCTCCAACACTTTTCCAAGGGGCATTAAAACCGTCTTTTTAAGCTACTGCGACCTCCACCACTTTTCCCAGGTGCATTGATATTGTCTTTTTATTCCACTGCGACCTCCACCACTTTTCCAAGGGGCATTAAACAGTCTTGTTAAGCTATTTCAACCTCCATGTCTCTTTCAAGGGGCATTAAAAACCATCTTGTTAAGCTACTGCAACCTCCACGTCTCTTCTAAGGGGCATTAAAAACCGTCTTGTTAAGCTAATGCGACCTCCACCACTTTGCCAAGGGGCATTAAAACCGTCTTGTTAAGCTACTGCGACCTCCACCACTTTTCCCAGGGGCATTTCTATTGTCTTTTTATTCTACTGCAACCTCCACATCTTTTCCAAGGGGCATTAAAACCGTCTTGTTAAGCTACTGCGACCTCCACATCTTTTCCAAGGGGCATTAAAACCGTCTTATTAAGCTACTGCAACCTCCACGTCTCTTCCAAAGGGCATTTAAAACGTCTTGCTAAGCTAAAGAGACCTCCACCACTTTTCCAAGGGACATTAAAACCGTCCTGTTAAGCTAATGCAACCTCCACCACCTTTCCAAGGGGCATTAAAACCGTCTTGTTAAGCTACTGCGACCTCCACCACTTTTCCCAGGGGCATTGATATTGTCTTTTTATTCCACTGCGACCTCCACCACTATTGCAAGGGGCATTAAAACCGTCTTGTTAAGCTACTGCGACCTCCACGTCTCTTCCAAGATGCATTAAAACAGTTTTGTTAAGCTACTGCAACCTCCACGTCTCTTCCAAGGGGCATTAAAAACATCTTGTTAAGCTAATGAGACCTCCACCACTTTTCCAAGGGCCATTAAAACCGTCTTGTTAAGCTACTGCGACCTCCACCACTTTTCCAAAGGGCATTAAAGCTGTCTTGTTAAGCTACTGCGACCTCCACCACTTTTTTACGGGGCAATAGAATCATCTTGTTAAGCTAATGCGACTTCCACCACTTTTCCCAGGGGCATTTCTATTGTCTTTTTATTCCACTGCGACCTCCACCACTTTATCAAGGGGCATTAAAACAGTCTTGTTAAGCTACTGCAACCTCCACGTCTCTTCCAAGGGGCATTAAAAACTGTCTAGTTAAACTGCTGCAACCTCCACGTCTTTTCCAAGGGGCATTAAAAACCGTCTTGTTAAGCTAGTACTACCTCCACCACTTTTCCAAGGGGCCTTAAAACTATCTTGTTATGCTTCTACGACCTCCACCACTTTTCCAAGGGGCGTTAAAGTTGTCTTTTTATTCTACTGCGACCTCGACCACTTTTTCACGGGGCATTAAAATCGTCTTGTTAATCTAATGCAACTTCCAACCCTTAGCCAAGGGGCATTAAAACCATCTTGTTAAGCTACTGCGACCTCCACCAATTTTCCCAGGGGCATTGGTATTGTCTTTTTACTCCACTGCGACCTCCACCACTTTTCCAAGAGGCATTAAAACAGTCTTGTTAAGCTACTGCAACCTCAACGTCTTTTCCAAAGGGCATTAAAACCGTCTTGTTAAGCTAATGCGACCTCCACCACTTTTCCAAGGGGCATTAAAACCATCTTCTTAAGCTCCTGCAACCTCCACGTCTCTTCCAAGGGGCATTAAAACCGTCTTGTTAAGCTAATGCGACCTCCACCATTTTTCCAAGGGGCATTAAAACCGTCTTGTTAAGCTACTGCGACCTCCACGTCTCTTCCAAGGGGCATTTAAAAAGTCTTGTTAAGCTACTGCAACCTCCAAGTCTCTTCCAAGGGGTATTAAAACCGTCTTGTTAAACTAATGCAACCTCCACTACTTTTCCAAGGGGCATTAAAACCATCTTGTTAAGCTACTGCGACCTCCACCACTTTTCCAAGGGGCATTAAAACCATCTTGTTAAGCTAATGCGACTTCCACCACTTTTCCAAGGGGCATTAAAACCATCTTGCTAAGCTTCTGCGATCTCCAACACTTCTCGCAGGGGCATTGATATTGTCTTTTTATTCCACTGCGATCAACATCACTTTTCCAAGGGGCATTAAAACCATCTTATTAAGCTACTGCAACCTCCATGTCTCTTCCAAGGGGCTTTAAAACCATTTTGTTAAGCTAATGCGACCTACACCACTTTTCCAAGGGGCATTAAAACCGTCTTGTTAACCTACTGCGACCTCCACCACTTTTCCAAGGGGCATTAAAACAGTCCTGTTAAGCTACTGCGACCTTCACCACTTTTCCAAGGGGCATTAAAGCTGTCATGTTAAGCTACTGCGACCTTCACCACTTTTTCACGGGGCATTAAAATCGTCTTGTTAAGCTAATGCGACCTCCAACACTTTTCCAAGGGGCATTATAACCGACTTGTTAAGCTACTGCGACCTCCATGACTTTTCCCAGGGGCATTGATATTGTCTTTTTATTCCACTGCGACCTCCACCACTTTTCCAAGGGGCATTAAAACAGTCTTGTTAAGCTACTGCAACCTCCACGTCTCTTCCAAGGAGCATTAAAAAACGTCTTGTTAAGCTACTGCATCCTCCACATCTCTTCCAAGAGGCATTAAAAACCGTCTTGTCAAGCTACTGCGACCTCCACTACTTTTCCCATGGGCATTGATATTGTCTTTATATTCAACTGCGACCTCCACGTCTCGTCCAAGGGGCATTAAAATCGTCTTGTTAAGCTACTGCGACCTCCACCACTTTTCCCATGGGCATTGATATTGTCTTTTTATTCCACTGCGACCTCCACGTCTCTTCCAAGGGGCATTAAAACCGTCTTGTTAAGCTACTGCGACCTCCAACACTTTTCCCATGGGCATTGATATTGTCTTTTTATTCCACTACGACCTCCACATCTCTTCTAAGGGGCATTAAAAACCGTCTTGTTAAGCTAATGCGACCTCCACCACTTTTCCAAGGGGCATTAAAACCGTCTTGTTGAGCTACTGCGACATCCACCACTTTTTCAAGGGGCATTAAAGTTGTCTTTTTATTCTACTGCGACCTCCACCACTTTTTCACCGGGCACTAAAATCATCTTGTTAAGCTCATGCGACCTCCAACACTTTTCCAAGGGGCATTTAAACCGTCCTGTTAAGCTACTGCGACCTCCACCACTTTTCCCAGGGGCATTGATATTGTCTTTTTATTCCACTGCAACCTCCACCACTTTTCCAAGGGGCATTAAAACCGTCTTGTTAAGCTACTGCAACCTCCACGTCTCTTCCAAGGGGCATTAAAAACCGTATTATTAAGCTACTGCAACCTCCACGTCTCTTCCAAGAGGCATTATAAACCGTCTTGTTAAGCTAATTCAACCTCCACAACTTTTCCAAGGGGCATTAAAACCGTCTTGTTAAGCTACTGCGACCTTCACCACTTTTCCAAGAGGCAATGATATTGTCTTTTTATTTTCCTGCGACCTCCTCGTCTTTTCCAAGGGGCATTAAAACCGTCTTGTTAAGCTTCTGCGACCTCCACATCTTTTCCAAGGTGCATTCAAACCGTCTTGTTAAGCTACTGCAACCTCCACATCTCTTCCAAGGGGCATTAAAAACGTCTTTTAAGCTAAAGAGACCTCCACCACTTTTCCAAGGGGCATTAAAACCATCTTGTTAAGCTACTGCGACCTCCACCACTTTTCCAAGGGGCATTAAAACAGTCCTGTTAAGCTACTGCGACTTCTACGTATCTTCCAAGGGGCATTTAAACCGCTTTGTTAAGCTACTGCAACCTACACGTCTCTTCCAAGGGTCATTAAAACCGTCTTGTTAAGCTACTGCGCCCTCCACCACTTCTCCAAGGGGCATTAATACCATCTTGTTAAGCTACTCCAACCTCCACGTATCTTCCAAGGGGCATTAAAAACGTCTTTTTAAGCTACTGCGACCTCCACTTCTTTACCAAGGGGCATTAAAACTGTCTTATTAAGCTACTGCGACCTCCTCCACTTTTCCCAGGGGCATTGATATTGTCTTTTTATTCTACTGCGACCTCCACGTCTGTTCCAAGGGGCATTAAAAACCATCTTCTTAAGCTAATGCGACCTCCACGTCTTTTCCAAGGGGCATTAAAACCATCTTGTTAAGCTCCTGTGTCCTCCACCACTTTTCCCAGGGGCATTGATATTGCCTTTTTATTCCACTGCGACCTCCACCACTTTTCCAAGGGGCATTAAAACCATCTTGTTAAGCTAATGCAACCTCCACGTCTCTTCCAAGGGGCATTAAAAACCGTCTTGTGAAGCTAATGCGACCTCCACCACTTTTCCAAAGGTTATTAAACTGTCTTTTTAAGCTACTGCGACTTCCACGTCTCTTCCAAGTGGCATTTAAACTGTCTTGTTAAGCTACTGCAACCTCCACGTCTCTTCCAAGGGGCATTAAAACCATCTTGTTAAGCTAATGCGACCTCCACCACTTTTCCAAGGGCCATTAAAACCGTCTTGTTAAGCTACTGCGACTTCCACGTCTCTTCCAAGGGGCATTAAAACAGTTTTGTTAAGCGACTGCAACCTCCACGTCTCTTCCAAGGGGCATTAAAACCGTCTTGATAAGCTAATGCGACCTCCACCTCTTTTCCAAGGGGCATTATAACCGTCTTGTTAAGCTACTGCGACCTCCACCACTTTTCCAAGGGGCATTAAAGCTGTCTTGTTAAGCTACTGCGACCTCCAACACTTTTCCAAGGGGCATTAAATCCGTCTTGTTAAGCTACTGTGACCTCCACCACTTTTCCCAGGTGCATTGATATTGTCTTTTTATTCCACTGCGACCTCCACCACTTTTCCAAGGGGCATTAAAAGAGTCTTGTTAAGCTACTGCAACCTCCACATCTCTTCTAAGGGGCATTAAAAACCATCTTGTTAAGCTAATGCGATCTCCACCACTTTTCCAAGCGGCATTAAAACTGTCTTGTTAAGCTACTGCGACCTCCACCACTTTTCCCAGGGGCATTTCTATTGTCTTTTTATTCTACTGCGACCTCCACGTCTTTTCCAAGGGTCATTAAAACCGTCTTGGTAAGCTAATGCGACCTTCACCACTTTTACAAGGGGAATTAAAACCGTCTTGTTAAGCTACTGCGACCTCCACCACTTATCCCAGGTGCACTGATATTGTCTTTTTATTCCACTGCGACCACTACCGCTATTACAAGGGGCATTAAAACCGTCTTGTTAAGCTACTGCAACCTCCACGTCTCTTCCAAGGGGCATTAAAACCGTCTTGTTAAGCTACTGCAACCTCCACGTCTCTTCCAAGGGGCATTAAAACCGTCTTGTTAAGCTACTGCGACATCTACGTCTCTTCCAAGGGGCATTAAAACCGTCTTGTTATGCTGCTGCGACCTCCACCACTTTTCCCAGGGGCACTGATATTGTCTTTTTATTCCACTGCGACCTCCACCACTTTTCCCAGCGGCATTAAATCCGTCTTGTTAAGCTACTGAAACCTCCACGTCTCTTTCAAGAGGCATTAAAAACCATCTTGTTAAGCTAATGTGACCTCCACCACTTTTCCAAGAGGCATTAAAACCGTCTTTTTGAGCTACTGCAACCTCTACTTCTCTTCCAAGGGGCAGTAAAACCGTCTTGTTAAGCTACTTCGTCTTCCAAGTCTGTTCCAAGGGGCATTTAAACCGTCTTGTTAAGCTACAGCAACCTCCACGTCTCTTCCAAGAGGCATTAAAAACCGTCTTATTAAGCTGCTGCAACCTCCATGTCTCTTCCAAGGGGCATTAAAACTGTCTTGTTAAGCTACTGCGACCTCCATGTCTTTTCCAAGCGGCATTTAAACAGTTTTGTTAAGCTACTGCGACCTCCACCACTTTTCCAAGGGGCATTAAAGCTGTCATGTTAAGCTACTGCGACCTTCACCACTTTTTCACGGGGCATTAAAATCGACTTGTTAAGCTAATGCGACCTCCAACACTTTTCCAAGGGGCATTATAACCGACTTGTTAAGCTACTGCGACCTCCATCACTTTTCCCAGGGGCATTGATATTGTCTTTTTATTCCACTGCGACCTCCACCACTTTTCCAAGGGGCATTAAAACAGTCTTGTTAAGCTACTGCAACCTCCACGTCTCTTCCAAGGAGCATTAAAAAACGTCTTGTTAAGCTACTGCAACCTCCACATCTCTTCCAAGAGGCATTAAAAACCGTCTTGTCAAGCTACTGCGACCTCCACTACTTTTCCCATGGGCATTGATATTGTCTTTATATTCAACTGCGACCTCCACGTCTCTTCCAAGGGGCATTAAAATCGTCTTGTTAAGCTACTGCGACCTCCTCCACTTTTACCATGGGCATAGATATTGTCTTTTTATTCCACTGCGAACTCCACGGCTCTTCCAAGGGGCATTAAAACCGTCTTGTTAAGCTACTGCGACCTACAACACTTTTCCCATGGGCATTGATATTGTCTTTTTATTCCACTGCGACCTCCACATCTCTTCTAAGGGGCATTAAAAACCGTCTTGTTAAGCTAATGCGACCTCCACCACTTTTACAAGGGGCATTAAAACCGTCTTGTTGAGCTACTGCGACATCCACCACTTTTTCAAGGGGCATTAAAGTTGTCTTTTTATTCTACTGCGACCTCCACCACTTTTTCACCGGGCACTAAAATCATCTTGTTAAGCTCATGCGACCTCCAACACTTTTCCAAGGGGCATTTAAACCGTACTGTTAAGCTACTGCGACCTCCACCACTTTTCCCAGGGGCATTGATATTGTCTTTTTATTCCACTGCAACCTCCACCACTTTTCCAAGGGGCATTAAAACCGTCTTGTTAAGCTACTGCAACCTCCACGTCTCTTCCAAGGGGCATTAAAAACCGTATTATTAAGCTACTGCAACCTCCACGCCTATTCCAAGAGGCATTATAAACCATCTTGTTAAGCTAATTCAACCTCCACAACTTTTCCAAGGGGCATTAAAACCGTCTTGTTAAGCTACTGCGACCTTCACCACTTTTTCAAGAGGCAATGATATTGTCTTTTTATTCTCCTGCGACCTCCACGTCTTTTCCAAGGGGCATTAAAACCGTCTTGTTAAGCTTCTGCGACCTCCACATCTTTTCCAAGGTGCATTAAAACCGTCTTGTTAAGCTACTGCAACCTCCACATCTCTTCCAAGGGGCATTAAAAACGTCTTGTTAAGCTAAAGAGACCTCCACCACTTTTCCAAGGGGCATTAAAACCGTCTTGTTAAGCTTCTGCGACCTCCACCACTTTTCCAAGGGGCATTATAGCTGTCTTGTTAAGCTGCTGCGACCTCCACCACTTTTTCACGAGGCATTAAAATCATCTTGTTAAGCTAATGCGATGTCCAACACTTTTCCAAGGGGCATTAAAACCGTCTTGTTAAGCTGCTGCGACCTCCACCACTTTTCCCAGGGGAATTGATATTGTCTTTTTATTCCACTGCGACCTCCAACACTTTTCCAAGGGGCATTAAAACAGTCTTGTTAAGCTACTGCAACCTCCACGTCTCTTCCAAGGGGCGTTAAAACCGTCTTGTTAAGCTACTGCAACCTCCACGTCTCTTCCAAGGGGCATTAAAACGGTCTTGTTAGGCTAAGGCGACCTCCACCACTTTTACAAGGGGCATTAAAACTGTTTTGTTAAGCTACTGCGACCTCCACCACTTTTCCCAGGGGCATTGTTATTGTCTTTTTATTCCACTGCGACCTCCATTACCATTACAATGGGCATTAAAATCGTCTTGTTAAGCTAATGCTACCTCCACGTCTCTTCCAAGGAGCATTAAAACAGTTTTGTTAAGCTATTGCAACCTCCACGTCTCTTCCAAGGGGCATTAAAACCATCTTGTTAAGCTAATGCGACCTCCACCACTTTTCCAAGGGGCATTATAACCGTCTTGTTAAGCTACTGTGACCTCAACGTATCTTCCAAGGGGCATTAAAACCGTCTTTTTAAGCTACTGCGACCTCCACTTCTTTACCAAGGGGCATTAAAACTGTCTTATTAAGCTACTGCGACCTCCTCCACGTTTCCCAGGGGCATTGATATTGTCTTTTTATTCTACTGCGACCTCCACGTCTGTTCCAAGGGGCATTAAAAACCATCTTCTTAAGCTAATGCGACCTCCACGTCTTTTCCAAGGGGCATTAAAACCATCTTGTTAAGCTACTGTGTCCTCCACCACTTTTCCCAGGGGCATTGATATTGCCTTTTTATTCCACTGCGACCTCCACCACTTTTCCAAGGGGCATTAAAACCGTCTTGTTAAGCTAATGCAACCTCCACGTCTCTTCCAAGGGGCATTAAAAACCGTCTTGTGAAGCTAATGCGACCTCCACCACTTTTCCAAGGGGCATTAAACTGTCTTTTTAAGCTACTGCGACTTCCACGTCTCTTCCAAGTGGCATTTAAACCATCTTGTTAAGCTACTGCAACTAGAGATGAGCGTTGTTCTACTCGAACTGTTCGCCAATCTCAAATTCGAGCTGTTTTGGGCGGTGTTCGAGCCGGTCGGCGAACACGAACAATTTGAGAAAAATTCGGCTGTTCGAGGTTATGTTCGATAACTGTTCGTGCACCAAAATCATAACTGGATTTTTTCTCAGTAATGATGAAAATTAATGTTAATACGCAGTTTGAGTGTACAGCGGGGCGGGGGGAGGGGCAGGGGATGGATCTCTGCAGGAACAATGAAGATCTCCATTTTTTTTTCTCTTTCCCGCATTTGCAGTGGGGATGTGCAATCTGTCAGCCTATCAGCAGCGCACACACGGAGCGAAGTGCTTTTTTTCACACAAGCAAGGGCATGTGTGATTGGCAGTGTATGTCACATGTCCTTGCCCTATAAGACCAAGCCATTTTCCCCGTCGCCACCATTTTCTCACTGCTGCAGCTGCGTGTTAGACGGCACCGCTGTTGCTGTGTGCGCTATACCTTGTTAAATTCAAGCCAATTTTCGCACAAATCTACAGATAGCTTGGGAGTAGGGAATAGTTGTGATTGCAGTCCTTTTAAGGACTAGGTTACAGCATTTCCTACGACTTTTATCAGGCAGGTCTGTGCTCTTAAATAGATAGATTGTGGGAGTAAAGACTAATTGTAATTGGAGTCCTTTTCAGGACTAGGTTACATCAGTTCCTATCAGTTTTTGCCAGGCAGGTCTGTGCCAGTGCTGTGCAAGTTTTTTTCACAGCATTTGGCTGAATCTAGCAAAGCTAATCCTTTTTGGCCTATTGCAGAGTGTGTTAGTCAGTGGAGTAGCCTATCTGTGTTGCAAGATATACCACCTGTGTATAGAATACCAATTTTTTTACTGCACCTAGTGAAGTAAAATCTTTTGGGCATAGCATCATTCTATTAGTCCATCTATACTGACCTCCATCAGGTTGCAAACTGAATATAATTTTTTTCTGCATCTAGCTCTGAAAAAATATTTGGGCTTCTAGCAGTGTGTGGGACTTGGTCTATTAGTCCATCTATACTGACCTCCATCAGGTTGCAAATTAAAAATAATTTTTTTCTTCATTTAGCTCTGAAAAAATATTTGGGCTTCTAGCAGTGTGTGGGACTTGTTCTATTAGTCCTTCTATACTGACCTCCAGCAGGTTGCAAATTGAATATAATTTTTTTCTGCATCTAGCTCTGAAAAAATATTTGGGCTTCTAGCGGTGTGTGGGACTTGGTCTATTAGTCCATCTATACTGACCTCCATCAGGTTGCAAATTAAAAATAATTTTTTTCTGCATCTAGCTCTGAAAAAATATTTGGGCTTCTAGCAGTGTGTGGGACTTGGTCTATTAGTCCATCTATACTGACCTCCATCAGGTTGCAAATTAAAAATAATTTTTTTCTTCATTTATCTCTGAAAAAATATTTGGGCTTCTAGCAGCGTGTGGGACTTGTTCTATTAGTCCATCTATACTGACCTCCATCAGGTTGCAAATTAAAAATAATTTTTTTCTGCATCTAGCTCTGAAAAAATATTTGGGCTTCTAGCAGTGTGTGGGACTTGGTCTATTAGTCCATCTATACTGACCTCCATCAGGTTGCAAATTAAAAATATTTTTTTTCTGCATCTAGCTCTGAAAAAATATTTGGGCTTCTAGCAGTGTGTGGGACTTGGTCTATTAGTCCATCTATACTGACCTCCATCAGGTTGCAAATTGAATAAAAAAATTTTCTGCATCTAGCTCTGAAAAAATATTTGGGCTTCTAGCGGTGTGTGGGACTTGGTCTATTAGTCCATCTATACTGACCTCCATCAGGTTGCAAATTAAAAATAATTTTTTTCTGCATCTAGCTCTGAAAAAATATTTGGGCTTCTAGCGGTGTGTGAGACTTGGTCTATTAGTCCATCTATACTGACCTCCATCAGGTTGCAAATTAAAAATAATTTTTTTCTGCATCTAACCCAGCCAATAGTTTTGGCCTAATACCACAGTTTGGCCACTCAGCTCTGCTCGGTTACCATCCATTGTTTTTTTGTGCAAACAACTCCAGAGTTGTGAATTAGTTAACCACCAAAATGAGTGGAAAAAGGCCTGCTGCTGGTGGAAAGGGGAATAGGCGTGTTGGGAAGGGGAAAAAAGGTTGTGTCCGTGGGGTAGGTGCAGAAGAAAGACCATCTTCCAGCCAAACTAAAATGTCTACTTCTTTTAGCGGACAATGTGATAAGATCCCTTTCTTACGGCCACGCCAATCGCTACAAATTCCAGATGAGGCACAAAAACAGCAGGTGCTTCAACGGATATCAAGTGCTCCTTTAAGTGGGCTCTCCTCCACATCAACTTCAACATCACAAATACTCCAGTCCTCAAAGGTGTCACCCAAATCGCACTTGCTTCCTCACAGCTCCCAAATCTCCAGCTGCCCGTCTGAGTATGAGGTAGAACAGATGGTTGAGTATGCAGAGCTGTTTACTCATACTATAGCCTGGGAATCAGAGGTCGACTCCAGCGCTTCTGTGAATCCAGACGAGGAAATGATCTGCACTGATGCCCAGAATCTTTATGAGTCGGATCCAGGACCAGACGCAGAAGGTTCTGACCATAATGTAGACCCTCATTCCCAAACTGTAACTCCTGTTGGTGGAGACAATGAGGAAGACGATGATAAGACTCAAATACCTGATTGGAGCGACAACTTTAGTTTTTTGTCAGGGCAGGAACAGGTTGGCTCTGAGGACGACAGGTGTGATAACGCACAGGGTGATGATGATGAGGTCGGAGATCCCACTTACTGTCAACCCACAGTCAGCCAAGAGATGAGGTCAGCAGAGGAGGTGGAGGAAGATGCTAGTGACGACGAGGTCAGGTTGCGCCTTCCTGGACAGAGACGTAGTACTGGAAGCACGTCAACAACTGCATCCTCAAACACAACTCTGCCTCTCACCACAAGTCGTGGTGGCTCTTCAGGTCGCATGGGTGCTAAGCCTTGCATAGCCTGGGCATTTTTTCAGATCGATAAAGATGACCCAACTCGTGTTATCTGTAACATTTGTCAGCAAAAGCTAAGTAGAGGCCAAAAAATACATAGTTTGAGTACTTCATGCATGAACCGGCACATGGACATGAAGCATAAGTTGCAGTGGGAAGCTCAGTGTGCTACAATGCGGTCTAGCCGGCCGGGCCAACCACCGTCTGCCATATCTTGTGCATCCGCGGCCTCTTCATCCTCTGTGACTGGGGGGACAGCAGTCACACCTGTTTTGGGGCGCAGACCTGCCACCTCTTTACCCGCAACAGCCAGCGTGATTGGCAGGTCATCATTTTCTTTGGAGGTGGTAACACCAGCTGGTCTTGAGCGCTGTCCGACATCGATAGCACCACCTTTGGATCAAGGCAACCTAACATGTCCGCCTGCATCTTCCTCACAGACCGGCAGTTTGCCGGGGACACCCTTATCAACCCCGTCTAAGCACAATAGCCAGCCCTCGGTCCCTCAGATGTGGACAAGTAAAAGACCATTTCCTCCTAGCCATGAGAAAGCTAAGAGGTTGAATTTCACCATCTGCAAGCTCTTGGCTACAGAAATGCTGCCTTTCCGCCTGGTGGACACAGAGGATTTTCGAGACCTTATGTCCGTCGCAGTGCCCCAGTACCAGATGCCCAGTCGGCACTACTTCTCAAAGAAAGGTGTGCCTGCGCTCCACCAGCATGTCGCACAAAACATCACCGCTTCTTTGAGAAACTCTGTGTGTGACAGGGTGCATTTCACCACAGACACTTGGACGAGTAGGCATGGACAGGGGCGTTACATGTCGCTGACTGGGCACTGGGTAACTATGGTGACAGCAGGACAAGGGGCTGCTGTCCAAGTCTTGCCGTCCCCACGAGTTGTGCGTCAATCCTCTTTATGTCATTTTTCCTCCACTGCTTCTGCCTCCTCAACCTCCTCTCGGTCTTCCACCTGCACCCAAAGCCTGTCTGGTCATGCCACAAGCTTTCTAACTGCGCAGAAGGGATCCTGCACACCTCCTTACTATGCTGGCAGTAGGGCTCAACGTCATCAGGCGGTTTTTACATTGAAATGTCTGGGAAATGTGAGTCACACAGCTGAGGAGTTGTGGTCAGCTCTGGAGAACCAATTTCATGAATGGTTGTCTCCACTGGACCTGAAACCAGGGAAGGCCGTGTGCGACAATGCTGCAAACCTGGGTGCGGCCCTTCGCCGAGGCAATGTCACACACGTGCCTTGTATGGCTCACGTGTTGAACCTGGTTGTCCAGCAATTTTTAGCCCACTATCCCAGACTAGATGGCCTTCTGCAGAGGGCACGGTCGCTGTGTGCTCACTTCCGCCGTTCGCATCCCGCAGCTCAGCGACTTACATCTCTACAGAAGTCGTTGGGCCTGCCACTTCACCGGCTAAAATGCGATGTGCCTACCCGGTGGAATTCAACTCTGCACATGTTGCAGCGACTGTGGCAGCACCGACAAGCCCTGGTGCAATACGTTCTGACGTATAGCCTGGGCCAACGAGATTCAGAGGTGGGGCAAATCACGCTGGAGGAGTGGTCTCAGATCAGGGACCTATGCACCCTTCTGCACAGTTTTGAAATGGCGACGAAGATGTTTAGTGCTGACGATGCCATTATCAGCATGACTATTCCGGTGATTTACATGCTGGAGCACATGTTAAACAGAATTCGGAGTCAGGTGGTGGCACAAGAGGAGGTGGAGGAAGTAGAGGAGGAGGAGTTGTATGCGGAAGGGCTAACATCTGCAAGGTCCAGACGGTCGGCAGCACCAGGGCGGCAGGCATGTGAGGGTGGGGGAGATGATTTTACCAGGGCGCATGGTAGCAGCCAAACTAGTGAGGAAGGTGCAGGAGCCCAGGAAGAAGTGGAGGACGAACTGATGGAAGACTCATCAGATGAGGGAGACCTTGATCACATTTCTGTTGTGCGAGGTTGGGGGGAGAGGACAGAGGAAGGAAGCATGATTGTTACCTCGCCACCAACACAACAGGGACTTGGTGCTCCTGGATGCGCAACACACATGAGTGCCTTCTTGCTGCACTACCTGCAACATGACCCTCGAATTGTGAGAATTAGAAATAATCCTGACTACTGGGTTGCCACACTGTTAGATCCCCGGTACAAAAGTAAATTTGCAGAAATTATTCCTGCCATAGAAAGGGATGCACGCATGCAGGAGTATCAGCAGAGACTGTTGCAGAATCTTACAAGTGCTTTTCCACAAAATACCAGTGGTGCACGTAGTGAATCTCACAGTTCCAACTTGCCAACCGTGGGACCGTCAAGTGTTCAGCACTCAAACCGTAACAGAACCACAGTATCTGCTGGTAACATCAATTTTGCGGAATCATTTCACCACTTTTTTAGCCCATCCTTTGCAAGGCCACAGGAGACAAGAAGTCTGACACATAGTCAACGCCTAGAGACGATGGTACAGGAGTATCTCCAAGTAAACATTGAAGCCACGACTGTGTCACTGGACCCTTGCTCTTTTTGGGCTTCCAATCTGGATAAATGGCCGGAGCTAGCCACTTACGCCTTGGAGATCTTGTCATGCCCCGCAGCCAGCGTTCTGTCTGAACGTGTGTTCAGCGCTGCTGGTGGTGTGCTGACAGATAAGCGCACGCGGCTCTCCACTGATAATGTAGACAGACTCACGTTCATAAAGATGAACAAATCATGGATCCGAAACGACTTTTCTACCCCTGTGTCATCCTGGGGAGAGTAAAAGCTTGATGATTGGTTAAAATCACCCTACCAACCGTTTTAAGCTTTCAAATTACTAATCATGTTTATCTGTATCTTGACTGGAAAATAATTTGGGCTTTGTAGCAGTGTGCAGCACTGATCCTATTAGGCCATCTATAATAAGCTTCACCACATTTAAAATTAAAAATAATTTTTAGCTGCATCTAGCCCGGAAAATAATTTTGGGGCTCCGAGATGCGCAAGACACATAAGTGCCTTCTTGCTGCACTACCTGCAGCATGACCCTCATATTGTCAGAATTCGAAGTAATCATGACTACTGGGTTGCCACACTCTTAGATCCCCCAAACTTTTCGATCAACCTTTTCATTTTAATAAAGACCAAAAAAATGGTCATTTTTGAAATTATAAGCATTAGCAGGTTGTTAGAAACTGAAATCAAACAGTTTTCAACTCAAAACTTTATTCTAGGTGATGTTACATTTTCACATAGGACCCCTTGTTCGAAAGGAGCTTCTGAACTCTCTCGTCCATTGAATTTGTCAGGTTTTGGATGGTTTCTGCTTCAATTGTTTTGCATGAGGACAGAATACCCTCCCAGAGCTGTTGCTTAGATGTGAACTGCCTCCCGCCATCATAGACACTCCTTTTAATGATGCTCCAAAGGTTCTGAATGGGGTAGAGGTCAGGGGAGCATGGGGGTCACACCATAAGTTTGTCCCCTTTTATGCCCATATCAGCCAGAGATGCAGATGTTTTATGTGCAGCATGAGATGGTGCATTATCATGCAGAGAAATGATCTTGCTGTGAAATACACGGTTCTTCTTCTTGAACCATGGCAGGAAGTGCTGTTTGAGAAAATCCACATACATTATGGAGTTCATCTTTAGCGCCTTCAGGGATCCTAAAGGGGCCGACAATCTCTCTCCCCATGATTCCAGCCCAAAACATTACTCCACCTCCTCCTTGTTGGCGCTGTAGCCGTGTTTGCGTGGGGTGTCCATCAACCAGCCATCCTCCACTCCATTCATCTGGACCATCGAGCGCTGCACGGCACTCATCCGTGAACAAAACAGTTTTGAAATCAGTCTTCATGTAATGTTTGGCCCACTGGAGCCGTTTCTGCTTGTGTGAAGTGGATAGAGGAGGTCGACAGGATGGCGTATGCACAGCTGCAAACCTCTGAAGGACCCTGCATCTTGTTGTTCGGGGGACGTTGGAGGCACAAGCAGCTTCAAAAACTTGTCTGCTGCTATGACAAGGCTTTTTTGCCGCTGCTCTTTCAACCTGACGTAATTGCCTGTAGGAAAGAGTCCTCAATTTGCCCTTATCAGCACGCACACGTGTGTACTGTGAATCAGCTACATACTTCTTGATTGCCAAGACACTTCATCCTGATCATCGCAAAATGTTGATTGTAGTCATGCCTTGACCTAAACACTCCACAATTTGTTGCTTCTCAGCAGCCGACACATCCTTTTTCTTTCCCATTTTGGCAGAAAATGTAGGCTGCTTAATAATGTGAGAGAGCCTTCTTAAGTAGTCTTGCCTTTCATTGGACACACCTGCCAAACTAATTAGCACAGGTGTCTGCAATTGCTTACAGTGATATAAAGAGCCCTGACACACATCACCATCAATGAGTTTAACTGACAAACAAACAAATTCTTCCCTTATCACTCCTAAACACTTTTTGCATAATAATTTGGAACGCGGTGTACATGTGCTTTTCCACAAAACACCAGTGGTTCACGTAGTGAATCTTACAGTTCTAACTTGCCAACCGTGGTCTGTATGGAATTGTTCAATAAAGGGCCCAAAATTAAGATACCATAGATGGGAGAGGTCTCTATGAATAGGAATTCCTAAGTATTTGATACCCTGTGAGGGCCAGGCAAAGGGAAAGTTGGACTGGATGGAATCCTATATGGATTTAGGGAGGGAGACATCGAGGGCCTCAGACTTCGCTGCATTGATTTTAAAATTTTACCATGTAACAAAGTGATCTATTTCAGCCATAACAGCAGGGATGGATATATGTGATTGAGTGATATATACTAGGACATCATCAGCAAATAGAGAGCACTTGTACTCGGTGCCTCCCACCTCAATCCACCTAATATTGGGGTTATGGCGAATTGATGAGAGCAGGTGCTCCGTCACTAGGATGTATAAGAGAGGGGACAGAGGACATCCCTGCCTTGTCCCATTGGTGATTGTGAAAGGTGATGAAAATGTTCTGACGCACCCCCTGGGCCTTGGGACACCTGGAGCCGGACCCTTTTTGGTGGATGCTGGTGGTTGTAGTCTTCGTGGCGGCGATCCGGTTCCGTGGCTCAGGGCGGTCAAACCAGTGGCGGAACTATTTATGTGGTTTTGATGTTTAAATGTCCGACTACGCCACCCGTGGATTGCGGTCAGAGTGAACCGCCGCTACAGGGCAGACCGCTAAGGCTGGTGTTGTGGGTGCAGCAGAGCGTAGCATAACTCCCCACGGGAGGAGTATAGCCTCAGGGCAGTGTATGCGGAGGATGGGGGTGATGGTGCAGGGCAGCAGCAGTAACGACACGGAGTCAGTGATGCAGTTCAGGGCCTTTACTCACAGTTCTTATTATCCAGACCACGTCTGCAGGTAACGGCTGCCCACGTCGTACTGTGCTCACCAGGTGAGGGGCTCAGACAACTCCCAGATAACTTTGGAGCGCTTCACAGGACCCCCTTTGTGTGTCCTTTGTCTGGCCTTTCTTACCAACACTTCTGTCCGGCTGCCTCGGGCCTCCTCTTGGTAAACTTGGCGCCAGTTTCCCTGACCCTATGTGGTGCCTTCCTAGCGGGTGGAGCAAGGGGCTGCGCCACATAAAATGTCAGAGCCTCCGGTTTCTAGCTGAGGGTCGTTTCCTGCCTCCACTAGTTCGGGGACCGGTCTCCCCCTTTGGCCTGACCCCTCCACGCAGGTGGATTCGGGCGTGCGGTGGCGACTCGCCCGTCCGCACCCCTGGGATCCCTTCATTCCTCGTTCCTGGAGCCTTCTCCGCTCCTCTTCCTTCCTTCTCCCTCTTGCAGGCCTGGGCCTCTGTTACTAGGCCCGCCTCCGGAGCAGAGCTCATGCAGAGCCCCTGCTCCCTGCCACTTCTGCTCAGACTTCTCTGCACTGAACTAAGATGGTGCCCACCTTTTATACTCCCTTCTCAATGCACCCAGGAACTGCTTCCTCCCTGCTCCTGCACTGCAGGTTTCCCCTTCCTCAGTGTTCCCTCCCCCCACTCCAGCCAGGGACAGGGACTGTCGTGCCCATCTCAGGGGCATATTGGTCGCCCTGCCCCACGGCAATGTGGTGTAATGCATGCAGGTGTCGGGTCCTGATCCACACTCCATCCTTATCTGAGAGTGAGATATCACACCTCTGGGTGAGGTGCAATACGTCTGTAGCAACCGAGCCCTCGGTGCTACAGTTCCATTTATCTTCAGCCTAGGTGACGTATTGTGATACAGGGCCGTGATTTTGGCTATAAAAGGGTCCCCTAGACCCCTACCCCAAGCTTTTTAAGAGAATCATATATGGCGTGCCAGGAGACTCTATGGAATGCTTTCTCAGCATCCAACGAGAGTATCTACTTACAAATTTTTAACTGCATCTAGCCCAGGAAATACTTTGTGCCTAGTAGCAGTGTCTGCTAGTCAGTGGATTATCCCGGCTGTTAAGCAAGCTACACCACCTGTAGTTTGGACACTTAATTTTTTCAAAGGAAATGCTTCGGGACCACGGGATACTTAGTGAAGAGCATCAGGAGGCACCCCAAGGCATAGGGGCTGGGACTGGCACTAGGATGCCTTGCGGTGGACAGCCGAGCTCGATCCTTATAAAAGCTTTTTAACTGCAGCAGCTTTAGTGGACGCTACTGGAGCTGGAATTACGCGGCTGCTGGCATGAGACTTGCCCTCCAATAGATCCTTGTAAATGGATTTAAAGTGTATTCATTCAAATTAGATGGACAATTTAAATTAAAAAGCTTAGAGCTGCCTCCACCACAGGGGGGCTCTCTCGACCCACCAGCGGACAGGCACCAGTATTGGGAGAGGGGGGCTGGCCGTCAGGGTTCACCGCGGCTCTGGCACAAACCCGGCGACACGGAGGTGGCACGGGCAGGAGCGGACTGGCCGTCTCGGCTTCTCACTTTTTGGATTTTAGAAGGGCATGACATGCCTATATCTGTGTCTCCCCCTCCTTTTACTCCTCCACCTCTTTTCTTTTCGCATGACTATATGTACTTGTCACTTTTCCATGTGTTAGTTGTGTCTTCTGAGCAGTTTGTCAGCTTTTGGACACCTATGAAGGTGTTTTCTATGTGTTTCTATGTGTTTTTGTTTGCCTGCCATTGGTTTTAACGGTGTTCGAAGGTGTTCGACGAACAGTTCGACGAACAGTTCGGCGAACACACGGGTGTTCGACGAACCGAACCGAACTCGAACACTACGGGGGTGGCTCAACACTAACTGCAACCTCCACGTCTCTTCCAAGGGGCATTAAAACCATCTTGTTAAGCTAATGCGACCTCCACCACTTTTCCAAGGGCCATTAAAACCGTCTTGTTAAGCTACTGCGACTCCCACGTCTCTTCCAAGGGGCATTAAAACAGTTTTGTTAAGCGACTGCAACCTCCACCTCTCTTCCAAGGGGCATTAAAACCATCTTGATAAGCTAATGCGACCTCCACCTCTTTTCCAAGGGGCATTAAAACCGTCTTGTTAAGCTACTGCGACCTCCACCACTTTTCCAAGGGGCATTAAAGCTGTCTTGTTAAGCTACTGCGACCTCCAACACTTTTCCAAGGGGCATTAAATCCGTCTTGTTAAGCTACTGTGACCTCCACCACTTTTCCCAGGTGCATTGATATTGTCTTTTTATTCCACTGCGACCTCCACCACTTTTCCAAGGGGCATTAAAAGAGTCTTGTTAAGCTACTGCAACCTCCACGTCTCTTCTAAGGGGCATTAAAAACCATCTTGTTAAGCTAATGCGACCTCCACCACTTTTCCAAGCGGCATTAAAACTGTCTTGTTAAGCTACTGCGACCTCCACCACTTTTCCCAGGGGCATTTCTATTGTCTTTTTATTCTACTGCGACCTCCACGTCTTTTCCAAGGGTCATTAAAACCGTCTTGGTAAGCTAATGCGACCTTCACCACTTTTACAAGGGGCATTAAAACCGTCTTGTTAAGCTACTGCGACCTCCACCACTTATCCCAGGTGCATTGATATTGTCTTTTTATTCCACTGCGACCACTACCACTATTACAAGGGGCATTAAAACCGTCTTGTTAAGCTACTGCGACCTCCACGTCTCTTCCATGGGGCATTAAACCGTCTTGTTAAGCTACTGCAACCTCCACGTCTCTTCCAAGGGGCATTAAAACCGTCTTGTTAAGCTACTGCGACATCTACGTCTCTTCCAAGGGGCATTAAAACCGTCTTGTTAAGCTGCTGCGACCTCCACCACTTTTCCCAGGGGCATTGATATTGTCTTTTTATTCCACTGCGACCTCCACCACTTTTCCCAGCGGCATTAAATCCGTCTTGTTAAGCTACTGAAACCTCCAAGTCTCTTTCAAGGGGCATTAAAAACCATCTTGTTAAGCTAATGTGACCTCCACCACTTTTCCAAGGGGCATTAAAACCGTCTTTTTGAGCTACTGCAACCTCCACTTCTCTTCCAAGGGGCAGTAAAACCGTCTTGTTAAGCTACTTCGACTTCCAAGTCTGTTCCAAGGGGCATTTAAACCGTATTGTTAAGCTACAGCAACCTCCACGTCTCTTCCAAGAGGCATTAAAAACCATCTTGTTAAGCTGCTGCAACCTCCATGTCTCTTCCAAGGGGCATTAAAACTGGCTTGTTAAGCTACTGCGACCTCCACGTCTCTTCCAAGCGGCATTTAAACAGTTTTGTTAAGCTACTGCGACCTCCACCACTTTTCCAAGGGGCATTAAAGCTGTCATGTTAAGCTACTGCGACCTTCACCACTTTTTCACGGGGCATTAAAATCGTCTTGTTAAGCTAATGCGACCTCCAACACTTTTCCAAGGGGCATTATAACCGACTTGTTAAGCTACTGCGACCTCCATCACTTTTCCCAGGGGCATTGATATTGTCTTTTTATTCCACTGCGACCTCCACCACTTTTCCAAGGGGCATTAAAACAGTCTTGTTAAGCTACTGCAACCTCCACGTCTCTTCCAAGGAGCATTAAAAAACGTCTTGTTAAGCTACTGCAACCTCCACATCTCTTCCAAGAGGCATTAAAAACCGTCTTGTCAAGCTACTGCGATCTCCACTACTTTTCCCATGGGCATTGATATTGTCTTTATATTCAACTGCGACCTCCATGTCTCTTCCAAGGGGCATTAAAACTGTCTTGTTAAGCTACTGCGACCTCCACGTCTCTTCCAAGCGGCATTTAAACAGTTTTGTTAAGCTACTGAGACCTCCACCACTTTTCCAAGGGGCATTAAAGCTGTCATGTTAAGCTACTGCGACCTTCACCACTTTTTCACGGGGCATTAAAATCGTCTTGTTAAGCTAATGCGACCTCCAACACTTTTCCAAGGGGCATTATAACCGACTTGTTAAGCTACTGCGACCTCCATCACTTTTCCCAGGGGCATTGATATTGTCTTTTTATTCCACTGCGACCTCCACCACTTTTCCAAGGGGCATTAAAACAGTCTTGTTAAGCTACTGCAACCTCCACGTCTCTTCCAAGGAGCATTAAAAAACGTCTTGTTAAGCTACTGCAACCTCCACATCTCTTCCAAGAGGCATTAAAAACCGTCTTGTCAAGCTACTGCGACCTCCTCTACTTTTCCCATGGGCATTGATATTGTCTTTATATTCAACTGCGACCTCCACGTCTCTTCCAAGGGGCATTAAAATCATCTTGTTAAGCTACTGTGACCTCCACCACTATTACCATGGGCATAGATATTGTCTTTTTATTCCACTGCGAACTCCACGTCTCTTCCAAGGGGCATTAAAACCGTCTTGTTAAGCTACTGCGACCTACAACACTTTTCCCATGGGCATTGATATTGTCTTTTTATTCCACTGCGACCTCCACATCTCTTCTAAGGGGCATTAAAAACCGTCTTGTTAAGCTAATGCGACCTCCACCACTTTTCCAAGGGGCATTAAAACCGTCTTGTTGAGCTACTGCGACATCCACCACTTTTTCAAGGGGCATTAAAGTTGTCTTTTTATTCTACTGCGACCTCCACCACTTTTTCACCGGGCACTAAAATCATCTTGTTAAGCTCATGCGACCTCCAACACTTTTCCAAGGGGCATTTAAACCGTCCTGTTAAGCTACTGCGACCTCCACCACTTTTCCCAGGGGCATTGATATTGTCTTTTTATTCCACTGCAACCTCCACCACTTTTCCAAGGGGCATTAAAACCGTATTATTAAGCTACTGCAACCTCCACGTCTCTTCCAAGAGGCATTATAAACCATCTTGTTAAGCTAATTCAACTTTTCCAAGGGGCATTAAAACCGTCTTGTTAAGCTACTGCGACCTTCACCACTTTTCCAAGAGGCAATGATATTGTCTTTTTATTCTCCTGCGACCTCCAAGTCTTTTCCAAGGGGCATTAAAACCGTCTTGTTAAGCTTCTGCAACCTCCACGTCTCTTCCAAGGGGCATTAAAAACCGTCTTGTTAAGATACTGCAACCTCCACGTCTCTTAAAAGGGGCATTATAAACCATCTTGTTAAGCTAATGCAACCTCCACAACTTTTCCAAGGGGCATTAAAACCGTCTTGTTAAGCTACTGCGACTTCACCACTTTTCCAAGAGGCAATGATATTGTCTTTTTATTCTCCTGCGACCTCCACGTCTTTTCCAAGGGGCATTAAAACCGTATTGCTAAGCTACTTGGACCTCCACATCTTTTCCAAGGGGCATTAAAACCGTCTTGTTGAGCTACTGCGACATCCACCACTTTTTCAAGGGGCATTAAATTTGTCTTTTTATTCTACTGCGACCTCCACCACTTTTTCACCGGGCACTAAAATCATCTTGTTAAGCTACTGCGACCTCCACCACTTTTCCCAGGGGCATTGATATTGTCTTTTTGTTCCACTGCAACCTCCACCACTTTTCCAAGGGGCATTAAAACCGTCTTGTTAAGCTACTGCAACCTCCACGTCTCTTCCAAGGGGCATTAAAAACCGTATTATTAAGCTACTGCAACCTCCACGTCTCTTCCAAGAGGCATTATAAACCGTCTTGTTAAGCTAATTCAACCTCCACAACTTTTCCAAGGGGCATTAAAACCGTCTTGTTAAGCTACTGCGACCTTCACCACTTTTCCAAGAGGCAATGATATTGTCTTTTTATTCTCCTGCGACCTCCACGTCTTTTCCAAGGGGCATTGAAACCGTCTTGTTAAGCTTCTGCGACCTCCACATCTTTTCCAAGGTGCATTAAAACCGTCTTGTAAACCTACTGCAACCTCCAAATCTCTTCCAAGGGGCATTAAAAACGTCTTGTTAAGCTAAAGAGACCTCCACCACTTTTCCAAGGGGCATTAAAACCGTCTTGTTAAGCTTCTGCGACCTCCACCACTTTTCCAAGGGGCATTATAGCGGTCTTGTTAAGCTACTGCGACCTCCACCACTTTTTCAAGGGGCATTAAAATCATCTTGTTAAGCTAATGCGATGTCCAACACTTTTCCAAGGGGCATTAAAACCGTCTTGTTAAGCTGCTGCGACCTCCACCACTTTTCCCAGGGGCATTGATATTGTCTTTTTATTCCACTGCGACGTCCAACACTTTTCCAAGGGGCATTAAAACAGTCTTGTTAAGCTACTGCAACCTCCACGTCTCTTCCAAGGGGCGTTAAAACCGTCTTGTTAAGCTACTGCAACCTCCACGTCTCTTCCAAGGGGCATTAAAACGGTCTTGTTAGGCTAAGGCGACCTCCACCACTTTTACAAGGGGCATTAAAACTGTTTTGTTAAGCTACTGCGACCTCCACCACTTTTCCCAGGGGCATTGATATTGTCTTTTTATTCCACTGCGACCTCCATTACCATTACAAGGGGCATTAAAATCGTCTTGTTAAGCTAATGCGACCTCCACGTCTCTTCCAAGGAGCATTAAAACAGTTTTGTTAAGCTACTGCAATCTCCACGTCTCTTCCAAGGGGCATTAAAACCATCTTGTTAAGCTAATGCGACCTCCACCACTTTTCCAAGGGGCATTATAACCGTCTTGTTAAGCTACTGCGACCTCCACCACTTTTGCAAGGGGCATTAAAGTTGTCTTTTTATTCTACTGCGACCTCCACCACTTTTTCAGCGGGCACTAAAATCGTCTTGTTAAGCTCATGCGACCTCCAACACTTTTCCAAGGGGCATTTAAACTGTCCTGTTAAGCTACTGCGACCTCCACCACTTTTCCCAGGGGCATTGATATTTTCTTTTTATTCCTCTGCAACCTCCACCACTTTTCCAAGGGGCATTAAAACCGTCTTGTTAAGCTACTGCAACCTCCACGTCTCTTCCAAGGGGCATTAAAAACCGTCATTTTAAGCTACTGCAACCTCCACGTCTCTTCCAAGGGGCATTATAAACCATCTTGTTAAGCTAATGAAACCTCCACAACTTTTCCAAGGGGCATTAAAACCGTCTTGTTAAGCTACTGCGACCTTCACCACTTTTCCAAGAGGCAATGATATTGTCTTTTTATTCTCCTGCGACCTCCACGTCTTTTCCAAGGGGCATTAAAACCGTCTTGTTAAGCTCCTGCGACCTCCACATCTTTTCCAAGGTGCATTAAAACCGTCTTGTTAAGCTACTGCAACCTCCACATCTCTTCCAAGGGGCATTAAAAACGTCTTGTTAAGCTAAAGAGACCTCCACCACTTTTCCAAGGGGCATTAAAACCGTCTTGTTAAGCTTCTGCGACCTCCACCACTTTTCCAAGGGGCATTATAGCTGTCTTGTTAAGCTACTGCGACCTCCACCACTTTTTCATGGGGCATTAAAATCATCTTGTTAAGCTAATGCGATGTCCAATGCTTTTCCAAGGGGCATTAAAACCGTCTTGTTAAGCTGCTGCGACCTCCACCACTTTTCCCAGGGGAATTGATATTGTCTTTTTATTCCACTGCGACCTCCAACACTATTCCAAGGGGCATTAAAACAGTCTTGTTAAGCTACTGCAACGTCCACGTCTCTTCCAAGGGGCGTTAAAACCTTCTTGTTAAGCTACTGCAACCTCCACGTCTCTTCCAAGGGGCATTAAAACGGTCTTGTTAGGCTAAGGCGACCTCCACCACTTTTACAAGGTGCATTAAAACTGTTTTGTTAAGCTACTGCGACCTCCACCACTTTTCCCAGGGGCATTGTTATTGTCTTTTTATTCCACTGCGACCTCCATTACCATTACAAGGGGCATTAAAATCGTCTTGTTAAGCTAATGCGACCTCCACGTCTCTTCCAAGGAGCATTAAAACAGTTTTGTTAAGCTACTGCAACCTCCACGTCTCTTCCAAGGGGCATTAAAACCATCTTGTTAAGCTAATGCGACCTCCACCACTTTTCCAAGGGGCATTAAAACCGTCTTGTTAAGCTTCTGCGACCTCCACCACTTTTCCAAGGGGCATTATAGCGGTCTTGTTAAGCTACTGCGACCTCCACCACTTTTTCAAGGGGCATTAAAATCATCTTGTTAAGCTAATGCGATGTCCAACACTTTTCCAAGGGGCATTAAAACCGTCTTGTTAAGCTGCTGCGACCTCCACCACTTTTCCCAGGGGCATTGATATTGTCTTTTTATTCCACTGCGACGTCCAACACTTTTCCAAGGGGCATTAAAACAGTCTTGTTAAGCTACTGCAACCTCCACGTCTCTTCCAAGGGGCGTTAAAACCGTCTTGTTAAGCTACTGCAACCTCCACGTCTCTTCCAAGGGGCATTAAAACGGTCTTGTTAGGCTAAGGCGACCTCCACCACTTTTACAAGGGGCATTAAAACTGTTTTGTTAAGCTACTGCGACCTCCACCACTTTTCCCAGGGGCATTGATATTGTCTTTTTATTCCACTGCGACCTCCATTACCATTACAAGGGGCATTAAAATCGTCTTGTTAAGCTAATGCGACCTCCACGTCTCTTCCAAGGAGCATTAAAACAGTTTTGTTAAGCTACTGCAATCTCCACGTCTCTTCCAAGGGGCATTAAAACCATCTTGTTAAGCTAATGCGACCTCCACCACTTTTCCAAGGGGCATTATAACCGTCTTGTTAAGCTACTGCGACCTCCACCACTTTTGCAAGGGGCATTAAAGTTGTCTTTTTATTCTACTGCGACCTCCACCACTTTTTCAGCGGGCACTAAAATTGTCTTGTTAAGCTCATGCGACCTCCAACACTTTTCCAAGGGGCATTTAAACTGTCCTGTTAAGCTACTGCGACCTCCACCACTTTTCCCAGGGACATTGATATTTTCTTTTTATTCCTCTGCAACCTCCACCACTTTTCCAAGGGGCATTAAAACCGTCTTGTTAAGCTACTGCAACCTCCACGTCTCTTCCAAGGGGCATTAAAAACCGTCTTGTTAAGCTACTGCAACCTCCACGTCTCTTCCAAGGGGCATTATAAACCATCTTGTTAAGCTAATGAAACCTCCACAACTTTTCCAAGGGGCATTAAAACCGTCTTGTTAAGCTACTGCGACCTTCACCACTTTTCCAAGAGGCAATGATATTGTCTTTTTATTCTCCTGCGACCTCCACGTCTTTTCCAAGGGGCATTAAAACCGTCTTGTTAAGCTCCTGCGACCTCCACATCTTTTCCAAGGTGCATTAAAACCGTCTTGTTAAGCTACTGCAACCTGCACATCTCTTCCAAGGGGCATTAAAAACGTCTTGTTAAGCTAAAGAGACCTCCACCACTTTTCCAAGGGGCATTAAAACCGTCTTGTTAAGCTTCTGCGACCTCCACCACTTTTCCAAGGGGCATTATAGCTGTCTTGTTAAGCTACTGCGACCTCCACCACTTTTTCATGGGGCATTAAAATCATCTTGTTAAGCTAATGCGATGTCCAATGCTTTTCCAAGGGGCATTAAAACCGTCTTGTTAAGCTGCTGCGACCTCCACCACTTTTCCCAGGGGAATTGATATTGTCTTTTTATTCCACTGCGACCTCCAACACTATTCCAAGGGGCATTAAAACAGTCTTGTTAAGCTACTGCAACGTCCACGTCTCTTCCAAGGGGCGTTAAAACCGTCTTGTTAAGCTACTGCAACCTCCACGTCTCTTCCAAGGGGCATTAAAACGGTCTTGTTAGGCTAAGGCGACCTCCACCACTTTTACAAGGTGCATTAAAACTGTTTTGTTAAGCTACTGCGACCTCCACCACTTTTCCCAGGGGCATTGTTATTGTCTTTTTATTCCACTGCGACCTCCATTACCATTACAAGGGGCATTAAAATCGTCTTGTTAAGCTAATGCGACCTCCACGTCTCTTCCAAGGAGCATTAAAACAGTTTTGTTAAGCTACTGCAACCTCCACGTCTCTTCCAAGGGGCATTAAAACCATCTTGTTAAGCTAATGCGACCTCCACCACTTTTCCAAGGGGCATTATAACCGTCTTGTTAAGCTACTGTGACCTCCTCCACTTTTCCAAGGGGCATTAAAGTTGTCTTTTTATTCTACTGCGACCTCCACCACTTTTTCAGCGGGCACTAAAATCGTCTTGTTAAACTCATGCGACCTCCAACACTTTTCCAAGGGGCATTTAAACCGTCCTGTTAAGCTTCTGCGACCTCCACCACTTTTCCCAGGGGCATTGATATTTTCTTTTTATTCCTCTGCAACCTCCACCACTTTTCCAAGGGGCATTAAAACCGTCTTGTTAAGCTACTGCAACCTCCACGTCTCTTCCAAGGGGCATTATAAACCGTCTTGTTAAGCTACTGCAACCTCCACGTCTCTTCCAAGGGGCATTATAAACCATCTTGTTAAGCTAATGCAACCTCCACAACTTTTCCAAGGGGCATTAAAACCATCTTGTTAAGCTACTGCGACCTTCACCACTTTTCCAAGAGGCAATGATATTGTCTTTTTATTCTCCTGCGACCTCCAAGTCTTTTCCAAGGGGCATTAAAACCGTATTGTTAAGCTACTGCGACCTAAACATCTTTTCCAAGGGGCATTAAAACCGTCTTGTTGAGCTACTGCGACATCCACCACTTTTGCAAGGGGGCATTAAAGTTGTCTTTTTATTCTACTGCGACCTCCACCACTTTTTCACCGGGCACTAAAATCATCTTGTTAAGCTCATGCGACCTCCAACACTTTTCCAAGGGGCATTTAAACCGTCCTGTTAAGCTACTGCGACCTCCACCACTTTTCCCAGGGGCATTGATATTGTCTTTTTATTCCACTGCAACCTCCACCACTTTTCCCAGGGGCATTGATATTGTCTTTTTATTCCACTGCGACCTCCATTACCATTACAAGGGGCATTAAAACCGTCTTGTTAAGCTACTGCGACCTCCACGTCTCTTTCAAGGAGCATTAAAACAGTTTTGTTAAGCTACTGCAACCTCCACGTCTCTTCCAAGGGGCATTAAAACCATCTTGTTAAGCTAATGCGACCTCCACCACTTTGCCAAGGGGCATTAAAACCGTCTTGGTAAGCTACTGCGACCTCCACCACTTTTCCAAGGGGCATTAAAGTTGTCTTTTTATTCTACTGCGACCTCCACCACTTTTTCAGCGGGCACTAAAATCGTCTTGTTAAGCTCATGCGACCTCCAACACTTTTCCAAGGGGCATTTAAACCGTCCTGTTAAGCTGCTGCGACCTCCACCACTTTTCCCAGGGGCATTGATATTGTCTTTTTATTCCACTGCGACCTCCATTACCATTACAAGGGGCATTAAAATCGTCTTGTTAAGCTAATGCGACCTCCACGTCTCTTCCAAGGAGCATTAAAACAGTTTTGTTAAGCTACTGCAACCTCCACGTCTCTTCCAAGGGGCATTAAAACCATCTTGTTAAGCTAATGCGACCTCCACCACTTTTCCAAGCGGCATTATAACCGTCTTGTTAAGCTACTGCGACCTCCACCACTTTTGCAAGGGGCATTAAAGTTGTCTTTTTATTCTACTGCGACCTCCACCACTTTTTCAGCGGGCACTAAAATCGTCTTGTTAAGCTCATGCGACCTCCAACACTTTTCCAAGGGGCATTTAAACTGTCCTGTATAGCTACTGCGACCTCCACCACTTTTCCCAGGGGCATTGATATTTTCTTTTTATTCCTCTGCAACCTCCACCACTTTTCCAAGGGGCATTAAAACCGTCTTGTTAAGCTACTGCAACCTCCACGTCTCTTCCAAGGGGCATTAAAAACCGTCTTGTTAAGCTACTGCAACCTCCACGTCTCTTCCAAGGGGCATTATAAACCATCTTGTTAAGCTAATGAAACCTCCACAACTTTTCCAAGGGGCATTAAAACCGTCTTGTTAAGCTACTGCGACCTTCACCTCTTTTCCAAGAGGCAATGATATTGTCTTTTTATTCTCCTGCGACCTCCACGTCTTTTCCAAGGGGCATTAAAACCGTCTTGTTAAGCTTCTGCGACCTCCACATCTTTTCCAAGGTGCATTAAAACCGTCTTGTGAAGCTACTGCAACCTCCACATCTCTTCCAAGGGGCATTAAAACCGTCTTGTTAAGCTTCTGCGACCTCCAACACTTTTCCAAGGGGCATTATAGCTGTCTTGTTAAGCTACTGCGACCTCCACCACTTTTTCACGGGGCATTAAAATCATCTTGTTAAGCTAATGCGATGTCCAACACTTTTCCAAGGGGCATTAAAACCGTCTTGTTAAGCTGCTGCGACCTCCACCACTTTTCCCAGGGGAATTGATATTGCCTTTTTATTCCACTGCGACCTCCAACACTTTTCCAAGGGGCATTAAAACAGTCTTGTTAAGCTACTGCAACCTCCGCGTCTCTTCCAAGGGGCGTTAAAACCGTCTTGTTAAGCTACTGCAACCTCCACGTCTCTTCCAAGGGGCATTAAAACGGTCTTGTTAGGCTAAGGCGACCTCCACCACTTTTACAAGGGACATTAAAACTGTTTTGTTAAGCTACTGCGACCTCCACCACTTTTCCCAGGGGCATTGTTATTGTCTTTTTATTCCACTGCGACCTCCATTACCATTACAAGGGGCATTAAAATCGTCTTGTTAAGCTAATGCGACCTCCACGTCTCTTCCAAGGAGCATTAAAACAGTTTTGTTAAGCTACTGCAACCTCCACGTCTCTTCCAAGGGGCATTAAAACCATCTTGTTAAGCTAATGCGACCTCCACCACTTTTCCAAGGGGCATTATAACCATCTTGTTAAGCTACTGTGACCTCCTCCACTTTTCCAAGGGGCATTAAAGTTGTCTTTTTATTCTACTGCGACCTCCACCACTTTTTCAGCGGGCACTAAAATCGTCTTGTTAAACTCATGCGACCTCCAACACTTTTCCAAGGGGCATTTAAACCGTCCTGTTAAGCTTCTGCGACCTCCACCACTTTTCCCAGGGGCATTGATATTTTCTTTTTATTCCTCTGCAACCTCCACCACTTTTCCAAGGGGCATTAAAACCGTCTTGTTAAGCTACTGCAACCTCCACGTATCTTCCAAGGGGCATTAAAAACCGTCTTGTTAAGCTACTGCAACCTCCACGTCTCTTCCAAGAGGCATTATAAACCGTCTTGTTAAGCTAATTCAACCTCCACAACTTTTCCAAGGGGCATTAAAACCGTCTTGTTAAGCTACTGCGACCTTCACCACTTTTCCAAGAGGCAATGATATTGTCTTTTTATTCTCCTGTGACCTCCACGTCTTTTCCAAGGGGCATTAAAACCGTCTTGTTAAGCTTCTGCGACCTCCACATATTTTCCAAGGTGCATTAAAACCGTCTTGTTAAGCTACTGCAACCTCCACATCTCTTCCAAGGGGCATTAGAAACGTCTTTTTAAGCTAAAGAGACCTCCACCACTTTTCCAAGGGGCATTAAAACCGTCTTGTTAAGCTTCTGCGACCTCCACCACTTTTCCAAGGGGCATTATATCTGTCTTGTTAAGCTACTGCGACCTCCACCACTTTTTCACGGGGCATTAAAATCATCTTGTTAAGCTAATGCGATGTCCAACACTTTTCCAAGGGGCATTAAAACCGTCTTGTTAAGCTGCTGCGACCTCCACCACTTTTCCCAGGGGCATTGATATTGTCTTTTTATTCCACTGTGACCTCCAACACTTTTCCAAGGGGCATTAAAACAGTCTTGTTAAGCTACTGCAACCTCCACGTCTCTTCCAAGGGGCGTTAAAACCATCTTGTTAAGCAACTGCAACCTCCACGTCTCTTCCAAGGGGCATTAAAACGGTCTTGTTAGGCTAAGGCGACCTCCACCACTTTTACAAGGGGCATTAAAACTGTTTTGTTAAGCTACTGCGACCTCCACCACTTTTCCCAGGGGCATTGATATTGTCTTTTTATTCCACTGCGACCTCCATTACCATTACAAGGGGCATTAAAATCGTCTTGTTAAGCTAATGCGACCTCCACGTCTCTTCCAAGGAGCATTAAAACAGTTTTGTTAAGCTACTGCAACCTCCACGTCTCTTCCAAGGGGCATTAAAACCATCTTGTTAAGCTAATGCGACCTCCACCACTTTTCCAAGGGGCATTATAACCCTCTTGTTAAGCTACTGCGACCTCCACCACTTTTCCAAGGGGCATTAAAGTTGTCTTTTTATTCTACTGCGACCTCCACCACTTTTTCAGCGGGCACTAAAATCATCTTGTTAAGCTCATGCGACCTCCAACACTTTTCCAAGGGGCATTTAAACTGTCCTGTTAAGCTACTGCGACCTCCACCACTTTTCACAGGGGCATTGATATTTTCTTTTTATTCCTCTGCAACTTCCACCACTTTTCCAAGGGGCATTAAAACCGTCTTGTTAAGCTACTGCAACCTCCACGTCTCTTCCAAGGGGCATTAAAACCGTCTTGTTAAGCTTCTGCGACCTCCACCACTTTTCCAAGGGGCATTAAAGCTGTCTTGTTAAGCTACTGCGACCTCCACCACTTTTCCCAGGGGCATTGATATTGTCTTTTTATTACACTGCGACCTCCAACACTTTTCCAAGGGGCATTAAAACAGTCTTGTTAAGCTACTGCAACCTCCACGTCTCTTCCAAGGGGCGTTAAAACCGTCTTGTTAAGCTACTGCAACCTCCACGTCTCTTCCAAGGGGCAATAAAACGGTCTTGTTAGGCTAATGCGACCTTCACCACTTTTACAAGGGGCATTAAAACTGTTTTGTAAAGCTACTGCGACCTCCACCACTTTTCCCAGGGGCATTGATATTGTCTTTTTATTCCACTGTGACCTCCATTACCATTACAAGGGGCATTAAAACCGTCTTGTTAAGCTACTGCGACCTCCACGTCTCTTCCAAGGAGCATTAAAACAGTTTTGTTAAGCTACTGCAACCTCCACGTCTCTTCCAAGGGGCATTAAAACCATCTTGTTAAGCTAATGCGACCTCCACCACTTTGCCAAGGGGCATTAAAACAGTCTTGGTAAGCTACTGCGACCTCCACCACTTTTCCAAGGGGCATTAAAGTTGTCTTTTTATTCTACTGCGACCTCCACCACTTTTTCAGCGGGCACTAAAATCGTCTTGTTAAGCTCATGCGACCTCCAACACTTTTCCAAGGGGCATTTAAACCGTCCTGTTAAGCTACTGCGACCTCCACCACTTTTCCCAGGGGCATTGATATTGTCTTTTTATTCCACTGCAACCTCCACCACTTTTCCAAGGGGCATTAAAACCGTCTTGTTAAGCTACAGCAACCTCCACGTCTCTTCCAAGGGGCATTAAAAACCATCTTGTTAAGCTACTGCAACCTCCACGTCTCTTCCAAGGGGCATTATAAACCGTCTTGTTAAGCTAATGCAACCTCCACAACTTTTCCAAGGGGCATTAAAACCATCTTGTTAAGCTACTGCGACCTTCACCACTTTTCCAAGAGGCAATGATATCGTCTTTTTATTCTCCTGCGACCTCCACGTCTTTTCCAAGGGGCATTAAAACAGTCTTGTTAAGCTACTGCGACCTCCACATCTTTTCCAAGGTGCATTAAAACCGTCTTGTTAAGCTACTGCAACCTCCACGTCTCTTCCAAGGGGCATTAAAAACGTCTTGTTAAGCTAAAGAGACCTCCACCACTTTTACAAGGGGCATTAAAACTGTTTTGTTAAGCTACTGCGACCTCCACCACTTTTCCCAGGGGCATTGATATTGTCTTTTTATTCCACTGCGACCTCCATTACCATTACAAGGGGCATTAAAATCGTCTTGTTAAGCTACTGCGACCTCCACGTCTCTTCCAAGGAGCATTAAAACAGTTTTGTTAAGCTACTGCAACCTCCACGTCTCTTCCAAGGGGCATTAAAACCATCTTGTTAAGCTAATGCGACCTCCACCACTTTTCCAAGGGGCATTATAACCGTCTTGTTAAGCTACTGCGACCTCCACCACTTTTCCAAGGGGCATTAAAGTTGTCTTTTTATTCTACTGCGACCTCCACCACTTTTTCAGCGGGCACTAAAATCGTCTTGTTAAGCTCATGCGACCTCCAACAGTGTTCCAAGGGGCATTTAAACTGTCCTGTTAAGCTACTGCGACCTCCACCACTTTTCCCAGGGGCATTGATATTTTCTTTTTATTCCTCTGCAACCTCCACCACTTTTCCAAGGGGCATTAAAACCGTCTTGTTAAGCTACTGCAACCTCCACGTCTCTTCCAAGGGGCATTAAAAACCATCTTGTTAAGCTATTGCAACCTCCACGTCTCTTCCAAGGGGCATTATAAACCATCTTGTTAAGCTAATGAAACCTCCACAACTTTTCCAAGGGGCATTAAAACCGTCTTGTTAAGCTACTGCGACCTTCACCACTTTTCCAAGAGGCAATGATATTGTCTTTTTATTCTCCTGCGACCTCCACGTCTTTTCCAAGGGGCATTAAAACCATATTGTTAAGCTACTGCGACCTCCACATCTTTTCCAAGGTGCATTTAAACCGTCTTGTTAAGCTACTGCAACCTCCACGTCTCTTCCAAGGCGCATTAAAAATGTCTTGTTAAGCTAAAGAGACCTCCACCACTTTTACAAGGGGCATTAAAACCATCTTGTTAAGCTTCTGCAACCTCCACGTCTCTTCCAAGGGGCATTAAAACCGTCTTGTTAAGCTTCTGCGACCTCCACCACTTTTCCAAGGGGCATTAAGGCTGTCTTGTTAAGCTACTGCGACCTCCACCACTTTTTCACGGGGCATTAAAATCATCTTGTTAAGCTAATGCGACCTCCAACACTTTTCCAAGGGGCATTAAAATCGTCTTGTTAAGCTACTGCGACCTCCACCACTTTTCCCAGGGGCATTGATATTGTCTTTTTATTACACTGCGACCTCCAACACTTTTCCAAGGGGCATTAAAACAGTCTTGTTAAGCTACTGCAACCTCCACGTCTCTTCCAAGGGGCGTTAAAACCGTTTTGTTAAGCTACTGCAACCTCCACGTCTCTTCCAAGGGGCAATAAAACGGTCTTGTTAGGCTAATGCGACCTCCACCACTTTTACAAGGGGCATTAAAACTGTTTTGTAAAGCTACTGCGACCTCCACCACTTTTCCCAGGGGCATTGATATTGTCTTTTTATTCCACTGCGACCTCCATTACCATTACAAGGGGCATTAGAACCGTCTTGTTAAGCTACTGCGACCTCCACGTCTCTACCAAGGAGCATTAAAACAGTTTTGTTAAGCTACTGCAACCACCACGTCTCTTCCAAGGGGCATTAAAACCATCTTGTTAAGCTAATGCGACCTCCACCACTTTGCCAAGGGGCATTAAAACAGTCTTGTTAAGCTACTGCGACCTCCACCACTTTTCCAAGGGGCATTAAAGTTGTCTTTTTATTCTACTGCGACCTCCACCACTTTTTCAGTGGGCACTAAAATCGTCTTGTTAAGCTCATGCGACCTCCAACACTTTTCCAAGGGGCATTTAAACCGTCCTGTTAAGCTACTGCGACCTCCACCACTTTTCCCAGGGGCATTGATATTGTCTTTTTATTCCACTGCAACCTCCACCACTTTTCCAAGGGGCATTAAAACCGTCTTGTTAAGCTACTGCAACCTCCACGTCTCTTCCAAGGGGCATTAAAAACCATGTTGTTAAGCTACTGCAACCTCCACGTCTCTTCCAAGGGGCATTATAAACCATCTTGTTAAGCTAATGCAACCTCCACAACTTTTCCAAGGGGCATTAAAACCATCTTGTTAAGCTACTGCGACCTTCACCACTTTTCCAAGAGGCAATGATATTGTCTTTTTATTCTCCTGCGACCTCCACGTCTTTTCCAAGGGGCATTAAAACAGTCTTGTTAAGCTACTGCGACCTCCACATCTTTTCCAAGGTGCATTAAAACCATCTTGTTAAGCTACTGCAACATCCACGTCTCTTCCAAGGGGCATTAAAAACGTCTTGTTAAGCTAAAGAGACCTCCACCACTTTTCCAAGAGGCATTAAAACCGTCTTGTTAAGCTACTGCAACCTCCACGTCTCTTCCAAGGGGCATTAAAACCATCTTGTTAAGCTTCTGCGGCCTCCGCCACTTTTCCAAGGGGCATTAAAGCTGTCTTTTTAAGCTACTGCGACCTCCACCACTTTTTCACGGGGCATTAAAATCATCTTGTTAAGCTAATGCGACCTCCAACACTTTTCCAAGGGGCATTAAAACCGTCTTGTTAAGCTACTGCGACCTCCACCACTTTTCCCAGGGGAATTGATATTGTCTTTTTATTCCACTGCGACCTCCAACACTTTTCCAAGGGGCATTAAAACTGTCTTGTTAAGCTAGTGCAACCTCCACGTCTCTTCCAAGGGGCGTTAAAACCGACTTGTTAAGCTACTGCAACCTCCACGTCTCTTCCAAGGGGCATTAAAACCGTCTTGTTAGGCTAATGCGACCTCCACCACTTTTACAAGGGGCATTAAAACTGTTTTGTTAAGCTACTGCGACCTCCACCACTTTTCCCAGGGGCATTGATATTGTCTTTTTATTCCACTGCGACCTCCATTACCATTACAAGGGGCATTAAAACCGTCTTGTTTAGCTACTGCGACCTCCACCACTTTTCCAAGGGGCATTAAAGTTGTCTTTTTATTCTACTGCGACCTCCACCACTTTTTCACCTGGCACTAAAATCGTCTTGTTAAGCTCATGTGACCTCCAACACTTTTCCAAGGGGCATTTAAACCGTCCTGTTAAGCTACTGCGACCTCCACCACTTTTGCCAGGGGCATTGATATTGTCTTTTTATTCCACTGCAACCTCCACCACTTTTCCAAGGGGCATTAAAACCGTCTTGTTAAGCTTCTGCGACCTCCACATCTTTTCCAAGGTGCATTAAAACCGTCTTGTTAAGCTACTGCAACCTCCACGTCTCTTCCAAGGGGCATTAAAACCATCTTGTTAAGCTTCTGCGGCCTCCGCCACTTTTCCAAGGGGCATTAAAGCTGTCTTTTTAAGCTACTGCGACCTCCACCACTTTTTCACGGGGCATTAAAATCATCTTGTTAAGCTGATGCGACCTCCAACACTTTTCCAAGGGGCATTAAAACCGTCTTGTTAAGCTACTGCGACCTCCACCACTTTTCCCAGGGGAATTGATATTGTCTTTTTATTCCACTGCGACCTCCAACACTTTTCCAAGGGGCATTAAAACTGTCTTGTTAAGCTAGTGCAACCTCCACGTCTCTTCCAAGGGGCGTTAAAACCGACTTGTTAAGCTACTGCAACCTCCACGTCTCTTCCAAGGGGCATTAAAACCGTCTTGTTAGGCTAATGCGACCTCCACCACTTTTACAAGGGGCATTAAAACTGTTTTGTTAAGCTACTGCGACCTCCACCACTTTTCCCAGGGGCATTGATATTGTCTTTTTATTCCACTGCGACCTCCATTACCATTACAAGGGGCATTAAAACCGTCTTGTTTAGCTACTGCGACCTCCACCACTTTTCCAAGGGGCATTAAAGTTGTCTTTTTATTCTACTGCGACCTCCACCACTTTTTCACCGGGCACTAAAATCGTCTTGTTAAGCTCATGCGACCTCCAACACTTTTCCAAGGGGCATTTAAACCGTCCTGTTAAGCTACTGCGACCTCCACCACTTTTGCCAGGGGCATTGATATTGTCTTTTTATTCCACTGCAACCTCCACCACTTTTCCAAGGGGCATTAAAACCGTATTGTTAAGCTACTGCAACCTCCATGTCTCTTCCAAGGGGCATTAAAAACCGTATTATTAAGCTACTGCAACCTCCACGTCTCTTCCAAGGGGCATTATAAACCGTCTTGTTAAGCTAATGCAACCTCCACAACTTTTCCAAGGGGCATTAAAACCGTCTTGTTAAGCTACTGCGACCTTCACTACTTTTCCAAGAGGCAATGATATTGTCTTTTTATTCTCCTGCGACCTACACGTCTTTTCCAAGGGGCATTAAAACCGTCTTGTTAAGCTTCTGCGACCTCCACATCTTTTCCAAGGTGCATTAAAACCGTCTTGTTAAGCTACTGCAACCTCCACGTCTCTTCGAAGGGGCATTAAAACCATCTTGTTAAGCTTCTGCGACCTCCACCACTTTTCCAAGGGGCATTATAGCTGTCTTGTTAAGCTACTGCGACCTCCACCACATTTTCAAGGGGAATTAAAATCATCTTGTTAAGCTACTGCGACCTCCAACACTTTTCCAAGGGGCATTAAAACCGTCTTGTTAAGCTGCTGCAACCTCCACCACTTTTCCCAGGGGCATTGATATTGTCTTTTTATTCCACTGCGACCTCCAACACTTTTCCAAGGGGCATTAAAACAGTCTTGTTAAGCTACTGCAACCTCCACGTCTCTTCCAAGGGCCGTTAAAACCGTCTTGTTAAGCTACTGCAACCTCCACGTCTCTTACAAGGGGCATTATAAACCGTCTTGTTAAGCTAATGCAACCTCCACAACTTTTCCAAGGGGCATTGACACCATCTTGTTAAGCTACTGCGACCTTCACCACTTTTTCAAGAGGCAATGATATTGTCTTTTTATTCTCCTGCGACCTCCACGTCTTTTCCAAGGGGCATTAAAACCGTCTTGTTAAGCTACTGCGACCTACACATCTTTTCCAAGGTGCATTAAAACCGTCTTGTTAAGCTACTGCAACCTCCACGTCTCTTCCAAGGGGCATTAAAAACGTCTTGTTAAGCTAAAGAGACCTCCACCACTTTTCCAAGAGGCATTAAAACCGTCTTTTTAAGCTACTGCAACCTCCACATCTCTTCCAAGGGGCATTAAAACCATCTTGTTAAGCTTCTGCGACCTCTACCGCTTTTCCAAGGGGCATTAAAGCTGTCTTGTTAAGCTACTGCGACCTCCACCACTTTTTCACGGGGCATTAAAATCATCTTGTTAAGCTAATGCGACCTCCAACACTTTTCCAAGGGGCATTAAAACCGTCTTGTTAAGCTACTGCGACCTTCACCACTTTTCCCAGGGGCATTGATATTGTCTTTTTATTCCACTGCGACCTCCAACACTTTTCCAAGGGGCATTAAAACAGTCTTGTTAAGCTACTGCAACCTCCACGTCTCTTCCAAGGGGCGTTAAAACCGACTTGTTAAGCTACTGCAACCTCCATGTCTCTTCCAAGGGGCATTAAAACGGTCTTGTTAGGCTAATGCGACCTCCACCACTACTACAAGGGGCATTAAAACTGTTTTGTTAAGCTACTACGACCTCCAACACTTTTCTCAGGGGCATTGATATTGTCTTTTTATTCCACTGCGACCTCCATTACCATTACAAGGGGCATTAAAACCGTCTTGTTAAGCTACTGCGACCTCCACCACTTTTCCCAGGGGAATTGATATTGTCTTTTTATTCCACTGTGACCTCCAACACTTTTCCAAGGGGCATTAAAACAGTCTTGTTAAGCTACTGCAACCTCCACGTCTCTTCCAAGGGGCGTTAAAACCGACTTGTTAAGCTACTGCAACCTCCACGTCTCTTCCAAGGGGCATTAAAACGGTCTTGTTAGGCTAATGCAACCTCCACCACTTTTAAAAGGGGCATTAAAACCGTCTTGTTAAGCTACTGCGACCTCCACCACTTTTCCCAGGGGCATTGATATTGTCTTTTTATTCCACTGCGACCTCCATTACCATTACAAGGGGCATTAAAACCATCTTGTTTAGCTACTGCGACCTCCACCACTTTTCCAAGGGGCATTAAAGTTGTCTTTTTATTCTACTGCGACCTCCACCACTTTTTCACCTGGCACTAAAATCGTCTTGTTAAGCTCATGCGACCTCCAACACTTTTCCAAGGGGCATTAAAACCGTCTTGTTAAGCTACTGCAACCTCCACGTCTCTTCCAAGGGGCATTAAAACCATCTTGTTAGGCTTCTGCGACCTCCACCGCTTTTCCAAGGGGCATTAAAGCTGTCTTGTTAAGCTACTGCGACCTCCACCACTTTTTCACGGGGCATTAAAATCATCTTGTTAAGCTAATGCGACCTCCAACACTTTTCCAAGGGGCATTAAAACCGTCTTGTTAAGCTACTGCGACCTCCACCACTTTTCCCAGGGGCATTGATATTGTCTTTTTATTCCACTGCGACCTCCAACACTTTTCCAAGGGGCATTAAAACAGTCTTGTTAAGCTACTGCAACCTCCACGTCTCTTCCAAGGGGCGTTAAAACCGACTTGTTAAGCTACTGCAACCTCCATGTCTCTTCCAAGGGGCATTAAAACGGTCTTGTTAGGCTAATGCGACCTCCACCACTTTTACAAGGGGCATTAAAACTGTTTTGTTAAGCTACTGCGACCTCCACCACTTTTCTCAGGGGCATTGATATTGTCTTTTTATTCCACTGCGACCTCCATTACCATTACAAGGGGCATTAAAACCGTCTTGTTAAGCTACTGCGACCTCCATGTCTCTTCCAAGAAGCATTAAAACTGTTTTGCTAAGCTACTGCAACCTCCACGTCTCTTCCAAGGGGCATTAAAAACGTCTTGTTAAGCTAAAGAGACCTCCACCACTTTTCCAAGGGGCATTAAAACCGTCTTGTTAAGCTACTGCAACCTCCACGTCTCTTCCAAGGGGCATTAAAAGCGTCTTGTTAAGCTTCTGCGACCTCCACCACTTTTTCACGGGGCATTATAATCGTCTTGTAAGCTAATGCGACCTCCACCACTTTTTCACAGGGCATTATAATCGTCTTGTAAGCTAATGCGACCTCCGACACTTTTCCAAGGTGCATTAAAACCGTCTTGTTAAGCTACTGCGACCTCCACCACTTTTCCCAGGGGCATTTCTATTGTCTTTTTATTCCACTGCGACCTCCACGTCTCTTCCAAGGGGCATTAAAAACCGTCTTGTTAAGCTACTGCAACCTCCACATCTCTTCCAAGGGGCATTAAAAACCGTCTTGTTAAGCTAATGCGACCTCCACCACTTTTCCAAGGGGCATTAAAACCGTCTTGTTAAGCTACTGCGACATCCACCACTTTTCCAAAGGGCATTAAAGTTGTCTTTTTATTCTACTGCGACCTCCACCACTTTTTCACCGGGCACTAAAATCGTCTTGTTAAGCTCATGTGACCACCAACACTTTTCCAAGGGGCATTTAAACCGTCCTGTTAAGCTACTGCGACCTCCACCACTTTTCCCAGGGGCATTGATATTGTCTTTTTATTCCACTGCAACCTCCACAACTTTTCCAAGGGGCATTAAAACCGTCTTGTTAAGCTACTGCAACCTCCACGTCTCTTCCAAGGGGCATTAAAAACCATCTTGCTAAGCTACTGCAACCTCCACATCTCTTCCAAGGGGCATTATAAACCGTCTTGCTAAGCTAATGCAACCTCTACAACTTTTCCAAGGGGCATTAAAACCGTCTTGTTAAGCTACTGCGACCATCACCACTTTTCCAAGAGGCAATGATATTGTCTTTTCATTCTCCTGCGACCTCCACGTCTTTTCCAAGGGGCATTAAAACCGTCTTTTTAAGCTACTGCAACCTCCACATCTCTTCCAAGGGGCATTAAAAACGTCTTTTTAACTAAAGAGACCTCCACCGATTTTCCAAGGGGCATTAAAACCGTCTTGTTAAGCTTCTGCAACCTCCACGTCTCTTCCAAGGGGCATTAAAACCGTCTTGCTAAGCTACTGCGACCTCCACCACTTTTTCACGGGGCATTAAAATCATCTTGTTAAGCTAATGCAACCTCCAACACTTTTCCAAGGGGCATTAAAACCGTCTTGTTAAGCTACTGCGACCTCCACCACTTTTCCCAAGGGCATTGATATTGTCTTTTTATTCCACTGCGACCTCCAACACTTTTCCAAGGGGCATTAAAACAGTCTTGTTAAGCAACTGCAACCTCCACGTCTCTTCCAAGGGGCGTTAAAACCGACTTCTTAAGCAACTGCAACCTCCACGTCTCTTCATAGGGGCATTAAAACGGTCTTGTTAGGCTAGTGCGACCTCCACCACTTTTACAAGGGGCATTAAAACTGTTTTGTTAAGCTACTGCGACCTCCACCACTTTTCCCAGGGGCATTGATATTGTCTTTTTATTCCACTGCGACCTCTATTACCATTACAAGGGGCATTAAAACCGTCTTGTTAAGCTACTGCGACCTCCACGTCTCTTCCAAGGAGCATTAAAACAGTTTTGTTAAGCTACTGCAACCTCCACGTCTCTTCCAAGGGGCATTAAAACCATCTTGTTAAGCTAATGCGACCTCCACCACTTTTCCAAGGGGCATTAAAACCATCTAGTTAAGCTATTGCGACCTCCACCACTTTTCCAAGGGGTATTAAAGTTGTCTTTTTATTCTACTGCGACCTCCACCACTTTTTCACCGAGCACTAAAATCGTCTTGTTAAGCTCATGCGACCTCCAACACTTTTCCAAGGGGCACTTAAACCATCCTGTTAAGCTACTGCGACCTCCACCACTTTTCCCAGGGGCATTGATATTGTCTTTTTATTCCACTGCAACCTCCACCACTTTTCCAAGGGGCATTAAAACCGTATTGTTAAGCTACTGCAACCTCCACGTCTCTTCCAAGGGGCATTAAAAACCGTCTTGTTAAGCTACTGCAACCTCCAAGTCTCTTCCAAGGGGCATTATAAACAGTCTTGTTAAGCTAATGCAACCTCCACAACTTTTCCAAGGGGCATTAAAACTGTCTTGTTAAGCTACTGCGACCTCCACCACTTTTCCCAGGGGCATTGATATTGTCTTTTTATTCCACTGCAACCTCCACCACTTTTCCAAGGGGCATTAAAACCGTCTTGTTAAGCTACTTCAACCTCCACGTCTCTTCCAAGAGGCATTAAAAACCGTCTTGTTAAGCTACTGCAACCTCCACGTCTCTTCCAAGGGGCATTATAAACCGTCTTGTTAAGCTAATGCAACCTCCACAACATTTCCAAGGGGCATTAAAACCGTCTTGTTAAGCTACTGCGACCTTCACCACTTTTCCAAGAGGCAATGATATTGTCTTTTTATTCTCCTGCGACCTCCACGTCTTTTCCAAGGGGCATTAAAACCGTCTTGTTAAGCTACTGCAACCTCCACGTCTCTTCCAAGGGGCATTAAAACGGTCTTGTTAGGCTAATGCGACCTCCACCACTTTTACAAGGGGCACTAAAACTGTTTTGTTAAGCTACTGCGACCTCCACCACTTTTCCCAGGGGCATTGATATTTTCTATTTATTCCACTGCGACCTCCATTACCATTACACGGTGCATTAAAACCGTCTTGTTAAGCTACTGCGACCTCCACGTCTCTTCCAAGGAGCATTAAAACAGTTTTGTTAAGCTACTGCAACCTCCACGTCTCTGCCAATGGGCATTAAAACCATCTTGTTAAGCTAATGCGACCTCCACCATTTTTCCAAGGGGCATTAAAACCGTCTTGTTAAGCTACTGCGACCTCCGCCACCTTTCCAATGGGCATTAAAGTTGTCTTTTTATTCTACAGCGACCTCCACCACTTTTTCAGCGGGCACTAAAATCGTCTTGTTAAGCTCATGGGACCTCCAACACTTTTCCAAGGGGCATTTAAACCTTCCTGTTAAGCTACTGCGACCTCCACCACTTTTCCCAGGGGCATTGATATTGTCTTTTTATTCCACTGCAACCTCCACCACTTTTCCAAGGGGCATTAAAACCGTCTTGTTAAGCTACTGCAACCTCCACGTCTCTTCCAAGGGGCATTAAAAACCGTCTTGTTAAGCTACTGCAACCTCCACGTCTCTTCCAAGGGGCATTATAAACCGTCTTGTTAAGCTAATGCAACCTCCACAACTTTTCCAAGGGGTATTAAAACCGTCTTGTTAAGCTACTGCGACCTTCAACACTTTTCCAAAAGGCAATGATATTGTCTTTTTATTCTCCTGCGACCTCCACGTCTTTTCCAAGTGGCATTAAAACCGTATTGTTAAGCTACTGCGACCTCCACATCTTTTCCAAGGTGCATTAAAACCGTCTTGTTAAGCTACTGCAACCTCCAAGTCTTTTCCAAGGCGCATTAAAAATGTCTTGTTAAGCTAAAGAGACCTCCACCACTTTTCCAAGGGGCATTAAAACCATCTTGTTAAGCTACTGCGACCTCCACCACTTTTCCAAGGGGCATTAAAGTTGTCTTTTTATTCTACTGCGACCTCCACCACTTTTTCACCGGGCACTAAAATCGTCTTGTTTAGCTCATGCGACCTCCAACACTTTTCCAAGGGGCATTTAAACCATCCTGTTAAGCTACTGCGACCTCCACCACTTTTCCCAGGGGCATTGATATTGTCTTTTTATTCCACTGCAACCTCCACCACTTTTCCAAGGGGCATTAAAACCGTCTTGTTAAGCTACTGCGACCTCCGCCACCTTTCCAATGGGCATTAAAGTTGTCTTTTTATTCTACTGCGACCTCCACCACTTTTTCAGCGGGCACTAAAATCGTCTTGTTAAGCTCATGGGACCTCCAACACTTTTCCAAGGGGCATTTAAACCGTCCTGTTAAGCTACTGCGACCTCCACCACTTTTCCCAGGGGCATTGATATTGTCTTTTTATTCCACTGCAACCTCCACCACTTTTCCAAGGGGCATTAAAACCGTCTTGTTAAGCTACTGCAACGTCCACGTCTCTTCCAAGGGGCATTAAAAACCGTCTTGTTAAGCTACTGCAACATCCACGTCTCTTCCAAGGGGCATTATAAACCGTCTTGTTAAGCTAATGCAACCTCCACAACTTTTCCAAGGGGCATTAAAACCGTCTTGTTAAGCTACTGCGACCTTCAACACTTTTCCAAAAGACAATGATATCGTCTTTTTATTCTCCTGCGACCTCCACGTCTTTTCCAAGGGGCATTAAAACCGTATTGTTAAGCTACTGCGACCTCCACATCTTTTCCAAGGTGCATTAAAACCGTCTTGTTAAGCTACTGCAACCTCCAAGTCTTTTCCAAGGCGCATTAAAAATGTCTTGTTAAGCTAAAGAGACCTCCACCAGTTTTCCAAGGGGCATTAAAACCATCTTGTTAAGCTACTGCGACCTCCACCACTTTTCCAAGGGGCATTAAAGTTGTCTTTTTATTCTACTGCGACCTCCACCACTTTTTCACCGGGCACTAAAATCGTCTTGTTAAGCTCATGCGACCTCCAACACTTTTCCAAGGGGCATTTAAACCATCCTGTTAAGCTACTGCGACCTCCACCACTTTTCCCAGGGGCATTGATATTGTCTTTTTATTCCACTGCAACCTCCACCACTTTTCCAAGGGGCATTAAAACCGTCTTGTTAAGCTACTGCAACGTCCACGTCTCTTCCAAGGGGCATTAAAAACCGTCTTGTTAAGCTACTGCAACCTCCACGTCTCTTCCAAGGGGCATTATAAACCGTCTTGTTAAGCTAATGCAACCTCCACAACTTTTCCAAGGGGCATTAAAACCGTCTTGTTAAGCTAGTGCGACCTTCAACACTTTTCCAAAAGGCAATGATATTGTCTTTTTATTCTCCTGCGACCTCCACGTCTTTTCCAAGTGGCATTAAAACCGTATTGTTAAGCTACTGCGACCTCCACATCTTTTCCAAGGTGCATTAAAACCGTCTTGTTAAGCTACTGCAACCTCCAAGTCTTTTCCAAGGCGCATTAAAAATGTCTTGTTAAGCTAAAGAGACCTCCACCACTTTTCCAAGGGGCATTAAAACCATCTTGTTAAGCTACTGCGACCTCCACCACTTTTCCAAGGGGCATTAAAGTTGTCTTTTTATTCTACTGCGACCTCCACCACTTTTTCACCGGGCACTAAAATCGTCTTGTTTAGCTCATGCGACCTCCAACACTTTTCCAAGGGGCATTTAAACCATCCTGTTAAGCTACTGCGACCTCCACCACTTTTCCCAGGGGCATTGATATTGTCTTTTTATTCCACTGCAACCTCCACCACTTTTCCAAGGGGCATTAAAACCGTCTTGTTAAGCTACTGCGACCTCCGCCACCTTTCCAATGGGCATTAAAGTTGTCTTTTTATTCTACTGCGACCTCCACCACTTTTTCAGCGGGCACTAAAATCGTCTTGTTAAGCTCATGGGACCTCCAACACTTTTCCAAGGGGCATTTAAACCGTCCTGTTAAGCTACTGCGACCTCCACCACTTTTCCCAGGGGCATTTATATTGTCTTTTTCTTCCACTGCAACCTCCACCACTTTTCCAAGGGGCATTAAAACCGTCTTGTTAAGCTACTGCAACGTCCACGTCTCTTCCAAGGGGCATTAAAAACCGTCTTGTTAAGCTACTGCAACCTCCACGTCTCTTCCAAGGGGCATTATAAACCGTCTTGTTAAGCTAATGCAACCTCCACAACTTTTCCAAGGGGCATTAAAACCGTCTTGTTAAGCTACTGCGACCTTCAACACTTTTCCAAAAGGCAATGATATTGTCTTTTTATTCTCCTGCGACCTCCACGTCTTTTCCAAGTGGCATTAAAACCGTATTGTTAAGCTACTGCGACCTCCACATCTTTTCCAAGGTGCATTAAAACCGTCTTGTTAAGCTACTGCAACCTCCAAGTCTTTTCCAAGGCGCATTAAAAATGTCTTGTTAAGCTAAAGAGACCTCCACCACTTTTCCAAGGGGCATTAAAACCATCTTGTTAAGCTACTGCGACCTCCACCACTTTTCCAAGGGGCATTAAAGTTGTCTTTTTATTCTACTGCGACCTCCACCACTTTTTCACCGGGCACTAAAATCGTCTTGTTTAGCTCATGCGACCTCCAACACTTTTCCAAGGGGCATTTAAACCATCCTGTTAAGCTACTGCGACCTCCACCACTTTTCCCAGGGGCATTGATATTGTCTTTTTATTCCACTGCAACCTCCACCACTTTTCCAAGGGGCATTAAAACCGTCTTGTTAAGCTACTGCGACCTCCGCCACCTTTCCAATGGGCATTAAAGTTGTCTTTTTATTCTACTGCGACCTCCACCACTTTTTCAGCGGGCACTAAAATCGTCTTGTTAAGCTCATGGGACCTCCAACACTTTTCCAAGGGGCATTTAAACCGTCCTGTTAAGCTACTGCGACCTCCACCACTTTTCCCAGGGGCATTGATATTGTCTTTTTATTCCACTGCAACCTCCACCACTTTTCCAAGGGGCATTAAAACCGTCTTGTTAAGCTACTGCAACGTCCACGTCTCTTCCAAGGGGCATTAAAAACCGTCTTGTTAAGCTACTGCAACCTCCACGTCTCTTCCAAGGGGCATTATAAACCGTCTTGTTAAGCTAATGCAACCTCCACAACTTTTCCAAGGGGCATTAAAACCGTCTTGTTAAGCTACTGCGACCTTCAACACTTTTCCAAAAGACAATGATATTGTCTTTTTATTCTCCTGCGACCTCCACGTCTTTTCCAAGGGGCATTAAAACCGTATTGTTAAGCTACTGCGACCTCCACATCTTTTCCAAGGTGCATTAAAACCGTCTTGTTAAGCTACTGCAACCTCCAAGTCTTTTCCAAGGCGCATTAAAAATGTCTTGTTAAGCTAAAGAGACCTCCACCAGTTTTCCAAGGGGCATTAAAACCATCTTGTTAAGCTACTGCGACCTCCACCACTTTTCCAAGGGGCATTAAAGTTGTCTTTTTATTCTACTGCGACCTCCACCACTTTTTCACCGGGCACTAAAATCGTCTTGTTAAGCTCATGCGACCTCCAACACTTTTCCAAGGGGCATTTAAACCATCCTGTTAAGCTACTGCGACCTCCACCACTTTTCCCAGGGGCATTGATATTGTCTTTTTATTCCACTGCAACCTCCACCACTTTTCCAAGGGGCATTAAAACCGTCTTGTTAAGCTACTTCAACCTCCACATCTCTTCCAAGAGGCATTAAAAACCGTCTTGCTAAGCTACTGCAACCTCCACGTCTCTTCCAAGGGGCATTATAAACCGTCTTGTTAAGCTAATGCAACCTCCACAACTTTTCCAAAGGGCATTTAAACCGTCTTGTTAAGCTACTGCGACCTTCACCACTTTTCCAAGAGGCAATGATATTGTCTTTTTATTCTCCTGCGACCTCCACGTCTTTTCCAAGAGGCATTAAAACCGTCTTGTTAAGCTACTGCAACCTCCTCGTCTCTTCCAAGGGGCATTAAAACGGTCTTGTTAGGATAATGCGACCTCCACCACTTTTACAAGGGGCACTAAAACTGTTTTGTTAAGCTACTGCGACCTCCAACACTTTTCCCAGGGGCTTTGATATTGTCTATTTATTCCACTGCGACCTCCATTACCATTACACGGGGCATTAAAACCGTCTTGTTAAGCTAATGCGACCTCCACGTCTCTTCCAAGGAGCATTAAAACAGTTATGTTAAGCTACTGCAACCTCCATGTCTCTTCCAATGGGCATTAAAACCATCTTGTTAAGCTAATGCGACCTCCACCATTTTTCTAAGGGGCATTAAAACCGTCTTGTTAAGCTACTGCGACCTCCACCACCTTTCCAAGGGGCATTAAAGTTGTCTTTTTATTCTACTGCGACCTCCACCACTTTTTCAGCGGGCACTAAAATCGTCTTGTTAAGCTCATGCGACCTCCAACACTTTTCCAAGGGGCATTTAAACCGTCCTGTTAAGCTACTGCGACCTCCACCACTTTTCCCAGGGGCATTGATATTGTCTTTTTATTCCACTGCAACCTCCACCACTTTTCCAAGGGGCATTAAAACCGTCTTGTTAAGCTACTGCAACCTCCACGTCTCTTCCAAGGGGCATTAAAAACAGTCTTGTTAAGCTATTGCAACCTCCAAGTCTCTTCCAAGGGGCATTATAAACCGTCTTGATAAGCTAATGCAACCTCCACAACTTTTCCAAGGGGCTTTAAAACCGTCTTGTTTAGCTACTGCGACCTTCAACACTTTTCCAAGAGGCAATGATATTGTCTTTTTATTCTCCTGCGACCTCCACGTCTTTTCCAAGGGGCATTAAAACCGTATTGTTAAGCTACTGCGACCTCCACATCTTTTCCAAGGTGCATTAAAACCGTCTTGTTAAGCTACTGCAACCTCCAAGTCTTTTCCAAGGCACATTAAAAATGTCTTGTTAAGCTAAAGAGACCTCCACCACTTTTCCAAGGGGCATTAAAACCGTCTTGTTAAGCTTCTGCAACCTCCACGTCTCTTCCAAGGGGCATTAAAACCGTCTTGCTAAGCTTCTGCGACCTCCACCGCTTTTCCAAGGGGCATTAAAGCTGTCTTGTTAAGCTACTGCGACCTCCTCCACTTTTTCACGGGGCATTAAAATCATCTTGTTAAGCTAATGCGACCTCAAACACTTTTCCAAGGGGCATTAAAACCGTCTTGTTAAGCTACTGCGACCTCCACCACTTTTCCCACGGGCATTGATATTGTCTTTTTATTCCACTGCGACCTCCAACACTTTTCCAAGGGGCATTAAAACAGTCTTGTTAAGCTACTGCAACCTCCACGTCTCTTCCAAGGGGCGTTAAAACCATCTTGTTAAGCTACTGCAACCTCCACGTCTCTTCCAAGGGGCAATAAAACGGTCTTGTTAGGCTAATGCGACCTCCACCACTTTTACAAGGGGCATTAAAACTGTTTTGTAAAGCTACTGCGACCTCCACCACTTTTCCCAGGGGCATTGATATTGTCTTTTTATTCCACTGCGACCTCCATTACCATTACAAGGTGCATTAAAACCGTCTTGTTAAGCTACTGCGACCTCCAGGTCTCTTCCAAGGAGCATTAAAACAGTTTTGTTAAGCTACTGCAACCTCCACGTCTCTTCCAAGGGGCATTAAAACCATCTTGTTAAGCTAATGCGACCTCCACTACTTTTCCAAGGGGCATTAAAACCGTCTTGTAAAGCTACTGCGACCTCCACCACTTTTCCAAGGGGCATTAAAGTTGTCTTTTTATTCTACTGCGACCTCCACCACTTTTTCACCGGGCACTAAAATCGTCTTGTTAAACTCATGCGACATCCAACACTTTTCCAAGGGGCATTTAAACCGTCCTGTTAAGCTACTGCGACCTCCACCACTTTTCCCACGGGCATTGATATTGTCTTTTTATTCCACTGCAACCTCCACCACTTTTCCAAGGGGCATTAAAACCGTCTTGATAAGCTACTGCAACCTCCACGTCTCTTCCAAGGGGCATTAAAAACCGTCTTGTTAAGCTACTGCAACCTCCAAGTCTCTTCCAAGGGGCATTATAAACCGTCTTGTTAAGCTATTGCAAGCTCCACAACTTTTCCAAGGGGCATTAAAACCGTCTTGTTAAGCTACTGCGACCTTCACCACTTTTCCAAGAGGCAATGATATTGTCTTTTTATTCTCCTGCGACCTCCACGTCTTTTCCAAGGGGCATTAAAACTGTCTTGTTAAGCTGCTGCGACCTCCACATCTTTTTCAAGGTGCATTAAAACCATCTTGTTAAGCTACTGCAACCTCCACAACTCTTCCAAGGGGCATTAAAAACGTCTTGTTAAGCTAAAGAGACCTCCACCACTTTCCCAAGGGGCATTAAAACCGTCTTGTTAAGCTACTGCAACCTCCACGTCTCTTCCAAGGGGCATTAAAAGTGTCTTGTTAAGCTTCTGCGACCTCCACCACTTCTTCACGGGGCATTATAATCGTCTTGTAAGCTTATGCGACCTCCAACACTTTTCCAAGGGGCATTAAAACCGTCTTGTTAAGCTACTGCGACCTCCACCACTTTTCCCAGGGGCATTTCTATTGTCTTTTTATTCCACTGCGACCTCCACGTCTCTTCCAAGGGGCATTAAAAACCGTCTTGTTAAGTTACTGCAACCTCCACATCTCTTCCAAGGGGCATTAAAAACCGTCTTGTTAAGCTAATGCGACCTCCACCACTTTTCCAAGGGGCATTAAAACCGTCTTGTTAAGCTACTGCGACATCCACCTCTTTTCCAAGGGGCATTAAAGTTGTCTTTTTATTCTACTGCGACCTCCACCACTTTTTCACCGGGCACTAAAATCGTCTTGTTAAGCTCATGCGACCTCCAACACTTTTCCAAGGGGCATTTAAACCATCCTGTTAAGCTACTGCGACCTCCACCACTTTTCCCAGGGGCATTGATTTTGTCTTTTTATTCCACTGCAACCTCCACAACTTTTCCAAGGGGCATTAAAACCGTCTTGTTAAGCTACTGCAACCTCCACGTCTCTTCCAAGGGGCATTAAAAACCATCTTGCTAAGCTACTGCAACCTCCACATCTCTTCCAAGGGGCATTATAAACCGTCTTGTTAAGCTAATGCAACCTCCACAACTTTTCAAAGGGGCATTAAAACCGTCTTGTTAAGCTACTGCGACCTTCACCACTTTTCCAAGAGGCAATGATATTGTCTTTTTATTCTCCTGCGACCTCCACGTCTTTTCCAAGGGGCATTAAAAGCATCTTGTTAAGCTACTGAGACCTCCACATCTTTTCCAAGGTGCAATAAAACCGTCTTTTTAAGCTACTGCAACCTCCACGTCTCTTCCAAGGGGCATTAAAAATGTCTTGTTAACTAAAGAGACCTCCACCGCTTTTCCAAGGGGCATTAAAACCATCTTGTTAAGCTACTGCAACCTCCACGTCTCTTCCAAGGGGCATTAAAACCGTCTTGTTAAGCTACTGCGACCTCCACCACTTTTTCACGGGGCATTAAAATCATCTCGTTAAGCTAATGCGACCTCCAACACTTTTCCAAGGGGCATTAAAACCATCTTGTTAAGCTACTGCGACCTCCACCACTTTTCCCAGGGGCATTGATATTGTCTTTTTATTCCACTGCGACCTCCAACACTTTTCCAAGGGATATTAAAACAGTCTTGTTAAGCTACTGCAACCTCCACGTCTCTTCCAAGGGGCATTAAAACGGTCTTGTTAGGCTAATGCGACCTCCACCACTTTTACAAGGGGCATTAAAACTGTTTTGTTAAGCTACTGCGACCTCCACCACTTTTCCCAGGGGCATTGATATTGTCTTTTTATTCCACTGCGACCTCTATTACCATTACAAGGGGCATTAAAAATCGTCTTGTTAAGCTACTGCGACCTCCACGTCCCTTCCAAGGAGCATTAAAACAGTTTTGTTAAGCTACTGCAAACTCCACGTCTCTTCCAAGGGGCATTAAAACCGTCTTGTTAAGCTAATGCGACCTCCACCACTTTTCCAAGGGGCATTAAAACCATCTTGTTAAGCTATTGCGACCTCCAACACTTTTCCAAGGGGCATTAAAGTTGTCTTTTTATTCTGCTGCAACCTCCACCACTTTTTCACCGGGCAATAAAATCGTCTTGTTAAGCTCATGCGACCTCCAACACTTTTCCAAGGGGCATTTAAACCGTCCTGTTAAGCTACTGCGACCTCCACCACTTTTCCCAGGGGCATTGATATTGTCTTTTTATTCCACTGCAACCTCCACCACTTCTCCAAGGGGCATTAAAACCGTCTTGTTAAGCTACTGCAACCTCCACGTCTCTTCCAAGGGGCATTAAAACCGTCTTGTTAAGCTACTGCAACCTCCAAGTCTCTTCCAAGGGGCATTATAAACAGACTTGTTAAGTTAATGCAACCTCCACAACTTTTCCAAGGGGCATTAAAACCGTCTTGTTAAGCTACTGCAACCTTCACCACTTTTCCCAGGGGCATTGATATTGTCTTTTTATTCTCCTGCGACCTCCACGTCTTTTCCAAGGGGCATTAAAACCTTCTTGTTAACCTACTGCGACCTCCACATCTTTTCCAGGGTGCATTAAAACCGTCTTGTTAAGCTACTGCAACCTCCACATCTCTTCCAAGGGGCATTAAAAACGTCTTGTTAAGCTAAAGAGACCTCCACCGCTTTTCCAAGGGGCATTAAAACCGTCTTGTTAAGCTACTGAAACCTCCACGTCTCTTCCAAGGGGCATTAAAACCATCTTGTTAAGCTTCTGCGACCTCCACCACTTTTCCAAGGGGCATTAAAGCTGTCTTGTTAAGCTACTGCGACCTCCACCACTTTTTCACGGGGCATTAAAATCATCTTGTTAAGCTAATGCGACCTCCAACACTTTTCCAAGGGGCATTAAAACCGTCTTGTTAAGCTACTGCGACCTCCACCACTTTTCCCAGGAGCATTGATATTGTCTTTTTATTCCACTGAGACCTCCAACACTTTTCCAAGGGGCATTAAAACAGCCTTGTTAAGCTACTGCAACCTCCACGTCTCTTCCAAGGGGCGCTAAAACCGACTTGTTAAGCTACTGCAACCTCCACGTCTCTTCCAAGGGGCATTAAAACGGTCTTGTTAGGCTAATGCGACCTCCACCACTTTTACAAGGGGCATTAAAAACCGTCTTGTTAAGCTACTGCAATCTCCAAGTCTCTTCCAAGGGGCATTATAAACCATCTTGTTAAGCTAATGCAAATTCCACAACTTTTCCAAGGGGCATTAAAACCGTCTTGTTAAGCTACTGCGACCTCCACCACTTTTCCCAGGGGCATTGATATTGTCTTTTTATTCCACTGCAACCTCCACCACTTTTCCAAGCGGCATTAAAACCGTCTTGTTAAGCTACTGCAACCTCCATGTCTCTTCCAAGGGGCATTAAAAACCGTCTTGCTAAGCTACTGCAACCTCCACGTCTCTTCCAAGGGGCGTTATAAGCCGTCTTGTTAAGCTAATGCAACCTCCACAACTTTTCCAAGGGGCATTAAAACCGTCTTGTTAAGCTACTGCGACCTTCACCACTTTTCCATGAGGCAATGATAATGTCTTTTTATTCTCCTGCAACCTCCACGTCTTTTCCAAGGGGCATTAAAACCGTCTTGTTAAGCTACTGCGACCTCCACATCTTTTCCAAGGTGCATTAAAACTGTCTTTTTAAGCTACTGCAATCTCCACGTCTCTTCCAAGGGGCATTAAAAACGTCTTGTTAATCTAAAGAGACCTCCACCGCTTTTCCAAGGGGCATTAAAACCCTCTTGTTAAGCTACTGCAACCTCCACGTCTCTTCCAAGGGGCATTAAAACCGTCTTGTTAAGCTTCTGCGACCTCCACCACTTTTCCAAGGGGCATTAAAGCTGTCTTGTTAAGCTACTGCGACCTCCAACACTTTTCCAAGGGGCATTAAAAACGTCTTGTTAAGCTACTGCGACCTCCACCACTTTTCCCAGGGGCATTGATATTGTCTTTTTATTCCACTGCGACCTCCAACACTTTTCCAAGGGGCATTAAAACAGTCTTGTTAAGCTACTGCAACCTCCACGTCTCTTCCAAGGGGCGTTAAAACCGACTTGTTAAGCTACTGCAACCTCCACGTCTCTTCCAGGGGGCATTAAAACGGTCTTGTTAGGCTAATGCGACCTCCACCACTTTTAAAAGGGGCAATAAAACTGTTTTGTTAAGCTACTGCGACCTCCACCACTTTTCCCAGGGGCATTGATATTGTCTATTTATTCCACTGCGACCTCCATTACCATTACACGGGGCATTTAAGCCGTCTTGTTAAGCTACTGCGACCTCCACGTCTCTTCCAAGGAGCATTAAAACAAGTTTGTTAAGCTACTGCAACCTCCATGTCTCTTCCAATGGGCATTAAAACCATCTTGTTAGGCTAATGCGACCTCCACCATTTTTCCAAGGGGCATTAAAACCGTCTTGTTAAGCTACTGCGACCTCCGCCACCTTTCCAAGGGGCATTAAAGTTGTCTTTTTATTCTACTGCGACCTCCACCACTTTTTCAGCGGGCACTAAAATCGTCTTGTTAAGCTCATGGGACCTCCAACACTTTTCCAAGGGGCATTTAAACCGTCCTGTTAAGCTACTGCGACCTCCACCACTTTTCCCAGGGGCATTGATATTGTCTTTTTATTCCACTGCAACCTCCACCACTTTTCCAAGGGGCATTAAAACCGTCATGTTAAGCTACTGCAACCTCCACGTCTCTTCCAAGGGGCATTAAAAACCGTCTTGTTAAGCTACTGCAACCTCCACGTCTCTTCCAAGGGGCATTATAAACCGTCTTGTTAAGCTAATGCAACCTCCACAACTTTTCCAAGGGGCATTAAAATCGTCTTGTTAAGCTACTGCGACCTTCAACACTTTTCCAAGAGGCAATGATATTGTCTTTTTATTCTCCTGCGACCTCCACGTCTTTTCCAAGGGGCATTAAAACCGTATTGTTAAGCTACTGCGACCTCCACATCTTTTCCAAGGTGCATTAAAACCGTCTTGTTAAGCTACTGCAACCTCCAAGTCTTTTCCAAGGCGCATTAAAAATGTCTTGTTAAGCTAAAGAGACCTCCACCACTTTTCCAAGGGGCATTAAAACCATCTTGTTAAGCTACTGCGACCTCCACCACTTTTCCAAGGGGCATTAAAGTTGTCTTTTTATTCTACTGCGACCTCCACCACTTTTTCACGGGGCACTAAAATCGTCTTGTTAAGCTCATGCGACCTCCAACACTTTTCCAAGAGGCATTTAAACCATCCTGTTAAGCTACTGCGACCTCCACCACTTTTCCCAGGGGCATTGATATTGTCTTTTTATTCCACTGCAACCTCCACCACTTTTCCAAGGGGCATTAAAACCGTCTTGTTAAGCTACTGCAACCTCCACGTCTCTTCCAAGGGGCATTAAAAACCGTCTTGTTAAGCTACTGCAACCTCCAAGTTTCTTCCAAGGGGCATTACAAACAGTCTTGTTAAGCTAATGCAACCTCCACAACTTTTCCAAGGGGCATTAAAACCGTCTTGTTAAGCTACTGCGACCTCCACCACTTTTCCCAGGGGCATTGATATTGTCTTTTTATTCCACTGCAACCTCCACCACTTTTCCAAGGGGCATTAAAACCGTCTTGTTAAGCTACTTCAACCTCCACGTCTCTTCCAAGAGGCATTAAAAACCGTCTTGCTAAGCTACTGCAACCTCCACGTCTCTTCCAAGGGGCATTATAAACCGTCTTGTTAAGCTAATGCAACCTCCACAACTTTTCCAAAGGGCATTAAAACCGTCTTGTTAAGCTACTGCGACCTTCACCACTTTTCCAAGAGGCAATGATATTGTCTTTTTATTCTCCTGCGACCTCCACGTCTTTTCCAAGGGGCATTAAAACCGTCTTGTTAAGCTACTGCAACCTCCACGTCTCTTCCAAGGGGCATTAAAACGGTATTGCTAGGCTAATGCGACCTCCACCACTTTTACAAGGGGCACTAAAACTGTTTTGTTAAGCTACTGCGACCTCCACCACTTTTCCCAGGGGCATTGATATTGTCTATTTATTCCACTGCGACCTCCATTACCATTACACGGGGCATTAAAACCGTCTTATTAAGCTACTGCGACCTCCACGTCTCTTCCAAGGAGCATTAAAACAGTTTTGTTAAGCTACTGCAACCTCCACGTCTCTTCCAATGGGCATTAAAACCATCTTGTTAAGCTAATGCGACCTCCACCATTTTTCCAAGGGCCATTAAAACCGTCTTGTTAAGCTACTGCGACCTCCACCACCTTTCCAAGGGGCATTAAAGTTGTCTTTTTATTCTACTGCGACCTCCACCACTTTTTCACCGGGCACTAAAATCGTCTTGTTAAGCTCATGCGACCTCCAACAATTTTCCAAGGGGCATTTAAACCGTCCTGTTAAGCTACTGCGACCTCCACCACTTTTCCCAGGGGCATAGATATTGTCTTTTTATTCCACTGCAACCTCCACCACTTTTCCAAGGGGCATTAAAACCGTCTTGTTAAGCTACTGCAACCTCCACGTCTCTTCCAAGGGGCATTAAAAACCGTCTTGTTAAGCTACTGCAACCTCCACGTCTCTTCCAAGGGGCATTATAAACCGTCTTGTTAAGCTAATGCAACCTCCACAACTTTTCCAAGGGGCATTAAAACCGTCTTGTTAAGCTACTGCGACCTTCAACACTTTTCCAAGAGGCAATGATATTGTCTTTTTATTCTCCTGCGACCTCCACGTCTTTTCCAAGGGGCATTAAAACCGTATTGTTAAGCTACTGCGACCTCCACATCTTTTCCAAGGTGCATTAAAACCGTCTTGTTAAGCTACTGCAACCTCCAAGTCTTTTCCAAGGCGCATTAAAAATGTCTTGTTAAGCTAAAGAGACCTCCACCACTTTTCCAAGGGGCATTAAAACCGTCTTGTTAAGCTTCTGCAACCTCCACGTCTCTTCCAAGGGGCATTAAAACCGTCTTGCTAAGCTTCTGCGACCTCCACCACTTTTCCAAGGGGCATTAAAACTGTCTTGTTAAGCTACTGCGACCTCCACCACTTTTTCACGGGGCATTAAAATCATCTTGTTAAGCTAATGCGACCTCCAACACTTTTCCAAGGGGCATTAAAACCGTCTTGTTAAGCTACTGCGACCTCCACCACTTTTCAAAGGGGCATTGATATTGTCTTTTTATTCCACTGCGACCTCCAACACTTTTCCAAGGGGCATTAAAACAGTCTTGTTAAGCTACTGCAACCTCCACGTCTCTTCCAAGGGGCAATAAAACGGTCTTGTTAGCCTAATGCGACCTCCACCACTTTTACAAGGGGCATTAAAACTGTTTTGTAAAGCTACTGCGACCTCCACCACTTTTCCCAGGGGCATTGATATTGTCTTTTTATTGCACTGCGACCTCCATTACCATTACAAGGGGCATTAAAACCGTCTTTTTAAGCTACTGTGACCTCCACGTCTCTTCCAAGGAGCATTAAAACAGTTTTGTTAAGCTACTGCAACCTCCACGTCTCTTCCAAGGGCATTAAAACCATCTTGTTAAGCTAATGCGACCTCCACTACTTTTCCAAGGGGCATTAAAACCGTCTTGTTAAGCTACTGTGACCTCCACCACTTTTCCAAGGGGCATTAAAGTTGTCTTTTTATTCTACTGCGACCTCCACCACTTTTTCACCGGGCACTAAAGTCGTCTTGTTAAGCTCATGCGACATCCAACACTTTTCCAAGGGGCATTTAAACCGTCCTGTTAAGCTACTGCGACCTACACCACTTTTCCCACGGGCATTGATATTGTCTTTTTATTCCACTGCAACCTCCACCACTTTTCCAAGGGGCATTAAAACCGTCTTGATAAGCTACTGCAACCTCCATGTCTCTTCCAAGGGGCATTAAAAACTGTCTTGTTAAGCTACTGCAACCTCCAAGTCTCTTCCAAGGGGCATTATAAACCGTCTTGTTAAGCTATTGCAAGCTCCACAACTTTTCCAAGGGGCATTAAAACCGTCTTGTTAAGCTACTGCGACCTTCACCACTTTTCCAAGAGGCAATGATATTGTCTTTTTATTCTCCTGCGACCTCCATGTCTTTTCCAAGGGGCATTAAAACTGTCTTGTTAAGCTGCTGCGACCTCCACATCTTTTTCAAGGTGCATTAAAACCATCTTGTTAAGCTACTGCAACCTCCACAATTCTTCCAAGGGGCATTAAAAACGTCTTGTTAAGCTAAAGAGACCTCCACCACTTTTCCAAGGGGCATTAAAACAGTCTTGTTAAGCTACTGCAACCTCCACGTCTCTTCCAAGGGGCATTAAAAGCGTCTTGTTAAGCTTCTGCGACCTCCACCACTTCTTCACGGGGCATTATAATCGTCTTGTAAGCTAATGCGACCTCCAACACTTTTCCAAGGGGCATTAAAACCGTCTTGTTAAGCTACTGCGACCTCCACCACTTTTCCCAGGGGCATTTCTATTGTCTTTTTATTGCACTGCGACCTCCACGTCTCTTCCAAGGGGCATTAAAAACCGTCTTGTTAAGTTACTGCAACCTCCACATCTCTTCCAAGGGGCATTAAAAACCGTCTTGTTAAGCTAATGCGACCTCCACCACTTTTCCAAGGGGCATTAAAACCGTCTAGTTAAGCTACTGCGACATCCACCACTTTTCCAAGGGGCATTAAAGTTGTCTTTTTATTCTACTGCGACCTCCACCACTTTTTCACTGGGCTCTAAAATCGTCTTGTTAAGCTCATGCGACCTCCAACACTTTTCCAAGGGGCATTTAAACCATCCTGTTAAGCTACTGCGACCTCCACCACTTTTCCCAGGGGCATTGATATTGTCTTTTTATTCCACTGCAACCTCCACAACTTTTCCAAGGGGCATTAAAACCGTCTTGTTAAGCTACTGCAACCTCCACGTCTCTTCCAAGGGGCATTAAAAACCATCTTGCTAAGCTACTGCAACCTCCACATCTCTTCCAAGGGGCATTATAAACCGTCTTGTTCAGCTAATGCAACCTCCACAACTTTTCAAAGGGGCATTAAAACCGTCTTGTTAAGCTACTGCGACCTTCACCACTTTTCCAAGAGGCAATGATATTGTCTTTTTATTCTCCTGCGACCTCCACGTCTTTTCCAAGGGGCATTAAAACCATCTTGTTAAGCTACTGAGACCTCCACATCTTTTCCAAGGTGCATTAAAACCGTCTTTTTGAGCTACTGCAACCTCCACGTCTCTTCCAAGGGGCATTAAAAACGTCTTGTTAACTAAAGAGACCTCCACCGCTTTTCCAAGGGGCATTAAAACCGTCTTGTTAAGCTACTGCAACCTCCACGTCTCTTCCAAGGGGCATTAAAACCGTCTTGTTAAGCTACTGCGACCTCCACCACTTTTTCACGGGGCATTAAAATCATCTCGTTAAGCTAATGCGACCTCCAACACTTTTCCAAGGGGCATTAAAACCGTCTTGTTAAGCTACTGCGACCTCCACCACTTTTCCCAGGGGCATTGATATTGTCTTTTTATTCCACTGCGACCTCCAACACTTTTCCAAGGGGCATTAAAACAGTCTTGTTAAGCTACTGCAACCTCCACGTCTCTTCCAAGGGGCATTAAAACGGTCTTGTTAGGCTAATGCGACCTCCACCACTTTTACAAGGGGCAATAAAACTGTTTTGTTAAGATACTGCGACCTCCACCACTTTTCCCAGGGGCATTGATATTGTCTTTTTATTCCACTGCGACCTCTATTACCATTACAAGGGGCATTAAAAACCGTTTTGTTAAGCTACTGCGACCTCCACGTCCCTTCCAAGGAGCATTAAAACAGTTTTGTTAAGCTACTGCAAACTCCACGTCTCTTCCAAGGGGCATTAAAACCATCTTGTTAAGCTAATGCGACCTCCACCACTTTTCCAAGGGGCATTAAAACCATCTTGTTAAGCTATTGCGACCTCCACCACTTTTCCAAGGGGCATTAAAGTTGTCTTTTTATTCTGCTGCGACCTCCACCACTTTTTCACCGGGCAATAAAATCGTCTTGTTAAGCTCATGCGACCTCCAACACTTTTCCAAGGGGCATTTAAACCGTCCTGTTAAGCTACTGCGACCTCCACCACTTTTCCAAGGGGCATTGATATTGTCTTTTTCTTCCACTGCAACCTCCACCACTTCTCCAAGGGGCATTAAAACCGTCTTGTTAAGCTACTGCAACCTCCACGTCTCTTCCAAGGGGCATTAAAACCGTCTTGTTAAGCTACTGCAACCTCCAAGTCTCTTCCAAGGGGCATTATAAACAGTCTTGTTAAGTTAATGCAACCTCCACAACTTTTCCAAGGGGCATTAAAACCGTCTTGTTAAGCTACTGCAACCTCCACCACTTTTCCCAGGGGCATTGATATTGTCTTTTTATTCCACTGCAACCTCCACCACTTTTCCAAGGGGCATTAAAACCGTCTTGTTAAGCTACTGCAACCTCCACGTCTCTTCCAAGGGGCATTAAAAGCGTCTTGTTAAGCTTCTGCGACCTCCACCACTTCTTCACGGGGCATTATAATCGTCTTGTAAGCTAATGCGACCTCCAACACTTTTCCAAGGGGCATTAAAACCGTCTTGTTAAGCTACTGCGACCTTCACCACTTTTCCCAGGGGCATTTCTATTGTCTTTTTATTGCACTGCGACCTCCACGTCTCTTCCAAGGGGCATTAAAAACCGTCTTGTTAAGTTACTGCAACCTCCACATCTCTTCCAAGGGGCATTAAAAACCGTCTTGTTAAGCTAATGCGACCTCCACCACTTTTCCAAGGGGCATTAAAACCGTCTAGTTAAGCTACTGCGACATCCACCACTTTTCCAAGGGGCATTAAAGTTGTCTTTTTATTCTACTGCGACCTCCACCACTTTTTCACTGGGCTCTAAAATCGTCTTGTTAAGCTCATGCGACCTCCAACACTTTTCCAAGGGGCATTTAAACCATCCTGTTAAGCTACTGCGACCTCCACCACTTTTCCCATAGGCATTGATATTGTCTTTTTATTCCACTGCAACCTCCACAACTTTTCCAAGGGGCATTAAAACCGTCTTGTTAAGCTACTGCAACCTCCACGTCTCTTCCAAGGGGCATTAAAAACCATCTTGCTAAGCTACTGCAACCTCCACATCTCTTCCAAGGGGCATTATAAACCGTCTTGTTAAGCTAATGCAACCTCCACAACTTTTCAAAGGGGCATTAAAACCGTCTTGTTAAGCTACTGCGACCTTCACCACTTTTCCAAGAGGCAATGATATTGTCTTTTTATTCTCCTGTGACCTCCACGTCTTTTCCAAGGGGCATTAAAACCATCTTGTTAAGCTACTGAGACCTCCACATCTTTTCCAAGGTGCATTAAAACCGTCTTTTTGAGCTACTGCAACCTCCACGTCTCTTCCAAGGGGCATTAAAAACGTCTTGTTAACTAAAGAGACCTCCACCGCTTTTCCAAGGGGCATTAAAACCGTCTTGTTAAGCTACTGCAACCTCCACGTCTCTTCCAAGGGGCATTAAAACCGTCTTGTTAAGCTACTGCGACCTCCACCACTTTTTCACGGGGCATTAAAATCATCTCGTTAAGCTAATGCGACCTCCAACACTTTTCCAAGGGGCATTAAAACCGTCTTGTTAAGCTACTGCGACCTCCACCACTTTTCCCAGGGGCATTGATATTGTCTTTTTATTCCACTGCGACCTCCAACACTTTTCCAAGGGGCATTAAAACAGTCTTGTTAAGCTACTGCAACCTCCACGTCTCTTCCAAGGGGCATTAAAACGGTCTTGTTAGGCTAATGCGACCTCCACCACTTTTCCAAGGGGCATTAAAGCTGTCTTGTTAAGCTACTGCGACCTCCACCACTTTTCCAAGCGGCATTAAAACCGTCTTGTTAAGCTACTGCGACCTCCACCACTTTTCCCAGGGGCATTTCTATTGTCTTTTTATTCCACTGCGACCTCCACGTCTCTTCCAAGGGGCATTAAAAACCGTCTTGTTAAGCTACTGCAACCTCCACAACTCTTCCAAGGGGCATTAAAAACCGTCTTGTTAAGCTAATGCGACCTCCACCACTTTTCCAAGGGGCATTAAAACCGCCTTGTTAAGCTACTGTGACATCCACCACTTTTCCAAGGAGCATTAAAGTTGTCTTTTTATTCTACTGCGCCCTCCACCACTTTTTCACCTGGCACTAAAATCGTCTTGTTAAGCTCATGCGACCTCCAACACTTTTCCAAGGGGCATTTAAACCATCCTGTTAAGCTACTGCGACCTCCACCACTTTTCCCATAGGCATTGATATTGTCTTTTTATTCCACTGCAACCTCCACAACTTTTCCAAGGGGCATTAAAACCGTCTTGTTAAGCTACTGCAACCTCCACGTCTCTTCCAAGGGGCATTAAAAACCATCTTGCTAAGCTACTGCAACCTCCACATCTCTTCCAAGGGGCATTATAAACCGTCTTGTTAAGCTAATGCAACCTCCACAACTTTTCAAAGGGGCATTAAAACCGTCTTGTTAAGCTACTGCGACCTTCACCACTTTTCCAAGAGGCAATGATATTGTCTTTTTATTCTCCTGTGACCTCCACGTCTTTTCCAAGGGGCATTAAAACCATCTTGTTAAGCTACTGAGACCTCCACATCTTTTCCAAGGTGCATTAAAACCGTCTTTTTGAGCTACTGCAACCTCCACGTCTCTTCCAAGGGGCATTAAAAACGTCTTGTTAACTAAAGAGACCTCCACCGCTTTTCCAAGGGGCATTAAAACCGTCTTGTTAAGCTACTGCAACCTCCACGTCTCTTCCAAGGGGCATTAAAACCGTCTTGTTAAGCTACTGCGACCTCCACCACTTTTTCACGGGGCATTAAAATCATCTCGTTAAGCTAATGCGACCTCCAACACTTTTCCAAGGGGCATTAAAACCGTCTTGTTAAGCTACTGCGACCTCCACCACTTTTCCCAGGGGCATTGATATTGTCTTTTTATTCCACTGCGACCTCCAACACTTTTCCAAGGGGCATTAAAACAGTCTTGTTAAGCTACTGCAACCTCCACGTCTCTTCCAAGGGGCATTAAAACGGTCTTGTTAGGCTAATGCGACCTCCACCACTTTTCCAAGGGGCATTAAAGCTGTCTTGTTAAGCTACTGCGACCTCCACCACTTTTCCAAGCGGCATTAAAACCGTCTTGTTAAGCTACTGCGACCTCCACCACTTTTCCCAGGGGCATTTCTATTGTCTTTTTATTCCACTGCGACCTCCACGTCTCTTCCAAGGGGCATTAAAAACCGTCTTGTTAAGCTACTGCAACCTCCACAACTCTTCCAAGGGGCATTAAAAACCGTCTTGTTAAGCTAATGCGACCTCCACCACTTTTCCAAGGGGCATTAAAACCGCCTTGTTAAGCTACTGTGACATCCACCACTTTTCCAAGGAGCATTAAAGTTGTCTTTTTATTCTACTGCGCCCTCCACCACTTTTTCACCTGGCACTAAAATCGTCTTGTTAAGCTCATGCGACCTCCAACACTTTTCCAAGGGGCATTTAAACCGTCCTGTTAAGCTACTGCGACCTCCACCACTTTTCCCAGGGGCATTTCTATTGTCTTTTTATTCCACTGCGACCTCCACGTCTCTTCCAAGGGGCATTAAAAACCATCTTGTTAAGCTACTGCAACCTCCACGTCTCTTCCAAGGGGCATTATAAACCGTCTTGTTAAGCTAGTGCAACCTCCACAACTTTTCCAAGGGGCATTAAAACCGTCTTGTTAAGCTACTGCGACCTTCACCACTTTTCCAAGAGGCAATGATATTGTCTTTTAATTCTCCTGCGACCTCCACATCTTTTCCAAGGTGCATTAAAACCATCTTTTTAAGCTACTGCAACCTCCACGTCTCTTCCAAGGGGCATTAAAAACGTCTTGTTAAGCTAAAGAGACCACCACCGCTTTTCCAAGGGGCATTAAAACAGTCTTGTTAAGCTACTGCAACCTCCACGTCTCTTCCAAGGGGCATTAAAACCGTATTGTTAAGCTTCTGCGACCTCCACCACTTTTCCAAGGGGCATTAAAGCTGTCTTGTTAAGCTACTGCGACCTCCACCACTTTTTAACGGGGCATTAAAATCATCTTGTTAAGCTAATGCGACCTCCGACACTTTTCCAAGGGGCATTAAATCCGTCTTGTTAAGCTACTGCGACCTCCACCACTTTTACCAGGGGCATTAATATTGTCTTTTTATTCCACTGCGACCTCCAACACTTTTCCAAGGGGCATTAAAACAGTCTTGTTAAGCTACTGCAACCTACACGTCTCTTCAAAGGGGCGTTAAAACCGTCTTGTTAAGCTACTGCAACCTCCACGTCTCTTCCAAGGGGCATTAAAACGGTCTTGTTAGGCTAATGCGACCTCCACCATTTTACAAGGGGCATTATAACTGTTTTGTTAAGCTTCTGCGACCTCCACCACTTTTCCCAGGGGCATTGACATTGTCTTTTTATTCCACTGCGACCTCCATTACCATTACAAGGGGCATTAAAACCGTCTTGTTAAGCTTCTGCGACCTCCACGTCTCTTCCAAGGGGCATTAAAACAGTTTTGTTAAGCTACTGCAACCTCCACGTCTCTTCCAAGGGGCATTAAAACCATCTTGTTAAGCTAATGCGATGTCCACCACTTTTCCAAGGGGAATTAAAACCGTCTTGTTAAGCTACTGCGACCTCCACCACTTTTCCAAGGGGCGTTAAAGTTGTATTGTTAAGCTCCTGCAACCTCCACCACTTTTTCACGGGGCATTATAATCGTCTTGTAAGCTAATGCGACCTCCAACACTTTTCCAAGGGGCATTAAAACCATGTTGTTAAGCTACTGCGACCTCCACCACTTTTCCCAGGTGCATTTCTATTGTCTTTTTATTCCACTGCGACCTCCACAACTTTACCAAGGGGCATTAAAACAGTCTTGTTAAGCTACTGCAACCTCCACGTCTCTTTGAAGGGGCATTAAAAAACAGTCTTGTTAAGCTAATAAGACCTCCACCAAGTTTCCCAGGGGCATTAAAACCATCTTGTTAATCTACATCGACCTCCACCACTTTTCCATTGGGGCGTTAAAGTTGTCTTTTAATTCTAATGCGACCTCCACCACTTTTTCACGGGGCATTAAAACCATCTTGTTAAGCTACTGCGACCTCCACCACTTTTCCCAGGGGCATTGATATTGTCTTTTTATTCCACTGCGACCTCCACCACTTTTCCAAGGGGCATTAAAACAGTCTTGTTAAGCTACTGCAACCTCCACGTCTCTTCGAAGGGGCATTAAAAACCGTCTTGTTAAGCTAATGCGACCTCCACCACTTTTCCCAGGGGCATTAAAACCATCTTGTTAATCTACTGCAACATCCACCACTTTTCCAATGGGGCGTTAAAGTTGTCTTTTAATATTACCGCGACCTCCACCACTTTTTCGCGGGGCATTAAAATCGTCTTGTTAAGCTAATGCGACCTCCAACCCTTTGCCAAGGGGCATTAAAACCATCTTGCTAAGCTACTGCGACCTCCACCACTTTTCCCTGGGGCATTGATATTGTCTTTTTATTCCACTGCGACCTCCATTACCATTACAAGGGGCATTAAAACCGTCTTGTTAAGCTACTGCGACCTCCACGTCTCTTCCAAGGGGCATTAAAACAGTTTTGTTAAGCTACTGCAACCTCCACGTCTATTCCAAGGGGCATTAAAACCATCTTGTTAAGCTAATGCGACCTCCACCACTTTTCCAAGGGGCATTAAAACCGTCTTGTTAAGCTACTGCGACCTCCACCACTTTTCCAAGGGGCGTTAAAGTTGTCTTGTTAAGCTACTGCAACCTCCACCACTTTTTCACAGGGCATTATAATCGTCTTGTAAGCTAATGCGACCTCCAACACTTTTCCAAGGGGCATTAAAACCGTCTTGTTAAGCTACTGCGACCTCCACCACTTTTCCCAGGTGCATTTCTATTGTCTTTTTATTCCACTGCGACCTCCACAACTTTACCAAGGGGCATTAAAACAGTCTTGTTAAGCTACTGCAACCTCCACGTCTCTTCGAAGGGGCATTAAAACCGTCTTGTTAAGCTAATAAGACCTCCACCACTTTTCCCAGGGGCATTAAAACCATCTTGTTAATCTACTGCGACATTCACCACTTTTCCTTTCGGGTGTTAAAGTTGTCTTTTAATTCTACTGTGACCTCCACCACTTTTTCACGGGGCATTAAAATCGTCTTGTTAAGCTAATGCGACCTCCAACCCTTTGCCAAGGGACATTAAAACTATCTTGCTAAGCTACTGCGACCTCCACCACTTTTCCCAGGGGCATTGATATTGTCTTTTTATTCTACTGCGACCTCCACCACTTTTCCAAGGGGCATTAAAACAGTCTTGTTAAGCTACTGCAACCTCCACGTCTCTTCCAAGGGGCATTAAAAACCGTCTTGTTAAGCTACTGCAACCTCCAGGTCTCTTCCAAGGGGCATTATAAACCGTCTTGTTAAGCTAATGCAACCTCCACCACTATTCCAAGGTGCATTAAAACAGTCTTGTTAAGCTACTGCGACCTCCACCACTTTTCCCAGGGGCATTTCTATTGTCTTTTTATTCCACTGCGACCTCCACGTCTCTTCCATGGGGCATTAAAAACCGTTTTGTTAAGCTACTGCAAGCTCCACATCCCTTCCAAGGGGCAGTAAAAACCGTCTTGTTAAGCTAATGCGACCTCCACCACTTTTCCAAGGGGCATTAAAACCGTCTTGTTAAGCTACTGCGACATCCACCACTTTTCCAAGGGGCATTAAAGTTGTCTTTTTATTCTACTGCGACCTCCTCCACTTTTTCACCGGGCACTAAAATCGTCTTGTTAAGCTCATGCGACCTCCAACACTTTTCCAAGGGGCATTTAAACCGTCCTGTTAAGCTACTGCGACCTCCACCACTTTTCCCAGGGGCATTGATATTGTCTTTTTATTCCACTGCAACCTCCACCACTTTTCCAAGGGGCAATAAAACCGTCTTGTTAAGCTAATGCGACCTCCACCACTTTTCCCAGGGGCATTAAAACCATCTTGTTAATCTACTGCAACATCCACCACTTTTCCAATGGGGCGTTAAAGTTGTCTTTTAATATTACCGCGACCTCCACCACTTTTTCGCGGGGCATTAAAATCGTCTTGTTAAGCTAATGCGACCTCCAACCCTTTGCCAAGGGGCATTAAAACCATCTTGCTAAGCTACTGCGACCTCCACCACTTTTCCCTGGGGCATTGATATTGTCTTTTTATTCCACTGCGACCTCCATTACCATTACAAGGGGCATTAAAACCGTCTTGTTAAGCTACTGCGACCTCCACGTCTCTTCCAAGGGGCATTAAAACAGTTTTGTTAAGCTACTGCAACCTCCACGTCTATTCCAAGGGGCATTAAAACCATCTTGTTAAGCTAATGCGACCTCCACCACTTTTCCAAGGGGCATTAAAACCGTCTTGTTAAGCTACTGCGACCTCCACCACTTTTCCAAGGGGCGTTAAAGTTGTCTTGTTAAGCTACTGCAACCTCCACCACTTTTTCACAGGGCATTATAATCGTCTTGTAAGCTAATGCGACCTCCAACACTTTTCCAAGGGGCATTAAAACCGTCTTGTTAAGCTACTGCGACCTCCACCACTTTTCCCAGGTGCATTTCTATTGTCTTTTTATTCCACTGCGACCTCCACAACTTTACCAAGGGGCATTAAAACAGTCTTGTTAAGCTACTGCAACCTCCACGTCTCTTCGAAGGGGCATTAAAACCGTCTTGTTAAGCTAATAAGACCTCCACCACTTTTCCCAGGGGCATTAAAACCATCTTGTTAATCTACTGCGACATTCACCACTTTTCCTTTCGGGTGTTAAAGTTGTCTTTTAATTCTACTGTGACCTCCACCACTTTTTCACGGGGCATTAAAATCGTCTTGTTAAGCTAATGCGACCTCCAACCCTTTGCCAAGGGACATTAAAACTATCTTGCTAAGCTACTGCGACCTCCACCACTTTTCCCAGGGGCATTGATATTGTCTTTTTATTCTACTGCGACCTCCACCACTTTTCCAAGGGGCATTAAAACAGTCTTGTTAAGCTACTGCAACCTCCACGTCTCTTCCAAGGGGCATTAAAAACCGTCTTGTTAAGCTACTGCAACCTCCAGGTCTCTTCCAAGGGGCATTATAAACCGTCTTGTTAAGCTAATGCAACCTCCACCACTATTCCAAGGTGCATTAAAACAGTCTTGTTAAGCTACTGCGACCTCCACCACTTTTCCCAGGGGCATTTCTATTGTCTTTTTATTCCACTGCGACCTCCACGTCTCTTCCATGGGGCATTAAAAACCGTTTTGTTAAGCTACTGCAAGCTCCACATCCCTTCCAAGGGGCAGTAAAAACCGTCTTGTTAAGCTAATGTGACCTCCACCACTTTTCCAAGGGGCATTAAAACCGTCTTGTTAAGCTACTGCGACATCCACCACTTTTCCAAGGGGCATTAAAGTTGTCTTTTTATTCTACTGCGACCTCCTCCACTTTTTCACCGGGCACTAAAATCGTCTTGTTAAGCTCATGCGACCTCCAACACTTTTCCAAGGGGCATTTAAACCGTCCTGTTAAGCTACTGCGACCTCCACCACTTTTCCCAGGGGCATTGATATTGTCTTTTTATTCCACTGCAACCTCCACCACTTTTCCAAGGGGCAATAAAACCGTCTTGTTAAGCTACTGCAACCTCCACGTCTCCTCCAAGGGGCATTAAAAACCGTCTTGTTAAGCTACTGCAACCTCCACGTCTCTTCCAAGGGGCATTATAAACGGTCTTGTTAAGCTAATGCAACCTCCACAACTTTTCCAAGGTGCATTAAAACTGTCTTTTTCAGCTACTGCAACCTCCACGTCTCTTCCAAGGGGCATTTAAAACGTCTTGTTAAACTAAAGAGACCTCCACCGCTTTTCCAAGGGGCATTAAAACCGTCTTGTTAAGCTTCGGCGACCTCCACCACTTTTCCAAGGGGCATTAAAGCTGTCTTGTTAAGCTACTGCGACCTCCACCACTTTTTAACGGGGCATTAAAATCATCTTGTTAAGCTAATGAGACCTCCGACACTTTTCCAAGGGGCATTAAAACCGTCTTATTAAGCTACTGCGACCTCCACCACTTTTCCCAGGGGCATTAATATTGTCTTTTTATTCCACTGCGACCTCCAACAGTTTTCCAAGGGGCATTAAAACAGTCTTGTTAAGCTACTGCAACCTCCACGTCCCTTCCAAGGGGCATTAAAACCGTCTTTTTAAGCTACTGCAACCTCCACGTCTCTTCCAAGGGGCATTAAAACGGTCTTGTTAGGCTAATGCGACCTCCACCACTTTTACAAGGGGCATTATAACTGTTTTGTTAAGCTACTGCGACCTCCACCACTTTTCCCAGGGGCATTGATATTGTCTTTTTATTCCACTGCGACCTCCATTACCATTACAAGGTGCATTAAAACCGTCTTGTTAAGCTTCTGCGACCTCCACGTCTCTTCCAAGGGGCATTAAAACAGTTTTTTTAAGCTACTGCAACCTCCACGTCTCTTCCAAGGGGCATTAAAACCATCTTGTTAAGCTAATGCGACGTCCACCACTTTTCCAAGGGGCATTAAAACCGTCTTGTTAAGCTACTGCGACCTCCACCACTTTTCCAAGGGGCGCTAAAGTTGTCTTGTTAAGCTACAGCAACCTCCACTACTTTTTCACGGGGCATTATAATCGTCTTGTAAGCTAATGCGACCTCCAACACTTTTCCAAGGGGCATTAAAACCATTTGTTAAGCTACTGCGACCTCCACCACTTTTCCCAGGTGCATTTCTATTGTCTTTTTATTCCACTGCGACCTCCACAACTTTACCAAGGGGTATTAAAACAGTCTTGTTAAGCTACTGCAACCTCCACGTCTCTTCGAAGGGGCATTAAAAACCGTCTTGTTAAGCTAATACGACCTCCACCACGTTTCCCAGGGGCATTAAAACCATCTTGGTAATCTACTGCGACCTCCACCACTTTTCCATTTGGGCGTTAAAGTTGTGTTTTAATTCTACTGCGACCTCCACCACTTTTTCACGTGGCATTAAAATCATCTTTTGAAGCTACTGCGACCTCCACCACTTTTCCCAGGGGCATTGATATCATCTTTTTATTCCACTGCGACCTTCAACACTTTTCCAAGGGGCATTAAAAACCGTCTTGTTAAGCTAATGCGACCCCCACCACTTTTCTCAGGGGCATTAAAACCATCTTGTTAATCTACTGCAGCCTCCACCACTTTTCCAATGGGGCGTTAAAGTTGTCTTTTAATATTACTGCGACCTCCACCACTTTTTCACGTGGCATTAAAATCGTCTTGTTAAGCTAATGCGAACTCCAACCCTTTGCCAAGGGGCATTAAAACCATCTTGCTAAGCTACTGCGGCCTCCACCACTTTTCCCAGGGGCATTGATATTGTCTTTTTATTCCACTTCGACCTCCATTACCATTACAAGGGGCATTAAAACCGTCTTGTTAAGATACTGCGACCTCCAGGTCTCTTCCAAGGGGCATTAAACAGTTTTGTTAAGCTAATGCAACCTCCACGTCTCTTCCAAGGGGAATTAAAACCATCTTGTTAAGCTGATGCGACGTCCACCACTTTTCCAAGGGGCATTAAAACCGTCTTGTTAAGCTACTGCGACCTCCACCACTTTTCCAAGGGGCGTTAAAGTTGTCTTGTTAAGCTACTGCAACCTCCACCACTTTTTCACGGGGCATTATGATCGTCTTGTAAGGTAATGCGACCTCCAACACTTTTCCAAGGGGCATTAAAACCGTGTTGTTAAGCTACTGCGACCTCCACCACTTTTCCCAGGTGCATTTCTATTGTCTTTTTATTCCACTGCGACCTCCACAACTTTACCAAGGGGCATTAAAACAGTCTTGTTAAGCTACTGCAACCTCCACGTCTCTTCGAAGGGCATTAAAATCGTCTTGTTAAGCTAATAAGACCTCCACCACTTTTCCCAGGGGCATTAAAACCATATTGTTAATCTACTGCGACCTTCACCACTTTTCCATTGGGGCGTTAAAGTTGTCTTTTAATTCTACTGTGACCTCCACCACTTTTTCACGGGGCATTAAAATCATCTTGTTAAGCTAATGCGACCTCCAACCCTTTGCCAAGGGACATTAAAACCATCTTGCTAAGCTACTGCGACCTCCACTACTTTTCCCAGGGGCATTGATATTGTCTTTTTATTCCACTGCGACCTCCAGCACTTTTCCAAGGGGCATTAAAACAGTCTTGTTAAGCTACTGCAATCTCCACGTCTCTTCGAAGGGGCATTAAAAACCGTCTTGTTAAGCTAATGCGACCTCCACCACTTTTCCCAGGGGCATTAAAACCATCTTGTTAATCTACTGCAACCTCCACCACTTTTCCAATGGGGCGTTAAAGTTGTCTTTTAATATTACTGCGACCTCCACCACTTTTTCACGTGGCATTAAAATCGTCTTGTTAAGCTAATGCGACCTCCAACTCTTTGCCAAGGGGCATTAAAACCATCTTGTTAAGCTACTGCGACCTCCACCACTTTTACCGGGGGCATTGATATTGTCTTTTTATTCCACTGCGACCTCCACCACTTTTCCAAGGGGCATTAAAACAGTCTTGTTAAGCTACTGCAACCTCCACGTCTCTTCCAAGAGGCATTAAAAACCGTTTTGTTAAGCTACTGCAACCTCCACGTCTCTTCCAAGGGGCATTATAAACCGTCTTGTTAAGCTAATGCAACCTCCACCACTGTTCCAAGGTGCATTAAAACAGTCTTGTTAAGCTACTGCGACCTCCACCACTTTTCCCAGGCGCAATGATATTGTCTTTTTATTCTTCTGCGACCTCCACGTCTTTTCCAGGGGGCATTAAAACCGTCTTGTTAAGCTACTGCGACCTCCACGTCTTTTCCAAGGGGCATGAAAACCGTCTTGATAAGCTATTGCAACCTCCAAGTCTCTTCCAAGGGGCATTAAAAACGTCTTGTTAAGCTAAAGCGACCTCCACCACTTTTCCAAGGGGCATTAAAACTGTCTTGTTAAGCTAATGCGACCTCCACCACTTTTCCAAGGGGCATTAGAAACGTCTTGTTAAGCTACTGCGACCTCCATGTCTCTGCCAAGGGACATTTAAACCATCTTGTTAAGCTACTGCTACCTACACGTCTCTACCAAGGGGCATTAAAACCGTCTTGTTAAGCTAATGCGACCTCCACCACTTTTCCAAGGGGCATTAAAACCGATCTTTTAAGCAACTGCGACCTCTACCACTTTTCCCAGGGGCATTGATATTGTCTTTTCATTCCACTGCGACCTCCACCTCTTTTGCAAGGGGCATTAGAAACGTCTTGTTAAGCTACTGCGACCTCCACGTCTCTTCCAAGGGACATTTAAACCATCTTGTTAAGCTACTTCAACCTCCACGTCTCTTCCAAGGGGCATTAAAACCGTCTTGTTAAGCTACTGCGACCTCCACCACTTTTCCCCGGGGCATTGATATTGTCTTTTTATACCACTGCGACCTCCACCAATTTTCCCAGGGGCATTAAAACCGTCTTGTTAAGCTACTGAAACCTCCACGTGTCTTCCAAGGGGCATTAAAAACCGTCTTGTTAAGCTAATGCGACCTCCACCACTTTTCCAAGGGGCATTAAAACCGTCTTCTGAAGCTACAGCAACCTCCACATCTCTTCCAAGGGGCATTAAAGCCGTCTTGTTAAGCTACTGCAACCTACACGTCTCTTCCAAGGGGCATTAAAACCATCTTGTTAAGCTAATGCGACCTCCACTATTTTTCCAAGGGGCATTAAAACCGTCTTGTTAAGCTACTGCGACCTCCATGTCTCTTCCAAGGGGCATTTAAAAAGTCTTGTTAAGCTACTGCAACCTCCAAGTTTCTTCCAAGGGGAATTAAAACCGTCTTGTTAAGCTAATGCAACCTCCACTACTTTTCCAAGGGGCATTAAAACCGTCTTGTTAAGCTACTGCGACCTCCACCACTTTTCCAAGGGGCATTAAAACCGTCTTGTCAAGCTAATGCGACCTCCACCACTTTTCCAAGGGGCATTAAAACCATCTTGTTAAGCTACTGAAACCTCCACGTCTCTTCCAAGGGGCATTAAAAATGTCTTGTTAAGCTAAAGCGACCTCCACCACTTTTCCAAGGGGCATTAAAACCGTCTGGTTAAGCTAATGCGATCTCCACCACTTTTCCAAGGGGCATTTAAACCATCTCGTTAAACTACTGCAACCTACACGTCTCTACCAAGGGGCATTAAAACGGTCTTGTTAAGCTAATGCGACCTCCACCTCTTTTCCAATGGGCATTTAAACCATCTTGTTAAACTACTGCAACCTACACGTCTCTACCAAGGGGCATTAAAACGGTCTTGTTAAGCTAATGCGACCTCCACCTCTTTTCCAAGGGGCATTAAAACAGTCCTTTTAAGCTACTGCGACCTCCACCACTTTCCCCAGGGGCATTGATATTGTCTTTTTATTCCACTGCGACCTCCACCACTTTTCCAAGGGGCATGAAAACCGTCTTGTTCAGCTACTGCAACCTCCACGTCTCTTCCAAGGGGCATTAAAACCATCTTGATAAGCTACTGCGACCTCCACGTCTCTTCCAAGGGGCTTTAAAACCGTATTGATAAGCTACTGCGATCTCCACCACTTTTCCCAGGGGCATTGATATTGTCTTTTTCTACCACTGCGACCTCCACCACTTTTCCGAGGGGCATTAAAACCGTCTTGTTAAGCTACTGAAACCTCCACGTCTCTTCCAAGGGGCATTAAAAACCGTCTTTTTAAGCTAATGCGACCTCCACCACTTTTCCAAGGGGCATTAAAACCGTCTTGTTAATCTACTGCAACCTCCACATATCTTCCAAGGGGCATTAAAACCGTCTTTTTAAGCTAGTACAACCTCCACGTCTCTTCAAAGGGGCATTAAAACGATCTTGTTAAGCTAATGCGACCTCCAACATTTTTCCAAGGGGCATTAAAACCGTCTTGTTAAGCTACTTCGACCTCCATGTCTCTTCCATGGGGCATTTAAAAAGTCTTGTTAAGCTACTTCAACCTCCATGTCTCTTCCAAGGGGCATTAAAACCGTCTTGTTAAGCTAATGCCACCTCCACCAGTTTTCCAAGGGGCATTAAAACCGTCTTGTTAAGCTACTGCGACCTCCACCACTTTTCCACGGGGCATTAAAACCGTCTTGCTAAGATAATGCGACCCACACCACTTTTCCAAGGGGCATTAAAACCGTCTTGCTAAGCTACTGCGACCTCCACCACTTTTCGCAGGGGCATTGATATTGTCTTATTATTCCACTGCAATCACCACCACTTTTCCAAGGGGCATTAAACCGTCTTGTTAAGCTACTGCAACCTCCAGGTCTCTTCCAAGGGGCATTAAAGCCGTCTTGTTAAGCTACTGCAACCTACTCGTCTATTCCAAGGGGCATTAAAACCATCTTGTTAATCTAATGCGACCTCCACTATTTTTCCAAGGGGCATTAAAACCGTCTTGTTAAACTACTGCGACCTCCACAACTTTTCCAAGGGGCATTAAAACCATCTTGTTAAGCGAATGCGACCTCCACCACTTTTCCAAGGGGCATTAAAACCGTCTTGTTTAGCTACTGCAACCTCCACGTCTCTTCCAAGGGGCATTAAAAACATCTTGTTAAGCTAAAGCGACCTCCACCACTTTTCCAAGGGGCATTAGAACTGTCTTGTTAAGCTAATTCGACCTCCACCACTTTTCCAAGGGGCATTAGAAACGTCTTGTTAAGCTACTGCGTCCTCCACGTCTCTTCCAAGGGGCATTTAAACCGTCTTGTTAAACTACTGCAACCTACATGTCTCTACCAAGGGGCATTAAAACCGTCTTGTTAAGCTAATGCGAAATCCTCCACTTTTCCAAGGGGCATTAAAACAGTCCTTTTAAGCTACTGCGACCTCCACCACTTTTCCCAGCAGCATTGATATTGTCTTTTTATTCCACTGTGACCTCCACCACTTTTCCAAGGGGCATTAAAACCATCTTGTTAAGCTACTGCAACCTCAACGTCTTTTCCAAGTGGCATTAAAACCATCTTATTAAGCTACTGCGACCTCCACCACTTTTCCCAGGGGCATTGATATTGTCTTTTTATACTTCTGCGACCTCCACCACTTTTCCCAGGGTCATTAAAACCGTCTTGTTAAGCTACTGAAACCTCCACGTCTCTTCCAAGGGGCATTAAAAACCGTCTTATTAAGCTACTGCAACCTCCACCACTTTTCCCAGGGGCATTGTTATTGTCTTTTTATACTACTGCGACCGCCACCACTTTTCCAAGGGGCATTAAAACCGACTTGTTAAGCTACTGCAACCTCCACGTCTCTTCCAAGGGGCATTAAAACCGCATTGTTAAGCTACTGCAACCTCCATGTCTCTTCTACGGGGCATTAAAACCATCTTGTTAAGCTAATGGGACCTCCACCATTTTTCCAAGGGGCATTAAAACCGTCTTGTTAAGCTACTGCGACCTCCATGTCTCTTCCAAGGGGCATTTAAAAAGTCTTGTTAAGCTACTGCAACCTCCAAGTCTCTTCCAAGGGGCATTAAAACCGTCTTGTTAAGCTAATGCCACCTCCACCACTTTTCCAAGGGGCAGTAAAACCGTTTTGTTAAGCTACTGCGACCTCCACCACTATTCCAAGGGTCATTAAAACCGACTTGTTAAGCTAATGCGTCCTCCACCACTTTTCCAAGGGGCATTAAAACCGTCTTGCTAAGCTACTGCGACCTCCACCACTTTTCGCAGGGGCATTGATATTGTCTTATTATTCCAATTCAATCACCACCAATTTTCCAAGGGGCATTAAAACCGTCTTGTTAAGCTACTGCAACCTCCACGTCTCTTCCAAGGTGCATTATAAACGTCTTGTTAAGCTAAAGCGACCTCCACCACTTTTCCAAGGGGCATTAAAACCGTCTTGTTAAGCTACTGCGACCTCCACGTCTCTTCCAAGGGGCATTTAAACCGACTTGTTAAACTACTGCAACCTACACGTCTCTACCAAGGGGCATTAAAACCGTCTTGTTAAGCTAATGCGACCTCCACCACTTTTCCAAAGGGCATTAAAACAGTCCTTTTAAGCTACTGCGACCTCCACCACTTTTCCCAGCGGCATTGATATTGTCTTTTTATTCCACTGTGACCTCCACCACTTTTCCAAGGGGCATTAAAACCATCTTGTTAAGCTACTGCAACCTCAACGTCTTTTCCAAGTGGCATTAAAACCATCTTATTAAGCTACTGCGACCTCCACCAATTTTCCCAGGGGCATTGATATTGTCTTTTTATACTACTGCGACCTCCACCACTTTTCCCAGGGTCATTAAAACCGTCTTGTTAAGCTACTGAAACCTCCACGTCTCTTCCAAGGGGCATTAAAAACCGTCTTATTAAGCTACTGCAACCTCCACCACTTTTCCCAGGGGCATTGATATTGTCTTTTTATACTACTGCGACCGCCACCACTTTTCCAAGGGGCATTAAAACCGACTTGTTAAGCTACTGCAACCTCCATGTCTCTTCTAAGGGGCATTAACACCATCTTGTTAAGCTAATGGGACCTCCACCATTTTTCCAAGGGGCATTAAAACCGTCTTGTTAAGCTACTGCGACCTCCATGTCTCTTCCAAGGGGCATTTAAAAAGTCTTGTTAAGCTACTGCAACCTCCAAGTCTCTTCCAAGGGGCATTAAAACCGTCTTGTTAAGCTAATGCCACCTCCACCACTTTTCCAAGGGGCAGTAAAACCGTTTTGTTAAGCTACTGCGACCTCCACGTCTCTTCCAAGGGGCATTATAAACGTCTTGTTAAGCTAAAGCGACCTCCACCACTTTTCCAAGGGGCATTAAAACCGTCTTGTTAAGCTACTGCGACCTCCACGTCTCTTCCAAGGGGCATTTAAACCGACTTGTTAAACTACTGCAACCTACACGTCTCTACCAAGGGGCATTAAAACCGTCTTGTTAAGCTAATGCGACCTCCACCACTTTTCCAAGGGGCATTAAAACAGTCCTTTTAAGCTACTGCGACCTCCACCACTTTTCCCAGGGGCATTGATATTGTCTTTTTATACTACTGCGACCTCCACCACTTTTCCCAGGGTCATTAAAACCGTCTTGTTAAGCTACTGAAACCTCCACGTCTCTTCCAAGGGGCATTAAAAACCATCTTATTAAGCTACTGCAACCTCCACCACTTTTCCCAGGGGCATTGATATTGTCTTTTTATACTACTGAGACCGCCACCACTTTTCCAAGGGGCATTAAAACCGACTTGTTAAGCTACTGCAACCTCCACGTCTCTTCCAAGGGGCATTAAAACCGCATTGTTAAGCTACTGCAACCTCCATGTCTCTTCTAAGGGGCATTAAAACCATCTTGTTAAGCTAATGGGACCTCCACCATTTTTCCAAGGGGCATTAAAACCGTCTTGTTAAGCTCCTGCGACCTCCATGTCTCTTCAAAGGGGCATTTAAAAAGTCTTGTTAAGCTACTGCAACCTCCAAGTCTCTTCCAAGGGGCATAAAAACCGTCTTGTTAAGCTAATGTCACCTCCACCACTTTTCCAAGGGGCAGTAAAACCGTTTTGTTAAGCTACTGCGACCTCCACCACTATTCCAAGGGGCATTAAAACCGACTTGTTAAGCTAATGCATCCTCCACAACTTTTCCAAGGGGCATTAAAACCGTCTTGCTAAGCTACTGCGACCTCCACCACTTTTCGCAGGGGCATTGATATTGTCTTATTATTCCAATTCAATCACCACCACTTTTCCAAGGGGCATTAAAACCGTCTTGTTAAGCTACTGCAACCTCCACGTCTCTTCCAAGGGGCATTATAAACGTCTTGTTAAGCTAAAGCGACCTCCACCACTTTTCCAAGGGGCATTAAAACCGTCTTGTTAAGCTACTGCGACCTCCACATCTCTTTCAAGGGGCATATAAACCGTTTTGTTAAGGTACTGCAACCTACACGTCACTGACAAGGGGCATTAAAACTGTCTTGTTAAGATACTGCGACCTCCACCAATTTTCCGAGGGGCATTAAAACCATCTTGTTAAGCTACTCCAACCTCCACGTCTCTTCCAAGGGGCATTAAAACCGTATTGTTAAGCTACTGCGACCTCCACGTCTCTTCCAAGGGGCATTAAAACCGTCTTGTTAAGCTACTGTGACCTCCACCACTTTTCCCAGGGGCATGGATATTGTCTTTTTATTACACTGCGACATCCACGTCTCTTCCAAGGGGCATTAAAAACCATCTTGTTAAGCAAATGTGAACTCCACCACTTTTCCAAGGGGCATTAAAACCATCTTGTTAAGCTACTGAAACCTCCACGTCTCTTCCAAGGGGCATTAAAACCATCTTGTTAAGCTACTGCGACCTCCACGTCTCTTCCAAGGGATATTAAAACCGTCTTGTTAAGCTACTGAAACCTCCATGTCTCTTCTAAGGGGCATTGAAACCATCCTGTTAAGCTAATGGGACCTCCACCATTTTTCCAAGGGGCATTAAAACCGTATTGTTAAGCTACTGCGACCTCCATGTCTCTTCCAAGGGGCATTTAAAAAGTCTTGTTAAGCTACTGCAACATCCAAGTCTCTTCCAAGGGGCATTAAAACCGTCTTGTTAAGCTAATGCCACCTCCACCACTTTTCCAAGGGGCAGTAAAACCATCTTGTTAAGCTACAGCGACCTCTACCACTATTCCAAGGGGCATTATAACCGACTTGTTAAGCTAATGCGACCTCCACCACTTTTCCAAGGGGCATTAAAACCGTCTTGCTAAGCTACTGCGACCTCCACCACTTTTCGCAGGGGCATTGATATTGTCCTATTATTCCACTGCAATCACCACCACTTTTCCAAGGGGCATTAAAACCATCTTGTTAAGCTACTGCAACCTCCATGTCTCTTCCAAGTGACTTTAAAACCGTCTTGTTAAGCTTCTGTGACCTCCACCACTTTTCCCAGGGGCATTGATATTGTCTTTTTATTCCACTGCGACCTCCACCACTTTTCCAAGGGGCATTAAAAACATCTTGTTAAGCTACTGCGACCTCTACCACTTTTCCAAGGGGCATTGATATTGCCTTTTTATTCTACTGCGACCTCCACCTCTTTTCCAAGGGGCATAAAAACAGTCTTGTTAAGCTACTGCAACCTCATCGTCTTTTCCAAGGGGCATTAAAACTGTCTTGTTAAGCTGCTGCAACCTCCACGTCTCTTCCAAGGAGCAGTAAAAACTGTCTTGTTAAGCTAATGCAACCTCCACCACTTTTCCAAGGGGCATGAAAACAGTCCTCTTAATCTACTGCGACCTCCACCACTTTTCCCAGGGGCATTGATATTGTCTTTTTATTCCACTGCGACCTCCACCACTTTTCCAAGGGGCATTAAAACCGTCTTGTTAAGCTACTGCAACCTCAACGTCTCTTCCAAGGGGCATTTAAACCATCTTGTTAAGCTACTGCGACCTCCACCACTTTTCCCAGGGGCATTTATATTGTCTTTTTATACCACTGCGACTTCCACCACTTTTCCCAGGGGCATTAAAACCATCTTGTTAAGCTACTGAAACCTCCACGTCTCTTCCAAGGGGCATTAAAAACAGTCTTGTTAAGCTAATGCGACCTCCACCACTTTTCCAAGGGGCATTAAAACCGTCTTGTTAAGCTACTGCAACCTCCACGTCTCTTCCAAGGGGCATTGATATTGTCTTTTTATTCTACTGCGAAATCCACGTCTTTTCCAAGGGGCATTAAAATCGTCTTCTTAAGCTACTGCGATGTCCACGTCTTTTCCAAGGGGCATTAAAACCGTCTTGTTAAGCTACTGCAACCTCCATGTCTCTTCTAAGGGGCATTAAAACCATCTTGTTAAGCTAATGGGACCTCCACCATTTTTCCAAGGGGCATTAAAACCGTCTTGTTAAGCTACTGCGACCTCCATGTCTCTTCCAAGGGGCATTTAAAAAGTCTTGTTAAGCTACTGCAACCTCCAAGTCTCTTCCAAGGGGCATTAAAACCGTCTTGTTAAGCTAATGCCACCTCCACCACTTTTCCAAGGGGCAGTAAAACCGTTTTGTTAAGCTACTGCGACCTCCACCACTATTCCAAGGGGCATTAAAACCGACTTGTTAAGCTAATGCATCCTCCACAACTTTTCCAAGGGGCATTAAAACCGTCTTGCTAAGCTACTGCGACCTCCACCACTTTTCGCAGGGGCATTGATATTTTCTTATTATTCCAATTCAATCACCACCACTTTTCCAAGGGGCATTAAAACCGTCTTGTTAAGCTACTGCAACCTCCACGTCTCTTCCAAGGGGCATTATAAACGTCTTGTTAAGCTAAAGCGACCTCCACCACTTTTCCAAGGGGCATTAAAACCGTCTTGTTAAGCTACTGCGACCTCCACATCTCTTTCAAGGGGCATATAAACCATTTTGTTAAGGTACTGCAACCTACACGTCGCTGACAAGGGGCATTAAAACTGTCTTGTTAAGATACTGCGACCTCCACCAATTTTCCGAGGGGCATTAAAACCATCTTGTTAAGCTACTCCAACCTCCACGTCTCTTCCAAGGGGCATTAAAACCGTATTGTTAAGCTAAAGCGACCTCCACCACTTTTCCAAGGGCATTAAAAACGTCTTGTTAAGCTAATGCGACCTCCACCACTTTTCCAAGGTGCATTAGAAACGTCTTGTTAAGCTACTGCAACCTCCATGTCTCTTCCAAGGGGCATTTAAAGCGTCTTGTTAAGCTACTGCAACCTACACGTCTCTTCCAAGGGGCATTAAAAACCGTCTTGTTAAGCTAAAGCGACCTCCACCACTTTTCCAAGGGCATTAAAAACGTCTTGTTAAGCTAATGCGACCTCCACCACTTTTCCAAGGTGCATTTGAAACGTCTTGTTAAGCTACTGCGACCTCCATGTCTCTTCCAAGGGGCATTTAAAGCGTCTTGTTAAGCTACTGCAACCTACACGTCTCTTCCAAGGGGCATTAAAAACCGTCTTGTTAAGCTATTGCAGCCTCCATGTCTCTTCCAAGTGGCTTTAAAACCGTCTTGTTAAGCTACTGCGACCTCCGCCACTTTTCCCAGGGGCATTGATATTGTCTTTTTATTCCACTGCGAGCTCCACGTCTTTTCCAAGGGGCATTAAAACCGTCTTGTTAAGCTACTGCAACCTCCACGTCTCCTCGAAGGGGCATTAAAACCGTCTTGTTAAGCTAATGCGACCTCCACCACTTTTCCAAGGGGCATTAAAACCGTCTTGTTAAGCTACTGCGACCTCCACGTCTCTTCCAAGGGGCACTTAAACCGTCTTGTTAAGGTACTGCAACCTACACGTCTCTAACAAGGGGCATTAAAACTGTCTTGTTAAGCTACTGCGACCTCCACGTCTCTTCCAAGGGGCATTTAAACTGTCTTGTTAAGGTACTGCAACCTACACGTCTCTAACAAGGGGCATTAAAACTGTCTTGTTAAGCTACTGCGACCTCCACCAATTTTCCGAGGGGCATTAAAACCATCTTGTTAAGCTACTCCAACCTCCACGTCTCTTCCAAGGGGCATTAATAACGTCTTGTTAAGCTACTGCGACCTCCCCGTCTCTTCCAAGGGGCATTAAAACCGTCTTGTTAAGCTACTGCGACCTCCACAACTTTTCCAAGGGGCATGGATATAGTCTATTTATTCCACTGCGACCTCCACGTCTCTTCCAAGGGGCATAGAAAACCATCTTATTAAGCTAATGCGACCTCCACCACTTTTCCAAGGGGCGTTAAAACCATCTTGTTAAGCTACTGCTTCCTCCACCACTTTTCCCAGGGGCATTGATATTGTCTTTTTATTCCACTGCGACCTTCACCACTTTTCCAAGGGGCATTAAAACAGTCTTGTTAAGCTACTGCAACCTCCACGTCTCTTCCAAGGGGCATTAAAAACCGTCTTGTTAAGCTACTGCAACCTCCACGTCTCCACCAAGGGGCATTAAAAACCGTCTTGTTAAGCTAATGCAACCTCCACCACTTTTCCAAGGTGCATTAAAACTATCTTATTGAGCTACTGCGACCTCCATCACTTTTCCTAGGGGCATTGATATTGTCTTTTTATTCTACTGCGAAATCCACGTCCTTTCCAAGGGGGCATTAAAATCGTCTTATTAAGCTACTGCGATGTCCACGTCTTTTCCAAGGGGCATTAAAACCGTCTTGTTAAGCTACTGCAACCTCCACGTCTCTTCCAAGGGGCATTAAAAACGTCTTGTTAAGCTAAAGCGACCTCCACCACTTTTCCAAGGGCATTAAAAACGTCTTGTTAAGCTAATGCGACCTCCACCACTTTTCCAAGGTGCATTAGAAACGTCTTGTTAAGCTACTGCGACCTCCATATCTCTTCCAAGGGGCATTTAAAGCGTCTTGTTAAGCTACTGCAACCTACACGTATCTACCAAGGGTCATTAAAACCGTCTTGTTAAGCTAATGCGACCTCCACCACTTTTCCAAGGGGCATTAAAACCGTCTACTGCAATCTCCACGTCTCTTCCAAGGGGCATTAAAACCGTCTTGTTAAGCTACTGCGACCTCCACCACTTTTCCCAGGGGCATTTATATTGTCTTTTTATACCACTGCAACTTCCACGACTTTACCCAGGGGCATTAAAACCGTCTTGTTAAGCTAATGCAACCGCCATGTCTCTTCCAAGGGGCATTAAAACCGTCTTGTTAAGCTAATGCAACCTTCACCACTTTTCCAAGGGGCATTAAAACCGGCTTGCTAAGCTACTGCGACCTCCACCACTTTTCCAAGGGGCATTAAAACCGTCTTGTTAAGCAAATGCGACCTCCACCACTTTTCCAAGGGGCATTAAAACTGTCTTGCTAAGCTACTGTGAACTCCACCACTTTTCGCAGGGGCATTAATATTGTCTTATTATTCCACTGCAATCACCACAAGTTTTCCAAGGGGCATTAAAACCATCTTGTTAAGCTGCTGCAACCTCCATGTCTCTTCCAAGTGGCTTTAAATCCGTCTTGTTAAGCTTATGCGACCTACACCACTATTCCAAGGGGCATTAAAACCGTTTTGTTAAGCTGCTGCAAACTCCGCCACTTTTCCCAGGGGCATTGTTATTGTCTTTTTATTCGACTGCGACCTCCACCACTTTTCCAAGGGACATTAAAAACATCTTGTTAAGCTACTGCGACCTCCACCACTTTTCCCAGTGGCATTGATATTGTCTTTTTATTCAACTGCGACCTCCACCACTGTTCCAAGGGGCATTAAAAATGTCTTGTTAAACTACTTCGACCTCCACCACTTTTCCCAGGGGCATTGATATTGCCTTTTAATTCCACTGCGACCTACACCTCTTTTCCAAGGGGCATTAAAACTGTCTTGTTAAGCTACTGCAATCTCCACGTCTCTTCCAAGGGGCAGTAAAAACCGTCTTGTTAAGCCAATGCGACATCCACCACTTTTCCCAGGGGAATGGATATTGTCATTTTATTCCACTGCGACCTCCATGTCTCTACCAAGGGGCATTAAAAACCATCTTATTAAGCTAATGCGACCTCCACGACTTTTCCAAGGGGCATTAAAACCGTCTTGTTAAGCTATTGCATCCTCCACCACTTTTCCCAGGGGCATTGATATTGCCTTTTTATTCAACTGTGACCTCCACCACTTTTCCAAGGGGCATTAAAACAGTCTTGTTAAGCTACTGCGACCTCCACGTCTCTTCCAAGGGGCATTAAAACCGTCTTGTTAAGCTAAAGCCATCTCCACCATTTTTCCTAGGGGCATTAAAACCGTCTTGTTAAGCTACTGCGACCTCCACGTCTCTTCCAAGGGGCATTAAAACAGTTTTGTTAAGCTACTGCAACCTCCACGTTTCTTCCAAGGGGCATTAAACCGTCTTGTTAAGCTACTGCAACCTCCACGTCTCTTCCAAGGGGCATTAAAACCATCTTGTTAAGCTAATGCGACCACCACCATCTTTCCAAGGGGCATTAAAAACATCTTGTTAAGCTACTGCGACCTCCACCACTTTTCCCAGTGGCATTGATATTGCCTTTTTATTCTACTGCGACCTCCACCTCTTTTCCAAGGGGCATTAAAACAGTCTTGTTAAGCTACTGCGACCTCATCGTCTTTTCCAAGGAGCATTAAAACTGTCTTGTTAAGCTACTGAAACCTCCACGTCTCATCCAAGGGGCAGTAAAAACCGTCTTGTTAAGCTAATGCGACCTCCACCACTTTTCCAAGGGGCATTAAAACTGTCCTTTTAAGCTACTGCGACCTCCACCACTTTTCCCAGGGGCATTGATATTGTCTTTTTATTCCACTGCGACCTCCACCACTTTTCCAAGGGGCATTAAAACTGTCTTGTTAAGCTACTGCAACCTCCACGTCTCATCCAAGGGGCATTAAAACCATCTTGTTAAGGTACTGCGACCTCCACCACTTTTCCCAGTTGCATTTATATTGTCTTTTTATACCACTGCGACTTCCACCACTTTTCCCAGGGGCATTAAAACCGTCTTGTTAAGCTACTGAAACCTCCAAGTCTCTTCAAGGGGCATTAAAAACCATCTTGTTAAGCTAATGCGACCTCCACCACTTTTTCAAGGGGCATTAAAACAGTCTAGTTAAGCTACTGCAACCTCCACATCTCTTCCAAGGGGCATTAAAACCGTCTTGTTAAGCTACTGCAAACTCCACGTCTCTTCCAAGGGGCATTAAAACCATCTTGTTAAGCTAATGCGACCTCCACCATCTTTCCAAGGGGCATTAAAACCGTCTTGTTAAGCTACTGCGACCTCCATGTCTCTTCCAAGGGGCATTTAAAAAGTCTTGTTAAGCTACTGCAATCTCCACCATTTTTCCAAGGGGCATTAAAACCGTCTTGTTAGCTAATGCAACCTCCACCACTTTTCCAAGGGGCATTAAAACCGTCTTGTTAAGCTACTGTGACCTCCAACACTTTTCCAAGGGCCATTAAAACCGTCTTGTTAAGCTACTGTGACCTCCACCACTTTTCCAAGGGGCATTAAAACAGTCTTGCAAAGCTACTGCGACCTCCACCACTTTTCGCAGGGGCATTAAAACCATCTTGTTAAGCTACTGCGACCTCCACGTCTCTTCCAAGGGATATTAAAACCGTCTTGTTAAGCTACTGAAACCTCCATGTCTCTTCTAAGGGGCATTGAAACCATCCTGTTAAGCTAATGGGACCTCCACCATTTTTCCAAGGGGCATTAAAACCGTCTTGTTAAGCTACTGCGACCTCCATGTCTCTTCCAAGGGGCATTTAAAAAGTCTTGTTAAGCTACTGCAACATCCAAGTCTCTTCCAAGGGGCATTAAAACCGTCTTGTTAAGCTAATGCCACCTCCACCACTTTTCCAAGGGGCAGTAAAACCATCTTGTTAAGCTACTGCGACCTCTACCACTATTCCAAGGGGCATTAAAACCGTCTTGCTAAGCTACTGCGACCTCCACCACTTTTCGCAGGGGCATTGATATTGTCCTATTATTCCACTGCAATCACCACCACTTTTCCAAGGGGCATTAAAACCATCTTGTTAAGCTACTGCAACCTCCATGTCTCTTCCAAGTGACTTTAAAACCGTCTTGTTAAGCTTCTGTGACCTCCACCACTTTTCCCAGGGGCATTGATATTGTCTTTTTATTCCACTGCGACCTCCACCACTTTTCCAAGGGGCATTAAAAACATCTTGTTAAGCTACTGCGACCTCTACCACTTTTCCAAGGGGCATTGATATTGCCTTTTTATTCTACTGCGACCTCCACCTCTTTTCCAAGGGGCATAAAAACAGTCTTGTTAAGCTACTGCAACCTCATCGTCTTTTCCAAGGGGCATAAAACTGTCTTGTTAAGCTGCTGCAACCTCCACGTCTCTTCCAAGGAGCAGTAAAAACTGTCTTGTTAAGCTAATGCAACCTCCACCACTTTTCCAAGGGGCATGAAAACAGTCCTCTTAATCTACTGCGACCTCCACCACTTTTCCCAGGGGCATTGATATTGTCTTTTTATTCCACTGCGACCTCCACCACTTTTCCAAGGGGCATTAAAACCGTCTTGTTAAGCTACTGCAACCTCAACGTCTCTTCCAAGGGGCATTTAAACCATCTTGTTAAGCTACTGCGACCTCCACCACTTTTCCCAGGGGCATTTATATTGTCTTTTTATACCACTGCGACTTCCACCACTTTTCCCAGGGGCATTAAAACCATCTTGTTAAGCTACTGAAACCTCCACGTCTCTTCCAAGGGGCATTAAAAACAGTCTTGTTAAGCTAATGCGACCTCCACCACTTTTCCAAGGGGCATTAAAACCGTCTTGTTAAGCTACTGCAACCTCCACGTCTCTTCCAAGGGGCATTGATATTGTCTTTTTATTCTACTGCGAAATCCACGTCTTTTCCAAGGGGCATTAAAATCGTCTTCTTAAGCTACTGCGATGTCCACGTCTTTTCCAAGGGGCATTAAAACCGTCTTGTTAAGCTACTGCAACCTCCACGTCTCTTCCAAGGGGCATTAAAAACATCTTGTTAAGCTAAAGCGACCTCCACCACTTTTCCAAGGGCATTAAAAACGTCTTGTTAAGCTAATGCGACCTCCACCACTTTTCCAAGGTGCATTAGAAACGTCTTGTTAAGCTACTGCAACCTCCATGTCTCTTCCAAGGGGCATTTAAAGCGTCTTGTTAAGCTACTGCAACCTACACGTCTCCTCCAAGGGGCATTAAAAACCGTCTTGTTAAGCTATTGCAGCCTCCATGTCTCTTCCAAGTGGCTTTAAAACCGTCTTGTTAAGCTACTGCGACCTCCGCCACTTTTCCCAGGGGCATTGATATTGTCTTTTTATTCCACTGCGAGCTCCACGTCTTTTCCAAGGGGCATTAAAACCGTCTTGTTAAGCTACTGCAACCTCCACGTTTCCTCGAAGGGGCATTAAAACCGTCTTGTTAAGCTAATGCGACCTCCACCACTTTTCCAAGGGGCATTAAAACCGTCTTGTTAAGCTACTGCGACCTCCACGTCTCTTCCAAGGGGCACTTAAACCGTCTTGTTAAGGTACTGCAACCTACACGTCTCTAACAAGGGGCATTAAAACTGTCTTGTTAAGCTACTGCGACCTCCACGTCTCTTCCAAGGGGCATTTAAACTGTCTTGTTAAGGTACTGCAACCTACACGTCTCTAACAAGGGGCATTAAAACTGTCTTGTTAAGCTACTGCGACCTCCACCAATTTTCCGAGGGGCATTAAAACCATCTTGTTAAGCTACTCCAACCTCCACGTCTCTTCCAAGGGGCATTAATAACGTCTTGTTAAGCTACTGCGACCTCCCCGTCTCTTCCAAGGGGCATTAAAACCGTCTTGTTAAGCTACTGCGACCTCCACAACTTTTCCAAGGGGCATGGATATAGTCTATTTATTCCACTGCGACCTCCACGTCTCTTCCAAGGGGCATAGAAAACCATCTTATTAAGCTAATGCGACCTCCACCACTTTTCCAAGGGGCATTAAAACCATCTTGTTAAGCTACTGCTTCCTCCACCACTTTTCCCAGGGGCATTGATATTGTCTTTTTATTCCACTGCGACCTTCACCACTTTTCCAAGGGGCATTAAAACAGTCTTGTTAAGCTACTGCAACCTCCACGTCTCTTCCAAGGGGCATTAAAAACCGTCTTGTTAAGCTACTGCAACCTCCACGTCTCCACCAAGGGGCATTAAAAACCGTCTTGTTAAGCTAATGCAACCTCCACCACTTTTCCAAGGTGCATTAAAACTATCTTATTGAGCTACTGCGACCTCCATCACTTTTCCTAGGGGCATTGATATTGTCTTTTTATTCTACTGCGAAATCCACGTCCTTTCCAAGGGGGCATTAAAATCGTCTTATTAAGATACTGCGATGTCCACGTCTTTTCCAAGGGGCATTAAAACCGTCTTGTTAAGCTACTGCAACCTCCACGTCTCTTCCAAGGGGCATTAAAAACGTCTTGTTAAGCTAAAGCGACCTCCACCACTTTTCCAAGGGCATTAAAAACGTCTTGTTAAGCTAATGCGACCTCCACCACTTTTCCAAGGTGCATTAGAAACGTCTTGTTAAGCTACTGCGACCTCCATATCTCTTCCAAGGGGCATTTAAAGCGTCTTGTTAAGCTACTGCAACCTACACGTCTCTACCAAGGGTCATTAAAACCGTCTTGTTAAGCTAATGCGACCTCCACCACTTTTCCAAGGGGCATTAAAACCGTCTACTGCAATCTCCACGTCTCTTCCAAGGGGCATTAAAACCGTCTTGTTAAGCTACTGCGACCTCCACCACTTTTCCCAGGGGCATTTATATTGTCTTTTTATACCACTGCAACTTCCACGACTTTACCCAGGGGCATTAAAACCGTCTTGTTAAGCTAATGCAACCTCCATGTCTCTTCCAAGGGGCATTAAAACCGTCTTGTTAAGCTAATGCAACCTTCACCACTTTTCCAAGGGGCATTAAAACCGGCTTGCTAAGCTACTGCGACCTCCACCACTTTTCCAAGGGGCATTAAAACCGTCTTGTTAAGCAAATGCGACCTCCACCACTTTTCCAAGGAGCATTAAAACTGTCTTGCTAAGCTACTGTGAACTCCACCACTTTTCGCAGGGGCATTAATATTGTCTTATTATTCCACTGCAATCACCACAAGTTTTCCAAGGGGCATTAAAACCATCTTGTTAAGCTGCTGCAACCTCCATGTCTCTTCCAAGTGGCTTTAAATCCGTCTTGTTAAGCTTATGCGACCTACACCACTATTCCAAGGGGCATTAAAACCGTTTTGTTAAGCTGCTGCAAACTCCGCCACTTTTCCCAGGGGCATTGTTATTGTCTTTTTATTCGACTGCGACCTCCACCACTTTTCCAAGGGACATTAAAAACATCTTGTTAAGCTACTGCGACCTCCACCACTTTTCCCAGTGGCATTGATATTGTCTTTTTATTCAACTGCGACCTCCACCACTTTTCCAAGGGGCATTAAAAATGTCTTGTTAAACTACTTCGACCTCCACCACTTTTCCCAGGGGCATTGATATTGCCTTTTAATTCCACTGCGACCTACACCTCTTTTCCAAGGGGCATTAAAACTGTCTTGTTAAGCTACTGCAATCTCCACGTCTCTTCCAAGGGGCAGTAAAAACCGTCTTGTTAAGCCAATGCGACATCCACCACTTTTCCCAGGGGAATGGATATTGTCATTTTATTCCACTGCGACCTCCATGTCTCTACCAAGGGGCATTAAAAACCATCTTATTAAGCTAATGCGACCTCCACGACTTTTCCAAGGGGCATTAAAACCGTCTTGTTAAGCTATTGCATCCTCCACCACTTTTCCCAGGGGCATTGATATTGCCTTTTTATTCAACTGTGACCTCCACCACTTTTCCAAGGGGCATTAAAACAGTCTTGTTAAGCTACTGCGACCTCCACGTCTCTTCCAAGGGGCATTAAAACCGTCTTGTTAAGCTAAAGCCATCTCCACCATTTTTCCTAGGGGCATTAAAACCGTCTTGTTAAGCTACTGCGACCTCCACGTCTCTTCCAAGGGGCATTAAAACAGTTTTGTTAAGCTACTGCAACCTCCACGTTTCTTCCAAGGGGCATTAAACCGTCTTGTTAAGCTACTGCAACCTCCACGTCTCTTCCAAGGGGCATTAAAACCATCTTGTTAAGCTAATGCGACCACCACCATCTTTCCAAGGGGCATTAAAAACATCTTGTTAAGCTACTGCGACCTCCACCACTTTTCCCAGTGGCATTGATATTGCCTTTTTATTCTACTGCGACCTCCACCTCTTTTCCAAGGGGCATTAAAACAGTCTTGTTAAGCTACTGCGACCTCATCGTCTTTTCCAAGGAGCATTAAAACTGTCTTGTTAAGCTACTGAAACCTCCACGTCTCATCCAAGGAGCAGTAAAAACCGTCTTGTTAAGCTAATGCGACCTCCACCACTTTTCCAAGGGGCATTAAAACTGTCCTTTTAAGCTACTGTGACCTCCACCACTTTTCCCAGGGGCATTGATATTGTCTTTTTATTCCACTGCGACCTCCACCACTTTTCCAAGGGGCATTAAAACTGTCTTGTTAAGCTACTGCAACCTCCACGTCTCATCCAAGGGGCATTAAAACCATCTTGTTAAGGTACTGCGACCTCCACCACTTTTCCCAGTGGCATTTATATTGTCTTTTTATACCACTGCGACTTCCACCACTTTTCCCAGGGGCATTAAAACCGTCTTGTTAAGCTACTGAAACCTCCAAGTCTCTTCAAGGGGCATTAAAAACCATCTTGTTAAGCTAATGCGACCTCCACCACTTTTTCAAGGGGCATTAAAACAGTCTAGTTAAGCTACTGCAACCTCCACATCTCTTCCAAGGGGCATTAAAACCGTCTTGTTAAGCTACTGCAAACTCCACGTCTCTTCCAAGGGGCATTAAAACCATCTTGTTAAGCTAATGCGACCTCCACCATCTTTCCAAGGGGCATTAAAACCGTCTTGTTAAGCTACTGCGACCTCCATGTCTCTTCCAAGGGGCATTTAAAAAGTCTTGTTAAGCTACTGCAATCTCCACCCTTTTTCCAAGGGGCATTAAAACCGTCTTGTTAGCTAATGCAACCTCCACCACTTTTCCAAGGGGCATTAAAACCGTCTTGTTAAGCTACTGTGACCTCCAACACTTTTCCAAGGGCCATTAAAACCGTCTTGTTAAGCTACTGTGACCTCCACCACTTTTCCAAGGGGCATTAAAACAGTCTTGCAAAGCTACTGCGACCTCCACCACTTTTCGCAGGGGCATTGATATTGTCTTATTATTCCACTGCAATCACCACCACTTTTCCAAGGGGCATTAAACGATCTTGTTAAGCTACTGCAACCTCCATGTCTCTTCCAAGTGGCTTTAAAACCGTCTTGTTAAGCTAATGTGACCTACACCACTTTTCCAAGGGGCATTAAAACCGACCTGTTAAACTACTGCGACCTCCACCACTTTTCCCAGGGGCATTGATATTGTCTTTTTATTCAACTGCGACCTCCACCACTTTTCCAAGGGACATTAAAAACGTCTTGTTAAACTACTTCGACCTCCACCACTTTTCCCAGGGGCATTGATATTGCCTTTTAATTCCACTGCGACCTCCACCTCTTTTCCAAGGGGCATTAAAACAGTCTTGTTAAGCTATTGCGACCTCATCGTCTTTTCCAAGGGGCATTAAAACTGTCTCGTTAAGCTACTGCAACCTCCACGTCTCTTCCAAGGGGCAGTAAAAACCGTCTTGTTAAGCTAATGCGACATCCACCACTTTTCCCAGGGGCATGGATATTGTCTTTTTATTCCACTGCAACCTCCACATCTCTACCAAGGGGCATTTAAAACCATCTTATTAAGCTAATGCGACCTCCACGACTTTTCCAAGGGGCATTAAAACCGTCTTGTTAAGCTACTGCATCCTCCAAGTCTCTTCCAAGGGGCATTAAAATCGTCTTGTTAAGCGAAAGCGACCTCCACCACTTTTCCTAGGGGCATTAAAACCGTCTTGTTAAGCTACTGCGACCTCCACGTCTCTTCCAAGGGGCATTAAAACAGTTTTGTTAAGCTACTGCAACCTCCACATCTCATCCATTGGGCATTGAAACCGTCTTGTTAAGCTACTGCAACCTCCACGTCTCTTCCAAGGGGCATTAAAACAGTTTTGTTAAGCTACTGCAACATCCACATCTCATCCATGGGGCATTAAAACCGTCTTGTTAATCTAATGCGACCTCCACCACTTTTCCAAAGGGCATTAAAACCATCTTTTTAAGCTACTGCGACCTCCATGTCTCTTCCAAGGGGCATTTAAAAAGTCTTGTTAAGCTACTGCAACCTCCACCACTTTTCCAAGGGGCATTAAAACCGTCTTGTTAAGCTACTGCGACCTACACCACTTTTCCAAGGGGTATTAAAACCGTCTTGCTAAGCTACTGCGACCTCCACCACTTTTCGCAGGGGCATTGATATTGTCTTATTATTCCACTGCAATCATCACCACTTTTCCAAGGGGCATTAAAACGATCTTGTTAAGCTACTGCAACCTCCATGTCTCTTCCAAGTGGCTTTAAAACCGTCTTGTTAAGCTAATGTGACCTACACCACTTTTCCAAGGGGCATTAAAACCGACCTGTTAAGCTACTGCGACCTCCACCACTTTTCCCAGGAGCATTGATATTGTCTTTTTATTCAACTGCGACCTCCACCACTTTTCCAAGGGGCATTAAAAACGTCTTGTTAAACTACTACGACCTCCACCACTTTTCCCAGGGGCATTGATATTGCCTTTTAATTCCACTGCGACCTCCACCTCTTTTCCAAGGGGCATTAAAACAGTCTTGTTAAGTTATTGCGACCTCATCGTCTTTTCCAAGGGGCATTAAAACTGTCTTGTTAAGCTACTGCAACCTCCACGTCTCTTCCAAGGGGCAGTAAAAACCGTCTTGTTAAGCTAATGCGACATCCACCACTTTTCCCAGGGGCATGGATATTGTCTTTTTAGTCCACTGCGACCTCCACGTCTCTACCAAGGGGCATTAAAAACCATCTTATTAAGCTAATGCGACCTCCACGACTTTTCCAAGGGGCATTAAAACCGTCTTGTTAAGCTACTGCATCCTCCACGTCTCTTCCAAGGGGCATTAAAACCGTCTTGTTAAGCTAAAGCGACCTCCACCACTTTTCCTAGGGGCATTAAAACCGTCTTGTTAAGCTACTGCGACCTCCACGTCTCTTCCAAGGGGCATTAAAACAGTTTTGTTAAGCTACTGCAACCTCCACATCTCATCCATGGGGCATTAAAACCGTCTTGTTAATCTAATGCGACCTCCACCACTTTTCCAAAGGGCATTAAAACCATCTTTTTAAGCTACTGCGACCTCCATGTCTCTTCCAAGGGGCATTTAAAAAGTCTTGTTAAGCTACTGCAACCTCCACCACTTTTCCAAGGAGCATTAAAATCGTCTTGTTAAGCTAATGCAACCTCCACCACTTTTCCAAGGGGCTTTAAAACCGTCTTGTTAAGCTACTGCGACCTCCACCACTTTTCCAAGGGGCATTAAAACCGTCTTGTTAAGCTAATGCGACCTCCACCACTTTTCCAAGGGGCATTAAAACCGTCTTGTTATGCTACTGCGACCTCCACCACTTTTCCCAGGTGCATTGATATTGTCTTTTTATACCACTGCGACCTCCACCACATTTCCAAGGGGCATTAAAAACGTGTTGTTAATCTACTGCGACCACCACCACTTTTCCCAGGGGCATTGATATTGCCTTTTTACTCCACTGCGACCTCCACCTCTTTTCCAAGGGGCATTAAAACAGTCTTGTTAAGCTACTGCGACCTCATCGTCTTTTCCAAGGGGCATTAAAACTGTCTTGTTAAGCTACTGCAACCTCCACGTCTCTTCCAAGGGGCAGTAAAAACCGTCTTGTTAAGCTAATGCGACCTCCTCCACTTTTCCCAGGGGCATGGATATTGTCTTTTTATTCAACTGTGACCTCCATGTCTCTTCAAAGGGGTATTAAAACCGTCTTGTTAAGCTGAAGCGACCTCCACCACTTTTCCTAGTGGCATTAAAACCATCTTGTTAAGCTACTGCGACCTCCACGTCTCTTCCAAGGTGCATTAAAACAGTTTTGTTAAGCTACTGCAACCTCCATGTCTCTTCCATGGGGCATTAAAACCGTTTTGTTAAGCTTAAGCGACCTCCACCACTTTTCCAGGGGGCATTAAAACCATCTTTTTAAGCTACTGCGAACTCCACCACTTTTCCCAGGGGCATTGATATTGTCTTTTTATTCCACTGCGACCTCCACCACTTTTCCAAGGGGCATAAAAACCGTCTTGTTAAGCTACTGCAACCTCCACGTCTCTTCCAAGGGGCATTAAAACCGTCATGTGAAGCTACTGCAACCTCCACGTCTCTTCCAAGGGACATTAAAAACCGTCTTGTTAAGGTACTGCAACCTCCACGTCTCTTCAAAGGGGCATTAAAACCGTCCTGTTAAGCTAAAGCGACCTCCACCACTTTTCCTAGGGGCATTAAAACCGTCTTGTTAAGCTACTGCGACCTCCACGTCTCTTCCAAAGGGCATTAAAACAGTTTTGTTAAGCTACTGCAACCTCCACGTCTCTTCCATGGGGCATTAAAACCGTCTTGTTAAGCTAATGCGACCTCCACCTCTTTTCCAATGGGCATTAAAACCGTCTTTTTAAGCTACTGCGACATCGACCACTTTTCCCATTGGCATTGATATTGTCTTTTTATTCAACTGCGACCACCTCTTTTCCAAGGGGAATTAAAACCGTCTTGTTAAGCTACTGCAACCTCCACGTCTCTTTCAAGGGTCATTAAAAACCGTCATGTTAAGCTACTGCAACCTCCATGTCTCTTCCAAGGGGCATTAAAAACCGTCTTGTTAAGCTATTGCAACCTCTATGTCTCTTCCAAGTGGCTTTAAAACCGTCTTGTTAAGCTAACGCGACCTCCACCACTTTTCCAGGGGGCATTAAAACCGTCATTTTAAGCTACTGCAACCTCCACGACTTTTCCCAGGGGCATTGATATTGTCTTTTTATTCCACTGCGACCTCCACCACTGTTCCAAGGGGCATTAAAACAGTCTTGTTAAGCTACTGCAACCTCCACGTCTCTTCCAAGGGGCATTAAAACCGTCTTGTTAAGCTACTGCGACCTCCACCACTTTTCCCAGGGGCATTTATATTGTCTTTTTATACCACTGCGACTTCTACCACTTTTCCCAGGGGCATTAAAACCATCTTGTTAAGCTACTGAAACCTCCACTTCTCTTCCAAGGGGCATTAAAAACCGTCTTGTTAAGCTAATGCGACCTCCACTGCTTTTCCAAGGGGCATTAAAACCGTCTTGTCAAGCTACTGCGACCTCCATGTCTCTTCCAAGGGCCATTTAAAAAGTCTTGTTAAGCTACTGCGACCTCCACCACTTTTCCAAGGGGCATTAAAACCGTCTTGTTAAGCTAATGCGACCTCCACCACTTTTCCAAGGGGCATTAAAACCGTCTTGTTATGCTACTGCGACCTCCACCACTTTTCCCAGGTGCATTGATATTGTCTTTTTATACCACTGCGACCTCCACCACTCTTCCAAGGGGCATTAAAAACGTCTTGTTAATCTACTGCGACCTCCACCACTTTTCCCAGGGGCATTGATATTGCCTTTTTATTCCACTGCGTCCTCCACCGCTTTTCCAAGGGGCATTAAAACAGTCTTGTTAAGCTACTGCGACCTCATCGTCTTTTCCAAGGGGCATTAAAACTGTCTTGTTAAGCTACTGCAACCTCCACGTCTCTTCCATGGGGCAGTAAAAACCGTCTTGTTAAGCTAATGCTACCTCCACCACTTTTCCCAGGGGCATGGATATTGTCTTTTTATTCCACTGCGACCTCCACGTCTCTTCCAAAGGGCATTAAAAAACATCTTATTAAGCTACTGTGACCTCCACCACTTTTACCAGGGGCATTGATATTGTCTTTTTATTCCACTGCGACCTCCACCACATTTCCAAGGGGCATTAAAACTGTCTTGTTAAGCTACTGCATCCACCACCACTTTTCCCAGGGGCATTGATATTGCCTTTTTAATCAACTGTGACCTCCACCACTTTTCCTAGGGTCATTAAAACCGTCTTGTTAAGCTACTGCGACCTCCACGTCTCTTCCAAGGGGCATTTAAACAGTTTTGTTAAGCTACTGCAACCTCCACGTCTCTTCCATGGGGCACTAAACAGTCTTGTTAAGCTAATGCGACCTCCACCACTTTTCCAAGGGGCCTTAAAACCGTCTTTTTAAGCTACTACGACCTCCACCACTTTTCCAAGGGGCGTTAAAGTTGTCTTTTTATTCTACTGCGACCTCGACCACTTTTTCACGGGGCATTAAAATCGTCTTGTTAATCTAATGCAACCTACAACCCTTAGCCAAGGGGCATTAAAACCATCTTATTAAACTACTGCGACCTCCACCACTTTTCCCAGGTGCATTGATATTGTCTTTTATTCCACTGCGACCTCCACCACTTTTCCAAGGGGCATTAAACCCGTCTTGTTAAGCTACTGCAACCTCCACGTCTCTTCCAAGGGGCATTAAAAACCGTCATGTTAAGCTACTGCAACCTCCACGTCTCTTCCAAGGGGCATTAGAAACCGTCTTATTAACATACTGCAACCTCCACATCTCTTCAAAGGGGCATTAAAACAGTATTGTTAAGCTAAAGCGACTTCCACCACTTTCCCTAGGGGCATTAAAACCGTCTTGTTAAGGTACTGCGACCTCCACGTCTCTGCCAAGGTGCATTAGAACAGTTTTGTTAAGCTACTGCAACCTCCAAGTCTCTTCCATGGGGCATTAAAACCGTTTTGTTAAGCTTATGCGACCTCCACCACTTTTCCAGGGGGCATTAAAACAGTCTTTTTAAGCTACTACGACCTCCACCACTTTTCCCAGGGGCATTGATATTATCTTTTTATTCCACTGCGACCTCCACCACTTTTCCAAGGGGCATTAAAACCGTCTTGTTAAGCTACTGCAACCTCCACGTCTCTTCCAAGGGGCATCAAAAACCGACATGTTAAGCTACTGCAACCTCCACGTCTCTTCCAAGGGTCATTAAAAACAGTCTTGTTAAGCTATTGCAACCTCCATGCCTCTTCCAAGTGACTTTAAAACCGTCTTGTTAAGCTAATGCGACCTACACCACTTTTCCAAGTGGCATTAAAAACGACTTGTTAAGCTACTGCGACCTCCACCACTTTTCCCAGGGGCATTGATATTGTCTTTTTATTCAACTGCGACCTCCACCACTTTTCCAAGGGGCATTAAAAACGTCTTGTTAAACTACTACGACCTCCACCACTTTTCCCAGGGGCATTGATATTGCCTTTTAATTCCACTGCGACCTCCACCTCTTTTCCAAGGGGCATTAAAACAGTCTTGTTAAGTTATTGCGACCTCATCGTCTTTTCCAAGTTGCATTAAAACTGTCTTGTTAAGCTACTGCAACCTTCACGTCTCTTCCAAGGGGCAGTAAAAACCGTCTTGTTAAGCTAATGCGACATCCACCACTTTTCCCAGGGGCATGGATATTGTCTTTTTATTCCACTGCGACCTCCACGTCTCTACCAAGGGGCATTAAAAACCATCTTATTAAGCTAATGCGACCTCCACGACTTTTCCAAGGGGCATTAAAACCGTCTTGTTAAGCTACTGCATCCTCCACGTCTCTTCCAAGGGGCATTAAAACCGTCTTGTTAAGCTAAAGCGACCTTCACCACTTTTCCTAGGGGCATTAAAACCGTCTTGTTAAGCTACTGCGACCTCCACGTCTCTTCCAAGGGGCATTAAAACAGTTTTGTTAAGCTACTGCAACCTCCACATCTCATCCATGGGGCATTAAAACCGTCTTGTTAATCTAATGCGACCTCCACCACTTTTCCAAAGGGCATTAAAACCATCTTTTTAAGCTACTGCGACCTCCATGTCTCTTCCAAGGGGCATTTAAAAAGTCTTGTTAAGCTACTGCAACCTCCACCACTTTTCCAAGGAGCATTAAAATCGTCTTGTTAAGCTTATGCAACCTCCACCACTTTTCCAAGGGGCTTTAAAACCGTCTTGTTATGCTACTGCGACCTCCACCACTTTTCCCAGGTGCATTGATATTGTGTTTTTATACCACTGCGACCTCCACCACATTTCCAAGGGGCATTAAAAACGTGTTGTTAATCTACTGGACCACCACCACTTTTCCCAGGGGCATTGATATTGCCTTTTTACTCCACTGCGACCTCCACCTCTTTTCCAAGGGGCATTAAAACAGTCTTGTTAAGCTACTGCGACCTCATCGTCTTTTCCAAGGGGCATTAAAACTGTCTTGTTAAGCTACTGCAACCTCCACGTCTCTTCCAAGGGGCAGTAAAAACCGTCTTGTTAAGCTAATGCGACCTCCTCCACTTTTCCCAGGGGCATGGATATTGTCTTTTTATTCCACTGTGACCTCCATGTCTCTTCAAAGGGGTATTAAAACCGTCTTGTTAAGCTGAAGCGACCTCCACCACTTTTCCTAGGGGCATTAAAACCATCTTGTTAAGCTACTGCGACCTCCACGTCTCTTCCAAGGTGCATTAAAACAGTTTTGTTAAGCTACTGCAACCTCCACGTCTCTTCCATGGGGCATTAAAACCGTTTGGTTAAGCTTAAGCGACCTCCACCACTTTTCCAGGGGGCATTAAAACCATCTTTTTAAGCTACTGCGACCTCCACCACTTTTCCCAGGGGCATTGATATTGTCTTTTTATTCCACTGCGACCTCCACCACTTTTCCAAGCGGCATTAAAACCGTCTTGTTAAGCTACTGCAACCTCCACGTCTCTTCCAAGGGGCATTAAAACCGTCATGTGAAGCTACTGCAACCTCCACGTCTCTTCCAAGGGACATTAAAAACCGTCTTGTTAAGGTACTGCAACCTCCACGTCTCTTCCAAGGGGCATTGATATTGTCTTTTTATTCTACTGCGAAATCCACGTCTTTTCCAAGGGGCATTAAAATCGTCTTCTTAAGCTACTGCGATGTCCACGTCTTTTCCAAGGGGCATTAAAACCGTCTTGTTAAGCTACTGCAACCTCCACGTCTCTTCCAAGGGGCATTAAAAACGTCTTGTTAAGCTAAAGCGACCTCCACCACTTTTCCAAGGGCATTAAAAACGTCTTGTTAAGCTAATGCGACCTCCACCACTTTTCCAAGGTGCATTAGAAACGTCTTGTTAAGCTACTGCAACCTCCATGTCTCTTCCAAGGGGCATTTAAAGCGTCTTGTTAAGCTACTGCAACCTACACGTTTCTTCCAAGGGGCATTAAAAACCGTCTTGTTAAGCTAAAGCGACCTCCACCACTTTTCCAAGGGCATTAAAAACGTCTTGTTAAGCTAATGCGACCTCCACCAGTTTTCCAAGGTGCATTTGAAACGTCTTGTTAAGCTACTGCGACCTCCATGTCTCTTCCAAGGGGCATTTAAAGCGTCTTGTTAAGCTACTGCAACCTACACGTCTCTTCCAAGGGGCATTAAAAACCGTCTTGTTAAGCTATTGCAGCCTCCATGTCTCTTCCAAGTGGCTTTAAAACCGTCTTGTTAAGCTACTGCGACCTCCACCACTTTTCCCAGGGGCATTGATATTGTCTTTTTATTCCACTGCGAGCTCCACGTCTTTTCCAAGGGGCATTAAAACCGTCTTGTTAAGCTACTGCAACCTCCACGTCTCCTCGAAGGGGCATTAAAACCGTCTTGTTAAGCTAATGCGACCTCCACCACTTTTCCAAGGGGCATTAAAACCGTCTTGTTAAGCTACTGCGACCTCCACGTCTCTTCCAAGGGGCATTTAAACCGTCTTGTTAAAGTACTGCAACCTACACGTCTCTAACAAGGGGCATTAAAACTGTCTTGTTAAGCTACTGCGACCTCCACGTCTCTTCCAAGGGGCATTTAAACCGTCTTGTTAAGGTACTGCAACCTACACGTCTCTAACAAGGGGCATTAAAACTGTCTTGTTAAGCTACTGCGACCTCCACCAATTTTCCGTGGGGCATTAAAACCATCTTGTTAAGCTACTCCAACCTCCACGTCTCTTCCAAGGGGCATTAATAACGTCTTGTTAAGCTACTGCGACCTCCCCGTCTCTTCCAAGGGGCATTAAAACCGTCTTGTTAAGCTACTGCGACCTCCACAACTTTTCCAAGGGGCATGGATATAGTCTATTTATTCCACTGCGACCTCCACGTCTCTTCCAAGGGGCATAGAAAACCATCTTATTAAGCTAATGCTTCCTCCACCACTTTTCCCAGGGGCATTGATATTGTCTTTTTATTCCACTGCGACCTTCACCACTTTTCCAAGGGGCATTAAAACAGTCTTGTTAAGCTACTGCAACCTCCACGTCTCTTCCAAGGGGCATTAAAAACCGTCTTGTTAAGCTACTGCAACCTCCACGTCTCCACCAAGGGGCATTAAAAACCGTCTTGTTAAGCTAATGCAACCTCCACCACTTTTCCAAGGTGCATTAAAACTATCTTATTGAGCTACTGCGACCTCCATCACTTTTCCTAGGGGCATTGATATTGTCTTTTTATTCTACTGCGAAATCCACGTCCTTTCCAAGGGGGCATTAAAATCGTCTTATTAAGCTACTGCGATGTCCACGTCTTTTCCAAGGGGCATTAAAACCGTCTTGTTAAGCTACTGCAACCTCCACGTCTCTTCCAAGGGGCATTAAAAACGTCTTGTTAAGCTAATGCGACCTCCACCACTTTTCCAAGGGCATTAAAAACGTCTTGTTAAGCTAATGCGACCTCCACCACTTTTCCAAGGTGCATTAGAAACGTCTTGTTAAGCTACTGCGACCTCCATATCTCTTCCAAGGGGCATTTAAAGCGTCTTGTTAAGCTACTGCAACCTACACGTCTCTACCAAGGGTCATTAAAACCGTCTTGTTAAGCTAATGCGACCTCCACCACTTTTCCAAGGGGCATTAAAACCGTCTACTGCAATCTCCACGTCTCTTCCAAGGGGCATTAAAACCGTCTTGTTAAGCTACTGCGACCTCCACCACTTTTCCCAGGGGCATTTATATTGTCTTTTTATACCACTGCAACTTCCACGACTTTACCCAGGGGCATTAAAACCGTCTTGTTAAGCTAATGCAACCTCCATGTCTCTTCCAAGGGGCATTAAAACCGTCTTGTTAAGCTAATGCAACCTTCACCACTTTTCCAAGGGGCATTAAAACCGGCTTGCTAAGCTACTGCGACCTCCACCACTTTTCCAAGTGGCATTAAAACCGTCTTGTTAAGCAAATGCGACCTCCACCACTTTTCCAAGGGGCATTAAAACTGTCTTGCTAAGCTACTGCGAACTCCACCACTTTTCGCAGGGGCATTAATATTGTATTATTATTCCACTGCAATCACCACAAGTTTTCCAAGGGGCATTAAAACCATCTTGTTAAGCTGCTGCAACCTCCATGTCTCTTCCAAGTGGCTTTAAATCCGTCTTGTTAAGCTTATGCGACCTACACCACTATTCCAAGGGGCATTAAAACCGTTTTGTTAAGCTGCTGCGAACTCCGCCACTTTTCCCAGGGGCATTGTTATTGTCTTTTTATTCGACTGCGACCTCCACCACTTTTCCAAGGGACATTAAAAACATCTTGTTAAGCTACTGCGACCTCCACCACTTTTCCCAGTGGCATTGATATTGTCTTTTTATTCAACTGCGACCTCCACCACTTTTCCAAGGGGCATTAAAAATGTCTTGTTAAACTACTTCGACCTCCACCACTTTTCCCAGGGGCATTGATATTGCCTTTTAATTCCACTGCGACCTCCACCTCTTTTCCAAGGGGCATTAAAACTGTCTTGTTAAGCTACTGCAATCTCCACGTCTCTTCCAAGGGGCAGTAAAAACCGTCTTGTTAAGCCAATGCGACATCCACCACTTTTCCCAGGGGAATGGATATTGTCATTTTATTCCACTGCGACCTCCATGTCTCTACCAAGGGGCATTAAAAACCATCTTATTAAGCTAATGCGACCTCCACGACTTTTCCAAGGGGCATTAAAACCGTCTTGTTAAGCTATTGCATCCTCCACCACTTTTCCCAGGGGCATTGATATTGCCTTTTTATTCAACTGTGACCTCCACCACTTTTCCAAGGGGCATTAAAACAGTCTTGTTAAGCTACTGCGACCTCCACGTCTCTTCCAAGGGGCATTAAAACCGTCTTGTTAAGCTAAAGCCATCTCCACCACTTTTCCTAGGGGCATTAAAACCGTCTTGTTAAGCTACTGCGACCTCCACGTCTCTTCCAAGGGGCATTAAAACAGTTTTGTTAAGCTACTGCAACCTCCACGTTTCTTCCAAGGGGCATTAAACCGTCTTGTTAAGCTACTGCAACCTCCACGTCTCTTCCAAGGGGCATTAAAACCATCTTGTTAAGCTAATGCGACCACCACCATCTTTCCAAGGGGCATTAAAAACATCTTGTTAAGCTACTGCGACCTCCACCACTTTTCCCAGTGGCATTGATATTGCCTTTTTATTCTACTGCGACCTCCACCTCTTTTCCAAGGGGCATTAAAACAGTCTTGTTAAGCTACTGCGACCTCATCGTCTTTTCCAAGGAGCATTAAAACTGTCTTGTTAAGCTACTGAAACCTCCACGTCTCATCCAAGGAGCAGTAAAAACCGTCTTGTTAAGCTAATGCGACCTCCACCACTTTTCCAAGGGGCATTAAAACTGTCCTTTTAAGCTACTGCGACCTCCACCACTTTTCCCAGGGGCATTGATATTGTCTTTTTATTCCACTGCGACCTCCACCACTTTTCCAAGGGGCATTAAAACTGTCTTGTTAAGCTACTGCAACCTCCACGTCTCATCCAAGGGGCATTAAAACCATCTTGTTAAGGTACTGCGACCTCCACCACTTTTCCCAGTGGCATTTATATTGTCTTTTTATACCACTGCGACTTCCACCACTTTTCCCAGGGGCATTAAAACCGTCTTGTTAAGCTACTTAAACCTCCAAGTCTCTTCAAGGGGCATTAAAAACCATCTTGTTAAGCTAATGCGACCTCCACCACTTTTTCAAGGGGCATTAAAACAGTCTAGTTAAGCTACTGCAACCTCCACATCTCTTCCAAGGGGCATTAAAACCGTCTTGTTAAGCTACTGCAAACTCCACGTCTCTTCCAAGGGGCATTAAAACCATCTTGTTAAGCTAATGCGACCTCCACCATCTTTCCAAGGGGCATTAAAACCGTCTTGTTAAGCTACTGCGACCTCCATGTCTCTTCCAAGGGGCATTTAAAAAGTCTTGTTAAGCTACTGCAATCTCCACCATTTTTCCAAGGGGCATTAAAACCGTCTTGTTAGCTAATGCAACCTCCACCACTTTTCCAAGGGGCATTAAAACCGTCTTGTTAAGCTACTGTGACCTCCAACACTTTTCCAAGGGCCATTAAAATCGTCTTGTTAAGCTACTGCGACCTCCACCACTTTTCCAAGGGGCATTAAAACAGTCTTGCAAAGCTACTGCGACCTCCACCACTTTTTGCAGGGGCATTGATATTGTCTTATTATTCCACTGCAATCACCACCACTTTTCCAAGGGGCATTAAACGATCTTGTTAAGCTACTGCAACCTCCATGTCTCTTCCAAGTGGCTTTAAAACCGTCTTGTTAAGCTAATGTGACCTACACCACTTTTCCAAGGGGCATTAAAACCGACCTGTTAAACTACTGCGACCTCCACCACTTTTCCCAGGGGCATTGATATTGTCTTTTTATTCAACTGCGACCTCCACCACTTTTCCAAGGGACATTAAAAACGTCTTGTTAAACTACTTCGACCTCCACCACTTTTCCCAGGGGCATTGATATTGCCTTTTAATTCCACTGCGACCTCCACCTCTTTTCCAAGGGGCATTAAAACAGTCTTGTTAAGCTATTGCGACCTCATCGTCTTTTCCAAGGGGCATTAAAACTGTCTCGTTAAGCTACTGCAACCTCCACGTCTCTTCCAAGGGGCAGTAAAAACCGTCTTGTTAAGCTAATGCGACATCCACCACTTTTCCCAGGGGCATGGATATTGTCTTTTTATTCCACTGCAACCTCCACATCTCTACCAAGGGGCATTTAAAACCATCTTATTAAGCTAATGCGACCTCCACGACTTTTCCAAGGGGCATTAAAACCGTCTTGTTAAGCTACTGCATCCTCCACGTCTCTTCCAAGGGGCATTAAAATCGTCTTGTTAAGCGAAAGCGACCTCCACCACTTTTCCTAGGGGCATTAAAACCGTCTTGTTAAGCTACTGCGACCTCCACGTCTCTTCCAAGGGGCATTAAAACAGTTTTGTTAAGCTACTGCAACCTCCACATCTCATCCATTGGGCATTGAAACCGTCTTGTTAAGCTACTGCAACCTCCACGTCTCTTCCAAGGGGCATTAAAACAGTTTTGTTAAGCTACTGCAACATCCACATCTCATCCATGGGGCATTAAAACCGTCTTGTTAATCTAATGCGACCTCCACCACTTTTCCAAAGGGCATTAAAACCATCTTTTTAAGCTACTGCGACCTCCACGTCTCTTCCAAGGGGCATTAAAAACCGTCTTGTTAAGCTACTGCAACCTCCACGTCTCCACCAAGGGGCATTAAAAACCGTCTTGTTAAGCTAATGCAACCTCCACCACTTTTCCAAGGTGCATTAAAACTATCTTATTGAGCTACTGCGACCTCCATCACTTTTCCTAGGGGCATTGATATTGTCTTTTTATTCTACTGCGAAATCCACGTCCTTTCCAAGGGGGCATTAAAATCGTCTTATTAAGCTACTGCGATGTCCACGTCTTTTCCAAGGGGCATTAAAACCGTCTTGTTAAGCTACTGCAACCTCCACGTCTCTTCCAAGGGGCATTAAAAACGTCTTGTTAAGCTAATGCGACCTCCACCACTTTTCCAAGGGCATTAAAAACGTCTTGTTAAGCTAATGCGACCTCCACCACTTTTCCAAGGTGCATTAGAAACGTCTTGTTAAGCTACTGCGACCTCCATATCTCTTCCAAGGGGCATTTAAAGCGTCTTGTTAAGCTACTGCAACCTACACGTCTCTACCAAGGGTCATTAAAACCGTCTTGTTAAGCTAATGCGACCTCCACCACTTTTCCAAGGGGCATTAAAACCGTCTACTGCAATCTCCACGTCTCTTCCAAGGGGCATTAAAACCGTCTTGTTAAGCTACTGCGACCTCCACCACTTTTCCCAGGGGCATTTATATTGTCTTTTTATACCACTGCAACTTCCACGACTTTACCCAGGGGCATTAAAACCGTCTTGTTAAGCTAATGCAACCTCCATGTCTCTTCCAAGGGGCATTAAAACCGTCTTGTTAAGCTAATGCAACCTTCACCACTTTTCCAAGGGGCATTAAAACCGGCTTGCTAAGCTACTGCGACCTCCACCACTTTTCCAAGTGGCATTAAAACCGTCTTGTTAAGCAAATGCGACCTCCACCACTTTTCCAAGGGGCATTAAAACTGTCTTGCTAAGCTACTGCGAACTCCACCACTTTTCGCAGGGGCATTAATATTGTATTATTATTCCACTGCAATCACCACAAGTTTTCCAAGGGGCATTAAAACCATCTTGTTAAGCTGCTGCAACCTCCATGTCTCTTCCAAGTGGCTTTAAATCCGTCTTGTTAAGCTTATGCGACCTACACCACTATTCCAAGGGGCATTAAAACCGTTTTGTTAAGCTGCTGCGAACTCCGCCACTTTTCCCAGGGGCATTGTTATTGTCTTTTTATTCGACTGCGACCTCCACCACTTTTCCAAGGGACATTAAAAACATCTTGTTAAGCTACTGCGACCTCCACCACTTTTCCCAGTGGCATTGATATTGTCTTTTTATTCAACTGCGACCTCCACCACTTTTCCAAGGGGCATTAAAAATGTCTTGTTAAACTACTTCGACCTCCACCACTTTTCCCAGGGGCATTGATATTGCCTTTTAATTCCACTGCGACCTCCACCTCTTTTCCAAGGGGCATTAAAACTGTCTTGTTAAGCTACTGCAATCTCCACGTCTCTTCCAAGGGGCAGTAAAAACCGTCTTGTTAAGCCAATGCGACATCCACCACTTTTCCCAGGGGAATGGATATTGTCATTTTATTCCACTGCGACCTCCATGTCTCTACCAAGGGGCATTAAAAACCATCTTATTAAGCTAATGCGACCTCCACGACTTTTCCAAGGGGCATTAAAACCGTCTTGTTAAGCTATTGCATCCTCCACCACTTTTCCCAGGGGCATTGATATTGCCTTTTTATTCAACTGTGACCTCCACCACTTTTCCAAGGGGCATTAAAACAGTCTTGTTAAGCTACTGCGACCTCCACGTCTCTTCCAAGGGGCATTAAAACCGTCTTGTTAAGCTAAAGCCATCTCCACCACTTTTCCTAGGGGCATTAAAACCGTCTTGTTAAGCTACTGCGACCTCCACGTCTCTTCCAAGGGGCATTAAAACAGTTTTGTTAAGCTACTGCAACCTCCACGTTTCTTCCAAGGGGCATTAAACCGTCTTGTTAAGCTACTGCAACCTCCACGTCTCTTCCAAGGGGCATTAAAACCATCTTGTTAAGCTAATGCGACCACCACCATCTTTCCAAGGGGCATTAAAAACATCTTGTTAAGCTACTGCGACCTCCACCACTTTTCCCAGTGGCATTGATATTGCCTTTTTATTCTACTGCGACCTCCACCTCTTTTCCAAGGGGCATTAAAACAGTCTTGTTAAGCTACTGCGACCTCATCGTCTTTTCCAAGGAGCATTAAAACTGTCTTGTTAAGCTACTGAAACCTCCACGTCTCATCCAAGGAGCAGTAAAAACCGTCTTGTTAAGCTAATGCGACCTCCACCACTTTTCCAAGGGGCATTAAAACTGTCCTTTTAAGCTACTGCGACCTCCACCACTTTTCCCAGGGGCATTGATATTGTCTTTTTATTCCACTGCGACCTCCACCACTTTTCCAAGGGGCATTAAAACTGTCTTGTTAAGCTACTGCAACCTCCACGTCTCATCCAAGGGGCATTAAAACCATCTTGTTAAGGTACTGCGACCTCCACCACTTTTCCCAGTGGCATTTATATTGTCTTTTTATACCACTGCGACTTCCACCACTTTTCCCAGGGGCATTAAAACCGTCTTGTTAAGCTACTTAAACCTCCAAGTCTCTTCAAGGGGCATTAAAAACCATCTTGTTAAGCTAATGCGACCTCCACCACTTTTTCAAGGGGCATTAAAACAGTCTAGTTAAGCTACTGCAACCTCCACATCTCTTCCAAGGGGCATTAAAACCGTCTTGTTAAGCTACTGCAAACTCCACGTCTCTTCCAAGGGGCATTAAAACCATCTTGTTAAGCTAATGCGACCTCCACCATCTTTCCAAGGGGCATTAAAACCGTCTTGTTAAGCTACTGCGACCTCCATGTCTCTTCCAAGGGGCATTTAAAAAGTCTTGTTAAGCTACTGCAATCTCCACCATTTTTCCAAGGGGCATTAAAACCGTCTTGTTAGCTAATGCAACCTCCACCACTTTTCCAAGGGGCATTAAAACCGTCTTGTTAAGCTACTGTGACCTCCAACACTTTTCCAAGGGCCATTAAAATCGTCTTGTTAAGCTACTGCGACCTCCACCACTTTTCCAAGGGGCATTAAAACAGTCTTGCAAAGCTACTGCGACCTCCACCACTTTTTGCAGGGGCATTGATATTGTCTTATTATTCCACTGCAATCACCACCACTTTTCCAAGGGGCATTAAACGATCTTGTTAAGCTACTGCAACCTCCATGTCTCTTCCAAGTGGCTTTAAAACCGTCTTGTTAAGCTAATGTGACCTACACCACTTTTCCAAGGGGCATTAAAACCGACCTGTTAAACTACTGCGACCTCCACCACTTTTCCCAGGGGCATTGATATTGTCTTTTTATTCAACTGCGACCTCCACCACTTTTCCAAGGGACATTAAAAACGTCTTGTTAAACTACTTCGACCTCCACCACTTTTCCCAGGGGCATTGATATTGCCTTTTAATTCCACTGCGACCTCCACCTCTTTTCCAAGGGGCATTAAAACAGTCTTGTTAAGCTATTGCGACCTCATCGTCTTTTCCAAGGGGCATTAAAACTGTCTCGTTAAGCTACTGCAACCTCCACGTCTCTTCCAAGGGGCAGTAAAAACCGTCTTGTTAAGCTAATGCGACATCCACCACTTTTCCCAGGGGCATGGATATTGTCTTTTTATTCCACTGCAACCTCCACATCTCTACCAAGGGGCATTTAAAACCATCTTATTAAGCTAATGCGACCTCCACGACTTTTCCAAGGGGCATTAAAACCGTCTTGTTAAGCTACTGCATCCTCCACGTCTCTTCCAAGGGGCATTAAAATCGTCTTGTTAAGCGAAAGCGACCTCCACCACTTTTCCTAGGGGCATTAAAACCGTCTTGTTAAGCTACTGCGACCTCCACGTCTCTTCCAAGGGGCATTAAAACAGTTTTGTTAAGCTACTGCAACCTCCACATCTCATCCATTGGGCATTGAAACCGTCTTGTTAAGCTACTGCAACCTCCACGTCTCTTCCAAGGGGCATTAAAACAGTTTTGTTAAGCTACTGCAACATCCACATCTCATCCATGGGGCATTAAAACCGTCTTGTTAATCTAATGCGACCTCCACCACTTTTCCAAAGGGCATTAAAACCATCTTTTTAAGCTACTGCGACCTCCATGTCTCTTCCAAGGGGCATTTAAAAAGTCTTGTTAAGCTACTGCAACCTCCACCACTTTTCCAAGGGGCATTAAAACCGTCTTGTTAAGCTACTGTGACCTCCAACACTCTTCCAAGGGCCATTAAAACCGTCTTGTTAAGCTACTGCGACCTCCACCACTTTTCCAAGGGGTATTAAAACCGTCTTGCTAAGCTACTGCGACCTCCACCACTTTTCGCAGGGGCATTGATATTGTCTTATTATTCCACTGCAATCATCACCAATTTTCCAAGGGGCATTAAAACGATCTTGTTAAGCTACTGCAACCTCCATGTCTCTTCCAAGTGGCTTTAAAACCGTCTTGTTAAGCTAATGTGACCTACACCACTTTTCCAAGGGGCATTAAAACCGACCTGTTAAGCTACTGCGACCTCCACCACTTTTGCCAGGGGCATTGATATTGTCTTTTTATTCAACTGCGACCTCCACCACTTTTCCAAGGGGCATTAAAAACGTCTTGTTAAACTACTACGACCTCCACCACTTTTCCCAGGGGCATTGATATTGCCTTTTAATTCCACTGCGACCTCCACCTCTTTTCCAAGGGGCATTAAAACTGTCTTGTCAAGCTACTGCGACCTCCATGTCTCTTCCAAGGACCATTTAAAAAGTCTTGTTAAGCTACTGCGACCTCCACCACTTTTCCAAGGGGCATTAAAACCGTCTTGTTAAGCTAATGCGACCTCCACCACTTTTCCAAGGGGCATTAAAACCGTCTTGTTATGCTACTGCGACCTCCACCACTTTTCCCAGGTGCATTGATATTGTCTTTTTATACCACTGCGACCTCCACCACTCTTCCAAGGGGCATTAAAAACGTCTTGTTAATCTACTGCGACCTCCACCACTTTTCCCAGGGGCATTGATATTGCCTTTTTATTCCACTGCGTCCTCCACCGCTTTTCCAAGGGGCATTAAAACAGTCTTGTTAAGCTACTGCGACCTCATCGTCTTTTCCAAGGGGCATTAAAACTGTCTTGTTAAGCTACTGCAACCTCCACGTCTCTTCCATGGGGCAGTAAAAACCGTCTTGTTAAGCTAATGCTACCTCCACCACTTTTCCCAGGGGCATGGATATTGTCTTTTTATTCAACTGCGACCTCCACCACTTTTCCAAGGGACATTAAAAACGTCTTGTTAAACTACTTCGACCTCCACCACTTTTCCCAGGGGCATTGATATTGCCTTTTAATTCCACTGCGACCTCCACCTCTTTTCCAAGGGGCATTAAAACAGTCTTGTTAAGCTATTGCGACCTCATCGTCTTTTCCAAGGGGCATTAAAACTGTCTCGTTAAGCTACTGCAACCTCCACGTCTCTTCCAAGGGGCAGTAAAAACCGTCTTGTTAAGCTAATGCGACATCCACCACTTTTCCCAGGGGCATGGATATTGTCTTTTTATTCCACTGCAACCTCCACATCTCTACCAAGGGGCATTTAAAACCATCTTATTAAGCTAATGCGACCTCCACGACTTTTCCAAGGGGCATTAAAACCGTCTTGTTAAGCTACTGCATCCTCCACGTCTCTTCCAAGGGGCATTAAAATCGTCTTGTTAAGCGAAAGCGACCTCCACCACTTTTCCTAGGGGCATTAAAACCGTCTTGTTAAGCTACTGCGACCTCCACGTCTCTTCCAAGGGGCATTAAAACAGTTTTGTTAAGCTACTGCAACCTCCACATCTCATCCATTGGGCATTGAAACCGTCTTGTTAAGCTACTGCAACCTCCACGTCTCTTCCAAGGGGCATTAAAACAGTTTTGTTAAGCTACTGCAACATCCACATCTCATCCATGGGGCATTAAAACCGTCTTGTTAATCTAATGCGACCTCCACCACTTTTCCAAAGGGCATTAAAACCATCTTTTTAAGCTACTGCGACCTCCATGTCTCTTCCAAGGGGCATTTAAAAAGTCTTGTTAAGCTACTGCAACCTCCACCACTTTTCCAAGGGGCATTAAAACCGTCTTGTTAAGCTACTGTGACCTCCAACACTCTTCCAAGGGCCATTAAAACCGTCTTGTTAAGCTACTGCGACCTCCACCACTTTTCCAAGGGGTATTAAAACCGTCTTGCTAAGCTACTGCGACCTCCACCACTTTTCGCAGGGGCATTGATATTGTCTTATTATTCCACTGCAATCATCACCAATTTTCCAAGGGGCATTAAAACGATCTTGTTAAGCTACTGCAACCTCCATGTCTCTTCCAAGTGGCTTTAAAACCGTCTTGTTAAGCTAATGTGACCTACACCACTTTTCCAAGGGGCATTAAAACCGACCTGTTAAGCTACTGCGACCTCCACCACTTTTGCCAGGGGCATTGATATTGTCTTTTTATTCAACTGCGACCTCCACCACTTTTCCAAGGGGCATTAAAAACGTCTTGTTAAACTACTACGACCTCCACCACTTTTCCCAGGGGCATTGATATTGCCTTTTAATTCCACTGCGACCTCCACCTCTTTTCCAAGGGGCATTAAAACTGTCTTGTCAAGCTACTGCGACCTCCATGTCTCTTCCAAGGACCATTTAAAAAGTCTTGTTAAGCTACTGCGACCTCCACCACTTTTCCAAGGGGCATTAAAACCGTCTTGTTAAGCTAATGCGACCTCCACCACTTTTCCAAGGGGCATTAAAACCGTCTTGTTATGCTACTGCGACCTCCACCACTTTTCCCAGGTGCATTGATATTGTCTTTTTATACCACTGCGACCTCCACCACTCTTCCAAGGGGCATTAAAAACGTCTTGTTAATCTACTGCGACCTCCACCACTTTTCCCAGGGGCATTGATATTGCCTTTTTATTCCACTGCGTCCTCCACCGCTTTTCCAAGGGGCATTAAAACAGTCTTGTTAAGCTACTGCGACCTCATCGTCTTTTCCAAGGGGCATTAAAACTGTCTTGTTAAGCTACTGCAACCTCCACGTCTCTTCCATGGGGCAGTAAAAACCGTCTTGTTAAGCTAATGCTACCTCCACCACTTTTCCCAGGGGCATGGATATTGTCTTTTTATTCAACTGCGACCTCCACCACTTTTCCAAGGGACATTAAAAACGTCTTGTTAAACTACTTCGACCTCCACCACTTTTCCCAGGGGCATTGATATTGCCTTTTAATTCCACTGCGACCTCCACCTCTTTTCCAAGGGGCATTAAAACAGTCTTGTTAAGCTATTGCGACCTCATCGTCTTTTCCAAGGGGCATTAAAACTGTCTCGTTAAGCTACTGCAACCTCCACGTCTCTTCCAAGGGGCAGTAAAAACCGTCTTGTTAAGCTAATGCGACATCCACCACTTTTCCCAGGGGCATGGATATTGTCTTTTTATTCCACTGCAACCTCCACATCTCTACCAAGGGGCATTTAAAACCATCTTATTAAGCTAATGCGACCTCCACGACTTTTCCAAGGGGCATTAAAACCGTCTTGTTAAGCTACTGCATCCTCCACGTCTCTTCCAAGGGGCATTAAAATCGTCTTGTTAAGCGAAAGCGACCTCCACCACTTTTCCTAGGGGCATTAAAACCGTCTTGTTAAGCTACTGCGACCTCCACGTCTCTTCCAAGGGGCATTAAAACAGTTTTGTTAAGCTACTGCAACCTCCACATCTCATCCATTGGGCATTGAAACCGTCTTGTTAAGCTACTGCAACCTCCACGTCTCTTCCAAGGGGCATTAAAACAGTTTTGTTAAGCTACTGCAACATCCACATCTCATCCATGGGGCATTAAAACCGTCTTGTTAATCTAATGCGACCTCCACCACTTTTCCAAAGGGCATTAAAACCATCTTTTTAAGCTACTGCGACCTCCATGTCTCTTCCAAGGGGCATTTAAAAAGTCTTGTTAAGCTACTGCAACCTCCACCACTTTTCCAAGGGGCATTAAAACCGTCTTTTTAAGCTACTGTGACCTCCAACACTCTTCCAAGGGCCATTAAAACCGTCTTGTTAAGCTACTGCGACCTCCACCACTTTTCCAAGGGGTATTAAAACCGTCTTGCTAAGCTACTGCGACCTCCACCACTTTTCGCAGGGGCATTGATATTGTCTTATTATTCCACTGCAATCATCACCAATTTTCCAAGGGGCATTAAAACGATCTTGTTAAGCTACTGCAACCTCCATGTCTCTTCCAAGTGGCTTTAAAACCGTCTTGTTAAGCTAATGTGACCTACACCACTTTTCCAAGGGGCATTAAAACCGACCTGTTAAGCTACTGAGACCTCCACCACTTTTGCCAGGGGCATTGATATTGTCTTTTTATTCAACTGCGACCTCCACCACTTTTCCAAGGGGCATTAAAAACGTCTTGTTAAACTACTACGACCTCCACCACTTTTCCCAGGGGCATTGATATTGCCTTTTAATTCCACTGCGACCTCCACCTCTTTTCCAAGGGGCATTAAAACTGTCTTGTCAAGCTACTGCGACCTCCATGTCTCTTCCAAGGACCATTTAAAAAGTCTTGTTAAGCTACTGCGACCTCCACCACTTTTCCAAGGGGCATTAAAACCGTCTTGTTAAGCTAATGCGACCTCCACCACTTTTCCAAGGGGCATTAAAACCGTCTTGTTATGCTACTGCGACCTCCACCACTTTTCCCAGGTGCATTGATATTGTCTTTTTATACCACTGCGACCTCCACCACTCTTCCAAGGGGCATTAAAAACGTCTTGTTAATCTACTGCGACCTCCACCACTTTTCCCAGGGGCATTGATATTGCCTTTTTATTCCACTGCGTCCTCCACCGCTTTTCCAAGGGGCATTAAAACAGTCTTGTTAAGCTACTGCGACCTCATCGTCTTTTCCAAGGGGCATTAAAACTGTCTTGTTAAGCTACTGCAACCTCCACGTCTCTTCCATGGGGCAGTAAAAACCGTCTTGTTAAGCTAATGCTACCTCCACCACTTTTCCCAGGGGCATGGATATTGTCTTTTTATTCCACTGCGACCTCCACGTCTCTTCCAAAGGGCATTAAAAACATCTTATTAAGCTACTGTGACCTCCACCACTTTTACCAGGGGCATTGATATTGTCTTTTTATTCCACTGCGACCTCCACCACATTTCCAAGGGGCATTAAAACTGTCTTGTTAAGCTACTGCATCCACCACCACTTTTCCCAGGGGCATTGATATTGCCTTTTTAATCAACTGTGACCTCCACCACTTTTCCTAGGGTCATTAAAACCGTCTTGTTAAGCTACTGCGACCTCCACGTCTCTTCCAAGGGGCATTTAAACAGTTTTGTTAAGCTACTGCAACCTCCACGTCTCTTCCATGGGGCACTAAACAGTCTTGTTAAGCTAATGCGACCTCCACCACTTTTCCAAGGGGCCTTAAAACCGTCTTTTTAAGCTACTACGACCTCCACCACTTTTCCAAGGGGCGTTAAAGTTGTCTTTTTATTCTACTGCGACCTCGACCACTTTTTCACGGGGCATTAAAATCGTCTTGTTAATCTAATGCAACCTACAACCCTTAGCCAAGGGGCATTAAAACCATCTTGTTAAACTACTGCGACCTCCACCACTTTTCCCAGGGGCATTGATATTGTCTTTTTATTCCACTGCGACCTCCACCACTTTTCCAAGGGGCATTAAACCCGTCTTGTTAAGCTACTGCAACCTCCACGTCTCTTCCAAGGGGCATTAAAAACCGTCATGTTAAGCTACTGCAACCTCCACGTCTCTTCCAAGGGGCATTAGAAACCGTCTTATTAAGATACTGCAACCTCCACATCTCTTCAAAGGGGCATTAAAACAGTCTTGTTAAGCTAAAGCGACTTCCACCACTTTCCCTAGGGGCATTAAAACCGTCTTGTTAAGCTACTGCGACCTTCACGTCTCTGCCAAGGTGCATTAGAACAGTTTTGTTAAGCTACTGCAACCTCCAAGTCTCTTCCATGGGGCATTAAAACCGTTTTGTTAAGCTTATGCGACCTCCACCACTTTTCCAGGGGGCATTAAAACAGTCTTTTTAAGCTACTACGACCTCCACCACTTTTCCCAGGGGCATTGATATTATCTTTTTATTCCACTGCGACCTCCACCACTTTTCCAAGGGGCATTAAAACCGTCTTGTTAAGCTACTGCAACCTCCACGTCTCTTCCAAGGGGCATCAAAAACCGACATGTTAAGCTACTGCAACCTCCACGTCTCTTCCAAGGGTCATTAAAAACAGTCTCTTTAAGCTATTGCAACCTCCATGCCTCTTCCAAGTGACTTTAAAACCGTCTTGTTAAGCTAATGCGACCTACACCACTTTTCCAAGTGGCATTAAAAACGACTTGTTAAGCTACTGCGACCTCCACCACTTTTCCCAGGGGCATTCATATTGCCTTTTTATTCTACTGCGACCTCCACCTTTTTTCCAAGGGGCATTAAAACAGTCTTGTTAAGCTACTGCGACCTCATCGTCTTTTCCAAGGGGCATTAAAACTGTCTTGTTAAGCTACTGCAACCTCCACGTCTCTTCCAAGGGGCAGTAAAAACAGTCTTGTTAAGCTAATTAGAGATGAGTGTTGTTCTACTCGAACTGTTCGCCAATCTCAAATTCGAGCTGTTTTGGGCGGTGTTCGAGCCGTTCGGCGAACACGAACAATTTGAGAAAAATTCGGCTGTTCGAGGTTATGTTCGATAACTGTTCATGCACCAAAATCATAACTGGATTTTTTCTCAGTAATGATGAAAATTAATGTTAATACGCAGTTTGAGTGTACAGCGGTGTGGGGGGAGGGGCAGGGGATGGATCTCTGCAGGAACAATGAAGATCTCCATTTTTTTTTCTCTTTCCCGCATTTGCAGTGGGGAGGTGCAATCTGTCAGCCTATCAGCAGCGCACACACGGAGCAAAGTGCTTTTTTTCACACAAGCAAGGGCATGTGTCATTGGCAGTGTATGTCACATGTCCTTGCCCTATAAGACCAAGCCATTTTCCCCGTCGCCACCATTTTCTCACTGCTGCAGCTGCGTGTTAGACGGCACCGCTGTTGCTGTGTGCGCTATACCTTGTTAAATTCAAGCCAATTTTCGCACAAATCTACAGATAGCTTGGGAGTAGGGAATAGTTGTGATTGCAGTCCTTTTAAGGACTAGGTTACAGCATTTCCTACGACTTTTATCAGGCAGGTCTGTGCTCTTAAATAGATAGATTGTGGGAGTAAAGACTAATTGTAATTGGAGTCCTTTTCAGGACTAGGTTACATCAGTTCCTATCAGTTTTTGCCAGGCAGGTCTGTGCCAGTGCTGTGCAAGTTTTTTTCACAGCATTTGGCTGAATCTAGCAAAGCTAATCCTTTTTGGCCTATTGCAGAGTGTGTTAGTCAGTGGAGTAGCCTATCTGTGTTGCAAGATATACCACCTGTGTATAGAATACCAATTTTTTTACTGCACCTAGTGAAGTAAAATCTTTTGGGCATAGCATCATTCTATTAGTCCATCTATACTGACCTCCATCAGGTTGCAAATTAAAAATAATTTTTATCTGCATCTAGCTCTGAAAAAATATTTGGCTTTCTAGCAGTGTGTGGGACTTATTCTATTAGTCCATCTATACTGACCTCCATCAGGTTGCAAATTAAAAATAATTTTTATCTGTATCTAGCTCTGAAAAAATATTTGGCCTTCTAGCAGTGTGTGGGACTTGTTCTATTAGTCCATCTATACTGACCTCCATCAGGTTGCAAATTGAATATAATATTTTTCTGCATCTAGCTCTGAAAAAATATTTGGCCTTCTAGCAGTGTGTGGGACTTGTTCTATTAGTCCATCCATACTGACCTCCATCAGGTTGCAAATTGAATATAATTTTTTTCTGCATCTAGCTCTGAAAAAATATTTGGCCTTCTAGTAGTGTGTGGGACTTGTTCTATTAGTCCATCTATACTGACCTCCATCAGGTTGCAAATTAAAAATAATTTTTATCTGCATCTAGCTCTGAAAAAATATTTGGCCTTCTAGCAGTGTGTGGGACTTGTTCTATTAGTCCATCTATACTGACCTCCATCAGGTTGCAAATTGAATATAATATTTTTCTGCATCTAGCTCTGAAAAAATATTTGGCCTTCTAGCAGTGTGTGGGACTTGTTCTATTAGTCCATCCATACTGACCTCCATCAGGTTGCAAATTGAATATAATTTTTTTCTGCATCTAGCTCTGAAAAAATATTTGGCCTTCTAGTAGTGTGTGGGACTTGTTCTATTAGTCCATCTATACTGACCTCCATCAGGTTGCAAATTAAAAATAATTTTTATCTGCATCTAGCTCTGAAAAAATATTTGGCCTTCTAGCAGTGTGTGGGACTTGTTCTATTAGTCCATCTATACTGACCTCCATCAGGTTGCTAATTGAATATAATATTTTTCTGCATCTAGCTCTGAAAAAATATTTGGCCTTCTAGCAGTGTGTGGGACTTGTTCTATTAGTCCATCTATACTGACCTCCATCAGGTTGCAATTTGAATATAATTTTTTTCTGCATCTAGCTCTGAAAAAATATTTGGCCTTCTAGCAGTGTGTGGGACTTGTTCTATTAGTCCATCTATACTGACCTCCATCAGGTTGCAAATTAAAAATAATTTTTATCTGCATCTAGCTCTGAAAAAATATTGGGCCTTTTAGCAGTATGTGGGATTTGTTCTATTTGTCCATCTATACTGACCTCCATCAGGTTGCAAATTGAATTTAATATTTTTCTGCATCTAGCTCTGAAAAAATATTTGGCCTTCTGGCAGTGTGTGGGACTTGTTCTATTAGTCCATCTATACTGACCTCCATCAGGTTGCAAATTGAATATAATTTTTTTCTGCATCTAGCTCTGAAAAAATATTTGGCCGTCTAGCAGTGTGTGGGGCTTGTTCTATTAGTCCATCTATACTGACCTCCATCAGGTTGCAAATTAAAAATAATTTTTAGCTGCATCTAGCTCTGAAAAAATATTTGGCCTTCCAGCAGTGTGTGGGACTTGTTCTATTAGTCCATCTATACTGACCTCCATCAGTTTGCAAATTAAAAATAATTTTTATCTGCATCTAGCTCTGAAAAAATATTTGGCCTTCTAGCAGTGTGTGGGACTTGTTGTATTAGTCCATCTATACTGACCTCCATCAGGTTGCAAATTGTATATAATTTTTTTCTGCATCTAGCTCTGAAAAAATATTGGGCCTTCTAGCAGTGTGTGGGACTTGTTCTATTAGTCCATCTGTACTGACCTCCATCAGGTTGCAAATTGAATATAATTTTTTTCTGCATCTAGCTCTGAAAAAATATTTGGCCTTCTAGCAGTGTGTGGGACTTGTTCTATTAGTCCATCTATACTGACCTCCATCAGGTTGCAAATTGAATATAATATTTTTCTGCATCTAGCTCTGAAAAAATATTTGGCCTTATAGCAGTGTGTGGGACTTGTCCTATTAGTCCATCTATACTGACCTCCATCAGGTTGCAAATTAAAAATAATTTTTAGCTGCATCTAGCTCTGAAAAAATATTTGGCCTTCTAGCAGTGTGTGGGACTTGTTCTATTAGTCCATCTATACTGACCTCCATCAGGTTGCAAATTAAAAATAATTTTTATCTGAATCTAGCTCTGAAAAAATATTTGGCCTTCTAGCAGTGTGTGGTACTTGTTCTATTAGTCCATCTATACTGACCTCCATCAGTTTGCAAATTAAAAATAATTTTTATCTGCATCTAGCTTTGAAAAAATATTTGGCCTTCTAGCAGTGTGTGGAACTTGTTCTATTAGTCCATCTATACTGACCTCCATCAGGTTGGAAATTGAATATAATTTTTTTCTGCATCTAGCTCTGAAAAAATATTTGGCCTTCTAGCAGTGTGTGGGACTTGTTCTATTAGTCCATCTATACTGACCTCCATCAGGTTGCAAATTAAAAATAAATTTTATCGGCATCTAGCTCTGAAAAAATATTTGGCCTTCTAGCAGTGTGTGGGACTTGTTCTATTAGTCCATCTATACTGACCTCCGTCAGGTTGCAAATTAAAAATAATTTTTATCTGCATCTAGCTCTGAAAAAATATTTGGCCTTCTAGCAGTGTGTGGGACTTGTTCTATTTGTCCATCTATACTGACCTCCATCAGGTTGCAAATTAAAAATAATTTTATCTGCATCTAGCTCTGAAAAAATATTTGGCCTTCTAGCAGTGTGTGGGACTTGTTCTATTAGTCCATCTATACTGACCTTCATCAGGTTGCAAATTAAAAATAATTTTATCTGCATCTAGCTCTGAAAAAATATTTGGCCTTCTAGCAGTGTGTGGGACTTGTTCTATTAGTCCATCTATACTGACCTTCATCAGGTTGCAAATTAAAAATATTTTTTATCGGCATCTAGCTCTGAAAAAATATTTGGCCTTCTAGCAGTGTGTGGGACTTGTTCTATTAGTCCATCTATACTGACCTCCATCAGATTGCAAATTGAATATAATTTTTTTCTGCATCTAACCAAGACAATAGTTTTGGCCTAATACCACAGTTTGGCCGCTCAGCTCTGCTTGGTTCCCATCCATTTTTTTTTGTGCAAACAACTCCAGAGTTGTGAATTAGTTAACCACCAAAATGAGTGGAAAAAGGCCAGCTGCTGGTGGAATGGGGAAAAGGCGTGTTGGGAACGGGAAAAAAGGTTGTGTCCGTGGGGTAGGTGTTAAAGCAACAGTAACATCTGCAGAAGAAAGACCATCTTCCAGCCAAACTAAAATGTCTACTTCTTTTAGCAGACAATGTGATAAGATCCCTTTCTTACGGCCACGCCAATCGCTACAAATTCCAGATGAGGCACAAAAACAGCAGATGCTTCAACGGATATCAAGTGCTCCTTTAAGTGGGCTCTCCTCCACATCAACTTCAACATCACAAATACTCCAGTCCTCAAAGGTGTCACCCCAATCGCACTTGCTTCCTCACAGCTCCCAAATCTCCAGCTGCCCATCTGAGTATGAGGTAGAACAGATGGTTGAGTCTGCAGAGCTGTTTACTCATACTATAGCCTGGGAATCAGAAGTCGGCTACAGCGCTTCTGTGAATCCAGAAGAGGAAATGATCTGCACTGATGCCCAGAATCTTTATGAGTCGGATCCAGGACCAGACACAGAAGGTTCTGACCATAATGTAGACCCTCATTCCCAAACTGTAACTCCTGTTCTTGGAGACAATGAGGAAGATGATGATGAGACTCAAATACCTGATCCAAGCGACAACTTTAGTTTTTTGTCAGGGCAGGAACAGGTTGGGTCTGAGGACGAAGGGTGTGATAACACACAGGGTGATGATGATGAGGTTGGAGATCCCACTTACTGTCAACCCACAGTCAGCCAAGAGATGAGGTCAGCAGAGGAGGTGGAGGAGGATGCTAGTGGCGATGAGGTCAGGTTGCGCTTTCCTGGACAGAGAAGTAGTACTGGAAGCACGTCAACAACTGCATCCTCAAACACAACTCTGCCTCTGATCACAAGTTGTGGTGGCTCTTCAGGTTGCATGGGTGCTAAGTCTTGCATAGCCTGGGCATTTTTTCAGATCGATAAAGATGACCCAATTCGTGTTATCTGTAACATTTGTCAACAAAAGCTAAGTAGAGGCCAAAAAATGCATAGTTTGAGTACTTCATGCATGAACCGTCACATGGACATGAAGCATAAGTTGCAGTGGGAAGCTCACTGTGCTACAATGCGGCCTAGCCGGCCGGGCCAACCACTGTTTGCCTCATCTTGTGCATCTGCGGCCTCTTCATCCTCTGTGACTGGGGGGACAGCAGTCACACCTGTTTTGGGACGCAGACCAGCCACCTCTTTACCCGCAACAGCCAGCGTGATTGGCAGGTCATCATTTTCTTTGGAGGTGGTAACACCAGCTGGTGTTGAGCGCTGTCCGACATCGATAGCACCACCTTTGGATCAAGGCAACCTAACTTGTCCGCCTGCATCTTCCTCACAGACCGGCAGTTTGCCGGGGACACCCTTCTCAACCCCGTCTAAGCACAACAGCCAGCCCTCGGTCCCTCAGATGTGGACAAGTAAAAGACCATTTCCTCCTAGCCATGAGAAAGCTAAGAGGTTGAATTTCACCATCTGCAAGCTCTTGGCTACAGAAATGCTGCCTTTCCGCCTGGTGGACGAAGAGGATTTTCGAGAACTTATGTCCGTCGCAGTGCCCCAGTACCAGATGCCCAGTCGGCACTACTTCTCAAAGAAAGGTGTGCCTGCGCTCCACCAGCATGTCGCACGCAACATCACCGCTTCTTTGAGAAACTCTGTGTGTAACAGGGTACATTTCACCACAGACACTTGGACGAGTAGGCATGGACAGGGGCGTTACATGTCTCTGACTGGGCACTGGGTAACTATGGTGACAGCAGGAGAAGGGGCTGCTGTCCAAGTCTTGCCGTCCCCACGAGTTGTGCGTCAATCCTCTTTATCTCAAAGTTCCTCCACTGCTTCTGCCTCCTCAACCACCTCTCGGTCCTCCACCTGCACCCAAAGCCTGTCTGGTCATGCCACAAGCTTTCCAACTGCGCAGAAGGGATCCTGCACACCTCCCTACTATTCTGGCAGTAGGGCTCAACATCATCAGGCGGTTTTTACTTTGAAATGTCTGGGAAATGTGTCACACAGCTGAGGAGTTGTGGTCAGCTCTGGAGAACCAATTTCATGAATGGCTGTCTCCACTGGACCTGAAACCAGGGAATGCCGTGTGCGACAATGCTGTAAACCTGGGTGCGGCCCTTCGCCGGGGCAATGTCACACACGTGCCTTGTATGGCTCACGTGTTGAACCTGGTTGTCCAGCAATTTTTAGCCCACTATCCCGGACTAGATGGCCTTCTGCAGAGGGCATGGTCGCTGTGTGCTCACTTCCGCCTTTCGCATCCCGCAGCTCAGTGACTTGCATCTCTACAGAAGTCGTTGGGCCTGCCACTTCACCGGCTAAAATGCGATGTGCCTACCCGGTGGAATTCAACTCTGCACATGTTGCAGCGACTGTGGCAGCACCGACAAGCCCTGGTGCAATATGTTCTGACGTATAGCCTGGGCCAACGAGATCCAGAGGTGGGGCAAATCATGCTAGAGGTGTGGTCTCAGATCAGGGACCTATGCACCCTTCTGCACAGTTTTGAAATGGCGACGAAGATGTTTAGTGCTGACGATGCCATTATCACCATGACTATTCCGGTGATTTACATGCTGGAGCACATGTTAAACAGAATTCGGAGTCAGGTGGTGGCACAAGAGGAGGTGGAGGAAGTAGAGGACGAGGAGTTGCATGCGGAAGGGCTAACATCTGCAAGGTCCAGACGGTCGGCAGCACCAAGGCGGCAGGCATGTGAGGGTGGGGGAGATGGTTTTACCAGGGCGCATGGTAGCAGCCAAACTAGTGAGAAAGGTGCAGGAGCCCAGGAAGAAGTGGTGGACGAACTGATGGAAGACTCATCAGATGAGGGAGACCTTGATCACATTTCTGTTGTGCGAGGTTGGGGGGAGAGGACAGAGGAAGGAAGCATGATTGTTACCTCGCCACCAACACAACAGGGACTTGGTACTCCTGGATGCGCAAGACGCATGAGTGCCTTCTTGCTGCACTACGTGCAACATGACCCTCGAATTGTGAGAATTAGAAATAATCCTGACTACTGGGTTACCACACTGTTAGATCCCCGGTGCAAAAGTAAATTTGCAGAAATTATTCCTGCCATAGAAAGGGATGCACGCATGCAGGAGTATCAGCAGAGACTGTTGCAGAATCTTACATGTGCTTTTCCACAAAACACCAGTGGTGCACGTAGTGAATCTCACAGTTCCAACTTGCCAACCGTGGGACCGTCGAGTGTTCAGCACTCAAACCGTAACAGAAACACAGTATCTGCTGTTAACATCAATTTTGTGGAATCATTTCACCACTTTTTTAGCCCATCCTTTGCAATGCCACAGGAGACAAGAAGTCTGACACATAGTCAACGCCTAGAGACGATGGTACAGGAGTATCTCCAAGTAAACATTGAAGCCATGACTGTGTCACTGGACCCTTGCTCTTTTTGGGCTTCCAATCTGGATAAATGGCCGGAGCTTGCCACTTATGCCTTGGAGATCTTGTCATGCCCCGCAGCCAGCATTCTGTCTGAACGTGTGTTCAGCGCTGCTGGTGGTGTGCTGACAGATAAGCGCACGCGGCTCTCCACTGATAATGTAGACAGACTCACGTTCATAAAGATGAACAAATCATGGATCCGAAACGACTTTTCTACCCCTGTGTCATCCTGGGGAGAGTAAAAGCTTGATGATTGGTTAAAATCACCTCACCTACCGTTTTAAGCTTTCAAATTACTAATCATGTCTATCTGTATCTTGGCTGGAAAATAATTTGGGAATTGTAGCAGTGTGCAGTTCTGATTCTATTAGGCCATCTATACTAAACTCCACCAGATTTAAAATTGCTAATCATGTTTATCTGTATCTTGGCTGGAAAATAATTTGGGCTTTGAAGCAGTGTGAAGTACTGATTCTATTAGGCCATCTATACTAAGCTCCACCAGATTTAAAATTAATAATAATTTTTAGCTGCATCTAGCCTGGAAAATAATTTTGGGGCTCCGAGATGCGCAAGACACATAAGTGCCTTCTTGCTGCATTGCCTGCAACATGACCCTCAGATTGTCAGAATTCGAAGTAATCCTGACTACTGGGTTGCCACACTCTTAGATCCCCCACACTCTTCGATCAACCTTTTCATTTTAATAAAGACCAAAAAATGGTTATTTTTGAAATTATAAGCATTAGCAGGTTATTAGAAACCGAAATCAAACAGTTTTGAACTCAAAACTTTATTCTAGGTTATGTTACATTTGCACATAGGACCCCTTGTTCGAAAGGAGCTTCTGATCTCTCTCGTCCATTGAATTTGTCAGGTTTTGGATGGTTTCTGCTTCAATTGTTTTGCATGAGGACAGAATACCCTCCCAGAGCTGTTGCTTAGATGTGAACTGCCTCCCGCCATCATAGACACTCCTTTTGATGATGCTCCAGAGGTTCTGAATGGGGTAGAGGTCAGGGGAGCATGGGGGTCACACCATAAGTTTGTCCCCTTTTATGCCCATATCAGCCAGAGATGCAGATGTGTTATGTGCAGCATGAGACGGTGCATTATCATGCATGAAAATGATGTTGCTGTGGAATACACGGTTCTTCTTCTTGAGCCATGGCAGGAAGTGCTGTTTGAGAAACTACACATACATTATGGAGTTCATCTTTACCCCTTCAGGGATCCTAAAGTGGCCGACAATCTCTCTCCCCATGATTCCAGCCCAAAACATTACTCCACCTCCTCCTTGTTGGCGCTGTAGCCGTGTTTGCGTGGGGTGTCCATCAACCAGCCATCCTCCACTCCATCCATCTGGACCATCGAGCGTTGCACGGCACTCATCCGTGAACAAAACAGTTTTGATGTCAGTCTTCATGTATTGTTTGGCCCACTGGAGCCATTTCTGCTTGTGTGCAGTGGATAGAGGAGGTCGACAGGATGGTGTACGCACAGCTGCAAACTTCTGAAGGACCCTGCATCTTGTTGTTCGGGGGACGTTGGAGGCACCAGCAGCTTCAAAAACTGGTCTGCTGCTATGACAAGGCTTTTTTGCCGCTGCTCTTTTAACCTGACGTAATTGCCTGTAGGAAAGAGTCCTCAATTTTCCCTTATCAGCACGCACACGTGTGTACTGTGAATCAGCTACATACTTCTTGATTGCCAAGACACTTCATCCTGATCATCGCACAATGTTGATTGTAGTCATGCCTTGACCTAAACACTCCACAATTTGTTGCTTCTCAGCAGCCGACACATCCTTTTTCTTTCCCATTTTGGCAGAAAATGTAGGCTGCTTAATAATGTGGGACAGCCATCTTAAGTAGTCTTGACTTTCATTGGACACACCTGCCAAACTAATTAGCACAATTGTCTGCAATTGCTTACAGTGATATAAAGAGCCCTGACACACATCACCATCAATGAGTTTAAATGACAAACAAACAAATTCTTCCCTTATCACTCCTAAACACTTTTTGCATAATAATTTGGAACACAGTGTACATGTGCTTTTCCACAAAACACCAGTGGTTCACGTAGTGAATCTTACAGTTCTAACTTGCCAACCATGGTCTGTATGGAGTTGTTCAATGAAGGGCCCAAAATTAAGATAACATAGACGGGAGAGGTCTCTATGAATAGGAATTCCTAAGTATTTGATACCCTGTGAGGGCCAGACAAATGGAAAGTTGGACTGGATGGAATCCTGTATGGATTTGGGGAGGGAGACATCGAGGGCCTCAGACTTCGCTGCATTGATTTTAAAATTTGACCATGTAACAAAGTGATCTATTTCAGCCATAACAGCAGGGATGGATATATGTGATTGAGTGATATATACTAGGACATCAGCAGCAAATAGAGAGCACTTGTACTCGGTGCCTCCCACCTCAATCCACCTAATATTGGGGTTATGGCGAATTGATGAGAGCAGGTGCTCCGTCACTAGGATGGATAAGAGAGGGGACAGAGGACATCCCTGCCTTGTCCCATTCGTGATTATGAAAGGTGATGAAAATGTTCTGACGCGCCCCCTGGGCCTTGAGACACCCGGAGCCGGACCCTTTTTGGTGGGTGCTGGTGGTTGTAGTCTCCGTGGCGGCGACCCGGTTCCGTGGCTCAGGGCGGTCAAACTAGTGGAGGAACTATTTATGTGGTTTTGATGTTTAAATGTCCGACTATGCCACCCGTGGATTGCGGTCAGAGTGAACCGCCGCTGCAGGGCAGACCGCTGAGGATGGTGTTGTGGGTGCAGCATAGCGTTGCATAACTCCCCACGGGAGGAGTAAAGCCTCAGGGCAGTGTATGCAGAGGATAGGGGTGATGGTGCAGGGCAGCAGCAGTAACGACACGGAGTCAGTGATGCAGTCCAGGGCCTTTACTCACAGTTCTTATTATCCAGACCACTTCTGCAGGTAACGGCTGCCCACGTCGTACTGTGCTCACCAGGTGAAGGGCTCAGACAACTCCCAGATAACTTTGGAGCACTTCACTTGACCCCCTTTGTGTGTCCTTTGTCTGGCCTTTCTTACCAACCCTTCAGTCCGGCTGCCTCGGGCCTCCTCTTGGTAAACTTGGCGCCAGTTTCCCTAACCCTATGTGGTGGCTTCCTAGCGGGTGTAGCGAAGGGCTGCGCCACATAAAATGTCACAGCCTCCGGTTTCTAGCTGAGGGTCATTTCCTGCCTCCACTAGTTTCGGGCAGCGGTCTCCCCCTTTGGCCTGACCCCTCCATGCAGGTGGATTCGGGCGTGCGGTGGCGACTCGCCAGTACGCACCCCTGGGATCCCTTCGTTCCTCATTCCTGGAGCCTTCTCCGCTCCTCTTCCTTCCTTCTCCCTCTTCCAGGCCTGGGCCTCTGTTACTAGGCCCGCCTCCGGAGCAGAGCTCATGCAGAGCCCCTGCTCCCTGTCACTTCTGCTCAGACTTCTCTGCACTGAACTAAGATGGTGCCCACCTTTTTTACTCCCTTCTCAATTCTCCCAGGAACTGCTTCCTCCCTGATCCTGCACTACAGGGTTCCCCTTCCTCAGTGTTCAATCCCCCCACTCCAGCCAGGGAAAATGACTGTCGTGCCCATCTCAGGGGCATATTGGTTGCCCTGCCCCACGGCAATGTGGTGTAATGCATGCAGGTGTCAGGTCCTGATCCACACTGGATCCTTACCTGAGAGTGAGATGTCACACCTCTGGGTGAGGTGCAATAAGTTTGTAGCAACCGAGCCCTCAGGGTGCTACAGTTCCATTTATCTTCAGCCTAGGTGACGTATTGCGATACAGGGCTGTGATTTTGGCTATAAAAGGGTCCCCTAGACCCCTACCCCAAGCTTTTTAAGAGAATAATATATGGTGTGCCAGGAGACTCTATGCAATGCTTTCTCAGCATCCAACGAGAGTATCTAATTACAAATTTTTAACTGCATCTATCCCAGGAAATACTTTGTGCCTAGTAGAAGTGTCTGCTAGTCAGCGGATTATCCCGGCTGTTAAGCAAGCTACACCACCTGTAGTTTGGACACTTAATTTTTTCAAAGGAAATGCTTCGGGACCACGGGAGACTCAGTGAAGAGCATCAGGAGGCACCCCAAGGCATAGGGGCTGGGACTGGCGGTAGAACGCCTTGCGGTGGACAGCTGAGCTCGATCCTTATAAAAGCTTTTTAACTGCAGCAGCTTTAGTGGACACTACTGGAGCTGGAATTACGCGGCTGCTGGCATGAGACTTGCCCTCCAATAGATCCTTGTAAAAGTGTTTAAAGTGTATTCATTCAAATTAGAGAGACAATTTAAATTAAAAAGCTTAGAGCTGCCTCCACCACAGGGGGGCTCGCTCGACCCACCAGCGGACAGGCACCAGTATTGGGAGAGGGGGGCTGGCCGTCAGGGTCCACCGCGGCTCTGGCACAAACCCGGCGACACGAAGGTGGCACGGGCAGAAACGAACTGGCCGTGTTGGCTTCTCACTTTTTGGATTTTAGAAGGGCATGATATGCCTATATCTGTGTCTCCCCCTCCTTTTACTCCTCCACCTCTTTTCTTTTCACATGACTATATGTACTTGTCACTTTTCCATGTGTTAGTTATGTCTTCTGAGCACTTTGTCAGCTTTTGGACACCTTTGAAGGTGTTTTCTATGTGTTTCTATGTGTTTTTCTTTGCCTGCCATTGGTTTTAACGGTATTCGAAGGTGTTCGATGAACAGTTTGACGGACAGTTCGGCGAACACACGGGTGTTCGACGTACCGAACCGTACTCGAACACTACAGGGGTTGCTCAACACTAGTAGCTACCTGCCTAAGCAAATCTAAGCCTGCCTGAGTGACCTGTGCTAATCAGCCGAGCTAACTCCGGCATCGGCAGGTCACGGAGAGAGCAGCTAGAGAGCACATAGAATACACTCGTCCACACAACAGCAACACTTGCAAAATGATCTGAGCGCGTCGCCATGTTTGTGGGCGGGCCTTTTAACGACTAAGCCCTGCCCACCGACGCGCCATTGGTGACGTTACCCGTGGACCAATCAGGCGGTGCCAGTCCACCAATCATGATCCGCCAGGTCACGGACATGCTCAGTTCGTCAAATCCTGGACTTAGATTCCACAAGCCCTGTTTCCCTCTGCAACCCAGGCTTAACATTGCTAGGCACAACTACCTGGAAGATAAACAGTGCTTGCGGACCAGCTAGGCTTTGGGGCAGATGGTGATGCTAAACAGCATCAGCCCTGGCTGGGCTGAAATGGTTGATCACAAAAGGTTGTGAATGCATTTCGAATCCAGCACAGGACCAATGCTTAACATCTCCTTTGTCACATTATTTTCAGGGGTACGATCATTTCTGTCCAGGCCTATTTCATGAGTTTAATTTTTTTCAAAATTCTGTGGAAGCAGGGTTGAAAAGCAATGTCTGACTTTCATTTGTTCATTTTCATAGATTTTTAATTTATTATTTCTTTTGGCAAATTCAAGTTATTTCTGTGAGCATTGTGGGTTTTTCTTTCATTAAACGAGGGGCACCAACAATTTTGTCCACGTGTGTATCTCTCTATCTATCAATATATCTATTTATTATCTGTTGATCTATCTAATTATCTACCTAAGATAAATAATAGATATATGTATATATAGTTATATTGATATATAGATAGATAATAGATCGATAGATAGAAAAATAGATAATAGAACAATAGATAGATTTATAGATAGATAAATAAATTAATAGATATATGGGTAAATTGATAGATAATATATATATGGATAGATAGATTAATAGATATATGATAGATAGATATATGGATAGATATATAGATAGATACTAGATAGATAAATATATGGATAAATAGATTTATAGATATATAGATAATCTATAATATATTCGGCCCTAGTGCTATCCGGCGCCATTTTACTGAAGACACATTTGCAGTGTGTCTTCAGCAAAATGGTGCCGGACAGCACGGTGCTCTGGCGCCGCACTCCTCCCCCGGCCTCTGGCAGAACAGGACACAGCAGCGCTGGAGCACAGGGAAGAAAGGTGAGTATAAGTGTTTATTTTTTTTGTATGCGTGCAGCGTGAAAGGGATGAGGGGAGCCATAAATATCAGGATTGGGGGACGAGGGGGCCACACATACTAGGATTGGGGGATGAGGGGGCCACACATATCAGGATTGAGGGATGAGGGGGCCACACATACCAGGATTGGGGGGATGAGGGGACCATGCATACCAGGATTAAAGGTAAGGGGACCATGCATACCAGGAATGGGGGGTGAGGGGACCATGCATACCAGGATTGGGGGATGAGGGGTACCATACATACCAGGATTGGGGGGTGAGGGGACCATGCATACCAGTATTGGGGGATGCAGGGTACCATACATACCAGGATTGGGGGAAGAGGGGGGTCATGCATACCAGGATTGGGGGTGAAAGGACCACACATACCAGGATTGGGGAATGAGGGGTGCCATGCATACCCAGATTGGGTATGAGGGGTACCATGCATACCAGGATTGGTGAATGAGGGGTACCTTGCATACCAGGATTGGGAGATGAGGGGTACCATGCATACCAGAATTGGGGGATGAGGAGTGCCATGCATACCAGGATAGGGATGAGGGGGCCATACATACCAGGATTGGGCATGAGAAAGCCATGCATACCAGGATGAGGGATTGGGTACCATACATGCCAGGAATTGGGGATGGGAGGTGCCATGCATACCAGGATTGGGGGATGAGGGGTGCCATACATACCAGGATTGGGATGAGGGGTGCCATGTATATCAAATTTGGGATGAGGGGTGCCATGCATACCAGAATGAGAGCTGGGGTGTCATGCATACCAGGATTGGGATGAGGGGTGCCATGTATACCAGATTTGAAATAAGGGGCGCCATGCATACCAGGATTGGGGATGGGGGGTGCCATGCATACCAGGATTGGGGGATGAGGGGTACCATGCATAGCAGGATAGGGATCTGGGGGGCCATGCATACCATGATTCGGATGAGGAGCCATGCATTCCAGGATAGGGATGAGGGGTACCATGTATACCAGGATAGGGATGAGGGGTACCATGCACACCAGAATTGAGGGTGAGGGGTGCCATGCGTACCAGGATTGGGAGTGAGGGGTGCCATGCGTACCAGGATTGGGGGTGAGGGGTGCCATGTGTACCAGGATTGAGAGTGAGGGGTGGCATGCATACCAGGATTGAGGCTGAGGTGTGCCATGCATACCAGGATTGGGGGTGAGGGGTGCCATGCATACCAGGATAGGGATGAGGCATGCCATGCATACTATGATAGGGATGAGCGCAGCTCACAACAGGGTGGGGAACAGGATTGGGGAACACAAATACCAGGATGGGGCCAGCACATACCAGCATGGGAGACCATATACCAATAAAAATGCTCGCCACCCGGGCGTAGAAAGGGGTCAATAGCTAGTTGTTAGATATATGGATATACTGTATAGATATATTGATAGATAATAGATATATGAATAGATTGATAAATAGATTCATAGATATATGGATAGATAGATAATAGATATATGGATAGATAGATAAATAGATTAATATATATTTGGATAGATAGATAATAGATATATGGATAGATAGATAAATACAGTAGATTAATAGATATATGGATAGATATATAGATAGATAATAGATATATGGATAGATAGATAGAAATGGAGAGATATATGGACATATAGATCTATTGATAGATAATAGATATATCGATAAATAGATAATAGATATATGGATAGATAAATAGATTAATGAATATTTGGATAGATAGATAATATATATATAACTAGATATATAATAGATATATGGATAGATAATAGATATATGGATAGCTATATGGATAGCTAGCTATATAGATAATAGATAGATAATAGATAGTTATACATATAGATATTCCATATTTTTCGGACTATAAGACGCACCGGACCATAAGACGCACCCCAAATTTTGGGGTGGAAAATAGGAAAAAAATATATTTTTTATAAGATGGTGTCCGTCTTATAGTCTGATTAGGTATCTTACCTGGGCGGTGGTGGAGCAGGAGGCAGGGTCCTTCAGGAAACCGGCCAGGCGGAAGTGGACGAATGCTGCAGACCCTGGATACATGAAGCCGATGCTCCAGCAGCTGTGAGTTGCGGTGATGGTGGAGCATGATCGCAGCTCCCTCCGTTCCCTGCCTCAGGAACCCGGCAGCAGCAGAAGACGTGAGATGCCGGTGTCTGGCTTGGGCCTGTGGACCGGCTGGGGCCGGTGGCCTGCCCGGGGCCTATGGACTTACTGGGGCCTTGGGCCTCCTGGGGCCTGTGGACTTGCTGGGGCCTGGACCTGTGAGCGGCATCCGGCAGTGAAGAAGAGCAGCGTGTGCGGCTTCCGTTGTCCGCGGCCATCTTCCTGAGGACGTGATCTACAGGAAAATGGTCGCCGGAGCTCCCGGTCGGCGCATGCACAGGCTCAGGCCGTGGCCACCTGAAGCGTCTGCCACACCGCCAGACACCGCTCACAGCCCGGCAGAGGCCCCAACTCCTCTGCTTCACCAGCCACTCTAGCACAGGTACAGGCCCCGGCTCCAGCCACATCCCACCTCTGCCGCCGCCGAAGGACCCTGCGATCCCCGCTCCACCACCACCGGTAAAGTAACGTTCGGAACATAAGATGCACCCCCCATTTTCCTTCCAAATTTTGGGGAAAAAAAGTGCTCTTATGGTCCGAAAAATATGGTAAACATGTGATATATTATCAGTGCTTTGTTTGTGTACCTTACTGTTCATGTCATTTAGTAATAAATGAGTACATTTTAGTGATAGGCAAGCACTAAAACGGTCGGGTGCTCGATGCTCGGGTTGAGCACATTGAACTGCTTGGGTCCTCGACCCGAGCAACGAGCCCAATGTAAGTCTATGGGAAACTCGAGCATTTTTCAGGCGGCTCCCATCGGTGGTCTGCAGAGGGCCTAAAAATTACCCAAATCAATGGGAACAGTGCTAAAATGACATGGGAACAGCATGGGGAAGACCCCTGGAAGCATTTCTGACTCCCAGGTCACTGCTGTCAACAACGTTGTCAGAGGTATTATGCCACTTTTATTACGGACTCACAATAAAACATACAAAAACAAAACCAAAATGGGTTTTCCTTGGAAATGTGTTAATGAACATACTTTCCAGGGTAATGATTTGTATATAAGGCAAAATAAATATACAAAAACAAAAATGCTCCTCCACACCTTGGGCTATGTTCACACTTAGCGTTTTTGATGCGTTTTTGCAGTTTTGTATTTCTTTCAACCAAGACAAATGCATTCACTGATAAAAGTTATTTTAACATTTTATAACCTTATCTGGCCATGTGGTGTGTGACACATCATCAGACACATACTGTTTCATTTATGATGGAGGGACTCCATGACGGAGGGACTGAAAGTCACTAAGCCTATTTTTATAGGGCCATCAGGCGGCCCTTACTATTCTTAAAGGGCCAGCAGTGGTCCCTCACTATTGTTAGAGAGCCATCAGCCGCTTATGCTTTGTTGCTCCCATTATTAACGAGTGGGTCACCTATACTGTTATTCCAAAAATTTGGAGGCACTCCAATGCCCCTTGGAAGAGACGTAGAGGTTTGAGAGCCTCCTAAAAAAAATGTTCCCATTATTAGGAACTGCGTCTCCCATAGTGTTTGCCTATGCAGTGAATGCAAAAGCTGCCAAAAATTGGAAGGCACTCCAATGACCCTTGGAAGAGACGTAGAGGTTGGAGAGCCTCCTAAACACAATGTTCCCATTATTAGGAAGTGGGTCTCCCATATTGTTTGCCTATGCAGTGAATGCAAAATCTGCCAAAAAATTGGAGGAACTCCATTGCCCTTGGCAAGACACGTAGAAGAGGTGATATGGTAGATATGGAGGTGAAAGATATGGTAATGGAGGATGAGGAGAAGGAGGAGGACAAGAGCAAATAGACAAACTCAGGAAGCGTATACCCATATCTGGGTGTGAAGATACAGGTGTATGGGAATAGAGTTAGACCTCCCAAAAAAAGACACTGTGTTACAGGTCCGGGTTGTGGAACCTCTGTGCTGAGATGCAAGCAGGGACCAGAGGGGCGTAACTAAGTGTCAACTCGGACCGACCCTGGCCACACAGTGGCTTAATCGACTCTGTGAACCAGGGAGGGACCGGGCAGGTGGACCAGGTGCCACTCTGGGACCGAACTTGTGTGAGAGCAGGCGACTCCCATGGGTCAGATGGCTGAAGCTGACCGGTACAGCGAATGAGCATGGCAGGTAGCTTGACGGGTGGTCTGGGTAGGCAGGCAGGCGGGTTCGGCAGGTAGCCATACAGGTGATCCAGGTAGGCATGCAGGCGGACAAGGCAGGTGGCCTGACAGGTGATCTGGGTAGACAGGCAGGCGGGCACGGCTGACAGACTGGCTGGCGGGCACAGTAGATAGACAGGCCGGTAGCCATGGCTGATAGACTGGCTGGCGGGCACAGCTAACAGACAGACTGGCAGGTACTGGAACCTGAGGGCTGAGGAGAGTGTTAGCACACAAACAACAACCATGCACAGGCACCTCCATTTTGGACTCTTTAAGACAGCGCACGTGGCCCCTTTAACAGGGAGGGAGCGCGCGCGCGCCCTAACCACAGTGCCCGTGAAGCTGAGTGCGGTGCTCGCAACAGCAGCAGCAGGGGACCTGGAGGACGCCGGACCAAGACTGCGGCGGTGAGGCAGGAGGCAGAGACGGCGACGCTGCACACTGTTTTTGAGTTTAGGTTATGCTGCTATCATTCGGTGGTGTTGAGAAGTCTGGCCCAATCCAGCCCTTGTTCATTTTTATTACAGTAAGCCTGTCAGCATTTTCAGTTGACAGGCAGATGCGCCTATTAGTTATAATTTCACCAGTGGCACTAAAAACCCGCTCTGATAAAACGCTAGCGGCAGGGCAGGCCAGGGCTTCCAAGGCATAGAGAGCCAGTTCATTCCACGTGTCCAGCTTCGATACCCAGTAATTATAAGGCACAGAGGAATCACAGAGGATGTTGGTACGGTCGGCAAGGTACTCCCTCGCCATCTTCCCAAACTTTTACATTCCTTGTGAGAGTACCCCGCGCCTCAGGGCCTGTAAAATGGGAGGGTCTGAGAAAACTGTCCCAGAACTTTGTCAGTGTTCCCTTGCATCTGCTGGATTGGAGTTGTGCCTCTCTCATCTATACTCCTTGGTTGTCCAACGAACTGTGACCTCTGCCACCATGCGTTTTCAGATGGGAATTTTAATAATAATTCCGCAACAAGGGCCTTCTGGTACTGCCCCATTTTAGTAGACCTGTTCGTCTCGGGAATAAGAGATAGAAAGTTCTCCTTGTAGCATGGGTCTAGAAGTGTCACCAACCAGTAATGACTGTCATCCAAAATTTGGAGAACGCGAAGGTCACAGGAAAGGCAGCAGAACATAAACTCAGCCATGCGTGCCAAACTGCTAACAGGCAAGACTTCCGTGTCCTCACCAAGAGAATGACTGACCGTGCTCTCCTCCTCCTCTTCCCTGTCCCCCGGCCATCCACGCTGAACAGACTGTATGACAGTTGTGCAGGTAGTACCATCTATAGTGCATGAAACTAGCTCCTCCTCCTCATTGTCACCCAATCCACGTTGGGATGAGATGAGTCTGGGATGTGTGTAATCACCCTGTATGGTTCCTTGCTCCATCTCATCGTGCTCCGCCTGCAATGCATCCTCTTTGATTGTGAGCAGAGAGCATTTCAGAAGACAGAGAAGCGGAATGGTGACGCTAATTATGGTGTCATGGCCACTCACTATCTTGGTGGAGTCCTCAAAGTTTTGGAGGATGGTACATATGTCTGACATCTATGTCCACTCCTGAGGTCTTATGTGTGGAGTCTGAACTGAATACTGTTGGCGTTGTTGATGTTAGTAGTCAACAACTGCCCTCTTCTGCTCACAAATCCTTCCCATCATCTGCTATGTAGAGTTTCAATGCGTGGGAACATCACACACCAGTCGGTAAGCCAGAAGCTGCAAACACTGCTAAAACACGGCAAGGGCGGCAGAAACAGTTGGTTTGTCACCTAAGCATATTAGCTTCAGCACAGCCTGTTGCCGCTTGGCCGAGGCAGTGCTGCAATGCTTCCAGCTTGCGATTGATGTGACCATTTCAGAGATGGATGCTGAAGAGCAGGAGGAGGTGCAGGAGCTGTAGAATGTGGGGGCAACCCTGATTGACCCAGGGCCCACATTCCTCTGCATTGGGAGGACGTGCTATGTCTCAAGGTCCGACTGGGTCCTAGCTTCCACTATGTTAACCCAGTGTGCCGTCAGCGAAATGTACCATCCCTGCCCACAAGCACTTGTCCACGTCTCCGTGGTTAGGTGGATTTTCCCTGTAACTGCATTGTTGAGGGCACGGCTAATGTTGTGGGACACGTGCTCGTGTAATGCGGGGACGGATCACCGGGAGAAATAGTGGCAGCTGGGGACCGAGTACCAAAGGACAGCTGCCAGCATCAGGTTGCGGAAAGCTTCCGTCTCCACGAGCCTAAAAGGCAACATTTTGAGTGCAAGCAATCACAAAATGTGTGAATTTAGTAGTGTGTTCTGTGGGGCGTTGGCTGCGTATTTGCACTTGCATTCTAAGGACTGGAGTAGGGACAACTGAACGCTGCGCTGGGACAAGGACGTGCTTACTGATAGTGCTAGTTGAAAGTGTGCAACGACAGGTGCAAGGCAGAAGGCATCTTTGCATGCGCCATGGACAGAGGATTGGCTTGCACGCACAACAGCGGAAGAAGCAGTGGTGCAACCCGCAGACACTGTTCCTGGACCCTGGGGTTCGGTCCACTTAGTCGGGTGCTTTGCTGCCATGTGCCTGATCATGCTGGTGGTGGTAAGGCTTTTTGTTTTGCTACCCCTGCTGATGCTGGCCTGGTAGGTAGTGCAAATGGCCTTTTTGGGGTTATCGGCAGAGTCTTTAAAAAACAACCAGACTCGGGAAGACCTAACAGTTGTACTGGCAACTTCCGTCGTATTGATGTTACAGGGAACGGTTGCCCTCCTTCTGTCTGCGGCCACCACGCTTCTTCTTCCTGCCTGTTATGGTGCTATGCCTTTCTCCCAATGTGTGCTTCTGTCCTCGCACTATATGTCCCCCTGCCAGGTTGGGTCAGTTACTATATCATCCACCACCTCGTCTTCCACTACCGCACCCTGGTCCTCCTCCTGAATTTCTGGCAATTGTGTCTCATCATCGTCCACCTCTTGTGACAGTTTCCCACCGTTGCCTTTGTGTGACCATGGCTGCTCAAATATTTGGCCATCGCTACATGCGATCTCCTCTTGCCCTGCTTCAAGTGGACCGGGCGAGAGGCCAGAATCTATAAATGGAAAATTGAACAGATCTTCATAGTGTCTAAGTGGAGGATCAGGGTGAGGAATATGCAGTCCAGACTCACGGCTACTGGGACTTGACCGTGTGGAAGACATGGTGGTGGTGGCTAAGTGACTGGAAGCATTATTTGCTATACAACCACGTCCTTGGCCTCGTCCTCTGCATGCACAATCATCACCATCACGTCCACTTCCCCGTTCCTTGCCACACGCCTTACCCATTTTAAATGGAGGACAATATTTTCCACGTTCACTACAAATGGCTGGATTTGAACCGCAGTGATATGTGATACGTGTGACGGACAAACCACAGTTTTAAATTGCTGGCCTATAGGTTACTATTTTTAACAGCGAACTGGTGTCAATAACTTCGCAAACACACTGCAACAAAATTTAAATGGAGGCCAGAAATGGCAGAATTTCAGGGCACATATATGTGATCCGTGTGATGGACAAACCACAGTTTTAAATAGATGGCCTGTAGGAAACTATTTTAAACAGCGACCTCGTGTCAATAACTTCACTGGCACACAGCACCAAAATTTCAATGGAAGCCAGAAATGGCAGAATTTTCAGCGCACTAACTGTACAGTGGGTACGGAAAGTATTCAGACCCCTTTAAATATTTCACTCTTTGCTTTATTGCAGCCATTTGGTAAATTCTAAAAAGTTCATTTTTTCTCATTAAAGTACACTCTGCACCTTATCTTGACTGAAAAAAAACAGAAATGTAGACATTTTTGCAAATTTATTGAAAAAGAAAAACTGAAATAACACATGGTCATAAGTATTCAGACCCTTTGCTCAGACACTCATATTTAAGTCACATGCTGTCCATTTCCTTGTGATCCTCCTTCAGATGGTTCTACTCCTTCATTGGAGTCCAGATGTGTTTAATTAAACTGATAGGACTTGATTTGGAAAGGCACACACCTGTCTATATAAGACCTCACAGCTCACAGTGCACGTCAGACCAAATGAGAATCATGAGCTCAAAGGAACTGCCCAGGAGCTCAGAGACAGAATTTTGGCAAGGCACAGATCTGGCCAAGGTTATAAAAGAATTTCTGCATTACTCAAGGTTCCTTAGAGCACAGTGGCCTCCATAATCCTTAAATGGAAGAAGTTTGAAAAATGTAGACATTTTTGCAAATTTATTAAAAAAGAAAAACTGAAATATCACATGGTCATAAGTATTCAGACCCTTTGCTCAGTATTGAGTAGAAGCACCCTTTTGAGCTAGTACAGCCCTGAGTCTTCTTGGGAATGATGAAAAAAGTTTTTCACACCTGGATTTGGGAATCCTCTGCCATTCTTCCTTGCAGATCCTGTCCAGTTCCGTCAGGTTGGATGGTGAACGGTGGTGGACAGCCATTTTCAGGTCACTCCAGAGATGCTCAATTGGGTTTAGGTCAGGGCTCTGGCTGGGCCAGTCAAGAATGGTCACAGAGTTGTTCTGAAGCCACTCCTTTATTATTTTAGCTGTGTGCTTAGGGTCATTCTCTTGTTGGAAGGTAAACCTTTGCCCAAGTCTGAGGTCCAGAGCACTCTGGAAGAGGTTTACATCCAGCATATCTCTGTACTTGGCCACATTCATGTTTCCTTCAATTGCGACCAGTCATCCTGTCCCTGCAGCTGTAAAACACCCCCATAGCATGATGCTGACACCACCATGTTTCACTGTTGGGATTGTATTGGGCAGGTGAGGAGTAGTGCCTGGTTTTCTCCATACATACCACTTGGAATTATCACCAAAAAGTTCTATCTTCGTCTCATCAGACCAGAGAATCTTATTTCTCATAGTCTGGGAGTCCTTCATATGTTTTTGAGCAAACTCTATGCGGGCTTTCATATGTCTTGCACTGAGGAGAGGTTACCATAAGGCCACTCTGCCATAAAGGCCCGACTGGTGGAGGACTGCAGTGATAGTTGACTTTGTGGAACTTTCTCTCATCTCCCTACTGCATCTCTGGAGCTCAGCCACTGTGATCTTGGGGTTCTTCTTTACCTCTCTCACCAAGGCTCTTCTCCCACGATTGCTCAGTTTGGCTGGACGGCCAGGATTAGGAAGAACTCTGGTGGTCTCAAACGTCTTCCATTTAAGGATTATAGAGGCCACTGTGCTCTAAGGAACCTTGAGTAATGCAGAAATTCTTTTATAACCTTGGCCAGATCTGTGCCTTGCCAAAATTCTGTCTCCTGGGCAGTTCCTTTGAGCTCATGATTCTCATTTGGTCTGACATGCACTGTGAGCTGTGAGGTCTTATATAGACAGGTGTGTGCCTTTCCAAATCAAGTCCTATCAGTTTAATTAAACACAGCTGGACTCCAATGAAGGAGTAGAACCATCTGAAGGAGGATCACAAGGAAATGGACAGCATGTGACTTAAATATGAGTGTCTGAGCAAAAGGTCTGAATACTTATGACCATGTGATATTTCAGTTTTTCTTTTTTAATAAATGTGCAAAAATGTCTACATTTCTGTTTTTTTTCCATCAAGATAAGGTGCAGAGTGTACTTTAATGAGAAAAAAAAATAAAGTTTTTAGAATTTACTAAATGGATGCAATGAAACAAAGAGTGAAAAATTTAAAGGGGCCTGAATACTTTCCGTACCCACTGTATCTATCAATATATCTATATAGCTAACTATTATCTATCTATCTATAAATTGATTTATCTATCCATATAGCTATCCATATATCTATTATCTATCTATCTAATATCTATCTATCCATATATTTTTTATCTATCTATATATCTATTAATCTATTTATCTAGCCGTATATATATATTATCTATCACTATATCTATATATCTATTATCTATCTATCTATCTAGAAATAGATTTATCTATCCATATATCAATCCATATATCTATCTATCTATCTATCCATATATCTATTATCTATCTAAATATCTATCCATATATCTATTATCTATCGATCCGTATATCTATTAATCTATTTAGGTATATATTCATATATCTATTATCCATCAATATATCTATATAGCCATATAGCTAACTATTATCTATCTATCGATAAATTTATCCGTTTATATATCTATCTATCAATCTATTATCTATCAATATATCTATCTATATATCTATCCATCTATTATCGATCTATCTATATATCAATATATCTATTATCTATCTTAGATGGATAATTAGATAGGTCAACAGATAATAGATATATGAATAGATAGGTAAATAGAAAATAGATTGATAGATAGATATATGGATAGCTAGATATATAGATAATAGATAGATATATAGACAGATATTGCTAACAAAAGTAAAAAAAAAAAAATTTATTCTGAGACAAACACGATACTGTCCGCCATAAGCCACTTTGTCATTTTGTGCCGTTGAAATTCACCTGTTTGCACACTGAGTAAACAAACCATTTTTTTTCCTGTTGCTAACAAGAGTACAAAAATATATTTTTTCCTGTGACAAACGTGATACTGTCCATCATAAGCCACCTTGTCATTTTGTGGCGTTGAAATTCAGCCGTATGCAGAGTGAAAAAATCTTTTTTTTCTGTGAGTAGTGTGACGCTGCACACCATAAGCCGCCTTGTCATTTTGTGTCATTGAAATTCACCTGTGTGCACACTGAGTAAACCATTTTTTTCTGTTACTAACAAGAGTAAAAAAATATTTTTTTTTCTGTGACAAATGTGATTCAGCAGGCTAGATCTGAGGAGAGAGGCTAGATATGGGCGTGTTAAAGATGGTACTCAACAACTGCCCCCTACTGCTCACAAATCCTTCCCAATATCTACAACACTGATTTCCAATGTGTGGTCCCATCGCACACCAGTCGGTGAGCTGGAAGCTGCAAACACTGCTGAAGCACTGCCAGGGTGGCAGAAGCTGTAGCTGACTTTTTGAAATGGGCAAACACGCAGCGTACTTTCACAAGCAGCTCTGGGTAGGTTTTGAAACCACTGTCTCTGTGTGCTCACTTAAAACTATAAAAATAAGCAGGATCTTTAGTATAAAAACCAGACTACTAGATAACGAGCTAACTCCTTCATAATGATAGAGGCCACCATCTTCTTAGCTTGCTGGTTGCCACAAATAATTTGGAGGTTTATGGCAGCTCTGGTTATGCTGTAATTTAAATGTAGTTTTTTTCCTTTTGGTCCAGCAAAGGTTAATGTTAGTCTCTTGCTGGCAGCCTTTTGTTAGCGGTCAGCTGATGTTGGTTGGTGCCACTCCCACCTCTCTTTCAATAGCTACATGATCCATCAGCTGACTGCTGGTTATAGTTCATTCTATGCTGACCTCCTTGAAGGAGTCAGTCTCTGGAGAAGCTATGGTATTCATTGCAATTGCAGCGGTGAAGTTTTCTGTTGGAGAGAAAAGTGTATTTTATTTTGTTATCTTCCCATTGTCTGTCTTCCTTGTGTTGTACTATTGTAGTGGTGAGACTAGTGTCTCACTGGCCTGCGCACTAGCAGGTTGAGTCCAGGGCCAGCAAAGGCTTAGGCATGTAATCGCGCATGGGGGAAAGGACCCATCCAAGGATGATAGGGGAGCTTTGCGACAGACACAGGTTGGTGTCAGGAGGTATCCCTACCCTTTTTAACTACCACTAGGGCCCTCCTTCCCCCTCTATCTCCCGTTGCATCAGTGTCACTGTTACTTTTCTGTGGGAATGAGCTTGTCTCCCACCAGCCTGGAATATTTCCAGTGAATTATGGCATGCCATGGTTTGGTATTAACACTCAGTAACAGAAGCAAAGCCATCTACAATTTCTTTCTCAGGAATTTTATTTGGTAGACTGAGTGGCTGCCCAAACATTATTCCTCACAAAGGAGCTGAAGATACTGAGTGGCAGTAGGTGCAAGTTTCTGCAGCATGACCTGTTTGTTATTGTTAGATATCAGAGGGAGAACAGAATTGGGCTTTGCCAAGGTGCTGGATTGCTCTTAAGTCTTATAGATTGCTGGAGCCAGTCCAAAGTAAAAAAAAGCAGCCATAGAATGTCGGGTAACCTTCACACAGACTTTTCTTAGCCAGGGCTGCTTCTCAGGAAGATTAGACGAGCCCATCGGAGTCCTGGCTTCTCCTTCAGGAGAGTTCATGGTGTAAACCTTGCAGATGCTATGGGGCTCTTGAGTGGAGGTGAAAGGTGAGCCCTCAGAATCAATTCCTCTGGTGGGCCCAATGTTCTTCAGTCTGACATGGCTTCTCAGTGAGTGTTGTATTTCACCACAGCCATATTCTTTAGCTCAGTGAAAGGACTGGGATAGAGTGAAACCATATCAACTCCAGCTGTCATTTCTCCCAGGAAGTCCTCTAATGCAGCTTGTTCCATAAGCAATGGCAGCACGTCCAACATCAGCTCACAATTTTCAGTGGTGCTTAGTCAAACAAAAAGATCTTTCTTTACGCCTTGAAATTCATGACTACAGAGTTGGCCAATGACCTGATCTGCAATGCATTTTGAGAGATAATGTGCATAAGCAAAGCCACGGTTTAGGCCACTGAAGTGATCATTAAGAGAAATTCATACAGCTTTCCCACAGACTTTCAAGACAGCCAAGACTTCCCTGTCCTCGCCAAGAAGATGACTGTCTATGTTCTCCTCATCCTCCTCCTCCTCATTATCACCCAATCTGCAATGAGATGAGATGAGGCTGGGCTGTGTAGCATCACCCTGTATAGTTCCTTGCTCCACCTGCAATGCCTCCTCTTTAATTGTGAGCAGCAGCATTTCAGTAGACAGAGAAGTGGGCTGGTGACTAGTGATTATCGAGTATTCCTCATCAACCCCATTGGGGAGCATGCTCGGGTGCTCGCCGAGTATTATGGGGTGCTCGGTGTTTCATTCATTGTCGCCGTGCCTGCAAGTGTCACGGCTGTTAGACAGCTGTGACACATGCAGAGATAACCTGTTTGCCAGGCTATTTCTGCATGTGTCACAGCTGTCTAACAGCCGTGACAATTGCAGGCGCCGCAACAATGAATGAAACGCCGAAAGGGTTAATGAGGCATACTCAATTATCACTAATTGTGATGCTAATTATGGCATCAGCGCCTTCACCATCTTGGTGGAGTCCTCAAAGTTCTGGAGGAAGATACAGTTGTCAGACATCCATGCCCACTTATGAGCTCTTAAGTGCGGAGGCTGATCTGAATTCCAACTGCCTCCTACTGCTCAAAAATCCTTTCCAACATCTGCAACATTGATTTCCAATGTGAGGTCACATCACACACCAGTTAGTTAGCTGGAAGCTGCAAACACTGCTAAAGCACTGCCAGGGTGACGGAAGCTGTAGCTGACTTTCCGAAATGGGCACATACGCTGCGTACTTTCACAAGCAGCTCTGGGTAGGTTTTGAGAAACCAGTGAACCACTAAGTTGACCACATTTAGCGCTCGCTCATCAACAATGTGTACCCCTGTATTGAAAGCAATATCAGCACCAAAGAATTAAAAGATGAAATGCAGCCTTCTTTATATACCACGGTAGTAAGAAAACCAATTTCTATTTTATCATGTGTACCCCTGTGTGGAAAACAATATCTGTATCAAAGAATTAAAAGATGACATGTAGCCTGCTTTAAAATCTAGCAGAGAAGAAAGATGAAATACAGGACACACATTGTGGGATTCTGGTTATTAAGGAGGTTATATCAGGTCCAGAGAGGTAGATCTGTGTGTCATCAGCATCTAGGTGACACTGAAAGCTGTGAGACTATGAGCTGTCCCAGGCCGAAGGTGTAGATGGAGAAGAGCCTGGGTCCTAGAACTGGACCTTGGGGGATACCGACGCATAGGGGGTGATATGAGGAGGTGGTGTGAGTGAGAGACACTGAATGTCCTGTTGGTTAGGTATGAAAAGTTCTAAGACAGGGCCAAGTCTGTGATGCTGAGAGATGAGAGTCTGTAGTAAGAGGGTATGGTCTACTGTGCCAAAGGCAGATGACAAGTCTAGGAGGAGGAGGACAGAGTAGTCTTGCTTGAATTTGGCAGTTAGTAGGTCGTTGGTGACTTTAGTCAGGGTAGTTTCAGTGGAATAGTGAGGTCAGAAGCCAGATTGTAAGCAGTCAAAGAGGGAGCAGGAGGAGAGGTGGGAGGACAGTTCAAAATAGACATGTTGATCCAGTGGTTTGGAGGCATAGGGGAGAAGTGAGATGGTGCAATAGCTAAACATAGGATAGGTCAAGGGAGGGTTTTGCAGGATGGGTGTGATCGAGATATGTTTGAATCATGAGGGGAAGATGCCAGTTGTTAGTGACAGGTTGAAAAGGAGGGTTAGACTTGGGATGAAGATTGTGGTGCGGTTTGGAATTAGGTGGGATGGTATTGGGTCAAGTTCACAGGTGGTGAGATGTGATTTGGAGAGTAAAGATGATCTTATGTGATGGTGGAGAAGCTGATATTGGAAGAGGAGAGTTGAGTTATTATGAGAAGGGCTTTGCCCTTTGTTCTCAATCTTCTGTTTGAAGAATGGGGCTAAGTCTTCAGCTGAGATGAAAGGAGAGAAGAGGGAGGGGGAGCTGGTGGACAGAGGAGAGACTTGGAAGTACTGAACAGCTGTTTAGGGGTGTGAGTCACGTATAATATGAGAGATGAGAAGTAGGTTTGTTTTGCTGCAGTGAGCAATTGTGGAGCATTTTTAAAACTTCTGTTACTGGACTCCACTCCCTTTCTTTGGCAGTGGTATACCTTGTAGATGAGGGGCAGGAAGATCATGCGCTCCAGCACAAGTGCTGCATTAAGTGGCCTCAGCTTCCCTTCCTCCACCTTAACATCACACACAGTGCAGTCCTCAGAGGTGGCACCCCAATTACCTTTGTTTTCACCCACGTCACAAATCTCCAACCGGCCAACTGACTGTGGGTAAGCACAGATGGGCAAGTCTGCAGAGCTGTTCACACATTCTATCCCGGGGCATCAGAGGTCTGATCCAGAGCTTCACAGACTCAAGAGGGGGAAAGCATGTGTAGCGATACCCAATTTTTTTTTCAGTTGATCCGGGCCCGGACAAAGTAGGGTCTGAGAAGAATCCAAACCCTCGTCACTAGAAAGGACTGGCATAGAGGGAAACCGTATCTACTCTGACTGTCATTTCTTCCAGAAAGTCCTCTAATGCAGCTTGTTGCATAAGCAATGGCAGCCCCTCCAACATCTGCTCACACTTCTCGGTGGTGCTTAGTCACAGACAAAGATCTTTCTTTACTCCTTGAATTTAATCACTACAGAGTTGAGCAATGGTCTGATCTGCTATGCATTTTGAGAAATAACGTGCATAAGCAAAGCCACGGTTAAGGCCTCTGAAGGTCATTTAGCGAAACTCATACAGCTTTCCCACAGACTGAAAGAGGGGTATTAAGACTTCCAAGACAGCCAAGAGTTCCCTGTCCTCCCCAATAGGATGGCTGTCCATGTTCTCCTCCTCATCCTCCACCTCCTCCTCCTCATTATCACCCAATTATCACTCCTCATTATCACCAAATCTGCATTGAGATGAGATGATGCTGGGCTGCATAGTTCCTTGCTCTGCCTGCAATGCTTCCTCTTTAACTGTGAGCACAGTGTGTTTCAGTAGGCAGAGAAGCAGGATGGTGACGCTAATTATGGCATTGTCGCCGCAAACCATCTTGGTCTAGTCCCCAAAGTTTTAGAGGATGGCACAGATGTCAGACATCCATGCCCACTCATTAGCTCTTATGTGCGGAGGCTGACCTGAATGCCAATGGGCTTGTTGAAGCTGGTACTCAACAACTGCCCTCTGCTGCTCACAAATCCTTCCCAACATCTTCAACTTTTATTTCCAACATGTCGTGACAACTCACAACAGTTGGTGAGCTGGAAGCTGCAAACGCTGCTGAAGCACTGCCAGGGTGGCGGAAGCTATAGCTGACTTTCTGAAATGGACACACACGCATTGTACTTTTACAAGCAGCTCAAGCAGATCTGGGTAGGTTTTGGGAAACCGCTGAACCATTTAGTGCTCTCTTAGTACTAATGTGTAACCCTGTATGTCAGCACCGAAAAATTAAAAGATGAAATATAGCCTGTGTGAGGCAGTGACTGGGATCGTATACGAGGGACATTATATATCCCCAGAATGTGTACCGAGACCTATTAAATCCATTGGAGTGCATTGCAGTCACAGACACAGCTGCGGCTGCAATGCAGGAATGAAGGTGAGCATTGACCTGGTCAGGCTATCTGGCTAAGGCAGATTAAGTAAAACCTGGCAGGGCCTTCATTTCTTGGGGGAGGCTAAAGGAAGGCAGTGGGGCTGCCTCCTCGCTCCAAACCAGGTTTTCCAGTGGCTCTTGCCACAGGTCCTTTAAAAACCCTGCATTAAGGATTAGTGTTGCTCAGTATTGGAACCTGTTAGGAGCATAGCAGGAAAGCTCGGCGGGCCTGTGAGCAGCTGAACCCACCCCTGGGAAGGCTCTGCACCCATCAGGCTCTGAGAGGCCCGGCGCGGCTGTTGCCCCCGGCAACCATTGTTATGGACTTATGTTAACCCGGCTGCGAACCGGAGGACTTTCTGTTTACCTGTAAGTTTTGCTGAATAAAAGCTGCTTATGTTGCACTTGCTTGGGTCACAGCCTCAGTTACTGACCGGTGTGTACACCCGCCGCCTTACACCTGCTTTATATACTACTGTACTAAGAATTTTCGATGACATCTTGTGTACCCTTGTGACAAAAATATCTGCACCAAAGAATTAATTTCACTAGAGTAGAACTAGTATAATGGTAACCGACAACTCTTCCACTACAGCCAAACCCAATAGATGGAGACCCAATAAGGATTCTCCACATTTCCAAAAATTAGTGGCAGACACCATCAAAGTGGCATCAAATTCACCAGAGTAGAAGTAGTTTAACAGAGAAAGAAACCTCTTCTACTACAGCCAAACCCAATAGATGGAGACCCAATCAGGGTTCCCCACTTTTCTAAAAATTAGTGGCAGACTCCAGCAAAGAGGCATCAATTTCACCAGAGTAGTAGTTTAATGGAGACAGAAACCTCTTCCACTACAGCCAAACCCAATAGATGGAGACCCAATCAGGATTCTCCACATTTCCAAAAATTAGTGGCAGACACCATCAAAGTGGCATCAAATTCATCAGAGTAGTAGTAGTTTAACAGAGACAGAAACCTCTTCTACTACAGCCAAACCCAATAGATGGAGACCCAATCAAGATTCCCCACTTTTCTAAAAATTAGTGTTAGACTCCATCAAAGAGGCATCAATTTCACCAGAGTAGTAGTTTAATGGAGACAGAAACCTCTTCCACTACAGCCAAACCCAATAGATGGAGACCCAATCAGGGTTCTCCACATTTCCAAAAATTAGTGGCAGACACCATCAAAGTGGCATCAAATTCACCAGAGTAGAAGTTGTTTAACAGAGAAAGAAACCTCTTCTACTACAGCCAAACCCAATAGATAGAGACCCAATCAGGATTCCTCACTTTTCCAAAAATTAGTGGCAGACTCCAGCAAAGAGGCATCAATGTCACCAGAGTAGTAGTTTAATGGAGATAGAAACCTCTTCCACTACAGCCAAACCCAATAGATGCAGACCCAATCAGGATTCCCCACATTTCCAAAAATTAGTGGCTGACAGCAGCAAAGTGGTATCAATTTCAGTACAGTAGAAATTGTAGAATTAGAAACGACTCCTTTTCCCCTACAGCCAACCCAGTAGATGTAGACTCAGTCAGAAGTGTTTACATTTCCCTAAATTAGGGCCTAACACCACCAAAATGGCATCAATTCCACCAGAGTAGTAGATGGAGCCCCAATCAGGAGTGTTCACTTTTTAATAAATTAGAGTCTAAAAACAACAAAGTGGCAAATTTAACTAGAGTTTAAGTAGTATAATGGGGACCAATACCACTTCCACTGCAGCCAACACAGCAAATGGAGACTAGTGATGAGCAAGTTCTAAAATGCTCGGTTACTCGTTGCTCGGGTCGAGCAAATTGGAATGCTCGAGTGCTCGGTCCGAGTAATGAGGCCAATGTAAGTCTATGGGAAACTCAAGCATTTTTCCGGCGGCTCCCCACGGCGGTCTGCAGAGGGCATAGAAATTTCCCAAATCGAAGGGAACAGTGCTCAAAGGACATGGGAACAGCATGGGGAAGTCTCCTGGAAGCATTTCTGACTCCCAGGTCACTGCTGTCAACAACGTTTTCATTGGTTTTATGCCACTTTTACGGACTCACAATAAAGCATGCAAAAATTAAACCAAAATGGATTTTCCTGAGAAATAATTTAAAGAAGATCCTTTCCAGGGTAATGACTTGTGTATATAAGGCAAAATAAATAACCAAAACCAAAAATGCTCTTCCACACCTTGGGCTATGTTCACACGTAGCGTTTTTGGTGCGTTTTTGCTCTTTTGCATTTATTTCAAGCAAGACAAATGCATTCATCGGAAAATGTCATTTTAACATTTTACAACCTTATCTGACCATGTGGCGTGTGACACATCATCAGACACATGCATACAGTGCTGAAAAGACATGGGAACAGCATGGGGAAGACACCTGGAAGCATCCCTGACTCCCAGGTAACAGCCTAAAAGTGTGCTCATCATAAGTGATCCTTGGCGCATATGAAGATGCCTCCCACCATGCACCTGTCGTTGCAGACTTGCAACAATCACCGCCCATGTCCTTGTCCCATTGCATTGTTCAGTTGTACCTACCCCATTCCTTGGAGAGTTGTATTTCACCACAGCCATATTCTTTAGTTTGGTGAAAGGACTTGGGAAACTGTATCTACTCCAGCTTTCATTTCTCCCAGGAAGTCATCTAAAGCTGATTGCACTTGAAATGTTGCCTTTTAGGATTGTGGAGGCGGAAGCTGTCCACAACCTCAAGGCGGCGGAGGCCGGGTGTCCATACTTGGTCCCCAGCCGCCATTATTTCTCCTGATGTAGTCTACGCCTTCCACAAGCACGGGCCCCACAGCATTACCCATGCCCTCCCCAGTGCACTTACTGGGAAGGACTGCCTAACCACAAACACGTGGTCAAGTAAATGTGGCCAGGGATGGTACTGAGCCAGTCCACAGTTTGTCACTGAGTTGTATTTCACCAAAGCCATATTTTTTAGCTCGGTGAAAGGACTGACTTTTGGGAAACCGTATCTACTTCGGCTGTCATTTCTCCATCACCATGTTCCGCCTATTGACACACATGACCATGCCTGGCTGTATGTTCAGCGGTGAGAGCCACAGATCAACCTGCTGTGTTACAGCTTTCAACAACTCTGCAGCACTGGGCATTCTGTCACCTAAGCATTAAGAATGTTATCTTCAGCACAGCCTGTTGCCGCTTGGCCAAGGCAGTGCTGCAGTGCTTTCTACTTGTGACTGATGTGGTCCTTCGGAGATGGAGGCTGAACTGGAGGAGAAGGTGCAGGAGCTGAACAATGTGATTACATTGAGGTTACATTGGCTACTGTTTTTTTTTACTAAAGAAAGATCCTGCTGTGATTTTTTTACTTTTTTTTAAGACAAATGCATTCACCGGAAAATGTCATTTTAACATTTTACAACCTTACCTGGCCATGTGGTGTATGACACATCATCAGACACATCCTGTTTCATTTATGATGAGGGACACTGAAAGTCACAAAGCTTATTTTTATAGGGCCATCAGGTGGCCCTTACTATTCTTAGAGGGCTAGAACAGCCCTCGCTATTGTTAGAAAGCCAGCAGCCGGCTATGCTTTGTTGTTCTCAGAATTAACGAGTTGGTCTGCTATACTATTATTGCGCATGCAATGACTGAAAGGGCTGCCAAAAAATTGGAGGCACTTCAATGCCCCTTGGAAGAGACGTATAGGTCAGAGAGCCTCCTTAAAACAATGTTACGATTATTAGGAAGTGGGTCTCCCATAGTGTTTGCGACTGATGTGGTCATTTCGGAGATGAATGCTGAACAGGAGGAGGAGGAGGAGATGCAGGAGCTGTAGACTGTGGGGGCAACCCTGATTGACCCAGGGCCTGCAATCCTCGGTGTCGGGAGGACGTGTTCCGTCCCAACGTCCGACTGGGTCCCGGTTTCCACTATGTTAACCCAGTGTGCCGTCAGCGAGATGTACCGTCCCTGCCCACAAGCACTTGTCCACTTGTCCGTGGTTAGGTGGACTTTCCCAGTGACTGCGTTGTTGAGGGCACGGCTAATTTTGCGGGACACGTGCTTGTGTAATGCGGGAACGGCACACCGGAAGAAATAGTGGCGGCTGGGGACCGAGTACTGAGGGACGGCTGCCACCGTAAGGTTGCAGAAAGCTTCTGTCTCCTCAAGCCTAAAAGGCAACATTTCGAGCGCAAGCATTTGCGAAATGAGTGAATTTAGTAGTGTGTCTTGTGGGGCATTAGCTGCATATTTTTTCTTGCGTTCCAAGGACTGGGGTAGGGAAAACTGAACGCTGCGCTGGGACAAGGACGTGGACGTGCTTGCTGAAGGTGCTAGCTGAGAGTGTTTAACAACAGGTGCAGGGCGGGAGGCATCTTGTCATGCGCCATGGACAGGGGATTGGCGTGCATGCACAACAGAGGAACAAGCAGTGGTGTCACCCGCAGACACTGTTGCTGGACCCTGGGTTTCAGCCCACTTAGTCAGGTGCTTTTCTGCCATGTGCCCGATCATGCTGGTGGTGGTCAGGCTGGTAGTTTTGCTACCCTTGCTGATGCTGGCCTGGCAGGTGGTGCAAATGGCCTTTTTGTGGTTACTGTATCTGCAGAGTCTTAAAAAAACAATCAGACTAGGGAAGACCTAACAGTTTTAATGGCAACTTCTGTCGTGTTGATGTTACGGGGAACGGTTGCCCGCCTTCTGTCTGCGGCCACCACACTGCTTGTTCTTGCCTGTTGTGGTGCTACGCCTCCCTCCTCGTGTGCTGCTGTCCTCGCTCTGCAGGTCACCTTGCCAGGTTGGGTCAGTGACTTCATACTCCACCACCTCATCTTCAACTTCCTCACCCTGGTCCTCCTCCTGACTTTCTGGCATCATCCAACCCTTGTCACAATTTCCCACCATCACCTTTGTGTGACCGTGGCTGCTCAAATATTTGGGCATCGCTACATGCGATCTCCTCTTGCTCCACTTCAAATGGACCGGGATTGGAGTGTCCAAGTTTGGGATCAGTTGTCTCCGGGCACTCGGCATGGTGGGAGGAAGGAGGATCAGGGTGAGGAATATGCAGTCCAGACTCACGGCTACTGAGTCTTGACCGTGTGGAAGACAGGGTGGTGGTCGTGGTGGTGGCTAAGTGACTGGAAGCATTATCTGCTATCTAACCAATAAACTTTTCACACTGCTCTGTGTTCAATAGTGGTGTTCTGCGGTCCCCTATTAATTGTGACAGGAAGGTCGAGCGAGAAGATGTGGGTGTTTGTTGTTGCACAAATTCAGCTTGCCCACGGCCTCGGCCTCATCATCTGCACACATCATCACCACCATCATGTCCACTTTCTCATCCTTTGCCATAAGCCTTGCACATTTTGAATGGAGGACAATATTTTCCACGTTCACTACAAATGGCTGGATTTGAAACGTAGTGATATGTGATGTGTGGCGGAAAAACACAGTTTTAAATAGCTGGCCTGTAGTTTACTATTTTTTGCAGCGACCTGGTGTCAATAACTTCACTGACTCACTGCAACAAAATTGAAAATGGAGGCCAGAAATGGCTGAATTTGGAGCGAACTTATATGTGATACGTGTGACAGAAAACTACAGTTTTAAATAGCTGGCCCGTAGGTTACTATTTTTCACAGCAACCTGGTGTCAATAACTTCACTGACACACTGCAACAAAATCTAAATGGAGGCCAATATTTTCAATGTTCACTACAAATTTCTGGATTTTTTTCGCTGTAATATTGTAAGAATCTGGCTGTATTCTGCTGTGGCAACAAGCAAATGGAGCAGAATAATGTTCTCTGGATTGCTTTTTAACCAAATAATCAGGATTAAGATCAAAAAAATAATTTTCCCTGGCCCCTGATAACTGGGGCTATTTGTAGAAATATCTGTAACAGAAGCAGCAGACAGAACTGGAATGAAGCCTCTTGTGCTGTATTATACACTGCAGTCTGCTACAGTGGTGGCCAAAAGTATTGCAATTCTGTCAGATAATACTCAGTTTCTTCCGGAATATGATTGCAATCACAATTTCTTTGGTATTATTATCTTTATTTAATTTGCTTGCAAGGAAAAAACACAAAAGAGAATGAAGCAAAAATCAAATCATTGATCATTTCACACAAAACTCCAAAAATGGGCCAGACAAAAGTATTGGCAACCACAGCCTAATACTTGGTTGCACAACCTTTAGCCAAAATAACTGCGAACAACCGCTTCCGGTAACCATCAATGAGTTTCTTACAATGCTCTGCTGAAATTGTAGACCATTCTTCTTTGGCAAACTGCTCCAGGTCCCTGATATTTGAAGGGTGCCTTCTCCAAACTGCCATTTTGAGATCTCTCCACAGGTGTTCTATGGGATTCAAGTCTGGACTCATTGCTGGCCACCTTAGAAGTCTCCAATGCTTTCTCTCAAACCATTTTATAGTGCTTTTGGAAGTGTGTTTTGGGTCATTGTCCTGCTGGAAGACCCATGACCTCTGAGGGAGACCCAGCTTTCTCACACTGGGCCCTACATTATGCTGCAAAATTTGTTGGTAGTCTTCAGACTTCATAATGCCATGCACACGGTCAAGCAATCCAGTGCCAGAGGCAGCAAAGCAATCCTTAAACATCAGGGAACCTCCGCCATGTTTGACTGTAGGGACCGTGTTCTTTTCTTTGAATGCCTCTTTTTTTTTCCTGTACACTCTATGTTGATGCTTTTTCCCAAAAAGCTCGACTTTTGTCTCATCTGACCAGAGAACATTCTTCCAAAACATTTTAGGCTTTCTCAGGTACGTTTTGTCAAACTCCAGCCTGGCTTTTTTATGTCTCGGAGTAAGAAGTGGGGTCCCACTGGGTATCCTGCCATACAGTCCCTTTTTATTCAGACGCCGACGGATAGTACGGGTTGACACTGTTGTAGCCTCGGACTGCAGGGCAGCTTGAACTTGTTTGGATTTTAGTCGAGGTTCTTTATCCACCATCCGCACAATCTCGCATTGAAATCTCTCGTCAATTTTTCTTTTTTGTCCACATCTAGGGAGGTTAGCCACAGAGCCATGGGCTTTAAACTTCTTGATGACACTGCGCACGGAAGACACAGAAACATTCAGGTCTTTGGAGATGGACTTGTAGCCTTGAGATTGCTCATACTTCCTCGCAATTTGGTTTCTCAAGTCCTCAGACAGTTCTTTGGTCTTCTTTCTTTTCTCCATGCTCAATGTGGTACACACAAGGACACAAGACAGAGGTTGAGTCAACTTTAATCCATGTTAACTTGCTGCAAGTTTGATTTAGTTATTGCCAACACCTGTTAGATCCCACAGGTAAGTTACAGGTGCTGTTGATTGCACGACTTAGAGAAGCATCACAAGATTTTTCAAACAGTGTCAATACTTTTGTCCACCCCCTCTTTTAGGTTTGGTGTGGAATTATATCCAATTTGGCTTCAGGACAATTCTTTTTGTGTTTTTTCCTTGCAAGCAAATTAAATGAAGATAATAATACCAAAGAATTTGTGATTGCAATTGACTCGCCCCCTGGGCCGTGGGGCACGCGGATCCGGGCGATAGGGGAACGATGGGGGTAGTAGTTGTGGCGGTCCGGTCCCGCGGCTCAGGGTGGTCAGGCCAATGGTAGTCTGCTACGTGCTTCAGATAATGTCCGACTACGCCACCCGTGGATTGCGGTTATTAGGAACCGCCGCTGCATGCTGACCGCTGGGGCTGTTGAGGTGTGCAGCTAGAGTAGTGTGACTCCCCACGGGAAGAGTGCGGCCCCAGGGCAGTGTAGTGGATGGTGGGAGTGATGGTGGTGAAGGTCCCAGTACCGGTAGTGCCAGAGGAGCGAAGGAGCACACGGACAACAAGTTACAGTCCAGGGTCTTTACTCACAGTTCGTTTGTTCCGGGTCACTTCCGTCGGCAGTGACCGCCCGAGCCGTGCTGCGTCCACCAGGTGAGGGGCTCGGTCAACTCCCAGGCAGTTCAGGAGCATGGCACAGGACCCTCATTAATCCTTTCTATGGCCTGCCTCACCAGTGACCCACTTTTGTCCAGCTGCCGCGGACTCGTGCGGTTTAACGTGGGCCCCGTCCTCCGCTGTCCTATATGGTGCCTTCCTAGCAGGTTTGATGAGGTGTCGCACCAATAGATGATCACGACGACCGGTCTTTGGCTGAGGGTAGTTTCTCCTCCACCAACTTGGGATCCGGTACCCTTAATCTGCCTGACCCTTCACCCTGGATTCTCGTGGGTTCTTAGGGTCCCTTCCACCTTCTTGTTCCTGAGCCCTTCTGTTTCTCTCTCTCTTTCTTTGCAGTTCCTTTCTGTTTCTGTTCCTTTCTGTTCCTTTCTCTTGGAGCTGAGATGAGCCAAAATCTCAGCTCCCCTTCACCTCCTCCTCGGCCTCTCACTAGGCCCTTCTGGAGTAGAGCTCCTACAGAGCCTCTACTCCCTGTCTTCTCCTCTCTGGACAGAACCTAGATCTAAGATGGTGCCCACCTTTTATACCTCCCTCTGACCATGAGCCCAGGTGACCAGCAACCAATGGGCTCCTTCCTACGCTCAGGACCAACCCTTATCTGCTCCTACAACACTGGGTGTTCCACCCCCCTCCCCACTCCAGCCAGGGACATAGTCGGTCGTGCCTGCACTTCTGTCTAGTGGGAGCACCGTTGAGCTGTCCCTCGGAAATGGGGTGTGTGTGCTGTATGCAGCTAACTGAGCCCTGGTCCATACTCCATCCTTACCTGGGAGTGGAATATCACACCTCTGGTCTGAGGTGCAATACCCCTGTAGCGGCCGAACCATCGGGGCGCTACATTCCCCCCCGGTAAAGCACAGCATGTCCTCGGGCTGGAAAAGAGCAAAAACAGATAATTACAGGACATGCAAAACTTTTTCAATAACTTTTCACATCAGAAAACAGGCAATACGGTTCAATTCCCTTTATGGGAAACACTTTTCTATTCTTGTCACTATTATAAAACACTTTGCTAATGCCTCTGGAACTCTTTTGTCATATAAAACATCTTGTAAAACATTTGCATTATTACCTAGCAGCATATAAAACTTTCTCATGTAAAACATTTTTAAGCAAGACACATTCTTGTATTCTTGGATCTCGACCAGGTAAAGGTGTAACAGTCCAGTAAATCTTGAGGTAGACGTTGCAGTCTTTTTTATAAAACCAGTAGGGGGCGCTTTAAGAAGCGCAACTATATACAAAGGGGTGGCCACTCTCAGTCCTCGGCCAGTTTTGGGAAGGGAAATGGCTGCTCACAGTCCTCAGCCTGGTAGGGGAAGAGGGATGGCTGCTCTCAGTCCTCAGCCAGGTTACTTAAGGGATAGGGCAACAATCAAACAGTCCTATATCAGTCCCAACGGGGACCACACTTTTCTGGAAACAGTCCCACACAGTTCCTTTGTACCCTGACGGGTAACTATATACACTGGTATGCTACTGTTCACTGGTAGCGATACCCTCCAGCCGCTCCTTGCTCCTCATGATCTTCAGGCCCATCCGGGTCCTCTTGATACTCAGCATCCGAGTAGTGTTGTTCCTCCTCCTCTACTACTCTGTGGACGTGGAGGGCGTACCATCCCTTCACGCCTTGGTGTCGGGTGTAAGACACCACATCACCCGGAAATAGGTCCCGCCCACGATGGCCTTCCGGCAGGTGACTCTCCACATCTCTCCTTGTCACGAATATATCGCTGATGGTCTCAGGGTCTCGGATGAAACCCCAGCCGCGCTACATCTGGAACTTCACAACAGTCCCGGTGACTCGGGAACTGCGGGCAGTTCGGGGATCTCGCCGAGCCTTCATTTTCTGCTCCGCGCTCTGGACCTGCAGCTTCTCTTGCTTCACCCGCCGCTCTCGCTGCTCTTTCTCAAACATTTCCAGCTGTTGGCGGCAGGCCTCCCGCCGCTCGGCTGCTCCCGCTCGTGTTTCCTTCGTGAACCCCATCAGGTCCTCCCCTGTGGGGTCCCATTAAAACTGGGCATCCTCCAATAGCAGCTGGGGGATTTCCTGAGGCGCCGGAGCAGGTATAAGGGGCTCAGATGGTACTTCGACCTCCGCGGGCGGGCTCCTCTGAAAGCGGGGGTTGACAAATTCGGGGGGCCAGATGAATGGAAGCCCATCCGGACTGGTGTGTTGGGCGAAGAGATCTGCTCCCAGCGGTGGTACTGCAGCAGCAGGGGGCGCAGGCGGGTTGGCGGCGCCCAGGGGCACGTGGCCTTGTGACCAGGCCCGTGCTGGTCATTTCCTTGTTGCTCCCAAGGGTGGTACAGCAGGTGCAGGGGGTTCCGTTGTGCCAGCGGCGCCCGGGGGTGCTGGGCCTTGCGGCCGGGCCTGCGATGGCGGTTGGCTGAGCACGCACGGGGTCAGAGGGCACGGCGTGGGGCGGGGCTCACTGGCAGCGTCGACGGCCTGGGGGCCGGTTGATGGTGATGGAGGCACGGTGTCGACGGCGGGTCCAGGTGCGTTGGGCTCCGCAACAGGGTGCAGGGGCAGGTCGGCGGCCCTAGGGTTCGGGGCAGGGGCGTCTCCGTTATCTGCCTCTGCTGTCGCGGCCTCCTCCGCGGCGTCGTCTTTAGCCTCCGCTCTGCCTTCACTGCCCTCGGTGGCTGGTGTGCTGCTGGACGTCGATGGCGCCTCCTGCTGCAGGGTCACAGCCCGCCGGGCCACTTCCTCCTTCCACCCGGCGATCACGTCCTGCTGCACCCGGACCATCCTCCGGTCCAGCTCCTCCAATGCCGCCCGCGAATACTCGGGGTCCTCCTTGGGGAGATGGACTAGCAGCTCGGTGAGGCTGCATGGTGGTGTAACTTGCAGCAGGCCCCTCGCCAAAGTACTGGAGCTGATTTCTTTCTCCATCTCCGGGTGCGGCCTGGCCAAACTGATCCAGACCACCCCCTGCCCCGCAGTTTTCTTCTCTTTCTGCCCCCATGGGGGGTGGTCCTGGGGCGTTCTGCTGACAATCACTCTCAGGGGCAGCCCCCCCACGTTGACGAACATTTCTACCGCCGTGTTCATGGTTGTCGGGGGCGGGCTTCCTCTTTGGCGCCATTCTGGGACAAGGCCCACGATGGGAGGCGGCCTCCTGTGGTCTTTTGGCGCGCACATTATGGCGCTCGTTCTTCTGGGGCGGGCGCCATCTTTGGTACAATGAAACAGTCTCTTTTCAGGCGCCCAGTACCCGTTGTTAGCGGGCACGAAATCCTGCCGACTACGCCAAAGCTGACTCGCCCCCTGGGCCGTGGGGCACTCGGATCCGGGCGATAGGGGAACGATGGGGGTAGTAGTTGTGGCGGCCCGGTAACCCGGCTCAGGGTGGTCAGGTCAATGGTAGTCTGCTACGTGCTTCAGATAATGTCCGACTACGCCACCCGTGGATTGCGGTTATTAGGAACCGCCGCTGCATGCTGACCGCTGGGGCTGATGAGGTGTGCAGCTAGGGTAGTGTGACTCCCTACGGGAAGAGTGCGGCCCCAGGGCAGTGTAGTGGATGGTGGGAATGATGGTGGTGAAGGTCCCAGTACCGTAGTGCCGGAGGAGCGAAGGAGCACACGGACAACAAGTTACAGTCCAGGGTCTTTACTCACAGTTCGTTTGTTCCGGGTCACTTCCGTCGGCAGTGACCGCCCGAGCCGTGCTGCGTCCACCAGGTGAGGGGCTCTGTCAACTCCCAGGCAGTTCAGGAGCATGGCACAGGGCCCTCTTTAATTCTTTCTCTGGCCTGCCTCACCAGTGACCCACTTTTGTCCAGCTGCCGCGAACTCGTGCGGTTTAATGTGGGCCCCGTCCTCCGCTGTCCTATATGGTGCCTTCCTAGCAGGTTTGATGAGGTGTCGCACCAATAGATGATCACGACGACCGGTCTTTGGCTGAGGGTAGTTTCTCCTCCACCAACTTGGGATCCGGTACCCTTAATCTGCCTGACCCTTCACCCTGGATTCTCGTGGGTTCTTAGGGTCCCTTCCACCTTCTTGTTCCTGAGCCCTTCTGTTTCTCTCTCTCTTTCTTTGCAGTTCCTTTCTGTTTCTGTTCCTTTCTGTTCCTTTCTCTTGGAGCTGAGATGAGCCAAAATCTCAGCTCCCCTTCACCTCCTCCTCGGCCTCTCACTAGGCCCTTCTGGAGTAGAGCTCCTACAGAGCCTCTACTCCCTGTCTTCTCCTCTCTGGACAGAACCTAGATCTAAGATGGTGCCCACCTTTTATACCTCCCTCTGACTATGAGCCCAGGTGACCAGCAACCAATGGGCTCCTTCCTACGCTCAGGAACCAACCCCTATCTGCCCCTACAGCACTGGGTGTTCCACCCCCCTCCCCACTCCAGCCAGGGACATAGTCGGTCGTGCCTGCACTTCTGTCTAGTGGGAGCACCGTTGAGCTGTCCCTCGGAAATGGGGTGTGTGTGCTGTATGCAGCTAACTGAGCCCTGGTCCATACTCCATCCTTACCTGGGAGTGGAATATCACACCTCTGGTCTGAGGTGCAATACCCCTGTAGCGGCCGAACCCTCGGGGCGCTACACAATCATTTTCAGGAAGAAACTAAGTATTATCTAACAGAATTGCAGGGGTGGCAATACTTTTGGCCACCACTGTACATACACTGCCTGCCTGCCTAGCTCTGATATATACAGCTCTGGCAAAAATTAAGAGACCACTGCATAATTTTCATTTTCTCTGATTTTTCTCTTTATAGGTATATTTTTGAGTAAAATGTACATTGTTGTTTTATTCTATAAACTACTGACATGTCACCGAAATTCAAAGCTAAAAATTTGGTATTTATTTGCAGCAAATGAGAAATCGTCAAAATAATAAAAAAGAAACAGTGCTTTCAGACCTCAAATAATGCAAAGAAAACAAGTTCTTATTAATTTAGAAACAACAATTCTCATGTTTTAACTCAGGAAGAGCTCAGAACTCAATATTTTGGTGGACTAACCATGATTTTTAATCCCAGCTTTCATGCATCTTGGAATGCTTTCCACCAGTCTTTCACGCTGCTTTTGGGTGACCTTATACCACTCCTGGCACAAAAATTTAAGCAGTTCTTCTTTGTTTGATGGCTTGTGACTATCCATCTTCCTCTTGATTACATTTCAGAGGTTTTCAATGGGGTTCAGGTCTGGAGATTGGGCTGGCCATGACAGGGTCTTGATGTGGTGCTTCTTCATCCACAAATTGATTGACCTAGCGTTGTGGCATGGGGCATTGTCCTGCTGGAAAAAAACAGTCCTCAGAGTTGGGTAACATTGCCTGAGCAGAAGGAAGCAAGTGTTTTTCAAGGATAACCTTGTATGTGGCTTGATTCATACGTTCGTCGCAAAGATTAACCTGCCCAATTCCAGCCTTGCTGAAGCATCCCTAGATCATCTCCGATCCTCCACCAAATTTCACAGTGGGTAAAAGACACTGTGGCTTGTATGCCTCTCCAGGTCTCCGTCATTAGACGACCAGGTGTCGGGCAAAGCTGAAAATCAGACTCATCAGAGAAGATTACCTTACTTCAGTCCTCTATGGTCCAATCCTTATGGTCTTTGGCAAACTTCAGCCTTGCTTTCCTTTGCTTCTCAATTGATGAAAGGCTTTCTTCTAGCTTTACATGACTTGAGTCCTGCCTCTAGGAGCCTGTTACGAACTGTTCTTGCCATGCACTTCACACCAGCTGCCATTTGCCATTCATTTTGAAGGTCACTTGATGTCATCCTGCAGTTGCTGAGTGACATTCGAATAAATTGACGGTCATCCCGATCAGCAGTGGAGAGTCGCTTTCGCTCTCTGCCGGTCTGTAGCTTTGTTGTCCCTAATGTCTGCTGCTTGACCTTGTTGTGATGGACTGCCGTCTTTGAAATTTTAAGGATGGAGGCAACATGGCACTCACTGTATCCCTCTGCTAGTAAAGCCAGAGTTGAGCCCTTCTTCTCCTCACTCAAGACTTTTCTTTTCAACTCCTTTGGCATGGTTAAAAGTTTTTTTTTCATTCAAATTACTTTTGGGCTATTCCTAGCACTTGTTTTGCTATCCAGCTTGTCCTATTGCAAGAGGATTGTGAAGACCACAGCAGTGATTTTTTATACTTTCCCTCGTTACATAAGATTTGGTTTAGATGATCACCTAATCAGAAGCACATTAAGTAGAATGAGGTGAGAAAACTGTGCAGTGGTCTCTTAATTTTTGCCAGAGCTGTATATATATATATATATATATATATATATATATATATATATATATATATATATATACAGTACAGACCAAAAGTTTGGACGCACCTTCTCATTGAAAGATTTTTCTGTATTTTCATGACTTTGAAAATTGTACATTCACACTGAAGGCGTCAAAACTATGAATTAACACATGTGGAATTATATACTTAACAAAAAAGTGTGAAACAACTGAAAATATGTCTTATGTTCTAGGTTCTTCAAAGTAGCCACCTTTTGCTTTGATGACTGCTTTGCACACTCTTGGCATTCTCTTGATGAGCTTCAAGAGGTAGTCACCGGAAATGGTTTTCACTTCACAGGTGTGCCCTGTCAGGTTTAATAAGTGGGATTTCTTGCCTTATAAATGGGGTTGGGACCATCAGTTGTGTTGTGCAGAAGTCCGGTGTATGCACAGCTGATAGTCCTACTGAATAGACTGTTAGAATTTGTATTGTGGCAAAAAAAAAGCAGCTAAGTAAAGAAAAACAAGTGGCCATCATTACTTTAAGAAATGAAGGTCAGTCAGTCCGAAAAATTGGGCATACTTTGAATGTGTCCCCAAGTGCAGTTGCAAAAATCATCAAGCGATACAAAGAAACTGGCTCACATGAGGACCGCCCCAGGAAAGGAAAACCAAGAGTCACCTCTGCTTCTGAGCATAAGTTTATCCAAGTCACCAGCCTCAGAAATCGCAGGTTAACAGCAGCTCAGATTAGAGACCAGGTCAATGCCACACAGAGTTCAAGCAGCAGACACATCTCTTAAACAAATGTTAAGAGGAGACTTTGTGCAGCAGGCCTTCATGGTAAAATAGCTGCTAGGAAACCACTGCTAAGGACAGGCAACAAGCAGAAGAGACTTGTTTGGGCTAAAGAACACAAGGAATGGACATTAGACCAATGGAAATCTGTGCTTTGGTCTGATGAGTCCAAATTTGAGATCTTTGGTTCCAACCACCGTGTCTTTGTGCGATGCAGAAAAGGTGAACGGATGGACTCTACATGCCTGGTTCCCACCGTGAAGCATGGAGGAGGAGGTGTGATGGTGTGGGGGTCCTTTGCTGGTGACACTGTTGGGGATTTATTCAAAATTGAAGGCATACTGAACCAGCATGGCTACCACAGCATCTTGTAGCAGCATGCTATTCCATCCGGTTTGCGTTTAGTTGGACCATCATTTATTTTTCAACAAGACAATGACCCCAAACAGACCTCCAGGCTGTGTAAAGGCTATTTGAACAAGAAGGAGTGTGATGGGGTGCTATGCCAGATGGCCTGGCCTCCACAGTCACCAGACCTGAACCCAATCGAGATGGTTTGGGGTCAGCTGGACTGCAGAGTGAAGGCAAAAGGGCCAACAAGTGCTAAGCATCTCTGGGAACTCCTTCAAGATTGTTGGAAGACCATTTCCGGTGACTACCTCTTGAAGCACATCAACAGAATGCCAAGAGTGTGCAAAGTAGTCATCAAAGCAAAAAGTGGCTACTTAGAAGAACCTAGAATATAAGACATATTTTCAGTTGTTTCACACTTTTTTGTTAAGTATATAATTCCACATGTGTTATTTCATAGTTTTGATGCCTTCAGTGTGAATGTACAATTTTCATAATCATGAAAATACAGAAAAATCTTTAAATGAGAAGGTGTGTCCAAACTTTTGGTCTGTACTGTATGTTGTGGAATACCTGTACTAACTGTAAACAAGCAAATCTCTCCCTGATGCAGCAGCACCTCTCCCTACTATGCCTGATTCCGGAGCAGACTGTGACGAGCATGGCGGCGCCCGGTCTTATATACACCTGATGATGCTGTGCGGCCAGCCAATCACTGTAATACCACAATCAACATGGCTACAGCATTACAGTGTGTGGCAGGCAATCTCTGCATGTTCATTGGCTCTCTAAAGAGCGCCAAACATGCAGGGTGGGGACCCAAGCTCCCGCTCAAGCAACCAGGAAATACTCGCAGAGCGCCGAGCATCTCGAGCAGTGGGATGCTTGGGCGAGTACCGAGCAGAGGCGAGCACTAATGGAGACACAATCAGAGCTGTTCACATTTAAAAAAAATTAGGGCCTAAGACCACCATTTCCCTGGCCTACAGATTGGAAATGGTGGAATTCAACCTCTTAGCTTTGTCATGTGTAGGAGTAAACAATCTTTTACGTGACCACAACTGTAGTCTAATTGTAGACAGTACTTAGTAGAAGTAATTTAATGGAGACAGAAGCCTCTTTCACTACAGCTAAACCCAATAGATGGAGACTCCATCAAGATTCTCCACATTTCCAAAAAATAGTGGCAGACACCAGCAGAGTGGCATCAATTTCAGTACAGTAGAAATTGTAGAATTAGGAACGACACCTCTTCCCCTACAGCCAACCCAGTAGATGGAGACTCAATCAGAAGTGTTTACATTTCCCTAAATTAGGGCCTAACACCACCAAAGTGGCATCAATTTCACCAGAGTAAAAGTAGTTTAATGGAGACAGAAACCTCTTCCACTACAGCTAAACCCAATAGATGGAGACTCAATCAGGATTCTCCACATTTCCAAAAATTAGGGGCAGACACCAGCAAAGTTGCATTAATTTCACTACGGTAGAAATTGGAGAATTAGGAACCAAAACCTCTTCCACTACAGCCAACGTGTCAGACTTGCACTCTGTTGTGCAGGTGCACGAGCTGATCTAAAAAATCTGTGAAAGGACTCTCAGAAATTGCTTCTGCTGCTTATGACTCGCCCCCTGGGCCGTGGGGCACTCGGATCCGGGCAATAGGGGAACGATGGGGATAGTAGTGGCTACCCGGTTCTGTGGCTCAGGGTGGTCAGACCAGTGGTAGTCCCTTTATAAGTTTTAAGTGATGTCCGACTACGCCACCCGTGGATTGTGGCTATTATGAACCGCCGCTGCAAGGCACGACCGCTGGGGCTGATGGTGTATGCAGCTAAGATAGTGTAACTCCCCACGGGAAGAGTGCAGCCCCAGGGCAGTGTAGTGGATGGTGGGGGTGATGGTGCAGGGCGTCCCAGTACCGTTAGTGCTGGCGAAGTAAAAAGCACAAAAACAACATGTTGCAGTCCAGGGTCTTTTACTCACAGTTCGTATACTCCAAGCCACTGCGGTACTGGTAGTGACTGCCCGAGCCGTGCTGCGTCCACCAGGTGAGGGGCTCGGTCAACCCCGAGGCCGTTCAGGAGCATGGCACAGGACCCCCTTCAATCCTTTCTCTGGCCTGCCTCACCAGTGACCCACTTTTGTCCAGCTGCCGCGGAACTGCGCTGGTAAACGTGGGCCCCGTTCCCCACTGTCCTATATGGAGCCTTCCTAGCAGGTTTGATGAGGTGTCGCACCAATAAATGATCACGACCTCCGGTCTTTGGCTGAGGGTAGTTTCTCCTCCACCAACTTGGGATCCGGTACCCTTAATCTGCCTGAACCTTCACCCTGTATTCTCATGGGTTCTTAGGGTCCCTTCCACCTTCTTGTTTCTGAGCCCTTCTACACTTTGGGTACTTCTCTTTCTGTTTCTGGTCCTTGCTTTTCCTTTCTGTTCCTTTCTTCTACTCCAGCCTTCCCTCTAGGCCTGCCTCGTGGAGCTGGGCCCAGACTGAGCCACTGCTCCCTGTCAGCCCTCTCTGGCTGAACTCCTTCTCTCTCTTCTACTCCTGCTTGAACTGACCCAGAACTAAGATGGTGCCCACCTTATATACCCTTCCCTAGTGTGTGAGCTCAGGTGACTAGCAACCAATGAGCTCCTACCTACGCTCAGAAACCGTCCCCTCCTGCTCCTACATCACTGGATTTTCCTCCTCCCTCCCCACTCCAGCCAGGGACATGGTCTGTCGTGCCTGCATTTCTGTCTAATGGGAGCACTGTTGAACTGTCCCTCGGAAATGGGGTGTGATGCATGCAGCTAACTGAGCCCTTTTCCATGCTCCATCCTTACCCGGGAGTGGGATATCACACCTCTGGCAGAGGTGCAATACCCCTGTAGCGGCCGAACCCTCGGGGCGCTACACTTACACTACTGCTCATGCAAATATTTTGCCATTGACGAATTGATGTGCCGGAGGTTGGAAGTGTAGAGCTGCGATGAACTCTGTGTGCTCACTGTTGGCTTTGGGAAATCCTACTGTATGTTAAGGTTGTGTAAAAGTTTGTTTCGATATTCCAGCATTAACGGGTCCCTTTCCAGGGCGGAAAACATCTGGCAAAATTTACTCTTATAACGTGGATCTAACAGAGTGGCAGCCCAGTCGTTAGCACTAGTGTTGAGCCATCCCCGTAGTGTTCGAGTTCGGTTCGGTTCGTCGAACACCCATATGTTCGCCGAACTGTTCGTCGAACTGTTCGTCGAACACCATCGAACACCGTTAAAACCAATGGCAGGCAAACAAAAACACATAGAAACATATAGAAAACACCTTCAAAGGTGTCCAAAAGCTGACAAACTGCTCAGAAGACACAGCTAACACATGGAAAAGTGACAAGTATATATAGTCATGCGAAAAGAAAAGAGGTGGAGGAGTAAAAGGAGGGGGAGACACAGATATAGGCATGTCATGCCCTTATAAAACCAAAAAAGTGCAAAGTCGACACGGCCAGTCCGTTCCTGCACGTGCGACCTCCGTGTTGCCGGGTTTGTGCCAGAGCTGCGGTGGACCCTGATGGCCAGCCCCCCTCTCCCAATACTGGTGCCTGTCCGCTGGTGGTTAAAGCGAGCCCCCCAGTGGTGGAGGCAGGTCTAATCTTTTTAATTTAAATTGTCTCTCTAATTTGAAGGAGTACACTTTAAATCCTTTTACAAGGATCTATTGGAGGTCAAGTCTCATGCCAGCAGCCGAGTAATTCCAGCTACAGTAGCGTCCGCTAAAGCTGCTGTAGTTAAAAAGCTTTTATAAGGATCGAGCTTGGCGGTCCACCACAAGGCGTCCTACCGCCAGTCCCAGCCCTTGTGCCTTGGGGTGCCTCCCCGATGCTCTTCACTGAGTGTCCCGGGGGCCAGAACCATTTCCTTTGAAAAAATTAAGTGTCCAAACTACAGGTGGTGTAGCTTGCTTAACAGCTGGGATAATCCGCTGACTAGCAGACACTGCTACTAGGCACAAAGTATTTCCTGGGCTAGATGCAGTTAAAAATTTGTAATTAGATACTCTCGTTGGATGCTGAGAAAGCATTCCATAGAGTCTCCTGGCATGCCATATATTATTCTCTTAAAAAGCTTGGGGTAGGGGTCTAGGGGACCCTTTTATAGGCAAAATCACGGCCTTGTATCGCAATACGTCACCTAGGCTGAAGATAAATGGAACATTTTCATCACCTTTCATAATCACCAATGGGACAAGACAGGGATGTCCTCTGTCCCCTCTCTTATACATCCTAGTGATGGAGCACCTGCTCTCATCAATTCTCCATAACCCCAATATTAGGTGGATTGAGGTGGGAGGCACCGAGTACAAGTGCTCTGCATTTGCTGATGATGTCCTAGTATATATCACTCAATCACATATATCCATCCCTGCTGTTATGGCTGAAATAGATCACTTGGTTACATGGTCAAATTTTAAAATCAATGCAGCGAAGTCTGAGGCCCTCCATGTCTCCCTCCCCAAATCCATAGAGGATTCCATCCAGTAACATAGTAACATAGTAACATAGTTTGTAAAGCCGAATAAAGACTTGCGTCCATCAAGTTCGACCTGTTAGTTCTGTAATTGCTAAAGTTGATCCAGAGGAGGGCAAAAACCCCAAATGATTTAGCCAATCTTCACCTGAGGAAAAATTCCCTCCCGACTCTGAAACCAGCAGTCAGAATAAATCCCTGTATCAACCTATTTTATTTTATTTTTAAGTATATGCTGAAATCTGACTGGTATCTAGAAATGCATCCAGTCCCCGCTTGAACTGGTGTAGTGAATCCGACATTACCGTCTCCTCACTCAGTGAATTCCATATTCTCACTGCTCTTACCGTAAAGAACCCCTTCCTATGCTGGTGCTGAAACCTTTTCTCTTCCAGTCTTAGTGAGTATCCTCTTGTTACCGTAATATCCCTCCTTTTGAACAAATCCCTGGCAAGATCTCTATACTGTCCCCTAACATATTTGTACACATTTATTATGTCCCCCCTCAACCTTCTCTTTTCCAGGCTGAATAGTCCTAGTTTTGCCAACCTCTCTGGGTATTGCAGTCCCTCCATTCCCTTTATTAATTTTGCTGCCCTCCTTTGTACCTTTTCAAGCTCATTTATATCCTTTCTATATATTGGGGCCCATAACTGAGCTCAGTATTCCAAGTGTGGTCTGACCAGTGCTTTGTACAGTGGAAGAACAATGTTCTCATCCTTTGCAGCTATACCTCTTCTGATACATCCCATTACCCTGTTTGCCCTTACAGCAGCGGCCTGACTTTGGGCACTCCAATTAAGTTTGCTATCAATCAAGATGACCTGTATTGTTCAACATCTTTATCAATGATTTAGATGAAGGAATTGAGGGTAAACTGATTAAATTTGCTGATGACACAAAGCTAGGAGGGATAGCTAATACTAGAGAAGAGAGAGAGAGGATTCAAAAAGACCTAAATAAACTGGAGCAGTGGGCAGCAACCAACAGAATGGTTTTTAACAGGGAAAAATGCAAAGTACTACATCTGGGCAATAAAAATGAAAAAAGCATATACAGAATGGGAGGAATAGAGCTAAGCAACAGTACATGTGAAAAAGACTTAGGTATACTAATAGATCATAGACTGAACATGAGTCAACAGTGTGATGCAGCAGCAAAAAAGGCAAATACAATTCTGGGATGTATTAACAGAAGCATACAGTCTAGATCACGTGAAGTCATTATCGGTCTTTACTCCTCTTTGGTCAGACCTCATCTGGAATACTGTGTACAGTTTTGGGCACCACATTTTAAAAAAGACATAGACAAACTGGAGCAAGTTCAGAGAAGAGCGACCAGAATGGTGACTGGTCTGCAAACCATGTCCTATGAGGAACGGTTGCAGGATTTGGGAATGTTTAGCTTGCAAAAAAGAAGACTGAGAGGAGACTTAATAGCTGTCTACAAATATGTCAAGGGCTGTCACATTGAAGAAGGATCATCTTTATTCTCATTTGCACAAGGAAAGACTAGAAGCAATGGGATGAAACTAAATGGGAGGAGACACAGATTAGATATTAGAAAAAACTTTTTGACAGTTAGGGTGATTAATGAGTGGAACAGGCTGCCACGAGAGGTGGTGAGTTCCCCTTCAATGGACGTCTTCAAACAGAGGCTGGACAGACATCTGTCTGAGATGATTTAGTGAATCCTGCTTTGAGCAGGGGGTTGGACCAGATGACCCAGGAGGTCCTTTCCAACTCTACCATTCTATGATTCTATGATTCTATGATTCTATGAAGTCCTTCTCCATCTCTGAATTCCCCAATGATTTCCCATTCAGTGAGTACTGGTGACTTCCATTTTTCCTTCCCATATGTATGACCTTACATTTCTCCTCGTTAAACCTCATTTGCCATTTAATGCTCCACCTACCCAGCTTATCCAAATCCCTCTGTAGGTCTGCACTGTCCTCTTTTGTATTAATTGTTTTACATAACTTTGTGTCATCTGCAAATATTGATATTTTACTATTTATCCCGTTGACTATGTCGTTAATAAAGATATTAAATAACATTGGGCCTAGTACAGACCCCTGTGGTACCCCACTAGTGACGCTTACCCAATATGAGTATATTCCATTTATAACCACCCTCTGCCTTCTATCCTTTAGCCACTTAGCTACCCACTTGCAGACATTTTCCACAAGCCCCATCATTCTCATTTTGTATACCAACCTATTATGTGGCACGCTATCGAACGCTTTTGAGAAGTCGAGAAGCACGACATCCACTGGTTCCCCTGATCTACTCGAGAGCTAACCTCCTCGTAGAAGTCAATCAGGTTTGTTTGGCAGGAGCGATTCCTCATGAATCCATGTTGGTTCGTGATTAAAAGATTATTAGCATCAAGATGCATCTGTAATTGCCTCTTTAATGAAGCTTTCAAAAATTTTGCCCACAACGGACGTCAGACTCACCGGCCGATAGTTTCCGGCGTCACTTTTCGCTCCCTTTTTGATTATTGGCACTACATTTGCCTGTCGCCAATCAAGTGGTACAGACCCAGTCTCAACAGAGTCCTTAAATATAAGATATAACGGTCTGTCTATCACATTACTTAGTTCCCTTAGTACCCGTGGGTGTATGCCATCAGGTCCTGGTGATTTGTTTATTTTAATGTTACTGAGGCGTTTCTGTACCTCAACTTGGGTTATATTAGTCATACTTAGTGGAGGATTAAGCTTGTCACTTCTCATTTCTAGTGTTAGTTCTATTTCCTTTGTGAAAGTTGTCAAAAAAAAATAATTTAATAGATTAGCTTTATCTATTTTGCATGGCCCTCACAGGGTATCAAATACTTAGGAATTTGTATTCATAGAGACCTCTCCCGTCTATGTTATCTTAATTTTGGGCCCTTTATTGAACAACTCCATACAGACCATGGTTGGCAAGTTAGAACTGTAAGATTCACTACGTGAACCACTGGTGTTTTGTGAAAAAGCACATGTACACTGTGTTCCAAATTATTATGCAAAAAGTGTTTAGGAGTGATAAGGTAAGAATTTTTTTGTTTGTCAGTTAAACTCATTGATGGTGATGTGTGTCAGGGCTCTTTATATCACTGTAAGCAATTGCAGACACTCTGCTAATTAGTTTGGCTGGTGTGTCCAATGAAAGGCAAGACTACTTAAGAAGGCTGTCCCACATTATTAAGCAGCCTACATTTTCTGCCAAAATGGGAAAGAAAAAGGATGTGTCGGCTGCTGAGAAGCAACAAATTGTGGAGTGTTTAGGTCAAGGCATGACTACAATCAACATTGCCAAGACATTTCATCCTGATCATCGCACAATCAAGAAGTATGTAGCTGATTCACAGTACACACGTGTGCGTGCTGATAAGGGAAAATTGAGGACTCTTTCCTACAGGCAATTACGTCAGGTTAAAAGAGCAGCGGCAAAAAAGCCTTGTCATAGCAGCAGACAAGTTTTTGAAGCTGCTGGTGCCTCCAACGTCCCCCGAACAACAAGATGCAGGGTCCTTCAGAGGTTTGAAGCTGTGCGTAAGCCATCCTGTCGACCTCCTCTATCCACTGTACACAAGCAGAAACAGCTCCAGTGGGCCAAACAATACATGAAGACTGACTTCAAAACTGTTTTGTTCACCGATAACTGCCATGCAACGCTCGATGTTCCAGATGGATGGAGTGGAGGATGGCTGGTTGATGGACACCCCATGCAAACACAGCTACGGCGCCAACAAGGAGGAGGTGGAGTAATGTTTTGGGCTGGAATCATGGGGAGAGAGATTGTCGGCCCCTTTAGGATCCCTGAAGGGGTAAAGATGAACTCCATAATGTATGTGGAGTTTCTCAAACAGCACTTCCTGCCATGGTTCAAGAAGAAGAACCGTGTATTCTGCAGCAAGATAATTTTCATGCATGATAATGCACCATCTCATGCTGCACATAACACATCTGCATCATTTGGTGATATGGGAATAAAAGGGGACAAACTTATGGTGTGACCCCCATGCTCCCCTGACCTCAACCCCATTGAGAACCTCTGGAGCATCATCAAAAGGAGTGTCTATGATGGCGGAAGGCAGTTCACATCTAAGCAACAGCTCTGGGAGGGTATTCTGTCCTCATGCAAAACAATTGAAGCAGAAACCATCCAAAACCTGACAAATTCAATGGACGAGACAGTTCAGAAGCTCCTTTCGAACAAGGGGTCCTATGTGCAAATGTAACATCACCTAGAATAAAGATTTGAGTTGAAAACTGTTTAATTTCAGTTTCTAATAACCTGCTAATGCTTATAATTTCAAAAATGACCATTTTTTTGTTCTTTATTAAAATGAAAAGGTTGATCGAAGAGTGTGGGGGATCTAAGAGTGTGGCAACCCAGTAGTCAGGATTATTTCGAATTCTGACAATCTGAGGGTCATGTTGCAGGTAGTGCAGCAAGAAGGCACTCATGTGTCTTGTGCATCTAGGAGCCCCAAAATTATTTTCCGGGCTAAAAATTATTATTAATTTGAAAGCTGGTGGAGCTTAGTATAGATGGCCTAATAGAATCAGTACTGCAAACTGCTACAAGGCCCAAATTATTTTCCAGCCAAGATACAGATAAACATGATTAGTAATTTTAAATCTGGTGGAGTTTAGTATAGATGGCCTAATAGAATCAGAACTGCACACTGCTACAAGGCCCAAATTATTTTCCAGCCAAGATACAGATAAACATGATTAGTAATTTTAAATCTGGTGGAGTTTAGTATAGATGGCCTAATAGAATCAGTACTGCAAACTGCTACAAGGCCCAAATTATTTCCAGCCAAGATACAGATAAACATGATAAGTAATTTGAAAGCTTAAAACGGTTGGTGAGGTGATTTTAACAAATCATCAAGCTTTTACTCTCCCCAGGATGACACAGGGGTAGAAAAGTCATTTCGGATCCATGATTTGTTCATCTTTATGAACGTGAGTCAGTCTACATTATCAGTGGAGAGCCGTGCGCGCTTATCTGTCAGCACATCACCAGCAGCGCTGAACACACGTTCAGACAGAACGCTGGCTGCGGGGCATGACAATATCTCCAAGGTGTAAGTGGTCAGCTCCGGCCATTTATCCAGATTGGAAGCCCAAAAAGAGCAAGGGTCCAGTGACACAGTCATGGCTTCAATGTTTACTTGGAGATACTCCTGTACCATCGTCTCTAGGCGTTGACTATGTGTCAGACTTCTTGTCTCCTGTGGCCTTGCAAAGGATGGGCTAAAAAAGTGGTGAAATGATTCCGCAAAATTGATGTTACCAGCAGATACTGTGTTTCTGTTACGTTTTGAGTGCTGAACACTCTACGGTCCCACGGTTGGCAAGTTGGAACTGTGAGATTCACTACGTGCGCCACTAGTGTTTTGGGGAAAAGCACATGTAAGATTCTGCAACAGTCTCTGCTGATACTCCTGCATGCGTGCATCTCTTCCTATGGCAGGAATAATTTCTGCAAATTTACTTTTGTACCGGGGATCTAACAGTGTGGCAACCCAGTAGTCAGGATTATTGCTAATTCTCACAATTTGAGGGTCATGTTGCAGGTAGTGCAGCAAGAAGGTACTCATGTGTCTTGCGCGTCCAGGAGCAGCAAGTCCCTGTTGTGTTGTTGGTGAGGTAACAATCATGCTTCCTTCCTCTGCCCTCTCCCCCCACCCTCGCACAACAGAAGTGTGATCAAGGTCTCCCTCATCTGATAAGTCTTCCATCAGTTTGTCCTCCACTTCTTCGTGGGCTCCTGCACCTTCCTCACTAGTTTGGCTGCTACCATGCGCCCTGGTAAAACCATCTCCCCCACCCTCACATGCCTGCTGCCTTGGTGCTACCGACCATCTGGACCTTGCAGATGTTAGCTCTTCCGCGTACAACTCCTCTTCCTCTACTTCCTCCACCTCCTCTTGTGCCACCACCTGACTCCGAATTCTGTTTAACATGTGCTCCAGCATGGAAATCACTGGAATAGCCTTGCTGATAATGGCATCGTCAGCACTAAACATCTTCGTCGCCATTTCAAAACTGTGCAGAAGGGTGCATAGGTCCCTGATCTGAGACCACTCCTCCAGCGTGATTTGCCCCACCTCTGGATCTCGTTGGCCCAGGTTACACGTCAGAACGTACTGCACCAGGGCTTGTCGGTGCTGCATAGTCGCTGCAACATGTGCAGAGTTGAATTCCACCGGGTAGGCACATCGCATTTTAGCCGGTGAAGTGGCAGGCCCAACGACTTCTGTAGAGATGTAAGTCGCTGAGCTGAGGGATGCGAACGGCGGAAGTGAGCACACAGCGACCGTGCACTCTGCAGAAGGCCATCTAGTCCGGGATAGTGGGCTAAAAATTGCTGGACAACCAGGTTCAACACGTGAGCCATACAAGGCACGTGTGTGACATTGCCCTGTCGAAGGGCCGCACCCAGGTTTGCAGCATTGTCGCACACGGCCTTCCCTGGTTTCAAGTCCAGTGGAGACAACCATTCATGAAACTGGTTCTCCAGAGCTGACCACAACTCCTCAGCTGTGTGACTCACATTTCCCAGACATTTCAAAGTAAAAACCGCCTGATGACGTTGAGCCCTGCTGCCAGCATAGTAAGGAGGTGTGCAGGATCCCTTCTGCGCAGTTAGAAAGCTTGTGGCATGAACAGACAGGCTTTGGGTGCAGGTGGAGGACCAAGAGGAGGTTGAGGAGGCAGAAGCAGTGGAGGAACATCGATATAAAGAGGATTGACACACAACTCGTGGGGACGGCAAGACTTGGACAGCAGCCCCTTGTCCTGCTGTCACCATAGTTACCCAGTGCCCAGTCAGCGACATGTAACGCCCCTGTCCATGCCTACTCGTCCAAGTGTCTGTGGTGAAATGCACCCTGTCACAAACAGAGTTTCTCAAAGAAGCGGTGATGTTGTGTGCGACATGCTGGTGGAGCGCAGGCACACCTTTCTTTGAGAAGTAGTGCCGACTGGGCATCTGGTACTGGGGCACTTCGACGGACATAAGGTCTCGAAAATCCTCTGTGTCCACCAGGCGGAAAGGCAGCATTTATGTAGCCAAGAGCTTGCAGATGGTGAAATTCAATCTCTTAGCTTTCTCATGGCTATGAGGAAATGGTCTTTTACTTGTCCATATCTAAGGGACCGAGGGCTGGCTGTTGTGCTTAGACGGGGTTGAGAAGGGTGTCCCCGGCAAACTGCCGGTCTGTGAGGAAGATGCAGGCGGACATGTTAGGTTGCCTTGATCCAAAGGTGGTGCTATCGATGTCGGACAGCGCTGAACACCAGCTGGTGTTTCCACCTCCAAAGAAAATGATGACCTGCCAATCACGCTGGCTGTTGAGGGTAAAGAGGTGGCAGGTCTGCGTCCCAAAACAGTTGTGACAGCTGTCCCCCCAGTCACAGAGGATGAAGAGGCCGCGGATGCACAAGATGTGTCAGACGGCGGTTGGCCCGGCCGGCTAGGCCACATTGTAGCACAGTGAGCTTCCCACTGCAACTTATGCTTTATATCCATGTGCCGGTTCATGCATGAAGTACTCAAACTATGTATTTTTTGGCCTCTACTTAGCTTTTGCTGACAAATGTTACAGATAACACGAGTTGGGTCATCCTTATCGATCTGAAAAAATGCCCAGGCTATGCAAGGCTTAGCATCCATGCGACCTGAAGAGCCACCACGGCTTGTGGTCAGAGGCAGAGTTGTGTTTGAGGATGCAGTTGTTGATGTGCTTCCTGTACTACGTCTCTGTCCAGGAAGGCGCAACCTGACCACATCGTCACTAGCATCCTCCTCCACCTCCTCTGCTAACCTCATCGACTGGCTGACTGTGGGTTGACAGTAAGTGGGATCTCCAACTCGTCATCATCACCCTGTGTGTTACCACACCCGTCGTCCTCAGAGCCAACCTCTTGCTGCCCTGACAAAAAACTCAAGTTGTCGCTCCAATCAGGTATTGGAGTCTCAACATCGTCTTCCTCATTGTCTCCACCAACAGGAGTTACAGTTTGGGAACGAGGGTCTACATTATGGTCAGAACCTTCTGCGTCTGGTCCTGGATCCGACTCATAAAGATTCTGGGCATCAGTGCAGATCATTTCCTCGTCTAGATTCACAGAAGCTCTGGAGTCGACCTTTGATTCCCAGGCTATAGTATGAGTAAACAGCTCTGCAGACTCAACCATCTGTATACCCCATACTCAGACGGGCAGCTGGAGACTTGGGAGCTGTGAGGAAGCAAGTGAAATTGGGGTGACACCTCTGAGGACTGGAGTCTTTGTGATGTTGAAGTTGAGGTGGAGGAGAGCCCACTTAAAGGAGCACTTGATATCCATTGAAGCTCCTGCTGTTATTGTGCCTCAACTGGAATTTGTAGCGATTGGCGTGGCCGTAAGAAAGGGATCTTATCACATTGTCCGCTAAAAGAAGTAGACATCTTAGTTTGGCTGGAAGATGGTCTTTCGTCTGCAGATGTTACTGTTGCTTTAACACCTTCCCCACGGACACAACCTTTTTTTCCCTTCCCAACACGCCTATTCCCCTTTCCATCAGCAGCAGGCCTTTTTCCACTCATTTTGGTGATTAACTAATTGACAACTCTGGAGTTGTTTGCATAAAAAACAATGGATGGGAACCGAGCAGAGCTGAGTGGCCAAACTGTGGTATTAGCCCAAAAGTATTGGCTGGGTTAGAAGCAGAAAAAAATTATATTGAATTTGCATCCTGGTGGAAGTTAGTATAGATGGACTAATAGAACAAGTCCCACACAATGCTACAAGCCGAAATATTTTTTCAGAGCTAGATGCAGAAAAAAATTATATTAAATTTGCAACCTGGTGGAGGTTAGTATAGATGGACTAATAGAACAAGTCCCACACAATGCTACAAGCCGAAATATTTTTTCAGAGCTAGATGCAGAAAAAAATTATATTGAATTTGCAACCTGGTGGAGGTTAGTATAGATGGACAAATAGAACAAGTCTCACACTCTGCTACAAGCCGAAACATTTTTTCAGAGCTAGATGCAGAAAAAAATTATATTGAATTTGCAATCTGGTGGAGGTTAGTATAGATGGACTAATAGAACAAGTCCCACACACTGCTACAAGCCGAAATATTTTTTCAGAGCTAGATGCAGATAGAAATTATATTGAATTTGCAACCTGGTGGAGGTTAGTATAGATGGACTAATAGAACAAGTCCCACACACTGCTACAAGCCGAAATATTTTTTCAGAGCTAGATGCAGGTAAAAATTATATTGAATTTGCAACCTGGTGGAGGTTAGCATAGATGGACTAATAGAACAAGTCCCACACACTGCTAAAAGCCGAAATATTTTTTCAGAGCTAGATGCAGAAAGAAATTATATTGAATTTGCAACCTGGTGGAGGCTAGTATAGATGCACTAATAGAACAAGTCCCACACACTGCGACAAGCCGAAAAATTTTTTGAGAGCTAGAGGCGGAAAAAAATTATATTGAATTTGCAATATGGTGGAGGTTAGTATAGATGGACTATTAGAACATGTCCCAAACACTGCTACAAGCCTAAATATTTTTTCAGAGCTAGATGCAGAAAAAAATTATATTGAATTTGCAACCTGGTGGAGGTTAGTATAGATGGACTAATAGAACAAGTCCCACACACTGCTACAAGCCGAAATATTTTTTCAGAGCTAGATGCAGAAAAAAATTATATTGAATTTGCAACCTGGCGGAGGTTAGTATAGATGGACTAATAGATCAAGTCCCACACACTGCTACAAGCCGAAATATTTTTTCAGAGCTAGATGCAGATAAAAATTATATTGAATTTGCAACCTGGCGGAGGTTAGTATAGATGGACTAATAGAACAAGTCCCACACACTGCTACAAGCCGTAATGTTTTTTCAGAGCTAGATGCAGAAAAAAATTATATTGAATTTGCAACCTGGTGGAGGTTAGTATAGATGGACTAATAGAACAAGTCCCACACACTGCTACAAGCCGGAATATTTTTTCAGAGCTAGATGCAGATAAAAATTATATTGAATTTGCAACCTGGTGGAGGTTAGTATAGATGGACTAATAGAACAAGTCCCACACACTGCTACAAGCCGAAATATTTTTTCAGAGCTAGATGCAGATAAAAATTATATTGAATTTGCAACCTGGTGGAGGTTAGTATAGATGGACTAATAGAACAAGTCCCACACACTGCTACAAGCCAAAATATTTTTTCAGAGCTAGATGCAGATAAAAATTATATTGAATTTGCAACCTGGTGGAGGTTAGTATAGATGGACTAATAGAACAAGTCCCATACACTGCTACAAGCCAAAATATTTTTTCAGAGCTAGATGCAGAAAAAAATTATATTGAATTTGCAATATGGTGGAGGTTAGTATAGATGGACTATTAGAACAAGTCCCACACACTGCTACAAGCCGAAATATTTTTTCAGAGCTAGATGCAGAAAAAAATTATATTGAATTTGCAACCTGGCGGAGGTTAGTATAGATGGACTAATAGAACAAGTCCCACACACTGCTACAAGCCGAAATATTTTTTCAGAGCTAGATGCAGGTAAAAATTATATTGAATTTGCAACCTGGTGGAGGTTAGCATAGATGGACTAATAGAACAAGTCCCACACACTGCTAAAAGCCGAAATATTTTTTCAGAGCTAGATGCAGAAAGAAATTATATTGAATTTGCAACCTGGTGGAGGCTAGTATAGATGCACTAATAGAACAAGTCCCACACACTGCGACCAGCCGAAAAATTTTTTGAGAGCTACAGGCGGAAAAAAATTCTATTGAATTTGCAATATGGTGGAGGTTAGTATAGATGGACTATTTGAACAAGTCCCAAACACTGCTACAAGCCTAAATATTTTTTCAGAGCTAGATGCAGAAAAAAATTATATTGAATTTGCAACCTGGTGGAGGTTAGTATAGATGGACTAATAGAACAAGTCCCACACACTGCTACAAGCCGAAATATTTTTTCAGAGCTAGATGCAGAAAAAAATTATATTGAATTTGCAACCTGGCGGAGGTTAGTATAGATGGACTAATAGATCAAGTCCCACACACTGCTACAAGCCGAAATATTTTTTCAGAGCTAGATGCAGATAAAAATTATATTGAATTTGCAACCTGGAGGAGGTTAGTATAGATGGACTAATAGAACAAGTCCCACACACTGCTACAAGCCGTAATGTTTTTTCAGAGCTAGATGCAGAAAAAAATTATATTGAATTTGCAACCTGGTGGAGGTTAGTATAGATGGACTAATAGAACAAGTCCCACACACTGCTACAAGCCGAAATATTTTTTCAGAGCTAGATGCAGATAAAAATTATATTGAATTTGCAACCTGGTGGAGGTTAGTATAGATGGACTAATAGAACAAGTCCCACACACTGCTACAAGCCGAAATATTTTTTCAGAGCTAGATGCAGATAAAAATTATATTGAATTTGCAACCTGGTGGAGGTTAGTATAGATGGACTAATAGAACAAGTCCCACACACTGCTACAAGCCAAAATATTTTTCCAGAGCTAGATGCAGATAAAAATTATATTGAATTTGCAACCTGGTGGAGGTTAGTATAGATGGACTAATAGAACAAGTCCCATACACTGCTACAAGCCAAAATATTTTTTCAGAGCTAGATGCAGAAAAAAATTATATTGAATTTGCAATATGGTGGAGGTTAGTATAGATGGACTATTAGAACAAGTCCCACACACTGCTACAAGCCGAAATATTTTTTCAGAGCTAGATGGAGATAAAAATTATATTGAATTTGCAACCTGGTGGAGGTTAGTATAGATGGACTAATAGAACAAGTCCCACACACTGCTACAAGCCGAAATATTTTTTCAGAGCTAGATGCAGAAAAATATTATATTGAATTTGCAACCTGGTGGAGGTTAGTGTAGATGGACTAATAGAACAAGTCCCACACACTGCTACAAGCCGAAATATTTTTTCAGAGCTAGATGCAGAAAAAAATTATATTGAATTTGCAACCTGGCGTAGGTTAGTTTACATGGACTAATAGATCAAGTCCCACACACTGCTACAAACCGAAATATTTTTTCAGAGCTAGATGCAGAAAAAAATTATATTGAATTTGCAACCTGGCGGAGGTTAGTATAGATGGACTAATAGAACAATTCCCACACACTGCTACAAGCAGAAATGTTTTTTCAGAGCTAGATGCAGAAAAAAATTATATTGAATTTGCAACCTGGTGGAGGTTAGTATAGATGGACTAATAGAACAAGTCCCACACACTGCTACAAGCCGAAATATTTTTTCAGAGCTAGATGCAGATAAAAATTATATTGAATTTGCAACCTGGTGGAGGTTAGTATAGATGGACTAATAGAACAAGTCCCACACACTGCTACAAGCCGAAATATTTTTTCAGAGCTAGATGCAGATAAAAATTATATTGAATTTGCAACCTGGTGGAGGTTAGTATAGATGGACTAATAGAACAAATCCCACACACTGCTACAAACCGAAATATTTTTTCAGAGCTAGATGCAGATAAAAATTATATTGAATTTGCAACCTGGTGGAGGTTAGTTTAGATGGACTAATAGAACAAGTCCCACACACTGCTACAAGCCGAAATATTTTTTCAGAGCTAGATGGAGATAAAAATTATATTGAATTTGCAACCTGGTGGAGGTTAGTATAGATGGACTAATAGAACAAGTCCCACACACTGCTACAAGCCGAAATATTTTTTCAGAGCTAGATGCAGAAAAATATTATATTGAATTTGCAACCTGGTGGAGGTTAGTATAGATGGACTAATGGAACAAGTCCCACACACTGCTACAAGCCGAAATATTTTTTCAGAGCTAGATGCAGAAAAAAATTATATTGAATTTGCAACCTGGCGGAGGTTAGTATACATGGACTAATAGATCAAGTCCCACACAATGCTACAAGCCGAAATATTTTTTCAGAGCTAGATGCAGAAAAAAATTATATTGAATTTGCAACCTGGCGGAGGTTAGTATAGATGGACTAATAGAACAAGTCCCACACACTGCTACAAGCAGAAATGTTTTTTCAGAGCTAGATGCAGAAAAAAATTATATTGAATTTGCAACCTGGTGGAGGTTAGTATAGATGGACTAATAGAACAAGTCCCACACACTGCTACAAGCCGAAATATTTTTTCAGAGCTAGATGCAGATAAAAATTATATTGAATTTGCATCCTGGTGGAGGTTAGTAAAGATGGACTAATAGAACAAGTCCCACACACTGCTACAAGCCGAAATATTTTTTCAGAGCTAGATGCAGATAAAAATTATATTGAATTTGCAACCTGGTGGAGGTTAGTATAGATGGACTAATAGAACAAATCCCACACACTGCTACAAGCCAAAATATTTTTTCAGAGCTAGATGCAGATAAAAATTATATTGAATTTGCAACCTGGTGGAGGTTAGTATAGATGGACTAATAGAACAAATCCCACACACTGCTACAAAGCGAAATATTTTTTCAGAGCTAGATGCAGATAAAAATTATATTGAATTTGCAACCTGGTGGAGGTTAGTATAGACAGACTAATAGAACAAGTCCCACACACTGCTACAAGCCGAAATATTTTTTCAGAGCTAGATGCAAAAAAAAATTATATTGAATTTGCAACCTGGTGGAGGTTAGTATAGATGGACTAATAGAACAAGTCCCACACACTGCTACAAGCCGAAATATTTTTTCAGAGCTAGATGCACAAAAAAATTATATTGAATTTGCAACCTGGTGGAGGTTAGTATAGATGGACTAATAGAACAAGTCCCACACACTGCTACAAGCCGAAATATTTTTTCAGAGCTAGATGCAGATAAAAATTATATTGAATTTACAACCTGGTGGAGGTTAGTATAGATGGACTAATAGAACAAGTCCCACACACTGCTACAAGCCGAAATATTTTTTCAGAGCTAGATGCACAAAAAAATTATATTGAATTTGCAACCTGGTGGAGGTTAGTATAGATGGACTAATAGAACAAGTCCCACACACTGCTACAAGCCGAAATATTTTTTCAGAGCTAGATGCAGATAAAAATTATATTGAATTTACAACCTGGTGGAGGTTAGTATAGATGGACTAATAGAACAAGTCCCACACACTGCTACAAGCCGAAATATTTTTTCAGAGCTAGATGCAGAAAAAAATTATATTGAATTTGCAACCTGGTGGAGGTTAGTATAGATGGACTAATTGGTTTTACTTCACTAGGTGCAGTAAAAAAAATTATATTCTATACACAGGTGGTTTAGCTTGCAACACAGATAGGCTACTCCACTGACTAACACACACTGCAAGAGGCCAAAAAGGATTTGCTTTTCTAGATTTAGCCAAATGCTGTGAAAAAACTTGCACAGCACTGGCACAGACCTGCCTGGCAAAAAGTGATAGGAACTGCTGTAACCTAGCCCTCAAAAGGACTGCAATTACAATTAGTCTTTACTCCCAACCTATCTATTTAAGAGCACAGACATGCCTGATAAAAGTGATAGGAACTGATGTAACCTAGCCCTCAAAAGGACTGCAATTACAATTAGTCTTTTCTCCCAACCTATCTATTTAAGAGCACAGACCTGCCTGATAAAAGTCGTAGGAAATGATGTAGCCTAGTCCTCAAAAGGACTGCAATCACAACTATTCCCTACTCCCAAGCTATCTGTAGATTTGTGCGAAAATTGGCTTGAAATTAACAAAGTGTAGGGCGCACAGCAACAGCGGTGCCGTCTAACACGCAGCTGCAGCAGTGAGAAAATGGTGGCAACGGGGAAAATGGCTGGGTCTTATAGGGTAAGGACATGTGACATACACTGCCAATGACTCATGCCCTTGTTTGTGTGAAAAAAAGCAGTTGGCTTCGTGTGTGCGCTGCTGATAGGCTGACAGATTGCACCTCCCCACTGTAAATGCGGGAAAGGGAAAAAAAATGGAGATCTTCATTATTTCTGCAGAGATCCATCCATTTTTTTCAAATTGTTCGTGTTCGCTGAACGGCTCCAACACCGCCCAAAACAGCTCGAATTTGAGATTGGCGAACTGTTCGAGTTGAACACCGCTCATCTTTAGTTAGCACTATAGCGTATCATAAGTATACGGGGATCACATTGCAGATAGTGCAGCAAGAATGCACTCATAAGTCGGGCTCTTTCATGAGGTTCAAGCCCATGCTGGGTTGGTGGCTAGGTAATTCTCATGCTTGTTTCCTCAATTCCGTATTTTTTTACTCTGCATGAGCTCTGCATAAAGCTGAATTTCACAGCCACTAAAATAGTAGGTGGCTTTTAACAAAGTGTATCAAGTTTTCAACACAAAAAAATATTTTGTGGACTCTGCTTAGCAACAGAAAAAAATCTATCTTTTACTCTGAAAACTAGGGGTTCACCGCTACTAAGGTAGTAGGTGGCTTTTAGCAGAGTGTATCATGTTCGCCACACAAAAAAATCTTTGGTGAACTCTGCCTAGCAACAGAAAAAAATCATTTTTTTTACTCTGAAAACAGCTGAGGTGCACTACTGCTAAGATAGTAGGTGGCTTTTAGCAGAGTTTATCACATTTGCCACACAAAAAAATGTTTGGTGGACTTTGGCTAGCAACAGAAAAAAATATATTTTTTTACTCTGAAAACAGCTGAAGTTCACTGCCACTAATGTAGTAGCTGACGTATTGCAGAGTGTATGACGTTTGCCACACAAAAAAAATCTTTGGTGGACTGAGCCTAGCAAGACAAAAAAATCAATTTTTTTACTTTGAAAACAGCTGAAGTTCACCGCCACTAACATAGTAGCTGACGTTTAGCAGAGTGTATGACCTTTGCGACACAAAAAAAGCTTTTGTGGACTCTGCCTGCCAACAGAAAAAAAAATTGTTTTACTGTGCATACAGCTGAAGTTCACACACTAAAAAAACTGACAAACTGTGTTAACACAAATTGAACTATCACATTAGCAAATGAAATAAGAAGGTTTTGTGCTCTGCACTCAGAAGCTCTGCACTGACAAGCTCTGCAGATATCTGAAATTCTACCCCCAAAAAATCAAAAAGTGGCCTACAAGGGCTTGCTTGCTTGCTTTATCACATTAGCAAGTGCAAAAATAGATTGAAGGTATACTCCTGCATGGAGCACAGTACAACCGATTCACAACACTGTTCTATGGCATGGACCCTGCTCTTTCTGTCAGAATCTCAGTAATTGCACAAGAAAAAAAATGTGCTGCAAGGTCGATTGAACAGGTACACAGCACAGGACTTATCTACACTATCTGACTTCCACAGAAGCGCCCATCTATCTAGCTCAGGGTTCCCCAACTCCAGTCCTCAAGGCCCACCAACAGGGCATGTTTTCAGGATTTCCTTCGTATTGCTCAGGTGATAATTACATCACCTGCACAGGCAATAATTCCATCACCTGAGCAACACCAAGGAAATCCTGAAAATATGACCTGTTGGTGGGCCTTGAGGACTGGAGTTGGGGAACCCTGATCTAGCTAATAACTCTCATTACACAGGAGCTGGGTGCAGCAGCAGCATCTAACATGAGTGACATGCATAAAATGGTGCTGAGGGAACATGGCTGGTTTTTATATAGAGAGGACAGGTGATTTCAGCAGCCAATTGCAGAAGCCCTTGTGTCTGGACAGTGTGGATGCTTCCGGCGCTCTGATTGGCTGGCCGCGCTTTCTTAACTTAAAGTTACCACCTACAGGAAAGAAAAAACAATTACAAACACGCCGCTGATCTGACCTGTTCTAAGCTATCACCAGCCCCACCACTCATCTACCCTTGTCCCCCACTCATCTACATTTACACAAGCACTATGCTAGCAAAACAGTTAAAAACGCCGTAGTTGCCCCGCAATCACGTTCCTGCATTTATTCACCGAACATTGACAATTTTTCCCGAATTTAAGATACCTTGCTCGCATTTCCGATCACGAATCCGAATGTGCCATATTCATGTAGAATTTAAGTTGTAAGATCGGATTTCGAACAAATTCGCTCATCACTAATTATAGTTTCTTTTTAAAAAATGACTGATAATATGAACTCTCTTAAGGATCTTGTCACTTACATTAAAAGACTAAATTCCACAAAGACTATATGGATTATAAAAATGATAAGATGTATAATTGGTCCAAAAAGAACCGTGGGGATCCATTTAAACCAATTTTAAAAAACCGTTGCGGTCGACAACAATGTGATTATCATAACAATAAAACAGTCTCTTTTTCCTCAATGGAATATAATGCCACTGACAGCGGCACAGATACCTCCTGCTTCAACACTGATTTCTGATATGAAAGATCTTTTCCACATTCAAAAAAATGCAAAGGGAGGAGGAGGGGTGGTAGAAGAGCCTGAAACAGAAGATTAGAGACGATATCCAACGAGAGAGAGAGAGGATACGGCGGTTTCTTTAGTGAACAAAAACTTATGAAGTGTCATTATTCTAACACCTACTATTTTTTCACCAATTCAAATAGATATCCTAGCCAAAGGACTAAATTTTGTTCCTACTCAGAACTTTAATTTTTTTACTAACATCAGGGATGTGAACAGATTCACCAGACTTTTGACTCTCAAGAGACATTTTTCTACAGAACAAGGGGATACTCCAAATAGGAACTGTAAGTTGGAATTTTCTCAACCAGACAATGATGGATCTCTTTTGTTTTCTGAGCAAAATGCCTTGCTGACTCTAATGTCACTACAGGATCCAGAGTTAGTGGATAATAAAATTCAGGATCATGATATTACTGTTATTTCAACTAACCCCTCATATTATCTTCTTCAATCCAGAGTCCCGTGTTTGGATTTATTCCAAACACTGGTGGAACGTGACCTTAGGGATATTAACGAAAAAGTGCAGGCTACGCAAAAGAATTTTGAGAAACATCACTTTGAGGCAACATGATATTCTTTTGCAACATGCGACATTATCAATACTCATCAATTCCACATTCATTAGCTATCGTAGCCATCAAATTTCATCTGGACAAGTACAGCGCATATTCTGCTTCTCTTAAACAATTTATTTTGATGTCGCTTGATTACCTATTGAAACACAATTTTTTCATGTTCCAATTTAGATTCTCTTCAGATTCTCAGTGCCCCCATGGGGTCTAAATTCTCCCCCTCATTAGCGATATTGTTTGTCACATGGTGGGAAGAATTTATGATCTTTTCGGACAACAATCCTTTTATAGCCTGGTACGGCGGGTTTGTGGATGATCTACTTCTAATTTGGCAAGGAGATGTGGCTACCTTTTCTGATTTCATATTGTATCTTAATTCCAATGATTGCAACTTGCATTTCACCTGTAGCAGCCTGTCTTCTAGCATGTCCTTTTTGGATATATTTTTGCTTGGCAATATACGCACTGGCCGTATTTAAACATCTCTATATCGCAAAGAAACTGCAGGTAACGCAATCCTACTATCTGCAAGCTCCAACTCTAAACATACAATAAAAGCCATCCCCAAGGGCGAATTAATTAGAGCAAGGAGGATTTGCTCTGATTATGATAGTTTCCTTAAAGAAGGTTCCATTATTAGAAGATTGGGAGATGAGGGGTATAATAAATCTGTAGTTTCTAAAACTCTGCAACAGGTGAAAAACATTCCTCATAAAGATTTATCATACAAGTCAAAAAAGGAGGACTTGGAAAAATCCTTGTCATCTATTGTTACCTTTACCTTTTCTACGGCTTATAGCCCACAATTTAATATGTTAAAGGATATCGTGCTGACATGTCTACCTATTTTTAATCAAGATGAGACTCTTCGGGAACATCATCAAAGGGGGCTGCAGGTGCGTCGCCAACAGGGGTCATGACTTGTTGACATGTTGTCACCTAGCTTGTTACCAAATGTTAAAACGCAGGAATCATGGCTATCTATTAGGCTAAGTGCCCACGATGCAGAAACGCTGCACATTTTTTCCACCTCTCCCTGGCAGGAAAAATGCATGCAGATTTTACATGCGTTTTTCCAGCCAGGTAGAAGCGTTTGTCAAGCGTATTTGCATGCATTTCTGCACGCGGGTTATCCAGCGCTATCCAAGCGATTTTAGCATCACTTGGAAAAGTGCTTGACAACTTGGTCACACTATATAAATCCATGCAGCTGGCATGGATTTTATATAGTGTGACCTAGTTAGTTAAAAAAAAGGTAAAAATGTTAAAAAATAAAAAAAAAACACTATACTCACCTTCTGATGGTCCCCGGTCATGGTCATGGTGTGAAAGGACCTTTCATGATGTCATTTGACCTGTCACATGACTAAATGATGTCATGGAAGGTCCTTTCACACCACCGCGAGCTGTACAAGAGACCGTACGAAGCAGAGAAAAGACCGGGGGACATCGGAAGGTGATTATATATATATTTTTTATTTTAAATTCTTTCTTTAACAGGTACCACGGTACCCGGGATCTGGAGGAGAAGTCTCCTCTTCTCCAGACTCAGGTACCATCCGCACATTGAATCGCCTAATATCCGCATGTGCACATGTAGTGATGCGGATATTAAGCGATTCAATGCAAGTCGAAGGCGGCAATTACGCAGCGTGTCCGCAAAAATTAATGGACATACTGCGCATTTTTCTACAAATGATAATCCGCAGCGGAAATTTCCGCAGTATGTGCACAGCACATGCGGATTATCATTGGGGACCATGGGGCACGTATTACTAAGCGTTTTTTAAGCGTTTTTGCTGCGGAAATTCCACGGCAAAAATGCTTGAAAAACGCATAGTGGGCACGCAGCCTTACCGGCTTTTTCAAATGTTTTAAAAACTGATGCGGTGTGTGTTTTGTACAACACAGAAAATACACGTTTGGTCTGCTACATAATACCTTCACATCAATTCATTCATTAATTGTGAGTCTACTCATGTAGTATATTGCATTCAATGCAACATGTGTAAGCTATAATACATTAGTTATGCTACCAGGAAATTAAAAAAGAGAATAAGTGAACATATCTCTAATATACAAAAGAACAATGCAGATTATTCATGAGCAGCAAAACATTTTTCTAGTATACATAAATGTGATATCAGTCAATTTTCATTCTTTGCTATTGAGAAGGTGTAATGGCAGAAGCAGTTAGCCCTTTGGATACTCAAATTAAATACAAAATTCCCTAGAGGTATGGATTTCAGGAATGACCTTTTTATATTTATTAAGCATCTTATCTCTAGAAAATGTATAGTTGCGAATTTCTTTTGCGGTATAAAGATAATCATGTAATCATTATATTGTTAGAAATCATGCATATCGTTTATGTATGTTTTTTGGTAGCCATGATTGGGATATGTCTTGCGCTAAATTTTCCCTGTTGGTCTCTTTGGACTTTCAGCTGTCTTCCTTCAGTATGTTAATTATGTTAATTTGACTAATGGGCTAAATGTGGCCCTTCCTATATATATACGATGGGCTTTGGTTTTATCAGAATCCTATGAGTAATGGTGCTGACATACACCAGAAACGCGTCAGGTTTCAATGCTTTTAACATGTGATTATAAAGTTTTCGAATAAAAGATTGAATTTTATTCCTCCTGGTTTGGATGTGCCTTGAAATCCCTCCTTTGTCTATAGATATAAATAATCAGGATTAAGAGCAAAAAGAAAAGCCCTGATATCTTGGGCTATGGATATCTGTAACAGCCGCAGACAGAACATGCAATTGACCCTATTCTGCTGTATACAGTGTCCACAAACTCTGCCTGTCTAACTTCTGCTATCATCAGTAATATATGCAGCTGGATTAGTCCATTATATAACAGCTAAGAGGTATCTCTTAAAATATAACCTTTAATAAATCTCTAAAAAACATTTATACCTCCGATATCTGATACTAGCCACTAATTACATCTTATTCACATAAGGACGGACTGATATGACCTCTTAAATAACATATCAAAAAAGAGGCAAAAGATGTCAAAAATAGACAAATAGACTTAAGACATATAATGTCTAATTAGCCCCTTTAGGATGTACACATATGACCTTTTAGATACCGAATACCAAAAGGCCAATAATTTCAAACCAATGGATGAGGATCTAACAGCAATAGTGGGTAACACACGACAGATTACCTTTTGAAGGAACAGAACAATTGGGGAAAGAGTAGTTAAAAGCCATTATGTCTGCCCAAAAAGAGACAAATCTTGGTTACCAGTAAGACCAAAGGGCTACTACAAATGTGGAGGTTGTGTGGCCTGCCCGAATGTTAAAACTATGAAAACGTTTATAAGTAATGTCACTGGTGAGTCTTTTGAGATTAGGAACTTTATCAATTGTAGAACAAAGTTTGTAGTGTATAAGGCAACATGTATCTGTAAAAAGGAATACGTACGTAAAACTATATGAGAGATGAGAAGACGAGTAGGAGAACATCTAAATGATATTTTAAATAAAAAAGAGACACCTATTGTGAAGCATGTGAATTTGATACATGGAGGAGATCCTAAGGTAATCTCCTTTTGTTGGGATTGACTGTATGAAAATTAACAATAGGGTTGGAGACATGGACAAGATCTTGCAACAAAAAGAAGCAAGATGGATATTCCGTTTAGGCCCCATGACCTCTAGGGGATTGAATGAGCAGCTCAGTTATAGCTGCTTCATTTAATTGCCATGTTTTTATCCCCATGTATATGTAGTATTCTTCATATGTGTGATCATGCTTAGGTGACTACCCTATAAGGACCTGACAAAAATCAGATTTGTTAAAAATGATGGTGAATGCCTTCTTAAAGAAGGTTAAATGTCTATATGCCCCTAATGAGAAGATGGGCAATATGAGCCTCTGATTCTCTGATACTAAAATCTGCCTTAGTAATAACCTCTGGAATTAAGTGATGGCTATAATAATTAGCAAGAATGGTAATATGTCTATAAAGGAAATATATTTACTTTGGTAGTAAAAATTAGAATGGTCATCAGTCCCCATAACATGTGAGAATAAGAGGAGGTGGTTATGAGAATGGGGGTGAGGTTTCCTTGCGAGACATGAGAGTGGCGCTCAACGGTGGAGAGTTTTTTGAGAACACTTATGTGGGATTTGCTTATTGGAGAACTGTCCTAAGCGACGGCGTGCAAGATATGCGTCATAGATGCCTAGAAACAATGGGAGGAATATGCGCTCCGGATACCCGGAAGTAACGCGAGCAACATGCGTTCCAGGCACCGGGAAATGATGTAGGTGATATGCGTTCCAGGCGCCCGGAAATGACGCGAGCAATATACGTCCCGGGCGCCCAGAAGGGGTGTAAGCGGTATGCATTCCAGGGGCCCGGAAATGACGCAAACAATATGTGTCCCGAGTGCCCGGAAGTGATGTAAGTGGTATGCATTTCAGGTGCCGGGAAATTAAATGTGTAATAGACGTCCCGGGTCCCGGAAATGATGTGGGCAACAGCCTATGGTACACGTTAAGAGGCTATAAGCCCCGGGCATACAATAGGACAAGAGAAGCCACATGGGGAACCAGAATATACACCATGTGACTCTGCTGTAAGGCATATGACATCAGCATGGGATTGTATGAAGAAAATATACTATACTTAATATAAGAATTTAACGAGGTCTCTGAATGAGACATATATTACCAAGCTTAATTTGGAGAAAGTGAAATGTTATACTTTATAATAAGGAGATTGTGAACTATGGCAAGTAACTTCAATTGGAAAATAAGCCCCGCCCCGTAAATGACATAGGACGCTGAGAAATGGAGGGAAAATGAATGTATTTAAACAGAGAAGGTAGGTGTGTGATCATCCCCCATTTTTGCACTTGTGGAAAGTGGCAACAGCATTCTGTACCACTGAGATGGACACTCATCATTGTGCGGTTCATTAAGTTGCGTTTTTTAAGTCACTTGGCACTTTATAGTACAGAGTCACTTTTTTTGCTCTTATGTATTGCTAGTGCTCCCCAAAATACCAAATACACTTCCCTGATGAATCCTCCATAAGTAGGAAGAAACGCGTCGGGAGGGACTTGTTTGTGGGTGATGTAAGATATACTTGGATGCTGCACTTGTAAGGGCGGGAGCTAACACCAGGGGCACGACAGGGAAGATTTCTTCCAAAGAACAAATTAACTGAATGGGATGAAGAACCCTGAATGATGTCCGCATGCAAAAAATGGGTGAGATCCACACATGTCACTAACGTTTGATAGCACTGTATTTTTTCATTTATTGACCAGGATTGGTTTGAAATTATTGGCCTTTTGATATTCGCTATCTTAAAGGTCATATGTGTACATCCTAAAGGGACTAATTAGACATTATATGTCTTTAGTCTATTTGTCTATTTTTTTACATCTTTTGCCTTTATTGATATGTTATTTAAGAGGTCGTATCTGTCCATCCTGATGTGAATAAGATGTAATTAGTGGCTAGTATCAGATATCGGAGGTGTAAATGTTTTTTAGAGATTCATTAAAGGTTATATTTTAAGAGATACCTCTTGGCTGTTATATATTGTTGATACTAAGGTAATTTTTCTGCCGTACGTTAAGCAGATTATACAGTGGTGGCCAAAAGTATTGGCACCCCTGCAATTCTGTCAGATAATACTCAGTTTCTTCCTGAAAATGATTGCAATCACAAATTCTTTGGTATTATTATCTTCATTTAATTTGCTTGCAAGGAAAAAACACAAAAGAGAATGAAGCAAAAATCAAATCATTGATCATTTCACACAAAACTCCAAAAATGGGCCAGACAAAAGTATTGGCACCCTCAGCCTAATACTTGGTTGCACAACCTTTAGCCAAAATAACTGCGAACAACCGCTTCCGGTAACCATCAATGAGTTTCTTACAATGCTCTGCTGGAATTGTAGACCATTCTTCTTTGGCAAACTGCTCCAGGTCCCTGATATTTGAAGGGTGCCTTCTCCAAACTGCCATTTTGAGATCTCTCCACATGTGTTCTATGGGATTCAGGTCTGGACTCATTGCTGGCCACCTAAGAAGTCTCCAGTGCTTTCTCTCAAACCATTTTATAGTGCTTTTGGAAGTGTGTTTTGGGTCATTGTCCTGCTGGAAGACCCATGACCTCTGAGGGAGACCCAGCTTTCTCACACTGGGCCCTACTTTATGCTGCAAAATTTGTTGGTAGTCTTCAGACTTCATAATGCCATGCACATGGTCAAGCAGTCCAGTGCCAGAGGCAGCAAAGCAACCCCAAAATATCAGGGAACCTCCGCCATGTTTGACTGTAGGGACCGTGTTCTTTTCTTTGAATGCCTTTTTTTTTTTCCTGTACACTCTATGTTGATGCTTTTTGCCAAAAAGCTCTACTTTTGTCTCATCTGACCAGAGAACATTCTTCAAAAACTTTTTTGGCTTTCTCAGGTAAGTTTTGGCAAACTCCAGCCTGGCTTTTTTATGTCTCGGGGTAAGAAGTGGAGTCTTCCTGGGTATCCTACCATACAGTCCCTTTTCATTCAGATGCTGACGGATAGTACGGGTTGACACTGTTGTACCCTCGGACTGCAGGGCAGCTTGAACTTGTTTGGATGTTAGTCGAGGTTCTTTATCCACCATCCGCACAATCTTGCGTTGAAATCTCTCGTCAATTTTTCTTTTCCGTCCACATCTAGGGAGGTTAGCCACAGTGCCATGGGCTTTAAACTTCTTGATGACACTGCGCACGGAAGACACAGGAACATTCAGGTCTTTGGAGATGGACTTGTAGCCTTGAGATTGCTCATGCTTCCTCACAATTTGGTTTCTCAAGTCCTCAGACAGTTCTTTGGTCTTTTTTCTTTTCTCCATGCTCAATGTGGTACACACAAGGACGCAGGACAGAGGTTGAGTCAACTTTAATCCATGTTAATTGGCTGCAAGTGTGATTTAGTTATTACCAACACCTGTTAGGTGCCACAGGTAAGTTACAGGTGCTGTTAATTACGTGAATTAGAGAAGCATCACATGATTTTTCAAACAGTGCCAATACTTTTGTCCACCCCCTTTTTTAGGTTTGGTGTGGAATTGTATCCAATTTGGCTTTAGGACAATTCTTTTTGTGTTTTTTCATTGAAGACAAATTAAATGAAGATAATAATACCAAAGAATTTGTGATTGCAATCATTTTCAGGAAGAAACTGAGTATTATCTGACAGAATTGCAGGGGTGCCAATACTTTTGGCCACCACTGTAGCTATTCTATTGGATTAGTCCATTGAAGGACTGTTAGTTCAGATGTGTATATATATATAGCTGTGGAATACCTAATACCTGACAAATAAACTGCCAATTCTTTCCCTAGTTCAACATACCTCTCCCTACTCTACCTGTCTGAAGGGTAGACTGTGACGAACATATCTGATTTATGTGCTACTCTTTGTAAAGGACATATTGCTATTCATGCTAGAGCAACTCCATTTTGTCTGCTTGCTTTAGAATCATGTTATTATCACTCCTTACATAACATACATTCTTTCCTTCTCTTCCCATGGAACTTTTTATCTCAAGAACATTTTGTCAGACACCCTGCTCCTGTTATCTATCTAGTCTAGGCCAGGATTGACCTTGTAAAATTTCCATAGTGCTTCGAACTAATAATGATAATATGACCATATATGTGTTTCTGTAATAATTGTACTAACATTGGCTCAAGCCTGTAGTACGGCAGTAGATGATTGGACATTAATAAACTCAAACAATATAAAATGCTAAGCAAAATAAATGGGATCAGAGATTCTTTAAATCCTCCCAAACAGAGCACGCATTGCCTCTGTTTGGTTTTCTGTGGATTGCACAATCAACATAATAATTTGACACTCACTTGGTCAACCGTGAAGGGTTATTGCCCTCCCTTAACAGCTGGTGCCGTGACTTGAATCCCTAACCAGGGACGCCCCTCTACCTCTGGACGTCCACAAAGAGAGACCTTCTTTCAGCCTCCCCCACTGGAATTGGGACTGATCATCCCCCACAAAAAGCCACGGTAAGTGCACCAGTTCTTTACTGATGATACTGACCGTTTGGCGTGGTTTCCACGTGGTGTGTGGTTGTTTGCAGTGTCTCTGGACGTCCTGGTTGGATATAGTCAAAGGTGAGACTATAAGGGGTGTAGTTCCATTAGGGTTCTGATATTATTTACTTCTAAAACAGTATCACCTCGGATTGACAAGTGAATATTGTGTGAATCTTTCTCAACGTCTGACAAAAGTCCTTAGGAGACTGAACATTGTTAGTTTCAGTCGCAGCAGGTGATCGAAGATTGGGTAGGACAGTAGGATATGCTAGTAGATATACGTATATCGAGTGTCCGGAGCGCTGCAAAGCTGCAAAGTTGAAGAAGCGCTCCTCCTTTCATCTGGCCGTTTGAGACTCCCCGACGGGAAGGGGTGAAATAAAGTCAGTGGAACAGCAGCTGAGGTCCGGACTCGTGCTGTGCACAAATTAAGGATCATTTTGTCAGTTGTAGTGATTAATCAATGTTTCCGTGGATCAGAAAGAATTTGTCTTCCCCGAAGGAGAGTGAGGATGTGTGATGACTGTCATGATCAGTCGAGAGGGGAACAGATCATTTAAGAATGCAATGAAAGTGTTTAAGGTGTTAAATTTTCCTGTGGAGGGGAGGCTTAAGCCTGTGTTGTGGGATGAAGGCATCCGGCAGCAAAGGGGTAGATTAGTTGACTGTGGATTGTTGGAAGACGCTGAGAAGTTCAGGAAAGTCACACATGAGATTTGTGATGAAGGATATATTGAAATAGAGGAGGAGATGAAGCCTGGCTATTTCAATTACTTTTATGTCAAGAAATGAAAATTATCTAGCCCTGTAACGAAGATTGGCTGTTTTGTGTTACAAAATGAAGCTGATGGGAAAAGAATAGAGGCGGAAGTAGATTCCCCTTCCCAACTTATGTGTCCACAAACCAACTCCGAAGCCCCTAAAGAAGCATCCCGTACCCCCACAAATGTAGCAGTACCCCAGCCCCCATGAATCCGGAAACTGATGAATTTATACCTAAGGAGATTAAATACCCTGCACTTCCCACTGAGAGCTAGCCACCATCATATAACCCAGACAGTTGGCTCTGTACTGTGTGTTGGGTCACTAATCCAGGATGGCGCAAGACGTGCTATAATTGTGGAGCACGTAAACCCGGTGTTGTAGCACCAACCTGCCCATTACTTAACGCTGACGGGGGGTATTATAAATCACTACCCCCACCTGCCCCTGCCATGGTCCATACTCCATTCAGAGAGACCCAGGGTCCTCTGAACTCTTCCCTAATCACCCTCTCCCAAACTTGGGAAATAGAACATGGACAAGAGTATCAGGAGGTGGCGTCTGTTTTATTGAATGGTCCTTCAGAATTCTCCATTATACTGAGAATAGGCATGGGGAGTATAACACAACAGCAAGGTGAGATCATTGTAAACGCAGCAAATGTGAAACTGCAGCATGGGTTGTTATGATCTGCTACAAGCACTAAGGATAGACAGGAGATCTGTCCCTACAATAGAACTAAACTGGTTCCCTACGATGTAACGGGGAACCTGATCCTGCGATCAGACCCGCTAAAGTCCTCGGCTAGTCTGTACGAAGACCTATAGATGCAAGGGAGGGATCCCTACAAGAACTAGGGACTGGGATAAAGTTGGACACCTCCTAGCAGAAATTGTAGCAGTCAAAGACAAATACACAACAAAGAACATAAAGGTCCGAAGACCTAGCAAAACTAACAGAGAACGGTAACAGAGCACCAAGCTAGCTCAAGAGTAGTAAATACAATGAAGTCCAGCAAGGCCAGGACGGTGGAGCCGGATTAAATAGGCAAAAATGGTCATGTGACCAGCAAACTAGAAAAAACCTAACAGGAGAGTTCTAACAGTACCCCCTCTTCTAAGAGGATCCTCCGGATCCCCTAGGACCGGGCTTATCAGGAAACCTCCTGTGAAACGCTCTGACAAGTCTGGAAGCAGAAACATCATCCACCCACACCCATGAGTTATTCTCGGGTCCGAAACCATTCCAAGCGACGAGATACTGCAAACTCCCTCTATACCGTCTAGAATTTAGGATGCGGAAAATTTCATATTCCCCGTCCTCCACCACCGAAGGAACAGTGGCAGAGGCGTCACCAACCGACACATCAGCTTTTTTCAACAGAGAAACATGAAACACCGGATTAATCTTCCAGGAGGTAGGAACCTCCAACCTAACAGCAGATTGGTTAACTATCTGAAGCACCTTAAAGGGCCCTATAAACTTGGGACCCAATTTTTTCGAAGGAATCCTCAATCGCAGATTTTTAGAGGACAACCAAACCATGTCACCAATAGCAAACGAAACCTCTTGCCGTTTCCTGTCAAAGTACCTCTTAGATTTTTTGTTAGCCTCCTGAAGATTATCACGCACATTCATCCAAACTCTCTCCAAATCACCGGAAAAACTCTTCTCCTCCGGCACAGCCGATACCAATTTGGAGAATGACCCAAAAGACGGATGTCTCCCAGTACAACAAAAAAAAGGCGAACACCCAGCAGAAGAGGATGTATGGTTGTTAAGAGCAAATTCAGCAAGTGGCAGAAACTCAGACCACCCCTCTTGATTGTCTGCCACAAAGCAACGCAAGAACTGCTCAACATCCTGGTTCTTTCTTTCTGTCTGGCCATTAGACTCAGGATGATATCCGGATGAAAACGACAAATGAACTCCCAACCTGTCACAAAAAGCACGCCAAAAATGAGCCACGAACTGAGGTCCCCTATCAGAAACAATTTCACTAGGAACGCCATGTAGTCTGACAATTTCCTTGACAAAGGCCTTAGCGAGTGTCTTAGCGCAAGGCAGTTTGATGAAGGGAACCAAGTGACACATCTTGCTAAAACTGTCCACGACCACCCAGATGACCGTGAAACCTTCAGAGGGGGGAAGGTCAGTAATAAAGTCCATAGCCAGATGTGTCCAAGGTGCACTAGGAACCTCCAGAGGGCAAAGCAACCCCGCAGCAGGAGCATGCGAAGACTTAGATCTAGCACACACAGTACATTGACGCACCCACTTAATGACTTCCTTCTGCCATCCAGGCCACCAAAAACTGCGACCCACAAGTCTCTTGGTCTCAGAAATTCCTGGATGACCTGCCAACCGAGACTCATGACACTCAACAAACAAATCTCTCCTAAAGGTCCTAGGCACAAACAACCTCCCATGGGGAGTGTTAGATGAGGCATTCTCCTGAGCTTTAAGAATCTCATCCTCCAAAACGGAGTCCAAAGCAGCAATCACAACACCTTCTTGTAAAATGCTCTCCTCCTCCTCCTCAGCACTGACCATGGGAGAAAAGCTGCGAGACAAAGCATCCGCTTTAACATTCTTGGTACCCGGGATGTAAGTAACGGAAAAATTAAACCGCGAGAAAAAAAGTGCCCACCTAGCCTGACGGGCATTCAAGCGCTTGGCAGCATCAAGATAGATCAGATTTTTATGATCAGTGAAAACCTGAATGGGAAATTCAGCACCTTCCAAGAGTTGACGCCAGTGTTCAAATGCGAGTTTAATAGCCTGCAATTCCTGATTACCAATATCGTAATTAAGTTCAGTCTCAGAAAATTTTTTTGAAAAAAAGGCACAGGGATGTACTCCATCCTTGCTTTCCTGAGAAAACACCGCACCAACCCCCACAGAAGAAGCATCAACCTCAACCAAAAACGGCTTAGTCACATCAGGCTGCATAAGGATGGCAGCAGAGGTGAACCTCTCCTTTAGAAACAAAAAAGCTTCAATGGCCTCAGAAGTCCACTGAACCGCATTAGCACCTTTCCAAGTGAGATCGGTCAGCGGTTTGACAATAATAGAAACATTTTTTATGAATTTTCTGTAATAATTGGAGAAACCCAAAAACCTCTGTATCGATTTCAAACCAATAGGCCTAGGCCATTCCTGCACAGTAGTGTTGAGCCACCCCCGTAGTGTTCGGGTTCGGTTCGGTTCGTCGAACACCGGGATGTTCGAGGAACTGTTCGTCGAACTGTTCGTCGAACACCTTAGAACACCGTCGAACACCGTTAAAACCAATGGCAGGCAAACAAAAACACATAGAAACACATAGAAAACACCTTCAAAGGTGTCCAAAAGCTGACAAACTGCTCAGAAGACGCTTTCTTTAAAAAAGCCGGCCGGCAATTCAGCAGCGGCATACACCGGTACCCGACAATTTAGACAAGAAGGAATAGAGCTTCACACATAGATTAGATAGAAACATGTCAGTCACATATATATGAAGTACAGTGACAGTGTTGCTTACTGTACTTGTCATTTAGTGTAAAGGATTTATTAAAAAATATAATAGTGTTTTCATGCACTGTCTCTTTAAAAAAGCCGGCCGGCAATTCAGCAGCGGTACCCGACAATTTATAACAGACAGAATAGAGCTTCACACATAGATTAGATAGATAGAAACATGTCAGTCACATATATATGAAGTACAGTGACAATGTTGCTTACTGTACTTGTCATTTAGTGTAAAGGATTTATTAAAAAAAATATTAGTGTTTTCATGCACCGTCTCTTTAAAAAAGCCGGCCGGCAATTCAGCATCTGTACCCGACAATTTATAACAGACAGAATAGAGCTTCACACATAGATTAGATAGATAGAAACATGTCAGTCACATATATATGAAGTACAGTGATAGTGTTGGTTACTGTACTTGTCATTTAGTATTAAAATAAAGGATTTATTATTAAAAAAAATTGGCGTGGGGTTCCCCTTAATTTTAGTCTCTAGCGGAGGTTAAGCAGACAGCTGGGGCAGATGTTTGAAGCCTGGGAAGGGGGTAATACCCACGGAGCTTCCCAGGCTACTAATATGAGCCCCCAGATGAATACATAGCCTTTACTAGCTATTAAAATGGGGGACCCCCAAAAAAATGACGTGGGGTCCCCCCTAATTTAATAGCTAGCAAAGGCTAGGCAGACAGCTGGGGGCTGATATTAATAGCCCAGGAAGGGAGCCATGAATATTGGCCCCCTCCCAGGCTAGAAACACCAGCCGTCAGCCGCCCCAGAAATGGCGCATTCATAGGATGCGCCAATTCTGGCACTTAGCCTCGCTCTTCCACGCTGCCCTGTAGCGGTGGCAGGGGGTAATATGGCTGGGGTTGATGTCAGCTTATAATTCCAGCTGACATAAAGCCCAGGTTAGTAATGGAGAGGCGTCTATAAGACACCCCCATTACTAACCCCATAGTGAAAGCTAAAAAAAAACACAAACACCCAGAATAAAGTCCTTTAATTGAAATAAAGACACAATCCTTTATTGTTCTAAATTAAACCATACTTACCGTCACGCCCATTCCAGCTGAAGCCAACGATCTCCTGCAATAAAAGAAAAATAATAAAGCAACATCATCCTTACCTTTCCATGGTTCCCACGACAGCTTCAGCTCTGCTACATCGAGATGACAGGCTGGACCGCAGCAGAACGCCGCCATCCAGCCTGTCATCCCGCAGACACTGAGAAGCGCAGGCATGCTTGCGCTCTGCAGTGTCTGGCTGTGACGGCATAAAGATGAGACGAGTTCATGTCCAATGAACTCGGCGCACCTCATGCACGTCACTGACAGCGTGGGAAAATTCTCACGCTGAAGCGCTGAGTGCAGGAGAATTCTCCCACGCTGTCAGTGACGTGCATAAGGTGAGCTCATGTCCAATGAACTCAGCTCACCTCCTGCACGTCACTGACAGCGTGGGAGAATTCTCCTGCACTCAGCGCTTCAGCGTGAGAATTCTCCCACGCTGAAGCGCTGAGTGCAGGAGAATTTTCCCACGCTGTCAGTGACGTGCATGAGGTGAGCCGAGTTCATTGGACATTAACTCGGCTCATCTGGATGCCCTCACAGAGAGACACTGTGGAGCGCAAGCAAGCCTGCGCTTCTCAGTGTCTGCGGGATGACAGGCTGGATGGCAGCGTTCTGCTGCGGTCCAGCCTGTCATCTCGATGTAGCAGAGCTGAAGCTGTCATGGGAACCATGGAAAGGTAAGGATGATGTTGCTTTATTATTTTTCTTTTATTTCAGGAGATCGTTGGCTTCAGCTGGAATGGGCGTGATGGTAAGTATGGTTTAATTTAGAACAATAAAGAATTGTGTGTTTATTTCAATTAAAGGACTTTTTTCTGGGTGTTGTGTTTTTTTTAAATACTTTACTAGAAATTCATGGTGGTCATGTCTAATATTGGCGTGACCCCATGAATTTTGGGCTTAGGGCCAGCTGATAATGCCAAGCTGGCCCTAACCCCTTTATTACCCAGTGAGCCACCGCATCAGGGCCCTGGATGAGTTGGGTACAGCGCCAGAAGATGGCGCTTCTATGAACGCGCCATTTTCCGGGGTGGCTGCGGACTGCAATTTGCAGCGGGGGTGGCCCAGAAAGCATGGGCCTCCCTGCGCTGCGGATTCCAGCCCCCAGCTGCCTAGTTGTACCTGGCTGGACACAAAAACAGGGCGAAGCCCCACGTCAATTTTCTTTAAATTATTTCATGAATTTCCTGAAATAATTTTAAAAAATTGAAGTGGGGCTTCGCACTATATTTGTGTCCAGCCAGGTACAGCAGGCAGGAATGGGCTGCCCCCAACCACCAGCTGCCTATTTGTACCTGGCCGGACACAACAATATAGGGAAGGCCTTTTTTTCTTCATTATTTCATGAATTTCATGAAATAATTAAAAAAAATTGAAGTGGGGCTTCGCACTATATTTGTGTCCAGCCAGGTACAGCAGGCAGGAACGGGCTGCCCCCAACCACCAGCTGACTATTTGTACCTGGCCGGACACAACAATATAGGGAAGGCCTTTTTTTCTTAATTATTTCATGAATTTCATGAAATAATTAAAAAAAAGATACGTGGGACTTCGCACTATATTTGTGTCCAGCCAGGTACAACTAGGCAGCTGGGGGCTGGAATCTGCAGCGCAGGGAGGCCCAAGCTTTCTGGGCCCCCTAGCTGCAAATTGCAGTCCGCAGCCACCCCGGAAAATGGCGCGTTCATAGAAGCGCCATCTTCTGGCGCTGTACCCAACTCATCCAGGGCCCTGGTGCGGTGGCTCACTGGGTAATAAAGGGGTTAGGGCCAGCTTGGTATTATCAGCTGGCCCCAAGCCCAAAATTCATGGGGTCACGCCAGTATTAGACATGACCGCCATGAATTTCTAGTAAAGTATTTAAAAAAAACACAACACCCAGAATAAAGTCCTTTAATTGAAATAAACACACAATTCTTTATTGTTCTAAATTAAACTATACTTACCATCACGCCCATTCCAGCTGAAGCCAACGATCTCCTGCAATAAAAGAAAAATAATAAACCAACCTCATCCTTACCTTTCCATGGTTCCCACGACAGCTTCAGCTCTGCTACATCGAGATGACAGGCTGGACCGCAGCAGAACGCTGCCATCCAGCCTGTCATGCCGCAGACACTGAGAAGAGCAGGCATGCTTGTGCTCCTCAGTGTCTCGCTGTAACGGCATCCAGATGAGCCGAGGTCATGTCCAATGATCTCAGCTCACCTCATGCACGTCACTGACAGCGTGGGAAAATTCTCACGCTGAAGTGCTGAGTGCAGGAGAATTCTCCCACGCTGTCAGTGACGTGCATGAGGTGAGCTCATGTCCAATGAACTCAGCTCACCTCATGCACCTCACTGACAGCGTGGGAAAATTCTCCTGCACTCAGCGCTTCAGCGTGAGAATTTTCCCACGCTGTCAGTGACGTGCATGAGGTGAGCTGAGATCATTGGACATGACCTCGGCTCATCTGGATGCCGTCACAGCGAGACACTGAGGAGCGCAAGCATGCCTGCTCTTCTCAGTGTCTGCGGGATGACAGGCTGGATGGCGGCGTTCTGCTGCGGTCCAGCCTGTCATCTCGATGTAGCAGAGCTGAAGCTGTCGTGGGAACCATGGAAAGGTAAGGATGAGGTTGCTTTATTATTTTATTTTTATTACAGGAGATCGTTGGCTTCAGCTGGAATGGGCGTGACGGTAAGTATGGTTTAATTTAGAACAATAAAGAATTGTGTGCTTATTTCAATTAAAGGACTTTATTCTGGGTGTTTGTGTTTTTTTTAACTTTGACTATGGGGTTAGTAATGGGGGTGTCTTATAGACGCCTCTCCATTACTAACCTGGGCTTGATGTCAGCTGGCATTATAAGCTGACATCAACCCCAGCTCTATTACCCCCTTCCACCGCTACAGGGCAGCATGGAAGAGCGAGGCTAAGTGCCAGAATTGGCGCATCCTATGAATGCGCCATTTCTGGGGCGGCTGACGGCTGGTGTTTCTAGCCTGGGAGGGTGCCAATATTCATGGCTCCCTTCCTGGGCTATTAATATCAGCCCCCAGCTGTCTGCCTAGCCTTTGCTAGCTATTAAATTAGGGGGGACCCCACGTCATTTTTTTGGGGGGGTCCCCCATTTTAATAGCTAGTAAAGGCTATGAATTCAGCTGGGGGCTGATATTAGTAGCCTGGGAAGCTCCGTGGGTATTACCCCCTTCCCAGGCTTCAAACATCTGCCCCAGCTGTCTGCTTAACCTCCGCTAGAGCCTAAAATTAAGGGGAACCCCACGCCAATTTTTTTAATAATAAATCCTTTATTTTAATACTAAATGACAAGTACAGTAACCAACACTATCACTGTACTTCATATATATGTGACTGACATGTTTCTATCTATCTAATCTATGTGTGAAGCTCTATTCTGTCTGTTATAAATTGTCGGGTACAGATGCTGAAATGCCGGCCGGCTTTCTTAAAGAGACGGTGCATGAAAACACTATTATTTTTTTAATAAATCCTTTACACTAAATGACAAGTACAGTAAGCAACACTGTCATTGTACTTCATATATATGTGACTGACATGTTTCTATCTATCTAATCTATGTGTGATTCTCTGTTCCTTCTATTCTAAATTGTCGGGTACCGCTGCTGAATTGCCGGCCGGCTTTTTTAAAGAGACAGTGCATGAAAACACTAATATTTTTTTTTATAAATCCTTTACACTAAATGACAAGTACTTTAAGCAGCACTTTCACTGTACTTCGTATATATGTGGCTGACATGTTTATATCTATCTAATCTATGTGTGAAGCTCTATTCTTTCGGTTCTAATTTGTCGGGTACCGGTGTATGCCGCTGCTGAATTGCCGGCTTTTCATGTTTCACTGTGAGCACTGTTCCCATCGATTTGGGCAATCACTGTAATGCCACAACCACCATGGCTGTGGCATTACAGTGAGTGGCAGACAATCCCTGCATGATTGGTGCTCTAAATAGCGCCAGACATGCAGGACACGCTTTTGGTGCACGAACAGTTATCGAACATAACCTCGAACAGCCGAATTTTTTGCAAATCGTTCTGGTTCGTCGAACAACTCGAACACCGCCCAAAACAGCTCGAATTTGAGATTGGCGAACAGTTCTAGTCGAACACCGCTCATCTCTACTGCACAGCTTGAACTTTAACCGGGTCCATCTCAAAACCTTCACTGGAGATAATGTAACCCAAAAAACTAATTCTCTGTACAGCGAACTCACATTTCTCTAGCTTAGCAAAAAGCGAATTGTCCATTGATAACTGTAAAACCTCACGTACGCTCCGCCAATGAGACTCCAGATCAGGCGAATAAATCAGAATGGTATCCAAATACACAACCACATTTTTGCCGATCAAAGGTCTAAGGATGTCATTAATAAGATTCTGAAAAAATGCCGGAGCATTGGTAAGACCAAAAGGCAGTTTTAGTAAAACATATATTAACAAGACGCAAGCAGCAATATGCAACACTCCTTGTAATATTCCAGCAATCCATCCACCAATTCCTTTAAACCAATTAGCAGGATTTAAAAAGGAAAGTTTATCAGACCACCAACTGTCTTTGGTCAATTCATTATGTTCTTATGTTCATTATGTTTGTTATACTCTTCCCTGAGTTTCCTAATGTCTTCCATTTTAGTCTTTAACCATATGGTAGAGTCGGGGTCAATATAGTGACAACAGGCTGGGCCTATAACCTGACACATCCCTCCTTGAGCTGCTGTCAAATAGTCCAGCACTAAAGTATGTTGATTGGCCACTATAATAAGTTGATTCTGCACTGCAACAGAAGTATTAATTACTTCCAAAATATTCCAAATCTGGTCATCTAAGTAATCAGTGACCTCCACTAATTTATCCCACATTTGTGTTGCCATAGGGTAGAGGAAGACAGTGCTGGCTATATTATTGGGTATACTCATTTGTACTAAATTAGGTCTTCCTGATGGAAGTGCGGTGTTGTCCTTAGCACGTTTATAAATGGTATGAAGAAGGATGGCTCTCATATCTACTTTACTATGGGGAATAAGATAAGTGGCTGGAGTTATCCGGGCCAACGTACCAGTCCCCCCAACTCCGACTGACAGACATTTATACGCATTATTCCCACAGACTAAATATGTGGTTGATGGTAGATCCCATAAAGCAGACTGCTGTAATACTAATTTATGTACCAAATCAATAAAAACTGTGTTATTTGATAACATACACCATGAAGGTATTTGTCCCAGGGGGCTACAATATCCAACATTCGGATTGCCACATGTTGGATCACTAGACTTATATTCAGAAAATTCATGTTTTACTGCTGTTGGGGTTGTCAGGAGAACTTGGTATGGTCCGTCATACAATGGTTCTAGTCCGTGTTTCCGAACAAGCTTCTTCACATACACATAATCTCCAGGCTTGAGGGTATGACAACCTTCTGCATCAGCTGGATCTGGAATAGAAGATGATACTAACGCATGGGTGTTAGTTAAGGCTGAATCACATATTGCACAACATAATCTGTTTCTTCTGATAATTGTTGTGGTGTAAATCTAGCTATAGCTGGTTGTGACCCAAATAGTATCTCATAGGGTGACAGTTTGTGTTTCCCTATGGGTGTGGTGTGTAGCATTCCACTACACAAAGACTGTCAGTCCTAGCGCAGCGTTCAGTTGTCCCTACCCCAGTCCTTGGAACGCAAGCAAAAATAAGCAGCTAACGCCCCACAGGCCACACTACTAAATTCACTCATTTCGCAAATGTTTGCACTTGAAATGTTGCCATCGTGGAGATGGAAGCTTTCCGCAAGCTCATGGCAGTGGCCATCCCTTGATACTCGGTCCCCAGCCGCCACTATTTCTCCTGGTGTGCCGTCCCCGCATTACACAAGCACGTGTCCTACAACATTAGCCGTGCCCTCAAAAAGACAGTTACTGGGAAAGTCTACCTAACCACGGACACGTAGACAAGTGCTTGTTGGCAGGGATGGTACATCTTGCTGACGGCACACTGGGTTAACATAGTGGAAGCTGGGAACCAGTAGGACCTTGGGACAGAACACGTCCTCCCGACGCCGAGGATTGCGGGCCCTGGGTCAATCAGGGTTGCCCCCACATTCTACAGCTCCTGCACCTCCTCCTTCTCTTCAGTATCCATCTCCAAAATGACCACATCAGTCCCAAGCTGGAAGCACTGCAGCACTGCCTCGGCCAAGCGGCAACAGGCTGTACTGAAGCTAATATGCTTAGGTGACAATCCACACAACGCTGAAGAGTTGTAGACAGCTGTGAAAGAGCAGGCAGATCTGTAGCTCACACCGCTGAACCTACAGCCAGGCATAGTCGTGTGTGACAATGGCCAGAACCTGGTGGCGGCTCTGAGGCGTGGCGAGCTCACACATGTACCATGCCTTGACCATGTGCTTAATCTCGTGGTTCAGCGGATTCTCAAAACCTACCCGGATCTGTCGGATCTGCTTGTCAAAGTATGTTGCCTATGTGCTCATTTTAGAAAGTGAGCTACAGCTTCTGCCGTTCTTGCCGTGCTTCAGCAGCGTTTGCAGCTTCTGGCTCACCGACTGGTGTGTGATGTCCCCAAGCGTTGGAACTCTACATTGCAGATGTTGGGAAGAATTTGTGAGCAGAATAGGGCAGTTTTTGACTACCTGCATCAATAAGGCCGTCGGTATTCAGTTCAGACTCCACACATAAGACCTCAGGAGTGAACATAGATGTCAGACATATGTACCATCCTCCAAAACTTTGAGGACTCCACCAAGATGGTGAGTGGCAATGACACCATAATTAGCATCACTATTCCGCTTTTCTATCTTCTGAAAAGCTCTCTGCTCTCAAGAGGATGCATTGCAGGCGGAGCACGATGAGATGAAGCAAGGAACCATACAGGGTGATTACACACAGCCCAGCCTCACCTCATTCCAATGTGGATTGGGTGACAATGAGGAAGAGGAGGAGGAAGAAGAACAGGAGCTAGTTTCCTGCGCTATAGATGGTACTACCTGCACAACGGCCATACCGTCTGTTCAGCGTGGATGGCATGAGGACAGGGAGGAGGAGGAAGAGTAGGAGGAAGAGGAGGAGAGCATGGTGAGTCGTCCTCTTGGTGAGGACATGGAAGTCTTCCCTCTTTGCAGTGTGGCAAACATGGCTGAGTTTATGTTACGCTGCCTTTCTTGTGACCCTCACATTGTCCAAATTTTGTTGGGAGGGACAGTCATTATTGGTTGGTGACATTTCTAGACGCACGCTACAAGGATAACTTTCTGTCTCTTATTCCCGTACCAGAAAGGCCTAATAAAATGGGGCATTACGAGAAGGCCCTTGTTGCGGAATTATTAAAAAAATTCCCATCTGAAAACGTTGGCGGCAGAGGTCACAGTTCGTTGGACAACCAAGGAGTACAGGTGAGAGAGACACAAATGCAATCCAGCAGAGGCAGAGGAACACTGTCAAAGTTCTGGGACAGTTTTCTCAGACACGTGGCATGATCTGGCTCTCTACGCCTTGGAGGGCCTGGCCTGCCCTGCTGCTAGCGTTTTGTCAGATCGGGTTTTTAATGCAGCCGGTGGAATTATAACCAATAGGCGCATTTGCTTGTCAACTGAAAATGCTGACTGGCTGACTCTTATAAAAATGAACAAGGGCTGGATTGGGTCTGACTTCTCAACACCACCGAATGATAGCACCGTAACATATACACAAATACAGTATCTTTTTTTGGGGAAGTCTATTCCCACTTCACACCCAGACATGGGTATACGCTTTCTGATTTTGTCTATTTGTTCTTGTCCTCCTCCTTCTCCACATCTTCATCCTCTACCACCATATGTACCATATCAACATATCTACATCTCTTGCAAGGGGCATTGGAGTTCCTCCAAATTTTTTAGCAGCCGTTGCTTCACTGCATAGGCAAACACTATGGAAGACCCACTTCCTAATAATGGGAACACTGCTTATAGGAGGCTCTCTGACCTCTACGTATCTTGAAAGGGGCATTGGAGTTTCTCCAAATTTTTGACAGCCGTTGCTTCACTACATAGGCAAACACTATGGGAGACCCACTTCCCAATAATGAGAATGTTGTTTTAAGGAGGTTCTCTGACCTCTATGTCTCTTGCAAGGGGCATTGGAGTGCCTCCAAATTTTTTGGCAGCCGTTGCTTCACGGCATAGGCAAACACTATGGAAGACGCACTTTCGAATAATGGGAACATTGCTTATAGGAGGCTCTCTGACCTCTACGTATCTTGCAATTGGCATTAGAGTTTCTCCAAATTTTTGGCAGTTGTTGCTTCACTGCATAGGCAAACAGTATGGGAGACCCACTTCCTAATAATGAGAATATTGCTTTTAGGAAGCTCTCTGACCTCTACGTCTCTTGCAAGGGGCATTGGAGTTCCTCCAAATTGTTGGCAGCCATTGCTTCACTGCATAGGCAAACACTATGGGAGACTCACTTCCTAATAATGGGAACATTGTTTTTAGGAGGCTCTCTGACCTCTACGTCACTTGCAAGGGGCATTGGAATGCCTCCAAATTTTGGGCAGCCCTCGCAGTCACTGCATACACAATAACAGTAAAGGAGACCCACTCGTTAAAAATGGGAACAACAAAGCATAGCATGCTGATGGCTCTCTAACAATATCGAGGGTCAACTGCTGGCCCTTTAAGAATAGTAAGGGCTGCCTGATGGCCCTATAAAAATAGGTTTGTGACTTTCAGAGTCCCGCCATCATAAATGAAACAAAATGTGTATGATGATGTGTCACACACCACATGGCCAGATAAGGTTATAAAATGTTAGAATGACATTTCCCGGTGAATACATTTGTCTTAAAAAATAACGTAAAAAAAAAAGAACACAGTAGGATTTTCATTAGTATAAAAATCAGAGTCGCCAATGTAACCTCAATGTAATCACATTGGTCAGCTCCTGCACCGCCTCCTCCAGTTCGGCCTCCATCTCTGAAAGACCACATCAGTCACAAGCTGAAAGCACTTCAGCACTGCCTTGGCCAAGCGGCAACAGGCTGTGCTGAAGATAGCACACTTAATGCTTAGGTGACAGAGTTGTTGAAAGCTGTAACACAGCAGACTGATCTGTGACTCTCACCGCTGAACATACAGCCAGGCATGGTCGTGTGACAATGGGCGGAACCTGGTGACGGAGAAATGACAGCCGGAGTAAATACGTTTTCCCAAAAGTCAGTCCTTTCACCGAGCTAAAAATTTGGCTGTGGTGAAATACAACTCACCGACAAGCTGTGGACTGGCTCCGTACCGTTCCTTGCCACATTCACGTGTTTATGGTTAGGCGGTCCTTCCCAGTAAGTGCACTGTTGTAGGGTAATGGTGAAGGACCCATGCTTGTGGAAGGTGGATACGACACCGGGACAAATAGTGGCGGCTAGAGACCGAGTATGGACACCCGGCCGCCGCCATAAGGTTGTGCACAGCTTCCGCCTCCACGAGCCTAAAAGGCAACATTTCAAGTGCAAGCAGCTGTCAAAAATTTGGCAGTATAGTATTGCAGCTTGTGGGTGGGTGGCTGGCTGGCTGCATACTTGTGCTTGCATCCCAAGTAACAGAAAACTAAGCAAATGGTGGTCAGGGCACACCGGAGAGTCTCCGGTTCCCGGACACTCTATGGCTGCATTTTTAAAGTGGACTTGCTCCATACCATCCCTGGCCACATTCACCTGTCCACGTGTTTATGGTTAGGTGGTCCTTCCCAGTAAGTCCACTGGGGAGGGCATGGGTAATGTTGTGGGACCCATGCTTGTGGAAGGCAGAGACGACACCGGGAGAAATAGTGGTGGCTGGGGACCGAGTATGGATAGCCGGCCGCCGCCACCATGAGATTGTGGACAGCTTCCGCCTCCATGAGCCTAAAATGCCACATTTCAAGTGCAAGCAGCTTTAGAGGACTTCCTGGGAGAAATGACAGCTGGAGTAGATACGGTTTCATAAGTCCTTTCAACAAGCTAAAGAATATGGCTGTGGTGACATACAACTCTCAGAAAAAAAGCTGTGGACAGGCTTCGTACCGTCCCTGGCCACATTCACTTGACCACGTGTTTGTGGTTAGGTTGTCTTTCCCAGTAAGTGCACTGGAGAGGACACGGGTAATGTTGTGGGACGCGTGCTTGCTTGTGGAAGGCAGAGACGACACTAGGAGAAATAGTGGCGACTGGGAACCGATTATAGACACCCGGCCACCGCCATGAGGTTGTGGACAGCTTCCGCCTCCATGAGCATAAAAATCCACATTTGAAGTGGAAGCAGCTGTCAAAAATTTGCCAGTATAGTATTGCAGCCTGTGGGTGGGTGGGTGTCTGGCTGCATACTTGTGCTTGCATTCCAAGGAATGGGGTAGGGACGAATGAACGCTGCGCTGCGACAAGGACGTGGACAGTGATTGTTGCAAGTGAGCAATGACAGGTGCATGGTGGGAGGCATCTTTGCATGCGCCAATGATCACTTATGATGGGCACACTTAGGCAGTGACCTGGGAGTCAGAGATGCTTCCAGGGGTCTTCCCCATGCTGTTCCCATGACTTTTCAGCACTGTATGCATGTGTCTGAAGATGTTTCACATACCACATGGCCAGATAAGGTTGTAAAATGTTAAAATTACATTTCCCGGTGAATGCATTTTTCTTGGTTGAAAGCAAAAGTGCAAAAACGCATCTAAAATGCTACGTGTGTGTTACGGATCCGGGTGGTGGAACCTATGTGCCGCGGTGCAAGGAGGGACCCAGAGGGGCATAACTAAGTATCAACTCAGACCGACCCTGGTCGTACGGCAGCTAACGACTCCGTGACCAGGGAGGGACCGAGCAGAGGGACCAGGTGCTACTCTGGGGACGACCTTGTAAGAGAGCAGGTGGCTCCCATGGGTCAGAAGACTGGGACTGACCGGTATAGCGCATGGGCACAACAAGCAGGCAGAAGTCTCTGGGTTAGTTGATGGGTGGTCACGGCAGGTGACGGCAGAAGCCTCCAGGTAGGCTATCAGATGGTCACGGCAAGTGACGGCAGAGCCTCCAGGTAGGCTAGCAGGTAACAGGCAGGTATCAGGCGAGTGCTCCCAGGTAAGAGGACTAGCGGGCACAGCAGGTAGCAGGCAGGTAACTGGCAGGTGCTTCCTGGTAAGCAGGCGGACTTGCCCATAGACAGACTGGCGGATGAACGGAAGACTGTCGGGCTGGAGAGTATTCAGACTGGAGGACTGGAGCAGTAGTCAGGCTGGCAAGTGGACCTGAGGGCTGAAGCAGAGGTAAGTGTGCTGTGCATCAACTATTGCTTGGGCACCTCCATTTTTGAGGAGGTGCCTTATATATGGGAGGTCCTCTGGCTATTGGCCGGGGACTCCTTAGGACGGCGCACGCGACCCCTTTAAGAGAGAGGGAGCGCGTCCTAAGCACAGTGCCTGGGAAGCTGCGCGCGCCGGCAGCAGCAGGAAGAGGAGCGCAGGAGGATGCCGCGCGGGGAGCGGGGAGGTGAGAGGGACGGCGTCTCTGCCTGGCAGGGGGCAGAGACGCCGATGCTACAGTACCCCACCCTTTACGCCCCCTCTTTTTTAGGCCAGAAAGAAATTTTTCAAGGAGAAGTGGGGCATGGATGTTCTCCCTGGGTTCCCAAGTTCTCTCCTCTGGGCAAAACCCCTTCCATTCCACCAGAAAAAAGGTTTTTCCTCTTACCCTTTTGGTGGCCAGAATATTCTCTACCTCAAAAACGTTCTCAGCGGAAACCGGAGCAGGGGAAGAACCTGGATTGTTGGAAAAAGAATTAAAGACAACTGGTTTGAGAGATACATGGAAGGAGTTGGGAATCAGTAATGTGGCTGGGAGTTTTAACTTGTAGGCCACTGGATTGATTTGTTTAAGGACTTCAAATGGACCGATGAACCGAGGACCTAACTTGTAGGAGGGTATTTTGAGCCGAACATGTTTGGAGGAGAGCCAAACCTTGTCTCCCGGATGGAATAGAGGCAGATCCAGATGTCTCTTGTCAGCATGTCTCTTCATCCGCTCGGAGGACTGAAGAAGTGCGGACCTAGTATTCTCCCAAATGGTGGAAAATTCGCTGACCAGAGACTCCGCGGCAGGGTTGTCCACAGAAGCGGAGATGGGAAACGGAATCCGGCGATGTTGACCATAGACTATAAAGAACGGAGACTTGGAAGATGATTCACTCTTATGGTTGTTGTAGGAAAATTTGGCCCATGGCAGGAGATCCACCCAATCAGTATGGTGAGCGTTAACAAAGTGCCCGAAGTAGCTGGTAAGGATCTGGTTGATCCGCTCCACTTGACCATTGGACTGTGGATGGTAAGCGGAGGAGAAATCCAGGGTGACATCTAGCAGTTTACACATAGCTCTCCAGAAATGTGAGGTGAACTGAACCGCTCGATCCGACTTGATGTGGAGGGGTAGGCCATGGAAACGAAAGATGTGAAGGAAGAAGTCCTTAGCTAGCTCTGATGCCGACGGGAGACCAGGCAGAGGGATGAAGTGAGCCATTTTAGAAAAGCGGTCAGCGACCACCCAAATGACTGTACAACCGGCAGAGACAGGGAGATCTGTAATAAAGTCCATAGCAATGTGTTGCCACGGGGCATCAGGTACGGGAAGAGGCAGGATATGACCGGCTGGTAGATGTCTGGGAACTTTGTTGCCAGCACAGGACGAACAGGCTGAGATGAAGTCTACCACATCCTTGCACAGGGTAGGCCACCAGTAATGCCAGGTGATGAGCAGGAAGGTCTTCTTTTGGCCAGCATGGCCGGCTAGTTTAGATGAATAATCCCAGCGAAGAACCGTCTCATGATCTGGTACTACTACAAACGTCTTACCGGGTGGAAGACGAGTCAGATCCAAGGGGGCCATCCTCATCACCTTGGAGGGGTCGATGATGTGCATAGGCTCCTCCTCTTGATCGGAGGACAGGAAGGATCGGGACAAGGCGTCGGCTTTGACATTCTTGTCCGCCGGGCGGAAATTAAGGACGAAGTCGAAGCGGGCGAAGAACAAAGACCACCGGGCCTGACGCGGATTGAGTCTTTGGGCACTTTGGAGATATGCCAGATTTTTGTGATCCGTATAGATGACCACCGGGCATAGAGCCCCCTCAAGCAGGTAGCGCCACTCCTCCAGCGCCAATTTAACGGCTAACAATTCTCGGTCTCCAATGGAGTAGTTGCGCTCAGACGAGGAGAAGAGTTTGGAGAAGCCGCAGGTTACCATTCTCCCGGATGAAGACTTTTGGGTGAGCAACGCTCCGGCTCCGGAGGAGGAAGCATCAACCTCCAGGTAGAATTGTTTGTTGCAGTCTGGACGGTGCAGTACCGGGGCAGAGGAGAAGGCTTGCTTTAAGGAGAGGAAGGCCTCCTCAGCTTCGGGCGACCATACCTTAGGATTTGCTCCCTTACGGGTGAGCGCAGATATGGGAGCAGTCCGGGAAGAGAAGTGCGGAATGAAGAGACGATAGTAGTTGGCGAAGCCCAGGAATCGCTGAATCGCCTTCAACCCCTCCGGACGGGGCCACTTTAGAACAGCAGAGAGTTTCTCGGGATCCGTTCGTAGGCCTGTCTGGGAGATAACATAGCCCAGGAATGGAAGAGAGGTCTGCTCGAAGAGGCACTTCTCGTATTCTCGTATTTTGCATAGAGGTGGTTCTGCCTGAGCCTAAGCAGGACCTGACGAACATCCCTCCGGTGTGTGTGTGAAGATCCGGAGAGAAGACCAAGATATCGTCCAGCTATACCACCACGCAGGAGTAAAGAAGATCACGGAAGACATCATTGACCAATTCTTGGAAGACAGCGGGAGCATTGCAGAGACCGAAGGGCATCACACAGTATTCATAGTGACCATCCCGGGTATTGAATGCCGTCTTCCACTCATCTCCTTGACGGATTCGGACCAGGTTATACGCTCCACGTAGATCCAGCTTGGAAAAGATCCTGGCGCCCTTAAGGTGATCAAACAACTAGGAGATGAGAGGCAGAGGATATTTGTTTTTTACCCTGATCTGATTGAGTCCTCTATAAACAATACAGGGGCGTAGCGAGCCATCCTTCTTCTTGACAAAGAAGAATCCGGCTCCAGCCGGGAAGATAGATTTCCGGATGAATCCCCTAGCCAGATTCTCCTCAATGTACTCAGACATGGCCCGGGTTTCGGCCGCCGACAACGGGTATATACGCCCATGGAGTGGAGTGGCGCCAGGTACCAGGTCGATCGGGCAATCATATGGCCTATGAGGTGGCAGTGTCTCTGCTTCCTTTTTACCGAAGACATCCGCGTAGGACCAGTAAGGAGCCGGTAGACCGGGTAAATTAGCTGGGGTAGGTGGTGGACGAGTTGAGCGAACCAGAACCAGGCAGGTCCTATGGCAGTCCTGCCCCCAGCAGAGTACTTCACCGGATTGCCAGTTCAGCACGGGTTCATGTGTCTGGAGCCAGGGTAGACCTAGCAATAGGGAGTGAGAGAGTCCGGACAGCACATGGAAGGAGATTTTCTCCGAGTGCAGCATTCCCACCTGCAGGGTTAGGGGCTCAGTGACGAGCAGGATGGTCACCGGAAGGAGTCTTCCATCCAGGGAGGCGACGGACAGTGGTTCAGCCAGAGGTTTGGTGGGAATTCGGTATCTCTCTACCAGGGACTGGGAAATGAGGTTTCCAGCAGCTCCAGAATCCAGATGAGCAATTTCAAAGAGACGGTTCTCTCCCCAGGAGATAGAGACAGACAAAGTCAGGGATGGAGAGGGCTTACTTTTGCCTAGGGCGACCTCTCCGAGCGGTCCTAGACACTGAAGTTTCCCGGCCTCTCCGGGCAGGAGCGGATCAGGTGCTCTTTACTGCCACAATAGAAACAGCTCCCCTCGGCTCGACGTGACTCTTGGCGAGATCTGGTCGATCTGCATCGGTTCGGGCGAGTGTGCCCGGGGAGTGACTGGTTGAGAGGCAGGTCTCTGGAAAACAGGAGCAAGGTGAGGAAACTTTCTCTCCCGGGTAGTCTCTTTGGTACGTTCTTAGAACCGGATGTCAATCCGGGTAGCTTGTGACACCAGGTCATCCAGGGTGGTAGGAATGTCCCGACAGGCTAATTCGTCCTTAATCCGGCCGGAAAGGCCCTCCCAGAAGATGGACACCAGAGCCTCGTTATCCCAGGCAAGCTCAGAAGAGAGGGTACGGAACCGTATGGCATATTGGCCCACGGTGGGGTTCCCCTGGCGGAGACGTAGCAGAGAGGAGGCTGAAGAGGATTTTCGTCCTGGCTCATCAAAGACTTTCCAGAAAGCAGCGACGAAAGACGATAGGTCGGACACCAGGGGATCCCCTCTTTCCAACAGGGGATGTAGCCATGCCAGTGCTTCCCCAGTGAGATGGGACATGATAAATGCCACCTTGGCCCGGTTGGAGATGAACTGATGTGCCAAGAGTTCAAAGTGCAGGGTGCACTGGTTTATGAAACCCCGTTCTAGAGCGGGGTCGCCTCCAAAATGAGGAGGTGCAGAAAGCCGGGGGCCTGGGTTGGATGCCGTGGTATTGGTGGGCAGCGGCGCTGCTGGAGCGGGTGATGCTTGACTTGGGGCGGACACAGGTGGTACGGACAGCATGTCCAGGCGAGTGTTGACAGACCGCAGGTAGTTCAGGATGGTTTCCTGCTGGGATCTCTGACGAGAAACCTCCTGGTACAGGTCAGCAAGCGAAGGGGCCTGGGGGCCACCGGGTTCCATGGCCCGAGCAAACTGTTCCGGGTGGTGGAACCTCTGTGCCGCGGTGCAAGGAGGGACCCAGAGGGGCGTAACTAAGTATCAACTCAGACCGAACCTGGTCGTACGGCGGCTAACGACTCCATGACCAGGGAGGGACCGAGCAGAGGGACCAGGTGCTACTCTTGGGACGACCTTGTAAGAGAGCAGGTGGCTCCCACGGGTCAGAAGACTGGGACTGACCGGTATAGCGGATGGGCACAACAAGCAGGCAGAAGTCTCTGGGTTAGTTGACGGGTGGTCACGGCAGTTGACGGCAGAGCAGGCTGAAGTCTCTAGGTTAGCAGACAGGTAGTCACGGCAGGTGACAGCAGAAGCCTCCAGGTAGGCTATCAAGTGGTCATGGCAAATGACGGCAGAGCCTCCAGGCAGGCTAGCAGGTAACAGGCAGGTAACAGGCGAGTGCTCCCAGGTGAGCGGACTAGCGGGCACGGCAGGTAGCAGGTAGGTAACTGGCAGGTGCTTCCTGGTAAGCAGGTGGACTTGCCGATAGACAGACTGGCGGATGAACGGAAGACAGACTGTCGGGCTGGAGAGTAGTCAAACTAGCGGACTGGAACAGTAGTCAGGCTGGCAAGTGGACCTGAGGGCTGAAGCAGAGGTAAGTATGCTGTGCATCAACTATTGCTCGGGCACCTCCATTTTGGAGGAGGTGCCTTATATATGGGAGGTTCTCCGGCTATTGGCCGGGGACTCCTTAGGACGGCGAGCGCGGCTCCTTTAAGAGAGAGGGAGCGCATGCGCGCGCCCTAAGCACAGTGCCCGGGAAGCTGCGCGCGCCGGCAGCAGCAGGAAGAGGAGGCAGGAGTACGCCGCGCGGGGAGCGGGGAGGTGAGAGGGACGGCGTCTCTGCCTGGCAGGGGGCAGAGACGCCGATGCTACAGTGTGTACATAGCCAGAAGTGTGGAGGAGTATTTTTGTTTTTGGTTATTTATGTTGCCTTATATACAAGTCATTACACTGGAAAGGATGTTTTTTAACATATTTCCCAGGAAAATCCATTCTGGTTTCATTTTTGCATGTTTTATTGTGAGTCCATAAAAGTGGCATAATACCTCTGAAAACGTTGTTGACAGCAGTGACCTGGGAGTCAGAAATGCTTCCAGGGGTCTTCTCCATGCTGTTCCCGTGTCATTTGAGCACCGTTTTTGTCGATTTGGGCAATTTTTAGGCTCTCTGCAGACCGCCATGGGGAGCCTCCGGAAAAACGCTCAAGTTTCCTATAGACTTACGTTGGGCTCGTTACTCAGACCGAGCACTCGAGCATTACAATTTGTCCGACCCGAGCAACGAGTACCCGAGCATTTTAGTGGTCGCTCATCATAATATGCACGCATAGTCCAGTACCCTGCCAATTCTTCAAGGGTATAAGTGGGTGATGGGCATTCTGCGGCATCCTAAAAAAAGGTATGTACTACTTGTTTATGTAACCACTAGGATTGATATATTTGCTATGACTTAACTATGTAAGGAGACACACAAGAGCAAACATCACAGGCCATGTATGGCCTATGATGGTTAACCCATCGGTAATATATCACAGCATTCCCCTAGTAGACATATATGATGAAATTTACAGGCAGATCCCCTCCAGACTATCTTAGCATGGAGAAGTACCTGATGGATAAATTGTCTGTAAATAATAAAAAGGGAGGCATTGCTATGATTAACATTTACTAAAAGACTATTATTAAACCCTTCATGACCTTCCTATTTTTGTGCTTTCGTTTAACCTTCCCTTTCTTCCAAGAGCCATAACTTTTTTTTTTTCAGTCCCTGTAGCTATATGAAAGCTTTTTTTCTTGCGGAACGAGTTGTACGTTTGAATGACACTATTCATTTTAACATGTGATGCACTGCAAAGCTGAAAAAAAGTGTGCTGAAATTGCAAAAAAAGTGCAATTCCACAGTTGCTTTTTACCATGTTCACTATATGGTAAAACTGACCTTGCAATATGATTCTTCAGGTCAGTACAAGAATATAGACACCAAACATGTATAGATTTTTAAAGTGGTGAAAACAATATTGGAAATTTGTAAGAAAAAAAAATGTCACCATTTTCCGAGGCCGTTTTCATTTTTTGGGGATCTGAGGCTGTGTGATGGCTTATTTTTTGCACTCTGAGCTGATGTTTTTATTGATACCATTTAGGGGTAGATATGATTACCTCTTACTGCATTTTATTACAATATTACAGCAGCCACAAAAGTATAATTCGAGCATTTTGATTGATGTATGTTTTAGCGGTCAGAGCATGTGTTTCCTTTGCATTTTGAAACCTATACTTGGATGTTTTTATGTACGGTGGCGACCAAAATTTTTGCATTTTTTTAAAAGTATGATTACTTCTGTCTGGTTGCTGTGATGACATTTTCCTATTGATGAATTAAAAGTGCATAAATTTGTCATCCTGCAAGACCTTAATTTGAACCAAAATGTTTTTGAATATAGGTATGGTCATTTAATTAAAGAAAACTGCCAAAACTTTTGCATATACTATTTTTTGATCACAACATAGAGAGTAATTCATTGTTTACAATGCCATAACTTAGTATTTTGTAGCATAACCTCTTGCTTTAATTACTGCACCACAGTGACGGGATATGGAATACATCTTGAGGGATCTTGTTCTATTCCATTTGCAAATCTGCAAACAATTCATCTTTATTGCTATGGGTACGGGCCCCAACTCGCCACCCTAACACATCCTAAAGGTGCTCTATAAGATTTAAATCAGGTGATTGGCTTGGCCATTGCAACATGCAAACATTTTTCTTTGCTAACCAATTTTTGACTAAAGTGGATGTATGCGTAGGATCATTGTCTTGCTGCAATTTCCATTCCCTGCCTACTTTGGTTTTACCATATGGCAGCATTACGTTCTCCAGTATATCCTTGTACATGGCAGCATTCATATTTCCATCAATTCTATGCAGAGGACCAATGACAGATGCAGAAAACAGCCCCAAACTGTGACATTGCCACCATCATGTTTCACTTGTAGGTGTTTGGTACTTTACATCATTTCATTTTCCAATTGGGCGGTATATAGTGCTTGCCATCACTACCAGATTGAACTTGGATTCATCCAACCACAACATCCCAGACCAATCTGTCTCTTTCCATTGGCTTCTTTGGCAAACTCAAGATGGATCTTCCCGTTCTTTGCAGAGATGAAAGGCTTCTTGACTGGAACTCGTGCATTCAATCCTACTGCTCTTAGCGATCGCACCACAGTTTGGCGACTCACTTTGACCCAATATTCTTCGTTAATTTCATGCAAAATTTGTACAGCACTTTTATGGACATCGGATACTGACTTTTTTTTAATAATGTGATCAACTCTGGAGGAAGTTTTCCGTGGTCATCCACTTCTAGAATTGTCATCTGTTCCATAACCTTCTTTTTCTTTCTTTAATATATGTGACACTTGACTCTGAGAACAGTTGAACAGTTCAATTCCGTACCTACCTCTTTTTGGCTTTTGCCTGACTTCACTCTCAGAATAAAAAGCTTCCTGACATCTACTGATAAATTTGTCTTTGTCTTTGTTATGTTTTAATCTAAAAACACACACATATCAAAAAAAATGTAAGAAAAATTCGACTACCCATGACAAAATATGCAAATCATTTGGCCCAGCAAATGTTGAAAACTAACACCTAAAAAGATAAAACAATGTCAAACACAATTTTCATCCTTATAGCTGACAACCATTTGCTTCCGGTTTACTGCAATCACCAGGAAAATCGCATCACAACAACCAGACAGAAGTAAGCACACTTTAAAAAAAAAGCTAAATCTTTGGTCGCCACTCTAAGTGTCAAACATTTTTTGCATGTAAATTAATAGTTTTGTGCATACTTTTATTAAAAGTTTTCTTGAATGGTGTTTATAGGGTTTATAGATAGTACGTGAGGTACGTAGGGTTATAATTCTTAAGGAAGTTTTGTTGCTTTGTCACAACAAGAAGCTGATGAATGGAAATAGTAGATTTCAGACCCTTGCCCATCTTATATTGATGAATCTCCTGATGAATATTAAAGTGGTGGAAAACCACATCAGCAACAAATATAAGGTATATGTATCCAGGCAAGTACAGAAGTAAATCTTAGACAGTGCAAACTTAGACCAGACAGTAGAGACGAGAGTGGATAATGCAAAATTTAAATTTGTCTGTTTGCGGGTTTTTTTTCTAGGAAACTTGATTAGCAGAGAAGTTATTCTCCATGAATTGAATGTCCCATATTTTGCTCTGGAGTCTCAACATAACAAGCAAAAAATATAAAAATTGTTATACTCACCTCAGCACTATCCTCTCTGGCCACTCCACTCCTCACTGTCACCTGTCTAATCCTGGTCACATCTTTGGTCCAAAGATTCCATCACAAACAGCAAGGGATTCAGAATATGCAGACCAGACAGGAGGTGGTGAGTAGTGAAGGGGCTGAGCCATTATAGTTCAGAAAAATGACTGCCAGCAGCAGCCAATTTTGCTGAGTTGCAAAGAAGCGAATTACAAAAAAATCCACATGTTGGTGAGTGTGAATTTTTGAAAAATGTAAGAATTTGGGCTGCTGGACTTTATTTGCTCATCTCTACTAGACAGTTTTAAAATACATCAGATGTATAGTGATATATAAGTGATTTATATTGTTTGATGAGTCTAGTATTTTTAAAAAACTGTCTAGTCTAAGTTTACATTACCTATTAGTTGGTTTACTTTGTGCCTGCACTTTGCATAAAAATGTTGACGACTTTCTGTGGCGAACAATATGTTAGGTAATTCCTATCTTAAGCAAGACCATGCCACCTTGTTGGACAATGAACAGAAAGTGTTTAAAATATGATAGATATGGTGCAAGTCATGAAACACGAGTGGCAGTGGGGAGTTTGGCACAAATTACTCCAGTTTTTTCGAGCATTTAAATTGACAAAGAAGCTAGTTCATACAAGTGAACAATAAAACACATTTATTAACATGCAATGCCCACAAACAAACCTAAATTTAACTAAACCAAACCTAAACTAAACTTCATAAATAGTAGAGAAGTGCACAACAAGACAATAATAAGTACAATGTAAGGAAAAATCTGATAGTTGCAAGGTAAGTAAAAAAAGAGCATTATTGCAATATACCTACATCAAGTCCAACTTACAAATTGAATGAATTACAACAATTAAGTTAAAATCTATAATATAACCGGGGATGCGTGTCTCTGTCTGAAGCCTTTGTAGATGCGCAGTCTATAAAGGCTTCAGACAGAAGACCGTATCCAGCCGTTACAGGTAAGAGGAGTGTATGGCGCCGGAGATCGCGGTCTGCATAAGCATAAAGCGATCTCCGGCGCCATACTTACATACTTACCGTTGCCGCGGCGCCTCTGTTCTAGCCGGAGACCGGGGCAGGAGTGAGGCGTCGGATCGGCACGTGCGCATAGCGCATTTTCCTGAAGACACATTTGCAGTGTGTCTTCAGCAAAATGGTGCTGGACAGCGCGGTGCACTTCTACCTCGGCCTCCGGCAGAACAGGACGCAGCAGCGCTGGAGCACAGAGAAGAAAGGTGAGTATAACTGTTTATTTTTTTGTATGTGTGCAGCATGAAAGGGATGAGGGGTGCTACACATACCGGGATTGGGGGGATAAGGGGTACCACACATACCAGGATTGGGGGGATGAAGGGTACCACGCATACCAGGATTGGGGGGTAAGGGGACCATGCATACCAGGATTTGAGGGTGATGGAACCTTGCATACCAGGATTGTGAGGTGAGGGGACCATTCATACCAGGATTGGGGGATGAGGGGTACCACGCATAAGTGGCGTCCCTGCGGGTTCAGTCGCCACAGAGGTGCAGCATCTCACCCAGAGGTGTGGTATCTCACTTTAGGGTAAGGATGGAGTACTGCACGACACCCAAACACCTGCATCCAACACTATTCCAGACCAGCAGGAGGGGCAAGATGCGCTGCTCCTCTGCTAAGCCCTGTACCTGGCTGTAGTGTTGGGGAACCAAGAGAGGGGGAACCATGTAATGGGTGTGGGTGGAGGAAGGAGTTAAGGGGAGCACTTCAGCAGGTGTATAAGAAGGGATGGAACCATCTAGAAGGGTTCCAGTCAAAGGAGGACAGTGAGTTGGAGAGGAGCTCTACAGGAGCTGACTGAGGAGAGAAGAGGAACAGAAAGGAAGGCTCCAGAAGGGAAGAGGGGATCCTGGGGGTACGGGAAGTGCTGGAGGCCACCCGTATGCCCGAATCTACCAGGACGTGGAGGGATCAGGCCGCAGAGGGGACCGGCCCCTAACTAGTGAGAATTGCAACGTTCAGCTAGAAACCGGAGGCTTCTCTACTTTTAGGGTGCAGTTGCCACAGCCACGATTACATCGCCGAAAAGGTGGCCACAGAGGGTCCAGGGGACTGCAGGTCGCCCAACAAGATCGGAGGCTACCGGCTCGGGACACTGATTGTGAGGCGCAGGGCAGGAGGGTGAGAGACAGCGCAGGAAGACGACTGAGAAAGGCACATAGAAAGGGGTCCCGTTAAGTGCTCTTGAATTACCTGAGGGATTGCTGAACCCCTTCCTTGGTGAACATAGGATGACATGGGCAGTTATAATTCAGAAAGTGTAACCTGAGGAACTTAAAAAGTGTGAGTAAACCCTGAAGACTGCACCCCACTGTCTCTGTGAATTATTGCTGCGCCATCATCCCCTGCAACACACTGCACAGCAACATCTACCTCATCTATAATCACCACAGCAATGCCCTGGAGCTTAGCTCTACCTGTGGTGAGCTGAACCAACTCTGCTGCATTACCAACAGCTCCAGAGGACCTGCTCTGCAGTAGCGGCTCCCTTTAGCCGCATACCACAGGTGGCGTCACAAACATTATATAAAAACTATAATCCCCTTTCCCAAATTTCCCATTTATTGACCGCCCTGGGTCACGGACCGGGTCACCGCCACTTTGACATCTCCCCTAGCAACGACCAGCCCGGCTACCGAGTACCCCACGGCCCAGGGGGCGCATTAACTTGGCGTCACAAACATTAAACTGTAAAAATTATAATCCACTTTTTATTGACCGCCCTGGGTCACTGACCGGGTCACTGCCACTGTGACATCCCCCAGCACCGACCAGCCCAGCTACCGAGTACCCCACGGCCCAGGGGGCGCGTCACATACCAGGATTGGGGGATGAGGGGACCATGCATACCAGGATTGTTGGGTGAGGGGACCATTCATACCAGGATTGGGGGATGAGAGGTACCATGCATACCAGGACTGGGGGGTGAGGGGACCATGAATACCAGGATTAGGGGGTGAGGGAAACATGCATACCAGGATGAGGGGCACCACGCATACCAGGATTGTGGGGTGAGGGAACCATGCATACCTGGATTGGGGGTTGAGGGGACCATGCATTCCAGGATTGGGGTGAGCGGACCATGCATACCAGGACTGTGGGGTGAGGGGACCATGCATTCCAGGATTGCGGGGTGAGGAGACCATGCATACCTGGAATGTGGGGTGAGGGGACCATGCATACCAGGATTGGGGGATGAGGGGACCATGCATACCAGGATTGTGGGATGAAGGGATGATGCATACCAGGATTGTAGGGTGAGGGAACCACACTTATCAGGACTGTGGGGTGAAGGAACCACGCATACAAGGATTGTGGGGTGAGGGAACCAGGCATACCAGGATTGCGGGTGAGGGGACCATGCATACCAGGATTGTGGGGTGAGGGGACCATGCATACCAGGATTGGGCGGTGAGGGGACCATGCATACCAGGATTGGGCGGTGAGGGGACCATGCATACGAGGATTGGGGGGTGAGGGGTACCACACATACCAGGTTGACGGGTGAAGGGACCATGCATACCAGGATTAGGGGGTGAGGTGTACCACGCATACCAGGATTGGGGGGTGAGGAGTACCACGCACACCAGGATTGGGGAGTGAGGGGACCATGCATACCAGGATTGGGGGATGAGGGGTGCCATGCATATCAGGATTGGGGATGAGGGGTGCCATGCACACCAGGATGAGGGGTACCACACATACCATTATTGGGGGATGAGGGGACCTTGCATACCAGGATTGGGGGATGAGAGGACCATGGATACCAGGACTGGGGGGTGAGGGGACCATGCATACCAGGATTGGGGGTGAGGTGACCATGCATACCAGGATTGGGGGGTGAGGGGACCATGCATACCAGGATTTGGGGGTGAGGGGACCATGCATACCAGGATTGGGGGGTGAGGGGTGCCATGCATACCAGAATAGGGATGAGGGGTACCATACATACCAGGATAGGAATGAGGGGTACCATGCATACCAAGATAAGGGATGGGGTGCCATGCATACCAGGATGAGGGGTACCATGCATACCAGAATAGGAATGAGGAGTGCCATGCTTACTAGGATCAGTGATTGGTTGCCATGCATACCAGGTTTCTGGGATGAGGAGGCCATACATACCAGAATTGGGATGAGGGGTACCATACATACCAGAATGGGGATGAGGGGTGCTATGCATACCAGGATTGGGGATGACGGAGCCATGCATACCAGGATTGGGGATGAGGGGTGCCATACATATCAGTATTGGGGATGAGGGAGCCATGCATACCAGGATGGGGGCAAGGTAGCCACGCATACCAGGATTGGGGATGATGGAGCCATGCATATCAGGATTGGGGATGAGGGGACCATGCATACCAGGATTGGGGGGTGAGGGGTACCATGCATACCAGGACTGGGGGGGTGAGGGGACCATGCATACCAGGATTGGGGGGTGAGGGGATCATGCATACCAGGATGGGGGCAAGGGAGCCATGCATACCAGGATTGGGGATGAGGGGATCATGCATACCAGGATTGTGGGGTGAGGGGACTATGCATACCAGGATTGAGGGGTGAGGGGTACCACGCATACCAGGACTGGGGGGTGAGAGGACCATGCAGAGCAGGATTGGGGGATGAGGGGACCATGCATACCAGGAATGTGGTGTGAAGGAACCACACATACCAGGATTGTGGGGTGAGGGAACCATGCATACCAGGATTGTGGGGTGAGGGAACCATGCATACCAGGATGTGGGTGAGGGGCCCATGCATACCAGTAAGCTGCTGAAGCAGGAGGGGAGATTAGGTGTTATTATTTTAATGGGGGAAACATAGGGATTGAGAAGGGGTTGTCCGAGTAGTGGACAACACCTTTAAACAAGGACAGTACAATGATGCCATTTGTCTGCTGTTTGTGTTTTATTACCGACCCATAGACTTGTATTGCCACTAGTGTTGAGCGAGCACTAAAATGCTCGGGTGCTCGAAGCTCGGGCCGAGCTCGCCGTGATACTCGGGTGCTCGACCCGAGCAACGAGCCCAATTTTAGTCTATGGGAGACTCGAGCATTTTTGCAGTGGCAGCCCCGGCAGTCTTTTAAAAGCCTAACAAGTGCCCAAAACGATAGTGACAGTGCTCAAATGACATGGGGACAGCATGGGGATCGCCCCAGGAAGCATTTCTGACCCCCAGGTCTCTGCTGTCAACAACGTGGTCAGAGGTATTAAGCCACTTTTACGGGCTCACAATAAAACGTTCAAAAACGAAAGTGAAACTTTTTTCCTGTGAAATATGTTAAGGAAGTTCCTTTCCAGGGAAAAGACTTGTGTATAAGTTAAAATAAATCACCAAAAACAAAAATACTCCTCCACACCTTCGGCTTTGTTCACAAGTAGCATTTTTTATGCGTTTTTGCACTTTTATATTGCTTTCAACTATGACAAATGCATTCACCGGGAAATGTCATTTTAACATTTTACAACCTTATCTGGCCATGTGCTGTGTGACACATGCATAAAGTGCTGAAAAGACATGGGAATAGCATTGGGAAGACCCCTGGAAGCATCTCTGACTCCCAGGTCACTGTCTAAAAGTGTGCCCATCATAAGTGATCCTTGCCGCATCAGAAGATGCAGACTTGCAACTATCCCCATGCAAGTTCTAGTCCCAGGGCAGTGTTCAATTGTACCACCCCCATTCCTTGCAATGCTAGCGCAAGTATGCAGCCTGCCACCCACCCACCCCCAGGCTGCAATACCATACTGCTTGCTTGCTTGAACTTGAAATTGGGCCTTTTAGGCATGTGGAGGCGGAATCTGGCCACCACGTCATGGCTGTGTTGGCGGCCTGGAATCCATACTCAGTCCCCAGCCGCCCGGCGGCCGGGTGTCCATACTTGGTCCCCAGGCGCCGCGCGGCCGGGTGTCCACACACGGTCCCCAGCCGCCGCGCGGCCGGGTGTCCACACACGGTCCCCAGCCGCCTGGGGGCAGCCGGGTGTCCATAAACGGTCCCCAGCCGCCCCTATTTCTCCTTGGAACATCCCCCCACACACTTTTCTTAGCCCGGCCTGCTTTAGGCAGCATTGGACGAGCCCACCAGAGAACCAGACTCCTCCGGTGGGCCCTGACTTCTCCATCGGTGGAGTTGAGAGTGCCAAGGTGAGGAGTATGATGATGATGACAGAAGTTAGCATCTGCTATGTTTTCTTTTAATGCAAGTGTAAGTGTGCAGCCTGCCGCCCACCCACCCCAAGACTGCAATTCCATACTGCTAGCTTGTACTTGAAATGGGGCCTTTTAGTTTGGAGGAGGCCGAAGCTGGCCACTACCTCATGGCTGCTTCGGCAGCAAGGTATCCATACTCAGTCCCCAGCCGCCCCTATTTGTCCTGGTGTGCCTTATACATAAGATTAAGCGCGTATACCAAAACATTACCTGTGCCCTCCCCAGTGCATTTAGTGGGAAGGAGAGCCTATTCCGCTGTAGTGTGTGCATGCCAAACCCCTGTTCATGGTAAATGCGAAGATGCCTCCCACCTTGCACCTGTCGTTGCAGACTTGCAACTATCCCCATTCAATTCCTTGTCCCAGGGCAGTGTTCAATTGTACCTCTCCCATTCCTTGCAATGCAAGCGCAAGTATGCAGCCTGCCACCCACCCACCCCCAGGCTGCAATACCATACTGCTTGCTTGCTTGCACTTTAAATTGGGCCTTTTAGGCATGTGGAGGCGGAATCTGGCCACCACGCCATGGCTGTGTCGGCGGCCTAGTATCCATACTCAGTCCCCAGCCGCCTGGTGGCCGGGTGTCCCCGCTTGCTCCCCAGCCTCCAGGGGGTGGCCGGGTGTCCATACTCGGTCCCCAGCCACCGCTATTTCTCCCGGTAACCTTTACCACACTTTTCTTAGCCTGGCCTGCTTTAGGGCAGCATTGGCTGAGCCCACCGGGCTATCAGACTCCTCCGGTGGGCCCTGGCTTCTCCATCAGGGGAGTTGAGAGTGCCAAGGTGAGGAGCATGATGAGGATGACAGAAGTTAGCATCTGCTTTGTTTTGTTGTAATGCAAGCGCATGTATGTAGTAGCGGCTAGGCCTGAGGTGGTCAGCGTTTTGGCGCATATCCTACCTCCTCCGAGGATTGCTGGATGTTTTCCTGCTACTATCCAAGTTCTATGACTCCCGTTAAAACAAAGCTTCAGGTGATAAATGATGGATGAGGTAGTGGCAAAGGAGAAAGAGCAGGAGGAACAGGGACCATTCACATCAATATCAGGCCAGTCAACCAGATATGTCTTGTAGGATATGTTTCTGTAACAAAAGGAGCGGTTCGGCTGCACAGTTATAGGGCATACAGTGAGTGCAGTGCCTACCAAAAATTTCGAGGCACTCCAATGCCCCTTGGAAATTACATGGAGGTCAGAGGGCGTTAACTAAACCTTTTTTTCCATTTATAGCAACTGGGTCTCCTGTGCACTGTTGGCCTAAGCAGTGAATGGAAGGCTTTCCAAAAATTATGAGGAACTGCAATGCCCCTTACAAGAGCCATGTGTGGCACCCCAGGGGTCTGGTCACCACAGTAATAGAGATATTACGTCGGAGAGCAAGTGGGAGGTTTCCTGGTCAGGATCCCTTAAACATGCAACATCCTCCTGCCCCAGTCCTGGGAGGGGAGAATTCTGCCCTTATAAACTGGATCTGGGGCGGGGTTGAGTGAGTCAGAGAACAGAGAACAGTCAGAGTCAGAGTGAGAGCAAGGGAAAGTAACAGCAAGGAGCTCTGTAGGAGCTAGGAGCTAAAGACCAGGGGCTGGAAGCTGAGCAGAGCTCGCCCTGGCAGAAGACAATAGGAACCGGACACAGGAGTCCGAGGCTGTGAGGACTTATATATCCAGCAGCAGAAACCAGCCAGCAGGGGATTTCTGGTCCTTTGGCCATAGAAGCCCGGAGGCTCAGTCACAAGCAAGGGACCAGCACCGCCATTGTGGAGCGGAGGCTAACAGAAGGCCCCAAGTCACCAGCCATACGGGTGAGCACTACACGGTACACTCAGGGACGTGGGCTACTTCTACCCGCTTACAGCAAGGTAGCCAGGAAGAGTGCAGACAGACGGAGAGGCCTACAACTCCACCTAGCCAGGGGAACTCCTGCTTGCACACAGACTGACCAGGCTTCTTATGCTAGCCAGTACTCCCGGGAGGGTCTACCTTATAATCATCAGTAAAGACCCTGAACTGCACTGCAAAGACTCTGAGTCGTTCCTGCTGCGCTCATGCACCATCACCCCCATCATCCACACTCACTGCCCTGAGGCTATACTCCTCCCGTGGGGAGTTATCCCATTCTCTGCTGCGCACACAACACCAGCCTCAGCGGTCTGCCTCGCAGCGGTGGTACTCCCTGACCGCAATCCATAGGTGGCGCAGTTGGACAATTAACCTCAAAACCTAAGAAAGACTGCCACTGGTTTGACCAGCCTGAGCCATGGGATCGGGTCACCGCCACGGAGACTACAGACCCCAGAGACCCGGCACCGGGTATCCCACACACGTGTACACACGGCCCAGGGGGCGTGTCACATGCAGTACAGCATATTACAAACATAAGTCCCATTATTGGAGAGTGGGTCTCCCATAGTATTTGCTTATGCCTTTCAAGCAAAAGCTGCCAAAAATAAGGACGGAGGAACTTGCAATGCTGGCACCCTGGTGGTATAGTGGTGGTGGAGGCTGAGGATAAGGAGAAAAAGATAAAACAGCCGAAACGAGGAAGCGTATACCCATGTGTGGGTGTGAAGCGGTGCATGTGAATACACCTCCCGAAATAACACAGTGGATTTGACTTTATGTTACTCTGCTGTCATTTGGTGGTGATGAGAAGTCTGGCCCAATCCAGCCCTTGTTCATTTTGATAAGGGTCAGCTTGTCAGCATTGTCAGTTGACAGGCGAGTGCGCTTATCAGTTATAATTCCCCCAGCGGCACTAAAAACCCGCTCCGATAACACGCTAGCGGCAGGGCAGGCCAGGACCTCCAAGGCGTACAGAGCGAGTTTATTCCTAGTGTCCAGCTTGGATACCCAATAATTAAAGGGCACAGAGGAATCACGGAGGACGCTGGTACGGTCGGCAAGGTACTCCCTCACCATCTTTTGAAACTTTCCACTCCTTGTGAGAGTACCCCGCGCCTCAGGGCCTGTAAGCTGTGTGGGTGTCAGAAAACTGTCCCAGAATGGTGACAGTGTGCCCCTGCCTCTGCTGGATTGGAGTTGCATCTCTCTCGCCTGTACGCCTTGGTTGGGCAACGAACTGTGACCTCTGCCGCTAGCGTGTTCAGATGGGAATTTTTTTAAGAGTTCTGCAGCAAGGGCTTTCTGGTACTGCCCCATTTTTGTAGACCTCTCCACCTCAGGAATAAGAGAGTTAATGTTCTCCTTGTAGCGGGGGTCTACAAGTGGCACCAACCAGTAATGACTGTCACCCAACATTTTGACAACGCGAGGGTCACGGTTAAGGCAGAGTAACATAAAGTCAGCCATGCGAGCCAGACTGGTAACGGGCAAGATTTCCGTGTCCTCACCAAGATGACGACTGACCATGCTCTCCTCCTCCTCCTCCTCTTACTCCTCCCCCCTGTCCTCAGGCCACCCACGCTGAACCGACGGTATGACACTTGTACAGGTACTACCGTCTACAACGCATGATAGCAGCTCCTATTCTACCTCCTCCTCCTCCTCTCCCTCATTGTTCCCCAATGCACGTTGGGATGAGATGAGGCTGGGCTGTGTGTAGTCGCCCGCTACGGCTTCTTGATCCATCTCATCATACTCTGGCTGCAATGCCTCTTCTTTAATTCTCTGCAGAGAGCGTTGCAAAAGACAGACAAGTGGGATGCTGACACTAATGATGGCGTCATCGCCACTCACCATCTTGGTGGCCTCCTCAAAGTTTGTCAGGATGGTACATATGTCAGACATCCAGGTCCACTCCTGAGGTCTTATGTGTGGAGTCTGACCTGAATATCGACGGCCTTGTTGCAGCTGGTACTCCACAACTGCTCTCTTCTGCTCACAAATCCTTTTCAACAAGTGGAGGGTAGAGTTCCAACGTGTGGGGACATCACACACCAGTCGGTGTGCCGGAAGCTGCAAACGCTGCTGCAACACAGCAAGGGCGGCGGAAGCTGTAGCCGACTTGCGAAAATGAGCTGACAGGCGGCGTACTTTCATGAGCAGATCTGGCAACTCAGGGTATGATTTAAGAAACCGCTGAACCACGAGGTTAAGCACATGAGCCAGGCATGGTAGGTGTGTGATCTCACCTCGCCTCAGAGCAGCCACCAGGTTACGGCCATTGTCACACATGACCATGCCGGGATGTAGGTTCAGCGGTCTCAGCCACAGATCTGCCTGCTCTTTCACAGCTGTCCACAACTCACAAGCAGTGTGAGGTTTATCACCTAAGCTTATGAGTTTCAGCACAGCCTGTTGACGCTTGGCGGAGGCAGAACTGCAATGCTTCCAGCTTGTAACTGATGTGGTGATATCTGAGATGGAGGCTGAACATGAGGAGGAGGAGGAGGAGGAGGATGCGCAGGAGCTGTACACTGTGGGGGCAACTCTGACTGACATAGGGCCCGCAATCCTCGGTGTGGGGAGTATGTGTTCCATCCCAAGGTCCGACTGGGTCCCGGCTTCCACTATGTTTACCCAGTGTGCCGTCAGAGAGATGAATCTTCCCTGGCCACAAGCACTTGTCCACGTGTCCGTTGTCAGGTGGACTCTCCCAGTAACTGCGTTGTTGAGGGCACGACAGATGCTTTGGGACACGTGCTTGTGTAGTGCGGGGATGGCACACCGGGCAAAATAGTGTCGGCTGGGGACCGAGTACCGAGGGACGGCCACCGCCATAAGATTGCGGAAGGATTCCGTCTCCACCAGCCTAAAAGGCAGCATTTCCAATGCAAGCAGTCGTGAAATGTGCGAATTTAGGACTGTGGCCTGTGGGGCGTTAGCTGCGAATTTCCGCTTTCATTCAAAGGTCTGGGATATGGACAATTGAACGCTGCGGTGGGACGTGGACGTGGACGTTGATGCTGTTTCTTGAGAAACTGCCATAGCAAGTGAAGACTGAGAGGAGGGGGCATCTTTACATGCAGTATGGACAGGGGATTGCCTTGCACACACAACAGGGGGTTCTATTGCACGCACAACAGTGGAAGAAGCAGTGGTGACACCCGCTTTCACTGGTCGTGGACCCTGGGTTTCGCCCCACAAAGTCGGGTGCTTTGCTGCCATGTGCCTGATCATGCTGGTGGTGGTCAGGCTGGTAGTTTTATCACCCCTGCTGATGCTGGCATGGCAGGTGGAACAAATGGCCTTTTTGGGGTTATCAGCAGAGTCTTTAAACAAATTCCAGACTCTGGAAGACCTACCGCTTGTACTGGCAACGTCCCTCGTGTTGGTGTTACGGGGAACGGTTGCCTGCCTTCTGTCTGCGGCCACCACACTGCTTCTTCCTGCCTGTTGGGGTACTCTGCCTCCCTCCCCCTGTGTGCTGCTGGCCTCACTCTGCATGTCCTCCTTCCACGTTGGGTCAGTTACTAGACCATCCACCACCTCCTCCTCTTCCACTTGCGCACCACGATCCTCCTCCTCACTTCCTGGCAATTGTGTCTCGTCATCGTCCACCTCTTGTGACAGATTGCCAACGTCGACTTCCTGTGGCCGTGGCTGTTCAAATATTTGGGCATCGCAACATGGGATCTCCTCTTCCAGCACTTCAAGCGTATCAGGCGAGGGGCACAAATATGGAAATTGACCAGTGAACAGCTCTTCAGAGTGTCCAAGTGTGGGATCACTTGCTGTCTGACGACACTCGGCATGGTGGGAGGAAGGAGCATCAGGGTGAGGAGGAGTATGCGGTCGAGACTCATGGCTACTAAGAGTTGACCGTGTGGAAGACAGACCGGAGGTGGTGGTGCCCAGGTAACTGGAAGTATTATCTGCTATCCAATTAATAACCTGTTCACACTAATCAGTTCTCAATACTGGTGTTGTTCTGTGCTTCCCTAGTAATTCGGTCAAGAAGTGGGAGCGAGAAGATGTGGCTGTTGGTTGTGGCACATTTTCACCTTGGCAACGGCCCCGTCCTCTGCACGAAGCATCACCAGAACGTCCACTTCCACGTCCCTTGCCACGCGCCTTGCCCATTGTAAATGAAGTAAAATAGCTTACACTTGCACTATCAATGGAAAAAGGGTAATAAAGAGTAGATTAGAACCGTGGAAGAGGAAAACCACAGTTATTGTTTACTGGGGTATACCACACTTTTTTAAATAGAGATATTTGCGGCTGAACAGTGAGCGACACACTCAAACTGATTTTTTTTTAGATACCAAAGGCCCAAATCTGGATAGTACAGCGATTTGACCCGTGGAACTGCGAAACCACACTGGGATGTCGGGCCTACACAAGACTATTTTCAACAGATATATTTTTGTGTCACAACAGTCAGGAGACACTACTGTTTTTCTTTACGGAAAAAACTACCAAAAGCTGAATAATAGAGATTTTTTACCGTGGCATGGCAAAACCACAGTTATTGTTTACTGGGGTATACCACACTTTTTTAAACAGAGATATTTGTGGCTGAACAGTGAGCGACACACTCAAACTGCTTTTTTTTTAGATACCAAAGGCCCAAAACTGGATAGTACAGCAATTTGACCCGTGGAACTGCGAAACCACACTGGGATGTCGGGCCTACACAAGACTATTTTCAACAGATATATTTTTGTGTCACAACAGTCAGGAGACACTACTGTTTTTCTTTACGGAAAAAACTACCAAAAGCTGAATAATAGAGATTTTTTACCGTGGGATGGCAAAACCACAGTTATTGTTTACTGGGGTATACCACACTTTTTTAAATAGAGATATTTGCGGCTGAACAGTAAGCGACACACTCAAAGTGCTTTTTTTTTAGATACCAAAGGCCCCAAACTGGATAGTACAGCGATTTGACCCGTGGAACTGCGAAACCACACTGGGATGTCGGGCCTACACAAGACGATTTTCAACAGAAATATTTTTGTGTCACAACAGTCAGGAGACACTACTGTTTTTCTTTACGGAGAAAACTACCAAAAGCTGAATAATAGAGATTTTTTTACCGTGGGATGGCAAAACCACAGTTATTGTTTACTGGGGTATACCACACTTTTTTAAATAGAGATATTTGCGGCTGAACAGTGAGCGACACACTCAAACTGCTTTTTTTTTAGATACCAAAGGCTCAAAACTGGATAGTACAGCGATTTGGCCCGAGGAACTGCGAAACCACACTGGGATGTCGGGCCTACACAAGACTATTTTCAACAGATATATTTTTGTGTCACAACAGTCAGGAGACACTACTGTTTTTCTTTACGGAAAAAACTACCAAAATCTGAATAATAGAGATTTTTTACCGTGGGATGGCAAAACCACAGTTATTGTTTACTGGGGTATACCACACTTTTTTAAATAGAGATATTTGCGGCTGAACAGTGAGCGACACACTCAAACTGCTTTTTTTTTAGATATCAAAGGCCCATAACTGGATAGTACAGCGATTTGACCCGTGAAACTGCGAAACCACACTGGGATGTCGGGCCTACACAAGACTATTTTCAACAGATATATTTTTGTGTCACAACAGTCAAGAGACATTACTGTTTTTCTTTACGGAAAAAACTACCAAAAGCTGAATAATAGAGATTTTTTACCGTGGGATGGCAAAACCACAGTTATTGTTTACTGGGGTATACCACACTTTTTTAAATAGAGATAATTGCGGCTGAACAGTGAGCGACAAACTCAAACTGCTTTTTTTTTAGATACCAAAGGCCCAAAACTGGATAGTACAGCGATTTGTCCCGTGGAACTGCGAAACCACACTGGGATGTTGGGCCTACACAAGACTATTTTCAACAGATATATTTTTGTGTCACAACAGTCAGGAGACACTACTGTTTTTCTTTACGGAAAAAACTACCAAAAGCTGAATAATAGAGATTTTTTACCGTGGGATGGCAAAACCACAGTTATTGTTTACTGGGGTATACCACACTTTTTTAAATAGAGATATTTGTGGCTGAAAAGTGAGCGACACACTTAAACTGCTTTTTTTTAGATACCAAAGGCCGAAATCTGGATAGTACAGCGATTTAACCAGTGGAACTGCGAAACCACACTGGGATGTCGGGCCTACACAAGACTATTTTCAACAGATATATTTTTGTGTCACACAGTCAGGAGACACTACTGTTTTTCTTTACGGAAAAAACTACCAAAAGCTGAATAATAGAGATTTTTTACAGTGGGATGGCAAAACCACAGTTATTGTTTACTGGGGTATACCACACTTTTTTAAATAGAGATATTTGCGGCTGAACAGTGAGCGACACACTCAAACTGCTTTTTTTTTAGATACCAAAGGCCCAAAACTGGATAGTAGAGCGATTTGACCCATGGAACTGCGAAACCACACTGGGATGTCGGGCCTACACAAGACTATTTTCAACAGATATATTTTTGTGTCACAACAGTCAGGAGACACTACTGTTTTTCTTTACGGAAAAAACTAGCAAAAGCTGAATAATAGAGATTTTTTACCGTGGGATGGCAAAACCACAGTTATTGTTTACTGGGGTATGCCACACTTTTTTAAATAGAGATATTTGCGGCTGAACAGTGAGCGACACACTCAAACTGCTTTTTTTTTAGATACCAACGGCACAAAACTGAATAGTACAGCGATTTGACCCGTGGAACTGCGAAACCACACTGGGATGTCGGGCCTACACAAGACGATTTTCAACAGAAATATTTTTGTGTCACAACAGTCAGGAGACACTACTGTTTTTCTTTACGGAGAAAACTACCAAAAGCTGAATAATAGAGATTTTTTACCGTGGGATGGCAAAACCACAGTTATTGTTTACTGGGGTATGCCACACTTTTTTAAATAGAGATATTTGCGGCTGAACAGTGAGCGACAAACTCAAACTGCTTTTTTTTTAGATACCAAAGGCCCAAAACTGGATAGTACAGCGATTTGTCCCGTGGAACTGCGAAACCACATTGGGATGTCGGGCCTACACAAGACTATTTTCAACAGATATATTTTTGTGTCACAACAGTCAGGAGACACTACTGTTTTTCTTTACGGAAAAAACTACCAAAAGCTGAATAATAGAGATTTTTTACCGTGGCATGGCAAAACCACAGTTATTGTTTACTGGGGTATACCACACTTTTTTAAACAGAGATATTTGTGGCTGAACAGTGAGCGACACACTCAAACTGCTTTTTTTTTAGATACCAAAGGCCCAAAACTGGATAGTACAGCAATTTGACCCGTGGAACTGCGAAACCACACTGGGATGTCGGGCCTACACAAGACTATTTTCAACAGATATATTTTTGTATCACAACAGTCAGGAGACACTACTGTTTTTCTTTACGGAAAAAACTACCAAAAGCTGAATAATAGAGATTTTTTACCGTGGGATGGCAAAACCACAGTTATTGTTTACTGGGGTATACCACACTTTTTTAAATAGAGATATTTGCGGCTGAACAGTGAGCGACACACTCAAACTGCTTTTTTTTTAGATATCAAAGGCCTAGAACTGGATAGTACAGCGATTTGACCCGTGAAACTGCGAAACCACACTGGGATGTCGGGCCTACACAAGACTATTTTCAACAGATATATTTTTGTGTCACAACAGTCAAGAGACATTACTGTTTTTCTTTACGGAAAAAACTACCAAAAGCTGAATAATAGAGATTTTTTACCGTGGGATGGCAAAACCACAGTTATTGTTTACTGGGGTATACCACACTTTTTTAAATAGAGATATTTGCGGCTGAACAGTGAGCGACAAACTCAAACTGCTTTTTTTTTAGATACCAAAGGCCCAAAACTGGATAGTCCAGCGATTTGTCCCGTGGAACTGCGAAACCACACTGGGATGTCGGGTCTACACAAGACTATTTTCAACAGATATATTTTTGTGTAACAACAGTCAGGAGACACTACTGTTTTTCTTTACGGAAAAAACTACCAAAAGCTGAATAATAGAGATTTTTTACCGTGGGATGGCAAAACCACAGTTATTGTTTACTGGGGTATACCACACTTTTTTAAATAGAGATATTTGTGGCTGAAAAGTGAGCGACACACTTAAACTGCTTTTTTTTTAGATACCAAAGGCCGAAAACTGGATAGTACAGCGATTTAACCAGTGGAACTGCGAAATCACACTGGGATGTCGGGCCTACACAAGACTATTTTCAACAGATATATTTTTGTGTCACACAGTCAGGAGACACTACTGTTTTTCTTTACGGAAAAAACTAGCAAAAGCTGAATAATAGAGATTTTTTACCGTGGGATGGCAAAACCACAGTTATTGTTTACTGTGGTATGCCACACTTTTTTAAATAGAGATATTTGCGGCTGAACAGTGAGCGACACACTCAAACTGGTTTTTTTTAGATACCAACGGCACAAAACTGAATAGTACAGCGATTTGACCCGTGGAACTGCGAAACCACACTGGGATGTTGGGCCTACACAAGACTATTTTCAACAGATATATTTTTGTGTCACAACAGTCAGGAGACCCTACTGTTTTTCTTTACGGAAAAAACTACCAAAAGCTGAATAATAGAGAATTTTTACCGTGGGATGGCAAAACCACAGTTATTGTTTACTGGGGTATACCACACTTTTTTAAATAGAGATATTTGCAGCTGAACAGTGCGCGACACACTCAAACTGCTTTTTTTTTAGATACCAAAGGCCCAGAACTGGATAGTACAGTGATTTGACCCGTGGAACTGCGAAACCACACTGGGATTTCGGGCCTACACAAAACTATTTTCAACAGATATATTTTTGTGTCACAACAGTCAGGAGACACTACTGTTTTTCTTTACGGAAAAAACTACCAAAAGCTGAATAATAGAGATTTTTTACCGTGGGATGGCAAAACCACAGTTATTGTTTACTGGGGTTTACCAAACTTTTTTAAATAGAGATATTTGCGGCTTAACAGTGAGCGACACACTCAAACTGCTTTTTTTTAGATACCAAAGGCCCAAATCTGGATAGTACAGCGATTTGACCCGTGGAACTGCGAAACCACACTGCGATGTCGAGCCTACACAAGACTATTTTCAACAGATATATTTTTGTGTCACAACAGTCAGGAGACACTACTGTTTTTCTTTACGGAAAAAACTACCAAAAGCTGAATAATATAGATTTTTTACCGTGGCATGGCAAAACCACAGTTATTGTTTACTGGGGTATACCACACTTTTTTAAACAGAGATATTTGTGGCTGAACAGTGAGCGACACACTCAAACTGCTTTTTTTTTAGATACCAAAGGCCCAAAACTGGATAATACAGCGATTTGACCCGTGGAACTGCGAAACCACACTGGGATGTCGGGCCTACACAAGACGATTTTCAACAGATATATTTTTGTGTCACAACAGTCAGGAGACACTACTGTTTTTCTTTACGGAAAAAACTACCAAAAGCTGAATAATAGAGATTTTTTCCGTGGGATGGCAAAACCACAGTTATTGTTTACTGGGGTATACCACACTTTTTTAAATAGAGATATTTGCGGCTGAACAGTGAGCGACACACTCAAACTGCTTTTTTTTTAGATACCAAAGGCCCAAAACTGGATAGTACAGCGATTTGACCCGTGGAACTGCGAAACCACACTGGGATGTCGGGCCTACACAAGACTATTTTCAACAGATATATTTTTGTGTCACAACAGTCAGGAGACACTACTGTTTTTCTTTACGGAAAAAACTACCAAAAGCTGAATAATAGAGAATTTTTACCGTGGGATGGCAAAACCACAGTTATTGTTTACTGGGGTATACCACACTTTTTTAAATAGAGATATTTGCGGCTGAACAGTGCGCGACACACTCAAACTGCTTTTTTTTTAGATACCAAAGGCCCAGAACTGGATAGTACAGCGATTTGACCCGTGGAACTGCGAAACCACACTGGGATTTCGGGCCTACACAAGACTATTTTCAACAGATATATTTTTGTGTCACAACAGTCAGGAGACACTACTGTTTTTCTTTACGGAAAAAACTACCAAAAGCTGAATAATAGAGATTTTTTACCGTGGGATGGCAAAACCACAGTTATTGTTTACTGGGGTATACCACACTTTTTTAAATAGAGATATTTGTGGCTGAACAGTGAGCGACACACTTAAACTGCTTTTTTTTTAGATACCAAAGGCCGAAAACTGGATAGTACAGCGATTTAACCAGTGGAACTGCGAAACCACACTGGGATGTCGGGCCCACACAAGACTATTTTCAACAGATATATTTTTGTGTCACACAGTCAGGAGACACTACTGTTTTTATTTACGGAAAAAACTACCAAAAGCTGAATAATAGAGATTTTTTACCGTGGGATGGCAAAACCACAGTTATTGTTTACTGGGGTATACCACACTTTTTTAAATAGAGATATTTGCGGCTGAACAGTGAGCGACAGACTCAAACTGCTTTTTTTTTAGATACCAAAGGCCCAAAACTGGATAGTACAGCGATTTGACCCGTGGAACTGCGAAACCACACTGGGATGTCGGGCCTACACAAGACTATTTTCAACAGATATATTTTTGTGTCACAACAGTCAGGAGACACTACTGTTTTTCTTTAAGGAAAAAACTAGGAAAAGCTGAATAATAGAGATTTTTTACCGTGGGATGGCAAAACCACAGTTATTGTTTACTGTGGTATACCACACTTTTTTAAATAGAGATATTTGCGGCTGAACAGTGAGCGACACACTCAAACTGCTTTTTTTTAGATACCAAAGGCTCAAAACTGGATAGTACAGTGATTTGACCCGTGGAACTGCGAAACCACACTGGGATGTCGGGCCTACAAAAGACTATTTTCAACAGATATATTTTTGTGTCACAACAGTCAGGAGACACTACTGTTTTTCTTTACGGAAAAAACTACCAAAATCTGAATAATAGAGATTTTTTACCGTGGGATGGCAAAACCACAGTTATTGTTTACTGGGGTATGCCACACTTTTTTAACTACAGATATTTGCGGCTGAACAGTGAGCGACACACTCAAACTGCTTTTTTTTTAGATACCAATGGCACAAAACTGAATAGTACAGCGATTTGACCCGTGGAACTGCGAAACCACACTGGGATGTTGGGCCTACACAAGACTATTTTCAACAGATATATTTTTGTGTCACAACAGTCAGGAGACACTACTGTTTTTCTTTACGGAAAAAACTACCAAAAGCTGAATAATAGAGAATTTTTACCGTGGGATGGCAAAACCACAGTTATTGTTTACTGGGGTATACCACACTTTTTTAAATAGAGATATTTGCGGCTGAACAGTGCGCGACACACTCAAACTGCTTTTTTTTTAGATAGCAAAGGCCCAGAACTGGATAGTACAGCGATTTGACCCGTGGAACTGCGAAACCACACTGGGATTTCGGGCCTACACAAGACTATTTTCAACAGATATATTTTTGTGTCACAACAGTCAGGAGACACTACTGTTTTTCTTTACGGAAAAAACTACCAAAAGCTGAATAATAGAGATTTTTTTACCGTGGGATGGCAAAACCACAGTTATTGTTTACTGGGGTATACCAAACTTTTCTAAATAGAGATATTTGCGGCTTAACAGTGAGCGACACACTCAAACTGCTTTTTTTTTAGATACCAAAGGCCCAAAACTGGATAGTACAGTGATTTGACCCGTGGAACTGCGAAACCACACTGGGATGTTGGGCCTACACAAGACTATTTTCAACAGATATATTTTTGTGTCACAACAGTCAGGAGACACTACTGTTTTTCTTTACGGAAAAAACTACCAAAAGCTGAATAATAGAGATTTTTTACCGTGGGATGGCAAAACCACAGTTATTGTTTACTGGGGTATACCACACTTTTTTAAATAGAGACATTTGCGGCTGAACAGTGAGAGACACACTCAAACTGGTTTTTTTTAGATACCAACGGCACAAAACTGAATAGTACAGCGATTTGACCCGTGGAACTGCGAAACCACACTGGGATGTTGGGCCTACACAAGACTATTTTCAACAGATATATTTTTGTGTCACAACAGTCAGGAGACCCTACTGTTTTTCTTTACGGAAAAAACTACCAAAAGCTGAATAATAGAGAATTTTTACCGTGGGATGGCAAAACCACAGTTATTGTTTACTGGGGTATACCACACTTTTTTAAATAGAGATATTTGCGGCTGAACAGTGCGCGACACACTCAAACTGCTTTTTTTTTAGATACCAAAGGCCCAGAACTGGATAGTACAGTGATTTGACCCGTGGAACTGCGAAACCACACTGAGATTTCGGGCCTACACAAAACTATTTTCAACAGATATATTTTTGTGTCACAACAGTCAGGAGACACTACTGTTTTTCTTTACGGAAAAAACTACCAAAAGCTGAATAATAGAGATTTTTTACCGTGGGATGGCAAAACCACAGTTATTGTTTACTGGGGTTTACCAAACTTTTTTAAATAGAGATATTTGCGGCTTAACAGTGAGCGACACACTCAAACTGCTTTTTTTTAGATACCAAAGGCCCAAATCTGGATAGTACAGCGATTTGACCCGTGGAACTGCGAAACCACACTGCGATGTCGAGCCTACACAAGACTATTTTCAACAGATATATTTTTGTGTCACAACAGTCAGGAGACACTACTGTTTTTCTTTACGGAAAAAACTACCAAAAGCTGAATAATATAGATTTTTTACCGTGGCATGGCAAAACCACAGTTATTGTTTACTGGGGTATACCACACTTTTTTAAACAGAGATATTTGTGGCTGAACAGTGAGCGACACACTCAAACTGCTTTTTTTTTAGATACCAAAGGCCCAAAACTGGATAGTACAGCGATTTGACCCGTGGAACTGCGAAACCACACTGGGATGTCGGGCCTACACAAGACTATTTTCAACAGATATATTTTTGTAACACAACAGTCAGGAGACACTACTGTTTTTCTTTACGGAAAAAACTACCAAAAGCTGAATAATAGAGATTTTTTACCGTGGGATGGCAAAACCACAGTTATTGTTTACTGGGGTATACCACACTTTTTTAAATAGAGATATTTGCGGCTGAACAGTGAGCGACACACTCAAACTGCTTTTTTTTTAGATACCAAAGGTCCCAAACTGGATAGTACAGCGATTTGACCCGTGGAACTGCGAAACCACACTGGGATGTCGGGCCTACACAAGACGATTTTCAACAGATATATTTTTGTGTCACAACAGTCAGGAGACACTACTGTTTTTCTTTACGGAAAAAACTACCAAAAGCTGAATAATAGAGATTTTTTCCGTGGGATGGCAAAACCACAGTTATTGTTTACTGGGGTATACCACACTTTTTTAAATAGAGATATTTGCGGCTGAACAGTGAGCGACACACTCAAACTGCTTTTTTTTTAGATACCAAAGGCCCAAAACTGGATAGTACAGCGATTTGACCCGTGGAACTGCGAAACCACACTGGGATGTCGGGCCTACACAAGACTATTTTCAACAGATATATTTTTGTGTCACAACAGTCAGGAGACACTACTGTTTTTCTTTACGGAAAAAACTACCAAAAGCTGAATAATAGAGAATTTTTACCGTGGGATGGCAAAACCACAGTTATTGTTTACTGGGGTATACCACACTTTTTTAAATAGAGATATTTGCGGCTGAACAGTGCGCGACACACTCAAACTGCTTTTTTTTTAGATACCAAAGGCCCAGAACTGGATAGTACAGCGATTTGACCCGTGGAACTGCGAAACCACACTGGGATTTCGGGCCTACACAAGACTATTTTCAACAGATATATTTTTGTGTCACAACAGTCAGGAGACACTACTGTTTTTCTTTACGGAAAAAACTACCAAAAGCTGAATAATAGAGATTTTTTTACCGTGGGATGGCAAAACCACAGTTATTGTTTACTGGGGTATACCAAACTTTTCTAAATAGAGATATTTGCGGCTTAACAGTGAGCGACACACTCAAACTGCTTTTTTTTTAGATACCAAAGGCCCAAAACTGGATAGTACAGTGATTTGACCCGTGGAACTGCGAAACCACACTGGGATGTTGGGCCTACACAAGACTATTTTCAACAGATATATTTTTGTGTCACAACAGTCAGGAGACACTACTGTTTTTCTTTACGGAAAAAACTACCAAAAGCTGAATAATAGAGATTTTTTACCGTGGGATGGCAAAACCACAGTTATTGTTTACTGGGGTATACCACACTTTTTTAAATAGAGACATTTGCGGCTGAACAGTGAGAGACACACTCAAACTGCTTTTTTTTAGATACCAAAGGCTCAAAACTGGATAGTACAGTGATTTGACCCGTGGAACTGCGAAACCACACTGGGATGTTGGGCCTACACAAGACTATTTTCAACAGATATATTTTTGTGTCACAACAGTCAGGAGACACTACTGTTTTTCTTTACGGAAAAAACTACCAAAAGCTGAATAATAGAGATTTTTTACCGTGGGATGGCAAAACCACAGTTATTGTTTACTGGGGTATGCCACACTTTTTTAACTATAGATATTTGCGGCTGAACAGTGCGCGACACACTCAAACTGCTTTTTTTTTAGATAGCAAAGGCCCAGAACTGGATAGTACAGCGATTTGACCCGTGGAACTGCGAAACCACACTGGGATGTCGGGCCTACACAAGACTATTTTCAACAGATATATTTTTGTGTCACAACAGTCAGGAGACACTACTGTTTTTCTTTACGGAAAAAACTACCAAAAGCTGAATAATAGAGATTTTTTTACCGTGGGATGGCAAAACCACAGTTATTGTTTACTGGGGTATACCAAACTTTTCTAAATAGAGATATTTACGGCTTAACAGTGAGCGACACACTCAAACTGCTTTTTTTTTAGATACCAAAGGCCCAAAACTGGATAGTACAGCGATTTGACCCGTGGAACTGCGAAACCACACTGGGATGTTGGGCCTACACAAGACTATTTTCAACAGATATATTTTTGTGTCACAACAGTCAGGAGACACTACTGTTTTTCTTTACGGAAAAAACTACCAAAAGCTGAATAATAGAGATTTTTTACCGTGGGATGGCAAAACCACAGTTATTGTTTACTGGGGTATACCACACTTTTTTAAATAGAGACATTTGCGGCTGAACAGTGAGTGACAAACTCAAACTGCTTTTTTTTTAGATACCAAAGGCCCAAAACTGGATAGTACAGCGATTTGACCCGTGGAACTGCGAAACCACACTGGGATTTCGGGCCTACACAAGACTATTTTCAACAGATATATTTTTGTGTCACAACAGTCAGGAGACACTACTGTTTTTCTTTACGGAAAAAACTACCAAAAGCTGAATAATAGAGATTTTTTTACCGTGGGATGGCAAAACCACAGTTATTGTTTACTGGGGTATACCAAACTTTTCTAAATAGAGATATTTGCGGCTTAACAGTGAGCGACACACTCAAACTGCTTTTTTTTTAGATACCAAAGGCCCAAAACTGGATAGTACAGTGATTTGACCCGTGGAACTGCGAAACCACACTGGGATGTTGGGCCTACACAAGACTATTTTCAACAGATATATTTTTGTGTCACAACAGTCAGGAGACACTACTGTTTTTCTTTACGGAAAAAACTACCAAAAGCTGAATAATAGAGATTTTTTACCGTGGGATGGCAAAACCACAGTTATTGTTTACTGGGGTATACCACACTTTTTTAAATAGAGACATTTGCGGCTGAACAGTGAGAGACACACTCAAACTGCTTTTTTTTAGATACCAAAGGCTCAAAACTGGATAGTACAGTGATTTGACCCGTGGAACTGCGAAACCACACTGGGATGTTGGGCCTACACAAGACTATTTTCAACAGATATATTTTTGTGTCACAACAGTCAGGAGACACTACTGTTTTTCTTTACGGAAAAAACTACCAAAAGCTGAATAATAGAGATTTTTTACCGTGGGATGGCAAAACCACAGTTATTGTTTACTGGGGTATGCCACACTTTTTTAACTATAGATATTTGCGGCTGAACAGTGAGCGACACACTCAAACTGCTTTTTTTTTAGATACCAAAGGTCCCAAACTGGATAGTACAGCGATTTGACCCGTGGAACTGCGAAACCACACTGGGATGTCGGGCCTACACAAGACGATTTTCAACAGATATATTTTTGTGTCACAACAGTCAGGAGACACTACTGTTTTTCTTTACGGAAAAAACTACCAAAAGCTGAATAATAGAGATTTTTTCCGTGGGATGGCAAAACCACAGTTATTGTTTACTGGGGTATACCACACTTTTTTAAATAGAGATATTTGCGGCTGAACAGTGAGCGACACACTCAAACTGCTTTTTTTTTAGATACCAAAGGCCCAAAACTGGATAGTACAGCGATTTGACCCGTGGAACTGCGAAACCACACTGGGATGTCGGGCCTACACAAGACTATTTTCAACAGATATATTTTTGTGTCACAACAGTCAGGAGACACTACTGTTTTTCTTTACGGAAAAAACTACCAAAAGCTGAATAATAGAGAATTTTTACCGTGGGATGGCAAAACCACAGTTATTGTTTACTGGGGTATACCACACTTTTTTAAATAGAGATATTTGCGGCTGAACAGTGCGCGACACACTCAAACTGCTTTTTTTTTAGATACCAAAGGCCCAGAACTGGATAGTACAGCGATTTGACCCGTGGAACTGCGAAACCACACTGGGATTTCGGGCCTACACAAGACTATTTTCAACAGATATATTTTTGTGTCACAACAGTCAGGAGACACTACTGTTTTTCTTTACGGAAAAAACTACCAAAAGCTGAATAATAGAGATTTTTTACCGTGGGATGGCAAAACCGCAGTTATTGTTTACTGGGGTATACCACACTTTTTTAAATAGAGATATTTGTGGCTGAACAGTGAGCGACACACTTAAACTGCTTTTTTTTTAGATACCAAAGGCCGAAAACTGGATAGTACAGCGATTTAACCAGTGGAACTGCGAAACCACACTGGGATGTCGGGCCCACACAAGACTATTTTCAACAGATATATTTTTGTGTCACACAGTCAGGAGACACTACTGTTTTTCTTTACGGAAAAAACTACCAAAAGCTGAATAATAGAGATTTTTTACCGTGGGATGGCAAAACCACAGTTATTGTTTACTGGGGTATACCACACTTTTTTAAATAGAGATATTTGCGGCTGAACAGTGAGCGACAGACTCAAACTGCTTTTTTTTTAGATACCAAAGGCCCAAAACTGGATAGTACAGCGATTTGACCCGTGGAACTGCGAAACCACACTGGGATGTCGGGCCTACACAAGACTATTTTCAACAGATATATTTTTGTGTCACAACAGTCAGGAGACACTACTGTTTTTCTTTACGGAAAAACTAGGAAAAGCTGAATAATAGAGATTTTTTACCGTGGGATGGCAAAACCACAGTTATTGTTTACTGTGGTATACCACACTTTTTTAAATAGAGATATTTGCGGCTGAACAGTGAGCGACACACTCAAACTGCTTTTTTTTAGATACCAAAGGCTCAAAACTGGATAGTACAGTGATTTGACCCGTGGAACTGCGAAACCACACTGGGATGTCGGGCCTACAAAAGACTATTTTCAACAGATATATTTTTGTGTCACAACAGTCAGGAGACACTACTGTTTTTCTTTACGGAAAAAACTACCAAAATCTGAATAATAGAGATTTTTTACCGTGGGATGGCAAAACCACAGTTATTGTTTACTGGGGTATGCCACACTTTTTTAACTACAGATATTTGCGGCTGAACAGTGAGCGACACACTCAAACTGCTTTTTTTTTAGATACCAATGGCACAAAACTGAATAGTACAGCGATTTGACCCGTGGAACTGCGAAACCACACTGGGATGTTGGGCCTACACAAGACTATTTTCAACAGATATATTTTTGTGTCACAACAGTCAGGAGACACTACTGTTTTTCTTTACGGAAAAAACTACCAAAAGCTGAATAATAGAGAATTTTTACCGTGGGATGGCAAAACCACAGTTATTGTTTACTGGGGTATACCACACTTTTTTAAATAGAGATATTTGCGGCTGAACAGTGCGCGACACACTCAAACTGCTTTTTTTTTAGATAGCAAAGGCCCAGAACTGGATAGTACAGCGATTTGACCCGTGGAACTGCGAAACCACACTGGGATTTCGGGCCTACACAAGACTATTTTCAACAGATATATTTTTGTGTCACAACAGTCAGGAGACACTACTGTTTTTCTTTACGGAAAAAACTACCAAAAGCTGAATAATAGAGATTTTTTTACCGTGGGATGGCAAAACCACAGTTATTGTTTACTGGGGTATACCAAACTTTTCTAAATAGAGATATTTGCGGCTTAACAGTGAGCGACACACTCAAACTGCTTTTTTTTTAGATACCAAAGGCCCAAAACTGGATAGTACAGTGATTTGACCCGTGGAACTGCGAAACCACACTGGGATGTTGGGCCTACACAAGACTATTTTCAACAGATATATTTTTGTGTCACAACAGTCAGGAGACACTACTGTTTTTCTTTACGGAAAAAACTACCAAAAGCTGAATAATAGAGATTTTTTACCGTGGGATGGCAAAACCACAGTTATTGTTTACTGGGGTATACCACACTTTTTTAAATAGAGACATTTGCGGCTGAACAGTGAGAGACACACTCAAACTGCTTTTTTTTAGATACCAAAGGCTCAAAACTGGATAGTACAGTGATTTTACCCGTGGAACTGCGAAACCACACTGGGATGTTGGGCCTACACAAGACTATTTTCAACAGATATATTTTTGTGTCACAACAGTCAGGAGACACTACTGTTTTTCTTTACGGAAAAAACTACCAAAAGCTGAATAATAGAGATTTTTTACCGTGGGATGGCAAAACCACAGTTATTGTTTACTGGGGTATGCCACACTTTTTTAACTATAGATATTTGCGGCTGAACAGTGCGCGACACACTCAAACTGCTTTTTTTTTAGATAGCAAAGGCCCAGAACTGGATAGTACAGCGATTTGACCCGTGGAACTGCGAAACCACACTGGGATGTCGGGCCTACACAAGACTATTTTCAACAGATATATTTTTGTGTCACAACAGTCAGGAGACACTACTGTTTTTCTTTACGGAAAAAACTACCAAAAGCTGAATAATAGAGATTTTTTACCGTGGGATGGCAAAACCACAGTTATTGTTTACTGGGGTATACCACACTTTTTTAAATAGAGACATTTGCGGCTGAACAGTGAGTGACAAACTCAAACTGCTTTTTTTTTAGATACCAAAGGCCCAAAACTGGATAGTACAGCGATTTGACCCGTGGAACTGCGAAACCACACTGGGATGTCGGGCCTACACAAGACTATTTTCAACAGATATATTTTTGTGTCACAACAGTCAGGAGACACTACTGTTTTTCTTTTTGGAAAAAACTACCAAAAGCTGAATAATAGGGATTTTTTACCGTGGGATGGCAAAACCACAGTTATTGTTTACTGGGGTATACCACACTTTTTTAAATAGAGACATTTGCGGCTGAACAGTGAGCGACAAACTCAAACTGCTTTTTTTTTAGATACCAAAGGTCCAAAACTGGATAGTACAGCGATTTGACCCGTGGAACTGCGAAACCACACTGGGATTTCGGGCCTACACAAGACTATTTTCAACAGATATATTTTTGTGTCACAACAGTCAGGAGACACTACTGTTTTTCTTTACGGAAAAAACTACCAAAAGCTGAATAATAGAGATTTTTTTACCGTGGGATGGCAAAACCACAGTTATTGTTTACTGGGGTATACCAAACTTTTCTAAATAGAGATATTTGCGGCTTAACAGTGAGCGACACACTCAAACTGCTTTTTTTTTAGATACCAAAGGCCCAAAACTGGATAGTACAGTGATTTGACCCGTGGAACTGCGAAACCACACTGGGATGTTGGGCCTACACAAGACTATTTTCAACAGATATATTTTTGTGTCACAACAGTCAGGAGACACTACTGTTTTTCTTTTTGGAAAAAACTACCAAAAGCTGAATAATAGGGATTTTTTACCGTGGGATGGCAAAACCACAGTTATTGTTTACTGGGGTATACCACACTTTTTTAAATAGAGACATTTGCGGCTGAACAGTGAGCGACAAACTCAAACTGCTTTTTTTTTAGATACCAAAGGTCCAAAACTGGATAGTACAGCGATTTGACCCGTGGAACTGCGAAACCACACTGGGATTTCGGGCCTACACAAGACTATTTTCAACAGATATATTTTTGTGTCACAACAGTCAGGAGACACTACTGTTTTTCTTTACGGAAAAAACTACCAAAAGCTGAATAATAGAGATTTTTTTACCGTGGGATGGCAAAACCACAGTTATTGTTTACTGGGGTATACCAAACTTTTCTAAATAGAGATATTTGCGGCTTAACAGTGAGCGACACACTCAAACTGCTTTTTTTTTAGATACCAAAGGCCCAAAACTGGATAGTACAGTGATTTGACCCGTGGAACTGCGAAACCACACTGGGATGTTGGGCCTACACAAGACTATTTTCAACAGATATATTTTTGTGTCACAACAGTCAGGAGACACTACTGTTTTTCTTTACGGAAAAAACTACCAAAAGCTGAATAATAGAGATTTTTTACCGTGGGATGGCAAAACCACAGTTATTGTTTACTGGGGTATACCACACTTTTTTAAATAGAGACATTTGCGGCTGAACAGTGAGAGACACACTCAAACTGCTTTTTTTTAGATACCAAAGGCTCAAAACTGGATAGTACAGTGATTTGACCCGTGGAACTGCGAAACCACACTGGGATGTTGGGCCTACACAAGACTATTTTCAACAGATATATTTTTGTGTCACAACAGTCAGGAGACACTACTGTTTTTCTTTACGGAAAAAACTACCAAAAGCTGAATAATAGAGATTTTTTACCGCGGGATGGCAAAACCACAGTTATTGTTTACTGGGGTATGCCACACTTTTTTAACTATAGATATTTGCGGCTGAACAGTGCGCGACACACTCAAACTGCTTTTTTTTTAGATAGCAAAGGCCCAGAACTGGATAGTACAGCGATTTGACCCGTGGAACTGCGAAACCACACTGGGATGTCGGGCCTACACAAGACTATTTTCAACAGATATATTTTTGTGTCACAACAGTCAGGAGACACTACTGTTTTTCTTTACGGAAAAAACTACCAAAAGCTGAATAATAGAGATTTTTTTACCGTGGGATGGCAAAACCACAGTTATTGTTTACTGGGGTATACCAAACTTTTCTAAATAGAGATATTTACGGCTTAACAGTGAGCGACACACTCAAACTGCTTTTTTTTTAGATACCAAAGGCCCAAAACTGGATAGTACAGCGATTTGACCCGTGGAACTGCGAAACCACACTGGGATGTTGGGCCTACACAAGACTATTTTCAACAGATATATTTTTGTGTCACAACAGTCAGGAGACACTACTGTTTTTCTTTACGGAAAAAACTACCAAAAGCTGAATAATAGAGATTTTTTACCGTGGGATGGCAAAACCACAGTTATTGTTTACTGGGGTATACCACACTTTTTTAAATAGAGACATTTGCGGCTGAACAGTGAGTGACAAACTCAAACTGCTTTTTTTTTAGATACCAAAGGCCCAAAACTGGATAGTACAGCGATTTGACCCGTGGAACTGCGAAACCACACTGGGATGTCGGGCCTACACAAGACTATTTTCAACAGATATATTTTTGTGTCACAACAGTCAGGAGACACTACTGTTTTTCTTTTTGGAAAAAACTACCAAAAGCTGAATAATAGGGATTTTTTACCGTGGGATGGCAAAACCACAGTTATTGTTTACTGGGGTATACCACACTTTTTTAAATAGAGACATTTGCGGCTGAATAGTGAGCGACAAACTCAAACTGCTTTTTTTTTAGATACCAAAGGTCCAAAACTGGATAGTACAGCGATTTGACCCGTGGAACTGCGAAACCACACTGGGATGTCGGGCCTACACAAGACTATTTTCAACAGATATATTTTTGTGTCACAACAGTCAGGAGACACTACTGTTTTTCTTTACGGAAAAAACTACCAAAAGCTGAATAATAGAGATTTTTTACCGTGGGATGGCAAAACCACAGTTATTGTTTACTGGGGTATGCCACACTTTTTTAAATAGAGATATTTGCGGCTGAACAGTGAGCGACACACTCAAACTGCTTTATTTTTAGATACCAAAGGCCCAAAACTGGATAGTACAGCGATTTGACCCGTGAAGCTGCGAAACCACACTGGGATGTCGGGCCTACACAAGACTATTTTCAACAGATATATTTTAGTGTCACAACAGTCAGGAGACACTACTGTTTTTCTTTACGGAAAAAACTACCAAAAGCTAAATAATAGAGATTTTTTACCGTGGGATGGCAAAACCACAGTTATTGTTTACTGGGGTATACCACACTTTTTTAAATACAGATATTTGCGGCTGGACATTGAGCGACACACTCAAACTGCTTTTTTCATAGATACCAAAGGCCCAAAACTGGATAGTACAGCGATTTGACCCGTGGAACTGCGAAACCACACTGGGATGTCGGTCCTACACAAGACTATTTTCAACAGATATATTTTTGTGTCACAACAGTCAGGAGACACTACTGTTTTTCTTTACGGAAAAAACTACCAAAAGCTGAATAATAGAGATTTTTTACCGCGGGATGGCAAAACCACAGTTATTGTTTACTGGGGTATACCACACTTTTTTAAATAGAGATATTTGCGGCTGAACAGTGAGCGACACACTCAAACTGCGAATTTTTTTTTTAGATACCAATGGCCCAAAACTGGATAGTACAGCGATTTGACCCGTGGAACTGTGAAACCACACTGGGATTTCGGGCCTACACAAGACTATTTTCAACAGATATATTTTTGTGTCACAACAGTCAGGAGACACTACTGTTTTTCTTTACGGAAAAAACTACCAAAAGCTGAATAATAGAGATTTTTTACCGTTGGATGGCAAAACCACAGTTATTGTTTACTGGGGTATACCACACTTTTTTAAATAGAGACATTTGCGGCTGAACAGTGAGTGACAAACTCAAACTGCTTTTTTTTTAGATACCAAAGGCCCAAAACTGGATAGTACAGCGATTTGACCCGTGGAACTGCGAAACCACACTGGGATGTCGGGCCTACACAAGACTATTTTCAACAGATATATTTTTGTGTCACAACAGTCAGGAGACACTACTGTTTTTCTTTTTTTAAAAAACTACCAAAAGCTGAATAATAGGGATTTTTTACCGTGGGATGGCAAAACCACAGTTATTGTTTACTGGGGTATACCACACTTTTTTAAATAGAGACATTTGCGGCTGAACAGTGAGCGACAAACTCAAACTGCTTTTTTTTTAGATACCAAAGGTCCAAAACTGGATAGTACAGCGATTTGACCCGTGGAACTGCGAAACCACACTGGGATGTCGGGCCTACACAAGACTATTTTCAACAGATATATTTTTGTGTCACAACAGTCAGGAGACACTACTGTTTTTCTTTACGGAAAAAACTACCAAAAGCTGAATAATAGAGATTTTTTACCGTGGGATGGCAAAACCACAGTTATTGTTTACTGGGGTATGCCACACTTTTTTAAATAGAGATATTTGCGGCTGAACAGTGAGCGACACACTCAAACTGCTTTTTTTTTAGATACCAAAGGCCCAAAACTGGATAGTACAGCGATTTGACCCGTGAAGCTGCGAAACCACACTGGGATGTCGGGCCTACACAAGACTATTTTCAACAGATATATTTTAGTGTCACAACAGTCAGGAGACACTACTGTTTTTCTTTACGGAAAAAACTACCAAAAGCTAAATAATAGAGATTTTTTACCGTGGGATGGCAAAACCACAGTTATTGTTTACTGGGGTATACCACACTTTTTTAAATACAGATATTTGCGGCTGGACATTGAGCGACACACTCAAACTGCTTTTTTCTTAGATACCAAAGGCCCAAAACTGGATAGTACAGCGATTTGACCCGTGGAACTGCGAAACCACACTGGGATGTCGGTCCTACACAAGACTATTTTCAACAGATATATTTTTGTGTCACAACAGTCAGGAGACACTACTGTTTTTCTTTACGGAAAAAACTACCAAAAGCTGAATAATAGAGATTTTTTACCGCGGGATGGCAAAACCACAGTTATTGTTTACTGGGGTATACCACACTTTTTTAAATAGAGATATTTGCGGCTGAACAGTGAGCGACACACTCAAACTGCGATTTTTTTTTTTAGATACCAATGGCCCAAAACTGGATAGTACAGCGATTTGACCCGTGGAACTGCGAAACCACACTGGGATTTCGGGCCTACACAAGACTATTTTCAACAGATATATTTTTGTGTCACAACAGTCAGGAGACACTACTGTTTTTCTTTACGGAAAAAACTACCAAAAGCTGAATAATAGAGATTTTTTACCGTGGGATGGCAAAACCACAGTTATTGTTTACTGGGGTATACCACACTTTTTTAAATAGAGATATTTGTGGCTTAACAGTGAGCGACACACTCAAACTGCTTTTTTTTTAGATACCAAAGGCCCAAAACTGGATAGTACAGCGATTTGACCCGTGGAACTGCGAAACCACACTGGGATGTCGGGGCTACACAAGACTATTTTCAACAGATATATTTTTGTATGACACAAGAACTAGAAGAATATACCAATATAAAATATATAGTTTTATTATTATCAATTAAAAAAGACTCATGATATATAAAGTGCAAATGGGGGGATACACAACTAAAATGAGGGGGTACCTGGGAAGATCAGTATATTAGTACATGATAATATTTATGTGCCTGGACATTGTAAGCTTTGAGTACATTCCATATAATAATTACATAATAATAAAGTGCAATGTGCCCAAATACATTATATAAGACCAGCTCAATATACACAAGGTGCCATAGATGTTAATTAAATAAATAAATGCCATAAAGATGAGAAGAAAATAATAAATAAAGTGAACCAAGCAATTAGTGAAAATAGGAGTAAGATGTATACTGACCCAGGTGGCCCCTATCCAACGCGCGTTTTGCCGGAGCTTTGTCGAGGATAAAGACAAAAAGAGGGGAGGAGGTATTTAATGGGAGCCGAGCCAATCACCTGCTGTATTGCAAATATGCACACCTGTGTGTGCTTTGAACCATGGCGCCATGGGAGTGACACTCTGTTCCACCCTGCTGAGCCGCGACTCAACGAGAGCGCAGGACAGGAGGAGGGAGTCGGGTGTCGGCGTGCGCTCCACAGTGGAACGCACAAACCGGAAGTGATGAGATGATCGTCATAATGGGTGTCATATCCGGAAATGCGTTCCTCCGTGGAACGCGCCGCCACCAAAGAGGGAGTCGGGTGTCATCTTGCGCTCCACAGCGGAACGCACAGACCGGAAGTGACACACCAACCATTATGGTGGGTGTCATATCCGGGAATGCGCTCCGCCGTGGAACGCACCACTGTCAGAAAGAAGTGAAAAAGTGAATGAATCCCGAGTGAAAGAAGGAGAAATATGAAAAGGTGAGAGAAAAAAATCAGCGAGAAACTCAAAAAGTGAAAAAAGTGACGAGAAAAAGACAAAATGAGTGAAGAGTAAATATTTATATATGTCTATCCATATATGTTAGAAAGGATCGTGAATGTGTAAATATAATACGTTGATCAAGTGACAGTTTCCTAATAGTGCGACAATTACTTGGCAGAGTGACAATACTATCCTACATGAGTCATATAACAACAGTCCATACCACTTATTTAGAAAAATTACCGCGCCGTATGGAGTATAAATAACAGTGTAATAATTTATGAGAACAGATAAAAATACAAAAAATACAAAAAAAAAAAATATATACAGTACAGACCAAAAGTTTGGACACACCTTCTCATTTAAAGATTTTTCGGTATTTTCATGACTATGAAAATTGTACATTCACACTGAAGGCATCAAAACTATGAATTAACACATGTGGAATTATATACTTAACAAAAAAAGTGTGAAACAACTGAAAATATGTCTTTTATTCTAGGTTCTTCAAAGTAGCCACCTTTTGCTTTGATGACTGCTTTGCACGCTCTTGGCATTCTCTTGATGAGCTTCAAGAGGTAGTCACCGGAAATGGTCTTCCAACAATCTTGAAGGAGTTCCCAGAGATGCTTAGCACTTGTTGGCCCTTTTGCCTTCACTCTGCGGTCCAGCTCACCCCAAACCATCTCGATTGGGTTCAGGTCTGGTGACTGTGGAGGCCAGGTCATCTGGCGTAGCACCCCATCACTCTCCTTCTTGGTCAAATAGCCCATACACAGCCTGGAGGTGTGTATGGGGTCATTGTCCTGTTGAAAAATAAATGATGGTCCAACTAAACGCAAACCAGATGGAATAGCATGCAGCTGCAAGATGCTGTGGTAGCCATGCTGGTTCAGTATGCCTTCAATTTTGAATAAATCCCCAACAGTGTCACCAGCAAAGCCCCCCCACACCATCACACCTCCTCCTCCATGCTTCATGGTGGGAACCAGGCATGTAGAGTCCATCCGTTCACCTTTTCTGCATCACACAAACACACGGTGGTTGGAACCAAAGATCTCAAATTTGGACTCATCAGACCAAAGCACAGATTTCCACTGGTCTAATGTCCATTCCTTGTGTTCTTTAGCCCAAACAAGTCTCTTCTGCTTGTTGCCTGTCCTTAGCAGTGGTTTCCTAGCAGCTATTTTACCATGAAGGCCTGCTGCACAAAGTCTCTTCTTAACAGTTGTTGAAGAGATGTGTCTGCTGCTAGAACTCTGTGTGACATTGACCTGGTCTCTAATCTGAGCTGCCGTTAACCTGCGATTTCTGAGGCTGGTGACTCGGATAAACTTATCCTCAGAAGCAGAGGTCTTCCTTTCCTGGGGCGGTCCTCATGTGAGCCAGTTTCTTTGTAGCGCTTGATGGTTTTTGAGACTGCACTTGGGGACACTTTCAAAGTTTGCCCAATTTTTCAGACTGACTGACCTTCATTTCTTAAAGTAATGATGGCCACTCGTTTTTCTTTACTTAGAATTTGTATTATGGCAAGAAAAAAGAAGCTAACAGTCTATTCAGTAGGACTATCAGCTGTGTATCCACCAGACTTCTGCACAACACAACTGATGGTCCCAACCCCATTTATAAGGCAAGAAATCCCACTTATTAAACCTGACAGGGCACACCTGTGAAGTGAAAACCATTTCCGGTGACTACCTCTTGAAGCTCATCAAGTGAATGCCAAGAGTGTGCAAAGCAGTCATCAAAGCAAAAGGTGGCTACTTTGAAGAACCTAGAATATAAGACATATTTTCAGTTGTTTCACACTTTGTTGTTAAGTATATAATTCCACATGTGTTAATTCATAGTTTTGATGCCTTCAGTGTGAATGTACAATTTTCAAAGTCATGAAAATACAGAAAAATCTTTAAAAGAGAAGGTGTGTCCAAACTTTTGGTCTGTACTGTATATATAATATACAAGAAATACGATGCATCGGCTCCAACACGTGACTGCTGTGGAAAGATATTCGGGCGAAAGAACTAAAAAAGAAAGAAGATAAAAAGGAAACCAATAAGTGACAATTAAAATACTATGAAAACAAAATGATAATGTAAAAATAGAACTACATTTAAGAACTCTCAACTTTACAAGAAGGGGGTGAAATTATTCGTTTCATTAAGGCCATATGGTGCTAAAGTGTTCAAGGTAGTGATCCACCTAGTCTCTCTCTGTGCCAGAGAGCAGATACGCCGCATTCGTATGAATTGGCCAGTAGGAATGTTCTTAATAAGATTTTTTGGGTGAGAAGATGTCGCGTGAAGTAATGCATTCATAGAAGTAGATTTGCAAAATGCGTCCGTTTGAATAAAAACATTGGAGTCAATCTCCAAGAGGACATCAAGATACTCAATTCTTTCCCTGCCCATCTTAGAAGTCAATTTGATGTTGCGTTCATTTCTATTAAGCAGATTTATCAGAGACGTGACATCCTCAGCCGAACCCTGCCATAAGAAAAATATATCATCTATATATCTGCCCCAATATAGAATCTTGTTGGTAAGGGGCAGCGGATTAGTCATAAAGATCTCCCTCTCCCACAGCCCCAGGAATAGGTTAGCGTACGAGGGGGCACAGGCCGCCCCCATTGCTGTACCCCGGAGCTGTAGGAAGAAGGAGTCTTGAAACAGAAAAAAATTAAATAAAACGTAATAGTTGTAATATAAGTATTTGAAAATTAATCTCGTAGTTTGACATAGTGAGAAACACTTGTACTGCCTGCAGGCCGTCCTCATGGTCAATAGAGGTGTAGAGTGATTCCACATCGCATGTGACCATGAGGACATCCTTGTCCACCTGTAGTCCATCCACCTTTCTCAGAAAGTCAGTAGTGTCCTGAATGAAAGAAGGCAGAGTATGAACCAAAGGGCTTAATATGTGGTCAATGAATCTACAAATTGGTTCGCAAAAATTATCTATACCTGAAATAATGGGCCTACCTGGAGGGTTGGTCACATTTTTATGGACTTTTGGTAATAGATAGAATGTAGCAATGCGAGGTTCTTTTTTAAAAAGATAGTCACATTCCTTTTTCGTCAAGATGCCTGTGGTTTCTGCTTTTTTCAAAATAGTGCGTAGTTCGGCCTGGTATTTGGACAAGGGATTAAACGTAAGTTTTTTATAAGTTTTTCCGTCCCCCAGCTGCTTTCTAACTTCTCGTATATATAGAGAAGATGGCCATAGCACAACATTGCCCCCTTTGTCCGAGGGTTTTATGATTGTATCCTGTAATTGTTGAAGTTCTTTAATAGCCTTCCTCTCCTCTTTAGTACAGTTGTCATAGGGGAGGGATGAAGATATTTTTTTAAATTCTTCATCAACCAATCGGACAAAGAGGTCAATGTTGGGGTACATGGATATAGGTGGAAATCTTTGGGATTTCGGAATAATGGAAGCGGGCAACTTACTGGTTTTATTGTAATTCTGTTCATCCAGTAGGCTCTGAAGGACGTTTACTGCTTCCTGTTCTTCTGCAGTAGGAAATAAAGCAACATCAACAGTTCTATCAAATATCTTTTTAAAAATCAATTTTCGTGCAAACAGGTGAAGATCTTTCAAGGCAGTGAAGTAATCAAAACCTGTTGTCGGTGAGAATGACAGGCCCTTACTAAGGACATCATATTGTGTTTGGGTAAGAACATGCTGGGAAAGGTTAATTACCTTCATGGAATTGGAGGTGGTATCAGAGTCGTCCTGAATGTAGTCCCTCGATTTGTTTTTTTTGGACCCAACATTTCTAAATCCAAGTCTAGTGTTGTATTGAGTGCTTCTGGGAGGTGATCTCAATGGTTCACTATCCGTTGATATGGCTGATGATATGGAGGGTTTACGTTCACCACGGGAGTATTGGAAGTTTTTCCATTTGTACATTTTATTATTTTCTTTGTCTTGGCAATCTCTTTGATATTTTGATGTCTTTGTGATTTTGATTTGTTTCTCCCATAATAGAAAGTTTTCCTCCATGTCACTGTAGAATTTTTCCCATTCCTCCTTTGGGATAAAGGATTTCAATTTATCTTGGAGTGTGTTAATTTCTTGATGTATTTCAGCTAAAGTACTACTGTTCTTCTTGATGATCAAATTCAAAAAGTTATTGGAACACGTATTGCAAATCTCCTCCCACTGGGATGAGAATTCTGAATCATCCCTGCCATATGAGGGAAATACTTGCACCCTGAGGCCCCGTGGAATAAGGCTTTCCTCCAAGTACTGTTCAAGCGTAAATCTGTTCCACCATACTTTAAGGCGGCGATGATATAGTAGTTTGAGAGAATTTTTTACATTATGTGTAGTTCTATCATTGGAAACAATTTGTGTACCCTTCCCTTTAAAAACTGACAACGCTTGGCTATGCCAAGTTGCCTCTTTGGCTTGAAAATCCATGTTAGGATAGTGCCAAGACCTCTGTAAAAAATACAGGAACAAGCAAATTTATCAAAATTTATAATAATCAAGAATGTAAATGTGTCTAATTTTGAATAAACCTACATGTATGACACAAGAACTAGAAGAATATACCAATATAAAATATATAGTTTTATTATTATCAATTAAAAAAGACTCATGATATATAAAGTGCAAATGGGGGGATACACAACTAAAATGAGGGGGTACGCAATGGGGGCGGCCTGTGCCCCCTCGTACGCTAACCTATTTCTGGGGCTGTGGGAGAGGGAGATGTTTATGACTAATCCGCTGCCCCTTACCAACAAGATTCTATATTGGGGCAGATATATAGATGATATATTTTTCTTATGGCAGGGTTCGGCTGAGGATGTCACGTCTCTGATAAATCTGCTTAATAGAAATGAACGCAACATCAAATTGACTTCTAAGATGGGCAGGGAAAGAATTGAGTATCTTGATGTCCTCTTGGAGATTGACTCCAATGGTTTTATTCAAACGGACGCATTTCGCAAATCTACTTCTATGAATGCATTACTTCACGCGACATCTTCTCACCCAAAAAATCTTATTAAGAACATTCCTACTGGCCAATTCATACGAATGCGGCGTATCTGCTCAAATGACGTGAAATTTGAAAAACAAGCTCTTGACCTTTCCATGAGATTCCGGAATAGAGGATATAATGATCGGACTATATATCGAGGTTACCGACATGCAAAATTCTTGAAGAGAAAAGATCTTTTATATCGTGGAAAGACCAAGAGCACGGATGACATAGTACGATTTATTTCGACATATAATGCAAGAAATGGTGAGATGTGGCGGGCTCTAAGAAAATACTGGACGGTGTTAAAAATCGATCCAACACTGAATAAATACTTACCCTCTAATCCTATGATTACATATCGTCGCTCTAAAAATTTGAAGGACTCCTTGGTACATAGCCATTTGGAACCAAACAAGACCGGTGGCCTCTTTGGATCAAAAGGCCCAGTGTGGGGATGCCGACCATGTGGCTCATGTGTAGCCTGTGAGAACATTGAATCCACAAAAATCTTTTCCAACTCTAACCAGTCCAAGGAATTTAGGATCACCCACAGTATAACATGTACCACTATTGGAGTTATTTATAGTGCCAAATGCCCCTGTGGCAAAATATATATCGGCCTAACATCAAGGGAACTACGGCGACGCACAAGGGAGCATGTTTTAAACATTAAGGCAGCCAGGGAAGTGGAGAACTTGGACCATCTAAAGACACTACCTCGGCACTTCAAAATGTTCCATGGCTGCGACCCCTCAGGACTTAAGGTAAGTGGCATAGATAGAGTTTATCCTGGGGCCAGGGGTGGCAACTGGAAGAAAACACTGGCACAGAGAGAGACTAGGTGGATCACTACCTTGAACACTTTAGCACCATATGGCCTTAATGAAACGAATAATTTCACCACCTTCTTGTAAAGTTGAGAGTTCTTAAATATAGTTCTAATTTTACATTATCATTTTGTTTTCATAGTATTTTAATTGTCACTTATTGGTTTCCTTTTTATCTTCTTTCTTTTTTAGTTCTTACGCCCGAATATCTTTCCACAGCAGTCACGTGTTGGAGCCGATGCATCGTATTTCTTGTATATTATTTTTTTTTTTTTTTGTATTTTTTGTATTTTTATCTGTTCTCATAAATTATTACACTGTTATTTATACTCCATACGGCGCGGTAATTTTTCTAAATAAGTGGTATGGACTGTTGTTATATGACTCATGTAGGATAGTATTGTCACTCTGCCAAGTAATTGTCGCACTATTAGGAAACTGTCACTTGATCAACGTATTATATTTACACATTCACGATCCTTTCTAACATATATGGATAGACATATATAAATATTTACTCTTCACTCATTTTGTCTTTTTCTCGTCACTTTTTTCACTTTTTGAGTTTCTCGCTGATTTTTTTCTCTCACCTTTTCATATTTCTCCTTTCACTCGGGATTCATTCACTTTTTCACTTCTTTCTGACAGTGGTGCGTTCCACGGCGGAGCGCATTCCCGGATATGACGCCCACCATAATGGTTGGTGTGTCACTTCCGGTCTGTGCGTTCCGCTGTGGAGCGCAAGATGACACCCGACTCCCTCTTTGGTGGCGGCGCGTTCCACGGAGGAACGCATTTCCGGATATGACACCCATTGTGACGATCATCTCATCACTTCCGGTTTGTGCTTTCCACTGTGAAGCGCACGCCGACACCCGACTCCCTCCTCCTGTCCTGCGCTCTCGTTGAGTCGCGGCTCAGCAGGGTGGAACAGAGTGTCACTCCCATGGCGCCATGGTTCAAAGCACACACAGGTGTGCATATTTGCAATACAGCAGGTGATTGGCTCGGCTCCCTTTAAATACCTCCTCCCCTCTTTCTGTCTTTATCCTCGACAAAGCTCTGACGAAACGCGCGTTGGATAGGGGCCACCTGGGTCAGTATACATCTTACTCCTATTTTCACTAATTGCTTGGTTCACTTTATTTGTTATTTTCTTCTCATCTTTATGGCATTTATTTATTTAATTAACATCTATGGCACCTTGTGTATATTGAGTTCGTCTTATATAATGTATTTGGGCACATTGCACTTTATTATTATGTAATTATTATATGGAATGCATTCAAAGCTTACAATGTCCAGGCACATAAATATTATCATGTACTAATATACTGATCTTCCCAGGTACCCCCTCATTTTAGTTGTGTATCCAGCCATTTGCACTTTATATATCATGAGTCTTTTTTAATTGATAATAATAAAACTATATATTTTATATTGGTATATTCTTCTAGTTCTTGTGTCATACATGTAGGTTTATTCAAAATTAGACACATTTACATTCTTGATTATTATAAATTTTGATACATTAGATATATTTTTGTGTCACAACAGTCAGGAGACACTACTGTTTTTCTTTACGGAAAAAACTACCAAAAGCTGAATAATAGAGATTTTTTACCGAGGGATGGCAAAACCACAGTTATTGTTTAATGGGGTATACCACACTTTTTTAAATAGAGACATTTGCGGCTGAACAGTGAGCGACAAACTCAAACTGCTTTTTTTTAGATACCAAAGGCCCAAAACTGGATAGTACAGCGATTTGACCCGTGGAACTGCGAAACCACACTGGGATGTTGGGCCTACACAAGACTATTTTCAACAGATATATTTTTGTGTCACAACAGTCAGGAGACACTACTGTTTTTCTTTACGGAAAAAACTACCAAAAGCTGAATAATAGGGATTTTTTACCGTGGGATAGCAAAACCACAGTTATTGTTTACTGGGGTATACCACACTTTTTTAAATAGAGATATTTGCGGCTGAAAAGGGAGCGACACACTCAAACTGCTTTTTTTTTAAATACCAAAGGCCCAAAACTGGATAGTACAGCGATTTGACCCGTGGAACTGAGAAACCACACTGGGATGTTCGGCCTACACAAGACTATTTTCAACAGATATATTTTTGTGTCACAACAGTCAGGAGACACTACTGTTTTTCTTTACGGAAAAAACTACCAAAAGCTGAATAATAGAGATTTTTTACCGTGGGATGGCAAAACCACAGTTACTGTTTACTGGTGTATGCCACACTTTTTTAAATAGAGATATTTGCGGCTGAACAGTGAGCGACACACTCAAACTGCTTTTTTTTTTAGATACCAAAGGCCCAAAACTGGATAGTACAGCGATTTGACCCGTGGAACGGCGAAACCACACTGGGATGTCGGGCCTACACAAGACTATTTTCAACAGATATATTTTTGTGTCACAACAGTCAGGAGACACTACCGTTTTTCTTTACGGAAAAAACTACCAAAAGCTGAATAATAGAGATTTTTTACCGTGGGATGGCAAAACCACAGTTATTGTTTACTGGGGTATACCACACTTTTTTAAAAAAAGATATTTGCGGCTGAACAGTGAGCGACACACTCTAACTGCTTTTTTTTAGATACCAAAGGCCCAAAACTGAATAGTACAGCGATTTGACCCGTGGAACTGCGAAACCACACTGAGATGTCGGGCCTACACAAGACTGTTTTCAACAGATATATTTTTGTATCACAACAGTCAGGAGACACTACTGTTTTTCTTTACGGAAAAAACTACCAAAAGCTGAATAATAGAGATTTTTTACCGTGGGATGGCAAAACCACAGTTATTGTTTACTGGGGTATGCCACACTTTTTTAAATAGAGATATTTGCGGCTGAACAGTGAGCGACACACTCAAACTGCTTTTTTTTTAGATACCAAAGGCCCAAAACTGGACAGTGCAGCGATTTGACCCGTGGAACTGCGAAACCACACTGGGATGTCGGGCCTACACAAGACTATTTTCAACAGATATATTTTTGTGTCACAACAGTCAGGAGACACTACTGTTTTTCTTTACGGAAAAAACTACCAAAAGCTGAATAATAATAGAGATTTTTTACCGTGGGATGGCAAAACCACAGTTATTGTTTACTGGGGTAAACCACACTTTTTTAAATAGAGATATTTGCGGCTGAACATTGAGCGACACACTCAAACTGCTTTTTTTTTAGATACCAAAGGCCCAAAACTGGATAGTACAGCGATTTGACCCGTGGAATTGCGAAACACACTGGGTTGTCGGGCCTACACAAGACTATTTTCAACAGATATATTTTTGTGTCACAACAGTCAGGAGACACTACTGTTTTTCTTTACGGAAAAAAATACCAAAAGCTGAATAATAGAGATTTTTTACCATGGGATGGCAAAACCACAGTTATTCTTTACTGGGGTACACCACACTTTTTTAAATAGAGATATTTGCGGCTGAATAGTGAGCAAAACACTCAAACTGCTTTTTTTTTAGATACCAAAGGCTCAAAACTGGATAGTACAGCGATTTGACCCGTGGAACTGCGAAACCACACTGGGATGTCGGGCCTACACAAGACTATTTTCAACAGATATATTTTTGTGTCACAACAGTCAGGAGACACTACTGTTTTTCTTTACGGAAAAAACTACCAAAAGCTGAATAACAGAGATTTTTTACCGTCGAATGGCAAAACCACAGTTATTGTTTACTGGGGTATACCACACTTTTTTAAATAGAGATATTTGCGGCTGAACAGTGAGCGACACACTCAAACTGCTTTTTTTTAAGATACCAAAGGCCCAAAACTGGATAGTACAGCGATTTGACCCAAGGAACTGCGAAACCACACTGGGATGTCGGGCCTACACAAGACTATTTCCAACAGATATATTTTTGTGTCACAACAGTCAGGAGACACTATTGTTTTTCTTTACGGAAAAAACTACCAAAAGCTGAATAAAAGAGATTTTTTACCGTGGGATGGCAAAACCACAGTTATTGTTTACTGGGGTATACCACACTTTTTTAAATAGAGATATTTGCAGCTGAACAGTGAGCGACACACTCAAACTGCTTTTTTTTTAGATACCAAAGGCCCAAAACTGGATAGTACAGCGATTTGACCCGTGGAACTGCGAAACCACACTGGGATTTCGGGCCTACACAAGACTATTTTCAACAGATATATTTTTGTGTCACAACAGTCAGGAGACACTAATGTTTTTCTTTACGGAAAAAACTACCAAAAGCTGAATAATAGAGATTTTTTACCGTGGGATGGCAAAACCACAGTTATTGCTTACTGGGGTATACCACACTTTTTTAAATAGAGATATTTGCGGCTGAACAGTGAGCGACACACTCAAACTGCTTTTTTTTTAGATACCAAAGGCCCAAAACTGGATAGTGCAGCGATTTGACCCGTGGAACTGCGAAATCACACTGGGATGTCAGGCCTACACAAGACTATTTTCATCAGATATATTTTTGTGTCACAACAGTCAGGAGACACTACTGTTTTTCTTTACGGAAAAAACTACCAAAAGCTGAATAATAGAGATTTTTTACCGTGGGATGGCAAAACCACAGTTATTGTTTACTGGGGTATACCACACTTTTTTAAATAGAGACATTTGCGGCTGAACAGTGAGCGACAAACTCAAACTGCTTTTTTTTTAGATACCAAAGGCCCAAAACTGGATAGTACAGCGATTTGACCCGTGGAACTGCGAAACCACACTGGGATGTTGGGCCTACACAAGACTATTTTCATCAGATATATTTTTGTGTCACAACAGTCAGGAGACACTACTGTTTTTCTTTACGGAAAAAACTACCAAAAGCTGAATAATAGGGATTTTTTACCGTGGGATGGCAAAACCACAGTTATTGTTTACTGGGGTATACCACACTTTTTTAAATAGAGACATTTGCAGCTGAACAGTGAGCGACAAACTCAAACTGCTTTTTTTTTTAGATACCAAAGGCCCAAAACTGGATAGTACAGCGATTTGGCCCGTGGAACTGCGAAACCACACTGGGATGTCGGGCCTACACAAGACTATTTTCAACAGATATATTTTTGTGTCACAACAGTCAGGAGACACGACTGTTTTTATTTACGGAAAAAACTACCAAAAGCTGGATAATAGGGATTTTTTACCAGGGGATGGCAAAACCACAGTTATTGTTTACTGGGGTATACCACACTTTTTTAAATAGATATATTTGCGGCTGAACAGTGAGCGACACACTCAAACTGCTTTTTTTTTAGATACCAAAGGCCCAAAACTGGATAGTATAGCGATTTGACCCAAGGAACTGCGAAACCAAACTGAGATGTATGGCCTACACAAGACTATTTTCAACAGATATATTTTTGTGTCACAACAGTCAGGAGACACTACTCTTTTTCTTTACGGAAAAAACTACCAAAAGCTGAATAATAGAGATTTTTTACCGTGGGATGGCAAAACCACAATTATTGTTTACTGGGGTATGCCACACTTTTTTAAATAGAGATATTTGCGGCTGAACAGTGAGCGACATACTCAAACTGCTTTTTTTTTAGATACCAAAAGGCCCAAAACTGGATAGTGCAGCGATTTGACCCGTGGAACTGCGAAACCACACTGGGATGTCAGGCCTACACAAACTATTTTCAACAGATATATTTTTGTGTCACAACAGTCAGGAGACACTACTGTTTTTCTTTACGGAAAAAACTACCAAAAGCTGAATAATAGGGAATTTTAACCGTGGGATGGCAAAACCACAGTTATTGTTTACTGGGGTATACCACACTTTTTTAAATAGAGATATTTGCGGCTGAACATTGAGCGACACACTCAAACTGCTTTTTTTTTAGATACCAAAGGCCCAAAACTGGATAGTACAGCGATTTGACCCGTGGAACTGCGAAACCACAATGGGATGTCGGGCCTACACAAGACTATTTTCAACAGATATATTTTTGTGTCACAACAGTCAGGAGACACTACTGTTTTTCTTTACGGAAAAAACTACCAAAAGCTGAATAATAGGGAATTTTAACCGTGGGATGGCAAAACCACAGTTATTGTTTACTGGGGTATACCACACTTTTTTAAATAGAGATATTTGCGGCTGAACATTGAGCGACACACTCAAACTGCTTTTTTTTTAGATACCAAAGGCCCAAAACTGGATAGTACAGCGATTTGACCCGTGGAACTGCGAAACACACTGGGATGTCGGGCCTACACAAGACTATTTTCAACAGATATATTTTTGTGTCACAACAGTCAGGAGACACTACTGTTTTTCTTTACGTAAAAAACTACCAAAAGCTGAATAATAGAGATTTTTTACCGTGGGATGGGAAAACCACAGTTATTGTTTACTAGGGTATACCACACTTTTTTAAATAGAGATATTTGCGGCTGAACAGTGAGCGACACACTCAAACTGCTTTTTTTTTAGATACCAAAGGCCCAGAACTGGATAGTACAGCGATTTGACCCGTGGAACTGCCAAACCACACTGGGATGTCGGGCCTACACAAGACTATTTTCAACAGATATATTTTTGTGTCACAACAGTCAGGAGACAGTACTGCTTTTCTTTATGGAAAAAACTACCAAAAGCTGAATAATAGAGATTTTTTACCGTGGCATGGCAAAACCACAGTTATTCTTTACTGGGGTACACCACACGCTTTTAAATAGAGATATTTGCGGCTGACTAGTGAGCAAAACACTCAAACTGCTTTTTTTTTAGATACCAAAGGCCCAAAACTGGATAGTACAGCGATTTGACCCGTGGAACTGCGAAACCATACTGGGATGTCGGGCCTACACAATACTATTTTCAACAGATATATTTATGTGTCACAACAGTCAGGAGACACTACTGTTTTTCTTTACGGAAAAAACTACCAAAAGCTGAATAATAGAGATTTTTTACCGTGGGATGGCAAAACCACAGTTATTGTTTACTGGGTATACCACACTTTTTTAAATAAAGATATTTGCGGCTGAACAGTGAGCGACACACTCTAACTGCTTTTTTTTAGATACCAAAGGCCCAAAACTGGATAGTACAGCGATTTGACCCGTGGAACTGCGAAACCACACTGAGATGTCGGGCCTACACAAGACTGTTTTCAACAGATATATTTTTGTGTCACAACAGTCAGGAGACACTACTGTTTTTCTTTACGGAAAAAACTACCAAAAGCTGAATAATAGAGATTTTTTACCGTGGGATGGCAAAACCACAGTTATTGTTTACTGGGGTATGCCACACTTTTTTAAATAGAGATATTTGCGGCTGAACAGTGAGCGACACACTCAAACTGCTTTTTTTTTAGATACCAAAGGCCCAAAACTGGATAGTGCAGCGATTTGACCCGTGGAACTGCGAAACCACACTGGGATGTCGGGCCTACACAAGACTATTTTCAACAGATATATTTTTGTGTCACAACAGTCAGGAGAAACTACTGTTTTTCTTTACGGAAAAAACTACCAAAAGCTGAATAATAGAGATTTTTTACCGTGGGATGGCAAAACCACAGTTATTGTTTACTGGGGTATGCCACACTTTTTTAAATAGAGATATTTGCGGCTTAACAGTGAGCGACACACTCAAACTGCTTTTCTTTTAGATACCAAAGGCCCAAAACTGGATAGTGCAGCGATTTGACCCGTGGAACTGCGAAACCACACTGGGATGTCAGGCCTACACAAGACTATTTTCAACAGATATATTTTTGTGTCACAACAGTCAGGAGACACTACTGTTTTTCTTTACGGAAAAAACTACCAAAAGCTGAATAATAGTGATTTTTCACCGTGGGATGGCAGAACCACAGTTATTGTTTACTGGGGTATACCACACTTTTTTAAATAGAGATATTTGCGGCTGAACATTGAGCGACACACTCAAACTGCTTTTTTTTTAGATACCAAAGGCCCAAAACTGGATAGTACAGCGATTTGACCCGTGGAACTGCGAAACACACTGGGATGTCAGGCCTACACAAGACTATTTTCAACAGATATATTTTTGTGTCACAACAGTCAGGAGACACTACTGTTTTTCTTTACGTAAAAAACTACCAAAAGCTGAATAATAGAGATTTTTTACCGTGGGATGGCAAAACCACATTTATTGTTTACTAGGGTATACCACACTTTTTTAAATAGAGATATTTGCGGCTGAACAGTGAGCGACACACTCAAACTGCTTTTTTTTTAGATACCAAAGGCCCAGAACTGGATAGTACAGCGATTTGACCCGTGGAACTGCCAAACCATACTGGGATGTCGGGCCTACACAAGACTATTTTCAACAGATATATTTATGTGTCACAACAGTCAGGAGACACTACTGTTTTTCTTTACGGAAAAAACTACCAAAAGCTGAATAATAGAGATTTTTTACCGTGGGATGGCAAAACCACAGTTATTGTTTACTGGGGTATGCCACACTTTTTTAAATAGAGATATTTGCGGCTGAACAGTGAGCGACACACTCAAACTGCTTTTTTTTTAGATACCAAAGGCCCAAAACTGGATAGTGCAGCGATTTGACCCGTGGAACTGCGAAACCACACTGGGATGTCGGGCCTACACAAGACTATTTTCAACAGATATATTTTTGTGTCACAACAGTCAGGAGAAACTACTGTTTTTCTTTACGGAAAAAACTACCAAAAGCTGAATAATAGAGATTTTTTACCGTGGGATGGCAAAACCACAGTTATTGTTTACTGGGGTATGCCACACTTTTTTAAATAGAGATATTTGCGGCTTAACAGTGAGCGACACACTCAAACTGCTTTTCTTTTAGATACCAAAGGCCCAAAACTGGATAGTGCAGCGATTTGACCCGTGGAACTGCGAAACCACACTGGGATGTCAGGCCTACACAAGACTATTTTCAACAGATATATTTTTGTGTCACAACAGTCAGGAGACACTACTGTTTTTCTTTACGGAAAAAACTACCAAAAGCTGAATAATAATAGAGATTTTTTACCGTGGGATGGCAAAACCACAGTTATTGTTTACTGGGGTAAACCACACTTTTTTAAATAGAGATATTTGCGGCTGAACATTGAGCGACACACTCAAACTGCTTTTTTTTTAGATACCAAAGGCCCAGAACTGGATAGTACAGCGATTTGACCCGTGGAATTGCGAAACACACTGGGATGTCGGGCCTACACAAGACTATTTTCAACAGATATATTTTTGTGTCACAACAGTCAGGAGACACTACTGTTTTTCTTTACGGAAAAAACTACCAAAACCTGAACAATAGAGATTTTTTACCGTGGCATGGCAAAACCACAGTTATTCTTTACTGGGGTACACCACACCTTTTTAAATAGAGATATTTGCGGCTGAATAGTGAGCAAAACACTCAAACTGCTTTTTTTTTAGATACCAAAGGCTCAAAACTGGATAGTACAGCGATTTGACCCGTGGAACTGCGAAACCACACTGGGATGTCGGGCCTACACAAGACTATTTTCAACAGATATATTTTTGTGTCACAACAGTCAGGAGACACTACTGTTTTTCTTTACGGAAAAAACTACCAAAAGCTGAATAATAGTGATTTTTCACCGTGGGATGGCAGAACCACAGTTATTGTTTACTGGGGTATACCACACTTTTTTAAATAGAGATATTTGCGGCTGAACATTGAGCGACACACTCAAACTGCTTTTTTTTTAGATACCAAAGGCCCAAAACTGGATAGTACAGCGATTTGACCCGTGGAACTGCGAAACACACTGGGATGTCAGGCCTACACAAGACTATTTTCAACAGATATATTTTTGTGTCACAACAGTCAGGAGACACTACTGTTTTTCTTTACGTAAAAAACTACCAAAAGCTGAATAATAGAGATTTTTTACCGTGGGATGGCAAAACCACATTTATTGTTTACTAGGGTATACCACACTTTTTTAAATAGAGATATTTGCGGCTGAACAGTGAGCGACACACTCAAACTGCTTTTTTTTTAGATACCAAAGGCCCAGAACTGGATAGTACAGCGATTTGACCCGTGGAACTGCCAAACCATACTGGGATGTCGGGCCTACACAAGACTATTTTCAACAGATATATTTATGTGTCACAACAGTCAGGAGACACTACTGTTTTTCTTTACGGAAAAAACTACCAAAAGCTGAATAATAGAGATTTTTTACCGTGGGATGGCAAAACCACAGTTATTGTTTACTGGGGTATACCACCTTTTTTTAAATAAAGATATTTGCGGCTGAACAGTGAGCGACACACTCTAACTGCTTTTTTTTAGATACCAAAGGCCCAAAACTGGATAGTACAGCGATTTGACCCGTGGAACTGCGAAACCACACTGAGATGTCGGGCCTACACAAGACTGTTTTCAACAGATATATTTTTGTGTCACAACAGTCAGGAGACACTACTGTTTTTCTTTACGGAAAAAACTACCAAAAGCTGAATAATAGAGATTTTTTACCGTGGGATGGCAAAACCACAGTTATTGTTTACTGGGGTATGCCACACTTTTTTAAATAGAGATATTTGCGGCTGAACAGTGAGCGACACACTCAAACTGCTTTTTTTTTAGATACCAAAGGCCCAAAACTGGATAGTGCAGCGATTTGACCCGTGGAACTGCGAAACCACACTGGGATGTCGGGCCTACACAAGACTATTTTCAACAGATATATTTTTGTGTCACAACAGTCAGGAGAAACTACTGTTTTTCTTTACGGAAAACACTACCAAAAGCTGAATAATAGAGATTTTTTACCGTGGGATGGCAAAACCACAGTTATTGTTTACTGGGGTATGCCACACTTTTTTAAATAGAGATATTTGCGGCTTAACAGTGAGCGACACACTCAAACTGCTTTTTTTTTAGATACCAAAGGCCCAAAACTGGATAGTGCAGTGATTTGACCCGTGGAACTGCGAAACCACACTGGGATGTCAGGCCTACACAAGACTATTTTCAACAGATATATTTTTGTGTCACAACTGTCAGGAGACACTACTGTTTTTCTTTACGGAAAAAACTACCAAAAGCTGAATAATAATAGAGATTTTTTACCGTGGGATAGCAAAACCACAGTTATTGTTTACTGGGGTAAACCACACTTTTTTAAATAGAGATATTTGCGGCTGAACATTGAGCGACACACTCAAACTGCTTTTTTTTTAGATACCAAAGGCCCAGAACTGGATAGTACAGCGATTTGACCAGTGGAATTGCGAAACACACTGGGATGTCGGGCCTACACAAGACTATTTTCAACAGATATATTTTTGTGTCACAACAGTCAGGAGACACTACTGTTTTTCTTTACGGAAAAAACTACCAAAAGCTGAACAATAGAGATTTTTTACCGTGGCATGGCAAAACCACAGTTATTCTTTACTGGGGTACACCACACTTTTTTAAATAGAGATATTTGCGGATGAATAGTGAGCAAAACACTCAAACTGCTTTTTTTTTAGATACCAAAGGCTCAAAACTGGATAGTACAGCGATTTGACCCGTGGAACTGCGAAACCACACTGGGATGTCGGACCTGCACAAGACTATTTTCAACAGATATATTTTTGTGTCACAACAGTCAGGAGACACTACTGTTTTTCTTTACGGAAAAAACTACCAAAAGCTGAATAATAGGGATTTTTTACCGTGGGATGGCAGAACCACAGTTATTGTTTACTGGGGTATACCACACTTTTTTAAATAGAGATATTTGCGGCTGAACATTGAGCGACACACTCAAACTGCTTTTTTTTTAGATACCAAAGGCCCAAAACTGGATAGTACAGCGATTTGACCCGTGGAACTGCGAAACACACAGGGATGTCAGGCCTACACAAGACTATTTTCAACAGATATATTTTTGTGTCACAACAGTCAGGAGACACTACTGTTTTTCTTTACGTAAAAAACTACCAAAAGCTGAATAATAGAGATTTTTTACTGTGGGATGGCAAAACCACAGTTATTGTTTACTAGGGTATACCACAACTTTTAAATAGAGATATTTGCGGCTGAACAGTGAGCGACACACTCAAACTGCTTTTTTTTTAGATACCAAAGGCCCAGAACTGGATAGTACAGCGATTTGACCCCTGGAACTGCCAAACCATACTGGGATGTCGGGCCTACACAAGACTATTTTCAACAGATATATTTATGTGTCACAACAGTCAGGAGACACTACTGTTTTTCTTTACGGAAAAAACTACCAAAAGCTGAATAATAGAGATTTTTTACCGTGGGATGGCAAAACCACAGTTATTGTTTACTGGGGTATACCACACTTTTTTAAATAAAGATATTTGCGGCTGAACAGTGAGCGACACACTCTAACTGCTTTTTTTTAGATACCAAAGGCCCAAAACTGGATAGTACAGCGATTTGACCCGTGGAACTGCGAAACCACACTGAGATGTCGGGCCTACACAAGACTGTTTTCAACAGATATATTTTTGTGTCACAACAGTCAGGAGACACTACTGTTTTTCTTTACGGAAAAAACTACCAAAAGCTGAATAATAGAGATTTTTTACCGTGGGATGGCAAAACCACAGTTATTGTTTACTGGGGTATGCCACACTTTTTTAAATAGAGATATTTGCGGCTTAACAGTGAGCGACACACTCAAACTGCTTTTTTTTTAGATACCAAAGGCCCAAAACTGGATAGTGCAGCGATTTGACCCGTGGAACTGCGAAACCACTCTGGGATGTCAGGCCTACACAAGACTATTTTCAACAGATATATTTTTGTGTCACAACAGTCAGGAGACACTACTGTTTTTCTTTACGGAAAAAACTACCAAAAGCTGAATAATAATAGAGATTTTTTACCGTGGGATGGCAAAACCACAGTTATTGTTTACTGGGTTAAACCACACTTTTTTAAATAGGGATATTTGCGGCTGAACATTGAGCGACACACTCAAACTGCTTTTTTTTTAGATACCAAAGGCCCAAAACTGGATAGTACAGCGATTTGACCCGTGGAATTGCGAAACACACTGGGATGTCAGGCCTACACAAGACTATTTTCAACAGATATATTTTTGTGTCACAACAGTCAGGAGACACTACTGTTTTTCTTTACGGAAAAAACTACCAAAAGCTGAATAATAGAGATTTTTTACCGTGGGATGGCAAAACCACAGTTATTGTTTACTGGGGTATGCCACACTTTTTTAAATAGAGATATTTGCGGCTGAACAGTGAGCGACACACTCAAACTGCTTTTTTTTTAGATACCAAAGGCCCAAAACTGGATAGTGCAGCGATTTGACCCGTGGAACTGCGAAACCACACTGGGATGTCGGACCTACACAAGACTATTTTCAACAGATATATTTTTGTGTCACAACAGTCAGGAGACACTACTGTTTTTCTTTACGGAAAAAACTACCAAAAGCTGAATAAAAGAGATTTTTTACCGTGGGATGGCAAAACCACAGTTCTTGTTTACTGGGGTATACCACACTTTTTTAAATAGAGATATTTGCGGCTGAACAGTGAGCGACACACTCAAACTGCTTTTTTTTTAGATACCAAAGGCCGAAAACTGGATAGTACAGCGAATTGACCCGTGGAACTGCGAAACCACACTGGGATTTTGGGCCTACACAAGACTATTTTCAACAGATATATTTTTGTGTCACAACAGTCAGGAGACACTACTGTTTTTCTTTACGGAAAAAACTACCAAAAGCTGAATAATAGAGATTTTTTACCGTGGGATGGCAAAACCACAGTTATTGTTTACTGGGGTATACCACACTTTTTTATATAGAGATATTTGCGGCTGAACAGTGAGCGACACACTCAAACTGCTTTTTTTTTTAGATACCAAAGGCCCAAAACTGGATAGTACAGCGATTTGACCCGTGGAACTGCGAAACCACACTGGGATGTCGGGCCTACACAAGACTATTTTCAACAGATATATTTTTGTGTCACAACAGTCAGGAGACAGTACTGCTTTTCTTTATGGAAAAAACTACCAAAAGCTGAATAATAGAGATTTTTTACCGTGGCATGGCAAAACCACAGTTATTCTTTACTGGGGTACACCACACGTTTTTAAATAGAGATATTTGCAGCTGAATAGTGAGCAAAACACTCAAACTGCTTTTTTTTTAGATACCAAAGGCCCAAAACTGGATAGTACAGCGATTTGACCCGTGGAACTGCGAAACCATACTGGGATGTCGGGCCTACACAAGACTATTTTCAACAGATATATTTTTGTGTCACAACAGTCAGGAGAAACTACTGTTTATCTTTACGGAAAACACTACCAAAAGCTGAATAATAGAGATTTTTTACCGTGGGATGGCAAAACCACAGTTATTGTTTACTGGGGTATGCCACACTTTTTTAAATAGAGATATTTGCGGCTTAACAGTGAGCGACACACTCAAACTGCTTTTTTTTTAGATACCAAAGGCCCAAAACTGGATAGTGCAGTGATTTGACCCGTGGAACTGCGAAACCACACTGGGATGTCAGGCCTACACAAGACTATTTTCAACAGATATATTTTTGTGTCACAACTGTCAGGAGACACTACTGTTTTTCTTTACGGAAAAAACTACCAAAAGCTGAATAATAATAGAGATTTTTTACCGTGGGATAGCAAAACCACAGTTATTGTTTACTGGGGTAAACCACACTTTTTTAAATAGAGATATTTGCGGCTGAACATTGAGCGACACACTCAAACTGCTTTTTTTTTAGATACCAAAGGCCCAGAACTGGATAGTACAGCGATTTGACCAGTGGAATTGCGAAACACACTGGGATGTCGGGCCTACACAAGACTATTTTCAACAGATATATTTTTGTGTCACAACAGTCAGGAGACACTACTGTTTTTCTTTACGGAAAAAACTACCAAAAGCTGAACAATAGAGATTTTTTACCGTGGCATGGCAAAACCACAGTTATTCTTTACTGGGGTACACCACACTTTTTTAAATAGAGATATTTGCGGATGAATAGTGAGCAAAACACTCAAACTGCTTTTTTTTTAGATACCAAAGGCTCAAAACTGGATAGTACAGCGATTTGACCCGTGGAACTGCGAAACCACACTGGGATGTCGGACCTGCACAAGACTATTTTCAACAGATATATTTTTGTGTCACAATAGTTAGGAGACACTACTGTTTTTCTTTACGGAAAAAACTACCAAAAGCTGAATAATAGAGATTTTTTACCGTGGAATGGCAAAACCACAGTTATTGTTTACTGGGGTATACCACACTTTTTTAAATAGAGATATTTGCGGCTGAACAGTGAGCGACACACTCAAACTGCTTTTTTTTTAGATACCAAAGGCCCAGAAATGGATAGTACAGCGATTTAACCCGTGGAACTGCGAAACCACACTGGGATGTCGGGACTACACAAGACTATTTTCAACAGATATATTTTTGTGTCACAACAGTCAGGAGACATTATTGCTTTTCTTTATGGAAAAAACTACCAAAAGCTGAATAATAGAGATTTTTTACCGTGGCCTGGCAAAACCACAGTTATTCTTTACTGGGGTATACCACACGTTTTTAAATAGAGATATTTGCGGCTGAATAGTGAGCAAAACACTCAAACTGCTTTTTTTTTAGATACCAAAGGCCCAAAACTGGATAGTACAGCGATTTGACCCGTGGAACTGGGAATCCATACTGGGATGTCGGGCCTACACAAGACTATTTTCAACAGATATATTTTTCTGTCACAACAGTCAGGAGACACTACTGTTTTTCTTTACGGAAAAAACTACCAAACGCTGAATAATAGAGATTTTTTACCGTGGGATGGCAAAACCACAGTTATTGTTTACTGGGGTATACCACACTTTTTTAAATAGAGATATTTGCGGCTGAACAGTGAGCGACAAACTCAAACTGCTTTTTTTTAGATACCAAAGGCCCAAAACTGGATAGTACAGCGATTTGACCAGTGAAACTGCGAAACTACACTGGGATGTCGGGCCTACACAAGACTATTTTCAACAGATATATTTTTGTGTCACAACAGTCAGGAGACACTACTGTTTTTCTTTGCGGAAAAAACTACCAAAAGCTGAAAAAAAGAGATTTTTTACCGTGGGATGGCAAAACCACAGTTCTTGTTTACTGGGGTATACCACACTTTTTTAAATAGAGATATTTGCGGCTGAACAGTGAGCGACACACTCAAACTGCTTTTTTTTTAGATACCAAAGGCCGAAAACTGGATAGTACAGCGATTTGACCCGTGGAACTGCGAAACCACACTGGGATGTCAGGCCTACACAAGACTATTTTCAACAGATATATTTTTGTGTCACAACAGTCAGGAGACACTACTGTTTTTCTTTACGGAAAAAACTACCAAAAGCTGAATAATAATAGAGATTTTTTACCGTGGGATGGCAAAACCACAGTTATTGTTTACTGGGTTAAACCACACTTTTTTAAATAGGGATATTTGCGGCTGAACATTGAGCGACACACTCAAACTGCTTTTTTTTTAGATACCAAAGGCCCAAAACTGGATAGTACAGCGATTTGACCCGTGGAATTGCGAAACACACTGGGATGTCAGGCCTACACAAGACTATTTTCAACAGATATATTTTTGTGTCACAACAGTCAGGAGACACTACTGTTTTTCTTTACGGAAAAAACTACCAAAAGCTGAACAATAGAGATTTTTTACCGTGGCATGGCAAAACCACAGTTATTCTTTACTGGGGTACACCACACTTTTTTAAATAGAGATATTTGCGGCTGAACAGTGAGCGACACACTCAAACTGCTTTTTTTTTTAGATACCAAAGGCCCAAAACTGGATAGTACAGCGATTTGACCCGTGGAACGGCGAAACCACACTGGGATGTCGGGCCTACACAAGACTATTTTCAACAGATATATTTTTGTGTCACAACAGTCAGGAGACACTACCGTTTTTCTTTACGGAAAAAACTACCAAAAGCTGAATAATAGAGATTTTTTACCGTGGGATGGCAAAACCACAGTTATTGTTTACTGGGGTATACCACACTTTTTTAAAAAAAGATATTTGCGGCTGAACAGTGAGCGACACACTCTAACTGCTTTTTTTTAGATACCAAAGGCCCAAAACTGAATAGTACAGCGATTTGACCCGTGGAACTGCGAAACCACACTGAGATGTCGGGCCTACACAAGACTGTTTTCAACAGATATATTTTTGTATCACAACAGTCAGGAGACACTACTGTTTTTCTTTACGGAAAAAACTACCAAAAGCTGAATAATAGAGATTTTTTACCGTGGGATGGCAAAACCACAGTTATTGTTTACTGGGGTATGCCACACTTTTTTAAATAGAGATATTTGCGGCTGAACAGTGAGCGACACACTCAAACTGCTTTTTTTTTAGATACCAAAGGCCCAAAACTGGACAGTGCAGCGATTTGACCCGTGGAACTGCGAAACCACACTGGGATGTCGGGCCTACACAAGACTATTTTCAACAGATATATTTTTGTGTCACAACAGTCAGGAGACTCTACTGTTTTTCTTTACGGAAAAAACTACCAAAAGCTGAATAACAGAGATTTTTTACCGTGGGATGGCAAAACCACAGTTATTGTTTACTGGGGTATGCCACACTTTTTTAAATAGAGATATTTGCGGCTTAACAGTCAGCGACACACTCAAACTGCTTTTTTTTTAGATACCAAAGGCCCAAAACTGGATAGTGCAGCGATTTGACCCGTGGAACTGCGAAACCACACTGGGATGTCAGGCCTACACAAGACTATTTTCAACAGATATATTTTTGTGTCACAACAGTCAGGAGACACTACTGTTTTTCTTTACGGAAAAAACTACCAAAAGCTGAATAATAATAGAGATTTTTTACCGTGGGATGGCAAAACCACAGTTATTGTTTACTGGGGTAAACCACACTTTTTTAAATAGAGATATTTGCGGCTGAACATTGAGCGACACACTCAAACTGCTTTTTTTTTAGATACCAAAGGCCCAAAACTGGATAGTACAGCGATTTGACCCGTGGAATTGCGAAACACACTGGGTTGTCGGGCCTACACAAGACTATTTTCAACAGATATATTTTTGTGTCACAACAGTCAGGAGACACTACTGTTTTTCTTTACGGAAAAAAATACCAAAAGCTGAATAATAGAGATTTTTTACCATGGGATGGCAAAACCACAGTTATTCTTTACTGGGGTACACCACACTTTTTTAAATAGAGATATTTGCGGCTGAATAGTGAGCAAAACACTCAAACTGCTTTTTTTTTAGATACCAAAGGCTCAAAACTGGATAGTACAGCGATTTGACCCGTGGAACTGCGAAACCACACTGGGATGTCGGGCCTACACAAGACTATTTTCAACAGATATATTTTTGTGTCACAACAGTCAGGAGACACTACTGTTTTTCTTTACGGAAAAAACTACCAAAAGCTGAATAACAGAGATTTTTTACCGTCGAATGGCAAAACCACAGTTATTGTTTACTGGGGTATACCACACTTTTTTAAATAGAGATATTTGCGGCTGAACAGTGAGCGACACACTCAAACTGCTTTTTTTTAAGATACCAAAGGCCCAAAACTGGATAGTACAGCGATTTGACCCAAGGAACTGCGAAACCACACTGGGATGTCGGGCCTACACAAGACTATTTCCAACAGATATATTTTTGTGTCACAACAGTCAGGAGACACTATTGTTTTTCTTTACGGAAAAAACTACCAAAAGCTGAATAAAAGAGATTTTTTACCGTGGGATGGCAAAACCACAGTTATTGTTTACTGGGGTATACCACACTTTTTTAAATAGAGATATTTGCAGCTGAACAGTGAGCGACACACTCAAACTGCTTTTTTTTTAGATACCAAAGGCCCAAAACTGGATAGTGCAGCGATTTGACCCGTGGAACTGCGAAATCACACTGGGATGTCAGGCCTACACAAGACTATTTTCATCAGATATATTTTTGTGTCACAACAGTCAGGAGACACTACTGTTTTTCTTTACGGAAAAAACTACCAAAAGCTGAATAATAGAGATTTTTTACCGTGGGATGGCAAAACCACAGTTATTGTTTACTGGGGTATACCACACTTTTTTAAATAGAGACATTTGCGGCTGAACAGTGAGCGACAAACTCAAACTGCTTTTTTTTTAGATACCAAAGGCCCAAAACTGGATAGTACAGCGATTTGACCCGTGGAACTGCGAAACCACACTGGGATGTTGGGCCTACACAAGACTATTTTCATCAGATATATTTTTGTGTCACAACAGTCAGGAGACACTACTGTTTTTCTTTACGGAAAAAACTACCAAAAGCTGAATAATAGGGATTTTTTACCGTGGGATGGCAAAACCACAGTTATTGTTTACTGGGGTATACCACACTTTTTTAAATAGAGACATTTGCAGCTGAACAGTGAGCGACAAACTCAAACTGCTTTTTTTTTTAGATACCAAAGGCCCAAAACTGGATAGTACAGCGATTTGGCCCGTGGAACTGCGAAACCACACTGGGATGTCGGGCCTACACAAGACTATTTTCAACAGATATATTTTTGTGTCACAACAGTCAGGAGACACGACTGTTTTTATTTACGGAAAAAACTACCAAAAGCTGGATAATAGGGATTTTTTACCAGGGGATGGCAAAACCACAGTTATTGTTTACTGGGGTATACCACACTTTTTTAAATAGATATATTTGCGGCTGAACAGTGAGCGACACACTCAAACTGCTTTTTTTTTAGATACCAAAGGCCCAAAACTGGATAGTATAGCGATTTGACCCAAGGAACTGCGAAACCAAACTGAGATGTAGGGCCTACACAAGACTATTTTCAACAGATATATTTTTGTGTCACAACAGTCAGGAGACACTACTCTTTTTCTTTACGGAAAAAACTACCAAAAGCTGAATAATAGAGATTTTTTACCGTGGGATGGCAAAACCACAATTATTGTTTACTGGGGTATGCCACACTTTTTTAAATAGAGATATTTGCGGCTGAACAGTGAGCGACATACTCAAACTGCTTTTTTTTTAGATACCAAAAGGCCCAAAACTGGATAGTGCAGCGATTTGACCCGTGGAACTGCGAAACCACACTGGGATGTCAGGCCTACACAAACTATTTTCAACAGATATATTTTTGTGTCACAACAGTCAGGAGACACTACTGTTTTTCTTTACGGAAAAAACTACCAAAAGCTGAATAATAGGGAATTTTAACCGTGGGATGGCAAAACCACAGTTATTGTTTACTGGGGTATACCACACTTTTTTAAATAGAGATATTTGCGGCTGAACATTGAGCGACACACTCAAACTGCTTTTTTTTTAGATACCAAAGGCCCAAAACTGGATAGTACAGCGATTTGACCCGTGGAACTGCGAAACCACAATGGGATGTCGGGCCTACACAAGACTATTTTCAACAGATATATTTTTGTGTCACAACAGTCAGGAGACACTACTGTTTTTCTTTACGGAAAAAACTACCAAAAGCTGAATAATAGGGAATTTTAACCGTGGGATGGCAAAACCACAGTTATTGTTTACTGGGGTATACCACACTTTTTTAAATAGAGATATTTGCGGCTGAACATTGAGCGACACACTCAAACTGCTTTTTTTTTAGATACCAAAGGCCCAAAACTGGATAGTACAGCGATTTGACCCGTGGAACTGCGAAACACACTGGGATGTCGGGCCTACACAAGACTATTTTCAACAGATATATTTTTGTGTCACAACAGTCAGGAGACACTACTGTTTTTCTTTACGTAAAAAACTACCAAAAGCTGAATAATAGAGATTTTTTACCGTGGGATGGGAAAACCACAGTTATTGTTTACTAGGGTATACCACACTTTTTTAAATAGAGATATTTGCGGCTGAACAGTGAGCGACACACTCAAACTGCTTTTTTTTTAGATACCAAAGGCCCAGAACTGGATAGTACAGCGATTTGACCCGTGGAACTGCCAAACCACACTGGGATGTCGGGCCTACACAAGACTATTTTCAACAGATATATTTTTGTGTCACAACAGTCAGGAGACAGTACTGCTTTTCTTTATGGAAAAAACTACCAAAAGCTGAATAATAGAGATTTTTTACCGTGGCATGGCAAAACCACAGTTATTCTTTACTGGGGTACACCACACGCTTTTAAATAGAGATATTTGCGGCTGACTAGTGAGCAAAACACTCAAACTGCTTTTTTTTTAGATACCAAAGGCCCAAAACTGGATAGTACAGCGATTTGACCCGTGGAACTGCGAAACCATACTGGGATGTCGGGCCTACACAATACTATTTTCAACAGATATATTTATGTGTCACAACAGTCAGGAGACACTACTGTTTTTCTTTACGGAAAAAACTACCAAAAGCTGAATAATAGAGATTTTTTACCGTGGGATGGCAAAACCACAGTTATTGTTTACTGGGTATACCACACTTTTTTAAATAAAGATATTTGCGGCTGAACAGTGAGCGACACACTCTAACTGCTTTTTTTTAGATACCAAAGGCCCAAAACTGGATAGTACAGCGATTTGACCCGTGGAACTGCGAAACCACACTGAGATGTCGGGCCTACACAAGACTGTTTTCAACAGATATATTTTTGTGTCACAACAGTCAGGAGACACTACTGTTTTTCTTTACGGAAAAAACTACCAAAAGCTGAATAATAGAGATTTTTTACCGTGGGATGGCAAAACCACAGTTATTGTTTACTGGGGTATGCCACACTTTTTTAAATAGAGATATTTGCGGCTGAACAGTGAGCGACACACTCAAACTGCTTTTTTTTTAGATACCAAAGGCCCAAAACTGGATAGTGCAGCGATTTGACCCGTGGAACTGCGAAACCACACTGGGATGTCGGGCCTACACAAGACTATTTTCAACAGATATATTTTTGTGTCACAACAGTCAGGAGAAACTACTGTTTTTCTTTACGGAAAAAACTACCAAAAGCTGAATAATAGAGATTTTTTACCGTGGGATGGCAAAACCACAGTTATTGTTTACTGGGGTATGCCACACTTTTTTAAATAGAGATATTTGCGGCTTAACAGTGAGCGACACACTCAAACTGCTTTTCTTTTAGATACCAAAGGCCCAAAACTGGATAGTGCAGCGATTTGACCCGTGGAACTGCGAAACCACACTGGGATGTCAGGCCTACACAAGACTATTTTCAACAGATATATTTTTGTGTCACAACAGTCAGGAGACACTACTGTTTTTCTTTACGGAAAAAACTACCAAAAGCTGAATAATAATAGAGATTTTTTACCGTGGGATGGCAAAACCACAGTTATTGTTTACTGGGGTAAACCACACTTTTTTAAATAGAGATATTTGCGGCTGAACATTGAGCGACACACTCAAACTGCTTTTTTTTTAGATACCAAAGGCCCAGAACTGGATAGTACAGCGATTTGACCCGTGGAATTGCGAAACACACTGGGATGTCGGGCCTACACAAGACTATTTTCAACAGATATATTTTTGTGTCACAACAGTCAGGAGACACTACTGTTTTTCTTTACGGAAAAAACTACCAAAACCTGAACAATAGAGATTTTTTACCGTGGCATGGCAAAACCACAGTTATTCTTTACTGGGGTACACCACACCTTTTTAAATAGAGATATTTGCGGCTGAATAGTGAGCAAAACACTCAAACTGCTTTTTTTTTAGATACCAAAGGCTCAAAACTGGATAGTACAGCGATTTGACCCGTGGAACTGCGAAACCACACTGGGATGTCGGGCCTACACAAGACTATTTTCAACAGATATATTTTTGTGTCACAACAGTCAGGAGACACTACTGTTTTTCTTTACGGAAAAAACTACCAAAAGCTGAATAATAGTGATTTTTCACCGTGGGATGGCAGAACCACAGTTATTGTTTACTGGGGTATACCACACTTTTTTAAATAGAGATATTTGCGGCTGAACATTGAGCGACACACTCAAACTGCTTTTTTTTTAGATACCAAAGGCCCAAAACTGGATAGTACAGCGATTTGACCCGTGGAACTGCGAAACACACTGGGATGTCAGGCCTACACAAGACTATTTTCAACAGATATATTTTTGTGTCACAACAGTCAGGAGACACTACTGTTTTTCTTTACGTAAAAAACTACCAAAAGCTGAATAATAGAGATTTTTTACCGTGGGATGGCAAAACCACATTTATTGTTTACTAGGGTATACCACACTTTTTTAAATAGAGATATTTGCGGCTGAACAGTGAGCGACACACTCAAACTGCTTTTTTTTTAGATACCAAAGGCCCAGAACTGGATAGTACAGCGATTTGACCCGTGGAACTGCCAAACCATACTGGGATGTCGGGCCTACACAAGACTATTTTCAACAGATATATTTATGTGTCACAACAGTCAGGAGACACTACTGTTTTTCTTTACGGAAAAAACTACCAAAAGCTGAATAATAGAGATTTTTTACCGTGGGATGGCAAAACCACAGTTATTGTTTACTGGGGTATACCACCTTTTTTTAAATAAAGATATTTGCGGCTGAACAGTGAGCGACACACTCTAACTGCTTTTTTTTAGATACCAAAGGCCCAAAACTGGATAGTACAGCGATTTGACCCGTGGAACTGCGAAACCACACTGAGATGTCGGGCCTACACAAGACTGTTTTCAACAGATATATTTTTGTGTCACAACAGTCAGGAGACACTACTGTTTTTCTTTACGGAAAAAACTACCAAAAGCTGAATAATAGAGATTTTTTACCGTGGGATGGCAAAACCACAGTTATTGTTTACTGGGGTATGCCACACTTTTTTAAATAGAGATATTTGCGGCTGAACAGTGAGCGACACACTCAAACTGCTTTTTTTTTAGATACCAAAGGCCCAAAACTGGATAGTGCAGCGATTTGACCCGTGGAACTGCGAAACCACACTGGGATGTCGGGCCTACACAAGACTATTTTCAACAGATATATTTTTGTGTCACAACAGTCAGGAGAAACTACTGTTTTTCTTTACGGAAAACACTACCAAAAGCTGAATAATAGAGATTTTTTACCGTGGGATGGCAAAACCACAGTTATTGTTTACTGGGGTATGCCACACTTTTTTAAATAGAGATATTTGCGGCTTAACAGTGAGCGACACACTCAAACTGCTTTTTTTTTAGATACCAAAGGCCCAAAACTGGATAGTGCAGTGATTTGACCCGTGGAACTGCGAAACCACACTGGGATGTCAGGCCTACACAAGACTATTTTCAACAGATATATTTTTGTGTCACAACTGTCAGGAGACACTACTGTTTTTCTTTACGGAAAAAACTACCAAAAGCTGAATAATAATAGAGATTTTTTACCGTGGGATAGCAAAACCACAGTTATTGTTTACTGGGGTAAACCACACTTTTTTAAATAGAGATATTTGCGGCTGAACATTGAGCGACACACTCAAACTGCTTTTTTTTTAGATACCAAAGGCCCAGAACTGGATAGTACAGCGATTTGACCAGTGGAATTGCGAAACACACTGGGATGTCGGGCCTACACAAGACTATTTTCAACAGATATATTTTTGTGTCACAACAGTCAGGAGACACTACTGTTTTTCTTTACGGAAAAAACTACCAAAAGCTGAACAATAGAGATTTTTTACCGTGGCATGGCAAAACCACAGTTATTCTTTACTGGGGTACACCACACTTTTTTAAATAGAGATATTTGCGGATGAATAGTGAGCAAAACACTCAAACTGCTTTTTTTTTAGATACCAAAGGCTCAAAACTGGATAGTACAGCGATTTGACCCGTGGAACTGCGAAACCACACTGGGATGTCGGACCTGCACAAGACTATTTTCAACAGATATATTTTTGTGTCACAACAGTCAGGAGACACTACTGTTTTTCTTTACGGAAAAAACTACCAAAAGCTGAATAATAGGGATTTTTTACCGTGGGATGGCAGAACCACAGTTATTGTTTACTGGGGTATACCACACTTTTTTAAATAGAGATATTTGCGGCTGAACATTGAGCGACACACTCAAACTGCTTTTTTTTTAGATACCAAAGGCCCAAAACTGGATAGTACAGCGATTTGACCCGTGGAACTGCGAAACACACAGGGATGTCAGGAATACACAAGACTATTTTCAACAGATATATTTTTGTGTCACAACAGTCAGGAGACACTACTGTTTTTCTTTACGTAAAAAACTACCAAAAGCTGAATAATAGAGATTTTTTACTGTGGGATGGCAAAACCACAGTTATTGTTTTCTAGGGTATACCACAACTTTTAAATAGAGATATTTGCGGCTGAACAGTGAGCGACACACTCAAACTGCTTTTTTTTTAGATACCAAAGGCCCAGAACTGGATAGTACAGCGATTTGACCCCTGGAACTGCCAAACCATACTGGGATGTCGGGCCTACACAAGACTATTTTCAACAGATATATTTATGTGTCACAACAGTCAGGAGACACTACTGTTTTTCTTTACGGAAAAAACTACCAAAAGCTGAATAATAGAGATTTTTTACCGTGGGATGGCAAAACCACAGTTATTGTTTACTGGGGTATGCCACACTTTTTTAAATAGAGATATTTGCGGCTTAACAGTGAGCGACACACTCAAACTGCTTTTTTTTTAGATACCAAAGGCCCAAAACTGGATAGTGCAGCGATTTGACCCGTGGAACTGCGAAACCACTCTGGGATGTCAGGCCTACACAAGACTATTTTCAACAGATATATTTTTGTGTCACAACAGTCAGGAGACACTACTGTTTTTCTTTACGGAAAAAACTACCAAAAGCTGAATAATAATAGAGATTTTTTACCGTGGGATGGCAAAACCACAGTTATTGTTTACTGGGTTAAACCACACTTTTTTAAATAGGGATATTTGCGGCTGAACATTGAGCGACACACTCAAACTGCTTTTTTTTTAGATACCAAAGGCCCAAAACTGGATAGTACAGCGATTTGACCCGTGGAATTGCGAAACACACTGGTATGTCAGGCCTACACAAGACTATTTTCAACAGATATATTTTTGTGTCACAACAGTCAGGAGACACTACTGTTTTTCTTTACGGAAAAAACTACCAAAAGCTGAACAATAGAGATTTTTTACCGTGGCATGGCAAAACCACAGTTATTCTTTACTGGGGTACACCACACTTTTTTAAATAGAGATATTTGCGGCTGAATAGTGAGCAAAACACTCAAACTGCTTTTTTTTTAGATACCAAAGGCTCAAAACTGGATAGTACAGCGATTTGACCCGTGGAACTGCGAAACCACACTGGGATGTCGGGCCTACACAAGACTATTTTCAACAAATATATTTTTGTGTCACAACAGTCAGGAGACACTACTGTTTTTCTTTACGGAAAAAACTACCAAAAGCTGAATAATAGAGATTTTTTACCGTGGGATGGCAAAACCACAGTTATTGTTTACTGGGGTATGCCACACTTTTTTAAATAGAGATATTTGCGGCTGAACAGTGAGCGACACACTCAAACTGCTTTTTTTTTAGATACCAAAGGCCCAAAACTGGATAGTGCAGCGATTTGACCCGTGGAACTGCGAAACCACACTGGGATGTCGGACCTACACAAGACTATTTTCAACAGATATATTTTTGTGTCACAACAGTCAGGAGACACTACTGTTTTTCTTTACGGAAAAAACTACCAAAAGCTGAATAAAAGAGATTTTTTACCGTGGGATGGCAAAACCACAGTTCTTGTTTACTGGGGTATACCACACTTTTTTAAATAGAGATATTTGCGGCTGAACAGTGAGCGACACACTCAAACTGCTTTTTTTTTAGATACCAAAGGCCGAAAACTGGATAGTACAGCGAATTGACCCGTGGAACTGCGAAACCACACTGGGATTTTGGGCCTACACAAGACTATTTTCAACAGATATATTTTTGTGTCACAACAGTCAGGAGACACTACTGTTTTTCTTTACGGAAAAAACTACCAAAAGCTGAATAATAGAGATTTTTTACCGTGGGATGGCAAAACCACAGTTATTGTTTACTGGGGTATACCACACTTTTTTATATAGAGATATTTGCGGCTGAACAGTGAGCGACACACTCAAACTGCTTTTTTTTTTAGATACCAAAGGCCCAAAACTGGATAGTACAGCGATTTGACCCGTGGAACTGCGAAACCACACTGGGATGTCGGGCCTACACAAGACTATTTTCAACAGATATATTTTTGTGTCACAACAGTCAGGAGACAGTACTGCTTTTCTTTATGGAAAAAACTACCAAAAGCTGAATAATAGAGATTTTTTACCGTGGCATGGCAAAACCACAGTTATTCTTTACTGGGGTACACCACACGTTTTTAAATAGAGATATTTGCAGCTGAATAGTGAGCAAAACACTCAAACTGCTTTTTTTTTAGATACCAAAGGCCCAAAACTGGATAGTACAGCGATTTGACCCGTGGAACTGCGAAACCATACTGGGATGTCGGGCCTACACAAGACTATTTTCAACAGATATATTTTTGTGTCACAACAGTCAGGAGAAACTACTGTTTTTCTTTACGGAAAACACTACCAAAAGCTGAATAATAGAGATTTTTTACCGTGGGATGGCAAAACCACAGTTATTGTTTACTGGGGTATGCCACACTTTTTTAAATAGAGATATTTGCGGCTTAACAGTGAGCGACACACTCAAACTGCTTTTTTTTTAGATACCAAAGGCCCAAAACTGGATAGTGCAGTGATTTGACCCGTGGAACTGCGAAACCACACTGGGATGTCAGGCCTACACAAGACTATTTTCAACAGATATATTTTTGTGTCACAACTGTCAGGAGACACTACTGTTTTTCTTTACGGAAAAAACTACCAAAAGCTGAATAATAATAGAGATTTTTTACCGTGGGATAGCAAAACCACAGTTATTGTTTACTGGGGTAAACCACACTTTTTTAAATAGAGATATTTGCGGCTGAACATTGAGCGACACACTCAAACTGCTTTTTTTTTAGATACCAAAGGCCCAGAACTGGATAGTACAGCGATTTGACCAGTGGAATTGCGAAACACACTGGGATGTCGGGCCTACACAAGACTATTTTCAACAGATATATTTTTGTGTCACAACAGTCAGGAGACACTACTGTTTTTCTTTACGGAAAAAACTACCAAAAGCTGAACAATAGAGATTTTTTACCGTGGCATGGCAAAACCACAGTTATTCTTTACTGGGGTACACCACACTTTTTTAAATAGAGATATTTGCGGATGAATAGTGAGCAAAACACTCAAACTGCTTTTTTTTTAGATACCAAAGGCTCAAAACTGGATAGTACAGCGATTTGACCCGTGGAACTGCGAAACCACACTGGGATGTCGGACCTGCACAAGACTATTTTCAACAGATATATTTTTGTGTCACAATAGTTAGGAGACACTACTGTTTTTCTTTACGGAAAAAACTACCAAAAGCTGAATAATAGAGATTTTTTACCGTGGAATGGCAAAACCACAGTTATTGTTTACTGGGGTATACCACACTTTTTTAAATAGAGATATTTGCGGCTGAACAGTGAGCGACACACTCAAACTGCTTTTTTTTTAGATACCAAAGGCCCAGAAATGGATAGTACAGCGATTTAACCCGTGGAACTGCGAAACCACACTGGGATGTCGGGACTACACAAGACTATTTTCAACAGATATATTTTTGTGTCACAACAGTCAGGAGACATTATTGCTTTTCTTTATGGAAAAAACTACCAAAAGCTGAATAATAGAGATTTTTTACCGTGGCCTGGCAAAACCACAGTTATTCTTTACTGGGGTATACCACACGTTTTTAAATAGAGATATTTGCGGCTGAATAGTGAGCAAAACACTCAAACTGCTTTTTTTTTAGATACCAAAGGCCCAAAACTGGATAGTACAGCGATTTGACCCGTGGAACTGGGAATCCATACTGGGATGTCGGGCCTACACAAGACTATTTTCAACAGATATATTTTTCTGTCACAACAGTCAGGAGACACTACTGTTTTTCTTTACGGAAAAAACTACCAAACGCTGAATAATAGAGATTTTTTACCGTGGGATGGCAAAACCACAGTTATTGTTTACTGGGGTATACCACACTTTTTTAAATAGAGATATTTGCGGCTGAACAGTGAGCGACAAACTCAAACTGCTTTTTTTTAGATACCAAAGGCCCAAAACTGGATAGTACAGCGATTTGACCAGTGAAACTGCGAAACTACACTGGGATGTCGGGCCTACACAAGACTATTTTCAACAGATATATTTTTGTGTCACAACAGTCAGGAGACACTACTGTTTTTCTTTGCGGAAAAAACTACCAAAAGCTGAAAAAAAGAGATTTTTTACCGTGGGATGGCAAAACCACAGTTCTTGTTTACTGGGGTATACCACACTTTTTTAAATAGAGATATTTGCGGCTGAACAGTGAGCGACACACTCAAACTGCTTTTTTTTTAGATACCAAAGGCCGAAAACTGGATAGTACAGCGATTTGACCCGTGGAACTGCGAAACCACACTGGGATGTCAGGCCTACACAAGACTATTTTCAACAGATATATTTTTGTGTCACAACAGTCAGGAGACACTACTGTTTTTCTTTACGGAAAAAACTACCAAAAGCTGAATAATAATAGAGATTTTTTACCGTGGGATGGCAAAACCACAGTTATTGTTTACTGGGTTAAACCACACTTTTTTAAATAGGGATATTTGCGGCTGAACATTGAGCGACACACTCAAACTGCTTTTTTTTTAGATACCAAAGGCCCAAAACTGGATAGTACAGCGATTTGACCCGTGGAATTGCGAAACACACTGGGATGTCAGGCCTACACAAGACTATTTTCAACAGATATATTTTTGTGTCACAACAGTCAGGAGACACTACTGTTTTTCTTTACGGAAAAAACTACCAAAAGCTGAACAATAGAGATTTTTTACCGTGGCATGGCAAAACCACAGTTATTCTTTACTGGGGTACACCACACTTTTTTAAATAGAGATATTTGCGGCTGAATAGTGAGCAAAACACTCAAACTGCATTTTTTTTAGATACCAAAGGCTCAAAACTGGATAGTACAGCGATTTGACCCGTGGAACTGCGAAACCACACTGGGATGTCGGGCCTACACAAGACTATTTTCAACAAATATATTTTTGTGTCACAACAGTCAGGAGACACTACTGTTTTTCTTTACGGAAAAAACTACCAAAAGCTGAATAATAGAGATTTTTTACCGTTTTGGCAAAACCACAGTTATTGTTTACTGGGGTATGCCACACTTTTTTAAATAGAGATATTTGCAGCTGAACAGTGAGCGACACACTCAAACTGCTTTTTTTTTAGATACCAAAGGCCCAAAACTGGATAGTGCAGCGATTTGACCCGTGGAACTGCGAAACCACACTGGGATGTCGGACCTACACAAGACTATTTTCAACAGATATATTTTTGTGTCACAACAGTCAGGAGACACTACTGTTTTTCTTTACGGAAAAAACTACCAAAAGCTGAATAAAAGAGATTTTTTACCGTGGGATGGCAAAACCACAGTTCTTGTTTACTGGGGTATACCACACTTTTTTAAATAGAGATATTTGCGGCTGAACAGTGAGCGACACACTCAAACTGCTTTTTTTTTAGATACCAAAGGCCGAAAACTGGATAGTACAGCGAATTGACCCGTGGAACTGCGAAACCACACTGGGATTTTGGGCCTACACAAGACTATTTTCAACAGATATATTTTTGTGTCACAACAGTCAGGAGACACTACTGTTTTTCTTTACGGAAAAAACTACCAAAAGCTGAATAATAGAGATTTTTTACCGTGGGATGGCAAAACCACAGTTATTGCTTACTGGGGTATACCACACTTTTTTAAATAGAGATATTTGCGGCTGAACAGTGAGCGACACACTCAAACTGCTTTTTTTTTAGATACCAAAGGCGCAAAACTGGATAGTGCAGCGATTTGACCCGTGGAACTGCGAAACCACACTGGGATGTCAGGCCTACACAAGACTATTTTCATCAGATATATTTTTGTGTCACAACAGTCAGGAGACACTACTGTTTTTCTTTACGGAAAAAACTACCAAAAGCTGAATAATAGAGATTTTTTACCGTGGTATGGCAAAACCACAGTTATTGTTTACTGGGGTATACCACACTTTTTTAAATAGAGATATTTGCGGCTGAACAGTGAGCGACAAACTCAAACTGCTTTTTTTTTAGATACCAAAGGCCCAAAACTGGATAGTACAGCGATTTGACCCGTGGAACTGCGAAACCACACTGGGATGTCGGGCCTACACAAGACTATTTTCAACAGATATATTTTTGTGTCACAACAGTCAGGAGACACTACTGTTTTTCTTTACGGAAAAAACTACCAAAAGCTGGATAATAGGGATTTTTTACCAGGGGATGGCAAAACCACAGTTATTGTTTTCTGGGGTATACCACACTTTTTTATATAGAGATATTTGCGGCTGAACAGTGAGCGACACACTCAAACTGCTTTTTTTTTTAGATACCAAAGGCCCAAAACTGGATAGTACAGCGATTTGACCCGTGGAACTGCGAAACCACACTGGGATGTCGGGCCTACACAAGACTATTTTCAACAGATATATTTTTGTGTCACAACAGTCAGGAGAAACTACTGTTTTTCTTTACGGAAAAACTACCAAAAGCTGAATAATAGGGATTTTTTACCATGGGATGGCAAAACCACAGTTATTGTTTACTGGGGTATACCACACTTTTTTATATAGAGATATTTGCGGCTGAACAGTGAGTGACACACTCAAACTGCTTTTTTTTTTAGATACCAAAGGCCCAAAACTGGATAGTACAGCGATTTGACCCGTGGAACTGCGAAACCACACTGGGATGTCGGGCCTACACAAGACTATTTTCAACAGATATATTTTTGTGTCACAACAGTCAGGAGACAGTACTGCTTTTCTTTATGGAAAAAACTACCAAAAGCTGAATAATAGAGATTTTTTACCGTGGCATGGCAAAACCACAGTTATTCTTTACTGGGGTACACCACACGTTTTTAAATAGAGATATTTGCGGCTGAATAGTGAGCAAAACACTCAAACTGCTTTTTTTTTAGATACCAAAGGCCCAAAACTGGATAGTACAGCGATTTGACCCGTGGAACTGCGAAACCATACTGGGATGTCGGGCCTACACAAGACTATTTTCAACAGATATATTTTTGTGTCACAACAGTTAGGAGACACTACTGTTTTTCTTTACGGAAAAAACTACCAAAAGCTGAATAATAGAGATTTTTTACCGTGGAATGGCAAAACCACAGTTATTGTTTACTGGGGTATACCACACTTTTTTAAATAGAGATATTTGCGGCTGAACAGTGAGCGACACACTCAAACTGCTTTTTTTTTAGATACCAAAGGCCCAGAAATGGATAGTACAGCGATTTAACCCGTGGAACTGCGAAACCACACTGGGATGTCGGGACTACACAAGACTATTTTCAACAGATATATTTTTGTGTCACAACAGTCAGGAGACATTACTGCTTTTCTTTATGGAAAAAACTACCAAAAGCTGAATAATAGAGATTTTTTACCGTGGCATGGCAAAACCACAGTTATTCTTTACTGGGGTATACCACACGTTTTTAAATAGAGATATTTGCGGCTGAATAGTGAGCAAAACACTCAAACTGCTTTTTTTTTAGATACCAAAGGCCCAAAACTGGATAGTACAGCGATTTGACCCGTGGAACTGGGAAACCATACTGGGATGTCGGGCCTACACAAGACTATTTTCAACAGATATATTTTTCTGTCACAACAGTCAGGAGACACTACTGTTTTTCTTTACGGAAAAAACTACCAAACGCTGAATAATAGAGATTTTTTACCGTGGGATGGCAAAACCACAGTTATTGTTTACTGGGGTATACCACACTTTTTTAAATAGAGATATTTGCGGCTGAACAGTGAGCGACAAACTCAAACTGCTTTTTTTTAGATACCAAAGGCCCAAAACTGGATAGTACAGCGATTTGACCAGTGAAACTGCGAAACTACACTGGGATGTCGGGCCTACACAAGACTATTTTCAACAGATATATTTTTGTGTCACAACAGTCAGGAGACACTACTGTTTTTCTTTACGGAAAAAACTACCAAAAGCTGAAAAAAAGAGATTTTTTACCGTGGGAAGGCAAAACCACAGTTCTTGTTTACTGGGGTATACCACTCTTTTTTAAATAGAGATATTTGCGGCTGAACAGTGAGCGACACACTCAAACTGCTTTTTTTTTAGATACCAAAGGCCGAAAACTGGATAGTACAGCGATTTGACCCGTGGAACTTCGAAACCACACTGGGATTTCGGGCCTACACAAGACTATTTTCAACAGATATATTTTTGTGTCACAACAGTCAGGAGACACTACTGTTTTTCTTTACGGAAAAAACTACCAAAAGCTGAATAATAGAGATTTTTTACCGTGGGATGGCAAAACCACAGTTATTGCTTACTGGGGTATACCACACTTTTTTAAATAGAGATATTTGCGGCTGAACAGTGAGCGACACACTCAAACTGCTTTTTTTTTAGATACCAAAGGCCCAAAACTGGATAGTGCAGCGATTTGACCCGTGGAACTGCGAAACCACACTGGGATGTCAGGCCTACACAAGACTATTTTCATCAGATATATTTTTGTGTCACAACAGTCAGGAGACACTACTGTTTTTCTTTACGGAAAAAACTACCAAAAGCTGAATAATAGAGATTTTTTACCGTGGTATGGCAAAACCACAGTTATTGTTTACTGGGGTATACCACACTTTTTTAAATATAGACATTTGCGGCTGAACAGTGAGCGACACACTCAAACTGCTTTTTTTTTAGATACCAAAGGCCCAAAACTGGATAGTACAGCGATTTGACCCGTGGAACTGCGAAACCACACTGGGATGTCGGGCCTACACAAGACTATTTTCAACAGATATATTTTTGTGTCACAACAGTCAGGAGACACTACAGTTTTTCTTTACGGAAAAAACTACCAAAAGCTGGATAATAGGGATTTTTTACCAGGGGATGGCAAAACCACAGTTATTGTTTTCTGGGGTATACCACACTTTTTTATATAGAGATATTTGCGGCTGAACAGTGAGCGACACACTCAAACTGCTTTTTTTTTTAGATACCAAAGGCCCAAAACTGGATAGTACAGCGATTTGACCCGTGGAACTGCGAAACCACACTGGGATGTCGGGCCTACACAAGACTATTTTCAACAGATATATTTTTGTGTCACAACAGTCAGGAGAAACTACTGTTTTTCTTTACGGAAAAACTACCAAAAGCTGAATAATAGGGATTTTTTACCATGGGATGGCAAAACCACAGTTATTGTTTACTGGGGTATACCACACTTTTTTATATAGAGATATTTGCGGCTGAACAGTGAGCGACACACTCAAACTGCTTTTTTTTTTAGATACCAAAGGCCCAAAACTGGATAGTACAGCGATTTGACCCGTGGAACTGCGAAACCACACTGGGATGTCGGGCCTACACAAGACTATTTTCAACAGATATATTTTTGTGTCACAACAGTCAGGAGAAACTACTGTTTTTCTTTACGGAAAAACTACCAAAAGCTGAATAATAGGGATTTTTTACCATGGGATGGCAAAACCACAGTTATTGTTTACTGGGGTATACCACACTTTTTTATATAGAGATATTTGCGGCTGAACAGTGAGCGACACACTCAAACTGCTTTTTTTTTTAGATACCAAAGGCCCAAAACTGGATAGTACAGCGATTTGACCCGTGGAACTGCGAAACCACACTGGGATGTCGGGCCTACACAAGACTATTTTCAACAGATATATTTTTGTGTCACAACAGTCAGGAGACAGTACTGCTTTTCTTTATGGAAAAAACTACCAAAAGCTGAATAATAGAGATTTTTTACCGTGGCATGGCAAAACCACAGTTATTCTTTACTGGGGTACACCACACGTTTTTAAATAGAGATATTTGCGGCTGAATAGTGAGCAAAACACTCAAACTGCTTTTTTTTTAGATACCAAAGGCCCAAAACTGGATAGTACAGCGATTTGACCCGTGGAACTGCGAAACCATACTGGGATGTCGGGCCTACACAAGACTATTTTCAACAGATATATTTTTGTGTCACAATAGTTAGGAGACACTACTGTTTTTCTTTACGGAAAAAACTACCAAAAGCTGAATAATAGAGATTTTTTACCGTGGAATGGCAAAACCACAGTTATTGTTTACTGGGGTATACCACACTTTTTTAAATAGAGATATTTGCGGCTGAACAGTGAGCGACACACTCAAACTGCTTTTTTTTTAGATACCAAAGGCCCAGAAATGGATAGTACAGCGATTTAACCCGTGGAACTGCGAAACCACACTGGGATGTCGGGACTACACAAGACTATTTTCAACAGATATATTTTTGTGTCACAACAGTCAGGAGACATTATTGCTTTTCTTTATGGAAAAAACTACCAAAAGCTGAATAATAGAGATTTTTTACCGTGGCATGGCAAAACCACAGTTATTCTTTACTGGAGTATACCACACGTTTTTAAATAGAGATATTTGCGGCTGAATAGTGAGCAAAACACTCAAACTGCTTTTTTTTTAGATACCAAAGGCCCAAAACTGGATAGTACAGCGATTTGACCCGTGGAACTGGGAATCCATACTGGGATGTCGGGCCTACACAAGACTATTTTCAACAGATATATTTTTCTGTCACAACAGTCAGGAGACACTACTGTTTTTCTTTACGGAAAAAACTACCAAACGCTGAATAATATAGATTTTTTACCGTGGGATGGCAAAACCACAGTTCTTGTTTACTGGGGTATACCACACTTTTTTAAATAGAGATATTTGCGGCTGAACAGTGAGCGACACACTCAAACTGCTTTTTTTTTAGATACCAAAGGCCGAAAACTGGATAGTACAGCGAATTGACCCGTGGAACTGCGAAACCACACTGGGATTTTGGGCCTACACAAGACTATTTTCAACAGATATATTTTTGTGTCACAACAGTCAGGAGACACTACTGTTTTTCTTTACGGAAAAAACTACCAAAAGCTGAATAATAGAGATTTTTTACCGTGGGATGGCAAAACCACAGTTATTGCTTACTGGGGTATACCACACTTTTTTAAATAGAGATATTTGCGGCTGAACAGTGAGCGACACACTCAAACTGCTTTTTTTTTAGATACCAAAGGCCCAAAACTGGATAGTGCAGCGATTTGACCCGTGGAACTGCGAAACCACACTGGGATGTCAGGCCTACACAAGACTATTTTCATCAGATATATTTTTGTGTCACAACAGTCAGGAGACACTACTGTTTTTCTTTACGGAAAAAACTACCAAAAGCTGAATAATAGAGATTTTTTACCGTGGTATGGCAAAACCACAGTTATTGTTTACTGGGGTATACCACACTTTTTTAAATAGAGATATTTGCGGCTGAACAGTGAGCGACAAACTCAAACTGCTTTTTTTTTAGATACCAAAGGCCCAAAACTGGATAGTACAGCGATTTGACCCGTGGAACTGCGAAACCACACTGGGATGTCGGGCCTACACAAGACTATTTTCAACAGATATATTTTTGTGTCACAACAGTCAGGAGACACTACTGTTTTTCTTTACGGAAAAAACTACCAAAAGCTGGATAATAGGGATTTTTTACCAGGGGATGGCAAAACCACAGTTATTGTTTTCTGGGGTATACCACACTTTTTTATATAGAGATATTTGCGGCTGAACAGTGAGCGACACACTCAAACTGCTTTTTTTTTTAGATACCAAAGGCCCAAAACTGGATAGTACAGCGATTTGACCCGTGGAACTGCGAAACCACACTGGGATGTCGGGCCTACACAAGACTATTTTCAACAGATATATTTTTGTGTCACAACAGTCAGGAGAAACTACTGTTTTTCTTTACGGAAAAACTACCAAAAGCTGAATAATAGGGATTTTTTACCATGGGATGGCAAAACCACAGTTATTGTTTACTGGGGTATACCACACTTTTTTATATAGAGATATTTGCGGCTGAACAGTGAGTGACACACTCAAACTGCTTTTTTTTTTAGATACCAAAGGCCCAAAACTGGATAGTACAGCGATTTGACCCGTGGAACTGCGAAACCACACTGGGATGTCGGGCCTACACAAGACTATTTTCAACAGATATATTTTTGTGTCACAACAGTCAGGAGACAGTACTGCTTTTCTTTATGGAAAAAACTACCAAAAGCTGAATAATAGAGATTTTTTACCGTGGCATGGCAAAACCACAGTTATTCTTTACTGGGGTACACCACACGTTTTTAAATAGAGATATTTGCGGCTGAATAGTGAGCAAAACACTCAAACTGCTTTTTTTTTAGATACCAAAGGCCCAAAACTGGATAGTACAGCGATTTGACCCGTGGAACTGCGAAACCATACTGGGATGTCGGGCCTACACAAGACTATTTTCAACAGATATATTTTTGTGTCACAATAGTTAGGAGACACTACTGTTTTTCTTTACGGAAAAAACTACCAAAAGCTGAATAATAGAGATTTTTTACCGTGGAATGGCAAAACCACAGTTATTGTTTACTGGGGTATACCACACTTTTTTAAATAGAGATATTTGCGGCTGAACAGTGAGCGACACACTCAAACTGCTTTTTTTTTAGATACCAAAGGCCCAGAAATGGATAGTACAGCGATTTAACCCGTGGAACTGCGAAACCACACTGGGATGTCGGGACTACACAAGACTATTTTCAACAGATATATTTTTGTGTCACAACAGTCAGGAGACATTACTGCTTTTCTTTATGGAAAAAACTACCAAAAGCTGAATAATAGAGATTTTTTACTGTGGCATGGCAAAACCACAGTTATTCTTTACTGGGGTATACCACACGTTTTTAAATAGAGATATTTGCGGCTGAATAGTGAGCAAAACACTCAAACTGCTTTTTTTTTAGATACCAAAGGCCCAAAACTGGATAGTACAGCGATTTGACCCGTGGAACTGGGAAACCATACTGGGATGTCGGGCCTACACAAGACTATTTTCAACAGATATATTTTTCTGTCACAACAGTCAGGAGACACTACTGTTTTTCTTTACGGAAAAAACTACCAAACGCTGAATAATAGAGATTTTTTACCGTGGGATGGCAAAACCACAGTTATTGTTTACTGGGGTATACCACACTTTTTTAAATAGAGATATTTGCGGCTGAACAGTGAGCGACAAACTCAAACTGCTTTTTTTTAGATACCAAAGGCCCAAAACTGGATAGTACAGCGATTTGACCAGTGAAACTGCGAAACTACACTGGGATGTCGGGCCTACACAAGACTATTTTCAACAGATATATTTTTGTGTCACAACAGTCAGGAGACACTACTGTTTTTCTTTACGGAAAAAACTACCAAAAGCTGAAAAAAAGAGATTTTTTACCGTGGGAAGGCAAAACCACAGTTCTTGTTTACTGGGGTATACCACTCTTTTTTAAATAGAGATATTTGCGGCTGAACAGTGAGCGACACACTCAAACTGCTTTTTTTTTAGATACCAAAGGCCGAAAACTGGATAGTACAGCGATTTGACCCGTGGAACTGCGAAACCACACTGGGATTTCGGGCCTACACAAGACTATTTTCAACAGATATATTTTTGTGTCACAACAGTCAGGAGACACTACTGTTTTTCTTTACGGAAAAAACTACCAAAAGCTGAATAATAGAGATTTTTTTACCGTGGGATGGCAAAACCACAGTTATTGTTTACTGGGGTATACCACACTTTTTTAAATATAGACATTTGCGGCTGAACAGTGAGCGACACACTCAAACTGCTTTTTTTTTAGATACCAAAGGCCCAAAACTGGATAGTACAGCGATTTGACCCGTGGAACTGCGAAACCACACTGGGATGTCGGGCCTACACAAGACTATTTTCAACAGATATATTTTTGTGTCACAACAGTCAGGAGACACTACAGTTTTTCTTTACGGAAAAAACTACCAAAAGCTGGATAATAGGGATTTTTTACCAGGGGATGGCAAAACCACAGTTATTGTTTTCTGGGGTATACCACACTTTTTTATATAGAGATATTTGCGGCTGAACAGTGAGCGACACACTCAAACTGCTTTTTTTTTTAGATACCAAAGGCCCAAAACTGGATAGTACAGCGATTTGACCCGTGGAACTGCGAAACCACACTGGGATGTCGGGCCTACACAAGACTATTTTCAACAGATATATTTTTGTGTCACAACAGTCAGGAGAAACTACTGTTTTTCTTTACGGAAAAACTACCAAAAGCTGAATAATAGGGATTTTTTACCATGGGATGGCAAAACCACAGTTATTGTTTACTGGGGTATACCACACTTTTTTATATAGAGATATTTGCGGCTGAACAGTGAGCGACACACTCAAACTGCTTTTTTTTTTAGATACCAAAGGCCCAAAACTGGATAGTACAGCGATTTGACCCGTGGAACTGCGAAACCACACTGGGATGTCGGGCCTACACAAGACTATTTTCAACAGATATATTTTTGTGTCACAACAGTCAGGAGAAACTACTGTTTTTCTTTACGGAAAAACTACCAAAAGCTGAATAATAGGGATTTTTTACCATGGGATGGCAAAACCACAGTTATTGTTTACTGGGGTATACCACACTTTTTTATATAGAGATATTTGCGGCTGAACAATGAGCGACACACTCAAACTGCTTTTTTTTTTAGATACCAAAGGCCCAAAACTGGATAGTACAGCGATTTGACCCGTGGAACTGCGAAACCACACTGGGATGTCGGGCCTACACAAGACTATTTTCAACAGATATATTTTTGTGTCACAACAGTCAGGAGACAGTACTGCTTTTCTTTATGGAAAAAACTACCAAAAGCTGAATAATAGAGATTTTTTACCGTGGCATGGCAAAACCACAGTTATTCTTTACTGGGGTACACCACACGTTTTTAAATAGAGATATTTGCGGCTGAATAGTGAGCAAAACACTCAAACTGCTTTTTTTTTAGATACCAAAGGCCCAAAACTGGATAGTACAGCGATTTGACCCGTGGAACTGTGAAACCATACTGGGATGTCGGGCCTACACAAGACTATTTTCAACAGATATATTTTTGTGTCACAATAGTTAGGAGACACTACTGTTTTTCTTTACGGAAAAAACTACCAAAAGCTGAATAATAGAGATTTTTTACCGTGGAATGGCAAAACCACAGTTATTGTTTACTGGGGTATACCACACTTTTTTAAATAGAGATATTTGCGGCTGAACAGTGAGCGACACACTCAAACTGCTTTTTTTTTAGATACCAAAGGCCCAGAAATGGATAGTACAGCGATTTAACCCGTGGAACTGCGAAACCACACTGGGATGTCGGGACTACACAAGACTATTTTCAACAGATATATTTTTGTGTCACAACAGTCAGGAGACATTATTGCTTTTCTTTATGGAAAAAACTACCAAAAGCTGAATAATAGAGATTTTTTACCGTGGCATGGCAAAACCACAGTTATTCTTTACTGGGGTATACCACACGTTTTTAAATAGAGATATTTGCGGCTGAATAGTGAGCAAAACACTCAAACTGCTTTTTTTTTAGATACCAAAGGCCCAAAACTGGATAGTACAGCGATTTGACCCGTGGAACTGGGAATCCATACTGGGATGTCGGGCCTACACAAGACTATTTTCAACAGATATATTTTTCTGTCACAACAGTCAGGAGACACTACTGTTTTTCTTTACGGAAAAAACTACCAAACGCTGAATAATAGAGATTTTTTACCGTGGGATGGCAAAACCACAGTTATTGTTTACTGGGGTATACCACACTTTTTTAAATAGAGATATTTGCGGCTGAACAGTGAGCGACAAACTCAAACTGCTTTTTTTTAGATACCAAAGGCCCAAAACTGGATAGTACAGCGATTTGACCAGTGAAACTGCGAAACTACACTGGGATGTCGGGCCTACACAAGACTATTTTCAACAGATATATTTTTGTGTCACAACAGTCAGGAGACACTACTGTTTTTCTTTGCGGAAAAAACTACCAAAAGCTGAAAAAAAGAGATTTTTTACCGTGGGATGGCAAAACCACAGTTCTTGTTTACTGGGGTATACCACACTTTTTTAAATAGAGATATTTGCGGCTGAACAGTGAGCGACACACTCAAACTGCTTTTTTTTTAGATACCAAAGGCCGAAAACTGGATAGTACAGCGATTTGACCCGTGGAACTGCGAAACCACACTGGGATTTCGGGCCTACACAAGACTATTTTCAACAGATATATTTTTGTGTCACAACAGTCAGGAGACACTACTGTTTTTCTTTACGGAAAAAACTACCAAAAGCTGAATAATAGAGATTTTTTACCGTGGGATGGCAAAACCACAGTTATTGCTTACTGGGGTATACCACACTTTTTTAAATAGAGATATTTGCGGCTGAACAGTGAGCGACACACTCAAACTGCTTTTTTTTTAGATACCAAAGGCCCAAAACTGGATAGTGTAGCGATTTGACCCGTGGAACTGCGAAACCACACTGGGATGTCAGGCCTACACAAGACTATTTTCATCAGATATATTTTTGTGTCACAACAGTCAGGAGACACTACTGTTTTTCTTTACGGAAAAAACTACCAAAAGCTGAATAATAGAGATTTTTTACCGTGGTATGGCAAAACCACAGTTATTGTTTACTGGGGTATACCACACTTTTTTAAATATAGACATTTGCGGCTGAACAGTGAGCGACACACTCAAACTGCTTTTTTTTTAGATACCAAAGGCCCAAAACTGGATAGTACAGCGATTTGACCCGTGGAACTGCGAAACCACACTGGGATGTCGGGCCTACACAAGACTATTTTCAACAGATATATTTTTGTGTCACAACAGTCAGGAGACACTACTGTTTTTCTTTACGGAAAAAACTACCAAAAGCTGAATAATAGGGATTTTTTACCGTGGGATAGCAAAACCACAGTTATTGTTTACTGGGGTATACCACACTTTTTTAAATAGAGATATTTGCGGCTGAACAGTGAGCAACACACTCAAACTGCTTTTTTTTAGATACCAAAGGCCCAAAACTGGATAGTACAGCGATTTGACCCGTGGAACTGCGAAACCACACTGAGATGTCGGGCCTACACAAGACTATTTTCAACAGATATATTTTTGTGTCACAACAGTCAGGAGAAACTACTGTTTTTCTTTATGGAAAAAACTACCAAAAGCTGAATAATAGAGATTTTTTACCGTGGGATGGCAAAACCACAGTTATTGTTTACTGGGGTATGCCACACTTTTTTAAATAGAGATATTTGTGGCTGAACAGTGAGCGACACACTCAAACTGCTTTTTTTTTAGATACCAAAGGCCCAAAACTGGATAGTGCAGCGATTTGACCCGTGGAACTGCGAAACCACACTGGGATGTCAGGCCTACACAAGACTATTTTCAACAGATATATTTTTGTGTCACAACAGTCAGGAGACACTAGTGTTTTTCTTTACGGAAAAAGCTACCAAAAGCTGAATAATAGAGATTTTTTACCGTGGGATGGCAAAACCACAGTTATTGCTTCCTGGGGTATACCACACTTTTTTAAATAGAGATATTTGCGGCTGAACAGTGAGCGACACACTCAAACTGCTTTTTTTTTAGATACCAAAGGCCCAAAACTGGATAGTGCAGTGATTTGACCCGTGGAAGTGCGAAATCACACTGGGATGTCAGGCCTACACAAGACTATTTTCATCAGATATATTTTTTTGTCACAACAGTCAGGAGAGACTACTGTTTTTCTTTACGGAAAAAACTACCAAAAGCTGAACAATAGAGATTTTTTACCGTGGCATGGCAAAACCACAGTTATTCTTTACTGGGGTATACCACACTTTTTTAAACAGAGATATTTGCGGCTGAACAGTGAGCGACACACTCAAACTGCTTTTTTTTAAGATAACAAAGGCCCAAAACTGGATAGTACAGCGATTTGACCCGTGGAACTGCGAAACCACACTGGGATGTCGGGCCTACACAAGACTATTTTCAACAGATATATTTTTGTGTCACAACAGTCAGGAGACACTACTGTTTTTCTTTACGGAAAAAACTACCAAAAGCTGAATAAAAGAGATTTTTTACCTTGGGATGGCAAAACCACAGTTATTGTTTACTGGGGTATACCACACTTTTTTAAATAGAGATATTTGCGGCTGAACAGTGAGCGACACACTCAAACTGCTTTTTTTTTAGATACCAAAGGCCCAAAACTGGATAGTACAGCGATTTGACCCGTGGAACTGCGAAACACACTGGGATGTCGGGCCTACACAAGACTATTTTCAACAGATATATTTTTGTGTCACAACAGTCAGGAGACACTACTGTTTTTCTTTACGGAAAAAACTAAAAAAAGCTGAACAATAGAGATTTTTTACCGTGGCATGGCAAAACCACAGTTATTCTTTACTGGGGTACACCACACTTTTTTAAATAGAGATATTTGCGGCTGAATAGTGAGCAAAACACTCAAACTGCTTTTTTTTTAGATACCAAAGGCTCAAAACTGGATAGTACAGCGATTTGACCCGTGGAACTGCGAAACCACACTGGGATGTCGGGCCTACACAAGACTATTTTCAACAGATCTATTTTTGTGTCACAACAGTCAGGAGACACTACTCTTTTTCTTTACGGAAAAAACTACCAAAAGCTGAATAACAGAGATTTTTTACCGTCGAATGGCAAAACCACAGTTATTGTTTACTGGGGTATACCACACTTTTTTAAATAGAGATATTTGCGGCTGAACAGTGAGCGACACACTCAAACTGCTTTTTTTTAAGATACCAAAGGCCCAAAACTAGATAGTACAGCGATTTGACCCGTGGAACTGCGAAACCACACTGGGATGTCTGGCCTACACAAGACTATTTTCAACAGATATATTTTTGTGTCACAACAGTCAGGAGACACTACTGTTTTTCTTTACGGAAAAAACTACCAAAAGCTGAATAAAAGAGATTTTTTACCGTGGGATGGCAAAACCACAGTTATTGTTTACTGGGGTATACCACACTTTTTTAAATAGAGATATTTGTGGCTGAACAGTGAGCGACACACTCAAACTGCTTTTTTTTTAGATACCAAAGGCCCAAAACTGGATAGTACAGCTATTTGACCCGTGGAACTGCGAAACCACACTGGGATTTCGGGCCTACACAAGACTATTTTCAACAGATATATTTTTGTGTCACAACAGTCAGGAGACACTACTGTTTTTCTTTACGGAAAAAACTACCAAAAGCTGAATAATAGAGATTTTTTACCGTGGGATGGCAAAACCACAGTTATTGCTTACTGGGGTATACCACACTTTTTTAAATATAAATATTTGCGGCTGAACAGTGAGCGACACACTCAAACTGCTTTTTTTTTAGATACCAAAGGCCCAAAACTGGATACTGCAGCGATTTGACCCATGGAACTGCGAAATCACACTGGGATGTCAGGCCTACACAAGACTATTTTCATCAGATATATTTTTGTGTCACAACAGTCAGGAGACACTACTGTTTTTCTTTACGGAAAAAACTACCAAAAGCTGAATAATAGAGATTTTTTACCGTGGGATGGCAAAACCACAGTTATTGTTTACTGGGGTATACCACACTTTTTTAAATAGAGACATTTGCGGCTGAACAGTGAGCGACAAACTCAAACTGCTTTTTTTTTAGATACCAAAGGCCCAAAACTGGATAGTACAGCGATTTGACCCGTGGAACTGCGAAACCACACTGGGATGTTGGGCCTACACAAGACTATTTTCAACAGATATATTTTTGAGTCACAACAGTCAGGAGACACTACTGTTTTTCTTTACGGAAAAAACTACCAAAAGCTGAATAATAGGGATTTTTTACCGTGGGATGGCAAAACCACAGTTATTGTTTACTGGGGTATACCACACTTTTTTAAATAGAGACATTTGCAGCTGAACAGTGAGCGACAAACTCAAACTGCTTTTTTTTTTAGATACCAAAGGCCCAAAACTGGATAGTACAGCGATTTGGCCAGTGGAACTGCGAAACCACACTGGGATGTCGGGCCTACACAAGACTATTTTCAACAGATATATTTTTGTGTCACAACAGTCAGGAGACACGATTGTTTTTATTTACGGAAAAAACTACCAAAAGCTGGATAATAGGGATTTTTTACCAGGGGATGGCAAAACCACAGTTATTGTTTACTGGGGTATACCACACTTTTTTAAATAGAGACATTTGCGGCTGAACAGTGAGCGACAAACTCAAACTGCTTTTTTTTTAGATACCAAAGGCCCAAAACTGGATAGTACAGCGATTTGACCCGTGGAACTGCGAAACCACACTGGGATGTCGGGCCTACACAAGACTATTTTCAACAGATATATTTTTGTGTCACAACAGTCAGGAGACACTACTGTTTTTCTTTACGGAAAAAACTACCAAAAGCTGAATAATAGGGATTCTTTACCGTGGGATGGCAAAACCACAGTTATTGTTTACTGGGGTATACCACACTTTTTTAAATAGAGATATTTGCAGCTGAACATTGAGCGACACACTCAAACTGCTTTTTTTTTAGATACCAAAGGCCCAAAACTGGATAGTACAGCGATTTGACCCGTGGAACTGCGAAACACACTGGGATGTCGGGCCTACACAAGACTATTTTCAACAGATATATTTTTGTGTCACAACAGTCAGGAGACACTACTGTTTTCCTTTACGTAAAAAACTACCAAAAGCTGAATAATAGAAATTTTTTACCGTGGGATGGCAAAACCACAGTTATTGTTTACTAGGGTATACCACACTTTTTTAAATAGAGATATTTGCGGCTGAACAGTGAGCGACACACTCAAACTGCTTTTTTTTTAGATACCAAAGGCCCAGAACTGGATAGTACAGCGATTTGACCCGTGGAACTGCCAAACCACACTGGGATGTCGGGCCTACACAAGACTATTTTCAACAGATATATTTTTGTGTCACAACAGTCAGGAGACAGTACTGCTTTTCTTTATGGAAAAAACTACCAAAAGCTGAATAATAGAGATTTTTTACCGTGGCATGGCAAAACCACAGTTATTCTTTACTGGGGTACACCACACGCTTTTAAATAGAGATATTTGCGTCTGAATAGTGAGCAAAACACTCAAACTGCTTTTTTTTTTAGATACCAAAGGCCCAAAATTGGATAGTACAGCGATTTGACCCGTGGAACTGCGAAACCATACTGGGATGTCGGGCCTACACAAGACTATTTTCAACAGATATATTTATGTGTCACAACAGTCAGGAGACACTACTGTTTTTCTTTACGGAAAAAACTACCAAAAGCTGAATAATAGAGATTTTTTACCGTGGGATGGCAAAACCACAGTTATTGTTTACTGGGGTATACCACACTTTTTTAAATAAAGATATTTGTGGCTGAACAGTGAGCGACACACTCTAACTGCTTTTTTTTAGATAACAAAGGCCCAAAACTGGATAGTACAGCGATTTGACCCGTGGAACTGCGAAGCCACACTGAGATGTCGGGCCTACACAAGACTGTTTTCAACAGATATATTTTTGTGTCACAACAGTCAGGAGACACTACTGTTTTTCTTTACGGAAAAAACTACCAAAAGCTGAATAATAGAGATTTTTTACCGTGGGATGGCAAAACCACAGTTATTGTTTACTGGGGTATGCCACACTTTTTTAAATAGAGATATTTGCGGCTGAACAGTGAGCGACACACTCAAACTGCTTTTTTTTTAGATACCAAAGGCCCAAAACTGGATAGTGCAGCGATTTGACCCGTGGAACTGCGAAACCACACTGGGATGTCGGACCTACACAAGACTATTTTCATCAGATATATTTTTGTGTCACAACAGTCAGGAGAAACTACTGTTTTTCTTTACGGAAAAAACTACCAAAAGCTGAATAATAGAGATTTTTTACCGTGGGATGGCAAAACCACAGTTATTGTTTACTGGGGTATGCCACACTTTTTTAAATAGAGATATTTGCGGCTTAACAGTGAGCGACACACTCAAACTGCTTTTTTTTTAGATACCAAAGGCCCAAAACTGGATAGTACAGCGATTTGACCCGTGGAATTGCGAAACACACTGGGATGTCGGGCCTACACAAGACTATTTTCAACAGATATATTTTTGTGTCACAACAGTCAGGAGACACTACTGTTTTTCTTTACGGAAAAAACTACCAAAAGCTGAACAATAGAGATTTTTTACCGTGGCATGGCAAAACCACAGTTATTCTTTACTGGGGTACACCATACTTTTTTAAATAGAGATATTTGCGGCTGATTAGTGAGCAAAACACTCAAACTGCTTTTTTTTTAGATACCAAAGGCTCAAAACTGGATAGTACAACGATTTGACCCGTGGAACTGCGAAACCACACTGGGATGTCGGGCCTACACAAGACTATTTTCAACAGATATATTTTTGTGTCACAACAGTCAGGAGACACTAGTGTTTTTATTTACGGAAAAAACTACCAAAAGCTGGATAATAGGGATTTTTTACCAGGGGATGGCAAAACCACAGTTATTGTTTACTGGGGTATACCACACTTTTTTAAATAGAGACATTTGCGGCTGAACAGTGAGCGACAAACTCAAACTGCTTTTTTTTTAGATACCAAAGGCCCAAAACTGGATAGTACAGCGATTTGACCCGTGGAACTGCGAAACCACACTGGGATGTCGGGCCTACACAAGACTATTTTCAACAGATATATTTTTGTGTCACAACAGTCAGGAGACACTACTGTTTTTCTTTACGGAAAAAACTACCAAAAGCTGAATAATAGGGATTTTTTACCGTGGGATGGCAAAACCACAGTTATTGTTTACTGGGGTATACCACACTTTTTTAAATAGAGATATTTGCGGCTGAACATTGAGCGACACACTCAAACTGCTTTTTTTTTAGATACCAAAGGCCCAAAACTGGATAGTACAGCGATTTGACCCGTGGAACTGCGAAACACACTGGGATGTCGGGCCTACACAAGACTATTTTCAACAGATATATTTTTGTGTCACAACAGTCAGGAGACACTACTGTTTTTCTTTACGTAAAAAACTACCAAAAGCTGAATAATAGAGATTTTTTACCGTGGGATGGCAAAACCACAGTTATTGTTTACTAGGGTATACCACACTTTTTTAAATAGAGATATTTGCGGCTGAACAGTGAGCGACACACTCAAACTGCTTTTTTTTTAGATACCAAAGGCCCAGAACTGGATAGTACAGCGATTTGACCCGTGGAACTGCCAAACCACACTGGGATGTCGGGCCTACACAAGACTATTTTCAACAGATATATTTTTGTGTCACAACAGTCAGGAGAGAGTACTGCTTTTCTTTTTGGAAAAAACTACCAAAAGCTGAATAATAGAGATTTTTTACCGTGGCATGGCAAAACCACAGTTATTCTTTACTGGGGTACACCACACGCTTTTAAATAGAGATATTTGCGTCTGAATAGTGAGCAAAACACTCAAACTGCTTTTTTTTTAGATACCAAAGGCCCAAAACTGGATAGTACAGCGATTTGACCCGTGGAACTGCGAAACCATACTGGGATGTCGGGCCTACACAAGACTATTTTCAACAGATATATTTATGTGTCACAACAGTCAGGAGACACTACTGTTTTTCTTTACGGAAAAAACTACCAAAAGCTGAATAATAGAGATTTTTTTACCGTGGGATGGCAAAACCACAGTTATTGTTTACTGGGGTATACCACACTTTTTTAAATAAAGATATTTGTGGCTGAACAGTGAGCGACACACTCTAACTGCTTTTTTTTAGATAACAAAGGCCCATAACTGGATAGTACAGCGATTTGACCCGTGGAACTGCGAAACCACACTGAGATGTCGGGCCTACACAAGACTGTTTTCAACAGATATATTTTTGTGTCACAACAGTCAGGAGACACTACTGTTTTTCTTTACGGAAAAAACTATCAAAAGCTGAATAATAGAGATTTTTTACCGTGGGATGGCAAAACCACAGTTATTGTTTACTGGGGTATGCCACACTTTTTTAAATAGAGATATTTGCGGCTGAACAGTGAGCGACACACTCAAACTGCTTTTTTTTTAGATACCAAAGGCCCAAAACTGGATAGTGCAGCGATTTGACCCGTGGAACTGCGAAACCACACTGGGATGTCGGGCCTACACAAGACTATTTTCAACAGATATATTTTTGTGTCACAACAGTCAGGAGACACTAGTGTTTTTATTTACGGAAAAAACTACCAAAAGCTGGATAATAGGGATTTTTTACCAGGGGATGGCAAAACCACAGTTATTGTTTACTGGGGTATACCACACTTTTTTAAATAGAGACATTTGCGGCTGAACAGTGAGCGACAAACTCAAACTGCTTTTTTTTTAGATACCAAAGGCCCAAAACTGGATAGTACAGCGATTTGACCCGTGGAACTGCGAAACCACACTGGGATGTCGGGCCTACACAAGACTATTTTCAACAGATATATTTTTGTGTCACAACAGTCAGGAGACACTACTGTTTTTCTTTACGGAAAAAACTACCAAAAGCTGAATAATAGGGATTTTTTACCGTGGGATGGCAAAACCACAGTTATTGTTTACTGGGGTATACCACACTTTTTTAAATAGAGATATTTGCGGCTGAACATTGAGCGACACACTCAAACTGCTTTTTTTTTAGATACCAAAGGCCCAAAACTGGATAGTACAGCGATTTGACCCGTGGAACTGCGAAACACACTGGGATGTCGGGCCTACACAAGACTATTTTCAACAGATATATTTTTGTGTCACAACAGTCAGGAGACACTACTGTTTTTCTTTACGTAAAAAACTACCAAAAGCTGAATAATAGAGATTTTTTACCGTGGGATGGCAAAACCACAGTTATTGTTTACTAGGGTATACCACACTTTTTTAAATAGAGATATTTGCGGCTGAACAGTGAGCGACACACTCAAACTGCTTTTTTTTTAGATACCAAAGGCCCAGAACTGGATAGTACAGCGATTTGACCCGTGGAACTGCCAAACCACACTGGGATGTCGGGCCTACACAAGACTATTTTCAACAGATATATTTTTGTGTCACAACAGTCAGGAGAGAGTACTGCTTTTCTTTTTGGAAAAAACTACCAAAAGCTGAATAATAGAGATTTTTTACCGTGGCATGGCAAAACCACAGTTATTCTTTACTGGGGTACACCACACGCTTTTAAATAGAGATATTTGCGTCTGAATAGTGAGCAAAACACTCAAACTGCTTTTTTTTTAGATACCAAAGGCCCAAAACTGGATAGTACAGCGATTTGACCCGTGGAACTGCGAAACCATACTGGGATGTCGGGCCTACACAAGACTATTTTCAACAGATATATTTATGTGTCACAACAGTCAGGAGACACTACTGTTTTTCTTTACGGAAAAAACTACCAAAAGCTGAATAATAGAGATTTTTTACCGCGGGATGGCAAAACCACAGTTATTGTTTACTGGGGTATACCACACTTTTTTAAATAGAGATATTTGTGGCTGAACAGTGAGCGACACACTCTAACTGCTTTTTTTTAGATAACAAAGGCCCAAAACTGGATAGTACAGCGATTTGACCCGTGGAACTGCGAAACCACACTGAGATGTCGGGCCTACACAAGACTGTTTTCAACAGATATATTTTTGTGTCACAACAGTCAGGAGACACTACTGTTTTTCTTTACGGAAAAAACTATCAAAAGCTGAATAATAGAGATTTTTTTACCGTGGGATGGCAAAACCACAGTTATTGTTTACTGGGGTATGCCACACTTTTTTAAATAGAGATATTTGCGGCTGAACAGTGAGCGACACACTCAAACTGCTTTTTTTTTAGATACCAAAGGCCCAAAACTGGATAGTGCAGCGATTTGACCCGTGGAACTGCGAAACCACACTGGGATGTCGGGCCTACACAAGACTATTTTCAACAGATATATTTTTGTGTCACAACAGTCAGGAGAAACTACTGTTTTTCTTTACGGAAAAAACTACCAAAAGCTGAATAATAGAGATTTTTTACCGTGGGATGGCAAAACCACAGTTATTGTTTACTGGGGTATGCCACACTTTTTTAAATAGAGATATTTGCGGCTTAACAGTGGGCGACACACTCAAACTGCTTTTTTTTTAGATACCAAAGGCCCAAGACTGGATAGTACAGCGATTTGACCCGTGGAATTGCGAAACACACTGGGATGTCGGGCCTACACAAGACTATTTTCAACAGATATATTTTTGTGTCACAACAGTCAGGAGACACTACTGTTTTTCTTTACGGAAAAAACTACCAAAAGCTGAACAATAGAGATTTTTTACCGTGGCATGGCAAAACCACAGTTATTCTTTACTGGGGTACACCATACTTTTTTAAATAGAGATATTTGCGGCTGATTAGTGAGCAAAACACTCAAACTGCTTTTTTTTTAGATACCAAAGGCTCAAAACTGGATAGTACAGCGATTTGACCCGTGGAACTGCGAAACCACACTGGGATGTCGGGCCTACACAAGACTATTTTCAACAGATATATTTTTGTGTCACAACAGTCAGGAGACACTAGTGTTTTTCTTTACGGAAAAAACTACCAAAAGCTGAATAATAGAGATTTTTTACCGTGGAATGGCAAAACCACAGTTATTGTTTACTGGGTTATACCACACTTTTTTAAATAGAGATATCTGCGGCTGAACAGTGAGCGACAAACTCAAACTGCTTTTTTTTAAGATACCAAAGGCCCAAAACTGGATAGTACAGCGATTTGACCCGTGGAACTGCGAAACCACACTGGGATGTCGGGCCTACACAAGACTATTTTCAACAGATATATTTTTGTGTCACAACAGTCAGGAGACACTACTGTTTTTCTTTACGGAAAAAACTACCAAAAGCTGAATAAAAGAGATTTTTTACTGTGGGATGGCAAAACCACAGTTATTGTTTACTGGGGTATACCACACTTTTTTAAATAGAGATATTTGCGGCTGAACAGTGAGCGACACACTCAAACTGCTTTTTTTTTAGATACCAAAGGCCGAAAACTGGATAGTACAGCGATTTGACCCGTGGAACTGCGAAACCACACTGGGATTTCGGGCCTACACAAGACTATTTTCAACAGATATATTTTTGTGTCACAACAGTCAGGAGACACTACTGTTTTTCTTTACGGAAAAAACTACCAAAAGCTGAATAATAGAGATTTTTTACCGTGGGATGGCAAAACCACAGTTATTGCTTACTGGGGTATACCACACTTTTTTAAATAGAGATATTTGCGGCTGAACAGTGAGCGACACACTCAAACTGCTTTTTTTTTAGATACCAAAGGCCCAAAACTGGATAGTGCAGCGATTTGACCCGTGGAACTGCGAAACCACACTGGGATGTCAGGCCTACACAAGACTATTTTCATCAGATATATTTTTGTGTCACAACAGTCAGGAGACACTACTGTTTTTCTTTACGGAAAAACTTCCAAAAGCTGAATAATAGAGATTTTTTACCGTGGGATGGCAAAACCACAGATATTGTTTACTGGGGTATACCACACTTTTTTAAATAGAGACATTTGCGGCTGAACATTGAGCGACAAACTCAAACTGCTTTTTTTTTAGATACCAAAGGCCCAAAACTGGATAGTACAGCGATTTGACCCGTGGAACTGCGAAACCACACTGGGATGTTGGGCCTACACAAGACTATTTTCAACAGATATATTTTTGTGTCACAACAGTGAGGAGACACTACTGTTTTTCTTTACGGAAAAAACTACCAAAAGCTGAATAATAGGGATTTTTTACCGTGGGATGGCAAAACCACAGTTATTGTTTACTGGGGTATACCACACTTTTTTAAATAAAGATATTTGTGGCTGAACAGTGAGCGACACACTCAAACTGCTTTTTTTTTAGATACCAAAGGCCCAAAACTGGATAGTGCAGCGATTTGACCCGTGGAACTGCGAAACCACACTGGGATGTCAGGCCTACACAAGACTATTTTCATCAGATATATTTTTGTGTCACAACAGTCAGGAGACACTACTGTTTTTCTTTACGGAAAAACTACCAAAAGCTGAATAATAGAGATTTTTTACCGTGGGATGGCAAAACCACAGTTATTGTTTACTGGGGTATACCACACTTTTTTAAATAGAGACATTTGCGGCTGAACAGTGAGCGACAAACTCAAACTGCTTTTTTTTTAGATACCAAAGGCCCAAAACTGGATAGTACAGCGATTTGACCCGTGGAACTGCGAAACCACACTGGGATGTTGGGCCTACACAAGACTATTTTCAACAGATATATTTTTGTGTCACAACAGTCAGGAGAAACTACTGTTTTTCTTTACGGAAAAAACTACCAAAAGCTGAATAATAGAGATTTTTTACCGTGGGATGGCAAAACCACAGTTATTGCTTACTGGGGTATACCACACTTTTTTAAATAGAGATATTTGCGGCTGAACAGTGAGCGACACACTCAAACTGCTTTTTTTTTAGATACCAAAGGCCCAAAACTGGATAGTGCAGCGATTTGACCCGTGGAACTGCGAAACCACACTGGGATGTCAGGCCTACACAAGACTATTTTCATCAGATATATTTTTGTGTCACAACAGTCAGGAGACACTACTGTTTTTCTTTACGGAAAAACTTCCAAAAGCTGAATAATAGAGATTTTTTACCGTGGGATGGCAAAACCACAGATATTGTTTACTGGGGTATACCACACTTTTTTAAATAGAGACATTTGCGGCTGAACAGTGAGCGACAAACTCAAACTGCTTTTTTTTTAGATACCAAAGGCCCAAAACTGGATAGTACAGCGATTTGACCCGTGGAACTGCGAAACCACACTGGGATGTTGGGCCTACACAAGACTATTTTCAACAGATATATTTTTGTGTCACAACAGTCAGGAGACACTACTGTTTTTCTTTACGGAAAAAACTACCAAAAGCTGAATAATAGGGATTTTTTACCGTGGGATGGCAAAACCACAGTTATTGTTTACTGGGGTATACCACACTTTTTTAAATAAAGATATTTGTGGCTGAACAGTGAGCGACACACTCAAACTGCTTTTTTTTTAGATACCAAAGGCCCAAAACTGGATAGTGCAGCGATTTGACCCGTGGAACTGCGAAACCACACTGGGATGTCAGGCCTACACAAGACTATTTTCATCAGATATATTTTTGTGTCACAACAGTCAGGAGACACTACTGTTTTTCTTTACGGAAAAACTACCAAAAGCTGAATAATAGAGATTTTTTACCGTGGGATGGCAAAACCACAGTTATTGTTTACTGGGGTATACCACACTTTTTTAAATAGAGACATTTGCGGCTGAACAGTGAGCGACAAACTCAAACTGCTTTTTTTTTTAGATACCAAAGGCCCAAAACTGGATAGTACAGCGATTTGACCCGTGGAACTGCGAAACCACACTGGGATGTTGGGCCTACACAAGACTATTTTCAACAGATATATTTTTGTGTCACAACAGTCAGGAGACACTACTGTTTTTCTTTACGGAAAAAACTACCAAAAGCTGAATAATAGGGATTTTTTACCGTGGGATGGCAAAACCACAGTTATTGTTTACTGGGGTATACCACACTTTTTTAAATAAAGATATTTGTGGCTGAACAGTGAGCGACACACTCTAACTGCTTTTTTTTAGATAACAAAGGCCCAAAACTGGATAGTACAGCGATTTGACCCGTGGAACTGCGAAACCACACTGAGATGTCGGGCCTACACAAGACTGTTTTCAACAGATATATTTTTGTGTCACAACAGTCAGGAGACACTACTGTTTTTCTTTACGGAAAAAACTACCAAAAGCTGAATAATAGAGATTTTTTACCGTGGGATGGCAAAACCACAGTTATTGTTTACTGGGGTATGCCACACTTTTTTAAATAGAGATATTTGCGGCTGAACAGTGAGCGACACACTCAAACTGCTTTTTTTTTAGATACCAAAGGCCCAAAACTGGATAGTGCAGCGATTTGACCCGTGGAACTGCGAAACCACACTGGGATGTCGGGCCTACACAAGACTATTTTCAACAGATATATTTTTGTGTCACAACAGTCAGGAGAAACTACTGTTTTTCTTTACGGAAAAAACTACCAAAAGCTGAATAATAGAGATTTTTTACCGTGGGATGGCAAAACCACAGTTATTGTTTACTGGGGTATGCCACACTTTTTTAAATAGAGATATTTGCGGCTTAACAGTGAGCGACACACTCAAACTGCTTTTTTTTTAGATACCAAAGGCCCAAGACTGGATAGTACAGCGATTTGACCCGTGGAATTGCGAAACACACTGGGATGTCGGGCCTACACAAGACTATTTTCAACAGATATATTTTTGTGTCACAACAGTCAGGAGACACTACTGTTTTTCTTTACGGAAAAAACTACCAAAAGCTGAATAATAGAGATTTTTTACCGTGGGATGGCAAAACCACAGTTATTGCTTACTGGGGTATACCACACTTTTTTAAATAGAGATATTTGCGGCTGAACAGTGAGCGACACACTCAAACTGCTTTTTTTTTAGATACCAAAGGCCCAAAACTGGATAGTGCAGCGATTTGACCCGTGGAACTGCGAAACCACACTGGGATGTCAGGCCTACACAAGACTATTTTCATCAGATATATTTTTGTGTCACAACAGTCAGGAGACACTACTGTTTTTCTTTACGGAAAAACTACCAAAAGCTGAATAATAGAGATTTTTTACCGTGGGATGGCAAAACCACAGTTATTGTTTACTGGGGTATACCACACTTTTTTAAATAGAGACATTTGCGGCTGAACAGTGAGCGACAAACTCAAACTGCTTTTTTTTTAGATACCAAAGGCCCAAAACTGGATAGTACAGCGATTTGACCCGTGAAACTGCGAAACCACACTGGGATGTTGGGCCTACACAAGACTATTTTCAACAGATATATTTTTGTGTCACAACAGTCAGGAGACACTACTGTTTTTCTTTACGGAAAAAACTACCAAAAGCTGAATAATAGGGATTTTTTACCGTGGGATGGCAAAACCACAGTTATTGTTTACTGGGGTATACCACACTTTTTAAAATAGAGACATTTGCGGCTGAACAGTGAGCGACAAACTCAAACTGCTTTTTTTTTTTGGATACCAAAGGCCCAAAACTGGATAGTACAGCGATTTGACCCGTGGAACTGCGAAACCACACTGGGATGTCGGGCCTACACAAGACTATTTTCAACAGATATATTTTTGTGTCACAACAGTCAGGAGACACTACTGTTTTTCTTTACGGAAAAAACTACCAAAAGCTGGATAATAGGGATTTTTTACCAGGGGATGGCAAAACCACAGTTATTGTTTACTGGGGTATACCACACTTTTTTATATAGAGATATTTGCGGCTGAACAGTGAGCGACACACTCAAACTGCTTTTTTTTTTAGATACCAAAGGCCCAAAACTGGATAGTACAGCGATTTGACCCGTACAACTGCGAAACCACACTGAGATGTCGGGCCTACACAAGACTATTTTCAACAGATATATTTTTGTGTCACAACAGTCAGGAGAAACTACTGTTTTTCTTTACGGAAAAACTACCAAAAGCTGAATAATAGGGATTTTTTACCGTGGGATGGCAAAACCACAGTTATTGTTTACTGGGGTATACCACACTTTTTTATATAGAGATATTTGCGGCTGAACAGTGAGCGACACACTCAAACTGCTTTTTTTTTAGATACCAAAGGCCCAAAACTGGATAGTGCAGCGATTTGACCCGTGGAACTGCGAAACCACACTGGGATGTAAGGCCTACACAAGACTATTTTCAACAGATATATTTTTGTGTCACAACAGTCAGGAGACACTACTGTTTTTCTTTACGGAAAAAGCTACCAAAAGCTGAATAATAGAGATTTTTTACCGTGGGATGGCAAAACCACAGTTATTGCTTCCTGGGGTATACCACACTTTTTTAAATAGAGATATTTGCGGCTGAACAGTGAGCGACACACTCAAACTGCTTTTTTTTTAGATACCATAGGCCCAAAACTGGATAGTGCAGCGATTTGACCCGTGGAACTGCGAAATCACACTGGGATGTCAGGCCTACACAAGACTATTTTCATCAGATATATTTTTGTGTCACAACAGTCAGGAGACACTACTGTTTTTCTTTACGGAAAAAACTACCAAAAGCTGAACAATAGAGATTTTTTACCGTGGCATGGCAAAACCACAGTTATTCTTTACTGGGGTACACCACACTTTTTTAAATAGAGATATTTGCGGCTGAATAGTGAGCAAAACACTCAAACTGCTTTTTTTTTAGATACCAAAGGCTCAAAACTGGATAGTACAGCGATTTGACCCGTGGAACTGTGAAACCACACTGGGATGTCGGGCCTACACAAGACTATTTTCAACAGATATATTTTTGTGTCACAACAGTCAGGAGACACTACTGTTTTTCTTTACGGAAAAAACTACCAAAAGCTGAATAACAGAGATTTTTTACCGTCGAATGGCAAAACCACAGTTATTGTTTACTGGGGTATACCACACTTTTTTAAATAGAGATATTTGCGGCTGAACAGTGAGCGACACACTCAAACTGCTTTTTTTTAAGATACCAAAGGCCCAAAACTGGATAGTACAGCGATTTGACCCGTGGAACTGCGAAAACACACTGGGATGTCGGGCCTACACAAGACTATTTTCAACAGATATATTTTTGTGTCACAACAGTCAGGAGACACTACTGTTTTTCTTTACGGAAAAAACTACCAAAAGCTGAATAAAAGAGATTTTTTACCTTGGGATGGCAAAACCACAGTTATTGTTTACTGGGGTATACCACACTTTTTTAAATAGAGATATTTGCGGCTGAACAGTGAGCGACACACTGAAGCTGCTTTTTTTTTAGATACCAAAGGCCCAAAACTGGATATTACAGCGATTTGACCCGTGGAACTGCGAAACCACACTGGGATTTCGGGCCTACACAAGACTATTTTCAACAGATATATTTTTCTGTCACAACAGTCAGGAGACACTACTGTTTTTCTTTACGGAAAAAACTACCAAACGCTGAATAATAGAGATTTTTTACCGTGGGATGGCAAAACCACAGTTATTGTTTACTGGGGTATACCACACTTTTTTAAATAGAGATATTTGCGGCTGAACAGTGAGCGACACACTCAAACTGCTATTCTTTTAGATACCAAAGGCCCAAAACTGGATAGTGCAACGATTTGACCCGTGGAACTGCGAAACCACACTGGGATGTCAGGCCTACACAAGACTATTTTCAACAGATATATTTTTGTGTCACAACAGTCATGAGACACTACTGTTTTTCTTTACGGAAAAAACTACCAAAAGCTGAATAATAGAGATTTTTTACCGTGGGATGGCAAAACCACAGTTATTGTTTACTGGGGTATACCACGATTTTTTAAATAGAGACATTTGCGGCTGAACAGTGAGCGACAAACTCAAATTGCTTTTTTTTTAGATACCAAAGGCCCAAAACTGGATAGTACAGCGATTTGACCCGTGGAACTGCGAAACCACACTGGGATGTCGGGCCTACACAAGACTATTTTCAACAGATATATTTTTGTGTCACAACAGTCAGGAGACACTACTGTTTTTCTTTACGGAAAAAACTACCAAAAGCTGAATAATAGGGATTTTTTACCGTGGGATAGCAAAACCACAGTTATTGTTTACTGGGGTATACCACGCTTTTTTAAATAGAGACATTTGCGGCTGAACAGTGAGCAACACACTCAAACTGTTTTTTTTAGATACCAAAGGCCCAAAACTGGATAGTACAGCGATTTGACCCGTGGAACTGCGAAACCACACTGAGATGTCGGGCCTACACAAGACTATTTTCAACAGATATATTTTTGTGTCACAACAGTCAGGAGAAACTACTGTTTTTCTTTATGGAAAAAACTACCAAAAGCTGAATAATAGAGATTTTTTACCGTGGGATGGCAAAACCACAGTTATTGTTTACTGGGGTATGCCACACTTTTTTAAATAGAGATATTTGCGGCTGAACAGTGAGCGACACACTCAAACTGCTTTTTTTTTAGATACCAAAGGCCCAAAACTGGATAGTGCAGCGATTTGACCCGTGGAACTGCGAAACCACACTGGGATGTCAGGCCTACACAAGACTATTTTCATCAGATATATTTTTGTGTTACAACAGTCAGGAGACACTACTGTTTTTCTTTACGGAAAAAACTACCAAAAGCTGGATAATAGGGATTTTTTACCAGGGGATGGCAAAACCACAGTTATTGTTTACTGGGGTATACCACACTTTTTTATATAGAGATATTTGCGGCTGAACAGTGAGCGACACACTCAAACTGCTTTTTTTTTTAGATACCAAAGGCCCAAAACTGGATAGTACAGCGATTTGACCCGTACAACTGCGAAACCACACTGAGATGTCGGGCCTACACAAGACTATTTTCAACAGATATATTTTTGTGTCACAACAGTCAGGAGAAACTACTGTTTTTCTTTACGGAAAAACTACCAAAAGCTGAATAATAGGGATTTTTTACCGTGGGATGGCAAAACCACAGTTATTGTTTACTGGGGTATACCACACTTTTTTATATAGAGATATTTGCGGCTGAACAGTGAGCGACACACTCAAACTGCTTTTTTTTTAGATACCAAAGGCCCAAAACTGGATAGTGCAGCGATTTGACCCGTGGAACTGCGAAACCACACTGGGATGTAAGGCCTACACAAGACTATTTTCAACAGATATATTTTTGTGTCACAACAGTCAGGAGACACTACTGTTTTTCTTTACGGAAAAAGCTACCAAAAGCTGAATAATAGAGATTTTTTACCGTGGGATGGCAAAACCACAGTTATTGCTTCCTGGGGTATACCACACTTTTTTAAATAGAGATATTTGCGGCTGAACAGTGAGCGACACACTCAAACTGCTTTTTTTTTAGATACCATAGGCCCAAAACTGGATAGTGCAGCGATTTGACCCGTGGAACTGCGAAATCACACTGGGATGTCAGGCCTACACAAGACTATTTTCATCAGATATATTTTTGTGTCACAACAGTCAGGAGACACTACTGTTTTTCTTTACGGAAAAAACTACCAAAAGCTGAACAATAGAGATTTTTTACCGTGGCATGGCAAAACCACAGTTATTCTTTACTGGGGTACACCACACTTTTTTAAATAGAGATATTTGCGGCTGAATAGTGAGCAAAACACTCAAACTGCTTTTTTTTTAGATACCAAAGGCTCAAAACTGGATAGTACAGCGATTTGACCCGTGGAACTGTGAAACCACACTGGGATGTCGGGCCTACACAAGACTATTTTCAACAGATATATTTTTGTGTCACAACAGTCAGGAGACACTACTGTTTTTCTTTACGGAAAAAACTACCAAAAGCTGAATAACAGAGATTTTTTACCGTCGAATGGCAAAACCACAGTTATTGTTTACTGGGGTATACCACACTTTTTTAAATAGAGATATTTGCGGCTGAACAGTGAGCGACACACTCAAACTGCTTTTTTTTAAGATACCAAAGGCCCAAAACTGGATAGTACAGCGATTTGACCCGTGGAACTGCGAAAACACACTGGGATGTCGGGCCTACACAAGACTATTTTCAACAGATATATTTTTGTGTCACAACAGTCAGGAGACACTACTGTTTTTCTTTACGGAAAAAACTACCAAAAGCTGAATAAAAGAGATTTTTTACCTTGGGATGGCAAAACCACAGTTATTGTTTACTGGGGTATACCACACTTTTTTAAATAGAGATATTTGCGGCTGAACAGTGAGCGACACACTGAAGCTGCTTTTTTTTTAGATACCAAAGGCCCAAAACTGGATATTACAGCGATTTGACCCGTGGAACTGCGAAACCACACTGGGATTTCGGGCCTACACAAGACTATTTTCAACAGATATATTTTTCTGTCACAACAGTCAGGAGACACTACTGTTTTTCTTTACGGAAAAAACTACCAAACGCTGAATAATAGAGATTTTTTACCGTGGGATGGCAAAACCACAGTTATTGTTTACTGGGGTATACCACACTTTTTTAAATAGAGATATTTGCGGCTGAACAGTGAGCGACACACTCAAACTGCTATTCTTTTAGATACCAAAGGCCCAAAACTGGATAGTGCAACGATTTGACCCGTGGAACTGCGAAACCACACTGGGATGTCAGGCCTACACAAGACTATTTTCAACAGATATATTTTTGTGTCACAACAGTCATGAGACACTACTGTTTTTCTTTACGGAAAAAACTACCAAAAGCTGAATAATAGAGATTTTTTACCGTGGGATGGCAAAACCACAGTTATTGTTTACTGGGGTATACCACGATTTTTTAAATAGAGACATTTGCGGCTGAACAGTGAGCGACAAACTCAAATTGCTTTTTTTTTAGATACCAAAGGCCCAAAACTGGATAGTACAGCGATTTGACCCGTGGAACTGCGAAACCACACTGGGATGTCGGGCCTACACAAGACTATTTTCAACAGATATATTTTTGTGTCACAACAGTCAGGAGACACTACTGTTTTTCTTTACGGAAAAAACTACCAAAAGCTGAATAATAGGGATTTTTTACCGTGGGATAGCAAAACCACAGTTATTGTTTACTGGGGTATACCACGCTTTTTTAAATAGAGACATTTGCGGCTGAACAGTGAGCAACACACTCAAACTGTTTTTTTTAGATACCAAAGGCCCAAAACTGGATAGTACAGCGATTTGACCCGTGGAACTGCGAAACCACACTGAGATGTCGGGCCTACACAAGACTATTTTCAACAGATATATTTTTGTGTCACAACAGTCAGGAGAAACTACTGTTTTTCTTTATGGAAAAAACTACCAAAAGCTGAATAATAGAGATTTTTTACCGTGGGATGGCAAAACCACAGTTATTGTTTACTGGGGTATGCCACACTTTTTTAAATAGAGATATTTGCGGCTGAACAGTGAGCGACACACTCAAACTGCTTTTTTTTTAGATACCAAAGGCCCAAAACTGGATAGTGCAGCGATTTGACCCGTGGAACTGCGAAACCACACTGGGATGTCAGGCCTACACAAGACTATTTTCATCAGATATATTTTTGTGTTACAACAGTCAGGAGACACTACTGTTTTTCTTTACGGAAAAAACTACCAAAAGCTGAACAATAGAGATTTTTTACCGTGGCATGGCAAAACCACAGTTATTCTTTACTGGGGTACACCACACGCTTTTAAATAGAGATATTTGCGGCTGAATAGTGAGCAAAACACTCAAACTGCTTTTTTTTTAGATACCAAACGCCCAAAACTGGATAGTACAGCGATTTGACCCATGGAACTGCGAAACCATACTGGGATGTCGGGCCTACACAAGACTATTTTCAACAGATATATTTATGTGTCACAACAGTCAGGAGACACTACTGTTTTTCTTTACGGAAAAAACTACCAAAAGCTGAATAATAGAGATTTTTTACCGTGGGATGGCAAAACCACAGTTATTGTTTACTGGGGTATACCACACTTTTTTAAATAAAGATATTTGCGGCTGAACAGTGAGCGACACACTCTAACTGCTTTTTTTTAGATACCAAAGGCCCAAAACTGGATAGTACAGCGATTTGACCCGTGGAACTGCGAAACCACACTGAGATGTCGGGCCTACACAAGACTATTTTCAACAGATATATTTTTGTGTCACAACAGTCAGGAGACCCTACTGTATTTCTTTACGGAAAAAACTACCAAAAGCTGAATAATAGAGATTTTTTACCGTGGGATGGCAAAACCACAGTTATTGTTTACTGGGATATACCACACTTTTTTAAATAGAGACATTTGCGGCTGAACAGTGAGCGACAAACTCAAACTGCTTTTTTTTTAGATACCAAAGGCCCAAAACTGGATAGTACAGCGATTTGACCCGTGGAACTGCGAAACCACACTGGGATGTCAGGCCTACACAAGACTATTTTCAACAGATATAATTTTGTGTCACAACAGTCAGGAGACACTACCGTTTTTCTTTACGGAAAAAACTACCAAAAGCTGAATAATAGAGATTTTTTACCGTGGGATGGCAAAACCACAGTTATTGTTTACTGGGGTATACCACACTTTTTTAAATAGAGACATTTGCGGCTGAACAGTGAGCGACAAACTCAAACTGCTTTTTTTTTAGATACCAAAGGCCCAAAACTGGATAGTACAGCGATTTGACCCGTGGAACTGCGAAACCACACTGGGATGTCGGGCCTACACAAGACTATTTTCAACAGATATATTTTTGTGTCACAACAGTCAGGAGACACTACTGTTTTTCTTTACGGAAAAAACTACCAAAAGCTGAATAATAGGGATTTTTTACCGTGGGATGGCAAAACCACAGTTATTGTTTACTGGGGTATACCACACTTTTTTAAATAGAGATATTTGCGGCTGAACATTGAGCGACACACTCAAACTGGTTTTTTTTTAGATACCAAAGGCCCAAAACTGGATAGTACAGCGATTTGACCCGTGGAACTGCGAAACCACACTGGGATGTCGGGCCTACACAAGACTATTTTCAACAGATATATTTTTGTGTCACAACAGTCAGGAGACACTACTGTTTTTCTTTACGTAAAAAACTACCAAAAGCTGAATAATAGAGATTTTTTACCGTGGGATGGCAAAACCACAGTTATTGTTTACTGGGGTATACCACACTTTTTTAAATAGAGATATTTGCGGCTGAACAGTGAGCGACACACTCAAACTGCTTTTTTTTTTAGATACCAAAGGCCCAGAACTGGATAGTACAGCGATTTGACCCGTGGAACTGCCAAACCACACTGGGATGTCGGGCCTACACAAGACTATTTTCAACAGATATATTTTTGTGTCACAACAGTCAGGAGACAGTACTGCTTTTCTTTATGGAAAAAACTACCAAAAGCTGAATAATAGAGATTTTTTACCGTGGCATGGCAAAACCACAGTTATTCTTTACTGGGGTACACCACACGCTTTTAAATAGAGATATTTGCGGCTGAATAGTGAGCAAAACACTCAAACTGCTTTTTTTTTAGATACCAAAGGCCCAAAACTGGATAGTACAGCGATTTGACCCGTGGAACTGCGAAACCATACTGGGATGTCGGGCCTACACAAGACTATTTTCAACAGATATATTTATGTGTCACAACAGTCAGGAGACACTACTGTTTTTCTTTACGGAAAAAACTACCAAAAGCTGAATAATAGAGATTTTTTACCGTGGGATGGCAAAACCACAGTTATTGTTTACTGGGGTATACCACGATTTTTTAAATAGAGACATTTGCGGCTGAACAGTGAGCGACAAACTCAAATTGCTTTTTTTTTAGATACCAAAGGCCCAAAACTGGATAGTACAGCGATTTGACCCGTGGAACTGCGAAACCACACTGGGATGTCGGGCCTACACAAGACTATTTTCAACAGATATATTTTTGTGTCACAACAGTCAGGAGACACTACTGTTTTTCTTTACGGAAAAAACTACCAAAAGCTGAATAATAGGGATTTTTTACCGTGGGATGGCAAAACCACAGTTATTGTTTACTGGGGTATACCACACTTTTTAAAATAGAGACATTTGCGGCTGAACAGTGAGCGACAAACTCAAACTGCTTTTTTTTTTTGGATACCAAAGGCCCAAAACTGGATAGTACAGCGATTTGACCCGTGGAACTGCGAAACCACACTGGGATGTCGGGCCTACACAAGACTATTTTCAACAGATATATTTTTGTGTCACAACAGTCAGGAGACACTACTGTTTTTCTTTACGGAAAAAACTACCAAAAGCTGGATAATAGGGATTTTTTACCAGGGGATGGCAAAACCACAGTTATTGTTTACTGGGGTATACCACACTTTTTTATATAGAGATATTTGCGGCTGAACAGTGAGCGACACACTCAAACTGCTTTTTTTTTTAGATACCAAAGGCCCAAAACTGGATAGTACAGCGATTTGACCCGTACAACTGCGAAACCACACTGAGATGTCGGGCCTACACAAGACTATTTTCAACAGATATATTTTTGTGTCACAACAGTCAGGAGAAACTACTGTTTTTCTTTACGGAAAAACTACCAAAAGCTGAATAATAGGGATTTTTTACCGTGGGATGGCAAAACCACAGTTATTGTTTACTGGGGTATACCACACTTTTTTATATAGAGATATTTGCGGCTGAACAGTGAGCGACACACTCAAACTGCTTTTTTTTTAGATACCAAAGGCCCAAAACTGGATAGTGCAGCGATTTGACCCGTGGAACTGCGAAACCACACTGGGATGTAAGGCCTACACAAGACTATTTTCAACAGATATATTTTTGTGTCACAACAGTCAGGAGACACTACTGTTTTTCTTTACGGAAAAAGCTACCAAAAGCTGAATAATAGAGATTTTTTACCGTGGGATGGCAAAACCACAGTTATTGCTTCCTGGGGTATACCACACTTTTTTAAATAGAGATATTTGCGGCTGAACAGTGAGCGACACACTCAAACTGCTTTTTTTTTAGATACCATAGGCCCAAAACTGGATAGTGCAGCGATTTGACCCGTGGAACTGCGAAATCACACTGGGATGTCAGGCCTACACAAGACTATTTTCATCAGATATATTTTTGTGTCACAACAGTCAGGAGACACTACTGTTTTTCTTTACGGAAAAAACTACCAAAAGCTGAACAATAGAGATTTTTTACCGTGGCATGGCAAAACCACAGTTATTCTTTACTGGGGTACACCACACTTTTTTAAATAGAGATATTTGCGGCTGAATAGTGAGCAAAACACTCAAACTGCTTTTTTTTTAGATACCAAAGGCTCAAAACTGGATAGTACAGCGATTTGACCCGTGGAACTGTGAAACCACACTGGGATGTCGGGCCTACACAAGACTATTTTCAACAGATATATTTTTGTGTCACAACAGTCAGGAGACACTACTGTTTTTCTTTACGGAAAAAACTACCAAAAGCTGAATAACAGAGATTTTTTACCGTCGAATGGCAAAACCACAGTTATTGTTTACTGGGGTATACCACACTTTTTTAAATAGAGATATTTGCGGCTGAACAGTGAGCGACACACTCAAACTGCTTTTTTTTAAGATACCAAAGGCCCAAAACTGGATAGTACAGCGATTTGACCCGTGGAACTGCGAAAACACACTGGGATGTCGGGCCTACACAAGACTATTTTCAACAGATATATTTTTGTGTCACAACAGTCAGGAGACACTACTGTTTTTCTTTACGGAAAAAACTACCAAAAGCTGAATAAAAGAGATTTTTTACCTTGGGATGGCAAAACCACAGTTATTGTTTACTGGGGTATACCACACTTTTTTAAATAGAGATATTTGCGGCTGAACAGTGAGCGACACACTCAAGCTGCTTTTTTTTTAGATACCAAAGGCCCAAAACTGGATAGTACAGCGATTTGACCCGTGGAACTGCGAAACCACACTGGGATTTCGGGCCTACACAAGACTATTTTCAACAGATATATTTTTCTGTCACAACAGTCAGGAGACACTACTGTTTTTCTTTACGGAAAAAACTACCAAACGCTGAATAATAGAGATTTTTTACCGTGGGATGGCAAAACCACAGTTATTGTTTACTGGGGTATACCACACTTTTTTAAACAGAGATATTTGCGGCTGAACAGTGAGCGACACACTCAAACTGCTATTCTTTTAGATACCAAAGGCCCAAAACTGGATAGTGCAACGATTTGACCCGTGGAACTGCGAAACCACACTGGGATGTCAGGCCTACACAAGACTATTTTCATCAGATATATTTTTGTGTCACAACAGTCAGGAGACACTACTGTTTTTCTTTACGGAAAAAACTACCAAAAGCTGAACAATAGAGATTTTTTACCGTGGCATGGCAAAACCACAGTTATTCTTTACTGGGGTACACCACACTTTTTTAAATAGAGATATTTGCGGCTGAATAGTGAGCAAAACACTCAAACTGCTTTTTTTTTAGATACCAAAGGCTCAAAACTGGATAGTACAGCGATTTGACCCGTGGAACTGTGAAACCACACTGGGATGTCGGGCCTACACAAGACTATTTTCAACAGATATATTTTTGTGTCACAACAGTCAGGAGACACTACTGTTTTTCTTTACGGAAAAAACTACCAAAAGCTGAATAACAGAGATTTTTTACCGTCGAATGGCAAAACCACAGTTATTGTTTACTGGGGTATACCACACTTTTTTAAATAGAGATATGTGCGGCTGAACAGTGAGCGACACACTCAAACTGCTTTTTTTTAAGATACCAAAGGCCCAAAACTGGATAGTACAGCGATTTGACCCGTGGAACTGCGAAAACACACTGGGATGTCGGGCCTACACAAGACTATTTTCAACAGATATATTTTTGTGTCACAACAGTCAGGAGACACTACTGTTTTTCTTTACGGAAAAAACTACCAAAAGCTGAATAAAAGAGATTTTTTACCTTGGGATGGCAAAACCACAGTTATTGTTTACTGGGGTATACCACGCTTTTTTAAATAGAGACATTTGCGGCTGAACAGTGAGCAACACACTCAAACTGTTTTTTTTAGATACCAAAGGCCCAAAACTGGATAGTACAGCGATTTGACCCGTGGAACTGCGAAACCACACTGAGATGTCGGGCCTACACAAGACTATTTTCAACAGATATATTTTTGTGTCACAACAGTCAGGAGAAACTACTGTTTTTCTTTATGGAAAAAACTACCAAAAGCTGAATAATAGAGATTTTTTACCGTGGGATGGCAAAACCACAGTTATTGTTTACTGGGGTATGCCACACTTTTTTAAATAGAGATATTTGCGGCTGAACAGTGAGCGACACACTCAAACTGCTTTTTTTTTAGATACCAAAGGCCCAAAACTGGATAGTGCAGCGATTTGACCCGTGGAACTGCGAAACCACACTGGGATGTCAGGCCTACACAAGACTATTTTCATCAGATATATTTTTGTGTTACAACAGTCAGGAGACACTACTGTTTTTCTTTACGGAAAAAACTACCAAAAGCTGAACAATAGAGATTTTTTACCGTGGCATGGCAAAACCACAGTTATTCTTTACTGGGGTACACCACACGCTTTTAAATAGAGATATTTGCGGCTGAATAGTGAGCAAAACACTCAAACTGCTTTTTTTTTAGATACCAAACGCCCAAAACTGGATAGTACAGCGATTTGACCCGTGGAACTGCGAAACCATACTGGGATGTCGGGCCTACACAAGACTATTTTCAACAGATATATTTATGTGTCACAACAGTCAGGAGACACTACTGTTTTTCTTTACGGAAAAAACTACCAAAAGCTGAATAATAGAGATTTTTTACCGTGGGATGGCAAAACCACAGTTATTGTTTACTGGGGTATACCACACTTTTTTAAATAAAGATATTTGCGGCTGAACAGTGAGCGACACACTCTAACTGCTTTTTTTTAGATACCAAAGGCCCAAAACTGGATAGTACAGCGATTTGACCCGTGGAACTGCGAAACCACACTGAGATGTCGGGCCTACACAAGACTATTTTCAACAGATATATTTTTGTGTCACAACAGTCAGGAGACCCTACTGTATTTCTTTACGGAAAAAACTACCAAAAGCTGAATAATAGAGATTTTTTACCGTGGGATGGCAAAACCACAGTTATTGTTTACTGGGATATACCACACTTTTTTAAATAGAGACATTTGCGGCTGAACAGTGAGCGACAAACTCAAACTGCTTTTTTTTTAGATACCAAAGGCCCAAAACTGGATAGTACAGCGATTTGACCCGTGGAACTGCGAAACCACACTGGGATGTCAGGCCTACACAAGACTATTTTCAACAGATATAATTTTGTGTCACAACAGTCAGGAGACACTACCGTTTTTCTTTACGGAAAAAACTACCAAAAGCTGAATAATAGAGATTTTTTACCGTGGGATGGCAAAACCACAGTTATTGTTTACTGGGGTATACCACACTTTTTTAAATAGAGACATTTGCGGCTGAACAGTGAGCGACAAACTCAAACTGCTTTTTTTTTAGATACCAAAGGCCCAAAACTGGATAGTACAGCGATTTGACCCGTGGAACTGCGAAACCACACTGGGATGTCGGGCCTACACAAGACTATTTTCAACAGATATATTTTTGTGTCACAACAGTCAGGAGACACTACTGTTTTTCTTTACGGAAAAAACTACCAAAAGCTGAATAATAGGGATTTTTTACCGTGGGATGGCAAAACCACAGTTATTGTTTACTGGGGTATACCACACTTTTTTAAATAGAGATATTTGCGGCTGAACATTGAGCGACACACTCAAACTGGTTTTTTTTTAGATACCAAAGGCCCAAAACTGGATAGTAAAGCGATTTGACCCGTGGAACTGCGAAACCACACTGGGATGTCGGGCCTACACAAGACTATTTTCAACAGATATATTTTTGTGTCACAACAGTCAGGAGACACTACTGTTTTTCTTTACGTAAAAAACTACCAAAAGCTGAATAATAGAGATTTTTTACCGTGGGATGGCAAAACCACAGTTATTGTTTACTGGGGTATACCACACTTTTTTAAATAGAGATATTTGCGGCTGAACAGTGAGCGACACACTCAAACTGCTTTTTTTTTTAGATACCAAAGGCCCAGAACTGGATAGTACAGCGATTTGACCCGTGGAACTGCCAAACCACACTGGGATGTCGGGCCTACACAAGACTATTTTCAACAGATATATTTTTGTGTCACAACAGTCAGGAGACAGTACTGCTTTTCTTTATGGAAAAAACTACCAAAAGCTGAATAATAGAGATTTTTTACCGTGGCATGGGAAAACCACAGTTATTCTTTACTGGGGTACACCACACGCTTTTAAATAGAGATATTTGCGGCTGAATAGTGAGCAAAACACTCAAACTGCTTTTTTTTTAGATACCAAAGGCCCAAAACTGGATAGTACAGCGATTTGACCCGTGGAACTGCGAAACCATACTGGGATGTCGGGCCTACACAAGACTATTTTCAACAGATATATTTATGTGTCACAACAGTCAGGAGACACTACTGTTTTTCTTTACGGAAAAAACTACCAAAAGCTGAATAATAGAGATTTTTTACCGTGGGATGGCAAAACCACAGTTATTGTTTACTGGGGTACACCACGATTTTTTAAATAGAGACATTTGCGGCTGAACAGTGAGCGACAAACTCAAATTGCTTTTTTTTTAGATACCAAAGGCCCAAAACTGGATAGTACAGCGATTTGACCCGTGGAACTGCGAAACCACACTGGGATGTCGGGCCTACACAATACTATTTTCAACAGATATATTTTTGTGTCACAACAGTCAGGAGACACTACTGTTTTTCTTTACGGAAAAAACTACCAAAAGCTGAATAATAGGGATTTTTTACCGTGGGATAGCAAAACCACAGTTATTGTTTACTGGGGTATACCACGCTTTTTTAAATAGAGATATTTGCGGCTGAACAGTGAGCAACACACTCAAACTGTTTTTTTTAGATACCAAAGGCCCAAAACTGGATAGTACAGCGATTTGACCCGTGGAACTGCGAAACCACACTGAGATGTCGGGCCTACACAAGACTATTTTCAACAGATATATTTTTGTGTCACAACAGTCAGGAGAAACTACTGTTTTTCTTTATGGAAAAAACTACCAAAAGCTGAATAATAGAGATTTTTTACCGTGGGATGGCAAAACCACAGTTATTGTTTACTGGGGTATGCCACACTTTTTTAAATAGAGATATTTGCGGCTGAACAGTGAGCGACACACTCAAACTGCTTTTTTTTTAGATACCAAAGGCCCAAAACTGGATAGTGCAGCGATTTGACCCGTGGAACTGCGAAACCACACTGGGATGTCAGGCCTACACAAGACTATTTTCATCAGATATATTTTTGTGTTACAACAGTCAGGAGACACTACTGTTTTTCTTTACGGAAAAAACTACCAAAAGCTGAACAATAGAGATTTTTTACCGTGGCATGGCAAAACCACAGTTATTCTTTACTGGGGTACACCACACGCTTTTAAATAGAGATATTTGCGGCTGAATAGTGAGCAAAACACTCAAACTGCTTTTTTTTTAGATACCAAACGCCCAAAACTGGATAGTACAGCGATTTGACCCGTGGAACTGCGAAACCATACTGGGATGTCGGGCCTACACAAGACTATTTTCAACAGATATATTTTTGTGTCACAACAGTCAGGAGACACTACTGTTTTTCTTTACGGAAAAAACTACCAAAAGCTGAATAATAGAGATTTTTTACCGTGGGATGGCAAAACCACAGTTATTGTTTACTGGGGTATACCACACTTTTTTAAATAAAGATATTTGCGGCTGAACAGTGAGCGACACACTCTAACTGCTTTTTTTTAGATACCAAAGGCCCAAAACTGGATAGTACAGCGATTTGACCCGTGGAACTGCGAAACCACACTGAGATGTCGGGCCTACACAAGACTATTTTCAACAGATATATTTTTGTGTCACAACAGTCAGGAGACCCTACTGTATTTCTTTACGGAAAAAACTACCAAAAGCTGAATAATAGAGATTTTTTACCATGGGATGGCAAAACCACAGTTATTGTTTACTGGGATATACCACACTTTTTTAAATAGAGACATTTGCGGCTGAGCAGTGAGCGACAAACTCAAACTGCTTTTTTTTTAGATACCAAAGGCCCAAAACTGGATAGTACAGCGATTTGACCCGTGGAACTGCGAAACCACACTGGGATGTCAGGCCTACACAAGACTATTTTCAACAGATATAATTTTGTGTCACAACAGTCAGGAGACACTACCGTTTTTCTTTACGGAAAAAACTACCAAAAGCTGAATAATAGGGATTTTTTACCGTGGGATGGCAAAACCACAGTTATTGTTTACTGGGGTATACCACACTTTTTTAAATAGAGATATTTGCGGCTGAACATTGAGCGACACACTCAAACTGCTTTTTTTTTAGATACCAAAGGCGCAAAACTGGATAGTACAGCGATTTGACCCGTGGAACTGCGAAACACACTGGGATGTCGGGCCTACACCAGACTATTTTCAACAAATATATTTTTGTGTCACAACAGTCAGGAGACACTACTGTTTTTCTTTACGTAAAAAACTACCAAAAGCTGAATAATAGAGATTTTTTACCGTGGGATGGCAAAACCACAGTTATTGTATACTTAGGTATACCACACTTTTTTAAATAGAGATATTTGCGGCTGAACAGTGAGCGACACACTCAAACTGCTTTTTTTTTAGATACCAAAGGCCCAAAACTGGATAGTACAGCGATTTGACCCGTGGAACTGTGAAACCATACTGGGATGTCGGGCCTACACAAGACTATTTTCAACAGATATATTTATGTGTCACAACAGTCAGGAGACACTACTGTTTTTCTTTACGGAAAAAACTACCAAAAGCTGAATAATAGAGATTTTTTACCGTGGGATGGCAAAACCACAGTTATTGTTTACTGGGGTATACCACGATTTTTTAAATAGAGACATTTGCGGCTGAACAGTGAGCGACAAACTCAAATTGCTTTTTTTTTAGATACCAAAGGCCCAAAACTGGATAGTACAGCGATTTGACCCGTGGAACTGCGAAACCACACTGGGATGTCGGGCCTACACAAGACTATTTTCAACAGATATATTTTTGTGTCACAACAGTCAGGAGACACTACTGTTTTTCTTTACGGAAAAAACTACCAAAAGCTGAATAATAGGGATTTTTTACCGTGGGATAGCAAAACCACAGTTATTGTTTACTGGGGTATACCACGCTTTTTTAAATAGAGATATTTGCGGCTGAACAGTGAGCAACACACTCAAACTGTTTTTTTTAGATACCAAAGGCCCAAAACTGGATAGTACAGCGATTTGACCCGTGGAACTGCGAAACCACACTGAGATGTCGGGCCTACACAAGACTATTTTCAACAGATATATTTTTGTGTCACAACAGTCAGGAGAAACTACTGTTTTTCTTTATGGAAAAAACTACCAAAAGCTGAATAATAGAGATTTTTTACCGTGGGATGGCAAAACCACAGTTATTGTTTACTGGGGTATGCCACACTTTTTTAAATAGAGATATTTGCGGCTGAACAGTGAGCGACACACTCAAACTGCTTTTTTTTTAGATACCAAAGGCCCAAAACTGGATAGTGCAGCGATTTGACCCGTGGAACTGCGAAACCACACTGGGATGTCAGGCCTACACAAGACTATTTTCATCAGATATATTTTTGTGTTACAACAGTCAGGAGACACTACTGTTTTTCTTTACGGAAAAAACTACCAAAAGCTGAACAATAGAGATTTTTTACCGTGGCATGGCAAAACCACAGTTATTCTTTACTGGGGTACACCACACGCTTTTAAATAGAGATATTTGCGGCTGAATAGTGAGCAAAACACTCAAACTGCTTTTTTTTTAGATACCAAACGCCCAAAACTGGATAGTACAGCGATTTGACCCGTGGAACTGCGAAACCATACTGGGATGTCGGGCCTACACAAGACTATTTTCAACAGATATATTTATGTGTCACAACAGTCAGGAGACACTACTGTTTTTCTTTACGGAAAAAACTACCAAAAGCTGAATAATAGAGATTTTTTACCGTGGGATGGCAAAACCACAGTTATTGTTTACTGGGGTATACCACACTTTTTTAAATAAAGATATTTGCGGCTGAACAGTGAGCGACACACTCTAACTGCTTTTTTTTAGATACCAAAGGCCCAAAACTGGATAGTACAGCGATTTGACCCGTGGAACTGCGAAACCACACTGAGATGTCGGGCCTACACAAGACTATTTTCAACAGATATATTTTTGTGTCACAACAGTCAGGAGACCCTACTGTATTTCTTTACGGAAAAAACTACCAAAAGCTGAATAATAGAGATTTTTTACCGTGGGATGGCAAAACCACAGTTATTGTTTACTGGGATATACCACACTTTTTTAAATAGAGACATTTGCGGCTGAGCAGTGAGCGACAAACTCAAACTGCTTTTTTTTTAGATACCAAAGGCCCAAAACTGGATAGTACAGCGATTTGACCCGTGGAACTGCGAAACCACACTGGGATGTCAGGCCTACACAAGACTATTTTCAACAGATATAATTTTGTGTCACAACAGTCAGGAGACACTACCGTTTTTCTTTACGGAAAAAACTACCAAAAGCTGAATAATAGAGATTTTTTACCGTGGGATGGCAAAACCACAGTTATTGTTTACTGGGGTATACCACACTTTTTTAAATAGAGACATTTGCGGCTGAACAGTGAGCGACAAACTCAAACTGCTTTTTTTTTAGATACCAAAGGCCCAAAACTGGATAGTACAGCGATTTGACCCGTGGAACTGCGAAACCACACTGGGATGTCGGGCCTACACAAGACTATTTTCAACAGATATATTTTTGTGTCACAACAGTCAGGAGACACTACTGTTTTTCTTTACGGAAAAAACTACCAAAAGCTGAATAATAGGGATTTTTTACCGTGGGATGGCAAAACCACAGTTATTGTTTACTGGGGTATACCACACTTTTTTAAATAGAGATATTTGCGGCTGAACATTGAGCGACACACTCAAACTGGTTTTTTTTTAGATACCAAAGGCCCAAAACTGGATAGTACAGCGATTTGACCCGTGGAACTGCGAAACCACACTGGGATGTCGGGCCTACACAAGACTATTTTCAACAGATATATTTTTGTGTCACAACAGTCAGGAGACACTACTGTTTTTCTTTACGTAAAAAACTACCAAAAGCTGAATAATAGAGATTTTTTACCGTGGGATGGCAAAACCACAGTTATTGTTTACTGGGGTATACCACACTTTTTTAAATAGAGATATTTGCGGCTGAACAGTGAGCGACACACTCAAACTGCTTTTTTTTTAGATACCAAAGGCCCAGAACTGGATAGTACAGCGATTTGACCCGTGGAACTGCCAAACCACACTGGGATGTCGGGCCTACACAAGACTATTTTCAACAGATATATTTTTGTGTCACAACAGTCAGGAGACAGTACCGCTTTTCTTTATGGAAAAAACTACCAAAAGCTGAATAATAGAGATTTTTTACCGTGGCATGGCAAAACCACAGTTATTCTTTACTGGGGTACACCACACGCTTTTAAATAGAGATATTTGCGGCTGAATAGTGAGCAAAACACTCAAACTGCTTTTTTTTTAGATACCAAAGGCCCAAAACTGGATAGTACAGCGATTTGACCCGTGGAACTGCGAAACCATACTGGGATGTCGGGCCTACACAAGACTATTTTCAACAGATATATTTATGTGTCACAACAGTCAGGAGACACTACTGTTTTTCTTTACTGAAAAAACTACCAAAAGCTGAATAATAGAGATTTTTTACCGTGGGATGGCAAAACCACAGTTATTGTTTACTGGGGTATACCACACTTTTTTAAATAAAGATATTTGCGGCTGAACAGTGAGCGACACACTCTAACTGCTTTTTTTTAGATACCAAAGGCCCAAAACTGGATAGTACAGCGATTTGACCCGTGGAACTGCGAAACCACACTGAGATGTCGGGCCTACACAAGACTATTTTCAACAGATATATTTTTGTGTCACAACAGTCAGGAGACACTACTGTATTTCTTTACGGAAAAAACTACCAAAAGCTGAATAATAGAGATTTTTTACCGTGGGATGGCAAAACCACAGTTATTGTTTACTGGGGTATACCACACTTTTTTAAATAGAGACATTTGCGGCTGAACAGTGAGCGACAAACTCAAACTGCTTTTTTTTTAGATACCAAAGGCCCAAAACTGGATAGTACAGCGATTTGACCCGTGGAACTGCGAAACCACACTGGGATGTTGGGCCTACACACGACTATTTTCAACAGATATATTTCTGTGTCACAACAGTCAGGAGACACTACTGTTTTTCTTTACGGAAAAAACTGCCAAAAGCTGAATAATAGGGATTTTTTACCGTGGGATGGCAAAACCACAGTTATTGTTTACTGGGGTATACCACACTTTTTTAAATAGAGACATTTGCAGCTGAACAGTGAGCGACAAACTCAAAATGCTTTTTTTTTTAGATACCAAAGGCCCAAAACTGGATAGTACAGCGATTTGGCCCGTGGAACTGCGAAACCACACTGGGATGTCGGGCCTACACAAGACTATTTTCAACAGATATATTTTTGTGTCACAACAGTCAGGAGACACGACTGTTTTTATTTACGGAAAAAACTACCAAAAGCTGGATAATAAGGATTTTTTACCAGGGGATGGCAAAACCACAGTTATTGTTTACTGGGGTATACCACACTTTTTTAAATAGAGATATTTGCGGCTGAACAGTGAGCGACACACTCAAACTGCTTTTTTTTTAGATACCAAAGGCCCAAAACTGGATAGTACAGCGATTTGACCCGAGGAACTGCAAAACCAAACTGAAATGTAGGGCCTACACAAGACTATTTTCAACAGATATATTTTTGTGTCACAACAGTCAGGAGACACTACTGTTTTTCTTTACGGAAAAAACTACCAAAAGCTGAATAATAGAGATTTTTTACCGTGGGATGGCAAAACCACAGTTATTGTTTACTGGGGTATACCACACTTTTTTAAATAGAGACATTTGCGGCAGAACAGTAAGCGACAAACTCAAACTGCTTTTTTTTTAGATACCAAAGGCCCAAAACTGGATAGTACAGCGATTTGACCCGTGGAACTGCGAAACCACACTGGGATGTCGGGCCTACACAAGACTATTTTCAACAGATATATTTTTGTGTCACAACAGTCAGGAGACAATACTGTTTTTCTTTATGGAAAAAACTACCAAAAGCTGAATAATAGGGATTTTTTACCGTGGGATGGCAAAACCACAGTTATTGTTTACTGGGGTATACCACACTTTTTTAAATAGAGATATTTGCGGCTGAACATTGAGCGACACACTCAAACTGCTTTTTTTTTAGATACCAAAGGCGCAAAACTGGATAGTACAGCGATTTGACCCGTGGAACTGCGAAACACACTGGGATGTCGGGCCTACACCAGACTATTTTCAACAAATATATTTTTGTGTCACAACAGTCAGGAGACACTACTGTTTTTCTTTACGTAAAAAACTACCAAAAGCTGAATAATAGAGATTTTTTACCGTGGGATGGCAAAACCACAGTTATTGTATACTTAGGTATACCACACTTTTTTAAATAGAGATATTTGCGGCTGAACAGTGAGCGACACACTCAAACTGCTTTTTTTTTAGATACCAAAGGCCCAGAACTGGATAGTACAGCGATTTGACCCGTGGAACTGCCAAACCACACTGGGATGTCGGGCCTACACAAGACTATTTTCAACAGATATATTTTTGTGTCACAACAGTCAGGAGACAGTACTGTATTTCTTTACGGAAAAAACTACCAAAAGCTGAATAATAGAGATTTTTTACCGTGGGATGGCAAAACCACAGTTATTGTTTACTGGGGTATACCACACTTTTTTAAATAGAGACATTTGCGGCTGAACAGTGAGCGACAAACTCAAACTGCTTTTTTTTTAGATACCAAAGGCCCAAAACTGGATAGTACAGCGATTTGACCCGTGGAACTGCGAAACCACACTGGGATGTTGGGCCTACACAAGACTATTTTCAACAGATATATTTCTGTGTCACAACAGTCAGGAGACACTACTGTTTTTCTTTACGGAAAAAACTGCCAAAAGCTGAATAATAGGGATTTTTTACCGTGGGATGGCAAAACCACAGTTATTGTTTACTGGGGTATACCACACTTTTTTAAATAGAGACATTTGCAGCTGAACAGTGAGCGACAAACTCAAAATGCTTTTTTTTTTAGATACCAAAGGCCCAAAACTGGATAGTACAGCGATTTGGCCCGTGGAACTGCGAAACCACACTGGGATGTCGGGCCTACACAAGACTATTTTCAACAGATATATTTTTGTGTCACAACAGTCAGGAGACACGACTGTTTTTATTTACGGAAAAAACTACCAAAAGCTGGATAATAAGGATTTTTTACCAGGGGATGGCAAAACCACAGTTATTGTTTACTGGGGTATACCACACTTTTTTAAATAGAGATATTTGCGGCTGAACAGTGAGCGACACACTCAAACTGCTTTTTTTTTAGATACCAAAGGCCCAAAACTGGATAGTACAGCGATTTGACCCGTGGAACTGCGAAACCACACTGGGATGTCGGGCCTACACAAGACTATTTTCAACAGATATATTTTTGTGTCACAACAGTCAGGAGACAATACTGTTTTTCTTTATGGAAAAAACTACCAAAAGCTGAATAATAGGGATTTTTTACCGTGGGATGGCAAAACCACAGTTATTGTTTACTGGGGTATACCACACTTTTTTAAATAGAGATATTTGCGGCTGAACATTGAGCGACACACTCAAACTGCTTTTTTTTTAGATACCAAAGGCGCAAAACTGGATAGTACAGCGATTTGACCCGTGGAACTGCGAAACACACTGGGATGTCGGGCCTACACCAGACTATTTTCAACAGATATATTTTTGTGTCACAACAGTCAGGAGACACTACTGTTTTTCTTTACGTAAAAAACTACCAAAAGCTGAATAATAGAGATTTTTTACCGTGGGATGGCAAAACCACAGTTATTGTATACTTAGGTATACCACACTTTTTTAAATAGAGATATTTGCGGCTGAACAGTGAGCGACACACTCAAACTGCTTTTTTTTTAGATACCAAAGGCCCAGAACTGGATAGTACAGCGATTTGACCCGTGGAACTGCCAAACCACACTGGGATGTCGGGCCTACACAAGACTATTTTCAACAGATATATTTTTGTGTCACAACAGTCAGGAGACAGTACTGCTTTTCTTTATGGAAAAAACTACCAAAAGCTGAATAATAGAGATTTTTTACCGTGGCATGGCAAAACCACAGTTATTCTTTACTGGGGTACACCACACGCTTTTAAATAGATGTATTTGCGGCTGAATAGTGAGCAAAACACTCAAACTGCTTTTTTTTTAGATACCAAAGGCCCAAAACTGGATAGTACAGCGATTTGACCGTGGAACTGCGAAACCATACTGGGATGTCGGGCCTACACAAGACTATTTTCAACAGATATATTTATGTGTCACAACAGTCAGGAGACACTACTGTTTTTCTTTACGGAAAAAACTACCAAAAGCTGAATAATAGAGATTTTTTACCGTGGGATGGCAAAACCACAGTTATTGTTTACTGGGGTATACCACACTTTTTTAAATAAAGATATTTGCGGCTGAACAGTGAGCGACACACTCTAACTGCTTTTTTTTAGATACCAAAGGCCCAAAACTGGATAGTACAGCAATTTGACCCGTGGAACTGCGAAACCACACTGAGATGTCGGGCCTACACAAGACTATTTTCAACAGATATATTTTTGTGTCACAACAGTCAGGAGACACTACTGTATTTCTTTACGGAAAAAACTACCAAAAGCTGAATAATAGAGATTTTTTACCGTGGGATGGCAAAACCACAGTTATTGTTTACTGGGGTATACCACACTTTTTAAAATAGAGACATTTGCGGCTGAACAGTGAGCGACAAACTCAAACTGCTTTTTTTTTAGATACCAAAGGCCCAAAACTGGATAGTACAGCGATTTGACCCGTGGAACTGCGAAACCACACTGGGATGTTGGGCCTACACAAGACTATTTTCAACAGATATATTTTTGTGTCACAACAGTCAGGAGACACTACTGTTTTTCTTTACGGAAAAAACTGCCAAAAGCTGAATAATAGGGATTTTTTACCGTGGGATGGCAAAACCACAGTTATTGTTTACTGAGGTATACCACACTTTTTTAAATAGAGACATTTGCAGCTGAACAGTGAGCGACAAACTCAAAATGCTTTTTTTTTTAGATACCAAAGGCCCAAAACTGGATAGTACAGCGATTTGGCCCGTGGAACTGCGAAACCACACTGGGATGTCGGGCCTACACAAGACTATTTTCAACAGATATATTTTTGTGTCACAACAGTCAGGAGACTCGACTGTTTTTATTTACGGAAAAAACTACCAAAAGCTGGATAATAGGGATTTTTTACCAGGGGATGGCAAAACCACAGTTATTGTTTACTGGGGTATACCACACTTTTTTAAATAGAGATATTTGCGGCTGAACAGTGAGCGACACACTCAAACTGCTTTTTTTTTAGATACCAAAGGCCCAAAACTGGATAGTACAGCGATTTGACCCGAGGAACTGCAAAACCAAACTGAGATGTAGGGCCTACACAAGACTATTTTCAACAGATATATTTTTGTGTCACAACAGTCAGGAGACACTACTGTTTTTCTTTACGGAAAAAACTACCAAAAGCTGAATAATAGAGATTTTTTCCCGTGGGATGGCAAAACCACAGTTATTGTTTACTGGGGTATGCCACACTTTTTTAAATAGAGATATTTGCGGCTGAACAGTGAGCGACACACTCAAACTGCTTTTTTTTTAGATACCAAAGGCCCAAAACTGGATAGTGCAGCGATTTGACCCGTGGAACTGCGAAACCACACTGGGATGTCAGGCCTACACAAGACTATTTTCAACAGATATAATTTTGTGTCACAACAGTCAGGAGACACTACCGTATTTCTTTACGGAAAAAACTACCAAAAGCTGAATAATAGAGATTTTTTACCGTGGGATGGCAAAACCACAGTTATTGTTTACTGGGGTATACCACACTTTTTTAAATAGAGACATTTGCGGCTGAACAGTAAGCGACAAACTCAAACTGCTTTTTTTTTAGATACCAAAGGCCCAAAACTGGATAGTACAGCGATTTGACCCGTGGAACTGCGAAACCACACTGGGATGTCGGGCCTACACAAGACTATTTTCAACAGATATATTTTTGTGTCACAACAGTCAGGAGACAATACTGTTTTTCTTTATGGAAAAAACTACCAAAAGCTGAATAATAGGGATTTTTTACCGTGGGATGGCAAAACCACAGTTATTGTTTACTGGGGTATACCACACTTTTTTAAATAGAGATATTTGCGGCTGAACATTGAGCGACACACTCAAACTGCTTTTTTTTTAGATACCAAAGGCGCAAAACTGGATAGTACAGCGATTTGACCCGTGGAACTGCGAAACACACTGGGATATCGGGCCTACACAAGACTATTTTCAACAGATATATTTTTGTGTCACAACAGTCAGGAGACACTACTGTTTTTCTTTACGTAAAAAACTACCAAAAGCTGAATAATAGAGATTTTTTACCGTGGGATGGCAAAACCACAGTTATTGTATACTTAGGTATACCACACTTTTTTAAATAGAGATATTTGCAGCTGAACAGTGAGCGACACACTCAAACTGCTTTTTTTTTAGATACCAAAGGCCCAGAACTGGATAGTACAGCGATTTGACCCGTGGAACTGCCAAACCACACTGGGATGTCGGGCCTACACAAGACTATTTTCAACAGATATATTTTTGTGTCACAACAGTCAGGAGACAGTACTGCTTTTCTTTATGGAAAAAACTACCAAAAGCTGAATAATAGAGATTTTTTACCGTGGCATGGCAAAACCACAGTTATTCTTTACTGGGGTACACCACACGCTTTTAAATAGAGATATTTGCGGCTGAATAGTGAGCAAAACACTCAAACTGCTTTTTTTTTAGATACCAAAGGCCCAAAACTGGATAGTACAGCGATTTGACCGTGGAACTGCGAAACCATACTGGGATGTCGGGCCTACACAAGACTATTTTCAACAGATATATTTATGTGTCACAACAGTCAGGAGACACTACTGTTTTTCTTTACGGAAAAAACTACCAAAAGCTGAATAATAGAGATTTTTTCCCGTGGGATGGCAAAACCACAGTTATTGTTTACTGGGGTATAGCACACTTTTTTAAATAAAGATATTTGTGGCTGAACAGTGAGCGACACACTCTAACTGCTTTTTTTTAGATACCAAAGGCCCAAAACTGGATAGTACAGCGATTTGACCCGTGGAACTGCGAAACCACACTGAGATGTCGGGCCTACACAAGACTGTTTTCAACAGATATATTTTTGTGTCACAACAGTCAGGAGACACTACTGTTTTTCTTTACGGAAAAAACTACCAAAAGCTGAATAATAGAGATTTTTTACCGTGGGATGGCAAAAACACAGTTATTGTTTACTTGGGTATGCCACACTTTTTTAAATAGAGATATTTGCAGCTTAACAGTGAGCGACACACTCAAACTGCTTTTTTTTTAGATACCAAAGGACCAAAACTGCATAGTGCAGCGATTTGACCCGTGGAACTGCGAAACCACACTGGGATGTCAGGCCTACACAAGACTATTTTCAACAGATATATTTTTGTGTCACAACAGTCAGGAGACACTACTGTTTTTCTTTACGGAAAAAACTACCAAAAGCTGAATAATAATAGAGATTTTTTACCGTGGGATGGCAAAACCACAGTTATTGTTTACTGGGGTAAACCACACTTTTTTAAATAGAGATATTTGCGGCTGAACATTGAGCGACACACTCAAACTGCTTTTTTTTTAGATACCAAAGGCCCAAAACTGGATAGTACAGCGATTTGACCCGTGGAACTGCGAAACACACTGGGATGTCGGGCCTACACAAGACTATTTTCAACAGATATATTTTTGTGTCACAACAGTCAGGAGACACTACTGTTTTTCTTTACGGAAAAAACTACCAAAAGCTGAACAATAGAGATTTTTTACCGTGGCATGGCAAAACCACAGTTATTCTTTACTGGGGTACACCACACTTTTTTAAATAGAGATATTTGCGGCTGAATAGTGAGCAAAACACTCAAACTGCTTTTTTTTTAGATACCAAAGGCTCAAAACTGGATAGTACAGCGATTTGACCCGTGGAACTGCGAAACCACACTGGGATGTCGGGCCTACACAAGACTATTTTCAACAGATATATTTTTGTGTCACAACAGTCAGGAGACACTACTGTTTTTCTTTACGGAAAAAACTACCAAAAGCTGAATAATAGAGATTTTTTACCGTGGAATGGCAAAACCACAGTTATTGTTTACTGGGGTATACCACACTTTTTTAAATAGAGATATTTGCGGCTGAACAGTGAGCGACACACTCAAACTGCTTTTTTTTAAGATACCAAAGGCCCAAAACTGGATAGTACAGCGATTTGACCCGTGGAACTGCGAAACCACACTGGGATGTCGAGCCTACACAAGACTATTTTCAACAGATATATTTTTGTGTCACAACAGTCAGGAGAAACTACTGTTTTTCTTTACGGAAAAAACTACCAAAAGCTGAATAATAGAGATTTTTTACCGTGGGATGGCAAAACCACAGTTATTGTTTACTGGGGTATGCCACACTTTTTTAAATAGAGATATTTGCGGCCTAACAGTGAGCGACACACTCAAACTGCTTTTTTTTTAGATACCAAAGGCCCAAGACTGGATAGTACAGCGATTTGACCCGTGGAATTGCGAAACACACTGGGATGTTGGGCCTACACAAGACTATGTTCAACAGATATATTTTTGTGTCACAACAGTCAGGAGACACTACTGTTTTTCTTTACGGAAAAAACTACCAAAAGCTGAACAATAGAGATTTTTTACCGTGGCATGGCAAAACCACAGTTATTCTTTACTGGGGTACACCATACTTTTTTAAATAGAGATATTTGCGGCTGATTATCGAGCAAAACACTCAAACTGCTTTTTTTTTAGATACCAAAGGCTCAAAACTGGATAGTACAGCGATTTGACCCGTGGAACTGCGAAACCACACTGGGATGTCGGGCCTACACAAGACTATTTTCAACAGATATATTTTTGTGTCACAACAGTCAGGAGACACTAGTGTTTTTCTTTACGGAAAAAACTACCAAAAGCTGAATAATAGAGATTTTTTACCGTGGAATGGCAAAACCACAGTTATTGTTTACTGGGTTATACCACACTTTTTTAAATAGAGATATTTGCGGCTGAACAGTGAGCGACAAACTCAAACTGCTTTTTTTTAAGATACCAAAGGCCCAAAACTGAATAGTACAGCGATTTGACCCGTGGAACTGCGAAACCACACTGGGATGTCGGGCCTACACAAGACTATTTTCAACAGATATATTTTTGTGTCACAACAGTCAGGAGACACTACTGTTTTTCTTTACGGAAAAAACTACCAAAAGCTGAATAAAAGAGATTTTTTACTGTGGGATGGCAAAACCACAGTTATTGTTTACTGGGGTATACCACACTTTTTTAAATAAAGATATTTGTGGCTGAACAGTGAGCGACACACTCAAACTGCTTTTTTTTTAGATACCAAAGGCCCAAAACTGGATAGTGCAGCGATTTGACCCGTGGAACTGCGAAACCACACTGGGATGTCAGGCCTACACAAGACTATTTTCATCAGATATATTTTTGTGTCACAACAGTCAGGAGACACTACTGTTTTTCTTTACGGAAAAACTACCAAAAGCTGAATAATAGAGATTTTTTACCGTGGGATGGCAAAACCACAGTTATTGTTTACTGGGGTATACCACACTTTTTTAAATAGAGACATTTGCGGCTGAACAGTGAGCGACAAACTCAAACTGCTTTTTTTTTAGATACCAAAGGCCCAAAACTGGATAGTACAGCGATTTGACCCGTGGAACTGCGAAACCACACTGGGATGTTGGGCCTACACAAGACTATTTTCAACAGATATATTTTTGTGTCACAACAGTCAGGAGACACTACTGTTTTTCTTTACGGAAAAAACTACCAAAAGCTGAATAATAGGGATTTTTTACCGTGGGATGGCAAAACCACAGTTATTGTGTACTGGGGTATACCACACTTTTTTAAATAAAGATATTTGTGGCTGAACAGTGAGCGACACACTCTAACTGCTTTTTTTTAGATAACAAAGGCCCAAAACTGGATAGTACAGCGATTTGACCCGTGGAACTGCGAAACCACACTGAGATGTCGGGCCTACACAAGACTGTTTTCAACAGATATATTTTTGTGTCACAACAGTCAGGAGACACTACTGTTTTTCTTTACGGAAAAAACTACCAAAAGCTGAATAATAGAGATTTTTTACCGTGGGATGGCAAAACCACAGTTATTGTTTACTGGGGTATGCCACACTTTTTTAAATAGAGATATTTGCGGCTGAACAGTGAGCGACACACTCAAACTGCTTTTTTTTTAGATACCAAAGGCCCAAAACTGGATAGTGCAGCGATTTGACCCGTGGAACTGCGAAACCATACTGGGATGTAAGGCCTACACAAGACTATTTTCAACAGATATATTTTTGTGTCACAACAGTCAGGAGACACTACTGTTTTTCTTTACGGAAAAAGCTACCAAAAGCTGAATAATAGAGATTTTTTACCGTGGGATGGCAAAACCACAGTTATTGCTTCCTGGGGTATACCACACTTTTTTAAATAGAGATATTTGCGGCTGAACAGTGAGCGACACACTCAAACTGCTTTTTTTTTAGATACCATAGGCCCAAAACTGGATAGTGCAGCGATTTGACCCGTGGAACTGCGAAATCACACTGGGATGTCAGGCCTACACAAGACTATTTTCATCAGATATATTTTTGTGTCACAACAGTCAGGAGACACTACTGTTTTTCTTTACGGAAAAAACTACCAAAAGCTGAACAATAGAGATTTTTTACCGTGGCATGGCAAAACCACAGTTATTCTTTACTGGGGTACACCACACTTTTTTAAATAGAGATATTTGCGGCTGAATAGTGAGCAAAACACTCAAACTGCTTTTTTTTTAGATACCAAAGGCTCAAAACTGGATAGTACAGCGATTTGACCCGTGGAACTGCGAAACCACACTGGGATGTCGGGCCTACACAAGACTATTTTCAACAGATATATTTTTGTGTCACAACAGTCAGGAGACACTACTGTTTTTCTTTACGGAAAAAACTACCAAAAGCTGAATAACAGAGATTTTTTACCGTCGAATGGCAAAACCACAGTTATTGTTTACTGGGGTATACCACACTTTTTTAAATAGAGATATTTGCGGCTGAACAGTGAGCGACACACTCAAACTGCTTTTTTTTAAGATACCAAAGGCCCAAAACTGGATAGTACAGCGATTTGACCCGTGGAACTGCGAAAACACACTGGGATGTGGGGCCTACACAAGACTATTTTCAACAGATATATTTTTGTGTCACAACAGTCAGGAGACACTACTGTTTTTCTTTACGGAAAAAACTACCAAAAGCTGAATAAAAGAGATTTTTTACCTTGGGATGGCAAAACCACAGTTATTGTTTACTGGGGTATACCACACTTTTTTAAATAGAGATATTTGCGGCTGAACAGTGAGCGACACACTCAAGCTGCTTTTTTTTTAGATACCAAAGGCCCAAAACTGGATAGTACAGCGATTTGACCCGTGGAACTGCGAAACCACACTGGGATTTCGGGCCTACACAAAACTATTTTCAACAGATATATTTTTCTGTCACAACAGTCAGGAGACACTACTGTTTTTCTTTACGGAAAAAACTACCAAACGCTGAATAATAGAGATTTTTTACCGTGGGATGGCAAAACCACAGTTATTGTTTACTGGGGTATACCACACTTTTTTAAATAGAGATATTTGCGGCTGAACAGTGAGCGACACACTCAAACTGCTATTCTTTTAGATACCAAAGGCCCAAAACTGGATAGTGCAGCGATTTGACCCGTGGAACTGCGAAACCACACTGGGATGTCAGGCCTACACAAGACTATTTTCAACAGATATATTTTTGTGTCACAACAGTCATGAGACACTACTGTTTTTCTTTACGGAAAAAACTACCAAAAGCTGAATAATAGAGATTTTTTACCGTGGGATGGCAAAACCACAGTTATTGTTTACTGGGGTATACCACGATTTTTTAAATAGAGACATTTGCGGCTGAACAGTGAGCGACAAACTCAAATTGCTTTTTTTTTAGATACCAAAGGCCCAAAACTGGATAGTACAGCGATTTGACCCGTGGAACTGCGAAACCACACTGAGATGTCGAGCCTACACAAGACTATTTTCAACAGATATATTTTTGTGTCACAACAGTCAGGAGAAACTACTGTTTTTCTTTATGGAAAAAACTACCAAAAGCTGAATAATAGAGATTTTTTACCGTGGGATGGCAAAACCACAGTTATTGTTTACTGGGGTATGCCACACTTTTTTAAATAGAGATATTTGCGGCTGAACAGTGAGCGACACACTCAAACTGCTTTTTTTTTAGATACCAAAGGCCCAAAACTGGATAGTGCAGCGATTTGACCCGTGGAACTGCGAAACCACACTGGGATGTCAGGCCTACACAAGACTATTTTCAACAGATATAATTTTGTGTCACAACAGTCAGGAGACACTACCGTTTTTCTTTACGGAAAAAACTACCAAAAGCTGAATAATAGAGATTTTTTACCGTGGGATGGCAAAACCACAGTTATTGTTTACTGGGGTATACCACACTTTTTTAAATAGAGACATTTGCGGCTGAACAGTGAGCGACAAACTCAAACTGCTTTTTTTTTAGATACCAAAGGCCCAAAACTGGATAGTACAGCGATTTGACCCGTGGAACTGCGAAACCACACTGGGATGTCGGGCCTACACAAGACTATTTTCAACAGATATATTTTTGTGTCACAACAGTCAGGAGACACTACTGTTTTTCTTTACGGAAAAAACTACCAAAAGCTGAATAATAGGGATTTTTTACCGTGGGATGGCAAAACCACAGTTATTGTTTACTGGGGTATACCACACTTTTTTAAATAGAGATATTTGCGGCTGAACATTGAGCGACACACTCAAACTGGTTTTTTTTTAGATACCAAAGGCCCAAAACTGGATAGTACAGCGATTTGACCCGTGGAACTGCGAAACACACTGGGATGTCGGGCCTACACAAGACTATTTTCAACAGATATATTTTTGTGTCACAACAGTCAGGAGACACTACTGTTTTTCTTTACGTAAAAAACTACCAAAAGCTGAATAATAGAGATTTTTTACCGTGGGATGGCAAAACCACAGTTATTGTTTACTGGGGTATACCACACTTTTTTAAATAGAGATATTTGCGGCTGAACAGTGAGCGACACACTCAAACTGCTTTTTTTTAGATACCAAAGGCCCAGAACTGGATAGTACAGCGATTTGACCCGTGGAACTGCCAAACCACACTGGGATGTCGGGCCTACACAAGACTATTTTCAACAGATATATTTTTGTGTCACAACAGTCAGGAGACAGTACTGCTTTTCTTTATGGAAAAAACTACCAAAAGCTGAATAATAGAGATTTTTTACCGTGGCATGGCAAAACCACAGTTATTCTTTACTGGGGTACACCACACGCTTTTAAATAGAGATATTTGCGGCTGAATATTGAGCAAAACACTCAAACTGCTTTTTTTTTAGATACCAAAGGCCCAAAACTGGATAGTACAGCGATTTGACCCGTGGAACTGCGAAACCATACTGGGATGTCGGGCCTACACAAGACTATTTTCAACAGATATATTTATGTGTCACAACAGTCAGGAGACACTACTGTTTTTCTTTACTGAAAAAACTACCAAAAGCTGAATAATAGAGATTTTTTACCGTGGGATGGCAAAACCACAGTTATTGTTTACTGGGGTATACCACACTTTTTTAAATAAAGATATTTGCGGCTGAACAGTGAGCGACACACTCTAACTGCTTTTTTTTAGATACCAAAGGCCCAAAACTGGATAGTACAGCGATTTGACCCGTGGAACTGCGAAACCACACTGAGATGTCGGGCCTACACAAGACTATTTTCAACAGATATATTTTTGTGTCACAACAGTCAGGAGACACTACTGTATTTCTTTACGGAAAAAACTACCAAAAGCTGAATAATAGAGATTTTTTACCGTGGGATGGCAAAACCACAGTTATTGTTTACTGGGGTATACCACACTTTTTTAAATAGAGACATTTGCGGCTGAACAGTGAGCGACAAACTCAAACTGCTTTTTTTTTAGATACCAAAGGCCCAAAACTGGATAGTACAGCGACTTGACCCGTGGAACTGCGAAACCACACTGGGATGTTGGGCCTACACAAGACTATTTTCAACAGATATATTTCTGTGTCACAACAGTCAGGAGACACTACTGTTTTTCTTTACGTAAAAAACTGCCAAAAGCTGAATAATAGGGATTTTTTACCGTGGGATGGCAAAACCACAGTTATTGTTTACTGGGGTATACCACACTTTTTTAAATAGACACATTTGCAGCTGAACAGTGAGCGACAAACTCAAAATGCTTTTTTTTTTAGATACCAAAGGCCCAAAACTGGATAGTACAGCGATTTGGCCCGTGGAACTGCGAAACCACACTGGGATGTCGGGCCTACACAAGACTATTTTCAACAGATATATTTTTGTGTCACAACAGTCAGGAGACACGACTGTTTTTATTTACGGAAAAAACTACCAAAAGCTGGATAATAAGGATTTTTTACCAGGGGATGGCAAAACCACAGTTATTGTTTACTGGGGTATACCACACTTTTTTAAATAGAGATATTTGCGGCTGAACAGTGAGCGACACACTCAAACTGCTTTTTTTTTAGATACCAAAGGCCCAAAACTGGATAGTACAGCGATTTGACCCGAGGAACTGCAAAACCAAACTGAAATGTAGGGCCTACACAAGACTATTTTCAACAGATATATTTTTGTGTCACAACAGTCAGGAGACACTACTGTTTCTCTTTACGGAAAAAACTACCAAAAGCTGAATAATAGAGATTTTTTACCGTGGGATGGCAAAACCACAGTTATTGTTTACTGGGGTATGCCACACTTTTTTAAATAGAGATATTTGCGGCTGAACAGTGAGCGACACACTCAAACTGCTTTTTTTTTAGATACCAAAGGCCCAAAACTGGATAGTGCAGCGATTTGACCCGTGGAACTGCGAAACCACACTGGGATGTCAGGCCTACACAAGACTATTTTCAACAGATATAATTTTGCGTCACAACAGTCAGGAGACACTACCGTTTTTCTTTACGGAAAAAACTACCAAAAGCTGAATAATAGAGATTTTTTACCGTGGGATGGCAAAACCACAGTTATTGTTTACTGGGGTATACCACACTTTTTTAAATAGAGACATTTGCGGCTGAACAGTAAGCGACAAACTCAAACTGCTTTTTTTTTAGATACCAAAGGCCCAAAACTGGATAGTACAGCGATTTGACCCGTGGAACTGCGAAACCACACTGGGATGTCGGGCCTACACAAGACTATTTTCAACAGATATATTTTTGTGTCACAACAGTCAGGAGACAATACTGTTTTTCTTTATGGAAAAAACTACCAAAAGCTGAATAATAGGGATTTTTTACCGTGGGATGGCAAAACCACAGTTATTGTTTACTGGGGTATACCACACTTTTTTAAATAGAGATATTTGCGGCTGAACATTGAGCGACACACTCAAACTGCTTTTTTTTTAGATACCAAAGGCGCAAAACTGGATAGTACAGCGATTTGACCCGTGGAACTGCGAAACACACTGGGATGTCGGGCCTACACCAGACTATTTTCAACAGATATATTTTTGTGTCACAACAGTCAGGAGACACTACTGTTTTTCTTTACGTAAAAAACTACCAAAAGCTGAATAATAGAGATTTTTTACCGTGGGATGGCAAAACCACAGTTATTGTATACTTAGGTATACCACACTTTTTTAAATAGAGATATTTGCGGCTGAACAGTGAGCGACACACTCAAACTGCTTTTTTTTTAGATACCAAAGGCCCAGAACTGGATAGTACAGCGATTTGACCCGTGGAACTGCCAAACCACACTGGGATGTCGGGCCTACAAAAGACTATTTTCAACAGATATATTTTTGTGTCACAACAGTCAGGAGACAGTACTGCTTTTCTTTATGGAAAAAACTACCAAAAGCTGAATAATAGAGATTTTTTACCGTGGCATGGCAAAACCACAGTTATTGTTTACTGGGGTATACCACACTTTTTTAAATAGAGACATTTGCAGCTGAACAGTGAGCGACAAACTCAAAATGCTTTTTTTTTTAGATACAAAGGCCCAAAACTGGATAGTACAGCGATTTGGCCCGTGGAACTGCGAAACCACACTGGGATGTCGGGCCTACACAAGACTATTTTCAACAGATATATTTTTGTGTCACAACAGTCAGGAGAAACGATTGTTTTTATTTAGGGAAAAAACTACCAAAAGCTGGATAATAGGGATTTTTTACCAGGGGATGGCAAAACCACAGTTATTGTTTACTGGGGTATACCACACTTTTTTAAATAGAGATATTTGCGGCTGAACAGTGAGCGACACACTCAAACTGCTTTTTTTTTAGATACCAAAGGCCCAAAACTGGATAGTACAGCGATTTGACCCGAGGAACTGCAAAACCAAACTGAGATGTAGGGCCTACACAAGACTATTTTCAACAGATATATTTTTGTGTCACAACAGTCAGGAGACACTACTGTTTTTCTTTACGGAAAAAACTACCAAAAGCTGAATAATAGAGATTTTTTACCGTGGGATGGCAAAACCACAGTTATTGTTTACTGGGGTATGCCACACTTTTTTAAATAGAGATATTTGCGGCTGAACAGTGAGCGACACACTCAAACTGCTTTTTTTTTAGATACCAAAGGCCCAAAACTGGATAGTGCAGCGATTTGACCCGTGGAACTGCGAAACCACACTGGGATGTCAGGCCTACACAAGACTATTTTCAACAGATATAATTTTGTGTCACAACAGTCAGGAGACACTACCGTTTTTCTTTACGGAAAAAACTACCAAAAGCTGAATAATAGAGATTTTTTACCGTGGGATGGCAAAACCACAGTTATTGTTTACTGGGGTATACCACACTTTTTTAAATAGAGACATTTGCGGCTGAACAGTAAGCGACAAACTCAAACTGCTTTTTTTTTAGATACCAAAGGCCCAAAACTGGATAGTACAGCGATTTGACCCGTGGAACTGCGAAACCACACTGGGATGTCGGGCCTACACAAGACTATTTTCAACAGATATATTTTTGTGTCACAACAGTCAGGAGACAATACTGTTTTTCTTTATGGAAAAAACTACCAAAAGCTGAATAATAGGGATTTTTTACCGTGGGATGGCAAAACCACAGTTATTGTTTACTGGGGTATACCACACTTTTTTAAATAGAGATATTTGCGGCTGAACATTGAGCGACACACTCAAACTGCTCTTTTTTTAGATACCAAAGGCACAAAACTGGATAGTACAGCGATTTGACCCGTGGAACTGCGAAACACACTGGGATGTCGGGCCTACACAAGACTATTTTCAACAGATATATTTTTGTGTCACAACAGTCAGGAGACACTACTGTTTTTCTTTATGTAAAAAACTACCAAAAGCTGAATAATAGAGATTTTTTACCGTGGGATGGCAAAACCACAGTTATTGTATACTTAGGTATACCACACTTTTTTAAATAGAGATATTTGCGGCTGAACAGTGAGCGACACACTCAAACTGCTTTTTTTTTAGATACCAAAGGCCCAGAACTGGATAGTACAGCGATTTGACCCGTGGAACTGCCAAACCACACTGGGATGTCGGGCCTACACAAGACTATTTTCAACAGATATATTTTTGTGTCACAACAGTGAGGAGACAGTACTGCTTTTCTTTATGGAAAAAACTACCAAAAGCTGAATAATAGAGATTTTTTACCGTGGCATGGCAAAACCACAGTTATTCTTTACTGGGGTACACCACACGCTTTTAAATAGCGATATTTGCGGCTGAATAGTGAGCAAAACACTCAAACTGCTTTTTTTTTAGATACCAAAGGCCCAAAACTGGATAGTACAGCGATTTGACCGTGGAACTGCGAAACCATACTGGGATGTCGGGCCTACACAAGACTATTTTCAACAGATATATTTATGTGTCACAACAGTCAGGAGACACTACTGTTTTTCTTTACGGAAAAAACTACCAAAAGCTGAATAATAGAGATTTTTTCCCGTGGGATGGCAAAACCACAGTTATTGTTTACTGGCGTATAGCACACTTTTTTAAATAAAGATATTTGTGGCTGAACAGTGAGCGACACACTCTAACTGCTTTTTTTTAGATACCAAAGGCCCAAAACTGGATAGTACAGCGATTTGACCCGTGGAACTGCGAAACCACACTGGGATGTCAGGCCTACACAAGACTATTTTCAACAGATATATTTTTGTGTCACAACAGTCAGGAGACACTACTGTTTTTCTTTACGGAAAAAACTACCAAAAGCTGAATAATAATAGAGATTTTTTACCGTGGGATGGCAAAACCACAGTTATTGTTTACTGGGGTAAACCACACTTTTTTAAATAGAGATATTTGCGGCTGAACATTGAGCGACACACTCAAACTGCTTTTTTTTTAGATACCAAAGGCCCAAAACTGGATAGTACAGCGATTTGACCCGTGGAACTGCGAAACACACTGGGATGTCGGGCCTACACAAGACTATTTTCAACAGATATATTTTTGTGTCACAACAGTCAGGAGACACTACTGTTTTTCTTTACGGAAAAAACTACCAAAAGCTGAACAATAGAGATTTTTTACCGTGGCATGGCAAAACCACAGTTATTCTTTACTGGGGTACACCACACTTTTTTAAATAGAGATATTTGCGGCTGAATAGTGAGCAAAACACTCAAACTGCTTTTTTTTTAGATACCAAAGGCTCAAAACTGGATAGTACAGCGATTTGACCCGTGGAACTGCGAAACCACACTGGGATGTCGGGCCTACACAAGACTATTTTCAACAGATATATTTTTGTGTCACAACAGTCAGGAGACACTACTGTTTTTCTTTACGGAAAAAACTACCAAAAGCTGAATAATAGAGATTTTTTACCGTGGAATGGCAAAACCACAGTTATTGTTTACTGGGGTATACCACACTTTTTTAAATAGAGATATTTGCGGCTGAACAGTGAGCGACACACTCAAACTGCTTTTTTTTAAGATACCAAAGGCCCAAAACTGGATAGTACAGCGATTTGACCCGTGGAACTGCGAAACCACACTGGGATGTCGAGCCTACACAAGACTATTTTCAACAGATATATTTTTGTGTCACAACAGTCAGGAGAAACTACTGTTTTTCTTTACGGAAAAAACTACCAAAAGCTGAATAATAGAGATTTTTTACCGTGGGATGGCAAAACCACAGTTATTCTTTACTGGGGTACACCATACTTTTTTAAATAGAGATATTTGCAGCTGATTAGTGAGCAAAACACTCAAACTGCTTTTTTTTTAGATACCAAAGGCTAAAAACTGGATAGTACAGCGATTTGACCCGTGGAACTGCGAAACCACACTGGGATGTCGGGCCTACACAAGACTATTTTCAACAGATATATTTTTGTGTCACAACAGTCAGGAGACACTAGTGTTTTTCTTTACGGAAAAAACTACCAAAAGCTGAATAATAGAGATTTTTTACCGTGGAATGGCAAAACCACAGTTATTGTTTACTGGGTTATACCACACTTTTTTAAATAGAGATATTTGCGGCTGAACAGTGAGCGACAAACTCAAACTGCTTTTTTTTAAGATACCAAAGGCCCAAAACTGGATAGTACAGCGATTTGACCCGTGGAACTGCGAAACCACACTGGGATGTCGGGCCTACACAAGACTATTTTCAACAGATATATTTTTGTGTCACAACAGTCAGGAGACACTACTGTTTTTCTTTACGGAAAAAACTACCAAAAGCTGAATAAAAGAGATTTTTTACTGTGGGATGGCAAAACCACAGTTATTGTTTACTGGGGTATACCACACTTTTTTAAATAAAGATATTTGTGGCTGAACAGTGAGCGACACACTCAAACTGCTTTTTTTTTAGATACCAAAGGCCCAAAACTGGATAGTGCAGCGATTTGACCCGTGGAACTGCGAAACCACACTGGGATGTCAGGCCTACACAAGACTATTTTCATCAGATATATTTTTGTGTCACAACAGTCAGGAGACACTACTGTTTTTCTTTACGGAAAAACTACCAAAAGCTGAATAATAGAGATTTTTTACCGTGGGATGGCAAAACCACAGTTATTGTTTACTGGGGTATACCACACTTTTTTAAATAGAGACATTTGCGGCTGAACAGTGAGCGACAAACTCAAACTGCTTTTTTTTTAGATACCAAAGGCCCAAAACTGGATAGTACAGCGATTTGACCCGTGGAACTGCGAAACCACACTGGGATGTTGGGCCTACACAAGACTATTTTCAACAGATATATTTTTGTGTCACAACAGTCAGGAGACACTACTGTTTTTCTTTACGGAAAAAACTACCAAAAGCTGAATAATAGGGATTTTTTACCATGGGATGGCAAAACCACAGTTATTGTTTACTGGGGTATACCACACTTTTTTAAATAAAGATATTTGTGGCTGAACAGTGAGCGACACACTCTAACTGCTTTTTTTTAGATAACAAAGGCCCAAAACTGGATAGTACAGCGATTTGACCCGTGGAACTGCGAAACCACACTGAGATGTCGGGCCTACACAAGACTGTTTTCAACAGATATATTTTTGTGTCACAACAGTCAGGAGACACTACTGTTTTTCTTTACGGAAAAAACTACCAAAAGCTGAATAATAGAGATTTTTTACCGTGGGATGGCAAAACCACAGTTATTGTTTACTGGGGTATGCCACACTTTTTTAAATAGAGATATTTGCGGCTGAACAGTGAGCGACACACTCAAACTGCTTTTTTTTTAGATACCAAAGGCCCAAAACTGGATAGTGCAGCGATTTGACCCGTGGAACTGCGAAACCACACTGGGATGTCGGGCCTACACAAGACTATTTTCAACAGATATATTTTTGTGTCACAACAGTCAGGAGAAACTACTGTTTTTCTTTACGGAAAAAACTACCAAAAGCTGAATAATAGAGATTTTTTACCGTGGGATGGCAAAACCACAGTTATTGTTTACTGGGGTATGCCACACTTTTTTAAATAGAGATATTTGCGGCTTAACAGTGAGCGACACACTCAAACTGCTTTTTTTTTAGATACCAAAGGCCCAAGACTGGATAGTACAGCGATTTGACCCGTGGAATTGCGAAACACACTGGGATGTCGGGCCTACACAAGACTATTTTCAACAGATATATTTTTGTGTCACAACAGTCAGGAGACACTACTGTTTTTCTTTACGGAAAAAACTACCAAAAGCTGAACAATAGAGATTTTTTACCGTGGCATGGCAAAACCACAGTTATTCTTTACTGGGGTACACCATACTTTTTTAAATAGAGATATTTGCGGCTGATTAGTGAGCAAAACACTCAAACTGCTTTTTTTTTAGATACCAAAGGCTCAAAACTGGATAGTACAGCGATTTGACCGGTGGAACTGCGAAACCACACTGGGATGTCGGGCCTACACAAGACTATTTTCAACAGATATATTTTTGTGTCACAACAGTCAGGAGACACTAGTGTTTTTCTTTACGGAAAAAACTACCAAAAGCTGAATAATAGAGATTTTTTACCGTGGAATGGCAAAACCACAGTTATTGTTTACTGGGTTATACCACACTTTTTTAAATAGAGATATTTGCGGCTGAACAGTGAGCGACAAACTCAAACTGCTTTTTTTTAAGATACCAAAGGCCCAAAACTGGATAGTACAGCGATTTGACCCGTGGAACTGCGAAACCACAATGGGATGTCGGGCCTACACAAGACTATTTTCAACAGATATATTTTTGTGTCACAACAGCCAGGAGACACTACTGTTTTTCTTTACGGAAAAAACTACCAAAAGCTGAATAAAAGAGATTTTTTACTGTGGGATGGCAAAACCACAGTTATTGTTTACTGGGGTATACCACACTTTTTTAAATAGAGATATTTGCGGCTGAACAGTGAGCGACACACTCAAACTGCTTTTTTTTTAGATACCAAAGGCCGAAAACTGGATAGTACAGCGATTTGACCCGTGGAACTGCGAAACCACACTGGGATTTCGGGCCTACACAAGACTATTTTCAACAGATATATTTTTGTGTCACAACAGTCAGGAGACACTACTGTTTTTCTTTACGGAAAAAACTACCAAAAGCTGAATAATAGAGATTTTTTACCGTGGGAAGGCAAAACCACAGTTATTGCTTACTGGGGTATACCACACTTTTTTAAATAGAGATATTTGCGGCTGAACAGTGAGCGACACACTCAAACTGCTTTTTTTTTAGATACCAAAGGCCCAAAACTGGATAGTGCAGCGATTTGACCCGTGGAACTGCGAAACCACACTGGGATGTCAGGCCTACACAAGACTATTTTCATCAGATATATTTTTGTGTCACAACAGTCAGGAGACACTACTGTTTTTCTTTACGGAAAAACTACCAAAAGCTGAATAATAGAGATTTTTTACCGTGGGATGGCAAAACCACAGTTATTGTTTACTGGGGTATACCACACTTTTTTAAATAGAGACATTTGCGGCTGAACAGTGAGCGACAAACTCAAACTGCTTTTTTTTTAGATACCAAAGGCCCAAAACTGGATAGTACAGCGATTTGACCCGTGAAACTGCGAAACCACACTGGGATGTTGGGCCTACACAAGACTATTTTCAACAGATATATTTTTGTGTCACAACAGTCAGGAGACACTACTGTTTTTCTTTACGGAAAAAACTACCAAAAGCTGAATAATAGGGATTTTTTACCGTGGGATGGCAAAACCACAGTTATTGTTTACTGGGGTATACCACACTTTTTAAAATAGAGACATTTGCGGCTGAACAGTGAGCGGCAAACTCAAACTGCTTTTTTTTTTTGGATACCAAAGGCCCAAAACTGGATAGTACAGCGATTTGACCCGTGGAACTGCGAAACCACACTGGGATGTCGGGCCTACACAAGACTATTTTCAACAGATATATTTTTGTGTCACAACAGTCAGGAGACACTACTGTTTTTCTTTACGGAAAAAACTACCAAAAGCTGGATAATAGGGATTTTTTACCAGGGGATGGCAAAACCACAGTTATTGTTTACTGGGGTATACCACACTTTTTTATATAGAGATATTTGCGGCTGAACAGTGAGCGACACACTCAAACTGCTTTTTTTTTTAGATACCAAAGGCCCAAAACTGGATATTACAGCGATTTGACCCGTACAACTGCGAAACCACACTGAGATGTCGGGCCTACACAAGACTATTTTCAACAGATATATTTTTGTGTCACAACAGTCAGGAGAAACTACTGTTTTTCTTTACGGAAAAACTACCAAAAGCTGAATAATAGGGATTTTTTACCGTGGGATGGCAAAACCACAGTTATTGTTTACTGGGGTATACCACACTTTTTTATATAGAGATATTTGCGGCTGAACAGTGAGCGACACACTCAAACTGCTTTTTTTTTAGATACCAAAGGCCCAAAACTGGATAGTGCAGCGATTTGACCCGTGGAACTGCGAAACCACACTGGGATGTAAGGCCTACACAAGACTATTTTCAACAGATATATTTTTGTGTCACAACAGTCAGGAGACACTACTGTTTTTCTTTACGGAAAAAGCTACCAAAAGCTGAATAATAGAGATTTTTTACCGTGGGATGGCAAAACCACAGTTATTGCTTCCTGGGGTATACCACACTTTTTTAAATAGAGATATTTGCGGCTGAACAGTGAGCGACACACTCAAACTGCTTTTTTTTTAGATACCATAGGCCCAAAACTGGATAGTGCAGCGATTTGACCCGTGGAACTGCGAAATCACACTGGGATGTCAGGCCTACACAAGACTATTTTCATCAGATATATTTTTGTGTCACAACAGTCAGGAGACACTACTGTTTTTCTTTACGGAAAAAACTACCAAAAGCTGAACAATAGAGATTTTTTACCGTTGCATGGCAAAACCACAGTTATTCTTTACTGGGGTACACCACACTTTTTTAAATAGAGATATTTGCGGCTGAATAGTGAGCAAAACACTCAAACTGCTTTTTTTTTAGATACCAAAGGCTCAAAACTGGATAGTACAGCGATTTGACCCGTGGAACTGCGAAACCACACTGGGATGTCGGGCCTACACAAGACTATTTTCAACAGATATATTTTTGTGTCACAACAGTCAGGAGACACTACTGTTTTTCTTTACGGAAAAAACTACCAAAAGCTGAATAACAGAGATTTTTTACCGTCGAATGGCAAAACCACAGTTATTGTTTACTGGGGTATACCACACTTTTTTAAATAGAGATATTTGCGGCTGAACAGTGAGCGACACACTCAAACTGCTTTTTTTTAAGATACCAAAGGCCCAAAACTGGATAGTACAGCGATTTGACCCGTGGAACTGCGAAAACACACTGGGATGTCGGGCCTACACAAGACTATTTTCAACAGATATATTTTTGTGTCACAACAGTCAGGAGACACTACTGTTTTTCTTTACGGAAAAAACTACCAAAAGCTGAATAAAAGAGATTTTTTACCTTGGGATGGCAAAACCACAGTTATTGTTTACTGGGGTATACCACACTTTTTTAAATAGAGATATTTGCGGCTGAACAGTGAGCGACACACTCAAGCTGCTTTTTTTTTAGATACCAAAGGCCCAAAACTGGATAGTACAGCGATTTGACCCGTGGAACTGCGAAACCACACTGGGATTTCGGGCCTACACAAGACTATTTTCAACAGATATATTTTTCTGTCACAACAGTCAGGAGACACTACTGTTTTTCTTTACGGAAAAAACTACCAAACGCTGAATAATAGAGATTTTTTACCGTGGGATGGCAAAACCACAGTTATTGTTTACTGGGGTATACCACACTTTTTTAAATAGAGATATTTGCGGCTGAACAGTGAGCGACACACTCAAACTGCTATTCTTTTAGATACCAAAGGCCCAAAACTGGATAGTGCAGCGATTTGACCCGTGGAACTGCGAAACCACACTGGGATGTCAGGCCTACACAAGACTATTTTCAACAGATATATTTTTGTGTCACAACAGTCATGAGACACTACTGTTTTTCTTTACGGAAAAAACTACCAAAAGCTGAATAATAGAGATTTTTTACCGTGGGATGGCAAAACCACAGTTATTGTTTACTGGGGTATACCACGATTTTTTAAATAGAGACATTTGCGGCTGAACAGTGAGCGACAAACTCAAATTGCTTTTTTTTTAGATACCAAAGGCCCAAAACTGGATAGTACAGCGATTTGACCCGTGGAACTGCGAAACCACACTGGGATGTCGGGCCTACACAAGACTATTTTCAACAGATATATTTTTGTGTCACAACAGTCAGGAGACACTGCTGTTTTTCTTTACGGAAAAAACTACCAAAAGCTGAATAATAGGGATTTTTTACCGTGGGATGGCAAAACCACAGTTATTGTTTACTGGGGTATACCACGCTTTTTTAAATAGAGATATTTGCGGCTGAACAGTGAGCAACACACTCAAACTGTTTTTTTTAGATACCAAAGGCCCAAAACTGGATAGTACAGCGATTTGACCCGTGGAACTGCGAAACCACACTGAGATGTCGGGCCTACACAAGACTATTTTCAACAGATATATTTTTGTGTCACAACAGTCAGGAGAAACTACTGTTTTTCTTTATGGAAAAAACTACCAAAAGCTGAATAATAGAGATTTTTTACCGTGGGATGGCAAAACCACAGTTATTGTTTACTGGGGTATACCACACTTTTTTAAATAGAGACATTTGCGGCTGAACAGTGAGCGACAAACTCAAACTGCTTTTTTTTTAGATACCAAAGGCCCAAAACTGGATAGTACAGCGATTTGACCCGTGGAAGTGCGAAACCACACTGGGATGTCGGGCCTACACAAGACTATTTTCAACAGATATATTTTTGTGTCACAACAGTCAGGAGACACTACTGTTTTTCTTTACGGAAAAAACTACCAAAAGCTGAATAATAGGGATTTTTTACCGTGGGATGGCAAAACCACAGTTATTGTTTACTGGGGTATACCACACTTTTTTAAATAGAGATATTTGCGGCTGAACATTGAGCGACACACTCAAACTGTTTTTTTTTTAGATACCAAAGGCCCAAAACTGGATAGTACAGCGATTTGACCCGTGGAACTGCCAAACCACACTGGGATGTCGGGCCTACACAAGACTATTTTCAACAGATATATTTTTGTGTCACAACAGTCAGGAGACAGTACTGCTTTTCTTTATGGAAAAAACTACCAAAAGCTGAATAATAGAGATTTTTTACCGTGGCATGGCAAAACCACAGTTATTCTTTACTGGGGTACACCACACGCTTTTAAATAGAGATATTTGCGGCTGAATAGTGAGCAAAACACTCAAACTGCTTTTTTTTTAGATACCAAAGGCCCAAAACTGGATAGTACAGCGATTTGACCCGTGGAACTGCGAAACCATACTGGGATGTCGGGCCTACACAAGACTATTTTCAACAGATATATTTATGTGTCACAACAGTCAGGAGACACTACTGTTTTTCTTTACTGAAAAAACTACCAAAAGCTGAATAATAGAGATTTTTTACCGTGGGATGGCAAAACCACAGTTATTGTTTACTGGGGTATACCACACTTTTTTAAATAAAGATATTTGCGGCTGAACAGTGAGCGACACACTCTAACTGCTTTTTTTTAGATACCAAAGGCCCAAAACTGGATAGTACAGCGATTTGACCCGTGGAACTGCGAAACCACACTGAGATGTCGGGCCTACACAAGACTATTTTCAACAGATATATTTTTGTGTCACAACAGTCAGGAGACACTACTGTATTTCTTTACGGAAAAAACTACCAAAAGCTGAATAATAGAGATTTTTTACCGTGGGATGGCAAAACCACAGTTATTGTTTACTGGGGTATACCACAATTTTTAAATAGAGACATTTGCGGCTGAACAGTGAGCGACAAACTCAAACTGCTTTTTTTTTAGATACCAAAGGCCCAAAACTGGATAGTACAGCGATTTGACCCGTGGAACTGCGAAACCACACTGGGATGTTGGGCCTACACAAGACTATTTTCAACAGATATATTTCTGTGTCACAACAGTCAGGAGACACTACTGTTTTTCTTTACGGAAAAAACTGCCAAAAGCTGAATAATAGGGATTTTTTACCGTGGGATGGCAAAACCACAGTTATTGTTTACTGGGGTATACCACACTTTTTTAAATAGAGACATTTGCAGCTGAACAGTGAGCGACAAACTCAAAATGCTTTTTTTTTTAGATACCAAAGGCCCAAAACTGGATAGTACAGCGATTTGGCCCGTGGAACTGCGAAACCACACTGGGATGTCGGGCCTACACAAGACTATTTTCAACAGATATATTTTTGTGTCACAACAGTCAGGAGACACGACTGTTTTTATTTACGGAAAAAACTACCAAAAGCTGGATAATAGGGATTTTTTACCAGGGGATGGCAAAACCACAGTTATTGTTTACTGGGGTATACCACACTTTTTTAAATAGAGATATTTGCGGCTGAACAGTGAGCGACACACTCAAACTGCTTTTTTTTTAGATACCAAAGGCCCAAAACTGGATAGTACAGCGATTTGACCCGAGGAACTGCAAAACCAAACTGAAATGTAGGGCCTACACAAGACTATTTTCAACAGATATATTTTTGTGTCACAACAGTCAGGAGACACTACTGTTTTTCTTTACGGAAAAAACTACCAAAAGCTGAATAATAGAGATTTTTTACCGTGGGATGGCAAAACCACAGTTATTGTTTACTGGGGTATGCCACACTTTTTTAAATAGAGATATTTGCGGCTGAACAGTGAGCGACACACTCAAACTGCTTTTTTTTTAGATACCAAAGGCCCAAAACTGGATAGTGCAGTGATTTGACCCGTGGAACTGCGAAACCACACTGGGATGTCAGGCCTACACAAGACTATTTTCAACAGATATAATTTTGTGTCACAACAGTCAGGAGACACTACCGTTTTTCTTTACGGAAAAAACTACCAAAAGCTGAATAATAGAGATTTTTTACCGTGGGATGGCAAAACCACAGTTATTGTTTACTGGGGTATACCACACTTTTTTAAATAGAGACATTTGCGGCTGAACAGTAAGCGACAAACTCAAACTGCTTTTTTTTTAGATACCAAAGGCCCAAAACTGGATAGTACAGCGATTTGACCCGTGGAACTGCGAAACCACACTGGGATGTCGGGCCTACACAAGACTATTTTCAACAGATATATTTTTGTGTCACAACAGTCAGGAGACAATACTGTTTTTCTTTATGGAAAAAACTACCAAAAGCTGAATAATAGGGATTTTTTACCGTGGCATGGCAAAACCACAGTTATTGTTTACTGGGGTATACCACACTTTTTTAAATAGAGATATTTGCGGCTGAACATTGAGCGACACACTCAAACTGCTTTTTTTTTAGATACCAAAGGCGCAAAACTGGATAGTACAGCGATTTGAACCGTGGAACTGCGAAACACACTGGGATGTCGGGCCTACACAAGACTATTTTCAACAGATATATTTTTGTGTCACAACAGTCAGGAGACACTACTGTTTTTCTTTACGTAAAAAACTACCAAAAGCTGAATAATAGAGATTTTTTACCGTGGGATGGCAAAACCACAGTTATTGTATACTTAGGTATACCACACTTTTTTAAATAGAGATATTTGCGGCTGAACAGTGAGCGACACACTCAAACTGCTTTTTTTTAGATACCAAAGGCCCAGAACTGGATAGTACAGCGATTTGACCCGTGGAACTGCCAAACCAAACTGGGATGTCGGGCCTACACAAGACTATTTTCAACAGATATATTTTTGTGTCACAACAGTCAGGAGACAGTACTGCTTTTCTTTATGGAAAAAACTACCAAAAGCTGAATAATAGAGATTTTTTACCGTGGCATGGCAAAACCACAGTTATTCTTTACTGGGGTACACCACACGCTTTTAAATAGAGATATTTGCGGCTGAATAGTGAGCAAAACACTCAAACTGCTTTTTTTTTAGATACCAAAGGCCCAAAACTGGATAGTACAGCGATTTGACCGTGGAACTGCGAAACCATACTGGGATGTCGGGCCTACACAAGACTATTTTCAACAGATATATTTATGTGTCACAACAGTCAGGAGACACTACTGTTTTTCTTTACGGAAAAAACTACCAAAAGCTGAATAATAGAGATTTTTTACCGTGGGATGGCAAAACCACAGTTATTGTTTACTGGGGTATACCACACTTTTTTAAATAAAGATATTTGCGGCTGAACAGTGAGCGACACACTCTAACTGCTTTTTTTTAGATACCAAAGGCCCAAAACTGGATAGTACAGCGATTTGACCCGTGGAACTGCGAAACCACACTGAGATGTCGGGCCTACACAAGACTATTTTCAACAGATATATTTTTGTGTCACAACAGTCAGGAGACACTACTGTATTTCTTTACGGAAAAAACTACCAAAAGCTGAATAATAGAGATTTTTTACCGTGGGATGGCAAAACCACAGTTATTGTTTACTGGGGTATACAACACTTTTTTAAATAGAGACATTTGCGGCTGAACAGTGAGCGACAAACTCAAACTGCTTTTTTTTTAGATACCAAAGGCCCAAAACTGGATAGTACAGCGATTTGACCCGTGGAACTGCGAAACCACACTGGGATGTTGGGCCTACACAAGACTATTTTCAACAGATATATTTTTGTGTCACAACAGTCAGGAGACACTACTGTTTTTCTTTACGGAAAAAACTGCCAAAAGCTGAATAATAGGGATTTTTTACCGTGGGATGGCAAAACCACAGTTATTGTTTACTGGGGTATACCACACTTTTTTAAATAGAGACATTTGCAGCTGAACAGTGAGCGACAAACTCAAAATGCTTTTTTTTTTAGATACCAAAGGCCCAAAACTGGATAGTACAGCGATTTGGCCCGTGGAACTGCGAAACCACACTGGGATGTCGGGCCTACACAAGACTATTTTCAACAGATATATTTTTGTGTCACAACAGTCAGGAGACACGACTGTTTTTTTTACGGAAAAAACTACCAAAAGCTGGATAATAGGGATTTTTTACCAGGGGATGGCAAAACCACAGTTATTGTTTACTGGGGTATACCACACTTTTTTAAATAGAGATATTTGCGGCTGAACAGTGAGCGACACACTCAAACTGCTTTTTTTTTAGATACCAAAGGCCCAAAACTGGATAGTACAGCGATTTGACCCGAGGAACTGCAAAACCAAACTGAGATGTAGGGCCTACACAAGACTATTTTCAACAGATATATTTTTGTGTCACAACAGTCAGGAGACACTACTGTTTTTCTTTACGGAAAAAACTACCAAAAGCTGAATAATAGAGATTTTTTACCGTGGGATGGCAAAACCACAGTTATTGTTTACTGGGGTATGCCACACTTTTTTAAATAGAGATATTTGCGGCTGAACAGTGAGCGACACACTCAAACTGCTTTTTTTTTTAGATACCAAAGGCCCAAAACTGGATATTGCAGCGATTTGACCCGTGGAACTGCGAAACCACACTGGGATGTCAGGCCTACACAAGACTATTTTCAACAGATATAATTTTGTGTCACAACAGTCAGGAGACACTACCGTTTTTCTTTACGGAAAAAACTACCAAAAGCTGAATAATAGAGATTTTTTACCGTGGGATGGCAAAACCACAGTTATTGTTTACTGGGGTATACCACACTTTTTTAAATAGAGACATTTGCGGCTGAACAGTAAGTGACAAACTCAAACTGCTTTTTTTTTAGATACCAAAGGCCCAAAACTGGATAGTACAGCGATTTGACCCGTGGAACTGCGAAACCACACTGGGATGTCGGGCCTACACAAGACTATTTTCAACAGATATATTTTTGTGTCACAACAGTCAGGAGACAATACTGTTTTTCTTTATGGAAAAAACTACCAAAAGCTGAATAATAGGGATTTTTTACCGTGGGATGGCAAAACCACAGTTATTGTTTACTGGGGTATACCACACTTTTTTAAATAGAGATATTTGCGGCTGAACATTGAGCGACACACTCAAACTGCTTTTTTTTTAGATACCAAAGGCGCAAAACTGGATAGTACAGCGATTTGACCCGTGGAACTGCGAAACACACTGGGATGTCGGGCCTACACAAGACTATTTTCAACAGATATATTTTTGTGTCACAACAGTCAGGAGACACTACTGTTTTTCTTTACGTAAAAAACTACCAAAAGCTGAATAATAGAGATTTTTTACCATGGGATGGCAAAACCACAGTTATTGTATACTTAGGTATACCACACTTTTTTAAATAGAGATATTTGCGGCTGAACAGTGAGCGACACACTCAAACTGCTTTTTTTTTAGATACCAAAGGCCCAGAACTGGATAGTACAGCGATTTGACCCGTGGAACTGCCAAACCACACTGGGATGTCGGGCCTACACAAGACTATTTTCAACAGATATATTTTTGTGTCACAACAGTCAGGAGACAGTACTGCTTTTCTTTATGGAAAAAACTACCAAAAGCTGAATAACAGAGATTTTTTACCGTGGCATGGCAAAACCACAGTTATTCTTTACTGGGGTACACCACACGCTTTTAAATAGAGATATTTGCGGCTGAATAGTGAGCAAAACACTCAAACTGCTTTTTTTTTAGTTACCAAAGGCCCAAAACTGGATAGTACAGCGATTTGACCGTGGAACTGCGAAACCATACTGGGATGTCGGGCCTACACAAGACTATTTTCAACAGATATATTTATGTGTCACAACAGTCAGGAGACACTACTGTTTTTCTTTACGGAAAAAACTACCAAAAGCTGAATAATAGAGATTTTTTCCCGTGGGATGGCAAAACCACAGTTATTGTTTACTGGGGTATAGCACACTTTTTAAAATAAAGATATTTGTGGCTGAACAGTGAGCGACACACTCTAACTGCTTTTTTTTAGATACCAAAGGCCCAAAACTGGATAGTACAGCGATTTGACCCGTGGAACTGCGAAACCACACTGAGATGTCGGGTCTACACAAGACTGTTTTCAACAGATATATTTTTGTGTCACAACAGTCAGGAGACACTACTGTTTTTCTTTACGGAAAAAACTACCAAAAGCTGAATAATAGAGATTTTTTACCGTGGGATGGCAAAAACACAGTTATTGTTTACTGGGGTATGCCACACTTTTTTAAATAGAGATATTTGCAGCTTAACAGTGAGCGACACACTCAAACTGCTTTTTTTTTAGATACCAAAGGACCAAAACTGGATAGTGCAGCGATTTGACCCGTGGAACTGCGAAACCACACTGGGATGTCAGGCCTACACAAGACTATTTTCAACAGATATATTTTTGTGTCACAACAGTCAGGAGACACTACTGTTTTTCTTTACGGAAAAAACTACCAAAAGCTGAATAATAATAGAGATTTTTTACCGTGGGATGGCAAAACCACAGTTATTGTTTACTGGGGTAAACCACACTTTTTTAAATAGAGATATTTGCGGCTGAACATTGAGCGACACACTCAAACTGCTTTTTTTTTAGATACCAAAGGCCCAAAACTGGATAGTACAGCGATTTGACCCGTGGAACTGCGAAACACACTGGGATGTCGGGCCTACACAAGACTATTTTCAACAGATATATTTTTGTGTCACAACAGTCAGGAGACACTACTGTTTTTCTTTACGGAAAAAACTACCAAAAGCTGAACAATAGAGATTTTTTACCGTGGCATGGCAAAACCACAGTTATTTTTTACTGGGGTACACCACACTTTTTTAAATAGAGATATTTGCAGCTGAATAGTGAGCAAAACACTCAAACTGCTTTTTTTTTAGATACCAAAGGCTCAAAACTGGATAGTACAGCGATTTGACCCGTGGAACTGCGAAACCACACTGGGATGTCGGGCCTACACAAGACTATTTTCAACAGATATATTTTTGTGTCACAACAGTCAGGAGACACTACTGTTTTTCTTTACGGAAAAAACTACCAAAAGCTGAATAATAGAGATTTTTTACCATGGAATGGCAAAACCACAGTTATTGTTTACTGGGGTATACCACACTTTTTTAAATAGAGATATTTGCGGCTGAACAGTGAGCGACACACTCAAACTGCTTTTTTTTTAGATACCAAAGGCCCAAAACTGGATAGTACAGCGATTTGACCCGTGGAACTGCGAAACCACACTGAGATGTCGGGCCTACACAAGACTATTTTCAACAGATATATTTTTGTGTCACAACAGTCAGGAGACACTACTGTTTTTCTTTACGGAAAAAACTACCAAAAGCTGGATAATAGGGATTTTTTACCAGGGGATGGCAAAACCACAGTTATTTTTTACTGGGGTATACCACACTTTTTTAAATAGAGATATTTGCGGCTGAACAGTGAGCGACACACTCAAACTGCTTTTTTTTTAGATACCAGAGGCCCAAAACTGGATAGTACAGCGATTTGACCCGTGGAACTGCGAAACCACACTGGGATGTCAGGCCTACACAAGACTATTTTCAACAGATATATTTTTGTGTCACAACAGTCAGGAGACACTACTGTTTTTCTTTACGGAAAAAACTACCAAAAGCTGAATAATAATAGAGATTTTTTACCGTGGGATGGCAAAACCACAGTTATTGTTTACTGGGGTAAACCACACTTTTTTAAATAGAGATATTTGCGGCTGAACATTGAGCGACACACTCAAACTGCTTTTTTTTTAGATACCAAAGGCCCAAAACTGGATAGTACAGCGATTTGACCCGTGGAACTGCGAAACACACTGGGATGTCGGGCCTACACAAGACTATTTTCAACAGATATATTTTTGTGTCACAACAGTCAGGAGACACTACTGTTTTTCTTTACGGAAAAAACTACCAAAAGCTGAACAATAGAGATTTTTTACCGTGGCATGGCAAAACCACAGTTATTCTTTACTGGGGTACACCACACTTTTTTAAATAGAGATATTTGCAGCTGAATAGTGAGCAAAACACTCAAACTGCTTTTTTTTTAGATACCAAAGGCTCAAAACTGGATAGTACAGCGATTTGACCCGTGGAACTGCGAAACCACACTGGGATGTCGGGCCTACACAAGACTATTTTCAACAGATATATTTTTGTGTCACAACAGTCAGGAGACACTACTGTTTTTCTTTACGGAAAAAACTACCAAAAGCTGAATAATAGAGATTTTTTACCATGGAATGGCAAAACCACAGTTATTGTTTACTGGGGTATACCACACTTTTTTAAATAGAGATATTTGCGGCTGAACAGTGAGCGACACACTCAAACTGCTTTTTTTTTAGATACCAAAGGCCCAAAACTGGATAGTACAGCGATTTGACCCGTGGAACTGCGAAACCACACTGAGATGTCGGGCCTACACAAGACTATTTTCAACAGATATATTTTTGTGTCACAACAGTCAGGAGACACTACTGTTTTTCTTTACGGAAAAAACTACCAAAAGCTGGATAATAGGGATTTTTTACCAGGGGATGGCAAAACCACAGTTATTTTTTACTGGGGTATACCACACTTTTTTAAATAGAGATATTTGCGGCTGAACAGTGAGCGACACACTCAAACTGCTTTTTTTTTAGATACCAGAGGCCCAAAACTGGATAGTACAGCGATTTGACTCGTGGAACTGCGAAACCACACTGAGATGTCGGGCCTACACAAGACTATTTTCAACAGATATATTTTTGTGTCACAACAGTCAGGAGAAACTACTGTTTTTCTTTACGGAAAAAACTACCAAAAGCTGAATAATAGGGATTTTTTACCGTGGGATGGCAAAACCACAGTTATTGTTTACTGGGGTATACCACACTTTTTTAAATAGAGACATTTGCGGCTGAACAGTGAGCGACAAACTCAAACTGCTTTTTTTTTTAGATACCAAAGGCCCAAAACTGGATAGTACAGCGATTTGACCCGTGGAACTGCGAAACCACACTGGGATGTCGGGCCTACACAAGACTATTTTCAACAGATATATTTTTGTGTCACAACAGTCAGGAGACACTACTGTTTTTCTTTACGGAAAAAACTACCAAAAGCTGGATAATAGGGATTTTTTACCAGGGGATGGCAAAACCTTAGTTATTGTTTACTGGGGTATACCACACTTTTTTATATAGAGATATTTGCGGCTGAACAGTGAGCGACACACTCAAACTGCTTTTTTTTTAGATACCAAAGGCCCAAAACTGGATAGTACAGCGATTTGACCCGTGGAACTGCGAAACCACACTGAGATGTCGGGCCTACACAAGACTATTTTCAACAGATATATTTTTGTGTCACAACAGTCAGGAGAAACTACTGTTTTTCTTTACGGAAAAAACTACCAAAAGCTGAATAATAGAGATTTTTTCCCGTGGGATGGCAAAACCACAGTTATTGTTTACTGGGGTATACCACACTTTTTTAAATAGAGATATTTGCGGCTGAACAATGAGCGACACACTCAAACTGCTTTTTTTTTAGATACCAAAGGCCCAAAACTGGATAGTACAGCGATTTGACCCGTGGAACTGCGAAACACACTGGGATGTCGGGCCTACACATACTATTTTCAACAGATATATTTTTGTGTCACAACAGTCAGGAGACACTACTGTTTTTCTTTACGTAAAAAACTACCAAAAGCTGAATAATAGAGATTTTTTACCGTGGTATTGCAAAACCACAGTTATTGTTTACTGGGGTATACCACACTTATTTAAATAGAGATATTTGCGGCTGAACAGTGAGCGACACACTCAAATTGCTTTTTTTTTAGATACCAAAGGCCCAGAACTGGATAGTACAGCGATTTGACCCGTGGAACTGCGAAACCACACTGGGATGTCGGGCCTACACAAGACTATTTTCAACAGATATATTTTTGTGTCACAACAGTCAGGAGACAGTACTGCTTTTCTTTATGGAAAAAACTACCAAAAGCTGAATAATAGAGATTTTTTACCGTGGCATGGCAAAACCACAGTTATTCTTTACTGGGGTACACCACACGTTTTTAAATAGAGATATTTGCGGCTGAATAGTGAGCAAAACACTCAAACTGCTTTTTTTTTTAGATACCAAAGGCCCAAAACTGGATAGTACAGCGATTTGACCCGTGGAACTGCGAAACCATACTGGGATGTCGGGCCTACACAAGACTATTTTCAACAGATATATTTTTGTGTCACAACAGTTAGGAGACACTACTGTTTTTCTTTACGGAAAAAACTACCAAAAGCTGAATAATACAGATTTTTTACCGTGGAATGGCAAAACCACAGTTACTGTTTACTGGGGTATACCACACTTTTTTAAATAGAGATATTTGCGGCTGTACAGTGAGCGACACACTCAAACTGCTTTTTTTTTAGATACCAAAGGCCCAGAAATGGATAGTACAGTGATTTAACCCGTGGAACTGCGAAACCACACTGGGATGTCGGGACTACACAAGACTATTTTCAACAGATATATTTTTCTGTCACAACAGTCAGGAGACATTACTGCTTTTCTTTATGGAAAAAACTACCAAAAGCTGAATAATAGAGATTTTTTACCGTGGCATGGCAAAACCACAGTTATTCTTTACTGGGGTATACCACACGTTTTTAAATAGAGATATTTGCGGCTGAATAGTGAGCAAAACACTCAAACTGCTTTTTTTTTAGATACCAAAGGCCCAAAACTGGATAGTACAGCGATTTGACCCTTGGAACTGCGAAACCACACTGAGATGTCGGGCCTACACAAGACTATTTTCAACAGATATATTTTTGTGTCACAACAGTCAGGAGAAACTACTGTTTTTCTTTACGGAAAAAACTACCAAAAGCTGAATAATAGAGATTTTTTCCCGTGGGATGGCAAAACCACAGTTATTGTTTACTGGGGTATACCACACTTTTTTAAATAGAGATATTTGCGGCTGAACAATGAGCGACACACTGAAACTGCTTTTTTTTTAGATACCAAAGGCCCAAAACTGGATAGTACAGCGATTTGACCCGTGGAACTGCGAAACACACTGGGATGTCGGGCCTACACAAGACTATTTTCAACAGATATATTTTTGTGTCACAACAGTCAGGAGACACTACTGTTTTTCTTTACGTAAAAAACTACCAAAAGCTGAATAATAGAGATTTTTTACCGTGGTATTGCAAAACCACAGTTATTGTTTACTGGGGTATACCACACTTATTTAAATAGAGATATTTGCGGCTGAACAGTGAGCGACACACTCAAATTGCTTTTTTTTTAGATACCAAAGGCCCAGAACTGGATAGTACAGCGATTTGACCCGTGGAACTGCGAAACCACACTGGGATGTCGGGCCTACACAAGACTATTTTCAACAGATATATTTTTTTGTCACAACAGTCAGGAGACAGTACTGCTTTTCTTTATGGAAAAAACTACCAAAAGCTGAATAATAGAGATTTTTTACCGTGGCATGGCAAAACCACAGTTATTCTTTAAGGGGTACACCACACGTTTTTAAGTAGAGATATTTGCGGCTGAATAGTGAGCAAAACACTCAAACTGCTTTTTTTTTTAGATACCAAAGGCCCAAAACTGGATAGTACAGCGATTTGACCCGTGGAACTGCGAAACCATACTGGGATGTCGGGCCTACACAAGACTATTTTCAACAGATACATTTTTGTGTCACAACAGTTAGGAGACACTACTGTTTTTCTTTACGGAAAAAACTACCAAAAGCTGAATAATAGAGATTTTTTACCGTGGAATGGCAAAACCACAGTTATTGTTTCCTGGGGTATACCACACTTTTTTAAATAGAGATATTTGCGGCTGTACAGTGAGCGACACACTCAAACTGCTTTTTTTTTAGATACCAAAGGCCCAGAAATGGATAGTACAGTGATCTAACCCGTGGAACTGCGAAACCACACTGGGATGTCGGGACTACACAAGACTATTTTCAACAGATATATTTTTGTGTCACAACAGTCAGGAGACATTACTGCTTTTCTTTATGGAAAAAACTACCAAAAGCTGAATAATAGAGATTTTTTACCGTGGCATGGCAAAACCACAGTTATTCTTTACTGGGGTATACCACACGTTTTTAAATAGAGATATTTGCAGCTGAATAGTGAGCAAAACACTCAAACTGCTTTTTTTTTAGATACCAAAGGCCCAAAACTGGATAGTACAGCGATTTGACCCGTGGAACTGCGAAACCATACTGGGATGTCGGGCCCACACAAGACTATTTTCAACAGATATATTTTTGTGTCACAACAGTCAGGAGACACTACTGTTTTTCTTTACGGAAAAAACTACCAAAAGCTGAATAATAGAGATTTTTTACCGTGGAATGGCAAAACCACAGTTATTGTTTACTGGGGTATACCACACTTTTTTAAATAGAGATATTTGCGGCTGCACAGTGAGCAACACAGTCAAACTGCTTTTTTTTTTAGATACCAAAGGCCCAAAACTGGATAGTACAGCGATTTGACCCGTGGAACTGCGAAACCACACTGGGATTTCGGGCCTACACAAGACTATTTTCAACAGATATATTTTTCTGTCACAACAGTCAGGAGACACTACTGTTTTTCTTTACGGAAAAAACTACCAAACGCTGAATAATAGAGATTTTTTACCGTGGGATGGCAAAACCACAGTTATTGTTTACTGGGGTATACCACACTTTTTTAAATAGAGATATTTGCGGCTGAACAGTGAGCGACACACTCAAACTGCTTTTCTTTTAGATACCAAAGGCCCAAAACTGGATAGTGCAGCGATTTGACCCGTGGAACTGCGAAACCACACTGGGATGTCAGGCCTACACAAGACTATTTTCAACAGATATATTTTTGTGTCACAACAGTCAGGAGACACTACTGTTTTTCTTTACGGAAAAAACTACCAAAAGCTGAATAATAGGGATTTTTTACCGTGGGATAGCAAAACCACAGTTATTGTTTACTGGGGTATACCACACTTTTTTAAATAGAGATATTTGCGGCTGAACAGTGAGCAACATACTCAAACTGCTTTTTTTTAGATACCAAAGGCCCTAAACTGGATAGTACAGCGATTTGACCCGTGGAACTGCGAAACCACACTGAGATGTCGGGCCTACACAAGACTATTTTCAACAGATATATTTTTGTGTCACAACAGTCAGGAGAAACTACTGTTTTTCTTTACGGAAAAAACTACCAATAGCTGAATAATAGAGATTTTTTACCGTGGGATGGCAAAACCACAGTTATTGTTTACTGGGGTATGCCACACTTTTTTAAATAGAGATATTTGCGGCTGAACAGTGAGCGACACACTCAAACTGCTTTTTTTTTAGATACCAAAGGCCCAAAACTGGACAGTGCAGCGATTTGACCCCTGGAACTGCGAAACCACACTGGGATGTCAGGCCTACACAAGACTATTTTCAACAGATATATTTTTGTGTCACAACAGTCAGGAGACACTACTGTTTTTCTTTACGGAAAAAACTACCAAAAGCTGAATAATAGAGATTTTTTACTGTGGGATTGCAAAACCACAGTTATTGTTTACTGGGGTGTACCACACTTTTTTAAATAGAGACATTTGCGGCTGAACAGTGAGCGACAAACTCAAACTGCTTTTTTTTTAGATACCAAAGGCCCAAAACTGGATAGTACAGCGATTTGACCCGTGGAACTGCGAAACCACACTGAGATGTCGGGCCTACGCAAGACTATTTTCAACAGATATATTTTTGTGTCACAGCAGTCAGGAGAAACTACTGTTTTTCTTTACGGAAAAAACTACCAAAAGCTGAATAATAGAGATTTTTTACCGTGGGATGGCAAAACCACAGTTATTGTTTACTGGGGTATGCCACACTTTTTTAAATAGATATTTGCGGCTGAACAGTGAGCGACACACTCAAACTGCTTTTTTTTTTAGATACCAAAGGCCCAAAACTGTATAGTGCAGCGATTTGACCCGTGGAACTGCGAAACCACACTGGGATGTCAGGCCTACACAAGACGATTTTCAACAGATATATTTTTGTGTCACAACAGTCAGGAGACACTACTGTTTTTCTTTACGGAAAAAAATACCAAAAGCTGAATAATAATAGAGATTTTTTACCGTGGGATGGCAAAACGACTGTTATTGTTTACTGGGGTATACCACACTTTTTTAAATAGAGATATTTGCGGCTGAACAGTGAGCGACACACTCAAACTGCTTTTTTTTTAGATACCAAAGGCCCAAAACTGGATAGTACAGCGATTTGACCCGTGGAACTGCGAAACCACACTGGGATGTCGGGCCTACACAAGACTATTTTCAACAGACAGATTTTTGTGTCACAACAGTCAGGAGACACTACTGTTTTACTTTACGGAAAAAACTACCAAAAGCTGAACAATAGAGATTTTTTACCGTGGGATGGCAAAACCACAGTTATTGTTTACTGGTGTATACCACACTTTTTTAAATAGAGATATTTGCGGCTGAACAGTGAGCGACACACTCAAACTGCTTTTTTTTTAGATACCAAAGGCCCAAAACTGGATAGTCAGCGATTTGACCCGTGGAACTGCGAAACCACACTGGGATGTCGGGCTTACACAAGACTACTTTCAACAGATATATTTTTGTGTCACAACAGTCAGGAGACACTACTGTTTTTCTTTACAGAAAAAACTACCAAAAGCTGAATAATAGAGATTTTTTACCGTGGGATGGCAAAACTACAGTTATTGTTTACTGGGGTATGCCACACTTTTTAAATAGAGATATTTGCGGCTGAACAGTGAGCGACACACTCAAACTGTTTTTTTTTTAGATACCAAAGGCCCAAAACTGGATAGTAGAGCGATTTGACCCGTGGAACTGCGAAACCACACTGGGATGTCGGGCCTACACAAGACTATTTTCAACAGATATATTTTTGTGTCACAACAGTCAGGAGACACTACTGTTATTCTTTACGGAAAAAACTACCAAAAGCTGAATAATAGAGATTTTTTACCGTGGGATGGCAAAACCACAGTTATTGTTTACTGGGGTATACCACACTTTTTTAAATAGAGATATTTGCGGCTGAACAGTGAGCGACACACTCAAACTGCTTTTTTTTTAGATACCAAAGGCCCAAAACTGGATAGTACAGCGATTTGACCCGTGGAACTGCGAAACCACACTGGGATGTCGGGCCTACACAAGACTATTTTCAACAGATATATTTTTGTGTCACAACAGTCAGGAGACACTACTGTTTTTCTTTACGGAAAAAACTACCAAAAGCTGAATAATAGAGATTTTTTACCGTGGGATGGCAAAACCACAGTTATTATTTACTGGGGTGTACCACACTTTTTTAAATAGAGATATTTGCGGCTGAACAGTGAGCGACACACTCAAACTGCTTTTTTTTTAGATACCAAAGGCCCAAAACTGGATAGTACAGCGATTTGACCCGTGGAACTGCGAAACCACACTGGGATGTCGGGCCTACACAAGACTATTTTCAACAGATATATTTTTGTGTCACAACAGTCAGGAGACACTACTGTTTTTCTTTACGGAAAAAACTACCAAAAGCTGAATAATAGAGATTTTTTACCGTGGGATGGCAAAACCACAGTTATTATTTACTGGGGTGTACCACACTTTTTTAAATAGAGATATTTGCGGCTGAACAGTGAGCGACACACTCAAACTGCTTTTTTTTTAGATACCAAAGGCCCAAAACTGGATAGTACAGCGATTTGACCCGTGGAACTGCGAAACCACACTGAGATGTCGGGCCTACACAAGACTATTTTCAACAGACATATTTTTGTGTCACAACAGTCAGGAGACACTACTGTTTTTCTTTACGGAAAAAACTACCAAAAGCTGAATAATAGAGATTTTTTACCGTGGGATGGCAAAACCACAGTTATTGTTTACTGGGGTATACCACACTTTTTTAAATAGAGATATTTGCGGCTGAACAGTGAGCGACACACTCAAACTGCTTTCTTTTAGATACCAAAGGCCCAAAACTGGATAGTACAGCGATTTGACCCTGGAACTGCGAAATCACACTGGGATGTCGGGCTTACACAAGACTATTTTCAACAGATATATTTTTGTGTCACTATAGTCAGGAGACACTACTGTTTCTCTTTACAGAAAAAACTACCAAAAGCTGAATAATAGAGATTTTTTTCCGTGGGATGGCAAAACCACAGTTATTGTTTACTGGGGTATACCACACTTTTTTAAATAGAGATATTTGCGGCTGAACAGTGAGCGACACACTCAAACTGCTTTTTTTTTTAGATACCAAAGGCCCAAAACTGGATAGTACAGCGATTTGACCTGTGGAACTGCGAAACCACACTGGGATGTCGGGCCTACACAAGACTATTTTCAACAGATATATTTTTGTGTCACAACAGTCAGGAGACACTACTGTTTTTCTTTACGGAAAAAACTACAAAAAGCTGAATAATAGAGATTTTTTACCGTGGGATGGCAAAACCACAGTTATTATTTACTGGAGTGTACCACACGTTTTTAAATAGAGATATTTGCGGCTGAACAGTGAGCGACACACTCAAACTGCTTTTTTTTTTAGATACCAAAGGACCAAAACTGGATAGTACAGCGATTTGACCCGTGGAACTGCGAAACCACACTGGGATGTCGGGCTTACACAAGACTATTTTCAACAGATATATTTTTGTGTCACAACAGTCAGGAGACACTACTGTTTTTCTTTACGGAAAAAACTACCAAAAGCTGAATAAAAGAGATTTTTTACCGTGGGATGGCAAAACCACAGTTATTGTTTACTGGGGTATACCACACTTTTTTAAATAGAGATATTTGCGGCTGAACAGTGAGCGACACACTCAAACTGCTTTTTTTTTAGATACCAAAGGCCCAAAACTGGATAGTACAGCGATTTGACCCGTGGAACTGCGAAACCACACTGGGATGTCGGGCCTGCACAAGACTATTTTCAACAGACAGATTTTTGTGTCACAACAGTCAGGAGACACTACTGTTTTTCTTTACGGAAAAAACTACCAAAAGCTGAACAATAGAGATTTTTTACCGTGGGATGGCAAAACCACAGTTATTGTTTACTGGTGTATACCACACTTTTTTAAATAGAGATATTTGTGGCTGAACAGTGAGCGACACACTCAAACTGCTTTTTTTTTAGATACCAAAGGCCCAAAACTGGATAGTCAGCGATTTGACCCGTGGAACTGCGAAACCACACTGGGATGTAGGGCTTACACAAGACTATTTTCAACAGATATATTTTTGTGTCACAACAGTCAGGAGACACTACTGTTTTTCTTTACGGAAAAAACTACCAAAAGCTGAATAATAGAGATTTTTTACAGTGGGATGGCAAAACCACAGTTATTGTTTACTGGGGTATACCACACTTTTTTAAATAGAGATATTTGCGGCTGAACAGTGAGCGACACACTCAAACTGCTTTTTTTTTAGATACCAAAGGCCCAAAACTGGATAGTACAGCGATTTGACCCGTGGAACTGCGAAACCACACTGGGATGTCGGGCCTACACAAGACTATTTTCAACAGATATATTTTTGTGTCACAACAGTCAGGAGACACTACTGTTTTTCTTTACGGAAAAAACTACCAAAAGCTGAATAATAGAGATTTTTTACCGTGGGATTGCAAAACCACAGTTATTATTTACTGGGGTGTACCACACTTTTTTAAATAGAGATATTTGCGGCTGAACAGTGAGCGACACACTCAAACTGCTTTTTTTTTAGATACCAAAGGACCAAAACTGGATAGTACAGCGATTTGACCCGTGGAACTGCGAAACCACACTGGGATGTCAGGCTTACACAAGACTATTTTCAACAGATATATTTTTGTGTCACAACAGTCAGGAGACACTACTGATTTTCTTTACGGAAAAACTACCAAAAGCTGAATAATAGAGATTTTTTACCGTGGGATGGCAAAACCACAGTTATTGTTTACTGGGGTATACCACACTTTTTTAAATAGAGATATTTGCGGCTGTACAGTGAGCGACACACTCAAACTGCTTTTTTTTTAGATACCAAAGGCCCAGAAATGGATAGTACAGTGATTTAACCCGTGGAACTGCGAAACCACACTGGGATGTCGGGACTACACAAGACTATTTTCAACAGATATATTTTTGTGTCACAACATTCAGGAGACATTACTGCTTTTCTTTATGGAAAAAACTACCAAAAGCTGAATAATAGAGATTTTTTACCGTGGCATGGCAAAACCACAGTTATTCTTTACTGGGGTATACCACACGTTTTTAAATAGAGATATTTGCAGCTGAATAGTGAGCAAAACACTCAAACTGCTTTTTTTTTAGATACCAAAGGCCCAAAACTGGATAGTACAGCGATTTGACCCGTGGAACTGCGAAACCATACTGGGATGTCGGGCCCACACAAGACTATTTTCAACAGATATATTTTTGTGTCACAACAGTCAGGAGACACTACTGTTTTTCTTTACGGAAAAAACTACCAAAAGCTGAATAATAGAGATTTTTTACCGTGGAATGGCAAAACCACAGTTATTGTTTACTGGGGTATACCACACTTTTTTAAATAGAGATATTTGCGGCTGCACAGTGAGCGACACACTCAAACTGCTTTTTTTTTTAGATACCAAAGGCCCAAAACTGGATAGTACAGCGATTTGACCCGTGGAACTGCGAAACCACACTGGGATTTCGGGCCTACACAAGACTATTTTCAACAGATATATTTTTCTGTCACAACAGTCAGGAGACACTACTGTTTTTCTTTACGGAAAAAACTACCAAACGCTGAATAATAGAGATTTTTTACTGTGGGATGGCAAAACCACAGTTATTGTTTACTGGGGTATACCACACTTTTTTAAATAGAGATATTTGCGGCTGAACAGTGAGCGACACACTCAAACTGCTTTTCTTTTAGATACCAAAGGCCCAAAACTGGATAGTGCAGCGATTTGACCCGTGGAACTGCGAAACCACACTGGGATGTCAGGCCTACACAAGACTATTTTCAACAGATATATTTTTGTGTCACAACAGTCAGGAGACACTACTGTTTTTCTTTACGGAAAAAACTACCAAAAGCTGAATAATAGGGATTTTTTACCGTGGGATAGCAAAACCACAGTTATTGTTTACTGGGGTATACCACACTTTTTTAAATAGAGATATTTGCGGCTGAACAGTGAGCAACACACTCAAACTGCTTTTTTTTAGATACCAAAGGCCCTAAACTGGATAGTACAGCGATTTGACCCGTGGAACTGCGAAACCACACTGAGATGTCGGGCCTACACAAGACTATTTTCAACAGATATATTTTTGTGTCACAACAGTCAGGAGAAACTACTGTTTTTCTTTACGGAAAAAACTACCAAAAGCTGAATAATAGAGATTTTTTACCGTGGGATGGCAAAACCACAGTTATTGTTTACTGGGGTATGCCACACTTTTTTAAATAGAGATATTTGCGGCTGAACAGTGAGCGACACACTCAAACTGCTTTTTTTTTAGATACCAAAGGCCCAAAACTGGATAGTGCAGCGATTTGACCCCTGGAACTGCGAAACCACACTGGGATGTCAGGCCTACACAAGACTATTTTCAACAGATATATTTTTGTGTCACAACAGTCAGGAGACACTACTGTTTTTCTTTACGGAAAAAACTACCAAAAGCTGAATAATAGAGATTTTTTACTGTGGGATTGCAAAACCACAGTTATTGTTTACTGGGGTATACCACACTTTTTTAAATAGAGACATTTGCGGCTGAACAGTGAGCGACAAACTCAAACTGCTTTTTTTTTAGATACCAAAGGCCCAAAACTGGATAGTACAGCGATTTGACCCGTGGAACTGCGAAACCACACTGAGATGTCGGGCCTACGCAAGACTATTTTCAACAGATATATTTTTGTGTCACAACAGTCAGGAGAAACTACTGTTTTTCTTTACGGAAAAAACTACCAAAATCTGAATAATAGAGATTTTTTACCGTGGGATGGCAAAACCACAGTTATTGTTTACTGGGGTATGCCACACTTTTTTAAATAGATATTTGCGGCTGAACAGTGAGCGACACACTCAAACTGCTTTTTTTTTTAGATACCAAAGGCCCAAAACTGGATAGTGCAGCGATTTGACCCGTGGAACTGCGAAACCACACTGGGATGTCAGGCCTACACAAGACGATTTTCAACAGATATATTTTTGTGTCACAACAGTCAGGAGACACTACTGTTTTTCTTTACGGAAAAAAATACCAAAAGCTGAATAATAATAGAGATTTTTTACCGTGGGATGGCAAAACGACTGTTATTGTTTACTGGGGTATACCACACTTTTTTAAATAGAGATATTTGCGGCTGAACAGTGAGCGACACACTCAAACTGCTTTTTTTTTAGATACCAAAGGCCCAAAACTGGATAGTACAGCGATTTGACCCGTGGAAGTGCGAAACCACACTGGGATGTCGGGCCTACACAAGACTATTTTCAACAGACAGATTTTTGTGTCACAACAGTCAGGAGACACTACTGTTTTTCTTTACGGAAAAAACTACCAAAAGCTGAACAATAGAGATTTTTTACCGTGGGATGGCAAAACCACAGTTATTGTTTACTGGTGTATACCACACTTTTTTAAATAGAGATATTTGCGGCTGAACAGTGAGCGACACACTCAAACTGCTTTTTTTTTAGATACCAAAGGCCCAAAACTGGATAGTCAGCGATTTGACCCGTGGAACTGCGAAACCACACTGGGATGTCGGGCTTACACAAGACTACTTTCAACAGATATATTTTTGTGTCACAACAGTCAGGAGACACTACTGTTTTTCTTTACAGAAAAAACTACCAAAAGCTGAATAATAGAGATTTTTTACCGTGGGATGGCAAAACTACAGTTATTGTTTACTGGGGTATGCCACACTTTTTAAATAGAGATATTTGCGGCTGAACAGTGAGCGACACACTCAAACTGTTTTTTTTTTAGATACCAAAGGCCCAAAACTGGATAGTAGAGCGATTTGACCCGTGGAACTGCGAAACCACACTGGGATGTCGGGCCTACACAAGACTATTTTCAACAGATATATTTTTGTGTCACAACAGTCAGGAGACACTACTGTTATTCTTTACGGAAAAAACTACCAAAAGCTGAATAATAGAGATTTTTTACCGTGGGATGGCAAAACCACAGTTATTGTTTACTGGGGTATACCACACTTTTTTAAATAGAGATATTTGCGGCTGAACAGTGAGCGACACACTCAAACTGCTTTTTTTTTAGATACCAAAGGCCCAAAACTGGATAGTACAGCGATTTGACCCGTGGAACTGCGAAACCACACTGGGATGTCGGGCCTACACAAGACTATTTTCAACAGATATATTTTTGTGTCACAACAGTCAGGAGACACTACTGTTTTTCTTTACGGAAAAAAATACCAAAAGCTGAATAATAGAGATTTTTTACCGTGGGATGGCAAAACCACAGTTATTATTTACTGGGGTGTACCACACTTTTTTAAATAGAGATATTTGCGGCTGAACAGTGAGCGACACACTCAAACTGCTTTTTTTTAGATACCAAAGGACCAAAACTGGATAGTACAGCGATTTGACCCGTGGAACTGCGAAACCACACTGGGATGTCGGGCTTACACAAGACTATTTTCAACAGATATATTTTTGTGTCACAACAGTCAGGAGACACTACTGTTTTTCTTTACGGAAAAACTACCAAAAGCTGAATAATAGAGATTTTTTATCGTGGGATGGCAAAACCACAGTTATTGTTTACTGGGGTATACCACACTTTTTTAAATAGAGATATTTGCGGCTGAACAGTGAGCGACACACTCAAACTGCTTTTTTTTTAGATACCAAAGTCCCAAAACTGGATAGTACAACGATTTGACCCGTGGAACTGCGAAACCACACTGGGATGTCGGGCCTACACAAGACTATTTTCAACAGACATATTTTTGTGTCACAACAGTCAGGAGACATTACTGTTTTTCTTTACGGAAAAAACTACCAAAAGCTGAATAATAGAGATTTTTTACCGTGGGATGGCAAAACCACAGTTATTGTTTACTGGGGTATACCACACTTTTTTAAATAGAGATATTTGCGGCTGAACAGTGAGCGACACACTCAAACTGCTTTCTTTTAGATACCAAAGGCCCAAAACTGGATAGTACAGCGATTTGACCCGTGGAACTGCGAAATCACACTAGGATGTCGGGCTTACACAAGACTATTTTCAACAGATATATTTTTGTGTCACTATACTCAGGAGACACTACTGTTTCTCTTTACAGAAAAAACTACCAAAAGCTGAATAATAGAGATTTTTTACCGTGGGATGGCAAAACCACAGTTATTGTTTACTGGGGTATACCACACTTTTTTAAATAGAGATATTTGCGGCTGAACAGTGAGCGACACACTCAAACTGCTTTTTTTTTTAGATACCAAAGGCCCAAAACTGGATAGTACAGCGATTTGACCCGTGAAACTGCGAAACCACACTGGGATGTCGGGCCTACACAAGACTATTTTCAACAGATATATTTTTGTGTCACAACAGTCAGGAGACACTACTGTTTTTCTTTACGGAAAAAACTACCAAAAGCTGAATAAAAGAGATTTTTTACCGTGGGATGGCAAAACCACAGTTATTGTTTACTGGGGTATACCACACTTTTTTAAATAGAGATATTTGCGGCTGAACAGTGAGCGACACACTCAAACTGCTTTTTTTTTAGATACCAAAGGCCCAAAACTGGATAGTACAGCGATTTGACCCGTGGAACTGCGAAACCACACTGGGATGTCGGGCCTACACAAGACTATTTTCAACAGACAGATTTTTGTGTCACAACAGTCAGGAGACACTACTGTTTTTCTTTACGGAAAAAACTACCAAAAGCTGAACAATAGAGATTTTTTACCGTGGGATGGCAAAACCACAGTTATTGTTTACTGGTGTATACCACACTTTTTTAAATAGAGATATTTGTGGCTGAACAGTGAGCGACACACTCAAACTGCTTTTTTTTTAGATACCAAAGGCCCAAAACTGGATAGTCAGCGATTTGACCCGTGGAACTGCGAAACCACACTGGGATGTAGGGCTTACACAAGACTATTTTCAACAGATATATTTTTGTGTCACAACAGTCAGGAGACACTACTGTTTTTCTTTACAGAAAAAACTACCAAAAGCTGAATAATAGAGATTTTTTACCGTGGGATGGCAAAACCACAGTTATTGTTTACTGGGGTATGCCACACTTTTTAAATAGAGATATTTGCGGCTGAACAGTGAGCGACACACTCAAACTGTTTTTTTTTAGATACCAAAGGCCCAAAACTGGATAGTAGAGCGATTTGACCCGTGGAACTGCGAAACCACACTGGGATGTCGGGCCTACACAAGACTATTTTCAACAGATATATTTTTGTGTCACAACAGTCAGGAGACACTACTGTTTTTCTTTACGGAAAAAACTACCAAAAGCTGAATAATAGAGATTTTTTACCGTGGGATGGCAAAACCACAGTTATTATTTACTGGGGTGTACCACACTTTTTTAAATAGAGATATTTGCGGCTGAACAGTGAGCGACACACTCAAACTGCTTTTTTTTTAGATACCAAAGGACCAAAACTGGATAGTACAGCGATTTGACCCGTGGAACTGCGAAACCACACTGGGATGTCAGGCTTACACAAAACTATTTTCAACAGATATATTTTTGTGTCACAACAGTCAGGAGACACTACTGTTTTTCTTTACGGAAAAAACTACCAAAAGCTGAATAATAGAGATTTTTTACCGTGGGATGGCAAAACCACAGTTATTGTTTACTGGGGTATACCACAATTTTTTAAATAGAGATATTTGCGGCTGAACAGTGAGCGACACACTCAAACTGCTTTCTTTTAGACACCAAAGGCCCAAAACTGGATAGTACAGCGATTTGACCCGTGGAACTGCGAAACCACACTGGTATGTCGGGCTTACACAAGACTATTTTCAACAGATATATTTTTGTGTCACTATAGTCAGGAGACACTACTGTTTTTCTTTACAGAAAAAACTACCAAAAGCTGAATAATAGAGATTTTTTACCGTGGGATGGCAAAACCACAGTTATTGTTTACTGGGGTATACCACACTTTTTTAAATAGAGATATTTGCGGCTGAACAGTGAGCGACACACTCAAACTGCTTTTTTTTTAGATACCAAAGGCCCAAAACTGGATAGTACAGCGATTTGACCCGTGGAACTGCGAAACCACACTGGGATGTCGGGCCTACACAAGACTATTTTCAACAGATATATTTTTGTGTCACAACAGTCAGGAGACACTACTGTTTTTCTTTACGGAAAAAACTACCAAAAGCTGAATAATAGAGATTTTTTACCGTGGGATGGCAAAACCACAGTTATTGTTTACTGAGGTATACCACACTTTTTTAAATAGAGATATTTGCGGCTGAACAGTGAGCGACACACTCAAACTGCTTTTTTTTTAGATACCAAAGGCCCAAAACTGGATAGTACAGCGATTTGACAAGTGGAACTGCGAAACCACACTGGGATGTCGGGCCTACACAAGACTATTTTCAACAGATATATTTTTGTGTCACAACAGTCAGGAGACACTACTGTTTTTCTTTACGGAAAAAACTACCAAAAGCTGAATAATAGAGATTTTTTACCGTGGGATGGCTAAACCACAGTTATTATTTACTGGGGTGTACCACACTTTTTTAAATAGAGATATTTGCGGCTGAACAGTGAGCGACACACTCAAACTGCTTTTTTTTTAGATACCAAAGGACCAAAACTGGATAGTACAGCGATTTGACCCGTGGAACTGCGAAACCACACTGGGATGTCAGGCTTACAGAAGACTATTTTCAACAGATATATTTTTGTGTCACAACAGTCAGGAGACACTACTGTTTTTCTTTACGGAAAAACTACCAAAAGCTGAATAATAGAGATTTTTTACCATGGGATGGCAAACCCACAGTTATTGTTTACTGGGGTATACCACACTTTTTTAAATAGAGATATTTGCGGCTGAACAGTGAGCGACACACTCAAACTGCTTTTTTTTTGATACCAAAGGCCCAAAACTGGATAGTACAGCGATTTGACCCGTGGAACTGCGAAACCACACTGGGATGTCGGGCCTACACAAGACTATTTTCAACAGACATATTTTTGTGTCACAACAGTCAGGAGACACTACTGTTTTTCTTTACGGAAAAAAATACCAAAAGCTGAATAATAGAGATTTTTTACCGTGGGATGGCAAAACCACAGTTATTGTTTACTGGGGTATACCACACTTTTTTAAATAGAGATATTTGCGGCTGAACAGTGAGTGACACACTCAAACTGCTTTCTTTTAGATACCAAAGGCCCAAAACTGGATAGTACAGCGATTTGACCCGTGGAACTGCGAAACCACACTGGGATGTCGGGCTTACACAAGACTATTTTCAACAGATATATTTTTGTGTCACTATAGTCAGGAGACACTACTGTTTTTCTTTACAGAATAAACTACCAAAAGCTGAATAATAGAGATTTTTTACCGTGGGATGGCAAAACCACAGTTATTGTTTACTGGGGTATACCACACTTTTTTAAATAGAGATATTTGCGGCTGAACAGTGAGCGACACACTCAAACTGCTTTTTTTTTTAGATACCAAAGGCCCAAAACTGGATAGTACAGCGATTTGACCCGTGGAACTGCGAAACCACACTGGGATGTCGGGCATACACAAGACTATTTTCAACAGATATATTTTTGTGTCACAACAGTCAGGAGACACTACTGTTTTTCTTTACGGAAAAAACTACAAAAAGCTGAATAATAGAGATTTTTTACCGTGGGATGGCAAAACCACAGTTATTATTTACTGGGGTGTACCACACTTTTTTAAATAGAGATATTTGCGGCTGAACAGTGAGCGACACACTCAAACTGCTTTTTTTTTAGATACCAAAGGACCAAAACTGGATAGTACAGCGATTTGACCCGTGGAACTGCGAAACCACACTGGGATGTCGGGCTTACACAAGACTATTTTCAACAGATATATTTTTGTGTCACAACAGTCAGGAGACACTACTGTTTTTCTTTACGGAAAAAACTACCAAAAGCTGAATAATAGAGATTTTTTACCGTGGGATGGCAAAACCACAGTTATTGTTTACTGGGGTATACCACACTTTTTTAAATAGAGATATTTGCGGCTGAACAGTGAGCGACACACTCAAACTGCTTTTTTTTTAGATACCAAAGGCCCAAAACTGGATAGTACAGCGATTTGACCCGTGGAACTGCGAAACCACACTGGGATGTCGGGCCTACACAAGACTATTTTCAACAGATATATTTTTGTGTCACAACAGTCAGGAGACACTACTGTTTTTCTTTACGGAAAAAACTACCAAAAGCTGAATAATAGAGATTTTTTACCGTGGGATGGCAAAACCACAGTTATTATTTACTGGGGTGTACCACACTTTTTTAAATAGAGATATTTGCGGCTGAACAGTGAGCGACACACTCAAACTGCTTTTTTTTTAGATACCAAAGGACCAAAACTGGATAGTACAGCGATTTGACCCGTGGAACTGCGAAACCACACTGGGATGTCAGGCTTACACAAGACTATTTTCAACAGATATATTTTTGTGTCACAACAGTCAGGAGACACTACTGTTTTTCTTTACGGAAAAACTACCAAAAGCTGAATAATAGAGATTTTTTACCGTGGGATGGCAAAACCACAGTTATTGTTTACTGGGGTATACCACACTTTTTTAAATAGAGATATTTGCGGCTGAACAGTGAGCGACACACTCAAACTGCTTTTTTTTTAGATACCAAAGGCCCAAAACTGGATAGTACAGCGATTTGACCCGTGGAACTGCGAAACCACACTGGGATGTCGGGCCTACACAAGACTATTTTCAACAGACATATTTTTGTGTCACAACAGTCAGGAGACACTACTGTTTTTCTTTACGGAAAAAACTACCAAAAGCTGAATAATAGAGATTTTTTACCGTGGGAGGGCAAAACCACAGTTATTGTTTACTGGGGTATACCACACTTTTTTAAATAGAGATATTTGCGGCTGAACAGTGAGCGACACACTCAAACTGCTTTCTTTTAGATACCAAAGGCCCAAAACTGGATAGTACAGCGATTTGACCCGTGGAACTGCGAAACCACACTGGGATGTCGGGCTTACACAAGACTATTTTCAACAGATATATTTTTGTGTCACTATAGTCAGGAGACACTACTGTTTTTCTTTACAGAAAAAACTACCAAAAGCTGAATAATAGAGATTTTTTACCGTGGGATGGCAAAACCACAGTTATTGTTTACTGGGGTATACCACACTTTTTTAAATAGAGATATTTGCGGCTGAACAGTGAGCGACACACTCAAACTGCTTTTTTTTTAGATACCAAAGGCCCAGAACTGGATAGTACAGCGATTTGACCCGTGGAACTGCGAAACCACACTGGGATGTCGGGCCTACACAAGACTATTTTCAACAGATATATTTTTGTGTCACAACAGTCAGGAGACACTACTGTTTTTCTTTACGGAAAAACCTACCAAAAGCTGAATAATAGAGATTTTTTACCGTGGGATGGCAAAACCACAGTTATTGTTTACTGGGGTATGCCCCACTTTTTTAAATAGAGATATTTGCGGCTGAACAGTGAGCGACACACTCAAACTGTTTTTTTTTAGATACCAAAGGACCAAAACTGGATAGTACAGCGATTTGACCCGTGGAACTGCGAAACCACACTGGGATGTCGGGCCTACACAAGACTATTTTCAACAGATATATTTTGTGTCACAACAGTCAGGAGACACTACTGTTTTTCTTTACGGAAAAAACTACCAAAAGCTGAATAATAGAGATTTTTTACCGTGGGATGGCTAAACCACAGTTATTGTTTACTGGGGTATACCACACTTTTTTAAATAGAGATATTTGCGGCTGAACAGTGAGCGACATACTCAAACTGCTTTTTTTTTAAATACCAAAGGCCCAAAACTGGATAGTACAGCGATTTGACCCGTGGAACTGCGAAACCACACTGGGATGTCGGGCCTACACAAGACTATTTTCAACAGATATATTTTGTGTCACAACAGTCAGGAGACACTACTGTTTTTCTTTACGGAAAAAACTACCAAAAGCTGAATAATAGAGATTTTTTACCGTGGGATGGCTAAACCACAGTTATTGTTTACTGGGGTGTACCACACTTTTTTAAATAGAGATATTTGCGGCTGAACAGTGAGCGACACACTCAAACTGCTTTTTTTTTAGATACCAAAGGACCAAAACTGGATAGTACAGCGATTTGACCCGTGGAACTGCGAAACCACACTGGGATGTCAGGCTTACAGAAGACTATTTTCAACAGATATATTTTTGTGTCACAACAGTCAGGAGACACTACTGTTTTTCTTTACGGAAAAACTACCAAAAGCTGAATAATAGAGATTTTTTACCATGGGATGGCAAACCCACAGTTATTGTTTACTGGGGTATACCACACTTTTTTAAATAGAGATATTTGCGGCTGAACAGTGAGCGACACACTCAAACTGCTTTTTTTTTGATACCAAAGGCCCAAAACTGGATAGTACAGCGATTTGACCCGTGGAACTGCGAAACCACACTGGGATGTCGGGCCTACACAAGACTATTTTCAACAGACATATTTTTGTGTCACAACAGTCAGGAGACACTACTGTTTTTCTTTACGGAAAAAAATACCAAAAGCTGAATAATAGAGATTTTTTACCGTGGGATGGCAAAACCACAGTTATTGTTTACTGGGGTATACCACACTTTTTTAAATAGAGATATTTGCGGCTGAACAGTGAGTGACACACTCAAACTGCTTTCTTTTAGATACCAAAGGCCCAAAACTGGATAGTACAGCGATTTGACCCGTGGAACTGCGAAACCACACTGGGATGTCGGGCTTACACAAGACTATTTTCAACAGATATATTTTTGTGTCACTATAGTCAGGAGACACTACTGTTTTTCTTTACAGAATAAACTACCAAAAGCTGAATAATAGAGATTTTTTACCGTGGGATGGCAAAACCACAGTTATTGTTTACTGGGGTATACCACACTTTTTTAAATAGAGATATTTGCGGCTGAACAGTGAGCGACACACTCAAACTGCTTTTTTTTTTAGATACCAAAGGCCCAAAACTGGATAGTACAGCGATTTGACCCGTGGAACTGCGAAACCACACTGGGATGTCGGGCATACACAAGACTATTTTCAACAGATATATTTTTGTGTCACAACAGTCAGGAGACACTACTGTTTTTCTTTACGGAAAAAACTACAAAAAGCTGAATAATAGAGATTTTTTACCGTGGGATGGCAAAACCACAGTTATTATTTACTGGGGTGTACCACACTTTTTTAAATAGAGATATTTGCGGCTGAACAGTGAGCGACACACTCAAACTGCTTTTTTTTTAGATACCAAAGGACCAAAACTGGATAGTACAGCGATTTGACCCGTGGAACTGCGAAACCACACTGGGATGTCGGGCTTACACAAGACTATTTTCAACAGATATATTTTTGTGTCACAACAGTCAGGAGACACTACTGTTTTTCTTTACGGAAAAAACTACCAAAAGCTGAATAATAGAGATTTTTTACCGTGGGATGGCAAAACCACAGTTATTGTTTACTGGGGTATACCACACTTTTTTAAATAGAGATATTTGCGGCTGAACAGTGAGCGACACACTCAAACTGCTTTTTTTTTAGATACCAAAGGCCCAAAACTGGATAGTACAGCGATTTGACCCGTGGAACTGCGAAACCACACTGGGATGTCGGGCCTACACAAGACTATTTTCAACAGATATATTTTTGTGTCACAACAGTCAGGAGACACTACTGTTTTTCTTTACGGAAAAAACTACCAAAAGCTGAATAATAGAGATTTTTTACCGTGGGATGGCAAAACCACAGTTATTATTTACTGGGGTGTACCACACTTTTTTAAATAGAGATATTTGCGGCTGAACAGTGAGCGACACACTCAAACTGCTTTTTTTTTAGATACCAAAGGACCAAAACTGGATAGTACAGCGATTTGACCCGTGGAACTGCGAAACCACACTGGGATGTCAGGCTTACACAAGACTATTTTCAACAGATATATTTTTGTGTCACAACAGTCAGGAGACACTACTGTTTTTCTTTACGGAAAAACTACCAAAAGCTGAATAATAGAGATTTTTTACCGTGGGATGGCAAAACCACAGTTATTGTTTACTGGGGTATACCACACTTTTTTAAATAGAGATATTTGCGGCTGAACAGTGAGCGACACACTCAAACTGCTTTTTTTTTAGATACCAAAGGCCCAAAACTGGATAGTACAGCGATTTGACCCGTGGAACTGCGAAACCACACTGGGATGTCGGGCCTACACAAGACTATTTTCAACAGACATATTTTTGTGTCACAACAGTCAGGAGACACTACTGTTTTTCTTTACGGAAAAAACTACCAAAAGCTGAATAATAGAGATTTTTTACCGTGGGAGGGCAAAACCACAGTTATTGTTTACTGGGGTATACCACACTTTTTTAAATAGAGATATTTGCGGCTGAACAGTGAGCGACACACTCAAACTGCTTTCTTTTAGATACCAAAGGCCCAAAACTGGATAGTACAGCGATTTGACCCGTGGAACTGCGAAACCACACTGGGATGTCGGGCTTACACAAGACTATTTTCAACAGATATATTTTTGTGTCACTATAGTCAGGAGACACTACTGTTTTTCTTTACAGAAAAAACTACCAAAAGCTGAATAATAGAGATTTTTTACCGTGGGATGGCAAAACCACAGTTATTGTTTACTGGGGTATACCACACTTTTTTAAATAGAGATATTTGCGGCTGAACAGTGAGCGACACACTCAAACTGCTTTTTTTTTAGATACCAAAGGCCCAGAACTGGATAGTACAGCGATTTGACCCGTGGAACTGCGAAACCACACTGGGATGTCGGGCCTACACAAGACTATTTTCAACAGATATATTTTTGTGTCACAACAGTCAGGAGACACTACTGTTTTTCTTTACGGAAAAACCTACCAAAAGCTGAATAATAGAGATTTTTACCGTGGGATGGCAAAACCACAGTTATTGTTTACTGGGGTATGCCCCACTTTTTTAAATAGAGATATTTGCGGCTGAACAGTGAGCGACACACTCAAACTGTTTTTTTTTAGATACCAAAGGACCAAAACTTTATAGTACAGCGATTTGACCCGTGGAACTGCGAAACCACACTGGGATGTCGGGCCTACACAAGACTATTTTCAACAGATATATTTTGTGTCACAACAGTCAGGAGACACTACTGTTTTTCTTTACGGAAAAAACTACCAAAAGCTGAATAATAGAGATTTTTTACCGTGGGATGGCTAAACCACAGTTATTGTTTACTGGGGTATACCACACTTTTTTAAATAGAGATATTTGCGGCTGAACAGTGAGCGACATACTCAAACTGCTTTTTTTTTAAATACCAAAGGCCCAAAACTGGATAGTACAGCGATTTGACCCGTGGAACTGCGAAACCACACTGGGATGTCGGGCCTACACAAGACTATTTTCAACAGATATATTTTGTGTCACAACAGTCAGGAGACACTACTGTTTTTCTTTACGGAAAAAACTACCAAAAGCTGAATAATAGAGATTTTTTACCGTGGGATGGCTAAACCACAGTTATTGTTTACTGGGGTATACCACACTTTTTTAAATAGAGATATTTGCGGCTGAACAGTGAGCGACATACTCAAACTGCTTTTTTTTTAAATACCAAAGGCCCAAAACTGGATAGTACAGCGATTTGACCCGTGGAACTGCGAAACCACACTGGGATGTCGGGCCTACACAAGACTATTTTCAACAGATATATTTTTGTGTCACAACAGTCAGGAGACACTACTATTTTTCTTTACGGAAAAAACTACCAAAAGCTGAATAATAGAGATTTTTTACCGTGGGATGGCAAAACCACAGTTATTGTTTACTGGGGTATACCACACTTTTTTAAATAGAGATATTTGCGGCTGAACAGTGAGCGACACACTCAAACTGCTTTTTTTTTAGATACCAAAGGCCCAAAACTGGATAGTACAGCGATTTGACCCGTGGAACTGCGAAACCACACTGGGATGTCAGGCTTACACAAGACTATTTTCAACAGATATATTTTTGTGTCACAACAGTCAGGAGACACTACTGTTTTTCTTTACGGAAAAACTACCAAAAGCTGAATAATAGAGATTTTTTACCATGGGATGGCAAAACCACAGTTATTGTTTACTGGGGTATACCACACTTTTTTAAATAGAGATATTTGCGGCTGAACAGTGAGCGACACACTCAAACTGCTTTTTTTTTTATACCAAAGGCCCAAAACTGGATAGTACAGCGATTTGACCCGTGGAACTGCGAAACCACACTGGGATGTCGGGCTTACACAAGACTATTTTCAACAGATATATTTTTGTGTCACAACAGTCAGGAGACACTACTGTTTTTCTTTACGGAAAAAACTACAAAAAGCTGAATAATAGAGATTTTTTACCGTGGGATGGCAAAACCACAGTTATTATTTACTGGGGTGTACCACACTTTTTTAAATAGAGATATTTGCGGCTGAACAGTGAGCGACACACTCAAACTGCTTTTTTTTTAGATACCAAAGGACCAAAACTGGATAGTACAGCGATTTGACCCGTGGAACTGCGAAACCACACTGGGATGTCGGGCTTACACAAGACTATTTTCAACAGATATATTTTTGTGTCACAACAGTCAGGAGACACTACTGTTTTTCTTTACGGAAAAAACTACCAAAAGCTGAATAATAGAGATTTTTTACCGTGGGATGGCAAAACCACAGTTATTATTTACTGGGGTGTACCACACTTTTTTAAATAGAGATATTTGCGGCTGAACAGTGAGCGACACACTCAAACTGCTTTTTTTTTAGATACCAAAGGACCAAAACTGGATAGTACAGCGATTTGACCCGTGGAACTGCGAAACCACACTGGGATGTCAGGCTTACACAAGACTATTTTCAACAGATATATTTTTGTGTCACAACAGTCAGGAGACACTACTGTTTTTCTTTACGGAAAAACTACCAAAAGCTGAATAATAGAGATTTTTTACCGTGGGATGGCAAAACCACAGTTATTGTTTACTGGGGTATACCACACTTTTTTAAATAGAGATATTTGCGGCTGAACAGTGAGCGACACACTCAAACTGCTTTTTTTTTAGATACCAAAGGCCCAAAACTGGATAGTACAGCGATTTGACCCGTGGAACTGCGAAACCACACTGGGATGTCGGGCCTACACAAGACTATTTTCAACAGACATATTTTTGTGTCACAACAGTCAGGAGACACTACTGTTTTTCTTTACGGAAAAAACTACCAAAAGCTGAATAATAGAGATTTTTTACCGTGGGAGGGCAAAACCACAGTTATTGTTTACTGGGGTATACCACACTTTTTTAAATAGAGATATTTGCGGCTGAACAGTGAGCGACACACTCAAACTGCTTTCTTTTAGATACCAAAGGCCCAAAACTGGATAGTACAGCGATTTGACCCGTGGAACTGCGAAACCACACTGGGATGTCGGGCTTACACAAGACTATTTTCAACAGATATATTTTTGTGTCACAATAGTCAGGAGACACTACTGTTTTTCTTTACAGAAAAAACTACCAAAAGCTGAATAATAGAGATTTTTTACCGTGGGATGGCAAAACCACAGTTATTGTTTACTGGGGTATACCACACTTTTTTAAATAGAGATATTTGCGGCTGAACAGTGAGCGACACACTCAAACTGCTTTTTTTTTAGATACCAAAGGCCCAGAACTGGATAGTACAGCGATTTGACCCGTGGAACTGCGAAACCACACTGGGATGTCGGGCCTACACAAGACTATTTTCAACAGATATATTTTTGTGTCACAACAGTCAGGAGACACTACTGTTTTTCTTTACGGAAAAACCTACCAAAAGCTGAATAATAGAGATTTTTTACCGTGGGATGGCAAAACCACAGTTATTGTTTACTGGGGTATGCCCCACTTTTTTAAATAGAGATATTTGCGGCTGAACAGTGAGCGACACACTCAAACTGTTTTTTTTTAGATACCAAAGGCCTAAAACTGGATAGTACAGCGATTTGACCCGTGGAACTGCGAAACCACACTGGGATGTCGGGCCTACACAAGACTATTTTCAACAGATATATTTTGTGTCACAACAGTCAGGAGACACTACTGTTTTTCTTTACGGAAAAAACTACCAAAAGCTGAATAATAGAGATTTTTTACCGTGGGATGGCTAAACCACAGTTATTGTTTACTGGGGTATACCACACTTTTTTAAATAGAGATATTTGCGGCTGAACAGTGAGCGACATACTCAAACTGCTTTTTTTTTAAATACCAAAGGCCCAAAACTGGATAGTACAGCGATTTGACCCGTGGAACTGCGAAACCACACTGGGATGTCGGGCCTACACAAGACTATTTTCAACAGATATATTTTGTGTCACAACAGTCAGGAGACACTACTGTTTTTCTTTACGGAAAAAACTACCAAAAGCTGAATAATAGAGATTTTTTACCGTGGGATGGCTAAACCACAGTTATTGTTTACTGGGGTATACCACACTTTTTTAAATAGAGATATTTGCGGCTGAACAGTGAGCGACATACTCAAACTGCTTTTTTTTTAAATACCAAAGGCCCAAAACTGGATAGTACAGCGATTTGACCCGTGGAACTGCGAAACCACACTGGGATGTCGGGCCTACACAAGACTATTTTCAACAGATATATTTTTGTGTCACAACAGTCAGGAGACACTACTATTTTTCTTTACGGAAAAAACTACCAAAAGCTGAATAATAGAGATTTTTTACCGTGGGATGGCAAAACCACAGTTATTGTTTACTGGGGTATACCACACTTTTTTAAATAGAGATATTTGCGGCTGAACAGTGAGCGACACACTCAAACTGCTTTTTTTTTAGATACCAAAGGCCCAAAACTGGATAGTACAGCGATTTGACCCGTGGAACTGCGAAACCACACTGGGATGTCGGGCCTACACAAGACTATTTTCAACAGATATATTTTTGTGTCACAACAGTCAGGAGACACTACTGTTTTTCTTTACGGAAAAAACTACCAAAAGCTGAATAATAGAGATTTTTTACCGTGGGATGGCAAAACCACAGTTATTATTTACTGGGGTGTACCACACTTTTTTAAATAGAGATATTTGCGGCTGAACAGTGAGCGACACACTCAAACTGCTTTTTTTTTAGATACCAAAGGACCAAAACTGGATAGTACAGCGATTTGACCCGTGGAACTGCGAAACCACACTGGGATGTCAGGCTTACACAAGACTATTTTCAACAGATATATTTTTGTGTCACAACAGTCAGGAGACACTACTGTTTTTCTTTACGGAAAAACTACCAAAAGCTGAATAATAGAGATTTTTTACCGTGGGATGGCAAAACCACAGTTATTGTTTACTGGGGTATACCACACTTTTTTAAATAGAGATATTTGCGGCTGAACAGTGAGCGACACACTCAAACTGCTTTTTTTTTAGATACCAAAGGCCCAAAACTGGATAGTACAGCGATTTGACCCGTGGAACTGCGAAACCACACTGGGATGTCGGGCCTACACAAGACTATTTTCAACAGACATATTTTTGTGTCACAACAGTCAGGAGACACTACTGTTTTTCTTTACGGAAAAAACTACCAAAAGCTGAATAATAGAGATTTTTTACCGTGGGAGGGCAAAACCACAGTTATTGTTTACTGGGGTATACCACACTTTTTTAAATAGAGATATTTGCGGCTGAACAGTGAGCGACACACTCAAACTGCTTTCTTTTAGATACCAAAGGCCCAAAACTGGATAGTACAGCGATTTGACCCGTGGAACTGCGAAACCACACTGGGATGTCGGGCTTACACAAGACTATTTTCAACAGATATATTTTTGTGTCACTATAGTCAGGAGACACTACTGTTTTTCTTTACAGAAAAAACTACCAAAAGCTGAATAATAGAGATTTTTTACCGTGGGATGGCAAAACCACAGTTATTGTTTACTGGGGTATACCACACTTTTTTAAATAGAGATATTTGCGGCTGAACAGTGAGCGACACACTCAAACTGTTTTTTTTTAGATACCAAAGGACCAAAACTGGATAGTACAGCGATTTGACCCGTGGAACTGCGAAACCACACTGGGATGTCGGGCCTACACAAGACTATTTTCAACAGATATATTTTGTGTCACAACAGTCAGGAGACACTACTGTTTTTCTTTACGGAAAAAACTACCAAAAGCTGAATAATAGAGATTTTTTACCGTGCGATGGCTAAACCACAGTTATTGTTTACTGGGGTATACCACACTTTTTTAAATAGAGATATTTGCGGCTGAACAGTGAGCGACATACTCAAACTGCTTTTTTTTTAAATACCAAAGGCCCAAAACTGGATAGTACAGCGATTTGACCCGTGGAACTGCGAAACCACACTGGGATGTCGGGCCTACACAAGACTATTTTCAACAGATATATTTTTGTGTCACAACAGTCAGGAGACACTACTATTTTTCTTTACGGAAAAAACTACCAAAAGCTGAATAATAGAGATTTTTTACCGTGGGATGGCAAAACCACAGTTATTGTTTACTTGGGTATGCCACACTTTTTTAAATAGAGATATTTGTGGCTGAACAGTGAGCGACACACTCAAACTGCTTTTTTTTTAGATACCAAAGGCCCAAAACTGGATAGTACAGCGATTTAACCTGTGGAACTGCGAAACCACACTGGGATGTCGGGCTTACACAAGACTATTTTCAACAGATATATTTTTGTGTCACAACAGTCAGGAGACACTACTGTTTTTCTTTACAGAAAAAACTACCAAAAGCTGAATAATAGAGATTTTTTACCGTGGGACAGAAAAACCACAGTTATTGTTTACTGGGGTATGCCACACTTTTTTAAATAGAGATATTTGCGGCTGAACAGTGAGCGACACACTCAAACTGCTTTTTTTTTAGATACCAAAGGCCCAAAACTGGATAGTACAGCGATTTGACCCGTGGAACTGCGAAACCACACTGGGATGTCGGGCCTACACAAGACTATTTTCAACAGATATATTTTTGTGTCACAACAGTCAGGAGACACTACTGTTTTTCTTTACGGAAAAAACTACAAAAAGCTGAATAATAGAGATTTTTTACCGTGGGATGGCAAAACCACAGTTATTATTTACTGGGGTGTACCACACTTTTTTAAATAGAGATATTTGCGGCTGAACAGTGAGCGACACACTCAAACTGCTTTTTTTTTAGATACCAAAGGACCAAAACTGGATAGTACAGCGATTTGACCCGTGGAACTGCGAAACCACACTGGGATGTCGGGCTTACACAAGACTATTTTCAACAGATATATTTTTGTGTCACAACAGTCAGGAGACACTACTGTTTTTCTTTACGGAAAAAACTACCAAAAGCTGAATAATAGAGATTTTTTACCGTGGGATGGCAAAACCACAGTTATTGTTTACTGGGGTATACCACACTTTTTTAAATAGAGATATTTGCGGCTGAACAGTGAGCGACACACTCAAACTGCTTTTTTTTTAGATACCAAAGGCCCAAAACTGGATAGTACAGCGATTTGACCCGTGGAACTGCGAAACCACACTGGGATGTCGGGCCTACACAAGACTATTTTCAACAGATATATTTTTGTGTCACAACAGTCAGGAGACACTACTGTTTTTCTTTACGGAAAAAACTACCAAAAGCTGAATAATAGAGATTTTTTACCGTGGGATGGCAAAACCACAGTTATTATTTACTGGGGTGTACCACACTTTTTTAAATAGAGATATTTGCGGCTGAACAGTGAGCGACACACTCAAACTGCTTTTTTTTTAGATACCAAAGGACCAAAACTGGATAGTACAGCGATTTGACCCGTGGAACTGCGAAACCACACTGGGATGTCAGGCTTACACAAGACTATTTTCAACAGATATATTTTTGTGTCACAACAGTCAGGAGACACTACTGTTTTTCTTTACGGAAAAACTACCAAAAGCTGAATAATAGAGATTTTTTACCGTGGGATGGCAAAACCACAGTTATTGTTTACTGGGGTATACCACACTTTTTTAAATAGAGATATTTGCGGCTGAACAGTGAGCGACACACTCAAACTGCTTTTTTTTTAGATACCAAAGGCCCAAAACTGGATAGTACAGCGATTTGACCCGTGGAACTGCGAAACCACACTGGGATGTCGGGCCTACACAAGACTATTTTCAACAGACATATTTTTGTGTCACAACAGTCAGGAGACACTACTGTTTTTCTTTACGGAAAAAACTACCAAAAGCTGAATAATAGAGATTTTTTACCGTGGGAGGGCAAAACCACAGTTATTGTTTACTGGGGTATACCACACTTTTTTAAATAGAGATATTTGCGGCTGAACAGTGAGCGACACACTCAAACTGCTTTCTTTTAGATACCAAAGGCCCAAAACTGGATAGTACAGCGATTTGACCCGTGGAACTGCGAAACCACACTGGGATGTCGGGCTTACACAAGACTATTTTCAACAGATATATTTTTGTGTCACTATAGTCAGGAGACACTACTGTTTTTCTTTACAGAAAAAACTACCAAAAGCTGAATAATAGAGATTTTTTACCGTGGGATGGCAAAACCACAGTTATTGTTTACTGGGGTATACCACACTTTTTTAAATAGAGATATTTGCGGCTGAACAGTGAGCGACACACTCAAACTGCTTTTTTTTTAGATACCAAAGGCCCAGAACTGGATAGTACAGCGATTTGACCCGTGGAACTGCGAAACCACACTGGGATGTCGGGCCTACACAAGACTATTTTCAACAGATATATTTTTGTGTCACAACAGTCAGGAGACACTACTGTTTTTCTTTACGGAAAAACCTACCAAAAGCTGAATAATAGAGATTTTTTACCGTGGGATGGCAAAACCACAGTTATTGTTTACTGGGGTATGCCCCACTTTTTTAAATAGAGATATTTGCGGCTGAACAGTGAGCGACACACTCAAACTGTTTTTTTTTAGATACCAAAGGACCAAAACTGGATAGTACAGCGATTTGACCCGTGGAACTGCGAAACCACACTGGGATGTCGGGCCTACACAAGACTATTTTCAACAGATATATTTTGTGTCACAACAGTCAGGAGACACTACTGTTTTTCTTTACGGAAAAAACTACCAAAAGCTGAATAATAGAGATTTTTTACCGTGGGATGGCTAAACCACAGTTATTGTTTACTGGGGTATACCACACTTTTTTAAATAGAGATATTTGCGGCTGAACAGTGAGCGACATACTCAAACTGCTTTTTTTTTAAATACCAAAGGCCCAAAACTGGATAGTACAGCGATTTGACCCGTGGAACTGCGAAACCACACTGGGATGTCGGGCCTACACAAGACTATTTTCAACAGATATATTTTGTGTCACAACAGTCAGGAGACACTACTGTTTTTCTTTACGGAAAAAACTACCAAAAGCTGAATAATAGAGATTTTTTACCGTGGGATGGCTAAACCACAGTTATTGTTTACTGGGGTATACCACACTTTTTTAAATAGAGATATTTGCGGCTGAACAGTGAGCGACATACTCAAACTGCTTTTTTTTTAAATACCAAAGGCCCAAAACTGGATAGTACAGCGATTTGACCCGTGGAACTGCGAAACCACACTGGGATGTCGGGCCTACACAAGACTATTTTCAACAGATATATTTTTGTGTCACAACAGTCAGGAGACACTACTATTTTTCTTTACGGAAAAAACTACCAAAAGCTGAATAATAGAGATTTTTTACCGTGGGATGGCAAAACCACAGTTATTGTTTACTGGGGTATACCACACTTTTTTAAATAGAGATATTTGCGGCTGAACAGTGAGCGACACACTCAAACTGCTTTTTTTTTAGATACCAAAGGCCCAAAACTGGATAGTACAGCGATTTGACCCGTGGAACTGCGAAACCACACTGGGATGTCAGGCTTACACAAGACTATTTTCAACAGATATATTTTTGTGTCACAACAGTCAGGAGACACTACTGTTTTTCTTTACGGAAAAACTACCAAAAGCTGAATAATAGAGATTTTTTACCATGGGATGGCAAAACCACAGTTATTGTTTACTGGGGTATACCACACTTTTTTAAATAGAGATATTTGCGGCTGAACAGTGAGCGACACACTCAAACTGCTTTTTTTTTTATACCAAAGGCCCAAAACTGGATAGTACAGCGATTTGACCCGTGGAACTGCGAAACCACACTGGGATGTCGGGCTTACACAAGACTATTTTCAACAGATATATTTTTGTGTCACAACAGTCAGGAGACACTACTGTTTTTCTTTACGGAAAAAACTACAAAAAGCTGAATAATAGAGATTTTTTACCGTGGGATGGCAAAACCACAGTTATTATTTACTGGGGTGTACCACACTTTTTTAAATAGAGATATTTGCGGCTGAACAGTGAGCGACACACTCAAACTGCTTTTTTTTTAGATACCAAAGGACCAAAACTGGATAGTACAGCGATTTGACCCGTGGAACTGCGAAACCACACTGGGATGTCGGGCTTACACAAGACTATTTTCAACAGATATATTTTTGTGTCACAACAGTCAGGAGACACTACTGTTTTTCTTTACGGAAAAAACTACCAAAAGCTGAATAATAGAGATTTTTTACCGTGGGATGGCAAAACCACAGTTATTATTTACTGGGGTGTACCACACTTTTTTAAATAGAGATATTTGCGGCTGAACAGTGAGCGACACACTCAAACTGCTTTTTTTTTAGATACCAAAGGACCAAAACTGGATAGTACAGCGATTTGACCCGTGGAACTGCGAAACCACACTGGGATGTCAGGCTTACACAAGACTATTTTCAACAGATATATTTTTGTGTCACAACAGTCAGGAGACACTACTGTTTTTCTTTACGGAAAAACTACCAAAAGCTGAATAATAGAGATTTTTTACCGTGGGATGGCAAAACCACAGTTATTGTTTACTGGGGTATACCACACTTTTTTAAATAGAGATATTTGCGGCTGAACAGTGAGCGACACACTCAAACTGCTTTTTTTTTAGATACCAAAGGCCCAAAACTGGATAGTACAGCGATTTGACCCGTGGAACTGCGAAACCACACTGGGATGTCGGGCCTACACAAGACTATTTTCAACAGACATATTTTTGTGTCACAACAGTCAGGAGACACTACTGTTTTTCTTTACGGAAAAAACTACCAAAAGCTGAATAATAGAGATTTTTTACCGTGGGAGGGCAAAACCACAGTTATTGTTTACTGGGGTATACCACACTTTTTTAAATAGAGATATTTGCGGCTGAACAGTGAGCGACACACTCAAACTGCTTTCTTTTAGATACCAAAGGCCCAAAACTGGATAGTACAGCGATTTGACCCGTGGAACTGCGAAACCACACTGGGATGTCGGGCTTACACAAGACTATTTTCAACAGATATATTTTTGTGTCACTATAGTCAGGAGACACTACTGTTTTTCTTTACAGAAAAAACTACCAAAAGCTGAATAATAGAGATTTTTTACCGTGGGATGGCAAAACCACAGTTATTGTTTACTGGGGTATACCACACTTTTTTAAATAGAGATATTTGCGGCTGAACAGTGAGCGACACACTCAAACTGCTTTTTTTTTAGATACCAAAGGCCCAGAACTGGATAGTACAGCGATTTGACCCGTGGAACTGCGAAACCACACTGGGATGTCGGGCCTACACAAGACTATTTTCAACAGATATATTTTTGTGTCACAACAGTCAGGAGACACTACTGTTTTTCTTTACGGAAAAACCTACCAAAAGCTGAATAATAGAGATTTTTTACCGTGGGATGGCAAAACCACAGTTATTGTTTACTGGGGTATGCCCCACTTTTTTAAATAGAGATATTTGCGGCTGAACAGTGAGCGACACACTCAAACTGTTTTTTTTTAGATACCAAAGGCCTAAAACTGGATAGTACAGCGATTTGACCCGTGGAACTGCGAAACCACACTGGGATGTCGGGCCTACACAAGACTATTTTCAACAGATATATTTTGTGTCACAACAGTCAGGAGACACTACTGTTTTTCTTTACGGAAAAAACTACCAAAAGCTGAATAATAGAGATTTTTTACCGTGGGATGGCTAAACCACAGTTATTGTTTACTGGGGTATACCACACTTTTTTAAATAGAGATATTTGCGGCTGAACAGTGAGCGACATACTCAAACTGCTTTTTTTTTAAATACCAAAGGCCCAAAACTGGATAGTACAGCGATTTGACCCGTGGAACTGCGAAACCACACTGGGATGTCGGGCCTACACAAGACTATTTTCAACAGATATATTTTGTGTCACAACAGTCAGGAGACACTACTGTTTTTCTTTACGGAAAAAACTACCAAAAGCTGAATAATAGAGATTTTTTACCGTGGGATGGCTAAACCACAGTTATTGTTTACTGGGGTATACCACACTTTTTTAAATAGAGATATTTGCGGCTGAACAGTGAGCGACATACTCAAACTGCTTTTTTTTTAAATACCAAAGGCCCAAAACTGGATAGTACAGCGATTTGACCCGTGGAACTGCGAAACCACACTGGGATGTCGGGCCTACACAAGACTATTTTCAACAGATATATTTTTGTGTCACAACAGTCAGGAGACACTACTATTTTTCTTTACGGAAAAAACTACCAAAAGCTGAATAATAGAGATTTTTTACCGTGGGATGGCAAAACCACAGTTATTGTTTACTGGGGTATACCACACTTTTTTAAATAGAGATATTTGCGGCTGAACAGTGAGCGACACACTCAAACTGCTTTTTTTTTAGATACCAAAGGCCCAAAACTGGATAGTACAGCGATTTGACCCGTGGAACTGCGAAACCACACTGGGATGTCGGGCCTACACAAGACTATTTTCAACAGATATATTTTTGTGTCACAACAGTCAGGAGACACTACTGTTTTTCTTTACGGAAAAAACTACCAAAAGCTGAATAATAGAGATTTTTTACCGTGGGATGGCAAAACCACAGTTATTATTTACTGGGGTGTACCACACTTTTTTAAATAGAGATATTTGCGGCTGAACAGTGAGCGACACACTCAAACTGCTTTTTTTTTAGATACCAAAGGACCAAAACTGGATAGTACAGCGATTTGACCCGTGGAACTGCGAAACCACACTGGGATGTCAGGCTTACACAAGACTATTTTCAACAGATATATTTTTGTGTCACAACAGTCAGGAGACACTACTGTTTTTCTTTACGGAAAAACTACCAAAAGCTGAATAATAGAGATTTTTTACCGTGGGATGGCAAAACCACAGTTATTGTTTACTGGGGTATACCACACTTTTTTAAATAGAGATATTTGCGGCTGAACAGTGAGCGACACACTCAAACTGCTTTTTTTTTAGATACCAAAGGCCCAAAACTGGATAGTACAGCGATTTGACCCGTGGAACTGCGAAACCACACTGGGATGTCGGGCCTACACAAGACTATTTTCAACAGACATATTTTTGTGTCACAACAGTCAGGAGACACTACTGTTTTTCTTTACGGAAAAAACTACCAAAAGCTGAATAATAGAGATTTTTTACCGTGGGAGGGCAAAACCACAGTTATTGTTTACTGGGGTATACCACACTTTTTTAAATAGAGATATTTGCGGCTGAACAGTGAGCGACACACTCAAACTGCTTTCTTTTAGATACCAAAGGCCCAAAACTGGATAGTACAGCGATTTGACCCGTGGAACTGCGAAACCACACTGGGATGTCGGGCTTACACAAGACTATTTTCAACAGATATATTTTTGTGTCACTATAGTCAGGAGACACTACTGTTTTTCTTTACAGAAAAAACTACCAAAAGCTGAATAATAGAGATTTTTTACCGTGGGATGGCAAAACCACAGTTATTGTTTACTGGGGTATACCACACTTTTTTAAATAGAGATATTTGCGGCTGAACAGTGAGCGACACACTCAAACTGTTTTTTTTTAGATACCAAAGGACCAAAACTGGATAGTACAGCGATTTGACCCGTGGAACTGCGAAACCACACTGGGATGTCGGGCCTACACAAGACTATTTTCAACAGATATATTTTGTGTCACAACAGTCAGGAGACACTACTGTTTTTCTTTACGGAAAAAACTACCAAAAGCTGAATAATAGAGATTTTTTACCGTGCGATGGCTAAACCACAGTTATTGTTTACTGGGGTATACCACACTTTTTTAAATAGAGATATTTGCGGCTGAACAGTGAGCGACATACTCAAACTGCTTTTTTTTTAAATACCAAAGGCCCAAAACTGGATAGTACAGCGATTTGACCCGTGGAACTGCGAAACCACACTGGGATGTCGGGCCTACACAAGACTATTTTCAACAGATATATTTTTGTGTCACAACAGTCAGGAGACACTACTATTTTTCTTTACGGAAAAAACTACCAAAAGCTGAATAATAGAGATTTTTTACCGTGGGATGGCAAAACCACAGTTATTGTTTACTTGGGTATGCCACACTTTTTTAAATAGAGATATTTGTGGCTGAACAGTGAGCGACACACTCAAACTGCTTTTTTTTTAGATACCAAAGGCCCAAAACTGGATAGTACAGCGATTTAACCTGTGGAACTGCGAAACCACACTGGGATGTCGGGCTTACACAAGACTATTTTCAACAGATATATTTTTGTGTCACAACAGTCAGGAGACACTACTGTTTTTCTTTACAGAAAAAACTACCAAAAGCTGAATAATAGAGATTTTTTACCGTGGGACAGAAAAACCACAGTTATTGTTTACTGGGGTATGCCACACTTTTTTAAATAGAGATATTTGCGGCTGAACAGTGAGCGACACACTCAAACTGCTTTTTTTTTAGATACCAAAGGCCCAAAACTGGATAGTACAGCGATTTGACCCGTGGAACTGCGAAACCACACTGGGATGTCGGGCCTACACAAGACTATTTTCAACAGATATATTTTTGTGTCACAACAGTCAGGAGACACTACTATTTTTCTTTACGGAAAAAACTACCAAAAGCTGAATAATAGAGATTTTTTACCGTGGGATGGCAAAACCACAGTTATTGTTTACTTGGGTATGCCACACTTTTTTAAATAGAGATATTTGCGGCTGAACAGTGAGCGACACACTCAAACTGCTTTTTTTTTAGATACCAAAGGCCCAAAACTGGATAGTACAGCGATTTGACCTGTGGAACTGCGAAACCACACTGGGATGTCGGGCTTGCACAAGACTATTTTCAACAGATATATTTTTGTGTCACAACAGTCAGGAGACACTACTGTTTTTCTTTACAGAAAAAACTACCAAAAGCTGAATAATAGAGATTTTTTACCGTGGGACAGCAAAACCACAGTTATTGTTTACTGGGGTATGCCACACTTTTTTAAATAGAGATATTTGCGGCTGAACAGTGAGCGACACACTCAAACTGCTTTTTTTTTAGATACCAAAGGCCCAAAACTGGATAGTACAGCGATTTGACCCGTGGAACTGCGAAACCACACTGGGATGTCGGGCCTACACAAGACTCTTTTCAACAGATATATTTTTGTGTCACAACAGTTAGGAGACACTACTGTTTTTCTTTACGGAAAAAAATACCAAAAGCTGAATAAGAGAGATTTTTTACCGTGGGATGGCAAAACCACAGTTATTGTTTACTGGGGTATACCACACTTTTTAAAATAGAGATATTTGCGGCTGAACAGTGAGCGACACACTCAAACTGTTTTTTTATTAGATACCAAAGGCCCAAAACTGGATAGTACAGCGATTTGACCCGTGGAACTGCGAAACCACACTGGGATGTCGGGCTTACACAAGACTATTTTCAACAGATATATTTTTGTGTCACAACAGTCCGGAGACAATACTGTTTTTCTTTACAGAAAAAACTACCAAAAGCTGAATAATAGAGATTTTTTACCGTGGGATGGCAAAACCACAGTTATTGTTTACTGGGGTATGCCACATTTTTTAAATAGAGATATTTGCGGCTGAACAGTGAGCGGCACACTCAAACTGCTTTTTATTTAGATACCAAAGGCCCAAAACTGGATAGTACAGCGATTTGACCCGTGGAACTGCGAAACCACACTGGGATGTCGGGCTTACACAAGACTATTTTCAACAGATATATTTTGTGTCACAACAGTCAGGAGACACTACTGTTTTTCTTTACGGAAAAAACTACCAAAAGCTGAATAATAGAGATTTTTTACCGTGGGATGGCAAAACCACAGTTATTGTTTACTGGGGTATACCACACTTTTTTAAATTGAGATATTTGCGGCTGAACAGTGAGCGACACACTCAAACTGCTTTTTTTTTAAATACCAAAGGCCCAAAACTGGATAATACAGCGATTTGACCCGTGGAACTGCGAAACCACACTGGGATGTCGGGCCTACACAAGACTATTTTCAACAGATATATTTTTGTGTCACAACAGTCAGGAGACACTACTGTTTTTCTTTACGGAAAAAACTACCAAAAGCTGAATAATAGAGATTTTTTATCATGGGATGGCAAAACCACAGTTATTATTTACTGGGGTATACCACACTTTTTTAAATAGAGATATTTGCGGCTGAACAGTGAGCGACACACTCAAACTGCATTTTTTTCAGATACCAAAGGCCCAAAACTGGATAGTACAGCGATTTGACCCATGGAACTGCGAAACCACACTGGGATGTTGGGCTTACACAAGACTATTTTCAACAGATATATTTTTGTGTCACAACAGTCAGGAGACACTACTGTTTTTCTTCACAGAAAAAACTACCAAAAGCTGAATAATAGAGATTTTTTACCGTGGGATGGCAAAACCACGGTTATTGTTTACTGGGGTATACCACACTTTTTTAAATAGAGATATTTGCGGCTGAACAGTGAGCGACACACTCAAACTGCTTTTTATTTAGATACCAAAGGCCCAAAACTGGATAGTACAGCGATTTGACCCGTGGAACTGCGAAACCACACTGGGATGTCGGGCTTACACAAGACTATTTTCAACAGATATATTTTTGTGTCACAACAGTCAGGAGACACTACTGTTTTTCTTTACGGAAAAAACTACCAAAAGCTGAATAATAGAGATTTTTTATCATGGGATGGCAAAACCACAGTTATTATTTACTGGGGTATACCACACTTTTTTAAATAGAGATATTTGCGGCTGAACAGTGAGCGACACACTCAAACTGCATTTTTTTCAGATACCAAAGGCCCAAAACTGGATAGTACAGCGATTTGACCCATGGAACTGCGAAACCACAGTGGGATGTTGGGCTTACACAAGACTATTTTCAACAGATATATTTTTGTGTCACAACAGTCAGGAGACACTACTGTTTTTCTTCACAGAAAAAACTACCAAAAGCTGAATAATAGAGATTTTTTACCGTGGGATGGCAAAACCACGGTTATTGTTTACTGGGGTATACCACACTTTTTTAAATAGAGATATTTGCGGCTGAACAGTGAGCGACACACTCAAACTGCTTTTTATTTAGATACCAAAGGCCCAAAACTGGATAGTACAGCGATTTGACCCGTGGAACTGCGAAACCACACTGGGATGTCGGGCTTACACAAGACTATTTTCAACAGATATATTTTTGTGTCACAACAGTCAGGAGACACTACTGTTTTTCTTTACGGAAAAAACTACCAAAAGCTGAATAATAGAGATTTTTTACCGTGGGATGGCAAAACCACAGTTATTGTTTACTGGGGTATACCACACTTTTTTAAATAGAGATATTTGCGGCTGAACAGTGAGCGACACACTCAAACTGCTTTTTTTTTAAATACCAAAGGCCCAAAACTGGATAATACAGCGATTTGACCCATGGAACTGCGAAACCACACTGGGATGTCGGGCCTACACAAGACTATTTTCAACAGATATATTTTTGTGTCACAACAGTCAGGAGACACTACTGTTTTTCTTTACGGAAAAAACTACCAAAAGCTGAATAATAGAGATTTTTTACCGTGGGATGGCAAAACCACAGTTATTGTTTACTGTGGTATGCCACACTTTTTTAAACACAGATATTTGCGGCTGAACAGTGAGCGACACACTCAAACTGCTTTTTTTTTAGATACCAAAGGCCCAAAACAGGATAGTACAGCGATTTCACCCGTGGAACTGCGAAACCACACTGGGATGTCGGGCCTACACAAGACTATTTTCAACAGATATATTTTGTGTCACAACAGTCAGGAGACTCTACTGTTTTTCTTTACGGAAAAAACTACCAAAAGCTGAATAATAGAGATTTTTTACCGTGGGATGGCAAAACCACAGTTATTGTTTACTGGGGTATACCACACTTTTTTAAATTGAGATATTTGCGGCTGAACAGTGAGCGACACACTCAAACTGCTTTTTTTTTTAAATACCAAAGGCCCAAAACTGGATAGTACAGCGATTTGACCCGTGGAACTGCGAAACCACACTGGGATGTCGGGCCTACACAAGACTATTTTCAACAGATATATTTTTGTGTCACAACAGTCAGGAGACACTACTGTTTTTCTTTACGGAAAAAACTACCAAAAGCTGAATAATAGAGATTTTTTACCGTGGGATGGCAAAACCACAGTTATTGTTTACTGGGGTATACCACACTTTTTTAAACAGAGATATTTGCGGCTGAACAGTGAGCGACACACTCAAACTGCTTTTTTTTTAGATACCAAAGGCCCAAAACTGGATAGTACAGCGATTTGACCCGTGGAACTGCGAAACCACACTGGGATGTCGGGCTTACACAAGACTATTTTCAACAGATATATTTTTGTGTCACAACAGTCAGGAGACACTACTGTTTTTCTTTACGGAAAAAACTACCAAAAGCTGAATAATAGAGATTTTTTACCGTGGGATGGCAAAACCACAGTTATTGTTTACTGGGGTATACCACACTTTTTTAAATAGAGATATTTGCGGCTGAACAGTGAGCGACACACTCAAACTGCTTTTTTTTTAAATACCAAAGGCCCAAAACTGGATAATACAGCGATTTGACCCATGGAACTGCGAAACCACACTGGGATGTCGGGCCTACACAAGACTATTTTCAACAGATATATTTTTGTGTCACAACAGTCAGGAGACACTACTGTTTTTCTTCACAGAAAAAACTACCAAAAGCTGAATAATAGAGATTTTTTACCGTGGGATGGCACAACCACGGTTATTGTTTACTGGGGTATACCACACTTTTTTAAATAGAGATATTTGCGGCTGAACAGTGAGCGACACACTCAAACTGCTTTTTATTTAGATACCAAAGGCCCAAAACTGGATAGTACAGCGATTTGACCCGTGGAACTGCGAAACCACACTGGGATGTCGGGCTTACACAAGACTATTTTCAACAGATATATTTTTGTGTCACAACAGTCAGGAGACACTACTGTTTTTCTTTACAGAAAAAGCTACCAAAAGCTGAATAATAGAGATTTTTTACCGTGGGATGGCAAAACCACAGTTATTGTTTACTGGGGTATGCCACACTTTTTTAAATAGAGATATTTTGGGCTCAACAATGAGCGACACACTCAAACTGCTTTTTTTTTAGATACCAAAGGCCCAAAACTGGATAGTACAGCGATTTGACCCGTGGAACTGCGAAACCACACTGGGATGTCGGGCCTACACAAGACTATTTTCAACAGATATATTTTTGTGTCACAACATTCAGGAGACACTACTGTTTTTCTTAATGGAAAAAACTACCAAAAGCTGAATGATAGAGATTTTTTACCATGGGATGGCAAAACCACAGTTATTGTTTACTGGGGTATACCACACTTTTTTAAATAGAGATATTTGCGGCTGAACAGTGAGCGACACACTCAAACTGCATTTTTTTCAGATACCAAAGGCCCAAAACTGGATAGTACAGCGATTTGACCCATGGAACTGCGAAACCACACTGGGATGTTGGGCTTACACAAGACTATTTTCAACAGATATATTTTTGTGTCACAACAGTCAGGAGACACTACTGTTTTTATTTACAGAAAAAACTACCAAAAGCTGAATAATAGAGATTTTTTACCGTGGGATGGCAAAACCACGGTTATTGTTTACTGGGGTATACCACACTTTTTTAAATAGAGATATTTGCGGCTGAACAGTGAGCGACACACTCAAACTGCTTTTTATTTAGATACCAAAGGCCCAAAACTGGATAGTACAGCGATTTGACCCGTGGAACTGCGAAACCACACTGGGATGTCGGGCTTACACAAGACTATTTTCAACAGATATATTTTTGTGTCACAACAGTCAGGAGACACTACTGTTTTTCTTTACAGAAAAAGCTATCAAAAGCTGAATAATAGAGATTTTTTACCGTGGGATGGCAAAACCACAGTTATTGTTTACTGGGGTATGCCACACTTTTTTAAATAGAGATATTTTGGGCTCAACAATGAGCGACACACTCAAACTGCTGTTTTTTCAGATACCAAAGGCCCAAAACTGGATAGTACAGCGATTTCACCCGTGGAACTGCGAAACCACACTGGGATGTCGGGCCTACACAAGATTATTTTCAACAGATATATTTTTGTGTCACAACAGTCAAGAGACACTACTGTTTTTCTTTACGGAAAAACCTACCAAAAGCTGAATAATAGAGATTTTTTACCGTGGGATGGCAAAACCACAGTTATTGTTTACTGGGGTATGCCCCACTTTTTTAAATAGAGATATTTGCGGCTGAACAGTGAGCGACACACTCAAACTGTTTTTTTTTAGATACCAAAGGACCAAAACTGGATAGTACAGCGATTTGACCCGTGGAACTGCGAAACCACACTGGGATGTCGGGCCTACACAAGACTATTTTCAACAGATATATTTTGTGTCACAACAGTCAGGAGACACTACTGTTTTTCTTTACGGAAAAAACTACCAAAAGCTGAATAATAGAGATTTTTTACCGTGGGATGGCAAAACCACAGTTATTGTTTACTGGGGTATACCACACTTTTTTAAATAGAGATATTTGCGGCTGAACAGTGAGCGACACACTCAAACTGCTTTTTTTTTAAATACCAAAGGCCCAAAACTGGATAGTACAGCGATTTGACCAGTGGAACTGCGAAACCACACTGGGATGTCGGGCCTACACACGACTATTTTCAACAGATATATTTTTGTGTCACATCAGTTAGGAGACACTACTGTTTTTCTTTACGGAAAAAACTACCAAAAGCTGAATAATAGAGATTTTTTACCGTGGGATGGCAAAACCACAGTTATTGTTTACTGGGGTATGCCACACTTTTTTAAACAGAGATATTTGCGGCTGAACAGTGAGCGACACACTCAAACTGCTTTTTTTTTAGATACCAAAGGCCCAAAATTGGATAGTACAGCTATTTCACCCGTGGAACTGCGAAACCACACTGGGATGTCGGGCCTACACAAGATTATTTTCAACAGATATATTTTTGTGTCACAACAGTCAGGAGACACTACTGTTTTTCTTTACGGAAAAACCTACCAAAAGCTGAATAATAGAGATTTTTTACCGTGGGATGGCAAAACCACAGTTATTGTTTACTGGGGTATGCCCCACTTTTTTAAATAGAGATATTTGGGGCTGAACAGTGAGCGAGACACTCAAACTGCTTTTTTTTTAGATACCAAAGGACCAAAACTGGATAGTACAGCGATTTGACCCGTGGAACTGCGAAACCACACTGGGATGTCGGGCCTACACAAGACTATTTTCAACAGATATATTTTGTGTCACAACAGTCAGGAGACACTACTGTTTTTCTTTACGGAAAAAACTACCAAAAGCTGAATAATAGAGATTTTTTACCGTGGGATGGCAAAACCACAGTTATTGTTTACTGGGGTATACCACACTTTTTTAAATAGAGATATTTGCGGCTGAACAGTGAGCGACACACTCAAACCGCTTTTTTTTTAAATACCAAAGGCCCAAAACTGGATAGTACAGCGATTTGACCCGTGGAACTGCGAAACCACACTGGGATGTCGGGCCTACACAAGACTATTTTCAACAGATATATTTCTGTGTCACAACAGTCAGGAGACACTACTGTTTTTCTTTATGGAAAAAACTACCAAAAGCTGAATAATAGAGATTTTTTACCGTGGGATGGCAAAACCACAGTTATTGTTTACTGGGGTATACCACACTTTTTAAATAGAGATATTTGCGGCTGAACAGTGAGCGACACACTCAAACTGCTTTTTTTTTAGATACCAAAGGCCCAAAACTGGATAGTACAGCGATTTGACCCGTGGAACTGCGAAAACACACTGGGATGTCGGGCTTACACAAGACTATTTTCAACAGATATATTTTTGTGTCACAACAGTCAGGAAACACTACTGTTTTTCTTCACAGAAAAAACTACCAAAAGCTGAATAATAGAGATTTTTTATCGTGGGATGGCAAAACCACAGTTATTGTTTACTGGGGTATGCCACACTTTTTTAAATAGAGATATTTGCGGCTGAACAGTGAGCGACACACTCAAACTTCTTTTTTTTTAGATACCAAAGGCCCAAAACTGGATAGTACAGCGATTTGACCCATGGAACTGCGAAACCACACTGGGATGTCGGGCCTACACACGACTATTTTTAACAGATATATTTTTGTGTCACAACAGTCAAGAGACACTACTGTTTTTCTTTACGGAAAAAACTACCAAAAGCTGAATAATAGAGATTTTTTACCATGGGATGGCAAAGCCACAGTTATTGTTTACTGGGGTATACCACACTTTTTTAAATAGAGATATTTGCGGCTGAACAGTGAGCGACACACTCAAACTGCATTTTTTTCAGATACCAAAGGCCCAAAACTGGATAGTACAGCGATTTGACCCATGGAACTGCGAAACCACACTGGGATGTTGTGCTTACACAAGACTATTTTCAACAGATATATTTTTGTGTCACAACAGTCAGGAGACACTACTGTTTTTCTTTACAGAAAAAACTACCAAAAGCTGAATAATAGAGATTTTTTACCGTGGGATGGCAAAACCACAGTTATTGTTTACTGGGGTATACCACACTTTTTTAAATAGAGATATTTGCGGCTGAACAGTGAGCGACACACTCAAACTGCTTTTTTTTTAGATACCAAAGGCCCAAAACTGGGTAGTACAGCGATTTGACCCGTGGAACTGCGAAACCACACTGGGATGTCGGGCTTACACAAGACTATTTTCAACAGATATATTTTTGTCTCACAACAGTCAGGAGACACTACTGTTTTTCTTTACGGAAAAAACTACCAAAAGCTGAATAATAGAGATTTTTTACCGTGGGATGGCAAAACCACAGTTATTGTTTACTGGGGTATACCACACTTTTTTAAATAGAGATATTTGCGGCTGAACAGTGAGCGACACACTCAAACTGCATTTTTATCAGATACCAAAGGCCCAAAACTGGATAGTACAGCGATTTGACCCATGGAACTGCGAAACCACATTGGGATGTTGGGCTTACACAAGACTATTTTCAACAGATATATTTTTGTGTCACAACAGTCAGGAGACACTACTGTTTTTCTTTACAGAAAAAACTACCAAAAGCTGAATAATAGAGATTTTTTACCGTGGGATGGCAAAACCACGGTTATTGTTTACTGGGGTATACCACACTTTTTTAAATAGAGATATTTGCGGCTGAACAGTGAGCGACACACTCAAACTGCTTTTTTTTTAGATACCAAAGGCCCAAAACTGGATAGTACAGCGATTTGACCCGTGGAACTGCGAAACCACACTGGGATGTCGGGCCTACACAAGACTATTTTCAACAGATATATTTTTGTCTCACAACAGTCAGGAGACACTACTGTTTTTCTTTACGGAAAAAACTACCAAAAGCTGAATAATAGAGATTTTTTACCGTGGGATGGCAAAACCACAGTTATTGTTTACTGGGGTATACCACACTTTTTTAAATAGAGATATTTGCGGCTGAACAGTGAGCGACACACTCAAAGTGCATTTTTTTTAGATACCAAAGGCCTAAAACTGGAGAGTACAGCAATTTGACCCGGGGAACTGCAAAACCACACTGGGATGTCGGGCTTACACAAGACTATTTTCAACAGATATATTTTTGTGTCACAACAGTCAGGAGACACTACTGTTTTTCTTTACAGAAAAAGCTACCAAAAGCTGAATAATAGAGATTTTTTACCGTGGGATGGCAAAACCACAGTTATTGTTTACTGGGGTATACCATCCTTTTTTAAATAGAGATATTTTGGGCTGAACAATGAGCGACACACTCAAACTGCTTTTTTTTTAGATACCAAAGGCCCAAAACTGGATAGTACAGCGATTTGACCCGTGGAACTGCGAAACCACACTGGGATGTCGGGCCTACACAAGACTATTTTCATCAGATATATTTTTGTGTTACAACAGTCAGGAGACACTACTGTTTTTCTTTACGGAAAAAACTACCAAAAGCTGAATAATAGAGATTTTTTACCGTGGGATGGCAAAACCACAGTTATTGTTTACTGGGGTATGCCACACTTTTTTAAATAGAGATATTTGCGGCTGAACAGTGAGCGACACACTCCAACTGCTTTTTTTTTAGATACCAAAGGCCCAAATCTGGATAGTACAGCGATTTGACCCGTGGAACTGCGAAACCACACTGGGATGTCGGGCCTACACAAGACTATTTTCAACAGATATATTTTTGTGTCACAACAGTCAGGAGACACTACTGTTTTTCTTTACGGAAAAAACTACCAAAAGCTGAATAATAGAGATTTTTTACCGTGGGATGGCAAAACCACAGTTATTGTTTACTGGGGTATACCACACTTTTTTAAATAGAGATATTTGCGGCTGAACAGTGAGCGACACACTCAAACTGCTTTTTTTTCAGATACCAAAGGCCCAAAACTGGATAGTACAGCGATTTGACCCGTGGAACTGCGAAACCACACTGGGATGTCGGGCCTACACAAGACTATTTTCAACAGATATATTTTGTGTCACAACAGTCAGGAGACACTACTGTTTTTCTTTACGGAAAAAACTACCAAAAGCTGAATAATAGAGATTTTTTACCGTGGGATGGCAAAACCACAGTTATTGTTTACTGGGGTATACCACACTTTTTTAAATAGAGATATTTGCGGCTGAACAGTGAGCGACACACTCAAACTGCTTTTTTTTTAAATACCAAAGGCCCAAAACTGGATAGTACAGCGATTTGACCCGTGGAACTGCGAAACCACACTGGGATGTCGGGCCTACACAAGACTATTTTCAACAGATATATTTTTGTGTCACAACAGTCAGGAGACACTACTGTTTTTCTTTACGGAAAAAACTACCAAAAGCTGAATAATAGAGATTTTTTACCGTGGGATGGCAAAACCACAGTTATTGTTTACTGGGGTATACCACACTTTTTTAAATAGAGATATTTGCGGCTGAACAGTGAGCAACACACTCAAACTGCTTTTTTTTTAGATACCAAAGGCCCAAAACTGGATAGTACAGCGATTTGACCCGTGGAACTGCGAAACCACACTGGGATGTCGGGCTTACACAAGACTATTTTCAACAGATATATTTTTGTGTCACAACAGTCAGGAAACACTACTGTTTTTCTTCACAGAAAAAACTACCAAAAGCTGAATAATAGAGATTTTTTATCGTGGGATGGCAAAACCACAGTTATTGTTTACTGGGGTATGCCACACTTTTTTAAATAGAGATATTTGCGGCTGAACAGTGAGCGACACACTCAAACTTCTTTTTTTTTAGATACCAAAGGCCCAAAACTGGGTAGTACAGCGATTTGACCCGTGGAACTGCGAAACCACACTGGGATGTCAGGCCTACACAAGACTATTTTCAACAGATATATTTTTGTCTCACAACAGTCAGGAGACACTACTGTTTTTCTTTACGGAAAAAACTACCAAAAGCTGAATAATAGAGATTTTTTACCGTGGGATGGCAAAACCACAGTTATTGTTTACTGGGGTATACCACACTTTTTTAAATAGAGATATTTGCGGCTGAACAGTGAGCGACACACTCAAACTGCATTTTTATCAGATACCAAAGGCCCAAAACTGGATAGTACAGCGATTTGACCCATGGAACTGCGAAACCACATTGGGATGTTGGGCTTACACAAGACTATTTTCAACAGATATATTTTTGTGTCACAACAGTCAGGAGACACTACTGTTTTTCTTTACAGAAAAAACTACCAAAAGCTGAATAATAGAGATTTTTTACCGTGGGATGGCAAAACCACGGTTATTGTTTACTGGGGTATACCACACTTTTTTAAATAGAGATATTTGCGGCTGAACAGTGAGCGACACACTCAAACTGCTTTTTTTTTAGATACCAAAGGCCCAAAACTGGATAGTACAGCGATTTGACCCGGGGAACTGCAAAACCACACTGGGATGTCGGGCCTACACAAGACTATTTTCAACAGATATATTTTTGTCTCACAACAGTCAGGAGACACTACTGTTTTTCTTTACGGAAAAAACTACCAAAAGCTGAATAATAGAGATTTTTTACCGTGGGATGGCAAAACCACAGTTATTGTTTACTGGGGTATACCACACTTTTTTAAATAGAGATATTTGCGGCTGAACAGTGAGCGACACACTCAAAGTGCATTTTTTTTAGATACCAAAGGCCTAAAACTGGAGAGTACAGCGATTTGACCCGGGGAACTGCAAAACCACACTGGGATGTCGGGCTTACACAAGACTATTTTCAACAGATATATTTTTGTGTCACAACAGTCAGGAGACACTACTGTTTTTCTTTACAGAAAAAGCTACCAAAAGCTGAATAATAGAGATTTTTTACCGTGGGATGGCAAAACCACAGTTATTGTTTACTGGGGTATACCACCCTTTTTTAAATAGAGATATTTTGGGCTGAACAATGAGCGACACACTCAAACTGCTTTTTTTTTAGATACCAAAGGCCCAAAACTGGATAGTACAGCGATTTGACCCGTGGAACTGCGAAACCACACTGGGATGTCGGGCCTACACAAGACTATTTTCATCAGATATATTTTTGTGTTACAACAGTCAGTAGACACTACTGTTTTTCTTTATGGAAAAAACTACCAAAAGCTGAATAATAGAGATTTTTTACCGTGGGATGGCAAAACCACAGTTATTGTTTACTGGGGTATGCCACACTTTTTTAAATAGAGATATTTGCGGCTGAACAGTGAGCGACACACTCCAACTGCTTTTTTTTTAGATACCAAAGGCCCAAATCTGGATAGTACAGCGATTTGACCCGTGGAACTGCGAAACCACACTGGGATGTCGGGCCTACACAAGACTATTTTCAACAGATATATTTTTGTGTCACAACAGTCAGGAGACACTACTGTTTTTCTTTACGGAAAAAACTACCAAAAGCTGAATAATAGAGATTTTTTACCGTGGGATGGCAAAACCACAGTTATTGTTTACTGGGGTATACCACACTTTTTTAAATAGAGATATTTGCGGCTGAACAGTGAGCGACACACTCAAACTGCTTTTTTTTTAAATACCAAAGGCCCAAAACTGGATAGTACAGCGATTTGACCCGTGGAACTGCGAAACCACACTGGGATGTCGGGCCTACACAAGACTATTTTCAACAGATATATTTTTGTGTCACAACAGTCAGGGGACACTACTGTTTTTCTTTACGGAAAAAACTACCAAAAGCTGAATAATAGAGATTTTTTACCGTGGGATGGCAAAACCACAGTTATTGTTTACTGGGGTATACCACACTTTTTTAAATAGAGATATTTGCGGCTGAACAGTGAGCAACACACTCAAACTGCTTTTTTTTTAGATACCAAAGGCCCAAAACTGGATAGTACAGCGATTTGACCCGTGGAACTGCGAAACCACACTGGGATGTCGGGCTTACACAAGACTATTTTCAACAGATATATTTTTGTGTCACAACAGTCAGGAAACACTACTGTTTTTCTTCACAGAAAAAACTACCAAAAGCTGAATAATAGAGATTTTTTATCGTGGGATGGCAAAACCACAGTTATTGTTTACTGGGGTATGCCACACTTTTTTAAATAGAGATATTTGCGGCTGAACAGTGAGCGACACACTCAAACTTCTTTTTTTTTAGATACCAAAGGCCCAAAACTGGATAGTACAGCGATTTGACCCATGGAACTGCGAAACCACACTGGGATGTCGGGCCTACACACGACTATTTTTAACAGATATATTTTTGTGTCACAACAGTCAAGAGACACTACTGTTTTTCTTTACGGAAAAAACTACCAAAATCTGAATAATAGAGATTTTTTACCATGGGATGGCAAAGCCACAGTTATTGTTTACTGGGGTATACCACACTTTTTTAAATAGAGATATTTGCGGCTGAACAGTGAGCGACACACTCAAACTGCATTTTTTTCAGATACCAAAGGCCCAAAACTGGATAGTACAGCGATTTGACCCATGGAACTGCGAAACCACACTGGGATGTTGTGCTTACACAAGACTATTTTCAACAGATATATTTTTGTGTCACAACAGTCAGGAGACACTACTGTTTTTCTTTACAGAAAAAACTACCAAAAGCTGAATAATAGAGATTTTTTACCGTGGGATGGCAAAACCACGGTTATTGTTTACTGGGGTATACCACACTTTTTTAAATAGAGATATTTGCGGCTGAACAGTGAGCGACACACTCAAACTGCTTTTTTTTTAGATACCAGAGGCCCAAAACTGGATAGTACAGCGATTTGAACCGTGGAACTGCGAAACCACACTGGGATGTCGGGCCTACACAAGACTATTTTCAACAGATATATTTTTGTCTCACAACAGTCAGGAGACACTACTGTTTTTCTTTACGGAAAAAACTACCAAAAGCTGAATAATAGAGATTTTTTACCGTGGGATGGCAAAACCACAGTTATTGTTTACTGGGGTATACCACACTTTTTTAAATAGAGATATTTGCGGCTGAACAGTGAGCGACACACTCAAAGTGCATTTTTTTTAGATACCAAAGGCCTAAAACTGGAGAGTACAGTGATTTGACCCGGGGAACTGCAAAACCACACTGGGATGTCGGGCTTACACAAGACTATTTTCAACAGATATATTTTTGTGTCACAACAGTCAGGAGACACTACTGTTTTTCTTTACGGAAAAAACTACCAAAAGCTGAATAATAGAGATTTTTTACCGTGGGATGGCAAAACCACAGTTATTGTTTACTGGGGTATACCACACTTTTTTAAATAGAGATATTTGCGGCTGAACAGTGAGCAACACACTCAAACTGCTTTTTTTTTAGATACCAAAGGCCCAAAACTGGATAGTACAGCGATTTGACCCGTGGAACTGCGAAACCACACTGGGATGTCGGGCTTACACAAGACTATTTTCAACAGATATATTTTTGTGTCACAACAGTCAGGAAACACTACTGTTTTTCTTCACAGAAAAAACTACCAAAAGCTGAATAATAGAGATTTTTTATCGTGGGATGGCAAAACCACAGTTATTGTTTACTGGGGTATGCCACACTTTTTTAAATAGAGATATTTGCGGCTGAACAGTGAGCGACACACTCAAACTTCTTTTTTTTTAGATACCAAAGGCCTAAAACTGGAGAGTACAGTGATTTGACCCGGGGAACTGCAAAACCACACTGGGATGTCGGGCTTACACAAGACTATTTTCAACAGATATATTTTTGTGTCACAACAGTCAGGAGACACTACTGTTTTTCTTTACAGAAAAAGCTACCAAAAGCTGAATAATAGAGATTTTTTACTGTGGGATGGCAAAACCACAGTTATTGTTTACTGGTGTATACCACCCTTTTTTAAATAGAGATATTTTGGGCTGAACAATGAGCGACACACTCAAACTGCTTTTTTTTTAGATACCAAAGGCCCAAAACTGGATAGTACAGCGATTTGACCCGTGGAACTGCGAAACCACACTGGGATGTCGGGCCTACACAAGACTATTTTCAACAGATATATTTTTGTGTTACAACAGTCAGGAGACACTACTGTTTTTCTTTACGGAAAAAACTACCAAAAGCTGAATAATAGAGATTTTTTACCGTGGGATGGCAAAACCACAGTTATTGTTTACTGGGGTATGCCACACTTTTTTAAATAGAGATATTTGCGGCTGAACAGTGAGCGACACACTCCAACTGCTTTTTTTTTAGATACCAAAGGCCCAAATCTGGATAGTACAGCGATTTGACCCGTGGAACTGCGAAACCACACTGGGATGTCAGGCCTACACAAGACTATTTTCAACAGATATATTTTTGTGTCACAACAGTCAGGAGACACTACTGTTTTTCTTTACGGAAAAAACTACCAAAAGCTGAATAATAGAGATTTTTTACCGTGGGATGGCAAAACCACAGTTATTGTTTACTGGGGTATACCACACTTTTTTAAATAGAGATATTTGCGGCTGAACAGTGAGCGACACACTCAAACTGCTTTTTTTTCAGATACCAAAGGCCCGAAACTGGATAGTACAGCGATTTGACCCGTGGAACTGCGAAACCACACTGGGATGTTGGGCCTACACAAGACTATTTTCAACAGATATATCTTTGTGTCACAACAGTTAGGAGACACTACTGTTTTTCTTTACGGAAATAACTACCAAAAGCTGAATAATAGAGATTTTTTACCGTGGGATGGCAAAACCACAGTTATTGTTTACTGGGGTATGCCACACGTTTTTAAATAGAGATATTTGCGGCTGAACAGTGAGCGACACACTCAAACTGCTTTTTTTTTAGATACCAAAGGCCCAAATCTGGATAGTACAGCGATTTGACCCGTGGAACTGCGAAACCACACTGCGATGTCGGGCCTACACAAGACTATTTTCAACAGATATATTTTTGTGTCACAACGTTCAGGAGACACTACTGTTTTTCTTTATGGAAAAACTACCAAAAAGCTGAATAATAGAGATTTTTTACCGTGGGATGGCAAAACCACAGTTATTGTTTACTGGGGTATACCAAACTTTTTTAAATAGAGATATTTGGGGCTGAACAGTGAGCGACACACTCCAACTGCTTTTTTTTTAGATACCAAAGGCCCAAATCTGGATAGTACAGCGATTTGACCCGTGGAACTGCGAAACCACACTGGGATGTCGGGCCTACACAAGACTATTTTCAACAGATATATTTTTGTGTCACAACAGTTTGGAGACACTACTGTTTTTCTTTACGGAAAAAAATACCAAAAGCTGAATAATAGAGATTTTTTTACCGTGGGATGGCAAAACCACAGTTATTGTTTACTGGGGTATACCACACTTTTTTAAATAGAGATATTTGCGGCTGAACAGTGAGCGACACACTCAAACTGCATTTTTTTTAGATACCAAAGGCCCAAAACTGGATAGTACAGTGATTTGACCCGTGGAACTGCGAAACCACACTGGGATGTCGGGCTTACACAAGACTATTTTCAACAGATATATTTTTGTGTCACAACAGTTAGGAGACACTACTGTTTTCCTTTACAGAAAAACCTACCAAAAGCTGAATAATAGAGATTTTTTACCGTGGGATGGCAAAACCACAGTTATTGTTTACTGGGGTATGCCACACTTTTTTAAATAGAGATATTTGCGGCTGAACAGTGAGCGACACACTCCAACTGCTTTTTTTTTAGATACCAAAGGCCCAAATCTGGATAGTACAGCGAATTGACCCGTGGAACTGCGAAACCACGCTGGGAAGTCGGGCTTACACAAGACTATTTTCAACAGATATATTTTTGTGTCACAACCGTCAGGAGACACTACTGTTTTTCTTTACAGAAAAACCTACCAAAAGCTGAATAATAGAGATTTTTTACCGTGGGATGGCAAAACCACAGTTATTGTTTACTGGGGTATGCCACACTTTTTTAAATAGAGATATTTGCGGCTGAACAGTGAGCGACACACTCAAACTGCTTTTTTTTTAGATACCAAAGGCCCAAAACTGGATAGTACAGCGATTTGACCCGTGGAGCTGCGAAACCACACTGCGATGTCGGGCCTACACAAGACTATTTTCAACAGATATATTTTTGTGTCACAACGGTCAGGAGACACTAATGTTTTTCTTTATGGAAAAAACTACCAAAAAGCTAAATAATAGAGATTTTTTACCGTGGGATGGCAAAACCACAGTTATTGTTTACTGGGGTATGCCACACTTTTTTAAATAGAGATATTTGCGGCTGAACAGTGAGCGACACACTCCAACAGCTTTTTTTTTAGACACCAAAGGCCCAAATCTGGATAGTACAGCGATTTGACCCGTGGAAGTGCGAAACCACACTGGGGAGTCGGGCTTACACAAGACTATTTTCAACAGATATATTTTTGTGTCACAACAGTCAGGAGACACTACTGTTTTTCTTTACAGAAAAACTTACCAAAAGCTGAATAATAGAGATTTTTTACCGTGGGATGGCAAAACCACAGTTATTGTTTAGTGGGGTATGCCACACTTTTTTAAATAGAGATATTTGCGGCTGAACAGTGAGCGACACACTCAAACTGCTTTTTTTTTAGATACCAAAGGCCCAAATCTGGATAGTACAGTGATTTGACCCGTGGAACTGCGAAACCACACTGCGATGTCGGGCCTACACAAGACTATTTTCAACAGATATATTTTTGTGTCACAACGTTCAGGAGACACTACTGTTTTTCTTTATGGAAAAACTACCAAAAAGCTGAATAATAGAGATTTTTTACCGTGGGATGGCAAAACCACAGTTATTGTTTACTGGGGTATACCAAACTTTTTTAAATAGAGATATTTGGGGCTGAAGAGTGAGCGACACACTCCAACTGCTTTTTTTTTAGATACCAAAGGCCCAAATCTGGATAGTACAGCGATTTGACCCTTGGAACTGCGAAACCACACTGGGATGTCGGGCCTACACAAGACTATTTTCAACAGATATATTTTTGTGTCACAACAGTTTGGAGACACTACTGTTTTTCTTTACGGAAAAAAATACCAAAAGCTGAATAATAGAGATTTTTTACCGTGGGATGGCAAAACCACAGTTATTGTTTACTGGGGTATACCACACTTTTTTAAATAGAGATATTTGCGGCTGAACAGTGAGCGACACACTCAAACTGCATTTTTTTTAGATACCAAAGGCCCAAAACTGGATAGTACAGTGATTTGACCCGTGGAACTGCGAAACCACACTGGGATGTCGGGCTTACACAAGACTATTTTCAACAGATATATTTTTGTGTCACAACAGTTAGGAGACACTACTGTTTTCCTTTACAGAAAAACCTACCAAAAGCTGAATAATAGAGATTTTTTACCGTGGGATGGCAAAACCACAGTTATTGTTTACTGGGGTATGCCACACTTTTTTAAATAGAGATATTTGCGGCTGAACAGTGAGCGACACACTCCAACTGCTTTTTTTTTAGATACCAAAGGCCCAAATCTGGATAGTACAGCGATTTGACCCGTGGAACTGCGAAACCACACTGGGAAGTCGGGCTTACACAAGACTATTTTCAACAGATATATTTTTGTGTCACAACCGTCAGGAGACACTACTGTTTTTCTTTACAGAAAAACCTACCAAAAGCTGAATAATAGAGATTTTTTACCGTGGGATGGCAAAACCACAGTTATTGTTTACTGGGGTATGCCACACTTTTTTAAATAGAGATATTTGCGTCTGAACAGTGAGCGACACACTCAAACTGCTTTTTTTTTAGATACCAAAGGACCAAAACTGGATAGTACAGCGATTTGACCCGTGGAACTGCGAAACCACACTGGGATTTCGGGCCTACACAAGACTATTTTCAACAGATATATTTTTGTGTCACAACAGTCAGGAGACACTACTGTTTTTCTTTACGGAAAAAAATACCAAAAGCTGAATAATAGAGATTTTTTACCGTGGGATGGCAAAACCACAGTTATTGTTTATTGGGGTATACCACACTTTTTTAAATAGAGATATTTGCGGCTGAACAGTGAGCGACACGCTCAAACTGCTTTTTTTTAGATACCAAAGGCCCAAAACTGGATAGTACAGCGATTTGACCCGTGGAACTGCGAAACCACACTGGGATGTCGGGCCTACACAAGACTATTTTCAACAGATATATTTTTGTGTCACAACAGTTAGGAGACACTACTGTTTTTCTTTACGGAAAAAACTACCAAAAGCTGAACAATAGAGATTTTTTACCGTGGGATGGCAAAACCACAGTTATTGTTTACTGGGGTATACCACACTTTTTTAAATAGAGATATTTGCGGCTGAACAGTGAGCGACACACTCAAACTGCTTTTTTTTTAGATACCAAAGGCCCAAAACTGGATAGTACAGCGATTTTACCCATGGAAATGCGAAACCACACTGGGATGTCGGGCTTACACAAGACTATTTTCAACAGATATATTTTTGTGTCACAACAGTCAGGAGACACTACTGTTTTTCTTTACAGAAAAAACTACCAAAAGCTGAATAATAGAGATTTTTTACCGTGGGATGGCAAAACCACAGTTATTGTTTACTGGGGTATGACACACTTTTTTAAATAGAGATATTTGCGGCTGAACAGTGAGCGACACACTCAAACTGCTTTTTTTTTAGATACCAAAGGCCCAAAACTGGATAGTACAGCGATTTGACCCGTGGAACTGCGAAACCACACTGGGATGTCGGGCCTACACAAGACTATTTTCAACAGATATATTTTTGTGTCACAACAGTCAGGAGACACTATTGTTTTTCTTTACGGAAAAAACTACCAAAAGCTGAATAATAGAGATTTTTTAACGTGGGATGGCAAAACCACAGTTATTGTTTACTGGGGTATACCACACTTTTTTAAATAGAGATATTTGCGGCTGAACAGTGAGCGACACACTCAAACTGCATTTTTTTCAGATACCAAAGGCCCAAAACTGGATAGTACAGCGATTTGACCCGTGGAGCTGCGAAACCACACTGCGATGTGGGGCCTACATAAGACTATTTTCAACAGATATATTTTTGTGTCACAACGGTCAGGAGACACTACTGTTTTTCTTTATGGAAAAAACTACCAAAAAGCTAAATAATAGAGATTTTTTACCGTGGGATGGCAAAACCACAGTTATTGTTTACTGGGGTATACCACACTTTTTTAAATAGAGATATTTGGGGCTGAACAGTGAGCGACACACTCCAACTGCTTTATTTTTAGATACCAAAGGCCCAAATCTGGATAGTACAGCGATTTGACCCGTGGAACTGCGAAACCACACTGGGATGTCGGGCCTACACAAGACTATTTTCAACAGATATATTTTTGTGTCAAAACAGTTTGGAGACACTACTGTTTTTCTTTGTGGAAAAAAATACCAAAAGCTGAATAATAGAGATTTTTTACCGTGGGATGGCAAAACCACAGTTATTGTTTACTGGGGTATACCACACTTTTTTAAATAGAGATATTTGCGGCTGAACAGTGAGCGACACACTCAAACTGCATTTTTTTTAGATACCAAAGGCCCAAAACTGGATAGTACTGCGACTTGACCCGTGGAACTGCGAAACCACACTGGGATGTCGGGCTTACACAAGACTATTTTCAACAGATATATTTTTGTGTCACAACAGTCAGGAGACACTACTGTTTTTCTTTACAGAAAAACCTACCAAAAGCTGAATAATAGAGATTTTTTACTGTGGGATGGCAAAACCACAGTTATTGTTTACTGGGGTATGCCACACTTTTTTAAATAGAGATATTTGCGGCTGAACAGTGAGCGACACACTCCAACTGCTTTTTTTTTAGACACCAAAGGCCCAAATCTGGATAATACAGCGATTTGACCCGTGGAACTGCGAAACCACACTGGGGAGTCGGGCTTACACAAGACTATTTTCAACAGATATATTTTTGTGTCACAACAGTCAGGAGACACTACTGTTTTTCTTTACAGAAAAACTTACCAAAAGCTGAATAATAGAGATTTTTTACCGTGGGATTGCAAAACCACAGTTATTGTTTACTGGGGTATGCCACACTTTTTTAAATAGAGATATTTGCGGCTGAACAGTGAGCGACACACTCAAACTGCTTTTTTTTTACATACCAATGGACCAAAACTGGATAGTACAGCGATTTGACCCGTGGAACTGCGAAACCACACTGGGATGTCGGGCCTACACAAGACTATTTTCAACAGATATATTTTTGTGTCACAACAGTCAGGAGACACTACTGTTTTTCTTTACGGAAAAAACTACCAAAAGCTGAATAATAGAGATTTTTTACCGTGGGATAGCAAAACCACAGTTATTGTTTACTGGGGTATACCACACTTTTTTAAATAGAGATATTTGCGGCTGAACAGTGAGCGACACACTCAAACTGCTTTTTTTTTAGATACCAAAGGCCCAAAACTGGATAGTACAGCGATTTGACCCGTGAAACTGCGAAACCACACTGGGATGTCGGGCCTACACAAGACTATTTTCAACAGACATATTTTTGTGTCACAACAGTCAGGAGACACTACTGTTTTTCTTTACGGAAAAACCTACCAAAAGCTGAATAATAGAGATTTTTTACCGTGGGATGGCAAAACCACAGTTATTGTTTACTGGGGTATACCACACTTTTTTAAATAGAGATATTTGCGGCTGAACAGTGAGCGACACGCTCAAACTGCTTTTTTTTAGATACCAAAGGCCCAAAACTGGATAGTACAGCGATTTGACCCGTGGAACTGCGAAACGACACTGGGATGTCGGGCCTACACAAGACTGTTTTCAACAGATATATTTTTGTGTCACAACAGTTAGGAGATACTACTGTTTTTCTTTACGGAAAAAACTACCAAAAGCTGAACAATAGAGATTTTTTACCGTGGGATGGCAAAACCACAGTTATTGTTTACTGGGGTATACCACACTTTTTTAAATAGAGATATTTGCGGTTGAACAGTGAGCGACACACTCAAACTGCTTTTTTTTTAGATACCAAAGGCTCAAAACTGGATAGTACAGCGATTTGACCCATGGAACTGCGAAACCACACTGGGATGTCGGGCTTACACAAGACTATTTTCAACAGATATATTTTTGTGTCACAACAGTCAGGAGACACTACTGTTTTTCTTTACAGAAAAAACTACCAAAAGCTGAATAATAGAGATTTTTTACCGTGGGATGGCAAAACCACAGTTATTGTTTACTGGGGTATGCCACACTTTTTTAAATAGAGATATTTGCGGCTGAACAGTGAGCGACACACTCAAACTGCTTTTTTTTCAGATTCCAAAGGCCCAAAACTGGATAGTACAGCGATTTGACCCGTGGAACTGCGAAACCACACTGGGATGTCGGGCCTACACAAGACTATTTTCAACAGATATATTTTTGTGTCACAACAGTCAGGAGACACTATTGTTTTTCTTTACGGAAAAAACTACCAAAAGCTGAATAATAGAGATTTTTTACCGTGGTATGGCAAAACCACAGTTATTGTTTACTGGGGTATACCACACTTTTTTAAATAGAGATATTTGCGGCTGAACAGTGAGCGACACACTCAAACTGCATTTTTTTCAGATACCAAAGGCCCAAAACTGGATAGTACAGCGATTTGACACGTGGAACTGCGAAACCACACTGGGATGTCGGGCTTACACAAGACTATTTTCAACAGATATATTTTTGTGTCACAACAGTCAGGAGACACTACTGTTTTTCTTTACGGAAAAAACTACCAAAAGCTGAATAATAGAGATTTTTTACCGTGGGATGGCAAAACCACAGTTATTGTTTACTGGGGTATACCACACTTTTTTAAATAGAGATATTTGCGGCTGAACAGTGAGCGACACACTCAAACTGCTTTTTTTTTAGATACCAAAGGCCCAAAACTGGATAGTACAGCGATTTGACCCGTGGAACTGCGAAACCACACTGGGATGTCGGGCCTACACAAGACTATTTTCAACAGATATATTTTTGTGTCACAACAGTCAGGAGACACTACTGTTTTTCTTTACGGAAAAAACTACCAAAAGCTGAATAATAGAGATTTTTTACCGTGGGATGGCAAAACCACAGTTATTGTTTACTGGGGTATACCACACTTTTTTAAATAGAGCTATTTGCGGCTGAACAGTGAGCGACACACTCAAACTGCATTTTTTTTAGATACCAAAGGCCCAAAACTGGATAGTACAGCGATTTGACCCGTGGAACTGCGAAACCACACTGGGATGTCGGGCTTACACAAGACTATTTTCAACAGATATATTTTTGTGTCACAACAGTCAGGAGACACTACTGTTTTTCTTTACAGAAAAAGCTACCAAAAGCTGAATAATAGAGATTTTTTACCGTGGGATGGCAAAACCACAGTTATTGTTTACTGGGGTATACCACACTTTTTTAAATAGAGATATTTTGGGCTGAACAATGAGCGACACACTCAAACTGCTTTTTTTTTAGATGCCAAAGGCCCAAAACTGGATAGTACAGCGATTTGACCCGTGGAACTGCGAAACCACACTGGGATGTCGGGCCTACACAAGACTATTTTCAACAGATATATTTTTGTGTCACAACAGTCAGGAGACACTACTGTTTTTCTTTACGGAAAAAACTACCAAAAGCTGAACAATAGAGATTTTTTACCGTGGGATGGCAAAACCACAGTTATTGTTTACTGGGGTATACCACACTTTTTTAAAAAGAGATATTTGCGGTTGAACAGTGAGCGATACACTCAAACTGCTTTTTTTTTAGATACCAAAGGCCCAAAACTGGATAGTACAGCGATTTGACCCATGGAACTGCGAAACCACACTGGGATGTCGGGCTTACACAAGACTATTTTCAACAGATATATTTTTGTGTCACAACAGTCAGGAGACACTACTGTTTTTCTTTACAGAAAAAACTACCAAAAGCTGAATAATAGAGATTTTTTACCGTGGGGTGGCAAAACCACAGTTATTGTTTACTGGGGTATACCACACTTTTTTAAATAGAGATATTTGCGGCTGAACAGTGAGCGACACACTCAAACTGCATTTTTTTCAGATACCAAAGGCCCAAAACTGGATAGTACAGCGATTTGACCCGTGGAACTGTGAAACCACACTGGGATGTCGGGCTTACAAAAGACTATTTTCAACAGATATATTTTTGTGTCACAACAGTCAGGAGACACTACTGTTTTTCTTTACAGAAAAAACTACCAAAAGCTGAATAATAGAGATTTTTTACCGCGGGATGGCAAAACCACAGTTATTGTTTACTGGGGTATGCCACACTTTTTTAAATAGAGATATTTGCGGCTGAACAGTGAGCGACACACTCAAACTGCTTTTTTTTTAGATACCAAAGGCCCAAAACTGGATAGTACAGCGATTTGACCCGTGGAACTGCGAAACCACACTGGGATGTCGGGCCTACACAAGACTATTTTCAACAGATATATTTTTGTGTCACAACAGTCAGGAGACACTATTGTTTTTCTTTACGGAAAAAACTACCAAAAGCTGAATAATAGAGATTTTTTACCGTGGGATGGCAAAACCACAGTTATTGTTTACTGGGGTATACCACACTTTTTTAAATAGAGATATTTGCGGCTGAACAGTGAGCGACACGCTCAAACTGCTTTTTTTTAGATACCAAAGGCCCAAAACTGGATAGTACAGCGATTTGACCCGTGGAACTGCGAAACCACACTGGGATGTCGGGCCTACACAAGACTATTTTCAACAGATATTTTTTGTGTCACAACAGTTAGGAGACACTACTGTTTTTCTTTACGGAAAAAACTACCAAAAGCTGAACAATAGAGATTTTTTACCGTGGCATGGCAAAACCACAGTTATTGTTTACTGGGGTATACCACACTTTTTTAAATAGAGATATTTGCGGTTGAACAGTGAGCGACACACTCAAACTGCTTTTTTTTTAGATACCAAAGGCCCAAAACTGGATAGTACAGCGATTTGACCCGTGCAACTGCGAAACCACACTGGGATGTCGGGCCTACACAAGACTATTTTCAACAGATATATTTTTGTGTCACAACAGTCAGGAGACACAACTGTTTTTCTTTACGGAAAAAACTACCAAAAGCTGAATAATAGAGATTTTTTACCGTGGGATGGCAAAACCACAGTTATTGTTTACTGGGGTATACCACACTTTTTTAAATAGAGATATTTGCGGCTGAACAGTGAGCGACACACTCAAACTGCATTTTTTTTAGATACCAAAGGCCCAAAACTGGATAGTACAGCGATTTGACCCGTGGAACTGCGAAACCACACTGGGATGTCGGGCTTACACAAGACTATTTTCAACAGATATATTTTTGTGTCACAACAGTCAGGAGACACTACTGTTTTTCTTTACAGAAAAAGCTACCAAAAGCTGAATAATAGAGATTTTTTACCGTGGGATGGCAAAACCACAGTTATTGTTTACTGGGGTATACCACACTTTTTTAAATAGAGATATTTTGGGCTGAACAATGAGCGACACACTCAAACTGCTTTTTTTTTAGATACCAAAGGCCCAAAACTGGATAGTACAGCGATTTGACCCGTGGAACTGCGAAACCACACTGGGATGTCGGGCCTACACAAGACTATTTTCAACAGATATATTTTTGTGTCACAACAGTCAGGAGACACTACTGTTTTTCTTTACGGAAAAACCTACCAAAAGCTGAATAATAGAGATTTTTTACCGTGGGATGGCAAAACCACAGTTATTGTTTACTGGGGTATGCCACACTTTTTTAAATAGAGATATTTGCGGCTGAACAGTGAGCGACACACTCAAACTGCTTTTTTTTTTAGATACCAAAGGCCCAAAACTGGATAGTACAGCGATTTGACCCGTGGTACTGCGAAACCACACTGGGATGTCGGGCCTACACAAGACTATTTTCAACAGATATATTTTTGTGTCACAACAGTCAGGAGACACTACTGTTTTTCTTTACGGAAAAAATACCAAAAGCTGAATAATAGAGATTTTTTACCGTGGGATGTCAAAACCACAGTTATTGTTTACTGGGGTATACCACACTTTTTTAAATAGAGATATTTGCGGCTGAACAGTTTGCGACACACTCAAACTGCTTTTTTTTAGATACCAAAGGCCCAAAACTGGATAGTACGGCGACTTGACCCGTGGAACTGCGAAACCATACTGGGATGTCGGGCCTACACAAGACTATTTTCAACAGATATATTTTTGTGTCACAACAGTTAGGAGACACTACTGTTTTTCTTGACGGAAAAAAATACCAAAAGCTGAATAATAGAGATTTTTTACCGTGGGATGGCAAAACCACAGTTATTGTTTACTGGGGTATACCACACTTTTTTAAATAGAGATATTTGCGGCTGAACAGTGAGCGACACACTCAAACTGCATTTTTTTTAGATACCAAAGGCCCAAAACTGGATAGTACAGCGATTTGACCCGTGGAACTGCGAAACCACACTGGGATGTCGGGCTTACACAAGACTATTTTCAACAGATATATTTTTGTGTCAAAACAGTTAGGAGACACTACTGTTTTTCTTTACAGAAAAAACTACCAAAAGCTGAACAATAGAGATTTTTTACCGTGGGATGGCAAAACCACAGTTATTGTTTACTGGGGTATGCCACACTTTTTTAAATAGAGATATTTGGGGCTGAACAGTGAGCGACACACTCCTACTGCTTTTTTTTTAGATACCAAAGGCCCAAATCTGGATAGTACAGCGATTTGACCCGTGGAACTGCGAAACCACACTGGGATGTCGGGCCTACACAAGACTATTTTCAACAGATATATTTTTGTGTCACAACAGTTTGGAGACACTACTGTTTTTCTTTATGGAAAAAAATACCAAAAGCTGAATAATAGAGATTTTTTACCGTGGGATGGCAAAACCACAGTTATTGTTTACTGGGGTATACCACACTTTTTTAAATAGAGATATTTGCGGCTGAACAGTGAGCGACACACTCAAACTGCATTTTTTTTAGATACCAAAGGCCCAAAACTGGATAGTACAGCGATTTGACCCGTGGAACTGAGAAACCACACTGGGATGTCGGGCTTACACAAGACTATTTTCAACAGATATATTTTTGTGTCACAACAGTTAGGAGACACTACTGTTTTTCTTTACAGAAAAAACTACCAAAAGCTGAACAATAGAGATTTTTTACCGTGGTATGGCAAAACCACAGTTATTGTTTACTGGGGTATGCCACACTTTTTTAAATAGAGATATTTGGGGCTGAACAGTGAGTGACACACTCCTACTGCTTTTTTTTTAGATACCAAAGGCCCAAATCTGGATAGTACAGCGATTTGACCCGTGGAACTGCGAAACCACACTGGGATGTCGGGCCTACACAAGACTATTTTCAACAGATATATTTTTGTGTCACAACAGTTTGGAGACACTACTGTTTTTCTTTACGGAAAAAAATACCAAAAGCTGAATAATAGAGATTTTTTACCGTGGGATGGCAAAACCACAGTAATTGTTTACTGGGGTATACCACACTTTTTTAAATAGAGATATTTGCGGCTGACCAGTGAGCGACACACTCAAACTGCATTTTTTTTAGATACCAAAGGCCCAAAACTGGATAGTACAGCGATTTGACCCGTGGAACTGCGAAAACACACTGGGATGTCGGGCCTACACAAGACTATTTTCAACAGATATATTTTTGTGTCACAACAGTCAGGAGACACTACTGTTTTTCATTACGGAAAAAACTACCAAAAGCTGAATAATAGAGATTTTTTACCGTGGGATGGCAAACCACAGTTATTGTTTACTGGGGTATACCACACTTTTTTAAATAGAGATATTTGCGGCTGAACAGTGAGCGACACGCTCAAACTGCTTTTTTTTAGATACCAAAGGCCCAAAACTGGATAGTACAGCGATTTGACCCGTGGAACTGCGAAACCACACTGGGATGTCGGGCCTACACAAGACTATTTTCAACAGATATTTTTGTGTCACAACAGTTAGGAGACACTACTGTTTTTCTTTACGGAAAAAACTACCAAAAGCTGAACAATAGAGATTTTTTACCGTGGGATGGCAAAACCACAGTTATTGTTTACTGGGGTATACCACACTTTTTTAAATAGAGATATTTGCGGTTGAACAGTGAGCGACACACTCAAACTGCTTTTTTTTTAGATACCAAAGGCCCAAAACTGGATAGTACAGCGATTTGACCCGTGCAACTGCGAAACCACACTGGGATGTCGGGCCTACACAAGACTATTTTCAACAGATATATTTTTGTGTCACAACAGTCAGGAGACACAACTGTTTTTCTTTACGGAAAAAACTACCAAAAGCTGAATAATAGAGATTTTTTACCGTGGGATGGCAAAACCACAGTTATTGTTTACTGGGGTATACCACACTTTTTTAAATAGAGATATTTGCGGCTGAACAGTGAGCGACACACTCAAACTGCATTTTTTTTAGATACCAAAGGCCCAAAACTGGATAGTACAGCGATTTGACCCGTGGAACTGCGAAACCACACTGGGATGTCGGGCTTACACAAGACTATTTTCAACAGATATATTTTTGTGTCACAACAGTCAGGAGACACTACTGTTTTTCTTTACAGAAAAAGCTACCAAAAGCTGAATAATAGAGATTTTTTACCGTGGGATGGCAAAACCACAGTTATTGTTTACTGGGGTATACCACACTTTTTTAAATAGAGATATTTTGGGCTGAACAATGAGCGACACTCTCAAACTGCTTTTTTTTTAGATACCAAAGGCCCAAAAACTGGATAGTACAGCGATTTGACCCGTGGAACTGCGAAACCACACTGGGATGTCGGGCCTACACAAGACTATTTTCAACAGATATATTTTTGTGTCACAACAGTCAGGAGACACTACTGTTTTTCTTTACGGAAAAACCTACCAAAAGCTGAATAATAGAGATTTTTTACCGTGGGATGGCAAAACCACAGTTATTGTTTACTGGGGTATGCCACACTTTTTTAAATAGAGATATTTGCGGCTGAACAGTGAGCGACACACTCAAACTGCTTTTTTTTTTAGATACCAAAGGCCCAAAACTGGATAGTACAGCGATTTGACCCGTGGTACTGCGAAACCACACTGGGATGTCGGGCCTACACAAGACTATTTTCAACAGATATATTTTTGTGTCACAACAGTCAGGAGACACTACTGTTTTTCTTTACGGAAAAAACTACCAAAAGCTGAATAATAGAGATTTTTTACCGTGGGATGTCAAAACCACAGTTATTGTTTACTGGGGTATACCACACTTTTTTAAATAGAGATATTTGCGGCTGAACAGTTTGCGACACACTCAAACTGCTTTTTTTTAGATACCAAAGGCCCAAAACTGGATAGTACGGCGATTTGACCCGTGGAACTGCGAAACCATACTGGGATGTCGGGCCTACACAAGACTATTTTCAACAGATATATTTTTGTGTCACAACAGTTAGGAGACACTACTGTTTTTCTTTACAGAAAAAACTACCAAAAGCTGAACAATAGAGATTTTTTACCGTGGGATGGCAAAACCACAGTTATTGTTTACTGGGTTATGCCACACTTTTTTAAATAGAGATATTTGGGGCTGAACAGTGAGCGACACACTCCTACTGCTTTTTTTTTAGATACCAAAGGCCCAAATCTGGATAGTACAGCGATTTGACCCGTGGAACTGCGAAACCACACTGGGATGTCAGGCCTACACAAGACTATTTTCAACAGATATATTTTTGTGTCACAACAGTTTGGAGACACTACTGTTTTTCTTTACGGAAAAAAATACCAAAAGCTGAATAATAGAGATTTTTTACCGTGGGATGGCAAAACCACAGTTATTGTTTACTGGGGTATACCACACTTTTTTAAATAGAGATATTTGCGGCTGAACAGTGAGCGACACACTCAAACTGCATTTTTTTTTAGATACCAAAGGCCCAAAACTGGATAGTACAGCGATTTGACCCGTGGAACTGCGAAACCACACTGGGATGTCGGGCTTACACAAGACTATTTTCAACAGATATATTTTTGTGTCACAACAGTTAGGAGACACTACTGTTTTTCTTTACAGAAAAAACTACCAAAAGCTGAACAATAGAGATTTTTTACCGTGGGATGGCAAAACCACAGTTATTGTTTACTGGGGTATGCCACACTTTTTTAAATAGAGATATTTGGGGCTGAACAGTGAGTGACACACTCCTACTGCTTTTTTTTTAGATACCAAAGGCCCAAATCTGGATAGTACAGCGATTTGACCCGTGGAACTGCGAAACCACACTGGGATGTCGGGCCTACACAAGACTATTTTCAACAGATATATTTTTGTGTCACAACAGTTTGGAGACACTACTGTTTTTCTTTACGGAAAAAAATACCAAAAGCTGAATAATAGAGATTTTTTACCGTGGGATGGCAAAACCACAGTAATTGTTTACTGGGGTATACCACACTTTTTTAAATAGAGATATTTGCGGCTGACCAGTGAGCGACACACTCAAACTGCATTTTTTTTAGATACCAAAGGCCCAAAACTGGATAGTACAGCGATTTAACCCGTGGAACTGCGAAAACACACTGGGGTGTCGGGCCTACACAAGACTATTTTCAACAGATATATTTTTGTGTCACAACAGTCAGGAGACACTACTGTTTTTCATTACGGAAAAAACTACCAAAAGCTGAATAATAGAGATTTTTTACCGTGGGATGGCAAACCACAGTTATTGTTTACTGGGGTATACCACACTTTTTTAAATAGAGATATTTGCGGCTGAACAGTGAGCGACACGCTCAAACTGCTTTTTTTTAGATACCAAAGGCCCAAAACTGGATAGTACAGCGATTTGACCCGTGGAACTGCGAAACCACACTGGGATGTCGGGCCTACACAAGACTATTTTCAACAGATATTTTTTGTGTCACAACAGTTAGGAGACACTACTGTTTTTCTTTACGGAAAAAACTACCAAAAGCTGAACAATAGAGATTTTTTACCGTGGGATGGCAAAACCACAGTTATTGTTTACTGGGGTATGCCACACTTTTTTAAATAGAGATATTTGGGGCTGAACAGTGAGCGACACACTCCTACTGCTTTTTTTTTAGATACCAAAGGCCCAAATCTGGATAGTACAGCGATTTGACCCGTGGAACTGCGAAACCACACTGGGATGTCGGGCCTACACAAGACTATTTTCAACAGATATATTTTTGTGTCACAACAGTTTGGAGACACTACTGTTTTTCTTTATGGAAAAAAATACCAAAAGCTGAATAATAGAGATTTTTTACCGTGGGATGGCAAAACCACAGTTATTGTTTACTGGGGTATACCACACTTTTTTAAATAGAGATATTTGCGGCTGAACAGTGAGCGACACACTCAAACTGCATTTTTTTTAGATACCAAAGGCCCAAAACTGGATAGTACAGCGATTTGACCCGTGGAACTGAGAAACCACACTGGGATGTCGGGCTTACACAAGACTATTTTCAACAGATATATTTTTGTGTCACAACAGTTAGGAGACACTACTGTTTTTCTTTACAGAAAAAACTACCAAAAGCTGAACAATAGAGATTTTTTACCGTGGTATGGCAAAACCACAGTTATTGTTTACTGGGGTATGCCACAATTTTTTAAATAGAGATATTTGGGGCTGAACAGTGAGTGACACACTCCTACTGCTTTTTTTTTAGATACCAAAGGCCCAAATCTGGATAGTACAGCGATTTGACCCGTGGAACTGCGAAACCACACTGGGATGTCGGGCCTACACAAGACTATTTTCAACAGATATATTTTTGTGTCACAACAGTTTGGAGACACTACTGTTTTTCTTTACGGAAAAAAATACCAAAAGCTGAATAATAGAGATTTTTTACCGTGGGATGGCAAAACCACAGTAATTGTTTACTGGGGTATACCACACTTTTTTAAATAGAGATATTTGCGGCTGACCAGTGAGCGACACACTCAAACTGCATTTTTTTTAGATACCAAAGGCCCAAAACTGGATAGTACAGCGATTTGACCCGTGGAACTGCGAAACCACACTGGGATGTCGGGCCTACACAAGACTATTTTCAACAGATATATTTTTGTGTCACAACAGTCAGGAGACACTACTGTTTTTCATTACGGAAAAAACTACCAAAAGCTGAATAATAGAGATTTTTTACCGTGGGATGGCAAACCACAGTTATTGTTTACTGGGGTATACCACACTTTTTTAAATAGAGATATTTGCGGCTGAACAGTGAGCGACACGCTCAAACTGCTTTTTTTTAGATACCAAAGGCCCAAAACTGGATATTACAGCGATTTGACCCGTGGAACTGCGAAACCACACTGGGATGTCGGGCCTACACAAGACTATTTTCAACAGATATTTTTGTGTCACAACAGTTAGGAGACACTACTGTTTTTCTTTACGGAAAAAACTACCAAAAGCTGAACAATAGAGATTTTTTACCGTGGGATGGCAAAACCACAGTTATTGTTTACTGGGGTATACCACACTTTTTTAAATAGAGATATTTGCGGTTGAACAGTGAGCGACACACTCAAACTGCTTTTTTTTTAGATACCAAAGGCCCAAAACTGGATAGTACAGCGATTTGACCCGTGCAACTGCGAAACCACACTGGGATGTCGGGCCTACACAAGACTATTTTCAACAGATATATTTTTGTGTCACAACAGTCAGGAGACACAACTGTTTTTCTTTACGGAAAAAACTACCAAAAGCTGAATAATAGAGATTTTTTACCGTGGGATGGCAAAACCACAGTTATTGTTTACTGGGGTATACCACACTTTTTTAAATAGAGATATTTGCGGCTGAACAGTGAGCGACACACTCAAACTGCATTTTTTTTAGATACCAAAGGCCCAAAACTGGATAGTACAGCGATTTGACCCGTGGAACTGCGAAACCACACTGGGATGTCGGGCTTACACAAGACTATTTTCAACAGATATATTTTTGTGTCACAACAGTCAGGAGACACTACTGTTTTTCTTTACAGAAAAAGCTACCAAAAGCTGAATAATAGAGATTTTTTACCGTGGGATGGCAAAACCACAGTTATTGTTTACTGGGGTATACCACACTTTTTTAAATAGAGATATTTTGGGCTGAACAATGAGCGACACTCTCAAACTGCTTTTTTTTTAGATACCAAAGGCCCAAAAACTGGATAGTACAGCGATTTGACCCGTGGAACTGCGAAACCACACTGGGATGTCGGGCCTACACAAGACTATTTTCAACAGATATATTTTTGTGTCACAACAGTCAGGAGACACTACTGTTTTTCTTTACGGAAAAACCTACCAAAAGCTGAATAATAGAGATTTTTTACCGTGGGATGGCAAAACCACAGTTATTGTTTACTGGGGTATGCCACACTTTTTTAAATAGAGATATTTGGGGCTGAACAGTGAGCGACACACTCAAACTGCTTTTTTTTTTAGATACCAAAGGCCCAAAACTGGATAGTACAGCGATTTGACCCGTGGTACTGCGAAACCACACTGGGATGTCGGGCCTACACAAGACTATTTTCAACAGATATATTTTTGTGTCACAACAGTCAGGAGACACTACTGTTTTTCTTTACGGAAAAAACTACCAAAAGCTGAATAATAGAGATTTTTTACCGTGGGATGTCAAAACCACAGTTATTGTTTACTGGGGTATACCACACTTTTTTAAATAGAGATATTTGCGGCTGAACAGTTTGCGACACACTCAACCTGCTTTTTTTTAGATACCAAAGGCCCAAAACTGGATAGTACGGCGATTTGACCCGTGGAACTGCGAAACCATACTGGGATGTCGGGCCTACACAAGACTATTTTCAACAGATATATTTTTGTGTCACAACAGTTAGGAGACACTACTGTTTTTCTTTACAGAAAAAACTACCAAAAGCTGAACAATAGAGATTTTTTACCGTGGGATGGCAAAACCACAGTTATTGTTTACTGGGTTATGCCACACTTTTTTAAATAGAGATATTTGGGGCTGAACAGTGAGCGACACACTCCTACTGCTTTTTTTTTAGATACCAAAGGCCCAAATCTGGATAGTACAGCGATTTGACCCGTGGAACTGCGAAACCACACTGGGATGTCAGGCCTACACAAGACTATTTTCAACAGATATATTTTTGTGTCACAACAGTTTGGAGACACTACTGTTTTTCTTTACGGAAAAAAATACCAAAAGCTGAATAATAGAGATTTTTTACCGTGGGATGGCAAAACCACAGTTATTGTTTACTGGGGTATACCACACTTTTTTAAATAGAGATATTTGCGGCTGAACAGTGAGCGACACACTCAAACTGCATTTTTTTTTAGATACCAAAGGCCCAAAACTGGATAGTACAGCGATTTGACCCGTGGAACTGCGAAACCACACTGGGATGTCGGGCTTACACAAGACTATTTTCAACAGATATATTTTTGTGTCACAACAGTTAGGAGACACTACTGTTTTTCTTTACAGAAAAAACTACCAAAAGCTGAACAATAGAGATTTTTTACCGTGGGATGGCAAAACAACAGTTATTGTTTACTGGGGTATGCCACACTTTTTTAAATAGAGATATTTGGGGCTGAACAGTGAGCGACACACTCCTACTGCTTTTTTTTTAGATACCAAAGGCCCAAATCTGGATAGTACAGCGATTTGACCCGTGGAACTGCGAAACCACACTGGGATGTCGGGCCTACACAAGACTATTTTCAACAGATATATTTTTGTGTCACAACAGTTTGGAGACACTACTGTTTTTCTTTACGGAAAAAAATACCAAAAGCTGAATAATAGAGATTTTTTACCGTGGGATGGCAAAACCACAGTTATTGTTTACTGGGGTATACCACACTTTTTTAAATAGAGATATTTGCGGCTGAACAGTGAGCGACACACTCAAACTGCATTTTTTTTAGATACCAAAGGCCCAAAACTGGATAGTACAGCGATTTGACCCGTGGAACTGCGAAACCACACTGGGATGTCGGGCTTACACAAGACTATTTTCAACAGATATATTTTTGTGTCACAACAGTTAGGAGACACTACTGTTTTTCTTTACAGAAAAAACTACCAAAAGCTGAACAATAGAGATTTTTTACCGTGGGATGGCAAAACCACAGTTATTGTTTACTGGGGTATGCCACACTTTTTTAAATAGAGATATTTGGGGCTGAACAGTGAGTGACACACTCCTACTGCTTTTTTTTTAGATACCAAAGGCCCAAATCTGGATAGTACAGCGATTTGACCCGTGGAACTGCGAAACCACACTGGGATGTCGGGCCTACACAAGACTATTTTCAACAGATATATTTTTGTGTCACAACAGTTTGGAGACACTACTGTTTTTCTTTACGGAAAAAAATACCAAAAGCTGAATAATAGAGATTTTTTACCGTGGGATGGCAAAACCACAGTAATTGTTTACTGGGGTATACCACACTTTTTTAAATAGAGATATTTGCGGCTGACCAGTGAGCGACACACTCAAACTGCATTTTTTTTAGATACCAAAGGCCCAAAACTGGATAGTACAGCGATTTAACCCGTGGAACTGCGAAAACACACTGGGGTGTCGGGCCTACACAAGACTATTTTCAACAGATATATTTTTGTGTCACAACAGTCAGGAGACACTACTGTTTTTCATTACGGAAAAAACTACCAAAAGCTGAATAATAGAGATTTTTTACCGTGGGATGGCAAACCACAGTTATTGTTTACTGGGGTATACCACACTTTTTTAAATAGAGATATTTGCGGCTGAACAGTGAGCGACACGCTCAAACTGCTTTTTTTTAGATACCAAAGGCCCAAAACTGGATAGTACAGCGATTTGACCCGTGGAACTGCGAAACCACACTGGGATGTCGGGCCTACACAAGACTATTTTCAACAGATATTTTTTGTGTCACAACAGTTAGGAGACACTACTGTTTTTCTTTACGGAAAAAACTACCAAAAGCTGAACAATAGAGATTTTTTACCGTGGGATGGCAAAACCACAGTTATTGTTTACTGGGGTATACCACACTTTTTTAAATAGAGATATTTGCGGTTGAACAGTGAGCGACACACTCAAACTGCTTTTTTTTTAGATACCAAAGGCCCAAAACTGGATAGTACAGCGATTTGACCCGTGCAACTGCGAAACCACACTGGGATGTCGGGCCTACACAAGACTATTTTCAACAGATATATTTTTGTGTCACAACAGTCAGGAGACACAACTGTTATTCTTTACGGAAAAAACTACCAAAAGCTGAATAATAGAGATTTTTTACCGTGGGATAGCAAAACCACAGTTATTGTTTACTGGGGTATACCACACTTTTTTAAATAGAGATATTTGCGGCTGAACAGTGAGCGACACACTCAAACTGCATTTTTTTTAGATACCAAAGGCCCAAAACTGGATAGTACGGCGATTTGACCCGTGGAACTGCGAAACCATACTGGGATGTCGGGCCTACACAAGACTATTTTCAACAGATATATTTTTGTGTCACAACAGTTAGGAGACACTACTGTTTTTCTTTACAGAAAAAACTACCAAAAGCTGAACAATAGAGATTTTTTACCGTGGGATGGCAAAACCACAGTTATTGTTTACTGGGTTATGCCACACTTTTTTAAATAGAGATATTTGGGGCTGAACAGTGAGCGACACACTCCTACTGCTTTTTTTTTAGATACCAAAGGCCCAAATCTGGATAGTACAGCGATTTGACCCGTGGAACTGCGAAACCACACTGGGATGTCAGGCCTACACAAGACTATTTTCAACAGATATATTTTTGTGTCACAACAGTTTGGAGACACTACTGTTTTTCTTTACGGAAAAAAATACCAAAAGCTGAATAATAGAGATTTTTTACCGTGGGATGGCAAAACCAGTTATTGTTTACTGGGGTATACCACACTTTTTTAAATAGAGATATTTGCGGCTGAACAGTGAGCGACACACTTAAACTGCATTTTTTTTTAGATACCAAAGGCCCAAAACTGGATAGTACAGCGATTTGACCCGTGGAACTGCAAAACCACACTGGGATGTCGGGCTTACACAAGACTATTTTCAACAGATATATTTTTGTGTCACAACAGTTAGGAGACACTACTGTTTTTCTTTACAGAAAAAACTACCAAAAGCTGAACAATAGAGATTTTTTACCGTGGGATGGCAAAACAACAGTTATTGTTTACTGGGGTATGCCACACTTTTTTAAATAGAGATATTTGGGGCTGAACAGTGAGCGACACACTCCTACTGCTTTTTTTTTAGATACCAAAGGCCCAAATCTGGATAGTACAGCGATTTGACCCGTGGAACTGCGAAACCACACTGGGATGTCGGGCCTACACAAGACTATTTTCAACAGATATATTTTTGTGTCACAACAGTTTGGAGACACTACTGTTTTTCTTTACGGAAAAAAATACCAAAAGCGGAATAATAGAAATTTTTTACCGTGGGATGGCAAAACCACAGTAATTGTTTACTGGGTTATGCCACACTTTTTTAAATAGAGATATTTGGGGCTGAACAGTGAGCGACACACTCCTACTGCTTTTTTTTTAGATACCAAAGGCCCAAATCTGGATAGTACAGCGATTTGACCCGTGAAACTGCGAAACCACACTGGGATGTCGGGCCTACACAAGACTATTTTCAACAGATATATTTTTGTGTCACAACAGTTTGGAGACACTACTGTTTTTCTTTACGGAAAAAAATACCAAAAGCTGAATAATAGAGATTTTTTACCGTGGGATGGCAAAACCACAGTTATTGTTTACTGGGGTATACCACACTTTTTTAAATAGAGATATTTGCGGCTGAACAGTGAGCGACACACTCAAACTGCATTTTTTTTAGATACCAAAGGCCCAAAACTGGATAGTACAGCGATTTGACCCGTGGAACTGCGAAACCACACTGGGATGTCGGGCCTACACAAGACTATTTTCAACAGATATATTTTTGTGTCACAACAGTTTGGAGACACTACTGTTTTTCCTTACGGAAAAAAATACCAAAAGCTGAATAATAGAGATTTTTTACCGTGGGATGGCAAAACCACAGTAATTGTTTACTGGGGTATACCACACTTTTTTAAATAGAGATATTTGCGGCTGACCAGTGAGCGACACACTCAAACTGCATTTTTTTTAGATACCAAAGGCCCAAAACTGGATAGTACAGCGATTTGACCCGTGGAACTGCGAAAACACACTGGGATGTCGGGCCTACACAAGACTATTTTCAACAGATATATTTTTGTGTCACAACAGTCAGGAGACACTACTGTTTTTCTTTACGGAAAAAACTACCAAAAGCTGAATAATAGAGATTTTTTACCGTGGGATGGCAAACCACAGTTATTGTTTACTGGGGTATACCACACTTTTATAAATAGAGATATTTGCGGCTGAACAGTGAGCGACACACTCAAACTGCATTTTTTTTAGATACCAAAGGCCCAAAACTGGATAGTACAGCGATTTGACCCGTGCAACTGCGAAACCACACTGGGATGTCGGGCTTACACAAGACTATTTTCAACAGATATATTTTTGTGTCACAACAGTCAGGAGACACTACTGTTTTTCTTTACAGAAAAAGCTAACAAAAGCTGAATAATAGAGATTTTTTACCGTGGGATGGCAAAACCACAGTTATTGTTTACTGGGGTATACCACACTTTTTTAAATAGAGATATTTTGGACTGAACAATGAGCGACACACTCAAACTGCTTTTTTTTTAGATACCAAAGGCCCAAAACTGGATAGTACAGCGATTTGACCCGTGGAACTGCGAAACCACACTGGGATGTCGGGCCTACACAAGACTATTTTCAACAGATATATTTTTGTGTCACAACAGTTAGGAGACACTACTGTTTTTCTTTACGGAAAAACCTACCAAAAGCTGAATAATAGAGATTTTTTACCGTGGGATGGCAAAACCACAGTTATTGTTTACTGGGGTATGCCACACTTTTTAAAATAGAGATATTTGCGGCTGAACAGTGAGCGACACACTCAAACTGCTTTTTTTTTAGATACCAAAGGCCCAAAACTGGATAGTACAGCGATTTGACCCGAGGTACTGCGAAACCACTCTGTGATGTCGGGCCTACACAAGACTATTTTCAACAGATATATTTTTGTGTCACAACAGTCAGGAGACACTACTGTTTTTCTTTACGGAAAAAACTACCAAAAGCTGAATAATAGAGATTTTTTACCGTGGGATGTCAAAACCACAGTTATTGTTTACTGGGGTATACCACACTTTTTTAAATAGAGATATTTGCGGCTGAACAGTTTGCGACACAGTCAAACTGCTTTTTTTTAGATACCAAAGGCCCAAAACTGGATAGTACGGCGATTTGACCCGTGGAACTGCGAAACCATACTGGGATGTCGGGCCTACACAAGACTATTTTCAACAGATATATTTTTGTGTCACAACAGTTAGGAGACACTACTGTTTTTCTTTACAGAAAAAACTACCAAAAGCTGAACAATAGAGATTTTTTACCGTGGGATGGCAAAACCACAGTTATTGTTTACTGGTGTATGCCACACTTTTTTAAATAGAGATATTTGCGGCTGAACAGTGAGCGACACACTCAAACTGCTTTTTTTTTAGATACCAAAGGACCAAAACTGGATAGTACAGCCATTTGACCCGTGGAACTGCGAAACGACACTGGGATGTCGGGCCTACACAAGACTATTTTCAACAGATATATTTTTGTGTCACAACAGTCAGGAGACACTACTGTTTTTCTTTACGGAAAAAACTACCAAAAGCTGAATAATAGAGATTTTTTACCGTGGGATGGCAAAACCACAGTTATTGTTTACTGGGGTATACCACACTTTTTTAAATAGAGATATTTGCGGCTGAACAGTGAGCGACACACTCAAACTGCTTTTTTTTTAGATACCAAATGCCCAAAACTGGATAGTACAGCGATTTGACCCGTGAAACTGCGAAACCACACTGGGATGTCGGGCCTACACAAGACTATTTTCAACAGATATATTTTTGTGTCACAACAGTTTGGAGACACTACTGTTTTTCTTTACGGAAAAAAATACCAAAAGCTGAATAATAGAGATTTTTTACCGTGGGATGGCAAAACCACAGTAATTGTTTACTGGGGTATACCACACTTTTTTAAATAGAGATATTTGCGGCTGACCAGTGAGCGACACACTCAAACTGCATTTTTTTTAGATACCAAAGGCCCAAAACTGGATAGTACAGCGATTTAACCCGTGGAACTGCGAAAACACACTGGGGTGTCGGGCCTACACAAGACTATTTTCAACAGATATATTTTTGTGTCACAACAGTCAGGAGACACTACTGTTTTTCATTACGGAAAAAACTACCAAAAGCTGAATAATAGAGATTTTTTACCGTGGGATGGCAAACCACAGTTATTGTTTACTGGGGTATACCACACTTTTTTAAATAGAGATATTTGCGGCTGAACAGTGAGCGACACGCTCAAACTGCTTTTTTTTAGATACCAAAGGCCCAAAACTGGATAGTACAGCGATTTGACCCGTGGAACTGCGAAACCACACTGGGATGTCGGGCCTACACAAGACTATTTTCAACAGATATTTTTTGTGTCACAACAGTTAGGAGACACTACTGTTTTTCTTTACGGAAAAAACTACCAAAAGCTGAACAATAGAGATTTTTTACCGTGGGATGGCAAAACCACAGTTATTGTTTACTGGGGTATACCACACTTTTTTAAATAGAGATATTTGCGGTTGAACAGTGAGCGACACACTCAAACTGCTTTTTTTTTAGATACCAAAGGCCCAAAACTGGATAGTACAGCGATTTGACCCGTGCAACTGCGAAACCACACTGGGATGTCGGGCCTACACAAGACTATTTTCAACAGATATATTTTTGTGTCACAACAGTCAGGAGACACAACTGTTATTCTTTACGGAAAAAACTACCAAAAGCTGAATAATAGAGATTTTTTACCGTGGGATAGCAAAACCACAGTTATTGTTTACTGGGGTATACCACACTTTTTTAAATAGAGATATTTGCGGCTGAACAGTGAGCGACACACTCAAACTGCATTTTTTTTAGATACCAAAGGCCCAAAACTGGATAGTACGGCGATTTGACCCGTGGAACTGCGAAACCATACTGGGATGTCGGGCCTACACAAGACTATTTTCAACAGATATATTTTTGTGTCACAACAGTTAGGAGACACTACTGTTTTTCTTTACAGAAAAAACTACCAAAAGCTGAACAATAGAGATTTTTTACCGTGGGATGGCAAAACCACAGTTATTGTTTACTGGGTTATGCCACACTTTTTTAAATAGAGATATTTGGGGCTGAACAGTGAGCGACACACTCCTACTGCTTTTTTTTTAGATACCAAAGGCCCAAATCTGGATAGTACAGCGATTTGACCCGTGGAACTGCGAAACCACACTGGGATGTCAGGCCTACACAAGACTATTTTCAACAGATATATTTTTGTGTCACAACAGTTTGGAGACACTACTGTTTTTCTTTACGGAAAAAAATACCAAAAGCTGAATAATAGAGATTTTTTACCGTGGGATGGCAAAACCAGTTATTGTTTACTGGGGTATACCACACTTTTTTAAATAGAGATATTTGCGGCTGAACAGTGAGCGACACACTTAAACTGCATTTTTTTTTAGATACCAAAGGCCCAAAACTGGATAGTACAGCGATTTGACCCGTGGAACTGCAAAACCACACTGGGATGTCGGGCTTACACAAGACTATTTTCAACAGATATATTTTTGTGTCACAACAGTTAGGAGACACTACTGTTTTTCTTTACAGAAAAAACTACCAAAAGCTGAACAATAGAGATTTTTTACCGTGGGATGGCAAAACAACAGTTATTGTTTACTGGGGTATGCCACACTTTTTTAAATAGAGATATTTGGGGCTGAACAGTGAGCGACACACTCCTACTGCTTTTTTTTTAGATACCAAAGGCCCAAATCTGGATAGTACAGCGATTTGACCCGTGGAACTGCGAAACCACACTGGGATGTCGGGCCTACACAAGACTATTTTCAACAGATATATTTTTGTGTCACAACAGTTTGGAGACACTACTGTTTTTCTTTACGGAAAAAAATACCAAAAGCGGAATAATAGAAATTTTTTACCGTGGGATGGCAAAACCACAGTAATTGTTTACTGGGTTATGCCACACTTTTTTAAATAGAGATATTTGGGGCTGAACAGTGAGCGACACACTCCTACTGCTTTTTTTTTAGATACCAAAGGCCCAAATCTGGATAGTACAGCGATTTGACCCGTGAAACTGCGAAACCACACTGGGATGTCGGGCCTACACAAGACTATTTTCAACAGATATATTTTTGTGTCACAACAGTTTGGAGACACTACTGTTTTTCTTTACGGAAAAAAATACCAAAAGCTGAATAATAGAGATTTTTTACCGTGGGATGGCAAAACCACAGTTATTGTTTACTGGGGTATACCACACTTTTTTAAATAGAGATATTTGCGGCTGAACAGTGAGCGACACACTCAAACTGCATTTTTTTTAGATACCAAAGGCCCAAAACTGGATAGTACAGCGATTTGACCCGTGGAACTGCGAAACCACACTGGGATGTCGGGCCTACACAAGACTATTTTCAACAGATATATTTTTGTGTCACAACAGTTTGGAGACACTACTGTTTTTCCTTACGGAAAAAAATACCAAAAGCTGAATAATAGAGATTTTTTACCGTGGGATGGCAAAACCACAGTAATTGTTTACTGGGGTATACCACACTTTTTTAAATAGAGATATTTGCGGCTGACCAGTGAGCGACACACTCAAACTGCATTTTTTTTAGATACCAAAGGCCCAAAACTGGATAGTACAGCGATTTGACCCGTGGAACTGCGAAAACACACTGGGATGTCGGGCCTACACAAGACTATTTTCAACAGATATATTTTTGTGTCACAACAGTCAGGAGACACTACTGTTTTTCTTTACGGAAAAAACTACCAAAAGCTGAATAATAGAGATTTTTTACCGTGGGATGGCAAACCACAGTTATTGTTTACTGGGGTATACCACACTTTTATAAATAGAGATATTTGCGGCTGAACAGTGAGCGACACACTCAAACTGCATTTTTTTTAGATACCAAAGGCCCAAAACTGGATAGTACAGCGATTTGACCCGTGCAACTGCGAAACCACACTGGGATGTCGGGCTTACACAAGACTATTTTCAACAGATATATTTTTGTGTCACAACAGTCAGGAGACACTACTGTTTTTCTTTACAGAAAAAGCTAACAAAAGCTGAATAATAGAGATTTTTTACCGTGGGATGGCAAAACCACAGTTATTGTTTACTGGGGTATACCACACTTTTTTAAATAGAGATATTTTGGACTGAACAATGAGCGACACACTCAAACTGCTTTTTTTTTAGATACCAAAGGCCCAAAACTGGATAGTACAGCGATTTGACCCGTGGAACTGCGAAACCACACTGGGATGTCGGGCCTACACAAGACTATTTTCAACAGATATATTTTTGTGTCACAACAGTTAGGAGACACTACTGTTTTTCTTTACGGAAAAACCTACCAAAAGCTGAATAATAGAGATTTTTTACCGTGGGATGGCAAAACCACAGTTATTGTTTACTGGGGTATGCCACACTTTTTAAAATAGAGATATTTGCGGCTGAACAGTGAGCGACACACTCAAACTGCTTTTTTTTTAGATACCAAAGGCCCAAAACTGGATAGTACAGCGATTTGACCCGAGGTACTGCGAAACCACTCTGTGATGTCGGGCCTACACAAGACTATTTTCAACAGATATATTTTTGTGTCACAACAGTCAGGAGACACTACTGTTTTTCTTTACGGAAAAAACTACCAAAAGCTGAATAATAGAGATTTTTTACCGTGGGATGTCAAAACCACAGTTATTGTTTACTGGGGTATACCACACTTTTTTAAATAGAGATATTTGCGGCTGAACAGTTTGCGACACAGTCAAACTGCTTTTTTTTAGATACCAAAGGCCCAAAACTGGATAGTACGGCGATTTGACCCGTGGAACTGCGAAACCATACTGGGATGTCGGGCCTACACAAGACTATTTTCAACAGATATATTTTTGTGTCACAACAGTCAGGAGACACTATTGTTTTTCTTTACGGAAAAAACTACCAAAAGCTGAATAATAGAGATTTTTTACCGTGGGATGGCAAAACCACAGTTATTGTTTACTGGGGTATACCACACTTTTTTAAATAGAGATATTTGCGGCTGAACAGTGAGTGACACACTCAAACTGCATTTTTTTCAGATACCAAAGGCCCAAAACTGGATAGTACAGCGATTTGACCCGTGGAACTGCGAAACCACACTGGGATGTTGGGCTTACACAAGACTATTTTCAACAGATATATTTTTGTGTCACAACAGTCAGGAGACACTACTGTTTTTCTTTACGGAAAAAACTACCAAAAGCTGAATAATAGAGATTTTTTACCGTGGGATGGCAAAACCACAGTTATTGTTTACTGGGGTATACCACACTTTTTTAAATAGAGATATTTGCGGCTGAACAGTGAGCGACACACTCAAAGTGCATTTTTTTTAGATACCAAAAGCCCAAAACTGGATAGTACAGCGATTTGACCCGTGGAACTGCGAAACCACACTGGGATGTCGGGCTTACACAAGACTATTTTCAACAGATATATTTTTGTGTCACAACAGTCAGGAGACACTACTGTTTTTCTTTACGGAAAAACCTACCAAAAGCTGAATAATAGAGATTTTTTACCTTGGGATGGCAAAACCACAGTTATTGTTTACTGGGGTATACCACACTTTTTTAAATAGAGATATTTGCGGCTGAACAGTTTGCCACACAGTCAAACTGCTTTTTTTTAGATACCAAAGGCCCAAAACTGGATAGTACGGCGATTTGACCCGTGGAACTGCGAAACCATACTGGGATGTCGGGCCTACACAAGACTATTTTCAACAGATATATTTTTCTGTCACAACAGTCAGGAGACACTATTGTTTTTCTTTACGGAAAAAACTACCAAAAGCTGAATAATAGAGATTTTTTACCATGGGATGGCAAAACCACAGTTATTGTTTACTGGGGTATACCACACTTTTTTAAATAGAGATATTTGCGGCTGAACAGTGAGTGACACACTCAAACTGCATTTTTTTCAGATACCAAAGGCCCAAAACTGGATAGTACAGCGATTTGACCCATGGAACTGCGAAACCACACTGGGATGTTGGGCTTACACAAGACTATTTTCAACAGATATATTTTTGTGTCACAACAGTCAGGAGACACTACTGTTTTTCTTTACGGAAAAAACTACCAAAAGCTGAATAATAGAGATTTTTTACCGTGGGATGGCAAAACCACAGTTATTGTTTACTGGGGTATACCACACTTTTTTAAATAGAGATATTTGCGGCTGAACAGTGAGCGACACACTCAAACTGCTTTTTTTTTAGATACCAAAGGCCCAAAACTGGATAGTACAGCGATTTGACCCGTGGAACTGCGAAACCACACTGGGATGTCGGGCCTACACAAGACTATTTTCAACAGATATATTTTTGTGTCACAACAGTCAGGAGACACTACTGTTTTTCTTTACGGAAAAAACTACCAAAAGCTGAATAATAGAGATTTTTTACCGTGGGATGGCAAAACCACAGTTATTGTTTACTGGTGTATGCCACACTTTTTTAAATAGAGATATTTGCGGCTGAACAGTGAGCGACACACTCAAACTGCTTTTTTTTTAGATACCAAAGGCCCAAAACTGGATAGTACAGCGATTTGACCCGTGGAACTGCGAAACCACACTGGGATGTCGGGCCTACACAAGACTATTTTCAACAGATATATTTTTGTGACACAACAGTCAGGAGACACTATTGTTTTTCTTTACGGAAAAAACTACCAAAAGCTGAATAATAGAGATTTTTTACCGTGGGATGGCAAAACCACAGTTATTGTTTACTGGGGTATACCACACTTTTTTAAATAGAGATATTTGCGGCTGAACAGTGAGCGACACACTCAAACTGCATTTTTTTCAGATACCAAAGGCCCAAAACTGAATAGTACAGCGATTTGACCCATGGAACTGTGAAACCACACTGGGATGTTGGGCTTACACAAGACTATTTTCAACAGATATATTTTTGTGTCACAACAGTCAGGAGACACTACTGTTTTTCTTTACGGAAAAAACTACCAAAAGCTGAATAATAGAGATTTTTTACCGTGGGATGGCAAAACCACAGTTATTGTTTACTGGGGTATACCACACTTTTTTAAATAGAGATATTTGCGGCTGAACAATGAGCGACACACTCAAACTGCTTTTTTTTTAGATACCAAAGGCCCAAAACTGGATAGTACAGCGATTTGACCCATGGAACTGCGAAACCACACTGGGATGTCGGGCTTACACAAGACTATTTTCAACAGATATATTTTTGTGTCACAACAGTCAGGAGACACTACTGTTTTTCTTTACAGAAAAAACTACCAAAAGCTGAATAATAGAGATTTTTTACCGTGGGATGGCAAAACCACAGTTATTGTTTACTGGGGTATGCCACACTTTTTTAAATAGAGATATTTGCGGCTGAACAGTGAGCGACACACTCAAACTGCTTTTTTTTTAGATACCAAAGGCCCAAAACTGGATAGTACAGCGATTTGACCCGTGGAACTGCGAAACCACACTGGGATGTCGGGCCTACACAAGACTATTTTCAACAGATATATTTTTGTGTCACAACAGTCAAGAGACACTATTGTTTTTCTTTACGGAAAAAACTACCAAAAGCTGAATAATAGAGATTTTTTACTGTGGGATGGCAAAACCACAGTTATTGTTTACTGGGGTATACCACACTTTTTTAAATAGAGATATTTGCGGCTGAACAGTGAGTGACACACTCAAACTGCATTTTTTTCAGATACCAAAGGCCCAAAACTGGATAGTACAGCGATTTGACCCATGGAACTGCGAAACCACACTGGGATGTTGGGCTTACACAAGACTATTTTCAACAGATATATTTTTGTGTCACAACAGTCAGGAGACACTACTGTTTTTCTTTACGGAAAAAACTACCAAAAGCTGAATAATAGAGATTTTTTACCGTGGGATGGCAAAACCACAGTTATTGTTTACTGGGGTATACCACACTTTTTTAAATAGAGATATTTGCGGCTGAACAGTGAGCGACACACTCAAACTGCTTTTTTTTTAGATACCAAAGGCCCAAAACTGGATAGTACAGCGATTTGACCCGTGGAACTGCGAAACCACACTGGGATGTCGGGCCTACACAAGACTATTTTCAACAGATATATTTTTGTGTCACAACAGTCAGGAGACACTACTGTTTTTCTTTACGGAAAAAACTACCAAAAGCTGAATAATAGAGATTTTTTACCGTGGGATGGCAAAACCACAGTTATTGTTTACTGGGGTATACCACACTTTTTTAATTAGAGATATTTGCGGCTGAACAGTGAGCGACACACTCAAAGTGCATTTTTTTTATATACCAAAGGCCCAAAACTGGATAGTACAGCGATTTGACCCGTGAAACTGCGAAACCACACTGGGATGTCGGGCTTACACAAGACTATTTTCAACAGATATATTTTTGTGTCACAACAGTCAGGAGACACTACTGTTTTTCTTTATGGAAAAACCTACCAAAAGCTGAATAATAGAGATTTTTTACCGTGGGATGGCAAAACCACAGTTATTGTTTACTGGGGTATACCACACTTTTTTAAATAGAGATATTTGCGGCTGAACAGTTTGCGACACAGTCAAACTGCTTTTTTTTTGATACCAAAGGCCCAAAACTGGATAGTACGGCGATTTGACCCGAGGAACTGCGAAACCATACTGGGATGTCGGGCCTACACAAGACTATTTTCAACAGATATATTTTTGTGTCACAACAGTTAGGAGACACTACTGTTTTTCTTTACAGAAAAAACTACCAAAAGCTGAACAATAGAGATTTTTTACCGTGGGATGGCAAAACCACAGTTATTGTTTACTGGTGTATGCCACACTTTTTTAAATAGAGATATTTGCGGCTGAACAGTGAGCGACACACTCAAACTGCTTTTTTTTTAGATTCCAAAGGACCAAAACTGGATAGTACAGCCATTTGACCCGTGGAACTGCGAAACCACACTGGGATGTCGGGCCTACACAAGACTATTTTCAACAGATATATTTTTGTGTCACAACAGTCAGGAGACACTACTGTTTTTCTTTACGGAAAAAACTACCAAAAGCTGAATAATAGAGATTTTTTACCGTGGGATAGCAAAACCACAGTTATTGTTTACTGGGGTATACCACACTTTTTTAAATAGAGATATTTGCGGCTGAACAGTGAGCGACACACTCAAACTGCTTTTTTTTTAGATACCAAATGCCCAAAACTGGATAGTACAGCGATTTGACCCGTGAAACTGCGAAACCACACTGGGATGTCGGGCCTACACAAGACTATTTTCAACAGACATATTTTTGTGTCACAACAGTCAGGAGACACTACTGTTTTTCTTTACGGAAAAAATTACCAAAAGCTGAATAATAGAGATTTTTTACCGTGGGATGGCAAAACCACAGTTATTGTTTACTGGGGTATACCACACTTTTTTAAATAGAGATATTTGCGGCTGAACAGTGAGCGACACACTCAAACTGCTTTTTTTTTAGATACCAAAGGCCCAAAACTGGATAGTACAGCGATTTGACCCATGGAACTGCGAAACCACACTGGGATGTCGGGCTTACACAAGACTATTTTCAACAGATATATTTTTATGTCACAACAGTCAGGAGACACTACTGTTTTTCTTTACAGAAAAAACTACCAAAAGCTGAATAATAGAGATTTTTTACCGTGGGATGGCAAAACCACAGTTATTGTTTACTGGGGTATGCCACACTTTTTTAAATAGAGAATTTTGCGGCTGAACAGTGAGCGACACACTCAAACTGCTTTTTTTTTAGATACCAAAGGCCCAAAACTGTATAGTACAGCGATTTGACCCGTGGAACTGCGAAACCACACTGGGATGTCGGGCCTACACAAGACTATTTTCAACAGATATATTTTTGTGTCACAACAGTCAGGAGACACTATTGTTTTTCTTTACGGAAAAAACTACCAAAAGCTGAATAATAGAGATTTTTTACCGTGGGATGGCAAAACCACAGTTATTGTTTACTGGGGTATACCACACTTTTTTAAATAGAGATATTTGCGGCTGAACAGTGAGTGACACACTCAAACTGCATTTTTTTCAGATACCAAAGGCCCAAAACTGGATAGTACAGCGATTTGACCCGTGGAACTGCGAAACCACACTGGGATGTTGGGCTTACACAAGACTATTTTCAACAGATATATTTTTGTGTCACAACAGTCAGGAGACACTACTGTTTTTCTTTACGGAAAAAACTACCAAAAGCTGAATAATAGAGATTTTTTACCGTGGGATGGCAAAACCACAGTTATTGTTTACTGGGGTATACCACACTTTTTTAAATAGAGATATTTGCGGCTGAACAGTGAGCGACACACTCAAAGTGCATTTTTTTTAGATACCAAAGGCCCAAAACTGGATAGTACAGCGATTTGACCCGTGGAACTGCGAAACCACACTGGGATGTCGGGCTTACACAAGACTATTTTCAACAGATATATTTTTGTGTCACAACAGTCAGGAGACACTACTGTTTTTCTTTACGGAAAAACCTACCAAAAGCTGAATAATAGAGATTTTTTACCTTGGGATGGCAAAACCACAGTTATTGTTTACTGGGGTATACCACACTTTTTTAAATAGAGATATTTGCGGCTGAACAGTTTGCGACACAGTCAAACTGCTTTTTTTTAGATACCAAAGGCCCAAAACTGGATAGTACGGCGATTTGACCGGTGGAACTGCGAAACCATACTGGGATTTCGGGCCTACACAAGACTATTTTCAACAGATATATTTTTCTGTCACAACAGTCAGGAGACACTATTGTTTTTCTTTACGGAAAAAACTACCAAAAGCTGAATAATAGAGATTTTTTACCGTGGGATGGCAAAACCACAGTTATTGTTTACTGGGGTATACCACACTTTTTTAAATAGAGATATTTGCGGCTGAACAGTGAGTGACACACTCAAACTGCATTTTTTTCAGATACCAAAGGCCCAAAACTGGATAGTACAGCGATTTGACCCATGGAACTGCGAAACCACACTGGGATGTTGGGCTTACACAAGACTATTTTCAACAGATATATTTTTGTGTCACAACAGTCAGGAGACACTACTGTTTTTCTTTACGGAAAAAACTACCAAAAGCTGAATAATAGAGATTTTTTACCGTGGGATGGCAAAACCACAGTTATTGTTTACTGGGGTATACCACACTTTTTTAAATAGAGATATTTGCGGCTGAACAGTGAGCGACACACTCAAACTGCTTTTTTTTTAGATACCAAAGGCCCAAAACTGGATAGTACAGCGATTTGACCCGTGGAACTGCGAAACCACACTGGGATGTCGGGCCTACACAAGACTATTTTCAACAGATATATTTTTGTGTCACAACAGTCAGGAGACACTATTGTTTTTCTTTACGGAAAAAACTACCAAAAGCTGAATAATAGAGATTTTTTACCGTGGGATGGCAAAACCACAGTTATTGTTTACTGGGGTATACCACACTTTTTTAAATAGAGATATTTGCGGCTGAACAGTGAGTGACACACTCAAACTGCATTTTTTTCAGATACCAAAGGCCCAAAACTGGATAGTACAGCGATTTGACCCGTGGAACTGCGAAACCACACTGGGATGTTGGGCTTACACAAGACTATTTTCAACAGATATATTTTTGTGTCACAACAGTCAGGAGACACTACTGTTTTTCTTTACGGAAAAAACTACCAAAAGCTGAATAATAGAGATTTTTTACCGTGGGATGGCAAAACCACAGTTATTGTTTACTGGGGTATACCACACTTTTTTAAATAGAGATATTTGCGGCTGAACAGTGAGCGACACACTCAAAGTGCATTTTTTTTAGATACCAAAGGCCCAAAACTGGATAGTACAGCGATTTGACCCGTGGAACTGCGAAACCACACTGGGATGTCGGGCTTACACAAGACTATTTTCAACAGATATATTTTTGTGTCACAACAGTCAGGAGACACTACTGTTTTTCTTTACAGAAAAAACTACCAAAAGCTGAATAATAGAGATTTTTTACCGTGGGATGGCAAAACCACAGTTATTGTTTACTGGGGTATGCCACACTTTTTTAAATAGAGATATTTGCGGCTGAACAGTGAGCGACACACTCAAACTGCTTTTTTTTTAGATACCAAAGGCCCAAAACTGGATAGTACAGCGATTTGACCCGTGGAACTGCGAAACCACACTGGGATGTCGGGCCTACACAAGACTATTTTCAACAGATATATTTTTGTGTCACAACAGTCAAGAGACACTATTGTTTTTCTTTACGGAAAAAACTACCAAAAGCTGAATAATAGAGATTTTTTACCGTGGGATGGCAAAACCACAGTTATTGTTTACTGGGGTATACCACACTTTTTTAAATAGAGATATTTGCGGCTGAACAGTGAGTGACACACTCAAACTGCATTTTTTTCAGATACCAAAGGCCCAAAACTGGATAGTACAGCGATTTGACCCATGGAACTGCGAAACCACACTGGGATGTTGGGCTTACACAAGACTATTTTCAACAGATATATTTTTGTGTCACAACAGTCAGGAGACACTACTGTTTTTCTTTACGGAAAAAACTACCAAAAGCTGAATAATAGAGATTTTTTACCGTGGGATGGCAAAACCACAGTTATTGTTTACTGGGGTATACCACACTTTTTTAAATAGAGATATTTGCGGCTGAACAGTGAGCGACACACTCAAACTGCTTTTTTTTTAGATACCAAAGGCCCAAAACTGGATAGTACAGCGATTTGACCCGTGGAACTGCGAAACCACACTGGGATGTCGGGCCTACACAAGACTATTTTCAACAGATATATTTTTGTGTCACAACAGTCAGGAGACACTACTGTTTTTCTTTACGGAAAAAACTACCAAAAGCTGAATAATAGAGATTTTTTACCGTGGGATGGCAAAACCACAGTTATTGTTTACTGGGGTATACCACACTTTTTTAAATAGAGATATTTGCGGCTGAACAGTGAGCGACACACTCAAAGTGCATTTTTTTTATATACCAAAGGCCCAAAACTGGATAGTACAGCGATTTGACCCGTGGAACTGCGAAACCACACTGGGATGTCGGGCTTACACAAGACTATTTTCAACAGATATATTTTTGTGTCACAACAGTCAGGAGACACTACTGTTTTTCTTTATGGAAAAACCTACCAAAAGCTGAATAATAGAGATTTTTTACCGTGGGATGGCAAAACCACAGTTATTGTTTACTGGGGTATACCACACTTTTTTAAATAGAGATATTTGCGGCTGAACAGTTTGCGACACAGTCAAACTGCTTTTTTTTTGATACCAAAGGCCCAAAACTGGATAGTACGGCGATTTGACCCGTGGAACTGCGAAACCATACTGGGATGTCGGGCCTACACAAGACTATTTTCAACAGATATATTTTTGTGTCACAACAGTTAGGAGACACTACTGTTTTTCTTTACAGAAAAAACTACCAAAAGCTGAACAATAGAGATTTTTTACCGTGGGATGGCAAAACCACAGTTATTGTTTACTGGTGTATGCCACACTTTTTTAAATAGAGATATTTGCGGCTGAACAGTGAGCGACACACTCAAACTGCTTTTTTTTTAGATTCCAAAGGACCAAAACTGGATAGTACAGCCATTTGACCCGTGGAACTGCGAAACCACACTGGGATGTCGGGCCTACACAAGACTATTTTCAACAGATATATTTTTGTGTCACAACAGTCAGGAGACACTACTGTTTTTCTTTACGGAAAAAACTACCAAAAGCTGAATAATAGAGATTTTTTACCGTGGGATAGCAAAACCACAGTTATTGTTTACTGGGGTATACCACACTTTTTTAAATAGAGATATTTGCGGCTGAACAGTGAGCGACACACTCAAACTGCTTTTTTTTTAGATACCAAATGCCCAAAACTGGATAGTACAGCGATTTGACCCGTGAAACTGCGAAACCACACTGGGATGTCGGGCCTACACAAGACTATTTTCAACAGACATATTTTTGTGTCACAACAGTCAGGAGACACTACTGTTTTTCTTTACGGAAAAAATTACCAAAAGCTGAATAATAGAGATTTTTTACCGTGGGATGGCAAAACCACAGTTATTGTTTACTGGGGTATACCACACTTTTTTAAATAGAGATATTTGCGGCTGAACAGTGAGCGACACACTCAAACTGCTTTTTTTTTAGATACCAAAGGCCCAAAACTGGATAGTACAGCGATTTGACCCATGGAACTGCGAAACCACACTGGGATGTCGGGCTTACACAAGACTATTTTCAACAGATATATTTTTATGTCACAACAGTCAGGAGACACTACTGTTTTTCTTTACAGAAAAAACTACCAAAAGCTGAATAATAGAGATTTTTTACCGTGGGATGGCAAAACCACAGTTATTGTTTACTGGGGTATGCCACACTTTTTTAAATAGAGAATTTTGCGGCTGAACAGTGAGCGACACACTCAAACTGCTTTTTTTTTAGATACCAAAGGCCCAAAACTGGATAGTACAGCGATTTGACCCGTGGAACTGCGAAACCACACTGGGATGTCGGGCCTACACAAGACTATTTTCAACAGATATATTTTTGTGTCACAACAGTCAGGAGACACTATTGTTTTTCTTTACGGAAAAAACTACCAAAAGCTGAATAATAGAGATTTTTTACCGTGGGATGGCAAAACCACAGTTATTGTTTACTGGGGTATACCACACTTTTTTAAATAGAGATATTTGCGGCTGAACAGTGAGTGACACACTCAAACTGCATTTTTTTCAGATACCAAAGGCCCAAAACTGGATAGTACAGCGATTTGACCCGTGGAACTGCGAAACCACACTGGGATGTTGGGCTTACACAAGACTATTTTCAACAGATATATTTTTGTGTCACAACAGTCAGGAGACACTACTGTTTTTCTTTACGGAAAAAACTACCAAAAGCTGAATAATAGAGATTTTTTACCGTGGGATGGCAAAACCACAGTTATTGTTTACTGGGGTATACCACACTTTTTTAAATAGAGATATTTGCGGCTGAACAGTGAGCGACACACTCAAAGTGCATTTTTTTTAGATACCAAAGGCCCAAAACTGGATAGTACAGCGATTTGACCCGTGGAACTGCGAAACCACACTGGGATGTCGGGCTTACACAAGACTATTTTCAACAGATAAATTTTTGTGTCACAGCAGTCAGGAGACACTACTGTTTTTCTTTACGGAAAAACCTACCAAAAGCTGAATAATAGAGATTTTTTACCTTGGGATGGCAAAACCACAGTTATTGTTTACTGGGGTATACCACACTTTTTTAAATAGAGATATTTGCGGCTGAACAGTTTGCGACACAGTCAAACTGCTTTTTTTTAGATACCAAAGGCCCAAAACTGGATAGTACGGCGATTTGACCCGTGGAACTGCGAAACCATACTGGGATTTCGGGCCTACACAAGACTATTTTCAACAGATATATTTTTCTGTCACAACAGTCAGGAGACACTATTGTTTTTCTTTACGGAAAAAACTACCAAAAGCTGAATAATAGAGATTTTTTACCGTGGGATGGCAAAACCACAGTTATTGTTTACTGGGGTATACCACACTTTTTTAAATAGAGATATTTGCGGCTGAACAGTGAGTGACACACTCAAACTGCATTTTTTTCAGATACCAAAGGCCCAAAACTGGATAGTACAGCGATTTGACCCATGGAACTGCGAAACCACACTGGGATGTTGGGCTTACACAAGACTATTTTCAACAGATATATTTTTGTGTCACAACAGTCAGGAGACACTACTGTTTTTCTTTACGGAAAAAACTACCAAAAGCTGAATAATAGAGATTTTTTACCGTGGGATGGCAAAACCACAGTTATTGTTTACTGGGGTATACCACACTTTTTTAAATAGAGATATTTGCGGCTGAACAGTGAGCGACACACTCAAACTGCTTTTTTTTTAGATACCAAAGGCCCAAAACTGGATAGTACAGCGATTTGACCCGTGGAACTGCGAAACCACACTGGGATGTCGGGCCTACACAAGACTATTTTCAACAGATATATTTTTGTGTCACAACAGTCAGGAGACACTATTGTTTTTCTTTACGGAAAAAACTACCAAAAGCTGAATAATAGAGATTTTTTACCGTGGGATGGCAAAACCACAGTTATTGTTTACTGGGGTATACCACACTTTTTTAAATAGAGATATTTGCGGCTGAACAGTGAGTGACACACTCAAACTGCATTTTTTTCAGATACCAAAGGCCCAAAACTGGATAGTACAGCGATTTGACCCGTGGAACTGCGAAACCACACTGGGATGTTGGGCTTACACAAGACTATTTTCAACAGATATATTTTTGTGTCACAACAGTCAGGAGACACTACTGTTTTTCTTTACGGAAAAAACTACCAAAAGCTGAATAATAGAGATTTTTTACCGTGGGATGGCAAAACCACAGTTATTGTTTACTGGGGTATACCACACTTTTTTAAATAGAGATATTTGCGGCTGAACAGTGAGCGACACACTCAAAGTGCATTTTTTTTAGATACCAAAGGCCCAAAACTGGATAGTACAGCGATTTGACCCGTGGAACTGCGAAACCACACTGGGATGTCGGGCTTACACAAGACTATTTTCAACAGATATATTTTTGTGTCACAACAGTCAGGAGACACTACTGTTTTTCTTTACGGAAAAACCTACCAAAAGCTGAATAATAGAGATTTTTTACCTTGGGATGGCAAAACCACAGTTATTGTTTACTGGGGTATACCACACTTTTTTAAATAGAGATATTTGCGGCTGAACAGTTTGCGACACAGTCAAACTGCTTTTTTTTAGATACCAAAGGCCCAAAACTGGATAGTACGGCGATTTGACCCGTGGAACTGCGAAACCATACTGGGATTTCGGGCCTACACAAGACTATTTTCAACAGATATATTTTTCTGTCACAACAGTCAGGAGACACTATTGTTTTTCTTTACGGAAAAAACTACCAAAAGCTGAATAATAGAGATTTTTTACCGTGGGATGGCAAAACCACAGTTATTGTTTACTGGGGTATACCACACTTTTTTAAATAGAGATATTTGCGGCTGAACAGTGAGTGACACACTCAAACTGCATTTTTTTCAGATACCAAAGGCCCAAAACTGGATAGTACAGCGATTTGACCCATGGAACTGCGAAACCACACTGGGATGTTGGGCTTACACAAGACTATTTTCAACAGATATATTTTTGTGTCACAACAGTCAGGAGACACTACTGTTTTTCTTTACGGAAAAAACTACCAAAAGCTGAATAATAGAGATTTTTTACCGTGGGATGGCAAAACCACAGTTATTGTTTACTGGGGTATACCACACTTTTTTAAATAGAGATATTTGCGGCTGAACAGTGAGCGACACACTCAAACTGCTTTTTTTTTAGATACCAAAGGCCCAAAACTGGATAGTACAGCGATTTGACCCGTGGAACTGCGAAACCACACTGGGATGTCGGGCCTACACAAGACTATTTTCAACAGATATATTTTTGTGTCACAACAGTCAGGAGACACTACTGTTTTTCTTTACGGAAAAAACTACCAAAAGCTGAATAATAGAGATTTTTTACCGTGGGATGGCAAAACCACAGTTATTGTTTACTGGTGTATGCCACACTTTTTTAAATAGAGATATTTGCGGCTGAACAGTGAGCGACACACTCAAACTGCTTTTTTTTTAGATACCAAAGGCCCAAAACTGGATAGTACAGCGATTTGACCCGTGGAACTGCGAAACCACACTGGGATGTCGGGCCTACACAAGACTATTTTCAACAGATATATTTTTGTGACACAACAGTCAGGAGACACTATTGTTTTTCCTTACGGAAAAAACTACCAAAAGCTGAATAATAGAGATTTTTTACCGTGGGATGGCAAAACCACAGTTATTGTTTACTGGGGTATACCACACTTTTTTAAATAGAGATATTTGCGGCTGAACAATGAGCGACACACTCAAACTGCTTTTTTTTTAGATACCAAAGGCCCAAAACTGGATAGTACAGCGATTTGACCCATGGAACTGCGAAACCACACTGGGATGTCGGGCTTACACAAGACTATTTTCAACAGATATATTTTTGTGTCACAACAGTCAGGAGACACTACTGTTTTTCTTTACAGAAAAAACTACCAAAAGCTGAATAATAGAGATTTTTTACCGTGGGATGGCAAAACCACAGTTATTGTTTACTGGGGTATGCCACACTTTTTTAAATAGAGATATTTGCGGCTGAACAGTGAGCGACACACTCAAACTGCTTTTTTTTTAGATACCAAAGGCCCAAAACTGGATAGTACAGCGATTTGACCCGTGGAACTGCGAAACCACACTGGGATGTCGGGCCTACACAAGACTATTTTCAACAGATATATTTTTGTGTCACAACAGTCAGGAGACACTATTGTTTTTCTTTACGGAAAAAACTACCAAAAGCTGAATAATAGAGATTTTTTACCGTGGGATGGCAAAACCACAGTTATTGTTTACTGGGGTATACCACACTTTTTTAAATAGAGATATTTGCGGCTGAACAGTGAGTGACACACTCAAACTGCATTTTTTTCAGATACCAAAGGCCCAAAACTGGATAGTACAGCGATTTGACGCATGGAACTGCGAAACCACACTGGGATGTTGGGCTTACACAAGACTATTTTCAACAGATATATTTTTGTGTCACAACAGTCAGGAGACACTACTGTTTTTCTTTACGGAAAAAACTACCAAAAGCTGAATAATAGAGATTTTTTACCGTGGGATGGCAAAACCACAGTTATTGTTTACTGGGGTATACCACACTTTTTTAAATAGAGATATTTGTGGCTGAACAGTGAGCGACACACTCAAACTGCTTTTTTTTTAGATACCAAAGGCCCAAAACTGGATAGTACAGCGATTTGACCCGTGGAACTGCGAAACCACACTGGGATGTCGGGCCTACACAAGACTATTTTCAACAGATATATTTTTGTGTCACAACAGTCAGGAGACACTACTGTTTTTCTTTACGGAAAAAACTACCAAAAGCTGAATAATAGAGATTTTTTACCGTGGGATGGCAAAACCACAGTTATTGTTTACTGGGGTATACCACACTTTTTTAAATAGAGATATTTGCGGCTGAACAGTGAGCGACACACTCAAAGTGCATTTTTTTTATATACCAAAGGCCCAAAACTGGATAGTACAGCGATTTGACCCGTGGAACTGCGAAACCACACTGGGATGTCGGGCTTACACAAGACTATTTTCAACAGATATATTTTTGTGTCACAACAGTCAGGAGACACTACTGTTTTTCTTTATGGAAAAACCTACCAAAAGCTGAATAATAGAGATTTTTTACCGTGGGATGGCAAAACCACAGTTATTGTTTACTGGGGTATACCACACTTTTTTAAATAGAGATATTTGCGGCTGAACAGTTTGCGACACAGTCAAACTGCTTTTTTTTAGATACCAAAGGCCCAAAACTGGATAGTACGGCGATTTGACCCGTGGAACTGCGAAACCATACTGGGATGTCGGGCCTACACAAGACTATTTTCAACAGATATATTTTTGTGTCACAACAGTCAGGAGACACTACTGTTTTTCTTTACGGAAAAAACTACCAAAAGCTGAATAATAGAGATTTTTTACCGTGGGATAGCAAAACCACAGTTATTGTTTACTGGGGTATACCACACTTTTTTAAATAGAGATATTTGCGGCTGAACAGTGAGCGACACACTCAAACTGCTTTTTTTTTAGATACCAAATGCCCAAAACTGGATAGTACAGCGATTTGACCCGTGAAACTGCGAAACCACACTGGGATGTCGGGCCTACACAAGACTATTTTCAACAGACATATTTTTGTGTCACAACAGTCAGGAGACACTACTGTTTTTCTTTACGGAAAAAATTACCAAAAGCTGAATAATAGAGATTTTTTACCGTGGGATGGCAAAACCACAGTTATTGTTTACTGGGGTATACCACACTTTTTTAAATAGAGATATTTGTGGCTGAACAGTGAGCGACACACTCAAAGTGCATTTTTTTTATATACCAAAGGCCCAAAACTGGATAGTACAGCGATTTGACCCGTGGAACTGCGAAACCACACTGGGATGTCGGGCTTACACAAGACTATTTTCAACAGATATATTTTTGTGTCACAACAGTCAGGAGACACTACTGTTTTTCTTTACGGAAAAACCTACCAAAAGCTGAATAATAGAGATTTTTTACCGTGGGATGGCAAAACCACAGTTATTGTTTACTGGGGTATACCACACTTTTTTAAATAGAGATATTTGCGGCTGAACAGTTTGCGACACAGTCAAACTGCTTTTTTTTAGATACCAAAGGCCCAAAACTGGATAGTACGGCGATTTGACCCGTGGAACTGCGAAACCATACTGGGATGTCGGGCCTACACAAGACTATTTTCAACAGATATATTTTTCTGTCACAACAGTCAGGAGACACTATTGTTTTTCTTTACGAAAAAAACTACCAAAAGCTGAATAATAGAGATTTTTTACCGTGGGATGGCAAAACCACAGTTATTGTTTACTGGGGTATACCACACTTTTTTAAATAGAGATATTTGCGGCTGAACAGTGAGTGACACACTCAAACTGCATTTTTTTCAGATACCAAAGGCCCAAAACTGGATAGTACAGTGATTTGACCCATGGAACTGCGAAACCACACTGGGATGTTGGGCTTACACAAGACTATTTTCAACAGATATATTTTTGTGTCACAACAGTCAGGAGACACTACTGTTTTTCTTTACGGAAAAAACTACCAAAAGCTGAATAATAGAGATTTTTTACCGTGGGATGGCAAAACCACAGTTATTGTTTACTGGGGTATACCACACTTTTTTAAATAGAGATATTTGCGGCTGAACAGTGAGCGACACACTCAAACTGCTTTTTTTTTAGATACCAAAGGCCCAAAACTGGATAGTACAGCGATTTGACCCGTGGAACTGCGAAACCACACTGGGATGTCGGGCCTACACAAGACTATTTTCAACAGATATATTTTTGTGTCACAACAGTCAGGAGACACTACTGTTTTTCTTTACGGAAAAACCTACCAAAAGCTGAATAATAGAGATTTTTTACCGTGGGATGGCAAAACCACAGTTATTGTTTACTGGGGTATACCACACTTTTTTAAATAGAGATATTTGCGGCTGAACAGTTTGCGACACAGTCAAACTGCTTTTTTTTAGATACCAAAGGCCCAAAACTGGATAGTACGGCGATTTGACCCGTGGAACTGCGAAACCATACTGGGATGTCGGGCCTACACAAGACTATTTTCAACAGATATATTTTTGTGTCACAACAGTTAGGAGACACTACTGTTTTTCTTTACAGAAAAAACTACCAAAAGCTGAACAATAGAGATTTTTTACCGTGGGATGGCAAAACCACAGTTATTGTTTACTGGTGTATGCCACACTTTTTTAAATAGAGATATTTGCGGCTGAACAGTGAGCGACACACTCAAACTGCTTTTTTTTTAGATTCCAAAGGACCAAAACTGGATAGTACAGCCATTTGACCCGTGGAACTGCGAAACCACACTGGGATGTCGGGCCTACACAAGACTATTTTCAACAGATATATTTTTGTGTCACAACAGTCAGGAGACACTACTGTTTTTCTTTACGGAAAAAACTACCAAAAGCTGAATAATAGAGATTTTTTACCGTGGGATAGCAAAACCACAGTTATTGTTTACTGGGGTATACCACACTTTTTTAAATAGAGATATTTGCGGCTGAACAGTGAGCGACACACTCAAACTGCTTTTTTTTTAGATACCAAATGCCCAAAACTGGATAGTACAGCGATTTGACCCGTGAAACTGCGAAACCACACTGGGATGTCGGGCCTACACAAGACTATTTTCAACAGACATATTTTTGTGTCACAACAGTCAGGAGACACTACTGTTTTTCTTTACGGAAAAAACTACCAAAAGCTGAATAATAGAGATTTTTTACCGTGGGATGGCAAAACCACAGTTATTGTTTACTGGTGTATGCCACACTTTTTTAAATAGAGATATTTGCGGCTGAACAATGAGCGACACACTCAAACTGCTTTTTTTTTAGATACCAAAGGCCCAAAACTGGATAGTACAGCGATTTGACCCATGGAACTGCGAAACCACACTGGGATGTCGGGCTTACACAAGACTATTTTCAACAGATATATTTTTGTGTCACAACAGTCAGGAGACACTACTGTTTTTCTTTACAGAAAAAACTACCAAAAGCTGAATAATAGAGATTTTTTACCGTGGGATGGCAAAACCACAGTTATTGTTTACTGGGGTATGCCACACTTTTTTAAATAGAGATATTTGCGGCTGAACAGTGAGCGACACACTCAAACTGCTTTTTTTTTAGATACCAAAGGCCCAAAACTGGATAGTACAGCGATTTGACCCGTGGAACTGCGAAACCACACTGGGATGTCGGGCTTACACAAGACTATTTTCAACAGATATATTTTTGTGTCACAACAGTCAGGAGACACTACTGTTTTTCTTTACGGAAAAACCTACCAAAAGCTGAATAATAGAGATTTTTTACCGTGGGATGGCAAAACCACAGTTATTGTTTACTGGGGTATACCACACTTTTTTAAATAGAGATATTTGCGGCTGAACAGTTTGCGACACAGTCAAACTGCTTTTTTTTAGATACCAAAGGCCCAAAACTGGATAGTACGGCGATTTGACCCGTGGAACTGCGAAACCATACTGGGATGTCGGGCCTACACAAGACTATTTTCAACAGATATATTTTTGTGTCACAACAGTTAGGAGACACTACTATTTTTCTTTACAGAAAAAACTACCAAAAGCTGAACAATAGAGATTTTTTACCGTGGGATGGCAAAACCACAGTTATTGTTTACTGGTGTATGCCACACTTTTTTAAATAGAGATATTTGCGGCTGAACAGTGAGCGACACACTCAAACTGCTTTTTTTTTAGATTCCAAAGGACCAAAACTGGATAGTACAGCCATTTGACCCGTGGAACTGCGAAACCACACTGGGATGTCGGGCCTACACAAGACTATTTTCAACAGATATATTTTTGTGTCACAACAGTCAGGAGACACTACTGTTTTTCTTTACGGAAAAAACTACCAAAAGCTGAATAATAGAGATTTTTTACCGTGGGATAGCAAAACCACAGTTATTGTTTACTGGGGTATACCACACTTTTTTAAATAGAGATATTTGCGGCTGAACAGTGAGCGACACACTCAAACTGCTTTTTTTTTAGATACCAAATGCCCAAAACTGGATAGTACAGCGATTTGACCCGTGAAACTGCGAAACCACACTGGGATGTCGGGCCTACACAAGACTATTTTCAACAGACATATTTTTGTGTCACAACAGTCAGGAGACACTACTGTTTTTCTTTACGGAAAAAATTACCAAAAGCTGAATAATAGAGATTTTTTACCGTGGGATGGCAAAACCACAGTTATTGTTTACTGGGGTATACCACACTTTTTTAAATAGAGATATTTGCGGCTGAACAGTGAGCGACACACTCAAAGTGCATTTTTTTTATATACCAAAGGCCCAAAACTGGATAGTACAGCGATTTGACCCGTGGAACTGCGAAACCACAATGGGATGTCGGGCTTACACAAGACTATTTTCAACAGATATATTTTTGTGTCACAACAGTCAGGAGACACTACTGTTTTTCTTTACGGAAAAACCTACCAAAAGCTGAATAATAGAGATTTTTTACCGTGGGATGGCAAAACCACAGTTATTGTTTACTGGGGTATACCACACTTTTTTAAATAGAGATATTTGCGGCTGAACAGTTTGCGACACAGTCAAACTGCTTTTTTTTAGATACCAAAGGCCCAAAACTGGATAGTACGGCGATTTGACCCGTGGAACTGCGAAACCATACTGGGATGTCGGGCCTACACAAGACTATTTTCAACAGATATATTTTTCTGTCACAACAGTCAGGAGACACTATTGTTTTTCTTTACGGAAAAAACTACCAAAAGCTGAATAATAGAGATTTTTTACCGTGGGATGGCAAAACCACAGTTATTGTTTACTGGGGTATACCACACTTTTTTAAATAGAGATATTTGCGGCTGAACAGTGAGTGACACACTCAAACTGCATTTTTTTCAGATACCAAAGGCCCAAAACTGGATAGTACAGCGATTTGACCCATGGAACTGCGAAACCACACTGGGATGTTGGGCTTACACAAGACTATTTTCAACAGATATATTTTTGTGTCACAACAGTCAGGAGACACTACTGTTTTTCTTTACGGAAAAAACTACCAAAAGCTGAATAATAGAGATTTTTTACCGTGGGATGGCAAAACCACAGTTATTGTTTACTGGGGTATACCACACTTTTTTAAATAGAGATATTTGCGGCTGAACAGTGAGCGACACACTCAAACTGCTTTTTTTTTAGATACCAAAGGCCCAAAACTGGATAGTACAGCGATTTGACCCGTGGAACTGCGAAACCACACTGGGATGTCGGGCCTACACAAGACTATTTTCAACAGATATATTTTTGTGTCACAACAGTCAGGAGACACTACTGTTTTTCTTTACGGAAAAAACTACCAAAAGCTGAATAATAGAGATTTTTTACCGTGGGATGGCAAAACCACAGTTATTGTTTACTGGGGTATACCACACTTTTTTAAATAGAGATATTTGTGGCTGAACAGTGAGCGACACACTCAAAGTGCATTTTTTTTATATACCAAAGGCCCAAAACTGGATAGTACAGCGATTTGATCCGTGGAACTGCGAAACCACACTGGGATGTCGGGCTTACACAAGACTATTTTCAACAGATATATTTTTGTGTCACAACAGTCAGGAGACAGTACTGTTTTTCTTTACGGAAAAACCTACCAAAAGCTGAATAATAGAGATTTTTTACCGTGGGATGGCAAAACCACAGTTATTGTTTACTGGGGTATACCACACTTTTTTAAATAGAGATATTTGCGGCTGAACAGTTTGCGACACAGTCAAACTGCTTTTTTTTAGATACCAAAGGCCCAAAACTGGATAGTACGGCGATTTGACCCGTGGAACTGCGAAACCATACTGGGATGTCGGGCCTACACAAGACTATTTTCAACAGATATATTTTTGTGTCACAACAGTTAGGAGACACTACTGTTTTTCTTTACAGAAAAAACTACCAAAAGCTGAACAATAGAGACTTTTTACCGTGGGATGGCAAAACCACAGTTATTGTTTACTGGTGTATGCCACACTTTTTTAAATAGAGATATTTGCGGCTGAACAGTGATCGACACACTCAAACTGCTTCTTTTTTAGATTCCAAAGGACCAAAACTGGATAGTACAGCCATTTGACCCGTGGAACTGCGAAACCACACTGGGATGTCGGGCCTACACAAGACTATTTTCAACAGATATATTTTTGTGTCACAACAGTCAGGAGACACTACTGTTTTTCTTTACGGAAAAAACTACCAAAAGCTGAATAATAGAGATTTTTTACCGTGGGATAGCAAAACCACAGTTATTGTTTACTGGGGTATACCACACTTTTTTAAATAGAGATATTTGCGGCTGAACAGTGAGCGACACACTCAAACTGCTTTTTTTTTAGATACCAAATGCCTAAAACTGGATAGTACAGCGATTTGACCCGTGAAACTGCGAAACCACACTGGGATGTCGGGCCTACACAAGACTATTTTCAACAGACATATTTTTGTGTCACAACAGTCAGGAGACACTACTGATTTTCTTTACGGAAAAAACTACCAAAAGCTGAATAATAGAGATTTTTTACCGTGGGATGGCAAAACCACAGTTATTGTTTACTGGGGTATACCACACTTTTTTAAATAGAGATATTTGCGGCTGAACATTGAGCGACACACTCAAACTGCTTTTTTTTTAGATACCAAAGGCCCAAAACTGGATAGTACAGCGATTTGACCCATGGAACTGCGAAACCACACTGGGATGTCGGGCTTACACAAGACTATTTTCAACAGATATATTTTTGTGTCACAACAGTCAGGAGACACTACTGTTTTTCTTTACAGAAAAAACTACCAAAAGCTGAATAATAGAGATTTTTTACCGTGGGATGGCAAAACCACAGTTATTGTTTACAGGGGTATGCCACACTTTTTTAAATAGAGATATTTGCGGCTGAACAGTGAGCGACACACTCAAACTGCTTTTTTTTTAGATACCAAAGGCCCAAAACTGGATAGTACAGCGATTTGAGCCGTGGAACTGCGAAACCACACTGGGATGTCGGGCCTACACAAGACTATTTTCAACAGATATATTTTTGTGACACAACAGTCAGGAGACACTATTGTTTTTCTTTACGGAAAAAACTACCAAAAGCTGAATAATAGAGATTTTTTACCGTGGGATGGCAAAACCACAGTTATTGTTTACTGGGGTATACCACACTTTTTTAAATAGAGATATTTGCGGCTGAACAGTGAGCGACACACTCAAACTGCATTTTTTTCAGATACCAAAGGCCCAAAACTGAATAGTACAGCGATTTGACCCATGGAACTGCGAAACCACACTGGGATGTTGGGCTTACACAAGACTATTTTCAACAGATATATTTTTGTGTCACAACAGTCAGGAGACACTACTGTTTTTCTTTACGGAAAAAACTACCAAAAGCTGAATAATAGAGATTTTTTACCGTGGGATGGCAAAACCACAGTTATTGTTTACTGGGGTATACCACACTTTTTTAAATAGAGATATTTGCGGCTGAACAATGAGCGACACACTCAAACTGCTTTTTTTTTAGATACCAAAGGCCCAAAACTGGATAGTACAGCGATTTGACCCATGGAACTGCGAAACCACACTGGGATGTCGGGCTTACACAAGACTATTTTCAACAGATATATTTTTGTGTCACAACAGTCAGGAGACACTACTGTTTTTCTTTACAGAAAAAACTACCAAAAGCTGAATAATAGAGATTTTTTACCGTGGGATGGCAAAACCACAGTTATTGTTTACTGGGGTATGCCACACTTTTTTAAATAGAGATATTTGCGGCTGAACAGTGAGCGACACACTCAAACTGCTTTTTTTTTAGATACCAAAGGCCCAAAACTGGATAGTACAGCGATTTGACCCGTGGAACTGCGAAACCACACTGGGATGTCGGGCCTACACAAGACTATTTTCAACAGATATATTTTTGTGTCACAACAGTCAGGAGACACTATTGTTTTTCTTTACGGAAAAAACTACCAAAAGCTGAATAATAGAGATTTTTTACCGTGGGATGGTAAAACCACAGTTATTGTTTACTGGGGTATACCACACTTTTTTAAATAGAGATATTTGCGGCTGAACAGTGAGTGACACACTCAAACTGCATTTTTTTCAGATACCAAAGGCCCAAAACTGGATAGTACAGCGATTTGACCCATGGAACTGCGAAACCACACTGGGATGTTGGGCTTACACAAGACTATTTTCAACAGATATATTTTTGTGTCACAACAGTCAGGAGACACTACTGTTTTTCTTTACGGAAAAAACTACCAAAAGCTGAATAATAGAGATTTTTTACCGTGGGATGGCAAAACCACAGTTATTGTTTACTGGGGTATACCACACTTTTTTAAATAGAGATATTTGTGGCTGAACAGTGAGCGACACACTCAAACTGCTTTTTTTTTAGATACCAAAGGCCCAAAACTGGATAGTACAGCGATTTGACCCGTGGAACTGTGAAACCACACTGGGATGTCGGGCCTACACAAGACTATTTTCAACAGATATATTTTTGTGTCACAACAGTCAGGAGACACTACTGTTTTTCTTTACGGAAAAAACTACCAAAAGCTGAATAATAGAGATTTTTTACCGTGGGATGGCAAAACCACAGTTATTGTTTACTGGGGTATACCACACTTTTTTAAATAGAGATATTTGCGGCTGAACAGTTTGCGACACAGTCAAACTGCTTTTTTTTAGATACCAAAGGCCCAAAACTGGATAGTACGGCGATTTGACCCGTGGAACTGCGAAACCATACTGGGATGTCGGGCCTACACAAGACTATTTTCAACAGATATATTTTTGTGTCACAACAGTTAGGAGACACTACTGTTTTTCTTTACAGAAAAAACTACCAAAAGCTGAACAATAGAGATTTTTTACCGTGGGATGGCAAAACCACAGTTATTGTTTACTGGTGTATGCCACACTTTTTTAAATAGAGATATTTGCGGCTGAACAGTGAGCGACACACTCAAACTGCTTTTTTTTTAGATTCCAAAGGACCAAAACTGGATAGTACAGCCATTTGACCCGTGGAACTGCGAAACCACACTGGGATGTCGGGCCTACACAAGACTATTTTCAACAGATATATTTTTGTGTCACAACAGTCAGGAGACACTACTGTTTTTCTTTACGGAAAAAACTACCAAAAGCTGAATAATAGAGATTTTTTACCGTGGGATAGCAAAACCACAGTTATTGTTTACTGGGGTATACCACACTTTTTTAAATAGAGATATTTGCGGCTGAACAGTGAGCGACACACTCAAACTGCTTTTTTTTTAGATACCAAATGCCCAAAACTTGATAGTACAGCGATTTGACCCGTGAAACTGCGAAACCACACTGGGATGTCGGGCCTACACAAGACTATTTTCAACAGACATATTTTTGTGTCACAACAGTCAGGAGACACTACTGTTTTTCTTTACGGAAAAAATTACCAAAAGCTGAATAATAGAGATTTTTTACCGTGGGATGGCAAAACCACAGTTATTGTTTACTGGGGTATACCACACTTTTTTAAATAGAGATATTTGCGGCTGAACAGTGAGCGACACACTCAAACTGCTTTTTTTTTAGATACCAAAGGCCCAAAACTGGATAGTACAGCGATTTGACCCATGGAACTGCGAAACCACACTGGGATGTCGGGCTTACACAAGACTATTTTCAACAGATATATTTTTGTGTCACAACAGTCAGGAGACACTACTGTTTTTCTTTACAGAAAAAACTACCAAAAGCTGAATAATAGAGATTTTTTACCGTGGGATGGCAAAACCACAGTTATTGTTTACAGGGGTATGCCACACTTTTTTAAATAGAGATATTTGCGGCTGAACAGTGAGCGACACACTCAAACTGCTTTTTTTTTAGATACCAAAGGCCCAAAACTGGATAGTACAGCGATTTGACCCGTGGAACTGCGAAACCACACTGGGATGTCGGGCCTACACAAGACTATTTTCAACAGATATATTTTTGTGACACAACAGTCAGGAGACACTATTGTTTTTCTTTACGGAAAAAACTACCAAAAGCTGAATAATAGAGATTTTTTACCGTGGGATGGCAAAACCACAGTTATTGTTTACTGGGGTATACCACACTTTTTTAAATAGAGATATTTGCGGCTGAACAGTGAGCGACACACTCAAACTGCATTTTTTTCAGATACCAAAGGCCCAAAACTGAATAGTACAGCGATTTGACCCATGGAACTGCGAAACCACACTGGGATGTTGGGCTTACACAAGACTATTTTCAACAGATATATTTTTGTGTCACAACAGTCAGGAGACACTACTGTTTTTCTTTACGGAAAAAACTACCAAAAGCTGAATAATAGAGATTTTTTACCGTGGGATGGCAAAACCACAGTTATTGTTTACTGGGGTATACCACACTTTTTTAAATAGAGATATTTGCGGCTGAACAATGAGCGACACACTCAAACTGCTTTTTTTTAGATACCAAAGGCCCAAAACTGGATAGTACAGCGATTTGACCCATGGAACTGCGAAACCACACTGGGATGTCGGGCTTACACAAGACTATTTTCAACAGATATATTTTTGTGTCACAACAGTCAGGAGACACTACTGTTTTTCTTTACAGAAAAAACTACCAAAAGCTGAATAATAGAGATTTTTTACCGTGGGATGGCAAAACCACAGTTATTGTTTACTGGGGTATGCCACACTTTTTTAAATAGAGATATTTGCGGCTGAACAGTGAGCGACACACTCAAACTGCTTTTTTTTTAGATACCAAAGGCCCAAAATTGGATAGTACAGCGATTTGACCCGTGGAACTGCGAAACCACACTGGGATGTCGGGCCTACACAAGACTATTTTCAACAGATATATTTTTGTGTCACAACAGTCAGGAGACACTACTGTTTTTCTTTACGGAAAAAACTACCAAAAGCTGAATAATAGAGATTTTTTACCGTGGGATAGCACAACCACAGTTATTGTTTACTGGGGTATACCACACTTTTTTAAATAGAGATATTTGCGGCTGAACAGTGAGCGACACACTCAAACTGCTTTTTTTTTAGATACCAAATGCCCAAAACTTGATAGTACAGCGATTTGACCCGTGAAACTGCGAAACCACACTGGGATGTCGGGCCTACACAAGACTATTTTCAACAGACATATTTTTGTGTCACAACAGTCAGGAGACACTACTGTTTTTCTTTACGGAAAAAATTACCAAAAGCTGAATAATAGAGATTTTTTACCGTGGGATGGCAAAACCACAGTTATTGTTTACTGGGGTATACCACACTTTTTTAAATAGAGATATTTGCGGCTGAACAGTGAGCGACACACTCAAACTGCTTTTTTTTTAGATACCAAAGGCCCAAAACTGGATAGTACAGCGATTTGACCCATGGAACTGCGAAACCACACTGGGATGTCGGGCTTACACAAGACTATTTTCAACAGATATATTTTTGTGTCACAACAGTCAGGAGACACTACTGTTTTTCTTTACAGAAAAAACTACCAAAAGCTGAATAATAGAGATTTTTTACCGTGGGATGGCAAAACCACAGTTATTGTTTACAGGGGTATGCCACACTTTTTTAAATAGAGATATTTGCGGCTGAACAGTTTGCGACACAGTCAAACTGCTTTTTTTTAGATACCAAAGGCCCAAAACTGGATAGTACGGCGATTTGACCCGTGGAACTGCGAAACCATACTGGGATGTCGGGCCTACACAAGACTATTTTCAACAGATATATTTTTGTGTCACAACAGTTAGGAGACACTACTGTTTTTCTTTACAGAAAAAACTACCAAAAGCTGAACAATAGAGATTTTTTACCGTGGGATGGCAAAACCACAGTTATTGTTTACTGGTGTATGCCACACTTTTTTAAATAGAGATATTTGCGGCTGAACAGTGAGCGACACACTCAAACTGCTTTTTTTTTAGATTCCAAAGGACCAAAACTGGATAGTACAGCCATTTGACCCGTGGAACTGCGAAACCACACTGGGATGTCGGGCCTACACAAGACTATTTTCAACAGATATATTTTTGTGTCACAACAGTCAGGAGACACTACTGTTTTTCTTTACGGAAAAAACTACCAAAAGCTGAATAATAGAGATTTTTTACCGTGGGATAGCAAAACCACAGTTATTGTTTACTGGGGTATACCACACTTTTTTAAATAGAGATATTTGCGGCTGAACAGTGAGCGACACACTCAAACTGCTTTTTTTTTAGATACCAAATGCCCAAAACTGGATAGTACAGCGATTTGACCCGTGAAACTGCGAAACCACACTGGGATGTCGGGCCTACACAAGACTATTTTCAACAGACATATTTTTGTGTCACAACAGTCAGGAGACACTACTGTTTTTCTTTACGGAAAAAATTACCAAAAGCTGAATAATAGAGATTTTTTACCGTGGGATGGCAAAACCACAGTTATTGTTTACTGGGGTATACCACACTTTTTTAAATAAAGATATTTGCGGCTGAACAGTGAGCGACACACTTAAAGTGCATTTTTTTTATATACCAAAGGCCCAAAACTGGATAGTACAGCGATTTGACCCGTGGAACTGCGAAACCACAATGGGATGTCGGGCTTACACAAGACTATTTTCAACAGATATATTTTTGTGTCACAACAGTCAGGAGACACTACTCTTTTTCTTTACGGAAAAACCTACCAAAAGCTGAATAATAGAGATTTTTTACCGTGGGATGGCAAAACCACAGTTATTGTTTACTGGGGTATACCACACTTTTTTAAATAGAGATATTTGCGGCTGAACAGTTTGCGACACAGTCAAACTGCTTTTTTTAGATACCAAAGGCCCAAAACTGGATAGTACGGCGATTTGACCCGTGGAACTGCGAAACCATACTGGGATGTCGGGCCTACACAAGACTATTTTCAACAGATATATTTTTCTGTCACAACAGTCAGGAGACACTATTGTTTTTCTTTACGGAAAAAACTACCAAAAGCTGAATAATAGAGATTTTTTACCGTGGGATGGCAAAACCACAGTTATTGTTTACTGGGGTATAGCACACTTTTTTAAATAGAGATATTTGCGGCTGAACAGTGAGTGACACACTCAAACTGCATTTTTTTCAGATACCAAAGGCCCAAAACTGGATAGTACAGCGATTTGACCCATGGAACTGCGAAACCACACTGGGATGTTGGGCTTACACAAGACTATTTTCAACAGATATATTTTTGTGTCACAACAGTCAGGAGACACTACTGTTTTTCTTTACGGAAAAAACTACCAAAAGCTGAATAATAGAGATTTTTTACCGTGGGATGGCAAAACCACAGTTATTGTTTACTGGGGTATACCACACTTTTTTAAATAGAGATATTTGCGGCTGAACAGTGAGCGACACACTCAAACTGCTTTTTTTTTAGATACCAAAGGCCCAAAACTGGATAGTACAGCGATTTGACCCGTGGAACTGCGAAACCATACTGGGATGTCGGGCCTACACAAGACTATTTTCAACAGATATATTTTTGTGTCACAACAGTTAGGAGACACTACTGTTTTTCTTTACAGAAAAAACTACCAAAAGCTGAACAATAGAGATTTTTTACCGTGGGATGGCAAAACCACAGTTATTGTTTACTGGTGTATGCCACACTTTTTTAAATAGAGATATTTGCGGCTGAACAGTGAGCGACACACTCAAACTGCTTTTTTTTTAGATTCCAAAGGACCAAAACTGGATAGTACAGCCATTTGACCCGTGGAACTGCGAAACCACACTGGGATGTCGGGCCTACACAAGACTATTTTCAACAGATATATTTTTGTGTCACAACAGTCAGGAGACACTACTGTTTTTCTTTACGGAAAAAACTACCAAAAGCTGAATAATAGAGATTTTTTACCGTGGGATAGCAAAACCACAGTTATTGTTTACTGGGGTATACCACACTTTTTTAAATAGAGATATTTGCGGCTGAACAGTGAGCGACACACTCAAACTGCTTTTTTTTTAGATACCAAATGCCCAAAACTGGATAGTACAGCGATTTGACCCGTGAAACTGCGAAACCACACTGGGATGTCGGGCCTACACAAGACTATTTTCAACAGACATATTTTTGTGTCACAACAGTCAGGAGACACTACTGTTTTTCTTTACGGAAAAAATTACCAAAAGCTGAATAATAGAGATTTTTTACCGTGGGATGGCAAAACCACAGTTATTGTTTACTGGGGTATACCACACTTTTTTAAATAAAGATATTTGCGGCTGAACAGTGAGCGACACACTTAAAGTGCATTTTTTTTATATACCAAAGGCCCAAAACTGGATAGTACAGCGATTTGACCCGTGGAACTGCGAAACCACAATGGGATGTCGGGCTTACACAAGACTATTTTCAACAGATATATTTTTGTGTCACAACAGTCAGGAGACACTACTGTTTTTCTTTACGGAAAAACCTACCAAAAGCTGAATAATAGAGATTTTTTACCGTGGGATGGCAAAACCACAGTTATTGTTTACTGGGGTATACCACACTTTTTTAAATAGAGATATTTGCGGCTGAACAGTTTGCGACACAGTCAAACTGCTTTTTTTTAGATACCAAAGGCCCAAAACTGGATAGTACGGCGATTTGACCCGTGGAACTGCGAAACCATACTGGGATGTCGGGCCTACACAAGACTATTTTCAACAGATATATTTTTCTGTCACAACAGTCAGGAGACACTATTGTTTTTCTTTACGGAAAAAACTACCAAAAGCTGAATAATAGAGATTTTTTACCGTGGGATGGCAAAACCACAGTTATTGTTTACTGGGGTATAGCACACTTTTTTAAATAGAGATATTTGCGGCTGAACAGTGAGTGACACACTCAAACTGCATTTTTTTCAGATACCAAAGGCCCAAAACTGGATAGTACAGCGATTTGACCCATGGAACTGCGAAACCACACTGGGATGTTGGGCTTACACAAGACTATTTTCAACAGATATATTTTTGTGTCACAACAGTCAGGAGACACTACTGTTTTTCTTTACGGAAAAAACTACCAAAAGCTGAATAATAGAGATTTTTTACCGTGGGATGGCAAAACCACAGTTATTGTTTACTGGGGTATACCACACTTTTTTAAATAGAGATATTTGTGGCTGAACAGTGAGCGACACACTCAAAGTGCATTTTTTTTATATACCAAAGGCCCAAAACTGGATAGTACAGCGATTTGATCCGTGGAACTGCGAAACCACACTGCGATGTCGGGCTTACACAAGACTATTTTCAACAGATATATTTTTGTGTCACAACAGTTAGGAGACACTACTGTTTTTCTTTACAGAAAAAACTACCAAAAGCTGAACAATAGAGATTTTTTACCGTGGGATGGCAAAACCACAGTTATTGTTTACTGGTGTATGCCACACTTTTTTAAATAGAGATATTTGCGGCTGAACAGTGATCGACACACTCAAACTGCTTCTTTTTTAGATTCCAAAGGACCAAAACTGGATAGTACAGCCATTTGACCCGTGGAACTGCGAAACCACACTGGGATGTCGGGCCTACACAAGACTATTTTCAACAGATATATTTTTGTGTCACAACAGTCAGGAGACACTACTGTTTTTCTTTACGGAAAAAACTACCAAAAGCTGAATAATAGAGATTTTTTACCGTGGGATAGCAAAACCACAGTTATTGTTTACTGGGGTATACCACACTTTTTTAAATAGAGATATTTGCGGCTGAACAGTGAGCGACACACTCAAACTGCTTTTTTTTTAGATACCAAAGGCCCAAAACTGGATAGTACAGCGATTTGACCCATGGAACTGCGAAACCACACTGGGATGTCGGGCTTACACAAGACTATTTTCAACAGATATATTTTTGTGTCACAACAGTCAGGAGACACTACTGTTTTTCTTTACAGAAAAAACTACCAAAAGCTGAATAATAGAGATTTTTTACCGTGGGATGGCAAAACCACAGTTATTGTTTACAGGGGTATGCCACACTTTTTTAAATAGAGATATTTGCGGCTGAACAGTGAGCGACACACTCAAACTGCTTTTTTTTTAGATACCAAAGGCCCAAAACTGGATAGTACAGCGATTTGACCCGTGGAACTGCGAAACCACACTGGGATGTCGGGCCTACACAAGACTATTTTCAATAGATATATTTTTGTGACACAACAGTCAGGAGACACTATTGTTTTTCTTTACGGAAAAAACTACCAAAAGCTGAATAATAGAGATTTTTTACCGTGGGATGGCAAAACCACAGTTATTGTTTACTGGGGTATACCACACTTTTTTAAATAGAGATATTTGCGGCTGAACAGTGAGCGACACACTCAAACTGCATTTTTTCAGATACCAAAGGCCCAAAACTGAATAGTACAGCGATTTGACCCATGGAACTGCGAAACCACACTGGGATGTTGGGCTTACACAAGACTATTTTCAACAGATATATTTTTGTGTCACAACAGTCAGGAGACACTACTGTTTTTCTTTACGGAAAAAACTACCAAAAGCTGAATAATAGAGATTTTTTACCGTGGGATGGCAAAACCACAGTTATTGTTTACTGGGGTATACCACACTTTTTTAAATAGAGATATTTGCGGCTGAACAATGAGCGACACACTCAAACTGCTTTTTTTTTAGATACCAAAGGCCCAAAACTGGATAGTACAGCGATTTGACCCATGGAACTGCGAAACCACACTGGGATGTTGGGCTTACACAAGACTATTTTCAACAGATATATTTTTGTGTCACAACAGTCAGGAGACACTACTGTTTTTCTTTACGGAAAAAACTACCAAAAGCTGAATAATAGAGATTTTTTACCGTGGGATGGCAAAACCACAGTTATTGTTTACTGGGGTATACCACACTTTTTTAAATAGAGATATTTGCGGCTGAACAGTGAGCGACACACTCAAACTGCTTTTTTTTTAGATACCAAAGGCCCAAAACTGGATAGTACAGCGATTTGACCCGTGGAACTGCGAAACCATACTGGGATGTCGGGCCTACACAAGACTATTTTCAACAGATATATTTTTGTGTCACAACAGTTAGGAGACACTACTGTTTTTCTTTACAGAAAAAACTACCAAAAGCTGAACAATAGAGATTTTTTACCGTGGGATGGCAAAACCACAGTTATTGTTTACTGGTGTATGCCACACTTTTTTAAATAGAGATATTTGCGGCTGAACAGTGAGCGACACACTCAAACTGCTTTTTTTTTAGATTCCAAAGGACCAAAACTGGATAGTACAGCCATTTGACCCGTGGAACTGCGAAACCACACTGGGATGTCGGGCCTACACAAGACTATTTTCAACAGATATATTTTTGTGTCACAACAGTCAGGAGACACTACTGTTTTTCTTTACGGAAAAAACTACCAAAAGCTGAATAATAGAGATTTTTTACCGTGGGATAGCAAAACCACAGTTATTGTTTACTGGGGTATACCACACTTTTTTAAATAGAGATATTTGCGGCTGAACAGTGAGCGACACACTCAAACTGCTTTTTTTTTAGATACCAAATGCCCAAAACTGGATAGTACAGCGATTTGACCCGTGAAACTGCGAAACCACACTGGGATGTCGGGCCTACACAAGACTATTTTCAACAGACATATTTTTGTGTCACAACAGTCAGGAGACACTACTGTTTTTCTTTACGGAAAAAATTACCAAAAGCTGAATAATAGAGATTTTTTACCGTGGGATGGCAAAACCACAGTTATTGTTTACTGGGGTATACCACACTTTTTTAAATAAAGATATTTGCGGCTGAACAGTGAGCGACACACTTAAAGTGCATTTTTTTTATATACCAAAGGCCCAAAACTGGATAGTACAGCGATTTGACCCGTGGAACTGCGAAACCACAATGGGATGTCGGGCTTACACAAGACTATTTTCAACAGATATATTTTTGTGTCACAACAGTCAGGAGACACTACTGTTTTTCTTTACGGAAAAACCTACCAAAAGCTGAATAATAGAGATTTTTTACCGTGGGATGGCAAAACCACAGTTATTGTTTACTGGGGTATACCACACTTTTTTAAATAGAGATATTTGCGGCTGAACAGTTTGCGACACAGTCAAACTGCTTTTTTTTAGATACCAAAGGCCCAAAACTGGATAGTACGGCGATTTGACCCGTGGAACTGCGAAACCATACTGGGATGTCGGGCCTACACAAGACTATTTTCAACAGATATATTTTTCTGTCACAACAGTCAGGAGACACTATTGTTTTTCTTTACGGAAAAAACTACCAAAAGCTGAATAATAGAGATTTTTTACCGTGGGATGGCAAAACCACAGTTATTGTTTACTGGGGTATAGCACACTTTTTTAAATAGAGATATTTGCGGCTGAACAGTGAGTGACACACTCAAACTGCATTTTTTTCAGATACCAAAGGCCCAAAACTGGATAGTACAGCGATTTGACCCATGGAACTGCGAAACCACACTGGGATGTTGGGCTTACACAAGACTATTTTCAACAGATATATTTTTGTGTCACAACAGTCAGGAGACACTACTGTTTTTCTTTACGGAAAAAACTACCAAAAGCTGAATAATAGAGATTTTTTACCGTGGGATGGCAAAACCACAGTTATTGTTTACTGGGGTATACCACACTTTTTTAAATAGAGATATTTGTGGCTGAACAGTGAGCGACACACTCAAAGTGCATTTTTTTTATATACCAAAGGCCCAAAACTGGATAGTACAGCGATTTGATCCGTGGAACTGCGAAACCACACTGCGATGTCGGGCTTACACAAGACTATTTTCAACAGATATATTTTTGTGTCACAACAGTTAGGAGACACTACTGTTTTTCTTTACAGAAAAAACTACCAAAAGCTGAACAATAGAGATTTTTTACCGTGGGATGGCAAAACCACAGTTATTGTTTACTGGTGTATGCCACACTTTTTTAAATAGAGATATTTGCGGCTGAACAGTGATCGACACACTCAAACTGCTTCTTTTTTAGATTCCAAAGGACCAAAACTGGATAGTACAGCCATTTGACCCGTGGAACTGCGAAACCACACTGGGATGTCGGGCCTACACAAGACTATTTTCAACAGATATATTTTTGTGTCACAACAGTCAGGAGACACTACTGTTTTTCTTTACGGAAAAAACTACCAAAAGCTGAATAATAGAGATTTTTTACCGTGGGATAGCAAAACCACAGTTATTGTTTACTGGGGTATACCACACTTTTTTAAATAGAGATATTTGCGGCTGAACAGTGAGCGACACACTCAAACTGCTTTTTTTTTAGATACCAAAGGCCCAAAACTGGATAGTACAGCGATTTGACCCATGGAACTGCGAAACCACACTGGGATGTCGGGCTTACACAAGACTATTTTCAACAGATATATTTTTGTGTCACAACAGTCAGGAGACACTACTGTTTTTCTTTACAGAAAAAACTACCAAAAGCTGAATAATAGAGATTTTTTACCGTGGGATGGCAAAACCACAGTTATTGTTTACAGGGGTATGCCACACTTTTTTAAATAGAGATATTTGCGGCTGAACAGTGAGCGACACACTCAAACTGCTTTTTTTTTAGATACCAAAGGCCCAAAACTGGATAGTACAGCGATTTGACCCGTGGAACTGCGAAACCACACTGGGATGTCGGGCCTACACAAGACTATTTTCAACAGATATATTTTTGTGACACAACAGTCAGGAGACACTATTGTTTTTCTTTACGGAAAAAACTACCAAAAGCTGAATAATAGAGATTTTTTACCGTGGGATGGCAAAACCACAGTTATTGTTTACTGGGGTATACCACACTTTTTTAAATAGAGATATTTGCGGCTGAACAGTGAGCGACACACTCAAACTGCATTTTTTCAGATACCAAAGGCCCAAAACTGAATAGTACAGCGATTTGACCCATGGAACTGCGAAACCACACTGGGATGTTGGGCTTACACAAGACTATTTTCAACAGATATATTTTTGTGTCACAACAGTCAGGAGACACTACTGTTTTTCTTTACGGAAAAAACTACCAAAAGCTGAATAATAGAGATTTTTTACCGTGGGATGGCAAAACCACAGTTATTGTTTACTGGGGTATACCACACTTTTTTAAATAGAGATATTTGCGGCTGAACAATGAGCGACACACTCAAACTGCTTTTTTTTTAGATACCAAAGGCCCAAAACTGGATAGTACAGCGATTTGACCCATGGAACTGCGAAACCACACTGGGATGTCGGGCTTACACAAGACTATTTTCAACAGATATATTTTTGTGTCACAACAGTCAGGAGACACTACTGTTTTTCTTTACAGAAAAAACTACCAAAAGCTGAATAATAGAGATTTTTTACCGTGGGATGGCAAAACCACAGTTATTGTTTACTGGGGTATGCCACACTTTTTTAAATAGAGATATTTGCGGCTGAACAGTGAGCGACACACTCAAACTGCTTTTTTTTTAGATACCAAAGGCCCAAAACTGGATAGTACAGCGATTTGACCCGTGGAACTGCGAAACCACACTGGGATGTCGGGCCTACACAAGACTATTTTCAACAGATATATTTTTGTGTCACATCAGTCAGGAGACACTATTGTTTTTCTTTACGGAAAAAACTACCAAAAGCTGAATAATAGAGATTTTTTACCGTGGGATGGCAAAACCACAGTTATTGTTTACTGGGGTATACCACACTTTTTTAAATAGAGATATTTGCAGCTGAACAGTGAGTGACACACTCAAACTGCATTTTTTTCAGATACCAAAGGCCCAAAACTGGATAGTACAGCGATTTGACCCATGGAACTGCGAAACCACACTGGGATGTTGGGCTTACACAAGACTATTTTCAACAGATATATTTTTGTGTCAAAACAGTCAGGAGACACTACTGTTTTTCTTTACGGAAAAAACTACCAAAAGCTGAATAATAGAGATTTTTTACCGTGGGATGGCAAAACCACAGTTATTGTTTACTGGGGTATACCACACTTTTTTAAATAGAGATATTTGTGGCTGAACAGTGAGCGACACACTCAAACTGCTTTTTTTTTAGATACCAAAGGCCCAAAACTGGATAGTACAGCGATTTGACCCATGGAACTGCGAAACCACACTGGGATGTCGGGCTTACACAAGACTATTTTCAACAGATATATTTTTGTGTCACAACAGTCAGGAGACACTACTGTTTTTCTTTACAGAAAAAACTACCAAAAGCTGAATAATAGAGATTTTTTACCGTGGGATGGCAAAACCACAGTTATTGTTTACAGGGGTATGCCACACTTTTTTAAATAGAGATATTTGCGGCTGAACAGTGAGCGACACACTCAAGCTGCTTTTTTTTTAGATACCAAAGGCCCAAAACTGGATAGTACAGCGATTTGACCCGTGGAACTGCGAAACCACACTGGGATGTCGGGCCTACACAAGACTATTTTCAACAGATATATTTTTGTGTCACAACAGTCAGGAGACACTATTGTTTTTCTTTACGGAAAAAACTACCAAAAGCTGAATAATAGAGATTTTTTACCGTGGGATGGCAAAACCACAGTTATTGTTTACTGGGGTATACCACACTTTTTTAAATAGAGATATTTGCGGCTGAACAGTGAGTGACACACTCAAACTGCATTTTTTTCAGATACCAAAGGCCCAAAACTGGATAGTACAGCGATTTGACCCATGGAACTGCGAAACCACACTAGGATGTTGGGCTTACACAAGACTATTTTCAACAGATATATTTTTGTGTCACAACAGTCAGGAGACACTACTGTTTTTCTTTACGGAAAAAACTACCAAAAGCTGAATAATAGAGATTTTTTACCGTGGGATGGCAAAACCACAGTTATTGTTTACTGGGGTATACCACACTTTTTTAAATAGAGATATTTGCGGCTGAACAATGAGCGACACACTCAAACTGCTTTTTTTTTAGATACCAAAGGCCCAAAACTGGATAGTACAGCGATTTGACCCATGGAACTGCGAAACCACACTGGGATGTCGGGCTTACACAAGACTATTTTCAACAGATATATTTTTGTGTCACAACAGTCAGGAGACACTACTGTTTTTCTTTACAGAAAAAACTACCAAAAGCTGAATAATAGAGATTTTTTACCGTGGGATGGCAAAACCACAGTTATTGTTTACTGGGGTATGCCACACTTTTTTAAATAGAGATATTTGCGGCTGAACAGTGAGCGACACACTCAAACTGCTTTTTTTTTAGATACCAAAGGCCCAAAACTGGATAGTACAGCGATTTGACCCGTGGAACTGCGAAACCACACTGGGATGTCGGGCCTACACAAGACTATTTTCAACAGATATATTTTTGTGTCACAACAGTCAGGAGACACTATTGTTTTTCTTTACGGAAAAAACTACCAAAAGCTGAATAATAGAGATTTTTTACCGTGGGATGGCAAAACCACAGTTATTGTTTACTGGGGTATACCACACTTTTTTAAATAGAGATATTTGCGGCTGAACAGTGAGTGACACACTCAAACTGCATTTTTTTCAGATACCAAAGGCCCAAAACTGGATAGTACAGCGATTTGACCCATGGAACTGCGAAACCACACTGGGATGTTGGGCTTACACAAGACTATTTTCAACAGATATATTTTTGTGTCAAAACAGTCAGGAGACACTACTGTTTTTCTTTACGGAAAAAACTACCAAAAGCTGAATAATAGAGATTTTTTACCGTGGGATGGCAAAACCACAGTTATTGTTTACTGGGGTATACCACACTTTTTTAAATAGAGATATTTGTGGCTGAACAGTGAGCGACACACTCAAACTGCTTTTTTTTTAGATACCAAAGGCCCAAAACTGGATAGTACAGCGATTTGACCCGTGGAACTGCGAAACCACACTGGGATGTCGGGCCTACACAAGACTATTTTCAACAGATATATTTTTGTGTCACAACAGGCAGGAGACACTACTGTTTTTCTTTACGGAAAAAACTACCAAAAGCTGAATAATAGAGATTTTTTACCGTGGGATGGCAAAACCACAGTTATTGTTTACTGGGGTATACCACACTTTTTTAAATAGAGATATTTGCGGCTGAACAGTTTGCGACACAGTCAAACTGCTTTTTTTTAGATACCAAAGGCCCAAAACTGGATAGTACGGCGATTTGACCCGTGGAACTGCGAAACCATACTGGGATGTCGGGCCTACACAAGACTATTTTCAACAGATATATTTTTGTGTCACAACAGTTAGGAGACACTACTGTTTTTCTTTACAGAAAAAACTACCAAAAGCTGAATAATAGAGATTTTTTACCGTGGGATGGCAAAACCACAGTTATTGTTTACAGGGGTATGCCACACTTTTTTAAATAGAGATATTTGCGGCTGAACAGTGAGCGACACACTCAAACTGCTTTTTTTTTAGATACCAAAGGCCCAAAACTGGATAGTACAGCGATTTGACCCGTGGAACTGCGAAACCACACTGGGATGTCGGGCCTACACAAGACTATTTTCAACAGATATATTTTTGTGACACAACAGTCAGGAGACACTATTGTTTTTCTTTACGGAAAAAACTACCAAAAGCTGAATAATAGAGATTTTTTACCGTGGGATGGCAAAACCACAGTTATTGTTTACTGGGGTATACCACACTTTTTTAAATAGAGATATTTGCGGCTGAACAGTGAGCGACACACTCAAACTGCATTTTTTCAGATACCAAAGGCCCAAAACTGAATAGTACAGCGATTTGACCCATGGAACTGCGAAACCACACTGGGATGTTGGGCTTACACAAGACTATTTTCAACAGATATATTTTTGTGTCACAACAGTCAGGAGACACTACTGTTTTTCTTTACGGAAAAAACTACCAAAAGCTGAATAATAGAGATTTTTTACCGTGGGATGGCAAAACCACAGTTATTGTTTACTGGGGTATACCACACTTTTTTAAATAGAGATATTTGCGGCTGAACAATGAGCGACACACTCAAACTGCTTTTTTTTTAGATACCAAAGGCCCAAAACTGGATAGTACAGCGATTTGACCCATGGAACTGCGAAACCACACTGGGATGTCGGGCTTACACAAGACTATTTTCAACAGATATATTTTTGTGTCACAACAGTCAGGAGACACTACTGTTTTTCTTTACAGAAAAAACTACCAAAAGCTGAATAATAGAGATTTTTTACCGTGGGATGGCAAAACCACAGTTATTGTTTACTGGGGTATGCCACACTTTTTTAAATAGAGATATTTGCGGCTGAACAGTGAGCGACACACTCAAACTGCTTTTTTTTTAGATACCAAAGGCCCAAAACTGGATAGTACAGCGATTTGACCCGTGGAACTGCGAAACCACACTGGGATGTCGGGCCTACACAAGACTATTTTCAACAGATATATTTTTGTGTCACATCAGTCAGGAGACACTATTGTTTTTCTTTACGGAAAAAACTACCAAAAGCTGAATAATAGAGATTTTTTACCGTGGGATGGCAAAACCACAGTTATTGTTTACTGGGGTATACCACACTTTTTTAAATAGAGATATTTGCAGCTGAACAGTGAGTGACACACTCAAACTGCATTTTTTTCAGATACCAAAGGCCCAAAACTGGATAGTACAGCGATTTGACCCATGGAACTGCGAAACCACACTGGGATGTTGGGCTTACACAAGACTATTTTCAACAGATATATTTTTGTGTCAAAACAGTCAGGAGACACTACTGTTTTTCTTTACGGAAAAAACTACCAAAAGCTGAATAATAGAGATTTTTTACCGTGGGATGGCAAAACCACAGTTATTGTTTACTGGGGTATACCACACTTTTTTAAATAGAGATATTTGTGGCTGAACAGTGAGCGACACACTCAAACTGCTTTTTTTTTAGATACCAAAGGCCCAAAACTGGATAGTACAGCGATTTGACCCATGGAACTGCGAAACCACACTGGGATGTCGGGCTTACACAAGACTATTTTCAACAGATATATTTTTGTGTCACAACAGTCAGGAGACACTACTGTTTTTCTTTACAGAAAAAACTACCAAAAGCTGAATAATAGAGATTTTTTACCGTGGGATGGCAAAACCACAGTTATTGTTTACAGGGGTATGCCACACTTTTTTAAATAGAGATATTTGCGGCTGAACAGTGAGCGACACACTCAAGCTGCTTTTTTTTTAGATACCAAAGGCCCAAAACTGGATAGTACAGCGATTTGACCCGTGGAACTGCGAAACCACACTGGGATGTCGGGCCTACACAAGACTATTTTCAACAGATATATTTTTGTGTCACAACAGTCAGGAGACACTATTGTTTTTCTTTACGGAAAAAATTACCAAAAGCTGAATAATAGAGATTTTTTACCGTGGGATGCAAAACCACAGTTATTGTTTACTGGGGTATACCACACTTTTTTAAATAGAGATATTTGCGGCTGAACAGTGAGCGACACACTCAAACTGCTTTTTTTTTAGATACCAAAGGCCCAAAACTGGATAGTACAGCGATTTGACCCATGGAACTGCGAAACCACACTGGGATGTCGGGCTTACACAAGACTATTTTCAACAGATATATTTTTGTGTCACAACAGTCAGGAGACACTACTGTTTTTCTTTACAGAAAAAACTACCAAAAGCTGAATAATAGAGATTTTTTACCGTGGGATGGCAAAACCACAGTTATTGTTTACAGGGGTATGCCACACTTTTTTAAATAGAGATATTTGCGGCTGAACAGTGAGCGACACACTCAAACTGCTTTTTTTTTAGATACCAAAGGCCCAAAACTGGATAGTACAGCGATTTGACCCGTGGAACTGCGAAACCACACTGGGATGTCGGGCCTACACAAGACTATTTTCAACAGATATATTTTTGTGACACAACAGTCAGGAGACACTATTGTTTTTCTTTACGGAAAAAACTACCAAAAGCTGAATAATAGAGATTTTTTACCGTGGGATGGCAAAACCACAGTTATTGTTTACTGGGGTATACCACACTTTTTTAAATAGAGATATTTGCGGCTGAACAGTGAGCGACACACTCAAACTGCATTTTTTTCAGATACCAAAGGCCCAAAACTGAATAGTACAGCGATTTGACCCATGGAACTGCGAAACCACACTGGGATGTTGGGCTTACACAAGACTATTTTCAACAGATATATTTTTGTGTCACAACAGTCAGGAGACACTACTGTTTTTCTTTACGGAAAAAACTACCAAAAGCTGAATAATAGAGATTTTTTACCGTGGGATGGCAAAACCACAGTTATTGTTTACTGGGGTATACCACACTTTTTTAAATAGAGATATTTGCGGCTGAACAATGAGCGACACACTCAAACTGCTTTTTTTTAGATACCAAAGGCCCAAAACTGGATAGTACAGCGATTTGACCCATGGAACTGCGAAACCACACTGGGATGTCGGGCTTACACAAGACTATTTTCAACAGATATATTTTTGTGTCACAACAGTCAGGAGACACTACTGGTTTTCTTTACAGAAAAAACTACCAAAAGCTGAATAATAGAGATTTTTTACCGTGGGATGGCAAAACCACAGTTATTGTTTACTGGGGTATGCCACACTTTTTTAAATAGAGATATTTGCGGCTGAACAGTGAGCGACACACTCAAACTGCTTTTTTTTTAGATACCAAAGGCCCAAAATTGGATAGTACAGCGATTTGACCCGTGGAACTGCGAAACCACACTGGGATGTCGGGCCTACACAAGACTATTTTCAACAGATATATTTTTGTGTCACAACAGTCAGGAGACACTACTGTTTTTCTTTACGGAAAAAACTACCAAAAGCTGAATAATAGAGATTTTTTACCGTGGGATAGCAAAACCACAGTTATTGTTTACTGGGGTATACCACACTTTTTTAAATAGAGATATTTGCGGCTGAACAGTGAGCGACACACTCAAACTGCTTTTTTTTTAGATACCAAATGCCCAAAACTTGATAGTACAGCGATTTGACCCGTGAAACTGCGAAACCACACTGGGATGTCGGGCCTACACAAGACTATTTTCAACAGACATATTTTTGTGTCACAACAGTCAGGAGACACTACTGTTTTTCTTTACGGAAAAAATTACCAAAAGCTGAATAATAGAGATTTTTTACCGTGGGATGGCAAAACCACAGTTATTGTTTACTGGGGTATACCACACTTTTTTAAATAGAGATATTTGCGGCTGAACAGTGAGCGACACACTCAAACTGCTTTTTTTTTAGATACCAAAGGCCCAAAACTGGATAGTACAGCGATTTGACCCATGGAACTGCGAAACCACACTGGGATGTCGGGCTTACACAAGACTATTTTCAACAGATATATTTTTGTGTCACAACAGTGAGGAGACACTACTGTTTTTCTTTACAGAAAAAACTACCAAAAGCTGAATAATAGAGATTTTTTACCGTGGGATGGCAAAACCACAGTTATTGTTTACAGGGGTATGCCACACTTTTTTAAATAGAGATATTTGCGGCTGAACAGTGAGCGACACACTCAAACTGCTTTTTTTTTAGATACCAAAGGCCCAAAACTGGATAGTACAGCGATTTGACCCGTGGAACTGCGAAACCACACTGGGATGTCGGGCCTACACAAGACTATTTTCAACAGATATATTTTTGTGACACAACAGTCAGGAGACACTATTGTTTTTCTTTACGGAAAAAACTACCAAAAGCTGAATAATAGAGATTTTTTACCGTGGGATGGCAAAACCACAGTTATTGTTTACTGGGGTATACCACACTTTTTTAAATAGAGATATTTGCGGCTGAACAGTGAGCGACACACTCAAACTGCATTTTTTTCAGATACCAAAGGCCCAAAACTGAATAGTACAGCGATTTGACCCATGGAACTGCGAAACCACACTGGGATGTTGGGCTTACACAAGACTATTTTCAACAGATATATTTTTGTGTCACAACAGTCAGGAGACACTACTGTTTTTCTTTACGGAAAAAACTACCAAAAGCTGAATAATAGAGATTTTTTACCGTGGGATGGCAAAACCACAGTTATTGTTTACTGGGGTATACCACACTTTTTTAAATAGAGATATTTGCGGCTGAACAATGAGCGACACACTCAAACTGCTTTTTTTTAGATACCAAAGGCCCAAAACTGGATAGTACAGCGATTTGACCCATGGAACTGCGAAACCACACTGGGATGTCGGGCTTACACAAGACTATTTTCAACAGATATATTTTTGTGTCACAACAGTCAGGAGACACTACTGTTTTTCTTTACAGAAAAAACTACCAAAAGCTGAATAATAGAGATTTTTTACCGTGGGATGGCAAAACCACAGTTATTGTTTACTGGGGTATGCCACACTTTTTTAAATAGAGATATTTGCGGCTGAACAGTGAGCGACACACTCAAACTGCTTTTTTTTTAGATACCAAAGGCCCAAAACTGGATAGTACAGCGATTTGACCCGTGGAACTGCGAAACCACACTGGGATGTCGGGCCTACACAAGACTATTTTTAACAGATATATTTTTGTGTCACAACAGTCAGGAGACACTATTGTTTTTCTTTACGGAAAAAACTACCAAAAGCTGAATAATAGAGATTTTTTACCGTGGGATGGCAAAACCACAGTTATTGTTTACTGGGGTATACCACACTTTTTTAAATAGAGATATTTGCGGCTGAACAGTGAGCGACAAACTCAAACTGCATTTTTTTCAGATACCAAAGGCCCAAAACTGGATAGTACAGCGATTTGACCCATGGAACTGCGAAACCACACTGGGATGTTGGGCTTACACAAGACTATTTTCAACAGATATATTTTTGTGTCACAAGAGTCAGGAGACACTACTGTTTTTCTTTACGGAAAAAACTACCAAAAGCTGAATAATAGAGATTTTTTACCGTGGGATGGCAAAACCACAGTTATTGTTTACTGGGGTATACCACACTTTTTTAAATAGAGATATTTGCGGCTGAACAGTGAGCGACACACTCAAAGTGCATTTTTTTATATACCAAAGGCCCAAAACTGGATAGTACAGCGATTTGACCCGTGGAACTGCGAAACCACACTGGGATGCCGGGCTTACACAAGACTATTTTCAACAGATATATTTTTGCGTCACAACAGTCAGGAGACACTATTGTTTTTCTTTACAGAAAAAGCTACCAAAAGATGAATAATAGAGATTTTTTACCGTGGGATGGCAAAACCACAGTTATTGTTTACTGGGGTATACCACACTTTTTTAAATAGAGATATTTTGGGCTGAACAATGAGCGACACACTCAAACTACTTTTTTTTTAGATACCAAAGGCCCAAAACTGAATAGTACAGCAATTTGACCCGTGGAACTACGAAACCATACTGGGATGTTGGGCCTACACAATACTATTTTCAACAGATATATTTTTGTGTCACAACAGTCAGGAGACACTACTGTTTTTCTTTACGGAAAAACCTACCAAAAGCTGAATAATAGAGATTTTTTACCGTGGGATGGCAGAACCACAGTTATTGTTTACTGGGGTATGCCACACTTTTTTAAATAGAGATATTTGCGGCTGAACAGTGAGCAACACACTCAAACTGCTTTTTTTTTAGATACCAAAGGCCCAAAACTGGATAGTACAGCGATTTGACCCGTGGTACTGCGAAACCACACTGGGATGTCGGGCCTACACAAGACTATTTTCAACAGATATATTTTTGTGTCACAACAGTCAGGAGACACTACTGTTTTTCTTTACGGAAAAAACTACCAAAAGCTGAATAATAGAGATTTTTTACCGTGGGATGGCAAAACCACAGTTATTGTTTACTGGGGTATGCCACACTTTTTTAAATAGAGATATTTGCGGCTGAACAGTGAGCGACACACTCAAACTGCTTTTTTTTTAGATACCAAAGGCCCAAAATTGGATAGTACAGCGATTTGACCCGTGGAACTGCGAAACCACACTGGGATGTCGGGCCTACACAAGACTATTTTCAACAGATATATTTTTGTGTCACAACAGTCAGGAGACACTACTGTTTTTCTTTACGGAAAAAACTACCAAAAGCTGAATAATAGAGATTTTTTACCGTGGGATAGCAAAACCACAGTTATTGTTTACTGGGGTATACCACACTTTTTTAAATAGAGATATTTGCGGCTGAACAGTGAGCGACACACTCAAACTGCTTTTTTTTTAGATACCAAATGCCCAAAACTTGATAGTACAGCGATTTGACCCGTGAAACTGCGAAACCACACTGGGATGTCGGGCCTACACAAGACTATTTTCAACAGACATATTTTTGTGTCACAACAGTCAGGAGACACTACTGTTTTTCTTTACGGAAAAAATTACCAAAAGCTGAATAATAGAGATTTTTTACCGTGGGATGGCAAAACCACAGTTATTGTTTACTGGGGTATACCACACTTTTTTAAATAGAGATATTTGCGGCTGAACAGTGAGCGACACACTCAAACTGCTTTTTTTTTAGATACCAAATGCCTAAAACTGGATAGTACAGCGATTTGACCCGTGAAACTGCGAAACCACACTGGGATGTCGGGCCTACACAAGACTATTTTCAACAGACATATTTTTGTGTCACAACAGTCAGGAGACACTTCTGATTTTCTTTACGGAAAAAACTACCAAAAGCTGAATAATAGAGATTTTTTACCGTGGGATGGCAAAACCACAGTTATTGTTTACTGGGGTATACCACACTTTTTTAAATAGAGATATTTGCGGCTGAACAGTGAGCGACACACTCAAACTGCTTTTTTTTTAGATACCAAAGGCCCAAAACTGGATAGTACAGCGATTTGACCCGTGGAACTGCGAAACCACACTGGGATGTCGGGCCTACACAAGACTATTTTCAACAGATATATTTTTGTGACACAACAGTCAGGAGACACTATTGTTTTTCTTTACGGAAAAAACTACCAAAAGCTGAATAATAGAGATTTTTTACCGTGGGATGGCAAAACCACAGTTATTGTTTACTGGGGTATACCACACTTTTTTAAATAGAGATATTTGCGGCTGAACAGTGAGCGACACACTCAAACTGCATTTTTTTCAGATACCAAAGGCCCAAAACTGAATAGTACAGCGATTTGACCCATGGAACTGCGAAACCACACTGGGATGTTGGGCTTACACAAGACTATTTTCAACAGATATATTTTTGTGTCACAACAGTCAGGAGACACTACTGTTTTTCTTTACGGAAAAAACTACCAAAAGCTGAATAATAGAGATTTTTTACCGTGGGATGGCAAAACCACAGTTATTGTTTACTGGGGTATACCACACTTTTTTAAATAGAGATATTTGCGGCTGAACAATGAGCGACACACTCAAACTGCTTTTTTTTTAGATACCAAAGGCCCAAAACTGGATAGTACAGCGATTTGACCCATGGAACTGCGAAACCACACTGGGATGTCGGGCTTACACAAGACTATTTTCAACAGATATATTTTTGTGTCACAACAGTCAGGAGACACTACTGTTTTTCTTTACAGAAAAAACTACCAAAAGCTGAATAATAGAGATTTTTTACCGTGGGATGGCAAAACCACAGTTATTGTTTACTGGGGTATGCCACACTTTTTTAAATAGAGATATTTGCGGCTGAACAGTGAGCGACACACTCAAACTGCTTTTTTTTTAGATACCAAAGGCCCAAAACTGGATAGTACAGCGATTTGACCCGTGGAACTGCGAAACCACACTGGGATGTCGGGCCTACACAAGACTATTTTCAACAGATATATTTTTGTGTCACAACAGTCAGGAGACACTATTGTTTTTCTTTACGGAAAAAACTACCAAAAGCTGAATAATAGAGATTTTTTACCGTGGGATGGCAAAACCACAGTTATTGTTTACTGGGGTATACCACACTTTTTTAAATAGAGATATTTGCGGCTGAACAGTGAGTGACACACTCAAACTGCATTTTTTTCAGATACCAAAGGCCCAAAACTGGATAGTACAGCGATTTGACCCATGGAACTGCGAAACCACACTGGGATGTTGGGCTTACACAAGACTATTTTCAACAGATATATTTTTGTGTCAAAACAGTCAGGAGACACTACTGTTTTTCTTTACGGAAAAAACTACCAAAAGCTGAATAATAGAGATTTTTTACCGTGGGATGGCAAAACCACAGTTATTGTTTACTGGGGTATACCACACTTTTTTAAATAGAGATATTTGTGGCTGAACAGTGAGCGACACACTCAAACTGCTTTTTTTTTAGATACCAAAGGCCCAAAACTGGATAGTACAGCGATTTGACCCGTGGAACTGCGAAACCACACTGGGATGTCGGGCCTACACAAGACTATTTTCAACAGATATATTTTTGTGTCACAACAGTCAGGAGACACTACTGTTTTTCTTTACGGAAAAAACTACCAAAAGCTGAATAATAGAGATTTTTTACCGTGGGATGGCAAAACCACAGTTATTGTTTACTGGGGTATACCACACTTTTTTAAATAGAGATATTTGCGGCTGAACAGTTTGCGACACAGTCAAACTGCTTTTTTTTAGATACCAAAGGCCCAAAACTGGATAGTACGGCGATTTGACCCGTGGAACTGCGAAACCATACTGGGATGTCGGGCCTACATAAGACTATTTTCAACAGATATATTTTTGTGTCACAACAGTTAGGAGACACTACTGTTTTTCTTTACAGAAAAAACTACCAAAAGCTGAACAATAGAGATTTTTTACCGTGGGATGGCAAAACCACAGTTATTGTTTACTGGTGTATGCCACACTTTTTTAAATAGAGATATTTGCGGCTGAACAGTGAGCGACACACTCAAACTGCTTTTTTTTTAGATTCCAAAGGACCAAAACTGGATAGTACAGCCATTTGACCCGTGGAACTGCGAAACCACACTGGGATGTCGGGCCTACACAAGACTATTTTCAACAGATATATTTTTGTGTCACAACAGTCAGGAGACACTACTGTTTTTCTTTACGGAAAAAACTACCAAAAGCTGAATAATAGAGATTTTTTACCGTGGGATAGCAAAACCACAGTTATTGTTTACTGGGGTATACCACACTTTTTTAAATAGAGATATTTGCGGCTGAACAGTGAGCGACACACTCAAACTGCTTTTTTTTTAGATACCAAATGCCCAAAACTTGATAGTACAGCGATTTGACCCGTGAAACTGCGAAACCACACTGGGATGTCGGGCCTACACAAGACTATTTTCAACAGACATATTTTTGTGTCACAACAGTCAGGAGACACTACTGTTTTTCTTTACGGAAAAAATTACCAAAAGCTGAATAATAGAGATTTTTTACCGTGGGATGCAAAACCACAGTTATTGTTTACTGGGGTATACCACACTTTTTTAAATAGAGATATTTGCGGCTGAACAGTGAGCGACACACTCAAACTGCTTTTTTTTTAGATACCAAAGGCCCAAAACTGGATAGTACAGCGATTTGACCCATGGAACTGCGAAACCACACTGGGATGTCGGGCTTACACAAGACTATTTTCAACAGATATATTTTTGTGTCACAACAGTCAGGAGACACTACTGTTTTTCTTTACAGAAAAAACTACCAAAAGCTGAATAATAGAGATTTTTTACCGTGGGATGGCAAAACCACAGTTATTGTTTACAGGGGTATGCCACACTTTTTTAAATAGAGATATTTGCGGCTGAACAGTGAGCGACACACTCAAACTGCTTTTTTTTTAGATACCAAAGGCCCAAAACTGGATAGTACAGCGATTTGACCCGTGGAACTGCGAAACCACACTGGGATGTCGGGCCTACACAAGACTATTTTCAACAGATATATTTTTGTGACACAACAGTCAGGAGACACTATTGTTTTTCTTTACGGAAAAAACTACCAAAAGCTGAATAATAGAGATTTTTTACCGTGGGATGGCAAAACCACAGTTATTGTTTACTGGGGTATACCACACTTTTTTAAATAGAGATATTTGCGGCTGAACAGTGAGCGACACACTCAAACTGCATTTTTTTCAGATACCAAAGGCCCAAAACTGAATAGTACAGCGATTTGACCCATGGAACTGCGAAACCACACTGGGATGTTGGGCTTACACAAGACTATTTTCAACAGATATATTTTTGTGTCACAACAGTCAGGAGACACTACTGTTTTTCTTTACGGAAAAAACTACCAAAAGCTGAATAATAGAGATTTTTTACCGTGGGATGGCAAAACCACAGTTATTGTTTACTGGGGTATACCACACTTTTTTAAATAGAGATATTTGCGGCTGAACAATGAGCGACACACTCAAACTGCTTTTTTTTAGATACCAAAGGCCCAAAACTGGATAGTACAGCGATTTGACCCATGGAACTGCGAAACCACACTGGGATGTCGGGCTTACACAAGACTATTTTCAACAGATATATTTTTGTGTCACAACAGTCAGGAGACACTACTGTTTTTCTTTACAGAAAAAACTACCAAAAGCTGAATAATAGAGATTTTTTACCGTGGGATGGCAAAACCACAGTTATTGTTTACTGGGGTATGCCAAACTTTTTTAAATAGAGATATTTGCGGCTGAACAGTGAGCGACACACTCAAACTGCTTTTTTTTTAGATACCAAAGGCCCAAAACTGGATAGTACAGCGATTTGACCCATGGAACTGCGAAACCACACTGGGATGTTGGGCTTACACAAGACTATTTTCAACAGATATATTTTTGTGTCACAAGAGTCAGGAGACACTACTGTTTTTCTTTACGGAAAAAACTACCAAAAGCTGAATAATAGAGATTTTTTACCGTGGGATGGCAAAACCACAGTTATTGTTTACTGGGGTATACCACACTTTTTTAAATAGAGATATTTTGGGCTGAACAATGAGCGACACACTCAAACTACTTTTTTTTTAGATACCAAAGGCCCAAAACTGAATAGTACAGCAATTTGACCCGTGGAACTGCGAAACCATACTGGGATGTTGGGCCTACACAATACTATTTTCAACAGATATATTTTTGTGTCACAACAGTCAGGAGACACTACTGTTTTTCTTTACGGAAAAACCTACCAAAAGCTGAATAATAGAGATTTTTTACCGTGGGATGGCAGAACCACAGTTATTGTTTACTGGGGTATACCACACTTTTTTAAATAGAGATATTTGCGGCTGAACAGTTTGCGACACAGTCAAACTGCTTTTTTTTAGATACCAAAGGCCCAAAACTGGATAGTACGGCGATTTGACCCGTGGAACTGCGAAACCATACTGGGATGTCGGGCCTACACAAGACTATTTTCAACAGATATATTTTTGTGTCACAACAGTTAGGAGACACTACTGTTTTTCTTTACAGAAAAAACTACCAAAAGCTGAACAATAGAGATTTTTTACCGTGGGATGGCAAAACCACAGTTATTGTTTACTGGTGTATGCCACACTTTTTTAAATAGAGATATTTGCGGCTGAACAGTGAGCGACACACTCAAACTGCTTTTTTTTTAGATTCCAAAGGACCAAAACTGGATAGTACAGCCATTTGACCCGTGGAACTGCGAAACCACACTGGGATGTCGGGCCTACACAAGACTATTTTCAACAGATATATTTTTGTGTCACAACAGTCAGGAGACACTACTGTTTTTCTTTACGGAAAAAACTACCAAAAGCTGAATAATAGAGATTTTTTACCGTGGGATAGCAAAACCACAGTTATTGTTTACTGGGGTATACCACACTCTTTTAAATAGAGATATTTGCGGCTGAACAGTGAGCGACACACTCAAACTGCTTTTTTTTTAGATACCAAATGCCCAAAACTTGATAGTACAGCGATTTGACCCGTGAAACTGCGAAACCACACTGGGATGTCGGGCCTACACAAGACTATTTTCAACAGACATATTTTTGTGTCACAACAGTCAGGAGACACTACTGTTTTTCTTTACGGAAAAAATTACCAAAAGCTGAATAATAGAGATTTTTTACCGTGGGATGCAAAACCACAGTTATTGTTTACTGGGGTATACCACACTTTTTTAAATAGAGATATTTGCGGCTGAACAGTGAGCGACACACTCAAACTGCTTTTTTTTTAGATACCAAAGGCCCAAAACTGGATAGTACAGCGATTTGACCCATGGAACTGCGAAACCACACTGGGATGTCGGGCTTACACAAGACTATTTTCAACAGATATATTTTTGTGTCACAACAGTCAGGAGACACTACTGTTTTTCTTTACAGAAAAAACTACCAAAAGCTGAATAATAGAGATTTTTTACCGTGGGATGGCAAAACCACAGTTATTGTTTACAGGGGTATGCCACACTTTTTTAAATAGAGATATTTGCGGCTGAACAGTGAGCGACACACTCAAACTGCTTTTTTTTTAGATACCAAAGGCCCAAAACTGGATAGTACAGCGATTTGACCCGTGGAACTGCGAAACCACACTGGGATGTCGGGCCTACACAAGACTATTTTCAACAGATATATTTTTGTGACACAACAGTCAGGAGACACTATTGTTTTTCTTTACGGAAAAAACTACCAAAAGCTGAATAATAGAGATTTTTTACCGTGGGATGGCAAAACCACAGTTATTGTTTACTGGGGTATACCACACTTTTTTAAATAGAGATATTTGCGGCTGAACAGTGAGCGACACACTCAAACTGCATTTTTTTCAGATACCAAAGGCCCAAAACTGAATAGTACAGCGATTTGACCCATGGAACTGTGAAACCACACTGGGATGTTGGGCTTACACAAGACTATTTTCAACAGATATATTTTTGTGTCACAACAGTCAGGAGACACTACTGTTTTTCTTTACGGAAAAAACTACCAAAAGCTGAATAATAGAGATTTTTTACCGTGGGATGGCAAAACCACAGTTATTGTTTACTGGGGTATACCACACTTTTTTAAATAGAGATATTTGCGGCTGAACAATGAGCGACACACTCAAACTGCTTTTTTTTAGATACCAAAGGCCCAAAACTGGATAGTACAGCGATTTGACCCATGGAACTGCGAAACCACACTGGGATGTCGGGCTTACACAAGACTATTTTCAACAGATATATTTTTGTGTCACAACAGTCAGGAGACACTACTGTTTTTCTTTACAGAAAAAACTACCAAAAGCTGAATAATAGAGATTTTTTACCGTGGGATGGCAAAACCACAGTTATTGTTTACTGGGGTATGCCACACTTTTTTAAATAGAGATATTTGCGGCTGAACAGTGAGCGACACACTCAAACTGCTTTTTTTTTAGATACCAAAGGCCCAAAACTGGATAGTACAGCGATTTGACCCATGGAACTGCGAAACCACACTGGGATGTTGGGCTTACACAAGACTATTTTCAACAGATATATTTTTGTGTCACAAGAGTCAGGAGACACTACTGTTTTTCTTTACGGAAAAAACTACCAAAAGCTGAATAATAGAGATTTTTTACCGTGGGATGGCAAAACCACAGTTATTGTTTACTGGGGTATACCACACTTTTTTAAATAGAGATATTTTGGGCTGAACAATGAGCGACACACTCAAACTACTTTTTTTTTAGATACCAAAGGCCCAAAACTGAATAGTACAGCAATTTGACCCGTGGAACTGCGAAACCATACTGGGATGTTGGGCCTACACAATACTATTTTCAACAGATATATTTTTGTGTCACAACAGTCAGGAGACACTACTGTTTTTCTTTACGGAAAAACCTACCAAAAGCTGAATAATAGAGATTTTTTACCGTGGGATGGCAGAACCACAGTTATTGTTTACTGGGGTATGCCACACTTTTTTAAATAGAGATATTTGCGGCTGAACAGTGAGCAACACACTCAAACTGCTTTTTTTTTAGATACCAAAGGCCCAAAACTGGATAGTACAGTGATTTGACCCGTGGTACTGCGAAACCACACTGGGATGTCGGGCCTACACAAGACTATTTTCAACAGATATATTTTTGTGTCACAACAGTCAGGAGACACTACTGTTTTTCTTTACGGAAAAAACTACCAAAAGCTGAATAATAGAGATTTTTTACCGTGGGATGGCAAAACCACAGTTATTGTTTACTGGGGTATGCCACACTTTTTTAAATAGAGATATTTGCGGCTGAACAGTGAGCGACACACTCAAACTGCTTTTTTTTTAGATACCAAAGGCCCAAAATTGGATAGTACAGCGATTTGACCCGTGGAACTGCGAAACCACACTGGGATGTCGGGCCTACACAAGACTATTTTCAACAGATATATTTTTGTGTCACAACAGTCAGGAGACACTACTGTTTTTCTTTACGGAAAAAACTACCAAAAGCTGAATAATAGAGATTTTTTACCGTGGGATAGCAAAACCACAGTTATTGTTTACTGGGGTATACCACACTTTTTTAAATAGAGATATTTGCGGCTGAACAGTGAGCGACACACTCAAACTGCTTTTTTTTTAGATACCAAATGCCCAAAACTTGATAGTACAGCGATTTGACCCGTGAAACTGCGAAACCACACTGGGATGTCGGGCCTACACAAGACTATTTTCAACAGACATATTTTTGTGTCACAACAGTCAGGAGACACTACTGTTTTTCTTTACGGAAAAAATTACCAAAAGCTGAATAATAGAGATTTTTTACCGTGGGATGGCAAAACCACAGTTATTGTTTACTGGGGTATACCACACTTTTTTAAATAGAGATATTTGCGGCTGAACAGTGAGCGACACACTCAAACTGCTTTTTTTTTAGATACCAAAGGCCCAAAACTGGATAGTACAGCGATTTGACCCATGGAACTGCGAAACCACACTGGGATGTCGGGCTTACACAAGACTATTTTCAACAGATATATTTTTGTGTCACAACAGTCAGGAGACACTACTGTTTTTCTTTACAGAAAAAACTACCAAAAGCTGAATAATAGAGATTTTTTACCGTGGGATGGCAAAACCACAGTTATTGTTTACAGGGGTATGCCACACTTTTTTAAATAGAGATATTTGCGGCTGAACAGTGAGCGACACACTCAAACTGCTTTTTTTTTAGATACCAAAGGCCCAAAACTGGATAGTACAGCGATTTGACCCGTGGAACTGCGAAACCACACTGGGATGTCGGGCCTACACAAGACTATTTTCAACAGATATATTTTTGTGACACAACAGTCAGGAGACACTATTGTTTTTCTTTACGGAAAAAACTACCAAAAGCTGAATAATAGAGATTTTTTACCGTGGGATGGCAAAACCACAGTTATTGTTTACTGGGGTATACCACACTTTTTTAAATAGAGATATTTGCGGCTGAACAGTGAGCGACACACTCAAACTGCATTTTTTTCAGATACCAAAGGCCCAAAACTGAATAGTACAGCGATTTGACCCATGGAACTGCGAAACCACACTGGGATGTTGGGCTTACACAAGACTATTTTCAACAGATATATTTTTGTGTCACAACAGTCAGGAGACACTACTGTTTTTCTTTACGGAAAAAACTACCAAAAGCTGAATAATAGAGATTTTTTACCGTGGGATGGCAAAACCACAGTTATTGTTTACTGGGGTATACCACACTTTTTTAAATAGAGATATTTGCGGCTGAACAGTGAGCGACACACTCAAACTGCTTTTTTTTAGATACCAAAGGCCCAAAACTGGATAGTACAGCGATTTGACCCATGGAACTGCGAAACCACACTGGGATGTCGGGCTTACACAAGACTATTTTCAACAGATATATTTTTGTGTCACAACAGTCAGGAGACACTACTGTTTTTCTTTACAGAAAAAACTACCAAAAGCTGAATAATAGAGATTTTTTACCGTGGGATGGCAAAACCACAGTTATTGTTTACTGGGGTATGCCACACTTTTTTAAATAGAGATATTTGCGGCTGAACAGTGAGCGACACACTCAAACTGCTTTTTTTTTAGATACCAAAGGCCCAAAACTGGATAGTACAGCGATTTGACCCGTGGAACTGCGAAACCACACTGGGATGTCGGGCCTACACAAGACTATTTTCAACAGATATATTTTTGTGTCACAACAGTCAGGAGACACTATTGTTTTTCTTTACGGAAAAAACTACCAAAAGCTTAATAATAGAGATTTTTTACCGTGGGATGGCAAAACCACAGTTATTGTTTACTGGGGTATACCACACTTTTTTAAATAGAGATATTTGCGGCTGAACAGTGAGCGACAAACTCAAACTGCATTTTTTTCAGATACCAAAGGCCCAAAACTGGATAGTACAGCGATTTGACCCATGGAACTGCGAAACCACACTGGGATGTTGGGCTTACACAAGACTATTTTCAACAGATATATTTTTGTGTCACAACAGTCAGGAGACACTACTGTTTTTCTTTACAGAAAAAACTACCAAAAGCTGAATAATAGAGATTTTTTACCGTGGGATGGCAAAACCACAGTTATTGTTTACTGGGGTATACCACACTTTTTTAAATAGAGATATTTGCGGCTGAACAGTGAGCGACACACTCAAAGTGCATTTTTTTTATATACCAAAGGCCCAAAACTGGATAGTACAGCGATTTGACCCGTGGAACTGCGAAACCACACTGGGATGCCGGGCTTACACAAGACTATTTTCAACAGATATATTTTTGCGTCACAACAGTCAGGAGACACTATTGTTTTTCTTTACAGAAAAAGCTACCAAAAGATGAATAATAGAGATTTTTTACCGTGGGATGGCAAAACCACAGTTATTGTTTACTGGGGTATACCACACTTTTTTAAATAGAGATATTTTGGGCTGAACAATGAGCGACACACTCAAACTACTTTTTTTTTAGATACCAAAGGCCCAAAACTGAATAGTACAGCAATTTGACCCGTGGAACTGCGAAACCATACTGGGATGTTGGGCCTACACAATACTATTTTCAACAGATATATTTTTGTGTCACAACAGTCAGGAGACACTACTGTTTTTCTTTACGGAAACCCTACCAAAAGCTGAATAATAGAGATTTTTTACCGTGGGATGGCAGAACCACAGTTATTGTTTACTGGGGTATGCCACACTTTTTTAAATAGAGATATTTGCGGCTGAACAGTGAGCAACACACTCAAACTGCTTTTTTTTTAGATACCAAAGGCCCAAAACTGGATAGTACAGCGATTTGACCCGTGGTACTGCGAAACCACACTGGGATGTCGGGCCTACACAAGACTATTTTCAACAGATATATTTTTGTGTCACAACAGTCAGGAGACACTACTGTTTTTCTTTACGGAAAAAACTACCAAAAGCTGAATAATAGAGATTTTTTACCGTGGGATGGCAAACCACAGTTATTGTTTACTGGGGTATACCACACTTTTTTAAATAGAGATATTTGCGGCTGAACAGTTTGCGACACAGTCAAACTGCTTTTTTTTAGATACCAAAGGCCCAAAACTGGATAGTACGGCGATTTGACCCGTGGAACTGCGAAACCATACTGGGATGTCGGGCCTACACAAGACTATTTTCAACAGATATATTTTTGTGTCACAACAGTTAGGAGACACTACTGTTTTTCTTTACAGAAAAAACTACCAAAAGCTGAACAATAGAGATTTTTTACCGTGGGATGGCAAAACCACAGTTATTGTTTACTGGGGTATGCCACACTTTTTTAAATAGAGATATTTGCGGCTGAACAGTGAGCGACACACTCAAACTGCTTTTTTTTTAGATACCAAAGGACCAAAACTGGATAGTACAGCCATTTGACCCATGGAACTGCGAAACCACACTGGGATGTCGGGCCTACACAAGACTATTTTCAACAGATATATTTTTGTGTCACAACAGTCAGGAGACACTACTGTTTTTCTTTATGGAAAAAACTACCAAAAGCTGAATAATAGAGATTTTTTACCGTGGGATGGCAAAACCACAGTTATTGTTTACTGGGGTATGCCACACTTTTTTAAATAGAGATATTTGCAGCTGAACAGTGAGCGACACACTCAAACTGCTTTTTTTTTAGATACCAAAGGCCCAAAACTGGATAGTACAGCGATTTGACCCGTGGTACTGCGAAACCACACTGGGATGTCGGGCCTACACAAGACTATTTTCAACAGATATATTTTTGTGTCACAACAGTCAGGAGACACTACTGTTTTTCTTTACGGAAAAAACTACCAAAAGCTGAATAATAGAGATTTTTTACCGTGGGATGTCAAAACCACAGTTATTGTTTACTGGGGTATACCACACTTTTTTAAATAGAGATATTTGCGGCTGAACAGTTTGCGACACAGTCAAACTGCTTTTTTTTAGATACCAAAGGCCCAAAACTGGATAGTACGGCGATTTGACCCGTGGAACTGCGAAACCATACTGGGATGTCGGGCCTACACAAGACTATTTTCAACAGATATATTTTTGTGTCACAACAGTTAGGAGACACTACTGTTTTTCTTTACAGAAAAAACTACCAAAAGCTGAACAATAGAGATTTTTTACCGTGGGATGGCAAAACCACAGTTATTGTTTACTGGGGTATGCCACACTTTTTTAAATAGAGATATTTGCGGCTGAACAGTGAGCGACACACTCAAACTGCTTTTTTTTTAGATACCAAAGGACCAAAACTGGATAGTACAGCCATTTGACCCGTGGAACTGCGAAACCACACTGGGATGTCGGGCCTACACAAGACTATTTTCAACAGATATATTTTTGTGTCACAACAGTCAGGAGACACTACTGTTTTTCTTTACGGAAAAAACTACCAAAAGCTGAATAATAGAGATTTTTTACCGTGGGATAGCAAAACCACAGTTATTGTTTACTGGGGTATACCACACTTTTTTAAATAGAGATATTTGCGGCTGAACAGTGAGCGACACACTCAAACTGCTTTTTTTTTAGATACCAAATGCCCAAAACTGGATAGTACAGCGATTTGACCCGTGAAACTGCGAAACCACACTGGGATGTCGGGCCTACACAAGACTATTTTCAACAGACATATTTTTGTGTCACAACAGTCAGGAGACACTACTGTTTTTCTTTACGGAAAAAACTACCAAAAGCTGAATAATAGAGATTTTTTACCGTGGGATGGCAAAACCACAGTTATTGTTTACTGGGGTATACCACACTTTTTTAAATAGAGATATTTGCGGCTGAACAGTGAGCAACACACTCAAACTGCTTTTTTTTTAGATACCAAAGGCCCAAAACTGGATAGTACAGCGATTTGACCCATGGAACTGCGAAACCACACTGGGATGTCGGGCTTACACAAGACTATTTTCAACAGATATATTTTTGTGTCACAACAGTCAGGAGACACTACTGTTTTTCTTTACAGAAAAAACTAACAAAAGCTGAATAATAGAGATTTTTTACCGTGGGATGGCAAAACCACAGTTATTGTTTACTGGGGTATGCCACACTTTTTTAAATAGAGATATTTGCGGCTGAACAGTGAGCGACACACTCCAACTGCTTTTTTTTTAGATACCAATGGCCCAAAACTGGATAGTACAGCGATTTGACCCGTGGAACTGCAAAACCACACTGGGATGTCGGGCCTACACAAGACTATTTTCAACAGATATATTTTTGTGTCACAACAGTCAGGAGACACTACTGTTTTTCTTTACAGAAAAAACTAACAAAAGCTGAATAATAGAGATTTTTTACCGTGGGATGGCAAAACCACAGTTATTGTTTACTGGGGTATGCCACACTTTTTTAAATAGAGATATTTGCGGCTGAACAGTGAGCGACACACTCCAACTGCTTTTTTTTTAGATACCAAAGGCACAAAACTGGATAGTACAGCGATTTGACCCGTGGAACTGAGAAACCACACTGGGATGTCGGGCCTACACAAGACTATTTTCAACAGATATATTTTTGTGTCACAACAGTCAGGAGACACTACTGTTTTTCTTTATGAAAAAAACTACCAAAAGCTGAATAATAGAGATTTTTTACCGTGGGATGGCAAAACCACAGTTATTGTTTACTGGGGTATGCCACACTTTTTTAAATAGAGATATTTGTGGCTGAACAGTGAGCGACACACTCAAACTGCATTTTTTTTAGATACCAAAGGCCCAACACTGGATAGTACAGCGATTTGACCCGTGGAACTGCGAAACCACACTGGGATGTCGGGCCTACACAAGACTATTTTCAACAGATATATTTTTGTGTCACAACAGTCAGGAGACACTACTGTTTTTCTTTACAGAAAAAACTAACAAAAGCTGAATAATAGAGATTTTTTACCGTGGGATGGCAAAACCACAGTTATTGTTGACTGGGGTATGCCACACTTTTTTAAATAGAGATATTTGCGGCTGAACAGTGAGCGACACACTCCAACTGCTTTTTTTGTAGATACCAAAGGCACAAAACTGGATAGTACAGCGATTTGACCCGTGGAACTGAGAAACCACACTGGGATGTCGGGCCTACACAAGACTATTTTCAACAGATATATTTTTGTGTCACAACAGTCAGGAGACACTACTGTTTTTCTTTATGGAAAAAACTACCAAAAGCTGAATAATAGAGATTTTTTACCGTGGGATGGCAAAACCACAGTTATTGTTTACTGGGGTGTACCACACTTTTTTAAATAGAAATATTTTGGGCTGAACAATGAGCGACACACTCAAACTGCTTTTTTCTAGATACCAAAGGCCCAAAACTGGATAGTACAGCGATTTGACCCGTGGAACTGCGAAACCACACTGGGATGTCGGGCTTTCACAAGACTATTTTCAACAGATATATTTTTGTGTCACAACAGTCAGGAGACACTACTGCTTTCTTTACAGAAAAAACTACCAAAAGCTGAATAATAGAGATTTTTTACCGTGGGATGGCAAAACCACAGTTATTGTTTACTGGGGTATACCACACTTTTTTAAATAGAGATATTTGTGGCTGAACAGTGAGCGACACACTCAAACTGCATTTTTTTTAGATACCAAAGGCCCAACACTGGATAGTACAGCGATTTGACCCGTGGAACTGCGAAACCACACTGGGATGTCGGGCTTACACAAGACTATTTTCAACAGATATATTTTTGTGTCACAACAGTCAGGAGACACTACTGCTTTTCTTTACAGAAAAAACTACCAAAAGCTGAATAATAGAGATTTTTTACCGTGGGATGGCAAAACCACAGTTATTGTTTACTGGGGTGTACCACACTTTTTTAAATAGAGATATTTTGGGCTGAACAATGAGCGACACACTCAAACTGCTTTTTTTTAGATACCAAAGGCCCAAAACTGGATAGTACAGCGATTTGACCCGTGGAACTGCGAAACCACACTGGGATGTCGGGCCTACACAATACTATTTTCAACAGATATATTTTTGTGTCACAACAGTCAGGAGACACTACTGTTTTTCTTTATGGAAAAAACTACCAAAAGCTGAATAATAGAGATTTTTTTACCGTGGGATGGCAAAACCACAGTTATTGTTTACTGGGGTATGCCACACTTTTTTAAATAGAGATATTTGCGGCTGAACAGTGAGCGACACACTCAAACTGCTTTTTTTTTAGATACCAAAGGACCAAAACTGGATAGTACAGCGATTTGACCCGTGGAACTGCGAAACCACACTGGGATGTCGGGCCTACACAAGACTATTTTCAACAGATATATTTTTGTGTCACAACAGTCAGGAGACACTACTGTTTTTTTTTACGGAAAAAACTAACAAAAGCTGAATAATAGAGATTTTTTACCGTGGGTTGGCAAAACCACAGTTATTGTTTACTGGGGTATACCACACTTTTTTAAATAGAGATATTTGCGGCTGAACAGTGAGCAACACACTCCAATTGCTTTTTTTTTAGATACAAAAGGCCCAAATCTGGATAGTACACGATTTGACCCGTGGAACTGCGAAACCACAATGGGATGTCGGGCCTACACAAGACGATTTTCAACAGATATATTTTTGTGTCACAACAGTAAGGAGACACTACTGTTTTTCTTTACGGAAAAAACTACCAAAAAGCTGAATAATAGAGATTTTTTACCGTGGGATGGCAAAACCACAGTTATTGTTTACTGGGGTATACCACACTTTTTTAAATAGAGATATTTGTGGCTGAACAGTGAGCGACACACTCAAACTGCTTTTTTTTTAGATACCAAAGGGCAAAAACTGGATAGTACAGCGATTTGACCCGTGGAACTGCGAAACCACACTGGGATGTCGGGCCTACACAAGACTATTTTCAACAGATATATTTTTGTGTCACAACAGTTAGGAGACACTACTGTTTTTCTTTACGGAAAAAACTACCAAAAGCTGAATAATAGAGATTTTTTACCGTGGGATGGCTAAACCACAGTTATTGTTTACTGGGGTATGCCACACTTTTTTAAATAGAGATATTTGCGGCTGAACAGTGAGCGACACACTCAAACTGCTTTTTTTTTAGATACCAAAGGCCCAAAACTGGATAGTACAGCGATTTGACCCGTGGAACTGCAAAACCACACTGGGATGTCGGGCCTACACAAGACTATTTTCAACAGATATATTTTTGTGTCACAACAGTCAGGAGACACTACTGTTTTTCTTTACAGAAAAAACTAACAAAAGCTGAATAATAGAGATTTTTTACCGTGGGATGGCAAAACCACAGTTATTGTTTACTGGGGTATGCCACACTTTTTTAAATAGAGATATTTGCGGCTGAACAGTGAGCGACACACTCCAACTGCTTTTTTTTTAGATACCAAAGGCACAAAACTGGATAGTACAGCGATTTGACCCGTGGAACTGAGAAACCACACTGGGATGTCGGGCCTACACAAGACTATTTTCAACAGATATATTTTTGTGTCACAACAGTCAGGAGACACTACTGTTTTTCTTTATGAAAAAAACTACCAAAAGCTGAATAATAGAGATTTTTTACCGTGGGATGGCAAAACCACAGTTATTGTTTACTGGGGTATGCCACACTTTTTTAAATAGAGATATTTGTGGCTGAACAGTGAGCGACACACTCAAACTGCATTTTTTTTAGATACCAAAGGCCCAACACTGGATAGTACAGCGATTTGACCCGTGGAACTGCGAAACCACACTGGGATGTCGGGCCTACACAAGACTATTTTCAACAGATATATTTTTGTGTCACAACAGTCAGGAGACACTACTGTTTTTCTTTACAGAAAAAACTAACAAAAGCTGAATAATAGAGATTTTTTACCGTGGGATGGCAAAACCACAGTTATTGTTTACTGGGGTATACCACACTTTTTTAAATAGAGATATTTGTGGCTGAACAGTGAGCGACACACTCAAACTGCATTTTTTTTAGATACCAAAGGCCCAACACTGGATAGTACAGCGATTTGACCCGTGGAACTGCGAAACCACACTGGGATGTCGGGCTTACACAAGACTATTTTCAACAGATATATTTTTGTGTCACAACAGTCAGGAGACACTACTGCTTTTCTTTACAGAAAAAACTACCAAAAGCTGAATAATAGAGATTTTTTACCGTGGGATGGCAAAACCACAGTTATTGTTTACTGGGGTGTACCACACTTTTTTAAATAGAGATATTTTGGGCTGAACAATGAGCGACACACTCAAACTGCTTTTTTTTAGATACCAAAGGCCCAAAACTGGATAGTACAGCGATTTGACCCGTGGAACTGCGAAACCACACTGGGATGTCGGGCCTACACAATACTATTTTCAACAGATATATTTTTGTGTCACAACAGTCAGGAGACACTACTGTTTTTCTTTATGGAAAAAACTACCAAAAGCTGAATAATAGAGATTTTTTTACCGTGGGATGGCAAAACCACAGTTATTGTTTACTGGGGTATGCCACACTTTTTTAAATAGAGATATTTGCGGCTGAACAGTGAGCGACACACTCAAACTGCTTTTTTTTTAGATACCAAAGGACCAAAACTGGATAGTACAGCGATTTGACCCGTGGAACTGCGAAACCACACTGGGATGTCGGGCCTACACAAGACTATTTTCAACAGATATATTTTTGTGTCACAACAGTCAGGAGACACTACTGTTTTTTTTTACGGAAAAAAATAACAAAAGCTGAATAATAGAGATTTTTTACCGTGGGTTGGCAAAACCACAGTTATTGTTTACTGGGGTATACCACACTTTTTTAAATAGAGATATTTGCGGCTGAACAGTGAGCAACACACTCCAATTGCTTTTTTTTTAGATACAAAAGGCCCAAATCTGGATAGTACACGATTTGACCCGTGGAACTGCGAAACCACAATGGGATGTCGGGCCTACACAAGACGATTTTCAACAGATATATTTTTGTGTCACAACAGTAAGGAGACACTACTGTTTTTCTTTACGGAAAAAACTACCAAAAAGCTGAATAATAGAGATTTTTTACCGTGGGATGGCAAAACCACAGTTATTGTTTACTGGGGTATACCACACTTTTTTAAATAGAGATATTTGTGGCTGAACAGTGAGCGACACACTCAAACTGCTTTTTTTTTAGATACCAAAGGGCAAAAACTGGATAGTACAGCGATTTGACCCGTGGAACTGCGAAACCACACTGGGATGTCGGGCCTACACAAGACTATTTTCAACAGATATATTTTTGTGTCACAACAGTTAGGAGACACTACTGTTTTTCTTTACGGAAAAAACTACCAAAAGCTGAATAATAGAGATTTTTTACCGTGGGATGGCTAAACCACAGTTATTGTTTACTGGGGTATGCCACACTTTTTTAAATAGAGATATTTGCGGCTGAACAGTGAGCGACACACTCAAACTGCTTTTTTTTTAGATACCAAAGGCCCAAAACTGGATAGTACAGCGATTTGACCCGTGGAACTGCGAAACCACACTGGAATGTCGGGCCTACACAAGACTATTTTCAACAGATATATTTTTGTGTTACAACAGTCAGGAGACACTACTGTTTTTCTTTACGGAAAAAACTACCAAAAGCTGAATAATAGAGATTTTTTACCGTGGGATGGCATAACCACAGTTATTGTTTACTGGGGTATACCACACTTTTTTAAATAGAGATATTTGTGGCTGAACAGTGAGCGACACACTCAAACTGCATTTTTTTTAGATACCAAAGGCCCAACACTGGATAGTACAGCGATTTGACCCGTGGAACTGCGAAACCACACTGGGATGTCGGGCTTACACAAGACTATTTTCAACAGATATATTTTTGTGTCACAACAGTCAGGAGACACTACTGCTTTTCTTTACAGAAAAAACTACCAAAAGCTGAATAATAGAGATTTTTTACCATGGGATGGCAAAACCACAGTTATTGTTTACTGGGGTGTACCACACTTTTTTAAATAGAGATATTTTGGGCTGAACAATGAGCGACACACTCAAACTGCTTTTTTTTAGATACCAAAGGCCCAAAACTGGATAGTACAACGATTTGACCCGTGGAACTGCGAAACCACACTGGGATGTCGGGCCTACACAATACTATTTTCAACAGATATATTTTTGTGTCACAACAGTCAGGAGACACTACTGTTTTTCTTTACGGAAAAAACTACCAAAAGCTGAATAATAGAGATTTTTTTACCGTGGGATGGCAAAACCACAGTTATTGTTTACTGGGGTATGCCACACTTTTTTAAATAGAGATATTTGCGGCTGAACAGTGAGCGACACACTCCAACTGCTTTTTTTTTAGATACCAAAGGCCCAAATCTGGATAGTACAGCGATTTGACCCGTGGAACTGCGAAACCACACTGGGATGTCGGGCCTACACAAGACTATTTTCAACAGATATATTTTTGTGTCACAACAGTCAGGAGACACTACTGTTTTTCTTTACGGAAAAAACTACCAAAAGCTGAATAATAGAGATTTTTTACCATGGGATGGCAAAACCACAGTTATTGTTTACTGGGGTATACCACACTTTTTTAAATAGAGATATTTGCAGCTGAACAGTGAGAGACACACTCAAACTGCTTTTTTTTTAGATACCAAAGGCCCAAAACTGGATAGTACAGAGATTTGACCCGTGGAACTGCGAAACCACACTGGGATATCGGGCCTACACAAGACTATTTTCAACAGATATATTTTTGTGTCACAACAGTCAGGAGACACTACTGTTTTTTTTTACGGAAAAAACTACCAAAAGCTGAATAATAGAGATTTTTTTCCGTGGGTTGGCAAAACCACAGTTATTGTTTACTGGGGTATACCACACTTTTTTAAATAGAGATATTTGCGTCTAAACAGTGAGCAACACACTCAAACTGCTTTTTTTTTAGATACCAAAGGCCTATAACTGGATAGTACAGCGATTTGACCCGTTGAACTGCGAAACCACACTGGGATGTCGGGCCTACACAAGACTATTTTCCACAGATATATTTTTGTGTTACAACAGTCAGGAGACACTACTGTTTTTCTTTACGGAAAAAACTACCAAAAGCTGAATAATAGAGATTTTTTACCGTGGGATGGCAAAACCACAGTTATTGTTTACTGGGGTATACCACACTTTTTTAAATAGAGATATTTGTGGCTGAACAGTGAGCGACACACTCAAACTGCTTTTTTTTTAGATACCAAAGGGCAAAAACTGGATAGTACAGCGATTTGACCCGTGGAACTGCGAAACCACACTGGGATGTCGGGCCTACACAAGACTATTTTCAACAGATATATTTTTGTGTCACCACAGTCAGGAGACACTACTGTTTTTTTTTACGGAAAAAACTAACAAAAGCTGAATAATAGAGATTTTTTACCGTGGGTTGGCAAAACCACAGTTATTGTTTACTGGGGTATACCACACATTTTTAAATAGAGATATTTGCGGCTGAACAGTGAGCAACACACTCCAATTGCTTTTTTTTTAGATACCAAAGGCCCAAATCTGGATAGTACAACGATTTGACCCGTTGAACTGCGAAACCACAATGGGATGTCGGGCCTACACAAGACGATTTTCAACAGATATATTTTTGTGTCACAACAGTAAGGAGACACTACTGTTTTTCTTTACGGAAAAAACTACCAAAAAGCTGAATAATAGAGATTTTTTACCGTGGGATGGCAAAACCACAGTTATTGTTTACTGGGGTATACCACACTTTTTTAAATAGAGATATTTGTGGCTGAACAGTGAGCGACACACTCAAACTGCTTTTTTTTTAGATACCAAAGGGCAAAAACTGGATAGTACAGCGATTTGACCCGTGGAACTGCGAAACCACACTGGGATGTCGGGCCTACACAAGACTATTTTCAACAGATATATTTTTGTGTCACAACAGTTAGGAGACACTACTGTTTTTCTTTACGGAAAAAACTACCAAAAGCTGAATAATAGAGATTTTTTACCGTGGGATGGCTAAACCACAGTTATTGTTTACTAGGGTATGCCACACTTTTTTAAATAGAGATATTTGCGGCTGAACAGTGAGCGACACACTCAAACTGCTTTTTTTTTAGATACCAAAGGCCCAAAACTGGATAGTACAGCGATTTGACCCGTGGAACTGCGAAACCACACTGGGGTGTCGGGCCTACACAAGGCTATTTTCAACAGATATATTTTTGTGTCACAACAGTCAGGAGACACTACTGTTTTTCTTTACGGAAAAAACTACCAAAAGCTGAATAATAGAGATTTTTTACCGTGGGATGGCATAACCACAGTTATTGTTTACTGGGGTATACCACACTTTTTTAAATAGAGATATTTGCGGCTGAACAGTGAGAGACACACTCAAACTGCTTTTTTTTAGTTACCAAATGCCCAGAACTGGATAGTACAGCGATTTGACCCGTGGAACTGCGAAACCACACTGGGATGTCGGGCCTACACAAGACTATTTTCAACAGATATATTTTTGTGTCACAACAGTCAGGAGACACTACAGTTTTTCTTTACGGAAAAACTACCAAAAGCTGAATAATAGAGATTTTTTACCGTGGAATGGCAAAACCACAGTTATTGTTTACTGGGGTATACCACACTTTTTTAAATAGAGATATTTGCGGCTGAACAGTGAGCGACACACTCAAACTGCTTTTTTTTTAGATACCAAAGGCCCAAAACTGGATAGTACAGCGATTTGACCCGTGTAACTCCGAAACCACACTGGGATGTCAGGCCTACACAAGACTATTTTCAACAGAAATATTTTTGTGTCACAACAGTCAGGAGACACTACTGTTTTTCTTTACGGAAAAAACTACCAAAAGCTGAATAATTGAGATTTTTTACCGTGGGATGGCAAAACCACAGTTATTGTTTACTAGGGTATACCACACTTTTTCAAATAGAGATATTTGCGGCTGAACATTGAGCGACACACTCAAACTGCTTTTTATGTAGATACCAAAGGCCCAAATCTGCATAGTACAGCGATTTGACCCGTGGAACTGCGAAACCACACTGGGATGTCGGGCCTACACAAGACTATTTTCAGCAGATATATTTTTGTGTCACAACAGTCAGGAGACACTACTGTTTTTCTTTACGGAAAAAACTACCAAAAGCTGAATAATAGAGATTTTTTACCATGGGATGGCAAAACCACAGTTATTGTTTACTGGGGTATACCACACTTTTTTAAATAGAGATATTTGCAGCTGAACAGTGAGAGACACACTCAAACTGCTTTTTTTTTAGATACCAAAGGCCCAAAACTGGATAGTACAGAGATTTGACCCGTGGAACTGCGAAACCACACTGGGATATCGGGCCTACACAAGACTATTTTCAACAGATATATTTTTGTGTCACAACAGTCAGGAGACACTACTGGTTTTTTTTACGGAAAAAACTACCAAAAGCTGAATAATAGAGATTTTTTTCCGTGGGTTGGCAAAACCACAGTTATTGTTTACTGGGGTATACCACACTTTTTTAAATAGAGATATTTGCGTCTAAACAGTGAGCAACACACTCAAACTGCTTTTTTTTTAGATACCAAAGGCCTATAACTGGATAGTACAGCGATTTGACCCGTGGAACTGCGAAACCACACTGGGATGTCGGGCGTACACAAGACTATTTTCCACAGATATATTTTTGTGTTACAACAGTCAGGAGACACTACTGTTTTTCTTTATGGAAAAAACTACCAAAAGCTGAATAATAGAGATTTTTTACCGTGGGATGGCAAAACCACAGTTATTGTTTACTGGGGTATACCACACTTTTTTAAATAGAGATATTTGTGGCTGAACAGTGAGCGACACACTCAAACTGGATTTTTTTTAGATACCAAAGGCCCAACACTGGATAGAACAGCGATTTGACCTGTGGAACTGCGAAACCACACTGGGATGTTGGGCTTACACAAGACTATTTTCAACAGATATATTTTTGTGTCACAACAGTAAGGAGACACTACTGTTTTTCTTTACGGAAAAAACTACCAAAAAGCTGAATAATAGAGATTTTTTACCGTGGGATGGCAAAACCACAGTTATTGTTTACTGGGGTATACCACACTTTTTTAAATAGAGATATTTGTGGCTGAACAGTGAGCGACACACTCAAACTGCTTTTTTTTTAGATACCAAAGGGCAAAAACTGGATAGTACAGCGATTTGACCCGTGGAACTGCGAAACCACACTGGGATGTCGGGCCTACACAAGACTATTTTCAACAGATATATTTTTGTGTCACCACAGTCAGGAGACACTACTGTTTTTTTTTACGGAAAAAACTAACAAAAGCTGAATAATAGAGATTTTTTACCGTGGGTTGGCAAAACCACAGTTATTGTTTACTGGGGTATACCACACTTTTTTAAATAGAGATATTTGCGGCTGAACAGTGAGCAACACACTCCAATTGCTTTTTTTTTAGATACCAAAGGCCCAAATCTGGATAGTACAACGATTTGACCCGTGGAACTGAGAAACCACAATGGGATGTCGGGCCTACACAAGACGATTTTCAACAGATATATTTTTGTGTCACAACAGTAAGGAGACACTACTGTTTTTCTTTACGGAAAAAACTACCAAAAAGCTGAAAAATAGAGATTTTTTACCGTGGGATGGCAAAACCACAGTTATTGTTTACTGGGGTATACCACACTTTTTTAAATAGAGATATTTGTGGCTGAACAGTGAGCGACACACTCAAACTGCTTTTTTTTTAGATACCAAAGGGCAAAAACTGGATAGTACAGCGATTTGACCCGTGGAACTGCGAAACCACACTGGGATGTCGGGCCTACACAAGACTATTTTCAACAGATATATTTTTGTGTCACAACAGTTAGGAGACACTACTGTTTTTCTTTACGGAAAAAACTACCAAAAGCTGAATAATAGAGATTTTTTACCGTGGGATGGCTAAACCACAGTTATTGTTTACTAGGGTATGCCACACTTTTTTAAATAGAGATATTTGCGGCTGAACAGTGAGCGACACACTCAAACTGCTTTTTTTTTAGATACCAAAGGCCCAAAACTGGATAGTACAGCGATTTGACCCGTGGAACTGCGAAACCACACTGGGATGTCGGGACTACACAAGGCTATTTTCAACAGATATATTTTTGTGTCACAACAGTCAGGAGACACTACTGTTTTTCTTTACGGAAAAAACTACCAAAAGCTGAATAATAGAGATTTTTTACCGTGGGATGGCATAACCACAGTTATTGTTTACTGGGGTATACCACACTTTTTTAAATAGAGATATTTGCGGCTGAACAGTGAGAGACACACTCAAACTGCTTTTTTTTAGTTACCAAATGCCCAGAACTGGATAGTACAGCGATTTGACCCGTGGAACTGCGAAACCACACTGGGATGTCGGGCCTACACAAGACTATTTTCAACAGATATATTTTTGTGTCACAACAGTCAGGAGACACTACAGTTTTTCTTTACGGAAAAACTACCAAAAGCTGAATAATAGAGATTTTTTACCGTGGAATGGCAAAACCACAGTTATTGTTTACTGGGGTATACCACACTTTTTTAAATAGAGATATTTGCGGCTGAACAGTGAGCGACACACTCAAACTGCTTTTTTTTTAGATACCAAAGGCCCAAAACTGGATAGTACAGCGATTTGACCCGTGTAACTCCGAAACCACACTGGGATGTCAGGCCTACACAAGACTATTTTCAACAGAAATATTTTTGTGTCACAACAGTCAGGAGACACTACTGTTTTTCTTTACGGAAAAAACTACCAAAAGCTGAATAATTGAGATTTTTTACCGTGGGATGGCAAAACCACAGTTATTGTTTACTAGGGTATACCACACTTTTTCAAATAGAGATATTTGCGGCTGAACATTGAGCGACACACTCAAACTGCTTTTTATGTAGATACCAAAGGCCCAAATCTGCATAGTACAGCGATTTGACCCGTGGAACTGCGAAACCACACTGGGATGTCGGGCCTACACAAGACTATTTTCAGCAGATATATTTTTGTGTCACAACAGTCAGGAGACACTACTGTTTTTCTTTACGGAAAAAACTACCAAAAGCTGAATAATAGAGATTTTTTACCATGGGATGGCAAAACCACAGTTATTGTTTACTGGGGTATACCACACTTTTTTAAATAGAGATATTTGCAGCTGAACAGTGAGAGACACACTCAAACTGCTTTTTTTTTAGATACCAAAGGCCCAAAACTGGATAGTACAGAGATTTGACCCGTGGAACTGCGAAACCACACTGGGATATCGGGCCTACACAAGACTATTTTCAACAGATATATTTTTGTGTCACAACAGTCAGGAGACACTACTGGTTTTTTTTACGGAAAAAACTACCAAAAGCTGAATAATAGAGATTTTTTTCCGTGGGTTGGCAAAACCACAGTTATTGTTTACTGGGGTATACCACACTTTTTTAAATAGAGATATTTGCGTCTAAACAGTGAGCAACACACTCAAACTGCTTTTTTTTTAGATACCAAAGGCCTATAACTGGATAGTACAGCGATTTGACCCGTGGAACTGCGAAACCACACTGGGATGTCGGGCGTACACAAGACTATTTTCCACAGATATATTTTTGTGTTACAACAGTCAGGAGACACTACTGTTTTTCTTTATGGAAAAAACTACCAAAAGCTGAATAATAGAGATTTTTTACCGTGGGATGGCAAAACCACAGTTATTGTTTACTGGGGTATACCACACTTTTTTAAATAGAGATATTTGTGGCTGAACAGTGAGCGACACACTCAAACTGCATTTTTTTTAGATACCAAAGGCCCAACACTGGATAGAACAGCGATTTGACCTGTGGAACTGCGAAACCACACTGGGATGTTGGGCTTACACAAGACTATTTTCAACAGATATATTTTTGTGTCACAACAGTAAGGAGACACAACTGTTTTTCTTTACGGAAAAAACTACCAAAAAGCTGAATAATAGAGATTTTTTACCGTGGGATGGCAAAACCACAGTTATTGTTTACTGGGGTATACCACACTTTTTTAAATAGAGATATTTGTGGCTGAACAGTGAGCGACACACTCAAACTGCTTTTTTTTTAGATACCAAAGGGCAAAAACTGGATAGTACAGCGATTTGACCCGTGGAACTGCGAAACCACACTGGGATGTCGGGCCTACACAAGACTATTTTCAACAGATATATTTTTGTGTCACCACAGTCAGGAGACACTACTGTTTTTTTTTACGGAAAAAACTAACAAAAGCTGAATAATAGAGATTTTTTACCGTGGGTTGGCAAAACCACAGTTATTGTTTACTGGGGTATACCACACTTTTTTAAATAGAGATATTTGCGGCTGAACAGTGAGCAACACACTCCAATTGCTTTTTTTTTAGATACCAAAGGCCCAAATCTGGATAGTACAACGATTTGACCCGTGGAACTGCGAAACCACAATGGGATGTCGGGCCTACACAAGACGATTTTCAACAGATATATTTTTGTGTCACAACAGTAAGGAGACACTACTGTTTTTCTTTACGGAAAAAACTACCAAAAAGCTGAAAAATAGAGATTTTTTACCGTGGGATGGCAAAACCACAGTTATTGTTTACTGGGGTATACCACACTTTTTTAAATAGAGATATTTGTGGCTGAACAGTGAGCGACACACTCAAACTGCTTTTTTTTTAGATACCAAAGGGCAAAAACTGGATAGTACAGCGATTTGACCCGTGGAACTGCGAAACCACACTGGGATGTCGGGCCTACACAAGACTATTTTCAACAGATATATTTTTGTGTCACAACAGTTAGGAGACACTACTGTTTTTCTTTACGGAAAAAACTACCAAAAGCTGAATAATAGAGATTTTTTACCGTGGGATGGCTAAACCACAGTTATTGTTTACTAGGGTATGCCACACTTTTTTAAATAGAGATATTTGCGGCTGAACAGTGAGCGACACACTCAAACTGCTTTTTTTTTAGATACCAAAGGCCCAAAACTGGATAGTACAGCGATTTGACCCGTGGAACTGCGAAACCACACTGGGATGTCGGGCCTACACAAGGCTATTTTCAACAGATATATTTTTGTGTCACAACAGTCAGGAGACACTACTGTTTTTCTTTACGGAAAAAACTACCAAAAGCTGAATAATAGAGATTTTTTACCGTGGGATTGTTTACTGGGGTATACCACACTTTTTTAAATAGAGATATTTGCGGCTGAACAGTGAGAGACACACTCAAACTGCTTTTTTTTAGTTACCAAATGCCCAGAACTGGATAGTACAGCGATTTGACCCGTGGAACTGCGAAACCACACTGGGATGTCGGGCCTACACAAGACTATTTTCAACAGATATATTTTTGTGTCACAACAGTCAGGAGACACTACAGTTTTTCTTTACGGAAAAAACTACCAAAAGCTGAATAATAGAGATTTTTTACCGTGAGTTGGCAAAACCACAGTTATTGTTTACTGGGGTATACCACACTTTTTTAAATAGAGATATTTGCGGCTGAACAGTGAGCAACACACTCCAATTGCTTTTTTTTTAGATACCAAAGGCCCAAATCTGGATAGTACAACGATTTGACCCGTGGAACTGCGAAACCACAATGGGATGTCGGGCCTACACAAGACGATTTTCAACAGATATATTTTTGTGTCACAACAGTAAGGAGACACTACTGTTTTTCTTTACGGAAAAAACTACCAAAAAGCTGAATTATAGAGATTTTTTACCGTGGGATGGCAAAACCACAGTTATTGTTTACTGGGGTATACCACACTTTTTTAAATAGAGATATTTGTGGCTGAACAGTGAGCGACACACTCAAACTGCTTTTTTTTTAGATACCAAAGGGCAAAAACTGGATAGTACAGCGATTTGACCCGTGGAACTGCGAAACCACACTGGGATGTCGGGCCTACACAAGACTATTTTCAACAGATATATTTTTGTGTCACAACAGTTAGGAGACACTACTGTTTTTCTTTACGGAAAAAACTACCAAAAGCTGAATAATAGAGATTTTTTACCGTGGGATGGCTAAACCACAGTTATTGTTTACTAGGGTATGCCACACTTTTTTAAATACAGATATTTGCGGCTGAACAGTGAGCGACACACTCAAACTGCTTTTTTTTAGATACCAAAGGCCCAAAACTGGATAGTACAGCGATTTGACCCGTGGAACTGCGAAACCACACTGGGATGTCGGGCCTACACAAGGCTATTTTCAACAGATATATTTTTGTGTCACAACAGTCAGGAGACACTACTGTTTTTCTTTACGGAAAAAACTACCAAAAGCTGAATAATAGAGATTTTTTACCGTGGGATGGCATAACCACAGTTATTGTTTACTGGGGTATACCACACTTTTTTAAATAGAGATATTTGCGGCTGAACAGTGAGAGACACACTCAAACTGCTTTTTTTTAGTTACCAAATGCCCAGAACTGGATAGTACAGCGATTTGACCCGTGGAACTGCGAAACCACACTGGGATATCGGGCCTACATAAGACTATTTTCAACAGATATATTTTTGTGTCACAACAGTCAGGAGACACTACTGTTTTTTTTTACGGAAAAAACTACCAAAAGCTGAATAATAGAGATTTTTTTCCGTGGGTTGGCAAAACCACAGTTATTGTTTACTGGGGTATACCACACTTTTTTAAATAGAGATATTTGCGTCTAAACAGTGAGCAACACACTCAAACTGCTTTTTTTTTAGATACCAAAGGCCTATAACTGGATAGTACAGCGATTTGACCCGTGGAACTGCGAAACCACACTGGGATGTCGGGCTTACACAAGACTATTTTCAACAGATATATTTTTGTGTCACAACAGTAAGGAGACACTACTGTTTTTCTTTACGGAAAAAACTACCAAAAAGCTGAATAATAGAGATTTTTTACCGTGGGATGGCAAAACCACAGTTATTGTTTACTGGGGTATACCACACTTTTTTAAATAGAGATATTTGTGGCTGAACAGTGAGCGACACACTCAAACTGCTTTTTTTTTAGATACCAAAGGGCAAAAACTGGATAGTACAGCGATTTGACCCGTGGAACTGCGAAACCACACTGGGATATCGGGCCTACATAAGACTATTTTTAACAGATATATTTTTGTGTCACAACAGTCAGGAGACACTACTGTTTTTTTTTACGGAAAAAACTACCAAAAGCTGAATAATAGAGATTTTTTACCATGGGATGGCAAAACCACAGTTATTGTTTGCTGGGGTATACCACACTTTTTTAAATAGAGATATTTGCAGCTGAACAGTGAGAGACACACTCAAACTGCTTTTTTTTTAGATACCAAAGGCCCAAAACTGGATAGTACAGAGATTTGACCCGTGGAACTGCGAAACCACACTGGGATATCGGGCCTACATAAGACTATTTTCAACAGATATATTTTTGTGTCACAACAGTCAGGAGACACTACTGTTTTTTTTTACGGAAAAAACTACCAAAAGCTGAATAATAGAGATTTTTTTCCGTGGGTTGGCAAAACCAGAGTTTTTGTTTACTGGGGTATACCACACTTTTTTAAATAGAGATATTTGCGTCTAAACAGTGAGCAACACACTCAAACTCCTTTTTTTTAGATACCAAAGGCCTATAACTGGATAGTACAGCGATTTGACCCGTGGAACTGCGAAACCACACTGGGATGTCGGGCCTACACAAGACTATTTTCCACAGATATATTTTTGTGTTACAACAGTCAGGAGACACTACTGTTTTTCTTTATGGAAAAAACTACCAAAAGCTGAATAATAGAGATTTTTTACCGTGGGATGGCAAAACCACAGTTATTGTTTACTGGGGTATACCACACTTTTATAAATAGAGATATTTGTGGCTGAACAGTGAGCGACACACTCAAACTGCATTTTTTTTAGATACCAAAGGCCCAACACTGGATAGTACAGCGATTTGACCCGTGGAACTGCGAAACCACACTGGGATGTCGGGCTTACACAAGACTATTTTCAACAGATATATTTTTGTGTCACAACAGTAAGGAGACACTACTGTTTTTCTTTACGGAAAAAACTACCAAAAAGCTGAATAATAGAGATTTTTTACCGTGGGATGGCAAAACCACAGTTATTGTTTACTGGGGTATACCACACTTTTTTAAATAGAGATATTTGTGGCTGAACAGTGAGCGACACACTCAAACTGCTTTTTTTTTAGATACCAAAGGGCAAAAACTGGATAGTACAGCGATTTGACCCGTGGAACTGCGAAACCACACTGGGATGTCGGGCCTACACAAGACTATTTTCAACAGATATATTTTTGTGTCACCACAGTCAGGAGACACTACTGTTTTTTTTACGGAAAAAACTAACAAAAGCTGAATAATAGAGATTTTTTACCGTGGGTTGGCAAAACCACAGTTATTGTTTACTGGGGTATACCACACTTTTTTAAATAGAGATATTTGCGGCTGAACAGTGAGCAACACACTCCAATTGCTTTTTTTTTAGATACCAAAGGCCCAAATCTGGATAGTACAACGATTTGACCCGTGGAACTGCGAAACCACAATGGGATGTCGGGCCTACACAAGACGATTTTCAACAGATATATTTTTGTGTCACAACAGTAAGGAGACACTACTGTTTTTCTTTACGGAAAAAACTACCAAAAAGCTGAATAATAGAGATTTTTTACCGTGGGATGGCAAAACCACAGTTATTGTTTACTGGGGTATACCACACTTTTTTAAATAGAGATATTTGTGGCTGAACAGTGAGCGACACACTCAAACTGCTTTTTTTTTAGATACCAAAGGGCAAAAACTGGATAGTACAGCGATTTGACCCGTGGAACTGCGAAACCACACTGGGATGTCGGGCCTACACAAGACTATTTTCAACAGATATATTTTTGTGTCACAACAGTTAGGAGACACTACTGTTTTTCTTTACGGAAAAAACTACCAAAAGCTGAATAATAGAGATTTTTTACCGTGGGATGGCTAAACCACAGTTATTGTTTACTAGGGTATGCCACACTTTTTTAAATAGAGATATTTGCGGCTGAACAGTGAGCGACACACTCAAACTGCTTTTTTTTTAGATACCAAAGGCCCAAAACTGGATAGTACAGCGATTTGACCCGTGGAACTGCGAATCCACACTGGGATGTCGGGCCTACACAAGGCTATTTTCAACAGATATATTTTTGTGTCACAACAGTCAGGAGACACTACTGTTTTTCTTTACGGAAAAAACTACCAAAAGCTGAATAATAGAGATTTTTTACCGTGGGATGGCATAACCACAGTTATTGTTTACTGGGGTATACCACACTTTTTTAAATAGAGATATTTGCGGCTGAACAGTGAGAGACACACTCAAACTGCTTTTTTTTAGTTACCAAATGCCCAGAACTGGATAGTACAGCGATTTGACCCGTGGAACTGCGAAACCACACTGGGATGTCGGGCCTACACAAGACTATTTTCAACAGATATATTTTTGTGTCACAACAGTAAGGAGACACTACTGTTTTTCTTTACGGAAAAAACTACCAAAAAGCTGAATAATAGAGATTTTTTACCGTGGGATGGCAAAACCACAGTTATTGTTTACTGGGGTATACCACACTTTTTTAAATAGAGATATTTGTGGCTGAACAGTGAGCGACACACTCAAACTGCTTTTTTTTTAGATACCAAAGGGCAAAAACTGGATAGTACAGCGATTTGACCCTTGGAACTGCGAAACCACACTGGGATGTCGGGCCTACACAAGACTATTTTCAACAGATATATTTTTGTGTCACCACAGTCAGGAGACACTACTGTTTTTTTTTACGGAAAAAACTAACAAAAGCTGAATAATAGAGATTTTTTACCGTGGGTTGGCAAAACCACAGTTATTGTTTACTGGGGTATACCACACTTTTTTAAATAGAGATATTTGTGGCTGAACAGTGAGCAACACACTCCAATTGCTTTTTTTTTAGATACCAAAGGCCCAAATCTGGATAGAACAACGATTTGACCCGTGGAACTGCGAAACCACAATGGGATGTCGGGCCTACACAAGACGATTTTCAACAGATATATTTTTGTGTCACAACAGTAAGGAGACACTACTGTTTTTCTTTACGGAAAAAACTACCAAAAAGCGGAATAATAGAGATTTTTTACCGTGGGATGGCAAAACCACAGTTATTGTTTACTGGGGTATACCACACTTTTTTAAATAGAGATATTTGTGGCTGAACAGTGAGCGACACACTCAAACTGCTTTTTTTTTAGATACCAAAGGGCAAAAACTGGATAGTACAGCGATTTGACCCGTGGAACTGCGAAACCACACTGGGATGTCGGGCCTACACAAGACTATTTTCAACAGATATATTTTTGTGTCACAACAGTTAGGAGACACTACTGTTTTTCTTTACGGAAAAAACTACCAAAAGCTGAATAATAGAGATTTTTTACCGTGGGATGGCTAAACCACAGTTATTGTTTACTAGGGTATGCCACACTTTTTTAAATAGAGATATTTGCGGCTGAACAGTGAGCGACACACTCAAACTGCTTTTTTTTTAGATACCAAAGGCCCAAAACTGGATAGTACAGCGATTTGACCCGTGGAACTGCGAAACCACACTGGGATGTCGGGCCTACACAAGGCTATTTTCAACAGATATATTTTTGTGTCACAACAGTCAGGAGACACTACTGTTTTTCTTTACGGAAAAAACTACCAAAAGCTGAATAATAGAGATTTTTTACCATGGGATGGCAAAACCACAGTTATTGTTTACTGGGGTATACCACACTTTTTTAAATAGAGATATTTGCAGCTGAACAGTGAGAGACACACTCAAACTGCTTTTTTTTTAGATACCAAAGGCCCAAAACTGGATAGTACAGAGATTTGACCCGTGGAACTGCGAAACCACACTGGGATATCGGGCCTACACAAGACTATTTTCAACAGATATATTTTTGTGTCACATCATTCAGGAGACACTACTGTTTTTTTTTACGGAAAAAACTACCAAAAGCTGAATAATAGAGATTTTTTTCCGTGGGTTGGCAAAACCACAGTTATTGTTTACTGGGGTATACCACACTTTTTTAAATAGAGATATTTGCATCTAAACAGTGAGCAACACACTCAAACTGCTTTTTTTTTAGATACCAAAGGCCTGTAACTGGATAGTACAGCGATTTGACCCGTGGAACTGCGAAACCACACTGGGATGTCGGGCCTACACAAGACTATTTTCAACAGATATATTTTTGTGTCACAACAGTCAGGAGACACTACTGTTTTTCTTTACGGAAAAAACTACCAAAAGCTGAATAATAGAGATTTTTTACCGTGGGATGGCAAAACCACAGTTATTGTTTACTGGGGTATACCACACTTTTTTAAATAGAGATATTTGCGGCTGAACAGTGATCGACACACTCAAACTGCTTTTTTTTTAGATACCAAAGGCCCAAAACTGGATAGTACAGCGATTTGACCCGTGGAACTGAGAAACCACACTGGGATGTCAGGCCTACACAAGACTATTTTCAACAGAAATATTTTTGTGTCACAACAGTCAAGAGACACTACTGTTTTTCTTTACGGAAAAAACTATCAAAAGCTGAATAATAGAGATTTTTTACCGTGGGATGGCAAAACCACAGTTATTGTTTACTGGGGTATACCACACTTTTTCAAATAGAGATATTTGCGGCTGAACATTGAGCGACACACTCAAACTGCTTTTTTTTAGATACCAAAGGCCCAAATCTGCATAGTACAGCGATTTGACCCGTGGAACTGCGAAACCACACTGGGATGTCGGGCCTACACAAGACTATTTTCAACAGATATATTTTTGTGTCACAACAGTCAGGAGACACTACTGTTTTTCTTTACGGAAAAAACTACCAAAAGCTGAATAATAGAGATTTTTTACCATGGGATGGCAAAACCACAGTTATTGTTTACTGGGGTATACCACACTTTTTTAAATAGAGATATTTGCAGCTGAACAGTGAGAGACACACTCAAACTGCTTTTTTTTTAGATACCAAAGGCCCAAAACTGGATAGTACAGAGATTTGACCCGTGGAACTGCGAAACCACACTGGGATATCGGGCCTACATCAGACTATTTTCAACAGATATATTTTTGTGTCACAACAGTCAGGAGACACTACTGTTTTTTTTTACGGAAAAAACTACCAAAAGCTGAATAATAGAGATTTTTTTCCGTGGGTTGGCAAAACCACAGTTATTGTTTACTGGGGTATACCACACTTTTTTAAATAGAGATATTTGCGTCTAAACAGTGAGCAACACACTCAAACTGCTTTTTTTTTAGATACCAAAGGCCTATAACTGGATAGTACAGCGATTTGACCCGTGGAACTGCGAAACCACACTGGGATGTCGGGCCTACACAAGACGATTTTCAACAGATATATTTTTGTGTCACAACAGTAAGGAGACACTACTGTTTTTCTTTACGGAAAAAACTACCAAAAAGCTGAATAATAGAGATTTTTTACCGTGGGATGGCAAAACCACAGTTATTGTTTACTGGGGTATACCACACTTTTTTAAATAGAGATATTTGTGGCTGAACAGTGAGCGACACACTCAAACTGCTTTTTTTTTAGATACCAAAGGGCAAAAACTGGATAGTACAGCGATTTGACCCGTGGAACTGCGAAACCACACTGGGATGTCGGGCCTACACAAGACTATTTTCAACAGATATATTTTTGTGTCACAACAGTTAGGAGACACTACTGTTTTTCTTTACGGAAAAAACTACCAAAAGCTGAATAATAGAGATTTTTTACCGTGGGATGGCTAAACCACAGTTATTGTTTACTAGGGTATGCCACACTTTTTTAAATAGAGATATTTGCGGCTGAACAGTGAGCGACACACTCAAACTGCTTTTTTTTTAGATACCAAAGGCCCAAAACTGGATAGTACAGCGATTTGACCCGTGGAACTGCGAAACCACACTGGGATGTCGGGCCTACACAAGGCTATTTTCAACAGATATATTTTTGTGTCACAACAGTCAGGAGACACTACTGTTTTTCTTTACGGAAAAAACTACCAAAAGCTGAATAATAGAGATTTTTTACCGTGGGATGGCATAACCACAGTTATTGTTTACTGGGGTATACCACACTTTTTTAAATAGAGATATTTGCGGCTGAACAGTGAGAGACACACTCAAACTGCTTTTTTTTAGTTACCAAATGCCCAGAACTGGATAGTACAGCGATTTGACCCGTGGAACTGCGAAACCACACTGGGATGTCGGGCCTACACAAGACTATTTTCAACAGATATATTTTTGTGTCACAACAGTCAGGAGACACTACAGTTTTTCTTTACGGAAAAAACTACCAAAAGCTGAATAATAGAGATTTTTTACCGTGGAATGGCAAAACCACAGTTATTGTTTACTGGGGTATACCACACTTTTTTAAATAGAGATATTTGCGGCTGAACAGTGAGCGACACACTCAAACTGCTTTTTTTTTAGATACCAAAGGCCCAAAACTGGATAGTACAGCGATTTGACCCGTGGAACTCCGAAACCACACTGGGATGTCAGGCCTACACAAGACTATTTTCAACAGAAATATTTTTGTGTCACAACAGTCAGGAGACACTACTGTTTTTCTTTACGGAAAAAACTACCAAAAGCTGAATAATAGAGATTTTTTACCATGGGATGGCAAAACCACAGTTATTGTTTACTGGGGTATACCACACTTTTTTAAATAGAGATATTTGCAGCTGAACAGTGAGACACACACTCAAACTGCTTTTTTTTTAGATACCAAAGGCCCAAAACTGGATAGTACAGAGCTTTGACCCGTGGAACTGCGAAACCACACTGGGATATCGGGCCTACACAAGACTATTTTCAACAGATATATTTTTGTGTCACAACAGTCAGGAGACACTACTGTTTTTTTTTACGGAAAAAACTACCAAAAGCTGAATAATAGAGATTTTTTTCCGTGGGTTGGCAAAACCACAGTTATTGTTTACTGGGGTATACCACACTTTTTTAAATAGAGATATTTGCGTCTAAACAGTGAGCAACACACTCAAACTGCTTTTTTTTTAGATACCAAAGGCCTGTAACTGGATAGTACAGCGATTTGACCCGTGGAACTGCGAAACCACACTGGGATGTCGGGCCTACACAAGACTATTTTCAACAGTTATATTTTTGTGTCACAACAGTCAGGAGACACTACTGTTTTTCTTTACGGAAAAAACTACCAAAAGCTGAATAATAGAGATTTTTTACCGTGGGATGGCAAAACCACAGTTATTGTTTACTGGGGTATACCACACTTTTTTAAATAGAGATATTTGCGGCTGAACAGTGATCGACACACTCAAACTGCTTTTTTTTTAGATACCAAAGGCCCAAAACTGGATAGTACAGCGATTTGACCCGTGGAACTGAGAAACCACACTGGGATGTCAGGCCTACACAAGACTATTTTCAACAGAAATATTTTTGTGTCACAACAGTCAAGAGACACTACTGTTTTTCTTTACGGAAAAAACTATCAAAAGCTGAATAATAGAGATTTTTTACCGTGGGATGGCAAAACCACAGTTATTGTTTACTGGGGTATACCACACTTTTTCAAATAGAGATATTTGCGGCTGAACATTGAGCGACACACTCAAACTGCTTTTTTTTTAGATACCAAAGGCCCAAATCTGCATAGTACAGCGATTTGACCCGTGGAACTGCGAAACCACACTGGGATGTCGGGCCTACACAAGACTATTTTCAACAGATATATTTTTGTGTCACAACAGTCAGGAGACACTACAGTTTTTCTTTACGGAAAAAACTACCAAAAGCTGAATAATAGAGATTTTTTACCGTGGAATGGCAAAACCACAGTTATTGTTTACTGGGGTATACCACACTTTTTTAAATAGAGATATTTGCGGCTGAACAGTGAGCGACACACTCAAACTGCTTTTTTTTTAGATACCAAAGGCCCAAAACTGGATAGTACAGCGATTTGACCCGTGTAACTCCGAAACCACACTGGGATGTCAGGCCTACACAAGACTATTTTCAACAGAAATATTTTTGTGTCACAACAGTCAGGAGACACTACTGTTTTTCTTTACGGAAAAAACTACCAAAAGCTGAATAATTGAGATTTTTTACCGTGGGATGGCAAAACCACAGTTATTGTTTACTAGGGTATACCACACTTTTTCAAATAGAGATATTTGCGGCTGAACATTGAGCGACACACTCAAACTGCTTTTTATTTAGATACCAAAGGCCCAAATCTGCATAGTACAGCGATTTGACCCGTGGAACTGCGAAACCACACTGGGATGTCGGGCCTACACAAGACTATTTTCAACAGATATATTTTTGTGTCACAACAGTCAGGAGACACTACTGTTTTTCTTTACGGAAAAAACTACCAAAAGCTGAATAATAGAGATTTTTTACCATGGGATGGCAAAACCACAGTTATTGTTTACTGGGGTATACCACACTTTTTTAAATAGAGATATTTGCAGCTGAACAGTGAGACACACACTCAAACTGCTTTTTTTTTAGATACCAAAGGCCCAAAACTGGATAGTACAGAGATTTGACCCGTGGAACTGCGAAACCACACTGGGATATCGGGCCTACACAAGACTATTTTCAACAGATATATTTTTGTGTCACAACAGTCAGGAAACACTACTGTTTTTCTTTACGGAAAAAACTACCAAAAGCTGAATAATAGAGATTTTTTTCCGTGGGTTGGCAAAACCACAGTTATTGTTTACTGGGGTATACCACACTTTTTTAAATAGAGATATTTGCGTCTAAACAGTGAGCAACACACTCAAACTGCTTTTTTTTTAGATACCAAAGGCCCAAATCTGCATAGTACAGCAATTTGACCCGTGGAACTGCGAAACCACACTGGGATGTCGGGCCTACACAAGACTATTTTCAACAGATATATTTTTGCGTCACAACAGTAAGGAGACACTACTGTTTTTCTTTACGGAAAAAACTACCAAAAGCTGAATAATAGAGATTTTTTACCATGGGATGGCAAAACCACAGTTATTGTTTACTGGGGTATACCACACTTTTTTAAATAGAGATATTTGCAGCTGAACAGTGAGAGACACACTCAAACTGCTTTTTTTTTAGATACCAAAGGCCCAAAACTGGATAGTACAGAGATTTGACCCGTGGAACTGCGAAACCACACTGGGATATCGGGCCTACATAAGACTATTTTCAACAGATATATTTTTGTGTCACAACAGTCAGGAGACACTACTGTTTTTTTTTACGGAAAAAACTACCAAAAGCTGAATAATAGAGATTTTTTTCCGTGGGTTGGCAAAACCACAGTTATTGTTTACTGGGGTATACCACACTTTTTTAAATAGAGATATTTGCGTCTAAACAGTGAGCAACACACTCAAACTGCTTTTTTTTTAGATACCAAAGGCCTATAACTGGACAGTACAGCGATTTGACCCGTGGAACTGCGAAACCACACTGGGATGTCGGGCCTACACAAGACTATTTTCCACAGATATATTTTTGTGTTACAACAGTCAGGAGACACTACTGTTTTTCTTTATGGAAAAAACTACCAAAAGCTGAATAATAGAGATTTTTTACCGTGGGATGGCAAAACCACAGTTATTGTTTACTGGGGTATACCACACTTTTTTAAATAGAGATATTTGTGGCTGAACAGTGAGCGACACACTCAAACTGCATTTTTTTTAGATACCAAAGGCCCAACACTGGATAGTACAGCGATTTGACCCGTGGAACTGCGAAACCACACTGGGATGTCGGGCTTACACAAGACTATTTTCAACAGATATATTTTTGTGTCACAACAGTAAGGAGACACTACTGTTTTTCTTTACGGAAAAAACTACCAAAAAGCTGAATAATAGAGATTTTTTACCGTGGGATGGCAAAACCACAGTTATTGTTTACTGGGGTATACCACACTATTTTAAATAGAGATATTTGTGGCTGAACAGTGAGCGACACACTCAAACTGCTTTTTTTTTAGATACCAAAGGGCAAAAACTGGATAGTACAGCGATTTGACCCGTGGAACTGCGAAACCACACTGGGATGTCGGGCCTACACAAGACTATTTTCAACAGATATATTTTTGTGTCACCACAGTCAGGAGACACTACTGTTTTTTTTTACGGAAAAAACTAACAAAAGCTGAATAATAGAGATTTTTTACCGTGGGTTGGCAAAACCACAGTTATTGTTTACTGGGGTATACCACACTTTTTTAAATAGAGATATTTGCGGCTGAACAGTGAGCAACACACTCCAATTGCTTTTTTTTTAGATACCAAAGGCCCAAATCTGGATAGTACAACGATTTGACCCGTGGAACTGCGAAACCACAATGGGATGTCGGGCCTACACAAGACGATTTTCAACAGATATATTTTTGTGTCACAACAGTAAGGAGACACTACTGTTTTTCTTTACGGAAAAAACTACCAAAAAGCTGAATAATAGAGATTTTTTACCGTGGGATGGCAAAACCACAGTTATTGTTTACTGGGGTATACCACACTTTTTTAAATAGAGATATTTGTGGCTGAACAGTGAGCGACACACTCAAACTGCTTTTTTTTTAGATACCAAAGGGCAAAAACTGGATAGTACAGCGATTTGACCCGTGGAACTGCGAAACCACACTGGGATGTCGGGCCTACACAAGACTATTTTCAACAGATATATTTTTGTGTCACAACAGTTAGGAGACACTACTGTTTTTCTTTACGGAAAAAACTACCAAAAGCTGAATAATAGAGATTTTTTACCGTGGGATGGCTAAACCACAGTTATTGTTTACTAGGGTATGCCACACTTTTTTAAATAGAGATATTTGCGGCTGAACAGTGAGCGACACACTCAAACTGCTTTTTTTTTAGATACCAAAGGCCCAAAACTGGATAGTACAGCGATTTGACCCGTGGAACTGCGAAACCACACTGGGTTGTCGGGCCTACACAAGGCTATTTTCAACAGATATATTTTTGTGTCACAACAGTCAGGAGACACTACTGTTTTTCTTTACGGAAAAAACTACCAAAAGCTGAATAATAGAGATTTTTTACCGTGGGATGGCATAACCACAGTTATTGTTTACTGGGGTATACCACACTTTTTTAAATAGAGATATTTGTGGCTGAACAGTGAGAGACACACTCAAACTGCTTTTTTTTAGTTACCAAATGCCCAGAACTGGATAGTACAGCGATTTGACCCGTGGAACTGCGAAACCACACTGGGATGTCGGGCCTACACAAGACTATTTTCAACAGATATATTTTTGTGTCACAACAGTCAGGAGACACTACAGTTTTTCTTTACGGAAAAAACTACCAAAAGCTGAATAATAGAGATTTTTTACCGTGGAATGGCAAAACCACAGTTATTGTTTACTGGGGTATACCACACTTTTTTAAATAGAGATATTTGCGGCTGAACAGTGAGCGACACACTCAAACTGCTTTTTTTTTAGATACCAAAGGCCCAAAACTGGATAGTACAGCGATTTGACCCGTGTAACTCCGAAACCACACTGGGATGTCAGGCCTACACAAGACTATTTTCAACAGAAATATTTTTGTGTCACAACAGTCAGGAGACACTACTGTTTTTCTTTACGGAAAAAACTACCAAAAGCTGAATAATTGAGATTTTTTACCGTGGGATGGCAAAACCACAGTTATTGTTTACTAGGGTATACCACACTTTTTCAAATAGAGATATTTGCGGCTGAACATTGAGCGACACACTCAAACTGCTTTTTTTTTAGATACCAAAGGCCCAAATCTGCATAGTACAGCGATTTGACCCGTGGAACTGCGAAACCACACTGGGATGTCGGGCCTACACAAGACTATTTTCAACAGATATATTTTTGTGTCACAACAGTCAGGAGACACTACTGTTTTTCTTTACGGAAAAAACTACCAAAAGCTGAATAATAGAGATTTTTTTCCGTGGGTTGGCAAAACCACAGTTATTGTTTACTGGGGTATACCACACTTTTTTAAATAGAGATATTTGCGTCTAAACAGTGAGCAACACACTCAAACTGCTTTTTTTTTAGATACCAAAGGCCTGTAACTGGATAGTACAGCGATTTGACCCGTGGAACTGCGAAACCACACTGGGATGTCGGGCCTACACAAGACTATTTTCAACAGATATATTTTTGTGTCACAACAGTCAGGAGACACTACTGTTTTTCTTTACGGAAAAAACTACCAAAAGCTGAATAATAGAGATTTTTTACCGTGGGATGGCAAAACCACAGTTATTGTTTACTGGGGTATACCACGATTTTTTAAATAGAGATATTTGCGGCTGAACAGTGATCGACACACTCAAACTGCTTTTTTTTTAGATACCAAAGGCCCAAAACTGGATAGTACAGCGATTTGACCCGTGGAACTGAGAAACCACACTGGGATGTCAGGCCTACACAAGACTATTTTCAACAGAAATATTTTTGTGTCACAACAGTCAAGAGACACTACTGTTTTTCTTTACGGAAAAAACTATCAAAAGCTGAATAATAGAGATTTTTTACCGTGGGATGGCAAAACCACAGTTATTGTTTACTGGGGTATACCACACTTTTTCATATAGAGATATTTGCGGCTGAACATTGAGCGACACACTCAAATTGCTTTTTTTTTAGATACCAAAGGACCAAAACTGGATAGTACAGCGATTTGACCCGTGGAACTGCGAAACCACACTGGGATGTCGGGCCTACACAAGACTATTTTCAACAGATATATTTTTGTGTCACAACAGTCAGGAGACACTACTGTTTTTCTTTACGGAAAAAACTACCAAAAGCTGAATAATAGAGATTTTTTACCGTGGGATGGCAAAACCACAGTTATTGTTTACTGGGGTATACCACACTTTTTTAAATAGAGATATTTGTGGCTGAACAGTGAGCGACACACTCAAACTGCTTTTTTTTTAGATACCAAAGGCCAAAAATTGGATAGTACAGCGATTTGACCCGTGGAACAGCGAAACCACACTGGGATGTCGGGCCTACACAAGACTATTTTCAACAGATATATTTTTGTGTCACAACAGTCAGGAGACAACACTGTTTTTCTTTACGGAAAAAACTACCAAAACTGAATAATAGAGATTTTTTACCGTGGGATGGCAGAGCCACAGTTATTGTTTACTGGGGTATGCCACACTTTTTTAAATAGAGATATTTGCGGCTGAACAGTGAGCGACACACTCCAACTGCTTTTTTTTTAGATACCAAAGGCCCAAATCTGGATAGTACAGCGATTTGACCCATGGAACTGCGAAACCACACTGGGATGTCGGGCCTACACAAGACTATTTTCAACAGATATATTTTTGTCTCACAACAGTCAGGAGACACTACTGTTTTTCTTTACGGAAAAAACTACCAAAAGCTGAATAATAGAGATTTTTTACCGTGGGATGGCAAAACCACAGTTATTGTTTACTGGGGTATACCACACTTTTTTAAATAGAGATATTTGTGGCTGAACAGTGAGCGACACACTCAAACTGCTTTTTTTTTAGATACCAAAGGGCAAAAACTGGATAGTACAGCGATTTGACCCGTGGAACTGCGAAACCACACTCGGATGTCGGGCCTACACAAGACTATTTTCAACAGATATATTTTTGTGTCACAACAGTTAGGAGACACTACTCTTTTTCTTTACGGAAAAAACTACCAAAAGCTGAATAATAGAGATTTTTTACCGTGGGATGGCAAAACCACAGTTATTGTTTACTGGGGTATACCACACTTTTTTAAATAGAGATATTTGCGGCTGAACAGTGAGCGACACACTCAAACTGCTTTTTTTTTAGATACCAAAGGCCCAAAACTTGATAGTTCAGCGATTTGACCCGTGGAACTGCGAAACCACACTGGGATGTCGGGCCTACACAAGACTATTTTCAACAGATATATTTTTGTGTCACAACAGTCAGGTGACACTACTGTTTTTTTTTACGGAAAAAACTAACAAAAGCTGAATAATAGAGATTTTTTACCGTGGGTTGGCAAAACCACAGTTATTGTTTACTGGGGTATACCACACTTTTTTAAATAGAGATATTTGCGGCTGAACAGTGAGCGACACACTCCAACTGCTTTTTTTTTAGATACCAAAGGCCCAAATCTGGATAGTACAACGATTTGACCCATGGAACTGCGAAACCACAATGGGATGTCGGGCCTACACAAGACGATTTTCAACAGATATATTTTTGTGTCACAACAGTAAGGAGACACTACTGTTTTTCTTTATGGAAAAAAATACCAAAAAGCTGAATAATAGAGATTTTTTACCGTGGGATGGCAAAACCACAGTTATTGTTTACTGGGGTATACCACACTTTTTTAAATAGAGATATTTGCGGCTGAACAGTGAGCGACACACTCAAACTGCTTTTTTTTTAGATACCAAAGGACCAAAACTGGATAGTACAGCGATTTGACCCGTGGAACTGCGAAACCACACTGGGATGTCGGGCCTACACAAGACTATTTTCAACAGATATATTTTTGTGTTACAACAGTCAGGAGACACTACTGTTTTTCTTTACGGAAAAAACTACCAAAAGCTGAATAATAGAGATTTTTTTACCGTAGGATGGCAAAACCACAGTTATTGTTTACTGGGGTATGCCACACTTTTTTAAATAGAGATATTTGCGGCTGAACAGTGAGCAACACACTCCAACTGCTTTTTTTTTAGATACCAAAGGCCCAAATCTGGATAGTACAACAATTTGACCCGTGGAACTGCGAAACCACAATGGGATGTCGGGCCTACACAAGACGATTTTCAACAGATATATTTTTGTGTCACAACAGTAAGGAGACACTACTGTTTTTCTTTACGGAAAAAACTACCAAAAAGCTGAATAATAGAGATTTTTTACCGTGGGATGGCAAAACCACAGTTATTGTTTACTGGGGTATACCACACTTTTTTAAATAGAGATATTTGTGGCTGAACAGTGAGCGACACGCTCAAACTGCTTTTTTTTTAGATACCAAAGGGCAAAAACTGGATAGTACAGCGATTTGACCCGTGGAACTGCGAAACCACACTGGGATGTCGGGCCTACACAAGACTATTTTCAACAGATATATTTTTGTGTCACAACAGTTAGGAGACACTACTGTTTTTCTTTACGGAAAAAACTACCAAAAGCTGAATAATAGAGATTTTTTACCGTGGGATGGCTAAACCACAGTTATTGTTTACTGGGGTATGCCACACTTTTTTAAATAGAGATATTTGCGGCTGAACAGTGAGCAACACACTGAAACTGCTTTTTTTTTAGATACCAAAGGCCCAAAACTTGATAGTTCAGCGATTTGACCCATGGAACTGCGAAACCACACTGGGATGTCGGGCCTACACAAGACTATTTTCAACAGATATATTTTTGTGTCACAACAGTCAGGAGACACTACTGTTTTTCTTTACGGAAAAAACTACCAAAAGCTGAATAATAGAGATTTTTTACCGTGGGATGGCAAAACCACAGTTATTGTTTACTGGGGTATACCACACTTTTTTAAATAGAGATATTTGCGGCTGAACAGTGAGCGACACACTCCAACTGCTTTTTTTTTAGATACCAAAGGCCCAAATCTGGATAGTACAACGATTTGACCCGTGGAACTGCGAAACCACAATGGGATATCGGGCCTACACAAGACGATTTTCAACAGATATATTTTTTGTCACAACAGTAAGGACACACTACTGTTTTTCTTTACGGAAAAAACTACCAAAAAGCTGAATAATAGAGATTTTTTACCGTGGGATGGCAAAACCACAGTTATTGTTTACTGGGGTATACCACACTTTTTTAAATAGAGATATTTGTGGCTGAACAGTGAGCGACACACTCAAACTGCTTTTTTTTTAGATACCAAAGGGCAAAAACTGAATAGTACAGCGATTTGACCCGTAGAACTGTGAAACCACACTGGGATGTCGGGCCTACACAAGACTATTTTCAACAGATATATTTTTGTGTCACAACAGTCAGGAGACACTACTGTTTTTCTTTACGGAAAAAACTACCAAAAGCTGAATAATAGAGATTTTTTACCGTGGGATGGCAAAACCACAGTTATTGTTTACTGGGGTATACCACACTTTTTTAAATAGAGATATTTGTGGCTGAACAGTGAGCGACACACTCAAACTGCTTTTTTTTTAGATACCAAAGGGCAAAAACTGGATAGTAAAGCGATTTGACCCGTGGAACTGCGAAACCACACTGGGATGTCGGGCCTACACAAGGCTATTTTCAACAGATATATTTTTGTGTCACAACAGTTAGGAGACACTACTGTTTTTCTTTACGGAAAAAACTACCAAAAGCTGAATAATAGAGATTTTTTTCCGTGGGTTGGCAAAACCACAGTTATTGTTTACTGGGGTATACCACACTTTTTTAAATAGAGATATTTGAGTCTAAACAGTGAGCAACACACTCAAACTGCTTTTTTTTTTAGATACCAAAGGCCTATATCTGGATAGTACAGCGATTTGACCCGTGGAACTGCGAAACCACACTGGGATGTCGGGCCTACGCAAGACTATTTTCAACAGATATATTTTTGTGTCACAACAGTCAGGAGACATTACAGTTTTTCTTTACGGAAAAAGCTATCAAAAGCTGAATAATAGAAATTTTTTACCGTGGCATGGCAAAACCACAGTTATTGTTTACTGGGGTATACCACACTTTTTTAAATAGAGATATTTGCGGCTGAACAGTGAGCGACACACTCAAACTGCTTTTTTTTTAGATACCAAAGGCCCAAAACTGGATAGTACAGCGATTTGACCCGTGGAACTGCGAAACCACACTGGGATGTCGGGCCTACACAAGACTATTTTCAACAGATATATTTTTGTGTCACAACAGTCAGGAGACACTACTGTTTTTCTTTACGGAAAAAACTACCAAAAGCTGAATAATAGAGATTTTTTACCGTGGGATGGCAAAACCACAGTTATTGTTTACTGGGGTATACCACACTTTTTTAAATAGAGATATTTGCGGCTGAACAGTGATCGACACACTCAAACTGCTTTTTTTTTAGATACCAAAGGCCCAAAAACTGGATAGTACAGCGATTTGACCCGTGGAACTGCGAAACCACACTGGGATGTCGGGCCTACACAAGACTATTTTCAACAGATATATTTTTGTGTCACAACAGTTAGGAGACACTACTGTTTTTCTTTACGGAAAAAACTACCAAAAGCTGAATAATAGAGATTTTTTACCGTGGGATGGCTAAACCACAGTTATTGTTTACTGGGGTATGCCACACTTTTTTAAATAGAGATATTTGCGGCTGAACAGTGAGCAACACACTGAAACTGCTTTTTTTTTAGATACCAAAGGCCCAAAACTTGATAGTTCAGCGATTTGACCCATGGAACTGCGAAACCACACTGGGATGTCGGGCCTACACAAGACTATTTTCAACAGATATATTTTTGTGTCACAACAGTCAGGAGACACTACTGTTTTTCTTTACGGAAAAAACTACCAAAAGCTGAATAATAGAGATTTTTTACCGTGGGATGGCAAAACCACAGTTATTGTTTACTGGGGTATACCACGCTTTTTCAAATAGAGATATTTGCGGCTGAACATTGAGCGACACACTCAAACTGCTTTTTTTTTAGATACCAAAGGCCCAAAACTGCATAGTACAGCGATTTGACCCGTGGAACTGCGAAACCACACTGGGATGTCTGGCCTACACAAGACTATTTTCAACAGATATATTTTTGTGTCACAACAGTCAGGAGACACTACTGTTTTTCTTTACGGAAAAAACTACCAAAAGCTGAATAATAGAGATTTTTTACCGTGGGATGGCAAAACCACAGTTATTGTTTACTGGGGTATACCACACTTTTTTAAATAGAGATATTTGCGGCTGAACAGTGAGAGACACACTCAAACTGCTTTTTTTTTAGATACCAAAGGCCCAGAACTGGATAGTACAGCGATTTGACCCGTGGAACTGCGAAACCACACTGGGATGTCGGGCCTACACAAGACTATTTTCAACAGATATATTTTTGTGTCACAACAGTCAGGAGACACTACTGTTTTTCTTTACGGAAAAAACTACCAAAAGCTGAATAATAGAGATTTTTTACCGTGGGATGGCAAAACCACAGTTATTGTTTACTGGGGTATACCACACTTTTTTAAATAGAGATATTTGCGGCTGAACAGTGAGCGACACACTCAAACTGCTTTTTTTTTAGATACCAAAGGCCCAAAACTGGATAGTACAGCGATTTGACCCGTGGAACTGCGAAACCACACTGGGATGTCGGGCCTACACAAGACTATTTTCAACAGATATATTTTTGTGTCACAACAGTCAGGAGACATTACAGTTTTTCTTTACGGAAAAAACTATCAAAAGCTGAATAATAGAGATTTTTTACCGTGGCATGGCAAAACCACAGTTATTGTTTACTGGGGTATACCACACTTTTTTAAATAGAGATATTTGCGGCTGAACAGTGAGCGACACACTCAAACTGCTTTTTTTTTAGATACCAAAGGCCCAAAACTGGATAGTACAACGATTTGACCCGTGGAACTGCGAAACCACAATGGGATGTCGGGCCTACACAAGACTATTTTCAACAGATATATTTTTGTGTCACAACAGTCAGGAGACACTACTGTTTTTTTTTACGGAAAAAAATAGCAAAAGCTGAATAATAGAGATTTTTTACCGTGGGTTGGCAAAACCACAGTTATTGTTTACTGGGGTATACCACACTTTTTTAAATAGAGATATTTGCGGCTGAACAGTGAGCAACACACTCCAACTGCTTTTTTTTTAGATACTAAAGGCCCAAATCTGGATAGTACAACGATTTGACCCGTGGAACTGCGAAACCACAATGGGATGTCGGGCCTACACAAGACTATTTTCAACAGATATATTTTTGTGTCACAACAGTTAGGAGACACTACTGTTTTTCTTTACGGAAAAAACTACCAAAAGCTGAATAATAGAGATTTTTTACCGTGGGATGGCTAAACCACAGTTATTGTTTACTGGGGTATGCCACACTTTTTTAAATAGAGATATTTGCGGCTGAACAGTGAGCAACACACTGAAACTGCTTTTTTTTTAGATACCAAAGGCCCAAAACTTGATAGTTCAGCGATTTGACCCATGGAACTGCGAAACCACACTGGGATGTCGGGCCTACACAAGACTATTTTCAACAGATATATTTTTGCGTCACAACAGTCAGGAGACACTACTGTTTTTCTTTACGGAAAAAACTACCAAAAGCTGAATAATAGAGATTTTTTACCGTGGGATGGCAAAACCACAGTTATTGTTTACTGGGGTATACCACGCTTTTTCAAATAGAGATATTTGCGGCTGAACATTGAGCGACACACTCAAACTGCTTTTTTTTTAGATACCAAAGGCCCAAAACTGCATAGTACAGCGATTTGACCCGTGGAACTGCGAAACCACACTGGGATGTCGGGCCTACACAAGACTATTTTCAACAGATATATTTTTGTGTCACAACAGTCAGGAGACACTACTGTTTTTCTTTACGGAAAAAACTACCAAAAGCTGAATAATAGAGATTTTTTACCGTGGGATGGCAAAACCACAGTTATTGTTTACTGGGGTATACCACACTTTTTTAAATAGAGATATTTGCGGCTGAACAGTGAGAGACACACTCAAACTGCTTTTTTTTTAGATACCAAAGGCCCAGAAATGGATAGTACAGCGATTTGACCCGTGGAACTGCGAAACCACACTGGGATGTCGGGCCTACACAAGACTATTTTCAACAGATATATTTTTGTGTCACAACAGTCAGGAGACACTACTGTTTTTCTTTACGGAAAAAACTACCAAAAGCTGAATAATAGAGATTTTTTACCGTGGGATGGCAAAACCACAGTTATTGTTTACTGGGGTATACCACACTTTTTTAAATAGAGATATTTGCGGCTGAACAGTGAGCGACACACTCAAACTGCTTTTTTTTTAGATACCAAAGGTCCAAAACTGGATAGTACAGCGATTTGACCCGTGGAACTGCGAAACCACACTGGGATGTCGGGCCTACACAAGACTATTTTCAACAGATATATTTTTGTGTCACAACAGTCAGGAGACACTACTGTTTTTTTTTACGGAAAAAACTACCAAAAGCTGAATAATAGAGATTTTTTTCCGTGGGTTGGCAAAACCACAGTTATTGTTTACTGGGGTATACCACACTTTTTTAAATAGAGATATTTGCGTCTAAACAGTGAGCAACACACTCAAACTGCTTTTTTTTTAGATACCAAAGGCCTATAACTGGATAGTACAGCGATTTGACCCGTGGAACTGCGAAACCACACTGGGATGTCGGGCCTACACAAGACTATTTTCAACAGATATATTTTTGTGTCACAACAGTCAGGAGACATTACAGTTTTTCTTTACGGAAAAAACTATCAAAAGCTGAATAATAGAGATTTTTTACCATGGCATGGCAAAACCACAGTTATTGTTTACTGGGGTATACCACACTTTTTTAAATAGAGATATTTGCGGCTGAACAGTGAGCGACACACTCAAACTGCTTTTTTTTTAGATACCAAAGGCCCAAAACTGGATAGTACAGCGATTTGACCCGTGGAACTGCGAAACCACACTGGGATGTCGGGCCTACACAAGACTATTTTCAACAGATATATTTTTGTGTCACAACAGTCAGGAGACACTACTGTTTTTTTTTACGGAAAAAACTACCAAAAGCTGAATAATAGAGATTTTTTTCCGTGGGTTGGCAAAACCACAGTTATTGTTTACTGGGGTATACCACACTTTTTTAAATAGAGATATTTGCGTCTAAACAGTGAGCAACACACTCAAACTGCTTTTTTTTTAGATAACAAAGGCCTATAACTGGATAGTACAGCGATTTGACCCGTGGAACTGCGAAACCACACTGGGATGTCGGGCCTACACAAGACTATTTTCAACAGATATATTTTTGTGTCACAACAGTCAGGAGACATTACAGTTTTTCTTTACGGAAAAAACTATCAAAAGCTGAATAATAGAGATTTTTTACCGTGGCATGGCAAAACCACAGTTATTGTTTACTGGGGTATACCACACTTTTTTAAATAGAGATATTTGCGGCTGAACAGTGAGCGACACACTCAAACTGTTTTTTTTTTAGATACCAAAGGCCCAAAACTGGATAGTACAACGATTTGACCCGTGGAACTGCGAAACCACAATGGGATGTCGGGCCTACACAAGACTATTTTCAACAGATATATTTTTGTGTCACAACAGTCAGGAGACACTACTGTTTTTTTTTACGGAAAAAAATAGCAAAAGCTGAATAATAGAGATTTTTTACCGTGGGTTGGCAAAACCACAGTTATTGTTTACTGGGGTATACCACACTTTTTTAAATAGAGATATTTGCGGCTGAACAGTGAGCAACACACTCCAACTGCTTTTTTTTTAGATACTAAAGGCCCAAATCTGGATAGTACAACGATTTGACCCGTGGAACTGCGAAACCACAATGGGATGTCGGGCCTACACAAGACTATTTTCAACAGATATATTTTTGTGTCACAACAGTAAGGAGACACTACTGTTTTTCTTTACGGAAAAAACTACCAAAAAGCTGAATAATAGAGATTTTTTACCGTGGGATGGCAAAACCACAGTTATTGTTTACTGGGGTATACAACACTTTTTTAAATAGAGATATTTGTGGCTGAACAGTGAGCGACACACTCAAACTGCTTTTTTTTTAGATACCAAAGGGCAAAAACTGGATAGTACAGCGATTTGACCCGTGGAACTGCGAAACCACACTGGGATGTCGGGCCTACACAACACTATTTTCAACAGATATATTTTTGTGTCACAACAGTCAGGAGACACTACTATTTTTCTTTACGGAAAAAACTACCAAAAGCTGAATAATAGAGATTTTTTACCATGGCATGGCAAAACCACAGTTATTGTTTACTGGGGTATACCACACTTTTTTAAATAGAGATATTTGCGGCTGAACAGTGAGCGACACACTCAAACTGCTTTTTTTTTAGATACCAACGGCCCAAAACTGGATAGTACAACGATTTGACCCGTGGAACTGCGAAACCACAATGGGATGTCGGGCCTACACAAGACTATTTTCAACAGATATATTTTTGTGTCACAACAGTCAGGAGACACTACTGTTTTTTTTTACGGAAAAAAATAGCAAAAGCTGAATAATAGAGATTTTTTACCGTGGGTTGGCAAAACCACAGTTATTGTTTACTGGGGTATACCACACTTTTTTAAATAGAGATATTTGCGGCTGAACAGTGAGCAACACACTCCAACTGCTTTTTTTTAGATACTAAAGGCCCAAATCTGGATAATACAACGATTTGACCCGTGGAACTGCGAAACCACAATGGGATGTCGGGCCTACACAAGACTATTTTCAACAGATATATTTTTGTGTCACAACAGTAAGGAGACACTACTGTTTTTCTTTACGGAAAAAACTACCAAAAAGCTGAATAATAGAGATTTTTTACCGTGGGATGGCAAAACCACAGTTATTGTTTACTGGGGTATACAACACTTTTTTAAATAGAGATATTTGTGGCTGAACAGTGAGCGACACACTCAAACTGCTTTTTTTTTAGATACCAAAGGGCAAAAACTGGATAGTACAGCGATTTGACCCGTGGAACTGCGAAACCACACTGGGATGTCGGGCCTACACAAGACTATTTTCAACAGAAATATTTTTGTGTCACAACAGTCAGGAGACACTACTGTTTTTCATTACGGAAAAAACTACCAAAAGCTGAATAATTGAGATTTTTTACCGTGGGATGGCAAAACCACAGTTATTGTTTACTAGGGTATACCACGCTTTTTCAAATAGAGATATTTGTGGCTGAACATTGAGCGACACACTCAAACTGCTTTTTTTTTAGATACCAAAGGCCCAAAACTGGATAGTACAGCGATATGACCCGTGGAACTGCGAAACCACACTGGGATGTCGGGCCTACACAAGACTATTTTCAACAGATATATTTTTGTGTTACAACAGTCAGGAGACACTACTGTTTTTCTTTACGGAAAAAACTACCAAAAGCTGAATAATAGAGATTTTTTACCGTGGGATGGCAAAACCACAGTTATTGTTTAATGGGGTATGCCACACTTTTTTAAATAGAGATATTTGCGGCTGAACAGTGAGCGACACACTCAAACTGCTTTTTTTTTAGATACCAAAGGCCCAAAACTGGATAGTACATCGATTTGACCCGTGGAACTGCGAAACCACACTGGGATGTCGGGCCTACACAAGACTATTTTCAACAGATATATTTTTGTGTCACAACAGTCAGGAGACACTACTGTTTTTCTTTATGGAAAAAACTACCAAAAGCTGAATAATAGAGATTTTTTACCGTGGGATGGCAAAACCACAGTTATTGTTTACTGGGGTAAACCACACTTTTTAAAATAGAGATATTTGCGGCTGAAAATTGAGCGACACAAACAAACTGCTTTTTTTTTAGATACCAAAGGCCCAAAACTGGATAGTACAGCGATTTGACCCGTGGAACTGCGAAACCACACTGGGATGTCGGGCCTACACAAGACTATTTTCAACAGATATATTTTTGTGTCACAACATTCAGGAGACACTACTGTTTTTCTTTACGGAAAAAACTAGCAAAAGCTGAATAATAGAGATTTTTTACCGTGGGATGGCAAAACCACAGTTATTGTTTACTGGGGTATACCACACTTTTTTAAATAGAGATATTTGCGGCTGAACAGTGAGCGACACACTCAAACTGCTTTTTTTTTAGATACCAAAGGCCCAAAACTGGATAGTACAGCGATTTGACCCGTGGAAATGCGAAACCACACTGGGATGTCGGGCCTACACAAGACTATTTTCAACAGAAATATTTTTGTGTCACAACAGTCAGGAGACACTACTGTTTTTCATTACGGAAAAAACTACCAAAAGCTGAATAATTGAGATTTTTTACCGTGGGATGGCAAAACCACAGTTATTGTTTACTAGGGTATACCACGCTTTTTCAAATAGAGATATTTGCGGCTGAACATTGAGCGACACACTCAAACTGCTTTTTTTTTAGATACCAAAGGCCCAAAACTGCATAGTACAGCGATTTGACCCGTGGAACTGCGAAACCACACTGGGATGTCGGGCCTACACAAGACTATTTTCAACAGATATATTTTTGCGTCACAACAGTCAGGAGACACTACTGTTTTTCTTTACGGAAAAAACTACCAAAAGCTGAATAATAGAGATTTTTTACCGTGGGATGGCAAAACCACAGTTATTGTTTACTGGGGTATACCACACTTTTTTAAATAGAGATATTTGCGGCTGAACAGTGAGAGACACACTCAAACTGCTTTTTTTTTAGATACCAAAGGCCCAAATCTGGATAGTACAACGATTTGACCCGTGGAACTGCGAAACCACAATGGGATGTCGGGCCTACACAAGACGATTTTCAACAGATATATTTTTGTGTCACAACAGTAAGGAGACACTACTGTTTTTCTTTACGGAAAAAACTACCAAAAAGCTGAATAATAGAGATTTTTTACCGTGGGATGGCAAAACCACAGTTATTGTTTACTGGGGTATACCACACTTTTTTAAATAGAGATATTTGTGGCTGAACAGTGAGCGACACACTCAAACTGCTTTTTTTTTAGATACCAAAGGGCAAAAACTGGATAGTACAGCGATTTGACCCGTGGAACTGCGAAACCACACTGGGATGTCGGGCCTACACAAGACTATTTTCAACAGATATATTTTTGTGTCACAACAGTTAGGAGACACTACTGTTTTTCTTTACGGAAAAAACTACCAAAAGCTGAATAATAGAGATTTTTTACCGTGGGATGGCTAAACCACAGTTATTGTTTACTAGGGTATGCCACACTTTTTTAAATAGAGATATTTGCGGCTGAACAGTGAGCGACACACTCAAACTGCTTTTTTTTTAGATACCAAAGGCCCAAAACTGGATAGTACAGCGATTTGACCCGTGGAACTGCGAAACCACACTGGGTTGTCGGGCCTACACAAGGCTATTTTCAACAGATATATTTTTGTGTCACAACAGTCAGGAGACACTACTGTTTTTCTTTACTCAAAAAACTACCAAAAGCTGAATAATAGAGATTTTTTACCGTGGGATGGCATAACCACAGTTATTGTTTACTGGGGTATACCACACTTTTTTAAATAGAGATATTTGTGGCTGAACAGTGAGAGACACACTCAAACTGCTTTTTTTTAGTTACCAAATGCCCAGAACTGGATAGTACAGCGATTTGACCCGTGGAACTGCGAAACCACACTGGGATGTCGGGCCTACACAAGACTATTTTCAACAGATATATTTTTGTGTCACAACAGTCAGGAGACACTACAGTTTTTCTTTACGGAAAAAACTACCAAAAGCTGAATAATAGAGATTTTTTACCGTGGAATGGCAAAACCACAGTTATTGTTTACTGGGGTATACCACACTTTTTTAAATAGAGATATTTGCGGCTGAACAGTGAGCGACACACTCAAACTGCTTTTTTTTTAGATACCAAAGGCCCAAAACTGGATAGTACAGCGATTTGACCCGTGTAACTCCGAAACCACACTGGGATGTCAGGCCTACACAAGACTATTTTCAACAGAAATATTTTTGTGTCACAACAGTCAGGAGACACTACTGTTTTTCTTTACGGAAAAAACTACCAAAAGCTGAATAATTGAGATTTTTTACCGTGGGATGGCAAAACCACAGTTATTGTTTACTAGGGTATACCACACTTTTTCAAATAGAGATATTTGCGGCTGAACATTGAGCGACACACTCAAACTGCTTTTTTTTTAGATACCAAAGGCCCAAATCTGCATAGTACAGCGATTTGACCCGTGGAACTGCGAAACCACACTGGGATGTCGGGCCTACACAAGACTATTTTCAACAGATATATTTTTGTGTCACAACAGTCAGGAGACACTACTGTTTTTCTTTACGGAAAAAACTACCAAAAGCTGAATAATAGAGATTTTTTTCCGTGGGTTGGCAAAACCACAGTTATTGTTTACTGGGGTATACCACACTTTTTTAAATAGAGATATTTGCGTCTAAACAGTGAGCAACACACTCAAACTGCTTTTTTTTTAGATACCAAAGGCCTGTAACTGGATAGTACAGCGATTTGACCCGTGGAACTGCGAAACCACACTGGGATGTCGGGCCTACATAAGACTATTTTCAACAGATATATTTTTGTGTCACAACAGTCAGGAGACACTACTGTTTTTCTTTACGGAAAAAACTACCAAAAGCTGAATAATAGAGATTTTTTACCGTGGGATGGCAAAACCACAGTTATTGTTTACTGGGGTATACCACGATTTTTTAAATAGAGATATTTGCGGCTGAACAGTGATCGACACACTCAAACTGCTTTTTTTTTAGATACCAAAGGCCCAAAACTGGATAGTACAGCGATTTGACCCGTGGAACTGAGAAACCACACTGGGATGTCAGGCCTACACAAGACTATTTTCAACAGAAATATTTTTGTGTCACAACAGTCAAGAGACACTACTGTTTTTCTTTACGGAAAAAACTATCAAAAGCTGAATAATAGAGATTTTTTACCGTGGGATGGCAAAACCACAGTTATTGTTTACTGGGGTATACCACACTTTTTCATATAGAGATATTTGCGGCTGAACATTGAGCGACACACTCAAACTGCTTTTTTTTTAGATACCAAAGGACCAAAACTGGATAGTACAGCGATTTGACCCGTGGAACTGCGAAACCACACTGGGATGTCGGGCCTACACAAGACTATTTTCAACAGATATATTTTTGTGTCACAACAGTCAGGAGACACTACTGTTTTTCTTTACGGAAAAAACTACCAAAAGCTGAATAATAGAGATTTTTTACCGTGGGATGGCAAAACCACAGTTATTGTTTACTGGGGTATACCACACTTTTTTAAATAGAGATATTTGTGGCTGAACAGTGAGCGACACACTCAAACTGCTTTTTTTTTAGATACCAAAGGCCAAAAATTGGATAGTACAGCGATTTGACCCGTGGAACAGCGAAACCACACTGGGATGTCGGGCCTACACAAGACTATTTTCAACAGATATATTTTTGTGTCACAACAGTCAGGAGACAATACTGTTTTTCTTTACGGAAAAAACTACCAAAACTGAATAATAGAGATTTTTTACCGTGGGATGGCAGAGCCACAGTTATTGTTTACTGGGGTATGCCACACTTTTTTAAATAGAGATATTTGCGGCTGAACAGTGAGCGACACACTCCAACTGCTTTTTTTTTAGATACCAAAGGCCCAAATCTGGATAGTACAGCGATTTGACCCATGGAACTGCGAAACCACACTGGGATGTCGGGCCTACACAAGACTATTTTCAACAGATATATTTTTGTCTCACAACAGTCAGGAGACACTACTGTTTTTCTTTACGGAAAAAACTACCAAAAGCTGAATAATAGAGATTTTTTACCGTGGGATGGCAAAACCACAGTTATTGTTTACTGGGGTATACCACACTTTTTTAAATAGAGATATTTGTGGCTGAACAGTGAGCGACACACTCAAACTGCTTTTTTTTTAGATACCAAAGGGCAAAAACTGGATAGTACAGCGATTTGACCCGTGGAACTGCGAAACCACACTCGGATGTCGGGCCTACACAAGACTATTTTCAACAGATATATTTTTGTGTCACAACAGTTAGGAGACACTACTCTTTTTCTTTACGGAAAAAACTACCAAAAGCTGAATAATAGAGATTTTTTACCGTGGGATGGCAAAACCACAGTTATTGTTTACTGGGGTATACCACACTTTTTTAAATAGAGATATTTGCGGCTGAACAGTGAGCGACACACTCAAACTGCTTTTTTTTTAGATACCAAAGGCCCAAAACTTGATAGTTCAGCGATTTGACCCGTGGAACTGCGAAACCACACTGGGATGTCGGGCCTACACAAGACTATTTTCAACAGATATATTTTTGTGTCACAACAGTCAGGTGACACTACTGTTTTTTTTTACGGAAAAAACTAACAAAAGCTGAATAATAGAGATTTTTTACCGTGGGTTGGCAAAACCACAGTTATTGTTTACTGGGGTATACCACACTTTTTTAAATAGAGATATTTGCGGCTGAACAGTGAGCGACACACTCCAACTGCTTTTTTTTTAGATACCAAAGGCCCAAATCTGGATAGTACAACGATTTGACCCATGGAACTGCGAAACCACAATGGGATGTCGGGCCTACACAAGACGATTTTCAACAGATATATTTTTGTGTCACAACAGTAAGGAGACACTACTGTTTTTCTTTATGGAAAAAACTACCAAAAAGCTGAATAATAGAGATTTTTTACCGTGGGATGGCAAAACCACAGTTATTGTTTACTGGGGTATACCACACTTTTTTAAATAGAGATATTTGCGGCTGAACAGTGAGCGACACACTCAAACTGCTTTTTTTTTAGATACCAAAGGACCAAAACTGGATAGTACAGCGATTTGACCCGTGGAACTGCGAAACCACACTGGGATGTCGGGCCTACACAAGACTATTTTCAACAGATATATTTTTGTGTTACAACAGTCAGGAGACACTACTGTTTTTCTTTACGGAAAAAACTACCAAAAGCTGAATAATAGAGATTTTTTTACCGTAGGATGGCAAAACCACAGTTATTGTTTACTGGGGTATGCCACACTTTTTTAAATAGAGATATTTGCGGCTGAACAGTGAGCAACACACTCCAACTGCTTTTTTTTTAGATACCAAAGGCCCAAATCTGGATAGTACAACAATTTGACCCGTGGAACTGCGAAACCACAATGGGATGTCGGGCCTACACAAGACGATTTTCAACAGATATATTTTTGTGTCACAACAGTAAGGAGACACTACTGTTTTTCTTTACGGAAAAAACTACCAAAAAGCTGAATAATAGAGATTTTTTACCGTGGGATGGCAAAACCACAGTTATTGTTTACTGGGGTATACCACACTTTTTTAAATAGAGATATTTGTGGCTGAACAGTGAGCGACACGCTCAAACTGCTTTTTTTTTAGATACCAAAGGGCAAAAACTGGATAGTACAGCGATTTGACCCGTGGAACTGCGAAACCACACTGGGATGTCGGGCCTACACAAGACTATTTTCAACAGATATATTTTTGTGTCACAACAGTTAGGAGACACTACTGTTTTTCTTTACGGAAAAAACTACCAAAAGCTGAATAATAGAGATTTTTTACCGTGGGATGGCTAAACCACAGTTATTGTTTACTGGGGTATGCCACACTTTTTTAAATAGAGATATTTGCGGCTGAACAGTGAGCAACACACTGAAACTGCTTTTTTTTTAGATACCAAAGGCCCAAAACTTGATAGTTCAGCGATTTGACCCATGGAACTGCGAAACCACACTGGGATGTCGGGCCTACACAAGACTATTTTCAACAGATATATTTTTGTGTCACAACAGTCAGGAGACACTACTGTTTTTCTTTACGGAAAAAACTACCAAAAGCTGAATAATAGAGATTTTTTACCGTGGGATGGCAAAACCACAGTTATTGTTTACTGGGGTATACCACACTTTTTTAAATAGAGATATTTGCGGCTGAACAGTGAGCGACACACTCCAACTGCTTTTTTTTTAGATACCAAAGGCCCAAATCTGGATAGTACAACGATTTGACCCGTGGAACTGCGAAACCACAATGGGATATCGGGCCTACACAAGACGATTTTCAACAGATATATTTTTTGTCACAACAGTAAGGACACACTACTGTTTTTCTTTACGGAAAAAACTACCAAAAAGCTGAATAATAGAGATTTTTTACCGTGGGATGGCAAAACCACAGTTATTGTTTACTGGGGTATACCACACTTTTTTAAATAGAGATATTTGTGGCTGAACAGTGAGCGACACACTCAAACTGCTTTTTTTTTAGATACCAAAGGGCAAAAACTGGATAGTACAGCGATTTGACCCGTAGAACTGTGAAACCACACTGGGATGTCGGGCCTACACAAGACTATTTTCAACAGATATATTTTTGTGTCACAACAGTCAGGAGACACTACTGTTTTTCTTTACGGAAAAAACTACCAAAAGCTGAATAATAGAGATTTTTTACCGTGGGATGGCAAAACCACAGTTATTGTTTACTGGGGTATACCACACTTTTTTAAATAGAGATATTTGTGGCTGAACAGTGAGCGACACACTCAAACTGCTTTTTTTTTAGATACCAAAGGGCAAAAACTGGATAGTAAAGCGATTTGACCCGTGGAACTGCGAAACCACACTGGGATGTCGGGCCTACACAAGGCTATTTTCAACAGATATATTTTTGTGTCACAACAGTTAGGAGACACTACTGTTTTTCTTTACGGAAAAAACTACCAAAAGCTGAATAATAGAGATTTTTTTCCGTGGGTTGGCAAAACCACAGTTATTGTTTACTGGGGTATACCACACTTTTTTAAATAGAGATATTTGAGTCTAAACAGTGAGCAACACACTCAAACTGCTTTTTTTTTTAGATACCAAAGGCCTATATCTGGATAGTACAGCGATTTGACCCGTGGAACTGCGAAACCACACTGGGATGTCGGGCCTACGCAAGACTATTTTCAACAGATATATTTTTGTGTCACAACAGTCAGGAGACATTACAGTTTTTCTTTACGGAAAAAGCTATCAAAAGCTGAATAATAGAAATTTTTTACCGTGGCATGGCAAAACCACAGTTATTGTTTACTGGGGTATACCACACTTTTTTAAATAGAGATATTTGCGGCTGAACAGTGAGCGACACACTCAAACTGCTTTTTTTTTAGATACCAAAGGCCCAAAACTGGATAGTACAGCGATTTGACCCGTGGAACTGCGAAACCACACTGGGATGTCGGGCCTACACAAGACTATTTTCAACAGATATATTTTTGTGTCACAACAGTCAGGAGACACTACTGTTTTTCTTTACGGAAAAAACTACCAAAAGCTGAATAATAGAGATTTTTTACCGTGGGATGGCAAAACCACAGTTATTGTTTACTGGGGTATACCACACTTTTTTAAATAGAGATATTTGCGGCTGAACAGTGATCGACACACTCAAACTGCTTTTTTTTTAGATACCAAAGGCCCAAAAACTGGATAGTACAGCGATTTGACCCGTGGAACTGCGAAACCACACTGGGATGTCGGGCCTACACAAGACTATTTTCAACAGATATATTTTTGTGTCACAACAGTTAGGAGACACTACTGTTTTTCTTTACGGAAAAAACGACCAAAAGCTGAATAATAGAGATTTTTTACCGTGGGATGGCTAAACCACAGTTATTGTTTACTGGGGTATGCCACACTTTTTTAAATAGAGATATTTGCGGCTGAACAGTGAGCAACACACTGAAACTGCTTTTTTTTTAGATACCAAAGGCCCAAAACTTGATAGTTCAGCGATTTGACCCATGGAACTGCGAAACCACACTGGGATGTCGGGCCTACACAAGACTATTTTCAACAGATATATTTTTGTGTCACAACAGTCAGGAGACACTACTGTTTTTCTTTACGGAAAAAACTACCAAAAGCTGAATAATAGAGATTTTTTACCGTGGGATGGCAAAACCACAGTTATTGTTTACTGGGGTATACCACGCTTTTTCAAATAGAGATATTTGCGGCTGAACATTGAGCGACACACTCAAACTGCTTTTTTTTTAGATACCAAAGGCCCAAAACTGCATAGTACAGCGATTTGACCCGTGGAACTGCGAAACCACACTGGGATGTCTGGCCTACACAAGACTATTTTCAACAGATATATTTTTGTGTCACAACAGTCAGGAGACACTACTGTTTTTCTTTACGGAAAAAACTACCAAAAGCTGAATAATAGAGATTTTTTACCGTGGGATGGCAAAACCACAGTTATTGTTTACTGGGGTATACCACACTTTTTTAAATAGAGATATTTGCGGCTGAACAGTGAGAGACACACTCAAACTGCTTTTTTTTTAGATACCAAAGGCCCAGAACTGGATAGTACAGCGATTTGACCCGTGGAACTGCGAAACCACACTGGGATGTCGGGCCTACACAAGACTATTTTCAACAGATATATTTTTGTGTCACAACAGTCAGGAGACACTACTGTTTTTCTTTACGGAAAAAACTACCAAAAGCTGAATAATAGAGATTTTTTACCGTGGGATGGCAAAACCACAGTTATTGTTTACTGGGGTATACCACACTTTTTTAAATAGAGATATTTGCGGCTGAACAGTGAGCGACACACTCAAACTGCTTTTTTTTTAGATACCAAAGGCCCAAAACTGGATAGTACAGCGATTTGACCCGTGGAACTGCGAAACCACACTGGGATGTCGGGCCTACACAAGACTATTTTCAACAGATATATTTTTGTGTCACAACAGTCAGGAGACATTACAGTTTTTCTTTACGGAAAAAACTATCAAAAGCTGAATAATAGAGATTTTTTACCGTGGCATGGCAAAACCACAGTTATTGTTTACTGGGGTATACCACACTTTTTTAAATAGAGATATTTGCGGCTGAACAGTGAGCGACACACTCAAACTGCTTTTTTTTTAGATACCAAAGGCCCAAAACTGGATAGTACAACGATTTGACCCGTGGAACTGCGAAACCACAATGGGATGTCGGGCCTACACAAGACTATTTTCAACAGATATATTTTTGTGTCACAACAGTCAGGAGACACTACTGTTTTTTTTTACGGAAAAAAATAGCAAAAGCTGAATAATAGAGATTTTTTACCGTGGGTTGGCAAAACCACAGTTATTGTTTACTGGGGTATACCACACTTTTTTAAATAGAGATATTTGCGGCTGAACAGTGAGCAACACACTCCAACTGCTTTTTTTTTAGATACTAAAGGCCCAAATCTGGATAGTACAACGATTTGACCCGTGGAACTGCGAAACCACAATGGGATGTCGGGCCTACACAAGACTATTTTCAACAGATATATTTTTGTGTCACAACAGTTAGGAGACACTACTGTTTTTCTTTACGGAAAAAACTACCAAAAGCTGAATAATAGAGATTTTTTACCGTGGGATGGCTAAACCACAGTTATTGTTTACTGGGGTATGCCACACTTTTTTAAATAGAGATATTTGCGGCTGAACAGTGAGCAACACACTGAAACTGCTTTTTTTTTAGATACCAAAGGCCCAAAACTTGATAGTTCAGCGATTTGACCCATGGAACTGCGAAACCACACTGGGATGTCGGGCCTACACAAGACTATTTTCAACAGATATATTTTTGTGTCACAACAGTCAGGAGACACTACTGTTTTTCTTTACGGAAAAAACTACCAAAAGCTGAATAATAGAGATTTTTTACCGTGGGATGGCAAAACCACAGTTATTGTTTACTGGGGTATACCACGCTTTTTCAAATAGAGATATTTGCGGCTGAACATTGAGCGACACACTCAAACTGCTTTTTTTTTAGATACCAAAGGCCCAAAACTGCATAGTACAGCGATTTGACCCGTGGAACTGCGAAACCACACTGGGATGTCGGGCCTACACAAGACTATTTTCAACAGATATATTTTTGTGTCACAACAGTCAGGAGACACTACTGTTTTTCTTTACGGAAAAAACTACCAAAAGCTGAATAATAGAGATTTTTTACCGTGGGATGGCAAAACCACAGTTATTGTTTACTGGGGTATACCACACTTTTTTAAATAGAGATATTTGCGGCTGAACAGTGAGAGACACACTCAAACTGCTTTTTTTTTAGATACCAAAGGCCCAGAAATGGATAGTACAGCGATTTGACCCGTGGAACTGCGAAACCACACTGGGATGTCGGGCCTACACAAGACTATTTTCAACAGATATATTTTTGTGTCACAACAGTCAGGAGACACTACTGTTTTTCTTTACGGAAAAAACTACCAAAAGCTGAATAATAGAGATTTTTTACCGTGGGATGGCAAAACCACAGTTATTGTTTACTGGGGTATACCACACTTTTTTAAATAGAGATATTTGCGGCTGAACAGTGAGCGACACACTCAAACTGCTTTTTTTTTAGATACCAAAGGTCCAAAACTGGATAGTACAGCGATTTGACCCGTGGAACTGCGAAACCACACTGGGATGTCGGGCCTACACAAGACTATTTTCAACAGATATATTTTTGTGTCACAACAGTCAGGAGACACTACTGTTTTTTTTTACGGAAAAAACTACCAAAAGCTGAATAATAGAGATTTTTTTCCGTGGGTTGGCAAAACCACAGTTATTGTTTACTGGGGTATACCACACTTTTTTAAATAGAGATATTTGCGTCTAAACAGTGAGCAACACACTCAAACTGCTTTTTTTTTAGATACCAAAGGCCTATAACTGGATAGTACAGCGATTTGACCCGTGGAACTGCGAAACCACACTGGGATGTCGGGCCTACACAAGACTATTTTCAACAGATATATTTTTGTGTCACAACAGTCAGGAGACATTACAGTTTTTCTTTACGGAAAAAACTATCAAAAGCTGAATAATAGAGATTTTTTACCATGGCATGGCAAAACCACAGTTATTGTTTACTGGGGTATACCACACTTTTTTAAATAGAGATATTTGCGGCTGAACAGTGAGCGACACACTCAAACTGCTTTTTTTTTAGATACCAAAGGCCCAAAACTGGATAGTACAGCGATTTGACCCGTGGAACTGCGAAACCACACTGGGATGTCGGGCCTACACAAGACTATTTTCAACAGATATATTTTTGTGTCACAACAGTCAGGAGACACTACTGTTTTTTTTTACGGAAAAAACTACCAAAAGCTGAATAATAGAGATTTTTTTCCGTGGGTTGGCAAAACCACAGTTATTGTTTACTGGGGTATACCACACTTTTTTAAATAGAGATATTTGCGTCTAAACAGTGAGCAACACACTCAAACTGCTTTTTTTTTAGATAACAAAGGCCTATAACTGGATAGTACAGCGATTTGACCCGTGGAACTGCGAAACCACACTGGGATGTCGGGCCTACACAAGACTATTTTCAACAGATATATTTTTGTGTCACAACAGTCAGGAGACATTACAGTTTTTCTTTACGGAAAAAACTATCAAAAGCTGAATAATAGAGATTTTTTACCGTGGCATGGCAAAACCACAGTTATTGTTTACTGGGGTATACCACACTTTTTTAAATAGAGATATTTGCGGCTGAACAGTGAGCGACACACTCAAACTGTTTTTTTTTTAGATACCAAAGGCCCAAAACTGGATAGTACAACGATTTGACCCGTGGAACTGCGAAACCACAATGGGATGTCGGGCCTACACAAGACTATTTTCAACAGATATATTTTTGTGTCACAACAGTCAGGAGACACTACTGTTTTTTTTTACGGAAAAAAATAGCAAAAGCTGAATAATAGAGATTTTTTACCGTGGGTTGGCAAAACCACAGTTATTGTTTACTGGGGTATACCACACTTTTTTAAATAGAGATATTTGCGGCTGAACAGTGAGCAACACACTCCAACTGCTTTTTTTTTAGATACTAAAGGCCCAAATCTGGATAGTACAACGATTTGACCCGTGGAACTGCGAAACCACAATGGGATGTCGGGCCTACACAAGACTATTTTCAACAGATATATTTTTGTGTCACAACAGTAAGGAGACACTACTGTTTTTCTTTACGGAAAAAACTACCAAAAAGCTGAATAATAGAGATTTTTTACCGTGGGATGGCAAAACCACAGTTATTGTTTACTGGGGTATACAACACTTTTTTAAATAGAGATATTTGTGGCTGAACAGTGAGCGACACACTCAAACTGCTTTTTTTTTAGATACCAAAGGGCAAAAACTGGATAGTACAGCGATTTGACCCGTGGAACTGCGAAACCACACTGGGATGTCGGGCCTACACAACACTATTTTCAACAGATATATTTTTGTGTCACAACAGTCAGGAGACACTACTATTTTTCTTTACGGAAAAAACTACCAAAAGCTGAATAATAGAGATTTTTTACCATGGCATGGCAAAACCACAGTTATTGTTTACTGGGGTATACCACACTTTTTTAAATAGAGATATTTGCGGCTGAACAGTGAGCGACACACTCAAACTGCTTTTTTTTTAGATACCAACGGCCCAAAACTGGATAGTACAACGATTTGACCCGTGGAACTGCGAAACCACAATGGGATGTCGGGCCTACACAAGACTATTTTCAACAGATATATTTTTGTGTCACAACAGTCAGGAGACACTACTGTTTTTTTTTACGGAAAAAAATAGCAAAAGCTGAATAATAGAGATTTTTTACCGTGGGTTGGCAAAACCACAGTTATTGTTTACTGGGGTATACCACACTTTTTTAAATAGAGATATTTGCGGCTGAACAGTGAGCAACACACTCCAACTGCTTTTTTTTTAGATACTAAAGGCCCAAATCTGGATAATACAACGATTTGACCCGTGGAACTGCGAAACCACAATGGGATGTCGGGCCTACACAAGACTATTTTCAACAGATATATTTTTGTGTCACAACAGTAAGGAGACACTACTGTTTTTCTTTACGGAAAAAACTACCAAAAGCTGAATAATAGAGATTTTTTACCGTGGGATGGCAAAACCACAGTTATTGTTTAATGGGGTATGCCACACTTTTTTAAATAGAGATATTTGCGGCTGAACAGTGAGCGACACACTCAAACTGCTTTTTTTTTAGATACCAAAGGCCCAAAACTGGATAGTACATCGATTTGACCCGTGGAACTGCGAAACCACACTGGGATGTCGGGCCTACACAAGACTATTTTCAACAGATATATTTTTGTGTCACAACAGTCAGGAGACACTACTGTTTTTCTTTATGGAAAAAACTACCAAAAGCTGAATAATAGAGATTTTTTACCGTGGGATGGCAAAACCACAGTTATTGTTTACTGGGGTAAACCACACTTTTTAAAATAGAGATATTTGCGGCTGAAAATTGAGCGACACAAACAAACTGCTTTTTTTTTAGATACCAAAGGCCCAAAACTGGATAGTACAGCGATTTGACCCGTGGAACTGCGAAACCACACTGGGATGTCGGGCCTACACAAGACTATTTTCAACAGATATATTTTTGTGTCACAACATTCAGGAGACACTACTGTTTTTCTTTACGGAAAAAACTAGCAAAAGCTGAATAATAGAGATTTTTTACCGTGGGATGGCAAAACCACAGTTATTGTTTACTGGGGTATACCACACTTTTTTAAATAGAGATATTTGCGGCTGAACAGTGAGCGACACACTCAAACTGCTTTTTTTTTAGATACCAAAGGCCCAAAACTGGATAGTACAGCGATTTGACCCGTGGAACTGCGAAACCACACTGGGATGTCGGGCCTACACAAGACTATTTTCAACAGAAATATTTTTGTGTCACAACAGTCAGGAGACACTACTGTTTTTCATTACGGAAAAAACTACCAAAAGCTGAATAATTGAGATTTTTTACCGTGGGATGGCAAAACCACAGTTATTGTTTACTAGGGTATACCACGCTTTTTCAAATAGAGATATTTGCGGCTGAACATTGAGCGACACACTCAAACTGCTTTTTTTTTAGATACCAAAGGCCCAAAACTGCATAGTACAGCGATTTGACCCGTGGAACTGCGAAACCACACTGGGATGTCGGGCCTACACAAGACTATTTTCAACAGATATATTTTTGCGTCACAACAGTCAGGAGACACTACTGTTTTTCTTTACGGAAAAAACTACCAAAAGCTGAATAATAGAGATTTTTACCGTGGGATGGCAAAACCACAGTTATTGTTTACTGGGGTATACCACACTTTTTTAAATAGAGATATTTGCGGCTGAACAGTGAGAGACACACTCAAACTGCTTTTTTTTTAGATACCAAAGGCCCAGAACTGGATAGTACAGCGATTTGACCCGTGGAACTGCGAAACCACACTGGGATGTCGGGCCTACACAAGACTATTTTCAACAGATATATTTTTGTGTCACAACAGTCAGGAGACACTACTGTTTTTCTTTACGGAAAAAACTACCAAAAGCTGAATAATAGAGATTTTTTACCGTGGGATGGCAAAACCACAGTTATTGTTTACTGGGGTATACCACACTTTTTTAAATAGAGATATTTGCGGCTGAACAGTGAGCGACACACTCAAACTGCTTTTTTTTTAGATACCAAAGGTCCAAAACTGGATAGTACAGCGATTTGACCCGTGGAACTGCGAAACCACACTGGGATGTCGGGCCTACACAAGACTATTTTCAACAGATATATTTTTGTGTCACAACAGTCAGGAGACACTACTGTTTTTTTTTACGGAAAAAACTACCAAAAGCTGAATAATAGAGATTTTTTTCCGTGGGTTGGCAAAACCACAGTTATTGTTTACTGGGGTATACCACACTTTTTTAAATAGAGATATTTGCGTCTAAACAGTGAGCAACACACTCAAACTGCTTTTTTTTTAGATACCAAAGGCCTATAACTGGATAGTACAGCGATTTGACCCGTGGAACTGCGAAACCACACTGGGATGTCGGGCCTACACAAGACTATTTTCAACAGATATATTTTTGTGTCACAACAGTCAGGAGACATTACAGTTTTTCTTTACGGAAAAAACTATCAAAAGCTGAATAATAGAGATTTTTTACCATGGCATGGCAAAACCACAGTTATTGTTTACTGGGGTATACCAAACTTTTTTAAATAGAGATATTTGCGGCTGAACAGTGAGCGACACACTCAAACTGCTTTTTTTTTAGATACCAAAGGCCCAAAACTGGATAGTACAGCGATTTGACCCGTGGAACTGCGAAACCACACTGGGATGTCGGGCCTACACAAGACTATTTTCAACAGATATATTTTTGTGTCACAACAGTCAGGAGACACTACTGGTTTTTTTTACGGAAAAAACTACCAAAAGCTGAATAATAGAGATTTTTTTCCGTGGGTTGGCAAAACCACAGTTATTGTTTACTGGGGTATACCACACTTTTTTAAATAGAGATATTTGCGTCTAAACAGTGAGCAACACACTCAAACTGCTTTTTTTTTAGATAACAAAGGCCTATAACTGGATAGTACAGCGATTTGACCCGTGGAACTGCGAAACCACACTGGGATGTCGGGCCTACACAAGACTATTTTCAACAGATATATTTTTGTGTCACAACAGTCAGGAGACATTACAGTTTTTCTTTACGGAAAAAACTATCAAAAGCTGAATAATAGAGATTTTTTACCGTGGCATGGCAAAACCACAGTTATTGTTTACTGGGGTATACCACACTTTTTTAAATAGAGATATTTGCGGCTGAACAGTGAGCGACACACTCAAACTGTTTTTTTTTTAGATACCAAAGGCCCAAAACTGGATAGTACAACGATTTGACCCGTGGAACTGCGAAACCACAATGGGATGTCGGGCCTACACAAGACTATTTTCAACAGATATATTTTTGTGTCACAACAGTCAGGAGACACTACTGTTTTTTTTTACGGAAAAAAATAGCAAAAGCTGAATAATAGAGATTTTTTACCGTGGGTTGGCAAAACCACAGTTATTGTTTACTGGGGTATACCACACTTTTTTAAATAGAGATATTTGCGGCTGAACAGTGAGCAACACACTCCAACTGCTTTTTTTTTAGATACTAAAGGCCCAAATCTGGATAGTACAACGATTTGACCCGTGGAACTGCGAAACCACAATGGGATGTCGGGCCTACACAAGACTATTTTCAACAGATATATTTTTGTGTCACAACAGTAAGGAGACACTACTGTTTTTCTTTACGGAAAAAACTACCAAAAAGCTGAATAATAGAGATTTTTTACCGTGGGATGGCAAAACCACAGTTATTGTTTACTGGGGTATACAACACTTTTTTAAATAGAGATATTTGTGGCTGAACAGTGAGCGACACACTCAAACTGCTTTTTTTTTAGATACCAAAGGGCAAAAACTGGATAGTACAGCGATTTGACCCGTGGAACTGCGAAACCACACTGGGATGTCGGGCCTACACAACACTATTTTCAACAGATATATTTTTGTGTCACAACAGTCAGGAGACACTACTATTTTTCTTTACGGAAAAAACTACCAAAAGCTGAATAATAGAGATTTTTTACCATGGCATGGCAAAACCACAGTTATTGTTTACTGGGGTATACCACACTTTTTTAAATAGAGATATTTGCGGCTGAACAGTGAGCGACACACTCAAACTGCTTTTTTTTTAGATACCAACGGCCCAAAACTGGATAGTACAACGATTTGACCCGTGGAACTGCGAAACCACAATGGGATGTCGGGCCTACACAAGACTATTTTCAACAGATATATTTTTGTGTCACAACAGTCAGGAGACACTACTGTTTTTTTTTACGGAAAAAAATAGCAAAAGCTGAATAATAGAGATTTTTTACCGTGGGTTGGCAAAACCACAGTTATTGTTTACTGGGGTATACCACACTTTTTTAAATAGAGATATTTGCGGCTGAACAGTGAGCAACACACTCCAACTGCTTTTTTTTTAGATACTAAAGGCCCAAATCTGGATAATACAACGATTTGACCCGTGGAACTGCGAAACCACAATGGGATGTCGGGCCTACACAAGACTATTTTCAACAGATATATTTTTGTGTCACAACAGTAAGGAGACACTACTGTTTTTCTTTACGGAAAAAACTACCAAAAGCTGAATAATAGAGATTTTTTACCGTGGGATGGCAAAACCACAGTTATTGTTTAATGGGGTATGCCACACTTTTTTAAATAGAGATATTTGCGGCTGAACAGTGAGCGACACACTCAAACTGCTTTTTTTTTAGATACCAAAGGCCCAAAACTGGATAGTACATCGATTTGACCCGTGGAACTGCGAAACCACACTGGGATGTCGGGCCTACACAAGACTATTTTCAACAGATATATTTTTGTGTCACAACAGTCAGGAGACACTACTGTTTTTCTTTATGGAAAAAACTACCAAAAGCTGAATAATAGAGATTTTTTACCGTGGGATGGCAAAACCACAGTTATTGTTTACTGGGGTAAACCACACTTTTTAAAATAGAGATATTTGCGGCTGAAAATTGAGCGACACAAACAAACTGCTTTTTTTTTAGATACCAAAGGCCCAAAACTGGATAGTACAGCGATTTGACCCGTGGAACTGCGAAACCACACTGGGATGTCGGGCCTACACAAGACTATTTTCAACAGATATATTTTTGTGTCACAACATTCAGGAGACACTACTGTTTTTCTTTACGGAAAAAACTAGCAAAAGCTGAATAATAGAGATTTTTTACCGTGGGATGGCAAAACCACAGTTATTGTTTACTGGGGTATACCACACTTTTTTAAATAGAGATATTTGCGGCTGAACAGTGAGCGACACACTCAAACTGCTTTTTTTTTAGATACCAAAGGCCCAAAACTGGATAGTACAGCGATTTGACCCGTGGAACTGCGAAACCACACTGGGATGTCGGGCCTACACAAGACTATTTTCAACAGAAATATTTTTGTGTCACAACAGTCAGGAGACACTACTGTTTTTCATTACGGAAAAAACTACCAAAAGCTGAATAATTGAGATTTTTTACCGTGGGATGGCAAAACCACAGTTATTGTTTACTAGGGTATACCACGCTTTTTCAAATAGAGATATTTGCGGCTGAACATTGAGCGACACACTCAAACTGCTTTTTTTTTAGATACCAAAGGCCCAAAACTGCATAGTACAGCGATTTGACCCGTGGAACTGCGAAACCACACTGGGATGTCGGGCCTACACAAGACTATTTTCAACAGATATATTTTTGCGTCACAACAGTCAGGAGACACTACTGTTTTTCTTTACGGAAAAAACTACCAAAAGCTGAATAATAGAGATTTTTACCGTGGGATGGCAAAACCACAGTTATTGTTTACTGGGGTATACCACACTTTTTTAAATAGAGATATTTGCGGCTGAACAGTGAGAGACACACTCAAACTGCTTTTTTTTTAGATACCAAAGGCCCAGAACTGGATAGTACAGCGATTTGACCCGTGGAACTGCGAAACCACACTGGGATGTCGGGCCTACACAAGACTATTTTCAACAGATATATTTTTGTGTCACAACAGTCAGGAGACACTACTGTTTTTCTTTACGGAAAAAACTACCAAAAGCTGAATAATAGAGATTTTTTACCGTGGGATGGCAAAACCACAGTTATTGTTTACTGGGGTATACCACACTTTTTTAAATAGAGATATTTGCGGCTGAACAGTGAGCGACACACTCAAACTGCTTTTTTTTTAGATACCAAAGGTCCAAAACTGGATAGTACAGCGATTTGACCCGTGGAACTGCGAAACCACACTGGGATGTCGGGCCTACACAAGACTATTTTCAACAGATATATTTTTGTGTCACAACAGTCAGGAGACACTACTGTTTTTTTTTACGGAAAAAACTACCAAAAGCTGAATAATAGAGATTTTTTTCCGTGGGTTGGCAAAACCACAGTTATTGTTTACTGGGGTATACCACACTTTTTTAAATAGAGATATTTGCGTCTAAACAGTGAGCAACACACTCAAACTGCTTTTTTTTTAGATACCAAAGGCCTATAACTGGATAGTACAGCGATTTGACCCGTGGAACTGCGAAACCACACTGGGATGTCGGGCCTACACAAGACTATTTTCAACAGATATATTTTTGTGTCACAACAGTCAGGAGACATTACAGTTTTTCTTTACGGAAAAAACTATCAAAAGCTGAATAATAGAGATTTTTTACCATGGCATGGCAAAACCACAGTTATTGTTTACTGGGGTATACCAAACTTTTTTAAATAGAGATATTTGCGGCTGAACAGTGAGCGACACACTCAAACTGCTTTTTTTTTAGATACCAAAGGCCCAAAACTGGATAGTACAGCGATTTGACCCGTAGAACTGCGAAACCACACTGGGATGTCGGGCCTACACAAGACTATTTTCAACAGATATATTTTTGTGTCACAACAGTCAGGAGACACTACTGTTTTTTTTTACGGAAAAAACTACCAAAAGCTGAATAATAGAGATTTTTTTCCGTGGGTTGGCAAAACCACAGTTATTGTTTACTGGGGTATACCACACTTTTTTAAATAGAGATATTTGCGTCTAAACAGTGAGCAACACACTCAAACTGCTTTTTTTTTAGATAACAAAGGCCTATAACTGGATAGTACAGCGATTTGACCCGTGGAACTGCGAAACCACACTGGGATGTCGGGCCTACACAAGACTATTTTCAACAGATATATTTTTGTGTCACAACAGTCAGGAGACATTACAGTTTTTCTTTACGGAAAAAACTATCAAAAGCTGAATAATAGAGATTTTTTACCGTGGCATGGCAAAACCACAGTTATTGTTTACTGGGGTATACCACACTTTTTTAAATAGAGATATTTGCGGCTGAACAGTGAGCGACACACTCAAACTGCTTTTTTTTTAGATACCAAAGGCCCAAAACTGGGCCGTGGAACTGCGAAACCACAATGGGATGTCGGGCCTACACAAGACTATTTTCAACAGATATATTTTTGTGTCACAACAGTAAGGAGACACTACTGTTTTTCTTTACGGAAAAAACTACCAAAAAGCTGAATAATAGAGATTTTTTACCGTGGGATGGCAAAACCACAGTTATTGTTTACTGGGGTATACAACACTTTTTTAAATAGAGATATTTGTGGCTGAACAGTGAGCGACACACTCAAACTGCTTTTTTTTTAGATACCAAAGGGCAAAAACTGGATAGTACAGCGATTTGACCCGTGGAACTGCGAAACCACACTGGGATGTCGGGCCTACACAAGACTATTTTCAACAGAAATATTTTTGTGTCACAACAGTCAGGAGACACTACTGTTTTTCATTACGGAAAAAACTACCAAAAGCTGAATAATTGAGATTTTTTACCGTGGGATGGCAAAACCACAGTTATTATTTACTAGGGTATACCACGCTTTTTCAAATAGAGATATTTGCGGCTGAACATTGAGCGACACACTCAAACTGCTTTTTTTTTAGATACCAAAGGCCCAAAACTGCATAGTACAGCGATTTGACCCGTGGAACTGCGAAACCACACTGGGATGTCGGGCCTACACAAGACTATTTTCAACAGATATATTTTTGTGTCACAACAGTCAGGAGACACTACTGTTTTTCTTTACGGAAAAAACTACCAAAAGCTGAATAATAGAGATTTTTTACCGTGGGATGGCAAAACCACAGTTATTGTTTACTGGGGTATACCACACTTTTTTAAATAGAGATATTTGCGGCTGAACAGTGAGAGACACACTCAAACTGCTTTTTTTTTAGATACCAAAGGCCCAGAACTGGATAGTACAGCGATTTGACCCGTGGAACTGCGAAACCACACTGGGATGTCGGGCCTACACAAGACTATTTTCAACAGATATATTTTTGTGTCACAACAGTCAGGAGACACTACTGTTTTTCTTTACGGAAAAAACTACCAAAAGCTGAATAATAGAGATTTTTTACCGTGGGATGGCAAAACCACAGTTATTGTTTACTGGGGTATACCACACTTTTTTAAATAGAGATATTTGCGGCTGAACAGTGAGCGACACACTCAAACTGCTTTTTTTTTAGATACCAAAGGTCCAAAACTGGATAGTACAGCGATTTGACCCGTGGAACTGCGAAACCACACTGGGATGTCGGGCCTACACAAGACTATTTTCAACAGATATATTTTTGTGTCACAACAGTCAGGAGACACTACTGTTTTTTTTTACGGAAAAAACTACCAAAAGCTGAATAATAGAGATTTTTTTCCGTGGGTTGGCAAAACCACAGTTATTGTTTACTGGGGTATACCACACTTTTTTAAATAGAGATATTTGTGTCTAAACAGTGAGCAACACACTCAAACTGCTTTTTTTTTAGATACCAAAGGCCTATAACTGGATAGTACAGCGATTTGACCCGTGGAACTGCGAAACCACACTGGGATGTCGGGCCTACACAAGACTATTTTCAACAGATATATTTTTGTGTCACAACAGTCAGGAGACATTACAGTTTTTCTTTACGGAAAAAACTATCAAAAGCTGAATAATAGAGATTTTTTACCATGGCATGGCAAAACCACAGTTATTGTTTACTGGGGTATACCACACTTTTTTAAATAGAGATATTTGCGGCTGAACAGTGAGCGACACACTCAAACTGCTTTTTTTTTAGATACCAAAGGCCCAAAACTGGATAGTACAGCGATTTGACCCGTGGAACTGCGAAACCACACTGGGATGTCGGGCCTACACAAGACTATTTTCAACAGATATATTTTTGTGTCACAACAGTCAGGAGACACTACTGTTTTTTTTTACGGAAAAAACTACCAAAAGCTGAATAATAGAGATTTTTTTCCGTGGGTTGGCAAAACCACAGTTATTGTTTACTGGGGTATACCACACTTTTTTAAATAGAGATATTTGCGTCTAAACAGTGAGCAACACACTCAAACTGCTTTTTTTTTAGATAACAAAGGCCTATAACTGGATAGTACAGCGATTTGACCCGTGGAACTGCGAAACCACACTGGGATGTCGGGCCTACACAAGACTATTTTCAACAGATATATTTTTGTGTCACAACAGTCAGGAGACATTACAGTTTTTCTTTACGGAAAAAACTATCAAAAGCTGAATAATAGAGATTTTTTACCGTGGCATGGCAAAACCACAGTTATTGTTTACTGGGGTATACCACACTTTTTTAAATAGAGATATTTGCGGCTGAACAGTGAGCGACACACTCAAACTGCTTTTTTTTTAGATACCAAAGGCCCAAAACTGGATAGTACAACGATTTGACCCGTGGAACTGCGAAACCACAATGGGATGTCGGGCCTACACAAGACTATTTTCAACAGATATATTTTTGTGTCACAACAGTCAGGAGACACTACTGGTTTTTTTTACGGAAAAAAATAGCAAAAGCTGAATAATAGAGATTTTTTACCGTGGGTTGGCAAAACCACAGTTATTGTTTACTGGGGTATACCACACTTTTTTAAATAGAGATATTTGCGGCTGAACAGTGAGCAACACACTCCAACTGCTTTTTTTTTAGATACTAAAGGCCCAAATCTGGATAGTACAACGATTTGACCCGTGGAACTGCGAAACCACAATGGGATGTCGGGCCTACACAAGACTATTTTCAACAGATATATTTTTGTGTCACAACAGTAAGGAGACACTACTGTTTTTCTTTACGGAAAAAACTACCAAAAAGCTGAATAATAGAGATTTTTTACCGTGGGATGGCAAAACCACAGTTATTGTTTACTGGGGTATACAACACTTTTTTAAATAGAGATATTTGTGGCTGAACAGTGAGCGACACACTCAAACTGCTTTTTTTTTAGATACCAAAGGGCAAAAACTGGATAGTACAGCGATTTGACCCGTGGAACTGCGAAACCACACTGGGATGTCGGGCCTACACAACACTATTTTCAACAGATATATTTTTGTGTCACAACAGTCAGGAGACACTACTGTTTTTCTTTACGGAAAAAACTACCAAAAGCTGAATAATAGAGATTTTTTACCGTGGCATGGCAAAACCACAGTTATTGTTTACTGGGGTATACCACACTTTTTTAAATAGAGATATTTGCGGCTGAACAGTGAGCGACACACTCAAACTGCTTTTTTTTTAGATACCAACGGCCCAAAACTGGATAGTACAACGATTTGACCCGTGGAACTGCGAAACCACAATGGGATGTCGGGCCTACACAAGACTATTTTCAACAGATATATTTTTGTGTCACAACAGTCAGGAGACACTACTGTTTTTTTTTACGGAAAAAAATAGCAAAAGCTGAATAATAGAGATTTTTTACCGTGGGTTGGCAAAACCACAGTTATTGTTTACTGGGGTATACCACACTTTTTTAAATAGAGATATTTGCGGCTGAACAGTGAGCAACACACTCCAACTGCTTTTTTTTTAGATACTAAAGGCCCAAATCTGGATAATACAACGATTTGACCCGTGGAACTGCGAAACCACAATGGGATGTCGGGCCTACACAAGACTATTTTCAACAGATATATTTTTGTGTCACAACAGTAAGGAGACACTACTGTTTTTCTTTACGGAAAAAACTACCAAAAAGCTGAATAATAGAGATTTTTTACCGTGGGATGGCAAAACCACAGTTATTGTTTACTGGGGTATACAACACTTTTTTAAATAGAGATATTTGTGGCTGAACAGTGAGCGACACACTCAAACTGCTTTTTTTTTAGATACCAAAGGGCAAAAACTGGATAGTACAGCGATTTGACCCGTGGAACTGCGAAACCACACTGGGTTGTCGGGCCTACACAACACTATTTTCAACAGATATATTTTTGTGTCACAACAGTCAGGAGATACTACTGTTTTTCTTTACGGAAAAAACTACCAAAAGCTGAATAATAGAGATTTTTTACCGTGGGATGGCTAAACCACAGTTATTGTTTACTGGGGTATGCCACACTTTTTTAAATAGAGATATTTGCGGCTGAACAGTGAGCGACACACTCAAACTGCTTTTTTTTTAGATACCAAAGGCCCAAAACTGGATAGTACAACGATTTGACCCGTGGAACTGCGAAACCACAATGGGATGTCGGGCCTACACAAGACTATTTTCAACAGATATATTTTTGTGTCACAACAGTCAGGAGACACTACTGTTTTTTTTTACGGAAAAAAATAGCAAAAGCTGAATAATAGAGATTTTTTACCGTGGGTTGGCAAAACCACAGTTATTGTTTACTGGGGTATACCACACTTTTTTAAATAGAGATATTTGCGGCTGAACAGTGAGCAACACACTCCAACTGCTTTTTTTTTAGATACTAAAGGCCCAAATCTGGATAGTACAACGATTTGACCCGTGGAACTGCGAAACCACAATGGGATGTCGGGCCTACACAAGACTATTTTCAACAGATATATTTTTGTGTCACAACAGTAAGGAGACACTACTGTTTTTCTTTACGGAAAAAACTACCAAAAAGCTGAATAATAGAGATTTTTTACCGTGGGATGGCAAAACCACAGTTATTGTTTACTGGGGTATACAACACTTTTTTAAATAGAGATATTTGTGGCTGAACAGTGAGCGACACACTCAAACTGCTTTTTTTTTAGATACCAAAGGGCAAAAACTGGATAGTACAGCGATTTGACCCGTGGAACTGCGAAACCACACTGGGATGTCGGGCCTACACAACACTATTTTCAACAGATATATTTTTGTGTCACAACAGTCAGGAGACACTACTGTTTTTCTTTACGGAAAAAACTACCAAAAGCTGAATAATAGAGATTTTTTACCGTGGCATGGCAAAACCACAGTTATTGTTTACTGGGGTATACCACACTTTTTTAAATAGAGATATTTGCGGCTGAACAGTGAGCGACACACTCAAACTGCTTTTTTTTTAGATACCAACGGCCCAAAACTGGATAGTACAACGATTTGACCCGTGGAACTGCGAAACCACAATGGGATGTCGGGCCTACACAAGACTATTTTCAACAGATATATTTTTGTGTCACAACAGTCAGGAGACACTACTGTTTTTTTTTACGGAAAAAAATAGCAAAAGCTGAATAATAGAGATTTTTTACCGTGGGTTGGCAAAACCACAGTTATTGTTTACTGGGGTATACCACACTTTTTTAAATAGAGATATTTGCGGCTGAACAGTGAGCAACACACTCCAACTGCTTTTTTTTTAGATACTAAAGGCCCAAATCTGGATAATACAACGATTTGACCCGTGGAACTGCGAAACCACAATGGGATGTCGGGCCTACACAAGACTATTTTCAACAGATATATTTTTGTGTCACAACAGTAAGGAGACACTACTGTTTTTCTTTACGGAAAAAACTACCAAAAAGCTGAATAATAGAGATTTTTTACCGTGGGATGGCAAAACCACAGTTATTGTTTACTGGGGTATACAACACTTTTTTAAATAGAGATATTTGTGGCTGAACAGTGAGCGACACACTCAAACTGCTTTTTTTTTAGATACCAAAGGGCAAAAACTGGATAGTACAGCGATTTGACCCGTGGAACTGCGAAACCACACTGGGATGTCGGGCCTACACAACACTATTTTCAACAGAAATATTTTTGTGTCACAACAGTCAGGAGACACTACTGTTTTTCATTACGGAAAAAACTACCAAAAGCTGAATAATTGAGATTTTTTACCGTGGGATGGCAAAACCACAGTTATTGTTTACTAGGGTATACCACGCTTTTTCAAATAGAGATATTTGCGGCTGAACATTGAGCGACACACTCAAACTGCTTTTTTTTTAGATACCAAAGGCCCAAAACTGCATAGTACAGCGATTTGACCCGTGGAACTGCGAAACCACACTGGGATGTCGGGCCTACACAAGACTATTTTCAACAGATATATTTTTGTGTCACAACAGTCAGGAGACACTACTGTTTTTCTTTACGGAAAAAACTACCAAAAGCTGAATAATAGAGATTTTTTACCGTGGGATGGCAAAACCACAGTTATTGTTTACTGGGGTATACCACACTTTTTTAAATAGAGATATTTGCGGCTGAACAGTGAGAGACACACTCAAACTGCTTTCTTTTTAGATACCAAAGGCCCAGAACTGGATAGTACAGCGATTTGACCCGTGGAACTGCGAAACCACACTGGGATGTCGGGCCTACACAAGACTATTTTCAACAGATATATTTTTGTGTCACAACAGTCAGGAGACACTACTGTTTTTCTTTACGGAAAAAACTACCAAAAGCTGAATAATAGAGATTTTTTACCGTGGGATGGCAAAACCACAGTTATTGTTTACTGGGGTATACCACACTTTTTTAAATAGAGATATTTGCGGCTGAACAGTGAGCGACACACTCAAACTGCTTTTTTTTTAGATACCAAAGGTCCAAAACTGGATAGTACAGCGATTTGACCCGTGGAACTGCGAAACCACACTGGGATGTCGGGCCTACACAAGACTATTTTCAACAGATATATTTTTGTGTCACAACAGTCAGGAGACACTACTGTTTTTTTTTACGGAAAAAACTACCAAAAGCTGAATAATAGAGATTTTTTTCCGTGGGTTGGCAAAACCACAGTTATTGTTTACTGGGGTATACCACACTTTTTTAAATAGAGATATTTGCGTCTAAACAGTGAGCAACACACTCAAACTGCTTTTTTTTTAGATACCAAAGGCCTATAACTGGATAGTACAGCGATTTGACCCGTGGAACTGCGAAACCACACTGGGATGTCGGGCCTACACAAGACTATTTTCAACAGATATATTTTTGTGTCACAACAGTCAGGAGACATTACAGTTTTTCTTTACGGAAAAAACTATCAAAAGCTGAATAATAGAGATTTTTTACCGTGGCATGGCAAAACCACAGTTATTGTTTACTGGGGTATACCACACTTTTTTAAATAGAGATATTTGCGGCTGAACAGTGAGCGACACACTCAAACTGCTTTTTTTTTAGATACCAAAGGCCCAAAACTGGATAGTACAGCGATTTGACCCGTGGAACTGCGAAACCACACTGGGATGTCGGGCCTACACAAGACTATTTTCAACAGATATATTTTTGTGTCACAACAGTCAGGAGACACTACTGTTTTTTTTTACGGAAAAAACTACCAAAAGCTGAATAATAGAGATTTTTTTCCGTGGGTTGGCAAAACCACAGTTATTGTTTACTGGGGTATACCACACTTTTTTAAATAGAGATATTTGCGTCTAAACAGTGAGCAACACACTCAAACTGCTTTTTTTTTAGATAACAAAGGCCTATAACTGGATAGTACAGCGATTTGACCCGTGGAACTGCGAAACCACACTGGGATGTCGGGCCTACACAAGACTATTTTCAACAGATATATTTTTGTGTCACAACAGTCAGGAGACATTACAGTTTTTCTTTACGGAAAAAACTATCAAAAGCTGAATAATAGAGATTTTTTACCGTGGCATGGCAAAACCACAGTTATTGTTTACTGGGGTATACCACACTTTTTTAAATAGAGATATTTGCGGCTGAACAGTGAGCGACACACTCAAACTGCTTTTTTTTTAGATACCAAAGGCCAAAAACTGGATAGTACAACGATTTGACCCGTGGAACTGCGAAACCACAATGGGATGTCGGGCCTACACAAGACTATTTTCAACAGATATATTTTTGTGTCACAACAGTCAGGAGACACTACTGGTTTTTTTTACGGAAAAAAATAGCAAAAGCTGAATAATAGAGATTTTTTACCGTGGGTTGGCAAAACCACAGTTATTGTTTACTGGGGTATACCACACTTTTTTAAATAGAGATATTTGCGGCTGAACAGTGAGCAACACACTCCAACTGCTTTTTTTTTAGATACTAAAGGCCCAAATCTGGATAGTACAACGATTTGACCCGTGGAACTGCGAAACCACAATGGGATGTCGGGCCTACACAAGACTATTTTCAACAGATATATTTTTGTGTCACAACAGTAAGGAGACACTACTGTTTTTCTTTACGGAAAAAACTACCAAAAAGCTGAATAATAGAGATTTTTTACCGTGGGATGGCAAAACCACAGTTATTGTTTACTGGGGTATACAACACTTTTTTAAATAGAGATATTTGTGGCTGAACAGTGAGCGACACACTCAAACTGCTTTTTTTTTAGATACCAAAGGGCAAAAACTGGATAGTACAGCGATTTGACCCGTGGAACTGCGAAACCACACTGGGATGTCGGGCCTACACAACACTATTTTCAACAGATATATTTTTGTGTCACAACAGTCAGGAGACACTACTGTTTTTCTTTACGGAAAAAACTACCAAAAGCTGAATAATAGAGATTTTTTACCGTGGCATGGCAAAACCACAGTTATTGTTTACTGGGGTATACCACACTTTTTTAAATAGAGATATTTGCGGCTGAACAGTGAGCGACACACTCAAACTGCTTTTTTTTTAGATACCAACGGCCCAAAACTGGATAGTACAACGATTTGACCCGTGGAACTGCGAAACCACAATGGGATGTCGGGCCTACACAAGACTATTTTCAACAGATATATTTTTGTGTCACAACAGTCAGGAGACACTACTGTTTTTTTTTACGGAAAAAAATAGCAAAAGCTGAATAATAGAGATTTTTTACCGTGGGTTGGCAAAACCACAGTTATTGTTTACTGGGGTATACCACACTTTTTTAAATAGAGATATTTGTGGCTGAACAGTGAGCGACACACTCAAACTGCTTTTTTTTTAGATACCAAAGGGCAAAAACTGGATAGTACAGCGATTTGACCCGTGGAACTGCGAAACCACACTGGGATGTCGGGCCTACACAACACTATTTTCAACAGATATATTTTTGTGTCACAACAGTCAGGAGATACTACTGTTTTTCTTTACGGAAAAAACTACCAAAAGCTGAATAATAGAGATTTTTTACCGTGGGATGGCTAAACCACAGTTATTGTTTACTGGGGTATGCCACACTTTTTTAAATAGAGATATTTTCGGCTGAACAGTGAGCGACACACTCAAACTGCTTTTTTTTTAGATACCAAAGGCCCAAAACTGGATAGTACAGTGATTTGACCCGTGGAACTGCGAAAACACACTGGGATGTCGGGCCTACACAAGACTATTTTCAACAGATATATTTTTGTGTCACAACTGTCAGGAGACACTACTGTTTTTCTTTACGGAAAAAACTACCAAAAGCTAAATAATAGAGATTTTTTACCGTGGGATGGCAAAACCACAGTTATTGTTTACTGGGGTATACCACACTTTTTTAAATAGAGATATTTGTGGCTGAACAGTGAGCGACACACTCAAACTGCTTTTTTTTAGATACCAAAGGCCCAAAACTGGATAGTACAGCGATTTGACCCGTGGAACTGCGAAACCACACTGGGATGTCGGGCCTACACAAGACTATTTTCAACAGATATATTTTTGTGTCACAACAGTCAGGAGACACTACTGTTTTTCTTTACGGAAAAAACTACCAAAAAGCTGAATAATAGAGATTTTTTACCGTGGGATGGCAAAACCACAGTTATTGTTGACTGGGGTATACCACACTTTTTTAAATAGAGATATTTGTGGCTGAACAGTGAGCGACACACTCAAACTGCTTTTTTTTTAGATACCAAAGGCCAAAAATTGGATAGTACAGCGATTTGACCCATGGAACTGCGAAACCACACTGGGATGTCGGTCCTACACAAGACTATTTTCAACAGATATATTTTTGTGTCACAACAGTCAGGAGACACTACTGTTTTTCTTTACGGAAAAAACTAACAAAAGCTGAATAATAGAGATTTTTTACCGTGGGATGGCTAAACCACAGTTATTGTTTACTGGGGTATGCCACACTTTTTTAAATAGAGATATTTGCGGCTGAACAGTGAGCGACACACTCAAACTGCTTTTTTTTTAGATACCAAAGGACCAAAACTGGATAGTACAGCGATTTGACCCGTGGAACTGCGAAACCACACTGGGATGTCGGGCCTACACAAGACTATTTTCAACAGAAATATTTTTGTGTCACAACAGTCAGGAGACACTACTGTTTTTCATTACGGAAAAAACTACCAAAAGCTGAATAATTGAGATTTTTTACCGTGGGATGGCAAAACCACAGTTATTGTTTACTAGGGTATACCACGCATTTTCAAATAGAGATATTTGCGGCTGAACATTGAGCGACACACTCAAACTGCTTTTTTTTTAGATACCAAAGGCCCAAAACTGCATAGTACAGCGATTTGACCCGTGGAACTGCGAAACCACACTGGGATGTCGGGCCTACACAAGACTATTTTCAACAGATATATTTTTGTGTCACAACAGTCAGGAGACACTACTGTTTTTCTTTACGGAAAAAATTACCAAAAGCTGAATAATAGAGATTTTTTACCGTGGGATGGCAAAACCACAGTTATTGTTTACTGGGGTATACCACACTTTTTTAAATAGAGATATTTGCGGCTGAACAGTGAGAGACACACTCAAACTGCTTTTTTTTTAGATACCAAAGGCCCAGAACTGGATAGTACAGCGATTTGACCCGTGGAACTGCGAAACCACACTGGGATGTCGGGCCTACACAAGACTATTTTCAACAGATATATTTTTGTGTCACAACAGTCAGGAGACACTACTGTTTTTCTTTACGGAAAAAACTACCAAAAGCTGAATAATAGAGATTTTTTACCGTGGGATGGCAAAACCACAGTTATTGTTTACTGGGGTATACCACACTTTTTTAAATAGAGATATCTGCGGCTGAACAGTGAGCGACACACTCAAACTGCTTTTTTTTTAGATACCAAAGGCCCAAAACTGGATAGTACAGCGATTTGACCCGTGGAACTGCGAAACCACACTGGGATGTCGGGCCTACACAAGACTATTTTCAACAGATATATTTTTGTGTCACAACAGTCAGGAGACACTACTGTTTTTTTTTACGGAAAAAACTACCAAAAGCTGAATAATAGAGATTTTTTTCCGTGGGTTGGCAAAACCACAGTTATTGTTTACTGGGGTATACCACACTTTTTTAAATAGAGATATTTGCGTCTAAACAGTGAGCAACACACTCAAACTGCTTTTTTTTTAGATACCAAAGGCCTATAACTGGATAGTACAGCGATTTGACCCATGGAACTGCGAAACCACACTGGGATGTCGGGCCTACACAAGACTATTTTCATCAGATATATTTTTGTGTCACAACAGTCAGGAGACATTACAGTTTTTCTTTACGGAAAAAACTATCAAAAGCTGAATAATAGAGATTTTTTACCATGGCATGGCAAAACCACAGTTATTGTTTACTGGGGTATACCACACTTTTTTAAATAGAGATATTTGCGGCTGAACAGTGAGCGACACACTCAAACTGCTTTTTTTTTAGATACCAAAGGCCCAAAACTGGATAGTACAGCGATTTGACCCGTGGAACTGCGAAACCACACTGGGATGTCGGGCCTACACAAGACTATTTTCAACAGATATATTTTTGTGTCACAACAGTCAGGAGACACTACTGTTTTTTTTTACGGAAAAAAATAACAAAAGCTGAATAATAGAGATTTTTTTCCGTGGGTTGGCAAAACCACAGTTATTGTTTACTGGGGTATACCACACTTTTTTAAATAGAGATATTTGCGTCTAAACAGTGAGCAACACACTCAAACTGCTTTTTTTTTAGATACCAAAGGCCTATAACTGGATAGTACAGCGATTTGACCCGTGGAACTGCGAAACCACACTGGGATGTCGGGCCTACACAAGACTATTTTCAACAGATATATTTTTGTGTCACAACAGTCAGGAGACACTACTGTTTTTTTTTATGGAAAAAACTACCAAAAGCTGAATAATAGAGATTTTTTTCCGTGGGTTGGCAAAACCACAGTTATTGTTTACTGGGGTATACCACACTTTTTTAAATAGAGATATTTGCGTCTAAACAGTGAGCAACACACTCAAACTGCTTTTTATTTAGATACTAAAGGCCTATAACTGGATAGTACAGCGATTTGACCCGTGGAACTGCGAAACCACACTGGGATGTCGGGCCTACACAAGACTATTTTCAACAGATATATTTTTGTGTCACAACAGTCAGGAGACATTACAGTTTTTCTTTACGGAAAAAACTATCAAAAGCTGAATAATAGAGATTTTTTACCGTGGCATGGAAAAACCACAGTTATTGTTTACTGGGGTATACCACACTTTTTTAAATAGAGATATTTGCGGCTGAACAGTGAGCGACACACTCAAACTGCTTTTTTTTTAGATACCAAAGGACCAAAACTGGATAGTACAGCGATTTGACCCGTGGAACTGCGAAACCACACTGGGATGTCGGGCCTACACAAGACTATTTTCAACAGATATATTTTTGTGTCACAACAGTCAGGAGACACTACTGTTTTTTTTTACGGAAAAAAATAACAAAAGCTGAATAATAGAGATTTTTTACCGTGGCATGGCAAAACCACAGTTATTGTTTACTGGGGTATACCACACTTTTTTAAATAGAGATATTTGCGTCTAAACAGTGAGCAACACACTCAAACTGCTTTTTTTTTAGATACCAAAGGCCTATAACTGGATAGTACAGCGATTTGACCCGTGGAACTGCGAAACCACACTGGGATGTCGGGCCTACACAAGACTATTTTCAACAGAGATATTTTTGTGTCTTAACAGTCAGGAGACACTACTGTTTTTTTTTATGGAAAAAACTACCAAAAGCTGAATAATAGAGATTTTTTTCCGTGGGTTGGCAAAACCACAGTTATTGTTTACTGGGGTATACCACACTTTTTTAAATAGAGATATTTGCGTCTAAACAGTGAGCAACACACTGAAACTGCTTTTTATTTAGATACCAAAGGCCTATAACTGGATAGTACAGCGATTTGACCAGTGGAACTGCGAAACCACACTGGGATGTCGGGCCTACACAAGACTATTTTCAACAGATATATTTTTGTGTCACAACAGTCAGGAGACATTACAGTTTTTCTTTACGGAAAAAACTATCAAAAGCTGAATAATAGAGATTTTTTACCGTGGCATGGCAAAACCACAGTTATTGTTTACTGGGGTATACCACACTTTTTTAAATAGAGATATTTGCGGCTGAACAGTGAGCGACACACTCAAACTGCTTTTTTTTTAGATACCAAAGGCCCAAAACTGGATAGTACAGCGATTTGACCCGTGGAACTGCGAAACCACACTGGGATGTCGGGCCTACACAAGACTATTTTCAACAGATATATTTTTGTGTCACAACAGTCAGGAGACACTACTGTTTTTTTTTACGGAAAAAAATAACAAAAGCTGAATAATAGAGATTTTTTACCGTGGGTTGGCAAAACCACAGTTATTGTTTACTGGGGTATACCACACTTTTTTAAATAGAGATATTTGTGGCTGAACAGTGAGCAACACACTCCAACTGCTTTTTTTTTAGATACTAAAGGCCCAAATCTGGATAGTACAACGATTTGACCCGTGGAACTGCGAAACCACAATGGGATGTCGGTCCTACACAAGACTATTTTCAACAGATATATTTTTGTGTCACAACAGTAAGGAGACACTACTGTTTTTCTTTACGGAAAAAACTACCAAAAAGCTGAATAATAGAGATTTTTTACCGTGGGATGGCAAAACCACAGTTATTGTTTACTGGGGTATACAACACTTTTTTAAATAGAGATATTTGTGGCTGAACAGTGAGCGACACACTCAAACTGCTTTTTTTTAGATACCAAAGGGCAAAAACTGGATAGTACAGCGATTTGACCCGTGGAACTGCGAAACCACACTGGGATGTCGGGCCTACACAACACTATTTTCAACAGATATATTTTTGTGTCACAACAGTCAGGAGACACTACTGTTTTTCTTTACGGAAAAAACTACCAAAAGCTGAATAATAGAGATTTTTTACCGTGGGATGGCTAAACCACAGTTATTGTTTACTGGGGTATGCCACACTTTTTTAAATAGAGATATTTGCAGCTGAACAGTGAGCGACACACTCAAACTGCTTTTTTTTTAGATACCAAAGGCCCAAAACTGGATAGTACAGTGATTTGACCCGTGGAACTGCGAAACCACACTGGGATGTCGGGCCTACACAAGACTATTTTCAACAGATATATTTTTGTGTCACAACAGTCAGGAGACACTACTGTTTTTCTTTAGGGAAAAAACTACCAAAAGCTGAATAATAGAGATTTTTTACCGTGGGATGGCAAAACCACAGTTATTGTTTACTGGGGTATACCACAGTTTTTTAAATAGAGATATTTGCGGCTGAACAGTGAGCGACACACTCAAACTGCTTTTTTTTTAGATACCAAAGGCCCAAAACTGGATAGTACAGCGATTTGACCCGTGGAACTGCGAAACCACACTGGGATGTCGGGCCTACACAAGACTATTTTCAACAGATATATTTTTGTGTCACAACAGTCAGGAGACACTACTGTTTTTCTTTACGGAAAAAACTACCAAAAGCTAAATAATAGAGATTTTTTACCGTGGGATGGCAAAACCACAGTTATTGTTTACTGGGGTATACCACACTTTTTTAAATAGAGATATTTGTGGCTGAACAGTGAGCGACACACTCAAACTGCTTTTTTTTAGATACCAAAGGCCCAAAACTGGATAGTACAGCGATTTGACCCGTGGAACTGCGAAACCACACTGGGATGTCGGGCCTACACAAGACTATTTTCAACAGATATATTTTTGTGTCACAACAGTCAGGAGACACTACTGTTTTTCTTTACGGAAAAAACTACCAAAAGCTAAATAATAGAGATTTTTTAGCGTGGGATGGCAAAACCACAGTTATTGTTTACTGGGGTATACCACACTTTTTTAAATAGAGATATTTGTGGATGAACAGTGAGCGACACACTCAAACTGCTTTTTTTTAGATACCAAAGGCCCAAAACTGGATAGTACAGCGATTTGACCCGTGGAACTGCGAAACCACACTGGGATGTCGGGCCTACACAAGACTATTTTCAACAGATATATTTTTGTGTCACAACAGTCAGGAGACACTACTGTTTTTCTTAACGGAAAAAACTACCAAAAAGCTGAATAATAGAGATTTTTTACCGTGGGATGGCAAAACCACAGTTATTGTTTACTGGGGTATACCACACTTTTTTAAATAGAGATATTTGTGGCTGAACAGTGAGCGACACACTCAAACTGCTTTTTTTTTAGATACCAAAGGCCAAAAATTGGATAGTACAGCGATTTGACCCGTGGAACTGCGAAACCACACTGGGATGTCGGTCCTACACAAGACTATTTTCAACAGATATATTTTTGTGTCACAACAGTCAGGAGACACTACTGTTTTTCTTTACGGAAAAAACTAACAAAAGCTGAATAATAGAGATTTTTTACCGTGGGATGGCTAAACCACAGTTATTGTTTACTGGGGTATGCCACACTTTTTTAAATAGAGATATTTGCGGCTGAACAGTGAGCGACACACTCAAACTGCTTTTTTTTTAGATACCAAAGGACCAAAACTGGATAGTACAGCGATTTGACCCGTGGAACTGCGAAACCACACTGGGATGTCGGGCCTACACAAGACTATTTTCAACAGATATATTTTTGTGCCACAACAGTCAGGAGACACTACTGTTTTTCTTTACGGAAAAAACTACCAAAAGCTGAATAATAGAGATTTTTTACCGTGGGATGGCAAAACCACAGTTATTGTTTACTGGGGTATACCACACTTTTTTAAATAGAGATATTTGCGGCTGAACAGTGAGCGACACACTCAAACTGCTTTTTTTTTAGATACCAAAGGACCAAAACTGGATAGTACAGCGATTTGACCCGTGGAACTGCGAAACCACACTGGGATGTCGGGCCTACACAAGACTATTTTCAACAGATATATTTTTGTGTCACAACAGTCAGGAGACACTACTGTTTTTCTTTACGGAAAAAACTACCAAAAGCTGAATAATAGAGATTTTTTACCGTGGGATGGCTAAACCACAGTTATTGTTTACTGGGGTATGCCACACTTTTTTAAATAGAGATATTTGCGGCTGAACAGTGAGCGACACACTCAAACTGCTTTTTTTTTAGATACCAAAGGCCCAAAACTGGATAGTACAGCGATTTGACCCGTGGAACTGCGAAACCACACTGGGATGTCGGGCCTACACAAGACTATTTTCAACAGATATATTTTTGTGTCACAACAGTCAGGAGACACTACTGTTTTTCTTTACGGAAAAAACTACCAAAAGCTGAATAATAGAGATTTTTTACCGTGGGATGGCAAAACCACAGTTATTGTTTACTGGGGTATACCACACTTTTTTAAATAGAGATATTTGCGGCTGAACAGTGAGCGACACACTCAAACTGCTTTTTTTTAGATACCAAAGGCCCAAAACTGGATAGTACAGCGATTTGACCCGTGGAACTGCGAAACCACACTGGGATGTCGGGCCTACACAAGACTATTTTCAACAGATATATTTTTGTGTCACAACAGTCAGGAGACACTACTGTTTTTTTTTACGGAAAAAACTACCAAAAGCTGAATAATAGAGATTTTTTACCGTGGGATGGCAAAACCACAGTTATTGTTTACTGGGGTATACCACACTTTTTCAAATAGAGATATTTGCGGCTGAACATTGAGCGACACACTCAAACTGCTTTTTTTTTAGATACCAAAGGACCAAAACTGGATAGTACAGCGATTTGACCCGTGGAACTGCGAAACCACACAGGGATGTCGGGCCTACACAAGACTATTTTCAACAGATATATTTTTGTGTCACAACAGTCAGGAGACACTACTGTTTTTCTTTACGGAGAAAACTACCAAAAGCTGAATAGTAGAGATTTTTTACCGTGGGATGGCAAAACCACAGTTATTGTTTACTGGGGTATACCACACTTTTTAAAATAGAGATATTTGCGGCTGAACAGTGAGCGACACACTCAAACTGCTTTTTTTTTAGATACCAAAGGCCCAAAACTGGATAGTACAGCGATTTGACCCGCGGAACTGCGAAACCAGACTGGGATGTCGGGCCTACACAAGACTATTTTCAACAGATATATTTTTGTGTCACAACAGTCAGGAGACACTACTGTTTTTCTTTACGGAAAAAACTACCAAAAGCTGAATAATAGAGATTTTTTACCGTGGGATGGCAAAACCACAGTTATTGTTTACTGGGGTATACCACACTTTTTTAAATAGAGATATTTGCGGCTGAACAGTGAGCGACACACTCAAACTGCTTTTTTTTTAGATACCAAAGGCCCAAAACTGGATAGTACAGCGATTTGACCCGCGGAACTGCGAAACCAGACTGGGATGTCAGGCCTACACAAGACTATTTTCAACAGATATATTTTTGTGTCACAACAGTCAGGAGACACTACTGTTTTTCTTTACGGAAAAAACTACCAAAAGCTGAATAATAGAGATTTTTTACCGTGGGATGGCAAAACCACAGTTATTGTTTACTGGGGTATACCACACTTTTTTAAATAGAGATATTTGCGGCTGAACAGTGAGCGACACACTCAAACTGCTTTTTTTTTAGATACCACAGGCCCAAAACTGGATAGTACAGCGATTTGACCCGTGGAACTCCGAAACCACACTGGGATGTCAGGCCTACACAAGACTATTTTCAACAGAAATATTTTTGTGTCACAACAGTCAGGAGACACTACTGTTTTTCTTTACGGAAAAAACTACCAAAAGCTGAATAATTGAGATTTTTTACCGTGGGATGGCAAAACCACAGTTATTGTTTACTAGGGTATACCACACTTTTTCAAATAGAGATATTTGCGGCTGAACATTGAGCGACACAATCAAACTGCTTTTTTTTTAGATACCAAAGGCCCAAAACTGCATAGTACAGCGATTTGACCCGTGGAACTGCGAAACCACACTGGGATGTCGTGCCTACACAAGACTATTTTCAACAGATATTTTTTTGTGTCACAACAGTCAGGAGACACTACTGTTTTTCTTTACGGAAAAAACTACCAAAAGCTGAATAATAGAGATTTTTTACCGTGGGATGGCAAAACCACAGTTATTGTTTACTGGGGTATACCACACTTTTTAAATAGAGATATTTGCGGCTGAACAGTGAGAGACACACTCAAACTGCTTTTTTTTTAGATACCAAAGGCCCAGAACTGGATAGTACAGCGATTTGACCCGTAGAACTGCGAAACCACACTGGGATGTCGGGCCTACACAAGACTATTTTCAACAGATATATTTTTGTGTCACAACAGTCAGGAAACACTACTGTTTTTCTTTACGGAAAAAACTACCAAAAGCTGAATAATAGAGATTTTTTACCGTGGGATGGCAAAACCACAGTTATTGTTTACTGGGGTATACCACACTCTTTTAAATAGAGATATTTGCGGCTGAACAGTGAGCGACACACTCAAACTGCTTTTTTTTTAGATACCAAAGGCCCAAAACTGGATAGTACAGCGATTTGACCCGTGGAACTGCGAAACCACACTGGGATGTCGGGCCTACACAAGACTATTTTCAACAGATATATTTTTGTGTCACAACAGTCAGGAGACACTACTGTTTTTTTTTTACGGAAAAAACTACCAAAAGCTGAATAATAGAGATTTTTTTCCGTGGGTGGGCAAAACCACAGTTATTGTTTACTGGGGTATACCACACTTTTTTAAATAGAGATATTTGCGTCTAAACAGTGAGCAACACACTCAAACTGCTTTTTTTTTAGATACCAAAGGCCTATAACTGGATAGTACAGCGATTTGACCCGTGGAACTGCGAAACCACACTGGGATGTCGGCCTACACAAGACTATTTTCAACAGATATATTTTTTTGTCACAACAGTCAGGAGACATTACAGTTTTTCTTTACGGAAAAAACTATCAAAAAATGAATAATAGAGATTTTTTACCGTGGCATGGCAAAACCACAGTTATTGTTTACTGGGGTATACCACACTTTTTTAAATAGAGATATTTGCGGCTGAACAGTGAGCGACACACTCAAACTACTTTTTTTTTAGATACCAAAGGCCCACAACTGGATAGTACAGCGATTTGACCCGTGGAACTGCGAAACCACACTGGGATGTCGGGCCTACACAAGACTATTTTCAACAGATATATTTTTGTGTCACAACAGTCAGGAGACACTACTGTTTGTTTTTACGGAAAAAACAACCAAAAGCTGAATAATAGAGATTTTTTACCGTGGGATGGCAAAACCACAGTTATTGTTTACTGGGGTATACCACACTTTTTCAAATAGAGATATTTGCGGCTGAACATTGAGCGACACACTCAAACTGCTTTTTTTTTAGATACCAAAGGACCAAAACTGGATAGTACAGCGATTTGACCCGTGGAACTGCGAAACCACACTGGGATGTCGGGCCTACACAAGACTATTTTCAACAGATATATTTTTGTGTCACAACAGTCAGGAGACACTACTGTTTTTCTTTACGGAGAAAACTACCAAAAGCTGAATAGTAGAGATTTTTTACCGTGGGATGGCAAAACCACAGTTATTGTTTACTGGGGTATACCACACTTTTTAAAATAGAGATATTTGCGGCTGAACAGTGAGCGACACACTCAAACTGCTTTTTTTTTAGACACCAAAGGCCCAAAACTGGATAGTACAGCGATTTGACCCGTGGAACTGCGAAACCACACTGGGATGTCGGGCCTACACAAGACTATTTTCAACAGATATATTTTTGTGTCACAACAGTCAGGAGACACTACTGGTTTTTTTTACGGAAAAAACTACCAAAAGCTGAATAATAGAGATTTTTTTCCGTGGGTTGGCTAAACCACAGTTATTGTTTACTGGGGTATACCACACTTTTTTAAATAGAGATATTTGCGTCTAAACAGTGAGCAACACACTCAAACTGCTTTTTTTTTAGATACCAAAGGCCTATAACTGGATAGTACAGCGATTTGACCCGTGGAACTGCGAAACCACACTGGGATGTCGGGCCTACACAAGACTATTTTCAACAGATATTTTTTTGTGTCACAACAGTCAGGAGACACTACTGTTTTTCTTTACGGAAAAAACTACCAAAAGCTGAATAATAGAGATTTTTTACCGTGGGATGGCAAAACCACAGTTATTGTTTACTGGGGTATACCACACTTTTTTAAATAGAGATATTTGCGGCTGAACAGTGAGCGACACACTCAAACTGCTTTTTTTTAGATACCAAAGGCCCAAAACTGGATAGTACAGCGATTTGACCCGTGGAACTGCGAAACCACACTGGGATGTCGGGCCTACACAAGACTATTTTCAACAGATATATTTTTGTGTCACAACAGTCAGGAGACACTACTGTTTTTTTTTACGGAAAAAACTACCAAAAGCTGAATAATAGAGATTTTTTACCGTGGGATGGCAAAACCACAGTTATTGTTTACTGGGGTATACCACACTTTTTCAAATAGAGATATTTGCGGCTGAACATTGAGCGACACACTCAAACTGCTTTTTTTTTAGATACCAAAGGACCAAAACTGGATAGTACAGCGATTTGACCCGTGGAACTGCGAAACCACACAGGGATGTCGGGCCTGCACAAGACTATTTTCAACAGATATATTTTTGTGTCATAACAGTCAGGAGACACTACTGTTTTTCTTTACGGAGAAAACGACCAAAAGCTGAATAGTAGAGATTTTTTACCGTGGGATGGCAAAACCACAGTTATTGTTTACTGGGGTATACCACACTTTTTAAAATAGAGATATTTGCGGCTGAACAGTGAGCGACACACTCAAACTGCTTTTTTTTTAGATACCAAAGGCCCAAAACTGGATAGTACAGCGATTTGACCCGCGGAACTGCGAAACCAGACTGGGATGTCGGGCCTACACAAGACTATTTTCAACAGATATATTTTTGTGTCACAACAGTCAGGAGACACTACTGTTTTTCTTTACGGAAAAAACTACCAAAAGCTGAATAATAGAGATTTTTTACCGTGGGATGGCAAAACCACAGTTATTGTTTACTGGGGTATACCACACTTTTTTAAATAGAGATATTTGCGGCTGAACAGTGAGCGACACACTCAAACTGCTTTTTTTTTAGATACCACAGGCCCAAAATTGGATAGTACAGCGATTTGACCCGTGGAACTCCGAAACCACACTGGGATGTCAGGCCTACACAAGACTATTTTCAACAGAAATATTTTTGTGTCACAACAGTCAGGAGACACTACTGTTTTTCTTTACGGAAAAAACTACCAAAAGCTGAATAATTGAGATTTTTTACCGTGGGATGGCAAAACCACAGTTATTGTTTACTAGGGTATACCACACTTTTTCAAATAGAGATATTTGCGGCTGAACATTGAGCGACACAATCAAACTGCTTTTTTTTTAGATACCAAAGGCCCAAAACTGCATAGTACAGCGATTTGACCCGTGGAACTGCGAAACCACACTGGGATGTCGTGCCTACACAAGACTATTTTCAACAGATATATTTTTTTGTCACAACAGTCAGGAGACATTACAGTTTTTCTTTACGGAAAAAACTATCAAAAAATGAATAATAGAGATTTTTTACCGTGGCATGGCAAAACCACAGTTATTGTTTACTGGGGTATACCACACTTTTTTAAATAGAGATATTTGCGGCTGAACAGTGAGCGACACACTCAAACTGCTTTTTTTTTAGATACCAAAGGCCCACAACTGGATAGTACAGCGATTTGACCCGTGGAACTGCGAAACCACACTGGGATGTCGGGCCTACACAAGACTATTTTCAACAGATATATTTTTGTGTCACAACAGTCAGGAGACACTACTGTTTGTTTTTACGGAAAAAACAACCAAAAGCTGAATAATAGAGATTTTTTACCGTGGGATGGCAAAACCACAGTTATTGTTTACTGGGGTATACCACACTTTTTCAAATAGAGATATTTGCGGCTGAACATTGAGCGACACACTCAAACTGCTTTTTTTTTAGATACCAAAGGACCAAAACTGGATAGTACAGCGATTTGACCCGTGGAACTGCGAAACCACACTGGGATGTCGGGCCTACACAAGACTATTTTCAACAGATATATTTTTGTGTCACAACAGTCAGGAGACACTACTGTTTTTCTTTACGGAGAAAACTACCAAAAGCTGAATAGTAGAGATTTTTTACCGTGGGATGGCAAAACCACAGTTATTGTTTACTGGGGTATACCACACTTTTTAAAATAGAGATATTTGCGGCTGAACAGTGAGCGACACACTCAAACTGCTTTTTTTTTAGATACCAAAGGCCCAAAACTGGATAGTACAGCGATTTGACCCGTGGAACTGCGAAACCACACTGGGATGTCGGGCCTACACAAGACTATTTTCAACAGATATATTTTTGTGTCACAACAGTCAGGAGACACTACTGTTTTTTTTTACGGAAAAAACTACCAAAAGCTGAATAATAGAGATTTTTTTCCGTGGGTTGGCTAAACCACAGTTATTGTTTACTGGGGTATACCACACTTTTTTAAATAGAGATATTTGCGTCTAAACAGTGAGCAACACACTCAAACTGCTTTTTTTTTAGATACCAAAGGCCTATAACTGGATAGTACAGTGATTTGACCCGTGGAACTGCGAAACCACACTGGGATGTCGGGCCTACACAAGACTATTTTCAACAGATATATTTTTGTGTCACAACAGTCAGGAGACATTACAGTTTTTCTTTACGGAAAAAACTATCAAAAGCTGAATAATAGAGATTTTTTACCATGGCATGGCAAAACCACAGTTATTGTTTACTGGGGTATACCACACTTTTTTAAATAGAGATATTTGCGGCTGAACAGTGAGCGACACACTCAAACTGCTTTTTTTTTAGATACCAAAGGCCCAAAACTGGATAGTACAGCGATTTGACCCGTGGAACTGTGAAACCACACTGGGATGTCGGGCCTACACCAGACTATTTTCAACAGATATATTTTTGTGTCACAACAGTCAGGAGACACTACTGTTTTTTTTTACGGAAAAAAATAACAAAAGCTGAATAATAGAGATTTTTTTCCGTGGGTTGGCAAAACCACAGTTATTGTTTACTGGGGTATACCACACTTTTTTAAATAGAGATATTTGCGTCTAAACAGTGAGCAACACACTCAAACTGCTTTTTATTTAGATACCAAAGGCCTATAACTGGATAGTACAGCGATTTGACCCGTGGAACTGCGAAACCACACTGGGATGTCGGGCCTACACAAGACTATTTTCAACAGATATATTTTTGTGTCACAACAGTCAGGAGACATTACAGTTTTTCTTTACGGAAAAAACTATCAAAAGCTGAATAATAGAGATTTTTTACCGTGGCATGGCAAAACCACAGTTATTGTTTACTGGGGTATACCACACTTTTTTAAATAGAGATATTTGTGGCTGAACAGTGAGCGACACACTCAAACTGCTTTTTTTTAGATACCAAAGGCCCAAAACTGGATAGTACAGCGATTTGACCCGTGGAACTGCGAAACCACACAGGGATGTCGGGCCTACACAAGACTATTTTCAACAGATATATTTTTGTGTCACAACAGTCAGGAGACACTACTGTTTTTCTTTACGGAGAAAACTACCAAAAGCTGAATAGTAGAGATTTTTTACCGTGGGATGGCAAAACCACAGTTATTGTTTACTGGGGTATACCACACTTTTTTAAATAGAGATATTTGCGGCTGAACAGTGAGCGACACACTCAAACTGCTTTTTTTTTAGATACCAAAGGCCCAAAACTGGATAGTACAGCGATTTGACCCGTGGAACTGCGAAACCACACTGGGATGTCGGGCCTACACAAGACTATTTTCAACAGATATATTTTTGTGTCACAACAGTCAGGAGACACTACTGTTTTTTTTTACGGAAAAAAATAACAAAAGCTGAATAATAGAGATTTTTTTCCGTGGGTTGGCAAAACCACAGTTATTGTTTACTGGGGTATACCACACTTTTTTAAATAGAGATATTTGCGTCTAAACAGTGAGCAACACACTCAAACTGCTTTTTTTTTAGATACCAAAGGCCTATAACTGGATAGTACAGCGATTTGACCCGTGGAACTGCGAAACCACACTGGGATGTCGGGCCTACACAAGACTATTTTCAACAGATATATTTTTGTGTCACAACAGTCAGGAGACACTACTGTTTTTTTTTACGGAAAAAACTACCAAAAGCTGAATAATAGAGATTTTTTTCCGTGGGTTGGCAAAACCACAGTTATTGTTTACTGGGGTATACCACACTTTTTTAAATAGAGATATTTGCGTCTAAACAGTGAGCAACACACTCAAACTGCTTTTTATTTAGATACCAAAGGCCTATAACTGGATAGTACAGCGATTTGACCCGTGGAACTGCGAAACCACACTGGGATGTCGGGCCTACACAAGACTATTTTCAACAGATATATTTTTGTGTCACAACAGTCAGGAGACATTACAGTTTTTCTTTACGGAAAAAACTATCAAAAGCTGAATAATAGAGATTTTTTACCGTGGCATGGCAAAACCACAGTTATTGTTTTCTGGGGTATACCACACTTTTTTAAATAGAGATATTTGTGGCTGAACAGTGAGCGACACACTCAAACTGCTTTTTTTTTAGATACCAAAGGCCCAAAACTGGATAGTACAGCGATTTGACCCGTGGAACTGCGAAACCACACAGGGATGTCGGGCCTACACAAGACTATTTTCAACAGATATATTTTTGTGTCACAACAGTCAGGAGACACTACTGTTTTTCTTTACGGAGAAAACTACCAAAAGCTGAATAGTAGAGATTTTTTACCGTGGGATGGCAAAACCACAGTTATTGTTTACTGGGGTATACCACACTTTTTTAAATAGAGATATTTGCGGCTGAACAGTGAGCGACACACTCAAACTGCTTTTTTTTTAGATATCAAAGGCCCAAAACTGGATAGTACAGCGATTTGACCCGTGGAACTGCGAAACCACACTGGGATGTCGGGCCTACACAAGACTATTTTCAACAGATATATTTTTGTGTCACAACAGTCAGGAGACACTACTGTTTTTTTTTACGGAAAAAAATAACAAAAGCTGAATAATAGAGATTTTTTTCCGTGGGTTGGCAAAACCACAGTTATTGTTTACTGGGGTATACCACACTTTTTTAAATAGAGATATTTGCGTCTAAACAGTGAGCAACACACTCAAACTGCTTTTTTTTTAGATACCAAAGGCCTATAACTGGATAGTACAGCGATTTGACCCGTGGAACTGCGAAACCACACTGGGATGTCGGGCCTACACAAGACTATTTTCAACAGATATATTTTTGTGTCACAAGAGTCAGGAGACACTACTGTTTTTTTTTACGGAAAAAACTACCAAAAGCTGAATAATAGAGATTTTTTTCCGTGGGTTGGCAAAACCACAGTTATTGTTTACTGGGGTATACCACACTTTTTTAAATAGAGATATTTGCGTCTAAACAGTGAGCAACACACTCAAACTGCTTTTTATTTAGATACCAAAGGCCTATAACTGGATAGTACAGCGATTTGACCCGTGGAACTGCGAAACCACACTGGGATGTCGGGCCTACACAAGACTATTTTCAACAGATATATTTTTGTGTCACAACAGTCAGGAGACATTACAGTTTTTCTTTACGGAAAAAACTATCAAAAGCTGAATAATAGTGATTTTTTACCGTGGCATGGCAAAACCACAGTTATTGTTTACTGGGGTATACCACACTTTTTTAAATAGAGATATTTGTGGCTGAACAGTGAGCGACACACTCAAACTGCTTTTTTTTTAGATACCAAAGGCCCAAAACTGGATAGTACAGCGATTTGACCCGTGGAACTGCGAAACCACACAGGGATGTCGGGCCTACACAAGACTATTTTCAACAGATATATTTTTGTGTCACAACAGTCAGGAGACACTACTGTTTTTCTTTACGGAGAAAACTACCAAAAGCTGAATAGTAGAGATTTTTTACCGTGGGATGGCAAAACCACAGTTATTGTTTACTGGGGTATACCACACTTTTTAAAATAGAGATATTTGCGGCTGAACAGTGAGCGACACACTCAAACTGCTTTTTTTTTAGATACCAAAGGCCCAAAACTGGATAGTACAGCGATTTGACCCGCGGAACTGCGAAACCAGACTGGGATGTCGGGACTACACAAGACTATTTTCAACAGATATATTTTTGTGTCACAACAGTCAGGAGACACTACTGTTTTTCTTTACGGAAAAAACTACCAAAAGCTGAATAATAGAGATTTTTACCGTGGGATGGCAAAACCACAGTTATTGTTTACTGGGGTATACCACACTTTTTTAAATAGAGATATTTGCGGCTGAACAGTGAGCGACACACTCAAACTGCTTTTTTTTTAGATACCAAAGGCCCAAAACTGGATAGTACAGCGATTTGACCCGTGGAACTCCGAAACCACAGTGGGATGTCAGGCCTACACAAGACTATTTTCAACAGAAATATTTTTGTGTCACAACAGTCAGGAGACACTACTGTTTTTCTTTACGGAAAAAACTACCAAAAGCTGAATAATTGAGATTTTTTACCGTGGGATGGCAAAACCACAGTTATTGTTTACTAGGGTATACCACACTTTTTCAAATAGAGATATTTGCGGCTGAACATTGAGCGACACAATCAAACTGCTTTTTTTTTAGATGCCAAAGGCCCAAAACTGCATAGTACAGCGATTTGACCCGTGGAACTGCGAAACCACACTGGGATGTCGTGCCTACACAAGACTATTTTCAACAGATATTTTTTTGTGTCACAACAGTCAGGAGACACTACTGTTTTTCTTTACGGAAAAAACTACCAAAAGCTGAATAATAGAGATTTTTTACCGTGGGATGGCAAAACCACAGTTATTGTTTACTGGGGTATACCACACTTTTTAAAATAGAGATATTTGCGGCTGAACAGTGAGCGACACACTCAAACTGCTTTTTTTTTAGATACCAAAGGCCCAAAACTGGATAGTACAGCGATTTGACCCGCGGAACTGCGAAACCAGACTGGGATGTCGGGACTACACAAGACTATTTTCAACAGATATATTTTTGTGTCACAACAGTCAGGAGACACTACTGTTTTTCTTTACGGAAAAAACTACCAAAAGCTGAATAATAGAGATTTTTACCGTGGGATGGCAAAACCACAGTTATTGTTTACTGGGGTATACCACACTTTTTTAAATAGAGATATTTGCGGCTGAACAGTGAGCGACACACTCAAACTGCTTTTTTTTTAGATACCAAAGGCCCAAAACTGGATAGTACAGCGATTTGACCCGTGGAACTCCGAAACCACACTGGGATGTCGGGCCTACACAAGACTATTTTCAACAGAAATATTTTTGTGTCACAACAGTCAGGAGACACTACTGTTTTTCTTTACGGAAAAAACTACCAAAAGCTGAATAATTGAGATTTTTTACCGTGGGATGGCAAAACCACAGTTATTGTTTACTAGGGTATACCACACTTTTTCAGATAGAGATATTTGCGGCTGAACATTGAGCGACACAATCAAACTGCTTTTTTTTTAGATGCCAAAGGCCCAAAACTGCATAGTACAGCGATTTGACCCGTGGAACTGCGAAACCACACTGGGATGTCGTGCCTACACAAGACTATTTTCAACAGATATTTTTTTGTGTCACAACAGTCAGGAGACACTACTGTTTTTCTTTACGGAAAAAACTACCAAAAGCTGAATAATAGAGATTTTTTACTGTGGGATGGGAAAACCACAGTTATTGTTTACTGGGGTATACCACACTTTTTTAAATAGAGATATTTGCGGCTGAACAGTGAGAGACACACTCAAACTGCTTTTTTTTTAGATACCAAAGGCCCAGAACTGGATAGTACAGCGATTTGACCTGTGGAACTGCGAAACCACACTGGGATGTCGGGCCTACACAAGACTATTTTCAACAGATATATTTTTGTGTCACAACAGTCAGGAGACACTACTGTTTTTCTTTACGGAAAAAACTACCAAAAGCTGAATAATAGAGATTTTTTACCGTGGGATGGCAAAACCACAGTTATTGTTTACTGGGGTATACCACACTCTTTTAAATAGAGATATTTGCGGCTGAACATTGAGCAACACAATCAAACTGCTTTTTTTTTAGATACCAAAGGCCCAAAACTGCATAGTACAGCGATTTGACCCGTGGAACTGCGAAACCACACTGGGATGTCGTGCCTACACAAGACTATTTTCAACAGATATTTTTTTGTGTCACAACAGTCAGGAGACACTACTGTTTTTCTTTACGGAAAAAACTACCAAAAGCTGAATAATAGAGATTTTTTACCGTGGGATGGCAAAACCACAGTTATTGTTTACTGGGGTATACCACACTTTTTTAAATAGAGATATTTGCGGCTGAACAGTGAGAGACACACTCAAACTGCTTTTTTTTTAGATACCAAAGGCCCAGAACTGGATAGTACAGCGATTTGACCCGTGGAACTGCGAAACCACACTGGGATGTCGGGCCTACACAAGACTATTTTCAACAGATATATTTTTGTGTCACAACAGTCAGGAGACACTACTGTTTTTCTTTACGGAAAAATCTACCAAAAGCTGAATAATAGAGATTTTTTACCGTGGGATGGCAAAACCACAGTTATTGTTTACTGGGGTATACCACACTCTTTTAAATAGAGATATTTGCGGCTGAACAGTGAGCGACACACTCAAACTGCTTTTTTTTTAGATACCAATGGCCCAAAACTGGATAGTACAGCGATTTGACCCGTGGAACTGCGAAACCACACTGGGATGTCGGGCCTACACAAGACTATTTTCAACAGATATATTTTTGTGTCACAACAGTCAGGAGACACTACTGTTTTTTTTTTACGGAAAAAACTACCAAAAGCTGAATAATAGAGATTTTTTTCCGTGGGTTGGCAAAACCACAGTTATTGTTTACTGGGGTATACCACACTTTTTTAAATAGAGATATTTGAGTCTAAACAGTGAGCAACACACTCAAACTGCTTTTTTTTTAGATACCAAAGGCCTATAACTGGATAATACAGCGATTTGACCCGTGAAACTGCGAAACCACACTGGGATGTCGGCCTACACAAGACTATTTTCAACAGATATATTTTTTTGCCACAACAGTCAGGAGACATTACAGTTTTTCTTTACGGAAAAAACTATCAAAAGCTGAATAATAGAGATTTTTTACCGTGGCATGGCAAAACCACAGTTATTGTTTACTGGGGTATACCACACTTTTTTAAATAGAGATATTTGCGGCTGAACAGTGAGCGACACACTCAAACTGCTTTTTTTTTAGATACCAAAGGTCCACAACTGGATAGTACAGCGATTTGACCCGTGGAACTGCGAAACCACACTGGGATGTCGGGCCTACACAAGACTATTTTCAACAGATATATTTTTGTGTCACAACAGTCAGGAGACACTACTGTTTTTCTTTACGGAAAAAACTAACAAAAGCTGAATAATAGAGATTTTTTACCGTGGGTTGGCAAAACCACAGTTATTGTTTACTGGGGTATACCACACTTTTTTAAATAGAGATATTTGCGGCTGAACAGTGAGCAACACACTCAAACTGCTTTGTTTTTAGATACCAAAGGCCTATAACTGGATAGTACAGCGATTTGACTCGTGGAACTGCGAAACCACACTGGGATGTCGGGCCTACACAAGACTATTTTCAACAGATATATTTTTGTGTCACAACAGTCAGGAGACACTACTGTTTTTCTTTACGGAAAAAACTACCAAAAGCTGAATAATAGAGATTTTTTACCGTGGGATGGCAAAACCACAGTTATTGTTTACTGGGGTATACCAAAACTTTTTTAAATAGAGATATTTGCGGCTGAACAGTGAGCAACACACTCAAACTGCTTTTTTTTAGATACCAAAGGCCCAAAACTGGATAGTACAGCGATTTGACCCGTGGAACTGCGAAACCACACTGGGATGTCGGGCCTACACAAGACTATTTTCAACAGATATATTTTTGTGTCACAACAGTCAGGAGAAACTACTGTTTGTTTTTACGGAAAAAACAACCAAAAGCTGAATAATAGAGATTTTTTACCGTGGGATGCAAAACCACAGTTATTGTTTACTGGGGTATACCACACTTTTTCAAATAGAGATATTTGCGGCTGAACATTGAGCGACACACTCAAACTGCTTTTTTTTTAGATACCAAAGGATCAAAACTGGATAGTACAGCGATTTGACCCGTGGAACTGCGAAACCACACTGGGATGTCGGGCCTACACAAGACTATTTTCAACAGATATATTTTTGTGTCACAACAGTCAGGAGACATTACAGTTTTTCTTTACGGAAAAAACTATCAAAAGCTGAATAATAGAGATTTTTTACCGTGGCATGGCAAAACCACAGTTATTGTTTACTGGGGTATACCACACTTTTTTAAATAGAGATATTTGTGGCTGAACAGTGAGCGACACACTCAAACTGCTTTTTTTTTAGATACCAAAGGCCCAAAACTGGATAGTACAGCGATTTGACCCGTGGAACTGCGAAACCACACAGGGATGTCGGGCCTACACAAGACTATTTTCAACAGATATATTTTTGTGTCACAACAGTCAGGAGACACTACTGTTTTTCTTTACGGAGAAAACTACCAAAAGCTGAATAGTAGAGATTTTTTACCGTGGGATGGCAAAACCACAGTTATTGTTTACTGGGGTATACCACACTTTTTAAAATAGAGATATTTGCGGCTGAACAGTGAGCGACACACTCAAACTGCTTTTTTTTTAGATACCAAAGGCCCAAAACTGGATAGTACAGCGATTTGACCCGCGGAACTGCGAAACCAGACTGGGATGTCGGGACTACACAAGACTATTTTCAACAGATATATTTTTGTGTCACAACAGTCAGGAGACACTACTGTTTTTCTTTACGGAAAAAACTACCAAAAGCTGAATAATAGAGATTTTTACCGTGGGATGGCAAAACCACAGTTATTGTTTACTGGGGTATACCACACTTTTTTAAATAGAGATATTTGCGGCTGAACAGTGAGCGACACACTCAAACTGCTTTTTTTTTAGATACCAAAGGCCCAAAACTGGATAGTACAGCGATTTGACCCGTGGAACTCCGAAACCACACTGGGATGTCAGGCCTACACAAGACTATTTTCAACAGAAATATTTTTGTGTCACAACAGTCAGGAGACACTACTGTTTTTCTTTACGGAAAAAACTACCAAAAGCTGAATAATTGAGATTTTTTACCGTGGGATGGCAAAACCACAGTTATTGTTTACTAGGGTATACCACACTTTTTCAAATAGAGATATTTGCGGCTGAACATTGAGCGACACAATCAAACTGCTTTTTTTTTAGATGCCAAAGGCCCAAAACTGCATAGTACAGCGATTTGACCCGTGGAACTGCGAAACCACACTGGGATGTCGTGCCTACACAAGACTATTTTCAACAGATATTTTTTTGTGTCACTACAGTCAGGAGACACTACTGTTTTTCTTTACGGAAAAAACTATCAAAAGCTGAATAATAGAGATTTTTTACCGTGGCATGGCAAAACCACAGTTATTGTTTACTGGGGTATACCACACTTTTTTAAATAGAGATATTTGTGGCTGAACAGTGAGCGACACACTCAAACTGCTTTTTTTTTAGATACCAAAGGCCCAAAACTGGATAGTACAGCGATTTGACCCGTGGAACTGCGAAACCACACAGGGATGTCGGGCCTACACAAGACTATTTTCAACAGATATATTTTTGTGTCACAACAGTCAGGAGACACTACTGTTTTTCTTTACGGAGAAAACTACCAAAAGCTGAATAGTAGAGATTTTTTACCGTGGGATGGCAAAACCACAGTTATTGTTTACTGGGGTATACCACACTTTTTAAAATAGAGATATTTGCGGCTGAACAGTGAGCGACACACTCAAACTGCTTTTTTTTTAGATACCAAAGGCCCAAAACTGGATAGTACAGCGATTTGACCCGCGGAACTGCGAAACCAGACTGGGATGTCGGGACTACACAAGACTATTTTCAACAGATATATTTTTGTGTCACAACAGTCAGGAGACACTACTGTTTTTCTTTACGGAAAAAACTACCAAAAGCTGAATAATAGAGATTTTTACCGTGGGATGGCAAAACCACAGTTATTGTTTACTGGGGTATACCACACTTTTTTAAATAGAGATATTTGCGGCTGAACAGTGAGCGACACACTCAAACTGCTTTTTTTTTAGATACCAAAGGCCCAAAACTGGATAGTACAGCGATTTGACCCGTGGAACTCCGAAACCACACTGGGATGTCAGGCCTACACAAGACTATTTTCAACAGAAATATTTTTGTGTCACAACAGTCAGGAGACACTACTGTTTTTCTTTACGGAAAAAACTACCAAAAGCTGAATAATTGAGATTTTTTACCGTGGGATGGCAAAACCACAGTTATTGTTTACTAGGGTATACCACACTTTTTCAAATAGAGATATTTGCGGCTGAACATTGAGCGACACAATCAAACTGCTTTTTTTTTAGATGCCAAAGGCCCAAAACTGCATAGTACAGCGATTTGACCCGTGGAACTGCGAAACCACACTGGGATGTCGTGCCTACACAAGACTATTTTCAACAGATATTTTTTTGTGTCACTACAGTCAGGAGACACTACTGTTTTTCTTTACGGAAAAAACTACCAAAAGCTGAATAATAGAGATTTTTTACCGTGGGATGGCAAAACCACAGTTATTGTTTACTGGGGTATACCACACTTTTTAAAATAGAGATATTTGCGGCTGAACAGTGAGCGACACACTCAAACTGCTTTTTTTTTAGATACCAAAGGCCCAAAACTGGATAGTACAGCGATTTGACCCGCGGAACTGCGAAACCAGACTGGGATGTCGGGACTACACAAGACTATTTTCAACAGATATATTTTTGTGTCACAACAGTCAGGAGACACTACTGTTTTTCTTTACGGAAAAAACTACCAAAAGCTGAATAATAGAGATTTTTACCGTGGGATGGCAAAACCACAGTTATTGTTTACTGGGGTATACCACACTTTTTTAAAAAGAGATATTTGCGGCTGAACAGTGAGCGACACACTCAAACTGCTTTTTTTTTAGATACCAAAGGCCCAAAACTGGATAGTACAGCGATTTGACCCGTGGAACTCCGAAACCACACTGGGATGTCAGGCCTACACAAGACTATTTTCAACAGAAATATTTTTGTGTCACAACAGTCAGGAGACACTACTGTTTTTCTTTACGGAAAAAACTACCAAAAGCTGAATAATTGAGATTTTTTACCGTGGGATGGCAAAACCACAGTTATTGTTTACTAGGGTATACCTCACTTTTTCAAATAGAGATATTTGCGCCTGAACATTGAGCGACACAATCAAACTGCTTTTTTTTTAGATGCCAAAGGCCCAAAACTGCATAGTACAGCGATTTGACCCGTGGAACTGCGAAACCACACTGGGATGTCGTGCCTACACAAGACTATTTTCAACAGATATTTTTTTGTGTCACAACAGTCAGGAGACACTACTGTTTTTCTTTATGGAAAAAACTACCAAAAGCTGAATAATAGAGATTTTTTACTGTGGGATGGCAAAACCACAGTTATTGTTTACTGGGGTATACCACACTTTTTTAAATAGAGATATTTGCGGCTGAACAGTGAGAGACACACTCAAACTGCTTTTTTTTTAGATACCAATGGCCCAAAACTGGATAGTACAGCGATTTGACCCGTGGAACTGCGAAACCACACTGGGATGTCGGGCCTACACAAGACTATTTTCAACAGATATATTTTTGTGTCACAACAGTCAGGAGACACTACTGTTTTTTTTTTACGGAAAAAACTACCAAAAGCTGAATAATAGAGATTTTTTTCCGTGGGTTGGCAAAACCACAGTTATTGTTTACTGGGGTATACCACACTTTTTTAAATAGAGATATTTGCGTCTAAACAGTGAGCAACACACTCAAACTGCTTTTTTTTTAGATACAAAAGGCCTATAACTGGATAATACAGCGATTTGACCCGTGAAACTGCGAAACCACACTGGGATGTCGGCCTACACAAGACTATTTTCAACAGATATATTTTTTTGTCACAACAGTCAGGAGACATTACAGTTTTTCTTTACGGAAAAAACTATCAAAAGCTGAATAATAGAGATTTTTAACCGTGGCATGGCAAAACCACAGTTATTGTTTACTGGGGTATACCACACTTTTTTAAATAGAGATATTTGCGGCTGAACAGTGAGCGACACACTCAAACTGCTTTTTTTTTAGATACCAAAGGTCCACAACTGGATAGTACAGCGATTTGACCCGTGGAACTGCGAAACCACACTGGGATGTCGGGCCTACACAAGACTATTTTCAACAGATATATTTTTGTGTCACAACAGTCAGGAGACACTACTGTTTTTCTTTACGGAAAAAACTAACAAAAGCTGAATAATAGAGATTTTTTACCGTGGGTTGGCAAAACCACAGTTATTGTTTACTGGGGTATACCACACTTTTTTAAATAGAGATATTTGCGGCTGAACAGTGAGCAACACACTCAAACTGCTTTGTTTTTAGATACCAAAGGCCTATAACTGGATAGTACAGCGATTTGACTCGTGGAACTGCGAAACCACACTGGGATGTCGGGCCTACACAAGACTATTTTCAACAGATATATTTTTGTGTCACAACAGTCAGGAGACACTACTGTTTTTCTTTATGGAAAAAACTACCAAAAGCTGAATAATAGAGATTTTTTACCGTGGGATGGCAAAACCACAGTTATTGTTTACTGGGGTATACCAAAACTTTTTTAAATAGAGATATTTGCGGCTGAACAGTGAGCAACACACTCAAACTGCTTTTTTTTAGATACCAAAGGCCCAAAACTGGATAGTACAGCGATTTGACCCGTGGAACTGCGAAACCACACTGGGATGTCGGGCCTACACAAGACTATTTTCAACAGATATATTTTTGTGTCACAACAGTCAGGAGAAACTACTGTTTGATTTTACGGAAAAAACAACCAAAAGCTGAATAATAGAGATTTTTTACCGTGGGATGGCAAAACCACAGTTATTGTTTACTGGGGTATACCACACTTTTTCAAATAGAGATATTTGCGGATGAACATTGAGCGACACACTCAAACTGCTTTTTTTTTAGATACCAAAGGATCAAAACTGGATAGTACAGCGATTTGACCCGTGGAACTGCGAAACCACACTGGGATGTCGGGCCTACACAAGACTATTTTCAACAGATATATTTTTGTGTCACAACAGTCAGGAGACACTACTGTTTTTCTTTACGGAGAAAACTACCAAAAGCTGAATAGTAGAGATTTTTTACCGTGGGATGGCAAAACCACAGTTATTGTTTACTGGGGTATACCACACTTTTTAAAATAGAGATATTTGCGGCTGAACAGTGAGCGACACACTCAAACTGCTTTTTTTTTAGATACCAAAGGCCCAAAACTGGATAGTACAGCGATTTGACCCGTGGATCTGCGAAACCACACTGGGATGTCGGGCCTACACAAGACTATTTTCAACAGATATATTTTTGTGTCACAACAGTCAGGAGACACTACTGTTTTTTTTTACGGAAAAAACTACCAAAAGCTGAATAATAGAGATTTTTTTCCGTGGGTTGGCAAAACCACAGTTATTGTTTACTGGGGTATACCACACTTTTTTAAATAGAGATATTTGCGGCTGAACAGTGAGCGACACACTCAAACTGCTTTTTTTTTAGATACCAAAGGCCCAAAACTGGATAGTACAGCGATTTGACCCGTGGAACTGCGAAACCACACTGGGATGTCGGGCCTACACAAGACTATTTTCAACAGATATATTTTTGTGTCACAACAGTCAGGAGACACTACTGTTTTTTTTTACGGAAAAAAATAACAAAAGCTGAATAATAGAGATTTTTTTCCGTGGGTTGGCAAACCACAGTTATTGTTTACTGGGGTATACCACACTTTTTTAAATAGAGATATTTGCGTCTAAACAGTGAGCAACACACTCAAACTGCTTTTTTTTTAGATACCAAAGGCCTATAACTGGATAGTACAGCGATTTGACCCGTGGAACTGCGAAACCACACTGGGATGTCGGGCCTACACAAGACTATTTTCAACAGATATATTTTTGTGTCACAACAGTAAGGAGACACTACTGTTTTTCTTTACGGAAAAAACTACCAAAAAGCTGAATAATAGAGATTTTTTACCGTGGGATGGCAAAACCACAGTTATTGTTTACTGGGGTATACAACACTTTTTTAAATAGAGATATTTGTGGCTGAACAGTGAGCGACACACTCAAACTGCTTTTTTTTTAGATACCAAAGGGCAAAAACTGGATAGTACAGCGATTTGACCCGTGGAACTGCGAAACCACACTGGGATGTCGGGCCTACACAACACTATTTTCAACAGATATATTTTTGTGTCACAACAGTCAGGAGACACTACTGTTTTTCTTTACGGAAAAAACTACCAAAAGCTGAATAATAGAGATTTTTTACCGTGGGATGGCTAAACCACAGTTATTGTTTACTGGGGTATGCCACACTTTTTTAAATAGAGATATTTGCGGCTGAACAGTGAGCGATACACTCAAACTGCTTTTTTCTTAGATACCAAAGGCCCAAAACTGGATAGTACAGTGATTTGACCCGTGGAACTGCGAAACCACACTGGGATGTCGGGCCTACACAAGACTATTTTCAACAGATATATTTTTGTGTCACAACAGTCAGGAGACACTACTGTTTTTCTTTAGGGAAAAAACTACCAAAAGCTGAATAATAGAGATTTTTTACCGTGGGATGGCAAAACCACAGTTATTGTTTACTGGGGTATACCACACTTTTTTAAATAGAGATATTTGCGGCTGAACAGTGAGCGACACACTCAAACTGCTTTTTTTTTAGATACCAAAGGCCCAAAACTGGATAGTACAGCGATTTGACCCGTGGAACTGCGAAACCACACTGGGATGTCGGGCCTACACAAGACTATTTTCAACAGATATATTTTTGTGTCACAACAGTCAGGAGACACTACTGTTTTTCTTTACGGAAAAAACTACCAAAAGCTAAATAATAGAGATTTTTTACCGTTGGATGGCAAAACCACAGTTATTGTTTACTGGGGTATACCACACTTTTTTAAATAGAGATATTTGTGGCTGAACAGTGAGCGACACACTCAAACTGCTTTTTTTTTAGATACCAAAGGCCCAAAACTGGATAGTACAGCGATTTGACCCGTGGATCTGCGAAACCACACTGGGATGTCGGGCCTACACAAGACTATTTTCAACAGATATATTTTTGTGTCACAACAGTCAGGAGACACTACTGTTTTTTTTTACGGAAAAAACTACCAAAAGCTGAATAATAGAGATTTTTTTCTGTGGGTTGGCAAAACCACAGTTATTGTTTACTGGGGTATACCACACTTTTTTAAATAGAGATATTTGCGTCTAAACAGTGAGCAACACACTCAAACTGCTTTTTTTTTAGATACCAAAGGCCTATAACTGGATAGTACAGCGATTTGACCCGTGGAACTGCGAAATCACACTGGGATGTCGGGCCTACACAAGACTATTTTCAACAGATATATTTTTGTGTCACAACAGTCAGGAGACACTACTGTTTTTCTTTACGGAAAAAACTACCAAAAAGCTGAATAATAGAGATTTTTTACCGTGGGATGGCAAAACCACAGTTATTGTTTACTGGGGTATACCACACTTTTTTAAATAGAGATATTTGTGGCTGAACAGTGAGCGACACACTCAAACTGCTTTTTTTTTAGATACCAAAGGCCAAAAATTGGATAGTACAGCGATTTGACCCGTGGAACTGCGAAACCACACTGGGATGTCGGTCCTACACAAGACTATTTTCAACAGATATATTTTTGTGTCACAACAGTCAGGAGACACTACTGTTTTTCTTTACGGAAAAAACTAACAAAAGCTGAATAATAGAGATTTTTTACCGTGGGATGGCTAAACCACAGTTATTGTTTACTGGGGTATGCCACACTTTTTTAAATAGAGATATTTGCGGCTGAACAGTGAGCGACACACTCAAACTGCTTTTTTTTTAGATACCAAAGGACCAAAACTGGATAGTACAGCGATTTGACCCGTGGAACTGCGAAACCACACTGGGATGTCGGGCCTACACAAGACTATTTTCAACAGATATATTTTTGTGACACAACAGTCAGGAGACACTACTGTTTTTCTTTACGGAAAAAACTACCAAAAGCTGAATAATAGAGATTTTTTACCGTGGGATGGCAAAACCACAGTTATTGTTTACTGGGGTATACCACACTTTTTTAAATAGAGATATTTGCGGCTGAACAGTGAGCGACACACTCAAACTGCTTTTTTTTAGATACCAAAGGCCCAAAACTGGATAGTACAGCGATTTGACCCGTGGAACTGCGAAACCACACTGGGATGTCGGGCCTACACAAGACTATTTTCAACAGATATATTTTTGTGTCACAACAGTCAGGAGACACTACTGTTTTTTTTTACGGAAAAAACTACCAAAAGCTGAATAATAGAGATTTTTTACCGTGGGATGGCAAAACCACAGTTATTGTTTACTGGGGTATACCACACTTTTTCAAATAGAGATATTTGCGGCTGAACATTGAGCGACACACTCAAACTGCTTTTTTTTTAGATACCAAAGGACCAAAACTGGATAGTACAGCGATTTGACCCGTGGAACTGCGAAACCACACAGGGATGTCGGGCCTACACAAGACTATTTTCAACAGATATATTTTTGTGTCACAACAGTCAGGAGACACTACTGTTTTTCTTTACGGAGAAAACTACCAAAAGCTGAATAGTAGAGATTTTTTACCGTGGGATGGCAAAACCACAGTTATTGTTTACTGGGGTATACCACACTTTTTAAAATAGAGATATTTGCGGCTGAACAGTGAGCGACACACTCAAACTGCTTTTTTTTTAGATACCAAAGGCCCAAAACTGGATAGTACAGCGATTTGACCCGCGGAACTGCGAAACCAGACTGGGATGTCGGGCCTACACAAGACTATTTTCAACAGATATATTTTTGTGTCACAACAGTCAGGAGACACTACTGTTTTTCTTTATGGAAAAAACTACCAAAAGCTGAATAATAGAGATTTTTTACCGTGGGATGGCAAAACCACAGTTATTGTTTACTGGGGTATACCACACTTTTTTAAATAGAGATATTTGCGGCTGAACAGTGAGCGACACACTCAAACTGCTTTTTTTTTAGATACCAAAGGCCCAAAACTGGATAGTACAGCGATTTGACCCGTGGAACTCCGAAACCACACTGGGATGTCAGGCCTACACAAGACTATTTTCAACAGAAATATTTTTGTGTCACAACAGTCAGGAGACACTACTGTTTTTCTTTATGGAAAAAACTAACAAAAGCTGAATAATAGAGATTTTTTACCGTGGGTTGGCAAAACCACAGTTATTGTTTACTGGGGTATACCACACTTTTTTAAATAGAGATATTTGCGGCTGAACAGTGAGCAACACACTCAAACTGCTTTGTTTTTAGATACCAAAGGCCTATAACTGGATAGTACAGCGATTTGACTCGTGGAACTGCGAAACCACACTGGGATGTCGGGCCTACACAAGACTATTTTCAACAGATATATTTTTGTGTCACAACAGTCAGGAGACACTACTGTTTTTCTTTACGGAAAAAACTACCAAAAGCTGAATAATATAGATTTTTTACCGTGGGATGGCAAAACCACAGTTATTGTTTACTGGGGTATACCACACTTTTTTAAATAGAGATATTTGCGGCTGAACAGTGAGCGACACACTCAAACTGCTTTTTTTTAGATACCAAAGGCCCAAAACTGGATAGTACAGCGATTTGACCCGTGGAATTGCGAAACCACACTGGGATGTCGGGCCTACACAAGACTATTTTCAACAGATATATTTTTGTGTCACAACAGTCAGGAGACACTACTGTTTTTTTTTACGGAAAAAACTACCAAAAGCTGAATAATAGAGATTTTTTACCGTGGGATGGCAAAACCACAGTTATTGTTTACTGGGGTATACCACACTTTTTTAAATAGAGATATTTGCGGCTGAACAGTGAGCGACACACTCAAACTGCTTTTTTTTTAGATACCAAAGGCCCAAAACTGGATAGTACAGCGATTTGACCCGTGGAACTCCGAAACCACACTGGGATGTCAGGCCTACACAAGACTATTTTCAACAGAAATATTTTTGTGTCACAACAGTCAGGAGACACTACTGTTTTTCTTTACGGAAAAAACTAACAAAAGCTGAATAATAGAGATTTTTTACCGTGGGTTGGCAAAACCACAGTTATTGTTTACTGGGGTATACCACACTTTTTTAAATAGAGATATTTGCGGCTGAACAGTGAGCAACACACTCAAACTGCTTTGTTTTTAGATACCAAAGGCCTATAACTGGATAGTACAGCGATTTGACTCGTGGAACTGCGAAACCACACTGGGATGTCGGGCCTACACAAGACTATTTTCAACAGATATATTTTTGTGTCACAACAGTCAGGAGACACTACTGTTTTTCTTTACGGAAAAAACTACCAAAAGCTGAATAATAGAGATTTTTTACCGTGGGATGGCAAAACCACAGTTATTGTTTACTGGGGTATACCACACTTTTTTAAATAGAGATATTTGCGGCTGAACAGTGAGCGACACACTCAAACTGCTTTTTTTTAGATACCAAAGGCCCAAAACTGGATAGTACAGCGATTTGACCCGTGGAACTGCGAAACCACACTGGGATGTCGGGCCTACACAAGACTATTTTCAACAGATATATTTTTGTGTCACAACAGTCAGGAGACACTACTGTTTTTTTTTACGGAAAAAACTACCAAAAGCTGAATAATAGAGATTTTTTACCGTGGGATGGCAAAACCACAGTTATTGTTTACTGGGGTATACCACACTTTTTCAAATAGAGATATTTGCGGCTGAACATTGAGCGACACACTCAAACTGCTTTTTTTTTAGATAACAAAGGACCAAAACTGGATAGTACAGCGATTTGACCCGTGGAACTGCGAAACCACACAGGGATGTCGGGCCTACACAAGACTATTTTCAACAGATATATTTTTGTGTCACAACAGTCAGGAGACACTACTGTTTTTCTTTACGGAGAAAACTACCAAAAGCTGAATAGTAGAGATTTTTTACCGTGGGATGGCAAAACCACAGTTATTGTTTACTGGGGTATACCACACTTTTTAAAATAGAGATATTTGCGGCTGAACAGTGAGCGACACACTCAAACTGCTTTTTTTTTAGATACCAAAGGCCCAAAACTGGATAGTACAGCGATTTGACCCGTGGAACTGCGAAACCACACTGGGATGTCGGGCCTACACAAGACTATTTTCAACAGATATATTTTTGTGTCACAACAGTCAGGAGACACTACTGTTTTTCTTTACGGAAAAAACTACCAAAAGCTGAATAATAGAGATTTTTTACCGTGGGATGGCAAAACCACAGCTATTGTTTACTGGGGTATACCACACTTTTTAAAATAGAGATATTTGCGGCTGAACAGTGAGCGACACACTCAAACTGCTTTTTTTTTAGATACCAAAGGCCCAAAACTGGATAGTACAGCGATTTGACCCGCGGAACTGCGAAACCAGACTGGGATGTCGGGCCTACACAAGACTATTTTCAACAGATATATTTTTGTGTCACAACAGTCAGGAGACACTACTGTTTTTCTTTATGGAAAAAACTACCAAAAGCTGAATAATAGAGATTTTTTACCGTGGGATGGCAAAACCACAGTTATTGTTTACTGGGGTATACCACACTTTTTTAAATAGAGATATTTGCGGCTGAACAGTGAGCGACACACTCAAACTGCTTTTTTTTTAGATACCAAAGGCCCAAAACTGGATAGTACAGCGATTTGACCCGTGGAACTCCGAAACCACACTGGGATGTCAGGCCTACACAAGACTATTTTCAACAGAAATATTTTTGTGTCACAACAGTCAGGAGACACTACTGTTTTTCTTTACGGAAAAAACTAACAAAAGCTGAATAATAGAGATTTTTTACCGTGGGTTGGCAAAACCACAGTTATTGTTTACTGGGGTATACCACACTTTTTTAAATAGAGATATTTGCGGCTGAACAGTGAGCAACACACTCAAACTGCTTTGTTTTTAGATACCAAAGGCCTATAACTGGATAGTACAGCGATTTGACTCGTGGAACTGCGAAACCACACTGGGATGTCGGGCCTACACAAGACTATTTTCAACAGATATATTTTTGTGTCACAACAGTCAGGAGACACTACTGTTTTTCTTTGCGGAAAAAACTACCAAAAGCTGAATAATAGAGATTTTTTACCGTGGGATGGCAAAACCACAGTTATTGTTTACTGGGGTATACCACACTTTTTTAAATAGAGATATTTGCGGCTGAACAGTGAGCGACACACTCAAACTGCTTTTTTTTAGATACCAAAGGCCCAAAACTGGATAGTACAGCGATTTGACCCGTGGAACTGCGAAACCACACTGGGATGTCGGGCCTACACAAGACTATTTTCAACAGATATATTTTTGTTTCACAACAGTCAGGAGACACTACTGTTTTTTTTTACGGAAAAAACTACCAAAAGCTGAATAATAGAGATTTTTTACCGTGGGATGGCAAAACCACAGTTATTGTTTACTGGGGTATACCACACTTTTTCAAATAGAGATATTTGCGGCTGAACATTGAGCGACACACTCAAACTGCTTTTTTTTTAGATACCAAAGGACCAATACTGGATAGTACAGCGATTTGACCCGTGGAACTGCGAAACCACACAGGGATGTCGGGCCTACACAAGACTATTTTCAACAGATATATTTTTGTGTCACAACAGTCAGGAGACACTACTGTTTTTCTTTACGGAGAAAACTACCAAAAGCTGAATAGTAGAGATTTTTTACCGTGGGATGGCAAAACCACAGTTATTGTTTACTGGGGTATTGCACACTTTTTAAAATAGAGATATTTGCGGCTGAACAGTGAGCGACACACTCAAACTGCTTTTTTTTTAGATACCAAAGGCCCAAAACTGGATAGTACAGCGATTTGACCCGCGGAACTGCGAAACCAGACTGGGATGTCGGGCCTACACAAGACTATTTTCAACAGATATATTTTTGTGTCACAACAGTCAGGAGACACTACTGTTTTTCTTTATGGAAAAAACTACCAAAAGCTGAATAATAGAGATTTTTTACCGTGGGATGGCAAAACCACAGTTATTGTTTACTGGGGTATACCACACTTTTTTAAATAGAGATATTTGCGGCTGAACAGTGAGCGACACACTCAAACTGCTTTTTTTTTAGATACCAAAGGCCCAAAACTGGATAGTACAGCGATTTGACCCGTGGAACTCCGAAACCACACTGGGATGTCAGGCCTACACAAGACTATTTTCAACAGAAATATTTTTGTGTCACAACAGTCAGGAGACACTACTGTTTTTCTTTACGGAAAAAACTAACAAAAGCTGAATAATAGAGATTTTTTACCGTGGGTTGGCAAAACCACAGTTATTGTTTACTGGGGTATACCACACTCTTTTAAATAGAGATATTTGCGGCTGAACAGTGAGCAACACACTCAAACTGCTTTGTTTTTAGATACCAAAGGCCTATAACTGGATAGTACAGCGATTTGACTCGTGGAACTGCGAAACCACACTGGGATGTCGGGCCTACACAAGACTATTTTCAACAGATATATTTTTGTGTCACAACAGTCAGGAGACACTACTGTTTTTCTTTACGGAAAAAACTACCAAAAGCTGAATAATAGAGATTATTTACCGTGGGATGGCAAAACCACAGTTATTGTTTACTGGGGTATACCACACTTTTTTAAATAGAGATATTTGCGGCTGAACAGTGAGCGACACACTCAAACTGCTTTTTTTTAGATACCAAAGGCCCAAAACTGGATAGTACAGCGATTTGACCCGTGGAACTGCGAAACCACACTGGGATGTGGGGCCTACACAAGACTATTTTCAACAGATATATTTTTGTGTCACAACAGTCAGGAGACACTACTGTTTGTTTTTACGGAAAAAACTACCAAAAGCTGAATAATAGAGATTTTTTACCGTGGGATGGCAAAACCTCAGTTATTGTTTACTGGGGTATACCACACTTTTTCAAATAGAGATATTTGCGGCTGAACATTGAGCGACACACTCAAACTGCTTTTTTTTTAGATACCAAAGGACCAAAACTGGATAGTACAGCGATTTGACCCGTGGAACTGCGAAACCACACTGGGATGTCGGGCCTACACAAGACTATTTTCAACAGATATATTTTTGTGTCACAACAGTCAGGAGACACTACTGTTTTTCTTTACGGAGAAAACTACCAAAAGCTGAATAGTAGAGATTTTTTACCGTGGGATGGCAAAACCACAGTTATTGTTTACTGGGGTATACCACACTTTTTAAAATAGAGATATTTGCGGCTGAACAGTGAGCGACACACTCAAACTGCTTTTTTTTTAGATACCAAAGGCCCAAAACTGGATAGTACAGCGATTTGACCCGTGGAACTGTGAAACCACACTGGGATGTCGGGCCTACACAAGACTATTTTCAACAGATATATTTTTGTGTCACAACAGTCAGGAGACACTACTGTTTTTCTTTACGGAAAAAACTACCAAAAGCTGAATAATAGAGATTTTTTACCGTGGGATGGCAAAACCACAGCTATTGTTTACTGGGGTATACCACACTTTTTTAAATAGAGATATTTGCGGCTGAACAGTGAGCGACACACTCAAACTGCTTTTTTTTTAGATACCAAAGGCCCAAAACTGGATAGTACAGCGATTTGACCCGTGGAACTGCGAAACCACACTGGGATGTCGGGCCTACACAAGACTATTTTCAACAGATATATTTTTGTGTCACAACAGTCAGGAGACACTACTGTTTTTCTTTACGGAAAAAACTACCAAAAGCTGAATAATAGAGATTTTTTACCGTGGGATGGCAAAACCACAGCTATTGTTTACTGGGGTATACCACACTTTTTTAAATAGAGATATTTGCGGCTGAACAGTGAGCGACACACTCAAACTGCTTTTTTTTTAGATACCAAAGGCCCAAAACTGGATAGTACAGCGATTTGACCCGTGTAACTCCGAAACCACACTGGGATGTCAGGCCTACACAAGACTATTTTCAACAGAAATATTTTTGTGTCACAACAGTCAGGAGACACTACTGTTTTTCATTACGGAAAAAACTACCAAAAGCTGAATAATTGAGATTTTTTACCGTGGGATGGCAAAACCACAGTTATTGTTTACTAGGGTATACCACACTTTTTCAAATAGAGATATTTGCGGCTGAACATTGAGTGAAACACTCAAACTGCTTTTTTTTTAGATACCAAAGGCCCAAAACTGCATAGTACAGCGATTTGACCCGTGGAACTGCGAAACCACACTGGGATGTCGGGCCTACACAAGACTATTTTCAACAGATATATTTTTCTGTCACAACAGTCAGGAGACACTACTGTTTTTCTTTACGGAAAAAACTAACAAAAGCTGAATAATAGAGATTTTTTACCGTGGGATGGCAAAACCACAGTTATTGTTTACTGGGGTATACCACACTTTTTTAAATAGAGATATTTGCGGCTGAACAGTGAGAGACACACTCAAACTGCTTTTTTTTTAGATACCAAAGGCCCAGAACTGGATAGTACAGCGATTTGACCCGTGGAACTGCGAAACCACACTGGGATGTCGGGCCTACACAAGACTATTTTCAACAGATATATTTTTGTGTCACAACAGTCAGGAGACACTACTGTTTTTCTTTACGGAAAAAACTAACAAAAGCTGAATAATAGAGATTTTTTACCGTGGGTTGGCAAAACCACAGTTATTGTTTACTGGGGTATACCACACTTTTTTAAATAGAGATATTTGCGGCTGAACAGTGAGCAACACACTCAAACTGCTTTTTTTTTAGATAACAAAGGCCTATAACAGGATAGTACAGCGATTTGACCCGTGGAACTGCGAAACCACACTGGGATGTCGGGCCTACACAAGACTATTTTCAACAGTTATATTTTTGTGTCACAGCATTCAGGAGACACTACTGTTTTTCTTCACGGAAAAAACTACCAAAAGCTGAATAATAGAGATTTTTTACCGTGGGATGGCAAAACCACAGTTATTGTTTACTGGGGTATACCATACTTTTTTAAGTAGAGGTATTTGCGGCTGAACAGTGAGCGACACACTCAAACTCCTTTTTTTTTAGATACCAAAGGCCCAAAACTGGATAGTACAGCGATTTGACCCGTGGAACTGCGAAACCACACTGGGATTTTGGGCCTACACAAGACTATTTTCAACAGATATATTTTTGTGTCACAACAGTCAGGAGACACTACTGTTTTTCTTTACGGAAAAAACTACCAAAAGCTGAATAATAGAGATTTTTTACCGTGGGATGGCAAAACCACAGTTATTGTTTACTGAGGTATACCACACTTTTTTAAATAGAGATATTTGCGGCTGAACAGTGAGAGACACACTCAAACTGCTTTTTTTTTAGATACCAAAGGCCCAAAACTGGATAGTACAGCGATTTGACCCGTGGAACTGCGAAACCACACTGGGATGTCGGGCCTACACAAGACTATTTTCAACAGATATATTTTTGTGTCACAACAGTCAGGAGACACTACTGTTTTTCTTTACGGAAAAAACTACCAAAAGCTGAATAATAGAGATTTTTTACCGTGGGATGGCAAAACCACAGTTATTGTTTACTGGGGTATACCACACTTTTTTAAATAGAGATATTTGCGGCTGAACAGTGATTGACACACTCAAACGGTTTTTTTTTTTGATACCAAAGGCCCAAAACTGGATAGCACAGCGATTTGACCCGTGGAACTTCGAAACCACACTGGGATGTCAGGCCTACACAGGAATATTTTCAACAGATATATTTTTGTGTCACAACAGTCAGGAGACACTACTGTTTTTCTTTACGGAAAAAACTACCAAAAGCTGAATAATAGAGATTTTTTACCGTGGGATGGCAAAACCACAGTTATTGTTTACTGGGGTATACCACACTTTTTTAAATAGAGATATTTGCGGCTGAACAGTGATTGACACACTCAAACTGTTTTTTTTTTTAGATACCAAAGGCCCAAAACTGGATAGCACAGCGATTTGACCCGTGGAACTGCGAAACCACACTGGGATGTCGGGCCTACACAAGACTATTTTCAACAGATATATTTTTGTGTCACAACAGTCAGGAGACACTACTGTTTTTCTTTACGGAAAAAACTACCAAAAGCTGAATAATAGAGATTTTTTACCGTGGGATGGCAAAACCACAGTTATTGTTTACTGGGGTATACCACACTTTTTTAAATAGAAATATTTGCGGCTGAACAGTGAGAGACACACTCAAACTGCTTTTTTTTTAGATACCAAAGGCCCAAAACTGGATAGTACAGCGATTTGACCCGTGTAACTGCGAAACCACACTGGGATTTCGGGCCTACACAAGACTATATTCAACAGATATATTTTTGTGTCACAACAGTCAGGAGACACTACTGTTTTTCTTTATGGAAAAAACTACTAAAAGCTTAATAACAGAGATTTTTTACCGTGGGATGGCAAAACCACAGTTATTGTTTACTGGGGTATACCAAACTTTTTTAAATAGAGATATTTGCGGCTGAACAGTGAGCGACACACTCAAACTGCTCTTTTTTTAGATACCAAAGGCCCAAAACTGGATAGTACAGTGATTTGACCCGTGGAACTGCGAAACCACACTGGGATGTCGGGCCTACACAAGACTATTTTCAACAGATATATTTTTGTGTCACAACAGTCAGGAGACACTACTGTTTTTCTTTACGGAAAAAACTACCAAAAGCTGAATAATAGAGATTTTTTACGTGGGATGGAAAAACCACAGTTATTGTTTACTGGGGTATACCACACTTTTTAAAATAGAGATATTTGCGGCTGAACAGTGAGAGACACACTCAAACTGCTTTTTTTTTAGATACCAAAGGCCCAAAACTGGATAGTACAGCGATTTGACCCGTGGAACTGCGAAACCACACTGGGATGTCGGGCATACACAAGACTATTTTCAACAGATATATTTTTGTGTCACAACAGTCAGGAGACACTACTGTTTTTCTTTACGGAAAAAACTACCAAAAGCTGAATAATAGAGATTTTTTACCGTGGGATGGCAAAACCACAGTTATTGTTTACTGGGGTATGCCACACTTTTTTAAATAGAGATATTTGCGACTGAACAGTGAGCGACACACTCAAACTGCTTTTTTTTTAGATACCAAAGGCCCAAAACTGGATAGTACAGCGATTTGACCCGTGGAACTTCTAAACCACACTGGGATGTCGGGCCTACACAGGAATATTTTCAACACATATATTTTTGTGTCACAACAGTCAGGAGACACTACTGTTTTTCTTTACGGAAAAAACTACCAAAAGCTGAATAATAGAGATTTTTTACCGTGGGATGGCAAAACCACAGTTATTGTTTATTGGGGTATACCAAACTTTTTTAAATACAGATATTTGCGGCTGAACAGTGAGCGACACACTCAAACTGCTCTTTTTTTAGATACCAAAGGCCCAAAACTGGATAGTACAGCGATTTGACCCGTGGAACTGCGAAACCACACTGGGATGTCGGGCCTACACAAGACTATTTTCAACAGATATATTTTTGTGTCACAACAGTCAGGAGACACTACTGTTTTTCTTTACGGAAAAAACTACCAAAAGCTGAATAATAGAGATTTTTTACCGTGGGATGGCAAAACCACAGTTATTGTTTACTGGGGTATACCACACTTTTTCAAATAGAGATATTTGCGGCTGAACATTGAGCGACACACTCAAACTGCTTTTTTTTTAGATACCAAAGGCCCAAAACTAGATAGTACAGCGATTTGACCCGTGGAACTGCGAAACCACACTGGGATGTCGGGCCTACACAAGACTATTTTCAACAGATATATTTTTGTGTCACAACAGTCAGGAGACACTGATGTTTTTCTTTACGGAAAAAACTACCAAAAGCTGAATAATAGAGATTTTTTACCGTGGGATGGCAAAACAACAGTTATTGTTTATTGGGGTATACCAAACTTTTTTAAATACAGATATTTGCGGCTGAACAGTGAGCGACACACTCAAACTGCTCTTTTTTTAGATACCAAAGGCCCAAAACTGGATAGTACAGCGATTTGACCCGTGGAACTGCGAAACCACACTGAGATGTCGGGCCTACACAAGACTATTTTCAACAGATATATTTTTGTGTCACAACAGTCAGGAGACACTACTGTTTTTCTTTACGGAAAAAACTACCAAAAGCTGAATAATAGAGATTTTTTACCGTGGGATGGCAAAACCACAGTTATTGTTTATTGGGGTATACCAAACTTTTTTAAATACAGATATTTGCGGCTGAACAGTGAGCGACACACTCAAACTGCTCTTTTTTTAGATACCAAAGGCCCAAAACTGGATAGTACAGCGATTTGACCCGTGGAACTGCGAAACCACACTGAGATGTCGGGCCTACACAAGACTATTTTCAACAGATATATTTTTGTGTCACAACAGTCAGGAGACACTACTGTTTTTCTTTACGGAAAAAACTACCAAAAGCTGAATAATAGAGATTTTTTACCGTGGGATGGCAAAACCACAGTTATTGTTTATTGGGGTATACCAAACTTTTTTAAATACAGATATTTGCGGCTGAACAGTGAGCGACACACTCAAACTGCTCTTTTTTTAGATACCAAAGGCCCAAAACTGGATAGTACAGCGATTTGACCCGTGGAACTGCGAAACCACACTGGGATGTCGGGCCTACACAAGACTATTTTCAACAGATATATTTTTGTGTCACAACAGTCAGGAGACACTACTGTTTTTCTTTACGGAAAAAACTACCAAAAGCTGAATAATAGAGATTTTTTACCGTGGGATGGCAAAACCACAGTTATTGTTTACTGGGGTATACCACACTTTTTCAAATAGAGATATTTGCGGCTGAACATTGAGCGACACACTCAAACTGCTTTTTTTTTAGATACCAAAGGCCCAAAACTAGATAGTACAGCGATTTGACCCGTGGAACTGCGAAACCACACTGGGATGTCGGGCCTACACAAGACTGTTTTCAACAGATATATTTTTGTGTCACAACAGTCAGGAGACACTGCTGTTTTTCTTTACGGAAAAAACTACCAAAAGCTGAATAATAGAGATTTTTTACCGTGGGATGGCAAAACAACAGTTATTGTTTATTGGGGTATACCAAACTTTTTTAAATACAGATATTTGCGGCTGAACAGTGAGCGACACACTCAAACTGCTTTTTTTTTAGATACCAAAGGCCCAAAACTGCATAGTACAGCGATTTTACCCGTGGAACTGCGAAACCACACTGGGATGTCGGGCCTACACAGGACTATTTTCAACACATATATTTTTGTGTCACAACAGTAAGGAGACACTACTGTTTTTCTTTACGGAAAAAACTACCAAAAGCTGAATAATAGAGATTTTTTACCGTGGGATGGCAAAACCACAGTTATTGTTCACTCAGGTATACCACACTTTTTTAAATAGAGATATTTGCAGCTGACCAGTGAGCGACACACTCAAACTGCTTTTTTTTTTATACCAAAGGCCCAAAACTGGATAGTACAGCGATTTGACCCGTGGAACTGCGAAACCACACTGGGATGTCGGGCCTACAAAAGTCTATTTTCAACAGATATATTTTTGTGTCACAACAGTCAGGAGACACTACTGTTTTTCTTTACGGAAAAAACTACCAAAAGCTGAATAATAGAGATTTTTTACCGTGGGATGGCAAAACCACAGTTATTGTTTACTGGGGTGTACCACACTTTTTAAAATAGAGATATTTGCGGCTGAACAGTGAGCGACACACTCAAACTGCTTTTTTTTTAGATACCAAAGGCCCAAAACTGGATAGTACAGCGATTTTACCCGTGGAACTGCGAAACCACACTGGGATGTCGGGTATACACAAGACTATTTTCAACAGATATATTTTTGTGTCACAACAGTCAGGAGACACTACTGTTTTTCTTTACGGAAAAAACTACCAAAAGCTGAATAATAGAGATTTTTTACCGTGGGATGGCAAAACCACAGTTATTGTTTACTGGGGTATGCCACACTTTTTTAAATAGAGATATTTGCGGCTGAACAGTGAGCGACACACTCAAACGGCTTTTTTTTTAGATACCAAAGGCCCAAAACTGGATAGTACAGCGATTTGACCCGTGGAACTTCTAAACCACACTGGGATGTCGGGCCTACACAGGAATATTTTCAACAGATATATTTTTGTGTCACAACAGTCAGTAGACACTACTGTTTTTCTTTACGGAAAAAATTACCAAAAGCTGAATAATAGAGATTTTTTACCGTGGGATGGCAAAACCACAGTTATTGTTTACTGGGGTATACCACACTTTTTCAAATAGAGATATTTGCGGCTGAACATTGAGCGACACACTCAAACTGCTTTTTTTTTAGATACCAAAGGCCCAAAACTGGATAGTACAGCGATTTGACCCGTGGAACTGCGAAACCACACTGGGATGTCGGGCCTACACAAGACTATTTTCAACAGATATATTTTTGTGTCACAACAGTCAGGAGACACTACTGTTTTTCTTTACGGAAAAAACTACCAAAAGCTGAATAATAGAGATTTTTTACCGTGGGATGGCAAAACCACAGTTATTGTTTATTGGGGTATACCAAACTTTTTTAAATACAGATATTTGCGGCTGAACAGTGAGCGACACACTCAAACTGCTCTTTTTTTAGATACCAAAGGCCCAAAACTGGATAGTACAGCGATTTGACCCGTGGAACTGCGAAACCACACTGGGATGTCGGGCCTACACAAGACTATTTTCAACAGATATATTTTTGTGTCACAACAGTCAGGAGACACTACTGTTTTTCTTTATGGAAAAAACTACTAAAAGCTTAATAACAGAGATTTTTTACCGTGGGATGGCAAAACCACAGTTATTGTTTACTGGGGTATACCAAACTTTTTTAAATAGAGATATTTGCGGCTGAACAGTGAGCGACACACTCAAACTGCTCTTTTTTTAGATACCAAAGGCCCAAAACTGGATAGTACAGTGATTTGGCCCGTGGAACTGCGAAACCACACTGGGATGTCGGGCCTACACAAGACTCTTTTCAACAGATATATTTTTGTGTCACAACAGTCAGGAGACACTACTGTTTTTCTTTACGGAAAAAACTACAAAAAGCTGAATAATAGAGATTTTTTACCGTGGGATGGCAAAACCACAGTTATTGTTTACTGGGGTATACCACACTTTTTAAAATAGAGATATTTGCGGCTGAACAGTGAGCGACACACTCAAACTGCTTTTTTTTTAGATACCAAAGGCCCAAAACTGGATAGTACAGCGATTTGACCCGTGGAACTGCGAAACCACACTGGGATGTCGGGCCTACACAAGACTATTTTCAACAGATATATTTTTGTGTCACAACAGTCAGGAGACACTACTGTTTTTCTTTACGGAAAAAACTACCAAAAGCTGAATAATAGAGATTTTTTACCGTGGGATGGCAAAACCACAGTTATTGTTTATTGGGGTATACCAAACTTTTTTAAATACAGATATTTGCGGCTGAACAGTGAGCGACACACTCAAACTGCTCTTTTTTTAGATACCAAAGGCCCAAAACTGGATAGTACAGCGATTTGACCCGTGGAACTGCGAAACCACACTGGGATGTCGGGCCTACACAAGACTATTTTCAACAGATATATTTTTGTGTCACAACAGTCAGGAGACACTACTGTTTTTCTTTACGGAAAAAACTACCAAAAGCTGAATAATAGAGATTTTTTACCGTGGGATGGCAAAACCACAGTTATTGTTTACTGGGGTATACCACACTTTTTCAAATAGAGATATTTGCGGCTGAACATTGAGCGACACACTCAAACTGCTTTTTTTTTAGATACCAAAGGCCCAAAACTGGATAGTACAGCGATTTGACCCGTGGAACTGCGAAACCACACTGGGATGTCGGGCCTACACAAGACTATTTTCAACAGATATATTTTTGTGTCACAACAGTCAGGAGACACTACTGTTTTTCTTTAGGGAAAAAACTACCAAAAGCTGAATAATAGAGATTTTTTACCGTGGGATGGCAAAACCACAGTTATTGTTTATTGGGGTATACCAAACTTTTTTAAATACAGATATTTGCGGCTGAACAGTGAGCGACACACTCAAACTGCTTTTTTTTTAGATACCAAAGGCCCAAAACTGGATAGTACAGCGATTTGACCCGTGGAACTGCGAAACCACACTGGGATGTCGGGCCTACACAAGACTATTTTCAACAGATATATTTTTGTGTCACAACAGTCAGGAGACACTACTGTTTTTCTTTACGGAAAAAACTACGAAAAGCTGAATAATAGAGATTTTTTACCGTGGGATGGCAAAACCACAGTTATTGTTTATTGGGGTATACCAAACTTTTTTAAATACAGATATTTGCGGCTGAACAGTGAGCGACACACTCAAACTGCTCTTTTTTTAGATACCAAAGGCCCAAAACTGCATAGTACAGCGATTTTACCCGTGGAACTGTGAAACCACACTGGGATGTCGGGCCTACACAGGACTATTTTCAACACATATATTTTTGTGTCACAACAGTAAGGAGACACTACTGTTTTTCTTTACGGAAAAAACTACCAAAAGCTGAATAATAGAGATTTTTTACCGTGGGATGGCAAAACCACAGTTATTGTTCACTCAGGTATACCACACTTTTTTAAATAGAGATATTTGCGGCTGACCAGTGAGCGACACACTCAAACTGCTTTTTTTTTTATACTAAAGGCCCAAAACTGGATAGTACAGCGATTTGACCCGTGGAACTGCGAAACCACACTGGGATGTCGGGCCTACACAAGACTATTTTCAACAGATATATTTTTGTGTCACAACAGTCAGGAGACACTACTGTTTTTCTTTACGGAAAAAACTACCAAAAGCTGAATAATAGAGATTTTTTACCGTGGGATGGCAAAACCACAGTTATTGTTTATTGGGGTATACCAAACTTTTTTAAATACAGATATTTGCGGCTGAACAGTGAGCGACACACTCAAACTGCTCTTTTTTTAGATACCAAAGGCCCAAAACTGGATAGTACAGCGATTTGACCCGTGGAACTGCGAAACCACACTGGGATGTCGGGCCTACACAAGACTATTTTCAACAGATATATTTTTGTGTCACAACAGTCAGGAGACACTACTGTTTTTCTTTACGGAAAAAACTACCAAAAGCTGAATAATAGAGATTTTTTACCGTGGGATGGCAAAACCACAGTTATTGTTTACTGGGGTATACCACACTTTTTCAAATAGAGATATTTGCGGCTGAACATTGAGCGACACACTCAAACTGCTTTTTTTTTAGATACCAAAGGCCCAAAACTGGATAGTACAGCGATTTGACCCGTGGAACTGCGAAACCACACTGGGATGTCGGGCCTACACAAGACTATTTTCAACAGATATATTTTTGTGTCACAACAGTCAGGAGACACTACTGTTTTTCTTTAGGGAAAAAACTACCAAAAGCTGAATAATAGAGATTTTTTACCGTGGGATGGCAAAACCACAGTTATTGTTTATTGGGGTATACCAAACTTTTTTAAATACAGATATTTGCGGCTGAACAGTGAGCGACACACTCAAACTGCTTTTTTTTTAGATACCAAAGGCCCAAAACTGGATAGTACAGCGATTTGACCCGTGGAACTGCGAAACCACACTGGGATGTCGGGCCTACACAAGACTATTTTCAACAGATATATTTTTGTGTCACAACAGTCAGGAGACACTACTGTTTTTCTTTACGGAAAAAACTACGAAAAGCTGAATAATAGAGATTTTTTACCGTGGGATGGCAAAACCACAGTTATTGTTTATTGGGGTATACCAAACTTTTTTAAATACAGATATTTGCGGCTGAACAGTGAGCGACACACTCAAACTGCTCTTTTTTTAGATACCAAAGGCCCAAAACTGCATAGTACAGCGATTTTACCCGTGGAACTGTGAAACCACACTGGGATGTCGGGCCTACACAGGACTATTTTCAACACATATATTTTTGTGTCACAACAGTAAGGAGACACTACTGTTTTTCTTTACGGAAAAAACTACCAAAAGCTGAATAATAGAGATTTTTTACCGTGGGATGGCAAAACCACAGTTATTGTTCACTCAGGTATACCACACTTTTTTAAATAGAGATATTTGCGGCTGACCAGTGAGCGACACACTCAAACTGCTTTTTTTTTTATACTAAAGGCCCAAAACTGGATAGTACAGCGATTTGACCCGTGGAACTGCGAAACCACACTGGGATGTCGGGCCTACAAAAGACTATTTTCAACAGATATATTTTTGTGTCACAACAGTCAGGAGACACTACTGTTTTTCTTTACGGAAAAAACTACCAAAAGCTGAATAATAGAGATTTTTTACCGTGGGATGGCAAAACCACAGTTATTGTTTACTGGGGTATACCACACTTTTTAAAATAGAGATATTTGCAGCTGAACAGTGAGCGACACACTCAAACTGCTTTTTTTTTAGATACCAAAGGCCCAAAACTGGATAGTACAGCGATTTGACCCGTGGAACTGCGAAACCACACTGGGATATCGGGCATACACAAGACTATTTTCAACAGATATATTTTTGTGTCACAACAGTCAGGAGACACTACTGTTTTTCTTTACGGAAAAAACTACCAAAAGCTGAATAATAGAGATTTTTTACCGTGGGATGGCAAAACCACAGTTATTGTTTACTGGGGTATGCCACACTTTTTTAAATAGAGATATTTGCGGCTGAACAGTGAGCGACACACTCAAACTGCTTTTTTTTTTAGATACCAAAGGCCCAAAACTGGATAGTACAGCGATTTGACCCGTGGAACTTCTAAACCACACTGGGATGTCGGGCCTACACAGGAATATTTTCAACAGATATATTTTTGTGTCACAACAGTCAGGAGACACTACTGTTTTTCTTTACGGAAAAAACTACCAAAAGCTGAATAATAGAGATTTTTTACCGTGGGATGGCAAAACCACAGTTATTGTTTACTGGGGTATACCACACTTTTTCAAATAGAGATATTTGCGGCTGAACATTGAGCGACACACTCAAACTGCTTTTTTTTTAGATACCAAAGGCCCAAAACTGGATAGTACAGTGATTTGACCCGTGGAACTGCGAAACCACACTGGGATGTCGGGCCTACACAAGACTATTTTCAACAGATATATTTTTGTATCACAACAGTCAGGAGACACTACTGTTTTTCTTTACGGAAAAAACTACCAAAAGCTGAATAATAGAGATTTTTTACCGTGGGATGGCAAAACCACAGTTATTGTTTATTGGGGTATACCAAACTTTTTTAAATACAGATATTTGCGGCTGAACAGTGAGCGACACACTCAAACTGCTCTTTTTTTAGATACCAAAGGCCCAAAACTGGATAGTACAGCGATTTGACCCGTGGAACTGCGAAACCACACTGGGATGTCGGGCCTACACAAGACTATTTTCAACAGATATATTTTTGTGTCACAACAGTCAGGAGACACTACTGTTTTTCTTTACGGAAAAAACTACCAAAAGCTGAATAATAGAGATTTTTTACCGTGGGATGGCAAAACCACAGTTATTTTTTACTGGGGTATACCACACTTTTTCAAATAGAGATATTTGCGGCTGAACATTGAGCGACACACTCAAACTGCTTTTTTTTTAGATACCAAAGGCCCAAAACTGGATAGTACAGCGATTTGACCCGTGGAACTGCGAAACCACACTGGGATGTCGGGCCTACACAAGACTATTTTCAACAGATATATTTTTGTGTCACAACAGTCAGGAGACACTACTGTTTTTCTTTACGGAAAAAACTACCAAAAGCTGAATAATAGAGATTTTTTACCGTGGGATGGCAAAACCACAGTTATTGTTTATTGGGGTATACCAAACTTTTTTAAATACAGATATTTGCGGCTGACCAGTGAGCGACACACTCAAACTGCTCTTTTTTTAAGATACCAAAGGCCCAAATCTGGATAGTACAGCGATTTGACCCGTGGAACTACGAAACCACACTGGGATGTCGGGCCTACACAAGACTATTTTCAACAGATATATTTTTGTGTCACAACAGTCAGGAGACACTACTGTTTTTCTTTACGGAAAAAACTACCAAAAGCTGAATAATAGAGATTTTTTACCGTGGGATGGCAAAACCACAGTTATTGTTTACTGGGGTATGCCACACTTTTTTAAATAGAGATATTTGCGGCTGAACAGTGAGCGACACACTCAAACTGCTTTTTTTTTTATACCAAAGGCCCAAAACTGGATAGTACAGCGATTTGACCCGTGGAACTGCGAAACCACACTGGGATGTCGGGCCTACAAAAGACTATTTTCAACAGATATATTTTTGTGTCACAACAGTCAGGAGACACTACTGTTTTTCTTTACGGAAAAAACTACCAAAAGCTGAATAATAGAGATTTTTTACCGTGGGATGGCAAAACCACAGTTATTGTTTACTGGGGTATACCACACTTTTTTAAATAGAGATATTTGCGGCTGAACAGTGAGCGACACACTCAAACTGCTTTTTTATAGATACCAAAGGCCCAAAACTGGATAGTACAGCGATTTGACCCTTGGAACTGCGAAACCACACTGGGATGTCAGGCTTACACAAGACTATTTTCAACAGATATATTTTTGTGTCACAACAGTCAGGAGACACTACTGTTTTTCTTTACGGAAAAAACTACCAAAAGCTGAATAATAGAGATTTTTTACCGTGGGATGGCAAAACCACAGTTATTGTTTACTGGGGTATACCACACTTTTTTAAATAGAGATATTTGCGGCTGAACAGTGAGCGACACACTCAAACTGCTTTTTTTTAGATACCAAAGGCCCAAAACTGGATAGTACAGCGATTTGACCCGTTGAACTGCGAAACCACACTGGGATGTCGGGCCTACACAAGACTATTTTCAACAGATATATTTTTGTGTCACAACAGTCAGTAGACACTACTGTTTTTCTTTACGGAAAAAACTACCAAAAGCTGAATAATAGAGATTTTTTACCGTGGGATGGCAAAACCACAGTTATTGTTTACTGGGGTATACCACACTTTTTAAATAGAGATATTTACGGCTGAACAGTGAGCGACACACTCAAACTGCTTTTTTTTAGATACCAAAGGCCCAACACTGGATAGTACAGCGATTTGACCCGTGGAACTGCGAAACCATACTGGGATGTCGGGCCTACAAAAGACTATTTTCAACAGATATATTTTTGTGTCACAACAGTCAGGAGACACTACTGTTTTTCTTTACGGAAAAAACTACCAAAAGCTGAATAATAGAGATTTTTTAACGTGGGATGGCAAAACCACAATTATTGTTTACTGGGGTATACCACACTTTTTAAATAGAGATATTTGCGGCTGAACAGTGAGCGACACACTCAAACTGCTTTTTTTTTTAGATACCAAAGGCCCAAAACTGGATAGTACAGCGATTTGACCCGTGGAACTTCTAAACCACACTGGGATGTCGGGCCTACACAGGAATATTTTCAACAGATATATTTTTGTGTCACAACAGTCAGGAGACACTACTGTTTTTCTTTACGGAAAAAACTACCAAAAGCTGAATAATAGAGATTTTTTACCGTGGGATGGCAAAACCACAGTTATTGTTTACTGGGGTATACCACACTTTTTCAAATAGAGATATTTGCGGCTGAACATTGAGCGACACACTCAAACTGCTTTTTTTTTAGATACCAAAGGCCCAAAACTGGATAGTACAGCGATTTGACCCGTTGAACTGCGAAACCACACTGGGATGTCGGGCCTACACAAGACTATTTTCAACAGATATATTTTTGTATCACAACAGTCAGGAGACACTACTGTTTTTCTTTACGGAAAAAACTACCAAAAGCTGAATAATAGAGATTTTTTACCGTGGGATGGCAAAACCACAGTTATTGTTTATTGGGGTATACCAAACTTTTTTAAATACAGATATTTGCGGCTGAACAGTGAGCGACACACTCAAACTGCTCTTTTTTTAGATACCAAAGGCCCAAAACTGGATAGTACAGCGATTTGACCCGTGGAACTGCGAAACCACACTGGGATGTCGGGCCTACACAAGACTATTTTCAACAGATATATTTTTGTGTCACAACAGTCAGGAGACACTACTGTTTTTCTTTACGGAAAAAACTACCAAAAGCTGAATAATAGAGATTTTTTACCGTGGGATGGCAAAACCACAGTTATTGTTTATTGGGGTATACCAAACTTTTTTAAATACAGATATTTGCGGCTGAACAGTGAGCGACACACTCAAACTGCTCTTTTTTTAGATACCAAAGGCCCAAATCTGGATAGTACAGCGATTTGACCCGTGGAACTGCGAAACCACACTGGGATGTCGGGCCTACACAAGACTATTTTCAACAGATATATTTTTGTGTCACAACAGTCAGGAGACACTACTGTTTTTCTTTACGGAAAAAACTACCAAAAGCTGAATAATAGAGATTTTTTACCGTGGGATGGCAAAACCACAGTTATTGTTTACTGGGGTATGCCACACTTTTTTAAATAGAGATATTTGCGGCTGAACAGTGAGCGACACACTCAAACTGCTTTTTTTTTTATACCAAAGGCCCAAAACTGGATAGTACAGCGATTTGACCCGTGGAACTGCGAAACCACACTGGGATGTCGGGCCTACAAAAGACTATTTTCAACAGATATATTTTTGTGTCACAACAGTCAGGAGACACTACTGTTTTTCTTTACGGAAAAAACTACCAAAAGCTGAATAATAGAGATTTTTTACCGTGGGATGGCAAAACCACAGTTATTGTTTACTGGGGTATACCACACTTTTTTAAATAGAGATATTTGCGGCTGAACAGTGAGCGACACACTCAAACTGCTTTTTCATAGATACCAAAGGCCCAAAACTGGATAGTACAGCGATTTGACCCTTGGAACTGCGAAACCACACTGGGATGTCAGGCTTACACAAGACTATTTTCAACAGATATATTTTTGTGTCACAACAGTCAGGAGACACTACTGTTTTTCTTTACGGAAAAAACTACCAAAAGCTGAATAATAGAGATTTTTTACCGTGGGATGGCAAAACCACAGTTATTGTTTACTGGGGTATACCACACTTTTTTAAATAGAGATATTTGCGGCTGAACAGTGAGCGACACACTCAAACTGCTTTTTTTTAGATACCAAAGGCCCAAAACTGGATAGTACAGCGATTTGACCCGTTGAACTGCGAAACCACACTGGGATGTCGGGCCTACACAAGACTATTTTCAACAGATATATTTTTGTGTCACAACAGTCAGTAGACACTACTGTTTTTCTTTACGGAAAAAACTACCAAAAGCTGAATAATAGAGATTTTTTACCGTGGGATGGCAAAACCACAGTTATTGTTTACTGGGGTATACCACACTTTTTAAATAGAGATATTTACAGCTGAACAGTGAGCGACACACTCAAACTGCTTTTTTTTAGATACCAAAGGCCCAACACTGGATAGTACAGCGATTTGACCCGTGGAACTGCGAAACCACACTGGGATGTCGGGCCTACAAAAGACTATTTTCAACAGATATATTTTTGTGTCACAACAGTCAGGAGACACTACTGTTTTTCTTTACGGAAAAAACTACCAAAAGCTGAATAATAGAGATTTTTTACCGTGGGATGGCAAAACCACAATTATTGTTTACTGGGGTATACCACACTTTTTAAATAGAGATATTTGCGGCTGAACAGTGAGCAACACACTCAAACTGCTTTTTTTTTTTAGATACAAATGGCCCAAAATGGATAATACAGAGGTTTGAACTGTGGAAGTGCAAAACAACACTTCTGTTTCTCTAGCTTACACCAGACTATTTTCAACAGTTATATTTGTGTCTGAAAAATCAGAGAGACGCTTTTTTTTGGGGGTGGACGGACACACCAAAAGGTTAATAAGACGGGAATTTGTACAGTGTGAGGGAGGAAAAAAAAAAGGAGGATTTAGATGAAAAAAAAAGGATTTTTCCTGGCCCCCGACTCCTGGTGCTAAGTCCAGCAATTTTAGCAACAGCAGCACACAGGACAGTAATGCAGCGTTTGCTGGTATAACCACTGCGTCTCCTATACAGCCTGCCTGCCTGGTATCTGGGATGGATATTAGTCCTGAAAAGGACTGTTTGTTTGTTCTGGCAGCCTTTACCGACCCTACACTAACTATTTCGCAGTTTATATCTCTCCCTAAATCAACAGCGCTGTCCCTACACTGTCTAATCCGAAGCGACTGTGTCCACGATGCAGCGCCCGGTTTTAAATACTCGAGGTGACGCTGTGCGGCCAGCCAATCACTGTAATGCCCACAACCAACATGGCTGCAGCATTACAGTGACTGGCTGGCAATCCCTGCATGTTCATTGGCTCTGTAAAGAGCGCCAAACATGCAGGGCGGTAACCCATAAATGCTCGGTGCTCACCGAACATCCCGAGTAGCGTGATGCTCGGACGAGTACCGAGCAGTGTCGAGCATGTTCGCTCAACACTAATTGCCATTTTTCATCTGTGCTGATGGAAAAAAAAACACACACGTTCCTTGAAAAAACATGAACATATAAACAGCCCCAGAAACAGATTCTTTCTGCTTGAAGTTAACAGATTAATTAGATAAAGAGCTTTGCTATCTCCGGTGCTCCCAATGAGGATGAACGGAGGAGAAATGCACAGGCTCAACCTTAGCTCCAGTCCTTCTTGGGATCACTGGGGGTACCATCTGGAAATTATCCCCTACTCTGTGGTACAACAGCTTTAAAGGGAACCCATGAGTTTATTCATGCTGCCCCAACTGCAGGCGACATGAACCAGATCCTGGCTTCACTATTGCAGCTGGATATACTTTTCCTGTCAATATAGTTAGAAGATCTGGTTGAAGACAACAGGGGGAGATGGGACTAGCCCAGCGCCGCCCCCAGACATGGTTTGGCCTGCATAAATCAGCTGACACGTTCTCTCTAACCGCTTCACAAAGAGACAAATTTCCGTTTTTGAGTTTTTGCTTTTTCCTCCCCTCCTTACCAGAGCCATAACTTTTTTATTTTTCTGTCCACATCGCCGTATGAGGGCTTGTTTTTTGCAGGACAAATTTTACTTTTTAATAACATCATTTATTTTACCACATAGTATGCTGGAAAGCACATGCTAAGTGAAGTGAAATTGTGAAAAAACACAATTCTGACACTGTTTTTTGGGAATTGTTTCTACTGTGTGTATTGTTTGGTACAAATGACCTCGAAATATGATTCTGCTCATCAGTACAATTAGCAATGCCAAACATGTCCGGTATTTTTATTACCTTAGAGGTGGAAAAAAAAATCTGAATTTTGAAAAAAAAAATGTTTTGGGTTGTGTTGCCATTTTCTGAGACCCGTAATATTTTTATTTTTTGGCCTTTGGAGCTGTGTGATAACTTACTTTTTTTTACTGGCAGGGGATAATGATTGTAGTCTGCTCCCGCAGTGTCTACCTGTAAAAATAAGAATAAAATTAAAAAATCCATATACTCACCTGTCCTAAGTGTCCCCAGCTGTAATCCATGCGACCGCTCACGCCAAGGAGCCGGGGAGAATGAACCGCTGCAGCGAGCGGGCCCCGGAGCTGCACTCAGAAAGCGGTGTCCTGTCACTCATTGAGCGCAGCTCCCGGCCCGCTCGCTGCAGGAGTCATTCTCCCTGGCTCTTCTGCTGAGCGGTCACATGGATTACAAAGGGGACACTTAGGACAGGTGAGTATAAGGATTTTTTTTTATTATTGTTATTTTTACAGATGAAGACACCAGGAGCAGACTACTACTACTCTCCTGATTATCCCCTGCTGGTGCTGATCGCAGTGATGGCAGGGGACATTGATGAGGGCAGCCTTCAGCACCCGGCGCTTGGGAACAGCGCTACCTGTGCCACTGATTCCCAAATGCCGGTACATGTCACACTGATGCCACACGTGTGACACACAGACACGGATATCTGCCGTACAGGTTTTTCCGGTACAGGAAATATCCAGACGTGTGAAACCGGCCTAATTATTTTGATATTTTGATATATTGGACTTTTCTGAACGCATAGATACTAGATATTTATTTATCTTTATTGTTAATAGGGGAGAAGGGGGTGACTTTTTTATTTTTTTTTATTCTTTTTTTACTTTTCACTGTTCTTATTAGTCTCCTTAGGGGACTTGAGCCTGCAATCGCCTGATCGCTTGTGCTATATACCACAACCCCACAGTATTGCTGTATATAGCAGGAATCACGGTCTATTTTGAAGCCGGGCCACAGAGAAGGTTTCAGGGGAGCTCTGGAATGACAAGTATGAAGGTCTTCAACAGACCCCCAAGCTGCCATAGCAACCAATGGGTAACCCGTGATCACGTCATGGGCACAAAGAATGATGTGGTACCATGTAAGCGTGTCTTAAATGCCGCTGTCAGAGTTTGACAGATGAATATAACAATCGCATGCGGCACTTCACTCCACCTGTGATTGTTAGAGGCAGGTCCTGGCCATAACACACAGCCATCACCTGCTCGGTAGGAGGAGGGTTCACCCCATGAGCCCGCCCCATACACCCGCTACCAACTTGCACCGTACATGTACTGCGGGTGATGGTGAAGGGTTAATATACATGGCAATAGCTTCATCGGAGGAGACAGACGCTCTTTCAGATTAACCTCTTAATGTTGTCATCCAGATCCACAAAGCTGTCTGTCACTGAGTCAATGTTCCCAACGCCTCTCACACAGTATACACTTTTATACGCCATCACAGTTCACCGCCACTCCACATACACAGTGTTGAATTGATTCTGAAGCCCTTTAAAGGAAATCTTTCACCCCCTGGGACTTTTCAGACCTCTAATATGGGCATAGAGGTGATAGAAATGTGAATCTACACTTACCTGTATGGTCCATATTAGCGGTCTGATTTCTGTGTAATACCTTTTTATTATTTCTGCCAAGCTTTGTGTCCCCTAGATACCAAGAATTCCCTGCCCCCTAGCTGCATTGTGACGTGCATGTGAGGTGCAGGGGAGGTGGGGTGAGTATGGAAATAGGGCTAAGTAGGCGGGCAGTTCTTGGTATCAGGGGGACGCAAAGCTTGGCAGATATAATTTAATAAAAAGGTATTGGACAGAAATCAGACCGCTAATATGGACCATAGAGAGCAAGACACAGTACAGTATAATATTACCTCAGGCCCTAAGAGAACACATTGCAATACCCCCTAACACAGGGTATAAAGTGTAGCTGACCCTGCAGCCCTCAGCCTCACAGGGTAACATTAAGCTGTAGCCCCCATAATAGTTAACTGTGCAGCCCCTAGTGTGACATATCCTGCAACCCATAGCAGCCCCCAGGGTAAAATAGACTGCAGCCCATAGCTGCCTGCAGCCCCCAGGGTAACATACTGACGCGCCCAGGGGATGGGGACGGCTCGGTGCCCGGGCCTTGTTGTTGCCTGACCTTGGGGGATGTCGCGGTGGTCGGCTCCCAGGGGTCACTCTTAAAAGAAGGGGGGAAGTTGTATGGGATAGGGGAATGTTCGTGACGCCACCTGTGGTGTCTGGTGAGGATCACCAGCGCTGCTACAGTCCTCTGAGGCCGGTGTTTAGGCAGCTTAGTTGGTGCGGCTCCCACAGGTGGAGCGGGGCCTCAGGGCAGCATAAGTGTAGGGATGCAGGACAAAGGGGACCCAGCCGGGTCAGAGGAGGAATAGGGACACACACAACAGTTCACTTCAGTACCTTTACTGGTGGTGTTTCAGGCACGGTCCAGGGTACTTCAGGGTGAAGGGTGCATATCAGGAATCTCCTTAGTGAGCGGGTGTGGGGCCTCCTGTTCTTTGCCTTTCCTTGATAAGTTTCAGACCTGCCTGGAGCTAGGCCTAACTTGGTCTCTGTCTTGGACCTGCTGACCTGGTGGTAGGGCCTTCTGTTGGAGACCACACTCCCTGGTCTCTTGGGCCTCCGTGACTCCTGACCCTGTTATAACAGTCAGCTTTTGGTGTTCCTGGGACATATAGTTCGCCAGGGGTTCCGGTTGTTTCTGCTGGGTGAAGGAATCCCTGCAGACACGGACCCGGTGTCCGGTAAATGGTTTTGGGGTGAGCGGGTAAAGCTCCTCTGCCCCCTATGTTACTCTCTTTCCACTCGCCTTCGGCCACGCTCGGGGCCCTCACTAGGCTTCACACTGCAGCAGGCACACTGCGCTTCGCCGCTCTTTTGGCGTCGGCACGCCCTAAGCTCACTAATCTGAGCTCACTGAGTCTGAACTGACCTGACAACCTCTCTGGCTGCAGCAGAATTCACACAGACTTCACTCTCTGTGGACTTCAGACTGAGCTGCCTAGCTCCACCTTCTCTTTTTATATCCCTAATGGGCTCCCTCTGCTGGTCTGAGGTGGAAGGTGGAGGTGTGTCAATGCTATGAGGGCCTCTTGTGGAGGAGAAATCCGTCCATGCACCCCTCTGGGATCTGTGGCACTAATGCGCAGCAGGGTGCCACAATACCCCCATCCCATTTACCATCAAGTCACTGGCCAGGAGCTGCCAGCAGGAGGGAAGCCCAGTGAAAAACAGCACATGAGCACAGGGAGACGAGCAGAGAGGCGGAGCCAGCACCCAGCACAACACAGGGAGATGAGCAGGGAGGTGGAGCCAGCACCCAGCACAGCACAGGGAGACGAGCAGGGAGGTGGAGCCAGCACCTAGCACAGCACAGGGAGACGAGCAGGGAGGCAGAGCCAGCACCCAGCACAGCACAGGGAGATGAGCAGGGAGGTGGAGCCAGCACCCAGCACAGCACAGGGAGATGAGCAGGGAGGCGGAGCCAGCACCCAGCACAGCACAGTGAGATGAGCAGGGAGGCGGAGCCAGCACCCAGCACAGCACAGTGAGATGAGCAGGGAGGCGGAGCCAGCACCCAGCACAGCACAGGGAGACAAGCAGGGAGGCGAAGCCAGCACCCAGCACAGCACAGGGAGATGAGCAGGGAGGCGGAGCCAGCACCCAGCACAGCACAGGTCCTGAGTAGTGTTGAGCGAGTATGTTCTGTCCGAGTACGCTCGGGCCGAGCTCTGAGTATTTATAGCTGCTCGGTGATATGCTTGAATCCCTCCTGTGTGCCTGATTTGCAACTATTTGGCAGCTTTATTACATGTGAGGAATGTGTAAGAATTTGAGCTGCAGGAGAAGACAGCTGGGAATCCCAGGGCCAGTGATGTGAGTAAAGGAGGCGCGGCTGCGCAGAGCATGCTGCCTGCTCCATCTGCTGTATTGTCAGGCTACAGCCTGCTCCATGTGCTGTATTGTCAGGCTACAGCCTGCTCCATCTGCTGTAATGTCAGGCTACAGCCTGCTCCATCTGCTGTAGTGTCAGGCTACAGCCTGCTCCATCTGCTGTAGTGTCAGGCTACAGCCTGCTCCATCTGCTGTATTGTCAGGCTACAGCCTGCTCCATTTGCTGCATTGTCAGGCTACAGCCTGCTCCATCTGCTGTATTGTCAGGCTACAGCCTGCTCCATCTGCTGTATTGTCAGGCTACAGCCTGCTCCATTTGCTGTATTGTCAGGCTACAGCCTGCTCCATCTGCTGTATTGTCAAGCTACAGCCTGCTCCATTTGCTGTATTGTCAGGCTACAGCCTGCTCCATCTGCTGTATTGTCAGGCTACAGCCTGCTCCATCTGCTGTATTGTCAGGCTACAGCCTGCTCCATTTGCTGTATTGTCAAGCTACAGCCTGCTCCATCTGCTGTATTGTCAGGCTACAGTGCTACCCAGCATCCGGCCCTGAACAGTTGTGTGAGGACCGGACTGGAGGGCATTTGCCCCTCTGCCCATCAGCCCAGCCCGCCCCTGATTGGGTGTCATATTGCATTGCACCATATGCAGTAACAGCACACAAGTTGGCTACAGTCTTTAAATTCATAGTACTATGTGCAAAAGGTCCTTATAACATATTTTAAAAACGAACTGTCCTTTTAAGTGGCTTTTCTAAATTAGCTATCCTTCCAATATATGGAAAACTCTCTAGGGGCAACTATTGGAGATAGCTACTCAAAAAGTAAATGTCTGACAATTTAACAAGTCTTGCAAATTGACTAGGAAAATAGTCAAGCTTAATCAAATCACATACTTTAAGTCAAAGAGGTAACATTTCTCCTTGTGGAGAGTGACATATCGGCTTTGGCATGCCAAGGTAAGGAGGCTTATTTGCTGTTCAATGCTCCTCTGGGAAATTTAATATGCAAATTGCAGACACACCGTGTCTGCAAATTGAGATTCTGATTTGGCTATTATCCTAAGTCATATTGCACAACTCGTTAAAGGGTCAATTGTGACTTGTAGGATTGCTGCTTCCAAAAGGTGGCACTTTAGAGTTCAAGTCCTGTTTTTCTCTGAAGAGGCAATTTGCATATTAAATATTCCAGAGGAGCATTGTACGGTGAATAAGCCTCCTTATCTATGCATGCCAGAGCCGGTATGTCACTCTCCACAAGGAGAAACGTTATCCCATAGACCTCAGTCCAGAGCCTCTCATCTAGCCAAATCAGTTCTTATACTTTGCACTGATGAGGGCCAACAGCCTGAAACACTGTGTCTCCAAAATTAATTTCTGATTTGGCTATTTTTCTAAGTCATATTGCAAGACTCGTTAAAGGGTTGATTGTGACTTGTAGGATTGCTGTTTCCAATAGGTGGTGCTATAGAGTTCAAGTCCTCTTTTTCTCAGAAGAGGCAATTTGCATATTATACTTTAGGTCTTGCACCACCGCACAGTGCGTCCAATGTGAGGATTCTTAAGTAGTGTTGAGCCACCCCCGTAGTGTTCGAGTTCGGTTCGGTTCGTCGAACACCCTTGTGTTCGCCGAACTGTTCGTCGAACACCTTCGAACACCATTAAAACCAATGGCAGGCAAACAAAAACACATAGAAGCACATAGAAAACACCTTCAAATGTGTCCAAAAGCTGACAAACTGCTCAGAAGACATAACTAACACATGGAAAAGTGACAAGTACATATAGTCATGCGAAAAGAAAAGAGGTGGAGGAGTAAAAGGAGGGAGAGACACAGATATAGGCATGTCATGCCCTTCTAAAATCCAAAAAGTGAGAAGCCGACACGGCCAGTCCGTTCCTGCCCGTGCCACCTCCGTGTCGCCGGGTTTGTGCCAGAGCCGCGGTGGACCCTGACGGCCAGCCCCCCTCTCCCAATACTGGTGCCTGTCCACTGGTGGGTCGAGCGAGCCCCCTGTGGTGGAGGCAGGTCTAAGCATTTTAATTTAAATTGTCTCTCTAATTTGAATGAATACACTTTAAATCCTTTTACAAGGATCTATTGGAGGGCAAGTCTCATGCCAGCAGCCGCGTGATTCCAGCTCCAGTAGCGTCCACTAAAGCTGCTGCAGTTAAAAAGTTTTTATAAGGATTGAGCTCGGCGGTCCACCGCAAGGCGTCCTACCGCCAGTCCCAGCCCCTATGCCTTGGGGTGCCTCCTGATGCTCTTCACTGAGTATCCCGGGGTCCCGAAGCATTTCCTTTGAAAAAATTAAGTGTCCAAACTACAGGTGGTGTAGCTTGCTTAACAGCTGGGATAATCCGCTGACTAGCAGACACTGCTACTAGGCACAAAGTATTTCCTGGGCTAGATGCAGTTAAAAATTTGTAATTAGATACTCTCGTTGGATGCTGAGAAAGCATTCCATAGAGTCTCCTGGCACGCCATATATTATTCTCTTAAAAAGCTTGGGGTAGGGGTCTAGGGGACCCTTTTATAGCCAAAATCATGGCCCTGTATCGCAATACGTCACCTAGGCTGAAGATAAATGGAACTGTAGCACCCCGAGGGCTTGGTTGCTACAGAGGTATTGCACCTCACCCAGAGGTGTGATATCTCACTCTCAGGTAAGGATGGAGTGTGGATCAGGACCCCGACACCTGCATGCATTACACCACATTGCCGTGGGGCAGGGCGACCAATATGCCTCTGAGATGGGCACGCCAGTCCCTGTCCCTGGCTGGAGTGGGGGGAGGGAACACTGAGGAAGGGGAACTCTGTAGTGCAGGAGCAGGGAGGAAGCAGTTCCTGGGTGCATTGAGAAGGAAGTATAAAAGATGGGCACCATCTTAGTTCAGTGCAGAGAAGTCTGAGCAGAAGTGACAGGGAGCAGGGGCTCTGCATGAGCTCTGCTCCGGAGGTGGGCCTAGTAGCAGAGGCCCAGGCCTGGAAGAGGGAGAAGGAAGGAAGAGGAGCGGAGAAGGCTCCAGGAACGAGGAATGAAGGGATCCCAGGGGTGCGGACGGGCGAGTCGCCACCGCACGCCCGAATCCACCTGCGTGGAGGGGTCAGGCCAAAGGGGGAGACCGGTCCCCGAAACTAGTGGAGGAGGGAAATGAGCCTCAGCTAGAAACCGGAGGCTGTGACATTTTATGTGGTGCAGCCCCTCGCTACACCCGCTAGGAAGGCACCTCATAGGGTCAGGGAAACTGGCGCCAAGTTTACCAAGAGGAGGCCTGAGGCAGCCGGACAGAAGCTTTGGTAAGAAAGGCCAGACAAAGGACACACAAAGGGGGTCCTGTGAAGCGCTCCAAAGTTATCTGGGAGTTGTCTGAGCCCCTCACCTGGTAAGCACAGTACGATGTGGGCAGCCGTTACCTGCAGAAGTGGTCTGGATAATAAGAACTTTGAGTAAAGGCCCTGGACTGCATCACTGACTCCGTGTCGTTACTGCTGCGGCCCTGCACCATCACCCCCATTCTCCGCATACACTGCCCTGAGGCTATACTCCACCCGTGGGGAGTTATGCTACGCTATGCTGCACCCACAACACCAGCCTCAGCGGTCTGCGCTGCAGCGGCGGTTCACTCTGACCGCAATCCACGGGTGGCGTAGTCGGACGTTTAAACATCAAAACCACATAAATAGTTCCGCCACTGGTTTGACCGCCCTGAGCCACGGAACCGGGTCGCCACCACGGAGACTACAACCACCAGCATCCACCAAAAAGGGTCCGGCTCCGGGTGTCCCAAGGCCCAGGGGGCGCGTCAGAACATTTTCATCACCTTTCATAATCACCAATGGGACAAGGCAGGGATGTCCTCTGTCCCCTCTCTTACACATCCTAGTGACGGAGCACCTGCTCTCATCAATTCGCCATAAACCCAATATTAGGTGGATTGAGGTGGGAGGCACCAAGTACAAGTGCTCTCTATTTGCTGATGATGTCCTAGTATATATCACTCAATCACATATATCCATCCCTGCTGTTATGGCTGAAATAGATCACTTTGTTACATGGTCAAATTTTAAAGTGCAGCGAAGTCTGAAGCCCTCGATGTCTCCCTCCCAAAATCCATACAGGATTCCATCCAGTCCAACTTTCCCTTTGCCTGGCCCTCACAGGGTATCAAATACTTAGGAATTCCTATTCATAGAGACCTCTCCCGTCTGTGTTATCTTAATTTTGGGCCCTTTATTGAACAACTCCATACAGACCACGGTTGGCAAGTTAGAACTGTAAGATTCACTACGTGAACCACTGGTGTTTTGTGGAAAAGCACATGTACACTGTGTTCCAAATTATTATGCAAAAAGTGTTTAGGAGTGATAAGGGAAGAATTTGTTTGTTTGTCAGTTAAACTCATTGATGGTGATGTGTGTCAGGGCTCTTTATATCACTGTAAGCAATTGCAGACACCTGTGCTAATTAGTTTGGCAGGTGTGTCCAATGAAAGGCAAGACTACTTAAGAAGGCTGTCCCACATTATTAAGCAGCCTACATTTTCTGCCAAAATGGGAAAGAAAAAGGACGTGTCGGCTGCTGAGAAGCAACAAATTGTGGAGTGTTTAGGTCAAGGCATGACTACAATCAACATTGTGCGATGATCAGGATGAAGTGTCTTGGCAATCAAGAAGTATGTAGCTGATTCACAGTACACACGTGTGCGTGCTGATAAGGGCAAATTGAGGACTCTTTGCTACAGGCAATTATGTCAGGTTAAAAGAGCAGCGGCAAAAAAGCCTTGTCATAGCAGCAGACAAGTTTTTGAAGCTGCTGGTGCCTCCAACGTCCCCCGAACAACAAGATGCAGGGTCCTTCAGAGGTTTACAGCTGTGCGTACGCCATCCTGTCGACCTCCTTTATCCACTTCACACAAGCAGAAACGGCTCCAGTGGGCCAAACATTACATGAAGACTGATTTCAAAACAGTTTTGTTCAGGGATGAGTGCCGTGCAACGCTCGATGGTCCAGATGGATGGAGTGGAGGATGGCTGGTTGATGGACACCCCACGCAAACACGGCTACAGCGCCAACAAGGAGGAGGTGGAGTAATGTTTTGGGCTGGAATCATGGGGAGAGAGATTGTCGGCCCCTTTAGGATCCCTGAAGGGGTAAAGATGAACTCCATAATGTATGTGGAGTTTCTCAAACAGCACTTCCTGCCATGGTTCAAGAAGAAGAACCGTGTATTCCACAGCAAGATCATTTTTATGCATGATAATGCACCGTCTCATGCTGCACATAACACATCTGCATCTCTGGCTGATATGGGCATAAAAGGGGACAAACTTATGCTGTGACCCCCATGCTCCCCTGACCTCTACCCCATTCAGAACCTCTGGAGCATCAAAAGGAATGTCTATGATGGAGGGAGGCAGTTCACATCTAAGCAACAGCTCTGGGAGGGTATTCTGTCCTCATGCAAAACAATTGAAGCAGAAACCGTCCAAAACCGGACATATTCAATGGACGAGAGAGTTCAGAAGCTCCTTTCGAACAAGGGGTCCTATGTGCAAATATAACATCACCTAGAATAAAGTTTTGAGTTGAAAACTGTTTGATTTCAGTTTCTAATAACCTGCTAATGCTTATAATTTCAAAAATGACCATTTTTTTGGTCTTTATTAAAATGAAAAGGTTGATCGAAGAGTGTGGGGGATCTAAGAGTGTGGCAACCCAGTAGTCAGGATTACTTCGAATTCTGACAATCTGAGGGTCATGTTGCAGGTAGTGCAGCAAGAAGGCACTTATGTGTCTTGCGCATCTCGGAGCCCCAAAATTATTTTCCGGGCTAGATGCAGCTAAAAATTATTATTAATTTTAAATCTGGTGGAGCTTAGTATAGATGGCCTAATAGAATCAGTACTGCACACTGCTACAAAGCCCAAATTATTTTCCAGCCAAGATACAGATAAACATGATTAGTAATTTTAAATCTGGTGGAGCTTAGTATAGATGGTCTATTAGAATCAGTGCTGCACACTGCTACAAAGCCCAAATTATTTTCCAGCCAAGATACAGATAAACATGATTAGTAATTTGAAAGCTTAAAATGCTTGGTGAGGTGATTTTAACCAATCATCAAGCTTTTACTCTCCCCAGGATGACACAGGGGTAGAAAAGTCGTTTCGGATTCATGATTTGTTCATCTTTATGAACGTGAGTCTGTCTACATTATCAATGGAGAGCCGCGTGCGCTTATCTGTCAGCACACCACCAGCAGCGCTGAACACACGTTCAGACAGAACACTGGCTGCGGGGCAAGACAAGATCTTCAAGGCGTAAGTGGCTAGCTCCGGCCATTTATCCAGATTGGAAGCCCAAAAAGAGCAAGGGTCCAGTGACACAGTCATGGCTTCAATGTTTACTTGGAGATACTCCTGTACCATCGTCTCTAGGCGTTGACTATGTGTCAAACTTTTTGTCTCCTGTGGCCTTGCAAAGGATGGGCTAAAAAAGTGGTGAAATTATTCCTCAAAATTGATGTTACCAGCAGATACTGTGTTTCTGTTACGGTTTGAGTGCTGAACACTCGACGGTCCCACGGTTGGCAAGGTGGAACTGTGAGATTCACTACGTGCACCACTGGTGTTTTGTGGAAAAGCACATGTAAGATTCTGCAACAGTCTCTGCTGATACTCCTGCATGCGTGCATCCCTTTCTATGGCAGGAATAATTTCTGCAAATTTACTTTTGCACCGGGGATCTAACAGTGTGGCAACCCAGTAGTCAGGATTATTTCTAATTCTCACAATTCGAGGGTCATGTTGCAGGTAGTGCAGCAAGAAGGCACTCATGTGTCTTGCGCATCCAGGAGCACCAAGTCCCTGTTGTGTTGGTGGCGAGGTAACAATCATGCTTCCTTCCTCTGTCCTCTCCCCCCAACCTCGCACAACAGAAATGTGATCACGGTCTCCCTCAACTGATGAGTCTTCCATCAGTTCGTCCTCCACTTCTTCCTGGGCTCTTGCACCTTCCTCACTAGTTTGGCTGCTACCATGCGCCCTGGTAAAACCATCTCCCCAACCCTCACATGCCAGCCGCCTTGGTGCTGTCGACCGTCTGGACCTTGTAGATGTTAGCCCTTCCGCATACAACTCCTCCTCCTCTACTTCCTCCACCTCCTCTTGTGCCACCACCTGACTCCGAATTCTTTTTAACATGTGCTCCAGCATGTAAGTCACCGGAATAGTCATGCTGATAATGGCATCGTCAGCACTAAACATCTTCGTCGCCATTTCAAAACTGTGCAGAAGGGTGCATAGGTCCCTGATCTGAGACCACTCCTCCAGCGTGATTTGCCCCACCTCTGGATCTCGTTGGCCCAGGCTATATGTCAGAACGTATTGCACCAGGGCTTGTCGGTGCTGCCACAGTCGCTGCAATATGTGCAGAGTTGAATTCCACCGGGGAGGCTCATCGCATTTTAGCCGGTGAAGTGGCAGGCCCAACGACTTCTGTAGAGATGTAAGTCACTGAGCTGCGGGATGCGAACGGCAGAAGTGAGCACACAGCGACCGTGCCCTCTGCAGAAGGCCATCTAGTCTGGGATAGTGGGCTAAAAATTGCTGGACAACCAGGTTCAACATGTGAGCCATACAAGGCACGTGTGTGACATTGCCCCGGCGAAGGGCCGCACCCAGGTTTGCAGCATTGTCGCACACGGCCTTCCCTGGTTTCAGGTCCAGTGGAGACAACCATTCATGAAATTGGTTCTCCAGAGCTGACCACAACTCCTCAGCTGTGTGACTCACATTTCCCAGACATTTCAAAGTAAAAACCGCCTGATGACGTTGAGCCCTACTGCCAGCATAGTAAGGAGGTGTGCAGGATCCCTTCTGCGCAGTTAGAAAGCTTGTGGCATGACCAGATAGGCTTTGGGTGCAGGTGGAGGACCGAGAGGAGGTTGAGGAGGCAGAAGCAGTGGAGGAACTTTGAGATAAAGAGGATTGACGCACAACTCGTGGGGACGGCAAGACTTGGACAGCAGCCCCTTGTCCTGCTGTCACCATAGTTACCCAGTGCCCAGTCAGCGACAGGTAATGCCCCTGTCCATGCCTACTTGTCCAAGTGTCTGTGGTGAAATGCACCCTGTCACACACAGAGTTTCTTGAAGAAGCGGTGATGTTGTGTGCGACATGCTGGTGGAGAGCAGGCACACCTTTCTTTGAGAAGTAGTGCCGACTGGGCATCTGGTACTGGGGCACTGCGACGGACATAAGGTCTCGAAAATCCTCTGTGTCCACCAGGCGGAAAGGCAGCATTTCTGTGGCCAAGAGCTTGCAGATGGTGAAATTCAACCTCTTAGCTTTCTCATGGCTAGGAGGAAATGGTCTTTTACTTGTCCACATCTGAGGGACCGAGGGCTGGCTATTGTGCTTAGATGGGGTTGATAAGGGTGTCCCCGGCAAACTGCCGGTCTGTGAGGAAGATGCAGGCGGACATGTTAGGTTGCCTTGATCAAAAGGTGGTGCTATCGATGTCGGAAAGCGCTCAACACCAGCTGGTGTTACCACCTCCGAAGAAAATGATGACCTGCCAATCACGCTGGCTGTTGCGGGTAAAGAGGTGGCAGGTCTGCGTCCCAAAACAGGTGTGACTGCTGTCCCCCCAGTCACAGAGGATGAAGAGGCCGCGGATGCACAAGATATGGCAGATGGTGGTTGGCCCGGCCGGCTAGGCCGCATTGTAGCACAGTGAGCTTCCCACTGCAACTTAAGCTTCATGTCCATGTGCCGGTTCATGCATGAAGTACTCAAACTATGTATTTTTTGGCCTCTACTTAGCTTTTGCTGACAAATGTTACAGATAACACGAGTTGGGTCATCTTTATCGATCTGAAAAAATGCCCAGGCTATGCAAGGCTTAGCACCCATGCGACCTGAAGAGCCACCACGACTTGTGGTGAGAGGCAGAGTTGTGTTTCAGGATGCAGTTGTTGACGTGCTTCCAGTACTACGTCTCTGTCCAGGAAGGTGCAACCTGACCTCGTCGTCACTAGCATTCTCCTCCACCTCCTCTGCTGACCTCATCTCTTGGCTGACTGTGGGTTGACAGTAAGTGGGATCTCCAACCTCATCATCATCACCCTGTGCGTTATCACACCCGTCGTCCTCAGAGCCAACCTGTTCCTGCCCTGACAAAAAACTCAAGTTGTCGCTCCAATCAGGTATTTGAGTCTCATCATCGTCTTCCTCATTGTCTCCACCAACAGGAGTTACAGTTTGGGAATGAGGGTCTACATTATGGTCAGAACCTTCAGCGTGTGGTCCTGGATCCGACTCATAAAGATTCTGGGCATCAGTGCAGATCATTTCCACGTCTAGATTCACAGAAGCGCTGGAGCCGACCTCTGATTCCCAGGCTATAGTTGAGTAAATAGCTCTGCAGACTCAACCATCTGTTCTACCTCATACTCAGATGGGCAGCTGGAGATTTGGGAGCTGTGAGGAAGCAAGTGCGATTGGGGTGACATCTTTGAGGACTGGAGTATTTGTGATGTTGAAGTTGATGTGGAGGAGAGCCCACTTAAAGGAGCACTTGATATCCGTTGAAGCACCTGCTGTTTTTGTGCCTCATCTGGAATTTGTAGCGATTGGCGTGGCCGTAAGAAAGGGATCTTATCACATTGTCCGCTAAAAGAAGTAGCCATTTTAGTTTGTCTGGAAGATGGTCTTTCTTCTGCAGATGTTACTGTTGCTTTAACACCTACCCCACAAACACAACCTTTTTTCCCCTTCCCAACAAGCCTATTACCCTTTCCACCAGCAGCAGGCCTTTTTCCACTCATTTTGGTGGTTAACTAATTCACAACTCTGGAGTTGTTTGCATAAAAAAACAATGGATGGGAACCGAGCAGAGCTGAGTGGCCAAACTGTGGTATTAGGCCAAAAGTATTGGCTGGGTTAGATGCAGAAAAAAATTATATTGAATTTGCAACCTGATGGAGGTCAGGATAGATGGACTAATAGACCAAGTCCCACACACTGCTAGAAGCCCAAATATTTTTTCAGAGCTAGATGCAGAAAAAAATTATATTGAATTTGCAACCTGATGGAGGTCAGTATAGATGGACTAATAGAACAAGTCCCACACACTGCTAGAAGCCCAAATATTTTTTCAGAGCTAGATGAAGAAAAAAATTATTTTTAATTTGCAACCTGATGGAGGTCAGTATAGATGGACTAATAGTCCAAGTCCCACACACTGCTAGAAGCCCAAATATTTTTTCAGAGCTAGATGCAGAAAAAAATTATATTCAATTTGCAACTTGATGGAGGTCAGTATAGATGGTCTAATAGAACAAATCGCACACACTGCTAGAAGCCCAAATATTTTTTCAGAGCTAGATGCAGAAAAAAATTATATTCAATTTGCAACCTGATGGAGGTCAGTATAGATGGACTAATAGACCAAGTCCCACACACTGCTAGAAGCCCAAATATTTTTTCAGAACTAGATGCAGAAAAAAATTATATTCAATTTGCAACCTGATGGAGGTCAGTATAGATGGACTAATAGAACAAGTCGCACACACTGCTAGAAGCACAAATATTTTTTCAGAGCTAGATGCAGAAAAAAATTATATTCAATTTGCAACCTGATGGAGGTCAATATAGATGGACTAATGGACCAAGTCCCACACACTGCTAGAAGCCCAAATATTTTTTCAGAGCTAGATGCAGAAAAAAATTATTTTTAATTTGCAACCTGATGGAGGTCAGTATAGATGGACTAATAGACCAAGTCCCACACACTGCTAGAAGCCCAAATATTTTTTCAGAGCTAGATGCAGAAAAAAATTATATTCAATTTGCAACCTGATGGAGGTCAGTATAGATGGACTAATAGAACAAGTCCCACACACTGCTAGAAGGCCAAATATTTTTTCAGAGCTATATGAAGAAAAAAATTATTTTTAATTTGCAATCTGATGGAGGTCAGTATAGATGAACTAATAGACCAAGTCCCACACACTTCTAGAAGCCCAAATATTTTTTCAGAGCTAGATGCAGAAAAAAATTATATTCAATTTGCAACCTGATCGAGGTCAGTATAGATGGACCAATAGAATGATGCTATGCCCAAAAGGTTTTACTTCACTAGTTGCAGTAAAAAAATTGGTATTCTATACACAGGTGGTGTAGCTTGCATCACAGATAGGCTACTCCACTGACTAACACACTCTGCAATAGGCCAAAAAGTATTAGCTTTGCTAGATTTAGCCAAATGCTGTGAAAAAAACTTGCACAGCACTGGCACAGACCTGCCTGGCAAAAACTGATAGGAACTGATGTAACTTAGTTCTGAAAAGGACTGCAATTACAATTACTCTTTACTCCCAACCTATCTATTTAAGAGCACAGACCTGCCTGTTAAAAGTCGTAGGAGATGCTGTAACCTAGTCCTTAAAAGGACTGCAATCACAACTCTTCCCTACTCCCTAGCTATCTGTAGATTTGTGCGAAAATTGGCTTTAAATTAACAAGGTATAGCGCACACAGCAACAGCGGTGCCGTCTAACACGCAGCTGCAGCAGTGAGAAAATGGTGGCGACGGGGAAAATGGCTGGGTCTTATAGGGCAAGGACATGTGACATACTCTGCCAATGACACATGCCCTTGCTTGTGTGAAAAAAAGCAGTTCGCTCCTTGTGTGCTCTGCTGATAGGCTGACAGATTGCACCTCCCCACTGTAAATGCGGGAAAGAGAAAAAAAAATGGAGATCTTCATTATTCCTGCAGAGATCCATCCCCTGCCCCTCCCCCCGCCCCGCTGAACACTCAAACTGCGTATTAACATTAATTTTCAGCATTTCTGAGAAAAAATCCAGTTATAATTTTGGTGCATGAACAGTTATCGAACATAACCTCGAACAGCCGAATTTTTTTCAAATTGTTCGTGTTCGCCGAACGGCTCGAACACCGCCCAAAACAGCTCGAATTTGAGATTGGCGAACAGTTCGAGTCGAACAATGCTCATCTCTGTTCATAAGTCTGCTGTCACATAGCGTGAGTTGTAGTTTAAGAACGGACAACCCCACTAACATACATGCTTATGACTATGACGCGCCCCCTGTGCCGTGTGTGGGGGAATACCCGGAGCCGGGTCTCTGGGTAATGTCAGGGGTTGTAGTCTCCATGTCGGCGACCCGGTCCCGTGGCTCAGGGTGGTCAAACCAGTGGCGGATCTGTTTACTTGGTTTTTAATGTTGAAATGTCCGATTACGCCACCCGTGGATTGCGGTCACTGAGAACCGGCGGTGCGGGGCAGACCGCTGAGGCTGATGTTGTGTGCGCAGCAGAGGGTAGTATAACTCCCCACGGGAGGAGTATAGCCTCAGGGCAGCGTGTGTAGATGGTGAGGGTTGTGGTGCATGGGTGCAGCAGAAATGACTCAGTGTCCGTGCAGTACAGTTCAGGGTCTTTACTGTTGGTAATGGAGAAGGCCCTGCCGGGAGTACTGGCTAACATTAGAGGCCTGGTCAGTCTGTGAGCGAACAAGAATACCCCTGGCCAGGTGGAGGTGTAGGCCTTCCCATCTGACTGCACTCTTCCTGGCTACCTTGCTGTAGTCGTGTAGTAGCCCACGTCCCTGAGTGTACCGTGTGGTGTTCACCCGTATGGCTGGTGACTTGGGGTCTTTGGTACCTTCCGCTCCTCGATGGCGGTGCCGGTCCCTTGCGTATGACTGAGCCTCCGGGCTTTCTATGGCCAGAGGACCTGAAATCCCCTGCCAGGTGGTTTCTGCTGCTGGATGTGGATATCCTCACAGCCTCGGACTCCGGTGTCCGGTTCTCTGCGTCTTCTGCCAGGATGAGCTCTATCAGCTTCAATCCCTGGCTTTCAGCTCCTGTCTCCTACAGAGCTCCTTGCTGCTCTGTCCCTGTCTTTGGAACCACTCCACTAACCCCGCCCCAGATCCAGTTTATAAAGGCCAGGTTCCTCCCCTCCCTGGACTGGGGCAGGAAAACCCATGCTCGCTCTCAGACATGGCATTTCTACCACTGTGGCAACCAGACCCCTGGGGTGCCACAACTATAAATATACAGAACTTGTATTATACCATATTATTAGTGACACGGAAATATTGGCTTTATTATTGCTTTATTAAAGGGCTTGTCTGGGACTTTTATATTGATGGCCTATCCTTAGGAGAGGTCACTAATATCTGATCGGTAGGGGTGCAACACTGGGCACCCCCAGTCATCGGATACTGCTGATATGGCGGTGGCTGCCAGATGTTCTTAGCTGCAGAGCTGCACAGCTTAGTGAATGGAATAGTGACCACGGCCAAATACTGTAGCTCCACCTCTATCAATAAAGTGGGGATGTGCAGCACCTGGCTACGACATATATGCACTTGATGGAGCTGTGCTATGCAGCTCAGCATCTCAGAACATCTGGCTGCCGCTGACACCAGGAAAAGCTGATTGTTGTTGCAAGTATACTAATAATACTCTTCATCCAGTGTTTTATTTACATATTAACCCCTTTACCCCCGAGGGTGGTTTGCACGTTAATGACCAGGCCAATTTTTACAATTCTGACCACTGTCACTTTATGAGGTAATTACTCTGGAACGCTTCAACAGATCCCCCTGATTCTGAGAATATTTTTTCGTGACATATTGTACTTCATGATTGTGGTAAAATTTCTTTGATATCACTTGCGTTTATTTGTGAAAAAAATGGAAATTTGGCGAAAATTTTGAAATTTTCTAAATTTTAATTTTTATGCCCTTAAATCAGAGAGATATGTCACACAAAATAGTTAATAAATAACATTTACCACATGTTTACTTTACATCAGCACAATTTTGAAACCAAAATTTTTTTTGTTAGGGAGCTATAAGGGTTAAAAGTTGACCAGCAATTTCTCATTTTTCCAACAAAATTTACAAAACCATTTTTTTAGGGACCACATCACATTTGAAGTCACTTTGAGAGGTCTTTGTGACAGAAAATACCCAAAAGTGACACTATTCTAAAAACTGCACCCCTCAATGTGCTCAAAACCACATTCAAGAACTTTATTAACCCTTCAAGTGCTTCACAGGAATTTTTGGAATGTGGAAGAAAAAAATGAACATTTAACTTTTTTCACAAAAATGTTACTTTAGACCCAATTTTTTTTTTTATTTTCGCAGGGGTAACAAGAAAAAATGGATGTCAAAATTTGTTGTGCAATTTCCCCTGGGCACGCAGATACCCCATATGTGGGGAAAAACCACTGTTTGAGCGTACGGCAGGGATCGGAAGGGAAGGAGCGCCATTTGACTTTTTGATTGTAAAATTTCCTTGAATAATTAGCGGACGCCATGTTGCATTTGGAGAGCTTCTGTGTGCCTAAACATTGGAGCTCCCCTACAAGTGACCCCATTTTGGAAACTAGACCCCCCAAGGCACCTATCTAGATGCATAGTGAGCACTTGGAACCCCAAGGTGCTTCACAAATTGATTCGTAAAAATCAAAAAGTGGAAAAAAAAACACTTTTTTATTTTTACGGATTAATTAGCTGCAGGAGCACCGATCCTAGGCTGCACATCACTGTTTCCGGCAATCTGATTGCCGGAAACTGTGAGAAATGCTGTGATTGAACAGCCAATCACAGCGATCGTGGGTGTGAAGGGGCGGCGGCACCCCCCGAGATGCCGGCGCCATCTACCCTAAGGCAAGATGGCACCGGAATTTTAATGCTATCACCGCGACTTCGGTCGCGGTGCCGCATTAAAGATAGGGTGTATAAATACGTATCTGGTCCATAAGGCCCAGGGCACAGATACGTATTAATACGCCCTATGTCGTAAAGGGGTTAAATGATGCACTATTTATTTTTCATTTAGTATTATATTTACATATTTATTATTTAAGTCATGTATATGTTTGATTGAAAGATTATTTATGTTGGCAATATAAAAAAGAATTAATGTAAAAGCAAAACATGAATGAAGGAAAATAAAGTACTTGTTTTCAAAGAACTTTATTAAAAAATGCAATGTTCAAAAACAAAATTCATTCTAACTAGTTTTTAACCTGTCTGCCTTTCATTTCTTCACCCATCATATGATTTGTGGCAGATATTTATTGTTAAGTGAGAAAGCTGTGCCTCCTACTGAGACTGCAAGTAAACAAGATGATTGATAAATTGTAACGTTCACAGTGTCACTGAGTGATATAATCATGCCTTTTCTAAACATTTATTCTAGAGACAGCAATCCAGCTGGTTTTAACCAGGTTTCATCCAGAACTGTGAACTGAAGCTGATTTGTCTTGCTGCTTTTTAAGTGTCGTTCTAGTCATCATTTCAGGTGCCTCTTAGTGGAAGTAATCATAATAATAAGCAGTCAGAACACAGATATCAAAGGTGGAAAACACAATAGCTATAATAACAATATCAATGAAAGTGAAAAAGGGAAATGATTGAGAAAGCAATTATTGTTCGAAAGGGCTGGAAATGTGTCATATGCCACATTGCAGAAACCAATAACTACTTCTTTATTCATGTAATGGCAGACTTGTTTAAAGGATTAAATGGCTTTCTGTTTGTGTTATTATTTTGCTTTGTGTGCTTTTCTTCCCCATGTAATCTTATGTACAGTATAATACCTGTTATGAACATTTCTTTAATCTTGTTAATTTTTCCTTAAATCATATTAACCCTGTGGATGAACAATTAGAGCGCTATTTTAGTTCTAAAGTATATTTTAATCGCACATTTACTATTTAGATGCAATCAGTGTCGGACTGGGATGTCTGGGACCCACAGGAGGAATTGACCCCAGGGGCCCACCCTATAACTACGTGCAATTATCTGTTAGCCAATATCCCCGTTATAGTGGAGCGTCGTAAAACACAGGAGGCTCCTGCACATCTACTGTGCGCCACCATAACTGGGATGTACAATTACAGTAGGTCCATGGGCTTGGTGATAACTTATTGATCGTTTGGGTCCAACCATTGGCAATCGCACTTATCGGAAGAATGGGGAACTTTTATCCCTGACAGGACACTTTTATCCCCATTTTAAAATGGAGAGGCAGGTGGGATGTCTGACCGCAGCTCCATTCATTCTCTTTGGAGCATCTCCAAAAAAAACAAGTGGAGCGCTCGCAGCCACTGAGGGAATGAATGGATCAATGGTCAAGTCGCATATGCAGCTCTAGTCTAATGGGGATAAAAGCACCACATTCCGCCGATCAATGCGGGTCCCTACACCAATCAATAAGTTATCATTTATCTTGTGGAGAAGTGATTACTAGTGATAAGCGAGCGTGCTTGTCACTGCTCATTACTCGCTCGTGCATCATGGTGCTTGAGATGCTCGTTAGTCGGCAAGTATTTTTTTGGGGCTCAGGCACAAGTTCGAGTTCCCACTCCGCATGTTTTCCACTTTTTAGACAGCCAATAAACATGCAGGGATTGCCTGCCAGTTATTGTAATGCCAAAGCCATGTAAAGATTAAAAGGTACACCAAAATACTACAGAGAAGTTTGCTGCATGCTAAACGCAAAGGTTCTGAACTTACACATTTAAACCGTGTGATCCCTCCTGACGGTGGACAATCACCATCACCAGCGTCTGAAATAGAGATGCGTCCCTCTGCCCGCAAGCTTGTAGATCACCTCAATCCTTGTTTCCGAAAAAAATGCCGATATACTACTCAACACCTTCTTGCAACACGAAGATATTGCTACATGGACTGAGAAAGGTGAATTTGTCTACAAAGGTTCCGTCGTTCCCGGCACCCATTTTTTGGACCTTGTACGAAACATTATGCAAACGGACTAACCCGAAAGAACATTCCACATGGATGGGACTTTTTTATGAGGGTTGTGGCCGAATTAAACATACCTTTGACCGTGATCGGTCACCATACGACCAGAGATGATTTAAAAATGATGTTGAGCACGCTTCAAATCCTTTAAAAAAATATCACAAGTACTCGCTACCTCAACTACGGCCACTAGAGGCAGTTTGCTGCCAAAACAGAGATCTCACTGCTGTCGCCAAGCGCATGGTTAACTTTGTAAATATTAGCTTTGAAATGAATGTATTGTAACCTATAGACCTGTTTGTATAACGCTATATTTTTTAGATCTATTTTACACCTTTTTCATTTATTGATTTGTGTATACCTATAACTAACATTACCACACTGCCCCACTCTTAGCGTAAATATGTCATTTATTTTATTACTTTACTCATATTATTGGTCTGTAATCTGTGTGAAGCTACAATAAATGTATTTTATTTGTAAACACGGCCACGAGGTATGGTTAGCTTTTCTCATGCTTACATAATAATAATTTGGGATACTATATACACTACAATCATTAACCCTTGGTTTTTTATTACCCTTGGAAACCTGGGGCTGCCTTCTTTCACAAAACATGTCTTGACATGTTTTCTTACATACTCAGCTTACACTTTAACCTACAGCCTTGGGGGGAAGGCTATGATCACCTTCAAGCAATTCGGCTTACAGAAAGCTAATGGCACGATCACCACCTATCAAGGACTGACATATGATCCCACAAGATGGGAGTGTAATAGAGGCTGTATGGGGTTGCTACCTGGGTGGGGATGTAACATGCATTGACACACATAGGGGCGGCGAGTGGGCGGAGAACAGGGAGGAGAGGGGAGGGGTTTAGACCAGAATTAGAGGCGGGACAGGTGACAAAAGGGGCGGGGCACCTGTCAGAAACCAGAAGTGGGCATTTAGACTCCTACTACTACTTATAATATACCATCTATACTCGTCCATTTGCTTGTTAACAGCATACAGCAAAATTTGGTAGATTTGAATATATAGTGCAAGCAGAGAAACTTGTCCATCATCAGAAGTGATCAAATATTACTTGGCTTGGCCACTGACCAATAGCATTGCTATACCACCACTGCCTAGAAACTTGGTCATCAGAGGTGATCAAATATTACTCCGCTAATAATCCTGAAATTTTTTTGAAGCTGAGAAATATTATACTCCATTTAAAATGGGCAAGTCTCAGAGAAGTGGACGTGATGCTGATGGTGCATGCAGAGGCCGAGGCCGTGGGCAAGTGAAACTGTGCCTGCCGCGGGAGGTCAACAAGCACCCACATCATGTCGACCTAACTTCCTGACCCACTTTCTAGGTGGCCGATAAACACCACTTTTGAAGCCAGACCAGTGTGAAAAGGTTCTTGGTTGGATAGCAGATAATGCTTCCAGTAGGTTTGCTACCACTGCCCTTTCTTCCACATGGTTCACTCTCAGTAGCCGTGAGTCTGGACTCACCCTGGTCCTCCTTCCTCCCACCATGCCGAGTGCCGGAGACAAGTAATTCCACACTTGGACACTCTGAAGAGCTGTTTACATTTCTATTTATAGATTCTGGCCTCTCGTTCTGTCTGCTTCAAGCAGGGCATGAGGAGGTCGCTTGCAGCGATGCCCAAATATTTTAGCAGCTGTGGTCACAAAAAGGCGATGATGGGAAGCTAAAATTACTGTTGCAAGAGGTGGATGATGATGAGACTCAATTGCCAGAAAGTCAGGAGGAGAACCAGCGTGCATATGTGGAAGATGAGGTGGTGGACGATGAAGTCACTGACCCAACCTTGGAAGGTGACATGCATAGCGAAGACAGCAGCTGAGAGTAGAGGGGGCCACAACAGCTCCACAACAGGCAGGAAGAAGCAGGGAGGTGGCCACAGACACAAGGCGGGCAACTGTTCCCTAGAACACCAACACGAGGGAAGTTGCCAGTCCAACTGTTAGGTCTTCACTTGTCTGGTTCTTTTTTAAAGATTGTCAAGTTAACCCAAAAAAGGCTATTTGAAATATCTGCCATGCCACCATCAGCAGGGGCAGCAAAACTACCAGTCTTACCACCACCAGCACTCTCAGGCACATGACAGCAAAGCACCCAACTAGTTGGGCCGAACGCCAGGGTCTAGAAGCAGTGTCACGGGTGACACCACTGCCTGTTCCGCTTTTGTGCGTGCACACCAATCCCCTGTCCATGAGGCAGGTGAAGATGCCTCCCACCCTGTACCTGTCATTGCACACTTGCAACCACCGTCAGCAACCACGTCCATGTCCTTATCCCAGCGCAACGTTCTGTTGTCCTTACCCCAGTCCTTGGAACGCAAGGGTAAATCCGCAGCCCCCCACCCACAGGCCACAATACAAAACCGCAACTTTTCCAGGGTGCTTGCACAGGAAATGTTGTCTTTTAGGCTTGTGGAGATGGAAGTTTTCTGCAACCTCATGGTGGGGGCCATCCCTCGGTGCTCATTCCCCAGCCGCCGCTATTTTTCCCAGTGTGTCGTCCCCGCCTTACACAAACACGTGTCCCAGAACATTACCCTTGCCCTCACTAATGCAGTTACTGGGAAGGTAAACCTAGCCACGACACGTGGACAAGTGCTTGTGGCTAGGAATGCTATATTACACTGGTCTGGTACAGTTTTCTCAGACCCTCCTAGTGCCCAGACCCTGATGCACAGGGTACTCTGACAAAGAGGGAAAAGTTTTGGAAGATACTGAAGCAGTACCTTGGTGATCGTACCAGCGTCCTCTGTGATTCCTCTGTGCCTTACAACTATTAGATAACCAAGCTGCACATGTGGCATGAACTGTCTCTCTATGCCTGCCCTGCCACTAGCATTTTGTCAGAGTGGCTTTTTAGTGCCGCCAGATGTATTTTAACTGAAAATGCTGACAGGCTGACTCTTATCAAAATGAACAAAGGCTGGATTGGCCCAAACTTCTCAACACCACCAGATGACAGCAGCAGAACATAAACTCAAAACCAGTGTTTATTTTTTTTTGTCTATGCCCATGCACCCCTTTACACCCAGACATGGGAATACACTTCAGGATTTCGGTTTTTTATGTTGTCCTCCTCCTTCTCCTTCTTCTCATCATCCACCATCATATCAACAGGGTGACCATCATGAAACACCGCCATTAGTTTTAAGGGTGTTTATGATGCCCGTAGGAACAACTTTTAGAGGCCTACCTCTAACATTCCGTAATATATATACAGGGTGGTCCAAAAGTAGGTGGATAGAAAATAATAACATTTATTTTGATTTATATATAAAATTATATTTACTAACACAAGCATAACATTGACAATTAAATTTTATTCTGAACAATAATACAAAAGCTCTTAAATTTTATCAACGCAGGTGCTCAAACTGTTTTCCATTACAATTTGCACAGCTTTGACGTCTGCCTCTTACGCTTCGACAAACTTTTTTGCACAAGTCTCTTTGGGTATTAATTTCTTGATATGCATTTCATCATGATTTTTCAAATCACTGACACTTTTTGGTTTTCGACTATAAACTTTGTCCTTGAGTACTCCCCAAAAGAAAAAATCCATTGGAGTCAAGTCTGGTGAACGTGCCGGCCAATCAAGTGGGCCTCTTCGGCCAATCCATTTATTAGGAAATGTTTCATCAAGATACTCGCGGACTACTCTTGAATAATGTGGAGGGGCCCCATCTTGTTGGAAATAAAGGTCATTTGAATTAGGCTGTTGCTGTAACTGGGGAACAACTTGATTCATTAGAATTTCGAGATACTTATCTCTTGTGACTGTTCCATAACCTTCATACCCTTATTATTTCTGTCCACCTACTTTTGGACCACCCTGTATATATGTATATATATATATATATATATATATATATATATATATATACACCGCGTGCAGAATTATTAGGCAAATGCGTATTTTGATCACTTTGATACTTTTTATACATGTTGTCCTACTCCAAGCTGCATAGGCTTGAGAGCCAACTACCAATTAAGTAAATCTGGTGATGTGCATCTCGGTAATGAGGAGGGGTGTTGACTAATGACATCAACACCCTATATAAGGTGTGCTTAATTATTAGGCAACTTCCTTTCCTTTGGCAAAATGGGTCAGAAGAGAGATTTGACTGGCTCTGAAAAGTCCAAAATTGTGAGATGTCTTGCAGAGGGATGCTGCAGTCTTGAAATTTCCAAACTTTTGAAGCGTGATCACCGAACAATCAAGCGTTTCATGGCAAATAGCCAACAGGGTCGCAAGAAGCGTGTTGGCCAAACAGGCGCAAAATAACTGTCCATGAACTGAGGAAAATCAAGCGTGAAGCTGCCAAGATGCCATTCGCCACCAGTTTTGCCATATTTCAGAGCTGCAACGTTACTGGAGTATCAAAAAGCACAAGGTGTGCGATACTCAGGGACATGGCCAAGGTAAGGAAGGGTGAATAACGACCACCTTTGAACAAGAAACATAAGATAAAATGTCAAGAATGGGTCAAGAAATATTTTAAGACTGATTTTTCAAAGGTTTTATGGACTGCTGAAATGAGCGTGACTCTTGATGGGCCAGATGGATGGGCCAGAGGCTGGATCAATAAAGGGCAGAGAGCTCCAGTCCGACTCAGACGCCAGCAAGGTGGAGGTGGGGTACTGGTATAGGCTGGTATCATCAAAGATGAACTTGTGGGACCTTTTCAGGTTGAGGATGGAGTGAAGCTCAACTCCCAGACCTACTGCCAGCTTCTGGAAGACAACTTCTTCAAGCAGTGGTACAGGAAAAAGTCAGTATCGCTCAAGAAAAACATGATTTTCATGCAGGACAATGCTCCATCACATGCATCCAACTACTCCACAGCGTGGCTGGCCAGTAAAGGTCTAAAAGAAGAAAAAATAATGACATGGCCCCCTTGTTCACCTGATATGAAACCCATAGAGAACCTGTGGTCCATCATAAAATGTGAGATCTACAGGGAGGGAAAACAGTACACCTCTTGGAACAGTGTCTGGGAGGCTGTGGTGACTGCTGCACGCAATGTTGATAGAAAACAGATCAAGCAACTGACAGAATCTATGGATGGATGGCTGTTGAGTGTCATCATAAAGAAAGGTGGCTATATTGATCACTAATTTTTTGGGTCTTTGTTTTTGCATGTCAGAAATGTTTATTTCTAAATTTTGTGCACTGATACTGGTTTACCTGGTGAAAATAAACAAGTGAGATGGGATTATATTTGGTTTTTATTAAGTTGCCTAATAATTCTGCACAGTAATAGTTACCTGCACAAACAGATATCCTCCTAAGATAGCCAAATCTAAAAAAAAACACTCCAACTTCCAAAAATATAAAGCTTGGATATTTATGGGTCTTTTCGGTTGATTGAGAACATAGTTGTTGATCAATAATAAAAATAATCCTCTAAAATACAACTTGCCTAATAATTCTGCACACAGTGTATATATATATATATATATGTATATATATATATATATATATATATATATATATATACACCCTGCTCAAAAAATAAAGGGAACACTTAAACAACAGAATATGACTCCAAGTACTTCAAACTTCTGTCAAGTCAACTTCTGTCAAGTCAATCTGTCCACATAGGAAGAAACACTGATTGACCATCCATTTCACGTGCTGTTGTGCAAATGGAATAGACAATAGATGGAAATTATTGGCAATTATCAAGACACACTCAATAAATGAGTGGTTCTGCAGATGGGGACCACAGACCACATCTCAGTACCAATGCTTTCTGGCTGATGTTTTGGTCACTTTTGAATGTTGGCTGTGCTTTCACACTCGTGGTTGCATGAGACGGACTCTACAACCCACAGAAGTTGCTTAGGTAGTGCAGCTCATCTAGGATGGCACATCAATGCGAGCTGTGGTAAGAAGGTTTGCTGTGTCTGTCAGCATAGTGTCCAGAGGCTGACAGGCCAGTACACGAGGAGACGTGGAGGGGGCCATAGGAGGGAAACAACCCAGCAGCAGGACAGCTACCTCCGCCTTTGTGCAAGCAGGAACAGGAGGAGCACTACCAGAGCCCTGCAAAATGAGCTCCTGCAGGCCATAAATGTGCATGTGTCTGCACAAATGGTTTGAAACCGACTCCATGAGGGTGGTATGAGGGCCCGACGTCCACAGATGGGGGTTGTGCTCACAGCCCAACACTGTGCAGGACGCTTTGCATTTGCCACAGATCACCAGGATTGGCAAAGTCGCCACTGATGCCCTGTGCTCTTCACAGATGAAAGCAGGTTCACACTGAGCACATGTGACAGATGTGACAGAGTCTGGAGATGCCGAGGAGAGAAATCTGCTGCCTGCAACATCCTTCAGCATGACCGGTTTGGCAGTGTGTCAGTAATGGTGTGGGTTGGCATTTCTTTGGAGGGCCGCACAGCCCTCCATGTGCTCGCCAGAGGTAGCCTTACTGCCATTAGGTACCGAGATGAGAGCCTCAGACCCCTTGTGAGACCATATGCTGGTGCGGTTGGCTCTGGGTTCCTCCTAATGCAGGACAGTGCCAGACCTCATGTGGGTGGAGTGTGTCAGCAGTTCCTGTAAGATGAAGGCATTGAAGCTATGGACTGGCCCGCCCGTTCCCCAGACCTGAATCCGATTGCGCACATCTGGGACATCATGCCTCGCTCCATCAACCAACATCACGTTTTACCACAGACTGTCCAGGAGTTGGCGGATGCTTTAGTTCAGGTCTGGGAGGAGATCCCACAGGAGACCATCTGCAACCTCATCAGGAGCATGCCAAGGCATTGTAGGGAGGTCATACAGGCACGTGGAGGCCACACACAATACTGAGCCTCATTTTGACTTGTTTTACAGACATTAAATCAAAGTTGGGTCAGCCTGTAGTGTGTTTTTCCACTTTAATTTTGCAGGTGACTCTAAATCCAGGCCTCCATTGGTTAATCAATTCTATTTAATATTCTTATTACCTCTCTTATTTGCAATTTATTTACGGGTGAGCTATAGCACTAGGGATAGCGTATTACAGGCATCTAGTCAGGGAATATTACCATATACTTCGTTCTGCTGCAACCCAAAATAAACTGTTCTATTCCCTATTGTTAGAACTCTCCTGTTAGGTTTTTTCTATTTTGCTGGTCACATGACCTTTTTTGCCTATTTAATCCTGCTCCGCCCTTCTGGCCATGCTGGACTTCATTGTAATTTCTACTCTTAAGCTAGCCAGGTGCTTTGTTACCTTACTCAGTCAGTTTAGCTAGGTCTTTGGACCTCTATGTTCTATGTTGTTTGTTTGTCTTTTTACAGCTACAATTTCTGCTAGGAGGTGTCCATCTTTCTCCCAGTCCCTAGTTCTTGTAGGGATCCCTCCCTCACATCTATAGGTCTTCGTTCAGACTAGCTGAGGACTTTAGCGGGTCTGATCGCAGGATCAGGTTCCCTGTTACATCGTAGGGATCTAGCTTAGTTCTATTGTAGGGACAGATCTCCTGTCTTTCCTTAGTGCTTGTAGCAGATCATAACACCTATTGATACCCCTGTTAGCTGCATTTACAATAGGGACAGATGCTAGGTGATATCATCTGCTGGAAATAAGTGTTCATTCTGGTCGCATACATCTCTTCCACTGTCCTTAACTAGATTGATCTGTTCCATACACTCATTGACTGATTCATAATTTTTACTTAGAAATTCATCAAAGTTGACAGAAATTTATCATAGTTGACAGAAATTCATCGAAGTTGTCAGAATTTTTTCTAATTTAACAGAAATTGATCAAAGTTAACAAAATTTAATGATTTAATGTGTCATTCACAATTTATCTACAGCTTCTGTAAGAGGAAGTGGTGGGAGACTTGACGTTACTGGAGCTGGAATTACCACTTCAGAACTCTCCAGTGCTTTTCCATCCATTTCTGGGTGCTTCTTGAAGAATGTTTGGGGTCATTGTTCTGCTGGAAGACCCATGACCTAGAATGCAAACCCAGCTGTATGACACTGGTGACTACATTGCAACCCATAATCCTTTGGAAATCTTCACATTTCATGATGCCTTGCACACAATGATGTGCTTTACCAAAAAGCTCTATCTTGGTTACATCTGTCCCCAAGACATCTGCTGGCCCTCTAAAAATAGTTGAAGCCACCTGCTAGCACTGTATAAATTGTGAGGGCCGCCTGCTGGACATCCATAAAATGTGAGGGCTGCCTGCTGGATAGCCAAATTTTAAACTTTACAGAATATATACGAAAAATAAAATTTGACCACCTCAGATGGATACATTATATTGCAGTAGCAATATAGGGCCATGCAATGAATAGCCGCCTGCTGGCCCTCCAAGTTTCAAACTTTACAACATTAATGCTAAAGAGAAAATTTGCCCACCTCAGAAGGATAAATTATACTGCAGTAATATAGCTGTCCCTCTAACAATAGTGAATGCTGACTACAGGCCCTCTAACAATAGTAAGGGCCGCCAAATGGTCCTCTAAATAAAGGCTTTTTGACTTTCAGAGTCCCTCATTCATAAATTAAACAGGATGAGTCTGATCATGTCTCACACACCGCATGGCAAGATAAAGTAGTAAAATGTTAAAATTACATTTACTGATGAATGTATTTTTCATCGCTGAATGCAATGCGAATGTGCAAAAATGCAGCAAAAAAACAACATGTGAACATAGCCCAAGGTATGGAGGGGCATTTTTTCTATTATTTATTTTGCCTTATATACAAGTCATTATCCTGGAAATTTTTTCAAGGAAAATCCATTTTATAATTTATTCCAATCATGTTATTTAAGTTTTATAAATGGTTAGAAGGGGAAGGGGTAAGGGTATGGGAAGGAAAGAAAGTTGATCTTTATTGGGTAAACTTAGGGAAGATGAAAGAAGGGAATAGATGGAGGGATAGGAGAATAACAACAATATTTTAATAATCTTATTAACAGTGGTTATAATATTAAATTCAAAATATACTAATAGGGTTTAACATTTTTGTGAATATAAGTTAGACATAAAAAATTAATAATCAAACATAACAATATTAGTCAGTAACCATTTCATAAAGTTATCAATGTCTCAAACAAAACTTAGCTAATTAGAGGAAAAGTTAATCCATGGTACCCATGTCTTATAGTACTTTGGATAGTAATTGTTTGATATGGCGTGGCTTCTCTAGTAAGAATTATGAAGAGTTATTTTGTCTAAAATATTTTCAGTGGTGGGAATGGATGTGTTTTTCCAATTTGCTGCTTTGGCATTTTTAGCTACTAGAAAAACGTGAATTAATATAGGTCTCAAAGATGGATTTACCACATCCAAAGCTAAAGATAGCAAAGCTATTTGAGGAAGTAAAATAATGTTTTGTCTTGTTATTTGATTGATAAGTAATGATATTTCTTTCCAAAGATGTTGAAGTTTGGGACATTCCCATAAAATGTATAATAAATCTCCCTTGAGCCCACAATCACTCCAACAAAGGAGATTGGAAGCCTTTGCTAGTTTATTTGGAGTAAAATACCATCTAAAGATGGTTTTGTAAAAGGTCTCATGTAAGAAGACGCAAATGTTTGATGAGTAAGTGGATTTTAAGCTAGCTTGCCATTGCTCTGGAGAAAAGGTTTTCTTCAAATCTCTTTCCCAGTTTAACATAAAGGGAGTTTTTCCAAAAGAGGTATCTTGGTTAATGCAATCATATATATTTTTGGTCCTCCATAACAAGTTACTGTTTGAATTGCAAAGAAGTAAGCTAATGGGTTCAGTTGCTACAGTTTTTTGTTTTAAGAGAGTAGATATTGTTTTCCTTATACTTTTGAAAATTCCAATATCTGACTCAGTTTGCTTATTACACATTTTTAGGTTTTGGAAGGGAATAAATTTGATTCCATCATGAAAATCCCTGATTTTCTTTAAGCCCAAAGATTTCCAAGAGTCGGGAATTTTTTGCCCAGAAATAAGTTCAATAAAATAAATTGAGATGTTTTTGATTTTATCAAATTCTGACATTTTTTTACTTGAAACACTAGCAAGTTTTTCCCATGCAGAATAACTGCTGATATAGTAGGGTGTTGGGGAAGTGTAAGAGAGGGATTAATAATATGCTTCAAAAGTAGTGAAACTGGGGGCATGTTGCTATTGGAATAAGCTTCCAGCTTTGTCCAAGCCGGAGATTCATTTTTATTCATCCAGTTTTGAGATTGCTTAATTAAGTTAGTATAATAATAATTAGTTAGGTTTGGTAATCCATTTTATAATTTATACCAACACACCCCCATTTTCTCATTTCTAAAAATGTGTTGTCATTAGTGATGAGCGAGTGTGCTCGCCACTGCTTGGTACTCGGCATTCTTTAGAGAGCAAATGAATATCAGCGGCTAATTTGTTTTTTTATCTTAATCCTGATTATTTCCTTAAAAAGCAATCCAGAGTACACCATTTTACTGCTCAATTTGCTTGTTCGCAGAATACAGCCAGATTTTTTTGAAATTTTTTCAATGATTAGGCGTTAGCCCATATGGCTGTCATAATAAAATAGAAATATTGTGGTGCATTCCAAATATTCCACTGAATTTAAACTCAGCCAGGTCTGTTTTTTTGAACCAATAGACACTTGGTCGCTGACAAATACCATGCTATTAGGCAACTGCCTGAAACCGTGTAAATCAGACGTTATCCCATTTGACTGCCCTAATAATACAGAAATTTTATAGAGCGTGCCAAATATTCCACTGAATTTAAAGTTAGCCAGCTGTGTTTTGTTGTACCAATTGACACTTGGTCGCTGACAAATACTATACTATTAGGTGACTGCCTGAAACTGTGGCCATCAGACGTGATCCCATGTGACTGCCCTAATAATCCAGAAATTTTTGTGAGCTTGTCAAAAATTACACTCCATTTAAAGTATTGCAGTTGTGAGTTCGAACCTATACACAGTTGACCACTGACAAATAGCATATCTGTGAACATTGTTGGCAGAGTATTATGCCACTTTTATGGAGCTGATGATACCACCTAGCACCTGTCCCTATTGTTAATGCATCTAACAGCGTTATCAATAGGGAATAGATTTTAAATTTTTTTGGGCCGCACCAGCAGCACGCAGTATAAGGTAATAATATCAGGCTGGATCGGTGTAATATGCTATCCATACTGCGATACCTCACCCGTAAACAAATCAGTCAGATAACAAGTCAGATAACACATTTAATATTCTAGAATATAGAATCTATTTCAATTGTCCTTCAAAATTATTAAGGAGTGGGTCTCCTATACTGTTATTGCATATGCAGCAATTTCTAGGGCTGCAAAAAATTAGGACGCACTCTAATACACATTTGAAGAGACGTAAAAAAACAACAAAAAAACAAACAAACAAACACAATAGGATCTTTCCTTAGTATAAAAACCAGACTTGTCAATGTAACCTCAATGTAATCACATTGTTCAGCTCCTGCACCTCCTCCTCCTCCTATTCGGCCTCTATTTCCGAAATGGTCACATCAGTCACAAGCTGGAATCACTGCAGCACTGCCTTGGCGAAGCGGCAACAGGCTGTGCTTGTAACATCCCTGGCTGTGTGCTGGCATGGCTTACCACCTCCCACCATGCAAGACTGCCATCTTGCCTGTCGGTCCAGGCTGCACATTTTGCTCCAGTGCCTGCTGTGTGCATGTCTCTTGTCTGATTGCTTAGGGCGGCGGCACGGTTACTGCCTGTTTCTTATAGTTACTGTGTGCACAGCCCTAATGTGTCCCCAGCCTATTGCTGTGAGTCTCTGGATACTTAAACCCCCTCCACCCAGTAGGAGGTGCCTGAGCAAAACTTTCTTTCAGTGTGTTCTGTGCAACTGAGTTGCCAGGTCCTGTCCTGTATCTTGTCTGTTTCTGCCACCTTGGGTGCTGTATACCCAGGCCTGTTACCTGTATCTGTGACTTCTAATCTGTTCCACCACCCTGGGGGCTGTATACCCAGGCCCGTTACCTGTATCTGTGACTTCTAGTCTGTTTCCGCCACCCTGGCGGCTGAGTTTCCAGGCTCGTTCCTGTATCTTGTTCTTGGTTCAGTTCCTGTCTGAACAGTGTCTTAGCCTGCTACTTGTTTGTCTCTATGATCGTATATTCCCTTTTCCTGCAGTGTCTGAACGTGCACCTAACTCCAACTCGTCTCTGTATTTCTGTTTGTGAGTTTAGTGTCCACTCGCTACTTCATTGTAAGTACCTTGCGTGTATTTGCTCTGCTCTGCTTGTCTACTGCACCTTCGGGTTTGGCTCTGCTCTGCTTGTCTACCGCACCTGCGGGTTTTGCTCTTCTCTGCTTGTCTACCACATCTGCGGGTTTTGCTCTGCTCTGCTTGTCTACCGCACCTGTGGTTTTGCTCTGCTCTGCTTGTCTACCGCACCTGTGGGTTTTGCTCTGCTTTACTTGTCTACTGCACCTGCGGGTTTTACTCTGCTTTGCTTGTCTACTGCACCTGCGGGTTTTGCTCTGCTCTGCTTGTCTACCGCACTTGCGGGTTTTGCTCTGCTCTGCTTGTCTACCGCATCTGCGAGTTTTGCTCTGCTCTGCTTGTCTACCGCACCTACAGGTTTTGCTCTGCTCTGCTCGTCTACCACAACTGTGGGTTTTGCTCTGCTCTGCTTGTCTACTGCACCTGTGGGTTTTGCTCTGCTCTGCTTGTCTGCCGCACCTGCGGCTCTATTCCCGTATCCCAGTCTGCACTGGTCCCTATCCTGCCTGCATTCCGCTCTGCCAGTACCCACCTGTCTGCATACCAGCCATGCCTGCCAGTACCCACCTGTCTGCATACCAGCCGTGCCTGCCAGTACCCACCTGTCTTCATACCAGCTGTGCCTGCCAGTACCCACCTTTCAATATGCCAGCCTAACCTGCCTGTTCCTGCATTCCCCGGTGTGGGTCAACAGTTGTGACCGGGGTCTGACCTGGAGTAGCACCTGGTCCCTCTGCTCGGTTCCTCCCTGGTTCAGGGAGTCGATTGAGCCGCCGTGCGACCTTGGTCAGACCGAGTTGATACTTAGTCACGCCCCTCCAGGCACTCCTCGGTTCATGGTCCAGTGGGATCACTAACCACGCTCACACCAGTCAGTCCGGGCATGTGCGTAACAGTGCTGAAGATAATATGCCTAATGCTTAGGTGACAAACCGCACACCACTTCAGAGTTGTTGAAAGCTGTAACACAGCAGGCAGATCTGTGGCTCTCACCACTGAACATACAGGCATGGTCGTGTGTGACAATGGCCGGAAGCTGCTGGCAGAGAAATGACAGCAGGAGTATATACTGTTTCCCTGTATGCCAGTCCTTTCATCCGACCTAAAGAATATGGCTGTGGTGAAATACAACTCTCTCTGAGAAGCAGCCCTGGCTAAGAAACGTTTGTGTGAAGGTTCCCAGGCACGCTATGTCTGCTTTTTTACTGTAGATTTGACGTGCTTATGCATGTTATTTCTCAAACTGTATTGCAGATCAGGCCATTGCCCATCGCTGTAGTCATGAAATTAAAGTCGCAAAGAAAGATCTTTGTGTGTTGAAGCACCACCGAGAAGTGTGAGCTGATGTTGGACAGGATGCCATTGCTTATGCAACAAGCTGCATTAAAGGACTTCCTGAGAGAAATGACAGGCAGAGTAGATTCGGTTTCCCTCTATGCCAGTCCTTTCACGAAGCTAAAGAATATGGCTGTGGTGAAATACAACTCTTACTGAGAAGCAGTGTCAGACTGCAGAACATTTTGCCCACCAGAGGATTTGATTCTGAGGGCCCACCTTTCTTCTCCACTCAAGAGCCCAATAGCAGCTGAAAAAATTGCGCTATGAACTCTCCTGATGGAGAAGCCAGGGCCCATCCAACCTTGCCTAGAAGCTGCCCTGGCTAAGAAAAGTCTGTGTGAAGTTTCCCAGACACTCTATGGCTGCTTTTTTACTGAGGGGGAATCCCATGCAAACACGGGGAGAACATTCAAAATCCTTGCAGACGTTGTCCTTGGTGGGATTTGAACCAAGGACCCCAACGCTGCAAGGCTTCAGTGCTAACCACTGAACCATTGTGCTGCCCTCTCTGTTCTCCCTCTGATATCTAATATGCTGGAGAAACTTGCACATACTGCCACTCAGTATCTCCAGCTCCTTTGTGAGAAACTAATGTATTTGGGCAGCCACTCAGTCTACCAAATAACATTTATGAGAAAGAAATTGTGGATGGCTTCCTACTGGTACTGGGGACACTTCTAATACCATGGCGCCATGCCATAGTTCACTGGAAATATTCCAGGCTGGTAGGAGCCAAGCTGTTTCCCACAGAAAAGTACCAACAGCAAGATGGTGGCCTCTATTATCATCACGACCTGCAAGGTTTGCACTATGAACTCTCCTGATGGAGAAGCCCGGGCCCACCGGATGATTCTCCGGTTCTCTGGTGGGCCCGTCCAACCCTACTGAGAAGCAGCCCTGGCTAATAAAAGTCTCTGGTAAGGTTCCCGGGCTCTCTATGGCTGCTTTTTTACTGTGGACTGGCTCCAACAATCTATAAGATTGCAATTAGTGATGAGCGAGTATGTTCGGTTAACCCTTTCGCTGAGTATACTCGGCCGAGCACCGAGTATTTATAGAATGCTCGGGCTTTAAGTTTTCGTCGCTCCGTGTACATGATTTGCGACTGTTTGACAGATTTAATACATGTGAGGAAAGCCTGTTTTTCCAGCATTCCTCACATGTATTAAATCTGTCAAACAGTTGCAAATCATGTTCACAGAGCGACGAAAACTTAAAGACCGAGCATTCTATAAATACTCGGTGCTCGGCCGAGTATACTCGTCGAAAGGGTTAACCGAACATACTCGCTCATCACTAATTTCAATCTATAAGATCGCTTCACAGGCTCCCTATTCCCTTGCGTATCCAGTTCAAACTACTAATACTGACCTACAAAGCCATCCATTACCCATTCTCCTCCGTACATCTGTGAACTAATCTCTCCCAATATTTTTTCTTATGTAATCTCTGGTCTAACCTGCTGGAGAAACTTGCACCTACTGGCACTCAGTATCTCCAGCTCCTTTGAGAGAAACTAATGTATTTGGGGAGCCACTCAGTCTAGCAAATAAAATTCCTGAAAAGGAAATTGTGGAAGGCTTTGCTACTGGTACTGGAGGCACTGTTAATACCATGTTGTCGTGCCATAGTTCACTGGAAATATTCCAGGCTGGTTGGAGCCAAGCTGATTCCCATAGAAAAGTACCAGCAGCAAGCTAAGGAGATGGTGGCCTCTATTATCATCATGACTTGCAAGGTTTGCACTATGAACTCTCCTGAAGGAAAAGCCAGGGCCCACCGGAGTCTTGGGTTCTATGGTGGAGCAAGCTAAGGAGATGGTGGCCTCTATTATCATCATGACTTGCAAGGTTTGCACTATGAACTCTCCTGAAGGAAAAGCCAGGGCCCACCGGAGTCTTGGGTTCTATGGTGGGCCCATTCAACCCTGCTGAGAAGCAGCCCTGGCTAATAAAAGTCTCTGGGAAGGTTCCCGGGCACTCTTTGGCTGCTTTTTTACTGTGGACTGGCTCCAGCAACCTTCTGAACATTGTGTTAAAGCTTGATTGACTCAGGACCCACAATCCTCTGCATCCGGAGGATGTGTTCCACCCAGGGTCTCACTGGGTCTCAGCTTCCACAATATTAACCCAGTGGAATGCGTCAGTGAGATGTACCGTCCCGTGCTTGTGCAACGCAGGGACGACACCGTAACATCTACTTCCCTGTCCCTTGCCACACACCTTGCCCATTTTAAATGGAGTTTAATATTTGTCACGTTGCCAAAAATGTCTGTATTATTCCCGCAGTAATATAGTATCACGTCTGATTACCTCAGTTTTAGGCAGTGACCTGGGAGTCAAAGATGCTTACAGGGGTCTTCCCCATGGTGTTCCCATGTATTTTGAGCCCTGTATGGATGTGTCTGATCATGTGTCACACACCACATGGCCAGATAAGGTAGTAAAATGTTAAAGTGACATTTACCGGTGAATGTATTTTTCACTTTTGAAAGCAATGCAAAAGTGCAAAAACGCATCAAAAACGCTACATGTGTACATAGCCAAAGGTGTGGAGGAGCATTTTTGGTTTGGGCTATTTATTTTGCCTTATATATAAGTCATTACCATGGAAAGGATATTCCTTAACATTTTTCCAAAGAAAATCCATTTTGGTTTAGTTTTTGAATGTTTTATTGTGAACCCGTAAAAGTGGCGTAATACTCTGACAACATTGTTCATAACAGGGACATGGGAGTCGGACATGCTTCCAGGGGTCTTCCTCATGCTGTTCCCATAACATTTCAGCACTGGTCCTATCGATTTCAGCAATTTTTAGGCCCCCTGCAGACCTCCAGGGGTGGCCGCCTTAAAAACGCTCAAGTTTCCCATAGACTTACATTGGGACCGTTGCTGGGTTCGAGCACTCGAGTATTCCAATTTGCTCGACTCAAGAAACGAGCACTCATGCATTTTAGTGCTCACTCATCACTAGTTCTCATCCATTTCTCAGAGGTGGAGAAGAAAGGAGATGGGTGAGATGTGTATAGGTATATATTTTTTATTTTATTCATCTTTCATTATCTTCTGGGATTTTGAGAGACCCCAGGGCATAGCGGACATTATATTCACAGAAAATAACTAATACACAAATTGAATTTCCCAGGAAAATATGCACGGACAGGTGAAGTAGAGTTTTTACTTATCTGCTCATCTCTAAAAGCAACCCATTGATCGACATACCAACATCTCATGATCTTGTTGTAGGTTGGGAGGATTCCTATATGGTAACAGCAGCAGGTAACATCATGGTCTCCACCCTCCATCTAATTACTTACATGCTGAAATCAAGACTGACTATGGCATCTAAATGAACAAATGGCCAGATTTTGAGTTATCTTCAGTCCTGGCTTTTAGGCCCCCTTCACATATCCTGATATTTCCATTGCTGGAAAAAACAGTACTGGTGTTATTAGTGTCTGTGTGTCTGTGTGTACGTGTGCGTTATTTGTGTGTCGTCCTTGTGCCGTCCATATGCCATCCGTATTCACCATCAATGTGATATGTACCGGAATAGTATGCAGAATAGAAATGACAGATGTTTAAGTATTAAAGATGGGCAAAAAAATAAATGGATAGTTAGATGGATAGATAGATATGGGGTAAATACAAGATACAACGATAAATAAATAGATAATTAGAGAGATAGATAATTATGTATCTCACGGATATCTATTGCTTTGCGTATGTAGTTTTGTGTACATATATTAAGCTAATAAATAAATTAAAAAAATGAGGTGGGGTCCCTCCTATTTTTAATATCCAGCAAAGGTAAAGGAGACAGCTGTGAGATATTATCAGGCTGGGAAAGTTCATGGTTATTGGCCCTTCCCAGCCTAAAATTACCAATACCCAGCCAACCGAGAAGTGGTGCATCACATTAGATGCGCCAATTTTGACACTTTGCTTCACTCTTCCTGATTTCCCTGGTGTGGTGGCAATCGGGGTAATGGTAGCTGGAATTGATGTCGACTGTGATATGTCAAAAATAACATCTGGTATCAGGCCCTGGGATTAGTATCGGAGAGGGGTCTATCAGACACCCCCATTACTCACCAAGTAATCAAAAATATAAACACACATGCACAAAATACAGTTTAGTTGATAAAACAGTCCCCCACACTTTCCCTGTTTCACCAATTTATTAAAAAAAGAAAAATCTAGCAGGTCCGACGTAGTCCACCGTACTCCACTGAATCCAACGTAGTCCAGAAATGGATACCTGAAAAACATAAAAAGAGAGAAATAAAAGCAAAAGACATTCCCTCGTTCACCAATTTATTTGAATAAATGTTCCCACACAGGTCTGAGTGAGGCAAAGCTTCAGAATAGGCGCATCTAATGTGATGCGCCACTTCTGGGGTGGCTGAGAGATGGTATTTTTAGGCTGGGAAGGGCCCAATAACCATGAACCTTCTCAGCCTTATAATATCAGCTCACATGTGTCTGCTTTACCGTTTTCTGGTTATCAAAAATAAGGGGGACCCCACGTCATTTTTTTCATTTATTTATTTATTAGATTAATACATTGTGGCAAGACGACTCACCCGCCTGCTTTCGGAAGTAGAAACGGTTTAGTCTGCAGGTTTATTATAATAGCATAAAGCACTGCAGATTCAGCAAAATAAACTCAGCCTTGCTAGCATATCTGCAAATCAATAGACAAACGATAACACAGTCCATATGTGTGAGGGGTTTGTCTGCACAAGTTTCAGCACACTTCGGCTCCTTCTGTGCTCAAGTTCCACAGTCTGGAGACTTGCCTCTCCAAACTCACAACACAGAAAAAAAACAGTGACTGAGCATTTAACCTTGCTCAGCCACACCCTGATGTGGAGAAATGGTGAATGACTTCCCACCCTTCTCAATGTCATTCACAAATAACCACTCCCTTTGAAAATGGTGGTTTAACCCCCAGCACATAACATGCTGGAGGAAATTTGTAGGTTTAGTTCACTGACGCTCGTAGTCACAGTGAAACATATCTCCCCTCACATATACTGTAACACCAGTGACTCTGCCATATATAACCCCCCCCCATCTGCCCAAAGCTGGGGGTTTGAGCACCTTCAGACAACAAACAGGGAATTCTGGAGAGGGCATCAGCATTACCATGCAACTTCCCTGGTCTATGCTACACGTGAAAATTAAAGTCCTGGAGACCTAAGAACCACCTAGTCACCCCGGCATTCTTACCCTTCTTTCCCTCAACCATTTCAAAGGGGCATGGTCTGACACAAGTTTAAATTTCCGGCCTAGTAGGTTATATCTTAGGGTATCTATGGCCCATTTTATGGCTAAGCACTCTTTCTCTACTATAGCGTAATTTTTCTTTCAGGAAGAGAGCTTCCGGCTCAGATACAGGATGGGATGCTCTTCACCATTTATCTTTTGGGAAAGCACAGCTCCTAGGCCAACTTCTGAAGCATCTGTCTGGACCACAAATTCTTTAATAAAGTCTGGTGCGACCAGGACCGGCTGCTTATATAGTGCCACCTTCTACTGTTGGAACGCCGTCTCCGTTTCAACCGCCCATTTCACCATCGTTGATTTGGTACCTTTGAGAACATCCGTAAGTGGCGTGGCCATCATGGCAAAATTTGGGACAGACGACCAGTAATATCCCACAATTCTAAGAAACGCTCTTATCTGGCAGGTGGGGCAGGAAATACAATAGTCTACGATCTCCCGGTAACATCCTGGCCAATAGAACCTCCTCATTCTCTCCTGAGTTTTCTCCAACCCCAGGTGTCCCCCCAGAACATCTGAATGGGCCATATCTAATACCCTTCGTTGGTATGTCCCTGGAACTAACAGCTTTTCCACTATCTCTTTACCTCTTAGTTTGGTCACCCGGTACAATAACTCCCCATGAACTGCAAAGTGTGGGTACCTGGTGTCCGCCCCCAGCTCTTGTGCAACCCCATTATAAACAGTAACATTGTCCAAGGCCCCCTTTAAGGTCAAATCCCGAACTTCAGCTGACCCAAAGTTATCTGGACACCTCTAACTCAGGGAGGTCAGCCTCCTCGGTCACAGTCTCGTCCTCGTCACTGGCAAGGATACACAATGAGAACTCATCCACTTGAGATTTTGATGGGGGTTCTTCCCTAGGGATCTGGCTTTTGTCCATGCAACTTAGTCCGGTTCCTTTCCCCCACAAGTCCCAAAACAATGAAAAATTGCATCCCAATATTAAGGGATGTATCAGGTCCTTGCCCACCCCGACCTCATGGGACTGGGCACTACAGTCTGTTCCTACTTTACCTCTGGCCACAGGGTTGTCCTTGGTGTCCCCATGGATGCAGCGAACGCCCACAGTTTTGGCAGGAATCAGCTGGTGGGAAAGGGTGGCACTGATTAGGGTCACAAGACTCCCCGAGTCCAATAGTCCAAGCAACAACACCCCATTAATGGACACAGCACATGCCTGCAGTCCCTCACCAGGTTAACCGTCAACACTACAGGCCGGATAGGCTTATTAGGAACAACGCCGGTCTAGGCTGTAGTTCATTGATTCAGGGGACATATGGCATCTGGTGGCTATGTGTCCAAGATTATGATAATGCCAACAGACCACGTCCTTAACAACAGTCTTTGCAGGGCCCTCAGTGGGATTGGAACGACCCCTGTTTGTGACTCTAGACCCCTTATGAGGCGAGCCTGCCCCCCTTTGGGTACTCCAGTACGGGGAACTGACTATGTCTGGTTTCCTGAGGGAGTTTTTGACTACTTAGTACCTCTCTACTAGGCCCACGAGGTCGTCCGCGTTCCAAGGCTCGCCCTGGGCAACCCAGGTCTGCACCGGCCTGGGAAGGGAATGGATGAACCTGTCCATCACTACACTTTCGATCATCTGGGCAGGAGTGGAAGACTCTGGCTGCAGCTACTTCTGGACTAGATGTAGCAAGTCAAACATCTGCGAGCGAGGAGGTTTGTCACCAGCATAGGCTCTGTGGTGGAACCTTTGTGCTCTGACAGACATAGTCACTCCTGAGTGTGCCAATATCTCTGATTTTAATTTGGCATACTCCTGTGCATCCTGTAGGGCCAGGTCATAGTATTCCTTTTGGGATTCACCCATTAAATAGGGGGCCAGCACCTCCGCTCACTGCTCCGGCGGCAGCTTTTCCCACTCTGCTACCCTTTCAAACACAGTCATAAATGCCTCAACATCATCACCTGGGGTCATCTTTTGCATAGCTCGCCTTACCACCTTCCGGACATATGAGACATCACCTGTACTTGGGGGAAGGGGCGGTTTCTCTGCTGCGGATCTCCCCTGCTAGAAGTTCCATCTGCCATTGCTGCAGTTGAATCTGCTGCATCAGGAATTCATTTGTCTCCTGCTGTACCTGCTGGCTCTGCTACTGCTGCTCTCATTGCTGCTGTAGCATCTCCCGATGCTGCTGCTGCATGTGCTGCTGGCTCTGCAGGTGCTGCTGGTGTTCCTGTTGTTGGATTTGGAGCAGGTGCTTGAGAAGCTCCTCCATGCTGCCGGACATCTCTGGCTGGCTGGACATCCACCGATCTCTGTGGCAGGTACATGTGTTCCTGCAATCTTGACCGCACTCTCACACCAACTGTGGCAAGACGACTCACTCGGCTGCTTTCGGACGTAGACTCAGGAACGGTTTCATCTGCAGGTTTATTATAATGGCATAAAGCACTACAGATTCAGCAAAATAAATTCAGCCTTGCTTGCATAACAGAAACACAAAAGACAAACAATGACACAGTCCATATGTGTGAGGGGTTCACCCGCATAAGTTGCAGCACACTTCAGCTCCTCCTGAGCTCTATGTTCCACAGTCTAGAGACTTGCCTCTCCAAACTCACAACGCAGAAGAAAAAAAAACAGTGACTGAGCATTTAACCTTGCTCAAACCTTGCTCAGCCACACCCTGATGTGGAGATATGGTGAATGACTTCCCACAGTTCTCAATGTCATTCATAAATAACCACTCCCTTTGAAAATGATGGTTTAACCCCCAGCACATAACATGCTGGAGGAAATTTGTAGGTTTAGTTCACTGACGCTCGTAGTCACAGTGAAACATATCTCCCCTCACATATACTGTAATACCAGAGACTCTGTTGCATATACACCCCCCCATCTGCCCAAAGTTGGGGGTTTGGGCACCTTCAGACAACAAACAGGGAATTCTGGAGAGGGCATCAGTGAAACATATCTCCCCTCACATATAACACCAGTGACTCTGTCACAGCATGTACAGTAAACTACACATGCAAAGCACTAATTACACTGGAACACAGTGATTTTGGTGCCAATGATGTCTGAATGGTTTTATATTAAATTTATGATGCTGAGTAAGATTATTTGTTTTTTTCCTGATTGGCTCTAGTTTCTGAGATATTTAAGAGTTAATTAATTAATTACAGTAGAATTCTGGGATATTTCATTACCTTAGGCTGTGTGCCCACGTAGCATTTTTCAAGCGTATATGCTGCGGAATTTCCGCAGCGTAAACGCTTGAAAAACGCATGTATATCCGCACCCCACGGTCCCCAATGGGATTCCGCAAGTTCTATGCACATGCTGCGGATTTTTCCGCAGCGTTTATGCCGCGTTCAAAAATCCGCAGCATGTCATTTAATTTTGCGTTTCCGCATGCGGAATTGCCTTTGTCCAATGCATAAAAAATGCAAGGCAATTCCGCATGTGGAAAACGCGTGATAAACGCGCGAAAAATGCGCGATAAACGCGTGCGGAATTCCGCATGCGTTTTTCCGGGAGAGGACTTGCATTTATGCAGCAGAAATTTTCTGCTTCATAAATGCAACGTGGGCACATAGCCTAAGACACTGTTAAAGAGTCAAAGACAGACCAAAACACCAAAAGCTATTGCATTTATTATCACTAGTGATGAGCGAGTACCGTAATATTCAAAATCACTATACTCATAATGAGTACTTTGCAATAATCGCGTATTCGTTCCGAATAGCGAGTTCAATGTAAGTCAATGGAAAATGCGAGTAATTTTCAACTGGACCCTACAAAGGGGTCTGGGGGCCTGAGGAAAAGGCTGAAATGGATGGGAAAGTGATGAAACAGAATGGGAAGAGCCTGGAGAATATGCCTGCATGCATTTCTGACTCACATATGGTTTCTAGGAAAAAGTGTGTCGCAGTATTACGCCACTTTTACAGACACACAAGAACAGCTACCAAACCTACTCTGGATTGCATTTAACAGGCCAAAAAAGTTAAGAAACAGTTTTTCCTGCATAATCACTTGTATATAAGGCTAAATAAACCAGAGAAACCAAAAAATATCCCTTTTAGCCTTTGTGCACACATACTGTTGTGGCTTTTTTCACCTTTAACAATTGGGAGGGCCCTGACTTATACACGTTGAAGGTCCCTCTGTCATACATCATTTTTAGTTCGCTATTCCCCAGCACTTTACAAGCACAGCTAGAACGTACCAGTAGGTATGTTGATCTTTGACGTTAGAGGCCTCAGGTGGCTCTGTAATATGCATTTTGAAGGGACAGCTATTACTTAGACATGTGGGCGGTCCCTCCATCATTGACACTCAGATAGTGGAATACATATTACATAGCAGTTTACAATGTGCCCATTGTAGAATTGGGCTTGACACTCCTCCTCCTCCTCCTCTTCCACCACCATGTGATACTGCGGCCCTAAATTCAAATGTTCATAGGGCCTGCAGTAGGCAGGAAAGCAGAGTTTTGTGAGAGCCCTCGTGTGGCCCTGTAACATACATTTTGAAATGCCCTCCTCTAGAAATTTTGGAGGTCCCTCTTGTGTACATTTGAGAGTGCCCTCACTTATTCATATTGTAGGGCCCTAACTCTATTAATTAACTCATTTAAGGGCAGAGACTACAGAGAAAAAGGCCAAGAGACATGGAGTACTAGAAGGTAGCAGTGAGTGCGTCCTGCGAAGAGAAGACTTCTTGATACTGTACTACTTGATCCAGTGCAGAATGTGCATCATATTTCCAAAAATTACTCCTGGGGGGCTGTGTCATAGGTGCAGGAAGCTTCCATGACAAGTGTCTCCCTTGACAAACATTATCTACGATGGAGTACTGTAGTTGTTGTGGCCCTCAATTCAAGTTTTCAGAGGGCCATCAGTCGGTCATCAACAGTCAGTGTAAATTTCTATGGAATATGTATCCCCTATATCAGTCACAATGTGGCACAACCTGTGACAAGGGCCTCCAATGACAAATATTAGTGCATCTCCCTGGCAGGAAAAACGCATACAGAATTTACATGCGTTTTTCCTGCCAGGTAGAAGCGTTTGTCAAGCGTTTTTGCATGCATTTCTGCATGCGGTTTATCAAGAGCTTTTCCAAGCGATTTTAGCATCACTTGGAAAAGTGCTTGACCACTTGGTCACACTATATAAATCCATGCAACCGGCAAGGATTTATATAGTGTGACCAAGTTAATAGTTAAAAAAAGAATATGGCTCGCGGTGGTGTAAAAGGACCTTTCATGATGTCATTTAGTCATGTGACAGGTCATGCGACCGCCGACGTCAGTGGTCGCTTGACCTGTCACATGACTAAATGACGTCATGGAAGGTCGTTTCACACCATCGCGAGCCACCGGGGAGCCAGGACGCATCATACAGGAGACCGGGGGCCATCAGAAGGTGAGTATAATGTATATTTTTTATTTAAAATTCTTTTTTTTTAATAGGTACTATGTACTCGGGTCTGGAGGAGAGTCTCCTCTTCTCCACACCCGGGTACCATCCGCACATTGAATCGCTTAATATCCGCATGTGCACATGTAGTCATGCGGATATTAAGCGATTTAATGCAAGTGAATGGCGGCAATTATTCCGCATGTCTGCAAAAATAATGGACATGCTGCGGAATTTTCCGCAATGATAATCCGCAGTGGAAATTTCCGCAGCATGTGCACAGGACATGCGGATTATCATTGGGGACCATGGGGCACGTATTACCAAGTGTTTCTTAAGAATTTGCGCAGCGAAAATGCTTGAAAAACGCATAGTGGGCACGCAGCCTGACATCACACTAGCAACTGGGCAGGCCAGCACCTCCAAGGCATGAAAGAAGAGGTAGGGCCAAGTGTTCAGCTTAGACACCCAATAATTAAAGGGAACTGAAGCATCAGAAAGGACGCACATATGGTCACTTAAGTGCCCCTTGACCATGTTCTGCAACTTATCCCTCCTTGGCATTGTTACAGGCACAGATAGCCCTTGCTGTTGTGCTGGTTTATTGAAAATTGCCCAATTTGTGCATATTTTCCCCCCACCTTTGTTGGAGCTGGTGTTTGTATTTATCCCCATTATCCCTTGGTGTTGAAAAGAGCTGGTACCTCTGCCACCAGCATTGTCTGAGGGTGATGTTTTCAGCAACTGATTTACAACGGCCCTCTTGAACAATTCCATTGTAAAACTCTTTGGTGACTCCAAAATTAGAGAAGGAAATTTCTCCTTGTACCATGGATCGAGAAAGGTGGCCAACCAGTATAGGTTGTTGGATAAAATGTGTATCACGCGAGGGTCTTGCCACAGACACTTTCACATGAACTGTGCCATGTGGGCCAAGCTGCAAAAAGGCAAATGTTCTGTGTCCCCAACAGTAGAAACAGTACCCATCCTCTCCTCACGCTGACTCGCCACCTCTTCCTCCACGTCCTCCTCTACAGCCCATCAAAGGCTGGACAGACATGAAGCTTGGGTTGGGTGTTCCCTCTGTAGCATTACGAGTCCCCTCCGTAGCACAGAAAAACAAGTCCTCTCCCTCCGCATCCTCCTCATCTTCCTCTTCATCACCCAATGTTGCCTCAGAATATTGGCTGAGCCCTCCACCAGGTTCACCCAGTGTGCTGTAACAGAAATGTATCGTCCCTGTCCACAACAACTTGTCCAGGTGTCTGTTGTTAGGTGGACCTTCCCGGTTATGCAGTTGGTGAGAGAATGGTTCAGATTGTTTAACACGTGCTTGTGTAATGCAGGGATGGCACACCGGGCAAAATAGTGGCGGCTGGGAACACTGTATCGTGGGGCATCCACAGCCAAGAGATCATGGAAAGACTGTGTTCCCACAAGCCTAAACGGCAACATCTCCACAGCTAGCAATTTGGCAATATGCAAGTTTAGTGTTTGTGCATGTGGGTGCGTGGCTGGGTACTTACGCTTTCTTTCCAAGCTCATCAGGCACGGACAATTGGATGCTTCGCTGGGACAAGGAAGTGGATGTGGTTGATGTTTGTTGTGTATGAGCAACTGCATCTTGTGACATGGCAATGGTTTGACCCGCAGACGCAGATTTGGTACCCTGGTGTTCCGCCCACCTACTGGGATGCTTGGCTGCCATGTGGTTTCGCATACTGGTGGTGCTCAGGTTGCCTTTGCCCTGGCCTCTGCTCAACTATGTATGGCAGATGCTACAGACTACAATGCTTTTCTCTGAAGGACTTTCAGAAAAAAAAATTCCACACAGTAGCTGAACTTGGTGCACAGTGGGGGTGCTCTTGGGAACAGTTGACCCACTTCTCACACTGGGCAAACCATGACCCCTTGGTGCCTGTGTTGGTGCTACATATCCATCTTCCTCTGTGTTGCTGTCATAGCTATGCATGCCAACAGTCCAGGTCAGATCAGTGGACTCATCATCGACCACCTCGTCTTCCATCTCATCCTCCTTCCTAGTTGACATTGTAGGCTGACCTGATGGCAACTGTGTCTCATCATCATCAGCCTCCACCTCTAGAGACAGTAAATGACGTTCATCCAAGTGGCTTTCTTCTGGCCGTAGGTCCTCAAATACTTGAGCATCAACGCACGCCACCTCCTCTTGTCCCTCTTCAATGCTGCACAGTGATAGGCCAGAGCCAACCCAGGGATACGTACCAAACAGATCCTCGGAGTGGCCAAGCTTGGGGTCATATGTCTCCTGTGACTGATAATGGCGGGAGGAAGGAGAACCAGCTTCAGGATCATATGGGTCAGCCTTCTGTGTATCGACAGTAGGCTGTGTGGTCGTGGAAGATTTTTTGCTGCTTGGTAAATGCGTAGAGGCCTTGTCTGCTATCCAAGACAGAATCTACTCTCGCTCTTCTGGCTTCCACACACGTTTACGTTCCAGACTGGGAAATTTTACCAGGAACATAGTGGATGTATCAAGCTTATTCTTGCCTGACACAGACTGAGTACCTTTTCGGGTACCACTGACAATGCCACATCCACGTTCCTTAACAACAGGCTTTTTTGGCATTTTGGGTTTTGTTGACAGATTTTCAGATGTTGATGGCATAAGCCAAGATAGCTGTCACAGCCAAAATAGTGGGTAAAAAGACCTGGTGTGTGCTTGGTAGCAGGCAGTAGGAAATGTTTGGACTACTGCTTTGTGTAGTGCATTAAACGCTTTTTTAAGTGGACTAATGTGGACAGAAGGCATGCTGTCACCCCAAAAACAGCGGGGAAAATGGCCTGGTGCGTGCTTTGTAGCAGGCAGTAGGCATTGTTTGGACTACTGCTTTGCATTGGGCACTAACCGCCTTTTTATGTGGACTAATGTTGATAGCAGAAGCCAGGCTCTGATCCTTAAAACAGCGGGGAAATAGACCAGTGCTTTTAAAAAAAAGGCAGCACAAAATGCTACTACTCTGTATGCTGGAAAAATATTGCTTTGCCTCTGACAAGAGCAGTTTTAAGATAGACACTGGAAGAACACTTTAACCTCTCCCTACCTAATACACAATCTCTCCCTCCCTATACTCTAACTTTGTTGTGTGCCTTATGCTCTGAAAAGAGCTATTTTTTGGTGGTATCATGGAGCTAGGGAGCGGCTCCTTTAAACACAGAACTAGTACCCACTGCAGGTAGCCCTTAAAAGGGCTTTTGTTTTATCAAGAGGCCTAAACACTCTCCCTAGCAGCTCAGCGATCTCTCCCTATGCTTATCAAATGCAGGCTCCAGATGCAATGTGCACAAAATGGCGGCGGCGGGGCTTAAATAGACCCTAGGACGCTGGGCTGCCAGCCAATCACAGTAATGCCACAACCAAGATGTCTGCGGCATTATTGTGATTGGTTAAGAAGCCCAGCATGTTTAGTGGCTGCTAAGAAGGCGCCAAAACAGCAGGGCGGGACATCCGAATATAGTGAGGCGAGTACACAAATACTCGCTATATTGCGAGTAACCCGAATACCATCTTATCCATGCAAATAGCGAATAGTAACAAATACAATCACTCATCACTAATTATCACACACAAGTCACATTGGGGAAAGAATTATTTTTATGTATGAAGTATCTGAAAAACTAGAACCAATTCAGCAAAAATAATGTGATTTTTTTAATTTAGCACCCTCAAAATACCCTAAATCCATTGAAAAAAACCTTGCCACCTGAAAAATTATTTTTTGCACACACACACTTGTGTTAAATATCTCACTAATATCTATCTATCTATCTATCGATCAGAAAAAGGGGGTTATGGAACAGCACCACAATTTCTACTCACAATGGGTGCCTCCAAACAAAAGTCCAGTCTGCTCCATAGTATAAACCATAAAAAAGGAAGGCAGATACTATAATAGAGATAATATAGGAATATTTTTTTAAGGAAATTATTTGAATTAAAAAATAATAATAATTTACATGCATCATATTAATAGATGAGTAATCCTCTCCAAAGATTATTGTGAATATAGTGATCTGTAAATTGAAAAAAAGAGAAAGAATTAAAATGTTTCTACAAATGTTTCTTAAATAATAAAAAACACTTAAAATCTCATACATCACTGAGTCATTGGACAAGAAATTATTATGTAATATATTTATAGTATTATAGTTCCCCTGAATTCCACATTTAAACCGTTCGGTTTAATAATGTTCAACCTGTTAATCCACTCAAGTTCTTTCCTTTTCAGTAACTTCACCCTATTTCCACCTCTTCTTTGAGGAGGGACTACATTTATGATCCTGAATTTTACTTGTTTTTCTGTATGACCTGCCTCTATAAAAGAACCAGAAGGTCCATTCTCTTTTTCCTAAAGGTATACCTATGGTGATTTATACGAGTTTTGAAACAATATACCAAAGAAAGCACGGACATTGCAGTAAGTATACAACATTTTATGAATCACAAGTAAGGTAGTGTCTTATAACCTGAGTTTTTGAGTGGACAAATTTTTCACCTTTTAAAATAAGTGGGCAATTTATACAAGAAAGACAAGGATAACATCACTTCCTACAACTACCAGTTATATGCGTTTGAACTGTTGTGTTAAATGAATTGATATCTGAATGTATTTACAGATCACTATATGCACAATAATATATGGAGAGGATGACTCATCTAATAATATGATGCATGGAAATGATTAATTTTTTTTATAAAAAGTAATTTTCTTAAAAGAAAAAAAATCCTATATTATGTCTATTATAGTGTCTGACCTGCAGTCACATAAATATATCAATAGAATAAGGATTTCTCTATTATCTACCGGTATGTCTCTTTAAGCAAGGAGGGGGAGGTCTTTTGATAACCCGATATACTAAATAAGGCATAATAAGGACATGATCTGAAAGGACCATGACTCTGACCTGGTATCCTGAATCCATGGATGAACACCCCCTCCTCTCAGCCCCCAGACCGGAGCCCGTAGCAACGCCCCACTCCTGCCGCCGCCGCTAGTTTCATTGAGCAGCAACCCTTGCCTCCGGGTATCCCGCTCTCCCACGGCTGCCCCCCATTAAGCTACCGTAAAAGCGAACTATAAGATGCACCACCATTTTATTAAAAACTTTTTTTCTTATTTTCCTCCCCAAAATTTGGGGCGCGTCTTATAGTCCAATGTGTCTTAAAATCTGCAAATAAATACTGTATTTCAATGGTTATAAAACATTTTATAACTTTACTGTTTGATCACAATATAATATACTTTATAGTTTACTAGGGATAATAATTAGACTATTATTTTTAGATTATTAGTCATGACTTACTGTAATTGTACAATGTTTCTAAGAGAAAAAGAAAGAAATTGAGGTAATTTACTTTTATTTCTCTGTTGGTATTGTGTTTTTTGCTTTGATTGCTATGGAGCACATACAGTACATTACATTTTTCTCAGATATTACTTACGAGAAAATTGTATCAAGTATCGGTGCAGCCACCTCAAAAAAATGCATTAAATTTCTGAATGAATTTCTAACATACAGGTAGGCTATTTACTGTGTGTTATAGATTGACTAGCTATTGAACCGTCCTTATGTCTGCGAAGTCGCATATACAGTGTCTTTAATAAAATGGCCTAATGGCCTGGTATGCGCATGCGCTGACTCCGGCACCATTTCATTGAAGTATTGTGCTACAAAATTAAAGGGATTCTGTCATCAGAAATAACGCTATTAACCTGCAGATTAACCCCATATATGCAGGTTAACAGTGTTATTATGTTGCCCAGCACCCAAATGCAGCAGGGAAAAAATGAACTTTATTCTCCACGCCAGCATTCGATTTCAGTCATGGGGGCGAGGACGGTGCTGGTTCGTTCACCGCTCTGAGTATACAGAGTGTCTCCCCGTCCCTGACTGACACTGTCTCTACATTGAGGTCAGCTGTCAGTCAGGGCCGGGGTTACAGCGGCTGCTCTGTATTCTCAAAGCAATGACTTTACCAGCACCGGCCCAGACCCCATGACTGAAACCGAATGCTCCCCCATCCTGGTATATGCTCCCCCCATCCTGGTATATGCTCCCCCATCCGCCTCCTCCAACCTTGTATATGTGCCCCATCCGGGTCCCCCATCGTGGTATATGCTCCCCTCCATCCTGGTATATGCTCCACCATATTTGTCTCCCATTCTGATACATGCCCCTTCCCCATCCTGGTATATGGTCCCCTTATTCGGGTCCCCCATTCTGCTATATGCTCCCCCATCCTGGTACATGCTCCCCTCATCCAGGTCCCCCTTCCTGGTATATGCTCCGCCATCCTGGTGCCCCATTCTGGTATATTCTTCCCCATCCTGGTATATGCTCCCCTATCCTGGTCCCCCTTCCTGGTATATGCTCCCCCATCCGGGTCCCCCATCTTGGTTTATGCTCCTACACCCTGGTCCCCTATTCTGGTATATGTTTTCCCCCATCCTGGTATTTGTTCCCCAATCTGGGTCCCCCATTCTGGTATATGCTCCCCCATCCTTGTATATGCTCCCCTATCCTGGTACGTGAACATGATTTGCGATTGGTGCCCGAGAGGGTGACATTATACTATATGGGAGCCAGTGAGGGTGGCATTATACTAAATTGGGGCTAGAGATGGGTACATTATACAGTATGGGGCCCAGAGAGGGGCAACTCTAGAAGTGATCTTTTATAGAAGTCTGTGGATTTCATTCTGCAGAGACAAGTCATGGATGGAAAAAGTCATAGTGGTCTGCTCTGGATAAAGAAGAAAAGCGAAGATGAATTACTTCAGTTGAAGACGTCACGTGGTAGAGATGAGTGAATTTGTTTGGAAAACGTTCGCTCAAAGTCGGCACGAACATTGCACATTCGGATTTGTGTTCGGATTCCCAAGCATTTTCCTCAAAATCGGCTAAATATGTCCAAAGTGCAGTAAATTATTGAATTTCCACTAATACTTTTGTTAAAAACTTGGCTAAGATAGTGGTGATGTATGATAAGTGGGGGTGACGTGTTTGATGAGGGAAGGGGGTGAGGAGAGGTCAGATGAGTGGCGGACTATTATTCTTTTTTTTTATTACCTTGAGATTCCAGCAGCCAATCAGGGCACAGAAGCCATCAACATCGTCCAGACACAAGGGCCGTTCTCATTGGCTGCCGAAGTCACATGTCCCTTACCATATAAAAAGCAGACATGTGGCTTCGGTGCCATTTTGACAGTGTAACAGCGTAGTGAGGCTGCTGCAAGTAGTCAGATAGTTATCTAGGCGGTTTATTGTCAGCTAGTTCAGATACATAGGAGTCTGTGTCAAATCAACCTTCCAGCATCAAAAATATATATAATTTACAACTGTACTGGGGGGCATAGGTCAAAGCTGCCGTAATTACAAACTTTGTCCAAGCGTTCAACTATTTACAGCTTTGTGTTATTTGTGTAGTCTCGCAACAGTCCACATTTCAGCATCTAAATCCTTTGTGCTAATTGTGTGGTCCAGCAATCAGTCCACATTTCAGCATCTAAATCCTTTGTACTAATACAATGCTGGGTTAATGACGGCAGTTATTTTATAGGGACCAATAAATCTAGATCCCAGCTTTCAGGAAGGAACCTTCAACTTGATATTCCTGGTAGACAACATCACAAAGTAATTCACATTCAGATCCGGACCTGGCGAGCGTCTCCTGTCAGCCATACGTTTGTACCTGTCTCCCATGATCTTCAATTTACTCAGAACTCCCCACCACACTGATGAGAGCAACGAAGAAAAACCTTCCTCCTCAGGAACTCCCGAAGCCCCTCCCCCTCTAAAAGTACCAAACTGTGGGTGGAAACCGTATGCACCAAAGAATGGTGACCCTCCAGTAGACTCTTGGCGATGATTATTAATAGCAAATTCTGCCAGTGGTAAGTAAGGTGCCCAATTCTCCTGATTTTCGGAGACAAAACACCTGAGGTAGGTCTCCAAATTCTGGTTAATGTGCTCAGTCTGCCCATTTGACTGAGGATGGAAGGCAAAGGAAGAGGACAACTGCACCCTCAGTCGAGAACGGAATGCTTTCCAGAACTTGGAAGCAAACTGGGTCCCCCGAACTAACACCACATCAGAGGGAACCCCGTGAAGCTTCACAATCTCATTTATAAACACCTGAGCAAGAGTCTTGGCATTTGGAAGTGCCGGTAATGCGACAAAGTGAACCATTTTACTGAACCTATCTACAACCACCAAAACCACAGTTTTGCCTGCAGATGCCGAAAGGTCAGTAATAAAATTCATAGACAAGTGTGTGCATGGCCTGCTAGGAATAGGTAGCACGAGAAGAGTACCAGACACACGAGTATGCGATACTTTAGAACACGCCTAGAGTTGTGACGTTCCCCAATTACTTTGCAGCGCAGATTAGATGGTACAGATAACCTTCCTGAAGGGCAGGAGGCCCCCTGAACCTCCACTTTACCCTCCAGTTCAGGGTACAATACTGAAATGACTACCCCCTTCTGCAAAGCCAGGACAGGGTTCTCATGATCACCAACACCAGGGAAGCTCCGCCACAAAGCAAACAGCCTTGACGTTTTTGACCCCTGGATGGAAAGTGACAACAAAATTGAACATAGTAAAAAACAGGGACCATTTGGATTCCCTGGGGTTGAGACGTTTAGCCGATTGAAGATATGACAGGTTTTTATGGTCTGTGATAACAGTAATGGGATGGACAGCCCCCTCCAATCAATATCACCATTCTTCTAATGCCAATTTAATTGCCAAAAGCTGCCTATTACCCACGTCATAATTTCTCTCAGCCAAAAGATAATTTCTTAGAAAAGAAAGCGCATGGACGCCATTTACCAGGGGACAGACCCTGAGACAACACAACCGCAACCTTCGATGCATCAACTTCCACAATAAAGGATTGGGAAACATCGGGTTGACTGAGTATAGGTGCAGTGGCAATACAGCATTTTAGGGAGGAAAAAGCCTGCAGGGTGGCATCCGACCATTTAGAAAAATCCGACAACTTCCTTGTCATTTCAGTGAGGGGTTTCACAATTACAGAATAATTTTGGATACATTTCTGGTAAAAATTGGTAAAGCCCAGAAAACGCTGTAGAACCTTCAGGTTCTCGGGACAATCCCAATCAAAGACAGCACGGATCTTCTCTGGATCCACCCAAACACCCGAAGATGACAACAGGTACCCCAAAAACTGCACCGACTGGACGGCGAAACACACTTTTCTAGTTTAGCATATAGTTTGCTATCCCTTAACATCTGAATTACCTGTTTAATATGCCCCGGATGTGTCTCAAAATCAGGCGAGTAAACCAAAATATCGTCCAGATAGGCCACCACAAACCTGCCCACCAATTGATGGAAAATATCATTAATGAAATGCTGGAACACCGCAAGTGCATTGGTCATATTGAAAGGCATAACCAGACTCTCGAAATGCCCTTTAGGGGTATTGAATGCTGTTTTCCATTCATCCCCCTCTCTGATTCTATCCAGATTTTAGGATCCCTTTAAATCCAACTTGGAGAACATCTTAGCTCCCACAACCTGGCTGAACAAGTCTGGAATCAGAGGAAGAGGGTATCGATATAGGATGGTAATTTGATCTAATTCCTGGAAATATAAACAGAGACAGAGACCGCCATCTTTCTTCTTCACAAAGAAGAACCCTGCCGCCACGGGCGAAGACGAGGGCCTGATATGTCCCTTCTCCAGACTTGGCTTGTCTCTCAGGACCAGAAAGATTATACAGTCTGGACTTCGATAGTTTAGCTCCGGGGGTTAGGTTAATTGGACAGCCATATGCATGATGAGGAGGCAAATCCTGACACCCCTCTCAGAAAAAAACATCCTCAAAACCAGACAAAAATGCAGGTAAGATCTCAGTAGAGACTGTAGAAAGGGAAATGTTTAAACAGTTCTCATGGCAGTAATCTCCCCACTCAATGATCTCTCTGGATTGCCAATCCACCAATGGATTATGATTCACCAACCAGGGTAGATCCAGTACAAATGGAGTGGGAAGAGCATCCAGGACATAACAAGGGATTATCTCACAATGAACTGACCCCACCCTCAGTCTTACATTATGTATAATCTGAGTTAGAGCTTTCTGTGCAAGTGGTGCTGAGTCGATGGCAAAGATGGGAATGGGCTTAGCTAAAGTACAGCAAGCAAGACCATGAGTTCTCACAAACTCAGCATCAACCATGCTGTCTCCAGCTCCACTGTCAACAAACAGAAATTTTCTCAGTCTTGCTCTCTAGCACCACCTCTGTTGTCAGGAAAAATCAAGAACTGCAGGTTGATGATAAACGCACCTCTTGATTATCCAAGTCCAGACTACCAAGGGTTAATCAAGTTTACTTTTGCTTAGGAATTGAGGAACAGGCCACAATAAAATGTCCCTTTTTTCCCCAAAAAAACACGCACCCTTTTTTTGTGGATCTCAGGGGAAATGTACGATGCAGAGGCATCCCCTAATTGCATGGGTTCTTCCACCTCCTCCAGTAGTGGTTCACCCCCAGACTGCTCCCCCGGCAAAGGAACATTGCCCCAAAAAGAGGTCTGCGGAGAAGATAGTCTCACCCACCTATCCGGAAGGTGTCTATCAACCCATATGGCCAAAAACATGGCAGCCTCCAAGGACTCTGAGGTTTCAAACACTGCCAGAGCATCTTTCAACCTGTAACATACCTGGCGGCGTCCTTGCATAGTGGTCCATCTCCCACTGTGCAGGAGAGCGCACTTGATCTCCTGTCCAGAATGTCTCTCTGGCTTCCCTCCATGCTGTCTGTTTGTGTCTGTCTCTGCTGCTTAAGGGCGGCGCCCGATCACTTCCTGCTTTTTGTACCTGCTGTGGGTCACACCCCTTGTGCGTCCTCAGCCTATTGCTGTCTGACACTTGGTATATAGCTCAGCAGCTCCCTTCTATCCCTGCCTGAGCATAGTGTTTTCCTTCAGTGTGTGTTTGCACTCTGAAGGTGCCAGGTCCCGTCTTTGTTTCCTTGTCTGCCTTTCCTGGAGGCTGTATTTCCAGGCCTGTCTGAACTTAGTCCTGTATGTCTCCTGCTTTGCGGTATCAGCTCCCGTGTCTGAACTGTGTCCTGTATGTCTCCTGCTTTGCGGTATTAGTTCCCGTGTCTGAACTGAGTCCTGTATGTCTCCTGCTTTGCGGTATTAGTTCCCGTGTCTGAACTGAGTCCTTTCTTTGTATCTTGTCTGTCCTGTCTGAACACTCTCCTAGCCTGTTCCTCCCGCCTTCTAGGGGCCGATTACTTAGACCCGCTCCTGTATCTTGTCTGTCCTGTCTGAACACGCTCCTTGCCTGTTCGTCCCGCCTCTCTGGGGGCAGTATTCCCAGACCCGCTCCTGTATCCCGCTGCAGTGTCGGTCTCCTCCGTACACTCAGTTCCAGTCTGAACTCTCTCCTATCCTTTACCTGTTTTTCCTCTATGTCCGTTCCCTTCCTTTTTCTGCAGAGTCTGAACTCGTACCTAACTCCTGCCTGTTGTCTCTGTACTCCCGTTTGTGAGTTTGTGGTCCACTCGCTACTTCACTGCAAGTACCCTGTGGGTGTCTGGCTCTGTCTTTCCCTTCCTGTCTGTTCCGTGTGAACAGAGTCCTGTCCTGCCCTGTTTCTGCCCGCTGCTCCGGCAGTCCTGCCCTGCTTCTGCCCGCTGCTCCGGCAGTCCTGTCCTGCCCTGCTTCTGCCCGCTGCTCCGGCAGTCCTGTCCTGCCCAGCTTCCGCCCGCTGCTCCGGCAGTCCTGTCCTGCCCTGCTTCTGCCCGCTGCTCCGGCAGTCCTGTCCTGCCCTGCTTCTGCCCGCTGCTCCGGCAGTCCTGTCCTGCCCTGCTTCTGCCCGCTGCTCCGGCAGTCCTGTCCTGCCCTGCTTCTGCCCGCTGCTCCGGCAGTCCTGTCCTGCCCTGCTTCTGCCCGCTGCTCCGGCAGTCCTGTCCTGCCCTGCTTCTGCCCGCTGCTCCGGCAGTCCTGTCCTGCCCTGCTTCCGCCCGCTGCTCCGGCAGTCCTGTCCTGCCCAGCTTCCGCCCGCTGCTCCGGCAGTCCTGTCCTGCCCTGCTTGTGCCCGCTGCTCCGGCAGTCCTGTCCTGCCCTGCTTGTGCCCGCTGCTCCGGCAGTCCTGTCCTGCCCTGCTTCTGCCCGCTGCTCCGGCAGTCCTGTCCTGCCCTGCTTCTGCCCGCTGCTCCGGCAGTCCTGTCCTGCCCTGCTTCTGCCCGCTGCTCCGGCAGTCCTGTCCTGCCCTGCCTGTACCCTTCTGCCTGTATTGTTCCTGAGTCCCGGTGTGTACTGGGTCCTATCCCGCCTGTGTTCCTACCTGCTAGTGCCTCCCTGTCTGCACTCTTGCTGTGCTTGCCTGTACCCCCCTGCCTGCTTACCCGCCTGCCTGCATACCAGTCGTGCCTGCCTATACCCACCAGTCTGTGTGCCAGCCTACCAGTCTGTTCCTGTATTCCCCTGTGTGGGTCAACAGCCGTGTCCGGGGTCTGTCCTGGAGTAGCACCTGGTCCCTCTGCTCGGTTCCTCCTTGGTGCACTGGCGTCGTATGCCGTCGTGCGACCCTGGTCGGATCGGGTGAATACCTAGTTACGCCCCTCCAGGCATTCACTCTCCGGCACGGTCCAGTGGAATCACTACCAATCACACGCACACGCCGCTTAGCCCGGGCGTGTGCATAACAGCATGCTCAGGCCATGGTTCCCGTTGAGCCCCACGGCCTTCGCTCTCTGAGAAGTTTTTCCAGCGAATACATGCATTAAAATAAATAAATAAATTTTTTTTCCCTTAGCTGAGTTCCTGGCGAATTAAGCACCGTCCAGATGGATCTATCAGCTCTCGTTCCTGCGGATCCGCCACGTTACTATGGGGATCCAAGACAGTGTCGTGCATTTGTGGAGCAATGCATGCTACACTTTAAGGCCTACCCTCTCTATTTTCCTTCCGATTGGGCTAAAGTGGCCTTTATTATGTCTTACCTGGCGGGTGATGCCTTGGAATGGATAAACCCCCTATATGAAACACAGGATCCGATCCTCCGGGACCTAATGGCCTTCCTGGTGGCCTTTCTAATGGTCTTCGATGATCCTAACCCGGAGGCTCCTGCTGAAGCTTCACCTCCCAATATCCCGGAGCAGCCCCGATGGGTAATGTGTGTGGGTAGCGCAATAGTCCTCCAGCCCAATGAGACTACTGCCCACCCAGAATCCTCACAGGGTGACTACGCTTTCCGGAATACTTCTCTCAACCTCAAGAGGCAGTCCAGACGTGCTAGACTTAGAGGCAAGCCGTCACGCCAGGGTCTGTCCTCCCTGAGACCTCCTGACCCCAACCTTGAAGTCCCTACTGAAGCTTCACCTCCCTGTATCCCGGAGAAACCCCAATGGGTAATGTGCGTGGGTAGTGCACCAGTTCTCCTGCCCGAAGAGACTTCTGCCCATCCAGACTCCACACAGGAGAACTTCCTGCACCCGGCATCAGATGCTTCTCTCTCTTTAACCGGTGTGCATGTCCAAGGATGCTCCAAAGCTGTGGTTACCTCTGAGTCTGTGCACCTCTACTACCTGGCGGAGGATCCCCTGTTGCCTCCTGAATCCTCCGGGATACCACTCGATGACAAATGGAGAGAGACTTCTCTACACCCGGTACTCAATACTTTGTCCGCTTCGTCCTGTGAGCCTGACAATGGGTACCCCAAAGTGGTAGTTACCTCCGAGTCTCTACACCCCTCCGACCAGGCGGAGGATCTCCAGTTGTCTCCTGAACCCTTCGGGGTGCTACCTGGTAGCGAAAGGACAGAGACTCTCCTATACTCTGTACCTGATACCTCGCTCGCTTCGTCCAGTGAGTCCAACTTAGTATACTCCGAAGCAGAGGTTACTCCTGAGTCTCTACACCCCTCCGACCAGGCGGAGGACCTCCAGTTGTGTTCAGAATCCTTCGGGGTGCCACCTGGTGGTGAATGGACAGAGACTTTCCTATATCCTGGATCTGATACCTCGCTTGCTTCGTCCAGTGAGTCCGACCTAGTGTACTCTGAAGCAGAGGTTACCTGTGAGTCTCTACACCCCTCTGACCAGGCGGAGGACCGCCAGCTGTCTCCAGAACCCTTCGGGGTGCCACCTGGTGGTGAATGGACAGAGACTTTCCTATACTCGGTACCCGATACCTCGCCTGCTTCCTCCAGTGAGTCCAACCTAGTGTACTCCGAAGCAGAGGTTACTCCCGAGTCTCTACACCCCTCCGACCAGGCGGAGGACCTCCAGTTGTGTTCAGAACCCTTCGGGGTGCCACCTGGTGGTGAATGGACAGAGACTTTCCTATACTCGGTACCCGATACCTCGCCTGCTTCCTCCAGTGAGTCCGACCTAGTGTACTCTGAAGCAGTTGTTTTCTCTGAGCCTCTGCACTCTTCTGACCCGGCGGAGGACCTCCAGTTGTTTCCTGAATCCTCCGGGGTACCACCAGATAACAAAGAGACAGTGACTTTTCCTCATTATGTACCTGATAACCCGTCTATTTTTTCCTGTGAGCTTGACAAGATGTACCTCGAAGCAGAGATTACCCTCAAGTCTCTGTCCCCCTCCAACCCAGTGAACGACTGGTCCTCGAATTCCCTGCGGAAGATTCTGGCAGGCCTGAAGAAGAGGGGGCGTAAGGGGGGAGGTACTGTAACATACCTGGCGGCGTCCTTGCATAGTGGTCCATCTCCCACTGTGCAGGAGCGCGCACTTGATCTCCTGTCCAGAATGTCTCTCTGGCTTCCCTCCATGCTGTCTGTTTGTGTCTGTCTCTGCTGCTTAAGGGCGGCGCCCGATCACTTCCTGCTTTTTGTACCTGCTGTGGGTCACACCCCTTGTGCGTCCTCAGCCTATTGCTGTCTGACACTTGGTATATAGCTCAGCAGCTCCCTTCTATCCCTGCCTGAGCATAGTGTTTTCCTTCAGTGTGTGTTTGCACTCTGAAGGTGCCAGGTCCCGTCTTTGTTTCCTTGTCTGCCTTTCCTGGAGGCTGTATTTCCAGGCCTGTCTGAACTTAGTCCTGTATGTCTCCTGCTTTGCGGTATCAGCTCCCGTGTCTGAACTGTGTCCTGTATGTCTCCTGCTTTGCGGTATTAGTTCCCGTGTCTGAACTGAGTCCTGTATGTCTCCTGCTTTGCGGTATTAGTTCCCGTGTCTGAACTGAGTCCTTTCTTTGTATCTTGTCTGTCCTGTCTGAACACGCTCCTAGCCTGTTCCTCCCGCCTTCTAGGGGCCGATTACTTAGACCCGCTCCTGTATCTTGTCTGTCCTGTCTGAACACGCTCCTTGCCTGTTCGTCCCGCCTCTCTGGGGGCAGTATTCCCAGACCCGCTCCTGTATCCCGCTGCAGTGTCGGTCTCCTCCGTACACTCAGTTCCAGTCTGAACTCTCTCCTATCCTTTACCTGTTTTTCCTCTATGTCCGTTCCCTTCCTTTTTCTGCAGAGTCTGAACTCGTACCTAACTCCTGCCTGTTGTCTCTGTACTCCCGTTTGTGAGTTTGTGGTCCACTCGCTACTTCACTGCAAGTACCCTGTGGGTGTCTGGCTCTGTCTTTCCCTTCCTGTCTGTTCCGTGTGAACAGAGTCCTGTCCTGCCCTGTTTCTGCCCGCTGCTCCGGCAGTCCTGCCCTGCTTCTGCCCGCTGCTCCGGCAGTCCTGTCCTGCCCTGCTTCTGCCCGCTGCTCCGGCAGTCCTGTCCTGCCCAGCTTCCGCCCGCTGCTCCGGCAGTCCTGTCCTGCCCTGCTTCTGCCCGCTGCTCCGGCAGTCCTGTCCTGCCCTGCTTCTGCCCGCTGCTCCGGCAGTCCTGTCCTGCCCTGCTTCTGCCCGCTGCTCCGGCAGTCCTGTCCTGCCCTGCTTCTGCCCGCTGCTCCGGCAGTCCTGTCCTGCCCTGCTTCTGCCCGCTGCTCCGGCAGTCCTGTCCTGCCCTGCTTCTGCCCGCTGCTCCGGCAGTCCTGTCCTGCCCAGCTTCCGCCCGCTGCTCCGGCAGTCCTGTCCTGCCCTGCTTGTGCCCGCTGCTCCGGCAGTCCTGTCCTGCCCTGCTTCTGCCCGCTGCTCCGGCAGTCCTGTCCTGCCCTGCTTCTGCCCGCTGCTCCGGCAGTCCTGTCCTGCCCTGCTTCTGCCCGCTGCTCCGGCAGTCCTGTCCTGCCCTGCCTGTACCCTTCTGCCTGTATTGTTCCTGAGTCCCGGTGTGTACTGGGTCCTATCCCGCCTGTGTTCCTACCTGCTAGTGCCTCCCTGTCTGCACTCTTGCTGTGCTTGCCTGTACCCCCCTGCCTGCTTACCCGCCTGCCTGCATACCAGTCGTGCCTGCCTATACCCACCAGTCTGTGTGCCAGCCTACCAGTCTGTTCCTGTATTCCCCTGTGTGGGTCAACAGCCGTGTCCGGGGTCTGTCCTGGAGTAGCACCTGGTCCCTCTGCTCGGTTCCTCCTTGGTGCACTGGCGTCGTATGCCGTCGTGCGACCCTGGTCGGATCGGGTGAATACCTAGTTACGCCCCTCCAGGCATTCACTCTCCGGCACGGTCCAGTGGAATCACTACCAATCACACGCACACGCCGCTTAGCCCGGGCGTGTGCATAACACAACCTTTCACTAAGGCCCTGACAAAACTGGCTTCTAAAAGTCGGGTCATTCCATTTTGTATCAGTTGCCCATCTGTGCAATTCGGAGCTATACGTCTCTACTGACGATTCCCCTGCTGAAGGCAAAGCAGCCTGGAGTCAGCCAAGAAGATTTGGTCAGGGTTATCATATATGAGGGCTAGAGCCCCGAAAGAAAACCTAAACAGACTGGAGACAAACCGAACCTTTCGGCAAAGAGAAAGCCCAGAATTGAGGATCTCCTTGCAGTAGTGAGATCACAATCCCCACTTGCAGTAGTGAGATCACAATCCCCACTTGCTGCTCCTCATCTCCAGAGAAGTAAGGACAAAGTTTAAAATACACTTGGCAAGCTTCCTTGAACACAGAAAACTTGGCCCTACCTCCAGAAATCTGTCCGGGAGGGCAACGTTGGGTTCAAGCTGAACCAGCCTACCTGCAGATAGGGACCAACATTAGGGACCTGCAGCCGTTGTTGCTGCTGCTGAACCTCATAGCGGAGATCAGTCACTTTCCGATACAGCCTGCACTGGTGCTCTTCCAGCTCTGCAGCTGGATCCATGAACCAAAGGAAAAAAAAACACACCCCCAAAAAAATCCCACACAGATAAAACCACAGTTTTTTTTCCCTATTTATGCACGGCCGGTGATAATGTCGCACATGGTGTGGGAAAAACTAAGTGCAACATGAAGGGAAGAGGGGGAAGAAGCCCAAACACTAGGGAAAGGGGGAGTGGAGACCCGTAGGCAGATCTAATATCACCCTGCCTACCCTACTGTCCCTATATAGGCTTCACACTTATCGCCGAGCAGGATCCTAAGCCCTAGATAGGGAAGGGGAGGGGTGAACACAGGTCAGTCCCCACTACAGACAAACAAAGGGGATAGCTTAGCTTGAGCAGACAACAGAGGAGAAACGCCAACTGTTCTCCAAGGGCATCAGAGAAGAAGCTAGCCAATGCTAGTGCTCCAAGCCTGCCCAAGGGAACATAGAAATATCACCAGCAATTCCCTGGTGCAGACTGAGTGTTTTTAACTCCCAGGAAAGGGTGTGTCAATCAGCAGCCGGAGGGAAGTCACCGCTGGGTCCTAAAGGAAGACGGATTAAGAAGGCATCTGTAATGCCAAGCACAGTGACTTTCTACAGCCAGATCTAGAGTGACTTCCTACTACACTTGACACACCCGTGACAACATTTCAGTATCTAAAGCCTTTGCGCTAATTGTGTGGACAAGACACCACTCCACATTTCAGCATCTAAATCACTTGAGCTAATTGTGTGGTCTGGACACCAGTCCAAATTTCAGCATCTAAATCCTGTGTGCTAATTGTGTAGTCCAGCCAGCAGTCCACCTTTCAGCATCTAAATTCATTTTGCTAATTGTGTGGTCCAGACAACAGTCCACATTTCAGCATCTAAATCCTTTGTGCTACTTGTGTGGTCCAGCCAGCAGTCCATATTTCAGCATCTATATCTTTTGTGCTATTTGTGTGGTTTAGTGATGAGCGAGCACTAAAATGCTCGAAAACTCGTTGCTCGGGTCGAGCAAATTGGAATGCTCGCGTGCTTAATCCGAGTAATGAGCCCAATGTAAGTCTATGGAAAACTCGGGCATTTTTCCAGTGCCCCCCCCTTCAGTGGTCGGCAGGGGGCCTAAAAATTGCCCAAATCAATGGGTATAGTGCTTAAGTGATGTGGAGACAGCATGGTGAAGACCCCTGGAAGCATCTCTGACTCCCAGGTCACTGCTGTCAACTACGTTGTCAGAGGTATTACACCACTTTTACGGACTCACTGGCAGTTATCCTAAATTGCAGTTTTCAAAGTGTCTTATGGAAATATCCCGGAAAATCCAGAAATGCAGTCTCATGTTGTATATTCTTCAGTGTTGCCATCACTTCTAATCTGACAATCTGTTTCCCTCACAGGTATGTTCCCATCCTGCAATTTCATCCTGCATATACATTGAACACTCCATTGAAATCTGTATGTTCCCATCCTGCAATTTCATCCTGCATATTCATTGAACACTCCATTGAAATCTGTATGTTCCCATCCTGCAATTTAATCCTGCATATACATTGAACACTTTATTGAAATCTGTATGTTCCCATCCTGCAATTTCATCCTTCTTATTCATTGAACACTCCATTGAAATCTCTATGTTCCCATCCTGCAATTTCATCCTGCATATTCATTGAACACTCCATTGAAATCTGTATGTCTGTTTATACTGGTACTAGCTATTGAACCCTATCTACGCCCGTGTGGCGAGCATTTTTATTGGTATGTGCTGCCTCCCATCCTGGTATTTGTGCTGTCCCCCATCCTGGTATTTGTGCTGCCCCCCATCATCCTATCCTGGTATGCATGGCACCCCTCACTCCCAATCCTGGTAAGCATGGCACCCCATCTCTCATCCTGGTATACATGGCACCCCTCATCCCAATCCTGGTATGTATGGCACCCCTCATCCTCCAATCCTGGTATGTATGGTACCCAATCCTTCATCCAGGTATGCATGACACCACTCATCCCCCTATCCTGGTATGTATGGTACCCCTCATCCTGATATGCATAGCACCCCATCTCTCATCCTGGTATGCATGGTACCCCGCATCCCTATTCTGGTATGTATGGTACCCCTCATCCTGGAATACATGGCACCCTCATCTCAATTCTGGTATGTATGGCACCCCTCATCCCCAAATCCTAGTATGTGTGGCTTCCCTATCCCTCAATCCTGGTATGCATGGCACCCCATCCCCTATCCTGGTATGCATGGTACCCCCCATTCCTATCCTGGTATGTATGGTACCCCTCATCCCTATTCTGGTAAGCATGTCACCCCTCAGCCCCACTGCTGGTATGCATGGCACCACTCAACCCCCAATCCTGGTATGCATGGTTCCCTCACCCCCCAATCCTGGTATGCATGGTCCCCTCATCCCCCAATCCTGGTATGTGTGGTACCCCTAATCCTGGTATTCATGGCGTCCCATTCCTCATCATAGTATGCATGGTCCCTTCACCCCCCCAATCCTGGTTGCATGGTTCCCCCCTCCCCCCCAATTGTGGTATGCATGGCACCCCTCATCCCCAATCCTGATATGCATGGCACCCCTCATCCACAATCCTGCTAAGCATGGCACCCCTCATCCCCAATCCTGGTATGCATAGCAACCCATCCCTTATCCTGGTATGCATAGCATCCCATCCCTTATCCTTGTATGCATGGTACCCCACATTCTTATCCTGGCATGCATGGCACCCCTCATCCCCATTGCTGGTATGCGTGGCACTCCTCACCCCCCAATCCTGGTATGCATGGTCCCCTCTCCCCCCAATCCTGGTATGCATGGTCCCCTCATCCCCCAATCCTGGTATGTGTGGTACCCCTCATCCTGGTTTGCATGGTCCCCTTACCTCCCAATACTGGTATACATGGCCCCCCTCACACCCCAATCCTGGTATGCATGGTCCCCTCACCCACCAATCCTGGTATGCATGGTACCCGACATCCCCCTATCCTGGTATGCTTGGTACCCCTCATCCCTCAATCCTGGTATGCATGGCACCCTTCACCCCCCAGTCATGGTATGCATGGTACCCCTCATCCCCCAATCCTGGTATGCATGGTCCCCTCATCCCCCAATCCTAGTATGTGTGGTACCCCCCAACCTGGTGTGCATGGTCCCCTTACCTCCCAATACTGGTATACATGGCCCCCTCACACCCTAATCCTGGTATGCATGGTCCCCTCACCCACCAATCCTGGTATGCATGGTACCCCACATCCCCCAATCCTGGTATGCTTGGTACCCCTCATCCCTCAATCCTGGTATGCATGGCACCCTTCACCACCAATCCTGGTATGCATGGTACCACTCATCCCCCAATCCTGGTATGCATGTTACCCCTCATCCCATAATCCTGGTATGCATGGTACCCCTCATCTCCCAATCCTGGTATGCATCACACTTCTTATTCCAAATCTGGTATACATTGCACCCATCATCCCAATCCTGGTATGCATGACACCCCATCTCTCATTCTGGTATGCATGGTCCCCTCATCCCAAATTTGGTATACATGGCACCCCTCATCCCAATCCTGGAATGTATGGCCCCCTTATCCCCCAAACACTTATACTCACCTTTCTTCCCTGTGCTCCAGCGCTGCCGTGTCCTGTTCTGCTGGAGGCCGGGGGAAATATGTGTCTTCAGTAAAATGGCACCGGATAGTGTTATGCGCATGCGCTGATTGCGACGCCTCACTCCTGCCCCGGTCTCAGGCGAGAAGAGAGGTGCCGCGGCAACGCTCCTCCCGATCAGGTATGGCGCCGGAGATCGCGGTATGCATTCAGTGTCTACGTATCTCCGGCGCCATACACACTGCTCTTACTGTAACGGCTCGATGCGTTCTTCTGTCTGGAGCCAGACTGCACAGTTGTGTCGCGCTTGCACTGTCTATAAAGGCTTCAGACAAAGGTACATATCTCCTGTTATATTATAGATTGTCCTTTTCCTATTCAATTCCCTGCTTGCTGAGCAAGCTTTTCTTATGTCCTGTCTGTTTAATTTACCCCATTTTCTCAATTCTTACTTGTCTCCCTGTTCCTCCTCCCTTCTATTTACACCTGGCTTCTTTCATGTGTAATTAGTTAAGAGGTATATATTTAGAGGCCCTGGTCTCTGACAGTTATCCTAAGTGTCAGTTTTCAAATTGGCCTATGGAAATATCCCGGAAATGTCCCAGAAGTGACCAGAAGGGTTCATTCAAGAAGGTGCTTGCTCTACTTCTTTTCTGCTTTATTTCACTGATGATCTGTGGTCTGTCTGTCAAGTGTGGATGTTTGTATGTCTTGCATAGTAATGCCTGCAGCAGTCTCTTGCTAATTGCTGTTCAAGACGGAAAACTGGCCCTACATCCTAGCACATACTTCCAATATATCCAGATCTGGCTTAAAGAGAATACGTGTGCTGAGGCACTTGTGTAATTGATTCTATGTCCAAAATATTCACGGTGTCTCGCCAGATAAACATGGCAAGACGACAGAGCAGGAGACCGGCCAGCTATGCCAGATATTCAAACAAACATGCTCTTTGTTCAGTTGCATTACAACATCTAATATCTCTTTGCTTCATATATATCCTAACTGCTGTTTCCTTTCATCTCTACCGCCCTTTGGCATATTCTACACAGTCTCTCTATATCAGTCCCTCTCTCCTGCCTCTACCATGTACAACTCTGAGACCTTACTGACTTTTCTCAATCACTCCAAACCATCCACTACCACCATACAGGGCACAAAACTCTCACACAAATCATTGAACCACCTGCTCTTTCTCTTCTGTCTCCTCCTCTTAGTTGCTGGCGACTCCCCACCCTACCCTGGGCCCCCACACACTAGTATATATAACTCTTATCCTGTTGCACACAGAAGCCCTGCCAATCTTATAAACATTCATTGCTTGCCTTCTCCTGTCTCTTTTAACTGTGCTCTTTGAAACTCACGCTCTGCGAGCAATAAACTCCTCTATATCCAAGATTTCTTCCTTTCAAATTCCCTTAAACTTCTGGCTCTCACTGAAACCTGGATCCAGCAGTCTGACACAACCGCCGCAGCTGCTCTCTCTTATGACGGGCTACAATTTTCACATACCCCCAGACCTGAGAGAAGACAAGGTGGAGGTGTTGGCTTGCTCCTTTCACCACAATGTGATTTCAGGTTCATTCACCCTGTTCCCTCACTTATGCTTCCTTCCTTCCTACAAAGTCCACACCGTTAGAATCTTCAAACCCTTATCCCTGTGAGTGGCGGTTGTATATCGCCTTCCAGCCCCCTCCCATCAGTTTCTGGATCACTTTGCCACCTGGCTTCCACACTAGCTCTCCTATGATATTCCCACTCTCATCATGGGGGATTTTAACATACCCATTGATAAGCCTCTTTCCCCATCTGCCTCTCATCTTCTTTCTCTAACTACCTCATTCAGCATCTCACAGCTTACTAACTCTCCTACCCATGAAGACGGGAATACTCTGGAACTGGTATTCTCACAACTCTGCTCGCTGCATGACTTTACTAACTCCCCTCTATCACTCTCTGACCACAACCTTCTTTCCTTCTCTGTCAAGGACTGTCTCCTCACCCGGGACACCCCCACTTATCATACACACAGATATCTACGTGCCATTAATACCCAGCAACTTATGAACAATCTAGTCATCTTTAGCTCCCATCCTCTCCCTCTCCTGTCCAGATTCAGCATTGTCACACTATAACAATACATTGCAGAGTGCTCTGGATTAAGCAGCACCTACTACATGCAGAATGATCCGACATAGACAGCAGCCCTGGCACGTGATGCAAACACGCTTTCTCCAGCGCTGCTCAAGGTGTGCTGAGCGTCTGTGGAGAAAATCACTTTCAGCAAAAGACTTCATACACTATAAGTTCATGCTCAAAACTTATAACTCTGCTCTCCATCTGACTAAACAAGTCTACTTTACCACTCTCATCAAATCTCTAGCCAACAATTCTAAACGACTCTTTGAAGCCAGCCACTCCCTCCTAAGCCCTAAAGTACAGACCCCGTCACCAACCTAAGTGCTGATGATCTAGTCATTTATTTCCTACAAAAAATCAATCATATCCGTCAAGACATTCTTGCACAATCCCCTCAGAGTTTGGATCCCATTCCCTCCCGCACCTAAAGTTCACTTTCTGTCTTCGAGCCGGTCACAGAAGAAGAATTGACCAGACTCCTCGCTTCTTCTCGCCCTACAACCTGCAACAGTGACCCTATTCCCTCGCATCTTTTTCAGCCCCATTCCCCAGCTGTCACTACCCACCTAACTAAAATATTTAACCTCTCTCTTTCTTCTGATATCTTTCCCTCTTCATTCAAGCATGCCATCATAACCCCTTTACTAAAAGGCATCCCTGGACGAGAACTGCACCGCTAACTACAGACCGGTCTCTAATCTTCCCTTCATCTCTAAACTCCTGGAATGCTTGGTCCACTCCACTATCTCTCAGATAACTCTCTTCTTTTAACCCTTTACAATCTAGTTTCTGCTCCTCACACTCTCCTGAAACTGCCCTCGCTAAAGTTTCTAATGATCTACTAACAGCAAAATTTAATGGTCACTACTCCCTGATGTTTCTCCTGGATCTCTGCTGCTTTTGACACTGTGGATCACCAGCTCCTCCTCACCATGCTCCGCTCTATAGGCCTCAAGGACACTGCTCACTCCTGGTTCTCCTCCTATCTCTGACCGCTTCTTCACGGTATCTTTTCCCGGCTCTTCTTCCTCTAATCTTCCCCTTACTATCGGGGTTCCACAAGGGTTAGTCCTGGGTCCCCTCCTCTTCTCCTTGTATACTGCCCCTATTGGACAAATCATCAGCAGATTTGGTTTCCAATATCATCTCTATGCTGATGACATCCAACTATACACCTCTTCACCTAACATCACCCCCACTCTAATACAAAATACCAGTGATTGTCTATCCACTGTCTCTAACATCATGTCCTCCCTCTATCTGAAAATGAATCTATCCAAAACTGAGCTCCTTATTTTTCCTCCTTCCACTAACCTACCTCTACCTGACTTTTCAATTTCCTTGGGTGATGCCACCATAACTCCCAAGCAGCAAGCTCGCTGTCTTGGAGTCATATTTGTCGCACAACTTTCCTTTATTCCCCATATTCATTCACTCACTCTCTCATGTCACCTGCACCTTAAAAACAAATCCAGAATCTGACCTTTTCTCACCTTTGATGCTGCAAAAACTTTTACTGTCGCTCTTATTCACTCTTGTCTGGACTACTGCAACTCTCTTCTAATCGGTCTCACTCTAAACAAACTCTCTCCTCTCGAATCCATTCTGAATGCGGCAGCCAGGGTCGTATTTCTATCAGGCCGCTTCACCGACGCCTCTACCCTCTGCCAGTCATTGCACAGGTTACCCATTTACCACAGAATACAGTACAAACTCATCTCTCACCCACAAAGCTCTCCACAGTTTTGCACCGCCCTATATCTCATCCCTCATTTCTATCGCCTCTCCCATGTCTTCCGTTCTGCAACTAATCAAAGACTAACATCCTCCTTAATCCGAGCCTCACACCTCCATCTCCAAAACTTCTCTTGTGCCGCACCAGTTTTCTGGAATGCACTGCCCAAAACAATCCGACTGATATCTAGCCCCCATGTCTTCAAACGTGCTTTAAAAACACATCTGTTTAGACAAGCCCATCACCTCAACTCACCAACCTAACTCTTCCCTGTTCCCTCCTAAATGTTAATCTTAATCTGCCCCTGCGTATTCATCTGTCTCCACATCCTCCATGCACCAAATACCACACGGTAACTGCCCTTAGACAGACAGATACTGGCTGATGACCATGTTCTACCTTATTGTGTCCTCCAATTTCCATATAGATTGTAAGCTTGCGAGCAGAGCCCTCACTCCTCATGTAACTGATGAAATGTGATTCATTGTATTGGTTAAATTGTCTGTACATGTTCCTACTTAATTGTAAAGTGCTGAGGAATATGTTGGCGCTATATAAATAAAAATAATTATATTATTATTACAAAAACAAAACCAAAATGGATTTTCCTGGGAAAAATGTTAAGGAACACCCTTTCCAGGGTAATGACTTGTATATAAGACAAAATAAATATACAAAAACAAAAATTCTCCTCCACACCTTGGGCTATGTTCATGCATAGCATTTTTGATGCATTTTTGCACTTTTGCATTGCTTTCAATGGTCAAAAATGCATTCACCAGGAAATGTCATTTTAACATTTTACTACCTTATCTGGCCATGTGGTGTGTGACACATCATCAGACACATCCTGTTTCATTTATGATGGAGGGACTCTGAAATTCACAAAGCCTATTTTTATAGCGCCACCAGCCGCCTATGCTTTGTTGCTCCCATTATTAAAGAGTGGGTCTCCTATACTGTTATTGTGCATGTAGTGACTGCAAGGGCTGCCAAAAATTTGGACTCACCCCAATACCCCTTTGAAGAGACAGAGGAGGGTCTCAGTAAAAAAAAAATCACATTGTAAAGGAGAGGGTCTCCTATAGTGGTAATGCCCATGAAGTGACTGCAAGCACTGCCAAAATTAGGGAAAAACCCCAATACCAATTTAAAGACACATAGAGCTGGGCCACAGTAACATGTTCCCATTAGAAAGGAGTGGGTCTCCCATACTGTTTGACTATGCAGTGAATGCAACAGCTGCTAAAAATTTGGAGGAACTCCAATGTCCCTTGCAAGAGACGTAGATATGGTGATGTGGTAGATATTGTAGTGATGTGGTAGAGGATGAGGATGAGGAAAAGGAAGAGAACAAGAGCAAATAGACAAAATCAGGAAGCGCATACACATGTCTGGGTGTGAAGACAGAGGTGCATAGGAATAGAGTTAGACCTTCCAAAAAAAAGACACTGTATTTGAGTTTATGCTACGCTGCTATCATTCGATGGTGTTGAGAAGTCTGACCCAATCCAGCCCTTGTTCATTTTTATAAGAGTCAGCCTGTCAGCATTATCAGATGACAGTCGGATGCACCTATTGGTTATAATTCAACCAGCGGCACTAAAAACCCGCTCTGACAAAATGCTAGCGGCAGGGCAGGCCAGGACCTTCAAAGCATAGAGAGCCAGTTCATGCCACGTGTCCAGCTTGGATACTCAATAATTATAAGGCACAGAGGAATCAACGCAGGATGTTGGTATGGTCGGCAAGGTACTCCCTCACCATCTTCCGAAACTTTTCCCTCCATGTGAGAGTACCCCGCGCCTCAGGGTCTGTGTGATGGGAGAGTCTGAGAAAACTGTCCCAGAACTTTGACAGAGTTCCAATGCCTCTGCTAGATTGGAGTTGTGTCTCTCTTGCCTGTACTCCATGGTTGTCCAACGAACTGTGACCTCTGCCTCCAACATTTTCAGATGGGAATTTTTTAAATAATTCCGCAACAAGGGCCTTCTGGTACTCCCCATTTTTGTAGACCTTTCCGCTTCAGGAATAAGAGATATAAAGTTCTGCTTGTAGCGTGGGTCTAGAAGTGTCACCAACCAGTAATGACTGTCACCCAAAATTTGGACAACGTGAGGGTCATGGGAAAGGCAGCGTAACATAGACTCAGCCATGTGTGCCAGACTGCAAAGGTGCAAGACTTCCGTGACCTCACCAAGAGGATGATTGACCATGCTCTCCTCCTCATCCTTTTCCTTTTCCTCCCTGTCCTCAGGCCATCCACGCAGAACAAACGGTATGACAGTTGTGCAGGTAGTACCGTCTATAGCACAGGAAACTAGCTCCTGTTCTTCCTCCTCCTCTTCCTCATTGTCACCCAATCCACGTTGAGATGATATGAAGCTGGGGCGTGTGGAATCACCCTGTATGGTTCCTTGCTCTATCTCGACGTGCTCCGCCTGCAATGCATCCTCTTTAATTTTGAGCAGAGAGCGTTTCAGAAGACAGAGAAGTGGGATGGTGACGCTAATAATGGTGTCATTGCCGCTCACCATTTTGGTAGGCTCCTCAAAGTTTTGAAGTATGAAACAGATGTCTGACATCCATGTCCAATCCTGTGGTCTTATGTGTGGAGTCTGTCCTGAATACTGACAGCTGTGTTGATGCTAGTAGTCAACAACTGCCCTCTTCTGCTCACAAATCCTTCCCAACATCTGCAATGTACAGTTCTAACGCATGGGGACATCGCACACGAGTTAGTGAGCTTGAAGCTGCAAATGCTGCTGAAGCACGGCACGGGCGGCAGAAGTTGTAGTTGACTTTCTAAAATGGGCACACACAAGGCCTACTTTGACAAGCAGATGCGATAGATTTGGATAGGATATGAGAAACCGCTGAATCAAGAGGTTAAGCACATGGGCCAGGCATGGTATGTGTGTGAGCTCGCCTAGCTTCAGAGCCGCCACCAGGTTCCGGCTATTGTCACATATGACCATGCCTGGCTGTATGGTCAGTGGTGTCAGCCACAGGTCTGCCTGCTCTTTCAGAGCTGTCCACAACTCTTCAGCAGTGTGCGGTTTGTCACCTAAGCATATTAGCTTCAGCACAGCCTATTGCCATTTGGCCTAGGCAGTACTGCAGTGCTTATAGGTTTTGACTGATGTGGTCATTTCGGAGATGGAGGCTGAAGAGGAGGAGGTGCAGTAGCTGTAGAATGTGGGTGCAACCCTGATTGACCCAGGGCCCGCAATCCTTGGCGTCGGGAGGACGTGTCCCGTCCCTAGGTCCGACTGGGTCCCGGCTTCCACTATATTAACTTAGTGTGCCGTCAGTGAGATGTATCGTTCCTACCCACAAGCACTTGTCCACCTGTACATGGTTAGGTGGACTTTCCGAGTAACTGCATTGCTGAGGGCACAGCTAATGTTGTGGGACACGTGCTCGTGTAATGCGGGGGGCGGAACACGGGGAAAAATAGTGGTGGCTGGGGACTGAGTGCCAATGGACGGCGCCGCCATCAGGATGTGGAACTCTTCCGTCTCCATGAGCCTAAAAGGCAACATTTCGAGTGCAAGCAGTCGTGAAATGTGTGAATTTAGTAGTGTGGCCTGTGGGGCGTTGGCTGCGTATTTGAGCTTGCATTCCAAGGACTGGGGTAGGGACAACTGAATGCTGCGCTGGGACAAGGACGCTGATGTGTTTGCTGATAGTGCTAGTTGAAAATGTGCAATGACACGTGCAGGGCGGGAGGCATCTTCGCATGCGCTCTGATCAGGGGATTGGCATGCATGCAGAACAGCAGAAGAAGCAGTGGTGTCACCCACAGACACTGTTTCTGGACCCTGGGGTTCGGCCCACTTAGTAGGGTGTTTAGCTGACATGTGCCATATCATGTTGGTGGTGGTCAGGCTGCTAGTTTTGCTACCCCTGCTGATGCTTGCCTGGCAGGTGGTGCAAATGGCCTTTTTGGGGTTATCGGCAGAGTCTTTAAAAAACAACCAGACTCGGGAAGACCTAACAGTTGTACTGGCAACTTCCGTCGTATTGGTGTTATGGGGACTGCTTTCCCGCCTTATGTCTGTACCTACCAAACTGCTTCTTCCTGCCTGTTGTGGTGCTATGCCTCCCCTTCCCCTATGTGCTGCTGTCCTCACTCTGCATGTCCCCCTGTCAGGTTAGGTCACTTACTATATCATCCACCACATCGTCTTCCACTTCCGCACCCTGGTCCTCCACCTGACTTTCTGGCAATTGTGTCTCATCATCATCATCATCCACCTCTTGTGACAGTAATTGCACTTTCCCACCGTTGCCTTCATGTGACTGTTCAAATATTTCTCCTCTTGACTCTCTTGAAGCTGGCCGGGCGAGAGTCCCGAATCTACAAATGGAAAAGTGAACAGCTCTTATGAGTGTCCAAGTGTGGGATCAGTTGTCTACGGACACTCAGCATGGTGGGAGGAAGCAGGATCTGGTTGAGGAATATGCGGTTCAGACTCACGGTGACTGAGACTTGACCGTGTAGAAGATAGGGTGGTAGTGGTGGTGGCAAAGTGAGTGGAATCATTATCTGCTATTCAACCAACAACCTTTTGACATTGCTCTGGGTTCAATAGCAATAGCGGTGTGCTGCAGTCCCCTATCAATTGGGACATGAAGGTTGGGTGACAAGATGTGGGCCTTTGTTGTGGCACAATTTCAGCTTGCCCACGGCCTCGTCCTCAGCCTCTGGATGCACCATCACCATCGCGTCCACTTCTCTGTCCCTTGCCATGCACCTTGCCCATTTTAAATGGAGGACAATATTTTCCACGTTCACTAGAAATAGCTGATTTTGGAACGCAGATATACTGTATGTGATACATCTGACAGAGAAACATGGTTTTAAATAGCAGGCCTGTAATTTACTAATACTATGCTTCACAAAAACCTATTGTGAATAGCTTGATCGACATGCTGCAACAAAATGAAAATGTAAGCCAATATTTTGCAGTTCAAATTTCTGGATTTTTATCGCTGTAATATGGAAAAGATCTGGCTGTATTCTGCAGTGCTAACAAGCAAATGGAGGAGAAAAAATATTTACTCTTGATTGCTTTTTAAGCAAATAATCAAGATTAAGATAAAAAATTGGCCCTGGCCCCAGATATATGGGGCTATGTCTACAAATATCTGTAAGAACAGCAGCAGCTGGAACGTGCTATGGACCCTCTTGCACTATATGCACTGCTGTCTGCCACATACACTGCCTACCTGCCTAACTCCTGCTGTCACCTTCACCACTGAAAATATGCATCTCGATTAGTCCTCGGAAGGACTGTTAGTTCAGATGGATATATAGATATATGTTGTGGAATACCTATACTAACTGTAAACAAGCAAATCTCTCCCAGACTCAGCGAAGCTCTCCCTACTATGCGTGATTCCTGGGTAGACTGTAACGAACATAGCGGCGTCAGGTCTTAAATAGATCTGATGATGCTGTGAGGCCAGCTAATCACTGTAATGCCCACCACCAACATGGCTACGGCATTACAGTGCATGGCAGGCAATCCTTGCATGTTCATTGGCTCTCTAAAGACTGCCAAACATGCAGGGTTGGGACATGAGTTCCCGCTTGAGCAACCCGGAAACCTTGTCGAGCACCATGATACTCGGGTGAGTACCGAGCAGTGGCGAGCACGTTCACTCATTGCTAGTGTGATCCACCCAGCAGTCCACATTTTAGCATCTAAATCCTTTGTGCTAATTTTGTGATCCAGCAAGCAGTCCACATTTCAGCACCTAAATCCTTTGTGCTAATTGTGAGGTCCAGACACCAGACCACATTTCATTAATTAAATCCTTTGTGCTAATTATGTGGTCCAGCTAGCAGTCCACATTTCAACATCAAAATCCTTTGTGATAATTGTGTGGTCCAGTTGGCAGTCCACATTTCAGCATCTAAATACTTTGTGCTAATTGTGTGGTCCAACCAGAAGTTCACATTTCAGCATTAGTGATGAGTGAGCATTAAAATGCTTGGGTGCTCATTGCTCGAGTTGATCAAATTGGAATACTCGGATGCTCAACCCAAGCAACGAGCCCAATGTAAGTCTATGGGAAACTCGACCATTTTTCCAGTGGCTACCCCTGGAGGTCTGGAAGGGGGACTAAAAATTGCCAAAATCGATGGGAACAGTGCTCAAATGGCATGGGAAAGACCCCTAGAAGCATCTCTGACTCTCAGGTCACTGTTTATAAAAATGAAAAAGTTCATCTAGCTCACCATACGAAGTAGAATTCCTCTGGATATGCAGAGATTGTGAGCTTGTGTTGGCAACAGGGTTGATCAATGGCAGGAAAGAGAGATTATCCAGCACAAAATCCAGGGAAATAATTAAAATTAGAAATTTATTTAAACATGATTAAAAAGTACATGTCAAAAAGCATGCTATCTGACCCGTTTCGAATTGTGTGTTCTTATTCTTAGTATAACATGTATTAGCACAATATCTAATATCTTTCCCTGGATTTTGTGCTGGATAATCTCTCTTTCCTGTCCCAGGTCACTGCTGTATACAATGTTGTCAGAGTATTACGCCACTTTTACATGCTCACAATAAAACATGCAAAAACGAAACCAAATGGATTTTCCTGGGAAAAGTGTTAAGGAACATCCTTTCCAGGGTAATGACTTGTATATAAGGCAAAATAAATATACATAAACAAAAATGCTCCTCCACACCTTGGGCTATGTTCATGTGTAGCGTTTTTTATGCATTTTTGCACTTTTGCATTGCTTTCAAGCAAGACAAATGTATTCACTGGGAAATGTAATTTTAACATTTTACAACCTTATCTGGCCATGTGGTGTGTGACACATCATCAGACACATCCTGTTTCATTTATGATGGAGGGACTCTGAAATTCACAAAGCCTATTTTTATAGGGCCATCCGCCGGCTATGCTTTGTTGTTCCCATTATTAACAAGTGGGTCTCCTACACTATTATTGCGTATTCAATGACTGCAAGGGCTGCCAAAAATTCGGATGTAACCCAATACCCCTTTGAAGAGACATAGAGGAGGGTGTGTCTCAGTAAAAAAAATGTTCCCATTATAAAGGAGCAGGTCTCCTATAGTGGTAATGTCCATGCTGTGACTGCAAGGGCTTCCAAAATTTGAGAAAAACCCAACTAACAATTTAAAGACACATTGAGCTGGGCCACAGTAACGACATAATCCCATTAGAAAGGAGAGGGTCTGAAATTCAGTTATACGGTATGCAGCCAAAATTTAGGAAAAACCCCAGTAACAATTTAAAGTAAACATAGAGGTGGGCCTCAGTAACGACATAATCCCATTAGAAAGAAGAGGGTCTCCCATACTCTTTGCCTATGCAGTGACTGAAATGGCTGTTTGGAGGCACTCCAATGCCCCTTGCAAGAGACATAGAGGTCAGAGGTAGTGTTGAGCCACCCCCATAGTGTTCGGGTTCGGTTCGGTTCGTCGAACACCGGGATGTTCGAGGAACTGTTCGTCGAACTGTTCGTCGAACACCTTAGAACACCGTCAAACACCGTTAAAACCAATGGCAGGCAAACAAAAACACATAGAAACACATAGAAAACACCTGCAAAGGTGTCCAAAAGCTGACAAACTGCTCAGAAGACACTCTCTTTAAAAAAGCCGGCCGGCAAATTCAGCAGCGGCATACACCGGTACCCGACAATTTAGACAAGAAGGAATAGAGCATCACACATAGATTAGATAGATAGAAACATGTCAGTCACATATATAAGAAGTACAGTGACAGTGTTGGTTACTGTACTTGCCATTTAGTGTAAAGGATTTATTAAAAAAAATAATAGTGTTTTCATGCACTGTCTCTTTAAAAAAGCCGGCCGGCAATTCAGCAGCGGTACCCGACAATTTAGAATGGAAGGAATAGAGCTTCACACATAGATTAGATAGATAGAAATATGTCAGTCACATTTATAATAAGTACAGCGACAGTGTTGGTTACTGTACTTGTCATTTAGTGTTAAAATAAAGGATTTATTAAAATAAAAATTGGCGTGGGGTTCCCCGTAATTTTAGTCTCTAGCGGAGGTTAAGCAGACGGCTGGGGCAGATGTTTGAAGCCTGGGAAGGGGGTAATACCCACGGTGCTTCCCAGGCTACTAATATCAGCCCCCAGCTGAATACCTAGCCTTTACTAGCTATTAAAATGGGGGACTCCCCCAAAAAAAATGACGTGGGGTCCCCCCTATGTTAATAGCTAGCAAAGGCTAGGCAGACAGCTGGGGGCTGATATTAATAGCTCAGGAAGGGTGCCGTGAATATTGGCCCCCTCCCAGGCTAGAAACACCAGCCGTCAGCCGCCCCAGAAATGGCGCATCCATAGGATGCGTCAATTCTGGCACTTAGCCTCGCTCTTCCCACTGCCCTGTAGCGGTGGCAGTGGGGTATAGGGCTGGGGTTGATGTCAGCTTATAATGCCAGCTGATATCAAGCCCAGGTTAGTAATGGAGAGGCGTCTATAAGACACCACCATTACTAACCCCATAGTAAAAGTTAAAAAAAACACAAACACCCAGAATAAAGTCCTTTAATTGAAATAAACACACAATTCTTTATTGTTCTAAATTAAACCATACTTACCATCACGCCCATTCCAGCTGAAGCCAACGATCTCCTGCAATAAAAGTAAAATAATAAAGCAACCTCATCCTTACCTTTCGATGGTTCCCAGGACAGCTTCAGCTCTGCTACATCGAGATGACAGGCTGGACCGCAGGAGAAAGCTGCCATCCAGCCTGTCATCCCGCGGACACTGAGAAGCGCAGGCATGCTTGCGCTCCTCAGTTTCTCGCTGTGACGGCATCCAGATGAGCCGAGGTCATGTCCAATGAACTCGGCGCACCTCATGCACGTCACTGACAGCGTGGGAAAATTCTCCTGCACTCAGCGCTTCAGCGTGGGAGAATTCTCACGCTGAAGCGCTGAGTGCAGGAGAATTCTCCCACGCTGTCAGTGACGTGCATGAGGTGAGCAGAGATCATTGGACATGAACTCACCTCATGCACGTCACTGACAGCGTGGGAAAATTCTCCTGCACTCAGCGCTTCAGCGTGAGAATTTTCCCACGCTTTCAGTGACGTTCATGAGGTGAGTTCATGTCCAATGATCTCTGCTCACCTCATGCACGTCACTTACAGCGTGGGAGAATTCTCCTGCACTCAGCACTTCAGCGTGAGAATTTTCCCACGCTGTCAGTGACGTGAATGAGGTGAGCTGAGTTCATTGGACATGACGTCGGCTCATCTTTATGCCGTCACAGCGAGACACTGAGGAGCGCAAGCATGCCTGCGCTTCTCAGTGTCTGCGGGATGACAGGCTGGATGGCAGCTTTCTGCTGCGGTCCAGCCTGTCATCTCAATGTAGCAAAGCTGGAGCCGTCCTGGGAACCATGGAAAGGTAAGGATGATGTTGGTTTATTATTTTTCTTTTATTGCAGGAGATCGTTGGCTTCAGCTGGAATGGGTGTGATGGTAAGTATGGTTTAATTTAGAACAATAAAGAATTGTGTGTTTATTTCAATTAAAGGACTTTATTCTGGGTGTTGTGTTTTTTTTAAATACTTTACTAGAAATTCATGGCGGTCATGTCTAATACTGGCGTGACCCCATGAATTTTGGGCTTAGGGCCAGCTGATAATACCAAGCTGGCCCTAACCCCCTTATTACCCAGTGAGACACCACACCAGGGCCCTGGATGAGTTGGGTACAGCGCCAGAAGATGGCGCTTCTATGAACGCGCCATTTTCCGGGGTGGCTGCGGACTGCAATTTGCAGCGGGGGGGGGGGCAGAAAGCTTGGGCCTCCCTGCGCTGCAGATTCCAGCCCCCAGCTGCCTAGTTGTACCTGGCTGGACACAAAAATAGGGCGAAGCCCCAAGTATTTTTTTTTTAATTATTTCATGAAATTCATGAAATAATTAAGAAAAAAAGTCCTTCCCTATATTGTTGTGTCCGGCCAGGTACAAATAGGCAGCTGGTGGTTGGGGGCAGCCCGTTCCTGCCTGCTGTACCTGGCTGGACACAAATATAGTGCGAAGCCCCACTTCAATTTTTTTTTATTATTTCATGAAATTCATGAAATAATTAAGAAAAAAAGGCCTTCCCTATATTGTTGTGTCCGGCCAGGTACAAATAGGCAGCTGGTGGTTGGGGGCAGCCCGTTCCTGCCTGCTGTACCTGGCTGGACACAAATATAGTGCGAAGCCCCACTTCAATTTTTTTTTATTATTTCATGAAATTCATGAAATAATTAAGAAAAAAAGGCCTTCCCTATATTGTTGTGTCCGGCCAGGTACAAATAGGCAGCTGGTGGTTGGGGGCAGCCCGTTCCTGCCTGCTGTACCTGGCTGGACACAAATATAGTGCGAAGCCCCACTTCAATTTTTTTTTATTATTTCATGAAATTCATGAAATAATTAAGAAAAAAAGGCCTTCCCTATATTGTTGTGTCCGGCTAGGTACAAATAGGCAGCTGGTGGTTGGGGGCAGCCCGTTCCTGCCTGCTGTACCTGGCTGGACACAAATATAGTGCGAAGCCCCACTTCAATTTTTTTTTATTATTTCATGAAATTCATGAAATAATTAAGAAAAAAAGGCCTTCCCTATATTGTTGTGTCCGGCCAGGTACAAATAGGCAGCTGGTGGTTGGGGGCAGCCCGTTCCTGCCTGCTGTACCTGGCTGGACACAAATATAGTGCGAAGCCCCACTTCAATTTTTTTAAATTATTTCAGGAAATTCATGAAATAATTTAAAAAAAATTGACGTGGGGCTTCGCACTATATTTGTGTCCAGTCAGGTGCAGCAGGCAGGAACGGGCTGCCCCCAACCACCAGCTGCCTATTTGTACCTGGCCGGACACAACAATATAGGGAAGCCCTTTTTTTCTTAATTATTTCATGAAATAATTTAAAGAAAATTGACGTGGGGCTTCGCCCTGTTTTTGAGTCCAGCCAGGTACAACTAGGCAGCTGGGGGCTGGAATCCGCAGAGCAGGGAGGCCCAAGCTTTCTGGGCCACCCCCGCTGCAAATTGCAGTCCGCAGCCACCCCGGAAAATGGCGCGTTCATAGAAGCGCCATCTTCTGGCGCTGTACCCAACTCATCCAGGGCCTTGATGTGGTGGCTCACTGGGTAATAAAGGGGTTAGGGCCAGCTTGGCATTATCAGCTGGCCCTAAGCCCGAAATTCATGGGGTCTCGCCAATATTAGACATGACCGCCATGAATTTCTAGTAAAGTATTTAAAAAAAGCACAACACCCAGAATAAAGTCCTTTAATTGAAATAAACACACAATTCTTTATTGTTCTAAATTAAACCATACTTACCGTCACGCCCATTCCAGCTGAAGCCAACGATCTCCTGAAATAAAAGAAAAATAATAAAGCAACATCATCCTTACCTTTCCATGGTTCCCAGGACGGCTCCAGCTCTGCTACATCGAGATGACAGGCTGGACCTGCAGAACGCTGCCATCCAGTCTGTCATCCCGCGGACACTGAGAAGCGCAGGCATGCTTGCGCTCCACAGTGTCTCTCTGTGAGGGCATCCAGATGAGCCGAGTTAATGTCCAATGAACTCGGCTCACCTCATGCACGTCACTGACAGCGTGGGAAAATTCTCCTGCACTCAGCGCTTCAGCGTGGGAGAATTCTCACGCTGAAGCGCTGAGTGCAGGAGAATTTTCCCACACTGTCAGTGACGTGCATGAGGTGAGCTGAGTTCATTGGACATGAGCTCACCTTATGCACGTCACTGACAGCGTGGGAGAATTCTCCTGCACTCAGCGCTTCAGCGTGAGAATTTTCCCACGCTGTCAGTGACGTGCATGAGGTGAGCCGAGTTCATTGGACATGACCTCGGCTCATCTGGATGCCGTCACAGAGAGACGCTGAGGAGCGCAAGCATGCCTGCGCTTCTCAGTGTCCGCGGGATGACAGGCTGGATGGCAGCGTTCTGCTGCGGTCCAGCCTGTCATCTCGATGTAGCAGAGCTGAAGCTGTCGTGGGAACCATGGAAAGGTAAGGATGATGTTGCTTTATTATTTTTCTTTTATTGCAGGGGATCGTTGGCTTCAGCTGGAATGGGCGTGACGTTAAGTATGGTTTAATTTAGAACAATAAAGAATTGTGTCTTTATTTCAATTAAAGGACTTTATTCTGGGTGTTGTGTTTTTTTTAAATACTTTACTAGAAATTCATGGCGGTCATGTCTAATACTGGCGTGACCCCATGAATTTTGGGCTTAGGGCCAGCTGATAATACCAAGCTGGCCCTAACCCCTTTATTACCCAGTGAGCCACCGCACCAGGGCCCTGGATGAGTTGGGTACAGCGCCAGAAGATGGCGCTTCTATGAACGCGCCATTTTCCGGGGTGGCTGCGGACTGCAATTTGCAGCGGGGGGGGGGGGCAGAAAGCTTGGGCCTCCCTGCGCTGCAGATTCCAGCCCCCAGCTGCCTAGTTGTACCTGGCCGGACACAAAAATAGGGCGAAGCCCCAAGTATTTTTTTTTTAATTATTTCATGAAATTCATGAAATAATTAAGAAAAAAAGGCCTTCCCTATATTGTTGTGTCCGGCCAGGTACAAATAGGCAGCTGGTGGTTGGGGGCAGCCCGTTCCTGCCTGCTGTACGTGGCTGGACACAAATATAGTGCGAAGCCCCACTTCAATTTTTTTTTATTATTTCATGAAATTCATGAAATAATTAAGAAAAAAAGGCCTTCCCTATATTGTTGTGTCCGGCCAGGTACAAATAGGCAGCTGGTGGTTGGGGGCAGCCCGTTCCTGCCTGCTGTACCTGGCTGGACACAAATATAGTGCGAAGCCCCACTTCAATTTTTTTTTATTATTTCATGAAATTCATGAAATAATTAAGAAAAAAAGGCCTTCCCTATATTGTTGTGTCCGGCCAGGTACAAATAGGCAGCTGGTGGTTGGGGGCAGCCCGTTCCTGCCTGCTGTACCTGGCTGGACACAAATATAGTGCGAAGCCCCACTTCAATTTTTTTTTATTATTTCATGAAATTCATGAAATAATTAAGAAAAAAAGGCCTTCCCTATATTGTTGTGTCCGGCCAGGTACAAATAGGCAGCTGGTGGTTGGGGGCAGCCCGTTCCTGCCTGCTGTACCTGGCTGGACACAAATATAGTGCGAAGCCCCACTTCAATTTTTTTTTATTATTTCATGAAATTCATGAAATAATTAAGAAAAAAAGGCCTTCCCTATATTGTTGTGTCCGGCCAGGTACAAATAGGCAGCTGGTGGTTGGGGGCAGCCCGTTCCTGCCTGCTGTACCTGGCTGGACACAAATATAGTGCGAAGCCCCACTTCAATTTTTTTTTATTATTTCATGAAATTCATGAAATAATTAAGAAAAAAAGGCCTTCCCTATATTGTTGTGTCCGGCCAGGTACAAATAGGCAGCTGGTGGTTGGGGGCAGCCCGTTCCTGCCTGCTGTACCTGGCTGGACACAAATATAGTGCGAAGCCCCACTTCAATTTTTTTTTATTATTTCATGAAATTCATGAAATAATTAAGAAAAAAAGGCCTTCCCTATATTGTTGTGTCCGGCCAGGTACAAATAGGCAGCTGGTGGTTGGGGGCAGCCCGTTCCTGCCTGCTGTACCTGGCTGGACACAAATATAGTGCGAAGCCCCACTTCAATTTTTTTAAATTATTTCAGGAAATTCATGAAATAATTTAAAAAAAATTGACGTGGGGCTTCGCACTATATTTGTGTCCAGTCAGGTGCAGCAGGCAGGAACGGGCTGCCCCCAACCACCAGCTGCCTATTTGTACCTGGCCGGACACAACAATATAGCGAAGCCCTTTTTTTCTTAATTATTTCATGAAATAATTTAAAGAAAATTGACGTGGGGCTTCGCCCTGTTTTTGAGTCCAGCCAGGTACAACTAGGCAGCTGGGGGCTGGAATCCGCAGAGCAGGGAGGCCCAAGCTTTCTGGGCCACCCCCGCTGCAAATTGCAGTCCGCAGCCACCCCGGAAAATGGCGCGTTCATAGAAGCGCCATCTTCTGGCGCTGTACCCAACTCATCCAGGGCCTTGATGTGGTGGCTCACTGGGTAATAAAGGGGTTAGGGCCAGCTTGGCATTATCAGCTGGCCCTAAGCCCGAAATTCATGGGGTCTCGCCAATATTAGACATGACCGCCATGAATTTCTAGTAAAGTATTTAAAAAAAACACAACACCCAGAATAAAGTCCTTTAATTGAAATAAACACACAATTCTTTATTGTTCTAAATTAAACCATACTTACCGTCACGCCCATTTCAGCTGAAGCCAACGATCTCCTGAAATAAAAGAAAAATAATAAAGCAACATCATCCTTACCTTTCCATGGTTCCCAGGACGGCTCCAGCTCTGCTACATCGAGATGACAGGCTGGACCTGCAGAACGCTGCCATCCAGCCTGTCATCCCGCAGACACTGAGAAGCGCAGGCATGCTTGCGCTCCACAGTGTCTCTCTGTGAGGGCATCCAGATGAGCCGAGTTAATGTCCAATGAACTCGGCTCACCTCATGCACGTCACTGACAGCGTGGGAAAATTCTCCTGCACTCAGCGCTTCAGCGTGGGAGAATTCTCACGCTGAAGCGCTGAGTGCAGGAGAATTTTCCCACACTGTCAGTGACGTGCATGAGGTGAGCTGAGTTCATTGGACATGAGCTCACCTTATGCACGTCACTGACAGCGTGGGAGAATTCTCCTGCACTCAGCGCTTCAGCGTGAGAATTTTCCCACGCTGTCAGTGACGTGCATGAGGTGAGCCGAGTTCATTGGACATGACCTCGGCTCATCTGGATGCCGTCACAGAGAGACGCTGAGGAGCGCAAGCATGCCTGCGCTTCTCAGTGTCCGCGGGATGACAGGCTGGATGGCAGCGTTCTGCTGCGGTCCAGCCTGTCATCTCGATGTAGCAGAGCTGAAGCTGTCGTGGGAACCATGGAAAGGTAAGGATGATGTTGCTTTATTATTTTTCTTTTATTGCAGGGGATCGTTGGCTTCAGCTGGAATGGGCGTGACGGTAAGTATGGTTTAATTTAGAACAATAAAGAATTGTGTCTTTATTTCAATTAAAGGACTTTATTCTGGGTGTTTGTGTTTTTTTTTAACTTTGACTATGCGGTTAGTAATGGGGGTGTCTTATAGACGCCTCTCCATTACTAACCTGGGCTTGATGTCAGCTGGCATTATAAGCTGACATCAACCCCAGCCCTATTACCCCACTGCCACCGCTACAGGGCAGTGGGAAGAGCGAGGCTAAGTGCCAGAATTGGCGCATCCTATGGATGTGCCATTTCTGGGGCGGCTGACGGCTGGTGTTTCTAGCCTGGGAGGGGGCCAATATTCATGGCACCCTTCCTGGGCTATTAATATCAGCCCCCAGCTGTCTGCCTAGCCTTTGCTAGCTATTAAAATAGGGGGGACCCCACGTCAATTTTTTGGGGGGTCCCCCATTTTAATAGCTAGTAAAGGCTAGGCATTCAGCTGGGGGCTGATATTAGTAGCCTGGGAAGCTCCGTGGGTATTACCCCCTTCCCAGGCTTCAAACATCTGCCCCAGCCGTCTGCTTAACCTCCGCTAGAGCCTAAAATTAAGGGGAACCCCACGCTAATTTTTTTTAAAATAAATCCTTTATTTTAACACTAAATGACAAGTACAGTAATCAACACTGTCACTGTACTTCATATATATGTGACTGACATGTTTCTATCTATCTAATCTATGTGTGATTCTCTATTCCTTCTATTCTAAATTGTCGGGTACCACTGCTGAATTGCCGGCCGGCTTTTTTAAAGAGACAGTGCATGAAAACACTATTATTTTTTTTAATAAATCCTTTACACTAAATGGCAAGTACAGTAATCAACACTGTCACTGTACTTCTTATATATGTGACTGACATGTTTCTATCTATCTAATTTATGTGTGATTCTCTATTCCTTCTATTCTAAATTGTCGGGTACCGCTGCTGAATTGCCGGCCGGCTTTTTTAAAGAGACGGTGCATGAAAACACTATTATTTTTTTTTATAATTCCTTTACACTAAATGACAAGTACAGTAATCAACACTGTCACTGTACTTCTTATATATGTGACTGACATGTTTCTATCTATCTAATCTATGTGTGATGCTCTATTCTTTCGGTTCTAAATTGTCGGGTACCTGTGTACGCCGCTGCTGAATTGCCGGCTTTTCATGTTTCACTGTGAGCACAGTTCCCATCGATTTGGGCAATCACTCTAATGCCATAACTACCATGGCTGTGGCATTACAGTGAGTGGCAGACAATCCCTGCATGATTGGTGCTCTAAATAGCGCCAGACATGCAGGACACGCTTTTGGTGCACCAACAGTTATCGAACATAACCTTGAACAGCCGAATTTTTTGCAAATCGTTCGGGTTCGTCAAACAACTCGAACACCGCCCAAAACAGCTCGAATTTGAGATTGGCGAACAGTTCTAGTCGAACACCGCTCATCTCTAGTCAGAGTGACTCCTGAAAACATTGTTCCCATTATTAGGAAGTGGTTCTCCCATACTGTTTGCCTATACATTGAAGCAACAGCTGCCAAAAATTTGGAGGAACTCCAATGTCCCTTGCAAGAGATGTAGAGGTTGGAGGGCCTCCTGAAAGCAATGTTCACATTATTAGGAAGTGAGTCTCCCATACTGTTTGCCTATGCAGTGAGGAAACAGCTGCCAAAAATTTGGAGGAATTCCAATGCTCCTTGCAAGAGACGTAGATATGTTGATATGGTGCATATGGTGGTGATATGGTGGTGGAGGATGAGGATGCGGAGAAGGAGGAGGACAAGAGCAAATAAACAAAATCAGGAAGCGTATACCCAAATCTGGATATGAAGATGTGCATGGGAATAGACCTCCCAAAAAAAAGACACTGTATTTGAGTTTATGTTATGCTGCTATCATTCGGTGGTGTTGAGAAGTCTGGCCCAATCCAGCCCTTGTTCATTTTTATAAGAGTCAGCCTGTCAGCATTTTCAGTTGACAGTCACATGCATCTATCAGTTATAATTCCACCGGCGGCACTACAAACTTGCTCTGACAAAATGCTAGCGGCAGGGCTGCCCAGGACCTCCAAAGCGTAGAAAGCCAGTTCATTCCACGTGTCCAGCTTGGATACCCAATAATTATAAGGCACAGAGGAAACACTGAAGACATTGGTACCATCAGCAAGGTACTCCCTCAGCATCTTCCGCAACTTTTCCTTCCTTGGGAGAGTGCCCCGCTCATCAGGGCTTGTATGATGGGGGTGTTTGAGAAAACTGTCCCAGACCTTTGGGAGTGTTCCTCTGCCTCTGCTGGATTGCATTTGTATCTCTCTTGCCTCTACTCCTTGGTTGTCCAAGGAACTGTGTCCTCTGCCAACAGCATTTTCAGATGGGGAATTTTTTAAGAATTCTGCAACAAGGGCCTTCTCGTACTGCCCCATTTTATTAGGCCTGTGCTGCACAGTAATAAGAGACAGAAAGTTCTCCTTTTAGCATGGGTCTAGAAGTGTCACCAACCAATAATGACTGTCACCCAAAATTTGGACAACGCGAGGGTCACGGGAAAGGCAGCGTAACATAAACTCTGCCATGTGTGCCAGACTGCACAGAGGCAAGACTTCATTGTCCGCACCAAGAGGATGACTGACCATGCTCTCCTCCTCATTGTCCTCCTCTTTCTCCTCCCTGTCCTCTTGCCATCCATGCTGAACAGACGGTATGACAGTTGTGCAGGTAGTAACATCTATAGTGAATGAAACTAGCTCCTGTTCTTCCTCCTCCTCTTCCCCTCTTCCTCATTGTCACCCAATCCATGTTGAGATGAGATGAGGCTGGGCTGCATGTAACACCCTGTATGGTTCCTTGCTCCATCTCATCGTGCTCCACCTGCAATGCATCCTCTTTAATTGTGAGCAGAGAGCATTTCAGAAGGCAGAGAAGAGGGATGGGGATGCTATTTATGGCGTCATCACCACTCACCATCTTGGTGAAGTCCTCAAAGTTTTGGGGGATGGTACATATGTCTGACATCCATGTGAACTCCTGAGGTTTTATGTGTGGAGTCTGACCTGAATACCGACAGCCTTGTTGATGCCGGTAGTCAACAACTGCCCTTTTCTGCTCACAAATCCTTCCCAACATCTGCAATGTAGAGCTCTAATGTGTGGGGACATTGCACACCAGTCGGTGAGCTGGAAGCTGCAAACGCTCCTGAAGCACGGCAAGGGCGGTGGAAGCTGTAGCTTGCTTTCAAAAATGGGCACACACGTGGTCTTCTTTGACAAGCAGATCTGGGTAGGTTTTGAGAAACCACTGAACTAGTAGGTTGAGCACATGGGCCAGGCATGGTACGTGTGTGAGCTCGGCTTGCTTCAGAGTCACCAGCAGGTTCTGGCCATTGTAACACAATACCATGCCATAGGTTCATCAGAGATAGCCACAGATCTGCCTGCTCTTTTAGAGCTGTCAACAACTCTTCAGCGGTGTGCGGTTTGTCACCTAAGCATATTAGCTCCTGCACAGCTTGTTGCTGCTTGGCTGAGGCAGTGCTGCAGTGCTTCCAGCTTCTGACTGGTGTGGTCATTTCGGAGATGGAGGCTGAAGAGGAGGAGTTGAAGGTGCAGGAATTGTAGAATATTGGGGCAACCCTGATTTACCCAGGGCACGCAATCCTCGGCGTCAGAATGACGTGTTCCGTCCCAAGGTCCAACTGGGTCCTGGCTTCCATTATATTAATCCAGCGTGACTTCAGCGAGATGCACCATCCCTGCCTACAAGCACTTGTCCAAGTGTCTGTGGTTAGGTGGACCTTCCCAGTATCTGCGTTGTTGAAGGCACGGCTAATGTTCTGTGACACATGTTTGTGTAATGCGGGGGACGGCGCACTGGGAGAAATACTGGTGGCTGGGGGCCAAGTACCGAGGGATGGCCACCGTCATAAGGTTGCAGAAAGCTTTCGTCTCCTCGAGCCTAAAAGGCAACATTTCGACTGCAAGCATTTGCTAAATGTGTGAGCTTAGTAGTGTGGCCTGTGGGGCCTTAGCTGCATATTTGTACTTGCGTTCCAAGGACTGGGATAGGGACAACTGAACGCTGCACTGGGACAAAGAAGTGGACGGTGATGGTGCTGGTTGTAGTTGCAAGTGTGCAATGACAGGTGCAGGGCGGGATGCATCTTCGCATGCACCATGGACAGGGAATTGGCAAGCACGCACAACAGCAGAACACGAAGTGATGTCACCTTCAGACACCGTTTCTGGACCCTGATGTCCGGCCCACCTAGTTGAGTCTTTTGCTGTCATGTGCTTGAGCATGCTGGTGGTGGTCAGTCTGCTAGTTTTGCTACCCCTGTTGATGCTGGCCTGGCAGATGTTGCAAATGGCCTATTTGGGATTATCTGCAAAGTCTTTAAAAAACAACCAGACTCGGGAAGACCTAACAGTTAAACTGGCAACTTCCGTTGTGTTGGTATTCCGGGGAATGATTGCCCGCCTTCTGTCTGTGGCCACCACACTGCTTGTTCCTACCTGTTGTGGTGCTACACCTCCCTCCCCCTGTGTCCTTCCTCTGCATGTCACCTTGCCATGTTGGGTCAGTGACTTCATCGTCCACCACCTTGTCTTCCACTCCAGCACCCTGGTCCTCCTCCTTACTTTCTTGCAATTGTGTCTCATCATCATCCACCTCTTGTGACAGTAATTGCACTTTCCCACCATCATCTTTGTGTGACTGTGGCTACTCAGATATTTTGGCATCGCTACATGCGATCTCCTCTTGCCCCACTTGAAGCTCGCCAGGCGAGAGGCCTGAATCTATAATTGGAAAAGTGAACAGCTCTTCGGAGTGTCAAACTGTGGGATCAGTTGTCTCCGGGCACTCGGCATGGTGGAAGGAAGGAGGATCAGGGTGAGGAATATGCGGTCAAGACTCACGGCTACTGAGACTTGGCCCTGTGGAAGACAGGGTAGTGGTGGCAAAGTGACTGGAAGCGTTATCTGCTATCCAACCAACAACCTTTTGACACTGCTCTGGGTTCAATAGTGGTGTGCTGTGGTCCCCTATTAATTGGGACAGGAAGGTCGAGCGACGAGATGTGGGTGCTTGTTGTGGCACAATTTTAGCTTGCCCACGGGCTCTGCATGCACCATCTCCATCACGTCCACTTCCCTGTCCCTTGGCACACGCCTTGCCCGTTTTAAATGGAGGATAATATTTTGCATGGTCCCTACAAATGGCTGGATTTGTACTGCAGTTATATGGAATATGTCTGACGGTCGCCAACGGTTTTAAATAACGGCCTTGTAGTTTCTTATTATTGGCAGAAACCACGTCTCAATAGCTTCACCGACACACTGCTGTCTAACTGTAAAAGGAGGATAATATTTTACACGGTTCCTACAAATGGCTGGATTTGTACCACAGTAATATGGGATCACGTCTGATGATGGAAAAGATCTGGCTGTATTCTGCAATGCTGCAGTAAAATGTTGAACTCTATTACTTTTTAAGAAAATAATCAGGATTAAGAGCAAAATAAAAAAAAAGCCCTGATATCTTGTTCAATGGCTATCTTTAACAGTGAGCAGCAGCAGACAGAATGTGCAATGGATGCTATTGTGCTGTATAGTGTTCACAAATTTCTCTGCCTGCCCATCTCCTGTTGTCACCACTGAATATATGTATGTCACGGGGTTACCGTGACAGTTTGGAGCCAGAAGACCTCAGCGTCGGATGACTCCTACTCCAGCTCCGAGAAGAAGCACTTCTTCATTTTAAATGTGTTTATTTCTTCCGGCAGAACAGGGGTTAAGCGGCCATGTTGGAATTCTTTGTGCTCACAGCTGAGCTCGGTTAGCCACTGATTTTCCCTTTATAATCTGGGCTCTGATACAAATCCTTGTCAGAGCTTGCTTTTGCTGCATGGCTAACGGAGAGAGAGGAGTTCTTATGGAAATGAGAGTTGAAGGAATTTTTTGTGACTTTAGTCTGCTTTGTACGCGTGGTAATTCCTTATCCTTATTCATTTTTGTTTTTTTGCCCTACCTTCACACCACGGTGCTTTCCTCTGTTATACAGTACAGACCAAAAGTTTGGACACACCTTCTCATTTAAAGATTTTTCAGTATTTTCATGACTATGAAAATTGTACATTCACACTGAAGGCATCAAAACTATGAATTAACACATGTGGAATTATATACTTAACAAAAAAGTGTGAAACAACTGAAAATATGTCTTATATTCTAGGTTCTTCAAAGTAGCCACCTTTTGCTTTGATGACTGCTTTGCACACTCTTGGCATTCTCTTGATGAGCTTGAAGAGGTAGTCACCGGAAATGGTCTTCCAACAATCTTGAAGGAGTTCCCAGAGATGCTTAGCACTTGTTGGCCCTTTTGCCTTCACTGTGCGGTCCAGCTCACCCCAAACCATCTCGATTGGGTTCAGGTCTGGTGACTGTGGAGGCAAGGTCATCTGGCGTAGCACCCCATCACTCTCCTTCTTGGTAAAATAGCCCTTACACAGCCTGGAGGTGTGTTTGGGGTCATTGTCCTGTTGAAAATTAAATGATGGTCCAACTAAACGCAAACCGGATGGAATAGCATGTCGATGCAAGATGCTGTGGTAGCCATGCTGGTTCAGTATGCCTTTAATTTTGAATAAATCCCCAACAGTGTCACCAGCAAAGCACCCCCACACCATCACACCTCCTCCTCCATGCTTCACGGTGGGAACCAGGCATGTAGAGTCCATCCGTTCACCTTTTCTGCGTCGCACAAAGACACGGTGGTTGGAACCAAAGATCTCAAATTTGGACTCATCAGACCAAAGCACAGATTTCCACTGGTCTAATGTCCATTCCTTGTATTCTTTAGCCCAAACAAGTCTCTTCTGCTTGTTGCCTGTGCTTAGCAGTGGTTTCCTAGCAGCTATTTTACCATGAAGGCCTGCTGCACAAAGTCTCCTCTTAACAGTTGTTGTAGAGATGTGTCTGCTGCTTGAACTCTGTGTGACATTGACCTGGTCTCTAATCTGAGCTGCTGTTAACCTGCGATTTCTGAGGCTGGTGACTTGGATAAACTTATCCTCAGAAGCAGAGGTGACTCTTGGTCTTCCTTTCCTGGGGCGGTCTTCATGTGAGCCAGTTTCTTTGTAGCACTTGATGGTTTTTGCAACTGCACTTGGGGACACTTTCAAAGTTTGCCCAATTTTTCGAACTGGCTCACCTTAATTTCTTAAAGTAATGATGGCCACTCGTTTTTCTTTACTTAGAATTGTATTATGGCAAGAAAAAAGCAGCTAACAGTCTATTCAGTAGGACTATCAGCTGTGTATCCATCTGACTCTGCACAACACAACTGATGGTCCCAACCCTATTTATAAGGCAAGAAATGCCACTTATTAAACCTGACAGGGCACACCTGTAAAGTGGAAACCATTTCCGGTGACTGCCTCTTGAAGCTCATCAAGAGAAAGCCAAGAGTGTGCAAAGCAGTCATCAAAGCAAAAGGTGGCTACTTTGAAGAACCTAGAATATAAGACATATTTTCAGTTATTTCACACTTTTTTGTTAAGTATACAATTCCACATGTGTTAATTCATAGTTTTGATGCCTTCAGTGTGAATGTACAATTTTCACAGTCATGAAAATACAGAAAAATCTTTAAATGAGAAGGTGTGTCCAAACTTTTGGTCTGTACTGTATGTGAGTGAATATTTTGTGAGCCTGGAGTTTTCTGTTTACCCCTGTCTGTGTAACCCTGTTTGTCGGATTGGTGTACTACGGTGCACAGTAGCGCTCCCTTCTCTGGGTGGGGGGAGTGAACAGACGGAAGGCTTACTCAGGAGTTAGGGCAATGGTGGAGGCCCCAGCATACTCGTCTTCAGAGGTATCCCCCTAGTGTTAGGGACAGGGTAGAAACCCCTGGTCCCTGGTCACACGACAGCTATATCGTGACAATGCAGCTAGATTAGTCCTCAGAAGGACTGTTAGTTCAGATGGATATGTATCCTCGTGTGGAATACCTAGCCCTAACTATTACACCACCAATTATGTCCCTCACACAGGAGCACCTCTCCCTACTCTACCTGTCTGAAGGTTAGACTGTGACGAGCATAGCGTCATTAGGTCTTATATAGACCCGATGACGCTATGCGGCCAGCCTATGACTGTAATGCCACAAACAAGATGGCTATGGCATTACAGTGATCGGCAGACAATCCCTGCATGTTCATTGGCTCTCTAAAGAGTGACAAACATGCAGAGCTTGGACCCGGGCATCCCAGAAATACTCGCATCTCGAGCAGTGAGATGCTCGGGTGAGTACCAAGCAGTGACGAGCATGCTCACTCATCACTATTCAGCATCTAAATCCTTTGTACTAATTGTGTGGTTAAGCCAGCAGTCCACATTTCAGCATTTAAATCCTTTGTGCTAATTGTGTGGTCTAGACATCAGTCGACACGTCAGCATCTAAACCCTTTTTGCTAATTGTATGGTACAGCCCGAAGTCCACATTTCAGCATCTAAATCCTTTATGCTAATTGTGTGGTCAAGCCAGCAGTCCACCTTTCAGTATCTAAATCCTTTGTGCTAATTGTGCGGTCCAGACACCAGTCCACATTTCAGCATATAAATTATTTGTGCTAATTCTGTGGTCCAGCCACACTATATCATCAAATAAATACTGATTGGTAATTTAGTGACAAGTGATTGACAGGTCTGGGCCTAACTTCTGTTACTGGACAGGCTACTCCACTCCCTTTTCTTGGCAGCTGCACAGCGGTACGCCTTGTAGATGAGGGACAGAAGGAGCATGTGCACCAGTGGATGTTATCAAGTGGCCTCTAGTGTTGAGCGAACATGCTCGACACTGCTAGGTACTCGCCCGAGCATCACGCTACTCGGGATGTTCGGCGAGCACCGAGCATTTCCGGGTTACTCAGGCGGGAGCTCGGGTCTCCGCCCTGCATGTTTGGCGCTCTTTACAGAGCCAATGAACATGCAGGGATTGCCAGCCAGTCACTGTAATGCCGCAGCCATGTTGTTTGTGGGCATTACAGTGATTGGCTGGCCGCACAGCGTCACCTCGAGTATTTAAAACCGGGCGCCGCCATCTTGGACACCGTCGCTCCGGATCAGACTGTGTAGGGACAGCGCTGCTGATTTAGGGAGAGATATATCCTGCAAAATAGTTAGTGTAGGGTCTGTAAAGGCTGCCAGATCAAACAAACAGTCCTTCTCACGACTAATATCCATCCCAGGTATATCAGGCAGGCAGGCAGGCAGGCTGTATAGGAGACGCAGTGGTTATACCAGCAAACGCTGCATTACAGTCCTGTGTGCTGCTCCTGTTGCTGAAATTGCTGGACTTAGCTCCAGGTCCCGGGGGCCAGGAAAAATCCTTTTTTTTTATCTAAATCCTCTTTTTTTTTTTCCTCCTTCACAATGTACAAATACCCATCTTATTAACCTTTTGGTGTCCCCCCCCCCCCCCAAAAAAAAACAAAGTGTGCCTCTGATTTTTCAGACACAAATATATCTGTTGAAAATAGTCTGGTGTAGGCCAGAGAAATAGAAGTGTGGTTTTGCAGTTCTATGGGCCATTTGTATCTAAAAAAAACAGTTTGAGTGTGTCGCTCACTGTTCAGCCGCAAATATATATATATTTTAAAAAGCCTGGTATACACCAGTAAATTATTACTGTGGTTTTGATGTTCCATGGCAAAACATCTCTATTATCCAGTTTTTGGCATTTTTTGCTGTATAAAAATAATAATAGTGTCTCCCTGATTTTTCAGACACAAATATATCTGTTGAAAATACTCTGGTGTAGGCCAGAGAGACAGAAGTGTGCTTTTGCTGTTCCGCGGTAAAAAATCTCTATTATCCTGCTTTTTGCATTTTTTTCCGTAAAAAAAAAAAAAATTGTGTCTCCCTGATTTTTCAGACACAAATATATCTGTTGAAAATAGTCTGGTGTAGGCCCGAGAAATACAAGTGTGGTTTTGCAGTTCCACGGTACAAACCTCTGTATTATCCACTTTTGGGCCATTTGTATCTAAAAAAAACAGTTTGAGTGTGTCGCTCACTGTTCAGCCGCAAATATATATATATTTTCATAAGCCTGGTATACACCAGTAAATTATTACTGTGGTTTTGATGTTCCAAGGTAAAACATCTCTATTATCCTGTTTTTGGCATTTTTTGCTGTATAAAAATAATAATAGTGTCTCCCTGATTTTTCAGACACAAATATATCTGTTGAAAATAGTCTGGTGTAGGCCAGAGAGACAGAAGTGTGCTTTTGCTGTTCCACGGTAAAAAATCTCTATTATCCTGCATTTTGCATTTTTTGCTGTAAAAAAGAAAAAAAATAGTATCTCCCTGATTTTTCAGACACAAATATATCTGTTGAAAATAGTCTGGTGTAGGCCCGAGAAACACAAGTGTGGTTTTGCAGTTCCACGGTACAAACCTCTGTATTATCCACTTTTGGGCAATTTGTATCTAAAAAAAACAGTCTGAGTGTGTCGCTCACTGTTCAGCCGCAAATATATATATATTTTAAGAAGCCTGGTATACACCAGTAAATTATAACTGTGGTTTTGCTGTTCCACAGTAAAAAATCTCTATTATTCAGGTTTTGGTAGTTTTTTCCGTAAAGAAAAACAGTAGTGTCTCCTGACTGTTGTGACACAAAAATATATCTGTTGAAAATAGTCTGGTGTAGGCCCGACATCCCAGTGTGGTTTCGCAGTTCCACGGGTCAAATCGCTGTACTATCCAGTTTTGGGCCTTTGGTATCTAAAAAAAAAGCAGTTTGAGTGTATCGCTCACTGTTCAGCCGCAAATATCTCTATTTAAAAAAGTGTGATATACCCCAGTAAACAATAACTGTGGTTTTCCTCTTCCACGGTTCTAATCTACTCTTTATTACCCTTTTCTATTGATAGAGCAAGTGTAAGCTATTTTACTTCATTTACAATGGGCAAGGCGCGTGGCAAGGGACGTGGAAGTGGACGTTCTGGTGATGGTTCGTGCAGAGGACGGGGCCGTGGCCAAGGTGAAAATGTGCCACAACCAACAGCCACATCTTCTCGCTCCCACTTCTTGACCGAAATACTAGGGAAGCACAGAACAACACCAGTATTGAGAACTGATCAGTGTGAACAGGTTATTAATTGGATAGCAGACAATACCTCCAGTTACCTGGGCACCACCACCTCCGGTCTGTCTTCCACACGGTCAACTCTTAGTAGCCGTGAGTCTCGACTGCATACTCCTCCTCACCCTGATGCTCCTTCCTCCCACCATGCCGAGTGTCGTCAGACAGCAAGTGATCCCACACTTGGACACTCTGAAGAGCTGTTCACTGGTCCATTTCCATATTTGGGCCCCTCGCCTGATACGCTTGAAGTGGTGGAAGAGGAGATCCCATGTTGCGATGCCCAAATATTTGAACAGCCACGGCCACAGGAAGTCGACATTGGCAATCTGTCACAAGAGGTGGACGATGACGAGACACAATTGCCAGGAAGTGAGGAGGAGGATCGTGGTGCGCAAGTGGAAGAGGAGGAGGTGGTGGATGATCTAGTAACTGACCCAACGTGGAAGGAGGATATGCAGAGTGAGGCCAGCAGCACACAGGGGGAGGGAGGCAGAGTACCCCAACAGGCAGGAAGAAGCAGTGTGGTGGCCGCAGACAGAAGGCAGGCAACCGTTCCCCGTAACACCAACATGAGGGACGTTGCCAGTACAAGCAGTAGGTCTTCCAGAGTCTGAAATTTTTTTAAAGACTCTGCTGATAACTCCAAAAAGGCCATATGTTCCACCTGCCATGCCAGCATCAGCAGGGGTGACAAAACTACCAGCCTGACCACCACCAGCATGATCAGGCACATGGCAGCAAAGCACCCGACTTTGTGGGGCGAAACCAAGGGTCCACGACCAGTGTCAGCGGGTGTGACCACTGCTTATTCCACTGTTGTGCGTGCAATAGAACCCCCTGTTGTGTATGCAAGGCAATCCCCTGTCCATACTGCATGTAAAGATGCCCCCTCCTCTTAGTCTTCACTTGTTATGGCAGTTTCTCAAGAAACAGCATCAACGTCAAGGTCCACCTCCCACCGCAGCGTTCAATTGTCCATATCCCAGACCTTTGAACGAAAGCGGAAATTCGCAGCTAACGCCCCACAGGCCACAGTCCTAAATTCGCACATTTCACGACTGCTTGCATTGGAAATGCTGCCTTTTAGGCTGGTGGAGACGGAATCCTTCCGCAATCTTATGGCGGTGGCCGTCCCTCGGTACTCGGTCCCCAGCCGACACTATTTTGCCCGGTGTGCCATCCCCGCACTACACAAGCACGTGTCCCAAAGCATCTGCCGTGCCCTCAACAACGCAGTTACTGGGAGAGTCCACCTGACAACGGACACGTGGACAAGTGCTTGTGGCCAGGGACGGTACATCTCTCTGATGGCACACTGGGTAAACATAGTGGAAGCCGGGACCCAGTCGGACCTTGGGACGGAACACATCCTCCCCACACCGAGGATTGCGGGCCCTATGTCAGTCAGAGTTGCCCCCACAGTGTACAGCTCCTGCGCATCCTCCTCCTCCTCCTCATGTTCAGCCTCCATCTCAGATATCACCACATCAGTTACAAGCTGGAAGCATTGCAGTACTGCCTCCGCCAAGCGGCAACAGGCTGTGCTGAAACTCATAAGCTTAGGTGATAAACCTCACACTGCTTGTGAGTTGTGGACAGCTGTGAAAGAGCAGGCAGATCTGTGGCTGAGACCGCTGAACCTACATCCCGGCATGGTCGTGTGTGACAATGGCCGTAACCTGGTGGCGGCTCTGAGGCGAGGTGAGATCACACACGTACCATGCCTGGCTCATGTGATTAACCTCGTGGTTCAGCGGTTTCTTAAATCGTACCCCGAGTTGCCAGATCTGCTCGTGAAAGTACGCCGCCTGTCAGCTCATTTTCGCAAGTCGGCTACAGCTTCCGCCGCCCTTGCTGTGTTGCAGCAGCGTTTGCAGCTTCCGGCACACCGACTGGTGTGTGATGTCCCCACACGTTGGAACTCTACCCTCCACATGTTGCAAAGGATTTGTGAGCAGAAGAGAGCAGTTGTGGAGTACCAGCTGCAACAAGGCCGTCGATATTCAGGTCAGACTCCACACATAAGACCTCAGGAGTGGACCTGGATGTCTGACATATGTACCATCCTCACAAACTTTGAGGAGGCCACCAAGATGGTGAGTGGCGATGACGCCATCATTAGTGTCAGCATCCCACTTGTCTGTCTTTTGCAACGCTCTCTGCAGAGAATTAAAGAGGAGGCATTGCAGCCAGAGTATGATGAGATGGATCAAGAAGCTGTAGCGGGCGATTACACACAGCCCAGCCTCATCTCATCCCAACGTGCATTGGGGGACAATGAGGGAGAGGAGGAGGAGGAGGAGGAGGAAGAACAGGAGCTGCTATCATGCGTTGTAGACGGTAGTACCTGTACAAGTGTCATACCGTCGGTTCAGCGTGGGTGGCCTGAGGACAGGGTGAAGGAGGAAGAGGAGGAGGAGAGCATGGTCAGTCGTCATCTTGGTGAGGACACGGAAATCTTGCCCGTTACCAGTCTGGCACGCATGGCTGACTTTATGTTACGCTGCCTTAACCGTGACCCTCGCGTTGTCAAAATGTTAGGTGACAGTCATTACTGGTTGGTGACACTTGTAGACCCCCGCTACAAGGAGAACTTTCACTCTCTTATTCCTGAGGTGGAGAGGTCTGCAAAAATGGGGCAATACCAGAAGGCCCTTGCTGCAGAATTCTTAAAAAAATTCCCATCTGAACACGCTAGCGGCAGAGGTCACAGTTCGTTGCCCAACCAAGGCGTACAGGCGAGAGAGATGCAACTCCAATCCAGCAGAGGCAGGGGTACACTGTCAATGTTCTGGGACAGTTTTCTGACACCCGCCCAGCTTACAGGCCCTGAGGCACGGGGTACTCTCACAAGGAGTGGAAAGTTTCAAAAGATGGTGAGGGAGTACCTTGCCGATCGTACCAGCATCCTCCGTGATTCCTCTGTGCCATTTAATTATTGGGTATCCAAGCTGGACACTTGGAATGAACTCGCTCTGTATGCCTTGGATGTCCTGGCCTGCCCTGCCGCTAGCGTGTTATCAGAGCGTGTTTTTAGTGCCGCTGGGGGAATTATAACTGATAAGCGCACTCGCCTGTCAACTAACAATGCTGACAAGCTGACCCTTATCAAAATGAACAAGGGCTGGATTGGGCCAGACTTCTCATCACCACCAAATGACAGCAGAGTAACAAAGTCAAATCCACTGTGTTATTTCGGGAGGTGTATTCACATGCACCGCTTCACACCCACACATGGGTATACGCTTCCTCGTTTCGGCTGTTTTATCTTCTTCTCCTTATCCTCAGCCTCCACCACCACTATACCACCAGGGTGCCAGCATTGCAAGTTCCTCCGTCCTAATTTTTGGCAGCTTTTGCTGGGAAAGCATAAGCAAATACCATGGGACACCCACTCCCCAATAATGGGACTTATGTTTGTAATATGCTGTACTGCATGGCACTTGTAAGGGGCATTGCAAGTTGCTCCGTCCTAATTTTTGGCAGCTTTTGCTGGGAAAGCATAAGCAAATACAATGGGAGACCCACTCCCCAATAATGGGACTTATGTTTGTAATATGCTGTACTGCATGGCTCTTGTAAGGTGCATTGCAAGTTGCTCCGTCCTAATTTTTGTCAGCTTTTGCTTGCAAGGCATAAGCAAATACTATGGGACACCCACTCCCCAATAATGGGACTTATGTTTGTAATATGCTGTACTGCATGTGACGCGCCCCCTGGGCCGTGTGTACATGTGTGTGGGATACCCGGTGCCGGGTCTCTGGGGTCTGTAGTCTCCGTGGCGGTGACCCGGTCCCGTGGCTCAGGCTGGTCAAACCAGTGGCAGTCTTTCTTAGGTTTTGAGGTTAATTGTCCGACTGCGCCACCCGTGGCTTGCGGTCAGGGAGTACCACCGCTGCGAGGCAGACCGCTGAGGCTGGTGTTGTGTGTGCAGCATAGAATGGGATAACTCCCCTCGGGAGGAGTATAGCCTCTGGGCAGTGAGTGTGGATGATGGGGGTGATGGTGCACGAGCTCAGCAGGAACGACTCAGAGTCTTTGCAGTGCAGTTCAGGGTCTTTACTGATGATTATAAGGTAGACCCTCCCGGGAGTACTGGCTAGCATAAGAGGCCTGGTCAGTCTGTGAGCAAGCAGGAGTTCCCCTGGCCAGGTGGAGTTGTAGGCCTCCCTGTCTGTCTGCACTCTTCCTGGCTACCTTGCTGTAAGCGGGTAGAAGTAGCCCACGTCCCTGAGTGTACCGTGTAGTGCTCACCCGTATGGCTGGTGACTTGGGGCCTTCTGTTAGCCTCCGCTTCACGACGGCGGTGCTGGTCCCTTGCTTGTGACTGAGCCTCCGGGCTTCTATGGCCAGAGGACCTGAAATCCCCTGCCGGCTGGTTTCTGCTGCTGGATATATAAGTCCTCACAGCTTCGGACTTCTGTGTCCGGTTCCTATTGTCTTCTGCCAGGGCGAGCTCTGCTCAGCTTCCAGCCCCTGGTCTTTAGCTCCTACAGAGCTCCTTGCTGTTACTTTCCCTTGCTCTCACTCTGACTCTGACTGTTCTCTGACTCACTCAACCCCGCCCCAGATCCAGTTTATAAGGGCAGAATTCTCCCCTCCCAGGACTGGGGTAGGAAGATGTTGCATGTTTAAGGGATCCTGACCAGGAAACCTCCCACTTGCTCTCCGACGTAATATCTCTATTACTGTGGTGACCAGACCCCTGGGGTGCCACACATGGCTCTTGTAAGGGGCATTGCAGTTCCTCATAATTTTTGGAAAGCCTTCCATTCACTGCTTAGGCCAACAGTGCACGGGAGACCCAGTTGCTATAAATCGAAAAAAAGGTTTAGTTAACGCCCTCTGACCTCCATGTCATTTCCAAGGGGCATTGGAGTGGCTCGAAATTTTTGGTAGGCATTGCACTCACTGTATGCCCTATAACTGTGTAGCCGAACCGCTCCTTTTGTTACAGAAACATATCCTACAAGACATATCTGGTTGACTGGCCTGATATTGATGTGAATGGTCCCTGTTCCTCCTGCTCTTTCTCCTTTACCACCACCTCATCCATCATTTATCACCTGAAGCTTTGTTTTAACGGGAGTCATAGAACTGGGATAGTAGCAGGAAAACATCCAGCAATCCTCGGAGGAGGTAGGATATGCGCCAAAATGCGGACCACCTCAGGTTTAGCCACTACTACTTACATGCGCTTGCATTCCAAGAAAACAAAGCAGATGCTAACTTCTATCATCATCATCATGCTCCTCACCTAGGCACTCTCAACTCCCCTGATGGAGAAGCCAGGGCCCACCGGAGGAGTCTGGTTCTCTGGTGGGCTCGTCCAATGCTACCCTAAAGCAGGTCAGGCTAAGAAAAGTGTGGGGGAAGGTGACAGGAGAAATCAGGGCGGCTGGGGACTGAGTATGGTCACCTGGCCGCCACCTGGTGGCTGGGGACTGAGCGTGGACACCCGGCCGCCGGGCGGCTGGGGACAGAGTATGGATACCTAGCTGCCGAAGTGGCCATGAGGTAGTGGCCAGATTCGGCCTCCTCCAAACTAAAAGGCCCCATTTCAAGTGAAAGCTAGCAGTATGGTATTGCAGCCTGCGGGTGGGTGGGTGGTTGGCTGCATATTTTCTCTTGCATTGCAAGGAATGGGTGAGGTACAATTGAACACTGCCCTGGGACAAGGACTTGCACGGGGATAGATGCAAGCCTGCATCTTCTGATGCGGCAAGGATCACTTCTGATGGGCACACTTTCAGACAGTGACCTGGGGGTCAGAGATGCTTCCAGGGGTCTTCCCCATGCTGATCCCTTGTCTTTTCAGCACTGTATGCATGTGTCACACAGCACATGGCCAGATAAGGTTGTAAAATGTTAAAATGACATTTCCCGGTGAACGCATTTGTCACGGTTGAAAGCAATACAAAAGTGCCAAAATGCATGAAAAATGCTACTTGTGAACATAGCCCAAAGTGTGGAGGAGTATTTTTGTTTTTGGTTATTTATTTTACCTTATACACAAGTTTTTACCCTGGAAAGGAAATTCCTTAACATATTTCACAGGAAAACCGTTTCAGTTTCGTTTTTGAACGTTTTATTGTGAGCCCGCAAAAGTGGCTTAATACCTCTTACCACGTTGTTGACAGCAGTGACCAGGGGGTCAGAAATGCTTCCAGGGGCGATCCCCATGCTGCCCCCATGTCTTTTGAGCACTGTCACTATCGTTTTGGGCACTTTTTAGGCTTTCTACAGACTGCCGGGGGTGCTGCCGCAAAAATGCTCGGGTCTCTCATAGACTAACATTGGGCTCGTTGCTCGGGTCGAGCACCCGAGTATCACGGTAAGCTCGGACCGAGCTTCGAGCACCCGAGCATTTTAGTGATCGCTCAACACTATCAGTCGTCATCTTGGTGAGGACACGGAAGTCTTGCCCGTTACCAGTCGGGCACCCATGGCTGACTTTATGTTACGCTGCCTTAACCGTGACCCTCGCATTGTCAAAATGTTGGGTGACAGTCATTACAGGTTGATGACACTTTTAGACCCCCTCTACAAGGAGAACTTTCACTCTCTTATTCCTGAGTTGGAGAGGTCTACAAAAATGGGGCAGTACCAGAAGGCCCTTGCTGCAGGACTATTAAAAAAATTCCCATCTGAACACGGTAGCGGCAGAGGTCACAGTTCGCTGCCCAACTAAGGCATACAGGCGAGAGAGACGCAACTCCAATCCAGCAGAGGCAGGGGAACACTGTCAATGTTCTAGGACAGTTTTCTGAGACCTGCCTAGCTTACAGGCCCTGAGGCGCAGGGTACTCTCACAAGGAGTGGAAAGTTTCAAAAGATGGTGAGGGAGTACCAGCGTCCTCCGTGATTCCTCTGTGCCTTTTAATTATTGGGTATCCAAACTGGACACTTGGAATGACCTCACTGTGTATGCCTTGTAGGTCCTGGCCTGCCCTGCCGCTAGCATGTTATCGGAGCGTGTTTTTAGTGCCGCTGGGGGAATTATAACTGATAAGCACACTCGCCTGTCAACTGACAATGCTGACAAGCTGACCCTTATCAAAATGAACAAGGGCTGGATTGGGCCAGACTTCTCATCACCACCAAATGACAGCAGAGTAACATAAAGTCAAATCCACTGTGTTATTTCGGGAGGTGTATTCCCATGCATCGCTTCACACCCACACATGGGTATACGCTTCCTCATTTCGGCTGTTTTTTGCTCTTCTCCTTATCCTCAGCCTCCACGACCACTATACCACCAGGATGACCGTGGTCCATGTTGCCAGCATTGCAAGTTCCTCTGTCCTAATTTTTGGCAGCTTTTGCTTGGAAGGCAAAGGCATAGACTATGGGAGACCCACTCCCCAATAAAGGGAATAATGTTTTTAATATGCTGTACTGCATGGCTCTTGTAAGGGACATTGCAAGTTCCCCCTTCCTAATTTTTGGCAGCTTTTGCTTGGAAGGCATAGGCAAAGACTATGGGAGACCCACTCCCCAATAATGGGAAAAATGTTTTTAATATGCAGTACTGCATGGCTCTTGTAAGGGGCATTAAAATCGTCTTGATAAGCTACTTTGACCTCCACGTCTCTTCCAAGGGTCGTTAATATTGTCTTTTTATTCCACTGCGACCTCCACCACTCTTCCAAGGGGCATTGATATTGTCTTTTCATTCCACTGCAACCTCCACCACTCTTCCAAGGGGCATTAAAACCGTCTTGTTAAGCTACTGCGACCTCCACATCTCTTCCAAGGGGCATTAAAACTGTCTTGTTAAACCACTCTGAACTCCACGTCTCTTCTAAGGGGCATTAAAACCGTCTTGTTAAACCACTCTGAACTCCACAGCTCTTCCAAGGTGCATTGACATGATGTTTTTAATTACATCTAACCTCCACGACTCTTGCAACGGGCATTGCATTTCCTCCTAATTTTTGTCAGCTTTTGCTTTTCAATGCATAGGCGAACACTAAGGGAGACCCACTCCCCAATAATGGGTAGAAGGTTTTTAATACGCTGTAATCCACGTCTGTTTCAAGGGGCATTGCAGTGCCTAATAATTTTTGGAAAGCCTTCCATTCCCTGCTTAGGCCAACAGTGTACAGGAGACCCAGTTGCTATAAATGGAAAAAACGGTTTAGTTAAGGCCCTCTGTATGCCTTATAACTGTATAGCTGAACCGCTCCTTTTGGTACAGAAACATATCCTACAAGACATGTGTGGTTGGCTGGCCTGATATTGATGTGAGTGGTCCCTGTTCCTCCTGCTCTTTCTCCTTTGCCACCACCTCATCCATCATTCATCACCTGAAGCTTTGTTTTAACGGGAGTCATAGAACTGGGATAGTAGCAGGAAAACATCCAGCAATCCTCGAAGGAAGTAGAATATGCGCCAAAACGCTGACCACCTCAGGCCTAGCTGCTACTACATACATGCGCTTGCATTCAAAGGAACAGAAAGCTAAGGAGATGGATGGCCTCATGATCATGAATAATTTACTCGTTGTGTAGGAGGCCGACCACTGCTGCTGTCTACCTTCTGAACTTTGTGTTGAAGCCTGATTGACCCAGGACCCGCAATCCTCTATGTCTGGAGGACGTGTTGCATCCCAGTGTCCAACTGTGTCCCGGCTTCCACAATATTAACCCAGTGTGAAGGCGTCATTGAGATGGACCATTTCTGGCCACATTCACTTGTCCACGTGTTTGTGGTTAGGCTGTCCTTCCCACTAAATGCACTGGGGAGGGCACAGGTAATGTTTTGGTATGCGCGCTTGTGTATGAGGCGCACCGAGACAAATAGGGGCGGCTGGGGACCGTTTATGGACACCCCGCCACCCCCACGCGGCTGGGGACTGTGTGTGGGCACCCGGCCGCAGGGCGGCTGGGGACTGAGTATGGACACCCAGCCGCCCCCTGGCGGCTGGGGACCAAGCGTGGACACCCGGCCGCTGGGCTGCTAGGGACTGAGTATGAATACCAGGCTACCGACGCAGCCATGACGTGGTGGCCAGATTCCACCTCCACATGCCTAAAAGGCCCAATTTCAAGTGCAAGCAAGCTAGCAGTATGGTATTGCAGCCTGGGGGTGGGTGGGTGGCAGGCTGCATACTTGCGCTTGTATTGCAAGTTATGGGGGAGGTACAATTGAACACTGCCCTGGGACAAGGACTTGCATGGGGATAGTTGCAAGTCTGCATCTTCTGATGCGGCAAGGATCACTTCTGATGAGCACACTTTTAGGCAGTGACCTGGGTGTCAGAGATGCTTCCAGGGGTCTTCCCCATGCTGTTCCCATGTCTTTTTAGCACTGTATGCATGTGTCACACAGCACATGGCCAGATAAGGTTGTAAAATGTTAAAATGACATTTCCCGGTGAATACATTTGTCACGGTTGAAAGCAATACAAACGTGCAAAAACACATAAAAAATGCTACTTGTGAACATAGCCCAAGGTGTGGAGGAGTATTTTTGTTTTTGGTTATTTATTTTACCTTATACACAAGTCTTTACCCTGGAAAGGATGTTCCTTAACCCCTTTCCGACCTGGTCAGTAATAGTATGCACCAGGTCGGGAAGGCCGGTTCAGCGGGGGCTCCGGCGGTGAGCCCGCACTGAAGCAAGCACATGTCAGCTGATTATTGGAATCGCAATCCACCCGCGGCTGTTAACATGTTAAATCTCTGACAGTGGCATTTAACTCGCGCTTCCGGGAGTCCTAAGCCCCGCCCATCAGTGACTCCGTCACGTGATCGCGGGTCACCAATGGGTGGGCATGACAACTCAGGGTCTGCAGCAGACGCCTGTGGTTGTCATGTCTCAATTGCTATGATCACCACCTAGTGGTCAGCGCTCATAGCAAGTGAGCATTTCTCCTGCATACAAGCAATCTGGTCATCGCTTGTATGCAGTAGAAGCAATCAGACAACTGCTGCTTCTAGTCTCCTCTGGAGACTATAGAAGCAAGGAAAAAGTGTAAAAAAAAAGTTTTTAAAAAAATATATAAAAGTTTAAGTCACCCCCCTTTCGCCCCATTCAAAATAAAATATATATATATATAAAAAAAAAAACACATACACATATTTGGTATCGCCGCGTTCAGAATCGCCCGATCTATCAACATAAAAGAAGAATTAATACAATCAGTAAACGGCGTAACGAGAAAAAAATTTTAATCGCCAGAATTAAGTTTTTTTGGTCGCTACAACTTTGCAATAAAATGCAATAACGGGCGATCAAAACATCGGATCTACCCCAAAATGGTATCAATAAAAACGTCAGCCCGGCACGCAAAAAATAAGCCCTCACCTGGCCCCAGATCCCGAAAAATGGAGAAGCTAAGGGTCTCGGAAAATGGGGTAATTTTTTTTGTTTTTTTTAGCAAGCTTTGGATTTTTTTTTCACCACTTAAATAAAAAAGAACCTATACATGTTTGGTGTCTATGAACTCGTAACGACCTGGAAAATAATGATGGCAGGTCAGTTTTAGCAATCTGTGAACGTGGTAAAAAAGGACCCAAAAAACAACTGTGGAATTGCATTTTTTTTGCAGTTTCACTGCACTTGGAATTTTTTTCCCATTTTCCAGCACATGATATGGTAAAACCAGTGATGGTGTTTAAAAGTACAACTGGTCCCGCAAAAAATAAGCCCTCACATGGCCATATTGAACGAAAATTAAAAAAGTTCTGGCTCTGGGAAGAAGGGGAGCAAAAAAGGAAAACACAAAAACAGAAAGACCCATGGTCGTTAAGGGGTTAACATATTTCACAGGAAAGCACTTTCACTTTCGTTTTTGAACGTTTTATTGCGAGCCTGTAAAAGTGGCTTAATAACTCTGACCACGTTGTTGACAGCAGTGACCTGGGGGTCAGAAATGCTTCCAGAGGCGATCCCCATGCTGTCCCCATGTCAATTGAGCACTGTCACTATCGTTTTGGGCACTTTTTAGGCTTTCTACAGACTGCCGGGGTAGCCGCCGCAAAAATGTTCGGGTCTCCCATAGACTAACATTTGGCTCATTGCTCGGGTCGAGCACCCGAGTATCACAGTGAGCTCAGCCCGAGCTTCGAGCACCCGAGCATTTTAGTGCTCGCTCAACACTAGTGGCCTCTCGTCCTCTTCCTCCACCTTAACATCACACACAGTACAGTCCTCAGAGGTGGCACCCCTAATACCCTTGTTTCCACCCTACATCACAACTCTCCAACTGCCCGACTTACTGTGGGAAACCACAGATGGGTGACTCTGCAGAGTTGTTCACACATTCTATTCCAGATGTCTGCTCCAAAGCACAGACTCAAGAAGAGGAATACATATGCACTAATGCCCAAAACTATTTTCAGTTCGCTCCGGGGCCAGATGAAGTAGGGTCCGAGCAGAATCCAGACCCTCATAACCAAATTTTAACCCCCGGGGGTAGAGGTGATCCTGATGAAACCCAGATGCCTGAGGCACACGCAGATTGTACTGTGCTGTCAGAGCAGGAAGAGGTGGAGGGTGACTCTCAGGACTACGAGTGGGAAAACAGATAGGATGACAATGTGGTTGTAAATCCCAGAGGCATGCAGCTGAGTAGCTCAGCAAAGGAGGTGGAGGAGGAAGACAAGGAGGTTACGTTGAGGCTTCCCGCACAGACAGGGAGTGATGCAACCATGACCAGCACTGCTTCCTCAACCACAACTGTGGCTGTGGCCAGCAGCGATCGCAGGTCTGCAATTAGCAGGGGCAGCAAGGACTGCCTAGCTTGGGCCTTTTTTGAGACCGCATAAGATGACCCAACTCATGTTATCAGCAAACTTACAAACGACAGAGTAGAGTAAAAAAATGCAATAATTTGACTACTACTTGCATGAACCGGCACATGTCCCATCAATATGTGTTTGTCTGGGAATCTCACTGCACTAAAATGCAGATTAGCAGGCCTCGCTAACCACCCGCCGCCCCATCAACTGCATCTGCTGCTTCTTCCTCCTCCGTAATTGTAGCAAATGTTCTCAAACAGGTCGCCGGCCGCAGAACTTCCACTTGTTTACCCGCTACAATTAGGGTGAGTGAGAGCCCATCAGCTGTTACGGAAACGGACATGCCTGCTGTTTTTGACCAATCTCAGTCACCGAGAACACCATATCTTTCTCAATCCACCATAACATCTCCACCTGCATCTCACTCACAGTCCAGCAGTTTGTCGTGTTTAACCTACTCTGCCCTCGCTCAGCACAGCAGCCAGCCCTCAGTCCCACAGTTGTGGGCACATAAAAGATTGTTTCCTCCTACACACCAAAGATAAGAGCTTGAACTTCACCATCTCCAATCTGTTGGTCACGGAAATGCTGTATTTCTGCCTGGTGGATACAGGCGGTTTCTGAAAGCTGATGGCCTTCGCAGTCCCCCAGTACTAGTTGCCCAGTCACCATTACTTCTCTAAGAAACCAGTGCTTGCGCTATACCAGCATGTCGCAAACAACCACCCATTCCTTGAAAAAAAATTAATGTCTGACAGGGTGCATTTCACCACTGACAACTGGACAAACAAGCATGGCTAGGGGCATTACATCTCGCTGTCTGGGCACTGGGTGACTCTGGTGGCTGTGGGGGCTAGCAGGAAAGGGGCTGCTCCCCAAGTCTTGGAATCCCCAAAGATGGCAGGACAAACCTCTGTATTTAACACTTCCTCCACTGCTTCTGCCTCCTCTAGGCCCTCCACGTGTGCCCTCAACCTTTCCCTTAATGAGGCATGGGTTCAAACAGTGCAGAGCAAATCCCCCCACCTCTGTACTGTGCAAACAGGGCTCACCGCAATCAGGCACAGCAATTTCTCCACCACTATCCTGGCCTGGATGCGCTGCTGCAGAAAGCACAGTCGCTGTATGCTCACTTCCGCCATTCATACCCCCCGGGTCATCGACTTACATTGGTGCAGAGGTATTTCGGCCTACCTGTTAACTGGTTGATATGCAATGTGCCGACATGGTAAAATTCCACTCTGCACATGTTACAGCAACTGTGGCAGCCAGGACGAGCCCTGATGCAGTATGCCTTTTTTACATAGCCTGGGCCAATGCAATACGGATGTGGTGCAAATCACACTTGCAGAGTGGGCACAGACGAAGGACGTCTGCACCCTTCTGCACAGTTTTGAAATGGCTACTAAGATCGTTAACACTGACGATGCCATCATCAGCATCATTATTCTGATCATCTACATGCTGGAGCACACTTTGAATAGTCTACTTGAGGAGGTGGTGGCCCCAGAGGAAGAGGAGGAAGCAGAGGATGATGTGGAAGGGAGAGCAATATCTCTAAGTTCTAGACTGTCCAAGTTCTGGATTACAGCAATCGAGGGGGGCTCATGGTACCTGACAAACTGTTAGTTGATGGTTCAGGAGCCGATGAACAAATGGAGGAGGACAAGGAGGAAAAGATGATGGGTGCGCAACAGTCAGGAGATGAAGATAATGCTCATCTTTCTGTTGTCCGTGGTTGGCGGGAGGGGGCTGAGGAAACAAGCTTTAGTGTTACCCTGCCATCAATACACCATGGATTTGGACCTCATGGAAGCGCCCAGCACATGATTGCCTTCTTGCTGCACTATCTGCAATACGATGCCCATATTGTTAGGATTAGAAATAGTGCTGACAACTGGGTTGCCACTCTGTTAGATCCATGAAACAAGAGTAAATTTTGCCTGATGCTTCCCCCCCTGGAATGGAACGCATGCATGCTGGAGTATCTAAACACGTTTGTAGACAATCTTAAGAGTGGTTTTCCCTAAGACAGCAGTGAGGCACACAGTGTACATCGCAGTTCTAGACTTCCAACCCTGAGAACTTTAAGTCGTAAATACAAAAACATTAGCAGCAGAAGCAGTGTAAGTCGCAGAAGCAATTTCTGTGTGTCATTTCATGCATTTTGTAGACCAGCCTGTGCACCAGCAGAAAAAAGTACAAGTCTGACACATGGTGAATGACTGGTGAGGATGGTGCAGGAGTATCTCGAGCTCAATATCAATGCCATTGGGGGGTTGGACTCTTTTGCATTTTGGTTTTCAAAAATGGAAGAGTGGCCTGAGCTCGCCTGTCACGCCTTAGAGGATTTGTCATGCCCGGCAGCTCGCCCGCTCTCAGAACATGTCTTCAGTGCTGCTGGTGGTATACTGATGGATAAGCACATCCAACTGTCCCTGAAAGTGTAGACCGCAAAACGTTCATCAAGATGAACAAGTCATGGATCTCCAATGACTTTTGCACCCCAGTTGCAGACTGGGCAGACTAGGCGATGGTATAATTTTTAGTGTGCTGCATTGATCTTGCCTGTGGCACCTTTGTCGTGGCTTCTGTGCCTGCTGTTGCTGCTAGAGATGAGGGGTGTTCGACTCGAACTGTTCGCCAATCTCAAATTCGAGCTGTTTTGGGCGGTGGTCGAGTCGGTTGACGAACTTGAACGATTTGCAAAAAATTCGGCTGTTCGAGGTTATGTTCGATAACTTTTCGTGCACCAAAAGCGTAACTGGATTTTTCACAGTAATACTGTTAATCAATGTTAATAGACAGTTTCAATGTAGAGTGGTAGGGGAGGGGCAGGGGATGGATCTCTGCAGAAATAATACCGATCTCCATTTTTCCATTCTTTCCCGCATTTACAGTGGGGTGGTGCAGTGTGTCAGCCTATCAGCAGCGCACACACGCAGAAAAGTGCTTGTGTCAGCAAGGGCATGTGTCATTGGCTGTGTATATCACATGTCCTTGCCCTATAAGACCAAGCCATTTTCCCCATCGCCACCATTTTCTCACTGCTGCAGCTGAGTGTTAGACGGCACCTCTGCTGCTGTGGGCGCTATACAGTATAACTATGTGAATTGCGAGCGAATTTCCAGTTAAATAGAGAGATAGGTTTAGGGAGTAGGGACTAGTTCTAATTGCAGACCTTTTGAGGGCTAGGTTACAGCAGTTCATAGCACTTTTTGCCAGGCAGGTCTGTGCCAGTACTGTGCAAGTGTTTTCACATTATTTGGAGAAATGTAGCTCAGCCAATCCTTTTGGGCCTGTAGCAGTGTCTGTTAGTCATTAGAGTAGCCTATCTGTGTTGCAAGCTACACCACCTGTGTATCTAATACCATTTTTTTACTGCATCTAACCCAGTAAATCCTTTTGGGCATAGTAGCAGTGTCTCGTAGTCAGCGGAGTAGCCCACCTGTAAAGGAAGCTACACCACCTGTGTATCTAATTCTAATTTTAGACTGCATCTAACCCAGGAAATCCTTTTGGGCCTAGTAGCAGTGTCTGGTAGTCAGTAGAGTAGCCCATCTGAAGCAAGCTACACCACCTGTGTATCTAATAACAATTTTTTACTGCATCTAGCCCAGTAAATCATTTTGGGCATAGTAGCAGTGTCTCATAGTCAGCGGAGTAGCCCACCTGTGAAGGAAGCTACACCACCTGTGTATCTAATTCTAATTTTTTACTGAATCTAACCCAGGAAATCCTTTTGGGCCTAGTAGCAGCTTCTGGTAGTCAATAGAGTACCCCATCTGAAGCAAGCTACACCACCTGTGTATCTAATAACAATTTTTTACTGCATCTAGCCCAGTAAATCCTTTTGGGCATAGTAGCAGTGTCTCGTAGTCAGCAGAGTAGCCCACCTGTGAAGGAAGCTACACCACCTGTGTATCCAATTCTAATTTTTTACTGCATCTAACCCAGTAAATCCTTTTGGGCATAATAGCAGTGTCTGGTAGTCAGCGGAGTAACCCACCTGTGAAGGAAGATGCACCGCCTGTGTATCTAATTCTAATTTTTTACTGCATCTATTCCAGGAAATCATTTTGGTCCCAGTAGCAGTGTCTGGTAGTCAGTGGAGTAGCCCACCTGTGAAGAAAGCTACACCGCGCCTGTGTATCTAATTCTAATATTTTACTGCATCTAACCCAGTAAATCCTTTTGGGCCTAGTAGCAGTGTCTGTTAGTCAGCGGAGTAGCCCACTTGTGAAGTAAGCTACACCGCCTGTGTATCAAATTCTAATTTTCTACTGCATCTAACCGAGGAAATCTTTTTGGGCCTAGTAGCAGTGTCTGGTAGTCAGCGGAGTAGCCCACCTGTGAAGGAAGCTACACCGCCTGTGTATCTAATTCTAATTTTTTACTCCATCTAACCCAGGAAATCCTCTTGGGCCTAGGAGCAGTGTCTGGTAGTCAGCGGAGTAGCCCATCTGAAGCAAGCTACACCACCTGTGTATCTAATAACAATTTTTTACTGCATCTAACCAAGTAAATCCTTTTGGGCATAGTAGGAGTGTCTCGTAGTCAGCGGAGTAGCCCACCTGTGAAGGAAGCTAAACCGCCTGTGTATCTAATTCTAATTTTTTACTGCATCTAAACCAGGAAATATTTTTGGGCCTAGTAGCAGTGTCTGTTAGTCAGCAGAGTAGCCCACCTGTGAAGTAAGCTACAGCACCTGTGTATCTAATTCTAATTTTTTACTGCATCTAACACAGGAAATCCTTTTGGGCTAGCAGCAGTGTCTGTTAGTCAGCAGAGTAGCCCACCTGTGAAGGAAGCTACACCGCCTGTGTATCTAATTCTAATTTTTTACTGCATCTAACCCAGGAAATCCTTTTGAGCCTAGTAGCAGTGTCTGGTAGTCAGCGGAGTAGCCCATCTGAAGCAAGCTACACCACCTGTGTATTTAATTCTAATTTTTTCCTGCATCTAACCCAGTATATCCTTTTGGGCATAGTAGCAGTGTCTCATAGTCAGCGGAGTAGCCCACCTGTAAAGGAAGCTACAGCACCTGTGTATCTAATTCTAACTTTTTACTGCATCTAACCCAGGAAATCATTTTGGGCCTAGTAGCAGTGTCTGGTAGTCAGCGGAGTAGCCCACCTGTGAAGGAAGCTACACCGCCTGTGTATCTAATTCTAATTTTTTACTGCATCTAACCCAAGAAATCTTTTTGGGTCTAGTAGCAGTGTCTCGTAGTCAGCGGAGTAGCCCACCTGTGAAGGAAGCTATACCACCTGTGTATCTAATTCAAATTTTTTACTGCCTCTTTCCCAGGAAATCCTTTTGGGCTAGTAGCAGTGTCTGTTAGTCAGTGGAGTAGCCCACCTGTGAAGGAAGCTACACCGCCTGTGTATCTAATTCTAATTTTTTACTGCATCTAAACCAGGAAAATCCTTTTGGGCCTAGTAGCAGTGTCTTGTAGTTATTGGAGTAGCCCAGCTGTGAAGGAAGCTACACCGCCTGTGTATCTAATTCTAATTTTTTACTGCATCTAACCCAAGAAATCTTTTTGGGTCTAGTAGCAGTGTCTCGTAGTCAGCGGAGTAGCCCACCTGTGAAGGAAGCTATACCACCTGTGTATTTAATTCTAATTTTTTACTGCATCTTTCCCAGGAAATCCTTTTGGGCTAGTAGCAGTGTCTGTTATTGAGCGGAGCAGTCCATCTGTGAAGAAAGCTACACCGCCTGTGTATGTAATTCTAATTTTTTACTGCATCTAAACCAGGAAAATCCTTTTGTGCCTAGTAGCAGTGTCTTGTAGTTATTGGAGTAGCCCAGCTGTGAAGGAAGCTACACCGCCTGTGTATCTAATTCTAATTTTTTACTGCATTTAACCCAAGAAATCTTTTTGGGTCTAGTAGCAGTGTCTCGTAGTCAGCGGAGTAGCCCACCTGTGAAGGAAGCTATACCACCTGTGTATTTAATTCTAATTTTTTACTGCATCTTTCCCAGGAAATCCTTTTGGGCTAGTAGCAGTGTCTGTTATTGAGCGGAACAGTCCACCTGTGAAGAAAGCTACACCGCCTGTGTATCTAATTCTAATTTTTTACTGCATCTAAACCAGGAAAATCCTTTTGGGCCTAGTAGCAGTGTCTTGTAGTAATAGGAGTAGCCCAGCTGTGAAGCAAGCTACACCGCCTGTGTAACTAATAAAATTGTTTTACTGCATCTAACCCAGCCAATCCTTTTGGGCTAGTACCACAGTTTGGCCACTCAGCACTGCTCGGTTTCCATCCATTATTTTTTGTGCAAATAACTACAGAGTTGCCAATTAGTTAACCACCAAAATGAGTGGCAAATGGCCTGCTGCTGGTGGAAAGGGGAATAGGCGTGTTGGAAATGGAAAAAAAGGTTGTGTCCATGGGGTAGGTGGTAAAGCAACAGTAACATCTGCAGAAGAAAGACCATCTTCCAGCCAAACTAAGATGTCTACTTCTTTTCGTGGACAATGTGATATGATACATTTCTTACGGACGGACACGCCCATCTCTACAAATTCCAGATGCGGCACAAAAACAGCAGGTGCATCAACGGATATCAAGTGCTCCTTCAAGTGGGCTCTCCTCCACCTCAACTTCAACGTCACAAATACTCCTGTCCTCAGAGGTGTCACCCCAATCGCACTTGCTTCCTCACAGCTCCCAAGTTTCCAGCTGCCCATCTGAGTATGGGGTAACACAGATAGTTGAGTCTGCAGAGCTGTTTACTCATACTATAGCCTGGGAATCAGAGGTCTGCTCCACAGCTTCTGTGAATCCAGACGAGGAAATGATCTGCACTGATGCCCAAAATGTTTATGAGTCGGATCCAGGCCCAGATGAAGAAGGTTCTGAGCATAATGTAGACCCTCGTTCCCAAACTGTAACTCCTGTTGGTGGAGACAATGAGGAAGACGATGATGAGACTCAGATACCTGATTGGAGCGACAACTTGACTTTGGTTGGCTCTGAGGACGACGGGTGTGAGAACACACAGGGTGATGATGACAAGGTTGGAGATCCCACTTACTTTCAACCCACAGTCAGCCAGTCGATGAGGTCAGCAGAGGAGGTGGAGGAGGATGCTAGTGACGACGAGGTTAGGTTGCACCTTCCTGGACAGAGACGGAGTACTGGTAGCACGTCAACAACTGCATCCTCAACCACAACTCTGCCTCTGACCACAATTCGTGGTGGCTCTTCAGGTCGCATGGGCTCCAAGCTTTGCATAGCCTGGGCATTTTTTGAGATCGCAAAGGATGACCCAACTCATGTTATCTGTAACATTTGTCACCAAAAGCTATGTAGAGGACAAAAAATCTATAGTTTGAGTACTTCATGCATGAACCGTCACATGGATATGAAGCATAAGTTGCAGAGAGAAGCTCACTGTGCTACAATGCGGCCTAGCGGGCCGGGCCAACCACCATCTGTCACATCTTGTGCATCCATGGCCTCTCCATCCTCTGTGACTGGGGGGACAGCAGTCACGCATGTTTTTGGACGCAGACCTGCCACCTCTTTACCCGCAACAGCCAGTGTGATTGGAAGGTCGTCAGTTCATTTGGAGGTGGAAACACCTGCTGGTTTTGAGCTCTCTCCGACATCGAGAGCACCACCTTTGGATCAAGGCAACATGACATGTCCACCTGTATCTTCCTCACAGACTGGCAGTTTGCCGGGGACACCCTACTCAACCCCGTCTAAGCACAACAGCCAGCCCTCTGTCCATCAGATGTGGACAAGTAAAAGACCATTTCCTCCTAGCCATGCCAAACCTAAGAGGTTGAATTTCACCATCTGCAAGCTGTTGGCTACAGAAAGCTGCCTTTCTGCCTGGTGGACACAGAGGATTTTTGAGACCTTATGTCCGTCGCAATGCCCCAGTACCAGATGCCCAGTCGCCACTACTTCTCAAAGAAAGCTGTGCATGCGCTACACCAGCATGTCGCACACAATATCACCTCTTCCTTGAGAAACTCTGTGTGTGACAGGGTGCATTTCACCACAGACACTTGGACAAGTAGGCATGGACAGGAGTGTTACATGTCGCTGACTGGGCACTAGGCAACTATGGTGACAGCAGGACAAGGGGCTGCTGTCCAAGTCTTGCCGTCCCCACGAGTTGTGCGTCAATCCTCTTTATCTAGAAGTTCCTCCACTGCTTCTGCCTCCTCAACCTCCTCTCGGTCCACCACCTGCACCCAAAGCCTGTCTGGTAATGCCAACCGCGTTCTAACTGCGCAGAAGGAATCCTGCACACCTCCTTACTATGCTGGCAGCAGGGCTCAACGGCATCAGGCGGTGTTTACTTTGAAATGTCTGGGAAATGTGAGTCACACAGCTGAGGAGATGTCGTCAGCTCTGGAGACCGAGATTCATGAACCTGCAGCCAGGGACAATGCTGCAAATGATGCGCCCCCTGGGCCTGTGCTGGGCAGGGGGATACCCGGAGCCGGATCGCTGGGGGTTGTAGTTCTCCGTGGCGGTGACCCGGTCCGTGCCCAGGGTGGTCAAACCAGTGGCAGTCTATTTGTATTGTAATTGTCCGACTACGCCACCCGTGGATTGCGGTCAGTGGGGACCGCCGCTGCACTGCAGACCGCTGAGGCTGATGTTTTATGCGCAGCCAAGAATGGGATAACTCCCCACGGGAGAAGTATTGCCTCAGGGCAGCTAATGTGGATGATGGGAGTGATGGTGTGAGCGTCCCAGTACTAATGGTGCTGGTGCGGCAAAGAAGCACAGAGACGTGTGGTTGCAGTTTCCAATGCTTTACTCACAGTTCTTTACTGGTCCTAGTCACCTCGCTACCGGCGGTGACTGCCCAAGCCGTGCTGCGTCCACCAGGCAAGGGGCTCGACCAACTCCCAGGCAATTCCAGAGAGTGGCACAGGACTCCCTTCCTTTCCTTTCTCTGGCCGTCCCCACCAGTGACCCACCTTTGTCCAGCTTCCTCGGGCCTTCTGCTGGCGAAACCTCTCTCCGGTTTCCCTGACCCTATGTGGTATGCTTTCCTGGTGGATGTAGTGAGGGGTCGCACCAAGATGTGGTCACAACCTCCGGTTTTGGCTGAGGATTAGTCGCCTCCACCAATTTGGGTTCCGGTACCCTGCTCTGCCAACCCTTCACCCGTTATCTCGTGGGTTCTTAGGGTTCCTTCTTCACTCGTGTCTCTGGGCCTTTCTCTGTGTTCCTGTTCCTTGCTTCCTTTCTCACTTTCCTTTCTGTTCCTTCTCCTTTCTCTCTCTCTCAGGCTCCAGCCTCCAGACAAGGAATGCCTGCGGAGCAGAGCCCATGCAGGGGCTCTGCTTCCTGTCTTCTCCTCTCACTCTTAACTTCTTCTCTGCACTGCACTGACTCCTGTCCTAAGATGGTGCCCACCTTATATACCTCCTTATATACCGAGCCCAGGTGACTAGCAACCAATGGGCTCCTACCTATGCCCAGAGACCCACCCCTATCTGCTCCTACACCACTGGGTTTTCCTCCCCCTCCCCACTCCAGCCAGGAACAGATGCTGTCGTGCCTGCACTTCTGTCTAGTGGGAGCACCGTTGAGCTGTCCCTCGGAAATGGGGTGTGTGTGGTGCATGCAGCTTACTGAGCCATAGTCCACACTCCATCCTTACCCAGAAGTGGAATATCACACCTCTGGTTCGAGGTGCAATACCCCTGTAGCAGCCGAGCCCTCGGGGTGCTACACAAACCTGGGTGCGGCCCTTCGCCGGGGCAATGTCACACACGTGCCTTGTATGGCTCACGTGTTGAACCTGGTTGTCCAGCAATTTTTAGCCCACTATCCCGGACTAGATGGCCTTCTGCAGAGGGCATGGTCGCTGAGTGCTCACTTCCGCCGTTCACATCCCGCAGCTCAACGACTTACATCTCTACAGAAGTCGTTGGGCCTGCCAGTTCATCGGCTGAAATGCGATGTGCCGACACTATGGAATTCAACTCTGCACATGTTGCAGCGACTGTGGCAGCACCGATGAGCCCTGGTGCAATACATTATGACGCATAGCCTGGGCCAACGGGATCCAGAGGTGGGGAAAATCACGCTGCAGGAGTGGTCTCAGATCAAGGACCTATGCACCCTTCTGCACAGTTTTGAAATGGCGACGAAGATGTTTAGTGCTGACGATGCCATTATCAGCATGACTATTCCTGTGATTTACATGCTGGAGCACACTTTAAACAGTATTTGGAGTCAGGTGGTGGGACTAGAGGAGGGGGAGGAAGTACAGGAGGAGTCGTATGCGGAAGGGATAACATCTCCAAGGTACAGGCGGTCTGCAGCACCAAGGCGGCAGGCATGGGAGGGTGGGGGAGAGAGATTAACGAGGGCGCATGGTAGCAGCCAAACTGTTGAGGAAGGTGTAGCAGCCGAGGAAGAAGTGGAGGACGATCTGGCGATGGGCATGGAAGACTCATCAGATGAGGGAGACCTTGATCACATTTCTGTTGTGCGAGGTTGGGGGGAGAGGGCACAGGAAGGAAGCATGATTCTTACCTCGCCACCAACACAACAAGGACTTGGTCCTCCTGGATGTACAAGACACATGAGTGCCTTCTTGCTGCACTACCTGCAACATGACCCTTGGATTGTCAGAATTCGAAGTAATCCCGAATACTTGGTTGTCACACTCTTAGATCCCCGGTACAAAAGAAAATTTGCCGAAATAATTGCTGCCATAGAAAGGGATTCACGCATGCAGGAGTATCAGCAGAGGCTGTTACAGAATCTTACATCTGCTTTTCCACAAAACACCAGTGGTGCACGTGGTGAATCTCACAGTTCTAACTTGCCAACCATGGGACTGTCGAGTCTTCATCACTCAAACCGTAACAGTAACACCGTATCTGCTGGTAACAGCAATTTTGTAGAATCGTTTCACCAATTTTTTAGACCATCCTTTGCAAGGCCACAGGAGACAAGAAGTCTGACACATAGTCAATGCCTAGAGAGGATGGTACAGGAGTATCTCCAAGGGAACATCGAAGCCATGACTGTGTCACTGGACCCTTGCTCATTTTGGGTTTCCAATCTGGATAAATGGCCTGAGCTCGCCACTCACGCCTTGGAGATCTTGTCGTGCCCCGCAGCCAGCGTTCTGTCTGAACGTGTGTTCAGCGCTGCTGGTGGTGTGCTGACAGATAAGCGCACGCGGCTGTCCACTGAGAATGTAGACAGACTCACGTTCATAAAGATGAACAAATCATGGATCCGCAAGGACTTTTCTACCTCTGTGTCATCCTGGGGAGACTAAAAGCTTGAGGATTTTGGAAAATCACCTCACCAACCATTTTAAGCAACTCTGTGGCAATTGATGCCACTTAAGTGGTGTCTGTGCCACAATTTTTGGAAAAAATGGAGACTCTTTTTGGAGTCCCCTTGCTGTGTTTTACATGACGTTGGCATCGTCTATTCCAGGTGGGTCGGGTCGCTCCCCCCCCTTAAACAGTAAGAAACTACATACACTATAGCTTGGGGTAACACAGATGGTTGAGTCTGCAGAGCTGTTTACTCATACTATAGCCTGGGAATCAGAGGTCTGCTCCAAAGCTTCAGTGTCTGCTAGTCAGCGTAGTAGCCCAGCTGTGAAGCAAGCTACACCGCCTGTGTATCTAATAACAATTTTTTACAGCATCTAACCCAGGAAATCATTTTGGGCTAGTTGCAGTGTCTCGTTGTCAGCGGAGTAGCCCATCTGAAGCAAGCTACACTGCCTTTGTATCTAATAACAATTTTTAACTGCATCTAGCCCAGGCAATACTTTGGACCTAGTAGCAGTGTCTGCTAGTCTGCGGAGTAGCCCAGCTGTTAAGCAAGCTACACCACCTGTGCTTTGGACACTTAATTTTTTCAAATGAAACACTTCGGGCCCCCGGGACACTCAGTCAAGAGCATCGGGGAGGCGCCCCAAGGCAAAGGGGCTGGGACTGACAGTAGCACGCCTTGCGGCGGACCGCCAAGCTCGATCCTTATAAAAGCTTTTTAACTGCCGCAGCTTTAGTGGACACTACTGGAGCTGGAATTACCGTGGCTGCTGGCACCAAACTTGCCCTCCTTGTAAAGGGATTTAAAGTGTACTCATTCAAATTACAGAGCCAATTTAAATTACAGAGCTTAGACCTGCCTCCACCACGGGGGATCTCGACCCACCAGCGGACAGGCGCCAGTATTGGGAGAGAGGGGCTGGCCGTCAGGGTCCACCGCGGCTCTGGCACAAACCCGGTGACACGGAGGCGCACGGGCAGGAACGGCCTGGCCGTGTCGGCTTCACACTCCAGCGTAGTCCCTCTGCCCGCTTGTGCCCGTAACCTCAAAGGGATGTGCAAGCGGCTTTTCTTCCCAGGGCTTTTTCCCATCCAGCAGGAACGTGGGGGAGCTCAGGTCGGCCTTCCACCATACTCCCTTACCACCCTCGCCCTCTTTCTTTCTTCCGTTCTCCATCTAACCCCTCGGCTCTGTGGTGTCCGCTCTCCCTCCAGCTCTCTCCTTCTCACAGGTGGACTACGGCGTGTATTCACACTATGGCTAATCTTTTGGGCCCAGACATAAGAAGTCGTCGAGGTAATGGATAATATGTGCCCCGTTAGAAACGTCCATGACGACCCATTCGAGGAAGCAACTAAACGCCTCAAATAGTGAGCAGGATCTGGACCACCCCATGGGCAAACAGCGATCTATATAGTATGCTCCTTCCCAGAAGCAGCCTAATAGGCAGACACTATTCGGAGGCACAGGTAGTAAGTAACCGGAATGCCCCCTCAATGTCTGTTTTGGCCATTAGGGTGCCCCTTCCCAACTTCTTGACCCGCCTGATTGCCTTGTCAAAGGAGGTACAGTATATACTACTGTATTTGGTTCCGCGTCGATGTTGTTGTTTACTGACCTGCCCCATGGATATGACAAATGGTGGATTAGTCCGAATATATTGGATTCCGTTTTTGGCATGACTCCCAACGGGGATACCACTACGTCTTGTAAGGAAAGTGTTCTGAATGGAACCGCCATTCTACCTAAAGATATTTCTTTTTTTAATTTTCTTGTCACGACGTCTGGGTGTTGGTAGGCTGATTTTAGATTTTTACTCCAGCCTTTCTTGATTTTAGAAGGGCATGACATGCCTATATCTGTGTCTCCTCCTCCTTTTACTCCTCCACCTCTTTTCTTTTCGCATGACTATATGTACTTTACACTTTTCCATGTGTTAGTTGTATCTTCTGAGTAGTTTGTCAGCTTTTGGACACATTTGAAGGTGTTTTCTATGTGTTTCTATGTGTTTTTGTTTGCCTGCCATTGGTTTTAACGGTGTTTGACGGTTTTCGAGGAACCGTTCGATGAAACTTTCGATGAACATGCCGGTGTTCGACGAACCGAGCCGAACCAGAACACTACGGGGGTGGCTCAACACTAGTTGCTACTACTGCTGATGTTAATAACAATTTTTTGAAATGGGGAGACTCTAAGTTGAGTCTCCATCTGGTGGGTTGCCTGTAGTGGAAGGAGTGTCAGAGCCAAATTATTCTATTGCTTCTCTGGGGAAATTGATGCCACTTTAGTGGTGTCTGCCCCTAATTTTTGGAAATGTTTGGACTCCAAGTTGGGTCTCCTTAGTGTGTGTTGCCTGAATATGGCAAGGCTCTCATTCACCTGTTACTGATCAATGCTTGCGCAGCATGGATGAATGAAACAGAGCCTGGGGCAGGGCTTGAACCAGCATTTCTAGCTTAATTATACTATTTGTACTCTGGGTCAATTGATGCAACTTTTCCTGGTGCTTAGTTTGAGCTGTTTTGGCAGATGTGGGCCTTTCTGAAGGTCTTGTCTATGCGTTTGGTTTTGAATCCCATTGAATTCAGCAAACATGGGGAAGTTAGCCAATCATAACCAAACTGAACCGTTAAAAAGGTTCTCTCATCTCTAGTCACTAGATAATTCGCTGGATTTACCTGTTAAAATTGTCTCTTCAGAAAAGGAAAAAAAATTAAGTCTAGTGCCACCTACTGGAAGCAGCAATCCTAAAAGTCAATAAAAGCCAAAGCAGACACAATATTTGCTGACAAGTCAGTGCAAAGCAAGACATCTGATTTAGGTGTATGAGAGGCCTCTGACTGGGGTGCAAAGGGTAATGTCTCTACTGTGGAGAGTGACACACCTGACATGCTAATGTAAGGAAACTTATAGCTCAGAGAAGAAAAGGACATGAATTCTAGTGCCACCTACTGGAAGTAGCAATCCTAAAAGTCAATATTGACCCTATAACAAGTCTTGCCACTTGACTTGGGATAGAAGTGAAACCAGATACTCTACAGTAATTCCTGACATGTGTTTTGGGGTGTTTGCCCCTCCTCATTACAAAGCAAAAGATCTGACTTGGCTGTATGAGAGGCCTCTGACTGGGGTGTGTCCAGCATGTCACTCTCCACAAGAAGAGACCTTACCCCTTAGATCCCAATAGTAGTAGCTATTTTAACTATTTCAGTAGGATAAAAATGTAGATACACTGTATTTATAAAAACAGACTTGTTAAAATAAACAAGAAAACCAAAATAGGTTAAAATCAAGCATCAATGTAATACTATACCTTCATATGTTTTGCCAGTTTATATGTATTGTAAATGCAATTCACTTTTAAAATTAAAAACACAAAAACAATGACGAAAAAACATTTTCAGTATGAGAAAATGCAAGTGTGTCATAAATTACATTGTAAATTAAACTCATTCTTTTTCTAGCACAGAATAATTAATGTTCTACAGGAAAGTGGATGTTAATTCATAAGGGAGAAAGGAAAGTGATGTTGCTGTAGTGACTTTTGTGTTTACATGGTTAGCTACCAATATGTGGTCATATGAAAAGCTATTCTGTATTGTTATTGATAATGAATATGTTCAACTTTAAAACATGCTTTTTATGAGAGTCTTAGCAGGAGATTTCTTCTAAACTGCATTAATGCTTAAACGTTTGTTTTTCCTTCCTTTCACTTTAAAAATAAATAAATAAATAAAAAAGCAATACTGTTAAAGAATACATTAAAATATAATCAATATATATTATTAAATATTGATGTTATTAACTCCTGGAGGACGTTACTAATTTTAGTGTTTAGCACACAACATTTTTTTTTAATGAAATTGTAAGAGCCATTTTTTTGCAATCAATCTGTTTCAATTTTTGCAACTGTGTAAAGTCATACAGTCATGGCCAAAAGTGATGGCACCTTTGAAATTGATCCAGAAAATTAAGTATTTTTCCCAGAAAATTTTTGCAATTACACATTTTGTTATACACATTTATTTCCTTTGTGTGTATTGGAACAAGACAAAAAAACGGCAAATTGGACACAGTTTCACACAAACCCCAGAATGTGGCTGGACAAAATTGTTGGCACCCTCAACTTAATATTTGGAATACTTTGGTATAAATACCTGCAATGAATTGCTTTTCTATAATCATCAACAAGCTTCTTACACCTCTCAAATGTCATTTTGGACCACTTTTCTTTTGCAAACTGCTCCAGATCTCTCATATTTGAAGGGTGTCTTTTCCCAAAAGCAACTTTAAGATCTCTCCACAGGTGTTCAATGGGATGTACAGTAGATCTGGAATCATTGCTGACCACATCAGAACTCTCCAGCGCTTTCTTTCCATCAAATTCTGTGTGCTTCTTGAAGTATGTTTGAGGTCATTTCCCTGCTGGAAGACCCATGAACTAGGATGCAAACCTAGCTTTCTGACACTGTGCACTACACTACAACCCAAAATCCTTTGTTAATCTTCAGATTTGTTTTCTTTGTTGGACTCATTCTGTTTAAAATTGTTCCAGAAAATGAAGTATTTCTTCCAGAAAATTCTTGCAATAAGACATGTTATTTAAACACCTGTTTATTTCCTTTGTGTGTAAAACCCCCAAAATAAGCCAGACAAAATTATGGGCACCTTTCCAAAATTGTGGGTAAACAACTTTGTTTCAAGCATGTGATGCTTGTTCAAACTCACATGTGGCAATTAACAGGTGTGGGCAATATGAAAATCACACCTGAAACCAGATACACAGGGGAGAAGTTGACTCAATCTTTGAATTGTATGTCTGTCTGTGTGCCACTCTAACCTTAGAGAACAGAAAGAGGAGAAGAGAACAATCTCAAGGTTATAAGTCCATCTCCAAAGATCTTGATGTTTCTGTCGCGCATGTTGTGGGAAAGACTAAGTGCAACATGAAGGGAAGAACGGAAGGAATCCTCAACACTAGGGAAAGGAGGAGTGGAGACCACTAGGCAGATCTAATATCACCCTGTCTACCCTACCGTCCCTATAAAGGTTTCACACCTATCGCCGAGTAGGATCCTAAGCCCTCTGATGTCCCTAGAGCTTGGTCCTAGATAGATAGGGGGAGGGGTGAGCACTAGTGTTGAGCCACCCCGTAGTGTTCGAGTTCGGTTCGGTTCGTCGAACACCCGTGTGTTCGCCGAACTGTTCGTCGAACTGTTCGTCGAACACCTTCGAACACCGTTAAAACCAATGGCAGGCAAACAAAAACACATAGAAACACATAGAAAACACCTTCAAAGGTGTCCAAAAGCTGACAAATTGCTCAGAAGACATAACTAACACATGGAAAAGTGACAAGTACATATAGTCATGCGAAAAGAAAAGAGGTGGAGGAGTAAAAGGAGGGGGAGACACAGATATAGGCATGTCATGCTCTTCTAAAATCCAAAAAGTGAGAAGCCGACACGGCCAGTTCGTTTCTGCCCGTGCCACCTCCGTGTCGCCGGGTTTGTGCCAGAGCCGCGGTGGACCCTGACGGCCAGCCCCCCTCTCCCAATACTGGTGCCTGTCCGCTGGTGGGTCGAGCCCCCCCGCAGTGGGGGAGGGTAACATCTGCAGAAGAAAGACCATCTTCCAGCCAAGCTAAGATGTCGACTTCTTTTCGTGGACACTGTGATACGATCCCTTTCTTACGGACACGCCCATCGCTACAAATTCCAGATGAGGCACAAAAACAGCAGGTGCTTCAGCGGATATCAAGTGCTCCTTCAAGTGGGCTCTCTTCCACCTCAATTTCAACATCACAAATATTCCAGTCCTCAGAGGTGTCACCCCAATCGCACTTGCTTCCTCACAGCTCCCAAGTCTCCAGCTGCCCGTCTGAGTATGGGGTAACACAGATGGTTGAGTCTGCAGAGCTGTTTACTCATACTATAGCCTGGGAAACGTAAGTCTGCTCCAGTGCTTCTGTTAATCCAGACGAGGAAATGATCTGCACTGATGCCCAGAATTTTTATGAGTCGGATCCAGGACCAGATGAAGAAGGTTCTGAGCATAATGTAGACCCTCGTTCCCAAACTGTCACTCCTGTTGGTGGAGACAATGATGAAGACGATGATGAGACTCAAATACCTGATTGGAGCGACAACTTGACTTTTCGGTCAGGGCAGGAAGAGGTTGGCTTTGAGGACGACGGGTGTGATAACACAGGGTGATGATGACGAGGTTGGAGATCCCACTTACTGTCAACCCACAGTCAGCCAGTCGATGAGGTCAACGGAGGAGGTGGAGGAGGATGTGACTAGCGCAGGGGATGGGGATGACTCGGTACCCGGGCCTTTGTCTGGCCTTGGGGATGTCGCGGTGGTCGGCTCCCTGGCCCGTACCCTGGGGTCACTCTTTAAAAGAGTGGATAATTGTTAATTTTATAAGAGTTTGTGACGCCACCTGTGGTATCTGGTGAGAAGCACCAGCGCTGCAGCAGTCCACTGAGACCCGTGATAAGGCTGCTCGATGGTATAGCTCCCCACAGGTGGAGCTAGGTCTCAGGGCAGCGTATGCAGGGGGAATGCAGGACAGGCGAGACCCAGCTGGGTCAGAGCAAGAACGGGAACGGACACGGTAGTCACTTCAGTACCTTTTACTGGAGGAAATTCAGGCACATCCCGGAGCACTGTAGGGTGAAGGGTGAATATCAGGATCCTCCCCAATGAGCGGGTGTAGGGCCTCCTGTTTCTTGCCTCTGCGTAGTAAGTTTCTGACCTGCCTGGAGCTAGGCCTAACTTTTTCTCTGTCCTGCGCTGGCTGACCTTGTGGTAGGGCCTTCTCTTGGAGTTCACGCTCCCACTATGCGGGGCCTAAGCGTCTCCTGGCTCTGTTACGTATCAGCACCTTAGCCATCCTGGGACTTGTAGTTCTCCAGGGATTCCGGTTATGCCTTACTGAATCTAGTTAGCAGGAGCCTCGTGCTCCACTGCTGAACTATTAACTGAGTTCTCTAGACTAGACTGAGCTCCACTGCAGACTGACCTCTCTTAGGCTTCTCTACTGCAGGAACTCTTCAGAGGAACTGAACTGCCTAGCTCCACCTTCCCTATTTATATCCCTAATGGGCTCCCTCTGCTGGTCTGAGGTGGAAGGTGGAGATGTGTGAATGTTTATGGGGGCCTCTTGTGGAGGATTCCATCAATACACTCTTCTAGGATATGTGATACCAAGCACAGCGGGGCGTCACAGATGCTATTGACGACGAGGTTAGGTTGCGCCTTCCTGGACACAGATGGAGTACTGGAAGCACGTCAACAACTGCATCCTCAACCACAACTCTGCCTCTGACCACAAGTCATAGTGGCTCTTCAGGTCGCATGGGCTCTAAGCCTTGCATAGCCTGGGCATTTATTCAGAATGATAAGGATGACCCAACTCGTGTTATCTGTAATATTTGTAACCAAAACATAAGTAGAGGCCAAAAAATCCATAGTTTGAGTACTTCATGCATGAACCGGCACATGGATATGAAGCATAAGTTGCAGTGGGAAGCTCACTGTGCTACAATGCGGCCTAGCAGGCTGGGCCAACCACCGTCTGCCCCATCTTGTGCATCCGCGGCCTCTTCATCCTCTGTGACTGGGGGGACAGCAGTCACACATGTTTTTGGACGCAGACCTGCCACCTCTTTACCTGCAACAGCCAGTGTGATTGGCAGGTCATCAGTTCATTGGGAAGTGGAAACACCTGCTGGTGTTGAGCGCTCTCTGACATCGAGAGCACCAGCTTTGGATCAAGGCAATCTAACATGTCCACCTGCATCTTCCTCACAGACCGGCAGTTTGCCGGGGACATCCTACTCAACCCCGTCTAAGCACAACAGCCAGCCCTCGGTCCCTCAGATGTGGAAAAGTAAAAGACCATTTCCTCCTAGCCATGAGAAGGCTAAGAGGTTGAATTTCACCATCTGCAAGCTCTTGGCTACAGAAATGCTGCCTTTCCGCCTGGAGGACACAGTGGATTTTCGAGACCTTATGTCCGTCTCAGTGCCCCAGTACCAGATGCTCAGTCGGCACTACTTCTCAAAGAAAGGTGTGCCTGCGCTCCACCAGCATGTCGCACACAACATCACCGCTTCTTTGAGAAACTCTGTGTGTGACAGGGTGCATTTCACCACAGACACTTGGACGAGTAGGCATGGACAGGGGCGTTACATGTCGCTGACTGGGCACTGGGTAACTATGGTGACAGCAGGACAAGGGGCTGCTGTCCAAGTCTTACCGTCCCCACGAGTTGTGCGTCAATCCTCTTTATCTCGAAGTTCCTCCACTGCTTCTGCCTCCTCAACCTCCTCTCGGTCCTCCACCTGCACCCAAAGAATGTCTGGTAATGCCACCTGCATTCTAACTGCGCAGAAGGAATCCTGCAAACCTCCTTACTATGCTGGCAGCAGGGCTCAAGGCATCAGTGTTTACTTTGAAATGTCTGGGGACCCAGTTTCATGAATGGTTGTCTCCACTGGACCTGCAACCAGGGAAGGCCATGTGCGACAATGCTGCATCGCCGGGGCAATGTCACACACGTGCCTTGTATGGCTCACGTGTTGAACCTGGTTGTCCATAAATTGTTAGCCCACTATCCCGGACTAGATGGCCTTCTGCAGGGGGCACGGTCGCTGTGTGCTCACTTCCGCCGTTTGCATCCCGCAGCTCAATGACTTACATCTCTACAGAAGTCGTTGGGCCTGCCAGTTCACCGGCTGAAATGCGATGTGCCGACACGGTGGAATTCAACTCTGACCATGTTGCAGCGACTGTGGCAGCACCGACAAGCCCTGGTGCAATACGTTCTGACGTATAGCCTGGGCCAACGAGATCCAGAGGTGGGGCAAATAACGCTGCAGGAGAGGTCTCAGTTCAGGGACCTATGAAGTTGACGCGCCCCCTGGGCCGTGGGGTACCCTGAGCCGGGCCGGTAGACGCTGGGGGTTGTAGTCACTGTGGCGGTGACCCGGTCCGTGATCCAGGGCGGTCAATCCAAGGGTAATTTGTATATATGGGTTTTATAATGTCCGACTACGCCACCTCTGGAGTGGAGCAAAAGGGGCCGCCGCTGCGGAACAGTCCTCTGAAGCTGGTGGTTTTGCAGCAATGGTATTATTACTCACCACAGGAAGAGTGTAGCTTGAGGGCAGTGTGGGTGGATGATGGTGGTTGTAGTGCAGGGAGTCAGTAATGAACACAGAGTCCGTGTGATGCAGTCCCAAGATCTTTACTCACAGTTGTTGCAGTCCAGATTACAGGTACCAGAGCAATCTCACCCGTCGTGCTGTGCGTACTCAGTGAGGGGCTCAGTCCACCCCCAGATAACTCCGGAGTACTTAGCAGGACCCCCTTCTGTGTGTCCTTTCTCTGGCCTTCTACCTGCACCTCACACCCAGTGACACTTCTATCCGGTATCCTCGGGCCTTGGCGGGCGACTTGTGTTCCGTCCCCTGGGTCCTATGTGGCTACCTTCTTAGTGAGACTGGTGTGGACTTTTACCTGCAGTACATGAAATGCTGCAGCCTCCGGTTTCTAGTTGAGCCTTGCTGTTTCTCCGCTAGTTGAGGGACCGGTTCCCCTTATCTGGTCTGACCCCTCTACCTCCTGGTAGCAGCAGGAGTACGGGTGGCCTTCTGCACGGCCCATAGCCCTAGGGTCCCTTCGGTTCCTGGAGCCTTCCTGCTCCCACTCCTCTCTTCTCTCCTTCAGTCCTGGGCCTCCCAGGCTAGGCCCGCCTCTGGAGCAGAGCTCATGCCGAGCCTCTGCTCCTGTCACTTTTCCTCCTCTGACTGGCTTGCTCTTTCTAAGATAGCTTCCTATTTATACTCTCCCTGTCATGTGCTCCGCTAAGCTGCTCCCCTAAGCACCCACTACATAGGACCCTTCCACCAGCTAGGGACCTGGGACTGTGCTCTCCCTTAGGAGCAATCTTGCCCTACCCCCACTGCGGGTATGTGTTGGATGCAGGTGTTAGGGTCCCGAGCCATATGCCTTCCTTACCTGAGGGTGAGATACCACACCTCTGGGTGAGATGCAGTAACTCTGTGGCGACTGAACCCTCAGGGGCGCCACACACCCTTCTGCACAGTTTTGAAATGGCGACAAAGATGTTTAGTGCTGACGACGATGCCATTATCAGCATGACTATTCCGGTGATTTACATGCTGGAGCACAGACTAAACAGAATTCAGAGTCAGGTGGTGGGACAAGAGGAGGTGGAGGAAGTAGAGGAGGAGTCGTATGCGGAAGGGATAACATCTCCAAGGTCCAGACGGTTGGCAGCACCAAGGCGGCAGGCATGGGAGGGTGGGGGAGAGGGATTAACCAGGGCGCATGGTAGCAGCCAAACTGTTGAGGAAGGTGCAGGAGCCAAGGAAGAAGTGGAGGACGAACTGGCGATGGGCATGGAAGACTCATCAGATGAGGGAGACCTTGATCACATTTCTGTTGTACGAGGTTGAGGGGAGAGGGCAGAGGAAGGAAGCATGATTCTTACCTCGCTACCAACACAACAAGGACTTGGTCCTCCTGGATGCGCAAGACTCATGAGTGCCTTCTTGCTGCACTACCTGCAACATGACCCTCAGATTGTCAGAATTCGAAGTAATCCCGACTACTGGGTTGCCACACTCTTAGATCCCCGGTACAAAAGTAAATTTGCCGAAATAATTCCTGCCATAAAAAGGGATTGACGCATGCAGGAGTATCTGCAGACGCTGTTGCAGAATCTTACATGTGCTTTTCCACAAAACACCAGTGGTGCACGTAGTGAATCTCACAGTTCTATCTTGCCAACCGTGGGACTGTCGAGTCTTCATCACTCAAACCGTAACAGTAACACAGTATCTGCTGGTAACAGCAATTTTGTGGAATCGTTTCACCACTTTTTTAGACAATCCTTTGCAAGGCCACAGGAGATAAGAAGTCTGACACATAGTCAACGCCTAGAGAGGATGGTGCAGGAGTATCTCCAAGTGAACATCGAAGCCATGACTGTGTGACTGGACCCTTGCTCATTTTGGTATTCCAATCTGGAAAAATGGCCGGAGCTCGCCACTCACGCCTTGGAGATCTTGTCATGCCCTGCAGCCAGTGTTCTCTCTGAACGTGTGTTCAGCGCTGCTGGTGGTGTGCTGACAGATAAGTGCACGCGTCTGTCCACTGAGAATGTAGACAGACTTACGTTCATAAAGATGAACAAATCATGGATTCGCAAGGACTTTTCTACCCCTGTGTTATCCTTGGGAGACTAAAACCTTGAGGATTTGGTAAAATCACCTCACCAACCGTTTTAAGCAACTGTGGGGCAATTGATGCCACTTAACCCTAGAACGCATGACCATAAAAATCTACACTTTCATATACCTGGGGCCTTTTAGGCTCGTGAACAAATAACATGGAATAACTCAAACTCAAATGACAAACAACTATATACATGAAGAATACCTAGAGTTTCAAAATTCTAACTAAAGTAATCTTTCAGAAAATAGAAAACAATTAACAGGGCGGGCCTGCGAGGCCCCAGGTATGCCTTCTAGGGTTAAGTGGTGTCTGTGCCACAATTTTGGGAAAAAATGGAGACTCTTTTTGGAGTCCCCTTGCTGTGTCTTACGTGACGTTGGCATCGTCAATTCCAGGTGGGTTGGGTCGCTCCCCCCCCTTTTTAACTGTAAGAAACTAGATACACTATGGCTTGGGGTAACACAGATGGTTGAGTCTGAAGAGCTCAGAGGTCTGCTCCAAATCTTCAGTGTCTGCTAGTCAGCGTAGAATTTTTAACTGCATCTAGCCTAGGCAATACTTTGGGCATAGTAGCCCAGCTGCGAAGCAAGCTGCACCGCCTGTGTATCTAAAAAGAATTTTTAAATGAATCTAGCCTAGGCAGACTGTGGGGACCCCAACCAAACCCAGACGCTCAGCCCCCCTACCGCCCCCCTTTCCTTGACAATACAATAATGTAACTCTTACAACTGGATGGGTGAGGATCGGTCACAGCTTTATTAACTCTTTATACTCATTCCATTAGAAAGGCATTTTATTTCTAAAATAATTCAGCTTTTTGCAGCATGCCCTGGGTCTCCACTCCGGCAAGTTGGCCAATAAGTGTAACTCTCCAACATGTCCTTTCTATTTCCAGGCCACGGAGGATCCTGCGTACTCGTATGCAGGACTCTGACCCCCACCCATCACTCTTAACGCTTGTTCCACTCCGTCCTGGAGTCCTGACAGGAATATGTCCAGTTCAATATTCATTAAGTGAACAACGTCGGGCCGTATGAGGCCTGCTTTATCTCCTTCCAGTTGTCGGTGTCGTACCACTACACCGCCTCTGTCTCTTCTAAATTTTACCATCCGAATATTTATTACCCGCCTTGTCCGTTCGATGGCCGTGATGTCTCGCGCACCTTGCCATACCGCTATCGGCACAATCTCTGACCATACTATCGCTAGTTTTGTGAAAAATTCTCTGAAGCGCTCAGTGTCTAGTTTCATTATTGCCATTAGTTATGCGCTGTTATGATGACCTAGGTTGTTTCCCCCGGCCTGTATAACTAAGATGACCGGACATCTTGCCTCTCTCCCTACCTTGATTACCTCCATTAGTACCTGTGGCCATAGCAGGCCTCTAATACCTCTCTAGTTGAAATATGTGTTATGAAACTCTAATTTCCTCCCGCCTGGGCAGACTTTCGCCCTTTTTTCTGCCCAATACATATACGAGTGGCCTATCACCCACACTGTTGGCTTAGCGTCACCTGTAAAAGAAACAAACCACGTTAGGATAACAAGTCTGGTCTTATGTATCTTGCCAAACACGTGGATCGCCATCTCCCTATCCTCTGAACTTCCGTTTCTGACAGTCCTGCTCTTGCTGCTTCCGTGGCCGCGCCTATGCGGAATGAGTGTGTCCCGTAATCTTTGGGGTGGTTCCCTGCCGATGTTATGCATTTATTAAATATAGCTTGGAACTGGTATCTTGATAATGGCATTCCATCAATGTGTGATAGGAAGAAATTACTTTGTGATCTGATGGTTAGATATGTTTTTACTATTGTTACCCAACTCAGTGTACCGTTTGTGGGTTGTAGAAGTACCCAAGTGCCCCTGCCCGCTGGAACCGTTTTCGATTTGTGTACGCGTAGACATATTGCATTATTGGCTATGACTACGTCCTGGTGTAATAAGCCTCCACTGGTGGTAATTTTGGATTGAGGGACTAATTCGCTTATGCATAGCGCCCCGAAGAAGGCGATCACAAATGCAGTAGACAGTAGTGTTGCTTCAAATTGTGAGTGTCATGTTAATGGTGTTAGGGATATGATGTGAGAAATCAGTTTTAGTGACACGGGATGGGACGTCTACACTCCTGACTTGGCTGACCCCTTTTCCACCCTTTTATGGATTGTCTGATGATGAACCTTTGTCACATCTCCCCAATTCAGTAGTTGGAAGCGAAATGCTACTCCGGTCAGACACCGCTGCGCTGACGCCCCTGATATGCCCCTCATAATTAGCTGGTGGAGAAATTCTATGGTAACTTGTGATCTGGCTTGTTCACATTGGTCAACCCGCCTGCCAGCTACTAGTCGTGTCCACTCTTCCCATGCCTTACCGTATGCTTGCCACGTCGACGGGGCAACTGACGCTCTGATTAATGGCATCAACTATTCGCCACTAGATCCCATAGGGAAGGTGGGCAACTGTTGCCCGATGGGTGGGCGTTGTGGAAGAGCTCTGTGAAAATCTGCCAATTGAATTGTTATAAAGCGTTAGCAGCAGCTTTAGACCCCTCAGCATAGTGGCTAGCGCGGACCCATACATTGTGTTTTAGGCACAGGAATGCTAGCCTGGGTAGTAGGCCTAGCACTGGGGGAGACGATGATGCCATCTTATTAATGCAGTGCGCTAGGCTGGTGTTTTTTGTTATGAAGCGTATATTTTTGTAAGCCAGGCGCGCGCCCCATATTTCTATTGCTACCACTATTGGGAAGAAAAATTATTTTCAGGGCTAGATGCAGCTAAAAATTATTATTAATTTAAAAGCTGGTGGAGCTTGGTATAGATGGACTAATACAATGAGTCCCACACACTGCTAGAAGGCCAAATATTTTTTCAGAGCTAGATGCAGATAAAAATTATTTTTAATTTGCAACCTGATGGAGGTCAGTATAGATGGAGTAATAGAGAAAGTCCCACACACTGCTAGAAGGCCAAATATTTTTTCAGAGCTAGATGCAGACAAAAAATTTTTTTGAATTTGCAACCTGATGGAGGTCAGTATAGATGGACTAATAGAGAAAGTCCCACACACTGCTAGAAGGCCAAATATTTTTTCAGAGCTGGATGCAGAAAAAAATTATTTTTAATTTGCAACCTGATGGAGGTTAGTATAGATGGACTAATAGAGAAAGTCCCACACACTGCTAGAAGGCCAAATATTTTTTCAGAGCTGGATGCAGATAAAAATTATTTTTAATTTGCAACCTGATGGAGGTCAGTATAGATGGACTAATAGAGAAAGCCCCACACACTGCTAGAAGGCCAAATATTTTTTCAGAGCTAGATGCAGAAAAAAATTATATTCAGTTTGCAACCTGATTGAGGTCAGTATAGATGGACTAATAGAACAAGTCCCACACACAGCTAGAAGCCCAAATATTTTTTCAGAGGTAGATGCAGATAAAAATTATTTTTAATTTGCAACCTGATGGATGTCAGTATAGATGGACTAATAGAGAAAGTCCCACACACTGCTAGAAGGAAAAATATTTTTTCAGAGCTAGATGCAGACAAAAAATTATTTTCAGTTTGCAACCTGATGGAGGTCAGTATAGATGGACTAATATAACAAGTCCCACACATAGCTAGAAGCCCAAATATTTTTTCAGAGGTAGATGCAGAAAAAAATTATATTCAGTTTGCAACCTGATGGAGGTCTGTATAGATGGATTAATAGAACAAGTCCCACACACAGCTAGAAGCCCAATATTTTTTCAGAGGTAGATGCAGAAAAAAAATATATTCAGTTTGCAACCTGATGGAGGTCAGTATAGATGGACTAATAGAGAAAGTCCCACACACTGCTAGAAGGCCAAAGATTTTTTCAGAGCTAGATGCAGACAAAAAATTATTTTTAATTTGCAACCTGATGGAGGTCAGTATAGATGGACTAATAGAGAAAGTCCCACACACACCTAGAAGCCCAAATATTTTTTCAGAGGTAGATGCAGAAAAAAATTATATTTAGTTTGCAACCTGATGGAGGTCTGTATAGATGGATTAATAGAACAAGTCCCACACACTTCTAGAAGGCCAAATATTTTTTCAGAGCTAGATGCAGAAAAAAATTATATTCAGTTTGCAACCTGATGGAGGTCAGTATAGATGGACTAATAGAACAAGTCCCACACACAGCTAGAAGCCCAAATATTTTTTCAGAGGTAGATGCAGAAAAAAATTATACTCAGTTTGCAACCTGATGGAGGTCTGTATAGATGGATTAATAGAACAAGTCCCACACACTGCTAGAAGGCCAAATATTTTTTCAGAGTTAGATGCAGAAAAAAATTATATTCAGTTTGCAACCTGATGGAGGTCAGTATAGATGGACTAATAGAACAAGTCCCACACACAGCTAGAAGCCCAAATATTTTTTCAGAGGTAGATGCAGATAAAAATTATTTTTAATTTGCAACCTGATGGAGGTCAGTATAGATGGACTAATAGAACAAGTCCCACACACAGCTAGAAGCCCAAATATTTTTTCAGAGGTAGATGCAGAAAAAAATTATATTCAGTTTGCAACCTGATGGGGGTCTGTATAGATGGATTAATAGAACAAGTCCCACACACAGCTAGAAGCCCAATATTTTTTCAGAGGTAGATGCAGAAAAAAAATATATTCAGTTTGCAACCTGATGGAGGTCAGTATAGATGGTCTAATAGAGAAAGTCCCACACACTGCTAGAAGGCCAAATATTTTTTCAGAGCTAGATGCAGAAAAAAATTATATTCAGTTTGCAACCTGATGGAGGTCAGTATAGATGGACTAATAGAACAAGTCCCACACACTGCTAGAAGCCCAAATATTTTTTCAGAGCTAGATGCAGAAAAAAATTATATTCAATTTGCAACCTGATGGAGGTCAGTATAGATGGACTAATAGAATGATGCTATGCCCAAAAGATTTTACTTCACTAGGTGCAGTAAAAAAATTGGTATTCTATACACAGGTGGTATATCTTGCAACACAGATAGGCTACTCCACTGACTAACACACTCTGCAATAGGCCAAAAAGGATTAGCTTTGCTAGATTCAGCCAAATGCTGTGAAAAAAACTTGCACAGCACTGGCACAGACCTGCCTGGCAAAAACTGATAGGAACTGATGTAACCTAGTCCTGAAAAGGACTGCAATTACAATTAGTCTTTACTCCCACAATCTATCTATTTAAGAGCACAGACCTGCCTGATAAAAGTCGTTGGAAATGCTGTAACCTAGTCCTGAAAAGGACTGCAATCACAACTATTCCCTACTCCCAAGCTATCTGTAGATTTGTGCGAAAATTGGCTTGAAATTAACAAGGTATAGCGCACACAGCAACAGCAGTGCCGTCTAACACGCAGCTGCAGCAGTGAGAAAATGGTGGCGACGGGGAAAATGGCTTGGTCTTATAGGGCAAGGACATGTGACATACACTGCCAATGACACATGCCCTTGCTTGTGTGAGAAAAGCACTTCGTTCCGTGTGTGCGCTGCTGATAGGCTGACAGATTGCACCTCCCCACTGTAAATGCGGGAAAGAGAAAAAAAATGGAGATCTTCATTATTCCTGCAGAGATCCATCCCCTGCCCCTCCCCCCACCCCGCTGTACACTCAAACTGCGTATTAACATTAATTTTCATCATTACTGAGAAAAAATCCAGTTATGATTTTGGTGCACGAACAGTTATCGAACATAACCTCGAACAGCCAAATTTTTCTCAAATCGTTCGTGTTCGCCGAACGGCTCGAACACCGCCCAAAACAGCTCGAATTTGAGATTGGCGAACAGTTCGAGTAGAACAACGCTCATCTCTAGTGAGCACTAGTCATGCCCCACTACAGACTAAAGACAGCAAGGTACACAAACAAAGGGGATAACTTAGCTTCAGCAGACAACAGAGGAGTAACGCCAACTGTCCTCCAAGAGCACCAGAGAAGAAGCTAGCCGACTGCTAGTGCGCCATGCCTGCACAAGGGAACATAAAAATATCATAGACAATTCCCTGGAGCATACTGAGTGTTTTTATCTCCCAAGCAAGGGTGTGTCAGTCAACAGCTGGGTCCTAAAGGAAGATGGATTAAGAAGGCGTCTGAAATGCCAAGCACAGTTACTTTCTACAGCCAGATGAAGAGTGACTTTCTATTACACCTGACACACCCGTTGCAGTTTCTTTGTCCATGGTGCGCAACATAATCAAGAAGTTTGCAACCCATGGCACCGTATCTAATCTCCAAGGACGTGGACATCAGAGAAAAATTGATTAAAAGTTGCAACGCAGGATTGTCCGGATGGTGGATAAGCAGCCCCAATTAAGTTCTTAAGAAATTCAAGCTGTCCTGCAGGCTCAGGGTGCATCAGTGTCAGCACAAACTTTTCACCAATATTTAATTGAAATTAAATGCTATGGCAGGAGACCCAGGAGGATCCCACTGCTGATAAAGAGGCATAAAAAAGCTAGACTGTAGTTTGTCAGAATGTACTGTATGTGAGCAAGCCAAAATCCTTCTGGGAAAAGCACATCATTCCACTGTTTACCGAAAATGGAATGAGGCCTAGGAAGAAAAGAAAACAGTACCTACAGTCAAATATGGTGGAGTTTCAAAATATTTTGGGGTGTATTTGCTGCCTGTAATGTAGCGCCTAGTTTCAGAAATCTGGGTTTGCATGTCATGGGTCTTCCAGCAGAACAATGACACCAAACATACTTCAAGAAGCACACAGAAATGAATGGAAACAAAGCACTGGGGAGTTGTGAAGTGACCAGCAATGAGTTCAGATTTAAATCCCATTGACCACCTGTGGAGAAATCTTAAAATTGCTGTTACAAGAAGGCACACTTCAAATATGAGAGACCTGAAGCAGTTTGCAACAGAAGAGTGGTCCAAAATTCCAGTTGAGAAGTTTGAGAAGCATGTTGATGGTTATAGGAAGAAATTGATTGCAGTTTATTCCAAAGTATTCCAATTTTTAAGTTGAGGGTGCTAACAATTTTATCCAGCCTATTTTTGGGGTTTTGCTTGAAATATTGTCCAATTTGCTTTTTTTCCCTCATTTTTTTTGTGTTGTTCCAAAAAGGAATTAATAATGTTTATAACAAAGCATGGTTAATTGCAATAATTTTCTGGGAGAAATACCGTACTTCATTTTCTAGAATAATTTCAAGGGTGCCAACACTTTCGGCCATGACTTTATTTCTTGAGTTTTCATGTGTACAATCTTAGCATAAATGCATGCAACGTACTATGAATATCATACCAAAGTTTTTTTTCAATGAATTTTTTATGACTTAAACAATAAATGCTTGCAAATGTTCAATCATCTTTAGTACAGTGGTTCCCAACTTTTCAGCTGTTAAAAAACTGGGGGGGCTAATTATCAAACAGCTGGGCAGTCATAGGTTGAGGACATCTGCTTTAGTACATACCCAAGGATAGCACGACTGCTGTTTTTATGCTGCACATAAGTTCAACGTTGTGGCGCTGTTGCTTTCTTTGCCACGTTTGCAGTAGAACAATTTTTGCATTCTTTATGTTACCCGATTTTTGTTGCTCCCTTGGTCAGTATCAGCAGATTTATGGTGTTATTGGTAGCAGATGAGTAAATTAACCCCTTAACACCTGAAAGCTGTTTGCACGTTAATGACCAGGCAAATTTTTACAATTCTGACCAGTGTCACTTTTTGGCCACAGCCCCACTATCAGTAATTGGTCAGTATTCTGTCAGTATTTTTTTCTCAGGAGTGGAAGCCAAAACCAGGAGTGGGTGATAAATGCAGAACTGGTGAACTTGTTTCTATTATACCTTTTCTCTGATTGTTCCTTACCTGGTTTTAGCTTGCACTCCTGAGATAAAATACTAACCTAATACTGACCAAATACTGATAGTGGAGATGTGACATAAGAGGTAATAACTCTGGGACTCTTCAACTGATTTTCTGAGATTGTTTTTCATGACATATTGTACTTCATGATAGTGGTAAAATGTATTTGATATGACTGGTCTTACTTAATGAAAAAAACAGAAACTTGGCAAAATTTAGAAAATGTTGGAATTTTCAAACTTGGAATTTTCATGCCCTTAAATCAAAGAGATATGTCACACAAAATATTTAATAAATAACATTTCCCACATGTCTACTTTACATCAGCACAATTTTAGAACCAACATTTTTATTTTATTAGGAAGTTATAAGGGTTAAAAGTTGACCAGCGATTTCTAATTTTCCCAACAAAATTTACAGAACCATTTTTTAGGGACCACATCACATTTGAAGAGACTTTGAGGGGCCTTTATGACAGAAAATATCCAAAAGTGACACCATTCTAAAAACTGCACCCCTCAAGGTGCTGAAAACCACATTCAAGAAGTTTGTTAACCCTTCAGGTGCTTCACAGGAATTTTTGGAATGTGGAAGAAAAAAATGAACATTTACCTTTTTTCACAAAAAATTGACTTTAGACCCAAATTTTTTTATTTTTGCAAGGGTAACAGGAAAAAATAGACCCCAATACTTCTTGTGAAATTTCTCCTGAGCATACCTATACCCCATGTGTGGGGGAAAATCACTGTTTGGGCACATGGCATGGTTCGGAAGGGAAGGAGCGCAATTTGACTTTTTGAATGTAAAATTTGCTTGAATAATTAGCAGATGCCATGTCGCGTTTGGAAAGCCCCTGATGTCCCTAAACAGTGGAAACCTCCCACAAGTGAAACAAATTTGGAATCTAGACCTCCTGAGGAAATGTGTCTAGATGTGTGGTGAGCACCTTGAACCCCCAAGTGCTTTACAGAAGTTTATAATGTGGAGCAGTGAAAATAAAAAAATCCAATTTTTCCCACAAAAATGTTTTTAACCCCCAATTTTTTCATTTCAAAGGGGTAACAGGTGAAAATGGACCCTAACATTTTTGTGCAATTTCTCCTGAGCATGCAGATATCCCATATGTGTGGGAAAACTATTGTTTAGGCGCACATAAGGGCTCAGAAAGGAAGGAGTGACATTTAGAATGCAGACTTTGATGGAATCGTCTGTGGGTATCATATCATGTTTGGAGAGCCCCTGATGTGCCTAAACAGTAGAAACCTCCCACAAGTGACCTAATTTTGTAAACTAGACCCCTCAAGGAATTTATTTAGTTGTGTGGTGAGCACCTTGAACCCATAGGTGCTTCACAGAAGTTTTCAACGTGGATCTGTAAAAAGGAAAATAAAACATTTTTCCGACAAAAATACCCCATATATGGTCAAAAACTACTTTTGAGGCACAGTGCAAAACTGAGAAGGGAAGAATCATCATTTTGGAGTTCATATTTTGCTGGGCTGGTTTGACGGTGCCATGTCACATTGACAGAGCACCTAAGATGCCAGAACAGTATAACCCCCCATAAGAGACCCAATTTTACAAACTACACCTCTCAATGAGTTCATCTAAGGGTACAGTGAGCATGTTGAACATGTGCCTCAAAGAATTTTACACCATTGGTCAGTGAAGAAAGAATAATTACATTTTTACAACCAAAGTTTTGTTTTAGCTCCAGATTTTATATTTTCACACTGGGCAATCGGTAAAAACAAAAATTTGTCACACAGTTTTTGCTGAATGCAGAAATAACCCAAATGTGGCTGTACAGTACTGCTTAGACATGCCGTGAGACTCAGGATGGACGGAGCGCTATTTGTCTTCTGCAGCCCAGATTTTCCCAGAATAATATGCAGACTCCATATACAGAGACCATAAGTGCTAGAAGAGCAGAATCCCCCTCAAGTAGCCCCATTTTGGAAATAATACTCCTTTAGGAATTTATCTAAAGATGTGGTGAGGATTTTAATTACATGAGTGTTTTCCCAAAACAAGCAGCAGTAGATGTTGCTGAGTGAAAATTTCAAACTGCCATTATAGTTACCGGTATGTTATGCCTAGCTCATGCTTCCTGAGACATGCACCAGTAAATTAGGTGGGCTCTCATCGCTACAAAAATGCCAAGTATGTGGATGCTAATTGCGGTTTAGGCACACTGTGGGGCTCAAAAGGGAGGTGAGCATTTCTATTTGGAAGCACAGAATTTGCTGAATTTTTTTAGGGGGGGGGAGTAAGGGCCATTTTGCTTTTCCAGAACCTTTGTGCTACTAGTAACATGGAAGCCCCATATTGTTATGGTAAATATTTATACTTTGCTTTATTATTTAGACAATTTACATATCTTTGATAATTTCATATTTTAATATTAGCTTTATAAGTGTTATTCATAAAAGTGAACACAAGGCATTGTATCTGATATAGAGATGTCTTTGTATTATGTTTCTTTGTTACAGAAGGCATAGAAAGCTGGGAAGAACTAGTTTTCTAGGAATTTAAGTTTCCATGATTTACGACCATGTTTTTCCCAAATTTAAACATTCCTTTTTAGGTAAAGCCTGTAAAGACATCCCCTTTTTTTCCTTATATCTTTGCTTGTAATAAAGATATGTGACCAGGCATCTGAGACTCAGATGAGTCTGGGACACAGAATTGCTTGTGTTCTCTTGTCTCCGATTGATCGACTCCCTGATTTTATCAAAACTGGCAAACGTGTGAAGCCTGTTGAGCTTCTCCTAAAACTTTGCTTATTGGTTTCCACATCATTACATGGTGCCAAAAACTCGAGTTTGTCAGAACTGGACCTCCTTTGGACCCAACTGCAAGAATATCTCTCTTGGAACACTGAATGATGATCCATGGTGAGTAGCCCATTGTGTTACTAAAAATTCATTGTTAACTAGAGGGCTCCAAGATGGCTAATTGGTGGTCCGAACAAGATAATGTCTGTTAAACCTTTGCTGGCATTTGAATTTTGTTTGTATATTTGTGGTCTGTCATATGTTTCAATGTGTCTTTAGGTGTATAACTGTCATTGAATGAACATTGAATGAAGTTACAAGCCATCCTTGCCCAACGATACTGGTCAGGAGTCTTCGCAGTTCTTCCTGTATATTTCAGGAGTCGGAGGATTGTTATATGTTGTCCTCATTGTCTATGAGATTGTAAAGTCTGGAGTGATATTGTTGTAAGTTATGAGGATCCTTGAATGTGGGACTGAATGATTTTTGAGTGACCAATAAGGGACTACGGTCTCTGATTGATAAAGGATCCTGTTAGGTGTGTTCCTTCACATGTGGTAAAGTGAAGAATTGGTCCCTAACAGGATCAGGGAAGTGTGACTGTTCATAACAGAGGAATCCTTCACGGTAAGTTAGTACTCTGAGGGTATTAATTGTCCCCTGTAAACTGATGAGGTCACTCTTGAAAGAGGCGAGACTTAACACAGATTTCTTTGTCAAGCTGTGCTACCTGCAGGATGTTGAAGGGAACTCCTTGTTCAGTGTACTTAAAACCTTACATTGTGCTGTGATCTAGGTAACCCCTCCTCTTTTTGTCCTAGATGTAATCTGTCTGAATCAGAGGTGGTGGACAAAGGATTTGTAGAAAAAGAACTTATTCTCCCATGCCATGTCATGTTGACTAGTGGAAGTAGTTGCAATAACTATTGGTAGTACAGTTTTTGGATTGTTATTTGTTTGGTTATGTATCAAAGTTGTATGGGTACATAGGGCTGGTTACCTGATGTGATATTTCCTTAAATTTTTCTTTTTCGAGAACATTTTGGTTCTGGGAGTTTAATTAATTCTCTTGCGAGCTAAGGAAGCTGGGAGAAGAGTAGTCTTCTACGGTTAAGAATCTATGGGCCCATTCAGCTCTTTGGTTAACTGTGGGCATTAAAGTTGCAGTCATGAGGACTGGCAACTGAAAGGAAATAAGCAGTCTGAGAGATACCACCTTTGTCCACGCATGTGATATAGTGAAAAGACTAAGAAGGAATGGGAGAAGTGTATTTGCAATTAGGAAGGATTAATGGAAGATAAATAAGAGCAGACATGAGCTGGCTAGGATTTGGTTAGAAGTAGTGATGGACAAGCACTGAAATGCTCGGGCGCTCGATGCTCGGGTCAAGCAAATTGGAATGCTCGGGTGCTCGACCCAAGCAACGAGCTCAATGTAAGTTTATGGAAAACATTTTTCAGGCAGCTCCCCCCGGCTGTCTGCAGAGGGCCTAAAAATTGCCCAACTCGATATCAACAGTACTCAAATGACATGGGAACAGCATGGGGAAGACCTCTGGAAGCATTTCTGACTCCCAGGTCACTGCTGTCAACAACGTTGTCAGAGTATTACACCACTTTTAAGGACTCACAATAAAACATACAAAAACGAAACCAAAATGGATTTTCCTGGGAAATATGTTAAGGAACATCCTTTCCAGGCTAATGACTTGTATATAAGGCAAAATAAATATACAAAAACAAAAATGTTATTCCACACCTTGGGCTATGTTCAGACGTAGTGTTTTTGATGCGTTTTTGCACTTTTGCATTGCTTTCAACCAAGACAAATGCATTTACTGGGAAATGACATTTTAACATTATACAATCTTATCTGGACATGTGGTGTGTGACACATCATCAGCCACATGCATACAGTGCTGAAAAGACATGGGAACAGCATGGGGAAGACCTCTGGAAGCATCTCTGACTCCCAGGTCACTGCCTGAAAGTGTACCCATCATATGTGATCCTTGGAGCATGCGAAGATGCCTCCCGCCATGCACCTGTCACTGCAGATTTGCAACAATCACTGTCCACGTCCTTGTCCCAGTGCAGCGTTCAGTTGTCTCTACTCCATTCCTTGGAATGCAAGCGCAAGTATGCAGCCAGCCACCCACCCACAGGCTGCAATACTATACTGCAATACTTGACAGCTGCTTGCACTTGAAATGTGGCCTTTTAGGCTCGTGGAGGCGGAAGCTGTCCACAATGTTATGGTGGCAGCGACCGGGTATCCATACTCGATCCCCACTATTTGTCCTGGTGTCGCCTCCGCCTTCCACAAGCACGGGTCCCACAACATTACCCGTTCCCTCCCCAGTGCACTTACTGGGAAGGACCTCCTAAACACAAACACGTGGATGGGTGAATGTGGTCAGGGACGGTACGGAGCCAGTCCACAGCTTTTTTTGCTGAGTTGTATTTCACCACAGCCATATTCTTTAGCTTTGTGAAAGGACTTGGGAAAACATATCTATCCAGCTGTCATTTCTCCCAGGAAGTCCTCTAAAGCTGCTTTCACTTGAAATGTGGCCTTTTAGGCTTGTGGAATCGGAAGCTTTTCATAACCTCATGCCAGCGGCGGCCGGGTGTCCATACTCGGTCCCCAGCCACCACTATTTCTTCCCGTATCGTCTCTGCCTTTCACAAGCACGGGTTCCACAACATTACCCATTCTCTGCCCAGTGCACTTACTGGGAAGGACAGCCTAACCACAAATACGTGGACAGGTGAATGTGGCTAGGGACGGTACGGAGCCAGTCCACATCTTGTTTTGCTGAGAGTTGTATTTCACCACAGCCATTTTCTTTAGCTCGGTGAAAGGACTGGCATAGAGGGAAACCGTATCTACTCTGGGTGTCATTTCTCCCAGGAAGTCCTCTAATGCAGCTTGTTGCAGAAGCAATGGCAGCCCATCCAACATCAACTCGCACTTGTCGGTGGTGCTTTGACACACAAACATCTTTCTTTGCGCATTTAATTTCATGACTACAGAGTTGGGCAATGGCCTGATCTGCAATGGGTTTTGAGAAATAACATGCATAAGCATGTCCAATTCACATTAAAAAAGCAGTCATAGAGTGTCCGGGAACCTTCCCTCACACTTTTCTTAGCCAGGGCTGCTTCTTGGCAGGGTTGGACGAACCCACCAGAAAACCGGAGACTCTTCCGGTGGGCCCTAGCTTCTCCTTCAGGAAAGTTCATAGTGCCGAGGTGAGGCCAGGAAGATGACAGAGGCCACTATCTGCTTAGATTTCTGTTACTTGGAATGCAAGCGCAGATATACAGCCAGCCAAAACAGGACCACAATACTAAACTGCCAGATTTCTGGGAAGCTGCTTGCACTTGAAATGTAGCCTTTTAGGCTCATGGAGGCAGAGGCTTTTCACAACCTCATGCCTCGTGTCCATGCTCGGTCCCCAGCCGTCACTATTTCTCCCGGTGTTGTCTCTGCCTTCAACAAGCGGGGGTTCCTGAACATTACTGCTGGTACTTTTCTGTGGGAATTTTCTTGCCTCCTACCAGCCTGGAATATTTCCAGTAAACTATGATATGACACCATGGTATTAGCACTGCCCGCAGTACCAGTAGCCATCCCCAATTTCCTTCTCAGGAATTTTATTTGGTAGACTGAGTAGCTTCCCAAATACATTAGTTTCTCACAAAGGAGCTAAAGATAGAGTGACAGTAGGGGCAAGTTTCTCCAGCCTGTTCGATATTACAGGGTGAACGGCAGCACATTGGATCAGTGGTTAGCACTGAAGCCTTGCAGCGCTGGGATCCTAGGTTCAAATCCCAGCAAGGACAACATCTGTAAGGATTTTGTATGTTCTCCCCGTGTTTGCATGGGTTTCCACCTCAGTAAAAAGCAGCCATAGCGTGTCCGGGAACCTTCCCACACACTTTACCTAGACAGGACTGCTTCTCGGCAGGCTTGGATGGTCCCACCAGAGAATCCTCTGGTGTGCCCTGGCTTCTACATCAGGAGAGTTCATGATAGCGCTAACTTTGCTGCTGCTATGGGGCTCTTGAGCGGGGGAGAAAGGTGAGCCCTCATAATCAAATCATCTGGTGGGACCAATGTTTTTCAATCTGAAACAGCTTCTCAGTGGAAGTTGTATTTCACCACAGCCATATTCGGTGAAAGGACTGGCATAGAGGGAAACCATATCTACTCCGCCTGTCATTTCTCCGTCACCAGGTTCCGCCCATTGTCACATATGACCATGCCTGGCTGTATGTTCAGCGGTGAGAGCCACAGATCGGGCTGCTGTGTTACAGCTTTCAACAACTCTGTAGTGCTGGGCGGTTTGTCACCTAAGCATTAAGCATGTTATCTTCAGCACAGCCTGTTGCCGCTTGGCCAAGGCAGTGCTGCAGTGCTTTCAGCTTGTGACTGATGTGGTAATTTCAGAGATGGAGGAGGAGGTGCAGGAGCTGAACCATGTGATTACATTGAGGCTACATTGACGACTCTGTTTTTTAAACTAAAGAAAGATCCTACTGGTTTTTTTTTTACGTTATTTTTTAAGACAAATGCATTCACCGGGAAATGCTATTTTAACATTTTGCAACCTTATCTAGCAATGTGGTGTGTGACACAACATCAGACACATCCTGTTTCATTTATAATGGAGGGACTCTGAAAGTCACAAAGCCTATTTTTATAAGGCCATCAGACGGACCTTACTATTCTTAAAAGGCCAGAAGTCGGCCTTCGCTATTGTTAGAGAGTCACCAGCCAGCTATGCTTTGTTATTCCCATTATTAACAAGTGAGTCTCCTATACTGTTATTGGGTATGCAGTGACTGCAAGGGCTGCCAAAAGTTCAGACGCAACCCAATACCCCTTTGAAAAGACATAGAGGAGGGTCTTAGTAAAAAAAATGTTCCCATTATAAAGGAGCAGGTCTCCTATAGTGGTAATGCCCATGCTGTGACTGCAAGGGCTGCCAAAATTTGGAAAAAACCCCACTAAGAATTTAAAGACACATAGAGCAGGGCCACAGTAACACATACAACATCTTCCCTTTAGAAAGGAGAGGGTCTGCTATGCATTTATAGGGTATGCAGTGAGTCCAACGGCTGACCAAATTTAGAAAAAAAAACACTAACAATTTAAAGACACATAGAGCAGGGCCACAGTAATGACAAATTCCCTTTTGAAAGGAGAGGGTCTCCCATAGTGTTGGCCTATGCAGTGAATGCAAGGGCTGCTAAAAATTGGGAGGCACTCCAATGCTCCTTGGAAGAGACTTAGAGGGCCTCATAAAAAAATGTTCCCATTAGAATTGAGCGGGTCTCTTATACTTGTAATGCCCATGCACTAAGTGTAGGGGCTGGCAAATATTTACCCCTGGGGGGTATACATGAGCATACTGTATGCATTTTTTTTTTACGGGCATCATAAACACCCTTTAAAAAAATTGTGTGGGTGTTGCATCATGGACCACAATCATCCTGGTGATATGGTGGTGGAGGATGAGGATGAGGAGAAGGAGGAGGACAAGAGCAAATAGATAAAATCAGGAAGCATATACCCATGTGTGGGTATGAAGAGGTGCATGGGAATACACCTCTCAAAAAAAGACACTGGATTTGAGTTTGTTACGCTGCTATCATTCGGTGATGGTGAGAAGTCTGGCCCAATCCAGCCCTTGTTCATTTTTATAAGAGTCAGCCTGTCAGCATTTTCAGTTGACAGGCGGATGCACTTATCAGTTATAATTCCACCAGCGGCACTAAAAAGCTGCTCTGATAAAACACTAGCGGCAGGGCAGCCCAGGACCTCCAAGGCGTAGAGAGCCAATTCATTCCACGTATTCAGCTTGGAAACCCAATAATTAAAAGGCACAGAGGAATCACGGAGGACGTTAGTACGGTCGGCAAGGTACTCTCTCAGCGTCTTCACAAACTGTGCACTCCTTGTGAGAGTACCCCACACCTCAGGGCCTGTGCGATGGGAGGGTCTGAGAAATTTCTCCCAGAACTTTGACAGTGTTCCCGTGCCTCTGCTGGATTGCATTTCTGTCTCTCTCGCCTGTACTCCTTGGTTGTCCAACAAACTATGACCTCTGCCGCCAGCGTTTTCAAATGGGAATTTTTTTAATAGTTCCGCAACAAGGTCTTTCTGGTACTGCCCCATTTTTGTAGACCTGTCCACCTCAGGAATAAGAGATATAAAGTTCTCCTTTTAGCATTGGTCTAGAAGTGTCACCAATCAGTATTGACTGTCACTCAAAATTTTTAGAACATGAAGGTCATGGGAAAGACAGCGTAACATAAACTCAGCCATGCATGCCAGACTGCTAAGAGGCAAGACTTCCGTGTCCTCACCAAGAGGATGATTGACCATGCTCTTCTCCTCCTCCTCTCTGTCCTCTTGCCATCCATGCTGATCAGACGGTATGACAGTTGTGCAAGTAGTGCCGTCTATAGCGCATGAAACTAGCTCCTGTTCTTCCTCCTCCTCCTCCTCTTCCTCATTGTCACTCAATCCACATTGGGATGAGATGAGGCTGGGCTGTGTGTAATCACCCTGTATGGTTCCTTGCTCCATCTCATCGTGCTCTGCCTGCAATGCATCCTCTTTGATTGTCAGCAGAGAGCGTTTCAGAAGACAGAGAAGCGGGATGGTGACGCTAATTATGGCGTCATCACCGCTCATCATCTTGGTGGATTCCTCAAAGTTTTGGAGGATGTTACATATGTCTGACATCCATGTCCACGCCTGAGGTCTTATGTGTGGAGTCTCAACTGAATACCGATGGCCTTGTTGATGCTGGAACTCAACAACTGCCCTCTTTTGCTCACAAATCCTTCCCAACATCTGCAGTGTAGAGTTCCAACACGTGGGGACATCACATACCATGTCGGAAGCTGCAAACGCTGCTGAAACACGGCAAGGGCGGCGGAAGCTGTAGGCGACTTTCTAAAATGGGCACACAGGTGGCATACTTTAACAAGCAGATCCGGAAGCTCTGGGTAGGATTTGAGAAACCGCTGAACCACGAGATTAAGCACATGGGCCAGGCATGGTACGTGTGTGAGCTCGCCTCGCCTCAGAGCCGCCACCAGGTTCCGGCCATTGTCACACATGACCATGCCTGGCTGTAGGTTCAGCGGTGTGAGCCACAGATCTGCCTGCTCTTTCAGAGCTGTCCACAATGCTTCACCATTGTGCGGTTTGTCACCTAAGCATATTAGCTTTATCACAGCCTGTTGCCGCTTGGCGAGGCAGTGCTGCAGTGCTTCCAGCTTGTGACTGATGTGGTCATTTTGGAAATGGAGGCCGAAGAGGGGGAGGAGGCTGAGGAGGATGAGGTGCAGGAGCTGTAGACTGTGGGGCAACCCTGATTGACCTAGGGCCCACAATTCTTGGCATTGGGAGGACGTGTTCCGTCCCAAGGTCCTACTGGGTCCCTACTTCCACTATGTTAGCCCAGTGAGCCACCAGCGAGATGTACCATCCCTGCCCACAAGCACTGGTACACGTGTCTATGGTTAGGTGGACTTTCCCGGTAACTGCGTTGTTGAGGGCATGGCTAATGTTTTGGGACACGTGCTTGTGTAATGCGGGGATGGCACACCGGTTAAGCAAATAGGCCAGGCATGGTACGTGTGTAAGCTCACCTCGCTTCAGAGCTGCCACCAGGTTCCGGCCATTGTCACACACGACCATGCCTGGCTATAGGTTCAGTGGCGTCAGCCACACATCTGCCTTCTCTTTCAGAGCTGTACACAGCTCTTCAGCGTTGTGCAGTTTGTCACCTAAGAATATTAGCTTCAGCACAGCCTGTTGGCTTGGCCGAGGCAGTGCTGCAGTGCTTCCAGCTTCTGATTGATATTGTCATTTTGGAGATGGAGGCTGAAGAGGAGGAGATATAGGTGCAGGAGCTGTAAAATGTGGGGGCAACCCTTATTGACCAAGGGCCCACAATCCTCGGGGTCGGGAGGACATATTCTGTCCCAAGGTCTGACTGGGTCCTGGCATCCACTATATTGACCCAGTGTGCTGTCAGTGAGATGTACCGTCCCTGCCCACAAGCACGTGTCCACGTGTCCGTGGTTAGGTGGACTTTCCCAGTAACTGCGTATTTGAGGGCTCGTGTAATGCGGGGACGGCACGCCGGGAGAAATAGTGGTGGCTGGGGACCAAGTACCGAGGAACGGCCACCGCCATCAGGTTGCGGAATGCTTCCATCCCAACGAGCCTAAAAGGCAACATTTGTAGCGCAAGCAGTCGCAAAATGTGGGAATTTAGTAGTGTGGCCTGTGGGGCGTTGGCTGCGTATTTGTGCTTGCGTTACAAGGACTGGGGTATGGACTAGTGTTGAGCCACCCCCGTAGTGTTCGAGTTCGGTTCGGTTCGTCGAACACCCGTGTGTTCGCCGAACTGTTCGTCGAACTGTTCGTCGAACACCTTCGAACACCGTTAAAACCAATGGCAGGCAAACAAAAACACATAGAAACACATAGAAAACACCTTCAAAGGTGTCCAAAAGCTGACAAACTGCTCAGAAGACATAACTAACACATGGAAAAGTGACAAGTACATATAGTCATGCGAAAATAAAAGAGGTGGAGGAGTAAAAGGAGGGGGAGACACAGATATAGGCATGTCATGCCCTTCTAAAATCCAAAAAGTGAGAAGCCGACACGGCCAGTCCGCTCCTGCCCGTGCCACCTCCATGTCGCCGGGTTTGTGCCAGAGCCGCGGTGAACCCTGACGGCCAGCCCCCCTCTCCCAATACTGGTGCCTGTCCGCTGGTGGGTCGAGCGAGCCCCCCTGTGGTGGAGGCAGCTCTAAGCTTTTTAATTTAAATTGTCTCTCTAATTTGAATGAATACACTTTAAATCCATTTACAAGGATCTATTGGAGGGCAAGTCTCATGCCAGCAGCCGCGGTAATTCCAGCTCCAGTAGCGTCCACTAAAGCTGCTGCAGTTAAAAAGCTTTTATAAGGATCGAGCTCGGCTGTCCACCGCAAGGCATCCTACTGCCAGTCCCAGCCCCTATGCCTTGGGGTGCCTCCTGATGCTCTTCACTAAGTATCCCATGGTCCCGAAGCATTTCCTTTGAAAAAATTAAGTGTCTAAACTACAGGTGGTGTAGCTTGCTTAACAGCCGGGATAATCCGCTGACTAGCAGACACTGCTACTTGGCACAAAGTATTTCCTGGGCTAGATGCAGTTAAAAATTTGTAATTAGATACTCTCGTTGGATGCTGAGAAAGCATTCCATAGAGTCTCCTGGCACGCCATATATGATTCTCTTAAAAAGCTTGGGGTAGGGGTCTAGGGGACCCTTTTATAGCCAAAATCACGGCCCTGTATCGCAATACGTCACCTAGGCTGAAGATAAATGGAACTGTAGCACCCTGAGGGCTCGGTTGCTACAGACGTATTGCACCTCACCCAGAGGTGTGATATCTCACTCTCAGGTAAGGATGGAGTGTGGATCAGGACCCGACACCTGCATGCATTACACCACATTGCCGTGGGGCAGGGCGACCAATATGCCCCTGAGATGGGCACGACAGTCCCTGTCCCTGGCTGGAGTGGGGGGAGGGAACACTGAGGAAGGGGAACCCTGTAGTGCAGGAGCAGGGAGGAAGCAGTTCCTGGGTGCATTGAGAAGGGAGTATAAAAGGTGGGCACCATCTTAGTTCAGTGCAGAGAAGTCTGAGCAGAAGTGGCAGGGAGCAGGGGCTCTGCATGAGCTCTGCTCCGGAGGCGGGCCTAGTAACAGAGGCCCAGGCCTGGAAGAGGGAGAAGGAAGGAAGAGGAGCGGAGAAGGCTCCAGGAACGAGGAATGAAGGGATCCCAGGGGTGCGGACGGGCGAGTCGCCACCGCACGCCCGAATCCACCTGCGTGGAGGGGTCAGGCCAAAGGGGGAGACCGGTCCCCGAACTAGTGGAGGCAGGAAACGACCCTCAGCTAGAAACCGGAGGCTCTGACATTTTATGTGGCGCAGCCCCTCGCTACACCCGCTAGGAAGGCACCACATAGGGTCAGGGAAACTGGCGCCAAGTTTACCAAGAGGAGGCCCGAGGCAGCCGGACAGAAGTGTTGGTAAGAAAGGCCAGACAAAGGACACACAAAGGGGGTCCTGTGAAGTGCTCCAAAGTTATCTGGGAGTTGTCTGAGCCCCTCACCTGGTGAGCACAGTACGACATGGGCAGCCGTTACCTGCAGACGTGGTCTGGATAATAAGAACTGTGAGTAAAGGCCCTGGACTGCATTACTGACTCCGTGTCGTTACTGCTGCTACCCTGCACCATCACCCCCATCCTCCGCATACACTGCCCTGAGGCTATACTCCTCCCGTGGGGAGTTATGCTACGCTCTGCTGCACCCACAACACCAGCCTCAGCGGTCTGCCCTGTAGCGGCGGTTCACTCTGACTGCAATCCACGGGTGGCGTAGTCGGACATTTAAACATCAAAACCACATAAATAGTTCCGCCACTGGTTTGACCGCCCTGAGCCACGGAATCGGGTCGCCGCCACGAAGACTACAACCACCAGCATCCACCAAAAAGGGTCCGGCTCCGGGTGTCCCAAGGCCCAGGGGGTGCGTCAGAACATTTTTATCACCTTTCACAATCACCAATGGGACAAGGCAGGGATGTCCTCTGTCCCCTCTCTTATACATCCTAGTGACGGAGCACCTGCTCTCATCAATTCGCCATAACCCCAATATTAGGTGGATTGAGGTGGGAGGCACCGAGTACAAGTGCTCTCTATTTGCTGATGATGTCCTAGTATATATCACTCAATCACATATATCCATCCCTGCTGTTATGGCTGAAATAGATCACTTTGTTACATGGTAAAATTTTAAAATCAATGCAGCGAAGTCTGAGGCCCTCGATGTCTCCCTCCCCAAATCCATATAGGATTCCATCCAGTCCAACTTTCCCTTTGCCTGGCCCTCACAGGGTATCAAATACTTAGGAATTCCTATTCATAGAGACCTCTCCCATCTATGTTATCTTAATTTTGGGCCCTTTATTGAACAATTCCATACAGACCACGGTTGGCAAGTTAGAACTGTAAGATTCACTACGTGAACCACTGGTGTTTTGTGGAAAAGCACATGTACACTGCGTTCCAAATTATTATGCAAAAAGTGTTTAGGAGTGATAAGGGAAGAATTTGTTTGTTTGTCAGTTAAACTCATTGATGGTGATGTGTGTCAGGGCTCTTTATATCACTGTAAGCAATTGCAGACACCTGTGCTAATTAGTTTGGCAGGTGTGTCCAATGAAAGGCAAGACTACTTAAGAAGGCTCTCTCACATTATTAAGCAGCCTACATTTTCTGCCAAAATGGGAAAGAAAAAGGATGTGTCGGCTGCTGAGAAGCAACAAATTGTGGAGTGTTTAGGTCAAGGTATGACTACAATCAACATTGTGCGATGATCAGGATGAAGTGTCTTGGCAATCAAGAAGTATGTAGCTGATTCACAGTACACACGTGTGCGTGCTGATGAGGGCAAATTGAGGACTCTTTCCTACAGGCAATTACGTCAGGTTAAAAGAGCAGCGGCAAGAAAGCCTTGTCATAGCAGCAGACAAGTTTTTGAAGCTGCTGGTGCCTCCAACGTCCCCCGAACAACAAGATGCAGGGTCCTTCAGAGGTTTGCAGCTGTGCATACGCCATCCTGTCGACCTCCTCTATCCACTTCACACAAGCAGAAACGGCTCCAGTGGGCCAAACATTACATGAAGACTGATTTCAAAACTGTTTTGTTCACGGATGAGTGCCGTGCAGCGCTCGATGGTCCAGATGGATGGAGTGGAGGATGGCTGGTTGATGGACACCCCACGCAAACATGGCTACAGCGCCAACAAGGAGGAGGTGGAGTAATGTTTTGGGCTGGAATCATGGGGAGAGAGATTGTCGGCCCCTTTAGGATCCCTGAAGGCGCTAAAGATGAACTCCATAATGTATGTGGATTTTCTCAAACAGCACTTCCTGCCATGGTTCAAGATGAAGAACCGTGTATTTCACAGCAAGATCATTTTTCTGCATGATAATGCACCATCTCATGCTGCACATAAAACATCTGCATCTCTGGCTGATATGGGCATAAAAGGGGACAAATTATGGTGTGACCCCCATGCTCCCCTGACCTCTACCCCATTCAGAACCTTTGGAGCATCATTAAAAGGAGTGTCTATGATGGCGGGAGGCAGTTCACATCTAAGCAACAGCTCTGGGAGGGTATTCTGTCCTCATGCAAAACAATTGAAGCAGAAACCATCCAAAACCTGACAAATTCAATGGACGAGAGAGTTCAGAAGCTCCTTTCGAACAAGGGGTCCTATGTGAAAACGTAACATCACCTACAATAAAGTTTTGAGTTGAAAACTGTTTGATTTCAGTTTCTAACAACCTGCTAATGCTTATAATTTCAAAAATGACCATTTTTTTGTTCTTTATTAAAATGAAAAGGTTGATCGAAAAGTTTGGGGGATCTAAGAGTGTGGCAACCCAGTAGTCATGATTACTTCGAATTCTGACAATATGAGGGTCATGCTGCAGGTAGTGCAGCAAGAAGGCACTTATGTGTCTTGCGCATCTCGGAGCCCCAAAATTATTTTCCGGGCTAGATGCAGCTAAAAATTATTTTTAATTTTAAATCTGGTGGAGCTTATTATAGATGGCCTAATAGGATCAGTGCTGCACACTGCTACAAAGCCCAAATTATTTTCCAGTCAAGATACAGATAAACATGATTAGTAATTTGAAAGCTTAAAACGGTTGGTAGGGTGATTTTAACCAATCATCAAGCTTTTACTCTCCCCAGGATGACACAGGGGTAGAAAAGTCGTTTCGGATCCATGATTTGTTCATCTTTATGAACGTGAGTCTGTCTACATTATCAGTGGAGAGCACACCACCAGCAGCGCTGAACATACGTTCAGACAGAACGCTGGCTGCGGGGCATGACAAGATCTCCAAGGCGTAAGTGGCTAGCTCCGGCCATTTATCCAGATTGGAAGCCCAAAAAGAGCAAGGGTCCAGTGACACAGTCGTGGCTTCAATGTTTACTTGGAGATACTCCTGTACCATCGTCTCTAGGCGTTGACTATGTGTCCGACTTCTTGTCTCCTGTGGCCTTGCAAAGGATGGGCTAAAAAAGTGGTGAAATGATTCCGCAAAATTGATGTTACCAGCAGATACTGTGGTTCTGTTACGGTTTGAGTGCTGAACACTTGACGGTCCCACGGTTGGCAAGTTGGAACTGTGAGATTCACTACGTGCACCACTGGTATTTTGTGGAAAAGCACATGTAAGATTCTGCAACAGTCTCTGCTGATACTCCTGCATGCGTGCATCCCTTTCTATGGCAGGAATAATTTCTGCAAATTTACTTTTGTACCGGGGATCTAACAGTGTGGCAACCCAGTAGTCAGGATTATTTCTAATTCTCACAATTCGAGGGTCATGTTGCAGGTAGTGGAGCAAGAAGGCACTCATGTTTGTTGCGCATCCAGGAGCACCAAGTCCCTGTTGTGTTGGTGGCGAGGTAACAATCATGCTTCCTTCCTCTGTCCTCTCCCCCCAACCTCGCACAACAGAAATGTGATCAAGGTCTCCCTCATCTGATGAGTCTTCCATCAGTTCGTCCTCCACTTCTTCCTGGGCTCCTGCACCTTCCTCACTAGTTTGGCTGCTACCATGCGCCCTGGTAAAACCATCTCCCCCACCCTCACATGCCTGCCGCCTTGGTGCTGCCGACCGTCTGGACCTTGCAGATGTTAGCCCTTCCGCATACAACTCCTCCTCCTCTACTTCCTCCACCTCCTCTTGTGCCACCACCTGACTCCGAATTCTGTTTAACATGTGCTCCAGCATGTAAATCACCGGAATAGTCATGCTGATAATGGCATCGTCAGCACTAAACATCTTCGTCGCCATTTCAAAACTGTGCAGAAGGGTGCATAGGTCCCTGATCTGAGACCACTCCTCCAGCGTGATTTACCCCACCTCTGAATCTCGTTGGCCCAGGCTATACGTCAGAACGTATTGCACCAGGGCTTGTCGGTGCTGCCACAGTCGCTGCAACATGTGCAGAGTTGAATTCCACCGGGTAGGCACATCGCATTTTAGCCGGTGAAGTGGCAGGCCCAACGACTTCTGTAGAGATGTAAGTTGCTGAGCTGCGGGATGCGAACGGCGGAAGTGAGCACACAGCGACCGTGCCCTCTGCAGAAGGCCATCTAGTCTGGGATAGTGGGCTAAAAATTGCTGGACAACCAGGTTCAACACGTGAGCCATACAAGGCACGTATGTGACATTGCCCCGGCGAAGGGCCGCACCCAGGTTTGCAGCATTGTCGCACACGGCCTTCCCTGGTTTCAGGTCCAGTGGAGACAACCATTCATGAAATTGGTTCTCCAGAACTGACCACAACTCCTCAGCTGTGTGACTCACATTTCCCAGACATTTCAAAGTAAAAACCGCCTGATGACGTTGAGCCCTACTGCCAGCATAGTAAGGAGGTGTGCAGGATCCCTTCTGCGCAGTTAGAAAGCTTGTGGCATGACCAGACAGGCTTTGGGTGCAGGTGGAAGACCGAGAGGAGGTTGAGGAGGCAGAAGCAGTGGAGGAACTTTGACATAAAGAGGATTGACGCACAACTCGTGGGGACGGCAAGACTTGGACAGCAGCCCCTTGTCCTGCTGTCACCATAGTTACCCAGTGCCCAGTCAGCGACATGTAACGCCCCTGTCCATGCCTACTCGTCCAAGTGTCTGTGGTGAAATGCACCCTGTCACACACAGAGTTTCTCAAAGAAGCGGTGATGTTGTGTGCGACATGCTGGTGGAGCGCAGGCACACCTTTCTTTGAGAAGTAGTGCCGACTGGGCATCTGGTACTGGGGCACTGTGACGGACATAAGGTCTCGAAAATCCTCTGTGTCCACCAGGCGGAAAGGCAGCATTTCTGTAGCCAAGAGCTTGCAGATGGTGAAATTCAACCTCTTAGCTTTCTCATGGCTAGGAGGAAATGGTCTTTTACTTGTCCACATCTGAGGGACGGAGGGCTGGCTATTGTGCTTAGACGGGGTTGATAAGCGTGTCCCCGGCAAACTGCCGGTCTGTGAGGAAGATGCAGGCGGACATGTTAGGTTGCCTTGATCCAAAGGTGGTGCTATCGATGTCGGACAGCGCTCAACAACAGCTGGTGTTACCACCTCCAAAGAAAATGATGACCTGCCAATCACGCTGGCTGTTGCGGGTAAAGAGGTGGCAGGTCTGCGCCCCAAAACAGGTGTGACTGCTGTCCCCCCAGTCACAGAGGATGAAGAGGCCGCGGATGCACAAGATATGGCAGATGGTGGTTGGCCCGGCCGGCTAGGCCGCATTGTAGCACACTGAGCTTCCCACTGCAACTTATGCTTCATGTCCATGTGCCGGTTCATGCATGAAGTACTCAAACTATGTATTTTTTGGCCTCTACTTAGCTTTTGCTGACAAATGTTACAGATAACACGAGTTGGGTCATCTTTATCGATCTGAAAAAATGCCCAGGCTATGCAAGGCTTAGCACCCATGCGACCTGAAGAGCCACCACGACTTGTGGTGAGAGGTAGAGTTGTGTTTGAGGATGCAGTTGTTGACGTGCTTCCAGTACTACGTCTCTGTCCAGGAAGGCGCAACCTGACCTCGTCGTCACTAGCATCTTCCTCCACCTCCTCTGCTGACCTCATCTCTTGGCTGACTGTGGGTTGATATTAAGTGGGATCTCCAACCTCATCATCATCACCCTGTGTGTTATCACACCCGTCGTCCTCAGAGCCAACCTGTTCCTGCCCTGACAAAAAACTAAAGTTGTCGCTCCAATCAGGTATTTGAGTCTTATCATCGTCTTCCTCATTGTCTCCACCAACAGGAGTTACAGTTTGGGAATGAGGGTCTACATTATGGTCAGAACCTTCTGCGTCTGGTCCTGGATCCGACTCATAAAGATTCTGGGCATCAGTGCAGATCATTTCCTCGTCTGGATTCACAGAAGCGCTGGAGTCGACCTCTGATTCCCAGGCTATAGTATGAGTAAACAGCTCTGCAGACTCAACCATCTGTTCTACCTCATACTCAGACGGGCAGCTGGAGATTTGGGAGCTGTGAGGAAGCAAGTGCGATTTGGGTGACACCTTTGAGGACTGGAGTATTTGTGATGTTGAAGTTGATGTGGAGGAGAGCCCACTTAAAGGAGCACTTGATATCCGTTGAAGCACCTGCTGTTTTTGTGCCTCATCTGGAATTTGTAGCGATTGGCGTGGCCGTAAGAAAGGGATCTTATCACATTGTCCGCTAAAAGAAGTAGACATTTTAGTTTGGCTGGAAGATGATCTTTCTTCTGCAGATGTTACTGTTGCTTTAACACCTACCCCACGGACACAACCTTTTTTCCCCTTCCCAACACGTCTATTCCCCTTTCCACCAGCAGCAGGCCTTTTTCCACTCATTTTGGTGGTTAACTAATTCACAACTCTGGAGTTGTTTGCACAAAAAAACAATGGATGGTAACCGAGCAGAGCTGAGTGGCCAAACTGTGGTATTAGGCCAAAACTATTGGCTGGGTTAGATGCAGAAAAAAATTAAATTCAATTTGCAACCTGATGGAGGTCAGTATAGATGGACTAATACAACAAGTCCCACACACAGCTAGAAGCCCAATATTTTTTTCAGAGGTAGATGCAGAAAAAAATATATTCAGTTTGCAACCTGATGGAGGTCAGTATAGATGGACTAATACAACAAGTCCCACACACAGCTAGAAGCCCAAATATTTTTTCAGAGGTACTGTAGATGCAGATAAAAATTATTTTTAATTTGCAACCTGATGGAGGTCAGTATAGATGGACTAATAGAGAAAGTCTGACACACTGCTAGAAGGCCAAATATTTTTTCAGAGCTAGATGCAGAAAAAAATTAGATTCAGTTTGCAACCTGATGGAGGTCTGTATAGATGGATTAATAGAACAAGACCCACACACAGCTAGAAGCCCAATATTTATTCAGAGGTAGATGCAGAAAAAAATATATTCAGTTTGCAACCTGATGGAGGTCAGTATAGATGGACTAATACAACAAGTCCCACACACAGCTAGAAGCCCAATATTTTTTCAGAGGTAGATGCAGAAAAAAATATATTCAGTTTGCAACCTGATGGAGGTCAGTATAGATGGACTAACAGAGAAAGTCCCACACACTACTAGAAGGCCAAATATTTTTTCAGAGCTAGATGCAGAAAAAAATTATATTCAGTTTGCAACCTGATGGACGTCTGTATAGATGGATTAATAGAACAAGACCCACACACAGCTAGAAGCCCAATATTTTTTCAGAGGTAGATGCAGAAAAAAATATATTCAGTTTGCAACCTGATGGAGGTCAGTATAGATGGACTAATACAACAAGTCCCACACACAGCTAGAAGCCCAAATATTTTTTCAGAGGTACTGTAGATGCAGATAAAAATTATTTTGAATTTGCAACCTGATGGAGGTCAGTATAGATGGACTAATAGAGAAAGTCCGACACACTGCTAGAAGGCCAAATATTTTTTCAGAGGTACTGTAGATGCAGATAAAAATTATTTTTAATTTGCAACCTGATGGAGGTCAGTATAGATGTACTAATAGAGAAAGTCCGACACACTACTAGAAGGCCAAATATTTTTTCAGAGATAGATGCAGAAAAAAATTATATTCAGTTTGCAACCTGATGGAGGTCAGTATAGATGGACTAGTACAACAAGTCCCACACACAGCTAGAAGCCCAATATTTTTTCAGAGGTAGATGCAGAAAAAAATATATTCAGTTTGCAACCTGATGGAGGTCAGTATAGATGGACTAATACAACAAGTCCCACACACAGCTAGAAGCCCAAATATTTTTTCAGAGGTACTGTAGATGCAGATAAAAATTATTTTGAATTTGCAACCTGATGGAGGTCAGTATAGATGGACTAATAGAGAAAGTCCGACACACTGCTAGAAGGCCAAATATTTTTTCAGAGCTAGATGCAGAAAAAAATTATATTCAGTTTGCAACCTGATGGAGGTCTGTATAGATGGATTAATAGAACAAGACCCACACACAGCTAGAAGCCCAATATTTTTTCAGAGGTAGATGCAGAAAAAAATATATTCAGTTTGCAACCTGATGGAGGTCAGTATAGATGGACTAATACAACAAGTCCCACACACAGCTAGAAACCCAAATATTTTTTCAGAGGTACTGTAGATGCAGATAAAAATTATTTTGAATTTGCAACCTGATGGAGGTCAGTATAGATGGACTAATAGAGAAAGTCCGACACACTGCTAGAAGGCCAAATATTTTTTCAGAGGTACTGTAGATGCAGATAAAAATTATTTTTAATTTGCAACCTGATGGAGGTCAGTATAGATGGACTAATAGAGAAAGTCCGACACACTACTAGAAGGCCAAATATTTTTTCAGAGCTAGATGCAGAAAAAAATTATATTCAGTTTGCAACCTGATGGAGGTCAGTATAGATGGACTAGTACAACAAGTCCCACACACAGCTAGAAGCCCAATATTTTTTCAGAGGTAGATGCAGAAAAAAATATATTCAGTTTGCAACCTGATGGAGGTCAGTATAGATGGACTAATACAACAAGTCCCACACACAGCTAGAAGCCCAAATATTTTTTCAGAGGTACTGTAGATGCAGATAAAAATTATTTTGAATTTGCAACCTGATGGAGGTCAGTATAGATGGACTAATAGAGAAAGTCCGACACACTGCTAGAAGGCCAAATATTTTTTCAGAGCTAGATGCAGAAAAAAATTATATTCAGTTTGCAACCTGATGGAGGTCTGTATAGATGGATTAATAGAACAAGACCCACACACAGCTAGAAGCCCAATATTTTTTCAGAGGTAGATGCAGAAAAAAATATATTCAGTTTGCAACCTGATGGAGGTCAGTATAGATGGACTAATACAACAAGTCCCACACACAGCTAGAAACCCAAATATTTTTTCAGAGGTACTGTAGATGCAGATAAAAATTATTTTGAATTTGCAACCTGATGGAGGTCAGTATAGATGGACTAATAGAGAAAGTCCGACACACTGCTAGAAGGCCAAATATTTTTTCAGAGGTACTGTAGATGCAGATAAAAATTATTTTTAATTTGCAACCTGATGGAGGTCAGTATAGATGGACTAATAGAGAAAGTCCGACACACTACTAGAAGGCCAAATATTTTTTCAGAGCTAGATGCAGAAAAAAATTATATTCAGTTTGCAACCTGATGGAGGTCAGTATAGATGGACTAATACAACAAGTCCCACACACAGCTAGAAGCCCAATATTTTTTCAGAGGTAGATGCAGAAAAAAATATATTCAGTTTGCAACCTGATGGAGGTCAGTATACATGGACTAATACAACAAGTCCCACACACAGCTAGAAGCCCAATATTTTTTCAGAGGTAGATGCAGAAAAAAATATATTCAGTTTGCAACCTGATGGAGGTCAGTATAGATGGACTAATACAACAAGTCCCACACACAGCTAGAAGCCCAATATTTTTTCAGAGGTAGATGCAGAAAAAAATATATTCAGTTTGCAACCTGATGGAGGTCAGTATACATGGACTAATACAACAAGTCCCACACACAGCTAGAAGCCCAAATATTTTTTCAGAGGTACTGTAGATGCAGATAAAAATTATTTTGAATTTGCAATCTGATGGAGGTCAGTATAGATGGACTAATTGAGAAAGTCCGACACACTGCTAGAAGGCCAAATATTTTTTCAGAGCTAGATGCAGAAAAAAAATAGATTCAGTTTGCAACCTGATGGAGGTCAGTATAGATGGACTAATAGAATGATGCTGTGCCCAAAAGATTTTACTTCACTAGGTGCAGTAAAAAAATTGGTATTCTATACACAGGTGGTATATCTTGCAACACAGATAGGCTACTCCACTGACTAACACACTCTGCAATAGGCCAAAAAGGATTAGCTTTGCTAGATTCAGCCAAATGCTGTGAAAAAAACTTGCACAGCACTGACACAGACCTGCCTGGCAAAAACTGATAGGAACTGATGTAACCTAGTCCTGAAAAGGACTCCAATTACAATTACTCTTTACTCCCACAACCTATCTATTTAAGAGCACAGACCTGCCTGATAAAAGTCGTAGGAAATGCTGTAACCTAGTCCTTAAAAGGACTGCAATCACAACTATTCCCTACTCCCAAGCTATCTGTATATTTGTGCGAAAATTGGCTTGAAATTAACAAGGTATAGCGCACACAGCAACAGCGGTGCCGTCTAACACGCAACTGCAGCAGTGAGAAAATGGTGGCGACGGGGAAAATGGCTTGGTCTTATAGGGCAAGGACATGTGACATACACTGCCAATGACACATGCCCTTGCTTGTGTGAAAAAAAGCACTTCGCTCCGTGTGTGCGCTGCTGATAGGCTGACAGATTGCACCTCCCCACTGTAAATGCGGGAAAGAGAAAAAAAAATGGAGATCTTCATTGTTCCTGCAGAGATCCATCCCCTGCCCCTCCCCCCACCCCGCTGTACACTCAAACTGCGTATTAACATTAATTTTCATCATTACTGAGAAAAAATCCAGTTATAATTTTGGTGCACAAACAGTTATCGAACATAACCTCGAACAGCCGAATTTTTCTCAAATTGTTCGTGTTCGCCGAACGGCTCGAACACCGCCCAAAACAGCTCGAATTTGAGATTGGCGAACAGTTCGAGTAGAACAACGCTCATCTCTAGTATGGACAACTGAACGCTGCACTGGGACAAGGACATGGATGTGCTTCCTGATGCTGCTACTTGAGAGTGTACAAGGCAGGAGGCACGTTCTCAAGCACCATGGACAGGGGATTGGCTTGCATGCACAACAGAGGAAGAAGCAGTGGTGCCACCCGCAGACACTGTTCCTGGACTTTGGGTTTCGGGCCACAAAGTCAGGTGCTTTGTTGCCATGTGCCTGATCATGCTTGTGGTGGTCAGTCTGGTCGTTTTGCAAATGGCCTTTTTGGGGTTATCGACAGAGACTTTAAAAAACAACCAGACTCGGGAAGACCTAACAGTTGTACTGGCAACTTCCTTCATGTTGGTGTTACTGGGAACGGTTGACTGCCTTCCTTCTGTGGTCACCATACTGATTCTTCCTGCCTGTTGGGGTGCTCTGCCTCCCTTCCCTTGTGTTCTTCTGTCCTCACTCTGCATGTCCTCCTGCCAGGTTAGGTCAGTTACTATATCATCCACCACCTCGTCTTCCACTTCCGCACTCTGGTCATCCTCCTTACTTTCTAGCAATTGTGTCTCATTATCGTCCACCTCTTGCGACACTTTCCCACCGTTGCCTTCGTGTGACCGTAGCTGCTCAAATATTTGGGCATCTCTACATGTGATTTCCTCTTGCACCCCTTCAAGTGGACCGGGCGAGAGGCCCGAATCTATAAATGGAAAAGTGAACGGCTCTTCAGAGTGTCCATGTGTGGGATCAGTTGTCTCTGGGCGCTCGGCATGGTGGGATGAAGAAGGTTCAAGGTGAGGAATATGCGGTCCAGACTCACAGGTAATGAGACTTGAATGTGTGGAAGACAAGGTGGTGGTGGCTAAGTGACTGGAAGCATTATCTGCTAGTCAACCAATAACCTTTTCACATTGCTCTGTGTTCAATAGTGGTGTTCTGCGGTCCTCTATTAATTGGGACAGGAAGGTCGAGCGAGAAGATGTGGGTGTTTGTTGTAGCACAATTTCAGCTTGCCCGCGGCCTCAGCCTCTGCATGCACTATCATGTTCAGTTCCCCGTCCCTTGCCATGTTCCTTGCCCATTTTAAATGGAGGACAATATCTTCCACGCTCAGAACAAATGAGTGCATTTGGAGCGAACTTATATGTGTTCCGTGTGACGGACAAACCACAGTTTCAAATACCTGGCCTGTAGGTAACTATTTTGAACAGCAAACTGGTGTCAATTGCTTCACTGACACACTGAAAAATGTTTTAATGGAGGTCAGAAATGGCAGTATTTTCTGACAACGTACATGTGATCCGTGTGACGAAGAAAACACAGTTTTAAATACCTGACCTGTAGGTAACTATTTTGAACAGCAAACTGGTGTCAATTGCTTCACTGACACACTGAAAAATGTTTTAATGGAGGCCAGAAATGACAGTATTTTCAGAGAAATTATATGTGATCCGTGTGACGAACAAACCACAGTTTTAAATAGCTGGATTTTTAGCGCTGTAATATGGAAAGGACCTGGCTGTATTCTGCAGTGCCAACAAGCAAATATCGCAGAAAAACTTCTCTGGATTACTTTTTAAGCAAATAATGAGGTTTAAGATCCAAGAAAAATTATTCCTGGCCCCTGAGACCTTGGCCTATTTTTAGAAATATCTAACAGCAGCAACAGCAGACAAAACTGGAATGGAGCCTCTTGTGCTATATGCACTGCAGTGTGCTATATACAGTGCCTGCCTGCCTACATACACTGCCTGCCTGATATCTCTGCAGATGGGTTAGTCCTCAGAAGGACTGTTTGTTGAGATGGATATGTGTCTCTAATATAGTTTGGTACACCTACACTAACTAGAAACAAGCAAATCTCTCCCTGACGCAGTAGTAGCTCTCCCTACACTGTCTGATTCTGGAGTGACTGTGATGAGCATGGCGGCGCCAGGTTTTATATAGATCTGATGACCCTGTGCGGCCAGCTAATCACTGTAATTCCACAACCAACATGGCTGTGGCATTACAGTGAGTGGCAGGCAATCCCTGCATGTTCATTGGCACTCTAAAGAGCGTCAAACATGCAGGGAGGAGACCCGAACTCCTGCCGAGCAACCCCAGAAACACTCAGCGAGCACCGAGCATCTCGAGCAGTGAGATGCTCGGGCGAGCACTGAGCGGCAGCGAACATGCTCGCTCATCACTAGTCTTCACTAGTGAGCCAGCTAGAATGTATGGTCTGCAGTCAGGACCTGGAAGGAGCCCATAGATTCTGCTGGCTCCAATACTATATACCTGACAGGAGGCCATAGATTCTACTGCTTCCAATAATATATACCTGAGAGGAGCCCATTTTTTTGAGCAGTGTATATCTAAAGAAGATACTATATACATACGGAATATATACACTGCTCAAAAAATAAAGGGAACACTCAAATAACACATCCTAGATCTGAATGAATGAAATATTCTCATTGAATGCTTTGTTCTGTACAAAATTGAATGGTCTGACAACAAAATCACACAAAAATCATCAATGGAAATCAAATTTATTAACTAATGGAGGCCTGGATTTGGAGTCACCCCCAAAATTAAAGTGGAAAAACACACTACAGGCTGATCCAAATTTGATGTAATGTCCTTAAAACAAGTCAAAATGAGGCTCAGTATTGTGTGTGGCCTCCACGTGCCTGTATGACCTCCCTACAACGCCTGGTTATGCTCCTGATGAGGTTGCGGATGGTCTCCTGTGGGATCTCCTCCCAGACCTGGACTAAAGCATCCGCCAACTCCTGGACAGTCTGTGGTGCAACATGACATTGGTGGATGGAGCGAGACATGATGTCCCAGATGTGCTCAATCGGATTCAGGTCTGGGGAACGGGCGGGCCAGTCCATAGCTTCAATGCCTTCATCTTGCAGGAACAACTGACACACTCCAGCCACATGAGGTCTGGTATTGTCCTGCATTAGGAGAAACCCAGGGCCAACCGCACCAGCATATGGTCTCACAAGGGGTCTGAGGATCTCATCTCGGTACCTAATGGCAGTCAGGCTACCTCTGGCGAGCACACGGAGGGCTGTGCAGCCCTCCAAACAATTGCCACCCCACACCATTACTGACCCACTGCCAAACCGGTCATGCTGAAGGATGTTGCAGGCAGAAGATCACTCTCCACGGCGTCTCCAGACTCTGTCACGTCTGTCACATGTGCTCAGTGTGAACCTGCTTTCATCTGTGAAGAGCACAGGGCGCCAGTGGCGACTTTGCCAATCCTGGTGTTCTGTGGCAAATGCAAAGCATCCTGCATGGTACTGGGCTCTGAGCACAATCCCCATCTGTGGACGTCGGGCCCTCATACCACCCTCATGGAGTCGGTTTCTAACCGTTTGTGCGGACGCATGCACATTTGTGGCCTGCTGGAGGTCATTTTGCAGGGCTCTGCCAGTGCTCCTCCTGTTCTTCCTTGCACAAAGGTGGAGGTAGCGGTCCTGCTGCTTGGTTGTTGCCCTCCTACAGCCCCCTCCCCTCTCCTGGTGTACTGGCCTGTCCCCTGGTAGCGCCTCCAGCCTCTGGACACTACGCTGACAGACACAGCAAACCTTCTTGCCACAGCTCGCATTGGTGTGCCATCCTGGATGAGCTGCACTACCTAAGCAACTTCTGTGGGTTGTAGAGTCCGTCTCTTGCTACCACGAGTGTGAAAGCACAACCAACATTCAAAAGTGACCAAAACATCAACCAGAAAGCATTGGTACTGAGATGTGGTCTGTGGTCATCACCTGCAGAACCACTCCTTTATTGAGTGTGTCTTGATAATTTCAATCTATTGTCTATCCCATTTGCATAACAGCATGTGAAATTGATTGTCAATCAGTGTTGCATCCTAAATGGACAGTTTGATTTCACAGAAGTTTGATTTAATTGGAGTTATATTCTGTTGTTTAAGTGTTCCCTTTATTATTTTGAGCAGTGTATATATAAAATATGTCAGCAGAGCAATCCAGCCACTTTCTACTGAATATATATATATAAAATATGTCAGCACAGCAATCCAGACACTTTGTACTGAATATATATATAAAATACGTCAGAGGAGCAATCCAGCAACTTTTTACTGAATATATATGTATAAAATGCGTCAGCACAGCAATCAAGCCACTTTTTACTGAATATATATATAAAATACGTCAGCGGAGCAATCCAGCCACTCTCTACTGAATATATATACAGTACAGACCAAAAGTTTGGACACACCTTCTCATTTAAAGATTTTTCTGTATTTTCATTACTATGAAAATTGTACATTCACATTGAAGGCATCAAAACTATGAATTAACACATGTGGAATTATATACTTAACAAAAAAGTGTGAAATAACTGAAAATATGTCTTATATTCTAGGTTCTTCAAAGTAGCCACCTTTTGCTTTGATGACTGCTTTGCACACTCTTGGCATTCTCTTGATGAGCTTCAAGAGGTAGTCACCGGAAATGGTTTTCACTTCACAGGTGTGCCCTGTCAGATTTAATAAGTGGGATTTCTTGCCTTATAAATGGGGTTGGGACCATCAGTTGTGTTGCTCAGAAGTCTGGTGGATACACAGCTGATAGTCCTACTGAATAGACTGTTAGAATTTGTATTATGGCAAGAAAAAAACAGCTAAGTAAAGAAAAACAAGTGGCCATCATTACTTTAAGAAGTGAAGGTCAGTCAGTCCGAAAAATTGGGCAAACTTTGAAAGTGTCCCCAAGTGCAGTTGCAAAAACCATCAAGCGCTACAAAGAAACTGGCTCACATGAGGACCTCCCCAGGAAAGGAAGACCAAGAGTCATCTCTGCTTCTGAGGATAAGTTTATCCAAGTCACCAGCCTCAGAAATTGCAGTTCAACAGCTGCTCAGATTAGAGACCAGGTCAATGCAACACAGAGTTCTAGCAGCAGACACATCTCTTCAACAACTGTTAAGAGGAGACTTTGTGCAGCAGGCCTTCATCGTAAAATAGTTGCTAGGAAACCACTGCTAAGGACAGGCAACAAGCAGAAGAGACTTGTTTGGGCTAAAGAACACAAGTAATGGACATTAGACCAGTGGAAATCTGTGCTTTGGTCTGATGAGTCCAAATTTGAGATCTTTGGTTCCAACCACTGTGTCTTTGTGCAACGCAGAAAAGGTGAACGGATGGCCTCTACATGCCTGGTTCCCACTGTGAAGCATGGAGGAGGAGGTGTGATGGTGTGGGGGTGCTTTGCTGGTGACACTGTTGGGGATTTATTCAAAATTAAAGGCATACTGAACCAGCATGGCTACCACAGCATCTTGCAGTGGCATGCTATTCCATCCGGTTTGCGTTTAGTTGGACCATCATTTATTTTTCGGACTGACTGACCTTCACTTCTTAAAGTAATGATGGCCACTCATTTTTCTTTACTTAGCTGCTTTTTTCTTGCCATAATACAAATTCTAACAGTCTATTCAGTAGGACTATCAGCTGTGTATCCACCAGACTTCTGCACAACACAACTGATGGTCCCAACCCCATTTATAAGGCAAGAAATCCCACTTGTTAAAACTGACGGGGCACACCTGTGAAGTGAAAACCATTTCCGGTGACTACCTCTTGAAGCTCATCAAGAGAATGCCAAGAGTGTGCAAAGCAGTCATCAAAGCAAAAGGCAGCTACTTTGAAGAACCTAGAATATAAGACATATTTTCAGTTGTTTCACACTTTTTTGTTAAGTATATAATTCCACATGTGTTAATTCATAGTTTTGATGCCTTCAGTGTGAATGTACAATTTTCAAAGTCATGAAAATACAGAAAAATCTTTAAATGAGAAGTTGTGTCCAAACTTTTCGTCTGTACTGTATATATAATACGTCAGCGGAGCAATCCAGCCACTTTTTTTGACAATATCAAACTTCAGCATAGTTAATATTTTAATTAAAGTTTACAACCTTGTTCGTTCCGTAATTTCATAATAATGGAATGGCCCCCAAACGCCAGCAAGTTCTTTCTGAAGAGCAAACTCAGGCAAAAAAATCAAAAAGTGCTGAAGCTCAAAAGGTTTTTAGAAGTATGGGTTAAAAACAGCACCTTAAATTCCAGCGTGAAAAAAATACTGTCAGAAGAAGGGCTGACTGTCGTAATCTCACCCAAAAAAAAGCATCAAGAGATGCGCAATGTTGACGCTGAATGGCACAGCTCTGCCCAAGAGAGTATGACACAAAGTGAGCTTCAGCGGCATCGCAAAGCCAATGTTGAGAGATACTGTACTAACCAACTTGCTTGCTGGGGTAAGAACGTAAGATTTCGCAACACTGCTTTGCTTGCCGAAAACTTCAATGAAGATGACATTGAGGCATGCTATCTGAGCCCAATGAACAACAAATGCTTATTTTAATGCCAACCATTTCCAAAATGAAATTACAACAAACTGTTGTCATAATGGAACTATCATACTGGAAGAAGTACGAATGCATCCCTATATTACTAATTGCATGAAGAGATCAGACCCAAACTCCAAGAGTTTTATGGAAAACATAAGATCATACAATAGTGCAAACACTTTTGCATCAATGGGGGCACAAATTGATCAATCAATTAACAGGTGATCAGGTCCTTTTTGTTACAGAATCCATGGGCAAATTTACCATCCAACATCTGCGTTTCACCCTAGCCAAGGTGAATCACCAACATAAACCCAGTTATATATTCTGGATTCGGCTCAAGACTTGAATGAAAGAATGTACAATTCAGCCAACAGTGGATGCATTCATAATGTTATGGAAAATCTACAAAGAATTCTCGAAGATGTCAATCCTTTCTCTAGAGAATACAAAAATATGTTGCAATTTGAACAAGAAGAAATGCTAAAAGAAAATCTAGAAAACCAAACGCCAATTGAATATAGCATGACTTTCATGAGAGAAAAAGTAAATACTATGCACCCCGGCAGAATTAATGCTCCAACTGCCATAGGGGAAATTGCTGCCATTTTCCACAGCACAGATGGTGCACCCCAGAATGCTGTGACATTACCATTCATCCAAAAAGTGGGATTTTACAAAATATATCTATTCTGAGTAGACTCTGTGACCCAATGTGCTACCCTTTGCTTTTCCATTATGGGGACTCTGGGTGGACTACAGAACTAAAAGAAAACAGTTGGTCTAGGAAATATGACTCAACTTCAATGGTATTCATACCACTTTGCCATTTGTGATGGTACTTTTAACCAGTTCCTTAATGCAGGAAAGCTGACACACCAATTTATGGTTGATGCCTCTTGCAAAACTGAGGCAAACCGTTTGAATTGGGTGAGCAAAAATCAAAGTACTGTAACAGCTGAAGAATATTACGTTCTTCACCAATTCGTGACCAACCACCATTTCATGGACATAAATATCCTACCTGGAAAAAACGTCATATTGCCATCAACTTTCCAAGGAAGTCCAAGAAATATGGCACAAAACTACCAAGATGCCATGGCAATGGTCAGGAAATATGGCAAACCAGACCTATTTGCAACAGTAGCGTGCAATCCAAAATGGAGGGAAATCAGGGAAAACTTACTTCCCAGTCAGCAACCATGTGACAGGCCTGATTTAGTAGCATGAGTATTTAACGTGAAACTAAAATTGCTACTTGGAGACTTAACCACATATCACAGATTTGGACGTGTTAATGGTATGGTGTATGTAATTGAGTTCCAAAAAGGAGGGCTCCCTCATGGACACATATTGGTATTTATGGCCCCGGAATACAAAGCCTGGGAAAATGAAAGAATTGACAAAATTGTTTGTGTAGAGCCCCCACGCAAAGACACTCATTCGAAGCTTTATGAAACTGTAAAATCTTGCATGATACACGATCCATGTGGTCCACTTAATTCAAATGCACCATGTATGGACAATGGGAACTGTACCAAAGGCTTTCCCAAGGATTTCTGTTCCACAACTAATAGCAATGTAAAAGGATACCCTAAATATCAATGCCGGAATGATAACACTTTCTTGAACTTGGTGGAAACAGGGTTGACAATAGATGGGTTGTACCTTACAATCCTTATCTTTCCTTAAAATACAATGCCCACATAAACGTTGAGATTTGCACTTCTATACAAAATGTAAAATATTTTTTCAAATACGTTTACAAAGGGCATGATTGTGCAAATATCCAGTTTACTACTGCTGCCACAGAATGAGAAGCCACGGTTGAATGGGATGAAGTAAAAAATTACTTAGAAACTCGATATGTAAGTGCACCTGAAGCATGCTGGAGACTCGTCGAATATAAAATGCACCATCAAACTGATCATGTGGAAAGATTAAATATCCACCTTGAGGACAAGCATACAATATGCTTTATACCAGGTAAAGAAGCTGAAGCTGTGCAGCAGAAAAACACCAAGTCTAAACTTCTTGCTTGGTTTAAACTGAATCAGGAAGATCCTAATGCCTACCAATATTTATACATTCAAATCCCTGAACATTACACATGGGATGATAAAAATGTTAAATGGAAACCACGTAGCAAAGTCATAAAACCACAATTGGCAGAATGTTTTACGTTAGTCCATTAGACAGAGAAAAATACTTTCTCCGAATTCTCCTTCTCAATGTTAGAGGCGCAACATCTTTTGAGGTTCTCAGAACAACTGAAGGAAACCGTTTTGCTACTTTCCAAGAAGCATGTATTGCAAAAGGGTTAACTGATGATGACTCTAAATGGGATACTTGCCAACAGAAACTGCCACTTATCAAATGCCAATACAACTTAGACAATTGTTTGCATTTATTTGCATCATGTGTGAGCCGTCTAATGCTGCAGCATTATTTCAAAGGCACAATAAAAATCTCATGGAAGACTATACCAGACATTTCCCTCATGTAGAAAAGGTCCTCTATATAACATTACATGAAATTGAGTCTGTGTTACGGACACATGGAAAGTCATTACAAGATTTTGGCCTACAACTTCCTGTTGGCAAGTACGATGATCCAATCAATTCTGGCAAATAACACGACACTGTTGCGGAAAAGGCTTTGTTTGAGGAGAAATTCCAAATGTTAAACTCAGGACAACAAAATGCTTTCGAAAAAATCAGAGAAGCTTTTGAGAAACCCAACTTGGAAAAACGTCTATTTTTTATTGACGGACCTGGTGGAAGTGGTAAAACATTCCTGTATAATACAATCATGCATTACGTTCGGAGCAAAAATGAATTAGTCTTGCCATGTACATTTACAGGCATTGCAGCTACTTTGCTGGAGGGAGGCTGAACTTCCCATAATCTGTTCAAACTGTCTATACCAATTAATGAAACGTCGACGTGCAATATTTGTCATGGCAGCAATACTGCCAATGAGTTGAAAAACGCCAAACTCATAATCTGGGATGAAGCTTCTATGGCTCCAGCTCATGCTGTAAATGCAGTTGACACATTCTACAAAGAACTCATGGCTGAAGATCCAAAAGTTCCCTCCAAAAAAACGTTCGGAGGTGCGGTGTTTGTTTTTGGTGGAGATTTTAGACAAATCCTTCCTGTTGTACCACATGGCAGCAGAACCGAAATAATTTCAGCATGCATGAAGAGCAGCAATTGTTGGAGGAGTATTAAAGTCCTCAAATTGGACCAAAACATGTGTACCAATGAGGACAATGTCCCCGAAGAACATCAAGGCTTTTCCCAACAGCTTTTAAACCTTGGAGATGGAAAACTTCAAGAACTAGGACTAGAGGAAGGTATCATTTGAAATTCCTTCTGTCTTCATTGAAAATGGATGTATTGTTGATGCTGTCTTTCCACAAGTCATACAACCAGAAGATGAAAGCTTTGCAAACCGTTCAATCTTAACTCCAAAAAACCAACATTCACATGAACTGAATGAAGATGTTCTTAGACGAATTCAGTCTGAATTGAAATGCTACACCAGTATTGATTCCATTCAGCAAGATACTGCAAATGTTGAGGAAGCAGCAAACTATCCAATGGAGTTCTTAAATTGGTGGTATGCCTCCTCATAGATTAAATTTGAAAGCTGGAGCAGTAGTCATGCTATTAAGAAACCTTAACTCAACAAGAGGTCTTTGCAATGGCACCAGAATGGTTGTGAAGCAAATGATGTCAAAAGTCATTGACTGTGAAGTCCTCACCGGATCATTTAAAGGTACAAGGGTATTCATTCCCAGAGTTATTCTGGTATCAAGCGATCCTGATCTTCCTTTTACTTTAAAATGAAAACAGTTTCCCTTAACACTTGCTTATACTATGACCATCAACAAAAGTCAAGGGCAAACACTGGATTCAGTTGGCATATATTTGCCATCTCCAGCCTTCAGCCATGGCCAACTTTATGTGGCCTTTTCAAGGACAAAGTTTTTACTACTGATCAACAAGGCAACTTAAAGAAATACCACAGAGTTTACACCAAAAATGTTGTTAACAGAGAAGTTTTTGCACAAAATTTTTTTTTTCAGCTAATAGTTTAATAAAATTTAAAATGTTATATATAACAATGAATGTGTCTTTCTGTCCGAAGCCAAAATGGGTGGTCCCTGAGTCAGAGCGTGTGCATACTGCACTACAATGCCATTTTAGTGAAGACACTGTGAGTGCAAATTCCCAGACACAGTGTCTTCAAGAAAATGGCGCCAGATATTGTGAGATGAGCATACGTTGACTCAGGCACTTTTTTATAGGAGCAGCACATGACAGGATGGGGGCATAGGATGGCAGCAGCACATACCAGGATAGGGGCGCAGGATGGGAGCAGCACATGACAGGATGGGGGCATAGGATTGGAGCAGCACATGACAGGATGGGGGCGCAGGATGGGAGCAGCACATGACAGGATTGGGGCACAGGATGGGAGCAGCACATGACAGAATGGGGGCGCAGGATGGGAGCAGCACATACCAGGATGAGGGCGCAGGATGGGAGCAGCACATACCAGGATGAGGGCGCAGGATGGGAGCAGCACATGACAGGATGGGGGCACAGGATGGGAGCAGCACATGACAAGATGGAGGTCATATACCAATATAAACGCTTGCCACCCGGGCATAGAACGGGTTCAATAGCTAGTAATATATACCTCGCAGGAGCTCATATATTCTCCTTCATATAATAATATATACCTAGTAGAAGTCCATAGATTCTGCTACATTCATTAATATATAACTGGTAGAAGCCCATACATTCTAGCATCTTCACTAGTGTGCCAGCTAGAATGTATGAGCTGCAGTCAGGACCTGGTAGGAGCCCATAGATTCTACTGTGTCCAATAATATATACCTGGTAGGAGCCCATAGATTCTACTGCGTCCAATAATATATACCTGGTAGGAGCCCATAGATCCTGCTGTCTCCAACAATATATACCTGACAGGAGCCTATACATTCTGCTGCTTCCAAAATATATACCTGGTAGGGGGCCATAGATTCTGCTGATTCCAATAATATATACCTGGTAGGAGCCCATAATAATATAGTAATAATAATCTTTATTTATATAGCGCCAACATATTCTGCAGTGCTTTACAATTCAGAGGTTCATATATAACAGTCAAAAGTAATATAGTTAAAGATACTACAATAATTAAAGCAAAAATAATGATGACCCTGCTCGTAAGAGCTTACAATCTACAATGAGGTGGGGGTGACACAAAGTACAGGGGCTTATTTACAATGATGGTCCAGCCATCTTGAGGGGATGAGATAAAGGCTGCATGAGCTCGTCACCAGCCAGTATTTGTAGTGCTTTTGAGTGCCGTGGAGTATGGTGGAGACTTACCGTATTTTTCGGACTATAAGACGCACATAGGTTTTAGAGGAGGAAAATAAAAAAAAATTTAAGCAAAAAATGTGTTCATGATGCACTTTAGAGGGGGAAAGGGTTTTCTGCTGACACTGGTTTAGGGGTAATGTCCCCCAATTATGACAATATCCCCCATCCTGATATATATGCCCCCCCTTTCCTTTTAAACGTGGTCCCCATCCCCGTCCTGGTATGCCTGGCATCCCTCCATCCTGGTATGCATGGAACCCGTCCATCCTGGTATGCATGGCACCCCTCATCCCTATCCTGGTATGCATGGCACCCCTCATCCCTATCCTGGTATGCATGGCACCCCTCATCCCTGTCCTGGTATGCATGGCACCCCTAATCCCTATCTTGGTATGCATCACACCCCTCATCCCTATCCTGGTATGCATGGCACCCCTCATCCCTGTCCTGGTATGCATAGCACCCCTAATCCCTATCCTGGAATGCATGGCACCCCTAATCCCTATCCTGGTATGCATGGCACCCCTCATCCCTATCCTGGTATGCATGGCACCCCTCATCCCTATCCTGGTATGCATGGCACCCCTCATCCCTATTCTGATATGCATGGCACCCCTAATCCCTATCCTGATATGCATGGCACCCGTCATCCCTGTCCAGGTATGCATGGCACCCCTAATCCCTATCCTGGTATGTATGGCACCCCTCATCCTTATCTTGGTATGTATGGCCCCTCATCCTTATCCTGGTATGTATGGCCCCTCATCCTTATCCTGGTATGTATGGCCCCCTCATCTTAATCTTGTTATGTATGCCCCCTCAGCGTTATCCTGGTATGTATGGCCCCCTCATCTTTATCATGCTATGTATGCCCCCTCATCCTTATCCTGGTATGCATGGTCCCCCTAATCCCCATCATGCTGCACATAAAAAAAATAAACACTCCTACTCACCTTTCTTCTCTCCTCCAGCGCTGCATCCTGTCTGCCCGCACTGATCTCTCCATGTGAGCCGCACAAGGCGTCACTGCCATGCGCGGCTCACAAGGAGAGATCAGCTGCCGGAAGTCACTGCTCCCCACGCCGGGACTGTGTGCGTGGGGAGGAGTGACTTAATGCTCCTTAATAGCCAGCACACAGTGTAGCAGCAGTGCAGCTCCTGCTGCTGCCGGGCTATCGCGTGTGCCCGTTTATTAAAGGGCTTGAATATTCACCCCTCCCCATGCCCATGGGTGTGGAAAGAGGCTGAATATTCATGCCTTTTAACAGCAGTCACAGGCGATTCCAGCAACAGCAGGAGCCGCGCTGCGGCTACACTGTGTGCCGCTATTAAGGAGCATGAATATTCAGTGCTCCCCACAATCCATGGGGCGTGGAGAGCACTGAATATTTATTTTCTTTAGCAGCAGGGACAGTGTAGGCTGCAGCGGAAGCTGGAAGAAAAAAAATGTGCCTTATAGTCCGAAAAATACGGTATGTTTGGAGAAATAATGAATGGGGTTTAAAAATATAAAAGAGCTTCGATTAGGGAACATGATAGGCCACCCTAAACAGGTGTTTTTTTAGGGCATACCTAAAACTGTGTGGTTCGTCCTAATTTCTTGGGGTAGAGCATTCCAAAGAATAGGTGCTTGGGAGAAGTCTTGGAGCTGGGAGTGGGAGGTACGGATTAGTGCGGATGTTAGTCGAAAGTCGCTTGCGGAGCGTAGAGAATGGTTAGGCTGATAAATAGAAATGAGGGAGGAGATGTAGGGGGATGCTGCACTGTGGAGAGCTTTGTGGGTGAGAACAAACAATTTAAATTGGATCCTATAATGTATGGGCAGCCAGTGCACTGACTGGCACAGAGCGGAAGTGTCCAAGTAACGATTAGCCAGATAGATGACCCTGGCTGCAGCTTTAAAGATGGACTGGAGAGGGGGAGGGCAATTAATAGAGAGTTACAGTAGTCAAGGCGGGAGTGGATCAGGGCAATAGTGAGGGTTTTTGCTGTTTCCAAGGTGATAAAGGGACGGATTCTAGAGATGTTCTTCAGGTGCAAGACACAAGAGCGGGCAAGAGATTGTATATGGAAGGTGCAGGAAAGATTGGTGTCAAACACAACGCCCCTACAGCTCGCCTGCTGGCTCAGCATTATTGTGGTGCCACACATGGAGAGAGAGATGTCAGATTTAGGGAGGTGAGTAGACGGTGGGAGCAGAAGCTCAGTTTTGGAAAGGTTGAGTTTCAGATAGAGAGCGGTCATGTTGTTGGAAACTGCGGCCAGACAATCACAGGTGTTCTGTAGTACAGAGAGGGTAAGGTCAGGGGATGAGGTGTATAGTTGTGTGTCATCAGCATAAAGATGGTACTGAAAGCCAAATTTCTGATGGTCTGTCCAATTGGGGCCATGTAAAGAGAGAAGAGAAGAGGGCCAAGGACTGAACCCTGAGGGACCCCAATAGTGAGAGGAAGGGGGTAAGAAGTGGAGCCAGCGAATGGAACACTGAAAGAGCGTCAGATAGGCAGGAGGAGAACCAGGAGAGCAGTGCCATTTATGTCGATTGAGTGGAGCATAGAGAGTAGGAGGTGGTGGTCAACGGTGACGAAAGCTGCAGAGAGGTCAAGAAGAATGAGTAGAGAGTAGTCACCATTACGTTTTGATGAGTGCAGTTTCTATAGAATGTAGGAGGCGGAAGCTGGATTGTGATGGGTCTAGAAAAGAATGAATGGAGATGTAACGGGTATGGCGAGAGTAGACCAGGAGCTCCAAGAGTTTAGAGAGAAAGGGGAGATTGGAGACTGGTCTGTAGTTGTTTGTGCAGGAAGGGTCAAGAAAGGGCTCTTTTAATAATGGAGTAATAATGGAGTAATGATGGAGTGTTTTAAGGAGGAGGGGAAGATACCAGAAGAGAGGTAGATGTTGAAGATTTTAGTTAGGTGAGTAGTGACGACTGAAGAGAGAGACTGGAGTAGATATGAGGGAATGGGGTCAGCGGTGCATGTAGTGGGATGAGAAGAGAGGAGCCTGGAGACTTCTTCTGTGACTGGGTCAAATGTGGAGAGTGATCCAGAGGAGAAAAGGGGAGGGATGGGAGTCATGGCACTTTGTGGCTGGGAGCTGATTTCCATAGCCAAAGCCTATAGACATACCTCCCAACTTTTGAAGACCAGAAAGATAGACACACATTTTGACCACGCCCCTGGCCACACCCCAATGCATGCCCATTTACTATTTCTTTCTCCCCCACCAGGAGGAGTTGTCAGAGGGGTGCTGGTAATGAGGGGCATTCAGCAGACTCCATAGACTGCAGGGCGTAGACCCAAATCCACGACTGTCCGTTTTATCTGGGACAGTTGGGACTAGAGATGAGTGGATGGATTCCCAGGTCTCTGGTCCAGCGTCCAGGTCAGAGCTTCCTGGCGGCTGGACAGGAGGCCGTGAATCTCTAATCATTCAGCATCCCCGGAGGGTTTTGATCACCCAAGGCCACGCAACGTCGTCTATGCATCCTGCTCATCTCCAGTTGTGGATTATTTTTTGTTCCGCCACCATTCACAGTCGGAGCCACCAGAACTTTCTCATCGTTATGTAGCTTAACTATTCGACATCTGCCTTTTTTATGTCTGTAAGGTCGTGTTCACATGTTGCAGAAATACTGTGTTTTTTGTTTTCTGCTGGATCCGCACCAAACTCCAAAATAAGAATCAAAGTTTTTCTGTACTGTTAAAAGCGTTAAAAGCTCTGCTTCATATCTTCCCCAAAATTGCATCAAATAAGCGGGAAAATGCATAAAAGAAACGCAGCAAACACCAATAATCAGAGAAGATTGTTACTGTGTCGTCTGGTGCGGATACCTGCAGAAAAAAAACAGAAGAAAGAACGCAGCATTTACGCTACATATGAACACGGCCTTAGCGTTACAGTTTTATTACATTTTTATGGGTTTAATAGAGAAAAATATCAATTACGCCATTTTTTTTTACGGCATTTACCGATCCCTGTAAATAATCTGATTGCTGTGTTGTGCGGGTCGTTAAGATTACAGGAACACCAAATATGTCCGTGTTATTTTCTGATTTGTGATGTTCATTATTTAAAAATAAACATATTAAAAATAACATTTTTTTTTCATTATCAAGTGCTTTTCATTATTTTTTTAGTTATTTTATAAGATGAAAAAAATCTCTTAGGGTGTGTGCACACGATACAGAGCCGCTGCGTGTTATACAGCGTCAAACCTGCAGTGGCCAGCTGTTACAGCATAGTGGATAGGATTTATAAAAATCCCATGTCGATTATGCGTCCCCGTGCACCTGCGGCTCACCCTTGGAAACTAACATACGGCACGTCTCTTCAGACCCGCAGCATGTCAATTTCTCTTATGGGTCCGCATGAGGGCTTTTCCCATAGACCTAACCTCTATGAGGAAAGTCCCCAGGTGAAAAATAAAAAATAAAAAGGCGCCGCACATTTGCATATTGAGAGGAAGCCACCGATGGCTATTCCGGAGAGTCAGGCCCACAGGCTGGTACACATAGTGTGCACATACCCTGATTTTCCCTGTAGAATAAAAATACATACATTGTACACAGCAGTGTATTCCTATCAGCCTATACTCTGCAGTACAGATCAAGATCATGGAATTCCCTTTGTTACCCCGCAAGAGCTTGAGGCTCAGCACGCTAAAGCTCTCATCTATCTGTAATGTATGAAGGTTTGTGAGTTCAAGACCTAAGTAGGCAGTAAAGCAATTATAATTTTTTTTACGTTTTTTAATACTTTTAGGCTACATTACCAAGATCAGGAACAGCAGCGCTTAGGATCCAGCGTACTCTCGCTGCGTCCCACACACTGCGTTATAATCACGTAGGTAAATCCGCATGTGTTCACTGAACCATGTGGAGTTACCGCATCTAATGACATTCTAGTGTGATAGTGTGGAAATTTCATAGTGGAGACCAGCGTCACTGCAACAGAAATTGACATGCTGCGGTTTGTAAAGATAAATATTTTTCTTCACCTTAGTATACAGCCACAATAAAAATACATTGTCATATGTACAATACACTTCTATTGAGATGTACACTCTACTTCTGGATTCATTGCAATGCAGAGTCAAGATAACCAAAATCTCCTATCTTTATCATTGTTATCATCAGTGGTTAGAGCACACAGCCTGTGACTATTGAGAAGCATGTTGTGACACTGTGATTGTGAGTTTGAGTCCTGGGTGAGACCGATAACAGGAGTGAGAGGATGTGAATATATAATTTAATTTATGCACTAAGAAGAGATGATCGGCCCCGCCTTCTGATGAGGAGGAGCTACGGAGCGATGAGAATGTTGGAGAGAGAGGTAAGAATAGAAGGAGAACAGCTGAGCAGTGACGGGACCTGGGACAGTCTCGCCGAAAACGGGACGGTTGGGAGCTATGCCCATAGATTCTCCTGCCTCCAATAATATCAACCTGGTAGAAGCCCATTCATTCTCCTACCTCCAATAATACAACCCCTGGCATTAATTATGGAATCACCGGGCTCGGAGGATGTTCATTCAGTTGTTTAATGTTGTTGGAAAAAAGCAGATCACAGACATGTCACAAAACCAAAGTCATTTCAAATGGCAACTTTAGGGCGTTAAGAAACACTAAAAGAAATCAAGATTAAAAATGTGGTACTCAGCAAGGGTAATTTTTTTCAGACCAAGCAGAGGGAAAAAATTATGGAATCATTCAATTCTGAGGAAAAAAATTATGGAATCATGAAAAACAAACACACAAAAGAACACTCCAATACATCACTAGTATTTTGTTGCATCACCTCTGGCTTTAATAGCAGCTTGCAGTCTCTGAGGCATGGACTTAATGAGTGACAAACAGTACTCTTCATCAATCTGGCTTCAACTTTCTCTGATTTCTGTTGCCAGATCAGCTTTGCAGGTTGGAGCCTTGTCATGGACCATTTTCTTCAACTTCCACCAAAGATTTTCAATTAGATTGAGATTCGGACTATTTGCAGGCCATGACATTGACCTTATGTGTCTTCTTTCAAGGAATGTTTTCACAGTTTTTGCTCTATGGCAGGATGCATTATCATCTTGAAAAATGATGTCATTATCCCCAAACATCCTTTCAATTGATGGGATAAGAAAACTGTCCAAAATATCAATGTAAATTTGGGTATTTATTGCAGATGTAATGACAGCCATCTCCCCAGTGCCTTTACCTGACATGCAGCCCCATATCATCAATGACTGTGGAAATTTGCATGTTCTCTTCATGCAGTCATCTTTATAAACCTCATTGGAACTGCACCAAACAAAAATTCCAGCATCATCACCTTGCCCAATGCAGATTCACGATTCATCACTGAATATGACTTTCATCCAGTCATCCACAGTCCACGATTGCTTTTCCTTAGCCCATTGTAACCTTGTTTTTTTCTGTTTAGGTGTTAATGATGGCTTATGTTTAGCTCTTCTGTATGTAAATCCCATTTCCTTTAGGCGGTTTCTTACAGGTTGGTGACAGACATTGACTCCTGTTTCCTCCCATTCGTTCCTCATTTGTTTTGTTGTGCATTTCCTGTTTTGGAGACATATTGCTTTAAGTTTCCGGTCTTGACGCTTTGATGTCTTCCTTGATCTACCAGTATGTTTGCCTTTAACAACCTTCCCATGTTATTTGTATTTGGTCCAGATTTTAGACACAGCTGACTGTGAACAACCAACAACTTTTGCAACATTGCGTGATGGTTTGCCTTCTTTTAAGAGTTTGATAATCTTCTCATTTGTTTCAATTGACATCTCTCGTGTTGGAGCCATGATTCATGTCAGTCCACTTGGTGCAACAGCTCTCCAAGGTGTGATCACTTCTTTTTAGATGCAGACTAATGAACAGATCTAATTTGATGCAGGTGTTAGTTTTGGAAATGAAAATTTACAGGGTGATTCCATAATTTTTTCCTCAGAATTGAGGGATTCCATAATTTTTTCCCTCTGTTTGGTCTGAAAAAAATTACCCTTACTGAGTACCACATTTTTAATCATGATTTCTTTTAGTGTTTCTTAAAGCCCTAAAGTTGCAATTTGAAATTACTTTAGTTTGTGACATGTCTGTGATCTGCTTTTTTTCAACAACATTAAACAACTGAATGAACATCCTCCGAACCCGGTGATTCCATAATTTTTGACAGGGGTTGTATATACCTGATAGAAGCTAATATATTCTTCTGCCTACAATAATATATACCTGGTAGAAGCCCATAGATTCTCCTACCTTCATTAATATATACCTGGCAGGAGCCCATACATTCTAGCATCTTTACAAGTGAGCCAACTAGACTGTATGGGCTGAAGTCAGGACCTGGAAGGAGCCAATTCATTCTAGGCTCAACCTTTTCACCAGCTCCTCCAGAATCAGGAGTGAGGCTAGTCACATGACATGTTTGTATCTAGACAATGGAGCAGAATCCTGACAGGAAGTAAATTACAAACTGTCAGCATTCTAGATCCACAGATTATACTGAATGCCCCAACAAAAAGTGCACGGTTTAGGATGTACTACTCTTCAAATCAGTTTTGATGTAAAAAAAATTGTCTTTAGTAAAGCATCCAAGAAATGGCATAAATTTAGACAAATATGTTTTGAAATGGGACAAAATATATAATTATATAATCTACGCCACTTTGAGAAATTTGGTGCATCTAGTCTAATTTTAAGTTGTTTAAATGTGCCCCATTATATATCTTATATACATTTAACCTTAACTTATGAAACTAAAATTAAATACATAAAACTTTTACTTATTTTTAAAGGATGGCATACAGCTAGGATACACTTTATCATCTGCATAAAATCAACACCAATGCTAAGAACAGTAAAATGAACATAGCTGATGAGTAGTAATAATAATAAGCTTATGTATAAGGGCTCTTTCACACATCAGTATTTCCGGTACGAGTTGAGACAGTTTCCACACATACTGGAGACACTGACACACGAAGACTAGTGATGTGCGAGCATGCTCGCAATTGTTCGGTACTCGCCCGAGCATCTCACTGCTTGAGATGCTAGAGGCTCGGCAAGTACTTCCGTGATGTTCGGGCAGGAGCTCGAATCCCTGCATGGCATGTTTGGCGCTGTTTTAACTGCGAATAAACATGCTGAGATTGCCTGCCACTCACTGTAATGCCGTAGCCATGTTGGTTGTGGCAGAGTAGGTGCTGCTGAGTGAGGGAGAGAATTGGTTTATTAGTTAGGTAGAGGTATTCCACAGCTATATATATATATATATATATATATATATATATCCATCGGAACTAACAGTCCTTCTAAGGACTAATGCAGCTGCATGTATTAGTGGTGATAGCAGGAGTTAGGCTGGCAGAGTTTGTTAACAGAATATACAGATAGAGATGAGCGAACATTTCAATGTTCGGTTCGGAAATGTTCGCCGAATATTTAGACATTTGCCGAATTTATTCGTCGAACATTACCAAACGCCATAGGAATCAATGGGGGGACAAAAAAAAAGCATATACAACACCTTCAAAGGGGCCCAAAAGCTGCCAAAACACATTAAATAAGCGGTAGACACCAATTAAGTGCCATCTATTGACCCAGAGTACAAGTACTATTATTATTACAGCAACATTTATTCTGTGGCACGTTACATGTGAAAAGGGGGTCACCGACTGGTACAAGAGGAGATAGGACCCTACCCACGAGGGCGCACAAACAGTCTACAAGGGATGGGTCAGTCGGGGTATAGCTAGTCGTGTAGCGGTATGCTGAAGAAAGGGTTCCTGCAGATTGTACCCAAGAAGTCACAAGAAGTGGGTCTTCAGCTTCCTTTTCATGGTTTCCACAGTAGGCAACAGTCTGATGTGTTTGGGTACAGCGTTATCACAGTAGGGGAGTTGCACGGGACAAATCTGCTGAGAGCCTAAATCATGGTAAGCTTCCAAGAGCTCATAACTGAGCAGATTAACCCCTACACCGATTAATATGAAGGAGAAAGCCTTCAAATGACTGCAGGAGTAGGAGGAATCAGACGCTGCGGTCTTCTGGCGCATCTCTGTCATGGTAAACCCATAACACCTTGCATGTTTCAACATAAAGTTCACAAGGTAGACAGCAGCGGTGGTCGGTCTCCTAGACAACAAGCTAACTCCTTTATGATGATAGAGGACAACATCTGCAAGTAGTTTGTATGTTCTCCCCATGTTTGCGGGGGTTTCCCCCATGTTCTCCGGTTACCTCCTCAGTAAAAAGGCAGCCACACAAGAATGTTCAGAATTTAAAAAATTAGGGCCTGACACCACAATTTCCGTGGCCAACAGATTGGAGATGGTGGAGTTCTACCTCTTAGCTTTGTCATGTGTGGGAGGAAACAATCTTTTATGTAACCACAACTGTGGGACCAAGAGCTGGCTGCAGTGCTGAATGAGGGAGGAGTATGGGGAAACTGCTGGACCGTGAGTGAGGTGCAGGTGCAGATGTTATGGTGGATTGAGAAACATGTGGTGTGCTTGGTGAAACAAACACAGCAGGCATGTCCGCTTCCTTTACAGCTGACGTGCTCTCACTCAGCCTGACTGGAGGGGGTAGAGAACCAGAAGTTCTTCGTTGGGAGACCTGCGTGACAATACTTGCCATGGTAACAGAGGAGGAGGAGGAAGAAGCAGCGGATGTAGTTGATGGGGTGGATGATGGTTGTTGAGGTCTGCATTTTATCGCAGTGAGATTGCCAGAGTAACGCATGTTGATTGCACATTTGAAGATTCATGCATGTAGTAGTCAAATTATTGCACTTTTTACCTCTACTGAGTTTTCTTATCGCAAAGTTTGCAGGTAACGTGAGCTGGCTCATCCTTTGTGTTCTCAAAAAAAAAGCCAATGCTAGGCAACCCTTGCCGCCCCTGCGAGCTGCAGACCCGCGACCGCTACTGGTCACAGCCAAGGTCGTAGCTAAGGATGCATATTACATAGTTACATAGTTACATAGTTTATAAGGCTGAAAAAAAGACAAGCGTCCATCCAGTTCAGCCTATTTCTTGTGCACTGCAGCTATTCCACAGCGTTGATCCAGGGGAAGGCGAAAAAAAACCATGCGGTATAGGCCAATTTACATCATTGAGGAAAAATTCACTTCCCGACTCCAATCTGGCAGTCAGATTAAATCCCTGGATTAATTAACTATCACTAAGCATAAGATGTAATTTTATTGTTCTCAAGAAAGGCGTCCAGGCCTCTCTTGAACTCATTAAGTGAGTTGGACATCACCACTTCCTCTCCCAGAGAGTTCCAGAGTCTCACGGCTCTGACCGTAAAGAATCCCCTTCTATGCTGGTGCAGGAACCTCCTTTCCTCCAGACGCATAGTGTGCCCCCTCGTCTTTGTCACCATCCTTGGTATAAACAGGTCATGGGAGAGATCTCTGTACTGCCCCCTGATGTATTTATACATGTTTATGAGGTCTCCCCTAAGCCTTCTCTTTTCCAATGTAAATAGGCCTGATTTTGACAACCTCTCTGGGTATTCTAGTCCCTCCATTCCCTTTATTACCTTAGTCGCCCTCCTTTGTACCCTCTCTAGCTCCAATATGTCTTTCCTGAGCACCGGAGCCCAGAACTGTGCACAATATTCTAAGTGCGGCCTTACCAGCGCTTTCTACAGAGGAAGAACAATGTTCTCATCATATGCCCCTATTCCTCTTCTGATGCATGCCATGACTCTATTTGCCTTCGCAGTGCTCCTCCTGCTTGCATCACTCCGTGTCTGCGACATATGATGCAACGTAACCTCCTCATCTTCCTCCTCCTCCTCAGATGAACTACTTAATTGTGTGCCTCTGGGTTCACACCAAGTTGGATGTACAAACTCATCATCATCCAATATGTTATCACATTCATCGCCCTCAGAGTCACCCTCCTCCTCTTCTTGCCCTGACAGCACAGTACAGTCGAGGGTCAGGAAGCTGCTCATATCCAATCTTATTTTTCCCCCTGTATGAAGAACAATATCTGCCCCAAACAATTTTAAGCTGAGATGCAGTTTGCTTTATATACTAATTTTGAGTTTATCAGGTCTGTGTACCCCTGTGTGAAGAAGAATATCTGCCCCAAACAATTTTAAGCTGACATGTAGTCTGCTTTATATACCAATTTTGAGTTTATCAAGTCTGTGTACCCCTGTGTGGAGAACAATATCTGCACCAAAAAATTAATTTCACTAGAGTATAACTATACTAAAGGAGACCAAAACCTCTTCCACTACAGCCAACCCAGCACATGTAGACCCAATAAGGAGTGTTCACATTTCCCTAAATTAGGGCCTAACACTACCAAAGTGGCATCAATTTCACTACAGTAGAAATAGCATAATTTGGACCGACACTTCATCCCCTACTGACAACCCAGTAGATGGAGACCCAATCAGGATTCCCCACATTTCCAAAAATTTGTGGTAGATGCCAACAAAGTGGCATCAATTTCAGTACAGTTGAAATTGTAGAATTAGGAATGACACCTTTTCCCCTACAGCCAGCCCAGTAGATGGAGACTCAATCAGCTGTGTTCACATTTGGAAACATTTGGGCCTAAAACCACCAAACTGGCAACAATTTCACTAAAGTATAAGTAGTATAATAGGGACCGCCACCTCTTCCACTACAGCCAACCCAATAGATGGAGAACTAATCAGGATTCCCTACATTTCCAAAAATTTGTGGCAGACACCAATCAGAAGTGTTCACATTTAAAAACATTTGGGCCTAAAACCACCAAAGTGGCATCAATTTCACTAGAGTATAAGTAGTATAATGGGGAACAACACCTCTTCCACTACAGCCAACCCAATAGATGGAGAACCAATCAGGATTCCCCATATTTCCAAAAATTAGTGGCAGACACCTGCAAAGTGGCATCAATTTCAGCACAATAGAAATTTTAGAATTAGGAACAACACCTCTTCCACTACAGCCAAACTAATGGATTGAGAGAATAAATCAGTAATCTCCACATTTCAAAAAATTAGGGCCTAAAACCTGCAGCAGCAGCAAGAGCAGGCACACAAGCCATATCACAGACTGCAATTCCGCAAGATCAATGCAGCACACTAAAAACTACAACATCGCCTAGTCTGTACAGTCTGCAATTGGGTGCAAAAGTCCTTTGAGATCCATGACTTGTTCATCTTGATGAAAGTTAGGTGGTCAACACTTTCATGGGACAGCCAGCTGTGCTTATCCATCAGGACACCACCAGTAGCGCTGAAGACACTTTCTGAGAGAACACTGACTGCTGTACATGATAAAACCTCCAAGGCGTGACAGGTGAGCTCAGGCCATTCATCCATTTTTGAAGACCAAAATGTAAAAGGGTCAAAATCCTCCTGGATGGTATTTATATTGAGCTCTAGAAAATCCTCCATCATCCTCTCCAATCGTTCACCACGTGTAAAACTTGTACTCTGTTGTGTGGTGCAGGAGCTGGTCTAAAAAATGTGTGAAAGGACTCACAGAAATTGCTTCTGCCACTTACTCTGCTGCTGCTAATGTTTTGGCATTGATGAACTGATGTGCCGGAGGTTGAAAGACTACAGCTGCGAGGCACACTGTGTGCCTCAATCCTATCTTGGGGAAAAGCTCTATTAAGGTTGCTTAAAAGTAGAGATGAGCGTTGTTCTACTCGAACTGTTCGCCAATCTCAAATTCGAGCTGTTTTGGGCGATGTTCGAGCCGTTCGGCGAACACGAACGATTTGAGAAAAATTCGGCTGTTCAAGGTTATGTTCGATAACTGTTCGTGCACCAAAATCATAACTGGATTTTTTCTCAGTAATGATGAAAATTAATGATAATACGCAGTTTGAGTGTACAGCGGGGTGGGGGGAGGGGCAGGGGATGGATCTCTGCAGGAATAATGAAGATCTCCATTTTTTTTTCTCTTTCCCGCATTTACAGTGGGGAGGTGCAATCTGTCAGCCTATCAGCAGCGCACACATGGAGCGAAGTGCTTTTTTCACACAAGCAAGGGCATGTGTCATTGGCAGTGTATGTCACATGTCCTTGCCCTATAAGACCAAGCCATTTTCCCCGTCGCCACCATTTTCTCACTGCTGCAGCTGCGTGTTAGACGGCACCGCTGTTGCTGTGTGCGCTATACCTTGTTAATTTCAAGCCAATTTTCGCACAAATCTACAGATAGCTTGGGAGTAGGGAATAGTTGTGATTGCAGTCCTTTTAAGGACTAGGTTACAGCATTTCCTACGACTTTTATCAGGCAGGTCTGTGCTCTTAAATAGATAGATTGTGGGAGTAAAGACTAATTGTAATTGCAGTCCTTTTCAGGACTAGGTTACATCAGTTCCTATCAGTTTTTGCCAGGCAGGTCTGTGCCAGTGCTGTGCAAGTTTTTTTCACAGCATTTGGCTGAATCTAGCAAAGCAAATCCTTTTTGGCCTATTGCAGAGTGTGTTAGTCAGTGGAGTAGCCTATCTGTGTTGCAAGATATACCACCTGTGTATAGAATACCAATTTTTTTACTGCACCTAGTGAAGTAAAATCTTTTGGGCATAGCATCATTCTATTAGTCCATCTATACTGACCTCCATCAGGTTGAAAATTGAATATAATTTTTTTCTGCATCTAGCTCTGAAAAAATATTTGGGCTTCTAGCAGTGTGTGGAACATGTTCTATTAGTCCATCTATATTGACCTCCATCAGGTTGCAAACTGAATATATTTTTTTTCTGCATCTAGCTCTGAAAAAATATTTGGCCTTCTAGCAGTGTGTGGGACTTTCTCTATTAGTCCATCTATACTGACCTCCATCAGGTTGCAAACTGAATATATTTTTTTTATGCATCTACCTCTGAAAAAATGTTGGGCTTCTAGCTGTGTGTGGGACTTGTTTTATTAATCCATCTATACAGACCTCCATCAGGTTGCAAACTGAATATAATTTTTTTCTGCATCTACCTCTGAAAAAATATTTGGGCTTCTAGTAGTGTGTGGGACTTGTTCAATTAGTCCATCTATACTGACCTCCATCAGGTTGCAAACTGAATATATTTTTTTTCTGCATCTACCTCTGAAAAAATATTGGGCTTCTAGCTGTGTGCGGGACTTGTTCTATTAATCCATCTATACAGACCTCCATCAGGTTGCAAACTGAATATAATTTTTTTATGCATCTACCTCTGAAAAAATATTTGGGCTTCTAGCTGTGTGTGGGACTTGTTCTATTATTCCATCTATACTGACCTCCATCAGGTTGCAAACTGAAAATAATTTTTTGTCTGCATCTAGCTCTGAAAAAATATTTGGCCATCTAGCAGTGTGTGGGACTTTCTCTATTAGTCCATCTATACTGACCTCCATCAGGTTGCAAATTAAAAATAATTTTTATCTGCATCCAGCTCTGAAAAAATATTTGGCCTTCTAGCAGTGTGTGGGACTTTCTCTATTAGTCCATCTATACTGACCTCCATCAGGTTGTAAATTAAAAATAATTTTTATCTGCATCCAGCTCTGAAAAAATATTTGGCCTTCTAGCAGTGTGTGGGACTTTCTCTATTAGTCCATCTATACTGACCTCCATCAGGTTGCAAACTGAATATATTTTTTTTCTGCATCTACCTCTGAAAAAATATTCGGCTTCTAGCTGTGTGTGGGACTTGTTCTATTAATCCATCTATACAGACCTCCATCAGGTTGCAAACTGAATATAATTTTTTTCTGCATCTACCTCTGAAAAAATATTTGGGCTTCTACCTGTGTGTGGGACTTGTTCTATTAGTCCATCTATACTGACCTCCATCAGGTTGCAAACTGAAAATAATTTTTTGTCTGCATCTAGCTCTGAAAAAATATTTGGCCTTCTAGCAGTGTGTGGGACTTTCTCTATTAGTCCATCTATACTGACCTCCATCAGGTTGCAAATTAAAAATAATTTTTATCTGCATCCAGCTCTGAAAAAATATTTGGCCTTCTAGCAGTGTGTGGGACTTTCTCTATTAGTCCATCTATACTGACCTCCATCAGGTTGCAAATTAAAAATAATTTTTATCTGCTTCCAGCTCTGAAAAAATATTTGGCCTTCTAGCAGTGTGTGGGACTTTCTCTATTAGTCCATCTATACTGACCTCCATCAGGTTGCAAACTGAATATATTTTTTTTCTGCATCTACCTCTGAAAAAATATTGGGCTTCTAGCTGTGTGTGGGACTTGTTCTATTAATCCATCTATACAGAACTCCATCAGGTTGCAAACTGAATATAATTTTTTTCTGCATCTACCTCTGAAAAAGTATTTGGGCTTCTAGCTGTGTGTGGGACTTGTTCTATTAGTCCATCTATACTGACCTCCATCAGGTTGCAAACTGAATATATTTTTTTTCTGCATCTACCTCTGAAAAAATATTTGGGCTTCTAGCTGTGTGTGGGACTTCTCTATTAGTGCATCTATACCGACCTCCATCAGGTTGCAAATTGAATATAATTTTTTTCTGCATCTAACCCAGCCAATAGTTTTGGCCTAATACCACAGTTTGGCCACTCAGCTCTGCTCGGTTCCCATCCATTGTTTTTTTGTGCAAACAACTTCAGAGTTGTGAATTAGTTAACCACCAAAATGAGTGGAAAAAGGCCTGCTGCTGGTGGAAAGGGGAATAGGCGTGTTGGGAAGGGGAAAAAAGGTTGTGTCCGTGGGGTAGGTGTTAAAGCAACAGTAACATCTGCAGAAGAAAGACCATCTTCCAGCCAAACTAAAATGTCTACTTCTTTTAGCGGACAATGTGATAAGATCCCTTTCTTACGGCCACGCCAATCGCTACAAATTCCAGATGAGGCACAAAAACAGCAGGTGCTTCAACGGATATCAAGTGCTCCTTTAAGTGGGCTCTCCTCCACATCAACTTCAACATCACAAAAACTCCAGTCCTCAAAGGTGTCACCCCAATCGCACTTGCTTCCTCACAGCTCCCAAATCTCCAGCTGCCCATCTGAGTATGAGGTAGAAGAGATGGTTGAGTTTGCAGAGCTGTTTACTCATACTATAGCCTGGGAATCAGAGGTCGACTCCAGCGCTTCTGTGAATCCTGACGAGAAAATGATCTGCACTGATGCCCAGAATCTTTATGAATCGGATCCAGGACCAGACGCAGAAGGTTCTGACCATAATGTAGACCCTCATTCCCAAACTGTAACTCCTGTTGGTGGAGACAATGAGGAAGACGATGATGAGACTCAAATATCTGATTGGAGCGACAACTTTAGTTTTTTGTCAGGGCAGGAACAGGTTGGCTCTGAGGACGACGGGTGTGATAACGCACAGGGTGATGATGATGAGGTTGGAGATCCCACTTACTGTCAACCCACAGTCAGCCAAGAGATGAGGTCAGCAGAGGAGGTGGAGGAAGATGCTAGTGACGACGAGGTCAGGTTGCGCCTTCCTGGACAGAGACGTAGTACTGGAAGCACGTCAACAACTGCATCCTCAAACACAACTCTGCCTCTCACCACATGTCGTGGTGGCTCTTCAGGTCGCATGGGTGCTAAGCCTTGCATAGCCTGGGCATTTTTTCAGATCGATAAAGATGACCAACTCGTGTTATCTGTAACATTTGTCAGCAAAAGCTAAGTAGAGGCCAAAAAATACATAGTTTGAGTACTTCATGCATGAACCGGCACATGGACATGAAGCATAAGTTGCAGTGGAAAGCTCAGTGTGCTACAATGCGGCCTAGCCGGCCGCGCCAACCACCGTCTGCCATATCTTGTGCATCCGCGGCCTCTTCATCCTCTGTGACTGGGGGGACAGCAGTCACACCTGTTTTGGGGCGCAGACCTGCCACCTCTTTACCCGCAACAGCCAGCGTGATTGGCAGGTCATCATTTTCTTTGGAGGTGATAACACCAGCTGGTGTTGAGCGCTGTCCGACATCGATAGCACCACCTTTGTATCAAGGCAACCTAACATGTCCGCCTGCATCTTCCTCACAGATCGGCAGTTTGCCGGGGACACCCTTATCAACCCCGTCTAAGCACAATTGCCAGCCCTCGGTCCCTCAGATGTGGACAAGTAAAAGACCATTTCCTCCTAGCCATGAGAAAGCTAAGAGGTTGAATTTCACCATCTGCAAGCTCTTGGCTACAGAAATGCTGCCTTTCCGCCTGGTGGACACAGAGGATTTTCGAGACCTTATGTCCGTCGCAGTGCCCCAGTACCAGATGCCCAGTCGGCACTACTTCTCAAAGAAAGGTGTGCCTGCACTCCACCAGCATGTCGCACAAAACATCACCGCTTCTTTGAGAAACTCTGTGTGTGACAGGGTGCATTTCACCACAGACACTTGGACGAGTAGGCATGGACAGGGGCGTTACATGTCGCTGACTGGGCACTGGGTAACTATGGTGACAGCAGGACAAGGGGCTGCTGTCCAAGTCTTGCCGTCCCCACAAGTTGTGCGTCAATCCTCTTTATGTCAAAGTTCCTCCACTGCTTCTGCCTCCTCAACCTCCTCTCGGTCTTCCACCTGCACCCAAAGCCTGTCTGGTCATGCCACAAGCTTTCTAACTGCGCAGAAGGGATCCTGCACACATCCTTACTATGCTGGCAGTAGGGCTCAACGTCATCAGGCGGTTTTTACTTTGAAATGTCTGGGAAATGTGGGTCACACAGCTGAGGAGTTGTGGTCAGCTCTGGAGAACCAATTTCATGAATGGTTGTCTCCACTTGACCTGAAACCAGGGAAGGCCGTGTGCGACAATGCTGCAAACCTGGGTGCGGCCCTTCGCCGGGGCAATGTCACACACGTGCCTTGTATGGCTCAAGTGTTGAACCTGGTTGTCCAGCAATTTTTAGCCCACTATCCCAGACTAGATGGCCTTCTGCAGAGGTCACGGTCGCTGTGTGCTCACTTCCGCCGTTCGCATCCCGCAGCTCAGCGACTTACATCTCTACAGAAGTCGTTGGGCCTGCCACTTCACCGGCTAAAATGCGATGTGCCTACCCGGTGGAATTCAACTCTGCACATGTTGCAGCGACTGTGGCAGCACCGACAAGCCCTAGTGCAATACGTTCTGACGTATAGCCTGGGCCAACGAGATCCGGAGGTGGGGCAAATCACGCTGGAGCAGTGGTCTCAGATCAGGGACCTATGCACCCTTCTGCACAGTTTTGAAATGGCGATGAAGATGTTTAGTGCTGACGATGCCATTATCAGCATGACTATTCCGGTGATTTACATGCTGGAGCACATGTTAAACAGAATTCGGAGTCAGGTGGTGGCACAAGAGGAGGTGGAGGAAGTAGAGAAGGAGGAGTTGTATGCGGAAGGGCTAACATCTGCAAGGTCCAGACAGTCGGCAGCACCAAGGCAGCAGGCATGTGAGGGTGGGGGAGATGGTTTTACCAGGGCGCATGGTAGCAGCCAAACTAGTGAGGAAGGTGCAGGAGCCCAGGAAGAAGTGGAGGACGAACTGATGGAAGACTCATCAGATGAGGGTGACCTTGATCACATTTCTGTTGTGCGAGGTTGGGGGGAGAGGACAGAGGAAGGAAGCATGATTGTTACCTCGCCACCAACACAACAGGGACTTGGTGCTCCTGGGTGCGCAACACACATGAGTGCCTTCTTGCTGCACTACCTGCAACATGACCCTCGAATTGTGAGAATTAGAAATAATCCTGACTACTGGGTTGCCGCACTGTTAGATTCCCGGTGCAAAAGTAAATTTGCAGAAATTATTCCTGCCATAGAAAGGGATGCACGCATGCAGGAGTATCAGCAGAGACTGTTGCAGAATCTTACATGTGCTTTTCCACAAAACACCAGTGGTACACGTAGTGAATCTCACAGTTCCAACTTGCCAACTGTGGGACCGTCAAGTGTTCAGCACTCAAACCGTAACAGAACCACAGTATCTGCTGGTAACATCAATTTTGCGGAATCATTTCACCACTTTTTTAGCCCATCCTTTGCAAGGCCACAGGAGACAAGAAGTCTGACACATAGTCAACGCCTAGAGACGATGGTACAGGAGTATCTCCAAGTAAACATTGAAGCCATGACTGTGTCACTGGAGCCTTGCTCTTTTTGGGCTTCCAATCTGGATAAATGGCCGGAGCTAGCCACTTACGCCTTGGAGATCTTGTCATGCCCCGCAGCCAGCGTTCTGTCTGAACGTGTGTTCAGCGCTGCTGGTGGTGTGCTGACAGATAAGCGCACGCGGATCTCCACTGATAATGTAGACAGACTCACGTTCATAAAGATGAACAAATCATGGATCCGAAATGACTTTTCTACCCCTGTGTCATCCTGGGGAGAGTAAAAGCTTGATGATTGGTTAAAATCACCCTACCAACCGTTTTAAGCTTTCAAATTACTAATCATGTTTATCTGTATCTTGACTGGAAAATAATTTGGGCTTTGTAGCAGTGTGCAGCACTGATCCTATTAGCCCATCTATACAAAGCTCCACCAGATTTAAAATTAATAATAATTTTTAGCTGCATCTAGCCCGGAAAATAATTTTGGGGCTCCGAGATGCTCAAGACACATAAGTGCCTTCTTGCTGCACTACCTGCAACATGACCCTCATATTGTCAGAATTCGAAGTAATCATGACTACTGGGTTGCCACACTCTTAGATCCCCCAAACTTTTCGATCAACCTTTTCGTTTTAATAAAGACCAAAAAAATGGTCATTTTTGCGCCTTCAGGGATCCTAAAGGGGCCGACAATCTCTCTCCCCATGATTCCAGCCCAAAACATTACTCCACCTCCTCCTTGTTGGCGCTGTAGCCGTGTTTGCGTGGGGTGTCCATCAACCAGCCATCCTACACTCCATCCATCTGGACCATCGAGCGCTGCACGGCACTCATCCGTGAACAAAACAGTTTTGAAATCAGTCTTCATGTAATGTTTGGCCCACTGGAGCCGTTTCTGCTTGTGTGAAGTGGATAGAGGAGGTCGACAGGATGGCATATGCACAGCTGCAAACCTCTGAAGGACCCTGCATCTTGTTGTTCGGGGGACGTTGGAGGCACCAGCAGCTTCAAAAACTTGTCTGCTGCTATGACAAGGCTTTTTTGCCGCTGCTCTTTTAACCTGACGTAATTGCCTGTAGGAAAGAGTCCTCAATTTGCCCTTATCAGCACGCACACGTGTGTACTGTGAATCAGCTACATACTTCTTGATTGCCAAGACACTTCATCCTGATCATCGCACAATGTTGATTGTAGTCATGCCTTGACCTAAACACTCCACAATTTGTTGCTTCTCAGCAGCCGACACATCCTTTTTCTTTCCCATTTTGGCAGAAAATGTAGGCTGCTTAATAATATGAGGCAGCCTTCTTAAGTAGTCTTGCCTTTCATTGGACACACCTGCCAAACTAATTAGCACAGGTGTCTGCAATTGCTTACAGTGATATAAAGAGCCCTGACACACATCACCATCAATGAGTTTAACTGACAAACAAACAAATTCTTCCCATATCACTCCTAAACACTTTTTGCATAATAATTTGGAACACAGTGTACATGTGCTTTTCCAAAAAACACCAGTGGTTCACGTAGTGAATCTTACAGTTCTAACTTGCCAACCGTGGTCTGTATGGAGTTGTTCAATAAAGGGCCAAAAATTAAGATAACATAGATGGGAGAGGTCTCTATGAATAGGAATTCCTAAGTATTTGATACCCTGTGAGGGCCAGGCAAAGGGAAAGTTGGACTGGATGGAATCCTATATGGATTTGGGGAGGGAGACATCGAGGGCCTCAGACTTCGCTGCATTGATTTTAAAATTTAACCATGTAACAAAGTGATCTATTTCACCCATAACAGCATGGATGGATATATGTGATTGAGTGATATATACTAGTACATCATCAGCAAATAGAGAGCACTTGTACTCGGTGCCTCCCACCTCAATCCACCTAATATTGGAGTTATGGCGAATTGATGAGAGCAGGTGCTCCATCACTGGGATGTATAAGAGAGGGGACAGAGGACATCCCTGCCTTGTCCCATTGGTGATTGTGAAAGTTGATGAAAATGTTCTGATGCACCCCCTGGGCCTTGGGACACCCGGAGCCGGACCCTTTTTGGTGGATGCTGGTGGTGGTAGTCTTCGTGGCGGCGACCCGGTTCCGTGGCTCAGGGTGGTCAAACCAGTGGCGGAACTATTTATGTGGTTTTGATGTTTAAATGTCCGACTACGCCACCCGTGGATTGTGGTCAGAGTGAACCGCCGCTGCAGGGCAGACCGCTGAGGCTGGTGTTGTGGGTGCAGCAGAGCGTAGCATAACTCCCCACGGGAGGAGTATAGCCTCAGGGCAGTGTATGCGGAGGATGGGGGTGATGGTGCAGGGCAGCAGCAGTAATGACACGGAGTCAGTGATGCAGTCCAGGGCCTTTACTCACAGTTCTTATTATCCAGACCACGTCTGCAGGTAACGGCTGCCCACGTCGTACTGTGCTCACCAGGTGAGGGGCTCAGACAACTCCCAGATAACTTTGGAGCGCTTCACAGGACCCCCTTTGTGTGTCCTTTGTCTGGCCTTTCTTACCAACCCTTCTGTCCGGCTGCCTCGGGCCTCCTCTTGGTAAACTTGGCACCAGTTTCCCTAACCCTATGTGCTGCCCTCCTAGCGGGTGTAGCGAGGGGCTGCGCCACATAAAATGTCACAGCCTCCGGTTTCTAGCTGAGGGTCGTTTCCTGCCTCCACTAGTTTCGGGGACCGGTCTCCCCCTTTGGCCTGACCCCTCCACGCAGGTGGATTCGGGCGTGCGGTGGCGACTCGCCCGTCCGCACCCCTGGGATCCCTTCATTCCTCATTCCTGGAGCCTTCTCCGCTCCTCTTCCTTCCTTCTCCCTCTTCCAGGCCTGGGCCTCTGTTACTAGGCCCGCCTCCGGAGCAGAGCTCATGCAGAGCCCCTGCTCCCTGCCACTTCTGCTCAGACTTCTCTGCACTGAACTAAGATGGTGCCCACCTTTTATACTCCCTTCTCAATGCACCCAGGAACTGCTTCCTCCCTGCTCCTGCACTACAGGGTTCCCCTTCCTAAGTGTTCCCTCCCCCCACTCCAGCCAGGGACAGGGACTGTCGTGCCCATCTCAGGGGCATATTGGTCGCCCTGCCCCACGGCAATGTGGTGTAATGCATGCAGGTGTCGGGTCCTGATCCACACTCCATCCTTACCTGAGAGTGAGATATCACACCTCTGGGTGAGGTGCAATACCTCTGTAGCAACCGAGCCCTCAGGGTGCTACAGCTCCATTTATCTTCAGCCTAGGTGACGTATTGCGATACAGGGCCATGATTTTGGCTATAAAAGGGTCCCCTAGACCCCTACCCCAAGCTTTTTAAGAGAATCATATATGGCGTGCCAGGAGACTCTATGGAATGCTTTCTCAGCATCCAACGAGAGTATCTAATTACAAATTTTTAACTGCATCTAGCCCAGGAAATACTTTGTGCCTAGTATCAGTGTCTGCTAGTCAGCGGATTATCCCGGCTGTTAAGCAAGCTACACCACCTGTAGTTTGGACACTTAATTTTTTCAAAGGAAATGCTTCGGGACCCCGGGATACTCAGTGAAGAGCATCAGGAGGCACCCCAAGGCATAGGGGCTGGGACTGGCAGTAGGATGCCTTGCGGTGGACAGCCGAGCTCGATCCTTATAAAAGATTTTTAACTGCAGCAGCTTTAGTGGACGCTACTGGAGCTGGAATTATGCGGCTGCTGGCATGAGACTTGCCCTCCAATAGATCCTTGTAAATGGATTTAAAGTGTATTCATTCAAATTAGAGAGACAATTTAAATTAAAAAGCTTAGAGCTGCCTCCACCACAGGGGGGCTCGCTCGACCCACCAGCGGACAGGCACCAGTATTGGGAGAGGGGGGCTGGCCGTCAGGGTTCACCGCGGCTCTGGCACAAACCCGGCGACACGGAGGTGGCACGGGCAGGAGCGGACTGAACGTGTCGGCTTCTCACTTTCTTGATTTTAGAAGGGCATGACATGCCTATATCTGTGTCTCCCCCTCCTTTTACTCCTCCACCTCTTTTCTTTTCTCATGACTATATGTACTTGTCACTTTTCCATGTGTTAGTTGTGTCTTTTGAGCAGTTTGTCAGCTTTTGGACACCTTTGAAGGTGTTTTCTATGTGTTTCTATGTGTTTTTGTTTGCCTGCCATTGGTTTTAATGGTGTTCGAAGGTGTTCGACGAACAGTTCGACGAACAGTTCGGCGAACACACGGGTGTTCGACGAACCGAACCGAACTCGAACACTACGAGGGTGGCTCAACACTACTTAAAAGCTTGTTTCGATACTCCAACATTAGTGTGTCCCTTTCCATGGCGGGAAGCATCTGGCAAAATGTACTCTTATAACGTGGATCTAACAGGGTGGCAATCCAGTAGTCTGCATTATTTAGAATCCTAACTATACGGGGATCATGTTGCAGATAGTGCAGCAAGAAGGCACTCATATGTCTTGCTCTTCCAGGTGGTCCGAAGCCTGGCTCTATTGTTGGCTGCATAACACTGATGCTTGTTTCCTCTGACCCCTCCTGCCAACCAGGTTTCAATAGAAATCCTGGTAAATGTCCCGCAGAGTGTTGCACTGTGCTTAATAGTGTTCCTAGCAAAATGTTCAAAAAAGCCTGTCCTGTTGTACTGTTTACTGGATTGTCTGTCCTTGTGTCCCAATCTTTGGTGTACTCGTGGGGTGCGTGTGTCGACAATCCACGTGATAGAGAAAGAGCTCTGAAGGACATTTGCCAGGATCTTTATTGAGCAAAGTGCAACTGTTCCCATCGATTTGGGCAATTTTTAGGCCCTCTGCAGACCGCCAGGGGGGCCACAGGAAAAATCCTTGAGCTTCCCATAGACTTGCATAGAGCAGTTATACAATGGCAGTTGGACAGGGCAGGAGACAGGTAAGGTGCATAAGACATTCATACAAACATGCTTCTTGGTCAGTTGTATTGCATCATTCATTGGTAGTGTTGAGCCACCCCCGTAGTGTTCGAGTTCGGTTCGGTTCGTCGAACACCCGTGTGTTCGCCGAACTGTTCGTCGAACTGTTCGTCGAACACCTTCGAACACCGTTAAAACCAATGGCAGGCAAAAAAAACACATAGAAACACATAGAAAACACCTTCAAAGGTGTCCAAAAGCTGACAAACTGCTCTGAAGACACAACTAACACATGGAAAAGTGACAAGTACATATAGTCATGCGAAAAGAAAAGAGGTGGAGGAGTAAAAGGAGGGGGAGACACAGATATAGGCATGTTATGCCCTTCTAAAATCCAAAAAGTGAGAAGCCGACACGTTCAGTCCGCTCCTGCCCGTGCCACCTCCGTGTCGCCGGGTTTGTGCCAGAGCCGCGGTGAACCCTGACGGCCAGCCCCCCTCTCCCAATACTGGTGCCTGTCCGCTGGTGGGTCGAGCGAGCTCCCCTGTGGTGGAGGCAGCTCTAAGCTTTTTAATTTAAATTGTCTCTCTAATTTGAATGAATACACTTTAAATCCATTTACAAGGATCTATTGGAGGGCAAGTCTCATGCCAGCAGCCGCGTAATTCCAGCTCCAGTAGCGTCCACTAAAGCTGCTGCAGTTAAAAAGCTTTTATAAGGATCGAGCTCGGCTGTCCACCGCAAGGCATCCTACTGCCAGTCCCAGCCCCTATGCCTTGGGGTGCCTCCTGATGCTCTTCACTGAGTATCCCGTGGTCCCGAAGCATTTCCTTTGAAAAAATTAAGTGTCAAAACTACAGGTGGTGTAGCTTGCTTAACAGCCGGGATAATCCGATGACTAGCAGACACTACTACTAGGCACAAAGTATTTCCTGGGCTAGATGCAGTTAAAAATTTGTAATTAGATACTCTCGTTGGATGCTGAGAAAGCATTCCATAGAGTCTCCTGGCACGCCATATATGATTCTCTTAAAAAGCTTGGGGTAGGGGTCTAGGGGACCCTTTTATAGCCAAAATCACGGCCCTGTATCGCAATACGTCACCTAGGCTGAAGATAAATGGAACTGTATTACCCTGAGGGCTCGGTTGCTACAGAGGTATTGCACCTCACCCAGAGGTGTGATATCTCACTCTCAGGTAAGGATGGAGTGTGGATCAGGACCCGACACCTGCATGCATTACACCACATTGCCGTGGGGCAGGGCGACCAATATGCCCCTGAGATGGGCACGACAGTCCCTGTCCCTGTCTGGAGTGGGGGGAGGGAACACTTAGGAATGGGAACCCTGTAGTGCAGGAGCAGGGAGGAAGCAGTTCCTGGGTGCATTGAAAAGGGAGTATAAAAGGTGGGCACCATCTTAGTTCAGTGCAGAGAAGTCTGAGCAGAAGTGGCAGGGAGCAGGGGCTCTGCATGAGCTCTGCTCCGGAGGCGGGCCTAGTAACAGAGGCCCAGGCCTGGAAGAGGGAGAAGGAAGGAAGAGGAGCGGAGAAGGCTCCAGGAACGAGGAATAAAGGGATCCCAGGGGTGCGGACGGGCGAGTCGCCACCGCACGCCCGAATCCACCTGCGTGGAGGGGTCAGGCCAAAGGGGGAGACCGGTCCCCGAAACTAGTGGAGGCAGGAAACGACCCTCAGCTAGAAACCGGAGGCTGTGACATTTTATGTGGCGCAGCCCATCGCTACACCCGCTAGGAAGGCACCACATACGGTCAGGGAAACTGGCGCCAAGTTTACCAAGAGGAGGCCCGAGGCAGCCGGACAGAAGGGTTGGTAAGAAAGGCCAGACAAAGGACACACAAAGGGGGTCCTGTGAAGCACTCCAAAGTTATCTGGGAGTTGTCTGAGCCCCTCACCTGGTGAGCACAGTACGACGTGGGCAGCCGTTACCTGCAGACGTGGTCTGGATAATAAGAACTGTGAGTAAAGGCCCTGGACTGCATCACTGACTCCGTGTCATTACTGCTGCTGCCCTGCACCATCACCCCCATCCTCCGCATACACTGCCCTGAGGCTATACTCCTCCCGTGGGGAGTTATGCTACGCTCTGCTGAACCCACAACACCAGCCTCAGCGGTCTGCCCTGGAGCGGCGCTTCACTCTGACCGCAATCCACAGGTGGCGTAGTCGGACATTTAAACATCAAAACCACATAAATAGTTCCGCCACTGGTTTGACCGCCCTGAGCCACGGAACCGGGTCGCCGCCACGGAGACTACAACCACCAGTATCAACCAAAAAGGGTCCGGCTCCGGGTGTCCCAAGGCCCAGGGGGCGCGTCAGAACATTTTCATCACCTTTCACAATCACCAATGGGACAAGGCAGGGATGTCCTCTGTCCCCTCTCTTATACATCCTAGTGACGGAGCACCTGCTCTCATCAATTCGCCATAACCCCAATATTAGGTGGATTGAGGTGGGAGGCACCGAGTACAAGTGCTCTCTATTTGCTGATGATGTCCTAGTATATATCACTCAATCACATATATCCATCCATGCTGTTATGGCTGAAATAGATCACTTTGTTACATGGTCAAATTTTAAAATCAATGCAGCGAAGTCTGAGGCCCTCGATGTCTCCCTCCCCAAATCCATATAGGATTCCATCCAGTCCAACTTTCCCTTTGCCTGGCCCTCACAGGGTATCAAATACTTAGGAATTCCTATTCATAGAGACCTCTCCCATCTATGTTATCTTAATTTTGGGCCCTTTATTGAACAACTCCATACAGACCACGGTTGGCAAGTTAGAACTGTAAGATTCACTACGTGAACCACTGGTGTTTTGTGGAAAAGCACATGTACACTGTGTTCCAAATTATTATGCAAAAAGTGTTTAGGAGTGATATGGGAAGAATTTGTTTGTTTGTCAGTTAAACTCATTGATGGTGATGTGTGTCAGGGCTCTTTATTTCACTGTAAGCAATTGCAGACACCTGTGCTAATTAGTTTGGCAGGTGTGTCCAATGAAAGGCAACACTACTTAAGAAGGCTGTCTCACATTATTAAGCAGCCTACATTTTCTGCCAAACTGGGAAAGAAAAAGGATGTGTCGGCTGCTGAGAAGCAACAAATTGTGTAGTGTTTAGGTCAAGGCATGACTACAATCAACATTGTGCGATGATCAGGATGAAGTGTCTTGGCAATCAAGAAGTATGTAGCTGATTCACAGTACACACGTGTGCGTGCTGATAAGGGCAAATTGAGGACTCTTTCCTACAGACAATTACATCAGGTTAAAAGAGCAGCGGCAAAAAAGCCTTGTCATAGCAGCAGACAAGTTTTTGAAGCTGCTGGTGCCTCCAACGTCCCCCGAACAACAAGATGCAGGGTCCTTCAGAGGTTTGCAGCTGTGCATACGCCATCCTGTCGACCTCCTCTATCCACTTCACACAAGCAGAAACGGCTCCAGTGGGCCAAACATTACATGAAGACTGATTTCAAAACTGTTTTGTTCACGGATGAGTGCCATGTAGCGCTCGATGGTCCAGATGGATGGAGTGGAGGATGGCTGGTTGATGGACACCCCACGCAAACACGGCTACAGCGCCAACAAGGAGGAGGTGGAGTAATGTTTTGGGCTGGAATCATGGGGAGAGAGATTGTCGGCCCCTTCAGGATCCCTGAAGGCGCTAAAGATGAACTCCATAATGTATGTGGATTTTCTCAAACAGCACTTCCTGCCATGGTTCAAGAAGAAGAACCGTGTATTTCACAGCAAGATCATTTTTTTGCATGATAATGCACCATCTCATGCTGCACATAAAACATCTGCATCTCTGGCTGATATGGGCATAAAAGGGGACAAACTTATGGTGTGACCCCCATGCTCCCCTGACCTCTACCCCATTCAAAACCTCTGGAGCATCATCAAAAGGAGTGTCTATGATGGCGGGAGGCAGTTCACATCTAAGCAACAGCTCTGGGAGGGTATTCTGTCCTCATACAAAACAATTGAAGCAGAAACCATCCAAAACCTGACAAATTCAATGGACGAGAGAGTTCAGAAGCTCCTTTCGAACAAGGGGTCCTATGTGAAAATGTTACATCACCTAGAATAAAGTTTTCAGTTGAAAACTGTTTGATTTCAGTTTCTAATAACCTGCTAATGCTTATAATTTCAAAAATGACCATTTTTTTGGTCTTTATTAAAATAAAAAGGTTGATCGAAAAGTTTGGCGGATCTAAGAGTGTGGCAACCCAGTAGTCATGATTACTTCGAATTCTGACAATATGAGGGTCATGTTGCAGGTAGTGCAGCAAGAAGGCACTTATGTGTCTTGCGCATCTCGGAGCCCCAAAATTTTTTTCCGGGCTAGATGCAGCTAAAAATTATTATTAATTTTAAATCTGGTGGAGCTTAGTATAGATGGCCTAATAGGATCAGTGCTGCACACTGCTACAAAGCCCAAATTATTTTCCAGCCAAGATTCAGATAAACATGATTAGTCATTTTAAATCTGGTGGAGCTTATTATAGATGGCCTAATAGAATCAGTGCTGCACACTGCTACAAAGCCCAAATTATTTTCCAGCCAAGATACAGATAAACATGATTAGTAATTTGAAAGCTTAAAACGGTTGGTAGGGTGATTTTAACCAATCATCCATCTTTTACTCTCCCCAGGATGACACAGGGGTAGAAAAGTCGTTTCGGATCCATGATTTGTTCATCTTTATGAACGTGAGTCTGTCTACATTATCAGTGGAGAGCCGCGTGCGCTTATCTGTCAGCACACCACCAGCAGCGCTGAACACACGTTCAGACATAACACTGGCTGCGGGGCATGACAAGATCTCCAAGGCGTAAGTGGCTAGCTCCGGCCATTTATCCAGATTGGAAGCCCAAAAAGAGCAGGGGTCCAGTGACACAGTCATGGTTTCAATGTTTACTTGTAGATACTCCTGTACCATCGTCTCTAGGCGTTGAATATGTGTCAGACTTCTTGTCTCCTGTGGCCTTGCAAAGGATGGGCTAAAAAAGTGGTGAAATGATTGCGCAAAATTGATGTTACCAGCAGATACTGTGGTTCTGTTATGGTTTGAGTGCTGAACACTTGACGGTCCCACGGTTGGCAAGTTGGAACTGTGAGATTCACTACGTGCACCACTGGTGTTTTGTGGAAAAGCACATGTAAGATTCTGCAACAGTCTCTGCTGATACTCCTGCATGCGTGCATCCCTTTCTATGGCAGGAATAATTTCTGCAAATTTACTTTTGTACCGGGGATCTAACCGTGTGGCAACCCAGTAGTCAGGATTATTTCTAATTATCCCAATTCGAGGGTCATTTTGCAGGTAGTGCAGCAAGAAGGCACTCATGTGTGTTGCGCATCCAGGAGCACCAAGTCCCTGTTGTATTGGTGGCGAGGTAACAATCATGCTTCCTTCCTCTGTCCTCTCCCCCCAACCTCGCACAACAGAAATGTGATCAAGGTCTCCCTCATCTGATGAGTCTTCCATCAGTTCGTCCTCCACTTCTTCCTGGGCTCCTGCACCTTCCTCACTAGTTTGGCTGCTACCATGCGCCCTGGTAAAACCATCTCCCCCACCCTCACATGCCTGCCGCCTTGGTGCTGCCGACCGTCTGGACCTTGCAGATGTTAGCCCTTCCGCATACAACTCCTCCTCCTCTACTTCCTCCACCTCCTCTTGTGCCACCACCTGACTCCGAATTCCGTTTAACATGTGCTCCAGCATGTAAATCACCGGAATAGTCATGCTGATAATGGCATCGTCAGCACTAAACATCTTCGTCGCCATTTCAAAACTGTGCAGAAGGGTGCATAGGTCCCTGATCTGAGACCACTCCTCCAGCATGATTTGCCCCACGTCTGGATCTCGTTGGCCCAGGCTATACGTCAGAACGTATTGCACCAGGGCTTGTCGGTGCTGCCACAGTCGCTGCAACATGTGCAGAGTTGAATTCCACCGGGTAGGCACATCGCATTTTAGCCGGTGAAGTGGCAGGCCCAACGACTTCTGTAGAGATGTAAGTCGCTGAGCTGCGGGATGCGAACGGCGGAAGTGAGCACACAGCGACCATGCCCTCTGCAGAAGGCCATCTAGTCTGGGATAGTGGGCTAAAAATTGCTGGACAACCAGTTCAACACGTGAGCCATACAAGGCACGTGTGTGACATTGCCCCGGCGAAGGGCCGCACCCAGGTTTGCAGCATTGTCGCACATGGCCTTCCCTGGTTTCAGGTCCAGTGGAGACAACCATTCATGAAATTGGTTCTCCAGAGCTGACCACAGCTCCTCAGCTGTGTGACTCACATTTCCCAGACATTTCAAAGTAAAAACCGCCTGATGACGTTGAGCCCTACTGTCAGCATAGTAATGAGGTGTGCAGGATCCCTTCTGCGCAGTTAGAAAGCTTGTGGCATGACCAGACAGGCTTTGGGTGCAGGTGGAAGACCGAGAGGAGGTTGAGGAGGCAGAAGCAGTGGAGCAACTTTGACATAAAGAGGATTGACGCACAACTCGTGGGGACGGCAAGACTTGGACAGCAGCCCCTTGTCCTGCTGTCACCATAGTTACCCAGTGCCCAGTCAGCGACATGTAACGCCCCTGTCCATGCCTACTCGTCCAAGTGTCTGTGGTGAAATGCACCCTGTCACACACAGAGTTTCTCAAAGAAGCGGTGATGTTGTGTGCGACATGCTGGTGGAGCGCAGGCACACCTTTCTTTGAGAAGTAGTGCCGACTGGGCATCTGGTACTGGGGCACTGCGACGGACATAAGGTCTCGAAAATCCTCTGTGTCCACCAGGCGGAAAGGCAGCATTTCTGTAGCCAAGAGCTTGCAGATGGTGAAATTCAACCTCTTAGCTTTCTCATGGCTAGGAGGAAATGGTATTTTACTTGTCCACATCTGAGGGACCGAGGGCTGGCTATTGTGCTTAGACGGGGTTGATAAGGGTGTCCCCGGCAAACTGCCGGTCTGTGAGGAAGATGCAGGCGGACATGTTAGGTTGCCTTGATCCAAAGGTGGTGCTATCGATGTCGGACAGCGCTCAACACCAGCTGGTGTTACCACCTTCAAAGAAAATGATGACCTGCCAATCACGCTGGCTGTTGCGGGTAAAGAGGTGGCAGGTCTGCGCCCCAAAACAGGTGTGACTGCTGTCCCCCCAGTCACAGAGGATGAAGAGGCCGCGGATGCACAAGATATGGCAGACGGTGGTTGGCCCGGCCGGCTAGGCCGCATTGTAGCACACTGAGCTTCCCACTGCAACTTATGCTTCATGTCCATGTGCCGGTTCATGCATGAAGTACTCAAACTATGTATTTTTTGGCCTCTACTTAGCTTTTGCTGACAAATGTTACAGATAACACGAGTTGGGTCATCTTTATCGATCTGAAAAAATGCCCAGGCTATGCAAGGCTTAGCACTCATGCGACCTGAAGAGCCACCACGACTTGTGGTGAGAGGCAGAGTTGTGTTTGAGGATGCAGTTGTTGACATGCTTCCAGTACTACGTCTCTGTCCAGGAAGGCGCAACCTGACCTCGTCGTCACTAGAATCTTCCTCCACCTGCCCGGCTGACCTCATCTCTTGGCTGACTGTGGGTTGACAGTAAGTGGGATCTCCAACCTCATCATCATCACCCTGTGCGTTATCACACCCGTCGTCCTCAGAGCCAACCTGTTCCTGCCCTGACAAAAAACTAAAGTTGTCGCTCCAATCAGATATTTGAGTCTCATCATCGTCTTCCTCATTGTCTCCACCAACAGGAGTTACAGTTTGGGAATGAGGGTCTACATTATGGTCAGAACCTTCTGCGTCTGGTCCTGGATCCGACTCATAAAGTTTCTGGGCATCAGTGCAGATCATTTCCTCATCTGGATTCACAGAAGCGCTGGAGTCAACCTCTGATTCCCAGGCTATAGTATGAGTAAACAGCTCTGCAGACTCAACCATCTGTTCTACCTCATACTCAGACGGGCAGCTGGAGATTTGGGAGCTGTGAGGAAGCAAGTGCGATTGGGGTGACACCTTTGAGGACTGGAGTATTTGTGATGTTGAAGTTGATGTGGAGGAGAGCCCACTTAAAGGAGCACTTGATATCCGTTGAAGCACCTGCTGTTTTTGTGCCTCATCTGGAATTTGTAGCGATTGGCGTGGCCGTAAGAAAGGGATCTTATCACATTGTCCGCTAAAAGAAGTAGACATTTTAGTTTGGCTGGAAGATGGTCTTTCTTCTGCAGATTTTACTGTTGCTTTAACACCTACCCCACGGACACAACCTTTTTTCCCCTTCCCAACATGCCTATTCCCCTTTCCACCAGCAGCAGGCCTTTTTCCACTCATTTTGGTGGTTAACTAATTCACAACTCTGGAGTTGTTTGCACAAAAAAACAATGGATGGGAACCGAGCAGAGCTGAGTGGCCAAACTGTGGTATTAGGCCAAAAATATTTGCTGGGTTAGATGCAGAAAAAAATTATATTCAATTTGCAACCTGATGGAGGTCAGTATAGATGGACTAATAGAACAAGTCCCACACACAGTGCAGCGCGTGCTCCTTCCCGGCCACTGGGCTTAGGGCGTGCGCGCGCGCTCTCCCTCCCTCTTAAAGGGGCCGCGCGCGCCGTCCTAAGGAGTCCCCGGCCAATGGCCGGAGGACTTCACCATATATAAGGCACCTCCTCCAAAATGGAGGTGCCCGAGCAATGTTGTTGCACTGTTCACTACTCTGCTTCAGCCCTCAGGTCCCGTTGCCAGTTACCTGCCAGATACTTGCCAGATTCCTGTCAGCTTGCTGTCTTATTCCTGCCTGATATTCTGCTACCTGCCTGCTAGCCTGAGGTCCGACGGTCTGCCTTACAACTCCTGTCAGTCTGTCTAAGGACCAGCTTGCCCGCTCACCTGGGAGCGCACATCAGCTACCTGCCTGCTTGCCTGAGGTCCGACGGTCTGCCTTCCAACTCCTGTCAGTCTGTCTATGGACCAGCTTGCCCGCTCACCTGGGAGCGCACATCTGCTACCTGCCTGCTAGCCTACCTGGAGGCTCCGCCGTCACGTGCTGTGACCACCTGCCTGTCCAGTGACTCCTGCCCGCTCACCTGGGAGCGCTCATCTGCTGCCTGTCTCCTAGCCTACCTGGAGGCTCTGCCGTCACGTGCTGTGACCACCCGCCTGTCCAGAGACTTCTGCCCGCTCACCTGGGAGCGCTCAACTGCCGCCTGTCTGTTGGTCTTCCTGGAGGCTCCGCCGTCACATGCCGTGACCACCCGTTTATCCAGAGACTCTCGCCTGCTCACCTGGGAGCTCACGTCTACCATCAGCCGCCACAGGTCGTACCAACCCTTTACCCAGAGACTGCCCCGGTCACTTGCCGTGACCATCTGCCCGTTCATCCAGAAACTGCCCCGGTCACTTGCCGTGACCATCTGCCCGTTCATCCAGAGACTGCCCCGGTCACTTGCCGTGACCATCTGCCCATTCATCCAGAGACTGCCCCGGTCACTTGCCGTGACCTCCTGCCTGTTCTTCCAGAGACTGTCCCGGTCATCTGCTGTGACTGCCTGCCTGGTCGCCACCCGCTCCCTTACAAGAACCGCCCCCTTGTATAGTAGCTCAGAGGTTCCGCCTCCCAGACCCGTTACAGTTTGCTCGTGCCATGGAACCCGGTGGCACCCAAGCTCCCTCGCTCTCGGACCTGTGTCATGAACTGTCCCGTCAGAGGTCCCAACAGGAGTCCATCCTGGGTCACCTGCGGAATGTCAATTCTCACCTGGACACTCTGACTGCTCCGCCAGCAACCTCCGCCAGTGCCATGACTCGCAATCCGGCAGCTCCGCTGCCCACTAATACCATGGTATCCTACCCCGGACCCCGGCTTTCTGCACCTCCTCGCTTCGGAGGCGACTCCGCCCAGGCTCGGGGCTTCATAAATCAGTGCACCCTGCACTTTGAACTATTGTCCCACCAGTTTAACTTCGACCGGGCCAAAATTGCCTTCATCATGTCCCATCTCACCGGGGAGGCCCTGGCCTGGCTAAATCCTCTATGGGAGAGAGGAGACCCCCTGGTGTCCGACTTGCCTGCCTTTCTCACGGCTTTCCGGAAAGTTTTCGACGAACCCGGACGGAAGACCTCATCCGCATCATCACTGCTACGCCTCCGTGAGGGAGGTCTCACCGTGGGCCAATATGCCATACGGTTCTGTACCCTTGCCTCGGAGCTGGCCTGGGATAACGACGCTCTGGTATCCGTCTTCTGGGAGGGTCTGTCAGGCCGTGTTAAAGATGAACTTGCCGGTCGGGACATTCCTACCACTCTCGATGACCTAATAACTCTTGCCACCCGGATTGACCTACGGTTCCAGGAGCGTGCCAAAGAGGTCACCCGTGAGAGGAGATTTCCACGTCTAGCTCCTACTTTTCAGAAACCCGTCACTCCCTCCGTCTCTCCCCAGGTACACTCTCCTGAGCCTATGCAGGTCGACCAGACCAAGATGGTCAAAACCCGTCAGGACTTACGCCGTGCCGAGGGGAGCTGCTTCTACTGTGGCAGTAAGGAACACCGGATCCGTGCCTGCCCGGAGAGGTCGGGAAACGCCTGTGTCTAGGTTCGCTCAGAGAGGTCGACCTAGACAAGAATAAATCCTCTCCATCTCTGCTGCTGTCAGTCTCAATCGTCTGCAGGGAGAACCGTTATTTTGAACTAGCCCAACTTGACTCTGGAGCAGCCGGGAATCTTATTTCACAGTCCCTGGTAGAGAAATACCGCATCCCCACCAAACCTCTGGCTGTACCCTTGTCTGTTGCTGCCGTGGATGGGGGTCTCTTACCACGCCCCATCCAACTCATCACCGAATCCATTACTCTGCAGGTGGGAATGCTGCATTCTGAGAGTATCTCCTTTCATGTTCTGCCTGGACTCTCTCACGCCCTCTTGCTAGGTCTACCTTGGCTCCAGAGACATGCACCCGTGCTTGACTGGCAGACCGGAGAGGTCCTTCGCTGGGGACAGGACTGCCATAAGACCTGTCTGGTTCCCGTCCATCCCGTCCATCCTTCTCCTACCCCAGCTAATCTACCTGGACTTCCGATTCCTTATTGGTCTTATGCTGATGTCTTTAATAAAAAGGAGGCAGAGACACTACCCCCTCATAGACCATACGACTGCCCTATCGACCTGTTACCCGGTACTACTCCTCCCCGTGGGCGTATTTATCCATTATCCGCTGCTGAGACCCGGTCGATGTCCGAATATATTGAGGAGAATCTGGCCAGGGGATTCATCCGGAAATCTACCTCCCCGGCGGGAGCAGGCTTCATTTTCGTCAAAAAGAAGGACGGTTCTCTCCGTCCCTGTATAGACTATAGAGACCTTAACCAGATCACGGTGAAGAATAAGTACCCCCTTCCGCTCATTCCGGAGTTATTTGATCGTCTCAGGGGGGCTAGAATCTTCACCAAACTGGACCTCCGTGGAGCGTACAACATGGTTCGTATCCGTCAGGGGGATGAATGGAAGACAGCATTCAACACCCGGGACGGCCACTATGAATATCTGGTAATGCCCTTTGGTCTCTGTAACGCTCCTGCCGTCTTTCAAGAGTTGGTCAATGACATCTTCCGGGACCTTCTCTACTCCTGCGTAGTGGTGTACCTGGACGACATCTTGGTCTTCTCTCCGGATCTCCAGACTCACCGGAGGGACGTTCGTCAGGTCCTGCTCAGGCTCAGGCAGAATCACCTCTTCGCTAAATACGAGAAGTGCCTCTTTGAGCAGACCTCGCTTCGGTTTTTGGGCTACATTATTTCTCAGACCGGCCTACGAATTGATCCAGAGAAACTGTCTGCCATCGAGAAATGGCCTCGACCGGAGGGGTTGAAGGCCATTCAGCGGTTCCTGGGCTTCGCCAACTACTACCGCCTCTTCATACCACACTTCTCTTCCCGGACTGCCCCAATTTCCGCGCTCACCAGTAAGGGTACTAATCCCAAAGAGTGGCCGCCCGAAGCAGAGGAGGCCTTTCTTTCCTTAAAACAGGCCTTCTCTTCCGCCCCGGTGCTGCATCGCCTGGACGGCAACAAGCAGTTCTTCCTGGAAGTTGACGCCTCCTCCTCTGGAGCCGGAGCGGTACTTACTCAAAAATCATCTTCCGGGAGGATGGTAACTTGCGGCTTCTTCTCTAAACTCTTCTCCTCCTCAGAGCGCAATTATTCCATAGGAGACCGAGAGTTATTGGCCATCAAACTGGCATTGGAGGAGTGGCGTTACCTGCTCGAGGGGGCTCTTCACCCGGTAATAATTTACACTGACCACAAGAACTTGGCTTACCTCCAGCATGCCCAGAGACTTAACCCGCGCCAAGCCCGGTGGTCCTTGTTTTTTGCTCGCTTTGATTTTGTTCTTCATTTTCGCCCGGCTGACAAAAACGTCAAGGCGGACGCCTTGTCTCCATCCTTTCTGGTGTCTGATCTCGAGGAAGATCCGAAACACATCATCGATCCCGCCAGAGTAATGCAGGTGGCTCCCGTGAGTCTAAATCGTCTCCCTCCCGGAAAGACGTTTGTATCAGTACCTGATCGGGAGAAGATCCTTCACTGGGGTCACTCGTCTAAACTGGCTGGCCATGCCCATCAGAAAAAGACCCTCCAGCTTATTACCCGGCACTACTGGTGGCCTACCCTGCACAAGGACGTAATAGACTTTGTTTCTGCCTGTGTGTCCTGCGCCCGCAACAAGGTTCCGAGACATCTGCCAGCCGGTCGCCTCCTTCCCCTTTCTGTACCTGCTGCCCCCTGGCAGCATATAGCAATGGACTTTATAACTGACCTCCCAGTCTCTGCCGGTTGTACGGTCATTTGGGTGGTCGCTGACCGCTTCTCCAAGATGGCTCATTTCGTTCCCCTGCCAGGCCTCCCGTCTGCACCCGAGCTAGCTAAAGACTTTATTCGTCACATCTTTCGTCTTCATGGCCTGCCCCTCCACATCGTGTCGGATCGTGGGGTACAGTTCACCTCACGCTTCTGGAGAGCCACTTGTAAACTGCTAGACGTCACCCTGGACTTCTCTTCCGCTTACCACCCACAGTCCAATGGTCAAGTGGAGCGGATCAATCAGAACCTGACCAGTTACCTCCGGCACTTCGTTAATGCCCATCATTCAGACTGAGTGGATCTCCTACCATGGGCCGAGTTCTCTTATAACAATCACGAGAGCGAATCCTCCTCCAAATCCCCGTTTTTTGTAGTCTTCGGTCAGCATCCTCGGATTCCTTTTCCTGTCTCCACCTCTGTGGACAACCCGGCTGCGGAATCTCTCGTTAGCAAATTTTCCTCCATTTGGGAGAGTACCCGATCCGCACTCCTTCAGTCGTCCGAACGGATGAAAAGACACGCTGACAAAAAACGCCTGGATCCTCCACAATTTCGTCCTGGAGATAAAGTCTGGCTCTCATCTAAATATGTCCGACTCAAGATACCTTCTTACAAGTTAGGGCCTCGGTTCATCGGTCCCCTGGAGGTCATCAGTCAGATCAACCCGGTGGCCTATAAATTGAAACTCCCGGCCAACTTACGGATCCCTAACTCCTTCCATGTATCTCTCCTCAAACCTGTGGTACTTAACTCTTTTTCCAAGTCTACAGGTACGCCTCCTGCTCCGGTTTCTGCTGAGGACGAGTTTGAGGTAGAGAACATTCTTGCCACCAAAAGGGTAAGAGGAAAGACCTTTTTTCTAGTAGATTGGAAGGGGTTTGGTCCTGAGGAGAGAACGTGGGAGCCCCGGGAGAACATCCATGCCCCTCTTATCCTTGCTAAATTTCTGTCTGGCCTAAAAAAGGGGGGGCCTAAAGGGGGGGTACTGTAGCGCCGGCGTCCCTGCCCTCTGCTAGGCAGGGACGCTGTTCCCCTCACCTCTCTGCTCCGTGCCCGGCGTCCTCCTCCCGCTCTGCTGGCAGCGCGTGCTCCTTCCCGGCCACTGTGCTTAGGGCGTGCGCGCGCGCTCTCCCTCCCTCTTAAAGGGGCCGCGCGCGCCGTCCTAAGGAGTCCCCGGCCAATGGCCGGAGGACTTCACCATATATAAGGCACCTCCTCCAAAATGGAGGTGCCCGAGCAATGTTGTTGCACTGTTCACTACTCTGCTTCAGCCCTCAGGTCCCGTTGCCAGTTACCTGCCAGATACTTGCCAGATTCCTGTCAGCTTGCTGTCTTATTCCTGCCTGATATTCTGCTACCTGCCTGCTAGCCTGAGGTCCGACGGTCTGCCTTACAACTCCTGTCAGTCTGTCTAAGGACCAGCTTGCCCGCTCACCTGGGAGCGCACATCAGCTACCTGCCTGCTTGCCTGAGGTCCGACGGTCTACCTTCCAACTCCTGTCAGTCTGTCTATGGACCAGCTTGCCCGCTCACCTGGGAGCGCACATCTGCTACCTGCCTGCTAGCCTACCTGGAGGCTCCGCCGTCACGTGCTGTGACCACCTGCCTGTCCAGTGACTCCTGCCCCCTCACCTGGGAGCGCTCATCTGCTGCCTGTCTCCTAGCCTACCTGGAGGCTCTGCCGTCACATGCTGTGACCACCCGCCTGTCCAGAGACTTCTGCCCGCTCACCTGGGAGCGCTCATCTGCCGCCTGTCTGTTGGTCTTCCTGGAGGCTCCGCCGTCACATGCCGTGACCACCCGTTTATCCAGAGACTCTCGCCTGCTCACCTGGGAGCTCACGTCTACCATCAGCCGCCACAGGTCGTACCAACCCTTTACCCAGAGACTGCCCCGGGCACTTGCCGTGACCATCTGCCCGTTCATCCAGAGACTGCCCCGGTCACTTGCCGTGACCATCTGCCCGTTCATCCAGAGACTGCCCCGCTCACTTGCCGTGACCTCCTGCCCGTTCTTCCAGAGACTGTCCCGGTCATCTGCTTTGACTGCCTGCCTGGTCGCCACCCGCTCCCTTACAAGGACCGCCCCCTTGTATAGTAGCTCAGAGGTTCCGCCTCCCAGACCCGTTACACACAGCTAGAAGCCCAAATATTTTTTCAGAGGTAGATGCAGAAAAAAAAATATTCAGTTTGCAACCTGATGGAGGTCAGTATAGATGGACTAATAGAGAAAGTCCCACACACTGCTAGAAGGCCAAATATTTTTCAGAGCTAGATGCAGACAAAAAATTATTTTGAATTTGCAACCTGATGGAGGTCAGTATAGGTGGACTAATAGAACAAGTCCCACACACTGCTAGAAGGCCAAATATTTTTTCAGAGCTAGATGCAGAAAAAAATTATATTCAGTTTGCAACCTGATGGAGGTCAGTATAGATGGACTAATAGAGAAAGTCCCACACACTGCTAGAAGGCCAAATATTTTTTCAGAGCTAGATGCAGAAAAAAATTATATTCAGTTTGCAACCTGATGGAGGTCAGTATAGATGGACTAATAGAGAAAGTCCCACACACTGCTAGAAGGCCAAATATATTTTCAGAGCTAGATGCAGAAAAAAATTATATTCAGTTTGCAACCTGATGGAGGTCTGTATAGATGGATTAATAGAACAAGTCCCACACACAGCTAGAAGCCCAATATTTTTTCAGAGGTAGATGCAGAAAAAAATATATTCAGTTTGCAACCTGATGGAGGTCAGTATAGATGGACTAATACAACAAGTCCCACACACAACTAGAAGCCCAATATTTTTTCAGAGCTAGATGCAGAAAAAAATTATATTCAATTTGCAACCTGATGGAGGTCAGTATAGATGGAGAAATAGAACAAGTCCCACACACAGCTAGAAGCCCAAATATTTTTTCAGAGCTAGATGCAGATAAAAATTATTTTTAATTTCTAACCTGATGGAGGTCAGTATAGATGGACTAATAGAGAAAGTCCCACACACTGCTAGAAGGCCAAATATTTTTTCAGAGCTAGATGCAGAAAAAAATTATATTCAGTTTGCAACCTGATGGAGGTCTGTATAGATGGATTAATAGAACAAGTCCCACACACAGCTAGAAGCCCAATATTTTTTCAGAGGTAGATACAGAAAAAAATATATTCAGTTTGCAACCTGATGGAGGTCAGTATAGATGGACTAATACAACAAGTCCCACACACAGCTAGAAGCCCAATATTTTTTCAGAGCTAGATGCAGAAAAAAATTATTTTGAATTTGCAACCTGATGGAGGTCAGTATAGATGGAGTAATAGAACAAGTCCCACACACAGCTAGAAGCCCAAATATTTTTTCAGAACTAGATGCAGATAAAAATTATTTTTAATTTGCAACCTGATGGAGGTCAGTATAGATGGACTAATAGAGAAAGTCCCACACACTGCTAGAAGGCCAAATATTTTTTCAGAGCTAGATGCAGAAAAAAATTATATTCAGTTTGCAACCTGATGGAGGTCAGTATAGATGGACTAATAGAGAAAGTCCCACACACTGCTAGAAGCCCAATATTTTTTCAGAGGTAGATGCAGAAAAAAATATATTCAGTTTGCAACCTGATGGAGGTCAGTATAGATGGACTAATACAACAAGTCCCACACACAGCTAGAAGCCCAATATTTTTTCAGAGCTAGATGCAGAAAAAAATTATATTCAATTTGCAACCTGATGGAGGTCAGTATAGATGGAGTAATAGAACAAGTCCCACACGCAGCTAGAAGCCCAAATATTTTTTCAGAGGTAGATGCAGAAAAAAATTATATTCAGTTTGCAACCTGATGGAGGTCTGTGTAGATGGATTAATAGAACAAGTCCCACACACAGCTACAAGCCCAATATTTTTTCAGAGCTAGATGCAGAAAAAAATATATTCAGTTTGCAACCTGATGGAGGTCAGTATTGATGGACTAATAGAGAAAGTCCCACACACTGCTAGAAGCCCAAATATTTTTTCAGAGCTAGATGCAGAAAAAAATTATATTCAATTTGCAACCTGATGGAGGTCAGTATAGATGGACTAATAGAATGATGCTATGCCCAAAAGATTTTACTTCACTAGGTGCAGTAAAAAAATTGGTATTCTATACACAGGTGGTATATCTTGCAACACAGATAGGCTACTCCACTGACTAACACACTCTGCAATAGGCCAAAAAGGATTAGCTTTGCTAGATTCAGCCAAATGTTGTGAAAAAAACTTGCACAGCACTGGCACAGACCTGCCTGGCAAAAACTGATAGGAACTGATGTAACCTAGTCCTGAAAAGGACTCCAATTACAATTAGTCTTTACTCCCACAACCTATCTATTTAAGAGCACAGACCTGCCTGATAAAAGTCGTAGGAAATGCTGTAACCTAGTCCTTAAAAGGACTGCAATCACAACTATTCCCTACTCCCAAGCTATCTGTAGATTTGTGCGAAAATTGGCTTGAAATTAACAAGGTATAGCGCACACAGCAACAGCGGTGCCGTCTAACACGCAGCTGCAGCAGTGAGAAAATGGTGGCGACGGGGAAAATGGCTTGGTCTTATAGGGCAAGGACATGTGACATACACTGCCAATGACACATGCCCTTGCTTGTGTGAAAAAAAGCACTTCGCTCCGTGTGTGCGCTGCTGATAGGCTAACAGATTGCACCTCCCCAATGTAAATGCGGGAAAGAGAAAAAAAAATGGAGATCTTCATTATTCCTGCAGAGATCCATCCCCTGCCCCTCCCCCCACCCCGCTGTACACTCAAACTGCGTATTAACATTAATTTTCATCATTACTGAGAAAAAATCCAGTTATGATTTTGGTGCACGAACAGTTATCGAACATAACCTCGAACAGCCGAATTTTTCTCAAATCGTTCGTGTTCGCCGAACGGCTCGAACACCGCCCAAAACAGCTCGAATTTGAGATTGGCGAACAGTTCGAGTAGAACAACGCTCATCTCTATTCATTGGTCATATCAATCTGCTTCTTATTTATTTTAACTTCTGCTTTCTCACAGCTCGCCTGCCCTTTAACACATTATGTGCACTCTCTCCATATCCACCTCTTCTTTCTCCCCTCTCCCATGTATAACTCTGAGGCTCTACCTACTCCAAACCATCCACTACCTCCATACAGCACTCAAAATGTTCATACAAATCATTGCACCACCTTCTCTTTTTTTTTCTCCTTTCACTAGTCACATCTCCCCCAACCCTGGTCCTCCCTCCACTAGCATACATTACTCTCCTCAAGCTGCATATAGAAACCCTGCTAATCTTATCAACATTCAGCGCATGCCCTCTCCTATCGCCTTCCATTGTGCTCTCTGAAACGCATGGTCTGTGTGTAACAAACTATCTTACATTCACAATTTTTTCCTCTCTAATTCCCTTAACCTTCTGGCTATTACAGAAACCTGGATCCAGCAGTCAGACACCACCGCCGCTGCTGCTCTCTCGTTTGGTGGGGTGAAATTTTCACATACCACCAGACCTGAGAACAGACAGGATGGAGGTATTGGTTTGCTCCTTTCATCACAATGTGCTTTTCAGGTCATCCCCCAGTTCCCTCACTTATGTTTCCTTCCTTTGACTTCCACACCATCAGACTCTTTAAACCCTTCTCCCTGAGAGTGGCAGTTGTGTATCGCCCTTCAGGCTCCTCCTGCCAGTTCCTGGATCAGTTTGCCACCTGACTTCCTCACTTTCTATCCTGTGACATCCCCACCCTCATCATGTGAGACTTTAACGTCCCCATCAATGATCCCCTCTCCCAATCTGCCTTTCATCTACTTTCTCTAACCTCCTCGACTGGAATACTCTGGACCAGGATTTCTCGCGTCTCTGCTTGCTGCATGACTTTACTAACTCCCTTCACCCGCTACCCGGACAACAACCTTCTTTCCTTCTCTGTCAAGAATTGTCTCCTCACCCGGGACACCCCCCTTACCACACTTATAGGAATACATGTACCATTAACACCCAGCAGCTTATGGACAATCTCCACACATCTTTAGCCCCCATCTCCTCCCTCTCCTGTCCAGACTTACCATTGTCACTCTACAATAATACACTGAAGAGTGCCCTAGATGAAGCAGCACCTTCTACACGCAGAAAGACTCTACACAGACAACGGCAGCCCTGGCACACAATGCAAACATGTTTTCTTCAGCGTTGCTCAAGGTGTGCTGAGCATCAGTGGAGAAAATCTCGTTTAGCAGAGGATTTCATCCACTATAAGTTTATGCTCAAAACCTATAACTCTGCCCTTCATCTTGTAAAACAATCCTACTTCATCACCCTCATGACTTCACTATCCAACAATCCAAAACGACTTTTTGAAACCTTAAACTTCATCCTGAGCCCTAAAGCACAGGCACCCATCACCAACCTCAGCGGTGAGGATCTGGCCACTTATTTCCTAGAAAAAATCAACCACATCCATCAGGACATCTCAACCAAATCTCCCCAGTGCCTGGATTCCCTTCCCTGCCGCTTTTCAAGCTCACTAGCCATCTTTGAGCCTGCTACAGAAGAAGTTACCCAGCTTCTCTCTTCTTCTCGGCCTACAACCTGCAACAGTGACCCCATTCCTTCACATCTCCTGCAGTCTCACTCACCGGTGGTCACCACTCACCTGACTAAAATATTTAACCTCTCTCTTTCTTCAGGTGTCTTTCCCTTCTCATTTAAACATGCCATCATAACCCCTTTACTTAAAAAGGCATCCCTGGACCAGAACTGCACTGCTAACTACAGACCAGTCTCTAATCTTCTTTTCATCTCTAAACTCCTGGAATGCTTGGTCCACTCCCGTCTAATCTGCTATCTCTCAGATAACTCTCTTCTCGACCCTCTACAATCTGGTTTCTGCTCTTTACACTCCACTGAAACTGCCCTCAATAGAGTCTCTAATGATCTACTAACAGCTAAATCCAAAAGTTACTGCTCCCTGCTGATTCTCCTGGATCTCTCTGCCACATTTGACACTGTGGATCACCAGCTCCTTCTCACTATGCTCCGCTCTATAGGCCTCAAGGAAACCGTTCTCTCCTGATTCTTCTCTTACCTCTCTGACCGCTCCTTCACTGTATCTTTTGCCAGCTCCTCTTCCTCTCCTTGTCCCCTTATTATGGGGTTTCCACAGGGCTCAGTCCTAGGCCCCTCCTCTTCTCTCTATACACTGCCCCTATTGGACAAACAATCAGCACATTTGGGTTCCAGTATCATCTCTATGCTGATGACACCCAATTATACACTTCTTCCCCTGACATCACCCCTACCCTAATACAAAATACCAAGGATTGTTTGTCTGCTGTCTCTAACATCATGTCTGTTAGAACCCTTCTGTTTGTTTTTTCTATCTTGTGTTTTGCGGTCACTTTACCATCTGCCTTTATATTCTTGCTTCGCCCTTCTGGCTGTGCTGGACTTCAGTGTTTGACTGTTTCTCTAGCCTGGTGCTTCGGTGCATTTCTCTGTCAAGTTTGCTTGGTCCTCTGGGACCTTTAGTGCATTTTTGTCAGTTTGTCTTTTTGTGTTCTGCAAAAACTTCTGTTTAGGAGGTGTCCCATTTTTGTCCAAGTCCTTAGTTCTTTTAGGGACCCCTCCCTTAATTCTATAGGTCTTTGCTCAGACTAGCCGAGGACTAAGGCGGGTATGTTCACTAGGAACAGGCAGCCCGCTATATCGTAGGGATTCAGCTTAGTCTTACTGTAGGGACAGCTTTCCCCTACCTTTCCTTAGTTCATGTTGCAGATCATAACAGTAAGTCCAGCCCAAAAAACTAAAAGGAAAGAAATTCGGGGATCAGTATGGTTTCCGTACAGGATTTGGCTCAACGCCTGCAGAGATTGTCTCTGGAGGTGGCCGAGTTTCAGCAACACGTGAGTAGCTGTTCTGGAGCGCATTTTGTCGAACCCAAGGTAGGACTGCCTGATGTTTTTAATGGTAAACAGCAAGATTTTTTTTCCTTTAAAAATGCTTGCTTGTTATATTTTCGTTTGAGACCAAGATCTTCTGGGAATGAATCACAGCGCATTGGTTTTATTATGTCATTTTTGCGCAATGAACCACAGGGGTGGGCCTTTTCTCTCCAACCTAATGATCCGTGTTTAAGGTCTGTTGAAGAATTATTTTCTGCTATGGGGCTATTATATGACGATCCTGATCGAATCTCATCTGCTGAATCAGAACTTAGACGTTTGAATCAGGGGTCAGATGATGTTGAAAATTATTGCACACACTTCAGGAGATGGGCTTCAGAAGTTAAGTGGAATGATCCTGCGCTGAGATGTTTATTTCTTGCTGGTCTGAGTGAAAGGGTTAAGGATTTGCTAATTGCATTCCCTGCACCTGAGACTCTGCAGGATTCTATGCAGTAAGCTGTTCATATAGACAGTAAACTGAGGTGCAGGCTCAATGAGGTAAAGATTCCTGTAATGTCAGTTCCTAGTCCCCAGAAAGTCTGATCTGACGACGGGGAACCGATGGAGGTTGGGGGGATGTCACTCCGCTCTCAGGAAAGAAACCGGAGGTTCGCCGAGGGATTGTGACTTTATTGTGGTAAAGCTGACCATTTGATTAAGTATTGTGGGCGTCGTTTAAGTAAAGAAAAAAAAAGGTCAGTTACGCTCGTATAGCTTGTTTACGCTCTGCAGGAGTATTTCTTTCTGGGAGTACTACTTTGTAGGGAGATTTGATTGAATTTCAGGTATTTGTGGATTGTGGTTCAACACTTAATGTGATTGATAAAGGGTTTTTGGAAAACCTTAAATTGAAATCCAAACCTTTGTCATCACCTATTTCTGTGGCTGCAATTGATAATACTCCTTTGAAATGTATTACTCACAAGACTGTTGCATTTCCCCTCACTATCAATGGAGTTCACCAAGAAATTTTGGACTTAGTTGTTTTGGATAATTTGCCCTCTCCAGTTGTTCTAGGATTGCTTTGGTTAAAACTGCACAATCCTTTATTGGATTGGTCTACTAATGTGATTAAGTCTTGGAGTCCGAAGTGCTATGATAAATGTTGTAATGGTCACATTGCGGCTGTGCAAAAAGGGGAATTACTGGTAACTATTCAAGATTTTTGGAGGGTTTTTTCGGAGGAGGAGTCGCAAGTTTTACCTCCTCATAGGGATTATGATTGCGCCATTGAGTTTGTTCCGGGTGCTACTCTTCCCAAAAGTCGCTTGTTTAATCTGACTATCCCTGAAAGAAAGACCTTGGAGGAGTACATACAGACTAGCCTGGCTGCTGGTCACATTAGACCTTCTAAGTCTCCTGTGGCAGTTGGGTTCTTCTTTGTTTAAAAAAAGGACGCGGTTTACGTCCATGTCTGGATTTTCGTGAAATTAATAAGATTATCATACGCAATTCCTACCCATTGCCGTTAATTCCTGACTTGTTTAACCAGTTAGTGGGAGCCAAGTGGTTCTCCAAAATTGATCTCCGGGGGGCATACAGTTTGTTACCAGTGAAGGAGGGTGATGAATGGAAAACTGCTTGTAACACTCCGGTAGGTCATTTTGAGAATCTGGTGATGCCTTTTGGTCTTACCAATGCACCTGCATTTTTTCAGAACCTTATTAATGACATCCTGAGACCTTTGATTCGTAAGAATGTGGTTGTGTATTTGGATGACATTTTGATTTATTCACCAGATCTAGAGTCCCATTGGCAGAGTGTACGTGAAGTTTTGCAGTTATTGAGTGATAATTCACTCTTTGCTAAGCCTGAGAAATGTGAGTTCGCTGTGCAGAAAATTAGTTTTTTGGGCTGCATTGTCTTCAGTGAGGGCTATGAGATGGACCCTGTGAAGATTCAGGCTGTTTAGGAATGGCCTAGGCTTATTGGTTTGAAATCTATACAGAGATTTTTGGGTTTTGCCATTTATTACAGGAAATTCATTAAGAATTTTTCTGTAATTGTTAAACCTCTAACCGATCTCACCAGGAAAGGTGCGAATACGGCCCAGTGGACTACTGAGGCCATTGAAGCGTTTGAGTATCTCAAAGAGAGGTTCAGTTCTGCCCCTATCCTTATGCAGCCTGATGAGACCAAGCCTTTTTTGGTCGAGGTCAATGCTTCATCGGTGGGGTTGGAGCAGTTTTGTCTCAAGAGAACAAGGGTGGAGTACATCCTTGTGCCTTCTTTTCGAAAAAAATTTCGGAAACCGAACTGAATTATAATGTTGGAAATCGGGAGTTGCTGGCTATTAAACTCGTGTTTAAACATTGGCATCATTTTTTGGAAGGCGCTAGATTTCCTATTCAGGTTTTCATAGATCATAAGAATTTGATCTATCTGGATGCTGCCAAGCGCTTGAATGCCCGTCAAGCTAGGTGGGCACTTTTTTTTTTCTCGGTTTCATTTTTCTGCTACCTATATCCCTGGTGCTAAGAATGTTAAAGCCGATGCTTTATCTCGCAGCTTCTCTCCTACGGTCAGTGCCGAGGAGAAGGAGAACATTTTACAGAAAGGAGTTGTGGTGGCGGCTTTGGACTCCGTTTTGGAGAATGGGATTCTGAAAGCTCAAGATGATGCTCCATTTGACACTCCACATGGGAGGTTGTTCGTGCTTAGAGTCTTTAGGAGAGATTTGTTTGTGGAGTGTCATGAGTCTCGGTTGGCAGGTCATCCAGGAATTTCGGAGACTAAGAGACTTATCAGTCGCAGTTTTTGGTGGCCTGTATGGCAGAAGGAAGTCATCAAGTGGGTGCGTCAGTGTACTGTGTGTGCTAGGTCAAAGGCTTCACATACTCCTGCTGTGGGGTTGCTTTGCCCTCTGGAGGTTTCTAGTGCGCCTTGGATGCATCTCACAATGGATTTTATTACTCATCTTCCTGTGTTCGAGGGTTTTACTGTCATCTGGGTGGTCGTGGACCATTTTAGTAAGATGTGTCATTTGGTTCCATTCATTAAGTTGCCCTGCCCAAGACACTCGCTAAGGCGTTTGTTAAGGAGATTGTCAAGCTCCATGGCGTTCCCACGGATATTGTTTCTGATAGAGGACCTCAGTTTGTGGCTCGCTTTTGCCGTGCTTTTTGTGACAGGTTGGGAGTCCATTAGTCATTTTTGTCTGGTTATCATCCTGAGTCTAATGGACAGACTGAAAGAAAGAACCAGGATGTTGAACAGTTTTTGCGTGGTTTTGTGGCGGACAATCAAGAGGTGTGGTCTGAGTTTCTGCCTCTCGCATAATTTGCTCTTAAGAATCATACATCCTCCTCTGCTGGGTGTTCTCCTTTTTTTTTTGTACTGGGAGACATTCGTCTTTGGGTTCGTTCTCCAAATTGGGGTCGGCGGTGCCGGAGAAGGAGAATTTTTCCGGTGATTTGGAGAGAGTTTGGACTAATGTACGTTGCAACCTTCAAGAGGCTAACAAGAAGTCCAAGAAGTATTTTGGCAGGAAACGTAAAGAGGTTTTGTTTACTGTGGGTGGCATGGTTTGGTTGTCCTCGAAGAACCTGCGGTTGAGGATTCCCTCTAAAAAACTGGGTTTTAAGTTTGTGGGTCCATTTAAAGTGCTTCAGGTTGTTAACCCGTCTGCTGATAGGTTGGATGTCCCTACTTCCTGGAAGATTAATCCTGTGTTTCATGTTTCCTTGTTGAAAAAGGCTGACGTATCTGATAGGGACGCCACTGTCACAGTTCCTCCTGTGGTGGAAGACGGCGAATATGAAATTTCTCGTATCTTGAATTCTAGATGGCATAGAGGGAGATTACAGTATCTTGTCTCCTGGAAGGGTTTCGGTGCCAAAGACAACTCCTGGGTAAGGACGGATGATGTCTCTGCTCCTAGGCTTATTAAAGCTTTCCACAGGAGGTTTCCAGATAGGCCTGGGCCTGGAGGATCCGGAGGATCCTCATAAAAGAGGGGATACTGTTAGAACCCTCCTGTTTGTTTTTATTATCTTGTGTTTTGCGGTCATGTGACCATCTGCCTTTATATTCCAGCTCCGCCCTTCTGGCTGTGCTGGACTTCAGTGTTTGACTGTTTCTCTAATCTGGTGCTTCGGTGCCTTTCTCTGTCAAGTTCGCTTGGTCTTCTGGGACCTTTAGTGCATTTTTGTCAGTTTGTCTTTTTGTGTTCTGCAACAACTTCTGCTTAGGAGGTGTCCCATTTTTGTCCAAGTCCTTAGTTCTTTTAGGGACCCCTCCATTAATTCTATAGGTCTTCGTTCAGACTAGTCAAGGACTAAGGCGGGTTTGTTCACTAGGAACAGGCAGCCCGCTACATCGTAGGGATTCAGCTTAGTCTTACTGTAGGGACAGCTTTCCCCTATCTTTCCTTAGTTCATGTTGGAGATCATAACAATGTCCTCCCTCTATTTTAAACTGAATCTCTCCAAAGCTGAATTTCTTGTGTTTCTCCCCTCTACTAACCTAACTCTATCTAACATCAAAATTACCTTGGAGGGTTCAACCATAACTCCCAAGCAGCATGCTCGCTGCCTTGGGGTCATATTCGACATTAAACTTTCTTTTATTCCCTATATGTGATCACTCACTCGCTCTTGTCAGCTGCATCTTAAAAACATCTCCAGAATCTGACCTTTTCTCACCTTTGAAACTGCTAAAACTATTACTGTTGTTCTTATTCACTCTCGTCTGGACTACTGCAACTCTCTTCTGATCGGTCTCCCTCTTACCAAACTTTCTCCTCTCCAATCTGTCTTGAATGCAGCAGCCAGGGTCATATTTATGTCCAGCTGCTTCAAGGATGCCAGTCATTACACTGGTTACCCATTCGCTACAGGGTCCAATATAAACTCATCGCTCTCACCCACAAAGCTCTCCACAGTTCTGCACTGCCTTATATCTCCTCTCTCATCTCTGTCTATCACCCTACACATGCCCTCTGTTCTACAAATGACCTAAGACTAACATCCCCCATAATACGAACATCGCACCTCTGTCTCTCGTGCTGCGACAGTTCTCCGGAATGCACTACCCCAGACGATACGACTGGTCCCTAGCCCCACGTCTTCAAGCGCGCTTTAAAAACCCATCTCTTTAAACAAGCCTACCACCTCAACTACTCAGTAAACTAACTTTCCCCTGTTCCCTCCTTCTAAGTATTATTCATAATCTGCTCCCTACTATTCATCTGTCTCCACACCCTCCATGCACACGATAACTACACTCGATACTTGACTATTGCACTTAAACATCCGGATCATGCAGCTTTATATGAAAATCCCTATTTATTATAATTGCCAGACCTCAAATAACAAGCACTTTTCACCTATTGTATCCCCCCATTTCCTTGTAGATTGTAAGCTTGCGAGCAGGTACCTCACTGTTAATATAACTGTTTAAACTGTCTTAACTTGTATTGAATTTATTGTCTGTACATGTCCCCGCCTAATTGTAAAGTGCTGCGGAATATGTTGGCGCTATATAAATAAAAATTATTATTATATATTATATATTATTATACTTACATTGGGCTCGCTATTCGGACTGAGCAATCGAGCATTCCAATTTGCTCAACCCGAGCAATGAGTACCCTAGAATTTTAGTGCTCGCTTATCACTAGTCTTTACAAGTCTCACATTGAGCCTGTTCTAAGCTTTTGTGACACCTGTTTATGATTGGTTAGTGTCATAAAGAGGAAGAAATACACATACCAATAAAATCTCTCTGGCAATGCCCACTTGAACTTAATAAAATTAACTGTTTAAGCACTGAATACTTTGATTGTTAATATCTACGCAACGAAGAAGCAAAAGAAAAATCATTAACAGTTTTATTTTGCTTTGCAGCACCTATTACATTGTGTCTGCAGTTCATCATGAAAAATTAGGTGAAAAGTCCTCATTAAGTGGTTAAAAATGCATTTGAACATAATAAGCTCATCAGTAATATTATTAATAAGTATTTTCCTTTCCAGTCAGATTACATTCGCAGTGCATTTTAAGTTTCCTTGAGGGTCAGTATATCAATTTTCAAGAAAACATTATAATTTATGTTTAGCAACTTCAAGTCGAAAATATTCACATGCATAAGGCAATACTTTACTAAAACTAAAATGTTCAAGGATACATTTGTAGAAATGGGTTGATCATTACTCTGATCCCCTGCCATTTCTTTTCAAGAAAGTAATACCTCTTTAGCAATAAATGTTATTTATTTCTACAAATACAGTGGGGAAAATAAGTATTTAATACACTGCTGATTTTGCCAGTTTTCCTACCTACAAAGAATGGAGAGATCTGTAATTTTTATTATAGGTACACTTCAAGGGCTCTTTCACACGTCAGTGTGTCCGGTACGTGTGGTGGTTTCCACACCTACCGGAGACACACGCAGACCCATTTAAATCTATGGGTCTGTGCACATTTCAGTGTGTTTCCACAGACCTTGTGTCCATGTGCTCCACACACTGACATGTCCGTTTTTGGACAACAGCACAGATCACACGGACCCATTCAAGTCAATGGGTCCGTGTAAACACGTGCTGTACATGGATACCATCTGTGTGTCACGTACTGGTGTTTGGAAATCAGTGTACAGTTAGCGCTGTTTCCAAGACCCTGGTGTTGAACGCAGCCCTCATCATGGTTCCCTGCCGGCTCTGCGATCAGCACCAGCAGGGACAATGAGGAGATTAGTAGTGTCTGCTCCCACATGTCCACCTGTAAAAGTAAGAATAAAATAAAAATCCTTATACTCACTTGTCCTAAGTGTCCTCCACTGTAATCCATGCAACCGATCAGCAGAGGAGCCGGGGAGAATGAGCCACTGCAGCAAGTGAGCACCAGAGCTGTGCTCAGTGAGTGAGAGGACGCCGCTTTTGAGCTCAACAGAGATCCGGTACATGTGATCCTGATGCGGCACATTGGTGGCACACGGTTGCTACACATGTGACACACACGGACACACGGGACACGGACATCTCCGGTACCGTTTTTTCTGGTACTGGAAATATACAGTGGGTACGGAAAGTATTCAGACCCTTTTAAATTTTTCACTTTTTATTTCATTGCAGCCATTTGGTAAATTCTAAAAAGTTCATTTTTTTCTCATAAAAGTACACTCTGCACCCCATCTTGACTGAAAAAAATGGAAATGTAGAAATTTATGCAAATTTATTAAAAAAGAAAAAACTGAAATATCACATTGTCATAAGTATTCAGACCCTTTGCTCAGTATGGAGTAGAAGCACCCTTTTGAGCTAGTACAGACATGAGTCTTCTTGGGAATGATGCAACAAGTTTTTCACACCTGGATTTGGGGATCCTCTGCCATTCTTCCTTGCAGATCCTCTCCAGTTCCGTCAGGTTGGATGGTGAACGTTTGTGGACAGACATTTTCAAGTCTCTCCAGAGATGCTTAATTGGGTTTAGGTCAGGGCTCTGGCTGGACCTGTCAAGAATGGTGACAGAGTTGTTCTGAAGCCACTCCTTTGTTATTTTAGCTGTGTGCTTAGGGTCATTGTCTTGTTGGAAGGTGAACCTTTGGCCAAGTTTAAGGTCCAGAGCACTCTGGAAGAGGTTTTCATCCAGGATACCTTTGTACTTGGCCGCATTTATGTTTCCTTCAATTGCAACCAGTCGTCCTGTCCCTGCAGCTGAAAAACACCCCCATAGCATGATGCTGCCTCCATCATGTTTCACTGTTGGGATTGTTTTGGGCAGGTGATGAGCAGTGTCTATTTTTTTCCACATATACCGCTTAGAATTATCACCAAAAGTTCTATCTTCGTCTCATCAGACCAGAGAATCTTATTTCTCATAGTCTGGGAGTCCTTCATGGGTTTTTGAGCAAACTCTATGCGTGCTTTCATATGTCTTGCACTGAGGAGAGGCTTCCATTGGGCCACTCTGCCATAAAGGCCCGACTGGTGGAGGACTGCAGTGATAGTTGACTTTGTGGAACTTTCTCCCATCTCCCTACTACATCTCTGGAGCTCAGCCACAGTGATCTTGGGGTTCTTCTTTACCTCTCTCACCAAGACTCTTTTCCCACGATTGGATGGCCGGGTCTAGGAAGACGTCTGGTGGTCTCAAACTTCTTCCATTTAAGGATTAGGGAGGCCACTGTGCTCTTAGGAACCTTGAGTAATGCAGAAATTCTTTTGTAACCTTGGCCATATCTGTGCCTTGCCACAATTCTGTCTCTGAGCTCCTTGAGCAGTTCCTTCGAGCTCATGATTCTCATTTGGTCTGACATGCACTGTGAGCTGTGAGGTCTTTTATAGACAGGTGTGTGTCTTTCCAAATCAAGTCCTATTAGTTTAATTAAACACAGCTGGACTCCAATGAAGGAGTAGAACCATCTTAAGGAGCATCACAAGGAAATGGACAGCATGTGACTTAAATATGAGTGTCTGAGTGAAGGGTCTGAATACTTATGACCATGTGATATTCCAGTTTTTCTTTTATAATAAATTTGCAAAAATGTCTATGACGCGCCCCCTGGGCCAGTGCTGTTTGGGGATTACCCGGAGCCGGATCTGATGGGGGTTGTAGTCTCCGAGTGGCGGCGACCCGGTCCGTGCCCAGGGTGTCAAACTCAGTGTGTGGCAGTCTTTACAGATGTTATTAGTTGTTCTTAGTGTCGACTACGCCACCCGTTGATTTGCGGTCAAAAGGCCGCCGCTGCAGCAGGGTCCGCTGAGGCTGGTGGTATATGTGCAGCTGTGGTAGTATAACCCCCAACGGGAGGGGTATAGCCTCAGGGGGTCAGGTGTAGAGGATGGTGGTAGTGGTGGTGCAGTGTGGATGGTAAGAAGACTCAGAGTCGGGCTGTGCAGTTCAGGGTTTTTACTTACTGCTGTTCTGTTGGTCACTCTGGCCTTGAGTGACCGCCCGAGCCGTGCTGCGTCCACCAGGTCCTGGACTCGGCCAACCCCCAAGCAATTCTGGAGCGTGGTCCTGAGCTCCCTTTCTGACTGTCCTCTCTACTGGCCGTTCCCACCAGGGGTCCACTTATGTCTGGCTCCCTCGGGTCTCCTGTTGGGTGAACCTTCTTTGGCTTCCCTGACCCTATGCTCGGTGTGCCTTCTTAGTGGACTTGGTGAGGGGCTGCTCCACGTATAATGTCGCAGCCTCCGGTTCTTACTTGAGGGTAGTTTCTCTCCTCCACTAATTTGGGATCCGGTTCCCTTGCGTGCCAACCCTTCACCCTTCTGGTTGTATACTGGGTTCTTGGGGTTCCTTCTTCTCCCCCTCTGGGTCCTTCTCTTCTCCTCTCTCTCTTCTCTCTGCAGGCGCTCCTGGACCTCTCTCAGGACTGACTGACCCTCTACAGAAGACTGACCCTGATCTAAGATGGTGCCCACCTTATATACTCCCTCTATGTGTGAGCTCAGGTGACCAGCACCCAATGAGCTCCTAGCCTTACCCAGACTGCTCCCCCTATCTGCCCCTACACTACTGGGATGTTCCACCCCCCTCCCACTCCAGCCAGGGACAGACACTGTCGTACCTGCACATATACTGGTGGGAGTACCGTCGGTCTGTCCCCCGGAAATGGGATGTATGTAGTGTATGCAGCTATCTGAGCTCAGTCCCACACTCCATCCTTACCCGGGAGTGGAATACCACACCTCTGGGTTGAGGTGTAATACCCCTGTAGCAGCCGAGTCCTCAGGGTGCTACATCTACATTTCTGTTTTTTTTCTAAATTAACTTTTTAGAATTTACCAAATGGCTGCAATGAACCAAAGAGTGAAAAATTTAAAGGGGTCTGAATACTTTCTATACCCACTGTATGGACAACCGGCCCAACTGTGAGAGACAGAATCTAAAAAGAAAAAAACTGAAAATTATTTGGTCAATATTTTTCCTCAGGAGTGGGAGACAAAACCAGGTGAGGAACAATCAGAGAAAAGGAATAATAGAAACAAGTGCACCAATTCTGCATTTATCACTCACCACTAGAAAAAATACTGACCGAATACTGATAGTGGGGCCAATAGCAGGATTTCACCCCCAAATTATTTATCTGTGCATGTAGCTCTTTTAAAAGCAAGTTCAGCAATACCTTTATATTGTCAGTAAGTTCCTCCAGCATTTAAATTGATATGCAAGTGATGATGTAGATCTGAAGCCCATGTCTGTCCAGCTCTATTTCCCATCAAGGCCACCTCCTCCTGCTTGACTGACTGCTCCTTTGCCTGAAGTCACACAGTATAAAAGCTCAAGTATGAGGAGGCAGCTGGGAACAGAGCTGGAGTGGCAAAGTTTCACATCCAGATCCTCATTTGCATATCAAGTCAAACTATGATTCGAATACACTGTTTTTGTAAAGTTGTTGCATGACTTGTCTTTGAAAGAGCAACATGCACATAAAAATAATTGGGTGGAGGATGATATACTACTCACAGATTCACTGTAAAATTCATAAAATTTTTACATCAATATGAATACCACAGTTCTATTTTAGTTAATATTTTTACATTCTTTCTGTTTCCGTTTTGCTTAGTTATTATTCTGCTATTTTTTCTTTTATTAATTAGGTGGATATTGTGACAAATACCAGAAGTTTAAGGGTTTGTTCACATGCGAGTTATTGCAGCATTTTTTCTGCATGTTTTTGCTGGAGAAAAAAATGCCCCATCTTACAATACCAGCAAAGTGAATTAGATTTCTGAAATTTTATGCAAATAATTTCTATTTTTTGTTGTGGATTTTAACTTTCTGTTAAATATTAATTACGGATATTCATTTTTCTTAATTATTGTTAAATATTGCATCAGCCATCGTTTCTAGCTGGCATGCGCTCTTTGTGTATTTTTGGTTCAGCACCATAATTAGAAGAAAAGGTGCCATATGACCCGGCTATAAAAGCCCATGCTGCAGAAAGGGGGGGCTCTTGCCATTCCACAGGACACAGGATGAGGGTCCGTGTGCAAACCAGCAGCTAATGTAGGTCCAGGAAACACGTTCTTTACCCGGACACACGTGCAGGATCCAAGGGAAAGATTTTCTTTTTAATGGACAATCCAAGAATAAATCAATACATTTTTTTTTTAAGAAAATCGTGATATTGATACTTTGCGAAGACCTCAATAGAGGAAAATAATACAGAAAGAAGTATTTATTTAACACTTTCAAAACTTTCAAAGCACTTTTTCAAATATTTAGCATGTCTATTCTTTCAGCATTTTTGCAGCGTTTTTCACTCATTCAAATGAATTGGAAAAAAACACCTGTAAAAATGCATGCAAAAATGAATCAAAAATGTGTATTTTTCCAGTGTTTTTCCTGCAAAAAACTCAATGTGTGAATATACCCTAAATATAAAACTTATGACAATAAAGCCTAGGATTTGCATATTTTGCACAGAACTGACTAATTCTCCAGCTAATTCCAACTTTTAGTAAAACTATAGAACATGACATACTGTGGAGATTCATGCATGTACCAAACATTGCTAGCTTTTACCACACTATCCTCCTTTTTTGAAGGTCGAAAGCTTTTTTACCCTGTCGGAGTGCCCTTTTTGATTTCTCTTTATCATGAAATACTTAAAAGATTTTTCTGATTACCTGATAGACTATTTAATCCCCAGGAAATGTTCCTTTGTTGCAGTTTCAAGGAGAATTACTTGAAATGGTCATTCTCCTCTATGTGCTACAGTAGTTCTATTTTAGTTTTATATGCAGTCTATTTCTTTTTGAATTTGTAAGAAAAAAGGAAATTTAATCAATGTCTGCTCCGAGATAGTATGGACAAGCATCTCCTGTCTTGAGATGCCTTTTGTGTGAATATTCCTTTTCAAAAAAGACTTTGTGGGATGTGCAAAGAATAAAAAGCCATATAACACCATAATTAGGCTGTAAAAAACTTATTGAAGCTCTAAACTAGACATATATTTGGATGAAAATATTCTTTATTTCAGATTGGGGATGCACAAAATCCTTTTTTGAATTTTAGTAGCTTTGGTTAGGCAGTACATTATTGACAATGCATATTGCAAGATAGCTTATGGACACATAGTTGATTTGAGGTATGTGTCACAGAGATGGTTGTCATCTGTGATGTAATCCTGGAATGTTGCTCTAGTGCATCTAATCACTAATAGGATTGTTTTGTGCTCTGGGCCAGCTTTTATGGGTAGCCGGAGAGATGGGCGGGTCTGGCTACCCACATACCTCATCTCTGGATGTGGTTAAGAAGTTAAGATGGAGGCCGTTGTTTGGCACATGGTCCTTGTTTGGAGGGAGAAGGCCTCCTGTGTGTTGTTGTCTCCAGACTGAGCCAGGGTACTGGACGCTACCCAGCCTGTGTGCCCACAGGACTGGCTAACCAGAGACTTTGCCTGTGTACTGTGTACTTTGTTTTGCCTGCACTAAAGGCTGTTTGTTTTCCCTTTGCTTATGCATGGTTTATGAAGTAATAAACTGACATTGACATTTAAATGAAAAATGCTTCTTGTTTGCCTCCTGACGCATCCAAGTGAGTAGAAACCCTACAATATTTACAACAAAAAAACTACAAAGAAAAGCCGACCCTTAGGTCATAGAATGACAAGAGAGTAGATGTTAATTAAAAAAAACTTTTTTCCATCCCAATGGTTAATGGATAGCAATGCACAACGGAGTGCACACACACCTTTACGTAGACAAATATAAAAACCAGACTAAAGGCATAACATAAATGTTCACAGATTCAACAATTCTGTAACAAATCAAAAGGTCAGCAACATGGCTATATCATATATAGAGATGAGCGGTGTTCGACTCGAACTGTTCGCCAATCTCAAATTCGAGCTGTTTTGGGCAGTGTTCGAGCCGTTCGGCGAACACAAACAATTTGAAAAAAATTCGGCTGTTCGAGGTAATGTATGATAACTGTTCGTGCACCAAAATCATAACTGGATTTTTTCTCAGCAATGCTGAAAATTAATGTTAGTACGCAGTTTGAGTGTACAGCGGGGTAGGGGGAGGGGCAGGGGATGGATCTCTGCAAAAATAATGAAGATCTCCATTTTTTTTTCTCTTTCCCGCATTAACAATGGGGAGGTGCAATCTGTCAGCCTATCAGCAGCACACACACGGAGCAAACTGCTTTTTTTTACACCATTTTCTCACTGCTGCAGCTGCGTGTTAGACGGCACCACTGTTGCTGTGTGCACTATACCTTGTTAATTTCAAGCCAATTTTCGCACAAATCTACAGATAGCTTGGAAGTAGGGAATGGTGGTGATTGCAGTCCTTTTAAAGACTACGTTACATCATTTCCTACGACTTTTATCAGACAGGTCTGTGCTCTTAAATAGATAGGTTGGGAGTAAAGACTAATTGTAATTGCAGTCCTTTTCAGGGCTAGGTTACATCAGTTCCTATCACTTTTATCAGGCAGGTCTGTGCTCTTAAATAGATAGATTGGGAGTAAAGACTAATTGTAATTGCATTCCTTTTGAGGGCTAGGTTACATCAGTTCCTATCGCTTTTTTCCAGGCAGGTCTGTGCCAGTGCTGTGCAAGTTTTTTTCACAGCATTTGGCTAAATCTAGCAAACCAAATCCTTTTTGGCCTCCTGCAGTGTGTGTTAGTCAGTGGAGTAGCCTATCTGTTTTGCAAGCTACACCACCTGTGTATCGAATACAAGTTTGTTTACTGCACCTAGGGAAGTAAAACCTTTTGGGCATAGCATCATTCTATTAGTCCATCTATACTAACCTCCACCAGGTTGCAAATTCAAAATAATTTTTATCTGCATCTAGCTCTGAAAAAATATTTGGGCTTGAGCTTGTAGCAGTGTGTGGGACTTGTTCTATTAGTGCATCTATACTAACCTCCACCAGGTTGCAAATTCAAAATAATTTTTATCTGCATCTAGCTCTGAAAAAATATTTGGGCTTGGGCTTGTAGCAGTGTGTGGGACTTGTTCTATTAGTGCATCTATACTAACCTCCACCAGGTTGCAAATTCAAAATAATTTTTAACTGCATCTAGCTCTGAAAAAATATTTGGGCTTGGGCTTGTTGCAGTGTGTGGGGCTTGTTCTATTAGTCCATCTATACTAACCTCCACCAAGTTGCAAATTCAGAATAATTTTTAATCTGCATCTAGCTCTGAAAAAATATGTGGGTTTGGGCTTGTAGCAGTGTGTGGGACTTGTTCTATTAGTCCATCTATACTAACCTCCACCAGGTTGCAAATTCAAAATAATTTTTATCTGCATCTAGCTCTGAAAAAATATTTGGGCTTGGGCTTGTAGCAGTGTGTGGGACTTGTTCTATTAGTCCATCTATACTAACCTCCACCAGGTTGCAAATTCAAAATAATTTATATCTGCATCTAGCTCTGAAAAAATATTTGGGCTTGGGCTTGAAGCAGTGAGTGGGACTTGTTCTATTAGTCCATCTATACTGACCTCCACCAGGTTGCAAATTCAAAATCATTTTTATCTGCATCTAGCTCTGAAAAAATATTTGGGCTTCGGCTTGTAGCAGTGTGTGGGACTTGTTCTATTAGTCCATCTATACTAACCTCCACCAGGTAGCAAATTCAAAATAATTTTTATCTGCATCTAGCTCTGAAAAAATATTTGGTCTTGGGCTTGTAGCAGTGTGTGGGACTTGTTCTATTAGTCCATCTATACTAACCTCCACCAGGTTGCAAATTCAAAATTATTTTTATCTGCATCTAGCTCTGAAAAAATATTTGACCTTGGGCTTGTAGCAGTGTGTGGGACTTGTTCTATTAGTTCATCTATACTAACCTCCACCAGGTTGCAAATTCAAAATAATTTTTATCTGCATCTAGCTCTGAAAAAATATTTGGGCTTCGGCTTGTAGTAGTGTGTGGGACTTGTTCTCTTAGTCCATCTATACTAACCTCCACCAGGTACCAAATTCAAAATAATTTTTAATCTGCATCTAGCTCTGATAAAATATTTGGTCTTGGGCTTGTAGCAGTGTGTGGGACTTGTTCTATTAGTTCATCTATACTAACCTCCACCAGGTTACAAATTCAAAATAATTTATATCTGCATCTAGCTCTGAAAAAATATTTGGGCTTGGGCTTGTAGCAGTGTTTGGGACTTGTTCTATTAGTCCATCTATACTAACCTCCACCAGGTTGCTAATTCAAAATAATTTTTATCTGCATCTAGCTCTGAAAAAATATTTGGGCTTCGGCTTGTAGCAGTGTGTGGGACTTGTTCTTTTAGTTCATCTATACTAACCTCCACCAGGTTGCAAATTCAAAATAATTATTATCTGCATCTAGCTCTGAAAAAATATTCGGGCTTTGGCTCGTAGCAGTGTGTGGGACTTGTTCTATTAGTCCATCTATACTAACCTCCACCAGGTTGCAAATTCAAAATAATTTTTATCTGCATCTAGCTCTGAAAAAATATTTGGGCTTGGGCTTGTAGCAGTGTGTGGGACTTGTTCTATTAGTCCATCTATACTAACCTCCACCAGGTAGCAAATTCAAAATTATTTTTATCTGCATTTAGCTCTGAAAAAATATTTGGTCTTGGGCTTGTAGCAGTGTGTGGGACTTGTTCTATTAGTCCATCTTTACTAAACTCCACCAGGTTGCAAATTCAAAATAATTTTTATCTGCATCTAGCTCTGAAAAAATATTTGGGTTTCGGCTTGTAGCAGTGTGTGGGACTTATTCCATTAGTCCATCTATACTAACCTCCACCTGGTTGCTAATTCAAAATAATTTTTATCTGCATCTAGCTCTGAAAAAATATTTGGGCTTGGGCTTGTAGCAGTGTGTGGGACTTGTTCTATTAGTTCATCTATACTAACCTCCACCAGGTTGCAAATTCAAAATAATTTTTATCTACATCTAGCTCTGAAAAAATATTTGGGCTTCGGCTTTTAGCAGTGTGTGGGACTTGTTCTATTAGTCCATCTGTACTAACCTCCACCAGGTACCAAATTCAAAATAATTTTTAATCTGCATCTAGCTCTGAAAAAATATTTGGTCTTGGGTTTGTAGCAGTGTGTGGGACTTGTTCTATTAGTCCATCTATACTAACCTCCACCAGGTTGCAAATTCAAAATAATTTATATCTGCATCTAGCTCTGAAAAAATATTTGGGCTTGGGCTTGTAGCAGTGAGTGGGACTTGTTCTATTAGTCCATCTATACTAACCTCCACCAGGTTGCAAATTCAAAATAATTTTTATCTCCATCTAGCTCTGAAAAAATATTTGGGCTTCGGCTTGTAGCAGTGGGGGACTTGTTCTATTACTCCATCTATACTAACCTCCACCAGGTTGCAAATTCCAAATAATTTTTATCTGCATCTAGCTCTGAAAAAATATTTGGGCTTCGGCTTGTAGCAGTGTGTGGGACTTGTTCCATTAGTCCATCTATACTAACCTCCACCAGGTTGCAAATTAATAATAATTTTTAGCTGCTTCTTGCCTGTAAACTAATTTTGGGCATATTAGCAGTGTGTGGTACTCATTCTATTAGGCCATCTATACTAAGCTCCACCAGCTTTCCAATTACTAATAATTTTTAGCTGCATCTTGCCTGGAAAATAGTTTTGGGCATAGTAGCTGTGTGTGGTACTCATTGTATTAGGCCATCTATACCAAGCTCCACCAGCTTTGAAATTAATAATAATTTTTAGCTGCATCTAGCCCGGAAAAAATGTTTTCTTCCCAATAGTGGTAGCAATAGAAATATGGGGTGCGCTCCTGGCTTTCAAAAATATACGCTTCATAACAAAAAACACCAGCCTAGAGCACTTCATTAATAAGATGGCATCATCGTCTCTCCCGTCTACGCCGGCTAGCATTTCTGTGCCTAAAACACAATGCATGGGTCCACGCTAGTCACGATGCTGAGGGGTCTAAAGCTGCTGCTAACGCTTTATCACAATTCAATTGGCAGACTTTCACAGAGCTCCTCCCCAATGCCCACCCATCGGGCAACAGTTGCCCACCCTCCCTAAGGGATCTAGTGGCGAATAGTTGATGCCATTAATCAGAGCGTTAGTTGCCCCGTCGACGTGGCAAGCATACGGTAAGGCATGGGAAGAGTGGACACGACTAGTAGCAGGCAGACTGGTTGACCAATGTGAACAAGCCAGATTACAAGTCACCATAGAATTTCTCCACCAGCTAATGATGAGGGGCATATCAGGGGCGTCAGCGCAGCGGTGTCTGACCGGAGTAGCATTTCACTTCCAACTACTGAATTGGGGAGATGTGACAAAGAGATTCATCATCAGACAATCCATAAAAGGGTGGAAAAGGGGTCAGCCAAGTCAGGAGTGTAGACGTCCCATCCTGTGTCACTAAAACTGATTTCTCGCATCATATCTCTAACACCATTAACATGACACTCACAATTTGAAGCAACACTACTTTCTACTGCATTTGCAATCGCCTTCTTCGGGGCGCTATGCATAAGCGAATTAGTCCCACAATCCAAAATTACCACCAGTGGAGGCTTATTACACCAGGACCTAGTCATAACCAATAATGCAATACGTCTACGCATACGCCAATCAAAAACGGTTCCAGCGGGCAGGGGCACTTGGGTACTTCTACAATCCATAAACGGTACACTGAGTCGGGTAACAATAGTAAAAACATATATAACCGGCAGATCACAAAGTAATTTCTTCCTATCACAGATTGATTGAACACCATTATCAAGATACCAGTTCCAAGCTATATTTAATAAATGCATAACATCGGCTGGGAACCACCCCAAAGATTACGGGATACAGTCATTCTGCATAGGCATGACCACGGAAGCAGCAAGAGCAGGACTGTCAGAAATGGAAGTTCAGAGGATAGGGAGATGGCGATCCACGTGTTTGGCGAGATACATAAGACCGGACTTGTTATCCTAACATGGTTTGTTTCTTTTACAGGTGACGCTAAGCCAACAGTGTGGGTGATAGGCCACTCGTATATATATTGGGCAGAAAAAAGGGCGAAAGTCTGCCCAGGCGGGAGGAAATTAGAGTTTCATAACACATATTTCAACTGGAGAGGTATTAGAGGCTTGCTATGGCCACAGGTACTAATGGAGGTAATCAAGGTAGGGAGAGAGGCAAGAGGTCCGGTCATCTTAGTTATACAGGCCTGGGGAAATGACCTAGGTCATCACAAGAACGCATAACTAATGGCAATAATGAAATTAGACAATGAGCGCTTCAGAGAATTTTTCACAAAACTAACTATAGTATGGTCTGAGATTGTGCCGATAGCGGTATGGCAAGGTGCGCGAGACATCACGGCCATCGAACGGACAAGGCGGGTAATAAATATTCGGATGGCAAAATTTAGAAGAGACAGAGGCGGTGTAGTGATACAACACCGACAACTGGAAGGAGATAAAGCATGCCTCATACGGCCCGACGGTGTTCACTTAATGGATATTGGACTGGACATATTCCTGTCAGGACTCCAGGACGGAGTGGAACAAGTGTTAAGAGTGATGGATGGGGGTCAGAGTCCTGCATACGAGCACGCAGGATCCTCCGCAGCCTGGAAATAGAAAGGACATGTTGGAAAGTTACACTTGTTGGCCAACTTGCCGGTGTGGAGACCCAGGGCATGCTACAACAAGCTGAATTATTTTAGAAATAAAATGCCTTTCTAATGGAATGAGTATAAGGAGTTAATAAAGCTGTAACCGATCCTCACCCATCCAGTTGTAAGAGTTACATTATTGTATTGTCAAGGAAAGGGGGGCGGTAGGGGGGCTGAGCGTCTGGGTTTGGTTGGGGGTCCTCCCCACAGCCTGCCTAGGCTAGATGCATTTAAAAATTCTTATTAGATACACAGGCTGTGCAGCTTGCTTCGCAGCTGGGCTACTACGCCCAATGTATTGCCTAGGCTAGATGCAGTTAAAAATTCTACGCTGACTAGCAGACACTGAAGCTTTGGAGCAGACCTCTGAGTAAACAGCTCTTCAGACCCAACCATCTGTGTTACCCCAAGCCATAGTGTATGTAGTTTCTTACAGTTAAAAGGGGGGGGGAGCGACCCAACCCACCTGGAATTGACGATGCCAACGTCACATAAAACACAGCAAGGGGACTCCAAAAAGAGTCTCCATTTTTTCCAAAAATTGTGGCACAGACACCACTTAAGTGGCATCAATTGCCCCAGAGTTGCTTAAAAGAGTTGGTGAGGTGATTTTACCAAATCCTCAAGCTTTTAGTCTCCCCAGGATGACACAGAGGTAGAAAAGTCCTTGCGGATCCATGATTTGTTCATCTTTATGAACGTGAGTCTGTCTACATTCTCAGTGGACAGCAGCATGCTCTTATCTGTCAGGACACCACCAGCAGAGCTGAACACACGTTCAGAGAGAACGCTGGCTGCAGGGCATGACAAGATCTCCAAGGCGTGAGTGGCGAGCTCCGGCCATTTTTCCAGATTGGAAGCCCAAAATGAGCAAGGGTCCAGTGACACAGTCATAGCTTCGATGTTCACTTGGAGATACTCCTGTATCATCCTCTCTAGGCATTGCCTATGTGTCAGACTTCTTGTCTCCTGTGGCCTTGCAAAGGATGGTCTAAAAAAGTGGTGAAACGATACCACAAAATTGCTGTTACCAGCAGATACTGTGTTACTGTTAGTGTTGAGCCACCCCCGTAGTGTTCGAGTTCGGTTCGTCGAACACCCGTGTGTTCGTCGAACTGTTCGTCGAACACCTTCGAATACCGTTAAAACCAATGGCAGGCAAACAGAAACACATAGAAACACATAGAAAACACCTTCAAAGGTGTCCAAAAGCTGACAAACTGCTCAGAAGACACAACTAACACATGGAAAAGTGACAAGTACATATAGTCATGCGAAAAGAAAAGAGGTGGAGGAGTAAAAGGAGGGGGAGACACAGATATTAGCATGTCATGCCCTTCTAAAATCCAAAAAGTGAGAAGCCGACACGGCCAGTCCGCTCCTGCCCGTGCCACCTCTGTGTCTCCGGGTTTGTGCCAGAGCCGCGGTGAACCCTGACGGCCAGCCCCCCTCTCCCAATACTGGTGCCTGTCCGCTGGTGGGTCGAGCGAGCCCCCCTGTGGTGGAGGCAGCTCTAAGCTTTTTAATTTAAATTGTCTCTCTAATTTGAATGAATACACTTTAAATCCATTTACAAGGATCTATTGGAGGGCAAGTCTCATGCCAGCAGCCACGTAATTCCAGCTCCAGTAGCGTCCACTAAAGCTGCTGCAGTTAAAAAGCTTTTTTAAGGATCGAGCTCGGCTGTCCACCGAAAGGCATCCTACTGCCAGTCCCAGCCCCTATGCCTTGGGGTGCCTCCTGATGCTCTTCACTGAGTATCCCGTGGTCCCGAAGCATTTCCTTTGAAAAAATTAAGTGTCCAAACTACAGGTGGTGTAGCTTGCTTAACAGCCGGGATAATCCGCTGACTAGCAGACACTGCTACTAGGCACAAAGTATTTCCTGGGCTAGATGCAGTTAAACATTTGTAATTAGATACTCTCGTTGGATGCTGAGAAAGCATTCCATAGTCTTCTGGCACGCCATATATGATTCTCTTAAAAAGCTTGGGGTAGGGGTCTAGGGGACCCTTTTATAGCCAAAATCACGGCCCTGTATCGCAATACGTCACCTAGGCTGAAGATAAAAGGAACTTTAGCACCCTGAGGGCTCGGTTGCTACAGAGGTATTGCACCTCACCCAGAGGTGTGATATCTCACTCTCAGGTAAGGATGGAGTGTGGATCAGTACCCGACACCTGCATGCATTACACCACATTGCCGTGGGGCAGGGTGACCAATATGCCCCTGAGATGGTCACGACAGTCCCTGTCCCTGGCTGGAGTGGGGGGAGGGAACACTGAGGAAGGGGAACCCTGTAGTGCAGGAGCAGGGAGGAAGCAGTTCCTGGGCGCATTGAGAAGGGAGTATAAAAGGTGGGCACCATCTTAGTTCAGTGCAGAGAAGTCTGAGCAGAAGTGACAGGGAGCAGGGGCTCTGCATGAGCTCTGCTCCGGAGGCGGGCCTAGTAACAGAGGCCCAGGCCTGGAAGAGGGAGAAGGAAGGAAGAGGAGCGGAGAAGGCTCCAGGAACAAGGAACGAAGGGATCCCAGGGGTGCGGACGGGCGAGTCGCCACCGCACGCCCGAATCCACCTGCGTGGAGGGGTCAAGCCAAAGAGGGGGACCGGTCCCCGAAACTAGTGGAGGCAGGAAACGACCCTCAGTTAGAAACCGGAGGCTGTGACATTTTATGTGGCGCAGCCCCTCACTACACCCACTAGGAAGGCACCACATAGGGTCAGGGAAACTGGCGCCAAGTTTACCAAGAGAAGGCCCGAGGCAGCCGGACAGAAGGGTTGGTAAGAAAGGCCAGACAAAGGACACACAAAGGGGGTCCTGTGAAGCGCTCCAAAGTTATCTCGGAGTTGTCTGAGCCCCTCACCTGGTGAGCACAGTACGACGTGGGCAGCCGTTACCTGCAGACGTGGTCTGGATAATAGGAACTGTGAGTAAAGGCCCTGGACTGCATCACTGACTCCATGTCGTTACTGCTGCTGCCCTGCACCATCACCCCCATCCTCCACATACACTGCCCTGAGGCTATACTCCTCCCGTGGGGAGTTATGCTACGCTCTGCTGCACCCAAAACACCAGCCTCAGCGGTCTGCCCTGCAGCGGCGGTTCACTCTGACCGCAATCCACGGGTGGCGTAGTCGGACATTTAAACATCAAAACCACATAAATAGTTCCGCCACTGCTTTGACCGCCCTGAGCCATGGAACCGGGTCGCCGCCACGGAGACTACAACCACCAGCATCCACCAAAAAGAGTCCGGCTCCGGGTGTCCCAAGGCCCAGGGGGTGCATCAGAACATTTTCATCACCTTTCACAATCACCAATGGGACAAGGCAGGGATGTCCTCTCTCCTCTCTCTTATACATCCTAGTGACGGAGCACCTGCTCTTATCAATTCGCCATAACCCCAATATTAGGTGGATTGAGGTGGGAGGCACCGAGTACAAGTGCTCTCTATTTGCTGATGATGTCCTAGTATATATGACTCAATCACATATATCCATCCCTGCTGTTATGGCTGAAATAGATCACTTTGTTACATGGTCAAATTTTAAAATCAATGCAGCGAAGTCTGAGGCCCTCGATGTCTCCCTCCCCAAATCCATATAGGATTCCATCCAGTCCAACTTTCCCTTTGCCTGGCCCTCACAGGGTATCAAATACTTAGGAATTCCTATTCATAGAGACCTCTCCCATCTATGTTATCTTAATTTTGGGCCCTTTATTGAACAACTCCATACAGACCACGGTTGGCAAGTTAGAACTGTAAGATTCACTACGTGAACCACTGGTGTTTTGTGGAAAAGCACATGTACACTGTGTTCCAAATTATTATGCAAAAAGTGTTTAGGAGTGATAAGGGAAGAATTTGTTTGTTTGTCAGTTAAACTCATTGATGGTGATGTGTGTCAGGGCTCTTTATATCACTGTAAGCAATTGCAGACACCTGTGCTAATTAGTATGGCAGGTGTGTACAATGAAAGGCAAGACTACTTAAGAAGTCTGTCCCACATTATTAAGCAGCCTACATTTTCTGCCAAACTGGGAAAGAAAAAGGATGTGTTGGCTGCTGAGAAGCAACAAATTGTGGAGTGTTTAGGTCAAGGCATCAACATTGTGCGATGATCAGGATGAAGTGTCTTGGCAATCAAGAAGTATGTAGCTGATTCACAGTACACACGTGTGCGTGCTGATAAGGGCAAATTGAGGACTCTTTCCTACAGGCAATTACATCAGGTTAAAAGAGCAGCGGCAAAAAAGCCTTGTCATAGCAGCAGACAAGTTTTTGAAGCTGCTGGTGCCTCCAACGTCCCCCGAACAACAAGATGCAGGGTCCTTCAGAGGTTTGCAGCTGTGCATACGCCATCCTGTCGACCTCCTCTATCCACTTCACACAAGCAGAAATGGCTCCAGTGGGCCAAACATTACACGAAGACTGATTTCAAAACTGTTTTGTTCACGGATGAGTGCCGTGCAACGCTCGATGGTCCAGATGGATGGAGTGGAGGATGGCTGGTTGATGGACACCCCACGCAAACACAGCTACAGCGCCAACAAGGAGGAGGTGGAGTAATGTTTTGGGCTGGAATCATGGGGAGAGGGATTGTCGGCCCCTTTAGGATCCCTGAAGGGGTAAAGATGAACTCCATAATGTATGTGGAGTTTCTCAAACAGCACTTCCTGCCATGGTTCAAGAAGAAGAACCGTGTATTCCACAGCAAGATCATTTTTATGCATGATAATGCACCATCTCATGCTGCACATAAAACATCTGCATCTCTGGCTGATATGGGCATAAAAGGGGACAAACTTATGGTGTGACCCCCATGCTCCCCTGACCTCTACCCCATTCAGAACCTCTGGAGCATCATCAAAAGGAGTGTCTATGATGGCGGGAGGCAGTTCACATCTAAGCAACAGCTCTGGGAGGGTATTCTGTCCTCATGCAAAACAATTGAAGCAGAAACCATCCAAAACCTGACAAATTCAATGGACGAGAGAGTTCAGAAGCTCCTTTCGAACAAGGGGTCCTATGTGAAAATGTAACATCACCTAGAATAAAGTTTTGAGTTGAAAACTGTTTGATTTCAGTTTCTAATAACCTGCTAATGCTTATAATTTCAAAAATGACCATTTTTTTGGTCTTTATTAAAATGAAAAGGTTAATCGAAAAGTTTGGGGGATCTAAGAGTGTGGCAACCCAGTAGTCAGGATTACTTCGAATTCTGACAATATGAGGGTCATGTTGCAGGTAGTGCAGCAAGAAGGCACTTATGTGTCTTGTGCATCTCGGAGCCCCAAAATTATTTTCCGGGCTAGATGCAGCTAAAAATTATTATTAATTTTAAATCTGGTGGAGCTTAGTATAGATGGCCTAATAGAATCAGTGCTGCACACTGCTACAAAGCCCAAATTATTTTCCAGCCAAGGTACAGATAAACATGATTAGTAATTTTAAATCTGGTGGAGCTTAGTATAGATGGCCTAATAGAATCAGTACTGCAAACTGCTGCAAAGCCCAAATTATTTTCCAGCCAAGATACAGATAAACATGATTAGTAATTTTAAATCTGGTGGAGCTTATTAGATGGCCTAATAGAATCAGTGCTGCACACTGCTACAAAGCCCAAATTATTTTCCAGCCAAGATACAGATAAACATGATTAGTAATTTGAAAGCTTAAAACAGTTGGTGAGGTGATTTTAACCAATCATCAAGCTTTTACTCTCCCCAGGATGACACAGGGGTAGAAAAGTCGTTTCGGATCCATGATTTGTTCATCTTTATGAAGGTGAGTCTGTCTACATTATCAGTGGAGAGCCGCGTGCGCTTATCTGTCAGCACACCACCAGCAGCGCTGAACACACGTTCAGACAGAACGCTGGCTGCGGGGCATGACAAGATCTCCAAGGCATAAGTGGCTAGCTCCGGCCATTTATCCAGATTGGAAGCCCAAAAAGAGCAAGGGTCCAGTGACACAGTCATGGCTTCAATGTTTACTTGGAGATACTCCTGTACCATCGTCTCTAGGCGTTGACTATGTGTCAGACTTCTTGTCTCCTGTGGCCTTGCAAAGGATGGGCTAAAAAAGTGGTGAAATGATTCCGCAAAATTGATGTTACCAGCAGATACTGTGGTTCTGTTACGGTTTGAGTGCTGAACACTCGACGGTCCCACGGTTGGCAAGTTGGAACTGTGAGATTCACTACGTGCACCACTGGTGTTTTGTGGAAAAGCACATGTAAGATTCTGCAACAGTCTCTGCTGATACTCCTGCATGCGTGCATCCCTTTCTATGGCAGGAATAACTTCTGCAAATTTACTTTCGTACCGGGGATCTAACAGTGTGGCAACCCAGTAGTCAGGATTATTTCTAATTCTCACAATTCGAGGGTCATGTTGCAGGTAGTGCAGCAAGAAGGCACTCATGTGTGTTGCGCATCCAGGAGCACCAGGTCCCTGTTGTGTTGGTGGCGAGGTAACAATCATGCTTCCTTCCTCTGTCCTCTCCCCCCAACCTCGCACAACAGAAATGTGATCAAGGTCTCCCTCATCTGATGAGTCTTCCATCAGTTCGTCCTCCACTTCTTCCTGGGCTCCTGCACCTTCCTCACTAGTTTGGCTGCTACCATGCGCCCTGGTAAAACCATCTCCCCCACCCTCACATGCCTGCCGCCTTGGTGCTGCCGACCGTCTGGACCTTGCAGATGTTAGCCCTTCCGCATACAACTCCTCCTCCTCTACTTCCTCCACCTCCTCTTGTGCCACCACCTGACTCCGAATTCTGTATAACATGTGCTCCACCATGTAAATCACCGGAATAGTCATGCTGATAATGGCATCGTCAGCACTAAACATCTTCGTCGCCATTTCAAAACTGTGCAGAAGTGTGCATAGGTCCCTGATCTGAGACCACTCCTCCAGCGTGATTTGCCCCACCTCTGGATCTCGTTGGCCCAGGCTATACGTCAGAACGTATTGCACCAGGGCTTGTCGGTGCCCAACGACTTCTGTAGAGATGTAAGTCGCTGAGCTGCGGGATGCGAACGGCGGAAGTGAGTACACAGCGACTGTGCCCTCTGCGGAATGCCATCTAGTCCGGGATAGTGGGCTAAAAATTGCTGGACAACCAGGTTCAACACGTGAGCCATACAAGGCACGTGTGTGACATTCCCCCGGAAAAGGGCCTCACCCAGGTTTGCAGCATTGTCGCACACGGCCTTCCCTGGTTGCAGGTCCAGTGGAGACAACCATTCATGAAATTGGTTCTCCAGAGCTGACCACAACTCCTCAGCTGTGTGACTCACATTTCCCAGACATTTCAAAGTAAAAACCGCCTGATGACATTGAGCCCTACTGCCAGCATAGTAAGGAGGTGTGCAGGATCCCTTCTGCGCAGTTAGAAAGCTTGTGGCATGACCAGACAGACTTTGGGTGCAGGTGGAGGACCGAGAGGAGGTTGAGGAGGCAGATGCAGTGGAGGAACTTTGAGATAAAGAGAATTGACGCACAAATCGTGGGAACGGCAAGACTTGGACAGCAGCCCCTTGTCCTGTTGTCACCATAGTTACCCAGTGCCCAGTCAGCGACATCTAACGGCCCTGTCCATGCCTACTCACCCAAGTGTCTGTGGTGAAATGCACCCTGCACAGACAGAGTTTCTCAAAGAAGAGGTAATGTTGTGTGCGACATGCTGGTGGAGCGCAGGCACACCTTTCTTTGAGAAGTAGTGCCGAATGGGCATCTGGTACTGGGGCACTGCGACGGACATAAGGTCTCGAAAATCCTCTGTGTCCACCAGGCGGAAAGGCAGCATTTCTGTAGCCAAGAGCTTGCAGATGGTGAAATTCAACCTCTTAGCTTTCTCATGGCTAGGAGGAAATGGTCTTTTACTTGTCCAAATCTGAGGGACCGAGTGCTGGCTATTGTGCTTAGACCGGGTTGATAAGGGTGTCCCCGGCAAACTGCCGGTCTGTGAGGAAGATGCAGGTGGACATGTTAGGTTGCCTTGATCCAAAGGTGGTGCTATCGATGTCGGACAGCGCTCAACACCAGCTGGTGTTACCACCTCCAAAGAAAATGATGACCTGCCAATCATGCTGGCTGTTGCGGGTAAAGAGATGGCAGGTCTGCGCCCTAAAACAGGTGTGACTGCTGTCCCCCCAGTCACAGAGGATGAAGAGGCCGCGGATGCACAAGATATGGAAGACGGTGGTTGGCCCGGCCGGCTAGGCCGCATTGTAGCACAGTGAGCTTCCCAATGCAACTTATGCTTCATGTCCATGTGCCGGTTCATGCATGAAGTACTCAAACTATGTATTTTTTGGCCTCTACTTAGCTTTTGCTGACAAATGTTACAGATAACACGAGTTGGGTCATCTTTATTGATCTGAAAAAATGTCCAGGCTATGCAAGGCTTAGCACCCATGCGACCTGAAGAGCCACTACGACTTGAGGTCAGAGGCAGAGTTGTGGTTCAGGATTAGTGTTGAGCGAATATGCTCGACACTGCTCGGTACTCGCCCGAGCATCACGCTACTCGGGATGTTCGGCGAGCACCGAGAATTTCCGGGTTACTCGGGCGGGAGCTCGGGTCTCCGCCCTGCATGTTTGGCGCTCTTTACAGAGCCAATGAACATGCAGGGATAGCCAGCCAGTCACTGTAATGCTGCAGTCATGTTGGTTGTGGGCATTACAATGATTGGCTGGCCGCACAGCGTCACCTCGAGTATTTAAAACATGGCGCCGCCATCTTGGACACAGTCGCTCCGGATTAGACAGTGTAGGGACAGCGCTGCTGATTTAGGGAGAGATATAAACTGCAAAATAGTTAGTGTAGGGTCTGTAAAGGCTGCCAGAACAAACAAACAGTCCTTTTCAGGACTAATATCCATCCCAGATACCAGGGAGGCAGGCTATATAGGAGACACAGTGGTTATACCAGCAAACGCTGCATTACAGTCCTGTGTGCTCCTGTTGCTGAAATTGCTGGACTTAGCACCAGGTGTCGGGGGCCAGGAAAAATCCTTTTTTTTTATCCAAATCCCCCTTTTTTTTTCCTCCTTCACACTCTACAAATACCAGTCTTATTAACCTTTTGGTGTGTCCCCCCCCCCAAAAAAAAGCGTGTCTGTGATTTTTCAGACACAAATATAACTGTTGAAAATAGTCTGGTGTAGGCTAGAGAAACAGAAGTGTTGGTTTGCACTTCCACGGTTCAAACCTCTGTATTATCCATTTTGGGCCATTTGTATCTAAAAAAAAAAACAGTTTGAGTGTGTCGCTCACTGTTCAGCCGCAAATATCTCTATTTAAAAAAGTGTGGTATACCCAGTAAACAATAACTGTGGTTTTGCCATCCCACGGTAAAAAATCTCTATTATTCAGCTTTTGGTATATTTTCCGTAAAGAAAAACAGTAGTGTCTCCTGACTGTTGTGACACAAAAATATATCTGTTGAAAATAGTCTTGTGTAGGCCCGACATCCCAGTGTGGTTTCGCAGTTCCACGGGTCAAATCGCTGTACTATCCAGTTTTGGGCCTTTGGTATCTAAAAAAAAAGCAGTTTGAGTGTGTCGCTCACTGTTCAGCCGCAAATATCTCTATTTAAAAAAGTGTGGTATACCCCAGTAAACAATAACTATGGTTTCGCCATCCCACGGTAAAAAACTCTATTATTCAGGTTTTGGTATATTTTCCGTAAAGAAAAACAGTAGTGTTTCCTGACTGTTGTGACACAAAAATATATCTGTTGAAAATAGTCTTGTGTAGGCCCGACATCCGAGTGTGGTTTCGCAGTTCCACGGGTCAAATCGCTGTACTATCCAGTTTTGGGCCTTTGGTATCTAAAAAAAAAAGCAGTTTGAGTGTGTCGCTCACTGTTCAGCAGCAAATATCTCTATTTAAAAAAGTGTGGTATACCCCAGTAAACAATAACTGTGGTTTTGCCATCCCACGGTAAAAAATCTCTATTATTCAGCTTTCGGTAGTTTTTTCCATAAAGAAAAACAGTAGTGTCTCCTGACTGTTGTGACACAAAAATATATCTGTTGCAAATAGTCTTGTGTAGGCCCGACATCCCAGTGTGGTTTCGCAGTTCCACGGGTCAAATCGCTGTACTATCCAGTTTTGGGCCTTTGGTATCTAAAAAAAAAAGCAGTTTGAGTGTGTCGCTCACTGTTCAGCCGCAAATATCTCTATTTAAAAAAGTGTGGTATACCCCAGTAAACAATAACTGTGTGTTCGCCATCCCACGGTAAAAAACTCTATTATTCAGGTTTTGGTATATTTTTCTTAAAGAAGAACAGTAGTGTTTCCTGACTGTTGTGACACAAAAATATATCTGTTGAAAATAGTCTTGTGTAGGCCCGACATCCGAGTGTGGTTTCGCAGTTCCACGGGTCAAATCGCTATACTATCCAGTTTTGGGCCTTTGGTATCTAAAAAAAAAGCAGTTTGAGTGTGTCGCTCACTGTTCAGCCGCAAATATCTCTATTTAAAAAAGTGTGGTATACCCCAGTAAACAATAACTGTGGTTTTGCCATCCCACGGTAAAAAATCTCTATTATTCAGCTTTTGGTAGTTTTTCCGTAAAGAAAAACAGTAGTGTTTCCTGACTGTTGTGACACAAAAATATATCTGTTGAAAATAGTCTTGGTAGGCCCGACATACCAGTGTGGTTTCGCAGTTCCACGGGTCAAATCGCTGTACTATCCAGTTTTGGGCCTTTGGTATCTAAAAAAAAAGCAGTTTGAGTGTGTCCTCATTGTTCAGCCGAAAATATCTCTATTTAAAAAAGTGTGGTATACCCCAGTAAACAATAACTGTGGTTTTGCCATCCCACGGTAAAAAATCTCTATTATTCAGCTTTTGGTAGTTTTTTCCGTAAAGAAAAACAGTAGTGTCTCCTGACTGTTGTGACACAAAAATATATCTGTTGAAAATAGTCTTGTGTAGGCCCGACATCCCAGTGTGGTTTCGCAGTTCCACGGGTCAAATCGCTGTACTATCCAGTTTTGGGCCTTTGGTATCTAAAAAAAAAGCAGTTTGAGTGTGTCGCTCACTGTTCAGCCGCAAATATCTCTATTTAAAAAAGTGTGGTATACCCCACTAAACAATAACTATGGTTTCGCCATCCCACGGTAAAAAACTCTATTATTCAGGTTTTGATATATTTTCCGTAAAGAAAAACAGTAGTGTTTCCTGACTGTTGTGACACAAAAATATATCTGTTGAAAATAGTCTTGTGTAGGCCCGACATCCGAGTGTGGTTTCGCAGTTCCACGGGTCAAATCGCTGTACTATCCAGTTTTGGGCCTTTGGTATCTAAAAAAAAAAGCAGTTTAAGTGTGTCGCTCACTGTTCAGCAGCAAATATCTCTATTTAAAAAAGTGTGCTATACCCCAGTAAACAATAACTGTGGTTTTGCCATCCCACGGTAAAAAATCTCTATTATTCAGCTTTTGGTAGTTTTTCCGTAAAGAAAAACAGTAGTGTCTCCTGACTGTTGTGACACAAAAATATATCTGTTGAAAATAGTCTTGTGTAGGCCCGACATCCCAGTGTGGTTTCGCAGTTCCACGGGTCATATCGCTGTACTATCCAGTTTTGGGCCTTTGGTATCTAAAAAAAAAGCAGTTTGAGTGTGTCCTCACTGTTCAGCCGCAAATATCTCTATTTAAAAAAGTGTGGTATACCCCAGTAAACAATAACTGTGGTTTTGCCATCCCACGGTAAAAAATCTCTATTATTCATCTTTTGGTAGTTTTTTCCGTAAAGAAAAACAGTAGTGTCTCCTGACTGTTGTGACACAAAAATATATCTGTTGAAAATAGTCTTGTGTAGGCCCGACATCCCAGTCTGGTTTCGCAGTTCCATGGGTCAAATCGCTGTACTATCCAGTTTTGGGCCTTTGGTATCTAAAAAAAAAGCAGTTTGAGTGTGTCGCTCACTGTTCAGCCGCAAATATCTCTATTTAAAAAAGTGTGGTATACCCCAGTAAACAATAACTGTGGTTTTGCCATCCCACGGTAAAAAATCTCTATTATTCAGCTTTTGGTATTTTTTTCCGTAAAGAAAAACAGTAGTGTCTCCTGACTGTTGTGACACAAAAATATATCTGTTGAAAATAGTCTTGTGTAGGCCCGACATCCCAGTGTGGTTTCGCAGTTCCACGGGTCAAATCGCTGTACTATCCAGTTTTGGGCCTTTGGTATCTAAAAAAAAAGCAGTTTGAGTGTGTCCTCATTGTTCAGCCGCAAATATCTCTATTTAAAAAAGTGTGGTATACCCCAGTAAACAATAACTGTGGTTTTGCCATCCCACGGTAAAAAATCTCTATTATTCATCTTTTGGTAGTTTTTTCCGTAAAGAAAAACAGTAGTGTCTCCTGACTGTTGTGACACAAAAATATATCTGTTGAAAATAGTCTTGTGTAGGCCCGACATCCCAGTGTGGTTTCGCAGTTCCACGGGTCAAATCGCTGTACTATCCAGTTTTGGGCCTTTGGTATCTAAAAAAAAAGCAGTTTGAGTGTGTCGCTCACTGTTCAGCCGCAAATATCTCTATTTAAAAAAGTGTGGTATACCCCACTAAACAATAACTATGGTTTCGCCATCCCACGGTAAAAAACTCTATTATTCAGGTTTTGATATATTTTCCGTAAAGAAAAACAGTAGTGTTTCCTGACTGTTGTGACACAAAAATATATCTGTTGAAAATAGTCTTGTGTAGGCCCGACATCCGAGTGTGGTTTCGCAGTTCCACGGGTCAAATCGCTGTACTATCCAGTTTTGGGCCTTTGGTATCTAAAAAAAAAAGCAGTTTAAGTGTGTCGCTCACTGTTCAGCAGCAAATATCTCTATTTAAAAAAGTGTGCTATACCCCAGTAAACAATAACTGTGGTTTTGCCATCCCACGGTAAAAAATCTCTATTATTCAGCTTTTGGTAGTTTTTCCGTAAAGAAAAACAGTAGTGTCTCCTGACTGTTGTGACACAAAAATATATCTGTTGAAAATAGTCTTGTGTAGGCCCGACATCCCAGTGTGGTTTCGCAGTTCCACGGGTCATATCGCTGTACTATCCAGTTTTGGGCCTTTGGTATCTAAAAAAAAAGCAGTTTGAGTGTGTCCTCACTGTTCAGCCGCAAATATCTCTATTTAAAAAAGTGTGGTATACCCCAGTAAACAATAACTGTGGTTTTGCCATCCCACGGTAAAAAATCTCTATTATTCATCTTTTGGTAGTTTTTTCCGTAAAGAAAAACAGTAGTGTCTCCTGACTGTTGTGACACAAAAATATATCTGTTGAAAATAGTCTTGTGTAGGCCCGACATCCCAGTGTGGTTTCGCAGTTCCACGGGTCAAATCGCTGTACTATCCAGTTTTGGGCCTTTGGTATCTAAAAAAAAAGCAGTTTGAGTGTGTCGCTCACTGTTCAGCCGCAAATATCTCTATTTAAAAAAGTGTGGTATACCCCAGTAAACAATAACTATGGTTTCGCCATCCCACGGTAAAAAACTCTATTATTCAGGTTTTGGTATATTTTCCGTAAAGAAAAACAGTAGTGTTTCCTGACTGTTGTGACACAAAAATATATCTGTTGAAAATAGTCTTGTGTAGGCCCGTCATCCGAGTGTGGTTTCGCAGTTCCACGGGTCAAATCGCTGTACTATCCAGTTTTGGGCCTTTGGTATCTAAAAAAAAAAGCAGTTTGAGTGTGTCGCTCACTGTTCAGCAGCAAATATCTCTATTTAAAAAAGTGTGCTATACCCCAGTAAACAATAACTGTGGTTTTGCCATCCCACGGTAAAAAATCTCTATTATTCATCTTTTGGTAGTTTTTTCCGTAAAGAAAAACAGTAGTGTCTCCTGACTGTTGTGACACAAAAATATATCTGTTGAAAATAGTCTTGTGTAGGCCCGACATCCCAGTGTGGTTTCGCAGTTCCACGGGTCAAATCGCTGTACTATCCAGTTTTGGGCCTTTGGTATCTAAAAAAAAAGCAGTTTGAGTGTGTCGCTCACTGTTCAGCCGCAAATATCTCTATTTAAAAAAGTGTGGTATACCCCAGTAAACAATAACTATGGTTTCGCCATCCCACGGTAAAAAACTCTATTATTCAGGTTTTGGTATATTTTCCGTAAAGAAAAACAGTAGTGTTTCCTGACTGTTGTGACACAAAAATATATCTGTTGAAAATAGTCTTGTGTAGGCCCGTCATCCGAGTGTGGTTTCGCAGTTCCACGGGTCAAATCGCTGTACTATCCAGTTTTGGGCCTTTGGTATCTAAAAAAAAAAGCAGTTTGAGTGTGTCGCTCACTGTTCAGCAGCAAATATCTCTATTTAAAAAAGTGTGCTATACCCCAGTAAACAATAACTGTGGTTTTGCCATCCCACGGTAAAAAATCTCTATTATTCAGCTTTTGGTAGTTATTCCGTAAAGAAAAACAGTAGTGTCTCCTGACTTTTGTGACACAAAAATATATCTGTTGAAAATAGTCTTGTGTAGGCCCGACATCCCAGTGTGGTTTCGCAGTTCCACGGGTCAAATCGCTGTACTATCCAGTTTTGGGCCTTTGGTATCTAAAAAAAAAGCAGTTTGAGTGTGTCGCTCACTGTTCAGCCGCAAATATCTCTATTTAAAAAAGTGTGGTATACCCCAGTAAACAATAACTGTGGTTTTGCCATCCCACGGTAAAAAATCTCTATTATTCAGCTTTTGGTATTTTTTTCCGTAAAGAAAAACAGTAGTGTCTCCTGACTGTTGTGACACAAAAATATATCTGTTGAAAATAGTCTTGTGTAGGCCCGACAACCCAGTGTGGTTTCGCAGTTCCACGGGTCAAATCGCTCTACTATCCAGTTTTGGGCCTTTGGTATCTAAAAAAAAAAGCAGTTTGAGTGTGTCACTCACTGTTCAGCCGCAAATATCTCTATTTAAAAAAGTGTGGTATACCCCAGTAAACAATAACTGTGGTTTTGCCATCCCACGGTAAAAAATCTCTATTATTCATCTTTTGGTAGTTTTTTCCATAAAGAAAAACAGTAGTGTCTCCTGACTGTTGTGACACAAAAATATATCTGTTGAAAATAGTCTTGTGTAGGCCCGACATCCCAGTGTGGTTTCGCAGTTCCACGGGTCAAATCGCTGTACTATCCAGTTTTGGGCCTTTGGTATCTAAAAAAAAAGCAGTTTGAGTGTGTCGCTCACTGTTCAGCCGCAAATATCTCTATTTAAAAAAGTGTGGTATACCCCAGTAAACAATAACTGTGGTTTTGCCATCCCACGGTAAAAAATCTCTATTATTCAGCTTTTGGTATTTTTTTCCGTAAAGAAAAACAGTAGTTTCTCCTGACTGTTGTGACACAAAAATATATCTGTTGAAAATAGTCTTGTGTAGGCCCGACATCCCAGTGTGGTTTCGCAGTTCCACGGGTCAAATCGCTGTACTATCCAGTTTTGGGCCTTTGGTATCTAAAAAAAAAGCAGTTTGAGTGTGTCGCTCACTGTTCAGCAGCAAATATCTCTATTTAAAAAAGTGTGCTATACCCCAGTAAACAATAACTGTGGTTTTGCCATCCCACGGTAAAAAATCTTTATTATTCAGCTTTTGGTAGTTTTTCCGTAAATAAAAACAGTAGTGTCTCCTGACTGTTGTGACACAAAAATATATCTGTTGAAAATAGTCTTGTGTAGGCCCGACATCCCAGTGTGGTTTCGCAGTTCCACGGGTCACATCGCTGTACTATCCAGTTTTGGGCCTTTGGTATCTAAAAAAAAAGCAGTTTGAGTGTGTCGCTCACTGTTCAGCCGCAAATATCTCTATTTAAAAAAGTGTGGTATACCCCAGTAAACAATAACTGTGGTTTTGCCATCCCACTGTAAAAAATCTCTATTATTCAGCTTTTGGTAGTTTTTTCCGTAAAGAAAAACAGTAGTGTCTCCTGACTGTTGTGACACAAAAATATATCTGTTGAAAATAGTCTTGTGTAGGCCCGACTACCCAGTGTGGTTTCGCAGTTCCACGGGTCAAATCGCTGTACTATCCAGTTTTGGGCCTTTGGTATCTAAAAAAAAAAGCAGTTTGAGTGTGTCGCTCACTGTTCAGCCGCAAATATCTCTATTTAAAAAAGTGTGGTATACCCCAGTAAACAATAACTGTGGTTTTGCCATCCCACGGTAAAAAATCTCTATTATTCAGCTTTCGGTAGTTTTTTCCGTAAAGAAAAACAGTAGTGTCTCCTGACTGTTGTGACACAAAAATATATCTGTTGAAAATAGTCTTGTGTAGGCCCGACATCCCAGTGTGGTTTCGCAGTTCCACGGGTCAAATCGCTGTACTATCCAGTTTTGGGCCTCTGGTATCTAAAAAAAAAAGCAGTTTGAGTGTGTCGCTCTCTGTTCAGCCGCAAATATCTCTATTTAAAAAAGTGTGGTATACCCCAGTAAACAATAACTGTGGTTTCGCCATCCCACGGTAAAAAACTCTATTATTCAGGTTTTGGTATTTTTTCCGTAAAGAAGAACAGTAGTGTTTCCTGACTGTTGTGACACAAAAATATATCTGTTGAAAATAGTCTTGTGTAGGCCCGACATCCGAGTGTGGTTTCGCAGTTCCACGGGTCAAATCACTGTACTATCCAGTTTTGGGCCTCTGGTATCTAAAAAAAAAAGCAGTTTGAGTGTGTCGCTCACTGTTCAGCCGCAAATATCTCTATTTAAAAAGTGTGGTATACCCCAGTAAACAATAACTGTGGTTTTGCCATCCCACGGTAAAAAATCTTTATTATTCTGCTTTTGGTAGTTTTTTCCGTAAAGAAAAACAGTAGTGTCTCCTGACTGTTGTGACACAAAAATATATCTGTTGAAAATAGTCTTGTGTAGGCCCGACATCCCAGTGTGGTTTCGCAGTTCCACGGGTCAAATCGCTGTACTATCCAGTTTTGGGCCTTTGGTATCTAAAAAAAAAGCAGTTTGAGTGTGTCGCTCACTGTTCAGCCGCAAATATCTCTATTTAAAAAAGTGTGGTATACCCCAGTAAACAATAACTGTGGTTTTGCCATCCCACAGTAAAAAATCTCTATTATTCAGCTTTTGGTAGTTTTTCTGTAAAGAAAAACAGTAGTGTCTCCTGACTGTTGTGACACAAAAATATATCTGTTGAAAATAGTCTTGTGTAGGCCCGACATCCCAGTGTGGTTTCGCAGTTCCACGGGTCAAATCGCTCTACTATCCAGTTTTGGGCCTTTGGTATCTAAAAAAAAAGCAGTTTGAGTGTGTCGCTCACTGTTCAGCCGCAAATATCTCTATTTAAAAAAGTGTGGTATACCCCAGTAAACAATAACTGTGGTTTTGCCATCCCACGGTAAAAAATCTCTATTATTCATCTTTTGGTAGTTTTTTCCGTAAAGAAAAACAGTAGTGTCTCCTGACTGTTGTGACACAAAAATATATCTGTTGAAAATAGTCTTGTGTAGGCCCGACATCCCAGTGTGGTTTCGCAGTTCCACGGGTCAAATCGCTGTACTATCCAGTTTTGGGCCTTTGGTATCTAAAAAAAAAGCAGTTTGAGTGTGTCGCTCACTGTTCAGCCGCAAATATCTCTATTTAAAAAAGTGTGGTATACCCCAGTAAACAATAACTATGGTTTCGCCATCCCACGGTAAAAAACTCTATTATTCAGGTTTTGGTATATTTTCCGTAAAGAAAAACAGTAGTGTTTCCTGACTGTTGTGACACAAAAATATATCTGTTGAAAATAGTCTTGTGTAGGCCCGACATCCCAGTGTGGTTTCGCAGTTCCACGGGTCAAATCGCTGTACTATCCAGTTTTGGGCCTTTGGTATCTAAAAAAAAAAGCAGTTTGAGTGTGTCGCTCACTGTTCAGCAGCAAATATCTCTATTTAAAAAAGTGTGCTATACCCCAGTAAACAATAACTGTGGTTTTGCCATCCCACGGTAAAAAATCTCTTTTATTCAGCTTTTGGTAGTTTTTCCGTAAAGAAAAACAGTAGTGTCTCCTGACTGTTGTGACACAAAAATATATCTGTTGAAAATAGTCTTGTGTAGGCCCGACATCCCAGTGTGGTTTCGCAGTTCCACGGGTCAAATCGCTGTACTATCCAGTTTTGGGCCTTTGGTATCTAAAAAAAAAGCAGTTTGAGTGTGTCCTCACTGTTCAGCCGCAAATATCTCTATTTAAAAAAGTGTGGTATACCCCAGTAAACAATAACTGTGGTTTTGCCATCCCACGGTAAAAAATCTCTATTATTCATCTTTTGGTAGTTTTTTCCATAAAGAAAAACAGTAGTGTCTCCTGACTGTTGTGACACAAAAATATATCTGTTGAAAATAGTCTTGTGTAGGCCCGACATCCCAGTGTGGTTTCGCAGTTCCACGGGTCAAATCGCTGTACTATCCAGTTTTGGGCCTTTGGTATCTAAAAAAAAAGCAGTTTGAGTGTGTCGCTCACTGTTCAGCCGCAAATATCTCTATTTAAAAAAGTGTGGTATACCCCAGTAAACAATAACTGTGGTTTTGCCATCCCACGGTAAAAAATCTCTATTATTCAGCTTTTGGTATTTTTTTCCGTAAAGAAAAACAGTAGTGTCTCCTGACTGTTGTGACACAAAAATATATCTGTTGAAAATAGTCTTGTGTAGGCCCGACATCCGAATGTGGTTTCGCAGTTCCACGGGTCAAATCGCTGTACTATCCAGTTTTGGGCCTTTGGTATCTAAAAAAAAAGCAGTTTGAGTGTGTCGCTCACTGTTCAGCAGCAAATATCTCTATTTAAAAAAGTGTGCTATACCCCAGTAAACAATAACTGTGGTTTTGCCATCCCACGGTAAAAAATCTCTATTACTCAGCTTTTGGTAGTTTTTCCGTAAAGAAAAACAGTAGTGTCTCCTGACTGTTGTGACACAAAAATATATCTGTTGAAAATAGTCTTGTGTAGGCCCGACATCCCAGTGTGGTTTCGCAGTTCCACGGGTCAAATCGCTTTACTATCCAGTTTTGGGCCTTTGGTATCTAAAAAAAAAGCAGTTTGAGTGTGTCCTCACTGTTCAGCCGCAAATATCTCTATGTAAAAAAGTGTGGTATACCCCAGTAAACAATAACTGTGGTTTTGCCATCCCACGGTAAAAAATCTCTATTATTCATCTTTTGGTAGTTTTTTCCGTAAAGAAAAACAGTAGTGTCTCCTGACTGTTGTGACACAAAAATATATCTGTTGAAAATAGTCTTGTGTAGGCCCGACATCCCAGTCTGGTTTCGCAGTTCCACGGGTCAAATCGCTGTACTATCCAGTTTTGGGCCTTTGGTATCTAAAAAAAAAGCAGTTTGAGTGTGTCGCTCACTGTTCAGCCGCAAATATCTCTATTTAAAAAAGTGTGGTATACCCCAGTAAACAATAACTGTGGTTTTGCCATCCCACGGTAAAAAATCTCTATTATTCTGCTTTTGGTATTTTTTTCCGTAAAGAAAAACAGTAGTGTCTCCTGACTGTTGTGACACAAAAATATGTCTGTTGAAAATAGTCTTGTGTAGGCCCGACATCCCAGTGTGGTTTCGCAGTTCCACGGGTCAAATCGCTCTACTATCCAGTTTTGGGCCTTTGGTATCTAAAAAAAAAAGCAGTTTGAGTGTGTCACTCACTGTTCAGCCGCAAATATCTCTATTTAAAAAAGTGTGGTATACCCCAGTAAACAATAACTGTGGTTTTGCCATCCCACTGTAAAAAATCTCTATTATTCAGCTTTCGGAATTTTTTTCCGTAAAGAAAAACAGTAGTGTCTCCTGACTGTTGTGACACAAAAATATATCTGTTGAAAATAGTCTTGTGTAGGCCCGACATCCCAGTGTGGTTTCGCAGTTCCACGGGTCAAATCTCTGTACTATCCAGTTTTGGGCCTTTGGTATCTAAAAAAAAAGCAGTTTGAGTGTGTCGCTCACTGTTCAGCCGCAAATATCTCTATTTAAAAAAGTGTGGTATACCCCAGTAAACAATAACTGTGGTTTCGCCATCCCACGGTAAAAAACTCTATTATTCAGGTTTTGGTATATTTTCCGTAAAGAAGAACAGTAGTGTTTCCTAACTGTTGTGACACAAAGATATATCTGTTGAAAATAGTCTTGTGCAGGCCCGACATCCGAGTGTGGTTTCGCAGTTCCACGGGTCAATTCACTGTACTATCCAGTTTTGGGCCTTTGGTATCTAAAAAAAAAAGCAGTTTGAGTGTGTCGCTCACTGTTCAGCCGCAAATATCTCTATTTAAAAAAGTGTGGTATACCCCAGTAAACAATAACTGTGGTTTTGCCATCCCACGGTAAAAAATCTTTATTATTCTGCTTTTGGTAGTTTTTTCCGTAAAGAAAAACAGTAGTGTCTCCTGACTGTTGTGACACAAAAATATATCTGTTGAAAATAGTCTTGTGTAGGCCCGACATCCCAGTCTGGTTTCGCAGTTCCATGGGTCAAATCGCTGTACTATCCAGTTTTGGGCCTTTGGTATCTAAAAAAAAAGCAGTTTGAGTGTGTCGCTCACTGTTCAGCCGCAAATATCTCTATTTAAAAAAGTGTGGTATACCCCAGTAAACAATAACTGTGGTTTTGCCATCCCACGGTAAAAAATCTCTATTATTCAGCTTTTGGTATTTTTTTCCGTAAAGAAAAACAGTAGTGTCTCCTGACTGTTGTGACACAAAAATATATCTGTTGAAAATAGTCTTGTGTAGGCCCGACATCCCAGTGTGGTTTCGCAGTTCCACGGGTCAAATCGCTGTACTATCCAGTTTTGGGCCTTTGGTATCTAAAAAAAAAGCAGTTTGAGTGTGTCCTCATTGTTCAGCCGCAAATATCTCTATTTAAAAAAGTGTGGTATACCCCAGTAAACAATAACTGTGGTTTTGCCATCCCACGGTAAAAAATCTCTATTATTCATCTTTTGGTAGTTTTTTCCGTAAAGAAAAACAGTAGTGTCTCCTGACTGTTGTGACACAAAAATATATCTGTTGAAAATAGTCTTGTGTAGGCCCGACATCCCAGTGTGGTTTCGCAGTTCCACGGGTCAAATCGCTGTACTATCCAGTTTTGGGCCTTTGGTATCTAAAAAAAAAGCAGTTTGAGTGTGTCGCTCACTGTTCAGCCGCAAATATCTCTATTTAAAAAAGTGTGGTATACCCCAGTAAACAATAACTATGGTTTCGCCATCCCACGGTAAAAAACTCTATTATTCAGGTTTTGGTATATTTTCCGTAAAGAAAAACAGTAGTGTTTCCTGACTGTTGTGACACAAAAATATATCTGTTGAAAATAGTCTTGTGTAGGCCCGTCATCCGAGTGTGGTTTCGCAGTTCCACGGGTCAAATCGCTGTACTATCCAGTTTTGGGCCTTTGGTATCTAAAAAAAAAAGCAGTTTGAGTGTGTCGCTCACTGTTCAGCAGCAAATATCTCTATTTAAAAAAGTGTGCTATACCCCAGTAAACAATAACTGTGGTTTTGCCATCCCACGGTAAAAAATCTCTATTATTCAGCTTTTGGTAGTTATTCCGTAAAGAAAAACAGTAGTGTCTCCTGACTTTTGTGACACAAAAATATATCTGTTGAAAATAGTCTTGTGTAGGCCCGACATCCCAGTGTGGTTTCGCAGTTCCACGGGTCAAATCGCTGTACTATCCAGTTTTGGGCCTTTGGTATCTAAAAAAAAAGCAGTTTGAGTGTGTCGCTCACTGTTCAGCCGCAAATATCTCTATTTAAAAAAGTGTGGTATACCCCAGTAAACAATAACTGTGGTTTTGCCATCCCACGGTAAAAAATCTCTATTATTCAGCTTTTGGTATTTTTTTCCGTAAAGAAAAACAGTAGTGTCTCCTGACTGTTGTGACACAAAAATATATCTGTTGAAAATAGTCTTGTGTAGGCCCGACAACCCAGTGTGGTTTCGCAGTTCCACGGGTCAAATCGCTCTACTATCCAGTTTTGGGCCTTTGGTATCTAAAAAAAAAAGCAGTTTGAGTGTGTCACTCACTGTTCAGCCGCAAATATCTCTATTTAAAAAAGTGTGGTATACCCCAGTAAACAATAACTGTGGTTTTGCCATCCCACGGTAAAAAATCTCTATTATTCATCTTTTGGTAGTTTTTTCCATAAAGAAAAACAGTAGTGTCTCCTGACTGTTGTGACACAAAAATATATCTGTTGAAAATAGTCTTGTGTAGGCCCGACATCCCAGTGTGGTTTCGCAGTTCCACGGGTCAAATCGCTGTACTATCCAGTTTTGGGCCTTTGGTATCTAAAAAAAAAGCAGTTTGAGTGTGTCGCTCACTGTTCAGCCGCAAATATCTCTATTTAAAAAAGTGTGGTATACCCCAGTAAACAATAACTGTGGTTTTGCCATCCCACGGTAAAAAATCTCTATTATTCAGCTTTTGGTATTTTTTTCCGTAAAGAAAAACAGTAGTTTCTCCTGAGTGTTGTGACACAAAAATATATCTGTTGAAAATAGTCTTGTGTAGGCCCGACATCCCAGTGTGGTTTCGCAGTTCCACGGGTCAAATCGCTGTACTATCCAGTTTTGGGCCTTTGGTATCTAAAAAAAAAGCAGTTTGAGTGTGTCGCTCACTGTTCAGCAGCAAATATCTCTATTTAAAAAAGTGTGCTATACCCCAGTAAACAATAACTGTGGTTTTGCCATCCCACGGTAAAAAATCTTTATTATTCAGCTTTTGGTAGTTTTTCCGTAAATAAAAACAGTAGTGTCTCCTGACTGTTGTGACACAAAAATATATCTGTTGAAAATAGTCTTGTGTAGGCCCGACATCCCAGTGTGGTTTCGCAGTTCCACGGGTCACATCGCTGTACTATCCAGTTTTGGGCCTTTGGTATCTAAAAAAAAAGCAGTTTGAGTGTGTCGCTCACTGTTCAGCCGCAAATATCTCTATTTAAAAAAGTGTGGTATACCCCAGTAAACAATAACTGTGGTTTTGCCATCCCACTGTAAAAAATCTCTATTATTCAGCTTTTGGTAGTTTTTTCCGTAAAGAAAAACAGTAGTGTCTCCTGACTGTTGTGACACAAAAATATATCTGTTGAAAATAGTCTTGTGTAGGCCCGACTACCCAGTGTGGTTTCGCAGTTCCACGGGTCAAATCGCTGTACTATCCAGTTTTGGGCCTTTGGTATCTAAAAAAAAAAGCAGTTTGAGTGTGTCGCTCACTGTTCAGCCGCAAATATCTCTATTTAAAAAAGTGTGGTATACCCCAGTAAACAATAACTGTGGTTTTGCCATCCCACGGTAAAAAATCTCTATTATTCAGCTTTCGGTAGTTTTTTCCGTAAAGAAAAACAGTAGTGTCTCCTGACTGTTGTGACACAAAAATATATCTGTTGAAAATAGTCTTGTGTAGGCCCGACATCCCAGTGTGGTTTCGCAGTTCCACGGGTCAAATCGCTGTACTATCCAGTTTTGGGCCTCTGGTATCTAAAAAAAAAAGCAGTTTGAGTGTGTCGCTCTCTGTTCAGCCGCAAATATCTCTATTTAAAAAAGTGTGGTATACCCCAGTAAACAATAACTGTGGTTTCGCCATCCCACGGTAAAAAACTCTATTATTCAGGTTTTGGTATTTTTTCCGTAAAGAAGAACAGTAGTGTTTCCTGACTGTTGTGACACAAAAATATATCTGTTGAAAATAGTCTTGTGTAGGCCCGACATCCGAGTGTGGTTTCGCAGTTCCACGGGTCAAATCACTGTACTATCCAGTTTTGGGCCTCTGGTATCTAAAAAAAAAAGCAGTTTGAGTGTGTCGCTCACTGTTCAGCCGCAAATATCTCTATTTAAAAAGTGTGGTATACCCCAGTAAACAATAACTGTGGTTTTGCCATCCCACGGTAAAAAATCTTTATTATTCTGCTTTTGGTAGTTTTTTCCGTAAAGAAAAACAGTAGTGTCTCCTGACTGTTGTGACACAAAAATATATCTGTTGAAAATAGTCTTGTGTAGGCCCGACATCCCAGTGTGGTTTCGCAGTTCCACGGGTCAAATCGCTGTACTATCCAGTTTTGGGCCTTTGGTATCTAAAAAAAAAGCAGTTTGAGTGTGTCGCTCACTGTTCAGCCGCAAATATCTCTATTTAAAAAAGTGTGGTATACCCCAGTAAACAATAACTGTGGTTTTGCCATCCCACAGTAAAAAATCTCTATTATTCAGCTTTTGGTAGTTTTTCTGTAAAGAAAAACAGTAGTGTCTCCTGACTGTTGTGACACAAAAATATATCTGTTGAAAATAGTCTTGTGTAGGCCCGACATCCCAGTGTGGTTTCGCAGTTCCACGGGTCAAATCGCTCTACTATCCAGTTTTGGGCCTTTGGTATCTAAAAAAAAAGCAGTTTGAGTGTGTCGCTCACTGTTCAGCCGCAAATATCTCTATTTAAAAAAGTGTGGTATACCCCAGTAAACAATAACTGTGGTTTTGCCATCCCACGGTAAAAAATCTCTATTATTCATCTTTTGGTAGTTTTTTCCGTAAAGAAAAACAGTAGTGTCTCCTGACTGTTGTGACACAAAAATATATCTGTTGAAAATAGTCTTGTGTAGGCCCGACATCCCAGTGTGGTTTCGCAGTTCCACGGGTCAAATCGCTGTACTATCCAGTTTTGGGCCTTTGGTATCTAAAAAAAAAGCAGTTTGAGTGTGTCGCTCACTGTTCAGCCGCAAATATCTCTATTTAAAAAAGTGTGGTATACCCCAGTAAACAATAACTATGGTTTCGCCATCCCACGGTAAAAAACTCTATTATTCAGGTTTTGGTATATTTTCCGTAAAGAAAAACAGTAGTGTTTCCTGACTGTTGTGACACAAAAATATATCTGTTGAAAATAGTCTTGTGTAGGCCCGACATCCCAGTGTGGTTTCGCAGTTCCACGGGTCAAATCGCTGTACTATCCAGTTTTGGGCCTTTGGTATCTAAAAAAAAAAGCAGTTTGAGTGTGTCGCTCACTGTTCAGCAGCAAATATCTCTATTTAAAAAAGTGTGCTATACCCCAGTAAACAATAACTGTGGTTTTGCCATCCCACGGTAAAAAATCTCTTTTATTCAGCTTTTGGTAGTTTTTCCGTAAAGAAAAACAGTAGTGTCTCCTGACTGTTGTGACACAAAAATATATCTGTTGAAAATAGTCTTGTGTAGGCCCGACATCCCAGTGTGGTTTCGCAGTTCCACGGGTCAAATCGCTGTACTATCCAGTTTTGGGCCTTTGGTATCTAAAAAAAAAGCAGTTTGAGTGTGTCCTCACTGTTCAGCCGCAAATATCTCTATTTAAAAAAGTGTGGTATACCCCAGTAAACAATAACTGTGGTTTTGCCATCCCACGGTAAAAAATCTCTATTATTCATCTTTTGGTAGTTTTTTCCATAAAGAAAAACAGTAGTGTCTCCTGACTGTTGTGACACAAAAATATATCTGTTGAAAATAGTCTTGTGTAGGCCCGACATCCCAGTGTGGTTTCGCAGTTCCACGGGTCAAATCGCTGTACTATCCAGTTTTGGGCCTTTGGTATCTAAAAAAAAAGCAGTTTGAGTGTGTCGCTCACTGTTCAGCCGCAAATATCTCTATTTAAAAAAGTGTGGTATACCCCAGTAAACAATAACTGTGGTTTTGCCATCCCACGGTAAAAAATCTCTATTATTCAGCTTTTGGTATTTTTTTCCGTAAAGAAAAACAGTAGTGTCTCCTGACTGTTGTGACACAAAAATATATCTGTTGAAAATAGTCTTGTGTAGGCCCGACATCCGAATGTGGTTTCGCAGTTCCACGGGTCAAATCGCTGTACTATCCAGTTTTGGGCCTTTGGTATCTAAAAAAAAAGCAGTTTGAGTGTGTCGCTCACTGTTCAGCAGCAAATATCTCTATTTAAAAAAGTGTGCTATACCCCAGTAAACAATAACTGTGGTTTTGCCATCCCACGGTAAAAAATCTCTATTACTCAGCTTTTGGTAGTTTTTCCGTAAAGAAAAACAGTAGTGTCTCCTGACTGTTGTGACACAAAAATATATCTGTTGAAAATAGTCTTGTGTAGGCCCGACATCCCAGTGTGGTTTCGCAGTTCCACGGGTCAAATCGCTTTACTATCCAGTTTTGGGCCTTTGGTATCTAAAAAAAAAGCAGTTTGAGTGTGTCCTCACTGTTCAGCCGCAAATATCTCTATGTAAAAAAGTGTGGTATACCCCAGTAAACAATAACTGTGGTTTTGCCATCCCACGGTAAAAAATCTCTATTATTCATCTTTTGGTAGTTTTTTCCGTAAAGAAAAACAGTAGTGTCTCCTGACTGTTGTGACACAAAAATATATCTGTTGAAAATAGTCTTGTGTAGGCCCGACATCCCAGTCTGGTTTCGCAGTTCCACGGGTCAAATCGCTGTACTATCCAGTTTTGGGCCTTTGGTATCTAAAAAAAAAGCAGTTTGAGTGTGTCGCTCACTGTTCAGCCGCAAATATCTCTATTTAAAAAAGTGTGGTATACCCCAGTAAACAATAACTGTGGTTTTGCCATCCCACGGTAAAAAATCTCTATTATTCAGCTTTTGGTAGTTTTTTCCGTAAAGAAAAACAGTAGTGTCTCCTGACTGTTGTGACACAAAAATATATCTGTTGAAAATAGTCTTGTGTAGGCCCGACTACCCAGTGTGGTTTCGCAGTTCCACGGGTCAAATCGCTGTACTATCCAGTTTTGGGCCTTTGGTATCTAAAAAAAAAAGCAGTTTGAGTGTGTCGCTCACTGTTCAGCCGCAAATATCTCTATTTAAAAAAGTGTGGTATACCCCAGTAAACAATAACTGTGGTTTTGCCATCCCACGGTAAAAAATCTCTATTATTCAGCTTTCGGTAGTTTTTTCCGTAAAGAAAAACAGTAGTGTCTCCTGACTGTTGTGACACAAAAATATATCTGTTGAAAATAGTCTTGTGTAGGCCCGACATCCCAGTGTGGTTTCGCAGTTCCACGGGTCAAATCGCTGTACTATCCAGTTTTGGGCCTCTGGTATCTAAAAAAAAAAGCAGTTTGAGTGTGTCGCTCTCTGTTCAGCCGCAAATATCTCTATTTAAAAAAGTGTGGTATACCCCAGTAAACAATAACTGTGGTTTCGCCATCCCACGGTAAAAAACTCTATTATTCAGGTTTTGGTATTTTTTCCGTAAAGAAGAACAGTAGTGTTTCCTGACTGTTGTGACACAAAAATATATCTGTTGAAAATAGTCTTGTGTAGGCCCGACATCCGAGTGTGGTTTCGCAGTTCCACGGGTCAAATCACTGTACTATCCAGTTTTGGGCCTCTGGTATCTAAAAAAAAAAGCAGTTTGAGTGTGTCGCTCACTGTTCAGCCGCAAATATCTCTATTTAAAAAGTGTGGTATACCCCAGTAAACAATAACTGTGGTTTTGCCATCCCACGGTAAAAAATCTTTATTATTCTGCTTTTGGTAGTTTTTTCCGTAAAGAAAAACAGTAGTGTCTCCTGACTGTTGTGACACAAAAATATATCTGTTGAAAATAGTCTTGTGTAGGCCCGACATCCCAGTGTGGTTTCGCAGTTCCACGGGTCAAATCGCTGTACTATCCAGTTTTGGGCCTTTGGTATCTAAAAAAAAAGCAGTTTGAGTGTGTCGCTCACTGTTCAGCCGCAAATATCTCTATTTAAAAAAGTGTGGTATACCCCAGTAAACAATAACTGTGGTTTTGCCATCCCACAGTAAAAAATCTCTATTATTCAGCTTTTGGTAGTTTTTCTGTAAAGAAAAACAGTAGTGTCTCCTGACTGTTGTGACACAAAAATATATCTGTTGAAAATAGTCTTGTGTAGGCCCGACATCCCAGTGTGGTTTCGCAGTTCCACGGGTCAAATCGCTCTACTATCCAGTTTTGGGCCTTTGGTATCTAAAAAAAAAGCAGTTTGAGTGTGTCGCTCACTGTTCAGCCGCAAATATCTCTATTTAAAAAAGTGTGGTATACCCCAGTAAACAATAACTGTGGTTTTGCCATCCCACGGTAAAAAATCTCTATTATTCATCTTTTGGTAGTTTTTTCCGTAAAGAAAAACAGTAGTGTCTCCTGACTGTTGTGACACAAAAATATATCTGTTGAAAATAGTCTTGTGTAGGCCCGACATCCCAGTGTGGTTTCGCAGTTCCACGGGTCAAATCGCTGTACTATCCAGTTTTGGGCCTTTGGTATCTAAAAAAAAAGCAGTTTGAGTGTGTCGCTCACTGTTCAGCCGCAAATATCTCTATTTAAAAAAGTGTGGTATACCCCAGTAAACAATAACTATGGTTTCGCCATCCCACGGTAAAAAACTCTATTATTCAGGTTTTGGTATATTTTCCGTAAAGAAAAACAGTAGTGTTTCCTGACTGTTGTGACACAAAAATATATCTGTTGAAAATAGTCTTGTGTAGGCCCGACATCCCAGTGTGGTTTCGCAGTTCCACGGGTCAAATCGCTGTACTATCCAGTTTTGGGCCTTTGGTATCTAAAAAAAAAAGCAGTTTGAGTGTGTCGCTCACTGTTCAGCAGCAAATATCTCTATTTAAAAAAGTGTGCTATACCCCAGTAAACAATAACTGTGGTTTTGCCATCCCACGGTAAAAAATCTCTTTTATTCAGCTTTTGGTAGTTTTTCCGTAAAGAAAAACAGTAGTGTCTCCTGACTGTTGTGACACAAAAATATATCTGTTGAAAATAGTCTTGTGTAGGCCCGACATCCCAGTGTGGTTTCGCAGTTCCACGGGTCAAATCGCTGTACTATCCAGTTTTGGGCCTTTGGTATCTAAAAAAAAAGCAGTTTGAGTGTGTCCTCACTGTTCAGCCGCAAATATCTCTATTTAAAAAAGTGTGGTATACCCCAGTAAACAATAACTGTGGTTTTGCCATCCCACGGTAAAAAATCTCTATTATTCATCTTTTGGTAGTTTTTTCCATAAAGAAAAACAGTAGTGTCTCCTGACTGTTGTGACACAAAAATATATCTGTTGAAAATAGTCTTGTGTAGGCCCGACATCCCAGTGTGGTTTCGCAGTTCCACGGGTCAAATCGCTGTACTATCCAGTTTTGGGCCTTTGGTATCTAAAAAAAAAGCAGTTTGAGTGTGTCGCTCACTGTTCAGCCGCAAATATCTCTATTTAAAAAAGTGTGGTATACCCCAGTAAACAATAACTGTGGTTTTGCCATCCCACGGTAAAAAATCTCTATTATTCAGCTTTTGGTATTTTTTTCCGTAAAGAAAAACAGTAGTGTCTCCTGACTGTTGTGACACAAAAATATATCTGTTGAAAATAGTCTTGTGTAGGCCCGACATCCGAATGTGGTTTCGCAGTTCCACGGGTCAAATCGCTGTACTATCCAGTTTTGGGCCTTTGGTATCTAAAAAAAAAGCAGTTTGAGTGTGTCGCTCACTGTTCAGCAGCAAATATCTCTATTTAAAAAAGTGTGCTATACCCCAGTAAACAATAACTGTGGTTTTGCCATCCCACGGTAAAAAATCTCTATTACTCAGCTTTTGGTAGTTTTTCCGTAAAGAAAAACAGTAGTGTCTCCTGACTGTTGTGACACAAAAATATATCTGTTGAAAATAGTCTTGTGTAGGCCCGACATCCCAGTGTGGTTTCGCAGTTCCACGGGTCAAATCGCTTTACTATCCAGTTTTGGGCCTTTGGTATCTAAAAAAAAAGCAGTTTGAGTGTGTCCTCACTGTTCAGCCGCAAATATCTCTATGTAAAAAAGTGTGGTATACCCCAGTAAACAATAACTGTGGTTTTGCCATCCCACGGTAAAAAATCTCTATTATTCATCTTTTGGTAGTTTTTTCCGTAAAGAAAAACAGTAGTGTCTCCTGACTGTTGTGACACAAAAATATATCTGTTGAAAATAGTCTTGTGTAGGCCCGACATCCCAGTCTGGTTTCGCAGTTCCACGGGTCAAATCGCTGTACTATCCAGTTTTGGGCCTTTGGTATCTAAAAAAAAAGCAGTTTGAGTGTGTCGCTCACTGTTCAGCCGCAAATATCTCTATTTAAAAAAGTGTGGTATACCCCAGTAAACAATAACTGTGGTTTTGCCATCCCACGGTAAAAAATCTCTATTATTCTGCTTTTGGTATTTTTTTCCGTAAAGAAAAACAGTAGTGTCTCCTGACTGTTGTGACACAAAAATATGTCTGTTGAAAATAGTCTTGTGTAGGCCCGACATCCCAGTGTGGTTTCGCAGTTCCACGGGTCAAATCGCTCTACTATCCAGTTTTGGGCCTTTGGTATCTAAAAAAAAAAGCAGTTTGAGTGTGTCACTCACTGTTCAGCCGCAAATATCTCTATTTAAAAAAGTGTGGTATACCCCAGTAAACAATAACTGTGGTTTTGCCATCCCACTGTAAAAAATCTCTATTATTCAGCTTTCGGAATTTTTTTCCGTAAAGAAAAACAGTAGTGTCTCCTGACTGTTGTGACACAAAAATATATCTGTTGAAAATAGTCTTGTGTAGGCCCGACATCCCAGTGTGGTTTCGCAGTTCCACGGGTCAAATCTCTGTACTATCCAGTTTTGGGCCTTTGGTATCTAAAAAAAAAGCAGTTTGAGTGTGTCGCTCACTGTTCAGCCGCAAATATCTCTATTTAAAAAAGTGTGGTATACCCCAGTAAACAATAACTGTGGTTTCGCCATCCCACGGTAAAAAACTCTATTATTCAGGTTTTGGTATATTTTCCGTAAAGAAGAACAGTAGTGTTTCCTAACTGTTGTGACACAAAGATATATCTGTTGAAAATAGTCTTGTGCAGGCCCGACATCCGAGTGTGGTTTCGCAGTTCCACGGGTCAATTCACTGTACTATCCAGTTTTGGGCCTTTGGTATCTAAAAAAAAAAGCAGTTTGAGTGTGTCGCTCACTGTTCAGCCGCAAATATCTCTATTTAAAAAAGTGTGGTATACCCCAGTAAACAATAACTGTGGTTTTGCCATCCCACGGTAAAAAATCTTTATTATTCTGCTTTTGGTATTTTTTTCCGCAAAGAAAAACAGTAGTGTCTCCTGACTGTTGTGACACAAAAATATATCTGTTGAAAATAGTCTTGTGCAGGCCCGACATCCCGGTGTGGTTTCGCCGTTCCACGGGTCAAATCGCTATACTATCCTGTTTTGGGCCTTTGGTATCTAAAAAAAAAGCAGTTTGAGTGTGTCGCTCACTGTTCAGCCACAAATATTTCTATTTAAATAAGTGTGGTATACCCCAGTAAACAATAACTGTGGTTTTGCTATCCAACGGTACAAAATCTCTATTATTCAGCTTTTGGTAGTTTTTTCCGTAAAGAAAAACAGTATTGTCTCCTGACTGCTGTGACACAAAAATATATCTGTTGAAAATAGTCTTGTGCAGGCCCGACATCCCAGTGTGGTTTCACAGTTCCACGGGTCAAATCGCTATACTATCCAGTTTTGGGCCTTTGGTATCTAAAAAAAAAGCAGTTTGAGTGTGTCGCTCACTGTTCAGCCACAAATATCTCTATTTAAAAAGGTGTGGTATACCCCAGTAAACAATAACTATGGTTTTGCCATCCCACGGTAAAAAATCTCTATTATTCAGCTTTAGGTAGTTTTTTCCGTAAAGAAAAACAGTAGTGTCTCCTGACTGTTGTGACACAAAAATATATCTGTTGAAAATAGTCTTGTGTAGGCCCGACATCCCAGTGTGGTTTCGCAGTTCCATGGGTCAAATCGCTGTACTATCCAGTTTTGGGCCTTTGGTATCTAAAAAAAAAGCAGTTTGAGTGTGTCCTCACTGTTCAGTCGCAAATATCTCTATTTAAAAAAGTGTGGTATACCCCAGTAAACAATAACTGTGGTTTTGCCATCCCACGGTAAAAAATCTCTATTATTCATCTTTTGGTAGTTTTTTCCGTAAAGAAAAACAGTAGTGTCTCCTGACTGTTGTGACACAAAAATATATCTGTTGAAAATAGTCTTGTGTAGGCCCGACATCCCAGTGTGTTTTCGCAGTTCCACGGGTCAAATCGCTGTACTATCCAGTTTTGGGCCTTTGGTATCTAAAAAAAAAGCAGTTTGAGTGTGTCGCTCACTGTTCAGCCGCAAATATCTCTATTTAAAAAAGTGTGGTATACCCCAGTAAACAATAACTGTGGTTTTGCCATCCCACTGTAAAAAATCTCTATTATTCAGCTTTTGGTAGTTTTTTCCGTAAAGAAAAACAGTAGTGTCTCCTGACTGTTGTGACACAAAAATATATCTGTTGAAAATAGTCTTGTGTAGGCCCGACTACCCAGTGTGGTTTCGCAGTTCCACGGGTCAAATCACTGTACTATCCAGTTTTGGGCCTTTGGTATCTAAAAAAAAAAGCAGTTTGAGTGTGTCGCTCACTGTTCAGCCGCAAATATCTCTATTTAAAAAAGCGTGGTATACCCCAGTAAACAATAACTGTGGTTTTGCCATCCCACGGTAAAAAATCTCTATTATTCAGCTTTCGGTAGTTTTTTCCGTAAAGAAAAACAGTAGTGTCTCCTGACTGTTGTGACACAAAAATATATCTGTTGAAAATAGTCTTGTGTAGGCCCGACATCCCAGTGTGGTTTCGCAGTTCCACGGGTCAAATCGCTGTACTATCCAGTTTTGGGCCTCTGGTATCTAAAAAAAAAAGCAGTTTGAGTGTGTCGCTCTCTGTTCAGCCGCAAATATCTCTATTTAAAAAAGTGTGGTATACCCCAGTAAACAATAACTGTGGTTTCGCCATCCCACGGTAAAAAACTCTATTATTCAGGTTTTGGTATTTTTTCCGTAAAGAAGAACAGTAGTGTTTCCTGACTGTTGTGACACAAAAATATATCTGTTGAAAATAGTCTTGTGTAGGCCCGACATCCGAGTGTGGTTTCGCAGTTCCACGGGTCAAATCACTGTACTATCCAGTTTTGGGCCTTTGGTATCTAAAAAAAAAAGCAGTTTGAGTGTGTCGCTCACTGTTCAGCCGCAAATATCTCTATTTAAAAAGTGTGGTATACCCCAGTAAACAATAACTGTGGTTTCGCCATCCCACGGTAAAAAACTCTATTATTCAGGTTTTGGTATTTTTTCCGTAAAGAAGAACAGTAGTGTTTCCTGAATGTTGTGACACAAAAATATATCTGTTGAAAATAGTCTTGTGTAGGCCCGACATCCGAGTGTGGTTTCGCAGTTCCACGGGTCAAATCACTGTACTATCCAGTTTTGGGCCTTTGGTATCTAAAAAAAAAAGCAGTTTGAGTGTGTCGCTCACTGTTCAGCCGCAAATATCTCTATTTAAAAAGTGTGGTATACCCCAGTAAACAATAACTGTGGTTTTGCTATCCCACGGTACAAAATCTCTATTATTCAGCTTTTGGTAGTTTTTTCCGTAAAGAAAAACAGTAGTGTCTCCTGACTGTTGTGACACAAAAATATATCTGTTGGAAATAGTCTTGTGTAGTCCCGACATCCCAGTGTGGTTTCGTAGTTCCACGGGTCAAATCGCTGTACTATCCAGTTTTGGGCCTTTGGTATCTAAAAAAAAAGCAGTTTGAGTGTGTCGCTCACTGTTCAGCCGCAAATATCTCTATTTAAAAAAGTGTGGTATACCCCAGTAAACAATAACTGTGGTTTTGCCATCCCACAGTAAAAAATCTCTATTATTCAGCTTTTGGTAGTTTTTCTGTAAAGAAAAACAGTAGTGTCTCCTGACTGTTGTGACACAAAAATATATCTGTTGAAAATAGTCTTGTGTAGGCCCGACATCCCAGTGTGGTTTCGCAGTTCCATGGGTCAAATCGCTGTACTATCCAGTTTTGGGCCTTTGGTATCTAAAAAAAAAGCAGTTTGAGTGTGTCCTCACTGTTCAGTCGCAAATATCTCTATTTAAAAAAGTGTGGTATAACCCAGTAAACAATAACTGTGGTTTTGCCATCCCACGGTAAAAAATCTCTATTATTCATCTTTTGGTAGTTTTTTCCGTAAAGAAAAACAGTAGTGTCTCCTGACTGTTGTGACACAAAAATATATCTGTTGAAAATAGTCTTGTGTAGGCCCGACATCCCAGTGTGGTTTCGCAGTTCCACGGGTCAAATCGCTGTACTATCCAGTTTTGGGCCTTTGGTATCTAAAAAAAAAGCAGTTTGAGTGTGTCGCTCACTGTTCAGCCGCAAATATCTCTATTTAAAAAAGTGTGGTATACCCCAGTAAACAATAACTGTGGTTTTGCCATCCCACTGTAAAAAATCTCTATTATTCAGCTTTTGGTAGTTTTTTCCGTAAAGAAAAACAGTAGTGTCTCCTGACTGTTGTGACACAAAAATATATCTGTTGAAAATAGTCTTGTGTAGGCCCGACTACCCAGTGTGGTTTCGCAGTTCCACGGGTCAAATCGCTGTACTATCCAGTTTTGGGCCTTTGGTATCTAAAAAAAAAAGCAGTTTGAGTGTGTCGCTCACTGTTCAGCCGCAAATATCTCTATTTAAAAAAGTGTGGTATACCCCAGTAAACAATAACTGTGGTTTTGCCATCCCACGGTAAAAAATCTCTATTATTCAGCTTTCGGTAGTTTTTTCCGTAAAGAAAAACAGTAGTGTCTCCTGACTGTTGTGACACAAAAATATATCTGTTGAAAATAGTCTTGTGTAGGCCCGACATCCCAGTGTGGTTTCGCAGTTCCACGGGTCAAATCGCTGTACTATCCAGTTTTGGGCCTCTGGTATCTAAAAAAAAAAGCAGTTTGAGTGTGTCGCTCTCTGTTCAGCCGCAAATATCTCTATTTAAAAAAGTGTGGTATACCCCAGTAAACAATAACTGTGGTTTCGCCATCCCACGGTAAAAAACTCTATTATTCAGGTTTTGGTATTTTTTCCGTAAAGAAGAACAGTAGTGTTTCCTGACTGTTGTGACACAAAAATATATCTGTTGAAAATAGTCTTGTGTAGGCCCGACATCCGAGTGTGGTTTCGCAGTTCCACGGGTCAAATCACTGTACTATCCAGTTTTGGGCCTTTGGTATCTAAAAAAAAAAGCAGTTTGAGTGTGTCGCTCACTGTTCAGCCGCAAATATCTCTATTTAAAAAGTGTGGTATACCCCAGTAAACAATAACTGTGGTTTCGCCATCCCACGGTAAAAAACTCTATTATTCAGGTTTTGGTATTTTTTCCGTAAAGAAGAACAGTAGTGTTTCCTGAATGTTGTGACACAAAAATATATCTGTTGAAAATAGTCTTGTGTAGGCCCGACATCCGAGTGTGGTTTCGCAGTTCCACGGGTCAAATCACTGTACTATCCAGTTTTGGGCCTTTGGTATCTAAAAAGAAAAGCAGTTTGAGTGTGTCGCTCACTGTTCAGCCGCAAATATCTCTATTTAAAAAAGTGTGGTATACCCCAGTAAACAATAACTATGGTTTCGCCATCCCACGGTAAAAAACTCTATTATTCAGGTTTTGGTATATTTTCCGCAAAGAAAAACAGTAGTGTTTCCTGACTGTTGTGACATAAAAATATATCTGTTGAAAATAGTCTTGTGTAGGCCCGACATCCGAGTGTGGTTTCGCAGTTCCACGGGTCAAATCGCTGTACTATCCAGTTTTGGGCCTTTGGTATTTAAAAAAAAAAGCAGTTTGAGTGTGTCGCTCACTGTTCAGCCGCAAATATCTCTATTTAAAAAAGTATGGTATACCCCAGTAAACAATAACTGTTGTTTTGCCATCCCACGGTAAAAAATCTCTATTATTCAGCTTTCGGTAGTTTTTTCCGTAAAGAAAAACAGTAGTGTCTCCTGACTGTTGTGACACAAAAATATATCTGTTGAAAATAGTCTTGTGTAGGCCCGACATCCCAGTGTGGTTTCGCAGTTCCACGGGTCAAATCGCTATACTATCCAGTTTTGGGCCTTTGGTATATAAAAAAAAGCAGTTTGAGTGTGTCGCTCACTGTTCAGACACAAATATCTCTATTTAAAAAAGTGTGGTATACCCCAGTAAACAATAACTGTGGTTTTGCCATCCCACGGTAAAAATCTCTATTATTCAGCTTTTGGTAGTTTTTTCCGTAAAGTAAAACAGTAGGGTCTACTGACTGTTGTCACACAAAAATATATCTGTTGAAAATAGTCTTGTGTAGGCCCGACATCCCAGTGTGGTTTCGCAGTTCCATGGGTCAAATCGCTGTACTATCCAGTTTTGGGCCTTTGGTATCTAAAAAAAAAGTAGTTTGAGTGTGTCGCTCACTGTTCAGCCGCAAATATCTCTATTTAAAAAAGTGTGGTATACCCCAGTAAACAATAACTGTGGTTTTGCCATCCCACGGTAAAAAATCTCTATTATTCAGCTTTTGGTAGTTTTTTCCGTAAAGAAAAACAGTAGTGTCTCCTGACTGTTGTGACATAAAAATATATCTGTTGAAAATAGTCTTGTGTAGGCCCGACATCCCAGTGTGGTTTCGTAGTTCCACGGGTCAAATCGCTATACTATCCAGTTTTGGGCCTTTGGTATATAAAAAAAAGCAGTTTGAGTGTGTCGCTCACTGTTCAGCCACAAATATCTCTATTTAAAAAAGTGTGGTATAGCCCAGTAAACAATAACTGTGGTTTTGCCATCCCACGGTAAAAAATCTCTATTATTCAGCTTTTGGTAGTTTTTTCCGTAAAGAAAAATGGTAGTGTCTCCTGACTGTTGTGACACAAAAATATATCTCTTGAAAATAGTCTTGTGTAGGCCCGACATCCGAGTGTGGTTTCGCAGTTCCACGGGTCAAATCGCTGTACTATCCAGTTTTGGGCCTTTGGTATCTAAAAAAAAAAGCAGTTTGAGTGTGTCGCTCACTGTTCAGCCGCAAATATCTCTATTTAAAAAAGTGTGGTATACCCCAGTAAACAATAACTGTGGTTTTGCCATCCCACGGTAAAAAATCTCTATTATTCAGCTTTCGGTAGTTTTTTCCGTAAAGAAAAACAGTAGTGTCTCCTGACTGTTGTGACACAAAAATATATCTGTTGAAAATAGTCTTGTGTAGGCCCGACATCCCAGTGTGGTTTCGCAGTTCCATGGGTCAAATCGCTGTACTATCCAGTTTTGGGCCTCTGGTATCTAAAAAAAAAAGCAGTTTGAGTGTGTCGCTCTCTGTTCAGCCGCAAATATCTCTATTTAAAAAAGTGTGGTATACCCCAGTAAACAATAACTGTGGTTTCGCCATCCCACGGTAAAAAACTCTATTATTCAGGTTTTGGTATTTTTTCCGTAAAGAAGAACAGTAGTGTTTCCTGACTGTTGTGACACAAAAATATATCTGTTGAAAATAGTCTTGTGTAGGCCCGACATCCGAGTGTGGTTTCGCAGTTCCACGGGTCAAATCACTGTACTATCCAGTTTTGGGCCTTTGGTATCTAAAGAAAAAAGCAGTTTGAGTGTGTCGCTCACTGTTCAGCCGCAAATATCTCTATTTAAAAAGTGTGGTATACCCCAGTAAACAATAACTGTGGTTTTGCCATCCCACGGTAAAAAATCTTTATTATTCTGCTTTTGGTAGTTTTTTCCGTAAAGAAAAACAGTAGTGTCTCCTGACTGTTGTGACACAAAAATATATCTGTTGAAAATAGTCTTGTGTAGGCCCGACTACCCAGTGTGGTTTCGCAGTTCCACGGGTCAAATCGCTGTACTATCCAGTTTTGGGCCTTTGGTATCTAAAAAAAAAAGCAGTTTGAGTGTGTCGCTCACTGTTCAGCCGCAAATATCTCTATTTAAAAAAGTGTGGTATACCCCAGTAAACAATAACTGTGGTTTTGCCATCCCACGGTAAAAAATCTCTATTATTCAGCTTTCGGTAGTTTTTTCCGTAAAGAAAAACAGTAGTGTCTCCTGACTGTTCTGACACAAAAATATATCTGTTGAAAATAGTCTTGTGTAGGCCCGACATCCCAGTGTGGTTTCGCAGTTCCACGGGTCAAATCGCTGTACTATCCAGTTTTGGGCCTCTGGTATCTAAAAAAAAAAGCAGTTTGAGTGTGTCGCTCTCTGTTCAGCCGCAAATATCTCTATTTAAAAAAGTGTGGTATACCCCAGTAAACACTAACTGTGGTTTCGCCATCCCACGGTAAAAAACTCTATTATTCAGGTTTTGGTATTTTTTCCGTAAAGAAGAACAGTAGTGTTTCCTGACTGTTGTGACACAAAAATATATCTGTTGAAAATAGTCTTGTGTAGGCCCGACATCCGAGTGTGGTTTCGCAGTTCCACGGGTCAAATCACTGTACTATCCAGTTTTGGGCCTTTGGTATCTAAAAAAAAAAGCAGTTTGAGTGTGTCGCTCACTGTTCAGCCGCAAATATCTCTATTTAAAAAGTGTGGTATACCCCAGTAAACAATAACTGTGGTTTTGCTATCCCACGGTACAAAATCTCTATTATTCAGCTTTTGGTAGTTTTTTCCGTAAAGAAAAACAGTAGTGTCTCCTGACTGTTGTGACACAAAAATATATCTGTTGAAAATAGTCTTGTGTAGGCCCGACATCCCAGTGTGGTTTCGCAGTTCCACGGGTCAAATCGCTGTACTATCCAGTTTTGGGCCTTTGGTATCTAAAAATAAAAGCAGTTTGAGTGTGTCGCTCACTGTTCAGCCACAAATATCTCTATTTAAAAAAGTGTGGTATACCCCAGTAAACAATAACTATGGTTTCGCCATCCCACGGTAAAAAACTCTATTATTCAGGTTTTGGTATATTTTCCGCAAAGAAAAACAGTAGTGTTTCCTAACTGTTGTGACATAAAAATATATCTGTTGAAAATAGTCTTGTGTAGGCCCGACATCCGAGTGTGGTTTCGCAGTTCCACGGGTCAAATCGCTGTACTATCCAGTTTTGGGCCTTTGGTATTTAAAAAAAAAAGCAGTTTGAGTGTGTCGCTCACTGTTCAGCCGCAAATATCTCTATTTAAAAAAGTATGGTATACCCCAGTAAACAATAACTGTTGTTTTGCCATCCCACGGTAAAAAATCTCTATTATTCAGCTTTCGGAATTTTTTTCCGTAAAGAAAAACAGTAGTGTCTCCTGACTGTTGTGACACAAAAATATATCTGTTGAAAATAGTCTTGTGTAGGCCCGACATCCCAGTGTGGTTTCGCAGTTCCACGGGTCAAATCGCTATACTATCCAGTTTTGGGCCTTTGGTATATAAAAAAAAGCAGTTTGAGTGTGTCGCTCACTGTTCAGCCACAAATATCTCTATTTAAAAAAGTGTGGTATACCCCAGTAAACAATAACTGTGGTTTTGCCATCCCACGGTAAAAATCTCTATTATTCAGCTTTTGGTAGTTTTTTCCATAAAGTAAAACAGTAGGGTCTACTGACTGTTGTCACACAAAAATATATCTGTTGAAAATAGTCTTGTGTAGGCCCGACATCCCAGTGTGGTTTCGCAGTTCCATGGGTCAAATCGCTGTACTATCCAGTTTTGGGCCTTTGGTATCTAAAAAAAAAGTAGTTTGAGTGTGTCGCTCACTGTTCAGCCGCAAATATCTCTATTTAAAAAAGTGTGGTATACCCCAGTAAACAATAACTGTGGTTTTGCCATCCCACGGTAAAAAATCTCTATTATTCAGCTTTTGGTAGTTTTTTCCGTGAAGAAAAACAGTAGTGTCTCCTGACTGTTGTGACACAAAAATATATCTGTTGAAAATAGTCTTGTGTAGGCCCGACTACCCAGTGTGGTTTCGCAGTTCCACGGGTCAAATCGCTGTACTATCCAGTTTTGGGCCTTTGGTATTTAAAAAAAAAAGCAGTTTGAGTGTGTCGCTCACTGTTCAGCCGCAAATATCTCTATTTAAAAAAGTATGGTATACCCCAGTAAACAATAACTGTTGTTTTGCCATCCCACGGTAAAAAATCTCTATTATTCAGCTTTCGGAATTTTTTTCCGTAAAGAAAAACAGTAGTGTCTCCTGACTGTTGTGACACAAAAATATATCTGTTGAAAATAGTCTTGTGTAGGCCCGACATCCCAGTGTGGTTTCGCAGTTCCACGGGTCAAATCGCTATACTATCCAGTTTTGGGCCTTTGGTATATAAAAAAAAGCAGTTTGAGTGTGTCGCTCACTGTTCAGCCACAAATATCTCTATTTAAAAAAGTGTGGTATACCCCAGTAAACAATAACTGTGGTTTTGCCATCCCACGGTAAAAATCTCTATTATTCAGCTTTTGGTAGTTTTTTCCATAAAGTAAAACAGTAGGGTCTACTGACTGTTGTCACACAAAAATATATCTGTTGAAAATAGTCTTGTGTAGGCCCGACATCCCAGTGTGGTTTCGCAGTTCCATGGGTCAAATCGCTGTACTATCCAGTTTTGGGCCTTTGGTATCTAAAAAAAAAGTAGTTTGAGTGTGTCGCTCACTGTTCAGCCGCAAATATCTCTATTTAAAAAAGTGTGGTATACCCCAGTAAACAATAACTGTGGTTTTGCCATCCCACGGTAAAAAATCTCTATTATTCAGCTTTTGGTAGTTTTTTCCGTAAAGAAAAACAGTAGTGTCTCCTGACTGTTGTGACACAAAAATATATCTGTTGAAAATAGTCTTGTGTAGGCCCGACTACCCAGTGTGGTTTCGCAGTTCCACGGGTCAAATCGCTGTACTATCCAGTTTTGGGCCTTTGGTATCTAAAAAAAAAAGCAGTTTGAGTGTGTCGCTCACTGTTCAGCCGCAAATATCTCTATTTAAAAAAGTGTGGTATACCCCAGTAAACAATAACTGTGGTTTTGCCATCCCACGGTAAAAAATCTCTATTATTCAGCTTTCGGTAGTTTTTTCCGTAAAGAAAAACAGTAGTGTCTCCTGACTGTTGTGACACAAAAATATATCTGTTGAAAATAGTCTTGTGTAGGCCCGACATCCCAGTGTGGTTTCGCAGTTCCACGGGTCAAATCGCTGTACTATCCAGTTTTGGGCCTCTGGTATCTAAAAAAAAAAGCAGTTTGAGTGTGTCGCTCTCTGTTCAGCCGCAAATATCTCTATTTAAAAAAGTGTGGTATACCCCAGTAAACAATAACTGTGGTTTCGCCATCCCACGGTAAAAAACTCTATTATTCAGGTTTTGGTATTTTTTCCGTAAAGAAGAACAGTAGTGTTTCCTGACTGTTGTGACACAAAAATATATCTGTTGAAAATAGTCTTGTGTAGGCCCGACATCCGAGTGTGGTTTCGCAGTTCCACGGGTCAAATCACTGTACTATCCAGTTTTGGGCCTTTGGTATCTAAAAAAAAAAGCAGTTTGAGTGTGTCGCTCACTGTTCAGCCGCAAATATCTCTATTTAAAAAGTGTGGTATACCCCAGTAAACAATAACTGTGGTTTCGCCATCCCACGGTAAAAAACTCTATTATTCAGGTTTTGGTATTTTTTCCGTAAAGAAGAACAGTAGTGTTTCCTGAATGTTGTGACACAAAAATATATCTGTTGAAAATAGTCTTGTGTAGGCCCGACATCCGAGTGTGGTTTCGCAGTTCCACGGGTCAAATCACTGTACTATCCAGTTTTGGGCCTTTGGTATCTAAAAAGAAAAGCAGTTTGAGTGTGTCGCTCACTGTTCAGCCGCAAATATCTCTATTTAAAAAAGTGTGGTATACCCCAGTAAACAATAACTATGGTTTCGCCATCCCACGGTAAAAAACTCTATTATTCAGGTTTTGGTATATTTTCCGCAAAGAAAAACAGTAGTGTTTCCTGACTGTTGTGACATAAAAATATATCTGTTGAAAATAGTCTTGTGTAGGCCCGACATCCGAGTGTGGTTTCGCAGTTCCACGGGTCAAATCGCTGTACTATCCAGTTTTGGGCCTTTGGTATTTAAAAAAAAAAGCAGTTTGAGTGTGTCGCTCACTGTTCAGCCGCAAATATCTCTATTTAAAAAAGTATGGTATACCCCAGTAAACAATAACTGTTGTTTTGCCATCCCACGGTAAAAAATCTCTATTATTCAGCTTTCGGTAGTTTTTTCCGTAAAGAAAAACAGTAGTGTCTCCTGACTGTTGTGACACAAAAATATATCTGTTGAAAATAGTCTTGTGTAGGCCCGACATCCCAGTGTGGTTTCGCAGTTCCACGGGTCAAATCGCTATACTATCCAGTTTTGGGCCTTTGGTATATAAAAAAAAGCAGTTTGAGTGTGTCGCTCACTGTTCAGACACAAATATCTCTATTTAAAAAAGTGTGGTATACCCCAGTAAACAATAACTGTGGTTTTGCCATCCCACGGTAAAAATCTCTATTATTCAGCTTTTGGTAGTTTTTTCCGTAAAGTAAAACAGTAGGGTCTACTGACTGTTGTCACACAAAAATATATCTGTTGAAAATAGTCTTGTGTAGGCCCGACATCCCAGTGTGGTTTCGCAGTTCCATGGGTCAAATCGCTGTACTATCCAGTTTTGGGCCTTTGGTATCTAAAAAAAAAGTAGTTTGAGTGTGTCGCTCACTGTTCAGCCGCAAATATCTCTATTTAAAAAAGTGTGGTATACCCCAGTAAACAATAACTGTGGTTTTGCCATCCCACGGTAAAAAATCTCTATTATTCAGCTTTTGGTAGTTTTTTCCGTAAAGAAAAACAGTAGTGTCTCCTGACTGTTGTGACATAAAAATATATCTGTTGAAAATAGTCTTGTGTAGGCCCGACATCCCAGTGTGGTTTCGTAGTTCCACGGGTCAAATCGCTATACTATCCAGTTTTGGGCCTTTGGTATATAAAAAAAAGCAGTTTGAGTGTGTCGCTCACTGTTCAGCCACAAATATCTCTATTTAAAAAAGTGTGGTATAGCCCAGTAAACAATAACTGTGGTTTTGCCATCCCACGGTAAAAAATCTCTATTATTCAGCTTTTGGTAGTTTTTTCCGTAAAGAAAAATGGTAGTGTCTCCTGACTGTTGTGACACAAAAATATATCTCTTGAAAATAGTCTTGTGTAGGCCCGACATCCGAGTGTGGTTTCGCAGTTCCACGGGTCAAATCGCTGTACTATCCAGTTTTGGGCCTTTGGTATCTAAAAAAAAAAGCAGTTTGAGTGTGTCGCTCACTGTTCAGCCGCAAATATCTCTATTTAAAAAAGTGTGGTATACCCCAGTAAACAATAACTGTGGTTTTGCCATCCCACGGTAAAAAATCTCTATTATTCAGCTTTCGGTAGTTTTTTCCGTAAAGAACAACAATAGTGTCTCCTGACTGTTGTGACACAAAAATATATCTGTTGAAAATAGTCTTGTGTAGGCCCGACATCCCAGTGTGGTTTCGCAGTTCCACGGGTCAAATCGCTGTACTATCCAGTTTTGGGCCTCTGGTATCTAAAAAAAAAAGCAGTTTGAGTGTGTCGCTCTCTGTTCAGCCGCAAATATCTCTATTTAAAAAAGTGTGGTATACCCCAGTAAACAATAACTGTGGTTTCGCCATCCCACGGTAAAAAACTCTATTATTCAGGTTTTGGTATTTTTTCCGTAAAGAAGAACAGTAGTGTTTCCTGACTGTTGTGACACAAAAATATATCTGTTGAAAATAGTCTTGTGTAGGCCCGACATCCGAGTGTGGTTTCGCAGTTCCACGGGTCAAATCACTGTACTATCCAGTTTTGGGCCTTTGGTATCTAAAGAAAAAAGCAGTTTGAGTGTGTCGCTCACTGTTCAGCCGCAAATATCTCTATTTAAAAAGTGTGGTATACCCCAGTAAACAATAACTGTGGTTTTGCCATCCCACGGTAAAAAATCTTTATTATTCTGCTTTTGGTAGTTTTTTCCGTAAAGAAAAACAGTAGTGTCTCCTGACTGTTGTGACACAAAAATATATCTGTTGAAAATAGTCTTGTGTAGGCCCGACTACCCAGTGTGGTTTCGCAGTTCCACGGGTCAAATCGCTGTACTATCCAGTTTTGGGCCTTTGGTATCTAAAAAAAAAAGCAGTTTGAGTGTGTCGCTCACTGTTCAGCCGCAAATATCTCTATTTAAAAAAGTGTGGTATACCCCAGTAAACAATAACTGTGGTTTTGCCATCCCACGGTAAAAAATCTCTATTATTCAGCTTTCGGTAGTTTTTTCCGTAAAGAAAAACAGTAGTGTCTCCTGACTGTTCTGACACAAAAATATATCTGTTGAAAATAGTCTTGTGTAGGCCCGACATCCCAGTGTGGTTTCGCAGTTCCACGGGTCAAATCGCTGTACTATCCAGTTTTGGGCCTCTGGTATCTAAAAAAAAAAGCAGTTTGAGTGTGTCGCTCTCTGTTCAGCCGCAAATATCTCTATTTAAAAAAGTGTGGTATACCCCAGTAAACAATAACTGTGGTTTCGCCATCCCACGGTAAAAAACTCTATTATTCAGGTTTTGGTATTTTTTCCGTAAAGAAGAACAGTAGTGTTTCCTGACTGTTGTGACACAAAAATATATCTGTTGAAAATAGTCTTGTGTAGGCCCGACATCCGAGTGTGGTTTCGCAGTTCCACGGGTCAAATCACTGTACTATCCAGTTTTGGGCCTTTGGTATCTAAAAAAAAAAGCAGTTTGAGTGTGTCGCTCACTGTTCAGCCGCAAATATCTCTATTTAAAAAGTGTGGTATACCCCAGTAAACAATAACTGTGGTTTTGCTATCCCACGGTACAAAATCTCTATTATTCAGCTTTTGGTAGTTTTTTCCGTAAAGAAAAACAGTAGTGTCTCCTGACTGTTGTGACACAAAAATATATCTGTTGAAAATAGTCTTGTGTAGGCCCGACATCCCAGTGTGGTTTCGCAGTTCCACGGGTCAAATCGCTGTACTATCCAGTTTTGGGCCTTTGGTATCTAAAAATAAAAGCAGTTTGAGTGTGTCGCTCACTGTTCAGCCACAAACATCTCTATTTAAAAAAGTGTGGTATACCCCAGTAAACAATAACTATGGTTTCGCCATCCCACGGTAAAAAACTCTATTATTCAGGTTTTGGTATATTTTCCGCAAAGAAAAACAGTAGTGTTTCCTAACTGTTGTGACATAAAAATATATCTGTTGAAAATAGTCTTGTGTAGGCCCGACATCTGAGTGTGGTTTCGCAGTTCCACGGGTCAAATCGCTGTACTATCCAGTTTTGGGCCTTTGGTATTTAAAAAAAAAAGCAGTTTGAGTGTGTCGCTCACTGTTCAGCCGCAAATATCTCTATTTAAAAAAGTATGGTATACCCCAGTAAACAATAACTGTTGTTTTGCCATCCCACGGTAAAAAATCTCTATTATTCAGCTTTCGGAATTTTTTTCCGTAAAGAAAAACAGTAGTGTCTCCTGACTGTTGTGACACAAAAATATATCTGTTGAAAATAGTCTTGTGTAGGCCCGACATCCCAGTGTGGTTTCGCAGTTCCACGGGTCAAATCGCTATACTATCCAGTTTTGGGCCTTTGGTATATAAAAAAAAGCAGTTTGAGTGTGTCGCTCACTGTTCAGCCACAAATATCTCTATTTAAAAAAGTGTGGTATACCCCAGTAAACAATAACTGTGGTTTTGCCATCCCACGGTAAAAATCTCTATTATTCAGCTTTTGGTAGTTTTTTCCATAAAGTAAAACAGTAGGGTCTACTGACTGTTGTCACACAAAAATATATCTGTTGAAAATAGTCTTGTGTAGGCCCGACATCCCAGTGTGGTTTCGCAGTTCCATGGGTCAAATCGCTGTACTATCCAGTTTTGGGCCTTTGGTATCTAAAAAAAAAGTAGTTTGAGTGTGTCGCTCACTGTTCAGCCGCAAATATCTCTATTTAAAAAAGTGTGGTATACCCCAGTAAACAATAACTGTGGTTTTGCCATCCCACGGTAAAAAATCTCTATTATTCAGCTTTTGGTAGTTTTTTCCGTAAAGAAAAACAGTAGTGTCTCCTGACTGTTGTGACACAAAAATATATCTGTTGAAAATAGTCTTGTGTAGGCCCGACATCCCAGTGTGGTTTCGTAGTTCCACGGGTCAAATCGCTATACTATCCAGTTTTGGGCCTTTGGTATATAAAAAAAAGCAGTTTGAGTGTGTCGCTCACTGTTCAGCCACAAATATCTCTATTTAAAAAAGTGTGGTATAGCCCAGTAAACAATAACTGTGGTTTTGCCATCCCACGGTAAAAAATCTCTATTATTCAGCTTTTGGTAGTTTTTTCCGTAAAGAAAAATGGTAGTGTCTCCTGACTGTTGTGACACAAAAATATATCTGTTGAAAATAGTCTTGTGTAGGCCCGACATCCGAGTGTGGTTTCGCAGTTCCACGGGTCAAATCGCTGTACTATCCAGTTTTGGGCCTTTGGTATCTAAAAAAAAAAGCAGTTTGAGTGTGTCGCTCACTGTTCAGCCGCAAATATCTCTATTTAAAAAAGTGTGGTATACCCCAGTAAACAATAACTGTGGTTTTGCCATCCCACGGTAAAAAATCTCTATTATTCAGCTTTCGGTAGTTTTTTCCGTAAAGAAAAACAGTAGTGTCTCCTGACTGTTGTGACACAAAAATATATCTGTTGAAAATAGTCTTGTGTAGGCCCGACATCCCAGTGTGGTTTCGCAGTTCCACGGGTCAAATCGCTGTACTATCCAGTTTTGGGCCTCTGGTATCTAAAAAAAAATGCAGTTTGAGTGTGTCGCTCTCTGTTCAGCCGCAAATATCTCTATTTAAAAAAGTGTGGTATACCCCAGTAAACAATAACTGTGGTTTCGCCATCCCATGGTAAAAAACTCTATTATTCAGGTTTTGGTATTTTTTCCGTAAAGAAGAACAGTAGTGTTTCCTGACTGTTGTGACACAAAAATATATCTGTTGAAAATAGTCTTGTGTAGACCCGACATCCGAGTGTGGTTTCGCAGTTCCACAGGTCAAATCACTGTACTATCCAGTTTTGGGCCTTTGGTATCTAAAAAAAAAGCAGTTTGAGTGTGTCGCTCACTGTTCAGCCGCAAATATCTCTATTTAAAATGTGTGGTATACCCCAGTAAACAATAACTGTGGTTTTGCCATCCCACGGTAAAAAATCTTTATTATTCTGCTTTTGGTAGTTTTTTCCGTAAAGAAAAACAGTAGTGTCTCCTGACTGTTGTGACACAAAAATATATCTGTTGAAAATAGTCTTGTGTAGGCCCGACATCCCAGTGTGGTTTATCAGTTCCACGGGTCAAATCGCTGTACTATCCAGTTTTGGGCCTTTGGTATCTAAAAAAAAAGCAGTTTGAGTGTGTCGCTCACTGTTCAGCCGCAAATATCTCTATTTAAAAAAGTGTGGTATACCCCAGTAAACAATAACTGTGGTTTTGCCATCCCACAGTAAAAAATCTCTATTATTCAGCTTTTGGTAGTTTTTCTGTAAAGAAAAACAGTAGCGTCTCCTGACTGTTGTGACACAAAAATATATCTGTAGAAAATAGTCTTGTGTAGGCCCGACATCCCAGTGTGGTTTCGCAGTTCCATGGGTCAAATCGCTGTACTATCCAGTTTTGGGCCTTTGGTATCTAAAAAAAAAGCAGTTTGAGTGTGTCCTCACTGTTCAGTCGCAAATATCTCTATTTAAAAAAGTGTGGTATAACCTAGTAAACAATAACTGTGGTTTTGCCATCCCACGGTAAAAAATCTCTATTATTCATCTTTTGGTAGTTTTTTCCGTAAAGAAAAACAGTAGTGTCTCCTGACTGTTGTGACACAAAAATATATCTGTTGAAAATAGTCTTGTGTAGGCCCGACATCCCAGTGTGGTTTCGCAGTTCCACGGGTCAAATCGCTGTACTATCCAGTTTTGGGCCTTTGGTATCTAAAAAAAAAGCAGTTTGAGTGTGTCGCTCACTGTTCAGCCGCAAATATCTCTATTTAAAAAAGTGTGGTATACCCCAGTAAACAATAACTGTGGTTTTGCCATCCCACTGTAAAAAATCTCTATTATTCAGCTTTTGGTAGTTTTTTCCGTAAAGAAAAACAGTAGTGTCTCCTGACTGTTGTGACACAAAAATATATCTGTTGAAAATAGTCTTGTGTAGGCCCGACTACCCAGTGTGGTTTCGCAGTTCCACGGGTCAAATCGCTGTACTATCCAGTTTTGGGCCTTTGGTATCTAAAAAAAAAAGCAGTTTGAGTGTGTCGCTCACTGTTCAGCCGCAAATATCTCTATTTAAAAAAGTGTGGTATACCCTAGTAAACAATAATTATGGTTTCGCCATCCCACTACTGTTTTTCTTTGCGGAAAATATACCAAAACCTGAATAATAGAGTTTTTTCCGTAAAGAAAAACAGTAGTGTCTCCTGACTGTTGTGACACAAAAATATATCTGTTGAAAATAGTCTTGTGTAGGCCCGACATCCCAGTGTGGTTTCGCAGTTCCATGGGTCAAATCGCTGTACTATCCAGTTTTGGGCCTTTGGTATCTAAAAAAAAAGCAGTTTGAGTGTGTCCTCACTGTTCAGTCGCAAATATCTCTATTTAAAAAAGTGTGGTATAACCTAGTAAACAATAACTGTGGTTTTGCCATCCCACGGTAAAAAATCTCTATTACTCATCTTTTGGTAGTTTTTTCCGTAAAGAAAAACAGTAGTGTCTCCTGACTGTTGTGACACAAAAATATATCTGTTGAAAATAGTCTTGTGTAGGCCCGACATCCCAGTGTGGTTTCGCAGTTCCACGGGTCAAATCGCTGTACTATCCAGTTTTGGGCCTTTGGTATCTAAAAAAAAAGCAGTTTGAGTGTGTCGCTCACTGTTCAGCCGCAAATATCTCTATTTAAAAAAGTGTGGTATACCCCAGTAAACAATAACTGTGGTTTTGCCATCCCACTGTAAAAAATCTCTATTATTCAGCTTTTGGTAGTTTTTTCCGTAAAGAAAAACAGTAGTGTCTCCTGACTGTTGTGACACAAAAATATATCTGTTGAAAATAGTCTTGTGTAGGCCCGACTACCCAGTGTGGTTTCGCAGTTCCACGGGTCAAATCGCTGTACTATCCAGTTTTGGGCCTTTGGTATCTAAAAAAAAAAGCAGTTTGAGTGTGTCGCTCACTGTTCAGCCGCAAATATCTCTATTTAAAAAAGTGTGGTATACCCCAGTAAACAATAACTGTGGTTTTGCCATCCCACGGTAAAAAATCTCTATTATTCAGCTTTCGGTAGTTTTTTCCGTAAAGAAAAACAGTAGTGTCTCCTGACTGTTGTGACACAAAAATATATCTGTTGAAAATAGTCTTGTGTAGGCCCGACATCCCAGTGTGGTTTCGCAGTTCCACGGGTCAAATCGCTGTACTATCCAGTTTTGGGCCTCTGGTATCTAAAAAAAAAAGCAGTTTGAGTGTGTCGCTCTCTGTTCAGCCGCAAATATCTCTATTTAAAAAAGTGTGGTATACCCCAGTGAACAATAACTGTGGTTTCGCCATCCCACGGTAAAAAACTCTATTATTCAGGTTTTGGTATTTTTTCCGTAAAGAAGAACAGTAGTGTTTCCTGACTGTTGTGACACAAAAATATATCTGTTGAAAATAGTCTTGTGTAGGCCCGACATTCGAGTGTGGTTTCGCAGTTCCACGGGTCAAATCACTGTACTATCCAGTTTTGGGCCTTTGGTATCTAAAAAAAAAAGCAGTTTGAGTGTGTCGCTCACTGTTCAGCCGCAAATATCTCTATTTAAAAAGTGTGGTATACCCCAGTAAACAATAACTGTGGTTTTGCCATCCCACGGTAAAAAATCTTTATTATTCTGCTTTTGGTAGTTTTTTCCGTAAAGAAAAACAGTAGTGTCTCCTGACTGTTGTGACACAAAAATATATCTGTTGAAAATAGTCTTGTGTAGGCCCGACATCCCAGTGTGGTTTCGCAGTTCCACGGGTCAAATCGCTGTACTATCCAGTTTTGGGCCTTTGGTATCTAAAAAGAAAAGCAGTTTGAGTGTGTCGCTCACTGTTCAGCCGCAAATATCTCTATTTAAAAAAGTGTGGTATACCCCAGTAAACAATAACTATGGTTTCGCCATCCCACGGTAAAAAACTCTATTATTCAGGTTTTGGTATATTTTCCGCAAAGAAAAACAGTAGTGTTTCCTGACTGTTGTGACATAAAAATATATCTGTTGAAAATAGTCTTGTGTAGGCCCGACATCCGAGTGTGGTTTCGCAGTTCCACGGGTCAAATCGCTGTACTATCCAGTTTTGGGCCTTTGGTATTTAAAAAAAAAAGCAGTTTGAGTGTGTCGCTCACTGTTCAGCCGCAAATATCTCTATTTAAAAAAGTATGGTATACCCCAGTAAACAATAACTGTTGTTTTGCCATCCCACGGTAAAAAATCTCTATTATTCAGCTTTCGGTAGTTTTTTCCGTAAAGAAAAACAGTAGTGTCTCCTGACTGTTGTGACACAAAAATATATCTGTTGAAAATAATCTTGTGTAGGCCCGACATCCCAGTGTGGTTTCGCAGTTCCACGGGTCAAATCGCTATACTATCCAGTTTTGGGCCTTTGGTATATAAAAAAAAGCAGTTTGAGTGTGTCGCTCACTGTTCAGCCACAAATATCTCTATTTAAAAAAGTGTGGTATACCCCAGTAAACAATAACTGTGGTTTTGCCATCCCACGGTAAAAATCTCTATTATTCAGCTTTTGGTAGTTTTTTCAGTAAAGTAAAACAGTAGGGTCTACTGACTGTTGTCACACAAAAATATATCTGTTGAAAATAGTCTTGTGTAGGCCCGACATCCCAGTGTGGTTTCGCAGTTCCATTGGTCAAATCGCTGTACTATCCAGTTTTGGGCCTTTGGTATCTAAAAAAAAAGCAGTTTGAGTGTGTCGCTCACTGTTCAGCCGCAAATATCTCTATTTAAAAAAGTGTGGTATACCCCAGTAAACAATAACTGTGGTTTTGCCATTCCACGGTAAAAAATCTCTATTATTCAGCTTTTGGTAGTTTTTTCCGTAAAGAAAAACAGTAGTGTCTCCTGACTGTTGTGACACAAAAATATATCTGTTGAAAATAGTCTTGTGTAGGCCCGACATCCCAGTGTGGTTTCGTAGTTCCACGGGTCAAATCGCTATACTATCCAGTTTTGGGCCTTTGGTATATAAAAAAAAGCAGTTTGAGTATGTCGCTAACTGTTCAGCCACAAATATCTCTATTTAAAAAAGTGTGGTATAGCCCAGTAAACAATAATTGTGGTTTTGCCATCCCACGGTAAAAAATCTCTATTATTCCGCTTTTGGTAGTTTTTTCCGTAAAGAAAAATGGTAGTGTCTCCTGACTGTTGTGACACAAAAATATATCTGTTGAAAATAGTCTTGTGTAGGCCCGACATCCCAGTGTGGTTTCGCAGTTCCACGGGTCAAATCGCTGTACTATCCAGTTTTGGGCCTTTGGTATCTAAAAAAAAAGCAGTTTGAGTGTGTCGCTCTCTGTTCAGTCGCAAATATCTCTATTTAAAAAAGTGTGGTATACCCCAGTAAACAATAACTGTGGTTTCGCCATCCCACGGTAAAAAACTCTATTATTCAGGTTTTGGTATTTTTTCCGTAAAGAAAAATGGTAGTGTCTCCTGACTGTTGTGACACAAAAATATATCTGTTGAAAATAGTCTTGTGTAGGCCCGACATCCGAGTGTGATTTCGCAGTTCCACGGGTAAAATCGCTGTACTATCCAGTTTTTGGCCTTTGGTATCTAAAAAAAAAGCAATTTGAGTGTGTCGCTCACTGTTCAACCGCAAATATCTCTATTTAAAAAAGTGTGGTATACCCCAGTAAACAATAACTGTGGTTTTGCTATCCCATGGTAAAAAATCTCTATTATTCAGCTTTTGGCAGTTTTTTCCATAAAGAAAAACAGTAGTGTCTCCTGACTGTTGTGACACAAAAATATATCTGATGAAAATAGTCCTGTGTAGGCCCGACATCCCAGAGTGGTTTCGCAGTTCCACGGGTCAAATCGCTGTACTATCCAGTTTTGGGCCTTTGGTATCTAAAAAAAAAGCAGCTTGAGTGTGTCGCTCACTGTTCAGCCGCAAATATCTCTATTTAAAAAAGTGTGGTATACCCTAGTAAACAATAACTGTGGTTTTGCCATCCCACAGTAAAAAATCTCTATTATTCAGCTTTTGGTAGTTTATTCCGTAAAGAAAAACAGTAGTGTCTCCTGACTGTTGTGACACAAAAATTTATCTGTTGAAAATAGTCCTGTGTAGGCCCGACATCCCAGTGTGGTTTCGCAGTTCCATGGGTCAAATCGCTGTACTATCCAGTTTTGGGCCTTTGGTATCTAAAAAAAAGCAGTTTGAGTGTCTCGCTCACTGTTCAGCCGCAAATATCTCTAGTTAAAAAAGTGTGGTATACCCCAGTAAACAATAACTGTGGTTTTGCCATCCCACAGTAAAAAATCTCTATTATTCAGCTTTTGGTAGTTTTTTCCGTAAAGAAAAAGAGTAGTGTCTCCTGACTGTTGTGACACAAAAATATATCTGTTGAAAATAGTCTTGTGTAGGCCCGACATCCCAGTGTGGTTTCGCAGTTCCACGGGTCAAATCGCTGTACTATCCAGTTTTGGGCCTTTGGTATCTAAAAAAAAAGCAGTTTGAGTGTGTCGCTCACTGTTCAGCCGCAAATATCTCTATTTAAAAAGTGTGGTATACCCCAGTAAACAATAACTGTGGTTTTGCCATCCCATGGTAAAACATCTCTATTATTCAGCTTTCTGCAGTTTTTTCCGTAAAGAAAAATAGTAGTGTCTCCTGACTGTTGTGACACAAAAATATATCTGTTGAAAATAGTCCTGTGTAGGCCCGACATCCCAGTGTGGTTTCGCTGTTCCACGGGTCAAATCGCTGTATTATCCAGTTTTGGGCCTTTGGTATCTAAAAAAAAAGCAATTTGAGTGTGTCGCTCACTGTTCAGCCGCAAATATCTCTATTTAAAAAAGTGTGGTATACCCCAGTAAACAATAACTGTGGTTTTGCTATCCCATGGTAAAAAATCTCTATTATTCAGCTTTTGGCAGTTTTTTCCATAAAGAAAAACAGTAGTGTCTCCTGACTGTTGTGACACAAAAATATATCTGATGAAAATAGTCCTGTGTAGGCCCGACATCCCAGTGTGGTTTCGCAGTTCCACGGGTCAAATCGCTGTACTATCCAGTTTTGGGCCTTTGGTATCTAAAAAAAAAGCAGTTTGAGTGTGTCGCTCACTGTTCAGCCGCAAATATCTCTATTTAAAAAAGTGTGGTATACCCTAGTAAACAATAACTGTGGTTTTGCCATCCCACAGTAAAAAATCTCTATTATTCAGCTTTTGGTAGTTTATTCCGTAAAGAAAAACAGTAGTGTCTCCTGACTGTTGTGACACAAAAATTTATCTGTTGAAAATAGTCCTGTGTAGGCCCGACATCCCAGTGTGGTTTCGCAGTTCCATGGGTCAAATCGCTGTACTATCCAGTTTTGGGCCTTTGGTATCTAAAAAAAAGCAGTTTGAGTGTCTCGCTCACTGTTCAGCCGCAAATATCTCTAGTTAAAAAAGTGTGGTATACCCCAGTAAACAATAACTGTGGTTTTCCTCTTCCACGGTTCTAATCTACTCTTTATTACCCTTTTTCCATTGATAGTGCAAGTGTAAGCTATTTTACTTCATTTGCAATGGGCAAGGCGCGTGGCAAGGGACGTGGAAGTGGACGTTCTGGTGATGGTTCGTGCAGAGGACGGGGCCGTGGCCAAGGTGAAAATGTGCCACAACCAATAGCCACATCTTCTCGCTCCCACTTCTTGACCGAATTACTAGGGAAGCACAGAACAACACCAGTATTGAGAACTGATCAGTGTGAACAGGTTATTAATTGGATAGCAGAAAATACTTCCAGTTACCTGGGCACCACCACCTCCGGTCTGTCTTCCACACGGTCAACTCTTAGTAGCCGTGAGTCTCGACCGCATACTCCTCCTCACCCTGATGCTCCTTCCTCCCACCATGCCGAGTGTCGTCAGACAGCAAGTGATCCCTCACTTGGACACTCTGAAGAGCTGTTCACTGGTCCATTTCCATATTTGGGCCCCTCGCCTGCTCCGCTTGAAGTGGTGGAAGAGGAGATCCCATGTTGCGATGCCCAAATATTTGAACAGCCACGGCCACAGGAAGTCGACGTTGGCAATCTGTCACAAGAGGTGGACGATGACGAGACACAATTGCCAGGAAGTGAGGAGGAGGATAGTGGTGCGCAAGTGGAAGAGGAGGAGGTGGTGGATGATCTAGTAACTGACCCAACGTGGAAGGAGGACATGCAGAGTGAGGCCAGCAGCACACAGGGGGAGGGAGGCAGAGTACTCCAACAGGCAGGAAGAAGCAGTGTGGTGGCCGCAGACAGAAGGCAGGCAACCGTTCCCCGTAACAGCAACACGAGGGACGTTGCCAGTACAAGAGGTAGGTCTTCCAGAGTCTGGAATTTTTTTAAAGACTCTGCTGATATGTTCCACCTGCCATGCTAACATCAGCAGCGGTGACAAAACTACCAGCCTGACCACCACCAGCATGATCAGGCACATGGCAGCAAAGCACCTGACTATGTGGGGCAAAACCCAGGGTCCACGACCAGTGTCAGCGGGTGTCACCACTGCTTCTTCCACTGTTGTGCATGCAATAGAACCCCCTGTTGTGTGTGCAAGGCAATCCCCTGTCCATACTGCATGTAAAGATGCCCCCTCCTCTCAGTCTTCACTTGTTATGGCAGTTTCTCAAGAAACAGCATCAACGTCCACGTCCACGTCCCACCGCAGCATTCAATTGTCCATATCCCAGACCTTTGAACGAAAGCGGAAATTCGCAGCTAGCGCCCCACAGGCCGCAGTCCTAAATTCGCACATTTCACGACTGCTTGCGTTGGAAATGCTGCCTTTTAGGCTGGTGGAGACGGAATCCTTCCGCAATCTTATGGCGGTGGCCGTCCCTCGGTACTCGGTCCCCAGCTGACACTATTTTGCCCGGTGTGCCATTTCTGCACTACACAAGCACGTGTCCCAAAGCATCTGCCGTGCCCTCAACAACGCAGTTACTGGGAGAGTCCACCTGACAACGGACACGTGGACAAGTGCTTGTGGCCAGGGACGGTACATCTCTCTGACGGCACACTGGGTAAACATAGTGGAAGCCGTTACCCAGTCGGACCTTGGGACGGAACACATCCTCCCCACACCGAGGATTGCGGGCCCTATGTCAGTCAGAGTTGCCCCCACAGTGTACAGCTCCTGCGCATCCTCCTCCTCCTCCTCCTCCTCATGTTCAGCCTCCATCTCAGATATCACCACATCAGTTACAAGCTGGAATCATTGCAGTACTGCCTCCGCCAAGCGGCAACAGGCTGTGCTGAAACTCATAAGCTTAGGTGATAAACCTCACACTGCTTGTGAGTAGTGTTGAGCCACCCCTGTAGTGTTCGAGTTCGGTTCGGTTCGTCGAACACCCGTGTGTTCGCCGAACTGTTCGTCGAACTGTTCGTCGAACACCTTCGAACACCGTTAAAACCAATGGCAGGCAAACAAAAACACATAGAAACACATAGAAAACACCTTCAAAGGTGTCCAAAAGCTGACAAACTGCTCAGAAGACATAACTAACACATGGAAAAGTGACAAGTACATATAGTCATGCAAAAAGAAAAGAGGTGGAGGAGTAAAAGGAGGGGGAGACACAGATATAGGCATGTCATGCCCTTCTAAAATCCAAAAAGTGAGAAGCCGACATGGCCAGTTCGTTCCTGCCCGTGCCACCTCCATGTCGCCGGGTTTGTGCCAGAGCCGCGGTGGACCCTGACGGCCAGCCCCCCTCTCCCAATACTGGTGCCTGTCCGCTGGTGGGTCGAGCCCCCCCGCAGTGGGGGTGGGGTAACATCTGCAGAAGAAAGACCATCTTCCAGCCAAGCTAAGATGTCGACTACTTTTCGTGGACAATGTGATACGATCCCTTTCTTACGGACACGCCCATCGCTACAAATTCCAGATGAGGCACAAAAACAGCAGGTGCTTCAGCAGATATCAAGTGCTCCTTCAAGTGGGCTCTCCTCCACCTCAATTTCAACATCACAAATATTCCAGTCCTCAGAGGTGTCACCCCAATCGCACTTGCTTCCTCACAGCTCCCAAGTCTCCAGCTGCCCATCTGAGTATGGGGTAACACAGATGGTTGAGTCTGCAGAGCTGTTTACTCATACTATAGCCTGGGAAACGTAAATCTGCTCCAGAGCTTCTGTTAATCCAGACGAGGAAATGATCTGCACTGATGCCCAGAATCTTTATAAGTCGGATCCAGGACCAGATGAAGAAGGTTCTGAGCATAATGTAGACCCTCATTCCCAAACTGTCACTCCTGTTGGTGGAGACAATGATGAAGACGATGATGAGACTCAAATACCTGATTGGAGCGACAACTTGACTTTTCGGTCAGGGCAGGAAGAGGTTGGCTTTGAGGACAACGGGTGTGATAACACACAGGGTGATGATGACGAGGTTGGAGATTAAACTTACTGTCAACCCACAGTCAGCCAGTCGATGAGGTCAACGGAGGAGGTGGAGGAGGATGTGACTAGCCCAGGGGATGGGGATGATTCGGTACCCGGGCCTTTGCCTGGCCTTTGGGATGTCGCGGTGGTCGGCTCCCTGGCCTGTACCCTGGGGTCACTCTTTAAAAGAGTGGATAATTGTTAATTTTATAAGAGTTTGTGACGCCACCTGTGGTATCTGGTGAGAAGCACCAGCGCTGCAGCAGTCCACTGAGACCCGTGATAAGGCTGCTCGATGGTATAGCTCCCCACAGGTGGAGCTAGGTCTCAGGGCAGCGTATGCAGGGGGAATGCAGGACAGGCGAGACCCAGCTGGGTCAGAGCAAGAACGGGAACGGACACGGTAGTCACTTCAGTACCTTTTACTGGAGGAAATTCAGGCACATCCCGGAGCACTGTAGGGTGAAGGGTGCATATCAGGATCCTCCCCAATGAGCGGGTGTAGGGCCTCCTGTTTCTTGCCTCTGCGTAGTAAGTTTCTGACCTGCCTGGAGCTAGGCCTAACTTTGTCTCTTTCCTGCGCTGGCTGACCTTGTGGTAGGGCCTTCTCTTGGAGTTCACGCTCCCACTATGCGGGGCCTAAGCGTCTCCTGGCTCTGTTACGTATCAGCACCTTAGCCATCCTGGGACTTGTAGTTCTCCAGGGATTCCGGTTATGCCTTACTGAATCTAGTTAGCAGGAGCCTCGTGCTCCACTGCTGAACTATTAACTGAGTTCTCTAGACTAGACTGAGCTCCACTGCAGACTGACCTCTCTTAGGCTTCTCTACTGCAGGAACTCTTCAGAGGAACTGAACTGCCTAGCTCCACCTTCCCTATTTATATCCCTAAGGGGCTCCCTCTGCTGGTCTGAGGTGGAAGGTGGAGATGTGTGAATGTTTATGGGGGCCTCTTGTGGAGGATTCCATCAATACACTCTTCTAGGATATGTGATACCAAGCACAGAGGGGCGTCACAGATGCTATTGACGACGAGGTTAGGTTGCGCCTTCCTGGACACAGATGGAGTACTGGAAGCACGTCAACAACTGCATCCTCAACCACAACTCTGCCTCTGACCACAAGTCGTAGTGGCTCTTCAGGTCGCATAGGCTCTAAGCCTTGCATAGCCTGGGCATTTATTCAGAATGATAAGGAATACCCAACTCGTGTTATCTGCAATATTTGTAACCAAAACATAAGTAGAGGCCAAAAAATCCATAGTTTGAGTACTTCATGCATGAACCGGCACATGGATATGAAGCATAAGTTGCAGTGGGAAGCTCACTGTGCTACAATGCGGCCTAGCAGGCTGGGCCAACATCCGTCTGCCCCATCTTGTGCATCCGCGGCCTCTTCATCCTCTGTGACTGGGGGGACAGCAGTCACACATGTTTTTGGACGCAGACCTGCCACCTCTTTACCAGCAACAGCCAGTGTGATTGGCAGGTCATCAGTTCACTGGGAAGTGGAAACACCTGCTGGTGTTGAGCGCTCTCTGACATGGAGAGCACCAGCTTTGGATCAAGGCAATCTAATATTTTTTCAGAGGTAGATGCAAAAAAAAATATATTCATTTTGCAACCTGATGGAGGTCAGTATAGATGGACTAATAGAACAAGTCCCACACAAAGCTAGAAGCCCAAATATTTTTTCAGAGGTAGATGCAGAAAAAAATTATATCCAGTTTGCAACCTGATGGAGGTCTGTATAGATCGACTAATAGAACAAGTCCCACACACAGCTAGAAGCCCAAATATTTTTTCAGAGGTAGATGCAGATAAAAATTATTTTTAATTTGCAACCTGATGGAGGTCAGTATAGATGGACTAATAGAACAAGTCCCACACACAGCTAGAAGCCCAAATATTTTTTCAGAGGTAGATGCAGAAAAAAATTATATTCAGTTTGCAACCTGATGGAGGTCTGTATAGATGGATTAATAGAACAAGTCCCACACACAGCTAGAAGCCCAATATTTTTTCAGAGGTAGATGCAGAAAAAAAATATATTCAGTTTGCAACCTGATGGAGGTCAGTATAGATGGACTAATAGATAAAGTCCCACACACTGCTAGAAGGCCAAATATTTTTTCAGAGCTAGATGCAGAAAAAAATTATATTCAGTTTGCAACCTGATGGAGGTCAGTATACATGGACTAATAGAACAAGTCCCACACACTGCTAGAAGCCCAAATATTTTTTCAGAGCTAGATGCAGAAAAAAATTATATTCAATTTGCAACCTGATGGAGGTCAGTATAGATGGACTAATAGAATGATGCTATGCCCAAAAGATTTTACTTCACTAGGTGCAGTAAAAAAATTGGTATTCTATACACAGGTGGTATATATTGCAACACAGATAGGCTACTCCACTGACTAACACACTCTGCAATAGGCCAAAAAGGATTAGCTTTGCTAGATTCAGCCAAATGCTGTGAAAAAAACTTGCACTGCACTGGCACAGACCTGCCTGGCAAAAACTGATAGGAACTGATGTAACCTAGTCCTGAAAAGGACTGCAATTACAATTAGTCTTTACTCCCACAATCTATCTATTTAAGAGCACAGACCTGCCTGATAAAAGTCGTAGGAAATGCTGTAACCTAGTCCTTAAAAGGACTGCAATACAACTATTCCCTACTCCCAAGCTATCTGTAGATTTGTGCGAAAATTGGCTTGAAATGAACAAGGTATAGCGCACACAGCAACAGCGGTGCCGTCTAACACGCAGCTGCAGCAGTGAGAAAATGGTGGCGACGGGGAAAATGGCTTGGTCTTATAGGGCAAGGACATGTGACATACACTGCCAATGACACATGCCCTTGCTTGTGTAAAAAAAGCACTTCGCTCCGTGTGTGCGCTGCTGATAGGCTGACAGATTGCACCTCCCCACTGTAAATGCGGGAAAGAGAAAAAAAAATGGAGATCTTCATTATTCCTGCAGAGATCCATCCCCTGCCCCTCCCCCCACCCCGCTGTACACTCAAACTGCGTATTAACATTAATTTTCATCATTACTGAGAAAAAATCCAGTTATGATTTTGGTGCACGAACAGTTATCGAACATAACCTCGAACAGCCAAATTTTTCTCAAATCGTTCGTGTTCGCCGAATGGCTCGAACACCGCCCAAAACAGCTCGAATTTGAGATTGGCGAACAGTTCGAGTAGAACAACGCTCATCTCTACTTGTGAGTTGTGGACAGCTGTGAAAGAGCAGGCAGATCTGTGGCTGAGACCGCTGAACCTCCATCCCGGCATGGTCGTGTGTGACAATAGCCGTAACCTGGTGGCGGCTCTGAGGCGAGGTGAGATCACACACGTACCATGCCTGGCTCATGTGCTTAACCTCGTGGTTCAGCGTTTTCTTAAATCGTACCCCGAGTTGCCAGATCTGCTCGTGAAAGTACGCCGCCTTTCAGCTCATTTTCGCAAGTCGGCTACAGCTTCCGCCGCCCTTGCTGTGTTGCAGCAGCGTTTGCAGCCTCCGGCACACCGACTGGTGTGTGATGTCCCCACACGTTGGAACTCTACCCTCCACATGTTGCAAATGATTTGTGAGCAGAAGAGAGTAGTTGTGGAGTACCAGCTGCAACAAGGCCATCGATATTCAGGTCAGACTCCACACATAAGACCTCAGGAGTGGTCCTGGATGTCTGAGATATGTACCATCCTGACAAACTTTGAGGAGGCCACCAAGATGGTGAGTGGCGATGACGCCATCATTAGTGTCAGCATCCCACTTGTCTGTCTTTTGCAACGCTCTCTGCAGAGAATTAAAGAGGAGGCATTGCAGCCAGAGTATGATGACATGGATCAAGAAGCCGTAGCGGGCGATTACACACAGCCCAGACTCATCTCATCCCAACGTGCATTGGGGGACAATGAGGAAGAGGAGGAGGAGGAGGAAGAGGAGGAAGAATAGGAGCTGCTATCATGCGTTGTAGACGGTAGTTCCTGTACAAGTGTCATAACGTCGGTTCAGCGTGGGTGGCCTGAGGACAGGGGGGATTTAGTTAACGCCCTCTGACCTCCATGTCATTTCCAAGGGGCATTGGAGTGCCTCGAAATTTTTGGTAGGCATTGCACTGACTGTATGCCCTATAACTGTGTAGCCGAACCGCTCCTTTTGTTACAGAAACATATCCTACAAGACATATCTGGTTGACTGGCCTGATATTGATGTGAGTGGTCCCTGTTCCTCCTGCTCTTTCTCCTTTGCCACTACCTCATGCATCATTTATCACCTGAAGCTTTGTTTTAACGGGAGTCATAGAACTTGGATAGTAGCAGGAAAACATCCAGCAATCCTGGGAGGAGGTAGGATATGCGCCAAAACGCTGATCAACTCAAGCCTAGCCGCTACTACATACATGCGCTTGCATTACAACAAAACAAAGCAGATGTTAACTTCTATCATCCTCATCATGCTCCTCACCTTGGCACTCTCAACTCCCCTGATGGAGAAGCCAGGGCCCACCGGAGGAGTCTGATAGTCCGGTGGGCTCGGCCAATGCTGCCCTAAAGCAGGCCATGCTAAGAAAAGTGTGGGCACCCGGCCGCGGGGCGGCTGGGGACTGAGTGTGGATACCCGGCCACCCCCTGGAAGCTGGGGAGCAAGCGGGGACACCCGGCCACCAGGCGGCTGGGGACTGAGCATGGATACCAGGCCGCCGACACAGCCATGGCGTGGTGGCCAGATTCCGCCTCCACATGCCTAAAAGGCCCAATTTAAAGTGCAAGCAAGCAAGCAGTATGGTATTACAGCCTGGGGGTGGGTGGGTGGCAGGCTGCATACTTGCGCTTGCATTGCAAGGAATGGGAGAGGTACAATTGAACACTACCCTGGGACAAGGACTTGAATGGGGATAGTTGCAAGTCTGCAACGACAGGTGCAAGGTGGGAGGCATATTCGCATGTACCATGAACAGGGGTTTGGCATGCACACACTACAGCGGAATATGCTCTCCTTCCCACTAAATGCACTGGGGAGGGCACAGGTAATGTTTTGGTATACGCGCTTAATCTTATGTATAAGGCACACCAGGACAAATAGGGGCTGCTGGGGACTGAGTATGGATACCTCGCTGCCGAAGCAGCCATGAGGTAGTGGCCAGCTTCGGCCTCCTCCAAACTAAAAGGCCCCATTTCAAGTGCAAGCTAGCAGTATGGAATTGCAGTCTGGGGGTGGGTGGGTGGCAAGCTGAACACTTACACTTGCATTAAAAGAAATCATAGCAGATGCTAACTTCTGTCATCATCATCATGCTCCTCACCTTGGCACTCTCAACTCCACCGATGGAGAAGTCAGGGCCCACCGGAGGAGTCTGATTCTCTGGTGGGCTTGTCCAATGCTGCCTAAAGCAGGCCGGGCTAAGAAAAGTGTGTGGGGGAATGTTCCAAGGATAAATAGGGGCGGCTGGGGACCGTTTATGGACACCCGGCTGCCCCCAGGCGGCTGGGGACGGTGTGTGGACACCCGGCCGCGGGGCGGCTGGGGACCGAGTATGGACACCCGGCCGCCGGGCGGCAGGGGACTGAGTATGGATTCCAGGCCGCCAACACAGCCATGACGTGGTGGCCAGATTCCGCCTCCACATGCCTAAAAGGCCCAATTTCAAGTTCAAGCAAGGAAGCAATATGGTATTGCAGCCTGGGGGTGAGTGGGTGGCAGGCTGCATACTTGACCTTGTGTTGCAAGGAATGGGGGAGGTACAATTGAACACTGCCCTGGGACTAGAACTTGCATGGGGATAGTTGCAAGTCTGCATCTTCTGATGCGGCAAGGATCACTTCTGATGGGCACACTTTTAGACAGTGACCTGGGAGTCAGAGATGCTTCCAGGGGTCTTCCCCATACTGTTCCCATGTCTTTTCAGCACTTTATGCATGTGTCGCACAGCACATGGCCAGATAAGGTTGTAAAATGTTAAAATGACATTTCCCGGTGAATGCATTTGTCATAGTTGAAAGCAATACAAAAGTCCAAAAACGCATAAAAAATGCTACTTGTGAACACAGCCGAAGGTGTGGAGGAGTATTTTTGTTTTTGGTGATTTATTTTAACTTATACACAAGTCTTTTCCCTGGAAAGGAACTTCCTTAACATATTTCACAGGAAAAAAGTTTCACTTTCGTTTTTGAACGTTTTATTGTGAGCCCGTAAAAGTGGCTTAATACCTCTAACCACGTTGTTGACAGCAGTGACCTGGGGGGCAGTAATGCTTCCTGGGGCGATCCCCATGCTGTCCCCATGTCATTTGAGCACTGTCACTATCGTTTTGGGCACTTGTCAGGCTTTTAAAGACTGCCGGGGGTGCCACCGCAAAAATGCTCGAGTCTCCCATAGACTAACATTGGGCTCGTTGCTCGGGTCGAGCACCCGAGTATCATGGCGAGCTCGTCCCGAGCTTCGAGCACCCGAGCATTTTAGTGCTCGCTCAACACTATTCAGGATGCAGTTGTTGACGTGCTTCCAGTACTCCGTCTCTGTCCAGGAAGGCGCAACCTAACCTCGTCGTCAATAGCATCTGTGACGCCCCTCTGTGCTTGGTATCACATATCCTAGAAGAGTGCATTGATGGAATCTTCCACAAGAGGCCCCCATAAACATTCACACATCTCCACCTTCCACCTCAGACCAGCAGAGGGAGCCCATTAGGGATATAAATAGGGAAGGTGGAGCTAGGCAGTTCAGTTCTTCTGAAGAGTTCCTGCAGTAGAGAAGCCTAAGAGAGGTCAGTCTGCAGTAGAGCTCAGTCTAGTCTAGAGAACTCAGTTAATAGTTCAGCAGTGGAGCACGAGGCTCCTGTTAGCTAGATTCAGAGAGTCCAGTTAGAGCTTAAGGTGTGCCGGCACCATAAGATCGGTGAAGCGCGGCAAGTTGCCGTTAGTGTGTATAGCCTAGTGAGGGCCCGAGAAGGCCGAAGGCGAGTGGAGAGTTAGTACATAGGGGGCAGAGGAGCTTAACCAGCTCACCCCAAAGCATTTACCGGACACCGAATCCGAGCTTACCGGGATCTCTATGACCCAGTAAGGCATAACCGGAATTCCTGGAGAACTACAAGTCCCAGGATCGCTATGGTGCTGATACGTAACAGAGCCAGGAGACGCTTAGGCCCCACATACTGGGAGCATGAACTCCAAGACAAGGCCCTACCACAAGGTCAGCCAGCGCAGGACAGAGACAAAGTTAGGCCTAGCTCCAGGCAGGTCAGAAACTTACTACGCAGAGGCAAGAAACAGGAGGCCCTACACCCGCTCATTGGGGAGGATCCTGATATGCACCCTTCACCCTACAGTGCTCCGGGATGTGCCTGAATTTCCACCAGTGAAAGGTACTGAAGTGACTACCGTGTCCGTTCCCGTTCTTGCTCTGACCCAGCTGGGTCTCGCCTGTCCTGCATTCCCCCTGCATACGCTTTTCTGAGGCCTAACTCTACCTGTGGGGAGCTATACCATCGAGCTGCCTTATCACCGACCTCAGTTGACTACTGCAGCGCTGGTGCTTCTCACCAGATACCACAGGTGGTGACACGAACTCTTATAAAATTAACAATTATCCACCCTTTTAAAGACTGACCCCAGGGTACGGGCCCGGGAGCCGACCACCGCGACATCCCAAAGGCCAGGCAAAGGCCGGGGAACCGAGTCATCCCCATCCCCTGGGCTAGTCACATCCTCCTCCAACTCCTCTGCTGACCTCATCGACTGGCTGACTGTGGGTTGACAGAAAGTGGGATCTCCAACCTCGTCATCATCACCCTGTGTGTTCTCACACCCGTTGTCCTCAGAGCCAACCTCTTCCTGCCCTGACCGAAAAGTCAAGTTGTTGCTCCAATCAGGTATTTGAGTCTCATCATCGTCTTCATCATTGTCTCCACCAACAGGAGTTACAGTTTGGGAACGAGGGTCTACATTATGCTCAGACGAAGCCATTCCCGGGCGAAACGCGCGTCGAGGCTGCCAGGCATCCCTAGCATCTTACCACACGCTGCCCTAGACTCTACCAATAATGACTCAAGGTAATGGAAACCACATAATTCTACTGACTTGATGATATGGACATTTTCTAAGTGTTATCTCTGAACCTATAATCTACTATTGTCGGTCTTATATGTTACATGTTGCATTTCCATATTATCATTGGTAGATTTGACATTTCCTGGCATGTTTTTTGCCAGGATTTTCTATCATTGCATTATCTAGCCGACAGCCTATATTTACATCTGTTATATATTGTAAGCTGCCTCAAGGGATGTTAGTCTCCGAGCAGGGTGTCTTTATCTTACCCTGCCTTCTCTAGCTGTCCTCTCCTCTCCCTATCCGTTTTTACACTTTTTTATCGCTAATGTGTAATAAAATTTATATTGCGTAATAAAATTTATATATTTTTGATTCAAACCCCTCTTGTGTCAGTTTGGGATTATCTATAGGAAGATAGAGGCAATTATTTATAATAAGGGGGTCTTTTCTCCCTTCATGTTTCACCTCTTACTCCCAAAGTGAACTTTTGTTGGTGTTGTTTTTCTACATTATGCTCAGAACCTTCTTCATCTGGTCCTGGATCCGACTCATAAAGATTCTGGGCATCAGTGCAGATCATTTCCTCGTCTGGATTAACAGAAGCTCTGGAGCAGACCTCCGTTTCCCAGGCTATAGTATGAGTAAACAGCTGTGCAGACTCAACCATCTGTGTTACCCCATACTCAGACGGGCAGCTGGAGACTTGGGAGCGGTGAGGAAGCAAGTGCGATTGGGGTGACACCTCTGAGGACTGGAGTATTTGTGATGTTGAAGTTGAGGTGGAGGAGAGCCCACTTGAAGGAGCACTTGATATCCGTTGAAGCACCTGCTGTTTTTGTGCCTCACCTGGAATTTGTAGCGATGGGCGTGTCCGTAAGAAAGGGATCGTATCACATTGTCCACGAAAAGAAGTAGACATCTTAGTTTGGCTCGAAGATGGTCTTCCTTCTGCAGATGTTACTCCCCCCACCGCGGGGGGGCTCGACCCACCAGCGGACAGGCACCAGTATTGAGAGAGGGGGGCTGGCCATCAGGGTCCACCGCAGCTCTGGCACAAACCCGGCGACACGGAGGTCGCGCGGTCAGGAACGGACTGGCCATGTCGGCTTCGCACTTTTTTGGTTTTAGAAGGGCATGACATGCCTATATCTGTGTTTCCCCCTCCTTTTACTCCTCCACCTCTTTTCTTTTCGCATGACTATATGTACTTGTCACTTTTCCATGTGTTAGCTGTGTCTTCTGAGCAGTTTGTCAGCATTTGGACACCTTTGAAGGTGTTTTCTATGTTTTTCTATGTGTTGTTGTTTGCCTGCCATTGGTTTTAATGGTATTCGAAGGTGTTCGACGAACAGTTCGACGAACAGTTCGGCGAACATACGGGTGTTCGACGAACCGAACCGAACTCGAACACTACGGGGGTGGCTCAACAGTAATCATATATAGTAACCATCACACAATATGCACATGGTGTTCTTGCCTGTCAAATGTAATCAATGTAAGTGAGTCTAGTCATTAACTAAATTAGAGTCACACCAGTACTAAAATATTAGTGCTTTATGATATGTATAGGTACTCCACTAGGTGGCTGCAGACTACATGTGATATGAGTACAAGTACTCTAATATAAATAGCAATCAATGTTCTAAAGTCACAGAAGGTCACTCAGGATGTGGGCCATTATTATAACCATTGCGTACCTACACTAATATAATGCATGAAAGGCATGCATATTGACCAGAAAAATAAGCCACAAGATTTACAGACCATATACTGAAGTTAAGGTATGGAGGCAAGTTACCTGGCTAGCCAGACGCCTGTATGTGGCACATCAAAGACCCCGACGCGCGTTTTGGAAAATGCTTCCTTCCATATATCTATTATCTATCTAACCATATATCTATTAATCTATTTATCTATCCATATATCTATTATCTATCTATCAACATATCCATATATCTATTATCTATCTGTCAATATATATATCAACATATCTAGATATCTATCCATATATCTATTATCTGTTGACCTATCTAATTATCTATCTAAGATAGATAATAGATATATGGATATATAGATCTATTGATAGATACAAAAAGAATATAGAGGCAGCACTCCGAAAGAGTCAATTATATGATACTTTTATTGACCCATCATGTCAACATGGCAAAGGTTTCATCCCTAGTGAGGGATTTTTTCAAGCAATGAGCCATAGTGAGGTATGCATATAAATAGGTTTATCAATTAATCATTAATTAATAAATTATGTGTATAATAATTCATATAAAAATGTAAAGAGCACTGTGCAAAGTGCTAACATGTCAAATTCATATAGCATTTTATTAATAAAATTTCATCCATTTCAAAAAGTGCATAATTGTACAGTAAACCTTAATTAACATGACTAATAGAACACCAATTCAAATATAACATGAGTATATCATGTATAATCAATCAATCCCACGTGAATACTATATAATGTTTATTAATGACTCACCCCACCATAACAAACATATCCTCATAGCCCACGCCGCTCTCTGCGTCCCGGAAGTAGAGCTGCACATGCTTTAGACTCCTGTATTTCTAGAGTTACAAGGTGGTGAATTTTCACCTACTTCGCATGCACACCGGCATGCCGCCATGTTTATGTAGACTAACTCTTATCTAGAGCTTGCGCAGACTCCGTAATATGTTCCGCAATACAGAGCAATTCATCAAAAGGGCAAACATTCCCTGACTCCGCGCAAACACCATGCATACTTCCACTATCAATATAATCAAGAATTATCTATTAAAATACTTTAGATTCTTCAAAACATGATCCTGTAGAAAAATGGATATGAAAATATTAACATTACATTCACAGAACTTATAACAAATTTATACATTAGATTAATTTATTAAATCCATATATATGCATATTGTGTTGCTCAGAAGTCCTTCTATATATTCAAAATGGTGGGATGGGCAGCACGGTGGCTCAGTGGTTAGCACTGCAGTCTTGCAGCACATGGGTTCTGGGTTCAAATCCCACCAAAGACAACATCTCCAAGGAGTTTGTATGTTCTCCCCGTACTTGCATGGGTTTCCTTCAGTTTCTTCCCACACTCCAAAGACATAATGATAGGGAATTAAGATTGTGAGACCTAATGGGGACAGCCACGATAAGGTATGTAAAGCGCTTTGGAATATGTTGGCGCTATATAAGTATAAAGATTATTATTATTATAAGTTAATCCTTCAATAGTGCACTTCTGTGAAAAAAAAAAAATTAAAAATCATAAAACACACAATAAAATACCTATAACATATGAAGAAATGATCCTATATTAGGAACCATCAAACCAGAGTATGAAGCTTAAAATCCACATTAAAACTATTGGATTTTAACAAATCCATTTATAAATCCACTGTAGTTTTTTCTTTTTGAGTATTTTCGCTCTTTTTTCTCCTCTTCTAAGTAATGGTACATGATCTATTATGCTAAATTTAAGATCTTTCTCATGGTTTAATTCCGTAAAATGTTTAGACAGGAAGATCCATTCTTTTCTTCCGTATCATGTAATGGTGATGGTTCAACCTAATTTTTAGGTTCCACGTGGTCTCTCCAACATATATAAATTTACAGGGACACTGTAAGACATAGATCACTTGGTCAGTAACACATGTCAAATAACTCTTTATAGCGTATGTTACTCCCATTACTGGGTGCCTAAAACATTCCCCTTTTTTCATCCTATTACAATTAATACACTTTAAGCACGGGAAACATCCGGTTCTCTTTTTACCAGTCAAAGTACTCTGAGTTTTACCTTTCAGTGACCCAATGTCTGAAAGTATCAATTTGTCTTTCAGATTTTTCGCACGCCTATATGAAAAATAAGGGGGGGGGAGCAAACTCCTCTACTTCTGGCAAACATCCCCCCAACATAGGCCAATGTTTCCTGATGAAGCTCGGCACGGCATTACTTTCTTCACAATATGTAGAGATCATAGGAATTCTTTTTATATTCCTAGTTGTGAGCGAATGTGCTCGCCACTGCTCGGTACTCATCCGAGCATCACGGTGCTTGACAAGCTCGGTGCTCGTTGAGTATTTCCGGGTTGCTCGGACAGGAACTCGGATCCCCTCCCTGTATGTTTGGCGCTCTTTTGAGAGCCAATGAACATGCAGGGATTGCCTGCCACGCACTGCAATGCCGTAGCCATGTTAGTTTTGGGCATTACAGTGATTGGCTGGCCGCACAGCGTCATCAGGTCTATATAAGACCTGGCGCCGCTATGCTCGTCACAGTCTACCCCAGAATCAGGCAGAGTAGGGAGAGGTGCTGCTGCGTCAGGGAAAGATTTGCTTGTTTATAGTTAGTATAGGTATTCCACAACATATATACATTGTATATATACAACTGAACTAACAGTCCTTCTGAGAACTAATCCAGCTGCATATATTCAGTGGTGATAGCAGGAGTTAGGCAGGCAGGCAAGGTATGTGGCAGACTACAGTGCATATAGTGCAAGAGGCTCCATTGAATGTCCTGTTAGTATAGGTATTCCACAACATATATATATATCGATCTGAAATAACAGTCCTTCTGAGGACTAATCCAGCTGCATATAATCAGTGCTAGGCAGGAGTTAGGCAGGCAGGCAGTGTATGCGGCAGACTGCAGTGCATATAGCGCAATAGGGTCCATTGAATGTCCTGTCTGCTGCTGTAATAATTACAGATATTTGTAGACATAGCCCCAGATATCAGAGGCCAGGGCAACATTTTTTTTAACTTAATCCTGGTTATTTGCTTAAAAAACAATCCAGAGTACACAATTTTTCTGCTCCATTTGCTTGTTAGCACTGCAGAATATAGCCAGATCTGTTCCATATTTCAGCAATAAAAATCCAGAAATTTTAACTGAACATGGAAAATATTGGCCTCCTTTTCCATTCCTTTGCAGTGTGTCGGTCAAGCTATTCACACTAGGTGTTTGTGAAGAATAGTATTAGTAAATTACAGGCCATTTAAAACCGTGGTTCTCTGTCAGACATATCACCTATAAGACTGTTCAAAAATCAGACATTTCTTCCATTTCCATTCTGTTGCAGTGTGTCGGTGAAGCCATTCACACTAGGTCTCTGTGTAGGGGTAAGGAAGTGGAAGACGAGGTGGTGGATGATATAGTAACTGACCCAACCTGGCACGGGAACATACAGAGCGAGGACAGCAGCAAACAGGGGGAGGGAGGCATAGCATGACAACAGGCAGGAAGAAGCAATGTGTTGGCCGCAGACACAAGACAGGAAAGCATTCCTCGCAACACCAACACAACGGAAGTTGCCAGTACAACTGTTAGGAAGACTCTGCAGATAACCCTAAAAAGACCATTTGCACCACCTGCCAGGCCAGCATCAGCAGGGGTAGCAAAACTAGCAGCCTTACCACCACCAGCATGATCCGGCACATGGCAGCAAAGCAACCGACTTTGTGGGCCGAACAAAAGGGTCCAGGAACAGTGTCTGCAGGTGGCACCACTGCTTCTTCCACTGTTGTGCATGTAAACCAATCCCCTGTCCATGGTGCATGTGAAGATGCCTCCTGCCCTCCACCTGTCATTGCACACTCTGAAGTAGCACCATCAGCAAGCATGTCCACGTCATTGTCCCAGCACAGTATTGAGTTGTCCTTACCCCAGTCCTTCGAACGCAAGCGCAAATAAGCAGCCAACGCCCCACAGGCCACACTACTAAATTCTCACATTTCGTGAATGCTTGCACTCGAAATGTTGCCTTTTAGGCTCGTGGAGATGGAAGCAACCTGATGGTGGCGACCATCCCTCGGTACTTGGTCCCCAGCCACCACTATTTCCCCCTGTGTGCCGTCCCCGCATTACACGAGCACGTGTCCCACAACATTAGCCATGCCCTCAACAATGCAGTTACTGGGAAATTCCAGCTAACCACGGACATGTGGACAAGTGCTTGTGGGCAGGGACGGTACATCTCGCTGATAGCACACTGGGTTAATATAGTGGAAGCCGGGACCCAGTCGGACTTTGGGATGATACACGTCCTCCCGACACCGAGAATTGTGGGCCCAGGCGAGCTCACACACGTACCATGCCTTGCCCATGTGCTTAACCTCATGGTTTAGCTGTTTCTCAAAACCTACCCAGAGCTGCCGGATCTGCTTGTCAAAGTAAGCCATCTGTGTGCCCATTTTAGAAAGTCAGCTACAGCTTCCGCCGCCCTTGCCGTGCTTCAGCAGCATTTGCAGCTTCCAGCTCAACGACTGATCTGCGATGTTCCCAAGCGTTGGAACTCTACATCGCAGAAGAGGGCAGTTGTTGAGTACCAGCATCAAAAAGGCCGTCGGAATTCAGTTCAGACTCCACACATAAGGCCTCAGGAGTGGACATGGATGTCAGACATATGTACCATCCTCCAAAACTTTGAGGACTCCACCAAGATGGTGAGCGGTGATGACGCCAGAATTAGTGTCACCATCCCGCTTCTCTGTTTACTGAAACGCTCTCTGCTCACAATCAAAGAGGATGTATTGCAGGCGGAGCACGATGAGATGGAGCAAGGTTTATGTAGATTAACTCTTATCTGGAGCTTGCGCAGACTCCGTAACATCTTCCGCAATACAGGTCCATTAATCAAAAGGGCAAACTTTCTCTGACTCCGTGCAAATACCATGTATACCTCCACTATCAATATAATCAAGAATTATCTATTAAAATACTTTTGATTCTTCAAAGCATGGCCCTATAGAAAAATGGATATGAAAATATTAACATTACATTCATAGAACTTATAACAAATTTATACATTATATTCATTTATTAAATCCATATATATATACATGGTGTTGCTCAGAAGTCCTTCTATATATATTCAAAATGGTGGGATGAGTTAATCCTTCAATAGTGCACTTCTGTGAAAAAAACAAAACACCATGTATATATATGGATTTATTTTAACAGCTAGCGAAGGCTATGCAGACAGCTGGGGGCCCCCTCCGAGGCTAGAAAAGTTGTCCACTCCAGAGGTCTTATGTGTGGAGTCTGAACTGAATACTGATGGCCTTGTTGATGTTGGTACTCAACAACTGCCCTCTTCTGCTGACAAATCCTTCCCAACATCTGCAGTGTAGAGTTCCAACACGTGGGGACATCACACACCAGCTTGTGAGCCGGAAGCTGCAAACACTGCTGAAACACGGAAAGGGCGGCGGAAGCTGTAGCTGGGCACACAGGCGGCATACTTTAACAAGCAGATCCGGCAGCTCTGGGTAGGATTTGAGAAACCGCTGAACCACGAGGTTAAGCACATGGGCCAGGCATGGTACGTGTATAAGCTCACCTCGCCTCAGAACCACCACCAGGTTCTGGCCATTTTCACACACGACAATGCCTGGCTGTAGGTTCAGCAGTGTGAGCCACAGATCTGCCTGCTTTTTCAGAGCTGTCCACAACTCTTCAGCATTGTGCGGTTTGTCACCTAAGCATATTAGCTTCAGCACAGCCTAATGCCGCTTGGCCGAGGCAGTGCTGCAGTGCTTACAGCTTGTGACTGATGTGGTCATTTCGGAGATGGAGGCTGAAGAGGAGGACGAGGCTGAGGAGGATGAGGTGCAGGAGCTGTAGACTGTCTGGGCAACCCTGATTGACCTAGGTCCCGCAATCCTTGGTGTCGGGAGGATGCGTTCCATCCCAAGGTCCTACTTGGTCAACCCAGTGTGCCGCCAGCGAGATGTACCGTTCCTGCCCACAAGTACTTGTCCATGTGTCTGTGGTTAGGTGGACTTTCCCAGTAACTTCGTTGTTGAAAGCACGGCTGATGTTTTGGAACACGTGCTTGTGTAATGTGGGGACGGCACACCGGGAGAAATAGTGGCGGCTGGGAACCGAGTACCGAGGAACAGCGGCCGCCATCAGGTTGCGGAATGCTTCCATTTCCACGAGCCTAAAAGGCAGCATTTCTAGCGCAAGCAGTCGCGAAATGTGGGAATTTAGTAGTGTGGCCCGTGGGGCGTTGGCTGCGTATTTGCGCTTGCGTTCCAAGGATTGGGGTCTGGACAATGAACACTGCACTGGAACAAGGACGTGGATGTGCTTCCTGATGCTGCTACTTGAGAGTGTGCAATGACAGGTGCAAGGCAGGAGGCATCTTCGCATGCACCATGGACAGGGGATTGGTTTGCATGCACAACAGCGGAAGAAGCAGTGGTGCCACCCACAGACACTGATCCTGGACCCTGGAGTTTGGACCACAAAGTCAGGTGCTTTGCTGCCATGTGCCTGATCATGCTGGTGGTGGTCATGCTGGTTGTTTTCCCACCCCTGCTGATGCTTGCCTGGCAGGTGGTGCAAATGGCCTTTTTGGGGTTATCGGCAGAGTCTTTAAAAAACAACCAGACTCGGGAAGACCTAACAGTTGTACTGGCAACTTCCTTTGTGTTGATGTTATGGGGAATGGTTGCCTGCCTTCTGTCTGCAGCCCCCACACAGTTTCTTCCTGCCTGTTGGGGTGCCTCTCTCCCCCTGTGTGCTGCTGTTTTCGCTAAATGTATAAGCAAATCTCTCCCTGACTCAGCAGCAGCTCTCCCTACTCTGCCTGTTTCCAGATTAGACTGTGACGAGCCTAGCGTCACTCGGTCTTAAATAGGCCAGCCAATCACTGTAATGCCACAACCAATATGGCTACGGCATTACAGTGCATGGCAAGCAATCCCTGCATGTTCATTGGCTCTCTAAAGGGCACCAAATATGCAGGTCAGGGACCTGAGCTCCCGCCCGAGCAACCCGGAAATACTCGCCGAGCGCTGAGTTTGTCGAGCACAGTCATGCTCGGGCGAGTACCGAGAAGTGGCGAGCACATTCGCTCATCACTAGTGTTTATAATGCCCGTAGGGAAATTTTTTAGTGAACTACCTATAAAATTCTGTATGATATACAGTATGTTCATGTATACCCCCCAGAGTAAATGTTTTTCAGCCCATGCACTTAGTGCATGGGCATTACCAGTATAGTGGAGCCACTCCTTAACAATGGTAACAATTTTTTGAATGAGGACCTCCTCCACATCTCTTCAAAGGGGTATTGGAGTGCATCCAAATTTTTGGCAGCCCTTATATTCACTGAATAGGCAATAACAGTATAGGAGACACACTTCGTAATAGTGGGGGGAGCATTTTTTTTTACTGAGGTCCTCCTCTAAGTCCCTTCAGAGGGTTATTGGGATACGTCCAAAATATAGGCAGCCATTGTAGTCACTGCATACGCAATAACTGTATAGCAGAACCGCTCCTTTATAATGGGAAAAAGTTTTTAACTGAGGCCCTCCTCTATGTGTCCTTAAATTAGTATTGGGGTTTTTCCAAAATTTAGGCAGCCGTTGTAGTCACTGCATACGCGATATCTGTGTAGCAGAATCGCTCCTTTATAATGGGAACATTTTGTTACTGAGGCCTCACCTATGTGTCTTCACATTGTTATAGGGGTTTTTACAAAATTTGGGCAGCCCTTTCAGTCACATAATTTTACACTACAGATTTGAAACCTGTACTGTGGATGAAAAAACCTAACTTCTCAATTATTAAAAAAATTTCCTTGTCGATAGCCATGTGTGGATTAGCCCCATTGAATCCACATGCGGACACAAATCAGTTTGAACTACAAATCCAAACCAGAAATCTGTAGGTTAGTCTAAGGGAAGAGTCAGACAGCTGTATACAGTAGTGTTGAAAATAATAGCAGTGTGTTCAAAAACATGATTTAAGCACAAAATCTTTATTCTAGTTTTTATTTCCATGCATTGGGAACATTGCACAGTTTTCTTATTCTAAACATGAAGAGAAATATATACATTTTCAACTACTTTACAGAAATTAACAAAAATGAATATTGGGCTGTTCTAAAAAATAGCAGTGTCTGGATTTATCTTTACAAACTCACAATTTGTACTCTTTTTTTGAGGATTTAGCATTCATGTTAATCACTAACCTAATATTTAGTTGTATACCCACAGTTTTATTAGAACTGCTTCACATCTATGTTGCATAGAGTCAACCAACTTCTGGCACCTGTCAACTGTTATTCCTGCCCAGGATGCTTTGACTACATCGCACAACTTTTCGGCATTTGTTGGCTTTGCCTCAGAAACAGCATTTTTGATGTCACCCCACAAGTGTTCTATCGGATTAAGGTTTGGGGATTTGGCTGGCCACTCCATAACCTCAATTTTGTTGTACTGGAACCAAGATTTTGCTTGTTTACTGGTATGCTTAGGGTCATTGTCTTGTGAAACACCCATTTCAAGGGCATATCCTCTTCAGCATAAGGCAACATGACCTCTTCAAGTATTTTAATATATGCAAACTGGTCCATGGTCCCTGGTATGCAGTAAATAGATCCGGCACCATAGTAAGACAAACATGACCATATCATGATGCTTGCACCACCATGCTTCACTGTCTTCAGAATGTACTGTGGCTTGAATGCGGAGTTTGGGGGTAATCTGATGAACTGTCTGTGGCCTTTGGACCCAAAAAGAATAATTTTACTTTCATTAGTTCACAAAATGTTTCTCCATTTCTCTTTAGGCCAGTTGATGTGTTCTTTGGCAAATTGTATCCGCTTCAGTACATGTATTTTTTTTTAACAGTGGTACTTTGCTGGGACTTCTTGCTAAGAGATTAGCTTCACAAAGGTGTCTTCTAACTGTCAGAGTACTCACGGGTAACTTGAGACTGTCTTTGATCATCTTGGAGCTGATCATTGGCTGAGCCTTTGTCATTCTGGCTATTCTTCAATTCATTCGAATGGCAGTCTTCCGTTTTCTTCCACGTATCTCTGGTTTTGCTTTCCATTTTAAAGCAATGGAGATCATTTTAGCTGAACAGCTTATCATTGTCTGCACTTCTTTATAAGTTTTTCCCTCTCCAATCAACTTCTTAATCAAAGAAGTACGCTGTTCTTCTGAACAATGTCTCACACGACCCATATTTCTCAGGCTTTCAAGGAGAAATGCATGTACAACATGTGCTGACTTCACCCATAACCCCTTAAGGACCGAGCCACTTTGTGCGTTAATGACCGGGCCAATTTTTTCAATTCTGAACACTGTCACTTTGTGCGGTAATACCTCTGGAACGCTTCAACAGATCCCCCTGATTCTGAGAATGTTTTTTCATGACATAGTGCACTTCATTATAGTGGTAAAATTTATTTGATATGACTTGCGTTTATTTGTAAAATAAACAGAAATTTGTCAAAAATTTTTAAAATTTTGCAATTTTCAAACTTTGAATTGTCATGCCCTGAAATCAGAGAGATATGTCACATAAAATAGTTAATGAATAACATTTTCCACATGTCTACTTTACATCAGCACAATTTTGGAACCAACATTTTTTTTTGTTATGAAGCTATAAGGGTTAAAAGTTGACCAGCGATTTCTCATTTTTCCAACAAAATTTACAAAACCATTTTTTAGGGACCACATCACATTGGAAGTCACTTTGAGGTGTCTATATGACAGAAAATACCCAAAAGTGACACCATTCTAATAACTGCACCCCTCAAGGTGCTCAAAACTACATTCAAGAAGTTTATTAACAATTCAGGTGCTTCACAGGAACTAAAGCAATGAGGAAGAAAAAAATTAACATTTAACTTTTTTTCACAAAATATTAAATTTAGACCAAATTTTTTTATTTTCACAAGGGTAGCAGATAAAAATGGACCCCAAAATGTTTTGTGCAATTCCTCTTGAACATGCTGATACCATATATGTGGCAGAAAACTACTGTTTGGGCGTATGGCAGGGTTTGGAATTGAAGGAGCACCATTTGACTTTTTGAATTAAAAATTTGCTAGAATAATCAGCAAACGCCATGTTGTGTTTGGAGAGCTCCTGATGTGCCTAAACAGTAGAAACCGCCCACAAGTGACCCCATTTTGGAAACGAGACCCCTCAATGAACATATCTAGATGTGTGATGAGCACTTTGAACCCCGAGGTGCTTCACAGAAGTTTATTACATAAATACGTAAAAAAAAAAAAACACAAAAATGTTCTTTTAGCCCCCAATTTTTTATTTTCACAAGGGTAACAGGAGAAAATAGACCCCAAAAGTTGTTGTTCAATTTCTCCTGAGCACACTGATATCCTATATGTGGCAGAAAAGCACTGTTTGGGCGCATGGCAGGGTTCAGAAGGGAAGGAGCGCCATTTGACTTTTTGAATTCAAAATTTGCAGGAATAATTAGCGGACGCCACGTTGCGTTTGGAGAGCCCCTATGTCCCTAAACAGCAGAAACTCCCCACAAGTGACCCCATTTTGGAAACTAGACCCCTCAATGAACTTATCTAGATGTGTGATGAGCACTTTGAACCCCCAGGTCCTTCACAGAAGTTTATAACATAGAGATGTGAAAAAAAAAATCACAAAAATTTATTTTTAGCCCCAAATTTTTTATTTTCACAAGGGTAACAGAAGAAAATGGACCCCAAATGTTGTTGTGAAATTTCTCCTGAGCACGCCGATACCCTATATGTGGCAGAAAAACACTGTTTGAGCGCATTATCCGGCGCTCTACGCTGAGTACTTACTTTGGGGTTTCCATCTAAATCTCCAAATGACGTGATTCAGATAAAAACGTGAGGGATCCATTCACTATAATGAGATGAGGCAGCAGAGTTACTCTGGACTCTGTCTGGCCCCTGTTCAGCGTTATCCTTCTTTTCAGAGGTGCACAAAACTGTGGCTGACTGCACTTTTATTTACGCCTAAAAAGATGAACACCGCCGGATCACAGGTCAGACGCCGTCCACAGTGCCTCCATCCGTATCATTACAGGGAATCTTCCATCAGGGGTTTCCGTCTGAATCATGTATTTCAGAGATTTATACGGAAACCCCAGTGTAAGTGCTCAGCGCAGAGCGCAGGATAAATATGGGCCGAGCAATACTGCGATCTTTGGGAGGCAGAATAAACAAATCTGCAGCAGGTGAAGAATTGGTTTTATATATTTTTTACGTCGTTCCTCGTGCAGTATAAAAGTGATTAGACGACTTTATTCTTCGGGTCGGTGCGATTACAGCGATACCAGATTTATGATTTTTATGATTGACAGCTGTCGCCCACTAAAAGACGCTTTTTTTTGCAAAAACTAATGTTTGCATCTCCATATTTTGAGAGCTATAATTTTTCCATATTTCGGCTGACAGAGTCATATGAGGGCTTGTTTTTTGCGGAATGAACAAAAAACAACAATTCAGGATTTTTTTTTGTTATTTGTGTGGTAAAATTGAGAAGGCAGCTTTATTATTCGGGTCACTACGTTTACAGCGGTACCACTGACGCGCCCCCTGGGCCGTGGGGTACTCGGCACCAAGTCCTCTTATGGATGCCGGTATGGGAAATATCACGGTGGCTGGCCCAGTCCATGACCCAGGGCGGTCAGTGAAAAAGGGGAATATTTACAGGGGATTTGGAAAGTTCGTGATGCCACCTGTGGATTGCGGCTAAAGGGAGCCACCGCTGCGGAGCAGTCCTCTGGAGCTGGTGTTACGGCAGCAGGGATGGTGTGGCTCTCCACAGGTAGAGCTAGCTAGTGCAGGGAGGGAAAGATGGCGCAGATGAAAGAAGGGACAGAGGCAGTGCGGAGCAGTCATCCGAGTTTTTACTCACATTTCTTATGACAGTTCTACTGGTGCCCTGTACAGGTGTCAGCCTCCCACGTCGCGCTGCGTTCACCAGGCAGGGGTTCAGCACTTCCTCAGGCAGATTAGGAGTACATGACAGAACCCCACTTTCTTGTGCTCCTAGCTAGACCGTCTTCACGCTGGGTCTTTCTCCCTCCTGCCCTGCGCTTCTTACTCTCAATCCCGCTCCGGTGCTCTGAAGTCCCTCCTGTCTCGTCGGAGTTCCCGGACCTGCTTGACCCTCACGGAGATTAGAATGAGGCTTCGGCAACTAACCATGTAAGCCAGAAGCCTCCGTTTTTTTCCAGCTGGGACGTAGAGTAACACGGCTGGACCAGGGGCCGGTCCCCTTCTTGCGGCCTATGATCCCTCTGTCTTCCGACAGATGCGGGGCGTACGGGTGCCTTCCTGCACACCCCGTACCCCCTAGGATCCCTTCTTTAGAATGGAGCCTACTCCTCTGCTCCCCACCTGGGCTTCTAGGACTCCTAGAGAGACTCTGCTCCCTGACTGACTTCCTGAACTGTTCTTCTGAACTGCTCTTCTCTGCCACCCTAAAATGGCCTCCCTTTATATACCTCACTCTATAGTGCTCCCCTAAACTGCTTCCTCCACCCACACCCACTACTGGTTCCCCCTACCTCTTGGTTCCCCCCACTCCAGCAAGGGACAGGGCTCAGCAGGAAAACACATTGCATCTTGCCCTTCCAGCCGGCCTGGAGCAGTGTAGTATTGGATGCAGGTGTTGGGGTTCCGGGCAGCACTCCCTCCTTACCTGAGAGAAGGGGATACCACACCTCTGGGTGAGGTGCAGTACCTCTGTGGCGACTGAACCCTCAGGGGCGCCACACTCCCCCCAGGTAAAACACAGCACGTCAGCGGGCTGGAACAAAGTAAAGCAGGGATATTATTGACATGCAAATTTTTAAGAATGCATTCACATATAAGATAATAAAACATGACATTTCTTTCCTTTATGGGAGGCACTTTTCTTTAACGTTACAGGGTATATTTATCAAACATTATAAGGACACTTTTTAATAACATTTCTGTAACAGGGAAAAACAGTAGCAGCATGAGGGACCCGTCCGAAAACCCTCAACGTAGGCCCTGGGCGTGGCTGCAGGGCATAGGTGATCCTGGGGTTGGACCACGTCTTCCGCCACGCTAAACGAGTTTTTCTTCTGAGGTCATGGTTGCCAATATAAAACCAATAGGGTGCACTTTAAGAAGTGCAGAACTATGTACAACATAAGTTTTTGGCTGTTCACAGTCCCCAGCCTGGAGTCTATATACCCTGATGGGTAATTATGAAAACACACTCACTATTAGAAACTGGTGGTACCCTTACTGGTGACTATTTACATTCTAGTCCCAACTACTGGCCTAGTAGTGGGGTCCCCGCCTGGGGTACTGCTGGTTCTTTCCGGACCCAGCCGGGTCATACGGTATGTCCTGCGGGGGTATGTCCTCGATGACGCGGTACACTTGCAGGGCGTACCACCCGTGCTCCTCGTGGTGACGTGTATAGGTGACTCGGTTACCGGGGTATAGATTCCGGTCGCGATGGCCCTGTTCCAGCTCGGGCTCAACATCCCGCCGGTTTACGAAAATGTCCCTCGCAAAGTCAGGATCTCTGATAAAGCCCCACCCTGCCTTCAGGTCAAACTTTACCACGAGTCATGCATCGCGGGGGCAGGGGTGGGCTGACTCCGCCTGGCGAACTTGAGCCTTCGCAGCCTTGTTCCGGGCCTTCAGACGCCCGCCGAGTGCGCCGCTCCTTCTCCAGCTGCTGGAGCTCCCGCCTGCAGAATTCCTTCCTCAGCAGGGCTTCGGCCTGGGTCTCCTGTGGGAAACCCATCATGCCCCCCCCCGGTTGTCCCAGCAAAACTCCTCTCCGCTGGAGTAGGCAACCGGGGGTGCTGGTGTTGGGAGTAGTGGGCACGGCTGCTGGTCATCGAACCGGGCGGACCAATCGAAGGCCGGCGCACTGTACACCCACTCGGGTGCCGGAGGTGGAGGCTCCGGGAGGGAACCAAGCAGAAGGTTCCTGGTTTCAGTGCCTGGGAGTGGAAATTCTGGGAGGGCACTAATTGGAGGGTCCTCAGGGTCGGCGTCCGGGGGTGGAGGTTCCGGGCAGAGCAGCTGCTCCAGAGAGGGCATGGCGGAATACGGGGAGTGCTGGTGAAGGAGGCCCAGGAGCAGGTCGGCTCTTGCAGCGCCCGGGGCAGGGGAACTCTTCCTACCTGCTCCTGTGCTGTATATGGCCTCCTGGTGCTCCTCTGGCTCCACCGGGGCTGGGGTACTGCTGCTGGCATCCGGTGCTGCTCTCCGCCGTGCTGCCAACTTCTCTAGCAGCTCGCTCCTCCATTTGGTGACCGCTGCTATCTGGCCCCCTTTCCACTTGTTGGCTCAGCTTCAGGACTTCACTCTGGAGGAACTCCGCATCCTCCGGGGACAGTTTTCCAGCTTCTCCCTCCAGGGTGAGGGGAGTCGCTTGCCACTGCAGCAGGCCAGAGGCAGAGGCTTGGTCTTGGCGTCTGTCCATGCTGGCTGCTGGGTGCGGTCTGTCTAGACTGGTTAAGACCACACCCTGTCTCCATTCCTTCTCTCCTCCTCCTCTCCTCTTTCGGGGGCGGTCCCATGGCTGTTTGCTGTCGGTCACTCCTTGTGACGGCCTCCCTGCCTTGACGGACACATCTATGCAGACAGTCACAGTTGCAAGGGGCAGGGTATGCTTTTGGCGCCATTCTGGGACCTGGCCCACGATGGGAGGTTCCATATTGTTGTCTTTGATCATGCACATAATGGCGCCCGCTCTTCTGGGGCGGGCGCCACATTCAGTACCATAACACAGTTCCTTAGGCACACAATAACCGTGGTTAACGGGTTGGTCACGTATCCTGTTCGTGACGCCAGATCTGACGCACCCCCTGGGCCGTGGGGTACTCGGCAGCCGGGCCTCTTATGGATGCCGGTATGGGGAATATTACGGTGGCTGGCCTGGTCCGTGACCCAGGTCTCTCCTTTCCTGTGGCTCTCCACAGGGAGAGCTAGCTCCAGGGCAGAGTAGGTAGTGTGGGGTGCGCAGGGCGTTGTAGTGCAGGGAGGGAAAGATGGCGCAGATGAAAGAAGGGATGGGGAAGTGCGGTGCAGTCATCCGAGTTTTTACTCACAGTTCTTATGACAGTTCCACTAGTGCACTGTACAGGTGTCAGCCTCCCACGTCGTGCTGCGTTCACCAGGCAGGGGTTCAGCACTTCCTCAGGCAGATTAGGAGTACATGACAGAACCCCACTTTCTTGTGCTCCTAGCTAGACCGTCTTCACGCTGGGTCTTTCTCCCTCCTGCCCTGCGCTTCCCACTCTCAATCCCGCTCGGGTGCTCTGAAGTCCCTCCTGTCTCGTCGGAGTTCCCGGACCTGCTTGACTCTCATGGAGATTAGAATGAGGCTTCGGCAACTGACCATGTAAGCCAGAAGCCTCCGGTTTTCCCAGCCGGGATGTAGAGTAACACGGCTGGACCAGGGGCCGGTCACCTTCTTGCTGCCTATGATCCCTCTGTCTTCTGACAGATGCGGGGCGTACGGGTGCCTTCCTGCACTCGCCGTACCCCCTAGAATCCCTTCTTTAGAACGGAGCCTACTCCTCTGCTCCCCACCTGGGCCTCTAGGACTGGGCCCTACTTGTGGAGCAGAGCTCCTAGAGAGACTCTGCTCCCTGACTGACTTCCTGAACTGTTCTTCTGAACTGCTCTACTCTTCCACCGTAAAATGGCCTCCCTTTATATTATACCTCACTCTATAGTGCTCCCCTAAACTTCTTCCTCCACCCACACCCACTACTGGTTCCCCCTACCTCTGGGTTCCCCCCACTCCAGCCAGGGACAGACAAAGCTCAGCAGGAAAACACATTGCATCTTGCCCTTCCAGCCGGCCTGGAGCAGTGTAGTATTGGATGCAGGTGTTGGGGTTCCGGGCAGCACTCCCTCCTTACCTGAGAGAAGGGGATCCCACACCTCTGGGTGAGGTGCAGTAGCTCTTTGGCGACTGAACCCTCAGGGGCGCCACACCACATTTATGTAATTTTTTTATGTTTTTGCGCTTTTACATAATAAAACTTTTATTGAAAAAATAAAATCTTTGCATCGCTTTATTCTGAGCGCTGTAACTTTTTAATTTTTCAGATGATGCAGCTGTATGGGGGATTGATTTTTGTGGGACAAGATGACGTTTTCAGCGGTATTATTTTTATTTTCATCCGTCTTTTTGATTGCGTTTTATTCCACTTTTTTTCCAGTGGTATGATGAAAAGTCATAGATTCTAATGTCTTTTTTTTCTTTTACACTTTTCACTGAAAGGGTTAACTAGTGTGACACGGTTATAGATCGGGTCATTCCGGACGCGGCAATACTAAATATGTTTACTCTTTTGTTTATTTTTATTTTTTTTTACCTAGAAATCTGTATTTATTAGTGTAATATATGTATATATTTTTTTTACTTTTTGTTTATTAGATTTTTACCATTTTTTTTTTATTTTTTTTTAAACTTTTTTACGTAGTCCCACTATGGGACTTTCACTTTTCATACATATAATGTATTGCAATGCACTAGCATTGCAATACATTATACCTATAATGAAAGCTCCTGAGACTATGCTGTGCAGTGGTCTCAGGAGCTTTCCTTAGCTTTGTGACCTGGGGGTCATCATGACGACCCCTGGTCACCATGGCAACGGTCAGGCCCCCGCGATGATGTCACAGGGCACCGACCTGAAGGCAGAGTGAGCTCTCAGACCTCTGCCTGCCTCCTGAACACTGCGATCATGCTCGATCGCAGCATTCAGGGGGTTAACAGCCATGGGTGGTGCTGACACGGCTCCTGGCTGTTTAGTGCCGGAGCTCAGCCACTGGCAGCGCTGAGCTCCGACACTGATCGGGCAGGAGAGGCTGACATTTCAGCGTCTCCTGCTCCGTCATGCTGTGATCGGTCAGTCAGATTGACTGACGGATCGCAGCGATCTGGGTGCAGGGACCGACGGCATGGGTCCCTGCACCCCTTCTCGTGCCGCTCAGCTGTCACAGACAGCTGTCGGGACTGAACTGGCAGAGCGTGTTTACACAAAGTGATGACTCGCCCCTAGGGCCATGGGGTACTCGGCAGCCGGGCTTTATGGCTGCTTTTGGGGGAAGATCACGGTGGCTGGCCCTGTCCATGACCCAGGGCGGTCAGTGCAAAAAGGGGATATTTATAGGGGATTTGTCGTGACGCCACCTGTGGTGTCTGGTGAGGATCACCAGCGCTGCGACAGTCCTCCTCGCCGTCGACCACACTCGGGGCCCTCACTACTCGACAGCTGGCGTGCTGCGTCTTCACCGCTCTCTGAGCGTCGGCACGCTCTCTCCTCACTCTGAGCTGTGTTCCTCTCTCTCTGAACACTGAACTGAAACTAAGACTGGACTGAGCTGCCTGGCTCCACCCTCCCTTTATATATCCCTATCAGGCTCCCTGGTCTGAGGTGGTAGGGTGGAGGTGTGTGAATGTGTGAGGGCCTCTTGTGGAGAAGTCCATCCATCCACCCTTCTGGGTTCTGTGGCACCAATGCGCAGCAGGGCGCCACATTCCCCCGTAGTAAAACTCAGTACTCCTGGATTGAAGCATTTTTGCAAAACAGGTTAACAATTAACATTTCTTCCTTTTATGGGAGGCACTTTTCTTAAACGTTACAGGTAACATTATGAACAAATATTTATAAAAAACAAGTTCAGAGTTTTTCAAGTAAATGGTGTCCATTTCACCGATGAAGGAACATGTGTAATATGAGGGACCCATCCGAAAACCCCCAACGTAGGCCCTGGGCGTGGCTGCAGGGCATAAGTGATCCAGGTGATGGACCATGTCTTCGGCCATGCCAATTATGTACATGAACAGTTTTTGGGCTGCTCACAGTCCTCAGCCACAGAGTCTTTTATACATATATACCCTTACGGGTAACTAAATGCAATGCTAAGTGTCCATGTCACCTAAATTGTCCATTATATGGCAAAACACATCAATAATTAAATACATGAAAATTACACAAGAACAACATACCCCAGGGGCAACTATTTATAATATCAGAGTTTTCCTTTCTATTCTCTATATCTGACAGGGGTCTGACCTTGTGTGTTACGTGTTGACCTACGTAGTACTGGGATGCGTGTGGTACTGGTGTTTGTACTACCTCCCAATCTGTCAGTTCTAGGTGTGGAAGGACTGTAAGACTGACTTGACCTCCTTACGGGACAGACAAGTGTACCATTGTCTTGGTCTTCTCGCTCTGCTCCAACCGGGGATCCTTCTTCCGGGGATTCTTCCTGAGCAGGCTCTTCTGGGGCACTTACAGGTTCTACTTGCTGTGGAGGGTCTTCTGGCTGTTGGTAAAAGTGGATCACGGGTATTATCACTGCTCCTCCTAGTTTGGGCCAATCTGCCGGGGAATCTCCTAATTCAGTATGTATCACTGCTCCTCCGGTACGATGAGAGGCACTTCTTCCTGGGGCTTTAGCAGACCTGGACACAAATTCAGATGGTCTCCAGATACCACTGCAGTCGTTCTTCCTCTGTCCTTGGTAATTAAACAAGTCTTCCTGTTATCAAATCTTGAATTTAACACAGTGTAGGGTTCCCTCTCCCACTGGTCATCAAGTTTGTGGTTTCTTCTTTTTCTTTTTAGCATGACTTCTCCAGGTGAAAAGGGTTCTGCTGGTGCACTCTTGTTGTACTGTGCTTCCTGCTTGTCTCTTACCCTATTCAGACTGTCTTTGACACAGGCCTGTACTCTCCTGTACTGCTCCTGTCGAGTCGTATCCCAGTCCTCAGTGGACATATCTGCTTCGGGTTCTACTACACCAAGCTCCAGGTCCATGGGCAACTTTCCGGGTCTTGCTCGCATGAGATATGCTGGAGTACAATTGGTGGAAATCACAGGTATGTGGTTGTACAGATCTACCAGGTCAGGTAGCTTGTCTGGCCACTGGTTTCATTCCTCTAGCGGTAAGGTCTTCAACAGGTCGATGACGATGTTATTCATCTTTTCACATAACCCAATGGTTTTGGGGTGGTACGGTGTAGTCGGGATCTTCTTACAACCGTACAGATGGCAGAATTCCTTGAACAATTCGGCTTCAAAGGCTGAGCCTTGATCTGTCAGCACCTGCTCCAGGTATCCATGGGGCCTGCAGAAGTACGCCTGAAATGTCTTCGCCGCAGTTTCTGTCATCAGATCCTTGACGGGGGGCGACAACCAGGAACCGGGAGTAGTGATCCACCATGGTCAGGGCATAGGAATATCCTGACCTGCTGGGTGACAGCTTGACATGATCCAGGGCCACGATCTCAAAGGGTCGAGTTGTCTTGATGGGTTGCAGGGGTGCCTTATGGCTGCTGTAGTCTTTTCTTCTGAGGCTACAGGGTCCACAATCCCGGCACCATCTCTCTATGGAACTGCGCATTCCAACCCAATAAAACCGACCTTTCAGCAGGGTTTTTAGCTTCTTACAGCCAAAGTGCCCCTCTTGATTGTGGTAGGCCTCCAACACAATCTGGATGTCTGTCCTGGGCACTACGATCTGCCATGCCATCTCATGGGTCCTCGGGTTGACGTACCTTTGGCACAGCTTCTCCCTATAGATGAACAGCCGGCTTCTCTCATTCCACAGTTGCTTGGCTTGTGGAGAAGCGTCCTTCTCCAGGGAGGAACCTTCCTGGGTTATCAGTTCTTTGATACGGCTGAAAACCGGGTCGCTGTCCTGGGTCTCCTTCCAGCTGTGGTGAGGCAAAGTATTTAACGTCTTACCGCGATGCCTCCTGGAGGATCGTTGCTGATGGACCATTCCATTATGGTGGAAGGCCGGTAGCTCAATCTCCTCCATGTCATCCACTTCTTCTTCAGTGTCCGACTGGTGAGGCATCCTGGACAGGGCATCGGCGTTGGCATTCTTGCGGCCTGGCCAGTACTTAATGGTGAACTGGTAGTTTGACAGCCGAGCCATCCATCATTGTTCCATGGCTCCTAACTTGGCTGTTTCTAGATGAGTCAAGGGGTTATTATCAGTGTAGGCAGTGAACTTACTGGAGGCTAGGTAGTGCTTGAACCGCTCGGTGATGGCCCAGACCAGGGCCAGGATCTCCAACTTGAAGCTGCTATAGTTCTCTGGGTTCCTCTCGGTCGGGCGGAGCTTCCTGCTTGCATAGGCGATCACCTTCTCTCGGCCATTCTGCTTCTGACTTAACACAGCTCCTAATCCCTCGTTGCTGGCATCAGTGTACAGCAGGAATGGTTGGCTGTAGTCAGGGTAGGCTAGGATCTCTTCGCCGATCAGGATCCCCTTCATCACCTCAAAGGATTCAGCTTGCTCCTTACCCCACTGGAATGGGGGGTTTCTGCCTCTCCCGGACTGACCTACCAGGAGATCTTGCAAAGGTGCCGCTTTCTTGGTATAGTCCTTCACAAACCTCCGGTAATACCCGACTAGTCCCAGGAACTAATGTACCTCCTTGAGGCTCTTCGGCTCCGGCCACTTCTGAATGGCAGTGACCTTCTCCGGGTCCGGTGCTACTCCTTCTGGACTGACAATATGCCCCAGGTACTGTACCTTTTGCTTGAGCAGGTGGCACTTGGAGGGCTTCAGCTTCATCCCATACTGGGACAGTGACTCAAATACCTCTGCCAGGTGCTTCAAATGGTCCTCGTACGTTTTGGAGTACACTATCACGTTATCCAGGTATAGCAGCACAGTCTCGAAGTTGCGTTGTCCCAGGCAGCACTCCATAAATCTCTGGAACATTCCAGGGGCATTGCAAAGTCCAAACGGCATACTGTTGAACTCGTAGAGTCCCATCGGGGTAGTAAAGGCTGTCTTCTACCGATCCTCCTCAGCAACAGCTACTTGCCAGTACCCACTAGTGAGGTCAAGGGTGGAGAAGTAATTTGCAGACTTTAATGCAGCCAGGGATTCCTCTATATGGGGCAAAGGGTATAGATCCTTGTGTGTTATGCAATTTACCTGTCTGTATTCTACACACATTCTCATGTTTCCATCCTTTTTCCTGACTAGAACCAGTGGAGCTGCCCAGGGACTACAGCTATCCCTTACTACCCCTGCCTTCTTCATGTCATGCAACATCTCCTTTGCCTTCTGGTAGTGTGCTGGTGGTATGGGCCTGTAACGTTCTTTGATGGGTGGATGGTCACCTCTGGGTATATGGTGTTGTACCCCTTTAATCCTCCCAAAGTCAAGTGGGTGTTTACTGAATACCTGCTCGTATTCCTGAACCACCCGGTGTACACCCTATTTCTGATGGGCAGGAGTGGTGTCTGTCCCAACCTGGAGCTGTTGACACCAATCCTCCACCTGGGTTCCTGGGTCATTATCCTCCACTTCGTCTGGTGAGGTTAAGGACTCCGCCATGTGTATGGAGTTGTTATCTGCTGTGGCAGTTTGGCAACAGTGGCGTAGCGTGGTAATCTAATCTTGTCCTCCCCATAGTTTAGGAGGCGAACGGGCACCCTCCCATTGCATACATCCACTACCCCTCTGGCAGTCAAGATTGTAGGTCTATGCTCCGAGCTAAGGGGCTCTACTACCGCCTGGTAGCTCCGTACTTTGAGACCTATTGCTGCTCTACATCAAATCAGCATCTCACTCATCGGGGGAATCACAATGGGTATCGGGTCTGTCACCCGTACATTACCAATTTCACCACCTGATAGCTTTACCTGTTGCTGGTACATAAGGGCTCGGATCTCTTTCTGGAGCACCCTCCTCTGCCCTGGTCTGGCGGTGTCAGCCATCTGTTGGAGCAAGGACAACACTTCTCCCAAACAGTTACTAACAATATTTGTGCCCAATACCATATACAAGTCTGTATCATCAGGATTAGTCTCTACTACAATTAGTCCCTGGTCCTTCAGTTCCACTCTTCCCACCTTTACTGCCACATCCTTAACCCCGACTAGGTTAAGGGGAAGGCCATTGGAGGCATACACGGAAAGGTTTGGAGCTGGCGGGCAAAGTTCGTCTATGGACCAGAACCTTTTGTAGAGGACATCAGACATGATGGTTACCTGAGATCCTGTGTCCAGCAGGGCAGATGTCGCGATGCCGTCCAGCACAATGGACAGGAAAGGTCTTCCTCCCACGAACCGGCGGTACCAGTTTGATGGGCCTGGTTGGTCTACTCCTGGGTGTTGGCCCTCGGCCCCAGGGTTTCCTCGTTTAAAGGGCAAGTCCGCGTGGTGTGGCCTGCTTTATGGCAGCGCTAGCAGATGAAGTCTTCTGGAGGGCCCCGTTGGTCGTTGGTCCTCCCACGAAGTGGCGTTGTCCTCCTACGGGGTGGCGTTGTCCTCCTTCTTCTCATCCATTGGACATCCTCAGGGCTATTGGCTTGCAGAATCCTTCCTTCCAGCTCAGGCTCCGTCTGTAGCTGCAGGGTGCTCATGACAGTGGCCAGGGTTTTACTTAACTGGCGCACTTCAGAGCGTAAGCTGTCCAGCTCGCTAGAGGGCACTGTTTGCATCCTTGTTTCAGCCATCAATGGAGGAGCAGTGGGTGCTGCGGGCACTGGGGTGGCCCCACCCTGGTAACTGTTCGTCGAACACCTTCGAACACCGTTAAAACCAATAGCAGGCAAACAAAAACACATAGAAACACATAGAAAGCACCTTCAAAGGTGTCCAAAAGCTGACAAACTGCTCAGAAGACATAACTAACACATGGAAAAGTGACAAGTACATATAGTCATGCGAAAATAAAAGAGGTGGAGGAGTAAAAGGAGGGGGAGACACAGATATAGGCATGTCATGCCCTTCTAAAATCCAAAAAGTGAGAAGCCGACACGGCCAGTCCGCTCCTGCCCGTGCCACCTCCGTGTCGCCGGGTTTGTGCCAGAGCCGCGGTGAACCCTGACGGCCAGCCCCCCTCTCCCAATACTGGTGCCTGTCCGCTGGTGGGTCGAGCGAGCCCCCCTGTGGTGGAGGCAGCTCTAAGCTTTTTAATTTAAATTGTCTCTCTAATTTGAATGAATACACTTTAAATCCATTTACAAGGATCTATTGGAGGGCAAGTCTCATGCCAGCAGCCGCGGTAATTCCAGCTCCAGTAGCGTCCACTAAAGCTGCTGCAGTTAAAAATCTTTTATAAGGATCGAGCTCGGCTGTCCACCGCAAGGCATCCTACTGCCAGTCCCAGCCCCTATGCCTTGGGGTGCCTCCTGATGCTCTTCACTAAGTATCCCATGGTCCCGAAGCATTTACTTTGAAAAAAATTAAGTGTCTAAACTACAGGTGGTGCAGCTTGCTTAACAGCCGGGATAATCCGCTCACTAGCAGACACTGCTACTAGGCACAAAGTATTTCCTGGGCTAGATGCAGTTAAAAATTTGTAATTAGATACTCTCGTTGGATGCTGAGAAAGCATTCCATAGGGTCTCCTGGCACGCCATATATGATTCTCTTAAAAAGCTTGGGGTAGGGGTCTAGGGGACCCTTTTATAGCCAAAATCACGGCCCTGTATCGCAATACGTCACCTAGGCTGAAGATAAATGGAACTGTAGCACCCTGAGGGCTCGGTTGCTACAGAGGTATTGCACCTCACCCAGAGGTGTGATATCTCACTCTCAGGTAAGGATGGAGTGTGGATCAGGACCCGACACCTGCATGCATTACACCACATTGCCGTGGGGCAGGGCGACCAATATGCCCCTGAGATGGGCACGACAGTCCCTGTCCCTGGCTGGAGTGGGGGGAGGGAACACTGAGGAAGGGGAACCCTGTAGTGCAGGAGCAGGGAGGAAGCAGTTCCTGGGTGCATTGAGAAGGGAGTATAAAAGGTGGGCACCATCTTAGTTCAGTGCAGAGAAGTCTGAGCAGAAGTGGCAGGGAGCAGGGGCTCTGCATGAGCTCTGCTCCGGAGGCGGGCCTAGTAACAGAGGCCCAGGCCTGGAAGAGGGAGAAGGAAGGAAGAGGAGCGGAGAAGGCTCCAGGAACAAGGAATGAAGGGATCCCAGTGGTGCGGACGGGCGAGTCGCCACCGCACGCCCGAATCCACCTGCGTGGAGGGGTCAGGCCAAAGGGGGAGACCGGTCCCCGAACTAGTGGAGGCAGGAAACGACCCTCAGCTAGAAACCGGAGGCTCTGACATTTTATGTGGCACAGCCCCTTGCTACACCCGCTAGGAAGGCACCACATAGGGTCAGGGAAACTGGCGCCAAGTTTACCAAGAGGAGGCCCGAGGCAGCCGGACAGAAGTGTTGGTAAGAAAGGCCAGACAAAGGACACACAAAGGGGGTCCTGTGAAGTGCTCCAAAGTTATCTGGGAGTTGTCTGAGCCCCTCACCCGGTGAGCACAGTACGACATGGGCAGCCGTTACCTGCAGACGTGGTCTGGATAATAAGAACTGTGAGTAAAGGCCCTGAACTGCATCACTGACTCCGTGTCGTTACTGCTGCTGCCCTGCACCATCACCCCCATCCTCCGCATACACTGCCCTGAGGCTATACTCCTCCCGTGGGGAGTTATGCTACGCTCTGCTGCACCCACAACACCAGCCTCAGTGGTCTGCCCTGTAGCGGCGGTTCACTCTGACCGCAATCCACGGGTGGCGTAGTCGGACATTTAAACATGAAAACCACATAAATAGTTCCGCCACTGGTTTGACCGCCCTGAGCCACGGAACTGGGTCGCCGCCACGAAGACTACAACCACCAGCATCCACCAAAAAGGGTCCGGCTCCGGGTGTCCCAAGGCCCAGGGGGTGCGTCAGAACATTTTCATCACCTTTCACAATCACCAATGGGACAAGGCAGTGATGTCCTCTGTCCCCTCTCTTATACATCCTAGTGACGGAGCACCTGCTCTCATCAATTCGCCATAACCCCAATATTAGGTGGATTGAGGTGGGAGGCACCGAGTACAAGTGCTCTCTATTTGCTGATGATGTCCTAGTATATATCACTCAATCACATATATCCATCCATGCTGTTATGGCTGAAATAGATCACTTTGTTACATGGTAAAATTTTAAAATCAATGCAGCGAAGTCTGAGGCCCTCGATGTCTCCCTCCCCAAATCCATATAGGATTCCATCCAGTCCAACTTTCCCTTTGCCTGGCCCTCACAGGGTATCAAATACTTAGGAATTCCTATTCATAGAGACCTCTCCCATCTATGTTACCTTAATTTTGGGCCCTTTATTGAACAACTCCATACAGACCACGGTTGGCAAGTTAGAACTGTAAGATTCACTACGTGAACCACTGGTGTTTTGTGGAAAAGCACATGTACACTGCGTTCCAAATTATTATACAAAAAGTGTTTAGGAGTGATAAGGGAAGAATTTGTTTGTTTGTCAGTTAAACTCATTGATGGTGATGTGTGTCAGGGCTCTTTATATCACTGTAAGCAATTGCAGACACCTGTGCTAATTAGTTTGGCAGGTGTGTCCAATGAAAGGCAAGACTACTTAAGAAGGCTCTCTCACATTATTAAGCAGCCTACATTTTCTGCCAAAATGGGAAAGAAAAAGGATGTGTCGGCTGCTGAGAAGCAACAAATTGTGGAGTGTTTAGGTCAAGGCATGACTACAATCAACATTGTGCGATGATCAGGATGAAGTGTCTTGGCAATCAAGAAGTATGTAGCTGATTCACAGTACACACGTGTGCGTGCTGATAAGGGCAAATTGAGGACTCTTTCCTACAGGCAATTACGTCAGGTTGAAAGAGCAGCGGCAAAAAAGCCTTGTCATAGCAGCAGACAAGCTTTTGAAGCTGCTGGTGCCTCCAACGTCCCCCGAACAACAAGATGCAGGGTCCTTCAGAGGTTTGCAGCTGTGCATGCGCCATCCTGTCGACCTCCTCTATCCACTTCACACAAGCAGAAACGGCTCCAGTGGGCCAAACATTACATGAAGACTGATTTCAAAACTGTTTTGTTCACGGATGAGTGCCGTGCAGCGCTCGATGGTCCAGATGGATGGAGTGGAGGATGGCTGGTTGATGGACACCCCACGCAAACACGGCTACAGCGCCAACAAGGAGGAGGTGGAGTAATGTTTTGGGCTGGATTCATGGGGAGAGAGATTGTCGGCCCCTTTAGGATCCCTGAAGGCGCTAAAGATGAACTCCATAATGTATGTGGATTTTCTCAAACAGCACTTCCTGCCATGGTTCAAGAAGAAGAACCGTGTATTTCACAGCAAGATCATTTTTCTGCATGATAATGCACCATCTCATGCTGCACATAAAACATCTGCATCTCTGGCTGATATGGGCATAAAAGGGGACAAACTTATGGTGTGACCCCCATGCTCCCCTGACCTCTACCCCATTCAGAACCTTTGGAGCATCATTAAAAGGAGTGTCTATGATGGCGGGAGGCAGTTCACATCTAAGCAACAGCTCTGGGAGGGTATTCTGTCCTCATGCAAAACAATTGAAGCAGAAACCATCCAAAACCTGACAAATTCAATGGACGAGAGAGTTCAGAAACTCTTTTCGAACAAGGGGTCCTATGTGAAAATGTAACATCACCTAGAATAAAGTTTTGAGTTGAAAACTGTTTGATTTCAGTTTCTAACAACCTGCTAATGCTTATAATTTCAAAAATGACCATTTTTTTGGTCTTTATTAAAATGAAAAGGTTGATCGAAAAGTTTGAGGGATCTAAGAGTGTGGCAACCCAGTAGTCATGATTACTTCGAATTCTGACAATATGAGGGTCATGCTGCAGGTAGTGCAGCAAGAAGGCACTTATGTGCCTTGCGCATCTCGGAGCCCCAAAATTATTTTCCGGGCTAGATGCAGCTAAAAATTATTTTTAATTTTAAATCTGGTGAAGCTTTAGTATAGATGGCCTAATAGGATCAGTGCTGCACACTGCTACAAAGCCCAAATTATTTTCCAGTCAAGATACAGATAAACATGATTAGTAATTTGAAAGCTTAAAACGGTTGGTAGGGTGATTTTAACCAATCATCAAGCTTTTACTCTCCCCAGGATGACACAGGGGTAGAAAAGTCGTTTCGGATCCATGATTTGTTCATCTTTATGAACGTGAGTCTGTCTACATTATCAGTGGAGAGCCGTGTGCGCTTATCTGTCAGCACACCACCAGCAGCGCTGAACACACGTTCAGACAGAACGCTGGCTGCGGGGCATGACAAGATCTCCAAGGCGTAAGTGGCTAGCTCCGGCCATTTATCCAGATTGGAAGCCCAAAAAGAGCAAGGGTCCAGTGACACAGTCATGGCTTCAATGTTTACTTGGAGATACTCCTATACCATCGTCTCTAGGCGTTGACTATGTGTCAGACTTCTTGTCTCCTGTGGCCTTGCAAAGGATGGGCTAAAAAAGTGGTGAAATGATTCCGCAAAATTGATGTTACCAGCAGATACTGTGGTTCTGTTACGGTTTGAGTGCTGAACACTTGACGGTCCCACGGTTGGCAAGTTGGAACTGTGAGATTCACTACGTGCACCACTGGTATTTTGTGGAAAAGCACATGTAAGATTCTGCAACAGTCTCTGCTGATACTCCTGCATGCGTGCATCCCTTTCTATGGCAGGAATAATTTCTGCAAATTTACTTTTGTACCGGGGATCTAACAGTGTGGCAACCCAGTAGTCAGGATTATTTCTAATTCTCACAATTCGAGGGTCATGTTGCAGGTAGTGCAGCAAGAAGGCACTCATGTGTGTTGCGCATCCAGGAGCACCAAGTCCCTGTTGTGTTGGTGGCGAGGTAACAATCATGCTTCCTTCCTCTGTCCTCTCCCCCCAACCTCGCACAACAGAAATGTGATCAAGGTCTCCCTCATCTGATGAGTCTTCCATCAGTTCGTCCTCCACTTCTTCCTGGGCTCCTGCACCTTCCTCACTAGTTTGGCTGCTACCATGCGCCCTGGTAAAACCATCTCCCCCACCCTCACATGCCTGCCGCCTTGGTGCTGCCGACCGTCTGGACCTTGCAGATGTTAGCCCTTCCGCATACAACTCCTCCTCCTCTACTTCCTCCACCTCCTCTTGTGCCACCACCTGACTCCGAATTCTGTTTAACATGTGCTCCAGCATGTAAATCACCGGAATAGTCATGCTGATAATGGCATCGTCAGCACTAAACATCTTCGTCGCCATTTCAAAACTGTGCAGAAGGGTGCATAGGTCCCTGATCTGAGACCACTCCTCCAGCGTGATTTGCCCCACCTCTGAATCTCGTTGGCCCAGGCTATACGTCAGAACGTATTGCACCAGGGCTTGTCGGTGCTGCCACAGTCGCTGCAACATGTGCAGAGTTGAATTCCACCGGGTAGGCACATCGCATTTTAGCCGGTGAAGTGGCAGGCCCAACGACTTCTGTAGAGATGTAAGTCGCTGAGCTGCGGGATGCGAACGGCGGAAGTGAGCACACAGCGACCGTGCCCTCTGCAGAAGGCCATCTAGTCTGGGATAGTGGGCTAAAAATTGCTGGACAACCAGGTTCAACACGTGAGCCATACAAGGCACGTGTGTGACATTGCCCCGGCGAAGGGCCGCACCCAGGTTTGCAGCATTGTCGCACACGGCCTTCCCTGGTTTCAGGTCCAGTGGAGACAACCATTCATGAAATTGGTTCTCCAGAGCTGACCACAACTCCTCAGCTGTGTGACTCACATTTCCCAGACATTTCAATGTAAAAACCGCCTGATGACGTTGAGCCCTACTGCCAGCATAGTAAGGAGGTGTGCAGGATCCCTTCTGCGCAGTTAGAAAGCTTGTGGCATGACCAGACAGGCTTTGGGTGCAGGTGGAAGACCGAGAGGAGGTTGAGGAGGCAGAAGCAGTGGAGGAACTTTGACATAAAGAGGATTGACGCACAACTCGTGGGGACGGCAAGACTTGGACAGCAGCCCCTTGTCGTGCTGTCACCATAGTTACCCAGTGCCCAGTCAGCGACATGTAACGCCCCTGTCCATGCCTACTCGTCCAAGTGTCTGTGGTGAAATGCACCCTGTCACACACAGAGTTTCTCAAAGAAGCGGTGATGTTGTGTGCGACATGCTGGTGGAGCGCAGGCACACCTTTCTTTGAGAAGTAGTGCCGACTGGGCATCTGGTACTGGGGCACTGCGACGGACATAAGGTCTCGAAAATCCTCTGTGTCCACCAGGCGGAAAGGCAGCATTTCTGTAGCCAAGAGCTTGCAGATGGTGAAATTTAACCTCTTAGCTTTCTCATGGCTAGGAGGAAATGGTCTTTTACTTGTCCACATCTGAGGGACCGAGGGCTGGCTATTGTGCTTAGACGGGGTTGATAAGGGTGTCCCCGGCAAACTGCCGGTCTGTGAGGAAGATGCAGGCGGACATGTTAGGTTGCCTTGATCCAAAGGTGGTGCTATCGATGTCGGACAGCGCTCAACACCAGCTGGTGTTACCACCTCCAAAGAAAATGATGACCTGCCAATCACGCTGGCTGTTGCGGGTAAAGAGGTGGCAGGTCTGCTCCCCAAAACAGGTGTGACTGCTGTCCCCCCAGTCACAGAGGATGAAGAGGCCGCGGATGCACAAGATATGGCAGACGGTGATTGGCCCGGCCGGCTAGGCCGCATTGTAGCACACTGAGCTTCCCACTGCAACTTATGCTTCATGTCCATGTGCCGGTTCATGCATGAAGTACTCAAACTATGTATTTTTTGGCCTCTACTTAGCTTTTGCTGACAAATGTTACAGATAACACGAGTTGGGTCATCTTTATCGATCTGAAAAAATGCCCAGGCTATGCAAGGCTTAGCACCCATGCGACCTGAAGAGCCACCACGACTTGTGGTGAGAGGTAGAGTTGTGTTTGAGGATGCAGTTGTTGACGTGCTTCCAGTACTACGTCTCTGTCCAGGAAGGCGCAACCTGACCTCGTCGTCACTAGCATCTTCCTCCACCTCCTCTGCTGACCTCATCTCTTGGCTGACTGTGGGTTGACAGTAAGTGGGATCTCCGACCTCATCATCATCACCCTGTGCGTTATCACACCCGTCGTCCTCAGAGCCAACCTGTTCCTGCCCTGACAAAAAACTAAAGTTGTCGCTTCAATCAGGTATTTGAGTCTTATCATCGTCTTCCTCATTGTCTCCACCAACAGGAGTTACAGTTTGGGAATGAGGGTCTACATTATGGTCAGAACCTTCTGCGTCTGGTCCTGGATCCGACTCATAAAGATTCTGGGCATCAGTGCAGATCATTTCCTCGTCTGGATTCACAGAAGCGCTGGAGTCGACCTCTGATTCCCAGGCTATAGTATGAGTAAACAGCTCTGCAGACTCAACCATCTGTTCTACCTCATACTCAGATGGGCAGCTGGAGATTTGGGAGCTGTGAGGAAGCAAGTGCGATTTGGGTGACACCTTTGAGGACTGGAGTATTTGTGATGTTGAAGTTGATGTGGAGGAGAGCCCACTTAAAGGAGCACTTGATATCCGTTGAAGCACCTGCTGTTTTTGTGCCTCATCTGGAATTTGTAGCGATTGGCGTGGCCGTAAGAAAGGGATCTTATCACATTGTCCGCTAAAAGAAGTAGACATTTTAGTTTGGCTGGAAGATGGTCTTTCTTCTGCAGATGTTACTGTTGCTTTAACACCTACCCCACGGACACAACCTTTTTTCCCCTTCCCAACACGCCTATTCCCCTTTCCACCAGCAGCAGGCCTTTTTCCACTCATTTTGGTGGTTAACTAATTCACAACTCTGGAGTTGTTTGCACAAAAAAACAATGGATGGTAACCGAGCAGAGCTGAGTGGCCAAACTGTGGTATTAGGCCAAAACTATTGGCTGGGTTAGATGCAGAAAAAAATTATTTTGAATTTGCAACCTGATGGAGGTCAGTATAGATGGACTAATACAAATAGTCCCACACACTGCTAGAAGCCCAAATATTTTTTCAGAGGTACTGTAGATGCAGAAAAAAATTATTTTTAATTTGCAACCTGATGGAAGTCAGTATAGATGGACTAATAGACCAAGTCCCACACACTGCTAGAAGCCCAAATATTTTTTCAGAGCTAGATGCAGAAAAAAATTATTTTTAATTTGCAACCTGATGGAGGTCAGTATAGATGGACTAATAGACCAAGTCCCACACACCGCTAGAAGCCCAACTATTTTTTCAGAGCTAGATGCAGAAAAAAATTATATTCAATTTGCAACCTGCTGGAGGTCAGTATAGAAGGACTAATAGAACAAGTCCCACACACTGCTAGAAGCCCAAATATTTTTTCAGAGCTAAATGAAGAAAAAAATTATTTTTAATTTGCAACCTGATGGAGGTCAGTATAGATGGACTAATAGACCAAGTCCCACACACTGCTAGAAGCCCAAATATTTTTTCAGAGCTAGATGCAGAAAAAAATTATTTTTAATTTGCAACCTGATGGAGGTCAGTATAGATGGACTAATAGACCAAGTCCCACACACCGCTAGAAGCCCAAATATTTTTTCAGAGCTAGATGCAGAAAAAAATTATTTTTAATTTGCAACCTGCTGGAGGTCAGTATAGATGGACTAATAGACCAAGTCCCACACACTGCTAGAAGCCCAAATATTTTTTCAGAGCTAGATGCAGAAAAAAATTATTTTTAATTTGCAACCTGATGGAGGTCAGTATAGATGGACTAATAGACCAAGTCCCACACACCGCTAGAAGCCCAAATATTTTTTCAGAGCTAGATGCAGAAAAAAATTATTTTAATTTGCAACCTGATGGAGGTCTGTATAGATGGACTAATAGACCAAGTCCCACACACTGCTAGAAGCCCAAATATTTTTTCAGAGCTAGATGCAGAAAAAAATTATTTTTAATTTGCAACCTGATGGAGGTCAGTATAGATGGACTAATAGACCAAGTCCCACACACCGCTAGAAGCCCAACTATTTTTTCAGAGCTAGATGCAGAAAAAAATTATATTCAATTTGCAACCTGCTGGAGGTCAGTATAGAAGGACTAATAGAACAAGTCCCACACACTGCTAGAAGCCCAAATATTTTTTCAGAGCTAAATGAAGAAAAAAATTATTTTTAATTTGCAACCTGATGGAGGTCAGTATAGATGGACTAATAGACCAAGTCCCACACACTGCTAGAAGCCCAAATATTTTTTCAGAGCTAGATGCAGAAAAAAATTATTTTTAATTTGCAACCTGATGGAGGTCAGTATAGATGGACTAATAGACCAAGTCCCACACACTGCTAGAAGCCCAAATATTTTTTCAGAGCTAGATGCAGAAAAAAATTATTTTTAATTTGCAACCTGATGGAGGTCAGTATAGATGGACTAATAGACCAAGTCCCACACACTGCTAGAAGCCCAAATATTTTTTCAGAGCTAGATGCAGAAAAAAATTATTTTTAATTTGCAACCTGATGGAGGTCAGTATAGATGGACTAATAGACCAAGTACCACACACCGCTAGAAGCCCAACTATTTTTTCAGAGCTAGATGCAGAAAAAAATTATATTCAATTTGCAACCTGCTGGAGGTCAGTATAGAAGGACTAATAGAACAAGTCCCACACACTGCTAGAAGCCCAAATATTTTTTCAGAGCTAGATGCAGAAAAAAATTATTTTTAATTTGCAACCTGATGGAAGTCAGTATAGATGGACTAATAGACCAAGTCCCACACACCGCTAGAAGCCCAAATATTTTTTCAGAGCTAGATGCAGAAAAAAATTATTTTTAATTTGCAACCTGATGGAGGTCAGTATAGATGGACTAATAGACCAAGTCCTACACACTGCTAGAAGCCCAAATATTTTTTCAGAGCTAGATGCAGAAAAACATTATTTTTAATTTGCAACCTGATGGAGGTCAGTATAGATGGACTAATAGACCAAGTCCCACACACCGCTAGGAGCCCAAATATTTTTTCAGAGCTAGATGCAGAAAAAAATTATTTTAATTTGCAACCTGATGGAGGTCTGTATAGATGGACTAATAGACCAAGTCCCACACACTGCTAGAAGCCCAAATATTTTTTCAGAGCTAGATGCAGAAAAAAATTATTTTTAATTTGCAACCTGATGGAGGTCAGTATAGATGGACTAATAGACCAAGTCCCACACACCGCTAGAAGCCCAACTATTTTTTCAGAGCTAGATGCAGAAAAAAATTATATTCAATTTGCAACCTGCTGGAGGTCAGTATAGAAGGACTAATAGAACAAGTCCCACACACTGCTAGAAGCCGAAATATTTTTTCAGAGCTAAATGAAGAAAAAAATTATTTTTAATTTGCAACCTGATGGAGGTCAGTATAGATGGACTAATAGACCAAGTCCCACACACTGCTAGAAGCCCAAATATTTTTTCAGAGCTAGATGCAGACAAAAATTATTTTTAATTTGCAACCTGATGGAGGTCAGTATAGATGGACTAATAGACCAAGTCCCACACACTGCTAGAAGCCCAACTATTTTTTCAGAGCTAGATGCAGAAAAAAATTATATTCAATTTGCAACCTGCTGGAGGTCAGTATAGAAGGACTAATAGAACAAGTCCCACACACTGCTAGAAGCCCAAATATTTTTTCAGAGCTAAATGAAGAAAAAAATTATTTTTAATTTGCAACCTGATGGAGGTCAGTATAGATGGACTAATAGACCAAGTCCCACACACTGCTAGAAGCCCAAATATTTTTTCAGAGCTAGATGCAGAAAAAAATTATATTCAGTTTGCAACCTGATGGAGGTCAGTATAGATGGACTAATAGAATGATGCTATGCCCAAAAGATTTTACTTCACTAGGTGCAGTAAAAAAATTGGTATTCTATACACAGGTGTTATATCTTGCAACACAGATAGGCTACTCCACTGACTAACACACTCTGCAATAGGCCAAAAAGGATTAGCTTTGCTAGATTCAGCCAAATGCTGTGAAAAAAACTTGCACAGCACTGGCACAGACCTGCCTGGCAAAAACTGATAGGAACTCATGTAACCTAGTCCTGAAAAGGACTCCAATTACAATTATTCTTTACTCCCACAACCTATCTATTTAAGAGCACAGACCTCCCTGATAAAAGTCGTAGGAAATGCTGTAACCTAGTCCTTAAAAGGACTGCAATCACAACTATTCCCTACTCCCAAGCTATCTGTATATTTGTGCGAAAATTGGCTTGAAATTAACAAGGTATAGCGCACACAGCAACAGCGGTGCCGTCTAACACGCAGCTGCAGCAGTGAGAAAATGGTGGCGACGGGGAAAATGGCTTGGTCTTATAGGGCAAGGACATGTGACATACACTGCCAATGACACATGCCCTTGCTTGTGTGAAAAAAAGCACTTCACTCCGTGTGTGCGCTGCTGATAGGCTGACAGATTGCACCTCCCCACTGCAAATGCGGGAAAGAGAAAAAAAAATGGAGATCTTCATTGTTCCTGCAGAGATTCATCCCCTGCCCCTCCCCCCACCCCGCTGTACACTCAGACTGCGTATTAACATTAATTTTCATCATTACTGAGAAAAAATCCAGTTATGATTTTGGTGCACGAACAGTTATCGAACATAACCTCGAACAGCCGAATTTTTCTCAAATTGTTCGTGTTCGCCGAACGGCTCGAACACCGCCCAAAACAGCTCGAATTTGAGATTGGCGAACAGTTCGAGTAGAACAACGCTCATCTCTAGACCTGACGCCTCCTGATTCGACGTCAGGGGCGGGGCGTGTCCTAGGCTTCACGCGCTTCCAGCGGTTACGCCCCTCTTCTTCTTGCGCGGCAACAGGAAAAATGGCGGATATGGCGGGAAAACCTCAGGAATGGCGGGAAAACTTCACCACAGTAAGGGTTACAGTCTCTTAAGGCGCACAGTGCCCGGTGGCAACAGACACGCAATCCTGTTCGTGATGCCAAGAATCTGACTCGCCCCCAGGGCCGTGGGGTACTCGGCAGCCGGGCCTTATGGCTGCTTTTGGGGGAAGATCACGGTGGCTGGCCCGGTCCATGACCCAGCGCGGTCAGTGCAAAAAGGGGATATTTATAGAGGATTTGTCGTGACGCCACCTGTGGTGTCTGGTGAGGATCACCAGCGCTGCGACAGTCCTCTGAGGCAGGTGTTAGGGCAGCTTGAGATGGAACAGGTGGAGCTGGCCTCAGGGCAGTGAAGATAAATGGAGGTGCACTGGGCGTTGTAGTGCAGGGAGGGAAATGGCGCAGCAGAAGTAACGGACAGAGACAGGAGATTTGCTTCATTACCTTTACTGGTGCTGTTGTTATGTACGGTCCAGGGTACTCCAGGTGAAGGGCGCACTTTTGGACTTCACCCCAGTGAGCGGGTATAGGGCCTCCTGATCGGTGTCTGTCTCTGTGTTTGTTCCTGGCCAGCCTGCAACTGAGCCTAGACTATGTGTCCTGTTGTTCAGAAGTAGGACCTCTGGTTGGTAACCACTTTCTCTGGACATCGGGGCCTTCGTGGTTCCTGGTCCTGTAGGTGTCTAGCTTTAGGTGTGCCAGGGACTTGTAGTCATCCTGGGATTCCGGTTATCCCTACTGGGTGTAAAGGGTCCCTGTAGGCTGGGACCCGGTGTCCGGTTTTGACAACGGGGTGAGCTTACTAGGCTCCTCTGCCCCCTTAGCTCCACTCTCTTTTTCTCCTCGCCGTCGACCACACTCAGGGCCCTCACTACTCGGCAGCTGACGTGCTGCGTCTTCACCTCTCTCTGAGCGTCGGCACGCTCTCTGCTCACTCTGAGCTGTGTTTCTCTCTCTCTGAACACTGAACTGAAACTAATACTGGACTGAGCTGCCTGGCTCCACCCTCCCTTTATATATCCCTATCAGGGCTCCCTCTGCTGGTCTGAGGTGGTAGGGTGGAGGTGTGTGAATGTGTGAGGGCCTCTTGTGGAGAAGTCCATCCATGCACCGCTCTGGGTTCTGTGGCACCAATGCGCAGCAGGGTGCCACAGTGACAGTTCAAAGCTATGACGGACACTGCACGGCAAGGAGCAGTAACTTACACCCGCTCATGCCGTGCAGTGTCCGTCATTGAGCCTTACGGGGTTAAATAAGGGCCACCTGATTCACACCTGTTTCTTCACAGAATGATTGACCTCACTAATTGAACGTCACACTGCTATTATTTTGAACACACCCCCTTTAAATTAATTATTCAAATACACAGACTCAAAAACATGCAGATCATGAATTTGGAGTCTGTTGGTTTTCTTAGAATCTGCTGCAACAATTGGTAAATTGTTTGACATGTGGTAATATAATTTTTACCAAAAACAGTAAATAATCTGGTTTGTCATATTGGACAGCTATTATTTTGAACACTACTGTAACTCGGACGACTATTGAATCACAATGCATGGACTGGCTGGCAGCTCTCCTGACCCGAGTGTGACAGCTGTGTAGAATTACATGCTATCACCCTCAGGTCAGGAGTGCCAACTGCCAGTCTAAGCATTGCGTTGTGATCCATATCAGAGTTACATGACCGTCGGACTCTGTCGCTGTGTTTTCCACTGCTAGTACTCATTAGCTTTTTCCCTTTTCCCCAGGAAGAATATACCATGTGAAAATATATTTAAATAAAAATAGATAAGCTTAGTATTAGCCTGCATTTTCTTATGTCTTGTAGCAAAATCAATATTTGCTATTTGCAGCCAAAGCAAGCAGGCTCGGAAAAATATCGGGATAATCTCTGCAGTTTTGTGTTGGTGCTGTACATCAAGTTAAGTTAATTGGAAAGTTTCCATAGCAACCCACTATCCTGAACGAGCACTGTGTTTTCTCATCAAGTCACAAGAAACTGATACCTGAAATCTGTGTGTCACCTTTAATTTTGAAGATATCTTCAAAGTCATCATTGCTGTCATAAATATACAGGTTTTTTTTTTATTACAAATGCTAAGCCCATTGAAACTCAACAAGTACCGTAATACTTAGCAGTATATCGTCAAAATATACATACTACATACAGATGTAAATGTAGGCACAAGAATCCAATTTTTGCCTCACCGTCACACACTTGCCATATTCTAATGAGTGTTCTAACTACAGCATGCTATCATGAACAGCGCTAGCCATGACAGTGTACGGCCAGTACGGCTTTCTTACCATATTTTCCTCTTTCCACCTCCTCCAACGCTACACCATTCCACCCCCCCGAATAAAAAACACTTCAACACTGGATTCTTTGGATCAATTTGGCCACAGCGGCCATTTTATTAACAAACAAACATTAACATATTAACAATAATAATACCAGATAAATTAAAAGGGGAGGGTTCTTGGAGCTAATAAGTCTGGCTTTTATAACACGAAAGAAATCCAACCGCCATCTTACCCTCAGCCGTGCACCACCAGCTCGAGGGCACCATACTTCCACATTACGTGAAAGATTAATCACCTAAGAGCTCCCAGGGTAAAAACCCCGTCCAGAGCCCTGACCAAAAATTGCCAGACCACCCCCAATGTAACTTCAAATTACCCGGAATTCTCGCAAATTCCTTGTACCAACAAATCCGTACCAACTCCAAGAACCCCACCCCCCGCCAACCACGCACAGCCCTGATACCTCAGGCTTGTGAGTGCCCCAACCCCAACAATGCCCTTTCAATCCCGTCCTGTATTGCCAAAGCCCAGAGATCAATTCCGATGGCATACAAATGAACATCGTCCGCCATCCAAAAATTCCCCGTTCCGGAATCTAAATCTAAATGTCTAATACTTAAACCTCTATTCCTGGATACAAAGGCCCCTATAGCCCTATTCAACTTCACGCTCTCTCTATTGATCCCTTTTAATGATCTCGCCGCCCTCCACTTCTGTCTAGGCACAATATCTGACCACACCGTCAGCAAACCTGGAAAAGTTGTCCAAAGTCTCAAAAGATCAAACCGAATGTCACAAATGAATTCCCTAACCAGCCTTGTTCCCAAATCGTTCCCACATATGTGAACCACCAAGATATCAGGTGCTCTATCCAACCATGCCGCTTTGTGGAATTCAGACAAAAAACCGACTCCACACCATCCCCCTAAAACCCAGCCAGCGGAAAACAATCTGCTCCCTACCAAAACCCAGTTGCCTACCGTCCGGCCTTACGTCGGCACGCAGTGCCCCCAATGTTTGAACGAATGTCCGAAAATCCAGGCTAACAATGGACCAGCACCGAAAATGATTAACGAAAAACATATTAACCAACTTGACAAACCACTTTTTCCATTGCCTTATCATAATTAATACCTCACATACATAAGATAGCGGTCAGAATTCCACCTGCCGATGCGCTTTATCACCTCAGCACCCAAACCGCACCTATCTGCCTCTGACGCTGCGCCAATCCTAAATGAATGTGAGCCATAGAATTCGGGTCAAAGCCCCAACTTGAGAATACCATTTTTAAGTACTGCAGTAAACTGAAAACGGGACAAAAATGTTCCGTCTTCATGGCATAGAAGCGGGCCAGCTCTACCCGACCATACTTGCCAATATTCTTCCAAACATCTCCTTGGGCACATCATTGCCCCGTCCACCTTGCCCAACACCACACGGCTGCCTTTTCTAGCTTGATCCTTCTTAGAGTGTCTTAACCAAAAATCAATGCCCCCAACCCTATATCCCACATCCTCAGCCCGCAGTCCCCCTGCCCTGATTTTACTTGGAGCCACCAATTCCCCAACTCGCATTGCGCCAAAGAAAGCTAATGAAAAAGCCAGCCTAAACAATACCAACTCAAAACTAGAACTACAAATTGTCCTTAGTACTGCACCCAAACCCTCTAACGTCGTAAATGACACTGGTCTCCGTTTGTCCGGCATGTGTCTGCCCCTCCTGAAACCCTTTAATGCCTGCCTGACTAAAAAGGATTTTGTAGCGTCCCCTACTCCCTGCAATTTAAAACTGAATGCCAGCCCAGCCATGAACTTACTAACCCTTGACCCAGACCACCCAATCTCTGACGCCTTACCAATCAGAAACAAAACCGCCAAACTTCTATCCTCATCACTTACAATTGGCCCTCATTCAGCCACCCAAGTTTGCCATACTCGCCATGATGCCTCATAAGCAGACCAGGTATTACTCGCTATAGATTCCCGAATTAGCCTTCCTGCTCCTCCATAATCAGTTGCCACAAGTGCGAAGAGCATTCGTCTCCCACTTCCTCCCCTTCTGGTGCCAGAGCCCGGAAACGGTCCCACTGAAAATGAGACAATGCATCCGCTATAGAATTCTGAACACCCGGAACATGTACAGCCAAAATCCAAGCATTCAATTCAAGACACCTGAGCATGAGTTCCCTGAGCAGGTTATTGACCGGAGGGGATGAGGCTGACAAACTGTTAATAACTGCCACCACTGCCATATTGTCGCAATGAAAATGTACTCTCCTATTCAAGAAAAATTCCCCCCAAATAGAAACCGCCACCACTATTGGGAACAACTCCAACAAGGCCAAGTTTTTTGTGTAACCCAACCATTTCCACGATGTTGGCCATGCTCCAACACTCCACCTCCCCTTACAGCACGCTCCGAAACCTGCCCCGCTGGCTGCATCCGAATAGATTTCGCAATCAAAACTGTTCACGAAATCCTGCTGAATTAACGACCTCCCATTGTAATTCTCCAAAAAACGTTTCCACACTTCCAAGTCACCTCTGTGGTCCCTATTCAAACGAATGAAATGGTGCGGTGCCCTAACACCTGCAGTCGCCCCGGACAACCTGCGACAAAAAATTCTGCCCATAGGCATTATTCTGCAAGCGAAATTCAACCTCCCCAACAGGGATTGCAACTCCTTCAACGTTACCTTACGCAAGCTCCCCACCCTGTTTACCTCCTGCTTCAGCATGAGCAATTTATCCTCCGGTAAACGACATTCCATCTTTTCTGAATCAATCAGAATACCTAAGAAACTCAACACAGAACAAGGCCCTTGTGTTTTTTGCTCTGCTAGCGGAATGCCAAAAAGCTTAGCCAACCAAAACATAGATGCCAACAAGTTCCCGCAAACTAGCGATTCTGGAGGACCTATAAACAAAAAATCATCCAAATAATGAATGACCGACTGTACACCTGCAACGTCCCGTACCGCCCATTCCAAGAAAGTGCTAAATGTTTCAAACAACGAACAAGAAATTGCACAACCCATGGGCAAACGTATATCTAGGTAGTACTCCTCGAACCAAAAACACCCTAACAACGGAATGCTATCCGGGTGCACTGGAGGCAATCTGAATTCCGACTCAATGTCGGTCTTAGCCAACAACGACCCAGGCCCGTACTTGCGCACCCATTTTACTGCCGCATCAAATGATGTATACACCACCGAACATAGATCCTGATCAATACCATAATTTACCGAAAGCTCTTTTGGATATGACAAGTGCTGGATCAGGCAAAATTTATTCGGTTCCTACTTTGGCACAACTCCCAAAGGAGAAATAATCATACCCTCACCAGGCAAACGCTGAAAAGGACCAGCCATACGACCCAACTCCACCTCTTTAGACAACTTTGCACTGACCACGTCCGGATGCAACTGGGCCGACCTCAAATTCTTAAGTGAAAAAGGAACTTTATGTGAAGGAATCCTAAAAACCTTCTAAAAAACCGTGACTAATAACATCCGCTTTTTCCCGATCTGGATATCTACTTAGAAAGGGGGCCATCCTGGGAAGTTTCACTGGAGTCTACCCCTTGACTGGGACCCACTGAAGGCTTCCCTTTTCCTTTCTTGAAACATCTAGAGGCGCCATGGGAACTACCATTGCAATGAGAACACATGCGTTTGAACTTACAGCTGTTCCCGTACTTGCATTGGCCGTCATTAAGCTGCCAACACATTCCCGATTTTTCTTTTCCACCCTGCGCCACCATGTTACCCCCCCCTGAGTCCAGACGATTGACTACCACTGCCTCCGCTCCCGTGAAAGGACTGCCCATACCTGGCCGGAGCCATTACCTTAAGCCACAACCCTATGCCCTTCTGATCCCACTTAATTTCTGGCCTCACCGCCTTCCTCTGCCTGAACTGCTCGTCATAGCGTAACCATGCCTGCCCCCCGTATGTATGGTGGCCCTCCCCTATAGAATCAAAATAACAAAATAACCGGAGCAATTTTCCAGAAACTTCCCCCCGATAAAACTAGCCAATATTGCAAACGCTTGCAACCAATTTACAAATGACTGGGGAATCCTCCTTCTTGCTATCGTCCTTCTTTCCCTTATCTAAATTGAACTTTTCCAAGGGGAGGAGGGAGAAAATTTCAACATACTCATCCAGCCAAATTTTTTCCCTTACCTCTTTTTTTATATGTGCCCCCAAAGGCCCCTCGAAACACACGTACACCTCACCTCTTGCCCTGTCATCAAGCTTTACCGTATCGCCTTTTTCTTTCTCGGTTTGCACCGATACTGAAACCCCGGAGGACACCTCCCTGCTACCAACTACTGAACTGATCGCTTCAGGCCCAGCCCACTGCGCTGCCGCCTGCCCAGGAAACCAAGCCCTCACGGGCGAGACACCCGTCTCTCCTGCTACCCCGCTGTCTAACCTCAGAAAGAATTGTGACATATTGTGTAAAATATCACTAAGCCCCGGTACCTGTGCCCCACTCGGCCCACCCACATTCCTCACGTCATACCCCACCAATTGACTATTCGCTACTCCTTGTGATACAGCCCCTGCGGGCACCAAACCAGACATATAATCATACTCATGTAGCTGCGCAGGTGCTGTGTCCCCGCCAGCCAACAATCCTGAGTCCTGCCGATCCGGTGAGTTGTCAGTTCCTTGTTCCAAATCCGATCCTTCCGATTGGTGGCCATGCTCCAGGCCCGCCCCCCCCCCCGGCCTCCTCGTCACCAGGGGGGACCCGAGCTCCTGCTGCAGCCATTGATGCTCCTACGCCTGGAGTTCGCCTCCTGCTTGTCCTCACTTTGCTCTGCTTAGCAGGCTTGTGACCCCGATCGCCCCCAGACATGGACCAGCCGGCCTGGCCCGTGCTGCATGGGATGTGACTGCCAGGCAGCTCGACTTTGCCGCCCGCCGCAGACTGAAGAGCTGGGCCTGCCAGTGCTACTTCTCCCTGCTGCTACCTGCCCTCCGATCGCCGCCGTATGGTGAGGTGAGTCTCCCGCTCCGTCTGGCAGGTACCCCAACAGGAGCATCGCCAAGGATACCTGCCGTTCCAGATGTCCGTCCCGCCTGCTCCACCTCTGTGTGCCTCCGATCTCCAATTTTTTGCCGTGTGCAGGCAGATCTTCCTGATGCAGGGATGCCCCGGCAAGGTGCTGCCCTGACTTCCGGTCCAGGCTGCGCTGCAGACGTCGGCCGCACTTCCTGTGCAGCCTGCACCTCGGCGCCAGTCCCCGATCTACGCCGTCCAGGGCCCGCAGGCCAGCTATGGGGATTCCTGCCGGTGTGAGCATGGCGGCGTGGCACCGCACTGTGCTGCTCGCTACTCGCAGGGTCCCGTGAGGGGCTCCGCAGCCGCTGTCTGCAGCCCACAGATGCTCCATGCGACAGCCACTCCGGAGGCCGCGATCTTCGAGGTGTCCCGCTGGGTCCCGACGCGTAGTCCGCCGCACGTGCTGCCCCCAGCAAGGCTGACAGCTCTGGGATGCCAGCCAGCCTCCATCCATATAACGGGCCGTGTCCCACAGCTGGGCCACCAATGAATCCACTGACTCCATAGAGGTAGGGATTTGTGCTATGGGTCTTCCCTGTTCCGAGTCCTACAGGAGAATGGCCCTTCCCACACTATTCCCCATAAACCATCCCTCAACTCTTATAAGGCCTGCCCCCATACTTCCTCACCCAATCCTAAACCCCCGCATCTTCCAAACTCAAAATCCTCCCGGCCAATCCCAGTCATGGGGGGCTTCGCTCTAGCTACGCCCGACTCCTGCCCCCTCCTGTATGTTTCAACGAAAAAATATTAAAAAGAAAAAATAGTCTGCTCAGTGTTTTAACAGAAAGAAGCTAGTGACCAGGCAACAAATAGCTGATCATGTCACTTATACATTTGTTTTATAGGTTTTTGTGCTTTTTCTCTATTTTGTGTTCCATTAACCCCTTAAGAACATATTTATTTTGCATAAGAAATCTTAAATGTTTTCATTTTTCCATTATCATATTCCAAACACTATAACATTTTATATTTCCATCAATTCTGCAATTTTTAATGGTGCTATTTTGGGGTATATATCATTTATTGATTAGATTTCATAAATCTTTTTTTTTAAGTGGAAGCAAATTCTAACAGCAAGTATGTAATTTTTTTGGATTCAGATTTAACAGTATTCACCACCAATAACATTTAAAATGTATGCTGCGTTTCAGCACAATTAGGCCAACTTTTATGTAAAAATCGGAAGCTATAATATGGCTCTGTATGTCATCCAATTTTTTTTTGTGCACCCATAGACTTGAATGAGTGATTCTAATCCTACTTTTGGAACACACTAATGAATGCAGCAATTTTTTTCACATGCTGATTTGGTCATCTGCACTGACCCATTGAATAACATTGGTTTGATTGCTGTCTGTTTTTTTTTGTGGTCAGCTACTGTACTGAAAATACGGTCGTGTGAACTAACCAAAGTGGGACTTGGAAGAGAAAAATTTAATGAGCGAATATGTTCGAATTCCGATCTTAAAAGTTAAATTTGACACTAATATTGCACATTCGGATTCATGATCAGAAACACTAGCATTTTTTCTTAAAATCGGCAAAAATCTGTAACATTCGGCGAACAATGGCAGGAAAATTATCGCAGTGCAGCTACAGTGTTTTTAACAGTTTTGCTAGCTGTGGTAGATAGCTCACTCGGCTGCAAACGGAGGTAGACACAGGTACGCCGTCTTTTTAAATTTTTGGTTGGTTTATTATAATATAGCATAAACCAACCTTTAGTCCATAAAAATAAACACAGCCCGCTGGGCAAAACAGGAAAACAAAAGTAAAAATGGTAACACAAAGAACGCAGTCCTTGTAGTAGCAGAGCTTTGCCTGTTGGGAGTTCAGCAACTTGCCATGGTTTAGGAACAAATACAAGCTCCCTTCTGGAGCTTAATTCTCCAGACATTTAACACTGAACGCCTCAGCTGGCCGAGTATTTAAACTCTCCCAGACCACACCCTGAGGCGGAGAGATATGGTGAATGGCCTCCCACCCTTCCCAATGGCCATTCACAAAAAACACTACCTTTTACTATATACTTAACCCCTCTCAACGAATAACATGCTGGAGGAAATTTCATGATTTTACTTCACTGACGCCAACAGCCTCAGGGAAACATATCTCCCCTCTAGTACTTTACCAGTGAGTTTGTCACACCAGCATTCTGCTTGTGTATGATGAGCGGTGGGACGTGTTTGATGAGGGGAGGGGCTGGGGAGAGCTCAGAGGAGCGGCATGCTTGTAATCTTCTTTTTTTCTGTAACTTTAAGTGTGCAAATCGCGGCTAGCCAATCAGAATGCAGGAAGCATCCACACTGCCCAGACACAAGGGCTTCTGCCATCAGCTGCTGAAATCACATGTCCTCTCTATATAAAGAGTGGCCATGTTTCCTGAGCGCAATTTTATGCATGCCAATGGTCACAAACTCTGCTGCTCCACTCTGCTCATGTGTAATGAGAGATATTAGCTAGTTAGGTGGTTGCTTGGAAGACAGATAGTTTAGATAACTAGTCTCCTGTGTGCCTGTGAAATCGACATTGCAGCAGATTTATTTTTCTTGTGCTATTACTGATGTTCATACAAAAACAGCAAGTCATAGAACTGTGTTGTGCACTGCTTGTATTGTGCTCTCTGCACGAGTATCCCTTCAATCAATTTTTTTGCTTTCTAATGTGATACAGTAAGCCCTAGTAACCCACCTGTTTATTTTGTGGGGTTGAAATTCAGCTGTATGCAGAGCTTCTGAGTGCAGAGCACAAAAATCTTTTTTTTTTCATTTGCTAATGTGATAGCTCAAGCTATAGTAGCCGACTTTGTCATTTTTGGGGGGAAAAAATTCAGCTGTATGCACAGTAAAAAATATATTTTTTATGCTGCTAGGCAGAGTCCAAAAAATATTTTTATATTTTTTTGTCGCAAATGTGATACACTCTGCTATAAGCCACCTAGTACTTTAGTGGTGTTGAACTTCAGCTGTTTTCAGAGTAAATTTTTTTTTCCTGTTGCTAGCCAGACTACAAAAATATTTTTTTCTGTCACAAATGTGATACAGTCTGCTATAAGCCACCGAGCCCTTCAGTGGCAGTGAAATTAAGCTGTTTTCAGAGTAAAAAAAAATTTTTTTTTCTATTGCTAACCAGACTACAAAAAATATTTTTTTCTGTCGCAAACACGATACTCTCTGCTATAAGCCCCCTAGTACTTTAGTGGCATTGAACTTCAGCTATTTTCAGAGTAAAAAAATATTTTTTCTCTTTTGCTAGCCAGACTACAAAAAATATTTTTTTTAGTCACAAACATGATATTATTATTATTTATTATAGCGCCATTTATTCCATGGTGCTTTACATGTGAAAAAGGGGTATACATAGCAAAAGACAATTACAATAATCTTGAACACAATATGATGGTGACTGGTACAGGAGGAGCGAGGACCCTGCCCGCAAGGGTTCACAGTCTACAAGGAATAGGTGAGGATACAGTAGGTGAGGGTAGGGCTGGTCGTGGCGCCGTATGGTGGAGTGATGGTTATTGCAGGTTGTAAGCTTGCTGAAAAGATGGGTCTTCAGGTTCCTTTTGAAGGTTTCCACGGTCGGCGAGAGTCTGATGTGTTGGGGTAGAGGGTAGAGAGTTCCAGAGTACGGGGGAAGCATGGGAGAAATCTTGTATACAATTGTGGGAGGAGGAGATAAGAGGGGAGTAGAGAAGGAGCTCTTATGAGGATCGGAGGTTGCGTGCCGGTATGTACCGGGAGACTAGGTCAGAGATATATGGAGGAGACAGGTTGTGAATGGCTTTGTATGCCATGGTTAGAGTTTTGAACTGGAGTCTCTGAGCAATGGGGAGCCAGTGAAGACATTGACAGAGAGGAGAGGCCGGGGAATAGCGGGGGGACAGGTGGATTAGTCGGGCAGCAGAGTTTAGGATGGATTGGAGGGGTGCGAGAGTGTTGGAAGGGAGGCCACAGAGGTTGCAGTAGTCAAGGCAGGAGATGATGAGGGCATGCACTAGTGTTTTTGCAGATTCATGGTTGAGTAATGTGCGGATCCGGGAGATATTTTTGAGTTGGAGTTGGCAGGAAGTGTACAGGGCTTGGATATGTGGTTTGAAGGAGAGTTCAGAGTCCAGGGTTACCCCAAGGCAGCGAGCTTGAGGAACTGAGGAGAGTGGGCAGCCATTGATGTTGATAGATAGGTCAGTTGGGGGGGGGTTGAATGAGATGGCAGGAATATGATGAATTCTGTTTTGTCCATGTTAAGTTTTAGAAATCTAGCAGAGAGGAAGGATGAAATAGCGGACAGACATTGTTTTATTTTGGTTAGTAGAGAGCAGATATCAGGTCCAGGTGAGATGAGGAGGTGGTGTGTGAGTGGGAGACACTGAATGTCCTGTCTGTTAGGTATGAGGAGATCCAGGATAGAGCCAAGTCTATGATGCTGAGAGATGAGAGAGTTTGTAGTAAGAGGGAATGGTCCACTGTGTCATAGGCAGATGACAGGTCCAGGAGGAGGAGGACGGAGTAGTATCGCTTGGATTTGGCAGTTAGCAGGTGGTTGGTGACTTTAGTCAGTGCAGTTTCAGTAGAATGGTGCAGTCGGAAACCAGATTGTAGGTGGTCGAAGTTCGAACAGGATACGAGGTGGGAGGACAGTTCAGAATGGACGTGTTGTTCCAGTAGTTTTGAGGCATAGGGGAGAAGTGGTATTGGGCGGAAGCTAGTCAGAGAGGATAGGTCATGGGAGGGCTTTTTGAGGATGGGTGTGACGAGGCATGTTTGAAGCATGAGGGGAAGATGCCAGTTGTTAATGACAGGTTGAAGAGGTGGACTAGGGTTGGGATGAAGATAGTGGTAAGGTTTGGGTTGAGGTGGGACGGGATTGGGTCAAGTTCACAGGTGGTGAGGTGTGATTTAGAGAGTAAAGAGGAAAGTTCATCTTCCGTAATGGTGGAGAAGGTGGTTTTGGAGGAAGAGGGTTGAGCAGGTGTGGGGAGGGGCTGTGGGGACTTTAGGCAAAAGCTTTGTCTTATGGTATCAATCTTCTGCTTGAAGAATGAGGCAAAGTATTTGGCTGAAATAAGAGGAGAGGGAGGAGGCACTGGGGGACGGAGGAGAGAATTGAAGGTGTTGAATAGTTGTTTGGGGTTGTGAGACAGGGAGGATATGAGAGATGAGAAGTATGTTTGTTTTGCTGTAGTGAGTGTGAACTTGAAGGTAGTGAGGGACTGTTTGAATGCGATGAAGTGCCCATTGGAGTGGGACCATTTCCATCTACGCTCAGCAACCCTGGAGGCCCGTTGCAGTTCTTTAGTTAGGCTGGTGTGCCAGGGTAGTCTGTTGATTGTGCAAGCTTTGGTATGTGTGAGGGGGCGACCAAATTGAGAGCTGCAGCTATTGTGGTGTTGTATAAAGTGGCAGCAACATCTGCATCATGTAAGGACCTAATGTCTGTAAGAGGGAGGAGGGATTCAGAGAGTGAGTGTAGTTAAAGGTGTTTAAGATTTCTGCGAGGGTATGCAAGTTTGTGGAGTGGGGATTGTTGCCCTGGAGAGGAGAGGGTAGAGAATGTAAGTAGGTTGTGGTCAGAGAGAGGGAAAGGTGAGTTAGAGAGGTTAGATAGGGAACAGAGGTGCATGAAGAAGAGGTCCAGTGTGTGGCCTCCTTTGTGGGTGGCTGCGGAAGACCACTGAGTAAGGCCGAAGGATGAAGTGAGGGATAGAAGCTTAGAGGCAGCTGAGAGGAAAGTGTCAATGGGGATGTTGAAGTCGCCCATGAAGATAGTGGTGATGTCAACGGAGAGGAAATGAAGTAGTCAAGTGGTGAAGTGGTGAAGTGGTCAAAGAAGGTGGTGGTTGATAGTAAATGACAGAGGTTGGATGGGGAGTAAATGCGCACGCAAAAGAGCAGAGAGTAATGGAGGGCGGCAGTGGGATATGGGTGAAGGAGCAGTTATCTGATAGGAGGAAACTTATTCCTCCACCATGCTTGCCGGTGAGACGGGGGTATGGGAAAGGTGGAATCTACCATACAACAGTGCAGCAGGAGAGGCTGTGTTGGAGGGGGTGAGCCAGGTTTCAGTGATGTCAAGGAAGAAAAGCTTGTTAGTGATGAAGAGATCGTGAATGTAGGAAAGTTTGTTGCATAGAGCTCCTGTTAGTGGGACTGGGCGGATGGGTATAAGGTTAGAAGGGTTACGAGAGTTTGGGATAGATCGTGGGTAGGAGGTGGAAGTGAATGTAGGGATGTGGAGAGGAGGGCCAGGATTTGGAGAGATGTCTCCGGCAGTGAGGAGGAGCAGAGAAAGAGTTAGTAGGTGGGAGCAAGAGAGGGCATGAGGTGGCTGTCTGTGTTTGGAGACAAAGTATTGTATATTGAGGAATAGCTCTGAGGAGGAGGTGAGATGGGTGGGGAGAATGGAGGGAGAGTTAAAGAGTTAATTACTAGGTGTCGGGATTAGGGGTGGTTGTAAAAAGTGAAGGATTAAGGGGGTGAGAGTGAAAACAAAGACAAACATTGTTTACTGTAACTTAGTATCCACTTACCTTCAGTTCACTTAAGGTTCAATTCAAGATTAATTCATATTTCTCACACTTAAGCAATGGACACACTTAAGGTGATGGACACAGACTAAAGTGTAACAGACTCCTGGCCCACAATATATGTGTAACAGAATGCATTCAGCTGTGAACCAGAGGGGAGTGATCTGTGGTCATCTTGATCAGCTGATTAAGGCTGATTAAGGCTGAAACAGATGCTGGATAGTCAAAGGCTAAGTAAACAAGGTCATAAATGAAAGTGGGGGGTAGCTGGTGTTACGTGAAGAACATACCATTAGTAAATAGGAGCAGAGAGGTACAGAGAGATCTGCATGGAAATCAGGATGGGAAAGCTGAGTCACGTACCATTAGTAAATAGGAGCAGAGCGGTACAGAGAAATCTGCATGGAAATCAGGATGGGAAAGCTGAGTCGCGTACCATTAGTAAATAGGAGCAGAGAGATACAGAGAAATCTACATCGAAATCAGGATGGGAAAGCTGAGTCACGTACCATTAGTAAATAGTAGCAGAGAGGTACAGAGAAATCTGCATGGAAATCAGGATGGGAAAGCTGAGTCACGTACCTGTAAGAGGAATGGATAAACAGAGATGCTGATTAGAGTGCGATGGTGGCAGATAATGTACAGTCTGTGTACAGTATGCTATAAGCCACCTAGTCTTTTAGTGGTGGTGAAATAAAGCTGTTTTCAGAGTAAAAAATATTTTTTTTTTCTGTTGCTAGGCAGATTATAAAAAATATTTTTTTCTGCCACAAGCATGATAAAGTGTGCTCTAAGCCACCTAGTTCTTTAGTGACCGTGAAATTAAGCTGTTTTCAGAGTAAAAAATACATTTTTTTTCTATTACTAGTCAAACTACAAAAAATATGTTTTTCTGTAACAAACATGATAGAGTCTGCCATAAGCAACCTAGTCCTTTAGTGGCGGTGAAATTCAGCTGTATGCAGAGATTATACAGAGGAAAAAAAATCAAACTAACATGATACAGCAGGCTACATCTGAGTTTGAAATATCTTGGAACATTTTTTTTATGTTATACATAGTTTGGAGAATATCTCGCATGTTATATAAGCCTCATCCACACCAAAAAAAAAACTTTCTTCTGTTACTAACGTTATACAGCAAGCCATATCTTACCTTGTCATTTAGTGCAGCTGAAATTCAGCTGTGTGCAGGGCTGTTACAGAGGAAAAAAATAAAAAAAATTTCGCTAATAGCATGCTCCTATCACACTATCTGAGCAACATGAGTGGGAAAAAGATAGGTCAGGGTGGAAGGGGGAATAGGCTTTGTGTTCAAGGTATACGTGGGGTAGGTGGTAATGTTAGTGAAAGTTCTAGTGAACCAACACTGTCATGTCCTATCCGAAGACAAGTGACAATTTCTGTTACTGACATAGTGAAAATGGCCAGCACATCTTTACTAATGTGAACAGGAGCCAACTAAAAAAATTCAAACTATTAAAAAGGGTCAAAGTTGCCTCCTAAATTGCTAAGAGTGATTGCTTTAAGACATTGAAACTGCATAACTGCAATAGAAACATAAGAAAACGTTACAAAATGTACACATTAAATATTTTTTTAAAAATTATGTAATATTTATATGAAAAATTACACTAAAGGAAAGCACTTAGCGCTTAGATTGGCCAATATATTTGTGCTCAACAGCCAGCGTCAAGTCGTCTTTCATTGTTGGGTCCCTATCCTTTTCTGTCACTTCTCTTGGGCTGAAATGCAAGCCTACAATTTATGGGTCAGGACTGAACCAGCTAACTACTTAAAATCACCTGAGGCTGATGGGGCAGGGAGTGCACATGCCAAATGGAGAATTTAGAAACATAGTGAAAATGGCCAGCACATCCTTATTAATGTGAAGGCAACTTTGACCCTTTTTTATAACTTCTGTTACTGGCTGGGCTACTCCACTCCCTTTCTTTGTCAGCCGCACAGCGATACACCTTGTTGATAAGGACCAGAAAGAGCAGGTGCTCCAGTGGATGGCAAATGCTGCTTCAAGTGGCCTCTCCTCTTCTTCCTCCACCTCAACATCACGCACAGTACCGTCCACAGAGGTGGCACCACAATTACCCTTGCTTCCCCCCCGCGTCACAACTGTCCAACTACCCAACTGTCTGTAGCGAACCACAGAAGGGTGAGTCTGTAGAACTGTTCACTCATTCTATGCCATGGGCATCAGAAGTGTACTCCAAATATTCACAGAGTCAAGAGGAGGAAAGCATCTCCACTGATGCCCAACATTTATTTAGGTTGGATTCGGGACAGGACGAAGTAGGGTCCAAGCAAGTTCCTGACCCTCGTCACTAGACGTTAACCACCGGGGAGGGAGGGGATCCTGATGAGACTCAGATTCCTAAGACTCATGCAGACTATGCTGTGCTGTCAGGGCAACAAGAGGAGAAGGGTCACTCTGAGGGCGAGGAATGGGATAACACATTGGATGATGACGAGGTTGCAGATCCTACTTGGTGTGAACCCAACGTCACGCAGCTGAGTAGCTTATTTGAGGAGGTGGAGGAGGAAGACATAGAGGTTACTTTTCGCCCTATGGCGCAGATACAGAGTGATGCAAGCACGAGGATCACTGCATCCTTAGCCACAACTGTGGCTGTGGCAAGCCGCAGTCACGGGTCTGCAGCTAGCAGGGGTGGCAAGGGTTGCCTAGCCTGGGCCTTTTTTGTCACCACAAAGGATGAGCCAACTCATGTTAACTTTGCAATAAAAAACTCAGTAGCGGGGAAAAGTGCAATAATTTGACTACTACATGCATGAACCTTCACATGCGCAATCAACATGTGTTACACTGGCAATCTTACTGTGCTGAAATGCGCACCAGCGGACCTCAACAACAATCAGCTGCAGAATCAAAAGCATCTGCTGCTTCTTCTCCTCTGTTACCGTGCCAAGTATTGTCTTGCAGTTGTCCCAGAGCAGAACCTCCAGTTCTCTACCCACTCCAGTCAAGCTGACTGAGAGGCCGTCAGCTATAATGGAAGCAGACATGCCTCCTGTGTTTGTTTTCCTGAGCACACCACATGTTTCTCAATCCACAATAACATCTTGGCCTGCACCTCACTCACGGTTCAGCAGTTTGTCCAGTCCACCTTACTCTGCACTCTTTCAGAGCTGCAGCCAGTCGTCAGTCCCACAGTCGTGGTCACATAAAAGATTGTTTCATCCTACATATGAGAAAGCTAAGAGGTTGAACTCCACCTTCTCCAATCTGTTGGCCACGGAAATTCTGACTTTCCACCTTGTAGATGCAGATGGTTTCCAAAAACTGATTGCCGTTGCAGTCCCCCAGTACTAGTTGCCCAGTCGCCATTACTTCTCTAAGAAAGCTGTGCCTGTGCTTCCCCACGCTACATGTCGCAGACAACGTCACCCGTTCCTTGGATACCTGGACGTGTAAGCATGGCCAAGGGCATTACATCTCACTGACTGGGCACTAGGTGACTCTGGTGGCTGTGGGGGCAGGCGGGGTAGGGGCTGCTCCAAAATCTTGGAATCCCCAAGGCTTGCAGAACAAACCTCTGTATTTCACACTTACTCCACTGCTTCTGCCTCCTCCACCTCCTCTATGGCCTAAACCTGTGCACTCAACCTCTGCCTTAATGAGACATGCATTCTAACAGTGCAGAGCGAATCCACACCACCTCCGTACTGCGCAGCCAGGACTCACCACAATCAGGAAGTGTTAAAATTAATATTCCTTGGAGATCACACTCATAGCTGAAGATATGTGGACAGCTCTCCAGGCTGAGTTTGAGCAATGGCTGTCTCCACTGAATTTGGAGCCAGGAAAGGCCGTGTGCGATAACGGTGCGAACCTGGTGGTGGCCCTACTCCGTGGTCACACACGTGCCTTGCATGGCTCACGTCCTCAACCTGGTGGTACTTCGATTTCTACGCCACTATCCTGGCCTAGATGAGCTGATTCAGAAAGCACGGAAGCTGTGTGTTTACTTCCGCAGTTAGCACCCCTCATGTCATCGACTTGCATCGATACAGAGGTCTTTGTCCATGCCAGTTAACAGGTTGAAATGCGGTGTGCGAACATGGTGGAATTCCACTCTGCACATGTTGCAGCGACTGTGGCAGCAGCAATGAGTCCTGACACAGTTTGTCATCTTGTATAGCCTGGGCCAACGCAGTACAGACGTGGGGCAAATCACATTTATGAAATGGGTACAGATTAAGGACCTCTGCACCCTTCTGCACAGTTTTGAATTGGCTACTAGTGATGAGCGAGCACTAAAATGACAAAATAAATAACCAAAAACGAAAATTATCCTCCACATGTTGGGCAATGTTCACATGTAGCGTTTTTGATGCGTCTTTTGCACTTTTGCTTTGTGTTCAACGGTGAAAAATACTTTTACCTGTAAATGTCATTTTAACGTTTTACTACCTTATCTTCCCATGTGGTGTGTGAGACATGATCAGACACATTCTGTTTATGAAGGAGGGACTCTGAAAGTCACAAAGCCTATTTTTATAGGGCAATAAGGAGACCCTCACTATTGTTAGAGGGCCATCAGCCAGCTTTGCTTTGTTGTTACCATTATTAAAGAGTTGGTCTCCTATACTGTTATTGTGTATCCAGTGACTGCAAGGGCTGCCAAAAATTTGGACGCACCCCAATACCCCTTTGAAGAGACATAGAGGAGGGCCTCAGTAAAAAATGCTCCCATTATAAAGGAGTGGGTCTCCTATAGTGATAATGCTCATGCAGTTACTGCAACAGCTGCCTAAATGTAGGAAAAACCCCAATACCAATTTAAAAGATACATAGAGGAGGGCCTCCGCAGCAACATGTTCCCGTTAGGAGCGGTTGTGCTATACAGTTATTGCATATGCAATGACTGCAACGGCTGCCTAAATTTGGGAAATACCCCAATACCAATTTGAAGACACATAGAGGTGAAACTCAGTAGCAAAATGTTCCCAGTATAAAGGAGTGGTTCTGCTATACAGTTATTGCGTATGCAGTGACTGCAACAGCTGCCTAAATTTTGTACGCATCCCAATACCAATTTGAAGACACATAGAGGTGGGGCTCAGTAACAAAATGTTCCCATTATAAAGGAGCGGATCTGCCATACAGTTATTACATATGCAGAGACTGCAACGGCTGCCTAAATTTTGGAGAACAAGGACGGATGTAGTTGCTGATGGTGGTAGTTGCGAGTGTGCAATGACAGGTGCAGGGCGGGAGGTATCTTTGCATGTGCCATGGACAGGAGATTGGCATGCATGCACAACAGTGGAACAAACAGTGGTGTTAAACGCAAACACTGTTTCTGGACCCTGGTGTTCGGCCCACCTAGTCGGGTGCTTTGTTGTCATGTGCTTGAGCATGCTGGTGGTGCTCAGACTGGTAGTTTTGCTACCCCTGCTGATGCTGGCCTGGTAGATGGTGCAAATTTCCTTTTTGGGGCTATCTACAGAGTCTTTAAAAAACAACAAGGCTTGTACTGGCAACTTCCGTCATGTTCGTGTTCATGGGAACGGTTGACCGCTTTGTGTCTGTGGCCACCACACTGATTGTTCCTGCCTGATGTGGTGCTATGCCTTGCTACCCCTGTGTGCTGCTATCCTCACTCTGCATGTCACCTTGCCAGGTTGGGTCAGTGACATTGACTCGCCCCCTGGGCCGTGGGGCACTCGGATCCGGGCAATAGGGAGACGATGGGGGTAGTAGTGGCGACCCGGTTCCGTGGCTCAGGGTGGTCAGGCCAATGGTAGTCTGCTACGTTCTGCTGATAATGTCTGACTACGCCACCCGTGGATTGCGGTTATTAGGAACCGCCGCTGCATGCAGACCGCTGGGGCTGATGAGGTGTGCAGCTAGAGTAGTGTGACTCCCCACGGGAAGAGTGCGGCCCCAGGGCAGTATAATGGATGGTGGGAGTGATGGTAGTGAGAGTCCCAGTGCTGATAGTGCTGGAGGAGCAAGGAGCACACAGACAACAAGTTGCAGTCCAGGGTCTTTACTGAAACAGGTAAACTGACCCATAAACAGTCCCAGCTAGGAGGGGACCTGGATGTCTGAGAGCAACGGGGAAATTGGCCCTGGTCAGGGTGAGGGTGTAGGCCTACCGTGCTTTCTGCGCTCCTTCTGGCTATCTCCTCGTTATAGGGTAACAGCCCATGTTTCAGAGCTTTGCGTGTATTCTCGTCTGTATGGCCTGCGACGTGGGTTCCTTTCTGCTTCCAGCCTTGTACGGCTTTACTGGTCCCTTCGGTTGTGGCAGGGCCTCCAGGCTTCTTAGGCCAAGGAATATACAGTCCCTTGCGAACTGGTTCACTGCTGGAGGATGTAGAATCCTCCCAGCCTCAGACACCAAAGTCTGGTAAAGTCAGTCTCTTATCTGCCAAGACAGGCTTGCTTCGCCTCTTGTCTCTGGCTTGTGGCTCTCCTCCTGCCACACTTCCTCTTAGGTGCAGTGCAACTGTCTGTCCCTGCTCTGCTCTGGGACAAGTCTCAGTGCTGAGACAGGCCATCAAGTTCTCTCTAACCCTGCCCTCAGCACCAGCTTTTATAGGGGCAGCCTGCTCCCCCTACTGGCCTGAGACAGGAGGTACTGCATGCTAATGTTCCCCTGACTAGAGAACCTCCCCCTTGCTCTCAGACACAGCTTTAATACATTTTGTGGCATCCAGGCCAGGGTGACACATTCCCCCCTAGTGAAATTTAGTACTCCGGGACTAAACAATATACAAAGACAATATGCATATCATAAAACATTAGTATACAAGTGACGCACAGATTGAGTTCTTAAGGTCACAGTGTGGCCTGTGACCGGGTGTCCATATCACCAGCACAACGGGGAGCCTTAGCCAGGTGGGGGTCTGTCCTACCCCAAGTCCTTTGCAGTCTTAGTTCATTCCTTGGTTAGGCTCCGAAAGCAGTCCATACAATGTCCCGGTTATGAAAAGTCCATAACCTTTGAATCCTTACGGTAGCTGCAAGAAACTGAAACACAGAATTACCAAACAAGCATGTAACTTTGCAAACAATTCAACAGTTGGTAACAGGGTTATTTACAATCTTAGTGCGCTCTATATTCTCCAGCGAGTGGGTATCTGCCCCTTTGTGCTCCTGGTTGACCTACGTAGCCCACTGTCTGGTGGTGGACCAACCTGGCTTTCCCCACTAGCGTTAGGGGTACAGCTACCAGCTGGGTGTACAGGTAGGGCAGGCAGCTGTCTGCAGGTTCTTTGGCTTACCGCAGGCATGGCAGGCTCACTGTCAGCAGAGGGTTGACTCTCCTGGGCTGCTGGTACAGGCTCTTCTGCCTCTGGAACCGCTTGCTCCTCTTCACCTTCCGGCTCTGGTGTTGGTTGTTGCGGTTCCGGTTGAAGGAAATGCAGGACGGGTACCACTATGGCATCATTTATGTGAGTCCAGGACTGAGGGAACTCTCCGAGAACGGTGCTGATCATTTCTTCCTTGTCCTCTGCGGGTTCAAGGTCACTCTGATCCTCTTCTGCACTACGGAGTTGCTCGGGGCACCTTTTGAGGTGGTCTCTGGAGACGACACTAGTGGTTTCTCCTCCGTCCTTGGTGATTACGCACACCTTTGGGTTGTCGTGGTCAGACTGCAGTACGGTGTAGGGTTCCCTTTCCCACTGGTCGTCCAACTTATGTAGCTTTCTCTTCCGCTTCAGGACTTGCTCACCAGGTTCTAGGGGACCAGCAGGGGCGTGTTGGTTGAAGAGTTTTTCTTGCCTCTCTCTCACCTGGGCCAGGCTCTTCTCCACACTCTCCTGTACCTTCTTGTACTGCAGTTGCCTTTCCGTATCCCAGTCTGCATCCGGGGAGGTGTCCTCAGGTATTAGGACTCCCATCTCCAGGTCTACGGGCAGCTTACCTGGTGTAGCTCGCATCAGGTAAGTCGGGGTGCAGTTTGTAGCATTCACCGGGATATTGTTATATAGGTCTATCAGGTCCGGCAGTTTTTCTGGCCACAGGCTGCGTTCCTCCAGGGGCAACGTCTTCAGGAGATCAATGACTATATTGTTCATCTTCTCACACATCCCGTTGGTTTGTGGATGGTAAGGCGTTGTCCGAATCTTCTTACAGCAATAGAGGTTGCAGAACTCTTGGAAGATTTCAGCCTCGAACGCTGGGCCCTGGTCGGTCAGGACCTGTTCCGGATACCCGTGTGGACGGCAGAAGTATTGCTGGAAGGCTCTGGCCGCTGTTTGGGCTGTCAAGTCCTTTACCGGGACCACCACTAGAAAATGGGAATAGTGGTCCACGATTGTCAGGGCATAGATATATCCTGACCGGCTGGGAGCCAATTTGACGTGGTCCAGAGCTACCAGCTCAAGAGGCTGCGTGGTGACGATGGGCCTCAAGGGTGTCTTCTGGCTGGCACGGTCCTTCCTCCTTAGGTGACAAGGGCCACAGTCTCTGCACCATTTTTCTACAGCTCCTCTCATGCCGACCCAAAAGAACCTTCTCTTAGTAGGAACTCCAGTTCCTTCCAACCGAAGTGTCCCGCTCTGTCATGGTAAGCCCCCAGGACCATAGCTGCATCCCGCCTTGGGACCACGACTTGCCAGGTCAGCTCCTGCGTCCGGTGGTTAACAATCCTTCTGCACAACTTGCCTTCGTAGAGGAACAGCTTGCTCTTCTCCTTCCATAGCTGCTTGGCTTCCTCTGGGGCATCTGGATCTAGGCGGGCGTCTTCTTGGGTCAGCAGATCTTTCACCAGGCGGATGGCAGGGTCACTATCTTGGGTCTCGGCCCAGCTGTGGTGAGGTAGGGAATTGATCATCACGGTTGTTAGATCCTCCTCCTTCACGCGGTGGGAGTATTGAGCGGCTCCATACCAGTGAAACGCGGGGAGTTCTACCTCCTCCAGCTCTTCTGGGTCTTCGTCACCTTCAGGTAAGTGAGGCATTCTTGATAGGGCGTCCGCGTTGGCATTGGTTTTGCCTGCCCGGTACTTGATCACGAAGTCATAGTTGGAGAGACGGGACATCCACCGCTGTTCCAGGGCACCCAGTCTTGCATTGTCCAGGTGTGTCAACGGGTTGTTGTCCGTGTACACGGTGTACTTTGTGGAGGCCAGGTAATGCTTGAAGCGTTCCGTCACAGCCCACACCACCGCCAAGAATTCTAGCTTGAAGGAGCTGTAATTCTCCGGGTTCCTCTCGGTGGGCCTCAGCTTCCGGCTGGCGTATGCGATCACCCGTTCCCTGCCCTGTTGGTTTTGGGACAGTACGGCTCCCAGTCCCACATTACTGGCGTCTGTGTGGAGAATGAAAGGCTGGCCGTAATCAGGGTAGGCCAGGATCTCATCCCCCGTGAGGGCCATCTTTAGCTGGCGGAAGGACTCCTCTTCCGGTTTATCCCACTTGAAGGGTGGCTTTTGACTTCGGGACTTAGACTGTCCGATCAGGAGGTCCTGCATAGGAGCTGCCATCTTAGTGAACCCGGGGATGAACCTTCGGTAGTAGCCTACCAACCCGAGAAACTGTCTCACCTCTTTGATGTTCGAGGGGCTTGGCCAGCTCTTGATTGCCGTGACCTTGTCAGGGTCGGGGGCCACTCCTTCCGCGCTTACCACGTGCCCTAGGTACTGGACCTTTGGTTTCAGCAGGTGACACTTCGATGGTTTCACCTTCAGGCCATAGCCTGCCAGGGCTTCGAACACCTCGGCCAGGTGCTTTAGGTGGTCCTCGTAGGTTTTCGAATAGACGATCACGTCGTCCAGGTAAAGGAGGACTGTCTCGAAGTTTCGGTGCCCTAGACAGCATTCCATCAGCCGCTGGAAGGTCCCTGGTGCGTTGCAGAGCCCGAAAGGCATACAGTTGAACTCACTCAGTCCCATCGGGGTGGTGAAGGCGGTCTTCTCCTTGTCAGCCTCTGCCACAGGAACCTGCCAGTACCCGCTAGTAAGGTCCAAAGTAGAAAAGAAGTTAGCTGATTTTAGTGCGGCTAAAGACTCTTCTATTCTAGGCAGCGGATATGCGTCTTTGTGGGTGATACGGTTGATTTGTCTATAGTCCACGCACATTCTCATGGTGCCGTCTTTCTTTTTTACCAGAACCAAGGAGGCTGCCCAGGGGCTACAGCTGTCTCTAATAACCCTGGACTCGGAACTCTCCTTCAAACCACATATCCAAGCCCTTTCCACTTCCTGCCGACTCCAACTTAAAAATATCTCCCGGATCCGCACATTCCTAAACCATGAATCTGCAAAAACACTAGTGCACGCCCTCATCATCTCCCGCCTTGACTACTGCAACCTCCTGCTCTGTGGCCTCCCCTCTAACACTCTCGCACCCCTCCAATCTATCATAAACTCTGCTGCCCGACTAATCAACCTGTCCCCCCGCTATTCCCCGGCCTCTCCTCTCTGTCAATCTCTTCACTGGCTCCCCATTGCTCAGAGACTCCAGTTCAAAACCCTAACCATGACATACAAAGCCATTCACAACATGTCTCCTCCATATATCTCCGACCTAGTCTCCCGTTACATACCTGCACGCAACCTCCGATCCTCACAAGATCTCCTGCTCTACTCCCCTCTTATCTCCTCCTCCCACAACCGTATACAAGATTTCTCCCGTGCTTCCGCCCTACTCTGGAACTCTCTACCCCAACGTATCAGACTCTCGCCTACCGTGGAAACCTTCAAAAGGAACCTGAAGACCCACCTCTTCCGACAAGCCTACAACCTGCAGTAACCACCGCTCCACCATACCGCTGCACGACCAGCTCTACCCTCACCTACTGTATCCTCACCCATCCCTCGTAGATTGTGAGCCCTCGCGGGCAGGGTCCTCGCTCCGCCTGTACCAGTCGCTGTCACATTGTGTTCAAGATTATTGAAATTGTTCTTGTATTATACCCCCTTTTTCACATGTAAAGCGCCATGGAATAAATGGCGCTATAATAATAAATAATAATAATAATGACCCCAGCTTCTTTCATCTCTCTTAGCATGCCCTTTGCGTTCTGATAATGTGCAGGGGGTACAGGCCTGTGTCTCTCTTTTATTGGTGGGTGGCTCCCTGTGGGGATGTGGTGTTCTATCCCCTTTACTCTGCCGAAGTCTAGCGGGTGCTTACTAAAGACTCTCTCGTACTCCTGTACCACCCGGTAGACTCCTTGTTTTTGGTGCAGGGGAGTGGAGTCAGCACCCACATGGAGTTTCTGGCACCAGTCCTCCTTTTGTTTCTGGGAGCCATTACCCTCCGCCTGAGGAGATGGAGGCAAGGGTTCCACGGCCCTGATAGCTTTGTGTTCGACAACAAACAGTTTGGCGAGTGTAGCGTACCTGGGTAAGTGTACTTCCCTCTCCCCAATGTTGAGGATGCAGACGGGCACCCTCCCATGACGGATATCAATCACCCCCCAGGCTGTCAAAATGGTGGGCCTGCTGTCTGAGTACACGGGTTCTACCATGGCTTGGTAATCTCTACCTCTCAACCCGATTGCAGTCCGACACCAGATCATCATTTCACTTTTGGGAGGCATGGAAATGGGGAATGGGTCACTCAGTCTTACGCTACCGATCTCACCACCAGACAGTTCTACCTGCTGCCGTCTCATCAGGGCTTTTATTTCCTTGTTGAGGACTCTCTGTTGGCTGGAACTAGCATTCACCGCCACCTGTTGTAAGATTACAATTACCTCTGAAAGACAATTTTCAATTACGTTAGTACCCACAGTTATTTTAGGGTGACTTTCACGACGGTCAATGTCCACAATAATCACTCCCTGTGCCGGCAGTTCAACTTTACCAATTTTAATGGTCATCTCCTTGAACCCCCATCTGCGGCACGGGTAAGCCATTACTGGCGATGATGCTCAAGTTACTGTCTGGATACCGTGTGATATCAGCATCAGTCCAATACTGCTTAAAAAGTACATAAGGGATAGTGGTTACTTGTGACCCAGTATCCAGCAAGGCGCTCATGGGGATACCGTCCAGCACCACGGGTAAAACCGGGCGCCCCCCAACGTACTTATCGTGCCAATTATAAGGGCCTGGTGATCTTATGCCTGGGGGTTGGCCCTCTGCCCCAGGTTGGACCCGTTTAAATTACAGTACCTGGAAATGTGTCCGGGCTGGTTGCATCGACGGCAAATGGGCTGTCCATCCTCTGCGTAGCGGTCTGTGGGCCTCCCTCGGAATGACGGGATCCTCCTCTGTCGACGCCACGGGACATCCTCCGGACTTGAAGCCAGCTCGATGGGTCTTGACGGGTCCACTTGCAACGCCTGGACGGTCCTGGTCAACGCCGCGATGCTCCTGGTCAGCTCCTGGACTTGGTGGTGCAGGTCTTTCGACGGGGCTTGGTTCAGGGCCTGTGCATCAGCCCCCACGGGGTCCATAGAGGAGTGCGCCTCCTCCTGGTGGTAGGTGAGAGCAGGGCGCCGGGGGTTTATAGCACCACTGGTTGCAGATTCACGGAGCACCCTTATGGCTCTGTCCTTAAATTGGGCAAAGGTCAGATCAGGGTTCTGAAAGAACATGAGGCGCAGTTGGGCCCTGTGGGCGCTAGACAGCAGACCTTCTATGAATTGTTCTGTTAGCAGCTTATCCGTTTCATGCACACTGCCAGGGTCAGTTTGTTGAATAGCCCTCAAGGCTTCCTGCAGATTTAGGGCATAGTCTCTGATGCTGTCCTGTGCCCGCTGCTTACACCCATAGAACCTCATTTTAATCTCAGCGGAGGTACGTGTGTCAAAGGTACCCCGCAGCCAGGCCAGAATACCCTTCACAGTCCTTTTCTCCTCAGTGGGCCATGATTTTACCTCCCTTTGGGCTTCGCCAGTTAACTGCCCTGCTAGTATGCTGACCTTCTGTTCCACTGTCAGGAGGTAAACTTGGAACAAACTGTACAGCCTTTCCTTAAAGTCAGTTAGGGCATGGGGCTCCCCTGAGTACTTGGGCAGCCAGGCCGCTCCAGGGATGTAGGGCAGGGAAAAGGGCATCACCGCTGCTGCAGCTGCGTTGGTGGTAGTGGGGGCCTCTGTGTCCGACATCTTCCTCCCCCCTAGTCAAGCGTGGCCTACCTTCCGACGATCCTCTTCTGTAGGCCGCGGCTCCGCTGCTGCTGCTCTGGACGAGGACCTTGCATCGCGTCCTGATGACGTCAGCGTCGCTCTCTCTCCCTTCCTGGACCTTGCGCAGCGTCGGTGCATTGGGCGGAGCTTCGGACCTCGTGCGGTTTTGACGTCCACCCCCCTCTTCTTCCCGCGCGGCGTCTTGAAGATGGCGTCCGATGGCGGGAAGCAGCTGCAGATGGCGGGAAGACGGCAGAAGACGGCGGGAAACGGTTCAAGATGGCGTCTGATGGCGGGAATCGGCTCCGGATGGCGGGAAACGACTCCGGACGGCGGGAAACTTCGCCACAGGTAAGTTACAAAAGTCTTTTTCAGGCACGCAGTACCCGGTGGATGCGGGCATGAAATCCTGCCGACTACGCCAAAGCTGACTCGCCCCCTGGGCCGTGGGGCACTTGGATCTGGGCAATAGGGAGACGATGGGGGTAGTAGTGGCAACCCGGTTCCGTGGCTCAGGGTGGTCAGGCCAATGGTAGTCTGCTACGTTCTGCTGATAATGTCCGACTACGCCACCCGTGGATTGCGGTTATTAGGAACCGCCGCTGCATGCAGACCGCTGGGGCTGATGAGGTGTGCAGCTAGGGTAGTGTGACTCCCCACGGGAAGAGTGCGGTACCAGGGCAGTATAATGGATGGTGGGAGTGATGGTAGTGAGAGTCCCAGTGCTGATAGTGCTGGAGGAGCAAGGAGCACACAGACAACAAGTTGCAGTCCAGGGTCTTTACTGAAACAGGTAAACTGACCCATAAACAGTCCCAGCTAGGAGGGGACCTGGATGTCTGAGAGCAACGGGGAAATTGTCCCTGGTCAGGGTGAGGGTGTAGGCCTACCATGCTTTCTGCGCTCCTTCTGGCTATCTCCTCGTTATAGGGTAACAGCCCACGTTTCCGAGCTTTCCGTTTATTCTCGCCTGTATGGCCTGCGACGTGGGTTCCTTTCTGCTCCCAGCCTTGTACGGCTTTACTGGTCCCTTCGGTTGTGGCAGGGCCTCCAGGCTTCTTAGGCCAAGGAATATACAGTCCCTTGCGAACTGGTTCTCTGCTGGAGGATGTAGAATCCTCCCAGCCTCAGACACCAAAGTCTGGTAAAGTCAGTCTCTTATCTGCCAAGACAGGCTTGCTTCGCCTCTTGTCTATGGCTTGTGGCTCTCCTCCTGCCACACTTCCTCTTAGGTGCAGTGCAACTGTCTGTCCCTGCTCTGCTCTGGGACAAGTCTCAGTGCTGAGACAGGCCATCAAGTTCTCTCTAACCCTGCCCCCAGCACCAGCTTTAATAGGGGCAGCCTGCTCCCCCTACTGGCCTGAGACAGGAGGTACTGCATGCTAATGTTCCCCTGACTAGAGAACCTCCCCCTTGCTCTCAGACACAGCTTTAATACATTTTGTGGCATCCAGGCCAGGGTGACACAACATCATCGTCCACCACCTCGTCTTCCACTTCCGCACCCTGGTCCTGCTATTGACTTTCTGGCAATTGTGTCTCATCATCATCCACCTCGTGTGACAGTAATTGTACTTTCCCACCATTACCTTCGTGTAACCATGGCTGATCAAATATTTGGGCATCGCTACATGTGTTCTCGTCTTGCCCCACTTGAAGCTGGCTGGGTGAGAGGCACAAATCTATAAATGGAAAAGTGAGCAGCTCTTCGCAGTGTCCAAGTGTGGGATCAGTTGCCTCCAGGCACTCGGCAAGGTGGAAGGAAGGAGGATCAGGGTGAGGAATATGCGGTCAAGACTCATGGCTACTGAGACTTGACCGTGTGACAGGGTGGTGGTGGTGGTGGCGAAGTGACTGGAAGCATTATCTGCTATCCAACCAAAAACCTTTTGACACTGCTCTTGGTTCAATAGTGGTGTGCTACAGTCCCTTAGTAATTGGGACAGGAAGGTAGGGCGACATGATATGGGTGCTTTTTGTGGCACAATTTCAGCTTGCCCATGGCTTCAGCCTCTGCATGCACCATCAACGTCATATTCACTTCCCCATCCCTTGCCATGCGCCTTGCCCATTTTAAATGGAATATAATATTTTGATCGTCCCCTACAAATTACTGAATTTGTACCGCAGTAATATCTGATACGTGTGACAAGACTCCCACGGTTTTAAGCACTGCCCTTCTAGTTTAGTATTGCTTCACTAAGACACTGCTGAAAAACTGTAAATGGAGTATAATATCTTGAACATCCCCTACAAACGGCTGGATTTGTACCTCAGTAACATGTGATACCTCTGATGGACCCCCACGGTTTTAAATAGCGGGCTTGCAGTTTCCTATTATTGCTAGTGACCACGTGTGAATAACTTCACTGACATTCTTCTTCCAAACTGTAAATGGAGGAAAATCATTTTCACGTTCACTACAAATTTCTGGATTTTTATCGCTGTAATATGGAATCACGTCTAATGATGGAATAGATCTGGCAGTATTCTGCTGCGCTAAAAAGCAAATGGAGCAGTAACATGTTGGACTCTATTAACTTTTTAGAAAATAATCAGGATTAAGATAAAAAAAAAATTAGCCCTGGCCCCTGATATCTGGGGTTATGTCTACGGATATCTGTAACAGCAGGATCAGAGAGAACATGCAATGGACCCTATTGTGCTGTATAGTGTTCACAAATTTCTCTGCCTGCCTAACTCCTGCTATTACCACTGATTATATGAAGCTGGATTAGTCCTCAGATGGACTGTTAGTTCAGATGGACATGTATCTTGGTGTGGAATACCTATACCTAACTAGTGTTGAGCCACCCCCGTAGTGTTCGAGTTCGGTTCGGTTCGTCAAACACCCGTGTGTTCGCCGAACTGTTCGTCGAACTGTTCGTCGAACACCTTCGAACACCGTTAAAACCAATGGCAGGCAAACAAAAACAAATAGAAACACATGGAAAACACCTTCAAAGGTGTCCAAAAGCTGACAAACTGCTCTGAAGACACAACTAACACATGGAAAAGTGACAAGTACATATAGTCATGCGAAAAGAAAAGAGGTGGAGGAGTAAAAGGAGGGGGAGACACAGATATAGGCATGTCATGCCCTTCTAAAATCCAAAAAGTGAGAAGCCGACACGTTCAGTCCGCTCCTGCCCGTGCCACCTCCGTGTCGCCGGGTTTGTGCCAGAGCCGCGGTGAACCCTGACGGCCAGCCCCCCTCTCCCAATACTGGTGCCTGTCCGCTGGTGGGTCGAGCGAGCCCCCCTGTGGTGGAGGCAGCTCTAAGCTTTTTAATTTAAATTGTCTCTCTAATTTGAATGAATACACTTTAAATCCATTTACAAGGATCTATTGGAGGGCAAGTCTCATGCCAGCAGCCGCGGTAATTCCAGCTCCAGTAGCATCCACTAAAGCTGCTGCAGTTAAAAAGCTTTTATAAGGATCGAGCTCGGCTGTCCACCGCAAGGCATCCTACTGCCAGTCCCAGCCCCTATGCCTTGGGGTGCCTCCTGATGCTCTTCACTGAGTATCCCGTGGTCCCGAAGCATTTCCTTTGAAAAAATTAAATGTCAAAACTACAGGTGGTGTAGCTTGCTTAACAGCCGGGATAATCCGCTGACTAGCAGACACTGCTACTAGGCACAAAGTATTTCCTGGGCTAGATGCAGTTAAAAATTTGTAATTAGATACTCTCGTTGGATGCTGAGAAAGCATTCCATAGAGTCTCCTGGCACGCCATATATGATTCTCTTAAAAAGCTTGGGGTAGGGGTCTAGGGGACCCTTTTATAGCCAAAATCACAGCCCTGTATCGCAATAAGTCACCTAGGCTGCAGATAAATGGAACTGTATTACCCTGAGGGCTCGGTTGCTACAGAGGTATTGCACCTCACCCAGAGGTGTGATATCTCACTCTCAGGTAAGGATGGAGTGTGGATCAGGACCCGACACCTGCATGCATTACACCACATTGCCGTGGGGCAGGGCGACCAATATGCCCCTGAGATGGGCACGACAGTCCCTGTCCCTGGCTGGAGTGGGGGAGGGAACACTGAGGAAGGGGAACCCTGTAGTGCAGGAGCAGGGAGGAAGCAGTTCCTGGGTGCATTGAGAAGGGAGTATAAAAGGTGGGCACCATCTTAGTTCAGTGCAGAGAAGTCTGAGCAGAAGTGGCAGGGAGCAGGGGCTCTGCATGAGCTCTGCTCCGGAGGCGGGCCTAGTAACAGAGGCCCAGGCCTGGAAGAGGGAGAAGGAAGGAAGAAGAGCGGAGAAGGCTCCAGGAACGAGGAATGAAGGGATCCCAGGGGTGCGGACGGGCGAGTCGCCACCGCACGCCCGAATACACCTGCGTGGAGGGGTCAGGCCAAAGGGGGAGACCGGTCCCCGAAACTAGTGGAGGCAGGAAACGACCCTCAGCTAGAAACTGGAGACTGTGACATTTTATGTGGCGCAGCCCCTCGCTACACCCGCTAGGAAGGCACCACATAGGGTCAGGGAAACTGGCGCCAAGTTTACCAAGAGGAGGCCCGAGGCAGCCGGACAGAAGGGTTGGTAAGAAAGGCCAGACAAAGGACACACAAAGGGGGTCCTGTGAAGCGCAACAAAGTTATCTGGGTGTTGTCTGAGCCCCTCACCTGGTGAGCACAGTACGACGTGGGCAGTCGTTACCTGCAGACGTGGTCTGGATAATAAGAACTGTGAGTAAAGGCCCTGGACTGCATCACTGACTCAGTGTCGTTACTGCTGCTGCCCTGCACCATCACCCCCATCCTCCGCATACACTGCCCTGAGGCTATTCTCCTCCCGTGGGGAGTTATGCTACGTTCTGCTGCACCCACAACACCAGCCTCAGCGGTCTGCCCTGGAGCGGCGGTTCACTCTGACCGCAATCCACGGGTGGCGTAGTCGGACATTTAAACATCAAAACCACATAAATAGTTCCGCCACTGGTTTGACCGCCCTGAGCCACGGAACCGGGTCGCCGCCACGGAGACTACAACCACCAGCATCCACCAAAAAGGGTCCGGCTCCGGGTGTCCCAAGGCCCAGGGGGCGCGTCAGAACATTTTCATCACCTTTCACAATCACCAATGGGACAAGGCAGGGATGTTCTCTGTCCCCTCTCTTATACATGCTAGTGACGGAGCACCTGCTCTCATCAATTCGCCATAACCCCAATATTAGGTGGATTGAGGTGGGAGGCACCGAGTACAAGTGCTCTCTATTTGCTGATGATGTGCTAGTATATATCACTCAATCACATATATCCATCCATGCTGTTATGGCTGAAATAGATCACTTTGTTACATGGTCAAATTTTAAAATCAATGCAGCGAAGTCTGAGGCCCTCGATGTCTCCCTCCCCAAATCCATATAGGATTCCATCCAGTCCAACTTTCCCTTTGCCTGGCCCTCACAGGGTATCAAATACTTAGGAATTCCTATTCATAGAGACCTCTCCCATCTATGTTATCTTAATTTTGGGCCCTTTATTGAACAACTCCATACAGACCACGGTTGGCAAGTTAGAACTGTAAGATTCACTACGTGAACCACTGGTGTTTTGTGGAAAAGCACATGTACACTGTGTTCCAAATTATTATGCAAAAAGTGTTTAGGAGTGATAAGGGAAGAATTTGTTTGTTTGTCAGTTAAACTCATTGATGGTGATGTGTGTCAGGGCTCTTTATATCACTGTAAGCAATTGCAGACACCTGTGCTAATTAGTTTGGCAGGTGTGTCCAATGAAAGGCAAGACTACTTAAGAAGGCTGTCTCACATTATTAAGCAGTCTACATTTTCTGCCAAAATGGGAAAGAAAAAGGATGTGTCGACTGCTGAGAAGCAACAAATTGTGGAGTGTTTAGGTCAAGGCATGACTACAATCAACATTGTGCGATGATCAGGATGAAGTGTCTTGGCAATCAAGAAGTATGTAGCTGATTCACAGTACACACGTGTGCGTGCTGATAAGGGCAAATTGAGGACTCTTTCCTACAAGCAATTACGTCGGGTTAAAAGAGCAGCGGCAAAAAAGCCTTGTCATAGCAGCAGACAAGTTTTTGAAGCTGCTGGTGCCTCCAACGTCCCCCGAACAACAAGATGCAGGGTCCTTCAGAGGTTTGCAGCTGTGCATACGCCATCCTGTCGACCTCCTCTATCCACTTCACACAAGCAGAAACGGCTCCAGTGGGCCAAACATTACATGAAGACTGATTTCAAAACTGTTTTGTTCACGGATGAGTGCCGTGCAGCTCTCGATGGTCCAGATGGATGGAGTGGAGGATGGCTGGTTGATGGACACCCCATGCAAACACGGCTACAGAACCAACAAGGAGGAGGTGGAGTAATGTTTTGGGCTGGAATCATGGGGAGAGAGATTGTCGGCCCCTTTAGGATCCCTGAAGGCGCTAAAGATGAACTCCATAATGTATGTGGATTTTCTCAAACAGCACTTCCTGCCATGGTTCAAGAAGAAGAACCGTGTATTTCACAGCAAGATCATTTTTTTGCATGATAATGCACCATCTCATGCTGCACATAAAACATCTGCATCTCTGGCTGATATTGGCATAAAAGGGGACAAACTTATGGTGTGACCCCCATGCTCCCCTGACCTCTACCCCATTCAGAACCTCTGGAGCATCATCAAAAGGAGTGTCTATGATGGCGGGAGGCAGTTCACATCTAAGCAACAGCTCTGGGAGGGTATTCTGTCCTCATGCAAATAATTGAAGCAGAAACCATCCAAAACCTGACAAATTCAATGGACGAGAGAGTTCAGAAGCTCCTTTCGAACAAGGGGTCCTATGTGAAAATGTAACATTACCTAGAATAAAGTTTTGAGTTGAAAACTGTTTGATTTCAGTTTCTAATAACCTGCTAATGCTTATAATTTCAAAAATGACCATTTTTTTGGTCTTTATTAAAATGAAAAGGTTGATCGAAAAGTTTGGCGGATCTAAGAGTGTGGCAACCCAGTAGTCATGATTACTTCGAATTCTGACAATATGAGGGTCATGTTGCAGGTAGTGCAGCAAGAAGGCACTTATGTGTCTTGCGCATCTCGGAGCCCCAAAATTATTTTCCGGGCTAGATGCAGCTAAAAATTATTATTAATTTTAAATCTGGTGGAGCTTAGTATAGATGGCCTAATAGGACCAGTGCTGCACACTGCTACAAAGCCCAAATTATTTTCCAGCCAAGATACAGATAAACATGATTAGTAATTTTAAATCTGGTGGAGCTTATTATAGATGGCCTAATAGAATCAGTGCTGCACACTGCTACAAAGCCCAAATTATTTTCCAGCCAAGATACAGATAAACATGATTAGTAATTTGAAAGCTTAAAAAGGTTGGTAGGGTGATTTTAACCAATCATCCATCTTTTACTCTCCCCAGGATGACACAGGGGTAGAAAAGTCGTTTTGGATCCATGATTTGTTCATCTTTATGAACGTGAGTCTGTCTACATTATCAGTGGAGAGCCGCGTGCGCTTATCTGTCAGCACACCACCAGCAGCGCTGAACACACGTTCAGACAGAACGCTGGCTGCGGGGCATGACAAGATCTCCAAGGCGTAAGTGGCTAGCTCCGGCGATTTATCCAGATTGGAAGCCCAAAAAGAGCAAGGGTCCAGTGACACAGTCATGGCTTCAATGTTTACTTGGAGATACTCCTGTACCATCGTCTCTAGGCATTGACTATGTGTCAGACTTCTTGTCTCCTGTGGCCTTGCAAAGGATGGGCGAAAAAAGTGGTGAAATGATTGCGCAAAATTGATGTTACCAACAGATACTGTGGTTCTGTTATGGTTTGAGTGCTGAACACTTGACGGTCCCACGGTTGGCAAGTTGGAACTGTGAGATTCACTACGTGCACCACTGGTGTTTTGTGGAAAAGCACATGTAAGATTCTGCAACAGTCTCTGCTGATACTCCTGCATGTGTGCATCCCTTTCTATGGCAGGAATAATTTCTGCAAATTTACTTTTGTACCGGGGATCTAACAGTGTGGCAACCCAGTAGTCAGGATTATTTCTAATTCTCCCAATTTGAGGGTCATGTTGCAGGTAGTGCAGCAAGAAGGCACTCATGTGTAGTGTTGAGCCACCCCCGTAGTGTTCGAGTTCGGTTCGGTTCGTCGAACACCCGTGTGTTCGCCGAACTGTTCGTCGAACTGTTCGTCGAACACCTTCGAACACCAATGGCAGGCAAACAAAAACACATAGAAACACATAGAAAACACCTTCAAAGGTGTCCAAAAGCTGACAAACTGCTCAGAAGACATAACTAACACATGGAAAAGTGACAAGTACATATAGTCGTGCGAAAATAAAAGAGGTGGAGGAGTAAAAGGAGGGGGAGACACAGATATAGGCATGTCATGCCCTTCTAAAATCCAAAAAGTGAGAAGCCGACACGGCCAGTCCGCTCCTGCCCGTGCCTCCTCCGTGTCGACGGGTTTGTGCCAGAGAAGCGGTGAACCCTGACGGCCAGCCCCCCTCTCCCAATACTGGTGCCTGTCCGCTGGTGGGTCGAGCGAGCCCCCCTGTGGTGGAGGCAGCTCTAAGCTTTTTAATTTAAATTGTCTCTCTAATTTGAATGAATACACTTTAAATCCATTTACAAGGATCTATTGGAGGGCAAGTCTCATGCCAGCAGCCGCGGTAATTCCAGCTCCAGTAGCGTCCACTAAAGCTGCTGCAGCTAAAAAGCTTTTATAAGGATCGAGCTCGGCTGTCCACCGCAAGGCATCCTACTGCCAGTCCCAGCCCCTATGCCTTGGGGTGCCTCCTGATGCTCTTCACTAAGTATCCCATGGTCCCGAAGCATTTCCTTTGAAAAAATTAAGTGTCTAAACTACAGGTGGTGTAGCTTGCTTAACAGCCGGGATAATCCGCTGACTAGCAGACACTTCTACTAGGCACAAAGTATTTCCTGGGCTAGATGCAGTTAAAAATTTGTAATTAGATACTCTCGTTGGATGCTGAGAAAGCATTCCATAGAGTCTCCTGGCACGCCATATATGATTCTCTTAAAAAGCTTGGGGTAGGGGTCTAGGGGACCCTTTAATAGCCAAAATCACGGCCCTGTATCGCAATATGTCACCTAGGCTGCAGATAAATGGAACTGTAGCACCCTGAGGGCTCGGTTGCTACAGACGTATTGCACCTCACCCAGAGATGTGATATCTCACTCTCAGGTAAGGATGGAGTGTGGATCAGGACCCGACACCTGCATGCATTACACCACATTGCCGTGGGGCAGGGCGACCAATATGCCCCTGAGATGGGCACGACAGTCCCTGTCCCTGGCTGGAGTGGGGGGAGGGAACACTGAGGAAGGGGAACCCTGTAGTGCAGGAGCAGGGAGGAAGCAGTTCCTGGGTGCATTGAGAAGGGAGTATAAAAGGTGGGCACCATCTTAGTTCAGTGCAGAGAAGTCTGAGCAGAAGTGGCAGGGAGCAGGGGCTCTGCATGAGCTCTGCTCCGGAGGCGGGCCTAGTAACAGAGGCCCAGGCCTGGAAGAGGGAGAAGGAAGGAAGAGGAGCGGAGAAGGCTCCAGGAACGAGGAATGAAGGGATCCCAGGGGTGCGGACGGGCGAGTCGCCACCGCACGCCCGAATCCACCTGCGTGGAGGGGTCAGGCCAAAGGGGGAGACCGGTCCCCGAACTAGTGGAGGCAGGAAACGACCCTCAGTTAGAAACCGGAGGCTCTGACATTTTATGTGGCGCAGCCCCTCGCTACACCCGCTAGGAAGGCACCACATAGGGTCAGGGAAACTGGCGCCAAGTTTACCAAGAGGAGGCCCGAGGCAGCCGGACAGAAGTGTTGGTAAGAAAGGCCAGACAAAGGACACACAAAGGGGGTCCTGTGAAGTGCTCCAAAGTTATCTGGGAGTTGTCTGAGCCCCTCACCTGGTGAGCACAGTACGACGTGGGCAGCCGTTACCTGCAGACGTGGTCTGGATAATAAGAACTGTGAGTAAAGGCCCTGGACTGCATCACTGACTCCGTGTCGTTACTGCTGCTGCCGTGCACCATCACCCCCATCCTCCGCATACACTGCCCTGAGGCTATACTCCTCCCGTGGGGAGTTATGCTACGCTCTGCTGCACCCACAACACCAGCCTCAGCGGTCTGCCCTGTAGCGGCGGTTCACTCTGACCGCAATCCACGGGTGGCGTAGTCGGACATTTAAACATCAAAACCACATAAATAGTTCCGCCACTGGTTTGACCGCCCTGAGCCACGGAACCGGGTCGCCGCCACGAAGACTACAACCACCAGCATCCACCAAAAAGGGTCCTGCTCCGGGTGTCCCAAGGCCCAGGGGGTGCGTCAGAACATTTTCATCACCTTTCACAATCACCAATGGGACAAGGCAGGGATGTCCTCTGTCCCCTCTCTTATACATCCTAGTGACGGAGCACCTGCTCTCATCAATTCGCCATAACCCCAATATTAGGTGGATTGAGGTGGGAGGCACCGAGTACAAGTGCTCTCTATTTGCTGATGATGTCCTAGTATATATCACTCAATCACATATATCCATCCCTGCTGTTATGGCTGAAATAGATCACTTTGTTACGTGGTCAAATTTTAAAATCAATGCAGCGAAGTCTGAGGCCCTCGATGTCTCCCTCCCCAAATCCATATAGGATTCCATCCAGTCCAACTTTCCCTTTGCCTGGCCCTCACAGGGTATCAAATACTTAGGAATTCCTATTCATAGAGACCTCTCCCATCTATGTTATCTTAATTTTGGGCCCTTTATTGAACAATTCCATACAGACCACGGTTGGCAAGTTACAACTGTAAGATTCACTACGTGAACCACTGGTGTTTTGTGGAAAAGCACATGTACACTGCGTTCCAAATTATTATGCAAAAAGTGTTTAGGAGTGATAAGGGAAGAATTTGTTTGTTTGTCAGTTAAACTCATTGATGGTGATGTGTGTCAGGGCTCTTTATATCACTGTAAGCAATTGCAGACACCTGTGCTAATTAGTTTGACAGGTGTGTCCAATGAAAGGCAAGACTACTTAAGAAGGCTCTCTCACATTATTAAGCAGCCTACATTTTCTGCCAAAATGGGAAAGAAAAAGGATGTGTCGGCTGCTGAGAAGCAACAAATTGTGGAGTGTTTAGGTCAAGGCATGACTACAATCAACATTGTGCGATGATCAGGATGAAGTGTCTTGGCAATCAAGAAGTATGTAGCTGATTCACAGTACACACGTGTGCGTGCTGATAAGGGCAAATTGAGGACTCTTTCCTACAGGCAATTACGTCAGGTTAAAAGAGCAGCGGCAAGAAAGCCTTGTCATAGCAGCAGACAAGTTTTTGAAGCTGCTGGTGCCTCCAACGTCCCCCGAACAACAAGATGCAGGGTCCTTCAGAGGTTTGCAGCTGTGCATACGCCATCCTGTCGACCTCCTCTATCCACTTCACACAAGCAGAAACGGCTCCAGTGGGCCAAACATTACATGAAGACTGATTTCAAAACTGTTTTGTTCATGGATGAGTGCCATGCAGCGCTCGATGGTCCAGATGGATGGAGTGGAGGATGGCTGGTTGATGGACACCCCACGCAAACACGGCTACAGCGCCAACAAGGAGGAGGTGGAGTAATGTTTTGGGCTGGAATCATGGGGAGAGTGATTGTCGGCCCCTTTAGGATCCCTGAAGGCGCTAAAGATGAACTCCATAATGTATGTGGATTTTCTCAAACAGCACTTCCTGCCATGGTTCAAGAAGAAGAACCGTGTATTTCACAGCAAGATCATTTTTCTGTATGATAATGCACCATCTCATGCTGCACATAAAACATCTGCATCTCTGGCTGATATGGGCATAAAAGGGGACAAACTTATGGTGTGACCCCCATGCTCCCCTGACCTCTACCCCATTCAGAACCTTTGGAGCATCATTAAAAGGAGTGTCTATGATGGCGGGAGGCAGTTCACATCTAAGCAACAGCTCTGGGAGGGTATTCTGTCCTCATGCAAAACAATTGAAGCAGAAACCATCCAAAACCTGACAAATTCAATAGACGAGAGAGTTCAGAAGCTCCTTTCGAACAAGGGGTCCTATGTGAAAATGTAACATCACCTACAATAAAGTTTTGAGTTGAAAACTGTTTGATTTCAGTTTCTAACAACCTGCTAATGCTTATAATTTCAAAAATGACCATTTTTTTGGTCTTTATTAAAATGAAAAGGTTGATCGAAAAGTTTGAGGGATCTAAGAGTGTGGCAACCCAGTAGTCATGATTACTTCGAATTCTGACAATATGAGGGTCATGCTGCAGGTAGTGCAGCAAGAAGGCACTTATGTGTCTTGCGCATCTCGGAGCCCCAAAATTATTTTCCGGGCTAGATGCAGCTAAAAATTATTTTTAATTTTAAATCTGGTGGAGCTTATTATAGATGGCCTAATAGGATCAGTGCTGCACACTGCTACAAAGCCCAAATTATTTTCCAGTCAAGATACAGATAAACATGATTAGTAATTTGAAAGCTTAAAACGGTTGGTAGGGTGATTTTAACCAATCATCAAGCTTTTACTCTCCCCAGGATGACACAGGGGTAGAAAAGTCGTTTCGGATCCATGATTTGTTCATCTTTATGAACGTGAGTCTGTCTACATTATCAGTGGAGATCCGCGTGCGCTTATCTGTCAGCACACCACCAGCAGCGCTGAACACACGTTCAGACAGAGCGCTGGCTGCGGGGCATGACAAGATCTCCAAGGCGTAAGTGGCTAGCTCCGGCCATTTATCCAGATTGGAAGCCCAAAAAGAGCAAGGGTCCAGTGACACAGTCGTGGCTTCAATGTTTACTTGGAGATACTCCTGTACCATCGTCTCTAGGCGTTGACTATGTGTCAGACTTCTTGTCTCCTGTGGCCTTGCAAAGGATGGGCTAAAAAAGTGGTGAAATGATTCCGCAAAATTGATGTTACCAGCAGATACTGTGGTTCTGTTACGGTTTGAGTGCTGAACACTTGACGGTCCCACGGTTGGCAAGTTGGAACTGTGAGATTCACTACGTGCACCACTGGTATTTTGTGGAAAAGCACATGTAAGATTCTGCAACAGTCTCTGCTGATACTCCTGCATGCGTGCATCCCTTTCTATGGCAGGAATAATTTCTGCAAATTTACTTTTGTACCGGGGATCTAACAGTGTGGCAACCCAGTAGTCAGGATTATTTCTAATTCTCCCAATTTGAGGGTCATGTTGCAGGTAGTGCAGCAAGAAGGCACTCATGTGTGTTGCGCATCCAGGAGCACCAAGTCCCTGTTGTGTTGGTGGCGAGGTAACAATCATGCTTCCTTCCTCTGTCCTCTCCCCCCAACCTCGCACAACAGAAATGTGATCAAGGTCTCCCTCATCTGATGAGTCTTCCATCAGTTCGTCCTCCACTTCTTTCTGGGCTCCTGCACCTTCCTCACTAGTTTGGCTGCTACCATGCGCCCTGGTAAAACCATCTCCCCCACCCTCACATGCCTGCCACCTTGGTGCTGCCGACCGTCTGGACCTTGCAGATGTTAGCCCTTCCGCATACAACTCCTCCTCCTCTACTTCCTCCACCTCCTCTTGTGCCACCACCTGACTCCGAATTCTGTTTAACATGTGCTCCAGCATGTAAATCACCGGAATAGTCATGCTGATAATGGCATCGTCAGCACTAAACATCTTCGTCGCCATTTCAAAACTGTGCAGAAGGGTGCATAGGTCCCTGATCTGAGACCACTCCTCCAGCGTGATTTGCCCCACCTCTGAATCTCGTTGGCCCAGGCTATACGTCAGAACGTATTGCACCAGGGCTTGTCGGTGCTGCCACAGTCGCTGCAACATGTGCAGAGTTGAATTCCACCGGGTAGGCACATCGCATTTTAGCCGGTGAAGTGGCAGGCCCAACGACTTCTGTAGAGATGTAAGTCGCTGAGCTGCGGGATGCGAACGGCGGAAGTGAGCACACAGCGACCGTGCCCTCTGCAGAAGGCCATCTAGTCTGGGATAGTGGGCTAAAAATTGCTGGACAACCAGGTTCAACACGTGAGCCAGGTCCAGTGGAGACAACCATTCATGAAATTGGTTCTCCAGAGCTGACCACAACTCCTCAGCTGTGTGACTCACATTTCCCAGACATTTCAAAGTAAAAACCGCCTGATGACGTTGAGCCCTACTGCCAGCATAGTAAGGAGGTGTGCAGGATCCCTTCTGCGCAGTTAGAAAGCTTGTGGCATGACCAGACAGGCTTTGGGTGCAGGTGGAAGACCGAGAGGAGGTTGAGGAGGCAGAAGCAGTGGAGGAACTTTGACATAAAGAGGATTGACGCACAACTCGTGGGGACGGCAAGACTTGGACAGCAGCCCCTTGTCCTGCTGTCACCATAGTTACCCAGTGCCCAGTCAGCGACATGTAACGCCCCTGTCCATGTCTACTCGTCCAAGTGTCTGTGGTGAAATGCACCCTGTCACACACAGAGTTTCTCAAAGAAGCGGTGATGTTGTGTGCGACATGCTGGTGGAGCGCAGGCACACCTTTCTTTGAGAAGTAGTGCCGACTGGGCATCTGGTACTGGGGCACTGCGACGGACATAAGGTCTCGAAAATCCTCTGTGTCCACCAGGCGGAAAGGCAGCATTTCTGTAGCCAAGAGCTTGCAGATGGTGAAATTCAACCTCTTAGCTTTCTCATGGCTAGGAGGAAATGGTCTTTTACTTGTCCACATCTGAGGGACTGAGGGCTGGCTATTGTGCTTAGACGGGGTTGATAAGGGTGTCCCCGGCAAACTGCCGGTCTGTGAGGAAGATGCAGGCGGACATGTTAGGTTGCCTTGATCCAAAGGTGGTGCTATCGATGTCGGACAGCGCTCAACACCAGCTGGTGTTACCACCTCCAAAGAAAATGATGACCTGCCAATCACGCTGGCTGTTGCGGGTAAAGAGGTGGCAGGTCTGCGCCCCAAAACAGGTGTGACTGCTGTCCCCCCAGTCACAGAGGATGAAGAGGCCGCGGATGCACAAGATATGGCAGACGGTGGTTGGCCCGGCCGGCTAGGCTGCATTGTAGCACACTGAGCTTCCCACTGCAACTTATGCTTCATGTCCATGTGCCGGTTCATGCATGAAGTACTCAAACTATGTATTTTTTGGCCTCTACTTAGCTTTTGCTGACAAATGTTACAGATAACACGAGTTGGGTCATCTTTATCGATCTGAAAAAATGCCCAGGCTATGCAAGGCTTAGCACCCATGCGACCTGAAGAGCCACCACGACTTGTGGTGAGAGGCAGAGTTGTGTTTGAGGATGCAGTTGTTGACGTGCTTCCAGTACTACGTCTCTGTCCAGGAAGGCGCAACCTGACCTCGTCGTCACTAGCATCTTCCTCCACCTCCTCTGCTGACCTCATCTCTTGGCTGACTGTGGGTTGACAGTAAGTGGGATCTCCAACCTCATCATCATCACCCTGTGTGTTATCACACCCGTCGTCCTCAGAGCCAACCTGTTCCTGCCCTGACAAAAAACTAAAGTTGTCGCTCCAATCAGGTATTTGAGTCTTATCATCGTCTTCCTCATTGTCTCCACCAACAGGAGTTACAGTTTGGGAATGAGGGTCTACATTATGGTCAGAACCTTCTGCGTCTGGTCCTGGATCCGACTCATAAAGATTCTGGGCATCAGTGCAGATCATTTCCTCGTCTGGATTCACAGAAGCGCTGGAGTCGACCTCTGATTCCCAGGCTATAGTATGAGTAAACAGCTCTGCAGACTCAACCATCTGTTCTACCTCATACTCAGACGGGCAGCTGGAGATTTGGGAGCTGTGAGGAAGCAAGTGCGATTTGGGTGACACCTTTGAGGACTGGAGTATTTGTGATGTTGAAGTTGATGTGGAGGAGAGCCCACTTAAAGGAGCACTTGATATCCGTTGAAGCACCTGCTGTTTTTGTGCCTCATCTGGAATTTGTAGCGATTGGCGTGGCCGTAAGAAAGGGATCTTATCACATTGTCCGCTAAAAGAAGTAGACATTTTAGTTTGGCTGGAAGATGGTCTTTCTTCTGCAGATGTTACTGTTGCTTTAACACCTACCCCACGGACACAACCTTTTTTCCCCTTCCCAACACGCCTATTCCCCTTTCCACCAGCAGCAGGCCTTTTTCCACTCATTTTGGTGGTTAACTAATTCACAACTCTGGAGTTGTTTGCACAAAAAAACAATGGATGGTAACCGAGCAGAGCTGAGTGGCCAAACTGTGGTATTAGGCCAAAACTATTGGCTGGGTTAGATGCAGAAAAAAATTATATTCAATTTGCAACCTGATGGAGGTCAGTATAGATGGACTAATACAACAAGTCCCACACACAGCTAGAAGCCCAATATTTTTTTAGAGGTAGATGCAGAAAAAAATATATTCAGTTTGCAACCTGATGGAGGTCAGTATAGATGGACTAATACAACAAGTCCCACACACAGCTAGAAGCCCAAATATTTTTTCAGAGGTACTGTAGATGCAGATAAAAATGATTTTGAATTTGCAACCTGATGGAGGTCAGTATAGATGGACTAATAGAGAAAGTCCGACACACTGCTAGAAGGCCAAATATTTTTTCAGAGCTAGATGCAGAAAAAAATTATATTCAGTTTGCAACCTGATGGAGGTCAGTATAGATGGACTAATACAACAAGTCCCACACACAGCTAGAAGCCCAATATTTTTTCAGAGGTAGATGCAGAAAAAAATATATTCAGCTTGCAACCTGATGGAGGTCAGTATAGATGGACTAATACAACAAGCCCCACACACAGCTAGAAGCCCAATATTTTTTCAGAGGTAGATGCAGAAAAAAATATATTCAGTTTGCAAACTGATGGAGGTCAGTATAGATGGACTAATACAACAAGTCCCACACACAGCTAGAAGCCCAAATATTTTTTCAGAGGTACTGTAGATGCAGATAAAAATGATTTTGAATTTGCAACCTGATGGAGGTCAGTATAGATGGACTAATAGAGAAAGTCCGACACACTGCTAGAAGGCCAAATATTTTTTCAGAGCTAGATGCAGAAAAAAATTATATTCAGTTTGCAACCTGATGGAGGTCAGTATAGATGGACTAATACAACAAGACCCACACACAGCTAGAAGCCCAATATTTTTTCAGAGGTAGATGCAGAAAAAAATATATTCAGTTTGCAACCTGATGGAGGTCAGTATAGATGGACTAATACAGCAAGTCCCACACACAGCTAGAAGCCCAATATTTTTTCAGAGGTAGATGCAGAAAAAAATATATTCAGTTTGCAACCTGATGGAGGTCAGTATAGATGGACTAATACAACAAGTCCCACACACAGCTAGAAGCCCAAATATTTTTTCAGAGGTACTGTAGATGCAGATAAAAATTATTTTGAATTTGCAACCTGATGGAGGTCAGTATAGATGGACTAATAGAGAAAGTCGGACACACTACTAGAAGGCCAAATATTTTTTCAGAGCTAGATGCAGAAAAAAATTATATTCAGTTTGCAACCTGATGGAGGTCAGTATAGATGGACTAATACAACAAGTCCCACACACAGCTAAAAGCCCAATATTTTTTCAGAGGTAGATGCAGAAAAAAATATATTCAGTTTGCAACCTGATGGAGGTCAGTATAGATGGACTAATACAACAAGTCCCACACACAGCTAGAAGCCCAAATGTTTTTTCAGAGGTACTGTAGATGCAGATAAAAATTATTTTGAATTTGCAACCTGATGGAGGTCAGTATAGATGGACTAATAGAGAAAGTCTGACACACTGCTAGAAGGCCAAATATTTTTTCAGAGCTAGATGCAGAAAAAAATTATATTCAGTTTGCAACCTGATGGAGGTCTGTATAGATGGATTAATAGAACAAGACCCACACACAGCTAGAAGCCCAATATTTTTTCAGAGGTAGATGCAGAAAAAAATATATTCAGTTTGCAACCTGATGGAGGTCAGTATAGATGGACTAATACAACAAGTCCCACACACAGCTAGAAGGCCAAATATTTTTTCAGAGGTACTGTAGATGCAGATAAAAATTATTTTGAATTTGCAACCTGATGGAGGTCAGTATAGATGGACTAATAGAGAAAGTCCGACACACTGCTAGAAGGCCAAATATTTTTTCAGAGGTACTGTAGATGCAGATAAAAATTATGTTTAATTTGCAACCTGATGGAGGTCAGTATAGATGGACTAATAGAGAAAGTCCGACACACTACTAGAAGGCCAAATATTTTTTCAGAGCTAGATGCAGAAAAAAATTATATTCAGTTTGCAACCTGATGGAGGTCAGTATAGATGGACTAATACAACAAGTCCCACACACAGCTAGAAGCCCAATATTTTTTCAGAGGTAGATGCAGAAAAAAATATATTCAGTTTGCAACCTGATGGAGGTCAGTATAGATGGACTAATACAACAAGTCCCACACACAGTTAGAAGCCCAATATTTTTTCAGAGGTAGATGCAGAAAAAAATATATTCAGTTTGCAACCTGATGGAGGTCAGTATAGATGGACTAATACAACAAGTCCCACACAAAGCTAGAAGCCCAAATATTTTTTCAGAGGTACTGTAGATGCAGATAAAAATTATTTTGAATTTGCAACCTGATGGAGGTCAGTATAGATGGACTAATAGAGAAAGTCCGACACACTGCTAGAAGGCCAAATATTTTTTCAGAGCTAGATGCAGAAAAAAATTAGATTCAGTTTGCAACCTGATGGAGGTCAGTATAGATGGACTAATAGAATGATGCTATGCCCAAAAGATTTTACTTCACTAGGTGCAGTAAAAAAATTGGTATTCTATACACAGGTGGTATATCTTGCAACACAGATAGGCTACTCCACTGACTAACACACTCTGCAATAGGCCAAAAAGGATTAGCTTTGCTAGATTCAGCCAAATGCTGTGAAAAAAACTTGCACAGCACTGGCACAGACCTGCCTGGCAAAAACTGATAGGAACTGATGTAACCTAGTCCTGAAAAGGACTCCAATTACAATTAGTCTTTACTCCGACAACCTATCTATTTAAGAGCACAGACCTGCCTGATAAAAGTCGTAGGAAATGCTGTAACCTAGTCCTTAAAAGGACTGCAATCACAACTATTCCCTACTCCCAAGCTATCTGTATATTTGTGCGAAAATTGGCTTGAAATTAACAAGGTATAGCGCACACAGCAACAGCGGTGCCGTCTAACACGCAGCTGCAGCAGTGAGAAAATGGTGGCGACGGGGAAAATGGCTTGGTCTTATAGGGCAAGGACATGTGACATACACTGCCAAAGACACATGCCCTTGCTTGTGTGAAAAAAAACACTTCGCTCCGTGTGTGCGCTGCTGATAGGCTGACAGATTGCACCTCCCCACTGTAAATGCGGGAAAGAGAAAAAAAAATGGAGATCTTCATTGTTCCTGCAGAGATCCATCCCCTGCCCCTCCCCCCACCCCGCTGTACACTCAAACTGCGTATTAACATTAATTTTCATCATTACTGAGAAAAAATCCAGTTATGATTTTGGTGCACGAACAGTTATCGAACATAACCTCGAACAGCCGAATTTTTCTCAAATTGTTCGTGTTCGCCGAACGGCTCGAACACCGCCCAAAACAGCTCGAATTTGAGATTGGTGAACAGTTCGAGTAGAACAACGCTCATCTCTACTCATGTGTGTTGCGCATCCAGGAGCACCAAGTCCCTGTTGTGTTGGTGGCGAGGTAACAATCATGCTTCCTTCCTCTGTCCTCTCCCCCCAACCTCGCACAACAGAAATGTGATCAAGGTCTCCCTCATCTGATGAGTCTTCAATCAGTTCGTCCTCCACTTCTTCCTGGGCTCCTGCACCTTCCTCACTAGTTTGGCTGCTACCATGCGCCCTGGTAAAACCATCTCCCCCACCCTCACATGCCTGCCGCCTTGGTGCTGCCGACCGTCTGGACCTTGCAGATGTTAGCCCTTCCGCATACAACTCCTCCTCCTCTACTTCCTCCACCTCCTCTTGTGCCACCACCTGACTCCGAATTCTGTTTAACATGTGCTCCAGCATGTAAATCACCGGAATAGTCATGCTGATAATGGCATCGTCAGCACTAAACATCTTCGTCGCCATTTCAAAACTGTGCAGAAGGGTGCATAGGTCCCTGATCTGAGACCACTCCTCCAGCGCGATTTGCCCCACGTCTGGATCTCGTTGGCCCAGGCTATACGTCAGAACGTATTGCACCAGGGCTTGTCGGTGCTGCCACAGTCGCTGCGACATGTGCAGAGTTGAATTCCACCGGGTAGGCACATCGCATTTTAGCCGGTGAAGTGGCAGGCCCAACGACTTCTGTAGAGATGTAAGTCGCTGAGCTGCGGGATGCGAACGGCGGAAGTGAGCACACAGCGATCGTGCCCTCTGCAGAAGGCCATCTAGTCTGGGATAGTGGGCTAAAAATTGCTGGACAACCAGGTTCAACACGTGAGCCATACAAGGCACGTGTGTGACATTGCCCCGGTGAAGGGCCGCACCCAGGTTTGCAGCATTGTCGCACACGGCCTTCCCTGGTTTCAGGTCCAGTGGAGACAACCATTCATGAAATTGGTTCTCCAGAGCTGACCACAACTCCTCAGCTGTGTGACTCACATTTCCCAGACATTTCAATGTAAAAACCGCCTGATGACGTTGAGCCCTACTGCCAGCATAGTAAGGAGGTGTGCAGGATCCCTTCTGCGCAGTTAGAAAGCTTGTGGCATGACCAGACAGGCTTTGGGTGCAGGTGAAAGACCGAGAGGAGGTTGAGGAGGCAGAAGCAGTGGAGGAACTTTGACATAAAGAGGATTGACGCACAACTCGTGGGGACGGCAAGACTTGGATAGCAGCCCCTTGTCCTGCTGTCACCATAGTTACCCAGTGCCCAGTCAGTGACATGTAATGCCCCTGTCCATGCCTACTCGTCCAAGTGTCTGTGGTGAAATGCACCCTGTCACACACAGAGTTTCTCAAAGAAGCGGTGATGTTGTGTGCGACATGCTGGTGGAGCGCAGGCACACCTTTCTTTGAGAAGTAGTGCCGACTGAGCATCTGGTACTGGGGCACTGCGACGGACATAAGGTCTCGAAAATCCTCCCTGTCCACCAGGCGGAAAGGCAGCATTTCTGTAGCCAAGAGCTTGCAGATTGTGAAATTCAACCTCTTAGCTTTCTCATGGCTAGGAGGAAATGGTCTTTCACTTGTCCACATCTGAGGGACCGAGGGCTGGCTATTGTGCTTAGACGGGGTTGATAAGGGTGTCCCCGGCAAACTGCCGGTCTGTGAGGAAGATGCAGGTGGACATGTCAGGTTGCCTTGATCCAAAGGTGGTGCTATCGATGTCGGACAGCGCTCAACACCAGCTGGTGTTACCACCTCCAAAGAAAATGATGACCTGCCAATCACGCTGGCTGTTGCGGGTAAAGAGGTGGCAGGTCTGCGCCCCAAAACAGGTGTGACTGCTGTCCCCCCAGTCACATAGGATGAAGAGGCCGCGGATGCACAAGATATGGCAGACGGTGGTTGGCCCGGCCGGCTAGGCCGCATTGTAGCACACTGAGCTTCCCACTGCAACTTATGCTTCATGTCCATGTGCCGGTTCATGCATGAAGTACTCAAACTATGTATTTTTTGGCCTCTACTTAGCTTTTGCTGACAAATGTTACAGATAACACGAGTTGGGTCATTTTTATCGATCTGAAAAAATGCCCAGGCTATGCAAGGCTTAGCACCCATGCGACCTGAAGAGCCATCACGACTTGTGGTGAGAGGCAGAGTTGTGTTTGAGGATGCAGTTGTTGACGTGCTTCCAGTACTACGTCTCTGTCCAGGAAGGCGCAACCTGACCTCGTCGTCACTAGCATCTTCCTCCACCTCCTCTGCTGACCTCATCTCTTGGCTGAATGTGGGTTGACAGTAAGTGGGATCTCCAACCTCATCATCATCACCCTGTGTGTTATCACACCCGTCGTCCTCAGAGCCAACCTGTTCCTGCCCTGACAAAAAACTAAAGTTGTCGCTCCAATCAGGTATTTGAGTCTCATCATCGTCTTCCTCATTGTCTCCACCAACAGGAGTTACAGTTTGGGAATGAGGGTCTTCATTATGGTCAGAACCTTCTGCGTCTGGTCCTGGATCCGACTCATAAAGATTCTGGGCATCAGTGCAGATCATTTCCTCGTCTGGATTCACAGAAGCGCTGGAGTCGACCTCTGATTCCCAGGCTATAGTATGAGTAAACAGCTCTGCAGACTCAACCATCTGTTCTACCTCATACTCAGACGGGCAGCTGGAGATTTGGGAGCTGTGAGGAAGCAAGTGCGATTGGGTTGACACCTTTGAGGACTGGAGTATTTGTGATGTTGAAGTTAATGTGGAGGAGAGCCCACTTAAAGGAGCACTTGATATTCGTTGAAGCACCTGCTGTTTTTGTGCCTCATCTGGAATTTGTAGCGATTGGCGTGGCCGTAAGAAAGGGATCTTATCACATTGTCCGCTAAAAGAAGTAGACATTTTAGTTTGGCTGGAAGATGGTCTTTCTTCTGCAGATGTTACTGTTGCTTTAACACCTACCCCACGGACACAACCTTTTTTCCCCTTCCCAACACGCCTATTCCCCTTTCCACCAGCAGCAGGCCTTTTTCCACTCATTTTGGTGGTTAACTAATTCACAACTCTGGAGTTGTTTGCACAAAAAAACAATAGATGGGAACCGAACAGAGCTGAGTGGCCAAACTGTGGTATTAGGCCAAAACTATTGGCTGGGTTAGATGCAGAAAAAAATTATATTCAATTTGCAACCTGATGGAGGTCAGTATAGATGGAGTAATAGAACAAGTCCCAAACACAGCTAGAAGCCCAAATATTTTTTCAGAGGTAGATGCAGATAAAAATTATTTTTAAATTGCAACCTGATGGAGGTCAGTATAGATGGACTAATAGAGAAATTCCCACACACTGCTAGAAGGCCAAATATTTTTTCAGAGCTAGATGCAGAAAAAAATTATATTCAGTTTGCAACCTGATGGAGGTCTGTATAGATGGATTAATAGAACAAGTCCCACACACAGATAGAAGCCCCATATTTTTTCAGAGGTAGATGCAGAAAAAATATATTCAGTTTGCAACCTGATGGAGGTCAGTATAGATGGACTAATACAACAAGTCCCACACACAGCTAGAAGCCCAATATTTTTTCAGAGCTAGATGCAGAAAAAAATTATATTCAATTTGCAACCTGATGGAGGTCAGTATAGATGGAGTAATAGAACAAGTCCCACACACATCTAGAAGCCCAAATATTTTTTCAGAGCTAGATGCAGATAAAAATTATTTTTAATTTGCAACCTGATGGAGGTCAGTATAGATGGACTAATAGAGAAAGTCCCACACACTGCTAGAAGGCCAAATATTTTTTCAGAGCTAGATGCAGAAAAAAATTATATTCAGTTTGCAACCTGATGGAGGTCAGTATAGATGGACTAATAGAGAAAGTCCCACACACTGCTAGAAGGCCAAATATTTTTTCAGAGCTAGATGCAGAAAAAAATTATATTTAGTTTGCAACCTGATGGAGGTCAGTATAGATGGACTAATAGAGAAAGTCCCACACATTGCTAGAAGGCCAAATATTTTTTCAGAGCTAGATGCAGAAAAAAATTATATTCAGTTTGCAACCTGATGGAGGTCTGTATAGATGGATTAATAGAACAAGTCCCACACACAGCTAGAAGCCCAATATTTTTTCAGAGGTAGATGCAGAAAAAAATATATTCAGTTTGCAACCTGATGGAGGTCAGTATAGATGGACTAATACAACAAGTCCCACACACAGCTAGAAGCCCAACATTTTTTCAGAGCTAGACGCAGAAAAAAATTATATTCAATTTGCAACCTGATGGAGGTCAGTATAGATGGAGTAATAGAACAAGTCCCACACACAGCTAGAAGCCCAAATATTTTTTCAGAGCTAGATGCAGATAAAAATTATTTTTAATTTGCAACCTGATGGAGGTCAGTATAGATGGACTAATAGAGAAAGTCCCACACACTGCTAGAAGGCCAAATATTTTTTCAGAGCTAGATGCAGATAAAAATTATATTCAGTTTGCAACCTGATGGAGGTCAGTATAGATGGACTAATAGAGAAAGTCCCACACACTGCTAGAAGGCCAAATATTTTTTCAGAGCTAGATGCAGAAAAAAATTATATTGAGTTTGCAACCTGATGGAGGTCAGTATAGATGGACTAATAGAGAAAGTCCCACACACTGCTAGAAGGCCAAATATTTTTTCAGAGCTAGATGCAGAAAAAAATTATATTCAGTTTGCAACCTGATGGAGGTCAGTATAGATGGACTAATAGAGAAAGTCCCACACACTGCTAGAAGGCCAAATATTTTTTCAGAGCTAGATGCAGAAAAAAATTATATTCAGTTTGCAACCTGATGGAGGTCTGTATAGATGGATTAATAGAACAAGTCCCACACACAGCTAGAAGCCCAATATTTTTTCAGAGGTAGATGCAGAAAAAAATATATTCAGCTTGCAACCTGATGGAGGTCAGTATAGATGGACTAATACAACAAGTCCCACACACAGCTAGAAGCCCAATATTTTTTCAGAGCTAGATGCAGAAAAAAATTATATTCAATTTGCAACCTGATGGAGGTCAGTATAGATGTAGTAATAGAACAAGCCCCACACACATCTAGAAGCCCAAATATTTTTTCAGAGCTAGATGCAGATAAAAATTATTTTTAATTTGCAACCTGATGGAGGTCAGTATAGATGGACTAATAGAGAAAGTCCCACACACTGCTAGAAGGCCAAATATTTTTTCAGAGCTAGATGCAGAAAAAAATTATATTCAGTTTGCAACCTGATGGAGGTCAGTATAGATGGACTAATAGAGAAAGTCCCACACACTGCTAGAAGGCCAAATATTTTTTCAGAGCTAGATGCAGAAAAAAATTATATTTAGTTTGCAACCTGATGGAGGTCAGTATAGATGGACTAATAGAGAAAGTCCCACACATTGCTAGAAGGCCAAATATTTTTTCAGAGCTAGATGCAGAAAAAAATTATATTCAGTTTGCAACCTGATGGAGGTCTGTATAGATGGATTAATAGAACAAGTCCCACACACAGCTAGAAGCCCAATATTTTTTCAGAGGTAGATGCAGAAAAAAATATATTCAGTTTGCAACCTGATGGAGGTCAGTATAGATGGACTAATACAACAAGTCCCACACACAGCTAGAAGCCCAACATTTTTTCAGAGCTAGACGCAGAAAAAAATTATATTCAATTTGCAACCTGATGGAGGTCAGTATAGATGGAGTAATAGAACAAGTCCCACACACAGCTAGAAGCCCAAATATTTTTTCAGAGCTAGATGCAGATAAAAATTATTTTTAATTTGCAACCTGATGGAGGTCAGTATAGATGGACTAATAGAGAAAGTCCCACACACTGCTAGAAGGCCAAATATTTTTTCAGAGCTAGATGCAGATAAAAATTATATTCAGTTTGCAACCTGATGGAGGTCAGTATAGATGGACTAATAGAGAAAGTCCCACACACTGCTAGAAGGCCAAATATTTTTTCAGAGCTAGATGCAGAAAAAAATTATATTGAGTTTGCAACCTGATGGAGGTCAGTATAGATGGACTAATAGAGAAAGTCCCACACACTGCTAGAAGGCCAAATATTTTTTCAGAGCTAGATGCAGAAAAAAATTATATTCAGTTTGCAACCTGATGGAGGTCAGTATAGATGGACTAATAGAGAAAGTCCCACACACTGTTAGAAGGCCAAATATTTTTTCAGAGCTAGATGCAGAAAAAAATTATATTCAGTTTGCAACCTGATGGAGGTCTGTATAGATGGATTAATAGAACAAGTCCCACACACAGCTAGAAGCCCAATATTTTTTCAGAGGTAGATGCAGAAAAAAATATATTCAGCTTGCAACCTGATGGAGGTCAGTATAGATGGACTAATACAACAAGTCCCACACACAGCTAGAAGCCCAATATTTTTTCAGAGCTAGATGCAGAAAAAAATTATATTCAATTTGCAACCTGATGGAGGTCAGTATAGATGTAGTAATAGAACAAGCCCCACACACATCTAGAAGCCCAAATATTTTTTCAGAGCTAGATGCAGATAAAAATTATTTTTAATTTGCAACCTGATGGAGGTCAGTATAGATGGACTAATAGAGAAAGTCCCACACACTGCTAGAAGGCCAAATATTTTTTCAGAGCTAGATGCAGAAAAAAATTATATTCAGTTTGCAACCTGATGGAGGTCAGTATAGATGGACTAATAGAGAAAGTCCCACACACTGCTAGAAGGCCAAATATTTTTTCAGAGCTAGATGCAGAAAAAAATTATATTCAGTTTGCAACCTGATGGAGGTCAGTATAGATGGACTAATAGAGAAAGTCCCACACACTGCTATAAGGCCAAATATTTTTTCAGAGCTAGATGCAGAAAAAAATTATATTCAGTTTGCAACCTGATGGAGGTCTGTATAGATGGATTAATAGAACAAGTCCCACACACAGCTAGAAGCCCAATATTTTTTCAGATGTAGATGCAGAAAAAAATATATTCAGTTTGCAACCTGATGGAGGTCATTATAGATGGACTAATACAACAAGTCCCACACACAGCTAGAAGCCCAATATTTTTTCAGAGCTAGATGCAGAAAAAAATTATATTCAATTTGCAACCTGATGGAGGACAGTATAGATGGAGTAATAGAACAAGTCCCACACACAGCTAGAAGCCCAAATATTTTTTCAGAGCTAGATGCAGATAAAAATTATATTCAGTTTGCAACCTGATGGAGGTCAGTATAGATGGACTAATAGAGAAAGTACCACACACTGCTAGAAGGCCAAATATTTTTTCAGAGCTAGATGCAGAAAAAAATTATATTCAGTTTGCAACCTGATGGAGGTCAGTATAGATGGACTAATAGAGAAAGTCCCACACACTGCTAGAAGGCCAAATATTTTTTCAGAGCTAGATGCAGAAAAAAATTATATTCAGTTTTCAACCTGATGGAGGTCAGTATAGATGGACTAATAGAGAAAGTCCCACACACTGCTAGAAGGCCAAATATTTTTTCAGAGCTAGATGCAGAAAAAAATTATATTCAGTTTGCAACCTGATGGAGGTCTGTATAGATGGATTAATAGAACAAGTCCCACACACAGCTAGAAGCCCAATATTTTTTCAGAGGTAGATGCAAAAAAAAATATATTCAGTTTGCAACCTGATGGAGGTCAGTATAGATGGACTAATACAACAAGTCCCACACACAGGTAGAAGCCCAATATTTTTTCAGAGCTAGATGCAGAAAAAAATTATATTCAATTTGCAACCTGATGGAGATCAGTATAGATGGAGTAATAGAACAAGTCCCACACACAGCTAGAAGCCCAAATATTTTTTCAGAGCTAGATGCAGATAAAAATTATTTTTAATTTGCAAGCTAATGGAGGTCAGTATAGATGGACTAATAGAGAAAGTCCCACACACTGCTAGAAGGCCAAATATTTTTTCAGAGCTAGATGCAGAAAAAAATTATATTCAGTTTGCAACCTGATGGAGGTCTGTATAGATGGATTAATAGAACAAGTCCCACACACAGCTAGAAGCCCAATATTATTTCAGAGGTAGATGCAGAAAAAAATATATTCAGTTTGCAACCTGATGGAGGTCAGTATAGATGGACTAATACAAGTCCCACGCACAGCTAGAAGCCCAATATTTTTTCAGAGCTAGTTGCAGAAAAAAATTATATTCAATTTGCAACCTGATGGAGGTCAGTATAGATGGAGTAATAGAACAAGTCCCACACACAGCTACAAGCCCAAATATTTTTTCAGAGGTAGATGCAGAAAAAAATTATATTCAGTTTGCAACCTGATGGAGGTCTGTATAGATGGATTAATAGAACAAGTCCCACACACAGCTACAAGCCCAATATTTTTTCAGGGGTAGATGCAGAAAAAAATTATTCAGTGTGCAACCTGATGGAGGTCAGTATAGATGGACTAATAGAGAAAGTCCCACACACTGCTAGAAGGCCAAATATTTTTCAGAGCTAGATGCACAAAAAAATTATATTCAATTTGCAACCTGATGGAGGTCAGTATAGATGGACTAATAGAATGATGCTATGCCCAAAAGATTTACTTCACTAGGTGCAGTAAAAAAATTGGTATTCTATACACAGGTGGTATATCTTGCAACACAGATAGGCTGCTCCACTGACTAACACACTCTGCAATAGGCCAAAAAGGATTAGCTTTGCTAGATTCAGCCAAATGCTGTGAAAAAAACTTGCACAACACTGGCACAGACCTGCCTGGCAAAAACTGATAGGAACTGATGTAACCTAGTCCTGAAAAGGACTCCAATTACAATTAGTCTTTACTCCCACAACCTATCTATTTAAGAGCACAGACCTGCCTGATAAAAGTCGTAGGAAATGCTGTAACCTAGTCCTTAAAAGGACTGCAATCACAACTATTCCCTACTCCCAAGCTATCTGTAGATTTGTGCGAAAATTGGCTTGAAATTAACAAGGTATAGCGCACACAGCAACAGCGGTGCCGTCTAACACGCAGCTGCAGCAGTGAGAAAATGGTGGCGACGGGAAAAATGGCTTGGTCTTATAGGGCAAGGACATGTGACAAACACTGCCAATGACATATGCCCTTGCTTGTGTGAAAAAAAGCACTTCGCTCCGTGTGTGAGCTGCTGATAGGCTGACAGATTGCACCTCACCACTGTAAATGCGGAAAAGAGAAAAAAAAATGGAGATCTTCATTATTCCTGCAGAGATCCATCCCCTGCCCCTCCCCCCACCCCGCTGTACACTCAAACTGCGTATTAACATTAATTTTCATCATTACTGAGAAAAAATCCAGTTATGATTTTGGTGCACGAACAGTTATCGAACATAACCTCGAACAGCCGAATTTTTCTCAAATCGTTCGTGTTCGCCGAACGGCTCGAACACCGCCCAAAACAGCTCGAATTTGAGATTGGCGAACAGTTCGAGTAGAACAACGCTCATATCTATACCTAACTATTACACTGCCAATACTGTCCCTCACACAGCAGGACCTCTCCCTACTCTGCCAGTTTCCAGGTTAGACTATGATGAGCATAGGGGCACCAAGTCTTATATAGACCCGATGACGATATGAGGCCAGCCAATCATTGTAATGGCACAACCAACATGGCTACGGCATTACAGTGCAAGGCAAGCAATCCCTGCATGTTCAATGGCTCTCTAAAGAGCACCAAACATGTTGAGCGGGTACCCAAGCTCCCGCCCGAGCATCCCGGAAATACTCTACGAGCATCTCGAGCAGTGAGATGCTTGGGGCGAGTACCAAGTAGTGACTGGCAACTAAAATGGTTAGCGCTGATGATATCGTCATCAGCATCACTATTCCGGTCATATATACGCTGGAGCAGACTTTGAATAACCTGCGTCAGGAGGTGGTGTTTCCAGAAAAAGAGGAGGATTGGGAATGGATAAAAATGTCTCAAAGTTCCTGACTGTCATCACACAGGTGGATGCCAAGTGACGGTGGATTACTGCGAACGAGGGGGGCGAGATGATGGGCGAGCAACAGTTAGAAGATTAAGAGGATAATTATCCCCTCTCTGTTGATCATGGTTGGCAGGAGGGGACGGAGGAAACAAGCATCAGTGTTATGCAACATGATCCCTGTATAGTTATGATTAGAGATGAGCGTTGTTCGACTCGAACTGTTCGCCAATCTCAAATTCGAGCTGTTTTGGGCGGTGTTCGAGCCGTTCGGCGTACACGAACGATTTGAAAAAAATTCGCCTGTTCGAGGTTATGTTCGATAACTGTTCGTGCACCAAAATCATAACTGGATTTTTTCTCAGTAATGCTGAAAATTAATGTTAATACGTAGTTTGAGTGTACAGCGGGGCGGGGGGAGGGGCAGAGGATGGATCTCTGCAGAAATAATGAAGATTTCCATTTTTTTTTTCTCTTTCCCGCATTTACATTGGGGAGGTGCAATCTGTCAGGCTTTCAGCAGAGCACACACGGAGCGAACTGCTTTTTTTCACACAAGCAAGGGCATGTGTCATTGGCAGTGTATGTCACATGTCCTTGCCCAGTAAGACCCAGCCATTTTCCCCCGTCGCCACCATTTTCTCACTGCTGCAGCTGCGTGTTAGACGGCACCGCTGTTGCTGTGTGCGCTATACCTTGTTAATTTCAAGCCAATTTTCGCACAAATCTACAGATAGCTTGGGAGTAGGGAATAGTTGTGATTGCAGTCCTTTTAAGGACTAGGTTACAGCATTTCCTACAACTTTTATCAGGCAGGTCTGTGCTCTTAAATAGATAGGTTGGGAGTAAAGACTAATTGTAACTGCAGTCCTTTTCAGGACTAAGTTACATCAGTTCCTATCAGTTTTTGCGAGGCAGGTCTGTGCAAGTGCTGTGCAAGTTTTTTTCACAGCATTAGGCTAAATCTAGCAAAGCTAATCCTTTTTGGCCTATTGCAGAGTGTGTTAGTCAGTGGAGTAGCCTATCTGTGTTGCAAGCTACACCACCTGTGTATAGAATACCAATTTTTTTACTGCACCTAGTGAAGTAAAATCTTTTGGGCATAGCAATTCTATTAGTCCATCTATACTGACCTCCATCAGTTTGCAAATTGAATATAATTTTTTCTGCATCTAGCTCTGAAAAAATATTTGGGCTTCTAGCAGTGTGTGGTACTTGGTCTATTAGTCCATCTATACTGACCTCCATCAGGTTGCAAATTAAAAATAATTTTTTTCTGCATCTAGCTCTGAAAAAATATTTGGGCTTCTAGCAGTGTGTGGGACTTGTTCTATTAGTCCATCTATACTGACCTCCATCAGGTTGCAAATTGAATATAATTTTTTTTCAGCATCTAGCTCTGAAAAAATATTTGGGCTTCTAGCAGTGTGTGGGACTTGATCTATTAGTCCATCTATACTGATCTCCATCAGGTTGAAAATTAAAAACAATTTTTATCTGCATCTAGCTCTGAAAAAATATTTGCCTTCTAGCAGTGTGTGGGACTTGTTCTTTTAGTCCATCTATACTGACCTCCATCAAGTTGCAAATTGAATTTACTTTTTTTCTGCATCTAGCTCTGAAAAAATATTTGGCCTTCTAGCAGTGTGTGGGACTTGTTCTATTAGTCCATCTATACTGACCTCCATCAGGTTGCAAATTAAAAATAATTTTTATCTGCATCTAGCTCTGAAAAAATATTTGGCCTTCTAGCAGTGTGTGGGACTTGTTTTATTAGTCCATCTATACTGACCTCCATCAGGTTGCAAATTAAAAATAATTTTTTGTCTGCATCTAGCTCTGAAAAAATATTTGCCCTTCTAGCAGAGTGTGGGACTTGTTTTATTAGTCCATCTATACTGACCTCCATCAGATTACAAATTAAAAATAATTTTTTTCTGCATCTAGCTCTGAAAAAATATTTCGGCTTCTAGCAGTGTGTGGGACTTGGTCTATTAGTCCATCTATACTGACCTCCATCAGGTTGAAAATTAAAAATAATTTTTATCTGCATCTAGCTCTGAAAAAATATTTGGCCTTCTAGCAGTGTGTGGGACTTGTTCTATTAGTCCATCTATACTGACCTCCATCAGGTTGCAAATTGAATATAATTTTTTTCTGCATCTAGCTCTGAAAAAATATTTGGCCTTCTAGCAGTGTGTGGGACTTGTTCTATTTGTCCATCTATACTGACCTCCATCAGGTTGCAAATTAAAAGTAAATTTTATCTGCATCTAGCTCTGAAAAAATATTTGGCCTTCTAGCAGTGTGTGGGACTTGTTCTATTAGTCCATCTATACTGACCTCCATCAGGTTGCAAATTAAAAATAATTTTTATCTGCATTTAGCTCTGAAAAAATATTTGGCCTTCTAGCAGTGTGTGGGACTTGTTTTATTAGTCCATCTATACTGACCTCCATCAGGTTGCAAATTAAAAATAATTTTTTGTCTGCATCTAGCCTTGAAAAAATATTTGCCCTTCTAGCAGTGTGTGGGACTTGTTCTATTAGTCCATCTATACTGACCTCCACCAGGTTGCAAATTAAAAATAATTTTTATCTACATCTAGCTCTGAAAAAATATTTGGCCTTCTAGCAGTGTGTGGGACTTGTTCTATTAGTCCATCCATACTGACCTCCATCAGGTTGCAAATTCAAAATAATTTTTTTCTGCATCTAGCCCTGAAAAAATATTTGCCCTTCTAGCAGTGTGTGGGACTTGTTCTATTAGTCCATCTATAATGACCTCCACCAGACTGCAAATTAAAAATAATTTTTATCTGCATCTAGCTCTGAAAAAATATTTGGCCTTCTAGCAGTGTGTGGGACTTGTTCTATTAGTCCATCTATACTGACCTCCATCAGGTTGCAAATTAAAAATAATTTTTATCTGCATCTAGCTCTGAAAAAATATTTGCCCTTCTATCAGTGTGTGGGACTTGTTCTATTAGTCCATCTATACTGACCTCCATCAGGTTGCAAATTAAAAATAATTTTTATCTGCATCTAGCTCTGAAAAAATATTTGGCCTTCTAGCAGTGTGTGGGACTTGTTATATTAGTCCATCTATACTGACCTCCATCAGGTTGCAAATTAAAAATAATTTTTTGTCTGCATCTAGCTCTGAAAAAATATTTGCCCTTCTAGCAGAGTGTGGGACTTGTTTTATTAGTCCATCTATACTGACCTCCATCAGATTACAAATTAAAAATAATTTTTTTCTGCATCTAGCTCTGAAAAAATATTTGGGCTTCTAGCAGTGTGTGGGACTTGGTCTATTAGTCCATCTATACTGACCTCCATCAGGTTGAAAATTAAAAATAATTTTTATCTGCATCTAGCTCTGAAAAAATATTTGGCCTTCTAGCAGTGTGTGGGACTTGTTCTATTAGTCCATCTATACTGACCTCCATCAGGTTGCAAATTGAATATAATTTTTTTCTGCATCTAGCTCTGAAAAAATATTTGGCCTTCTAGCAGTGTGTGGGACTTGTTCTATTTGTCCATCTATACTGACCTCCATCAGGTTGCAAATTAAAAGTAAATTTTATCTGCATCTAGCTCTGAAAAATATTTGGCCTTCTAGCAGTGTGTGGGACTTGTTCTATTAGTCCATCTATACTGACGTCCATCAGGTTGCAAATTAAAAATAATTTTTATCTGCATTTAGCTCTGAAAAAATATTTGGCCTTCTAGCAGTGTGTGGGACTTGTTTTATTAGTCCATCTATACTGACCTCCATCAGGTTGCAAATTAAAAATAATTTTTTGCCTGCATCTAGCCTTGAAAAAATATTTGCCCTTCTAGCAGTGTGTGGGACTTGTTCTATTAGTCCATCTATACTGACCTCCACCAGGTTGCAAATTAAAAATAATTTTTATCTGCATCTAGCTCTGAAAAAATATTTGGCCTTCTAGCAGTGTGTGGGACTTGTTCTATTAGTCCATCCATACTGACCTCCATCAGGTTGCAAATTCAAAATAATATTTTTCTGCATCTAGCCCTGAAAAAATCTTTGCCCTTCTAGCAGTGTGTGGGACTTGTTCTATTAGTCCATCTATAATGACCTCCACCAGATTGCAAATTAAAAATAATTTTTATCTGCATCTAGCTCTGAAAAAATATTTGGCCTTCTAGCAGTGTGTGGGACTTGTTCTATTAGTCCATCTATACTGACCTCCATCAGGTTGCAAATTAAAAATAATTTTTATCTGCATCTTGCTCTGAAAAAATATTTGGCCTTCTAGCAGTGTGTGGGACTTGTTCTATTAGTCCATCTATACTGACCTCCATCATGTTGCAAATTAAAAATAATTTTTATCTGCATCTAGCTCTGAAAAAATATTTGGCCTTCTAGCATTGTGTGTGACTTGTTTTATTAGTCCATCTATACTGATCTCCATCAGTTTGCAAATTAAAAATATTATTTTGTCTGCATGTAGCTCTGAAAAAATATTTGCCCTTCTAGCAGTGTGTGGGACTTGTTCTATTAGTCCATCTATACTGACCTCCATCAGGTTGCAAATTAAAAATAATTTTTTGTCTGCATTTAGCTCTGAAAAAATATTTGCCCTTCTAGCAGTGTGTGGGACTTGATCTATTTGTCGATCTATACTGACCTCCACCAGGTTGCAAATTAAAAATAATTTTTATCTGCATGTAGCTCTGAAAAAATATTTGCCCTTCTATCAGTGTGTGGGACTTGTTCTATTAGTCCATCCATACTGACCTCCATCAGGTTGCAAATTCAAAATAATTTTTTTCTGCATCTAGCTCTGAAAAAATATTTGCCATTCTAGCAGTGTGTGGGACTTGTTCTATTAGTCCATCTATACTGACCTCCATCAGGTTGCAAATTAAAAATAATTTCTATCTGCATCTAGCTCTGAAAAAATATTTGGCCTTCTAGCAGTGTGTGGGACTTGTTCTATTAGTCCATCTATACTGACCTCCATTAAGTTGCAAATTGAATATAATTTTTTTCTGCATCTAGCTCTGAAAAAATATTTGGGCTTCTAGCAGTGTGTGGGACTTGTTCTATTAGTCCATCTATACTGACCTCCATCAGGTTGCAAATTGAATATAATTTTTTTTCAGCATCTAGCTCTGAAAAAATATTTGGGCTTCTAGCAGTGTGTGGGACTTGATCTATTAGTCCATCTATACTGACCTCCATCAGGTTGAAAATTAAAAACAATTTTTGTCTGCATCTAGCTCTGAAAAAATATTTGGCCTTCTAGCAGTGTGTGGGACTTCTTCTATTAGTCCATCTATACTGACCTCCATCAGGTTGAAAATTAAAAATAATTTTTATCTGCATCTAGCTCTGAAAAAATATTTGCCTTCTAGCAGTGTGTGGGACTTGTTCTATTAGTCCATCTATACTGACCTCCATCAAGTTGCAAATTGAATTTATTTTTTTACTGCATCTAGCTCTGAAAAAATATTTGGCCTTCTAGCAGTGTGTGGGACTTGTTCTATTAGGCCATCTATACTGACCTCCATCAGGTTGCAAATTAAAAATAATTTTTATCTGCATCTAGCTCTGAAAAAATATTTGGCCTTCTAGCAGTGTGTGGGACTTGTTCTATTAGTCCATCTATACTGACCTCCATCAGGTTGCAAATTAAAAATAATTTTTTGTCTGCATCTAGCTCTGAAAAAATATTTGCCCTTCTAGCAGAGTGTGGGACTTGTTTTATTAGTCCATCTATACTGACCTCCATCAGATTACAAATTAAAAATAATTTTTTTCTGCATCTAGCTCTGAAAAAATATTTGGGCTTCTAGCAGTGTGTGGGACTTGGTCTATTAGTCCATCTATACTGACCTCCATCAGGTTGAAAATTAAAAATATTTTTTATCTGCATCTAGCTCTGAAAAAATATTTGGCCTTCTAGCAGTGTGTGGGACTTGTTCTATTAGTCCATCTATACTGACCTCCATCAGGTTGCAAATTAAAAATAATTTTTATCTGCATCTAGCTCTGAAAAAATATTTGGCCTTCTAGCAGTGTGTGGGACTTGTTCTATTAGTCCATCTATACTGACCTCCATCAGGTTGCAAATTAAAAATAATTTTTTGTCTGCATCTAGCTCTGAAAAAATATTTGCCCTTCTAGCAGAGTGTGGGACTTGTTTTATTAGTCCATCTATACTGACCTCCATCAGATTACAAATTAAAAATAATTTTTTTCTGCATCTAGCTCTGAAAAAATATTTGGGCTTCTAGCAGTGTGTGGGACTTGGTCTATTAGTCCATCTATACTGACCTCCATCAGGTTGAAAATTAAAAATATTTTTTATCTGCATCTAGCTCTGAAAAAATATTTGGCCTTCTAGCAGTGTGTGGGACTTGTTCTATTAGTCCATCTATACTGACCTCCATCAGGTTGCAAATTGAATATAATTTTTTTCTGCATCTAGCTCTGAAAAAATATTTGGCCTTCTAGCAGTGTGTGGGACTTGTTCTATTTGTCCATCTATACTGACCGCCATCAGGTTGCAAATTAAAAGTAAATTTTATCTGCATCTAGCTCTGAAAAAATATTTGGCCTTCTAGCAGTGTGTGGGACTTGTTCTATTAGTCCATCTATACTGACCTCCATCAGGTTGCAAATTAAAAATAATTTTTATCTGCATTTAGCTCTGAAAAAATATTTGGCCTTCTAGCAGTGTGTGGGACTTGTTTTATTAGTCCATCTATACTGACCTCCATCAGGTTGCAAATTAAAAATAATTTTTTGTCTGCATCTAGCCTTGAAAAAATATTTGCCCTTCTAGCAGTGTGTGGGACTTGTTCTATTAGTCCATCTATACTGACCTCCACCAGGTTGCAAATTAAAAATAATTTTTATCTGCATCTAGCTCTGAAAAAATATTTGGCCTTCTAGCAGTGTGTGGGACTTGTTCTATTAGTCCATCCATACTGACCTCCATCAGGTTGCAAATTAAAAATAATTTTTTTCTGCATCTAGCCCTGAAAAAATATTTGCCCTTCTAGCAGTGTGTGGGACTTGTTCTATTAGTCCATCTATAATGACCTCCACCAGATTGCAAATTAAAAATAATTTTTATCTGCATCTAGCTCTGAAAAAATATTTGGCCTTCTAGCAGTGTGTGGGACTTGTTCTATTAGTCCATCTATACTGACCTCCATCAGGTTGCAAATTAAAAATAATTTTTATCTGCATCTAGCTCTGAAAAAATATTTGGCCTTCTAGCAGTGTGTGGGACTTGTTCTATTAGTCCATCTATACTGACCTCCATCATGTTGCAAATTAAAAATAATTTTTATCTGCATCTAGCTCTGAAAAAATATTTGGCCTTCTAGCATTGTGTGTGACTTGTTTTATTAGTCCATCTATACTGATCTCCATCAGGTTGCAAATTAAAAATATTTTTTTGTCTGCATCTAGCTCTGAAAAAATATTTGCCCTTCTAGCAGTGTGTGGGACTTGTTCTATTAGTCCATCTATACTGACCTCCATCAGGTTGCAAATTAAAAATAATTTTTTGTCTGCATTTAGCTCTGAAAAAATATTTGCCCTTCTAGCAGTGTGTGGGACTTGATCTATTTGTCGATCTATACTGACCTCCACCAGGTTGCAAATTAAAAATAATTTTTATCTGCATGTAGCTCTGAAAAAATATTTGCCCTTCTATCAGTGTGTGGGACTTGTTCTATTAGTCCATCTATACTGACCTCCATCAGGTTGCAAATTAAAAATAATTTTTATCTGCATCTAGCTCTGAAAAAATATTTGGGCTTCTAGCAGTGTGTGGGACTTGTTCTATTAGTCCATCTATACTGACCTCCATCAGGTTGCAAATTGAATATAATTTTTTTTCAGCATCTAGCTCTGAAAAAATATTTGGGCTTCTAGCAGTGTGTGGGACTTGATCTATTAGTCCATCTATACTGACCTCCATCAGGTTGAAAATTAAAAATAATTTTTATCTGCATCTAGCTCTGAAAAAATATTTGCCTTCTAGCAGTGTGTGGGACTTGTTCTATTAGTCCATCTATACTGACCTCCATCAAGTTGCAAATTGAATTTAATTTTTTACTGCATCTAGCTCTGAAAAAATATTTGGCCTTCTAGCAGTGTGTGGGACTTGTTCTATTAGGCCATCTATACTGACCTCCATCAGGTTGCAAATTAAAAATAATTTTTATCTGCATCTAGCTCTGAAAAAATATTTGGCCTTCTAGCAGTGTGTGGGACTTGTTCTATTAGTCCATCTATACTGACCTCCATCAGGTTGCAAATTAAAAATAATTTTTATCTGCATCTAGCTCTGAAAAAATATTTGGCCTTCTAGCAGTGTGTGGGACTTGTATTATTAGTCCATCTATACTGACCTCCATCAGGTTGCAAATTAAAAATATTTTTTTGTCTGCATCTAGCTCTGAAAAAATATTTGCCCTTCTAGCAGAGTGTGGGACTTGTTTTATTAGTCCATCTATACTGACCTCCATCAGATTACAAATTAAAAATAATTTTTTTCTGCATCTAGCTCTGAAAAAATATTTGGGCTTCTAGCAGTGTGTGGGACTTGGTCTATTAGTCCATCTATACTGACCTCCATCAGGTTGAAAATTAAAAATATTTTTTATCTGCATCTAGCTCTGAAAAAATATTTGGCCTTCTAGCAGTGTGTGGGACTTGTTCTATTAGTCCATCTATACTGACCTCCATCAGGTTGCAAATTGAATATAATTTTTTTCTGCATCTAGCTCTGAAAAAATATTTGGCCTTCTAGCAGTGTGTGGGACTTGTTCTATTTGTCCATCTATACTGACCGCCATCAGGTTGCAAATTAAAAGTAAATTTTATCTGCATCTAGCTCTGAAAAAATATTTGGCCTTCTAGCAGTGTGTGGGACTTGTTCTATTAGTCCATCTATACTGACCTCCATCAGGTTGCAAATTAAAAATAATTTTTATCTGCATTTAGCTCTGAAAAAATATTTGGCCTTCTAGCAGTGTGTGGGACTTGTTTTATTAGTCCATCTATACTGACCTCCATCAGGTTGCAAATTAAAAATAATTTTTTGTCTGCATCTAGCCTTGAAAAAATATTTGCCCTTCTAGCAGTGTGTGGGACTTGTTCTATTAGTCCATCTATACTGACCTCCACCAGGTTGCAAATTAAAAATAATTTTTATCTGCATCTAGCTCTGAAAAAATATTTGGCCTTCTAGCAGTGTGTGGGACTTGTTCTATTAGTCCATCTATACTGACCTCCATGAGGTTGCAAATTAAAAATAATTTTTATCTGCATCTTGCTCTGAAAAAATATTTGGCCATCTAGCATTGTGTGTGAATTGTTTTATTAGTCCATCTATACTGATCTCCATCAGGTTGCAAATTAAAAATATTTTTTTGTCTGCATCTAGCTCTGAAAAAATATTTGCCCTTCTAGCAGTGTGTGGGACTTGTTCTATTAGTCCATCTATACTGACCTCCATCAGGTTGCAAATTAAAAAAAATTTTTTGTCTGCATTTAGCTCTGAAAAAATATTTGCCCTTCTAGCAGTGTGTGGGACTTGATCTATTTGTCGATCTATACTGACCTCCACCAGGTTGCAAATTAAAAATAATTTTTATCTGCATGTAGCTCTGAAAAAATATTTGCCCTTCTATCAGTGTGTGGGACTTGTTCTATTAGTCCATCTATACTGACCTCCATCAGGTTGCAAATTAAACATAATTTTTATCTGCATCTAGCTCTGAAAAAATATTTGGCCTTCTAGCAATGTGTGGGACTTGTTCTATTAGTCCATCCATACTGACCTCCATCAGGTTGCAAATTCAAAATAATTTTTTTCTGCATCTAGCTCTGAAAAAATATTTGCCATTCTAGCAGTGTGTGGGACTTGTTCTATTAGTCCATCTATACTGACCTCCATCAGGTTGCAAATTGAATATAATTTTTTTTCAGCATCTAGCTCTGAAAAAATATTTGGGCTTCTAGCAGTGTGTGGGACTTGATCTATGAGTCCATCTATACTGACCTCCATCACGTTGAAAATTAAAAACAATTTTTGTCTGCATCTAGCTCTGAAAAAATATTTGGCCTTCTAGCAGTGTGTGGGACTTGTTCTATTAGTCCATCTATACTGACCTCCATCAGGTTGAAAATTAAAAATAATTTTTATCTGCATCTAGCTCTGAAAAAATATTTGCCTTCTAGCAGTGTGTGGGACTTGTTCTATTAGTCCATCTATACTGACCTCCATCAAGTTGCAAATTGAATTTAATTTTTTTCTGCATCTAGCTCTGAAAAAATATTTGCCCTTCTAGCAGTGTGTGGGACTTGTTCTATTAGGCCATCTATACTGACCTCCATCAGGTTGCAAATTAAAAATAATTTTTATCTGCATCTAGCTCTGAAAAAATATTTGGCCTTCTAGCAGTGTGTGGGACTTGTTCTATTAGTCCATCTATACTGACCTCCATCAGGTTGCAAATTAAAAATAATTTTTATCTGCATCTAGCTCTGAAAAAATATTTGGCCTTCTAGCAGTGTGTGGGACTTGTTCTATTAGTCCATCTATACTGACCTCCATCAGGTTGCAAATTGAATATAATTTTTTTCTGCATCTAGCTCTGAAAAAATATTTGGCCTTCTAGCAGTGTGTGGGACTTGTTCTATTTGTCCATCTATACTGACCTCCATCAGGTTGCAAATTAAAAGTAAATTTTATCTGCATCTAGCTCTGAAAAAATATTTGGCCTTCTAGCAGTGTGTGGGACTTGTTCTATTAGTCCATCTATACTGACCTCCATCAGGTTGCAAATTAAAAATAATTTTTATCTGCATTTAGCTCTGAAAAAAATATTTGGCCTTCTAGCAGTGTGTGGGACTTGTTTTATTAGTCCATCTATACTGACCTCCATCAGGTTGCAAATTAAAAATAATTTTTTGTCTGCATCTAGCCTTGAAAAAATATTTGCCCTTCTAGCAGTGTGTGGGACTTGTTCTATTAGTCCATCTATACTGACCTCCACCAGGTTGCAAATTAAAAATAATTTTTATCTGCATCTAGCTCTGAAAAAATATTTGGCCTTCTAGCAGTGTGTGGGACTTGTTCTATTAGTCCATCCATACTGACCTCCATCAGGTTGCAAATTCAAAATATTTTTTTTCTGCATCTAGCCCTGAAAAAATATTTGCCCTTCTAGCAGTGTGTGGGACTTGTTCTATTAGTCCATCTATAATGACCTCCACCAGATTGCAAATTAAAAATAATTTTTATCTGCATCTAGCTCTGAAAAAATATTTGGCCTTCTAGCAGTGTGTGGGACTTGTTCTATTAGTCCATCTATACTGACCTCCATCAGGTTGCAAATTAAAAATAATTTTTATCTGCATCTAGCTCTGAAAAAATATTTGGCATTCTAGCAGTGTGTGGGACTTGTTCTATTAGTCCATCTATACTGACCTCCATCATGTTGCAAAATAAAAATAATTTTTATCTGCATCTAGCTCTGAAAAAATATTTGGCCTTCTAGCATTGTGTGTGACTTGTTTTATTAGTCCATCTATACTGATCTCCATCAGGTTGCAAATTAAAAATATTTTTTTGTCTGCATCTAGCTCTGAAAAAATATTTGCCCTTCTAGCAGTGGGTGGGACTTCTTCTTATTTTCCATCTATTCTGACCTCCATCAGGTTGCAAATTAAAAATAATTTTTTGTCTGCATTTAGCTCTGAAAAAATATTTGCCCTTCTAGCAGTGTGTGGGACTTGATCTATTTGTCCATCTATACTGACCTCCACCAGGTTGCAAATTAAAAATAATTTTTATCTGCATGTAGCTCTGAAAAAATATTTGCCCTTCTATCAGTGTGTGGGACTTGTTCTATTAGACCATCTATACTGACCTCCATCAGGTTGCAAATTAAAAATAATTTTTATCTGCATCAAGCTCTGAAAAAATATTTGGCCTTCTAGCAATGTGTGGGACTTGTTCTATTAGTCCATCCATACTGACCTCCATCAGGTTGCAAATTCAAAATAATTTTTTTCTGCATCTAGCTCTGAAAAAATATTTGTCCTTCTAGCAGTGTGTGGGACTTGTTCTATTAGTCCATCTATACTGAACTCCATCAGGTTGCAAATTAAAAATAATTTTTATCTCCATCTAGCTATGAAAAAATATTTGGCCTTCTAGCACTGTGTGGGACTTGTTCTATTAGTCCATCTATACTGACCTCCATTAAGTTGCAAATTGAATATAATTTTTTTCTGCATCTAGCTCTGAAAAAATATTTGGCCTTCTAGCAGTGTGTGGGACTTGTTCTATTAGGCCATCTATACTGACCTCCATCAGGTTGCAAATTAAAAATAATTTTTATCTGCATCTAGCTCTGAAAAAATATTTGGCCTTCTAGCAGTGTGTGGGACTTGTTCTATTAGTCCATCTATACTGACCTCCATCAGGTTGCAAATTAAAAATAATTTTTATCTGCATCTAGCTCTGAAAAAATATTTGGCCTTCTAGCAGTGTGTGGGACTTGTTTTATTAGTCCATCTATACTGACCTATATCAGGTTGCAAATTAAAAATATTTTTTGTCTGCATCTAGCTCTGAAAAAATATTTGCCCTTCTAGCAGTGTGTGGGACTTGTTCTATTAGTCCATCTATACTGACCTCCATCAGGTTGCAAATTAAAAATAATTTTTATCTGCATCTAGCTCTGAAAAAATATTTGCCCTTCTAGCAGAGTGTGGGACTTGTTTTATTAGTCCATCTATACTGACCTCCATCAGATTACAAATTAAAAATAATTTTTTTCTGCATCTAGCTCTGAAAAAATATTTGGGCTTCTAGCAGTGTGTGGGACTTGGTCTATTAGTCCATCTATACTGACCTCCATCAGGTTGAAAATTAAAAATAATTTTTATCTGCATCTAGTTCTGAAAAAATATTTGGCCTTCTAGCAGTGTGTGGGACTTGTTCTATTAGTCCATCTATACTGACCTCCATCAGGTTGCAAATTAAAAATAATTTTTATCTGCATCTAGCTCTGAAAAAATATTTGGCCTTCTAGCAGTGTGTGGGACTTGTTCTATTAGGCCATCTATACTGACCTCCATCAAGTTGCAAATTGAATATAATTTTTTTCTACATCTAGCTCTGAAAAAATATTTGACCTTCTAGCATTATGTGGGACTTGTTCTATTAGGCCATCTATACTGACCTCCATAAGGTTGCAAATTAAAAATAATTTTTATCTGCATCTAGCTCTGAAAAAATATTTGGCCTTCTAGCAGTGTGTGGGGCTTGTTCTATTAGTCCATCTATACTGACCTCCATCAGGTTGCAAATTAAAAATAATTTTTATCTGCATCTAGCTCTGAAAAAATATTTGGCCTTCTAGCAGTGTGTGGGACTTGTTTTATTTGTCCATCTATACTGACCTCCATCAGGTTGCAAATTAAAAATAATTTTTTGTCTGCATCTAGCTCTGAAAAAATATTTGCCCTTCTAGCAGTGTGTGGGACTTGTTCTATTAGTCCATCTATACTAACCTCCATCAGGATGCAAATTAAAAATAATTTTTTGTCTGCATCTAGCTCTGAAAAAATATTTGCCCTTCTAGCAGAGTGTGGGACTTGTTTTATTAGTCCATCTATACTGACCTCCATCAGATTACAAATTAAAAATAATTTTTTTCTACATCTAGCTCTGACAAAATATTTGGGCTTCTAGCAGTGTGTGGGACTTGGTCTATTAGTCCATCTATACTGACCTCCATCAGGTTGAAAATTAAAAATAATTTTTATCTGCATCTAGCTCTGAAAAAATATTTGGCCTTCTAGCAGTGTGTGGGACTTGTTCTATTAGTCCATCTATACTGACCTCCATCAGGTTGCAAATTGAATATAATTTTTTTCTGCATCTAGCTCTGAAAAAATATTTGGCCTTCTAGCAGTGTGTGGGACTTGTTCTATTTGTCCATCTATACTGACCTCCATCAGGTTGCAAATTAAAAGTAAATTTTATCTGCATCTAGCTCTGAAAAAATATTTGGCCTTCTAGCAGTGTGTGGGACTATTTCTATTAGTCCATCTATACTGACCTCCATCAGGTTGCAAATTAAAAATAATTTTTATCTGCATCTAGCTCTGAAAAAATATTTGGCCTTCTAGCAGTGTGTGGGACTTGTTTTATTAGTCCATCTATACTGACCTCCATCAGGTTGCAAATTAAAAATAATTTTTTGTCTGCATCTAGCTCTGAAAAAATATTTGCCCTTCTAGCAGTGTGTGGGACTTGATCTATTAGTCCATCTATACTGACCTCCACCAGGTTGCAAATTAAAAATAATTTTTATCTGCATATAGCTCTGAAAAAATATTTGCCCTTCTAGCAGTGTGTGGGACTTGTTCTATTAGTCCATCTATACTGACCTCCATCAGGTTGCAAATTAAAAATAATTTTTATCTGCATCTAGCTCTGAAAAAATACTTGGCCTTCCAGCATTGTGTGGGACTGGTTCTATTAGTTCATCTATACTGACCTCCATCAGGTTGCAAATCAAATTAAAAATAATTTTTATCTTCATCTAGCTATGAAAAAATATTTGGCCTTCTAGCAGTTTGTGGGAATTGTTCTATTAGTCCATCTATACTGACCTCCATCAGGTTGCAAATTCAAAATAATTTTTTTCTGCATCTAGCTCTGAAAAAATATTTGCCCTTCTAGCAGTGTGTGGGACTTGTTCTATTAGTTCATCTATACTGACCTCCATCAGGTTGCAAATTAAAATTAATTTTTATCTGCATCTAGCTCTGAAAAAATACTTGGCCTTCTAGCATTGTGTGGGACTTGTTCTATTAGTTCATCTATACTGACCTCCATCAGGTTGCAAATTCAAAATAATTTTTTTCTGCATCTAGCTCTGAAAAAATATTTGCCCTTCTAGCAGTGTGTGGGACTTGTTCTATTAGTCCATCTATACTGACCTCCATCAGGTTGCAAATTCAAAATAATTTTTTTCTGCATCTAGCTCTGAAAAAATATTTGCCCTTCTAGCAGTGTGTGGGACTTGTTCTATTAGTCCATCTATACTGACCTCTACCAGGTTGCAAATTAAAAACAATTTTTATCTGCATCTAGCTCTGAAAAAATATTTGGCCTTCTAGCAGTGTGTGGGACTTGTTCTATTAGTCCATCTATACTGACCTCCATCAGGTTGCAAATTAAAAATAAATTTTATCTGCAACTAGCTCTGAAAAAATATTTGGCATTCTAGCAGTGTGTGGGACTTGTTCTATTAGTCCATCTATACTGACCTCCATCAGGTTGCAAATTAAAAATAATTTTTATCTGCATCTAGCTTTGAAAAAATATTTGGCCTTCTAGCAGTGTGTGGGACTTGTTCTATTAGTCCATCTATACTGACCTCCGTCAGGTTGAAAATTCAAAATAATTTTTATCTGCATCTAGCTCTGAAAAAATATTTGGGCTTCTAGCAGTGTGTGGGACTTGTTCTATTAGTCCATCTATACTGACCTCCATCAGGTTGCAAATTAAAAATATTTTTTTGCCTGCATCTAGCTCTGAAAAAATATTTGCCCTTCTAGCAGTGTGTGGGACTTGTTCTATTAGTCCATCTATACTGACCTCCATCAGGTTGCAAATTAAAAATAATTTTTTATCTGCATCTAGCTCTGAAAAAATATTTGGCCTTCTAGCAGTGTGTGGGACTTGTTCTATTAGTCCATCTATACTGACCTCCATCAGGTTGCAAATTAAAAATAATTTTATCTGCATCTAGCTCTGAAAAAATATTTGGCCTTCTAGCAGTGTGTGGGACTTGTTCTATTAGTCCATCTATACTGACCTCCATCAGGTTGCAAATTAAAAATATTTTTTTGCCTGCATCTAGCTCTGAAAAAATATTTGCCTTTCTAGCAGTGTGTGGGACTTGTTCTATTAGTCCATCTATACTGACCTCCATCAGGTTGCAAATTAAAAATAAATTTTATCTGCAACTAGCTCTGAAAAAATATTTGGCATTCTAGCAGTGTGTGGGACTTGTTCTATTAGTCCATCTATACTGACCTCCATCAGGTTGCAAATTAAAAATAATTTTTATCTGCATCTAGCTTTGAAAAAATATTTGGCCTTCTAGCAGTGTGTGGGACTTGTTCTATTAGTCCATCTATACTGACCTCCGTCAGGTTGAAAATTCAAAATAATTTTTATCTGCATCTAGCTCTGAAAAAATATTTGGGCTTCTAGCAGTGTGTGGGACTTGTTCTATTAGTCCATCTATACTGACCTCCATCAGGTTGCAAATTAAAAATATTTTTTTGCCTGCATCTAGCTCTGAAAAAATATTTGCCCTTCTAGCAGTGTGTGGGACTTGTTCTATTAGTCCATCTATACTGATCTCCATCAGGTTGCAAATTAAAAATAATTTTTTGTCTGCATCTAGCTCTGAAAAAATATTTGCCCTTCTAGCAGTGTGTGGGACTTGATCTATTTGTCCAGCTATACTGACCTCAACCAGGATGCAAATTAAAAATAATTTTTATCTGCATCTAGCTCTGAAAAAATATTTGCCCTTCTATCAGTGTGTGGGACTTGTTCTATTAGTCCATCTATACTGACCTCCATCAGGTTGCAAATTAAAAATAATTTTTATCTGCATCTAGCTCTGAAAAAATATTTGGCCTTCTAGAAATGTGTGGGACTTGTTCTATTAGTCCATCCATACTGACCTCCATCAGGTTGAAAATTCAAAATAATTTTTTTCTGCATCTAGCTCTGAAAAAATATTTGCCCTTCTAGCAGTGTGTGTGACTTGTTCTATTAGTCCATCTATACTGACCTCCATCAGGTTGCAAATTAAAAATAATTTTTATCTGCATATAGCTCTGAAAAAATATTTGCCCTTCTAGCAGTGTGTGGGACTTGTTCTATTAGTCCATCTATACTGACATCTATCAGGTTGCAAATTAAAAATAATTTTTATCTGCATCTAGCTCTGAAAAAATATTTGGCCTTCTAGCAGTGTGTGGGACTTGTTCTATTAGTCCATCTATACTGACCTCCATCAGGTTGCAAATTAAAAATAATTTTATCTGCATCTAGCTCTGAAAAAATATTTGGCCTTCTAGCAGTGTGTGGGACTTGTTCTATTAGTCCATCTATACTGACCTCCATCAGGTTGCAAATTAAAAATATTTTTTTGCCTGCATCTAGCTCTGAAAAAATATTTGCCTTTCTAGCAGTGTGTGGGACTTGTTCTATTAGTCCATCTATACTGACCTCCATCAGGTTGCAAATTAAAAATAAATTTTATCTGCAACTAGCTCTGAAAAAATATTTGGCATTCTAGCAGTGTGTGGGACTTGTTCTATTAGTCCATCTATACTGACCTCCATCAGGTTGCAAATTAAAAATAATTTTTATCTGCATCTAGCTTTGAAAAAATATTTGGCCTTCTAGCAGTGTGTGGGACTTGTTCTATTAGTCCATCTATACTGACCTCCGTCAGGTTGAAAATTCAAAATAATTTTTATCTGCATCTAGCTCTGAAAAAATATTTGGGCTTCTAGCAGTGTGTGGGACTTGTTCTATTAGTCCATCTATACTGACCTCCATCAGGTTGCAAATTAAAAATATTTTTTTGCCTGCATCTAGCTCTGAAAAAATATTTGCCCTTCTAGCAGTGTGTGGGACTTGTTCTATTAGTCCATCTATACTGATCTCCATCAGGTTGCAAATTAAAAATAATTTTTTGTCTGCATCTAGCTCTGAAAAAATATTTGCCCTTCTAGCAGTGTGTGGGACTTGATCTATTTGTCCAGCTATACTGACCTCAACCAGGATGCAAATTAAAAATAATTTTTATCTGCATCTAGCTCTGAAAAAATATTTGCCCTTCTATCAGTGTGTGGGACTTGTTCTATTAGTCCATCTATACTGACCTCCATCAGGTTGCAAATTAAAAATAATTTTTATCTGCATCTAGCTCTGAAAAAATATTTGGCCTTCTAGAAATGTGTGGGACTTGTTCTATTAGTCCATCCATACTGACCTCCATCAGGTTGAAAATTCAAAATAATTTTTTTCTGCATCTAGCTCTGAAAAAATATTTGCCCTTCTAGCAGTGTGTGTGACTTGTTCTATTAGTCCATCTATACTGACCTCCATCAGGTTGCAAATTAAAAATAATTTTTATCTGCATATAGCTCTGAAAAAATATTTGCCCTTCTAGCAGTGTGTGGGACTTGTTCTATTAGTCCATCTATACTGACATCTATCAGGTTGCAAATTAAAAATAATTTTTATCTGCATCTAGCTCTGAAAAAATATTTGGCCTTCTAGCAGTGTGTGGGACTTGTTCTATTAGTCCATCTATACTGACCTCCATCAGGTTGCAAATTAAAAATAATTTTATCTGCATCTAGCTCTGAAAAAATATTTGGCCTTCTAGCAGTGTGTGGGACTTGTTCTATTAGTCCATCTATACTGACCTCCATCAGGTTGCAAATTAAAAATATTTTTTTGCCTGCATCTAGCTCTGAAAAAATATTTGCCCTTCTAGCAGTGTGTGGGACTTGTTCTATTAGTCCATCTATACTGACCTCCATCATTTTGCAAATTAAAAATTATTTTATCTGCATCTAACTCTGAAAAAATATTTGGCCTTCTAGCAGTGTGTGGGACTTTTTCTATTAGACCATCTATACTGACCTCCATCAGGTTGAAAATTCAAAATAATTTTTATCTGCATCTAGCTCTGAAAAAATATTTGGCCTTCTAGCAGTGTGTGGGACTTGTTTTATTAGTCCATCTATACTGACCTCCATCAGGTTGCAAATTAAAAATATTTTTTTGTTTGCATCTAGCTCTGAAAAAATATTTGCCCCTCTAGCAGTGTGTGGGACTTGATCTATTTGTCCATCTATACTGACCTCAACCAGGTTGCAAATTAAAAATAATTTTTATCTGCATCTAGCTCTGAAAAAATATTTGCCCTTCTATCAGTGTGTGGGACTTGTTCTATTAGTCCATCTATACTGACCTCCATCAGGTTGCAAATTAAAAATAATTTTTATCTGCATCTAGCTCTGAAAAAATATTTGGCCTTCTAGAAATGTGTGGGACTTGTTCTATTAGTCCATCTATACTGACCTCCATCAGGTTGCAAATTAAAAATAATTTTTATCTGCATATTGCTCTGAAAAAATATTTGCCCTTGTAGCAGTGTGTGGGACTTGTTCTATTAGTCCAACTATACTGACCTCTATCAGGTTGCAAATTAAAAATAATTTTTATCTGCATCTAGCTCTGAAAAAATATTTGGCCTTCTAGCAGTGTGTGGGACTTGTTCTATTAGTCCATCTATACTGACCTCCATCAGGTTGCAAATTAAAAATAATTTTATATGCATCTAGCTCTGAAAAAATATTTGGCCTTCTAGCAGTGTGTGGGACTTGTTCTATTAGTCCATCTATACTGACCTCCATCAGGTTGCAAATTAAAAATATTTTTTTGCCTGCATCTAGCTCTGAAAAAATATTTGCCCTTCTAGCAGTGTGTGGGACTTGTTCTATTAGTCCATCTATACTGACCTCCATCAGGTTGCAAATTAAAAATAATTTTTTGTCTGCATCTTGCTCTGAAAAAATATTTGCCCTTCTAGCAGTGTGTGGGACTTGATCTATTTGTCCATCTATACTGACCTCAACCAGGTTGCAAATTAAAAATAATTTTTATCTGCATCTAGCTCTGAAAAAATATTTGCCCTTCTATCAGTGTGTGGGACTTGTTCTATTAGTCCATCTATACTGACCTCCATCAGGTTGCAAATTAAAAATAATTTTTATCTGCATATAGCTCTGAAAAAATATTTGCCCTTCTAGCAGTGTGTGGGACTTGTTCTATTAGTCCATCTATACTGACCTCTATCAGGTTGCAAATTAAAAATATTTTTTATCTGCATCTAGCTCTGAAAAAATATTTGGCCTTCTAGCAGTGTGTGGGACTTGTTCTATTAGTCCATCTATACTGACCTCCATCAGGTTGCAAATTAAAAATAATTTTATCTGCATCTAGCTCTGAAAAAATATTTGGCCTTCTAGCAGTGTGTGGGACTTGTTCTATTAGTCCATCTATACTGACCTCCATCAGGTTGCAAATTAAAAATATTTTTTTGGCTGCATCTAGCTCTGAAAAAATATTTGCCTTTCTAGCAGTGTGTGGGACTTGTTCTATTAGTCCATCTATACTGACCTCCATCAGGTTGCAAATTAAAAATAAATTTTATCTGCAACTAGCTCTGAAAAAATATTTGGCATGCTAGCAGTGTGTGGGACTTGTTCTATTAGTCCATCTATACTGACCTCCATCAGGTTGCAAATTAAAAATAATTTTTATCTGCATCTAGCTTTGAAAAAATATTTGGCCTTCTAGCAGTGTGTGGGACTTGTTCTATTAGTCCATCTATACTGACCTCCGTCAGGTTGAAAATTCAAAATAATTTTTATCTGCATCTAGCTCTGAAAAAATATTTGGGCTTCTAGCAGTGTGTGGGACTTGTTCTATTAGTCCATCTATACTGACCTCCATCAGGTTGCAAATTAAAAATATTTTTTTGCCTGCATCTAGCTCTGAAAAAATATTTGCCCTTCTAGCAGTGTGTGGGACTTGTTCTATTAGTCCATCTATACTGATCTCCATCAGGTTGCAAATTAAAAATAATTTTTTGTCTGCATCTAGCTCTGAAAAAATATTTGCCCTTCTAGCAGTGTGTGGGACTTGATCTATTTGTCCAGCTATACTGACCTCAACCAGGATGCAAATTAAAAATAATTTTTATCTGCATCTAGCTCTGAAAAAATATTTGCCCTTCTATCAGTGTGTGGGACTTGTTCTATTAGTCCATCTATACTGACCTCCATCAGGTTGCAAATTAAAAATAATTTTTATCTGCATCTAGCTCTGAAAAAATATTTGGCCTTCTAGAAATGTGTGGGACTTGTTCTATTAGTCCATCCATACTGACCTCCATCAGGTTGAAAATTCAAAATAATTTTTTTCTGCATCTAGCTCTGAAAAAATATTTGCCCTTCTAGCAGTGTGTGTGACTTGTTCTATTAGTCCATCTATACTGACCTCCATCAGGTTGCAAATTAAAAATAATTTTTATCTGCATATAGCTCTGAAAAAATATTTGCCCTTCTAGCAGTGTGTGGGACTTGTTCTATTAGTCCATCTATACTGACATCTATCAGGTTGCAAATTAAAAATAATTTTTATCTGCATCTAGCTCTGAAAAAATATTTGGCCTTCTAGCAGTGTGTGGGACTTGTTCTATTAGTCCATCTATACTGACCTCCATCAGGTTGCAAATTAAAAATAATTTTATCTGCATCTAGCTCTGAAAAAATATTTGGCCTTCTAGCAGTGTGTGGGACTTGTTCTATTAGTCCATCTATACTGACCTCCATCAGGTTGCAAATTAAAAATATTTTTTTGCCTGCATCTAGCTCTGAAAAAATATTTGCCTTTCTAGCAGTGTGTGGGACTTGTTCTATTAGTCCATCTATACTGACCTCCATCAGGTTGCAAATTAAAAATAAATTTTATCTGCAACTAGCTCTGAAAAAATATTTGGCATTCTAGCAGTGTGTGGGACTTGTTCTATTAGTCCATCTATACTGACCTCCATCAGGTTGCAAATTAAAAATAATTTTTATCTGCATCTAGCTTTGAAAAAATATTTGGCCTTCTAGCAGTGTGTGGGACTTGTTCTATTAGTCCATCTATACTGACCTCCGTCAGGTTGAAAATTCAAAATAATTTTTATCTGCATCTAGCTCTGAAAAAATATTTGGGCTTCTAGCAGTGTGTGGGACTTGTTCTATTAGTCCATCTATACTGACCTCCATCAGGTTGCAAATTAAAAATATTTTTTTGCCTGCATCTAGCTCTGAAAAAATATTTGCCCTTCTAGCAGTGTGTGGGACTTGTTCTATTAGTCCATCTATACTGATCTCCATCAGGTTGCAAATTAAAAATAATTTTTTGTCTGCATCTAGCTCTGAAAAAATATTTGCCCTTCTAGCAGTGTGTGGGACTTGATCTATTTGTCCAGCTATACTGACCTCAACCAGGATGCAAATTAAAAATAATTTTTATCTGCATCTAGCTCTGAAAAAATATTTGCCCTTCTATCAGTGTGTGGGACTTGTTCTATTAGTCCATCTATACTGACCTCCATCAGGTTGCAAATTAAAAATAATTTTTATCTGCATCTAGCTCTGAAAAAATATTTGGCCTTCTAGAAATGTGTGGGACTTGTTCTATTAGTCCATCCATACTGACCTCCATCAGGTTGAAAATTCAAAATAATTTTTTTCTGCATCTAGCTCTGAAAAAATATTTGCCCTTCTAGCAGTGTGTGTGACTTGTTCTATTAGTCCATCTATACTGACCTCCATCAGGTTGCAAATTAAAAATAATTTTTATCTGCATATAGCTCTGAAAAAATATTTGCCCTTCTAGCAGTGTGTGGGACTTGTTCTATTAGTCCATCTATACTGACATCTATCAGGTTGCAAATTAAAAATAATTTTTATCTGCATCTAGCTCTGAAAAAATATTTGGCCTTCTAGCAGTGTGTGGGACTTGTTCTATTAGTCCATCTATACTGACCTCCATCAGGTTGCAAATTAAAAATAATTTTATCTGCATCTAGCTCTGAAAAAATATTTGGCCTTCTAGCAGTGTGTGGGACTTGTTCTATTAGTCCATCTATACTGACCTCCATCAGGTTGCAAATTAAAAATATTTTTTTGCCTGCATCTAGCTCTGAAAAAATATTTGCCCTTCTAGCAGTGTGTGGGACTTGTTCTATTAGTCCATCTATACTGACCTCCATCAGATTGCAAATTAAAAATAATTTTTTGTCTGCATCTTGCTCTGAAAAAATATTTGCCCTTCTAGCAGTGTGTGGGACTTGATCTATTTGTCCATCTATACTGACCTCAACCAGGTTGCAAATTAAAAATAATTTTTATCTGCATCTAGCTCTGAAAAAATATTTGCCCTTCTATCAGTGTGTGGGACTTGTTCTATTAGTCCATCTATACTGACCTCCATCAGGTTGCAAATTAAAAATAATTTTTATCTGCATATAGCTCTGAAAAAATATTTGCCCTTCTAGCAGTGTGTGGGACTTGTTCTATTAGTCCATCTATACTGACCTCTATCAGGTTGCAAATTAAAAATATTTTTTATCTGCATCTAGCTCTGAAAAAATATTTGGCCTTCTAGCAGTGTGTGGGACTTGTTCTATTAGTCAATCTATACTGACCTCCATCAGGTTGCAAATTAAAAATAACTTTATCTGCATCTAGCTCTGAAAAAATATTTGGCCTTCTAGCAGTGTGTGGGACTTGTTCTATTAGTCCATCTATACGGACCTCCATCAGGTTGCAAATTAAAAATATTTTTTTGCCTGCATCTAGCTCTGAAAAAATATTTGCCCTTCTAGCAGTGTGTGGGACTTGTTCTATTAGTCCATCTATACTGACCTCCATCAGGTTGCAAATTAAAAATAATTTTTTGTCTGCATCTTGCTCTGAAAAAATATTTGCCCTTCTAGCAGTGTGTGGGACTTGATCTATTTGTCCATCTATACTGACCTCAACCAGGTTGCAAATTAAAAATAATTTTTATCTGCATCTAGCTCTGAAAAAATATTTGCCCTTCTATCAGTGTGTGGGACTTGTTCTATTAGTCCATCTATACTGACCTCCATCAGGTTGCAAATTAAAAATAATTTTTATCTGCATCTAGCTCTGAAAAAATATTTGGCCTTCTAGCAATGTGTGGGACTTGTTCTATTAGTCCATCCATACTGACCTCCATCAGGTTGCAAATTCAAAATAATTATTTTTCTGCATTTAGCTCTGAAAAAATATTTGCCCTTCTAGCAGTGTGTGGGACTTGTTCTATTAGTCCATCTATACTGACCTCCATCAGGTTGCAAATTAAAAATAATTTTTATCTGCATATAGCTCTGAAAAAATATTTGCCCTTCTAGCAGTGTGTTGGACTTGTTCTATTAGTCCATCTATACTGACCTCCATCAGGTTGCAAATTAAAAATAATTTTTATCTGCATCTAGCTCTGAAAAAATATTTGGTCTTCTAGCAGTGTGTGGGACTTGTTCTATTAGTCCATCTATACTGACCTCCATCATTTTGCAAATTAAAAATTATTTTATCTGCATCTAGCTCTGAAAAAATATTTGGCCTTCTAGCAGTGTGTGGGACTTTTTCTATTAGACCATCTATACTGACCTCCATCAGGTTGAAAATTCAAAATAATTTTTATCTGCATCTAGCTCTGAAAAAATATTTGGCCTTCTAGCAGTGTGTGGGACTTGTTTTATTAGTCCATCTATACTGACCTCCATCAGGTTGCAAATTAAAAATATTTTTTTGTCTGCATCTAGCTCTGAAAAAATATTTGCCCCTCTAGCAGTGTGTGGGACTTGATCTATTTGTCCATCTATACTGACCTCAACCAGGTTGCAAATTAAAAATAATTTTTATCTGCATCTAGCTCTGAAAAAATATTTGCCCTTCTATCAGTGTGTGGGACTTGTTCTATTAGTCCATCTATACTGACCTCCATCAGGTTGCAAATTAAAAATAATTTTTATCTGCATCTAGCTCTGAAAAAATATTTGGCCTTCTAGAAATGTGTGGGACTTGTTCTATTAGTCCATCTATACTGACCTCCATCAGGTTGCAAATTAAAAATAATTTTTATCTGCATATTGCTCTGAAAAAATATTTGCCCTTGTAGCAGTGTGTGGGACTTGTTCTATTAGTCCAACTATACTGACCTCTATCAGGTTGCAAATTAAAAATAATTTTTATCTGCATCTAGCTCTGAAAAAATATTTGGCCTTCTAGCAGTGTGTGGGACTTGTTCTATTAGTCCATCTATACTGACCTCCATCAGGTTGCAAATTAAAAATAATTTTATATGCATCTAGCTCTGAAAAAATATTTGGCCTTCTAGCAGTGTGTGGGACTTGTTCTATTAGTCCATCTATACTGACCTCCATCAGGTTGCAAATTAAAAATATTTTTTTGCCTGCATCTAGCTCTGAAAAAATATTTGCCCTTCTAGCAGTGCGTGGGACTTGTTCTATTAGTCCATCTATACTGACCTCCATCAGGTTGCAAATTAAAAATAATTTTTTGTCTGCATCTTGCTCTGAAAAAATATTTGCCCTTCTAGCAGTGTGTGGGACTTGATCTATTTGTCCATCTATACTGACCTCAACCAGGTTGCAAATTAAAAATAATTTTTATCTGCATCTAGCTCTGAAAAAATATTTGCCCTTCTATCAGTGTGTGGGACTTGTTCTATTAGTCCATCTATACTGACCTCCATCAGGTTGCAAATTAAAAATAATTTTTATCTGCATATAGCTCTGAAAAAATATTTGCCCTTCTAGCAGTGTGTGGGACTTGTTCTATTAGTCCATCTATACTGACCTCTATCAGGTTGCAAATTAAAAATATTTTTTATCTGCATCTAGCTCTGAAAAAATATTTGGCCTTCTAGCAGTGTGTGGGACTTGTTCTATTAGTCCATCTATACTGACCTCCATCAGGTTGCAAATTAAAAATAATTTTATCTGCATCTAGCTCTGAAAAAATATTTGGCCTTCTAGCAGTGTGTGGGACTTGTTCTATTAGTCCATCTATACTGACCTCCATCAGGTTGCAAATTAAAAATATTTTTTTGCCTGCATCTAGCTCTGAAAAAATATTTGCCTTTCTAGCAGTGTGTGGGACTTGTTCTATTAGTCCATCTATACTGACCTCCATCAGGTTGCAAATTAAAAATAATTTTTTGTCTGCATCTTGCTCTGAAAAAATATTTGCCCTTCTAGCAGTGTGTGGGACTTGATCTATTTGTCCATCTATACTGACCTCAACCAGGTTGCAAATTAAAAATAATTTTTATCTGCATCTAGCTCTGAAAAAATATTTGCCCTTCTATCAGTGTGTGGGACTTGTTCTATTAGTCCATCTATACTGACCTCCATCAGGTTGCAAATTAAAAATAATTTTTATCTGCATCTAGCTCTGAAAAAATATTTGGCCTTCTAGCAATGTGTGGGACTTGTTCTATTAGTCCATCCATACTGACCTCCATCAGGTTGCAAATTCAAAATAATTATTTTTCTGCATCTAGCTCTGAAAAAATATTTGCCCTTCTAGCAGTGTGTGGGACTTGTTCTATTAGTCCATCTATACTGACCTCCATCAGGTTGCAAATTAAAAATAATTTTTATCTGCATATAGCTCTGAAAAAATATTTGGACTTCTAGCAGTGTGTGGGACTTGTTCTATTAGTCCATCTATACTGACCTCCATCAGGTTGCAAATTAAAAATTATTTTATCTGCATCTAGCTCTGAAAAAATATTTGGCCTTCTAGCAGTGTGTGGGACTTGTTCTATTAGTCCATCTATACTGACCTCCATCAGGTTGAAAATTCAAAATAATTTTTATCTGCATCTAGCTCTGAAAAAATATTTGGCCTTCTAGCAGTGTGTGGGACTTGTTTTATTAGTACATCTATACTGACCTCCATCAGGTTGCAAATTAAAAATATTTTTTGTCTGCATCTAGCTCTGAAAAAATATTTGGTCTTCTAGCAGTGTTTGGGACGTGTTCTATTAAGCCATCTATACTGACCTCCATCAGGTTGCAAATTAAAAATAATTTTTATCTGCATCTAGCTCTGAAAAAATATTTGGCCTTCTAGCAGTGTGTGGGACTTGTTCTATTAGTCCATCTATACTGACCTCCATCAGGTTGCAAATTAAAAATAATTTTTATCTGCATCTAGCTCTGAAAAAATATTTGGCCTTCTAGCAGTGTGTGGGACTTGTTTTATTAGTCCATCTATACTGACCTCCATCAGGTTGCAAATTAAAAATAATTTTTTGTCTGCATCTAGCTCTGAAAAAATATTTGCCATTCTAGCAGTGTGTGGGACTTGATCTATTAGTCCATCTATACTGACCTCCATCAGGTTGCAAATTAAAAATAATTTTTATCTGCATCTAGCTCTGAAAACATATTTGGCCTTCTAGCATTGTGTGGGACTTGTTCTATTAGTTCATCTATACTGACCTCCATCAGGTTGCAAATCAAATTAAAAATAATTTTTATCTGCATCTAGCTCTGAAAAAATATTTGGCCTTCTAGCAGTGTGTGGGACTTGTTCTATTAGTCCATCTGTACTGACCTCCATCAGGTTGCAAATTCAAAATAATTTTTTTCTGCATCTAGCTCTGAAAAAATATTTGCCCTTCTAGCAGTGTGTGGGACTTGTTCTATTAGTCCATCTATACTGACCTCCATCATTGTGCAAATTCAAAATAATTTTTTTCTGCATCTAGCTCTGAAAAAATATTTGCCCTTCTAGCAGTGTGTGGGACTTGTTCTATTAGTCCATCTATACTGACCTCCACCAGGTTGCAAATTAAAAATAATTTTTATCTGCATCTAGCTCTGAAAAAATATTTGGCCTTCTAGCAGTGTGTGGGACTTGTTATATTAGTCCATCTATACTGACCTCCATCAGGTTGCAAATTAAAAATAATTTTTATCTGCATCTAGCTCTGAAAAAATATTTGGCATTCTAGCAGTGTGTGGGACTTGTTCTATTAGTCCATCTATACTGACCTCCATCAGGTTGCAAATTGAATATAATTTTTTTCTGCATCTAGCTTTTGAAAAAATATTTGGCCTTCTAGCAGTGTGTGGGACTTGTTCTATTAGTCCATCTATACTGACGTCCTTCAGGTTGCAAATTAAAAGTAATTTTTATCTGCATCTAGCTCTGAAAAAATATTTGGCCTTCTAGCAGTGTGTGGGACTTGTTCTATTACTCCATCTATACTGACCTCCATCATGTTGCAAATTAAAAATAATTTTTATCTGCATCTAGCTCTGAAAAAATATTTGGCCTTCTAGCAGTGTGTGGGACTTGTTTTATTAGTCCATCTATACTGACCTCCATCAGGTTGCAAATTAAAAATATTTTTTTGCCTGCATCTAGCTCTGAAAAAATATTGGCCCTTCTAGCAGTGTGTGGGACTTGTTCTATTAGTCCATATATACTGACCTCCATCAGATTGCAAATTAAAAATAATTTTTTGTCTGCATCTTGCTCTGAAAAAATATTTGGCCTTCTAGCAGTGTGTGGGACATGATCTATTTGTCCATCTATACTGACCTCCACCAGGTTGCAAATTAAAATTAATTTTTATCTGCATCTAGCTCTGAAAAAATATTTGCCCTTCTATCAGTGTGTGGGACTTGTTCTATTAGTCCATCTATACTGACCTCAACCAGGTTGCAAATTAAAAATAATTTTTATCTGCATCTAGCTCTGAAAAAATATTTGCCCTTCTATCAGTGTGTGGGACTTGTTCTATTAGTCCATCTATACTGACCTCCATCAGGTTGCAAATTAAAAATAATTTTTTTCTGCATCTAGCTCTGAAAAAATATTTGGCCTTCTAGCAATGTGTGGGACTTGTTCTATTAGTCCATCCATACTGACCTCCATCAGGTTGCAAATTCAAAATAATTATTTTTCTGCATCTAGCTCTGAAAAAATATTTGCCCTTCTAGCAGTGTGTGGGACTTGTTCTATTAGTCCATCTATACTGACCTCCATCAGGTTGCAAATTAAAAATAATTTTTATCTGCATCTAGCTCTGAAAAAATATTTGGACTTCTAGCAGTGTGTGGGACTTGTTCTATTAGTCCATCTATACTGACCTCCATCAGGTTGCAAATTAAAAATTATTTTATCTGCATCTAGCTCTGAAAAAATATTTGGCCTTCTAGCAGTGTGTGGGACTTGTTCTATTTGACCATCTATACTGACCTCCATCAGGTTGAAAATTCAAAATAATTTTTATCTGCATCTAGCTCTGAAAAAATATTTGGCCTTCTAGCAGTGTGTGGGACTTGTTTTATTAGTCCATCTATACTGACCTCCATCAGGTTGCAAATTAAAAATATTTTTTTGTCTGCATCTAGCTCTGCAAAAATATTTGCCCCTCTAGCAGTGTGTGGGACTTGATCTATTTGTCCATCTATACTGACCTCAACCAGGTTGCAAATTAAAAATAATTTTTATCTGCATCTAGCTCTGAAAAAATATTTGCCCTTCTATCAGTGTGTGGGACTTGTTCTATTAGTCCATCTATACTGACCTCCATCAGGTTGCAAATTAAAAATAATTTTTATCTGCATCTAGCTCTGAAAAAATATTTGGCCTTCTAGAAATGTGTGGGACTTGTTCTATTAGTCCATCTATACTGACCTCCATCAGGTTGCAAATTAAAAATAATTTTTATCTGCATATTGCTCTGAAAAAATATTTGCCCTTGTAGCAGTGTGTGGGACTTGTTCTATTAGTCCATCTATACTGACCTCTATCAGGTTGCAAATTAAAAATAATTTTTATCTGCATCTAGCTCTGAAAAAATATTTGGCCTTCTAGCAGTGTGTAGGACTTGTTCTATTAGTCCATCTATACTGACCTCCATCAGGTTGCAAATTAAAAATAATTTTATATGCATCTAGCTCTGAAAAAATATTTGCCCTTCTAGCAGTGTGTGGGACTTGTTCTATTAGTCCATCTATACTGACCTCCATCAGGTTGCAAATTAAAAATAATTTTTTGTTTGCATCTTGCTCTGAAAAAATATTTGCCCTTCTAGCAGTGTGTGGGACTTGATCTATTTGTCCATCTATACTGACCTCAACCAGGTTGCAAATTAAAAATAATTTTTATCTGCATCTAGCTCTGAAAAAATATTTGCCCTTCTATCAGTGTGTGGGACTTGTTCTATTAGTCCATCTATACTGACCTCCATCAGGTTGCAAATTAAAAATAATTTTTATCTGCATATAGCTCTGAAAAAATATTTGCCCTTCTAGCAGTGTGTGGGACTTGTTCTATTAGTCCATCTATACTGACCTCTATCAGGTTGCAAATTAAAAATATTTTTTATCTGCATCTAGCTCTGAAAAAATATTTGGCCTTCTAGCAGTGTGTGGGACTTGTTCTATTAGTCCATCTATACTGACCTCCATCAGGTTGCAAATTAAAAATAATTTTATCTGCATCTAGCTCTGAAAAAATATTTGGCCTTCTAGCAGTGTGTGGGACTTGTTCTATTAGTCCATCTATACTGACCTCCATCAGGTTGCAAATTAAAAATATTTTTTTGCCTGCATCTAGCTCTGAAAAAATATTTGCCTTTCTAGCAGTGTGTGGGACTTGTTCTATTAGTCCATCTATACTGACCTCCATCTGTTAGAACCTTGCTGTTAGGTTTTTTTTCCTTTGCTGGTCACATGACCTTGTTGGCCTATTTAATCCTGCTCCGCCCTTCTGGCTTTGCTGGACTTCATTGTATATCAACTTTCTAGCTAGCCTGTGCTCTGTGTCTTGCTCTGTTAGTTTGCTTGGTCTACGGACCTCTATGTTCTTTATATTTTGTTTGTTCGTCTGTCTGCTACTATTTCTGTTAGGAGGTGTCCCATATTCCTCCCAGTCCTTAGTACTTGTAGGGATTCCTCCCCCACATCTATAGGTCTTCGTACAGACTAGCTTAGGACTTTAGCAGGTCTGATCGCAGGATCAGGTTCCCTGTTACATCGTAGGGATTCAGCTGAGTCCTATAGTAGGGACAGATCTCCTCTCTTTCCTTAGCTCTGGTAGCAGAACATAACAGTAAGTCCAGCCAGCAAATTCTCTAAGGAAAAATTAATGGAATTTCGGGTGTTTGTTGATTGCGGGTCTACACTGAATGTAATTGATGGGGGATTCGTGGAAAAACTCAATTTAAAACCTGAACCTTTATCATCCCCCATTGCTGTGGTTTCTGTGGATGGTTCCCCTTTGAAGAATATTACTCTCAAGGTCTGTGAATTTCCTCTCACTATTAATGGTGTTCACCATGAGAAATTGGATTTGGTAGTGTTGAATAACTTGCCTTCTCCAGTAATATTGGGTTTGCCCTGGTTAAAATTTCACAATCCTGTACTGGATTGGTCTACCAGTGAAATTAAATCCTGGAGCCATAAATGTTATGACAAGTGTTGTAACGGGCGTATTGCAGCTTTGGATAGGGGAGAATTACCTGTTCCTATTCAGGATTTTTGGAGAGTTTTTTCTGAGAAAGATTCGCAGGTTTTGCCTCCCCATAGAGACTATGATTGTTCTATTGAATTTGTCCCTGGAGCGACTCTTCCTAAAAGTCGTTTATTTAACCTTACTATTCCTGAGAGGAAGGCTTTGGAGGAATACATACAGACAAGTTTGGCCGCCGGTCACATTAGGCCCTCTAAGTCTCCTGTGGCGGTTGGATTTTTTTTTGTAAAAAAAAAGGACGGCGGTTTACGTCCTTGTCTGGATTTTCGTGAGATTAACAAAATTACGGTACGCAATCCTTACCCACTGCCATTGATTCCTGATCTGTTTAACCAGTTATTGGGGGCCAAGTGGTTCTCTAAAATTGACCTTAAGGGGGCATACAATCTGTTGCGCATGAAGGAGGGTGATGAATGGAAGACTGCTTTTAACACTCCTGTGGGTCATTTTGAGAATCTGGTTATGCCTTTTGGTCTTACTAATGCTCCTGCATTTTTTCAGAATCTGATTAATGACATCCTTAGACCTTTGATCGGTAAAAATGTGGTTGTGTATTTGGATGACATTTTGATTTATTCGCCAGATCTGGAGTCTCATTGGCGGAGCGTGCGTGAGGTATTACAGTTATTAATGGACAATTCGCTTTTTGCTAAGCTGGAGAAATGTGAGTTCGCTGTACAGAGAATTAGTTTTTTGGGCTACATTATCTCCAGCAAAGGTTTTGAGATGGATCCGGTTAAGGTTCAGGCTGTGCAGGAATGGCCTAGGCCTATTGGTTTGAAATCGATACAGAGGTTTTTGGGTTTCGCCAATTACTATAGAAAATTCATAAAAAATTTTTCTAGTATTGTCAAACCTCTGACTGATCTCACCAGGAAAGGTGCTGATGCGGTTCAGTGGTCTTCTGAGGCCATTGAAGCTTTTGTGTATCTCAAGGAGAGGTTCACCTCTGCTCCCATCCTTATGCAGCCTGATGTTACTAGGCCGTTTTTGGTTGAGGTTGATGCTTCCTCTGTGGGGGTTGGCGCAGTATTGTCTCAGGATAACGGGGATGGATTACATCCCTGTGCCTTTTTTTCAAAAAAATTTTCGGAGACTGAATTGAATTACGATATTGGTAATCGGGAATTATTGGCTATTAAACTCGCATTTGAACACTGGCGCCACTTCTTGGAAGGTGCGGAATTTCCCGTTCAGGTTCTTACGGATCATAAAAATCTGATATATCTTGACGCTGCCAAGCGCCTGAATGCCCGTCAGGCTAGGTGGGCACTGTTTTTCTCGCGGTTTAATTTCTCCGTTACTTACATCCCTGGTACTAAGAATGTTAAGGCGGATGCCTTGTCTCGCAGTTTTTCTCCCATAGTCGGTGCTGAGAAAGAGGAAAACATTTTACAAGAAGGTGTTGTGATAGCTGCTTTAGACTCCGTTTTGGAAGATGAGATTCTTAAAGCTCAGGAGAATGCCCCATCTAACACTCCTCATGGGAGGTTGTTTGTGCCTGGGACCTTTAGGAGAGATTTGTTTGTTGAGTGTCACGAATCTCGGTTGGCAGGTCATCCCGGAATCTCTGAGACCAAGAGACTGGTGGGTCGCAGTTTTTGGTGGCCTGGATGGCAGAAGGAAGTCATTAAGTGGGTACGCCAATGTACTGTATGTGCTAGATCTAAGTCCTCACATACTCCTGCTGCGGGGTTGCTTTGTCCTTTGGAGGTCCCCAGTGCTCCTTGGACACATTTGGCTATGGACTTTATAACTGACCTTCCCCCCTCTGAGGGTTTTACTGTCATCTGGGTGGTCGTGGACCGTTTTAGCAAGATGTGTCACTTGGTTCCCTTCATCAAACTGCCCTGCGCTAAAACTCTCGCTAAGGCCTTTGTCAAGGAAATTGTCAGACTTCATGGCGTTCCTACTGACATTGTTTCTGATAGGGGTCCTCAGTTCGTGGCTCATTTTTGGCGTGCCTTTTGTGACAGGTTGGGAATTCATTTGTCGTTTTCGTCCGGATATCATCCTGAATCTAATGGCCAGACAGAAAGGAAAAACCAGGATGTTGAGCAGTTCTTGCGTTGTTTTGTGGCAGACAATCAAGAGGGGTGGTCTGAGTTTCTGCCACTTGCCGAATTTGCTCTGAACAATCATACATCTTCTTCTGCTGGTTGTTCGCCTTTTTTTTGTTGTTCTGGGAGACATCCGTCGTTTGGGTCGTTCTCCAAGTTGGGAGGAGAATTTTTCCGGTGATTTGGAAAGAGTTTGGACGGATGTGCGTGGTAATCTTCAGGAGGCCAACAGAAAATCTAAAGACTACTTTGATAGGAAACGACAGGAGGTTTTGTTCGCTGTTGGTGACATGGTTTGGTTGTCCTCTAGGAATCTGCGGTTGAGGATTCCTTCTAAGAAATTGGGTCCCAAGTTTGTAGGGCCCTTTAAGGTGCTTCAGGTTGTCAACCAATCTGCTGTTAGGTTGGAGGTTCCTACCTCCTGGAGAATTAATCCGGTCTTTCATGTCTCTCTGTTAAAAAAAGCTGTTGTGTCGGATGGTGACGCCTCTGCCTCTGTTCCTCCGGTGGTGGAGGACGGGGAATATGAAATTTCTCGCATCCTTGACTCTAGACGGTATAGAGGTAGTTTGCAGTATCTTGTGGCCTGGAAAGGTTTCGGACCCGAGGATAACTCTTGGGTGAGGTCAGATGATGTTTCCGCGTCCAGACTTATCAGAGCGTTTCACAGGAGATTTCCTGATAAGCCTGGTCCTAGGGGATCCGGAGGATCCTCTTAGAAGGGGGGGTACTGTTAGAACCTTGCTGTTAGGTTTTTTTTCCTTTGCTGGTCACATGACCTTGTTGGCCTATTTAATCCTGCTCCGCCCTTCTGGCTTTGCTGGACTTCATTGTATATCAACTTTCTAGCTAGCCTGTGCTCTGTGTCTTGCTCTGTTAGTTTGCTTGGTCTACGGACCTCTATGTTCTTTATATTTTGTTTGTTCGTCTGTCTGCTACTATTTCTGTTAGGAGGTGTCCCATATTCCTCCCAGTCCTTAGTACTTGTAGGGATTCCTCCCCCACATCTATAGGTCTTCGTACAGACTAGCTTAGGACTTTAGCAGGTCTGATCGCAGGATCAGGTTCCCTGTTACATCGTAGGGATTCAGCTGAGTCCTATAGTAGGGACAGATCTCCTCTCTTTCCTTAGCTCTGGTAGCAGAACATAACACCATCAGGTTGCAAATTAAAAATAATTTTTTGTCTGCATCTTGCTCTGAAAAAATATTTGCCCTTCTAGCAGTGTGTGGGACTTGATCTATTTGTCCATCTATACTGACCTCAACCAGGTTGCAAATTAAAAATAATTTTTATCTGCATCTAGCTCTGAAAAAATATTTGCCCTTCTATCAGTGTGTGGGACTTGTTCTATTAGTCCATCTATACTGACCTCCATCAGGTTGCAAATTAAAAATAATTTTTATCTGCATCTAGCTCTGAAAAAATATTTGGCCTTCTAGCAATGTGTGGGACTTGTTCTATTAGTCCATCCATACTGACCTCCATCAGGTTGCAAATTCAAAATAATTATTTTTCTGCATCTAGCTCTGAAAAAATATTTGCCCTTCTAGCAGTGTGTGGGACTTGTTCTATTAGCCCATCTATACTGACCTCCATCAGGTTGCAAATTAAAAATAATTTTTATCTGCATATAGCTCTGAAAAAATATTTGCCCTTCTAGCAGTGTGTTGGACTTGTTCTATTAGTCCATCTATACTGACCTCCATCAGGTTGCAAATTAAAAATAATTTTTATCTGCATCTAGCTCTGAAAAAATATTTGGACTTCTAGCAGTGTGTGGGACTTGTTCTATTAGTCCATCTATACTGACCTCCATCAGGTTGCAAATTAAAAATTATTTTATCTGCATCTAGCTCTGAAAAAATATTTGGCCTTCTAGCAGTGTGTGGGACTTGTTCTATTAGTCCATCTATACTGACCTCCATCAGGTTGAAAATTCAAAATAATTTTTATCTGCATCTAGCTCTGAAAAAATATTTGGCCTTCTAGCAGTGTGTGGGACTTGTTTTATTAGTCCATCTATACTGACCTCCATCAGGTTGCAAATTAAAAATATTTTTTGTCTGCATCTAGCTCTGAAAAAATATTTGGTCTTCTAGCAGTGTGTGGGACTTGTTCTATTAAGCCATCTATACTGACCTCCATCAGGTTGCAAATTAAAACTAATTTTTATCTGCATCTAGCTCTGAAAAAATATTTGGCCTTCTAGCAGTGTGTGGGACTTGTTCTATTAGTCCATCTATACTGACCTCCATCAGGTTGCAAATTAAAAATAATTTTTACCTGCATCTAGCTCTGAAAAAATATTTGGCCTTCTAGCAGTGTGTGGGACTTGTTTTATTAGTCCATCTATACTGACCTCCATCAGGTTGCAAATTAAAAATAATTTTTTGTCTGCATCTAGCTCTGAAAAAATATTTGCCATTCTAGCAGTGTGTGGGACTTGATCTATTAGTCCATCTATACTGACCTCCATCAGGTTGCAAATTAAAAATAATTTTTATCTGCATCTAGCTCTGAAAACATATTTAGCCTTCTAGCATTGTGTGGGACTTGTTCTATTAGTTCATCTATACTGACCTCCATCAGGTTGCAAATCAAATTAAAAATAATTTTTATCTGCATCTAGCTCTGAAAAAATATTTGGCCTTCTAGCAGTGTGTGGGACTTGTTCTATTAGTCCATCTGTACTGACCTCCATCAGGTTGCAAATTCAAAATAATTTTTTTCTGCATCTAGCTCTGAAAAAATATTTGCCCTTCTAGCATTGTGTGGGACTTGTTCTATTAGTCCATCTATACTGACCTCCATCATTGTGCAAATTCAAAATAATTTTTTTCTGCATCTAGCTCTGAAAAAATATTTGCCCTTCTAGCAGTGTGTGGGACTTGTTCTATTAGTCCATCTATACTGACCTCCACCAGGTTGCAAATTAAAAATAATTTTTATCTGCATCTAGCTCTGAAAAAATATTTGGCCTTCTAGCAGTGTGTGGGACTTGTTCTATTAGTCCATCTATACTGACCTCCATCAGGTTGCAAATTAAAAATAATTTTTATCTGCATCTAGCTCTGAAAAAATATTTGGCATTCTAGCAGTGTGTGGGACTTGTTCTATTAGTCCATCTATACTGACCTCCATCAGGTTGCAAATTAAAAATAATTTTTTGTCTGCATCTAGCTCTGAAAAAATATTTGCCCTTCTAGCAGTGTGTGGGACTTGTTTTATTAGTCCATCTTTACTGACCTCCATCAGGTTACAAATTAAAAATAATTTTTTTCTGCATCTAGCTCTAAAAAAATATTTGGGCTTCTAGCAGTGTGTGGGACTTTGTCTATTAGTCCATCTATACTGACCTCCATCAGGTTGAAAATTAAAAATTTTTTTTATCTGCATCTAGCTCTGAAAAAATATTTGGCCTTCTAGCAGTGTGTGGGACTTGTTCTATTAGTCCATCTATACTGACCTCCATCAGGTTGCAAATTGAATATAATTTTTTTCTGCATCTAGCTTTTGAAAAAATATTTGGCCTTCTAGCAGTGTGTGGGACTTGTTCTATTAGTCCATCTATACTGACGTCCTTCAGGTTGCAAATTAAAAGTAATTTTTATCTGCATCTAGCTCTGAAAAAATATTTGGCCTTCTAGCAGTGTGTGGGACTTGTTCTATTACTCCATCTATACTGACCTCCATCATGTTGCAAATTAAAAATAATTTTTATCTGCATCTAGCTCTGAAAAAATATTTGGCCTTCTAGCAGTGTGTGGGACTTGTTTTATTAGTCCATGTATACTGACCTCCATCAGGTTGCAAATTAAAAATATTTTTTTGCCTGCATCTAGCTCTGAAAAAATATTTGCCCTTCTAGCAGTGTGTGGGACTTGTTCTATTAGTACATATATACTGACCTCCATCAGAATGCAAATTAAAAATAATTTTTTGTCTGCATCTTGCTCTGAAAAAATATTTGGCCTTCTAGCAGTGTGTGGGACATGATCTATTTGTCCATCTATACTGACCTCCACCAGGTTGCAAATTAAAATTAATTTTTATCTGCATCTAGCTCTGAAAAAATATTTGCCCTTCTATCAGTGTGTGGGACTTGTTCTATTAGTCCATCTATACTGACCTCCATCAGGTTGCAAATTAAAAATAATTTTTATCTGCATCTAGCTCTGAAAAAATATTTGGCCTTCTAGCAATGTGTGGGACTTCTTCTATTAGTCCATCCATATTGACCTCCATCAGGTTGCAAATTCAAAATAATTTTTTTCTGCATCTAGCTCTGAAAAAATATTTGCCCTTCTAGCAGTGTGTGGGACTTGTTCTATTAGTCCATCTATACTGACCTCCATCAGGTTGCAAATTAAAAATAATTTTTATCTGCATATAGCTCTGAAAAAATATTTGCCCTTCTAGCAGTGTGTGGGACTTGTTCTTTTAGTCCATCTATACTGACCTCCATCAGGTTGCAAATTAAAAATAATTTTTATCTGCATCTAGCTCTGAAAAAATATTTGGCCTTCTAGCAGTGTGTGGGACTTGTTCTATTAGTCCATCTATACTGACCTCCATCAGGTTGCAAATTAAAAATATTTTTTTGTCTGCATCTAGCTCTGAAAAAATATTTGCCCTTCTAGCAGTGTGTGGGACTTGTTCTATTAGTCCATCTATACTGACCTCCATCAGGTTGCAAATTAAAAATAATTTTTTGTCTGCATCTAGCTGTGAAAAAATATTTGCCCTTCTAGCAGTGTGTGGGACTTGATCTATTTGTCCATCTATACTGACCTCCATCAGGTTTTAAATTAAAAATAATTTTTATCTGCATCTAGCTCTGAAAAAATATTTGCCCTTCTATCAGTGTGTGGGACTTGTTCTATTAGTCCATCTATACTGACCTCCATCAGGTTGCAAATTAAAAATAATTTTTATCTGCATCTAGCTCTGAAAAAATATTTGGCCTTCTAGCAATGTATGGGACTTGTTCTATTAGTCCATCCATACTGACCTCCATCAGGTTGCAAATTCAAAATAATTTTTTTCTGCATCTAGCTCTGAAAAAATATTTGCCCTTCTAGCAGTGTGTGGGACTTGTTCTATTACTCCATCTATACTGACCTCCATCAGGTTGCAAATTAAAAATAATTTTTATCTGCATCTAGCTCTGAAAAAATATTTGGCCTTCTAGCAGTGTGTGGGACTTGTTCTATTAGTCCATCTATACTGACCTCCATCAGGTTGCAAATTAAAAACAATTTTATCTGCATCTAGCTCTGAAAAAATATTTGGCCTTCTAGCAGTGTGTGGGACTTGTTCTATTAGTCCATCTATACTGACCTCCATCAGGTTGAAAATTCAAAATAATTTTTATCTGCATCTAGCTCTGAAAAAATATTTGGCCTTCTAGCAGTGTGTGGGACTTGGTCTATTAGTCCATCTATACTGACCTCCATCAGGTTGCAAATTAAAAATATTTTTCTGTCTGCATCTAGCTCTGAAAAAATATTTGCCCTTCTAGCAGTGTGGGACTTGTTCTATTAGTCCATCTATACTGACCTCCATCAGGTTTCAAATTAAAAATAATTTTTATCTGCATCTAGCTCTGAAAAAATATTTGGCCTTCTAGCAGTGTGTGGGACTTGTTCTATGAGTCCATCTATACTGACCTCCAACAGGTTGAAAATTAAAAATAATTTTTATCTGCATCTAGCTCTGAAACAATATCTGGCCTTCTAGCAGTGTGTGGGACTTGTTTTATTAGTCCATCTATACTGACCTCCATCAGGTTGCAAATTAAAAATAATTTTTATCGGCATCTAGCTCTGAAAAAATATTTGGCCTTCTAGCAGTGTGTGGGACTTGTTTTATTAGTCCATCTATACTGACCTCCATCAGGTTGCAAATTAAAAATATTTTTTTGCCTGCATCTAGCTCTGAGAAAATATTTGCCCTTCTAGCAGTGTGTGGGACTTGTTCTATTAGTCCATCTATACTGACCTCCATCAGATTGCAAATTAAAAATAATTTTTTGTCTGTATCTTGCTCTGAAAAAATATTTGGCCTTCTAGCAGTGTGTGGGACATGATCTATTTGTCCATCTATACTGACCTCCACCAGGTTGCAAATTAAAATTAATTTTTATCTGCATCTAGCTCTGAAAAAATATTTGCCCTTCTATCAGTGTGTGGGACTTGTTCTATTAGTCCATCTATACTGACCTCCATCAGGTTGCAAATTAAAAATAATTTTTATCTGCATCTAGCTCTGAAAAAATATTTGGCCTTCTAGCAATGTGTGCGACTTCTTCTATTAGTCCATCCATATTGACCTCCATCAGGTTGCAAATTCAAAATAATTTTTTTCTGCATCTAGCTCTGAAAAAATATTTGCCCTTCTAGCAGTGTGTGGGACTTGTTCTATTAGTCCATCTATACTGACCTCCATCAGGTTGCAAATTAAAAATAATTTTTATCTGCATATAGCTCTGAAAAAATATTTGCCCTTCTAGCAGTGTGTGGGACTTGTTCTTTTAGTCCATCTATACTGACCTCCATGAGATTGCAAATTAAAAATAATTTTTATCTGCATCTAGCTTTAAAAAAATATTTGGCCATCTTGCAGTGTGTGGGACTTGCTCTATTAGTCCATCCATACTGACCTCCATCAGGTTGCAAATTCAAAATAATTTTTTTCTGCATCTAGCTCTGAAAAATATTTGCCCTTCTAGCAGTGTGTGGGACTTGTTCTATTACTCCATCTATACTGACCTCCATCAGGTTGCAAATTAAAAATAATTTTTATCTGCATGTAGCTCTGAAAAAATATTTGGCCTTCTAGCAGTGTGTGGGACTTGTTCTATTAGTCCATCTATACTGACCTCCATCAGGTTGCAAATTAAAAATAATTTTTATCTGCATCTAGCTCTGAAAAAATATTTGGCCTTCTAGCAGTGTGTGGGTCTTGTTCTATTAGTCCATCTATACTGACCTCCATCAGGTTGCAAATTAAAAATAATTTTATCTGCATCTAGCTCTGAAAAAATATTTGGCCTTCTAGCAGTGTGTGGGACTTGTTCTATTAGTCCATCTATACTGACCTCCATCAGGATGCAAATTAAAAATAATTTTTTGTCTGCACCTAGCTCTGAAAAAATATTTGCCCTTCTAGCAGTGTGTGGGACTTGGTCTATTAGTCCATCTATACTGACCTCCATCAGGTTGCAAATTAAAAATATTATTTTGTCTGCATCTAGCTCTGAAAAAATATTTGCCCTTCTAGCAGTGTGGGACTTGTTCTATTAGTCCATCTATACTGACCTCCATCAGGTTGCAAATTAAAAATAATTTTTATCTGCATCTAGCTCTGAAAAAATATTTGGCCTTCTAGCAGTGTGTGGGACTTGTTCTATGAGTCCATCTATACTGACCTCCAACAGGTTGAAAATTAAAAATAATTTTTATCTGCATCTAGCTCTGAAACAATATCTGGCCTTCTAGCAGTGTGTGGGACTTGTTTTATTAGTCCATCTATACTGACCTCCATCAGGTTGCAAATTAAAAATAATTTTTATCGGCATCTAGCTCTGAAAAAATATTTGGCCTTCTAGCAGTGTGTGGGACTTGTTCTATTAGTCCATCTATACCAGGGTTCCCCAACTCCAGTCCTCAAGGCCCACCAACAGGTCATGTTTTCATGATTTCCTTAGTATTGCACAGGTGATGGAATTATTGCCTGTGCAGGTGATGTAATTATCACCTGTGTAATACTAAGGAAATCCTGAAAACATGACCTGTTGGTGGGCCTTGAGGACTGGAGTTGGGGAACCCTGATCTATACTGACCTCCATCAGGTTGCAAATTAAAAATAATTTTTATCTGCACCTAGCTCTGAAAAAATATTTGGCCTTCTAGCAGTGTGTGGGACTTGGTCTATTAGTCCATCTATACTGACCTCCATCATGTTGCAAATTGAATATAATTTTTTTCTGCATCTAGCTCTGAAAACATATTTGGGCTTCTTGCAGTGTGTGGGACTAGTTCTATTAGTCCATCAATACTGACCTCCATCAGGTTGCAAATTGAATATAATTTTTTTCTGCATCTAACCCAGACGATAGTTTTGGCCGTACACCACAGTTTGGCCACTCAGCTCTGCTCGGTTCCCATCCATTGGTTTTTTGTGCAAACAACTCCAGAGTTGTGATATAGTTAACCACCAAAATGAGTGGAAAAAGGCCTGCTGCTGGTGGAAAGGTGAATAGGCGTGTTGGGAAGGGGAAAAAAGGTTGTGTCCGTGAGGTAGGTGTTAAAGCAACAGTAACATCTGCAGAAGAAAGACCATCTTCCAGCCAAACTAAAATGTCTACTTCTTTTAGCGGACAATGGGATAAGATCCCTTTCTTACGGCCACGCCAATTGCTACAAATTCCAGATGAGGCACAAAAACAGCAGGTGCTTCAACGGATATCAAGTGCTCCTTTAAGTGGGCTCTCCTCCACATCAACTTCAACATCACAAATACTCCAGTCCTCAGAGGTGTCACCCCAATCACACTTGCTTCCTCACAGCTCCCAAATCTCCAGGTGCCCGTCTGAGTATGAGGTAGAACAAATGGTTGAGTCTGCAGAGCTGTTTACTCATACTATAGCCTGGGAATCAGAGGTTGGCTCCAACACTTCTGTGAATCCAGACAAGGAAATGATCTGCACTGATGCCCAGAATCTTTATGAGTCGGATCCAGGACCAGACGCAGAAGGTTCTGAACATAATGTAGACCCTCATTCCCAAACTGTAACTCCTGTTGGTGGAGACAATGAGGAAGACGATGATGAGACTAAAATACCTGATTGGAGCGACAACTTGAGTTTTTTGTCAGGGCAGGAACAGGTTGGCTCTGAGGACGACGGGTGTGATAACACACAGGGTGATGATGATGAGGTTGGAGATCCCACTTACTGTCAACCCACAGACAGCCAAGAGATGAGGTCAGCAGAGGAGGTGGAGGAGGATGTTAGTGACGACAAGGTCAGGTTGCGCCTTCCTGGACAGAGACGTAGTACTGGAAGCACGTCAACAACTGCATCCTCAAACACAACTCTGCCTCTGACCACAAGTCATGGTGGCTCTTCAGGTCGCATGGGTGCTAAGCCTTGCATAGCCTGGGCATTTTTTCAGATCGATAAAGATGACCCAACTCGTGTTATCTGTAACATTTGTCAACAAAAGCTAAGTAGAGGCCAAAAAATACATAGTTTGAGTACTTCATGCATGAACCGGCACATGGACAAGAAGCATAAGTTGCAATGGGAAGCTCACTGTGCTACAATGCGGCCTAGCTGGCCGGGCCAACCACCATCTGCCCCATCTTGTGCATCCGCGGCCTCTTCATCCTCTGTGACTGGGGGGACAGCAGTCACACCTGTTTTGGGACGCAGACCTGCCACCTCTTTACCCGCAACAGCCAGCGTGATTCGCAGGTCATCATTTTCTTTGGAGGTGGTAACACCAGCTGGTGTTGAGCGCTGTCCGACATCGATAGCACCACCTTTGAATCAAGGCAACCTAACATGTCCACCTGCATCTTCCTCACAGACCGGCAGTTTGCCGGGGACACCCTTATCAACCCAGTCTAAGCACAACAGCCAGCCCTCGGTCCCTCACATGTGGACAAGTAAAAGACCATTTCCTCCTAGCCATGAGAAAGCTAAGAGGTTGAATTTCACCATCTGCAAGCTCTTGGCTACAGAAATGCTGCCTTTCCGCCTGGTGGACACAGAGGATTTTCGAGACCTTATGTCCGTCGCAGTGCCCCAGTACCAGATGCCCAGTCGGCACTACTTCTCAAAGAAAGGTGTGCCTGCGCTCCACCAGCATGTCGCACACAACATCACCGCTTCTTTGAGAAACTCTGTGTGTGACAGGGTGCATTTCACCACAGACACTTGGACGAGTAGGCATGGACAGGGGCGCTACATGTCGCTGACTGGGCACTGGGTAACTATGGTGACAGCAGGACAAGGGGCTGCTGTCCAAGTCTTGCCGTCCCCACGAGTTGTGCGTCAATCCTCTTTATGTCAAAGTTCCTCCACTGCTTCTGCCTCCTCAACCTCCTCTCGGTCCTCCACCTGCACCCAATGCCTGTCTGGTCATGCCACAAGCTTTCTAACTGCGCAGAAGGGATCCTGCACACCTCCTTACTATGCCGGCAGTAGGGCTCAACGTCATCAGGCGGTTTTTACTTTGAAATGTCTGGGAAATGTGAGTCACACAGCTGAGGAGTTGTGGTCAGCTCTGGAGAACCAATTTCATGAATGGTTGTCTCCACTGGACCTGAAACCAGGGAAGGCCGTGTGCGACAATGCTGCAAACCTGGGTGCGGCCCTTCACCGGGGCAATGTCACACACGTGCCTTGTATGGCTCACGTGTTGAACCTGGTTGTCCAGCAATTTTTAGCCCACTATCCCGGACTAGATAGCCTTCTGCAGAGGGCACGGTCGCTGTGTGCTCACTTCCGCCGTTCGCATCCCGCAGCTCAGCGATGTGCCTACCTGGTGGAATTCAACTGTGCACATGTTGCAGCGACTGTAGCAGCACCGACAAGCCCTGGTGCAATACGTTCTGACGTATAGCCTGGGCCAACGAGATCCAGAGGTGGGGCAAATCACGCTGGAGGAGTGGTCTCAGATCAGGGACCTATACACCCTTCTGCACAGTTTTGAAATGGCGACGAAGATGTTTAGTGCTGACGATGCCATTATCAGCATGACTATTCCAGTGATTTACATGCTGGAGCACATGTTAAACAGAATTAGGAGTCAGGTGGTGGCACAAGAGGAGGTGGAGGAAGTAGAGGAGGAGGAGTTGTATGCGGAAGGGCTAACATCTGCAAAGTCCAGATGGTCGGCAGCACCAAGGCGGCAGGCATTTGAGGGTGGGGGAGATGGTTTTACCATGGCGCATGGTAGCAGCCAAACTAGTGAGGAAGCTGCAGGAGCCCAGGAAGAAGTGGAGGACGAACTGATGGAAGACTCATCAGATGAGGGAGCTCTTGATCACATTTCTGTTGTGCGAGGTTGGGGGGAGAGGACAGTGGAAGGAAGCATGATTGTTACCTCGCCACCAACACAACAGGGACTTGGTGCTCCTGGATGCGCAAGACACATGAGTGCCTTCTTGCTGCACTACCTGCAACATGACCCTCGAATTGTGAGAATTAGAAATAATCCTGACTACTGGGTTGCCACATTGTTAGATCCCCGGTACAAAAGTAAATTTGCAGAAAATATTCCTGCCATAGAAAGGGATGCACGCATGCAGGAGTATCAGCAGAGACTGTTGCAGAATTTTACATGTGCTTTTCCACAAAACACCAGTGGTGCACGTAGTGAATCTCACAGTTCCAACTTGCCAACCGTGGGACCGCCGAGTGTTCAGCACTCAAACCGTAACAGAAACACAGTATCTGCTGGTAACATCAATTTTGCGGAATCATTTCACCACTTTTTTAGCCCATCCTTTGCAAGGCCACAGGAGACAAGAAGTCTGACACATAGTCAACGCCTAGAGACGATGGTAAAGGAGTATCTCCAAGTAAACATTGAAGCCATGACTATGTCACTGGACCCTTGCTCTTTTTGTGCTTCCAATCTGGATAAATGGCCGGAGCTCGCCACTTACGCCTTGGAGATCTTGTCATGCCCCGCAGCCAGCGTTCTGTATGAACGTGTGTTCAGCGCTGCTGGTGGTGTGCTGACAGATAAGCGCACGCGGCTCTCCACTGATAATGTAGACAGATTCACGTTCATAAAGATGAACAAATCATGGATCCGAAACGACTTTTCTACCCCTGTGTCATCCTGGGAGAGTAAAAGCTTAATGATTGGTTAAAATCACCTCACCAACCGTTTTAAGCTTTCAAATTACTAATCATGTTTATCTGTATCTTGGCTGGAAAATAATTTGGGCTTTATAGCAGTGTGCAGTACTGATTCTATTAGGCCATCTATACTAAGCTCCACCAGATTTAAAATGAATAAAAATTTTTAGCTGCATCTAGCCTTTAAAATAATTTTGGGGCTACGAGATGCGCAAGACACATAAGTGCCTTCTTGCTGCACTACCTGCAACATGACCCTCAGATTGTCAGAATTCGAAGTAATCCTGACTACTGGGTTGTCACACTCTTAGATCCCCCACACTCTTCGATCAACCTTTTCATTTTAATAAAGACCAAAAAAATGGTCATTTTTCAAATTATAAGCATTAGCAGGTTATTAGAAGCTGAAATCAAACAGTTTTCAACTCAAAACTTTATTCTAGGTTATGTTACATTTGCACATAGGACCCCTTGTTCGAAAGGAGCTTCTGAACTCTCTCATCCATTGAATTTGTCAGGTTTTGGATGGTTTCTGCTTCAATTGTTTAGCATGAGGACAGAATACCCTCCCAGAGCTGTTGCTTAGATGTGAACTGCCTCCCGCCATCATAGACACTCCTTTTGATGATGCTCCAGAGGTTCTGAATGGGGTAGAGGTCAGGGGAGCATGGGGGTCACAGCATAAGTTTGTCCCCTTTTATGCCCATATCAGCCAGAGATGCAGATGTGTTATGTGCAGCATGAGACGGTGCATTATCATTCATGAAAATGATGCTGCTGTGGAATACACGGTTCTTCTTCTTGAACCATGGCAGGAAGTGCTGTTTGAGAAACTCCACAGGGGTCCTAAAGGGGCCGACAATCTCTCTCCCCATGATTCCAGCCCAAAACATTACTCCACCTCCTCCTTGTTGGCGCTGTAGCAGTGTTGGCGTGGGGTGTCCATCAACCAGCCATCCTCCACTCCATCCATCTGGACCATCGAGCATTGCACGGCACTCATCCGTGAACAAAACAGTTTTGAAGTCAGTCTTCATTTATTGTTTGGCCCACTGGAGCCGTTTCTGCTTGTGTGCAGTGGATAGAGGAGGTCGACAGGATGGCGTACGCACAGCTACAAACCTCTGAAGGACCCTGCATCTTGTTGTTTGGGGGACGTTGGAGGCACCAGCAGCTTCAAAAACTTGTCTGCTGCTATGACAAGGCTTTTTTGCCGCTGCTCTTTTAACCTGACGTAATTGCCTGTAGGAAAGAGTCCTCAATTTGCCCTTATCAGCACGCACACGTGTGTACTGTGAATCAGCTACATACTTCTTGATTGCCAAGACACTTCATCCTGATCATCGCACAATGTTGATTGTAGTCATGCCTTGACCTAAACACTCCACAATTTGTTGCTTCTCAGCAGCCGACACATCCTTTTTCTTTCCCATTTTGGCAGAAAATGTAGGCTGCTTAATAATGTGGGACATCCTTCTTAAGTAGTCTTGCCGTTCATTGTACACACCTGCCAAACTAATTAGCACCTGTGTCTGCAATTGCTTACAGTGATATAAAGAGCCCTGACACACATCACCATCAATGAGTTTAACTGACAAACAAACAAATTCTTCCCTTATCACTTCTAAACACTTTTGCATAATAATTTGGAACACAGTGTACATGTGCTTTTCCACAAAACACCAGTGGTTCACGTAGTGAATCTTACAGTTCTAACTTGCCAACCGTGGTCTGTATGGAGTTGTTCAATAAAGGGCCCAAAATTAAGATAACATAGACGGGAGAGGTCTCTATGAATAGGAATTCCTAAGAATTTGATACCCTGTGAGAGCCAGGCAAAGGGAAAGTTGGACTGGATTGAATCCTGTATGGATTTGGGGAGGGAGAAATCGAGGGCCTCAGACTTCGCTGTATTGATTTTAAAATTTGACCATGTAACAAAGCGATCTATTTCAGCCATAACAGCAGGGATGGATATATGTGATTGAGTGATATATACTAGGACATCATCAGCAAATAGAGAGCACTTGTACTCGGTGCCTCCCACCTCAATCCACCTAATATTGGGGTTATGGCGAATTGATGAGAGCAGGTGCTCCGTCACTAGGATGTATAAGAGAGGGGACAGAGGACATCCCTGCCTTGTCCCATTGGTGATTATGAAAGGTGATGAAAATGTTCTGACGCGCCCCCTGGGCCTTGGGACATCCGGAGCCGGACACTTTTTGGTGGATGCTGGTGGTTGTAGTCTCCGTGGCGGCTACCCGGTTCCGTGGCTCAGGGCGGTCAAACCAGTGGCGGAACTATTTATGTGGTTTTGATGTTTAAATGTCCGACTACTCCACCCGTGGATTGCGGTCAGAGTTAACCGCCGCTGCAGGGCAGACCGATGAGGCTGGTGTTGTGGGTGCAGCAGAGCGTAGCATAACTCCCCACGGGAGGAGTATAGCCTCAAGGCAGTGTATGTGGAGGATGGGGGTGTTGGTGCAGGGCAGCAGCAGTACCGACACGGAGTCAGTGATGCAGTCCAGGGCCTTTACTCACAGTTCTTATTATCCAGACCACTTCTGCAGGTAACGGCTGCCCACGTAGTACTGTGCTCACCAGGTGAGGGACTCAGACAACTCCCAGATAACTTTGGAGCGCTTCACAGGACCCCCTTTGTGTGTCCTTTGTCTGGCCTTTCTTACCAACCCTTCTGTCCGGGTGCCTCGGGCCTCCTCTTGGTAAACTTGGCGCCAGTTTCCCTGACCCTGTGTGCTGCCCTCCTAGCGGGTGTAGCGAGGGGCTGCACCACATAAAATGTCACAGCCTCCGGTTTCTAGCTGAGGGTCGTTTCCCGCCTCCACTAGTTTCGGGGACCGGTCTCCCCCTTTGGCCTGACCCCTCCACGCAGGTGGATTCGGGCGTGCGGTGGCGACTCGCCCGTCCACACGCCTGGGATCCCTTCATTCCTCGTTCCTGGAGCCTTCTCCGCTCCTCTTCCTTCCTTCTCCCTCTTCCAGGCCTGGGCCTCTGTTACAAAGCCCGCCTCCGGAGCAGAGCTCATGCAGAGCCCCTGCTCCCTGTCACTTCTGCTCAGACTTCTCTGCACTGAACTAAGATGGTGCCCACCTTTTATACTCCCTTCTCAATGCACCCAGGAACTGCTTCCTCCCTGCTCCTGTACTACAGGGTTCCCCTTCCTCAGTGTTCCCTCCCCCCACTCCAGCCAGGGAAAAGGACTGTCGTGCCCATCTCAGGGGCATATTGGTCGCCCTTCCCCATGGCAATGTGGTGTAATGCATGCAGGTGTCAGGTCCTGATCCACACTCCATCCTTACCTGAGAGTGAGATATCACACCTCTGGGTGAGGTGCAATACCTCTGTAGCAACCGGGGTGCTACAGTTCCATTTATCTTCAGCCTAGGTGACGTATTGCGATACAGGGCCGTGATTTTGGTAATAAAAGGGTCCCCTAGACCCCTACCCTAAGCTTTTTAAGAGAATAATATATGGCGTGCCAGGAGACTCTATGGAATGCTTTCTCAGCATCCAATGAGAGTATCTAATTACAAATTTTTAACTGCATTTAGCCCAGGAAACACTTTGTGCCTAGTAGCAGTGTCTGCTAGTCAGCGGATTATCCTGGCTGTTAAGTAATCTACACCAACTGTAGTTTGGACACTTAATTTTTTCAAAAGAAATGCTTCGGGACCACGGGATACTCAGTGAAGAGCATCAGGAGGCACCCCAAGGCATAGGGGCTGGGACTGGCGGTAGGACGCCTTGCGGTGGACAGCCGAGCTCGATCCTTATAAAAGCTTTTTAACTGCAGCAGCTTTAGTGGACGCTACTGGAGCTGGAATTACGCGGCTGCTGGCATGAGACTTGCCCTTCAATAGATCCTTGTAAAAGGATTTAAAGTGTATTCATTCAAATTAGAGAGACAATTTAAATTAAAAAGCTTAGAGCTGCCTCCACCTCAGGGGGGCTCGCTCGACCCACCAGCGGACAGGCACCAGTATTGGGAGAGGGGGGCTGGCCGTCAGGGTCCACCACGGCTCTGGCTCAAACCCGGCGACACGGAGTTGGCACAGGCAGGAACGGACTGGCCGTGTCGGCTTCTCACTTTTTGGATTTTAGAAGGGCATGACATGCCTATATCTGTGTCTCCCCCTCCTTTTACTCCTCCACCTCTTTTCTTTTCGCATGACTATATGTACTTGTCACTTTTCAATGTGTTAGTTATGTCTTCTGAGCAGTTTGTCAGCTTTTGGACACCTTTGAAGGTGTTTTCTATGTGTTTCTATGTGTTTTTGTTTGCCTGCCATTGGTTTTAACGGTGTTCGAAGGTGTTCGGCGAACAGTTCGACGAACAGTTCGGCGAACACAAGGGTGTTCGACGAACCGAACCGAACTCGAACACTACGGGGGTGGCTCAACACTAGTTATGATTCGAAATAATGATGACTACTGGGTTGCCACTCTGTTGGATCCACGTTATAAGAGTAAACTTTACCAGATGCTTCCCGCCATGGAAAGGGACCAGCTAATGCTGGAGTATCGAAACAAGCTTTTAAGCAACCTTATGAGAGGTTTTCCCCAAGATAGCAGTGAGGCACACAGTGTGCATCACAGATGTAGTCTTTCAACCTCTGGCAAGTCAGTTCGTCAATGCCAAAACATTAGCAGCAGCAGCATAAGTGTCAGAAGCAATTTCTGTGAGTCCTTTCACACATTTTTTACAACAGCTAGTTCACCAGCACAACAGAGTACAAGTCTGACACGTGGTGAATGACTGGAGAGGATGGTGCAGGAGTATCTAGAGCTCAATATGAATGCCATCAGGGAGGATTTGGACCCTTTTACATTTTGGTCTTCAAAAATGGATGAATGGCCTGAGATCGCCTGTCACGCCTTGGAGGTTTTATCATGCCTGGCAGACAGTGTTCTCTCAGAACGTGTATTCAGTGCTGGTGGTGTCCTAAAGGATAAGCGCAGATGGCTGTCCCCTAAAAGTGTAGATCATCTAACTTTTATCAAGATGAACAAGTCATGGACCTCCATGGACTTTTTCACCCTAATCGCAGACTGTACAGACAAGGCGATGTTGACAACCTATAAACCATTGCACAACAGCATTAAATTCAAACTGTATGAAATATATTAAAATTAGTGATGAGCGAGCACTAAAATGCTCGGGTACTCGTTGCTCGGGTCGAGCAAATTGGAATACTCGGGTGCTCGACCCGAGCAACGAGCCCAATGTAAGTCTATGGGAAATTCAAGCATTTTTCATGTGGCTCCCACCGGCGGTATGCAAAGGGCCTAAAAATTGCCCAAATCGATGGGAACAGTGCTCAAATGACATGGCGACGGTATGGGGAAGACCCCTGGAAGCATTTCTAACTCCCAGGTCACTGCTGTCAACAACGTTGTCAGAGGTATTGCGCCACTTTTATGTACTCACATCCTTTCCATGACATGTACAATGTATATAAAGCAAAATAAATAATCAAAAACAAAAATACTCCTCCACTCCTTATGCTATGTTCAAACGTAGCATTTTTGAGGCGTTTTTGCACTTTTGCATTGCTTTCAACAAAGACAAATGCATTTACTGGGAAATGTCATTTTAACATTTTACAACCTTATCTGGCAATGTGGTGTGTGACACATCATCAGACACATCTTGTTTTATGATGGAGGGACTCTGAAAGTCATAAAGCCTATTTTTATAGGGAAATCAGACGGCCCTTACTATTTTTAAAAGGCCAGCAGTCAGCCCTCGCTATTGTTAGAGAGCCATCAGCCGGCTATGCTTTATTGTTCCCATTATTAACAAGTGGGTTTCCTATACTGTTATTGCGTATCCAGTGACTGCAAGGGCTGACAAAAATTTGGACGCAACCCAGTACCCCTTTGAAGAGACATAGAGGAGGGTCTCAGTAAAAAAAATGTTCCCATTATAAAGGAGCAGGTCTCCTATAGTGGTAATGCCCATGCTGTGACTGCAAGGGCTGACAAAATTTGGGAAAAAAACTCACTAAGAATTTAAAGACTCATAGAGCAGGGCCACAGTAACAAGTACGACATGTTCCCATTAGAAAGGAGAGGGTCTGCTATACAGTTATAGGGTATGCAGTGAGTCCAACGGCTGACCAATTTTAGGAAAAACCCCACTAAGAATTTAAAGACACATAGAGCAGAGCCACAGTAACAAGGTACGACATGTTCCCATTAGAAAGGAGAGTGTCTGCTATATAGTTATAGGGTATGCAGTGAGTCCAATGGCTGACCAAATTTAGGAAAAATCCCACTAACAATTTAAAGAGACATAGAGCAGGGCCACTGTAACAACAAATTCCCATTAGAAAGGAGAGAGTCTGCTATACAGTTATAGGGCATGCAGTGAATCCAACGACTGACCAATTTTAGGAAAACCCCCACTAAGAATTTAAAAACACATAGAGCAGGGCCACAGTAACAAGGTATGACATGTTCCCATTAGAAAGGAGAGGGTCTGCTATACAGTTATAGGGTATGCAGTGAGTCCAACGGCAGACCAATTTTAGGAAAAACCCCACTAAGAATTTAAAGACACACAGAGCGGGGCCACAGTAACAAGTACGACATGTTCCCATTAGAAAGGAGAGGGTCTGCTATACAGTTATAGGGTATGCAGTGAGTCCAACGGCTAACCAGTTTTAGGAAAAACACCACTAAGAATTTAAAGACACATAGAGCAGGGCCACGGTAACAAGGTACGACATGTTCCCATTAGAAAGGAGAGGGTCTGCAATACAGTTATAGGGTATGCAGTGAGTCCAATGGCTGACCAAATTTAGGAAAAACCCCACTAACAATTTAAAGAGACATAGAGCAGGGCCACTGTAACAACAAATTCCCGTTAGAAAGGAGAGAGTCTGCTATACAGTTATAGGGTATGCAGTGAGTCCAATGGCTGACCAATTTTAGGAAAAACCCCACTAAGAATTTAAAAACACATAGAGCGGGGCCACAGTAACAAGGTACGACATGTTCCCATTAGAAAGGAGAAGGTCTGCTATACAGTTATAGGTTATGCAGTGAGTTCAACGGCTGACCAGTTTTAGGAAAAAACCTACTAAGAATTTAAAGACACATAGAGCAGAGCCACAGTAATGACAAATTCCCATTAGAAAGGAGAGAGTCTCCCATAGTGTTGGCCTATGCAGTGAATTCAAAGGCTGCCAAAAATTTGGAGGCACTTCAATGCCCCTTGGAAGAGACGTGGAGGAGGGCCTCATAAAAAAATGCTCCCATTAGAAAGGAGTGAGTCTCCTATACTTGTAATGCCCATGCACTAAGTGTATGGGCTGACAAACATTTACCCCTGAGGGGTATACATGAACATACTGTATAAAAAAAAATTTTCACGGGCATCATAAATACTAGTGATGAGCAAGCATGCTCGCCACTGCTCGGTACTCGCCCGAGCATCTCAGTACTCGAGATGCTCAGAGCTCGCCGAGTACTTTCGAGATGCTCGGGCGGTAGCTCGGGTCCCCGTCCTGCATGTTTGGCGCTATTTAGAGCACCAATCATGCAGGGATTGTCTGCAACTCACTGTAATGCCACAGCCATGGTGGTTGTGGCATTGCAGTGATTGCCCAAATCAATGGGAACAGTGCTCACAGTGAAACATGAAAAGCCGGCAATTCAGCAGCGGCATACACCGGTACCCGACAATTTAGAACAGAAAGAATAGAGCATCACACATAGATTAAATAGATAGAAACATGTCAGTCACATATATAATAAGTACAGTGACAGTGTTGGTTACTGTACTTGTCCTTTACTGTTAAAGGATTTATTAAAAAAAAAATAGTGCTTTCATGCACCTGTCTCTTTAAAAAAGCCGGCCAGCAATTCAGCATCGGTACCCGACAATTTATAACAGAAATAATAGAGCATCACACATAGATTAGATAGATAGAAACATGTCAGTCACATATATAATAAGTACAGTGATAGTGTTGGTTACAGTACTTGTCATTTAGTGTTAAAATAAAGGATTTATTAAAAAAAAAATTGGCGTGGGGTTCCCCGTAATTTTAGTCTCTAGCGGAGGTTAAGCAGACGGCTGGGGCAGATGTTTGAAGCCTGGGAAGGGGGTAATACCCACGGAGCTTCCCAGGCTACAAATATCAGCCCCCAGCTGAATACCTAGCCTTTACTAGCTATTAAAATGGGGGAACCCAAATAATAATGACATGGGGTCCCCCCTATTTTAATAGTTAGCAAAGGCTAGGCAGACAGCTGGGGGCTGATATTAATAGCCCAGGAAAGGTGCCATGAATATTAGCCCCCTCCCAGGCTAGAAACACCAGCCGTCAGCCGCCCCAGAAATGGCGCATCCATAGGATACTCCAATTCTGGCACTTAGCCTCGCTCTTCCCACTGCCCTGTAGCGGTGGCAGTGGGGTAATAGGGTTGCGGTTGATGTCAGCTTATAATGCCAGCTGACATCAAGCCCAGGTTAGTAATGGAGAGGCGTCTATAAGACACCCCCATTACTAACCCCATAGTCAAAGTTAAAAAAAACACAAACATCCAGAATAAAGTCCTTTAATTGAAATAAACACACAATTCTTTAATGTTCTAAATTAAACTCTACTTACCGTCACGCCCATTCCAGCAGAAGCCAATGTCTTCTGCAATAAAAATAAAATAATAAAGCAACCTCATCCTTACCTTTCCATGGTTCCCAGGACAGCTTCAGCTCTGCTGCATCGAGATGACAGGCTGGACCGCAGCAGATCGCTTCCATCCAGCTTGCCATGCCGCAGACACTGAGAAGCTTCTCAGTGAAGCTCCTCGGTGTCTCGCTGTGACGGCATCCAGATGAGCCGAGTTTATGTCCAATGAACTCAGCTCACCTCATGCACGTCACTGACAGCGTGGGAGAATTGTCCTGCGCATGCGGTGCCGGCAAATGACGTCACCGCTTGAGCAGGAGAATTCTCCCACGCTGGGATGGCATTGAGATGACAGGCTGGATGGCAGCTGAGCGCTGCCATCCAGCATGCCATCCTTCATAGACACTGCATAGCGCAGGCATGCCTGCGCTCTGCAGTGTCTCTGAAGCGCTACCTGCAGTGTCTCTGAAGTGCTACCTGCAGTGTCTCTGAAGGATGACAAGCTGGATGGTAGCGCTCTGCTGCAATCCAGAGCTTCAGAGACACTGCAGGTAGCGCTTCAGAGACACTGCAGAGCGTAGACATGCCTGCGCTCTGCAGTGTCTATGAAGGATGGCATGCTGGATAGCACCTATGTGTGGGTGTGAAAAGGTGCATGGGAATATACCTCCCAAGAAAATTCACTGGATTTGAGTTTATGTTACGCTGCTATCATTCGGTGGTGTTGAGAAGTCTAGCCCAATCCAGCCCTTGTTCATTTTTACTGTTTGCCTATGCAGTGAATGAAACGGCTGCCAAATGGTGGTGGAAGAAGAGGATGAGGAGAAGGGGAAGGACAATAGCCAATAGAAAAAATCAGGAAGCGTATACCCATTTCTTTGTGTTATGACACAGGTGCATGGGAATAGAGTTAGACTTCCCCAAAAAAATACACTGTATTTGAGTTTATGTTATGCTGCTATCATTCGGTGGTGTTGAGAAGTCTGGCCCAATAGAGTCTTTGTTCATTTTCATAAGAGTCAACCTGTCAGCATTTTCAGTTGACAGGCGGATGTGCTTATCAGTTATAATTCCACCAGCGGCACTAAAACCCGCTCGGATAAAACGCTGGCGGCAGGGCAGGCAAGGACCTAAAAGGCATAGAGAGCCAGTTCATTACACATATCCAGCTTGGATACCCAATAATTATAAGGCACAGCAGAATCACGGAGATCGTTGGTACGGCCGGCAAGGTACTCCCTCAGCATCTTCCCAAACTTTGCACTCCTTGTGAGAGTACCCCGGGCCTCAGGGCCTGTGCGATGGGAGGGCCTGAGAAAACTCTCCCAGAACTTTGACAGTGTTCCCCTGCCTCTGCTGGATTGAATTTGTGTCTCTCTCTCCTGTACTCCTTGGTTGTCCAACGAAGTGTGCCCTCTACCACCAGCGTTTTCAGATGGGAATTTTTTTAATAGTTCCCCAACAAGGGACTTCTGGTACAGCCCCATTTTTGTAGACCTGTCCTGTCCTCACGTGTGGAAGACAGGGTGTTGGTGGTGGTGGTGGCAAAGTGATTGGAAGCATTATCCGCTATCCAACCAACAACCTTTGGACACTGCTCTGGGTTCATTAGTGGTGTGCTGCCGTCCCCTAGAAATTGAGACAGGAAGGTCAGGGGAGAAGATGTGGGTGTTTGTTGTGGCACAATTTCGGCTTGCCCACGGCCTTGTCCTCGGCCTCTGCATGCACCATTACCATCACGTCCAGTTCTCTGTCCCTTGCCACGTGCCTGGCCTATTTTAAATTGTGGACAGTATCTTCCACGCTCACTACAAATGACTGAGTTTGGAGTGAACTTATATGTGATCCGTGTGACAAAGAAAACAGAGTTTTAAATACCTGGCCTGTAGGTAAGTAGTTTGAACAGCAAACTGCTGTGAATTGCTTCATTGACACACTAAAGGAAATTTTTAACGGAGGCCAGAAATGGCAGTATTTTCTGACAATGTATATGTGATCCGTTTGACTAGAAAACACAGTTTTAAATAGCTGGATTACTAGCTCTGTAATATTGAAAGGACCTGGCTGTATTCTGCAGTGCCAACAAGCAAATGGCGCAGAAAAACGGATGTTCTCTGGATTGCTTTTTAAGCAAATAATGAGGATTAAGATCCAAAGAAAAGTATTCCTGGCCCCTGAGATCTGGGCTTTTGTATAGAAATATCTAACAGCAGCAGAAGGCAGAATTGGAATGGAATCTCTTGTGCGATATGCACTGCAGTCTGCTATATACACTGCCTGCCTATACAACCTGCCTGCCTGATATCTCTGCAGATGGATTAGTCCTCAGAAGGACTGTTTGTTAAGATGGATATGTGTAATTTACGGTTTTTCTCCCAACGCTACCTAATACACAAGCAAATCTCTCCCTGACGCAGCAGCACCTCTCCCTACACTGTCTGATTCCGGAGTGATTGTGACGAGCATAGCGGCGTCAGGTCTGATATAGACCTGATGACAGTGTGCAGCCAGCCAATCACTGAAATGCCCACAACCAACATGGCAACGGCATTACAGTGCATGGCAGGCAATCCCTGCATGTTCATTGGCTCTCTAAAGAGCGCCAAACATGCAGGGAGGGGACCCGAGTTCCCGCCGGAGCAAACCGGAAATATTCGGCGAGCACCGAGCATCTCGAGCAGTGAGATGCTCGGGTGAGCACCGAGCAGTAGCGAGCATGGTCGCTCATCACTAATTAAAATCAAAAAAGACATAAAAAGAAAGAAAAAAATCCAGCAGGTGGGAAAGCATACAAGGGGTAAAAATATAGCAAGGATACACACTCTGTAATCAAACCACTAATATTAAATTCTTAATTGTAATTAAACGAGACTACATGTATAATAGTAATGAACAACTCGGCACATGATAGATAAGAAAATATTAATTGAAACTACATAATGTCAGTGTTAAGGGGACGGTTGCAAACAACTTTATTGATAATGGAAAGCAACCGAACCCGGGGTCCACGATGCAGCCTGGAAGACTGCGGCCGAACACCTTCCGGGTATGAAGGTAGAACAACCAACTGATATATCAATCCCTTCCGTGTTACAGCACACCGGAACAGGAATAGGGATTCACACTATCTCCGTTAACTGCACGAGAGATGTGCGACAAATAATGTAGCCGCAGCCCTGTTAACTGCACAGAGACTACGCAGCAGGCGCTAGGATGCGTGTGTGATTCACGCCGGTGTATACGAGCTCCCAGCCGGCATGCTACCGGCTGGGAGTATGTCTCTCCACGTGGCTAACAGGCGGTGCCGGGAATACAGAGTCCGCAGCCTGCTTGAGGTTTATAGCGACCCCCTTGTCGGAGCCAGACTGTCAGACGAAGCTACCTGCTTCCCTCCATCTAAGGCTGCCTCTCCCCCGCTAAGCCTGCCTGTCCGAAGCTATATTAGCAAGAGCACACGTGGAGTCCAAACAACCAAGCGTCCACACAGTAACACCATCTCAGCTCAATGATCAGAGTGCGCCGCCATGTTTGTGGGCGGTCTATTTAAAGATTAAGCCCTGCCCACCATCGCATTATTGGTGACGTCACCCGCGGCCAATCAGACGGTGCCAGGTCACCGGATCAGCTGACTCCCAAACCACCAATCACGGTCTGCCATGTCACCGGCATGCTCAGTGCAGTGCATCCTGGACTTAGGCTGTAGCAGCCCTGTTTCCCTCCACAACCTATGCTTCACGTTGCTAGGAACAAAGAACCAAGAGACAACTTGTACATCTCGTGCACCAGCTAGGCGTTGGGACTGACAGCAATGCTGAGCAGCATCTGCCCCTGCTGGACTGGAATGGGAGACCACAGAATCCACTGATGATTCTGAACCCATTTCAGATGCAGCAAACACTTAACATTATCCCCCCTTCTTACATCCCTCTCCACTTGATGCTCATATTCCTCAATGAGCAGGGGAGCATGAATGTGGTCCACCAGTTCCCAGGAATGATCCTCAGATCCATGGCCCCTCCAGTGTACTAGGTAATATTTTTTCCCACGAACCATCTTGGACCCCACGATTACCTGTATCTCGAGATCATCACCCCTGGTGTCTGAAGGAGGTTGGGGTTCAGAGAATTTTGTCAGGCGAACCGGCTTAAGGAGCGACACATGAAAAGTATTGTGAATCCTCATGTGTCATGGTAACTGTAACCGGTACACTACGGGGTTTATTTGGGCCAAAATTTTGAAAGGACCAATAAAACGGGGGGCAAACTTAGCAGATTCTCCGCATAATCTGATATTGCGAGCAGCGAGTCATACCCTGTCGCCCGGAGAGAATACGGGGGCTGGACGGCGATGAGTGTCAGCCGACTCTCTCATCCATTTCTTGGAGGCCAATATAGCATCCTGGGTATGGTCCCAAACCTCCTGCACCTCCAGAGCCCAATCTCTGACCCCAGGTTCCACAGAGGAAACTGGCATAGGAACCGGGACTCGCGGATGTTGGCCATTATTTAGAAGAAACGGAGTCTGACCTGTGGAATCCGCCACTGCGTTGTTTAGAGCAAACTCTGCCCAAGGAAACAATATCGCCCAATCATTATGGTTGGCCAAAACAAAATGGCGCATGTATGTCACAAGCGTGTGGTTAGTGCGTTCCAAAAGACCATTGGTCTCCGGGTGATAGGCAGTAGAAAGATTCAGTTCAATGCTAAGCAGATTACACAATTCTTTCCAGAACCGGGAGGAAAACTGTGGACCCCGGTCACAGACAATCCTATCAGGCATTCCGTGGAGACAGAATACGTGATGAATGAACAGGGATGCCAGAACCCAGGAAGAAGGTACCCTAGGCAAGGGAACCAGGTGAACCATCTTAGAAAAATGGTCAGAAACCATCCATTTTGTCATGTTTCCCCGGGACCTAGGTAACTCGACAATGAAATCCATCCCTATCAGCTCCCAAGGTCTATCCGCCACGGGTAACGGATGAAGGAGACCAGCCGGCCTCTGACGGGACGACTTATTTCTCGCACAGGAGACACATGCTTGAACATATTCCTTAATGTCCTGGGGTAAGCGAGGCCACCAATATGACCATTGGAGAAACTCCGTGGTACGTTTGACCCCAAAATGACCTCCGATCTTAAAGGCATGTGCCCAGGAGAGCACCTCATTTTGTAAATTAGGAGGAACGAACGTTCTCCCGGGGGGAACCTGGTTTACGGACATTGGAGCCACCTTCCGCATACACTCCAGAAGAACAATAAGCCTGGGCTAGTCATCGTCCTCAGCCATATCCATGGACCAGGACAAAGCGTCCGCCCGAGGGTTCTTTTCCCCTTTTAAGAAGTGAATGGAAAAATTGAATAGGGAAAAGAAAAGAGACCACCTGGCCTGCCTCGGGTTAAGACACTGCGCCGTCTGTAGGTACAAAAGATTATTATGTTCGGAATATACCACGAATGATGTTTAGCTCCCTCCAAGAGGTACCCCCACTCCGAAAAAGCCATCTTAATAGCAAGTAATTCTTTGTCACCAATCGTGTAATTCCTCTCTGCTGGAGAGAAGGTCTTGGAGAAGAAAAAACATGGTCTTGTCCGACCCTGTTCATTCTTTTGAGAGAGAACCACTCCTGCTCCGACAGAGGAAGCGTCGACCTCCAGGAAGAATGGCTTGTCCACATCCGGACGACGGAGAATGGGAGCTCTAGAAAAATAGGATTTAATCTCCCGGAATGCCTCGGATGTCTCCTTAGACCAATTCTTGGGATTGGCACCTTTCCTGGTTAAAGCGGCCAAAGGAGCCACCAGTGTGGAAAAATGTGGTATGAACTGCCGGTAATAGTTGATAAAGCCCATGAAGCATTGTACCGCTTTAAGGGAATGGGGCTCCTGCCAGTTCTGTACCGCCACCAATTTTTGGAAGTCCATGGCCAATCCCTTACTGGATATGATGTAGCCCAGGAATGGTAGAGACTCTCGTTCGAACTGATATTTCTCCAGCTTACAATGCAGAGAATTTGCATGCAATCGTTCAAAAACTCTGCGAACATCCTCTCTGTGTATGGAGAGATCGGGGGAAAAAATAAGGATATTAACAAGATAGACTACCACGGATGATAGCAGCAAATCCCGAAAGATATCATTGACAAAATCCTGAAAAACAGCAGGGGCATTGCATAACCCGAAAGGCATGACGAGATACTCGTAATGACCATCACGAGTGTTAAAGGCTGTTTTCCACTCGTCACCTTCACGGATTCGCATAATCATATGCCCCTCGCAGGTCCAATTTAGTGAAGATGTCAGCCCCTCGCAACCTGTCAAATAGTTCAGAATTAAGGGGCAGAGGGTATATATTTTTGATGGTGATGGCATTTAGTCCTCTGTAATCAATGCAGGGACGTAAATCACCCTCTTTCTTCTGGACGAAGAAAAACCCCCTCCAGCAGGAGAAACCGATTTTCTGATAAACCCCCGGGCCAGGTTCTCTTTGATATAATCTGACATGGCCTGGGTCTCCGGGACAGACAGGGGGTAAGCCCTACCGTGAGGAGGCTCCGTGCCGGGGACCAAATCAATAGGACAGTCATATGGTCGGTGGGGAGGTAAAGTCTCTGCAGCCTTTATGGAAAAGACGTCCGCAAAACTCTGATATTGCACAGGCAGAGTGGACAAGTCGGTAGAAGGCTCTGAGACTACCCTCCGGGCGGCTGTAACCATACATTGAGAAACACATTCCTCACCCCAGGAGGAAATTCTCTCCGTATTCCCGTCAATGTGTGGAGTGTGACAACGTAGCCATGGAAGGCCCAATAGTACCTCATCTAATCCACCGGGAATAATAAGGAAGGAGATAACCTCCCGGTGACCTTGAGGAAACGACATGGTGAGGGGGATCGACTGGTGAGTGATTTGCGTGTCCAGCAGTGAACCGTTGACCACCCTAATGTTCATTGGTTTTGGCAGTAACTCCATAGGAATGGCGTGCCTCTGGGCAAATGTTGATGACAAAAGATTGCCATCAGCGCCAGAATCCACCCACACCCTGGCAATAACCGTGGTTGTTCCGAAGAACAACGTCACCTCATACAATAATTTGGAGGAAGAAGCCCCTGAATCTAACACACCCCCTCCAACGGTGGTTAACCACCTTCGTTTCCCCACCGCTTGGAACCCTTATTAATGGGGTACTCCAAGAGATGTGCAGGTCGGAAACGAGGGGACTTAGACTTAGTCCAGGATATATCCATAGGCTCAGACTCCGGGTCGGGAGCCGCGGGTTTGGAGATAGGTCTAGAGAATGAAGGTGCCAACTGAAACCGAGGTCTGGAAACCTCCAGCTCTAACTTGCGCTCTGCATGACACAAATCTATTCGGTTAGCGAGAGTGATTAACTCTTCCAGAGAGGTTGGGATCTCTCTGGTAGCTGGAGCATCTTTAATATGCTCAGCCAGCCCCCTCCAGAACACCAGGATTAAGGACCGCTCAGACCAATCCAGTTCAGCCGCTAAGGTTCTGAACTGGATGGCATAGTGGCTGGCGGTGACCGAACCCTGGACCAACGCAAGAAGCTTAAGAGCTGTATCATGCGTGACCTGAGGACCTAGGAAAACACTCTGTAGGGTACTAAGAAAGAGGCCCGCATTAGCCACTACCGGGTCATTCCGATCCCACAGAGGGGTAGCCCACTCTAAAGCCCTGTGGGAGAGTAACGAGATGACAAAACCCACTTTGGCCCTTTCGGAGGGGAACCATGCCTCCATCATCTCTAACTGAATGGAGCACAGATTAATAAAACCTCTGCAGGATCTGCTATCGCCAGAAAAATTTTCTGGGAGAGCAAAACGGGGTAATGGAGCAATAGCAGCTGCTGCAGCATTCAACGCAGCCGTATTCATTAGGTTAGCCTCCTGTGAAGCTGCCTGGGTAGTTACTGCAGTGATATCAGCGACCGGGGCAGTTTGTTCCAGAGTGCTAAGTCTGGCCTCAAGTTACTGTATATAGCTCTGTAGTTGCTGGTTGTAGGCCATGTTCGGCTAGACCCTGGCGCTCTAATATTGTTAAGGGGATGGTTGCAAACAACTTTATTAATAATGGAAAGCAACCGAACCTGGGGTCCGCGATGCATCCTGGAAGACTGCGGCCGAACACCTTCTGGGTAAAAAGGTAGAACAACCAACTGATATATCAATCACTTCCGTGTTACAGCACACCGGAATGGGAATAGGGATTCGCACTATCTCTGTTAACTGCACGAGAGATGTGCGACGAATAATGTAGCCATAGCCCTGTTTACTGCACAGAGACTACGCAGCAGGCGCTAGGATGTGTGTGTGATTCACGCCGGCATATACGAGCTCCCAGCCGGCTGCGGAGTATCTCTCCACGTGGCTAACAGGCGGTGCTGGGAATACGGAGTCCGCAGTCTGCTTGGGGTTTATAGCGACCCCCTTGTCGGAGCCAGACTGTCAGACGAAGCTACCTACCACCCTCCATCTAAGGCTGCCTATCCCCCCGCTAAGCCTGCCTGTCCGAAGCTATATTAGCAAGAGCACACGTGGAGCCCTAACAACCAAGCGTCCACACAGTAACACCATCTCAGCTCAATGATCAGAGCGCGCCGCCATGTTTGTGGGCAGCCTATTTAAAGATTAAGCCCTGCCCACCATCGCATTATTGGTGACGTCACCCGCGGCCAATCAGGTGGTGCCAGGTCACCGGATCAGCTGACTCCCAAACCACCAATCACGGTCCGCCATGTCACGGGCATGCTCAGTGCAGTGCATCCTGGACTTATGCTGTAGCAGCCCTGTTTCCCTCCACAACCTCTGCTTCACGTTGCTAGGAACAAAGACTCAAGAGACAACTTGTACATCTCGTGCACCAGCTAGGCATTGGGACCGATGTTGATGCTGAGCAGCATCTGGACCGGCATGGGAGACCACAGAATCCACTGATGATTCTGAGCCCATTTCAGATCCAGCAAACACCTAACAGTCAGAATATTTTTGGAGAATTTTTTTTTCCCCAATTAAAGTGACAGTGCACATAGTAAAAATATAAGACAACTCAAATACAGACTAGGCGATGTTGTAGTTTTTAGTGTGCTGCATTAATCTCGCGGAATTGAAGTCTGTGATATGGCTTATGTGCCTGATCTTGCTGCTGCTGCAGGTTTTAGGCCCTAATTTTTTTAAATGCGAACACTGCTGATTGTGTCTCCATCTGTTGGGTTGGCTGTAGTAGAAGAGGTGTTGTTCCTAATTCTACTATTTGTATTGTACTGAAATTGATGCCACTTTGCTGGTGTCTGCCACTAATTTTTGGAAATGTGGGGAATCCTGATTGAGTCTACATCTACTGGGTTGGCTGTTGTGGAAGACGTGTCGTTCCTAATTCTACTATTTCTACTGTAGTGAAATTGATATCACTTTGCTGGTGTCTGCCACTAATTTTTGGAAATGTGGAGAATCCTGATTGGGTCTCCATCTACTGGGTTGGCTGTAGTGGAAGAGGTTTTAGTCTCTATCATACTAGTTCTACTCTACTGAAATTGATGCCATTTTGGTGGTGTCAGGCCCTAATTTTTTTTAAATCTAAACACTCCTGATTGTGTCTCCATCTGCTGGATTGGCTGTAGTGGAAGAGGTTTTGGTCTTCATTATACTACTTCTACTGTTGTTCCTAATTCTACTATTTGTATTGTACTGAAATTTATGCCACTTTGCTGGTGTCTGCCACTAATTTTTGGAAATGTGAGGAATGATGATTGAGTCTACATCTACTGGGTTGGCTGTTGTGGAAGACGTGTCGTTCCTAATTCTACTATTTCTACTGTAGTGAAATTTATGCCACTTTGATGGTGTTAGGCCCTAATTTATGGAAATGTGAACACTCCTGCTTAGGTCACCATCTCCTGGGTTGGCTGTAGTGGAAGAGGTACAGGTCCTTATTATACTATTTCTACTGTAGTGAAATTGATGCCACTTCGCTGGTGTCTGCCACTAATTTTTGGAAATGTGGAGAATCCTGATTGAGTTTGCATCTGCTGGGTTGGCTTTACTGGAAGATGTGTCAGTCTCCATTATAATATTTATACTCTAGTTAAATAAATTTTTTGGTGCAGATATTGTTCTCCACACATGGGTACACAGTAGTGATGAGCGAGAATTAAAATGCGTGGGTACTCGTTGTTCAGGTCGAGCAAATTGGAATGCTCGATAGAAATGAGCGTTGTTCGACTCGAACTGTTTGCCAATCTCAAATTCGAGCTGTTTTGGGAGGTGTTCGAGCAGTTCGGCGAACACGAAAGATTTGAAAAAAATTCGGCTGTTCGAGGTTATGTTCGATAACTGTTCGTGCACCAAAATCATAACTGGATTTTTTCTCAGTAATGCTGAAAATTAAAGTTAATACGCAGTTTGAGTGTATTAACGGGGGGAGGGGCAGGGGATGGATCTCTGCAGGAATAATGAAGATCTCCATTTTTTTTTCTCTTTCCCGCATTTACAGTGGGGAGGTGCAATCTGTCAGCCTATCAGCAGAGCACACACGGAGCGAAGTGCTTTTTTTCACACAAGCAAGGGCATGTGTCATTGGCAGTGTATGTCACATGTCCTTGCCCTATAAGACCCAGCCATTTTCCCCGTCGCCACCATTTTCTCACTGCTGCAGCTGCGTGTTAGACGGCACAGCTATTGCTGTGTGCGCTATACCTTGTTAATTTCAAGCCAATTTTCGCACAAATCTACAGATAGCTTGGGAGTAGGGAATAGTTGTGATTGCAGTCCTTTTAAGGACTAGGTTACAGCATTTCCTACGACTTTTATCAGGCAGGTCTGTGCTCTTAAATAGATAGGTTGGGAGTAAAGACTAATTGTAATTGCAGTCTTTTGAGGACTAAGTTACATCAGTTCCTATCAGTTTTTGCCAGGCAGGTCTGTGCCAGTGCTGTGCAAGTTTTTTTCACGACATTTGGCTAAATCTAGCACAGCTAATCCTTTTTGGCTTATTGCAGAGTGTGTTAGTCACTGGAGTAGCCTATCTGAAAAAATATTTGGGCTTCTAGCAGTGTGTGGGACTTGGTCTATTAGTCCATCTATACTGACCTCCATCAGGTTGCAAATTGAATATAATTCTTTTCTGCATCTAGCTCTGAAAAAATATTCCGGCTTCTAGCAGTGTGTGGGACTTGGTCTATTAGTCCATCTATACTGACCTCCATCAGGTTGCAAATTTAATATAATTTTTTCTGCATCTAGCTCTGAAAAAATATTTGGGCTTCTAGCAGTGTGTGGGACATGGTCTATTAGTCCATCTATACTGACCTCCATCAGGTTGCAAATTAAAAATATTTTTTATTTGCATCTAGCTCTGAAAAAATATTTGGGCTTCTAGCAGTGTGTGGGACTTGGTCTATTAGTCCATCTATACTGACCTCCATCAGGTTACAAATTAAAAATAATTTTTATCTGCATCTAGCTCTGAAAAAATATTTGGGCTTCTAGCAGTGTGTGGGACTTGGTCTATTAGTCCATCTATACTGACCTCCATCAGGTTGCAAATTAAAAATAATTTTTATCTGCATCTATCTCTGAAAAAATATTTGGGCTTCTAACAGTGTGTGTGACTTGGTCTATTAGTCCATCTATACTGACCTCCATCAGGTTGCAAATTGAATAGAATTTTTTTCTGCATCTAGCCCTGAAAAAATATTTGGGCTTCTAGCAGTGTGTGGGACTTGTTCTATTAGTCCATCTATACTGACCTCCATCAGGTTGCAAATTAAATTAATTTTTATCTGCATCTAGCTCTGAAAAAATATTTGGGCTTCTAGCAGTGTGTGGGACTTGATCTATTAGTCCATCTATACTGACCTCCACCAGGTTGCAAATTGAATATAATTTTTTTCTGCATCTAGCTCTGAAAAAATATTTGGGCTTCTAGCAGTGTGTGGGACATGGTCTATTAGTCCATCTATACTGACCTCCATCAGGTTGCAAATTAAAAATATTTTTAATCTGCATCTAGCTCTGAAAAAATATTTGGGCTTCTAGCAGTGTGTGTGACTTGGTATATTAGTCCATCTATACTGACCTCCATCAGGTTGCAAATTTAATATAATTTTTTCTGCATCTAGCTCTGAAAAAATATTTGGGCTTCTAGCAGTGTGTGGGACATGGTCTATTAGTCCATCTATACTGACCTCCATCAGGTTGCAAATTAAAAATATTTTTTATCTGCATCTAGCCCTGAAAAAATATTTGGGCTTCTAGCAGTGTGTGGGACTTGGTCTATTAGTCCATCTATACTGACCTCCATCAGGTTACAAATTTAAAATAATTTTTATCTGCATCTAGCTCTGAAAATATATTTGGGCTTCTAGCAGTGTGTGGGACTTGGTCTGTTAGTCCATCTATTCTGACCTCCATCAGGTTGCAAATTAAAAATAATTTTTATCTGCCTCTAGCTCTGAAAAAATATTTGGGCTTCTAACAGTGTGTGTGACTTGGTCTATTAGTCCATCTATACTGACCTCCATCAGGTTGCAAATTGAATATAATTTTTTTCTGCATCTAGCTCTGAAAAAATATTTGGGCTTCTAGTAGTGTGTGGGACTTGGTCTATTAGTCCATCTATACTGATCTCCATCAGGTTGCAAATTAAAAATAATTTTTATCTGCATCTAGCTCTGAAAAAATATTTGGGCTTCTAGCAGTGTGTGGGACTTGTACTAGTAGTCCATCTATACTGACCTCCACCAAGTTGCAAATTGAATATAATTTTTTTCTGCATCTAGCTCTGAAAAAATATTTGGGCTTCTAGCAGTGTGTGGGACTTGGTCTATTAGTCCATCTACGAGGGTCAGTCAATAAGTAATGCCTCCTATTTTTTTTCTCCTTTTAATTGGCAAGAAATTCAAATGCAATTACATAGGTTGAAAACCACAACTTTAGCGATTAATTTGTCACTTTTCAATATAATCTCCATCCATTTCCACAGACTTGGTCCACCGTTTAACAAGGGCATGTATTCCAGCATGGTAAAAAGCATTCTTGGGACCAACCGGGCACAAACTTTCCTGTATCCCAGTTGTCCAATAATTTTAATCACACTGCCTTTACTGAGGCAGATAATACCACACAATTCATCTGCAGTCACCTGGCGGTCACCACGAATGATGTCATCGACTCGCTGAATGTTGCTTGGAGTCACTGTGGTTACTGGCCTGCCACTCCGCATTTTGTCAGCCAACGGTGATAGCCCTTCAGCTGTGTTACAGTGTCGAACCCATCGTCTAACAGTACTGACATCCACTGTTGCATCACCGTACACATTTTTCAGTCTCTCATGAATTCGAATGGGCGTTTCCCCTTCTGCATGCAAGAATCCAAACACAGAACGTTATCTAATACGAACATCGATGTCAGCCATTTTGCAAACGGATACCGTCCTGCCACCTGTTGGTGCAGTAAGTTGCAATTGCTGTGGATTGGAGAAGAAGGTTTGAGGAATTGTGCCAAATTCGAATATTTAACATAACTACCTTATTTAAGGAAAAAAAAAATAGGAGGCATTACTTATTGACTGACCCTCGTATACTGACCTCCATCAGGTTGCAAATTCAATATAATTTTTTTCTGCATCTAGCTCTGAAAAAATATTTGGGTTTCTAGCAATGTGTGGGACTTGGTCTATTAGTCCATCTATACTGACCTCCATCAGGTTGCAAGTTAAAAATAATTTTTATCTGCATCTAGCTCTGAAAAAATATTTGGGCTTCTAGCAGTGTGTGGGACTTGTTCTATTAGTCCATATATACTGACCACCATCAGGTTGCAAATTCAATATAATTTTTGTCTGCATCTAGCTCTGAAAAAATATTTGGGCTTCTAGCAGCGTGTGGGACTTGGTCTATTAGTCCATCTATACTGACCTCCATCAGGTTGCAAATTCAATATCATTTTTTTCTGCATCTAGCTCTGAAAAAATATTTGGGCTTCTAGCAGTGTGTGGGACTTGGTCTATTAGTCCATCTATACTGACCTCCATCAGGTTGCAAATTAAAAATAATTTTTATCTGCATCTAGCTCTGAAAAAATATTTCGGCTTCTAGCAGTGTGTGGGACTTGGTCTATTAGTCCATCTATACTGACCTCCATCAGGTTGGAAATAGAGATGAGCGTTGTTCTACTCGAACTGTTCGCCAATCTCAAATTCGAGCTGTTTTGGGCGGTGTTTGAGCCGTTCGGCGAACATGAACGATTTGAGAAAAATTCGGCTGTTCGAGGTTATGTTCGATAACTGTTCGTGCACCAAAATCATAACTGGATTTTTTCTCAGTAATGATGAAAATTAATGTTAATACGCAGTTTGAGTGTACAGCGGGGTGGGGGGAGGGGCTGGGGATGGGTCTCTGCAGGAATAATGAAGAACTCCATTTTTTTTCTCTTTCCCGCATTTACAGTGGGGAGGTGCAATCTGTTAGCCTATCAGCAGCGCACACACGGAGCGAAGTGCTTTTTTTCACACAAGCAAGGGCATGTGTCATTGGTAGTGTATGTCACATGTCCTTGCCCTATAAGACCCAGCCATTTTCCCTGTCGCCACCATTTTCTCACTGCTGCAGCTGCGTGTTAGACGGCACCGCTGTTGCTGTGTGCGCTATACCTTGTTAATTTCAAGCCAATTTTCGCACAAATCTACAGATAGCTTGGGAGTAGGGAATAGTTGTGATTGTAGTCCTTTTAAGGACTAGGTTACAGCATTTCCTACGACTTTTATCAGGCAGGTCTGTGCTCTTAAATAGATAGATTGTGGGAGTAAAGACTAATTGTAATTGCAGTCCTTTTCAGGACTAGGTTACATCAGTTCCTATCAGTTTTTGCCAGGCAGGTCTGTGCCAGTGCTGTGCAAGTTTTTTTCACAGCATTTGGCTTAATCTAGCAAAGCTAATCCTTTTTGGCCTATTGCAGAGTGTGTTAGTCAGTGGAGTAGCCTATCTGTGTTGCAAGACATGCCACCTGTTTATAGAATACCAATTTTTTTACTGCACCTAGTGAAGTAAAATCTTTTGGGCATAGCATCATTTTATTAGTCCATCTATACTGACCTCCATCAGGTTGCAAATTGAATATAATTTTTTTCTGCATCTAGCTCTGAAAAAATATTTGGGCTTCTAGCAGTGTGTGGGACTTGTTCTATTAGTCCATCTATACTGACCTCCATCAGGTTGCAAACTGAATATAATTTTTTTCTGCATCTAGCTCTAAAAAATATTTGGCCTTCTAGCAGTGTGTGGGACTTGTTCTATTAGTCCATATATACTGACCTCCATCACGTTGCAAATTAAAAATAATTTTTTGTCTGCATCTAGTTCTGAAAAAATATTTGGCCTTCTAGTAGTGAGTGGGACTTTCTCTATTAGTCCATCTATACTGACCTCCATCAGGTTGCAAATTGAATATCATTTTTTTCTGCATCTACTTCTGAAAAAATGTTTGGGCTTCCAGCAGTGTGTGGGACTTGGTCTATTAGTCCATCTATACTGATCTCCATCAGGTTGCAAATTAAAAATAATTTTTATCTGCATCTAGCTCTGAAAAAATATTTGGGCTTCTAGCTGAATGTGGGACTAGTTCTATTAGTCCATCTATACTGACCTCCATCAGGTTGCAAACTGAATATAATTTTTTTCTGATTCTAGCTCTGAAAAAATATTTGGCCTTCTAGCAGTGTCTGGGACTTTCTCTATTAGTCCATCTATACTGACCTCCATCAGGTTGCAAACTAAAAATAAATTATATCTGCATCTAGCTCTGAAAAAATATTTGGCCTTCTAGCAGTGTGTGGGACTTTCTCTATTAGTCCATCTATACTGACCTCCATCAGGTTGCAAATTAAAAATAATTTATATCTGCATCTAGCTCTTAAAAAATATTTGGCCTTCTAGCAGTGTGTGGGACTTTCTCTATTAGTCCATCTATACTGACCTCCATCAGGTTGCAAATTAAAAATAATTTTTTGTCTGCATCTAGCTCTGAAAAAATATTTGGCCTTCTAGCAGTGTGTGGGACTTTCTCTATTAGTACATCTATACTGACCTCCATCAGGCTGCAAATTAAAAATAATTTTTATCTGCATCTACTTCTGAAAAAATATTTGGCCTTCTAGCAGTGTGTGGGACTTGTTCTATTAGTCCATCTATACTGACCTCCATCAGGTTGCAAATTGAATATCATTTTTTTCTGCATCTACTTCTGAAAAAATGTTTGGGCTTCTAGCAGTGTGTGGGACTTGGTCTATTAGTCCATCCATACTGATCTCCATCAGGTTGCAAATTAAAAATAATTTTTATCTGCATCTAGCTCTGAAAAAATATTTGGCCTTCTAGCAGTGTGTGGGACTTGTTCTATTAGTCCATCTATACTGACCTCCATCAGGTTGCAAATTGAGTATCATTTTTTTCTGCATCTACTTCTGAAAAAATATTTGGGCTTCTAGCAGTGTGTGGGACTTGGTCTATTAGTCCATCTATACTGATCTCCATCAGGTTGCAAATTAAAAATAATTTTTATCTGCATCTAGCTCTGAAAAAATATTTGGGCTTCTAGCTGTGTGTGGGACTTGTTGTATTAGTCCATCTATACTGACCTCCATCAGGTTGCAAACTGAATATCATTTTTTTCTGCACCTACCTCAGAAAAAAAAATTGGGTTTCTAGCAGTGTGTGGGACTTGTTCTATTAGTCCATCTATACTGACCTCCATCAGGTTGCAAATTGAATATAATTTTTTTCTGCATCTACTTCTGAAAAAATATTTGGGCTTCTAGCAGTGTGTGGGACTTGGTCTATTAGTCCATCTATACTGATCTCCATCAGGTTGCAAATTAAAAATAATTTTTATCTGCATCTAGTTCTGAAAAAATATTTGGGCTTCTAGCAGTGTGTGGGACTTGGTCTATTAGTCCATCTATACTGATCTCCATCCGGTTGCAAATTAAAAATAATTTTTATCTGCATCTAGCTCTGAAAAAGTATTTGGGCTTCTAGCAGTGTGTGGGACTTGGTCTATGTGATGAACCTGTAGCCGCCATCTTGGTAATGATAAATCATATCCAGGGATGGCCACACTTCAGCAGCCCCCACCCTTGGGACCTTCTGTTAAAACGTCAACTAGATAGTTTCCCCCATCCAGGCTCCTGTGAGATAAGAAGCCCCAGGGCCTACTTAACACTTGAATGCTAGGAGCTTCAAAGACTTCGAGAGGAAACACAGCCAGCAGGGGGGGGTGCTTCGTCCATCTGTAACTGACCATTTGTCCCATAGGACTAGTTTCTTTGTCTGTCACAAGCATGGAGGCATAAGATATAGAAACATGAATAGTACACGCATGTTGCGTGGGATGGGCCAATAAAAAATATCACGGCGTCCCGGAGCCATTGCGTACACAAGCCTCCGCGGTAGACGTTGGTACGTGCTCTGGAAGCCAAGATATAGCGCTGAGCCATTCCTGAGGACCGTATGGTATCAGAATTGATATCAAAAGGTCGGTTACGGCAGCCCGAATCCATGGGAACCCCTGGGGGTATCCTGAGACCATCCCAGAAGAAGTTATTGGGTTCCTTAGAATTTGGGCTTCTGATCGAAGTTAGACCTGAGGGTGGAGACTGAGCCAGCTGACCTCACCAGCAGTGGCGGGACGGGGCAGGTAAGATAGCAGGACAGACAAGAGATAAGTCAGTCTTGACCCAAGAGTGGGGTGCTGAACATCTGAGCACCAGCTGAGGCCACCAAGGGGAGGAGCAGTTTGACCATGCGGTGGTAGGCCTCAGCCTGTAACAAAGAACCGTGCCTGCGACCGCAGAATCCTCTCCCTGCGTCACAAGAAAATCAAGAAACCGGTAACTGATATGCTGTGGTGATTCTGTGTGTTGTATTCCATTGTTGTATAGTTTAGCCTGACCTTATACCTGTGTATATTTAGTTGTATATCGTGTATCTAGTGTATTATTATAATCAATTACCTCAAGTAATTGTGGGCCTGCCTTTTATTCTGCATAACGAACGCACGTCCGTGTGAGCTCGGCTCAAGCCAAAAACGCTACCCAGGGTTGGTTCCTGACCCGATATAGGCCCATTCACGGACTGGGCATATATCTAAAATAGGGACTGGTGGCAGCATACCAACTGGGGATTGGGGAAGGCTGGTAGTGACGGTCGGAGGTTCAGATATATATATTCCTGGCGCGGCCAAGGAAGATATATATACCGCCCTCACTACAGAGGGCCCCGATACCCAGTAGGTTACAGGACAGTCTCTCTGGCGACCGTTTATCCTAGGTGCAGTTCCTTGACTGACCTGAGGCTAAGAGGGCGCTAGCGAGTTGTGCTGTGTAGTGACGTTACGGTTTAGTGACGTTGAAGGGATAACACTCTACCGTGTTCCCTGCGCTGGTTGCAGCTACCGGGCACTACTTTCTCTAGGTGCAGTACCTTGACTGACCTGAGAGGTAAAGGGGCGCCAGAGAGCTGCACCCACCGGCCGGCTTTCATCACATTGGTGGCAGCGGTGGGCTTGCAGAATAATAGTGTTGTGGGACCCCTACTCCCAGGCACTAAAGACTGCCAGTGGTAACTTCCACTGCTGGAGTCTTAAGGTCAGCCCAACGTTAGACGGTCAGGCTAAAAGTATAACAAGCTGTGTGCAAACTCAGGGTTGCAGCGGTGTCGGTTACCAAGATGGCAGACGGCACCAGGAGCAAGACCCTGCAGGAGGCTAATGCTACGGTCCGTGTGACAGGAAGGGAGGACATTGTTACTCATGGCGAGGAGGAGTCCAGCCCGGGCACCTCAGGGAGCCAGTCCCCAGTATACGGTCCCGCAGTGGGCTGCCCACCACCTACCCAGCCCAGCCTGTCCAGATCACAAGCCCTTTTACAAGCGGCTATGGCAAGTCTCCAGTCTCATGGCGATGCCGTCTACAAAACCCTCCTGGCAGCATCAGAGAAGGCAGCGGAGGAGGAGCGCAAGGCAGCGGAGGAGGAGCGTGCAGAGCGGGCTGCGGAGCGGGCTGCGGAGCGTGAAGCTGCAGAGCGCCGGGAGGCTGCGGAGCGTGCAGAGCAAGCTGCGGAGCGCCAGCACCGACTGGACCTGGCCCAGCGGGGGCTTCCGCTAGAGCAACCAACCCATCAGGAGACCAAGTCATCCAAAGTCCGAGCTGAGGACTTCCCTCTACTGGAGAAGGATGGGGACCTGGACTCCTTTCTGGTGGCATTTGAACGGACCTGTCTTCAGCACCATCTGGCCCGAGATCAGTGGGCCAGATACCTGACCCCCCGTTTGAGGGGTAAGTCCCTGGATGCCTTAGGGGACTTACCTGCCGGGGAGGTACAGAACTACGACTGCATCAAGCGGGCCCTGATCCGGCAGTACAACCTCACTCCCGAGTCGTACCGCCAGAAGTTCCGGAGCCTGCTGCGTGGCCCCAAGGACACCTGGACCGATCATATGCGGGCGCTGTTGAGAGCCGCAGAGCACTGGACCTCGGGTCTAGCGCTTACTACCCGCCAGGAGGTCCAGGAACTGTTCGTCACGGAGCAGTTCTTGTGGAACTGCCCAGAGGACCTCCGACAGTTCCTTCGTGACCGAAAACCAACAGGGGCTTCTGCTACAGCCGCCCTGGCAGACGAGTATGCCAATAACAGGGCGCCTGAGCTGAAGAAGTCTGCCAGCAGCACCTGGAGAGGGGGTAAGCCCAATCATGCCCCTGTTTCCCCGGCCCCTAAAACACAAGGGGTGTATCCCCCTGTTGCCCTCTCCAGGCAAGGACCAGACGTAAGACGTTGTCATCTATGCAACAAACCAGGACACTTTAGGGCTGAGTGTCCCCAGCGCCAAAAGACCCCATCCCAGTCCCAGAGAGCGCCCAATGTTTTGTGTGTGGGAGGGGGTGGTGGTAGGTCCCTGGACAACATCCAACCCGTCACCATAGGCCGTTCTGCGGTCATGGGACTGCGGGACACTGGCGCTGAACGAACACTGGTACGGCCTGAGGTGGTGTCCCCCCAGGACTTGGTACCAGGAAAGACTCTTTCCGTCTCCGGGGTTGGAGGCGTGGAGCCGGCACTTCCCGTTGCCATGGTGTATTTGGACTGGGGTGCCGGGAGGGGGATGCGGGAGGTGGGAGTAATGCCAAATATTCCCGCAAATGTTTTATTAGGGACCGACTTGGGGCGTCTAGTATCGCAGTATGTACCCTCTGAACCCCCAAGTTCGGCCCCCCAAGAGTGTATTGATTTGTCTGCTGCTAATGCCAACCATGTTGTATGTAGTGTGCGTCCTGCTGAGGAGGAGGGAGTGAAACCTGAGGGTAACACCTGCACAGACACAGCACAAACAGGGTTAGTGAGAGCAGGTGGGGAGTGTGGGGATGCCCGCAGAGGTGCTCAGCCGGCGTGCCGTGACCTCTTGTCCTCCGGTGAGGGAGGGGGCGAGCAGGATTCTGTAGAGGGAAGCTCAGGGATGGAGAGGGGGGCAGCTACCGGCAGTGTAGGGCTCCCAGGGGTATCCAGGCTGCTGAGTATAGGCCCACTGCAGGGGGAGGAACAGGCCATGGGGGGTGGGGGTGTCCCAAGAGAGGAGCCCCCAGGTAAGACCCCAGGGCAGGAGTTCCCCACATCCGAGATGTCCAAAGGCCTAGGAAGCCTGCCTGATCGGGCGGCTTGGTCAGAAACAGAGGGGAAGCTGGCACTACCCACGGTCACAGCGGTCTTAGCCGCTGTCACCAGGAGCGCCGGAGCCCAAGGAGCCTTGCAGAGGTTCGACGGCTTCCCCACTTCTGACCAAGTGTCTGCCGGGTCAGACAGCGGCCAGGTGACATGCCCGGAGGGGCTGACGGAGGATGTGGCAGTTTCGTCGATTCTGGCCACATCAAGTCAGGAATTTCAGGCTGCGTTGGAAGCAGACGACAGCCTGAAAGCTCTCAAGGAACAGGCGGCACAGCCTCCCATGGAGTCAGACTGCGAGCGTGTGGTCTGGGACCAGGGACGGCTGTACCGGGTAACGGTCCAGCAGGGTTCACCGGAGGCGTGGCCCAGGGACCGACAGTTAGTGGTACCCTATCCGTTCAGGGCGGAATTGTTGCGGATCGCACACGAGATTCCGATGGCCGGACACCTAGGGATCGCTAAAACCAAGGCCAGGATAGCTCAGCATTTCTACTGGCCTGGGATGGGAGCCGCGGTGGGTGCCTACTGCCGTTCGTGTGACACCTGTCAGAGGGTGGGGAAGGCAGGGCCGCGCCCCAAAGCCCCACTGGTAACTCTGCCAATCATCGAAGAGCCTTTCTCGAGGGTCGATGTGGATCTTATTGGACCTCTGTCCACTCACAGCCACTCCGGGAAATGCTTCATACTCACGGTAGTGGACTATGCCACCCGGTACCCGGAAGCGGTAGCTTTGTCGTCCATTCGGGCCGACAAGGTGGCTACCGCCTTACTGGAGATCTTCTCCAGAGTGGGTTTCCCCCAGGAAATGCTCACCGACCGAGGGACCCAGTTCATGTCGCGGCTGATGGAGTCCCTCTGTAAGCAAATGCAGGTGCAACATCTGGTGGCCAGCCCGTATCACCCACAGACTAATGGCCTGTGTGAGCGGTTCAATGGCACCTTAAAGCAGATGCTTAAGATGTTGGTCGACTCCCACGGGAGAGACTGGAAGCGTTACCTCCCACACCTCCTATTTGCTTACCGGGAGGTTCCGCAGGCCTCAACGGGGTTCTCCCCCTTTGAGCTCCTGTACGGGCGACGGGTACGGGCCCCCTGGCTCTGGTGAAGGAAGCATGGGAAGGGGATTTGGCCACCCCCGAGGTGTCGGTCATCGAGTATGTCGTGCGCCACCGGGACAGGATGATGGCCTTGGCAAAGCTGGTGCAGGACAATATGGCCCAGGCCCAGGCCGACCAGAAGCGGTAGTACGACCACAATGCTTGTGAGAGGACCTACCAGGTGGGTCAAAAGGTGTGGGTACTGGTCCCCGTACCACAGAACAAGCTTCAGGCAGCCTGGGAAGGTCCCTACTTCGTGCACCAAAAACTCAACGCCGTCACCTATCTGGTCACCCTGGATCATGCCCGTGGAAGGAGGAAGGCCTTCCACGTGAACATGATGAAGGCTCATCATGAGCGGGAAGCGACTGCCCACCCAGTGTGCAACCTTCCCGAGGAAGGAGAGGTAGAAACCCTCCTGGATCTGCTCACCCAAGCCAAGGCGGGTGGGTCCATCGAGGATGTGGGGGTTGGCCACCAGCTCACGGATGACCAATGGTCGCAGCTGGGTACCACCCTGCACCCCTTCCGGGGGCTGTTCTGCAGCCTGCCCGGAAGGACTGAAATGGCTGTCCACAACGTGGACACTGGCGATCACCCGCCGATCCGGCGTTCAGCATATCGGGTCTCTTTCGAGGTGCAGGGAAACATGCGCCAAGAGATAGACGAGATGCTGAAGCTGGGGGTGATCCAGGCATCCAACAGCGCGTGGGCCTCGCCTGTAGTCCTCGTTCCAAAAAAGGACCGAACTACACGGTTCTGCGAGGACTACCGGGGGCTCAACGCTGTAACGGCCACCGATGCGTTCCCCATACCACGCATCGATGACCTGCTCGATCGGATGGCCGGGGCTAAGTACCTGACCATCATGGATCTGAGCCGGGGGTACTGGCAGATTCCTCTGACCCCCGCGGCAAGGGAACGCTCTGCCTTTATCACCCCTTTTGGACTGTACGAGTCCACAGTGATGCCATTCGGCATGAAGAATGCCCCTGCAACTTTTCAACGGATGGTCAATACGCTGCTTGAGGGACTTGAAGGGTACGCGGCTGCGTACTTGGACGATATTGCAGTCTTCAGTCCCACTTGGGAGGATCACCTAGAGCACCTGCGGCAGGTGCTCGGTCGGATCCACCGGGCAGGCTTAACCATCAAGCCGGAAAAGTGCCAGCTGGGCATGAGTGAGGTCCTCTACCTGGGTCACCGGGTAGGCGGGGGGGTTCTGAAGCCAGAACCTGGGAAAGTGGATGCCATCGCATCCTGGCCCACTCCTAGGACCAAAAAGCAGGTGATGTCCTTCTTGGGGACCGCCGGGTACTATAGGAGATTCGTCCCACACTATAGCACCCTGGCCAAGCCCCTAACGGACTTCACCAAGAAGAAGCTGCCCGTCGCAGTCGACTGGACAGTCGCCTGCGAGACAGCTTTCGGGGCACTCAAGGCCGCCCTAAGTAGCTCCCCTGTACTGCAAGCTGCCGACTTCGACCGGCCGTTTGTGGTACAGACCGACGCCAGTGACTTTGGCCTCGGTGCTGTGCTAAGTCAGGTCAACACGACAGGCCAGGAACATCCTGTCTTGTACCTGAGCAGGAAGCTACTGCCCCGGGAGGTGGCTTACTCCACGGTGGAAAAAGAATGCCTGGCAATTGTATGGGCCCTGCAGCGTCTGCAGCCCTACTTGTACGGGAGCCATTTCACCGTGGAGACGGACCACAACCCCCTCAGCTGGTTACACACGGTCTCTGGGTCGAATGGCAGGTTGCTACGCTGGAGCCTCGCTCTCCAGCAGTACCACTTCTCCATTCGCCACAGAAGAGGCCGTGACCACGGTAACGCTGACGGGTTATCCCGGCAAGGGGAGGGTGCAGAAGGACGCACGGGGGAACACAGGAATGTGCTACCCCCTCGCGCCCTCGTACAGGGGGAGGTGTGATGAACCCGTAGCCACCATCTTGGTAATGATAAATCATATCCAGGGATGGCCACACTTCAGCAGCCCCCACCCTTGGGACCTTCTGTTAAAACGTCAACTAGATAGTTTCCCCCATCCAGGCTCCTGTGAGTTAAGAAGCCCCAGGGCCTACTTAACACTTGAATGCTAGGAGCTTCAAAGACTTCGAGAGGAAACACAGCCAGCAGGGGGGGGTGCTTCGTCCATCTGTAACTGACCATTTGTCCCATAGGACTAGTTTCTTTGTCTGTCACAAGCATGGAGGCATAAGATATAGAAACATGAATAGTACACGCATGTTGCGTGGGATGGGCCAATAAAAAATATCACGGCGTCCCGGAGCCATTGCGTACACAAGCCTCCGCGGTAGACATTGGTACGTGCTCTGGAAGCCAAGATATAGCGCTGAGCCATTCCTGAGGACCGTATGGTATCATAATTGATATCAAAAGGTCGGTTACGGTGGCCCGAATCCATGGGAACCCCTGGGGGTATCCTGAGACCATCCCAGAAGAAGTTATTGGGTTCCTTAGAATTTAGGCTTCTGATCGAAGTTAGACCTGAGGGTGGAGACTGAGCCAGCTGACCTCACCAGCAGTGGGCAGGACGGGGCAGGTAAGATAGCAGGACAGACAAGAGATAAGTCAGTCTTGACCCAAGAGTGGGGTGCTGAACATCTGAGCACCAGCTGAGGCCACCAAGGGGAGGAGCCGTTTGACCATGCGGTGGTAGGCCTCAGCCTGTAACAAAGAACCGTGCCTGCGACCGCAGAATCCTCTCCCTGCGTCACAAGAAAATCAAGAAACCGGTAACTGATATGCTGTGGTGATTCTGTGTGTTGTATTCCATTGTTGTATAGTTTAGCCTGACCTTATACCTGTGTATATTTAGTTGTATATCGTGTATCTAGTGTATTATTATAATCAATTACCTCAAGTAATTGTGGGCCTGCCTTTTATTCTGCATAACGAACGCACGTCCGTGTGAGCTCTGCTCAAGCCAGAAACGCTACCCAGGGTTGGTTCCTGACCCGATAGAGGCCCATTCACGGACTGGGCGTATATCTAAAATAGGGACTGGTGGCAGCATACCAACTGGGGATTGGGGAAGGCTGGTAGTGACGGTCGGAGGTTCAGATATATATATTCCTGGCGCGGCCAAGGAAGATATATATACCGCCCTCACTACAGAGGGCCCCGATACCCAGTAGGTTACAGGACAGTCTCTCTGGCGACCGTTTATCCTAGGTGCAGTTCCTTGACTGACCTGAGGCTAAGAGGGCGCTAGCGAGTTGTGCTGTGTAGTGACGTTACGGTTTAGTGACGTTGAAGGGATAACACTCTACCGTGTTCCCTGCGCTGGTTGCAGCTACCGGGCACTACTTTCTCTAGGTGCAGTACCTTGACTGACCTGAGAGGTAAAGGGGCGCCAGAGAGCTGCACCCACCGGCCGGCTTTCATCACAGTCTATTAGTCCATCTATACTGACCTCCATCAGGTTGCAAATTGAATATCATTTTTTTCTGTATCTAGCTCTGAAAAAATATTTGGGCTTCTAGCAGTGAGTGGGACTTGTTCTATTAGTCCATCTATACTGACCTGCATCAGGCTGCAAATTGAATATAATTTTTTTCTGCATCTAGCTCTGAAAAAATATTTGGGCTTCTTGCAGTGTGTGGGACTGGGTCTATTAGTTCATCTATACTGACCTCCATCAGGTTGCAAATTATAAATAATTTTTATCTGCATCTAGCTCTGAAAAAATATTTGGGCTTCTAGCAGTGTGTGGGACTCATTGTATTAGGCCATCTATACCAAGCTCCACCAGCTTTGAAATTAATAATAATTTTTAGCTGCATCTAGCCCTGAAAATAATTTTTCCCAATAGTGGTAGCAATAAAAATATGGGGCGCGCGCCTGGCTAACAAAAATATACGCTTCATAATGTGGCACCCCAGGGGTCTGGTTTTCCACAGTAATGTAATGTTATGTCTGAGAGCAGGTGGGAGGTCCTTTGGTCAGGGATCCTGTGCATGCCACACCTCCTGCCCAGTCTTGGGAGGGGAAGAACTTCCCCTGTATAAACCCGGGGCTGAGGCAGGGTGAGTCAGACAAGGAGAGTGGAGACAAGAAGCAGCATAGGAAACAGCAGAGTTACAAGGAGTCAGGGGCTGGCAGCTGCAGAGCTCGCCCTGACTAAGAAGATTCTTTACCGGACCCGGAGTCCGAGGCTGTGGGGACTAACTCCTACCCAGCAACAGAATCCGTCAGGCAGGGGATTTCAGGTCCTCTGGCCCAGAAGCCCGAAGGCACGGTCACACGCGTGGGACCAGCACCGCCATCGTGGAGCGGAAGCCATTAGAAGGCCCCGAGTCACCGGCCATACGGGTGAGCACCACACGGTACACTCAGGGACGTGGGCTACTTACATCAGCTTCTAGCAAGGTAGCCAGAAGAGTACAGTCAGTTTGGGAGGCCTACAACTACGCCTGGCCAGGGGAGATCCCATCTGCTCAAAGACTGACCAGGCCCCGTTTGCTAGCAAGTACTCCGGGAGGGTCTGTCGTTGTTACCAGTAAAGACCCTGAACTACACCGTACCGTCTCTGAGTGGTTCCTGCTACCCCCATCATCCACGTCGGCTGCCCTGAGGCCATACCCCTCCCGTTGGGGGTTATACTATCACGCTGCACAATCCTACCACCGGCCTCAGCGGTCTGCCCTGCAGCAGCAGCTTCCTGGTTGCACTCAACGGGTGGCGTAGTCATCAACTATTTACTACTAATAGACTGCCGTCTAGTTTGACTCCCTGGGCACGGACCGGGTCACCGCCACGAGACTACAACCCTCCACTGATCCGGCTCCGGGTAGGCTCCCGCGTGCGCAACGCAGCGCGACACAGGCCCAGGGGCGCGTCAACTTTGGCGTAGTCGGCAGGATTTCGTGCCCGCAACCACCGGGTACTGCGTGCCTGAAAAGCAAAGACTGTTCAAACTTACCAGTGGTGAAGGTTTCCCGCCATCCGCGAAGTTTTCCCGCCATCCGGCGCCATCTTCGACCTTCTTCCCGCCATCCGTGGAGTTTTCCCGCCATTGGACGCCATCTTGAGGACGCCGCGCGGGAAGAAGAGGGGCGTGGACTCCGAAAGCGCGCGAGAACTGAAGCCCCGCCTCACGTCCGGACGTTGCGTAAGGTCCTGGAAGGAGCCCAGCAGACGCCGACGTCACAGGAGCGCGACGGAAGGTCCTCAACCCTGACGATCCACTGCGGAGCCGCGGCCTACGGAAGAGGATCATCGCAAGGTAGGCCACGGTCCACTAGGGGGGAGGAAGATGTCGGATACGGAGGAGAGCTTCACTGCCTCAACCCCCGCCAGCGCTACCGCTGCTGCAGTTATGCCCTTCACCATGCCCTATATCCCGGGAGCAGCTTGGCTACCCCAGTACTCAGGGGAGTCACATACCCTGCATGATTTTAGAGAAAAGCTGGATAGCCTCTTCCAGGTGTACCCCCTCACAGAAGAGCAAAAAGTGAGCATCCTGGTGGCCCAACTAACCGGGGCAGCCAAAAGGGAAGTAAAATCCTGGCCACCTGGGAGGAAGACTGTCGCAGGGATACTAACCCGGCTGAAGGACACCTTTGATACCCGCACCTCAGCCGAGATTAAGCTTAGATTCTACGGGTGCAAGCAGCGAGCGCATGAGAGTATAAGGGACTATGCACTAAACCTACAAGAGGCCCTGAGGGCCATAAAGCAGACCGACCCTGATGGGGTGGGAAACGAGGACAGGCTATTGACTGAACAATTTATAGAGGGTTTATATTGCAATGCCCACCGAACCCAGTTGCGGGCAATGGCCTTACAGGATCCCCATCTGGACTTTGCACAGTTCAAGGATAGAGCTATCCGGGTGCTCCGAGAACCAGCACCGGGTGGCGTTGTTACCCACAGGCGCCCAGCTATCACTTACCACCAGGAGGCGGCGCCCTTGTCGGCAGGGCCTGTGGGAGCTGATGCGCAGGCATTGGACAATGACCCGGCTCCAGACCTACACCATCAGGTCCAAGAGCTAGCTAAGAGCGTTGCTGCGCTAACCCGAACTGTGCAGTCTTTACAGGTTTCCACCCCAGGGAAGATCCAGCTGGCATCCGGACCGGAGGACATCCCGTGGCGTCGACCAAGGAGGACCCCACCGGCCAGAGGAAGACCCAGTGACCGATACAGCGAGGACGGACGACCCATCTGCCGCCGCTGCAATCAACCCGGACATATGGAAAGGTACTGTTCTTTAAACGGGCACAACCTGGGGTAGAGGGCCAACCCCCAGGAAAAAGATCACCAGGCCCATCTAACTGGCGCGACAGATATGTGGGAGGACGTCCAGTCTTGCCTGTGGTACTGGATGGCATTCCCATGAGTGCCCTACTGGATACCGGGTCACAGGTCACCACCATCCCGTACGTGCTCTTCAAGCAGTACTGGAATGACTCGGATATTACCCGCTACCCTGACGACGACTTGAGTATCATCGCCAGCAATGGCCAGCCCGTGCCACAGATCGGATTTAAAGAGGTGACCCTCAAAATCGGTAGAGTCGAACTGGCCGCACAGGGACTGATCATTGTAGATATTGATAAACATGAGAGTCACCCAAAAATAACTCTAGGAACTAACGTAATTGAAAATTGTCTTGCAGAGGTGATTTTCCTTTTACAGCAGGTTGCCAAGAACGCCAGCTCCGGCGAGCAGCGGGTGCTCCAGAAAGAGATCCGGGCACTGATGCAACGGCAACAAGTGTAACTCTCCGGCGGTGAGATTGGTAGCGTAAGAATGTGTGACCCTTTTCCTATTGCCATGCCCCCAAAAAGTGAAATGATGATTTGGTGCCGGGCAGCTATTGGTCTGAGAGGTAGAGATTACCAGGCAATGGTAGAACCAGTTTACTCAGACAGTAGGCCCACCATTTTGACAGCATGGGGGGTGGTCAATGTACGCCATGGGAGGGTGCCCATTCGCATAATAAATATCGGGGAGAGGGAAGTGTACCTGCCCCGGTATGCCACGCTAGCCAAATTATATACCACTAATCAAAATTCTATACAATCTGTGGAACCCTTGCCTCCATCTCACCCGGAGGAAGGTAACGGCTCTAAGAAAGACATGGAGGACTGGTGTCAGCAACTACATTTGGGTACTGATTCCACTCCCTCACATCAGAAACAAGGAGTCTATCGGGTGGTTCAAGAGTATGAGAGAGTGTTTAGTAAACACCCGTTAGACTTCGGGCGAGTCAAGGGGGTAGAACACCGCATCCCCACGGGAGATCATCCTCCCATAAAAGAGAGGTATCGACCCGTACCCCCTGCACATTACCAACACGCCAAGGGGATGCTTAGAGACATGAAGGAGGCTGGGGTAATCCGGGATAGCTGTAGCCCCTGGGCAGCCCCACTAGTTTTAGTCAAAAAGAAAGACAACACCATGAGGATGTGTGTAGATTACCGGAAAATCAACCGTATCACACACAAGGATGCGTACCCCTTACCAAGGATAGAGGAGTCATTGGCTGCTTTAAGATCTGCTAACTTCTTCTCTACCTTGGATCTCACTAGCGGGTACTGGCAGGTTCCTGTAGCAGAGGCGGACCGGGAGAAGACCGTATTCACCACCCCGATGGGACTTAGCGAGTTCACCTGCATGCCGTTCGGACTCTGCAACGCCCCAGGAACCTTCCAACGATTAATGGAGTGCTGTCTGGGCCACAGGAACTTCGAGACGGTCCTGTTGTACCTGGACGATGTCATCGTATACTCCAAAACTTATGAGGACCACCTGAAACACCTGGCGGAGGTGTTCGAAGCTCTGGCGAGTTACGGCCTAAAGGTGAAACCCTCCAAGTGTCACCTCCTGAAACCAAAGGTGCAATACCTGGGACACGTGGTGAGCGCTGACGGAGTGGCTCCCGACCCCGATAAGATCACCGCAATTAAGGGATGGCCAAGCCCCTCCAGCGTAAAAGAAGTGCGGCAGTTCCTAGGGTTGGTAGGCTACTACCGAAGGTTTATTCCCGGTTTCACCAAAAAGGCAGCGCCTATGCAGGACCTCCTGATAGGCCAGTCCCGAAAGGCCAAGAACCAGAAGCCGCCCTTCAAATGGGAAGAGCTAGAAGAAGAGTCCTTCCGCCAGCTGAAGATGGCCCTCACGGGGGATGAAATCTTGGCGTACCCGGACTATAGCCAGCCCTTCATCCTCTACACCGACGCCAGTAACATCGGGCTAGGAGCCGTACTGTCCCAGATTCAGCAGGGGAGAGAACGAGTAATCTCCTATGCCAGCCGAAAACTGCGACCCACCGAAAGGAACCCCGAGAATTACAGCTCATTTAAGCTAGAGTTCCTGGCCGTGGTATGGGCAGTCACCGAGCGCTTTAGGCATTACCTCGCTTCTTCCCGGTTCACCGTATACACGGATAACAACCCGTTGACACACCTGGACACGGCAAGACTCGGTGCCCTGGAGCAGAGGTGGATGGCCCGTCTGTCCAACTACGAGTTCACAATCCAATACCGGGCAGGACGCTCCAATACTAACGCGGATGCCCTGTCCAGGATGCCCAACCTGCCGGACGAAGGAGAAGATCCGGAGGGACTGGAAGAAGTTGAACTCCCTGCGTTCCACGGTCATGGGACTATCCAGTATTCCCACCGGGTAAGGAGTAAGCAGGCTGCTACGTTGAACCCCTTACCCCACTACAACTGGGCGGAAACGCAAGACAGCGACCCTGCCGTCTGACTGGTGAAGGAGATGCTGACTCGGCCGGAGGCTCGCCTTGAACCAGACGCTCCGGAGGAAGCCAAACAACTATGGGCAGAGAAGAGTCGACTGTTCCTTTACAAAGGGAAGTTGTGCCGCAGAATGGTTAACTCCCGGACGCATGAATTACTCTGGCAAGTAGTGGTGCCACGAAGAGACGCAGCCATGGTGATGGAGGCATACCACGACGGAGCTGGACACTTCGGGTGGAAGAAGCTGGAGTTCCTGCTGCGCGAGCGGTTCCACTGGGTAGGCATGAGGGGAACCATCGAGAAGTGGTGCAGAGACTGTGGCCCGTGCAATCTGAGAAGGAAGGACCGGGCCAGCCAGAAGACTCCCCTGCAGTCCATCGTCACCCGGCAACCGTTGGAACTGGTAGCCTTGGATCATGTAAAACTGACCCCAAGCAGAAGTGGCTACGTCTACGCGTTAACCATCGTGGATCATTACTCCCGGTTCTTGGTTGTCGTCCCCGTCAAGGACTTAACGGCTCAAACAGCAGCTAGAGCCTTCCAGCAGCACTTCTGCCGTCCACACGGGTACCCGGACCAAGTGCTGACGGACCAGGGACCTGCCTTTGAAGCGGAGGTCTTCCAGGAATTCTGCAATCTGTATGGCTGCCGGAAGATAAGGACGACACCCTACCATCCGCAAACTAATGGACTTTGTGAAAAAATGAACCAGGTGGTAATGGATCTTCTAAAAACATTGCCCCTGGAAGAACGCAGTCTGTGGCCTGAGAAGTTGCCCGATCTGGTGGACCTATACAACTACATCCCGGTAGGTTCCACCAACTGTACCCCGGCTTACCTAATGAGGGCGAGACCTGGTAAGTTACCTGTTGACCTGGAAATGGGAGTCCTGACACCTGAGGACACTTCACCAGAAACAGACTGGGACACAGAGAGGCAGCAGCAGTACCGGAGAGTACAAGAGAGCGTGGAGCGAAGTCTCTGTCAGGCTAGGGAAAGACAAGAGAAGACTTACAACCAGTATGCTCCCGCTGTTCCTCTGGTACCCGGAGAGCAGGTCTTGAAGAGGAAAAGACGGCTCCACAAGTTGGATGACCAGTGGGAGAAGGACCCGTACACCGTACTGCCCTCAAGCCACGAGAACCCGAAGGTCTGTACCATCAGTAAAGACGGAGGGGAAACCACAGCCATTGTATCCCGGGACCACCTGAAGAAGTGTCCCGAACAACTGAGGAACCCTGAAGAGGAACAAGAAGACCATCGACCCGTGGGAGAAAGGGAAGATATGGTTAGTACCGTGCTCGGGGACTTCCCTCGGTCTTGGACTCAAGTCAATGGTGCAGTTGTGGTACCCGTACTCACCTTCCTCCAACCATCATCCCAAGAACCTACGGAGCAACGGGTAGAGCTGGAAGAACAGCCGGTCCAGGAGGCAGAAGACTCCACACGAGTAGAACAGGAGAATCAACCCTCTGCTTATAGTGAGCCTGCCGTACCCCTAGTGAGACAAAGAGCCGGTAGACAGCTGCCCAGTTTACCCTTGACAGCTCCTACACCCTGTAGTTCAGGGCCAGACAGTCAGCTCCGTAGGTCCACTAGGGCCACTAGAGGCCAGTTACCCGCACGCTGGAGAATTTGAAGTGTAAAAATAGTTTTATTTATGTTTATCTGTGTATTGTTGCTTGTGTATAATTTTGTGTTTCCAGTTGTTTTTAGGAAACCTTGGTGGATTTACCGGGAATCCTTGTATATAGTTGGAGCGTAACCCAGGATGGACTAGAGACTGTTAAGGACTCGGGGTAGGACAGACCCCTACCTGGTTACGTCTCCCTGTGTTGGTGAAATGGACACCTTTGCTTTTCTTCAAAGACTGCATCCGGTTGCGGACACGCCGTAACCATCTTATGTGTTTTTCTTATAGTATTGTTATTGTTATACTTTGTTATGTTTTTCTAAATGTGTTTAGTCCCGGAGTACTAAATTTCACTAGGGGGGAATGTGGCACCCCAGGGGTCTGGTTTTCCACAGTAATGTAATGTTATGTCTGAGAGCAGGTGGGAGGTCCTTTGGTCAGGGATCCTGTGCATGCCACACCTCCTGCCCAGTCTTGGGAGGGGAAGAACTTCCCCTGTATAAACCCGGGGCTGAGGCAGGGTGAGTCAGACAAGGAGAGTGGAGACAAGAAGCAGCATAGGAAACAGCAGAGTTACAAGGAGTCAGGGGCTGGCAGCTGCAGAGCTCGCCCTGACTAAGAAGATTCTTTACCGGACCCGGAGTCCGAGGCTGTGGGGACTAACTCCTACCCAGCAGCAGAATCCGTCAGGCAGGGGATTTCAGGTCCTCTGGCCCAGAAGCCCGAAGGCACGGTTACACGCGTGGGACCAGCACCGCCATCGTGGAGCGGAAGCCATTAGAAGGCCCCGAGTCACCGGCCATACGGGTGAGCACCACACGGTACACTCAGGGACGTGGGCTACTTACATCAGCTTCTAGCAAGGTAGCCAGAAGAGTACAGTCAGTTTGGGAGGCCTACAACTACGCCTGGCCAGGGGAGATCCCATCTGCTCAAAGACTGACCAGGCCCCGTTTGCTAGCAAGTACTCCGGGAGGGTCTGTCGTTGTTACCAGTAAAGACCCTGAACTACACCGTACCGTCTCTGAGTGGTTCCTGCTACCCCCATCATCCACGTCGGCTGCCCTGAGGCCATACCCCTCCCGTTGGGGGTTATACTATCACGCTGCACAATCCTACCACCGGCCTCAGCGGTCTGCCCTGCAGCAGCAGCTTCCTGGCTGCACTCAACGGGTGGAGTAGTCATCAACTATTTACTACTAATAGACTGCCGTCTAGTTTGACTCCCTGGGCACGGACCGGGTCACCGCCACGAGACTACAACCCTCCACTGATCCGGCTCCGGGTAGGCTCCCGCGTGCGCAACGCAGCGCGACACAGGCCCAGGGGCGCGTCAATAACACAAAACACCAGCCTAGCGCACTGCATTAATAAGATGGCATCATCGTCTCTCCCAGTGCTAGGCCTACTACGCAGGCTAGCATTCCTGTGCCTAAAACACAATGTATGGGTCCGCGCTAGCCACTATGCTGAGGGGTATAAAGCTGCTGCTAACGCTTTATAACAATTCAATTGGCAGATTTTCACAGAGCTCTTCCACAACGCCCACCCATCGGGCAAAAGTTGCCCACCCATTCCTATGGGATCTAGTGGCAAATAGTTGATGCCATTAATCAGAGCGTCAGTTGCCCCATCAACGTGGCAAGCATACGGTAAGGCATGGGAAGAGTGGACACGACTAGTAGCAGGCAGACGGGTTGACCAATGTGAACAAGCCAGATCACAAGTCACCATAGAATTTCTCCACCAGCTAATGATGAGGGGCATATCAGGAGCGTCAGCGCAGCGGTGTCTGACCGGAGTAGCATTTCACTTCCAACTACTGAATTGGGGAGATGTGACAAAGATTCATCATCAGACAATCCATAAAAGGGTGGAAAAGGGGTCAGCCAAGTCAGGAATGTAGACGTCCCATCCCGTGTCACTAAAACTGATTTCTCACATCATATCCCTAACACCATTAACATGACACTCACAATTTGAAGCAACACTAATGTCTACTGCATTTGTGATCGCCTTCTTCGGGGCGCTATGTATAAGCGAATTAGTCCCTCAATCCAAAATTACCACCAGTGGAGGCTTATTACACCAGGACGTAGTCATAGCCAATAATGCAATACGTCTACGCATACACCAATCGAAAACGGTTAAAGCGGGCAGGGGTACTTGGGTACTTCTACAACCCACAAACGGTACACTGAGTCGGGTAACAATAGTAAAAACATATCTAACCATCAGATCACAAAGTAATTTCTTCCTATCACACATTGATGGAACGCCATTATCAAGATACCTGTTCCAAGCTATATTTAATAAATGCATAACATCGGCAGGGAACCACCCCAAAGATTACGGGACACACTCATTCCGCATAGGTGCGGCCACGGAAGCAGCAAGAGCAGGACTGTCAGAAACGGAAGTTCAGAGGATAGGGAGATGGCGATCCACGTGTTTGGCGAGATACATAAGACCGGACTTGTTATCCTATCGTGGTTTGTTTCTTTTACAGGTGACGCTAAGCCAACAGTGTGAGTGATAGGCCACTCGTATATATATTGGGCACTAAAAAGGGCGAAAGTCCGCCCAGGTGGGAGGAAATTAGAGTTTCATAACACATATTTCAACTGGAGAGGTATTAGAGGCCTGCTATGGCCACAGGTACTAATGGAGGTAATCAAGGTAGGGAGAGAGGCAAGAGGTCATCTTAGTTATACAGGCCGGGGGAAACAACCTAGGTCATCACAAGAGCGCATAACTAATGGCAATAATGAAACTAGACACTGAGCGCTTCAGAGAATTTTTCACAAAATTAGCTATAGTATGGTCAGAGATTGTGCCGATAGCGGTATGGCAAGGTGCGCGAGACATCACGGCCATCGAATGGACAAGGCGGGTAATAAATATTCAGATGGCAAAATTTAGAAGAGACAGAGGCGATGTAGTGATACAACACCGACAACTGGAAGGAGATAAAGCAGGCCTCATACGGCCCGACGGTGTTCACTTAATAGATATTGGACTGGACATATTCCTGTCAGGACTCCAGGACGGAGTGGAACAAGCGTTAAGAGTGATGGGTGGGGGTCAGAGTCCTGCATACGAGTACGCTGGATCCTCCGTGGCCTGGAAATAGAAAGGACATGCTGGAGAGTTACACTTGTTGGCCAACTTGCCGGAGTGGGGACCCAGGGCATGCTGCAACAAGCTGAATTATTTTAGAAATAAAATGCCTTTCTAATGGAATGAGTATAAAGAGTTAATAAAGCTGTGACCGATCCTCACCCATCCAGTTGTAAGAGTTACATTATTGTATTGTCCATGAAAGGGGGGCGGTAGGGGGGCTGAGCGTCTGGGTTTGGTTGGGGGTCCCCACAGTCTGCCTAGGCTAGATTCATTTAAAAATTCTTATTAGATACACAGGCGGTGCAGCTTGCTTCGCAGCTGGGCTACTACGCCCAAAGTATTGCCTAGGCTAGATGCAGTTAAAAATTCTACGCTGACTAGCAGACACTGAAGATTTGGAGCAGACCTCTGAGTAAACAGCTCTTCAGACTCAACCATCTGTGTTACCCCAAGCCATAGTGTATGTAGTTTCTTACAGTTAAAAGTGGGGGGGTGCGACCCAACCTACCTGGAATTGACGATGCCAACGTCACGTAAGACACAGCAAGGGGACTCCCAAAATTGTGGCACAGACACCACTTAACCCTAGAACGCATACCTGTGGCCTTGCAGGCCCGCCCAGTTAATTGTTTTCTATTTTCTGCAAGATTACTTTAGTTAGAATTTTGAAACTCTAGGTATTCTTCATGTATATAGTTGTTTGTCATTTGAGTTTGAGTTATTCCATGTTATTTGCACACGGGCCTAAAGGGCCCCAGGTATGTGAAAGTGTAGATTTTTATGGTCATGCGTTCTAGGGTTAAGTGGCATCAATTGCCCCACTGTTGCTTAAAACGGTTGGTGAGGTGATTTTACCAAATCCCCAAGCTTTTAGTCTCCCAAGGATGACACAGGGGTAGAAATGTCCTTGCGAATCCATGATTTGAGTCTGTCTACATTCTCAGTGGACAGCCGCGTGCGCTTATCTGTCAGCACACCACCAGCAGCGCTGAACACACGTTCAGAGAGAACGCTGGCTGCATGGCATGACAAGATCTCCAAGGCGTGAGTGGCGAGCTCCGGCGATTATTCCAGATTGGAATACCAAAATGAGCAAGGGTCCAGTGACACAGTCATGGCTTCGATGTTCACTTGGAGATTCTCCTGTACCATCCTCTCTAGGCATTGACTATGTGTCAGACTTCTTGTCTCCTGTGGCCTTGCAAAGGATGGTCTAAAAAAGTGGTGAAACGATTCCACAAAATTGCTGTTACCAGCAGATACTGTGTTACTGTTACTGTTTGAGTGATGAAGACTCTACAGTCCCACCGTTGGCAAGTTAGAACTGTGAGATTCACTACGTGCACCACTGGTGTTTTGTGGAAAAGCACATGTAAGATTCTGCAACAGCGTCTGCAGATACTCCTGCATTCGTCAATACCTTTTTATGGCAGGAATTATTTCGGCAAATATACTTTTGTACCGGGGATCTAAGAGTGTGGCAACCCAGTAGTCGGGATTACTTCGAATTCTGACAATCCGGGGGTCATGTTGCAGGTAGTGCAGCAAGAAGGCACTCATGTGTTTTGCGCATCCAGAAGTACCAAGTCCTTGTTGTGTTGGTAGCGAGGTAAGAATCATGCTTCCTTCCTCTGCCCTCTCCCTCCAACCTCGCACAACAGAAATGTGATCAAGGTCTCCCTCATCTGATGAGTCTTCCATGCCCATCGCCAGTTTGTCCTCCACTTCTTCCTCGGCTCCTGCACCTTCCTCAACAGTTTGGCTGCTACCATGCGCCCTGGTAAATCCCTCTCCCCCACCCTCCCATGCCTGCCGCCTTGGTGCTGCCAACCGTCTGGACCTTGGAGATGTTATCCCTTCCGCATACGACTCCTCCTCTACTTCCTCCACCTCCTCTTGTCCCACCACCTGACTCTCAATTCTGTTTAATGTGTGCTCCAGCATGTAAATCACCGGAATAGTCATGCTGATAATGGCATCGTCGTCAGCACTAAACATCTTCGTCGCCATTTCAAAACTGTGCAGAAGGGTGTGTGGCGCCCCTGAGGGTTCAGTCGCCACAGAGTTACTGCATCTCACCCAGAGGTGTGGTATCTCACCCTCAGGTAAGGAAGGCGTATGGCTCGGGACCCTGACTCCTGCATCCAACACATACCCACAGTGGGGGTAGGGTGAGATTGCTCCTAAGGGAGAGCACAGTCCCAGGTCCCTAGCTGGTTTGAGGGTCCTATGTAGTGGGTGCTTAGGGGAGCAGCTTAGGGGAGCACATGACAAGGAGAGTATAAATAGGAAGCCATCTTAGAAAGAGCAAGCCAGACAGAGGAGGAAAAGTGACAGGAGCAGAGACTAGGCATGAGCTCTGCTCCGGAGGCGGGCCTAGCCTGGGAGGCCCAGGACTGAAGGAGAGAAGAGAGGAGTGGGAGCTGGAAGGCTCCAGGAACCGAAGGGACCCTACGGCTACGGGCCGTGCAGAAGGCCACCCGTACTCCCGCTGCTACCAGGAGGTAGAGGGGTCAGGCCAGATAAGGGGAACCGGTCCCTCAACTAGTGGAGAAACAGCAAGGCTCAACTAGAAACCGGAGGCTGCTGCATTTCATGTACTGCAGGCCAAAGTCCACACCAGTCTCACTAAGAAGGTAGCCACATAGGACCCAGGGGACGGAACACACGTTACCCACCAAGGCCCGAGGATACCGGATAGAAGTGTCACTGGGTGTGAGGTGCAGGGAGAAGGCCAGAGAAAGGACACACAGAAGGGGGTCCTGCTAAGTACTCCGGAGCTATCTGGGGGTGGACTGAGCCCCTCACTGAGTATGCACAGCACGACGGGGGAGATTGCTCTGGTACCTGTAATCTGGACTACAACAACTGTGAGTAATATCTTGAGACGGCATCACACGGACTCTGTGTTCATTACTGACTCCCTGCACTTCAACCACCATCATCCACCCACACTGCCCTGAAGCTACACTCTTCCTGTGGTGAGTAATAATACCGTTGCTGCAAAAACCACCAGCTTCAGAGGACTGTTCCGCAGCGACGGACCCTTTGGCCGCACTCCACAGGTGGCGTAGTCAGACATTATAAAATCCATATATACAAATTACCCTTGGATTGACCGCCCTGGGTCACGGACTGGGTCACCGCCACAGTGACTACAACCCCCAGCGTCTACCGGCCCGGCTCAGGGTACCCCATGGCCCAGGGGGCGCGTCAACTTCATAGGTCCCTGATCTGAGACCACTCCTGCAGCGTGATTTGCCCCACCTCTGGATCTCGTTGGCCCAGGCTATACGTCAGAACGTATTGCACCAGGGCTTGTCGGTGCTGCCACAGTCACTGCAACATGTGCAGAGTTGAATTCCACCGTGTCGGCACATCGCATTTCAGCCAGTGAACTGGCAGGCCCAACGACTTCTGTAGAGATGTAAGTCGTTGAACTGCGGGATGCGAACGGTGGAAGTGAGCACACAGCGACCATGCCCTCTGCAGAAGGCCATCTAGTCCGGGATAGTGGGCTAAAAATTGCTGGACAACCAGGTTCAACAAGTGAGCCATACAAGGCACGTGTGTGACATTGCCCCGGCGAAGTGCCGCACCCAGGTTTGCAGCATTGTCGCACATGGCCTTCCCTGGTTGCAGGTCCAGTGAAGACAACCTTTCATGAAACTGGGTCTCCAGAGCTGACCACAACTCCTCAGCTGTGTGACTCACATTTCCCAGACATTTCAAAGTAAACACTGATGCCGTTGAACCCTGCTGCCAGCATAGTAAGGAGGTGTGCAGGATTCCTTCTGCGCAGTTAGAAAGCAGGTGGCATTACCAGACAGGCTTTGGGTGCAGGTGGAGGACCGAGAGGAGGTTGAGGAGGCAGAAGCAGTGGAGGAACTTCGAGATAAAGAGGATTGACGCACAACTCGTGGGGACGGTAAGACTTGGACAGCAGCCCCTTGTCCTGCTGTCACCATAGTTACCCAGTGCCCAGTCAGCGACATGTAACGCCCCTGTCCATGCCTTCTCGTCCAAGTGTCTGTGCTGAAGTGCACCCTGTCACACACAGAGTTTCTCAAAGAAGCGGTGATGTTGTGTGCGACATGCTAGTGGAGCGCAGGCACACCTTTCTTTGAGAAGTAGTGCCGACTGGGCATCTGGTACTGGGGCACTGTGACGGACATAAGGTCTTGAAAATCCTCTGTGTCCTCCAGGTGGAAAGGCAAAATTTCTGTAGCCAACAGCTTGCAGATGGTGAAATTCAACCTCTTAGCTTTCTCATGGCTAGGAGGAAATGGTCTTTTACTTTTCCACATCTGAGGGAACGAGGGCTGGCTGTTGTGCTTAGACGGTGTTGAGTAGGGTGTCCCCGGCAAACTGCCGGTCTGTGAGGAAGATGCAGGCGGACATGTTAGGTTGCCTTGATCCAAAGGTGGTGCTCTCGATGTCGGAGAGCGCTCAACACTAGCAGGTGTTTCCACTTCCCAATGAACTGACGACCTGCCAATCACACTGGCTGTTGCGGGTAAAGAGGTGGCAGGTCTGCGTCCAAAAACATGTGTGACTGCTGTCCCCTCAGTCACAGAGGATGAAGAGGCTGCGGATGCACAAGATGGGGCAGACGGTGGTTGGCCCAGCAGGCTAGGCCACATTGTAGCACAGTGAGCTTCCCACTGCAACTTATGCTTCTTATCCATGTGACGGTACATGCATGAAGTACTCAAACTATGGATTTTTTGGCCTCTACTTAGCTTTTGCTGACAAATATTACAGATAACACGAGTTGGGTCATCCTTATCGATCTGAATAAATGCCCAGGCTATGCAAGGCTTAGAGCCCATGTGACCTGAAGAGCCACTACGACTTGTGGTCAGAGGCAGAGTTGTGGTTGAGGATGCAGTTGTTGATGTGCTTCCAGTACTCCGTCTCTGTTCAGGAAGGCGCAACCTAACCTCGTCGCCAATAGCATCTGTGATGCCCCGCTGCGCTTGGTATCACAGATCCTAGAAGAGTGCATTGATGGAATCCTCCACAAGAGGCCCCCATAAACATTCACACATCTCCACCTTCCACCTCAGAACAGCAGAGGGAGCCCGTTAGGAATATAAATAGGGAAGGTGGAGCTAGGCAGTTCAGTTCCTCTGAAGAGTTCCTGCAGTAGAGAAGCCTAAGAGAGGTCAGTCTGCAGTGGAGCTCAGTCTAGTCTAGAGAACGCAGTTAATAGTTCAGCAGTGGAGCACGAGGCTCCTGGTTGCTAGATTCAGGGAGCCCAGATAGAGCTTAAGGTGTGCCGGTGCCGTAAGATCAGTGAAGCGCGGCAAGCTGCCGTTAGTGTGTATAGCCTAGTGAGGGCCCGAGTAGGCCGAAGGCGAGTGGCGAGTTAGTACATAAGGGGCAGAGGAGCTTAACCAGCTCACCCCGAAGCATTTACCGGACACAGGATCCGAGCTTACCGGTATCTCTATGACCCAGTAAGGCATAACCGGAATCCCTGGAGAACTACAAGTCCCAGGATCGCTAAGGTGCTGATATGTAACAGAGCCAGGAGACGCTTAGGCCCCGCATACTGGGCGCGTGAACTCCAAGAGAAGGCCCTACCACAAGGTCAGCCAGCGCAGGACAGAGTCAAAGTTAGGCCTAGCTCCAGGCAGGTCAGAAACTTTCTACGCAGAGGCAAGAAACAGGAGGCCCTACACCCGCTCATTGGGGAGGATCCTGATATGCACCCTTCACCCTACAGTGCTCCGGGATGTGCCTGAATTTCCACCAGTAAAAGGTACTGAAGTGACTACCGTGTCCGTTCCCGTTCTTGCTCTGACCCAGCTGGGTCTCGCCTGTCCTGCATTCCCCCTGCATACGCTGCCCTGAGACCTAGGTCCACCTGTGGGGAGCTATACCATCGAGCTGCCTTATCACCGGCCTCAGTGGACTGCTGCAGCGCTGGTGCTTGTTACCAGATACCACAGGTGGCGTCATGAACTCTTATAAAATTAACAATTATCCACCCTTTTAAAGAGAGACCCCAGGGTACGGGCCAGGGAGCCGACCACCGCGACATCCCCAAGGCCAGGCAAATGCCCGGGTACCGAGTCATCCCCATCCTCAGGGTTAGTCACATCCTCCTCCATCTCCTCTGCTGACCTCATCGACTGGCTGACTGTGGGTTGACAGTAAGTGGGATCTCCAACCTCGTCATCATCACCCTGTGTGTTATCACACCCGTCGTCCTCAGAGCCAACCTCTTCCTGCCCTGACCGAAAAGTCAAGTTGTCGCTCCAATCAGGTATTTGAGTCTCATCATCGTCTTCATCATTGTCTCCACCAACAGGAGTTACAGTTTGGGAACAAGGGTCTACATTATGCTCAGAACCTTCTTCATCTGGTCCTGGATCCGACTTATAAAGATTCTGGGCATCAGATCAGATCATTTCCTCATCTGGATTAACAGAAGCTCTGGAGCAGACCTCCGTTTCCCAGGCTATAGTATGAGTAAACAGCTGTGCAGACTCAACCATCTGTGCTACCCCATACTCAGACGGGCAGCTGGAGACTTGGGAGCTGTGAGGAAGCAAGTGCGATTGGGGTGACACCTCTGAGGACTGGAGTATTTGTGATGTTGAAATTGAGGTGATGGAGAGCCCACTTAAAGGAGCACTTGATATCCGTTGAAGCACCTGCTGTTTTTGTGCCTCATTTAGAATTTGTAGCGATGGGCGTGTCCGTAAGAATGGGATCGTATCACATTGTCCACGAAAAGAAGTCGACATCTTAGTTTGGCTGGAAGATGGTCTTTCTTCTGCAGATGTTACTCCTCCCCCACCGTGGGGGGCCTCGACCCACCGGCGGACAGGCACCAGTATTGGGATAGGGGGGCTGGCTGTCAGGGTCCACCGCGGCTCTGGCACAAACCCGGCGACACAGAGGTTGCACGGGCAGGAACGTACTGGCCGTGTCGGCTTCTCACTTTTTGGATTTTAGAAGGGCATGACATGCCTATATCTGTGTCTCCCCCTCCTTTTACTCCTCCACCTCTTTTCTTTTCGCATGACTATATGTACTTGTCACTTTTCCATGTGTTAGTTGTGTCTTCTGAGCAGTTTGTCAGCTTTTGGACACCTTTGAAGGTGTTTTCTATGTGTTTCTATGTGTTTTTGTTTGCCTGCCATTGGTTTTAACGGTGTTCGAAGGTGTTCGACGAACAGTTCGACGAACAGTTCGGCGAACACACGGGTGTTCGACGAACCGAACCGAACTCGAACACTACGGGGGTGGCTCAACACTAGTTGCAAATTGCATATAATTTTTTTCTGCATCTAGCTCTGAAAAAATATTTGGGCTTCTAGTAGTGTGTGGGACTTGGTCTATTAGTCCATCTATACTGATCTCCATCAGGTTGCAAATTAAAAATAATTTTTATCTGCATCTAGCTCTGAAAAAATATTTGGGCTTCTAGCAGTGTGTGGGACTTGTTCTATTAGTCCATCTATACTGACCTCCACCAGGTTGCAAATTGAATATATTTTTTTTCTTCATATAGCTCTGAAAAAATATTTGTGCTTCTAGCAGTGTGTGGGACTTGGTCTATTAGTCCATCTATACTGACCTCCATCAGGTTGCAAATTTAATAAAAAATTTTCTGCATCTAGCTCTGAAAAAATATTTGGGCATCTAACAGTGTGTGGACTTGGTCTATTAGTCCATCTATACCGACCTCCATCAGGTTGCAAATTAAAAATAATTTTTATCTGCATCTAGCTCTGAAAAAATATTTGGGCTTCTAGCAGTGTGTGGGATTTGTTCTATTAGTCCATCTATACTGACCTACATCAGGTTACAAATTCAATATAATTTTTTTCTGCATCTAGCTCTGAAAAAATATTTGGGCTTCTAGCAGTGTGTGGGACTTGGTCTATTAGTCCATCTATACTGACCTCCATCAGGTTGCAAATTCAATATCATTTTTATCTGCATCTAACTCTGAAAAAATATTTGGGCTTCTAGCAGTGTGTGGGACTTGGTCTATTAGTCCATCTATACTGACCTCCATCAGGTTGCAAATTAAAAATAATTTTTATCTGCATCTAGCTTTGAAAAAATATTTGGGCTTCTAGCAGTGTGTGGGACTTGGTCTATTAGTCCATCTATACTGACCTCCATCAGGTTGCAAATTAAAAATAATTTTTATCTACATCTAGCTCTGAAAAAATATTTGGGCTTCTAGCAGTGTGTGGTACTTGGTCAATTAGTCCATCTATACTGACCTCCATCAGGTTGCAAATTAAAAATAATTTTTATCTGCATCTAGCTCTGAAAAAATATTTGGGCTTCTAGCAGTGTGTGGGACTTGGTCTATTAGTCCATCTATACTGACCTCCATCAGGTTGCAAATTGAATATAATTTTTTTCTGCATCCAGCTCTGAAAAAATATTTGGGCTTCTAGCAGTGTGTGGGACTTGTTCTAGTAGTCCATCTATACTGACCTCCACCAAGTTGCAAATTGAATATATTTTTTTTCTGCATGTAGCTCTGAAAAAATATTTGGGCTTCTAGCAGTGTGTGGGACTTGTTCTATTAGTCCATCTATACCGACCTTCATCAGGTTGCAAATTAAAAATAATTTTTATCTGCATCTAGCTCTGAAAAAATATTTGGGCTTCTAGCAGTGTGTAGGACTTGTTCTATTAGTCCATCTATACTGACCTCCACCAGGTTGCAAATTCAATATCATTTTTATCTGCATCTAACTCTGAAAAAATATTTGGGCTTCTAGCAGTGTGTGGGACTTGGTCTATTAGTCCATCTATACTGACCTCCATCAGGTTGCAAATTTAATATAATTTTTTTCTGCATCCAGCTCTGAAAAAATATTTGGGCTTCTAGCAGTGTGTGGGACTTGGTCTATTAGTCCATCTATACTGACCTCCATCAGGTTGCAAATTTAATATAATTTTTTTCTGCATCCAGCTCTGAAAAAATATTTGGGCTTCTAGCAGTGTGTGGGACTTGGTCTATTAGTCCATCTATACTGACCTCCATCAGGTTGCAAATTTAATATAATTTTTTTTGCATCTAGCTCTGAAAAAATATTTTGGCTTCCAGCAGTGTGTGGGACTTGTTCTATTAGTCCATCTATACTGACCTCCATCAGGTTGAAAATTAAAAATTATTTTTATCTGCATCTAGCTCTGAAAAAATATTTGGGCTTCTAGCAGTGTGTGGGACTTGGTCTATTAGTCCATCTATACTGACCTCCATCAGGTTGCAAATTGAATATAATTTTTTTCTGCATCTAGCTCTGAAAAAATATTTGGGCTTCTAGCAGTGTGTGGGACTTGTTCTAGTAGTCCATCTATATTGACCTCCACCAAGTTGCAAATTTAATATAATTTTTTTCTGCATCTAGCTCTGAAAAAATATTTGGGCTTCTAGCAGTGTATGGGACTTGTTCTATTAGTCCATCTATACTGACCTCCATCAGGTTGCAAATTAAAAATAATTTTTATCTGCATCTAGCTCTGAAAAAATATTTGGGCTTCTAGCAGTGTGTGGGACTTGTTCTATTAGTCCATCTATACTGACCTCCACCAGGTTGCAAATTAAAAATAATTTTTATCTGCATCTAGCTCTGAAAAAATATTTGGGCTTCTAGCTGTGTGTGGGACTTGTTCTATTACTCCATCTATACTGACCTCCATCAGGTTGCAAATTGAATATAATTTTTTTCTGCATCTAGCTCTGAAAAAATATTTGGGCTTCTAGCAGTGTGTGGTACTTGGTCTATTAGTCCATCTATACTGACCTCCATCAGGTTGCAAATTCAATATAATTTTTTTCTGCATCTAGCTCTGAAAAAATATTTGGGCATCTAACAGTGTGTGGGACTTGGTCTATTAGTCCATCTATACCGACCTCCATCAGGTTGCAAATTAAAAATAATTTTTATCTGCATCTAGCTCTGAAAAAATATTTGGGCTTCTACCAGTGTGTGGGACTTGGTCTATTAGTCCATCTATACTGACCTCCATCAGGTTGCAAATTCAATATCATTTTTATCTGCATCTAACTCTGAAAAAATATTTGGGCTTCTAGCAGTGTGTGGGACTTGTTCTATTAGTCCATCTATACTGACCTCCATCAGGTTGCAAATTAAAAATAATTTTTATCTGCATCTAGCTTTGAAAAAATATTTGGGCTTCTAGCAGTGTGTGGGACTTGGTCTATTAGTCCATCTATACTGACCTCCATCAGTTTGCAAATTGAATATAATTTTTTTCTTCATCTAGCTCTGAAAAAATATTTGGGCTTCTAGCAGTGTGTGGGACTTGGTCTATTAGTCCATCTATACTGACCTCCATCAGGTTGCAAATTAAAAATAATTTTTATCTACATCTAGCTCTGAAAAAATATTTGGGCTTCTAGCAGTGTGTGGTACTTGGTCTATTAGTCCATCTATACTGACCTCCATCAGGTTGCAAATTAAAAATAATTTTTATCTGCATCTAGCTCTGAAAAAATATTTGGGCTTCTAGCAGTGTGTGGGACTTGGTCTATTAGTCCATCTATACTGACCTCCATCAGGTTGCAAATTGAATATCATTTTTTTCTGCATCCAGCTCTGAAAAAATATTTGGGCTTCTAGCAGTGTGTGGGACTTGTTCTAGTAGTCCATCTATACTGACCTCCACCAAGTTGCAAATTGAATATATTTTTTTTCTGCATCTAGCTCTGAAAAAATATTTGGGCTTCTAGCAGTGTGTGGGACTTGTTCTATTAGTCTATCTATACCGACCTTCATCAGGTTGCAAATTAAAAATAATTTTTATCTGCATCTAGCTCTGAAAAATATTTGGGCTTCTAGCAGTGTGTGGGACTTGTTCTATTAGTCCATCTATACTGACCTCCACCAAGTTGCAAATTGAATATATTTTTTTTCTTCATATAGCTCTGAAAAAATATTTGGGCTTCTAGCAGTGTGTGGGACTTGGTCTATTAGTTCATCTATACTGACCTCCATCAGGTTGCAAATTTAATAAAATTTTTTCTGCATCTAGCTCTGAAAAAATATTTTGGCTTCCAGCAGTGTGTGGGACTTGGTCTATTAGTCCATCTATACTGACCTCCATCAGGTTGAAAATTAAAAATTATTTTTATCTGCATCTAGCTCTGAAAAAATATTTGGGCTTCTAGCAGTGTGTGGGACTTGGTCTATTAGTCCATCTATACTGACCTCCATCAGGTTGCAAATTGAATATAATTTTTTTCTGCATCTAGCTCTGAAAAAATATTTGGGCTTCTAGCAGTGTGTGGGACTTGTTCTAGTAGTCCATCTATATTGACCTCCACCAAGTTGCAAATTGAATATAATTTTTTTCTGCATCTAGCTCTGAAAAAATATTTGGGCTTCTAGCAGTGTGTGGGACTTGTTCTATTAGTCCATCTATACCGACCTCCATCAGGTTGCAAATTAAAAATATTTTTTATCTGCATCTAGCTCTGAAAAAATATTTGGGCTTCTAGCAGTGTGTGGGACTTGTTCTATTAGTCCATCTATACTGACCTCCACCAGGTTGCAAATTAAAAATAATTTTTATCTGCATCTAGCTCTGAAAAAATATTTGGGCTTCTAGCTGTGTGTGGGACTTGTTCTATTACTCCATCTATACTGACCTCCATCAGGTTGCAAATTGAATATAATTTTTTTCTGCATCTAGCTCTGAAAAAATATTTGGGCTTCTAGCAGTGTGTGGGACTTGGTCTATTAGTCCATCTATACTGACCTCCATCAGGTTGCAAATTCAATATAATTTTTTTCTGCATCTAGCTCTGAAAAAATATTTGGGCATCTAACAGTGTGTGGACTTGGTCTATTAGTCGATCTATACCGACCTCCATCAGGTTGCAAATTAAAAATAATTTTTATCTGCATCTAGCTCTGAAAAAATATTTGGGCTTCTAGCAGTGTGTGGGATTTGTTCTATTAGTCCATCTATACTGACCTACATCAGGTTGCAAATTAAAAATAATTTTTATCTGCATCTAGCTCTTAAAAAATATTTGGGCTTCTAGCAGTGTGTGGGACTTGGTCTATTAGTCCATCTATACTGACCTCCATCAGGTTGCAAATTGAATATAATTTTTTTTCTGCATCCAGCTCTGAAAAAATATTTGGGCTTCTAGCAGTGTGTGGGACTTGTTCTATTAGTCCATCTATACTGACCTCCACCAAGTTGCAAATTGAATATATTTTTTTTCTGCATCTAGCTCTGAAAAAATATTTGGGCTTCTAGCAGTGTGTGGGACTTGTTCTATTAGTCCATCTATACTGACCTCCACCAGGTTGCAAATTCAATATCATTTTTATCTGCATCTAACTCTGAAAAAATATTTCGGCTTCTAGCAGTGTGTGGGACTTGTTCTATTACTCCATCTATACTGACCTCCACCAAGTTGCAAATTGAATATATTTTTTTTCTGCATCTAGCTCTGAAAAAATATTTGGGCTTCTAGCAGTGTGTGGGACTTGTTCTATTAGTCCATCTATACCGACCTTCATCAGGTTGCAAATTAAAAATAATTTTTATCTGCATCTAGCTCTGAAAAAATATTTGGGCTTCTAGCAGTGTGTGGGACTTGTTCTATTAGTCCATCTATACTGACCTCCACCAGGTTGCAAATTCAATATCATTTTTATCTGCATCTAACTCTGAAAAAATATTTGGGCTTCTAGCAGTGTGTGGGACTTGGTCTATTAGTCCATCTATACTGACCTCCATCAGGTTGCAAATTAAAAATAATTTTTATCTGCATCTAGTTTTGAAAAAATATTAGGGCTTCTAGCAGTGTGTGGAACTTGGTCTATTAGTCCATCTATACTGACCTCCATCAGGTTGCAAATTGAATATAATTTTTTTCTTCATCTAGCTCTGAAAAAATATTTGGGCTTCTAGCAGTGTGTGGGACTTGGTCTATTAGTCCATCTATACTGACCTCCATCAGGTTGCAAATTAAATATAATTTTTATCTACATCTAGCTCTGAAAAAATATTTGGGCTTCTAGCAGTGTGTGGTACTTGGTCTATTAGTCCATCTATACTGACCTACATCAGGTTGCAAATTAAAAATAATTTTTATCTGCATCTAGCTCTGAAAAAATATTTGGGCTTCTAGCAGTGTGTGGGACTTGGTCTATTAGTCCATCTATACTGACCTCCATCAGGTTGCAAATTGAATATAATTTTTTTCTGCATCCAGCTCTGAAAAAATATTTGGGCTTCTAGCAGTGTGTGGGACTTGGTCTATTAGTCCATCTATATTGACCTCCACCAAGTTGCAAATTGAATATAATTTTTTTCTGCATCTAGCTCTGAAAAAATATTTGGGCTTCTAGCAGTGTGTGGGACTTGTTCAATTAGTCCATCTATACTGACCTCCATCAGGTTGCAAATTAAAAATAATTTTTATCTGCATCTAGCTCTGAAAAAATATTTGGGCTTCTAGCAGTGTGTGGGACTTGTTCTATTAGTCCATCTATTCTGACCTCCACCAGGTTGCAAATTAAAAATAATTTTTATCTGCATCTAGCTCTGAAAAAATATTTGGGCTTCTAGCTGTGTGTGGGACTTGTTCTATTACTCCATCTATACTGACCTCCATCAGGTTGCAAATTGAATATAATTTTTTTCTGCATCTAGCTCTGAAAAAATATTTGGGCTTCTAGCAGTGTGTGGTACTTGGTCTATTAGTCCATCTATACTGACCTCCATCAGGTTGCAAATTCAATATAATTTTTTTCTGCATCTAGCTCTGAAAAAATATTTGGGCATCTAACAGTGTGTGGGACTTGGTCTATTAGTCCATCTATACCGACCTCCATCAGGTTGCAAATTAAAAATAATTTTTATCTGCATCTAGCTCTGAAAAAATATTTGGGCTTCTAGCAGTGTGTGGGACTTGGTCTATTAGTCCATCTATACTGACCTCCATCAGGTTGCAAATTCAATATCATTTTTATCTGCATCTAACTCTGAAAAAATATTTGGGCTTCTAGCAGTGTGTGGGACTTGTTCTATTAGTCCATCTATACTGACCTCCATCAGGTTGCAAATTAAAAATAATTTTTATCTGCATCTAGCTTTGAAAAAATATTTGGGCTTCTAGCAGTGTGTGGGACTTGGTCTATTAGTCCATCTATACTGACCTCCATCAGGTTGCAAATTGAATATAATTTTTTTCTTCATCTAGCTCTGAAAAAATATTTGGGCTTCTAGCAGTGTGTGGGACTTGGTCTATTAGTCCATCTATACTGACCTCCATCAGGTTGCAAATTAAAAATAATTTTTATCTACATCTAGCTCTGAAAAAATATTTGGGCTTCTAGCAGTGTGTGGTACTTGGTCTATTAGTCCATCTATACTGACCTCCATCAGGTTGCAAATTAAAAATAATTTTTATCTGCATCTAGCTCTGAAAAAATATTTGGGCTTCTAGCAGTGTGTGGGACTTGGTCAATTAGTCCATCTATACTGACCTCCATCAGGTTGCAAATTGAATATAATTTTTTTCTGCATCCAGCTCTGAAAAAATATTTGGGCTTCTAGCAATGTGTGGGACTTGTTCTCGTAGTCCATCTATACTGACCTCCACCAAGTTGCAAATTGAATATATTTTTTTTCTGCATCTAGCTCTGAAAAAATATTTGGGCTTCTAGCAGTGTGTGGGACTTGTTCTATTAGTCCATCTATACCGACCTTCATCAGGTTGCAAATTAAAAATAATTTTTATCTGCATCTAGCTCTGAAAAAATATTTGGGCTTCTAGCAGTGTGTGGGACTTGTTCTATTAGTCCATCTATACTGACATCCACCAGGTTGCAAATTCAATATCATTTTTATCTGCATCTAACTCTGAAAAAATATTTGGGCTTCTAGCAGTGTGTGGGACTTGGTCTATTAGTCCATCTATACTGACCTCCATCAGGTTGCAAATTAAAAATAATTTTTATCTGCATCTAGCTTTGAAAAAATATTTGGGCTTCTAGCAGTGTGTGGGACTTGGTCTATTAGTCCATCTATACTGACTTCCATCAGGTTGCAAATTGAATATAATTTTTTTCTTCATCTAGCTCTGAAAAAATATTTGGGCTTCTAGCAGTGTGTGGGACTTGGTCTATTAGTCCATCTATACTGACCTCCATCAGGTTGCAAATTAAAAATAATTTTTATCTATATCTAGCTCTGAAAAAATATTTGGGCTTCTAGCAGTGTGTGGTACTTGGTCTATTAGTCCATCTATACTGACCTCCATCAGGTTGCAAATTAAAAATAATTTTTATCTGCATCTAGCTCTGAAAAAATATTTGGGCTTCTAGCAGTGTGTGGGACTTGGTCTATTAGTCCATCTATACTGACCTCCATCAGGTTGCAAATTGAATATAATTTTTTTCTGCATCCAGCTCTGAAAAAATATTTGGGCTTCTAGCATTGTGTGGGACTTGTTCTAGTAGTCCATCTATACTGACCTCCACCAAGTTGCAAATTGAATATATTTTTTTTCTGCATCTAGCACTGAAAAAATATTTGGGCTTCTAGCAGTGTGTGGGACTTGTTCTCTTAGTCCATCTATACCGACCTTCATCAGGTTGCAAATTAAAAATAATTTTTATCTGCATCTAGCTCTGAAAAAATATTTGGGCTTCTAGCAGTGTGTGGGACTTGTTCTATTAGTCCATCTATACTGACCTTCACCAGGTTGCAAATTGAATATAATTTTTTTCTGCATCTAGCTCTGAAAAAATGTTTGGGCTTCTAGCAGTGTGTGGGACTTGGTCTATTAGTCCATCTATACTGACCTCCATCAGGTTCCAAATTCAATATCATTTTTTTCTGCATCTAGCTCTGAAAAAATATTTGGGCTTCTAGCAGTGTGTGGGACTTGGTCTATTAGTCCATCTATACTGACCTCCATCAGGTTGCAAATTAAAAATAATTTTTATCTGCATCTATCTCTGAAAAAATATTTGGGCTTCTAGCAGTGTGTGGGACTTGGTCTATTAGTCCATCTATACTGACCTCCATCAGGTTGCAAATTAAAAATAATTTTTATCTGCATCTAGCTTTGAAAAAATATTTGGGCTTCTAGCAGTGAGTGGGACTTGGTCTATTAGTCCATCTATACTGACCTCCATCAGGTTGAAAATTAAAAATAATTTTTATCTGCATCTAGCTCTGAAACAATATTTGTGCTTCTAGCAGTGTGTGGGACTTGGTCTATTAGTCCATCTATACTGACCTCCATCAGGTTGTAAATTGAATATAATTTTTTTCTGCATCTACCTCTGAAAAAATATTTGGGCTTCTAGCAGTGTGTGGGACTTGGTCTATTAGTCCATCTATACTGACCTCCATCAGGTTGCAAATTGAATATAATTTTTTTCTGCATCTAGCTCTGAAAAAATATTTGGGCTTCTAGCAGTGTGTGGGACTTGGTCTATTAGTCCATCTATACTGACCTCCATCAGGTTGCAAATTGAATATAATTTTTTTCTGCATCTTGGTCTGAAAAAATATTTGTCCTTCTAGCAGTGTGTGGGACTTGTTCTATTAGTCCATCTATACTGACCTCCATCAGGTTGCAAATTAAAAATAATTTTTATCTGCATCTAGCTCTGAAAATATATTTTAGCTTCTAGCAGTGTGCGGGACGTGTTCTATTAGTCCATCTATACTGACCTCCACCAGGTTGCAAATTGAATATATTTTTTTTCTGCATCTAGCTCTGAAAAAATATTTGGGCTTCTAGCAGTGTGTGTGACTTGTTCTATTAGTCCATCTATACCGACCTTCATCAGGTTGCAAATTAAAAAGAATTTTTATCTGCATCTAGCTCTGAAAAAATATTTGGGCTTCTAGCAGTGTGTGGGACTTGTTCTATTAGTCCATCTATACTGACCTCCACCAGGTTGCAAATTGAAAATAATTTTTTTCTGCATCTAGCTCTGAAAAAATATTTGGGCTTCTAGCAGTGTGTGGGACTTGATCTATTAGTCCATCTATACTGACCTCCATCAGGTTGCAAATTGAATATAATTTTTTTCTGCATCTAGCTCTGAAAAAATGTTTGGGCTTCTAGCAGTGTGTGGGCCTTGGTCTATTAGTCCATCTATACTGACCTCCATCAGGTTCCAAATTCAATATAATTTTTTTCTGCATCTAGCTCTGAAAAAATATTTGGGCTTCTAGCAGTGTGTGTGACTTGTTCTATTAGTCCATCTATACCGACCTTCATCAGGTTGCAAATTAAAAAGAATTTTTATCTGCATCTAGCTCTGAAAAAATATTTGGGCTTCTAGCAGTGTGTGGGACTTGTTCTATTAGTCCATCTATACTGACCTCCACCAGGTTGCAAATTGAAAATAATTTTTTTCTGCATCTAGCTCTGAAAAAATATTTGGGCTTCTAGCAGTGTGTGGGACTTGATCTATTAGTCCATCTATACTGACCTCCATCAGGTTGCAAATTGAATATAATTTTTTTCTGCATCTAGCTCTGAAAAAATGTTTGGGCTTCTAGCAGTGTGTGGGCCTTGGTCTATTAGTCCATCTATACTGACCTCCATCAGGTTCCAAATTCAATATAATTTTTTTCTGCATCTAGCTCTGAAAAAAATATTTGGGCTTCTAGCAGTGTGTGGGACTTGGTCTATTAGTCCATCTATACTGACCTCCATCAGGTTGCAAATTAAAAATAATTTTTATCTGCATCTAGCTCTGAAAAAATATTTGGGCTTCTAGCAGTGTGTGGGACTTGGTCTATTAGTCCATCTATACTGACCTCCATCAGGTTAAAAATTCAATATCATTTTTTTCTGCATCTAGCTCTGAAAAAATATTTGTGCTTCTAGCAGTGTGTGGGACTTGGTCTATTAGTCCATCTATACTGACCTCCATCAGGTTGCAAATTAAAAATAATTTTTATCTGCATCTATCTCTGAAAAAATATTTGGGCTTCTAGCAGTGTGTGGGACTTGGTCTATTAGTCCATCTATACTGACCTCCATCAGGTTGCAAATTAAAAATAATTTTTATCTGCATCTAGCTTTGAAAAAATATTTGGGCTTCTAGCAGTGAGTGGGACTTGGTCTATTAGTCCATCTATACTGACCTCCATCAGGTTGAAAATTAAAAATATTTTTTAACTGCATCTAGCTCTGAAACAATATTTGTGCTTCTAGCAGTGTGTGGGACTTGGTCTATTAGTCCATCTATACTGACCTCCATCAGGTTGTAAATTGAATATAATTTTTTTCTGCATCTACCTCTGAAAAAATATTTGGGCTTCTAGCAGTGTGTGGGACTTGGTCTATTAGTCCATCTATACTGACCTCCATCAGGTTGCAAATTGAATATAATTTTTTTCTGCATCTAGCTCTGAAAAAATATTTGGGCTTCTAGCAGTGTGTGGGACTTGGTCTATTAGTCCATCAATACTGACCTCCATCAGGTTGCAAATTGAATATAATTTTTTTCTGCATCTTGGTCTGAAAAAATATTTTTCCTTCTAGCAGTGTGTGGGACTTGTTCTATTAGTCCATCTATACTGACCTCCATCAGGTTGCAAATTAAAAATAATTTTTATCTGCATCTAGCTCTGAAAAAATATTTGAGCTTCTAGCAGTGTGCGGGACGTGTTCTATTAGTCCATCTATACTGACCTCCACCAGGTTGCAAATTGAATATAATTTTTTTCTGCATCTAGCTCTGAAAAAATATTTGGGCTTCTAGCAGTGTGTGGGACTTGTTCTATTAGTCCAACTATACTGACCTCCACCAGGTTGCAAATTGAACATAATTTTTTTCTGCATATAGCTCTGAAAAAATATTTGGGCTTCTAGCAGTGTGTGGGACTTGTTCTATTACTCCATCTATACTGACCTCCATCAGGTTGCAAATTAAAAATAATTTTTATCTGCATCTAGCTCTGAATAAATATTTGGGCTTCTAGCAGTGTGTGGGACTTGGTCTGTTAGTCCATCTATACTGACCTCCATCAGGTTGCAAATTGAATATAATTTTTTTCTGCATCTAGCTCTGAAATAGTTTTGGCCTAATACCACAGTTTGGCCACTCAGCTCTGCTCGGTTCCCATCCATTGTTTTTTTGTGCAAACAACTCCAGAGTTGTGAATTAGTTAACCACCAAAATGAGTGGAAAAAGGCATGCTGCTGGTGAAAAGGTGAATAGGCGTGTTGGGAAGGGGAAAAAAGGTTGTGTCCGTGGGGTAGGTGTTAAAGCAACAGTAACATCTGCAGAAGAAAGATCATCTTTCAGCCAAATTAAAATGTCTACTTCTTTTAGTGGACAATGTGATAAGATCCCTTTCTTACGGCCACGCCAATCACTACAAATTCCCGATGAGGCACAAAAACAGCAGGTGCTTCAACGGATATCAAGTGCTCCTTTAAGTGGGCTCTCCTCCACATCAACTTCTACATCACAAATACTCCAGTCCTCAGAGGTGTCACCCCAATCGCACTTGCTTCCTCACAGCTCCCAAATCTCCAGTTGCCCGTCTGAGTATGAGGTAGAACAGATGGTTGAGTCTGCAGAGCTGTTTACTCATACTATAGCCTGGGAATCAGAGGTCGACTCCAGCGCTTTTGTGAATCCAGACGAGGAAATGATCTGCACTGATGCCCAGAATCTTTATGAGTCGGATCCAGGACCAGACGCAGAAGGTTCTGACCATAATGTAGACCCTCATTCCCAAACTGTAACTCCTGTTGGTGGAGACAATGAGCAAGATGAATATGAGACTCAAATACCCGATTGGAGCGACAACTTTAGATTTTTGTCAGGGCAGGAACAGGTTGGCTCTGAGCATGACGGGTGTGATAACACACAGGGTGATGATGATGAGGTTGGAGATCCCACTTACTGTCAACCCACAGTCAGCCAAGAGATAAGGTCAGCAGAAGAGGTGGAGGAGAATGCTAGTGACGACGAGATCAGGTTGCGCCTTCCTGGACAGAGACGTAGTACTGGAAGCACGTCAACAACTGCATCCTCAAACACAACTCTGCCTCTCACCACAAGTCGTGGTGGCTCTTCAGGTCGCATGGGTGCTAAGCCTTGCATAGCCTGGGCATTTTTTCAGATCGATAAAGATGACCCAACTCGGGTTATCTTTAACATTTGTCAGCAAAAGCTAAGTAGAGGCCAAAAAATACATAGTTTGAGTACTTCATGCATGAACGGGCACATGGACATGAAGTATAAGTTGCAGTGGGAAGCTCACTGTGCTACAATGCGGCCTAGCCTGCCGGGCCAACCACCGTCTGCCACATCTTGTGCATCCGCGGCCTCTTCATCCTCTGTGACTGGGGGACAGCAGTCACACCTGTTTTGGGACGCAGACCTGCCACCTCTTTACCCGCAACAGCCAGCGTGATTGGCAGGTCATCATTTTCTTTGGAGGTGGTAACACCAGCTGGTGTTGTGCGCTGTCCGACATCGATAGCACCACCTTTGGATCACGGCAACCTAACATGTCCGCCTGCATCTTCCTCACAGACCGGCAGTTTGCCGGGGACACCCTTATCAACCCAGTCTAAGCACAACAGCCAGCCCTCGGTCCCTCAGATGTGGACAAGTAAAAGACCATTTCCTACTAGCCATGAGAAGGCTAAGAGGTTGAATTTCACCGTCTGCAAGCTCTTGGCTACAGAAATGCTGCCTTTCCGCCTGGTGGACACAGAGGATTTTCGAGACCTTATGTCCGTCTCAGTGCCCCAGTACCAGATGCCCAGTCGGCACTACTTCTCAAAGAAAGGTGTGCCTGCGCTCCACCAGCATGTCGCACATAACATCACCGCTTCTTTGAGAAACTCTGTGTGTGATAGGGTGCATTTCACCACAGACACTTGGACGAGTAGGCATGGACAGGAGTGTTACATGTCGCTGACTGAGCACTTGGTAACTAAGGTGACAGCAGGACAAGGGGCTGCTGTCCAAGTCTTACCGTCCCCACGAGTTGTGTGTCAATCCTCTTTATCTAAAAGTTCCTCCACTGCTTCTGCCTCCTCAACCTCCTCTCGGTCCTCCACCTGCACCCAAAGCCTGTCTGGTCATGCCACAATCTTTCTAACTGCGCAGAAGGAATCCTGCACACCTCCTTACTATGCTGGCAGTAGGGCTAAACGTCATCAGGCGGTTTTTACTTTGAAATGTCTGGGAAATGTGAGTCACACAGCTGAAGAGTTGTGGTCAGCTCTGGAGAACCAATTTCATGAATGGTTGTCTCCACTGGACCTGAAACCAGGGAAGGCCGTGTGCGACAATGCTGCAAACCTGGGTCCGGCCCTTCGCCGGGGCAATGTCACACACGTGCCTTGTATGGCTCACGTGTTGAACTTGGTTGTCCAGCAATTTTTAGCCCACTATCCCGGACTAGATGGCCTTCTGCAGAGGGCACGGTCGCTGTGTGCTCACTTCCGCCGTTCGCATCCCGCAGCTCAGCGACTTACATCTCTACAGAAGTCATTGGGCATGCCACTTCACCGGCTAAAATGCGATGTGCCTACCCGGTGTAATTCAACTCTGCACATGTTGCAGCGACTGTGGCAGGACCGACAAGCCCTGGTGCAATACGTTCTGAGGTATAGCCTGGGCCAACGAGATCCAGAGGTGGGGCAAATCACGCAGGAGGAGTGGTCTCAGATCAGGGACCTATGCACCCTTCTGCACAGTTTTGAAATGGCGACGAAGATGTTTAGTGCTGACGATGCCATTATCAGCATGACTATTCCAGTGATTTACATGCTGGAGCACATGTTAAACAGAATTCGGAGTCAGGTGGTGGCACAAGAGGAGGTGGAGGAAGTACAGGAGGAGGAGTTGTATGCGGAAGGGCTAACATCTGCAAGGTCCAGACGGTCGGCAGCACCAAGGCGGCAGGCATGTGAGGGTGGGGGAGATGGTTTTACCAGGGCGCATGGTAGCAGCCAAACTAGTGAGGAAGGTGCAGGAGCCCAGGAAGAAGTGGAGGACGAACTGATGGAAGACTCATCAGATGAGGGAGACCTTGATCACATTTCTGTTGTGCGTGGTTGGGGGGAGACGACAGAGGAAGGAAGCATGATTGTTACCTCGCCACCAACACAACAGCGACTTGGTGCTCCTGGATGCGCAAGACACATGAGTGCCTTCTTGATGCACTACCTGCAACATGACCCTCGAATTGTGAGAATTAGAAATAATCCTGACTACTGGGTTGCCACACTGTTAGGTCCCCAGTACAAAAGTAAATTTGCAGAAATTATTCCTGCCATAGAAAGGGATGCACGCATGCAGGAGTATCAGCAGAGACTGTTGCAGAATCTTACATGTGCTTTTCCACAAAATACCAGTGGTGCACGTAGTGAGTCTCACAGTTCCAACTTGCCAACCGTGGGACCGTCGAGTGTTCAGCACTCAAACCGTAACAGAAACACAGTATCTTCTGGTAACATCAATTTTGCGGAATCATTTCACCACTTTTTTAGCCCATCCTTTGCAAGGCCACAGGAGACAAGAAGACTGACACATGGGCAACGCCTAGAGACGATGGTACAGGAGTATCTCCAAGTAAACATTGAAGCCATGACTGTGTCACTGGACCCTTGCTCTTTTTGGGCTTCCAATCTGGATAAATGGCCGGAGCTAGCCACTTACGCCTTGGAGATCTTGTCATGCCCCGCAGCCAGCGTTCTGTCTGAACGTGTGTTCAGCGCTGCTGGTGGTGTGCTGACAGATAAGCGCACGCGGCTCTCCACTGATAATGTAGACAGACTCACGTTCATAAAGATGAACAAATCATGGATCCGAAACGACTTTTCTACCCCTGTGTCATCCTGGGGAGAGTAAAAGCTTGATGATTGGTTAAAATCACCTCACCAACCGTTTTAAGCTTTCAAATTACTAATCATGTTTATCTGTATCTTGGCAGGAAAATAATTTGGGCTTTGTAGCAGTGTGCAGTACTGATTCTATTAGGCCATCTATACTAAGCTCCACCAGATTTAAAATTACTAATCATTAGAGATGAACGTTGTTCTACTCGAACTGTTCGCCAATCTCAAATTCGAGCTGTTTTGGGCGGTGTTCGAGCCGTTCGGCGAACACGAACAATTTGAGAAAAATTCGGCTGTTCGAGGTTATGTTCGATAACTGTTCGTGCACCAAAATCATAACTGGATTTTTTCTCAGTAATGATGAAAATTAATGTTAATACGCAGTTTGAGTGTACAGCGGGGTGGGGGAAGGGGCAGGGGATGGATCTCTGCAGGAACAATGAAGATCTCCATTTTTTTTTTCTCTTTCCCGCATTTACAGTGGGGAGGTGCAATCTGTCAGCCTATCAGCAGCGCACACACGGAGCGAAGTGCTTTTTTTCACACAAGCAAGGGCATGTGTCATTGGCAGTGTATGTCACTTGTCTTTGCCCTATAAGACCAAGCCATTTTCCCCGTCGCCACCATTTTCTCACTGCTGCAGCTGCGTGTTAGACTTCACTGCTGTTGCTGTGTGCGCTATACCTTGTTAATTTCAAGCCAATTTTCGCACAAATCTACAGATAGCTTGGGAGTAGGGAATAGTTGTGATTGCAGTCCTTTTAAGGACTAGGTTACAGCATTTCCTACGACATTTATCAGGCAGGTCTGTGCTCTTAAATAGATAGATTGTGGGATTAAAGACTAATTGTAATTGCAGTCCTTTTCAGGACTAGGTTACATCAGTTCCTATCAGTTTTTGCCAGGCAGGTCTGTGCCAGTGCTGTGCAAGTTTTTTTCACAGCATTTGGCTGAATCTAGCAAAGCTAATCCTTTTTGGCCTATTGCAGAGTGTGTTAGTCAGTGGAGTAGGCTATCTGTGTTGCAAGATATACCACCTGTGTATAGAATACCAATTTTTTTACTGCACCTAGTGAAGTAAAATCTTTTGGGCATAGCATCATTCTATTAGTCCATCTATACTGACCTCCATCAGGTTGTAAATTGAATATAATTTTTTTCTGCATCTAGCTCTGAAAAAATATTGGGCTTCTAGCTGTGTGTGGGACTTGTTGTATTAGTCCATCTATACTGACCTCCATCAGGTTGCAAACTGAATATATTTTTTTCTGCATCTACCTCTGAAAAAATATTGGGCTTCTAGCTGTGTGTGGGACTTGTTGTATTAGTCCATCTATACAGACCTCCATCAGGTTGCAAACTGAATATATTTTTTTCTGCATCTACCTCTGAAAAAATATTGGGCTTCTACCTGTGGGTGGGACTTGTTGTATTAGTCCATCTATACTGACCTCCAACAGGTTGCAAACTGAATATATTTTTTTCTGCATCTACCTCTGAAAAAATATTGGGCTTCTAGCTGTGTGTGGGACTTGTTCTATTAATCCATCTATACAGACCTCCATCAGGTTGCAAACTGAATATATTTTTTTCTGCATCTACCTCTGAAAAAATATTGGGCTTCTAGCTGTGTGTGGGACTTGTTCTATTAATCCATCTATACAGACCTCCATCAGGTTGCAAACTGAATATATTTTTTTCTGCATCTACCTCTGAAAAAATATTGGGCTTCTAGCTGTGTGTGGGACTTGTTGTATTAGTCCATCTATACTGACCTCCATCAGGTTGCAAACTGAAAATATTTTTTTCTGCATCTACCTCTGAAAAAATATTGGGCTTCTAGCTGTGTGTGGGACTTGTTCTATTAATCTATCTATACAGACCTCCATCAGGTTGCAAACTGAATATATTTTTTTCTGCATCTAGCTCTGAAAAAATATTTGGGCTTCTAGGTGTGTGTGGGACTTTCTCTATTAGTCCATCTATACTGACCTCCATCAGGTTGCAAATTGAATATAATTTTTTTCTGCATCTAACCCAGCCAATAGTTTTGGCCTAATACCACAGTTTGGCCACTCAGCTCTGCTCGGTTCCCATCCATTGTTTTTTTGTGCAAACAACTCCAGAGTTGTTAATTAGTTAACCACCAAAATGAGTGGAAAAAGGCCTGCTGCTGGTGGAAAGGGGAATAGGCGTGTTGGGAAGGGGTCTAAAGGTTGTGTCCGTGGGGTAGGTGTTAAAGCAACAGTAACATCTGCAGAAGAAAGACCATCTTCCAGCCAAACTAAAATGTCTACTTCTTTTAGCGGACAATGTGATAAGATCCCTTTCTTACGGCCACGCCAATCGCTACAAATTCCAGATGAGGCACAAAAACAGCAGGTGCTTCAACGGATATCAAGTGCTCCTTTAAGTGGGCTCTCCTCCACATCAACTTCAACATCACAAATATTCCAGTCCTCAAAGGTGTCACCTCAATCGCACTTGCTTCCTCACAGCTCCCAAATCTCCAGCTACGCGTCTGAGTATGAGGTAGAACAGATGGTTGAGTCTGCAGAGCTGTTTACTCATACTATAGCCTGGGATTCAGAGGTCGACTCCAGCGCTTTTGTGAATCCAGACGAGGAAATGATCTGCACTGATGCCCAGAATCTTTATGAGTCGGATCCAGGACCAGACGCAGAAGGTTCTGACCATAATGTAGACCCTCATTCCCAAACTGTAACTCCTGTTGGTGGAGACAATGAGGAAGACGATGATAAGACTCAAATACCTGATTGGAGCGACAACTTTAGTTTTTTGTCAGGGCAGGAACAGGTTGGCTCTGAGGACGACGGGTGTGATAACGCACAGGGTGATGATGATGAGGTTGGAGATCCCACTTACTGTCAAACCACAGTCAGCCAAGGGATGAGGTCAGCAGAGGAGGTGGAGGAAGATGCTAGTGACGACGAGGTCAGGTTGCGCCTTCCTGGATAGAGACGTAGTACTGGAAGCACGTCAACAACTGCATCCTCAAACACAACTCTGCCTCTCACCACAAGTCGTGGTGGCTCTTCAGGTCGCATGGGTGCTAAGCCTTGCATAGCCTGGGCATTTTTTCAGATCGATAAATATGACCCAACTCGTGTTATCTGTAACATTTGTCAGCAAAAGCTAAGTAGAGGCCAAAAAATACATAGTTTGAGTACTTCATGCATGAACTGGCACATGGACATGAACTATAAGTTGCAGTGGGAAGCTCAGTGTGCTACAATGCGGCCTAGCCGGCCGGGCCAACCACCGTCTGCCATATCTTGTGCATCCGCGGCCTCTTCATCCTCTGTGACTGGGGGGACAGCAGTCACACCTGTTTTGGGGCGCAGACCTGCCACCTCTTTACCCGCAACAGCCAGTGTGATTGGTAGGTCATCATTTTCTTTGGAGGTGGTAACACCAGCTGGTGTTGAGCGCTGTCCGACATCGATAGCACCACCTTTGGATCAAGGCAACCTAACATGTCCACCTGCATCTTCCTCACAGACCGGCAGTTTGCCGGGGACACCCTTATCAACCCCGTCTAAGCACAATAGCCAGCCCTCGGTCCCTCAGATGTGGACAAGTAAAAGACCATTTCCTCCTAGCCATGAGAAAGCTAAGAGGTTGAATTTCACCATCTGCAAGTTCTTGGCTATAGAAATGCTGCCTTTCCGCCTGGTGGACACAGAGGATTTTCGAGACCTTATGTCCATCGCAGTGCCCCAGTACCAGATGCCCAGTCGGCACTACTTCTCAAAGAAAGGTGTGCCTGCGCTCCACCAGCATGTCGCACACAACATCACCGCTTCTTTGAGAAACTCTGTGTGTGACAGGGTGCATTTCACCACAGACACTTGGACGAGTAGGCATGGACAGGGGCGTTACATGTCGCTGACTGGGCACTGGGTAACTATGGTGACAGCAGGACAAGGGGCTGCTGTCCAAGTCTTGCCGTCCCCACGAGTTGTGCGTCAATCCTCTTTATGTCAAAGTTCCTCCACTGCTTCTGCCTCCTCAACCTCCTCTCGGTCTTCCACCTGCACCCAAAGCCTGTCTGGTCATGCCACAAGCTTTCTAACTGCGCAGAAGGGATCCTGCACACCTCCTTACTATGCTGGCAGTAGGGCTCAACGTCATCAGGCGGTTTTTACATTGAAATGTCTGGGAAATGTGAGTCACACAGCTGAGGAGTTGTGGTCAGCTCTGAAGAACCAATTTCATGAATGGTTGTCTCCACTGGACCTGAAACCAGGGAAGGCCGTGTGCGACAATGCTGCAAACCTGGGTGCGGCCCTTCGCCGGGGCAATGTCACACACGTGCCTTGTATGGCTCACGTGTTGAACCTGGTTGTCCAGCAATTTTTAGCCCACTATCCCAGACTAGATGGCCTTCTGCAGAGGGCACGGTCGCTGTGTGCTCACTTTCGCCGTTCGCATCCCGCAGCTCAGCGACTTACATCTCTACAGAAGTCGTTGGGCCTGCCACTTCACCGGCTAAAATGCGATGTGCCTACCCGGTGGAATTCAACTTTGCACATGTTGCAGCGACTGTGGCAGCACCGACAAGCCCTGGTGCAATACGTTCTGACGTATAGCCTGGGCCAACGAGATCCAGAGGTGGGGCAAATCACGCTGGAGGAGTGGTCTCAGATCAGGGACCTATGCACCCTTCTGCACAGTTTTGAAATGGCGACGAAGATGTTTAGTGCTGACGATGCCATTATCAGCATGACTATTCCAGTGATTTACATGCTGGAGCACATGTTAAACAGAATTCGGAGTCAGGTGGTGGCACAAGAGGAGGTGGAGGAAGTAGAGGAGGAGGAGTTGTATGCGGAAGGGCTAACATCTGCAAGGTCCAGACGGTCGGCAGCACCAAGGCGGCAGGCATGTGAGGGTGGGGGAGATGGTTTTACCAGGGCGCATGGTAGCAGCCAAACTAGTGAGGAAGGTGCAGGAGCCCAGGAAGAAGTGGAGGACGAACTGATGGAAGACTCATCAGATGAGGGAGACCTTGATCACATTTCTGTTGTGCGAGGTTGGGGGGAGAGGACAGAGGAAGGAAGCATGATTGTTACCTCGCCACCAACACAACAGGGACTTGGTGCTCCTGGATGCGCAACACACATGAGTGCCTTCTTGCTGCACTACCTGCAACATGACCCTCGAATTGTGAGAATTAGAAATAATCCTGACTACTGGGTTGCCACACAGTTAGATCCCCGGTACAATAGTAAATTTGCAGAAATTATTCCTGCCATAGAAAGGGATGCACGCATGCAGGAGTATCAGCAGAGACTGTTGCAGAATCTCACATGTGCTTTTCCACAAAATACCAGTGGTGCACGTAGTGAATCTCACAGTTCCAACTTGCCAACCGTGGGACCGTCAAGTGTTCAGCACTCAAACCGTAACAGAACCACAGTATCTGCTGGTAACATCAATTTTGCGGAATCATTTCACCACTTTTTTAGCCCATCCTTTGCAAGGCCACAGGAGACAAGAAGTCTGACACATAGTCAACGCCTAGAGACGATGGTACAGGAGTATCTCCAAGTAAACATTGAAGCCACGACTGTGTCACTGGACCCTTGCTCTTTTTGGGCTTCCAATCTGGATAAATGGCCGGAGCTAGCCACTTACGCCTTGGAGATCTTGTCATGCCCCGCAGCCAGCGTTCTGTCTGAACGTGTGTTCAGCGCTGCTGGTGGTGTGCTGACAGATAAGCGCACGCGGCTCTCCACTGATAATGTAGACAGACTCACGTTCATAAAGATGAACAAATCATGGATCCGAAACGACTTTTCTACCCCTGTGTCATCCTGGGGAGAGTAAAAGCTTGATGATTGGTTAAAATCACCCTACCAACCGTTTTAAGCTTTCAAATTTCTAATCATGTTTATCTGTATCTTGACTGGAAAATAATTTGGGCTTTGTAGCAGTGTGCAGCACTGATTCTATTAGGCCATCTATAATAAGCTCCACCAGATTTAAAATTACTAATCATGTTTATCTGTATCTTGACTGGAAAATAATTTGGGATTTGTAGCAGTGTGCAGCACAGATCCTATTAGGCCATCTATACTAAAGCTTCACCAGATTTAAAATTAATAGTAATTTTTAGCTGCATCTAGCCCGGAAAATAATTTTGTGGCTCCGAGATGCGCAAGACACATAAGTGCCTTCTTGCTGCACTACCTGCAGCATGACCCTCATATTGTCAGAATTCGAAGTAATCATGACTACTGGGTTGCCACACTCTTAAATCCCCCAAACTTTTCGATCAACCTTTTCATTTTAATAAAGACCAAAAAAATGGTCATTTTTGAAATTATAAGCATTAGCAGGTTGTTAGAAACTGAAATCAAACAGTTTTCAACTCAAAACTTTATTCTAGGTGATGTTACATTTTCACATAGGACCCTTTGTTCGAAAGGAGCTTCTGAACTCTCTCGTCCATTGAATTTGTCAGGTTTTGGATGGTTTCTGCTTCAATTGTTTTGCATGAGGACAGAATACCCTCCCAGAGCTGTTGCTTAGATGTGAACTGCCTCCCGCCATCATAGACACTCCTTTTAATGATGCTCCAAAGGTTCTGAATGGGGTAGAGGTCAGGGGAGCATGGGGGTCACACCATAAGTTTGTCCCCTTTTATGTCCATATCAGCCAGAGATGCAGATGTTTTATGTGCAGCATGAGATGGTGCATTATCATGCAGAAAAATGATCTTGCTGTGAAATACACGGTTCTTCTTCTTGAACCATGGCAGGAAGTGCTGTTTGAGAAAATCCACATACATTATGGAGTTCATCTTTAGCGCCTTCAGGGATCCTAAAGGGGCCGACAATCTCTCTCCCCATGATTCCAGCCCAAAACATTACTCCACCTCCTCCTTGTTGGCGCTGTAGACGTGTTTGCGTGGGGTGTCCATCAACCAGCCATCCTTCACTCCATCCATCTGGACCATCGAGCGCTACACGGCACTCATCCGTGAACAAAACAGTTTTGAAATCAGTCTTCATGTAATGTTTGGCCCACTGGAGCCGTTTCTGCTTGTGTGAAGTGGATAGAGGAGGTCGACAGGATGGCGTATGCACAGCTGCAAACCTCTGAAGGACCCTGCATCTTGTTGTTCGGGGGACGTTGGAGGCACAAGCAGCTTCAAAAACTTGTCTGCTGCTATGACAAGGCTTTTTTGCCGCTGCTCTTTCAACCTGACGTAATTGCCTGTAGGAAAGAGTCCTCAATTTGCCCTTATCAGCACGCACACGTGTGTACTGTGAATCAGCTACATACTTCTTGATTGCCAAGACACTTCATCCTGATCATCGCACAATGTTGATTGTAGTCATGCCTTGACCTAAACACTCCACAATTTGTTGCTTCTCAGCAGCCGACACATCCTTTTTCTTTCCCATTTTGGCAGAAAATGTAGGCTGCTTAATAATGTGAGACAGCCTTCTTAAGTAGTCTTGCCTTTCATTGGACACACCTGCCAAACTAATTAGCACAGGTGTCTGCAATTGCTTACAGTGATATAAAGAGCCCTGACACACATCACCATCAATGAGTTTAACTGACAAACAAACAAATTCTTCCCTTATCACTCCTAAACACTTTTTGCATAATAATTTGGAACACAGTGTACATGTGCTTTTCCACAAAACACCAGTGGTTCACGTAGTGAATCTTACAGTTCTAACTTGCCAACCGTGGTCTGTATGGAGTTGTTCAATAAAGGGCCCAAAATTAAGATAACATAGATGGGAGAGGTCTCTATGAATAGGAATTCCTAAGTATTTGATACCCTGTGAGGGCCAGGCAAAGGGAAAGTTGGACTGGATGGAATCCTATATGGATTTGGGGAGGGAGACATCGAGGGCCTCAGACTTCGCTGCATTGATTTTAAAATTTGACCATGTAACAAAGTGATCTATTTCAGCCATAACAGCATGGATGGATATATGTGATTGAGTGATATATACTAGGACATCATCAGCAAATAGAGAGCACTTGTACTCGGTGCCTCCCACCTCAATCCACCTAATATTGGGGTTATGGCGAATTGATGAGAGCAGGTGCTACGTCACTAGGATGTATAAGAGAGGGGACAGAGAACATTACTGCCTTGTCCCATTGGTGATTGTGAAAGGTGATGAAAATGTTCTGACGCGCCCCCTGGGCCTTGGGACACCCGGAGCCGGACCCTTTTTGGTGGATGATGGTGGTTGTAGTCTCCGTGGCGGCAACCCGGTTCCGTGTCTCAGGGCGGTCAAACCAGTGGCGGAACTATTTATGTGGTTTTGATGTTTAAATGTCCGACTACGCCACCCGTGGATTGCGGTCAGAGTGAACCGCCGCTCCAGGGCAGACCGCTGAGGCTGGTGTTGTGGGTGCAGCAGAGCGTAGCATAACTCCCCACGAGAGGAGTATAGCCTCAGGGCAGTGTATGCGGAGGATGGGGGTGATGGTGCAGGGCAGCAGCAGTAATGACACGGAGTCAGTGATGCAGTCCAGGGCCTTTACTCACAGTTCTTATTATCCAGACCACGTCTGCAGGTAACGGCTGCCCACGTCGTACTGTGCTCACCAGGTGAGGGGCTCAGACAACTCCCAGATAACTTTGGAGTGCTTCACAGGACCCCCTTTGTGTGTCCTTTGTCTGGCCTTTCTTACCAACCCTTCTGTCCGGCTGCCTCGGGCCTCCTCTTGGTAAACTTGGCGCCAGTTTCCCTGACCCTATGTGGTGCCTTCCTAGCGGGTGTAGCGAGGGGCTGCGCCACATAAAATGTCACAGCCTCCTGTTTCTAGCTGAGGGTCATTTCCTGCCTCCACTAGTTTCGGGGACCGGTCTCCCCCTTTGGCCTGACCCCTCCACGCAGGTGGATTCGGGCGTGCGGTGGCGACTCGCCCGTCCGCACCCCTGAGATCCCTTCGTTCCTCGTTCCTGGAGCCTTCTCCTCTCCTCTTCCTTCCTTCTCCCTCTTCCAGGCCTGGGCCTCTGTTACTAGGCCCGCCTCCGGAGCAGAGCTCATGCAGAGCCCCTGCTCCCTGCCACTTCTGCTTAGACTTCTCTGCACTGAACTAAGATGGTGCCCACCTTTTATACTCCCTTCTCAATGCACCCAGGAACTGCTTCCTCCCTGCTCCTGCACTACAGGGTTCCCCTTCCTCAGTGTTCCCTCCCCCCACTCCAGCCAGGGACAGGGACTGTCATGCCCATCTCAGGGGCATATTGGTCGCCCTGCCCCACGGCAATGTGGTGTAATGCATGCAGGTGTCGGGTCCTGATCCACACTACATCCTTACCTGAGAGTGAGATATCACACCTCTGGGTGAGGTGCAATACCTCTGTAGCAACCGAGCCCTCAGGGTGCTACAGTTCCATTTATCTTCAGCCTAGGTGACGTATTGTGATACAGGGCCATGATTTTGGCTATAAAAGGGTCCCCTAGACCCCTACCCCAAGCTTTTTAAGAGAATCATATATGGCGTGCCAGGAGACTCTATGGAATGCTTTCTCAGCATCCAACGAGAGTATCTAATTACAAATTTTTAACTGCATCTAGCCCAGGAAATACTTTGTGCCTAGTAGCAGGGTCTGCTAGTCAGCGGATTATCCCGGCTGTTAAGCAAGCTACACCACCTGTAGTTTGGACACTTCATTTTTTCAAAGGAAATGCTTCGGGACCACGGGATACTTAGTGAAGAGCATCAGGAGGCACCCCAAGGCATAGGGGCTCAGACTGGCAGTAGGATATCTTGCGGTGGACAGCCGAGCTCGATCCTTATAAAAGCTTTTTAACTGCAGCAGCTTTAGTGGACGCTACTGGAGCTGGAATTACGCGGCTGCTGGCATGAGACTTGCCCTCCAATAGATCCTTGTAAATGGATTTAAAGTGTATTTATTCAAATTAGAGAGACAATTTAAATTAAAAAGCTTAGAGCTGCCTCCACCATAGGGGGGCTCGCTCGACCCACCAGCGGACAGGCACCAGTATTGGGAGAGGGGGGCTGGCCATCAGGGTTCACCGCGGCTCTGGCACAAACCCGGCGACACGGAGGTGGCACGGGCAGGAGCGGACTGGCCGTGTCGGCTTCTCACTTTTTGGATTTTAGAAGGGCATGACATGCCTATATCTGTGTCTCCCCCTCCTTTTACTCCTCCACCTCTTTTCTTTTCGCATGACTATATGTACTTGTCACTTTTCCATGTGTTAGTTGTGTCTTCTGAGCAGTTTGTCAGCTTTTGGACACCTTTGAAGGTGTTTTCTATGTGTTTCTATGTGTTTTTGTTTGCCTGCCATTGGTTTTAACGGTGTTCGAAGGTGTTCGACGAACAGTTCGACGAACAGTTCGGCGAACACACGGGTGTTCGACGAACCGAACCGAACTCGAACACTACGGGGGTGGCTCAACACTACTAATCATGTTTATCTGTATCTTGGCTGGAAAATAATTTGGGCTTTGTAGCAGTGTGCAGCACTGATTCTATTAGGCCATCTATACTTAACTCCACCAGATTTAAAATTACTAATCATGTTTATCTGTATCTTGGCAGGAAAATAATTTGGGCTTTGTAGCAGTGTGCAGTACTGATTCTATTAGGCCATCTATACTAAGCTCCACCAGATTTAAATTTAATAATAATTTTTAGCTGCATCTAGCCCGGAAAATAATTTTGGGGCTCCGAGATGCGCAAGACACATAAGTGCCTTCTTGCTGCACTACCTGCAACATGACCCTCAGATTGTCAGAATTCGAAGTAATCATGACTACTGGGTTGCCACACTGTTAGATCCCCCACACTCTTCGATCAACCTTTTCAGTTTAATAAAGACCAAAAAAATGGTCATTTTTGAAATTATAAGCATTAGCAGGTTATTAGAAACTGAAATCAAACAGTTTTCAACTCAAAACTTTATTCTAGGTGATGTTACATTTGCACCTAGGACCCCTTGTTCGAAAAGAGCTTCTGAACTCTCTCGTCCATTGAATTTGTCAGGTTTTGGATGGTTTCTACTTCAATTGTTTTGCATGAGGACAGAATACCCTCCCAGAGCTGTTGCTTAGATGTGAACTGCCTCCCGCCATCATAGACACTCCTTTTGATGATACTCCAGAGGTTCTGAATGGGGTAGAGGTCAGGGGAGCATGGGGGTCACACCATAAGTTTGTCCCCTTTTATGCCCATATCAGCCAGAGATGCAGATGTGTTATGTGCAGCATGAGACGGTGCATTATCATGCATGAAAATGATCTTGCTGTGGAATGCATGGTTTTTCTTCTTGAACCATGGCAGGAAGTGCTGTTTGAGAAACTCCACATACATTATGGAGTCCATCTTTACCCCTTCAGGGATCCTAAAGGGGCCGACAATCTCTCTCCCCATGATTCCAGCCCAAAACATTACTCCACCTCCTCCTTGTTGGCGCTGTAGACTTGCTTGCGTGGGGTGTCCATCAACCAGCCATCCTCCACTCCATCCATCTGGACCATCGAGCGTTGCATGGCACTCATTCGTGAACAAAACAGTTTTGAAATCAGTCTTCATGTATTGTTTGGCCCTCTGGAGCCGTTTCAGCTTGTGTGCAGTGGATTGAGGAGGTCGACCGGATGGCGCACGCACAGCTGCAAACCTCTGAAGGACCCTGCATCTTGTTGTTCGGGGGACGTTGGAGGCACCAGCAGCTGCAAAACTTGTCTGCTGCTATGACAAGGCTTTTTTGCCTCTGCTCTTTTAACCTGACGTAATTGCCTGTAGGAAACAGTCCTAAATTTGCCCTTATCAGCACGCACACGTGTGTACTGTGAATCAGCTACATGCTTCTTGATTGCCAAGACACTTCATCCTGATCATCGCACAATGTTGATTGTAGTCATGCCTTGACCTAAACACTCCACAATTTGTTGCTTCTCAGCAGCCGACACATCCTTTTTCTTTCCCATTTTGGCAGAAAATGTAGGCTGCTTAATAATGTGGTACAGCCTTCTTAAGTAGTCTTGCCTTTCATTGGATACACCTACCAAACTAATTAGCACAGGTGTCTGCAATTTCTTACAGTGATATAAAGAGCCCTGACACACATCACCATCAATGAGTTTAACTGACAAACAAACAAATTCTTCCCTTATCACTCCTAAGCACTTTTTGCATAATAATTTGGAACACAGTGTACATGTGCTTTTCCACAAAACACCAGTGGTTCACGTAGTGAATCTTACAGTTCTAACTTGCCAACCGTGGTCTGTAAGGAGTTGTTCAATAAAGGGCCCAAAATTAAGATAACATAGACGGGAGAGGTCTCTATTAGTGTTGAGCGAACATGCTCGACACTGCTCGGTACTCGCCCGAGCATCACGCTACTTGGGATGTTCGGCGAGCACCGAGCATTTCCGGGTTACTCGGGCGGGAGCTCGGGTCTCTGCCCTGCATGTTTGGCGCTCTTTACAGAGCCAATGAACATGCAGGGATTGCCAGCCAGTCACTGTAATGCTGCAGCCATGTTGGTTGTGGGCATTACAGTGATTGGCTGGCCGCACAGCGTCACCTCGAGTATTTAAAATGGGGCGCCGCCATCTTGGACACAGTCGCTCCAGATTAGACAGTGTAGGGACAGCGCTGCTGATTTAGGGAGAGATATAAACTGCGAAATAGTTAGTGTCGGGTCTGTAAAGGCTGCCAGAATAAACAAACAGTCCTTTTCAGGACTAATATCCATCCCAGATACCAGGCAGGCAGCCTCTATAGGAGACACAGTGGTTATACCAGCAAACGCTGCATTACAGACCTGTGTGCTCCTGTTGCTGAAATTGCTGGACTTAGCACCAGGTGTCGGGGGCCAGGAAAAATCCTTTTGTTTCCATCTAAATCCTCCTTTTTTTTTTCCTCCTTCACACTGTACAAATACCCATCTTATTAACCTTTCGGTGTGTCCCCCTCCCCCCCCCTCCCAAAAAAAAGCATGTCTGATTTTTCAGACATAAATATAACTGTTGAAAATAGTCTGGTGTAGGCTAGAGAAACAGAAGTGTTGTTTTGCACTTCCACGGTTCAAACCTCTGTATTATCCATTTTGGGCCATTTGTATCTAAAAAAAAACAGTTTGAGTGTGTCGCTCACTGTTCAGCCGCAAATATCTCTATTTAAAAAAGTGTGGTATACCCCAGTAAACAATAACTGTGGTTTTGCCATCCCACGGTAAAAAATCTCTATTATTCAGCTTTTGGTAGTTTTTTCCGTAAAGAAAAACAGTAGTGTCTCCTGACTGTTGTGACACAAAAATATATCTGCTGAAAATAGTCTTGTGTAGACCCGACATCCCAGTGTGGTTTCGCAGTTCCACGGATCAAATCGCTGTACTATCCAGTTTTGGGCCTTTGGTATCTAAAAAAAAAAGCAGTTTGAGTGTGTCGCTCACTGTTCAGCCGCAAATATCTCTATTTAAAAAAGTGTGGTATACCCCAGTAAACAATAACTGTGGTTTTGCCATCCCACAGTAAAAAATCTCTATTATTCAGCTTTTGGTAGCTTTTTCCGTAAAGAAAAACAGTAGTGTCTCCTGACTGTTGTGACACAAGAATATATCTGTTGAAAATCGTCTTGTGTAGGCCCGACATCCCAGTGTGGTTTCGCAGTTCCACGGGTCAAATCGCTGTACTATCCAGTTTTGGGCTTTTGGTATCAAAAAAAAAAGCATTTTGAGTGTGTCGCTCACTGATCATCCGCAAATATCTCTATTTAAAAAAGTGTGGTATACCCCAGTAAACAATAACTGTGGTTTTGCCATCCCATGGTAAAAAATCTCTATTATTCAGGTTTTGGTAGTTTTTTCCATAAAGAAAAACAGTAGTGTCTCCTGACTGTTGTGACACAAAAATATATCTGTTGAAAATAGTCTTGTGTAGGCCCGACATCCCAGTGTGGTTTTGCTGTTCCATGGGTCAAATCGCTGTACTATCCAGTTTTGGGCCTTTGGTATCTAAAAAAAAAGCAGTTTGAGTGTGTCGCTCACTGTTCAGCCGCAAATATCTCTATTTAAAAAAGTGTGGTATACCCCAGTAAACAATAACTGTGGTTTTGCCATCCCACGGTAAAAAATCTCTATTTTTCAGGTTTTGGTAGTTTTTTCCATAGTGAAAAACAGTAGTGTCTCCTGACTGTTGTGACACAAAAATATATCTGTTGAAAATAGTCTTGTGTAGGCCCGACATCCCAGTGTGGTTTCGCAGTTCCACGGGTCAAATCACTGTACTATCCAATTTTGGGCCTTTGGTATCTAAAAAAAAGCAGCTTGAGTGTGTCGCACACTGTTCAGCCGCAAATATCTCTATTTAAAAAAGTGTGGTATACCCCAGTAAACAATAACTGTGGTTTTCCTCTTCCACGGTTCTAATCTACTCTTTATTACCCTTTTTCCATTGATAATGCAAGTGTAAGCTATTTTACTTCATTTACAATGGGCAAGGCGCGTGGCAAGGGACGTGGAAGTGGACATTCCGGTGATGGTTCGTGCAGAGGACGGGGCCGTGGCCAAGGTGAAAATGTGCCACAACCAACAGCCACATCTTCTCGCTCCCACTTCTTGACCGAATTACTAGGGAAGCACAGAACAACACGAGTATTGAGAACTGATCAGTGTGAGCAGGTTATTAATTGGATAGCAGACAATACTTCCAGTTACCTGGGCACCACCACCTCCGGTCTGTCTTCCACACGGTCAACTCTTAGTAGCCGTGAGTCTCGACCGCATACTCCTCCTCACCCTGATGCTCCTTCCTCCCACCATGCCGAGTGTCGTCAGACAGCAAGTGATCCCACACTTGGACACTCTGAAGAGCTGTTCACTGGTCCATTTCCATATTTGGGCCCCTCGCCTGATGCGCTTGAAGTGGTGGAAGAGGAGATCCCATGTTGCGATGCCCAAATATTTTAACAGCCACGGCCACAGGAAGTCGACGTTGGCAATCTGTCACAAGAGGTGGACGATGACGAGACACAATTGCCAGGAAGTGAGGAGGAGGATCGTGGTGCGCAAGTGGAAGAGGAGGAGGTGGTGGATGATCTAGTAACTGACCCAACGTGGAAGGAGGACATGCAGAGTGAGGCCAGCAGCACACAGGGGGAGGGAGGCAGAGTACCCCAACAGGCAGGAAGAAGCAGTGTGGTGGCCGCAGACAGAAGGCAGGCAACCATTCCCCGTAACACCAACACGAGGGACGTTGCCAGTACAAGTGGTAGGTCTTCCAGAGTCTGGAATTTTTTTAAAGACTCTGCTGATAACCCCAAAAAGGCCATATGTTCCACCTGCCATGTCAGCATCAGCAGGGGTGACAAAACTACCAGCCTGACCACCACCAGCATGATCAGGCACAAGGCAGCAAAGCACCCAAATTTGTGGGGCGAAACCCAGGGTCCACGACCAGTGTCAGCGGGTGTCACCACTGCTTCTTCCACTGTTGTGTGTGCAAGGCAATCCCCTGTCCATACTGCATGTAAAGATGCCCCCTCCTCTCAGTCTTCACTTGTTATGGCAGTTTCTCAAGAAACAGCATCAACGTCCACGTCCACGTCCCACCGCAGCGTTCAATTGTCCATATCCCAGACCTTTGAACGAAAGCGGAAATTCGCAGCTAGCGCCCCACAGGCCACAGTCCTAAATTCGCACATTTCACTACTGCTTGCATTGGAAATGCTGCCTTTTAGGCTGGTGGAGACGGAATCCTTCCGCAATCTTATGGCGGTGGCCGTCCCTCGGTACTCGGTCCCCAGTCGACAATATTTTGCCCGGTGTGCCATCCCCGCACTACACAAGCACGTGTCCCAAAGCATCTGCCGTGCCCTCAACAACGCAGTTACTGGGAGAGTCCACCTGACAATGGACTCGTGGACAAGTGCTTGTGGCCAGGGATGGTACATCTCTCTGACGGCACACTGGGTAAACATAGTGGAAGCTGGGACCCAGTCGGACCTTGGGACGGAACACATCCTCCCCACACCGAGGATTGCGGGCCCTATGTCAGTCAGAGTTGCCCCCACAGTGTACAGCTCCTGCGCATCCTCCTCCTCCTCCTCATGTTCAGCCTCCATCTCAGATATCACCACATCAGTTACAAGCTGGAAGCATTGCAGTGCTGCCTCCGCCAAGCGGCAACAGACTGTGCTGAAACTCATAAGCTTAGGTGATAAACCCCACACTGCTTGTGAGTTGTGGACAGCTGTGAAAGAGCAGGCAGATCTGTGGCTGAGACCGCTGAACCTACATCCCGGCATGGTCGTGTGTGACAATGGCCGTAACCTGGTGGCGGCTCTGAGGCGAGGTGAGATCACACACGTACCATGCCTGGCTCATGTGCTTAACCTCGTGGTTCAGCGGTTTCTTAAATCGTACCCCGAGTTGCCAGATCTGCTCGTGAAAGTACGCCGCCTGTCAGCTCATTTTCGCAAATCGGCTACTGCTTCCGCCGCCCTTGCTGTGTTGCAACAGCGTTTGCAGCTTCCGGCACATCGACTGGTGTGTGATGTCCCCACACGTTGGAACTCTACCCTCCACATGTTGCAAAGGATTTGTGAGCAGAAGAGTGCAGTTGTGGAGTACCAGCTGCAACAAGGCCGTCGATATTCAGGTCAGACTCCACACATAAGACCTCAGGAGTGGACCTGGATGTCTGACATATGTACCATCCTGACAAACTTTGAGGAGGCCACCAAGATGGTGAGTGGCGATGACGCCATCATTAGTGTCAGCATCCCACTTGTCTGTCTTTTCCAACGCTCTCTGCAGAGAATTAAAGAGGAGGCATTGCAGCCAGAGTATGATGAGACGGATGAAGAAGCCGTAGCGGGCGATTACACACAGCCCAGCCTCATCTCATCCCAACGTGCATTGTGGGACAATGAGGGAGAGGAGGAGGAGGAGGAGGAAGAACAGGAGCTGCTATCATGCGTTGTAGACGGTAGTACCTGTACAAGTGTCATACCGTCGGTTCAGCGTGGGTGGCCTGAGGACAGGGGGGAGGAGGAAGAGGAGGAGGAGAGCATGGTCAGTCGTCATCTTGGTGAGGACACGGAAATCTTGCCCGTTACCAGTCTGGCACGCATGGCTGACTTTATGTTACGCTGCCTTAACCGTGACCCTCGCGTTGTCAAAATGTTGGGTGACAGTCATTACTGGTTGGTGACACTTGTAGACCCCCGCTACAAGGAGAACTTTCACTCTCTTATTCCTGAGGTGGAGAGGTTTACAAAAATGGGGCAATACCAGAAGGCAATTGCTGCAGAACTCTTAAAAAAATTCCCATCTGAATACGCTAGCGGCAGAGGTCACAGTTCGTTGCCCAACCAAGGCGTACAGGCGATAGAGATGCAACTCCAATCCAGCAGAGGCAGGGGAACACTGTCAACGTTCTGGGACAGTTTTCTGACACCCGCCCAGCTTACAGGCCCTGAGGCGCGGGGTACTCTCACAAGGAGTGGAAAGTTTCAAAAGATGGTGAGGGAGTACCTTGCCGATCGTACCAGCGTCCTCCGTGATTCCTCTGTGCCTTTTAATTATTGGGTATCCAAGCTGGACACTTCGAATGAACTCGCTCTGTACGCCTTGGAGGTCCTGGCCTGCCCTGCCGCTAGCGTGTTATCGGAGCATGTTTTTAGTGCCGCTGGGGGAATTATAACTGATAAGCGCACTCGCCGGTCAACTGACAATGCTGACAAGCTGACCCTTATCAAAATGAACAAGGGCTGGATTGGGCCAGACTTCTCATCACCACCAAATGACAGCAGAGTAACATAAAGTCAAATCCACTGTGTTATTTCGGGAGGTGTATTCACATGCACCGCTTCACACCCACACATGGGTATACGCTTCCTCGTTTCGGCTGTTTAATCTTCTTCTCCTTATCCTCAGCCTCCACCACCACTATACCACCAGGGTGCCAGCATTGCAAGTTCCTCCATCCTTATTTTTGGCAGCTTTTGCTTGCAAGGCATAAGCAAATACTATGGGACACCCACTCCCCAATAATGGGACTTATGTTTGTAATATGCTGTACTGCATGGCTCTTGTAAGGGGCATTGCAAGTTGCTCCGTCCTAATTTTTGGCAGCTTTTGCTGGGAAAGCATAAGCAAATACTATGGGACACCCACTCCCCAATAATGGGACTTATTTTTGTAATATGCTGTACTGCATGTGACGCGCCCCCTGGGCTGTGCGTACACGTGTGTGGGATACCCGGTGCCGTGTCTCTGGGGTCTGTAGTCTCCGTGGCGGTGACCCGGTCCCGTGGCTCAGGCTGGTCAAACCAGTGGCAGTCTTTCTTAGGTTTTGAGGTTAATTGTCCGACTGCGCCACCCGTGGATTGCGGTCAGGGAGTACCACCGCTGCGAGGCAGACCGCTGAGGCTGGTGTTGTGTGCGCAGCATAGAATGAGATAACTCCCCTCGGGAGGAGTATAGCCTCAGGGCAGTGAGTGTGGATGATGGGGGTGATGGTGCATGAGCGCAGCAGGAATGACTCAGAGTCTTTGCAGTGCAGTTCATGGTCTTTACTGATGATTATAAGGTAGACCCTCCCGAGAGTACTGGCTAGCATAAGAGGCCTGGTCAATCTGTGAGCAAGGAGGAGTTCCCCTGGCCAGGTGGAGTTGTAGGCCTCCCCGTCTGTCTGCACTCTTCCTGGCTACCTTGCTGTAAGCGGGTAGAAGTAGCCCACGTCCCTGAGTGTACCGTGTAGTGCTCACCCGTATGGCTGGTGACTTGGGGCCTTCTGTTAGCCTCCGCTCCATGATGGCGGTGCTGGTCCCTTGCTTGTGACTGAGCCTCCGGGCTTCTATGGCCAGAGGACCTGAAATCCCCTGCCGGCTGGTTGCTGCTGCTGGATATATAAGTCCTCACAGCTTCGGACTCCTGTGTCCGGTTCCTATTGTCTTCTGTCAGGGCGAGCTCTGCTCAGTTTCCAGCCCCAGGTCTTTAGCTCCTAGCTTCTACAGAGCTCCTTGCTGTTACTTTCCCTTGCTCTCACTCTGACTCTGACTGTTCTCTGACTCACTCAACCCCGCCCCAGATCCAGTTTATAAGGGCAGAATTCTCCCCTCCCAGGATTGGGGCAGGAGGATGTTGCATGTTTAAGGGATCCTGACCAGGAAACCTCCCACTTGCTTTCCGACGTAATATCTCTATCACTGTGGTGACCAGACCCCTGGGGTGCCACACATGGCTCTTGTAAGGGGCATTGCAGTTCCTCATAATTTTTGGAAAGCCTTCCATTCACTGCTTAGGCCAACAGTGCACGGGAGACCCAGTTGCTATAAATGGAAAAAAAGGTTTAGTTAACGCCCTCTGACCTCCATGTCATTTCCAAGGGGCATTGGAGTGCCTCGAAATTTTTGGTAGGCATTGCACTCACTGTATGCCCTATAACTGTGTAGCTGAACCGCTTCTTTTGTTACAGAAACATATCCTACAAGACATATCTGGTTGACTGGCCTGATATTGATGTGAATGGTCCCTGTTCCTCCTGCTCTTTCTCCTTTGCCACTACCTCATCCATCATTTATCACCTGAAGCTTTGTTTTAACGGGAGTCATAGAACTTGGATAGTAGCAGGAAAACATACAGCAATCCTCGGAGGAGGTAGGATATGCGCCAAAACGCTGACCACCTCAGGCCTAGCCGCTACTACATACATGCGCTTGCATTACAACAAAACAAAGCAGATGCTAACTTCTATCATCCTCATCATGCTCCTCACCTTGGCACTCTCAACTCCCCTGATGGAGAAGCCAGGGCCCACCGGAGGAGTCTGATAGTCCGGTGGGCTCGGCCAATGCTGCCCTAATGCAGGCCAGGCTAAGAAAAGTGTGGGAAAGGTTACCGGGACAAATAGGGGTGGCTGGGGACCGAGTATGGACACCTGGCCACCCCCTGGAGGCTGGGGAGCAAGCGGGGACACCCGGCCACCAGGCGGCTGGGGACTGAGTATGGATACCAGGCCGCCGACACAGCCATGGTGTGGTGGCCAGATTCCGCCTCCACATGCCTAAAAGGCCCAATTTAAAGTGCAAGCAAGCAAGCAGTATGGTATTGCAGCCTGGGGGTGGGTGGGTGGCAGGCTGCATACTTGCGCTTTCATTGCAAGGAATGGGAGAGGTACAATTGAACACTGCCCTGGGACAAGGACTTAAATGGGGATAGTTGCAAGTCTGCAACGACAGGTGCAAGGTGGGAGGCATCTTCGCATATACCATGAACAGGGGTTTGGCATGCACACACTACAGAGGAATAGGCTCTCCTTCCCACTAAATGCATTGGGGAGGGCACAGGTAATGTTTTGGTATACACGCTTAATCTTATCTATAAGGCACACCAGGACAAATATGGGCGGCTGGAGATTGAGTATGGATACCTCGCTGCCGAAGCAGCCATGAGGTAGTGGCCAGCTTCGGCCTCCTCCAAACTAAAAGGCCCCATTTCAAGTGCAAGCTAGCAGTATGGAATTGCAGTCTGGGGGTGGGTGGGTGGCAGGCTACACACTTACACTTGCATTAAAAGAAAACATAGCAGATGCTAACTTCTGTCATCATCATCATGCTCCTCACCTTGGCACTCTCAACTCCACCGATGGAGAAGTCAGGGCCCACCGGAGTAGTGTGGTTCTCTGGTGGGCTCGTCCAATGCTGCCTAAAGCAGGCCGGGCTAAGAAAAGTGTGTGGGGGGATGTTCCAAGGAGAAATAGGGGCGGCTGGGGACCGTTTATGGACACCCGGCTGCCCCCAGGCGGCTGGGGACCGTGTGTGGACACCCGGCCGCGGGGCGGCTGGGGACCGAGTATGGACACCTGGCCGCTGGGTGGCTGGGGACTGAGTATGGATTCCAGGCCGCCAACACAGCCATGACGTGGTGGCCAGATTCCGCCTCCACATGCCTAAAAGGCCCAATTTCAAGTTCAAGCAAGCAAGCAGTATGGTATTGCAGCCTGGGGGTGGGTGGGTGGCAGGCTGCATACTTGAGCTTGTATTGCAAGGAATGGGGGAGGTACAATTGAACACTGCCCTGGGACTAGAACTTGCATGGGGATAGATGCAAGTCTGCATCTTCTGATGCGGTAAGGATCACTTATGATGGGCACACTTTTAGACAGTGACCTGGGAGTCAGAGATGCTTCCAGGGGTCTTCCCCAAGCTGTTCCCTTGTCTTTTCAGCACTTTATGCATGTGTCACACAGCACATGGCCAGATAAGGTTGTAAAATGTTAAAATGACATTTCACTGTGAATGCATTTGTCATAGTTGAAAGCAATACAAAAGTGCAAAAACGCATAAAAAATGCTGCTTGTGAACATAGCCGAAGGTGTGGAGGAGTATTTTTGTTTTTGGTCATTTATTTTAACTTATACACAAGTCTTTACCCTGGAAAGGATGTTCCTTAACATATTTCACAGGAAAAAAGTTTCACTTTTGTTTTTGAACGTTTTATTGTGAGCCTGTAAAAGTTGCTTAATACCTCTGACCACGTTGTTGACAGCAGTGACCTGGGGGTCAGAAATGCTTCCTGGGGCGATCCCCAAGCTGCCCCCATGTCATTTGAGCACTGTCACTATCGTTTTGGGCACTTGTTAGGCTTTTAAAAGACTGCCGGGGGTGCCACCGCAAAAATGCTCGAGTCTCCCATAGACTAACATTGGGCTCGTTGCTCGGGTCGAGCACCCGAGTATCACGGCGAGCTCGGCCCGAGCTTCGAGCACCCGAGCATTTTAGTGCTCGCTAAACACTAGTCTCTATGAATAGGAATTCCTAAGTATTTGATACCCTGTGAGGGCCAGGCAAAGGGAAAGTTGGACTGGATGGAATCCTGTATGGATTTGGGGAGGGAGACATCGAGGGCCTCAGACTTCGCTGCATTGATTTTAAAATTTGACCATGTAACAAAGTGATCTATTTCAGCCATAACAGCAGGGATGGATATATGTGATTGAGTGATATATACTAGGACATCATCAGCAAATAGAGAGCACTTGTACTCGGTGCCTCCCACCTCAATCCACCTAATATTGGGGTTATGGCGAATTGATGAGAGCAGGTGCTCCGTCACTAGGATGTATAAGAGAGGGGACAGAGGACATCCCTGCCTTGTCCCATTGGTGATTATGAAAGGTGATGAAAATGTTCTGACGTGCCCCCTGGGCCTTGGGACACCCGGAGCCGGACCCTTTTTGGTGGATGCTGGTGGTTGTAGTCTCCGTGGCGGCGACCCGATTCCGTGTCTCAGGGCGGTCAAACCAGTGGCGGAACTATTTATGTGGTTTTGATGTTTAAACATCCGACTACACCACCCGTGGATTGCGGTCAGAGTGAACCGCCGCTGCAGGGCAGACCGCTGAGGTTGGTGTTGTGGGTGCAGCAGAGCGTAGCATAGCCTCACGGCAGTGTATGCGGAGGATGGGGGTGATGGTGCAGGGCAGCAGCAGCAACAACACGGAGTCAGTGATGCAGTCCAGGGCCTTTACTCACAGTTCTTATTATCCAGACCACTTCTGCAGGTAACGGCTGCCCACGTCGTACTGTGCTCACCAGGTGAGGGGCTCAGACAACTCCGAGATAACTTTGGAGCGCTTCACAGGACCCCCTTTGTGTGTCCTTTGTCTGGCCTTTCTTACCAACCCTTCTGTCCGGCTGCCTCGGGCCTTCTCTTTGGTAAACTTGGCGCCAGTTTCCCTGACCCTATGTGGTGCCTTCCTAGCGGTGTAGCGAGGGGCTGTGCCACATAAAATGTCACAGCCTCCGGTTTCTAGCTGAGGGTCGTTTCCCGTCTCCACTAGTTTTGGGGACCGGTCTCCCCCTTTGGCCTGACCCCTCCACGCAGGTGGATTCGGGTGTGCGGTGGCGACTCGCCCTTCCGCACCCCTGGGATCCCTTCGTTCCTCATTCCTGGAGCCTTCTCCGCTCCTCTTCCTTCCTTCTCCCTCTTCCAGGCCTGGGCCTCTGTTACTAGGCCCGCCTCCGGAGCAGAGCTCATGCAGAGCCCCTGCTCCCTGTCACTTCTGCTCAGACTTCTCTGCACTGAACAAAGATGGTGCCCACCTTTTATACTCCCTTCTCAATGCACCCAGGAACTGCTTCCTCCCTGCTCCTGCACTACAGAGTTCCCCTTCCTCAGTGTTCCCTCCCCCCACTCCAGCAAGGGACAGGGACTGTCGTGCCCATCTCAGGGGCATATTGGTCACCCTGCCCCACGGCAATGTGGTGTAATGCATGCAGGTGTCGGGTCCTGATCCACACTCCATCCTTACCTGAGAGTGAGATATCACACCTCTGGGTGAGGTGCAATACCTCTGTAGCAACCGAGCCCTCATGGTGCTACAGTTCCATTCATCTTCAGCCTAGGTGACGTATTGCGATACAGGGCCGTGATTTTGGCTATATAAGGGTCCCCTAGACCCCTACCCCAAGCTTTTTAAGAGAATAATATATGGCGTGCCAGGAGACTCTATGGAATGCTTTCTCAGCATCCAACGAGAGTATATAATTACAAATTTTTAACTGCATCTAGCCCAGGAAATACTTTGTGCCTAGTAGCAGTGTCTGCTAGTCAGCGGATTATAACGGCTGTTAAGCAAGCTACGCCACCTGTAGTTTGGACACTTAATTTTTTAAAAGGAAATGCTTCGGGACCACGGGATACTCAGTGAAGAGCATCAGGAGGCACCCCAAGGCCTAGGGGCTGGGACTGGCGGTAGGATGCCTTGCGGTGGACAGCCGAGCTCGATCCTTATAAAAGCTTTTTAACTGCAGCAGCTTTAGTGGACGCTACTGGAGCTGGAATTACGCGGCTGCTGGCATGAGACTTGCCCTCCAATAGATCCTTGTAAAAGGATTTAAAGTGTATTCATTCAAATTAGAGAGACAATTTAAATTAAAAAGCTTAGAGCTGCCTCCACCACAGGGGGGCTCGCTCGAACCACTCGCAGACAGGCACCAGTATTGGGAGAGGGGGGCTGGCCGTCAGGGTCCACCGCGGCTCTGGCTCAAACCCGGCGACACGGAGGTGGCACGGGCAGGAACGGACTGGCCATGTCGGCTTCTCACTTTTTGGATTTTAGAAGGGCATGACATGCCTATATCTGTGTCTCCCCCTCCTTTTAGTCCTCCACCTCTTTTCTTTTCGCATGACTATATGTTCTTGTCACTTTTCCATGTGTTAGTTATGTCTTCTGAGCAGTTTGTCAGCTTTTGGACACCTTTGAAGGTGTTTTCTATGTGTTTCTATGTGTTTTTGTTTGCCTGCCATTGGTTTTAATGGTGTTCGAAGGTGTTCGACGAACAGTTCGACGAACAGTTCGGCGAACACACGGGTGTTCGACGAACCGAACTGAACTCGAGCACTACGGGGGTGGCTCAACAGTAATGCTCGAGTGCTCAGTCCGAGCAATGAGCCCAATTTACATCTGTGGGAAACTCGATCATTTCTCCGGCGGCCCCAGCCGGCGTTCTGCAGAGGGCCTCGAAATTGCCCAAATTGATAAGGACAGTGCTCAAATGACATGGGAATAGCATGTTGAAGACCCCTGGAAGCATCTCTGACTCCCAGGTCACTGCTATCAACAATGTTGTCAGAGTATTATGCTACTTTTACAGACTCATAATAAAACATACAAAAACGAAACCAAAATGGATTTTCCCAGGAAAAATGTGAAGGAGCATCCATTCAAGGGTAAGGTCTTGTATATAAGGCAAAATAAATATACAAAAAAAAAATTCTCCTGCACATCTTGGGCTATGTTCACACATAGCGTTTTTGATGCGTTTTTGCACTTTCGTATTGCTTTCAACGGTAAAAAATACATTCACAGGTAAATGTAATTTTAACAATTTACAACCTTATCTGGCCATGTGGTGTGTGAGATATGATCAGACACATCCTGTTTAGTTTATGAAGGAGGGTCTCTGAAAGTCACAAAGACTATTTTTATAGGGCCATCAGGCAGACTTTACTATTCTTAAAGGGCCAGTAGTCAGCCCTTACTATTGTTAGAGTTATGCTTTGTTGTTCCAATTACTAAACTGTGGGTCTCCTATACTGTTATTGTGTATGAAGTTACTGCAAGGGCTGCCAAAAATTTGGACGCACCCCAATACCGCATTGAAGAGACAGAGGACGGCCTCAGTAAAAATATGTTCTCATTATAAAGAAGTGGTTCTCCTTTAGTGGGAATGCCTATGCAGTGGCTGCCAAAATTTGATAAAAACTCCATTAATAATTTAAAAACACATAGAGGTGGGCCTCAGTAATGACATGTTCCCATTAGAAAGGAGTGGGTCTGCTATCCAGTTATAGGGTATGCAGTGAGTACAACGGCTGCCAAAATTTAGGAAAAACCCCAATAACAATTTAAAGATATATAGAGGTTTGCCTCAGTAACGACATATTCCTAGAAAGGACCGGTTCAGCTGTCCAGTTATAGCACATGCAGTGAGTACAACAGCTGCCAAAAATTTGGAGGAACTCCAATGCCCCTTGCAAGAGACGTAGAGGTCAGAGTGCTTCCTGAAAAAAATGTTCCCATTATTAGGAAGTGCGTCTCCCATACTGTTTGCCTATGCAGTGAATGCAATGGCTGACAAAAATTTGGAGGAATTACAATGCCCCTTGCAAGAGACGTAAAGGTAAGAGGACCTCCTGAAAAAAATGTTCCCATTATTAGGAAGTGCATCTCCCATACTGTTTGCCTATGCAGTGAATGCAACGGCTGCCAAATGGTGGTGGAGGCAGAGGATGAGGAGAAGGGGAAGGACAATAGCCAATAGACAAAATCAGGAAGCGTATACCCATGTCTTTGTGTGAAGACACAGGTACAAGGGAATAGAGTTAGACCTCCCCAAAAAAATACACTGTATTTGAGTTTATGTTACACTGCTATCATTCGGTGGTGTTGAGAATTCCGACCCAATCCAGTCTTTTTTCATTTTCATAAGAGTCAGCCTGTCAGCATTTTCAGTTGACAGGTGGATCCGCCTATCAGTTATAATTCCACCAGCGGCACTAAAAACCTGCTCGTACAAAATGCTAGCGGCAGGGCAGGCCAGGACCTCCAAGGCATAGAGAGACAGTTCATGCCACATGTCCAGCTTGGATACCCAATAATTATAAGGCACAAAGGAATCATGGAGGACGTTGATACAGTTGGCAAGTTACTCTCTCAGCATCTTCCGAAACTTTGCACTCCATGTGAGAGTACCCCGCAACTTAGGGCCTGTGCGATGGGAGGGTCTGAGAAAACTGTCCCAGAACTTTGACAGTGTTCCCCTGCCTCTGCTGGATTTGATTTGTGTCTCTTTCGCCTGTAGTCCTTGGTTGTCCAACGAACTGTGACCTCTGCCGCCAGCGTTTTCAGATGGGAAATTTTTTAATAATTCAGCAACAACGGCCTTCTGGTACTGCCTCATTTTATTAGGTCTGTCCGGCACAGGAATAAGAGACAGAAAGTTCTCCTTGTAGCTTGGGTCTAGAAGTGTCACTAACCAGTAATGACTGTCACCCACAACAACGCGAAGGTCACAGGAAAGGCAGTGTAATATAAACTCAGCCATGTGTGACAGACTGCTAACAGGCAAGACGTCCATATCCTCACCAAGAGGATGAGTGACCATGCTCTCCTCCTCATCCTCCTCCTCCTTCCTGTTCTCAGGCCATCCACACTGAACAGACTGTATGACAGTTGTGCAGGTAGTACCATCTATAGAGCAGGAAACTAGCTCCTGTTCTTCCTCCTCCTCCTCTTCCTCATTGTCACCCAATCCATGATGGGATGAGATGAGGCTGGGCTGTGTGGAATCACCCTGTATGGTTCCTTGCTCCATCTCATCATGCTCCGCCTGCAATGCATCCTCTTTAATTGTGAGCAGAGAGCATTTCAGAAGACAGAGAAGCAGGATGGTGATGCTAATTATGGCGTCATCGCCACTCACCATCTTGGTGGAGTCCTCCATGACTCCATCCATGTCCACTCCTGAAGTCTTATGTGTGGAGTCTGACCTGAATACCGACGACCTTTCTGATACTGGTAGTCAATAACTGCCCTCTTCTGCTCACAAATCCTTTCCAACATCTGCAATGTAGAGTGCCAACATGTGGTGACATCGCACACCAGTCTGGAAGCTGCAAATGCTGCTGAAGCAAAGCAAGGGCGGCAGAAGCACACACATGGCATACTTTGACAAGCAGATCTGGCAGATCCAGGTAGGTTTTGAGAAACCGCTGAACCACGAGGTTAAGCACATGGGCCTGGCAAGGTATGAGTGTGAGCTTGCCTCGGTTCAGAGATGCCACCGGGTTTCGGCCATTGTCACACACGACCAGTCCTGACTGTAGGTTCAGCGGTGTCAGCCACAGATCTGCCTGCTCATTCAGAGCTATGCATAACTCTTCAGCATTGTGCGGTTTGTCACCTAAACATATTAGCTTCAGCACAGCCTGTTGCCGCTTGGCCGAGGCACTGCTGCAGTGCTTCCAGTTTGTGACTGATGTGGTCATTTCGGAGATGGAGGCTGAAGAGAAGGAGGTGCAGGAGCTGTAGAATGTGAGAGCTACCCTGATTGACCCAGGGCCCGCAATCCTCGGCGTCGGGAGTATGTGTTTCGTCCCAAGATCCGACTGGGTCACGGCTTCCGCTATATTAACCCATTGTACCATCAGCGAGATGTACCGTCCCTGCCAACAAGCACTTGTCCACATGTTCATGCTTAGGTGGACTTTTCTAGTAACTGCGTTGTTTAGGGCACGGCTAATGTTGTGGGACACATGCTCATGTAATGCGGGGATGGCACACCGGGAGAAATAGTGGCCGTTGGGGACCGAGTACCGAGGAACGGCCGCCACCATCAGGTTTCATGCTCTTCATGCACCATCACCATCACGTCCACTTCCCCGTCCCTTGCCATTCACCTTGCCCATTTTAAATAGAGGACAATATTTTCCACGTTCATTACAAATGGCTGGATTTGAACAGCAGTTACATGTGATTTGTCTGACGGAGAACCACGGTTTTAAAAAGTGGGCCTGTAGTTTACTAATACTATTCTTCATAGCAACCTTGTGTGAATAGCTTTGCTGACACACTGCAATAAAATGTAAATGGAAGCCAGAAATGTCTGAATTTGGAACGCATTTATATGTGAAACGTCTGACGGAGAACCACGGTTTTAAATAGTGAACCTGTAGTTTACTAATACTATTCTTCACAGTGACCTCGTGTGAATATCTTCGCTGACACATGGCAACAAAATGTAAATAGAAGCCAGAAATGGCTGAATTTGTAACACAGTTATATGTGATACGTCTGACGGAGAACCACGGTTTTAAATTGTGGGCCTGTAGTTTATTAATACTATTCTTCACACAGACCTCGTATGAATAGCTGACCTACACACTGCAACAAAATGGAAATGGAGGCCAATATTTTCCACGTTCAGTTCAAATTTCTGGATTTTTATTGCTGTAATATGGAAAAGATCTGGCTGTATTCTGCAGTGCTAACAAGCAAATGGAGCAGAAAAATTGTGTACTCTGGATTGCTTTTTAAGCAAATAACCTGGATTAAGATCCCAAAAAAATAGCCCTGTCCCCTGATATCTGGGGCTTTGTCTACAAATATCTGTCACAGCAGCAGCAAACAGAATGTGCTATGGGCCCTCTTGTGCTGTATGCACTGCAGTCTGCCACATACTCTGCCTCCCTGCCTTACTCCTGCTATCACCACTGAATATATGCAACTGGATTAGTCCTGAGAAGGACTGTTAATTCAAATGGATATATAGATATGCTGTGGAATACTTTTATTAACTATAAACAAGCAAATCTCTCCTTTACTCAGCAGCAGCTCGCCCTACTCTGCCTGTTTCCGGGGTAGACTGTGACGAGCCTAACGTCACTGGATCTCAAATAGACCTGATGACACTGTGCGGCCAGCTAATCACTGTAATGCCCACAACCAACATGGCTATGGCATTACAGTGCGTGGCAAGCAATCCCTGCATGTTCATTGGCTCTCTAAAGATCACCAAACATGCAGGGAGGGAACCCCCAGCTTTGCCCGAGCAACCCGGAAATACTCGCCGAGCTTGTCAAGCACCGTGATGCTCTGGCGAGTACCGAGTAGTGGCGAGCACGATCGCTCATCACAAGCACACAGATATGATGAACTCAAAATTGGTTTTCTTACTACAGTGGTATATAAAGCAGGCTATATCTCAGCTTAAAATTCTTTGGTGAAAATATTGTTCTCCATACAGGGAAAAAATAAAGAATGTTCCGAAAAGCTTCCTGACCCTCGTCACCAGACGTTAACTCCTGGAGCGGGTGTGATCCTGATGAGACTTAGATACCCGAGGTTCACGCGGACTGTATTATGCTGTCAGGGCAAGAAGAGGAGGAGGGTGACTGTCAGGGCGAGGAATGGGTTAACACATTAGATGATGATGAGGTTGTAGATCCCATTTGGTGTGAACCCAGAGGCATGCAGCTGAATAGATCATTTAAGGAGGTGGAGGAGGAGGAAGATGAGGAGGTTACATTGCATCCAATGGCACAGACACGGAGTGATGCAAGCATGAGGAGCACTGCATCCTTAGCCAAAACTGTGGCTGTCGCCAGCAGCGGTTGTGGGTATGCAGCTTGCAGGGGTGGCAAGGGTGGCCTAGCCTGGGACTTTTTGAGACCGCAAAGGATGAGCCAGCTCATGTTATCTGAAAACTTTGCAAGAAAAAGCTCAGTAGAGGGAAAAAGTGCAATAATTTGACTACTACATGCATGAACCTTCACATGCACAATCAACATGCTTTATACTGGTAATCTCACTGCAATAAAATGCGGACCTCAACAACCATCAGCCACCCCATCAACCGCATTTGCTGCTTCTTCCTCCTCCTCTGTTACCGTGCCAAGTATTGTTACGCAGGTCTCCGACCAAGGAACCTACAGTTGTATATCCGCTCCAGTATATCCGCTGCTGTTTTAAACCAATCTCAGAGAATGTGCAGACCACAACTTTATCAATTCATTGTAACATCTCTGCCTGCATCTCACTCACGGTCCAGCAGTTTGTCCGATTCACCTTACTCCGCCCTGTGTCAGCACTGCAACCAGCCCTCGGTCCCGTAGTTGTGGTCACGTAAAAAAATTGATTCCTCCTATACATGACAAAGCTAAGAGATTGAACACCACCATCTCCAATCTGTTGGCTGTGGAAATGATGGTGTCAGGTCCTAATTTTTTGAAATGTGAACACTCCTGGTTGGGTCTTTATCCGCTGGGTTGGTTGTAGTGAAAGAGGTGTCGGTCCCCATTTATACTAGTTCTACTCTAGTGAAATTAATTCTTTGGTGCAGATATTATTGTCACAGGGGTACACATGATATAATCAAACTTCGCTTTCTTAGTACCGTGGTATATAAAGCAGGCTACATTTCATCTTTTAATTCTTTTGTGCTGATATTGTTCTCCATACAGGGGTACACATTAGTGATGAGCGAGCACTAAATCTGTTCAACTTAGTGGTTCAGTGGTTTCCAAAATCTACACAAATCTGCCAGAGCTGCTGGTGAAAGTATGCTGCGTGCGTGCCAATTTCAGAAAGTCAGCTACAGCTTCCCCCACCCTGGCAGTGCTTCAGCAGCATTTGCTGACTGGTGCGTGATGTGACCACATGTTGGAAATTAACATTGCAGATGTCAGGAAGGTTTTGTAAGCAGCAGAGGGCAGTTGTTGAGTATCAGCATTGACACGCCCGTTGGAATTCAGGTCAGCCTTCGCACATAACAGCTGATGAGTGGGCATGGATGTCTGGACATCTGTGCCATTCTCCAAAGGATGCCACCAAGCTGCTCTTAAAGAGGAGGTATTGCAGGCGGAGCAAGGAACTATACAGCCCATCCTCATCTCATCTCAACGTAGATTGGGTGATAATGAGGTGGAGGAGAATGAGGAGGAGAACCTGGACAATTGTCCTTTTGGTGTGTTGGCATATGCAACAGATTAGGACTTATTATAAGTGAAAGGAGGACTTTATACTAACCAGACAGCAGATGGCGATAGTGTGTAAAGTTATATGCTTGCTGTAATGTTGGGAGGGAAGCTCTCAATTGTTGGTTGTTTTTACTTCCTGTTCTTCCTCTTTTCTTTCCTGAATGTGTTATGTCAGCAGCACACGGACTGTGTGACACTGAATTGTATCTCTTGTTTATCCAGTATGAAGTAAATACTGTTCACTCAAGATATCTTGCTGATTGAAGCTCTCGTAAGTACAGTGGTGACTGTAAGAAGATGCACTCTGCAACAGGTTATGGGCGCAGACACTACAGGCCCGCACTACAAGCCCAGGCAGCAGGATCCCGGTTTATAACCCAAGATAACGGAGCATACAGATAAGCTCTGTAAACAGAAGGAAATAAATGCAGATACAGAATGACAAAGGAATTCATGATCCCAGGAGCTGGATATAATTACAGAGAATTCAACACAGGCAGGACATACAGGAACTATCAAGAAGAAAAAACCAGGAGAATATCTTCAGTACAACTCTCTAAACAAGTAAGACTATATAAAGATGATGAGTAACACAGAACTGATTTCCCAACTCTGTAGTCATGAAATTCAAGGCATAAAGAAAAATCTTGGTGTGTGACTAAGCACCACCGAGAAGTGTGAGATGATATTGGAAGGGCTGCCATTGCTTATGGAACAAGCTGCATTAGAGGACTTCCTGGGAGAAATGAAAGCCAGAGTAGATATGATTTCCCTTTATTCCAGTCCTTTCACCGACCTAAAGAATATGGCTGAGGTGAAATACAACTGTCACCGAAGAGCAGTGTGAGACTGAAGAACATTGGGCCCACCAGAGGATTTTATTCTGAGGACCCATGTTAAGAGGGCAGTTGCAGACAACTTTTCTATAATGGAATGCAACCGACCCCGGGGTCCGTGATGCAGCCTGGCGGACTGCTGCCGAACACTTTCCGGGTGGAAAGTAAAGCAACCAACTTAAATGGTAAACCCTTCCGTGTTACTGCACACAGGAACGGGTATAGTGGTTCGCTCTATCTCCGTTATCAGCACGAGAGATAGGCAGAGAAAAACTATCTGTAGTCCTGTTACATCACAGGGACTACAGTGGCGGCGCTAGGATGCGTGTGTGACTACGCCGACGGGTACACGTACCTCCAGCCGGCGTGCTACCGGACTGAAGGGTACAGCTCCACGTGGCTGACAGGCGATAGCCGTGGATAGGACGTCTGCAGGCTGCTCGGGGTGTCAGGCGACCCCTTTGGCAGAGCCAGACTGCTAGACGAAACTACTTGCCTCTATGGAACTAGCCTGCCTCTATGGAACTAGCCTGCCTGACAGAAACTACGTGGATCACAGTCGTCCACACACAGCAACAGTTTCTCAATGATAAGAGCGCACCGCCATGTTTGTGGGCGGGCCTTTTAAAGACTAAGCCCTGCCTACCGACGCGCCATTGGTGACGCCACCCTTGGACCAATCAGGCGGTGCCAGGTCACCGAGTCAGGTGGGTGCCAAACCACCAATCACGATCCGCCAGGTCACGGGCATGCTGAGTGAGGCGAATCCTGGACTTAGACTCCAAACGCCCTGTCTCCCTCTGCAACCCATGCTTACCCATGCGTCCCAATACATGGGAGACAATCTGTATGTCTCGTGGACCAGCTAGGTGTTGGGGATGACGACAATGCTGAACAGCATCAGCCCCGGCTGGACCAAAATTGGAGACCACAGAAGGTCCTGGACCCATTTCGAATCCAGCCACAGACCAACGCTAACATTATCCCCCCTTCTAACATCCCAATCCACTTGACGCTCATTTTCCTCCATGAGCAGGGAGGCAAAAATGTGGTCCACTGGGTCACAGAGGAGATTCACAGAACCGTGACCCCTCCGGTGTACAGGGTACCCTTTTTTAAAGCGGGGGCAGGACGACAAGAAGTGACAACCGACTCTCTGTGTGGAGTCCGTCACGGGTGACCGATGGGGAAGACCCGCCGGACTTTGGTGGAAAGATTTATCTCCCGCACAGACGGGACACGTGAGGACAAAGTCCTTAACGTCCTGACGCCACCGGGGCCACCAATACGACCCTTGAAGGGACTTACTGGTACGTTTGACCCCCAGATGAGCTCCGATCTTAGGGGCATGAGCCCAGGAGAGCACCATATTATTATTATTATTATTATTATTTATTATTATAGCGCCATTTATTCCATGGTGCTTTACATGTGAAAAGGGGTATAATACTGGAACAATTACAATAATCTTGAACATAATGTGACAGCGACTGGTACAGGAGGAGCGAGGACCCTGCCCGCGAGGGCTCACAATCTACGAGGGATGGGTGAGGATACAGTATGTGAGGGTAGAGCTGGTCGTGCAGCGGTATGGTGGAGCGGTGGTTACTGCAGGTTGTAGGCTTGTCGGAAGAGGTGGGTCTTCAGGTTCCTTTTGAAGGTTTCCACGGTAGGCGAGAGTCTGATACGTTGCGGTAGAGAGTTCCAGAGTAGGGCAGAAGCACGGGAGAAATCTTGTATACGGTTGTGGGAGGAGGAGATAAGAGGGGAGTAGAGCAGGAGATCTTGTGAGGATCGGAAGTTGCGTGCAGGTATGTAACGGGAGACTAGGTCGGAGATATATGGAGGAGACAGGTTGTGAATGGCTTTGTTTGTCATGGTTAGGGTTTTGAACTGGAGTCTCTGAGCAATGGGGAGCCAGTGAAGAGATTGACAGAGAGGAGAGGCCTGGGAATAGCGGGGGGACAGGTTGATTAGTTGAGCAGCAGAGTTTAGGATAGATTGGAGGGGTGCAAGAGTGTTAGAGGGGAGGCCACAGAGCAGGAGGTTGCAGTAGTCAAGGCGGGAGATGATGAGGGCGTGCAGTAGTGTTTTTGCAGATTCATGGTTTAGGAATGTGCGGATCCGGGAGATATTTTTGAGTTGGAGTCGGCAGGAAGTGGAAAGGGCTTGGATATGTGGTTTGAAGGAGAGTTCCGAGTCCAGGGTTACCCCAAGGCAGCGAGCTTGAGGGACTGGGGAGAGTGGGCAGCCATTGACGTTGATAGATAGGTCAGTTGGGAGGGTTGAATGAGATGGCGGAAAGATGATGAATTCTGTTTTGTCCATGTTAAGTTTTAGAAATATGGCAGAGAAGAAGGATGAAATAGCAGACAGACATTGTGCGATTTTGATTAATAAGGAGGTGATATCGGGTCCAGAGAGGTAGATCTGTGTGTCATCAGCATAGAGGTGATAATGAAAGCCATATTCTGTAGATTAGGGGAAACAAACGTCCTCCCCGATAGAACCTGGTTAGAGGACACCCTTTCTACCTGAGAGTTTCTTTTGACATAGTCTGACAAGACCCGGGTCCTGGGGACAGACAAAGAATCTGTACCGGAAGCCACAACGGTAGAGGGATCAGAGACTACCCTCCGGGTGACTGCGACCATACAATGAGACGCACAATTCTCACTCCAGGAAGAAATCTGCCCCGTATTCCAGTCAATGTGTGGAGTATGACAACGTAAACAGGGGAGTCCCAATAACACCTCGTCTAATCCACCGGGAATAATAAGAAATGAGATGACCTCCCGGTGGTCCTGAGGAAATGACATGGTGAGGGGAATCGACTGGTGGGTGATTTGCGCGTCCAGGAGTGAACCATTAACAACATTAATGTTCATGGGTCTTGACAGTAACTCTAAAGGGATGGAATGCCTCTGGCAAACGTAGGGACTAGTGTTGAGCGAGCACTAAAATGCTCGGGTGCTCGAAGCTCGGGCCGAGCTCACTGTGATACTCGGGTGCTCGACCCGAGCAACGAGCCCAATGTTAGTCTATGGGAGACCCGAACATTTTTGCAGTGGCTCCCCCGGCAGTCTGTAGAAAGCCTAAAAAGTGCCCAAAACGATAGTGACAGTGCTCAAATGACATGGGGACAGCATGGGGATCGCCCCTGGAAGCATTTCTGACCCCCAGGTCACTGCTGTCAACAAGGTGGTCAGAGGTATTAAGCCACTTTTACAGGCTCACAATAAAACGTTCAAAAACGAAAGTGAAAGTGCTTTCCTGTGAAATATGTTAACCCCTTAACGACCATGGGTCTTTCTGTTTTAGTGTTTTCCTTTTTTGCTCCCCTTCTTCCCAGAGCCAGAACTTTTTTAATTTTCGTTCAATATGGCCATGTGAGGGCTTATTTTTTGTGGGACGAGTTGTACTTTTAAACACCATCACTGGTTTTACCATATTGTGTGCTGGAAAATGGGAAAAAAATTCCAAGTGCAGTGAAACTGCAAAAAAAATGCAATTCCACAGTTGTTTTTTGGGTCCTTTTTTACCACGTTCACAGATTGCTAAAACTGACCTGCCATCATTATTTTCCAGGTCGTTACGAGTTCATAGACACCAAACATGTATAGGTTCTTTTTTATTTAAGTGGTGAAAAAAAAAATCCAAAGCTTGCTAAAAAAAAAAAAAAAATGACGCCATTTTCCGAGACCCTTAGCTTCTCCATTTTTCGGGATCTGGGGCCAGCTGAGGGCTTATTTTTTGCGTGCCGGGCTGACGTTTTTATTGATACCATTTTGGGGTAGATCCGATGTTTTGATCGCCCGTTATTGCATTTTATTGCAAAGTTGAAGCGACCAAAAAAACTTAATTCTGGCGTTTAAAATTTTTTTCTCGTTACGCCGTTTACTGATTGTATTAATTCTTCTTTTATATTGATAGATCGGGCGATTCTGAACGCGGCGATACCAAATATGTGTATGTGTTTTTTTTTTTATATATATATATATTTTATTTTGAATGGGGCGAAAGGGGGTGACTTAAACTTTTATATATTTTTTATTTTTTTTAATATTTTTGAAAACTTTTTTTTTACACTTTCTGCTTGCTTCTATAGTCTCCAGAGGAGACTAGAAGCAGCAGTTGTCTGATTGCTTCTACTGCATACAAGCGATGAGCAGATCGCTTGTATGCAGGAGAAATGCTCACTTGCTATGAGCGCTGACCACTAGGTGGCGCTCATAGCAATTGAGACATGACAACCACAGGCATTTGCTGCAGACCCTGAGTTGTCATGCCCACCCATTGGTGACCCGCGATCACGTGACGGAGTCACTGATGGGCGGGGCTTAGGACTCCCGGAAGCGCGGGTTAAATGCCACTGTCAGAGATTTAACATGTTAACAGCCGCGGGTGGATTGCGATTCCAATAATCAGCTGACATGTGCTCGCTTCAGTGCGGGCTCACCGTCGGAGGCCCCGCTGAACCGGCCTTCCCGACCTGGAGCGTACTATTACTGACCAGGTCGGAAAGGGGTTAAGGAACATCCTTTCCAGGGTAAAGACTTGTGTATAAGGTAAAATAAATAACCAAAAACAAAAATACTCCTCCACACCTTGGGTTATGTTCGCAAGTAGCATTTTTTATGCGTTTTTGCACGTTTGTATTGCTTTCAACCGTGACAAATGCATTCACCGGGAAATGTCATTTTAACATTTTACAACCTTATCTGGCCATGTGCTATGTGACACATTCATACAGTGCTAAAAAGACATGGGAACAGCATGGGGAAGACCCCTGGAAGCATCTCTGACTCCCAGGTCACTGCCTAAAAGTGTGCCCATCTGAAGTGATCCTTGCCGCATCAGAAGATGCAGACTTGCAACTATCCCCGTGCAAGTCCTTGTCCCAGGGAAGTGTTCAATTGTACCTCCCCCATAACTTGCAATACAAGCGCAAGTATGCAGCCTGCCACCCACCCACCCCCAGGCTACAATACCATACTGCTAGCTTGCTTGCACTTGAAATTGGGCCTTTTAGGCATGTGGAGGTGGAATCTGGCCACCACGTCATGGCTGCGTCGGTAGCCTGGTATTCATACTCAGTCCCCAGCCGCCAGGCGGCCAGGTGTCCATGCTTGGTCCCCAACAGCCAGAGGGCGACCGGGTGTCCATACTCAGTCCCCAGCCGCCGTGCGGCCGGGTGCCCACACACAGTCCCCAGCCGCGTGGGGGTGGCCGGGTGTCCATAAACGGTCCCCAGCCGCCCCTATTTGTCCCGGTGTGCCTTATACACAAGCGCGCATACCAAAACATTACCTGTGCCCTCCCCAGTGCATTTAGTGGGAAGGACAGCCTAACCACAAACACGTGGACAAATGAATGTGGCCAGAAATGGTCCATCTCACTGACGCCTTCACACTGGGTTAATATTGTGGAAGCCGGGACACAGTTGGACACTGGGATGCAACACGTCCTCCAGACATAGAGGATTGCGGGTCCTGGGTCAATCAGGCTTCAACACAAAGTTCAGAAGGTAGACAGCAGCAGTGGTCGGCCTCCTACACAACGAGTAAATTATTCATGATCATGAGGCCATCCACCTCCTTAGCTTTCTGTTCTTTGGAATGCAAGCACATGTAAGTAGTAGCAGCTAGTCCTGAGGTGGTCAGAGTTTTGGCGCATATTCTACCTCCTTCGAGGATTTCTAGATGTTTTCCTGCTACTATCCCAGTTCTATGACTCCCGTTAAAACAAAGCTTCAGGTGATGAATGATGGATGAGGTGGTGGCAAAGGAGAAAGAGCAGGAGGAACAGGGACCATTCACATCAATATCAGGCCAGCCAACCACACATGTCTTGTAGGATATGTTTCTGTACCAAAAGGAGCGGTTCAGCTACACAGTTATAAGGCATACAGTGAATGCAATGCCTACCAAAAATTTCGAGGCACTCCAATGCCCCTTGGAAGTGACATGGAGGTCAGAGGGCCTTAACTAAACCGTTTTTTCCATTTATAGCAACTGGGTCTCCTGTACACTGTTGGCCTAAGCAGGGAATGGAAGGCTTTCCAGAAATTATTAGGCACTGCAATGCCTCTTGAAACAGACGTGGATTACAGCGTATTAAAAACCTTCTACCCATTATTGGGGAGTGGGTCTCCCTTAGTGTTCGCCTATGCATTGAAAAGCAAAAGCTGACAAAAATTAGGAGGAAATGCAATGCCCGTTGCAAGAGTCGTGGAGGTTAGAGGTAATTAAAAACAACATGTCAATGCCCCTTGGAAAAGCTGTGGAGTTCAGAGTGGTTTAACAAGACGGTTTTAATGCCCCTTAGAAGAGACGTTGAGTTCAGAGTGGTTTAACAAGACAGTTTTAATGCCCCTTGGAAGAGTGGTGGAGGTCGCAGTGGAATAAAAAGACAATATCAATGCCCCTTGGAAGAGTGGTGGAGGTTACAGTGAAATAAAAAGACAATATCAACGCCCTATGGAAGAGACGTGGAGGTCACAGTAGCTTAACAAGACGCTTTTAATGCCCCTTGGAAGAGTGGTGGAGGTCGCAGTGGTATAAAAAGACAATATTAACGACCCTTGGAAGAGACGTGGAGGTCACAGTAGCTTAACAAGACGATTTTAATGCCCCTTACAAGAGCCATGCAGTACAGCATATTAAAAACATTATTCCCATTATTGGGGAGTAGGTCTCCCATAGTCTTTGCCTATGCCTTCCAAGCAAAAGCTGCCAAAAATTAGGAAGGGGGAACTTGCAATGTCCCTTACAAGAGCCATGCAGTACAACTTGCAATGCTGGCAACATGGACCACGGTCACCCTGGTGGTATAGTGGTCGTGGAGGCTGAGGATAAGGAGAAGAGCAAAAAACAGCCGAAATGAGGAAGCGTATACCCATGTGTGGGTGTGAAGCGATGCATGGGAATACACCTCCCGAAATAACACAGTGGATTTGACTTTATGTTACTCTGCTGTCATTTGGTGGTGATGAGAAGTCTGGCCCAATCCAGCCCTTGTTCATTTTGATAAGGGTCAGCTTGTCAGCATTGTCAGTTGACAGGCGAGTGCGCTTGTCAGTTATAATTCCCCCAGCGGCACTAAAAACACGCTCCGATAACACGCTAGCGGCAGGGCAGGCCAGGACCTCCAAGGCATACAGAGTGAGTTCATTCCAAGTGTCCAGCTTGGATACCCAATAATTAAAAGGCACATAGGAATCACGGAGGACGCTGGTACTCCCTCACCATCTTTTGAAACTTTCCACTCCATCTGAGAGTACCCTGCGCCTCAGGGCCTGTAAGCTGGGCAGGTCTCATAAAACTGTCCTAGAACATTGACAGTGTTCCCCTGCCTCTGCTGGATTGGAGTTGTGTCTCTCTTGCCTGTATGCCTTAGTTGGGCAGCGAACTGTGACCTCTGCCGCTACCGTGTTCAGATGGGAATTTTTTTAATAGTTCTGCAGCAAGGGCCTTCTGGTACTGCCCCATTTTTGTAGACCTCTCCACCTCAGGAATAAGAGAGTAAAAGTTCTCCTTGTAGAGGGGGTCTAAAAGTGTCATCAACCAGTAATGACTGTCACCCAACATTTTGACAATGCGAGGGTCACGGTTAAGACAGCGTAACATAAAGTAAGCCATCGGTGCCAGACTGGTAACGGGCAAGACTTCCGTGTCCTCACCAAGCTGACGACTGATAGTGTTGAGCAATCACTAAAATGCTCGGTTGCTCGAAGCTCGGGCCGAGCTTACCGCCCAATGTTAGTCTATGAGAGACCCGAGCATTTTTGCGGCAGCACCCCCGGCAGTCTGTAGTAGAGATGAGCGTTGTTCTACTCGAACTGTTCGCCAATCTCAAATTCGAGCTGTTTTGGGCGGTGTTCGAGCCGTTCGGCGAACACGAACAATTTGAGAAAAATTCGGCTGTTCGAGGTTATGTTCGATAACTGTTCGTGCACCAAAATCATAACTGGATTTTTTCTCAGTAATGATGAAAATTAATGTTAATACGCAGTTTGAGTGTACAGCGGGGTGGGGGGAGGGGCAGGGGATGGATCTCTGCAGGAACAATGAAGATCTCCATTTTTTTTTCTCTTTCCCGCATTTACAGTGGGGAGGTGCAATCTGTCAGCCTATCAGCAGCGCACACACGGAGCGAAGTGCTTTTTTTCACACAAGCAAGGGCATGTGTCATTGGCAGTGTATGTCACATGTCCTTGCCCTATAAGACCAAGCCATTTTCCTCGTCGCCACCATTTTCTCACTGCTGCAGCTGCGTGTTAGACGGCACCGCTGTTGCTGTGTGCGCTATACCTTGTTAATTTCAAGCCAATTTTCGCACAAATATACAGATAGCTTGGGAGTAGGGAATAGTTGTGATTGCAGTCCTTTTAAGGACTAGGTTACAGCATTTCCTACGACTTTTATCAGGGAGGTCTGTGCTCTTAAATAGATCGGTTGTGGGAGTAAAGACTAATTGTAATTGCAGTCCTTTTCAGGACTAGGTTACATGAGTTCCTATCAGTTTTTGCCAGGCAGGTCTGTGCCAGTGCTGTGCAAGTTTTTTTCACAGCATTTGGCTGAATCTAGCAAAGCTAATCCTTTTTGGCCTATTGCAGAGTGTGTTAGTCAGTGGAGTAGCCTATCTGTGTTGCAAGATATACCACCTGTGTATAGAATACCAATTTTTTTACTGCACCTAGTGAAGTAAAATGTTTTGGGCATAGCATCATTCCATTAGTCCATCTATACTGACCTCCATCAGGTTGCAAATTAAAACTAATTTTTATCTGCATCTACAGTACCTCTGAAAAAATATTTGGGCTTCTAGCAGTGTGTGGGACTTGTTCTATTAGTCCATCTATACTGACCTCCATCAGGTTGCAAACTGAATATATTTTTTTCTGCATCTACCTCTGAAAAAATATTGGGCTTCTAGCTGTGTGTGGGTCTTGTTCTATTAATCCATCTATACTGACCTCCATCAGGTTGCAAACTGAATATATTTTTTTCTGCATCTACCTCTGAAAAAATATTTGGCCTTCTAGTAGTGTGTCGGACTTTCTCTATTAGTTCATCTATACTGACCTTCATCAGGTTGCAAATTAAAACTAATTTTTATCTGCATCTACAGTACCTCTGAAAAAATATTTAGGCTTCTAGCAGTGTGTGGGACTTGTTCTATTAGTCCATCTATACTGACCTCCATCAGGTTGCAAACTGAATATATTTTTTTAAGCATCTACCTCTGAAAAAATATTGGGCTTCTAGCTGTGTGTGGGTCTTGTTCTATTAATCCATCTATACTGACCTCCATCAGGTCGCAAACTGAATATATTTTTTTCTGCATCTACCTCTGAAAAAATATTTGGCCTTCTAGTAGTGTGTCGGACTTTCTCTATTAGTCCATCTATACTGACCTCCATCAGGTTGCAAATTAAAACTAATTTTTATCTGCATCTACAGTACCTCTGAAAAAATATTTGGGCTTCTAGCAGTGTGTGGGACTTGTTCTATTAGTACATCTATACTGACCTCCATCAGGTTGCAAACTGAATATAGTTTTTTCTGCATCTACCTCTGAAAAAATATTGGGCTTCTAGCTGTGTGTGGGTCTTGTTCTATTAATCCATCTATACTGACCTCCATCAGGTTGCAAACTGAATATATTTTTTTCTGCATCTACCTCTGAAAAAATACTTGGCCTTCTAGTAGTGTGTCGGACTTTCTCTATTAGTCCATCTATACTGACCTCCATCAGGTTGCAAACTGAATATAATTTTTTTCTGCATCTAGCTCTGAAAAAATATTTGGCCTTCTAGTAGTGTGTCGGACTTTCTCTATTAGTCCATCTATACTGACCTCCATCAGGTTGCAAATTAAAACTAATTTTTATCTGCATCTACAGTACCTCTGAAAAAATATTTGGGCTTCTAGCAGTGTGTGGGACTTGTTCTATTAGTGCATCTATACTGACCTCCATCAGGTTGCAAACTGAATATAGTTTTTTCTGCATCTACCTCTGAAAAAATATTGGGCTTCTAGCTGTGTGTGGGTCTTGTTCTATTAATCCATCTATACTGACCTCCATCAGGTTGCAAACTGAATATTTTTTTTCTGCATCTACCTCTGAAAAAATATTTGGCCTTCTAGTAGTGTGTCGGACTTTCTCTATTAGTCCATCTATACTGACCTCCATCAGGTTGCAAATTAAAACTAATTTTTATCTGCATCTACAGTACCTCTGAAAAAATATTTGGGCTTCTAGCAGTGTGTGGGACTTGTTCTATTAGTCCATCTATACTGACCTCCATCAGGTTGCAAACTGAATATATTTTTTTCTGCATCTACCTCTGAAAAAATATTTGGCCTTCTAGTAGTGTGTCGGACTTTCTCTATTAGTCCATCTATACTGACCTCCATCAGGTTGCAAATTAAAACTAATTTTTATCTGCATCTACAGTACCTCTGAAAAAATATTTGGGCTTCTAGCAGTGTGTGGGACTTGTTCTATTAGTCCATCTATACTGACCTCCATCAGGTTGCAAACTGAATATAGTTTTTTCTGCATCTACCTCTGAAAAAATATTGGGCTTCTAGCTGTGTGTGGGTCTTGTTCTATTAATCCATCTATACTGACCTCCATCAGGTTGCAAACTGAATATATTTTTTTCTGCATCTACCTCTGAAAAAATATTTGGCCTTCTAGTAGTGTGTCGGACTTTCTCTATTAGTCCATCTATACTGACCTCCATCAGGTTGCAAACTGAATATAATTTTTTTCTGCATCTAGCTCTGAAAAAATATTTGGCCTTCTAGTAGTGTGTCGGACTTTCTCTATTAGTCCATCTATACTGACCTCCATCAGGTTGCAAATTAAAACTAATTTTTATCTGCATCTACAGTACCTCTGAAAAAATATTTGGGCTTCTAGCAGTGTGTGGGACTTGTTCTATTAGTCCATCTATACTGACCTCCATCAGGTTGCAAACTGAATATAGTTTTTTCTGCATCTACCTCTGAAAAAATATTGGGCTTCTAGCTGTGTGTGGGTCTTGTTCTATTAATCCATCTATACTGACCTCCATCAGGTTGCAAACTGAATATTTTTTTTCTGCATCTACCTCTGAAAAAATATTTGGCCTTCTAGTAGTGTGTCGGACTTTCTCTATTAGTCCATCTATACTGACCTCCATCAGGTTGCAAATTAAAACTAATTTTTATCTGCATCTACAGTACCTCTGAAAAAATATTTGGGCTTCTAGCAGTGTGTGGGACTTGTTCTATTAGTCCATCTATACTGACCTCCATCAGGTTGCAAACTGAATATATTTTTTTCTGCATCTACCTCTGAAAAAATATTTGGCCTTCTAGTAGTGTGTCGGACTTTCTCTATTAGTCCATCTATACTGACCTCCATCAGGTTGCAAATTAAAACTAATTTTTATCTGCATCTACAGTACCTCTGAAAAAATATTTGGGCTTCTAGCAGTGTGTGGGACTTGTTCTATTAGTCCATCTATACTGACCTCCATCAGGTTGCAAACTGAATATATTTTTTTCTGCATCTACCTCTGAAAAAATATTGGGCTTCTAGCTGTGTGTGGGTCTTGTTCTATTAATCCATCTATACTGACCTCCATCAGGTTGCAAACTGAATATATTTTTATCTGCATCTACCTCTGAAAAAATATTTGGCCTTCTAGTAGTGTGTCGGACTTTCTCTATTAGTCCATCTATACTGACCTCCATCAGGTTGCAAATTAAAACTAATTTTTATCTGCATCTACAGTACCTCTGAAAAAATATTTGGGCTTCTAGCAGTGTGTGGGACTTGTTCTATTAGTCCATCTATACTGACCTCCATCAGGTTGCAAACTGAATATAGTTTTTTCTGCATCTACCTCTGAAAAAATATTGGGCTTCTAGCTGTGTGTGTGTCTTGTTCTATTAATCCATCTATACTGACCTCCATCAGGTTGCAAACTGAATATATTTTTTTCTGCATCTACCTCTGAAAAAATATTTGGCCTTCTAGTAGTGTGTCGGACTTTCTCAATTAGTCCATCTATACTGACCTCCATCAGGTTGGAAACTGAATATAATTTTTTTCTGCATCTAGCTCTGAAAAAATATTTGGCCTTCTAGTAGTGTGTCGGACTTTCTCTATTAGTCCATCTATACTGACCTCCATCAGGTTGCAAATTAAAACTAATTTTTATCTGCATCTACAGTACCTCTGAAAAAATATTTGGGCTTCTAGCAGTGTGTGGGACTTGTTCTATTAGTCCATCTATACTGACCTCCATCAGGATGCAAACTGAATATATTTTTTTCTGCATCTACCTCTGAAAAAATATTGGGCTTCTAGCTGTGTGTGGGTCTTGTTCTATTAATCCATCTATACTGACCTCCATCAGGTTGCAAACTGAATATATTTTTTTCTGCATCTACCTCTGAAAAAATATTTGGCCTTCTAGTAGTGTGTCGGACTTTCTCTATTAGTCCATCTATACTGACCTCCTTCAGGTTGCAAATTAAAACTAATTTTTATCTGCATCTACAGTACCTCTGAAAAAATATTTGGGCTTCTAGCAGTGTGTGGGACTTGTTCTATTAGTCCATCTATACTGACCTCCATCAGGTTGCAAACTGAATATAGTTTTTTCTGCATCTACCTCTGAAAAAATATTGGGCTTCTAGCTGTGTGTGGGTCTTGTTCTATTAATCCATCTATACTGACCTCCATCAGGTTGCAAACTGAATATATTTTTTTCTGCATCTACCTCTAAAAAAATATTTGGCTTTCTAGTAGTGTGTCGGACTTTCTCTATTAGTCCATCTATACTGACCTCCATCAGGTTGCAAACTGAATATAATTTTTTTCTGCATCTAGCTCTGAAAAAATATTTGGCCTTCTAGTAGTGTGTCGGACTTTCTCTATTAGTCCATCTATACTGACCTCCATCAGGTTGCAAATTAAAACTAATTTTTATCTGCATCTACAGTACCTCTGAAAAAATATTTGGGCTTCTAGCAGTGTGTGGGACTTGTTCTATTAGTCCATCTATACTGACCTCCATCAGGTTGCAAACTGAATATAGTTTTTTCTGCATCTACCTCTGAAAAAATATTGGGCTTCTAGCTGTGTGTGGGTCTTGTTCTATTAATCCATCTATACTGACCTCCATCAGGTTGCAAACTGAATATTTTTTTTCTGCATCTACCTCTGAAAAAATATTTGGCCTTCTAGTAGTGTGTCGGACTTTCTCTATTAGTCAATCTTTACTGACCTCCATCAGGTTGCAAATTAAAACTAATTTTTATCTGCATCTACAGTACCTCTGAAAAAATATTTGGGCTTCTAGCAGTGTGTGGGACTTGTTCTATTAGTCCATCTATACTGACCTCCATCAGGTTGCAAACTGAATATATTTTTTTCTGCATCTAACTCTGAAAAAATATTTGGCCTTCTAGTAGTGTGTCGGACTTTCTCTATTAGTCCATCTATACTGACCTCCATCAGGTTGCAAATTAAAACTAATTTTTATCTGCATCTACAGTACCTCTGAAAAAATATTTGGGCTTCTAGCAGTGTGTGGGACTTGTTCTATTAGTCCATCTATACTGACCTCCATCAGGTTGCAAACTGAATATATTTTTTTCTGCATCTACCTCTGAAAAAATATTGGGCTTCTAGCTGTGTGTGGGTCTTGTTCTATTAATCCATCTATACTGACCTCCATCAGGTTGCAAACTGAATATATTTTTTTCTGCATCTACCTCTGAAAAAATATTTCGCCTTCTAGTAGTGTGTCGGACTTTCTCTATTAGTCCATCTATACTGACCTCCATCAGCTTGCAAACTGAATATAATTTTTTTCTGCACCTAGCTCTGAAAAAATATTTGGCCTTCTAGTAGTGTGTCGGACTTTCTCTATTAGTCCATCTATACTGACCTCCATCAGGTTGCAAATTAAAACTAATTTTTATCTGCATCTACAGTACCTCTGAAAAAATATTTGGCCTTCTAGCAGTGTGTGGGACTTGTTCTATTAGTCCATCTATACTGACCTCCATCAGGTTGCAAACTGAATATATTTTTTTCTGCATCTACCTCTGAAAAAATATTGGGCTTCTAGCTGTGTGTGGGTCTTGTTCTATTAATCCATCTATACTTACCTCCATCAGGTTGCAAACTGAATATATTTTTTTCTGCATCTACCTCTGAAAAAATATTTGGCCTTCTAGTAGTGTGTCGGACTTTCTCTATTAGTCCATCTATACTGACCTCCATCAGGTTGCAAATTAAAACTAATTTTTATCTGCATCTACAGTACCTCTGAAAAAATATTTGGGCTTCTAGCAGTGTGTGGGACTTGTTCTATTAGTCCATCTATACTGACCTCCATCAGGTTGCAAACTGAATATAGTTTTTTCTGCATCTACCTCTGAAAAAATATTGGGCTTCTAGCTGTGTGTGGGTCTTGTTCTATTAATCCATCTATACTGACCTCCATCAGGTTGCAAACTGAATATATTTTTTTCTGCATCTACCTCTGAAAAGATATTTGGCCTTCTAGTAGTGTGTCGGACTTTCTCTATTAGTCCATCTATACTGACCTCCATCAGGTTGCAAACTGAATATAATTTTTTTCTGCATCTAGCTCTGAAAAAATATTTGGCCTTCTAGTAGTGTGTCGGACTTTCTCTATTAGTCCATCTATACTGACCTCCATCAGGTTGCAAATTAAAACTAATTTTTAACTGCATCTACAGTACCTCTGAAAAAATATTTGGGCTTCTAGCAGTGTGTGGGACTTGTTCTATTAGTCCATCTATACTGACCTCCATCAGGTTGCAAACTGAATATAGTTTTTTCTGCATCTACCTCTGAAAAAATATTGGGCTTCTAGCTGTGTGTGGGTCTTGTTCTATTAATCCATCTATACTGACCTCCATCAGGTTGCAAACTGAATATTTTTTTTCTGCATCTACCTCTGAAAAAATATTTGGCCTTCTAGTAGTGTGTCGGACTTTCTCTATTAGTCCATCTATACTGACCTCCATCAGGTTGCAAATTAAAACTAATTTTTATCTGCATCTACAGTACCTCTGAAAAAATATTTGGGCTTCTAGCAGTGTGTGGGACTTGTTCTATTAGTCCATCTATACTGACCTCCATCAGGTTGCAAACTGAATATATTTTTTTCTGCATCTACCTCTGAAAAAATATTTGGCCTTCTAGTAGTGTGTCGGACTTTCTCTATTAGTCCATCTATCCTGACCTCCATCAGGTTGCAAATTAAAACTAATTTTTATCTGCATCTACAGTACCTCTGAAAAAATATTTGGGCTTCTAGCAGTGTGTGGGACTTGTTCTATTAGTCCATCTATACTGACCTCCATCAGGTTGCAAACTGAATATATTTTTTTCTGCATCTACCTCTGAAAAAATATTGGGCTTCTAGCTGTGTGTGGGTCTTGTTCTATTAATCCATCTATACTGACCTCCATCAGGTTGCAAACTGAATATATTTTTTTCTGCATCTACCTCTGAAAAAATATTTGGCCTTCTAGTAGTGTGTCGGACTTTCTCTATTAGTCCATCTATACTGACCTCCATCAGGTTGCAAATTAAAACTAATTTTTATCTGCATCTACAGTACCTCTGAAAAAATATTTGGGCTTCTAGCAGTGTGTGGGACTTGTTCTATTAGTCCATCTATACTGACCTCCATCAGGTTGCAAACTGAATATATTTTTTTCTGCATCTACCTCTGAAAAAATATTGGGCTTCTAGCTGTGTGTGGGTCTTGTTCTATTAATCCATCTATACTGACCTCCATCAGGTTGCAAACTGAATATATTTTTTTCTGCATCTACCTCTGAAAAAATATTTGGCCTTCTAGTAGTGTGTCGGACTTTCTCTATTAGTCCATCTATACTGACCTCCATCAGGTTGCAAATTAAAACTAATTTTTATCTGCATCTACAGTACCTCTGAAAAAATATTTGGGCTTCTAGCAGTGTGTGGGACTTGTTCTATTAGTCCATCTATACTGACCTCCATCAGGTTGCAAACTGAATATAGTTTTTTCTGCATCTACCTCTGAAAAAATATTGGGCTTCTAGCTGTGTTTGTGTCTTGTTCTATTAATCCATCTATATTGACCTCCATCAGGTTGCAAACTGAATATATTTTTTTCTGCATCTACCTCTGAAAAAATATTTGGCCTTCTAGTAGTGTGTCGGACTTTCTCAATTAGTCCATCTATACTGACCTCCATCAGGTTGCAAACTGAATATAATTTTTTTCTGCATCTAGCTCTGAAAAAATATTTGGCCTTCTAGTAGTGTGTCGGACTTTCTCTATTAGTCCATCTATACTGACCTCCATCAGGTTGCAAATTAAAACTAATTTTTATCTGCATCTACAGTACCTCTGAAAAAATATTTGGGCTTCTAGCAGTGTGTGGGACTTGTTCTATTAGTCCATCTATACTGACCTCCATCAGGATGCAAACTGAATATATTTTTTTCTGCATCTACCTCTGAAAAAATATTGGGCTTCTAGCTGTGTGTGGGTCTTGTTCTATTAATCCATCTATACTGACCTCCATCAGGTTGCAAACTGAATATATTTTTTTCTGCATCTACCTCTGAAAAAATATTTGGCCTTCTAGTAGTGTGTCGGACTTTCTCTATTAGTCCATCTATACTGACCTCCTTCAGGTTGCAAATTAAAACTAATTTTTATCTGCATCTACAGTACCTCTGAAAAAATATTTGGGCTTCTAGCAGTGTGTGGGACTTGTTCTATTAGTCCATCTATACTGACCTCCATCAGGTTGCAAACTGAATATAGTTTTTTCTGCATCTACCTCTGAAAAAATATTGGGCTTCTAGCTGTGTGTGGGACTTGTTCTATTAGTCCATCTATACTGACCTCCATCAGGTTGCAAACTGAATATATTTTTTTCTGCATCTAACTCTGAAAAAATATTTGGCCTTCTAGTAGTGTGTCGGACTTTCTCTATTAGTCCATCTATACTGACCTCCATCAGGTTGCAAATTAAAACTAATTTTTATCTGCATCTACAGTACCTCTGAAAAAATATTTGGGCTTCTAGCAGTGTGTGGGACTTGTTCTATTAGTCCATCTATACTGACCTCCATCAGGTTGCAAACTGAATATATTTTTTTCTGCATCTACCTCTGAAAAAATATTGGGCTTCTAGCTGTGTGTGGGTCTTGTTCTATTAATCCATCTATACTGACCTCCATCAGGTTGCAAACTGAATATATTTTTTTCTGCATCTACCTCTGAAAAAATATTTCGCCTTCTAGTAGTGTGTCGGACTTTCTCTATTAGTCCATCTATACTGACCTCCATCAGCTTGCAAACTGAATATAATTTTTTTCTGCACCTAGCTCTGAAAAAATATTTGGCCTTCTAGTAGTGTGTCGGACTTTCTCTATTAGTCCATCTATACTGACCTCCATCAGGTTGCAAATTAAAACTAATTTTTATCTGCATCTACAGTACCTCTGAAAAAATATTTGGCCTTCTAGCAGTGTGTGGGACTTGTTCTATTAGTCCATCTATACTGACCTCCATCAGGTTGCAAACTGAATATATTTTTTTCTGCATCTACCTCTGAAAAAATATTGGGCTTCTAGCTGTGTGTGGGTCTTGTTCTATTAATCCATCTATACTTACCTCCATCAGGTTGCAAACTGAATATATTTTTTTCTGCATCTACCTCTGAAAAAATATTTGGCCTTCTAGTAGTGTGTCGGACTTTCTCTATTAGTCCATCTATACTGACCTCCATCAGGTTGCAAATTAAAACTAATTTTTATCTGCATCTACAGTACCTCTGAAAAAATATTTGGGCTTCTAGCAGTGTGTGGGACTTGTTCTATTAGTCCATCTATACTGACCTCCATCAGGTTGCAAACTGAATATAGTTTTTTCTGCATCTACCTCTGAAAAAATATTGGGCTTCTAGCTGTGTGTGGGTCTTGTTCTATTAATCCATCTATACTGACCTCCATCAGGTTGCAAACTGAATATATTTTTTTCTGCATCTACCTCTGAAAAGATATTTGGCCTTCTAGTAGTGTGTCGGACTTTCTCTATTAGTCCATCTATACTGACCTCCATCAGGTTGCAAACTGAATATAATTTTTTTCTGCATCTAGCTCTGAAAAAATATTTGGCCTTCTAGTAGTGTGTCGGACTTTCTCTATTAGTCCATCTATACTGACCTCCATCAGGTTGCAAATTAAAACTAATTTTTATCTGCATCTACAGTAGCTCTGAAAAAATATTTGGGCTTCTAGCAGTGTGTGGGACTTGTTCTATTAGTCCATCTATACTGACCTCCATCAGGTTGCAAACTGAATATAGTTTTTTCTGCATCTACCTCTGAAAAAATATTGGGCTTCTAGCTGTGTGTGGGTCTTGTTCTATTAATCCATCTATACTGACCTCCATCAGGTTGCAAACTGAATATTTTTTTTCTGCATCTACCTCTGAAAAAATATTTGGCCTTCTAGTAGTGTGTCGGACTTTCTCTATTAGTCCATCTATACTGACCTCCATCAGGTTGCAAATTAAAACTAATTTTTGTCTGCATCTACAGTACCTCTGAAAAAATATTTGGGCTTCTAGCAGTGTGTGGGACTTGTTCTATTAGTCCATCTTTACTGACCTCCATCAGGTTGCAAACTGAATATATTTTTTTCTGCATCTACCTCTGAAAAAATATTTGGCCTTCTAGTAGTGTGTCGGACTTTCTCTATTAGTCCATCTATCCTGACCTCCATCAGGTTGCAAATTAAAACTAATTTTTATCTGCATCTACAGTACCTCTGAAAAAATATTTGGGCTTCTAGCAGTGTGTGGGACTTGTTCTATTAGTCCATCTATACTGACCTCCATCAGGTTGCAAACTGAATATATTTTTTTCTGCATCTACCTCTGAAAAAATATTGGGCTTCTAGCTGTGTGTGGGTCTTGTTCTATTAATCCATCTATACTGACCTCCATCAGGTTGCAAACTGAATATATTTTTTTCTGCATCTACCTCTGAAAAAATATTTGGCCTTCTAGTAGTGTGTCGGACTTTCTCTATTAGTCCATCTATACTGACCTCCATCAGGTTGCAAATTAAAACTAATTTTTATCTGCATCTACAGTACCTCTGAAAAAATATTTGGGCTTCTAGCAGTGTGTGGGACTTGTTCTATTAGTCCATCTATACTGACCTCCATCAGGTTGCAAACTGAATATAGTTTTTTCTGCATCTACCTCTGAAAAAATATTGGGCTTCTAGCTGTGTGTGGGTCTTGTTCTATTAATCCATCTATACTGACCTCCATCAGGTTGCAAACTGAATATATTTTTTTCTGCATCTACCTCTGAAAAAATATTTGGCCTTCTAGTAGTGTGTCGGACTTTCTCTATTAGTCCATCTATACTGACCTCCATCAGGTTGCAAACTGAATATAATTTTTTTCTGCATCTAGCTCTGAAAAAATATTTGGCCTTCTAGTAGTGTGTCGGACTTTCTCTATTAGTCCATCTATACTGACCTCCATCAGGTTGCAAATTAAAACTAATTTTTATCTGCATCTACAGTACCTCTGAAAAAATATTTGGCCTTCTAGCAGTGTGTGGGACTTGTTCTATTAGTCCATCTATACTGACCTCCATCAGGTTGCAAACTGAATATATTTTTTTCTGCATCTACCTCTGAAAAAATATTGGGCTTCTAGCTGTGTGTGGGTCTTGTTCTATTAATCCATCTATACTGACCTCCATCAGGTTGCAAACTGAATATATTTTTTTCTGCATCTACCTCTGAAAAAATATTTGGCCTTCTAGTAGTGTGTCGGACTTTCTCTATTAGTCCATCTATACTGACCTCCATCAGGTTGCAAACTGAATATAATTTTTTTCTGCATCTAGCTCTGAAAAAATATTTGGCCTTCTAGTAGTGTGTCGGACTTTCTCTATTAGTCCATCTATACTGACCTCCATCAGGTTGCAAATTAAAACTAATTTTTATCTGCATCTACAGTACCTCTGAAAAAATATTTGGGCTTCTAGCAGTGTGTGGGACTTGTTCTATTAGTCCATCTATACTGACCTCCATCAGGTTGCAAACTGAATATAGTTTTTTCTGCATCTACCTCTGAAAAAATATTGGGCTTCTAGCTGTGTGTGGGTCTTGTTCTATTAATCCATCTATACTGACCTCCATCAGGTTGCAAACTGAATATTTTTTTTCTGCATCTACCTCTGAAAAAATATTTGGCCTTCTAGTAGTGTGTCGGACTTTCTCTATTAGTCCATCTATACTGACCTCCATCAGGTTGCAAATTAAAACTAATTTTTATCTGCATCTACAGTACCTCTGAAAAAATATTTGGGCTTCTAGCAGTGTGTGGGACTTGTTCTATTAGTCCATCTATACTGACCTCCATCAGGTTGCAAACTGAATATATTTTTTTCTGCATCTACCTCTGAAAAAATATTTGGCCTTCTAGTAGTGTGTCGGACTTTCTCTATTAGTCCATCTATACTGACCTCCATCAGGTTGCAAATTAAAACTAATTTTTATCTGCATCTACAGTACCTCTGAAAAAATATTTGGGCTTCTAGCAGTGTGTGGGACTTGTTCTATTAGTCCATCTATACTGACCTCCATCAGGTTGCAAACTGAAAATAGTTTTTTCTGCATCTACCTCTGAAAAAATATTGGGCTTCTAGCTGTGTGTGGGTCTTGTTCTATTAATCCATCTATACTGACCTCCATCAGGTTGCAAACTGAATATATTTTTTTCTGCATCTACCTCTGAAAAAATATTTGACCTTCTAGTAGTGTGTCGGACTTTCTCAATTAGTCCATCTATACTGACCTCCATCAGGTTGCAAACTGAATATAATTTTTTTCTGCATCTAGCTCTGAAAAAATATTTGGCCTTCTAGTAGTGTGTCGGACTTTCTCTATTAGTCCATCTATACTGACCTCCATCAGGTTGCAAATTAAAACTAATTTTTATCTGCATCTACAGTACCTCTGAAAAAATATTTGGGCTTCTAGCAGTGTGTGGGACTTGTTCTATTAGTCCATCTATACTGACCTCCATCAGGATGCAAACTGAATATATTTTTTTCTGCATCTACCTCTGAAAAAATATTGGGCTTCTAGCTGTGTGTGGGTCTTGTTCTATTAATCCATCTATACTGACCTCCATCAGGTTGCAAACTGAATATATTTTTTTCTGCATCTACCTCTGTAAAAATATTTGGCCTTCTAGTAGTGTGTCGGACTTTCTCTATTAGTCCATCTATACTGACCTCCTTCAGGTTGCAAATTAAAACTAATTTTTATCTGCATCTACAGTACCTCTGAAAAAATATTTGGGCTTCTAGCAGTGTGTGGGACTTGTTCTATTAGTCCATCTATACTGACCTCCATCAGGTTGCAAACTGAATATAGTTTTTTCTGCATCTACCTCTGAAAAAATATTGGGCTTCTAGCTGTGTGTGGGTCTTGTTCTATTAATCCATCTATACTGACCTCCATCAGGTTGCAAACTGAATATATTTTTTTCTGCATCTACCTCTGAAAAAATATTTGGCTTTCTAGTAGTGTGTCGGACTTTCTCTATTAGTCCATCTATACTGACCTCCATCAGGTTGCAAACTGAATATAATTTTTTTCTGCATCTAGCTCTGAAAAAATATTTGGCCTTCTAGTAGTGTGTCGGACTTTCTCTATTAGTCCATCTATACTGACCTCCATCAGGTTGCAAATTAAAACTAATTTTTATCTGCATCTACAGTACCTCTGAAAAAATATTTGGGCTTCTAGCAGTGTGTGGGACTTGTTCTATTAGTCCATCTATACTGACCTCCATCAGGTTGCAAACTGAATATAGTTTTTTCTGCATCTACCTCTGAAAAAATATTGGGCTTCTAGCTGTGTGTGGGTCTTGTTCTATTAATCCATCTATACTGACCTCCATCAGGTTGCAAACTGAATATTTTTTTCTGCATCTACCTATGAAAAAATATTTGGCCTTCTAGTAGTGTGTCGGACTTTCTCTATTAGTCCATCTATACTGACCTCCTTCAGGTTGCAAATTAAAACTAATTTTTATCTGCATCTACAGTACCTCTGAAAAAATATTTGGGCTTCTAGCAGTGTGTGGGACTTGTTCTATTAGTCCATCTATACTGACCTCCATCAGGTTGCAAACTGAATATAGTTTTTTCTGCATCTACCTCTGAAAAAATATTGGGCTTCTAGCTGTGTGTGGGTCTTGTTCTATTAATCCATCTATACTGACCTCCATCAGGTTGCAAACTGAATATATTTTTTTCTGCATCTACCTCTGAAAAAATATTTGGCTTTCTAGTAGTGTGTCGGACTTTCTCTATTAGTCCATCTATACTGACCTCCATCAGGTTGCAAACTGAATATAATTTTTTTCTGCATCTAGCTCTGAAAAAATATTTGGCCTTCTAGTAGTGTGTCGGACTTTCTCTATTAGTCCATCTATACTGACCTCCATCAGGTTGCAAATTAAAACTAATTTTTATCTGCATCTACAGTACCTCTGAAAAAATATTTGGGCTTCTAGCAGTGTGTGGGACTTGTTCTATTAGTCCATCTATACTGACCTCCATCAGGTTGCAAACTGAATATAGTTTTTTCTGCATCTACCTCTGAAAAAATATTGGGCTTCTAGCTGTGTGTGGGTCTTGTTCTATTAATCCATCTATACTGACCTCCATCAGGTTGCAAACTGAATATTTTTTTTCTGCATCTACCTCTGAAAAAATATTTGGCCTTCTAGTAGTGTGTCGGACTTTCTCTATTAGTCAATCTTTACTGACCTCCATCAGGTTGCAAATTAAAACTAATTTTTATCTGCATCTACAGTACCTCTGAAAAAATATTTGGGCTTCTAGCAGTGTGTGGGACTTGTTCTATTAGTCCATCTATACTGACCTCCATCAGGTTGCAAACTGAATATATTTTTTTCTGCATCTAACTCTGAAAAAATATTTGGCCTTCTAGTAGTGTGTCGGACTTTCTCTATTAGTCCATCTATACTGACCTCCATCAGGTTGCAAATTAAAACTAATTTTTATCTGCATCTACAGTACCTCTGAAAAAATATTTGGGCTTCTAGCAGTGTGTGGGACTTGTTCTATTAGTCCATCTATACTGACCTCCATCAGGTTGCAAACTGAATATATTTTTTTCTGCATCTACCTCTGAAAAAATATTGGGCTTCTAGCTGTGTGTGGGTCTTGTTCTATTAATCCATCTATACTGACCTCCATCAGGTTGCAAACTGAATATATTTTTTTCTGCATCTACCTCTGAAAAAATATTTCGCCTTCTAGTAGTGTGTCGGACTTTCTCTATTAGTCCATCTATACTGACCTCCATCAGCTTGCAAACTGAATATAATTTTTTTCTGCACCTAGCTCTGAAAAAATATTTGGCCTTCTAGTAGTGTGTCGGACTTTCTCTATTAGTCCATCTATACTGACCTCCATCAGGTTGCAAATTAAAACTAATTTTTATCTGCATCTACAGTACCTCTGAAAAAATATTTGGCCTTCTAGCAGTGTGTGGGACTTGTTCTATTAGTCCATCTATACTGACCTCCATCAGGTTGCAAACTGAATATATTTTTTTCTGCATCTACCTCTGAAAAAATATTGGGCTTCTAGCTGTGTGTGGGTCTTGTTCTATTAATCCATCTATACTTACCTCCATCAGGTTGCAAACTGAATATATTTTTTTCTGCATCTACCTCTGAAAAAATATTTGGCCTTCTAGTAGTGTGTCGGACTTTCTCTATTAGTCCATCTATACTGACCTCCATCAGGTTGCAAATTAAAACTAATTTTTATCTGCATCTACAGTACCTCTGAAAAAATATTTGGGCTTCTAGCAGTGTGTGGGACTTGTTCTATTAGTCCATCTATACTGACCTCCATCAGGTTGCAAACTGAATATAGTTTTTTCTGCATCTACCTCTGAAAAAATATTGGGCTTCTAGCTGTGTGTGGGTCTTGTTCTATTAATCCATCTATACTGACCTCCATCAGGTTGCAAACTGAATATATTTTTTTCTGCATCTACCTTTGAAAAGATATTTGGCCTTCTAGTAGTGTGTCGGACTTTCTCTATTAGTCCATCTATACTGACCTCCATCAGGTTGCAAACTGAATATAATTTTTTTCTGCATCTAGCTCTGAAAAAATATTTGGCCTTCTAGTAGTGTGTCGGACTTTCTCTATTAGTCCATCTATACTGACCTCCATCAGGTTGCAAATTAAAACTAATTTTTATCTGCATCTACAGTAGCTCTGTAAAAATATTTGGGCTTCTAGCAGTGTGTGGGACTTGTTCTATTAGTCCATCTATACTGACCTCCATCAGGTTGCAAACTGAATATAGTTTTTTCTGCATCTACCTCTGAAAAAATATTGGGCTTCTAGCTGTGTGTGGGTCTTGTTCTATTAATCCATCTATACTGACCTCCATCAGGTTGCAAACTGAATATTTTTTTTCTGCATCTACCTCTGAAAAAATATTTGGCCTTCTAGTAGTGTGTCGGACTTTCTCTATTAGTCCATCTATACTGACCTCCATCAGGTTGCAAATTAAAACTAATTTTTATCTGCATCTACAGTACCTCTGAAAAAATATTTGGGCTTCTAGCAGTGTGTGGGACTTGTTCTATTAGTCCATCTATACTGACCTCCATCAGGTTGCAAACTGAATATATTTTTTTCTGCATCTACCTCTGAAAAAATATTTGGCCTTCTAGTAGTGTGTCGGACTTTCTCTATTAGTCCATCTATCCTGACTTCCATCAGGTTGCAAATTAAAACTAATTTTTATCTGCATCTACAGTACCTCTGAAAAAATATTTGGGCTTCTAGCAGTGTGTGGGACTTGTTCTATTAGTCCATCTATACTGACCTCCATCAGGTTGCAAACTGAATATATTTTTTTCTGCATCTACCTCTGAAAAAATATTGGGCTTCTAGCTGTGTGTGGGTCTTGTTCTATTAATCCATCTATACTGACCTCCATCAGGTTGCAAACTGAATATATTTTTTTCTGCATCTACCTCTGAAAAAATATTTGGCCTTCTAGTAGTGTGTCGGACTTTCTCTATTAGTCCATCTATACTGACCTCCATCAGGTTGCAAATTAAAACTAATTTTTATCTGCATTTACAGTACCTCTGAAAAAATATTTGGGCTTCTAGCAGTGTGTGGGACTTGTTCTATTAGTCCATCTATACTGACCTCCATCAGGTTGCAAACTGAATATAGTTTTTTCTGCATCTACCTCTGAAAAAATATTGGGCTTCTAGCTGTGTGTGGGTCTTGTTCTATTAATCCATCTATACTGACCTCCATCAGGTTGCAAACTGAATATATTTTTTTCTGCATCTACCTCTGAAAAAATATTTGGCCTTCTAGTAGTGTGTCGGACTTTCTCTATTAGTCCATCTATACTGACCTCCATCAGGTTGCAAACTGAATATAATTTTTTTCTGCATCTAGCTCTGAAAAAATATTTGGCCTTCTAGTAGTGTGTCGGACTTTCTCTATTAGTCCATCTATACTGACCTCCATCAGGTTGCAAATTAAAACTAATTTTTATCTGCATCTACAGTACCTCTGAAAAAATATTTGGCCTTCTAGCAGTGTGTGGGACTTGTTCTATTAGTCCATCTATACTGACCTAAATCAGGTTGCAAACTGAATATATTTTTTTCTGCATCTACCTCTGAAAAAATATTGGGCTTCTAGCTGTGTGTGGGTCTTGTTCTATTAATCCATCTATACTGACCTCCATCAGGTTGCAAACTGAATATATTTTTTTCTGCATCTACCTCTGAAAAAATATTTGGCCTTCTAGTAGTGTGTCGGACTTTCTCTATTAGTCCATCTATACTGACCTCCATCAGGTTGCAAACTGAATATAATTTTTTTCTGCATCTAGCTCTGAAAAAATATTTGGCCTTCTAGTAGTGTGTCGGACTTTCTCTATTAGTCCATCTATACTGACCTCCATCAGGTTGCAAATTAAAACTAATTTTTATCTGCATCTACAGTACCTCTGAAAAAATATTTGGGCTTCTAGCAGTGTGTGGGACTTGTTCTATTAGTCCATCTATACTGACCTCCATCAGGTTGCAAACTGAATATAGTTTTTTCTGCATCTACCTCTGAAAAAATATTGGGCTTCTAGCTGTGTGTGGGTCTTGTTCTATTAATCCATCTATACTGACCTCCATCAGGTTGCAAACTGAATATTTTTTTTCTGCATCTACCTCTGAAAAAATATTTGGCCTTCTAGTAGTGTGTCGGACTTTCTCTATTAGTCCATCTATACTGACCTCCATCAGGTTGCAAATTAAAACTAATTTTTATCTGCATCTACAGTACCTCTGAAAAAATATTTGGGCTTCTAGCAGTGTGTGGGACTTGTTCTATTAGTCCATCTATACTGACCTCCATCAGGTTGCAAACTGAATATATTTTTTTCTGCATCTACCTCTGAAAAAATATTTGGCCTTCTAGTAGTGTGTCGGACTTTCTCTATTAGTCCATCTATACTGACCTCCATCAGGTTGCAAATTAAAACTAATTTTTATCTGCATCTACAGTACCTCTGAAAAAATATTTGGGCTTCTAGCAGTGTGTGGGACTTGTTCTATTAGTCCATCTATACTGACCTCCATCAGGTTGCAAACTGAAAATAGTTTTTTCTGCATCTACCTCTGAAAAAATATTGGGCTTCTAGCTGTGTGTGGGTCTTGTTCTATTAATCCATCTATACTGACCTCCATCAGGTTGCAAACTGAATATATTTTTTTCTGCATCTACCTCTGAAAAAATATTTGGCCTTCTAGTAGTGTGTCGGACTTTCTCTATTAGTCCATCTATACTGACCTCCATCAGGTTGCAAACTGAATATAATTTTTTTCTGCATCTAGCTCTGAAAAAATATTTGGCCTTCTAGTAGTGTGTCGGACTTTCTCTATTAGTCCATCTATACTGACCTCCATCAGGTTGCAAATTAAAACTAATTTTTATCTGCATCTACAGTACCTCTGAAAAAATATTTGGGCTTCTAGCAGTGTGTGGGACTTGTTCTATTAGTCCATCTATACTGACCTCCATCAGGTTGCAAACTGAATATAGTTTTTTCTGCATCTACCTCTGAAAAAATATTGGGCTTCTAGCTGTGTGTGGGTCTTGTTCTATTAATCCATCTATACTGACCTCCATCAGGTTGCAAACTGAATATTTTTTTTCTGCATCTACCTCTGAAAAAATATTTGGCCTTCTAGTAGTGTGTCGGACTTTCTCTATTAGTCCATCTATACTGACCTCCATCAGGTTGCAAATTAAAACTAATTTTTATCTGCATCTACAGTACCTCTGAAAAAATATTTGGGCTTCTAGCAGTGTGTGGGACTTGTTCTATTAGTCCATCTATACTGACCTCCATCAGGTTGCAAACTGAATATATTTTTTTCTGCATCTACCTCTGAAAAAATATTTGGCCTTCTAGTAGTGTGTCGGACTTTCTCTATTAGTCCATCTATACTGACCTCCATCAGGTTGCAAATTAAAACTAATTTTTATCTGCATCTACAGTACCTCTGAAAAAATATTTGGGCTTCTAGCAGTGTGTGGGACTTGTTCTATTAGTCCATCTATACTGACCTCCATCAGGTTGCAAACTGAATATATTTTTTTCTGCATCTACCTCTGAAAAAATATTGGGCTTCTAGCTGTGTGTGGGTCTTGTTCTATTAATCCATCTATACTGACCTCCATCAGGTTGCAAACTGAATATATTTTTTTCTGCATCTACCTCTGAAAAAATATTTGGCCTTCTAGTAGTGTGTCGGACTTTCTCTATTAGTCCATCTATACTGACCTCCATCAGGTTGCAAATTAAAACTAATTTTTATCTGCATCTACAGTACCTCTGAAAAAATATTTGGGCTTCTAGCAGTGTGTGGGACTTGTTCTATTAGTCCATCTATACTGACCTCCATCAGGTTGCAAACTGAATATAGTTTTTTCTGCATCTACCTCTGAAAAAATATTGGGCTTCTAGCTGTGTGTGTGTCTTGTTCTATTAATCCATCTATACTGACCTCCATCAGGTTGCAAACTGAATATATTTTTTTTTGCATCTACCTCTGAAAAAATATTTGGCCTTCTAGTAGTGTGTCGGACTTTCTCTATTAGTCCATCTATACTGACCTCCATCAGGTTGCAAACTGAATATAATATTTTTCTGCATCTAGCTCTGAAAAAATATTTGGCCTTCTAGTAGTGTGTCGGACTTTCTCTATTAGTCCATCTATACTGACCTCCATCAGTATAGATGGACATTGCAAATTAAAACTAATTTTTATCTGCATCTACAGTACCTCTGAAAAAATATTTGGGCTTCTAGCAGTGTGTGGGACTTGTTCTATTAGTCCATCTATACTGACCTCCATCAGGTTGCAAACTGAATATAGTTTTTTCTGCATCTACCTCTGAAAAAATATTGGGCTTCTAGCTGTGTGTGGGTCTTGTTCTATTAATCCATCTATACTGACCTCCATCAGGTTGCAAACTGAATATATTTTTTTCTGCATCTACCTCTGAAAAAATATTTCGCCTTCTAGTAGTGTGTCGGACTTTCTCTATTAGTCCATCTATACTGACCTCCATCAGCTTGCAAACTGAATATAATTTTTTTCTACACCTAGCTCTGAAAAAATATTTGGCCTTCTAGTAGTGTGTCGGACTTTCTCTATTAGTCCATCTATACTGACCTCCATCAGGTTGCAAATTAAAACTAATTTTTATCTGCATCTACAGTACCTCTGAAAAAATATTTGGCCTTCTAGCAGTGTGTGGGACTTGTTCTATTAGTCCATCTATACTGACCTCCATCAGGTTGCAAACTGAATATATTTTTTTCTGCATCTACCTCTGAAAAAATATTGGGCTTCTAGCTGTGTGTGGGTCTTGTTCTATTAATCCATCTATACTTACCTCCATCAGGTTGCAAACTGAATATAATTTTTTTCTGCATCTAGCTCTGAAAAAATATTTGGCCTTCTAGTAGTGTGTCGGACTTTCTCTATTAGTCCATCTATACTGACCTCCATCAGGTTGCAAATTAAAACTAATTTTTATCTGCATCTACAGTAGCTCTGTAAAAATATTTGGGCTTCTAGCAGTGTGTGGGACTTGTTCTATTAGTCCATCTATACTGACCTCCATCAGGTTGCAAACTGAATATAGTTTTTTCTGCATCTACCTCTGAAAAAATATTGGGCTTCTAGCTGTGTGTGGGTCTTGTTCTATTAATCCATCTATACTGACCTCCATCAGGTTGCAAACTGAATATTTTTTTTCTGCATCTACCTCTGAAAAAATATTTGGCCTTCTAGTAGTGTGTCGGACTTTCTCTATTAGTCCATCTATACTGACCTCCATCAGGTTGCAAATTAAAACTAATTTTTATCTGCATCTACAGTACCTCTGAAAAAATATTTGGGCTTCTAGCAGTGTGTGGGACTTGTTCTATTAGTCCATCTATACTGACCTCCATCAGGTTGCAAACTGAATATATTTTTTTCTGCATCTACCTCTGAAAAAATATTTGGCCTTCTAGTAGTGTGTCGGACTTTCTCTATTAGTCCATCTATCCTGACTTCCATCAGGTTGCAAATTAAAACTAATTTTTATCTGCATCTACAGTACCTCTGAAAAAATATTTGGGCTTCTAGCAGTGTGTGGGACTTGTTCTATTAGTCCATCTATACTGACCTCCATCAGGTTGCAAACTGAATATATTTTTTTCTGCATCTACCTCTGAAAAAATATTGGGCTTCTAGCTGTGTGTGGGTCTTGTTCTATTAATCCATCTATACTGACCTCCATCAGGTTGCAAACTGAATATATTTTTTTCTGCATCTACCTCTGAAAAAATATTTGGCCTTCTAGTAGTGTGTCGGACTTTCTCTATTAGTCCATCTATACTGACCTCCATCAGGTTGCAAATTAAAACTAATTTTTATCTGCATTTACAGTACCTCTGAAAAAATATTTGGGCTTCTAGCAGTGTGTGGGACTTGTTCTATTAGTCCATCTATACTGACCTCCATCAGGTTGCAAACTGAATATAGTTTTTTCTGCATCTACCTCTGAAAAAATATTGGGCTTCTAGCTGTGTGTGGGTCTTGTTCTATTAATCCATCTATACTGACCTCCATCAGGTTGCAAACTGAATATATTTTTTTCTGCATCTACCTCTGAAAAAATATTTGGCCTTCTAGTAGTGTGTCGGACTTTCTCTATTAGTCCATCTATACTGACCTCCATCAGGTTGCAAACTGAATATAATTTTTTTCTGCATCTAGCTCTGAAAAAATATTTGGCCTTCTAGTAGTGTGTCGGACTTTCTCTATTAGTCCATCTATACTGACCTCCATCAGGTTGCAAATTAAAACTAATTTTTATCTGCATCTACAGTACCTCTGAAAAAATATTTGGCCTTCTAGCAGTGTGTGGGACTTGTTCTATTAGTCCATCTATACTGACCTAAATCAGGTTGCAAACTGAATATATTTTTTTCTGCATCTACCTCTGAAAAAATATTGGGCTTCTAGCTGTGTGTGGGTCTTGTTCTATTAATCCATCTATACTGACCTCCATCAGGTTGCAAACTGAATATATTTTTTTCTGCATCTACCTCTGAAAAAATATTTGGCCTTCTAGTAGTGTGTCGGACTTTCTCTATTAGTCCATCTATACTGACCTCCATCAGGTTGCAAACTGAATATAATTTTTTTCTGCATCTAGCTCTGAAAAAATATTTGGCCTTCTAGTAGTGTGTCGGACTTTCTCTATTAGTCCATCTATACTGACCTCCATCAGGTTGCAAATTAAAACTAATTTTTATCTGCATCTACAGTACCTCTGAAAAAATATTTGGGCTTCTAGCAGTGTGTGGGACTTGTTCTATTAGTCCATCTATACTGACCTCCATCAGGTTGCAAACTGAATATAGTTTTTTCTGCATCTACCTCTGAAAAAATATTGGGCTTCTAGCTGTGTGTGGGTCTTGTTCTATTAATCCATCTATACTGACCTCCATCAGGTTGCAAACTGAATATTTTTTTTCTGCATCTACCTCTGAAAAAATATTTGGCCTTCTAGTAGTGTGTCGGACTTTCTCTATTAGTCCATCTATACTGACCTCCATCAGGTTGCAAATTAAAACTAATTTTTATCTGCATCTACAGTACCTCTGAAAAAATATTTGGGCTTCTAGCAGTGTGTGGGACTTGTTCTATTAGTCCATCTATACTGACCTCCATCAGGTTGCAAACTGAATATATTTTTTTCTGCATCTACCTCTGAAAAAATATTTGGCCTTCTAGTAGTGTGTCGGACTTTCTCTATTAGTCCATCTATACTGACCTCCATCAGGTTGCAAATTAAAACTAATTTTTATCTGCATCTACAGTACCTCTGAAAAAATATTTGGGCTTCTAGCAGTGTGTGGGACTTGTTCTATTAGTCCATCTATACTGACCTCCATCAGGTTGCAAACTGAAAATAGTTTTTTCTGCATCTACCTCTGAAAAAATATTGGGCTTCTAGCTGTGTGTGGGTCTTGTTCTATTAATCCATCTATACTGACCTCCATCAGGTTGCAAACTGAATATATTTTTTTCTGCATCTACCTCTGAAAAAATATTTGGCCTTCTAGTAGTGTGTCGGACTTTCTCTATTAGTCCATCTATACTGACCTCCATCAGGTTGCAAACTGAATATAATTTTTTTCTGCATCTAGCTCTGAAAAAATATTTGGCCTTCTAGTAGTGTGTCGGACTTTCTCTATTAGTCCATCTATACTGACCTCCATCAGGTTGCAAATTAAAACTAATTTTTATCTGCATCTACAGTACCTCTGAAAAAATATTTGGGCTTCTAGCAGTGTGTGGGACTTGTTCTATTAGTCCATCTATACTGACCTCCATCAGGTTGCAAACTGAATATAGTTTTTTCTGCATCTACCTCTGAAAAAATATTGGGCTTCTAGCTGTGTGTGGGTCTTGTTCTATTAATCCATCTATACTGACCTCCATCAGGTTGCAAACTGAATATTTTTTTTCTGCATCTACCTCTGAAAAAATATTTGGCCTTCTAGTAGTGTGTCGGACTTTCTCTATTAGTCCATCTATACTGACCTCCATCAGGTTGCAAATTAAAACTAATTTTTATCTGCATCTACAGTACCTCTGAAAAAATATTTGGGCTTCTAGCAGTGTGTGGGACTTGTTCTATTAGTCCATCTATACTGACCTCCATCAGATTGCAAACTGAATATATTTTTTTCTGCATCTACCTCTGAAAAAATATTTGGCCTTCTAGTAGTGTGTCGGACTTTCTCTATTAGTCCATCTATACTGACCTCCATCAGGTTGCAAATTAAAACTAATTTTTATCTGCATCTACAGTACCTCTGAAAAAATATTTGGGCTTCTAGCAGTGTGTGGGACTTGTTCTATTAGTCCATCTATACTGACCTCCATCAGGTTGCAAACTGAATATATTTTTTTCTGCATCTACCTCTGAAAAAATATTGGGCTTCTAGCTGTGTGTGGGTCTTGTTCTATTAATCCATCTATACTGACCTCCATCAGGTTGCAAACTGAATATATTTTTTTCTGCATCTACCTCTGAAAAAATATTTGGCCTTCTAGTAGTGTGTCGGACTTTCTCTATTAGTCCATCTATACTGACCTCCATCAGGTTGCAAATTAAAACTAATTTTTATCTGCATCTACAGTACCTCTGAAAAAATATTTGGGCTTCTAGCAGTGTGTGGGACTTGTTCTATTAGTCCATCTATACTGACCTCCATCAGGTTGCAAACTGAATATAGTTTTTTCTGCATCTACCTCTGAAAAAATATTGGGCTTCTAGCTGTGTGTGTGTCTTGTTCTATTAATCCATCTATACTGACCTCCATCAGGTTGCAAACTGAATATATTTTTTTTTGCATCTACCTCTGAAAAAATATTTGGCCTTCTAGTAGTGTGTCGGACTTTCTCTATTAGTCCATCTATACTGACCTCCATCAGGTTGCAAACTGAATATAATATTTTTCTGCATCTAGCTCTGAAAAAATATTTGGCCTTCTAGTAGTGTGTCGGACTTTCTCTATTAGTCCATCTATACTGACCTCCATCAGTATAGATGGACATTGCAAATTAAAACTAATTTTTATCTGCATCTACAGTACCTCTGAAAAAATATTTGGGCTTCTAGCAGTGTGTGGGACTTGTTCTATTAGTCCATCTATACTGACCTCCATCAGGTTGCAAACTGAATATAGTTTTTTCTGCATCTACCTCTGAAAAAATATTGGGCTTCTAGCTGTGTGTGGGTCTTGTTCTATTAATCCATCTATACTGACCTCCATCAGGTTGCAAACTGAATATATTTTTTTCTGCATCTACCTCTGAAAAAATATTTCGCCTTCTAGTAGTGTGTCGGACTTTCTCTATTAGTCCATCTATACTGACCTCCATCAGCTTGCAAACTGAATATAATTTTTTTCTACACCTAGCTCTGAAAAAATATTTGGCCTTCTAGTAGTGTGTCGGACTTTCTCTATTAGTCCATCTATACTGACCTCCATCAGGTTGCAAATTAAAACTAATTTTTATCTGCATCTACAGTACCTCTGAAAAAATATTTGGCCTTCTAGCAGTGTGTGGGACTTGTTCTATTAGTCCATCTATACTGACCTCCATCAGGTTGCAAACTGAATATATTTTTTTCTGCATCTACCTCTGAAAAAATATTGGGCTTCTAGCTGTGTGTGGGTCTTGTTCTATTAATCCATCTATACTTACCTCCATCAGGTTGCAAACTGAATATATTTTTTTCTGCATCTACCTCTGAAAAAATATTTGGCCTTCTAGTAGTGTGTCGGACTTTCTCTATTAGTCCATCTATACTGACCTCCATCAGGTTGCAAATTAAAACTAATTTTTATCTGCATCTACAGTACCTCTGAAAAAATATTTGGCCTTCTAGCAGTGTGTGGGACTTGTTCTATTAGTCCATCTATACTGACCTCCATCAGGTTGCAAACTGAATATAGTTTTTTCTGCATCTACCTCTGAAAAAATATTGGGCTTCTAGCTGTGTGTGGGTCTTGTTCTATTAATCCATCTATACTGACCTCCATCAGGTTGCAAACTGAATATATTTTTTTCTGCATCTACCTCTGAAAAAATATTTGGCCTTCTAGTAGTGTGTCGGACTTTCTCTATTAGTCCATCTATACTGACCTCCTTCAGGTTGCAAATTAAAACTAATTTTTATCTGCATCTACAGTACCTCTGAAAAAATATTTGGGCTTCTAGCAGTGTGTGGGACTTGTTCTATTAGTCCATCTATACTGACCTCCATCAGGTTGCAAACTGAATATAGTTTTTTCTGCATCTACCTCTGAAAAAATATTGGGCTTCTAGCTGTGTGTGGGTCTTGTTCTATTAATCCATCTATACTGACCTCCATCAGGTTGCAAACTGAATATATTTTTTTCTGCATCTACCTCTGAAAAAATATTTGGCTTTCTAGTAGTGTGTCGGACTTTCTCTATTAGTCCATCTATACTGACCTCCATCAGGTTGCAAACTGAATATAATTTTTTTCTGCATCTAGCTCTGAAAAAATATTTGGCCTTCTAGTAGTGTGTCGGACTTTCTCTATTAGTCCATCTATACTGACCTCCATCAGGTTGCAAATTAAAACTAATTTTTATCTGCATCTACAGTACCTCTGAAAAAATATTTGGGCTTCTAGCAGTGTGTGGGACTTGTTCTATTAGTCCATCTATACTGACCTCCATCAGGTTGCAAACTGAATATAGTTTTTTCTGTATCTACCTCTGAAAAAATATTGGGCTTCTAGCTGTGTGTGGGTCTTGTTCTATTAATCCATCTATACTGACCTCCATCAGGTTGCAAACTGAATATTTTTTTTCTGCATCTACCTCTGAAAAAATATTTGGCCTTCTAGAAGTGTGTCGGACTTTCTCTATTAGTCCATCTATACTGACCTCCATCAGGTTGCAAATTAAAACTAATTTTTATCTGCATCTACAGTACCTCTGAAAAAATATTTGGGCTTCTAGCAGTGTGTGGGACATGTTCTATTAGTCCATCTATACTGACCTCCATCAGGTTGCAAACTGAATATATTTTTTTCTGCATCTAACTCTGAAAAAATATTTGGCCTTCTAGTAGTGTGTCGGACTTTCTCTATTAGTCCATCTATACTGACCTCCATCAGGTTGCAAATTAAAACTAATTTTTATCTGCATCTACAGTACCTCTGAAAAAATATTTGGGCTTCTAGCAGTGTGTGGGACTTGTTCTATTAGTCCATCTATACTGACCTCCACCAGGTTGCAAACTGAATATATTTTTTTCTGCATCTACCTCTGAAAAAATATTGGGCTTCTAGCTGTGTGTGGGTCTTGTTCTATTAATCCATCTATACTGACCTCCATCAGGTTGCAAACTGAATATATTTTTTTCTGCATCTACCTCTGAAAAAATATTTGGCCTTCTAGTAGTGTGTCGGACTTTCTCTATTAGTCCATCTATACTGACCTCCATCAGTATAGATGGACATTGCAAATTAAAACTAATTTTTATCTGCATCTACAGTACCTCTGAAAAAATATTTGGGCTTCTAGCAGTGTGTGGGACTTGTTCTATTAGTCCATCTATACTGACCTCCATCAGGTTGAAAACTGAATATAGTTTTTTCTGCATCTACCTCTGAAAAAATATTTCGCCTTCTAGTAGTGTGTCGGACTTTCTCTATTAGTCCATCTATACTGACCTCCATCAGCTTGCAAACTGAATATAATTTTTTTCTACACCTAGCTCTGAAAAAATATTTGGCCTTCTAGTAGTGTGTCGGACTTTCTCTATTAGTCCATCTATACTGACCTCCATCAGGTTGCAAATTAAAACTAATTTTTATCTGCATCTACAGTACCTCTGAAAAAATATTTGGCCTTCTAGAAGTGTGTGGGACTTGTTCTATTAGTCCATCTATACTGACCTCCATCAGGTTGCAAACTGAATATATTTTTTTCTGCATCTACCTCTGAAAAAATATTGGGCTTCTAGCTGTGTGTGGGTCTTGTTCTATTAATCCATCTATACTTACCTCCATCAGGTTGCAAACTGAATATATTTTTTTCTGCATCTACCTCTGAAAAAATATTTGGCCTTCTAGTAGTGTGTCGGACTTTCTCTATTAGTCCATCTATACTGACCTCCATCAGGTTGCAAATTAAAACTAATTTTTATCTGCATCTACAGTACCTCTGAAAAAATATTTGGCCTTCTAGCAGTGTGTGGGACTTGTTCTATTAGTCCATCTATACTGACCTCCATCAGGTTGCAAACTGAATATAGTTTTTTCTGCATCTACCTCTGAAAAAATATTGGGCTTCTAGCTGTGTGTGGGTCTTGTTCTATTAATCCATCTATACTGACCTCCATCAGGTTGCAAACTGAATATATTTTTTTCTGCATCTACCTCTGAAAAAATATTTGGCCTTCTAGTAGTGTGTCGGACTTTCTCTATTAGTCCATCTATACTGACCTCCATCAGGTTGCAAACTGAATATAATTTTTTTCTGCATCTAGCTCTAAAAAAATATTTGGCCTTCTAGTAGTGTGTCGGACTTTCTCTATTAGTCCATCTATACTGACCTCCATCAGGTTGCAAATTAAAACTAATTTTTATCTGCATCTACAGTAGCTCTGAAAAAATATTTGGGCTTCTAGCAGTGTGTGGGACTTGTTCTATTAGTCCATCTATACTGACCTCCATCAGGTTGCAAACTGAATATAGTTTTTTCTGCATCTACCTCTGAAAAAATATTGGGCTTCTAGCTGTGTGTGGGTCTTGTTCTATTAATCCATCTATACTGACCTCCATCAGGTTGCAAACTGAATATTTTTTTTCTGCATCTACCTCTGAAAAAATATTTGGCCTTCTAGTAGTGTGTCGGACTTTCTCTATTAGTCAATCTATACTGACCTCCATCAGGTTGCAAATTAAAACTAATTTTTATCTGCATCTACAGTACCTCTGAAAAAATATTTGGGCTTCTAGCAGTGTGTGGGACTTGTTCTATTAGTCCATCTATACTGACCTCCATCAGTTTGCAAACTGAATATATTTTTTTCTGCATCTACCTCTGAAAAAATATTTGGCCTTCTAGTAGTGTGTCGGACTTTCTCTATTAGTCCATCTATCCTGACCTCCATCAGGTTGCAAATTAAAACTAATTTTTATCTGCATCTACAGTACCTCTGAAAAAATATTTGGGCTTCTAGCAGTGTGTGGGACTTGTTCTATTAGTCCATCTATACTGACCTCCATCAGTTTGCAAACTGAATATATTTTTTTCTGCATCTACCTCTGAAAAAATATTTGGCCTTCTAGTAGTGTGTCGGACTTTCTCTATTAGTCCATCTATCCTGACCTCCATCAGGTTGCAAATTAAAACTAATTTTTATCTGCATCTACAGTACCTCTGAAAAAATATTTGGCCTTCTAGCAGTGTGTGGGACTTGTTCTATTAGTCCATCTATACTGACCTCCATCAGGTTGCAAACTGAATATATTTTTTTCTGCATCTACCTCTGAAAAAATATTGGGCTTCTAGCTGTGTGTGGGTCTTGTTCTATTAATCCATCTATACTGACCTCCATCAGGTTGCAAACTGAATATATTTTTTTCTGCATCTACCTCTGAAAAAGTATTTGGCCTTCTAGTAGTGTGTCGGACTTTCTCTATTAGTCCATCTATACTGACCTCCATCAGGTTGCAAATTAAAACTAATTTTTATCTGCATCTACAGTACCTCTGAAAAAATATTTGGGCTTCTAGCAGTGTGTGGGACTTGTTCTATTAGTCCATCTATACTGACCTCCATCAGGTTGCAAACTGAATATAGTTTTTTCTGCATCTACCTCTGAAAAAATATTGGGCTTCTAGCTGTGTGTGGGTCTTGTTCTATTAATCCATCTATACTGACCTCCATCAGGTTGCAAACTGAATATATTTTTTTCTGCATCTACCTCTGAAAAAATATTTGGCCTTCTAGTAGTGTGTCGGACTTTCTCTATTAGTCCATCTATACTGACCTCCATCAGGTTGCAAACTGAATATAATTTTTTTCTGCATCTAGCTCTGAAAAAATATTTGGCCTTCTAGTAGTGTGTCGGACTTTCTCTATTAGTCCATCTATACTGACCTCCATCAGGTTGCAAATTAAAACTAATTTTTATCTGCATCTACAGTACCTCTGAAAAAATATTTGGGCTTCTAGCAGTGTGTGGGACTTGTTCTATTAGTCCATCTATACTGACCTCCATCAGGTTGCAAACTGAATATAGTTTTTTCTGCATCTAACTCTGAAAAAATATTGGGCTTCTAGCTGTGTGTGGGTCTTGTTCTATTAATCCATCTCTACTGACCTCCATCAGGTTGCAAACTGAATATTTTTTTTCTGCATCTACCTCTGAAAAAATATTTGGCCTTCTAGTAGTGTGTCGGACTTTCTCTATTAGTCCATCTATACTGACCTCCATCAGGTTGCAAATTAAAACTAATTTTTATCTGCATCTACAGTACCTCTGAAAAAATATTTGGGCTTCTAGCAGTGTGTGGGACTTGTTCTATTAGTCCATCTATACTGACCTCCATCAGGTTGCAAACTGAATATATTTTTTTCTGCATCTACCTCTGAAAAAATATTGGGCTTCTAGCTGTGTGTGGGTCTTGTTCTATTAATCCATCTATACTGACCTCCATCAGGTTGCAAACTGAATATATTTTTTTCTGCATCTACCTCTGAAAAAATATTTGGCCTTCTAGTAGTGTGTCGGACTTTCTCTATTAGTCCATCTATACTGACCTCCATCAGGTTGCAAATTCAAAATAATTTTTTTCTGCATCTAACCCAGCCAATAGTTTTGGCCTAATACCACAGTTTGGCCACTCAGCTCTGCTCGGTTACCATCCATTGTTTTTTTGTGCAAACAACTCCAGAGTTTTGAATTAGTTAACCACCAAAATGAGTGGAAAAAGGCCTGCTGCTGGTGGAAAGGGGAATAGGCATGTTGAAAAGGGGAAAAAAGGTTGTGTCCGTGGGGTAGGTGTTAAAGCAACAGTAACATCTGCAGAAGAAAGACCATCTTCCAGCCAAACTAAAATGTCTACTTCTTTTAGCGGACAATGTGATAAGATCCCTTTCTTACGGCCACGCCAATCGCTACAAATTCCAGATGAGGCACAAAAACAGTGCTTCAACGGATATCAAGTGCTCCTTTAAGTGGGCTCTCCTCCACATCAACTTCAACATCACAAATACTCCAGTCCTCAAAGGTGTCACCCAAATCGCACTTGCTTCCTCACAGCTCCCAAATCTCCAGCTGCCCGTCTGAGTATGAGGTACAACAGATGGTTGAGTCTGCAGAGCTGTTTACTCATACTATAGCCTGGGAATCAGAGGTCGACTCCAGCGCTTCTGTGAATCCAGACGAGGAAATGATCTACACTGATGCCCAGAATCTTTATGAGTCGGATCCAGGACCAGACGCAGAAGGTTCTGACCATAATGTAGACCCTCATTCCCAAACTGTAACTCCTGTTGGTGGAGACAATGAGGAAGACGATGATAAGACTCAAATACCTGATTGGAGCGACAACTTTAGTTTTTTGTCAGGGCAGGAACAGGTTGGCTCTGAGGACGACGGGTGTGATAACGCACAGGGTGATGATGATGAGGTCGGAGATCCCACTTACTGTCAACCCACAGTCAGCCAAGAGATGAGGTCAGCAGAGGAGGTGGAGGAAGATGCTAGTGACGACGAGGTCAGGTTGCGCCTTCCTGGACAGAGACGTAGTACTGGAAGCACGTCAACAACTGCATCCTCAAACACAACTCTGCCTCTCACCACAAGTCGTGGTGGCTCTTCAGGTCGCATGGGTGCTAAGCCTTGCATAGCCTGGGCATTTTTTCAGATCGATAAAGATGACCCAACTCGTGTTATCTGTAACATTTGTCAGCAAAAGCTAAGTAGAGGCCAAAAAATACATAGTTTGAGTACTTCATGCATGAACCGGCACATGGACATGAAGCATAAGTTGCAGTGGGAAGCTCAGTGTGCTACAATGCGGCCTAGCCGGCCGGGCCAATCACCGTCTGCCATATCTTGTGCATCCGCGACCTCTTCATCCTCTGTGACTGGGGGGACAGCAGTCACACCTGTTTTGGGGCGCAGACCTGCCACCTCTTTACCCGCAACAGCCAGCATGATTGGCAGGTCATCATTTTCTTTGGAGGTGGTAACACCAGCTGGTGTTGAGCGCTGTCCGACATCGATAGCACCACCTTTGGATCAAGGCAACCTAACATGTCCGCCTGCATCTTCCTCACAGACCGGCAGTTTGCCGGGGACACCCTTATCAACCCTGTCTAAGCACAATAGCCAGCCCTCGGTCCCTCAGATGTGGACAAGTAAAAGACCATTTCCTCCTAGCCATGAGAAAGCTAAGAGGTTGAATTTCACCATCTGCAAGCTCTTGGCTACAGAAATGCTGCCTTTCCGCCTGGTGGACACAGAGGATTTTCGAGACCTTATGTCCGTCGCAGTGCCCCAGTACCAGATGCCCAGTCGGCACTACTTCTCAAAGAAAGGTGTGCCTGCGCTCCACCAGCATGTCGCACACAACATCACCGCTTCTTTGAGAAACTCTGTGTGTGACAGGGTGCATTTCACCACAGACACTTGGACGAGTAGGCATGGACAGGGGCGTTACATGTCGCTGACTGGGCACTGGGTAACTATGGTGACAGCAGGACAAGGGGCTGCTGTCCAAGTCTTGCCGTCCCCACGAGTTGTGCGTCAATCCTCTTTATGTCAAAGTTCCTCCACTGCTTCTGCCTCCTCAACCTCCTCTCGGTCTTCCACCTGCACCCAAAGCCTGTCTGGTCATGCCACAAGCTTTCTAACTGCGCAGAAGGGATCCTGCACACCTCCTTACTATGCTGGCAGTAGGGCTCAACGTCATCAGGCGGTTTTTACATTGAAATGTCTGGGAAATGTGAGTCACACAGCTGAGGAGTTGTGGTCAGCTCTGGAGAACCAATTTCATGAATGGTTGTCTCCACTGGACCTGAAACCAGGGAAGGCCGTGTGCGACAATGCTGCAAACCTGGGTGCGGCCCTTCGCCGGGGCAATGTCACACACGTGCCTTGTATGGCTCACGTGTTGAACCTGGTTGTCCAGCAATTTTTAGCCCACTATCCCAGACTAGATGGCCTTCTGCAGAGAGCACGGTCGCTGTGTGCTCACTTCCGCCGTTCGCATCCCGCAGCTCAGCGACTTACATCTCTACAGAAGTCGTTGGGCCTGCCACTTCACCGGCTAAAATGCGATGTGCCTACCCGGTGGAATTCAACTCTGCACATGTTGCAGCGACTGTGGCAGCACCGACAAGCCCTGGTGCAATACGTTCTGACGTATAGCCTGGGCCAACGAGATTCAGAGGTGGGGCAAATCACGCTGGAGGAGTGGTCTCAGATCAGGAACCTATGCACCCTTCTGCACAGTTTTGAAATGGCGACGAAGATGTTTAGTGCTGACGATGCCATTATCAGCATGACTATTCCGGTGATTTACATGCTGGAGCACATGTTAAACAGAATTCGGAGTCAGGTGGTGGCACAAGAGGAGGTGGAGGAAGTAGAGGAGGAGGAGTTGTATGCGGAAGGGCTAACATCTGCAAGGTCCAGACGGTCGGCAGCACCAAGGCGGCAGGCATGTGAGGGTGGGGGAGATGGTTTTACCAGGGCGCATGGTAGCAGCCAAACTAGTGAGGAAGGTGCAGGAGCCCAGGAAGAAGTGGAGGACGAACTGATGGAAGACTCATCAGATGAGGGAGACCTTGATCACATTTCTGTTGTGCGAGGTTGGGGGGAGAGGACAGAGGAAGGAAGCATGATTGTTACCTCGCCACCAACACAACAGGGACTTGGTGCTCCTGGATGCGCAACACACATGAGTGCCTTCTTGCTGCACTACCTGCAACATGACCCTCGAATTGTGAGAATTAGAAATAATCCTGACTACTGGGTTGCCACACTGTTAGATCCCCGGTACAAAAGTAAATTTGCAGAAATTATTCCTGCCATAGAAAGGGATGCACGCATGCAGGAGTATCAGCAGAGACTGTTGCAGAATCTTACATGTGCTTTTCCACAAAATACCAGTGGTGCACGTAGTGAATCTCACAGTTCCAACTTGCCAACCGTGGGACCGTCAAGTGTTCAGCACTCAAACCGTAACAGAACCACAGTATCTGCTGGTAACATCAATTTTGCGGAATCATTTCACCACTTTTTTAGCCCATCCTTTGCAAGGCCACAGGAGACAAGAAGTCTGACACATAGTCAACGCCTAGAGACGATGGTACAGGAGTATCTCCAAGTAAACATTGAAGCCACGACTGTGTCACTGGACCCTTGCTCTTTTTGGGCTTCCAATCTGGATAAATGGCCTCAGCTAGCCACTTACGCCTTGGAGATCTTGTCATGCCCCGCAGCCAGCGTTCTGTCTGAACGTGTGTTCAGCGCTGCTGGTGGTGTGCTGACAGATAAGCGCACGCGGCTCTCCACTGATAATGTAGACAGACTCACGTTCATAAAGATGAACAAATCATGGATCCGAAACGACTTTTCTACCCCTGTGTCATCCTGGGGAGAGTAAAAGCTTGATGATTGGTTAAAATCACCCTACCAACCGTTTTAAGCTTTCAAATTACTAATCATGTTTATCTGTATCTTGACTGGAAAATAATTTGGGCTTTGTAGCAGTGTGCAGCACTGATCCTATTAGGCCATCTATAATAAGCTTCACCAGATTTAAAATTAAAAATAATTTTTAGCTGCATCTAGCCCGGAAAATAATTTTGGGGCTCCGAGATGCGCAAGACACATAAGTGCCTTCTTGCTGCACTACCTGCAGCATGACCCTCATATTGTCAGAATTCGAAGTAATCATGACTACTGGGTTGCCACACTCTTACATCCCCCAAACTTTTCAATCAACCTTTTCATTTTAATAAAGACCAAAAAAATGGTCATTTTTGAAATTATAAGCATTAGCAGGTTGTTAGAAACTGAAATCAAACAGTTTTCAACTCAAAACTTTATTCTAGGTGATGTTACATTTTCACATAGGACCCCTTGTTCGAAAGGAGCTTCTGAACTCTCTCGTCCATTGAATTTGTCAGGTTTTGGATGGTTTCTGCTTCAATTGTTTTGCATGAGGACAGAATACCCTCCCAGAGCTGTTGCTTAGATGTGAACTGCCTCCCGCCATCATAGACACTCCTTTTAATGATGCTCCAAAGGTTCTGAATGGGGTAGAGGTCAGGGGAGCATGGGGGTCACACCATAAGTTTGTCCCCTTTTATGCCCATATCAGCCAGAGATGCAGATGTTTTATGTGCAGCATGAGATGGTGCATTATCATGCAGAAAAATGATCTTGCTGTGAAATACACGGTTCTTCTTCTTGAACCATGGCAGGAAGTGCTGTTTGAGAAAATCCACATACATTATGGAGTTCATCTTTAGCGCCTTCAGGGATCCTAAAGGGGCCGACAATCTCTCTCCCCATGATTCCAGCCCAAAACATTACTCCACCTCCTCCTTGTTGGCGCTGTAGCCGTGTTTGCGTGGGGTGTCCATCAACCAGCCATCCTCCACTCCATTCATCTGGACCATCGAGCGCTGCACGGCACTCATCCGTGAACAAAACAGTTTTGAAATCAGTCTTCATGTAATGTTTGGCCCACTGGAGCCGTTTCTGCTTGTGTGAAGTGGATAGAGGAGGTCAACAGGATGGCATATGCACAGCTGCAAACCTCTGAAGGACCCTGCATCTTGTTGTTCGGGGGACGTTGGAGGCACAAGCAGCTTCAAAAACTTGTCTGCTGCTATGACAAGGCTTTTTTGCCGCTGCTGTTTCAACCTGACGTAATTGCCTGTAGGAAAGAGTCCTCAATTTGCCCTTATCAGCACGCACACGTGTGTACTGTGAATCAGCTACATACTTCTTGATTGCCAAGACACTTCATCCTGATCATCGCACAATGTTGATTGTAGTCATGCCTTGACCTAAACACTCCACAATTTGTTGCTTCTCAGCAGCCGACACATCCTTTTTCTTTCCCATTTTGGCAGAAAATGTAGGCTGCTTAATAATGTGAGAGAGCCTTCTTAAGTAGTCTTGCCTTTCATTGGACACACCTGCCAAACTAATTAGCACAGGTGTCTGCAATTGCTTACAGTGATATAAAGAGCCCTGACACACATCACCATCAATGAGTTTAACTGACAAACAAACAAATTCTTCCCTTATCACTCCTAAACACTTTTTGCCTAATAATTTGGAACGCGGTGTACATGTGCTTTTCCACAAAACACCAGTGGTTCACATAGTGAATCTTACAGTTCTAACTTGCCAACCGTGGTCTGTATGGAATTGTTCAATAAAGGGCCCAAAATTAAGATAACATAGATGGGAGAGGTCTCTATGAATAGGAATTCCTAAGTATTTGATACCCTGTGAGGGCCAGGCAAAGGGAAAGTTGGACTGGATGGAATCCTATATGGATTTAGGGAGGGAGACATCGAGGGCCTCAGACTTCGCTGCATTGATTTTAAAATTTTACCATGTAACAAAGTGATCTATTTCAGCCATAACAGCAGGGATGGATATATGTGATTGAGTGATATATACTAGGACATCATCAGCAAATAGAGAGCACTTGTACTCGGTGCCTCCCACTTCAATCCACCTAATATTGGGGTTATGGCGAATTGATGAGAGCAGGTGCTCCGTCACTAGGATGTATAAGAGAGGGGACAGAGGACATCCCTGCCTTGTCCCATTGGTGATTGTGAAATTTGATGAAAATGTTCTGACGCACCCCCTGGGCCTTGGGACACCCGGAACAGGACACTTTTTGGTGGATGCTGGTGGTTGTAGTCTTCGTGGCGGCGATCCGGTTCCGTGGCTCAGGGCGGTCAAACCAGTGGCGGAACTATTTATGTGGTTTTGATGTTTAAATGTCCGACTACGCCACCCGTGGATTGCGGTCAGAGTGAACCGCCGCTACAGGGCAGACCGCTAAGGCTGGTGTTGTGGGTGCAGCAGAGCGTAGCATAACTCCCCACGGGAGGAGTATAGCCTCAGGGCAGTGTATGCGGAGGATGGGGGTGATGGTGCAGGGCAGCAGCAGTAACGACACGGAGTCAGTGATGCAGTTCAGGGCCTTTACTCACAGTTCTTATTATCCAGACCACGTCTGCAGGTAACGGCTGCCCACGTCGTACTGTGCTCACCAGGTGAGGGGCTCAGACAACTCCCAGATAACTTTGGAGCGCTTCACAGGACCCCCTTTGTGTGTCCTTTCTCTGGCCTTTCTTACCAACACTTCTGTCCGGCTGCCTCGGGCCTCCTCTTGGTAAACTTGGCGCCAGTTTCCCTGACCCTATGTGGTGCCTTCCTAGCGGGTGGAGCAAGGGGCTGCGCCACATAAAATGTCAGAGCCTCCGGTTTCTAGCTGAGGGTCGTTTCCTGCCTCCACTAGTTCGGGGACCGGTCTCCCCCTTTGGCCTGACCCCTCCACGCAGGTGGATTCGGGCGTGCGGTGGCGACTCACCAGTCCGCACCCCTGGGATCCCTTCATTCCTCGTTCCTGGAGCCTTCTCCGCTCCTCTTCCTTCCTTCTCCCTCTTGCAGGCCTGGGCCTCTGTTACTTAGCCCGCCTCCGGAGCAGAGCTCATGCAGAGCCCCTGCTCCCTGCCACTTCTGCTCAGACTTCTCTGCACTGAACTAAGATGGTGCCCACCTTTTATACTCCCTTCTCAATGCACCCAGGAACTGCTTCCTCCCTGCTCCTGCACTGCAGGGTTCCCCTTCCTCAGTGTTCCCTCCCCCCACTCCAGCCAGGGACAGGGACTGTCGTGCCCATCTCAGGGGCATATTGGTCGCCCTGCCCCACGGCAATGTGGTGTAATGCATGCAGGTGTCGGGTCCTGATCCACACTCCATCCTTATCTGAGAGTGAGATAATCACACCTCTGGGTGAGGTGCAATACGTCTGTAGCAACCGAGCCCTCGGTGCTACAGTTCCATTTATCTTCAGCCTAGGTGACGTATTGTGATACAGGGCCGTGATTTTGGCTATAAAAGGGTCCCCTAGACCCCTACCCCAAGCTTTTTAAGAGAATCATATATGGCGTGCCAGGAGACTCTATGGAATGCTTTCTCAGCATCCAACGAGAGTATCTACTTACAAATTTTTAACTGCATCTAGCCCAGGAAATACTTTGTGCCTAGTAGCAGTGTCTGCTAGTCAGCGGATTATCCCGGCTGTTAAGCAAGCTACACCACCTGTAGTTTGGACACTTAATTTTTTCAAAGGAAATGCTTCGGGACCACGGGATACTTAGTGAAGAGCATCAGGAGGCACCCCAAGGCATAGGGGCTGGGACTGGCACTAGGATGCCTTGCGGTGGACAGCCGAGCTCGATCCTTATAAAAGCTTTTTAACTGCAACAGCTTTAGTGGACGCTACTGGAGCTGGAATTACGCGGCTGCTGGCATGAGACTTGCCCTCCAATAGATCCTTGTAAATGGATTTAAAGTGTATTCATTCAAATTAGAGGGACAATTTAAATTAAAAAGCTTAGAGCTGCCTCCACCACAGGGGGGCTCTCTCGACCCACCAGCGGACAGGCACCAGTATTGGGAGAGGGGGGCTGGCCGTCAGGGTTCACCGCGGCTCTGGCACAAACCCGGCGACACGGAGGTGGCACGGGCAGGAGCGGACTGGCCGTCTCGGCTTCTCACTTTTTGGATTTTAGAAGGGCATGACATGCCTATATCTGTGTCTCCCCCTCCTTTTACTCCTCCACCTCTTTTCTTTTCGCATGACTATATGTACTTGTCACTTTTCCATGTGTTAGTTGTGTCTTCTGAGCAGTTTGTCAGCTTTTGGACACCTTTGAAGGTGTTTTCTATGTGTTTCTATGTGTTTTTGTTTGCCTGCCATTGGTTTTAACGGTGTTCGAAGGTGTTCGACGAACAGTTCGACGAACAGTTCGGCGAACACACGGGTGTTCGACGAACCGAACCGAACTCGAACACTACGGGGGTGGCTCAACACTAGTCATCAGGCGGTTTTTACATTGAAATGTCTGGGAAATGTGAGTCACACAGCTGAGGAGTTGTGGTCAGCTCTGGAGAACCAATTTCATGAATGGTTGTCTCCACTGGACCTGAAACCAGGGAAGGCCGTGTGCGACAATGCTGCAAACCTGGGTGCGGCCCTTCGCCGGGGCAATGTCACACACGTGCCTTGTATGGCTCACGTGTTGAACCTGGTTGTCCAGCAATTTTTAGCCCACTATCCCAGACTAGATGGCCTTCTGCAGAGGGCACAGTCGCTGTGTGCTCACTTCCGCCGTTCGCATCCCGCAGCTCAGCGACTTACATCTCTACAGAAGTCGTTGGGCCTGCCACTTCACCGGCTAAAATGCGATGTGCCTACCCGGTGGAATTCAACTCTGCACATGTTGCAGCGACTGTGGCAGCACCGACAAGCCCTGGTGCAATACGTTCTGACGTATAGCCTGGGCCAACGAGATTCAGAGGTGGGGCAAATCACGCTGGAGGAGTGGTCTCAGATCAGGGACCTATGCACCCTTCTGCACAGTTTTGAAATGGCGACGAAGATGTTTAGTGCTGACGATGCCATTATCAGCATGACTATTCCGGTGATTTACATGCTGGAGCACATGTTAAACAGAATTCGGAGTCAGGTGGTGGCACAAGAGGAGGTGGAGGAAGTAGAGGAGGAGGAGTTGTATGCAGAAGGGCTAACATCTGCAAGGTCCAGACGGTCGGCAGCACCAAGGCGGCAGGCATGTGAGGGTGGGGGAGATGATTTTACCAGGGCGCATGGTAGCAGCCAAACTAGTGAGGAAGGTGCAGGAGCCCAGGAAGAAGTGGAGGACGAACTGATGGAAGACTCATCAGATGAGGGAGACCTTGATCACATTTCTGTTGTGCGAGGTTGGGGGGAGAGGACAGAGGAAGGAAGCATGATTGCTACCTCGCCACCAACACAACAGGGACTTGGTGCTCCTGGATGCGCAACACACATGAGTGCCTTCTTGCTGCACTACCTGCAACATGACCCTCGAATTGTGAGAATTAGAAATAATCCTGACTACTGGGTTGCCACACTGTTAGATCCCCGGTACAAAAGTAAATTTGCAGAAATTATTCCTGCCATAGAAAGGGATGCACGCATGCAGGAGTATCAGCAGAGACTGTTGCAGAATCTTACATGTGCTTTTCCACAAAATACCAGTGGTGCACGTAGTGAATCTCACAGTTCCAACTTGCCAACCGTGGGACCGTCAAGTGTTCAGCACTCAAACCGTAACAGAACCACAGTATCTGCTGGTAACATCAATTTTGCGGAATCATTTCACCACTTTTTTAGCCCATCCTTTGCAAGGCCACAGGAGACAAGAAGTCTGACACATAGTCAACGCCTAGAGACGATGGTACAGGAGTATCTCCAAGTAAACATTGAAGCCACGACTGTGTCACTGGACCCTTGCTCTTTTTGGGCTTCCAATCTGGATAAATGGCCGGAGCTAGCCACTTACGCCTTGGAGATCTTGTCATGCCCCGCAGCCAGCGTTCTGTCTGAACGTGTGTTCAGCGCTGCTGGTGGTGTGCTGACAGATAAGCGCACGCGGCTCTCCACTGATAATGTAGACAGACTCACGTTCATAAAGATGAACAAATCATGGATCCGAAACGACTTTTCTACCCCTGTGTCATCCTGGGGAGAGTAAAAGCTTGATGATTGGTTAAAATCACCCTACCAACCGTTTTAAGCTTTCAAATTACTAATCATGTTTATCTGTATCTTGACTGGAAAATAATTTGGGCTTTGTAGCAGTGTGCAGCACTGATCCTATTAGGCCATCTATAATAAGCTTCACCAGATTTAAAATTAAAAATAATTTTTAGCTGCATCTAGCCCGGAAAATAATTTTGGGGCTCCGAGATGCGCAAGACACATAAGTGCCTTCTTGCTGCACTACCTGCAGCATGACCCTCATATTGTCAGAATTCGAAGTAATCATGACTACTGGGTTGCCACACTCTTAGATCCCCCAAACTTTTCGATCAACCTTTTCATTTTAATAAAGACCAAAAAAATGGTCATTTTTGAAATTATAAGCATTAGCAGGTTGTTAGAAACTGAAATCAAACAGTTTTCAACTCAAAACTTTATTCTAGGTGATGTTACATTTTCACATAGGACCCTTGTTCGAAAGGAGATTCTGAACTCTCTCGTCCATTGAATTTGTCAGGTTTTGGATGGTTTCTGCTTCAATTGTTTTGCATGAGGACAGAATACCCTCCCAGAGCTGTTGCTTAGATGTGAACTGCCTCCCGCCATCATAGACACTCCTTTTAATGATGCTCCAAAGGTTCTGAATGGGGTAGAGGTCAGGGGAGCATGGGGGTCACACCATAAGTTTGTCCCCTTTTATGCCCATATCAGCCAGAGATGCAGATGTTTTATGTGCAGCATGAGATGGTGCATTATCATGCAGAAAAATGATCTTGCTGTGAAATACACGGTTCTTCTTCTTGAACCATGGCAGGAAGTGCTGTTTGAGAAAATCCACATACATTATGGAGTTCATCTTTAGCGCCTTCAGGGATCCTAAAGGGGCCGACAATCTCTCTCCCCATGATTCCAGCCCAAAACATTACTCCACCTCCTCCTTGTTGGCGCTGTAGCCGTGTTTGCGTGGGGTGTCCATCAACCAGCCATCCTCCACTCCATTCATCTGGACCATCGAGCGCTGCACGGCACTCATCCGTGAACAAAACAGTTTTGAAATCAGTCTTCATGTAATGTTTGGCCCACTGGAGCCGTTTCTGCTTGTGTGAAGTGGATAGAGGAGGTCGACAGGATGGCATATGCACAGCTGCAAACCTCTGAAGGACCCTGCATCTTGTTGTTCGGGGGACGTTGGAGGCACAAGCAGCTTCAAAAACTTGTCTGCTGCTATGACAAGGCTTTTTTGCCGGTGCTGTTTCAACCTAACGTAATTGCCTGTAGGAAAGAGTCCTCAATTTGCCCTTATCAGCACGCACACGTGTGTACTGTGAATCAGCTACATACTTCTTGATTGCCAAGACACTTCATCCTGATCATCGCACAATGTTGATTGTAGTCATGCCTTGACCTAAACACTCCACAATTTGTTGCTTCTCAGCAGCCGACACATCCTTTTTCTTTCCCATTTTGGCAGAAAATGTAGGCTGCTTAATAATGTGAGAGAGCCTTCTTAAGTAGTCTTGCTTTCATTGGACACACCTGCCAAACTAATTAGCACAGGTGTCTGCAATTGCTTACAGTGATATAAAGAGCCCTGACACACATCACCATCAATGAGTTTAACTGACAAACAAACAAATTCTTCCCTTATCACTCCTAAACAATTTTTGCATAATAATTTGGAACGCGGTGTACATGTGCTTTTCCACAAAACACCAGTGGTTCACGTAGTGAATCTTACAGTTCTAACTTGCCAACCGTGGTCTGTATGGAATTGTTCAATAAAGGGCCCAAAATTAAGATAACATAGATGGGAGAGGTCTCTATGAATAGGAATTCCTAAGTATTTGATACCCTGTGAGGGCCAGGCAAAGGGAAAGTTGGACTGGATGGAATCCTATATGGATTTAGGGAGGGAGACATCGAGGGCCTCAGACTTCGCTGCATTGATTTTAAAATTTTACCATGTAACAAAGTGATCTATTTCAGCCATAACAGCAGGGATGGATATATGTGATTGAGTGATATATACTAGGACATCATCAGCAAATAGAGAGCACTTGTACTCGGTGCCTCCCACCTCAATCCACCTAATATTGGGGTTATGGCGAATTGATGAGAGCAGGTGCTCCGTCACTAGGATGTATAAGAGAGGGGACAGAGGACATCCCTGCCTTGTCCCATTGGTGATTGTGAAAGGTGATGAAAATGTTCTGACTCACCCCCTGGGCCTTGGGACACCCGGAGCCGGACCCTTTTTGGTGGATGCTGGTGGTTGTAGTCTTCGTGGCGGCGATCCGGTTCCGTGGCTCAGGGCGGTCAAACCAGTGGCGGAACTATTTATGTGGTTTTGATGTTTAAATGTCCGACTACGCCACCCGTGGATTGCGGTCAGAGTGAACCGCCGCTACAGGGCAGACCGCTAAGGCTGGTGTTGTGGGTGCAGCAGAGCGTAGCATAACTCCCCACGGGAGGAGTATAGCCTCAGGGCAGTGTATGCGGAGGATGGGGGTGATGGTGCAGGGCAGCAGCAGTAACGACACGGAGTCAGTGATGCAGTTCAGGGCCTTTACTCACAGTTCTTATTATCCAGACCACGTCTGCAGGTAACGGCTGCCCACGTCGTACTGTGCTCACCAGGTGAGGGGCTCAGACAACTCCCAGATAACTTTGGAGCGCTTCACAGGACCCCCTTTGTGTGTCCTTTGTCTGGCCTTTCTTACCAACACTTCTGTCCGGCTGCCTCGGGCCTCCTCTTGGTAAACTTGGCGCCAGTTTCCCTGACCCTATGTGGTGCCTTCCTAGCGGGTGGAGCAAGGGGCTGCGCCACATAAAATGTCAGAGCCTCCGGTTTCTAGCTGAGGGTCGTTTCCTGCCTCCACTAGTTCGGGGACCGGTCTCCCCCTTTGGCCTGACCCCTCCACGCAGGTGGATTCGGGCGTGCGGTGGCGACTCGCCCGTCCGCACCCCTGGGATACCTTCATTCCTCGTTCCTGGAGCCTTCTCCGCTCCTCTTCCTTCCTTCTCCCTCTTGCAGGCCTGGGCCTCTGTTACTAGGCCCGCCTCCGGAGCAGAGCTCATGCAGAGCCCCTGCTCCCTGCCACTTCTGCTCAGACTTCTCTGCACTGAACTAAAATGGTGCCCACCTTTTATACTCCCTTCTCAATGCACCCAGGAACTGCTTCCTCCCTGCTCCTGCACTGCAGGGTTCCCCTTCCTCAGTGTTCCCTCCCCCCACTCCAGCCAGGGACAGGGACTGTCGTGCCCATCTCAGGGGCATATTGGTCGCCCTGCCCCACGGCAATGTGGTGTAATGCATGCAGGTGTCGGGTCCTGATCCACACTCCATCCTTATCTGAGAGTGAGATATCACACCTCTGGGTGAGGTGCAATACGTCTGTAGCAACCGAGCCCTCGGTGCTACAGTTCCATTTATCTTCAGCCTAGGTGACGTATTGTGATACAGGGCCGTGATTTTGGCTATAAAAGGGTCCCCTAGACCCCTACCCCAAGCTTTTTAAGAGAATCATTTATGGCGTGCCAGGAGACTCTATGGAATGCTTTCTCAGCATCCAACGAGAGTATCTACTTACACATTTTTAACTGCATCTAGCCCAGGAAATACTTTGTGCCTAGTAGCAGTGTCTGCTAGTCAGCGGATTATCCCGGCTGTTAAGCAAGCTACACCACCTGTAGTTTGGACACTTAATTTTTTTAAAGGAAATGCTTCGGGACCACGGGATACTTAGTGAAGAGCATCAGGAGGCACCCCAAGGCATAGGGGCTGGGACTGGCACTAGGATGCCTTGCGGTGGACAGCCGAGCTCGATCCTTATAAAAGCTTTTTAACTGCAGCAGCTTTAGTGGACGCTACTGGAGCTGGAATTACGCGGCTGCTGGCATGAGACTTGCCCTCCAATAGATCCTTGTAAATGGATTTAAAGTGTATTCATTTAAATTAGAGGGACAATTTAAATTAAAAAGCTTAGAGCTGCCTCCACCACAGGGGGGCTCGCTCGACCCACCAGCGGACAGGCACCAGTATTGGGAGAGGGGGGCTGGCCATCAGGGTTCACCGCGGCTCTGGCACAAACCCGGCGACACGGAGGTGGCACGGGCAGGAGCGGACTGGCCGTGTCGGCTTCTCACTTTTTGGATTTTAGAAGGGCATGACATGCCTATATCTGTGTCTCCCCCTCCTTTTACTCCTCCACCTCTTTTCTTTTCGCATGACTATATGTACTTGTCACTTTTCCATGTGTTAGTTGTGTCTTCTGAGCAGTTTGTCAGCTTTTGGACACCTTTGAAGGTGTTTTCTATGTGTTTCTATGTGTTTTTGTTTGCCTGCGATTGGTTTTAACGGTGTTCGAAGGTGTTCGACGAACAGTTCGACGAACAGTTCGGCGAACACACGGGTGTTCGACGAACCGAACCGAACTCGAACACTACGGGGGTGGCTCAACACTACTCACCAGGTGAGGGGCTCAGACAACTCCCAGATAACTTTGGAGCACTTCACAGGACCCCCTTTGTGTGTCCTTTGTCTGGCCTTTCTTACCAACACTTCTGTCCGGCTGCCTCGGGCCTCCTCTTGGTAAACTTGGCGCCAGTTTCCCTGACCCTATGTGGTGCCTTCCTAGCGGGTGTAGCGAGGGGCTGCGCCACATAAAATGTCAGAGCCACCGGTTTCTAGCTGAGGGTCGTTTCCTGCCTCCACTAGTTCGGGGACCGGTCTCCCCCTTTGGCCTGACCCCTCCACGCAGGAGAATTCGGGCGTGCGGTGGCGACTCGCCCGTCCGCACCCCTGGGATCCCTTCATTCCTTGTTCCTGGAGCCTTCTCCGCTCCTCTTCCTTCCTTCTCCCTCTTCCAGGCCTGGGCCTCTGTTACTAGGCCCGCCTCCGGAGCAGAGCTCATGCAGAGCCCCTGCTCCCTGCCACTTCTGCTCAGACTTCTCTGCACTGAACTAAGATGGTGCCCACCTTTTATACTCCCTTCTCAATGCACCCAGGAACTGCTTCCTCCCTGCTCCTGCACTACAGGGTTCCCATTCCTCAGTGTTCCCTCCACCCACTCCAGCCAGGGACAGGGACTGTCGTGCCCATCTCAGGGGCATATTGGTCGCCCTGCCCCACGGCAATGTGGTGTAATGCATGCAGGTGTCGGGTCCTGATCCACACTCCATCCTTACCTGAGAGTGAGATATCACACCTCTGGGTGAGGTGCAATACGTCTGTAGCAACCGAGCCCTCAGGGTGCTACAGTTCCATTTATCTTCAGCCTAGGTGACATATTGCGATACAGGGCCGTGATTTTGGCTATAAAAGGGTCCCCTAGACCCCTACCCAAAGCTTTTTAAGAGAATCATATATGTCGTGACAGGAGACTCTATGGAATGCTTTCTCAGCATCCAACGAGAGTATCTAATTACAAATTTTTAACTGCATCTAGCACAGGAAATACTTTGTGCCTAGTAGCAGTGTCTGCTAGTCAGCGGATTATCCCGGCTGTTAAGCAAGCTACACCACCTGTAGTTTAGACACTTAATTTTTTCAAAGGAAATGCTTCGGGACCATGGGATACTCAGTGAAGAGCATCAGGAGGCACCCCAAGGCATAGGGGCTGGGACTGGCAGTAGGATGCCTTGCGGTGGACAGCCGAGCTCGATCCTTATAAAAGCTTTTTAACTGCAGCAGCTTTAGTGGACGCTACTGGAGCTGGAATTACGCGGCTGCTGGCATGAGACTTGCCCTCCAATAGATCCTTGTAAATGGATTTAAAGTGTATTCATTCAAATTAGAGAGACAATTTAAATTAAAAAGCTTAGAGCTGCCTCCACCACAGGGGGGCTCGCTCGACCCACCAGCGGACAGGCACCAGTATTGGGAGAGGGGGCCTGGCCATCAGGGTTCACCGCGGCTCTGGCACAAACCCGGCGACACGGAGGTGGCACGGGCAGGAGCGGACTGGCCGTGTCGGCTTCTCACTTTTTGGATTTTAGAAGGGCATGACATGCCTATATCTGTGTCTCCCCCTCCTTTTACTCCTCCACCTCTTTTATTTTCGCATGACTATATGTACTTGTCACTTTTCCATGTGTTAGTTGTGTCTTCTGAGCAGTTTGTCAGCTTTTGGACACCTTTGAAGGTGTTTTCTATGTGTTTCTATGTGTTTTTGTTTGCCTGCCATTGGTTTTAACGGTGTTCGAAGGTGTTCGACGAACAGTTCGACGAACAGTTCGGCGAACACACGGGTGTTCGACGAACCGAACCGAACTCGAACACTACGGGGGTGGCTCAACACTTGTCTGTAGAAAGCCTAAAAAGTGCTCAAAACAATAGTGACAGTGCTCAAAAGACATGGGGGCAGCATGGGGATTGCCCCTGGAAGCATTTCTGACCCCCAGGTCACTGCTGTCAACAACGTGGTCAGAGGTATTAAGCCACTTTTGCGGGCTCACAATAAAACGTTCAAAAACGAAACTGAAACGGTTTTCCTGTGAAAAATGTTAAGGAATTTCCTTTCCAGGGTAAAAACTTGTGTATAAGGTAAAATAAATAACCAAAAACAAAAATACTCCTCCACACCTTGGGCTATGTTCACAAGTAGCATTTTTCATGCGTTTTTGCAATTTTGTATTGCTTTCAACCGTGACAAATGCGTTCACCGGGAAATGTCATTTTAACATTTTACAACCTTATCTGGCCATGTGCTGTGTGACACATGCATACAGTGCTGAAAAGACAAGGGATCAGCATGGGGAAGACCCCTGGAAGCATCTCTGACCCCCAGGTCACTGTCTAAAAGTGTGCCCATCAGAAGTGATCCTTGCCGCATCAGAAGATGCAGACTTGCAACTATCCCCGTGCAAGTCCTTGTCCCAGGAGAGTGTTCAATTGTACCTCCCCCATTCCTTGCAATGCAAGCGAAAATATGCAGCCAACCACCCACCCACCCGCAGGCTGCAATACCATACTGCTAGCTTTTACTTGAAATGGGGCCCTTTAGTTTGGAGGAGGCCGAAGCTGGCCACTACGCCATGGCCGCTTCGGCAGCGAGGTATCCATGCTCAGTCCCCAGCCGCCCGGCGGCCGGGTGTCCACGCTCGGTCCCCAGCCGCCAGGTGGCGGCCAGGTGTCCATACTCGGTCCCCAGCCGCCCTGATTTCTCCTGTCACCTTCCCCCACACTTTTCTTAGCCTGGCCTGCTTTAGGGCAGCATTGGACGAGCCCACCAGAGAACCAGACTCCTCCAGTGGGCCCTGGCTTCTCCATCAGGGGAGTTGAGAGTGCCTAGGTGAGGAACATGATGATGATGATAGAAGTTAGCATCTGCTTTGTTTTCTTGGAATGCAAGCGCATGTATGTAGTAGCGGCTAGGCCTGAGGTGGTCCGCGTTTTGGCGCATATCCTACCTCCTCCGAGGATTGCTGGATGTTTTCCTGCTACTATCCCAGCTCTATGACTCCCGTTAAAACAAAGCTTCAGGTGATAAATGATGGATGAGGTGGTGGCAAAGGAGAAAGAGCAGGAGGAACAGGGACCATTCACATCAATATCAGGCCAGTCAACCAGATATGTCTTGTAGGATATGTTTCTGTAACAAAAGGAGCGGTTCGGCTACACAGTTATAGGGCATACAGTGAGTGCAATGCCTACCAAAAATTTCGAGCCACTCCAATGCCCCTTGGAAATGACATGGAGGTCAGAGGGCGTTAACTAAACCTTTTTTTCGATTTATAGCAACTGGGTCTCCCGTGCACTGTTGGCCTAAGCAGTGAATGGAAGGCTTTCCAAAAATTATGAGGAACTGCAATGCCCCTTACAAGAGCCATGTGTGGCACCCCAGGGGTCTGGTCACCACAGTAATAGAGATATTACGTCGGAGAGCAAGTGGGAGGTTTCCTGGTCAGGATCCCTTAAACATGCAACATCCTCCTGCCCCAGTCCTGGGAGGGGAGAATTCTGCCCTTATAAACTGGATCTGGGGCGGGGTTGAGTGAGTCAGAGAACAGTCAGAGTCAGAGTGAGAGCAAGGGAAAGTAACAGCAAGGAGCTCTGTAGGAGCTAGGAGCTAAAGACCAGGGGCTGGAAGCTGAGCAGAGCTCGCCCTGGCAGAAGACAATAGGAACCGGACACAGGAGTCCGAAGCTGTGAGGACTTATATATCCAGCAGCAGAAACCAGCTGGCAGGGGATTTCAGGTCCTCTGGCCATAGAAGCCCGGAGACTCAGTCACAAGCAAGGGACCAGCACCGCCGTCGTGGAGAGGAGGCTAACAGAAGGCCCCAAGTCACCAGCCATACGGGTGAGCACTACACGGTACACTCAGGGACATGGGCTACTTCTACCCGCTTACAGCAAGGTAGCCAGGAAGAGTGCAGACAGACGGTGAGGCATACAACTCCACCTGGCCAGGGGAACTCCTGCTTGCTCACAGACTGACCAGGCCTCTTATGCTAGCCAGTACTCCCAGGAGGGTCTACCTTATAATCATCAGTAAAGACCCTGAACTGCACTGCAAAGACTCTGAGTCGTTCCTGCTGCGCTCGTGCACCATCACCCCCATCATCCACACTCACTGCCCTGAGTCTATACTCCTCCCGAGGGGAGTTATCCCATTCTATGCTGCGCACACAACACCAGCCTCAGCGGTCTGCCTCGCAGTGGTGGTACTCCCTGACCGCAATCCACGGGTGGCACAGTCGGACAATTAACCTCAAAACCTAAGAAAGACTGCCACTGGTTTGACCAGCCTGAGCCAAGGGACCGGGTCACCGCCATGGAGACTACAGACCCCAGAGACCCGGCACCGGGTATCCCACACACGTGTACACATGGCCCAGGGGGCGCGTCAAATGCAGTACAGCATATTACAAACATAAGTCCCATTATTGGGGAGTGGGTGTCCCATAGTATTTGCTTATGCATTCCCAGCAAAAGCTGCCAAAAATTAGGACGGAGCAACTTGCAATGCCCCTTACAAGAGCCATGCAGTACAGCATATTACAAACATAAGTCCCATTATTGGGGAGTGGGTGTCCCATAGTATTTTCTTATGCCTTTCAAGAAAAAGCTGCCAAAAATTAGGACGGAGCAACTTGCAATGCCCCTTATAAGAGCCGTGAAGTACAGCATATTACAAACATAAGTCCCATTATTGGGGAGTGGGTGTCCCATAGTATTTGCTTATGCCTTGCAAGCAAAAGCTGCCAAAAATAAGGACAGAGGAACTTGCAATGCTGGCACCCTGGTGGTATAGTGGTGGTGGAGGCTGAGGATAAGGAGAAGAAGATTAAACAGCTGAAACGAGGAAGCGTATACCCATGTGTGGGTGTGAAGCGGTGCATGTGAATACACCTCCCGAAATAACACAGTGGATTTGACTTTATGTTACTCTGCTGTCATTTGGTGGTGATGAGAAGTCTGGCCCAATCCAGCCCTTGTTCATTTTGATAAGGGTCAGCTTGTCAGCATTGTCAGTTGACAGGCGAGTGCGCTTAACAGTTATAATTCCCCCAGCGGCACTAAAAACACGCTCCGATAACACGCTAGCGGCAGGGCAGGCCAGGACCTCCAAGGCGTACAGAGCGAGTTCATTCGAAGTGTCCAGCTGTAACGGGTCTGGGAGGCGGAACCTCTGAGCTACTATACAAGGTGGCGGTCCTTGTAAGGGAGCGGGTGGCGACCAGGGAAGACGGGCAGGAAGTCACAGCAGGTGACCGGGACAGTCTCTGAGTGAACGGGCTGGAGGTCACGGCAAGTGACCGGGGCAGTCTCTGGATGAACGGGCAGATAGTCACGGCAAGTGACCGGGGCAGTCTCTGAATGAACGGGCAGATGGTCACGGCAAGTGACCGGGGCAGTCTCTGAATGAACGGGCAGATGGTCACGGCAAGTGACCGGGGCAGTCTCTGGGTAAAGGGTTGGTACGACCTGTGGCGGCTGATGATAGACGTGAGCTCCCAGGTGAGCATGCGAGAGTCTCTGGATGAACGGGTGGTCACAGCATGTGACGGCGGAGCCTCCAGGAAGACCAACAGACAGGCGGCAGATGAGCGCTCCCAGGTGAGCGGGCAGAAGTCTCTGGACAGGCGGGTGGTCACAGCACGTGACGGCAGAGCCTCCAGGTAGGCTAGCAGACAGGCAGCAGATGAGCGCTCCCAGGTGAGCGGGCAGGAGTCACTGGACAGGCAGGTGGTCACAGCACGTGACGGCGGAGCCTCCAGGTAGGCTAGCAGGCAGGTAGCAGATGTGTGCTCCCAGGTGAGCAGGCAAGCTGGTCCATAGACAGACTGACAGGAGTTGGAAGGCAGACCGTCGGACCTCAGGCAAGCAGGCAGGTGGCTGAAGTGCGCTCCCAGGTGAGCGGACAGGCTGGTCCTTAGACAGACTGACAGGAGTAGTAAGGCAGACCGTCGGACCTCAGACTAGCAGGCAGGTAGCAGATAATCAGGCAGGAATAAGACAGCAAGCTGGCAGGAATCTGGCAGGTATCTGGCAGGTAACTGGCAACGGGACCTGAGGGCTGAAGCAGAGTAGTGAACAGTGCAACAACATTGCTCGGGCACCTCCATTTTGGAGGAGGTGCCTTATATATGGTGAAGTCCTCCGGCCATTGGCCGGGGACTCCTTAGGACGGCGCGCGCGGCCCCTTTAAGAGGGAGGGAGAGCGCGCGCGCGCGCCCTAAGCACAGTGGCCGGGAAGGAGCGCGTGCTGCCAGCAGAGCGGGAGGAGGACGCCGGGCACGGAGCAGAGAGGTGAGGGGAACAGCGTCCCTGCCTAGCAGAGGGCAGGGACGCCGGCGCTACAGTACCCCCCCCTTTAGGCCCCCCCTTTTTTAGGCCAGACAGAAATTTAGCAAGGATAAGAGGGGCATGGATGTTCTCCCGGGGCTCCCACGTTCTCTCCTCAGGACCAAACCCCTTCCAATCTACTAGAAAAAAGGTCTTTCCTCTTACCCTTTTGGTGGCAAGAATGTTCTCTACCTCAAACTCGTCCTCAGCAGAAACCGGAGCAGGAGGCGTACCTGTAGACTTGGAAAAAGAGTTAAGTACCACAGGTTTGAGGAGAGATACATGGAAGGAGTTAGGGATCCGTAAGTTGGCCGGGAGTTTCAATTTATAGGCCACCGGGTTGATCTGACTGATGACCTCCAGAGGACCGATGAACCGAGGCCCTAACTTGTAAGAAGGTATCTTGAGTCGGACATATTTAGATGAGAGCCAGACTTTATCTCCAGGACGAAATTGTGGAGGATCCAGGCATTTTTTGTCAGCGTGTCTTTTCATCCGTTCGGACGACTGAAGGAGTGCGGATCGGGTACTCTCCCAAATGGAGGAAAATTTGCTAACGAGAGATTCCGCAGCCGGGTTGTCCACAGAGGTGGAGACAGGAAAAGGAATCCGAGGATGCTGACCGAAGACTACAAAAAACGGGGATTTGGAGGAGGATTCGCTCTCGTGATTGTTATAAGAGAACTCGGCCCATGGTAGGAGATCCACCCAGTCTGAATGATGAGCATTAACGAAGTGCCGGAGGTAACTGGTCAGGTTCTGATTGATCTGCTCCACTTGACCATTGGACTGAGGGTGGTAAGCGGAAGAGAAGTCCAGGGTGACGTCTAGCAGTTTACAAGTGGCTCTCCAGAAGCGTGAGGTGAACTGTACCCCACGATCCGACACGATGTGGAGGGGCAGACCATGAAGACGAAAGATGTGACGAATAAAGTCTTTAGCTAGCTCGGGTGCAGACGGGAGGCCTGGCAGGGGAACGAAATGAGCCATCTTGGAGAAGCGGTCAGCGACCACCCAAATGACCGTACAACCGGCAGAGACTGGGAGGTCAGTTATAAAGTCCATTGCTATATGCTGCCAGGGGGCAGCAGGTACAGAAAGCGGAAGGAGGCGACCGGCTGGCAGATGTTTCGGAACCTTGTTGCGGGCGCAGGACACACAGGCAGAAACAAAGTCTATTACGTCCTTGTGCAGGGTAGGCCACCAGTAGTGCCGGGTAATAAGCTGGAGGGTCTTTTTCTGACCGGCATGGCCAGCCAGTTTAGGCGAGTGACCCCAGTGAAGGATCTTCTCCCGATCAGGTACTGATACGAACGTCTTTCCGGGAGGGAGACGATTTAGACTCACGGGAGCCACCTGCATTACTCTGGCGGGATCGATGATGTGTTTCGGATCTTCCTCGAGATCAGACACCAGAAAGGATCGAGACAAGGCATCCGCCTTGACGTTTTTGTCAGCCGGGCGAAAATGAAGAACAAAATCAAAGTGAGCAAAAAACAAGGACCATCGGGCTTGGCGCGGGTTAAGTCTCTGGGCATGCTGGAGGTAAGCCAAGTTCTTGTGGTCAGTGTAAATTATTACCGGGTGAAGAGCCCCCTCGAGCAGGTAACGCCACTCCTCCAATGCCAGTTTGATGGCCAATAACTCTCGGTCTCCTATGGAATAATTGCGCTCTGAGGAGGAGAAGAGTTTAGAGAAGAAGCCACAAGTTACCATCCTCCCGGAAGATGATTTTTGAGCAAGTACCGCTCCGGCTCCAGATGAGGAGGCGTCAACTTCCAGGAAGAACTGCTTGTTGCCGTCCGGGCGATGCAGCACCGGGGCTGAAGTGAAGGCCTGTTTTAAGGAAAGAAAGGCCTCCTCTGCTTCGGGCGGCCACTCTTTGGGATTAGTACCCTTACGGGTGAGCGCGGAAATTGGGGCAGTCCGGGAAGAGAAGTGTGGTATGAAGAGGCGGTAGTAGTTGGCGAAGCCCAGGAACCGCTGAATGGCCTTCAACCCCTCCGGTCGAGGCCATTTCTCGATGGCAGATAGTTTCTCTGGATCCATTCGTAGGCCGGTCTGAGAGATAATGTAGCCCAAAAACGGAAGCGAGGTCTGCTCAAAGAGGCACTTCTCGTATTTAGCGAAGAGGTGATTCTGCCTGAGCCTGAGCAGGACCTGACGAACGTCCCTCCGGTGAGTCTGGAGATCCGGAGAGAAGACCAAGATGTCGTCCAGGTACACCACTACGCAGGAGTAGAGAAGGTCCCGGAAGATGTCATTGACCAACTCTTGAAAGACGGCAGGAGCGTAACAGAGACCAAAGGGCATTACCAGATATTCATAGTGGCCATCCCGGGTGTTGAATGCCGTCTTCCATTCATCCCCCTGATGGATACGAACCAGGTTGTACGCCCCACGGAGGTCCAGTTTGGTGAAGATTCCAGCCCCCCTCAGACGATCAAATAACTCCGGAATGAGCGGAAGGGGGTACTTATTCTTCACCGTGATCTGGTTAAGGCCTCTATAGTCTATACAGGGACGGAGAGAGCCGTCCTTCTTTTTGACGAAAAAGAAGCCTGCTCCCGCCGGGGAGGTAGATTTCCGGATGAATCCCCTGGCCAGATTCTCCTCAATATATTCGGACATCGACCGGGTCTCAGCAGCGGATAATGGATAAATACGCCCACGGGGAGGAGTAGTACCGGGTAACAGGTCGATAGGGCAGTCGTATGGTCTATGAGGGGGTAGTGTCTCTGCCTCCTTTTTATTAAAGACATCAGCATAAGACCAATAAGGAATCGGAAGTCCAGGTAGATTAGCTGGGGTAGGAGAAGGACGGACGGGATGGACGGGAACCAGACAGGTCTTATGGCAGTCCTGTCCCCAGCGAAGGACCTCTCCGGTCTGCCAGTCAAGCACGGGTGCATGTCTCTGGAGCCAAGGTAGACCTAGCAAGAGGGCGTGAGAGAGTCCAGGCAGAACATGAAAGGAGATACTCTCAGAATGCAGCATTCCCACCTGCAGAGTAATGGATTCGGTGATGAGTTGGATGGGGCGTGGTAAGAGACCCCCATCCACGGCAGCAACAGACAAGGGTACAGCCAGAGGTTTGGTGGGGATGCGGTATTTCTCTACCAGGGACTGTGAAATAAGATTCCCGGCTGCTCCAGAGTCAAGTTGGGCTAGTTCGAAATAACGGTTCTCCCCGCAGACGATTGAGACTGACAGCAGCAGAGATGGAGAGGATTTATTCTTGTCTAGGTCGACCTCTCTGAGCGAACCTAGACACAGGCGTTTCCCGACCTCTCTGGGCAGGCACGGATCCGGTGCTCCTTACTGCCACAGTAGAAGCAGCTCCCCTCGGCACGGCGTAAGTCCTGATGGGTTTTGACCATCTTGGTCTGGTCGACCTGCATAGGCTCAGGAGAGTGTACCTGGGGAGAGACGGAGGGAGTGCCGGGTTTCTGAAGAGTAGGAGCTAGACGTGGAAACCTCCTCTCACGGGTGACCTCTTTGGCACGCTCCTGGAACCGTAGGTCAATCCGGGTGGCAAGAGTTATTAGGTCATCGAGAGTGGTAGGAATGTCCCGACCGGCAAGTTCATCTTTAATACGGCCGGACAGACCCTCCCAGAAGACAGATACCAGAGCGTCGTTATCCCAGGCCAGCTCCGAGGCAAGGGTACGGAACCGTATGGCATATTGGCCCACGGTGAGACTTCCCTGACGGAGGCATAGCAGTGATGATGCGGATGAGGTCTTCCGTCCGGGTTCGTCGAAGACTTTCCGGAAAGCCGTGAGAAAGGCAGGCAAGTCGGACACCAGGGGGTCTCCTCTCTCCCATAGAGGATTTAGCCAGGCCAGGGCCTCCCCGGTGAGATGGGACATGATGAAGGCAATTTTGGCCCGGTCGGAGTTAAACTGGTGGGACAATAGTTCAAAGTGCAGGGTGCACTGATTTATGAAGCCCCGAGCCTGGGCGGAGTCGCCTCCGAAGCGAGGAGGTGCAGAAAGCCGGGGTCCGGGGTAGGATACCATGGTATTAGTGGGCAGCGGAGCTGCCGGATTGCGAGTCATGGCACTGGCGGAGGTTGCTGGCGGAGCAGTCAGAGTGTCCAGGCGAGAATTGACATTCCGCAGGTGACCCAGGATGGACTCCTGTTGGGACCTCTGACGGGACAGTTCATGACACAGGTCCGAGAGCGAGGGAGCTTGGGTGCCACCGGGTTCCATGGCCCGAGCAAACTGTAACGGGTCTGGGAGGCGGAACCTCTGAGCTACTATACAAGGGGGCGGTCCTTGTAAGGGAGCGGGTGGCGACCAGGGAAGACGGGCAGGAAGTCACAGCAGGTGACCGGGACAGTCTCTGAGTGAACGGGCTGGAGGTCACGGCAAGTGACCGGGGCAGTCTCTGGATGAACGGGCAGATAGTCACGGCAAGTGACCGGGGCAGTCTCTGAATGAACGGGCAGATGGTCACGGCAAGTGACCGGGGCAGTCTCTGAATGAACGGGCAGATGGTCACGGCAAGTGACCGGGGCAGTCTCTGGGTAAAGGGTTGGTGCGACCTGTGGCGGCTGATGATAGACGTGAGCTCCCAGGTGAGCAGGCGAGAGTCTCTGGATGAACGGGTGGTCACAGCATGTGACGGCGGAGCCTCCAGGAAGACCAACAGACAGGCGGCAGATGAGCGCTCCCAGGTGAGCGGGCAGAAGTCTCTGGACAGGCGGGTGGTCACAGCACGTGACGGCAGAGCCTCCAGGTAGGCTAGCAGACAGGCAGCAGATGAGCGCTCCCAGGTGAGCGGGCAGGAGTCACTGGACAGGCAGGTGGTCCCAGCACGTGACGGCGGAGCCTCCAGGTAGGCTAGCAGGCAGGTAGCAGATGTGTGCTCCCAGGTGAGCAGGCAAGCTGGTCCATAGACAGACTGACAGGAGTTGGAAGGCAGACCGTCGGACCTCAGGCAAGCAGGCAGGTGGCTGAAGTGCGCTCCCAGGTGAGCGGACAGGCTGGTCCTTAGACAGACTGACAGGAGTAGTAAGGCAGACCGTCGGACCTCAGACTAGCAGGCAGGTAGCAGATAATCAGGCAGGAATAAGACAGCAAGCTGGCAGGAATCTGGCAGGTATCTGGCAGGTAACTGGCAACGGGACCTGAGGGCTGAAGCAGAGTAGTGAACAGTGCAACAACATTGCTCGGGCACCTCCATTTTGGAGGAGGTGCCTTATATATGGTGAAGTCCTCCGGCCATTGGCCGGGGACTCCTTAGGACGGCGCGCGCGGCCCCTTTAAGAGGGAGGGAGAGCGCGCGCGCGCCCTAAGCACAGTGGCCGGGAAGGAGCGCGCGCTGCCAGCAGAGCGGGAGGAGGACGCCGGGCACGAAGCAGAGAGGTGAGGGGAACAGCGTCCCTGCCTAGCAGAGGGCAGGGACGCCGGCGCTACACCAGCTTGGATACCCAATAATTAAAAGGCACAGAGGAATCACGGAGGACGCTGGTACGATCGGCAAGGTACTCCCTCACCATCTTTTGAAACTTTCCACTCCTTGTGAGAGTACCCCGTGCCTCAGGGCCTGTAAGCTGGGCAGGTGTCAGAAAACTGTCCCAGAACGTTGACAGTGTTCCCCTGCCTCTGCTGGATTGGAGTTGCATCTCTCTCACCTGTACGCCTTGGTTGGGCAACGAACTGTGACCTCTGCCGCTAGCGTGTTCAGATGGGAATTTTTTTAAGAGTTCTGCAGCAAGGGCCTTCGGGTATTGCCCCATTTTTGTAGACCTCTCTACCTCAGGAATAAGAGAGTGAAAGTTCTCCTTGTAGCGGGGGTCTACAAGTGTCACCAACCAGTAATGACTGTCACCCAACATTTTGACAACGCGAGGGTCACGGTTAAGGCGGCGTAACATAAAGTCAGCCATGCGTGCCAGACTGCTAACGGGCAAGATTTCCGTGTCCTCACCAAGATGACGACTGACCATGCTCTCCTCCTCCTCCTTCTCTTCCTCCTCCCCCCTGTCCTCAGGCCACCCAAGCTGAACCGACGGTATGTCACTTGTACAGGTACTATCGTCTACAACGCATGATAGCGGCTCCTGTTCTTCCTCCTCCTCCTCCTCCTCCTCTCCCTCATTGTCCCCCAATGCACGTTGGGATGAGATGAGGCTGGGCTGTGTGTAATCGCCCGCTACGGCTTCTTGATCCATCTCATCATACTCTGGCTGCAATGCCTCCTCTTTAATTCTCTGCAGAGAATCATCGCCACTCACCATCTTGGTGGCCTCCTCAAACATTGTCAGGATGGTACATATGTCAGACATCCAGGTCCACTCCTGAGGTCTTATGTGTGGAGTCTGACCTGAATATCGACGGCATTGTTGCAGCTGGTACTCCACAACTGCTCTCTTCTGCTCACAAATCCTTTGCAACATGTGGAGGTTAGAGTTCCAACGTGTGGGGACATCACACACCAGTCGGTGTGCCGGAAGCTGCAAACGCTGCTGCAACACAGCAAGGGCGGTGGAAGCTGTAGCCGACTTGCGAAAATGAGCTGACAGGCGGCGTACTTTCACGAGCAGATCTGGCAACTCGGGGTACGATTTAAGTAACCGCTGAACCACGAGGTTAAGCACATGAGCCAGGCATGGTACGTGTGTGATGTCTCCTCGCCTCAGAGCCGCCACCAGGTTATGGCCATTGTCACACACGACCATGCCGGGATGTAGGTTCAGCGGTCTCAGCCACAGATCTGCCTGCTCTTTCACAGCTGTCCACAACTCACAAGCAGTGTGAGGTTTATCACCTAAGCTTATGAGTTTCAGCACAGCCTGTTGCCGCTTGGCGGAGGCAGTACTGCAATGCTTCCAGCTTGTAACTGATGTGGTGATATCTGAGATGGAGACTGAACGTGAGGAGGAGGAGGAGGATGCGCAGGAGCTGTACACTGTGGGGGCAACTCTGACTGACATAGGGCCCGCAATCCTCGGTGTGGGGAGGATGTGTTCCGTCCCAAGGTCCGACTGGGTCCCAGCTTCCACTATGTTTACCCAGTGTGCCGTCAGAGAGATGTACCGTCCCTGGCCACAAGCACTTGTCCACGTGTCCGTTGTCAGGTGGACTCTCCCAGTAACTGCGTTTTTGAGGGCACGGCAGATGCTTTGGGACACGTGCTTGTGTAGTGCGGGGATGGCACACCGGGCAAAAGAGTGTCGGCTGGGGACCGAGTACCGAGGGACGGCCACCGCCATAAGATTGTGGAAGGATTCTGTCTCCACCAGCCTAAAAGGCAGCATTTCCAATGCAAGCAGTCGTGAAATGTGCGAATTTAGGACTGTGGCCTGTGGGGCGTTAGCTGCGAATTTCCGCTTTCTTTCAAAGGTCTGGGATATGGACAATTGAACGCTGCGGTGGGACGTGGACGTGGACGTTGATGCTGTTTCTTGAGAAACTGCCATAACAAGTGAAGACTGAGAGGAGGGGGCATCTTTACATGCAGTATGGACAAGGGATTGCCTTGCACACACAACAGGGGGTTCTATTGCACGCACAACAGTGGAAGAAGCAGTGGTGACACCCGCCGACACTGGTCGTGGACCCTGGGTTTCGCCCCACAAAGTCGGGTGCTTTGCTGCCATGTGCCTGATCATGCTGGTGGTGGTCAGGCTGGTAGTTTTTTCACCCCTGCTGATGCTGGCATTGCAGGTGGAACATATGGCCTTTTTGGGGTTATCAGCAGAGTCTTTAAAAAAATTCCCGACTCTGGAAGACCTACCGCTTGTACTGGCAACATCCCTCGTGTTGGTGTTACGGGGAACGGTTGCCTGCCTTCTGTCTGCGGCCACCACACTGCTTCTTCCTGCCTGTTGGGGTATCCTGCCTCCCTCCCCCTGTGTGCTGCTTGCCTCACTCTGCATGTCCTCCTTCCACGTTGGGTCAGTTACTAGATCATCCACCACCTCCTCCTCTTCCACTTGCGCACCACGATCCTCCTCCTCACTTCCTGGCAATTGTGTCTCGTCATCGTCCACCTCTTGTGACAGATTGCCAACGTCGACTTCCTGTGGCCGTGGCTGTTCAAATATTTGGGCATCGCAACATGGGATCTCCTCTTCCACCACTTCAAGCGTATCAGGCGAGGGGCCCAAATATGGAAATGGACCAGTGAACAGCTCTTCAGAATGTCCAAGTGTGGGATCACTTGCTGTCTGACGACACTCGGCATGGTGGGAGGAAGGAGCATCAGGGTGAGGGGGAGTATGCGGTCGAGACTCACGGCTACTAAGAGTTGACTGTGTGGAAGACAGACCGGTTGTGGTGGTGCCCAGGTAACTGGAAGTATTGTCTGCTATCCAATTAATAACCTGTTCACACTGAACAGTTCTCAATACTGGTGTTGTTCTGTGCTTCCCTAATAATTCGGTCAAGAAGTGGGAGCGAGAAGATGTGGCTGTTGGTTGTGGCACATTTTCACCTTGGCCACGGCCCCGTCCTCTGCACGAACCATCACCAGAACGTCCACTTCCACGTCCCTTGCCACGCGCCTTGCCCATTGTAAATGAAGTAAAATAGCTTACACTTGCACTATCAATGGAAAAAGGGTAATAAAGAGTAGATTAGAACCATGGAAGAGGAAAACCACAGTTATTGTTTACTGGGGTATACCACACTTTTTTAAATAGAGATATTTGCGGCTGAACAGTGAGCGACACACTCAAACTGCTTTTTTTTTAGATACCAAAGGCCCAAAACTGGATAGTACAGCGATTTGACCCGTGAAACTGCGAAACCACACTGGGATGTCGGGCCTACACAAGACTATTTTCAACAGATATATTTTTGCGTCACAACAGTCAGGAGACACTACTGTTTTTCTTTACGGAAAAAAACTAACAAAACCTGAATAATAGAGATTTTTTACCGTGGGATGGCAAAACCACAGTTATTGTTTACTGGGGTATACCACACTTTTTTAAATTGAGATATTTGCGGCTGAACAGTGAGCGACACACTCAAACTGCTTTTTTTTTAGATACCAAAGGCCCAAAACTGGATAGTACAGCGATTTTACCCGTGGAACTGCGAAACCACACTGGGATGTCGGGCCTACACAAGACTATTTTCAACGGATATATTTTTGTGTCACAACAGTCAGGAGACACTACTGTTTTTCTTTACGGAAAAAAACTACCAAAACCTGAATAATAGAGATTTTTTACCGTGGGATGGCAAAACCACAGTTATTGTTTACTGGGGTATACCACACTTTTTTAAATAGAGATATTTGCGGATGAACAGTGAGCGACACACTCAAACTGCTGTTTTTTTAGATACCAAAGGCCCAAAACTGGATAGTACAGCGATTTGACCCGTGGAACTGCGAAACCACACTGGGATGTCGGGCCTACACAAGACTATTTTCAACAGATATATTTTTGTGTCACAACAGTCAGGAGACACTACTGTTTTTTTTAACGGAAAAAACTACCAAAACCTGAATAATAGAGATTTTTTACCGTGGGATGGCAAAACCAGTTATTGTTTACTGGGGTATACCACACTTTTTTAAATAGAGATATTTGCGGCTGAACAGTGAGCGACACACTCAAACTGCTTTTTTTTTAGATACCAAAGGCCCAAAACTGGATAGCACAGCGATTTGACCCGTGGAACTGCGAAACCACACTGGGATGTCGGGCCTACACAAGACTATTTTCAACAGATATATTTTTGTGTCTCAACAGTCAGGAGACACTACTGTTTTTCTTTGCGGAAAAAAACTACCAAAACCTGAATAATAGAGATTTTTTACCGTGGGATGGCAAAACCACAGTTATTGTTTACTGGGGTATACCACACTTTTTTAAATAGAGATATTTGCGGCTGAACAGTGAGCGACACACTCAAACTGCTTTTTTTTTAGATACCAAAGGCCCAAAACTGGATAGTACAGCGATTTGACCCGTGGAACTGCGAAACCACACTGGGATGTCGGGCCTACACAAGACTATTTTCAACAGATATATTTTTGTGTCACAACAGTCAGGAGACACTACTCTTTTTCTTTACGGAAAAAACTACCAAAACCTGAATAATAGAGATTTTTTACCGTGGGATGGCAAAACCAGTTATTGTTTACTGGGGTATACCACACTTTTTTAAATAGAGATATTTGCGGCTGAACAGTGAGCGACACACTCAAACTGCTTTTTTTTTAGATACCAAAGGCCCAAAACTGGATAGTACAGCGATTTGACCCGTGGAACTGCGAAACCACACTGGGATGTCGGGCCCACACAAGACTATTTTCAACAGATATTTTTTTGTGTCACAACAGTCAGGAGACACTACTGTTTTTCTTTACGGAAAAAAACTACCAAAACCTGAATAATAGAGATTTTTTACCGTGGGATGGCAAAACCACAGTTATTGTTTACTGGGGTATACCACACTTTTTTAAATAGAGATATTTGCGGATGAACAGTGAGCGACACACTCAAACTGCTGTTTTTTTAGATACCAAAGGCCCAAAACTGGATAGTACAGCGATTTGACCCGTGGAACTGCGAAACCACACTGGGATGTCGGGCCTACACAAGACTATTTTCAACAGATATATTTTTGTGTCACAACAGTCAGGAGACACTACTGTTTTTTTTAACGGAAAAAACTACCAAAACCTGAATAATAGAGATTTTTTACCGTGGGATGGCAAAACCAGTTATTGTTTACTGGGGTATACCACACTTTTTTAAATAGAGATATTTGCGGCTGAACAGTGAGCGACACACTCAAACTGCTTTTTTTTTAGATACCAAAGGCCCAAAACTGGATAGCACAGCGATTTGACCCGTGGAACTGCGAAACCACACTGGGATGTCGGGCCTACACAAGACTATTTTCAACAGATATATTTTTGTGTCTCAACAGTCAGGAGACACTACTGTTTTTCTTTGCGGAAAAAAACTACCAAAACCTGAATAATAGAGATTTTTTACCGTGGGATGGCAAAACCACAGTTATTGTTTACTGGGGTATACCACACTTTTTTAAATAGAGATATTTGCGGCTGAACAGTGAGCGACACACTCAAACTGCTTTTTTTTTAGATACCAAAGGCCCAAAACTGGATAGTACAGCGATTTGACCCGTGGAACTGCGAAACCACACTGGGATGTCGGGCCTACACAAGACTATTTTCAACAGATATATTTTTGTGTCACAACAGTCAGGAGACACTACTCTTTTTCTTTACGGAAAAAACTACCAAAACCTGAATAATAGAGATTTTTTACCGTGGGATGGCAAAACCAGTTATTGTTTACTGGGGTATACCACACTTTTTTAAATAGAGATATTTGCGGCTGAACAGTGAGCGACACACTCAAACTGCTTTTTTTTTAGATACCAAAGGCCCAAAACTGGATAGTACAGCGATTTGACCCGTGGAACTGCGAAACCACACTGGGATGTCGGGCCTACACAAGACTATTTTCAACAGATATATTTTTGTGTCACAACAGTCAGGAGACACTACTCTTTTTCTTTACGGAAAAAACTACCAAAACCTGAATAATAGAGATTTTTTACCGTGGGATGGCAAAACCAGTTATTGTTTACTGGGGTATACCACACTTTTTTAAATAGAGATATTTGCGGCTGAACAGTGAGCGACACACTCAAACTGCTTTTTTTTTAGATACCAAAGGCCCAAAACTGGATAGTACAGCGATTTGACCCGTGGAACTGCGAAACCACACTGGGATGTCGGGCCCACACAAGACTATTTTCAACAGATATTTTTTTGTGTCACAACAGTCAGGAGACACTACTGTTTTTCTTTACGGAAAAAACTACCAAAACCTGAATAATAGAGATTTCTTACCGTGGGATGGTAAAACCACAGTTATTGTTTACTGGGGTATACCACACTTTTTTAAATAGACATATTTGCGGCTGAACAGTGAGCGACACACTCAAACTGCTTTTTTTTTAGATACCAAAGGCCCAAAACTGGATAGTACAGCGATTTGACCCGTGGAACTGCGAAACCACACTGGGATGTCGGGCCTACACAAGACTATTTTCAACAGATATATTTTTGTGTCACAACAGTCAGGAGACACTACTGTTTTTCTTTACGGAAAAAACTACCAAAACCTGAATAATAGAGATTTTTTACCGTGGGATGGCAAAACCACAGTTATTGTTTACTGGGGTATACCACACTTTTTTAAATAGAGATATTTGCGGCTGAACAGTGAGCGACACACTCAAACTGCTTTTTTTTTAGATACCAAAGGCCCAAAACTGGATAGTACAGCGATTTGACCCGTGGAACTGCGAAACCACACTGGGATGTCGGGCCTACACAAGACTATTTTCAACAGATATATTTTTGTGTCACAACAGTCAGGAGACACTACTCTTTTTCTTTACGGAAAAAACTACCAAAACCTGAATAATAGAGATTTTTTACCGTGGGATGGCAAAACCAGTTATTGTTTACTGGGGTATACCACACTTTTTTAAATAGAGATATTTGCGGCTGAACAGTGAGCGACACACTCAAACTGCTTTTTTTTTAGATACCAAAGGCCCAAAACTGGATAGTACAGCGATTTGACCCGTGGAACTGCGAAACCACACTGGGATGTCGGGCCCACACAAGACTATTTTCAACAGATATTTTTTTGTGTCACAACAGTCAGGAGACACTACTGTTTTTCTTTACGGAAAAAACTACCAAAACCTGAATAATAGAGATTTCTTACCGTGGGATGGTAAAACCACAGTTATTGTTTACTGGGGTATACCACACTTTTTTAAATAGACATATTTGCGGCTGAACAGTGAGCGACACACTCAAACTGCTTTTTTTTTAGATACCAAAGGCCCAAAACTGGATAGTACAGCGATTTGACCCGTGGAACTGCGAAACCACACTGGGATGTCGGGCCTACACAAGACTATTTTCAACAGATATATTTTTGTGTCACAACAGTCAGGAGACACTACTGTTTTTCTTTACGGAAAAAACTACCAAAACCTGAATAATAGAGATTTTTTACCGTGGGATGGCAAAACCACAGTTATTGTTTACTGGGGTATACCACAGTTTTTTAAATAGAGATATTTGCGGCTGAACAGTGAGCGACACACTCAAACTGCTTTTTTTTTAGATACCAAAGGCCCAAAACTGGATAGTACAGAGATTTGACCCGTGGAACTGCGAAACCACACTGGGATGTCGGGCATACACAAGACTATTTTCAACAGATATTTTTTTGTGTCACAACAGTCAGGAGACACTACTGTTTTTCTTTACGGAAAAAACTACCAAAACCTGAATAATAGAGATTTCTTACCGTGGGATGGCAAAACCACAGTTATTGTTTACTGGGGTATACCACACTTTTTTAAATAGACATATTTGCGGCTGAACAGTGAGCGACACACTCAAACTGCTTTTTTTTTAGATACCAAAGGCCCAAAACTGGATAGTACAGCGATTTGACCCGTGGAACTGCGAAACCACACTGGGATGTCGGGCCTACACAAGACTATTTTCAACAGATAAATTTTTGTGTCACAACAGTCAGGAGACACTACTGTTTTTCTTTATGGAAAAAACTACCAAAACCTGAATAATAGAGATTTTTTACCGTGGGATGGCAAAACCACAGTTATTGTTTACTGGGGTATACCACACTTTTTTAAATAGAGATATTTGCGGCTGAACAGTGAGCGACACACTCAAACTGTTTTTTTTTTTAGATACAAATGGCCCAAAATGGATAATACAGAGGTTTGTACCGTGGAAGTGCAAAACAACACTTCTGTTTCTCTAGCCTACACCAGACTATTTTCAACAGTTATATTTGTGTCTGAAAAATCAGAGACACGCTTTTTTTTGGGGGGGGAGGGGGGACACACCAAAAAGTTAATAAGATGGGTATTTGTACAGTGTGAAGGAAGAAAAAAAAAGGAGGATTTAGATGGAAAAAAAAAGGATTTTTCCTGGCCCCCGACACCTGGTGCTAAGTCCAGCAATTTCAGCAACAGGAGCACACAGGACTGTAATGCAGCGTTTGCTGGTATAACCACTGTGTCTCCTATACAGCCTGCCTGCCTGGTATCTGGGATGGATATTAGTCCTGAAAAGGACTGTTTGTTTGTTCTGGCAGCCTTTACAGACCCTACACTAACTATTTTGCAGTTTATATCTCTCCCTAAATCAGCAGCGCTGTCCCTACACTGTCTAATCCGGAGCGACTGTGTCCAAGATGGCGGTGCCCGGTTTTAAATACTCGAGGTGACGCTGTGCGGCCAGCCAATCACTGTAATGCCCACAACCAACATGGCTGCAGCATTACAGTGACTGGCTGGCAATCCCTGCATGTTTATTGGCTCTGTAAAGAGCGCCAAACATGCAGGGCGGAGACCCGAGCTCCCGCCTGAGTAACCCGGAAATGCTCGGTGCTCGCCGAACATCCCGAGTAGCGTGATGCTCGGGCGAGTACCGAGCAGTGTCGAGCATGTTCGCTCAACACTAGTAGGGACCAATCAGGCGGTGCCAGGTCACCGAGTCAGGTGTGTGCCAAACCTCCTATCACGATCTGCCAGGTCACGGGCATGCTCAGTGCGGCGAATCCTGGACTTAGACTCCAAACGCCCTGTCTCCCTCTGCAGCCCATACTTAACATTGCTAGGTACCAATACACAGGAGACAATCTGTACGTCTCGTGGACCAGCTAGGTGTTGGGGCTGATGATGATGCTGAGTAGTATCAGCCCTGGCTGGACTGATATGGGAGACCACAGAAGGTCCAGGACCCATTTCAAATCAAGCCAAAGACTGACACCTAGCAACCCCTATTTCTCCACCACTCAAGAGCCAAATAGCAGCTGCAACATTTGAACTATGAACTCTCCTGAAGAGAAGTCAGGGCCCACCAGACTTTTCTCTGCTGGGCCCATTCAACCCTTCTGAGAAGCTGCCCTCCCTAAGAAAAGTCTGTGTGAAGGTTCCCAGACACTGTATGGTTGATTTTTTACTGAGAAGGAAACTGGAGAAACCACCTTTAACATAGGGAGAACATACAAACTACTTGCAAATTTTGTCCTTAGTGGATTTTACTGAACAGGTTACATTCACCTGATCTTAGCATGTAATTTAAACACCAATTATGTGCCATTTTAACCCCTTCACAACCTTTAACCCTGCTGTTCTCTTCGGTCAAAAATGACCCAATTTTAAATTTGATATTTTTTTAAATATTCATTATGTGGTTCTGAAACTTGTGGTTAATTGACTTTTCCTCATTTGAGAGGTTCTTACTATGGGTTTTTTTTTGTTTACTTTTTGCTCCTCGTTTTTTTTTTTACACTTGTACTGTTCGGTCAAAAATGACGATAGCCTTTTATACTAATCTCCAGCCATTTTTGAGTAAAATAAACGAGTTATAATCTCATTTTGGACTATATATTGCATCTACTACTAATTATCAATTTATCTAGGTCCTTTTGGTCCATGCAGATTTACACATACATACATTTTTAAATTACGATACAGCAGATGGATTCGCTGCCAGTATAAGTTTTAGTGTTGAACGAGCACTAAAATGCTCGGGTGCTCGAAGCTCGGGCCGAGCTCACCGTGATACTCAGGTGCTCGACCCCCAAGCAACGAGCCCAATGTTAGTCTATGGGAGACCCAAGCATTTTTGCGGCGGCACCCCCGGCAGTCTGTATAAAGCCTGAAAAGTGGCCAAAATGATAGTGACAGTGCTCAAATGACATGGGGACAGCATGGGGATCACCCCAGGAAGCATTTCTGAACCCCAGGTCACTGCTGTCAACAACGTGGTCAGAGGTATTAAGCCACTTTTTCGGGCTCACAATAAAACGTTCAAACACGAAACTGAAACTGCTTTCCTGTGAAATATGTTAAAGATCCTTTCCAGGGTAAAGACTTGTGTATAAGGTAAAATAAATAACCAAAAACAAAAATACTCCTCCACACCTTGGGCTATGTTCACAAGTAGCATTTTTTATGCGTTTTTGCACTTTTGTATTGCTTTCAAATGTGACAAATACATTCACCGGGAAATGTCATTTTAGCATTTTACAACCTTATCTGGCCATGTGTTGTGTGACACATGCATACAGTGCTGAAAAGACATGGGAACAGCATGAGGAAGACCCCTGGAAGGATCTCTGACACCCAGTTCACTGCCTAAAAGAGTGCAAATCAGAAGTGATCCTTACCACATCAGAAGATGCAGACTTGCAACTATCCCCATGCAAGTCCTTGTCCCAGGGCAGTGTTCAATTGTACCTCCCCCATTCCTTGCAATGCAAGCGCAAGTATGCAGCCTGCCACCCACCCACCCCCAGCCTGCAATACCATACTGCTTGCTTGCTTGCACTTGAAATTGGGCCTTTTAGGCAAGTGCAGGCGGAATCTGGCCACCACATCATGGCTGCGTCCGCTACCTAGTATCAATACTCGGTCCCGAGCCGCCTAGGGGCGGCCGGGTGTCCTTAAATGGTCCCCAGCCACCCCTATTTGTCCCCGTGCGCCTTATGCACAAGAGCACATACCAAAACATTACCCGTGCCCTCCCCAGTGCATTTAGTGGGAAGGACAGCCTAACCACAATCACGTGGACAAGTGAATGTGGCCAGGGATGGTCCATCTCACTGACGCCTTCACACTGGGTTAATATTGTGGAAGCAGGGACACAGTTGGACACTGGGATGCAACACGTCCTCCAGACATAGAGGATTGCGGGTCCTGGGTCAATCAGGCTTCAACACTAAGTTCAGAAGGTAGACAGCAGCAGTGGTCAGCCCCCTACACAATGAGTAAATTATTCATGATCATAAGGCCATCCATCTCCTTAGCTTTCTGTTCCTTGAAATGCAAGTGCATGTATGTAGTAGCGGCTAGGCCAGAGGTGGTCAGCGTTTTGGCGCATATCCTACCACCTCCGAAGATTGCTGGATGTTTTCCTGCTACTATCCCAATTCTATGACTCTCGTTAAAACAAAGCTTCAGGTGATGAATGATGGATGAGGTGGTGGCAAAGAAGAAAAAGCAGGAGGAACAGGAACCATTCACATCAATATCAGGCCAGTCAACCACACATGTCTTGTAGGATATGTTTCTGTACCAAATGGAGCGGTTCGGCTACACAGTTATAGGGCATACAGTGAGTGCAATGCCTACCAAAAATTTCGAGGCACTCCAATGCCCCTTGGAAGTGACGTGGAGGTCAGAGGGCCTTAACTAAACCGTTTTTTCCATTTATAGCAACTGGGTCTCCTGTACACTGTTGGCCTAAGCAGTGAATGGAAGGCTTTCCAAAAATTCTGAGGAACTGCAATGACCCTTGAAACAGACGTGGATTACAGCGTACTAAGAACCTTCTACCCATTATTGGAAAGTGGGTCTCCCTTAGTGTTCGCCTATGCATTGAAAAGCAAAAGCTGACTAAAATTAGGAGGAAATGCAATGACCGTTGAAAGAGTCGTGGAGGTTAGAGGTAATTAAAGACAACATTTCAATGCCCTTTGGAAGAGCTGTGGAGTTCAGAGTGGTTTAACAAGACGCTTTTAATGCCCCTTGGAAGAGACATGGAGTTCAGAGTGGTTTAACAAGATGATTTTAATGCCCCTTAGAAGAGACGTGGAGGTCACAGTAGCTTAACAAGATGGTTTTAATGCCCCTTGGAAGAGACGTATAGTTCAGAGTGGTTTAACAAAACGGTTTTAATTCCCCTTGGATGAGACGTGGAGGTCAGAGTGGCTTAATAAGACAGTTTTAGTGCCCCTTGGAAGAGACGTGGAGGTCAGAGTGGTTTAACAAGATTGTTTTAATGCCCTTTGGAAGAGACGAGAAGGTCAGAGTGGTTTAACAAGACGGTTTTAATATTCCTTGGAAGAGACGTGGAGGTCACTGTAGCTTAACAAGATGGTTTTAATGCCCCTTTGAAGAGACGTGGAGGTCACAGTAGCTTAACAAGATGGTTTTAATGCCCCTTCGAAGAGACACGGAGGTCAAAGTAGCTTAACAAGACGGTTTTAATGCCCCTTGGAAGAGACATGGAGGTCACAGTAGCTTAAAAAGACTGTTTTAATGCACCTTGGAAGAGACGTGGAAGTCACAGTAGCTTAACAAGACGGTTTTAATGCCCCTTAGAAGAGACGTGGAGCTCAGAGTGGTTTAAGAAGACAAAATTTTTTTTTAGGCATGCCAATGCCCCTTGGAAGTGACATGGAGGTCAGAGGCCCTTAACTAAAATGTTTTTTACATTTATAGCATCTGGGTCTCCTGTACACTGTTGGCCTAAGCAGTGAATGGAAGGCTTTCCAAAAATTATGAGGAACTGCAATGCCCCTTGAAACAGATGTGGATTATAGCGTACTAAAAACCTTCGACCCATTATTGGGGAGTGGGTCTCCCTTAGTGTTCGCCTATGCATTGAAAAGCAAAAGCTGACTAAAATTAGGAGGAAATGCAATGCCCGTTGGAAGAGCCGTGGAGGTTAGCGGTAATTAAAAACAACATTTCAATGCCCCTTGGAAGAGCTGTGGAGTTAACAGTGGCTAAACAAGACGGTTTTAAGGCCACTTGGAAGAGACGTGGAGTTCAGAGTGGTTTAACAAGATGGTTTTAATGCCCCTTTGGAAGAGACGTGGAGGTCACAGTAGCTTTGCCAGATGGTTTAATGCCCATTGGAAGAGACGAATAGTTCAGACTGGTTTAACAAGACGGTTTTAATGACCCTTGGAAGAGACGTGGAGGTCACAGTAGCTTAACAAGAAGGTATTAATGCCCCTTGGAAGAGACGTGGAGTTCAGAGTGGTTTAACAATACTGTTTTAATGCCCCCTGGAAGAGACATGGAGGTCACAGTAGCTTAACAAGACGGTTTTAATGCCCCTTGGAAGAGACGTGGAGGTCACAGTAGCTTAACAAGATGGTTTTAATGCCCCTTGGAAGAGACGTGGAGGTCAGAGTGGTTTAACAAGAAGGTTTTAATGACCCTTGGAAGAGACGTGGAGGTCACAGTAGCTTAACAAAATGGTTTTAATGCCCCTTGTAAGAGACGCGGAGGTCACAGTAGCTAAACAAAATGGTTTTAATGCCCCTTGGAAGAGACGTGGAGTTAACAGTAGCTTAAAAAGACTGTTTTAATGCCCCTTGGAATAGATCTGGAGGTCACAGTAGCTTAACAAGACGGTTTTAATGCCCCTTGAAAGAGACGTGGAGGTCACATTAGCTTAACAAGACGGTTTTAATGCCCCCTACAAGAGACGTGGAGTTCAGAGTGGTTTAAGAAGACGAAAATTTTTTTAGAGGCACAGCAATGCCCCTTGGAAGTGACATGGAGGTCAGAGGGCCTTAACTAAAACATTTTTTCCATTTATAGCAACTGGGTCTCCTGTACACTGTTGGCCTTAGCAGTGAATGGAAGGCTTTCCAAAAATTATGAGGAACTGCAATTCCCCTTGAAATAGACGTGGATTATAGTGTACTGAAAACCTTCGACCCATTATTGGGGAGTGGGTCTCCCTTAGTGTTCGCCTATGCATTGAAAAGCAAAAGCTGACTAAAATTAGGAGGAAATGCAATGCCCGTTGGAAGAGTCGTGGAGGTTAGCGGTAATTAAAAACAACATTTCAATGCCCCTTGGAAGAGCTGTGGAGTTAACAGTGGCTAAACAAGACGGTTTTAAGCGCACTTGGAAGAGACGTGGAGTTCAGAGTGGTTTAACAAGATGGTTTTAATGCCCCTTGGAAGAGACGTGGAGGTCACAGTAGCTTAGCCAGATGGTTTTAATGCCCATTGGAAGAGACGTATAGTTCAGACTGGTTTAACAAGACGGTTTTAATGACACTTGGAAGAGACATGGAGGTCACAGTAGCTTAACAAGACGGTATTAATGCCCCTTGGAAGAGACGTGGAGTTCAGAGTGGTTTAACAATACTGTTTTAATGCCCCCTGGAAGAGACATGGAGGTCACAGTAGCTTAACAAGACGGTTTTAATGCCCCTTGGAAGAGACGTGGAGGTCACAGTAGCTTAACAAGATGGTTTTAATGCCCCTTGGAAGAGAAGCAGAGGTCAGAGTGGTTTAACAAGAAGGTTTTAATGACCCTTGGAAGAGACGTGGAGGTCACAGTAGCTTAACAAGATGGTTTTAATGCCCCTTGGAAGAGACGCGGAGGTCACAGTAGCTAAACAAAATGGTTTTCATGCCCCTTGGAAGAGACGTGGAGTTAACAGTAGCTTAAAAAGACTGTTTTAATGCCCCTTGGAATAGATCTGGAGGTCACAGTAGCTTAACAAGACGGTTTTAATGCCCCTTGAAAGAGACGTGGAGGTCACAGAAGCTTAACAAGACGGTTTTAATGCCCCCTACAAGAGACGTGGAGTTCAGAGTGGTTTAAGAAGACGAAAATTTTTTTAGAGGCACAGCAATGCCCCTTGGAAGTGACATGGAGGTCAGAGGGCCTTAACTAAAACATTTTTTCCATTTATAGCAACTGGGTCTCCTGTACACTGTTGGCCTTAGCAGTGAATGGAAGGCTTTCCAAAAATTATGAGGAACTGCAATTCCCCTTGAAATAGACGTGGATTATAGTGTACTGAAAACCTTCGACCCATTATTGGGGAGTGGGTCTCCCTTAGTGTTCGCCTATGCATTGAAAAGCAAAAGCTGACTAAAATTAGGAGGAAATGCAATGCCCGTTGGAAGAGTCGTGGAGGTTAGCGGTAATTAAAAACAACATTTCAATGCCCCTTGGAAGAGCTGTGGAGTTAACAGTGGCTAAACAAGACGGTTTTAAGGCCACTTGGAAGAGACGTGGAGTTCAGAGTGGTTTAACAAGATGGTTTTAATGCCCCTTGGAAGAGACGTGGAGGTCACAGTAGCTTAGCCAGATGGTTTTAATGCCCATTGGAAGAGACTTATAGTTCAGACTGGTTTAACAAGACGGTTTTAATGACCCTTGGAAGAGACGTGGAGGTCACAGTAGCTTAACAAGACGGTATTAATGCCCCTTGGAAGAGACGTGGAGTTCAGAGTGGTTTAACAATACTGTTTTAATGCCCCCTGGAAGAGACATGGAGGTCACAGTAGCTTAACAAGACGGTTTTAATGCCCCTTGGAAGAGACGTGGAGGTCACAGTAGCTTAACAAGATGGTTTTAATGCCCCTTGGAAGAGACGTGGAGGTCAGAGTGGTTTAACAAGAAGGTTTTAATGACCCTTGGAAGAGACGTGGAGGTCACAGTAGCTTAACAAGATGGTTTTAATGCCCCTTGTAAGAGACGCGGAGGTCACAGTAGCTAAACAAAATGGTTTTAATGCCCCTTTAGAAGAGACGTGGAGTTAACAGTAGCTTAAAAAGACTGTTTTAATGCCCCTTGGAATAGATCTGGAGGTCACAGTAGCTTAACAAGACGGTTTTAATGCCCTTGAAAGAGACGTGGAGGTCACAGTAGCTTAACAAGACGGTTTTAATGCCCCCTACAAGAGACGTGGAGTTCAGAGTGGTTTAAGAAGACGAAAATTTTTTTAGAGGCACAGCAATGCCCCTTGGAAGTGACATGGAGGTCAGAGGGCCTTAACTAAAACATTTTTTCCATTTATAGCAACTGGGTCTCCTGTACACTGTTGGCCTTAGCAGTGAATGGAAGGCTTTCCAAAAATTATGAGGAACTGCAATTCCCCTTGAAATAGACGTGGATTATAGTGTACTGAAAACCTTCGACCCATTATTGGGGAGTGGGTCTCCCTTAGTGTTCGCCTATGCATTGAAAAGCAAAAGCTGACTAAAATTAGGAGGAAATGCAATGCCCGTTGTAAGAGTCGTGGAGGTTAGCGGTAATTAAAAACAACATTTCAATGCCCCTTGGAAGAGCTGTGGAATTAACAGTGGTTAAACAAGAAGGTTTTAAGGCCACTTGGCAGAGACGTGGAGTTCAGAGTGGTTTAACAAGATGGTTTTAATGCCCCTTGGAAGAGACGTGGCGGTCACAGTAGCTTAGCAAGATGGTTTTAATATCCCTTGGAAGAGACGTGAAGTTCAGAGTGGTATAACAAGACAGTTTGAATGTCCCTTGGAAGAGACATGGAGGTAACAGTAGCTTAACAAGATGGTTTTAATGCCCCTTGGAAGAGACGTGGAAGTCACAGTAGCTTAACAAGAGGGTTTTAATGCCCCTTGGAAGAGACGTGGAGGTCAGAGTGGTTTAACAAGATGGTTTTAATGCCCCTCAAAAGAGACGCGGAAGTCAAAGGAGCTTAAAAAGATAGTTTAAATGCCCCTTGGACGAAACTTGGAGGTCACAGTAGCTTAAAAAGACGGTTTTAATGCCCCTTGGAAGAGACGTGGAGGTCACAATAGCTTAACAAGATGGTTTTAATGCCCCTTAGAAGAGACGTGGAGTTCATAGTGGTTTAAGAAGACGAAAATAATTTCTGAGGCACGCCAATGCCCCTTGGAAGTGACATGGAGGTCAGAGGGCCTTACTAAACAGTTTTTTCCATTTATAGCATCTGGGTTTCCTGTACACTGTTGGCTTAAGCAGTGAATGGAAGGCTTTCCAAAATTTATGAGGAACTGCAATGCCCCTTGAAACAGACGTGGATTATAGCGTACTAAAAACCTTTGACCCATTATTGGGGAGTGGGTCTCCCTTAGTGTTCGACTATGCATGGAAAAGAAAAAGCTGATTAAAATTAGGAGGAAATGCAATGCACGTTGGAAGAGTCGAGGAGGTTAGCGGTAATTAAAAAGAACATTTCAATGCCCCTTGGAAGAGCTGTGGAGTTCACAGTAGTTAAACAAGATGGTTTTAAGGCCACTTGGAAGAGACGTGGAGGTCAGAGTGGTTTAACAAGATGGTTTTAATGACCGCTTGGAAGAAACTTGGAAGTCACAGTAGCTTAGCAAGACGGTTTTAATGCCCCTTGGAAGAGACGTATAGTTCAGACTGGTTTAACAAGACGGTTTTAATGCCCCTTGGAAGAGACTTGGAGGTCACGGTAGCTTAACAAGATGGTTTTAATGCCCCTTGGAAGAGACGTGGAGGTCAGAGTGGTTTAACAAGAAGGTTTTAATGCACCTTGGAAGAGACGTGGAGTTCAGAGTCGTTTAACAAGACGGTTTTAATGCCCCTTGGAAAAGACGTGGAGGTCACAGTAGCTTAACAAGATGGTTTTAATGCCCCTTGGAAGAGACGTGAAGGTCACGGTAGCTTAACAAGACGTTTTTAATGCCCCTTGGAAGAGACTTGGAGGTCAGAGTGTCTTAATAAGACTGTTTTAGTGCCCTTGGAAGAGACGTGGAGGTCAGAGTGGTTTAACAAGATGGTTTTAATGCCCTTTGAAAGAGAAGTTGGGTTCAGAGTGATTTAACAAGACGGATTTAATATCCCTTGGAAGAGACGTGGAGGACACTGTAGCTTAACAAGACGGTTCTAATGCCCCTTGGAAGAGATGTGGAGGTCAGAGTAGCATAACAAGACTGTTTTATTGCCCCTTGAAAGAGACGTGGAGGTCACAGTAGCTTAACATGACGGTTTTAATGCCCCTTAGAAGAGACGTGGAGTTCAGAGTGGTTTAAGAAGACAAAATTTTTTTTCGAGGCACACCAATGCCCCTTGGAAGTGACATGGACGTCAGAGGGACTTAACTAAACTGTTTTTTCCATTTATAGCAACTGGGTCTCCTCTACACTGTTGGCTTAAGCAGTGAATGGAAGGCTTTCCAAAAATTATGAGGAACTGCAATGCCCCTTGAAACAGACGTGGATTATAGCGTACTAAAAATCTTCGCCCCATTATTGGGGAGTGGGTCTCCCTTAGTGTTCGCCTATGCATTGAAAAGCAAAGGCTGACTAAAATTAGAAGGACATGCAATGCCCGTTGGAAGAGTCGTGGAGGTTAGCGGTAATTAAAAACAACATTTCAATGCACCTTGGAAGAGCTGTGGAATTACCAGTGGTTAAACAAGATGGTTTTAAGGCCACTTGGAAGAGACTTGGAGTTCAGAGTGCTTTAACAAGATGGTTTTAATGCCCCTTGGAAGAGACATGGAGGTCACAGTAGCATAGCAAGATGGTTTTAATATCCCTTGGAAGACACGTGAAGTTCAGAGTGGTATAACAAGATTGTTTTAATGCCCCTTGGAAGAGACGTGGAGGTCACAGTAACTTAACAAGATGGTTTTAATGCCCCTTGGAAGAGACGTGGAGGTCAGAGTTGTTTAACAAGAAGGTTTTAATGCCCCTTGGAAGAGACGTGGAGGTCAGAGTCATTTAACAAGATGGTTTTAATGCCCCTTGGAAGAGACGTGGAGGTCAGAGTGGTTTAACAAGATGGTTTTAATGCCCCTTGGAAGAGACACGGAGGTCACAGTAGCTTGACAAGACGGTTTAATGTCCCTTGGAAGAGACGTGGAGGTCACAGTAGCTTAAAAAGACTGTTTTAATGCCCCTTGGAAGAGATGCGGAGGTCACAGTAGCTTAACAAGACGGATTTAATGCCCCTTGAAAGAGACGTAGAGGTCACAGTAGCTTAACAAGACGGTTTTAATGCCCCTTGGAAGAGACGTGTATGTCACAGTAGCTTAACAAGATGGTTTTAATGCCCCTTGAAAGAGACGCGGAGGTCACAGTAGCTTAACAAGACAGTTTTATTGTCCCTTAGGAGAGGCGTCGTGTTTAGAGTGGTTTAAGAAGACGAAAAAAAAATTCGAGGCACGCCAATGCCCTTTGGAAGTGACATGGAGGTCAGAGTTCCTTAACTAAACTGTTTTTTCCATTTATTGCAACTGGGTCTCCTGTACACTGTTGGCCTAAGCAGTGAATGGAAGGCTTTCCAAAAATTATGAGAAACTGCAATGCCCCTTGAAACAGTCGTGGATTATAGCGTACTAAAAACCTGCGACTCATTATTGGGGAGTGGATCTCCCTTAGTGTTCGCCTATGCATTGAAAAGCAAAAGCTGACTAAAATTAGGAGGAAATGCAATGCCCGTTGGAAGAGTCGTGGAGGTAAGCGGTAATTAAAAACATTTCAATTCCCCTTTGAAGAGCTGTGGAGTTCACAGTGTTTAAACAATACGGTTTTAAGGCCACTTTGAAGAGACGTAGAGTTCAGAGTGGTTTAACAAGATGGTTTTAATGCTCCTTGGAAGAGACCTGGAGGTCACAGTAGCTTAACAAGACGGTTTAATGCCCCTTGGAAGAGACGTGGAGTTCAGAGTGGTTTAACAAGACGGTTTTAATGCCCCTTGGAAGAGACATGGAGGTCACAGTATCTTAACAAGACGGTTTTAATGCCCCTTGGAAGAGACGTGGACGTCACAGTAGCTTAAAAATATGGTTTGAATGCCCCTTGGAAGAGACGTGGAGGTCAAAGTGGTTCAACAAGAAGGTTTTAATACCTCTTGGAAGAGACGTGGAGGTCGGAGTGGTTTATGAAGATGGTTTTAATGCCCCTTGGAAGAGACATGGCGGTCAGAGAGGTTTAACAAGATGGTTTTAATGCCCCTTGGAAGAGACGTGGAGGTCACTGTAGCTTAACAAGACGGTTTTAATGTCCCTTGGAAGAGACGTGGAGGTCCCAGCAGCTTAACAAGATGGTTTTAATGCCCCTTGGAAGAGACTTGTAGGTCACAGTAGCTTAACAAGACGGTTTTAATGCCCCTTGGAAGAGATGTGGAGGTCACAGTAGCTTAAAAAGACGGTTTTAATGCCACTTGGAAGAGAGGTGGAGGTCACAGTAGCTTAACAAGACAGTTTTAATGCCCCTTGGAAGAGAAGTGGAGGTCACAGTAGCTTAACAAGACAGTTTTAATGCCCCTTGGAAGAGACGTGGAGGTCACATTAGCTTAACAAGACGGTTTTAATGCCCCTTGGAAGAGACGTGAAGGTCACAGTAGCTTAGCAAGACCATTTTAATGCCCCTTGGAAGAGACGTATAGTTCAGACTGGTTTAACAAGACGGTTTTAATGACCCTTGGAAGAGACGTGGAGGTCACAGTAGCTTAACAATATGGTTTAAATGCCCCTTGAAAGAGACGTAGAGGTCACAGTAGCTTAACAAGATGGTTTTAATGCCCCTTAGAAGAGACGTGGAGTTCAGAGTGGTTTAAGAAGACGAAAAATTTTTTAGAGGCACGCCAATGCCCCTTGGAAGTGGCATGGAGGTCAGAGGGCCTTAACTTAACCTTTTTTTCCATTTATAGCAACTGGGTCTACTGTACACAGTTGACCGAAGCAGTGAATGGAAGGCTTTCCAAAAATTATGAGGAACTGCAATGCCCCTTGAAACAGACGTGGATTATAGCGTACTAAAAACCTTCGACCCATTATTGGGGAGTGGGTCTTCCTTAGTGTTCGCCTATGCATTGAAAAGCTAAAGCTGACTAAAATTAGTAGGAAATGCAATGCCCGTTGGAAGAGTCGTGGAGGCTAGCGCTAATTAAAAACAACATTTCAATGCCCCTTTGAAGAGCTGTGGAGTTCACAGTGGTTAAAGAAGATGGTTTTAAGGCCACTTGGAAGAGACGTGGAGTTCAGATTGGTATAACAAGATGATTTTAATGCCCCTTGGAAGAGACGTGGAGGTCACAGTAGCTTAACAATACTGTTTTAATGCCCCTTGGAAGAGACGTGAAGTTCAGAGTGGTTTAACAAGACAGTTTTAATGCCCCTTGGAAGAGACATGGAGGTCACAGTAGCTTAACAAGATGGTTTTACTGCCCCTTGGAAGAGATGTGGAGGTCACAGTAGCTTAGCACGATGGTTTTAAGGCCCATTGGAAGAGACGTGGAGGTCAGAGTGGTTTAACAAGATGGTTTTAATGCCCCTTGGAAGACACGTGGAGGTCAGTGTGGTTTAACAAGATGGTTTTAATGCCCCTTGGAAGAGACGTGTAGGTCAGAGTGGTTTAACAAGATGGTTTTAAAGCCCCTTGGAAGAAACGTGGGGGTCACTGTAGCTTAACAAGACGGATTTAATGTCCCTTGGAAGAGACGTGGTGGTCCCAGTAGCTTAACAAGAAGGTTTTAATGCCCCTTGGAAGAGATGCGGAGGTCACAGTAGCTTAACAAGATGGATTTAATGCCCCTTGGAAGAGACGTGGAGGTCACAGTAGCTTAAAAAGACAGTTTTAATGCCCCTTGGAAGAGACGTGTAGGTCACAGTAGCTTAACAAGATGGTTTTAATGCCCCTTGAAAGAGACGTGGAGGTCACAGTAGCTTAACAAGACAGTTTTATTGCCCCTTAGGAGATGCGTGGTGTTTAGAGTGGATTAAGAAGACGAAAAAAAAGTTCGAGGCATGCCAATGCCCCTTGGAAGTGACAGGGAGGTCAGAGGGCCTTAACTAAACTGTTTTTTCCATTTATTGCAACTGGGTCTCCTGTACATTGTTGGCCTAAGCAGTGAATGGAAGGCTTTCCAAAAATTATGAGAAACTGCAATGCCCCTTGAAACAGTCGTGGATTATAGCGTACTAAAAACCTGCGACTCATTATTGGGGAGTGGATCTCCCTTAGTGTTCGCCTATGCATTGAAAAGCAAAAGCTGACTAAAATTAGGAGGAAATGCAATGCCCGTTGGAAGAGTCGTGGAGGTAAGCGGTAATTAAAAACATTTCAATTCCCCTTTGAAGAGCTGTGGAGTTCACAGTGTTTAAACAATATGGTTTTAAGGCCACTTTGAAGAGACGTAGAGTTCAGAGTGGTTTAACAAGATGGTTTTAATGCTCCTTGGAAGAGACCTGGAGGTCACAGTAGCTTAACAAGACGGTTTAATGCCCCTTGGAAGAGACGTGGAGTTCAGAGTGGTTTAACAAGACGGTTTTAATGCCCCTTGGAAGAGACATGGAGGTCACAGTATCTTAACAAGACGGTTTTAATGCCCCTTGGAAGAGACGTGGAGGTCACAGTAGCTTAAAAATATGGTTTTAATGCCCCTTGGAAGAGACGTGGAGGTCAAAGTGGTTCAACAAGAAGGTTTTAATACCTCTTGGAAGAGACGTGGAGGTCTGAGTGGTTTATGAAGATGGTTTTAATGTCCCTTAGAAGAGACATGGAGGTCAGAGAGGTTTAACAAGACGGTTTTAATGCCCCTTGGAAGAGACGTGGAGGTCACTGTAGCTTAACAAGACGGTTTTAATGTCCCTTGGAAGAGACGTGGAGGTCCCAGCAGCTTAACAAGATGGTTTTAATGCCCCTTGGAAGAGACTTGTAGGTCACAGTAGCTTAACAAGATGGTTTTAATGCCCCTTGGAAGAGATGTGGAGGTCACAGTAGCTTAAAAAGACGGTTTTAATGCCCCTTGGAAGAGAGGTGGAGGTCACAGTAGCTTAACAAGACAGTTTTAATGCCCCTTGGAAGAGAAGTGGAGGTCACAGTAGCTTAACAAGACAGTTTTAATGCCCCTTGGAAGAGACGTGGAGGTCACATTAGCTTAACAAGATGGTTTTAATGCCCCTTGGAAGAGACGTGAAGGTCACAGTAGCTTAAAAAGATGGTTTTAATATCCCTTGGAAGAGACGTGAAGTTCAGAGTGTTCTAACAAGACGGTTTTAATGCCCCTTGGAAGAGACATGGAGGTCACAGTAGCTTAACAAGATGGTTTTACTGCCCCTTGGAAGAGATGTGGAGGTCACAGTAGCTTAACACGATGGTTTTAATGCCCATTGGAAGAGACGTGGAGGTCAGAGTGGTTTAACAAGATGGTTTTAATGCCCCTTGGAAGACACGTGGAGGTCAGTGTGGTTTAACAAGATGGTTTTAATGCCCCTTGGAAGAAACTTGTAGGTCACAGTAGCGTAACAAGACGGTTTTAATGCCCCTTGGAAGAGATGTGGTGGTCACAGTAGCTTTAAAAGACTGTTTTAATGCCCCTTGGAAGAGAGGTGGAGGTCACAGTAGCTTAACAAGACAGTTTTAATGCCCCTTGGAAGAGAAGTGGAGGTCACAGTAGCTTAACAAAACAGTTTTAATGCCCCTTGGAAGAGACGTGGAGGTCACATTTGCTTAACAAGACGGTTTTAATGCCCCTTGGAAGAGACGTGAAGGTCACAGTAGCTTAAAAAATGGTTTTAATATCCCTTGGAAGAGACGTGAAGTTCAGAGTGGTCTAACAAGACGGTTTTAATGCCCCTTGGAAAAAACGTGGAGGTCAGAGTAGCTTAACAAACCGTTTTAATGCCCCTTGGAAGAAACGTGGAGGTCAGAGTGGTTTAACAAGACGGTTTTAATGCCCCTTGGAAAAGACATGGAGGTCAGAGTGGTTTAACAAGATCGTTTTAATGCCCCTTGGAAGAGACATGGAGGTCAGAGTGGTTTAACAAGACGGTTTTAATGCCCCTTTGAAGAGACGGGGACTTCAGAGTTTTTAACAAGACGGTTTTATTGCCCCTTGGAAGAGACGTGGAGGTCACAGTAGCTTAACAAGACTGTTTTAATGCCCCTTGGAAGAGATGTGGCTTTCAGAGTGGTTTAGCAATACGGTTTAAATGCACCTTGGAAGAGACTTGAAGGTCACAGTAGCTTAACAAGACTGTTTTAATGCCCCTTACAAGAGCCATGTAGTACAGCATATTAAAAACATTATTCCCATTATTGGGGTGTGGGTCTCCCATAGTCTTTGCCTATGCGTTCGAAGCAAAAGCTACTAAAAATTAGGACAGAGGAAATTGCAATGCCCCTTACAAGAGCCATTCAGTACAGCATATTAAAAACTTTATTCCCATTATTGGGGAGTGGGTCTACCATAGTCTTTGTCTATGCCTTCCAAGCAAAAGCTGCCAAAAATTAGGATGGAGGAACTTGCAATGCCCCTTACAAGAGCCATGCAGTACAGAATATTAAAAACATTATTCCCATTATTGGGGAGTGCGTCTCCCATAGTCTTTGCCTATGCCTTCCAAGAAAAAGCTGCCAAAAATTAGTACAGAGGAACTTGCAATGCCCCTTACAAGAGCCATGCAGTACAGCATATTAAAAACATTATTCCCTTTATTGGGGAGTGGGTCTCCCATAGTCTTTGCCTATGCCTTCCAAGCAAAAGCTTCGAAAAATTAGGACGGAGGAACTTGCAATGCTGGCAACATGGACCACGGTCACCCTGGTGGTATAGTGGTGGTGGAGGCTGAGGATAAGGAGAAGAGAAAAAACAGCCGAAATGAGGAAGCGTATACCCATGTGTGGGTGTGAAGCGGTTCATGGGAATACACCTCCCGAAATAACACAGTGCATTTGACTTTGTTACTCTGCTGTCATTTGGTGGTGATGAGAAGTCTGGCCCAATCCAGACCTTGTTCATTTTGATAAGGGTCAGCTTGTCAGCATTGTCAGTTGACAGGCGAGTGCGCTTATCAGTAATGATTCCCCCAGCGGCACTAAAAACACGTTCCGATAAAAAGCTAGCGGCAGGGAAGGCCAGGACCTCCAAAGCGTACAGAGCGAGTTCATTCCAAGTGTCCAGCTTGGATACCCAATAATTAAAAGGCACAGAGGAATCACGGAGGACGCTGGTATGGACGGCAAGGTACTCCCTCACCATCTTTTGAAACTTTCCACTCCTTGTGAGAGTACCCCGTGCCTCAGGACCTGTAAGCTGGGCGGGTCTCAGAAAACTGTCCCAGAATGTTAACTGTGTTCACCTGCCTCTGCTGAATTGGATTTGCGTCTCTCTCGCCTGTATGCCTTGGTTGGGCAACAGACTGTGACCTCTGCCGCTAGCGTATTAAGATGGGAATTTTTTTTAACAGTTCTGCAGCAAGGGCCTTCTGGTACTGCCCCATTTTTGTAGACCTCTCCACCTCAGGAATAAGAGAGTGAAAGTTCTCCTTGTACTGGGGGTCTAAAAGTGTCAACAACCAGTAATGACTGTCACCCAACATTTTGATAACGTGAGGGTCACGGTTAAGGCAGCGTAACATAAAGTCAGGCATCCATGCCAGACGGGTAATGGGCAAGACTTCCGTGTCCTCACCAAGATGACGACTGACCATGCTATCCTCCACTTCATCCTCTCCCTCATTATCCCCCAATGCAAGTTGGGATGAGATGAGGCTGGGCTGTGTGTAATAACCAACTTATGGCTTCTTGATCCATCTCATCATACTCTGGCTGCAATGCCTCCTCTTTAATTCTCTGCAGAGAGTGTTGCAAAAGACAGACAAGTGGGATGCTGACGCTAATGATGGCGTCATCGCCAATCACCATCTTGGTGGACTCCTCAAAGTTTGTCAGGATTGTACATATGTCAGACATCCAGTTCCACTCCTGAGGTCTTATGTGTGGAGTCTGACCTGGATATTGATGGCCTTGTTGCAGCTGGTACTCCACAAATGCTCTCTTCTGCTCACAAATCCTTTGCAACATGTGGAGGGTAGAGTTCCAATGTGTGGGGACATTATACACCAATCGGTGTGCAGGAAGCTGCAAACACAGCTGCAACACAGCAAGGGCGGCGGAAGCTGTAGCCGACTTGGGAAAATGAGCTGACAGGCGGCGTACTTTGACGAGCAGATCTGGTAACTCAGGGTATGATTTAAGAAACCGCTGAACCACGAGGTTAAGCACATGAGCCAGGCATGGTACGTGTGTGATTTCGCCTCGCCTCAGAGCCGCCACCAAGTTACGGCCATTGTCACACATGACCATACCTGGAGGTAGGTTCAGCGGTCTCAGCCACAGATCTGCCTGATCTTTCACAGCTGCCCACAACTCACAAGCAGTGTGAGGTTTATCACCTAAGCTTATGAGTTTCAGCACAGCCTGTTGCCGCTTGGCTGAAGCAGTACTGCAGTGCTTCCAGCTTGTAACTGATGTGATGATATCTGAGATGGAGGCTGAACATGAGAAGGAGGAGGATGATGCGCAGGAGCTGTACACTGTGGGGGCAACTCTGACTGACATAGGGCCCGCAATCCTCAGTGTGGGGAGGAGGTGTTCTGTCCCAATGTCCGACTGGGTCCCGGTTTCCAGTGTGTTTACCCAGTGTGCCGTCAGGGAGATGTACCGTCCCTGGCCACAAGCACTCGTCCACATGTCCGTTGTCAGGAGGACTCTCATAGTAACTGCGTTGTTGAGGGCACGGCGGATGTTTTAGGACACGTGCTTGTGTAGTGCGGGATTGGCACACTGGGCAAAATAGTGTCGGCTGGGGACCAAGTACCGAGGGACGGCCACCGCCATAAGGTTGCGGAAGGATTCCATCTCCACCAGCCTAAAAGGCAGCATTTCCAACGTAAGCAGTCGTTAAATGTGCGAATTTAGGACTGTGGCCTGTGGGGCGTTGGCTGCAAATTTGCTCCTTCGTTCAAAGGTCTGGGATATGGACAATTGATCGCTGCGGTGGGACGTGGACGTGGACGTTGATGCTGTTTCTTGAGAAACTGCCATAACAAGTGAAGACTGAGAGGAGGGGGCATCTTTGCATGCAGTATGGACAGGGGATTGCCTTGCACGCACAACAGGGGGTTCTCTTACACGCACAACAGCTGAAGAAGCAGTGGTGACACCTGCTGACACTGGTCGTGGACCCTGGGGTTCACCCCACAAAGTCGGGTGCTTTGCTGACATGAGCCTGATCATGCTGGTTGTGGTCAGGCTGGTAGTTTTGTCACCCCTGCTGATGCTGGCCTGACAGGTGGTACAAATGGCCTTTTTGTGGTTATCAGCAGAGTCTTTAAAAAAATACCACACTCTGGAAGACCTACCGGTTGTACTGGCAGCGTCCCTCATGTTGGTGTTATGGGGAACGGTTGCCCACCTTCTGTCTGCGGCCACCACACTGCTTCTTCCTGCTTGTTGGGGTATTCTGCCTCCCTCCCCTTGTGTGCTGCTGGCATCGCTCTGCGTGTCCTCCTGCCACGTTGGGTCAGTTACTAGATCATCACCACCTCCTCCTCTTCCACTTCAGCACCACGGTCCTCCTCCTCACTTCATGGCAATTGTGTCTCGTCATCGTCCATCTCTTGTTACAAATTTCCAGCATCGCCTTCCTGTTGCCGTGGCTGTTCAAATATTTGTCCATTGCTACATGGGATCTCCTCTTCCACCACTTCAAGCGGAGCAGGCGAGGGGCCCAAATATGGAAATGGACCAGTGAACAGCTCTTCAGAGTGTCCAACTGTGGGATCAGTTGCTGTCTGACGACACTCGGCATGGTGGGAGGAAGGAGCATCAAGGTGAGGAGGAGTATGCAGTCGAGGCTCACGGCTACTAACACTTGACCGTGTGGAAGACAGACCAGAGGTGGTGGTGCCCAGGTGACTGGAAGTATTATCTGCTATCCAATTAATAACCTGTTCACACTGATCAGTTCGCAATAGTGGTGCTGTTGTGTGCTTCCCTAGTGATTTGGTCAAGAACTGGGAGCGAGAAGAAATGGCTGTTGGTTGTGGCACATTTTCACCTTGGCCACGGTCCCATCCTCCGAACGAACCATCACCAGAACGTCCAGTTCTACGTGCCTTGCCACGCGCCTTGCCCATTGTAAATGAAGTAAAATAGCTTACACTCGCACTATCAATGGCAAAAGGGTAATTTGAACCGTGGAACTGCAAAACCACAGTTCTAGTTATTTGGCCTACACCAGACACTTTTAAACAGATATATCTGTGTCTGAACAGTCAGCGAGACACTCAAAATGTTTTTTGTTATGCAAAAAAGGCAAAAAAGTGGATAATACAGAGATTTGAACCGTGGAACTGCAAAATCGCAGTTCTAGTTATCTGGCCTACACCAGACTCTTTTAAACAGATATATTTGTGTCTGAACAGTCAGCGAGATACTCAAAATGCTTTTTTTTTAATGCAAAAAAGGCAAAAAAGTGGATAATACAGAGATTTGAACCGTGGAACTAAAAACCACAGATCTAGTTATCTGGCCTACACCAGACTCTTTTAAACAGATATATTTGTGTCTGAACAGACAGCGAGACACTCAAAATGTTTTTTTTATGCAAAAAGGTGGATTACACCCAGATTTCAACCGTGGGAGAGGAAAACCACAGTTATAGTTATCTGGCCTACACCAGACTCTTTTAAACAGATATATTTGTGTCTGAACAGTCAGCGAGACACTCAAAATTGCTTTTTTTATGCAAAAAAGTGGATAATACAGAGATTTGAACCGTGGAATTGCAAAACCACAGTTCTAGTTATCTGGCCTACACAAGACTCTTTTAAACAGATATATATGTGTCTGAACAGTCAGCGAGACACTCAAAATGTATTTTTTATGCAAAAAATGCAAAAAAGTGGATAATACAGAGATTTGAACCGTGGAACTGCAAAACCACAGTTTAGTTATCTGGCCTACACCAGACTCTTTTGAACAGATATATTTGTCTCTGAACACGCACAGACACACTCAATTTATTTTTTTGGGGGGGGAATACCGGAAGGTTAATAAGACGGGTATTTGTACTGTCTGACTGAGAAAAAAAAAAAAAAAAAGAGGATTTAGATGAAAACAAAAAGGATTTTTCCTTGCCCCTGAGACCTGGGGCTAAGTCCAGCAATTTCAGCAGTGGTAGCACACAGGACTGTAATGCAGTGTTTGTTGGTATAACCTTTACAGACTGCCTGCCTGCCTGATATCTGGGATGGATATTAGTCCTGAGTAGGACTGTTTGTTTGATTTGGCATGCTTTAGAGACCCTACACTACCTACTTCGCACTATATATCTCTCCCTAACTCAGCAGCACTGACCCTACACTGTCTGATCCCGGGCGACTGAGTCCAAGACGGCAGCGCCCGGTTTTAAATACTCGAGGTGACGCTGTGCGGCCAGCCAATCACTGTAATGCCCACAATCAATGTGGCTGCGGCATTACAGTGACTGACTGGCAATCCCTGCATGTTCATTGGCTCTGTAAAGAGCGCCAAACGTGCAGGGCAGAGACACGAGCTCCCGACCGAGGAACCCGGAAATGCTCAGTGCTCGCCGAACATCCTGAATAGTGAGATGCTCGGGTGAGTACCGAGCAGTGTCGAGCATGCTCGCTCAACACTAATAGGTTTACTACTGTTAGCAGGAGTAAAAACCTGAAGGTCTGAGCTGAAACGTAAGTTGATGTGCATGCAAAATGTAAATGCATGTTCACACAAGGAAACTAAACAGAGAGAAACCAAGAACAAGAAAAATACCAAAATAACTGAAAGTAGATGTATAAATAGCACAGTGCAAAAATAATAATAAATAATAAAGGGTATTTAGTTAACATAATTTTGATCAAAATAATGTGAAAGCCATTCCGCCACTTCACAGCAACCCTTATGGGACAGTCCTAACTAAAATATTAAAAATCTTAACATTTGTCAAGTGACACACATATGGACAAGGGCAGAGAGACTGATCCCTAGTGTAAGCATAAAACCGAGGCAAAATGAGCGTCTCAGCCCAGACAAAGGGCGGCCACATCCTTTTATATGCACTAAAGCATACTGACTGCGAAGAAAAAACCTGAAGGTCTGAATTGAAACGTAAGTTGATGTGCATGCAAAATAATATTAGAGTTAGGACTGTCCCATAAGGGTTGCCGTGAAGTGGCGGGATGGCTTTCACATTATTTTGATCAAAATTATGTTAGCTAAATACCATTTATTATTTATTATTATTTTTGCACTGTGCGATCTATACATCTACTTTCACTTATTTGGGTATTTTTCTTGTTCTTGGTTTCTCTCTGTTTAGTGGCCTTGTGTGAACAAGCATTTACATTTTGCATGCAAATCGACTTACGTTTCAGTTCAGACCATCAGGTTTTTTCTTTGCAGTCAGTATGCTTTAGTGCATATAAAAGGGTGTGGCCGCCCTTTGTCTGGGCTGAGACGCTCATTTTGCCTTGGTTTTATGCTTACACTAGGGATCAGTCTCTCTGCCCTTGTCCATATCTATGTCACTTGACAAATGGGAAGGTTTTTAATATTAGAGTTAGGACTGTCCCATAAGGGTTGCAGTGAAGTGGAGGGATGGCTTTCACATTAGTTTGATCAAAATTATGTTAACTAAATACCCTTTATTATTTATTATTATTTTTGCACTGCGCGATTTATTCATCTACTTTCAGTTATTGGGTATTTTTCTTGTTCTTGGTTTCTCTCTGTTTAGTGGCCTTGTGTGAACATGCATTTACATTTTGCATGCACATCAACTTACGTTTCAGTTCAGACCTTCAGGTTATTTCTTTGCAGTCAGTATGCTTTAGTGCATATAAAAGGGTGTGGCCGCCCTTTGTCTGGGCTGAGACGCTCATTTTGCCTCGGTTTTATGCTTACACTAGGGATCAGTCTCTCTGCCCTTGTCCATATGTATGTCACTTGACAAATGGTAAGGTTTTTAATATTAGAGTAAGGACTGTCCCATAAGGGTTGCCGTGAAGTGGCCTGATGGCTTTCACATTATTTTGATCAAAATTATGTTAACTAAATACCCTTTATTATTTATTATTATTTTTGCACTGTGCGATTTATACATCTACTTTCAGTTATTTGGGTATTTTTCTTGTTCTTGGTTTCTCTCTGTTTAGTGGCCTTATGTGAACATACACTTACATTTTACATGCACATCAACTTACTTTTCAGTTCAGACCTTCAGGTTTTTTCTTTGCAGTCAGTATGCTTTAGTGCATATAAAAGGGTGTGGCCGCCGATTGTCTGGGCTGAGACGCTCATTTTGCCTCGGTTTTATGCTTACACTAGGGATCAGTCTCTCTGCCCTTGTCCATATGTATGTCACTTGACAAATGGTAAGGTTTTTAATATTAGAGTAAGGACTGTCCCATAAGGGTTGCCGTGAAGTGGCGTGATGGCTTTCACATTATTTTGATCAAAATTATGTTACATAGTAACATAGTAACATAGTTTGTAAAGCCGAATAAAGACTTGCGTCCATCAAGTTCGACCTGTTAGTTCTGTAATTGCTAAAGTTGATCCAGAGGAGGGCAAAAACCCCAAATGATTTGGCCAATCTTCACCTGAGGAAAAATTCCCTCCCGACTCTGAAACCAGCAGTCAGAATAAATCCCTGTATCAACCTATTTTATTTTATTTTTAAGTATATGCTGAAATCTGCCTGGTATCTAGAAATGCATCCAGTCCCCGCTTGAACTGGTGTAGTGAATCCGACATTACCGTCTCCTCACTCAGTGAATTCCATATTCTCACTGCTCTTACCCTAAAGAACCCCTTCCTATGCTGGTGCTGAAACCTTTTCTCTTCCAGTCTTAGTGAGTGCCCTCTTGTTACCGTAATATCCCTCCTTTTGAACAAATCCCGGGCAAGATCTCTATACTGTCCCCTAACATATTTGTACACATTTATTATGTCCCCCCTCAACCTTCTCTTTTCCAGGCTGAATAGTCCTAGTTTTGCCAACCTCTCTGGGTATTGCAGTCCCTCCATTCCCTTTATTAATTTTGTTGCCCTCCTTTGTACCTTTTCAAGCTCATTTATATCCTTTCTATATATTGGGGCCCATAACTGAGCACAGTATTCCAAGTGTGGTCTGACCAGTGCTTTGTACAGTGGAAGAACAATGTTCTCATCCTTTGCAGCTATACCTCTTCTGATACATCCCATTACCCTGTTTGCCCTTACAGCAGCGGCCTGACTTTGGGCACTCCAATTTAGTTTGCTATCAATCAAGATGCCCAAGTCCTTCTCCATCTCTGAATTCCCCAATGATTTCCCATTCAGTGAGTACTGGTGACTTCCATTTTTCCTTCCCATATGTATGACCTTACATTTCTCCTCGTTAAACCTCATTTGCCATTTAATGCTCCGCCTACCCAGCTTATCCAAATCCCTCTGTAGGTCTGCACTGTCCTCTTTTGTATTAATTGTTTTACATAATTAATTGTTTTACATAACCCTTTATTATTTATTATTATTTTTGCACTGTGCGATTTATACATCTACTTTCAGTTACTTGGGTATTTTTCTTGTTCTTGGTTTCTCTCTGTTTAGTGGCCTTGTGTGAACATGCATTTACATTTTGCATGCACATCAACTTACGTTTCAGTTCAGACTTTCAGGTTTTTTCTTTACAGTCAGTATGCTTTAGTGCATATAAAAGGGTGTGGCCGCCCTTTGTCTGGGTTGAGATGCTCATTTTGCCTCGGTTTTATGCTTACACTAGGGATCAGTCTCTCTGCCCTTGTCCATATGTATGTCACTTGACAAATGGCAATGTTTTTAATATTAGAGTTAGGACTGTCCCATAAGAGTTGTCATGAAGTGGCGGGATGGCTTTCACATTACTTTGATCAAAATTATGTTAACTAAATACCCTTTATTATTATTTTTGCACTGTGTGATTTATACATCTACTTTCAGTTATTTGGGTATTTTTCTTGTTCTTGGTTTCTCTCTGTTTAGTGGCCTTGTGTGAACATGCATTTACATTTTGCATGCACATCAACTTACGTTTCAGTTCAGACCTTCAGGTTTTTTCTTTGCAGTCAGTATGCTTTAGTGCATATAAAAGGGTGTGGCCGCCCTTTGTCTGGGCTGAGACGCTCATTTTGTCTCGGTTTTATGCTTACACTAGGGATCAGTCTCTCTGCCCTTGTCCATATGTATGTCACTTGACAAATGGTAAGGTTTTAAATATAAGAGTTAGGACTGTCCCATAAGGGTTGCCGTGAAGTTGCGGGATGGCTTTCACATTATTTTGATCAAAATTATGTTAACTAAATACCCTTTATTATTTATTATTATTTTTGCACTGTGCAATTTATACATCTACTTTCAGTTATTTGGATATTTTTCTTGTTCTTGGTTTCTCTCTGTTTAGTGGCTTTGTGTGAACATGCATTTACATTTTGCATGCACATCAACTTACGTTTCAGTTCAGACCTTCAGGTTTTTTCTTTGCAGTCAGTATGCTTTAGTGCATATAAAAGGGTGTGGCCGCCCTTTGTCTGGGCTGAAGCGCTCATTTTGCCTCGGTTTTATGCTTACACTAGGGATCAGTCTCTCTGCCCTTGTCCATATGTATGTCACTTGACAAATGGTAAGGTTTTTAATATTAGAGTTAGGACTGTCCCATAAGTGTTGTCGTGAAGTGGCGGGATGGCTTTCACATTATTTTGATCAAAATTATGTTAACTAAATACCCTTTATTATTTATTATTTTTGCACTGTGCGATTTATACATCTACTTTCAGTTATTTGGGTATTTTTCTTGTTCTTGGTTTCTCTCTGTTTAGTGGTCTTGTGTGAACATGCATTTACATTTTGCATGCACATCAACTTACGTTTCAGTTCAGACCTTCAGGTTTTTTCTTTGCAGTCAGTATTCTTTAGTGCATATAAAAGGGTGTGGCCGCCCTTTGTCTGGGCAGAGACGCTCATTTTGCCTCGGTTTTATGCTTACACTAGGGATCAGTCTCTCTGCCCTTGTCCATATGTATGTCACTTGACAAATGGTAAGGTTTTTAATATTAGAGTTAGGACTGTCCCATAAGGGTTGCCGTGAAGTGTCGGGAAGACTTTCACATTATTTTGATCAAAATTATGTTTACTAAATACCCTTTATTATTTATTATTATTTTTGCACTGTGCGATTTATACATCTACTTTCAGTTATTTGGGTATTTTTCTTGTTCTTGGTTTCTCTCTGTTTAGTGGCCTTATGTGAACATACACTTACATTTTACATGCACATCAACTTACCATTCAGTTCAGACCTTCAGGTTTTTTCTTTGCAGTCAGTATGCTTTAGTGCATATAAAAGGGTGTGGCCGCCGATTGTCTGGGCTGAGACGCTCATTTTGCCTCGGTTTTATGCTTACACTAGGGATCAGTCTCTCTGCCCTTGTCCATATGTATGTCACTTGACAAATGGTAAGGTTTTTAATATTAGAGTAAGGACTGTCCCATAAGGGTTGCCGTAAAGTGGCGTGATGGCTTTCACATTATTTTGATCAAAATTATGTTACATAGTAACAAAGTAACATAGTTTGTAAAGCCGAATAAAGACTTGCGTCAATCAAGTTCGACCTGTTAGTTCTGTAATTGCTAAAGTTGATCCAGAGGAGGGCAAAAACCCCAAATGATTTGGCCAATCTTCACCTGAGGAAAAATTCCCTCCCGACTCTGAAACCAGCAGTCAGAATAAATCCCTGTATCAACCTATTTTATTTTATTTTTAAGTATATGCTGAAATCTGCCTGGTATCTAGAAATGCATCCAGTCCCCGCTTGAACTGGTGTAGTGAATCCGACATTACCGTCTCCTCACTCAGTGAATTCCATATTCTCACTGCTCTTACCCTAAAGAACCCCTTCCTATGCTGGTGCTGAAACCTTTTCTCTTCCAGTCTTAGTGAGTGCCCTCTTGTTACCGTAATATCCCTCCTTTTGAACAAATCCCGGGCAAGATCTCTATACTGTCCCCTAACATATTTGTACACATTTATTATGTCCCCCCTCAACCTTCTCTTTTCCAGGCTGAATAGTCCTAGTTTTGCCAACCTCTCTGGGTATTGCAGTCCCTCCATTCCCTTTATTAATTTTGTTGCCCTCCTTTGTACCTTTTCAAGCTCATTTATTTTCTTTCTATATATTGGGGCCCATAACTGAGCACAGTATTCCAAGTGTGGTCTGACCTGTGCTTTGTACAGTGGAAGAACAATGTTCTCATCCTTTGCAGCTATACCTCTTCTGATACATCCCATTACCCTGTTTGCCCTTACAGCAGCGGCCTGACTTTGGGCACTCCAATTTAGTTTGCTATCAATCAAGATGCCCAAGTCCTTCTCCATCTCTGAATTCCCCAATGATTTCCCATTCAGTGAGTACTGGTGACTTCCATTTTTCCTTCCCATATGTATGACCTTACATTTCTCCTCGTTAAACCTCATTTGCCATTTAATGCTCCACCTACCCAGCTTATCCAAATCCCTCTGTAGGTCTGCACTGTCCTCTTTTGTATTAATTGTTTTACATAATTAATTGTTTTACATAACCCTTTATTATTTATTATTATTTTTGCACTGTGCGATTTATACATCTACTTTCAGTTATTTGGGTATTTTTCTTGTTCTTGGTTTCTCTCTGTTTAGTGGCCTTGTGTGAACATGCATTTACATTTTGCATGCACATCAACTTACGTTTCAGTTCAGACCTTCAGGTTTTTTCTTTGCAGTCAGTATGCTTTAGTGCATATAAAAGGGTGTGGCCGCCCTTTGTCTGCGATGAGACGCTCATTTTGCCTCGGTTTTATGCTTACACTAGGGATCAGTCTCTCTGCCCTTGTCCATATGTATGTCACTTGACAAATGGTAAGGTTTTTAATATTAGAGTTAGGACTGTCCCATAAGTGTTGTCGTGAAGTGGCGGGATGGCTTTCACATTATTTTGATCAAAATTATGTTAACTAAATACCCTTTATTATTTATTATTATTTTTGCACTGTGCGATTTATACATCTACTTTCAGTTATTTGGGTATTTTTCTTTTTCTTGGTTTCTCTCTGTTTAGTGGTCTTGTGTGAACATGCATTTACATTTTGCATGCACATCAACTTACGTTTCAGTTCAGACCTTCAGGTTTTTTCTTTGCAGTCAGTATGCTTTAGTGCATATAAAAGGGTGTGGCCGCCCTTTGTCTGGGCTGAGACGCTCATTTTGCCTCGGTTTTATGCTTACACTAGGGATCAGTCTCTCTGCCCTTGTCCATATGTATGTCACTTGACAAATGGTAAGGTTTTTAATATTAGAGTTAGGACTGTCCCATGAGGGTTGCCATGAAGTGGCGTGATGGCTTTCACATTATTTTGATCAAAATTATGTTAACTAAATACCCTTTATTATTTATTATTATTTTTGCACTGTGCGATTTATACATCTACTTTCAGTTATTTGGGTATTTTTATTGTTCTTGGTTTCTCTCTGTTTAGTGGCCTTGTGTGAACATGCATTTACATTTTGCATGCACATCAACTTACGTTTTAGTTCAGACGTTCAGGTTTTTTCTTTGCAGTCAGTATGCTTTAGTGCACATAAAAGGGTGTGGCCGCCCTTTGTCTGCGATGAGATGCTCATTTTGTCTTGGTTTTATGCTTACACTAGAGATCAGTCTCTCTGCCCTTGTCCATATGTATGTCACTTGACAAATTGTAAGGTTTATAATATCAGAGTTAGGACTGTCCCATAAGGGTTGCTGTGAAGTAGCGGGATGGCTTTCACATTATTTTGATCAAAATTATGTTAACTAAATACCCTTTATTTATTATTATTTTTGCACTGTGCGATTTATACATCTACTTTCAGTTATTTGGGTATTTTTCTTGTTCTTGGTTTCTCTCTGTTTAGTGGCCTTGTGTGAACATGCATTTACATTTTGCATGCACATCAACTTACGTTTCAATTCAGACCTTCAGGTTTTTTCTTTGCAGTCAGTATGCTTTAGTGCATATAAAAGGGTGTGGCCGCCCTTTGTCTGGGCTGAGATGCTCATTTTGCCTCGGTTTTATGCTTACACTAGGGATCAGTCTCTCTGCCCTTGTCAATATGTATGTCACTTGACAAATGGCAATGTTTTTAATATTAGAGTTAGGACTGTCCCATAAGAGTTGTCGTGAAGTGGCGGGATGGCTTTCACATTATTTTGATCAAAATTATGTTAACTAAATAACCTTTATTATTATTTTTGCACTGTGTGATTTATACATCTACTTTCAGTTATTTGGGTATTTTTCTTGTTCTTGGTTTCTCTCTGTTTAGTGGCCTTGTGTGAACATGCATTTACATTTTGCATGCACATCAACTTACGTTTCAGTTCAGACCTTCAGGTTTTTTCTTTGCAGTCAGTATGCTTTAGTGCATATAAAAGGGTGTGGCCGCCCTTTGTCTGGGTAGAGACGCTCATTTTGTCTCTGTTTTATGCTTACACTAGGGATCAGTCTCTCTGCCCTTGTCCATATGTATGTCACTTGACAAATGGTAAGGTTTTAAATATTAGAGTTAGGACTGTCCCATAAGGGTTGCCGTGAAGTTGCGGGATGGCTTTCACATTATTTTGATCAAAATTATGTTAACTAAATATCCCTTTATTATTTATTATTATTTTTGTACTGTGCAATTTATACATCTACTTTCAGTTATTTGAATATGTTTCTTGTTCTTGGTTTCTCTCTGTTTAGTGGCTTTGTGTGAACATGCATTTACATTTTGCATGCACATCAACTTATGTTTCAGTTCAGACCTTCAGGTTTTTTCTTTGCAGTGAGTATGCTTTAGTGCATATAAAAGGGTGTGGCCGCCCTTTGTCTGGGCTGAGGAGCTCATTTTGCCTCAGTTTTATGCTTACACTAGGGATCAGTCTCTCTGCCCTTGTCCATATGTATGTCACTTGACAAATGGTAAGATTTTTAATATTAGAGTTAGGACTGTCCCATAAGTGTTGTCGTGAAGTGGCGGGACGGCTTTCACATTATTTTGATCAAAATTATGTTAACTAAATACCCTTTATTATTTATTATTATTTTTGCACTGTGCGATTTATACATCTACTTTCAGTTATTTGGGTATTTTTCTTGTTGTTGGTTTCTCTCTGTTTAGTGGTCTTGTGTGAACATGCATTTACATTTTGCATGCACATCAACTTACGTTTCAGTTCAGACCTTCAGGTTTTTTCTTTGCAGTCAGTATGCTTTAGTGCATATAAAAGGGTGTGGCCGCCCTTTGTCTGGGCTCAGATGCTCATTTTGCCTCGGTTTTATGCTTACACTAGGGATCAGTCTCTCTGCCCTTGTCCATATGTATGTCACTTGACAAATGGCAATGTTTTTAATATTTGAGTTAGGACTGTCCCATAAGAGTTGTCGTGAAGTGGCGGGATGGCTTTCACATTATTTTGATCAAAATTATGTTAACTAAATACCCTTTATTATTATTTTTGCACTGTGTGATTTATACATCTACTTTCAGTTATTTGGGTATTTTTCTTGTTCTTGGTTTCTCTCTGTTTAGTGGCCTTGTGTGAACATGCATTTACATTTTGCATGCACATCAACTTACGTTTCAGTTCAGACCTTCAGGTTTTTTCTTTACAGTCAGTATGCTTTAGTGCATATAAAAGGGTATGGCCGCCCTTTTTCTTGGCTGAGACGCTCATTTTGCCTCGGTTTTATGCTTACACTAGGGATCAGTCTCTCTGCCCTTGTCCATATGTATGTCACTTGACAAATGGTAAGGTTTTAAATATTAGAGTTAGGACTGTCCCATGAGGGTTGCCATGAAGTGGCGTGATGGCTTTCACATTATTTTGATCAAAATTATGTTAACTAAATACCCTTTATTATTTATTATTATTTTTGCACTGTGCAATTTATACATCTACTTTCAGTTATTTGGGTATTTTTATTGTTCTTTCTTTTCTCTCTGTTTAGTGGCCTTGTGTGAACATGCATTTACATTTTGCATGCACATCAACTTACGTTTCAGTTCAGACCTTCAGGTTTTTTCTTTGCAGTCAGTATACTTTAGGGCATATAAAAGGGTGTGGCCGCCCTTTGTCTGCGATGAGACGCTCATTTTGCCTTGGTTTTATGCTTACACTAGAGATCAGTCTCTCTGCCCTTGTCCATATGTATGTCACTTGACAAATGGTAAGGTTTATAATATCAGAGTTAGGACTGTCCCATAAGGGTTGCTGTGAAGTAGCGGGATGGATTTCACATTATTTTGATCAAAATTATGTTAACTAAATACCCTTTATTATTATTTTTGCACTGTGTGATTTATACATCTACTTTCAGTTATTTGGGTATTTTTCTTCTTCTTGGTTTCTCTCTGTTTAGTGGTCTTGTGTGAACATGCATTTACATTTTTCATGCACATCAACTTACGTTTCAGTTCAGACCTTCAGGTTTTTTCTTTACAGTCAGTATGCTTTAGTGCATATAAAAGGGTATGGCCGCCCTTTTTCTTGGCTGAGACGCTCATTTTGCCTCGGTTTTATGCTTACACTAGGGATCAGTCTCTCTGCCCTTGTCCATATGTATGTCACTTGACAAATGGTAAGGTTTTTATTATTAGAGTTAGGACTGTCCCATAAGGGTTGCCGTGAAGTGTCGGGAAGGCTTTCACATTATTTTGATCAAAATTATGTTTACTAAATACCCTTTATTATTTATTATTATTTTTGCACTGTGCGATTTATACATCTACTTTCAGTTATTTGGGTATTTTTCTTGTTCTTGGTTTCTCTCTGTTTAGTGGCCTTATGTGAACATACACTTACATTTTACATGCACATCAACTTACTTTTCAGTTCAGACCTTCAGGTTTTTTCTTTGCAGTCAGTATGCTTTAGTGCATATAAAAGGGTGTGGCCGCCGTTTGTCTGGGCTGAGACGCTCATTTTGCCTCGGTTTTATGCTTACACTAGGGATCAGTCTCTCTGCCCTTGTCCATATGTATGTCACTTGACAAATGGTAAGGTTTTTAATATTAGAGTAAGGACTGTCCCATAAGGGTTGCCGTAAAGTTGCGTGATGGCTTTCACATTATTTTGATCAAAATTATGTTACATAGTAACAAAGTAACATAGTTTGTAAAGCCGAATAAAGACTTGCGTCAATCAAGTTCGACCTGTTAGTTCTGTAATTGCTAACGTTGATCCAGAGAAGGGCAAAAACCAGAAATGATTTGACCAATCTTCACCTGAGGAAAAATTCCCTCCCGACTCTGAAACCAGCAGTCAGAATAAATCCCTGTATCAACCTATTTTATTTTATTTTTAAGTATATGCTGAAATCTGCCTGGTATCTAGAAATGCATCCAGTCCCCGCTTGAACTGGTGTAGTGAATCCGACATTACCGTCTCCTCACTCAGTGAATTCCATATTCTCACTGCTCTTACCCTAAAGAACCCCTTCCTATGCTGGTGCTGAAACCTTTTCTCTTCCAGTCTTAGTGAGTGCCCTCTTGTTACCGTAATATCCCTCCTTTTGAACAAATCCCGGGCAAGATCTCTATACTGTCCCCTAACATATTTGTACACATTTATTATGTCCCCCCTCAACCTTCTCTTTTCCAGGCTGAATAGTCCTAGTTTTGCCAACCTCTCTGGGTATTGCAGTCCCTCCATTCCCTTTATTAATTTTGTTGCCCTCCTTTGTACCTTTTCAAGCTCATTTATATCCTTTCTATATATTGGGGCCCATAACTGAGCACAGTATTCCAAGTGTGGTCTGACCAGTGCTTTGTACAGAGGAAGAACAATGTTCTCATCCTTTGCAGCTATACCTCTTCTGATACATCCCATTACCCTGTTTGCCCTTACAGCAGCGGCCTGACTTTGGGCACTCCAATTTAGTTTGCTATCAATCAAGATGCCCAAGTCCTTCTCCATCTCTGAATTCCCCAATGATTTCCCATTCAGTGAGTACTGGTGACTTCCATTTTTCCTTCCCATATGTATGACCTTACATTTCTCCTCGTTAAACCTCATTTGCAATTTAATGCTCCACCTACCCAGCTTATCCAAATCCCTCTGTAGGTCTGCACTGTCCTCTTTTGTATTAATTGTTTTACATAATTAATTGTTTTACATAACCCTTTATTATTTATTATTATTTTTGCACTGTGCGATTTATACATCTACTTTCAGTTATTTGGGTATTTTTCTTGTTCTTGGTTTCTCTCTGTTTAGTGGCCTTGTGTGAACATGCATTTACATTTTGCATGCACATCAACTTGCGTTTCAGTTCAGACCTTCAGGTTTTTTCTTTGCAGTCAGTATGCTTTAGTGCATATAAAAGGGTGTGGCCACCCTTTGTCTGGGCTGAGATGCTCATTTTGCCTCAGTTTTATGCTTACACTAGGGATCAGTCTCTCTGCCCTTGTCCATATGTATGTCACTTGACAAATGGTAATGTTTTTAATATTAGAGTTAGGACTGTCCCATAACAGTTGTCGTGAAGTGTCGGGATGGCTTTCACATTATTTTGATGAAAATTATGTTAACTAAATACCCTTTATTATTATTTTTGCACTGTGTGATTTATACATCTACTTTCAGTTATTTGGGTATTTTTCTTGTTCTTGGTTTCTCTCTGTTTAGTGGTCTTGTGTGAACATGCATTTACATTTTTCATGCACATCAACTTACGTTTCAGTTCAGACCTTCAGGTTTTTTCTTTACAGTCAGTATGCTTTAGTGCATATAAAAGGGTATGGCCGCCCTTTTTCTTGGCTGAGACGCTCATTTTGCCTCGGTTTTATGCTTACACTAGGGATCAGTCTCTCTGCCCTTGTCCATATGTATGTCACTTGACAAATGGTAAGGTTTTTATTATTAGAGTTAGGACTGTCCCATAAGGGTTGCCGTGAAGTGTCGGGAAGGCTTTCACATTATTTTGATCAAAATTATGTTTACTAAATACCCTTTATTATTTATTATTATTTTTGCACTGTGCGATTTATACATCTACTTTCAGTTATTTGGGTATTTTTCTTGTTCTTGGTTTCTCTCTGTTTAGTGGCCTTATGTGAACATACACTTACATTTTACATGCACATCAACTTACTTTTCAGTTCAGACCTTCAGGTTTTTTCTTTGCAGTCAGTATGCTTTAGTGCATATAAAAGGGTGTGGCCGCCGTTTGTCTGGGCTGAGACGCTCATTTTGCCTCGGTTTTATGCTTACACTAGGGATCAGTCTCTCTGCCCTTGTCCATATGTATGTCACTTGACAAATGGTAAGGTTTTTAGTATTAGAGTAAGGACTGTCCCATAAGGGTTGCCGTAAAGTGGCGTGATGGCTTTCACATTATTTTGAACAAAATTATGTTACATAGTAACAAAGTAACATAGTTTGTAAAGCCGAATAAAGACTTGCGTCCATCAAGTTCGACCTGTTAGTTCTGTAATTGCTAAAGTTGATCCAGAGGAGGGCAAAAACCCCAAATGATTTGGCCAATCTTCACCTGAGGAAAAATTCCCTCCCGACTCTGAAACCAGCAGTCAGAATAAATCCCTGTATCAACCTATTTTATTTTATTTTTTAGTATATGCTGAAATCTGCCTGGTATCTAGAAATGCATCCAGTCCCCGCTTGAACTGGTGTAGTGAATCCGACATTACCGTCTCCTCACTCAGTGAATTCCATATTCTCACTGCTCTTACCGTAAAGAACCCCTTCCTATGCTGGTGCTGAAACCTTTTCTCTTCCAGTCTTAGTGAGTGCCCTCTTGTTACCGTAATATCCCTCCTTTTGAACAAATCCCGGGCAAGATCTCTATACTGTCCCCTAACATATTTGTACACATTTATTATGTCCCCCCTCAACCTTTTCTTTTCCAGGCTGAATAGTCCTAGTTTTGCCAACCTCTCTGGGTATTGCAGTCCCTCCATTCCCTTTATTAATTTTGTTGCCCTCCTTTGTACCTTTTCAAGCTCATTTATATCCTTTCTATATATTGGGGCCCATAACTGAGCACAGTATTCCAAGTGTGGTCTGACCAGTGCTTTGTACAGAGGAAGAACAATGTTCTCATCCTTTGCAGCTATACCTCTTCTGATACATCCCATTACCCTGTTTGCCCTTACAGCAGCGGCCTGACTTTGGGCACTCCAATTTAGTTTGCTATCAATCAAGATGCCCAAGTCCTTCTCCATCTCTGAATTCCCCAATGATTTCCCATTCAGTGAGTACTGGGGACTTCCATTTTTCCTTCCCATATGTATGACCTTACATTTCTCCTCGTTAAACCTCATTTGCCATTTAATGCTCCACCTACCCAGCTTATCCAAATCCCTCTGTAGGTCTGCACTGTCCTCTTTTGTATTAATTGTTTTACATAATTAATTGTTTTACATAACCCTTTATTATTTATTATTATTTTTGCACTGTGCGATTTATACATCTACTTTCAGTTATTTGGGTATTTTTCTTGTTCTTGGTTTCTCTCTGTTTAGTGGCCTTGTGTGAACATGCATTTACATTTTGCATGCACATCAACTTACGTTTCAATTCAGACCTTCAGGTTTTTTCTTTGCAGTCAGTATGCTTTAGTGCATATAAAAGGGTGTAGCCGCCCTTTGTCTGGGCTGAGATGCTCATTTTGCCTCGGTTTTATGCTTACACTAGGGATCAGTCTCTCTGCCCTTGTCCATATGTATGTCACTTGACAAATGGCAATGTTTTTAATATTAGAGTTAGGACTGTCCCATAAGAGTTGTCGTGAAGTGGCGGGATGGCTTTCACATTATTTTGATCAAAATTATGTTAACTACATACCCTTTATTATTATTTTTGCACTGTGTGATTTAAACATCTACTTTCAGTTATTTGGGTATTTTTCTTGTTCTTGGTTTCTCTCTGTTTAGTGGCCTTGTGTGAACATGCATTTACATTTTGCATGCACATCAACTTACGTTTCAGCTCAAACCTTCAGGTTTTTTCTTTGCAGTCAGTATGCTTTAGTGCATATTAAATGGTGTGGCCGCCCTTTGTCTGGGCTGAGACGCTCATTTTGTCTCGGTTTTATGCTTACACTAGGGATCAGTCTCTCTGCCCTTGTCCATATGTATGTCACTTGACAAATGGTAAGGTTTTAAACTTTAGAGTTAGGACTGTCCCATAAGGGTTGCCGTGAAGTTGCGGGATGGCTTTCACATTATTTTGATCAAAATTATGTAAACTAAATATCACTTTATTATTTATTATTATTTTTGTACTGTGCAATTTATACATCTACTTTCAGTTATTTGGATATTTTTCTTGTTCTTGGTTTCTCTCTGTTTAGTGGCTTTGTGTGAACATGCATTTACATTTTGCATGCACATCAACTTACGTTTCAGTTCAGACCTTCAGGTTTTTTCTTTGCAGTCAGTATGCTTTAGTGCATATAAAATGGTGTGGCCGCCCTTTGTCTGGGCTGAGGCGCTCATTTTGCCTCGGTTTTATGCTTACACTAGGGATCAGTCTCTCTGCCCTTGTCCATATGTATGTCACTTGACAAATGGGAAGGTTTTTAATATTAGAGTTAGGACTGTCCCATAAGTGTTGTCGTGAAGTGGCGGGATGGCTTTCACATTATTTTGATCAAAATTATGTTAACTAAATACCCTTTATTATTTATTATTATTTTTGCACTGTGCGATTTATACATCTACTTTCAGTTATTTGGGTATTTTTCTTGTTGTTGGTTTCTCTCTGTTTAGTGGTCTTGTGTGAACATGCATTTACATTTTGCATGCACATCAACTTACGTTTCAGTTCAGACCTTCAGGTTTTTTCTTTGCAGTCAGTATGCTTTAGTGCATATAAAAGGGTGTGGCCGCCCTTTGTCTGGGTTGAGACGCTCATTTTGCCTCGGTTTTATGCTTACACTAGGGATCAGTCTCTCTGCCGTTGTCCATATGTATGTCACTTGACAAATGGTAAGGTTTTTAATATTAGAGTTAGGACTGTCCCATGAGGGTTGCCATGAAGTGGCGTGATGGCTTTCACATTATTTTGATCAAAATTATGTTAACTAAATACCCTTTATTATTATTTTTGCACTGTTTGATTTATACATCTACTTTCAGTTATTTGGGTATTTTTCTTGTTCTTGGTTTCTCTCTGTTCAGTGGCCTTGTGTGAACATGCATTTACATTTTGCATGCACATCAACTTATGTTTCAGTTCAGAACTTCAGGTTTTTTCTTTACAGTCAGTATGCTTTAGTGCATATAAAAGGGTGTGGCCGCCCTTTTTCTTGGCTGAGACGCTCATTTTGCCTCGGTTTTATGCTTACACTAGGGATCAGTCTCTCTGCCCTTGTCCATATGTATGTCACTTGACAAATGGTAAGGTTTTTAATATTAGAGTTAGGACTGTCCCATAAGGGTTGCCGTGAAGTGACGGGAAGGCTTTCACATTATTTTGATAAAAATTTTGTTTACTAAATACCCTTTCTTATTTATTATTATTTTTGCACTGTGTGATTTATACATCTACTTTCAGTTATTTGGGTATTTTTCTTGTTCTTGGTTTCTCTCTGTTCAGTGGCCTTATGTGAACATACACTTACATTTTACATGCACATCAACTTACTTTTCAGTTCAGACCTTCAGGTTTTTTCTTTGCAGTCAGTATGCTTTAGTGCATATAAAAGGATGTGGCCGCCCTTTGTCTGGGCTGAGACGCTCATTTTGCCTCGGTTTTATGCTTACACTAGGGATCAGTCTCTCTGCCGTTGTCCATATGTTTGTCACTTGACAAATGGTAAGGTTTTTAATATTAGAGTTAGGACTGTCCCATGAGGGTTGCCATGAAGTGGCGTGATGGCTTTCACATTATTTTGATCAAAATTATGTTAACTAAATACCCTTTATTATTTATTATTATTTTTGCACTGTGCGATTTATACATCTACTTTCAGTTATTTGGGTATTTTTATTGTTCTTGGTTTCTCTCTGTTTAGTGGCCTTGTGTGAACATGCATTTACATTTTGCATGCACATCAACTTACGTTTCAGTTCAGACCTTCAGGTTTTTTCTTTGCAGTCAGTATGCTTTAGTGCATATAAAAGGGTGTGGCCGCCCTTTGTCTGCGATGAGACGCTCATTTTGTCTTGGTTTTATGCTTACACTAGAGATCAGTCTCTCTGCCCTTGTCCATATGTATGTCACTTGACAAATGGTAAGGTTTATAATATCAGAGTTAGGACTGTCCCATAAGGGTTGCTGTGAAGTAGCGGGATGGCTTTCACATTATTTTGATCAAAATTATGTTAACTTAATACCCTTTATTTATTATTATTTTTGCACTGTGCGATTTATACATCTACTTTCAGTTATTTGGGTATTTTTCTTGTTCTTGGTTTCTCTCTGTTTAGTGGCCTTGTGTGAACATGCATTTACATTTTGCATGCACATCAATTTACGTTTCAGTTCAGACCTTCAGGTTTTTTCTTTGCAGTCAGTATGCTTTAGTGCATATAAAAGGGTGTGGCCGCCCTTTGTCTGGGCTGAGACGCTCATTTTGCCTCGGTTTTATGCTTACACTAGGGATCAGTCTCTCTGCTCTTGTCCATATGTATGTCACTTGACAAATGGTAATGTTTTTAATATTAGAGTTAGAACTGTCCCATAAGAGTTGTCGTGAAGTGGCGGGATGGCTTTCACATTATTTTGATCAAAATTATGTTAACTAAATACCCTTTATTATTATTTTTGCACTGTTTGATTTATACATCTACTTTCAGTTATTTGGGTATTTTTCTTGTTCTTGGTTTCTCTCTGTTCAGTGGCCTTGTGTGAACATGCATTTACATTTTGCATGCACATCAACTTATGTTTCAGTTCAGAACTTCAGGTTTTTTCTTTACAGTCAGTATGCTTTAGTGCATATAAAAGGGTGTGGCCGCCCTTTTTCTTGGCTGAGACGCTCATTTTGCCTCGGTTTTATGCTTACACTAGGGATCAGTCTCTCTGCCCTTGTCCATATGTATGTCACTTGACAAATGGTAAGGTTTTTAATATTAGAGTAAGGACTGTCCCATAAGGGTTGCCGTAAAGTGGCGTGATGGCTTTCACATTATTTTGATCAAAATTATGTTACATAGTAACAAAGTAACATAGTTTGTAAAGCCGAATAAAGACTTGCGTCCATCAAGTTCGACCTGTTAGTTCTGTAATTGCTAACGTTGATCCAGAGGAGGGCAAAAACCAGAAATGATTTGGCCAATCTTCACCTAAGGAAAAATTCCCTCCCGACTCTGAAACCAGCAGTCAGAATAAATCCCTGTATCAACCTATTTTATTTTATTTTTAAGTATATGCTGAAATCTGCCTGGTATCTAGAAATGCATCCAGTCCCCGCTTGAACTGATGTAGTGAATCCGACATTACCGTCTCCTCACTCAGTGAATTCCATATTCTCACTGCTCTTACCGTAAAGAACCCCTTCCTATGCTGGTGCTGAAACCTTTTCTCTTCCAGTCTTAGTGAGTGCCCTCTTGTTACCGTAATATCCCTCCTTTTGAACAAATCCCAGGCAAGATCTCTATACTGTCCCCTAACATATTTGTACACATTTATTATGTCCCCCCTCAACCTTCTCTTTTCCAGGCTGAATAGTCCTAGTTTTGTCAACCTCTCTGGGTATTGCAGTCCCTCCATTCCCTTTATTAATTTTGTTGCCCTCCTTTGTACCTTTTCAAGCTCATTTATATCCTTTCTATACATTGGGGCCCATAACTGAGCACAGTATTCCAAGTGTGGTCTGACCAGTGCTTTGTACAGTGGAAGAACAATGTTCTCATCCTTTGCAGCTATACCTCTTCTGATACATCCCATTACCCTGTTTGCCCTTACAGCAGCGGCCTGACTTTGGGCACTCCAATTTAGTTTGCTATCAATCAAGATGCCCAAGTCCTTCTCCATCTCTGAATTCCCCAATGATTTCCCATTCAGTGAGTACTGGTGACTTCCATTTTTCCTTCCCATATGTATGACCTTACATTTCTCCTCGTTAAACCTCATTTGCCATTTAATGCTCCACGTACCCAGCTTATCCAAATCCCTCTGTAGGTCTGCACTGTCCTCTTTTGCATTAATTGTTTTACATAACCCTTTATTATTTATTATTATTTTTGCACTGTGCGATTTATACATCTACTTTCAGTTATTTGGGTATTTTTCTTGTTCTTGGTTTCTCTCTGTTTAGTGGCCTTGTGTGAACATGCATTTACATTTTACATGCACATCAACTTACGTTTCAATTCAGACCTTCAGGTTTTTTCTTTGCAGTCAGTATGCTTTAGTGCATATAAAAGGGTGTGGCCGCCCTTTGTCTGGGCTGAGGTGCTCATTTTGCCTCGGTTTTATGCTTACACTAGGGATCAGTCTCTCTGCCCTTGTCCATATGTATGTCACTTGACAAATGGCAATGTTTTTAATATTAGAGTTAGGACTGTCCCATAAGTGTTGTCGTGAAGTGGCGGGATGGCTTTCACATTATTTTGATCAAAATTATGTTAACTAAATACCCTTTATTATTATTTTTACACTGTGTGATTTATACATCTACTTTCAGTTATTTGGGTATTTTTCTTGTTCTTGGTTTCTCCCTGTTTAGTGGCCTTGTGTGAACATGCATTTACATTTTGCATGCACATCAACTTACGTTTCAGTTCAAACCTTCAGGTTTTTTCTTTGCAGTCAGTATGCTTTAGTGCATATAAAAGGGTGTGGCCGCCCTTTGTCTGGGCTGAGACGCTCATTTTGTCTCGGTTTTATGCTTACACTAGGGATCAGTCTCTCTGCCCTTGTCCATATGTATGTCACTTGACAAATGGTAAGGTTTTAAATATTAGAGTTAGGACTGTCCCATAAGGGTTGCCGTGAAGTTGCGGGATGGCTTTCACATTATTTTGATCAAAATTATGTAAACTAAATATCCCTTTATTATTTATTATTATTTTTGTACTGTGCAATTTATACATCTACTTTCAGTTATTTGGATATTTTTCTTGTTCTTGGTTTCTCTCTGTTTAGTGGCTTTGTGTGAACATGCATTTACATTTTGCATGCACATCAACTTACGTTTCAGTTCAGACCTTCAGGTTTTTTCTTTGCAGTCAGAATGCTTTAGTGCATATAAAATGGTGTGGCCGCCCTTTGTCTGGGCTGAGGCGCTCATTTTGCCTCGGTTTTATGCTTACACTAGGGATCAGTCTCTCTGCCCTTGTCCATATGTATGTCACTTGACAAATGGTAAGGTTTTTAATATTAGAGTTAGGACTGTCCCATGAGGGTTGCCATGAAGTGGCGTGATGGCTTTCACATTATTTTGATCAAAATTATGTTAACTAAATACCCTTTATTATTATTTTTGCACTGTTTGATTTATACATCTACTTTCAGTTATTTGGGTATTTTTCTTGTTCTTGGTTTCTCTCTGTTCAGTGGCCTTGTGTGAACATGCATTTACATTTTGCATGCACATCAACTTATGTTTCAGTTCAGAACTTCAGGTTTTTTCTTTACAGTCAGTATGCTTTAGTGCATATAAAAGGGTGTGGCCGCCCTTTTTCTTGGCTGAGACGCTCATTTTGCCTCGGTTTTATGCTTACACTAGGGATCAGTCTCTCTGCCCTTGTCCATATGTATGTCACTTGACAAATGGTAAGGTTTTTAATATTAGAGTTAGGACTGTCCCATAAGGGTTGCCGTGAAGTGTCGGGAAGGCTTTCACATTATTTTGATCAAAATTTTGTTTACTAAATACCCTTTCTTATTTATTATTATTTTTGCACTGTGTGATTTATACATCTACTTTCAGTTATTTGGGTATTTTTCTTGTTCTTGGTTTCTCTCTGTTCAGTGGCCTTATGTGAACATACACTTACATTTTACATGCACATCAACTTACTTTTCAGTTCAGACCTTCAGGTTTTTTCTTTGCAGTCAGTATGCTTTAGTGCATATAAAAGGGTGTGGCCGCCCTTTGTCTGGGCTGAGACGCTCATTTTGCCTCGGTTTTATGCTTACACTAGGGATCAGTCTCTCTGCCGTTGTCCATATGTATGTCACTTGACAAATGGTAAGGTTTTTAATATTAGAGTTAGGACTGTCCCATGAGGGTTGCCATGAAGTGGCGTGATGGCTTTCACATTATTTTGATCAAAATTATGTTAACTTAATACCCTTTATTTATTATTATGTTTGCATTGTGCGATTTATACATCTACTTTCAGTTATTTGGGTATTTTTCTTGTTCTTGGTTTCTCTCTGTTTAGTGGCCTTGTGTGAACATGCATTTACATTTTGCATGCACATCAACTTACGTTTCAGTTCAGACCTTCAGGTTTTTTCTTTGCAGTCACTATGCTTTAGTGCACATAAAAGGGTGTGGCCGCCCTTTGTCTGCGATGAGACGCTCATTTTGCCTCGGTTTTATGCTTACACTAGGGATCAGTCTCTCTGCCCTTGTCCATATGTATGTCACTTGACAAATGGTAAGGTTTTTAATATTAGAGTAAGGACTGTCCCATAAGTGTTGCCGTGAAGTGGCCTGATGGCTTTCACATTATTTTGATCAAAATTATGTTAAATAAATACCCTTTATTATTTATTATTATTTTTGCACTGTGCGATTTATACATCTACTTTCAGTTATTTGGGTATTTTTCTTGTTCTTGGTTTCTCTCTGTTTAGTGGCCTTGTGTGAACATGCATTTACATTTTGCATGCACATCAATTTACGTTTCAGTTCAGACCTTCAGGTTTTTTCTTTGCAGTCAGTATGCTTTAGTGCATATAAAAGGGTGTGGCCGCCCTTTGTCTGGGCTGAGACGCTCATTTTGCCTCGGTTTTATGCTTACACTAGGGATCAGTCTCTCTGCTCTTGTCCATATGTATGTCACTTGACAAATGGTAATGTTTTTAATATTAGAGTTAGAACTGTCCCATGAGAGTTGTCGTGAAGTGGCGGGATGGCTTTCACATTATTTTGATCAAAATTATGTTAACTAAATACCCTTTATTATTATTTTTGCACTGTTTGATTTATACATCTACTTTCAGTTATTTGGGTATTTTTCTTGTTCTTGGTTTCTCTCTGTTCAGTGGCCTTGTGTGAACATGCATTTACATTTTGCATGCACATCAACTTATGTTTCAGTTCAGAACTTCAGGTTTTTTCTTTACAGTCAGTATGCTTTAGTGCATATAAAAGGGTGTGGCCGCCCTTTTTCTTGGCTGAGACGCTCATTTTGCCTCGGTTTTATGCTTACACTAGGGATCAGTCTCTCTGCCCTTGTCCATATGTATGTCACTTGACAAATGGTAAGGTTTTTAATATTAGAGTAAGGACTGTCCCATAAGGGTTGCCGTAAAGTGGCGTGATGGCTTTCACATTATTTTGATCAAAATTATGTTACATAGTAACAAAGTAACATAGTTTGTAAAGCCGAATAAAGACTTGCGTCCATCAAGTTCGACCTGTTAGTTCTGTAATTGCTAACGTTGATCCAGAGGAGGGCAAAAACCAGAAATGATTTGGCCAATCTTCACCTAAGGAAAAATTCCCTCCCGACTCTGAAACCAGCAGTCAGAATAAATCCCTGTATCAACCTATTTTATTTTATTTTTAAGTATATGCTGAAATCTGCCTGGTATCTAGAAATGCATCCAGTCCCCGCTTGAACTGGTGTAGTGAATCCGACATTACTGTCTCCTCACTCAGTGAATTCCATATTCTCACTGCTCTTACCGTAAAGAACCCCTTCCTATGCTGGTGCTGAAACCTTTTCTCTTCCAGTCTTAGTGAGTGCCCTCTTGTTACCGTAATATCCCTCCTTTTGAACAAATCCCAGGCAAGATCTCTATACTGTCCCCTAACATATTTGTACACATTTATTATGTCCCCCCTCAACCTTCTCTTTTCCAGGCTGAATAGTCCTAGTTTTGCCAACCTCTCTGGGTATTGCAGTCCCTCCATTCCCTTTATTAATTTTGTTGCCCTCCTTTGTACCTTTTCAAGCTCATTTATATCCTTTCTATATATTGGGGCCCATAACTGAGCACAGTATTCCAAGTGTGGTCTGACCAGTGCTTTGTACAGAGGAAGAACAATGTTCTCATCCTTTGCAGCTATACCTCTTCTGATACATCCCATTACCCTGTTTGCCCTTACAGCAGCGGCCTGACTTTGGGCACTCCAATTTAGTTTGCTATCAATCAAGATGCCCAAGTCCTTCTCCATCTCTGAATTCCCCAATGATTTCCCATTCAGTGAGTACTGGTGACTTCCATTTTTCCTTCCCATATGTATGACCTTACATTTCTCCTCGTTAAACCTCATTTGCCATTTAATGCTCCACCTACCCAGCTTATCCAAATCCCTCTGTAGGTCTGCACTGTTCTCTTTTGTATTAATTGTTTTACATAACCCTTTATTATTTATTATTATTTTTGCACTGTGCGATTTATACATCTACTTTCAGTTATTTGGGTATTTTTCTTGTTCTTGGTTTCTCTCTGTTTAGTGGCCTTGTGTGAACATGCATTTACATTTTGCATGCACATCAACTTACGTTTCAGTTCAGACCTTCAGGTTTTTTCTTTGCAGTCAGTATGCTTTAGTGCATATAAAAGGGTGTGGCCACCCTTTGTCTGGGCTGAGATGCTCATTTTGCCTCAGTTTTATGCTTACACTAGGGATCAGTCTCTCTGCCCTTGTCCATATGTATGTCACTTGACAAATGGTAAGATTTTTAATAGTAGAGTTAGGACTGTCCCATAAGGGTTGACGTGAAGTTGCGGGATGGCTTTCACATTATTTTGATCAAAATTATGTTAACTAAATACCCTTTATTTATTATTATTTTTGCACTGTGCGATTTATACATCTACTTTCAGTTATTTGGGTATTTTTCTTGTTCTTGTTTTCTCTCTGTTTAGTGGTCTTGTGTGAACATGCATTTACATTTTGTATGCACATCAACTTATGTTTCAGTTCAGACCTTCAGGTTTTTTCTTTGCAGTAAGTATGCTTTAGTGCATATAAAAGGGTGTGGCCGCCCTTTGTCTGGGCTGAGACGCTCATTTTGCCTCGGTTTTATGCTTACACTAGGGATCAGTCTCTCTGCCCTTGTCCATATGTATGTCACTTGACAAATGGTAAGGTTTTTAATATTAGAGTTAGGACTGTCCCATAAGGGTTGCCGTGAAGTTACAGGATGGCTTTCACATTATTTTGATCAAAATTATGTTAACTAAATACACTTTATTATTTATTATTATTTTTGTACTGTGCGATTTATACATCTACTTTCAGTTATTTGGATATTTTTCTTGTTCTTGGTTTCTCTCTGTTTAATGGCTTTGTGTGAACATGCATTTACATTTTGCATGCACATCAACTTACGTTTCAGTTCAGACTTTCAGGTTTTTTCTTTGCAGTCAGTATGCTTTAGTGCATATAAAAGGGTGTGGCCGCCCTTTGTCTGCGATGAGACGCTCATTTTGCCTCGGTTTTATGCTTACACTAGAGATCAATCTCTCTGCCCTTGTCCATATGTATGTCACTTGACAAATGGTAAGGTTTATAATATTAGAGTTAGGACTGTCCCATAAGGGTTGCCGTGAAGTGACAGGATGGCTTTCACATTATTTTGTTCAAAATTATGTTAACTAAATACCCTTTATTATTATTTTTGCACTGTGTGATTTATACATCTACTTTCAGTTATTTGGGTATTTTTCTTGTTCTTGGTTTCTCTCTGTTTAGTGGCATTGTGTGAACATGCATTTACATTTTGCATGCACATCAACTTACGTTTCAGTTCAGACCTTCAGGTTTTTTCTTTGCAGTCATTATGCTTTAGTGCATATAAAAGGGCGTGGCCGCCCTTTGTCTGGGCTGAGACGCTCATTTTGCCTCGGTTTTATGCTTACACTAGGGATCAGTCTCTCTGCCCTTGTCCATATGTTTGTCACTTGACAAATGGTAAGGTTTTTAATATTAGAGTTAGGACTGTCCCATAAGGGTTGCCGTGAAGTTACGGGATGGCTTTCACATTATTTTGATCAAAATTATGTTAACTAAATACCCTTTATTATTTATTATTATTTTTGCACTGTGCGATTTATACATCTACTTTCAGTTATTTGGGTATTTTTCTTGTTCTTGGTTTCTCTCTGTTTAATGGTCTTGTGTGAACATGCATTTACATTTTGCATGCACATCAACTTACGTTTCAGTTCAGACCTTCAGGTTTTTTCTTTGCAGTCAGTATGCTTTAGTGCATATAAAAGTGTGTGGCCGCCCTTTGCCTGGGATGAGACGCTCATTTTGCCTCGGTTTTATGCTTACACTAGGGATCAGTCTCTCTGCCCTTGTCCATATGTATGTCACTTGACAAATGGTAAGGTTTTTAATAGTAGAGTTAGGACTGTCCCATAAGGGTTGACGTGAAGTTGCGGAATGGCTTTCACATTATTTTGATCAAAATTATGTTAACTAAATACCCTTTATTTATTATTTTTGCACTGTACGATATATACATCTACTTTCAGTTATTTGGGTATTTTTCTTGTTCTTGTTTTCTCTCTGTTTAGTGGCCTTGTGTGAACGTGCATTTACATTTTGCATGCACATCAACTTACGTTTCAGTTCAGACCTTCAGGTTTTTTCTTTGCAGTCATTATGCTTTAGTGCATATAAAAGGGTGTGGCCGCCCTTTGTCTGCGATGAGACGCTCATTTTGCCTTGGTTTTATGCTTACACTAGAGATCAGTCTCTCTGCCCTTGTCCATATGTATGTCACTTGACAAATGGTAAGGTTTATAATATCAGAGTTAGGACTGTCCCATAAGGGTTGCCGCGAAGTAGCGGGATGGCTTTCACATTATTTTGATCAAAATTATGTTAACAAAATACCCTTTATTTATTATTATTTTTGCACTGTGTGATTTATACATCTACTTTCAGTTATTTGGGTATTTTTCTTGTTCTTCGTTTTTCTCTGTTTAGTGGCCTTGTGTGAACATGCATTTACATTTTGCATGCACATCAACTTATGTTTCAGTTCAGACCTTCAGGTTTTTTCTTTGCAGTAAGTATGCTTTAGTGCATATAAAAGGGTGTGGCCGCCCTTTGTCTGGGCTGAGACGCTCATTTTGCCTCGATTTTATGCTTACACTAATGATCAGTCTCTCTGCCCTTGTCCATATGTATGTCACTTGACAAATGGTAAGGTTTATAATATTAGAGTTAGGACTGTCCCATAAGTGTTGTCGTGAAGTGGCGGGATGGCTTTCACATTATTTTGATCAAAATTATGTTAACTAAATACCCTTTATTATTTATTATTATTTTTGCACTGTGCGATTTATACATCTACTTTCAGTTATTTGGGTATTTTTCTTGTTCTTGGTTTCTCTCTGTTTAGTGGTCTTGTGTGAACATGCATTTACATTTTGCATGCATATCAACTTATGTTTCAGTTCAGACCTTCAGGTTTTTTCTTTGCAGTAAGTATCCTTTAGTGCATATAAAAGGTTGTGGCCGCCCTTTGTCTGGGCTGAGACGCTCATTTTGCCTCGGTTTTATGCTTACACTAGGGATCAGTCTCTCTGCCCTTGTCCATATGTATGTCACTTGACAAATGGTAAGGTTTTTAATATTAGAGTTAGGACTGTCCCATAAGGGTTGCCGTGAAGTAACGGGATGGCTTTCACATTATTTTGATCAAAATTATGTTAACTAAATACACTTTATTATTATTTTTGCACTATGTGATTTATACATCTACTTTCAGTTATTTGGGTATTTTTCCTGTTCTTGGTTTCTCTCTGTTTAGTGGCATTGTGTGAACATGCATTTACATTTTGCATGCACATCAACTTACGTTTCAGTTCAGACCTTCAGGTTTTTTCTTTACAGTCAGTATGCTTTAGTGCATATAAAAGGGTGTGGCTGCCCTTTGTCTGGGCTGAGAGGCTCATTTTGTCTCGGTTTTATGCTTACACTAGGGATCAGTCTCTCTGCCCTTGTCCATATGTATGTCACTTGACAAAGGTAAGGTTTTAAATATTAGAGTTAGGACTGTCCCATAAGGGTTGTCGTGAAGTGGCGGGATGGCTTTCACATTATTTTGATCAAAATTATGTTAACTAAATACCCTTTATTATTTATTATTATTTTTGCACTGTGCAATTTATACATCTACTTTCAGTTATTTGGGTATTTTTCTTGTTCTTGGTTTCTCTCTGTTTAGTGGCCTTGTGTGAACATGCGTTTACATTTTGCATGCACATCAATTACGTTTCAGTTCAGACCTTCAGGTTTTTTCTTTGCAGTCAGTATGCTTTAGTGCATATAAAAGGGTGTGGCCGCCCTTTGTCTGGGCTGAGACGCTCATTTTGCCTCGGTTTTATGCTTACACTAGGGATCAGTCTCTCTGCCCTTGTCCATATGTATGTCACTTGACAAATGGTAAGGTTTTTAATATTAGAGTTAGGACTGTCCCATAAGGGTTGCCGTGAAGTTACGGGATGGCTTTCACATTATTTTGATCAAAATTATGTTAACTAAATACACTTTATTATTTATTATTATTTTTGCACTGTGCGATTTATACATCTACTTTCAGTTATTTGGATATTTTTCTTGTTCTTGGTTCCTCTCTGTTTAGTGGCTTTGTGTGAACATGCATTTACATTTTGCATGCACATCAACTTACGTTTCAGTTCAGACCTTCAGGTTTTTTCTTTGCAGTCAGTATGCTTTAGTGCATATAAAAGGGTGTGGCCGCCCTTTGTCTGGGCTGAGGCTCTCATTTTGCCTCGGTTTTATGCTTACACTTGGGATCAGTCTCTCTGCCCTTGTCCATATGTATGTCACTTGACAAATGGTAAGGTTTTTAATATTAGAGTTAGGACTGTCCCATAAGTGTTGCCGTGAAGTTACGGGATGGCTTTCACATTATTTTGATCAAAATTATGTTAACTAAATACCCTTTATTATTTATTATTATTTTTGCACTGTGCGATTTGTACATCTACTTTCAGTTATTTGGGTATTTTTCTTGTTCTTGGTTTCTCTCTGTTTAGTGGTCTTGTGTGAACATGCATTTACATTTTGCATGCACATCAACTTACGTTTCAGTTCAGACCTTCAGGTTTTTTCTTTGCAGTCAGTATGCTTTAGTGCATATAAAAGGGTGTGGCCGCCCTTTGTCTGGGCTGAGACGCTCATTTTGCCTCGGTTTTATGCTTACACTAGAGATCAGTCTCTCTGCCCTTGTCCATATGTATGTCACTTGACAAATGGTAAGGTTTTTAATAATAGAGTTAGGACTGTCCCATAAGGGTTGACGTGAAGTTGCGGGATGGCTTTCACATTATTTTGATCAAAATTATGTTAACTAAATACCCTTTATTTATTATTATTTTTGCACGGTGCGATTTATACATCTACTTTCAGTTATTTGGGTATTTTTCTTGTTCTTGGTTTCTCTCTGTTTAGTGGCCTTGTGTGAACATGCATTTACATTTTGCATGCACATCAACTTACGTTTCAGTTCAGACCTTCAGGTTTTTTCTTTGCAGTCAGTATGCTTTAGTGCATATAAAAGGGTGTGGCCGCCCTTTGTCTGCAATGACACCCTCATTTTGCCTTGGTTTTATGCTTACACTAGAGATCAGTCTCTCTGCCCTTGTCCATATGTATGTCACTTGACAAATGGTAAGGTTTATAATATCAGAGTTAGGACTGTCCCATAAGGGTTGCCGTGAAGTAGCGGGATGGCTTTCACATTATTTTGATCAAAATTATGTTAACTAAATACCCTTTATTTATTATTATTTTTGCACTGTGCGATATATACATCTACTTTCAGTTATTTGGGTATTTTTCTTGTTCTTGGTTTCTCTCTGTTTAGTGGCTTTGTGTGAACATCCATTTACATTTTGCATGCACATCAACTTACGTTTCAGTTCAGACCTTCAGGTTTTTTCTTTGCAGTCAGTATGCTTTAGTGCATATAAAAGGGTGTGGCCGCCCTTTGTCTGCGATGAGATGCTCATTTTGCCTCGGTTTTATGCTTACACTAGAGATCAGTCTCTCTGCCCTTGTCCATATGTATGTCACTTGACAAATGGTAAGGTTTATAATATTAGAGATAGGACTGTCCCATAAGGGTTGCCGTGAAGTGGCAGGATGGCTTTCACATTATTTTGTTCAAAATTATGTTAACTAAATACCCTTTATTATTTATTATTATTTTTGCACTGTGCGATTTATACATCTACTTTCAGTTATTTGGGTATTTTTCTTGTTCTTGGTTTCTCTCTGTTTAGTGGCCTTGTGTGAACATGCAATTACATTTTGCATGCACATCAACTTACGTTTCAGTTCAGACCTTCAGGTTTTTTCTTTGCAGTCAGTATGCTTTATTGCATATAAAAGGGTGTGGCGGCCCTTTGTCTGGGCTGAGACGCTCATTTTGCCTCGGTTTTATGCTTACACTAGGGTTCAGTCTCTCTGCCCTTGTCCATATGTATGTCACTTGACAAATGGTATGGTTTTTAATATTAGAGTTAGGACTGTCCCATAAGGGTTGCCGTGAAGTTGCGGGATGGCTTTCACATTATTTTGATCAAAATTATGTTAACTAAATACCCTTTATTATTTATTACTTTTTTTGCACTGTGCAATTTATACATCTACTTTCAGTTATTTGGGTATTTTTCTTGTTCTTGGTTTCTCTCTGTTTAGGGGCCTTGGGTGAAAATGCATTTACATTTTTCATGCACATCAACTTACGTTTCAGTTCAGACCTTCAGGTTTTTTCTTTGCAGTCAGTATGCTTTATTGCATATAAAAGGGTGTGGCGGCCCTTTGTCTGGGCTGAGACGCTCATTTTGCCTCGGTTTTATGCTTACACTAGGGTTCAGTCTCTCTGCCCTTGTCCATATGTATGTCACTTGACAAATGGTATGGTTTTTAATATTAGAGTTAGGACTGTCCCATAAGGGTTGCCGTGAAGTTGCGGGATGGCTTTCACATTATTTTGATCAAAATTATGTTAACTAAATACCCTTTATTATTTATTACTATTTTTGCACTGTGCAATTTATACATCTACTTTCAGTTATTTGGGTATTTTTCTTGTTCTTGGTTTCTCTCTGTTTAGGGGCCTTGTGTGAAAATGCATTTACATTTTGCATGCACATCAACTTACATTTCAGTTCAGACCTTCAGGTTTTTTCTTTTGCAGTCAGTATGCTTTAGTGCATATAAAAGGGTGTAGCCGCCCTTTGTCTGGGATGAGACGCTCAATTTGCCTCGGTTTTATGCTTACACTAGGGATCAGTTTCTCTGCCCTTGTCCATATGTATGTCACTTGACAAATGGTAAGGTTTTTAATATTAGAGCTAGGACTGTCCCATAAGGGTTGTCGTGAAGTGGCGGGATGGCTTTCACATTATTTTGTTCAAAATTATGTTAACTAAATACCCTTTATTATTTATTATTATTTTTGCACTGTGCGATTTATACATCTAATTTCAGTTATTTGGGTATTTTTCTTGTTCTTGGTTTCTCTCTGTTTAGTGGCCTTGTGTGAACATGCATTTACATTTTGCATGCACATCAACTTACGTTTCAGTTCAGACCTTCAGGTTTTTTCTTTGCAGTCAGTATGCTTTAGTGCATATAAAAGGGTGTGGCCGCCCTTTGTCTGGGCTGAGACGCTCATTTTGCCTCGGTTTTATGCTTACACTAGGGATCAGTCTCTCTGCCCTTGTCCATATGTATGTCACTTGACAAATGGTAAGGTTTTTAATATTAGAGTTAGGACTGTCCCATGAGGGTTGCCATGAAGTGGCGTGATGGCTTTCACATTATTTTGATCAAAATTATGTTAACTAAATACCCTTTATTATTTATTATTATTTTTGCACTGTGCGATTTATACATCTACTTTCAGTTATTTGGGTATTTTTCTTGTTCTTGGTTTCTCTCTGTTTAGTGGCCTTGTGTGACCATGCAATTACATTTTGCATGCACATCAACTTACGTTTCAGTTCAGACCTTCAGGTTTTTTCTTTGCAGTCAGCATGCTTTAGTGCATATAAAAGGGTGTGGCTGCCCTTTGTCTGGGCTGAGATGCCCATTTTGCCTCGGTTTTATGCTTACACTAGGGATCAGTCTCTCTGCCCTTGTCCATATGTATGTCACTTGACAAATGGTAAGGTTTTTAATAGTAGAGTTAGGACTGTCCCATAAGAGTTGACGTGAAGTTGCGGGATGGCTTTCACATTATTTTGATCAAAATTATGTTAACTAAATACCCTTTATTTATTATTATTTTTGCACTGTGCGATTTATACATCTACTTTCAGTTATTTGGGTATTTTTCTTGTTCTTGATTCCTGTCTGTTTAGTGGCCTTGTGTGAACATGCATTTAGACTTTGCATGCACATCAACTTACGTTTCAGTTCAGACCTTCAGGTTTTTTCTTTGCAGTCAGTATGCTTTAGTGCATATAAAAGGGTGTGGCCGCCCTTTGTCTGCGATGAGACGCTCATTTTGCCTTGGTTTTATGCTTACACTAGAGATCAGTCTCTCTGCCCTTGTCCATATGTATGTCACTTGACAAATGTTAAGGTTTATAATATCAGAGTTAGGACTGTCCCATAAGTGTTGTCGTGAAGTGGCGGGATGGCTTTCACATTATTTTGATCAAAATTATGTTAACTAAATACCCTTTATTATTTATTATTATTTTTGCACTGTGCGATTTATACATCTACTTTCAGTTATTTGGGTATTTTTCTTGTTCTTGGTTTCTCTCTGTTTAGTGGCCTTGTGTGAACATGCATTTACATTTTGCGTGCACATCAACTTACGTTTCAGTTCAGACCTTCAGGTTTTTTCTTTGCAGTCAGTATGCTTTAGTGCATATAAAAGGGTGTGGCCGCCCTTTGTCTGGGCTGAGATGCTCATTTTGCCTCGGTTTTATGCTTACACTAGGGATCAGTCTCTCTGCCCTTGTCCATATGTATGTCACTTGACAAATGGTAAGGTTTTTAATATTAGAGTTAGGACTGTCCCATGAGGGTTGCCATGAAGTGGTGTGATGACTTTCACATTATTTTGATCAAAATTATGTTAACTAAATACCCTTTATTATTTATTATTATTTTTGAACTGTGCGATTTATACATCTACTTTCAGTTATTTGGGTATTTTTCTTGTTCTTGGTTTCTCTCTGTTTAGTGGCCTTGTGTGAAAATGCATTTACATTTTTCAAGCCCATCAACTTACGTTTCAATTCAGACCTTCAGGTTTTTTCTTTGCAGTCAGTATGCTTTAGTGCATATAAAAGGGTGTGGCCGCCCTTTGTCTGGGCTGAGATGCTCATTTTGCCTCGGTTTTATGCTTACACTAGGGATCAGTCTCTCTGCCCTTGTTCATATGTATGTCACTTGAAAAATGGTAAGGTTTTTAATATTAGAGTTAGGACTGTCCCATAAGTGTTGTCGTGAAGTGCGGGATGGCTTTCACATTATTTTGATCAAAATTATGTTAACTAAATACCCTTTATTATTTATTATTATTTTTGCACTGTGCGATTTATACATCTACTTTCAGTTATTTGGGTATTTTTCTTGTTCTTGGTTTCTCTCTGTTTAGTGGCCTTGTGTGACCATGCAATTACATTTTGCATGCACATCAACTTACGTTTCAGTTCAGACCTTCAGGTTTTTTCTTTGCAGTCAGTATGCCTTAGTGCATATAAAAGGGTGTGGCTGCCCTTTGTCTGGGCTGAGATGCCCATTTTGCCTCGGTTTTATGCTTACACTAGGGATCAGTCTCTCTGCCCTTGTCCATATGTATGTCACTTGACAAATGGTAAGGTTTTTAATAGTAGAGTTAGGACTGTCCCATAAGAGTTGACGTGAAGTTGCGGGATGGCTTTCACATTATTTTGATCAAAATTATGTTAACTAAATACCCTTTATTTATTATTATTTTTGCACTGTGCGATTTATACATCTACTTTCAGTTATTTGGGTATTTTTCTTGTTCTTGATTCCTGTCTGTTTAGTGGCCTTGTGTGAACATGCATTTAGACTTTGCATGCACATCAACTTACGTTTCAGTTCAGACCTTCAGGTTTTTTCTTTGCAGTCAGTATGCTTTAGTGCATATAAAAGGGTGTGGCCGCCCTTTGTCTGCGATGAGACGCTCATTTTGCCTTGGTTTTATGCTTACACTAGAGATCAGTCTCTCTGCCCTTGTCCATATGTATGTCACTTGACAAATGTTAAGGTTTATAATATCAGAGTTAGGACTGTCCCATAAGTGTTGTCGTGAAGTGGCGGGATGGCTTTCACATTATTTTGATCAAAATTATGTTAACTAAATACCCTTTATTATTTATTATTATTTTTGCACTGTGCGATTTATACATCTACTTTCAGTTATTTGGGTATTTTTCTTGTTCTTGGTTTCTCTCTGTTTAGTGGCCTTGTGTGAACATGCATTTACATTTTGCGTGCACATCAACTTACGTTTCAGTTCAGACCTTCAGGTTTTTTCTTTGCAGTCAGTATGCTTTAGTGCATATAAAAGGGTGTGGCCGCCCTTTGTCTGGGCTGAGATGCTCATTTTGCCTCGGTTTTATGCTTATACTAGGGATCAGTCTCTCTGCCCTTGTCCATATGTATGTCACTTGACAAATGGTAAGGTTTTTAATATTAGAGTTAGGACTGTCCCATGAGGGTTGCCATGAAGTCGCGTGATGACTTTCACATTATTTTGATCAAAATTATGTTAACTAAATACCCTTTATTATTTATTATTATTTTTGCACTGTGCGATTTATACATCTACTTTCAGTTATTTGGGTATTTTTCTTGTTCTTGGTTTCTCTCTGTTTAGTGGCCTTGTGTGAACATGCAATTACATTTTGCATGCACATCAACTTACGTTTCAGTTCAGACCTTCAGGTTTTTTCTTTGCAGTCAGTATGCTTTAGTGCATATAAAAGGGTGTGGCCGCCCTTTGTCTGGGATGAGACGCTCATTTTGCCTCAGTTTTATGCTTACACTAAGGATCAGTTTCTCTGCCCTTGTCCATATGTATGTCACTTGACAAATGGTAAGGTTTTTAATATTAGAGCTAGGACTGTCCCATAAGGGTTGTCGTGAAGTGGCGGGATGGCTTTCACATTATTTTGTTCAAAATTATGTTAACTAAATACCCTTTATTATTTATTATTATTTTTGCACTGTGCGATTTATACATCTACTTTCAGTTATTTGGGTATTTTTCTTGTTCTTGGTTTCTCTCTCTTTAGTGGCCTTGTGTGAAAATGCATTTACATTTTTCAAGCCCATCAACTTACGTTTCAGTTCAGACCTTCAGGTTTTTTCTTTGCAGTCAGTATGCTTTAGTGCATATAAAACGGTGTGGCAGCCCTTTGTCTGGGCTGAGATGCTCATTTTGCCTCGGTTTTATCCTTACACTAGGGATCTGTCTCTCTGCCCTTGTTCATATGTATGTCACTTGAAAAATGGTAATGTTTTTAATATTAGAGTTAGGACTGTCCCATAAGTGTTGTCGTGAAGTGGCGGGATGGCTTTCACATTATTTTGATCAAAATTATGTTAACTAAATACCCTTTATTATTTATTATTATTTTTGCACTGTGCGATTTATACATCTACTTTCAGTTATTTGGGTATTTTTCTTGTTCTTGGTTTCTCTCTGTTTAGTAGCCTTGTGTGAACATGCATTTACATTTTGCATGCACATCAACTTACGTTTCAGTTCAGACCTTCAGGTTTTTTCTTTGCAGTCAGTATGCTTTAGTGCATATAAAAGGGTGTGGCCACCCTTTGTCTGGGCTGAGACGCTCATTTTGCCTCGGTTTTATGCTTACACTAGGGATCAGTCTCTCTGCCCTTGTCCATATGTATGTCACTTGACAAATGGTAAGGTTTTTAATATTAGAGTTAGGACTGTCCCATGAGGGTTGCCATGAAGTGGCGTGATGGCTTTCACATTATTTTGATTAAAATTATGTTAACTAAATACCCTTTATTATTTATTATTATTTTTGCACTGTGCGATTTATACATCTACTTTCAGTTATTTGGGTATTTTTCTTGTTCTTGGTTTCTCTCTGTTTAGTGGCCTTGTGTGAACATGCAATTACATTTTGCATGCACATCAACTTACGTTTCAGTTCAGACCTTCAGGTTTTTTCTTTGCAGTCAGTATGCTTTAGTGCATATAAAAGGGTGTGGCCGCCCTTTGTCTGCGATGAGACGCTCATTTTGCCTTGGTTTTATGCTTACACTAGAGATCAGTCTCTCTGCCCTTGTCCATATGTATGTCACTTGACAAATGGTAAGGTTTTTAATAGTACAGTTAGGACTGTCCCATAAGGGTTGACGTGAAGTTGCGGGATGGCTTTCACATTATTTTGATCAAAATTATGTTAACTAAATACCCTTTATTTATTATTATTTTTGCACGGTGCGATTTATACATCTACTTTCAGTTATTTGGGTATTTTTCTTGTTCTTGGTTTCTCTCTGTTTAGTGGCCTTGTGTGAACATGCATTTACATTTTGCATGCACATCAACTTACGTTTCAGTTCAGACCTTCAGGTTTTTTCTTTGCAGTCAGTATGCTTTAGTGCATATAAAAGGGTGTGGCCGCCCTTTGTCTGCAATGAGACCCTCATTTTGCCTTAGTTTTATGCTTACACTAGAGATCAGTCTCTCTGCCCTTGTCCATATGTATGTCACTTGACAAATGGTAAGGTTTATAATATCAGAGTTAGGACTGTCCCATAAGGGTTGCCGTGAAGTAGCGGGATGGCTTTCACATTATTTTGATCAAAATTATGTTAACTAAATACCCTTTATTTATTATTATTTTTGCACTGTGCGATTTATACATCTACTTTCAGTTATTTGGGTATTTTTCTTGTTCTTGGCTTCTCTCTGTTTAGTGGCTTTGTGTGAACATCCATTTACATTTTGCATGCACATCAACTTACGTTTCAGTTCAGACCTTCAGGTTTTTTCTTTGCAGTCAGTATGCTTTAGTGCATATAAAAGGGTGTGGCCGCCCTTTGTCTGCGATGAGACGCTCATTTTGCCTCGGTTTTATGCTTACACTAGAGATCAGTCTCTCTGCCCTTGTCCATATGTATGTCACTTGACAAATGGTAAGGTTTATAATATTAGAGTTAGGACTGTCCCATAAGGGTTGCCGTGAAGTGGCAGGATGGCTTTCAAATTATTTTGTTCAAAATTATGTTAACTAAATACCCTTTATTATTTATTATTATTTTTGCACTGTGCGATTTATACATCTACTTTCAGTTATTTGGGTATTTTTCTTGTTCTTGGTTTCTCTCTGTTTAGTGGCCTTGTGTGAACATGCAATTACATTTTGCATGCACAACAACTTACGTTTCAGTTCAGACCTTCAGGTTTTTTCTTTGCAGTCAGTATGCTTTAGTGCATATAAAAGGGTGTGGCCGCCCTTTGTCTGGACTGAGACGCTCATTTTGCCTCGGTTTTATGCTTACACTAGGGATCAGTCTCTCTGCCCTTGTCCATATGTATGTCACTTGACAAATGGTAAGGTTTTTAATATTAGAGTTAGGACTGTCCCATGAGGGTTGCCATGAAGTGGCGTGATTTCTTTCACATTATTTTGATCAAAATTATGTTAACTAAATACCCTTTATTATTTATTATTATTTTTGCACTGTGCCATTTATACATCTACTTTCAGTTATTTGGGTATTTTTCTTGTTCTTGGTTTCTCTCTGTTTAGTGGCCTTGTGTGAACATGCATTTACATTTTGCATGCACATCAACTTACGTTTCAGTTCAGACCTTCAGGTTTTTTCTTTGCAGTCAGTATGCTTTAGTGCATATAAAAGGGTGTGGCCGCCCTTTGTCTGGGATGAGACGCTCATTTTGCCTCGGTTTTATGCTTACACTAGGGATCAGTTTCTCTGCCCTTGTCCATATGTATGTCACTTGACAAATGGTAAGGTTTTTAATATTAGAGCTGGGACTGTCCCATAAGGGTTGTCTTGAAGTGGCGGGATGGCTTTCACATTATTTTGTTCAAAATTATGTTAACTAAATACCCTTTATTATTTATTATTATTTTTGCACTGTGCGATTTATACATCTACTTTCAGTTATTTGGGTATTTTTCTTGTTCTTGGTTTCTCTCTGTTTAGTGGCCTTGTGTGAAAATGCATTTACATTTTTCAAGCCCATCAACTTACGTTTCAGTTCAGACCTTCAGGTTTTTTCTTTGCAGTCAGTATGCTTTAGTGCATATAAAAGGGTGTGGCCGCCCTTTGTCTGGGCTGAGATGCTCATTTTGCCTCGGTTTTATGCTTACACTAGGGATCAGTCTCTCTGCCCTTGTTCATATGTATGTCACTTGAAAAATGGTAAGGTTTTTAATATTAGAGTTAGGACTGTCCCATAAGTGTTGTCGTGAAGTGGCGGGATGGCTTTCACATTATTTTGATCAAAATTATGTTAACTAAATACCCTTTATTATTATTTTTGCACTGTGCGATTTATACATCTACTTTCAGTTATTTGGGTATTTTTCTTGTTCTTGGTTTCTCTCTGTTTAGTGGCCTTGTGTGAACATGCATTTACATTTTGCATGCACATCAACTTACGTTTCAGTTCAGACCTTCAGGTTTTTCTTTGCAGTCAGTATGCTTTAGTGCATATAAAAGGGTGTGGCCGCCCTTTGTCTGGGCTGAGACGCTCATTTTGCATCGGTTTTATGCTTACACTAGAGATCAGTCTCTCTGCCCTTGTCCATATGTATGTCACTTGACAAATGTTAAGGTTTATAATATCAGAGTTAGGACTGTCCCATAAGTGTTGTCGTGAAGTGGCGGGATGGCTTTCACATTATTTTGATCAAAATTATGTTAACTAAATACCCTTTATTATTTATTATTATTTTTGCACTGTGCGATTTATACATCTACTTTCAGTTATTTGGGTATTTTTCTTGTTCTTGGTTTCTCTCTGTTTAGTGGCCTTGTGTGAACATGCATTTACATTTTGCGTGCACATCAACTTACGTTTCAGTTCAGACCTTCAGGTTTTTTCTTTGCAGTCAGTATGCTTTAGTGCATATAAAAGGGTGTGGCCGCCCTTTGTCTGGGCTGAGATGCTCATTTTGCCTCGGTTTTATGCTTACACTAGGGATCAGTCTCTCTGCCCTTGTCCATATGTATGTCACTTGACAAATGGTAAGGTTTTTAATATTAGAGTTAGGACTGTCCCATGAGGGTTGCCATGAAGTGGTGTGATGACTTTCACATTATTTTGATCAAAATTATGTTAACTAAATACCCTTTATTATTTATTATTATTTTTGAACTGTGCGATTTATACATCTACTTTCAGTTATTTGGGTATTTTTCTTGTTCTTGGTTTCTCTCTGTTTAGTGGCCTTGTGTGAAAATGCATTTACATTTTTCAAGCCCATCAACTTACGTTTCAATTCAGACCTTCAGGTTTTTTCTTTGCAGTCAGTATGCTTTAGTGCATATAAAAGGGTGTGGCCGCCCTTTGTCTGGGCTGAGATGCTCATTTTGCCTCGGTTTTATGCTTACACTAGGGATCAGTCTCTCTGCCCTTGTTCATATGTATGTCACTTGAAAAATGGTAAGGTTTTTAATATTAGAGTTAGGACTGTCCCATAAGTGTTGTCGTGAAGTGCGGGATGGCTTTCACATTATTTTGATCAAAATTATGTTAACTAAATACCCTTTATTATTTATTATTATTTTTGCACTGTGCGATTTATACATCTACTTTCAGTTATTTGGGTATTTTTCTTGTTCTTGGTTTCTCTCTGTTTAGTGGCCTTGTGTGACCATGCAATTACATTTTGCATGCACATCAACTTACGTTTCAGTTCAGACCTTCAGGTTTTTTCTTTGCAGTCAGTATGCCTTAGTGCATATAAAAGGGTGTGGCTGCCCTTTGTCTGGGCTGAGATGCCCATTTTGCCTCGGTTTTATGCTTACACTAGGGATCAGTCTCTCTGCCCTTGTCCATATGTATGTCACTTGACAAATGGTAAGGTTTTTAATAGTAGAGTTAGGACTGTCCCATAAGAGTTGACGTGAAGTTGCGGGATGGCTTTCACATTATTTTGATCAAAATTATGTTAACTAAATACCCTTTATTTATTATTATTTTTGCACTGTGCGATTTATACATCTACTTTCAGTTATTTGGGTATTTTTCTTGTTCTTGATTCCTGTCTGTTTAGTGGCCTTGTGTGAACATGCATTTAGACTTTGCATGCACATCAACTTACGTTTCAGTTCAGACCTTCAGGTTTTTTCTTTGCAGTCAGTATGCTTTAGTGCATATAAAAGGGTGTGGCCGCCCTTTGTCTGCGATGAGACGCTCATTTTGCCTTGGTTTTATGCTTACACTAGAGATCAGTCTCTCTGCCCTTGTCCATATGTATGTCACTTGACAAATGTTAAGGTTTATAATATCAGAGTTAGGACTGTCCCATAAGTGTTGTCGTGAAGTGGCGGGATGGCTTTCACATTATTTTGATCAAAATTATGTTAACTAAATACCCTTTATTATTTATTATTATTTTTGCACTGTGCGATTTATACATCTACTTTCAGTTATTTGGGTATTTTTCTTGTTCTTGGTTTCTCTCTGTTTAGTGGCCTTGTGTGAACATGCATTTACATTTTGCGTGCACATCAACTTACGTTTCAGTTCAGACCTTCAGGTTTTTTCTTTGCAGTCAGTATGCTTTAGTGCATATAAAAGGGTGTGGCCGCCCTTTGTCTGGGCTGAGATGCTCATTTTGCCTCGGTTTTATGCTTATACTAGGGATCAGTCTCTCTGCCCTTGTCCATATGTATGTCACTTGACAAATGGTAAGGTTTTTAATATTAGAGTTAGGACTGTCCCATGAGGGTTGCCATGAAGTCGCGTGATGACTTTCACATTATTTTGTTCAAAATTATGTTAACTAAATACCCTTTATTATTTATTATTATTTTTGCACTGTGCGATTTATACATCTACTTTCAGTTATTTGGGTATTTTTCTTGTTCTTGGTTTCTCTCTCTTTAGTGGCCTTGTGTGAAAATGCATTTACATTTTTCAAGCCCATCAACTTACGTTTCAGTTCAGACCTTCAGGTTTTTTCTTTGCAGTCAGTATGCTTTAGTGCATATAAAACGGTGTGGCAGCCCTTTGTCTGGGCTGAGATGCTCATTTTGCCTCGGTTTTATGCTTACACTAGGGATCTGTCTCTCTGCCCTTGTTCATATGTATGTCACTTGAAAAATGGTAATGTTTTTAATATTAGAGTTAGGACTGTCCCATAAGTGTTGTCGTGAAGTGGCGGGATGGCTTTCACATTATTTTGATCAAAATTATGTTAACTAAATACCCTTTATTATTTATTATTATTTTTGCACTGTGCGATTTATACATCTACTTTCAGTTATTTGGGTATTTTTCTTGTTCTTGGTTTCTCTCTGTTTAGTAGCCTTGTGTGAACATGCATTTACATTTTGCATGCACATCAACTTACGTTTCAGTTCAGACCTTCAGGTTTTTTCTTTGCAGTCAGTATGCTTTAGTGCATATAAAAGGGTGTGGCCACCCTTTGTCTGGGCTGAGACGCTCATTTTGCCTCGGTTTTATGCTTACACTAGGGATCAGTCTCTCTGCCCTTGTCCATATGTATGTCACTTGACAAATGGTAAGGTTTTTAATATTAGAGTTAGGACTGTCCCATGAGGGTTGCCATGAAGTGGCGTGATGGCTTTCACATTATTTTGATTAAAATTATGTTAACTAAATACCCTTTATTATTTATTATTATTTTTGCACTGTGCGATTTATACATCTACTTTCAGTTATTTGGGTATTTTTCTTGTTCTTGGTTTCTCTCTGTTTAGTGGCCTTGTGTGAACATGCAATTACATTTTGCATGCACATCAACTTACGTTTCAGTTCAGACCTTCAGGTTTTTTCTTTGCAGTCAGTATGCTTTAGTGCATATAAAAGGGTGTGGCCGCCCTTTGTCTGCGATGAGACGCTCATTTTGCCTTGGTTTTATGCTTACACTAGAGATCAGTCTCTCTGCCCTTGTCCATATGTATGTCACTTGACAAATGGTAAGGTTTTTAATAGTAGAGTTAGGACTGTCCCATAAGGGTTGACGTGAAGTTGCGGGATGGCTTTCACATTATTTTGATCAAAATTATGTTAACTAAATACCCTTTATTTATTATTATTTTTGCACGGTGCGATTTATACATCTACTTTCAGTTATTTGGGTATTTTTCTTGTTCTTGGTTTCTCTCTGTTTAGTGGCCTTGTGTGAACATGCATTTACATTTTGCATGCACATCAACTTACGTTTCAGTTCAGACCTTCAGGTTTTTTCTTTGCAGTCAGTATGCTTTAGTGCATATAAAAGGGTGTGGCCGCCCTTTGTCTGCAATGAGACCCTCATTTTGCCTTAGTTTTATGCTTACACTAGAGATCAGTCTCTCTGCCCTTGTCCATATGTATGTCACTTGACAAATGGTAAGGTTTATAATATCAGAGTTAGGACTGTCCCATAAGGGTTGCCGTGAAGTAGCGGGATGGCTTTCACATTATTTTGATCAAAATTATGTTAACTAAATACCCTTTATTTATTATTATTTTTGCACTGTGCGATTTATACATCTACTTTCAGTTATTTGGGTATTTTTCTTGTTCTTGGCTTCTCTCTGTTTAGTGGCTTTGTGTGAACATCCATTTACATTTTGCATGCACATCAACTTACGTTTCAGTTCAGACCTTCAGGTTTTTTCTTTGCAGTCAGTATGCTTTAGTGCATATAAAAGGGTGTGGCCGCCCTTTGTCTGCGATGAGACGCTCATTTTGCCTCGGTTTTATGCTTACACTAGAGATCAGTCTCTCTGCCCTTGTCCATATGTATGTCACTTGACAAATGGTAAGGTTTATAATATTAGAGTTAGGACTGTCCCATAAGGGTTGCCGTGAAGTGGCAGGATGGCTTTCAAATTATTTTGTTCAAAATTATGTTAACTAAATACCCTTTATTATTTATTATTATTTTTGCACTGTGCGATTTATACATCTACTTTCAGTTATTTGGGTATTTTTCTTGTTCTTGGTTTCTCTCTGTTTAGTGGCCTTGTGTGAACATGCAATTACATTTTGCATGCACAACAACTTACGTTTCAGTTCAGACCTTCAGGTTTTTTCTTTGCAGTCAGTATGCTTTAGTGCATATAAAAGGGTGTGGCCGCCCTTTGTCTGGACTGAGACGCTCATTTTGCCTCGGTTTTATGCTTACACTAGGGATCAGTCTCTCTGCCCTTGTCCATATGTATGTCACTTGACAAATGGTAAGGTTTTTAATATTAGAGTTAGGACTGTCCCATGAGGGTTGCCATGAAGTGGCGTGATTTCTTTCACATTATTTTGATCAAAATTATGTTAACTAAATACCCTTTATTATTTATTATTATTTTTGCACTGTGCCATTTATACATCTACTTTCAGTTATTTGGGTATTTTTCTTGTTCTTGGTTTCTCTCTGTTTAGTGGCCTTGTGTGAACATGCATTTACATTTTGCATGCACATCAACTTACGTTTCAGTTCAGACCTTCAGGTTTTTTCTTTGCAGTCAGTATGCTTTAGTGCATATAAAAGGGTGTGGCCGCCCTTTGTCTGGGATGAGACGCTCATTTTGCCTCGGTTTTATGCTTACACTAGGGATCAGTTTCTCTGCCCTTGTCCATATGTATGTCACTTGACAAATGGTAAGGTTTTTAATATTAGAGCTGGGACTGTCCCATAAGGGTTGTCTTGAAGTGGCGGGATGGCTTTCACATTATTTTGTTCAAAATTATGTTAACTAAATACCCTTTATTATTTATTATTATTTTTGCACTGTGCGATTTATACATCTACTTTCAGTTATTTGGGTATTTTTCTTGTTCTTGGTTTCTCTCTGTTTAGTGGCCTTGTGTGAAAATGCATTTACATTTTTCAAGCCCATCAACTTACGTTTCAGTTCAGACCTTCAGGTTTTTTCTTTGCAGTCAGTATGCTTTAGTGCATATAAAAGGGTGTGGCCGCCCTTTGTCTGGGCTGAGATGCTCATTTTGCCTCGGTTTTATGCTTACACTAGGGATCAGTCTCTCTGCCCTTGTTCATATGTATGTCACTTGAAAAATGGTAAGGTTTTTAATATTAGAGTTAGGACTGTCCCATAAGTGTTGTCGTGAAGTGGCGGGATGGCTTTCACATTATTTTGATCAAAATTATGTTAACTAAATACCCTTTATTATTATTTTTGCACTGTGCGATTTATACATCTACTTTCAGTTATTTGGGTATTTTTCTTGTTCTTGGTTTCTCTCTGTTTAGTGGCCTTGTGTGAACATGCATTTACATTTTGCATGCACATCAACTTACGTTTCAGTTCAGACCTTCAGGTTTTTCTTTGCAGTCAGTATGCTTTAGTGCATATAAAAGGGTGTGGCCGCCCTTTGTCTGGGCTGAGACGCTCATTTTGCATCGGTTTTATGCTTACACTAGAGATCAGTCTCTCTGCCCTTGTCCATATGTATGTCACTTGACAAATGGTAAGGTTTATAATATCAGAGTTAGGACTGTCCCATAAGGGTTGTCGTGAAGTAGCGGGATGGCTTTCACATTATTTTGATCAAAATTATGTTAACTAAATACCCTTTATTATTTATTATTATTTTTGCACTGTGCGATTTATACATCTACTTTCAGTTATTTGGGTATTTTTCTTGTTCTTGGTTTCTCTCTGTTTAGTGGCCTTGTGTGAACATGCATTTACATTTTGCATGCACATCAACTTAAGTTTCAGTTCAGACCTTCAGGTTTTTTCTTTGCAGTCAGTATGCTTTAGTGCATATAAACGGGTGTGGCCACCCTTTGTCTGCGATGAGATGCTCATTTTGCCTCGGTTTTATGCTTACACTAGAGATCAGTCTCTCTGCCCTTGTCCATATGTATGTCACTTGACAAATGGTAAGGTTTATAATATTAGAGTTAGGACTGTCCCATAAGGGTTGCCGTGAAGTGGTGGAATGGCTTTCACATTATTTTGTTCAAAATTATGTTAACTAAATACCCTTTATTATTTATTATTATTTTTGCACTGTGCGATTTATACATCTACTTTCAGTTATTTGGGTATTTTTCTTGTTCTTGGTTTCTCTCTGTTTAGTGGCCTTGTGTGAACTTGCAATTACAGTTTGCATGCACATCAACTTACGTTTCAGTTCAGACCTTCAGGTTTTTTCTTTGCAGTCAGTATGCTTTAGTGCATATAAAAGGGTGTGGCCGCCCTTTGTCTGGGCTGAGACGCTCATTTTGCCTCGGTTTTATGCTTACACTAGGGATCAGTCTCTCTGCCCTTGTCCATATGTATGTCACTTGACAAATGGTAAGGTTTTTAGTATTAGAGTTAGGACTGTCCCATAAGGGTTGCCGTGAAGTTGCGGGATGACTTTCACATTATTTTGATCAAAATTATGTTAACTAAATACTAGTGTTGAGCCAACATGCTAGACACTGCTCGGTACTCGCCTGAGCTTCACGCTACTCGGGATGTTCGGCGAGCACCGAGCATTTTCGGGTTATTCGGGCGGGAGCTCGGGTCTCCGCCCTGCATGTTTTGCGCTCTTTACAGAGCCAATGAACATGCAGGGATTGCCAGCCAGTCACTGTAATGCTGTAGCCATGTTGGTTGTGGGCATTACAGTGATTGGCTGGCCGCACAGCGTCACCTCGAGTATTTAAAACGGGGCGCCGCCATCTTGGACACAGTCGCTCCGGATTAGACAGTGTAGGGACAGCGCTGCTGATTTAGGGAGAGATGTAAACTGCGAAATAGTTAGTGTAGGGTCTGTAAAGGCAGCCAGAACAAACAAACAGTCCTTTTCAGGACTAATATCCTTCCCAGATACCAGGCAGGTAGGCTGTATAGGAGACACACTGGTTATACCAGCAAACGCTGCATAACAGTCCTGTGTGCTCCTGTTGCTGAAATTGCTGGACTTAGCACCAGGTGTCGGGGGCCAGGAAAAATCCTTTTTTTTTCATCTAAATTCTCCTTTTTTTTCCTCCTTCACAGTGTACAAATACCCGTCTTATTAACCTTTTGGTGTCCCCCCCCCCCCTCAAAAAAAAAAGTGTGTCTCTGATTTTTCAGACACAAATATAACTGTTGAAAATAGTCTGGTGTAGGCTACAGAAACAGAAGTGTTGTTTTGCACTTCCACGGTCCAAGCCTCTGTATTATCCATTTTGGGCCATTTGTATCTAAAAAAAAAACAGTTTGAGTGTGTCGCTCACTGTTCAGCCGCAAATATCTCTATTTAAAAAAGTGTGGTATACCCCAGTAAACAATAACTGTGGTTTTGCCATCCCACGGTAAAAAATCTCTTTTATTCAGCTTTTGGTAGTTTTTTCCGTAAAGAAAAACAGTAGTGTCTCCTGACTGTTGTGACACAAAAATATATCTGTTGAAAATAGTCTTGTGTAGGCCCGACATCCCAGTGTGGTTTCGCAGTTCCACGGGTCAAATCGCTGTACTATCCAGTTTTGGGCCTTTGGTATCTAAAAAAAAAGCAGTTTGAGTGTGTCGCTCACTGTTCAGCCGCAAATATCTCTATTTAAAAAAGTGTGGTATACCCCAGTAAACAATAACTGTGGTTTTGCCATCCCACGGTAAAAAATCTCTATTATTCAGCTTTTGGTAGTTTTTTCCGCAAAGAAAAACAGTAGTGTCTCCTGACTGTTGTGACACAAAAATATATCTGTTGAAAATAGTTTTGTGTAGGCCCGACATCCCATTGTGGTTTCGCAGTTCCACGGGTCAAATCGCTGTACTATCCAGTTTTGGGCCTTTGGTATCTAAAAAAAAGCAGTTTGAGTGTGTCGCTCACTGTTCAGCCACAAATATCTCTATTTAAAAAAGTGTGGTATACCCCAGTAAACAATAACTGTGGTTTTCCTCTTTACGGTTCTAATCTACTCTTTATTACCCTTTTTCCATTGATAGTGCAAGTTTAAGCTATTTTACTTCATTTACAATGGGCAAGGCGCGTGACAAGGGACGTGGAAGTGGACGTTCTGGTGATGGTTCGTGCAGAGGACGGGGCCGTGGCCAAGGTGAAAATGTGACACAACCAACAGCCACATCTTCTCGCTCCACTTCTTGACCGAATTACTAGGGAAGCAAAGAACAACACCAGTATTGAGAACTGATCAGTGTGAACAGGTTATTAATTGGATAGCAGATAATACTTCCAGTTACCTGGGCACCACCACCTCCGGTCTCTCTTCCACACGGTCAACTCTTAGTAGCCGTGAGTCTCGACCGCATTCTCCTCCTCACCCTAATGCTCCTTCCTCCCACCATGCCGAGTGTCGTCAGACAGCAAGTGACCCCACACTTGGACACTCTGAAGAGCTGTTCACTGGTCCATTTTCATATTTGGGCCCCTCTCCTGATACGCTTGAAGTGGTGGAAGAGGAGATCCCATGTTGCGATGCCCAAATATTTGAACAGCCACGGCCACAGGAAGTCGACGTTGGCAATCTGTCACAAGAGGTGGACGATGACGAGACACAATTGCCAGGAAGTGAGGAGGAGGATCGTGGTGCGCAAGTGGAAGAGGAGGAGGTGGTGGATGATCTAGTAACTGACCCAACGTGGAAGGAGGACATGCAGAGTGAGGCCAGCAGCACACAGGGGGAGGGAGGCAGAGTACCCCAACAGGCAGGAAGAAGCAGTGTGGTGGCCGCAGACAGAAGGCAGGCAACCGTTCCCTGTAACACCAACACGAGGGACGTTGCCAGTACAAGCGGTAGGTCTTCCAGAGTCTGGAATTTTTTTAAAGACTCTGCTTATAACCCCAAAAAGGCCATATGTTCCACCTGCCATGCCAGCATCAGCAGGGGTGACAAAACTACCAGCCTGACCACCACCAGCATGATCAGGCACATGGCAGCAAAGCACCCGACTTTGTGGTGCGAAACCCAGGGTCCACGACCAGTGTCAGCGGGTGTCACCACTGCTTCTTCCACTGTTGTGCGTGCAATAGAACCCCCTGTTGTGTGTGCAAGGCAATCCCCTGTCCATACTGCATGTAAAGATGCCCCCTCCTATCAGTCTTCACTTGTTATGGCAGTTTCTCAAGAAACAGCATCAACGTCCATGTACACGTCCCACCGCAGCGTTCAATTGTCCATATCCCAGACCTTTGAACGAAAGCGGAAATTCGCAGCTAATGCCCCACAGGCCACAGTCCTAAATTCGCACATTTCACGACTGCTTGCATTGGAAATGCTGCCTTTTAGGCTGATGGAGACGGAATACTTCCGCAATCTTATGGCGGTGGCCGTCCCTCGGTACTCGGTCCCCAGCCGACACTATTTTGCCCGGTGTGCCATCCCCGCACTACACAAGCACGTGTCCCAAAGCATCTGCCGTGCCCTCAACAACGCAGTTACTGGGAGAGTCCACCTGACAACGGACACGTGGACAAGTGCTTGTGGCCAGGGACGGTACATCTCTCTGACGGCACACTGGGTAAACATAGTGGAAGCCGGGACCCAGTCGGACCTTGGGACGGGACACATCCTCCCCACACCGAGGATTGTGGCCCTATGTCAGTCAGAGCTGCCCCCACAGTGTACAGCTACTGCGCATCCTCCTCCTCCTCCTCATGTTCAGCCTCCATCTCAGATATCACCACATCAGTTACAAGCTGGAAGCATTGCAGTACTGCCTCATCCAAGCGGCAACAGGCTGTGCTGAAACTCATAAGCTTAGGTGATAAACCTCACACTGCTTGTGAGTTGTGGACAGCTGTGAAAGAGCAGGCAGATCTGTGGCTGAGACTGCTGAACCTACATCCCGGCATGGTCGTTTGTGACAATGGCGGTAACCTGGTGGCGGCTCTGAGGCAAGGTGAGATCACACACGTACCATGCCTGGCTCATGTGCTTAACCTCGTGGTTCAGCGGTTTCTTAAATAGTACCCCGAGTTGCCAGATCTGCTCGTGAAAGTACGCCGCCTGTCAGCTCATTTTCGCAAGTCGGCTACAGCTTCCGCCGCCCTTGCTGTGTTGCAGCAGCGTTTGCAGCTTCCGGCACACCGACTGGTGTGTGATGTCCCCACACGTTGGAACTCTACCCTCCACATGTTGCAAAGGATTTGTGAGCAGAAGAGAGCAGTTGTGGAGTACCAGCTGCAACAAGGCCGTCAATATTCAGGTCAGACTCCACACATAAGACCTCAGGAGTGGACCTGGATGTCTGACATATGTACCATCCTGACAAACTTTGAGGAGGCCACCAAGATGGTGAGTGGCAATGACTCCATCATTAGTGTCAGCATCCCACTTGTCTGTCTTTTGCAACGCTCTCTGCAGAGAATTAAAGAGGAGGCATTGCAGCCAGAGTATGATGAGATGGATCAAGAAGCCGTAGCGGGCGATTACACACAGCTCAGCCTCATCTCATCCCAACGTGCATTGGGGGACAATGAGAGAGAGGAGGAGGAGGAGGAGGAGGAGGAGGAAGAACAGGAGCTGCTATCATGCGTTGTAGACGGTAGTACCTGCACAAGTGTCATACCGTCGGTTCAGCGTAGGTGGCCTGAGGACAGGGGGGAGGAGGAAGAGAAGGAGGAGGAGGAGGAGTAGAGCATGGTCAGTCGTCATCTTGGTGAGGACACGGAAATCTTGCCCGTTACCAGTCTGGCACGCATGGCTGACTTTATGTTACGCTGCCTTAACCGTGACCCTCGCGTTGTCAAAATGTTGGGTGACAGACATTACTGGTTGGTGACACTTGTAGACTACCGCTACAAGGAGAACTTTCACTCTCTTATTCCTGAGGTGGAGAGGTCTACAAGAATGGGGCAATACCAGAAGGCCCTTGCTGCAGAACTCTTAAAAAAATTCCCATCTGAACACGCTAGCGGCAGAGGTCACAGTTCGCTGCCCAACCAAGGCGTACAGGTGACAGAGATGCAACTCCAATCCAGCAGAGGCAGGGAAACACTGTCAACGTTCTCGGACAGTTTTCTGACACCCGCCCAGCTTACAGGCCCTAAGGCGCGGGGTACTCTCACAAAGAGTGGAAAGTTTCAAAAGATGGTGAGGGAGTACCTTGCCGATCATACCAGCATCCTCCGTTATTCCTCTGTGCCTTTTAATTATTGGGTATCCAAGCTGGACACTTGGAATGAACTCGCTCTGTACGCCTTGGAGGTCCTGGCCTGCCCTGCCGCTAGCGTGTTATCGGAGCGTGTTTTTAGTGCCGCTGGGGGAATTATAACTGATAAGCGCGCTCGCCTGTCAACTGACAATGCTAACAAGCTGACCCTTATCAAAATGAACAAGGGCTGGATTGGGCCAGACTTCTCATCACCACCAAATGACAGCAGAGTAACATAAAGTCAAATCCACTGTGTTATTTCGGGAGGTGTATTCACATGCACCGCTTCACACCCACACATGGGTATATGCTACCTCGTTTCGGCTGTTTAATCTTCTTCTCCTTATCCTCAGCCTCCACCACCACTATACCACCAGGGTGCCAGCATTGCAAGTTCCTCCGTCCTTCTTTTTGGCAGCTTTTGCTTGCAAGGCATACGCAAATACTATGGGACACCCACTCCCCAATAATGGGACTTATGTTTGTAATATGCTGTACTACATGGCTCTTGTAAGGGGCATTGCAAGTTGCTCCGTCCTAATTTTTGGCAGCTTTTGCTGGGAAAGCATAAGCAAATACTATGGGACACCCACTCCCCAATAATGGGACGTATGTTTGTAATATGCTGTACTGCATGGCTCTTGTAAGGGACATTGCAAGTTGCTCCTTCCTAATTTTTGGCAGCTTTTGCTTGGAAAGCATAAGCTAATACAATGGGACACCCACTCCCCAATAATGGGACTTATGTTTGTAATATGCTGTACTGCATGGCTCTTGTAAGGGGCATTGCAAGTTGCTCCGTCCTAATTTTTGGCAGCTTTTGCTGGGAAAGCATAAGAAAATACTATGGGGCACCCATTCCCCAATAATGGGACTTATGATTGTAATATGCTGTACTGCATGGCTCTTGTAAGGGGCATTGCAAGTTGCTCCGTCCTAATTTTTGGCAGCTTTTGATTAAAAAACATAAGCAAATACTATGGGACACCCACTCCCCAATAATGGGACTTATGTTTGTAATATGCTGTACTGCATGGCTCTTGTAAGGGGCATTGCAAGTTGCTCCGTCCTAATTTTTGGCAGCTTTTGATGGGAAAGCATAAGCAAATACTATGGGACACCCACTCCCCAATAATGGGACTTATGTTTGTAATATGCTGTACTGCATGGCTCTTGTAAGGGGCATTGCAAGTTGCTCCGTTTTAATTTTTGGCAGCTTTTGCTGGGAAAGCATAAGCAAATACTATGGGACACCGACTCCCCAATAATGGGACTTATGTTTGTAATATGCTGTACTGCATGGCTCTGGTAAGGGGCATTGCAAGTTGCTCCGACCTAATTTTTGGCAGCTTTTGCTGGGAAAGCATAAGCAAATACTATGGGACACCCACTCCCCAATAATGGGACTTATGTTTGTAATATGCTGTACTGCATGGCTCTTGTAAGGGGCATTGCAAATTGCTCCGTCCTAATTTTTGGCAGCTTTTGCTTGGAAAGCATAAGCAAATACCATGGGACACCCACTCCCCAATTATGGGACTTATGTTTGTAATATGCTGTACTGCATGGCTCTTGTAAGGGGCATTGCAAGTTGCTCCGTCCTAATTTTTGGCAGCTTTTGCTTGGAAAGCAAAAGCAAATACTATGGGACACCCACTCCTCAATAATGGGACTTATGTTTGTAATATGCTGTACTGCATGGCTCTTGTAAGGGGCATTGCAAGTTGCTTCGTCCTAATTTTTGGCAGCTTTTGCTTGGAAAGCATAAGCAAATACCATGGGACACCCAATCCCCAATAATGGGACTTATGTTTGTAATATGCTGTACTGCATGGCTCTTGTAAGGGGCATTGCAAGTTGCTCCTTCCTAATTTTTGGCAGCTTTTGCATGGAAAGCATAAGCAAATACTATGGGACACCTACTCCCCAATAATGGGACTTATGTTTGTAATATGCTGTACTGCATGGCTCTTGTAAGCGGCATTGCAAGTTGCTCCATCCTAATTTTTGGCAGCTTTTGCTGGGAAAGCATAAGCAAATACTATGGGACACCCACTACCCAATAATGGGACTTATGTTTGTAATATGCTGTACTGCATGGCTCTTGTAAGTGGCATTGCAAGTTGCTCCGTCCTAATTTTTGGCAGCTTTTGATGGGAAAGCATAAGCAAATACTATGGGACACCCACGCCCCAATAATGGGACTTATGTTTGTAATATGCTGTACTGCATGGCTCTTGTAAGGGGCATTGCAAGTTGCTCCGTCCTAATTTTTGGCAGCTTTTGCTTGGAAGCATAAGCAAATACTATGGGACACCCACTCCCCAATAATGGGACTTAAGTTTGTAATATGCTGTACTGCATGGCTCTTGTAAGGGGCATTGCAAGTTGCTCCGTCCTAATTTTTGGCAGCATTTGCTTGGAAAGCATAAGCAAATACTATGGGACACCCACTCCCCAATAATGGGACTTATGTTTGTAATATGCTGTACTGCATGGCTCTTGTAAGGGGCATTGCAAGTTGCTCCGTCCTAATTTTTGGCAGCTTTTGCTGGGAAAGCATAAGTAAATACTATGGGACACCCACTTCCCAATAATGGGACTTCTGTTTGTAATATGCTGTACTGCATGGCTCTTGTAAAGGGCATTGCAAGTTGCTCCGTCCTAATTTTTGGCAGCTTTTGCTTAGAAAGCATAAGCAAATACCATGGGACACCCACTCCCCAATAATGGGACTTATGTTTGTAATATGCTGTACTGCATGGCTTTTGTAAGGGACATTGCAAGTTGCTCCATCCTAATTTTTGGCTGCTTTTGCTTGGAAAGCATAAGCAAATACTATGGGACACCCACTCCCCAATAATGGGACTTATGTTTGTAATATGCTGTACTGCATGGCTCTTGTAAGTGGCATTGCAAGTTGCTCCGTCCTAATTTTTGTCAGCTTTTGCTCGGAAAGCATAAGCAAATACTATAGGACACCCACTCCCCAATAATGGGACTTATGTTTGTAATATGCTGTACTGCATAGCTCTTGTAAGGGGCATTGCAAGTTGCTCCGTCCTAATTTTTGGCAGCTTTTGCATGGAAAGCATAAGCAAATACTATGGGACACCCTACTCCCCAATAATGGTACTTATGTTTGTAATATGCTGTACTGCATGGCTCTTGTAAGTGGCATTGCAAGTTGCTCTGTCCTAATTTTTGGCAGCTTTTACTGGGAAAGCATAAGCAAATACTATGGGACACCCACTCCCCAATAATGGGACTTATGTTTGTAATATGCTGTACTGCATGGCTCTTGTAAGGGGCATTGCAAGTTGCTCCGTCCTAATTTTTGGCAGCTTTTGCTTGGAAAGCATAAGCAAATACTCTGGGACACCCACTCCCCAATAATGGGACTTAAGTTTGTAATATGCTGTACTGCATGGCTCTTGTAAGGGGCATTGCAAGTTGCTCCGTCCTAATTTTTGGCAGCATTTGCTTGGAAAGCATAAGAAAATACTATGGGACACCCACTCCCCAATAATGGGACTTATGTTTGTAATATGCTGTACTGCATGGCTCTTGTAAAGGGCATTGCAAGTCGCTCCGTCCTAATTTTTGGCAGCTTTTGCTTAGAAAGCATAAGCAAATACCATGGGACACCCACTCCCCAATAATGGGACTTATGTTTGTAATATGCTGTACTGCATGGCTTTTGTAAGGGACATTGCAAGTTGCTCCGTCCTAATTTTTGGCAGCTTTTGCTGGAAAAGCATAAGCAAATACTATGGGACACCCACTCCCCAATAATGGGACTTATGTTTGTAATATGCTGTACTGCATGGCTCTTGTAAGTGGCATTGCAAGTTGCTCCGTCCTAATTTTTGGCAGCTTTTGCTTGGAAAGCATAAGCAAATACTATGGGACACCCACTCCCCAATAATGGGACTTATGTTTGTAATATGCTGTACTGCATGGCTCTTGTAAGTGGCATTGCAAGTTGCTCCGTCCTAATTTTTGGCAGCTTTTGCTTGGAAAGCATAAGCAAATACTATGGGACACCCACTCCCCAATAATGGGACTTATGTTTGTAATATGCTGTATTGCATGGCTCTTGTAAGGGGCATTGCAAGTTGCTTCGTCCTAATTTTTGGCAGCTTTTGCTTGGAAAGCATAAGCAAATACCATGGGACACCCACTCCCCAATAATGGGACTTTAATTTGTAATATGCTGTACTGCATGGCTCTTGTAAGGGGCATTGCAAGTTGCTCCGTCCTAATTTTTGGCAGCATTTGCTTGGAAAGCATAAGCAAATACTATGGGACACCCACTCCCCAATAATGGGACTTATGTTTGTAATATGCTGTACTGCATGGCTCTTGTAAGGGGCATTGCAAGTTGCTCCGTCCTAATTTTTGGCAGCTTTTGCTGGGAAAGCATAAGTAAATACTATGGGACACCGACTTCCCAATAATGGGACTTATGTTTGTAATATGCTGTACTGCATGGCTCTTGTAAAGGGCATTGCAAGTTGCTCCGTCCTAATTTTTGGCAGCTTTTGCTTAGAAAGCATAAGCAAATACCATGGGACACCCACTCCCCAATAATGGGACTTATGTTTGTAATATGCTGTACTGCATGGCTTTTGTAAGGGACATTGCAAGTTGCTCCATCCTAATTTTTGGCAGCTTTTGCTGGGAAAGCATAAGCAAATACTATGGGACACCCACTCCCCAATAATGGGACTTATGTTTGTAATATGCTGTACTGCATGGCTCTTGTAAGTGGCATTGCAAGTTGCTCCGTCCTAATTTTTGGCAGCTTTTGCTTGGAAAGCATAAGCAAATACTATGGGACACCCACTCCCCAATAATGGGACTTATGTTTGTAATATGCTGTACTGCATGGCTCTTGTAAGGGGCATTGCAAGTTGTCTCCGTCCTAATTTTTGGCAGCTTTTGCATGGAAAGCATAAGCAAATACTATGGGACACCCTACTCCCCAATAATGGTACTTATGTTTGTAATATGCTGTACTGCATGGCTCTTGTAAGGGGCATTGCAAGTTGCTCTGTCCTAATTTTTGGCAGCTTTTGCTGGGAAAGCATAAGCAAATACTATGGGACACCCACTACCCAATAATGGGACTTATGTTTGTAATATGCTGTACTGCATGGCTCTTGTAAGGGGCATTGCAAGTTGCTCCATCCTAATTTTTGGCAGCTTTTGCTGGGAAAGCATAAGCAAATACTATGGGACACCCACTCCCCAATAATGGGACTTATGTTTGTAATATGCTGTACTGCATGGCTCTTGTAAGGGGCATTGCAAGTTGCTCCGTCCTAATTTTTGGCAGCTTTTGCTTGGAAAGCATAAGCAAATACTCTGGGACACCCACTCCCCAATAATGGGACTTAAGTTTGTAATATGCTGTACTGCATGGCTCTTGTAAGGAGCATTGCAAGTTGCTCCGTCCTAATTTTTGGCAGCATTTGCTTGGAAAGCATAAGAAAATAGTATGGGACACCCACTCCCCATTAATGGGACTTATGTTTGTAATATGCTGTACTGCATGGCTTTTGTAAGGGACATTGCAAGTTGCTCCGTCCTAATTTTTGGCAGCTTTTGCTGGAAAAGCATAAGCAAATACTATGGGACACCCACTCCCCAATAATGGGATTTATGTTTGTAATATGCTGTACTGCATGGCTCTTGTAAGTGGCATTGCAAGTTGCTCCGTCCTAATTTTTGGCAGCTTTTGCTTGGAAAGCATAAGCAAATACTATGGGACACCCACTCCCCAATAATGGGACTTATGTTTGTAATATGCTGTATTGCATGGCTCTTGTAAGGGGCATTGCAAGTTGCTTCGTCCTAATTTTTGGCAGCTTTTGCTTGGAAAGCATAAGCAAATACCATGGGACACCCAAACCCCAATAATGGGACTTATGTTTGTAATATGCTGTACTGCATGGCTCTTGTAAGGGGCATTGCAAGTTGCTCCGTCCTAATTTTTGGCAGCTTTTGCTTGGAAAGAATAAGCAAATACTATGGGACACCCACTCCCCAATAATGGGACTTATGTTTGTAATATGCTGTACTGCATGGCTCTTGTAAGGGGCATTGCAAGTTGCTCCGTCCTAATTTTTGGCAGCTTTTGCATGGAAAGCATAAGCAAATACTATGGGACACCTACTCCCCAATAATGGGACTTATGTTTGTAATATGCTGTACTGCATGGCTCTTGTAAGGGGCATTGCAAGTTGCTCTGTCCTAATTTTTGGCAGCTTTTGCTGGGAAAGCATAAGCAAATACTATGGGACACCCACTACCCAATAATGGGACTTATGTTTGTAATATGCTGTACTGCATGGCTCTTGTAAGGGGCATTGCAAGTTGCTCCGTCCTAATTTTTGGCAGCTTTTGCTTGGAAAGCATAAGCAAATAATATGGGACACCCACTCCCCAATAATGGGACTTATGTTTGTAATATGCTGTACTGCATGGCTCTTGTAAGGGGCATTGCAAGTTGCTCCGTCCTAATTTTTGGCAGCTTTTGCTGGGAAAGCATAAGCAAATACTATGGGACACCCACTCCCCAATAATGGGACTTATGTTTGTAATATGCTGTACTGCATGGCTCTTGTAAGGGGCATTGCAAGTTGCTCCGTCCTAATTTTTGGCAGCTTTTGCTTGGAAAGCATAAGCAAATACCATGGGACACCCACTCCCCAATAATGGGACTTATGTTTGTAATATGCTGTACTGCATGGCTCTTGTAAGGGGCATTGCAAGTTGCTCCGTCCTAATTTTTGGCAGCTTTTGCTAGGAAAGCATAAGCAAATACTATGGGACACCCTCTCCCCAATAATGGGACTTATGTTTGTAATATGCTGTACTGCATGGCTCTTGTAAGGGGCATTGCAAGTTGCTCCGTCCTAATTTTTGGCAGCTTTTGCTTGGAAAGCATAAGCAAATACCATGGGACACCCACTCCCCAATAATGGGACTTATGTTTGTAATATGCTGTACTGCATGGCTCTTGTAAGGGGCATTGCAAGTTGCTCCGTCCTAATTTTTGGCAGCTTTTGCTTGGAAAGCATAAGCAAATACTATGGGACACCCACTCCCCAATAATGGAACTTATGTTTGTAATCTACTGTACTGCATGGCTCTTGTAAGGGGCATTGCAAGTTGCTCCGTCCTAATTTTTGGCAGCTTTTGCTTGGAAAGCATAAGCAAATACTATGGGACACCCACTCCCCAATAATGGGACTTATGTTTGTAATATGCTGTACTGCATGTGATGCGCCCCCTGGGCCGTGTGTACACGTGTGTGGGATACCCGGTGCCGGGTCTCTGGGGTCTGTAGTCTCCGTGGCGGTGACCCGGTCCCGTGGCTCAGGCTGGTCAAACCAGTGGCAGTCTTTCTTAGGTTTTGAGGTTAATTGTCCGACTGCGCCACCCGTGGATTGCGGTCAGGGAGTACCACCGCTGCGAGGCAGACCGCTGAGGCTGGTGTTGTGTGCGCAGCATAGAATGGGATAACTCTCCTCGGGAGGAGTATAGCCTCAGGGCAGTGAGTGTGAATGATGGGGGTGATAGTGCACGAGCGCAGCAGGAATGACTCAGAGTCTTTGCAGTGCAGTTCAGGGTCTTTACTGATGATTATAAGGTAGACCCTCCCGGGAGTACTGGCTAGCATAAGAGGCCTGGTCAGTCTGTGAGCAAGCAGGAGTTCCCCTGGCCAGGTGGAGTTGTAGGCCTCCCCGTCTGTCTGCACTCTTCCTGGCTACCTTGCTGTAAGCGGGTAGAAGTAGCCCACGTCCCTGAGTGTACCGTGTAGTGCTCACCCGTATGGCTGGTGACTTGGGTCCTTCTGTTAGCCTCCGCTCCACGACGGCGGTGCTGGTCCCTTGCTTGTGACTGAGCCTCAGGGCTTCTATGGCCAGAGGACCTGAAATCCCCTGCCGGCTGGTTTCTGCTGCTGGATATATAAGTCCTCACAGCTTCGGACTCCTGTGTCCGGTTCCTATTGTCTTCTGCCAGGGCGAGCTCTGCTCAGCTTCCAGCCCCTGGTCTTTAGCTCCTAGCTCCTACAGAGCTCCTTGCTGTTACTTTCCCTTGCTCTCACTCTGACTCTGACTGTTCTCTTACTCACTCAACCCCGCCCAAGATCCAGTTTATAAGGGCAGAATTCTCCCCTCCCAGGACTAGGGCAGGAGGATGTTGCATGTTTAAGGGATCCTGACCAGGAAACCTCCCACTTGCTCTCCGATGTAATATCTCTATTACTGTGGTGACCAGACCCCTGGGGTGCCACACATGGCTCTTGTAAGGTGCATTGCAGTTCCTCATAATTTTTGGAAAGCCTTCCATTCACTGCTTAGGCCAACAGTGCACGGGAGTCCCCGTTGCTATAAATGGAAAAAAAGGTTTAGTTAACGCCCTCTGACCTCCATGTCATTTCCAAGGGGCATTGAAGTGGCTCGAAATTTTTGGTAGGCATTGCACTCACTGTATGCCCTATAACTGTGTAGCTGAACCGCTCCTTTTGTTACAGAAACATATCCTACAAGACATATCTGGTTGACTGGCCTGATATTGATGTGAATGGTCCCTGTTCCTCCTGCTCTTTCTCCTTTGCCACTACCTCATCCATCTTTTATCACCTGAAGCTTTTTTTTTAACGGGAGTCATAGAAATTGGATAGTAGCAGGAAAACATCCAGCAATCCTCGGAGGAGGTAGGATATGAGCCAAAACGCTGACCACCTCAGGCCTAGCCGCTACTACATACATGCGCTTGCATTACAACAAAACAAAGCAGATGCTAACTTCTATCATCCTCATCATGCTCCTCACCTTGGCACTCTCAACTCCCCTGATGGAGAAGCCAGGGCCCACCGGAGGAGTCTGATAGTCCGGTGGGCTCGGCCAATGCTGCCCTAAAGCAGGCCAGGCTAAGAAAAGTGTGGGAAAGGTTCCCGGGACAAATAGGGGTGGCTGGGGACCGAGTATGGACACCCGGCCACCCCCTGGAGGCTGGGGAGCAAGCGGGGACACCCGGCCACCAGGCGGCTGGGGACTGAGTATGGATACCAGGCCGCCGACACAGCTATGGCGTGGTGGCCAGATTCCGCCTCCACATGCCTAAAAGGCCCAATTTAAAGTGCAAGCAAGCAAGCAGTATGGTATTGCAGCCTGGGGGTGGGTGGGTGGCAGGCTGCATATTTGCGCTTGCATTGCAAGGAATGGGAGAGGTACAATTGAACACTGCCCTGGGGCAAGGACATGAATGGGGATAGTTGCAAGTCTGCAACGACAGGTGCAAGGTGGGAGGCATCTTCGCATGTACCATGAACAGGGGTTTTGCATGCACACACTACAGCCGAATAGGCTCTCCTTCCCACTAAATGCACTGGGGAAGGCACAGGTAATGTTTTGGTATACGCGCTTAATCTTATGTATAAGGCACACCAGGACAAATATGGGTGGCTGGGGACTGAGTATGGATACCTCGCTGCCGAAGCAGCCATGAGGTAGTGGCCAGCTTCGGCCTCCTCCAAAGTAAAAGGCCCCATTTCAAGTGCAAGCTAGCAGTATGGAATTGCAGTCTGGGGTGAGTGGGTGGCAGGCTGCACACTTACACTTGCATTAAAAGAAAACATAGCAGATGCTAACTTCTGTCATCATCATCATGCTCCTCACCTTGGCACTCTCAACTCCACCGATGGAGAAGTCAGGGCCCACCGGAGGAGTCTGGTTCTCTGGTGGGCTCATCCAATGCTGCCTAAAGCAGGCCGGGCTAAGAAAAGTGTGTGGGGGGATGTTCCAAGGAGAAATAGGGGCGGCTGGGGACCGTTTATGGACACCCGGCTGCCCCCAGGCGGCTGGGGACAGTGTGTGGACACCCGGCCGCGGGGCAGCTGGGGACCGAGTATGGACACCCGGCCGCCGGGCAGCTGGGGACTGAGTATGGATTCCAGGCCACCAACACAACCAAGATGTGGTGGCCAGATTCCGCCTCCACATGCCTAAAAGGCCCAATTTCAAGTTCAAGCAAGCAAGCAGTATGGTATTGCAGCCTGGGGGTGGGCGGGTGGCAGGCTGCACACTTGAGCTTGTATTGCAAGGAATGGGGGAGGTAAAATTGAACACTGCCCTGGGACTAGAACTTGCATGGGGATAGTTGCAAGTCTGCATCTTCTGATGCGGTAAGGATCACTTATGATGGGCACACTTTTAGACAGTGACCTGGGAGTCAGAGATGCTTCCAGGGGTCTTCCCCATGCTGTTCCCTTGTCTTTTCAGCACTTTATGCATGTGTCATACAGCACATGGCCAGATAAGGTTGTAAAATGTTAAAATGACATTTCACGGTGAATGCATTTGTCATAGTTGAAAGCAATACAAAAGTGCAAAAAAGCATAAAAAATGCTACTTGTGAACATAGCCGAAGGTGTGGAGGAGTATTTTTGATTTTGGTCATTTATTTTAACTTATACACAAGTCTTTACCCTGGAAAGGATGTTCCTTAACATATTTCACAGGAAAAAAGTTTCACTTTCGTTTTTGAACGTTTTATTGTGAGCCTGTAAAAGTGGCTTAATACCTCTGACCACGTTGTTGACAGCAGTGACCTGGGGGTCAGAAATGCTTCCTGGGGCGATCCCCATGCTGTCCCCATGTCAATTGAGCACTGTCACTATCGTTTTGGGCACTTGTTAGGCTTTTAAAAAACTGCCGGGGGTGCCACTGCAAAAATGCTCGAGTCTCCCATAGACTAACATTGGGCTCGTTGCTCGGGTCGAGCACCCGAGTATCACGGCGAGCTCGGCCCGAGCTTCGAGCACCCGAGCATTTTGGTGCTCGCTCAACACTACTAAATACCCTTTATTATTTATTATTATTTTTGCACTGTGCGATTTATACATCTACTTTCAGTTATTTGGGTATTTTTCTTGTTCTTGGTTTCTCTCTGTTTAGTGGCCTTGTGTGAACATGCAATTACTTTTTGCATGCACATCAACTTACTTTTCAGTTCAGACCTTCAGGTTTTTTCTTTGCAGTCAGTATGCTTTAGTGCATATAAAAGGGTGTGGCCGCCCTTTGTCTGGGCTGAGACGCTCATTTTGCCTCGGTTTTATGCTTACACTAGGGATCAGTCTCTCTGCCCTTGTCCATATGTATGTCACTTGACAAATGGTAAGGTTTTTAAAATTAGAGTTAGGACTGTCCCATAAGGGTTGCCGTGAAGTTGCGGGATGGCTTTCACATTATTTTGATCAAAATTATGTTAACTATATACCCATTATTATTTATTATTATTTTTGCACTGTGCAATTTATACATCTACTTTCAGTTATTTGGGTATTTTTCTTGTTCTTGGTTTCTCTCTGTTAGCAGGAGTGTACAGATCTTAAGTGAATCAACCAAAAGTTTAAGGAATTTTGAAACTGTTCGCCAAATATTTAGGGCCACAATGTCTCTAGAAAGATTTCATGAGATTTCAAGAGTCCTTCAGTTTGATCATAAAACCAATCCAATTGAAAGAAGAGCCACAGACAAACTTGCCTCTGTTAGAGATTTGTGGAATAAATAGGTAGAGATTCTACCAACATTTTATAATACTGTTGAAAATGAGATTGTAGAAGAACAACTAGTGTCCTTCAGAGGTAGGTGCCTGTTCAGACAGTATATTCCATGTAAACCTGCAAAGTACGGCATCAAAATATGTGCGACAGAAAAAGTTCATACACTGTAAATGCTCAGGTATACATAGGAAAAAACACTGGAGAAAGAGCTCAAAAAAATCAAGGTATGCGAGTAGTTTTGGATTTGACACATGGACTCAAAGGACAAAATGTTCCATTCGACAATTTTTTCACATCGTACCAACTGGGGCAGATGTTGCTGAAAAGAAAAATTACCATGCTGGGTACTGTTAGAAAAAATAAGCCAGAACTGCGCAAGGTATCCTCAGTAAGAGAGACTTTTATAGTTCTATGTTTTATTTTACCAAGGATACAACAGTTTCTTACGTTCCCAAAAAACACAAACAGGTCATTCTAATGAGCACAATGCACCATGATAGTGCAATCAGTAATCGAGACAACAGAAAGCCGGACATGCTTTTACATTACAATGCCACAAAAGGGGCAATTGATACTCTAAATCAACTCATAGGCACTTACAACGCAAAACAAATCGGTGGCCAATGGTTGTTTTTTACAATATTCTTTATGTGTCGGCAAACAATGCATTCGTGTTATGGTGTGAAATACTCCCAAATTGGAACAAAAATAAACTATATAAAAGAAAAAATTTTATAGAGGAGTTGGGAAAATCACTGGTTAGCCCATATAGCGAAGAAATAAAAGTAACACCGAGAGATGATGGAGCAGCAGCCATTGTCCACAGGATCCAACAGCATGCTAAAGAAAGTGAACCAACGGCTTCCACCAGCACTGCTATGATATCCACGGAGACTCCACCAGCAATGCAACCAGCCTAAAACGGAAACAATGCGCCTTCTGTCCAACATCAAGTAATCTCAAAACAAATGTGATATGTTGCAGTTGTGCAAAGTACTTATGCAAAAGAGATGTAAATTATACTTGTGACGAATGCAAGCAGTAAATTTAGCACCGTGAACCTTATTTACCATTTTATATAGAAAAAACTGAAGTTTTATTTTTTTTATTTTTTGAAAAAAATATATTTACATACAGTTTGATATCATTAATTATAGTTTACAGTTATATAAAGAATATTTTTTTTTATGTGCAATATGCATGAATATTGCAATAAGGCCATGTAACATTTTTTTGATACAAAAAAAATTTCAATTAAGTTTTTGATTTAATTTTTCATTTGTTTATGAACAACCATGTTCACATACAGTATAATAATGCAACATGTATTCAAATGAAACACTTAAATTAGTTAAAAAGCAAGACTTTAATAGGTCCGGTCAAAAATGACCGGAACATTATAAGTGTATAGTAGACCCGAACAGAACAGCAGGGTTAACGTACAGGTATGGCATGGTGGGGAAGGGTTTCCCAACATTTGACATATGGGTTCATCATAGCAATCGTGCAGGGCATAATATTATCTGCTCTCAGATAATGCTATTTACAACCTATTGGATGGGAATCCCACCGATTCATACAAAAGGTCTCTTCACAAACTGATTGACAATTGTTTAGTACTTGGTCTCTTTTCCACTAATGAGGTTAAACATCTTACAATAGTTGATACTGTAATGCCTAATATGTATGTGTTGCCAAAAACATACAAAAACACCTTTCCCCCTCCTATGAGGCCATAGTATCTGGGATTGGCTCTCTGGTTGAGAGGCTGTAGGAGTGGCTCGACCGTCTCCTTTAGTCTTTCGTTCAGAAAGTTCCTGGATTCTTCAAAGACACTGATGATGTTCTTGAAATTCTGTAGAAATACAGAAAAATTATAGCTCTCAAAATATGGAGATGCAAAAATTACTTAGCAGCCAAACATAAAAAACTAATATAAATATGGTATTGCTTTAATCGCATTGACCTGAAAAATAAAGTCATCTAATAACTCATAACACATGAGTAATGGCATAAAAAGTAGATAAAACCAATTCTTGAACTGTTGTTAATTTGTTTTTTCTGCCTCCCAAAGATCGTAGTAAAGCTCAGCGCACATTTATCCTCTGCTCTACTCTGAGCACTTACACCGGGGTTTCTGTGTAAATCTCTGAAATATGTGATTCAGACGAAACCCACAATTGAACATTACGTATAATGAGGCAGATGGAGACACTTTGGAGTCGTCTGGCCTATGATCCGGCGGTGTCCATTGTTTAGGAGTGCACAAAAGCACAGTCGGCCAAAGTTTTATGCACTTATGAAAAGTTGGACACCGCTAAACAGAGGCAAAACGGAGTGTCCCCGTCTCTCTGTATGGCTGTCTCTATGATGAGGAACATACTTGTGCTTTGGGGTGGCCTGAGGGAAGATCTTTTCTTGCAGATGTGGCGTAGAGCACCAGGATAAGATTCGGCCCACAGTCCTGCCCCGGAGAATGGGCATATCATTAACTCAAAACTGCAAACACTGGTTACACAAGAATCACAAGACTGATTTCTTCACCTAAGGTATCATAATAATCAGTGCAGCAGCCTCAACATGACTGCCTGTAGTTTACTTAGCAAAATCCTGCTGACAGGTTCGCTTTAAGGACTGTTATGTCTTCAGACAGACCCATTTCATGTTTGCAGCTCACTGACTCCATCTAGCGGCTGAATGCTGAGTTTGTTTGTCTGCACTTGTTTCCTTTTTGATCTACTCAGCACACCATAGTATTGTCTGTAGTGATGCACTCTGGGAGAAGGAAGGTCCTTTTCCACACAGACTGGTTGCAGAGAAGGCGTCCACCATTTTATCCCTCTTGTGATAGCATCGTTGGTAAGACAGACTTGTTTTTCTTGATTGCAGACACTTGATATGTAGGACTCTAATCCCTGCATCTTCCAGTTACACTTATGAGTCTGGCAAGCTGCTTCATTACATGTTATATGCTGTTCTGCTATTGACTTCATGTAATTTTGTGTTGTGTATACACATATTGATTGTTTGTTTTTCCATTGCTCCTAGTTTTACCAAATTCATCTACTAATCGTTCAATAAACTGCATAGACTACAAGACACAGTCTTCTTATTGGATTACAAGTAGAGAAGGTTTAGCTGCCTGTCGGAGTACACATACATCCCAGGATAACGTGTAGCGAGGACAGAACAAGGACACCGATGCAGAATGTCACCGGCTTTGGGGGTGTTCACAATCCCTTACTGATGACCTGGGTTTTCCTGGATTGGATGTGGATAGGGGAATAAGGGATGTGGGGGTGTCCAAGAATCTAAGGAAAAAAGTAAAATAAACTAGCTTACCATTCCTGTCGTCCTGCATGCACGGAATAACGTCCTGACCAAATGTTGAGTATGAGAGAAAATGGAAGAAAATCCAGCTTCTGGCAATAATTAATAAAATTGAACATTTATTGAAATATTTTATAAATCCAGGAAATTCAGTCTAGCAAACGGGTAGCAGGAGGAAACAGGACAACGCATTTCGAACGCTGTGTTCTTCCTCAAGGCCTGATGGGAGTAATCTCCCATCAACCCTAAATCCACATGGAAAGATTCTGATTGGATGAAATAAAACTGGTCATACAATAATGAAAAATACACACTGACAAACAACAATAATAGTGACATGAAACAAGAAAATATTACAACAAAGACATACCTAATAATGACACATAATATCACGGCGCAAAATTAATCCCTCAAGAGATCTGGAACCTAGATTAAAAATCCAATAGGCTTCCCTGTTGAGGAGAAATCTTATGATATGACTGCCCCTTGGTAAATCTCTAACCCTTTCAATGCCGAATACCCTAACATGTGTAAGCTTTCTCTGATGATGTGTGACGAAGTGCCTGGAGGCTGACGATATATTTCTCTTATTATAATTGTTGGTATTAGAGATATCATTCAAATGTTTATTGATCCTAATTTTCAATTTGCGGCTGGTGCAGCCGATGTAATTTAAGTGACAAGATGTCCATTGAATGAAATAAATATTTTTCGCATTGCAATCAATGAAATGTTGAATTTGATGTATTTAAGTATTGTCAAAATTGGAAAAAGTTTTGCAAGGACTGGCATATTTGCAAGTGTTACATTGTGTCGCATCACATCGAAAAAAAACCTTTGCAACTAAGCCAGGTACCACCAGGTTTGGGGGAGATAAAAAACTAGGGGATAAAACATTGCCCAGTGAAGTCACAATATTACAACCAGACTGAAGAATGGATGATAAAGTCCTATCCTCATGTAATAGAGGTAGGTATTTATTAATAATTTGTTTAATTTGTTTAATGACAACAAATTGAGCATTGCTTACTAGTGATACTCGTACTCGTTACTCAGGTGCTCGACTCGAGTAACGAGTACAATGTAAGTCAATGGGAAACTCAAGCATTTTTCCGGTGGATTTCTCGGAGGTCTGGAGGGGACCTAAAATTGGTCAAATCGATGGAAACAGTGCTGAAATGACATAGGAAGAGCATGGGTAAGACCCCTGGAAGCATCTCTGAATCCCAGTAAATGTCATTTTAACATTTTGCTACCTCATCTGGCCATGTGGTGTGTGAGACATGATCAGACACATCCTGTTTCATTTATGAAAGATGGACTCTAAAAGTCACAAAGCCTACTTTTACAGGGCTATCAGGCAGCCCTTGCTTTTGTTAAAGGGCCAGCAGTCGACCTTCACTATAGTTAGAGGGCCAGCAGCCATCTATGCTTTGCATAGGCGTATATTGTTAATGCAATATAATTTATTCATCTGAGGTGGGAAAATTTTCTCTTTAGTATTAATATTGTAAAGTTTGAAACTTGAAGGGCAAGCAGGCGGATATTCCTTGCATGGTCATATATTGCTACAGCAATCTAACGTATCCATCTGAGGTGGTCAAATTTTCTTTTTTGTATATATTCTGTAAAGTTTGAAACTTTGATGTCCAGCAGGCCGTCCTCACAATTTATAAAGTGCCAGAAGGTGGCCTCCGAGTATGTATCCAGCCAATTGAGCGCTCCCAGGGTCACAAGGAATGATTATCCAAAAAAGGATTTAATTCTTCAGAAGATTTATTCAGGTTGGTAAATAAATAAAACTTATAAATAAAACAACGCGTTTCGGCTATTAAAATTAAAGATATATATAGCCTTCCTCAGGTCTAATGTAAGAGAGTCAATAGTGGTGGTTATATAGTCACTATAAAAACCTACCTAGTGAAATAATTATCCTAATCACATGTAAATTGGTTTGAGTTGGAATGCCCAAATCCCATTCTATAGAGACTCAGCTTTCTCAGAGTTAGGATTTTCCAGCTTTTTCCTCTGATTATAGAATAAACAAATTATAGAGCAGCTAAATTTGTCATAATAAAATTTGTCATAATAAAATTTTCCATAATAAAATTTTGGTAATGAAGATATTATACTTTCTCCTTCTCTTTCTTTCCTTTCTTTTTCTATCCCTTTAAGAGGAGAAAATAAGTGCATTAGTTGAAAAATCTATACCATGAACCTGAATTTAAGAAGATTTTCATTCAATAGGTATATCAATGAAATTCAGATAAGGGGAGCTTAATTTGCATGGATATATATGCCAAAGGTAGTAAAACGGAGAGAGAGAGAAGAAAAAAAAAAAAAAACACATAAAAACGCATCAAAAAACGCAACAAAAAACGCAGGAGAAAAAAAAAAAAAAGGAGAGAGGTTATTATTATACATAGTGAATGAAACATTAATTGTGGAGATATCTCCGTGAACTCTATACAGTCTCCAATTTATCATTGAGACCATCAGGATACAAACAACGTAGTCTATATATCCAGAAGGCCTCCTTCTTGTTAAGTTGTTGGATCCTGTCAGGAATATCAGCTGGGATCTGCTCCACCGGTGTAAGTCTCACTTTAAATTTTTTGTTATGGGTAGTAAGAAGATGTCTGGAGAGGCTGTGTGTTAATAAGCCATTTTTGGCATTGTATCTGTGGGCATTGAGTCGGGATCTCACCATTTGTGTGGTCCTACCCACGTACTGGAGACCGCAATCACATGTAATAACATAGATTACATAGTCACTAGTACAGGTCAGGTGATCCTTGATATTAAAAGTCTCTCCTGTGCTATTCGATGTAATGGAATGGGACCCATGAGTAATTATATGACAGCACTGACATTTTTTCTGAGAGCACCTATAAGTGCCATTCTGTGTGAGTCTATTTGTACTAATCAAGGGACAAATGTTTTTAGATTGAGAGAACACTGGTTGGCCTCCTGGTTTCCGTTTTTTTAAACGGCTAGGTGCGAGGAGGTTTCTTAGAGTTTTTCCTCTCCTAAATGTAATGCCAGGTATTTTTGGCAATATATCTCGTAGGAGAGGATCTTGTTTCAAAATATGCCAATGCTTTTGCAAAATATTCCTAATCAATTGGTTCCCCTTATTATAAGAGGTGATAAAATTATGATTCCATTTATTCATATTCCTAGTGTCACTATCCCTGGATTCCTTATGGGGCAATTCATCCCCATTCCCCAAACAATCAGTTTGGGTTTTAGTCAAATTTATACGGTATGCCTCATCAATAATTTGCCTGGGGTACTTTTTCTCTTTAAATCTCTTCTTGAGTATATCCGATTGTCTGATATAATCCGAATCCTTAGTATTATTTTTTCTAATTCGATGAAATTGGCTGAAAGGGATGTTATTTTTCCATTTGATGTAATGGGCACTTTGATAGTCTAAGTAGCCATTCACATCAACAGATTTGAAATGAGTTTTCGTTATTATTTTTTTTTTCTTCATGTGAAATTTCTAAATCAAGAAAAACAGCTATTTTTGGTTCGATACTAGAGGAAAAATTAATGCCCCAGGTGTTCTCATTCAATTCATTGACTAGAGACTGAGCATCCTCTCTACTGCCCCTCCATATCACGAATAGATCATCTATATAGCGCTTGTACAGTACTATATTATTGCTATATTTAGGGGAGCATAGGGGCAACTGGGACTCGAATAGCCCCATGAATAAATTAGCAAAACTTGGGGCTACCCGAGTCCCCATCGCGGTACCAAGCCTCTGTAAATAGAGGTGTCCCTCAAATTCAAAAGATTATGTTTGAGGATAAAATTTAAGCCTCTCAAAAGGAAATCTACCTGACCTTGTGGCATATCTTTATCCTGCTGTAAAAAAAATTTCACTGCATTTATACCTAAATCGTGACCAATATTTGAATAAAGTGCATTAACATTCATTGTAATCATGAGATAATTATCTTCCCATTGTAGTGCATTCAATTAAAAAATAAGTTGAGTAGAATCTTTTAAATAGGAGGCGAGAGATTTTACATATTGCTGAAGGTACAGATCTATAAAGTGGGAGAGTGGACTAGTAAGGGAATTAATTCCTGAAATGATAGGTCATCCAGGAGAACTATTACAATCCTTGTGAATTTTCGGCAAGTGATAAAAGAATGCCAATGATGGTTCTTTATTGTTTAAAAAGGTTTTTTCTTTTTTTGTAAGGATACCTGCTGTGTAGGCATAATTGATCAGGTCATGGTATTCCCTTGTGAAATCCTTTGAGGGATCCACCTCTAGCCTTTCATAATATTTAGTATCTGATAAAATGTTATATGCTTCCTTAATATAGGTCTCCCTATCTTGGACCACCACGCCCCCTCCTTTATCAGCTTCCCTAATAATAATATCCCCATTGTTTTTTAATTTAGTAATGGCTATTCTCTCTCTTTTAGTAATATTTGGTCTCCGCATTTGGAATGCACCTTTCTTATTAATATTGTCCCTATTTTTTATTATTAATTGATTTTTAGAAAATTTTGTTGAATCTAGGGTACGAAAATCTTCATTAACTAGTGCTAGGAAAGTTTCTATATAACTACCCCTATGGTGTACTGGATTAAAATTTGAATGGGTTTTGATCTCCAGATGTATATTTTTATCAAATTCCATACTATTGTCAGGGGGTATTATCAAATCTGATGTTGTTTTTGTAGTGGGTTTCTCTGCATTTTTCTTTTTCAATTCAAAGTACCTTGTAAGAGTAACACGTCTCACAAACTTATTCAAGTCAACAAAGAGATCAAAGTGATTCGTTTCTTGACTTGGGCAAAAATTAAGACCCTTAGTAAGGACTTTTTGTTCAACCTCATCCAAAGGGTATTTGGATCACACAAATGGTGAGATCCCGACTCAATGCCCACAGATACAATGCCAAAAATGGCTTAGTAACACACAGCCTCTCCAGACATCTTCTTACTACCCATAACAAAAAATTTAAAGTGAGACTTACACCGGTGGAGCAGATCCCAGCTGATATTCCTGACAGGATCCCACAACTTAACAAGAAGGAGGCCTTCTGGATATATAGACTACGTTGTTTGTATCCTGATGGCCTCAATGATAAATTGGAGAATGTATAGAGTTCACGGAGATATCTCCACAATTAATGTTTCATTCACTATGTATAATAATAACCTCTCTCCTTTTTTTTTTTTTTTTTTTTTTCTCTTGCGTTTTTTGTTGCGTTTTTTGATGCGTTTTTATGTGTTTTTTTTTTTTTCTTCTCTCTCTCTCCGTTTTACTACCTTTGGCATATATATCCATGTGAATTAAGCTCCCATTATCTGAATTTCATTGATATACCTATTGAATGAAAATCTTCTTAAATTCAGGTTCATGGTATAGATTTTTCTACTAATGCACTTATTTTCTCCTCTTAAAGGGATAGAAAAAGAAAGGAAAGAAAGAGAAGGAGAAAGTATAATATCTTCATTACCAAAATTTTATTATGGAAAATTTTATTATGACAAATTTTATTATGACAAATTTAGCTGCTCTATAATTTGTTTATTCTATAATCAGAGGAAAAAGCTGGAAAATCCTAACTCTGAGAAAGCTGAGTCTCTATAGAATGGGATTTGGGCGTTCCAACTCAAACCAATTTACATGTAATTAGGATAAATATTTCACTAGGTAGGTTTTTATAGTGACTATATAACCACCACTATTGACTCTCTTACATTAGACCTGAGGAAGGCTATATATCTTTAATTTTAATAGCCGAAACGCGTTGTTTTATTTATAAGTTTTATCTATTTACCAACCTGAATAAATCTTCTGAAGAATTAAATCCTTTTTTGGATAATCATTCCTTGTGACCCTGGGAGCGCTCAATTGACTGGATACATACTCTGACCCCTATTCTTACGGACTCCAGCTGGGAGATCCGTTTAATCCAGATAGAAGCTGCATACCAGTGGACCAGCTACCCACATTAGACCAGAATTGGTCGATAAGCCTTGGTACAAGATCTGCTAAAGGTGAGCAGTTCATTTTTCTTCTGTTTCTATATATATATGTACATCTACACTTAGATCTGCGCCTGTTTTTTGTTTCTCTCCCCACCAGACCTACAGCCTTGGGGTCAAACACATTGAGAAGTTGGCCTCCACTAATTTTAGAGGGCCAGCAGTCATCTTAGGGACAGATGAGACCAATACGTGGCGCCACACGTCCTTGGTAAAGTATATGGATATGAGCATATTTAATGCAAATATAGGGACAAGCCTGCATGTCGGCGATATCCTAGCTGTGATTTACAATTCGCTAATATAGACTCTGTATCACAATCATTGAAGAATTGTTTGTGGAGTTCTGTTATTTTGTCTAATTCATCTGTATCAAATTGAATATGAATTTGATTGTATTCCTTCATATGCACTATGTGAATAACTAGGGTGGATGCAATTTTTGGATACTGATGTGCCACAATAACTGCTCTTCCCTATATATACATAGCAGGTGATATCATATATATATGGATATAATATCTATCCCTACTAAGGTTTACTTTTAGCTATATTATGCATCTGCATGGCATTTCATCTATCCAGTATTTATTGCACTTAGGCACTTTTCTAACTTGAGGTCATCTATATCTGCTTGGATGGATTATGTAATTATTTATGTACAGTGGTGGCCAAAAGTATTGGCAACCCTGCAATTCTGTCAGATAATACTCAGTTTCTTCCTGAAAATGATTGCAATCACAAATTCTTTGGTATTATTATCTTCATTTAGTTTGCTTGTGTGATGAAAGCCGGCCGGTGGGTGCAGCTCTCTGGCGCCCCCGTACCTCTCAGGTCAGTCAAGGTACTGCACCTAGAGAAAGTAGTGCCAGGAAGCTGCAACCAGCGCAGGGAACACGGTAGTGTGTTATCCCTTCAACGTCACTAAACCGTAACGTCACTACACAGCACAACTCGCTAGCGCCCTCTTAGCCTCAGGTCAGTCAAGGAACTGCACCTAGGATAAGCGGTCGCCAGGGAGACTGTCCTGTAACCTACTGGGTATCGGGGCCCTCTGTAGTGAGGGCGGTATATATATCTTCCTTGGCCGCGCCAGGAATATATATATCTGAACCTCCGACCGTCACTACCAGCCTTCCCCAATCCCCAGTTGGTATGCTGCCACCAGTCCCTATTTTAGATATACGCCCAGTCCGTGAATGGGCCTATATCGGGTCAGGAACCAACCCTGGGTAGCGTTTTGGCTTGAGCCGAGCTCACACGGACGTGCGTTCGTTATGCAGAATAAAAGGCAGGCCCACAATTACTTGAGGTAATTGATTATAATAATACACTAGATACACGATATACAACTAAATATACACAGGTATAAGGTCAGGCTAAACTATACAACAATGGAATACAACACACAGAATCACCACAGCATATCAGTTACCGGTTTCTTGATTTTCTTGTGACGCAGGGAGAGGATTCTGCGGTCGCAGGCACGGTTCTTTGTTACAGGCTGAGGCCTACCACCGCATGGTCAAACTGCTCCTCCCCTTGGTGGCCTCAGCTGGTGCTCAGATGTTCAGCACCCCACTCTTGGGTCAAGACTGACTTGTCTCTTGTCTGTCCTGCTATCTTACCTGCCCCGTCCCGCCCACTGCTGGTGAGGTCAGCTGGCTCAGTCTCCACCCTCAGGTCTAACTTCGATCAGAAGCCCAAATTCTATGGAACCCAATAACTTCTTCTGGGATGGTCTCATGATACCCCCAGGGGTTCCCATGGATTCGGGCCGCCGTAACCGACCTTTTGATATCAATTATGATACCATACGGTCCTCAGGAATGGCTCCGCGCTATATCTTGGCTTCCAGAGCACGTACAAACGTCTACCGCGGAGGCTTGTGTGCGCAATGGCTCCGGGACGCCGTGATATTTTTTTATTGGCCCATCCCACGCAACATGCGTGTACTATTCATGTTTCTATATCTTATGCCTCCATGCTTGTGACAGACAAAGAAACTAGTCCTATGGGACAAATGGTCAGGTACAGATAGACGAAGCACCCCCCCCTGCTGGCTGTGTTTCCTCTCGAAGTCTTTGAAGCTCCTAGCATTCAAGTGTTAAGTAGGCTTCTTATCTTACAGGAGCCTGGATGGGGGGAAACTATCTAGTTGACGTTTTAACAGAAGGTCCCAAGGGTGGGGGCTGCTGAAGTGTGGCCATCCCTGGATATGATTTATCATTACCAAAATGGCGGCTACAGGTTCATCACACCTCCCCCTATACGAGGGCGCGAGGGGGTAGCACATTCCTGTGTTCCCCCGTGCGTCCTTCTGCACCCTCCCCTTGCCGGGATAACCCGTCAGCGTTACCGTGGTCACGGCCTCTTCTGTGGCGAATGGAGAAGTGGTACTGCTGGAGAGCGAGGCTCCAGCGTAGCAACCTGCCATTCGACCCAGAGACCGTGTGTAACCAGCTGAGGGGGTTGTGGTCCGTCTCCACGGTGAAATGGCTCCCGTACAAGTAGGGCTGCAGACGCTGCAGGGCCCATACAATTGCCAGGCATTCTTTTTCCACCGTGGAGTAAGCCACCTCCCGGGGCAGTAGCTTCCTGCTCAGGTACAAGACAGGATGTTCCTGGCCTGTCGTGTTGACCTGACTTAGCACAGCACCGAGGCCAAAGTCACTGGCGTCGGTCTGTACCACAAACGGCCGGTCGAAGTCGGCAGCTTGCAGTACAGGGGAGCTACTTAGGGCGGCCTTGAGTGCCCCGAAAGCTGTCTCGCAGGCGACTGTCCAGTCGACTGCGACGGGCAGCTTCTTCTTGGTGAGGTCCGTCAGGGGCTTGGCCAGGGTGCTATAGTGTGGGACGAACCTCATATAGTACCCGGCGGTCCCCAAGAAGGACATCACCTGCTTTTTGGTCCTAGGAGTGGGCCAGGATGCGATGGCATCCACTTTCCCCGGTTCTGGCTTCAGAACCCCCCCGCCTACCCGGTGACCCAGGTAGAGGACCTCACTCATGCCCAGCTGGCACTTTTCCGGCTTGATGGTCAAGCCTGCCCGGTGGATCCGACCGAGCACCTGCCGCAGGTGCTCTAGGTGATCCTCCCAAGTGGGACTGAAGACTGCAATATCGTCCAAGTACGCAGCCGCGTACCCTTCAAGTCCCTCAAGCAGCGTATTGACCATCCGCTGAAAAGTGGCAGGGGCATTCTTCATGCCGAATGGCATCACTGTGGACTCGTACAGTCCAAAAGGGGTGATAAAGGCAGAGCGTTCCCTTGCCGCGGGGGTCAGAGGAATCTGCCAGTACCCCCGGCTCAGATCCATGATGGTCAGGTACTTAGCCCCGGCCATCCGATCGAGCAGGTCATCGATGCGTGGTATGGGGAACGCATCGGTGGCCGTTACAGCGTTGAGCCCCCGGTAGTCCACACAGAACCGTGTAGTTCGGTCCTTCTTTGGTACGAGGACTACAGGCGAGGCCCACGCGCTGCTGGATGCCTGGATCACCCCCAGCTTCAGCATCTCGTCTATCTCTTGGCGCATGTTTCCCTGCACCTCGAAAGAGACCCGATATGCTGAACGCCGGATCGGCGGGTGATCGCCAGTGTCCACGTCGTGGACAGCCATCTCAGTCCTTCCGGGCAGGCTGCTGAACAGCCCCCGGAAGGGGTGCAGGGTGGTCCCCAGCTGGGACCGTTGGTCCTCCGTGAGCTGGTGGCCAACCCCCACATCCTCGATGGACCCACCCGCCTTGGCTTGGGTGAGCAGATCCAGGAGGGTTTCTACCTCTCCTTCCTCGGGAAGGTTGCACACTGGGTGGGCAGTCGCTTCCCGCTCATGATGAGCCTTCATCATGTTCACGTGGAAGGCCTTCCTCCTTCCACGGGCGTGATCCAGGGTGACCAGATAGGTGACGGCATTGAGTTTCTGGTGCACGAAGTAGGGACCTTCCCAGGCTGCCTGAAGCTTGTTCTGTGGTACGGGGACCAGTACCCACACCTTTTGACCCACCTGGTAGGTCCTCTCACAAGCATTCTGGTCGTACCACCGCTTCTGGTCGGCCTGGGCCTGGGCCATATTGTCCTGCACCAGCTTTGCCAAGGCCATCATCCTGTCCCGGTGGCGCACGACATACTCGATGACCGACACCTCGGGGGTGGCCAAATCCCCTTCCCATGCTTCCTTCACCAGAGCCAGGGGGCCCCGTACCCGTCGCCCGTACAGGAGCTCAAAGGGGGAGAACCCCGTTGAGGCCTGCGGAACCTCCCGGTAAGCAAATAGGAGGTGTGGGAGGTAACGCTCCCAGTCTCTCCCGTGGGAGTCGACCAACATCTTAAGCATCTGCTTTAAGGTGCCATTGAACCGCTCACACAGGCCATTAGTCTGTGGGTGATACGGGCTGGCCACCAGATGTTGCACCTGCATTTGCTTACAGAGGGACTCCATCAGCCGCGACATGAACTGGGTCCCTCGGTCGGTGAGCATTTCTTGGGGGAAACCCACTCTGGAGAAGATCTCCAGTAAGGCGGTAGCCACCTTGTCGGCCCGAATGGACGACAAAGCTACCGCTTCCGGGTACCGGGTGGCATAGTCCACTACCGTGAGTATGAAGCATTTCCCGGAGTGGCTGGGAGTGGACAGAGGTCCAATAAGATCCACAGCGACCCTCGAGAAAGGCTCTTCGATGATTGGCAGAGTTACCAGTGGGGCTTTGGGGCGCGGCCCCGCCTTCCCCACCCTCTGACAGGTGTCACACGAACGGCAGTAGGCACCCACCGCGGCTCCCATCCCAGGCCAGTAGAAATGCTGAGCTATCCTGGCCTTGGTTTTAGCGATCCCTAGGTGTCCGGCCATCGGAATCTCGTGTGCGATCCGCAACAATTCCGCCCTGAACGGATAGGGTACCACTAACTGTCGGTCCCTGGGCCACGCCTCCGGTGAACCCTGCTGGACCGTTACCCGGTACAGCCGTCCCTGGTCCCAGACCACCCGCTCGCAGTCTGACTCCATGGGAGGCTGTGCCGCCTGTTCCTTGAGAGCTTTCAGGCTGTCGTCTGCTTCCAACGCAGCCTGAAATTCCTGACTTGATGTGGCCAGAATCGACGAAACTGCCACATCCTCTGTCAGCCCCTCCGGGCATGTCACCTGGCCGCTGTCTGACCCGGCAGACACTTGGTCAGAAGTGGGGAAGCCGTCGGACCTCTGCAAGGCTCCTTGGGCTCCGGCGCTCCCACTCCTGGTGACAGCGGCTATGACCGCTGTGACCGTGGGTAGTGCCTGCTTCCCCTCTGTTTTTGCCCAAGCCGCCCGATCAGGCAGGCTTCCTAGGCCTTTGGACATCTCGGATGTGGGGAACTCCTGCCCTGGGGTCTTACCTGGCGGCTCCTCTCTTGGGACACCCCCACCTCCCATGGCCTGTTCCTCCCCCTGCAGTGGGCCTATACTCAGCAGCCTGGATACCCCTGGGAGCCCTACACTGCCGGTAGCTGCCCCCCTCTCCATCCCTGAGCTTCCCTCTACAGAATCCTGCCCGCCCCCTCCCTCACCGGAGGACAAGAGGTCACGGCACGCCGGCTGAGCACCTCTGCGGGCATCCCCACACTCCCCACCTGCTTTCACTAACCCTGTTTGTGTTGTGTCTGTGCAGGTGTTACCCTCAGGTTTCACTCCCTCCTCCTCAGCAGGACACACACTACATACAACATGGTTGGCATTAGCAGCAGACAAATCAATACACTCTTGGGGGGCCGAACTTGGGGGTTCAGAGGGTACATACTGCGATACTAGACGCCCCAAGTCGGTCCCTAATAAAACATTTGCGGGAATATTTGGCGTTACTCCCACCTCCCGCATCCCCCTTCCGGCACCCCAGTCCAAATACACCATGGCAACGGGAAGTGCCGGCTCCACGCCTCCAACCCCGGAGACGGAAAGAGTCTTTCCTGGTACCAAGTCCTGGGGGGACACCACCTCAGGCCGTACCAGTGTTCGTTCAGCGCCCGTGTCCCGCAGTCCCATGACCGCAGAACGGCCTATGGTGACGGGTTGGATGTTGTCCAGGGACCTACCACCACCCCCTCCCACACACAAAACATTGGGCGCTCTCTGGGACTGGGATGGGGTCTTTTGGCGCTGGGGACACTCAGCCCTAAAGTGTCCTGGTTTGTTGCATAGATGACAACGTCTTACGTCTGGTCCTTGCCTGGAGAGGGCAACAGGGGGATACACCCCTTGTGTTCTAGGGGCCGGGGAAACAGGGGCATGACTGGGCTTACCCCCTCTCCAGGTGCTGCTGGCAGACTTCTTCAGCTCAGGCGCCCTGTTATTGGCATACTCGTCTGCCAGGGCGGCTGTAGCAGAAGCCCCTGTTGGTTTTCGGTCACGGAGGAACTGTCGGAGGTCCTCTGGGCAGTTCCACAAGAACTGCTCCGTGACGAACAGTTCCTGGACCTCCTGGCGGGTAGTAAGCGCTAGACCCGAGGTCCAGTGCTCTGCGGCTCTCAACAGCGCCCGCATATGATCGGTCCAGGTGTCCTTGGGGCCACGCAGCAGGCTCCGGAACTTCTGGCGGTACGACTCGGGAGTGAGGTTGTACTGCCGGATCAGGGCCCGCTTGATGCAGTCGTAGTTCTGTACCTCCCCGGCAGGTAAGTCCCCCAAGGCATCCAGGGACTTACCCCTCAAACGGGGGGTCAGGTATCTGGCCCACTGATCCCGGGCCAGATGGTGCTGAAGACAGGTCCGTTCAAATGCCACCAGAAAGGAGTCCAGGTCCCCATCCTTCTCCAGTAGAGGGAAGTCCTCAGCTCGGACTTTGGACGACTTGGTCTCCTGATGGGTTGGTTGCTCTAGCGGAAGCCCCCGCTGGGCCAGGTCCAGTTGGTGCTGGCGCTCCGCAGCTCGCTCTGCACGCTCCGCAGCCTCCCGGCGCTCTGCAGCTTCACGCTCCGCAGCCTCCCGGCGCTCCGCAGCTTCGCGCTCCTCCTCCGCTGCCTTCTCTGATGCTGCCAGGAGGGTTTTGTAGACGGCATCGCCATGAGACTGGAGACTTGCCATAGCCGCTTGTAAAAGGGCTTGTGATCTGGACAGGCTGGGCTGGGTAGGTGGTGGGCAGCCCACTGCGGGACCGTATACTGGGGACTGGCTCCCTGAGGTGCCCGGGCTGGACTCCTCCTCGCCATGAGTAACAATGTCCTCCCCTCCTGCCACACGGACCGTAGCATTAGCCTCCTGCAGGGTCTTGCTCCTGGTGCCGTCTGCCATCTTGGTAACCGACACCGCTGCAACCCTGAGTTTGCACACACCTTGTTATACTTTTAGCCTGACCGTCTAACGTTGGGCTGACCTTAAGACTCCAGCAGTGGAAGTTACCACTGGCAGTCTTTAGTGCCTGGGAGTAGGGGTCCCACAACACTATTATTCTGCAATCCCACCGCTCTGCCACCAATGTGATGAAAGCCGGCCGGTGGGTGCAGCTCTCTGGCGCCCCCGTACCTCTCAGGTCAGTCAAGGTACTGCACCTAGAGAAAGTAGTGCCAGGAAGCTGCAACCAGCGCAGGGAACACGGTAGTGTGTTATCCCTTCAACGTCACTAAACCGTAACGTCACTACACAGCACAACTCGCTAGCGCCCTCTTAGCCTCAGGTCAGTCAAGGAACTGCACCTAGGATAAGCGGTCGCCAGGGAGACTGTCCTGTAACCTACTGGGTATCGGGGCCCTCTGTAGTGAGGGCGGTATATATATCTTCCTTGGCCGCGCCAGGAATATATATATCTGAACCTCCGACCGTCACTACCAGCCTTCCCCAATCCCCAGTTGGTATGCTGCCACCAGTCCCTATTTTAGATATACGCCCAGTCCGTGAATGGGCCTATATCGGGTCAGGAACCAACCCTGGGTAGCGTTTTGGCTTGAGCCGAGCTCACACGGACGTGCGTTCGTTATGCAGAATAAAAGGCAGGCCCACAATTACTTGAGGTAATTGATTATAATAATACACTAGATACACGATATACAACTAAATATACACAGGTATAAGGTCAGGCTAAACTATACAACAATGGAATACAACACACAGAATCACCACAGCATATCAGTTACCGGTTTCTTGATTTTCTTGTGACGCAGGGAGAGGATTCTGCGGTCGCAGGCACGGTTCTTTGTTACAGGCTGAGGCCTACCACCGCATGGTCAAACTGCTCCTCCCCTTGGTGGCCTCAGCTGGTGCTCAGATGTTCAGCACCCCACTCTTGGGTCAAGACTGACTTGTCTCTTGTCTGTCCTGCTATCTTACCTGCCCCGTCCCGCCCACTGCTGGTGAGGTCAGCTGGCTCAGTCTCCACCCTCAGGTCTAACTTCGATCAGAAGCCCAAATTCTATGGAACCCAATAACTTCTTCTGGGATGGTCTCATGATACCCCCAGGGGTTCCCATGGATTCGGGCCGCCGTAACCGACCTTTTGATATCAATTATGATACCATACGGTCCTCAGGAATGGCTCCGCGCTATATCTTGGCTTCCAGAGCACGTACAAACGTCTACCGCGGAGGCTTGTGTGCGCAATGGCTCCGGGACGCCGTGATATTTTTTTATTGGCCCATCCCACGCAACATGCGTGTACTATTCATGTTTCTATATCTTATGCCTCCATGCTTGTGACAGACAAAGAAACTAGTCCTATGGGACAAATGGTCAGGTACAGATAGACGAAGCACCCCCCCCTGCTGGCTGTGTTTCCTCTCGAAGTCTTTGAAGCTCCTAGCATTCAAGTGTTAAGTAGGCTTCTTATCTTACAGGAGCCTGGATGGGGGGAAACTATCTAGTTGACGTTTTAACAGAAGGTCCCAAGGGTGGGGGCTGCTGAAGTGTGGCCATCCCTGGATATGATTTATCATTACCAAAATGGCGGCTACAGGTTCATCACAGCTTGCAAGGAAAAAACACAAAAGAGAATGAAGCAAATATCAAATCATTGATCATTTCACACAAAACTCCAAAAATGGGCCAGACAAAAGTATTGGTACCCTCAGCCTAATACTTGGTTGCACAACCTTTAGCCAAAATAATTGCGAACAACCGCTTCCGGTAACCATCAATGAGTTTCTTACAATGCTCTGCTGGAATTGTAGACCATTCTTCTTTGGCAAACTGCTCCAGGTCCCTGATATTTGAAGGGTGCCTTCTCCAAACTGCCATTTTGAGATCTCTCCACAGGTGTTCTATGGGATTCAGGTCTGGACTCATTGCTGGCCACCTAAGAAGTCTCCAGTGCTTTCTCTCAAACCATTTTATAGTGCTTTTGGAAGTGTGTGTTGGGTCATTGTCCTGCTGGAAGACCCATGACCTCTGAGGGAGACCCAGCTTTCTCACACTAGGCCCTACATTATGCTGCAAAATTTGTTGGTAGTCTTCAGACTTCATAATGCCATGCACATGGTCAAGTAGTCCAGTGCCAGAGGCAGCAAAGCAACCCCAAATCATCAGGGAACCTCCACCATGTTTGACTGTAGGGACCGTGTTCTTTTCTTTGAATGCCTCTTTTTTTTTCCTGTACACTCTATGTTGATGCTTTTTCCCAGAAAGCTCTACTTTTATCTCATCTGACCAGAGAACATTCTTCCAAAACGTTTTAGGCTTTCTCAGGTAAGTTTTGGCAAACTCCAGCCTGGCTTTTTTATGTCTCGGGGTAAGAAGTGGGGTCTTCCTGGGTATCCTACCATACAGTCCCTTTTCATTCAGATGCCGACGGATAGTACGGGTTGACACTGTTGTACCCTCGGACAGCAGGGCAGCTTGAACTTGTATGGATGTTAGTTGAGGTTCTTTATCCACCATCCGCACAATCTTGCGTTGAAATCTCTCATTAATTTTTCTTTTCCGTCCACATCTAGGGAGGTTAGCCACAGTGCCATGGGCTTTAAACTTCTTGATGACACTGCGCACGGAAGACACAGGAACATTCAGGTCTTTGGAGAAGGACTTGTAGCCTTGAGATTGCTCATGCTTCCTCACAATTTGGTTTCTCAAGTCCTCAGACAGTTCTTTGGTCTTCTTTCTTTTCTCCATGCTCAATGTGGTACACACAAGGACACAGGACAGAGGTTGAGTCAACTTTAATCCATGTTAACTGGCTGCAAGTGTGATTTAGTTATTGCCAACACCTGTTAGGTGCCACAGGTAAGTTACAAGTGCTGTTAATTACACGAATTAGAGAAGCATCACATGATTTTTCAAACAGTGCCAATACTTTTGTCCACCCCCTTTTTTAGGTTTGGTGTGGAATTATATCCAATTTGGCTTTAGGACAATTCTTTTTGTGTTTTTTCATTGAAGACAAATTAAATGAAGATAATAATACCAAAGAATTTGTGATTGCAATCATTTTCAGGAAGAAACTGAGTATTATCTGACAGAATTGCAGGGGTGACAATACTTTTGGCCACCACTGTATGAAATATGAATCCCTTGATATAAATATTATTTCACTGGACACTTTCCGAAGTAACAATTTCCATAATCTGAAATGATGTATAATGTTCCTATTACCTGGTTATTGTATTGAGAAATATACTATGTTTCATATCATATAGGGACATTGTATTCCCCTTAACATATATTTATATATCTATTGTGTGAGCGTCTCTCTATGCAGTGCCATTAATTTGGCCAAACCATGATTCATTAAAGGTTTTTTAAGTAACCTGCTTACCTTTGATCTTTTTTGTTCGGTAATTCTCTGCTGGTCTATATTGTTATTGCGTATGCAGTAAGTGCAAGGGCTGCCTAAAATTAGGACACACTCAAATAACAATTTAAAAAGACTTAGTGAAGTGCCTCAGTTAAAAAAAATAGTTTCCATTATTAAGGAGTGGGTTTCCTATACTGTCATTGAATTTGAAGCAAGTTCAAGGGCTGCCAAAAATTAGGACGCACTCCAACACCAAGTTGAAGAGACATAGTGGAGATTCTCAGTAAAAAAAATATTCTCCATTATTAAGGAGTGGGTCTCCTACACTGTTATTGTGCATGTAATAAGTGCAAAGGCTGCCAAAAATTAGGACGCACTCCAATACCAATTTGAAGTGACGTAGTGGAGAGCCTCAGAATTTTTTTTTTTAAATTATTAAGGAGTGGAACTTGTATACTATTATTGGTTATGCAGCAATTTCAAGGGCGCCAAAAATTAAGATCCACTCCAATACATATTTGAACTGATGTAGTGGAGGGCCTCAGTAAAAAAATTATTTTCCATTATTAAGAAGTGGGTTTCCTAGACAGGTAATGCCCATGCACTAAGTTCATGGGCTGAAAAACATTTACCCCTCGGGGGTATTCATATATATTATATAGAGTGTTAGAGGTAGGTCTCTAAAAATAGTTCCAACGGGCATCATAAACACCCTTAAAAAAATATGTGAGAGTTGCATCATGGTCAACCTGGTGATATGGTGGTGGAGGATGAGGATAAGGATAAGGAGGAGGACGATATAAAGTAGACGAAATCCTGAAGTGTATACCCATGTATGTTTGTGAAGGTGTGCATGGGAATAGATCCTCCCAAAAACCACTGGATTTGAGTTTATGTTCGTCTGCTATCATCTGGTGGTTTTGAGAAGTCTATCCCAATCCAGCCTTTGTTTATGTTGATAAGAGTCAGTCTGTCAGCATTTTCAGCTAACAGGCAGATGCGCCTATCAGTTATAATATCCCCGGCAGCACTAAAAACCCACTCTGAAAAAACGCTAGTGATAGGGTAGGCTTAGAGAGACAGTTCATGCCACATGTCCATCTTGAATACCCAATAGTTGTAAGGCACAGAGGAATCACGGAGGACGTTGGTACAGTCGTCAAGGTTCTCCTTCAGCATCTTCCAAAACTTTTCCTTCCTTGTCAGAGTACCCTACGCATCAAGGCCTGGGTGCTGGGAGGGTCTGAGAAAACTGTCCCAGACCTTTGACGGTGTTCCCCTGTCTCTGCTGCATCTGATATGTGTCTCCCTCAACAGTACTCCTTGGTTGTCCAAGGAACTGTGACCTCCGCCACAAGAGTTGTCAGCTGGGAATTTTTAATGGTCTAGAAGTGTGAACAACCAGTAATTATTGTTACCCAAAATGTGTACAACTCGAGGGACATGGGAAAGGAAGCGGAACATAAACTCAGCCATGTGTGCCAGACTGCCAACAGCCAAGACTTCCCTGTCCCCACCAAGAGGACAACTGTCCATGTTCTCCTTCTCATACTCCTCCTGGTCCTCATCCTCATCCTCCCCATCTTCAGGTCATCCATAGTGAGGGGAAGTGTATTCGTTACTATTCGCTATTCGCACGGATTGTACGATATTCGGGTTACTCGTTATATTGTGAGTATTTATGTACTCGCCTCGCTATATTCGGATGTCCAGCCCAGCAGTTTTAGCGCCTCCTTTGCAGCCACTAAACTTGCTGGGCTTCTTAACCAATCACAGTAATGCCATAGACATCTTGGTTGTGGCATTACTGTGATTGGCTGGCTGCCCAGCGTCATAGGGTCTATTTAAGCCCTGACGCCGCCATTTTGTGCATATTGCATCCAGAGACTGCATTCTACAAGCATAGGGAGAGATCGCTTAGCTGCTAGGGAGAGTGTTTAGGACTCTAGATAAAACAAAAGCCCTTTTAAGGGCTACCTGCAGCGTATAAAAGTTCAGTGTAGAGTAGGGAGGGAGGGATAGTCAAGCAGGGACAGTTTAAAGGAGCCGCTCACTAGCTCCATAATACCATCAAAAAATATCTCTTTTCAGAGCTGAAGACACACAACAAAGTCAGAATACAGGGAGGGAGAGATTGTGTATTAGGTAGGGAGAGGTTAAAGTGTTCTTCCAGTGTCCATCTTAAAACAGCTCTTGTCAGAGGCAAAGCAATATTTTTCCAGCATACAGAGTAGTAGCAGTTTGTGCTGCCTTTTTTTTAAAAGCACCGGTCTATTTTTCCCACTGTTTTAGGGGTCAGAGCCTGGCTTCTTCTGTCCACATTAGTCCACTTAAAAAGGTAGTTAGTGCCCAACACAAAGCAGTAGTCCAAACATTTCCTACTGCCTGCTACCAAGCATGCACAAGGCCATTTTCCCCGCTGTTTTTGGGGTGACAGCCTGACTTCTGTCCACATTAGTCCACTTAAAAAGGCGTTTTTTGCCCAACGCAAAGCAGTAGTCCATACATTTCCTACTGCCTGCTACCAAAAACGCACCAGGCCATTTTACCCAGTATTTTGGAAGCCACCATCCCAAGGGCCACTAATCACAAATAGTAGTTAGGCTGGAGTAGGAATACTGTCCTGTTTTGTCCACTGCACAATGTGCATAGGGTTTGTAAAAATTAGACCTAGTGGCTGAGTCATGGTTGACGCAGGAAGCCACCATCCCAAGGGCCTCCAATCACAAATAGTAGTTAGGCTGGAGTAGGAATACTGCCTTGGTTTGTCCACTGCACAATGTGCATAGGTTATGCCCTATGGGCTGAGTCATGGTTGACGAAGGAAGGAAACGTGTTTTTATGGGAAGGGGGTGACGTTAACAGCAGTAGCATGAATCTGCATTTTTGGTGAATTTAGTTTGGCTTGCTGTCATCTGGAGGGATTACAAACTGTGGAGATATCCAGTCCTTGTTGAATTTAATTAGACTAAGTCTGTCTGCATTTTTCGTGGAGAGGTGTGTGCGCCTATCAGTGATGATTGCCCCAGCGGAACTGAAAACACGCTCTGACACCACACTAGCAGCCGGGCAGGCCAACAACTCCAAGGCATATAACGAGGGGTCGGGTCAATTGTTTAGCTTAGAGACCCAATAATTAAAGGGAACTGAAGTGTCAGAAAGGATGTACGTATGGTCACTTAAGTACCCCTTGACCATGTTCTGCAACTTATCTTTCCTTGGCATTGTTACAGGCACAGATAGCCCTTGCTGTTGTGCTAGTTTATTGAAAAATGCCCAATTTGTGCACATTTTCCCCCCGAATCGCTGGTGTCCGTGTCTCTCCCCATTATCCCTTGGTGTTGAAATAGCTGGTACCTCTGCCACCCGCATTGTCTGAGGGTGATGTTTTCAGCAACTGATTTACAACGGTCCTCTTGAACAATTCCATTGTAAAACTTTTTGGTGACTCCAAAAGCAGAGAAGGAAATTTCTCTTTGTACCGTGGATCGAGAAAGGTGACCAACCAGTATAAGTCGCTCTTGTCACCTGCACCTTAAAAACATCTCCAGAATCTGACCCTTTCTCACCTTTGAAACGGCTAAAACTCTTACTGTCGCTCTTATTCACTCACTCTGACTACTACAACTCTCTTCTGATCGGTCTCCCTCTTACCAAACTTTCTCCTCTCCGATCCGTCCTGAATGCAGCAGCCAGGGTCATATTTCTGTCCAGCCGCTTCTCTGATGCCTCCATTTTGTGCCAGTCATTACAATGGTTGCCCATTCACTACAGGGTTAAATAGAATCTCATCACTCTCACCCACAAAGCTCTCCACAGTTCTGAACCACCTTATATCTCCTCTCTCATCTCTGTCTCGTGTCATCGCCCTACATGTGCTCTCCATTCTACAAATGTCCTAAGACTAACATACCCCATAATCCGAACCTCACACCTCCGTCTCCAAGACTTCTCTCATGCTACACTAGTTCTCTGGAATGCTCTACCCCAGACATTCCGACTGATGCCTAGCCCCCACGACTTCAAGCGTGCTTTAAAAACCCATCTCTTTAAACAAGCCTACCAACTCCACTACTCAGTAAACTAACTTTCCCCTGTTCCCTCCTTCTAAATATTATTCAGAATCTGCACCCTACCATTCATCTGTCTCCACACCCTCCATGCACACGATAACTGCACTCAATACTTGATTATTGCACTTAAGCATAATGGCTGATGACCCGATCATGCAGCTTTATATGAAAATCCCTACTTATTATAATTACCAGATCTGAAATAACAAGCACTTTTCACCTATTGTGTCCACCCATTTGCTTGTAGAATGTAAGCTTGCGAGCAGGGACCTTACTCCTAATGTAACTGTTTAATCTGTCTTACCTTGTATTGAATTTATTGCATGTACAAGTCCCCGCTTAATTGTAACATGCTGCGGAATATGTTGGCGCTGTATAAATACAAATTAGTATTATTATTATTGTTCGATAAAATGTGTATCACGCGAGGGTCATGCCACAGACACTTACACTTGAACTGTGCCATGTGGGTTAAGCTGCTAAAAGGCAAATGTTCTGTGTCCCCAACAGTAGAAACAGTACCCATCCTCTCCCCACTCTGACCCGCCTCCTCCTCCTCCTCCACCTCCTCCTCTCCAGCCCATCCAGGCTGGACAGACATGAAGCTTGGGTTGGGTGTCCCCTCTGTAGCATTACGAGTCCCCTCGGTAGCACAGAAAAACAAGTCCTCTCCCTCTTCATCCTCCTCATCTTCCTCCTCATCACCCAATGTTCGCTCAGAATATTGGCTGGGCTGGGTAGTATCACCCATTGGGAAATCTGGCTCCATACCAACATGCTGGGCACTCAAAGCTTCCTCATTGAGATTGTGCAGTGATTGTTTCAAGAGACACAGCAGCGGGATGGTTATGCTGATAATAGCCTGATCACTACTCACGAGGTTGGTGCAGTACTCAAAGTTCTCAAGAGCCTCACAAATGTCAGCAGTCCACACCCACTCGACAGTTGTTATGTGTGGTGGCTGACTCTCAGTCTGACGGGCATATTGAAGCTGGTATTCAGCTACTGCCCTCTGCTGTTCACTAATCCTCGCCAACATATGATAGGTTGAGTTCCACCTCGTGGGCAGGTCGCAAATGAGTTGGTGACTTGGCAAATTCAAGCACTTTTGCAGCGCTGTAAGAGCAGCAAAAGCGGTAGAGGAATGATGGAAATGGGCGCTAATACGGCCCACCTTCTCAAGTAGGTACGGCAAGTCAGGGTAAGTTTTTAGAAATTTCTGAACAACTAGGTTCAGCACGTGAACCATGCATGGCACATGTACCAGCTTTCCACAACCAAAACAACCACGATCAAATAGCCAATTAAAACTGATTTATTATTCCTTTTCATTAAAAATTGTTATCGTATACAGATAATTGGTACAAAAAATAATGCAAGACAACACATAGTGTGCAAAAAATTCCACCGCAATATGGGACACACAGGACCCCGGTTGTACTACCCAATAGTATTAGATAATCATCAAAGCAGCATGGCGTATATACCTGAGCTAATATAATCTGACTAGTAAAGACAGCTCATGTGCTAAGTGGTTATATTATTAAAAAAGAGGGCTCATATCCTAAAACATTGTAAGGTCCCTGAAAACTAAATAGTATTAGTACACGTCACAGGGTTATGTTATACCTCTATCCAACCACCATGTGGGTATCTCTATGCATGTAGTAACAATATATATATAATAACAGTATATGGACCTACAATACACTGGTACTATACATCATGGCTCTGTATATGATGACAATATCACTTGGTATATCTATAGAGACATGTATCACAATAAGTACCTAGATACCAAACCGCTACTTTGTTGGGCTTCCCCTGTGTGTCCTATATTGCGGTGGAATTTTTTGCACACTATGTGTTGTCTTGCATTATTTTTTGTACCAATTATCTGTATACGATAACAATTTTTAATGAAAAGGAATAATAAATCAGTTTTAATTGGCTATTTGATCGTGGTTGTTTTGGTTGTGAATATCTATTTTGCGATTTTGCCGTTATATGGTCTATAATTGCCACTCACTACATTACAATATGTGTATGAGTATACCATGAAGTGGCACTGTTTGGAAACTATATTACATGTACCAGCTTGCCAACCTTTAAAGCTGCCACCAAGTTATGCCAATTATCGCAGACATACCGGGTTGGAGGTGTAGCAGGGAGAGCCACTGATCGGTCTGTTGTTTTAAAGCTTGCGACAGCTCTGCTGAAGTGTGTGCTTTCTGACCTAAACAGATCAGCTTCAGCAGAGAGTGTTGAAGCTTTGCCGATGTGCTGCTGCACAGGTCCCAGCTTGGCAGTGATGGGGAGGGTAATTCAGCAGAGTATGAGGAGCAGGAGGAGGGGAGAAAGGAAGTGGAATATGAAGAGGCCGAAACCCTGACAGAAGTTGGGCCCGCTATTCTTGGCATGGGTGGGATGTGTGATCTTCCAGTTTGTGCCTTTGTCCCACCCTCCACCAGGTTCATCCAGTGTGCCGTGACAGAAATGTTTCATCCCTGTCCACAACAACTTGTCCAGGTGTCTGTTGTTAGGTGGACCTTCCCGGTTACAGCATTGGTGAGAGCATGGTTCAGTTTGTTTAACACGTGCTAGTGTAATACAGGGATTGCACACCAGGCAAAATAGTAGTGGATGGGAACACTGTATCATGGGGCAGCCACAGCCAAGAGATCATGGAAAGACTATATTACCACAAGCCTAAACGGCAACATCACCACAGCTAGCAATTTGGCAATGTGAGAGTTTAGTATTTGTGCGTGCGTGGCTGGGTATTTACGCTTTCTTTCCAAGCTCTCAGGCATGGACAATTGGACGCTTCATTGGGACAAGGAAGTTGATGTGGTTGATATTTGTTGTGTGTGAGCAACCACAGCTTGTGGGCAGGAAGTATGAGCGCCTGCTTCCTGAACAGCAGATTCTGAAGGACATAGCTCAGGTGACATGGCATTGGTTTGACCCGCTGACGCAGATTTGGTACCCTGGTGTTCCACCCACCTACTGGGGTTCTTGGCTGCCATGTGGTTTCGCATACTGGTGGTTCTCAGGTTGCCTTTGCCCTGGCCTCTGCTCAACTTGATATGGCAGATGCTACAGACTACAATTTTTTTCTCTGAAGGACTTTTAGAAAAAAAATTCCACACAGCAGATGAACGCCCCCTTGCCCTGACTTGGCGCACATCGGGGGTGCTCTTAGGAACAGTTGACCAAGTTCTCACTCTGGGCAAACCACGTCCCCTTGGTGCCTGTGTTGGTGCTACATATCCATCTTCCTCTGTATTGCTGTCATGGCTATGCATGCCAACGGTCCAGGTCGGATCTGTGAACTCTTCATTGACCACTTCGTCTTCCATCTCATCCTACTTCACAGTTGACATTATAGGCTGACCTGATGGCAACTGTGTCTCATCTTCATCACCCTCCACCTCTGGAGACAGTAAATGATGTTCCTTCAAGTCGCTTTCTTCTGACCGTATTTCCTCGAATACTTGAGCATCAACGCACGCCACCTCCTCTTGTCCCTCTTCAATGCTGCACAGAGATAGGCCAGAGCAAACCAAAGGATACGTACTAAACAGATCCTTGGAGTGGCCAAGCTTGGGGTCATATGTCTCCTGTGACTGATAATGGCGGGATGAAGGAGAACCAGCTTTAGGATTGGATGGGCCAGCCTTCTGTTTATCCACAGTAGACTGTGTGGTCGTGGAAGATTTGCTGCTGCTTGACAAATGCGTAGAGGCCTTGTCTACTATCCAAGACAGAATCTGCTCTCGCTCTTCTGGCTTCCACAGACTTCCAGAATGGGAAATTTTTCAAGGAACATAGTGGATGCATCAAGCTTCTTCTGACCTGACACAGACTGAGTGCCTTCTCGCACACCACTGACAACACCACGTCCAAGTCCACGTCCCTTAACAACAGGCTTTTTTGGCATTTTGGATTTTGTTGACAGATTTTCAGATGTTGATGGCACAATACAGTATTCATACTCCAGCCTAACTACTATTTGAGATTGGAGGCCCTTGAGATGGTCGCTTTCTGTGTCAACCATGACTCAGCCCATAGGGCTAATTTTTACAAATTCTATGCACATTGTGCAGTGGACAAATATGGAATGTACAGTGGTCCTACCAAACTAATATTTGTCATTGGAGGCTCTTGTCACAGGTTGTGCCACATTGTGACTGAGATAGGGGATACATATTCAATAGAAAGGTACTGTCAGTCACCCTATTTGGCAAAAAATCATGCCTGGCTCGTGCCACATTGTGACTGAGATAGGGGATACATATTCAATAGAAATTTACACTGACTGTTGATGACCGACTGATGACCCTCTAAAAACTTTAATTGAGATTCACAACTAGTACAGTACTCCATCGCAGATAATGTTTGCCAAGGGAGGCCCTTGTCATGGAATCTTCCTGCACCTATGACACAGCCCCCAGGAGTAATTTTTGGAAATACGATGCACATTCTGCACTAGACCAAGTAGTACAGTATCAAGAAGTCTTCTCTTGCTATATAATCTGGGGAATATTGACAATCAAAATCTCTGAGCCATTTGGAGAAGCTTCTCCAACCCATCCTGGATGGGGGGGCACCATATATCCTTTCTCCATTGACTTGCACAAGTGATATATTTGAGCTCATCATCCAGTTGACTAATGCAGCTTTATTTTTCCGGTTCACAGAGTTCAGCCATACCTGAGGATCGCAGGCCGCACTCACTGCTACCTTCTAGTACTCCATGTCTCTTGGCCTTTTTCTCTGTAGTCTCTGCCCTTAAATTATTTAAATAATTCAGTGAGGGCCCTACAATATGAATAAGTGAGGGCACTCTCAAATGTACACAAGAGGGACCTCCAAAATTTCTAGAGGAGGGCACTTCAAAATGTATGTTACAGGGCCACACGAGGGCCCTCACAAAACTCAACTTCCCTGCCTACTGCAGGCCCTCTGAACATTTGAATTTAGGGCCGCAGTATCACATGGTCGTGGAAGAGGAGGAGGAGGCTCAAGCCCAACACTACAATGGGCACATCGTAAACTGCTATGGAATATGTATTCCACTATCTGAGTGTCAATGATGGAGGGACCGCCCAAATGTCTAAGTAACAGCTATCCCTCCAAAACGCATGTTACAGAGCCACCTGAGGCCTCTCAGGTCAAAGATCAACATACCTACTGGTGCGTTTAGCTGTGTTTGTAAAGTGTTGGGGAATAGCGAACTAAAAATGTTGTATGACAGAGGGACCTACAAAATGTATAAGTCAGGGCCCTCCCAATTGTAAAAAAGGCGAAAAAAGCCACAACAGTATGTGTGAACAAATGCTAAAAGGGATTTTTTTTTGTTTCTCTGGTTTATTTAGACTTATATACAAGTGATTATGCAGGAAAAACTTTTTCTTAACCTTTTTGGCCTGTTAAATGCAATTTAGGTAAGGTTTGGTAGTTGTTCTTGTGTGTCTGTAAAAGTGGCGTAATACTGCAACAAACTTATTCCCAGAAACCATATGTGAGTCAGAATTGCATACAGGCATATTCTCCAGGCTCTTCCCAATCTGTTTCATCACTTTCCCATCCATTTCAGCCTTTTCCTCAGGGCCCCAGAACCATTTGTAGGGTCCAGCAGAAAATTACTCGCTTTTCCCATTGACTTACATTGTACTCGCTATTCGGAACAAATACACGATTATTACAAAGTATTCATTACGAGTATAGCGATTACGAATATTACGGTACTCGCTCATCACTACTCATCCACACTGAACAGACGGCATGAATGAAGTGTGGTAGTACCATCTGTAGAGCAGGAAACCAGTTCCTGTTCCTCCTCTTCCTCATTATCACCCAATCCGTGTTGAGCTGAGATGAGGCAGGGCTGTGTAGCATCACCCTGTATAGTTCCTTGCTCCATCTCATCACGCCCTGCCTGCAATGCCTCCTCTTTAATTGTGAGCAGTGAGCATTTCAGTAGACAGAGAAGCGGTTAGGTGACGCTAATTATGGCATCATCACCGCTCACCATCTTGATCGACTCCTCAAAGTTTTGGAGAATGGCACAGATGTCAGACACCCATGCCCAATCATCAGCTCATATGTGTGGAGGCTGACTGGAAAACCGACGTGCATGGTGAAGCTACAACTCAACAACTGCCCTCTGCTGCACACAAATCCTTTCCAACTTATGTAACATTGAGTTCCAACACGTGGTGACATCGCTCACCAGTCGGTGAGCTGGAAGCTACAAACGCTGCTAAAGCACTGCCAGGGCGGCAGAAGCTGTAGCTGAGTTTCTGAAATGTGCACACACCCGGAGTACTTTCACAAGCAGCTATGGGTTTCACAGGCAGATCTGGGTAGGTTCTGAACCACTAAGTTGAGCACATCGGTCAGGCATAGTACTTGTGCGAGGTTGCCAAGCTCCAGAGCTGCCACCAGGTTCAGGCCGTTGTCAGTGTAACAGATTTCAACAGCTCTGCAGCTGTGTGTGGTTTGTCACCTAGGCAGATTAGCTTCAGCAAAGCCTGTTGCCACTTGGCCGAGGCAGAGCTGCAGTGCTTCAGCATGTGACTGAAGCGGTCGTTTTGGAGATGGAGGTTGAAGAAGTGGAGGAGGAGGTGCAAGAGCTGTAGAATGTGGGGGAAACCCTGATTGACCCAGGGCCCGCAATCCTCGGTGTCGGGAGGACATGTTACATTCCAGGGTCCGACTGGGTCTCAGCTTCCATAATAATCACCCAGTGTGCCGTCAATGAAATGTTCCATCCCTGGCCATAAGCACTCGTCCAAGTGTCCATGGTAAGGTGGACCTTCAAAGTAACTGTGAGGGCACAGGTAATGTTCTGGGACATGTGCTTGTATAAGGCGGGGATGGCACATCGAAAGAAATAACTGGTTAAATTCAGCTGTACCCACAGTCAAACAAATATATTTTTTTGTTGGCAGGCAGAGTCCACAAAAATGTTGCTTGTGTCGCAAATGAGATCCAGTCTGCTAAAAGCCAGATACTATTTTAGTGGCGTTGAACATTTTTTTCTCTTGTCTTGCTAGGGACAGTCCAAAAAATATTTTTTTGTGTGACAAACATGATATACTGTGCTATAAGCCAGCTACTACATCAGTGGCGGTCAAATTCAGCTGTACGCAGCGCTTATGCAGAGTAACAAAACAATTATTTTCTGCTCTGAGTAACGTGATCCAGCAGGCTAGATCTGAGTTTGAAATATTTTAGAGCATATATTTTGGGCCATACTGGGCTCATCCACAGTAAAAAAAAAAAATAAAAAAAAAGTGATCCAGCAGGGGACATCTTAGTTTGAAATAGTTTGGAGAAAATTTCCTTTGTTACACAGCCTCATCCACACTAAAAAAAATACTTTCTTCTGTTCCTAACGTTATACAGCAGGGGACATCTCAGTTTGAAATTGTTCGTATCATATCTTTTATGATATACAGGCCTCATCCACAGTAAAAATATACTTTCTTCTGTCACTAACGTGGTAGAACAGGGGACATCTCAGTTTGAAATTGTTTGGAGAATATCTCGTATGTTTTATCTGCCTCATCCACACTAAAAAATTTCTTTCGTCTGTTAGTAACGTTATACGGTAGGCCATATTTTATCTTTTCATTTAGTGTCGCTGAAATTCAGGTGCGTGCAGAGCTATTGCAGAGGAAAAAAACACATTTTTCTTTAGTTAATAGCGTGCTCCTGACACGCCCCCTGGGCTGTGCGGTACTCGGTAGCCGGGCCGGTCGGTGCTGGAGATGTCACGGTGGCAGTGACCTGGTTCGTAACCCAGGGTAGTCAATTAAAGGGAAAGTAAAAGGGGAATAAAGTTTTTAGAGATAATGTTCGTGACGCCACCTGTGGTATGTGGCTATATGGGGCCACTGCTGCAGTGCAGATCCTCTGGAGCTGATGGTGACGCAGCAGAGTTGGTGCAGCTCTCCACAGGCAGAGCTAAGCTCTAAGGCAGGATATAATGATGCTATGAGGTAGATGTTGGTGGTGCCGTGTAATGCAGGTGATGGTGCAGATAATGAGTCGAGGACACAGTGGGGTGCAGTCTTCAGGCTTAACTCACAGTTCAAAGCAGTTCCAAGTCACCCCTGCTGCCGGGAATGACCGCCCACGTGGACCTGTGTCCTCCGGGGTAGGGATCCAGCAATCTCTCAGGTACCTCAGGAGCACTTAAATGGGACACCGTTCTATGTACCTTTCCTGGTCGTCTTCTCTGCGCTGGCTCTCGCCCTCCTGCCCTGCGCCTCGCAATCAGTGTCCCAAGCCAGTGGCCTCGGGCTTTGTTGGGCGACTTGCAATCCCCTGGACCCTATGTGGCCACCTTTTCAGCGATATAATTGTGGGTTTTGGCTGCAACACCTTGCAAATTCTGCAGCCTCCAGTTTGCTAGCTGAGCCTGGTTATTCTCCACTAGTCTGGGGCTGGTCCCCTTCTGCGGCCTGATCCCTCCACGTCCGTGTGAATTCAGGCTCATGGGTAGTTTCCTGCACACACTGTGCCCCTGGGTTCCCCTCTGTCTCTGGAGCCTTTCCCTCTGCTCCCATCCTCTCTCACTCTCCTCCTTGGCCTCTCGCACTAGGCCCGGCTCTCCTCCTCTCCTGAGCGGAGCTGCTTCTGAGCTCCCATTTCCAACTGTCTCTCCTCTGAACTGACCTCCTTCTAGATGGTTCCCCTTCTTCTTATACTCTTCCTGACGGTGCTCCCCTGAACTACTTCCTCCACCCACCTCCTCTACCTAGTTCCACCCTCCAGCTATGGACCAGGGACTGTGCCCTCACTTAGGAGCAATCTCACCCTTCCCTACTGAAGTGGAGTGTATTGGATGTGGGTGTGTGGGTCCCGGGTAGTACTCCATCCTTACCTGAGAGTGGGGTACCACTCCTCTGGGTGAGATGCAATACCACTGTGGCAACTGGACCTGCATTGGCGCCACACTCCTACAACAGTATCTGTGCAACATGAGTGGGAAAAAGAGAGGTCATGGTAGAAGGGGGAATAGGCTTTGTGTTCAAGGTGTACGTGGGGTAGGTGGTAATGTTAGTGAAAGCACTAGTGAACCAACACAAACAGGTCCTATACAAAGACAACTGACAACTTCTGTTACTGGACGGCCTACTCCACTCCCTTTCTTTGTCAGCCACACAGCGATACGCCTTTTTGATAAGGGCCAGAAAGAGCAGGTGCTCCAGTGGATGGCAAGCTCTGCTTCAAATGCCCCCTCCTCTTCTTCCTCCACCTCAACATCACACGCAGTGCAGTCCACAGAGGCGGCACCCCAATTACCCATGTTTCCCCCACGTCACAACAGTCCAACTGCCCAACTGACTGTAGCAAACCACAGATGGGTGATTCTGTAGGACTGTTCACCCATTCTATACCATGGGCATCAGAAGTGTACTCCAAACAGTCACAGAGTCAAGAGGAGAAAAGCATCTGCACCAATGCCCAAATTTTTTTTAGATTGGATTCAAGGCAGGACGAAGAATGGTACGAGCAGGTTCCCGAACCTCGTCACCAAACGTTAACCGCAGGGGAGGGAGGTGATCCCGATGTGACTCAGATATCTGAGGCTAATGCGGACTGTACTGTGCTGTCAGAGAAACAAGAGGAGAAGGGTCACTGTGAGGGTGAAGAATGGGATAACATATTGGATGATAACGAGGTTGAAGATCCTACTTGGTGTGAACCCAGCGTCTCGCAGCCGAGTAGCTCATCTGAGAAGGTGGAGGAAGACGCGGAGGTTACATTTCGCCATACGACGCAGACGCAGAGTGATACAAGCATGAGCAGCACTGCATCCTTAGCCACAGGCTTGCCAGCAGCGGTCACGGGTGTGCAGCTCGCAGGGGCGGCAAGGGTTGCCTAGCATGGGCCTTTTTGTCACCACAAAGGATAAGCCAACTCACGTTATCTGCAAACTTTGTGATAAAAAACTCAGTAGAGGCAAAAACTGCAATAATTTGACTACTACATGCATCAACGTTCACATGCTGAAACAACATGGGTTACGCTGGGAATCTCACCATGCTGAAATGCGGACCAGCGGACCTCAACCACCATCAGCTGCCCCATCAAATGCATCCGCTACTTCTTCCTCCTCCTCTGTTACTGTGCCAAGTATTGTCATGCAGGTCTCCCATCGGAGAAACTCCAGTTCTTTACCCGCTCCAGTCAGGCTGAGTGACAGCCCGTCCGCTGTAATGGAAGCGGACACGCCTGCTATGTTTGTTTCACACCGCATGTTTCTCATTCCACCGTAACATGAGCCTCCACCTCACTCACGGTCCAGCAGCTTGTCCGGTTCACCATACTCCGCCCTCTCTCAGCACCACAGCCAGCCCTTGGTCCCGCAGTTGTGGTCACGTAAAAGATTATTTCGTCCTACGCATGACAAAGCTAAGAAGTTGAACTCCATCATCTCCAATCTGTGGGCCACGGAAATGCTGCCTTTCCTCCTGGTAGATACAGATGGTTTCCGAAAGCTGATGACTGTCGCAGTCCCCAAGTACCAGTTGTCCAGTTGCCATTGCTTCTCTAACAAAGCTGTGCCTGCGCTACACCATCATGTCGTAGACAACATCACTCGTACCTTGTCTAAATCTACGTCTGCCAAGGTGCATTTCACCACAGACACCTAGATGAGTAAGCATGGCCAAGGGCGTTACATCTCGCTGACTGGGCACTGGGCGACTCTGGTGGCTGTGGGGGCAGGTGGGGAAGGGGCTGCTCCTCAAATCTTGGAATCACCAAGGCTTGCAGAAGAAACCTCTGTATTTTCCACTTCCTCCACTGCTTCCGCGAACCTGTTAGCGGCACTAGGCCGAGGCAAGCTCACACACATGCCTTGCATGGCTCACGTCCTCAACCTGGTGGTACAGCGATTTCTCCTCCACTATCCTGTCCTGGATAAGCTGCTTCACAAAGTACGGAAGCTGTGTGCCCACTTCCGCCATTTACACCCCTCATGTCATCAACTTGCATCGATACAAGGGTCTTTGTACGTGCCAGTTAACAGGTTGATCTGCAATGTGCCGACGTTGTGGAATTCCACTCTGCACATGTTGCAGCGACTGTGGCAGCAGCAACAAGCTCTGATGCAGTATGTCATGTCGTATAGCCTGTGCCAACGCAGTATGGACATGGGGCATATCACGTTTACAGAGTGGAAACAGATTAAGGACCTCTGCACCCATCTGCACAGTTTTGAAATGGCTACTAAACAGGTTAGCGCTGACGATGCCATCATCAGCATCACTATTCCGGTCATCTACACGCTAGAGCAGACTGTGAATAACCTGAGGCAGGAGGTGGTGGTCCCAGTAGAAGAGGAGGATTCGGAAGGGATGAGAATGTCTCAAAGTTCCAGACTCTCGTCACACAGGCGGATGCCAAGTGACGGTGGATTCCTGTGATCGAGGGGGTTTGGTGATACCAGGCAAACTGTTAGTGAAGGTGCAAGAGCCAAGGAAGTAACGGAGGAGGAACAGGTGATGGGCGAGCAGCTGTCAGAGGATGAAGAGGATAATCATCCCCTTCAGTTGAATGTGGTTGGCAGGAGGGGAAGGAGGAAACAAGCATCAGTGTTACACAGCCCACAAAATAGCCTGGCTTTGGACCTCCTGGAAGAGCCCGACATATGAGTGCCTTCTTGATGCACTATCTGCAACATGAGCCCCGTATAGTTAGGATTCACAATAATGCTGACTACTGGGTTGCCACTCTGTTAGATCCATGTTAGAAGAGTCAATTTTGCCAGGTGCTTCCCGCTTATGTTGGAGTATCGAAATAAGCTTTCAAGCAACCTTAAAAGAGCTTTTCCCCAAGATAGCAGTGAGGCACATAGTATGCCTCGCAGCTGTAGTTTTTCAACCTCCGGCACATCAGTTCATCAAGGTCAAAACATTAACAGCAGCAGCAGAGTAAGAGGCAGAAGCAATTTCTGTGAGTCCATTAACACATTTTTTAGACCACCTCATGCACCAACACAGCAGAGTAGAAGTCTGACACGTGGTGAATGACTGGAGAGGATGGTGGAGGAGTATCTAGAGCTTAATATGAATACTATCAGGAAGGATTTGAACCCTTTTACATTTTGGTCTTCAACAATGGATGAATGGCCTGAGCTCACCTGTCATGCCTTGAAGGTTTTATCATGCCCGGCAGCCAGTGTTCTCTCAGAACATGTCTTTAGCGCTGCTGGTGGTGTCTTGACGGATAAGCGCGGCCGGCTGTCCCATGAATGTGTAGACCACCTAACTTTCATCAAGATGAACAAGTCATGGATCTACAAGGACTTTTGCACCCCAATTGCAAACTGTACAAAGTAGGCGATGTTGTAGTTTTTACTGTGCTGCATTGATTTTGTGGAATTGCAGTCTGTCATATGGCTTCTGTGCCTGCTCTTGCTGCTGCTGCAGGTTTTAGGCCTCAATTTTGGGAAATGTGGAGAATCCTGATTGGGTCTCCATCTATTGGGTTGGCTGTAGTGGGAGAGGTTTGGGTCTCCATTAGTGTTGAGCGAGCACTAAAATGCTCGGGTGCTCGAAGCTCAGGCCGAGCTCACCGTGATACTCGGGTGCTCGACCCGAGCAACGAGCCCAATGTTAGTCTATGGGAGACCCGAGCATTTTTGAGGCGGCACCCTCGGCAGTCTGTAGAAAGCCTAAAAAGTGCCCAAAACGATAGTGACAGTGCTCAAATTACATGGGGATTACCCCAGGAAGCATTTCTGACCCCCAAGTCACTGCTGTCAACAACGTGGTCAGAGGTATTAAGCCACTTTTACGGGCTCACAATAAAACGTTCAAACACGAAACTGAAACGGTTTTCCTGTGAAATATGTTACATCCTTTCCAGGGTAAAGACTTGTGTATAAGGTAAAATAAATAACCAAAAACAAAAATACACCTCCACACCTTGGGCTATGTTCACAAGTAGCATTTTTCATGCGTTTTTGCACTTTTGTTTTGCTTTCAACTGTGACAAATGCATTCACCGGGAAATGTCATTTTAACATTTTGCAACCTTATCTGGCCATGTGCTGTGTGACACATGAATACAGTGCTGAAAAGACATGGCAACAGCATGGAGAAGACCCCTGGAAACATCTCTGACACCCAGGTCACTGCGTAAAAGTGTGCCCATCAGAAGTGATCCTTGCCGCATCAGAAGATGCAGACTTGCAACTATCCCCGTGCAAGTCCTTGTCCCAGGGCAGTGTTCAATTGTACCTCCCTCATTCCTTGCAATGCAAGCGCAAGTATGCGCTTGAAATTAGGCCTATAAGGCATGTGGAGGCGGAATCTGGCCACCACGTCATGGCTGCTTCGGTGGCCTGGTATCCATACTCAGTCCCCAGCCGCCCGGTGGCCGGTTGTCCAGGCTTGGACCCCAGCCACCAGGGGGCGGCCGGGTGTCCATAAACGGTCCCCAGCCACCCCTATTTGAAGGACAGACTAATCACAAACAAGTGGACAAGTGAATGTGGCCAGGGATGGTCCATCTCACTGATGCCTTCTCACTGGGTTAATATTGTGGAAGCCAGGACACAGTTGGACACTAGAATGCATCACGTCCTCCAGACATTGAGGATTGCGGGTCCTGGGTCAATCAGGCTTCAACACAAAGTTCAGAAGGTAGACAGCAGCAGTGGTCGGCCTCCTACCCAACGAGTAAATTATTCATGATCATGAGACAATCCATCTCCTTAGCTTTCTGTTCCTTGGAATGCAAGCACATGTATGTAGTAGCGGCTAGGCCTGAGGTGGTCAGCGTTAACCTACCTCCTCCGAGGATTGCTGGATGTTATCCTGCTACTATCCCAGTTCTATGACTCCCGTTACAAATAAAGCTTCAGGTGATGAATGATGGATGAGGTGGTGGCAAAGGAGAAAGAGCAGGAGGAACAGGGACCATTCACATCAATATCAGGCCAGTCAACCACACATGTCTTGTAGGATATGTTTCTGTACCAAAAGAAGCGTTTCGACTACACAGTTATAGGGCATACAGAGAGTGCAATGTCTACCAAAACTTTCGAGGCACTCCAATGCCCCTTGGAAGTGACATGGAAGTCAGAGGGCCTTAACTAAACTGTTTTTTCCATTTATAGCAACTGGGTCTCCTGTACACTGTTGGCCTAAGCAGTGAATGGAAGGCTTTCCAAAAATTATGAGGAACTGCAATGCTCGTTGAAACAGACGTGGATTACAGCGTACTAAAATACTTCTACCCATTATTGGGGAGTGGGTCTCCCTCAGTGTTCGTGGAGGTTAGAGTTAATTAAAAACAAAATTTCAATGCCCGATGGAAGAGCTGTGAAGTTCAGAGTGGTTTAACAAGACAGTTTTATTGCCCCTTGGAAGAGACGTGGAGGTCACAGTAGCTTAACAAGACGGTTTTAATGCCCCTTGGAAGAGTGGTGGAGGTCGCAGTGGAATTAAAAGACAATATCAATGCCCCTTGGAAGAGTGGTGTAGGTCGCAGTAGCTTAACAAGACAGTTTTAATGCCCCTTGGAAGAGTGGTGGAGGTCGCAGTCGAATAAAAAGACAATATCAATTCCCCTTGGAAGAGTGGTGGAGGTCGCAGTAGCTTAACCAGACAGTTTTAAAGCCCCTTGGAAGAGCAGTGGAGGTCGCAGTAGCTTAACAAGATGGTTTTAATGCCCCTTGGAAAAGTGGTGGAGATCGCAGTAGCTTAACAAGACGGTTTTAATGCCCCTTGGAAGAGTGGTGGAGGTCGCAGTGGAATAAAAAGACAATATCAATTCCCCTTGGAAGAGACGTGGAGGTCACAGTAGCTTAACAAGACAGTTTTCATGCCCCTTACAAGAGCCATGCAGTACAGCAAATTCAAAACATTATTCCCATTATTGGGGAGTGGGTCTCCCATAGTCTTTGCCTATGCCTTCCAAACAAAAGCTGCCAAAAATTAGGACGGAGGAACTTGCAATGCTGGCAACATGGACCACGGTCACCCTGGTGGTATAGTGGTGGTGGAGGCTGAGGATATGGAAAGGAGCAAAAAACAGCCGAAATGAGGAAGCGTACACCCATGTGTGGGTGTGAAGCGGTTCATGGGAATACACCTCCCGAAATAACACAGTGGATTTGACTTTATGTTACTCTGCTGTCATTTGGTGGTGATAAGAAGTCTGGCCCAATCCAGCCCTTGTTAATTTTGATAAGGGTCAGCTTGTCAGCATTGTCAGTTGACAGGCGAGTGCGCTTATCAGTTACAATTCCCCCAGCGGCACTAAAAACACGTTCCGATAACAAGCTAGCGGCAGGGCAGGCCAGGACCTCCAAGGCATACAGAGCGAGTTCATTCCAAGTGTCCAGCTTGGATACCAAATAATTAAAAGGCACAGAGGAATCATGGAGGACGCTGGTACAGTTGACAAGGTACTCCCTCACCATCTTTTGAAACTTTCCACTACTTGTGAGAGTACCCCGCGCCTCAGGGCCTGTAAGCTGGGCGGGTCTCAGAAAACTGTCCCAGAATGTTGACAGTGTTCCCCTTCCTCTGTTGGATTGGTGTTGCGTCTCTCTCGCCTGTACGCCTTGGTTGAGCAACGAACTGTGACCTCTGCCGCTAGCGTGTTCAGATGGGAATTGTTTTAACAGTTCTGCAGCAAGGGCCTTCTGGTACTGCCCCATTTTTGTAGACCTCTACACCTCAGGAATAAGAGAGTGAAAGTTCTCCTTGTAGCGGGGGTCTAAAAGTGTCACCAACCAGTAATGACTGTCTCCCAACATTTTGAAAATGTGAGGGTCACGGTTAAGGCAGCGTAACATAAAGTCAGCCATGCGTGCCAGACTGGTAATGGGCAAGACTTTCGTGTCCTCACCAAGATGACGACTGACCATGCTCTCCTCCTCCTCCTCCTCCTCATCCTCCTCCTCCTCCCCCCTGTCCTCAGGCCACCCACGTTGAACCGACGGTATGACAGTTGTACAGGTACTACCGTCTCAAGCGCATGATACCAGTTCCTGTTCTTCGTCCTCCTCCTCTTCCTGATTGTCCCCCAATGCATGTTGGGATGAGATGAGGCTGGGCTGTGTGTAATCGCCCATTACGGCTTCTTGATCCATCTCATCATACTCTGGCTGCAATGCCTACTCTTTAATTCTCTGCAGAGAGCGTTGTAAAAGACAAACAAGTGGGATGCTGACGCTAATGATGGCGTCATCGCCACTCACCATCTTGGTGGACTCCTCAAAGTTTGTCAGGATGGTACATATGTCAGACATCCAGGTCCACTCCTGAGGTCTTATGTGTGGAGTCTGACCTGAATATCGACGGCCTTGTTGCAGCTGCTCTCTTCTGCTCACAAATCCTTTGCAACATGTGGAGGGTAGAGTTCCAACGTGTGGGGACATCACACACCAGTCGGTGTGCCGGAAGCTGCAAATGCTGCTGCAACACAGCAAGGGCGTCGGAAGCTGTAGCCGACTTCTGAAAATGAGCTGACAGGTGGCGTAATTTGACGAGCAGATCTGGCAACTCGGGGTACGATTTAAGAAACCGCTATAACATGAGGTTAAGCACTTGAGTCAGTCATGGTCCGTGTGTGATCTCGCCTCGCCTCAGAGCCGCCACCAGGTTACGGACATTGTCACACACGACCGTGCCTGGATGGAGGTTCAGCGGTCTCAGCCACAGATCTGCCTGCTCTTTCACAGTTGTCCACAACTCACAAGCAGTGTGAGGTTTATCATCTAAGCTTATGAGTTTCAGCACAGCCTGTTACCACTTGGCAGAGGCAGTACTGCAGTGCTTCCAGCTTGTAACTGATGTGGTGATATCTGAGAAGGAGGCTGAACATGAGGAGAAGGAGGAGGATGATGCGCAGGAGCTGTACACTGTGTGGGGCAACTCTGACTGACATAGGGCCCGCTATCCTCGGTGTGGGGAGGATGTGTTCTGTCCCAAGGTCCGACTGGGTCCCGGCTTCCACTATGTTTACCCAGTGTGCCGTCAGGGAGATGTACCGTCCCTGGCCACAAGCACTTGTCCACGTGTCCGTTGTCAGGTGGACTCTCCCAGTAACTGCATTGTTCAGGGCACGGCAGATGTTTTGGGACACGTGCTTGTGTAGTGCGGGAATGGCACATTGGGCAAAATAGTGTCGGCTGGGGACCGAGTACCGAGGGATGGCCACCGCCATAAGTTTGCGGAAGGATTCCATCTCTACCAGCCTAAAAGGCAGCATTTCCAATGCAAGCAGTTGTGAAATGTGCGAATTTAGGACTGTGGCCTGTGGGGGATTTGCTGCGAATTTGCGCTTTCGTTCACAGCTCTGGGATATGGACAATTGAACGCTGCGGTGGGACGTGGACGTTGATGCTGTTTCTTGAGAAACTGCCATAACAAGTGAAGACTGAGAGGAGGGGGCATCTTTACATGCAGTATGGACAGGGGATTGCATTGCACGCACAACAGGGGGTTCTCTTACACGCACAACAGCGGAAGAAGCAGTGGTAACACCAGCTGACACTGGTCGTGGACCCTGGGGTTCGCCCCACAAAGTCGGGTGCTTTGCTGACATGTACCTGATCATGCTGGTCGTGGTCAGGCTGGTAGTTTTGGCACCCCTGCTGATGCTGGCATGGCAGGTGATACAAATGGCCTTTTTAGGGTTATCAGCACAGTCTTTAAAAAAATTCCAGACTCTGGAAACCTACCGGTTGTACTGGCAACGTCCCTCCTGTTGGTGTTACGGGAAACTGTTGCCCGCCTTCTGTGTGCGGCCACCACACTGCTTCTTCCTGCCTGTTGGGGTACTCTGCCTCCCTCCCCCTGTGTGTTGCTGGCCTCGCTCTGCGTGTCCTCCTGGCACGTTGGGTCAGTTACTAGATCATCCACCACCTCCTCCTCTTCCACTTGCAAACCACGATCCTCCTCCTCACTTCGTTGCAATTGTGTCTTGTCATCGTCCACCTCTTGTGACAAATTGCCAGCGTCGACTTCCTGTAGCTGTGGCTGTTCAAATATTTGGGCATCGCTACATGGGATCTCCTCTTCCTCCACTTCAAGCGGAGAAATATGGAAATGGACCAGTGAACAGCTCTTCAGAGTGTCCAACTGTGGGATCAGTTGCTGTCTGACGACACTCGGCATGGTGGGAGGAAGGAGCATCAGGGTGAGGAGGAGTATGCAGTCAAGACTCACGGCTACTAAAACTTGACCGTGTGGAAGACAGACCCGAGGTGGTGGTGCCTAGGTAACTAGAAGTATTATTTGCTATCCAATTAATAACCTGTTCACACTGATCAGTTCGCAATACTGGTGTTGTAGTGTGCTTCCCTAGTAATTCGGTCAAGAAGTGGGAGTGAGAAGATGTGGCTGTTGGTTGTGGCACATTTTCACCTTGGCCACGGCCCTGTCCTCTACACGCACCATCACCAGAACGTCTAGTTCCACGTCCCTTGCCACGCGCCTTGCCCATTGTGCTTACACTTGCACTATCAATGGAAAAAGGGTAATAAAAAGGAGATTAGAACTGTGGAAGAGGAAAACCACAGTTCTATTTTTCTGGCCTACAGCAGACTATTTTAAACAGATATATTTGTGTCTGAACAGTCAGGGAGACACTATTACTGTTTTTTTATGTAAAAAAGGCCAAAAGCTGCATAATACAGAGATTTGAACCATGCAACTGCAAAACCAAACTTCTAGTTATCTGGCCTACACCAGAATATTTTAAACAGATATATTTGTGTCTGAACAGTCAGGGAGACACTATTACTGTTTTCTTTATGTAAAAAAGGCCAAAAGCTGAATAATACAGAGATTTGAATCGTGGAACTGCAAAACCAAACTTCTAGTTATCTGGCCTACACCAGAATATTTTAAACAGATATATTGGTGTCTGAACAGTCACAGACACACTCAATTTCTTTTTTAAAGGGGGGGGGGAAATACCAAAAGGTTAATAAGACGCTTATTTGTACAATCTGACTGAGGAAAAAAAAAATACAGGATTTAGATGAAAAAAAAAGGATTTTTCCTGGCCCCTGAGACCGGGGGATAAGTCTAGCAATTTGACCAGCAGGAGGACACATGACTGTAATGCAGTGTTTGTTGGTATAACCACTGCGTCTCCTATACAGCCTGCCTGCCTGTTATCTGGGATGGATATTAGTCCTGAGAAGGACTGTTTGTTTGATTTGGCAGGCTTTAGAGACCCTACACTAACTATTTTGAAGTATAAATCTCTCCCTAGCTCTGCAGCACTGACCCTACACTGTCTGATCCGGAGCGACTGTGTCCAAGATGGCGGCGCCCGGTTTTAAATACTCGAGGTGACGCTGTGCGGCCAGCCAATCACTGTAATGCCGACAAACAACATGGCTGCGGCATTACAGTGACTGGCTGGCAATCCCTGCATGTTCATTGGCTCTGTAAAGAGCGCCAAACATGCAGGACGGAGACCCGATATCCCGCCCGAGTAACCCGGAAATGCTCGGTGCTCGCCGAACATCCCGAGTAGCGAGATGCTCGGGCAAGTACCGAGCAGTGTCGAGCATGCTCGCTCAACACTAGTCTCCATTAAATTACTTGTAGTCTGATGAAATTCATGCCACTTCGGTGATGTTAGGCCCTCATTTAGGGAAATGTGAACAGTCCTGGTTAGGTCTCCATCTCCTGGGTTGGCTGTAGTGGAAGAGGTGTGGGTCTTATTTACACTATTTCTTCTGTAGTGAAATTGATTACACTTTGCTGGCGTCTGCCACTAATTTGGGGAAATGTGGAGAATCCAGATTGGGTCTCCATCAATTGGGTTGGCTGTAGTGGGAGAGGTTTGGGTCTTCGTTAAACTACTTGTAGTCTGATGAAATTCATGCCACTTCGGTGATGTTAGGCCCTCATTTCGGAAATGTGAACAGTCCTGGTTAGGTCTCCATCTCCTGGGTTGGCTGTAGTGAAAGAGGTGTGGGTCTTATTTACACTATTTCTACTGTAGTGAAATTGACTACACTTTGCTGGCATCTGCCACTAATTTTTGGAAATGTGGAGAATTCTGATTGGGTCTCCATCTATTGGGTTGGCTGTAGTGGAAGAGGTTTGGCTCTACAAGCATTTGTATAGTTATACTCTAATGAAATTAGGTATTTGGTGCAGATATTGTTCTCCCCAAATGGGTACACAAACATGATAAACTCTAAATTGATTTACAATAAACAACCATCAGCCGACCCATCAAACGCCTCTGCTGCTTCTTCCTCCTCCTCTGTTACCATGCCAAGTATTGTCATGCAGGTCTCTGACAGAATCAGCTGTATAACCGCTGCAGTTAGGCTGAGTGAGAGCCCGTCAGCTGTAACAGAAGAGGACATGCCTGCTGTGTTTGTTTCACTGAGCACACCACATGTTTCTCAATCCACAGTAACATCTCCGCCTGCGCCTCACTCACGGTCTATCAGTTTGTCCGTGTCACCATACTATGCCCTCTCTCAACACTGCAGCCAGCCCTCAGTCCCACAGTTGTGGTAAAAGATTGTTTCATCCTACACATAACAAAGCTAAAAGGTTGAACTCCACCATCTCCAATCTCTAGGCCACAGAAATTGTGGTCTTAGGCCCTATTTTTTTTAAATGTAAACACTTCTTATTTACACTATTCTACTGTAGTGAAATTGATTACACTTTACAGGCATTTGTCACCAATTTTTGGAAATGTGGAGACTCCTGATTGGGTCTCCATCCATTGGGTTGGCTGTAGTGGGAGAGGTGTTGGTCTCCTTTACAATAGTTATACTCTAGTGAAATTGATACCACTCCGGTGGTGATAGGCCATCATTTAATGAAATGTGACCACTCCTGACTCAGTCTCCATCTCCTGGGTTGGCTGTACTGGAAGAGGTGTGGGTATTATTTACTCTATTTCTACTGTAGTGAAATTGATTACACATTGCTAGTGTCTGCCACTAATTTTTGGAAATGTGGAGAATCCAGATTGGGTCTCCATCTATTCGGTTGGATGTAGTGGAAGAGGTTTTGGTCTCCTTTGCAATACTTATACTCTAGTGAAATTTAAGCTACTTTGTTGGTGTTTGTTAGGTCTCCATCTCCTGGGTTGGTCATAGTGGAAGAGGTTTTGGTCTCCATCCATTGGTAAAGTTATACAGTAGTGAAATAAATTATTTGGTGCAGATATTGTTCTCCAAAAATGGGTACACAAACATGATAAACTCAAAATTGGTTTTCAATAGGCAATAATCAGCCGATCCATCAAATGCATCTGCTGCTTCTGACGCGCCCCTGGGCCTGTGTCGCGCTGCGTTGCGCATGTGGGAGCTTACCCGGAGCCGGATCTGTTGAGGGTTGAAGTCTCGTGGCGGTGACCCGGTCCGTGCCCAGGGAGTCAGACTAAGTGGCGCTGTATCAGCGGTAGATGTAGGACGACTACGCCACCCGTTGAATGCAGCTATGGAGCTGCCGCTGCAGGGCAGACCGCTGAGGCCGGTGGTAGGATAGTGCAGCGTAGATGGTATAACCCCCAACGGGAGGGGTATGGCCTCTGGGCAGCCGACGTGGATGATGGGGGTAGCAGGAACCACTCAGAGACGATGCGGTGTAGTTCAGGGTCTTTACTGGTGACAAAGATAGACCCTCCCGGAGTACTGGCTAGCGACTGGGGCCTGGTCAGTCCTTGAGCAGATGGGATCTCCCCTGGCCAGGCGGAGTTGTAGGCCTCCCAAACTGACTGTACTCTTCTGGCTACCTTGCTAGAAGCGAGTATAAGTAGCCCACGTCCCTGAGTGTACTGTGTGGTGCTCACCCGTATGGCCGGTGACTCGGGGCCTTCTAGTAGCTTCCGCTCCACGACGGCGGTGCTGGTCCCATGCGTGTGACCGTGCCTTCGGGTTTGTTGGCCAGAGGACCTGAAATCCCCTGCCTGACGGATTCTGCTGCTGGGTAGGAGTTAGTCCCCACAGCCTCGGACTCCGGGTCCGGTAAGAAATCTTCTCAGTCAGGGCGAGCCCTGCAGCTGCCAGCCCCTGACTCTTTGTAACACTGCTCCCACAGAGCTCCTGTTGTTTCTTCCTATATTTGCTTCTTTTCTCTGTCTCTACTTCTTCTCTACTCACTAACCCTGCCTCAGCCCTAGGTTTATATAGGGGAAGTTCTTCCCCTCCCAGGACTGGGCAGGAGGTGTGGCATGCATAGGATCCCTGACCAAGAGACCTCCCACCTGCTCTCAGACGTAATATCTCTATCACTGTGGCAACCAGACCCCTGGGGTGTCACACTTCCTCCTCTTCTGTTAGCGTGACAAGTATTGTCACGCAGGTCTCCGACCGCACAATCTACAGTTGTATACTCGCTCCAGTGAGGCTGAGTGAGAATCTGTCAGATTTAACAGATGCAGATATGCCTGCTGTGTTTGTGTCACTGAGCACACCACATGTTTCTCAATCCATCGAAAAATCTCTGCCTGCACCTCACTTACGGTATAGCAGTTTGTCCTTTTCACTGTACTCCGCCCTCTCTCAGCACTGCAGCCAGCCCTCGGTACCACAGTTGCGGTCACATAAAAGATTGTTTACTCCTATACATGACAAAGATAAAAGGTTGAACTTCACCAACTCCAATCTGTAGGCCACGGAAAGGTCTTAAGCCCTAATTTTCTTAAATGTGAACAGTCCTGATTGTGTCTCCATCTACTGGGTTGGCTGTAGTGGAAGAGGTGTTGGTCCTAATTATACTATTTGTACAGTAGTGAAATTGATGCCACTTTGCTGGTGTCTGCCACTAATTTTTGGAAATGTGGAGAATCCTTATTGGGTCTCCATCTATTGAGTTTGGCAGTAGTGGAAGAGGTTTCTGTCTCCATTAAACTACTTCTACTCTGGTGAAATCGATGCCACTTTGATGGTGTCTGCCACTAATTTTTGTAAATATGGAGTATCCATTGGGTTTGGCTGTAGTGGAAGAGTTGTCGGTCACCATTATACTAGTTCTACTCTAGTGAAATTAATTCTTTGGTACAGATAATTTTGTCACAGGAGTACACAAGATAGAATCGAAATTGGTTTTCTTAGTACCGTGGTATATAAAGCAGGCTATATTTCATCTTTCAATTTTTCGGTGCTGATATTGTTCTCCAGGGTTACACATTAGTAATGAGAAAGCACTAAATGTGCTCAACTTAGTGGTTTAGCGATTTCTCAAAACCAACCCAGATCTACCACAGCTGCTTGTGAAAGTACAATGCGTGCGTGCCCATTTGAGAAATTCAGTTATAACTTCCGCCACCTTGGCAGTGCTTCAGCAGCGCTTGCTGCTTCCAGCTCACTGACTGTTTTACCACATGTTGGAAATCAACATTGCAGTTGTTGGGAAGGATTTGTGAGTAGCAGAGGGCAGTTGTTGAGTACCCACACACCCATCGGCATTCAGGTCAGCCTACGCAAATAAGAGCTGATGAGTGGGCATGGATGTCTGAAATCTGTGCCGTCCTCCAAAACTTTGAGGACTCCACCAATATGGTGAGTGGTGATGACACCATAATTAGCATCACCATCCTGCTTCTCTGTCTACTGAAACGCTCGCTGCTCACAGTTAAAGAAGAGGCATTGCAGGTGGAGGAAGGAACTATGCAGCCAGCCTCATCATCTCAATTTTGGATTGGGTGATAATGAAGCGGAGGAGGATGAGGAGAACATGGACAGTCATCCTCTTGGGGAGGACAGGGCAGTCTTGCCTGTCTTGGAAGTCTTGATGCCTCTCTTTCAGTCTGTGTGAAAGATGTATGAGTTTCGCTTAATGACCTTCAGTGGCCTAAACCGTGGCTTTGCTTATGCACGTTATTTCTCAGAATGCATTGCAGATCAGGCCATTGTTCAACTCTGTAGTAATTAAATTCAAGGAGTAAAGAGAGATCTTTGTCTGTGGCTAAGCACCAACGACAAGTGTGAGCAGATGTTGGAAGGGCTGCCATTGCTTTTACAGGAAGCTGCATAAGAGGACTTCCTGGGAGAAATAACAGCTGGAGTAGATATGGTTTCCCAAGTCCTTTCTGTGAGCTAAAGAATATGGCTGTGAGGAAATACAATTGTCACCAACAAGCTGTGGACGGGCTCCGTACCATCCCTGGCCACATTCAGTTGTCCACATGTTTGTGGTTAGGCGGTCCTTCCTAGTAAGTGCACTGGTGAGGGCACAGGTAATGTTCTGGAACTCAGGCACTTCTCCATCTACACCTTCGGCCTGGGACTGCTCATGCTCTCACGGCTTTCAGTATCACCTCTATGCTGATGACACACGGAACTATCTCTCTGGACCTGATATCACCTCCTTACTAACGAGAATCTCACAATGTGTGTCCTGTATTTCATCTGTTTTCTCTGCTAGTTTTGTAAAAGTTAACATGTCTAAAACAGAATGCATAGTCTTTCCAACATCTCATTCATCCCCCCAACTGACCTATCAATCAAAGTGAATGGCTGCCCACTCTTCCCAGTCCTGCAAGCTTGACTGTGATCTGTCCTTCAAACGTCAGATCCAAGCCCTTTCCACTTGCTGCTGATTCCAACTCCAAAGTATTTCAGAGGTCTGCACATTCCTCAACCATGCATCTAGAAAAACACCGTGCATGACTTCATCATCTCCCGCCTCTTTTACTACAAAGTGTGCTGGCAGATTAATCCACCTGTCATCCCACTATTCCCAGGATTCTCCCCTCTGTCAATCCCTGCTTGGGCTCCCTGGTGCCCAGACCCTCCAGTTGAAAAGCCTAACTTTGGCTTACTAAGCCATCGAAAACCTGTTTCCTCCATACATGTGTGACCAAGTCTCCCTGTACTAGTTACCTGCACTCAACCTCCCATCCTTCCAATATCTCCTTTTCTACTTCCCTCTTATCTCTTCTTGTCACAATCGCATACAAGATTTGTCCGGTGCATCTCCGCTACTGTGTAAATCTGTACCCCAACACAGCAGACTGATGCCTACTGTAGAAACCTTGAAAAGGAATCTGAAGACTCACTTCTTGTGACAAGCATACAATCTGCGGTAACCCTCACTCCACATACCGCTGTACCCTAGTCTACTGTATCCTCCCCCATCCCTTGCAGATTGTTTGTGCGCCCTCGCAGACAGGGTTTTCTCTCTTCTTGTACCAGTCGGTGACCCCTTTTGACATGTAAAGCGCCACGGAATAAATGTTGCTGTCATAGTAATAATAATTATAGTACTTGTACTCTGGGTCAATTGATGGCCAGTTTTTAGGTGTTGTATATGCATTTTTTTGGTCCCCCCAATGACTCCTATGGTGTATGGGAATGTTCATTGAATGTTCGACGAACAAATTCGGCACATATCTACTGTCGCACTGCAGTTGGTTGCAGATCTCTACATTTGGCATTACAGACATCTTCTTAGAGGCTGTCTCTAGGACCCAGCGGCTACATTCTTCTGGCTAATTAACACCCTGACTGGGTGGATAAATACCTGGTGTGTTTCAGAGGGAGGCGCCGGTGATATTCATTGCAACTTGTGAAGGCTTTAGCAAGAGCAGTACTTCGTCCTCTCTGGAGCTTGAGGAGGTGAGCACATTTGTCTGGATTAGTCTAAAGCTAAACAATTTCCCTCTGTTTGTCTGCTCTTGTTGTCTATAGTGCTTAGTGAAGATCGACTAGTGTTCATCTCCTCCCTTCCCTAGCCTTAGCCAAACGTCAGAGAAAGACAGGGAGAGGCACGCATGTGGCGATTGGTGAAGAGTAGTGATGAGTGAGCACTAAAATGCTCGGGTACTCTTTGCTCAGGTCGAGCAAATTGAAATGCTTGAGTGCTCGGTCCTAGTAACGAGCCCAAAGTAAGTCTGTTGGAAACGCGAGCATTTTTCCAGCGGCTCCTCCTGTGGTCTGCAGAGGCCCTAAAAATTGCCCAAATCGATGGGAACAGTGTTCTAATGACATGGAAACAGCATGGGAGAAGACCCCTGGAAGCATCTCTGACTCCCTGCTGTCAACAATGTTGTCAGAGGTATTACGCCACTTTTACGGACTCACAATAAAACATACAAAAGCTAAACGAAAATGGAATTTCCTGGGAAATATGTTAAGGAACATCCTTTCCAGGGTAATGACTTGTATATAAAGCAAAATAGATAACCAAAAACAAAAATGCTCCTCCACGCCTTGGGTTATGTTCACAAATAGCGTTTTTGATGCGTTTTTTGCATTTTTGCACTTTTGTATTGCATTCAACGGTGAAAAATACATTCACCAGTAAATGTCATTTTAACATTTTACAACCTTGTCTGGCCATGTGGTGTGTGACAAGGGAACAGCATGGGGAAGACCCTGGAAGCATCTCTGACTCCCAGGACACTGCCTAAAATTGTGGGCATTTCATCAGACGTGATCCTATGTTACTGCAGTAATAATACAGACATTTTTGGCAATGTGACAAATCTTAAACTACATTTAAAATAGGAAAGGTGTGTGTCAAGGTACAGGGAAGTGGACGTTATGGTGATGGTGATAGTGCACGCAGGGGCCGTGGGCAATGTGAAACTGTGCCTGCTGAGGGAGCACAACAAACACCCATGTCATGTTGAACTACCTTCCTGTCCGAATTTCTAGGGGGCCGCGGAACACCACTACTGAAGCCAGAGCAGTGTGAAATGGTTGTTGGTTGGATAGCAGATGAAGTTTCCAGTCAGTTTGTCACCACCCTCACCCTGTGTTCCACATGGTCAAGTCTCAGTAGATGTGAGTCTGGATCACATTATTAATATTACTTTATCACCATTTATTCCATGGCACTTTACATGTGAAAAAGGGGTATACAGCGCAAAAACAATTACAATAATCTTGAATAAAAATGTGACAGCGACAGGTACAGGAGAGGAGAGGACCCTGCCCGCGAGGGCTAGTCTACAAGGCATGGTTGAGGATACCTTAGGTGAGGATAGAGCTGGTCTTGCAGTGATATGGTGGAGCGAGGGTTACTGCAGGTTGTACGCATGTCGCAAGAGGTGGGTCTTCAGCTTCCTTTTCAAGGTTTCAACAGTAGGCGAGAGTCAGAAATGGTGGGGTAGAGAGTTCCAGAGAAGGGGGGATGCACGGAAGAAATCTTGTATGCGATTGTGGGAAGAGGAGATAAGAGGGGAGTAGAGAAGGAGATCTTTTGAGGAACGGAGGTTGTGTGCAGGTAAGTACCGGGAGACTAGGTCACAGATGTATGGAGGAGACAGGTTGTGGATAGCTTTGCATTCCAAGGTTAGGGTTTTGAACTGGAGTCTCTGGGTAATAGGGAGCCCATGAAGGGATTGACAGAGAGGAGAGGCCAGGGAACAGGGAGGGGACAGGTAGATTAGCTGGGCAACAGAGTTTAGGATAGATTGGAGGAATGCAAGAGTGTTAGAAGGAAGGCCACAGAGCAGGAGGTTGCAGCCATCGAGAAAGGAGATGATGAGCGCGTGCACTAGTATTTTTGTAGTTTCGTGGTTGAGGATCCGGGAGATTTTTTTACTTGGAGCCAGTATCTTCCTCACCCTAATCCTCCTTCCTCCCACTATTCCGAGTACCCTGAGACAACTGATCCCACACTTGGACACTTCAAAGAGCTGTTTTGTTGATCTTTCCATTTATAGATTCTGGCCTCTCGCTCGGTCCGCTCGGAAGTGGAAAGAGCTTGGATATGCGGTTTGAAGGAAAGATTATCGATCAGGGTTACCCCAAGAGCTGTTCACTTTTCTATCGATAAATTTGACCCCCCCAGCTTCAAGCACGGCAACAGAAAATCACATGTAGCGATTAGAGGAGCCATGGTCACCCGAAGGTGACAGTGGGAAAGTGCAATTACTGTCGCAAGAGGTGGATAATGATGAGACACAATGGACAGAAGGGTGCGGAAGTGGAAAACAAAGCGGTGGACGATGAAGTCACTAACCCAACCTGGCAAGGGAACATGTAGAGCGAAGACAGCAGCACACAGGGGAAGAGAGGCGTAGCACCACAACAGGCAGGAACAAGCAGTGTGGTAGCCACAGACACAAGGCGGGCAACTGCTCCCCGGAACACCAACACGACAGAAGTTGCCAGTACAACTGTTAGGTCTGCGCGAGTCTAGTTTAAATAACCCCAAAAGGCCATTTACAACATCTGCCAGGCCAGCATCAGGAACAGCACCAAAACTACCAGCCTGACCACCACCAGCATGCTCAGGCACATGACAGCAAAGCACCTGACTAGCAAGCCGAACACCAAGGTCCAGAAACAGTGTCTGTGGGTGACACCACTGCCTCTTCCGCTGTTGTGCGTGCATGCCAATCCCCTGTACATGGCACATGCAAAGATGCCTCTCACCCTGCACTTGTCATTGCAGACTTGCAACCATCACCATCCACGTCATTGTCCCTCTGCAGCATTCAGTTGTCCCTACCACAGTCCTTGGAAAGCAAGCGCAAGCATGCAGCCAACCACTCACCCACCCAAAGGCCACAATACTAAACTGCCACATTTTTGGACTGCTTGCACATGAAATGTTGCCTTTTAGACACGTGTAGGCGGAAGCTTTCCACAACCTCAAGGCGGCGGCGGACGGTTGTCCATACTCGGTCACTGGACACCAGCCGCCACTATTTCTCCCGGTATAGTCTCCGCCTTCCACAAGCGTGAGTCCCAGAACATTACCCGTGGCCTCCCCAGTGCACTTAAGTGGGAAGGACTGCCTAACCACAAACACATGGACAAGTGAATGTGGCCATTGACGGTTCATCTCACTGACGCATTCCATTGGGACCCTGGGATATAACATGTCCTCCTGATACAGAGGATTGTGGGACCTGGGTCAATCAGAGTTATCCCTTCATTCTACAGCTCCTGCACCACCTCCTCCTCTTCAGCCTCCATCTCCATAACATTCATTTTTTCAGGAAATATTCCAGATTATTTACTTAAACTTTGTGTGTGGCAATAACAATAAGCAGGACTGTATGCTTAGGCAACAAACCGCACACCGTTGCAGAGTTGTTGAAAGCTGTATCAGAGAACCTGGTGTCGGCTCTGAAGCTAGGCAAGCTCGCACATGTACCATACCTGGCCCAAGTGCTTAACGTAGTGGTTCTGCAGTTTCTCAAAATCTACACGGATCTGCCAGAGCTGCTTGTGAAAATACGCCCCATGTGTACCCATTTCAAAAAGTCAGCTACAGCTTCCGCCGCCCTGGCATTGCTTCAGCAGCGTTTGCAGCTTCCAGCTCACCGACTCGTGTGCGATGTGACTATGCATTGGAAATCAACGTTGCAGATGTTTAGAATGATTTTGAGCAGCAAAGAGCAGTTATTGAGTACCAGCTTCAACACGTACATCTGCATTCAGGTCAGCCTCTGCACATAAGAGCTGATGAGTGGGCATGCATGTCTGACATCTGTGCCGTCCTCCAAAACTTTGAGGACTCCACCAAGATGGTGAGTGGCGATGATGCCATAATTAGTGCTACCATCCCGCTTCTCTGTCTACTGAAACTCTCGTTGCTCACAATTAAAGAGGAGGTATTGCAGGCGGAGCAAGGAACTGTACAGTGTGATGCTACCCAGCCCAGCCTCATCTCAATGTGGATTGGTTGATAATGAGGATGAGGAGGAAGAGAACATAGACAGTCATACTCTTGGTGAGAACAGGAAAGTCTTGGCTGTTGGCAGTCCGGCACACAAGGCCGACTTTATGTTCACCTGCCTTTACCGTGACCATCGCATTGTACGCATTTTGGGCATTACAGGAAACTGGCACGACACAAGAGAATTCTTGGAGACGGAGGTGTGAGGTTGTGATTAAGGAGGATATCTGTTTTTGATCATTTGCAGAATGGAGGGCACAGGAGGGATGATACAGAAATGAGGATAGCTTAGTGGGTGAGAGAGAAGAGTTTGTATTGTATTCTGTATTGATTGTTTAACCTAACCCCTGCAATGACTGGCACAGGGTAGAGGCGGCGGCGAAGTGGCTTGATAGAAATACGACCCTGGCTGCTGCATTCAGAAGGGATTGGAGAGGAGACAGTTTGTTTAGAGGGAGACAGATTAGAAGAGAGTTGCACTAGTGAATAAGAGCGACAATAAGAGTTATGTAGTATCAAAGGTGAGAAAAGGTCGACTTCTGAAGTTTTTAAGGTGTAGGTGATATGAGCGAGTGAGTGATTTTCCATGTTGAATAAATGAAAGTTGTGTGTCAATTATGACACCAAGATAGCAGGCGTGCTGAGTGGGAGTTATGGTGGCAGCACCTAAAGGAGAGGGAGGAAACCGAAGGAGTTAATTTTTGGAGATATTAAGTTCAGGCTCTTGTTGAAGAATTATAACAAAAAAAAATTCCCATCTGACAAGACTGGCAGCAGAGGTCACAGTCAGACAGTTCATTGGACAATCAAGGCATACAAGCGAGGAAGTCACAAACCAGATGCGTCAGAAGCAGGAGAATGCTGTCAAAGGTGTGGGACAGTTTTCTCAGACCCCCCCCAGTGCCCAGGCCCTGATACTCTGACAAGGAGGGAAGAGTTTTGTAAGATGCAAGCTGGACATGTGGCATGAACTGTCTTTGTATGTCTTGGAGGTCCTGGCCGCTAGTGTTTTGTCAGAGATAGTTTTTAATGCCGGCAGGGGCATTATAATTGAAAAAACTCATAGGCGCATCCGCTTGTCAACTGAAAATGCTGACAGGCCGACTCTTTTAAAAATGAACAAGGGCTGAATTGGGCCAGACTTCTCAACACCACCAGATGATAGCATCAAACATAAACTCAAATCCTGTGGTTATTTTTTGGGGGTGTTTTCTCATGCACCCCTTCACACCCAGACATGGGCATACCCTTCAGGAATTGTTCTATTTTATGTCGCCCTCCTCCTTCTCCTCATTCTCCACCACCATATCACCAGGGAGACCGTCATGCAACATTCACATAATTTTTTTAAGGGTGTTTCTGATTAGAGACGAGCAAATATTTCAATATTCGTTTCGGATTACAATCGCCGTTTTTGCAATATTCGCCAATGTAATTGTCGAATATTCGCCGAACATTGCCAAACGCCATTGGATTCAATGGGTGCCAAAACCAAACGTATACATAACACCTTAAAACGGGACCAAAAGCTGCCAAAACACATCAATTTAGGGGCAGTCACCAGGAAAGTGCCATCAATTGACCCAGAGTACAAGCAGTAAAATTAATATTTTTTATTATTATAGCGCCATTTATTCCATTGTATTTTACATGTGAAAAGAATCACTGACTGGTACAAGAGCAGAGAGGACCCCGTGAGGGCGCAGAAACAGTCTATAAGGGATGGGTGAGGATGCAGTAGATGAGGGTACAGCTGGTTATGCAGCAGTATGGTGGAGCGAGGGTTACTGCAGGTTGTAGGCTTGTCAGAAGAGGTGGGTCTTCAGCTTCCTTTTAAAGGTTTCAACAGTAGGTGAGAGTCTGATATGTTGGGGTACACAGTTCAAGAGTACAAGGGATGCACGGGGAAAATCTTGTATGCGATTGTGGGAAGAGGAGAGAAGACGGGAGTAGAGAAGGAGATCTTGTGCGGATCGGAGGTTGCGTGTGTGGCGCCCCTGGGTGTTCGGTCGCCACAGAGGTACTGCATCTTACCCAGAGGTGTGGGATCTCACTCTCAGGTAAGGAAGGAGTACAGCTCAGGACCCTAACACCTGCATCCAACACATACCCACAGTGGGGGTAGGACGAGATTGCTCCTAAGGGAGAGCACAGTCCTGGGTCCCTAGCTGTTGGGAGGGGCTATGTAGTGGGTGTGGGTGGAGGAAGCAGCTTAGGGGAGCACATGAAGAAAGGTATAAATAGAGAAGCCATCTTGTTTAGTCAGATCAGTCTGAGAGGGGAAGTAGTGGGAGCAGGAGCTCTGCAGGAGCTCTGCTCAGGAGGAGGGCCTGAGGAGAGGCCCCGGACTGAAGGAGAGAGGATCAGGAAGGGCTCCAGGAACGAGGAAGGGACCCCAGGGGTACGGGCAGTGCTGGAGGCCACCCGCACCCTCGAATCTACCAGGAGGTGGAGGGGTCAGGCCACACAAAGGGGACCGGTCCCTCAACTAGCAGAGCACTTTATGTCTCAACTAGAAACTGGAGGCTGCAGTATTTCAAGTACTGCAGCCAACAGGCCATATCAGTCTCACCAAGAAGGTAGCTATAGAGGACACAGGGGACGGAACAGACGTCGCCCGACAAGGTCTGCGGGTAACGGATTGGGACACTAGGTATGAGGTGCAGGGAGACGGCCAGAGAGAGAACACACAGAAGGGGGTCCCGCAAAGTACTCAGGAGATATCTGAGGGTAGACTGAACCCCTCCCTGAGTAAGCGCAGCACAACGAGGGAAGTTACGTTGGTACCTGTAACTTGGATTGCAACAACCGTGAGTAAAAACCCTGAGGACTGCACCCCACTGTCTCTGTGATTGTTATCTGCGCCATCACCCCTGCACTACAACGCCAGCATCACCTATAACATCTACACTGCCCTGGAGCTAAGCTCTACCTGTGGAGAGCCACACCAGCTTTGCTGCACTAACATCAGCTCCAGAGGACCTGCTCCGCAGCGGCGGCTCCATATAGCCGCATACCACAGGTGGCATCACGAACTTTGTACATAATCCCCTCTAAAAATCCCCTAATGAACGACCGCCCTGGGTCACGGACCGGGTCAACGCCACTGTGACATCTCCCATAGCAACGACCGGCCCGGCACCGAGTACCCCACGGCCCAGGGGACGCGTCACGTACAGGTGTGTATCGGGAGACTAGGTCACAGATATATGGAGCAGACAGGTTGTGGATGGATTTGCATGTCATGGTTACGGTTTTGAACTTAAGTCTCTGGTCAATGGGGAGCCAGTGAAGGGATTATAGATTCCAATCTTATAGATTGCTGGAGTCAGTCCATAGTGAAAAAGCAGCCATAGAGTGTGCAGGAATGTTCCCACACACTTTTCGTAGCCAGGGCTGCTTCTCTGCAGGGTTTAACTGGCCAACCGGAGAATCCTCGGGTGGGCCCTGGCTTCCACATCAGGAGAGTTCATGATAGTGCAAATTTTGTAGCTGATATGGGGCTCTTGAGCAGGGGAGAAAGGTGGGCCCTCAGAATCAAATCCTCTGGTGAGCCCAATGTTTTTCAGTCTGACACTGTTTCTCGGTGAGAGCTGTATTTCACCACAGCCATATTCTTTAGCTCAGTGAAAGTACAGGCATAGAGGGAAACTGTATCTACTCCAGCTGTCATTTCTCCGCCACCTGGTTCCGCCCATTGTCACACATGACCATGCCTGGCTGTATGTTCAGTGGTAAGAGACAGAGATCAGGCTGCTGTGTTACAGCTTTTAACAATGCTGCAGCGGTGGACAGTTTGTCACCTTAGCATTAAGCATATTATCTTCAGCACAGCCTGTTGCCTCTTGGCCAAGGCAGTGCTGCAGTGATTCCAGCTTGTGACTGATGTGGTCATTTTGGAGATGGAGGCTGAATTGGAGGAGGAGGTGCAGGAGGTGAACAATGTGATTACATTGAGGTTACATTGGCGAGTCTGGTTTTTATACTAAAGAAAGATCCTACTGTGTTTTTATTTTTTTTTACGTCTCTTCAAATGTGTATTGGAGTGTGTCTTGGAAAGAGCTTGAAATTTTTGCATATGCAATAACAGTATAGGAGACACACTCCTTAGTAATGGGAAGGACAATACAAATAGATTCTATGTTCTAGAATATTAACTGTCTTATCTCAAATGTTTTTACGGGTGAGGAATCGCAGTATGGATAGTGTATTACACCGATCTAGCCAGGTTTTATTGCCTTATACTGCATGCTGCTGGTGCTGCCCAAAAAAATGTAAATCTATTCTATTCCCTATCAATAACACAGTCAGATGCAATTACAATAGTAACAGGTGCTACTGCTAGGTGGTATCATCAGCAGCTACACATGACTGTTCATTCTGGTCTTCCACAGTCCATAACTTTATTTTTTTTTATTTCTTTGGCCTTATATACAATACAAGTCTTTACCCTGGAAAGAATGTTTCTTAACATTTTTTCCATTTTAGCTTGTTTTTTGCATGTTTTTTTATGTCAGTCTGCAAAAGTGGCGTAATACTCTGACTACATTGTTCACAGATATGCTATTTGTGTTACGCTCACGCCCGGACTAACTAGCGTGAGCGTGGTTAGTGATCCCACTGGACCATGAACCGAGGAGTGCCTGGAGGGGCGTGACTAAGTATCAACTCGGTCCGACCAAGGTCGCACGGCTGCTCAGTCGACTCCGTGAACCAGGGAGGAACCGAGCAGAGGGACCAGGTGCTACTCCCGGTCAGACCCTGGTCACAGCTGTTGACCCACACCGGGGAATGCAGGAACGGGCAGGCACAGCTGGTATGCAGACAGGTGGGTACTGGCAGGCACGGCTGGTATGCAGACAGGCGGGTGCTGACAGGCACGGCTGGTAGACAGACAGGCGGGTACTGGCAGGCACGGCTGGTATGCAGACTGGCAGATACTGGCGGTATGAATGCAGGCTGGATCGGGACCAGTACACACTGGGATACAGGAACAGAGCCGCGGGTGCGGTGGACTAGCAGAGCAGAACCACAGGTGCGGTGGACAAGCAGAGCGGAGCGAAACCGCAGGTGCGGTGAACAAGCAGAGCAGAGCGAAACCACAGGTGCGGTGGACAAGCAGAGCAGAGCGAAACCGCAGGTGTGGTAAACAAGCAGAGCAGAGCGAAACTGCAGGTGCGGTGAACAAGCAGAGCAGAGTGAAATCGCAGGTGCGGTGAACAAGCAGAGCAGAGTGAAACCGCAGATGCAGTGAACAAGCAGAGCAGAGCGAAACCACAGATGCGGTGGACAACAGAGCAGAAGGTGCAGGCAGACAGGACAGGGCTCTGTTCACATGGAACAGACTGGAAAATACAGGAAGAACACAGGAGGTAGATACAGAGGCAAGGGAAAAGGGACAAGCAGAACCAGATACACACAAGGTACTTACAATGAAGTAACGAGTGGACACAAAACTCACAAACAGAAGTACAGAGACAACGAGTTGGAGTTAGGTGCAGGTTCAGACACTGCAGGAAAAGGGAAGGTTCGGACATAGAGACAAACAGGTAACGGGTTAGGACACAGTTCAGACAGGAACTGAACCATGAACAAGATACAGGAACGAGCCTGGAAACTCAGCCCCCAGGGTGGCAGAAACAGACTAGAAGTCACAGATACAGGCAACAGGCCTGGGTATACAGCCCCAAGGGTGGTGGAAACAGATAAGATACAGGACAGGACCTGGTAACTCAGTTGCAAGGAACACACTGAAAGAAAGTGTTGCTCAGGTACCTCCTACTGGGTGGAGGGGGTTTAAGTATCCAGTGACTCTGGCAGTAACCGCGCCGCCGCCCTAAGCAATCAGACAAGAGACACAGCAGGTACTGGAGCAAAGTGTGCAGCCTGGAATGGCAGGTAAGATGGTGGTCTTGCATGGTGGGAGGTGGTAAGCCATGCCAGCACGCTGCCAGGGATGTTACAATTTGTCAGCAGCCAACTGAGAATAGGTTTGAACCCTCAACTGCAATACTTTAAATGGAGTGTAATATTTGACACACTCACAATAATTGCTGGATTATTATGGCGGTCATATGCGATAACATCTGATGGCCACAGTTTCAGGCAGTCGCCTAATAGCATGATATTTGTCAGCGACCAAGTGTCAATTGGTTCAACAAAACACAGGTGGCTGACTTTAAAAGGAGTGGAATATTTGGCACGCTCCACAAAATTTCTGTATTATTACGGCAGTCATATGGATCACGTGCGTCTGATCAATGAAAAATAGTTCCTCTGCTTCCACAATACAGTAATATGAATAAAACTAAAAAAATCTGGCTGTATTCTGCAAATGGAGCTGTAAAATGGTGAACACTGACTCACTGCTACACTCTATAAATGGAGGACAATATTTTCAACGTTCACTACAAATGGCTGGATTTGAACCGCAGTTATATGTGATACGTTTGACAGAAAACCACGTTTTTAAATAGCAGGCCTGTAATTTACTAATATTATTCTACACAGAGACTTAGTGTGAAAAGTTTGGTCGACAGACTGCAAAAAAATGAAAATGGAAGAAATGGCTGATTTTGGAACACTCTTATAGGTGATATGTCTGACAGAGATCCACGGTTTTAAATAGCAGGCCTGCAATTTACTAATATTATTCTACACAGAGACCTAGCGTGAATAGCTTGAACGACACACTGCAACGAAATGAAAATGGAAGAAATGGCTGATTTTGGAACACTCTTATAGGTGATATGTCTGACAGAGAACCACGGTTTTAAATATCAGGCCTGTAATTTACTAATATTATTCTACACAGAGACCTAGTGTGAATAGCTTGAGCGACACACTGCAACAAAATGAAAATGGAAGAAATGGCTGATTTTGGAATACTCTTATAGGTGATATGTCTGACAGAGAACCCTGGCTTTAAATATCAGGTCTGTAATTTACTAATATTATTCTACATGGAGACCTATTGTGAATAGCTTGATCGACACTGCAATGAACTGAAAATGGAAGCAATGGCTGATTTTGGAACACTCTTATAGGTGATACTAGCTATTGAGCCCATTCTACGCCCGGGTGGTGAGCATTTTTATTGGTATATGGTCTCCCATGCAGGTATTTGAGCTGCCCCCATCCTGTTCCCCCATCCTGTTATGTGCTGCCTTCATCCTTATCCTGGTATGCAAGGCACCCCTCATCCCAATCCTGGTATGTATGGCACGCCTCATGCCTATCCTGGTATGCATGGCACCCTCACCCCCAATCCTGGTATGCATGGCACCCCTCACCCCCAATCCTGGTATGCATGGCACCTCTCACCACTAATCCTGGCATGCATGGCACCCCTCATCCTGGTATGCATGGCTCCCTCATCCCTACCCTGGTATGCATGGCACCCCATCCCTCATCCTGGAATGCATGGTACCCCTCATCACTATCCTGGTATGCATGGCACCCCTCATCCCCAATCCTGGTATGCATGGCACCCCTCATCCCTATCCTGGTATGTATGGTACCCCTCATCCTGGTATGCATGGTACCCCTCATCCCTATCCTGGTATGCATGGCACCCCATCCCTCATCCTGGTATGTATGGTACCCCTCATCCCTATCCTGGTATACATGGTACCCCTCATCCCCATCCCGGTATACATGGTACCCCTCATCCCTATCCTGGTATGCATGGCCCCTCATCCGAATCCTGGTATGCATGGCCCCCCCAGATCCCTATCTTCGTCTACATGGTACCCCTCATCCCTATCCTGGTATGCATGGCACGCCTCATCCCTATGCAGGTATGCATGGCACCCCTCACCCCCAATCCTGGTATGCATGGCACCCCTCACCCCCAATCCTGGTATACATGGAACCCCTCATCCCAATCCTGGCATGCATGGTGCCCCTCATCCTGGTATGCATGGCTCCCTCATACCCGATCCGGGAATGCATGGTACCCCATCCCTCATCCCTATCCTGGTATGTATGGTACCCCTCATCCTGGTATGCATGGTACCCCTCATCCCTATCCTGATATGCATGGCACCCCATTCCTCATCCTGGTATGCATGGTACCCCTCATCCCTATCCTGGTATACATGGTACCCCTCATTCCTATCCTGGTATGCATGGCACCCCTCACCCCCCAATCCTGGTATGCATGGCACCCCTCACCCCCAATCCTGGTATGCATGGCACCCCCCATCTCCAATCCTGGTATGCATGGCACCCCTCATTTCAAATCTGGTATACATGGCACCCCTCATCCCAATCCTGGTATGCATGGCACCCCATCTCTCATCCTGGTATGCATGGTAACCCTCATCCCAAATTTGATATACATGGCACCCCTCATCCCAATCCTGGCATGTATGGCACCCCCCATCCCCCAATCCTGGTATGCATGGCACGCCCCATCCTCCAATCCTGGTATGTATTTTACCCAATCCTTCATCCTGGTATGCATGGCTTTCTCATCCCCAATCCTGGTATGCATGGTACCCCTCATCCCCAAATCCTGGTGCGCATGGTACCCCTCATCCCCCAATCCTGGTATGCATGGTACCCCTCGTCCCCCAATCCTGGTATGCATGGTACCGCTCATCCCCCAATCCTGGTATGCATGGTATCCCTCTTCCCCCAATCCTGGTATGCATGGTACCCCTCATCCCCAAATCCTGGTATGCATGGTACCCCTCATCCCCCAATCCTGGTATGCATGGTACCCCTCGTTCCCCAATCCTGGTATGCATGGTACCCCTCATCCCCCAATCCTGGTATGCATGGTATCCTTCAACCCCCAATCCTGGTATGCGTGGTACCCCTTATCCCCCAATCCTGGTATGCGTGGTAATCCTCATCCCCCAATTCGGGTATGTGTGGTCCACTCACCCCCAATCCTGTTATGTTTGGTCCCTTCACCCCCAATCCTGGTATGCATGGTCCCCTCATCCCCCAATCCTGATATGCATGGTACCCATCACCTCCAAATCCTGGTATGTATGGTACCCCTCATCCCCCAATCCTGGTATGTGTTGCCCCCTTATCCCCCAATCCTGGTATGTGTAGCCCCCTCACCTCCCAATCTTAGTATGTGTGGCCCCCTTATCCCCCACTCCTGGTATGTGTGGCCCCCTCATTCCCCAATCCTGGTATGCATGGTATCCCTCATCCCTTTCACACTGCACACATAAAAACAAATAAACACTTAAACCTTTCTTCCCTGTGCTCCAGCGCTGCGGTGTCCTGTTCTGCCAGAGGCCAGGGGAGGAGTGTGGCACCAGAGTAGGCGCATGCCCATACCACACTGTCCGGCGCCATTTTGCTGAAGACACACTGCAAATGTGCCTTCAGTAAAATGGCGTCGGATAGCGCTATGCGCATGCGCCGATTCCGATGCCTTCTCTCTGCCCCCAGTCTCCAGCGAGAAGAGAGGCACCACGGCAATGCTCCTCCCGGTCAGGTAAGTATGTAAGTATAGCACCGGAGATCACGGTATGCATTCAGTGTCTCAGCGTTCACTCTAGGACCCAGCGGCTACCTCCCTCCTGTTTCAATTGACACCTTTGCCTGGGTGTTTAAATAGCTTCACTTTGCTTCAGGGTGGTGGCGGTGATATTCACATGTTTCCTTGTGAAAGCTTGGAGCAAGTGCAATCTGTTTACTTCCTCTCTGGTGCTAAGAGGACGTGTGTGTTATTTCTCTGAAGTCGGCTCAAGCTAAGTTATCTTTCCCCCTTGTCTGTCTACCTTGTTGTCTTTAGTTGTTAGTGGGGATAGACTAGTGCTCACCCCTCCCCTTCCTTATCCAGGGCCAAGCACTAGGGAAATACAGAGACAGGTTCCTGTGCGGCAATTTCTGAAGAACCAATATAGGGACGGTAGGAGAGACAGGGTGATATCAGATCAGCCTAGGAGGTCTCCACTCCCCCCTTTCCCTAGAGTCTGGGCTCCCTTCCCCTCTCCCCTTTGTGTTGCACTTTGTGTTTCCCACACCTTGCGTGACATTATCACCAGCTGTGCACGTTTTGAGAAAAAAAAAACTGACACTTGGGTTTAATTGTGTGTGTTTTTTTTCAGGAATGTTATTTTTTCCTTTTTTCTTGGTATGGGTTCAGTTGCAGAGCTTGCAGAGCGGCTGAGTGGTCAGTCTTTGGAGGCGAATGATCTCCGTTGTGAGGTTCAGCAGCAACATCAGCGGCTACAGGTCGCTAATGTGGGGGCTTTTGCAGGTAGGCCTATCCAGCCTGAATCCAAGGTTGCCCTCCCTGACAGGTTTTCAGGAGGTAGGAACAAGTTTTTTCTACTCAAGGAGGCCTGTAAACTGTATTTTAAACTTCGTCCTTAATCCTCTGGATGTGATGAGCAATGGGTAGCAATTGTGATCTCACTCTTGCAGGGAGATCCTCAACCCTAGGCTTTTTCTTTACCGCAGGATTCAGATTGTCTCCAGTATGTAGAGGGTTTTTTTGGGGCTCTGTCCCTCATCTATGATGACCCTGACAAAGTTGCCTTGGCTGAGTATAGGCTAGGCCGTCTTCAGTAGGGGAATCGGTCAGTGGAGACATGCAGCTTTGAATTCCATAGATGGGCAACGGATTTTAAATGGAATGCCTCAGCCCTTAGAAGCCAATTTTGTGAGGGTCCTACAGAAAGGTTGAAAGATGCTTTGGCAGAATATGAAAACCCTCAGTCCTTGGAGGCTGCCATGTCATTGGCTATACGTCTTGACGCGTGAGACCACCTTCTCCAGGGACTTCTTGTCGGGGTTATGTACCTCTGCCAGGGGAGCCGTCTGGTGGTGAACCACTACTGGGGGAGGTAGAAGAACCCAAGCAGTTAGGTGGTGCCGCTGTATCATACATTTCCCCGGAGATTCGCAAGAAAAAAGGAGAATGTTTTTTTGTTTTGTGGGGAAAAAAGGCATTTTATTGGGATTAGTGATGACCAAGCATTAAAATGCTCAGGTACTCGTTCGAGTCGAGCAAATTAGAATGCTCGAGTGCTCGGTACGAGTAGCGAGCCCAATGTAAATCTATGTGAAACTCGAGCATTTTTCCGGCGGCTCCCCACAACGGTCTGCAGAGGCCCTAAAAATTGCCAAAATCGTGGGGAACAGGGCTCAAATGACATGAGAACAGCATGGGGAAGACCCCTGCAAGCATTTCTGACTCCCAGGTCAATGCTGTCAACAATGTTGTCAGAGGTATTACGCCCTTTTACGGACTCACAATAAAACATACAAAAATGAAACCAAAATGGAATTTCCTGGGAAATATGTTAAGGAACATCCTTTCCAGGGTAATGACTTGTATATAAGGCAAAATAAATATACAAAAACAAAAATGCTCCTCCACACCTTGGGCTATGTTCACACGTAGCATTTTTTTATGTGTTTTTGAACTTTTACATTGCTTTCAACCAAGACAAATGCATTCACCAAGAAATGTCATTTTAACATTTTACAACCTTATCTGGCCATGTGGTGTGTGACACATCATCAGACAGATCCTGTTTCATTTATGATGGAGGGAGTCTGAAAGTTACAAACACTTTTTTTAAAGGGCCAGCAGTTGGCCCTCGCTATTGTTAGAGAGTCATCAGCTGGCTATGCTTTGTTGTTCCCATTATTAGTGGGTCTCCTATACTGTTATTGTGCAAGCAGTGACTGCAAGGGCTGCCAAAAATTTGGACTCACCCCAATACCCCTTTGAAGAGACAAAGAGGACGGTTTCAGTAAAAGAAATGTTCCCATTGAAAAGGAGTGAGTCTCCTATTGTGGTAATGCCCATGCTGTGACTGCAAGGGGCTGCCAAAATTTAGGAAAAACCCTACTAACAATTTAAAGACACATAGAGCTGGGCCACAGTAACGACATGTTCCCATTAGAAAGGAGAGGGTCTGCTATTCAGTTATAGGGTATGCAGTGAGTGCAATGGCTGCCAAAATTTAGGAAAAACTCCACTATCAATTTAAAGACACATAGAGCTGGGCCACAGTAATGACATGTTCCCATTAGAAAGGAGAGGGTCTACTATTCAGTTATAGGGTATGCAGTTTGTAACTAACAAGTCATGTCAGACTAACTTAATTTCCTTCTATGACAGAATCACTGACTGGGTGGATCAGGGAAATGCTGTAGATATAGTATATCTTGACTTCAGCAAAGCATTTGACAAAGTCTCTCACACCATCCTTATTGAAAAAATGACCAAGTATGCAATGGACCAGGCAACTGTTAGGTGGATTCATAACTGGCTTAGTGATCGGACTCAAAGGGTGGTTGTAAATGGCTTCACATCCAGCTGGATGAATGTCTCAAGTGGGGTACCACAGGGCTCCGTCCTGGGACCTGTATTGTTCAACATCTTTATCAATGATTTAGATGAAGGAATTGAGGGTAAACTGATTTAATTTGCTGATGACACAAAGCTAGGAGGGATAGCTAATACTAGAGAAGAGAGAGAGAGGATTCAAAAAGACCTAAATAAACTGGAGCAGTGGGCAGCAACCAACAGAATGGTTTTTAACAGGGAAAAATGCAAAGTACTACATCTGGGCAATAAAAATGAAAAAAGCATATACAGAATGGGAGGAATAGAGCTAAGCAACAGTACATGTGAAAAAGACTTAGGTATACTAATAGATCATAGACTGAACATGAGTCAACAGTGTGATGCAGCAGCAAAAAAAGCAAATACAATTCTGGGATGTATTAACAGAAGCATACAGTCTAGATCACGTGAAGTCATTATCGGTCTTTACTCCTCTTTGGTCAGACCTCATCTGGAATACTGTGTACAGTTTTGGGCACCACATTTTAAAAAAGACATAGACAAACTGGAGCAAGTTCAGAGAAGAGCGACCAGAATGGTGACTGGTCTGCAAACCATGTCCTATGAGGAACGGTTGCAGGATTTGGGAATGTTTAGCTTGCAAAAAAGAAGACTGAGAGGAGACTTAATAGCTGTCTACAAATATGTCAAGGGCTGTCACATTGTAGAAGGATCATCTTTATTCTCATTTGCACAAGGAAAGACTAGAAGCAATGGGATGAAACTAAATGGGAGGAGACACAGATTAGATATTAGAAAAAACTTTTTGACAGTTAGGGTGATTAATGAGTGGAACAGGCTGCCACGAGAGGTGGTGAGTTCCCCTTCAATGGACGTCTTCAAACAGAGGCTGGACAGACATCTGTCTGAGATGATCTAGTGAATCCTGCTTTGAGCAGGGGGTTGGACCAGATGACCCAGGAGGTCCCTTCCAACTCTACCATTCTATGATTCTATGATTCTATGATTCTATGAGTCCAACGGCTGCCAAAATTTAGGAAAAACCCTACTAACAATTTAAAGACACATAGAGCAGGGCCACAGTAATGAGTACGACATGTTTCCATTAAAAAGGAGAGGGTCTGCTATTCAGTTATAGGGTATGCAGTAAGTGCAACGGCTGCCAAAATTTAGGAAAAACCCTACTAACAATTTAAAGACACATAAAGCTGGGCCACAGTAACTACATATTCCCATTCTGTTTGCCTATGCAGTGACTGCAATGGCTGTCAAATATTTTGAGGAACTCCAATGCCCCTTGCAAGAGACGTAGAGGTCAGATGGCCTCCTGAAAACAATGTCCCCATTATTAGGAAGTGGATCTCCCATACTGTTTGCCTATGTAGTGAAGCAACAGCTGCCAAATATTTGGAGGAACTCCAATGCCCCTTGCAAGATATGTAGAGATCGGAGGGCCTCCTGAAAACAATGTTCCCATTATTAGTATGTAGGTCTTCCATACTGTTTGCCTATGCAGTGAAGCAACGGCTGCCAAAAATTTGGAGGAACTCCAATGCCCCTTGCAAGAGATGTAGAGGTTTGAGGGCCTCCTGAAAACAATGTTCCAATTATTAGAAAGTGGGTCTCCCATACTGTTTGCCTATGCAGTGAAGCAACGGCTGCCAAAAATTTTGAGGAACTCCAATGCCCTTGCAGGAGATGTAGATATGTTGATATGGTACATATGGTGGTGATATGGTGGTGGAAGATGAGGATGCGTAGAAGGAGGAGGACAAGAGCAAATAGTTAAAATCAGGAAGCTTATACCCATGTCCGAGTGTGAAGACAGAGGTGCATGGGAATAGAGTTAGACCTCCCAATAAAAAGGCACTGTATTTGAGTTTATGTTACGGTGCTTTCATTCGGTGGTGTTGAGAAGTCTGGCCCAATCCAGCCCTTGTTCATTTTTATAAGAGTCAGCCTGTCAGCATTTTCAATTGACAGGCGGATGCGCCTATCAGTTATAATTCCACAGGTGGCACTTAAAACGCGCTCTGACAAAACTCTAATGGCAGGGCAGGCCAGGACCTCCAAGGCGTTGAGAGTCAGTTCATGCCACATGTCCAGCTTGGATACCCAATAATTATAAGGCACAGAGGAATCACGGAGAACGTTGGTACGGTCGGCAAGGTAATCCCCCTCATCATCTTTCGCAACTTTCCCTCCTTGGGAGAGTACCCAGCACATCAGGGCTTGTGCGATGGTAGGGCCTGAGAAAACTGTCTCAGAACTTTGACAGTGTTCCTCTGCCTCTGCTGGATTTCATTTCTGTCTCTCTCGCTTGTACTCCTTGGTTGTCCAACGATCTGTGACCTCTGCTGCCAGAGTTTTCAGATTGGAATTTTTTTTAATAATTCCTCAACAAGGGTCTTCTCGTACTGCCCCATTTTATTAGGCCTGTCTTGCACAGGAACAAGCGACAAAAAGTTCTCCTTGTAGCGTGGGTCTAGAAGTGTCACCAACCAGTAATGACTGTCACCCAAAATTTGGACAACGCGAGGGTCATGGGAAAGGCAGCGTAACATAAACTCAGCCATGTGTGACAGACTGTAAAGAGGCAAGACTTCCATGTCCTCACCAAGAGAACAACTGACCATGCTCTCCTCCTCATCCTCCTCCTCTTCCTCCTCCTCAGGCCATCCATGCTGAACAGATGGTATGACAGTTGTGCAGGAAGTACCATCTATAGCACAGGAAACTAGCTCCTGTACTTCCTCCTCCTCCTCCTCCTCATTGTCACCCAATCCACATTGGGATGAGATGAAGCTGGGCTGTGTGGAATCACCCTGTATGGTTCCTTGCTCCATCTCATCGTGCTCTGCCTTTAATTGTGAGAAGAGAGCATTTCAGAAGGCAGAGAAGCAGGATGGTGATGCTAATTATGGCGTCATCACCGCTCACCATCTTGGTGAAGTCCTCAAAGTTTTGGAGGATGGTACATATGTCTGACATCCATGTCCACTCCTAAGGTTTTATTTGTGGAGTCTGACCTGAAAACCGATGGCCTTGTTGATGCTGGCAGTCAACAACTGCCCTCTTCTGCTCACAGATCCTTCCCAACATCTGCAATGTAGAGTTCCAATGCGTGGGGACATCGCATATCAGTCGGTGAGCTGGAAGCTGCAAATGCTGCTGAAGCACGGCATTGGCGGTGGAAGCTGTAGCTAAGTTTCTAAAATGGGCACACAGGTGGCGTACTTTGGCAAGCAGATCTGGCAGATCTGGGTAGGTTTTGAGAAACCATTGAACCACAAGGTTAAGCACATGGGCCAGGCATGGTACGTGTGTGAGCTCGCCTTGCCTCAGAGCCACCACCAGGTTCCGGCCATTGTCACACTCGACCATGCCTGGCATTAGGGTCAGTGGTGTCAGCCACAGATCTGCCTGCTCTTTCAGAGCTGTCCACTCTTCTGCGGATTGCGGTTTGTCATATAATCATATTAGCTTCAGCACAGCCTGTTGCCGCTTGACAGAGGCAGTGCTGCAGTGCTTCCAGCTTGCGACTGATGTGGTCATTTCGGAGATGTAGGCAGAAGAGGAGGAGGTGCAGGAGCTGTAGAATGTGGAGGCAATCCTGATTGACTCAGGGCCGCAGTCCTCGGCATCGAGAGGATGTTTTCCGTTCCAAGGTCCCGCTGGGTCCCTGCTTCCACTATATTAACCCAGTGTGCCATCAGTGAGATGTCCTGTCCCTGCCCACAAGCACTTGTCCATGTGTTCGTGATTAGGTAAACTTTCTAAGTAACTGCATTGTTGAGGGCATGTCTAATGTTGTGGGACACGTGCTTGTGCAATGTGGGGACGGCACACCGGGAGAAATAGTGGCAGCTGGGGACCGAGTACCAAGGGACAGCCGCCGTGATCAGGTTGCGGAAAGCTTCCGTATCCACGTGCCTAAAAGGCAACATTTCGAGGACAAGCATTAGCGAAATGTGTGAATTTAGTAGTGTGGTCTGTGGGGCATTGACTGCGTATTTGTGCTTGCATTCCAAGTTCTGTGGTAGGGACAACTCAACTATTCGCTGGGACAAGGATATGGACGTGCTTGCTGATGGTGCTAGTTGAAAGTGTTCAATGACAGTTGCAGGGCGGGAAGCATCTTGGCATGCACCATGGAGAGGGGATTGGTGTGCACGCACAACAGCGGAACAAGCAGTGGTGTCACCCACAGACCCTGGGGTTCGGCTCACATAGTCGGGTGCTTTGCTGCCATGTGCCTGATCATGCTGGTGGTCAGGCTACTAGTTTTGCTACCCCTGCTGATGCTGGCCTGGTAGGTTTTCCAAATGGCCATTTTGGGGTTATCTGCAGAGTCTTTAAAAAATAACCAGACTCGGGAAGATGTAACAGTTGTACTGGCAACTTCCGTCATGTTGGCGTTGCGAGGAAAGCCTTCCCGTCTTGTATCTGCAGCCACCACACTGCTTCATTTTGACTGTTGTAGTGAAATGCCACCCTCCCCCTGTGTGTTGCTGTCCTCGCTCTGTATGTCCCCCTGCCAGGTTGGGTCAGTTACTATATCATCCACCACCCTATCTTCCACTTCAGCACCCTGGTTCTCCTCATTACTTTCTGGTAATTGTTTCTCATCATCATCATCATCCTACTCTTGAGACAGTAATTGCACTTTCCCATCGTCAACTTCATGTCCAATATTTGGGCATCGCTGCACGCGTTCTCCTTTTGACTCGCTTGAAGCTGGCCGGGCGAGAGGCCGAATCTACAAATGGAAAAGTGAACAGCTCTTCAGAGTGTCCAAGTGTGGGATCAGTTGTCTCCGGGCACTCGGCATGAAGGGAGGAAGGAGAATAAGGGTGAGGAATAGGCGACCCAGACACACGGCTTCGGAGACTTGACCGTGTGGTAGACAGGGTGGTGGTGGTGGTGGCAAAGTGACTGGAAACATTATCTTGAGTGTTGAGCGAGCATGCTCGACACTGCTCGGTACTCGCCCGAGCATCTCACTACTCGGGATGTTCGGCGAGCACCGAGCATTTTCGGGTTACTCGGGCGGGAGCTCGGGTCTCCGCCCTGCATGTTTGGCGCTTTTTACAGAGCCAATGAACATGCAATGATTGCCAGCCAGTCACTTTAATGCCGCAGCCATGTTGGTTGTGGGCTTTACAGTGGTTGGCTGGCCGCACAGCATCATGTCGAGTATTTAAAACCGGGCACCGCCATCTTGGACACAGTCGCTCCGGATCAGACAGTGTAGGGAGAGTGCTGCTGAGCTAGGGAGAGATTTATACTGCGAAATAGGTAGTGTAGGGTCTCTAAAGCCTGCAAAATCAAATAACAGTCCTTCTGAGAACTAATATCCATCCCAGATGTCAGGCAGGCAGGCAGGCTGTATAGGAGACGCAGTGGTTATACCAGCAAACACTGCATTACAGTCATGTGTGCTGCTGCTCAAACTGCTAGACTTAGCCCAAGGTCTCAGGGGCCAGGAAAAATCAATTTTTTTTCTTCTAAATCCTCATTTTTATTTTTTTCCTCAGTCAGACTGTACAAATACCCGTCTTATTAACCTTTTGGTATTCCCCCCCCCAAAAAAAAATTGAGTGTGTCTGTGAGTGTTCAGACACAGATATATCTGTTTAAAAGAGTCTGGTTTCGGCCAGATAACTAGATGTGTGGTTTTGCAGTTCCAACGTTCAAATATCTGTGTTATCCACTTTTTTGCCAATATTCCATAAAAAAAAACAGTTTGAGTGTCTCGCTGACTGTTCAGACACAAATATATCTATTTAAAAAAGTCTGGTATATGCCAGGAAATTAGAACTTTGGTTTTCCTCTTCCACGGTTCAAATCTGGGTGTTATCTACCTTTTTGACTTTTTTCCATAAAAAAAATAGTTTGAGTGAATCACTAACTGTTCAGACACAAATATATCTGTTTAAGAGATTCTGGTGTAGGCCAGAGAACTACAACTGTGGTTTTCCTCTTCCACGGTTCAAATCTGGGTGTAATCCACCTTTTTCCCTTTTTTACATAAAAAAAACAGATTGAGTGTCTCACTGACTGTTCAGACACAAATATATCTGTTCAAAAGATTCTGGTGTAGGCAAGAGAACTAGAACTTTGGTTTTCTTCTTCCACGGTTCAAATCTGGGTGTAATCCACCTTTTTGCCTCTTTTACATAAGAAAAACAGTTTGAGTGCCTCGCTGACTGTTCAGACACAAATATATCTATTTAAAAGATTCTGGTGTAGGCCAGAGAAATAGAACTGTGGTTTTCCTCTTCCACGGTTCAAATCTGGTGTAATCCACCTTTTTGCCTTTTTTACATAAAAAAAAACAGTTTGAGTGTCTCGCTGACTGTTCAGACACAAATATATCTGTTTAAAAGATTCAGGTGTGGGCCAGAGAACTAGAACTGTGGTTTTCCTCTTCCACGGTTCAAATCTGGGTGTAATCCACCTTTTTGCCTTTTTACATAAAAAAAAAAACAGTTTGAGTGTCTCGCTGACTGTTCAGACACAAATATATCTGTTTAAAAGATTCTGGTGTAGGCCAGAGGAATAGAACTGTGGTTTTCCTCTTCCATGGTTCAAATCTGAGTGTAATCCACTTTTTGCTTTTTTTACATAAAAAAAACAGTTTGAGTGTCTCGCTGACTGTTCAGACACAAATATATCTGTTTAAAGGATTCTGGTGTGGGCCAGAGAACTAGAACTGTGGTTTTCCTCTTCCACGGTTCAAATCTGGGTGTAATCCACCTTTTTGCCCTTTTACATAAGAAAAAAACAGTTTGAGTGTCTCGCTGACTGTTCAGACACAAATATATCTGTTTAAAAGATTCTGGAGTAGGCCAGAGAAATAGAACTGTGGTTTTCCTCTTCCAAGGTTCAAATCGGGGTGTTATCCACCTTTTTGCCTTTTTTCCATAAAAAAAAAACAGTTTGAGTGTGTTGCTGACTGTTCAGACACAAATATATCTGTTTAAAAGACTCTGGTGTAGGCCAGAAAACTAGAACTGTTGTTTTCCTCTTCCACGGTTCAAATCTCCTTTTTATTATCCTTTTGCCATTGGCAGTGTGAGTGTAAGCTATTTTACTTCATTTACAATGGGCAAGGCGCGTGGCAAGGGACGTGGATCTGGACGTTCTGGTGATGGTGCGAGCAGAGGACGGGGCCGTGGCTCAGGTGAAAATGTGCCACAACCAACAGTCACATCTTCTCGCTCCCAGTTCTTGACCGAATTACTAGGGAAGCACACAACAACACCACTATTGCGAACTGATCAGTGTGAACAAGTTATTAATTGGATAGCAGATAATACTTCCAGTCACCTGGGCACCACCACCTCCGTCTGTCTTCCATACGGTCAAGTCTTAGTAGCCGTGAGTCTCGACAGCATACTCCTCCTCACCCTGATGCTCCTTCCTCCCACCATGCCGAGTGTCGTCAGACAGCAACTGATCCCACAGTTGGACACTCTGAAGAGCTGTTCACTGGTTCGTTTCCATATTTGGGCCACTTGCATGTTCCGCTTGAAGTGATGGAAGAGGAGATCCCATGCAGCGATGGCCACATATTTGAACAGCCACGGCCACGGGAAGGTGACGCTGGCAATTTGTCCCAAGAGGTGGACGATGACGAGACACAATTGCCATGAAGTGAGGAGGAGGACCGTGGTGCGGAAGTGGAAGAGGAGGAGGTGGTGGATGATCTAGTAACTGACCTAACGTGGCAGGAGGACACGCAGAGCGAGGCCAGCAGCACACAGGGGGAGGGAGGCAGAGTACCCCAACAGGCAGGAAGAAGCAGTGTGGTGGCCGCAGATAGAAGGCGGGCAACTGTTCCCTGTAACAACAACACGAGGGACGTTGCCAGTACAACCGGTAGGTCTTCCAGAGACTGGAATTTTTTTAAAGACTCTGCTGATAGCCCAAAAAAGGACATTTGTACCACCTGCCAGGCCAGCATCAGCAGGGGTGACAAAACTACCAGCCTGATCACCACCAGCTTGATCAGGCACATGTCAGCAAAGCACCCGACTTTATGGGGCGAAGCCCACGGTCCACGACCAGTGTCAGCGGGTGTCACCACTGCTTCTTCCGCTGTTGTGCATGTAAGAGAACCCCCTGTTGTGCGTGCAAGGCAATCCCCTGTCCATACTGCATGCAAAGATACCCCCTCCTCTCAGTCTTCATTTGTTATGGCAGTTTCTCAAGAAACAGCATCAACGTCCACGTCCACGTCCCACCGCAGCGTTCAATTGTCCATATCCCAGACCTTTGAACGAAAGCGCAAATTTGCAGCCAACGCCCCACAGGCCACAGTCCTAAATTCGCACATTTAACGACTGCTTGCGTTGGAAATGCTGCCTTTTAGGCTGTTGGAGATGGAATCCTTCCGCAACCTTATGGCGGTGGCCGTCCCTCAGTACTCGGTCCACAGCCGACACTATTTTGCCCGGTGTGCCATCCCCGCACTACACAAGCACGTGTCCCAAAACATCTGCCGTGCCCTCAACAACGCAGTTACTGGGAGAGTCCACCTGACAACGGACACGTGGACAAGTGCTTGTGGCCAGGGACGGTACATCTCCCAGACGGCACACTGGGTAAACATAGTGGAAGCCGAGACCCAGTCGGACCTTGGGACGGAACACATCCTCCCCACACCGAGGTTTGCGGGACCTACAGTACAGACCAAAAATTTGGACACACCTTCTCATTTAAAGATTTTTCTGTATTTTCATGACCATGAAAATTGTACATTCACACTGAAGGCATCAAAACTATGAATTAACACATGTGGAATTATATACTTAACAAAAAATTGTGAAACAACTGAAAATATGTCTTATATTCTAGGTTCTTCAAAATAGCCACCTTTTGCTTTGATGACTGCTTTGCACACTCTTGGCATTCTCTTGATGAGCTTCAAGAGATAGTCACCGGAAATAGTCTTCCAACAATATTGAAGGAGTTCCCAGAGATATTAAATCGTACTCCGAGTTGCCAGATCTGCCTGTCAGCTCATTTTCGGAAGTCGGCTACTGCTTCCGCCGCCCTTGCTGTGTTGCAGCAGCGTTTGCAGCTTCCGGCACACCGACTGGTGTGTGATGTCTCCACATGTTTAGAACTCTACCCTACACATTGACACCCCCTGAGGAAGCTCTATAGCGAAAGCGAGCATTTGAGGCCATGATGGGGACCCTCTGCAGCACTATAATATGGGTATGGATGGCCTCTCCATTTCATTTGCTTTTCACTAATTATGGAGTGGGTCTTTCTTACATGTATATCCTGGTGGTATCTACCATCAGTATGACTATACCACATGCTCTTTCATGGAGGCTTGTACTCATTAGGGGTACTATATGATCTGTGTTGGATGGGTGTATTATGAAATTGAAATTGATTACTATTTATGGTGTTACTTTATTATTACGTTACTTCATATCGCCAACCACTCCTCTATGAGTTATTTTTAACATACCTAGCTGATCTCAGAGATACATTTTGTGCGCATTGTAGAGGTGTGCTCTAGCCTTGCACTGGGTTACTTCATCTGTTCACCTAACAGTATATGACTTGCATTATGTATGCAATATTTTAATATTAGTCAATAAAATCATGTTTTTATTAGCTTCAAACTCAGTGTTCTCCTCTTTTTCAAATTTCTTATGAGTTGTATAGCTTTGATATAGGGCACTTGCCCTGTTTTGAATATATTTATAGGGATGTTCTTCTGGAATGTATATGGATGTCTACCCTACACATGTTGCAAAGGATTTGTGAGCAGAAGAGAGCAGTTGTGGAGTACCAGCTGCAACAAGGCCGTCGATATTCAGGTCAGACTCCACACATAAGACCTCAGGAGTGAACCTGGATGTCTGACATATGTACCATCCTGACAAACTTTGAGGAGTCCACCAAGATGGTGAGTGGCGATGACGCAATCATTAGCGTCAGCATCCCACTTGTCTGTCTTTTACAACGCTCTCTGCAGAGAATTAAAGAGTAGGCATTGCAGCCAGAGTATGATGAGATGGATCAAGAAGCCGTAGCAGGTGATTACACACAGCCCAGCCTCATCTCATCCCATCGTGCATTCTGGGACAATGAAGGAGAGGAGGAGGAGGAGGAGGAAGAACAGGAGCTGGTATCATGCGCTGTAGACGGTAGTACCTGTACAACTGTCATACCGTCGGTTCAGTGTGGGTGGCCTGAGGACAGGGGGGAGGTGGAGGAGGAGGAGGAGGAGAGTATGGTCAGTCATCATCTTGGTGAGGACACGGAAGTCTTGCCCATTACCCGTCTGGCACATATGGCTGACTTTATGTTTCCCTGCCTTAACCGTGACCCTCGCGTTGTCAAAATGTTGGGTGACAGTCATTACTGACACTTTTAGACCCCCGCTACAAGGAAAACTTTCACTCTCTTATTCCTGAGGTGGAGAGGTCTACAAGAATGTGGCAGTACCAGAAAGCCCTTGCTGCAGAACTGTTAAAAAAATTCCCAACTGAACACGCTAGCGACAGAGGTCACAGTTCGTTGCCCAACCAAGGCGTACAGGCGAGAGAGACGCAACTCCAATCCAGCAGAGGCAGGGGAACACTGTCAACATTCTGGGACAGTTTTCTGAGACCCGCCCAGCTAACAGGCCCTGAGGCACGGGGTACTCTCACAAGGAGTAGAAAGTTTCAAAAGATGGTGAGGGAGTACCTTGCCGACCGTACCAGCATCCTCTGTGATTCCTCTGTGCCTTTTAATTATTGGGTATCCAAGCTGGACACTTGGAATGAACTCGCTCTGTACGCCTTGGAGGTCCTGGCCTGCCCTGCCGCTAGCGTGTTATCGGAGCGTGTTTTTAGTGCCGCTGGGGGAATTATAACTGATAAGCGCACTCGCCTGTCAACTGACAATGCTGACAAGCTGACTCTTCTCAAAATGAACAAGGGCTGGATTGGGCCAGACTACTCATCACCAAAAAATGACAGCAGAGTAACATAAAGTCAAATCCACTGTGTTATTTCGGGAGGTGTATTCCCATGCACCTCTTCACACCCACACATGGGTATATGCTTTCGGCTGTTTTTTGCTCTTCTCCTTATCCTCAGCCTCCACCACCACTATACCACCAGGGTGACAGTGGTCCATGTTGCCAGCATTGCAAGTTCCTCCGTCCCAATTTTTGGCAGCCTTTGCTTGGAAGGCATAGGCAAAGACTATGGGACACCATCTCCCCAATAATGGGAATGATGTTTTTAATATGCTGTACTGCATGGCTCTTGTAAGGGGCATTAAAATCATCTTGCTAAGCTACTGTGACCTCCACGTCTCTTCCAAGTGTAATTGATATTGTCTTTTTATTCCACTGGGACCTCCACGTCTCTTCCAAGGGGCATTAATATTGTCTTTTTATTCCACTGTGACCTCCACCACTCTTCCAAGGGGCATTAAAACAACCGTCTTGTTAAGCTACTGTGACCTCCATGTCTCTTCCAAGGGGCATTAAAACCGTCTTGTTAAACCACTCTGAACTCCACAGCTCTTCCAAGGGGCATTGAAATGTTGTTTTTAATAACCTCTAACCTCCACGACTCTTCCAACTGGCATTGCATTTCCTCCTAATTTTAGTCAGCTTTTTCTTTTCAATGCATAGGCGAACACTAAGGGAGACCCACTCCCCAATAATGGGTAGAAGGTTTTTACTACGCTGTAATCCACGTCTGTTTCAAGGGGCATTGCAGTTCCTCATAATTTTTGGAAAGCCTTCCATTCACTGCTTAGGCCAACAGTGTACAGGAGACCCAGTTGCTATAAATGGAAAAAACAGTTTAGTTAAGGCCCTCTGACCTCCATGTCACTTCCAAGGGGCATTGGAGTGCCTCAAAATTTTTGGTAGGCATTGCACTCACTGTATGCCCTATAACTGTGTAGCCTTTTAGTACAGAAACATATCCTACAAGACATGTGTGGTTGACTGGCCTGATATTGATGTGAATGGTCCCTGTTCCTCCTGCTCTTTCTCTTTTGCCACCACCTCATCCATCATTCATCACCTGAAGCTTTGTTTTAACGGGAGTCATAGAACTGGGATAATAGCAGGAAAACATCCAGCAATCCTCGGAGGACGTAGGATATGCGGCAAAACGCTGACCACCTCAGGCCTAGCCGCTACTACATACATGCGCTTGCATTCCAAGGAACAGAAAGCTAAGGAGATGGATGGCCTCATGATCATGAATAATTTACTCGTTGTGTAGGAGGCCGACCACTGCTGCTGTCTACCTTCTGAACTTTGTGCTGAAGCCTGATTGACCCAGGACCCACAATCCTCTATGTCTGGAGGACGTGTAGCATTCCCGTGTCCAACTGTGTCCCGGCTTCCACAATATTAGCCCAATGTGAAGGCGTCAGTGAGATGGACCATCCCTGGCCACATTCACTTGTCCACATGTTCGTGGTTAGGCTGTCCTTCCAACTAAATGCACTGGGGAGGGCACAGGTAATGTTTTGGAATGTGTGCTTGTATATAAGGCGCACCGGGACAAATAGTGGCGGCTGGGGACTGAGTATGGATACCAGGCCGCCGACGCAGCAATGACGTGGTGGCCAGATTCCGCCTCCACATGCCTAAAAGGCCCAATTTCAAGTGCATGCAGTATGGTGTTGCAGCCTGTGTGTGGGTGGGTGGGTGACAGGCTGCATACTTGCGCTTGCATTGCAAGGAATGGGGGAGGTACAATTGAACACTGCCCTGGGACAAGGAGTTGAACGGGGATAGTTGCAAGTCTGCAACGACAGGTGCAGGGCGGGAGGCATCTTTGCATGTGCCATGAGCAGGGGATTGGCGTGCACACACTACAGCGGAATAGGCTGTCCTTCCCACTAAATGCACTGGGGAGGGCACAGATAATGTTTTGGTATGCGCGCTTGTGTATAAGGTGCACCGGGACAAATAGGGGTGCCTGGGGACCGAATATGGACACCCGGCCGCCCCCTGGCGGCTGGGGACGGAGTATGGACACCCGGCCGCCGGGCGGCTGGGGACTGAGTATGGATACCAGGCCGCCGACGCAGCCATGACATGGTGGCTGGCGTCGGCCTCCACAAGCGTAAAAGGCCTCATTTCAAGTGCAAGCAAGCTAGCAGTATGGTATTGCAGCCTGGGGGTGGGTGGGTGCATTCCAAGAAAACAAAGCAGATGCTAACTTCTATCATCATCATCATGCTCCCCACCTTGGCATTCTCAACTCCCCTTATGGAGAAGCCAGGGCCCACCGGAGGAGTCTGGTTGTCTGGTGGGCTTCTCCAATGCTGCCATAAAGCAGGCCAGGCTAAGAAAAGTTTGGGGAAGGTTACCGGGACAAATAGTGGCGGCTGGAGACTGAGTATGGAGACCTCGCTGCCGAAGCAGCCATGAGGTAGTGGCCAGCTTTGGCCTCCTCCAAACTAAAAGGCCTCATTTCAAGTGCAAGCTAGCAGTATAGTATTGCAGCCTGTGGGTGGGTGGTTGGCTGCATATTTGCGCTTGCATTGCAAGGAATGGGGGAGGTACAATTGAACACTGCCCTGGGACAAGGACTTGCACGGGGATAGTTGCAAGTCTGCATCTTCTGATGCGGCAAGGATCACTTCTGATGGGCACACTTTTAGGCAGTGACCTGGGTGTCAGAGATGCTTCCAGGGGTCTTCCCCATGCTGTTCCCAAGTATTTTCAGCACTGTATGCATGTGTCACACAGCACATGGCCAAATAAGGTTGTAAAATGTTAAAATGACATTTCCCGGTGAATACATTTGTCACGGTTGAAAGCAATACAAAAGTGCAGAAAGGCATAAAAAATGCTACTTGTGAACATAGCCCAAGGTGTGGAGGAGTATTTTTGTTTTTGGTTATTTATTTTACCTTATACACAAGTCTTTACCCTGGAAAGGATGTTCCTTAACATATTTCACAGGAAAACAGTTTCAGTTTCGTTTTTGAACGTTTTATTGTGAGCCTGTTTAAAGTGGCTTAAAACCTCTTACCACGTTGTGGACAGCAGTGACCTGGGGGTCAGAAATGCTTCCTGGGGCGATCCCCATGCTGTCCCCATGTCATTTGAGCACTGTCACTATCGTTTTGGGCACTTTTTAGGCTTTCTACAGACTGCCGGGGGAGCCGCCGCAAAAATGCTCGGGTCTCCCATAGACTAACATTGGGCTCGTTGCTTGGGTTGAGCACCCGAGTATCACGGTGAGCTGGGCCCAAGCTTCGAGCACTCGAGCATTTTAGTGCTTGCTTAACACTAATGATCTTCTATCCAACCAACAACCGTTTGACACTGCTCTGTGTTGAATAGTGGTGTTCTGCAGTCCCCTAGTAATTGGGACAGGAAGGTCGAGAGACAAGATGTGGGTGTTTGTTGTGGCACAGTTTTAGGTTGCCCACAGCCATGTCCTCGGCCTCGGCCTCTGCATGCACCATCACTATCACATACACTTCCCCATCCCTTTCCAAGCACCTTGCCCATTTTGAATGAAGTACAATATTTTCCACGCTCACGAGAAATCGCTGATTTTGGAATGCAGCTATATGTGATACATCTGACAGAGAACCACAATTTTAAATATTAGGCCTGTAATTTACTAATATTATTCTAAATAGAGACCTAGTGTGAATAGCTTGACCAACACACTGCAACGAAATGAAAATGGAAGAATTGGTTGATTTTGGAACACTCTTATAGGTGATATGTCTGACAGGGAACCAGGGTTTTAAATAGCAGGCCTGTAATTTACTAATATTATTCTACACAGAGACCTAGTTTGAACAGCTTGACCGACACACTGCAACAAAATGAAAATGGAAGAAATGGCCGATATTGGAACACTTTTATAGGTGATATGTCTGACAGAGAACCACGGTTTTAAATAGCAGACCTCTAATTTACTAATACTATTATTCACTGACACCTAGTGTGAATAGCTTGACGACACACTGCAACGAAATGGAAGCAGAAATGGCGATTTTGGAATGCTGTTATATATGTTATGCGTCTCACAGAGAACCACGGTTTTAAATAGCAGGCCTGTAATTTACTAATACTATTCTTCACAGACACCTATTGTGTATAGCTTGACCGACATACTGCAACAAAATGGAAAAGGAGGCCAATATTTTCCATGTTCAGTTCAAATTTCTGGATTTTTATATGGAACAGATCTGGCTTTATTCTGCAGTGAGAACATGCAAATGGAGCAGAAAAATGGTGCACTCTGGATTGCTTTTTAAGCAAATAACCAGGATTCAGATGAAAAAAAATGCCCTGGCTTCTGACATCTGTTGCTATGTCTACAAATATCTGTAATTATTACAGCAGCAGCAAACAGGACGTTCAATGGACCCTCTTGTGCTGTATCATACACTGCAGTCTGCCACATACACTGCAGTCTGCCACATACACTGCCTGCCTGCCTAGCACTGATTATATGCAGCTTGATTAGTCCTCAGAAGTTAGTTCAGTTGGATATATATATATGTTGTGGAATACCTATACTAACCATACACAAGCAAATCTCTCCCTGATGCAGCAGCACCTCTCCCTACTCCTGTTTCCAGGGTAGACTGTGACGAGAATAGAGGCGCCAGGTCTTATATAGACCTGATGATGCTGTACAGCCAGCCAATCACTGTAATGCCCACAACCAACATGGCTACGGCATTACAGTGCATGGCTGGCAATCCCTGCATGTTCATTGGCTCTCTAAAAGTACCAAAAAGGCAGGGAGGAGACCCAAATTCCCACCCGAGTAACACAGAAATACTTGCCGAGCTTGTCGAGCACAGTGATGCTCGGGCGAATACCGAGCAGTGGTGAGCACGTTCGCTCATCACTAATTGGGATCTGTCCTTCAATGCCTAAACAAAATGGAGACTTGATTAACTTTTGGTAGTCTGGAGTTAGATAAGCAAGGAATGCATTTGTTGCCAACCTGCAGTTTCCGTTTTGTCCTGACAGCAGAGGTGGTGCTAGAGAGTAAAACCGAGAAAATTTCTGTGTTTGTTGACAGTGGAGCTGAAGTCAGCATGGTTGATGCAGAGTTTGTGAAAACTCATGGTCTTACTTGCTGTGGTTTAGCTAGGTCTATTCCCATCTTTGCCATCGACTCAGCGCCACTTGCACAGAAAGCATTTACTCAGATTGTACATAATGTAAAACTGAGGGTGTGGTCGATTCATTGTGAAATAATCCCTTGTTATGTCCTGAACAGTCTTCACACCCCAATTGTTTTGGGTCTTCCTGGCTTGTGAAACATAATTTGTTGGTGGATTTGCAAGCCGGGGAGATTATTGAGTGGGGAGATTACTGCCATGAAAACTGTTTAGATATTGCCCTTGCAACAGTCTCTACGGAAATATTACCTGCTTTTCTGTATGGTTTTGAGGACGTTTTTTTTTCAGAGGGGGTGTCAGGATTTGCCTTCTCATCGTGCATATGAATGTCCTGTTAACCTGACCCCTGGAGCTAAACTACCAAAGTCCAGACTGTATAATCTTTTTGGCCCTGAGAGACAAGCCATGAAGGATTTTAATGCAGAAAGTCAGGTGCAGGGACACATTAGGCCCTCATCTTCTCCTTTGGCGCCAGGGTTCTTCTTCGTGAAGAAAAAAGATGGCAGTCTTTGTCCCTGTTTAGATTTCTGGGAATTAAATCAAATTACTATCCGAGATCCATACCCTCTTCCTCTGATTCCAGATTTGTTCAGCCAGGTTGTAGGAGCTAAGGCATTCTCCAAGTTACAATCTATAATCTGGTTACAATCAGAGTTGTGGAGAATTGAAAACAGCGTTCAATACTAGTGTTGAGCGATACCTTCCGATATCAGGAAATATCGTATCGGATTGGATCGGGCCGATACCCAAAAAGTATCGGATATCGCCGATTCCGATACCGGAAACCAATGCAAGTCAATGGGACACAAATATCGGAATGAAAATAAACCCTTTCTTTCCTTGTAGGTTAATTCTACATGAAGGAAAACAACTAAGAATAATGTAGAATGACATGAAAAGCCGGCAATTCATCAGCGGCATACACCGGTACCCGACAATTTATAACAGACAGGATAGAGCTTCACACATAGATTAGATAGATAGAAACATGTCAGTCACATATATATGAAGTACAGTGACAGTGTTGCTTACTGTACTTGTCATTTAGTGTAAAGGATTTATTAAAAAAAATATTAGTGTTTTCGTGCACCGTCTCTTTAAAAAAGCCGGCCGGCAATTCAGCAGCGGTACCCGACAATTTATAACAGACAGAATAGAGCTTCACACATAGATTAGATAGATAGAAACATGTCAGTCACATATATATGAAGTACAGTGACAGTGTTGCTTACTGTACTTGTCATTTAGTGTAAAGGATTTATTTAAAAAAATAATAGTGTTTTCATGCACCGTCTCTTTAAGAAAGCCGGCCGGCAATTCAGCATCTGTACCCGACAATTTAGAATAGAAAGAATAGAGAATCACACATAGATTAGATAGATAGAAACATGTCAGTCACATATATATGAAGTACAGTGACAGTGTTGATTACTGTACTTGTCATTTAGTGTTAAAATAAAGGATTTATTTAAAAAAAAATTGGCGTGGGGTTCCCCTTAATTTTAGGCTCTAGCGGAGGTTAAGCAGACAGCTGGGGCAAATGTTTGAAGCCTGGGAAGGGGGTAATACCCACGGAGCTTCCCAGGCTACTAATATCAGCCCCCAGCTGAATACCTAGCCTTTACTAGCTATTAAAATGGGGGAACCCCCCCAAAAAAATAACATGGGGTCCCCCCTAATTTAATAGCTAGCACAGGCTAGGCAGACAGCTGGGGGCTAATATTAATAGCCCAGGAAGGGTGCCATGAATATTGGCCCCCTCCCAGGCTAGAAACACCAGCCGTCAGCCGCCCCAGAAATGGCGCATCCATAGGATGCGCCAATTCTGGCACTTAGCCTCGCTCTTCCACGCTGCCCTGGTGCGGTGGCAGGGGGTAATAGGGTTGGGGTTGATGTCAGCTTATAATGCCAGCTGACATCAAGCCCAGGTTAGTAATGGAGAGGCGTCTATAAGACACCCCCATTACTAACCCCATAGTCAAAGTTAAAAGAAAACACAAACACCCAGAATAAAGTCCTTTAATTGAAATAAAGACACAATTCTTTATTGTTCTAAATTAAACCATACTTACCATCACGCCCATTCCAGCTGAAGCCAACGATCTCCTGCAATAAAAGTAAAATAATAAAGCAACCTCATCCTTACCTTTCCATGGTTCCCACGACAGCTTCAGCTCTGCTACATCGAGATGACAGGCTGGACCGCAGCAGAACGCTGCCATCCAGCCTGTCATCCCGCAGACACTGAGAAGCGCAGGCATGCTTGCGCTCCTCAGTGTCTCTCTGTGACATCATCCAGATGAGCCGAGTTCATGTCCAATGAACTCAGCTCACCTCATGCACGTCACTGACAGCGTGGGAAAATTCTCCTGCACTCAGCGCTTCAGCGTGAGAATTCTCCCACGCTGTCAGTGACATACATGAGGTGAGGTCATGTCCAATGAACTCAGCTCACCTCATGCACGTCACTGACAGCGTGGGAAAATTCTCACGCTGAAGTGCTGAGTGCAGGAGAATTTTCCCACGCTGTCAGTGACGTACATGAGGTGAGCTGAGTTCATTGGACATGACCTCGGCTCATCTGGATGCCGTCACAGCCAGACACTGAGGAGTTGAAGTATGCCTGCGCTTCTCAGTGTCTGCTGGATGACAGGATGGATGGCAGCGTTCTGCTGCGGTCCAGCCTGTCATCTCGATGTAGCAGAGCTGAAGCTGTCGTGGGAGCCATGGAAAGGTAAGGATGATGTTGCTTTATTATTTTACTTTTATTGCAGGAGATCGTTGGCTTCAGCTGGAATGGGCGTGATGGTAAGTATGGTTTAATTTAGAACAATAAAGAATTGTGTGTTTATTTCAATTAAAGGACTTTTTTCTGGGTGTTGTGTTTTTTTAAATACTTTACTAGAAATTCATGGTGGTCATGTCTAATATTGGCGTGACCCCATGAATTTCGGGCTTAGGGCCAGCTGATAATGCCAAGCTGGCCTTAACCCCTTTATTACCCAGTGAGCCACCGCACCAGGGCCCTGGATGAGTTGGGTACAGCGCCAGAAGATGGCGCTTCTATGAACGCGCCATTTTCCGGGGCGGCTGCGGACTGCAATTTGCAGCGGGGGTGGCCCAGAAAGCTTGGGTCTCCCTGCGCTGCGGATTCCAGCCCCCAGCTGCCTAGTTGTATCTGGCTGGGCACAAAAATAGGGCGAAGCCCCACGCATTTTTTTTTTAAAATTATTTCATGAAATTCATGGAATAATTAAGAAAAAAAGGGCTTCCCTATATTGTTGTGTCCAACCAGGTACAAATAGGCAGCTGGTGGTTGGGGGCAGCCCATTCCTGCCTGCTGTACCTGGCTGGACACAAATATAGTGCGAAGCCCCACGTCAATTTTTTTTTAATTATTTCATGAAATAATTTTTTTAAAAAAGGACTTCCCTATATTGTTGTGTCCGGCCAGGTACAAATAGGCAGCTGGTGGTTGGGGGCAGCCTGTTCCTGCCTGCTGTACCTGGCTGGACACAAATATAGGGCGAAGCCCCACGTCAATTTTTTTTAAAATAAATCCTTTATTTTAACACTAAATGACATTTGAGGAGTTAATAAAGATGCAGTCCCTAAATTATTATTTATTTTTTAATTAATTTTTCCCAAAACTTTTGACGTGGGCTTCGCCATATTTTTGTATGCCAGCCAGGTACAGCATCCAGCTTCTATGAACGCGCCATTTTCCGGGGTGGCTGCGGACTGCAATTTTCAGCGGGGGAGGGGGGGCAGAAAGCTTGGGCCTCCCTGCGCTGCAGATTCCATCCCCCAGCTGCCTAGTTGTACCTGGCTGGACACAAAAATAGGGAGAAGCTTCACGTATTTTTTTTTTTTAATTATTTCATGAAATTCATGAAATAATTAAGAAAAAAAGGGCTTCCCTATATTGTTGTGTCCAACCAGGTACAAATAGGCAGCTGGTGGTTGGGGGCAGCCCGTTCCTGCCTGCTGTACCTGGCTGGACACAAATATAGTGCGAAGCCCCACGTCAATTTTTTTTAAATCATTTCAGGAAATTCATGAAATAATTAAAAAAAATTGATGTGGGGCTTCGCCCTATATTTGTGTCCAGTCAGGTACAGCAGGCAGGAACGGGCTGCCCCCAACCACCAGCTGCCTATTTGTACCTAGCCGGACACAACAATATAGGGAAGCCCTTTTTTTCTTAATTATTCCATGAATTTCATGAATTTAAAAAAAAAAAACGTGGAGCTTCGCCCTATTTTTGTGTCCAGCCAGGTACAACTAGGCAGCTGGGGGCTGGAATCTGCAGCGCAGGGAGGCCCAAGCTTTCTGGGCCCCACCCGCTGCAAATTGCAGTCCGCAGCCGCCCCGGAAAATGGCGCGTTCATAGAAGCGCCATCTTCTGGCGCTGTACCCAACTCATCCAGGGCCCTGGTGCGGTGGCTCACTGGGTAATAAAGGGGTTAAGGCCAGCTTGGCATTATCAGTTGGCCCTAAGCCCGAAATTCATGGGGTCACGCCAATATTAGACATGACCACCATGAATTTCTAGTAAAGTATTTAAAAAAAACACAAACACCCAGAAAAAAGTCCTTTAATTGAAATAAACACACAATTCTTTATTGTTCTAAATTAAACCATACTTACCATCACGCCCATTCCAGCTGAAGCCAACGATCTCCTGCAATAAAAGAAAAATAATAAAGCAACCTCATCCTTACCTTTCCATGGCTCCCACGACGGCTCCAGCTCTGCTACATCGAGATGACAGGCTGGACCGCAGCAGAACGCTGCCATCCAGCCTGTCATCCCGCAGACACTGAGAAGCGCAGGCATACTTCCACTCCTCAGTGTCTGGCTGTGACGGCATCCAGATGAGCCCACAATGAACTCGGCTCACCTCATGTACGTCACTGACAGCGTGGGAGAATTCTCCTGCACTCAGCGCTTCAGCGTGAGAATTTTCCCACGCTGTCAGTGACGTGCATGAGGTGAGGTCATGTCCAATGAACTCGGCGCACCTCGTGCACGTCACTGACAGCGTGGGAGAATTCTCACGCTGAAGCGCTGAGTGCAGGAGAATTTTCCCACGCTGTCAGTGACGTGCATGAGGTGAGCTGAGTTCATTGGACATGACCTCGGCTCATCTGGATGACGTCACAGAGAGACACTGAGGAGCGCAAGCATGCCTGCGCTTCTCAGTGTCCGCGGGATGACAGGCTGGATGGCAGCGTTCTGCTGCGGTCCAGCCTGTCATCTCGATGTAGCAGAGCTGAAGCTGTCCTGGGAACCATGGAAAGGTAAGGATGAGGTTGCTTTATTATTTTACTTTTATTGCAGGAGATCGTTGGCTTCAGCTGGAATGGGCGTGGCGGTAAGTATGGTTTAATTTAGAACAATAAAGAATTGTGTCTTTATTTCAATTAAAGGACTTTTTTCTGGGTGTTTGTGTTTTTTTTAAATACTTTACTAGAAATTCATGGTGGTCATGTCTAATATTGGCGTGACCCCATGAATTTCGGGCTTAGGGCCAGCTGATAATGCCAAGCTGGCCTTAACCCCTTTATTACCCAGTGAGCCACCGCACCAGGGCCCTGGATGAGTTGGGTACAGCGCCAGAAGATGGCGCTTCTATGAACGCGCCATTTTCCGGGGTGGCTGCGGACTGCAATTTGCAGCGGGTGGGGCCCAGAAATCTTGGGTCTCCCTGCGCTGCAGATTCCAGCCCCCAGCTGCCTAGTTGTACCTGGCTGGACACAAAAATCGGGCGAAGCGCCACACATTTTTTTTTTTTAATTATTTCATGAAATTCATGGAATAATTAAGAAAAAAAGGGCTTCCCTATATTGTTGTGTCCGGCTAGGTACAAATAGGCAGCTGGTGGTTGGGGGCAGCCCGTTCCTGCCTGCTGTACCTGGCTGGACACAAATATAGGGCGAAGCCCCACATAATTTTTTTTTCATTATTTCATGAATTTCCTGAAATAATTAAAAAAAAATTGACGTGGGGCTTCACACTATATTTGTGTCCAGCCAGGTACAGCAGGCAGGAACGGGCTGACCCCAACCACCAGCTGCCTATTTGTACCTGGCCAGACACAACAATATAGGGAAGCCCTTTTTTTCTTAATTATTCCATGGATTTCATGAAATAATTAAAAAAAAAAAAACGTGGAGCTTCTCCCTATTTTTGTGTCCAGCCAGGTACAACTAGGCAGCTGGGGGATGGAATCTGCAGCGCAGGGAGGCCCAAGCTTTCTGCCCCCCCCCCCGCTGAAAATTGCAGTCCGCGGCCGCCCCGGAAAATGGCGCGTTCATAGAAGCTGGATGCTGTACCTGGCTGGCATACAAAAATATGGCGAAGCCCACGTCAAAAGTTTTGGGAAAAATTTATTAAAAAATAAATAATAATTTAGGGACTGCATCTTTATTAAGTCCTCAAATGTCATTTAGTGTTAAAATAAAGGATTTATTTAAAAAAATAATGGCGTGGGATCCCCCATAATTTTAGTCTTTAGCGGAGGTTAAGCAGACGGCTGGGGCAGATGTTTGAAGCCTGGGAAGGTTGTAAAACCCACGGAGCTTCCCAGGCTACTAATATCAGCCCCCAGCTGAATACCTAGCCTTTACTAGCTATTAAAATGGGGGACCCCCCCAAAAAAAATGACGTGGGGTCCCCCCTATTTTAATAGCTAGCAAAGGCTAGGCAGACAGCTGGGGGCTGATATTAATAGCTCAGGAAGGGTGCCATGAATATTGGCCCCCTCCCAGGCTAGAAACACCAGCCGTCAGCCGCCCCAGAAATGGCGCATCCATAGGATGCGCCAATTCTGGCACTTAGCCTCGCTCTTCCACGCTGCCCTGGTGCGGTGGCAGGGGGTAATAGTGGTGGGGTTCATGTCAGCGCCAGCTGCCATGAAGCCCAGGTTAGTAATGATGGCCGTCTATATGACACCCCCATTACTAACCTACAAAGTGTTAAAAAGAAAAAACACACTACACCCAGAAAAAAATAATTTATTTGAAATAAAACACCATTTTATTTAATTCTTAGTTTACTAAAAAAAAATAGTTACCTGTCCACGTTCCTGCGCTGATCTCCCATGCACTGCTGTCACATCTGGAGATGGTGACAGCTGTGCATGGCTGCTGTAAGCTCACGCTGCCGGGAACACGTCGCTCCCGGCAGCGGGAGCCACTGACTGAGGTCACCGGAGTGCATTCAGGCAGCGCAGCTCCGGAGACCTCCTTTACGGCAGTGCTGTACCGTGGGAATTTCTCACGATACAGCAGTGCCGTAAAGGAGCTAACCGGAGCAGCGCTGCCTGAACTCCGGTGAACCCTTACGGCCCCGTCATTCTAGCGGCGGCAGCGGTTCAGAGCGGTCACATTCTATGTGGCTGCTCTGAACTGGAGATCTTCGTGGGACACTCGTGGACTGCTACGGAGGGGTAAGGATAAGGTTGTGGTTTATTATTTTATATTTTATTACAGGAGATCGATGGCTTCGGGGAATTAGGTGTCTAGGTGAGTATAGGTGTAGTTTTTTATTTTTTACTTTATTTTAGGTGGCGATCGGCGGGGACAGGTAATGTATGAACTAATTTCTTTTAGGTAACCACTGGCCACCAATGACATGTATTTAAAATTTATTGGGGACACAGTAGGGCAATTTAAATAGCAGGATCAGGCTGATGGGAACTACTGCTCCCATCGAGCTGATCCTGCTGGCAGGAGTGGACGGGGGACAGACATAGGCCGATGGGAGTAGTAGTGTCACATCGGCCTATGTCTGCCTGCACGCACAGACACCCCGCACACACACACCCCGCACACACACCCGCACACACACACCCCGCACACACACACACCCCGCACACACACACACCCCGCACACACACACACCCCGCACACACACACACCCCGCACACACACCCCGCACACACTAATCATGACGGGTCTGGGAGGTGAGGCTGACCTGTGCGGCCGTGGGAAACTTGATGTGAGTTCATGCAGTCAAGCATGAACTCACATGAACCCTCTGAGGGCACCGCGGCTACTTCAAATGAACAGCTGATCGGCATCACCTGATACCTCAGCTGTTCATTTGAAATAACCGGCGGGAAAGCGCAGCACAGAACGGGAAAGCCGGCGGTGAAGTCTTTTCACTGCCGGCTTCCCCGCCCGGGTCCTTTGCTCCTTGGTGCTGCGCTCCCCGCCCGGTCCTAATTTACGATTGGGATTGGAGGTGGCGAGGGGAGCGGAGGATAAGGGTGGGAGGCTGCGGGGAAGCAGTATGGGGCTGCGTGATTGTTTAAAAGCCGGCGGCTTTTTACCGCGCGCCGGCTTTTAAACAATCAGGAGAATTCTCCCCCGCTGGGATGGCATTCTGATGACAGGCTGGATCGCGCTGCCATCCAACTTGTCATCCTTCACAGACACTGCAGAGCGCAGGCATTATGGGAACTTCCGATTCCGGTATCCGATATTGTAAAAGTATCGGAATTAAGGATCGGAATTCCGATACAGTGAATATCGGCCGATACCCGATATTTCAGTATCGGAATGCTCAACACTATTCAATACCCTTGAAGGGCATTTCGAGATTTTGGTTGTGTCTTTTGGTTTGACTAATGCACCTGCGGTGTTCCAGCATTTCATAAAAAATATTTTCCATCATTTGGTGGGGAGGTTTGTGGTGGTCTATCTGGATGATATTTTGGTTTAATTACCTGATTTTGAGACAGATCGGGGGCATGTTAAACAGGTGCTCCAGATATTAATGGATAACAAACTTTATGCCAAACTATAAAAATGTTTTTTTACTGTTCAGGAGGTGCAGTTTTTCGAGTACTTATTGTCATCTTCAGGTTTTCGGATGGATATGGAGAAGATACGTGCAGTCCCGAGCATATGAAGGCTCTACAATGTTTTCTGGGCTTTACTAATTTTTACTGGAAATTCATCCAAAATTACTCAGTAATTGTGAAACCCCTTACTGACATGAATCATAAGGGGTCTGAATTTTCCAAATGGTCGCATGCCTCCCTCCAGGTCTTTTCTTCCTTAAAGAATTATTTTGCAACTGCTCCTATACTCAGTCAACCCGATGTTTCCAAGCCCTTTATTTTGGAAGTTGATGTGTCAGATAGAGATGAGCGGTGTTCGACTAGAACTGTTCGCCAATCTCAAATTCGAGCTGTTTTGGGTGGTGTTCGAGTTGTTCGACGAACCCGAACGATTTGCAAAAAATTCGGCTGTTCGAGGTTATGTTCGATAACTGTTCGTGCACCAAAAGCGTGTCCTGCATGTCTGGCGCTATTTAGAGCACCAATCATGCAGGGATTGTCTGCCACTCACTGTAATGCCACAGCCATGGTGGTTGTGGCATTACAGTGATTGCCCAAATCGATGGGAACAGTGCCAACAGTGAAACATGAAAAGCCGGCAATTCAGCAGCGGCATACACCTGTACCCGACAATTTAGAACCGAAAGAATAGAGCTTCACACATAGATTAGATAGATATAAACATGTCAGCCACATATATACGAAGTACAGTGAAAGTGCTGCTTACTGTACTTGTCATTTAGCGTAAAGGATTTATCAAAAAAAATAATAGTGTTTTCATGCACCGTCTATTTAAAAAAGCCGGCCGGCAATTCAGCAGCGGTACCCGACAATTTAGAATAGAAGGAATAGAGAATCACACATAGATTAGATAGATAGAAACATGTCAGCCACATATATAAGAAGTGCAGTGACAGTGTTGCTTACTGTACTTGTCATTTAGCGTAAAGGATTTATCAAAAAAAATAATAGTGTTTTCATGCACCGTCTCTTTAAAAAAGCCGGCCGGCAATTCAGCAGCGGTACCCGACAATTTATAACAGACAGAATAGAGCTTCACACATAGATTAGATAGATAGAAACATGTCAGTCACATATATATGAAGTACAGTGATAGTGTTGGTTACTGTACTTGTCATTTAGTATTAAAATAAAGGATTTATTATTAAAAAAATTGGCGTGGCGTTCCCCTTAATTTTAGTCTCTAGCGGAGGTTAAGCAGACGGCTGGGGCAGATGTTTGAAGCCTGGGAAGGGGGTAATACCCACGGAGCTTCCCAGGCTACTAATATCAGCCCCCAGCTGAATACATAGCCTTTACTAGCTATTAAAATGGGGGACACCCCCAAAAAAATGACGTGGAGTCCCCCCTAATTTAATAGCTAGCAAAGGCTAGGCAGACAGCTGGGGGCTGATATTAATAGCCCAGGAAGGGAGCCATGAATATTGGCCCCCTCCCAGGCTAGAAACACCAGCCGTCAGCCGCCCCAGAAATGGCGCATTCATAGGATGCGCCAATTCTGGCACTTAGCCTCGCTCTTCCACGCTGCCCTGGTGCGGTGGCAGGGGGTAATAGGGTTGGGGTTGATGTCAGCTTATAATGCCAGCTGACATCAAGCCCAGGTTAGTAATGGAGAGGCGTCTATAAGACACCCCCATTACTAACCCCATAGTCAAAGCTAAAAAAAACACAAACACCCAGAATAAAGTCCTTTAATTGAAATAAAGACACAATCCTTTATTGTTCTAAATTAAACCATACTTACCGTCACGCCCATTCCAGCTGAAGCCAACGATCTCCTGCAATAAAAGAAAAATAATAAAGCAACCTCATCCTTACCTCTCCATGGTTCCCACGACAGCTTCAGCTCTGCTACATCGAGATGACAGGCTGGACCGCAGCAGAACGCTGCCATGCAGCCTCTCATCCCGCAGACACTGAGAAGCGCAGGCTTGCTTGCGCTGCTCAGCGTCTCTCTGTGACGACATCCAGATGAGCCGAGTTCATGTCCAATGAACTCGGCTCACCTCATGCACGTCACTGACAGCGTGGGAAAATTCTCACGCTGAAGCGGTGAGTGCAGGAGAATTCTCCCTCGCTGTCAGTGACGTGCATAAGGTGAGCTCATGTCCAATGAACTCAGCTCACCTCCTGCACGTCACTGACAGCGTGGGAGAATTCTCCTGCACTCAGCGCTTCAGCGTGAGAATTCTCCCACGCTGAAGCGCTGAGTGCAGGAGAATTTTCCCACACTGTCAGTGACGTGCATAAGGTGAGCTCATGTCCAATGAACTCAGCTCACCTCCTGCACGTCACTGACAGCGTGGGAGAATTCTCCTGCACTCAGCGCTTCAGTGTGAGAATTCTCCCACGCTGAAGCGCTGAGTGCAGGAGAATTTTCCCACGCTGTCAGTGACGTGCATGAGGTGAGCCGAGTTCATTGGACATTAACTCGGCTCATCTGGATGCCCTCACAGAGAGACACTGTGGAGCGCAAGCAAGCCTGCGCTTCTCAGTGTCTGCGGGATGAGAGGCTGGATGGCAGCGTTCTGCTGCGGTCCAGCCTGTCATCTCGATGTAGCAGAGCTGAAGCTGTCATGGGAACCATGGAAAGGTAAGGATGATGTTGCTTTATTATTTTTCTTTTATTTCAGGAGATCGTTGGCTTCAGCTGGAATGGACGTGATGGTAAGTATGGTTTAATTTAGAACAATAAAGGATTGTGTCTTTATTTCAATTAAAGGACTTTATTCTGGGTGTTTGTGTTTTTTTTAACTTTGACTATGGGGTTAGTAATGGGAGTGTCTTATAGACGCCTCTCCATTACTAACCTGGGCTTGATGTCAGCTGGCATTATAAGCTGACATCAACCCCAACCCTATTACCCCACTGCCACCGCACCAGGGCAGCGTGGAAGAGCGAGGCTAAGTGCCAGAATTGGCGCATTCTATGGATGCGCCATTTCTAGGGCGGCTGACGGCTGGTGTTTCTAGCCTGGGAGGGGGCCAATATTCATGGCACCCTTCCTGGGCTATTAATATCAGCCCCCAGCTGTCTGCCTAGCCTTTGCTAGCTATTAAATTAGGGGGGACCCCACGTCATTTTTTTGGGGGGGTCCCCCATTTTAATAGCTAGTAAAGGCTATGTATTCAGCTGGGGGCTGATATTAGTAGCCTGGGAAGCTCCGTGGGTATTACCCCCTTCCCAGGCTTCAAACATCTGCCCCAGCCGTCTGCTTAACCTCCGCTAGAGCCTAAAATTAAGGGGAACCCCACGCCAATTTTTTTAATAATAAATCCTTTATTTTAATACTAAATGACAAGTACAGTAACCAACACTATCACTGTACTTCATATATATGTGACTGACATGTTTCTATCTATCTAATCTATGTGTGATGCTCTATCTTTCTGTTCTAAATTGTCAGGTACCACTGCTGAATTGCCGGCCGGCTTTTTTAAAGAGACAGTGCATGAAAACACTATTATTTTTTTAAATAAATCCTTTACACTAAATGACAAGTACAGTAAGCAACACTATCACTGTACTTATTATATATGTGACTGACATGTTTCTATCTATCTAATCTATGTGTGAAGCTCTATTCTTTCTGTTCTAAATTGTCGGGTACAGATGCTGAATTGCCGGCCGGCTTTTTTAAAGAGACAGTGCCTGAAAACACTAATATTTTTTTTAATAAATCCTTTACACTAAATGACAAGTGCAGTAACCAACACTGTCACTGTGCTTCTTATATGTGTGACTGACATGTTTCTATCTATCTAATCTATGTGTGATGCTCTATTCCTTCTTGTCTAAATTGTCGGGTACCGGTGTATGCCGCTGCTGAATTTGCCGGCCGGCTTTTTTAAAGAGAGTGTCTTCTGAGCAGTTTGTCAGCTTTTGGACACCTTTGCAGGTGTTTTCTATGTGTTTCTATGTGTTTTTGTTTGCCTGCCATTGGTTTTAACGGTGTTCGACGGTGTTCTAAGGTGTTCGACGAACAGTTCGACGAACAGTTCCTCGAACATCCCGGTGTTCGACGAACCGAACCGAACCCGAACACTACGGGGGTGGCTCAACACTAGTGTCAGATGTGGGGGTTGGTGCTGTGTTCTCTCAGGGTCCATATCCTGGTATATGGCGTCCATGTGCCTTCTTTTCTAAAAAATTGTCTTCGACTGAGAGAAATTATGACATGGGTAATAGGGAACTTTTGGCGATCAAATTGGCATACGAAGAATGGCAACATTGGTTGGAGGGGGCTGTCCATTCTATTACTATTATCATTGACCATAAGAACCTGTCATATCTCCAGTCAGCTAAACATCTCAACCCTAGGCAAGCCAGATGGTCCCTGTTTTTTACTAGGTTCAATTTTGTTTTCACTTTTCGTCCAGGGGTCAAAAATGTCAAGGCTGACACTTTGTCCCTGAGCTTCCCTGGTGTCGGTGATCATGAGAACCCTGCCCCGATATTACAGAAGGGGGTAGTCATTTTGGCTCTATATCCTGAACTGGAGGGTGAGGTGTTGGAGGCTCAGTTGGACACTCTTGCCTCCTGCCTTCCAGGTAAGTTATTTGTACCATCTAATCTGTGCCGCAAAGTTATTAAGGAACATCATAACTCTGTGCTTGCTGGTCATCCAGGTGGTAAGGCAACCACGGACCTCCTCTCTCGTCATTTTTGGTGGCCGGGGTTGCATTGGGATGTGATTGAACACGTTTCTGCTTGTAGTATTTGCGCGCGTTCTAAGGTTTCGCATACCCATCTGTCTGGTCCTCTTCTTCCGCTATCTATCCCTAGTTTAGGGACACATTACCTGCACTTCCAAATGCCAAGACACTTGTTCAGGGGTTTATAAATGAGATCATGAAGCGTCACAGTGTTCCCATCGATGTGGTATCAGATCTGGGGATCCAGTTTGTTTTCAAGTTCTGGAAAGCATTCTGTTGTCGACTGGGGTTGCAGCTGTTCTTTTCCTCTGCCTTCCACCCTCAGTCGAATGGACAGAGTGACTGTGTCAATCAGAATTTGGAGACCTACCTCAAATGTTTTGTCTCCAAAAATCAGGAGGAATGGGCATCCTACTTACCGCTGGCAGAATTTGCCATTAATAATCATCATCAAAAATCCACTAGCAGGTCACCGTTTGGTGGATATGGTTACCATCCACAGTTTGGAACCTTTAGTGAGGAGGAGCTTCAGGAGTTCCTGAGGAGGAACGTTTTGCTTTGTCACCCTCCTCAGTGTGGCGGGAGGTGCTGAATAGTTTAAAGATCATGGGAGACAGGTTTAAGCACATGGCTGACAGAAAAGTCTTGCCAGGTCTGGACCTGAATGTGAATGACTTTGCGTGGTTGTCTACCAAGAATATTAAGTTGAAAATCCCTTCCTGGAAGCTGGGATATAGAGGTTTATTGGTCCCTATAAAATAACCGCCGTCATTAAACCAGCAGCGTTTCATCTTAAGCTTCCTCAGGCCTTTAAGGTCCACAATATTTTCCTCAGGTCCTTACTCAAGAAATATGTGGATCCTCTTGAGCCCTCACCTCTACTGCCGCCCCCAGAAATGGTTGATGGTAATCTGGAGTTTCAGATTTTGAGGATTATAAATACTCTCAGGTTGGTTCATTCATTCCACACCTCTTATCCTGAGAAACCTGTTCCTGTGTGTCCGGAAGCCACTCATAGAGGGGAGGGTACTGTCACGGGTGTGTCAGATGTGACAGACTGTCACCCTGCATTTGGTTGCAGAAGATCTCTTAGTTTGACATTACAGACACCTTCTTAGCTGTTTCACTCTAGAAGCCAGAAGCTACCTCCCTCCTGCTGTAATTGACACCCTTGCCTGGGTGTTTAAATTGTTTCACTTTGCTACAGGGTGGTGCCGGTGATATTCACATGTTAACTTGTGAAAGCTTGCAGCAAGTGCAGTCTGTTTACTTCTTCTCTGGTGCTAAGAGGACATGTGTATTATCTCTCTGAAATTGGCTCAAGATAAGTTATCTTTCCCCTGTGTCTGTCCTTATCCAGGGCCAAGTGCTAGGAAAATACAGGAATAAGTTCTTGTGCTGCAATTGGTGAAGAACCAATATAGGGACGATAGGGGAGACAGGGTGATATCAGATCAGCTTAGGAGGTCTCCACTCTCCCCTTTCCCTAGAGTCTGGGCTCCCTTCCTCTCTTCTTTTTGTGTTGCACTTAGTCTTTCCCACACCTTGTGTGACAGCCGTCCCTGCCTCACATAAGCACATGTCCCAGAACATTACCTGTGCCCTCACCGACGCAGTTATTGAGAAGGTCCACTTAACCACGGACACGTGGAAAAGTGCTTGTGGCCAGGGACGGTACATGTCAAGGGTGGCACACTGGGTTAATATTGTGGATGCCGGGACACAGTTGGACCCTGGGACGGGACGCACCCTCCCAATGAGGAGGATTGCGGGCCCTGGGTCAACCAGGGTTGCCCCCACATTGTACAACTCCTGAACCTCCTCCTCCTCTTCTTCAGCCTCCATCTCCGAAATGACTACATCAGTCGGAAGCTGGAAGCACTGCAGCACTGCCTCAGCCAAGCGTCAACAGGCACTGCTGAATCTAATACAGTGGTGCTCACCATTATTGGCACCCCATCATTTTTTTATAGACTTTATAATATCTTCACAACTAAATGAAAATGTGCCAAAGTTATATCCTCAGGACTTTTCAATTAGTGGTCCAAAGTAATACAACAATAAAACATTGCTTTTAATCTTCCATGTTGTAATTTCAAAGAAAAAAACAGATTAAGCAGCATGTGCAGCTATAAAGCCACCCCTAATTAATACTTGGTTGAACACACTTTGGCATTGCTGACAGCCTCCAAACATTTCTTTTAGCCATCTTTCAGCTTCTTGCCCTTCTCAGCTGGAAGTTTCTCCCACTCTTCCGTCGCAGTTTGTTCAAGCTCTTGAATATTTGTATGGTTCTTCTTCCCATGGTAGATTTCAGCTCACCCCAAATATTTTCAATGGGATCGAGGTCAGGACTGATTGCTGGCCATTTAAATACAGTTCATTTTTCCTTTTTCAACCATTCCAATGTACTTTTGGATGTGTGCTTTGGGTCATTATCTTGCTGAAGGACCCATGATCTTCGACTCAAACCAAGTTTTCTTACACTAGGTAGGGCATTTGGCTCTAAAATCTCTTGATAATTCTCTGGTTTCATGATTCCTGTGATACGGTCAAGGCTTCCAGTACCGGATGCAGCAAAGCAACCCCACAGCATTATGGATTCTCTACCATGCTTAAGTGTTCGTAAGGTGTTCTTTTTCTTTTAAACTTCATTGCTCCGTCTGTAAACAAACTGTTGCTTTGCATTGCCAAAAAAATCCATTTTTGTTCCATCTGTCCACTGAACATTTTCCCAAAAGGCTTGTGGTTTGTCCAGGTACTCTTTGGCAAATATCAGTCGTTCCTTTTATGTCTTTTCTTCAACAATGGTTTCTTCCTTGGCCTTCGCCCATAAAGCTCTGCTTGGTTTAGTGTGCAGTATATGGTACTTGTTGAAACCATGAGCCCAGACTGTTCCAGGTTGGCCTTCAGGTCTTTGGATGTTTGACGGGGTGTTTTTTCCATTCGCACAAACCTTCAAATACATTTCTTGTCAATTTTCCTCTTTTCCCCAAGTCCAGGGAGGTTCTTGATGGTTCCATGCTTTGCAAACTTCTTAATAACATTGTGCACTGTTTAATCTGGGATACCCTGGTCTGTGGAGATGGCCTTATACCCTCTGGAAGTCTTGTGTTTGCTAATAATAGCAGTTTTGATATCCTCAGACAGCTCCTTTGTCTTCGCCATTGTGACAAAGGAATAGGGCTTAACATGTGGCTTTTTAAAACACTGAAGTCATCATTCATTGGCTAATTCATGTCACATGGGCATTGACAGTTAATCACAAGTGAATCTGTTTTGTAATTTACCACAGGTGAGTCAAAATGTGTTTCCATACTAAATTAATGTAAAGGGTGCCAATACCAGTGACACAGCAAGCTTTAGGTTTTTCTATTTTTTCCTCTCATTGTTTTTTGTTTTAAATTATTGCTTATCATTTGCTCTTTTGTATTTAACATGAGTGGTCTACACAAAAAAATTGTTTAACTTAATTCATTTTTTCAGGAGATATTCCACATTATGTACTTAAACTTAATGGATGCCAATAACAATGAGCAGGACTGTATGTTTAGGTGCCAAACCGCACACCGCTGCAGAGTTTTTGAAAGCTGTAACAGAGGAGGCGGATCTGTGGCTCTCACCGCTGGACCTACAGCCAGGCATGGTCATGTATGACAAAGGCTGGAACCTGGTGGCGGCTCTGAGGCTTGGCAACCTCACACACATACCATGCCTGGCCCATGTGCTCAGCCTAGTGGTTCAGAGGTTGTTCAAAACCTACCCGGATCTGCCTAAGCGGCTTCTGAATGTACGTTGCTTGTGAGCCCATTTCAGAAAGTCAGCTACAGCTTCCGCCACCCAGGCCGTGCTTCAGCATCGTTTGCAGCTTCCAGCTCACTGACTGGTGTGCGATGTCACCACACGTTGGAACTCAACGTTACATATGGTGGGAAGGATTTGTGAGCAGCAGAGTAGCAGATTCAATACACCCATTGGAATTCAGATCAGACTCCGCACATAAGAGCTGATGAGTGGGCATGGATGTCTGATATCTGTGCCATCCTCCAAAACTTTGAGGACTCCACCAAGATGGTGAGCTGCGATGATGCAATAATTAGCACCATCATCGCGCTTCTCTGTCTACTGAAACGCTCGCTGCTCACAATTAAAAAGAAGGCATTGCAGGAGGAACAAGATGAGATGGAGCAAGGAACTATACAGAGTGATGCTACACAGCCCAGCCTCATCTCATCTCAATGTGGATTGGGTGATAATGAAGAGGAGAAGGAACAAAAGCTGGTTTCCTGCGCTACAGACTGTACTTCCCACACCACATTCATACCATCTGTTCACCGTGGATGGCCTAAGGAGAGGGAGAACGAGAAGGAGGACCAGGAGGAGGGTGAGGAGGAGAGCATGGACAGTTGCCATTTTGGTCAGGACAGGTAAGTCTTGGCTGTTGGCAATTTGGCACACATTGCTGACTTTATGTTCCGCTGCCTTTCCCGTGATCCTCACATTGTATGCATTTTGGGCGACAGTAATTAGGTTGGTCACACTTAATAATAATAGTAAGAATAATAATTTTTAATTATATAGTGCAACATATTTTGTAACACTTTACAATTAAGTAGGGACTAGTGATGAGCGAGCACTAAAATGCTCGGCTACTCGTTGCTCGGGTCAAGCAAATTAGAATGCTCGATTGCTCGGTCCGAGCAGCAAGGCCAAACAGCATGTGGAAGACCCCTGGAAGCATCTCTGACTCCCAGGTCGCTACCTAAAACTATGGTCATGTCATAAGACATGATCCTATATTACTGCAGTAATAATACAGACATTTTTGGCAACGTGACAAATATTAAACTACATTTAAAATGGGCAAGGTGTGTGTTAAGGGCCGGGGAAGTGGAAGTTATGATGATGGTGATAGTGCATGCAGAGGCCGTGGGCAAGAGGAAACTGTGCCTGCTAAGAACAACAAACACCCACGTCATGTCGAACTACCTTCCTGTCCCAATTTCTAGGGGGCCGCGGAACACCACTACTGAAGCCAGAGCAGTGTGAAAAGGTTGTTGGTTGGATAGCAGATAAAGCTTCCAGTCAGTTTGCCACCACCACCACCCTGTTTTCCACATAGTCCAGTCTCAGTAGATGTGAGTCTGGACCACATTATTATTATTACTTTATCGCCATTTATTCCATGGCGCTTTACATGTGAAAAAGGGGTATACATCACAAAAACAATTACAATAATCTTGAACAAAAATGTGACAGCGACTGGTACAGGAGTAGAGAAGGAGATCTTGCGATGACTGGAGGTTGCGTACAGGTAAGTACCGGGAGACTAGGTCACAGATTTATGGAGGAGACAGGTTGTGGATGGCTTTGCATGCCAGGGTTAGGGTTTTGAACTGGAGTCTCTGGGCAATGGGGAGCCAGTGAAGGGATTGACAGAGAGGAGAGGCCATGGAATAGCAAAGGGGACAGGTGGATTAGTCGGGCAACAGAGATTAGGATATATTGGAGGAAAGCGAGAGTGTTAGAAGGGAGGCCACAGAGCAGGAGGTTGCAGTCATCGAGAAGGGAGATGATGAGCAAGTGCACTAGTGTTTTTGTAGATTCGTGGTTGAGGAATGTGCGGATCTGGGAGATTCTTTTTACTTGGAGTCAGCATCTTCCTCACCCGGATCCTCTTTCCTCCTACCATTCCGAGTGACCTGAGACAACTGATCCCAAACTTGGACGCTTCGAAGAGCTGTTTTGTTCATCTTTCCATTTATAAATTCTGGCCTCTCGCTCAGTCTGCTCGGAAGTGGAAATAGCTTGGATATGTGGTTTGAAGGAGAGATTAGAGTCCAAGGTTACCCCAAGAGCTGTTCACTTTTCCATTGATAGATTCGGGCCTCTCGACCGGCAAGCATTGAGCAGGGCAACAGAAGATCGCATGTAGTGATTTTGGCATCCATGGTCACCCGAAGGTGATGCTGGCAAAGTGCAATTACTGTCGCAAGAGGTGGATAATGATGAGACACAATGGACAGAAAGTCAGGAGGAGGAACAGGGTGTGGAAGTGGGAAACGAAGCGATGGACAATGAAGTCACTACCCCAACCTGGCAAGTGGACATGTAGCGTGAGGACAGCAGCACACAGGGGGAGGGAGGCGTAGCATTACAACAGGCAGGAACAAGCAGTGAGGTGGCCACAGATACAATGTGGGCAACTGCTCCCCGGAACACAAACAAAACGGAAGTTGCCAGTAAAAATGTTAGGTCCTCCCAAGTTTGGTTCTTTTTTAAAGAATGTTCAGATAACCCCATAAAGGCCATTTGCAACAGCTGCCAGATCAGCATCAGCAAGAGCACCAAAACTATGAGCCTGACCACCACCAGCATGCTCAGGCACATGACAGGAAAGCACCCGATTAGTTGGGCTGAATGCTAGGGTCCAGAAACGGTGTCTGTGGGTGACAGAACTGACTCTTCTGCTGTTGTGCGTTCACACCAATCCCCTGTCCATGGCGCATGCGAAGATGCCTCGCTGCAGACTTGCATCCATCACTGTCCGCGTCCCTGTCTCTTCGCAGTGTTCATTTGTCCCTACCAGAGTCCTTGGAATGCAAGCTCAAGTATGCAGCCAGTCACCCACCCACAGGCTGCAATACTAAACTGTCACATTTCTGGACTGCTTGCACTTGAAATGTTGCCTTTTAGGCTCGTGGAGGCGGAAGCTTTCCACAACCTCATATCGAGCCGGATGTTCATACTCGGTCCCCTGCCGCCACTATATCTCCCGGTATCGTCTCCGCCTTAAACAAGCGCGGGTCCCAGAACATTACCCGTCCCCTCCCCAGTGCACTTAAGTGGGAAGGACCTCCTAATCACAAACACGTGGACAAGTGAATGTGGCCAGGGACGGTTCATCTGACTGACACATTCCACTGGGTTAATATTGTGGAAACAGGGACTCAGTGAGACCCTGGGATGGAACACGTCCTCCCGACTAGTGTTGAGCCACCCCCGTAGTGTTCGAGTTCGGTTCGGTTCGTCGAACACCCGTGTGTTCGCCGAACTGTTCGTCGAACTGTTCGTCGAACACCTTCGAACACCGTTAAAACCAATGGCAGGCAAACAAAAACACATAGAAACACATAGAAAACACCTTCAAAGGTGTCCAAAAGCTGACAAACTGCTCAGAAGACACAACTAACACATGGAAAAGTGACAAGTACATATAGTCATGCGAAAAGAAAAGAGGTGGAGGAGTAAAAGGAGGGGGAGACACAGATATAGGCATGTCATGCCTTTCTAAAATCCAAAAAGTGAGAAGCCGAGACGGCCAGTCCGCTCCTGCCCGTGCCACCTCCGTGTCGCCGGGTTTGTGCCAGAGCCGCGGTGAACCCTGACGGCCAGCCCCCCTCTCCCAATACTGGTGCCTGTCCGCTGGTGGGTCGAGAGAGCCCCCCTGTGGTGGAGGCAGCTCTAAGCTTTTTAATTTAAATTGTCCCTCTAATTTGAATGAATACACTTTAAATCCATTTACAAGTATCTATTGGAGGGCAAGTCTCATGCCAGCAGCCGCGTAATTCCAGCTCCAGTAGCGTCCACTAAAGCTGCTGCAGTTAAAAAGCTTTTATAAGGATCGAGCTCGGCTGTCCACCGCAAGGCATCCTAGTGCCAGTCCCAGCCCCTATGCCTTGGGGTGCCTCCTGATGCTCTTCACTAAGTATCCCGTGGTCCCGAAGCATTTCCTTTGAAAAAATTAAGTGTCCAAACTACAGGTGGTGTAGCTTGCTTAACAGCCGGGATAATCCGCTGACTAGCAGACACTGCTACTAGGCACAAAGTATTTCCTGGGCTAGATGCAGTTAAAAATTTGTAAGTAGATACTCTCGTTGGATGCTGAGAAAGCATTCCATAGAGTCTCCTGGCACGCCATATATGATTCTCTTAAAAAGCTTGGGGTAGGGGTCTAGGGGACCCTTTTATAGCCAAAATCACGGCCCTGTATCACAATACGTCACCTAGGCTGAAGATAAATGGAACTGTAGCACCGAGGGCTCGGTTGCTACAGACGTATTGCACCTCACCCAGAGGTGTGATATCTCACTCTCAGATAAGGATGGAGTGTGGATCAGGACCCGACACCTGCATGCATTACACCACATTGCCGTGGGGCAGGGCGACCAATATGCCCCTGAGATGGGCACGACAGTCCCTGTCCCTGGCTGGAGTGGGGGGAGGGAACACTGAGGAAGGGGAACCCTGCAGTGCAGGAGCAGGGAGGAAGCAGTTCCTGGGTGCATTGAGAAGGGAGTATAAAAGGTGGGCACCATCTTAGTTCAGTGCAGAGAAGTCTGAGCAGAAGTGGCAGGGAGCAGGGGCTCTGCATGAGCTCTGCTCCGGAGGCGGGCCTAGTAACAGAGGCCCAGGCCTGCAAGAGGGAGAAGGAAGGAAGAGGAGCGGAGAAGGCTCCAGGAACGAGGAATGAAGGGATCCCAGGGGTGCGGACGGGCGAGTCGCCACCGCACGCCCGAATCCACCTGCGTGGAGGGGTCAGGCCAAAGGGGGAGACCGGTCCCCGAACTAGTGGAGGCAGGAAACGACCCTCAGCTAGAAACCGGAGGCTCTGACATTTTATGTGGCGCAGCCCCTTGCTCCACCCGCTAGGAAGGCACCACATAAGGTCAGGGAAACTGGCGCCAAGTTTACCAAGAGGAGGCCCGAGGCAGCCGGACAGAAGTGTTGGTAAGAAAGGCCAGACAAAGGACACACAAAGGGGGTCCTGTGAAGCGCTCCAAAGTTATCTGGGAGTTGTCTGAGCCCCTCACCTGGTGAGCACAGTACGACGTGGGCAGCCGTTACCTGCAGACGTGGTCTGGATAATAAGAACTGTGAGTAAAGGCCCTGAACTGCATCACTGACTCCGTGTCGTTACTGCTGCTGCCCTGCACCATCACCCCCATCCTCCGCATACACTGCCCTGAGGCTATACTCCTCCCGTGGGGAGTTATGCTACGCTCTGCTGCACCCACAACACCAGCCTTAGCGGTCTGCCCTGTAGCGGCGGTTCACTCTGACCGCAATCCACGGGTGGCGTAGTCGGACATTTAAACATCAAAACCACATAAATAGTTCCGCCACTGGTTTGACCGCCCTGAGCCACGGAACCGGATCGCCGCCACGAAGACTACAACCACCAGCATCCACCAAAAAGGGTCCGGCTCCGGGTGTCCCAAGGCCCAGGGGGTGCGTCAGAACATTTTCATCACCTTTCACAATCACCAATGGGACAAGGCAGGGATGTCCTCTGTCCCCTCTCTTATACATCCTAGTGACGGAGCACCTGCTCTCATCAATTCGCCATAACCCCAATATTAGGTGGATTGAGGTGGGAGGCACCGAGTACAAGTGCTCTCTATTTGCTGATGATGTCCTAGTATATATCACTCAATCACATATATCCATCCCTGCTGTTATGGCTGAAATAGATCACTTTGTTACATGGTCAAATTTTAAAATCAATGCAGCGAAGTCTGAGGCCCTCGATGTCTCCCTCCCTAAATCCATATAGGATTCCATCCAGTCCAACTTTCCCTTTGCCTGGCCCTCACAGGGTATCAAATACTTAGGAATTCCTATTCATAGAGACCTCTCCCATCTATGTTATCTTAATTTCGGGCCCTTTATTGAACAATTCCATACAGACCACGGTTGGCAAGTTAGAACTGTAAGATTCACTACGTGAACCACTGGTGTTTTGTGGAAAAGCACATGTACACCGCGTTCCAAATTATTATGCAAAAAGTGTTTAGGAGTGATAAGGGAAGAATTTGTTTGTTTGTCAGTTAAACTCATTGATGGTGATGTGTGTCAGGGCTCTTTATATCACTGTAAGCAATTGCAGACACCTGTGCTAATTAGTTTGGCAGGTGTGTCCAATGAAAGGCAAGACTACTTAAGAAGGCTCTCTCACATTATTAAGCAGTAGTGTTGAGCGATACCTTCCGATATCAGGAAATATCGTATCGGATTGGATCGGGCCGATACCCAAAAAGTATCGGATATCGCCGATTCCGATACCGGAAACTAATGCAAGTCAATGGGACACAAATATCGGAATGAAAATAAACCCTTTCTTTCCTTGTAGGTTAATTCTACATGAAGTAAAACAACTAAGAATAATGTAGAATGACATGAAAAGCCGGCAATTCATCAGCGGCATACACCGGTACCCGACAATTTACAACAGAAAGAATAGAGCTTCACACATAGATTAGATAGATAGAAACATGTCAGTCACATATATATGAAGTACAGTGACTGTGTTGCTTACTGTACTTGTCATTTAGTGTAAAGGATTTATTAAAAAAAATATTAGTGTTTTCGTGCACCGTCTCTTTAAAAAAGCCGGCCGGCAATTCAGCATCTGTACCCGACAATTTATAACAGACAGAATAGAGAATCACACATAGATTAGATAGATAGAAACATGTCAGTCACATATATATGAAGTACAGTGACAGTGTTGCTTACTGTACTTGTCATTTAGTGTAAAGGATTTATTAAAAAAAAATATTAGTGTTTTCGTGCACCGTCTCTTTAAAAAAGCCGGCCGGCAATTCAGCAGCGGTACCCGACAATTTATAACAGAAAGAATAGAGCTTCACACATAGATTAGATAGATAGAAACATGTCAGTCACATATATATGAAGTACAGTGACAGTGTTGCTTACTGTACTTGTCATTTAGTGTAAAGGATTTATTTAAAAAAATAATAGTGTTTTCATGCACCGTCTCTTTAAGAAAGCCGGCCGGCAATTCAGCATCTGTACCCGACAATTTAGAATAGAAGGAATAGAGAATCACACATAGATTAGATAGATCGAAACATGTCAGTCACATATATATGAAGTACAGTGACAGTGTTGATTACTGTACTTGTCATGTAGTGTTAAAATAAAGGATTTATTTAAAAAAAAATTGGCGTGGGGTTCCCCTTAATTTTAGGCTCTAGCGGAGGTTAAGCAGACAGCTGGGGCAAATGTTTGAAGCCTGGGAAGGGGGTAATACCCACGGAGCTTCCCAGGCTACTAATATCAGCCCCCAGCTGAATACCTAGCCTTTACTAGCTATTAAAATGGGGGAACCCCCCCAAAAAAATAACGTGGGGTCCCCCCTAATTTAATAGCTAGCACAGGCTAGGCAGACAGCTGGGGGCTGATATTAATAGCCCAGGAAGGGTGCCATGAATATTGGCCCCCTCCCAGGCTAGAAACACCAGCCGTCAGCCGCCCCAGAAATGGCGCATCCATAGGATGCGCCAATTCTGGCACTTAGCCTCGCTCTTCCACGCTGCCCTGGTGCGGTGGCAGGGGGTAATAGGGTTGGGGTTGATGTCAGCTTATAATGCCAGCTGACATCAAGCCCAGGTTAGTAATGGAGAGGCGTCTATAAGACACCCCCATTACTAACCCCATAGTCAAAGTTAAAAGAAAACACAAACACCCAGAGTAAAGTCCTTTAATTGAAATAAAGACACAATTCTTTATTGTTCTAAATTAAACCATACTTACCATCACGCCCATTCCAGCTGAAGCCAACGATCTCCTGCAATAAAAGAAAAATAATAAAGCAACCTCATCCTTACCTTTCGATGGTTCCCAGGACAGCTCCAGCTCTGCTACATCGAGATGACAGGCTGGACCGCAGCAGAAAGCTGCCATCCAGCCTGTCATCCCGCAGACACTGAGAAGCGCAGGCATGCTTGCGCTCCTCAGTGTCTCTCTGTGACGTCATCCAGATGAGCCGAGTTCATGTCCAATGAACTCAGCTCACCTCATGCACGTCACTGACAGCGTGGGAAAATTCTCCTGCACTCAGCGCTTCAGCGTGAGAATTCTCCCACGCTGTCAGTGACATACATGAGGTGAGGTCATGTCCAATGAACTCAGCTCACCTCATGCACGTCACTGACAGAGTGGGAAAATTCTCACGCTGAAGCGCTGAGTGCAGGAGAATTTTCCCACGCTGTCAGTGACGTACATGAGGTGAGCTGAGTTCATTGGACATGACCTCGGCTCATCTGGATGCCGTCACAGCCAGACACTGAGGAGTGGAAGTATGCCTGCGCTTCTCAGTGTCTGCGGGATGACAGGATGGATGGCAGCGTTCTGCTGCGGTCCAGCCTGTCATCTCGATGTAGCAGAGCTGAAGCTGTCGTGGGAGCCATGGAAAGGTAAGGATGATGTTGCTTTATTATTTTACTTTTATTGCAGGAGATCGTTGGCTTCAGCTGGAATGGGCGTGATGGTAAGTATGGTTTAATTTAGAACAATAAAGAATTGTGTGTTTATTTCAATTAAAGGACTTTTTTCTGGGTGTTGTGTTTTTTTAAATACTTTACTAGAAATTCATGGTGGTCATGTCTAATATTGGCGTGACCCCATGAATTTTGGGCTTAGGGCCAGCTGATAATGCCAAGCTGGCCTTAACCCCTTTATTACCCAGTGAGCCACCGCACTGGGGCCCTGGATGAGTTGGGTACAGCGCCAGAAGATGGCGCTTCTATGAACGCGCCATTTTCTGGGGCGGCTGCGGACTGCAATTTGCAGCGGGGGTGGCCCAGAAAGCTTGGGTCTCCCTGCGCTGCGGATTCCAGCTCCCAGCTGCCTAGTTGTACCTGGCTGGGCACAAAAATAGGGCGAAGCCCCACGCATTTTTTTTTTTTAATTATTTCATGCAATTCATGGAATAATTAAGAAAAAAAGGGCTTCCCTATATTGTTGTGTCCAACCAGGTACAAATAGGCAGCTGGTGGTTGGGGGCAGCCCATTCCTGCCTGCTGTACCTGGCTGGACACAAATATAGGGCGAAGCCCCACGTCAATTTTTTTTAAAATAAATCCTTTATTTTAACACTAAATGACATTTGAGGAGTTAATAAAGATGCAGTCCCTAAATTATTATTTATTTTTTAATTAATTTTTCCCAAAACTTTTGACGTGGGCTTCGCCATATTTTTGTATGCCAGCCAGGTACAGCATCCAGCCATTTTCCGGGGTGGCTGCGGACTGCAATTTTCAGCGGGGGGCAGAAAGCTTGGGCCTCCCTGCGCTGCAGATTCCATCCCCCAGCTGCCTAGTTGTACCTGGCTGGACACAAAAATAGGGAGAAGCTTCACGTATTTTTTTTTTTTTTAATTATTTCATGAAATTCATGAAATAATTAAGAAAAAAAGGGCTTCCCTATATTGTTGTGTCCAACCAGGTACAAATAGGCAGCTGGTGGTTGGGGGCAGCCCGTTCCTGCCTGCTGTACCTGGCTGGACACAAATATAGTGCGAAGCCCCACGTCAATTTTTTTTAAATCATTTCAGGAAATTCATGAAATAATTTAAAAAAATTGATGTGGGGCTTCGCCCTATATTTGTGTCCAGTCAGGTACAGCAGGCAGGAACGGGCTGCCCCGAACCACCAGCTGCCTATTTGTACCTGGCCGGACACAACAATATAGGGAAGCCCTTTTTTTCTTAATTATTCCATGAATTTCATGAATTTAAAAAAAAAAAACGTGGAGCTTCGCCCTATTTTTGTGTCCAGCCAGGTACAACTAGGCAGCTGGGGGCTGGAATCTGCAGCGCAGGGAGGCCCAAGCTTTCTGGACCCCACCCGCTGCAAATTGCAGTCCGCAGCCGCCCCGGAAAATGGCGCATTCATAGAAGCGCCATCTTCTGGCGCTGTACCCAACTCATCCAGGGCCCTGGTGCGGTGGCTCACTGGGTAATAAAGGGGTTAAGGCCAGCTTGGCATTATCAGCTGGCCCTAAGCCCGAAATTCATGGGGTCACGCCAATATTAGACATGACCACCATGAATTTCTAGTAAAGTATTTAAAAAAAACACAAACACCCAGAAAAAAGTCCTTTAATTGAAATAAACACACAATTCTTTATTGTTCTAAATTAAACCATACTTACAGTCACGCCCATTCCAGCTGAAGCCAACGATCTCCTGCAATAAAAGAAAAATAATAAAGCAACCTCATCCTTACCTTTCCATGGCTCCCACGACGGCTCCAGCTCTGCTACATCGAGATGACAGGCTGGACCGCAGCAGAACGCTGCCATCCAGCCTGTCATCCCGCAGACACTGAGAAGCGCAGGCATACTTCCACTCCTCAGTGTCTGGCTGTGACGGCATCCAGATGAGCCGACAATGAACTCGGCTCACCTCATGTACGTCACTGACAGCGTGGGAGAATTCTCCTGCACTCAGCGCTTCAGCGTGAGAATTTTCCCACGCTGTCAGTGACGTGCATGAGGTGAGGTCATGTCCAATGAACTCGGCGCACCTCATGCACGTCACTGACAGCGTGGGAGAATTCTCACGCTGAAGCGCTGAGTGCAGGAGAATTTTCCCACGCTGTCAGTGACGTGCATGAGGTGAGCTGAGTTCATTGGACATGACCTCGGCTCATCTGGATGACGTCACAGAGAGACACTGAGGAGCGCAAGCATGCCTGCGCTTTTCAGTGTCCGCGGGATGACAGGCTGGATGGCAGCGTTCTGCTGCGGTCCAGCCTGTCATCTCGATGTAGCAGAGCTGAAGCTGTCCTGGGAACCATGGAAAGGTAAGGATGAGGTTGCTTTATTATTTTACTTTTATTGCAGGAGATCGTTTGCTTCAGCTGGAATGGGCGTGGCGGTAAGTATGGTTTAATTTAGAACAATAAAGAATTGTGTCTTTATTTCAATTAAAGGACTTTTTTCTGGGTGTTTGTGTTTTTTTTAAATACTTTACTAGAAATTCATGGCGGTCATGTCTAATATTGGCGTGACCCCATGAATTTCGGGCTTAGGGCCAGCTGATAATGCCAAGCTGGCCTTAACCCCTTTATTACCCAGTGAGCCACCGCACCAGGGCCCTGGATGAGTTGGGTACAGCGCCAGAAGATGGCGCTTCTATGAACGCGCCATTTTCCGGGGCGGCTGCGGACTGCAATTTGCAGCGGGTGGGGCCCAGAAAGCTTGGGTCTCCCTGCGCTGCAGATTCCAGCCCCCAGCTGCCTAGTTGTACCTGGCTGGACACAAAAATAGGGCGAAGCGCCACACATTTTTTTTTTTAATTATTTCATGAATTTCCTGAAATAATTAAAAAAAAATTGACGTGGGGCTTCACACTATATTTGTGTCCAGCCAGGTACAGCAGGCAGGAACGGGCTGCCCCCAACCACCAGCTGCCTATTTGTACCTAGCCGGACACAACAATATAGGGAAGCCCTTTTTTTCTTAATTATTCCATGAATTTCATGAAATAATTAAAAAAAAAAAAACGTGGAGCTTCTCCCTATTTTTGTGTCCAGCCAGGTATAACTAGGCAGCTGGGGGATGGAATCTGCAGCGCAGGGAGGCCCAAGCTTTCTGCCCCCCCCCCCGCTGAAAATTGCAGTCCGCGGCCGCCCCGGAAAATGGCGTGTTCATAGAAGCTGGATGCTGTACCTGGCTGGCATACAAAAATATGGCGAAGCCCACGTCAAAAGTTTTGGGAAAAATTTATTAAAAAATAAATAATAATTTAGGGACTGCATCTTTATTAAGTCCTCAAATGTCATTTAGTGTTAAAATAAAGGATTTATTTTAAAAAAAAATGGCGTGGGATCCCCCATAATTTTAGCCTCTAGCGGAGGTTAAGCAGACAGCTGGGGCAGATGTTTGAAGCCTGGGAAGGGGGTAATACCCACGGAGCTTCCCAGGCTACTAATATCAGCCCCCAGCTGAATACCTAGCCTTTACTAGCTATTAAAATGGAGGACCCCCCCCAAAAAAATGACGTGGGGGCCCCCCTAATTTTAGTCTCTAGCGGAGGTTAAGCAGACGGCTGGGGCAGATGTTTGAAGCCTGGGAAGGGGGTAAAACCCACGGAGCTTCCCAGGCTACTAATATCAGCCCCCAGCTGAATACCTAGCCTTTACTAGCTATTAAAATGGGGGACCCCCCCAAAAAAAATGACATGGGGTCCCCCCTATTTTAATAGCTAGCAAAGGCTAGGCAGACAGCTGGGGGCTGATATTAATAGCTCAGGAAGGGTGCCATGAATATTGGCCCCCTCCCAGGCTAGAAACACCAGCCGTCAGCCGCCCCAGAAATGGCGCATCCATAGGATGCGCCAATTCTGGCACTTAGCCTCGCTCTTCCACGCTGCCCTGGTGCGGTGGCAGGGGGTAATAGTGGTGGGGTTCATGTCAGCGCCAGCTGCCATGAAGCCCAGGTTAGTAATGATGGCCGTCTATATGACACCCCCATTACTAACCTACAAAGTGTTAAAAAGAAAAAACACACTACACCCAGAAAAAAAAAATTTATTTGAAATAAAACACCATTTTATTTAATTCTTAGTTTACTAAAAAAAAAATAGTTACCTGTCCACGTTCCTGCGCTCATCTCCCATGCACAGCTGTCACATCTGGAGATGGTGACAGCTGTGCATGGCTGCTGTAAGCTCACGCTGCCGGGAACACGTCCGCTCCCGGCAGCGGGAGCCACTGACTGAGGTCACCGGAGTGCATTCAGGCAGCGCAGCTCCGGAGACCTCCTTTACGGCAGTGCTGTACCGTGGGAATTTCTCACGATACAGCAGTGCCGTAAAGGAGCTAACCGGAGCAGCGCTGCCTGAACTCCGGTGAACCCTTACGGCCCCGTCATTCTAGCGGCGGCAGCGGTTCAGAGCGGTCACATTCTATGTGGCTGCTCTGAACTGGAGATCTTCGTGGGACACTCGTGGACTGCTACGGAGGGGTAAGGATAAGGTTGTGGTTTATTATTTTATATTTTATTACAGGAGATCGATGGCTTCGGGGAATTAGGTGTCTAGGTGAGTATAGGTGTAGTTTTTTATTTTTTACTTTATTTTAGGTGGCGATCGGCGGGGACAGGTAATGTATGAACTAATTTCTTTTAGGTAACCACTGGCCACCAATGACATGTATTTAAAATTTATTGGGGACACAGTAGGGCAATTTAAATAGCAGGATCAGGCTGATGGGAACTACTGCTCCCATCGAGCTGATCCTGCTGGCAGGAGTGGACGGGGGACAGACATAGGCCGATGGGAGTAGTAGTGTCACATCGGCCTATGTCTGCCTGCACGCACAGACACCCCGCACACACACCCGCACACACACACCCCGCACACACACACACCCCGCACACACACACACCCCGCACACACACACACACCCCGCACACACACCCCGCACACACTAATCATGACGGGTTTGGGAGGAGTGGCTGACCTGTGCGGCCGTGGGAAAGTTGATGTGAGTTCATGCAGTCAAGCATGAACTCACATGAACCCTCTGAGGGCACCGCGGCTACTTCAAATTAACAGCTGATCGGCATCACCTGATACCTCAGCTGTTCATTTGAAATAACCGGCGGGAAAGCGCAGCACAGAACGGGAAAGCCGGCGGTGAAGTCTTTTCACTGCCGGCTTCCCCGCCCGGGTCCTTCGCTCCTTGGTGCTGCACTCCCCGCCCGGTCCTAATTTACGATTGGGATTGGAGGTGGCGAGGGGAGCGGAGGATCGGGGTGGGAGGCTGCGGGGAAGCAGTATGGGGCTGCGTGATTGTTTAAAAGCCGGCGGCTTTTTACCGCGCGCCGGCTTTTAAACAGTCAGGAGAATTCTCCCCCGCTGGGATGGCATTCTGATGACAAGCTGGATCGCAGCTGAGCGCTGCCATCCAGCTTGTCATCCTTCACAGACACTGCAGAGCGCAGGCATTATTGGAACTTCCGATTCCGGTATTCGATATTATAAAAGTATCGGAATTAAGTATCGGAATTCTCACACAGTGAATATCGGCCGATACCCGATATTTCAGTATCGGAATGCTCAACACTATTAAGCAGCCTACATTTTCTGCCAAAATGGGAAAGAAAAAGGATGTGTCGGCTGCTGAGAAGCAACAAATTGTGGAGTGTTTAGGTCAAGGCATGACTACAATCAACATTGTGCGATGATCAGGATGAAGTGTCTTGGCAATCAAGAAGTATGTAGCTGATTCACAGTACACACGTGTGCGTGCTGATAAGGGCAAATTGAGGACTCTTTCCTACAGGCAATTACGTCAGGTTGAAAGAGCAGCGGCAAAAAAGCCTTGTCATAGCAGCAGACAAGTTTTTGAAGCTGCTTGTGCCTCCAACGTCCCCCGAACAACAAGATGCAGGGTCCTTCAGAGGTTTGCAGCTGTGCATACGCCATCCTGTCGACCTCCTCTATCCACTTCACACAAGCAGAAACGGCTCCAGTGGGCCAAACATTACATGAAGACTGATTTCAAAACTGTTTTGTTCACGGATGAGTGCCGTGCAGCGCTCGATGGTCCAGATGAATGTAGTGGAGGATGGCTGGTTGATGGACACCCCACGCAAACACGGCTACAGCGCCAACAAGGAGGAGGTGGAGTAATGTTTTGGGCTGGAATCATGGGGAGAGAGATTGTCGGCCCCTTTAGGATCCCTGAAGGCGCTAAAGATGAACTCCATAATGTATGTGGATTTTCTCAAACAGCACTTCCTGCCATGGTTCAAGAAGAAGAACCGTGTATTTCACAGCAAGATCATTTTTCTGCATGATAATGCACCATCTCATGCTGCACATAAAACATCTGCATCTCTGGCTGATATGGGCATAAAAGGGGACAAACTTATGGTGTGACCCCCATGCTCCCCTGACCTCTACCCCATTCAGAACCTTTGGAGCATCATTAAAAGGAGTGTCTATGATGGCGGGAGGCAGTTCACATCTAAGCAACAGCTCTGGGAGGGTATTCTGTCCTCATGCAAAACAATTGAAGCAGAAACCATCCAAAACCTGACAAATTCAATGGACGAGAGAGTTCAGAAGCTCCTTTCGAACAAGGGGTCCTATGTGAAAATGTAACATCACCTAGAATAAAGTTTTGAGTTGAAAACTGTTTGATTTCAGTTTCTAACAACCTGCTAATGCTTATAATTTCAAAAATGACCATTTTTTTGGTCTTTATTAAAATGAAAAGGTTGATCGAAAAGTTTGGGGGATCTAAGAGTGTGGCAACCCAGTAGTCATGATTACTTCGAATTCTGACAATATGAGGGTCATGCTGCAAGTAGTGCAGCAAGAAGGCACTTATGTGTCTTGCGCATCTCGGAGCCCCAAAATTATTTTCCGGGCTAGATGCAGCTAAAAATTATTTTTAATTTTAAATCTGGTGAAGCTTATTATAGATGGCCTAATAGGATCAGTGCTGCACACTGCTACAAAGCCCAAATTATTTTCCAGTCAAGATACAGATAAACATGATTAGTAATTTGAAAGCTTAAAACGGTTGGTAGGGTGATTTTAACCAATCATCAAGCTTTTACTCTCCCCAGGATGACACAGGGGTAGAAAAGTCGTTTCGGATCCATGATTTGTTCATCTTTATGAACGTGAGTCTGTCTACATTATCAGTGGAGAGCCGCGTGCGCTTATCTGTCAGCACACCACCAGCAGCGCTGAACACACGTTCAGACAGAACGCTGGCTGCGGGGCATGACAAGATCTCCAAGGCGTAAGTGGCTAGCTCCGGCCATTTATCCAGATTGGAAGCCCAAAAAGAGCAAGGGTCCAGTGACACAGTCGTGGCTTCAATGTTTACTTGGAGATACTCCTGTACCATCGTCTCTAGGCGTTGACTATGTGTCAGACTTCTTGTCTCCTGTGGCCTTGCAAAGGATGGGCTAAAAAAGTGGTGAAATGATTCCGCAAAATTGATGTTACCAGCAGATACTGTGGTTCTGTTACGGTTTGAGTGCTGAACACTTGACGGTCCCACGGTTGGCAAGTTGGAACTGTGAGATTCACTACGTGCACCACTGGTATTTTGTGGAAAAGCACATGTAAGATTCTGCAACAGTCTCTGCTGATACTCCTGCATGCGTGCATCCCTTTCTATGGCAGGAATAATTTCTGCAAATTTACTTTTGTACCGGGGATCTAACAGTGTGGCAACCCAGTAGTCAGGATTATTTCTAATTCTCACAATTCGAGGGTCATGTTGCAGGTAGTGCAGCAAGAAGGCACTCATGTGTGTTGCGCATCCAGGAGCACCAAGTCCCTGTTGTGTTGGTGGCGAGGTAACAATCATGCTTCCTTCCTCTGTCCTCTCCCCCCAACCTCGCACAACAGAAATGTGATCAAGGTCTCCCTCATCTGATGAGTCTTCCATCAGTTCGTCCTCCACTTCTTCCTGGGCTCCTGCACCTTCCTCACTAGTTTGGCTGCTACCATGCGCCCTGGTTAAACCATCTCCCCCACCCTCACATGCCTGCCGCCTTGGTGCTGCCGACCGTCTGGACCTTGCAGATGTTAGCCCTTCCGCATACAACTCCTCCTCCTCTACTTCCTCCACCTCCTCTTGTGCCACCACCTGACTCCGAATTCTGTTTAACATGTGCTCCAGCATGTAAATCACCGGAATAGTCATGCTGATAATGGCATCGTCAGCACTAAACATCTTCGTCGCCATTTCAAAACTGTGCAGAAGGGTGCATAGGTCCCTGATCTGAGACCACTCCTCCAGCGTGATTTGCCCCACCTCTGAATCTCGTTGGCCCAGGCTATACGTCAGAACGTATTGCACCAGGGCTTGTCGGTGCTGCCACAGTCGCTGCAACATGTGCAGAGTTGAATTCCACCGGGTAAGCACATCGCACTTTAGCCGGTGAAGTGGCAGGCCCAACGACTTCTGTAGAGATGTAAGTCGCTGAGCTGCGGGATGCGAACGGCGGAAGTGAGCACACAGCGACCGTGCCCTCTGCAGAAGGCCATCTAGTCTGGGATAGTGGGCTAAAAATTGCTGGACAACCAGGTTCAACAAGTGAGCCATACAAGGCACGTGTGTGAAATTTCCCCCGCGAAGGGCCGCACCCAGGTTTGCAGCATTGTCGCACACGGCCTTCCCTGGTTTCAGGTCCAGTGGAGACAACCATTCATGAAATTGGTTCTCCAGAGCTGACCACAACTCCTCAGCTGTGTGACTCACATTTCCCAGACATTTCAATGTAAAAACCGCCGGATGACGTTGAGCCCTACTGCCAGCATAGTAAGGAGGTGTGCAGGATCCCTTCTGCGCAGTTAGAAAGCTTGTGGCATGACCAGACAGGCTTTGGGTGCAGGTGGAAGACCGAGAGGAGGTTGAGGAGGCAGAAGCAGTGGAGGAAAAATGACATAAAGAGGATTGACGCACAACTCGTGGGGACGGCAAGACTTGGACAGCAGCCCCTTGTCCTGCTGTCACCATAGTTACCCAGTGCCCAGTCAGCGACATGTAACGCCCCTGTCCATGCCTACTCGTCCAAGTGTCTGTGGTGAAATGCACCCTGTCACACACAGAGTTTCTCAAAGAAGCGGTGATGTTGTGTGCGACATGCTGGTGGAGCGCAGGCACACCTTTCTTTGAGAAGTAGTGCCGACTGGGCATCTGGTACTGGGGCACTGCGACGGACATAAGGTCTCGAAAATCCTCTGTGTCCACCAGGCGGAAAGGCAGCATTTCTGTAGCCAAGAGCTTGCAGATGGTGAAATTCAACCTCTTAGCTTTCTCATGGCTAGGAGGAAATGGTCTTTTACTTGTCCACATCTGAGGGACCGAGGGCTGGCTATTGTGCTTAGACGGGGTTGATAAGGGTGTCCCCGGCAAACTGCCGGTCTGTGAGGAAGATGCAGGCGGACATGTTAGGTTGCCTTGATCCAAAGGTGGTGCTATCGATGTCGGACAGCGCTCAAGACCAGCTGGTGTTACCACCTCCAAAGAAAATGATGACCTGCCAATCACGCTGGCTGTTGCGGGTAAAGAGGTGGCAGGTCTGCGCCCCAAAACAGGTGTGACTGCTGTCCCCCCAGTCACAGAGGATGAAGAGGCCGCGGATGCACAAGATATGGCAGACGGTGGTTGGCCCGGCCGGCTAGACCGCATTGTAGCACACTGAGCTTCCCACTGCAACTTATGCTTCATGTCCATGTGCCGGTTCATGCATGAAGTACTCAAACTATGTATTTTTTGGCCTCTACTTAGCTTTTGCTGACAAATGTTACAGATAACACGAGTTGGGTCATCTTTATCGATCTGAAAAAATGCCCAGGCTATGCAAGGCTTAGCACCCATGCGACCTGAAGAGCCACCACGACTTGTGGTGAGAGGCAGAGTTGTGTTTGAGGATGCAGTTGTTGACGTGCTTCCAGTACTACGTCTCTGTCCAGGAAGGCGCAACCTGACCTCGTCGTCACTAGCATCTTCCTCCACCTCCTCTGCTGACCTCATCTCTTGGCTGACTGTGGGTTGACAGTAAGTGGGAACTCCGACCTCATCATCATCACCCTGTGCGTTATCACACCCGTCGTCCTCAGAGCCAACCTGTTCCTGCCCTGACAAAAAACTAAAGTTGTCGCTCCAATCAGGTATTTGAGTCTTATCATCGTCTTCCTCATTGTCTCCACCAACAGGAGTTACAGTTTGGGAATGAGGGTCTACATTATGGTCAGAACCTTCTGCGTCTGGTCCTGGATCCGACTCATAAAGATTCTGGGCATCAGTGCAGATCATTTCCTCGTCTGGATTCACAGAAGCGCTGGAGTCGACCTCTGATTCCCAGGCTATAGTATGAGTAAACAGCTCTGCAGACTCAACCATCTGTTCTACCTCATACTCAGACGGGCAGCTGGAGATTTGGGAGCTGTGAGGAAGCAAGTGCGATTTGGGTGACACCTTTGAGGACTGGAGTATTTGTGATGTTGAAGTTGATGTGGAGGAGAGCCCACTTAAAGGAGCACTTGATATCCGTTGAAGCACCTGCTGTTTTTGTGCCTCATCTGGAATTTGTAGCGATTGGCGTGGCCGTAAGAAAGGGATCTTATCACATTGTCCGCTAAAAGAAGTAGACATTTTAGTTTGGCTGGAAGATGGTCTTTCTTCTGCACCTACCCCACGGACACAACCTTTTTTCCCCTTCCCAACACGCCTATTCCCCTTTCCACCAGCAGCAGGCCTTTTTCCACTCATTTTGGTGGTTAACTAATTCACAACTCTGGAGTTGTTTGCACAAAAAAACAATGGATGGTAACCGAGCAGAGCTGAGTGGCCAAACTGTGGTATTAGGCCAAAACTATTGGCTGGGTTAGATGCAGAAAAAAATTATTTTTAATTTGCAACCTGATGGAGGTCAGTATAGATGGACTAATAGACCAAGTCCCACACACCGCTAGAAGCCCAAATATTTTTTCAGAGCTAGATGCAGAAAATTTTTTTATTCAATTTGCAACCTGATGGAGGTCAGTATAGATGGACTAATAGACCAAGTCCCACACACTGCTAGAAGCCCAAATATTTTTTCAGAGCTAGATGCAGAAAAAAATTATTTTTAATTTGCAACCTGATGGAGGTCAGTATAGATGGACTAATAGACCAAGTCCCACACACTGCTAGAAGCCCAAATATTTTTTCAGAGCTAGATGCAGAAAAAAATTATTTTTAATTTGCAACCTGATGGAGGTCAGTATAGATGGACTAATAGACCAAGTCCCACACACTGCTAGAAGCCCAAATATTTTTTCAGAGCTAGATGCAGAAAAAAAATATTTTTAATTTGCAACCTGATGGAGGTCAGTATAGATGGACTAATAGACCAAGTCCCACACACCGCTAGAAGCCCAAATATTTTTTCAGAGCTAGATGCAGAAAAAAATTATATTCAATTTGCAACCTGCTGGACGTCAGTATAGAAGGACTAATAGAACAAGTCCCACACACTGCTAGAAGCCCAAATATTTTTTCAGAGCTAAATGAAGAAAAAAATTATTTTTAATTTGCAACCTGATGGAGGTCAGTATAGATGGACTAATAGACCAAGTCCCACACACTGCTAGAAGCCCAAATATTTTTTCAGAGCTAGATGCAGAAAAAAATTATTTTTAATTTGCAACCTGATGGAGGTCAGTATAGATGGACTAATAGACCAAGTCCCACACACCGCTAGAAGCCCAAATATTTTTTCAGAGCTAGATGCAGAAAATTTTTTTATTCAATTTGCAACCTGATGGAGGTCAGTATAGATGGACTAATAGACCAAGTCCCACACACTGCTAGAAGCCCAAATATTTTTTCAGAGCTAGATGCAGAAAAAAATTATTTTTAATTTGCAACCTGATGGAGGTCAGTATAGATGGACTAATAGACCAAGTCCCACACACTGCTAGAAGCCCAAATATTTTTTCAGAGCTAGATGCAGAAAAAAATTATTTTTAATTTGCAACCTGATGGAGGTCAGTATAGATGGACTAATAGACCAAGTCCCACACACTGCTAGAAGCCCAAATATTTTTTCAGAGCTAGATGCAGAAAAAAATTATTTTTAATTTGCAACCTGATGGAGGTCAGTATAGATGGACTAATAGACCAAGTCCCACACACCGCTAGAAGCCCAAATATTTTTTCAGAGCTAGATGCAGAAAAAAATTATATTCAATTTGCAACCTGCTGGACGTCAGTATAGAAGGACTAATAGAACAAGTCCCACACACTGCTAGAAGCCCAAATATTTTTTCAGAGCTAAATGAAGAAAAAAATTATTTTTAATTTGCAACCTGATGGAGGTCAGTATAGATGGACTAATAGACCAAGTCCCACACACCGCTAGAAGCCCAAATATTTTTTCAGAGCTAGATGCAGAAAAAAATTATATTCAATTTGCAACCTGCTGGACGTCAGTATAGAAGGACTAATAGAACAAGTCCCACACACTGCTAGAAGCCCAAATATTTTTTCAGAGCTAAATGAAGAAAAAAATTATTTTTAATTTGCAACCTGATGGAGGTCAGTATAGATGGACTAATAGACCAAGTCCCACACACCGCTAGAAGCCCAAATATTTTTTCAGAGCTAGATGCAGAAAAAAATTATATTCAATTTGCAACCTGCTGGACGTCAGTATAGAAGGACTAATAGAACAAGTCCCACACACTGCTAGAAGCCCAAATATTTTTTCAGAGCTAAATGAAGAAAAAAATTATTTTTAATTTGCAACCTGATGGAGGTCAGTATAGATGGACTAATAGACCAAGTCCCACACACCGCTAGAAGCCCAAATACTTTTTCAGAGCTAGATGCAGAAATTTTTTTTATTCAATTTGCAACCTGATGGAGGTCAGTATAGATGGACTAATAGACCAAGTCCCACACACTGCTAGAAGCCCAAATATTTTTTCAGAGCTAGATGCAGAAAAAAATTATTTTTAATTTGCAACCTGATGGAGGTCAGTATAGATGGACTAATAGACCAAGTCCCACACACTGCTAGAAGCCCAAATATTTTTTCAGAGCTAGATGCAGAAAAAAATTATTTTTAATTTGCAACCTGATGGAGGTCAGTATAGATGGACTAATAGACCAAGTCCCACACACTGCTAGAAGCCCAAATATTTTTTCAGAGCTAGATGCAGAAAAAAATTATTTTTAATTTGCAACCTGATGGAGGTCAGTATAGATGGACTAATAGACCAAGTCCCACACACCGCTAGAAGCCCAAATATTTTTTCAGAGCTAGATGCAGAAAAAAATTATATTCAATTTGCAACCTGCTGGACGTCAGTATAGAAGGACTAATAGAACAAGTCCCACACACTGCTAGAAGTCCAAATATTTTTTCAGAGCTAAATGAAGAAAAAAATTATTTTTAATTTGCAACCTGATGGAGGTCAGTATAGATGGACTAATAGACCAAGTCCCACACACTGCTAGAAGCCCAAATATTTTTTCAGAGCTAGATGCAGAAAAAAATTATTTTTAATTTGCAACCTGATGGAGGTCAGTATAGATGGACTAATAGACCAAGTCCCACACACCGCTAGAAGCCCAAATATTTTTTCAGAGCTAGATGCAGAAATTTTTTTTATTCAATTTGCAACCTGATGGAGGTCAGTATAGATGGACTAATAGACCAAGTCCCACACACTGCTAGAAGCCCAAATATTTTTTCAGAGCTAGATGCAGAAAAAAATTATTTTTAATTTGCAACCTGATGGAGGTCAGTATAGATGGACTAATAGACCAAGTCCCACACACTGCTAGAAGCCCAAATATTTTTTCAGAGCTAGATGCAGAAAAAAATTATTTTTAATTTGCAACCTGATGGAGGTCAGTATAGATGGACTAATAGACCAAGTCCCACACACTGCTAGAAGCCCAAATATTTTTTCAGAGCTAGATGCAGAAAAAAATTATTTTTAATTTGCAACCTGATGGAGGTCAGTATAGATGGACTAATAGACCAAGTCCCACACACCGCTAGAAGCCCAAATATTTTTTCAGAGCTAGATGCAGAAAAAAATTATATTCAATTTGCAACCTGATGGACGTCAGTATAGAAGGACTAATAGAACAAGTCCCACACACTGCTAGAAGTCCAAATATTTTTTCAGAGCTAAATGAAGAAAAAAATTATTTTTAATTTGCAACCTGATGGAGGTCAGTATAGATGGACTAATAGACCAAGTCAAACACACTGCTAGAAGCCCAAATATTTTTTCAGAGCTAGATGCAGAAAAAATTATTTTTAATTTGCAACCTGATGGAGGTCAGTATAGATGGACTAATAGACCAAGTCCCACACACCGCTAGAAGCCCAAATATTTTTTCAGAGCTAGATGCAGAAAAAAATTATATTCAGTTTGCAACCTGATGGAGGTCAGTATAGATGGACTAATAGAATGATGCTATGCCCAAAAGATTTTACTTCACTAGGTGCAGTAAAAAAATTGGTATTCTATACACAGGTGGTATATCTTGCAACACAGATAGGCTACTCCACTGACTAACACACTCTGCAATAGGCCAAAAAGGATTAGCTTTGCTAGATCCAGCCAAATGCTGTGAAAAAAACTTGCACAGCACTGGCACAGACCTGCCTGGCAAAAACTGATAGGAATTGATGTAACCTAGTCCTGAAAAGGACTCCATTTACAATTAGTCTTTACTCCCACAATCTATCTATTTAAGAGCACAGACCTGCCTGATAAAAGTCGTAGGAAATGCTGTAACCTAGTCCTTAAAAGGACTGCAATCACAACTATTCCCTACTTCCAAGCTATCTGTATATTTGTGCGAAAATTGGCTTGAAATTAACAAGGTATAGCGCACACAGCAACAGCGGTGCCGTCTAACACGCAGCTGCAGCAGTGAGAAAATGGTGGCGACGGGGAAAATGGCTTGGTCTTATAGGGCAAGGACATGTGACATACACTGCCAATCACACATGCCCTTGCTTGTGTGAAAAAAAGCACTTCGCTCCGTGTGTGCGCTGCTGATAGGCTGACAGATTGCACCTCCCCACTGCAAATGCAGGAAAGAGAAAAAAAAATGGAGATCTTCATTGTTCCTGCAGAGATCCATCCCCTGCCCCTCCCCCCGCCCCGCTGTACACTCAAACTGCGTATTAACATTAATTTTCATCATTACTGAGAAAAAATCCAGTTATGATTTTGGTGCACGAACAGTTATCGAACATAACCTCGAACAGCCGAATTTTTCTCAAATTGTTTGTGTTCGCCGACCGGCTCGAACACCGCCCAAAACAGCTCGAATTTGAGATTGGCGAACAGTTCGAGTAGAACAACGCTCATCTCTACTCCCGACACAGAGTGTTGCAGGCCCTGGGTCAATCAGGGTTGCCCCTACATTCTACAGCTCCTGCACCACCTCCTCCTCCTCCTCTTCAGCCTTCATCTCATCACTTGAAATAATTTTTTCAGGACATATTCCAGATTATTTGCTTAAACTTTGTGTGTGCCACTAACAATAAGCAGGACTGTATGCGACTCGCCCCCTGGGCCATGTTGTGTAGCGTTGCGCACGCGGGGAATACCCGGAGCCGGATCCGATAGGGGTAGTAGTCCTCGTGGCGGTGACCCGGTCCGTGCCCAGGGTGTCAAACTAAGTGGCAGTTATTGGTATGATGGTATTAGTGTCCGACTACGCCACCCGTTGAATGCGGCTATGAAGCCGCCGCTGCAGGGCAGTCCGCTGAGGCCGGTGGTACGGATGTGCAGCGTGGATGGTATAACCCCCAACGGGAGGGGTATGGCCTCAGGGCAGAGGATGAGAATGATGTTGGGAGAGATGGTGTGTATGTCCCAGCACTGATGGTACCGGTGCGACAAGGAATCACTGAGACTTGCAATTGCAGTTTTCACAGCTTTACTCACAGTTCTTTATCAGGTCCCTTGTGCACAGTTAGGACCACCCGAGCCGTGCTGCGTCCAACAGGTGCGGGACTCGGCCAACTCCCAGGCAGTTCCAGAGCGTGGTCCTGAGCTCCCCTCTCTTCCTTCCTACTGGCCGTCCCCACCAGGGATCCACCTTTGTCCAGCTCCCTCGGGCCTTCTAGTGGTGAAACCTTTCCCGGTTTCCCTGACCCTATATGGTATGCCTTCCTGGTAGATATGGCGAGGGGTCGCGCCAAAACTTGTCCACGACCTCCGGTTCCTGGCTAAGGATAATTGGCCTCCACCAGTTTGGGATCCGGCACCCTGTTCTGCCAACCCTTCACCCGTTATTCCGTGGGATCTTAGGGTTCCCTCTTTTCCTGCGTCTCTGGGCCTTTCCTGGTGTTTCTGTTCCTTCTTCCTCTTACTTCTCTCTCTCTCTCTGCTTCAAGCCTCCACTCCAGGCCTGGCTCTGGAGCTGGGCCCAGACTGAGCCACAGCTCCCTGTCAGCCCTCTCTGGCTGAGCTCCTCTCTGAACAGACAGACCCTGATCTAAGATAGTGCCCACCTTATATACTCCCTCTGACACACGAGCCCAGGTGACCAGCACCCAATGGGCTCCTACCTATGCCCAGAGTCCCTCCCCTGTCTGCTCCTACACCACTGGGATGTTCCTCCCCCCCCCCACTCCAGCCAGGGACAGAAGCTGTCGTACCTGCACATCTATCTGGTGGGAGTACCGTTGATCTGTCCCCCGGAAATGGGGTGAGTGTAGTGCATGCAGCTAACTGAGCCCAGTTCCACACTCGATCCTTACCCGGGAGTGGAATACCACACCTCTGGTCTGAGGTGCAATATCCCTGTAGCAGCCGAGTCCTCGGGGTGCTACATTCCCCCCTGGTAAACCACAGCACGTCCTCGGGCTGGAATAGAGCAAAAGCAAATTAAAACATACAAAAATTTTTAAAGTGTACACTCACATGTAAGACATATCAACTTTCAATCATCCCTTTATGGGAGGTACTTTTCTCTTTTAACGTTACAGGTATAAAACATTACGGAAACATTATCAGACTTTCTTCACATACTTATAAAATACCATTAACTCTTTTAGCATCATATAAAACTTTTTCATATAAAACATTCTTGACCAACACGTTCTTGATCTCTGGCCACCGTGCAACTTGTGACCAGGTAAAGTGCAACAGTCACTAGTTCCAAAGTAGAAAAGCAGTTCTTCTATAAAACCAGTAGGGGCGCTTTAAGAAGCGCAACTATTTACAGGGTGGCCGCTCTCAGTCCTCGGCCAGTGGGAATAGGGGAATGGCTGCTCACAGTCCTCAGCCTGGTACTGGATTAGGGGCACACAGGTAACAGTTCACATAATCACCAATTTTACGACAGTTCTTGTACCCCGACGGGTAACTATATACAGCTCTTTGTTCATGCTACTTCCCTTCAGTAGCTATGTCCTCTCCGTGCTCCCTCCTGAGGGTAGTCTTCAGACCCGTCCGGGTCCTCTTGGCTTTCCTCATACTGCATCTCCTCCTCAGTCAGCCGGTGTACGTGAAGGGCGTACGGTCCTTTAGCACACTGATGCCGGGTGAAGGTGACCTCGTCACCTGAGTAGAGGTCGCGTCCTCGGTGTCCTTCTGGAAGGTGGCTCTCGACATCCCTGCGGGTGACAAAGACGTCGCCGGGGGTTCGGTGGTCCCGGATAAAGCCCCAGCCATTCTCTAGCTGGAATTTTATTACGGTCCCGGTGGCGCGGGGACCGTGGGCCGCACGGGGTTTTCGTCGGGCCCGGCGTTTCTGCTCCGCGCTTTGGACCTGCAGCTGTTCCTCGCGGATCCGCCTCTCTCGCCGTTCTCTCCCAAAGACCTCTAGCTGTTGACGGCAGCACTCCTCACGCCGGGCTGCGGCCGCCCGGGTCTCCTTGGTGAACCCCATGAGGTCCTCACCGGTCGGATCCCATGCGAATTGGGCCTCCTCCAACGGGAGCGGGACAATTTTGGCGGGCGCCGGTGCCGGGATCAGAGGCTCACACAGGGGCCGTTCCCTCCGGAGTCGGGGGTTGATGTACTCCGGTGGCCACACGAAGGGCAGCCCGTCCGGGCTAGTATGCTGCGCGAACAGATCTTCGCCCAGGGGCAGCACTGTGGAGGTAGAGGGCGCTGTAGGGGCAGCGGCGCCCGGGGGTGCTCGGCCTTGCGACCAGGCCGGGGGCATTTCCTGTTTTGCCGCGCTCCGGGTCAAGGGGCGTGGCGCGGAAGGGGGCGTGACTGCGGCTCCGGCCGCTTGAGGCCTAGTTGGGAGCAGTGGCGGTGCGGCAACGGGCGTGGTGAGTAGGACTTCGGGCTCTGCGACGGGGAGCTGGGGCAGGCTTGCGGCTACTGGGCTCGGAGTAGTGACGTCCCCATTACCTGCTTCCATCCTTGCAGCTCCCTCCGCGGCGTCGTCTCCGGCCTTCGTCCCTCCTGCACCATCCTCAGGGGCAGACATGCTCCACGTTGCGGGTGGCGTCCTCTGCTGGCGGGTTCCAGCCTGCTGGGCCATCTCCCTTCCCCACTTGGCCAGTGCTTCCTGCTGTACTCGGGCCATCTTCCGGGCCAAGGCCTCCAGCGCAGTCTGTGCACGCTCCCGATCTCTGGGGAGCTGTGCCAGGATTTCCACCAGGCCTTCTGGGGTGGCGGCCTGCAGCAGGCCCCGGACCACGGGGTCGGTACCGCTTGTCTCTTCCTCCATTCCCGGGTGCGATCTGTCCAGACTCCTCCAGGCTGCACCCATCTTCTCCGTTTTGTTCTCTATCCGCCCCCCTTGGGAGTGGTCCCGGGGCAACTTAGTGACAGTCAGTTTCAGGGGCAGACCCCCCACTTTGATGGACATTTCCATGGTGGTAGTCTCGGCTGGTGGGGGCGGTCCCCTCCTTTGGCGCCACTCTGGGGCCATGCCCACGATGGGAGGTGGTCTCTTGCCACTCTCTGGCACGCCCACAATGGCGTCCGCTCTGCCAGGGCGGGAAACTGTCCAAGATGGCGGGAATCGTCTCCTGATGGCGGGAAACTTCGCTGATGGCGGGCAAAGGCTGCAGATGGCGGGCAAACGGCGGGAAACGACTCCGGATGGCGTCTGATGGCGGGAACCCTCTGGAATTGGCGGGAGACTCCTTTTTGAGGTAAATGTGGACTTTTCTTCAGGCACGCAGTACCCGGTGGTTGCGGGCACGTAATCCTGCCGACTACGCCAAAGTTGACTCGCCCCCTGGGCCATGTTGTGTAGCGTTGCGCACGCGGGGAATACCCGGAGCCGGATCCGATAGGGGTAGTAGTCCTCGTGGCGGTGACCCGGTCCGTGCCCAGGGTGTCAAACTAAGTGGCAGTTATTGGTATGATGGTATTAGTGTCCGACTACGCCACCCGTTGAATGCGGCTATGAAGCCGCCGCTGCAGGGCAGTCCGCTGAGGCCGGTGGTACGGATGTGCAGCGTGGATGGTATAACCCCCAACGGGAGGGGTATGGCCTCAGGGCAGAGGATGAGAATGATGTTGGGAGAGATGGTGTGTATGTCCCAGCACTGATGGTACCGGTGCGACAAGGAATCACTGAGACTTGCAATTGCAGTTTTCACAGCTTTACTCACAGTTCTTTATCAGGTCCCTTGTGCACAGTTAGGACCACCCGAGCCGTGCTGCGTCCACCAGGTGCGGGACTCGGCCAACTCCCAGGCAGTTCCAGAGCGTGGTCCTGAGCTCCCCTCTCTTCCTTCCTACTGGCCGTCCCCACCAGGGATCCACCTTTGTCCAGCTCCCTCGGGCCTTCTAGTGGTGAAACCTTTCCCGGTTTCCCTGACCCTATATGGTATGCCTTCCTGGTAGATATGGCGAGGGGTCGCGCCAAAACTTGTCCACGACCTCCGGTTCCTGGCTAAGGATAATTGGCCTCCACCAGTTTGGGATCCGGCACCCTGTTCTGCCAACCCTTCACCCGTTATTCCGTGGGATCTTAGGGTTCCCTCTTTTCCTGCGTCTCTGGGCCTTTCCTGGTGTTTCTGTTCCTTCTTCCTCTTACTTCTCTCTCTCTCTCTCTGCTTCAGGCCTCCACTCCAGGCCTGGCTCTGGAGCTGGGCCCAGACTGAGCCACAGCTCCCTGTCAGCCCTCTCTGGCTGAGCTCCTCTCTGAACAGACAGACCCTGATCTAAGATGGTACCCACCTTATATACTCCCTCTGACACCCGAGCCCAGGTGACCAGCACCCAATGGGCTCCTACCTATGCCCAGAGTCCCTCCCCTGTCTGCTCCTACACCACTGGGATGTTCCTCCCCCCCCCACTCCAGCCAGGGACAGAAGCTGTCGTACCTGCACATCTATCTGGTGGGAGTACCGTTGATCTGTCCCCCGGAAATGGGGTGAGTGTAGTGCATGCAGCTAACTGAGCCCAGTTCCACACTCCATCCTTACCCGGGAGTGGAATACCACACCTCTGGTCTGAGGTACAATATCCCTGTAGCAGCCGAGTCCTCGGGGTGCTACATATGCTTAGCAACAAACTGCACACCGTTGCAGTGTTGTTGAAAGCTGTATCAGAGAACCTAGTGGCTTCTCTGAAGCTAGGCAAGCTCGCACACGTACCATGCCTGGCCCATGTGTTCAACTTAGTGGTTCTGCGGTTTCTCAAAGTCTACCCAGATCTGCCAGAATGGCTTGTGAAATTATGCCCATTTCAGAAAGTCAGCTACCTTCAATCTATTCTTGCACTTGCTAATGTTATGAAGCAAGCAAGCGCAGCCCACCTTTTCATTTTGTGGGGTTGAAATTCTTCTCTATGCAGAGCTTCTGATTGCAGAGCACAAAAACCTTTTTTTCTGTTGCTAATGTGATAGTGCAAGCTGTGTTAGCCCAGTTTTTCTTTTTTTTGGCTGGGTGTAATGCAGCTGTATGCACAGTAAAACAAATTCCATAGCCTAAAGCGTGGCTTTGCTGATGCATGTTATTTCTCAAAGTGTATTGCAGATCAAGCCATTGTACAACACTGTAGTCATGAAATTCAAGGCATAAAGAAAGATCTTTGTGTCGAAGAACCACCGAGAAGTGTGAGATGATGTTGGATAGGCTGCCATTGCTTATGGACCAAGCTGCATTAGAGGACTTCCTGGGAGAAATTAGAAAAAAAACGCAGCACTACCGGTTTTAAAGGTGTTTGAGTAGTGTCCAAACCAAACTTAGTATGAGAAAAACCTCAGCACTCAATATAGCTATTTTGAAACAAATTTTTAATTATACTGTAAATGCAGTCCAGGAAAGCAAACATTTCGGCCTACATGACCTTCATAAGTGCAATCTAAACAAAAATTGAAATAAATAACAAATTGAAAGAAATAAATATAATGGAAACAAAGTATGTACATAAGGAACAATCATAGTGTCTGATATGACCGAGATATGTGAACAATGCCCGAAGCAAGATGAAAAAGAATACCAGTATCATATTGTGAAAAAGGACCTACCAGACTGCTGTGGAGATCAAGGATAGGAGGGGCAGGAGGCTGGACTCAGTGTCTCAATGGGTGAGGGTCTTTGGGACCTAAATAGAGTATGATAGCGCATCCAGGCCGGGATAGTGGCAGAAAAATTGCTGTACCATCAGGTTGAGAATGCAAGCCATGCAAGGCACATGTGTAGGTTGCCCAAGCTTAGGTGCCACCACCAGGTTTGCACCATTATTGCACATGGCCTTCCTTCGCTCCAGGTACAGTGGAGACAGTCATTGCTCAAACTCGGCATGGATAGATGTCCACAACTCTTGATCAGTTTGACTGCGATATCCAAGGCATATTAATTGAAACACTGCCTGATTGCAGTGAGCTGGTGGTGTGGATTCGATCTGCACTGTTGGAACATGTGTCTCATTAAGGTAGAGGTTGAGGGTGCAGGTGGAGGCCCTAGAGGAGGTGAAGGAGCCAGAAGTACTGGAAGAAGTGTTAGATACAGAGGTTTGTCCCGCAAGCCTTGGGGATTCCAACACTTGCTGTCTAGTGACATCTTGGTGTCTTGTGGTTTAGTGCTCCATCCCCTGATGTGTAGTAGTTTAGTTCTCCAACCCTAGCTGTTTAGCAGTTTAGTTTTCCAACCCCTGTTGTCTATTAGTTTAGTTCTCCATGTTCTGATGTGTATTTGTTTCGTTCTCCAACCATAGCTGTTTAGTAGTTTAATTATCCAACCCCTATTGTCTATTAGTTTGGTTCTCCATCTTCTGGTGTGTATTTTTTTCATTCAACAACCCTGGTGTTTAGTAGTTTAGTTCACCAACTCCTGTTGACTAGTAGTTTAGTTCTCCATCCCCAAATGCCCTGCAAGCCTTGGTGGTTCCAAGACTTGTGGAGCAGCTCATTTCCCGCCTGCCCCCACAACCCCCAGTGCCGAGTCAGCAAGATGTAACACCCCTGACCATGCTTGCTTGTCCAGGTGTCTGTGGTGAAATGCACCCTGTCAGACCTAGATTATTTCAAGGAACAGGTGATGTTGTCTGCAACATCCTGGTGTAGCACAAGCACAGCTTTCTTAGAAAAGTAATGGAGACTGGGCGACTGGTACTGGGGGACTGCGACTGCCATCAGCTTTCAGAAACTGTCTGTATCCACCAGCCAGAAAGACAGCATTTCTGTGTCTAAAAGATTGGTGATTGTGAAGTTCAAGCTCTTTCCTTTGGCATGTTTAGAAGGAAACAATCTTGTATGTGATCACAACTGTGGGATTGAGGGCTGGCTGCTGTGCTGAGAGAGGGTGGAGTAGGGTGAACATGACTGGACCATGAGAGAGGTGCAGATGGAGATGTTACAGTGCATTGAGAATGATGGGGTGTGCTTGGAGTCTAAGATCAGTCAAAAACGGCAGGCATGTCCACTTCCGTAACAGCTCCCCACAACTTTAGCAGGTAGACAAAAAAATTCCCAGTTGACAGCGCTGGCAGCAGAGTTCCTTGGACAACCAAGGAGTACAGGTGAGGGAGACACAAACTAGATGCAGCAGAGGCAGAAGAACACTGTCAAAGGTCTGGGACAATTTTCTCATATGCTCCCAGCGACCAGGCCCTGATGTGTGGGGTACTCTGACAAGGAGGGAAAAGTTTTGGAAGATTCTGAAGGAGTACCCTGCTGACCATACCGTGATTCCTCTATGCCTTACAACTATTGGGTATCTAAGCTGGACATGTGGCATGAACTGACTCTCTATGCCTTGGAGTTCTTGGCCTGCCCTGCCTCTAGTGTTTTGTCAGAGCAGATTTTTAGTGCCGCCAGGGGTATTATAACTGATAGGCGCATCCACCTGTCAATGGAAAATGCTCACAGGCTGACTTTTGTCAGAATGAACAAGGGCTGGATTGGGCCAGACTTCTTGACACCACCGGATGATATCAGCGGAACATAAACTCAAATCCAGTGGTTTTTTAAGGAGGGTTTATTCCCATGCATCCTTTCACACCCAGACATGGGTATACGCTTCAGGATTTCGTCAATTTTATGTCCTCCTCCTCCTTATCCTTCTCCTCATCCTCCACCAAGATATCACCAGGGTGACCATCATGCAACACCCACAAAAATTGTTAAGGGTGTTTATGATTTAGGAACTATTCTAGAGGCCTACCTCTAACATTATACATAATATATATGTATACCCCCCAGGGGTAAATGTTTTTCAGCTCATGGAATTAGTGCATAGGCATTACCAGTCTAGTAGACCCACTCCTTAATAATGGGAAAAAATGTTTTAACTGAGGCCCTCCAATACGTCTCTTCAAATTGGTACTGGAGTGCGTCCTAATTTTTGGTTCCCCTAGAACTTGTTGCATATGCCATAACAGTAGAGGAAACCCACTCCTTAATAATGGGAAAAAAATTTGACTGAGGCCCTCCACTATTTCTCTTCAAATTGGTATTGCAGTGCGTCCTAATTTTTGGCAGCCCTTGAACTTGCTGCATACACAATAACAGTATAGGAGATCCACTCCTTAACAATGGGAAAGTAAATTCAAATTGAATCTATGTTCTAAAATATTAACTCTTATCTGAAATTTGTGTAAGGGTGATCTATCGCACTATGGATAGCATATTACACGCATCTAGACATCACGCATCTAGACAGATGCCTTATACTCTTGCTGCTGAAAGTAAACAAACCAAAAAAAATCTATTGCCTATTGATACCGCTGTTAGCTGCTTTTAGAATAGGGACAGGTGCTAGGTATCATCAGCTGGAAATGAGTGTTCATATTCTAGTCACATACATATTTTCCCCAGAGCATAACTTGATTGATTTTTTGCATGCACTTGCTTACATAATTTTTAACGGTGATCTGTAAGTAGAAATTGATGAAAACAGGCAGGGTTGCTTACGTTCCTTCACAGTTTGGTGCTGCAACGTACCAAACAAAAGCCAGGTAAATTCTATTTTTTATTGTACAATATTATCTCTCTTATTTGAGATTTGTGTACGGGTGAACTATAGTAGTTGGCATAGTGTCTTACAGGCATCTAGTCAGGGATCATTATATTATACTCCGTGCTGAAAAAAAAAATTATATTCCCTATTGATAATGCCGTTAGCTGCTTTTAAAATAGGGACAAGTGCTAGTACCATCAGCTGGAAAGGAGTGCTCATTCTGGTTACATACATATTTTGCACAGTGCATAACTTGATTGATGTTTTCCATTCATTCATTGACCGAAGAAATTTATCAAGGTTGACAGAAATTTATCATAGTTGACAAAAATTCATCAAAGTTGGTAGAAATTTTTTAATTTTACAGAAATTAATCAAATTTAAAAAATAATTACTCATTTAATGTGTCATTCACAGTTTCACTGCAGCTTCTGTATGTAAGAGGTAGTGATGGGAGACTTCACGTTACTGGAGCTGGAATTACCACTTCAGAACTCTCCAGTGCTTTGTTTCCATCCATTTCTTGGTGCTTTTTGAATTATGTTTGGGGTCATTGTCGTGCAAAGCCAGATTTATGACACTGGTCACTACATTGCAAACCAAAATCCTTTGGGAATCTTCACATTTCATGATGCCTTGCACACAGTCAAGGCACCCTGTGCCAGAGTCAGGAAAACAAACCCTAAATATCTTTGAACCTCTACCATATTTGACTAGAAGTACTGTGTTATTTTATTTGTAAGCCACATTCCATTTACAGTAAACAGTTTAATGATGTGAATTACCAAAAATCTCTATTTTGGTCTCATCTGTCCCCAAGACACCTGCTGGCCCTCTAAAAATAGTGGAGACCGCTTGCTGGCCCTCTATAAATTGTGAGGACCGCCTGCTGGACATCCATAAATTGTAAAGGCTGCCTGCTGAACATCCAAGTTTCAAACTTTACAGAATATATACGAAAACAAAAATTTGACCACCTCAGAAGGATATATCATATTGCAGCAGCAATATACAGCTATGCAAAGCATAGCTGATGGATTGCTCTCTAACAACAGTGAGGGACAACTGCTGGCTCTTTTACAATAGAAAGGGCTGCCTGATGGCCCTGTAAAAATAGGTTTTGTGACTTTCAAAGTCCCTCTTTCATAAATGAAACAGGATGTGTTTGATCATGTCTCACACTCCACATGGCCAGATAAGGTAGTAAAAGTTCAAATTACATTTACTCTTGAAGGTATTTTTCACAGTGTGAACATAGCCCAAGGTATGGAGGAGCATTTTTATTTTTTGTTATTTATATTGCCTTGTATACAAGTCATTACCCTGGAAAGAATGTTTCTTTACAGTTTTTTTCCAGGAAAATCCATTTGGATTAGTTTTTGTATGCTTTATTGTCAGTTCGTAAAACTGGCGTAATACTCTGACAACATTGTTCACAACAGTGACCTGGGATTAAGAGATGCTTACAGGGGTCTTCCCCGTGCTGTTCCCATGTCATTTCAGCACTGTTTCCATTGATTTCACCAATTTTTAGGCCTCCTCCAGGGCGGACCGCCGGAAAAATGCTCGGTTTTCCCATTGACTTACATTGGGCTCGTTACTCAGGTCGAGCACTCGAGCATTATGATTTACTCGACCTGATTAACGAGTGCCCGAGCATTTTAGTGCTCGCTCATATCTACCATTCATTAGTTAACAGGTTTCTTGTGGTATGGAAAGGGTTTTGAGTTCCTTGTGGTCTATTGGCTGTGCTGCTTATTGGAACCACACCCTTGCATTATATAAACTTGTGTCTTACTTCCCTCCATGCAAGAAATAGAATCTTAATTTTGTTCCTGGCTTCAGTAGAAAAAGTGTTCTGGAGAGTTGCTTTAGTCATCTTGAGATTGTTGCATGTGGTTTGTTGTGAATACTTCTACCTTCCCCTTCTAGTTTTCTTGCGTGTTGCTTTTGTGCCTCTTTACTGTGTACCCATTTTACCTTTGTATTTTAACCTGTGTGTCTGCTGTTTGATTGTGCCTTGGTTTCCCCGTCTGTCCAGCGGTGGTACCCTTTTACTCCTGCCCCTTTGCTCTATAGGTGAAGGGTGGGAGTTGCGGAGGTTTGCGTAGGAGCACAGACAGGCATGTGAACTGGGCATCTCTAACTTCTGGTGTAACCCAAGGATTAGGGATAGGCCATTATCCCCCTAGATAAAGAGTCAGTATAGGGTCCCTCCTCCCCATCTTTCCTATGGTCACAGCATGGCACAGAAGCTGAGAACCAAGCAAGTGTGAAGAGGAGTTGAGGTCAGATGAGGCTGCTAGCATCAGCAATACACAGTATAGGTGCCATGCATTAAACAACTTTGTTTAAAGCATGTGATGCTCATTCAAAATCACCTGTAGCATGTAACGGGTGTGGGCAACATGGGACTCACACCTGAATCCAGGTAAAAATGGGAGAAGTTGACTCAATCTTTGCAGTGTGTGTCTGTGTGTGACACACTAAGCATGGAAAACAGAAAGTTGAGAAAATAACTGTCTGTGGGCTTGAGAACCAAAATTTCTGAAAAATATCAACAATCTCAAGGTTACAAGTCCATCTTAGATGTCTTGGTGTTCCATTGTCCATGGCGCTCAACATAATCAAGAAGTTTGCAACCCATGGCACCGTAGCTAATCTCCCTGGACATGGACCGCAGAGAAAAAATTGATGAAAGGTTGCAACGCAGGATAGTCCAGATGGTTGATAGGCAGCCCCAATCAATTTCCAAAGAAATTCAAGCTGTCCTGCAGGCTCAGGGTGCATTAGTGTCAGCGCAAACTATTCTTCCACATTTAAATGAAATTAAATGCTATGGCAGAAGACCCAGGAGGACCCCACTGCTGACACAGAGACATAAAAAAGCTGAACTGCAGTTTGCCAAAATGTACATGAGTAAGCCAAAACCCTTCTGAGAAAGCGTCTTGTGGAAAAATGAAACCAAGAGAGAGCTTTTTGGTAAAGCACATTACTCTGCTGTTTACCGAAAATGGAATGAAGCCTACAAAGAAAAGAGCACAGTACCTACAGTTAAATGTAGTGGAGGTTCAAAGATGTTTTGAGGTTGTTTTGCTGCCTCTGGCACTGAGTGCTTTGACTATGAACAAGGCATCATGAAATCTGAAGAGAAATTTGGGTTGCATAGTAGTGCCCAGAGTCAGAAAGCTGGGTTTTTGCCCTAAGTCATGGGTCTTCCAGCAAGGCAATGACCCAAAACATACTTCAAGAAGCATCCAAAATTGGATGAAAACAAAACACTGGAGAGTTCTGAAGTGGCCACCAATGAGTCCAGATCTAAATCCCATTGAATATTTATGGAGAGATCTTGAAATTGCTGTTGGGAGAAGGCACCCTTCAAATATGAGAGACCGGGAGCAGTTTGCAAAAGAAGAGAGGTCCAAAATCCAAGTTGAGAGTAGTTGTAACATCCCTGGTGGCGTGCTTGCATAGTGCACCACCTCCCACCTTGCAAGACCGCAATCTTACCCATCAGTCCAGCCTGCAAACCTTGCTCCAGTTCATGCTGTGTGCATGTCTCTTGTCTGATTGCTTAGGGCGGCGGCCCGGTTACTTCCTGATTCTCATAGCTGCTGTGGGCGCACTAATAATGCGTTCCCAGCCTATTGCTGTGAGTCACTGGATATTTAAACCTCCTCCACCCAGAAGGAGGTGCCTGAGCAACACTAACTATCAATGTGCTTCTTGCCTCTGAGTTGCCAGGTCTTGTTCTGCATCTTGTCTCTTTCTGCCACCCTGGGGGCCGCATACCCAGGCCTGTTACCTGTATCTGTGACTTCTAGTCTGTTTCCGCCACTCTGGGGGCTGTATACCCAGGCCTGTTACCTGTGACTTCTAGTCTGTTTCCGCCACTCTGGGGGCTGTATACCCAGGCTCGTTCCTGTATCTCATTGCAGTGTCAGTTCCTGTCTGAACTGTCTCCTAGCCTGTTACCTGTTTGTCTCTATGTCCGTACCTTTCCTTTTCCTGAAGTGTCTGAACCTGCACCTAACTCCAACTCGTTGTCTCTGTACTTCTGTTTGTGAGTTTTGTGTCCACTCGCTACTTCATTGTAAGTACCTTGTGTGTATCTGGTTCTGCTTGTCCCTTTTCCCTTCCTTCATATCTACCTCCTGTGTTCTAGCCATCTTTCTGTATTTTCCAGTCTGTTCCATGTGAACAGAGCCCTGTCCTCTCTGCCTGCACCTTCAGCCCTGTTCTGCACTGCTTGCTCACTGCGCCAGTGGTTCCTCTCTGCTTGCCTTGCCCACCGCTCCGGCAGTTCCTCTCTGCTCTGCCTTGTCCACCGCTCCGGCGGTTCCTCTCTGCCCTGCCTTGTCCACCGCTCTGGTGGTTTCGCTCTGCCCTGCCTTGTCCACCGCACCTGCGGTTTCGCTCTGCTCTGCTTGCTCACCGCTCCTGCGGTTTCGCTCTGCTCTGCCTTGTCCACCGCACCTGCGGTTTCACTCTGCTCTGCTTTCTCTCCGCACCAGCGGTTTTGCTCTGCTCTGCCTTGTCCACCACACCTGCGGTTTCGCTCTGCTCTGCTTGCTCACAGCACCGGCGGTTCCGCTCTGCTCTGCCTTGTCCTCCGCTCCGGCGGTTTCGCTTTACTCTGCTAGTCTACAGTATCTGCGGCTCCGTTCCTGTCTCCCAGTCTGTACTGGACCCTATCCAGCCTGCGCTCCAACCTGCTAGTACCTACCTGTCTGCACTCCAGCCGTGCTTGCCAGTATCTCCCTGTCTGAACTCCAGCCGTGTTTGCCAGTATCTCCCTGTCCGCACTCCAGCCGTGCTTGCCAGTACCCACCTGTCTGCATACCAGCCGTGCTTGCCCATACCCACCTGTCTGCATACCAGTCATGCTTGCCAGTACCCACCTGTCTGCATACCAGCCGTGCTTACCAGTACCCACCTGTGTGCAAACCAGCCGTGCCTGCCAATACCCACCTGTCTGTATGCCAGTCTAACCTGCCTGTTCCTGCATTCCCCGGTGTGGGTCAACAGCTGTGACCGGAGTCTGACCTGGAGTAGCACCTGGTCCCTCTGCTCGGTTCCTCCTTGGTTCACGGAGTCGACTGAGCCGCCGTGCGACCTTGGTCGGATCGGGTTGATACTTAGTTACGCCCCTTCAGGCACTCCTCAGTTCATGGTACAGTGGGATCACGCTCATGCCAGTTAGTCCGGGCACGAGCGCAACAGTAGTGATAAGCGAGCTTGCTCGCAACTGCTCGGTACTCGCCAGAGCATTTCACTGTTCGAGATGCTCAGCAATTGGCGAGGAGCTCGAGTCCCCACCCCGCATGTTTGGCGCTGTTTAGACAGCGAATAAACATCTGGAGATTGCCTGCCAGTCTCTGTAATGCCGCAGCCATGTTGGTTGTAGCATTAAAGTAACTGGCTGGCTGCATAGCGTCATTGGGTCTATATAAGACCCGGTGACACTATGCTCATCACAGTCTTCCCTTCAGACAGGCAGAGTAGGGAGAGTTGCAGCTGAGTGAGGGAGAGAATTGGCGGTTTATTTAGTGAGGTATTCCACAGCAATATACATCTAAACTAACAATCCTTCTAAGGACTAATTCAGATGCATATCAATTCTGGTGATAGCAGGAGTTAGACAGGCATAGTTTGTGGACAATGTATGCAACAGAATAGGGTCCATTGCACGTTCTGTGTACTGCTGTTACTGATATGCATAGCCTTAGATATCAGGGCTAAAATTCTTTTTGCTCTTAATCCTGATTATTTGCTTGAAAAGCAAAATAATACACAATTTTTACTGCTCCATTTGTTTGTTAGCAGCATACAGCCAGATTTGTTTGATTTTAATAGCATTGCTGTATTGTGGAAGCAGAGAAACTTGACCATCATCTCAGGGGATCCGATATTACTGTGGTAATAATCCTGACATTTTTGGGAATGTGACAAATATTGCACTCTATTTAAAGTCTGCCAGTTGAGTGTTGTTGAAACCTATTCACACTTTGTCGCTGACCAATACCATACTATTAGGACACTGCCTAAAACCGTGGTCATCACACATGATCCGATATTACTGCTTTAATAATCCTGACATTTTTGGAAAAGTGACAAATATTATACTCCATTTAAAGTCTGTCAGTTGTGTGTTGTTCAAACCTATGCACACTTTGTGGCTGACCATTACCATACTATTAGGTCACTGCCTAAAACCATGGTCATCAACCGTGATAAGATATTACTGCGGTAATAATCCTGACATTTTTGGGAACATGACAAATATTCTACTCCATTGTTCAAACCTATTCACACTTGTTCGCTGACCAATACTATTATACTCCATTTAAAATGGGCAAGGCGCATGACAAGGGACTGGGAAGTGGACATGATGGTGATGGTGCACGCAGAGGCAGAGGCCGTGGGTAAGCTGAAATTGTACTATCTTGTCGCCCTACCTTCCTGTCTCACTTTGTAGGGGGCCACAGAACAACACTATTTAAGCCAGAGCAGTGGGAAAAGGTTGTTGGTTGGATATCAGATAATGTTTCCAGTCAGTTTGCCACCACCACCACCTTGTCTTCCACATGGTCCAGTCTCAGTAGCCGGGAGTCTGGACCACATATTCCTCATCCTGATCCTCCTTCCTCCCACCATGCTGAATGCCACAAGACAAGTGATCCTACACTTGGACACTCTGAAGAGCCGTGGACAAGAGGAGATTGCATGTAGTGGTGCCCAAATATTTGAGCAGCTATGGTCACACAAAGGCGACAGTGGGAAAGTGCAATTACTGTCGCAAGAGGTGGATGATGATGATGAGACACAATTGCTATCAAGTCAAAAGGAGGCCCAGGGTGCGTGCGTGGAAGTCGAGGTGCTGGACGATGAAGTCACTGACGTAGCACCACAACAGACAGGAGCAAGCAGTGGTGTGAACACAGAAACAAGACGGGCAACTGTTCCCCAGAACACCAACATGAGGGAAATTACAGTTCAACTGTTAGGTCTTCCCGAGTCTGGCTCTTCTTTAAAGACTGTCAAGTAAACCCCAAAAAGGCCATTTGCAACATCTGCCATGCCAGCATCAGCAAAGGCAGCAAAACTACCAGCCTGACCACCACCAGCATGCTCAGGCACATGACAGCAAAGCACCTGACTAGTTGGGCCAAACACCAGGGTCCAGAAACAGTGTCTGCGGGTGACACCACTGCCTGTTACACTGTTGTATGTGCATGACAGTTCCCTGTCCATGGCGCATGTGAAGATGCCTCCTGCCCTGCACCTGTCATTGGACACTTGCAACCACCACCATCAGCAACAACATCGACGTCCTTGTCCCAGCGCAGTGTTCAGTTTTCCCTACCCCAGTCCTTGGAACGCAAGCGCAAATATGCAGCCACCCACAGAGCACAATACTAAACTGACACATTTCTCGAATGCTTGCACTTGAAATGTTGCCTTTTAGGCTCATTGATACAGAACCTTTCCACAACCTCATGGCGGCTGCCATCACTGGTTACTTCGTTGCCAGCCGCCACTATTTCTCCTAGTATGCCGTTCCGCCTTTCACAAGCACGTGTCCCAGAACATTAGCCGTGCCCTCACCAACGCAGTTACTGGGAAGGTCCACCTAACCACGAAGACATGGACAAGTGCTTGTGGCCAGGGATGGTACATCTAATTGACGGCACACTAGGGTTAATGTAGTGGGAGCCGGGACTAATTCAGACCTTGGGACGGAACACATCCTCCCAACACCGAGGATTGCAGGCCCTAGGTCAATCAGGGTTACCCCCACATTCTACAGCTTCTGCTTCTCCTCCTCCGCTTCAGCCTCCATCTCTGAAATTACCACATCAGTCTGAAGCTGGAAGCACTGCAGCACTGCCTCGGCCAAGCGGCAACAGGCTGTGCTGAAGCTAATGTGCTTAGGTGACAAACCGTACAAAGCTGCAAAGTTTATGACAGCAGTAACAGAGCAGGCAGATTTGTGGCTTTCACCACTAAACCTGCAACCAAACATGGTGGTGTGTGACAATGGCCGGAACCTGATAGCGGCTCGGAGGCTTGCCAACTTCGCACACATACCATGGCCGGCCCATGTGCTCAACTTAGTGATTCAACAGTTTCTCAAACCCAGATCTGTCAGAGCTGCTTGTGAAAGTACACTGATTGTGTGCCCATTTCAGAAAGTCACCTACAGCTTCTGCCGCCCTCGCCGCGCTTCAGCAGCGTTTGCAGCTTCCAGCTCACTGGCTGGTGTGCTATGTCACCACGTATTGGAACTCAACATTGCATATGTTGGGAAGGATTTGTGAGCAGCAGAGGGAAGTTGTTGAGTACAAGCTTCAACATGCCCGTCAGTATTCATCTTAGCCTCCACAAATAAGAGCTGATGAGTGGGCATGGATGTCTGACATCTGTGCCATCCTCCAAAACTTTAAGAACTCCACCAAGATGGTGAGTGGCAATGATGCCATAATTAGAGTCACCATCCCGCTTCTCTGTATACTGAAATGCTCTCTGCTCACAGTTAAAGTGGAATTGCTGGCGGAGCACGATGAGATGGAGCAAGGAACTATACAGGGTGATTCCACACAGCCCAGCCTCATCTCAACTTAATGCGGATTGCGTGATAATAAGGAGGAGGAGAAGGATGAGGAGGAGGAACAGGAGCTGTTTTCCTGTGCTACAGGCAGTACTATCCACACAATAGTCATACTGTCTGTTCAGCATGGATGGCCTGAGGAGAGGGAGAATGAAGAGGAGGACCAGGAGGAGCAGGAGAAGGAGGAGAGCATGGACAGTCGTCCTCTTGGTCAGGACAGGGAAGTCTTGGCTGTTAGCAGTCTGGCACACATGGCTGACTTTATGTTCCACTGCCTTTCCCGTGACCTTAACATTGTATGCATTTTGGCCAACACTAATTACTGGTTGGTCACACTTCTAGACCCATGCTACAAGGAGAACTTTATATCTCTAATTCCCATGGTGGAGAGGTCTAATAAAATGTTTCAGTACCAGAAGGCCCTTGTTGTAGAATTATTGAAAAAACTCCCATCTGAAAATGCTGGTGGCAGAGGTCACAGTTTGTTGGACAACCAAGGAGTACAGGCAAGGGGACTCAAATACGATGCAGCAGAGGCAGGGGAACACTGCCAAATTTCTAGGACAGTTTTCTAAGACCCTCCCAGCACTCAGGCCCTGATGCATGGGGTACTCTGACAAGAAGGAAAACGTTTTGGAAGATGCTGAAGGAGTATCTTACCAACGTTCTCCGTGATTCCTCCTTGCCTTATAACTATTGGGAATCCAAGCCGGACATGTGGCATGAACTGGCTCTCTACGCTTTGGAGGTCTTGGCCTGCCCTGCCGCTAGCATTTTGTCACAGCGAGTTTTTAGTGCTGCCAAGGGCATTATAACTGATAGGCGCATCCGCCTGTCAACGGAAAATGCTAACAGGCTGACTCTTATCAAAATGAACAAGGGCTAGATTGGGCCAGACTCCTCAACACCACCAGTTGATAGCAGAGGAACATAAAGTGAAATCCAGTGTTTTTTGGTTGGGTCTACCTCTAACATTTTGTATGTTATACAGTATGTTCATATATACCCCCCAGTGGTAAATGTTTTTCAGCCCATGCACTTAGTTCATGGGCATTACCATATAGAATAATATAGGAGACCCACTCCTTAATAATGGGAACACTTTTTTTTAATGAGGACCTCCTCCACGTCTCTTCAAAGGGGTATTGGAGTGCGTCCTAATTTTTGGCAGTCACTGCATATGCAATAACAGTATAGGAGACCCACTCCTTGGTAATAAGAACAGCAAAGCATAGCCGGCTGATGGCCCTCTAACAATAGTGAAGGAGGATGTTACAGATCTGGGTGGTGGAACCTCTGTCCTGTGATACAAAGAGGGACCAGAGGGGCGTAACTAAGTGCTTACTCGAACTGACCGCTGGCCACACGGCGGCTTAGTCGAATCCTTGAACCAAGGAAGGACCGGGAAGGTGAACCAGGTGCCACTCTGGGACCGACCTCGTGTGAGAGCAGGCGACTCCCACAGGACTGATGGCCAAAGCCGACAGGCACAGCTCATGACCACGGCTGGCAGACAGGCAGGTGATGCGGGTAGACAAGCAGGCGGGCATGGCAGATAGACCAGCAGGCGGGCACGGCTGATAGACAGGCAGGCAGGCACGGCTGATAGACAGGCAGGCGGGTATGGCTGATAGACAGGCAGCCGGGCACGGCTGATAAACAGGCAGGCAAGCATGGCTGATAGACAGGCTGGTGGGCACCGGGTACCTGAGGGCTGGAGAGCGTTTTAGCACCCATACAACAATTTTGCACAGGCAACTCCGTTATGGAGGAGGTGCCTAAAGTAGGGGCAGCCCTCCAGCCATTGGCTGGGGACTGTTAGGATGGCGCGCGCGTGCCCTAAGAACAGAGGCCAGGGATCTACGCGTGGTGCATGCACCCCGGTCTGACGCTGCGAAGAGGACAGGGGGAGGAACAGGGAACGCCAGATCTAAGCCGCAGTGGTAAGTAGATCGGCATCTCTGTTGGGCAGGAGGCAGAGACGCCGACGCTACAGTACCCCTCCCCTTTACTCCCCCTCCTCTTCAAACCCCCAAGTAACTTTTAAAGAAGAAGAGGAGCATGCATGTTCTCCCTGGGCTTCCATGACCTCTCCTCAGGACCAAACCCCTTCCACAAGAAAAAAGGTTTTTCCTTTTACCCTCTTGGTAGCCAGAATGTTCTCTACCTCAAAAATGTCATCAGCGCTGACTGGAAATCGAGCGGTACCCAGATCAGCAGAGAAAGGATTGAGGACAACAGGTTTTAGGAGTGATACATGGAAGGAGTTGGGGATCCGTAATGAGGCAGGAAGTTTCAACTTGTATGCCACCGGATTAATTTGGCTCAGAATCTCGAAAAGACCAATGAATCGAGGACCCAACTTGAAAGAAGGCATCTTGAGGCGAACATACTTAAAGAAAAGCAAGACCTTGTCTCCCGGATGGAAAAGAGGTGGATCCAGACGTCTCTTATCAGCGTGTCTCTTCATCCACTCAGAGGACTGTAGAAGCACAGAGTGTCTTCCCAAATCACCGAAAAGTCACTGACGAGAGACTCTGCGGCAGGATTGTCCACTGAAGAAGAGACGGGAAACAGAATTCAGGGGTGTTGACCGTAAACCACAAAAAACGGAGACTTAACAGAGGACTCACATGGTTGTTATAAGAAAACTCGGTCCAAGGCAGAAGTTCTACCCAATCGCTATGGTGAACGTTGACAAAGTGCCGAAGAAAACTGATGAGGATCTGATTAATACATTCCACCTGACCATTGGACTGTGGATGATAGGACAAAGAAAAGTCCAAAGTGATATCCAGCACTTTGCACATGGCTCTCCAGAAGCGAGAAGTGAACTGAACTCCTCTATCCGAAATAATATGGAGGGGTAAGCCATGGCGATGAAAGATATGAGCCATCTTGGAGAAACTGTCAGCAACCACCCATATGACCGGAATATCAGTGATGAAGTCCATAGCAATGTGTTGCGAAAGAGCAGAAGGCACGGGAAATGGAAGAAGATGACCAGCTGGAAGGTGCCTAGGTATCTTGTTACGGGCACAGGAGGAACAAGCCACGACAAAATCTGCAACATCCTTGAGCAGGGTGGGGCACCAATAATGTCAGGTAATAAACAGAAGCGTCTTCCCTTGGCCAGCATGACCAGCCAGTTTGGAAGAATGACCACAGAGTAAGACCCTTTTCCGATCCTGAGCTGCCACAAAGATCTTACCAGGAGGAAGATGAGACAGGTCAAATGGAGCAACAGACATTATTCTGGAGGGATCAATGATATGTAGATGCTCCTCCTCTTGGTCAGTAGACAGGAAATAGCGGGATAGAGTGTCAGCTTTAATATTCTTGTCTGTCGGGCGGTAATGGAGAGTAAAGCTGAAACGAGCAAAGAACAGAGACTATCTGGCCTAACACGGATTTAGTCTTTGGGTGGTCTGCAAGTAAGCGAGGTTTTTATGGTCAGTGTAGATCACTCGTAGTGACCATCCCGAGTGTTGAATGCTGTCTTCCACTCGTCACCCTTGCGAAGACCAGATTGTACGCCGCACGAAGATCAAGCTTAGTTAAGATCTTCTCACCTTTTAGGTGGTCAAACAGCTCCGAGATGAGAGGCAGGGGGTACTTATTTTTGATGGTAATCTGGTTTAGGCCCCTATAGTTGACACATGGACGAAGAGAGCAGTCTTTCTTTTTGACAAAGAAGAATCCACCTCCAGCCAGAGAGGTGGATTTCTGGATAAATCCCCTAGCAAGTCCAAGTACTCAGACATAGCACGGGTCTCGGCCAGCGACAAGGGGTAGATTGGCCCACGAGGAGGTGAAGCACCAGGTATTAGGTCGATGGGTCAATCTTACGGCCTATGAGGTGGTAGTTTCTCTGCCTCCTTTTTATCAAAGACGTCCGCATATGACCAGTAGGGTGTCGGCAGGCCAGGTAGGTTAGCTGGAGTAGATGGAGGTCGAGCAGGACGAACAGGAACCAGGCAGGACTTATGACATTCCTGACCCCAACGGAGCACCACACCCGAGTTCCAATTCAGGATGGGCTCGTGTCTCTGCAACCAAGGCAGGCCAAGCAAGAGGGGATGAGAGAAGAGTTGAGCCACCCCCGTAGTGTTCGGGTTTGGTTCGGTTCGTCGAACACCGGTGTGTTCGCCAAACTGTTCGTCGAACTGTTCGTCGAACACCGTCGAACACCGTTAAAAACAATGACAGGCAAACAAAAACACATAGAAACACATAGAAAACACCTTCAAAGGTGTCCAAAAGCTGACAAACTGCTCAGAAGACACAACTAACACATGGAAAAGTGACAAGTACATATAGTCATGCGAAAAGAAAAGAGGTGGAGGAGTAAAAGGAGGGGGAGACACAGATATAGGCATGTCATGCCCTTCTAAAATCAAGAAAGGCTGGAGTAAAAATCTAAAATCAGCCTACCAACACCCAGACAACGTGACAAGAAAATTAAAAAAAGAAATATCTTTAGGTAAAATGGCGGTTCCATTCAGAACATTTTCCTTACAAGACGTAGTGGTATCCCCATTGTGAGTTGTGCCAAAAACGGAAGCCAATACATTCGGACTAATCCACCATTTGTCATATCCAAAGGGCAGGTCAGTAAACGACAACATCGACGCGGAACCAAATACAGTAGTATATACTGTACATCCTTTGACAAGACAATCAGGCGGATCAAGAGGTTGGGAAGGGTCACCCTAATGGCCAAAACAGACATTGATGCGGTGTTACGGTTACTTACTACCTGTGCCTCCGAATAGTGTCCACCTATTGGGCTGCTTCTGGGAAGTAGAATACTATATAGATCGCTGCTTGCCCATGGGGTGGTCCAGATCATGCTCACTATTTGAGGCGTTTAGTTGCTTCCTCGAATGGGTTGTAATGGACGTTTCTAAGGGGGCACATATTATCCATTACCTCGACAACTTCTTATGCCTGGGCCCAAAAGATTCGCCACAGTGTGAATACAAGCGGTACTCCACCTGTGAGAAGGAGAGAGCTGGAGGGAGAGCGGACACCACAGAGCCGAGGGGTTAGATGGAGAACGGAAGAAGGAAAGAGGGCGAGGGAGGTAAGGGAGTACAGTGGAAGGCCGACCTGAGCTCCCCCACGTTCCTGCTGGGCGAGGAACAGCCCTGGGAAGAAAAGCCGCTTGCGCATCCCTTTGAGGTTACGGGCGCGAGTGGGCTGAGGACTACACTAGAGTTCGAAGCCGACACGGCAAGTCAGTTCCTGCCCATGCGACCTCCGTGTCGCTGGGTTTGTGCCAGAGCCACGGTGGACCCTGATGGCCAGCCCACCTCTCCCAATACTGGTGCCTGTCCGCTAGTGGGTCGAGCTCCCCAGCGGTGGGGGGGGAGTAACATCTGCAGTAGAAAGACCATCTTCCAGCCAAACTAAGATGTCTACTTCTTTTCGTGGACAATGTGATACGATCCCTTTCTTAGGGACACGTCCATCGCTACAAATTCCATATGAGGCACAAAAACAGCAGGTGCTTCAACGGATATCAAGTGCTCCTTATAGTGGGCTCTCCTCCACCTCAACTTCAACATCACAAATACTCCAGTCCTCAGAGTTGTCACCCCAATCGCACTTGCTTCCTCACAGCTCCCAAGTCTCCAGCTGCCCGTCTGAGTATGTGGTAACACAGATGGTTGAGTCTGCACAGCTATTTACTCATACTATAGCCTGGGAAATGGAGGTCTGCTCCAGAGCTTCTGTTAATCTAGACGAGGAAATGATCTGCACTGATGCCAAGAATCTTTATGAGTCGGATCCAGGACCAGATGAAGAAGGTTCTGAGCATAATGTAGACCCTCGTTCCCAAACTGTAACTCCTGTTGGTGGAGACAATGATGAAGACGATGATGAGACTCAAATACCTGATTGGAGTGACAACTTGACTTTTCGGTCAGGGCAGGAAGAGGTTGGCTCTGAGGACGATGGGTGTGAGAACACACAGGGTGATGATGACGAAGTTGGAGATCCCACTTACTGTCAACCCACAGTCAGCCAGTCGATGAGGTCAGCAGAGGAGGTGGAGGAGGATGCTATTAACGACGAGGTTAGGTTGCGCCTTCCTGGACAGAGACGGAGTACTGGAAGCACGTCAACAACTGCATCCTCAACAACAACTCTGCCTCTGACCACAAGTCGTGGTGGCTCTTCAGGTCGCATGGGCTCTAAGCCTTGAATAGCCTGGGCATTTTTTTCAGATCGATAAGGATGACCCAACTCGTGTTATCTGTAATATTTGTCACCAAAAGCTAAGTAGAGGCCAAAAAATCCATAATTTGAGTACTTCATGCATGAACCGTGACATGGATATGAAGCATAAGTTGCAGTGGGAAGCTCACTGTGCTACAATGCGGCCTAGCAGGCCGGGCCATCCACCGTCTGCCCCATCTTGTGCATCTGTGGCCTCTTCATCCTCTGTGACTGGGGGGACAGCAGTCACACATGTTTTTGGACGCAGACCTGCCACCTCTTTACCCGCAACAGCCAGTGTGATTGGCAGGTCATCATTTCATTTGGAAGTGGAAACACCAGCTGGTGTTGAGCGCTCTCCCACATCGAGAGCACCACCTTTGGATCAAGGTAACCTAACTTTTCCGCCTGCATCTTCCTCACAGACCGGCAGTTTGCCGGGGACACCCTACTCAACCCCCGTCTAAGCACAACAGCCAGCCCTCGGTCCCTCAGATGTGGACAAGCAAAAGACCATTTCCTCCTAGCCATGACAAAGCTAAGAGGTTGAATTTCACCATCTGCAAGCTGTTGGCTACAGAAATGCTGCCTTTCCGCCTGGTGGACACAGAGGATTTTCGAGACCTTATGTCCGTCGCAGTGCTCCAGTACCAGATGCCCAGTCGGCACTACTTCTCAAAGAAAGGTGTGCCTCTGCTACACCAGCATGTCGCACACAACATCACCGCTTCTTTGAGAAACTCTGTGTGTGACAGGGTGCATTTCACCACAGATACTTGGACGAGTAGGCATGGACAGGTGCGTTACATGTCGCTGACTGGGCACTGGGTAACTATGGTGACAGCAGGACAAAGGGCTGCTGTCCAAGTCTTGCCGTCCCCACGAGTTGTGCGTCAATCCTCTTTATATAGAAGTTCCTCCACTGCTTCTGCCTCCTCAACCTCCTCTCGGTCCTCCACCTGCACCCAAAGCCTGTCTGGTAATGCCACCCGCTTTCTAACTGCGCAGAAGGAATCCTGCACACCTCCTTACTATGCTGGCAGCAGGGCTCAACGGCATCAGGCGGTGTTTACTTTGAAATGTCTGGGAAATGTGAGTCACACAGCTGAGGAGTTGTGGTCAGCTCTGGAGACCCAGTTTCATGAATGGTTGTCTCCACTGGGCCTGCAACCAGGGAAGGCCGTGTGCGACAATGCTGAAAACCTGGGTGCGGCCCTTCGCCGGGGCAATGTCACACACGTGCCTTGTATGGCTCACGTGTTGAACCTGGTTGTCCAGCAATTTTTAGCCCACTATCCCGGACTAGATGGCTTTCTGCAGAGGGCACGGTTGCTGTGTGCTCACTTCCGCTGTTCGCATCCCGCAGCTCAACGACTTGCATCTCTACAGAAGTCGTTGGGCCTGCCTGTTCACCGGCTGAAATGCGATATGCCAACATGGTGGAATTAAACTCTGCACATGTTGCAGTGACTGTGGCAGCATCGACAAGCCCTGGTGCAATACGTTCTGACGTATAGCCTGGGCCAACGAGATCCAGAGGTGGGGCAAATCACGCTGCAGGAGTGGTCTCAGATCCGGGACCTATGCACCCTTCTGCACAGTTTTGAAATGGCGACGAAGATGTTTAGTGCTGACGATGCCATTATTAGCATGACTATTCCGGTGATTTACATGCTGGAGCACACGCTAAACAGAATTCAGAGTCAGGTGGTGGGACAAGAGGAGGTAGAGGAAGTAGAGGAGGAGTCGTATGTGGAAGTGATAACATCTCCAAGGTCCAGACGGTCAGCAGCACCAAGGCGGCAGGCATGGGAGGGTGGGGGAGAGGGATTAACCAGGGCGCATGTTAGCAGCCAAACTGTTGAGGAAGATGCAGGAGCCGAGGAAGAAGTGGAGGACGAACTGGCGATGGGCATGGAAGACTCATCAGATGAGGGAAACTTTGATCACATTTCTGTTGTGCGAGGTTGGGGGGAGAGTGCAGAGGAAGGAAGCATGATTCTTACCTCGCTACCAGCACAACAAGGACTTGGTCCTCCTGGATGCGCAAGACATATGAGTGCCTTCTTGCTGCACTACCTGCAACATGACCCTCAGATTGTCAGAATTCGAAGTAATCCTGACTACTGGGTTGCCACACTCTTAGATCCCCCGTACAAAAGTAAATTTGCCAAAATAATTCCTGCCATAGAAAGGGATTCACGCATGCAGGAGTATCAGAAGAGGCTGTTGCAGAATCTTACATGTGCTTTTCCACAAAACACCAGTGGTGCACGTAGTGAATCTCACAGTTCTAACTTGCCAACCGTGGGACTGTCGAGTCTTCATCACTCAAACCATAACAGTAACACAGTATCTGCTGGTAACAGCAATTTTGTGGTATTGTTTCACCACTTTTTTAGACCATCCTTTGCAAGGCCACAGGAGACAAGAAGTCTGACACATAGTCAACGCCTAGAGACGATGGTACAGGAGTATCTCCAAGTGAACATCGAAGCTATGACTGTGTCACTGGACCCTTGCTCATTTTGGGCTTCCAATCTGGAAAAATGGCCGGAGCTCGCTACTCACGCCTTGGAGATCTTGTCATGCCCTGCAGCCAGGGTTCTCTCTGAACGTGTGTTCAGCGCTGCTGGTGGTGTGCTGACAGATAAGCGCACGTGGCTGTCCACTGAGAATGTAGACAGACTCACGTTCATAAAGATGAACAAATCATGGATCCGCAAGGACTTTTCTACTCCTGTGTCATCCTGGGGAGACTAAAAGCTTTAGGATTTGGTAAAATCACCTCACCAACCATTTTAAGCAACTCTGGGGCAATTGATGCCACTTAAGTGGTGTCTGTGCCACAATTTTTGGAAAAAATGGAGACTCTTTTTGGAGTCCCCTTGCTGTGTTTTACGTGACGTTGGCATCGTCAATTCCAGGTGGGTTGGGTCACTCCCCCCCCCTTTTACTACATACACTATGGCTTGGGGTAACACAGATGGTTGAGTCTGCAGAGCTGTTTACTCCAAGGTCTGCTCCAAAGCTTCAGTGTCTGCTATTCAGTGTAGTAGCCCAGCTCTGAAGCAAGATACACCGCCTGTGTATCTAATAAGAATTTTTAACTGCATCTAGCCTAGGCAGACTGTGGGGACCCCCAACCAAACCCAGACGCTCAGCCCCCCTACCGCCCCCCTTTCCTTGACAATACAATAATGTAACTCTTACAACTGGATGGGTGAGGATCGGTCACAGCTTTATTAACTGTTTATACTCATTCCATTAGAAAGGCATTTTATTTCTAAAATAATTCAGCTTGTTGCAGCATGCCCTGGGTCTCCACACCGGCAAGTTGGCCAACAAGTGTAACTCTCCAACATGTCCTTTCTATTTCCAGGCCACGGAGGATCCTGCATACTCGTATGTAGGACTCTGACCCCCATCCATCACTCTTAACACTTGTTCCACTCCGTCCTGGAGTCCTGACAGGAATATGTCCAGTCCAATATCCATTAAGTGAACACTGTTGGGCCGTATGAGGCCTGCTTTATCTCCTTCCAGTTGTCGGTGTCGTATCACTACACCGCCTCTGTCTCTTCTAAATTTTGCCATCCGAATATTTATTACCCGCCTTGTCCGTTCGATGGCCGTGATGTCTCGCGCACCTTGCCATAATCGGCACAATCTCTGACCATACTATAGTTAGTTTTGTGAAAAATTCTCTGAAGCGCTCAGTGTCTAGTTTCATTATTGCCATTAGTTATGCGCTCTTGTGATGACCTAGGTCGTTTCCCCCGGCCTGTATAACTAAGATGACCGGACCTCTTGCCTCCCTCCCTACCTTGATTACCTCCATTAGTACCTGTGGCCATTGCAGGCCTCTAATACCTCTCCAGTTGAAATATTTGTTTTGAAACTCTAATTTCCTCCCGCCTGGGCGGACTTTCACCCTTTTTTCTGCCCAATATATATACGAATGGCCTATCACCCACACTGTTGGCTTAGCGTCACCTGTAAAAGAAACAAACCACGTTAGGATAACAAGTCCGGTCTTATGTATCTCGCCAAACACGTCGATCGCCATCTCCCTATCCTCTGAACTTCCTTTCTGACAGTCCTGCTCTTGCTGCTTCCGTGGCCACTCCTATGCGGAATGAGTGTGTCCCGTAATGTTTGGGGTGGTTCCCTGCCGATGTTAGGCATTTATTAAATATAGCTTGGAACTGGTATCTTGATAATGGCGTTCCATCAATGTGTGATAGGAAGAAATTACTTTGTGATCTGATGGTTATATATGTTTTTACTATTGTTACCCGACTCAGTGTACCGTTTGTGAGTTGTAGAAGTACCCAAGTTCCCCTGCCCGCTGGAACCGTTTTCGATTTGTGTATGCGTAGACGTATTGCATTATTGGCTATGACTACGCACTGGTGTAATAAGCCTCCACTGGTGGTAATTTTGGATTGAGGGACTAATTCGCTTATGCAAGGCGATCGCAAATGCAGTAGACAGTAGTGTTGGTTCAATTTGTGAGTGTCATGTTAATGGTGTTAGGGATATTATGTGAGAAATCAGTTTTAGTGACACGGGACGGGACGTCTACACTCCTGACTTGGCTGACTCCTTTCCCACCCTTTTATGGATTGTCTGATGATGAATCTCTTTGTCACATCTCCCCAATTCAGTAGTTGGAAGTGAAATGCTACGCCGATCAGACACCGCTGCGCTGACACCCCTGATATGCCCCTCATTATTAGCTGGTGGAGAAATTCTATGGTGACTTATAATCTGGCTTGTTCACATTGGTCAACCCATCTGCCTGCTACTAGTCGTGTCCACTCTTCCCATGCCTTACCGTATGCTTGCCACGTCGACGGGGCAACTGACGCTCTGATTAATGGCATCAACTATTCGCCACTAGATCCCATAGGGAGGGTGGACAACTGTTGCCCGATGGGTGGGCGTTTGGGAGGAGCTCTTTGAAAATCTGCCAATTGAATTGTGATAAAGCGTTAGCAGCAGCGTTAGACCCCTCAGCATCGTGGCTAGCGCGGACCCATACAATGTGTTTTAGGCACAGGAATGCTAGCCGGCGTAGTAGGCCTAGCACTGGGAGAGACGATGATGCCATCTTATTAATGCAGTGCGCTATGCTGGTGTTTTTTGTTATGAAGCGTATGTGTAACATACCTGGCGGCGTCCTTGCATAGTGGTCCATCTCCCACTGTGCAAGAGCGCGCACTTGATCTCCAATCCAGAATGTCTCTCTGGCTTCCCTCCATGCTGTCTGTTTGCTTCTGTTTCTGCTGCTTAAGGGCCGATCCCTTCCTGTTTTTTGTACCTGTTGCAGGCACACCCCTTGTGCGTCCTCAGCCTATTGCTGTCTGTCACCTGGTATTTAAACCAGCTGCTCCAATTAACCCATGCCTGAGCATCTTGCCCTGTCAGTTGGCTTCTTGTCTCTGACATGCCAGGTCCTGTGTATGTTACCTGTCTTGCAGTATCTGTTCCCGTGTCTGTACTGTGTCCTACCTGTGTACTTTAACCTGCAGTCTGTACACGCTCTCTAGCCTGTTGTCTTCTGCCTATCCTGGAGGCTGTATTTCCAGGCCCGTGTGACCATGCTCCTAGCCTGTTCTTTCCGCCTTCTAGGGGCCGCATACCTAGACCTGTTCCTGTATCTTGCCTGTTTTTGTCTGTATACTCTCCTAGCCTGTTACCTGTTTTTCTCCATGTCCGTACCTTCCCTTTTCTTGCAGAATCTGATCCCGTACCTATCTCCTACTCGTTGTCTCTGTACTCCCGTTTGTGAGTTCACTCGCTACTTCATTGCAAGTATCCTGTGTGTACCTGGTCCTGCCTTTCCCTTCCAGTCTGTTCCATGTGAACAGAGCCCTGTCCCCTCCGCTCTGCCTTGCTTGCCACTTCGGCGGTTCTTGCCTGCTCAGCCCTGCCCACCGCGTCTGCGGTTTCGCTTTGCTCAGCCTCATCCACCGCGTCTGCGGTTTCGCTTTGCTCAGCCCTGTCCACCGCGTCTGTGGTTTCGCTTTGCTCAGCCCTGTCCACCGCGTCTGCGGTTTCGCTTTGCTCAGCCCTGTCCACCGCATCTGCGGTTTCGCTTTGCTCAGCCCTGTCCACCGCGTCTGCGGTTTCGCTTTGCTCAGCCCTGTCCACCGCGTCTGCGGTTTCGCTTTGCTCAGCCCTGTCCACCGCGTCTGTGGTTTCGCTTTGCTCAGCCCTGTCCACCGCGTCTGCGGTTTTGCTTTGCTCGGCCCTGTCCACCGCGTCTGCGGTTTCGCTTTGCTCAGCCCTGTCCACCGCGTCTGCGGTTTCGCTTTGCTCAGCCCTGTCCACCACGTCTGCGGTTTCGCTTTGCCCAGCCCTGTCCACCGCGTCTGTGGTTTCGCTTTGCTCAGCCCTGTCCACCGCGTCTGTGGTTTCGCTTTGCTCAGCCCTGTCCACCGCGTCTGCGGTTTCGCTTTGCTCAGCCCTGTCCACCGTGCCTGCGGTTTCGCTTTGCTTAGCCCTGTCTACCGCGTCTGCGGTTTCGCTTTGCTCAGCCCTGTCCAGTGCGTCTGCGGTTTCGCTTTGCTCAGCCCTGTCCACCGCGTCTGCGGTTTTGCTTTGCTCCGCCCTGTCTACCGTGTCTGCGGTTTTGCTTTGCTCAGCCCTCTCCACCGCGTCTGCGGTTTCGCTTTGCTCAGCCCTGTCCACCGCGTCTGCTGTTTCGCTTTGCTCAGCCCTGTCCACCGCGTCTGCGGTTTCGCTTTGCTCAGCCCTGTCCACCGCATCTGCGGTTTCGCTTTGCTCAGCCCTGTCCACCGCGTCTGCAGTTTCGCTTTGCTCAGCCCTGTCCACCGCGTCTGCAGCTTCGCTTTTCTCAGCCCTGTCCACCGCGTCTGCGGTTTCGCTTTGCTCAGCCCTGTCCACCGTGTCTGTGGTTTCACTTTGTTCAGCCCTGTCCACCGTGTCTGCGGTTTCGCTTTGCTCAGCTTTGTCTACCGCGTATGCGGTTTTGCTCTGCTCAGCATTGTCTACTGCATCTGCGGTTTTGCTCTGCTCAGCCTTGTCTACCGCGTCTGCGGTTTTGCTCTGCTCAGCCTTGTCTACCGCGTCTGTGGTTCTGCTCTGCTCTGCCTTGTCTACCACGTCTGTGGTTCTGCTCTGCTCGGCCTTGACTTCCGCACCTGCGGTTTCGCTTTACTCTGTTTGTTTACCACATCTGCGGCTCCGAATTTGTCTCCCAGTCTGTACTGGACCCTACCCAGCCTGCACTCTAGTCTGCCTGTTCCTGTATTCCCCGGTGTGGGTCAACAGCCGTGTCCGGAGTCTGACCTGGAGTAGACCCTGGTCCCTCTGCTTGGTTCCTCCCTGGTGCACTGGCGTCGTATGCCGTCGTGCGACCTTGGTCGGAACGGGCAGATACTTAGTTACGCCCCTCCAGGCACTCTCCGGTTCATGGCACAGTGGAACCACTAAACACGCACACACCAGTCAGTCCGGGCGTGTGCATTACAGCATGTTTTTGTTAGCCAGGCGTGCGCCCCATATTTCTATTGCTATCACTATTGGGAAGAGTTCCTGGAGTGTCTGTATTTTTGTCAGCACTTGTTCTGCCCAATACGGAGGCCATAAGCTTGGGCACCATTGGTTATTTAGTATCGCTGCATATCCGTACAGATGGGCTACTCCAATGAGTAACAGACACTGCTACAGGTCCAAAAGGTTTTACTTGGCTAGATGCAGTAAAAAATTGTTATTAAATACAAAGGTGGTGTAGCTTGGTACAGATGGGCTACTACAATGAGTAACAGACACTACTACAGGCCAATAAGGTTTTACTTGGCTAGATGTAGTAAAAAATTGTTATTAAATACAAAGGTGATGTAGCTTGGTACAGATGGGCTACTACAATGAGTAACAAACACTGCTACAGGCCCATAAGGTTTTACTGGGCTAGATGCAGTAAAAAATTGCTATTAAATACCAAGGTGGTGTTGCTTGGTACAGATGGGCTACTCCACTGACTACCAGACACTGCTACTATGCCCAAAAGGTTTAACTTGGCTAGATGCAGTAAAAAATTGTTATTAAATACAAAGGTTTTGTAGCTTGGTACAGATGGGCTACTACAATGAGTAACAGACACTGCTACAGGCCAAAAAGAATTTACTGGGCTAGATGCAGTAAAAAAATGTTATTAAATACAAAGGTGGTATAGCATAGTACAGATGGGCACTCCACTGACTACCAGACACTGCTACTATGACCAAAAGGTTTTACTTGGCTAGATGCAGTAAAAAAATGTTATTAAATACAAAGGTGGTGTAGCTTAGTACAGATGGGCCACTACAATGAGTAACAAACACTGCTACAGGCCCAAAAGTATTTACTTGGCTAGATGCAGTAAAAAATTATTATTAAATACAAAGGTGGTGTAGCTTGGTAAAGATGGGCTACTACAATGAGTAACAGACACTTCTACAGGCCCAACAGTATTTACTGGGCTAGATGCAGTAAAAAATTGCTATTAAATACCAAGGTGGTGTTGCTTGGTACAGATGGGCTACTCCACTGACTACCAGACACTGCTACTATGCCCAAAAGGTTTTACTTGGCTAGATGCAGTAAAAAATTGTTATTAAATACAAAGGTTTTGTAGCTTGGTACAGATGGGCTACTACAATGAGTAACAGACACTGCTACAGGCCCAAAAGAATTTACTGGGCTAGATGCAGTAAAAAAATGTTATTAAATACAAAGGTGGTATAGCATAGTACAGATGGGCACTCCACTGACTACCAGACACTGCTACTATGACCAAAAGGTTTTACTTGGCTAGATGCAGTAAAAAATTGTTATTAAATACAAAGGTGGTGTAGCTTAGTACAGATGGGCTACTACAATGAGTAACAAACACTGCTACAGGCCCAAAAGTATTTACTTGGCTAGATGCAGTAAAAAATTGTTATTAAATACAAAGGTTGTTTAGCTTGGTACCGATGGGCTACGCCACTGACTACCAAACACTGCTACTATGCCCAAAAGGTTTTATTTGGCTAGATGCAGTAAAAAATTGTTATTAAATACAAAGGTGGTGTAGCTTGGTACAGATGGGCTACTACAATTAGTAACAGACACTGCTACAGGCCCAAATGTATTTACTGGGCTAGGTGCAGTAAAAAATTGATATTAGATACACAGGTGGTGTAGCTTTCAACACAGAAAGGCTACTCCACTGACTAACACACACTGCTAGAGGCCCAAAAGGATTAGCTTAGCTAGATTTAGCCAAATGCTGTGAAAAACACTTGCACAGCACTGGCACAGACCTGCCTGGCAAAAAGTGCTAGGAACTGCTGTAACCTAGCCCTCAAAAGGGCTGCAATTCCAACTAGTCCCAACTCCCTAAACCTATCTGTCTATTTAAGAGCAAATTCGCTTGCAATTCACACAGTTACAAAGTATAGCGCCCACAGCAGCAGCGGTGCCGTCTAACACTCAGCTGCAGCAGTGAGAAAATGGTGGTGACGGGTAAAATGGCTGGGTCTTATAGGGCAAGGATATGTGACATACACAGCCAATGACACATGCCCTTGCTTGTGTGGAAAAAAAGCACTTCACTGCGTGTGTGCGCTGCTGATAGGCTGACAGACTGCACCTCCCCACTGTAAATGCGGGAAAGAAAGAAAAAAATGGAGATTGGCATTATTTCTGCAGAGATCCATCCCCTGCCCCTCCCCCTGCCCACTCTACACTGAAACTGTCTATTAACATTGATTAACAGTATTACTGTGAAAAAATCCAGTTACGATTTTGGTGCACGAACAGTTATCGAACATAACCTCGAACAGCCGGATTTTTTGCAAATCGTTTGGGTTCGTCGAACGGCTCGAACACTGCCCAAAACAGCTTGAATTTGAGACTGGCGAACAGTTCGAGTCGAACACCGCTCATCTCTATATGAGAGAGACCGGACAGCACGTAGAAGGACATCTTCTCCGAATGTAGCATTCCTACCTGAAGAGTTACAGGCTCAGTGACAAACAAGATGGTCTCAGAGAGAAGCTTACCATCCATGGAGGAAACTGCTAAAGGATCAGCCAGACATATGGTAGGAATCTTATCACTGGTAACCGACACAGACAGAGTCAAGGGCGGAGAGGAAGAACTTTTGCCTAGGACGACATCTCCAAGCTGTCCTAGACACTGGAGTTTCCCGGTCTCACCGGACAGGAGTGGATAAGATTCTCTATACTGCCACAGTAGAAGCAACTCCCTTCGGCGCGGCGGGCCTCCTGGCAAGACTTGACCATCTTAACTTGATCTATTTGCATAGACTCTGGAGAAGAAACCAGGGGGGGATGTGGGTTGCGAGACTGGCCTTTGGAAGGTTGGTGTGAGGCACAGGGATCTTCTCTCACGGGTCGCCCCCTGAAAACGTATGTCGATCCGTGTAGCTAATAACACCAGGTCGTCCAGAGAGGGAGATATGTCATGACCGGCTAGCTCATCCTTGATCCATCCGGAAAGGCCCTCCCAAAAGGTGGACACCAAAGCCTCATTGTTCCAGGCAAGTTCAGATGCGATGGTGCGGAAACGCACGGCATACTGACCCATAGAGAGACTCCCTTGGCGGAGTCAGAGAAGAGAGGAGGCAGTTGAAGATTTTCATCCGGGCTCATCGAACACCTTCCGGAAAGCCACGAGGAAAGCCTGGAGGTCGGACACCAGAGGATCCCCTCTCTCCCACAGATCGTTAAGCCACGCCAACGCCTTTCCGGTGAGATCAGACATGACGAAGGCCACCTTGGCCCGGTTGGAGGCGAAATGGTGCACCAGGAGCTCAAAGTGTAGAGTGCACTGATTAATGAAGCCCACCTGAAGGCTGGAGAGTGTGTTATCACACAAACAACATCTTTGCACAGGCACATCCATTATGGAGGAGGTGCCTAAAGTAGGAGCAGCCCTCCAGCCATTGGCTGGGGACTTTTAGGACGGCACACGCATCCCCTTTAAGAGGAAGGGAGGACGCGCATGCCCTAAGAACATAGGCCGGGGATCTACGTGCGGTGCGCGCACCCCGGTCAGACGCTGTGAATAGGATAGGGGGAGGAGCAGGGAACGCCGGACCAGAGCCGCAGTAGATCGGCGTCTGTCAGGCAGGAAGCAGAGACACCGACGCTACAGATGACTGCAGGCCCTCTAGCAATAGTAAGGGCCGCCTGATGGCCTTGTAAAAATAGGCTTTGTGACATTCACAGTCCCTCCTTCATAAATAAAACATGATGTGTCTGATCATGTCTCACACACCACATGGCCAGATCAGATAGTAAAATGTTAAAATTACATTTACTGGTGAAAGTATTTTTCACCGTTGAAAGCAATGAAAAAGTGCAAAAATGCATCAAAAACACTACGTGTGAGCATAGCCCAAGGTGTGGAGGAGCGTTTTTGTTTTGGGTTATTTATTTTGCCTTATATACAAGTCATTTCCCTGGAAAGAATGTTCCTTAACATTTTTCCAGGAAAATCCATTTTGGCTTCATTTTTTATGCTTTAGGGTATGTGCACACGTTCAGGATTTAAAGCAGAAATTTCTGCAGCGTTTCTGCATTAGCAGGAAAAACGCTGTTGAAAAAAATGCACGTTTTGAAGCTTTTTGGCTTGTTTTTGACGCATTTTTTTAAGCTTTTTCTAAGCATTTTTTAATGTTTTTTTTTACATCAATGAATGCTTTTTGGAGCTAAATAAAGTTATTTGAAAAGGAATGTGGGGCATTGCTTTAACCTTTGAATTACTGTCAGTACTGGGGTGAGTATATTGGTTAATTTAAGAATGTGTCTGTTGTATTTCAAATAAAGTGTTTGCTCTGTGTCTGTGTGTTTATTTAACTCTTCACTTTAGCTTAATTAGGTTTGAGGATGAAAGTGTCTGATTGACAACTTGTCATTACCAAACAAAAGAGCTAGGTGTCATTCACCCAATCTTCATTAGCATTTCCATTCATGTAATTTCTGGGGCAGCTGTGAGCTGCTATTTTTAGCCTAGGTAGGTGCCATTAGGCAAACATGGTCCCTTGCTATTATTAACAGCTCACAGCTATTTCTTTAGCTGCTACGTCCCCACAAACAGCAAGAAGCAGCGCTTTGAATGCAGAAGAGTTTTGCTGAGTCCAAAATGCGCTGTTCTAATACCACATTTTTGTTGCCGGTATATGTGAATCCACCACATAATATAATGACACTTCAATTGGTTAAAATATGCAGCAGAGACTTGCGTGTCCACCACAGAAATTCACATGCTGCGGTTGAGTTTGGGTATGTGGCCACGAACAGGAGCCGCTGCGGGTTTGACGCTGCGTGTTTATGCAGCGTTAAACCCGCAGCATCCAGATGTTACAGCATAGTGGATGGTATTTCTAGAAATCCCATGTCCACTTTGCGCGTGGACACTGACTTGCGACAAGTCTTTCATGACCGCAGCATGTAAAATTCTCTTGCGAGTCGCTAGTCTCTGCAACAGAAATTTGACCACTAGAATGTATTAAATGCATTAAATTCACATGATTCAGTGAACACATGTGGATTTACCTGTGTTAAATAGAATGCAATGTTTTGGACGCAGCAAAAATATGCTGCATCCAAAGCGCTGCTACGTCCGGATCGTGGGCACATAGCCTAAATTTAATTTAAAAAAAATTGCGTGGGCTCCTGAGTCATTTTCAGAACCAGAAGAGAGAAAGCCGACCGCTGGGGGCTCATATTAGTAGCCGGGGAAGGGGCCAATAGCCAAAAATGTTCCCTGACTATTAATAATCGCCCACAGCTGTTTGCTTAGCCTTTACTGGCTAGATTACAGGGGAACCCCAGAAAAAAACTGACGTACAGCCCCCCTATAAAATCTAACTAGAAAAGGCTAAACAGATAGCTGAGGGCTGATATTAATAGCCAGGGCAGGGGACATGAATACTATCCTTTTCCGCAGCTAATAATATCACCCCTCAGCAGTCCCAGAAATGGCGCATCCATAAGATGCGCCAAATCTGGCGCTTACCCTCCGCTCTTCTCACTGCCCTGTAGCAGTGGCAAGTGGGGTAATGGAGTCGGGGTTCATGTCAGCATTGTATTGGCGGCTGACATGGAGCCCAGGTTAGTAATGCAGGGTGTCTATAATACGACCCCATTACTAACCGCGTAGTAAAGTTTTTGCCACTTTTTCAATAAAAGACAAGGCCAGAATAAAGTATTTTAAATAAATCAAATGACACGCGGTTTTATTTATTTTTTATTTCATGCTCAGTCCCCGAAGCCCTTGATCTTCTGTAAAAAAATAAATAAATAAAAAACAACCATATCCTTCACCTGTCCACCGTCACGACGTAGTCCACAATTACTGCTGTCACGATTGTCCCTCTGCGATCCTGGTCACTTCTACAGCAGTGACATCAGTAATCCCTGATGTCACTGCTGTAGAAAACAGCAATGTACACTGACAGGGGTGTAATAACTCCTGTCAGTGTACATTACTGCTGCAGGAGTGAGGTCACTGGGGTTCATCAGCTGAAGATCCCCCCAGTAGCCTCAGCATCAGTACTGGTCGGAACATTCTTGAGAATGTTCCCACGCAGCACCGGTGCCGTAATGTGAGGACACATGAGCTCTCAGCTGATCTTTAGCTTTAACTGACTTTAATTGAACAGCAGCAAATCTGCCGGTATAAATGTTATACCTGCGGATTTGCTGCGGTTCAATTAAAGTCAATGGGTGGGAAACGCTGCGGAAATGCTGCATAGAAAGGACATGCAGCGTTTTAAAATGCAATACCAATCCTGAGCGGAAATTTCCGCATCATGTGCACAGCACATCAGGATTGCCATTGTATTAGCTGGCAGACTGATAACCAAGAGTTTTTGATGCATTTCCGCGTGGAGTAATCGCCCCAAAAAAGTATCAAAAACGCTTTGTGTGCACTTAACCTTATTGTGAGTCCATAAAAGTGGCGTAATCTGACAACATTGTTCACAGCAGTGACCTGGGAGTTATAGATCCTTCCAGGGGTCTTCCCCATGCTGTTCCCATATCATTTGAGCACTGTTTTCATTGATTTGGCCTCCCGGGGGGAGCGCCGGTAAAATGCTTGAGTTTCCGATAGACTTACATTGGGCTCGTTGCTCGGGTCGAGCACCCGAGCATTATGATTTGCTCAACCCGAGCATGTTAGTGCTCACTCATTATTAGTTGAGAGGTGTAAGAAGCTTATGGATGGTTATAGGAAGCGATTGATTGCAGTTATTTATTCCAAAGTGTATGTAACCAAATATTAGTTTGAGGGTGCCAACAATTTTGTCCTGCCCACTTTTGGGGCTTTGTGAATAATTATGTCAAATTTACCTTTTTGTCTCTGTTTTTTTGTTTTGCTCCAATACTCACACAAAGGAAATAAATATGTGTAATAGCAATAATTTTCTGGGAGAAATATTTCATTTTCTGCAACAATTTCAAGGGTGCCAACACTTTTGGCCATGATGACTGTACCTGATGTTGCCTGTATGTAATTTAACTTGCATCATAATAAGTCAGACCAGACACAACCAGGGTGAGAAAGGGAGAGCCACTTTTGAGCGGGGGCATCATATCTCGTATATCTAGGGTGCCAATCTCCGCAGCTAGCCAGTATCAGCCTATGCATTGATCTAAGGTAGATTAATACCCGAAGAAGCGTTGTGCCAAACGCGAAATGGCCATCATCCATTTTATCCCCGCACACCATGCCGCCGGCTTCATATTCCAAACATTGCAATAAAGGACTGATTTTAAGGAAATAGTGAGTGCCACATTTCTTTATGTCTGACATGTTTTGCATATCACTTTTTTGCTGAGCACCACCGTACTCCCCGTGAATAGACGGTAAATGTTCACAGCAGGGTGAATAATTTTTTTATTACTTAGTGGTATGGTACCGAAGACCTCCTTTATTTGACTTTTTATAGTACAGATTTTGTTTGATTTATATTATTGAATATCAACCTTCATTAGCTTTAGGTTATCCAAATATACTATTCTATATAGGAACTTTTACTGCACAAGATTTTGTGTTTTTTTTTTAGACAATCTCATAAATAATTGTTTTAAGGGCATGTGGTGTAAGGGTTCAGTATCAACCTGACAGTTGCTACATCTGTAGCAAATACATTCATAGGACTCCACCTAAAATAGTACAGTTAATGGAGCACAAAAAACACAAGTGGGGCCAGATTTCTGTCTCTATGTTAAAGACTAGCCACAGGTCTAATGACCTAAAAATTACAGAATCATAAACCTTGTAGATAGATGGCAGGGTAAAATACACATTTTTGCATATAATAATAAACTGTGCAAGATGTATTTCAGGATTATCTACTAAATAGAACAATACTGAGAAAATTGACATGGAAAAGACATTAATTAGTTAACAGTAAACCTAACTGTAGCAAGTAGTGTCAAGCAGATGTTTCCTTAGTAAATAAGACTAGTGTTGAGCCACCCCCGTAGTGTTCGGGTTCGGTTCGGTTCGTCGAACACCGGGATGTTCGAGGAACTGTTCGTCGAACTGTTCGTCGAACAACTTAGAACACCGTCGAACACCGTTAAAACCAATGGCAGGCGAACAAAAACACATAGAAACACATAGAAAACACCTTCAAAGGTGTCCAAAAGCTGACAAACTGCTCAGAAGACACTCTCTTTAAAAAAGCCGGCCGGCAAATTCAGCAGCGGCATACACCGGTACCCGACAATTTAGACAAGAAGGAATAGAGCATCACACATAGATTAGATAGATAGAAACATGTCAGTCACACATATAAGAAGCACAGTGACAGTGTTGGTTACTGTACTTGTCATTTAGTGTAAAGGATTTATTAAAAAAAATATTAGTGTTTTCATGCACCGTCTCTTTAAAAAAGCCGGCCGGCAATTCAGCAGCGGTACCCGACAATTTAGAACGGAAAGAATAGAGCTTCACACATAGATTAGATAGATAGAAACATGTCAGTCAGATATATAATACGTACAGTAATAGTGTTGGTTACTGTACTTGTCATTTAGTGTTAAAATAAAGGATTTATTAAAAAAAAAATTAGCGTGGGGTTCCCCGTAATTTTAGTCTCTAGCGGAGGTTAAGCAGACGGCTGGGGCAGATGTTTGAAGCCTGGGAAGGGGGTAATACCCATGGAGCTTCCCAGGCTACTAATATCAGCCCCCAGCTGAATACCTAGCCTTTACTAGCTATTAAAATGGGGACCCCCCAAAAAAAATGACGTGGGGTCCCCCCTATTTTAATAGCTAGCAAAGGCTAGGCAGACAGCTTGGGGCTGATATTAATAGCTCAGGAAGGGTGCCATGAATATTGGCCCCCTCCCAGGCTAGAAACACCAGCTGTCAGCCGCCCCAGAAATGGCGCATCCATAGGATGCGCCTATTCTGGCACTTAGCCTCGCTCTTCCCACTGCCCTGTAGCGGTGGCAGTGGGGTAATAGGGCTGGGGTTGATGTCAGCTTATAATGCCAGCTGACATCAAGCCCAGGTTAGTAATGGAGAGGCGTCTATAAGACACCCCCATTACTAAACCCATAGTGAAAGTTAAAAAAAACACAAACACCCAGAATAAAATCCTTTAATTGAAATAAACACACAATTCTTTATTGTTTTAAATTAAACCCTACTTACCATCACGCCCATTCCAGCTGAAGCCAACGATCTCCTGCAATAAAAGAAAAATAATAAAGCAACATCATCCTTACCTTTCCATGGTTCCCAGGACAGCTTCAGCTCTGCTACATCGAGATGACAAGCTGGACCGCAGCAGAACGCTACCATCCAGCCTGTCAACCCAGAGACACTGAGAAGAGCAGGCTTGCTTGCGCTCCTCAGTGTCTCGCCGTGACGGCATCCAGATGAGCCGACAATGAACTCGGCTCACCTCATGCACGTCACTGACAGCGTGGGAAAATTCTCCTGCACTCAGCGCTTCAGCGTGGGAGAATTCTCACGCTGAAGCGCTGAGTGCAGGAGAATTTTCCCACGCTGTCAGTGACGTGCATGAGGTGAGCTGAGTTCATTGGACATGAGCTCACCTCATGCACGTCACTGACAGCGTGGGAGAATTCTCCTGCACTCAGCGCTTCAGCGTGAGAATTTTCCCACGCTGTCAGTGACGTGCATGAGGTGAGCCGAGTTCATTGGACCTGACCTCGGCTCATCTGGATGCCGTCACAGCGAGACACTGAGGAGCGCAAGCAAGCCTGCTCTTCTCAGTGTCTGCGGGATGACAGGCTGGATGGCAGCGTTCTGCTGCGGTCCAGCCTGTCATCTCGATGTAGCAGAGCTGAAGCTGTCGTGGGAATCATGGAAAGGTAAGGATGATGTTGGTTTATTATTTTTCTTTTATTGCAGGAGATCGTTGGCTTCAGCTGGAATGGGCGTGATGGTAAGTATGGTTTAATTTAGAACAATAAAGAATTGTGTGTTTATTTCAATTAAAGGACTTTATTCTGGGTGTTGTGTTTTTTTTAAATACTTTACTAGAAATTCATGGCGGTCATGTCTAATACTGGCGTGACCCCATGAATTTTGGGCTTAGGGCCAGCTGATAATACCAAGCTGGCCCTAACCCCTTTATTACCCAGTGAGCCACCGCACCAGGGCCCTGGATGAGTTGGGTACAGCGCCAGAAGATGACGCTTCTATGAACGCGCCATTTTCCGGGGTGGCTGCGGACTGCAATTTGCAGCGGGGGGGGGGGCCCAGAAAGCTTGGGCTTCCCTGCGCTGCAGATTCCAGCCCCCAGCTGCCTAGTTGTACCTGGCTGGACACAAAAATAGGGCGAAGCCCCACGTATTTTTTTTTTAAATTATTTCATGAAATTCATGAAATAATTAAGAAAAAAAGGCCTTCCCTATATTGTTGTGTCCGGCCAGGTACAAATAGGCAGCTGGTGGTTGGGGGCAGCCCGTTCCTGCCTGCTGTACCTGGCTGGACACAAATATAGTGCGAAGCCCCACTTCAATTTCTTTTAATTATTTCATGAAATTCATGAAATAATTAAGAAAAAAAGGCCTACCCTATATTGTTGTGTCCGGCCAGGTACAAATAGGCAGCTGGTGGTTGGGGGCAGCCCGTTCCTGCCTGCTGTACCTGGCTGGACACAAATATAGTGCGAAGCCCCACTTCAATTTTTTTAAATTATTTCAGGAAATTCATGAAATAATTAAGAAAAAAAGGCCTTCCCTATATTGTTGTGTCCGGCCAGGTACAAATAGGCAGCTGGTGGTTGGGGGCAGCCCGTTCCTGCCTGCTGTACCTGGCTGGAGACAAATATAGTGCAAAGCCCCACTTCAATTTTTTTACATTATTTCAGGAAATTCATGAAATAATTTAAAAAAAATTGACGTGGGGCTTCGCACTATATTTGTGTCCAGTCAGGTGCAGCAGGCAGGAAAGGGCTGCCCCCAACCACCAGCTGCCTATTTGTACCTGGCCGGACACAACAATATAGGGAAGCCCTTTTTTTTTTTAATTATTTCATGAAATAATTTAAAAAAAATTGACGTGGGGCTTCGCACTATATTTGTGTCCAGCCAGGTACAGCAGGCAGGAACAGGGTGCCCCCAACCACCAGCTGCCTATTTGTACCTGGCCGGACACAACAATATAGGGAAGCCCTTTTTTTTTTAAATTATTACATGAAATAATTAAAAAAAAATTGACGTGGGGCTTCGCACTATATTTGTGTCCAGCCAGGTACAGCAGGGAGGAACGGGCTGCCCCCAACCAACAGCTGCTTATTTGTACCTGGCCAGACACAAAAATATAGGGAAGCCCTTTTTTCTTAATTATTTCATGAAATAATTAAAAAAAAAAATGCGTGGGGCTTCGCCCTATTTTTGTGCCCAGCCAGGTACAACTAGGCAGCCGGTGGGATGGAATCCACAGCGCAGGGAGGACCCAAGCTTTCTGGGCCACCCCCGCTGTAAATTGCAGTCCGCAGCCACCCCGGAAAATGGCGCGTTCATAGAAGCGCCATCTTCTGGCGCTGTACCCAACTCATCCAGGGCCCTGGTGCGGTGGCTCACTGGGTAATAAAGGGGTTAGGGCCAGCTTGGCATTATCAGCTGGCCCTAAGCCCGAAATTCATGGAGTCACGCCAATATTAGACATGACCACCATGAATTTCTAGTAAAGTATTTAAAAAAAACACAACACCCAGAAAAAAGTCCTTTAATTGAAATAAACACACAATTCTTTATTGTTTAAATTAAACCATACTTACCGTCACGCACATTCCAGCTGAAGCCAACGATCTCCTGAAATAAAAGAAAAATAATAAAGCAACATCAATCATCCTTACCTTTCCATGGTTCCCATGACAGCTTCAGCTCTGCTACATCGAGATGACAGGCTGGACCGCAGCAGAATGCTGCCATCCAGCCTGTCATCCCGCAGACACTGAGAAGCGCAGGCTTGCTTGCGCTCCACAGTGTCTCTCTGTGACGGCATCCAGATGAGCCGAGTTCATGTCCAATGAACTCGGCTCACCTCATGCACGTCACTGACAGCGTGGGAAAATTCTCCTGCACTCAGCGGTTCAGCATGGGAGAATTCTCACGCTGAAGCTCAAGCAAGCCTGCGCTTCTCAGTGTCTGTGGGATGACAGGCTGGATGGCAGCTTTCTGCTGCGGTCCAGCCTGTCGTCTCAATGTAGCAGAGCTCAAGCTGTCGTGGGAACCATGGAAAGGTAAGGATTATGTTGCTTTATTATTTTTCTTTTATTGCAGGGGATCGTTGGCTTCAGCTGGAATGGGCATGATTGTAAGTATGGTTTAATTTAGAACAATAAAGAATTGTGACTTTATTTCAATTAAAGGACTTTATTCTGGGTGTTTGTGTTTTTTTTTAACTTTGACTATGGGGTTAGTAATGGGGGTGTCTTATAGACGCCTCTCCATTACTAACCTGGGCTTGATGTCAGCTGGAATTATAAGCTGACATCAACCCCAGCCCTATTACCCCACTGCCACCGCTACAGGGCAGTGGGAGAGCGAGGCTAAGTGCCAGAATTGGCGCATCCTATGGATGCGCCATTTCTGGGGCGGCTGACGGCTGGTGTTTCTAGCCTGGGAGGGGGCCAATATTCATGGCACCCTTCCTGGACTATTAATATCAGCCCCCAGCTGTATGCCTTGCCTTTGCTAGCTATTAAAATAGGGGGGACCCCACGTCAATTTTTTGGGGGGTCCCCCATTTTAATAGCTAGTAAAGGCTAGGCATTCAGCTGGGGGCTGATATTAGTAGCCTGGGAAGCTCCGTGGGTATTACCCCTACCGGTGTATGCCGCTGCTGAATTGCCGGCTTTTCATGTTTCACTGTGAGCACTGTTCCCATCGATTTGATCAATCACTCTAATGCCACAACCACCATGGCTGTGGCATTACAGTGAGTGGCAGACAATCCCTGCATGATTGGTGCTCTAAATAGCGCCAGACATGCAGGACACGCTTTTGGTGCACGAACAGTTATCGAGCATAACCTCGAACAGCCGAATTTTTTGCAAATCGTTCGGGTTCGTCGAACAACTCGAACACCGCCCAAAACAGCTCGAATTTGAGATTGGCGAACAGTTCTAGTCGAACACTGCTCATCTCTAAATAAGACCATGCTATGTATCAAAAGGGGCATAACTGCACATGACTAAAGCACAGTTCTAATAGTTTATAGTTCCATTCAGTGTGTTGGAGTGTGTTGATTGTCACTAAAACTTCTGCTGCATTTGTTAAAGAGACCATTCCAATTAATTGCTAAGCTCAATGTCTTTGTCAAGAAGTGAAGCCTCAAAGTTCTTTGTCACAATATTGCATTGTAATGGCAAAGGTAAGATATTGGAACTAGTGTTCTGTACACTTGTACCCTCATATGAGAGACTGCAACAATTATGATTGTGTGTTTAATGAGTAGAGATGTGCGGACCCAGGAAAATTCAGGTTCTGGTACCAGACCCGAACTTAGTCCAAAGTTCGGTTTGGTACTAGAACTGTACCCAAACTTCACCCTGATCCTGACTTCCCCTGGAATCCCAAATTTTGAGACAGACTTCATGGAGACGTCCGTGTTTGGAGTTTAGCATTGGATACTAAGTGTCCAGTACAAACCCTGAACTTTTAAGTTCGGGTTCGCTCAATTCTACTCATGAGCAAAAAAGTTTGAGTTCAAACCTATCATATTTTTGTCCTTCTCTGCCATATATGTTACTGATACATTTGATATTACTTAGATTATTGAGAGATAGGTATCATAAGTATGATTATAATAATTGTGTGACAAATGAAAGGCTCTGATTCAGAATAATATGGGCAACGTTTTCACCGATATCTCATCAAAGTGCCTGCATGCTTCATATTGAATTTGGTAATCTCATGATAAGAATAAAAACGCAATTCTCAAACAGGAATCCACATACACGATAAACAATATGACACAATAAAGTTGTAGAAAATTAGTTTGCCTTGTAAACATGCCATTTGTATAAAAAGGAGAAATTTATTTGATGCAGTTTATAACAGTAAAAATAAAAACTAATTGAGGGTGTATATTGCATTAATAAAGTCTGCTTGATGCAATGTCATTTTTATATCCTAACTACAAAAACCCAGTCAAAAGTAAAGTGCTAAATTTCACTAAGGTAGACTTATTTTTTAAATAACTTTGCTGGTTTTATACATGTACTCTGAAATTTAAATTAAATATGACTGCATAATAAAAGCCATGCTGGTATTATTATTATTAGCAAATTACTGAAATGTAGTTTCTGGCTGTAGGTATTTCAATTGTATTCTCATGATTTTGCCATTAAATGTATTTGCTGCACTGCTGGGCTTGATACTACATTCATGCCGTGAAAAGAGCAAAATTGCAAAAAGTCTGCAATTTTAAAAAATGGTGTGGGTAATTTTGACATTTGTAGCTGAACTGAATATTTACAGTACATTGTTATTTCTCAGTCTTTTTATTGCTCACTGACATTATTGAATCTAACAGCTTATGCCATTCTCCACCTTTATTTCCTTTCAATACATCCACTAAAATTACTGTGTTATTTCCCTTCTCATTTATTTTATAAGAAAGTGGAACCTCAACAGGCAATGTTCTACTTGGAATAAAAACACTATTCTTTAATGTTTTCTCCTTAGATGCTCTTTGCTATTTAGACCGTGATTTAGAAATGATAATGCATAAGTTAGGTATGTTAATTACAATAACACTTATTATGTATGCAATTTTAAGTTTACAAAATAATACATTTTATAATATCCTGCACAATCATTAAAGAGAATCTGGCTAAGAAATGAAAGTAATACATCATTATTTCAGTGGTACTAAACTCATGTTTACATATAGCTATCTTCTCTCTTGGCAGTAAAAAAGTTGCATTCAAAATGTAATTTTTGTTGCAGATTACAAGTGTGCTTTGTCTGCATTACATGTTTAATAAAGTTAATTTTATTCACCAAAAATGCTGCAAAAATGCCACAAAACATTTGTTGTATTTATGCAGTGATTTTTCACTTTTACATTACTTTCTATGGGTGAAAAATGCTGCAAAAATGCTGAAAGAACTGACATGCTGCATTTTTTAAAAATGCAGAAGTTCTCAAATTCAGTTAGTAAAAATCAAACAAAGGTGGGTATGAGATTTCTGAAATCTCATAGCTTTTCCTGGTACTGTAATAAGAAGCTTTAGTTTGCATACAAAGGCTGGAAAAATGCTGCAGAAACGCTGCATGTGAATATAGGCTGAAAAGGCAACATGTGACATATGAAAAATCTTTAACCATTTATGGACTAAGACATTTTTGACCTTAGAGATCACAGGGATTTTTTGCCATATAGTCTTCTATGAGTCTATTAGCCATAACATCTATGGTACATAGCTGTTCAGGATTTTATTGTTTCATATGTTCTTAAGCTGTTTTCTATTGACAAGTAGTGATGGGCGAGCCTGCCACCTTACTCGACATGCTCGGCGAGCATTTCCGGTTGCTCTGGCGGGAGCTCGGGACCCCGCCCTGCATGTTTGGTGCTCTTTAGAGAGCCAATGAACATTCAGGGATTGCCTGCCATGCACTGTAATGCTGTAGCCATGTTGGTTGTGGCATTACAGTGATTGGCTGGCCGCATAGCGTCATCGGGTCTATATAAGACCTGGTGCCCCTATGCACGTCACAGTCTAACCGAGAAACAGGCAGAGTAGGGAGATCTTCTGCTGAGTCAGGGAGAGATTTGTTTGTTTATAGTTAGTATAGGTATTCCACAACATATATCTATATATCCATCTGAACTAACAGTCCTTCTGAGGAATAATCCTTTGGAAGTGCATTGAGCTGTAGGGTGCATTGCTGCAAAAGGGAAAAAAAAAAAACTCTTTAAAACTTCTTAGTTAGCGAGTGTGAACGAGCTGAGTGTGACTGGAGCGTAAGTGCGAACGAAAGTAAGTGTGTGACTTGTTTTTCAGTGAAGGGGTATTTGGGAATCCTGCAGAAAATACCTGTGTGAATTGCGGTGAGTTGCTGCATTGTGACCTGCTGAGTGCTTTTCTACCTGTTTAGTTTTATTGGGCTTTTTAAAACCTATTTTCTCACTACAGTTTTACAGTTTCTTAGTTTACTACCTGTGTATTTAAGGGTTAACTAGATTGCACTCAAATCCTGCGGTGTAGCTATAGTCACAAGGGGTTAATTAAGGGGGAGGGGTCATAATTAAGGGTTTATAAGGGGCATCTGGTTGGGCATCCAGTCCTTTGTAAGTGCATTGAGCTGTAGGGTGCATTGCTGCAAAAGAGGAAAAAAAAAAAAACTCTTTAAATCTTCTTAGTTAGCGAGTGTGACCGGAGCGTAAGTGCGAATGAAAGTAAGTGTGTGACTTGTTTTTCTGTGACTTTGGATTCAGGGAGTTTGGAAGGGAGGAATTTGGACTGAATTGCCGTCTGTATTTTATTAATTCTTTACATTTCTTTTTACTTAACATTCTGTCTATTGCAATCCCCATTAGGAAATGAGCTCCATTATTGGCAATGCTATCCAGTGTACATCTTGCCACATGTATGCATTCCTTGAACAGCCGGTCGGGGTTGCTTACTGTTGTGCGAGATGTGTGCACGTTGTGCGTTTGGAAGCCCAGGTACTGGATCCAAATGAGCAGCTGGCAACACTGGTTCCATTGACAATATGGAAAGGAGTCTGCTGCTCACTGAGCAGCTGCTCACTGGGGTAGATGTGGGGGAGGGTGGTAGTAGGGAGCTGCAGGACAGTGAGGCCGCTAGTTGGTTGACAGTTAGAAGGGGGGGTAGAGGGAAGAGTGCCAGGGAGGCTAGTCCTGATTTGGCACACCACAATAAGTTTGCAAAGTTGGCAGATTAGGGGAGTGACGGTACAGGGGTAGCACTGCTGCAGCAAGGCATGTCCCCTGAAAGCCGGAGGAGTGTCAGCTCCAGTAAAGAGGGAAATAGGAGAGCAGGGAAGGCCAGGCAGGTGCTGGTAGTGGGGTCTCAATTATTAGGGGAACAGATAGGGCAATCTGTCACAAAGACAGGGATCGTCGAACAGTGTGCTGCCTACCTGGCGCTCGAGTCCGGCACATCGCTGATCAGGTTGACAGATTACTGGGAGGGACTGGTGAGGACCCAGCGGTCATGGTGCACATTGGCACAAATGACAAAGTTAGAGGTAGGTGGAAGGTCCTTAAAGATGATTTCAGGGAATTAAGCTGCAAGCTGAAAGCAAGGACCTCCAAGGTGGTATTCTCTGAAATACTACCTGTACCATGTGCCACGCCAGAGAGGCAACGGGAGATTAGGGAGATAAATAAGTGGCTCAAGAACTGGTGTAGGAAGGAGGGATTTGGGTTCCTGGAGAACTGGGCCGACTTCTCAGTTGGCTACAGACTCTACGCTAGGGACCGGCTGCACCTCAATGGGGAGGGTGCAGCTGTGCTGGGGGAGAAAATGGCTAGAAGGTTGGAGGAGTGTTTAAACTAGGGATTGGGGGGGAGGGTATTCATTTTATAGGTGGGGAAGATAGTGCAGATAGTGACCTGGGCACAAATAAAGAATTTGGGGGTGGGGTTAGAACAGTCAATAAAGTAAGAAGGAATAGAGGTACAGAGAGATGCATAAAATGAATGTACACTAATGCCAGATATCTGAGACGTGGCTGGACGAGAGCCATGACTGGGCAGTTAATTTACAGGGCTATAGTCTGTTCTGAAATGACCGTACAAACAAGCGAGGGGGGGTGTGTGTTTATATGTAAAATCATCCTTAAAACCCGTCTTGCGGGAGGATATATGTGAATCTAATGAAAATGTAGAGTCCCTGTGGGTGGAGATAAGGGGAGGGGGAAAAAATAATAAATTACTGGTAGGGGTTTGCTATAAGTCTCCAAAAATAATGGAAGCAGCGGAGAATATCCTTGTAAAGCAAATAGATGAAGCAGCGACTCAAGGAGAAGTCATTATTATGGGGGACTTCAACTACCCTGAAATACATTGGGGGACAGAAACCTGTAGTTCAAGCAAAGGTAATAGGTTTTTGACAACTATGAGAGACAATTACCTTTCACAACTGGTTCAGGACCCATCAAGAAGGGGGGCACTGCTAAACCTAATATTAACCAATAGGCCAGACCGCATATCAAATATACGAGTTGGGGGTCACTTGGGTAATAGTGATCACAAAATAATACGTTTTCATGTAACCTTTAATGAGATGTGTAGTAGAGGGGTTACAAGGACTCTAAACTTCAGGAAGGCAAATTTCCAACGGTTGAGAGATGATCTTAGTGCAATAAACTGGGACAAAATCCTGAGACATAAAGCTACACAAAGCAAATGGGAGACATTTACTATATTAGCATCCTGAATAGGACCTGTGCACAATATATACCCTTTGGGAATAAACATTCTAGAAATAGGAGGAAACCACTATGGCTAAATAGAGCTGTAAGGGGCGCAATAAGTGACAAAATGAAAGCATTTAGAGAACTAAAGCAAGTAGGTAGTGAGGAGACATTAAATAAATATAGAAAATTAACTAAATTCTGTAAAAAACAAATCAAGGCAGCAAAGATTGAGGCAGAGAGAATGATTGCCAGAGAAAGTAAAAATAACCCCAAAATGTTCTTTAGCTACATAAATAGTAAAAAACTAAAAAATTATAGTATTGCCCCCCTTAAAAATAGTCTGGGTGAAATGGTGGATGAGGATGAGGAAAAAGCCAATATGCTAAATTATTTTTTTTCAACTGTATTTACACAAGAAAATCGCATGACAGAAAACATGGTTAGTGATTACAAAAATTCTCCATGAAATGTCACTTGCTTAACCCAGCAGGAAGTACGGCGGCATCTAAAAATCACTAAAGTTGACAAATCCCCGGGTCCAGATGGGATACACCAGCGAGTACTGCAGGAATTAAGTAACGTCATAGAGAGACCATTATTTTTAATCTTTAAAGATTCCATAATAACAGGGTCTGTACAACAGGACTGGCGTATAGCAAATGTGGTGCCAATATTCAAAAAGGGGACAAAAACTGATCTTGGAAATTATAGGTCAGTAAGCTTAACCTCTACTGTGGGTAAAATCCTGGAGGGTTTCTTAAGAGATGCTATACTAGAGTATCTGAAGGAGAATAACCTCATGACCCAATATCAACATGGGTTTACGAGGGATCGTTCCTGTCAAACTAATCTGATCAGTTTTTATGAGGAGGCAAGTTCTGGACTGGACCAAGGAAATGCAGTGGATGTTGTGTATATGGACTTTTCAAAAGCTTTTCATACGGTTCCACACAAAAGGTTGATACATAAAATGAGAACAATGGGTATAGGGGAAAATATATGTATGTGGGTTTAGAATTTGCTCAGTGATAGGAAACAAAGGGTGGTTATGAATGGAAAACACTCAGACTGGGTCTCAGTTAACAGTGGGGTACCGCATGGGTCAGTATTGGCCCCCCTTCTTTTTAACATATTTATTAATGACCTTGTAGGGGGCATACAGAGTAATATTTCAATATTTGCAGATGACACTAAACTCTGCAGGGTAATCAATACAGAGGAGGACAATTTTATATTACAGGAGGATCTATGTAAACTAGAAGCTTGGGCTGATAAATGGCAAATGAGCTTTAATGGGGATAAATGTAAGGTAATGCACAAGGGCAGAGGAAATAAAATGTATAATTAAATGCTTAATTGTAAAACACTGGTCAAAACTGTAACTGAAAAAGACCTGGGTGTATTGGTGAACGACAAGGTCACGTTTGGTGGCCAGTGTCAGGCAGCTGCTGCAAAGCCAAATAAAATAATGGGATGCATTAAAAGAGGCATAGATGCTCATGAGGAGAACATAATTTTACCTCTATACAAGTCATTAGTGCGACCACACTTAGAATACTGTGTACAGTTCTGGTCTCCGGTGTATAAGAAAGACATAGCTGAACTAGAGAGGGTGCAGAGAAGAGCGACCAAGGTTATTAGAGGACTGGGGGGTCTGCAATACCAAGACAGGTTATTACACTTGGGGTTATTTACTGTGGAAAAAAGAAGGCTTAGGGGTGATCTTATTACTATGTACAAGTATATGAGGGGACAGTACAAAGACCTGTCTACTGATCTTTTTACTCTGAGGCCAGAGACGGGGACAAGGGGGCATCTTCTACGTCTGGAGGAAAGAAGGTTTAATCATAATCACACACGGGGATTCTTTACTGTAAGAGCAGTGAGACTATGGAACTCTCAGCCGCATGATGTTGTAATGAGCGATTCACTATTAAAATTTAAGAAGGGCATGGACACCTTTCTTGAAAAGTATAATATTACAGGTTATATATACTAGATTCCTTGATAGGGCGTTGATCCAGGGAACTAGTCTGATTGTCGTATGGAGTCGGGAAGGAATTTTTTTCCCCAATGTGGAGCATAGTGTTTGCCACATGGATTTTTTTTGCCTTCCTCTGGATCAACATGTTAGGCTATGGGTTGAACTAGATGGACTTAGTCTTCCTTCAACCTTAAAAACTATGTTACTATATATTCAGTGTTGAAGTTGATAGCAGGAGTTAAGCAGGCAGGCAGGCAGGGTTTGTGGCAGTGTATACAGCACAAAAGTGTCCATTGCACGTTCTGTCTGCTCCTGCTGCTACAGATATCCGTAGACAAAGCCCCAGATATCAGGGGCCAGGGCTAATTTTTTTAATCTTAATCCTGATTATTTGCTTAAAAAGCAATACAGAGTACACCATTTTAGTGCTCCATCTGCTTGTTAGCACTGCAGAATACAGCTAGATCTTTTCCATCATCAGACGCGATGCCATATTACAGCGATAAAAATCCAGAAATTTGTAGTGAACGTGTAAAATATTGTCCTCCATTTAGAGTTTTGCATCAGTGTATCTGTGAAACTATTCACAAGTGGTCGCTGCCAAGAATAGTAAACTACAAGGCCACTATTTAAAACCTTGGGTGTCCGTCAGACGTATCAAATATAACTGCGATACAAATGCAGCCATTTGTAGTGAACGTGGAAAATATTGTCCTCCATTTAGAGTTTGTAGCAGTGTGTAAGTGAAGCTATTCACACGTGGTGGCTGCCAAGAATAGTAAACTACAGGGGAGCTATTTAAAACTGTGGGTGTCCGTCAGGCGTATCACATATAACTGTGGTACAAATCCAGCCATTTGTAGGGAACGTGGAAAATATTATCCTCCATTTAAAATGGGCAAGGCGCGTGGCATAGGAGGTGGCTGTAGATGTGATGCTGATATTGCATGCAAACGCTGAGGCCGTGCACAACTGAAACTGTGCCACAACAAACACCCACATCTTGTTCTCGACCTTCCTGTCCCAATTACTAGGGGATCGCAGCACACCACTATTGAACACAGCACAGTGTCAAAAGGTTGTTGGTTGGATAGCAGATAATGCTTCCAGTCACTTTGCCATCACCACCACCACCCTGTCTTCCACACAGTCAAGTCTCAGTAGCCGTGAGTCTGGACTGCATATTCCTCTCCCTCATCCTCCTTCCTCCCACCATTCCGATTGCCCAGAGACAACTGATCCCACACTTGGACACTCCGAAGAGGTGTTCACTTTTCCATTTATAGATTGGGGTCTCTCGCCCAGCCAGCTTCAAGCAGGACAAGAGGAGAACGCATGTAGCGATGCCCAAATATATGAGCAACCATGGTCACATGAAGGCAACGGTGGGAAAGTGCAATTACTGTCACAAGAGGTGGATGATGATGAGACACAATTGCCAGAAAGTCAGGAGGAGGACCAGAGTGCAGAAGTGGAAGACGTGGTGGTGGATGATGAAGTCACTGACCCAAACTGGCAAGGTGCCATGCAGAACAAGGACAGCAGCACATAGGGGGTAGGAGGCGTAGCACCACAACAGGCAGGAACATGCAGTGTGGTGACAACAGACACAAGGCAGGCAACCACTTCTCGGAACACCAACACGACAGAAGTTGCCAGTACAAACGGTCTTCCTGAGTTTGTTGTTTTTTAAAGACTCTGCTGATAACCCCAAAAAGGCCATTAGCAACATCTGCCAGGCCAGCATCAGCAGGAGTAGAAAAACTAGAAGCCTGACCACCACCAGCATGATCAGGCACATGACAGCAAAGCACCCGACTATGTGGGCCAAACACCAGGGTTCAGAAACAGTGTCTGCGGGTGACAACACTGCTTGTTCTGCTGGTGTGTGTGCACGCCAATCCCCTGTCCATGGCGCATGCCATGATGTCTCCCGCCCTGCACCTATCGTTGCACATTCTCAACTGGTACCATCAGCAACCACGTCCACGTCCTTGTGCCAGCATTGCGTTCAGTTTTTCCTATCCCAGTCCTTGGGAATGCAAGCACAAATATGCAGCCAATGCTCCACAGGTCACACTACTAAACTCACACATTTCGTGAGTGCTTGCGCTCGAAATGTTGCCTTTTAGGTTCATGGAGACGGAAGCTTTCCGCAGCCTGATGGTGGTGGCCATCCCTTGGTACTTGGTCCCCAGCCACCACTATTTCTTCCAGTGTGCTGTCCCTGCATTGCACAAGCACTTGTACCACAACATTAGCTGTTCCCTCAACAACGCAGTTACTGGGAAGGTCCGCCTAACTGCAGACACGTGGACAAGTGCTTGTGGTCAGGAATGGTACATCTCGCTGAGGGCACACTGGGTTAATATAGTGGAAACCGGGACCCAATCGGACCTTGGGAAATGACCACATCAGTCACAAGCGGGAAGCACTGCAGCACTGCCTCGGCCAAGCGGCAACAGGCTGTGCTGAAGCTAATACTCATAGGGGACAAACCGCACACCGCTGAAGAGTTGTGGACATCTGTGAAAGAGCAGGCAGATCTGTGGCTTACATTGCTGAACCTACAGCCAGGCATGGTCATGGGTGACAATGGCCAGAACCTGGTGAGTAGTGATGAGTGAATATGTTCGAAATCTGATCTCAAAACTTAAGTTCGACATGAATGTGGCACATTTTTCCTGTAGGCGGTAACTTTAAGTCAGGAAAGCACGACTAGCCAATCAGAGCGCAGGAAGCATCCATAGTGTTCCAGACGCAAGGGCTTCTGTAATTGGCTGCTGAAATCACGTGTCCTCTCCATATAAAAAGCTGCCATGTTCCCTCAGTGCCATTTTATGCATGTCACTCATGTTAGACTCTGCTCCTGCACCCAGCTCCTGTGTAATGAAAGATATTAGCTAGATAGATGGGCGCTTCTGTGGAAGTCAGATAGTGTAGATACCTGTAAGTCCTGTGCTGTGTACCTGTTCAATCGACCTTGTAGCACTTTTTTTGGTTTTTGTGCAATTACTGAGATTCTGACAGAAAGATCAGGGCCTACGTCATAGAACAGCATTGTGCGTTGGTTGTACTGTCTGTGCTCCATGCAGGGGTATACCTTCAATCTATTTTTTGCACTTGCTAATGTGATAAAGCAAGCAAGCCCTTGTAAGTCACTTTTTGATTTTGTGGGGTTGAAATTCAGCTATCTGCAGAGCTTGTCAGGGCAGAGCTTCTGAGTGCAAAGCCCAAAAACCTTTTTTTTCATTTGCTAATGTGATAGTGCAAGCTGTGTTAGCCCAGTTTGTCATTTTTTTGGTGGACGAACTTCAGCTGTATGCACAGTAAAACAATTTTTTTTTTCTGTTGGCAAACAGAGTCCACCAAAGATTTTTTTGTGTGGCAAACGTCATACACTCTGCTATACATCAGCAACTACGTTAGTGGCAGTGAACTTCAGCTGTTTTCACATTAAAAAAAATATTTTTGCTGTTGCTAGCCACAGTCCACCAAAGATTTTTTTGTGATAAACGTGATACAGTCTGCTAAAAGCCAGCTACTATCTTAGTGGTGGTGAACCTCAGCTGTTTTCACAGTAAAAAAAAATATTTTTTGTCTTGCTAGGCAGAGTGCACAAAAGATTTTTTTTTGTGGCAAACGTTATACACTCTGCTATACGTCAGCTACTAGGTTAGTGGCGGTAAACTTCAGCTATTTTCAGAGTAAAAAAATATTTTTCCTGTTGCTAGCCACAGTCCACCAAAGATTTTTTTGAGTGGCAAACGTCATACACTCTGCTATACATCAACTACTACGTTAGTGGCGGTGAACTTCAGCTGTTTTCAGAGTAAAAAAAATAGTTTTTTTCTGTTGCAAGCCACAGTCCACCAAAGTTTTTTTTGTGATAAACGTGATACAGTCTGCTGAAAGCCACCTACTATCTTAGTGGCGGTAAACCTCAGCTGTTTTCAAACTAAAAAAAAATTATTTTTTGTCTTGCTAGTCAGAGTCTGCAAAAGATTTTTTGTGCGGCAAACGTCAACACTCTGCTATACCTCAGCTACTACGTTAGTGGCAGTGAACGTCAGCTGTTTTCAGAGTAAAAAAATATATTTTTCCCGTTGCTAGCCACAGTCCACCAAAGATTATTTTGAGTGGCAAACGTCATACAATCTGCTACACATCAGCTACTACGTTAGTGGCGGTGAACTTCAGCTGTTTTCAGAGTAAAAAAAATATTTTTCCTGTTGCTAGCCACAGTCCATCCAAGATTTTTTTTGTGTGACAACCGTGATACAGTATGCTAAAAGCCACCTTCTTTCCTTAGTGACGATTAACCTCAGCTGTATTCAGATTAAAAAAATATATATTTTTTGTCTTGCTAGGCAGAGTCCACCAAAGATTTTTTGTGTGGCAAACTTCATACACTCTGCTAGAGTCACGCAGAGTCACGCAGTCGAGTAGTTCATCTGAGGAGGTGGAGGAGGAAGATGAGGAGGTTACCTTCCACCCTACGGTGCAGACACAGAGTGATGCAAGCATGTGGAGCACTGCATGCTTAGCCCCAACTGTGGCTGTGGCCAGCAGCGGTCACGCGTCTGCAGCTTGGAATGGTGTCAAGGGTTGCAGAGCCTGGGCCTTTTTTGAGACCGCAAAGGATGAGCCAAATCACGTTATCTGCACACTTTGCAAGAAAAAACTCATTAGAGGGAAAAAGTGTAATAATTTGACTACTACATGCATGAACCTTCACAAGTGCACACAACAAGCATTACGCTGGGAATCTCACTGTGCTAAAATGCAGACCAGCCGACCTCAACAACAATTAGCTGCCCCATCAACCACATCCACTGCTTCTTCCTCCTCCTCTGTTACCGTACCAAGCATTGGGATGCAGGTCTCCCATCTCAAAACTTGAATGAGAGCCCGTCAGCTGTAACAGAAGTGGACATTCCTGCTGTCTTTGCTTCACCAAGTATACCACATGTTTCTCAAGCCACCGTAACCTGTGCGCCTGCACCTCACTCACAGTCCAGCAGTTTGTCTGTTTCACCGTACTCCGCCATCTCTCAGCACCGCAGCCAGCCCTCGGTCCCACAATTGTGGTTTTCTAAAAGATTGTTTCATCCTACACATGACAAAGCTAAGAGGTTGAACGCCACCATCTAAAATCTGTTGGCCACAGAAATGCTGCCTTTCCGCCTGGTAGATACAGATGGTTTCCGAAAGCTGATGGCCATCGCAGTCCTCCAGTACCAGTTGCCCAGTTGCCATTACTTCTCTGCGAAAGCTGTGCCTGCACTACACCAGCATGACGCAGGCAACATCACCCATTCCTTGACTAAATGTGCGTCTGCCAGGGTGTATTTCACCACAGACATCTGGAAAATTCAGCATGGGCAAGAGCATTACATCTCGCTGACTGGGCACTGGGTGACTCTGGTGGCTATGGGGGGGCAGGCTGGGAAGAGGCTGCTCTAAAAATCTTGGAATCCCCAAGGCTTGCAGAACAAACCTCTGTATTTCACACTTCCTTCACTGTTTTTGCCTCCTCGACCACCTCTAGGGCCTCAACCTGGGCAATCAACCTCTGCCTTAATGAGACACATGTTCCAACAGTGCAGAGCGAATCCACACCACCCCAATACTGCGCAGCCAGGGCTCACCGCAATCAGGCAGTCTTCAAATTATTATGCCTTGAAGATAACAATCATCCAGCTGAAGAGTTGTGGACAGCTCTCCATGCTCAGTTTGAGCAATGGCTGTCTCCGCTGAACCAGGAGCAAGAGAAGGCTGTGTGTGATAACGGTGTGAACCTGTTGGTGGCCCTACGCCGAGGCAAACTCACACACGTGCCTTGAAATGGCTCACGTCCTCAACCTGGTGGTACAGCGATTTCTCCACCACTATTCCGGCCACCACTATTCTGGATGAGCTGCTTCAGAAAGTATGGAAGCTGTGTGCTCACTTCCGCCGTTCGCAGCCCTCATGTCATCGACTTGCATTGATACAGAGGTCTTTGTCCATGACAGTTAACAGGTTGATATGCGATGTGCCGATTCGGTGGAATTCCACTCTGCACATGTTGCAGCGACTGTGGCAGCAGCAACGAGCCCTGACGCAGTATGTCATGTTGTATAGCCTGGGCCAACGCAGTATGGACGTGGGGCATATCACGTTTACGGAGTGAGAACAGATTAAGGACCTCTGCACCCTTCTGCACAGTTTTGAAATGGCTACTAAACTAGTTAGGGCTGACAATGCCATCATCAGCATCACTATTCCGGTCATCTACATGCTGGAGCAGATTTTGAATAGCGTCCGACAGGAGGTGGTTTTCCCACAACAAGAGGAGGATGCAATGGGGATAAGAATGCCTCACAGTTCCAGACTGTCGTCTCACATGCGGATGCCAAGAGACGGTGGCTTCCTGCGATTGAGGGGGTTTGGTGATAGCATACATACTGTTAGTGAAGGTGCAAGAGTCAAGGAACAAATGGAGGAGGAAAAGGTGATGGGCGAGCAACTCTATTGATGGCTGTGCAACACTAATGCATATTTCCTCCATCCTCTCCTACCAACCATGGTCAACAGAGAGGGGATGATTATCCTCTTCATCTTCTGACTGTTTCTGCAACATGATCCCCGTATAGTTAGGATTCGGAAAAAAATGCTGACTACTCGGTTGCCACACTGTTAGATCCACTCTATAAGAGTAAATTTTGCCAGATGCTTCCTACCCTGGAAAGGGACCCGCTAATGTTGGAGTATCAAAACAAGCTTTTAAGCAACCTTAATGGAGCTTTTCCCCAAGATAGGAGTGAGGCACACAGTGTTTATCGCAGCTGTAGTCTTTCAACCTCCGGCAAGTCAGTTTGTCAACGCCAAAACATTAGCAGCAGCAGATTAAGTGACAGAAGCAATTTTTGTGAGTCCTTTCACACATTTTTTAGACCAGCTCGTGCACCAGCAAAACAGAATACATGTCTGACACGTGGAGAATGACTGGAGAGGATGTTGGAGGACTATCTAGAGCTCGATATGAATACCATCAGTGAGGATTTTGACGCTTTTACATTTTGGTCTTCAAAAATGGATGAATGGCCTGAGCTTGCCTGCCACGCCTTGGAGGTTTTATCAAGCCGGGCAGCCAGCGTTCTCTCAGAACGTGTATTCAGCGCTGCTGGAGGTGTCCTGACAGATAAGCGCACTTGGCTGTTCCATGAGAGTATTGACTGCCTAACTTTCATCAAGTCATGGATCTCTAAGTACTTTTACACCCCAATTGCAGACTGTACATAGTAGGCGATGTTGTACATTTTAGTGTGCTGCATTGATCTTGCGGAATTGCAGTCTGCGATATAGCTTGTGTGCCTGCTCTTGCTGCTGCAGGTTTAGGCCCTAATTTTTTGAAATGTGGAGAATACAGATTTGGTCTTTCAATCCATTGGGTTGGCTGTAGGGGAAGAGGTGTCATTTCTAATTGTACAATTTCTACTGTACTGAAATTGATGCCTCTTTGTTGGTGTCTGCCAGTAATTTTAGAAATGTTGGGAATCCTGATTGTATCTCCATCTATTGGGTTGGCTGTATTGGAAGAGGTGTCAGTCCCTATTATACTACTTATACTCTAGTGAAATTGATGTCACTTTGGTGGCTTTAGGTCCAAATGTTTTCAAATGGGAACAATCCTGATTGCGTCTCCATCTACTGTGTTGGCTGTGGGGGAAGAGGTGTCGTTGCTAAGTGTACTATTTATACTATACTGAAATTGATGCCACTTTGTTGGTATTAGGCCCTAATTTAGGGAAATGTGAACACTCCTGATTGGGTCTCCATGTGCTGGGTTGGCTGTAATGGAAGAGGTTTTGGTCTCCATCCATTTGTGTAGTTATACTGTAGTGAAATCAATTATGTGGTGCAGGTATTATTCTCCACAAAGGGGTACACAAACATGATAAACTCAAAATTGGTTTTCAATTGACAACCATCAACCGCTCCATCAAATGCATCTGCTGCTTCCTCCTCCTCCTCTGTTACCGCGCCAAGTATTGTCACGCAGGTCCACGACTGCAGAAGCTACGGTTGCATACTCATTCCAGTCAGGCTGAGTTAGAGTCCGTCAGCTGTAACAGAAGTGGGCATGCCTGCTGTGTTTGTGTAACTGAGCACACCACATGTTTCTCAATCCACCAAAAAATCTCCGCCTGCACCTCACTCAAGGTCTAGCAGTTTGTCTCAAATGACACGGGAACTGTTAGAACCCTCCTGTTAGTTTTTTCTATCTTGTGTTTTGTGGTCACGTGACCATCTGCCTATATATTCCAGCTCTGCCCTTCTCGCTTTGCTGGACTTCAGTGTTGTTTGACTGTTTTGCTAGCCTGGTGCTTCGGTGCCTATCTCTGTCAGTTTGCTTGGTCCTCTTGGACCTCTAGTACTTTTTGTCAGTTTGTCTTTTGTCTTCTACAACAATTTCTGTTTACGAGGTGTCCCATTTTTGTCCCAGTCCTTAGTTATTTTAGGGACCCCTCCCTTAATTCTATAGGTCTTCGTTCAGACTAGCCGAGGACGAAAGCGGGTCTGTTCACTAGGAACAGGCAGCCCGCTACATCGTAGGGATTCAGCTTAGTCTTACTGTAGGGACAGCTTTCCCCTATCTTCCTTAGTACATGTTGCAGATCATAACAGTAAGTCCAGCCCAAAAAAACTAAAAGGAAAGAAATTCGGGGATCAGTATGGTTTCCGTCCTGGAGTGGGCTCAACGCCTGCAGGGATTGTCTCTGGAGGTGGCCGAGCTTCAGCAACACGTGAGTAGCTGTCCTGGAGCGCATTTTGTGGAACCGAAGGTAGGACTGCCTGATGTTTTTTATGGTAAACAGCAAGATTTTTTTTCCTTGAAAAATGCTTGTTTGTTATATTTTCGTTTGAGACCAAGATCCTCTAGGAATGAATCACAGCGCATTGGTTTTATTATGTCACTTTTGCGCAAAGAACCACAGGCTTGGGCCTTTTCTTTCCAGCTTAATGATCCGTGTTTAAGTTCTGTTGAAGAATTTTTTTCTGCTATGGGGCTATTATATGACGATCCTGATCGAATCTCATCTGCTGAATCAGAACTTAGACGTTTGATTCAGGGGTCTGATGATGTTGAAAATTATTGCACACACTTCAGGAGATGGGCTTCAGAAGTTAAGTGGAATGATTCGGCGCTGAGATGTTTATTTCTTGCTGGTCTGAGTGAAAGGGTTAAGGATTTGATAATTGCATTCCCTGCACCTGAGACTCTGCAGGAAGCTATGCAGTTAGCTGTTCGTATAGACAGGAGACTGAGGTGCAGGCTCAATGAGGTAAAGACTCCTGTAATGTCAGGTCCTAGTCCCCAGAAAATCTGCTCTGACAGTGGGGAACCGATGGAGGTTGGGGTGATGTCACTCCGCTCTCAGGAAAAAGACCGGAGATTCGCCAAGGGATTGGGTCTTTATTGTGGTAAAGGTGACCATTTGATTAAGTATTGTGAGCGTCGTTTAAGTAAAGGAAAAAAAAAGGTCAGTTACGCCCGTATAGCTTGTTTACGCTCTGCAGGAGTATTTCTTTCTGGGAGTACTACTCTGCAGGGAGATTTGATTGAATTTCAGGTATTTGTGGATTGTGATTCAACACTTAATGTGATTGATAAAGGGTTTTTGGAAAACCTTAAATTGAAATCCAAACCTTTGTCATCACCTATTTCCGTGGTTGCAATTGATAGCACTCCTTTGAAATGTATTACCCACAAGACTGCTGCATTTCCTCTCACTATCAATGGAGTTCACCAAGAAATTTTGGACTTGGTTGTTTTGGATAATTTATCCTCTCCAGTTGTTCTAGGATTGCCTTGGTTAAAACTGCACAATCCTTTATTGGACTGGTCTACTAATGTGATTAAGTCTTGGAGTCCGAAGTGCTATGATAAATGTTGTAATGGTCGCATTGCGGCTGTGGAAAAAGTGGAATTACCTGTACCTATTCAAGATTTTTGGAGGGTTTTTTCGGAGGAGGAGTCGCAAGTTTTACCTCCTCATAGGGATTATGATTGTGCCATTGAGTTTGTTCCGGGTGCTACTCTTCCCGAAAGTCGCTTGTTTAATCTGACTATCCCTGAAAGAAAGGCCTTGGAGGAGTACATACAGACTAGTCTGGCTGCTGGTCACATTAGACCTTCTAAGTCACCTGTGGCAGTTGGATTCTTCTTTGTTAAAAAAAAAGAAGGCGGTTTACATCCATGTCTGGATTTTCGTGAAATTAATAAGATTACCGTACGCAATTCCTACCCATTACCGTTAATTCCTGACTTGTTTAACCAGTTAGTGGGAGCCAAGTGGTTCTCCAAAATTGATCTCTGGGGGGCATACAATTTGTTACATGTGAAGGAGGATGATGAATGGAAAACTGCTTTTAACACTCCGGTAGGTCATTTTGAGAATCTGGTAATGCCTTTTGGTCTTACCAATGCACCTGCATTTTTTCAGAACCTTATTAATGACATCCTGAGACCTCTGATTGGTTAGAATGTGGTTGTGTATTTGGATGACATTTTGATTTATTCACCAGATCTGGAGTCCCATTGGCAGAGTGTACGTGAAGTTTTGCAGTTATTGGGTGATAATTCACTCTTTGCTAAGCTGGAGAAATGTGAGTTTGCTGTGCAGAAAATTAGTTTTTTGGGCTACATTGTGTCCAGCGAGGGCTTTGAGATGGACCCTGTGAAGGTTCAGACTGTGCAGGAATGGCCTAGGCCTATTGGTTTGAAATCTATACAGAGATTTTTGGGTTTTGCCAATTATTACAGAAAATTCATTAAGAATTTTTCTGTAATTGTTAAACCTCTTACCGATCTCACCAGGAAAGGTGCGAATACGGCCCAGTGGACAACTGAGGCCATTGAAGTGTTTGAGTATCTCAAAAAAAAGGTTCAGTTCTGCCCCTATCCTTATGCAGCCTGATGAGACCAAGCCTTTTTTGGTCGAGGTCGATGCTTCATCGGTGGGGGTCGGAGCAGTTTTGTCTCAGGAGAACAAGGGCGGAGTACATCCTTGTGCCTTCTTTTCGAAAAAAATTTCGGAAACCGAACTGAATTATGATGTTGGAAATCGGGAGTTGCTGGCTATTAAACTCGCGTTTGAACATTGGCGTCATTTTTTGGAAGGCGCTAGATTTCCTATTCAGGTTTTCACAGATCATAAGAATTTGATCTATCTGGATGCTGCCAAGCGCTTGAATGCCCGTCAAGCTTGGAGGGCACTTTTTTTCTCTCGGTTTAATTTTTCTGTTACCTATATCCCTGGTACTAAGAATGTTAATGCCGATGCTTTATCTCGCAGCTTCTCTCCTACGGTCAGTGCTGAGGAGGAGAGCATTTTACAGAAAGGAGTTGTGGTGGCGGCTTTGGACTCCGTTTTTGAGAATGGGATTCTGAAAGCTCAAGATGATGCTCCATCTAACACTCCCCATGGGAGGTTGTTCGTGCCTAGAGCTTTTAGGATAGATTTGTTTGTGGAGTATCATGAGTCTCTGTTGGCAGGTCATCCAGGAATTTCGGAGACTAAGAGACTGATCAGTCGCAGTTTTTGGTGGCCTGGATGGCAGAAAGAAGTCATCAAGTGGGTGCATCAGTGTACTGTGTGCGCTAGGTCAAAGGCTTCACATACTCCTGCTGCGGGGTTGCTTTGCCCTCTGGAGGTTCCTAGTGCGCCTTGGACGCATCTCACTATGGATTTTATTACTGATCTTCCTGTGTCTGAGGGTTTTACTGTCATCTGGGTGGTCGTGGACTGTTTTAGTAAGATGTGTCATTTGGTTCCATTCATTAAGTTGCCCTGCGCCAAGACACTCTCTACGGTGTTTGTTAAGGAGATTGTCAAGCTCCATGGCGTTCTCACGGATATTGTTTCTGATAGAGGACCTCAGTTTGTGGCTCGCTTTTGGCGTGCTTTTTGTGACAGGTTGGGAGTCCATTTGTCATTTTCGTCTGGTTATCATCCTGAGTCTAATGGACAGACTGAAAGAAAGAACCAGGATGTTGAGAAGTTTTTGCGTTGTTTTGTGGCGGACAATCATGAAGTGTGGTCGGACTTTCTGCCACTCGCAGAATTTGCTCTTAACAATCATACATCCTCCTCTGCTGGGTGTTCTCCTTTTTTTTGTTGTACTGGGAGACATCCGTCTTTTGGTTCGTTCTCCAAATTGGGGTCGGCGGTGCCGGAGGAGGAGAATTTTTCCGGTGATTTGGAGAGAGTTTGGACTAATGTACGTTGTAACCTTCAAGAGGCTAACAAAAAGTCCAAGAAGTATTTTGACAGGAAACGTAAAGAGGTTTTGTTTACTGTGGGTGACATGGTTTGGTTGTCCTCGAAGAACCTGCGGTTGAGGATTCCCTCTAAAAAACTGTGTCCTAAGTTTGTGGGTCCATTTAAAGTGCTTCAGGTTGTTAACCAGTCTGCTGTTAGGTTGGATGTCCCTACTTCCTGGAAGATTAATCCTGTGTTTCATGTTTCCTTGTTGAAAAAGGCTGATGTATCTGATAGGGACGTCACTGTCACAGTTCCTCCTGTGGTGGAAGACGGCGAATATGAAATTTCACTTATCTTGAATTCTAGATGGCATAGAGGGAGATTACAGTATCTTGTCTCCTGGAAGGGTTTCGGTCCCGAAGACAACTCCTGGGTAAGGACGGATGATGTCTCTGCTCCTAGGCTTGTTAAAGCTTTCCACATGAGGTTTCTGGAAAGGCCTGGGCCTGGAGGATCCGGAGGATCCTCATAAAAAAGGGGGTACTGTTAGAACCCTCCTGTTAGTTTTTTCTATCTTGTGTTTTGCGGTCACGTGACCATCTGCCTATATATTCCAGCTCCGCCCTTCTGGCTTTGCTGGACTTCAGTGTTGTTTGACTGTTTTCCTAGCCTGGTGCTTCAGTGCCTATCTCTGTCAGTTTGCTTGGTCCTCTTGGACCTCTAGTACTTTTTTGTCAGTTTGTCTTTTGTGTTCTACAACAATTTCTGTTTAGGAGGTGTCCCATTTTTGTCCCAGTCCTTAGTTCTTTTAAGGACCCCTCCCTTAATTCTATAGGTCTTTGTTCAGACTAACCGAGGACGAAGGCAGGTCTGTTCACTAGGAAGAGGCAGCCCGCTACATCGTAGGGATTCAGCTTAGTCTTACTGTAGGGACAGCTTTCCCCTATCTTTCCTTAGTTCTTGTTGCAGATCATAACTTCACATTTCCCTAAATTAGGGCCTAACTGGTGATGGGTGAGCAATAAGATGCTCGGGTGCTCGATGCTCGGGTTGAGTAAAATGGGATGCTTGGGTGCTTGACCCGAGCGACGATCCCAATATACGCCACTTTTACGGACTCAGAATAAAACATACAAAAACAAAATGGATTTTCCTGGGAAATATGTTAAGGAACATCCTTTCCAGGGTAATGACTTGTATTTAAGGCAAAATAAATAACCAAAAACAAAAATACTCTTCCACACTTTGGGCTATGTTCACACGTAGCATTTCTGATGCGTTTTTGCACTTTTGCATTGCTTTCATCCGTGACTAATGCATTTGCCGGGAAATGTCATTTTAACATTTTACAACCTTATCTGGCCATGTGGTGTGTGAGACATGATCAGACACATCCTGTTTCATTTATGAAGGAGGGACTCTGAAAATCACAAAGCCTATTTTTATAGGGCCATCAGGCGGCCTTTAATATTTTTAAAGGGCCATCAGCAGGCTATTCTTTGTTGTTCCCATTACTAAAGAGTGGGTCTCCTATACTGTTATTGCATATGCAGTGAGTGGCAGGTCTGCCCAAAATTTGGACGCACCCCAATACCCCTTTGAAAATTTGGACGCACCCCAATACCCCTTTGAAGAGACTTAGAGGAGGGCTCCTGAAAACAGTGTTCCCATTATTAGAAAGTGGGCCTCCCATACTGTTTGCCTATCAAGTGAATGCAAGGTCTGCCAAAAATTTGGACTTACTCCAATGCCCCTTGGAAGAGACGTAGAGGAGGGCCTCCTGAATAAAAATGTTCCCATTATTGGAAAGTGGGTCTCTGATTGTGTTTGCCTATGCAGTGAATGCAAGGATTGCCAAAAATTTGGAGGGACTCCAATGCCCCTTGGAAGAGACGTGTGTCACGCTGTCTCTGTATATTGGAGGTAGGGGGCCTAAGCTGACCCTAAGCTGGGGCCCTGACTAATCCCTCAACCTGGAGGTACTGTTAAAGGTACAGAGGTCCAGGCCGCCAGCGTAACCCCTACCTCCTGAGGATCCCTGCACCTAAGTAATCTAGTCCTGAGAAGGACCCCGATCACAACAAAAGGGGACAAGTAATAATATGCCCACACACAGTACTTAGACGAACGAGACAGTACAAGGGAAAAACCAAAACCACCTTGCATACAAAAACTACACAACTACAACAGAGGGAACACCAACGGGAAAGGAGATAAATGATAAAGCGAGGAAGGGAAAAAACACTCCAAATGCACTTATCTCTGAAACTCCAAATACCACGATCCGCTCTGTTAGTCTGCATGAAATGCTTTCACCGACACTTCCCTAACAGACCAGCAGGCATTTGAAGGAGTCTCACTACAGCAGCATTGATTGCAGCTGGGCGAGGCTGGACCTCGTCTAGCACAGAGAGAGAGAGAGAGAATTAACTCCCTCACTGCCGAAAAACACAAAGCAACAAAAAGTCAGCTGCGAGAAGTCAGGCTGTGTAATCGTGACGATCTTCGTGGAGACACACCCGTGACAACGTGGAAGTCAAAGGGCTTCCTGAAACAATGTTCCCATTATTAGGAAGTGGGTCTCCCATAGTGTTGGCCTATGCAGTGAATGCAAGGGCTGCCAAAAATTGGGAGGCACCCCAATGCCCCTTGGAAGAGACGTAGAGGGCCTCATGAAAAAATGTTCCCATTATTAGGAAGTGGGTCTCCCATAGTTTTTGGCCTGTGCAGTGAATGCAAGGGCTGCCAAACATTGAGAGGCACTCCAATGCCCCTTGAAAGAGACATAGAGGGCCTCATGAAAAAATGTTCCCATTATTAGGAAGTGGGTCTCCCATAGTGTTGGCCTATGCAGTGAATGCAATAGTTGCCAAAAATTGGGAGGCACTCCAATGCACCTTAGAAAAGACGTAGAGGTCGGAGAACCTCCTAAAAACAATGTTCCAATTAGAGAGGAGCGGGTCTCCTATACTTGTAATGCCCATGCACTAAGTCTATGGGCTGACAAACATTTACCCCTGGGGGGGAATACAAGAACATACTGTATAAAATTTTTGTTTACGGGCATCATAAAAACCCATTAAAAAAATTATATGGGTGTTGCATCACGGACCACGGTCACCCTGGTGATATGGTGGTGAAGGATGAGGATGAGGAGAAGGAAGAGGACAAGAGCGAATAGCCAAAATCAGGAAACGCCTACCTATGCGTGGGTGTGAAAAGGTGCATGGGAATACACCTCCCAAAAAAAGACACTTGATTTGAGTTTATGTTACGCTGCTATCATTCGGTGGTGTTAAGAAGTCTGGCCCAATCCAGCCCTTGTTCATTTTTATAAGAGTCAGCCTGTCAGCATTTTCAGTTGACAGACGAATGCGCTTATCAGTTATAATTCCACCAGCGGCACTAAAAACCCGCTCTCATAACACGCTAGCGGCAGGGCAGGCCAGAACCTCCAAGGCGTAGAGAGCCAGTTCATTCCACTTTTCCAGCTTGGATACCCAATAACTATAAGGCACAGAGGAATCACGGAGGACATTGGTACGGTCGGCAAGATACTCCTTCAGCATCTTCCCAAACTTTTCACTCCTTGTGAGAGTACCCCACGCCTCAGGGCCTGTGCGATGGGAGGGTCGGAGAAAACTCTCCCAGAACTTTGACAGGGTTCCCTTGCCTCTGCTGGATTGAAGTTGTGTCTCGCCTGTACTCCTTGGTTGTCCAACGAATTGTGTCCTCTGCCGCCAGCGTTTTCAGATGGGAATTTTTTTAATAGTTCCGCAACAAGGGCCTTCTGGCACTGCCCCATTTTTGTAGACTTGTCCGCCTCAGGAATTAGAGATAAAGTTCTCCTTGTAGCGTGGGTCTAGAAGTGTCACCAACCGGTAATGACTGTCACCCAAAATTTTGTGAACGCGAGGGTCACGGGAAAGACAGCATAACTTTATCTCAGCCATGCATGCCAAACTGCAAACAGGTAAGACTTCCATGTCCTCACCAAGAGGACGACTGACCATGCTCTCCTCCTTCTCCTCCCTGTCCTCAGGCCATCCACGCTGAACAGATGATATGACAGTTGCGCAGGTAGTACCGTCTATAGCGCATTAAACTAGCTCCTGTTCTTCCTCCTCCTCTTCTTCCTCATTGCCACCCAATCCACGTTGGGATGAAATGAGGCTGGGCTGTGTGTGATCACCCTGTATGGTTCCTTGTTCCATCTCATCACCATGTCCACTCCTGAGGTCTTATGTGTGGAGTCTGAACTGAATACCGATGGCCTTGTAGAAGCTGGTTGTCAACAACTGCCCTCTTCTGCTCACAAATCTATCCCAACATCTGCAGTGTAGGGGACATCACACACCAGTCAGTGAGCCAGAAGCTGAAGCACGACAAGGGCAGCGGAAGCTATAGCTGACTTTCTAAAATGGGCACACAGGTGGCGTACTTTGACAAGCAAATAAGGCAGCTCCGGGTAGCTTTTAAGAAATGGCTGAACCACGAGGTTAAGCACATGGGCCAGGCATGGTACATGTGTGAGCTCTCCTCACCTCAGAGTCGCCACCAGGTTCCGGCCATAGTCACACACAACCATGCCTGGCTGTAGGTTCAGCGGTGTCAGCCACATATCTGCCTGCTCTTTTAGAGCTGTCCACAACTCTTCAGCATTGTGCGGTTTTTCACCTAAGCATATTAGCTTCATCACAGCCTGTTGCTGCTGGGCCGAGGCAGCGCTTTCAGCTTGTGACTTATGTGGTCATTTCGGAGATGGAGGCTGAAGAGGAGGAGGAGGTTGAGGAGTATGAGGTGCAGGAGCTGTAGACTGTGGGGGCAACCCTGATTGACCTAGGGCCCGCAATCCTCGGCGTCGGGAGGATGTGTTCCGTCCCAAGGTCCGACTGTGACCCGGCTTCCACTATGTTAACCCAGTGTGCCGTCAGCGAGATGTACCGTCCCTGCCCACAAGCACTTGTCCACGTGTCCGTGGTTAGGTGGACTTTCCCTGTAGCTGCATTGTTGAGGGCACGGCTAATGTTTGTGGGACACGTGCTTGTGTAATGCGGGAACGGCATACCGGGAGAAACAGTGGTGGCTGGAGACCGAGTACCGAGGGAAAAATGTGGAAACTTAGTAGTGTGGCTTGTGGGGCGTTGGCTGCGTATTTGCACTTGCATTCCAAGGACTGGGGTATGGACAACTGAACGCTGCGCTGGGACAAGGACGTGCTTGCTGATGGTGCTAATTAAGATTGTGCAACGACAGGTGCAGGGGAGGAGGCATCTTTGCATGCACCATGGACAGGGGAATGGCTTGCACACACAACAGCAGAAGAAGCAGTGGTGTCACATTCAGACAATGTTCCTGGACCCTGGGGTTTGGCCCACAAATTCAGGTGCTTTGCTGCCTTGTGGCTGATCATGCTGGTGGTGGTCAGGCTGGTAGTTTTGCTTCCCCGCTGATGCTGGCCCGGCAGGTGGTGCAAATGGCCTTTTTGGGGTTATCGACAGAGTCTTTAAAAAACAACCAGACTCGGGAAGACCTAACAGTTGTACTGGCAACGTCAGTCGTGTTGATGTTATGGGGAATGGTTGCCCGCCTTCTGTCTGCGGCCACCACACTGCTTCTTCCTGCCTGTTGGGGTGCTCTGCCTCCCTCCCCCTGTATGCTGCTGCCCTCACTCTGCATGTCCTCCTGCCAAGTTGTGTCAGTTACTATATCATCCACCACCTCGTCTTCCACTTCTGCACCCTGGTCCTCCTCCTGACTTTCTGGCAATTGTATCTCATCATCGTCCACCTCTTGTGAGACTTTCCCACCATCGCCTTCATATGACTGTGGCTGCTCAAATATTTGGGCATCGCTATATGCGATGTCCTCTTGCCCCGCTTCAAGTGGACCAGGCAAGAGGTCCGAATCTATAAATGTAAAAGTTAACAGCTCTTCGGAGTGTCCAAGTGTGGGATCAGTAGTCTCTGGGCACTTGGCATGGTCGTAGGAAGGAGCATCAGGGTTAGGAATATGCGGTCCAGACTCATGGCTACTGAGACTTGACCGTGTGTAAGACAGGGTGGTGCTGGTGGTCGCTAAGTGAGTGGAAGCATTATCTGCTATCCAACCAATAACCTTTTCACACTGCTCTGTGTTAAATAGTGGTGTTCTGCGGTCCCTAGGAATTGGGACAGGAAGGTCGAGCAAGAAGATGTGGGTGTTTGTTGTGGCACAATTTCAACTTGCCCACAGCCTCGGCCTCTGCATGCACCATCACCATCATGTCCAGTTCCCCGTCCCTTGCCACGTGCCTTGCTCATTTTAAATGGAGGACAATATCTTCCACGCTCACTACAAATGGCTGAATTTGGAGCGAACTTATATGTGATCCGTGTGACGGACAAACCACAGTTTTAAATAGCTGGCATGTAGGTAACTATTTTTAACAGCAAACTGGTGTCGATAAATTCACTGATGCAACATTTTAATCGAGGCCAGAAATGACAATATTTTCAGCGCAATTATGTGATCCGTGTGACGGACAAACCACAGTTTTAAATAGCTGGCCTGTAGGTAACTATTTTTAACAGCGCCAACCTCGTGTCAATCAGTTCACTGACACACTGCAACAAAATTTAAATGAAGGCCAGAAATGCAATGTTTTCAGCTCAATTATATATGATCCGTGTGACGGTCAAACCACAGTTTTAAATAGCTGGCCAGTAGGTAACTATTTTTAACAGCGCCGACCTCGTGTCAATCAGTTCACTGACACACTGCAACAAAATTTAAATGGAGGCCAGAAATGGCAATATTTTCAGCTCAATTATATATGATCTGTGTGACGGACAAACTCCAGTTTTAAATAACTGGCTTGTAGGTAACTATTTTTAACAGCAAACTGGTGTTAATAGCTTCACTGACACACTGCAACAAAATTTCAATGGAGGCCAGAAATGGCAATATTTTCAGTGCAATTATATGTGATCCATGTGACGGACAAACCATAGTTTTAAATAGCTGGAATTTTAGCGCTGTAATATGGAAAGGACCTGGCTATATTCTGCAATGCCAACAAGCAAATGGCGCAGATAAACGGTGTTCTCTGGATTGCTTTTTAAGCAAATAATCAGGATTAAGATAAAAAAACAAAAACATTCCTGGCCCCGATACCTGGGCCTATTTCTACAAATATCTGTAAGGCTATGTGCCCACAATGCAGAAATGCTCCGGATTTTTCCTGAGCGTTTCTGCATCTCCCTGGTAGAAAAAACGCATGCAAATTGTACATGCATTTTTTTCTGCCAGGGACAAGCATTTGTGAAGCATTTTGCACATGTGATTTCACGTGCGGGTTGTCAAGCGCTCTTCCAAGCGATTTTAGCATCACTTGGAAAAGTGTTTGCTTACTTGGTCACACCATATAAATCCATGCAACCGGCATGGATTTATATTGTGTGACTAAGTTAATAGTTGAAAAAAGAATAAAAATGGGAAAAAATAAAAAAAAAAACATTATACTCACCTTCCGATGGCCCTCGGTCTCCTTTTCCTGTGCGTCCGGTGTCTTGGGCGGCTCGCGGTGGTGTAAAAAGACCTTCCATGATGTCATTTAGTCATGTGACAGGTCACGCGACCGCCGACTAAATGAAGTCATGGAAGTTCCTTTTACACCATTGCGAGCTGCCGGGGAGCCAGGACGCACTGGAGAGAAGTCCGGGGGCCATCAGAAGGTAAGTATAATGTTTATTTTTTATTTTAAGTTATTTTTTTTTTTACAGGAACTATGGTACCCGGGTCTGGAGGAGAGTCTTCTCTTTTCCAGACCCGGGTACCATCTGCACATTGAATCGCAGAATATCCTCATGTGCACATGTAGTCATGCGGATATTAAGCAATTCAATGCAAGTCAATGGCGGTGAAAACTCCACAATTACTCAGAATTAATGGTAGTGCTGCGGATTTTTCCGCAATGATAATCGGCAGTGGAAATTTCAATTTCAGTGAAAATGTCATGATTTCGATTCCACAAAGTGACTTTTTACATTTTCTCACAAAAAAGCTTTCTATCCAGCCAATGGGAATTTCCATTAACTTAGTGCTTGAGATGAGTGCAATTGTGAGATATGGAATCTGTATATATTATAGAGAACAAACATCATTTGTTTATAAAGAACAAAATGTCTTTATACGCTGTGTAGTTTGGCATTAAGAATGACATAGTAAAACCAATGGATTTCTTTTCGAACTTACCTATTAGCAATTGAATGTTCACTGCCTTTCTTGATTAAGAACAGGTGTGGCAGTAATCAGACCCGTATGTAGCTAGGAAAATTGAACTCAGCTTCCCAAAGATGTGATAAACCACAGTTAATTTATGTTTTAAGGGGTGGGGTGGGTGGGGGTAATCACTTATTCATACAGGGCCCTGTAGGTTTGGATTTCTTTTTCCTTTAATAATAAAGACCTTCATTTAAAAACTGCATTTTGTGCCTACCTGTGTTATCTTTGTATAATATTTAAATTTGTTTTGTGATCTGAAACATTTAAGAAGAAGAAATTAGGAAGGGGGCAAACACCTTTTCACACCACTGTATTTATAAATTATATAGAGTGTAGATATGTGTATATAATATGGTGATGTGTGTATAGTATAAAGTGTGAACACCACACTATATACTATATACACAAGTACTTTTATATTATATTGTATATACAATAGTACACAGTGCACCATACCACTTCTCCTGTCCTGTATCCTGGGTGATAATTCTCATTATTTGTATTATTCTGGAAATACACTGCACAGTACCACTTCTCCTGTCCTGTATACTGGGTGTAATTCTCAGTATCTGTATTATTCTATATATATCATATATCAAACAAATGGTGTTATATTCTTATTTTAAATGTATCTATTTAACATGTAACCTATTGATTTTTTATGTAGTGACATGAGCCCTGTTCATATTTCTTACTATTGAAGCTTGATTTTTAGATCCTACAATTGTGCTCCTGAGAGTTTCTCTTTATACCTTTCAGCATCACTTGGTTCTCTCTTTGCCTGAACTAGCTCATGAACTCTTTAGCTAGTTCTTTTTTCTTCTTTAGGATAACTTTTAAAGCCTTTAAACCAAGCTACTGGACTACTTCTATTGCTGTTCAGTGCTTCTCAATGTGATTCTGATAGATCAGATCTTTTGATTTCTATTTAAAAAAAAAAACTTTTCCCTTCCTTGGCTCCATTCTTGCCAGTCACTCCATATTGGCAGTCACATAGATTATTGTTTTACTGTACATACGATTGCATTTTGCATATACAGTGGCGACCAAAAATTTAGCATTTTTTTTAAAAGCGTGATTACTTCTGTCTGGTTGTTGTGATGTCAATTTCCTTGTGATTTTAGTAAACCCGAAGCAAATGGTTGTCAGCTATATGAACAAAAATTGTATTTGGCAGTCTTTTATCCCTTTGTGTTAGTTTCCAAAATTTGGTGGGCCAAATGTTTTGCATATTTTGTCAGGGGTAGTCAAATTTTGCCTTTTTTTTTTTTTTTATGTGTGTGTTTGCCAAATTTATCTCCAGATGTCAGGAAGCCTATTATTCTGAGAGAGAAGTCAGGCAAAAGCCAAAAAGAGGTAGCTATGGAATTCAACTGTCCAACTGTTCTTAGAGTCAAGTGTCACATATAGTGGTGGCCAAAAGTATTGGCACCCCTGCAATTCTGTCAGATAATACTCCGTTTTTTCCTGAAAATGATTGCAATCACAAATTCTTTGGTATTATTATCTTCATTTAATTTGCTTGCAAGGAAAAAACACAAAAGAGAATGAAGCAAAAATCAAATCATTGATCATTTCACACAAAACTCCAAAAATGGGCAGGACAAAAGTATTGGCACCCTCAGCCTAATACTTGGTTGCACAACCTTTAGCCAAAATAACTGCGAACAACCGCTTCCGGTAACCATCAATGAGTTTCTTACAATGCTCTGCTGGAATTGTAGACCATTCTTCTTTGGCAAACTGCTCCAGGTCCCTGATATTTGAAGGGTGCCTTCTCCAAACTGCCATTTTGAGTTCTCTCCACAGGTGTTCTATGGGATTCAGGTCAGGACTCATTGCTGGCCACCTTAGAAGTCTCCAGTGCTTTCTCTCAAACCATTTTATAGTGCTTTTGGAAGTGTGTTTTGGGTCATTGTCCTGCTGGAAGACCCATAACCTCTGAGGGAGACCCAGCTTTCTCACACTGGGCCCTACATTATGCTGCAAAATTTGTTGGTAGTCTTCAGACTTCATAATGCCATGCACACGGTCAAGCAGTCAGTGCCAGAGGCAGCAAAGCAACCCGAAAACATCAGGGAACCTCCGCCATGTTAGAATGTAGGGACCATGTTCTTTTCTTTGAATGCCTCTTTTTTTTCCCTGTACACTCTATGTTGATGCTTTTTCCCAAAAAGCTCTACTTTTGTCTCATCTGACCAGAGAACATTCTTCCAAAATGTTTTAGGCTTTCTCAGGTAAGTTTTGGCAAACTCCAGCCTGGCTTTTTTATGTCTCGGAGTAAGAAGTGAGGTCTTCCTGGGTATCCTACCATAGAGTCCCTTTTCATTCAGACGCCGACGATAGTATGGGTTGACACTGTTGTACTCTCGGACTGCAGGGCAGCTTGAACTTGTTTGGATGTTAGTCGAGGTTCTTTATCCACCATCCACACAATCTTGCGTTGAAATCTCTCGTCAATTTTTCTTTTCCGTCCACATCTAGGGAGGTTAGCCGCAGTGCCATGGGCTTTAAACTTCTTGATGACACTGCGCACGGAAGACACAGGAACATTCAGGTCTTTGGAGATGGACTTGTAGCCTTGAGATTGCTCATGATTCCTCACAATTTGGTTTCTCAAGTCCTCAGACAGTTCTTTGGTCTTCTTTCTTTTCTCCATGCTCAATGTGGTAAACACAAGGACACAGGACAGAGGTTGAGTCAACTTTAATCCATGTTAACTGGCTGCAAGTGTGATTTAGTTATTGCCAACACCTGTTAGGTGCCACAGGTAAGATACAGATGCTGTTAATTACACGAATTAGAGAAGCATCACATGATTTTTCAAACAGTGCCAATACTTTTGTCCACCCCCTTTTTTAGGTTTGGTGTGGAATTATTTCCAATTTGGCTTTAGGACAATTCTTTTAGTGTTTTTTCATTGAAGACAAATTAAATGAAGATAATAATACCAAAGAATTTGTGATTGCAATCATTTTCAGCAAGAAACTGAGTATTATCTGACAGAATTGCAGGGGTGCCAATACTTTTGGCCACCACTGTATATTAAAGAAAGAAAAAGAAGGCTATGAAACAGCTGACAAACTTAGAAGTGGATGACCACCGAAAACTTTCTCTAGAGTTGATCACATTATGAAGAAAAAGTCAGTATCTGATGTCCATAAAAGTGCTGAACAGATTTCGCACGAAATGAACAAACAATATGGGGTCAAAGTGATTCTGGTCTAAGGTGTTGTGGTTGGATGAATCCAAGTTCAATCTATTTGGTAGTGATTAGAGATGAGCGAACCTTTCAATGTTCGGTTTATTTCAGCTTGGATTCAATGGGAAGCAAACCAAATGCATACACAACACCTTCAAACGGGCCAAAACAGCTCAAATTAGGGGCAGACACCAGGAAAAGTGGCCTCAATTGACCTACAGTACAAATTTTATAATGGCACAGCAGCAGTCACCCATGGGCCATGCATGAGGTATCAGGGTCTAGACCCGCATTTACAGCTTTGAATTTAACTTCAAATTAAGATGAGGTGTGTGAGGGATTGGTGTAGGCCTGCTGTGTTGGCATACCTGATATCACATGCTACAGCTCAAGCTGCTTTTCTACTCAGCCACACTCAGATGGCAGAAAAATCTGTTTCATAGTGTAGTATTGGTACACAAATTTAAGGATAGTAACACAGGTAGTTGACAGAAAGTAAGTGGAAGCCTGCCAGTCTGGCAACACACATGAAGGAGAACCAACCACAAGTTTCCACATGTCCAAAAATTAGAGGCAGACACCACCAAAGTGGCATCAATTTCACAAGACTAGAAATAATATAATGGTGACTGACACCTCTTCCACTATAGCCAACCCAGCTGATGGAGACCCCAGGAGTCTTCAAATTTAAAAAAAAATTAGGGGCAGACACCAGCAAAGTGGCATCAATTTCACCAGAGTAGAAATAGTATAATGGGGACCGACACCTCTTCATGCAAGACAAACCAGGAATTTCACAGAACTGGAAGAATTTTCCAAGGAAGAAATGGATGAAAATCCCTCAAACAAGAATTGAAAGTCTCTTTGCTGGCTACAAAAAGTGTTTGCAAGTTGTGATATTTTCAAAAGGGGGTGCTACTAGGCACTAACCATGCAGGTTTCCCAAACTTTTGCATTGGTTCATTTTTCTTTTGTAATTTTTAAAATGTAAAGGTGAAAATATATATATTTTTTTGCCTAAAATACAAAGGAAAAGTGTCATCTTTAACTTTAGGCCCTTTAAAGATCATATCATCTTCAACTTGCTTTACTGTTCACAATAACAGTAATTTTGACCAAGGGTGCCTAAACTTTTACATGCCACTGTAAATGGAGCCCTAATTGTCTTAAGAAATGTCTTAGATCTGCACAAATTTTCTCTGCCGCTAGTCTGGAGGGTCTACAGTGGTACCTAGAAGACTTCAGAGTTGTGTTCTCAGAAAAAGAGGCAGAGATATTACCTAACCATCATCCCTATGACCAGGGCTGCCATCAGAGCATTACTGCCCTTACTGGTGTATGGGGCCCGGTGAGCAGCATTGAGGTGGGGCCCAGGCCAAGTCAAGGCCTCTCCTCTTGTGCTTCTGCTCACTGGGCCTCATTCTGTAGCAAACTGTTGAGCCGCCTTCTGCGACGCACACCTCGGCGCTAAGTGCCTTACCGTAGCTCCGCAGCCTTGCAGCTCCAGCAGATTCCTCATACTTCTCCGGACTTCTGGTCAGGTAACAGCGCGTATGCGCCATCAGCTGACAAGAAGTCAGGAGAAATATGTGGAAGCAGGAGATGCGCGGCTATGGAGCTCCAATAAAGCACCCAGCACTATTGCCAGGACAACACAAGCCAAGCTGCACCTGCAGGTGATGGTAAGTATGATCAAACTTTTTTTTTCCTTTTTCTTTCTAAAATGAATTAAATAGGTGAGGGAGGGGGATGGCAAGTGATGGAGTGAGGGGGTGGCTGTAAATTATGGAGTAAGAGGGGCTGTGAGCGAGGGGGGGCTGTGAATTCTGGAGTGAGGCTGGCTGTAAGTGATGGAATGAGGGGGCTGTAAATTATGGAGTGAGGGGGCTGTAAGTGATGGAGTGATGGGGGCTGTAAATCATGGAGTGAGGGGGCTGTAAGTGATGGAATGAGGGGGTTGTAAATTATGGAGTGAGGGGTGCTGTAACTGATGGAGTGAGGGGGGCTGTAAATTATGGAGTGAGGGGGGCTATAAGTGATGGAGTGAGGTGGGACTGCAAATGATGAAGTGAGGGACTTCAAATGATGGAGCAAGAGGGGCTGCAAATGATGGAGCAAGGGGGGCTTCAAATGATGGTGGAAGGGGTATGTAAATGATGGAGTGAGGGAGGACGAGGGACTGCAATTGATAGAGTGAGGGGGGGACAAGGAACTGTAAGTGATTTTGCGGGGGGGGGACGAGGGACTGCAAATGATGGAGTGAGGAGGTCTGCAAATGATGGAGCAGGGGGGGCTGCAAATGATGGACCGAGGGGGGGGCTGCAAATGATGGAGTGAGGGGGAATGCAAATGATGGAGAGAGGGGGACTGAAAATTATGGAGTGAGGGGGTGGGGGACTGCAAATAATGAAGTAAGGGGGACTTAAAATGGTGAAGTAAGAGGGGGAGTAGGACTGCAAATGATGAAGTGAGAGGGAAAGGGTGACTGCAAATGATGAAATGAGAGGGGGAGGCTGACTGAAAATGATGGAATGAGGGGGATGGGGAACTGCAAATGATGAAGTGGGGGAGACAGCTAATGATAAAGTGAGGGGGCCTGCAAATGATGAAGTGAGGGGGGACTGCAAATGATGAAGTACAGAGTGAAGGCGTTGACGTTTCAGGAGTGTGACTGATTGAATTGGTGAAAAGAGTATGGGTGTTAACTAATTTATATATTAGATGGGGAAAGTGACTATTTATAGTTAGTGGGGGCACAGTGGTGGATTACAATTTATATTTGAAATGGCGGGTTGCACAATAACTAATGATATATTAATGGTGGCTGCATGTCTGTATTCAGCTGAGTAGAAGGGGAAAAAGTAGGGAATATGCTCTAGATAACTGTGTTATTTTATGCAGAGACGAGTCATGGCTGGAAGAAGTGATGGCGGTCTGCACTGGATGAAAAAGAAAAGCGAAGATGAAGGACTTCTACTAGAGACGTCACTGGTGAGTCAGTGTGTTACCTGTAGACTTACACTATACACTATATACAGAGCTCCCGTGTATAATGTCACTGGTGATCCCTGTATTACCTGTACACTGACACTATACACTATATACTATGTACAGAGCTCCTGTGTATAATATCACTGGTGTTCATTGTATTACCTGTACTCTATACACTTTATACAGAGCTCCTGTGTATAATATCACTGATGTTCACTGTATTACTTGTACACTATACACTATATACAGAGTTCCTGTGTATAATATCACAGGTGTTCACTGTATTACCTGTACAGTATACACTATATACAGAGCTCCTGTGTGTAATCTCACTGGTGATCCCTGTATTACCTGTACACTGACACTATTTACAGAGCTCCCGTGTATAATGGCACTTATGGTAATATTAGTAGTGTCTTTTTTTATTAATGATCAGTATTGTAATATTTGGTCACTATGTGGTGGTAATATGTGGTCTGATGATGGTTTGGTGGTGTTTTTTTGTTGTTTGTGCTATTATTCAATTACTATGTGGTGGTAATATGTGATCTGGTAATGGTGTGGCAGTATTTGTTCCTTGTATGCTACTATGTGGTGGTAATATGTGATCTGGTCATGGTGTGGCAGTATTTCTGCCTTGTATGTGGTAGTATATGTTACTATGTGGTGGTAATTAGTGATGAGCGAACACTAAAATAATAATAAATTATTATTATTACTTTATCACTATTTATTCCATGGCACTTTACATGTGAAAAAGGGGTATACATTGCAAAAACAATTACAATAATCTTGAACAAAAATGTGACAGCGACTGTTACAGAAGAGGAGAGGAGAGGGCCCTGCCCGCGAGGGGAGTCTACAAGGCATGGGTGAGGATACAGTAGGTAAGGATAAAGCTGGTCTTGCAGTGGTATGATGGAGCGAGGGTTACTGCAAGTTGTACGCATGTCGCAAGAGGTGGGTCTTCAGCTACCTTTTAAAGGTTTCAACAGTAGGCGAGAGTCAGAAATGGTGGTGTAGAGAGTTCCAGAGAAGCGGGATGCACGGAAGAAATCTTGTATGCGACCGGGAGACTAGGTCACAGATGTATGGAGGAGACAGGTTGTGGATAGCTTTGCATTCCAAGGTTAGGGTTTTGAACTTGAGTCTCTGGGTAATGGGGAGCCAGTGAAGGGATTGACTGAGAGGAGAGGCCAGGGAATAGCGAGGGGACAGGGGGATTAGTCGGGCAACAGAGTTTAGGATAGCTTGGAGGAATGCGAGAGTGTTAGAAGCAGAGATGAGCGTTGTTCGACTCGAACTGTTCGCCAATCTCAAATTCGAGCTGTTTTGGGCTGTGTTCGAGCTGTTCGGCGAACACGAACGATTTGAAAAAAATTTGGCTGTTCGAGGTTATGTTCGATAACTGTTCTGGCACCAAAATCATAACTGGATTTTTTCTCAGTAATGCTGAAAATTAATGTTAATACGCAGTTTGAGTGTACAGCGGGGCGGGGGGAGGGGCAGTGGATGGATCTCTGCAGGAATAATGAAGATCTCCATTTTTTTTTCTCTTTCCCGCATTTACAGTGGGGAGGTGCAATCTGTCAGCCTATCAGCAGCGCACACACGGAGCGAAGTGCTTTTTTTCACACAAGCAAGGGCATGTGTCATTGGCAGTGTATGTCACATGTCCTTGCCCTATAAGACCCAGCCATTTTCCCCGTCGCCACCATTTTCTCACTGCTGCAGCTGCGTGTTACACGGCACCGCTGTTGCTGTGTGCGCTATACCTTGTCAATTTCAAGCCAATTTTCGCACAAATCTACAGATAGCTTGGGAGTAAAGACTAATTGTAATTGTAGTCCTTTTCAAGACTAAGTTACATCAGTTCCTATCAGTTTTTGCCAGGCAGGTCTGTGCCAGTGCTGTGCAAGTTTTTTTCACAGCATTTGGCTGAATCTAGCAAAGCTAATCCTTTTTGGCCTATTGCAGAGTGTGTTAGTCAGTGGAGTAGCCTATCTGTGTTGCAAGCTACACCACCTGTGTATAGAATACCAATTTTTTTACTGCACCTAGTGAAGTAAAACCTTTTGGGCACAGCATCATTCTATTAGTCCATCTATACTAACCTCCACCAGATTGCAAATTGAATATAATTTTTTTCTACATCTAGCTCTGAAAAAATATTTGGGCTTCTAGCAGTGTATGGGACTTGTTCTATTAGTCCATCTATACTGACCTCCATCAGGTTGCAAATTGAATATAATTTTTTTCTGCATCTAGCTCAGAAAGAATATTTGGGCTTCTAGAAGTGTGTAGGACTTGGTCTATTAGTCCATCTATACTAACCTCCACCAGGTTGCAAATTAAAAATAATTTTTATCTGCATCTAGCTCTGAAAAAATATTTGGGCTTCTAGCAGTGTGTGGGACTTGTTCTATTAGTCCATCTATACTGACCTCCATCAGGTTGCAAATTGAATATAATTTTTTTCTGCATCTAGCTCTGAAAAATTATTTGGGCTTCTAGCAGTGTGTGGGACTTGTTCTATTAGTCCATCTATACTAACCTCCACCAGGTTGCAAATTAAAAATAATTTTTATCTGCATCTAGCTCTGAAAATTTTTTTGGCTTCTAGCAGTGTGTGGGACTTGGTCTATTAATCCATCTATACTGACCTCCATCAGGTTGCAAATTGAATATAATTTTTTTCTGCATCTAGCTCTGAAAAAATATTTGGGCTTCTAGCAGTGTGAGGGATTTGTTCTATTAGTCCATCTATACTGACCTCCATCAGGTTGCAAATTGAATATAATTTTTTCCTGCATCTAGCTCTGAAAAAATATTTGGGCTTCTAGCAGTGTGTGGGACTTGTTCTATTAGTCCATCTATACTGACCTCCATCAGGTTGCAAATTGAATATAATTTTTTTCTGCATCTAGCTCTGAAAAAATATTTGGGCTTCTAGCAGTGTGTGGGACTTGGTCTATTAGTCCATCTATACTAACCTCCACCAGGTTGCAAATTAAAAATAATTTTTATCTGCATCTAGCTCAGAAAAAATATTTGGGCTTCTAGCAGTGTGTGGGACTTGGTCTATTAGTCCATCTATACTGACCTCCATCAGGTTGCAAATTGAATATAATTTTTTTCTGCATCTAGTTCTGAAAAAATATTTGGGCTTCTAGCAGTGTGTGGGACTTGTTCTATTAGTCCATCTATACTGACCTCCATCAGATTGCAAATTGAATAAAAAAAATTTCTGCATCTAGCTCTGAAAAAATATTTGGGCTTCTAGCAGTGTGTGGGACTTGGTCTATTAGTCAATCTATACTGACATCCATCAGGTTGCAAATTCAATATAATTTTTTTCTGCATCTAGCACAGAACAAATATTTGGGCTTCTAGCAGTGTGTGGGACTTGGTCTATTAGTTCATCTATACTAACCTCCACCAGATTGCAAATTAAAAATAATTTTAATCTGCATCTAGATCTGAAAAAATATTTGGGCTTCTAGCAGTGTGTGGGACTTAGTCTATTAGTCCATCTATACTGACCTCCATCAGGTTGCAAATTGAATATAATTTTTTTCTGCATCTAGCTCTGAAAAAATATTTGGGCTTCCAGCAGTGTGTGGGACTTGTTCTATTAGTCCATCTATACTGACCTCCATCAGGTTGCAAATTGAATAAAAAAAAATTCTGCATCTATCTCTGAAAAAATATTTGGGCTTCTAGCAGTGTGTGGGACTTGGTCTATTAGTCCATCTATACTAACCTCCATCAGATTGCAAATTAAAAATAATTTTTATCGGCATCTAGCTCTGAAAAAATATTTGGGCTTCTAGCAGTGTGTGGGACTTGGTCTATTAGTCCATCTATACTGACCTCCATCAGGTTGCAAATTGAATAAAAAAAATTTCTGCATCTAGCTCTGAAAAAATATTTGGGCTTCTAGCAGTGTGTGGGACTTGGTCTATTAGTCCATCTATACTAACCTCCACCAGGTTGCAAATTAAAAATAATTTTTATCGGCATCTAGCTCTGAAAAAATATTTGGGCTTCTAGCAGTGTGTGGGACTTGGTCTATTAGTCCATCTATTCTGACCTCCATCAGGTTGCAAATTGAATATAATTTTTTTCTGCATCTAGCTCAGAAAAAATATTTGGGCTTCTAGCAGTGTGTGGGACTTGGTCTATTAGTCCATCTATACTAACCTCCACCAGGTTGCAAATTAAAAATAATTTTTATCTGCATCTAGCTCTGAAAAAATATTTGGGCTTCTAGCAGTGTGTGGGACTTGGTCTATTAGTCCATCTATACTGACCTCCATCAGGTTGCAAATTGAATATAATTTTTTTCTGCATCTAGCTCTGAAAAAATATTTGGGCTTCTAGCAGTGCGTGGGACTTGTTCTATTAGTCCATCTATACTGACCTCCATCAGGTTGCAAATTGAATAAAAAAAATTTCTGCATCTAGCTCTGAAAAAATATTTGGGCTTCTAGCAGTGTGTGGGACTTGGTCTATTAGTCCATCTATACTGACCTCCATCAGGTTGCAAATTGAATATAATTTTTTTCTGCATCTAGCTCTGAAAAAATATTTGGGCTTCTAGCAGTGTGTGGGACTTGTTCTATTAGTCCATCTATACTGACCTCCATCAGGTTGCAAATTGAATATAATTTTTTTCTGCATCTAGCTCTGAAAAAATATTTGGGCTTCTAGCAGTATGTGGGACTTGTTCTATTAGTCCATCTATACTGACCTCCATCAGGTTGCAAATTGAATATAATTTTTTTCTACATCTAGCTCTGAAAAAATATTTACGCTTCTAGCAGTGTGTGGGACTTGGTCTATTAGTCCATCTATACTGACCTCCATCAGGTTGCAAATTGAATATAATTTTTTTCTGCATCTAGCTCTGAAAAAATACTTGGGCTTCTAGCAGTGTGTGGGACTTGGTCTATTAGTCCATCTATACTGACCTCCATCAGGTTTCAAATTCAATATAATTTTTTTCTGCATCTAGCTCTGAAAAAATATTTGGGCTTCTAGCAGTGTGTGGGACTTGGTCTATTAGTCCATCTATACTAACCTCCACCAGGTTGCAAATTAAAAATAATTTTTATCTGCATCTAGCTCTGAAAAAATATTTGGGCTTCTAGCAGTGTGTGGGACTTGGTCTATTAGTCCATCTATAGTGACCTCCATCCGGTTGCAAATTGAATATAATTTTTTTTTGCATCTAACCCAGCCAATAGTTTTGGCCTAATACCACAGTTTGGCCACTCAGCTCTGCTCGGTTCCCATCCGTTGTTTTTTTGTGCTAACAACTCCAGAGTTGTGAATTAGTTAACCACCAAAATGAGTGGAAAAAGGCCTGCTGCTGGTGGAAAGGGGAATAGGCTTGTTGGGAAGGGGAAAAAAGGTAGACCCTCATTCCCAAACTGTAACTGCTGTTGGTGGAGACAATGAGGAAGACGATGATGAGACTCAAATACCTGATTGGAGCGACAACTTTAGTTTTTTGTCAGGGCAGGAACAGGTTGACTCTGAGGACGACGGGTGTGATAACACACAGGGTGATGATGATGAGGTTGGAGATCCCACTTACTGTCAACCCTCAGTCAACCAAGAGATGAGGTCAGCAGAGGAGGTGGAGGAGAATGCTAGTGACGATGAGGTCAGGTTGCGCCTTCCTGGACAGAGACGTAGTACTGGAAGCACGTCAACAACTGCATCCTCAAACACAACTCTGCCTCTCACCACAAATCGTGGTGGCTCTTCAGGTCGCATGGGTGCTAAGCCTTGCATAGCCTGGGCATTTTTTCAGATCGATAAAGATGACCCAACTCATGTTATCTGTAACATTTGTCATTATCTGTAACATTTGTCAGCAAAAGCTAAGTAGAGGCCAAAAAATACATAGTTTGAGTACTTCATGCATGAACCGGCACATGGACATGAAGCATAAGTTGCAGTGGGAAGCTCACTGTGCTACAATGCAGCCTAGCCGGCCGGGCCAACCACCGTCTGCCACATCTTGTGCATCCGCGGCCTCTTCATCCTCTGTGACTGGGGGGACAGCAGTCACACCTGTTTTGGGACGCAGACCTGCCACCTCTTTACCCGCAACAGCCAGTGTGATTGGCAGGTCATCATTTTCTTTGGAGGTGGTAACACCAGCTGGTGTTGAGCGCTGTCCGACATCGATAGCACCACCTTTGGATCAAGGCAACCTAACATGTCCGCCTGCATCTTCTTCACAGACTGGCAGTTTGCCGGGGACACCCTAATCAACCCCGTCTAAGCACAACAGCCAGCCCTCAGTCCCTCAGATGTGGACAAGTAAAAGACCATTTCCTCCTAGCCATGAGAAAGCTAAGAGGTTGAATTTCACCATCTGCAAGCTCTTGGCTACACAAATGCTGCCTTTCTGCCTGGTGGACTCAGAGGATTTTCGAGACCTTATGTCCGTTGCAGTGCCCCAGTACCAGATGCCCAGTCGGCACTACTTCTCAAAGAAAGGTGTGCCTGCGCTCCACCAGCATGTTGCACACAACATCACCGCTTCTTTGAGAAACTCTGTGTGTGACAGGGTGCATTTCACCACAGACACTTGGACGAGTAGGCATGGACAGGGGCGTTACATGTCGCTTTCTGGGCACTGGGTAACTATGGTGACAGCAGGACAAGGGGCTGCTGTCCAAGTCTTGCCGTCCCCACGAGTTGTGCGTCAATCCTCTTTATCTCAAAGTTCCTCCACTGCTTCTGCCACCTCAACTTCCTCTCGGTCCTCCACCTGCACCCAAAGCCTGTCTGGTCATGCCACAAGCTTTCTAACTGCGCAGAAGAGATCCTGCACACCTCCTTACTATGCTGGCAGTAGGGCTCAACATCATCAGGCGGTTTATACTTTTAAATGTCTGGGAAATGTGAGTCACACAGCTGAGGAGTTGTGGTCAGCTCTGGAGAACCAATTTCATGAATGGTTGTCTCCACTGGACCTGAAACCAGGGAAGGCCGTGTGCGACAATGCTGCAAACCTGGGTGCGGCCCTTCGCCGGGGCAATGTCACACATGTGCCTTGTATGACTCACGTGTTGAACCTGGTTGTCCAGCAATTTTTAGCCCACTATCCCGGACTAGATGGCCTTCTGTAGAGGGCACGGTCGCTGTGTGCTCACTTCCGCCGTTCGCATCCTGCAGCTCAGCGACTTACATCTCTACAGAAGTCGCTGGGCCTGCCACTTCACCGGCTAAAATGCGATGTGCCTACCCGGTGGAATTCAACTCTGCACATGTTGCAGCGACTGTGGCAGCACCGACAAGCCCTGGTGCAATACGTTCTGTCGTATAGCCCGGGCCAACGAGATCCAGAGGTGGCGCAAATCACGCTGGAGGAGTGGTCTCAGATCAGGGACCTATGCACCGTTCTGCACAGTTTTGAAATGGCGACGAAGATGTTTAGTGCTGACAATGCCATTATCAGCATGACTATTCAGGTGATTTGCATGCTGGAGCACATGTTAAACAGAATTCGGAGTCAGGTGGTGGCACAAGAGGAGGTGGAGGAAGTAGAGGAGGAGGAGTTGCATGCGGAAGGGCTAACATCTGCAAGATCCAGACGGTCGGCAGCACCAAGGCGGCAGGCATGTGAGGGTGGGGGAGATGGTTTTACCAGGGTGCATGGTAGCAGCCAAACTAGTGAGGAAGGTGCAGGAGCCCAGGAAGAAGTGGAGGACGAACTGATGGAAGACTCATCAGATGAGGGAGATCTTGATCCCATTTCTGTTGTGCGAGGTTGGGGGGAGAGGACAGAGGAAGGAAGCATTATTGTTACCTCGCCACCAACACAACAGGGACTTGGTGCTCCTGGATGCGCAAGACACATGAGTGCCTTCTTGCTGCACTACCTGCAACATGACCCTCGAATTGTGAGAATTAGAAATAATCCTGACTACTGGGTTGCCACACTGTTAGATCCCCGGTACCAAAGTAAATTTGCAGAAATTATTCCTGCCATAGAAAGGGATGCATGCATGTAGGAGTATCAGCAGAGACTGTTGCAGAATCTTACATGTGCTTTTCCACAAAACACCAGTGGTGCACGTAGTGAATCTCACAGTTCCAACGTGCCAACCGTGGGATCGTCGAGTGTTCAGCACTCAAACCGTAACAGAAACACAGTATCTGCTGGTAACATCAATTTTGCGGAATCATTTCACCAATTTTTTAGCCCATCCTTTGCAAGGCCACAGGAGACAAGTAGTCTGACACATAGTCAACGCCTAGAGACGATGGTACAGGAGTATCTCCAAGTAAACATTGAAGCCATGACTGTCACTGGACCCTTGCTCTTTTTGGGCTTCCAATCTGGATAAATGGCTGGAGCTTGCCACTTACGCCTTGGAGATCTTGTCATGCCCCGCAGCCAGCGTTCTGTCTGAACGAGTGTTCAGCGCTGCTGATGGTGTGCTGACAGATAAGCGCACGCGGCTCTCCACTGATAATGCAGACAGACTCACGTTCATAAAGATGAACAAATCATGGATCCGAAATGACTTTTCTACCCCTGTGTCATCCTGGGGAGAGTAAAAGCTTGATGATTGGTTAAAATCACCTCACCAACCGTTTTAAGCTTTCAAATTACTAATCATGTTTATCTGCATCTTGGCTAGAAAATAATTTGGGCTTTGTAGCAGTGTGCAGTACTGATTCTATTAGGCCATCTATACTAAGCTCCACCAGATTTAAAATTACTAATCATGTTTATCTGTATCTTGGCTGGAAAATAATTTGGGCTTTGTAGCAGTGTGCAGTACTGATTCTATTAGGCCATCTATACTAAGCTCCACCAGATTTAAAATTAATAATAATTTTTAGCTGCATCTAGCCCCGAAAATAATTTTGGGGCTCCGAGATGCGCAAGACACATTAAGTGCCTTCTTGCTGCACTACCTGCAACATGACCCTCAGATTGTCAGAATTCGAAGTAATCCTGACTACTGGTTTGCCACACTCTTAGATCCCCCACACTCTTCGATCAACCTTTTCATTTTAATAAATACCAAAAAAATGGTCATTTTTGAAATTATAAGCATTAGCAGGTTGTTAGAAACTGAAATCAAACAGTTTTCAACTCAAAACTTTATTTTAGGTGATGTTACATTTGCACATAGGACCCCTGGTTCGAAAGGAGCTTCTGAACTCTCTCGTGCATTGAATTTGTCAGGTTTTGGATGGTTTCTGCTTCAATTGTTTTGCATGAGGACAGAATACCCTCACAGAGCTGTTGCTTAGATGTGAACTGCCTCCCGCCATCATAGACACTCCTTTTGATGATGTTTCAGAGGTTCTGAATGGGGTAGAGGTCAGGGGAGCATGGGGGTCACACCATAAGTTTGTCCCCTTTTATGTCCATATCAGCCAGAGATGCAGATGTGTTATGTGCAGCATGAGACAGGGCATTATCATGCATGAAAATGATCTTGCTGTGGAATACACGGTTCTTCTTCTTGAACCATGGCAGGAAGTGCTGTTTGAGAAACTCCACATACATTATGGATTTCATCTTTACCCTTTCAGAGATCCTAAAGGGGCCGACAATCTCTCTCCCCATGATTCCAGCCCAAAACATTACTCCACCTCCTCCTTGTTGGCTCTGTAGTCGTGTTTGCGTGGGGTGTCCATCAACCAGCCATCCTCCACTCCATCCATCTGGACCATCGAGCATTGCACGACACTCATCCGTGAACAAAACAGTTTTGAAGTCAGTCTTCATGTATTGTTTGGCCCACTGGAGCCTTTTCTGCTTGTGTGCAGTGGATAGAGGAGGTCGACAGGATGGCGTACGCACAGCTGCAAACCTCTGAAGGACCCGGCATCTTGTTGTTCGGGGGACGTTGGAGGCACCAGCAGCTTCAAAAACTTGTCTGCTGCTATGACAAGGCTTTTTTGCCGCTGCTCTTTTAACCTGACGTAATTGCCTGTAGGAAAGAGTCCTCAATTTGCCCTTATCAGCACGCACACGTGTGTACTGTGAATCAGCTACATGCTTCTTGATTGCCAAGACACTTCATCCTGATCATCGCACAATGTTGATTGCAGTCATGCCTTGACCTAAACACTCCACAATTTGTTGCTTCTCAGCAGCCGACACATCCTTTTTCTTTCCCATTTTGGCAGAAAATGTAGGCTGCTTAATAATGTGGGACAGCCTTCTTAAGTAGTCTTGCCTTTCATTGGACACACCTGCCAAACTAATTAGCACAGGTGTCTGCAATTGCTTACAGTGATATAAAGAGCCCTGACACACATCACCATCAATGAGTTTAACTGACAAACAAACAAATTCTTCCCTTATCACTCCTAAACACTTTTTGCATAATAATTTGGAACACAGTGTACATGTGCTTTTCCACAAAACACCAGTGGTTCACGTAGTGAATCTTACAGTTCTAACTTGCCAACCGTGGTCTGTATGGAGTTGTTCAATAAAGGGCCCAAAATTAAGATAACATAGACGGGAGAGGTCTCTATGAATAGGAATTCCTAAGAATTTGATACCCTGTGAGGGCCAGGCAAAGGGAAAGTTGGACTGGATGGAATCCTGTATGGATTTGGGGAGGGAGACATCGAGGGCCTCAGACTTCGCTGCATTGATTTTAAAATTTGATCATGTAACAAAGTGATCTATTTCAGCCATAACAGCAGGGATGGATATGTGATTGAGTGATATATACTAGGACATCATCAGCAAATAGAGAGCACTTGTACTCGGTGCCTCCCACCTCAATCCACCTAATATTGGGGTTATGGCGAATTGATGAGAGCAGGTGCTCCGTCACTAGGATGTATAAGAGAGGGGACAGAGGACATCCCTGCCTTGTCCCATTGGTGATTATGAAAGGTGATGAAAATGTTCTGACGCACCCCTGGGCCTTGGGACACCCGGAGCCGGACCCTTTTGGTGGATGCTGGTGGTTGTCGTCTCCGTGGCGGCGACCCGGTTCCGTGGCTCAGGGCGGTCAAACCAGTGGCGGAACTATTTATGTGGTTTTCATGTTTAAACGTCCGACTACGCCACCCGTGGATTGCGGTCAGAGTGAACCGCCGCTGCAGGGCAGACCGCTGAGGCTGGTGTTGTGGGTGCAGCAGAGCGTAGCATAACTCCCCACGGGAGGAGTATAGCCTCAGGGCTGTGTATGCGGAGGAAGGGGGTGATGGTGCAGGGCAGCAGCAGTAACGACACGGAGTCAGTGAGGCAGTCCAGGGCCTTTACTCACAGTTCTTATTATCCAGACCACTTCTGCAGGTAACGGCTGCCCACGTCGTACTGTGCTCACCAGGTGAGGTGCTCAGACAACTCCCAGATAACTTTGGAGTGCTTCACAGGACCCCCTTTGTGTGTCCTTTGTCTGGCCTTTCTTACCAACACTTCTGTCCGGCTGCCTCGGGCCTCCTCTTGGTAAACGTGGCGCCAGTTTCCCTGACCCTATGTGGTGCCTTCCTAGCGGGTGTAGCAAGTCGCTGCGCCACATAAAATGTCACAGCCTCCGGTTTCTAGCTGAGGGTCATTTCCCGCCTCCACTAGTTTCGGGGACCGGTCTCCCCCTTTGGCCTGACCCCTCCACGCAGGTGGATTCGGGCGTGCGGTAGCGACTCGCCCGTCCGCACCACTGGGATCCCTTCGTTCCTCGTTCCTGGAGCCTTCTCCGCTCCTCTTCCTTCCTTCTTCCTCTTCCAGGCCTGGGCCTCTGTTACTAGGCCCGCCTCCGGAGCAGAGCTCATGCAGAGCCCCTGCTCCCTGTCACTTCTGTTCAGACTTCTGTGCACTGATCTAAAATGGTGCCCACCTTTTATACTCCCTTCTCAATGCACCCAGGAACTGCTTCCTTCCTGCTCCTGCACTACAGGGTTCCCCTTCCTCAGTGTTCCCTCCCCCAACTCCAGCCAGGGACAGGGACTGTCGTGCCCATCTCAGGGGCATATTGGTCGCCCTGCCCCACGGCAATGTGGTGTAATGCATGCAGGTGTCGGGTCCTGATCCACACTCCATCCTTACCTGAGAGTGAGATATCACACCTCTGGGTGAGGTGCAATACCTCTGTAGCAACCGAGCCCTCAGGGTGCTACAGTTCCATTTATCTTCAGCCTAGGTGACATATTGCGATACAGGGCCGTGATTTTGGCTATAAAAGGGTCCCCTAGACCCCTACCCCAAGCTTTTTAAGAGAATAATATATGGCATGCCAGGAGACTCTATGGAATGCTTTCTCAGCATCCAATGAGATTATCTAATTACAAATTTTTAACTGCATCTAGCCCAGGAAATACTTTGTGCCTAGTAGCAGTGTCTGCTAGTCAGCGGATTATCCCGGCTGTTAAGCAAGCTACACCACCTGTAGTTTGGACACTTAATTTTTTCAAAGAAAATGCTTTGGGACCACGGGATTCTCCGTGAAGAGCATCAGGAGGCACCCCAAGGCATAGGGGCTGGGACTGGCGGTAGGACGCCTTGCGGTGGACAGCCGAGCTCGATCCTTATAAAAGCTTTTTAACTGCAGCAGCTTTAGTGGACGCTACTGGAGCTGGAATTACGCGGCTGCTGGCATGAGACTTGCCCTCCAATAGATACTTGTAAAAGGATTTAAAGTGTATTCATTCAAATTAGAGAGACAATTTAAATTAAAAAGCTTAGAGCTGCCTCCACCACAGGGGGGCTCGCTCGACCCACCAGCGGACAGGCACCAGTATTGGGAGAGGGGGGCTGGCCGTCAGGGTCCACCGCTGCTCTGGCACAAACCCGGCGACACGGAGGTGGCTCGGGCAGGAACGGACTGGCCGTGTCGGCTTCTCACTTTTTGGATTTTAGAAGGGCATGACATGCCTATATCTGTGTCTCCCCCTCCTTTTACTCCTCCACCTCTTTTCTTTTCGCATGCCTATATGTACTTGTCACTTTTCCATGTGTTAGTTATGTCTTCTGAGCAGTTTGTCAGCTTTTGGACACCTTTGAAGGTGTTTTCTATGTGTTTCTATGTGTTTTTGTTTGCCTGCCATTGGTTTTAACGGTGTTCGAAGGTGTTCGACGAACAGTTCGACGAACAGTTCGGCGAACACAGGGGTGGTCCACGAACCGAACCGAACTCGAACACTACGGGGGTGGCTCAACACTAGTTAGAAGGGAGGCCACAGAGCAGGAGGTTTCAGTCGTCGAGAAGGGAGATGATGAGTGCATGCACTAGTGTTTTTGTAGATTTGTGGTTGAGGAATGTGCGGAAGATTTTTTTTACTTGGAGTCAGCATCTTCTTCACCCTGATCCTTCTTCCTCCCACCATTCCGAGTACCCTGAGGCAACAGATCCCACGCTTTGACATTTCGAAGAGCTGTTTTGTTCATCTTTCCATTTATAGATTCTGGCCTCTCACTCGGTCCGCTTGGAAGTAGAAAGAGCTTGGATATGTGGTTTGAAGGACAGATTAGAGTCCAGGGTTACACCAAGAGCTGTTCACTTTTCCATCGATAAATTTGGGCCTCTCGACAGGCCAGCTTCGAGCAGGGCAACAGAAAATCACATGTAGTGATTTAAGGAGCCATGGTCACCTGAAGGTGATGGTGGGAAAGTGCAAATACTGTTGGAAGAGGTGGATAATGATGAGACATATTGGACAGAAGGTCAGGAGGAAGATCAGGGTGCAGAAGTGGAAAACGAAGCGGTGGACGATGAAGTCACTAACCCAACATGGCAAGGGGACATGTAAAGCGAAGACAGCAGCACACAGGGGGAGGGAGGCATAGCACTACAACAGGTAGGAACAAGCAGTGTGGTGGACACAGTCACAAGGCAGGCAACTGTTTCCCGGAACACCAACACGACGGAAGTTGCCAGTACAACTGTTAGGTCTTCCCGAGTCTGGTTCTTTTTTAAAGACTGTTTAGATAACCCCAAAAAGGCCATTTTCAACATCTGTCAGGCCAGCATCAGCAAGACCACCAAAACTACTAGCCTTACCACCACCAGCATGCTCAGAGACATGGCAGCAAAGGACCTGACAAGCTGGGCCAAACATCAAGGTCCAGAAACAGTGTCTGCGGGTGACACCACTGTCTCTTCCGCTGTTGTGCATGCACGCCAATCCCCTGTCCATGGTGCATGCAAAGATGCCTCCCGCCCTGCACATGTCATTGCAGACTTGCAACCATCACCGTCCACGTCCTTGTCCCTTTGCAGCAGTCAGTTGTCCCTACCACAGTTCTTGGAATGCAAGCGCAGGTATGCAGCCAGCCACCCACCCACAAGCCGCAATACTACACTGCCCCATTTCTTGACTGCTTGCACTTGAAATGTTGCCTTTTAGGAGACGGAAGCTTTCCACAACCTCATGGCGGCGGTGGCCGGGTTTCCATACTCGGTCCCCGTCCGCCACTATTTCTCCCGGTATTGTCTCTGCCTTCCACAAGCCTGCGTCCCAGAACATTACCCGTGCCCTTTCCACAGCGCTTAAGTGGGAAGGACCACCTAACCACAAATACGTGGACAAGTGAATGTGGCCAGGGACGGTACATCTCACTGACGCATGTCACTGGGTTAATATTGTGCTTGGTCTCCTAGACAATGACCAAATTATTCCTGGTTGGCTCATCCATCTCCTTAGCTTTGTATTGCTTGGAATGCAAGCGCAAGTATGCAGCCAACCAACCACCCACCCACAGGCCGCAATACTAATCTGCCACATTTCTAGACTACTTGCTTGCACTTGAAATGTAGCCTTTTGGGCTCGTGAAGGGCGAAATCTTCCCACAACCTCATGCCGGCGTCGGCTGGGTGTCCATACTTAGTCCGCAGCCACCACTATTTCTCCCAGTATCGTCTCCGCCTTCCCAGAACATTATCCATACCCTCCCCAGGGCACTTAAGTGGGAAAGACCGCCTAACCACAAACACGTGGACAAGTGAATGTGGCCAGGCATAGTTCATCTAACTGACTCATTCCACTGAGTTAATATTGTGGAAGCCGGGATGCAGTGGGACCCTGGGTTTGGAACGCGTCCTCTCGACGCAGAGGATTGCGGGCCCTGGTCAATCAGGGTTACCCCTACATTATCCAGCTTCTGCACCACCTCCTCCTCTTCAGCCTCCATCTCCAACACTTGATTCATTTTTTCAGGACATATTCCAGATTATTTACTTAAACTTTGTGTGTGGCAATAACAATAAGCAGGACTGTATGCTTAGGCAACAAACCGCACACCATTGCAGAGTTGTTGAAAGCTGTATCAGAGAACCTGGTGTCGGCTCTGAAGCTAGACAAGCTCATACATCTACCATGCCTGACCCATGTGCTCAACTTAGTGGTTCTGCGGTTTCTCAAAATCTACACGGATCTGCCAGATCTGCTTGTGAAAGTACGCTGCGTGTGTGCCCATTTAAGAAAGTCAGCTACAGCTTCCGCCACCCTGGCAGGGCTTCAGCAGCGTTTGCAGCTTCCAGCTCACCGACTGGTGTGCGATGTGACTACGCATTGGAAATCAACTTTGCACATATTTGGAATGATTTTGAGCAGCAGAGAGCAGTTGTTGAGTACCAGCTTCAACACATCCATTGGCATTCAGGTCAGTCTCCACACATAAGAGCTGATGAGTGGGCATGGATGTCTGATATCTGTGCCCTCCTCCAAAACTTTGAGGACTCCACTAAGATGGTGAGCGGCGATGACGCCATAATTAGCATCACCATCCCGCTTCTCTGTCTACTGAACCGCTCGCTGCTCACAATTAAATAGGAGGTATTGCAGGCGGAGTAAGGAACTGTACAAGGTGATGCTACCCAGCCTCATCTCAATGTGCACTGAGTGATAATGAGGAGGAGGAAGAGAACATAGACAGTAATACTCTTGGTGAGAGCAGGGAAATCTTGGCTGTTGGCAGTCTGGCACACAAGGCCGACTTTATGTTCCCCTGCCTTTAGCATGACTATCGCATTGTACACATTTTGGGCATTACAGAAACTGGCACAGCACGAGAGAATTCTTGGAGACGGAGGTGTGAGGTTCTGATTAAGGAGGATGTCTGTCTTAGATGAGTTGCAAAGCAGAGGGCACAGGAGGGGTGATACACAGAAATGAGGTAAGAGATATAGGCCGGTGCAGAACTGGGACAGCTTGGTGGGTAAGAGAGATGAGTTTGTATTGTATTCTGTAGTGATTGTTTAACCTAACCCGTGCAATGACTGGCACAGGTTAGAGGCGTTGGTGAAGTGGCTTGATAGAAATACGACTTTGGCTGCTGCATTCAGAAGGGATTAGAGAGGAGACAGTTTGTTTAGAGGGAGGCCGATTAGAAGAGAGTTGCACTAGTGAATAAGAGCGACAGTAAGAGTTTTTGCAATATCAAAGGTGAGAAAAGGTCGACTTCTGGAGAAGTTTTTAAGGTGCAGGTGGTATGAGCGAGTGAGTGATTTTCCAAGTTGAATAAAGGAAAGTTGTTTGTCAAATATGACTCCAAGATAGCAGGCGTGCCGAGTGGGAGTTATGGTGGCAGCACCTAAAGGAAATTGCAAAGTCACGTATTGGTAGGTTAGTAGAGGGAGGAAACCGAAGGAGTTCATTTTGGAAGATATTAAGATCAGGCTCTTGTTGAAGAATTATAACAAAAAAAAATTCACATCTGACAATGCTGGCGGTAGAGGGCACAGTCAGACAGTTAATTGGACAAACAAGGAGTACAAGCGAGGAAGACACAAACCAGATGAGGCAGAGGCAGGAGAACGCTGTCAAAGATCTGGGACAAAGTTTTTGAAGATACAAGCTAAACACGTGGCATGAACTGTCTTTCTACACCCTGGAGGTGCTGGCCGCTAGCGTTTTGTCAGAAATAGTTTTTAGTGCCGCCGGGGGCATTATAACTGATAAAACTGATAGGCGCTTCCGCCTGTCAACTCAAAATGCTGATAGGCTGACTCTTATAAAAGTGAACAAGGGCTGTATTGGGCCAGACTTCTCAACACCACCAGATGATAGCATCAAACATAAACTCAAATCCAGTGGTTATTTTTTGGGGGGTCTATTCCCATGCACCCCTTCACACCCAGACATGGGTATACCCTTCAGGAATTGTTCTATTTTATGTCGCCCTCCTCCTTCTCCTCATCCTCCACCACCATATCACCAGGGAGATGGTCATGCAATACCCATATCATTTTTTAAGTGTGTTTCTGATTAGAGAAGAGCAAATATTTCAATATTCGTTTCGGACTACAATCGCCATTTTTTCAGTATTCGCCAATGTAATTGTCGAATATTCGCCGAACATTGCCAAATGACATTGGATTCAATGGGTGCCAAAACCAAACGTATACACAACACCTTCAAATGGGACCAAAAGCTGAAAAAACACTGCAATTTCGGGGCAGTCACCTGGAAAGTGCCATCAATTGACCCAAGTAGTATAATTATTATTATTCATTATTATAGCACCCTTTATTCCCTTGCGCTTTACATGTGAAAAGAAGTCACTGACTGTTACAAGAGCAGAGAGGACCCTGCCCGTGAGGGCACACAAACAGTCTATAAGGGATGAGTGAGGATACAGTAGGTGAGGGTACAGCTGGTTGTGAAGCGGTATGGTGGAGCGAGGATTACTGCAGGTTGTAGGCTTGTCGGAAGAGGTGGGTCTTCCGCTTCCTTTAAAATGTTTCAACAGTAGGCGAGAGTCTGATATGTTGGGGTACACAGTTCAAGAGTAGAAGGGATGCACGGGAAAAATCTTGTATGCGATTGTTGGAAGAGGAGAGAAGACAGGAGTAGAGAAGGAGATCTTGTGAGGATCGGAGGTTGCGTGCTGGTATGTACTCGGAGACTAGGTCACAGATATATGAGGCAGACAGGTTGGGCTTGGCTTTACATGACATGGTTACGGTTTTGAACTGAAGTCTCTGGCCAATGGTGAGCCAGTGAAGGGATCATTGATTGCAATCTAATAGATTGCTGGTGCCAGTCCACAGTAATAAAGCAGCCATAGAGAGTCCAGGAGCCTTCCCACACACTTTTCTTAGCCAGTGCTGCTTCTCGGCAGGGTTTTATGGGCCCACCAGAGAATCCTCGGGTGGTCCCTGGCTTCTGCATCAGTGGAGTTCATGATAGCACAAATTTTGCAGCTGCTATGGGGCTCTTGAGCAGGGGAGAAAGGTGGGCCCTCAAAATCAAATCCTCTGGTGGGCCCAATGTTTTTCACTGACACTGCTTCTCGGTGAGAGTTGTATTTCACCACAGCCATATTCTTTAGCTCAGCGAAAGGACTGGCATAGAGGGAAACTGTATCTACTCCGGCTGTCATTTCTCCGCCACCAGGTTCCGTCCATTATCACACATGACCATGCCTGGCTGTATGTTCAGCAGTGAGAGCCACAGATTAGGCTACTGTGTTACAGCTTTCAACAACTCTGTAGCGGCGGGCAGTTTGACACCAAAGCATTAAGCATATTATCTTCAGCACAGCGTGTTGCCGATTGGTCAAGGCAGTGCTGTAGTGCTTCCAGCTTGTGACTGATATGGTCATTTTGGAGATGGAGGCTGAACCAGAGGAGGAGGTGCAAGAGCTGAACAATGTGATTACATTGAGGTTACATTGAAGAGTCTGGTTTTTATACTAAAGAAAGATCCTACTGTGTTTTTATTTTTATTTTTTTATTTTTTTTTTACTTCTCTTCAAATGTGTATTGAAGTGCGTCCTTATTTTTGGCAGCCCTTGAAATTGTTGCATATGCAAAAAACAGTATAGGAGACACACTCCTTAATAATGGGAAGGACAATTCAAATAGATTCTATGTTCTAGAATATTAACTGTCTTATCTGAAATTATTTTACGGGTGAGGTATTGCAGTATAGATAGTGTATTACACCTATCCAGCCAGGTATTATTGCCTTATACTGCGTGCAGCTAATGCTGCCCAAAAAATTTTTAAATCTATTCTATTCCCTATCAATACCGCTGTCAGATGCATTTACAATAGGAACAGGTGCTGCTGCTAGGTGATATCATCACCATCTACACATGAGTGTTCATTCTGGTCGCATGAATGTCTTCCACAGTCCATAACTTTATTTTTTTTACTTCTTTGGCCTTATATACAAGTCATTACCCTGGAAAGAATGTTTCTTAACATTTTTTCCATTTTAGCTTGTTTTTTGCATGTTTTTTTTTGTCAGTCAGCAAAAGTGGCGTTATACTCTGACAACATTGTTCACAGATATGCTATTTGTCAGCGGCCAACTGAGAATAGGTTTGAAACCTCAACCGCAAAACTTTAAATGGAGTGTAATATTTGACACGCTCACAATAATTGCTGGATTATTAGGGCAGTCACATGGTACATGGTACCATAATAGTATGGTATTTGTCAGCGACCAAGTGTCAATTGGTTCAACAAAACACAGGTGGCTGACTGTAAAAGGAGTGGAATATTTGGCACTCTCCACAAAATTTCTGCATTATTATGGCAGTCATATGGATCATGTGCGTCTGACCATTGAAAAAACTTCCTCTGCTTCAACAATACAGTAATATTAATAAAACAAAAGAAATCTGGCTGTATTCTGCGAACAAGCAAATGGAGCTGTAAAATGGTGTACACTGACACACTGCTACAGTCTATAAATGGAGGACAATATTTTCCACGTTTACTACAAGTGGCTGGATATTAACCGCAGTTATATGTCATACGTCTGACAGAGAACGACGGTTTTAAATAGCAGGCCTGTTATTTGCTAATACTATCCTTCACAGACACCTAGTGTGAATAGCTTGGCCGACACACAGCAACGGAAGGAAAATGGAAGAAATGTCTGATTTTGGAACACTCTTATAGGTGGTATGTCTGATAGAGAACCACGGTTTTAAATAGCAGGCCTGTTATTTGCTAATACTATCCTTCAGAGACACCTAGTGTGAATAGCTTGACCGACACACTGCAACAGAATGGAAAAGGAGGCCAATATTTTCCATGTTCAGTAGAGATGAGCGTTGTTCGACTCGAACTGTTCGCCAATCTCAAATTCGAGCTGTTTTGGGCGGTGTTCGAGCCGTTCGGCGAACACAAACAATTTGAGAAAAATTCGGCTGTTCGAGGTTATGTTCGATAACTGTTCATGCACCAAAATCATAACTGGATTTTTTCTCAGTAATGATGAAAATTAATGTTAATACGCAGTTTGAGTGTACAGCGGGGTGGGGGGAGGGGCAGGGGATGGATCTCTGCAGGAATAATGAAGATCTCCATTTTTTTTTCTCTTTCCCGCATTTACAGTGGGGAGGTGCAATCTGTCAGCCTATCAGCAGCACACACACGGAGCGAAGTGCTTTTTTTCACACAAGCAAGGGCATGTGTCATTGGCAGTGTATGTCACATGTCCTTGCCCTATAAGACCAAGCCATTTTCCCCGTCGCCACCATTTTCTCACTGCTGCAGCTGCGTGTTAGTCGGCACCGCTGTTGCTGTGTGCGCTATACCTTGTTAATTTCAAGCCAATTTTCGCACAAATCTACAGATAGCTTGGGAGTAGGGAATAGTTGTGATTGCAGTCCTTTTAAGGACTAGGTTACAGCATTTCCTACGACTTTTATCAGGCAGGTCTGTGCTCTTAAATAGATAGATTGTGGGAGTAAAGAATAATTGTAATTGCAGTCCTTTTCAGGACTAGGTTACATCAGTTCCTATCAGTTTTTGCCAGGCAGGTCTGTGCCAGCGCTGTGCAAGTTTTTTTCACAGCATTTGGCTGAATCTAGCAAAGCTAATCCTTTTTGGCCTATTGCAGAGTGTGTTAGTCAGTGGAGTAGCCTATCTGTGTTGCAAGATATACCACCTGTGTATAGAATACCAATTTTTTTACTGCACCTAGTGAAGTAAAATCTTTTGGGCACAGCATCATTCTATTAGTCCATCTATACTGACCTCCATCAGGTTGCAAACTGAATATAATTTTTTTCTGCATCTAGCTCTGAAAAAATATTTGGCCTTCTAGCAGTGTGTGGGACTTGTTCTATTAGTCCATCTATACTGACCTCCATCACGCTGCAAATTCAAAATAATTTTTTGTCTGCATCTAGCTCTGAAAAAATATTTGGCCTTCTAGCAGTGTGTGGGACTTTCTCTATTAGTCCATCTATACTGACCTCCATCAGGTTGCAAATTAAAAATAATTTTTATCTGCATCTAGAGCTGAAAAAATATTTGGCCTGCTAGCAGTGTGTGGGACTTTCTCCATTAGTCCATCTATACTGACCTCCATCAGGTTGCAAATTAAAAATATTTTTTTGTCTGTATCTAGCTCTGAAAAAATATTTGGCCTTCTAGCAGTGTGTGGGACTTTCTCTATTAGTCCATCTATACTGACCTCCATCAGGTTGCAAATTAAAAATAATTTTTATCTGCATCTAGCTCTGAAAAAATATTTGGCCTGCTAGCAGTGTGTGGGACTTTCTCTATTAGGCGATCTATACTGACCTCCATCAGGTTGCAAATTAAAAATATTTTTTTGTCTGCATCTAGCTCTGAAAAAATATTTGGCCTTCTAGCAGTGTGTTTGACTTTCTCTATTAGTCCACCTATACTGACCTCCATCAGGTTGCAAATTCAAAATAATTTTTTGTCTGCATCTAGCTCTGAAAAAATATTTGGCCTTCTAGCAGTGTGTGGGACTTGTTCTATTAGTCCATCTATACTGACCTCCATCACGCTGCAAATTCAAAATAATTTTTTGTCTGCATCTAGCTCTGAAAAAATATTTGGCCTTCTAGCAGTGTGTGGGACTTTCTCTATTAGTCCATCTATACTGACCTCCATCAGGTTGCAAATTAAAAATAATTTTTATCTGCATCTAGAGCTGAAAAAATATTTGGCCTGCTAGCAGTGTGTGGGACTTTCTCCATTAGTCCATCTATACTGACCTCCATCAGGTTGCAAATTAAAAATATTTTTTTGTCTGTATCTAGCTCTGAAAAAATATTTGGCCTTCTAGCAGTGTGTGGGACTTTCTCTATTAGTCCATCTATACTGACCTCCATCAGGTTGCAAATTAAAAATAATTTTTATCTGCATCTAGCTCTGAAAAAATATTTGGCCTGCTAGCAGTGTGTGGGACTTTCTCTATTAGGCGATCTATACTGACCTCCATCAGGTTGCAAATTAAAAATATTTTTTTGTCTGCATCTAGCTCTGAAAAAATATTTGGCCTTCTAGCAGTGTGTTTGACTTTCTCTATTAGTCCACCTATACTGACCTCCATCAGGTTGCAAATTCAAAATAATTTTTTGTCTGCATCTAGCTCTGAAAAAATATTTGGCCTTCTAGCAGTGTGTGGGACTTTCTCTATTAGTCCATCTATACTGACCTCCATCAGGCTGCAAATTAAAAATAATTTTTATCTGCATCTACCTCTGAAAAAATATTTGGCCTTCTAGCTGTGTGTGGGACTTGTTCTATTAGTCCATCTATACTGACCTCCATCAGGTTGCAAACTGAATAGAATTTTTTTCTGCATCTAGCTCTGAAAAAATATTTGGCCTTCTAGCAGTGTGTGGGACTTTCTCTATTAGTCCATCTATACTGACCTCCATCAGGTTGCAAATTAAAAATAATTTATATCTGCATCTAGCTCTGAAAAAATATTTGGCCTTCTAGCAGTGTGTGGGACTTTCTCTATTAGTCCATCTATACTGACCTCCATCAGGTTGCAAATTAAAAATAATTTTTTGTCTGCATCTAGCTCTGAAAAAATATTTGGCCTTCTAGCAGTGTGTGGGACTTTCTCTATTAGTCCATCTATACTGACATCCATCAGGTTGCAAATTAAAATTAATTTATAGCTGCATCTAGCTCTGAAAAAATATTTGGGCTTCTAGCAGAGTGTGGGACTTTCTCTATTAGTCCATCTATACTGACCTCCATCAGGTTGCAAATTAAAAATAATTTTTTGTCTGCATCTAGCTCTGAAAAAATATTTGGCCTTCTAGCAGTGTGTGGGACTTTCTCTATTAGTCCATCTATACTGACCTCCATCAGGTTGCAAATTAAAAATAATTTATATCTGCATCTAGCTCTGAAAAAATATTTGGGCTTCTAGCAGTGTGTGGGACTTTTTCTATTAGTCCAACTATACTGACCTCCATCAGGTTGCAAATTAAAAATAATTTTTTGTCTGCATCTAGCTCTGAAAAAATATTTGGCCTTCTAGCAGTGTGTGGGACTTTCTCTATTAGTCCATCTATACTGACCTCCATCAGGTTGCAAACTGAATATATTTTTTTTCTGCATCTACCTCTGAAAAAATATTTGGGCTTCTAGCTGTGTGTAGGACTTGTTCTATTAGTCCATCTATACTGACCTCCATCAGGTTGCAAACTGAATATATTTTTTTCTGCATCTACCTCTGAAAAAATATTTGGGCTTCTAGCTGTGTGTGGGACTTGTTCTATTAGTCCATCTATACTGACCTCCATCAGTTTGCAATTTGAATATAATTTTTTTCTGCATCTAACCCAGCCAATAGTTTTGGCCTAATACCACAGTTTGGCCACTCAGCTCTGCTCGGTTCCCATCCATTGTTTTTTTGTGCAAACAACTCCAGAGTTGTGAATTAGTTAACCACCAAAATGAGTGGAAAAAGGCCTGCTGCTGGTGGAAAGGGGAATAGGCGTGTTGGGAAGGGGAAAAAAGGTTGTGTCCGTGGGGTAGGTGCAGAAGAAAGACCATCTTCCAGCCAAACTAAAATGTCTACTTCTTTTAGCGGACAATGTGATAAGATCCCTTTCTTACGGCCACGCCAATCGCTACAAATTCCAGATGAGGCACAAAAACAGCAGGTGCTTCAACGGATATCAAGTGCTCCTTTAAGTGGGCTCTCCTCCACATCAACTTCAACATCACAAATACTCCAGTCCTCAAAGGTGTCACCCCAATCGCACTTGCTTCCTCACATCTCCCAAATCTCCAGCTGCCCATCTGAGTATGAGGTAGAACAGATGGTTGAGTCTGCAGAGCTGTTTACTCATACTATAGCCTGGGAATCAGAGGTCGACTCCAGCGCTTCTGTGAATCCAGATGAGGAAATGATCTGCACTGATGCCCAGAATCTTTATGAGTCGGATCCAGGACCAGACGCAGAAGGTTCTGACCATAATGTAGACCCTCATTCCCAAACTGTAACTCCTGTTGGTGGAGACAATGAGGAAGACGATGATGAGACTCAAATACCTGATTGGAGCGAGAACTTTAGTTTTTTGTCAGGGCAGGAACAGGTTGGCTCTGAGGACGACGGGTGTGATAACGCACAGGGTGATGATGATGAGGTTGGAGATCCCACTTACTGTCAACCCACAGTCAGCCAAGAGATGAGGTCAGCAGAGGAGGTGGAGGAAGATGCTAGTGACGACAAGGTCAGGTTGCGCCTTCCTGGACAGAGACGTAGTACTGGAAGCACGTCAACAACTGCATCCTCAAACACAACTCTGCCTCTCACCACAAGTCGTGGTGGCTCATCAGGTCGCATGGGTGCTAAGCCTTGCATAGCCTGGGCATTTTTTCAGATCGATAAAGATGACCCAACTCGTGTTATCTGTAACATTTGTCAGCAAAAGCTAAGTAGAGGCCAAAAAATACATAGTTTGAGTACTTCATGCATGAACGGCACATGGACATGAAGCATAAGTTGCAGTGGGAAGCTCAGTGTGCTACAATGCGGCCTAACCGGCCGGGCCAACCACCGTCTGCCATATCTTGTGCATCCGCGGCCTCTTCATCCTCTGTGACTGGGGGGACAGCAGTCACACCTGTTTTGGGGCACAGACCTGCCACCTCTTTACCCACAACAGCCAGCGTGATTGGCAGGTCATCATTTTCTTTGGAGGTGGTAACACCAGCTGGTGTTGAGCGCTGTCCGACATCGATAGCACCACCTTTGGATCAAGGCAACCTAACATGTCCGCCTGCATCTTCCTCACAGACCGGCAGTTTGCCGGGGACACCCTTATCAACCCCGTCTAAGCACAATAGCCAGCCCTCGGTCCCTCAGATGTGGACAAGTAAAAGACCATTTCCTCCTAGCCATGAGAAAGCTAAGAGGTTGAATTTCACCATCTGCAAGCTCTTGGCTACAGAAATGCTGCCTTTCCGCCTGGTGGACACAGAGGATTTTCGAGACCTTATGTCCGTCGCAGTGCCCCAGTACCAGATGCCCAGTCGGCACTACTTCTCAAAGAAAGGTGTGCCTGCGCTCCACCAGCATGTCGCACACAACATCACCTCTTCTTTGAGAAACTCTGTGTGTGACAGGGTGCATTTCACCACAGACACTTGGACGAGTAGGCATGGACAGGGGCGTTACATGTCGCTGACTGGGCACTGGGTAACTATGGTGACAGCAGGACAAGGGGCTGCTGTCCAAGTCTTGCCGTCCCCACGAGTTGTGCGTCAATCCTCTTTATGTCAAAGTTCCTCCACTGCTTCTGCCTCCTCAACCTCCTCTCGGTCTTCCACCTGCACCCAAAGCCTGTCTGGTCATGCCACAAGCTTTCTAACTGCGCAGAAGGGATCCTGCACACCTCCTTACTATGCTGGCAGTAGGGCTCAACGTCATCAGGCGGTTTTTACTTTGAAATGTCTGGGAAATGTGAGTCACACAGCTGAGGAGTTGTGGTCAGCTCTGGAGAACCAATTTCATGAATGGTTGTCTCCACTGGACCTGAAACCAGGGAAGGCCGTGTGCGACAATGCTGCAAACCTGGGTGCGGCCCATCGCCGGGGAAATGTCACACACGTGCCTTGTATGGCTCACGTGTTGAATCTGGTCGTCCAGCAATTTTTAGCCCACTATCCCAGACTAGATGGCCTTCTGCAGAGGGCACGGTCTCTGTGTGCTCACTTCCGCCGTTCGCATCCCGCAGCTCAGCGACTTACATCTCTACAGAAGTCGTTGGGCCTGCCACTTCACCGGCTAAAATGCGATGTGCCTACCCGGTGGAATTCAACTCTGCACATGTTGCAGCGACTGTGGCAGCACCGACAAGCCCTGGTGCAATACGTTCTGACGTATAGCCTGGGCCAACGAGATCCAGAGGTGGGGCAAATCACGCAGGAGGAGTGGTCTCAGATCAGGGACCTGTGCACCCTTCTGCACAGTTTTGAAATGGCGACGAAGATGTTTAGTGCTGACGATGCCATTATCAGCATGACTATTCCGGTGATTTACATGCTGGAGCACATGTTAAACAGAATTCGGAGTCAGGTGGTGGCACAAGAGGAGGTGGAGGAAGTAGAGGAGGAGGAGTTGTATGCGGAAGGGCTAACATCTGCAAGGTCCAGACGGTCGGCAGCACCAAGGCGGCAGGCATGTGAGGGTGGGGGAGATGGTTTTACCAGGGCGCATGGTAGCAGCCAAACTAGTGAGGACGGTGCAGGAGCCCAGGAAGAAGTGGAGGATGAACTGATGGAAGACTCATCAGATGAGGGAGACCTTGATCACATTTCTGTTGTGCGAGGTTGTTGGGAGAGGACAGAGGAAGGAAGCATGATTGTTACCTCGCCACCAACACAACAGGGACTTGGTGCTCCTGGATGCGCAACACACATGAGTGCCTTCTTGCTGCACTACCTGCAACATGACCCTCGAATTGTGAGAATTAGAAATAATTCTGACTACTGGGTTGCCACACTGTTAGATCCCCGGTACAAAAGTAAATTTGCAGAAATTATTACTGCCATAGAAAGGGATGCACGCATGCAGGAGTATCAGCAGAGACTGTTGCAGAATCTCACATGTGCTTTTCCACAAAACACCAGTGGTGCACATAGTGAATCTCACAGTTCCAACTTGCCAACCGTGGGACCGTCAAGTGTTCAGCACTCAAACCGTAACACAACCACAGTATCTGCTGATAACATCAATTTTGCGCAATCATTTCACCACTTTTTTAGCCCATCCTTTGCAAGGCCACAGGAGACAAGAAGTCTGACACATAGTCAACGCCTAGAGACGATGGTACAGGAGTATGTCCAAGTAAACATTGAAGCCATGACTGTGTCACTGGACCCTTGCTCTTTTTGGGCTTCCAATCTGGATAAATGGCCGGAGCTAGCCACTTACGCCTTGGAGATCTTGTCATGCCCCGCAGCCAGCGTTCTGTCTGAACGTGTGTTAAGCGCTGCTGGTGGTGTGCTGACAGATAAGCGCACGCGGCTCTCCACTGATAATGTAGACAGACTCACGTTCATAAAGATGAACAAATCAAGGATCCGAAACGACTTTTTTTACTCCTGTGTCATCCTGGGGAGAGTACAAGCTTGATGATTGGTTAAAATCACCCTACCAACCGTTTTAAGCTTTCAAATTACTAATCATGTTTATCTGTATCTTGGCTGGAAAATAATTTGGGCTTTGTAGCAGTGTGCAGCACTGATTCTATTAGGCCATCTATAATAAGCTCCACCAGATTTAAAATTACTAATCATGTTTATCTGTATCTTGACTGGAAAATAATTTGGGCTTTGTAGCAGTGTGCAGCACTGATCCTATTAGGCCATCTATACTAAGCTCCACCAGATTTAAAATTAATAATAATTTTTAGCTGCATCTAGCCCGGAAAATAATTTTGGGGCTCCGAGATGCGCAAGACACATAAGTGCCTTCTTGCTGCACCACCTGCAACATGACCCTCATATTGTCAGAATTCGAAGTAATCATGACTACTGGGTTGCCACACTCTTAGATCCCCCAAACTTTTCGATCAACCTTTTCATTTTAATAAAGACCAAAAAAATGGTCATTTTTGAAATTATAAGCATTAGCAGGTTATTAGAAACTGAAATCAAACAGTTTTCAACTCAAAACTTTATTCTAGGTGATGTTACATTTTCACATAGGACCCCTTGTTCGAAAGGAGCTTCTGAACTCTCTCGTCCATTGAATTTGTCAGGTTTTGGATGGTTTCTGCTTCAATTGTTTTGCATGAGGACAGAATACCCTCCCAGAGCTGTTGCTTAGATGTGAACTGCCTCCCGCCATCATAGACACTCCTTTTGATGATGCTCCTGAGGTTCTGAATGGGGTAGAGGTCAGGGGAGCATGGGGGTCACACCATAAGTTTGTCCCCTTTTATGTCCATATCAGCCAGAGATGCAGATGTTTTATGTGCAGCATGAGATGGTGCATTATCATGCAAAAAAATGATCTTGCTGTGAAATACACGGTTCTTCTTCTTGAACCATGGCAGGAAGTGCTGTTTGAGAAAATCCACATACATTATGGAGTTCATCTTTAGCGCCTTCAGGGATCCTAAAGGGGCCGACAATCTCTCTCCCCATGATTCCAGCCCAAAACATTACTCCACCTCCTCCTTGTTGGCGCTGTAGCCGTGTTTGCGTGGGGTGTCCATCAACCAGCCATCCTCCACTCCATCCATCTGTACCATTGAGCGCTGCACGGCACTCATCCATGAACAAAACAGTTTTGAAATCAGTCTTCATGTAATGTTTGGCCCACTGGAGCCGTTTCTGCTTGTGTGAAGTGGATAGAGGAGGTCGACAGGATGGCGTATGCACAGCTGCAAACCTCTGAAGGACCCTGCATCTTGTTGTTCAGGGGACGTTGGAGGCACCAGCAGCTTCAAAAACTTGTCTGCTGCTATGACAAGGCTTTTTTGCCGCTGCTCTTTTAACCTGACGTAATTGCCTGTAGGAAAGAGTCCTCAATTTGCCCTTATCAGCATGCACACGTGTGTACTGTGAATCAGCTACATACTTCTTGATTGCCAAGACACTTCATCCTGATCATCGCACAATGTTGATTGTAGTCATGCCTTGACCTAAACACTCCACAATTTGTTGCTTCTCAGCAGCCGACACATCCTTTTTCTTTCCCATTTTGGCAGAAAATGTAGGCTGCTTAATAATGTGAGACAGCCTTCTTAAGTAGTCTTGCCTTTCATTGGACACACCTGCCAAACTAATTAGCACAGGTGTCTGCAATTGCTTACAGTGATATAAAGAGCCCTGACACACATCACCATCAATGAGTTTAACTGACAAACAAACAAATTCTTCCCTTATCACTCCTAAACACTTTTTGCATAATAATTTGGAACACAGTGTACATGTGCTTTTCCACAAAACACCAGTGGTTCACGTAGTGAATCTTACAGTTCTAACTTGCTAACCGTGGTCTGTATGGAGTTGTTCAATAAAGGGCCCAATATTAAGATAACATAGATGGGAGAGGTCTCTATGAATAGGAATTTGTAAGTATTTGATACCCTGTGAGGGCCAGGCAAAGGGAAAGTTGGACTGGATGGAATCCTATATGGATTTGGGGAGGGAGACATCGAGGGCCTCAGACTTCGCTGCATTGATTTTAAAATTTGACCATGTAACAAAGTGATCTATTTCAGCCATAACAGCATGGATGGATATATGTGATTGAGTGATATATACTAGGACATCATCAGCAAATAGAGAGCACTTGTACTCGGTGCCTCCCACCTCAATCCACCTAATATTGGGGTTATGGCGAATTGATGAGAGCAGGTGCTCCGTCACTAGGATGTATAAGAGAGGGGACAGAGGACATCCCTGCCTTGTCCCATTGGTGATTGTGAAAGGTGATGAAAATGTTCTGATGCACCCCCTGGGCCTTGGGACACCCGGAGCCGGACCCTTTTTGGTGGATGCTGGTGGTTGTAGTCTTCGTGGCGGCGACCCGGTTCCGTGGCTCAGGGTGGTCAAACCAGTGGCGGAACTATTTATGTGGTTTTGATGTTTAAATGTCCGACTACGCCACCCATGGATTGCGGTCAGAGTGAACCGCCGCTGCAGGGCAGACCGCTGAGGCTGGTGTTGTGGGTGCAGCAGAGCGTAGCATAACTCCCCACGGGAGGAGTATAGCCTCAGGGCAGTGTATGCGGAGGATGGGGGTGATGGTGCAGGGCAGCAGCAGTAACGACACGGAGTCAGTGATGCAGTACAGGGCCTTTACTCATAGTTCTTATTATCCAGACCACGTCTGCAGGTAACGGCTGCCCACGTCATACTGTGCTCACCAGGTGAGGGGCTCAGACGACTCCCAGATAACTTTGGAGCGCTTCACAGGACCCCCTTTGTGTGTCCTTTGTCTGGCCTTTCTTACCAACCCTTCTGTCCGGCTGCCTCGGGCCTCCTCTTGGTAAACTTGGCGCCAGTTTCCCTGACCCTATGTGGTGCCTTCCTAGCGGGTGTAGCGAGGGACTGCGCCACATAAAATGTCACAGTCTCCGGTTTCTAGCTGAGGGTCGTTTCCTGCCTCCACTAGTTTCGGGGACCGGTCTCCCCCTTTGGCCTGACCCCTCCACGCAGGTGGATTCGGGCGTGCGGTGGCGACTCGCCCGTCCGCACCCCTGGGATCCCTTCATTCCTCATTCCTGGAGCCTTCTCCGCTCCTCTTCCTTCCTTCTCCCTCTTCCAGGCCTGGGCCTCTGTTACTAGGCCCGCCTCCGGAGCAGAGCTCATGCAGAGCCCCTGCTCCCTGCCACTTCTGCTCAGACTTCTCTACACTGAACTAAGATGGTGCCCACCTTTTATACTCCCTTCTCAATGCACCCAGGAACTGCTTCCTCCCTGCTCCTGCACTACAGGGTTCCCCTTCCTCAGTGTTCCCTCCCCCCACTCCAGCCAGGGACAGGGACTGTCGTGCCCATCTCAGAGGCATATTGGTCACCCTGCCCCACGGCAATGTGGTGTAATGCATGCAGGTGTCGGGTCCTGATCCACACTCCATCCTTACCTGAGAGTGAGATATCACACCTCTGGGTGAGGTGCAATACCTCTGTAGCAACCGAGCCCTCAGGGTGCTACAGTTCCATTTATCTTCAGCCTAGGTGACGTATTGTGATACAGGGCCGTGATTTGGGCTATAAAAGGGTCCCCTAGACCCCTACCCCAAGCTTTTTAAGAGAATCATATATGGCGTGCCAGGAGACTCTATGGAATGCTTTCTCAGCATCCAACGAGAGTATCTAATTACAAATTTTTAACTGCATCTAGCCCAGGAAATACTTTGTGCCTAGTAGCAGTGTCTGCTAGTCAGCGGATTATCCCGGCTGTTAAGCAAGCTACACCACCTGTAGTTTGGACACTTAATTTTTTCAAAGGAAATGCTTCGGGACCACGGGATACTCAGTGAAGAGCATCAGGAGGCACCCCAAGGCATAGGGGCTGGGACTGGCAGTAGGATGCCTTGCGGTGGACAGCCGAGCTCGATCCTTATAAAAGCTTTTTAACTGCAGCAGCTTTAGTGGACGCTACTGGAGCTGGAATTACGCGGCTGCTGGCATGAGACTTGCCCTCCAATAGATCCTTGTAAATGGATTTAAAGTGTATTCATTCAAATTAGAGAGACAATTTAAGTTAAAAAGCTTAGAGCTGCCTCCACCACAGGGGGGCTCGCTCGACCCACCAGCGGACAGGCACCAGTATTGGGAGAGGGGGGCTGGCCGTCAGGGTTCACCGCGGCTCTGGCACAAACCCGGCGACACGGAGGTGGCACGGGCAGGAGCGGACTGAACGTGTCGGCTTCTCACTTTTTGGATTTTAGAAGGGCATGACATGCCTATATCTGTGTCTCCCCCTCCTTTTACTCCTCCACCTCTTTTCTTTTCGCATGACTATATGTACTTGTCACTTTTCCATGTGTTAGTTGTGTCTTCTGAGCAGTTTGTCAGCTTTTGGACACCTTTGAAGGTGTTTTCTATGTGTTTCTATGTGTTTTTGTTTGCCTGCCATTGGTTTTAACGGTGTTCGAAGGTGTTCGACGAACAGTTCGACGAACAGTTCTGCGAACACACGGGTGTTCGACGAACCGAACCGAACTCGAACACTACGGGGGTGGCTCAACACTAATGTTCAGTTTAAATTTCTGGATTTTTATTGCTGAAATATGGAACAGATCTGGCTTTATTCTGCAGTGAGAACAAGCAAATGGAGCAGAAAAATGGTGTACTCTTGATTGCTTTTTAAGCAAATAACCAGGATTAAGATAAAAAAAAAATTTTTCAATGGCCCCTGATATCTGGGGTAGTGATGAACGAGTACCGTACTATTTGTAATCGCTATATTTGTAACGAGTACTTTGTAATAATCGCGTATTTGTTTCAAATAGCGAGTACAATGTAAGTCAATGGGAAATGCGAGTAATTTTCTGCTGGTCCCTACAAAGGGTCTGGGGGCCTGAGGAAAAGGCTGAAATGGATGGGAAAGTTATGAAACAGAATGGGAAGAGCCTGGAGAATATGCCAGGCCAAAAATGTTAAGAAACAATTTTCCCTGCATTATCAGTTGTATATAAGGCTAAATAAACAAGAGAGACCAAAAAAATATCCCTTTTAGCGATTGTTCACACATACTGCTGTGGCTTTTTTTTTGCCTTTTACAATTGGGAGGGCCCTGACTTATACATTTTGTAGATCCCTCTGTCATACATCATTTTTAAATCACTATTTCCAAGCACTTTACAAGCACAGTTAGAACACACCAGTAGGTATGTTGATCTTTGACCTGAGAGGCTTCAGGTGGCTCTGTAACATGCGTTTTGGAGGGACAGCTGTTACTTAGACATTTGGGCGGTCCCTCCATCATTGACACTCAGATAATGGAATACATATTCCATAGCAGTTTACAATGTGACCATTGTAGCGTTGGGCTTGACCCTCCTCCTCCTCCACCACCATGTGATACTGTGGCCCTAAATTCAAATGTTCAGAGGGCCTGCAGTAGGCAGGAAAGGTGAGTTTTGTGAGAGCCCTCATGTGGCCCTGTAACATACATTTTTAAGTGCCCTCCTCTAGAAATTTTGGAGGTGCCTCTTGTGTACATTTGAGAGTACCCTCACTTATTCATATTGTAGGGCCCTCACTCTATTATTTAACTCATTTAAGGGCAGAGACTACAGAGAAAATGGCCAAGAGACATAGAGTACTAGAAGGTAGCAGTGAGTGTGGCCTGCTATCCTCAGGTATGGCTGAACTCTGTGAACCGGAGAAATAAAGCTGCACCTGTAAACTGGATGACGAGCTCAAATATATCACTTGTGCAAGTCAATGGACAAAGGATATATGGCGCCCCCCCCCTCCAGGATGGGTTGAAGAAGCTTCTCCAAATGGCTCAGAGATTTTGATTGTCAATATTCCCCAGATTATATAGCAAGAGAAGACTTCTTGATACTGTACTACTTGGTCTAGTGCAGAATGTGCATCGTATTTCCAAAAATTACTCCTGGGGCTAGGGGCTGTTTCATAGGTGCAGGAAGATTCCATGACAAGGGCCTCCCTTGACAAACATTATCTACGATGGAGTACTGTAGTAGTTATGGCCCTCAATTCAAGTTTTCAGAGGGACATCAGTCGGTCATCAACAGTCAGTGTAAATTTCAATTGAATATGTATCCCCTATGTCAGTCACAATGTGGCACAAGCCAGGCATGTTTTTTGACCGAATAGGGTGACTGACAGTACATTTCTATCGAATGTGTATCCCCTATCTCAGTCACAATGCGGCACAACCTTTGACAAGGGCCTCCAATGGCAAATATTAGTTGGGTAGGACCACTGTATATTTCAGATTTGTCCACTGCACAATGTGCATAGGGTTTGTAAAACTTAGCCCTATGGGCTGCGTCATGTTTGATGCAGGAAGCCACCATCCCAAGGGCCTACAGTCACAAATAGTAGTTAGGCTGGAGTAGGAATACTGTCCTGGTTTGTCCATTGCTCAATGTGCATAGGGTTTGTAAAAATTAGCCCTATGGGCTGAGTCATGGTTGACTCACTATTTTGGCTGTGGCAGCTAGCTTGACTTGTGCCATCATCATCTGAAAATTTGTCAACAAAACCCAAAATGCCATAAAAGCCTGTTGTTAAGGGACGTGGACGTGGACGTGGTGTTGTCAATAGTGCGCGAGAAGGCACTCAGTCTGTGTCAGGTCAGAAGAAGCTTGATGGATCCACTATGTTCCTGGAAAAATTTCCCAGGTCTGGAACGTAATCGTGTGTGGAAGCCAGAAGAGTGGGAGCAGATTCTGTCTTGGATAGCAGACAATGCCTCTATGCATTTGTCAAGCAGCAACAAATCTTCCACGACGACAAAGTCTACTGTGGATACACAGAAGGCTGGCCCATCCAATCCTGAAACTGGTTCTCCTTCCTACCGCCATTATCAATCACAGGAGACATATAACCCCAAGCTTGGCAACTCCGAGGATCTGTTTGGTACGTATCATTTGGTTGTCTCTGGCCTATCACCGTGCAGCATTGAAGATGGACAAGAGGAGGTGGCGTGCGTTGATGCTCAAGTATTTGAGGACCTATGGCCAGAAGAAAGCCACTTGGAGAAACGTCATTTACTGTCTCCAGAGGTGAAGGCTGTTGATGATGAGACACAGTTGCCATCAGGTCAGCCTACAATGTCAACTGGGAAGGAGGATGAGATGGAAGACGAGGTGGTCGATGATGAGTCCACTGATACGACCTGGACCGTTGGCACGCATAGCCATGACAGCAACACAGAGGAAGATGGATATGTAGCACCAACACAGGCACCAAGGAGTCGTGGTTTGCCCAGAGTGAGAACTGGGTCAACTGTTTCCAAGAGCACCCCCGCTGTGCGCCAAGTCAGGGCAAGGTGGGCGTTCTGCTGCTGTGTGGAATTTTTTTTCTGAAAGTCCTTCAGAGAAAAACAGTGTAGTCTGTAACATCTGCCATACCAAGTTGAGCAGAGGCGAGGGCAAAGGCAACCTAAGCACCACCAGTATGCGAAACCACATGGCAGCCAAGCATACCAGCAGGTGGGCGGAACACCAGAGTACCAAATCTGCATCTGCGGGTCAAACCAATGCCATGTCGCCTGGGCTATGTCCTTCAGAATCTGCTGTTCAGGAAGCAGGCGCTCATACCTCCTGCCCACAAGCTGCGATTGCTCACACACTACAAACATCAACCACATCCACTTCTTTATCCCAGCGAAGCGTCCAATTATCCATGCCTGAGAGCTTGGAAAGAAAGCGTAAATACCCAGCCACGCACCCACATGCACAAATACTAAACTACCACATTGCCAAATTGCTAGCTGTGGAGATGTTGCCGCTTAGGCTTGTGGGAACACAGTCTTTCCGTGATCTCTTGGCTGTGGCTGCCCCACGACACAGTGTTCCCAGCCGCCACTATTTTGTCCGTTGTACAGTCTCTGCGTTACACAAGCATGTGTTAAACAATCTGAACCATGCTCTCACCAACGCCGTAACTGGGAAGGTCAACCTAACAACAGACACCTGGACAAGTTGTTGTGGACAGGGACGATACATTTCTCTCACTGCATACTGGGTGAACCTGGTGGACGGTGGGACAAAGGCCCAATTTCAGTCAGGGTTTCGCCTCTTCATATTCCACTTCCTCTCTCCCCTCCTCTTGCTCCTCATCCTCTGCTGAATTACCCTCCCCATCACTGCCAAGCTGGGACCTGTGCAGCAGCGCATCGGCAAAGCGACAGCACGCTCTGCTGAAGCTGGTTTGTTTAGGCAAGAAAGCACACATTGCAGCAGAGCTGTGGCAAGCTTTAAAACAACAAACCGATCAGTGCCTCTCCCCGCTGCACCTTCAACCCGGTCTGGTCGCCAACAATAATTGGCGTAACCTGGTGGCCGCTTTAAAGGTCAGCAAGCTGGTACACGTGCCAGGCATGGCTCACATGCTGAACATAGTTGTTCAGAAATTTCTGAAAACGTACCGTAACTAGCCGTACCTACTTGAGAAGCTGTGCCATATTAGCGCCCATTTCCGCCATTCCTCTACCGCTTTTTCTGCTCTTACAGTGCTGCAAAAGAGCTTAAATTTGCCAAGTCACCGATTCATTTTCGACCTGCCCACGCGGTGGAGCTCAACATATCATATGTTGGCGAGGATTAGTGAACAGCAGAGGGCAGTAGCTGAATACCAGCTTCAACATGCCCGTCAGACTGAGAGTCAGCCACCACACATAACAACTGTCGAGTGGGTGTGGATTGCTGATATTTGTGAGGTTCTTGAGAACTTTGAGTACTGCACCCACCTCGTGAGCGGTGATCAGGCTATTATCAGCATAACCATCCCTCTGCTGTGTCTCTTGAAACAATCACTGCATAATCTCAAAGAGGAAGCTATGAGTGCCCAGCAAGTTGGTATGGAGCCAGATTTCCCAATGGGTCATACTACCCAGCCCAGCCAATATTCTGAGGCAACATTGGGTGATGAGGAGGAATATGAGGAGGATGAGGAGGGAGAGGACTTGTTTTTCTGTGCTACCGAGGGGACTCGTAATGCTACAGTGGGGACACCCAACCCAAGCTTCATGTCGGTCCAGCCTGGATAAGCTGGAGAGGAGGAGGTAGAGGAGGAGTTTAGTCAGGTGAGGAGAGGATGTGTACTGTTTCTACTGTTGGGGACACAGAACATTTGCCTTTTTGCAGCTTGGCCCACATGGCACAGTTCATGTGTAAGTGTCTGTGGCAAGTCCCTCGCATGATACACATTTTATCTAACAATAATAATAATTTTTATTTATATAGCGCCAACATATTCTGCAGCACTTTACAATTAAGCGGGGACATATACATACAATTTATTCAATACAAGGAAAGACATTTAAACAGTTACATTAGGAGTGAGGTCCCTGCTCGCAAGCTTACATTCTACAAGGAAATGGGTGGACACATTAGGTGAAAAGTGCTTATTATTTCAGGTCTGGCAATTATAATAAGTAAGGATTTTCATATAAAGCTGCATGATCTGGTCATATGCTTAAGTGCAATTATCAAGTATTGAGTGCCGTTATCGTGTGCATGGAGGGTGTGGAGACAGATGAACAGTAGGGTGCAGATTCTGAATAATATTTAGAAGGAGGGAACAGGGGAAAGTTAGTTTACTAAGTAGTTGAGGTGGTAGGCTTGTTTAAAGAGATGAGTTTTTAAAGCGCACTTGAAGACGTGGGGGCTAGGCATCTGTCGGATCGTCTGAGGTAGAGCATTCCAGAGAACTGGTGCATCACGAGATACGTCTTGGAGACGGAAGTGCGAGGTTCGGATTATGGGGGATGTTAGTCTTAGGTAATTTGTAGAACAGAGGGCACGTGTAGGGCGATTGACTGAGATGAGAGAGAAGATATAAGGTGGTACAGAACTGTGGAGAGCTTTGTGGGTGAGAGTGATGAGTTTATATTGGACCCTGTAGCGAATGGGCAACCAGTGTAATGACTGGCACAAGATGGAGGCATCGGTGAAGCGGCTGGACAGAAATACGACCCTGGCTGCCGCATTCAGGATGGAGTGGAGAGGAGAAAGTTTGGTAAGAGGGAGATCGATCAAAAGAGAGTTGCAGTAGTCCAGGTGTGAGTGAATAAAAGCGACAGTAAGAGTTTTAGCAGTTTCAAAGTTTAGAAAAGGTCAGATTCTGGAGATGTTTTTTAGGTGCAGGTGACAAGAGCGACCTATACTGGTTGGCCACCTTTCTCGATCCACGGTACAAGGAGAAATTTACTTCTCTCCTTTTGGAGTCACCAAAGAGTTTTACAATGGAATTGTTCTAGAGGGCGTTGATCAGTTGCTGAAAACATCACCCTCAGACAATACTGGTGGCAGAGGTACTGGCTCTTTTCAACACCAAGGGATAATGGGGAGAGACACGAACACCAGCTCCAACAGAGGTGGGGGGAAAATGTGCACAAATTGGGCAATTTTCAATAGACCAGCACAACAGCAAGGACTATCTGTGCCTGTAACAATGCCAAGAAGGAATAAGTTGCAGAACATGGTCAAGGGGTATTTAAGTGACCATATGTGCATACTTTCTGACGCTTCAGTTCCCTTTAATTATTGGGTGTCTAAGCTGAACACTAGGCCCGACCTCTCCTTATATGCCTTGGAGGTGCTGCCCTGCCCGGATGCTAGTGTGGTGTCAGAGCCTGTTTTCATTTCCGTTGGGGCAATCATCACTGATAGGCGCACACGCCTCTCCACGGAAAATGGAGACAGACTTACTCTGATAAAATTCAACAAGGACTAGATATCTCCACAGTTTGTAATCCCTCCAGATGATAGCAAGACAACCTAAATTCACCAAAAAAGAAGATTCATGCTACTGCTGTTAACGTCACCCCCTTTCCATAAAAACCCGTTTCCTTCCTTCGTCAACCATGACTCAGCCCATAGGGCCAATTTTTACAAACCCTGTGCACATTGTGCAGTGGACAAACCAGGACAGTATTCCTACTCCAGCCTAACTACTATTTGTGTTTGGAGGCTTTTGGGATGGTGGCTTCCTGCGTCAACCATGACTCAGCCCACAGGGCTGATTTTTACAAACCCTATGTGTGACGCCCAGCTGCGCTTGGTATCACAGATCCTAGAAGTGTGCATGAATGGATTCCTCCACAAGAGGCCCCCATAAACATTCACACATCTCCACCTTCCACCTCAGACCAGCAGAGGGAGCCCGTTAGGGATATAAATAGGGAAGGTGGAGCTAGGCAGTTCAGTTCCTCTGGAGAGTTCAGCTAGTACACATCTGAATACAGAGTCAAGCTCAGTTAGTCTGTTGAGAAGAGTTACCTCAGAAGACAGAGCCTGTTCCCGCTCCTGCAGTTGCTATCTTGCAGTGGAGCTCATCCAGACTAAGACTCAGTTGTAGCTCAGAATAGTGAGCTTTAGGTGTGCCGGCGCCATAAGATCGGTGAAGCGCGGCAAGCTGCCGTTAGTGTGTATAGCCTAGTGAAGGCCCGAGTAGGCCGAAGGCGAGTGGAAAGTTAGTACATAGGGGGCAGAGGAGCTTAACCAGCTCACCCTGAAGAATTTACCGGACACCAGGTCCGAGCTTACAGGGATCTCTATGACCCAGTAAGGCATAACCGGAATCCCTGGAGAACTATAGGTCCCAGGATCACTAAAGCGCTGATACGTAACAGAGCCAGGAGACACATAGGCCCCGCAAGCTGAGGAGCGTGTACTCCAAGAAAAGGCACTACCACAAGGTCAGCCAGCGCAGGACAGAGACAAAGTTAGGCCTAGCTCCAGGCAGGTCTGAAGCTTACTACGCAGAGGCATGAAACGGGAGGCCCTACACCCTGATATGCACCCTTCACCCTACAGTGCTCCGGGATGTGCCTGAATTTCCATCAGTAAAAGGTACTGAAGTGACTATCGTGTCCGTCCCCATTCTTGCTCTGACCCGGCTGGGTCTCGCCTGTCCTGCATCCCCCCTCATACGCTGCCCTGAGGCCTAGCTCCACCTGTGGGGAGCTGTACCATGAAGCTGCCTTATCATCGGCCTCAGCAGGCTGCCGCAGCGCTGGTGCTTCTCACCAGATACCACAGGTGGCGTCACAAACTTTCTTAAAATTAACAAACAATCCCCTTTTTAAAGCTGACCCCAGGGTACGGGCCCGGGAGCTGACCACCGCGACATCCCCAAAGGCCAGGCAAAGGCCCGGGTACCGAGTCATCCCCATCCCCTGGGCTAGTCATATGCACATTGTGCAATAGACAAACCAGGACAGTATTCCTACTCCAACCTAACTTCTATTTGTGATTGGAGGCCCTTGGGATGGTGGCTTCCTGTGCCAACCATGACTCAGCCCATAGGGCTAATTTTTACAAACCCATGCACATTGTGTAGTGGACAAACCAGGACAGTCTTCCTACTCCAGCCTAACTACTATTTGTGATTAGAGGCCCTTGGGATGGTGGCTTCCTGTGTAAACCATGACTCAGCCCATAGGGCTAATTTTTACAAACCCTATGCACATTGTGCAGTGGACAAACCATGGCAGTAATCTTACTCCAGCCTAACTACTATTTGTGATTGGAGGCCCTTGGGATGGTGGCTTCCTGCATCAACCATGAGTCAGACAAGGGGCTAATTTTTACAAACCCTATGCACATTGTGCAGTGGACAAGCAATGGAAGTAATCCTACTCCAGCCTAACTACTATTTGTGATTGGTGGCCCTTGGGATGGTGGCTTCTAAAATAGTGGGTAAAATGGCTTGGTGCGTGCTTGGTAGCAGGCAGTATGAAATGTTTGGACTACTGCTTTGCGTTGGGCACTAACCGCCTTTTTAAGTGGACTAATGTGGACAGAAGCCAGGCTGTCACCCCAAAAACAGTGAGGAAAATGGCCTGGTGCGTGCTTGGTAGCAGGCAGTAGGAAATGTTTGGACTACTGCTTTGCGTTGGGCACTAACCGCCTTTTTAAGTGGACTAATGTGAACAGAATGCAGGCTGTCACCCCAAAAACAGCAGGGAAAATGGCCTGGTGCGTGCTTGGTAACAAGCAGTAGGAAATGTTTGGACTACTGCTTTGCGTTGGACACTAACCGCCTTTTTAAGTGGACTAATATGGACAGCAGAAGCCAGGCTCTGGCCACTAAAACAGCGGGGAAAATAGACCGATGCTTTAAAAAAAAAGGCAGCAAAATGCTACTACTCTGTGTGCTGAAAAAATATTGCTTTGCCTCTGACAAGAGCTGTTTTAAGATGAACACTTGAAGAACACTTTAACCTCTGCCTACCTAATACACAATCTCTCCCTCCGTGTGCTCTGAATTTGTTGTGTGTCTTCAGCTCTGAAAAGAGCTATTTTTTGGTGGTATTATGGAGCTAGTGAGCGGCTCCTTTAAACTGTCCCTGCTCGAGTATCTCTCCCTCCCTACTCTACACTGAACTAGTATATGCTGCAGGTAGCCCTTAAAAAGACTTTTGTTTTATCAAGGAGCCTAAACACTTTCCCTAGCAGCTCAGCGATCTCTCCCTATGCTTGTAGAACTCAGGATCCAGATGCAATGTGCACAAAATGGTGGCGGCAGGGCTTAAATAGACCCTATGATGCCGGGCGGCCAGCCAATCACAGTAATGCCACAACCATGATGTCTGCAGCATTACTGTGATTGGTTAAGAAGCCCAGCATGTTTAGTGGCTGCAAAGGACGAGCCAAAACTGCAGGGCGGGACATCCGAATATAGCGAGGCGAGTACACAAATACTCGCAATATAACGAGTAACCCGAATACCGTACTATCTATGCGAATAGTGAATAGTAACAAATACACTTGCTCATCACTAATCTGGGGCTATGTCTACAAATATCTGTAAGAACAGCAGCAGCAGGAACGTTCAATGGACCCTCTTGCACTATATGCACTGCAGTCTGCCACATACACTGACTGCCTGTCTAACTCCTGCTATCTCCACTGAATATATGCAGATGGATTAGTCTCAGAAGGACTGTTAGTTCTGTTAGTATAAATACTATATATATATATATATATATATATATATATATATATATATGTTGTGGAATACCTATACTAACTATGAAGAAGCAAATCTCTCCCTGACACAGCAGCAGCTCTCACTACTCCGCCTAGTTCCGGAGGAGACTGTGACGAGCATGGCAGCGCCCGGTGTTATATACACCTGATGATGCTGGGTAGCCAGCCAATCACTGTAATGCCCACAACCAACATGGCTGCGACATTACAGTGCATGGCAGACAATCCCTGCATGTTCATTGGCTCTCTAAAGAGCGCTAAACATGCAGGGAGGGGACCCGAGTTCCCGCACGCGCAACCCGGAAATACTCTCCGAGCGCCGAGCTTGATGAGCACAGTGATGCACGGGCGAGTACCACGCAGTGGTGAGCACGTTTGCTCATCACTAGTGGTAATATGTGGTCTGGTCAAGGTGTGGCGGAATTTGTCCCTTGTATGTGGAATTATTCAGTCACTATGTGGTGGTATTATGTGGTCTAGTCATGGTGTGATGGTATTTGTCCATGTATGCGGTATTATTTGATTACTATGTGGTGGTAATATGTGGTCTGGTCATGGTGTGGCGGTATTTGTTCATTATATGTGGTATTATTGGGTCACTATGTGATGTTAATATGTGGTCTGGTTATGGTGTGGCGGTATTCCTTGTATGTGATATTATTCTTTTATTATGTGCTGGTAATATGTGGTCCGGTCATGTTGTGACGGTATTTCTCTCTTGTATGTGATATTATTGGTCATTTTAAAAAATGAACGTGACACATTCCCTTAATAAAAAATAAATAAAAATATACCTAAAAAGAGTACTGGATGTTTTAACAAAAAGAAGCCCGGCCAGAACAGTTTCCTTGTCATGGTGGCAGCTTAAAAAATCTTTAGGCCAAAATAAAAGCTGCTGGCTATGTATTGTCATGGGTATGACAGAAGTGACAGACAGTCGCCCTGCAGTTGGTTGCAGGAGATCACTACGTTTGACATTACAGACATCTTCTTAGAGGCTGGCTGTCTCTAGGACCCAGTGGCTACCTCCCTCTGGCTAATTAGTTCCCTCGCCTGGGTGTATAAATACCAGATGTGTCTGAGAGGGAGGTGCCGGTGATATTCATTACTACTTGTGAGGCTGTAGCAAGAGCAAGACTTCGTCCTCTCTGAAGCTTGAGGCTGTGTGCGCATTTGTTTGGAGTCGTCTAAAGCTAAGCAATTCCCCCGTGTTTGTCTACCCTTGTTGTCTATAGAGTTTAATGGAGATCGACTAGTGCTCATCTCCTTCCTTCCCTAGCCTTAGCCATACGCCAGGGAAAGTCAGGGCGAGGCACTCATGCGGCGATTGGCGAAGAGCCAATATAGGGTCGGTAGTTGAGACAGGGTGACACTAGACCAGACTAGGAGGTCTCCATTCCCCCCTTTCCCTTGAGTTTGGGCTCCCTTTCCCTCTTCCCTCTGTTTTGTACTAAGTTTTTCCCACACCTTGCGCGACATTATCGCCGGCCGAGCAAGTTTTGACAAGGAAAAAAATAAAAACTGACATTTTTTTTTTCCGCTGTGTGTTTTTTGGTGTGGACCTTTTTTTTTTCCTTTCTCTTTTGGTATGGATTCAGTTGCAGAGCTTGCAGAGCGGCTGCACAGGCTGTCTCTGGAGGTCAATGACCTCCGCGGTGAGGTACAGCAGCAGCATCAGCGGCAACAGGTCTCCAATATGAGGGTCTCTGCCTTCTCTGGGGCCTTCTTGTCAGGGTTGTGTACCTCTGCCAGGGGAGTGGTCTGGGAGTGAACCAGTACTGGGGGAGGTTCAGGAACCCATGCAGTTGGGGGGTGTCTCTGCATCATACATCTCCCCGAAGATTCGCAAGAAAAAAGGCGTATGGTTTTTTTTGTGGGAAAAGGGGACATTTTGTTGGGACCTGTCCTTCAATTCCTAAACAAAAGGAGACTCGATTAACTCTGGGTAGTCTGGAGATGGGTAAACAAGGGGTGCATTTGTGGCCAAACTGCAGTTCCCACTTTGTCCTGACAGCAGAGGTGGTGGTAGAAAGCAAAACCGAGAAAATTTCTGTGTTTGTTGAAAGTGGAGCCGGAGTCAGCATGGTGGATGCTGAGTTTGTGAAAACTCATGGTCTTGCTTGCTGTACTTTAGATAAACCTATTTTAATTTTCGTCATCGACTCGGCGCCACTTGCACAGAAAGCATTTACTCAGATTGTACATAATGTAAAACTGAGGGGGGGTCAGGTCATTGTGAAATAATCCCTTGCTATTTTATGGACAACCTTCCAACACCGATTGTCTTGGGTATCCCTTGGCTTGTTAAACATAATCCGTTGGTGCATTTTCAAGCCGCAGAGATTATTGAATGGGGAGATTACTGCCATCAGAACTGTTTAGATATTTCCCTTGCTACTGTCTCTACGGAAATATTACCTGCTTTACTGTCTGGTTTTGAGGACGTTTTTTCTGAGAGGAGGTGTCAGGATTTGCCTCCTCATCGTGCTTATGACTGTCCTATTAACCTGACCCCCGAAGCTAAACTATCAAAGTCCAGACTGTATAATCTTTCTGGCCCTGAGAGACAAGCCATGAAGGTTTTCATTGCACAAAAACTGGAGAAGGGACATATCAGACCCTCATCTTCGCCCGTGGTGGCAAAGTTCTTCTTTGTGAAGAAAAAAGATGGCGGTCTTCGTCCCTGTTTAGATTTCAGGAAATTATATCAAATTACCATCCGTGATCCATACCCTCTTCCTCTGATTCCTGATTTGTTCAGCCAGGTTGTGGGAGCTAAGGTATTCTCCAAGTTGGATTTAAGGGGAGTCTACAACCTGGTTAGAATCAGAGAAGGGGACGAATGGAAAACAGCGTTCAATACCTCGGAAGGACATTTCGAGAGTCTGGTTATGCCTTTTGGTTTGACCAATGCACCTGCGGTATTCCAGCATTTCATAAATGACATTTTCGATCATTTGGTGGGGAGGTTTGTGGTGGTCTATCTGGACGATATTTTGTTTTACTCACCTGATTTTGAGACTCATCGGGGACATATTAAGCAGGTGCTCCAGATATTAAGGGATAACAAACTTTATGAGGAAGTGATGATGGATCCAGCTCAACACACCGGGCAATTAATTAAAATTCAACAATCTTTATTGGCAAATCCTTTAAAAAATTTGTAGAAAAGACAAAAAATGGACATCTCAGGCGACAAAGCATATATTATGGGGTAGTGTGTATAAAAAATGCCATGCCCGTTTCGAGTGAAAAGCTCTTGAACACTGGCTATTTTTGTCTTTTCTACAAATTTTTAAAAGGATTTGCCAATAAAGATTGTTGAATTTTAATTAATTGCCCGGTGTGTTGAGCTGGATCCATCTTCACTTCCTCATTGACCCAGGCTCTGTGCAGCAGCGAGGAATCCGTACTCCATGCCAGACTGGGATTACATCTCAGGGGTGAGCTGAAATTTTCTCTTTATTCATATAACAAACTTTATGCCAAACTAAAATGTGTTTTCGATGTTCTGGAGGTGCAGTTTTTGGGGTACTTGTTGTCATCTTCGGGTTTTCAGATGGATCCGGAGAAGATCGTGCAGTCCTTGACTCGGAACGTCTCGAGAACCTTAAGGCTCTACAACGTATTTTGGGCTTTACAAATTTTTACCAGAAAGTCATCCAAAATTACTCTGTTATAGTGAAACCCCTTATTGACATGACTAAGAAGGGGTTTGATTTTTCCAAATGGTCGGAATCTTCCCTCCAGGCTTTTTTTTCCTTAAAGAATCATTTTGCCACTGCACTTATACTCAGTCAACCCGATGTTTCTCAACCCTTTATTGTAGAGGTTGGCTAATGTGTCGGATGTCAGGGTTGGGGCTGTGTTGTCTCAGGGTTCGTCCCCTGGTAAATGGCGTCCATGCGCCTTGTTTTCTAAAAAATTGCCTTCGGCTGAGAGAAATTATGACGTGGGTAATAGGGAACTTTTAGCGATCAAATTGGCGTTTGAGGAATGGCGACATTGGTTGGAGGGGGCTGTCCATCCTATTACTGTTATTACTAACCATAAGAACTGGTCATATTTCCAGTCAGCTAATCGTCTCAACCCTAGGCAAGCCAGATGGTCCCTGTCTTTTACTAGGTTCAATTTTGTTGTCCAGGGGTCAAAAATGTCAAGTCTGATGCTTTGTCCCAGAGCTTCCCTGGTGGTGGTGACCATGAGAAACCTGCCTCGATATTACAGAAAGGGGTAGTAATTTTGGCACTTTATCCTGAACTTGAGGGTGAGGTCTTGGAGGCACAGGGAGATGCCCCTGCTTCCTGCCCTTCATGAAATTTATTTGTACCTTCTAATCTGTGCCACAAAGTAATTAAGGAACATGCTTGCTGGGCATCCAGGTGGTAAGCCGACGGCGGACCTCATCATTTTTGGTGGCTGGGCTTGCATCGGGATGTAATAGAACACGTTGCTGCTTGTAGTATTTGCGCGCATTCTAAGGTTTAGCATACCATCTGTCTGGTACTCTTCTTCCACTACCTATTCCTATTAGGCCATGAACACATTTGTCCATGGATTTTATTACTGACCTACCGGTTTCTGCAGGCAAAACGGTGGTTTTGGTGGTAGTAGATAGGTTCAGTAAAATGGTTCATTTTGTAGCATTGCCTGCACTTCCAAATGCCAAGACACTGGCTCAGGTGTTCATAAATGAGATTGTGAAGCTTCATGGGGTGCCCTCCGAAGTAGTGTCAGATTGGGGGACCCAGTTTTTTTCCAAGTTCTGGAAGGCATTCTGTTGTCGACTGGGGGTGCAGCTGTCCTTTTCCTCTGCCTTCCATCCTCAGTCGAATGAACAGACTGAGCGTGTCAATCAGAATTTGGAGACCTACCTCAGGTGCTTCGTTTCTGATAATCAGGAGGATTAGGCATCCTACCTACCTCTGGCAGAATTTGCCATTAATAATCATCATCAAGAATCCACTGGCTGGTCACAGTTCTTCGGTGCATACGGTTATCATCCACAGTTTGGTACCTTTAGTGGGGGAGGAACATCAGGAGTTCCTGAGGAGGAACGGTTTGCTTCGTCGCTCTCCTCGGTATAGCAGGGTGTGCTGAGTAATTTAAAGATCATGGGAGACAGGTATAAACATATGGCTGACAGAAAACGCTTGCCAGTTCTGGACCTGAATGTGAATGACTTTGTGTGGTTGTCTACCAGGAATATAAGATTGAAAGTTCGGTCTTGGAAGTTGGGACCTAGGTTTATTGGTCCCTATAAAATAACCGCCATGTTAACCCAGCAGGTCCTTATAAAAAATATGTGGAACCACTTGAGCCCTCGCCTCTACCACCGCCCCCAGTAATGGTTGATGGTAATCTGGAGTTCCAGATTTCGAGGATTTTAAATTCTCGTCTCTACAATACTTGGTGCACTGGAAAGGCTATGGTCCAGAGGAGAGGATGTGGGTTTCAGCGTAAGAGGAGAACGCTCCCAGATTGGTTCGCTCATTTCACATCTCTTTTCCTCAGAAACCAATTCCTGAATGTCCGGAGGCCACTCGTAGAGAGGGGGGTACTGTCACGGGTGTGTCAGAGGTGACAGACCGTCACCCTGCAGTTGGTTGCAGGAGATCTCTACGTTTGGCACTACAGACATCTTCTTAGAGGCTGGCTGTCTCTAGGACCCAGCGGCTACCTCCCTCTGGCTAATTAGCTCCCTGGCCTGTGTGTATAAATACCTGATGTGTTTGAGAGAGAGGTGCCAGTGATATTCATTACTACTTGTGAGGCTGTAGCAAGAGCAGTACTTCGTCCTCTCTGGAGCTCGAGGCCATGTGCGCATTTGTTTGGAGTCGTCTAAAGCTAAGCCATTCCCCCCTGTTTGTCTACCCTTGTTGTCTATAGAGTTCCTTCCCTAGCCTTAGCCATACGGCAGGAAAGTCAGGGAGAGGCACACATGCAGTGATTGGTGAAGAGCCAATATAGGGACGGTAGTTGAGACAGGGTGACACTAGACCAGATTAAGAGGTCTCTATTCCCCCCCTTTCCTTAGTGTCTGGGCTCCTTTTCCCTCTTCCCTCTGTGTTGCACTAAGTCTTGTTCTTTTTGTTTTACAAAAGCTTAGGGAAAAAATTTTGTTTGCTAAATTGGAGAAATGGAGATTGGAGAAATGCACTTTTTCTATTCAAGACATACCGTTCATGGGGTTCATTGTATTTGCTGAAGGGTTTAAGATGGATCCTGAGAAGGTGCAGACTATAATTCATTGAGTTCAACCTCGTGAGTTTAAAGCATTGATACATTTTCTAGGAATGACCAATTACTATAGAAAATGAAGAAGAGGAGTACAGGCAGCCATGTTTAAGAAGCATATAATATATTTTTATTAAGTACATATGACTATAATACTATGGACAAACAAAGCAAGTGCTTACAAGTCATATGTAGGCCCAGGTATCCGGGGGAGGGGTAGGAGATGATACCAGTAGAATGGGCTATCCTACTGGTATCATCTCCTAACCTTCCCCCAGACACTCACCATGCTCCTTTGGTAGGTAACCTCTCCTTTACTGCTGAGATCTTTCCCCCATCATGAATAGGTTCACTCCAGCACGTTGTTGTGCCTCTGGGGAAGCCATTCCATTAACACAGGATTTGAGGACCATCCCTATTCACTGTGGCATTGTTGTCGCTCAGCGGAAAGGGGGAATTTGGTTACTTGGTTTTACACATTTTGATCACCCTTTTGTTTCTTGTTGATACATCTTTGTGTTATCCGTGGGCCTACATGTGACTTGTAAAGCATTTGCTTTGTTTGGTGCTTTATTGAACGCAATACTGTATCTATTGGGCCATAGGGCATTGTGCAATTTTGGTTTACATACTACTCCGTGGGATACTCCAGTGATGCTTTGACCAGTTACGTGTTGTGTTTTCTACCCTGGTGCACTGTTTCTTTCTGTAAAACTTCCATTGTTATTTCTCCAGAGTACTTCTATTCATATGTACTTAATAAAAATATATTACATGTTTCTTATACCTTGCTGCCTCTTCTTCATATGCTAAATAAGCAGCTTATTCTTGGATAATTCTCCGTCATGGTAATATGGGGTTTTTATCCATGTGATTTATGATGTGTATGGCAATTTTTTGGTATATAACTATAGAAAATGTATTAGGAGTGGAGGTGGGTGCTTCAGAGTTCGTGGTAGAGGCTGTATTATTTCAGGATTCTAAAACTCTGACCAACTTGCGGCCATGTGCATTTTTCTCTAGGAATTTTTTACCTGCTGAGAGAATTTATGATGTTGGGAATATTGTGCTGCATGCTGTCAAATTAGCTTTTGAAGAATGAAGACATTTTTTGACGAGAGCAATCCATCAGAACACCATGATGATGGATCATAAAAATTTAGCTTATATTGAATCAGTTAAATGGTTAATTCAAGACAGGCCAGATGGTCCTTATATTTTTCAAATTAAATTTTTTCTATCATGTTCAGGTCGGGCTCCAAGAATGTCACGGCTGATGCCTTATCACAATGCCTTGATTCAGATTCTCTTCCAAAACCTCCATCCTCCATTCTTCATCAGGGCATGGTGGTTTCTATGTTAACCTCAGAGTTGGAAGAGGAGACCCATAAGGTCCAGTCAATGGCTCCTTCTGCTAGGGTCCAAATTATTTGTGCTTTTGTATTTAAGATTACTTCTGATTCATGATTTTGTTTTATGCCTATCGATCTATCTGGAGGCAGTGAATGACAATTCAGTTATCCAATCTAGGACATGTGCATGCTGAGCTGTCAGTATAGTGATGGACAACTCTGCTGTCCAGTCAGAGGAAAGGGCATGCTGAGCTGTCAATGTGTTGAGTGACAGTTCAGTTGTTCAATCAGGGCTGTGGCATGCCAGGGATTAACCCATGTGTCTTCTATTTGAGTGATTACCTGGCTATTTAGCTGGTTCTCTGCCTCCAATTATGGCTAGTAGCTTAGCTCATGTGGTGTGTCCATGCTCAGCACTCTGTGTTCCTGTTCTTGATCTTTGTTGCCCAAGCTTGGACTTTGTCTTTGACCATCCGTTTACCTTGTTTTTTTGTCTTGATCCAGTACCTTCCCAGAATTCTGACCTCGGCTGTGACCTTACTATGCCTTTGCCTTACTCCTTTGTTTATGATGATCCCTGCTGGTATCTGACCCTGGACTTCTTGACTACACAGCCTCAAGGCTTTTCGAAGTCTAGTGACTAGTCTCACAGTCTTATCCAGAGATATACATGTTTTTCTTGTATGCAAATGAGCTGTTCAGGATTATGGGCAGGACACACATCTGCATGAGAATCTGCCTCCAGAGCTTATTTTAAATTAAATGGAGTGTTACCCTGTGAGACATGTAACTAACGTAGAACTAAACTTTGTCCCATAACAAACATTAGAACCTACAGCTCTGCTGTATTGCAACAATATAGAAACACTGGATGCCTAGGAGATGGAAACAGAAGAAGTAAGAGGACACATGCAGATTAGTGTTGAGCGAGCACTAAAATGCTCGGGTGCTCAAAGCTCGGGCCGAGCTCACCGTGATACTCAGGTGCTCCATCCGAGCAACGAGCCCAATGTTAGTCTATGGGAGACCCGAGCATTTTTGCGGCAGCACCCCCGGCAGTCTTTTAAAAGCCTAACAAGTGCCCAAAACGATAGTGACAGTGCTCAAATTACATGGAGACAGCATGGGGATCGCCCCAGGAAGCATTTCTGACCCCCAGGTCACTGTTGTCAACAATGTGGTCAGAGATATTAAGCCACTTTTACAGGCTCACAATAAAACGTTCAAAAATGAAACTGAAACTGCTTTCCTGTGAAATATGTTAACGAAGTTCCTTTCCAGGGTAAAGACTTGTGTATAAGGAAAAATAAATAACCCACAAAAAAATACTCCTCCACACCTTGGGCTATGTTCACAAGTAGCATTTTTTATGCGTTTTTGCACTTTTGTATTGCTTTCAACCGTGACAATGCATTCACCGGGAAATGTCATTTTAACATTTTACAATCTTATCTGGCCATGTGCTGTGTGACACATGCATACAGTGCTGAAAAGACATGGGAACAGCATAGGGAAGACCCCTGGAAGCATCTCTGACACCCAGGTCACTGCCTAAAAGTGTGCCCATCAGAAGTGATCCTTGCCGCATCAGAAGATGCAGACTTGCAACTATCCCCGTACAAGTCCTTGTCCCAGGGCAGTGTTCAATTGTACCTCCCCCATTCCTTGCAATGCAAGCACAAATATGCAGCCAACCAACCACCCACCCACCCGCAGGCTGCAATACCATACTGCTAGCTTTCTCTTGAAATGGGGCCTTTTAGTTTGGAGGAGGCCGAAGCTGGCCACTACCTCATGGCTGCTTCGGCAGCGAGGTATCCATACTCAGTCCCCAGCCGCCCAGCGGCCGGGTGTCCACGCTCTGTCCCCAGCCACCAGGGGGCGGCCGGGTGATCATACTCGGTCCCCAGCCACACCGCGGCCGGGTGTCCACACACTGTCCCCAGCCGCCTGGGGGCGGCCGGGTGTCCATAAACGGTCCCCAGCCGCCCCTATTTCTCCTGTTACCTTCCCACACACTTTTCTTAGCCTGGCCTGCTTTAGGGCAGCATTGGACGAGCCCACCAGAGAGCCAGACTCCTCCGGTGGGCCCTGGCTTCTCCATCAGGTGAGTTGAGAGTGCCAAGGTGAGGAGCATGATAGAAGTTAGCATCTGCTTTGTTTTCTTGGAATGCAGGCGCATGTATGTAGTAGCGGCTAGGCCTGAGGTGGTCAGCATTTTGGCGCATATCCTACCTCCTCCGAGGAGGATTGCTGGGTATTTTCCTGCTACTATCCCAGTTCTATGACTACCGTTAAAACAAAGCTTCAGGTGATAAATGATGGATGAGGTGGTGGCAAAGGAGAAAGAGCAGGAGGAACAGGGACCACTCACATCAATATCAGGCCAGTCAACCACACAAGTCTTGTAGGATATATTTCTGTACCAAAAGGAGCGGTTCGGCTACACAGTTATAGGGCATAGTAGAAGAAGCAGAAACGAGTAAAAATGGCATTGAAGAGCAATATTTTATTATTCAAATATAAATATATAAATAGAGACACAAAATGACAATGGGTGATCATTGGACAAGGAAAAATCCCGCTACAACTTGAGACCCCTCATAAGTATATATTCTTGTACATAATAGATACAAGCGCAATCCACAAAAAGGTAAGGTAAAAGGGAGAGGAGGGGAAAAAGAAGAACAAGAAGCCGCGGGGGGGAAATAGAGACATAGGAAGAATACAAGGTATGAATCCAACCAGGGTGAGATACCTATTATTTCAAGTGGAAAATGATAGTAATCGGTAATTTAGGGTACTCACCCAGGCAGTTAATATAGTCTCTATAATGTAGGGGGCGTAGGGAGGCAGATAGTTCCCATCCACGAAGGGCCTTGACGCGCGTTTCGCGTCGGCTTTATCAAGAGGCACAGTTATAGGGCATACAGTGAGTGCAATGCCTACCAAAAATTTCGAGTGGAAACGATGAAGGCTAGCACTCAACAAAGTGGAAAGGCACGGTGCTAGTGAAGGGAGCCAGTGGTTCCGTCAGTAAAAAAACGTAAAAATCTAGTCGCCTCAAGCATCACCCTTTAAATAAAGTTTCAACTAAAGCATACCATACCTCTCTACGTGAGCAGTGATTTTTACGTTTTTTTACCAAAAATTTCGAGGCACTCCAATGCCCGTTGGAAGTGACATGGAGGTCAGAGGGCCTTAACTAAACCATTTTTTCCTTTTATAGCTACTGGGTATCCTGTACACTGTTGGCCTAAGCAGTGAATGGAAGGGTTTCCAAAAATTATGAGGAACTGCAATTCCCCTTGAAACAGACGTGGATTACAGTGTACTAAAACCTTCTACCTATTATTGGGGAGTGGGTCTACCTTAGTTTTCAACTATGCATTGAAAAGCAAAAGCTGCCTAAAATTAGGAGGAAATGCAATGCCCGTTGGAAGAATGGTGGAGGTTAGAGGTAATTAAAAACAACATTTCAATGCCCCTTGGAAGAGCTGTGGAGTTCAGAGTGGTTTAACAAGACGGTTTTAATGCCCCTTGGAAGAGACATGGAGGTCACAGTAGCTTAACAATATGGTTTTAATGCCCCTTTGAAGAGACGTGGAGGTCACAGTAGCTTAACAAGACGGTTTTAATGCCCCTTGGAAGAGCTGTGGAGTTCAGAGTGGTTTATCAAGACGGTTTTAATGCCCCTTGGAAGAGCTGTGGAGTTCGGAGTGGTTTAACAAGACGGTTTTAATGCCCTTTGGAAGAGTAGTGGAGGTGGCAGTGGAATAAAAAGACAATATCAATGCCCCTTGGAAGAGTGGTGGAGGTCACAGTAGCTTAACAAGACGATTTTAATGCCCCTTGGAAGAGTGGTGAAGGAAGTAGTGGAATAAAAAGACAATATCAATGCCCCTTGGAAGAGACGTGGAGGTCACAGTAGCTTAACAAGACGGTTTAAATGCCCCTTGGAAGAGTGGTGGAGGTCACAGTGGAATAAAAAGACATTATCAATGCACCTTGAAAGAGACGTGGAGATCACAGTAGCTTAACAAGATGGTTTTAATGCCCCTTGGAAGAGTGGTGGAGGTCGCAGTGGAATAAAAAGACAATATCAATGCCCCTTGAAAGAGACGTGGAGGTCACAGTAGCTTAACAAGATGGTTTTAACGCCCCTTGGAAGAGACGTGGAGGTCACAGTAGCTTAACAAGACAGCTTTTTATGCCCCTTGGAAGAGTGGTGGAGGTTGCAGTGGAATAAAAAGACAATATCAATGCTCCTTGAAAGAGACATGGAGGTCACAGTAGCTTAACAAGACGGTTTAATGCCCCTTGGAAGAGACGTGGAGGTCACAGTAGCTTAACAAGATGATTTTAATGCCCCTTGGAAGAGTAGTGGAGGTCGCAGTGGAATAAAAAGACAATATCAATGCCCCTTGGAAGAGTGGTGGAGGTCACAGCAGCTTAATAAGACAGTTTTAATGCCCCTTGGAAAAGTGGTGGAGGTCCCAGTGGAATAAAAACACAATATCAATGCCCCTTGGAAGAGTGGTGGAGGTCGCAGTGGAATAAAAAGACAATATCAATGCCCCTTGAAAGAGACGTGGAGGTCACAGTAGCTTAACTAGACGGTTTAATGCCCCTTGGAAGAGACGTGGAGGTCACAGTAGCTTAACAAGATGGTTTTAATGCCCCTTGGAAGAGACGTGGAGGTCACAGTAGATAAACAAGACGGTTTTAATGCCCCTTGGAAGAGTGGTGGAGGTTGCAGTGGAATAAAAAGACAATATCAATGCCCCCTGGATGAGACATGAAGGTCACAGTAGCTTAACAAGACGATTTTAATGCCCCTTGGAAAAGTGGTGGAGGTCGCAGAGTAATAAAAAGACAATATCAATGCCCTTTGGAAGAGTGGTGGAGCTCGCTGTGAAATAAAAAGACAATATCAATGCCCCTTGGAAGAGACGTGAGTAGTAAGAGCACCTACCTCTCATCAACACGCCCACTTCCGGTTTTTGAGAGGTGCCCCGCCCCCTTTTGGCACATGTCCCGCCTCCACTTCCGGTCTAAACCCCTCCCCTCTCCTCCCCATTCTCCGCCCACTCTCCGCCCCTATGTGTGTCAATGCCTGTTACGTCAGTTCCGTCCCCGCCCCCGGAAGCCAACCCTTACCGCCTCTATGTGTGTCAATATCTGCTACGTCAGTTCCGTCCCCGCCCCGGAAGAAGCCCATGTTCAGCCTCTGTTACGTCCCCCATAACCGCCCACATGCCCTTCACCCAAGGTTGTAGGTTAATGTGTAAGCGCCGTATGTAAGAAAAACATGTCAAGTCATGTTTTTGTGAGAAAAGGCAGCCCCAGGATCCCTAGGGTTAGCATTCTGTAGTGTTCATAATAATGACGTAATAAAAGTGTTTAAAAAAATATACATTTATTGTAGATTCACTTAGAGGTATACACAAATCAAGAAATGGAAAAAGGTGTAAATAGATTTCAAAATACAACATTATACAAGCAAATCTATAGGTTACAATACATTTCAATGCTAATATTTAAAAAGTTAACCATGCGCTCGGCGACAGCGTCTCTTTAAGGTTGTAGGATAATGTGTAAACTTGGCACATTACCCATTAACAGCGGCTCGATTCTCTGTAAGGTAATAGGTAATGTGTAAGCTAGGCACATTCCCCATTAACTTTGTGTCAACCGAATTGCTAGAAGGCGATCATGCCCTACACCCCCATATAGGTTAAAGTGTAACCGCTTTATGTAAGAAAAAACATGTCAATACATGTTTTTTTGTGAGAAAATGCAGTCCCAGGGTTAATGTTAACTGGCACAGCAAAATAGATTGAATGATTTATTGAACAAGAAATACTAAGATATAAACATTTTTAGTACACATTACAAAAAGGAAATATCGTTATAAAACCACATTAATTCTATAGCAGAAATAGAGCAAGATCATGTTTCGCAGGGCGATTTGCAAACCTGATTATAATCGCATAATGGCGTACGTAAAATCGTGATAGAGTTAGAAAGATTTTGTACAAATGCATCTACTAGACGATCATTATGTTTTAAATCATTTGTAAAGTTTTTCAGTAATCGCTTCAATGTTATTCCGACAGCGAAGTGATACAACACGTAAATACAAAACTGTCCGCAAAAACTTGACATAGAGTCTTGCAGCTGGCGGTTCTGATAGCAATACGTCGTGGTGTTTCTTCTTAAATATTGTATAATCGTATTCGGAAATACGGCGGCGTCAGGTTGTAACCCGTAACTGTCAAAAAATAAGGATTTGTTCCTGCATAGAATAATGAGAAGCCAATTCGTACCGGGCTCTTTCGAAGAATCTGTGTTGACAATATAGGCTCTAGGTCTATACCTGATAATATGGCGTGGTAAGAGGTCACAGGGAAATACCCCGCCAAACATACTCCGAGTAACGGGATTTCGGCTCAAAATGCATGACAGTTGCATAGTATTCATTATAGACGAAATCCACTGTGGAGTCACAAAAGTTTAATTAAAGTCATATAGGACATCTCGACGTTGGTTAATCTCCAGTACAGCCGTGTTGACAGCATAAACGATCATATTCACCGTGTGTGGTGTGGCATCCGCAAAATGAATTTCGGCCCGTAGGTTACACGTTTTAATGAGCGAAAAGTGAGCGCTCGGTTCCTGATCCGGCGACAAATCGAACGCGAAGAAAGTGTAGCCGCTCATAAAATCATCACGGTCTATGCTTAATCCTGCGTCGGCTTTTTGTTTTCTGGAGATGTGAACGAGAGCCATATATTCCCTCACAGCATGTTCAGCGTCAAAATTAGGGTGAAACGGCTGGGCGGGGATCTGCTGTCCGTCCAAATACAGAGCAGCGTGGTTGATCCTATAATGGTGAAAGCAAAGTGGATTTTTCTGGTATGTGCCACTGAAGGCCTCGTTGTCCACAAAGCAAAGAATCACCGTTTTTGGTATCTGGCCCAGAAAAAGATTTTCATGATTACTATTTCTCGTTCCTCCAGGGATGCTATAGACTTTCAAACAGGCTCTGTCTAGAGCGTATTTAGCGGGGCTTGATAGAAGAGCTTTGTCTGTGACCGATCCTGACGGCTGGAGAGACTTGTACTCTCTTTACGTAGAGGGCTGCGTTCACGATCTGAACCTTAAACTGTTCCTGTTCGGGAGTCATAAGGCAAAATGAGTCCTTATTTCTTGAAAACTTGATCTTAAGATCTAGACCATTCAAAATGAGTTTCGGTTGATTAAAAATGTCACCGAAGATCGGACCCACGAGTTCCACAGGCCTTGAGAGACGGGTTGCGTGGGCTCTGCGTGCGAACCCATAATTTTGATTTTCGCCGTCGAGTACGGTGGTCTGGTGATGGCCTGCAGTGTCTTTATAGAATAACCCCGCTGTAAATTGCAATCTCAACGCTTGCGTACTGTAGTTTAAAAGCGTTTCAATGTAGGCCCGGTAACTATAAAGGTTATCAGATTGTGAAATCAAACGGTCTCCCAGAATAATGTCCACCTGATTGAAAAGTGTGGCTATGGGGTAATTAATAAGTCCCACACGCGTGCCGGCAGTGAGAACCGTACCGTCCTGTTTCAGGATGCAGCACTGGACGTTCAAGAGTGTATTATTTAAATCGTAATAATATTCTCCGCTTCCCGATACGAAAAATTCCAGGGGTGCGTTATCGGCTAGAGCGGCGATGGGTTGCACCTCAACAAAAAACGATTTTTCGACGCTAGTCTGCGTGGGAGACACGGTAAAGATATCCAGTTCGCTTTTAGAGCACTCTATCGACGCATCGTGAATAAACGTCATGACCTTTTATTAGAAGATGTCACTCGTGAGGCGTCTTGCGGACTTCTGACACGAACTCGATTTACGTTGAGCGGTGTTATTCATGAGGCGCGGCGGGAATCGCGGTGAGCGGAGTCTTTTCGCTCGTGGTAAAGAGTTTCTTTCTCTTTTTCTTTTACGCGATTGCCGCTGTCAATCTCCGACAGCGACATTTAACGCGCGCTTCCGGGTTGCACGTCATAAGCCCCGCCCACCGGTGACCCCGTCACGTGATCTCGGGTCACCGATGGGCGTGCATGACACCTGTGGTTGTCATGATCTCGTCGCTATGAGCGCCACCTAGTGGTCGGCGCTCATAGCACAGGACCATTTCTGCTACATGCAGGGGATCTGCTCATCCCTTGTATGTAGCAGAGACGATCAGACAACTGCTGCTTCTAGTCTCCTATGGAGACTATTGAAGCATGCAGTAAGTGAAAAAAAAATGTTTTTAAAAATATAAAAAAAATAAAAAAAATATAAAAGTTTAAATCACCCCCCTTTTGCCCCATTGAAAATAAAATATATAAAAAAAAAAAACACATACACATATTTGGTACTGCCGTGTTCAGAATCGCCCCATCTATCAAAATAAAAAAATAATTAATCTGATTGGTAAACGGTGTAACGAGAACAAAATTCTAAACGCCAGAATTACGTTTTTTGGTCACCGCAAAATTGCAATAAAATGCAATAACGGGCGATCAAAACATCGGATCTACCCAAAAATGTTATCAATAAAAACGTCAGCCCGGCGCGCAAAAAATAAGCCCTCACCCAGCCCCAGATCCCGAAAAATGGAGACGCTACAGGTCTCAGAAAATGGCGCTATTTTTTTTTAGTTTTTTTTACCAAATTTGGAATTTTTTTTCATCACTTAAATATAAAATAACCTATACATGTTTGGTGTCTACGAACTTGTAATGACCTGGAGAATAAGAATTGCAAGTCAGTTTTAGCATTCAGTGAACGTGGTAAAAAAAATAAATAAAAAACCACTGTGGTATTGCACTTTTTTTGCAATTTTACCGCACTTGGAATTTTTTTCCCGTTTTCCCGTACATGATATGGTAAAATTAGTCATGGCGTTGAAAAGTACAACTTGTCCCGCAAAAAATAAGGCCTCACACGGCCATATTGTCCAAAGAATAAAGACGCTATGGCTCTGGGAACAAGGGGAGCAAAAAATGAAAAAGCAAAAACGACAAAACCCAAGGTTGCGAAGGGGTTAACCTATATGGGGGTGAAGGGCATGGTCGCCTTCTCGCAATTCGGTTTACACAAAGCTAATGGTGAATGTGCCTAGCTTACATATTACCTATTACCTTACAGAGAATCGAGCCGCTGTTAATGGGTAATGTGCCAAGTTTACACATTATCCTACAACCTTAAAGAGACGCTGTCGCCGAGCGCATGGTTAACTTTTTAAATATTAGCATTGAAATGTATTGTAACCTATAGATTTGATTGTATAATGTTGTATTTTGAAATCTATTTACACCTTTTTCCATTTCTTGATTTGTGTATACCTCTAAGTGAATCTACAATAAATGTATATTTTTTTAAACACTTTTATTACGTCATTATTATGAACACTACAGAATGCTAACCCTAGGGATCCTCGGGCTGCCTTTTCTCACAAAAACATGTCTTGACTAGTGTTGAGCATTCCGATACTGAAATATCGGGTATCGGCTGATATTCGCGGTATCGGAATTCCGATACTTAATTCCGATACTTTTGCAATATCGTATACCGGAATCGGAAGTTCCCATATTGCAATGAGCCATTTTCATTTTATTCAGCCAATGAGGATCCTAAGAAGTGTGGGCACATCCTGTTAGGCATGTAGGCATCTTAACTAATGGCATGGCTGTGATTGGCTGCTGAAATGATGTCATGATGCACTATAAAAGCCGCCGCCGCCATTTTGAGCTCACTCTGCTGTGAATTCAGTTAGGGATAGGATGCTGTTGTTCTGAGGGACAGTTTTAGCTACCTATTTGGTCTATTCTGCTTTACCCAGGCTACTTTATAAATCGCTGTGCCTTGCAGTGCTAGTGCACAGTTCTCTGTGCTGTTCTCCGCTTTCTGCAAGGTCTCTTTGTGTGAGTGCAGCTCACCCTGTAGTGTGTGCTTCAGCCACGTCTGGTTATAGTGCACTCAGTGTGTGTCACTGCCTCATACATTGTCCTTTTTTGCCAATTCATAATTTTTCCTGATATCTCCTATTAGTGTGGTGGTTCCATCCGTATTCAGCTAAATTTGTTCCAAACACACTATATAGGAGTAGATAGAGAAATTTTTTTGGTCTTGCAGCGCTAGTGCACAGTGCTCTGCATCTGTACTGTTCACCGCTGTCTGCAAGGTCTGGTGTGTGAGTGCAGCTCACCCTGTAGTGTGTGCTTCAACCACGTCTGGTTGTAGTGCACTCAGTGTGTGTCACTGCCTCATACATTGTCCTTTTTTGCCAATTCATAATTTTTCCTGATTTCTCCTATTAGTGTGGTGGTTCCATCCGTATTCAGCTAAATTGGTTCCAAACACACTATATAGGAGTAGTTAGAGGAGCCTTTCTGCAGCATTGGGCCCTGCAGCCCCAGCCAGATTAGTATTAGCCTATTTTTTGCAGCCTCATCTATTGCATTGTAGGTTACCTTCCTACATTGTAATAGCTACAAAAAGTTTGTGATACTATCGTTATTACATCTTTAGGCACATCCAGTGTCTTTTTGTGACAAAAAAAACCTAAACAAAGTTCACCAAACACTCCACTTTACAGTTGTGTAGGCCACATTAGCTCATATTAAAGTCTAGTCCACACTTTATAAAATTAGTGTTTCTTATACCTGTTAGCAGCTGTTCAGGAATAAGCACACTAAGCCCTTAGTACTTTTCTGCCTATCTTTATCAGTCTACCAAGATGAAGAAGGCAGGGAGTAAGGCATGTGGTCGTGGGCATGGGCGTGGGCATGCAGTTTCTGCAGGGAGAGGACGTGAGGCTTCTGTGCCTGCAGGGAGAGGACGTGGGGATTCTGTGCCTGCTGCGGGCACCAGTGACTCAGCATCCCCCAGTTTTACCAGGGAACAGTCCTTTATGCGCAGCTTTGTAGGAGCTAGCCGTACCCCACTGCTGCGAGAGGACCAAATTGAAGCCGTTGTCGGATGGATGGCAGCTAACGCATCGACTTCAATTAGTTCCAGATCCTCTCAGGTCCTGAGCACTGAAGAGCACCCATCTGTCTCTTCACCACCTGCCAAATTGCCCAGGCAGTCAGAGAGCCCTGGACAGGAGCCATCTCTACTTCTGTTCTCTGAATCTCTTGGCTTGGAAAGAGGGGGCCAGCCAAGCAGAATTCGAGAATTTGAAGAAGAGGTAGTATGCAGTGATGCGCAACCGTTTTGTCTCTCTGAATCTGAAGAGGCGGGTGGGCCAGTGCCTATGGTCAGCAGCACACCTCAGTACGCATCTGATGATGAGACTCAGGTGCCACTTTCTGGTGCGTACTGTGCTGTCGAGACTACCCAGGAGAAGCAGTTGTTTGAAGAGGGTGGTGTAGATGATGAGGTCCTTGACCCATCATGGCGTGAGGTACAGGAAGGTGGTGGGAGCAGCTCTGAGGAAGAGATTCCCCGAACGGCCCAAAAAGGAGGGAGAGGGAGGGGGCAGACTTGGTTGCCTGTAGCCTCCACTTCGGCACCCATTAGGAGCATGGCTCTTCCATAATCCAAAGCGGGCGCTCCCAAGACTTGCAGTGCCTGGTCCTTTTTTGACACAGTTGCAGATGACATTTGCTTTGTCAAATGCAAGCTGTGTAATCAGAAGGTGAAAAGAGGGAAAAGTGTCAGCAACCTCAATACCACAAATATGTGGAAACATGTGCGGACCAAGCACGTGGTGGAGTTACAAAAACACACTGAAGACCTAGGCCAACCTACAGCGCCACCTACCACCTCTTCAGCTCGTGTTGTAGCCTCTTCCTCCAGCTCACACACAGCTGGTTCGGCTTCCTCACAGGATCGCCATGGAAGAATCTCTGGCACTGTTGTACAGAGACACAGTGTAATTCCACCCACAGCACCATTTTCCCAGTCATCCTCACACTCCCAGGCCAGTCTACAGCCATCGTTAGCACAGGCATGGGACAAAAGGCGCCCATACTCGGCAAACCACCCCCGAGCACAGGCTCTGAATGCTGGCATTGCTAAACTACTGGTCCTTGAAATGCTATCATTCAGGCTGGTGGAGACTGACACATTCCGTAACTTTATGGCATTGGCAGTCCCACAATACAACGTGCCCAGCCGATTTTATTTCAGCAGGCAAGCCGTCCCTGCCCTGCAACATCATGTGGAGGGAAAAATTAAACATGCGCTACAAAACGCCGTCAGTAGCAAGGTCCACCTGACCACCGATGCGTGGACCAGTAAGCATTGACAGGGACGATACCTTTCCCTCACTGCCCATTGGGTAAATGTTGTGGAGCCGGGTACAGATCTTGAGAGTGGCGCTGTACGTGTTCTGCCAACTCCAAGGATTGCAGGAATCCAGTCTGTACACATTGACTCCTCCTCATACTCCAGTTCCTCTGAATCAGCGCTGCAGGAGCCGTCACGGTCTACCTCCACATCGACCCGTGAACGTTTACCTGTTATCATGACCAATATGAGCACAGCCGTGGCCAAACGTCAACAGGCCGTATTAAAATTAATTTCTTTGGGGAATCGAAGCCACAGCGCAGGAGCTCTGGAATGCCATCAAGCAGCAGAGCGACGTGTGGTTTGTGCCAGCGAATCTCCAGCCAGGCATGGTAGTGTGTGACAATGACCGAAATCTGGTGGCAGCTCTGGGCCTAGGCAACCTCACTCACATTCCATGTCTGGCACATGTGCTCAACTTGGTCGTGCAGAGTTTTTTGAGGGACTATCCGGATCTTGATGCACTGCTTCACAAGGTCCGCATAGAGTGCGCTCACTTGCGGCGTTCCAGCAATGCAAGATCACGCATTGCAGCTCTGCAGCGCCGATTACGTCTTCCGGAACATCGCATCATATGTGACCTACCCACCAGGTGGAATTCAACGTTACATATGTTGGAGAGGTTGTGTGAGCAGCAGGCAGCAGTAATGGAGTACCAGCTGCAGCAGGCGCAAAGAAGTCGCAGTGCGCACCGTTCACACTTCACCACCACTGAGTGGGCCTCTATGAAGGACATTTGCCACGTTTTGCGTGCCTTCGATTATTCCATGCGGATGGCGAGTGCAGATGATGCACTAGTCAGCATGACTATCCCCCTTATCTGCCTGCTTGAAAAAACACTGCAAGCACTAAGGGACGAGGTTTTGGAAGAGGTGGAGGATGAGGAGTCACAAATGCCATCTGCTTCTCTACAGTCTGCGCAACGTGGTTCCTCACAAAGGCCTAGGCAGGGGACACTTTGTGAGGAGGATGAGGAGGAGTCAATGGATGAGGAAGACATCTGTCCAGAGGAGGGAGGTACACAATGCTCTAGTAGTCAGTATCTAGAGCGAGGGTGGGGTGATGCAGAGCAGGCAGAGATCACGCCTCAAGCAGGGGACAGCGTTTCTTGGCCAGTTGGCAGTCTGCAGCACATGGTTGATTTCATGCTGCAGTGCCTGAGAAACGACCGCCGCATCGCCCACATTCTCAACACGGCTGATTATTGGGTGTCCACCCTCCTAGATCCTCGCTACCGGGACAACTTACAAAGCCTCATAACACCGTTGAACCGGGAGCGTAAAATGCGGGAGTACCAAGACGCACTGGTGCATTCCATCATGTTCTCCATTCCAACCGAGAGCAGTGCTGCTAGTGCTTTACAAAGCAGCTCAGTGCGTCGAGGCAGTGGAGGAAGCTCTGCACAAAGAGGGAGCAGAAGCAGCGCCTCAGCACAAGGCAAGACCAGTATGGCCGAAATGTGGCAAAGTTTTGTGTCCCCGCCGCCACAAATGTCTACACCATCACAGACGGCTCCAGTCAGCAGGAGGCAACGTTTCCGTCAGATGGTGACAGACTACATGTCTTGCCCTCTTAGTGTACTCCCAGACGGCTCTTCTCCCTTCAAGTTTTGGGTCTGTAAGCTAGATACATGGCCAGAGCTAAGTCACTATGCATTGGAGGTGCTAGCTTGCCCTGCTGCTAGTGTATTATCGGAACGCGTCTTTAGTGCTGCAGGTGGTGTACTAACAGACCGTCGCATGCGACTATCCTCCGATAACGTTGACCGGCTTACTTTTCTCAAAATGAACAAGGCCTGGATCTCTCATGAATTTGCCAGTCCTCTTCCAGAATAAATAATTGTTGACAAAAGTATCCAGGTCTCCTGTTCTGTTCATGTTTCTACCACCTGAACTGTAATCCCTAAGCTCCAACACCGCCAGTTGGCGCTCGGAAGTGCCGTCTGCACAGTCAACACTTGCTGCCGTGTCATTGGGGTTCAGTAACGTCAGCTGTTCCCCGGCTGTGCGGACGGCAATTTCTCCTGCTCTGTCCACATTCTCACTACTACAGATTTTAAAGTTGCTCCAATTACACCTCTGGCTCCTCTGTTTTCAGTATTATCCCTGAGCTCCAACACCGCCAGTTGGCGCTCGGAAGTGCCGTCTGCACAGTCAACACTTGCTGCCATGTTATTGGGGTTCAGTAACGTCAGCTGTTCCCCTGCTGTGCGGACGGCAATTTCTCCTGCTCTGTCCACATTCTCACTACTACAGATTTTAAAGTTGCTCCAATTACACCTCTGGCTCCTCTGTTTTCAGTATTATCCCTGAGCTCCAACACCGCCAGTTGGCGCTCGGAAGTGCCGTCTGCACAGTCAACACTTGCTGCCATGTTATTGGGGTTCAGTAACGTCAGCTGTTCCCCTGCTGTGCGGATGGCAATTTCTCCTGCTCTGTCCACATCCACTGTACTACTGATTTAAAACCTCCTCCAAATACACCTCTGGCTCCTCTGTTTTCAGTATTATCCCTGAGCTCCAACATCGCCAGTTGGCGCTCGGAAGTGCCGTCTGCACAGTCAACACTTGCTGCCATGTTATTGGGGTTCAGTAACGTCAGCTGTTCCCCTGCTGTGCGGACGGCAATTTCTCCTGCTCTGTCCACATTCTCACTACTACAGATTTTAAAGTTGCTCCAATTACACCTCTGACTCCTCTGTTTTCAGTATTATCCCTGAGCTCCAACACCGCCAGTTGGCGCTCGGAAGTGCCGTCTGCACAGTCAACACTTGCTGCCGTGTCATTGGGGTTCAGTAACGTCAGCTGTTCCCCTGCTGTGCGGACGGCAATTTCTCCTGCTCTGTCCACATTCTCACTACTACAGATTTTAGAGTTGCTCCAATTACACCTCTGGCTCCTCTGTTTTCAGTATTATCCCTGAGCTCCAACACCGCCAGTTGGCGCTCGGAAGTGCCGTCTGCACAGTCAACACTTGCTGCCATGTTATTGGGGTTCAGTAACGTCAGCTGTTCCCCTGCTGTGCGGACGGCAATTTCTCCTGCTCTGTCCACATTCTCACTACTACATATTTTAAAGTTACTCCAATTACACCTCTGGCTCCTCTGTTTTCAGTATTATCCCTGAGCTCCAACACCGCCAGTTGGCGCTCGGAAGTGCCGTCTGCACAGTCAACACTTGCTGCCGTGTTATTGGGGTTCAGTAACATCAGCTGTTCCCCTGCTGTGCGGACGGCAATTTCTCCTGCTCTGTCCACATCCACTGTACTACTGATTTAAAACCTACTCCAAATACACTTCTGGCTCCTCTGTTTTCAGTATTATCCCTGAGCTCCAACACCGCCAGTTGGCGCTCGGAAGTGCCGTCTGCAGAGTCAACACTTGCTGCCATGTCATTGGGGTTCAGTAACGTCAGCTGTTCCCCTGCTGTGCGGACGGCAATTTCTCCAGCTCTGTCCACATTCTCATTACTACAGATTTTAAAGTTGCTCCAATTACACCTCTGGCTCCTCTGTTTTCAGTATTATCCCTGAGCTCCAACACCGCCAGTTGGCGCTCGGAAGTGCCGTCTGCACAGTCAACACTTGCTGCCGTGTCATTGGGGTTCAGTAACGTCAGCTGTTCCCCGGCTGTGCGGACGGCAATTTCTCCTGCTCTCTCCACATTCTCACTACTACAGATTTTAAAGTTGCTCCAATTACACCTCTGGCTCCTCTGTTTTCAGTATTATCCCTGAGCTCCAACACCGCCAGTTGGCGCTCGGAAGTGCCGTCTGCACAGTCAACACTTGCTGCCATGTTATTGGGGTTCAGTAACGTCAGCTGTTCCCCTGCTGGGCGGACGGCAATTTCTCCTGCTCTGTCCACATTCTCACTACTACAGATTTTAAAGTTGCTCCAATTACACCTCTGGCTCCTCTGTTTTCAGTATTATCCCTGAGCTCCAACACCGCCAGTTGGCGCTCGGAAGTGCCGTCTGCACAGTCAACACTTGCTGCCATGTTATTGGGGTTCAGTAACGTCAGCTGTTCCCCTGCTGTGCGGATGGCAATTTCTCCTGCTCTGTCCACATCCACTGTACTACTGATTTAAAACCTCCTCCAAATACACCTCTGGCTCCTCTGTTTTCAGTATTATCCCTGAGCTCCAACACCGCCAGTTGGCGCTCGGAAGTGCCGTCTGCAGAGTCAACACTTGCTGCCATGTCATTGGGGTTCAGTAACGTCAGCTGTTCCCCTGCTGTGCGGACGGCAATTTCTCCTGCTCTGTCCACATTCTCACTACTACATATTTTAAAGTTACTCCAATTACACCTCTGGCTCCTCTGTTTTCAGTATTATCCCTGAGCTCCAACACCGCCAGTTGGCGCTCGGAAGTGCCGTCTGCACAGTCAACACTTGCTGCCGTGTTATTGGGGTTCAGTAACATCAGCTGTTCCCCTGCTGTGCGGACGGCAATTTCTCCTGCTCTGTCCACATCCACTGTACTACTGATTTAAAACCTACTCCAAATACACTTCTGGCTCCTCTGTTTTCAGTATTATCCCTGAGCTCCAACACCGCCAGTTGGCGCTCGGAAGTGCCGTCTGCAGAGTCAACACTTGCTGCCATGTCATTGGGTTTCAGTAACGTCAGCTGTTCCCCTGCTGTGCGGACGGCAATTTCTCCAGCTCTGTCCACATTCTCATTACTACAGATTTTAAAGTTGCTCCAATTACACCTCTGGCTCCTCTGTTTTCAGTATTATCCCTGAGCTCCAACACCGCCAGTTGGCGCTCGGAAGTGCCATCTGCACAGTCAACACTTGCTGCCGTGTCATTGGGGTTCAGTAACGTCAGCTGTTCCCCTGCTGTGCGGACGGCAATTTCTCCTGCTCTGTCCACATTCTCACTACTACAGATTTTAAAGTTGCTCCAATTACACCTCTGGCTCCTCTGTTTTCAGTTTTATCCCTGAGCTCCAACACCGCCAGTTGGCGCTCGGAAGTGCCGTCTGCACAGTCAACACTTGCTGCCGTGTTATTGGGGTTCAGTAACATCAGCTGTTCCCCTGCTGTGCGGACGGCAATTTCTCCTGCTCTGTCCACATCCACTGTACTACTGATTTAAAACCTACTCCAAATACACTTCTGGCTCCTCTGTTTTCAGTATTATCCCTGAGCTCCAACACCGCCAGTTGGCGCTCGGAAGTGCCGTCTGCAGAGTCAACACTTGCTGCCATGTCATTGGGGTTCAGTAACGTCAGCTGTTCCCCTGCTGTGCGGACGGCAATTTCTCCAGCTCTGTCCACATTCTCATTACTACAGATTTTAAAGTTGCTCCAATTACACCTCTGGCTCCTCTGTTTTCAGTATTATCCCTGAGCTCCAACACCGCCAGTTGGCGCTCGGAAGTGCCGTCTGCACAGTCAACACTTGCTGCCGTGTCATTGGGGTTCAGTAACGTCAGCTGTTCCCCGGCTGTGCGGACGGCAATTTCTCCTGCTCTGTCCACATTCTCACTACTACAGATTTTAAAGTTGCTCCAATTACACCTCTGGCTCCTCTGTTTTCAGTATTATCCCTGAGCTCCAACACCGCCAGTTGGCGCTCGGAAGTGCCGTCTGCACAGTCAACACTTGCTGCCATGTTATTGGGGTTCAGTAACGTCAGCTGTTCCCCTGCTGGGCGGACGGCAATTTCTCCTGCTCTGTCCACATTCTCACTACTACAGATTTTAAAGTTGCTCCAATTACACCTCTGGCTCCTCTGTTTTCAGTATTATCCCTGAGCTCCAACACCGCCAGTTGGCGCTTGGAAGTGCCGTCTGCACAGTCAACACTTGCTGCCATGTTATTGGGGTTCAGTAACGTCAGCTGTTCCCCTGCTGTGCGGATGGCAATTTCTCCTGCTCTGTCCACATCCACTGTACTACTGATTTAAAACCTCCTCCAAATACACCTCTGGCTCCTCTGTTTTCAGTATTATCCCTGAGCTCCAACATCGCCAGTTGGCGCTCGGAAGTGCCGTCTGCACAGTCAACACTTGCTGCCATGTTATTGGGGTTCAGTAACGTCAGCTGTTCCCCTGCTGTGCGGATGGCAATTTCTCCTGCTCTGTCCACATTCTCACTACTACAGATTTTAAAGTTGCTCCAATTACACCTCTGACTCCTCTGTTTTCAGTATTATCCCTGAGCTCCAACACCGCCAGTTGGCGCTCGGAAGTGCCGTCTGCACAGTCAACACTTGCTGCCGTGTCATTGGGGTTCAGTAACGTCAGCTGTTCCCCTGCTGTGCGGACGGCAATTTCTCCTGCTCTGTCCACATTCTCACTACTACAGATTTTAGAGTTGCTCCAATTACACCTCTGGCTCCTCTGTTTTCAGTATTATCCCTGAGCTCCATCACCGCCAGTTGGCGCTCGGAAGTGCCATCTGCACAGTCAACACTTGCTGCCGTGTCATCGGGGTTCAGTAACGTCAGCTGTTCCCCTGCTGTGCGGACGGCAATTTCTCCTGCTCTGTCCACATTCTCGCTACTACAGATTTTAAAGTTGCTCCAATTACACCTCTGGCTCCTCTGTTTTCAGTATTATCCCTGAGCTCCAACACCGCCAGTTGGTGCCCGGAAGTGCCGTCTGCACAGTCAACACTTGCTGCCGTGACATTGGGGTTCAGTAACATCAGCTGTTCCCCTGCTGTGCGGACGGCAATTTCTCCTGCTCTGTCCACATTCTCACTACTACATATTTTAAAGTTACTCCAATTACACCTCTGGCTCCTCTGTTTTCAGTATTATCCCTGAGCTCCAACACCGCCAGTTGGCGCTCGGAAGTGCCGTCTGCACAGTCAACACTTGCTGCCGTGTTATTGGGGTTCAGTAACATCAGCTGTTCCCCTGCTGTGCGGACGGCAATTTCTCCTGCTCTGTCCACATCCACTGTACTACTGATTTAAAACCTACTCCAAATACACTTCTGGCTCCTCTGTTTTCAGTATTATCCCTGAGCTCCAACACTGCCAGTTGGCGCTCGGAAGTGCCGTCTGCAGAGTCAACACTTGCTGCCATGTCATTGGGGTTCAGTAACGTCAGCTGTTCCCCTGCTGTGCGGACGGCAATTTCTCCAGCTCTGTCCACATTCTCATTACTACAGATTTTAAAGTTGCTCCAAATACACCTCTGGCTCCTCTGTTTTCAGTATTATCCCTGAGCTCCAACACCGCCAGTTGGCGCTCGGAAGTGCCATCTGCACAGTCAACACTTGCTGCCGTGTCATTGGGGTTCAGTAACGTCAGCTGTTCCCCTGCTGTGCGGACGGCAATTTCTCCTGCTCTGTCCACATTCTCACTACTACAGATTTTAAAGTTGCTCCAATTACACCTCTGGCTCCTCTGTTTTCAGTTTTATCCCTGAGCTCCAACACCGCCAGTTGGCGCTCGGAAGTGCCGTCTGCACAGTCAACACTTGCTGCCGTGTTATTGGGGTTCAGTAACGTCAGCTGTTCCCCTGCTGTGCGGACGGCAATTTCTCCTGCTCTGTCCACATCCACTGTACTACTGATTTAAAACCTCCTCCAAATACACCTCTGGCTCCTCTGTTTTCAGTATTATCCCTGAGCTCCAACACCGCCAGTTGGCGCTCGGAAGTGCCGTCTGCACAGTCAACACTTGCTGCCATGTTATTGGGGTTCGGTAACGTCAGCTGTTCCCCTGCTGTGCGGACGGCAATTTCTCCTGCTCTGTCCACATTCTCACTACTACAGATTTTAAAGTTGCTCCAATTACACCTCAGGCTCCTCTGTTTTCAGTATTATCCCTGAGCTCCAACACTGCCAGTTGGCGCTCGGAAGTGCCGTCTGCACAGTCTACACTTGCTGCCGTGTCATTGGGGTTCAGTAACGTCAGCTGTTCCCCTGCTGTGTGGACGGCAATTTCTCCTGCTCTGTCCACATTCTCACTACTACAGATTTTAAAGTTGCTCCAATTACACCTCTGGCTCCTCTGTTTTCAGTATTATCCCTGAGCTCCAACACCGCCAGTTGGCGCTCGGAAGTGCCGTCTGCACAGTCAACACTTGCTGCCATGTTATTGGGGTTCAGTGACGTCAGCTGTTCCCCTGCTGTGCGGACGGCAATTTCTCCTGCTCTGTCCACATCCACTGTACTACTGATTTAAAACCTCCTCCAAATAGACCTCTGGCTCCTCTGTTTTCAGTATACTCCCTGAGCTCCAACACCGCCAGTTGGCGCTCGGAAGTGCCGTCTGCACAGTCAACACTTGCGGCCGTGTCATTGGGGTTCAGTAACGTCAGCTGTTCCCCTGCTGTGCGGACGGCAATTTTTCCTGCTCTGTCCACATTCTCACTACTACAGATTTTAAAGTTGCTCCAATTACACCTCTGGCTCCTCTGTTTTCAGTATTATCCCTGAGCTCCAACACCGCCAGTTGGCGCTCGGAAGTGCCGTCTGCACAGTCAACACTTGCTGCCATGTCATTGGGGTTCAGTAACATCAGCTGTTCCCCTGCTGTGCGGACGGCAATTTCTCCTGCTCTGTCCACATTCTCACTACTACATATTTTAAAGTTACTCCAATTACACCTCTGGCTCCTCTGTTTTCAGTATTATCCCTGAGCTCCAACACCGCCAGTTGGCGCTCGGAAGTGCCGTCTGCACAGTCAACACTTGCTGCCGTGTTATTGGGGTTCAGTAACATCAGCTGTTCCCCTGCTGTGCGGACGGCAATTTCTCCTGCTCTGTCCACATCCACTGTACTACTGATTTAAAACCTACTCCAAATACACTTCTGGCTCCTCTGTTTTCAGTATTATCCCTGAGCTCCAACACCGCCAGTTGGCGCTCGGAAGTGCCGTCTGCAGAGTCAACACTTGCTGCCATGTCATTGGGGTTCAGTAACGTCAGCTGTTCCCCTGCTGTGCGGACGGCAATTTCTCCAGCTCTGTCCACATTCTCATTACTACAGATTTTAAAGTTGCTCCAATTACACCTCTGGCTCCTCTGTTTTCAGTATTATCCCTGAGCTCCAACACCGCCAGTTGGCGCTCGGAAGTGCCGTCTGCACAGTCAACACTTGCTGCCATGTTATTGGGGTTCAGTAACGTCAGCTGTTCCCCTGCTGGGCGGACGGCAATTTCTCCTGCTCTGTCCACATTCTCACTACTACAGATTTTAAAGTTGCTCCAATTACACCTCTGGCTCCTCTGTTTTCAGTATTATCCCTGAGCTCCAACACCGCCAGTTGGCGCTCGGAAATGCCGTCTGCACAGTCAACACTTGCTGCCATGTTATTGGGGTTCAGTAACGTCAGCTGTTCCCCTGCTGTGCGGATGGCAATTTCTCCTGCTCTGTCCACATCCACTGTACTACTGATTTAAAACCTCCTCCAAATACACCTCTGGCTCCTCTGTTTTCAGTATTATCCCTGAGCTCCAACATCGCCAGTTGGCGCTCGGAAGTGCCGTCTGCACAGTCAACACTTGCTGCCATTTTATTGGGGTTCAGTAACGTCAGCTGTTCCCCTGCTGTGCGGATGGCAATTTCTCCTGCTCTGTCCACATTCTCACTACTACAGATTTTAAAGTTGCTCCAATTACACCTCTGACTCCTCTGTTTTCAGTATTATCCCTGAGCTCCAACACCGCCAGTTGGCGCTCGGAAGTGCCGTCTGCACAGTCAACACTTGCTGCCGTGTCATTGGGGTTCAGTAACGTCAGCTGTTCCCCTGCTGTGCGGACGGCAATTTCTCCTGCTCTGTCCACATTCTCACTACTACAGATTTTAGAGTTGCTCCAATTACACCTCTGGCTCCTCTGTTTTCAGTATTATCCCTGAGCTCCAACACCGCCAGTTGGCGCTCGGAAGTGCCATCTGCACAGTCAACACTTGCTGCCGTGTCATCGGGGTTCAGTAATGTCAGCTGTTCCCCTGCTGTGCGGACGGCAATTTCTCCTGCTCTGTCCACATTCTCGCTACTACAGATTTTAAAGTTGCTCCAATTACACCTCTGGCTCCTCTGTTTTCAGTATTATCCCTGAGCTCCAACACCGCCAGTTGGTGCCCGGAAGTGCCGTCTGCACAGTCAACACTTGCTGCCGTGTCATTGGGGTTCAGTAACATCAGCTGTTCCCCTGCTGTGCGGACGGCAATTTCTCCTGCTCTGTCCACATTCTCACTACTACATATTTTAAAGTTACTCCAATTACACCTCTGGCTCCTCTGTTTTCAGTATTATCCCTGAGCTCCAACACCGCCAGTTGGCGCTCGGAAGTGACGTCTGCACAGTCAACACTTGCTGCCGTGTTATTGGGGTTCAGTAACATCAGCTGTTCCCCTGCTGTGCGGACGGCAATTTCTCCTGCTCTGTCCACATCCACTGTACTACTGATTTAAAACCTACTCCAAATACACTTCTGGCTCCTCTGTTTTCAGTATTATCCCTGAGCTCCAACACCGCCAGTTGGTGCTCGGAAGTGCCGTCTGCAGAGTCAACACTTGCTGCCATGTCATTGGGGTTCAGTAACGTCAGCTGTTCCCCTGCTGTGCGGACGGCAATTTCTCCAGCTCTGTCCACATTCTCATTACTACAGATTTTATAGTTGCTCCAATTACACCTCTGGCTCCTCTGTTTTCAGTATTATCCCTGAGCTCCAACACCGCCAGTTGGCGCTCGGAAGTGCCGTCTGCACAGTCAACACTTGCTGCCGTGTCATTGGGGTTCAGTAACGTCAGCTGTTCCCCTGCTGTGCGGACGGCAATTTCTCCTGCTCTGTCCACATCCACTGTACTACTGATTTAAAACCTCCTCCAAATACACCTCTGGCTCCTCTGTTTTCAGTATTATCCCTGAGCTCCAACACCGCCAGTTGGCGCTCGGAAGTGCCGTCTGCACAGTCAACACTTGCTGCCATGTTATTGGGGTTCGGTAACGTCAGCTGTTCCCCTGCTGTGCGGACGGCAATTTCTCCTGCTCTGTCCACATTCTCACTACTACAGATTTTAAAGTTGCTCCAATTACACCTCTGGCTCCTCTGTTTTCAGTATTATCCCTGAGCTCCAACACTGCCAGTTGGCGCTCGGAAGTGCCGTCTGCACAGTCAACACTTGCTGACGTGTCATTGGGGTTCAGTAACGTCAGCTGTTCCCCTGCTGTGTGAACGGCAATTTCTCCTGCTCTGTCCACATTCTCACTACTACAGATTTTAAAGTTGCTCCAATTACACCTCTGGCTCCTCTGTTTTCAGTATTATCCCTGAGCTCCAACACCGCCAGTTGGCGCTCGGAAGTGCCGTCTGCACAGTCAACACTTGCTGCCATGTTATTGGGGTTCAGTGACGTCAGCTGTTCCCCTGCTGTGCGGACGGCAATTTCTCCTGCTCTGTCCACATCCACTGTACTACTGATTTAAAACCTCCTCCAAATAGACCTCTGGCTCCTCTGTTTTCAGTATACTCCCTGAGCTCCAACACCGCCAGTTGGCGCTCGGAAGTGCCGTCTGCACAGTCAACACTTGCGGCCGTGTCATTGGGGTTCAGTAACGTCAGCTGTTCCCCTGCTGTGCGGACGGCAATTTTTCCTGCTCTGTCCACATTCTCACTACTACAGATTTTAAAGTTGCTCCAATTACACCTCTGGCTCCTCTGTTTTCAGTATTATCCCTGAGCTCCAACACCGCCAGTTGGCGCTCGGAAGTGCCGTCTGCACAGTCAACACTTGCTGCCATGTCATTGGGGTTCAGTAACGTCAGCTGTTCCCCTGCTGTGCGGACTGCAATTTCTCCTGCTCTGTCCACATTCTCACTACTACAGATTTTAAAGTTGCTCCAATTACACCTCTGGCTCCTCTGTTTTCAGTATTATCCCTGAGCTCCAACACCGCCAGTTGGCGCTCAGAAGTGCCGTCTGCACAGTCAACACTTGCTGCCGTGTTATTGGGGTTCAGTAACGTCAGCTGTTCCCCTGCTGTGCGGACGGCAATTTCTCCTGCTTTGTCCACATCCACTGTACTACTGATTTAAAACCTCCTCCAAATACACCTCTGGCTCCTCTGTTTTCAGTATTATCCCTGAGCTCCAACACCGCCAGTTGGCGCTCGGATGTGCCGTCTGCACAGTCAACACTTGCTGCCGTGTTATTGGGGTTCGGTAACGTCAGCTGTTCCCCTGCTGTGCGGACGGCAATTTCTCCTGCTTTGTCCACATCCACTGTACTACTGATTTAAAACCTCCTCCAAATACACCTCTGGCTCCTCTGTTTTTAGTGTTTACCCTGGGCTCCAATACCGCTATTTGCTGCTCAGAAGTGCCGTCTGCACAGTCAACACTTGCTCCAGTGTTATTGGGGTTCAGTAACGTCAGCTGTTCCCCTGCTGTGTGTCCGGCAAATTCTCCTGCTTTGTCCACATCCACTGTACTACTGATTTAAAACTTGCTCCAATTACACCTCTGGCTCCACTCTGTTTTTAGTATTTACCCTGGGTTCCAGCACCGCCAGCTGGTTTTCGGTAGTTCCATTTGCTCTTGTACCTTCTACTACCCATCCGGGTTCCTGTACCGTCAGCTGGTTCTTGGCAGTGCCTTTGGATTAGGTGCCTCCTTCTCGGTATCCAAGTTCCACCAACGTCTGCTGGTCCTTGGTAGTGCTTTCTGGCACAGGTACCTCCTGCTTTGTAACCGAGTTCCAGTACCGTCAGCTGGTCTTCGGCAGTTCCATTGGCTCTTGTACCTTCTGCTACCCATCCGGGTTCCAGTACCGTCAGCTGTTCCTCGGTAGTTCCATATGCTCTTGTACCTTCTACTACCCATCCGGGTTCCAGTACCGTCAGCTGGTTCTCGGCAGTGACTTTGGCACGGGTACTCCCTCCTGCCCAGCCTGGTTCCAGCACGCCAGCTGTTTCCGGGTAGTGTCAACGTCACTTTGCCTCCAATGCGTAGTCCTGTCGTGTTGCGGTCGGGTTAGCCGACTCTATGGTGCCTGCAGTTTAGGTGACTCCTATGTGGGCTGCGAGATCAGGCAATGAAGGCTGGTTCCATAGTGCCAATTGGACAAGCACCCCCTGTAGGACTGTGGGTTTTGGTAACTGCGGCCGGCTCGCGGCCTTGAACTTTTTTTTACATGGGTACCTTCTGCTACCCATCCGGGTTCCAGTACCGTCAGCTGGTTATCGGCAGTGCCTTTGGATTAGGTGCCTCCTTCTCGGTATCCAAGTTCCACCAACGTCTGCTGGTCCTTGGTAGTGCTTTCTGGCACAGGTACCTCCTGCTTAGTAACCGATTTCCAATACCGTCAGCTGGTCTTCGGCAGTTCCATTGGCTCTTGTACCTTCTGCTACCCATCCGGGTTCCAGTACCGTCAGCTGGTCCTCGGTAGTTCCATTTGCTCTTGTACCTTCTACTACCCATCCGGGTTCCAGTACCGTCAGCTGGTTCTCGGCAGTGACTTTGGCACGGGTACTCCCTCCTGCCCAGCCTGGTTCCAGCACGCCAGCTGTTTCCGGGTAGTGTCAACGTCACTTTGCCTCCAATGCGTTGTCCTGTCGTGTTGCGGTCGGGTTAGCCGACTCTATGGTGCCTGCAGTTTAGGTGACTCCTATGTGGGCTGCGGGATCTGGCAATGAAGGCTGGTTCCATAGTGCCAATAGGACAAGCACCCCATGTAGGACTGTGGGTTTTGGTAACTGCGTCCGTCTCGCGGCCTTGAACTTTTTTTAACATGGGTACCTTCTGCTTCCCATCCGGGTTCCAGTACCGTCAGCTGGTTCTCGGCAGTGCCTTTGGATTAGGTGCCTCCTTCTCGGTATCCAAGTTCCACCAACATCTGCTGGTCCTTTGTAGTGCTTTCTGGCACAGGTATCTCCTGCTTAGTATCCGAGTTCCAGTACCGTCAGCTGGTCTTCGGCAGTTCCATTGGCTCTTGTACCTTCTACTACCCATCCGGGTTCCAGTACCGTCAGCTGGTTCTCGGCAGTGTCTTTGGCACGGGTACTCCCTCCTTCCCAGCCTGGTTCCAGCACGCCAGCTGTTTCCGGGTAGTGTCAACGTCACTTTGCCTCCAATGCGTTGTCCTGTCGTGTTGCGGTCGGGTTAGCCGACTCTATGGTGCCTGCAGTTTAGGTGACTCCTATGTGGGCTGCGGGATCAGGCAATGAAGGCTGGTTCCGTAGTGCCAATAGGACAAGCAACCCCTGTAGGACTGTGGGTTTTTGTAACTGCGGCCGGCTCTCGGCCTTGAACTATTTTTTACATGGGTACCTTCTGCTACCCATCCGGGTTCCAGTACCGTCAGCTGGTTCTCGGCAGTGCCTTTGGATTAGGTGCCTCCTTCTCGGTATCCAAGTTCCACCAACGTCTGCTGGTCCTTGGTAGTGCTTTCTGGCACAGGTACCTCCTGCTTAGTAACCGAGATCCAGTACCGTCAGCTGGTCTTCGGCAGTTCCATTGGCTCCTGTACCTTATACTACCCATCCGGGTTCCAGTACCATCAGCTGGTTCTCGGCAGTGTCTTTGGCACGGGTACTCCCTCCTGCCCAGCCTGGTTCCAGCACGCCAGCTGTTTCCGGGTAGTGTCAACGTCACTTTGCCTCCAATGCGTTGTCCTGTCGTGTTGCGGTCGGGTTAGCCGACTCTATGGTGCCTGCAGTTTAGGTGACTCCTATGTGGGCTGCGGGATCAGGCAATGAAGGCTGGTTCCGTAGTGCCAATAGGACAAGCAACCCCTGTAGGACTGTGGGTTTTTGTAACTGCGGCCGGCTCTCGGCCTTGAACTTTTTTTTACATGGGTACCTTCTGCTACCCATCCAGGTTCCAGTACCGTCAGCTGGGTCTCGGCAGTGCCTTTGGATTAGGTGCCTCCTTCTCGGTATCCAAGTTCCACCAACGTCTGCTGGTCCTTGGTAGTGCTTTCTGGCACAGGTACCTCCTGCTTAGTAACCGAGTTCCAGTACCGTCAGCTGGTCTTCGGCAGTTCCATTGGCTCCTGTACCTTCTACTACCCATCCGGGTTCCAGTACCGTCAGCTGGTTCTCGGCAGTGTCTTTGGCACGGGTACTCCCTCCTGCCCAGCCTGGTTCCAGCACGCCAGCTGTTTCCGGGTAGTGTCAACGTCACTTTGCCTCCAATGCGTTGTCCTGTCGTGTTGCGGTCGGGTTAGCTGACTCTATGGTGCCTGCAGTTTAGGTGACTCCTATGGTGGGCTGCGGGATCTGGCAATGAAGGCTGGTTCCGTAGTGCCTATAGGACAAGCACCCCCTGTAGGACTGTGGGTTTTGGTAACTGCGGCCGGCTCGCGGCCTTGAACTTTTTTTTACATGGGTACCTTCTGCTACCCATCCGGGTTCCAGTACCGTCAGCTGGTTCTCGGCAGTGCCTTTGGATTAGGTGCCTCCTTCTCGGTATCCAAGTTCCACCAACGTCTGCTGGTCCTTGGAAGTGCTTTCTGGCACAGGTACCTCCTGCTTAGTAACCGAGTTCCAGTACCGTCAGCTGGTCTTCGGCAGTTCCATTGGCTCTTGTACCTTCTGCTACCCATCCGGGTTCCAGTACCGTCAGCTGGTCCTCGGTAGTTCCATTTGCTCTTGTACCTTCTACTACCCATCCGGGTTCCAGTACCGTCAGCTGGTTCTCGGCAGTGACTTTGGCACGGGTACTCCCTCCTGCCCAGCCTGGTTCCAGCACGCCAGCTGGTTCCGGGTAGTGTCAACGTCACTTTGCCTCCAATGCGTTGTCCTGTCGTGTTGCGGTCGGGTTAGCCGACTCTATGGTGCCTGCAGTTTAGGTGACTCCTATGTGGGCTGCGGGATCAGGCAATGAAGGCTGGTTCCATAGTGCCAATAGGACAAGCACCCCCTGTAGGACTGTGGGTTTTGGTAACTGCGGCCGGCTCGCGGCCTTGAACTTTTTTTTACATGGGTACCTTCTGCTACCCATCCGGGTTCCAGTACCGTCAGCTGGTTCTCGGCAGTGCCTTTGGATTAGGTGCCTCCTTCTCGGTATCCAAGTTCCACCAACGTCTGCTGGTCCTTGGTAGTGCTTTCTGGCACAGGTACCTCCTGCTTAGTAACCAAGTTCCAGTACCGTCAGCTGGTCTTCGGCAGTTCCATTGGCTCTTGTACCTTCTGCTACCCATCCGGGTTCCAGTACCGTCAGCTGGTTCTCGATAGTTCCTCAGCTTTCTTGTACCTTCTGCTACATTTCCAAGTTCAAGCTTTTTGAAATGGTTCTTGGTAATCACTCTGGATCTCCCTGACGAGGACACTGAAGACGAGGACCCTGAAGACCATCCCTAAGAAGACGAGGACCCCGAAGACAACGACCCTGAAGACGAGGACCCTGAAGACCACCCCGAAGAAGACGAGGACCCTGAAGACCACCCCGAAGAAGACGAGGACCCTGACGACCACCCCGAAGAAGACGAGGACCCTGAAGACCACCCCGAAGAAGACGAGGACCCCGAAGACGAGGACCCAGAAGACCAACCCGAAGAAGACGAGGACCCCGAAGACGAGGACCCCCAAAGACAACGACCCTGAAGACCACCCCGAAGAAGACCAAGAAGATGACCTTGAAGAAGTTGACCAAGAGGACAAAGAAGAGAAGACAAGCACCAAGATACAGAAGAACAAGAGACAGAAAACCAAGAAGCAGAAATACAAGAAGCTGCAGAACAAAAAGCGGAAGAACATTAAGCATAAGACTAAAAATCAGAGCAAAAGATAATATCTAAATTATAAGCAGAAGATGACTAAGCAGTGTATGGGGGTGAGTCCGTTCCTCCTCGTGGTGCCCCTGGAAAAGACCTGCTGCTGCAGGCCAAACTGAACGCGGACAAATCCTGTTGTAAATCTTTTGTGACGGGCAGAACCAAAGGTGTAATGTCCAACCTTTCATAGATAACAACTACAGGAATGCCTGTCACAAATAAGAATATGATGAAGAAGAAGAAGATGAAGAAGATGAAGAAGTAGAATATTAAGAATGTAAAAAAAAAGAATAATACGAAGAAGGTGAAGAAGAAGAAGATGAAGAAGGTGAAGAAGAAGAGGATGAAAAAGATGCTGAGGATGATGAAGGAGAAAGTGTGGGAGAAGTAAAAAAGAAGGTGAAGAGCATGGAAGTAGTGAAACATAAATATCTGACAAAATATAAAAATACTTAACATAGTCAATATTTCCGTAACTCAGAACGTCTTAAAAAAAATATTAATTCCTGCTATTCCATTTGATTGGGCTAAACCTCTATGCCTTTATTGTCTCCCCCACCTCCCCCAATACATTCTACATTATTCTTAGTTGTTTTCCTTCATGTAGAATTAACCTACAAGGAAAGAAAGGGTTTATTTTCATTCCGAAATTTTTCTGTCCCATTGACTTGCATTGGTTTCCGGTATCGGAATCGGCGATATCCGATACTTTTTCGGTATCGGTCCGATCCAATCCGATCCGATATTTCCCGATATCGGAAGGTATCGCTCAACACTAGTCTTGACATGTTTTTCTTACATATGGCGCTTACACATTAACCTACAACCTTGGGTGAAGGGCATGTGGGCGGTCATGGGGGACGTAACAGAGGCTGAACATGGGCTGCTTCCAGGGCGGGGACGGAACTGACGTAACAGATATTAACACACATAGGGGCGGTAAGGGTTGGCTTCCGGGGGCGGGGACGGAACTGACGTAACAGGCATTGACACACATAGGGGCGGAGAATGGGGAGGAGAGGGGAGGGGTTTAGACTGGAAGTGGAGACGGACAGGTGCCAAAAGGGGGCGGGGCACCTGACAAAAACCGGAAGTGGGCGTGTTGACGAGAGGTGGGTGCTCTTACTACTGACGTGGAGGTCACAGTAGCTTAACAAGATGGTTTTAATGCTGCTTGGAAGAGCTGTGGAGTTCAGAGTGGTTTAACAAGATGGTTTTAATGCCACTTGAAAAAGAGTGGTGGAGATCGCAGTGGAATAAAAAGACAAATTCAATGCCCCTTGAAAGAGACGTGGAGGTCACAGTAGCTTAACAAGACAGTTTTAATGCCCCTTGGAAGAGACGTGGAGGTCATAGTAGCTTAACAAGACGGTTTTAATGCCCCTTGGAAGAGTGGTGGAGGTCGAAGTGGAATAAAAAGACAATATCAATGCCCCTTGGAAGAGACGTGGAGGTCACAGTAGCTTAACAAGACGGTTTTAATGCCCCTTGGAAGAGCTGTGGAGTTCAGCGTGATTTAACAAGATGGTCTTAATGCCCCTTGGAAGAGTGGTGGAGGTCGCAGTGGAATAAAAAGACAATATCAATGCCCCTTGAAAGAGACGTGGAGGTCACAGTAGCTTAACAAGATGGTTTAATGCCCCTTGGAAGAGACGTGGAGGTCACAGTAGCTTAACAAGACGGTTTTAATGCCCCTTGGAAGAGACGTGGAGGTCACAGTAGCTTAACAAGACGGTTTTAATGCCCCTTGGAAGAGTGGTGGAGGTTGCAGTAGAATAAAAAGACAATATCAATGCCCCCTGGAAGAGACGTGAAGGTCACAGTAGCTTAACAAGACGGTTTTAATGCCACTTGGAGAAGTGGTGGAGGTCGCAGAAGAATAAAAAGACAATATCAATGCCCCTTGGAAGAGTGGTGGAGCTCGCAGTGAAATAAAAAGACAATATAAATGCCTCTTGGAAGAGACGTGAAGGTCACAGTAGCTTAACAAGATGGTTTTAATGCCCCTTGGAAGAGTTGTGGAGTTCAGAGTGGTTTAACAAGACTGTTTTAATGCCCCTTGGAAGAGCTGTGGAGTTCAGAGTGGTTTAACAAGACCGTTTTAATGCCCCTTGAAAAAGAGTGGTGGAGGTCGCAGTGGAATAAAAAGACAATATCAATGCCCCTTGAAAGAGACGTGGAGGTCACAGTAGCTTAACAAGACGGTTTTAATGCCCCTTGGAAGAGACGTGGAGGTCACAGTAGCTTAACAAGACGGTTTTAATGCCCCTTGGAAGAGTGGTGGAGGTTGCAGTGGAATAAAAAGACAATATCAATGCCCTTTGGAAGAGTGGAGGAGGTCACAGTAGCTTAACAAGACGGTTTTAATGCCCCTTGGAAAAGTGGTGGAGGTCGCAGTGGAATAAAAAGACAATATCAATGCCCCTTGGAAGAGACGTGGAGGTCACAGTAGCTTAACAAGACGGTTTTAATGCCCCTTGGAAGAGCTGTGGAGTTCAGAGTGGTTTAACAAGACGGTTTTAATGCCCCTTGGAAGATTGGTGGAGGTCACAGTAGCTTAACAAGACGGTTTTAATGCCCCTTGGAAGAGTGGTGGAGGTCGCAGTGGAATAAAAAGACAATATCAATGCCCCTTTGAAGAGACATGGAGGTCACAGTAGCTTAACAAGACGGTTTTAATGCCCCTTGGAAGAGCTGTGGAGTTCAGAGTGGTTTAACAAGACGGTTTTAATGCCCCTTGGAAGATTGGTGGAGGTCACAGTAGCTTAACAAGACGGTTTTAATGCCCCTTTGAAGAGTGGTGGAGTTCGCAGTGGAATAAAAAGACAACATCAATGCCCCTTGGAATAGTGGTGGAGGTCACAGTAGTTTAACAAGACAGTTTTAATGCCCCTTGAAAGAGTGGTGGAGGTCACAGTGGAATAAAAAGACAATATTAATGTCCCTTGGAAGAGACGTGGAGGTCACAGTGGCTTAACAAGACGGTTTTAATGCCCCTTGGAGGAGCTTTGGAGTTCAGAATGGTTTTGTTAGAACCCTCCTGTTAATTTTCTTCTATTTTGTGGTCACGTGACCTGCTGCCTATTTATTCCAGCTCCGCCCTCCTGGCTTTGCTGGACTACAGTGTTACTTTGACTCTTAATCTAGCCCGGTGCTTTGTACCTATCTCTATAGTTTGCTTGGTCCTTGGACCTCTTAGTACTTTTTGTCTGTTTGTCTTTTTGCTCCGCTACAACTTCTGCTAGGAGGTGTCCAGTTTTGTCCCAGTCCTTAGTACTTTTAGGGACCCCTCCCTTATATGTATAGGTCTGCATTCAGACTAGCTGAGGACGAAGGCGGGTCTGTTCACAAGCAACAGATTGCCCGCTGCATTGTGAGGAATCAGCTTAGTCCTATTGTACGGACAGTTTTCCTTTCTTTCCTTAGTTCTTGTAGCAGATCATAATAGGTTTAACAAGACGGTTTTAATGCCCCTTTGAAGAGTGGTGGAGGTCGCAGTGGAATAAAAAGACAATATCAATGCCCCTTGGAAGAGAGGTGGAGCTCACAGTAGCTTAACAAGACGGTTTTAATGCCCCCTGGAAAAGTGGTGGAGGTCACAGTAGCTTAACAAGATGGTTTTAATGCCCCTCGGAAGAGACGTGGAGGTCGCAGTAGCTTAACAAGATGGTTTTAATGCCCCTCAGAAAAGACGTGGAGGTCGCAGTAGCTTAACAAGACGGTTTTAATGCCCCTTGGAAAAGTGGTGGAAGTCACAGTAGCTTAACAAGACGGTTTTAATGCCCCTTGGAAAAGTGGTGGAGGTCGCAGTAGCTTAACAAGACGCCATACTGTACAGCATCTTAAAAATATTATTCCCATTATTGGGGAGTGGGTCTCCCACAGTCTTTGCTTATGCCTTCCAAGCAAAAGCTGACAATAATAAGGACGGAGGAACTTTCAATAATGGCAACACGGACCACGGTCACCCTGGTGGTATAGTGGTGGTGGTGGCTGAGGATAAGGAGAAGAACATAAAACAGCCGAAATGAGGAAGCGTATACCCATGTGTGGGTGTGAAGCGGTGCATGTGAATACACCTCCCGAAATAACACAGTGGATTTGACTTTATGTTACTCTGCTGTCATTTGGTGGTGATGAGAAGTCTGGCCCAATCCAGCCCTTGTTCATTTTGATAAGGGTCAGCTTGTCAGCATTGTCAGTTGACAGGCGAGTGCGCTTATCAGTTATAATTCCCCCAGCGGCACTAAAAACACGTTCCGATAACACGCTAGTGGCAGGGCAGGTCAGGACCTCCAAGGCGTACAGAGCCAGTTCATTCCAATTGTCCAGCTTGGATACCTAATAATTAAAAGGCACAGAGGAATCACGGAGGACGTGGGGACGGTCGGCAAGGTACTCCCTCACCATCTTTTGAAACTTTCCACTCCTTGTGAGAGTACCCCGTGCCTCAGGGCCTGTGCAAAGGGAGGGTCTGAGAAATCTGTCCCAGAGCATTGACAGTGTTCCCCTGCCTCTGCTGGATTGGAGTTGCGTCTCTCTCGCATGTACGCCTTGGTTGGGCAACGAACTGTGACCTCTGCCGCTAGCATGTTCAGATGGGAATTTTTTTAACAGTTCTGCAGCAAGGGCCTTCTGGTACTGCCCCATTTTTGTAGACCTCTCCACCTCAGGAATAAGAGAGTGAAAGTTCTCCTAGTAGCGGGGGTCTAAAAGTGTCACCAACCAGTAATGACTGTCACCCAACATTTTGACAATGCGAGGGTCACGGTTAAGGCAGTGTAACATAAAGTCAGCCATGCGTGCCAGACTGGTAACGGGCAAGACTTCCGTGTTCTCACCAAGATGACGACTGACCATGCTCTCCTTCTCCTCCTCCTCCTCCTCTTCCTCCCCCCTGTCCTCAGGCCACCCACGCTGAACCGACGGTATGACAGTTGTACAGGTACTACCATCTACAGCGCATGATACAAGCTCCTGTTCTTCCTCCCTCTCCTCCTCTCCCTCATTGTCCCCCAATGCACATTGGGATGAGATGAGGCTGGGCTGTGTGTAATCGACCGCTACGGCTTCTTGATCTATCTCATCATACTCTGGCTGCAATGCCTCCTCTTTAATTCTCTGCAGAGAGCGTTGCAAAAGACAGAAAAGTGGAATGCTGATGCTAATGATGGCGTCATCACCACTCACCATCTTGGTGGACTCCTCAAAGTTTGTCAAGATGGTACATATGTCAGACATCCAGGTCTACTCCTGAGGTCTTATGTGTGGAGTCTGACCTAAATATCGATGGCCTTGTTGCAGCTGGTACTCCACAACTGCTCTCTTCTGCTCACAAATACTTTGCAACATGTGGAGGGTAGAGTTCCAACGTGTGGGGACATCACACACCAGTCGGTGTGACGGAAGCTGCAAACGCTGCTGCAACACAGCAAGGGTGGCGGAAGCTGTAGCCGACTTGCGAAAATGAGCTGACAGGTGGCGTACTTTGATGAGCAGATCTGGCAACTCGATGTACGATTTAAGAAACCGCTGAACCATTAGGTTAAGCACATGAGCCACGCATGGTACGTTTGTGATCTCGCCTCGCCTCAGAGCCGCCACCAGGTTACGGCCATTGTCACACACGACCATGCCTGAATGTAGGTTCAGCGGTGTCAGCCACAGATCTGCCTGCTCTTTCTCAGCTGTCCACAACTCACAAACAGTGTGAGGTTTCTCACCTAAGCTTATGAGTTCCAGCACAGCCTGTTGCCGCTTGGCGGAGGCAGTACTGCAGTGTTTCCAGCTTGTAACTGATGTGGTGATATCTGAGATGGAGGCTGAACATGAGGAGGAGGAGGAGGATGATGCGCAGGAGCTGTACACTGTGGTAGCAACTCTTACTGACATAGGGCCCGCAATCCTCGGTGTGGGGAGGATATGTTCCGTCCCAAGGTCCGACTGGGTCCCGGCTTCCACTATGTTTACTCAGTGTGCCGTCAGGGAGATGTACCATCCCTGGCCACAAGCACTTGTCCACGTGTCCGTTGTCAGGTGGACTCTCCCAGTAACTGCGTTGTTGAGGTCACGGCAGATGTTTTGGGACATGTGCTTGAGTAGTGCGGGGATGGCACACCTGGCAAAATAGTGTCGGCTGGGGACCGAGTACCGAGGGACGGCCACCGCCATAAGTTTGCGGAAGGATTCCGTCTCCACCAGCCAAAAAGGCAGCATTTCCAACGCAAGCAGTCATGAAATGTGCGAATTTAGAACTGTGGCCAGTGGGGCTTTCATTCAAAGTTCTGGGATATGGACAATTGAGCGCAGCGGTGGAACGTGGACGTGGACGTTGATGCTGTTTCTTGAGAAACTGCCATAACAAGTGTAGACTGAGAGAAGGGGGCATCTTTGCATGCAGTATGGACAGGGGATTGCCTTGCACAAACAACAGGGGGTCCTATTGCACGCACATCAGCGGAAGTAGCAGTGGTGACACCCACTGACACTGGTCGTGGACCCTGGGGTTCGCCCCAGAAAGTCGGGTGCTTTGCTGCCATGTGGCTGATCATGCTGGTGGTGGTCAGGCTGGTAGTTTTGTCACCCCTGCTGATGCTGGCATGGCAGGTGGTACAAATGGCCTTTTTGGGGTTATCAGCAGAGTCTTTAAAAAAATTCCAGACGCTGGAAGACCTACAGGTTGTACTGGCAACGTCCCTCGTGTTGTTGCTACGGGGAACTGTTGCCTGCCTTCTGTGTGTGGCCACCACACTGCTTCTTCCTGCCTGTTGGGGTACTCTGCCTCCCTTCCCCTGTGTGCTGCTGGCCTCGCTCTGCATGTCCTCCTGCCACGTTGTGTCAGTTACTAGATCATCCACCACCTCCTCCTCTTCCACTTGCGCACCACGATCCTCCTCCTCACTTCCTGGCAATTGTGTCTCGTCATCGTCCACCTCTTGTGACAAATTGCCATAGTCGACTTCCTGTGGCCGTGGCTGTTCAAATATTTGGGCATCGCTACATGGGATCTCCTCTTCCACCACTTCAAGCGGAGCAGGCGAGGGGCATAAATCTGGAAATGGACCAGTGAACAGCTCTTCGGAGTATCCAAGTGTGGGATCAGTTGCTGTCTGACGACACTCGGCATGGTGGGAGGAAGGAGCATCAGGGTGAGGAGGAGTATACGGTCGAGACTCACGGCTACTAAGATTTGACCGTGTGGAAGACAGACTGGAGGTGGTGGTGCCCAGGTAACTGGAAGTATTATCTGCTATCCAATTAATAACCTGTTCACACTGATCAGTTCACAATACTGGTGTTGTTCTGTGCTTCCCTAGTAATTCGGTCAAGAAGTGGGAGCGAGAAGATGTGACTGTTGGTTGTGGCACATTTTCACCTTGGCCATGGCACCATCCTCTGCACGCACCATCACCAGAATGTCCAGTTCCACGTCCCTTGCCTCGCGCCTTGCCCATTGTAAAGGAAGTAAAATAGCTTATACTGGCACTATCAATGGAAAAAGGGTAACAAAAAGTAGATTAAAACCGTGGAAGAGGAAAACCATAGTTCTATTTCTCTGGCCTACACCCGAATCTTTTAAACAATCTGAACAATCAGGGTGAAACTATTACTGTTTTTCTTTACGGAAAAAATACCAAAAGCTGAACAATAGAGATTTTTTACCGTGGAATGGCAAAACCACAGTTATAATTTACTGGGGTATACCAGACTTTTTTAAATATATATATTTGTGACTGAATAGTGAGCAACACACTCAAACAGTTTTTTTTTAGGTACAAATGGCCTAAAAGTGGATAATACAGAGGTTTGAACCATGGAACTGCAAAACCACACTTCTGTTTCTCTGGCCTACACCAGACTATTTTAAACAGATATATTTGTGTCTGAACTGTCACAGACACACTTTTTTTATTTTTTTTTTTGGGGGGGGGGACACCAAAGGGTTAATAATATGGGTATTTGTACAGTGTGAAGGAGGAAAAAAAGAGGATTTAGATGAAAAAAAAGGATTTTTCCTGGCCCCCAGGACCTGGAGCTAAGTCCAGAAATTTCAGCAACAGGAGCACACAAGACTGTAATGCAGCATTTGCTGGTATAACCACTGCGTCTCCTATACATCCTGCCTGCCTGCCTGATATTTGGGATGGATATTAGTCCTGAGAAGGACTGTTTGTTTGATTTGGCAGGCTTTACAGACCCTACACTAACTATTTTGCAGTATAAATCTCTCCCTAGCTCAGCAGCGCTGTCCCTACACTAGCTGATCCGGAGCGACTGTGTCCAAGATGGCGGCGCCAAGTTTTAAATACTCGAGGTGACGCTGTGCGGCCAGCCAATCAATGTAATGTCCACATTACAGTGACTGGCTGGCAATCCCTGCATGTTCATTGGCTCTGTAAAGAGCGCCAAACATGCAGGGCGGAGACCCGAGCTCCCGCCCGAGTAACCCGGAAATGCTCGGTGCTCGCCAAACATCCGGAGCAGTGTGATGCTCGGGCGAGTACCGAGCAGTGTCAGGCATGTTCGCTCAACACTAATGCAGATGTGCCTGGTATCATCACACAGAGCTTTGCATCGAGATCAGGAGAGTAGAGATCAGCCATTACATATCACACTGGTAACACCCCCTTGCATTTATAACAAGCTCTTGAGGCAGATTCTCATGCACATATATGTACTGCCATAGATCTTAACGGCTCATTTACATATAACAAAAATGTGGATTTCTCTGGAATAAAATATCAGAGTTCACATAACAAGGTATCATGTTATTCAGCTTCCCATGACCTGCATTCCCATATAGACGGTTTAAGAGAGTTGATCCTACTGACAAATTGACTTTAAGTTCAGAGATTAACTAGCAAAAGGATGACAGCATAGAAAAGAAAATAAACTACAGTACAGACCAAAAGTTTGGACACACCTTCTCATTTAAAGATTTTTCTGCATTTTCATGACTTTGAAAATTGTACATTCACACTGAAGGCATCAAAACTATGAATTAACACATGTGGAATTATATACTTAACAAAAAAGTGTGAAACAACTGAAAATATGTCTTATATTCTAGGTTCTTCGAAGTAGCCACCTTTTGCTTTGATGACTGCTTTGCACACTCTTGGCATTCTCTTGATGAGCTTCAAGAGGTATTCACCGGAAATGGTGTTCCAACAATCTTGAAGGAGTTCCCAGAGATGCTTAGCAGTTGTTGGCCCTTTTGCCTTCACTCTGCGGTCCAGCTCACCCCAAACCATCTCGATTGGGTTCAGGTCTGGTGACTGTGGAGAGCAGGTCATCTGGCGTAGCACCCCATCACTCTCATTCTTGGTCAAATAGCCCTTACACAGCCTGGAGGTGTGTTTGGGGTCATTGTCCTGTTGAAAAATAAATAATGGTCCAACTAAACGCAAACCGGATAGAATAGCATGCCACTGCAAGATGCTGTGGTAGCCATGCTGGTTCAGTATGCCTTCAATTTTGAATAAATGCCCAACAGTGTCACCAGTAAAGCACCCCCACACCATCACACCTCCTCCTCCATGATTCACGGCGGGAACCAGGCATGTAGAGTCCATCCGTTCACCTTTTCTGCATCGCACAAAGACACGGTGGTTTGAACCAAAGATCTCAAATTTGGACTCATCAGACCAAAGCACAGATTTCCACTGGTCTAATGTCCATTCCTTGTGTTCTTTAGCCCAAACAAGTCTCTTCTGCTTGTTTCCTGCCCTTAGCAGTGGTTTCCTAGCAGCTATTTTGTCCATGAAGGCCTGCTGCGCAAAGTCTCCTCTTAACAGTTTTTGTAGAGATGTGTCTGCTGCTAGAACTCTGTGTGGCATTGACCTGGTCTCTAATCTGAGATGCTGTTAACCTGCGATTTCTGAGGCTCGTGACTCGGATAAACTTATCCTCAGAAGGAGAGGTGACTCTTGGTCTTCCTTTCCTGGGGCGGTCCTCATGTGAGCCAGTTTCTTTGTGGCGCTTGATGGTTTTTGCAACTTCACTTGGGGACACTTTCAAATTTTTCGGACTGACTGACCTTAATTTCTTAAAGTAATGATGGCCACTCGTTTTTCTTTACCTAGCTGCTTTTTTCTTGCCATAATACAAATTCTAACAGTCTATTCAGAAGGACTATCAGCTGTTTATCCACCTGACTTCTGCACAACACAACTGATGGTCCCAGCCCCATTTATAAGGCAAGAAATCCCACTTATTAAACCTGACAGGGCACACCTGTGAAGTGAAAACCATTTCCGGTGACTACCTCTTGAAGCTCATCAAGAGAATGCCAAGAGTGTGCAAAGCAGTCATCAAAGCAAAAGGTGGCTACTTTGAAGAACCTAGAATATAAGACATATTTTCTGTTGTTTCTCACTTTTTTGTTAAGTATATATTTCCACATGTGTTAATTCATAGTTTTGATGCCTTCAGTGTGAATGTACAATTTTCAAAGTCATGAAAATACAGAAAAATCTTTAAATGAGGTGTGTCCAAACTTTTGGTCTGTACTGTACTTGGCAGCAGCCAGGCCATGGTTATTATTGGATAATTGTAGAAATATATTTACATTGTAAACTTCTGCATAATTAAATGAATATGTTTAAAGGTAAAAGCAAATCTGATGAAACAAGTGAAATTTAATACCATATATAATAAAAATGATGATAATACAAATATATAATTGGTCTTGATGAATTAAATAAACTATTCACGCTGATAGGAAATTGATAGTAGTGACTACATTTGCTTTATTACTTACATATAGCTGTGCATTCACTTAAGATCATGAGAGTTATTTTTATTTCTAAAGTATGTAATAAGAATAGTTTATAATTGCTAATTTAAGAAGTTATTTTTATATGTTCTCTACCATCACAAATGCGAAATTAAAAAATGCCTCCACACTATCTATTAGTAACGGGGTTAAACATAAGCAAAATAAGTCCCTGTCAGCTGAATGACTCTAAGGGATATAGAAAATTAATTTACAGAGTTGATATGCAAATTTCACAATTAAACCTTAACTCATTTTCCTTTGGGACTGAAAAGGATTAGTGAGAAATAGAAGCTTTGATGGGATTAAGCAAAAGAAAAAAATGAAAAACAGTTAAGCACATTTTATAGCAGAATGGCCTTTAGCATTAGACCAGGTCTGCCCTCCCCAGAAAGCACTACTGAAATCAATGGGAATTAGTTTATATAGTTTCAAGACATTTTTTCAGATCAGTACATACAAGAAAGCAACTTCAAAGTCATTTTACAGCTTGTGTGTGCAATCAAATACTGAATAAAAAAGAGCTTTGAGTGTGCAGATCTAACTTGTTGTCTAAAGTGCTGCATAGCATTAGGTATAGCTTTCAGCTCTTGACAGTCTCTCTTGAGCATATTCCAAACAAATTCAGAGTACAAGAACTGAATTACTTTTAGAAAAGGAAATAACTGATACTGTTACACAGAGATAATTGTAGATTTTACAAGCACAATATCAATTAAAATATTTCAACTCTCTTTTCTTCATATTTACTGGCTAACAGAGTATAAAATTATATTTTTCAGGGTCATATTGAAATTCACATAAAAATATCCAAACCTATTTTTTTATTAGCAGTTTTTACCAACAGGACATTTTGTGATCCACCTCAGTGTTGAAACTGGTATCAAATTACTTAAATGGCAGTTCACTAAAACAACCCTAATTCCTAAAAATATTGAGATGATGTGTAAAATAAAAAAGAAAAGAAGAATGCAACTGTTTGGAAATCTCTTATAGCCATATATTTTTTCACAACAGAACATAGAACACATCTCAGAAGTTGAAAGTTAGACATATTTCCATTTCATTTGAAAAAAAATACTAATGTACAAATTAATGGCAGCAATAAATCTCAAAAAAGTTGGGATGGGGTCATGTCTACCATTTTGTAGCATTCCCCCTTCTTTTTAGAACAGTCTGTAAATGTCTGAAAATGAGGATACCAATTGCTGGAGTTTTGGAAGAAGAATGTTGTCCCATTGTTGTCTGATGTAGGCTTCTTGCTGCTCATCAGTGCTAGGTGTTCTTTGCCCAATTTTCGTTTTATAATGCACCATAATGTTTTCTGGAATGCAGGCGGCTAGTTCATCAACCAAACTCTTCTTTTAAGAAGCAATGCAGTTGTGATAAATGCTTTGTGTGGTTTAGTGTCTTGATGAAATATGCAAAGCCTTCCTTGAAACAGACATCTGAATGGGAGCATATGTTGCTCTAAAATCATCTCTATAATACTTAGTATTGATACTGTCTTTAACCTCTTACTGACAATGTCAGTTACAGTTATAGTACTTCCTTATGCCCTGGGCCTTATGGACCAGGTACATACTAATACGCATAATGTGATTGCACCAGCACAGAAGCTGTAAGGGGCGATCGCCGCCGGGTGTCACCTGATTCTTGCAGCTGACACCAGGTAGTATGTGCAAGGAGTAGTCCCTCACCGCTCCCAGGACTTTAACCCCCGAAATTCTGTTGATCGCAGCATTGTGGGAGCAGGGAGAGGTAAGAGCGCCCCTCTTACCTTGAATCGGAGACCCTGCGCTGTGTGCTTGGGGTCCCGATCGTTGCCATCATGACCCAATGTCATCATGATGACAACCGGGTCACCAGGCATCAGTAAGTTAGATAGATTGTGCGCTGAGCATGATATATCTAACTTGTGTCTGTAGGGCTGACAGGCTGCATATCATAGAGGTGCTGCTGCATCTCTATGCTATGCAAGCGATCAGTCTGCAAAAAATGAAAGTACCATATTGGGACAAAGTGTAAAAGTGAAAAACAGTTTCAGAAAGTTAAAAAAAAAAAATTAAAAAATATTTTTAAAAAAATGTGAAAAAATAATCCCCCAAAAATACATATACTGTACCCATAAATAATTATTATTATGAAAAAAACAACAAAAAAACATTGGAAGTCCACATATTTGGTATTGCCACATCCGGAACGACCTGACCTATAAAACTGTCTCACTGTTTAACCCCTCTGGTGAACACGGTAAAAGAAAAAAAAAAAAACGAAGCAAAAAACAATGCTTTATCATCATACCGCCAAACAAAACATGGAATAAAACGCGATCAACAAGACGAATGTAAATAAAAATTGTACCACTGAAACCGTCATCTTGTCCTGCAAAAAACAAATTGCCATACAGCTCCATCAGCTGAAAAATAAAAAAGTTATAGCTCTCAGAAAAAAAGCGATACAAAAAATTTTTTTTATGTAAAATAGTTCTTATTGTGTAAAAGCGCCAAAACATAAAAAAAATATAAATGTAGTATCGCTGTAAACGTATTGACACGAAGAATAATGCTGCCTTATCAATATTACCACACATGTAATGGCACAAAAAAAAACAATTCCTGAATTGTTGGTTTTCGTTTATTCTGCCTCCCAAACATTGGAATAGAAAGCGATCAAAAAATGTAATTTGCCCGAAAATGGTACCAATAAAAACATCAACTTGTCCCACAAAAAACAAGCCCTTGCATGATTCTGTCGGCTGAAATATGGAAAAATGGTTGCAAAAACTAGTCTTTGCAAAAAAAAGTGTCTTTTAGTGTGTGACAGCTGGCAAACATAAAAACCCGATATGAATCTGGTATCGCTGTAATCGCACCGACCTGAAGAATAAAGTCATCTAATCACTTAAACCGCATGAGTAACGTCATAAAAAATAAATTCTAGGGTTAGGGTTGTGCTAGGGTTAGGGTTGTGTAGGGTTAGGGTTGTGCTAGGGTTAGGGTTGTGCTAGGGTTAGGGTTGTGCTAGGGTTAGGGTTGTGCTAGGGTTAGGATTGTGCTAGGGTTAAGGTTGTGTTAAGGTTGTACTAGGGTTAGGGTTGTGTTATGGTTGTGTTAGGGTTGGGGTGTTGTTAGGGTTGGGGTTATGGTTTGTTGGGGTTGGGATTTTTTCAAAAGTAAAGAAAAAAAATGATAACGATGTGGTGACTAGTGTTGAGCGTAAGTGCTCGCTACTTGAGTTTGCATCGGGTGCCCGGGCATGCACCGAGTATCGCCGGTGTTCTAGCAACATTCTCAAGTCTCTGCCCCATATGTTTCACGGCTGTTATAAAGCCAAAAAAAACTTGCGGGGATAGCCTGCAATGCACGAGCAATCCCCCATGTTTTTTTGGGTGTCTAACAACCGTGAAACATGTGGGGCGGGAACTCTAGCATGTCACTCATTAACCCGCAATACATAGTGCACACCCAAGAACCCAATGCAAACTGAAGTAGCGAGCGTTTGCGCTCAAGACTAATGACAACTTATTCAATATGATGACCTAATGTTATCAAATTCTGTGTCGTACCTCTGTGTTCGAAATGTTCACTATACCACTTGATAAAATCCTTATGGGGTCTAGTTTCCAAAATGGGGTCACTTGCTGGGAGTTTCCACTGTTTAGGCGCATCAGGGGCTCTCCCAGCGCGACATGGCGTCCGCTCTCGATTCCAGCCAAAAAAGTCACAGTGCTCCTTCCCTTCTGAACCCTGCCATGCATCCAAACAGTGTGTTTTTCCCACATGTGAGGAATCAGCATACTCAGGTGAATCACAAGTGATCCTTGCCGCATCAGAAGATGCAGACTTGCCACTATCCCCGTGCAAGTCCTTGTCCCAGGGCAGTGCTCAATTGTACCTCCCCATTCCTTGCAATGCAAGCGCAAGTATGCAGCCTGCCACCCACCCACCCCCAGGCTGCAATACCATACTGCTAGCTTGCACTTGAAATGGGGCCTTTTAGTTTGGAGGAGGCCGAAGTAGGCCACTACCTCATGGCTGCTTCGGCAGCGAGGTATCCATACTCAGTCCCCAGCCGCCCGGCGGCCGGGTGTCCACTCTCGGTCCCCAGCCACCAGGGGGTGGCCGGGTGTCCATACTCGGTCCCCAGCCGCCCCACGGCCGGGTGTCCACAAACGGTCCCCAGCCGCCTGGGGGCAGCCGGGTGTCCATAAACGATCCCCAGCCACCCCTATTTCTCCTTGTAACTTCACCCTACACTTTTCTTAGCCCGGCCTGCTTTAGGGCAGCATTGGACGAGCCCACCAGAGAACCAGACTCCTCCGGTGGGCCCTGGCTTCTCCATCAGGGGAGTTGAGAGTGCCAAGGTGAGGAGCATGATGATGATGATAGAAGTTAGCATCTGCTTTGTTTTCTTGGAATGCAAGCGTAAGTGTGCAACCTGGGATGGCACACCGGGCAAAATATTGTCAGCTGGGGACCGGGTACCAAGGGACAGCCACCGCCATAAGGTTGCGGAAGGATTCCGTCTCCACCAGCCTAAAAGACAGCATTTTCAATGCAAGCAGTCATGAAATGTGCGAATTTAGGACTGTGGCCTGTGGGGATATGCTGTTATGATCTGCCACAAAAACTAGGGAAAGAAGGGGAGAGCTGTCCCTACAGTAAGACTAAGCTGAGTCCCTACGTTGTTGCGGGCGACCTGTTCCTTGTGAACAGACCCGCCTTCGTCCTTGGCTAGTCTGAAGGGAGACCTATAGAGAAAGGGAGGGGTTCCTAAAAGAACTAAGGACTGGGACAAAAATGGGACACCTTCAAACAGAAGTTGTTGAAGAGCAAAATATAAACTGACAAAAGTACTAGAGGTCCAGAGGACCAAGCAAACTAGAGATAGATAGGCACAAAAGCACCTGGCTAGAGAGACAGACAAAACAACACTGAAGTCCAGCAAGGCCAGAACGGCGGAGCTGGAATATATAGGAAGATGGTCACGTGACCGCAAAACAAAAGATAGAAACAAAAACAAACAGGAGGGTTCTAACAGTACCCCCTCTTTTATGAGGATCCTCCGGATCCTCCAGGCCCAGGCCTATCCGGAAATCTCCTGTGGAAAGCTCTGACAAGTCTAGGGGCAGAGACATCATCCGCCTTAACCCAGGAGTTATCCTAGGGACCAAAACCTTTCTAAGCGACGAGATACTGCAATCTCCCTCTATGCTCTCTGGAATTCAGGATACGAGAAATTTCATATTCACCGTCTTCCACCACCGGAGGAACTGTGACAGTGGCCTCCCTATCCGATACATCAGCCTTTTTTAACAAGGAAACATGAAACACAGGATTAATCTTCCAGGAGGAGGGAACCTCCAACCTAATAGCAGACTGGTTAACCACCTGAAGCACCTTAAATGGCCCCACAAACTTCGGACCCAATTTTTTAGAGGGAATCCTCAGCCGCAGATTCTTTGAGGACAACCAAACCATGTCACCCACAGTAAACAAAACCTCTTTACGTTTCCTGTTAAAATACTTCTTGGACTTTTTGTTAGCCTCTTGAAGGTTACAACGTACATTAGTCCAAACTCTCTCCAAATCACTGGAAAAATTCTCCTCCTCCGGCACCGCCGACCCCAATTTGGAGAACGAGCCAAAAGACGGATGCCTCCCACTACAACAAAAAAAGGAGATCACCCAGCAGAGGAGGATGTATGGTTGTTGAGAGCAAATTCTGCGAGTGGCAGAAACTCATACCACCCCTCCTGATTGTCTGCCACAAAACAACGCAAAAACTGTTCAACATCCTGGTTCTTTCTTTCAGTCTGTCCATTAGACTCAGGATGATAACCAGACGAAAATGACAAATGGACTCCCAACCTGTCACAAAAAGCACGCCAAAAGCGAGCCACACACTGAGGTGCCCTATAGTGTTGAGCCACCCCCGTAGTGTTCGGGTTCGGTTCGGTTCGTCGAACACCGGGATGTTCGAGGAACTGTTCGTCGAACTGTTCGTCGAACACCTTAGAACACCGTCGAACACCGTTAAAACCAATGGCAGGCAAACAAAAACACATAGGAACACATAGAAAACACCTTCAAAGGTGTCCAAAAGCTGACAAACTGCTCAGAAGACGCTTTCTTTAAAAAAGCCGGCCGGCAATTCAGCAGCGGCATACACCGGTACCCGACAATATAGACATGAAGGAATAGAGCATCACACATAGATTAGATAGATAGAAACATGTCAGTCACATATATATGAAGTACAGTGACAGTGTTGCTTACTGTACTTGTCATTTAGTGTAAAGGATTTATTAAAAAATATAATAGTGTTTTCGTGCACCGTCTCTTTAAAAAAGCCGGCCGGCAATTCAGCAGCGGTACCCGACAATTTATAACAGACAGAATAGAGCTTCACACATAGATTAGATAGATAGAAACATGTCAGTCACATATATATGAAGTACAGTGACAGTGTTGCTTACTGTACTTGTCATTTACTGCAAAGGATTTATTAAAAAAAATAATAGTGTTTTCATGCACCGTCTCTTTAAAAAAGCCGGCCGGCAATTCAGCATCTGTACCCGACAATTTATAACAGACAGAATAGAGCTTCACACATAGATTAGATAGATAGAAACATGTCAGTCACATATATAATAAGTACAGTGATAGTGTTGGTTACTGTACTTGTCATTTAGTATTAAAATAAAGGATTTATTATTAAAAAAAATTGGCGTGGGATTCCCCGTAATTTTAGTCTCTAGCGGAGGTTAAGCAGACGGCTGGGGCAGATGTTTGAAGCCTGGGAAGGGGGTAATACCCACGGAGCTTCCCAGGCTACTAATATCAGCCCCCAGCTGAATACCTAGCCTTTACTAGCTATTAAAATGGAGGACCCCCCCCCAAAAAAATGACGTGGGGTCCCCCCTAATTTAATAGCTAGCAAAGGCTAGGCAGACAGCTGGGGGCTGATATTAATAGCCCAGGAAGGGAGCCATGAATATTGGCCCCCTCCCAGGCTAGAAACACCAGCCGTCAGCCGCCCCAGAAATGGCGCATCCATAGGATGCGCCAATTCTGGCACTTAGCCTCGCTCTTCCACGCTGCCCTGGTGCGGTGGCAGGGGGTAATAGGGTTGGGGTTGATGTCAGCTTATAATGCCAGCTGACATCAAGCCCAGGTTAGTAATGGAGAGGCGTCTATAAGACACCCCCATTACTAATCCCATAGTCAAAGTTAAAAAAAAAACACAAACACCCAGAATAAAGTCCTTTAATTGAAATAAAGACACAATTCTTTATTGTTCTAAATTAAACCATACTTACCATCACGCCCATTCCAGCTGAAGCCAACGATCTCCTGCAATAAAAGAAAAATAATAAAGCAACCTCATCCTTACCTTTCCATGGTTCCCAGGACAGCTCCAGCTCTGCTACATCGAGATGACAGGCTGGACCGCAGCAGAACGCTGCCATCCAGCCTGTCATCCCGCGGACACTGAGAAGCGCAGGCATGCTTGCGCTCCTCAGTGTCTGACTGTGACGGCATCCAGATGAGCCGTCAATGAACTCGGCTCACCTCATGTACGTCACTGACAGCGTGGGAAAATTCTCCTGCACTCAGCGCTTCAGCGTGAGAATTTTCCCACGCTGTCAGTGACGTGCATGAGGTGCGCCGAGTTCATTGGACATGACCTCGGCTCATCTGGATGCCGTCACAGCCAGACACTGAGTAGCGCAAGCAAGCCTGCGCTTCTCAGTGTCTGCGGGATGACAGGCTGGATGGCAGCGTTCTGCTGCGGTCCAGCCTGTCATCTCGATGTAGCAGAGCTGAAGCTGTCGTGGAAGCCATGGAAAGGTAAGGATGATGTTGCTTTATTATTTTTCTTTTATTGCAGGAGATCGTTGGCTTCAGCTGGAATGGGCGTGATGGTAAGTATGGTTTAATTTAGAACAATAAAGAATTGTGTGTTTATTTCAATTAAAGGACTTTTTTCTGGGTGTTGTGTTTTTTTTAAATACTTTACTAGAAATTCATGGTGGTCATGTCTAATATTGGCGTGACCCCATGAATTTCGGGCTTAGGGCCAGCTGATAATGCCAAGCTGGCCTTAACCCCTTTATTACCCAGTGAGCCACCGCACCAGGGCCCTGGATGAGTTGGGTACAGCGCCAGAAGATGGCGCTTCTATGAACGCGCCATTTTCCGGGGCGGCTGCGGACTGCAATTTGCAGCGGGTGGGGCCCAGAAAGCTTGGGCCTCCCTGCGCTGCAGATTCCAGCCCCCAGCTGCCTAGTTGTACCTGGCTGGACACAAAAATAGGGCGTAGCTCCACGCATTTTTTTTTTAGATTCATGAAATTCATGGAATAATTAAGAAAAAAAGGGCTTCCCTATATTGTTGTGTCCGGCTAGGTACAAATAGGCAGCTGGTGGTTGGGGGCAGCCCGTTCCTGCCTGCTGTACCTGACTGGACACAAATATAGGGCGAAGCCCCACATCAATTTTTTTTTCATTATTTCATGAATTTCCTGAAATAATTTAAAAAAAATTGACGTGGGGCTTCGCCCTATATTTGTGTCCAGTCAGGTACAGCAGGCAGGAACGGGCTGCCCCCAACCACCAGCTGCCTATTTGTACCTGGCCAGACACAACAATATAGGGAAGCCCTTTTTTAAAAAAATTATTTCATGAAATAATTAAAAAAAAATTGACGTGGGGCTTCGCACTATATTTGTGTCCAGCCAGGTACAGCAGGCAGGGACGGGCTGCCCCCAACCACCAGCTGCCTATTTGTACCTGGTTGGACACAACAATATAGGGAAGCCCTTTTTTTCTTAATTATTCCATGAATTTCATGAAATAATTTAAAAAAAAAATGCGTGGGGCTTCGCCCTATTTTTGTGCCCAGCCAGGTACAACTAGGCAGCTGGGAGCTGGAATCCGCAGCGCAGGGAGGCCCAAGCTTTCTGGGCCCCACCCGCTGCAAATTGCAGTCCGCAGCCACCCCGGAAAATGGCGCGTTCATAGAAGCGCCATCTTCTGGCGCTGTACCCAACTCATCCAGGGCCCTGGTGCGGTGGCTCACTGGGTAATAAAGGGGTTAAGGCCAGCTTGGCATTATCAGCTGGCCCTAAGCCCGAAATTGATGGGGTCACGCCAATATTAGACATGACCACCATGAATTTCTAGTAAAGTATTTAAAAAAACACAAACACCCAGAATAAAGTCCTTTAATTGAAATAAACACACAATTCTTTATTGTTCTAAATTAAACCATACTTACCATCACGCCCATTCCAGCTGAAGCCAATGTCTTCTGCAATAAAAGTAAAATAATAAAGCAACCTCATCCTTACCTTTCCATGGTTCCCAGGACAGCTTCAGCTCTGCTACATCGAGATGACAGGCTGGACCGCAGCAGAACGCCGCCATCCAGCCTGTCATCCCGCGGACACTGAGAAGCGCAGGCTTGCTTGCGCTCTGCAGTGTCTGGCTGTGACGGCATAAAGATGAGACAAGTTCATGTCCAATGAACTCGGCTCACCTCATGCACGTCACTGACAGCGTGGGAGAATTCTCCTGCACTCAGCACTTCAGCGTGAGAATTCTCCCACGCTGTCAGTGACGTACATGAGGTCAGCTGAGTTCATTGGACATGAATGAGCTCACCTCATGCACGTCACTGACAGCTTGGGAAAATTCTCACGCTGAAGCGCTGAGTGCAGGAGAATTTTCCCACGCTGTCAGTGACGTGCATGAGGTGAGCTCATTCATGTCCAATGATCTCAGCTCACCTCATGCACGTCACTGACAGCGTGGGAAAATTCTCCTGCACTCAGCGCTACAGCGTGAGAATTCACCCACGCTGTCAGTGACGTGCATGAGGTGAGCTCATTCATGTCCAATGAACTCAGCTGACCTCATGTACGTCACTGACAGCGTGGGAGAATTCTCACGCTGAAGTGCTGAGTGCAGGAGAATTCTCCCACGCTGTCAGTGACGTGCATGAGGTGCGCCGAGTTCATTGGACATGACCTCGGCTCATCTGGATGCCGTCACAGCCAGACACTGCAGAGCGCAAGAATGCCTGCGCTTCTCAGTGTCTGCGGGATGACAGGCTGGATGTCGGCGTTCTGCTGCGGTCCAGCCTGTCATCTCGATGTAGCAGAGCTGAAGCTGTCGTGGGAACCATGGAAAGGTAAGGATGAGGTTGCTTTATTATTTTTCTTTTATTGCAGGAGATCGTTGGCTTCAGCTGGAATGGGCGTGACGGTAAGTATGGTTTAATTTAGAACAATAAAGGAATGTGTCTTTATTTCAATTAAAGGACTTTATTCTGGGTGTTTGTGTTTTCTTTTAACTTTGACTATGGGGTTAGTAATGGGGGTGTCTTATAGACGCCTCTCCATTACTAACCTGGGCTTGATGTCAGCTGGCATTATAAGCTGACATCAACCCCAACCCTATTACCCCACTGCCACCGCTACAGGGCAGTGGGAAGAGCGAGGCTAAGTGCCAGAATTGGCGCATTCTAAGGATGCGCCATTTCTGGGGCGGCTGACGGCTGGTGTTTCTAGCCTGGGAGGGGGCCAATATTCATGGCACCCTTCCTGGGCTATTAATATCAGCCCCCAGCTGTCTGCCTAGCCTTTGCTAGCTATTAAAAAAGGGGGGACCCCACGTCATTTTTTTGGGGGGTCCCCCATTTTAATAGCTAGTAAAGGCTAGGTATTCCGCTGGGGGCTGATATTAGTAGCCTGGGAAGCTCCGTGGGTATTACCCCCTTCCCAGGCTTCAAACATCTACCCCAGCCGTCTGCTTAACCTCCGCTAGAGACTAAAATTAAGGGGAACCCCACGCCAATTTTTTTTTAAATAAATCCTTTATTTTAACACTAAATGACAAGTACAGTAATCAACACTGTCACTGTACTTCATATATATGTGACTGACATGTTTCTATCTATCTAATCTATGTGTGATTCTCTATTCCTTCTATTCTAAATTGTCGGGTACAGATGCTGAATTGCCGGCCGGCTTTTTTAAAGAGACGGTGCATGAAAACACTATTATTTTTTTTTAATAAATCCTTTACACTAAATGACAAGTACAGTAAGCAACACTGTCACTGTACTTCATATATATGTGACTGACCTGTTTCTATCTATCTAATCTATGTGTGATTCTCTATTCCTTCTATTCTAAATTGTCGGGTACAGATGCTGAATTGCCGGCCGGCTTTTTTAAAGAGACAGTGCATGAAAACACTATTATTTTTTTTAATAAATCCTTTACACTAAATGACAAGTACAGTAATCAACACTGTCACTGTACTTCATATATATGTGACTGACATGTTTCTATCTATCTAATCTATGTGTGAAGCTCTATTCTGTCTGTTATAAATTGTCGGGTACCGCTCCTGAATTGCCGGCCGGCTTTTTTAAAGAGACGGTGCATGAAAATACTATTATTTTTTTTGATAAATCCTTTACACTAAATGACAAGTACAGTAAGCAACACTGTCACTGTACTTCATATATATGTGACTGACATGTTTCTATCTATCTAATCTATGTGTGAAGCTCTATTCTTTCTGTTCTAAATTGTCGGGTACCGGTGTATGCCGCTGATGAATTGCCGGCTTTTCATGTTTCACTGTGAGCACTGTTCCCATCGATTTGGGCAATCACTGTAATGCCACAACCACCATGGCTGTGGCATTACAGTGAGTGGCAGACAATCCCTGCATGATTGGTGCTCTAAATAGCGCCAGACATGCAGGACACGCTTTTGGTGCACTAACAGTTATCGAACATAACGTCGAACAGCCGAATTTTTTGCAAATCGTTCGGGTTCGTCGAACAACTCGAACACCACCCAAAACAGCTCGAATTTGAGATTGGCGAACAGTTCTAGTCGAACACCGCTCATCTCTAGTGCCCTATCTGAAACAATGTCGGTGGGAACGCCATGGAGCCTGACAATTTCCATAACAAACGCCTTAGCGAGTGTCTTAGCGCAGGGTAGCTTAATGAATGGAACCAAATGACACATCATGCTAAAACGGTCCACAACCACCCAGATGACAGTGAAACCCTCGGACACAGGAAGGTCAGTAATAAAATCCATTGCCAGATGCGTCCAAGGCGCACTAGGAACCTCCAGAGGGCAAAGCAACCCCGCAGCAGGGGTATGTGAAGCCTTTGACCTAGCACACACCGTACATTGACGCACCCACTTGATGACTTCCTTCTGCCACCCAGGCCACCAAAAACTGCGACTGATAAGTCTCTTAGTCTCAGAAATTCCTGGATGACCTGCCAACCGAGACTCATGATACTCCACAAACAAATCTATCCTAGAGGTTCTAGGCACAAACAACCTCCCATGAGGAGTGTTAGATGGGGCATCGTCTTGGGCTTTCAGAATCCCATCTTCCAAAACGGAGTCCAATGCTGCTACCACAATTCCTTTCTGTAAAATGCTCTCCTCCTCCTCGGTACCAACCATGGGAGAAAAGCTGCGAGATAAAGCATCGGCTTTAACATTCTTAGTACCAGGGATATAGGTAACAGAACAATTAAACCGAGAAAAAAAAAGTGCCCACCTAGCTTGACGAGCATTTAAGCGTTTGGCAGCATCCAGATAGATCAAATTCTTATGATCTGTGAAAACCTGAACAGGAAATTTAGCACCTTCTAAGAAATGACGCCAATGTTCAAACGCAAGTTTAATAGCCAGCAATTCCCGATTACCAACATCGTAATTAAGTTCGGTTTCTGAAATTTTTTTCGAAAAAAAAGCACAGGGATGTACTCCATCCTTGTTCTCCTGAGACAAAACTGCACCGACCCCCACCGAAGAAGCATCAACCTCGACCTAAAAAGGCTTGGTCTCATCAGGCTGCATAAGGATAGGGGCAGAACTGAACCTCTCCTTGAGATACACGAATGCTTCAATGGCCTCAGTAGTCCACTGGACCGTATTCGCACCTTTCCTGGTGAGATCGGTCAGCGGCTTAACAATTATAGAAAAATTCTTAATGAACTTCCTGTAATAATTGGACGAAACCCAAAAATCTCTGTATCGATTTCAAACCAATAGGCCTAGCCCATTCCTGCACAGCCTGAACCTTCACCGGGTCCATCTCAAAGCCCTCGCTGGAGATAATGTAGCCCAAAAAACGAATTCTCTGCACAGCGAACTCACATTTCTCCAGCTTAGCAAAAAGTGAATTATCACTCAATAACTGCAACACCTCACGTACACTCTGCCAATGGGACTCCAGATCTGGTGAATAAATCAGAATAACATCCAAATACACAACCACATTCTTTCCAATCAAAGGTCTCAGGATGTCATTAATAAGGTTCTGAAAAAACGCAGGTGCATTGGTAAGACCAAAAGGCATCACCAGATTCTCAAAATGATCTACTGGAGTGTTAAAAGCAGTTTTCCATTCATCACCTTCCTTCATTCGTAACAAATTGTATGCCCCCCGGAGATCAATTTTAGAGAACCACTTGGCCCCAAACTAACAGGTTAAACAAGTCCGGAATTAACGGCAATGGGTAGGAATTGCGTACTGTAATCTTATTTATCTAATTTGACGAAAGTCCAGACATGGACATAATCCACCGTCCTTTTTTTTAACAAAGAAAAATCCAATGGCCACAGGCGACTTAGAAGGTCTAATGTGACCAGCAGCCAAGCTCGTCTGTTTGTATTCCTCCAAGGCCTTTCTTTCAGGATAGTCAGATTAAATAAGCGACTCTTGGGAAGAGTAGCTCCAGGAACAAACTCAATGGTGCAATCATAGTCCCTATGAGGAGGTAAAACTTGCGACTCCTCCTCTGAAAAAACCTTCCAAAAATCCTGAATAGGTACAGGTAATTCCCCTTTTTCCACAGCCGCAATGCGACCATTACAACATTGATCATAGCACTTAGGACTCCAAGACTTAATCTCATTAGTAGACCAGTCCAGTAAAGGATTGTATATAAACAGGAGAAAAAAAACAAGTATATTGGCATACAAATGTTTATTATAAATTCATATAAAATTCCATAAGTAGATAGCAAAAAGGTATGTATCATAAAGTGCAGACATACAGATCCAAGGAAACCCCGCTAGGGTAATATGGATAAATACAAAACATATCAAAAATATCAAGAATAATATAAAACAAAAATTACAAAAATTGCACAGATATCCGCCTAAAAGGAGGAAAAATAGAAAAATGACAGAATAGAAATAAGGATAAAAAGAGAAAGATAAGGCAGGGCAAGAAGAGGTGGTATACAGGGACAAAAAACATGGCACTTAATGTGTGGGGATAACGTATACCATGGTCCTGTACAGTAAATCCATTGCCATAATGCGTGTCATGTACAGGGCATTGGTAACTCACCCCAATAGATGTCACACGTAACGGAGGGACCAGTGAGGGCCGGTGTCTGTCAAGGAGGGCAGCCTCGACGCGCGTTTCGCGGGTGCTTTTTCGAGAGGCGTGAGTAGGAAAAGGGCAAGGACCTTTTTAAATGCATAGCTCCACCCCCTCAGGGCATCACGTGTGTGGTCATGTGATGATTCAGGATGGCCGTCAGCGGAGAGATACGAGCGGCGCATGCGCCGGGATAGTCAGCACCCCCCCCCCGGGGCCCCGCACCGCCCACCATGACGCGGGCGCAACCCGGAAGTGTCAGAGAGACTACATCCGGGAGGTGCGCCGGCGCCATAGAGATAGACTACGCGAGGGCAGGGGGAGCGAGCCACCCAGCGCATGTGCACAGCAACACTCCACAGACGGTTTCCTATGTCACGGTGCAGCGAGCTGCTGCTCCATACAAAGACTATCATGCAGTAAAGGACATAGGGAAGTATAATGGACACTGCGATGGAACAGGATAAGTAGACAAATGAGATACAGAGAAAAATGATATATAAACGAAAAAAGGGGTAAAAAGAGAAGGGGGGAGAAAAAGAAGGGGTATACAAATGAATACATATAAATGATGAACAGAAAAATATATCGTTGTGGATCACTCCTCCAAAAAGTGTTAATAATTGCTGTTGAGGAAACTCCGATACATCTGATATCTGGACATCAAAATAGAAATCAGGTGGGGTCCTTGAGGAAAAATCACAGACAAACAAATCAAAAACATAATTAAAAACAAGGTAAAGAGGTTAAAAGGACAGAAAACCAAAATAGCCCCCATAAATAAAAAAGATTTATATACAGCAGGGGTCACAGGAGAGCACCTCTATAAGTTACATCAGGTATCCCATAGTCCAAAAAATAGGATATGGACTCATGATGAGTCTTGCACCGAGCGTAGAACCAAGACAGGTGAAATCAAAGAAATGGCGCAAACCCCAAGTTCTCATTCAGACCCCGCGGCGCCATGGTGTCCAGGGTAATAATCCACCTCGCCTCCTTTTGTGCCAGGAGGCATTTGGCATTCCCACCCCGAGAGCCCAGACCAACTACATCAATGCCCCGTATTTTCAGTGACCGCGGATCACAATTGTGAGCAGTCCTGAAGTGTCGAGGCAGTGTCTTGAGCTCCCGGGGATCAGTGGCCGACCGGGCCGCACCAATGTCCCTGACGTGTTCACGAACCCTGATACGTAGCTCCCTGGATGTTAGACCAACATATATTAACCCACACCCACATGTGGCCTAATATACCACATGTGTCGTGCTCTAGGAAATATAGTGGCGGATATCAAAATGGCGGGAGCCATCAGAGCTCGTGAACGACGTACTACGTAGGACATTGGTACAGGCCACACAGTGTCCACATGGGAAAGTACCCAACCTGGAGCCACGGGATCCAAAAGGATTGGAGATAGGAGAAATATAGTGACAAGTAACTAGTAAGTCCCCTAGAGTGTTCGATCGTCGTGGTGTCATACACGGAGCTTCTCCAATATGTTCCCGAAGGGAAGGCTCCGCGTTCAAGATGTTCCCATGTCGAGAGAGGATCCGCCGCATAGCCCCCCACTCACTCAGTAAAGGATTGTGCAGTTTTAACCAAGGCAAACCTAAAACGACTGGAGAGGGTAAATTATTTAATACCACTAAATCCAAATTTTCTTGGTGAATGCCATTGATAGTGAGGGGAAATGCCGCAACCTTGTGAGTAATACATTTCAAAAGAGTGTTATCAATTGCAATCACAGAAATAGGTGATCATTCACATTAAGTGTTGAACCACAATCCACAAATACCTGAAATTCAATCAAATCTTCCTGCAATGAGGTACTCCCTGAAAGAATACTCCCTTAGAGCTCAAACAAGCAATGCGGGCGTAACTGACCTTTTTTTTTTCTTTACTTAAACGAAGCTCACAGTTCTTAATCAAATTGTCAGGTTTACCACAATGAAAACACAATCCCTTGGAAAACCTGCGGTCTCTTTCCTGAGAGCGGAGTGACATCGCCTCAACCTCCATTGGTTCTCCGCCGTCCGAGCAGACCCTCTGGGGACTAGGAGCTGCCATTGCTGTAATTTTTTCATCATTAACCCTGGCACGCAGTCTCCTGTCCACACGTATAGCTAATTGCATGGCTTCTTGCAAGGTCTCAGGTGCAGGAAATGCAATTAGCAGATCCTTAACCCTTTCACTTAGACCAGCAAGAAAAAAACATTTTAACGCCGAATCATTCCATTTCACTTCTGAGGACCACCTTCTGAAGTGTGTACAATAATTTTCAACATCACCTGACCCCTGATTCAAACGCCTCAGTTCTGTCTCAGCAGATGAGACTCGATCTGGATCATCATACAATAGCCCCATAGCAGAAAAAAAATCCTCCACTGACCTAAGACACGGATCATTAGGTTGGAGACAAAAGGCCCACCCCTGTGGTTCCTTGCGCAAAAGTGACATGATAAACCCAATCCGCTGTGATTCATTCCCAGGGGACCTTGGTCTCAAACGAAAATATAATAAACAAGCATTTTTAAAGGAAAAAAAATCTTGTTGTTTACCATAAAAAATATCAGGAAGTCCTACCTTGGGTTCGACAAAATGTGCTCCAGAACAGCTACTTACGTGTTGCCGGAGCTCGGACAGGGCGTCAGCACCCGGCGCACCCGGGCAAATGCCGGGGCCCTGAGCAGGCAGAGGGGCCCACTGGCGGTCGCGCACCCCGCTGGGCTATGGGCGGAGGAGAGCGGTGTCAGCGCCCACCCTTCTCCGCCGCTTGCTCAGGGCCCCGGCAGGCGGATACTTACCTCTCCCCGTGCCTCCGCAGATCCGCTGTCTTCCTGCTCTGCGCTCCCTGTGACGTCTCAGGTCAGAGGGCGCGGTGACGTATTTTCACCGCGCCCTCCCCTGAGCCATCACAGGGAATGCTGAGCGGGAAGACACCGACAACGCTGGAGTTCGGAGCCGAGCAGCGAGCGGCGGGCAGCGGGCAGCGTGCAGCAGGTAGCAGGTGAGGAGAAGGGAGGTGAGTATTTGATTTTTTTTTTTTAATGTATGGAGGCATGGGGCATTATAAAGAGAAGGGGGGGGCATCCTGCATGGGGCATTATAAAGAGGGGGGGGGCATCCTGCATGGGGCATTATATAGAGGGGGGGGAACAGCCTGCATGGGGCATTATAAAGAGAAGGGGGGGACATCCTGCATGGGGCATTATAAAGAGAGGGGGGGGCATCCTGCATGGGGCATTATAAAGGGGGGGGCAGCCTGCATAGTGCATTATGTGGGGGGGAACAGCCTGCATGGAGCATTATAAGGGGGGGAAGCCTGTATGGGGCATTATGTGGGGGGTAACAGCCTGCATGGAGCATTAAAAGGGGGGGGCCTGTATGGGGCATTATGTGGGGGGTAACAGCTTGCATGGAGCATTAAAAGGGGGAGGCCTGTATGGGCCATTATGTGGGGGGTAACAGCCTGCATGGAGCATTATAAGGGGGGGACAGCCTGTATGGGGCATTATGTGGGGGGTAACAGCTAGAGATGAGCGTTGTTCTACTCGAACTGTTCGCCAATCTCAAATTCGAGCTGTTTTGGGCGGTGTTCGAGCCGTTCGGCGAACACGAACGATTTGAGAAAAATTCGGCTGTTCGAGGTTATGTTCGATAACTGTTAGTGCACCAAAATCATAACTGGATTTTTTCTCAGTAATGATGAAAATTAATGTTAATACGCAGTTTGAGTGTACAGCGGGGTGGGGGGAGGGGCAGGGGATGGATCTCTGCAGGAATAATGAAGATCTCCATTTTTTTTTCTCTTTCCCGCATTTACAGTGGGGAGGTGCAATCTGTCAGCCTATCAGCAGCGCACACACGGAGCGAAGTGCTTTTTTCACACAAGCAAGGGCATGTGTCATTGGCAGTGTATGTCACATGTCCTTGCCCTATAAGACCAAGCCATTTTCCCCGTCGCCACCATTTTCTTACTGCTGCAGCTGCGTGTTAGACGGCACCCCTGTTGCTGTGTGCGCTATACCTTGTTAATTTCAAGCCAATTTTCGCACAAATCTACAGATAGCTTGGGAGTAGGGAATAGTTGTGATTGCAGTCCTTTTAAGGACTAGGTTACAGCATTTCCTACGACTTTTATCAGGCAGGTCTGTGCTCTTAAATAGATAGATTGTGGGAGTAAAGACTAATTGTAATTGCAGTCCTTTTCAGGACTAGGTTACATCAGTTCCTATCAGTTTTTGCCAGGCAGGTCTGTGCCAGTGCTGTGCAAGTTTTTTTCACAGCATTTGGCTGAATCTAGCAAAGCTAATCCTTTTTGGCCTATTGCAGAGTGTGTTAGTCAGTGGAGTAGCCTATCTGTGTTGCAAGATATACCACCTGTGTATAGAATACCAATTTTTTTACTGCACCTAGTGAAGTAAAATCTTTTGGGCATAGCATCATTCTATTAGTCCATCTATACTGACCTCCATCAGGTTGCAAATTGAATATAATTTTTTTCTGCATCTAGCTCTGAAAAAATATTTGGGCTTCTAGCAGTATGTGGGACTTGTTCTATTAATCCATCTATACTGACCTCCATCAGGTTGCAAACTGAATATAATTTTTTTCTGCATCTAGCTCTGAAAAAATATTTGGCCTTCTAGCAGTGTGTGGGACTTTCTCTATTAGTCCATCTATACTGACCTCCATCAGGTTGAAAACTGAATATATTTTTTTCTGCATCTACCTCTGAAAAAATATTAGGCTTCTAGCTGTGTGTGGGACTTGTTCTATTAATCCATCTATACAGACCTCCATCAGGTTGCAAACTGAATATAATTTTTTTCTGCATCTACCTCTGAAAAAATATTTGGGCTTCTAGCTGTGTGTGGGACTTGTTCTATTAGTCCATCTATACTGACCTCCATCAGGTTGCAAACTGAATATAATTTTTTTCTGCATCCAGCTCTGAAAAAATATTTGGCCTTCTAGCAGTGTGTGGGACTTTCTCTATTACTCCATCTATACTGACCTCCATCAGGTTGCAAATTAAAAATAATTTTTATCTGCATCTAGCTCTGAAAAAATATTTGGACTTCTAGCTGTGTGTGGGACTTGTTCTATTAGTCCATCTATACTGACCTCCATCAGGTTGCAAACTGAATATAATTTTTTTCTGCATCTAGCTCTGAAAAAATATTTGGCCTTCTAGCAGTGTGTGGGACTTGTTCTATTAATCCATCTATACAGACCTCCATCAGGTTGCAAACTGAATATAATTTTTTTCTGCATCTACCTCTGAAAAAATATTTGGGCTTCTAGCTGTGTGTGGGACTTGTTCTGTTAGTCCATCTATACTGACCTCCATCAGGTTGCAAACTGAATATAATTTTTTTCTGCATCTAGCTCTGAAAAAATATTTGGCCTTCTAGCAGTGTGTGGGACTTGTTCTATTAATCCATCTATACAGACCTCCATCAGGTTGCAAACTGAATATAATTTTTTTCTGCATCTAGCTCTGAAAAAATATTTGGGCTTCTAGCTGTGTGTGGGACTTTCTCTATTAGTCCATCTATACTGACCTCCATCAGGTTGCAAATTAAAAATAATTTTTTGTCTGCATCTAGCTCTGAAAAAATATTTGGCCTTCTAGCAGTGTGTGGGACTTTCTCTATTAGTCCATCTATACTGACCTCCATCAGGTTGCAAACTGAATATATTTTTTTTCTGCATCTACCTCTGAAAAAATATTGGGCTTCTAGCTGTGTGTGGGACTTGTTCTATTAATCCATCTATACAGACCTCCATCAGGTTGCAAACTGAATATAATTTTTTTCTGCATCTACCTCTGAAAAAATATTTGGGCTTCTAGCTGTGTGTGGGACTTGTTCTATTACTCCATCTATACTGACCTCCATCAGGTTGCAAACTGAAAATAATTTTTTGTCTGCATCTAGCTCTGAAAAAATATTTGGCCTTCTAGCAGTGTGTGGGACTTTCTCTATTAGTCCATCTATACAGACCTCCATCAGGTTGCAAATTAAAAATAATTTTTATCTGCATCTACCTCTGAAAAAATATTTGGGCTTCTAGCTGTGTGTGGGACTTGTTCTATTAGTCCATCTATACTGACCTCCATCAGGTTGCAAACTGAATATAATTTTTTTCTGCATCTAGCTCTCAAAAAATATTTGGCCTTCTAGCAGTGTGTGGGACTTTCTCTATTAGTCCATCTATACTGACCTCCATCAGGTTGCAAATTAAAAATAATTTTTATCTGCATCCAGCTCTGAAAAAATATTTGGCCTTCTAGCAGTGTGTGGGACTTTCTCTATTAGTCCATCTATACTGACCTTCATCAGGTTGCAAATTAAAAATAATTTTTATCTGCATCCAGCTCTGAAAAAATATTTGACCTTCTAGCAGTGGGTGGGACTTTCTCTATTAGTCCATCTATACTGACCTCCATCAGGTTGCAAATTCAAAATAATTTTTTGTCTGCATCTAGCTCTGAAAAAATATTTGGCCTTCTAGCAGTGTGTGGGACTTTCTCTATTACTCCATCTATACTGACCTCCATCAGGTTGCAAATTAAAAATAATTTTTATCTGCATCTAGCTCTGAAAAAATATTTGGACTTCTAGCTGTGTGTGGGACTTGGTCTATTAGTCCATCTATACTGACCTCCATCAGGTTGCAAATGAAAAATAATTTTTATCTGCATCTAGCTATGAAAAAATATTTGGCCTTCTAGCAGTGTGTGGGATTTGTTCTATTAATCCATCTATACAGACCTCCATCAGGTTGCAAACTGAATATAATTTTTTTCTGCATCTACCTCTGAAAAAATATTTGGGCTTCTAGCTGTGTGTGGGACTTTCTCTATTAGTCCATCTATACTGACCTCCATCAGGTTGCAAATTAAAAATAATTTTTTGTCTGCATCTAGCTCTGAAAAAATATTTGGCCTTCTAGCAGTGTGTGGGACTTTCTCTATTAGTCCATCTATACTGACCTCCATCAGGTTGCAAACTGAATATATTTTTTTTCTGCATCTACCTCTGAAAAAATATTGGGCTTCTAGCTGTGTGTGGGACTTGTTCTATTAATCCATCTATACAGACCTCCATCAGGTTGCAAACTGAATATAATTTTTTTCTGCATCTACCTCTGAAAAAATATTTGGGCTTCTAGCTGTGTGTGGGACTTGTTCTATTACTCCATCTATACTGACCTCCATCAGGTTGCAAACTGAAAATAATTTTTTGTCTGCATCTAGCTCTGAAAAAATATTTGGCCTTCTAGCAGTGTGTGGGACTTTCTCTATTAGTCCATCTATACAGACCTCCATCAGGTTGCAAATGAAAAATAATTTTTATCTGCATCTACCTCTGAAAAAATATTTGGGCTTCTAGCTGTGTGTGGGACTTGTTCTATTAGTCCATCTATACTGACCTCCATCAGGTTGCAAACTGAATATAATTTTTTTCTGCATCCAGCTCTGAAAAAATATTTGGCCTTCTAGCAGTGTGTGGGACTTTCTCTATTAGTCCATCTATACTGACCTCCATCAGGTTGCAAATTAAAAATAATTTTTATCTGCATCCAGCTCTGAAAAAATATTTGACCTTCTAGCAGTGTGTGGGACTTTCTCTATTAGTCCATCTATACTGACCTCCATCAGGTTGCAAATTCAAAATAATTTTTTGTCTGCATCTAGCTCTGAAAAAATATTTGGCCTTCTAGCAGTGTGTGGGACTTGGTCTATTAGTTCATCTATACTGACCTCCATCAGGTTGCAAATGAAAAATAATTTTTATCTGCATCTAGCTCTGAAAAAATATTTGGCCTTCTAGCAGTGTGTGGGACTCATTGTATTAGTCCATCTATACCAAGCTCCACCAGCTTTTAAATTAATAATAATTTTTAGCTGCATCTAGCCCTGAAAATAATTTTTCTTCCCAATAGTGGTAGCAATAGAAATATGGGGCGCGCGCCTGGCTTACAAAAATATACGCTTCATAACAAAAAACACCAGCCTAGCGCACTGCATTAATATGATGGCATCATCGTCTCCCCCAGTGCTAGGCCTACTACCCAGGATAGCATTCCTGTGCCTAAAACACAATGTATGGGTCCGCGCTAGCCACTATGCTGAGGGGTCTAAAGCTGCTGCTAACGCTTTATAACAATTCAAATGGCAGATTTTCACAGAGCTCTTCCACAACGCTCACCCATCGGGCAACAGTTGCCCACCTTCCCTATGGGATCTAGTGGCGAATAGTTGATGCCATTAATCAGAGCGTCAGTTGCCCCGTCGACGTGGCAAGCATACGGTAAGGCATGGGAAGAGTGGACACGACTAGTAGCAGGCAGACGGGTTGACCAATGTGAACAAGCCAGATCACAAGTCACCATAGAATTTCTCCACCAGCTAATTATATCAGGGGCATATCAGGGGCGTCAGCGCAGCGGTGTCTGACCGGAGTAGCATTTCACTTCCAACTACTGAATTACGGAGATGTGACAAAGGTTCATCATCAGACAATCCATAAAAGGGTGGAAAAGGGGTCAGCCAAGTCAGGAGTGTAGACGTCCCGTCCTGTGTCACTAAAACTGATTTCTCACATCATATCCCTAACACCATTAACATGACACTCACAATTTGAATCAACACTACTGTCTACTGCATTTGTGATCGCCTTCTTCGGGGCGCTATGCATAAGCGAATTAGTCCCTCAATCCAAAATTACCACCAGTGGAGGCTTATTACACCAGGACGTAGTCATAGCCAATAATGCAATACGTCTACGCATACACAAATCGAAAACGGTTCCAGCGGGCAGGGGCACTTGGGTACTTCTACAACCCACAAACGGTACACTGAGTTGGGTAACAATAGTAAAAACATATCTAACCATCAGATCACAAAGTAATTTCTTCCTATCACACATTGATGGAATGCCATTATCAAGATACCAGTTCCAAGCTATATTTAATAAATGCATAACATCGGCAGGGAACCACCCCAAAGATTACGGGACACACTCATTCCGCATAGGCGCAGCCACGGAAGCAGCAAGAGCAGGACTGTCAGAAACGGAAGTTCAGAGGATAGGGAGATGGCGATCCACATGTTTGGCAAGATACATAAGACCGGACTTGTTATCCTAACGTGGTTTGTTTCTTTTACAGGTGACGCTAAGCCAACAGTGTGGGTGATAGGCCACTCGTATATGTATTGGGCAGAAAAAAGGGCAAATGTCTGCCCAGGCGGGGAGAAATTAGAGTTTCATTACACATATTTCAACTAGAGAGGTATTAGAGGCCTGCTATGGCCACAGGTACTAATGGAGGTAATCAAGGTAGGGAGAGAGGCAAGATGTCCGGTCATCTTAGTTATACAGGCCGGGGGAAACAACCTAGGTCATCATAGCAGCGCATAACTAATGGCAATAATGAAACTAGACACTGAGCGCTTCAGAGAATTTTTCACAAAACTAGCGATAGTATGGTCAGAGATTGTGCCGATAGCGGTATGGCAAGGTGCGCGAGACATCACGTCCATCGAACGGACAAGGCGGGTAATAAATACTCGGATGGCAAAATTTAGAAGAGACAGAGGCGGTGTAGTGGTACGACACCGACAACCGGAAGGAGATAAAGCAGGCCTCATACAGCCCGACGTTGTTCACTTAATGAATATTGAACTGGACATATTCCTGTCAGGACTCCAGGACGGAGTGGAACAAGCGTTAAGAGTGATGGGTGGGGGTCAGAGTCCTGCATACGAGTACGCAGGATCCTCCGTGGCCTGGAAATAGAAAGGACATGTTGGAGAGTTACACTTGTTGGCCAACTTGCCGGAGTGGAGACCCAGGGCATGCTGCAACAAGCTGAATTATTTTAGAAATAAAATGCCTTTCTAATGGAATGAGTATAAAGAGTTAATAAAGCTGTGACCGATCCCCACCCATCCAGTTGTAAGAGTTACATTATTGTATTGTCAAGGAAAGGGGGGCGGTAGGGGGGCTGAGCGTCTGGGTTTGGTTGGGGGTCCCCACAGTCTGCCTAGGCTAGATGCATTTAAAAATTATTATTAGATACACAGGCGGTGCAGCTTGCATCGCAGCTGGGCTACTACGCCCAAAGTATTGCCTAGGCTAGATGCAGTTAAAAATTCTACGCTGACTAGCAGACACTGAAGATTTGGAGCAGACCTCTGAGCTCTTCAGACTCAGCCATCTGTGTTACCCCAAGCCATAGTGTATCTAGTTTCTTACAGTTAAAAAGGGGGGGGAGCGACCCAACCCACCAGGAATTGACGATGCCAACGTCACGTAAGACACAGCAAGGGGTCTCCAAAAAGAGTCTCCATTTTTTCCCAAAATTGTGGCACAGACACCACTTAACCCTAGAACGCATACCTAGGGCCTCGCAGGCCCGCCCTGTTAATTGTTTTCTATTTTCTGCAAGATTACTTTAGTTAGAATTTTGAAACTCTAGGTATTCTTCATGTATATAGTTGTTTGTGATTTGAGTTTGAGTTATTCCATGTTATTTGCACACAAGCCTAAAAGGCCCCAGGTATATGAAAGTGTAGATTTTTATGGTCATGCATTCTAGGGTTAAGTGGCATCAATTGCCCCACAGTTGCTTAAATCGGTTGGTGAGGTGATTTTACCAAATCCTCAAGGTTTTCGTCTCCCAAGGATAACACAGGGGTAAAAAAGTCCTTGCGAATCCATGATTTGTTCATCTTTATGAACGTGAGTCTGTCTACATTCTCAGTGGACAGACGCGTGCGCTTATCTGTCAGCACACCACCAGCAGCGCTGAACACACGTTCAGAGAGAACACTGGCTGCAGGGCATGACAAGATCTCCAAGGCGTGAGTGGCGAGCTCCGGCCATTTTTCCAGATTGGAATACCAAAATGAGCAAGGGTCCAGTGACACAGTCATGGCTTCGATGTTCACTTGGAGATACTCCTGCACCATCCTCTCTAGGCGTTGACTATGTGTCAGACTTCTTGTCTCCTGTGGCCTTGCAAAGGATGGTCTAAAAAAGTGGTGAAACGATTCCACAAAATTGCTGTTACCAGCAGATACTGTGTTACTGTTATGGTTTGAGTGATGAAGACTCGACAGTCCCACGGTTGGCAAGTTAGAACTGTGAGATTCACTACATGCACCACTGGTGTTTTGTGGAAAAGCACATGTAAGATTCTGCAAGAGCGTCTGCAGATACTCCTGAATGCGTCAATCCCTTTTTATGGCAGGAATTATTTCGGCAAATTTACTTTTGTACCGGGGATCTAAGAGTGTGGCAACCCAGTAGTCGGGATTACTTCGAATTCTGACAATCTGAGGGTCATGTTGCAGGTAGTGCAGCAAGAAGGCACTCATGAGTCTTGCGCATCCAGGAGGACCAAGTTCTTGTTGTGTTGGTAGCGAGGTAAGAATCATGCTTCCTTCCTCTGCCCTCTCCCCTCAACCTCGCACAACAGAAATGTGATCAAGGTCTCCCTCATCTGATGAGTCTTCCATGCCCATCGCCAGTTCGTCCTCCACTTCTTCCTCGGCTCCTGCACCTTCCTCAACAGTTTGGCTGCTACCATGCACCCTGGTTAATCCCTCTCCCCCACCCTCCCATGCCTGCCGCCTTGGTGCTGCCAACCGTCTGGACCTTGGAGATGTTATCCCTTCCGCATACGACTTCTCCTCTACTTCCTCCACCTCCTCTTGTCCCACCACCTGACTCTGAATTCTGTTTAGTGTGTGCTCCAGCATGTAAATCACCGGAATAGTCATGCTGATAATGGCATCATCGTCAGCACTAAACATCTTCGTCGCCATTTCAAAACTGTGCAGAAGGGTGTGTGGCGCCCCAGAGGGTTCAGTCGCCACAGAGTTACTGCATCTCACCCAGAGGTGTGGTATCTCACCCTCAGGTAAGGAAGGCATATGGCTCGGGACCCTAACACCTGCATCCAACACATACCCGTAGTGGGGGTAGGGCAAGATTGCTCCTAAGGGAGAGCACAGTCCCAGGTCCCTAGCTGGTGGAAGGGTCCTATGTAGTGGGTGCTTAGGGGAGCAGCTTAGCGGAGCACATGACAGGGAGAGTATAAATTGGAAGCTATCTTAGAAAGAGCAAGCCAGTCAGAGGAGGAAAAGTGACAGGAGCAGAGGCTCGGCATGAGCTCTGCTCCAGAGGCGGGCCTAGCCTGGGAGGCCCAGGACTGAAGGAGAGAAGAGAGGAGTGGGAGCAGGAAGGCTCCAGGAACCGAAGGGACCCTAGGGCTATGGGCCGTGCAGAAGGCCACCCGTACTCCTGCTGCTACCAGGAGGTAGAGGGGTCAGACCAGATAAGGGGAACCGGTCCCTCAACTAGCAGAGAAACAGCAAGGCTCAACTAGAAACCGGAGGCTGCAGCATTTCATGTACTGCAGGTAAAAGTCCACACCAGTCTCACTAAGAAGGTAGCCACAAAGGACCCAGGGGACGGAACACAAGTCGCCCGTCAAGGCCCGAGGATACCGGATAGAAGTGTCACTGGGTGTGAGGTGCAGGTAGAAGGCCAGAGAAAGGACACACAGAAGGGGGTCCTGCTAAGTACTCCAGAGCTATCTGGGGGTGGACTGATCCCCTCACTGAGTACGCACAGCACGACGGGTGAGATTGCTCTGGTACCTGTAATCTGGACTGCAACAACTGTGAGTAAAGATCTTGGGACTGCATCACACGGACTCTGTGTTCATTACTGACTCCCTGCACTACAACCACCATCATCCACCCACACTGCCCTCAAGCTACACTCTTCCTGTGGTGAGTAATAATACTATTGCTGCAAAATCACCAGCTTCAGAGGACTTGACCGCCCTGGATCACGGACCGGGTCACCGCCACAGTGACTACAACCCCCAGCGTCTACCGGCCCGGCTCAGGGTACCCCACGGCCCAGTGGGCGCGTCAACTTCATAGGTCCCTGATCTGAGACCACTCCTGCAGCGTGATTTGCCCCACCTCTGGATCTCGTTGGCCCAGGCTATACGTCAGAACGTATTGCACGAGGGCTTGTCGGTGCTGCCATAGTCGCTGCAACATGGTCAGAGTTGAATTCCACCATGTCGGCACATCACATTTCAGCCGGTGAACTGGCAGGCCCAGCGACTTCTGTAGAGATGTAAGTCATTGAGCTGTGGGATGCGAACGGCGGAAGTGAGCACACAGCGACCGTGCCCCCTTGCAGAAGGCCATCTAGTCCGGGATAGTGGGCTAACAATTTATGGACAACCAGGTTCAACACGTGAGCCATACAAGGCACGTGTGTGACATTGCCCCGGCGATGCAGCATTGTCGCACATGGCCTTCCCTGGTTGCAGGTCCAGTGGAGACAACCATTCATGAAACTGGGTCTCCAGAGCTGACCACAACTCCTCAGCTGTGTGACTCACATTTCCCAGACATTTCAAACTAAAAACTGATGCCTTGAGCCCTGCTGCCAGCATAGCAAGGAGGTGTGCAAGATTCCTTCTGCGCAGTTAGAATGCAGATGGCATTACCAGACAGGCTTTGGGTGCAGGTGGAGGACCGAGAGGAGGTTGAGGAGGCAGAAGCAGTGGAGGAACTTCGAGATAAAGAGGATTGACGCAAAACTCGTGGGGACGGTAAGACTTGGACAGCAGCCCCTTGTCCTGCTGTCACCATAGTTACCCAGTGCCCAGTCAGCGACATGTAACGCCCCTGTCCATGCCTACTCGTCCAAGTGTCTGTGGTGAAATGCACCCTGTCACACACAGAGTTTCTCAAAGAAGCGGTGATGTTGTGTGCGACATGCTGGTGGAGCGCAGGCACACCTTTCTTTGAGAAGTAGTGCCGACTGAGCATCTGGTACTGGGGCACTGAGACGGACATAAGGTCTCGAAAATCCACTGTGTCCTCCAGGCGGAAAGGCAGCATTTCTGTAGCCAAGAGCTTGCAGATGGTGAAATTCAACCTCTTAGCTTTCTCATGGCTAGGAGGAAATGGTCTTTTACTTTTCCACATCTGAGGGACCGAGGGCTGGCTGTTGTGCTTAGACGGGATTGAGTAGGATGTCCCCGGCAAACTGCCGGTCTGTGAGGAAGATGCAGGCGGACATGTTAGATTGCCTTGATCCAAAGCTGGTGCTCTCGATGTCAGAGAGCGCTCAACACCAGCAGGTGTTTCCACTTCCCAATGAACTGATGACCTGCCAATCACACTGGCTGTTGCAGGTAAAGAGGTGGCAGGTCTGCGTCCAAAAACATGTGTGACTGCTGTCCCCCCAGTCACAGAGGATGAAGAGGCCGCGAATGCACAAGATGGGGCAGACGGTGGTTGGCCCAGCCTGCTAGGCCGCATTGTAGCACAGTGAGCTTCCCACTGCAACTTATGCTTCATATCCATGTGCCGGTCATGCATGAAGTACTCAAACTATGGATTTTTTGGCCTCTACTTATGTTTTGGTTACAAATATTACAGATAACACGAGTTGGGTCATCCTTATCATTCTGAATAAATGCCCAGGCTATGCAAGGCTTAGAGCCCATGCGACCTGAAGAGCCACTACGACTTGTGGTCAGAGGCAGAGTTGTGGTTGAGGATGCAGTTGTTGACGTCCTTCCAGTACTCCATCTGTGTCCAGGAAGGCGCAACCTAACCTCGTCGTCAATAGCATCTGTGACGCCCCGCTGTGCTTGGTATCACATATCCTAGAAGAGTGTATTGATGGAATCCTCCACAAGAGGCCCCCATAAACATTCACACATCTCCACCTTCCACCTCAGACCAGCAGAGGGAGCCCGTTAGGGATATAAATAGGGAAGGTGGAGCTAGGCAGTTCAGTTCCTCTGAAGAGTTCCTGCAGTAGAGAAGCCTAAGAGAGGTCAGTCTGCAGTGGAGCTCAGTCTAGTCTAGAGAACTCAGTTAATAGTTCAGCAGTGGAGCACGAGGCTCCCGCTAACTAGATTCAGTAAGGCATAACCGGAATCCCTGGAGAACTACAAGTCCCAGGATGGCTAAGGTGCTGATACATAACAGAGCCAGGAGACGCTTAGGCCCCGCATAGTGGGAGCGTGAACTCCAAGAGAAGGCCCTACCACAAGGTCAGCCAGCGCAGGACAGAGACAAAGTTAGGCCTAGCTCCAGGCAGGTCAGAAACTTACTACGCAGAGGCAAGAAACAGGAGGCCCTACACCCGCTCATTGGGGAGGATCCTGATATTCACCCTTCACCCTACAGTGATCCGGGATGTGCCTGAATTTCCTCCAGTAAAAGGTACTGAAGTGACTACCGTGTCCGTTCCCGTTCTTGCTCTGACCCAGCTGGGTCTCGCCTGTCCTGCATTCCCCCTGCATACGCTGCCCTGAGACCTAGCTCCACCTGTGGGGAGCTATACCATCGAGCAGCCTTATCATGGGTCTCAGTGGACTGCTGCAGCGCTGGTGCTTCTCACCAGATACCACAGGTGGCGTCACAAACTCTTATAAAATTAACAATTATCCACTCTTTTAAAGAGTGACCCCAGGGTACGGGCCAGGGAGCCGACCACCGCGACATCCCCAAGGCCAGGCAAAGGCCCGGGTACCGAGTCATCCCCATCCCCTGGGCTAGTCACATCCTCCTCCACCTCCTCCGTTGACCTCATCGACTGGCTGACTGTGGGTTGACAGTAAGTGGGATCTCCAACCTCGTCATCATCACCCTGTGTGTTATCACACCCGTCGTCCTCAAAGCCAACCTCTTCCTGCCCTGACCGAAAAGTCAAGTTGTCGCTCCAATCAGGTATTTGAGTCTCATCATCGTCTTCATCATTGTCTCCACCAACAGGAGTGACAGTTTGGGAACGAGGGTCTACATTATGCTCAGAACCTTCTTCATCTGGTCCTGGATCCGACTTATAAAGATTCTGGGCATCAGTGCAGATCATTTCCTCGTCTGGATTAACAGAAGCTCTGGAGCAGACTTACGTTTCCCAGGCTATAGTATGAGTAAACAGCTCTGCAGACTCAACCATCTGTGTTACCCCATACTCAGACGGGCAGCTGGAGACTTGGGAGCTGTGAGGAAGCAAGTGCGATTGGGGTGACACCTCTGAGGACTGGAATATTTGTGATGTTGAAATTGAGGTGGAGGAGAGCCCACTTGAAGGAGCACTTGATATCCGCTGAAGCACCTGCTGTTTTTGTGCCTCATCTGGAATTTGTAGCGATGGTCGTGTCCGTAAGAAAGGGATCGTATCACATTGTCCACGAAAAGAAGTCGACATCTTAGCTTGGCTGGAAGATGGTCTTTCTTCTGCAGATGTTACCCCCCCCCCCCCCCCACTGCGGGGGGGCTCGACCCACCAGTGGACAGGCACCAGTATTGGGAGAGGGGGGCTGGCCGTCAGGGTCCACCGCGGCTCTGGCACAAACCCGGCGACACGGAGGTGGCACGGGCAGGAACGAACTGGTCGTGTCGGCTTCTCACTTTTTGGATTTTAGAAGGGCATGACATGCCTATATCTGTGTCTCCCCCTCCTTTTACTCCTCCACCTCTTTTCTTTTCGCATGACTATATGTACTTGTCACTTTTCCATGTGTTAGTTATGTCTTCTGAGCAGTTTGTCAGCTTTTGGACACCTTTGAAGGTGTTTTCTATGTGTTTCTATGTGTTTTTGTTTGCCTGCCATTGGTTTTAACGGTGTTCGAAGGCTTTCGACGAACAGTTCGACGAACAGTTCGGCGAACACACGGGTGTTCGACGAACCGAACCAAACTCGAACACTACGGGGGTGGCTCAACACTTGTAACAGCCTGCATGCAGCATTATATGGTGGCCAGTATCCTGTATGGAGAGTTATAAGGGGACCGGTATCCTGTATGGAGCGTTATAAGGGGACCGGTATCCTGTATGGAGCGTTATATGGGGGCCAGTATCCTGTATGGAGTTTTATAAGGTGACCAGTATCCTGTATGGAGCATTATATGGGGGCCAGTATCCTGTATGGAGCTTTATAAGGGGACCAGTATCCTGTATGGAGCGTTATATGGGGGCCAGTATTCTGTATGGAGCGTTATATGGGGGCCAGTATCCTGTATGGAGTGTTATATGGGGGCCAGTATTCTGTGTGGAGCGTTATATGGGGGCCAGTATCTTGTATGAAGCGTTATATGGGGGCCAGTATTCCGTATGGAGCCTTATATGGGGGCCAGTATTCTGTGTGGAGCAATTCACCGGTTTCTGAGCTATTGTGGAATTTACAATAGATATCACTCATGTAATGTAAGAAGTGAAATCTTTGCATTGTACTATATATATATATATATATATATATATATATTTCTCCGCTGTATCTCTGCATCATGAATCGTGGTATGTGTTAAAGGGGCCCACTGAGACTCTTTCGCCCGGGGCCCAGAAAAACCTGGAGCCGGCCCTGGCACTCAATAAACTGTATGCAGCATCATATGGGGGCCCAATATATTGTATGCAGCATCATATGGGGGCCCAATATACTGTATGCAGCATCATATGGGGGCCTAATATAATGTATGGAACATTATATGGGGGCTCAATATACTGTATGCAGCATGGAGTCTCAATATACTGTCTGCAGCATGGGGGTCAATATTCTGTAGGCAGTATTATATGGGGTCCTAATGTACTGTATGCTGCATGGGGGCCCAATATACTGTATGCAGCATCATATGGGGCCCCAATATATTGTATGCAGCATCATATGGGGGCCCAATATACTGTATGCAGAATCATGTGGGGGCCCAATATACTTTATGCTGCATCATATGGAGGCCCAATATACTATATGCAGCATCATATGGGGGTCCAATACACCCGTATGCAGCATCATATGGGGGCCCTAGATACTGTATGCAGAATCATAAGGGGGCCCAATGTACTGTATGCTGCATCATATAGGGACCAAATATACTGTATGCTGCATCATATGGGGGCACAATATTCTGTATGCTGCATCATATGGGGACCAAGTAGTCTATAAACAGCATCATATAAGGGCCCAATATTCTGTATGCTGCATCATATGGGGACCCAGTAGTCTACAAACAGCAGCATATGGGTGCTCAATATACTGTATGCAGCATCATATGTTGGCCCAATACACTGTATGCAGCATCATATGGGGGACCAATACACTGTATGCTGCATCATAAGGGTGCCCAATACACTGTATGCAGCATCATATGGGCGCTCAATATACTGAATGCAGCATCATATGGAGGCTCAATATACTGCATGCAGCATGGAGGCTCAATATACGATATGCAGTATGGGGGACAATGTACTGTATGCCGCATCGGGGTCAATGTACTGTATGCTGTATCATATGGGGACACAATATTCTGTATGCTGCATCATATGGGGACCAATTAGTCTATAAACAGCATCATATGAGGGCCCAATATACTGTATACAGCATCATATGGGTGCCCAATATACTGTATGCAGCATCATATGGGAGGCCCAATACACTGTATGCAGCATCATAAGGTGGCCCAATACACTGTATGCAGCATCATATGGGGGCCCAGTATACTGTATGCAGCATCATGTGGGGGCCCAATATACTGTATGCAGCATCATGAGGGGGCCCAATATATTGTATACAGCATTATATGGGGGCCCAAAATACTGTATTCAGCATTATATGGGTGCCCAATATACTGTATGCAGCATCATATGGGGGTCCAAAACACTGTATGCAGCATCATATGGTGGCCCAATACACTGTATGCAGCATTATAATGGGTCCCAATATACTGTATGCAGCATCATGAAGAGGCCCAATATACTGTATGCAGCATTATATGGGGGCCCAATATTCTGTATGCAGCATCATATGGGGGCTCAATATACTGTATGCAGCATCATATGGGGGCTCAATATACTGTATGCATCATGGGGCCTCAATATACTGTAAGCAGCATGGGGGCCCATTAAACTGTATGCAGCATAATATGGGTGCCCAATATACTGTATGCAGCATCATATGTGCCCAATATTCTGTATGCAGCATCATATGGGGACTAGAGATGAGCGGTGTTCGACTCGAACTGTTCACCAATCTCAAATTTAAGCTGTTTTGGGCGGTGTTCGAGCCGTTTGGCGAACACGAACAATTTGAAAAAAGTTCGGCTGTTCGAGGTTATGTTCGATAACTGTTCGTGGACCAAAATCATAACTGGATTTTTTCTCAGTAATGCTGAAAATTAATGTTAATACGCAGTTTGAGTGTACAGCGGGGCGGGGTGAGGGGCAGGGGATGGATCTCTGCATAAATAATGAAGATCTCCATTTTTTTTTCCCTTTCCCGCATTTACAGTGGGGAGGTGCAATCTGTCAGCCTTTCAGCAGCGCACACACGGAGCGAACTGCTTTTTTTCACACAAGCAAGGGCATGTGTCATTGGCAGTGTATATCACATGTCTTTGCCCTATAAGACCCAGCCATTTTCCACGTAGCCACCATTTTCTCACTGCTGCAGCTGCGTGTTAGACGGCACCGCTATTGCTGTGTGCGCTATACTTTGAGTGTTAATTTCAAGCCAATTTTCACACAAATCTAGCTTGGGAGTAGGGAATAGTTGTGATTACAGTCCTTTTGAGGACTAGGTTACATCATTTCCTACGACTTTTATCAGGCAGGTCTGTGCTCTTAAATAGATAGGTTGGGAGTAAAGACTAATTGTAATTGCAGTCCTTTTGAGGGCTAGGTTACATCAGTTCCTATCGCTTTTATCAGGCAGGTCAATGCTCTTAAATAGATAGGTTGGGAGTAGGGACTAATTCTAATTGCAGTCCTTTGGAGGGCTAGGTTACATCAGTTCCTATCACTTTTTGCCAGGCAGGTCTGTGCCAGTGCTGTGCAAGCTTTTTTCACAGCATTTGGCTAAATCTAGCTAAGCAAATCCTTTTTGGCCTCTTGCAGTGTGTGTTAGTCAGTGGAGTAGCCTATCTGTGTTGCAAGCTACACCACCTGTGTATGTAATACAATTTTTTTGCTGCACCTAGCCAAGTAAAACCTTTTGGGCATAGCATCATTCTATTAGTCCATCTATACTAACCTCCACAAGGTTTCAAATTCAAAATAATTTTTATCTGCATCTAGCTCTGAAAAAATATTTGGGCTTGGGCTTGTAGCAGTGTGTGGGACTTGTTCTATTAGTCCATCTATACTAACCTCCACCAGGTTGCAAATTCAAAATAATTTTTATCTGCATCTAGCTCTGAAGAAATATTTGGGCTTGGGCTTGTAGCAGTGTGTGGAACTTGTTCTATTAGTCCATCTATACTAACCTCCACCAGGTTGCAAATTCAAAAGAATTTTTATCTGCATCTAGCTCTTAAAAAATATTTGGGCTTGGGCTAGTAGCAGTGTGTGGGACTTGTTCTATTAGTCCATCTATACTAACCTCCACCAGGTTGCAAATTCAAAATAATTTTTATCTGCATCTAGCTCCGAAAAAATATTTGGGCTTGGGCTTGTAGCAGTGTGTGGGACTTGTTCAATTAGTCCATCTATACTAACCTCCACCAGGTTGCAAATTCAAAATAATTTTTATCTGCATCTAGCTCTGAAGAAATATTTGGGCTTGCTCTTGTAGCAGTGTGTGAGACTTGTTCTATTAGTCCATCTATACTAACCTCCACCAGGTTGCAAATTCAAAATCATTTTTATCTGCATCTAGCTCTGAAAAAATATTTGGGCTTGTAGCAGTGTGTGGTACTCATTGTATTAGGCCATCTATACCAAGCTCCACCAGCTTTTGAAATTAATAATAATTTTTAGCTGCATCTAGCCCGGAAAATAATTTTGCTTCCCAATAGTGGTAGCAATAGAAATATGAGGCGCGCTCCTGGCTAGCAAAAATATACGCTTCATAACAAAAAACACCAGCCTAGAGCACTGCATTAATAAGATGGCTTCATCGTCTCTAACAGTGGTAGGCCTACTACGCCGGCTAGCATTCCTGTGCCTAAAACACAATGTATGGGTCTGCGCTAGCCACGATGCTGAGGGGTCAAAAGCTGCTGCTAATGCTTTATCACAATTCATTTGGCAGATTTTCACAGAGCTCCTCCCCAACGCCCACCCATCAGGCAACAGTTGCCCACCCTCCCTATGGGATCTAGTGGCGAATAGTTGATGCCATTAATCAGAGCGTCAGTTGCCCCGTCGACGTGTCAAGCATACGGTAAGGCATGGGAAGAGTGGACACGACTAGTAGCAGGCAGACGGGATGACCAATGTGAACAAGCCAGATTACAAGTCACCATAGAATTTCTCCACCAGCTAATGATGAGGGGCATATCAGGGGCGTCAGCGCAGCGGTGTCTGACCGGAGTAGCATTTCACTTCCAACTACTGAATTGGGGAGATGTGACAAAGAGATTCATCATCAGACAATCCATCAAAGGGTGGAAAAGGGGTCAGCCAAGTCAGGAGTGTAGATGTCCCATCCCGTGTCACTAAAACTGATTTCTCACATCATATCCCTAACACCATTAACATGACACTCACAATTTGAATCAACACTACTGTCTTCTGCATTTGCGATCGGCTTCTTCGGGGGCGCTATGCATAAGCGAATTAGTCCCTCAATCCAAAATTACCACCAGTGGAGGCTTATTACACCTGGACGTAGTCATAGCCAATAATGCAATACGTCTACACATACGACAATTGAAAACGGTTCCCGCGGGCAGGGGCACTTGGGTACTTCTACAACCCACAAACGGTACACTGAGTCGGGTAACAATAGTAAAAACATATATAACCATCAGATCACAAAATAATTTCTTCCTATTACACATTGATGGAATGCCATTATCAAGATACCAGTTCCAAGCTATATTTAATAAATGCATAACATCGGCAGGAAACCACCCAAAAGATTACGGGACACACTCATTCCGCATAGGCGCGGCCACGGAAGCAGCAAGAGCAGGACTGTCAGAAACGGAACTTCAGAGGATAGGGAGATGGCGATCCACGTGTTTGGTGAGATACATAAGACCGGACTTGTTATCCTAACGTGGTTTGTTTCTTTTACAGGTGACGCTAAGCCAACAGTGTGGGTAATAGGCCACTCGTATATATATTGGGCAGAAAAAAGGGCGAAAGTCCGCCCAGGCGGGAGGAAATTAGAGTTTCATAACACATATTTCAACTGGAGAGGTATTAGAGGCCTGCTATGGCCACAGGTACTAATGGAGGTAATCAAGGTAGGGAGAGAGGCAAGAGGTCCGGTCATCTTAGTTATACAAGACGGGGGAAACGACCTAGGTCATCACAAGAGCGCATAACTAATGCCAATAATGAAACTAGACACTGAGCGCTTCAGAGAATTTTTCACAAAACTAACTATAGTATGGTCAGAGATTGTGCCGATAGCGGTATGGCAAGGTGCGCGAGACATCACGGCCATCGAACGGACAAGGCGGGTAATAAATATTCAAATGGCAAAATTTAGAAGAGACAGAGGCGGTGTAGTGATACAACACCGACAACTGGAAGGAGATAAAGCAGGCCTCATGCGGCCCGACGGTGTTCACTTAATGGATATTGGACTGGACATATTCCTGTCAGGACTCCAGGACGGAGTGGAACAAGCGTTAAGAGTGATGGATGGGTGTCAGAGTCCTGCATACGAGTACGCCTGGAAATAGAAAGGACATGTTGGAGAGTTACACTTGTTGGCCAACTTGCCGGTGTGGAGACCCAGGGCATGGTGCAACAAGCTGAATTATTTTAGAAATAAAATGCCTTTCTAATGGAATGAGTATAAAGAGTTAATAAAGCTGTGACCGATCCTCACCCATCCAGTTGTAAGAGTTACATTATTGTATTGTCAAGGAAAGGGGGGCGGTAGGGGTGCTGAGCGTCTGAGTTTGGTTGGGGGTCCCCACAGTCTGCCTAGGCTAGATACATTTAAAAATTCTTATTCGATACACAGGCGGTGCAGCTTGCTTCGCAGCTGGGCTACTACGCCCAAAGTATTGCCTAGGCTAGTTGCAGTTAAAAATTCTACGCTGACTAGCAGACACTGAAGCTTTGGAGCAGACCTCTGAGTAAACAGCTCTTCAGACTCAACCATCTGTGTTACCCCAAGCCATAGTGTATGTAGTTTCTTACAGTTAAAAGGGGGGGGAGCGACCCAACCCACTTGGAATTGACGATGCCAACGTCACGTAAAACACAGCAAGGGGACTCCAAAAAGAGTCTCTATTTTTTCCAAAAATTGTGGCATAGACACCACTTAAGTGGCATCAATTGCCACAGAGTTGCTTAAAACGGTGGGTGAGGTGATTTTACCCAATCCTCAAGCTTTTAGTCTCCCCAGGATGACACAGGGGTAGAAAAGTCCTTGCAGATCCATGATTGGTTCATCTTAATAAACGTGAGTCTGTCTACATTCTCAGTGGACAGCCGCGTGCGCTTATCTGTCAGCACACCACTAGCAGCGCTGAACACACGTTCAGAGAGAACGCTGGCTACAGGGCATGACAAGATCTCCAAGGCGTGAGTGGCGAGCTCCGGCCATTTTTCCAGATTGGAAGCCCAAAATGAGCAAGGGTCCAGTGACACAGTCATAGCTTCGATGTTCACTTGGAGATACTCCTGTACCATCGTCTCTAGGCGTTGACTATGTGTCAGACTTCTTGTCTCCTGTGGCCTTGCAAAGGATGGTCTAAAAAAGTGGTGAAACGATTCCACAAAATTGCTGTTACCAGCAGATACTGTGTTACTGTTACGGTTTGAGTGATAAAGACTCGACAGTCACACGTTTTGCAAGTTAGAACTGTGAGATTCACTACATGCACCACTGGTGTTTTGTGGAAAAGCACATGTAAGATTCTGCAACAGCCTCTGCTGATACTCCTGCATGCGTGAATCCCTTTCTATGGCAGGAATTTTTTCGGCAAATTTACTTTTGTACTGGGGATCTAAGAGTGTGGCAACCCAGTAGTCGGGATTACTTCGAATTCTGACAATCCGAGGGTCATGTTGCAGGTAGTGCAGCAAGAAGGCACTGATGTGTCTTGCGCATCCAGGAGGACCAAGTCCTTGTTGCGTTGGTAGCGAGGTAAGAATCATGCTTCTTTCCTCTGCCCTCTCCCCCCTGTAACATACCTGGCGGCGTCCTTGCATAGTGGTCCATCTCCCACTGTGCAAGAGGGCGCACTTGTTCTCCTGTCCAGAATGTCTCTCTGGCTTCCCTCCATGCTGTCTGTTTGTGTCTGTTTCTGCTGCTTAAGGGCGGCGCCCGATCACTTCCTGCTTTTTGTACCTGCTGTGGGTCACACCTCTTGTGCGTCCTCAGCCTATTGCTGTCTGTCACCTGGTATATAGCTCAGCTGCGCCATCTATCCCTGCCTGAGCATAGTGTTTCTTTCAGTGTGTGCTTGCACTCTGAAGGTGCCAGGTCCCGTTCTGTGTTCTCTTGTCTGCCTATCCTGGAGGCTGTATTTCCAGGCCTGTCTGAACACGCTCCTAGCCTGTTCCTCCTGCCTTCTAGGGGCCGATTACCTAGACCTGTTCCTGTATCTTGTCTGACCTGTCTGAACACGCTCCTAGCCTGTTCCTCCTGCCTTCTAGGGGCCGTTTACCTAGACCCGCTCCTGTATCTTGTCTGTCCTGTCTGAACATGCTCCTTGCCTGTTCGTCCTGCCTCTCTGGGGGCCGTATTCCCAGACCCGCTCCTGTATCCCGCTGCAGTGTCGGTCTCCTCCGTACACTCAGTTCCAGTCTGAACTCTCTCCTATCCTTTACCTGTTTTGCCTCTATGTCCGTTCCCTTCCTTTTTCTGCAGAGTCTGAACTCGTACCTAACTCCTGCTTGTTGTCTCTGTACTCCCGTTTGTGAGTTTGTGGTCCACTCGCTACTTCACTGCAAGTACCCTGTGGGTGTCTGGCTCTGCCTTTCCCTTCCTGTCTGTTCCGTGTGAACAGAGCCCTGTCCCCCCTTCTCAGCCTAGCCTGCTCTGACTCCTTTGCTCACCGCTCCGGCGGTTCTAGTCTGCTCTGACTCCTTTGCTTACCGCTCCGGCGGTTCTAGCCTGCTCTGACTCCTTGCTCACTGCTCCGGCAGTCCTGTCCTGCCCTGCTTCTGCCCGCTGCTCCGGCAGTCCTGTCCTGCCCTGCTTCTGCCCGCTGCTCCGGCGGTCCTGTCCTGCCCTGCTTCTGCCCGCTGCTCCGGCAGTCCTGTCCTGCCCTGCTTCTGCCCGCTGCTCCGGCAGTCCTGTCCTGCCCTGCTTCTGCCCGCTGCTCCGGCAGTCCTGTCCTGCCCTGCTTCTGCCCGCTGCTCCGGCAGTCCTGTCCTGCCCTGCTTCTGCCCGCTGCTCCGGCAGTCCTGTCCTGCCCTGCTTCTGCCCGCTGCTCCGGCAGTCCTGTCCTGCCCTGCTTCTGCCCGCTGCTCCGGCAGTCCTGTCCTGCCCTGCTTGTGCTCGCTGCTCCTGCAGCCCTGTCCTGCTCTGTTCTTGCCCACCGCTTCGGGCGTTCCCTCTCTGCTGTGGTTGTCTACCGCATCTGCGGTTCTGTGACCCAGTCTGTACTGGGTCTTAACCTTTCTGTGCTCCAGCCCGTCCTTTCGGCCAGTACCTCCCTGCCTGCATACTTGCCTGTATCCACCCATCTGCATACCTGCCGTGTTTGCTTATATCCACCAGTCTGTGCCAGCCTAACCTGCCTGTTCCTGAGTCCCAGTGTGTACTGGGTCCTATCCCGCCTGTGTTCCTACCTGCTAGTGCCTCCCTGTCTGCACTCTAGCTGTGCTTGCCTGTACCCCTCTACCTGTATTGTTCCTGAGTCCCAGTGTGTACTGGGTCCTATCCCGCCTGAGTTCCTACCTGCTAGTGCCTCCCTGTCTGCACTCTAGCTGCGCTTGCCTTTACCCGCCTGCCTGCATACCAGTCGTGCCTGCCTATACTCTCCAGTCTGTGCGCCAGCCTAACCAGCCTGATCCAGTAATCCCTGTGTGGGTCAACCCCCGTGTCCGGAGTTTGACCTGGAGTAGCACCTGGTCCCTCTGCCCGGTTTCTCCCTGGTGCACTGGCGTCGTATGCCGTCGTGCCATCTTGGTCGGATCGGCCAGATACTTAGTCACGCCCCTCCAGGCACTCTCCGGTTCATGGTCCAGTGGAATCACTACAATCACACGCACACGCCGCTCAGCCCGGGCGTGTGCACAACAGCATGCTCAGGCCATAGTTCCCGTTGAGCCCCACGGCCTTCGCTCTCTGAGAAGTTTTCCAGCGAATACATGCATTAAAATAAATAAATAAATTTTTTTTTCCTTAGCTGAGTTCCAGGCGAATTACGCACCGTCCAGATGGATCTATCTGCTCTCGTTCCTGCGGATCCGCCACGTTACTATGGGGATCCAAGACAGTGTCGTGCATTTGTGGAGCAATGCATGCTACACTTTAAGGCCTACCCTCTCTATTTTCCTTCCGATTGGGCTAAAGTGGCCTTTATGATTGACTACCTAGCGGGTGATGCCTTGAAATGGGTCACCCCCCTATGGGAAGCATGGGATCCTGTCGTCCTTGACCTGCAGGCCTTCCTGGTGGCCTTTCGTATGGTCTTCGAGGACCCTAACCCTGAAGCCCCTGCTGAAGCTTCACTTCCCAATATCCCGGAGCAGCCCCGACGGGTAATGTGTGTGGGTAGCGCAATAGTCCTCCAGCCCAATGAGACTACTGCCCACCCAGAATCCTCACAGGGTGACTACGCTTTCCGGAATACTTCTCCCAACCTCAAGAGGCAGTCCAGACGTGCTAGACATAGAGGCAAGCCGTCACGCCAGGGTCTGTCCTCCCTGAGACCTCCTGACCCCAACCTTGAAGTCCCTACTGAAGCTTCATCTCCCTGTATCCCGGAGAAGCCCCAACGGGTAACGTGCGTGGGTAGTGCACCAGTTCTCCTGCCCGAAGAGACTTCTGCCCATCCAGACTCCACACAGGAGAACTTCCTGCACCCGGCATCAGATGCTTCACCCACTTTAACCGGTGTGCATGTCCAAGGATGCTCCAAAGCTGTGGTTACCTCAGAGTCTGTGCACCTCTACTACCTGGCGGAGGACCCCCTGTTGCCTCCTGAATCCTCCGGGATACCACTCGATGACAAATGGAGAGAGAATTCTCTACACCCGGTACTCGATACTTTGTCCGCTTCGTCCTGTGAGCCTGACAATGGGTACCCCAAAGTGGTAGTTACCCCCGAGTCTCTACACCCCTCCGACCAGGCGGAGGACCTCCAGTTGTCTCCTGAACCCTTCGGGGTGCTACCTGGTAGCGAAAGGACAGAGACTCTCCTATACTCTGTACCTGATACCTCGCTCGCTTCGTCCAGTGAGTCCAACCTAGTGTACTCCGAAGCAGAGGTTACTCCCAAGTCTCTACACCCCTCCGACCAGGCGGAGGACCTCCAGTTGTCTCCTGAACCCTTCGGGGTGCTACCTGGTAGCGAAAGGACAGAGACTCTCCTATACTCTGTACCTGATACCTCGCTCGCTTCGTCCAGTGAGTCCAACCTAGTGTACTCTGAAGCAGTGGTTACTCCCGAGTCTCTACACTCCTCTGACCAGGCGGAGTACCTCCAGTTGTCTCCAGAACCCTTCGGGGTGCCACCTGGTGGTAAATGGACAGAGACTTTCCTATATCCTGGATCTGATACCTCGCTTGCTTCGTCCAGTGAGTCCGACCTAGTGTACTCTGAAGCAGAGGTTACCCGTGAGTCTCTACACCCCTCTGACCAGGCGGAGGACCGCCAGTTGTCTCCAGAACCCTTCGGGGTGCCACCTGGTGGAGAATGGGCAGAGACTTTCCTATACTCGGTACCCGATACCTCGCCTGCTTCGTCCAGTGAGTCCGACCTAGTGTACTCTGAAGCAGATGTTTTCTCTGAGCCTCTGCACTCTTCTGACCCGGCGGAGGACCTCCAGTTGTTTCCTGAATCCTCCGGGGTACCACCAGAAAACAAAGAGACAGTGACTTTTCCTCATTATGTACCTGATAACCCGTCTATTTCTTCCTGTGAGCTTGACAAGATGTACCTCGAAGCAGAGATTACCCCCAAGTCTCTGTCCCCCTCCAACCCGGTGGAGGACTTCCAGTTGTCTCCTGTACCCTCTGGGGTGCCACCTGAAAATATGTGGAGAGAGACTTCCTTGTGTGCTGTTCCTGGTACTCCACCCGTTTCGTCTGTTGCTAAGGGTGGCTGGATGGGAGGTAGCATCCTAGCTACCCAGAGGAGACCAGTTTTTCCGGTGGACAGTGGAAGTGATCTCTTCGAAGTGAAGAATTGGCCCTCGAATTCCCTGCGGAAGATTCTGGCAGGCCTGAAGAAGAGGGGGCGTAAGGGGGGGGGTACTGTAACATACCTGGCGGCGTCCTTGCATAGTGGTCCATCTCCCACTGTCCAAGAGCGCGCACTTGATCTCCTGTCCAGAATGTCTCTCTGGCTTCCCTCCATGCTGTCTGTTTGTGTCTGTTTCTGCTGCTTAAGGGCGGCGCCCGATCACTTCCTGCTTTTTGTACCTGCTGTGGGTCACACCTCTTGTGCGTCCTCAGCCTATTGCTGTCTGTCACCTGGTATATAGCTCAGCTGCGCCATCTATCCCTGCCTGAGCATAGTGTTTCTTTCAGTGTGTGCTTGCACTCTGAAGGTGCCAGGTCCCGTTCTGTGTTCTCTTGTCTGCCTATCCTGGAGGCTGTATTTCCAGGCCTGTCTGAACACGCTCCTAGCCTGTTCCTCCTGCCTTCTAGGGGCCGATTACCTAGACCTGTTCCTGTATCTTGTCTGACCTGTCTGAACACGCTCCTAGCCTGTTCCTCCTGCCTTCTAGGGGCCGTTTACCTAGACCCGCTCCTGTATCTTGTCTGTCCTGTCTGAACACGCTCCTTGCCTGTTCGTCCTGCCTCTCTGGGGGCCGTATTCCCAGACCCGCTCCTGTATCCCGCTGCAGTGTCGGTCTCCTCCGTACACTCAGTTCCAGTCTGAACTCTCTCCTATCCTTTACCTGTTTTGCCTCTATGTCCGTTCCCTTCCTTTTTCTGCAGAGTCTGAACTCGTACCTAACTCCTGCTTGTTGTCTCTGTACTCCCGTTTGTGAGTTTGTGGTCCACTCGCTACTTCACTGCAAGTACCCTGTGGGTGTCTGGCTCTGCCTTTCCCTTCCTGTCTGTTCCGTGTGAACAGAGCCCTGCCCCCCCTTCTCAGCCTAGCCTGCTCTGACTCCTTTGCTCACCGCTCCGGCGGTTCTAGTCTGCTCTGACTCCTTTGCTTACCGCTCCGGCGGTTCTAGCCTGCTCTGACTCCTTGCTCACTGCTCCGGCAGTCCTGTCCTGCCCTGCTTCTGCCCGCTGCTCCGGCAGTCCTGTCCTGCCCTGCTTCTGCCCGCTGCTCTGGCAGTCCTGTCCTGCCCTGCTTCTGCCCGCTGCTCCGGCAGTTCTGTCCTGCCCTGCTTCTGCCCGCTGCTCCGGCAGTCCTGTCCTGCCCTGCTTCAGCCCGCTGCTCCGGCAGTCCTGTCCTGCCCTGCTTCTGCCCGCTGCTCCGGCAGTCCTGTCCTGCCCTGCTTCTGCCCGCTGCTCCGGCAGTCCTGTCCTGCCCTGCTTGTGCTCGCTGCTCCTGCAGCCCTGTCCTGCTCTGTTCTTGCCCACCGCTTCGGGCGTTCCCTCTCTGCTGTGGTTGTCTACCGCATCTGCGGTTCTGTGACCCAGTCTGTACTGGGTCTTAACCTTTCTGTGCTCCAGCCCGTCCTTTCGGCCAGTACCTCCCTGCCTGCATACTCGCCTGTATCCACCCATCTGCATACCTGCCGTATTTGCTTATATCCACCAGTCTGTGCCAGCCTAACCTGCCTGTTCCTGAGTCCCAGTGTGTACTGGGTCCTATCCCGCCTGTGTTCCTACCTGCTAGTGCCTCCCTGTCTGCACTCTAGCTGTGCTTGCCTGTACCCCTCTACCTGTATTGTTCCTGAGTCCCAGTGTGTACTGGGTCCTATCCCGCCTGAGTTCCTACCTGCTAGTGCCTCCCTGTCTGCACTCTAGCTGCGCTTGCCTTTACCCGCCTGCCTGCATACCAGTCGTGCCTGCCTATACCCTCCAGTCTGTGCGCCAGCCTAACCAGCCTGATCCAGTAAACCCTGTGTGGGTCAACCCCCGTGTCCGGAGTTTGACCTGGAGTAGCACCTGGTCCCTCTGCCCGGTTTCTCCCTGGTGCACTGGCGTCGTATGCCGTCGTGCCATCTTGGTCGGATCGGCCAGATACTTAGTCACGCCCCTCCAGGCACTCTCCGGTTCATGGTCCAGTGGAATCACTACAATCACACGCACACGCCGCTCAGCCCGGGCGTGTGCACAACACCCCCAACCTCGCACAACAGAAATGTGATCAAGGTCTCCCTCATCTGATGATTCTTACATGCCCATCGCCAGTTCGTCCTCCACATCTTCCTCGGCTCCTGCACCTTCCTCAACAGTTTGGCTGCTACCATGCGCCCTGGTTAATCCCTCTCCCCCACCCTCCCATGCCTGCCGCCTTGGTGCTGCCGACTGTCTGGACCTTGGAGATTTTATCCCTTCCGCATACAACTCCTCCTCTACTTCCTCCACCTCCTCTTGTCCCACCACCTGACTCTGAATTCTGTTTAACGTGTGCTCCAGCATGTAAATCACCAGAATAGTCATGCTGATAATGGCATCGTCGTCAGCACTAAACATCTTTGTCGCCATTTCAAAACTATGCAGAAGGGTGTGTGGTGCCCCTGAGGGCTCAGTCACCACAGAGGTACTGCATCTCACCCAGAGGTGTGGTATCTCACCCTCAGGTAAGGAAGGAGTATGGCTTGGACCCTAAAACCTGCATCCAACACATACCCATAGTGGGGGTAGGGCGAGATTGATCCTAAGGGAGAGCACAGTCCCAGGTCCCTAGCTGGTGGGAGGGTCCTATGTAGTGGGTGTGGGTGAAGAAAGCAGCTTAGGGGAGCACATGACAGGGAGAGTATAAATAGGAAGCCATCTTAGAAAGAGCAAGCCAGTCAGAGGAGAAGTGACAGGAGCAGAGGCTCTGCATGAGCTCTGCTCCGGAGGCGGGCCTAGCCTGGGAGGCCCAGGACTGAAGGAGAGAAGAGAGGAGTGGGAGCAGGAAGGCTCCAGGAACCGAAGGGACCCTAGGGGTACGGGCCGTGCAGAAGGCCACCCGTACGCCCGCTGCTACCAGGAGGTAGAGGGGTCAGGACAGATAAGGGGAACCGGTCCCTCAACTAGCGGAGAAACAGCAAGGCTCAACTAGAAACCGGAGGCTGCAGCATTTCATGTACGGCAGGCCAAAGTCCACACCAGTCTCACTAAGAAGGTAGCCACATAGGACCCAGGGGACGGAACACACGTCGCCCGCCAAGGCCCGAGAATACCAGATAGAAGTGTCACTGGGTGTGAGGTGCAGGGAGAAGGCCAGAGAAAGGACACACAGAAGGGGTCCTGCTAAGTACTCCGGAGCTATCTGGGGGTGGACTGAGCCCCTCACTGAGTACGCACAGCATGACGGGGGAGATTGCTCTGGTACCTGTAATCTGGACTGCAACAACTGTGAGTAGAGATCTTGGGACTGCATCACACGGACTCTGTGTTCATTACGGACTCCCTTCACTACAACCACCATCATCCACCCACACTGCCCTGAAGCTAAATTCTTCCTGTGGGGAGTTATAATACCATTGCTGCAAAACCACCAGCTTCAGAGGACTGTTCCGCAGCGGCGGCCCCGTTGGCCGCACTCCACAGGTGGCGTACTCGGACATTATAAAACCCATATATACAAATTACCCTTGGATTGACCGCCCTGGGTCACGGACCGGGTCGCCGCCACAGTGACTACAACCCCCAGCATCTACCGGCCCGGCTCCGGGTACCCCACGGCCCAGGGGGCACATCAACTTCATAGGTCCCTGATCTGAGACCACTCCTGCAGCGTGAATTACCCCACCTCTGGATCTCGTTGTCCCAGGATATACGTTAGAATGTATTGCACCAGGGCATGTCGGTGCTGCCACATTCGCTGCAAAATGTGCAGAGTTGAATTCCACCGTGTCGGCACATCACATTTCAGCCGGTGAACTGGCAGGCCCAACGACTTCTGTAGAGATGTAAATCGTTGAGCTGCGGGATGCGAACGGCGGAAGTGAGCACACAGCGACCGTGCCCTCTGCAGAAGGCCATCTAGTCCGGGATAGTGGGCTAAAAATTGCTGGACAACCAGGTTCAACACTTGAGCCATACAAGGCACGTGTGTGACATTGACCCGGCTAAGGGCCGCACCCAGGTTTGCAGCATTGTCGCACACGTCCTTCCCTGGTTGCAGGTCCAGTGGAGACAACCATTCATGAAACTGGGTCTCCAGAGATAACCACAACTTCTCAGCTGTGTGACTCACATTTCCCAGACATTTCAAAGTAAACACTGCCTGATGCCATTGAGCCCTGCTGCCAGCATAGTAAGGAGGTGTGCAGGATTCCTTCTGCGCAGTTAGAAAGCGGGTGGCATTACCAGAACGGCTTTGGATGCAGGTGGAGGACCGAGAGGAGGTTGAGGAGGCAGAAGCAGTGGAGGAACTTCTCGATAAAGAGGATTGACACACAACTCGGGGGGATGGCAAGACTTGGACAGCAGCCCCTTGTCCTGCTGTCACCATAGTTAGCCAGTGCCCAGTCAGCGACATGTAACGCACCTGTTCATGCCTACTCGCCCAAGTGTCTGTGGTGAAATGCACCCTGTCGCACACAGAGTTTCTCAAAGAAGCGGTGATGTAGTGTGCGACATGCTGGTGGAGCGCAGGCACACCTTTCTTTGAGAAGTAGTGCCGACTGGGCATCTGGTACTGGCGCACTGCAACGAACATAAGGTCTCGAAAATCCCCTGAGTCCACCAGGCAGAAAGGCAGCATTTCTGTAGCCAAGAGCTTGCAGATTGTGAAATTCAACCTCTTAGCTTTCTCATGGCTAGGAGGAAATGGTCTTTTACTTGTCCACATCTGAGGGACCGAGGGCTGGCTGTTGTGCTTAGACGGGGTTGAGTAGGGTGTCCCCGGCAAACTTGCCGATCTGTGAGGAAGATGCAGGCGGAAAAATTAGGTTGCCTTGATCCAAAGGTGGTGCTCTCGATGTCGGAGTGCGCTCAACACCAGCTGGTGTTTCCACTTCCAAATGAAATGATGACATGCCAATCACACTGGCTGTTGCGGGAAAAGAGGTGGCAGGTCTGCATCCAAAAACATGTGTGACTGCTGTCCCCCCCGTCACAGAGGATGAAGAGGCCGTGGATGCACAAGATGGGGCAGACGGTGGCTGGCCCGGCCTGCTAGGCCGCATTGTAGCACAGTGAGCTTCCCACTGCAACTTATGCTTCATATCCATGTGACGGTTCATGCATGAAGTACTCAAACTATGGATTATTTGGCCTCTACTTAGCTTTTGGTGACAAATATTACAGATAATACGAGTTGGGTCATCCTTATCGATCTGAAAAAATGCCCAGGCTATGCAAGGCTTAGAGCCCATGCAAACTGAAGAGCCACTACGACTTGTGGTCAGAGGCAGAGTTGTGGTTGAGGATGCAGTTGTTGACGTGCTTCCAGTACTCCGTCTCTGTCCAGGAGGGCGCAACCTAACCTCATCATCAATAGCATCTGTGACGCCCAGCTGCGCTTGGTATCACAGATCCTAGAAGAGTTCATTGATGGAATCCCCCACAAGAGGCCCCCATAAACATTCACACATCTGCACCTTCCACCTCAGACCAGCAGAGGGCGCCCGTAAGGGATATAAATAGGGAAGGTGGAGCTAGGCAGTTCAGTTCCTCTGAAGAGTTCCTGCAGTAGAGAAGTCTAAGAGAGGTCAGTCTGCAGTGGAGCTCAGTCTAGTCTAGAGAACTCAGTTAATAGTTCAGCAGTGGAGCACGAGGCTCCTGTTAGCTAGATTCAGGGAGCCCAGTTAGAGCTTAAGGTGTGCCGGCGCCATAAGATCAGTGAAGCGCGGCAAGCTGCCGTTAGTGTGTATAGCCTAGTGAAGGCCCGAGTAGGCCGAATGCGAGTGGAGAGTTAGTACAAAAGGGGCAGAGGAGCTTAACCAACTCACCCCGAAGCATTTACCGGACACCAGATCAGAGCTTACCGGGATCACTATGACCCAGTACGGCATAACCGGAATCCCTGGAGAACTACAAGTCCCAGGATCGCTAAGGTGCTGATACGTAACAGAGCCAGGAGACGCTTAGGCCCCGCATACTGGGAGCATGAACTCCAAGACAAGGCACTACCACAAGGTCAGCCAGCGCAGGACAGAGACAAAGTTAGGCCTAGCTCCAGGCAGGTCAGAAACTTACTACGCAGAGGCAAGAAACAGGAGGCCCTACACCCGCTCATTGGGGAGGATCCTGATATGCACCCTTCACCCTACAGTGCTCCGGGATGTGCCTGAATTTCCACCAGTAAAAGGTACTGAAGTGACTACCGTGTCCGTTCCCGTTCTTGCTCTGACCCAGCTGGGTCTCGCCTGTCCTGCATTCCCCCTGCATACGCTTTTCTGAGGTCTAGCTACACCTGTGGGGAGCTATACCATCGAGCTGCCTTATCACCGGCCTCAGTGGACTGCAGCAGCGCTGGCGCTTCTCACCAGATACCACAGGTGGCGTCACAAACTCTTATAAAATTAACAATTATCCACCCTTTTAAAGAGTGACCCCAGGGTACGGGCCCGGGAGCCGACCACCGCGACATCCCAAAGGCCAGGCAAAGGCCCGGGTACCGAGTCATCCCCATCCCCTGGGCTAGTCACATCCTCCTCCACCTCCTCTGCTGACCTCATCCACTGGCTGACTGTGGGTTGACAGAAAGTGGGATCTCCAACCTCGTCATCATCACCCTGTGTGTTCTCACACCCGTCGTCCTCAGAGCCAACCTCTTCCTGCCCTGACCGAAAAGTTAAGTAGTCGCTCCAATCAGGTATTTGAGTCTCATCATCGTCTTCATCATTATCTCCACCAACAGGAGTTACAGTTTGGGAACGAGGGTCTACATTATGCTCAGAACCTTCTTCAACTGGTCCTGGATCCGACTCATAAAGATTCTGGGCATCAGTGCAGATCATTTCCTCGCCTGGATTCACAGAAGCTCTGGAGCCGACCTCTGATTCCCAGGCTATAGTATAAGTAAACAGCTGTGCAGACTCAACCATCTGTGTTACCCCATACTCAGACAGACAACTGGAGACTTGGGAGATGTGAGGAAGCAAGTGCGATTGGGGTGACACCTCTGAGGACTGGAGTATTTGTGATGTTGAAGTTGAGGTGGAGGAGAGCCCACTTGAAGGAACACTTGATATCCGTTGAAGCACCTGCTGTTTTTGTGCCTGGAATTTGTAGCGATGGGCGTGTCCTTAAGAAAGGGATCGTATCACATTGTCCACGAAAAGAATTAGGCATCTTAGTTTGGCTGGAAGATGGTCTTTCTTCTGCAGATGTTACTCCCCCCCAACCGCGGGGGGGCTCGACCCACCAGCGGACAGGCACCAGTATTGGGAGAGGGGGGCGGCCGTTAGGGTCCACCGCGGCTCTGGCACAAACTCGGCGATACGGAGGTCGCACGGGCAGGAACGGACTGGCCGTGTCGGCTTCGCACTTTTTTGGTTTTAGAAGGGCATGACATGCCTATATCTGTGTCTCCCCCTCCTTTTACTCCTCCACCTTTTTTTCTTTTCGCATGACTATATGTACTTGTCACTTTTCCATGTGTTAGTTGTGTCTCCTGAGAAGTTTGTCAGCTTTTGGACACATTTGAAGTGTTTTCTATGTGTTTTCTATGTGTTTCTATGTGTTTTTGTTTGCGTGCCATTGGTTTTAACGGTGTTCGACGGTGTTCGACGAACAGTTCGACGAACAGTTCGGCGAACATACGGGTGTTCGACGAACCGAACCGAACTCGAACACTACGGGGGTAGCTCAACACTAATGGGGACCCAATATTCTGTATGCAGAATCATATGGTGGCCCAATATTCTGTATGCAGCAGTATATGGGAGCCCAATATACTGTATGCAGCATCATATGTGGGCCCAATATACTGTATGCAGCATCATATGAGTGCTCAATATACTGTATGCAGCATCATATGTGCCCAATGTACTGTATGCAGCATCATATGGAGGCCCAATATACTGTATCCAACATCATATGGGGGCCCAATATTCTGTATGCAGAAGAAAATGAGGCCCAATATACTGTATGCAGCATCTAATGGGGGGGCGAATATACTGTATGCAGCAACATATGGGGTCCCAGTACACTGTATGCAGCATCATAAGGGGGCCCAATACACTGTATGCAGCATCATATGGGGGCCCAATACACTGTATGCAGCATCATATGGAGGCCCAATACACTGTATGCAGCATGGGGACGCTATATACTGTATGCCGCATTATATGAGGGCCAAATATAGTGTATGCAGCATGGGGGCCCAATATAGTGTATGGAGCTTGGGGGCCCAGTATACTGTATGCAGCATGGGGGCCCAATATACTGTATGCAGCATGGGGGGCCAATATCCTGTATGCAGCATCATATGCGGGCCCAATACACTATATGCAGCATGGGGGGCCAATATACTATATGCAGTATCATACGGGTCCAGTATACTGTATGCAGCATCATATGGGGGCCCATTATACTGTATGCAGCATCATATGGGTGCCCAATATACCGCATTTACATTTTGCATGCACATCAATTTACATTTCAGTTCAGACCTCCAGGTTTCATTCCAATACACTGTATGCAGCATCATATGGGCCCAATAAATGTTATGCAGCATCATATGGGGGCCCATTATATTGTATGCAGCATCATATAGAGGCCCAATATACTGTATGCAGCATCTTATGGGGGCCCAATATACTGGATGCAGCATCATATAGGGGCCCAATATTCTGTATGCAGCATCGTATGGGGAACCAATATACTGTATGCAGCATCATATGGGGGCCCAATATACTATATGCAGCATCATATGGGGGCCAAATATACAATATGCAGCATCATACATGGCCAATATAATGTATACAGCATCATATGGGGGCCCAATATACTGTATGCAGCATCATATGGGGTCCCAATATATTGTATGCAGCAAGGGCACTCACTACACTGTATGCAGCATTATATAGGGGCCCAATATACTATATGCAGCATCATATGGGGCCCTATATACTGAATTCAGCAAGGGCCCCAATACACTGTAGGCAGCATCATATGGGGACCCAATATACTGTATGCAGCATCATATGGGGGCCCAATATACAATATGCAGCATCATATGGGGGCCAAATATACAATATGCTGCATCATACATGGCCAATATATGTATTTAACATCATATGGGGGCCCAAAATACTGTATGCAGCATCATATGGGGGCCCAATATATTGTGTGCAGCAAGGGCACTCAATATACTGTATGCAGCATCATATGGGGGCCCAATATACTGTATGCAGCATCATATGTGCCCAATATACTGTATGCAGCATCATATGGGGGCCCAATATATTCTATGGAGCATCATATGGAGGCCCAATATACTGTATGTAGCATCATATGGGGGCCCAATATACTAAATGCAGCATCATATGGGGGCCCAATATACTGTATGCAGCATGGGGCTCAATACACTGTATGCAGCATGGAGGCTCAACATACCGTATGCAGCATGGAGGCCAATATTATGTATGCAGCATCATATGCGGGCCCAATGTACTGTATGCTGCATGGGAGCCCAATATACTGTATACCTAATCATATGGGTGCCCAATATACTGTATGCATCATCATATGGGGGCCCAATATACTGTATGCAGCATCATATGGGGGCCCAATATACTATATGCTGCATCATATGGGGGCCCTATAAACCAAATGCAGCTTGGGGCCCAATACACTGTATGCAGCATCATATGGGGGCCCTATATACTGTATGAAGCATCATATGGGGGCCCTATATACTGAATACAGTATGGGGACCAATACACTGTATGCAGCATCATATGGGGGCCCGATATACTTTATGCAGCATCATATTGGGGCCCAATACACTGTATGCAGCATGGGGGCCCTAGGTACTGTATGCAGCATCATTCCCGAAACTTCCTCCGGTAGGTTTCCGGCGTGACGGCATACCTCTTTAGCAATGCACTGCGAATGGTAGAGTAACATCTCTGATCCACCGAAGACAAGTTATTAAAAGCTTCTCTTGCTTTTCCGGTCAGGTCAACACTCAAATATCTGGGCCAGTTACTGACTGACCCAATATACTTTATGCAGCATGGGGCCCAATACACTGTATGCAGCATGGAGGCCCAATATACTGTATGCAGCATGTGGGCCAATATTCTTTATGAAGCATCATATGGGGGCCCAATGTACTGTATGCCGCATGGGGGCCCAAGATAATGTATGCTGCATCATATGGGGACCCAATATACTGTAGACAGCATCATATGGGTGCCCAATATACTGTATTCAGCAGCATATGGGGGCCCATTATTCTATATGCAGCATCATATAGGGGCCCAATATACTGCATGCAGCATCATATGGGAGCCCAATATACTGGATGCAGCATCATATGGGGGCCCAATATTCTGTATGCAGCATCATATGAGGACCCAATATACTGTATGCAGCATCATATGGGCCCAATAAACTGTATGCAGCATCATATGGGGTCCCATTATACTGTATGCAGCATCATATAGGGGCCCAATATACTGTATACAGCATCATATGGGGGGCCAATATTCTGCATGCAGCATCATATGGGGGCCCAATATACTGTATACAGCATCATATGGGGGGCCAATATTCTGTATGCAGCATCATATGGGGATCCAATATTCTTTATGCAACATCATATGGGGGCCCAATACACTGTATGCAGCATGGGGGCCCTAGATTCTGTATGCAGCATCATTCCCTAAACTTCCTCCGGTAGGTTTCCGGCGTGACGGCATACCTCTCTAGTAATGCACTGCGAATGGTAGAGTAACATCTCTGATCCACCGAAGACAAGTTATTAAAAGCTTATCTTGCTTTTCCGGTCAGGTCAACACTCAAATATCTGGGCCCAATACCCTGTATGCAGCATGGAGGCCCAATATACTGTATGCAGCATGGGGGCAAATATTCTTTATGCAGCATCATATGGGGCCCAATGTACTGTATGCCGCATGGGGGCCCAATATACTGTATGCTGCATCATATAGGGACCCAATATACTATATACAGCATCATATTGGTGCCCAATATACTGTATGCAGCAATATATGGGGGCCCGATGTACTGTATGCAGCATCATATGGGCCCAATATACTGTGCGCAGCATCATATCATATGGGGGCCCAGTATACTATATGCAGCATCATATGGGGGCCCAATGTACTATATGCAGAATGGGGCACAATACACTGCATGCAGCATCATATGGGGGCCCAATACACTGCATGCAGCATGGGGACCCTATAAACTGTATGCAGCATTATATGGGGGCCAAATATAGTATATGCAGCATGGGGCCCAATATAGTGTATGCAGCATGTGGGCCCAATATAGTGTATGCAGCATGGGGGCCCAATATACTGTATGTAGCATGGGGGCCCAATATACTGTATGCAGCATGGTGTGCCAATATACTGTAAGAAGCATCATATGCGGGCCCAATACACTGTATGCAGCATGGGGGCCAATAAACTGTATGCAGCATCATATGGGCCCAATTTACTGTATGCAGCAGCATATGGGGGCCCATTATACTGTATGCAGCATAATATAGGGGCCCAATAAACTGTATGCAGCATCATATGGGGGCCAAATATAAAATATGCAGCATCAGACATGGCCAATATAATGTATACAGCATCATAAAGGGGCCCAATATACTGTATGCAGCATCATATGGGGGCCCAATATATTGTATGCAGCAAGGGCACTCACTATACTGTACGCAGCATCATATGGGGGCCCAATATACTATATGCAGCATCATATGGGTACCCTATATACTGAATGCAGCATGGGGCCCAATACACTGTATGCAGCATCATATGAGAACCCAGTATACTGTATGCAGCATCATATGGGGGCCAAATATACAATATGCAGCATCATACATGGCCAATATATGTATGCAGCATCATATGGGGGCCCAAAATACTGTATGCAGCACCATATGGGGGCCCAATATATTGTATGCAGCAAGGGCACTCAATGTACTGTATGCAGCATCATATGTGGGCCCAATATACTGTATGCAGCATCATATGGGGCCCAATATACTGTATGCAGTATCATACGGAGGCCCAATATTCTGTATGCAGCATCATATGTGCCCAATATACTGTATGCAGAATCATATGGAGGCCCAATATATTCTATGGAGCATTATATGAAGGCCCAATATACTGTATGCAGCATCATATGGGGGCCCAATATACTATATGCAGCATCATATGGGGGCCCATTGTACTGTATGCTGCATCATATGGGGAACAAATATACTGTATGCAGCATCATATGGGGGCCCAATAAACTGTACGAAGCATGGGGTCCAATACACTGTATGCAGCATGGGGGTCTATTTTACTGTATGCAGCATCATAGGGGGCCCAATATAATGTATGCAGCATCATATGGGCCCAATATACTGTATGCAACATCATATGTGGGCCCAATATACTGTATGCAGCATCTTATGGGGACCCAATATTCTGTATGCAACATCATATGGGGGCCCAATACACTGTATGCAGCATCTTATGGGGACCCAATATTCTGTATGCAACATCATATGGGGGCCCAATACACTGTATGCAGCATCATAAGGGGGCCCAATAAACTGTATGAAGCATGGGGTCCAATACACTGTATGCAGCATGGGGGTCTATTTTACTGTATGCAGCATCATAGGGGGCCCAATATAATGTATGCAGCATCATATGGGCCCAATATACTGTATGCAACATCATATGTGGGCCCAATATACTGTATGCAGCATCTTATGGGGACCCAATATTCTGTATGCAACATCATATGGGGGCCCAATTCACTGTATGCAGCATCTTATGGGGACCCAATGTTCTGTATGCAACATCATATGGGGGCCCAATACACTGTATGCAGCATCATAAGGGGGCCCAATACATTGTATGCAGCATCATATAGGGGCCCAATATACTGTATGCAGCATCATATGGGGGCCCAATATACTTTATGCAGCATCATATGGGCCAAATATACTGTATGCAGCATCATATTGGGCCCAATATACTGTATGCAGCATCATGTGGGGGTCCAATATACTGTATGCAGCATCATATGGGGGCCCAATATACTGTATACAGCATCATATGGGGGCCCAATACACTGTATGCAGCATCATATGGGGGCCCAATACACTGTATGCAGCATCATATAGGGGCCCAATATACTGTATGCAGCATCATATGGGGGCCCAATATACTTTATGCAGCATCATATGGGCCCAATATACTGGAAGCTGCATCATTTGGGGGCCCAATATACTGTATGCAGCATCATGTGGGGGCCCAATATACTGTATGCAGCATCATATGGAGGCCCAATATATTGTATGCAGCATCATATGTGGGCTCAATACACTGTATGCAGCATCATAAGGGGGCCCAATAAACTGTATGCAGCATCATATGGGGGTCCATTTCACTGTATGCAGCATCTTATGGGCCCAATATACTGTATGCAGCATCATGTGGGGGCCCAATATACTGTTTGCTGCATCATATGTGCCCAATAAACTGTATGCAGCATCATATGGGAGCCCAATATTCTGTATGCAGCATCATATGGGAGCTCAATATACTGTTTGCAGCATCATATGTGGGCTCAGTATACTGTATGCATCATGGAGGCTCAATATACGGTATGCATCATGGGGGCTTATGTACTGTATGCTGCAACATATGGGGATCCATTATACTGTTTAAAGCATCAAATGGGTGCGCAATAAACTGTATGCAGCATCATATGGGTGCCCAATAAACTGTATGCAGCATCATATGGGCCGAATATACTGTATGCAGCATCATATGGGCCAATATACTGTATGCAGCATCAAATGGGGTCAAATATACTGTATGCAACATCATATGTGGGCCCAATTTACTGTATGCAGCATCTTATGGGGACCCAATATTCTTTATGCAACATCATAGGGTGCTCAATACACTGTATGCAGCATCATATGGGGGCCCAATACCCTGTATGCAGCATCATAAGGGGGCCCAATACATTGTATGCATCATCATATGGGGGCCCAATATACTCTATGCAACATAATATGGGGGCCCAATATACTTTATGCAGCATCATATGGGCCCAATATACTGTATGCAGCATCATATTGGGCCCAATATACTGTATGCAGCATCATGTGGGGGTCCAATATACTGTATGCAGCATCATATGGGGGCCCAATATACTGTATACAGCATCATATGGGGTCCCAATACACTGTATGCAGCATCATATGGGGGCCCATTACACTGTATGCAGCATCATAATGGGGCCCAATACACATTATGCAGCATCATATGGGGGCCCAATATACTGCATGCAGCATGGGGGCTCAATATACTGTATGCAGCATGGGGGCCCAATACACTGTATGCAGCATCGTATGGGGCCCAATATACTGTATGCAGCATCATATGGGGGCCCAATATACTGTATGCAGCATCACATGGGGGCCTAATATACTGTATGCAGCATCATATGTGCCCAATATACTGTATGCAGCATCATATGGGGGCCCAATATTCTGTATGTAGCATGGGACCCAATACACTGTGTGCAGCATGGAGGCTCAATATACTGCATGCAGCATGGGGGCCAATATTCTGTATGCAGCATTATATGGCGGCCCAATGTACTGTATGCCGCATGGGGGCCCAATACACTGTATACAGCATCATACGGGTGCCCAATATACTGTATGCAGCAACATATGGGGTCCCAATATACTGTATGCAGCATCACATGGGGCCCAATATACTGTATGCAGCAACATATGGGGGCCCAATATACTGTATGTAGCATCATATGGGCGCCCAATATACTGAATGCAGCATGGGGCCCAATACACTGTATCCAGCATTGAGGCCCATTATACTGTATACAGCATCATATGGGGTCCCAATATACTGTATGTAGCATCATATGGGCCCAATATTCTGTATGCAGAATCATATAGGCCTAATGTTCTGTATGCAGCATCATATGTGGGCCCAATATACTGTATGCAGCATCATATGGGGGCCCAATACACTGTATGCAGCATCATATGGTGGCCCTAGAAACTGTATGCAGCATCATATGGGGGCCCATTGTACTATATGCTGCATCATATGGGGACCAAATATACTGTATGCAGCATCATATGGGGGCCCAATATTCTGTATGCTGCATCATGTGGGTGCCCTAGATACTGTATGCAGCATCATATGGGCCCAATATGCTGTGTGCAGCATCATAAGGGGGCCCAATATACTGTATGCAGTATCACATGGGGGCCCAATATACTGTTTGCAGCAACATATGGGGGACCAATATACTGTATGAAGCATGGGGTCCAATGCACTGTATGCAGCATGGGGGCCTATTATACTGTATGCAGCATCATAGGGGGGCCCAATATAATGTATGCAGCATCATATGGGCCCCATATTCTGTATGCAGCATCATATCGGCCCAATATACTGTATGCAACATAATATGTGGGCCCAATATACAGTATGCAGCAACTTATGGTAACCCAATATTCTGTATGTAACATCATAGGGGGCCCAATACACTGTATGCAGCATCATAAGGGGGCCTAATACCCTGTATTCAGCATCATAAGGGGGCCCAATACATTGTATGCAGCATCATATGGGGGCCCAATATACTGTATGCAACATCATATGGCGGCCCAATATACTTTATGCAGCATCATATGGGCCCAATATACTCTATGCAGCATCATATTTGGCCCAATATACTGTATGCAGCATCATGTGGGGGTCCAATATACTGTATGCAGAATCATATGGGGACCAATATACTGTATACAGCATCATATGGGGGCCCAATACACTTTATGCATCATCATATGGGGGCCCATTACACTGTATGCAGCATCATAAGGGGGCCCAATACACTGTATGCAGCATCATATGGGGGCCCAACATACTGCATGCAGCATGGGGGCTCAATATACTGTATGCAGCATGGGGGCCCAATACACTGTTTGCATCAACGTATGAGGCCCCAATATACTGTATGCAGCATCATATAGGGGCCCAATATACTGTATGCAGCATCATATGGGGGCCCAATATACTTTATGCAGCATCATATGGGCCCAATATACTGGAAGCTGCATCATTTGGGGGCCCAATATACTGTATGCAGCATCATGTGGGGGCCCAATATACTGTATGCAGCATCATATGGAGGCCCAATATACTGTATGCAGCATCATATGTGGGCTCAATACACTGTATCCAGCATCATAAGGGGGCCCAATAAACTGTATGCAGCATCATATGGGGGTCCATTTCACTGTATGCAGCATCTTATGGGCCCAATATACTGTATGCAGCATCATGTGGGGGCCCAATATACTGTTTGCTGCATCATATGTGCCCAATAAACTGTATGCAGCATCATATGGGAGCCCAATATTCTGTTTGCAGCATCATATGGGAGCTCAATATACTGTTTGCAGCATCATATGTGGGCTCAATATACTGTATGCATCATGGAGGCTCAATATACGGTATGCAGCATGGGGGCTTATGTACTGTATGCTGCAACATATGGGGATCCATTATACTGTTTACAGCATCAAATGGGTGCCCAATAAACTGTATGCAGCATCATATGGGTGCCCAATAAACTGTATGCAGCATCATATGGGCCGAATATACTGTATGTAGCATCATATGGGCCAATATACTGTATGCAGCATCAAATGGGGTCAAATATACTGTATGCAACATCATATGTGGGCCCAATTTACTGTATGCAGCATCTTATGGGGACCCAATATTCTTTATGCAACATCATATGGGGGCCCAATACACTGTATGCAGCATCATATGGGGGCCCAATACCTTGTATGCAGCATCATAAGGGGGCCCAATACATTGTATGCAGCATCATATGGGGGCCCAATATACTCTATGCAACATAATATGGGGGCCAAATATACTAAATGCAGCATCATATTGGCCCAATATACTCTATGCAGCATCATATTGGGCCCAATATACTGTATGCAGCAACATGTGGGGGTCCAATATACTGTATGCAGAATCATATGGGGCCCAATATACTGTATACAGCTTCATATGGGGGCCCAATACACTGTATGCAGCATCATATGGGGGCTCATTACACTGTATGCAGCATCATATGGGGCCCAATAAACTGTATGAAGCATGGGGTCAAACACACTGTATGCAGCATGGGGGTCTATTTTACTGTATGCAGCATCATAGGGGGGCCCAATATAATGTATGCAGCATCATATGGGACCAATATCCTGTATGCAACATCATATGTGGGCCCAATATACTGTATGCAGCATCTTATGGGGACCCAATATTCTATATGCAACATCATTTGGGAGCCCAATACACTGTATGCAGCATCATATGGGGGCCCAATACCCTGTATGCAGCATCATAAGGGGGCCCAATACATTGTATGCAGCATCATATAGGAGCCCAATATACTGTATGCAGCATCATATGGGGGCCCAATATACTTTATGCAGCATCATATGGGCCCAATATACTGTATGCAGCATCATATTGGGCCCAATATACTGTATGCAGCATCATGTGGGGGTCCAATATACTGTATGCAGCATCATATGGGGGCCCAATATACTGTATACAGCATCATATGGGACCCCAATACACTGTATGCATCATCATATGGGGGCCCATTACACTGTATGCAGCATCATAAGGGGGCCCAATATACAGTATGCAGCATCATATGGGGGCCCAATATACTGCATGCAGCATGGGGGCTCAATATACCGTATGCAGCATGGGGGCCCAATACACTATATGCAGCATCGTATGGGGCCCAATATACTGTATGCAGCATCATATGGGGGCCCAATATACTGTATGCAGCATCATATGTGCCCAATATACTGTATGCAGCATCATATGGGGGCCCAATATTCTGTATGTAGCATGGGGCCCAATACACTTTATGCAGCATGGAGGCTCAATATACTGCATGCAGCATGGGGGCCAATATTCTGTATGCAGCATTATATGGCGGCCCAATGTACTGTATGCCGCATGGGGGCCCAATATACTGTATACAGCATCATACGGGAGCCCAGTATACTGTATGCAGCAACATATGGGGTCCCAGTATACTGTATGCAGCATCATATGGGCGCCCAATATACTGTATGCAGCATCATATTGGTGCCCAATATACTGTATGCAGCATCATATGGGGCCCAATATACTGTATGCATCAACATATGGGGGCCCAATATACTGTATGTAGCATCATATGAGCGCCCAACATACTGAATGCAGCATGGGGCCCAATACACTGTATCCAGCATTGAGGCCCATTATACTGTATACAGCATCATATGGGGTCCCAATATACTGTATGCAGCATCATATGGGCCCAATATTCTGTATGCAGAATCATATAGGCCTAATATTCTGTATGCAGCATCACATGTGGGCCCAATATACTGTATGCAGCATCATATGGGGGCCCAATACACTGTATGCAGCATCATATGGGGGCCCTAGAAACTGTATGCAGCATCATATGGGGGCCCATTGTACTATATGCTGCATCATATGGGGACCAAATATACTGTATGCAGCATCATATGGGGGCCCAATATTCTGTATGCTGCATCATGTGGGTGCCCGATATACTGCATGCAGCATCATATGGGGGACCAATACACTATATGCAGCATCAAATGGGGGCCCTAGATACTGTATGCAGCATCATATGGGCCCAATATGCTGTGTGCAGCATCATAAGGTGGCCCAATGTACTGTATGCAGTACCATATGGGGGCCCAATATATTGAATACAGCAGCAACATATGGGGGCCCAATATACTGTATGAAGCATGGTGTCCAATACACTGTATGCAGCATAGGGGTCTACTATACTGTATGCAGAATCATAGGGGGGCCCAATATAATGTATGCAGCATCTTATGGGCCAAATATTCTGTATGCAGCATCATATGGGCCCAATATACTGTATGCAACATAATATGTGGGCCCAATATACTGTATGCAGCATCTTATGGGTACCCAATATTCTGTATGCAACATCATAGGGGGCCCAATACACTGTATGCAGCATCATAAGGTCGCCTAATACCCTGTATGCAGCATCATAAGGGGGCCCAATACATTGTATGCAGCATCATAATGGGGCCCAATATACTGTATGCAACATCACATGGGGGCCCAATATACTTTATGCAGCATCATATGGGCCCAATATACTCTATGCAGCATCATATTGGGCCCAATATACTCTATGCAGCATCATGTGGGGGTCCAATATACTGTATACAGCATCATATGGGGGCCCAATACACTTTATGCAGCATCATATGGGGGCCCATTACACTGTATGCAGCATCATAAGGGGGCCCAATATACTGTATGAAGCATCATTAGGGGGCCCAATATACTGCATGCAGCATGGGGGCTCAATATACTGTATGCAGCATGGGGGCCCAATACACTGTATGCAGCAATGTATGGGGGCCCAATATACTGTATGCAGCATCATATGGGGGCCCAATATACTGCATGCAGCATCATATGGGGGCCCAATATACTTTATGCAGCATCATATGGGCCCAATATACTGGAAGCTGCATCATTTGGGGGCCCCAATATACTGTATGCAGCATCATGTGGGGGCCCAATATACTGGAAGCTGCATCATTTGGGGGCCCAATATACTGTATGCAGCATCATATGGAGGCCCAATATACTTCATGCAGCATCATATGTGGGTACCAATACACTGTATGCAGCATCATAAGGGGGCCCAATAAACTGTATGCAGCATCATATGGGGGTCCATTTCACTGTATGCAGCATCTTATGGGCCCAATATACTTTATGCAGCATCATGTGGGGGCCCAATATACTGTATGCAGCATCATATGGGGGCCCAATATACTGTATACAGCATCATATGGGGGCCCAATACACTGTATGCATCATCATATGGGGGCCCATTACACTGTATGCAGCATCATAAGGGGGCCCAATACACAGTATGCAGCATCATATGGGGGCCCAATATACTGCATGCAGCATGGGGGCTCAATATACTGTATGCAGCATGGGGGCCCAATACACTATATGCAGCATCGTATGGGGCCCAATATACTGTATGCAGCATCATATGGGGGCCCAATATACTGTATGCAGCATCATATGGGGGCGGAATATACTGTATGCAGCATCATATGTGCCCAATATTCTGTATGCAGCATCATATGGGGGCCCAATACACTGTATGAAGCATCATAAGGGGGCCCAATATACTGCATGCAGCATGGGGGCTCAATATACTGTATGCAGCATGGGGGCCCAATACACTGTATGCAGCAATGTATGGGGGCCCAATATACTGTATGCAGCATCATATGGGGGCCCAATATACTGCATGCAGCATCATATGGGGGCCCAATATACTTTATGCAGCATCATATGGGCCCAATATACTGGAAGCTGCATCATTTGGGGGCCCAATATACTGTATGCAGCATCATGTGGGGGCCCAATATACTGGAAGCTGCATCATTTGGGGGCCCAATATACTGTATGCAGCATCATATGGAGGCCCAATATACTTCATGCAGCATCATATGTGGGTACCAATACACTGTATGCAGCATCATAAGGGGGCCCAATAAACTGTATGCAGCATCATATGGGGGTCCATTTCACTGTATGCAGCATCTTATGGGCCCAATATACTTTATGCAGCATCATGTGGGGGCCCAATATACTGTATGCAGCATCATATGGGGGCCCAATATACTGTATACAGCATCATATGGGGGCCCAATACACTGTATGCATCATCATATGGGGGCCCATTACACTGTATGCAGCATCATAAGGGGGCCCAATACACAGTATGCAGCATCATATGGGGGCCCAATATACTGCATGCAGCATGGGGGCTCAATATACTGTATGCAGCATGGGGGCCCAATACACTATATGCAGCATCGTATGGGGCCCAATATACTGTATGCAGCATCATATGGGGGCCCAATATACTGTATGCAGCATCATATGGGGGCCCAATATACTGTATGCAGCATCATATGTGCCCAATATTCTGTATGCAGCATCATATGGGGGCCCAATATTCTGTATGTAGCATGGGGCCCAATACACTTTATGCAGCATGGAGGCTCAATATACTGCATGCAGCATGGGGGCCAATATTCTGTATGCAGCATTATATGGCGGCACAATGTACTGTATGCCACATGGGGGCCCAATATACTGTATACAGCATCATACGGGAGCCCAATATACTGTATGCAGCAACATATGGGGTCCCAATATACTGTATGCAGCATCATATGGGCGCCCAATATACTGTATGCAGCATCATATTGGTGCCCAATATACTGTATGCAGCATCATATGGGGCCCAATATACTGTATGCATCAACATATGGGGGCCCAATATACTGTATGTAGCATCATATGAGCGCCCAACATACTGAATGCAGCATGGGGCCCAATACACTGTATCCAGCATTGAGGCCCATTATACTGTATACAGCATCATATGAGGTCCCAATATACTATATGCAGCATCATATGGGCCCAATATTCTGTAAGCAGAATCATATAGGCCTAATATTCTGTATGCAGCATCATATGTGGGCCCAATATACTGTATGCAGCATCATATGGGGGCCCAATACACTTTATGCAGCATCATATGGGGGCCCTATAAACTGTATGCAGCATCATATGGGGGCCCATTGTACTATATGCTGCATCATATGGGGACCAAATATACTGTATGCAGCATCATATGGGGGCCCAATATTCTGTATGCTGCATCATGTGGGTGCCCGATATACTGTATGCAGCATGGGTGCCCAATATACTGCATGCAGCATCATATGGGGGCCCAATACACTATATGCAGCATCAAATGGGGGCCCAAGATACTGTATGCAGCATCATATGGGCCCAATATGCTGTGTGCAGCATCATAAGGGGGCCCAATATACTGTATGCAGTATCATATGGGGGCCCAATATACTGAATACAGCAGCAACATATGGGGTCCCAATATGCTGTATGAAGCATGGGGTCCAATACACTGTATGCAGCATAGGGGCCTATTATACTGTATGCAGCATCATAGGGGGGCCCAATATAATGTATGCAGCATCATATGAGCCCCATATTCTGTATGCAGCATCATATGGGCCCAATATACTGTATGCAACATAATATGTGGGCCCAATATACTGTATGCAGCATCTTATGGGGACCCAATATTCTGTATGCAACATCATAGGGGGCCCAATACACTGTATGCAGCATCATAAGGGCGCCTAATACCCTGTATGCAGCATCATAAGGGGGCCCAATACATTGTATTCAGCATCATATGGGGGCCCAATATACTGTATGCAACATCATATGGGGGCCCAATATACTTTATGCAGCATTATATGGGCCCAATATACTCTGTGCAGCATCATGTGGGGGCCCAATATACTGTATGCAGCATCATGTGGGGGTCCAATATACTGTATACAGCATCATATGGGGGCCCAATACACTTTATGCAGCATCATATGGGGGCCCATTACACTGTATGCAGCATCATAAGGGGGCCCAATACACTGTAAGAAGCATCATATGGGGGCCCAATATACTGCATGCAGCATGGGGGCTCAATATACTGTATGCAGCATGGGGGCCCAATACACTGTATGCAGCAACGTATGGGGGCCCAATATACTTTTTGCAGCATCATATGGGGGCCCAATATACTGCATGCAGCATCATATGGGGGCCCAATATACTTTATGCAGCATCATATGGGCCCAATATACTGGAAGCTGCATCATTTGGGGGCCCAATATACTGTATGCAGCATCATGTGGGGGCCCAATATACTGTATGCAGCATCATATGGAGGCCCAATATACTTCATGCAGCATCATATGTGGGTACCAATACACTGTATGCAGCATCATAAGGGGGCCCAATAAACTGTATGCAGTATCATATGGGGGTCCATTTCACTGTATGCAGCATCTTATGGGCCCAATATACTGTATGCAGCATCATGTGGGGGCCCAATATACTGTTTACTGCATCATATGTCCCCAATAAACTGTATGCAGCATCATATGGGAGCCCAATATTCTGTATGCAGCATCATATGGGAGCTCAATATACTGTTTGCAGCATCATATGTGGGCTCAATATACAGTATGCATCATGGAGGCTCAATATACGGTATGCAGCATGGGGGCTTATGTACTGTATGCTGCAACATAGGGGGATCCATTATACTGTTTACAGCATCAAATGGGTGCCCAATAAACTGTATGCAGCATCATATGGGTGCCCAATAAACTGTATACAGCATCATATGGGCCGAATATACTGTATGCAGCATCATATGGGCCAATATACTGTATGCAGCATCAAATGGGGTCAAATATACTGTATGCAACATCATATGTGGGCCCAATTTACTGTATGCAGCATCTTATGGGGACCCAATATTCTTTATGCAACATCATAGGGTGCCCAATACACTGTATGCAGCATCATATGGGGGCCCAATACCCTGTATGCAGCATCATAAGGGGGCCCAATACATTGTATGCAGCATCATATGGGGCCCAATATACTCTATGCAACATAATATGGGGGCCAAATATACTTTATGCAGCATCATATGGGCCCAATATACTCTATGCAGCATCATATTGGGCCCAATATACTGTATGCAGCAACATGTGGGGGTCCAATATACTGTATGCAGAATCATATGGGGCCCAATATGCTGTATACAGCATCATATGGGGGCCCAATACACTGTATGCAGCATCATATGGGGGCCCATTACACTGTATGCAGCATCATATGGGGCCCAATAAACTGTATGAAGCATGGGGTCAAATACACTGTATGCAGCATGGGGGTCTATTTTACTGCATGCAGCATCATAGGGGGGCCCAATATAATGTATGCAGCATCATATGGGCCCACTATCCTGTATGCAACATCATATGTGGGCCCAATATACTGTATGCAGCATCTTATGGGGACCCAATATTCTATATGCAACATCATATGGGAGCCCAATACACTGTATGCAGCATCATATGGGGGCCCAATACCCTGTATGCAGCATCATAAGGGGGCCCAATACATTGTATGCAGCATCATATAGGGGCCCAATATACTGTATGCAGCATCATATGGGGGCCCAATATACTTTATGCAGCATCATATGGGCCCAATATACTGTATGCAGCATCATATTGGGCCCAATATACTTTATGCAGCATCATGTGGGGGTCCAATATACTGTATGCAGCATCATATGGGGGCCCAATATACTGTATACAGCATCATATGGGGGCCCAATACACTGTATGCATCATCATATGGGGGCCCATTACACTGTATGCAGCATCATAAGGGGGCCCAATATACAGTATGCAGCATCATATGGGGGGACAATATACTGCATGCAGCATGGGGGCTCAATATACTGTATGCAGCATGGGGGCCCAATACACTATGTGCAGCATCGTATGGGGCCCAATATACTGTATGCAGCATCATATGGGGGCCCAATATACTGTATGCAGCATCATATGTGCCCAATATACTGTATGCAGCATCATATGGGGGCCCAATATTCTGTATGTAGCATGGGGCCCAATACACTTTATGCAGCATGGAGGCTCAATATACTGCATGCAGCATGGGGGCCAATATTCTGCATGCAGCATTATATGGCGGCCCAATGTACTGTATGCCGCATGGGGGCCCAATATACTGTATACAGCATCTTACGGGAGCCCAATATACTGTATGCAGCAACATATGGGGTTCCAGTATACTGTATGCAGCATCATATGGGCGCCCAATATACTGTATGCAGCATCATATGGGGCCCAATATACTGTATGCATCAACATATGGGGGCCCAATATACTGTATGTAGCATCATATGAGCGCCCAACATACTGAATGCAGCATGGGGCCCAATACACTGTATCCAGCATTGAGGCCCATTATACTGTATACAGCATCATATGGGGTCCCAATATACTGTATGCAGCATCATATGGGCCCAATATTCTGTATGCAGAATCATATAGGCCTAATATTCTGTATGCAGCATCATATGTGGGCCCAATATACTGTATGCAGCATCATATGGGGGCCCAATACACTGTATGCAGCATCATATGGGGGCCCTAGAAACTGTATGCAGCATCATATGGGGGCCCATTGTACTATATGCTGCATCATATGGGGACCAAATATACTGTATGCAGCATCATATGGGGGCCAAATATTCTGTATGCTGCATCATGTGGGTGCCCGATATACTGTATGCAGCATGGGTGCCCAATATACTGCATGCAGCATCATATGGGGGCCCAATACACTATATGCAGCATCAAATGGGGGCCCTAGATACTGTATGCAGCATCATATGGGCCCACTATGCTGTGTGCAGCATCATAAGGGGGCCCAATATACTGTATGCAGTATCATATGGGGGCCCAATATACTGAATACAGCAGCAACATATGGGGGCCCAATATACTGCATGAAGCATGGTTTCCAATACACTGTATGCAGCATAGGGGCCTACTATACTGTATGCAGCATCATAGGGGGGCCCAATATAATGTATGCAGCATCATATGGGCCAAATATTCTGTATGCAGCATCATATGGGCCCAATATACTGTATGCAACATAATATGTGGGCCCAATATACTGTATGCAGCATCTTATGGGGACCCAATATTCTGTATGCAACATCATAGGGGGCCCAATACACTGTATGCAGCATCATAAGGGCGCCTAATACCCTGTATGCAGCATCATAAGGGGGCCCAATACATTGTACGCAGCATCATATGGGGGCCCAATATACTTTATGCAGCATCATATGGGCCCAATATACTCTATGCAGCATCATATTGGGCCCAATATACTGTATGCAGCATCATGTGGGGGTCCAATATACTGTATACAGCATCATATGGGGGCCCAATACACTTTATGCAGCATCATATGGGGGCCCATTACACTGTATGCAGCATCATAAGGGGGCCCAATACACTGTATGAAGCATCATATGGGGGCCCAATATACTGCATGCAGCATGGGGGCTCAATATACTGTATGCAGCATGGGGGCCCAATACACTGTATGCAGCATCATATGGGGGCCCAATATACTGCATGCAGCATCATATGGGGGCCCAATATATTTTATGCAGCATCATATGGGCCCAATATACTGGAAGCTGCATCATTTGGGGGCCCAATATACTGTATGCAGCATCATGTGGGGGCCCAATATACTGTATGCAGCATCATATGGAGGCCCAATATACTTCATGCAGCATCATATGTGGGTACCAATACACTGTATGCAGCATCATAAGGGGGCCCAATAAACTGTATGCAGTATCATATGGGGGTCCATTTCACTGTATGCAGCATCTTATGGGCCCAATATACTGTATGCAGCATCATGTGGGGGCCCAATATACTGTTTACTGCATCATATGTGCCCAATAAACTGTATGCAGCATCATATGGGAGCCCAATATTCTGTATGCAGCATCATATAGGAGCTCAATATACTGTTTGCAGCATCATATGTGGGCTCAATATACTGTATGCATCATGGAGGCTCAATATACGGTATGCAGCATGGGGGCTTATGTACTGTATGCTGCAACATAGGGGGATCCATTATACTGTTTACAGCATCAAATGGGTGCCCAATAAACTGTATGCAGCATCATATGGGTGCCCAATAAACTGTATACAGCATCATATGGGCCAAATATACTGTATGCAGCATCATATGGGCCGAATATACTGTATGCAGCATCAAATGGGGTCAAGTATACTGTATGCAACATCATATGTGGGCCCAATTTACTGTATGCAGCATCTTATGGTGACCCAATATTCTTTATGCAACATCATAGGGTGCCCAATAGAGATGAGCGTTGTTCTACTCGAACTGTTCGCCAATCTCAAATTCGAGCTGTTTTGGGCAGTGTTCGAGCCGTTCGGCGAACACGAACAATTTGTGAAAAATTCGGCTGTTCGAGGTTATGTTCGATAACTGTTCGTGCACCAAAATCATAACTGGATTTTTTCTCAGTAATGATGAAAATTAATGTTAATACGCAGTTTGAGTGTACAGCGGGGTGGGGGGAGGGGCAGGGGATGGATCTCTGCAGGAACAATGAAGATCTCCATTTTTTTTTCTCTTTCCCGCATTTACAGTGGGGAGGTTCAATCTGTCAGCCGTGGGACCGTCAAGTGTTCAGCACTCAAACCGTAACAGAACCACAGTATCTGCTGGTAACATCAATTTTGCGGAATCATTTCACCACTTTTTTAGCCCATCCTTTGCAAGGCCACAGGAGACAAGAAGTCTGACACATAGTCAACGCCTAGAGACGATGGTACAGGAGTATCTCCAAGTAAACATTGAAGCCACGACTGTGTCACTGGACCCTTGCTCTTTTTGGGCTTCCAATCTGGATAAATGGCCGGAGCTAGCCACTTACGCCTTGGAGATCTTGTCATGCCCCGCAGCCAGCGTTCTGTCTGAACGTGTGTTCAGCGCTGCTGGTGGTGTGCTGACAGATAAGCGCACGCGGCTCTCCACTGATAATGTAGACAGACTCACGTTCATTAAGATGAACAAATCATGGATCCGAAACGACTTTTCTACCCCTGTGTCATCCTGGGGAGAGTAAAAGCTTGATGATTGGTTAAAATCACCCTACCAACCGTTTTAAGCTTTCAAATTACTAATCATGTTTATCTGTATCTTGACTGGAAAATAATTTGGGCTTTGTAGCAGTGTGCAGCACTGATCCTATTAGGCCATCTATACTAAAGCTTCACCAGATTTAAAATTAAAAATAATTTTTAGCTGCATCTAGCCCGGAAAATAATTTTGGGGCTCCGAGATGCGCAAGACACATAAGTGCCTTCTTGCTGCACTACCTGCAGCATGACCCTCATATTGTCAGAATTCGAAGTAATCATGACTACTGGGTTGCCACACTCTTAGATCCCCCAAACTTTTCAATCAACCTTTTCATTTTAATAAAGACCAAAAAAATGGTCATTTTTGAAATTATAAGCATTAGCAGGTTGTTAGAAACTGAAATCAAACAGTTTTCAACTCAAAACTTTATTCTAGGTGATGTTACATTTTCACATAGGACCCCTTGTTCGAAAGGAGCTTCTGAACTCTCTCGTCCATTGAATTTGTCAGGTTTTGGATGGTTTCTGCTTCAATTGTTTTGCATGAGGACAGAATACCCTCCCAGAGCTGTTGCTTAGATGTGAACTGCCTCCCGCCATCATAGACACTCCTTTTAATGATGCTCCAAAGGTTCTGAATGGGGTAGAGGTCAGGGGAGCATGGGGGTCACACCATAAGTTTGTCCCCTTTTATGCCCATATCAGCCAGAGATGCAGATGTTTTATGTGCAGCATGAGATGGTGCATTATCATGCAGAAAAATGATCTTGCTGTGAAACACACGGTTCTTCTTCTTGAACCATGGCAGGAAGTGCTGTTTGAGAAAATCCACATACATTATGGAGTTCATCTTTAGCGCCTTCAGGGATCCTAAAGGGGCCGACAATCTCTCTCCCCATGATTCCAGTCCAAAACATTACTCCACCTCCTCCTTGTTGGCGCTGTAGCCGTGTTTGCGTGGGGTGTCCATCAACCAGCCATCCTCCACTCCATCCATCTGGACCATCGAGCGCTGCACGGCACTCATCCGTGAACAAAACTGTTTTGAAATCAGTCTTCATGTAATGTTTGGCCCACTGGAGCCGTTTCTGCTTGTGTGAAGTGGATAGAGGAGGTCGACAGGATGGCGTATGCACAGCTGCAAACCTCTGAAGGACCCTGCATCTTGTTGTTCGGGGGACGTTGGAGGCACAAGCAGCTTCAAAAACTTGTCTGCTGCTATGACAAGGCTTTTTTGCCGCTGCTCTTTCAACCTGACGTAATTGCCTGTAGGAAAGAGTCCTCAATTTGCCCTTATCAGCACGCACACGTGTGTACTGTGAATCAGCTACATACTTCTTGATTGCCAAGACACTTCATCCTGATCATCGCACAATGTTGATTGTAGTCATGCCTTGACCTAAACACTCCACAATTTGTTGCTTCTCAGCAGCCGACACATCCTTTTTCTTTCCCATTTTGGCAGAAAATGTAGGCTGCTTAATAATGTGAGAGAGCCTTCTTAAGTAGTCTTGCCTTTCATTGGACACACCTGCCAAACTAATTAGCACAGGTGTCTGCAATTGCTTACAGTGATATAAAGAGCCCTGACACACATCACCATCAATGAGTTTAACTGACAAACAAACAAATTCTTCCCTTATCACTCCTAAACACTTTTTGCATAATAATTTGGAACGCAGTGTACATGTGCTTTTCCACAAAACACCAGCGGTTCACGTAGTGAATCTTACAGTTCTAACTTGACAACCGTGGTCTGTATGGAGTTGTTCAATAAAGGGCCCAAAATTAAGATAACATAGATGGGAGAGGTCTCTATGAATAGGAATTCCTAAGTATTTGATACCCTGTGAGGGACAGGCAAAGGGAAAGTTGGACTGGATGGAATCCTATATGGATTTGGGGAGGGAGACATCGAGGGCCTCAGACTTCGCTGCATTGATTTTAAAATTTGACCATGTAACAAAGTGATCTATTTCAGCCATAACAGCAGGGATGGATATATGTGATTGAGTGATATATACTAGGACATCATCAGCAAATAGAGAGCACTTGTACTCGGTGCCTCCCACCTCAATCCACCTAATATTGGGGTTATGGCGAATTGATGAGAGCAGGTGCTCCGTCACTAGGATGTATAAGAGAGGGGACAGAGGACATCCCTGCCTTGTCCCATTGGTGATTGTGAAAGGTGATGAAAATGTTCTGACGCACCCCTTGGGCCTTGGGACACCCGGAGCCGGACCCTTTTTGGTGGATGCTGGTGGTTGTAGTCTTCGTGGCGGCGACCCGGTTCCGTGGCTCAGGGCGGTCAAACCAGTGGCGGAACTATTTATGTGGTTTTGATGTTTAAATGTCCGACTACGCCACCCGTGGATTGCGGTCAGAGTGAACCGCTGCTACAGGGCAGACCGCTGAGACTGGTGTTGTGGGTGCAGCAGAGCGTAGCATAACTCCCCACGGGAGGAGTATAGCCTCAGGGCAGTGTATGCGGAGGATGGGGGTGATGGTGCAGGGCAGCAGCAGTAACGACACGGAGTCAGTGATGCAGTCCAGGGCCTTTACTCACAGTTCTTATTATCCAGACCACGTCTGCAGGTAACGGCTGCCCACGTCGTACTGTGCTCACCAGGTGAGGGGCTCAGACAACTCCCAGATAACTTTGGAGCACTTCACAGGACCCCCTTTGTGTGTCCTTTGTCTGGCCTTTCTTACCAACACTTCTGTCCGGCTGCCTCGGGCCTCCTCTTGGTAAACTTGGCGCCAGTTTCCCTGGCCCTATGTGGTGCCTTCCTAGCGGGTGTAGCGGGGGGCTGCGCCACATAAAATGTCAGAGCCTCCGGTTTCTAGCTGAGGGTCGTTTCCTGCCTCCACTAGTTCGGGGACCGGTCTCCCCCTTTGGCCTGACCCCTCCACGCAGGTGGATTCGGGCGTGCGGTGGCGACTCGCCCGTCCGCACCCCTGGGATCCCTTCATTCCTCGTTCCTGGAGCCTTCTCCGCTCCTCTTCCTTCCTTCTCCCTCTTCCAGGCCTGGGCCTCTGTTACTAGGCCCGCCTCCGGAGCAGAGCACATGCAGAGCCCCTGCTCCCTGCCACTTCTGCTCAGACTTCTCTGCACTGAATTAAGATGGTGCCCACCTTTTATACTCCTTTCTCAATGCACCCAGGAACTGCTTCCTCCCTGCTCCTGCACTACAAGGTTCCCCTTCCTCAGTGTTCCCTCCCCCCACTCCAGCCAGGGACAGGGACTGTCGTGCCCATCTCAGGGGCATATTGGTCGCCCTGCCCCACGGCAATGTGGTGTAATGCATGCAGGTGTCGGGTCCTGATCCACACTCCATCCTTACCTGAGAGTGAGATATCACACCTCTGGGTGAGGTGCAATACGTCTGTAGCAACCGAGCCCTCAGGGTGCTACAGTTCCATTTATCTTCAGCCTAGGTGACGTATTGCGATACAGGGCCGTGATTTTGGCTATAAAAGGGTCCCCTAGACCCCTACCCCAAGCTTTTTAAGAGAATCATATATGGCGTGCCAGGAGACTCTATGGAATGCTTTCTCAGCATCCAACGAGAGTATCTAATTACAAATTTTTAACTGCATCTAGCCCAGGAAATACTTTGTGCCTAGTAGCAGTGTCTGCTAGTCAGCGGATTATCCCGGCTGTTAAGCAAGCTACACCACCTGTAGTTTAGACACTTAATTTTTTCAAAGGAAATGATTCGGGACCATGGGATACTTAGTGAAGAGCATCAGGAGGCACCCCAAGGCATAGGGGCTGGGACTGGCAGTAGGATGCCTTGCGGTGGACAGCCGAGCTCGATCCTTATAAAAGCTTTTTAACTGCAGCAGCTTTAGTGGACGCTACTGGAGCTGGAATTACGCGGCTGCTGGCATGAGACTTGCCCTCCAATAGATCCTTGTAAATGGATTTAAAGTGTATTCATTCAAATTAGAGAGACAATTTAAATTAAAAAGCTTAGAGCTGCCTCCACCACAGGGGGGCTCGCTCGACCCACCAGCGGACAGGCACCAGTATTGGGAGAGGGGGGCTGGCCGTCAGGGTTCACCGCGGCTCTGGCACAAACCCGGCGACACGGAGGCGGCACGGGCAGGAGCGGACTGGCCGTGTCGGCTTCTCACTTTTTGGATTTTAGAAGGGCATGACATGCCTATATCTGTGTCTCCCCCTCCTTTTACTCCTCCACCTCTTTTATTTTCGCATGACTATATGTACTTGTCACTTTTCCATGTGTTAGTTATGTCTTCTTAGCAGTTTGTCAGCTTTTGGACACCTTTGAAGGTGTTTTCTATGTGTTTCTATGTGTTTTTGTTTGCCTGCCATTGGTTTTAACGGTGTTCGAAGGTGTTCGACGAACAGTTCGACGAACAGTTCGGCGAACACATGGGTGTTCGACGAACCGAACCGAACTCGAACACTAAGGGGGTGGCTTAACACTAGTGCCCAATACACTGTATGCAGCATCATATGGGGGCCCAATACCCTGTATGCAGCATCATAAGGGGGCCCAATACATTGTATGCAGCATCATATGGGGGCCCAATATACTGTATGCAACATAATATGGGGGCCAAATATACTTTATGCAGCATCATATGGGCCCAATATACTCTATGCAGCATCATATTGGGCCCAATATACTGAATGCAGCAACATGTGGGGGTCCAATATACTGTATGCAGAATCATATGGGGCCCAAAATACTGTATACAGCATCATATGGGGGCCCAATACACTGTATGCAGCATCATATGGGGGCCCGTTACACTGTATGCAGCATCATAAGGGGTCCAATACACTGTATGCAGCATCATATGGGGGCCCAATATACTGCATGCAGCATGGGGGCTCAATATACTGTATGCAGCACGGGGGCCCAATACACTGTATGCAGCAACGTATGGGGGCCCAATATACTGTATGCAGCATCATATGGGGGCCCAATATACTGTATGCAGCATCATATGGGGGCCCAATATACTTTATGCAGCATCATATGGGCCCAATATACTGGAAGCAGCATCATTTGGGGGCCCAATATACTGTATGCAGCATCATGTGGGGGCCCAATATACTGTATGCAGCATCATATGGAGGCCCAATATACTGTATGCAGCATCATATGGGGGCCCAATACACTGTATGCAGCTTCATAAGGGGGCCCAATAAACTGTATGCAGCATCATATGGGGGTCCATTACACTGTATGCCGCATCTTATGGGCCCAATATACTGTATGCAGCATCATGTGGGGGCCCAATATACTGTTTGCTTTATCATATGTGCCCAATAAACTGTATGCAGCATCATATGGGAGCCCAATATTCTGTATGCAGCATCATATGGGAGCTCAATATACTGTTTGCAGCATCATATGCGGGCTCAATATACTGTATGCATCATGGAGGCTCCATATACGGTATGCAGCATGGGGGCTTATGTACTGTATGCTGCAACATATGGGGATCCATTATACTGTATACAGCATCAAATGGGTGCCCAATAAACTGTATGCAGCATTATACGGGTGTCCAATAAACTGTATGCAGCATCATAGGGGCCGAATATACTGTATGCAGCATCATATGGGCTGAATATACTGTATGCAGCATCAAATGGGGTCAAATATACAGTATGAAGCATGGTGCCCAATACACTGTATGCGTCATCATATGGGGGCCATTATAGTGTGTGTAGCATGGGGACCCAATATAGTTTATGCAGCATGGGGGCTCAATACACTGTATGCAGCATAAGGGGCCCAATATACTATATGCAGCATCATATGGGGGCCCAATATACTCTATGCAGCATGAAGGGCCAATATACTATATGCAGCATCATATGGGGCCAATATACTGAATGCAGCCTCATATGGGGGCCCATTAGACTGTATGAAGTATCATATTGGGCCCAATATACTGTATGCAGCATGTGGGCCAAATATGTTGTAAGCAACATAATAGGGGGGCCCAATATACTGTATGAAGCATTGGGTCCAATATACTGTATGCAACATCAAATGGGGGCCCGATATACTGTATGCAGCATGGGGGCCAATATACTGTATGCAGTATCTTATAGGAGCCCAATGTACTGTATGCTGCATGGGGGCCCAATGTACTGTATTCCGCATGGGGGCCCAATATACTGTATGATGCATCATATGGGGACTCAATATACTGTATGCAGCATCATATGGGGGCCCAACATTCTGTATGCAGCATCATATGGGGGCCCAATACATTGCATGCAGAATCGTATGGGGGCCCAATATACTGTATGCAGCATCATATGGGGCCCAATACACTGTATGCAGCATCATATGGGTGCCCATTATACTGTATGCAGCATCATAGGGGGGCCCATTATACTGTATGCAGCATCATAGGGGGGCCCAATATACTGTATGCAGCACCGTATGGGGGCCCAATATACGTTATGCAGCATCATATGCGGGCCCAATACACTGTATGCAGCATTATATGGGGGCCCAAAAAACTGTAGGCAGCATCATATGGGGGCCCAATATTCTCTATGCAGCATCATGTGAGCCCAATATTCTGTATGCAGCATCATATTGGGGCTCAATATAATGTATAAAGCATGGGGTCCAATACACTGTATGCAGCATGGGGGCCTATTATGCTGTATGCAGCATCATATGTGGGCCCAATATACTGTATGCAGCTTTGGCGCCCTGCTGCGCATTGGTGCCACAGAACCCAGAAGGGTGCATGGATGGAGTTCTCCACAAGAGGCTCTCACACATTCACACACCTCCACCTTCCACCTCAGACCAGCAAAGGGAGCCCGTTAGGGACATATATATGGAGGGTGGAGCCAGGCAGCTGAGTCTAGTCTTAGTTTCAGTTCAGTGTTCAGAGAGGAACACAGCTCAGAGTGAGCAGAGAGCGTTCCGACGCTCAGAGAGCGGTGAAGACGCAGCACGAAAGCTGCCAAGTAGTGAGGGCCCCGAGTGTGGTCGACGGCAAGGAGAAAAAGGAGAGTGGAACTCAGTGGGCAGAGGAGCAAAGTAAGCTCACCCCGATATATATACCAGACATCGGGTCCACGCCTACATGGACTCCCTACACCCAGTAGGAACCACCGGAACCCCTGGAGAACTACAGGTCCCAGGTCCACCTAATGCTGACTGCAGTACCAGGGCTAGGAGTCACAGAGGTCCGAGTGTCCAGTGAGAGTGATCTCCAAAGTGAAGGCCCTATCACCAGGTCAGCAGGTGCAGAGAGAGACAGTAACCAAGCTAGGCCCAGCTCCAGGCAGGCCAGAAGCTGAGAGAGTAAAGCAACGGGTCAGGAGGCCCTATACCCACTCACTGGCGAGAGTCCAGAAGTGCGCCCTTCACCTGGAGTACCCTGGACCGTGCCTGCAGCATCACCAGTAAAGGTACTGAAGCTTACCCCTGTGTGAGTGTCTATCCTTCCTCCGGGACCGTCCTGCCATCTCTCCCCTGCACCACCATCCAGTACATCCCCCACGATGCCCTGAGGCCAGCTCCACCTGTGGGGAGCCGTCCCATCACAAGCTGCCCTAACATCTGCCTCAGAGGACTGTTGCAGCGCTGGTGATCCTCACCAGACACAACAGGTGCCGTCACGAAAAATCCCAGAAACCCCATATAATAGAAGTTTCCCCTTTTCACTGACCGCCCTGGGTCACTGACGGGGCCAGCCACCGTGATATCCCCCGGCAACCAGTGGCCCGGCTGCCGAGTACCCCACGGCCCTGGGGGCGCGTCACAGCATCATATGGGGGTCCAATATACTGTATGCAGCATCATATGGGGCCCAATATACTGTATGCATCATCATAATGGGGGCCCAATATACTGTATGCAGCATGGGGGCCATATGTACTGTATGCAGCATCATATGGGGGCCCAATGTACTGTATGCCGCATGGGGGCCCAATATACTGTATGCAGCATCATATGGGGGCCCATTATACTGTATGCAGCATCATATGGGGGGCCAATATACTGTGTGCAGCGTCATATGGTGCCAATATACTGAATGCAGCATCATATGGGGGCCCATTATACTGTATGCAGTATCATATGGGGTCCCAATATACTGTAAGCAGCATTGGGGCCCAATATACTGTATGCAGCATCATATGGGGGCCCAATATCATGTGTGCAGCATTATATTTGGGCACAATATACTGTATGAAGCATGGGGTCCAATATACTGTATGCAACATCATATGGGGGCCCTATGTACTGCATGCCGCATGGGGGCCCAATGTACTGTATGATGCATCATATGGGGACTTAATATTCTGTATGCAGCATCATATGGGCCCAATATACTGTATGCAGCATCATATGGGGGCCCAATATTCTGTATGCAGCATTATATGGGCCCAATATACTGTATGCAGCATCATATGAGGACCCAATATCCTGTATGCAGCATCATATGGACCCAATATACTGTATGCAGCATCATATTGGGACCCAATATACTTTATGAAGCATGGGGTCCAATACACTGTATGCAGCATGGGGGCCCTTTATACTGTATGCAGCATCATATGGGAGCCCAATACAGTATACTGTATACTGCATCATATGAGGGCCCAATATAGTGTGTACAGCATCATATGAGGGCCCAATATACTGTATGCAGCATCATATAGAGGCCCAATATACTGGATGCAGCATCATATGGGCCTAATAAACTGTATGCAGCATCATATGGTGGCCCAATAAACTGTATACATCATGGGGGCCCAACATACTGTATGCAGTATCATATGGTGGCCAATATACTATATACAGCATGGGGGCCCAATTTACTATATGCAGTATAATATAGGGCCAATATACTGTATTCAGCATCATATGGTGGCCAATAAACTGTATGAAGCATTATATGGGGCCCATTATATACTGTATGCAGCATTATATGGGGCCCATTATATACTGTATGCAGCATTATATGGGGTCCATTATATTCTGTGTGTAGCATTTAATGGGGTCCATTATATACTGTATACAACATTATATGGACCCAATTATATTCTGTTTGCAGCATTATATGGGGCCCATTACATACTGTATGCAACATCATGTGGGGGCCCAATACACTGTATGCAGCATCATATGGGGCTCAATATATTGTATGCAGCATGAGGGCCCTATATACAGTATGAAGCATTACATGGTGGCCCAATATACTGTATGTAGCATGGGGGCCAATTTACTGTATGCAGCATGGGTGGCCAATTTACTGTATACAGCATGGGAGGCCAATATACTGTATGCAGCATGGGGGGCGAATATACTGTATGCAGCATGGCGGGCCAATAAACTGTATGCAGCATCATATGGGCGCCCATTGTACTGTAAGCAGCATCATATGGGGGCCCAATATAATGTATCCATCATCATATGGGGGCCCAATATACTGTATGCAGCATCATATGGGGGTCCAATATACTATATGCAGCATGGGAGCTCAATATACGGTATGCAGCATAGGGGCCCAATATACTGTAAGCAGCATAGTGCCAAATATACTGTAAGCATCATATGGGGGCCCAATGTAATGTATGCTGCATGGGGGCCCAATGTACTGTATGCTGCATCATATGGGGACCAAAAATACTGTACATAGGATCATATGGGTGCCCAATCTACTGTATGCAGCATCATATGGGGGCCCAATATACTATATGCAGCGCCAAATGGGGGCTCAATATTCTGTATGCTGCATCATATGGGGGCCCAATATTCTGTATGCTGCATCATATGGGGACACAATATACTGTATACAGCATCATATGGGTGCCCATTATACTGTATGCAGCATCATAAGGGGACCCAATATACTGTATGCAGCATGGGGGCCCAATATACTGTATGCAGCATTATATGGGCCCAATATACTGTATGCAGCACCATATGGGGGCCCAATATACTGAATGAAGCTTGGGGTCCAATACACTGTATGCAGCATGGGGGCCCATTATACTGTATGCAGCATCATAGGGGTGCCCAATATACTGCATGCAGCATTATATGGGGGCTCAAAATACTGTATGCATCATCATATGGGGCCGAATATACTGCATGCAGCATCATATGGGGGCCCAATATACTGTACGTAGCATGGGGGCCCAATGTACTGTATGCAGTAATATATGGGGACCCAATGTACTGTATGCCGCATGGGGGCCCTATATACTGTATGCAGCTTCATATGGGGGCCCAATATACTGTATGCAGCATCATAAGCGGGCCCAATACACTGTATGCAGCATCATATGCGGGCCCAATATACTGTATGCAGCATCATATGGGGGCTCAATATTCTCTATGCAGCATCATATGAGCCCAATATACTGTACGCAGCATCATATGGGGGCCCAATATACTATATGCAGCATCGTAAGCGGTCCCAAAAAACTGTATGCAGCATCTTATGCGGGCCCAATATACTGTATGCAGCATCATATGGGGGCTCAATATTCTCTATGTAGCATCATATGAGCCCAATATTCTGTATGCAGCATCATATGGGGTCTTAATATACTGCATGCAGCATGTTGGCTCAATAAACTGTATGCAGCATGAGGCCCATTATCCTGTATGCAGCAAGGGTGCCAATGTACGGTATGCCGCATGGGGGTCAATGTACTGTATGCTGCATCATATGGGGACCCAATATACTGTGTACACAATCATATGGGTGCCCAATATACTGTATGCAGCATCATATCGGAGCCCAATATAATGTATGCAGCATCATAAGGGGGCCCATTATACTGTATGCAGCATCATATGGGCCCAATATACTGTATGCAACATCATATGGGGGCCCAATATACTGTATGCAGCATCATATGGGGCCCAAAATACTGTATACAGCATCATATGGGGGCCCAATATACTATATGCAACATCATATGGGTGCCCAATCTACTATATGCAGCATGGGGCCCAATACACTGTATGAAGCATCATATGGGAGCCCAATACACTGAATGCAGCATGGGGGGCCAATATACTGTATGCAGCATCATATGGAGCCAACATACATAATGCAGCATCATATGGGGACCCAATACACTGTATGCAGCATGGCGGCCCAATATACTGTATGAAGCATCATATGGGGGTCCAATATAGTGTATACACCATCGGGGCCCAATATAGTGTATTCAGCATGGGGGCCCAATATACTGTATGCAGTATCATAGGCGGGCCCAATATACTGGATGCAGCATGGGGGGCCAATATACTGTATGCAGTATCATATGGGGCCAATATACAGAATGCAGCATCATATGGGGCCAATACACTGAATGCAGCATCATATGGGGGCCCATTATACTGTATGCAGTATCATATGGGGGCCCAATATACTGTATGCAGCATGGGGGCCCATTAAACTGTAGGCAGCATCATATGGGGGCCCAATATACTCTATGCAGCATCATATGGGGGCCCGATATACTGTATGCAGCATCATATGGGGGCCCAATGCACTGTATGCAGCATGGGGGCCCTATATACTGTATGCAGCATTATATGGGGGCCCAATATATTGTATGCAGCATGGGGGGCCAATATACTATATGTTGCATCACATGGGGACCCAATATACTGTATACAGCATCATATGGGTGCCCAATATACTGTATGCAGCATCATATGGGGGCCCAATATCATGTATGCAGCACCATATGGGCCCAATATACTGTATGCAGCATCATATGGGGGCCCAATATACTATATGCAGCATCATAGGGGCCCAATAAACTGTATGCAACATCATATGGGGGCCCAATATACTGTATGCAGCAACATATGGGTGCCCAATATACTATATGCAGCGCGGGGCCCAATACACTGTATGCAGCATAGGGGCCCAATATACTGTATGAAGCATCATATGGGAACCCAATACACTGTATGCAGCATGGGGGGCCAATATACTGTTTGCAGCATCATATGGGGCCAATATTCAGAATGCGGCATCATATGGGGGCCCAATACACTGTATGCAGCATGGGGGCCCAATATACTGTATGAAGCATCATATGGGGGCCCAAGATAGTGTATTCAGCATGGGGGCCCAATATAGTGTATGCAGCATGGAGGCCCAATATACTGTATGCAGCATCATATGCGGGCCCAGTACACTGTATGCAGCATGGTGGGTCAATATACAGAGTGAAGCATGATATGGGGCCAATATACTGAATGCAGCATCATATGGGGGCCCATAATACTGTATGCTGTATCATATGGGTGCCCAATATATGGTATGCAGCATGGGGGCCCATTATACTGTATGCAGCATCATATGGGGGCCTAATATAATGTATCCAGCATCATATGGGGGCTCATTATACTGTATGCAGTATCATATGGGGGCCCAATATACTGTATGCAGCATGGGGGCCCAATATACTGTATGCAGCATCATATGGGGGCCCAATATAATGTATGCAGCATCATATGGGCCCAATATACTGTATGGAGCATCATATGGGGGCCCATTATGCTGTATGCAGCATCATATGGGCACAATATACTGTATGCAACATCATATGGGGGCCCAATATACTGTATGCAGCATCATATGGGGCCCAATGTACTATATACAGCATCATATGTGGGCCCAATATACTATATGCAGCATCATAAGGGTGCCCAATATACTATATGCAGCATGGGGCCCAATTCACTGTATGCAGCATAGGGGCCCAATAAAATGTATGAAGCATCATATGGGGACCCAATACACTGTATGCAGCATGGGGGGCCAAAATACTGTATGCAGTATCATATGGGGCCAATATACAGAATGCAGCATCATATGGGGGCCCAATACACTGTATGCAGCAAGGGGGCCCAATATACTGTATGAAGCATCATATGGTGGCCCAAGATAGTGTATTCAGCATCGGGGCCCAATATAGTGTATGCAGCATGGAGGCCCAATATACTGTATGCAGCATCATATGCGGGCCCAATACACTGTATGAAGCATGGGGGGTCAATATACAGAATGCAGCATCATATGGGACCAATATACTGAATGCAGCATCATATGGGGGCCCATAATACTGTATGCTGTATCATATGGGGGCCCAATATACTGTATGCAGCATGGGGGCCCATTATACTGTATGCAGCATCATATGGGGGCCCAATATAATGTAACCAGCATCATATGGGGGCTCATTATACTGTATGCAGTATCATATGGGGGCCCAATACACTGTATGCTGCATGAGGGCCCATTATACTGTATGCAGCATCATATGGGGGCCCATTATACTCTGTGCTGCATCATATGAGGTCCCAATATACTGTATACAGCATCATATGGGGGCCCAATATACTGTATCCAGCATCATATGGTTGCCAATTAGTGTTGAGCGAGCACTAAAATGCTCGGTTGCTCGAAGCTCGGGCCGAGCTCACCGTGATACTCGGATGCTCGACCCGAGCAACGAGCCCAATGTTAGTCTGTGGGAGACCCCAGCATTTTTGCGGCGGCACCCCCGTCAGTCTGTAGAAGGCCTAAAAAGTGCCCAAAACGATAGTCATAGTGCTCTAATGACATGTGGACATCATGGGGATTGCCCCTGGAAGCATTTATGACCCCCAGGTCACTGCTGTCAACAACGTGGTCAGAGATATTAAGCCACTGTTACGGGCTCACAATAAAACGTTCAAAAACTAAACTGAAACTGTTTTCCTGTGAAATATGTTAAGGAACATCCTTTCAAGGGTAAAGACTTGTATATAAGGTAAAATAAATAACCAAAACCAAAAATACTCCTCCACACCTTGGGCTATGTTTACAAGTAGCATTGTCAGGCAAAATGTATTTTTGTCCTAGTTTAAAAAATTAGAGATGTCTAAAATCTCCACCCCCCTGCTCATTTGGAAGAAGCTACATAGTACTCACTCGTACTTCCCCCAAAACCAGGAATTTTTATGAGCGCCATAAAGCCTCAGCCCAGAGCAAGCCTTCTGGTAAACTGGAAATTCCCTCCAAAAATCCTATTGTCTATCTGTACAAATGTTTAATGTCGATTTTAATAATGCACATGACGGTCACAAACACAGGGACCACATTTTTGAGATGTTCACCTTTTTCCAATTGTGATGGTGTGGTTTTCGTGGCTGGGAGACCACCGGAAGCCCGGGAAATGGGTTCTGAGCTTCGGAGCGACATAGAGATATCATATTTGATATCCATCTTCATGAATAGTGATGACGGAAAACATGATGTCTCCATCTTGGATGTGGGACCCCCCCATACCAAGATATGAAATCTGAAGGATTTTTATGTCTTCTGCAGCTGGGTGGGTTCACAAAACCGAACCCCCGTGTGAGGTAAACAACAGGGGCGTCTCCCAATGTTTTGGCCCCTTACTAAAAACCAGAACGGCCATTTTTAAGTCATTCTTGCCAGGGACGTCAGACGCATGCACTCCTCACTGCGTGGAAGAATCACATCTAATTTCCGGGGAGCCGTCCCCCCCACAGAATCTGAGACAATCACCTCGTGGCACAGGTTTTGCTATTACTTACCCCTTTTATTTTAATAACTGTTTTATGCATATATGTAAATTGTCTCCTTTATAATATCTTTTATATCTTTTGTAAACACTGCCCACTTTCGGGAGTAAATCATTATTATTTACCAGCTTCGTTCTTCTTGTCCTATGTCGAGCAAACACATTCCTCACCCGCTAATTCACTTTACCGAACGGGTACCCGATCCACCTGTTAAGCGATCGGTGGTGGCAGTATACCTGTATTTATGTGATATTGTGGTTTGAGGGTGGCTGGTCCGAGGTATATATACGTTCCTGGAAGGAACTGGTGGTATATATATGTCCTGTCACATCACGTGCCACAATAGTCGACATAAATTAGAGCAGCTGCGACCATGCTTATCCTCGGTCAATACCGTGTTTGACCAGCAGGATAAGGGGGCGCCAGAGGGCTGCAAGGTCTGACCAAGTGTTTTCCCTGACAAGCATTTTTTATGCGTTTTTGCACTTTTGCTTTGCTTTCAACCGTGACAAATGCATTCACCGGGAAATGTCATTTTAACGTTTTACAACCTTATCTGGTCATGTGCTGTGTGACACATGCATACAGTGCTGAAAAGACGTGGGAACAGCATGGGGAAGACCCCTGGAAGCATCTCTGACACCCAGGTCACTGCCTGAAAGTGTGCCCATCAGAAGTGATCCTTGCCGTATCAGAAGATGCAGACTTGCAACTATCCCCGTGCAAGTCCTTGTCAGAGGGCAGTGTTCAATTGTACCTCCCCCTTTTCCTTCCAATTCAAGCGCAAATATTCAGCCAACCACCCACCCACCCGCAGGCTGCAATACTATACTGCTAGCTTGCACTTCAAATGGGGCCTTTTAATTTGGAGGAGGCCAAATCTGGCCGCTACATCATGGCTGCGTCGGCAGAGAGGTCTCCATACTCAGTCCACAGCCATCACTATTTGTCCCGGGTACCTTCCCCACACTTTTCTTAGCCTGGCCTGCTTTAGGGCAGCATTGGACTGTTGGCATATGCATCAGATTAGGACTTATTATAAGTGAAAGGAGGACTTTATACTAACCAGACAGCAGATGGCGATAGTGTGCAAAGTTATATGCTTGCTGTAATGTGGGGAGGGAAACTCTCAATTGTTGGTTGTTCTTACTTCCTGTGTTTTTCTTTTCTCTGTATGTGTTATGTCAGCAGCACACGGACTGTGTGACACTGAATTGTATCTTATGTTTATCCAGTATGAAGTAAATACTGTTTACTCAAGATATCTTGCTGATTGAAGCTCTCGTAAGTACAGTGGTGACTGTAAGAAGATGCACTCTGCGACAGTTTATGGGCCCAGACACTACAGGCCCGCACTACAAGCCCAGGCAGCAGGATCCCGGTTTATAACCCCAGATAACGGAGCACACAGATAAGCTCTGTAAACAGAAGGAAATAAATCCAGATACAGAGTGACAAAGGAATTCATGACCCCAGGAGCTGGATATAATTACAAAGAATTCAACACAGGCAGGACATACAGGAACTATCAGCAAGAAAAAAACAACAACAAAAAAACAGGAGAATATCTTCAATACAACTCTCTAAATAAGTAAGACTATATAAAGATGATGAGTAACACAGAACTGAAATTCACAGTAGCTAAACTGAATAGTGAAAATTATCAGTTATGGAAATTCAAAGTAGAGATGTTGTTATCTAAGGATGATTTATGGGAAGTAATTGTTACAGAAAGACCAGATCTAGATAATCAGACATGGGATAAGAAGAATAGACAAGCGAGAGCCACCATCAGCTTATTAGTGGATGATGCTCAATTAATACATATAAGAAATGAAGAAATAGTGAAAGGAATGTGGGAAGCATTAAGAAAACTGTATGAAAGACCTAGCTTGAATCACAAGTTATTTTTATTAAGAAAGCTTTACAGTATGAGATTGAGTGCAAATGACTACATGCAGAAGCACATATTCTCAATGATAGAAGTGATATCACAGCTAAGATCTATTGGTGAAGACATTAAAGAAAGTCATGTAGCAGCTATATTATTGTCCAGTTTACCAGATTCGTATACAGCCTTGATAAATGCCCTTGAGACGAGACCAGAAACTGACATTACATTAGATCTTGTGAAAACAAGACTAATAGATGAATATCAGAGAAGAAAAGAACAAAGAAATGATTCTTCTACTGAAAAGGACAGTGAAAACGCTCTTAATGCTACAGAATTTAAAAAACCCTATAATAAAGAGACAAGAGAATGCTTCAGATGTAAGAAAAAAGGTCATTTAAAGAAAGACTGTACCATATGGAAAGCAGAACAACAAAAATTACAATACAAAAAGCATACACAGAAAGTAAAAAACACAATTTCCGATTCATGTGAGAATAATTGGAATGGCACATTTAAAGTAACAGACAAGAAATCATCGCTTGGTTGGTTTATTGATTCAGGAGCAACGAATAATATGACAAGTGACAAGAATTTCTTTACCGATCTTGATTTAGATAAGAAAGAAGCCATTTATCTTGCAGATGGAAGCAAAATAACCGCAGAAGGTATCGGACCAGGTATGCTAAATTGTTCAAACAAGTTCGGACAAGATTCAAAGATACTTGTACAGGATGTGTTGTATGTTCCAAAATTGGAAGGTGGATTATTATCTATGAAACGTTTAACAGCAAAAGGACTTACAGTAAAATTCAAAGACAATGAGTGTGCAATTATTGCAGGAAATAAGGTGATAACCAAAGTCAAGGCAGATGAACAATTATATAATTTTGACACACCAAAGGAACAGATGAAGGTATGTACACATGATCACAAAAACTGTATTCACATGTGGCATAGACATCTAGGACATAGACACTCTGACAGTATAAGGGAACTACAGAAAAAAGAATTGACAAAAGATTTAAAGATATCAGATTGCTCAATTACCGTAAGATGTGAATGTTGCATAAAATCCAAAGCCACAAGGATATCTATTCCAAAAGAAAGTGAGATGAAAAGCGAAAGACCACTTGATTTGGTGCATACTGACGTATGTAGACCCATGAAAGTGACTACATCAGGAGGCAATAGATACATGTTGACTTTTATAGACGACTACTCAAGATACACAGTCACATACTTAATTAAGAACAAAAGTGAAGTTTTTGATAAACTTGTAGACTATGTAACAAGATCAAGTAACAAATTTCAAAGGAAGCCAATTGTCATCAGAAGTGATAATGGAGGTGAATTTACAGGTCACAGAATAGAAGACTACTTAAGACAAAATGGAACAGATCACCAGAAAACTGTTCCATACACACCTGAACAAAATGGAGTAGCAGAAAGGAAAAACAGAACTCTAACAGAAATGATAAGATGTATGCTGACGGATTCCAAACTAACAGAGAAATATTGGGGTGAGGCAGCAATGACAGCTACATATCTACAGAACCGACTTTTTCCAGAAAACTGACGAAAACTCCATATGAACTGTGGCAAGGTGTGAAACCAAGTGTCAATCATTTAAAAGTTTTTGGATGTAAAGTTTTTATATTCATTCCAACAGAAAAACATTCCAAACTTCAAAACAGATCCATGGAAGGAATATTCATTGGATATAGTGAAAATTGCAAAGGATATAGAATCCTAGATACCAAAACAGACAGAGTTACGGTGAGTAACAATGTGACATTCATTTAAGATTTAAATGAAGACATTATAATTTCAGTTGAAACAAAAAATGAGAAAAACAATAGTGACATAACTGAAGAAATATCTAATGAGAAAGAAGTAGAAGTTAATGAAGAACAAAATACTGAAAGTGAAGAATCACAACTACAAACAGACACAGAACCAAGACGTTCAATGAGAGAGAACAAAGGAAAACCACCAAAACGTCTCTCATACAAGACAAGCATAAGAAAAATCTATGAGCCTACCTCTTGGGAAGACATATCTAAACTTCCTGAAGAAGAAGCTAATAAATGGATAGAAGCAACAGAAACAGAAATTAAATTCATGCATGATTCAAATACATGGACACTAACAGATTTGCCAGAAGGAAGAAAAGCCATAGGATGTAAGTGGATTTTTAAAGTAAAATACCAAACAGATGGCACAGCTGAAAGATACCGAGCAAGACTTGTAGCTAAAGGATATTCTCAAAAATATGGAGAAGACTATGATGAGACATTTGCTCCAGTTGTCAAACACACTACAATAAGAACTTTACTTACAGTTGCAGCAATGAAACAGATGGAACTGAGACATCTGGATATAAAGACAGCTTTTTTTGAATTGAGATTTAACAGAAGACATTTACATGGAACAACCTCCAGGATTCAAAGATGAAAGAAATCCAAACAAAGTTTGCAAACTTCAGAAAAGCATATATGGTTTAAAGCAAGCAGCTAAAGCGTGGAATGACAAAATCACGGAAGTACTTACAAATGAAAAATTTCAAATTAGCAAAGCTGATCCATGCTTGTACACAAAAAGGCTGATTAATAGATGGATTTATGTACTCATATATGTAGATGACATTTTGATTTGTTTTAAACAAGAAAGGGATAAAGAAAATATTCTAAAAATCCTGAAGCAACATTTCGAAATCAAAGACTTGGGAAATGTGAAAAAGTACCTAGGAATACAGGTAGAAAGAGAAGAAGACGGAAGTTTCCTACTGAATCAAAATCACATGATTCAAGACATAACAGAAAAATTTGGATTAAAGGATGCAAAAACAGTAAAGTCTCCAATGGAAACTAATTATCTCAAAGAGATGAACAGTGAAAAAAATATGCTACCAAATAATGAAGAATACAGAACAGCAATAGGAAAACTACTGTATCTAGCGACCGTTACAAGACCAGACATCACAGCAGCAGTAGGAATCCTGAGTAGAAAGGTATCAAAACCAAATAAAGCTCATAAAGCTTTAACAGGATATGTTGATGCAGATTGTGCTGGAGATCCAACTGACAGAAGATCTACCAGTGGACATATTTTTGTTCTCTCAGGTGGACCAATAAGTTGGACAAGTAAGAAACAGTCAATTGTGACACTGTCTTCAACAGAAGCAGAATATGTTGCCGCAGCACATGCGAGTCAAGAAGTACTGTGGTTAAGACAATTGTTGACAGAATTAGGACAACCACAGTTGGAACCAACAAAACTGAAAGAGGACAATCAAGGATGTCTTGTTCTTGCTCAGAAGGAAGGAGTCAATCCAAGAACCAAGCATATTGATGTGAAATATCATTTCTTGAGAGATCATCAGGAACAAGGAGTCTTGAAGTTAGAGTATTGTCCTACTGAAGAAATGACAGCAGACTTCTTCACGAAGGCGTAGAATGCTGATAAACACCAGAGACTAATAAAAAAGTTGGGTTTGATTGAATAAGTCCTTACTGTTGAGAAAGGGTGTCGGCATATGCAACAGATTAGGACTTATTATAAGGGAAAGGAGGACATTATACTAACCAGACAGCAGATGGCGATAGTGTGTAAAGTTATATGCTTGCTGTAATGTGGGGAGGGAAACTCTCAATTGTTGGTTGTTCTTACTTCCTGTGTTTTTCTTTTCCCTGTATGTGTTATGTCAGCAGCACACGGACTGTGTGACACTGAAGTGCATCTCATGTTTATCCAGTATGAAGTAAACACTGTTTACTCAAGATATCTTTCTGATTGACGCTCTCGTAAGTACAGTGGTGACTGTAAGAAGATGCACTCTGCGACAAGGACGAGCCCACCAGACAACCAGAGACTCCTCCGGTGGGCCCAGGCTTCTCCATCAGGGGAGTTGAGAGTGCCAAGGTGAGGAGCATGATGATAATTGTAGCGTCGGCGTCCCTGCCTCCTGCTAGGCATGGAAGTCGCTCCCCTCACCTCTCCGCTCCGTGCCCGGTGGCTTCCTCCCGCTCTGCTGGCAGCGCGCGCTGCTTCCCGGCCTCGGTGCTTAGGGCGCGCGCGCGCTCCTCCTCTCTTAAAGGGGCTGCGCGCGCCGTCCTAAGGAGTCCCCGGCCAATGGCCGGAGGACTTCACCATATATAAGGCACCTCCTCCAAAATGGAGGTGCCGGAGCAATGTTGTTGCAAAGCCTTTCAACTCTGCTTCAGCCCTCAGGTCCCGTTACCAATTACCTGCCAGTCACCTGCCAGATTCCTGCTTGATACCTGCCTGATACCTGCCTGATATCTGCTTACCTGCTTGCTATCCTGTGGTCCGACAGTCTGCCTACCAGCACCTGCCAGTCTGTCTATGGATCAGTCCGCCTGCGGACTAGGAAGTACCTGCCAGATACCTGCCTGCCTGTCCAGAGACTCTTGCCCGCTCACCTGGGAGCGCTCACCTGCTACCTGCCTGCTAGCCTACCTGGAGGCTCTGCCGTCACTTGCCGTGACCACCTGCCAGTCCAGAGACTCTTGCCCGCTCACCTGGGAGCGCTCACCTGCTACCTGCCTGCTAGCCTACCTGGAGGCTCTGCCGTCACTTGCCGTGACCACCTGCCTGTCCAGAGACTCTTGCCCGCTCGCCTGGGAGCGCTCACCTGCTACCTGCCTGCTAGCCTATCTAGAGCCTCTTTCCCTGCTGTCTCTTGCCGTGACCACCCGCCTGTCAAGAGGCTGTCCCCGTCACTTGCCGTGACTTCCTGCCCTTCTACCCAGAGACTGTCCCTGTCACTTGCCGTGACTACCTGCCCGCCTTCCCTGCCTGGGAGCCACCCGCTTCCTTACAAAGACTGCCCCTTTGTATAGTTGCTCAGAGGTTCCACCTCCCAGACCCGTTACAGTTTGCTCGGGCCATGGAACCCGGTGGCACCCTCGCTCTCGGACCTATGTCATGAACTTTCCTGTCAGAGGTCCCAACAGGAGTCCATCCTGAGCCACCTGCGTGGTGTTAACTCCCGCCTGGACACACTGACTACCTCTTCGGGACCTGCTTTCAGTCGCACGACTCCTACCCCGGCAGCGCCGCTGCCCATCAATTCCATGGCAAGTCTTCCCGGTCCTCGCCTCACCGCCCCGCCTCGTTTTGGCGGAGATCCCGGACAGGCACGGGGCTTCATTAACCTGTGTACTCTGCACTTCGAACTGTTGGCACACCAGTTTTCCACCGACCGAGCCAAAGTAGCCTTCATCATGTCCCATCTCACGGGAGAGGCGCTGGCTTGGTTAAATCCTCTATGGGAGAGAGGAGACCCCCTGGTGTCCAACTTGCCAGCCTTTCTCACGACTTACCGGAAGGTCTTCGACGAACCAGGACGGAGGACCTCATCCGCCTCATCTCTGCTACGCCTCCGCCAAGCAAGTCTCAACGTGGGCCAATATGCCATACGGTTCCGTACCCTTGCTTCGGAGCTTGCCTGGGATAACGATGCTCTGGTGTCCGTCTTCTGGGAGGGTCTGTCCGGCCGTATTAAAGATGAACTCGCCGGTCGGGACATTCCTACCACTCTCGACGACTTAATTACACTTGCCACCCAGATTGACATCCGGTTCCAGGAGCGCACCAAAGAGGCCACCCGTGAGAGGAGGTTTCCACGCCTTGCCCCTACCTTCCAGAGACCCGTCACTTCCTCCGTTACTCCCCCGGCGCACTCACCCGAGCCGTTGCAGGTCGACCAGACCAAGATGGTCAAGACCCGTCAAGAATTACGCCGTGCCGAGGGGAGCTGCTTCTACTGTGGCAGTAAGGAGCACCGGATCCGTTTCTGCCAAGAGAGGTCGGGAAACGCCTGTGTTTAGGGTCGCTCAGAGAGGTCGCCCTAGACAGAAATAAACCCTCTCCATCTCTAATGCTGTCGGTCTCTATCATCTGCGGGGAGAACCGTTATTTTGAACTGGCTCAACTTGACTCTGGAGCTGCCTGAAATCTCATTTCTCAGTCCCTGGTAGGGAAATACCGCATTCCCACCAAACCTCTGGCTGTATCCTTATCTGTCGCCGCCGTGGATGGAGGCCTCTTACCTCATCCCATCCAACTCATCACCAAATCCTTAACTTTGCAGGTGGGAATGCTACACTCTGAGAGCATCTTCTTTCATGTTCTGCCTGGACTCTCTCACGCCCTCTTGCTAGGCCTACCTTGGCTCCAGAAACACGCACCCGTGCTTGATTGGCAGACCGGAGAAGTTCTTCGCTGGGGACAGGACTGCCATAAGACTTGTTTAGTTCCCGTTCATCCTGCTCGTCCTTCTCCTACCCCAGCCAATCTACCCGGCCTACCGGTTCCCTATTGGTCTTTTGCGGACTTCTTTAATAAAAGTGAGGCAGAGACCTTACCCCCTCATAGACCATACGACTGCCCAATTGACCTGATGCCTGGCGCTACTCCTCCCCGTGGGCGTATTTACCCTTTGTCCGCTGCTGAGACCCGGTCCATGTCTGAATATATTGAGGAGAATCTGGCCCGGGGAATTATCCGGAAATCTACCTCCCCGGCGGAAGCAGGCTTCTTCTTCGTCAAAAAGAAGGACGGCTCACTCCGTCCCTGTATAGACTATAGAGGCCTTAACCAGATCACAGTGAAGAATAAATACCCCCTTCTGCTCATTCCTGAATTATTTGACCGTCTGAGGGGGGCTAGAATCTTCACCAAGCTGGACCTCCGTGGGGCGTATAATCTGGTCCGTATCCGTCAGGGGGATGAATGGAAGACGGCATTCAACACCCGGGACGGCCACTATGAATACCTTGTAATGCCCTTCGGTCTCTGTAACGCTCCCGCCGTCTTTCAAGAGTTGGTCAATGACATCTTCCCTGACCTTCTCTACTCCTGCGTGGTGGTATACCTGGACGACATCTTGGTCTTCTCTCCGGATCTTCTCACTCACCGGAGGGACGTTCGTCAGGTCCTGCTCAGGCTCAGGCAGAACCACCTCTACGCTAAATATGAGAAGTGCCTTTTTGAGCAGACCTCGCTTCCGTTTCTGGGCTACATAATCTCTCAGACCGGACTACAAATGGACCCTGAGAAACTGTCTGCCATCCAGAAGTGGCCCCGACCAGAGGGGTTGAAGGCTATTCAGTGGTTCCTGGGCTTCGCCAACTACTACCGCCTCTTCATTTCGCACTTCTCTTCCCGGACTGCCCCTATCTCGGCGCTCACCCGTAAGGGCGCCAATCCTAGAGAATGGCCGCCCGAAGCAGAGGAGGCCTTCCTTTCCTTGAAACGAGCTTTTTCCTCCGCCCCTGTGCTGCATCGTCCGAACGGCAACAAACAATTCTTCCTAGAAGTAGACGCTTCCTCCTCCGGAGCCGGAGCGGTACTCACCCAAAAGTCGTCTTCTGGAAGAATGGTAACCTGCGGCTTCTTCTCTAAACTCTTCTCCTCTTCTGAGCGCAATTATTCTATAGGAGACCGAGAATTGTTGGCCATTAAGCTGGCACTGGAGGAGTGACGTTACCTGCTCGAGGGGGCTCTTCACCCGGTAATAATTTACACGGACCACAAGAACTTGGCTTACCTCCAGAGTGCCCAGAGACTTAACCCGCGCCAAGCCCGGTGGTCCTTGTTCTTCGCCCGCTTTAATTTTATTCTTCATTTTCGCCCGGCTGACAAAAACATCAAAGCTCATGCTTTATCCCGATCCTTTTTGGTCTCTGATCTTGAGGAGGAGCCTAAACACATCATCGACCCCTCCATAGTAATGCAGGTGGCTCCCGTGAATCTAAATCGTCTTCCACCCGGTAAGACGTTCGTATCTGTTCCGGATCGTGAGAAGGTTCTACACTGGGGACACTCGTCCAAGCTAGCTGGCCACGCTGGTCAGAAAAAGATCCTCCAGCTTATTACCCGGCATTACTGGTGGCCTACCCTGCACAAGGACGTAATAGATTTTGTTTCAGCCTGTGTGTCCTGCGCCCGCAACAAGGTTCCGAGACATCTGCCAGCCGGCCGTCTCCTTCCTCTTCCTGTACCTGCTGCCCCGTGGCAGCATATAGCTATGGACTTTATTACGGACCTCCCTGTCTCTGTCGGTTGTACGGTCATATGGGTGGTCGCTGACCGCTTTTCCAAAATGGCTCACTTTATTCCCCTGCCGGGTCTCCCGTCTGCATCAGAGTTAGCTAAAGACTTTATTCATCATGTCTTCCATCTTCATGGTCTTCCTCTCCACATCGTATCCGACCGAGGGGTTCAGTTCACCTCTCGTTTCTGGCGAGCCATGTGTAAACTGCTGGGGGTCACCTTGGACTTTTCTTCTGCTTATCACCCACAGTCCAATGGCCAAGTTGAACGGATCAACCAAATTTTAACCAGTTACCTCTGGCACTTTGTTAATGCTCACCATTCCGACTGGGTGGATATTTTACCGTGGGCGGAATTTTCTTACAATAATCACGAGAGCGAATCTTCCTCCAAATCCCCGTTTTTTGTAGTCTTCGGTCAGCATACTCGGATCCCGTTTCCAGTCTCCGCTTCGGTGGACAATCCGGCTGCGGAATCTCTCGTTAACAAATTTTCCTCCATTTGGGAAAGTACCAGATCCGCACTTCTTCAGTCATTCGAGCGGATGAAAAAACAGGCTGACAAAAGACGTCTGGATCCACCACAATTCCATCCTGGAGATAAGGTCTGGCTCTCGTCCAAATATGTCCAAATATGTCCGGCTCAAGATTCCTTCCTACAAGTTAGGGCATCGGTTCATCGGCCCACTGGAAGTTATTAAACAGATCAATCCGATGGCCTATAAATTGAAACTTCCGGCCAATTTGAGGATTCCTAATTCCTTCCATGTATCTCTACTCAAACCCGTGGTACTTAACTCTTTTTCCAAGTCTACAGGTACGCCTCCTGCTCCGGTTTCCGCTGAAAACGAGTTTGAGGTAGAGAACATTCTGGCCACCAAAGGGTAAGAGGAAAATCCTTTTTTCTGGTGGATTGGAAGGGGTTTGTTCCTGAGGAGAGAACATGGGAGCCCCGGGAGAACATCCATGCCCCTCTCATCCTTGAAAAATTTCTCTCCGGCCTAAAAAAGGGGGGGCCGAAAGGGGGGGTACTGTAGCGTCGGCGTCCCTGCCTCCTGCTAGGCAGGGACGTCGTTCCCCTCACCTCTCCGCTCCGTGCCAGCGACTTCCTCCCGCTCTGCTGGCAGTGCGCACTGCTTCCCGGCCTCGGTGATTAGGGTGCGCGCGTGCGCTCCCCCTCTTTTAAAGGGGACGCGCGCGCCGTCCTAAGGAGTCCCCGGCCAATGGCCGGAGGACTTCACCGTATATAAGGCACCTCCTCCAAAATGGAGGTGCTCGAGCAATGTTGTTGCAAAGCCTTTCAACTCTGCTTCAGCCCTCAGGTCCCGTTACCAGTTACCCACCAGTCACCTGCCAGATTCCTGCTTGATACCTGCCTGATACCTGCCTGATATCTGCTTACCTGCTTGCTATCCTGTGGTCCGACTGTCTGCCTACCAGCACCTGCCAGTCTGTCTATGGATCAGTCCGCCTGCGGACCAGGAAGTACCTGCCAGATACCTGCCTGCCTGTCCAGAGACTCTTACTCGCTCACCTGGGAGCGCTCACCTGCTACCTGCCTGCTAGCTTACCTGGAGGCTTAGCCATCACTTGCTGTGACCACCTGCCTGTCCAGAGACTCTTGCCCGCTCACCTGGGAGCGCTCACCTGCTGCCTGCCTGCTAGCCTACCTGGAGGCTCTGCCGTCACTTGTTGTGACCACCTGCCTGTCCAGAGACTCTTGCCCGCTCACCTGGGAGCGCTCACCTGCTACCTGCCTGCTAGCCTACCTGGAGGCTCTGCCGTCACTTGCCGTGACCACCTGCCAGTCCAGAGACTCTTGCCCGCTCACCTGGGAGCGCTCACCTGCTACCTGCCTGCTAGCCTACCTGGAGGCTCTGCCGTCACTTGCCGTGACCACCTGCCTGTCCAGAGACTCTTGCCCGCTCACCTGGGAGCACTCACCTGCTACCTGCCTGCTAGCCTATCTAGAGACTCTTTCCCTGCTGTCACTAGCCGTGACCACATGCCCGTCTAGAGACTCTTACCCTGCTGTCACTTGCCGTGACCACCTGCCCTTCTAGAGACTCTTACCCTGCTGTCATTTGCCGTGACCACCTGCCCATCTAGAGACTCTTACCCTGCTGTCACTTGCCGTGACCTCCCGCCTGTCAAGAGACTGTCCCCGTCACTTGCCGTGACTTCCTGCCCTTCTACCCAGAGACTGTCCCTGTCACTTGCCGTGACTACCTGCCCGCCTTCCCTGGGAGCCACCCGCTTCCTTACAAAGACTGCCCCTTTGTATAGTTGCTCAGAGGTTCCACCTCCCAGACCCGTTACAATAATGATAGAAGTTAGCATCTGCTTTGTTTTCTTGGAATGCAAGCGTAAGAGTGCAGCCTGCCACCCACCCACCCCCAGGCTGCAATACCATACGGTTAGCTTGCACTTGAAATGGGGCCTTTTAGTTTGGAGGAGGCCGAAGCTGGCCACTACCTCATGGCTCCTTTGGCAGCGAGTTCTACATACTCAGTCCCCAGCTGCCACTATTTGTCCCGGTAACCTTCCCCACACATTTCTTAGCCTGGCCTGCTTTAGGGCAGCATTGGACGAGCCCACCAGACAACCAGACTCCTCCTGTGGTCCCTGGCTTCTCCATCAGGGGAGTTGAAAGTGTCAAGGTGAGGAGCATGATGATGATGATAGAAGGTAGCATCTGCTTTGTTTTCTTGGAATGCAAGCGTAAGTGTGCAGCCTGCCACCCACCCACCCCCAGGCTGCAATACCATACTGCTAGCTTGCTTGCACTTGAAATGAGGCCTTTTAGGCTATTGGAGGCAGACACCGGCCACCAAGTCATTGTTGTGTCGGTGGCCGGGTGTCCACACTCGGTCCCCAGCCGCCAGGGGGCGGCTGAGTGTCTATACTCGGTCCCCAGCTGCCCCTATTTGTCCCGGTGTGCCTTATACACAAGCATGCATACCAAAACATTACCTGAGCCCTCCCCAGTGCATTTAGTGGGAAGGACAGCCTATTCCGCTGTAGTGTGTGCACGCCAACCCCCTGTTCATGGCACATGCGAAGATGCCTCCTGCCCTGCACCTGTCGTTGCCGACTTGCAACTATCCCCGCTCAAGTCCTTGTCCCAGGGCAGTGTTCAATTGTACCTCTCACATTCCTTGCAATGCAAGCGCAAGTATGCAGCCTTCCACCCACCTACCATACTGCTTGCTTGCTTGCACTTGAAATTGGGCCTTTTAGGCATGTGGAGGCGGAATCTGGCCACCACGTCATGGCTGCGTCGGCGGCCTGGTATCCACACTCAGTTCTCAGCCGCCCGGCGGCCGGGTGTCCACGCTCGGTCCCCAGCCGCCCCTATTTGTTCCGGTGCGCCTTATACACAACATTACCTGTTCCCTCCCCAGTGCATTTAGTGGGAAAGACAGACTAACCACAAACACGTGGACAAGTGAATGTGGCCAGGGATGGTCCATATCACTGACGCCTTCACACTGGGTTAATATTGTTGTTGGACACTGGGATGCAACACGTTCTCCAGACGGATTGTGGGTCCTGGGTCAATCAGGCTTCAACACAAAGTTCAGAAGGTAGACAGCAGCAGTGGTCGGCCTTCTACACAACGAGTAAATTATTCATGATCATGAGACCATCCATCTCGTTAACTTTCTGTTCCTTGGAATGCAAGCACATGTATGTAGTAGTGGCTAGGCCTGAGGTGGTTAGCGTCTTGGCGCATATCCTACCTCCTCCGAGGATTGCTGGATATTTTCCTGCTACTATCCCAGTTCTATGACTCTCGTTAAAACAAAGCTTCAGGTGATGAATGATGTATGAGGTGATGGCAAAGGAGAAAGAGCAGGAGGAACAGGGACCATTCACATCAATATCAGGCCAGTCAACCACACATATCTTGTAGGATATGTTTCTGTACCAAAAGGAGCGGTTCGGCTACACAGTTATAGGGCATACAGTGTGTGCAATGCCTACCAAAAATTTCGAGGCACTCCAATGCCCCTTGGAAGTGACATGGAGGTCAGAGGGTCTTAACTAAACCGTTTTTTCCATTTATAGCAACTGGGTCTCCTGTACACTGTTGGCCTAAGCAGTAAATGGAAGGCTTTCCAAAAATTATGAGGAACTGCAATGCCCCTTGAAACAGACGTGGATTACAGCATACTAAAAACCTTCTACCCTTTATTGGGGAGTGGGTCTCCCTTAGTGTTCACCTATGCATTGAAAAGCAAAAGCTGACTAAAATTAGGAGGAAATGCAATGCCCGTTCGAAGAGTCGTGGAGGTCCCAGTGGAATAAAAAGACAATATCAATGCCCCTTGGAAGAGTGGTGGAGGTCCCAGTGGAATAAAAAGACAATATCAATGCCCCTTGGAAGAGTGGTGGAGTTCCCAGTGGAATAAAAAGACAATATTAATGCCCCTTGGAAGAGTGGTGGAGGACCCAGTGGAATAAAAAGGCAATATCAATGACCCTTGGTAGAGACATGGTGGTCACAGTAGCTTAACAAGTCGATTTTAATGCCCCTCTGAAGAGACGTGGAGTTCAGAGTGGCTTAACAAGACAGTTTTAATGCCCCTTGGAAGAAACGTGGAGGTCACAGTAGCTTAACAAGATGGTATTAATGCCCCTTGGAAGAGACGTGGAAGTCACAGTGGAATAAAAAGACAATATCAATGCCCCTTGGAAGAGACGTGCAGTTGCCTTTGGAATAAAAGACAATATCAATGACCCTTGGAAGAGACGTGGAGGTCACAGTAGCTTAACAAGACGGTTTTAATGCCCCTTACAAGAGCCATGCAGTACAGCATATTAAAAACATCATTCCCATTATTGGGGAGTGGGTGTCCCATAGTCTTTGCCTATGCCTTCCAAGCAAAAGCTGCCAAAAATTAGGACGGAGGAACTTGCAATGCTGGCAACATGGACCACGGTCACCCTGGTGGTATAGTGGTGGTGGAGGCTGAGAATAAGGAGAAGACCAAAAAACAGCCAAAATGAGGAAGCATATACCCATGTGTGGGAGTGAAGCGGTGCATGGGAATACACCACCCGAAATAACACAGTGGATTTGACTTTAGGTTACTCTGCTGTCATTTGGTGGTGATGAGAAGTCTGGCTGAATCCAGCCCTTGTTCATTTTGATAAGGGTCAGCTTGTCAGCATTGTCAGTTGACAGGCGAGTGCGCTTATCAGTTATAATTCCCCCAGCGGCACTATAAACACGCTTCGATAACACGCTAGCGGCAGGGCAGGCCAGGACCTCCAAGGAGTACAGAGCGAGTTCATTCCAAGTGTCCAACTTGGATACCCAATAATTAAAAGGCACAGAGGAATCATGGAGGACGCTGGTTCGGTCGGCAAGGTACTCCCTCACCATCTTTTGAAACTTTCCACTCCTTGTGAGAGTACCCCGCGCCTCAGGGCCTGTAAGCTGGGTGGGTCTCAGAAAACTGTCCCAGAATGTTGACAGTGTTCCCCTGCCGTTGCTGGATTGGAGTTGAGTCTCTCTCGCCTGTACGCCTTGGTTGGGCATCGAACTGTGACCTCTGCCGCTAGCGTGTTCAGATGGGAATTGTTTTATCAGTTCTGCAGCAAGGTCCTTCTGGTACTGCCCCATTTTTGTAGACCTCTCCACCTCAGGAATAAGAGAGTGAAAGTTCTCCTTGTAGCGGGGGTCTAAAAGTGTCAACAACCAGTAATGACTGTCACCCAACATTCTGTCAACGCGTGGGTCACGGTTAAGGCAGCGTAACATAAAGTCAGCCATGCGTGCCAGACTGGTAACGGGCAAGACTTCCGTGTCGTCACCAAGATGATGACTGACCATGATCTCCTCCTCCTCCCCCTCCCCCCCGTCCTCAGGCCACCCACGCTGAACCGACGGTATGACAGTTGTACAGTTGCTACCGTCTACAGCGCATGATACCAGCTCCTGTTCTTCCTCCTCCTCCTCTCCCTCATTGTCCCCCAATGCACGTTGGGATGAGATGAGGCTGGGCTGTGTGTAATCGCCCGCTACGGTTTCTTGATCCATCTCATCATACTCTGGCTGCAATGCCTCCTCTTTAATTCTCTTCAGAGAGCGTTGCAAAAGACAGACAAGTGGGATGCTGACGCTAATGAAGGCGGATAGAGTTCCAACGTATGGGGACATCACACACCAGTCGGTGTGACGGAAGCTGCAAACGCTGCTGCAACACAGCAAGGGCGGTGGAAGCTGTATTCACTTCCGAAAATGAGCTGACAGGTGGTGTACTTTGACGAGCAGATCTGGCAACTCGGGGTATGATTTATAAAAATGCTGAATCACGAGGTTAAGCACATGAGCCATGCACGGTACGTGTGTGATCTCGCCTCACCTCAGAGCCGCCATAAGGTTATGGTCATTGTCACACACGACCATGCCTGGATGTAGGTTCAGCGGTCTCAGCCACAGATCTGCCTGCTCTTGCACAGCTGTCCACAACTCACAAGCAGTGTGAGGTTTATCACCTAAGCTTATGAGTTTCAGCACAGCCTGTTGCCGTTCGGCTGAGACAGTACTGCAGTGCTTCCAGCTTGTAACTGATGTGGAGATATCTGAGATGGAGGCTGAACATGAGGAGGAGGAGGAAGATGATGAGCAGGAGCTGTACACTGTGGGGACAACTCTGAATGACATAGGGTCCGCAATCCTCGGTGTGGGGAGGATGTTTTCCGTCCCAAGGTCCGACTGGATCCCGGCTTCCACTATGTTTACCCAGTGTGCCGTCAGGGATATGTACCGTCCTTGGCCACAAGGACTTGTCCACGTGACCGTTGTCAGGTTGACTCTCCCAGTAACTGCGTTGTTGAGGGCACGGCAGATGTTTTGGGACACGTGTTTGTGTTGTGCAGGAATGGCACACTGGGCAAAATAGTGTCTGGGAACCGAGTACCAAGGGATAGCCACCGCCATAAGGTTGCGGAAGGATTCCATCTCCACCAGCCTAAAAGGTAGCATTTCCAACGCAAGCAGTCGTGAAATGTGCGAATTTAGGACTGTGGCCTGTGGGGCGTTGGCTGCGAATTTGTGCTTTCGTTCAAAGGTCTGGGATATGGACAATTGAACGCTGCGCAATAGGGGGTTCTCTTACACGCACAACAGCGGAAGAAGCAGTGGTGCCACCCGCTGACACTGGTCGTGGACCCTGGGGCTCGCCATACAAAGTCGGGTGCTTTGCTGACATGTGCCTGATCATGCTGGTGGTGGTAAGGCTGGTAGTTTTGTCACCCCTGCTGATGCTGGCCTGGCAGGTGGTACAAGTGGCCTTTTTGGGGTTATCAGCAGAGTCTTTAAAAAAATTCCAGACTCTGGAAGACCTACCGGTTGTACTGGCAACGTCTCTCGTGTTGGTGTTACGCCTTTTGTCTGCGGCCACCACACTGCTTCTTCCTGCCTGTTGGGGTACTCTGCCTCCCTCCTCCTGTGTGCTACTGGCCTCGCTCTGCGTGTCCTCCTGCCACATTGGGTCAGTTACTAGATCATCCACCACCTCCTCCACTTCTGCAGCACAGTCCTCCTCCTCACTTCGTGGCAATTGTGTCTCGTCATCGTCCACCTCTTGTGACAAATTGCCAGCGTTGACTTCCTGTGGCCGTGGCTGTTCAAATATTTTGCCATCGCTACATGGGATCTCCTCTTCCACCACTCCAAGCGGAGCAGGCGAGGGGCCCAAATATGGAAATGGACCAGTGAACAGCTCTTCAGAGTGTCCAACTGTGGGATCAGTTGCTGTCTGACGACACTCGGCATGGTGGGAGGAAGGAGCATCAGGGTGAGGAGGAGTATGCGGTTGAGACTCACGGCTACTAAGACTTGACCGTGTGGAAGACAGACCGGAGGTGGTTGTGCCCAGGTGACTGGAAGTATTATCTGCTATCCAATTAATAACCTGTTCACACTGATCAGTTCGCAACAGTGGTGTTGTGTGCTTCCCTGGAAATTCGATCAAGAACTGGGAGCGAGAAGATGCGGCTGTTGGTTGTGGCACATTTTCACCTTGGCCACGGCCCCGTCCTCTGCACGCACCATCACCAGAACGTCCAGTTCAACGTCCCTTGCCACGCGCCTTGCCCATTGTAAATGAAGTAAAATAGCTTACACTCGCACTATCAATGGCAAAAGGATAATGAAAAGGAGATTTGAACCGTGGAAGAGGAAAACCACAGTTCTAGTTCTCTGGCCTACACCAGAATCTTTTAAACAGATATATTTGAGTCTGAACAGTCAGCGAGACACTGAAACTGTTTTTCTTTTGTAAAAAGGCAAAAAGGTGGATTACACCCAGATTTGAACCATGAAAGAGGAAAACCACAGTTCTAGTTCTCTGGCCAACACCAGAATCGTTTAAACAGATATATTTGTGTCTGAACAGTCAGCGAGACACTCAAACTGTTTTTTTTTATGGAAAAAAGGCAAAAAGGTGGATAACACCCAGAATTGAACCGTGGAAGAGGAAAACCACAGTTCTAATTTCCTGGCGTATACCAGACTTTTTAAAATAGATATATTTGTGTCTGAACAGTCAGCGAGACACTCAAACTTTTTTTTTTATGGAAAAAAGTCAATAAAGTGGATAATACAGAGATTTGAACAGTGGAACTGCAAAACCACAGTTCTAGTTATCTGGCCGAAACCAGACTCTTTTAAACAGATATATTTGTGTCTGAACACTCACAGACAAACTCAATTTTTTTTTTGGGGGGGGGGGGGAATACCAAAAGGTTAGTAAGACGGGTATTTGTACAGTCTGACTGAGGAAAAAAACAAAAATTAGAGGATTTAGATAAAGAAAAAGGATTTTTCCTGGCCCCTGACCCTGAGACCTGGGGCTAAGTCTAGCAATTTGAGCAGCAGCACACAGGACTGTAATGCAGTGTTTGTTGGTATAACCACTGCGTCTCCTATACAGCCTGCGTGCCTGATATCTGGGATGGATATTAGCCCTCAGAAGGACTGTTTATTTGATTTTGCAGGCTTTAGAGACGCTACACTACCTATTTCACAGTATAAATCTCTCCCTAGCTCAGCAGCACTCTCCCTACACTGTCTGATCCGGAGCGACTGTGTCCAAGATGGCGGCGCCCGGTTTTAAATACTCGAGATGACACTGTGCGGCAAGCCAATTACTGTAATGACCACATCCAACATGGCTGCGGCATTACAGTGACTTGCTGGCAATCATTGCATGTTCATTGGCTCTGTAAAGAGCGCCAAACATGCAGGGCAGAGACCCAAGCTCCCGCCCGAGTAACCCGAAAATGCTCGGTGCTCGCCGAACATCCCAAGTAGTGAGATGCTCGGGCGAGTATCGAACAGTGTCGCGCATGCTCGCTTGACACTATTGCCAATATACTGTATGCAGCATTATATGGGGCCTATTATATACTGTATGGAGCACTATGTGGGGCTCATTACATTATATGGTGCATTGTTTGGTGCACATTTCACTGTATGGAGCATTATTTAGGGCCAATAATACTGTATGAAACGCTATGTGGTGCCCATTATACTGTATGAAGCAATATATGGGGCCTATTATACCATATAGAGCAATAAATGGGGCCCATAATACTGTATGGAGCAATATATGGAGTCCATAATACTGTATGGCGGACTATACGGTGCCCATTATACTGTATGGAGCAATATATGGGGCCTATTATACTGTATGGAGGACTATGTGCTGCCCATAATTCCGTATGGAGGACTATGTGGTGCCCATAATTCTGTATGGAGGACTAAGTGGTGCCCATTATTCTGTAAGGAAGACTATGTGGTGCCCATTATACTGTATGGAGCAATATATGAGGCCTATTATAAGGTATGGAGCAATATATGGGACCCATAATTCTGTATGGAGGACTATGTGAGGCCATTATTCTTTATAAAGGACTATGTTGTGCCCATTATACTGTATGGAGCAATATATGGGGCACATTATACTGTATGAAGGCGTGCCGTACCGCCAATGGCGTCAGTGACCCCTGACGAAGCTGCCTGGGGGTGGCGAAACACGTAGGGTCTCATACAGCAGGTAACTCACTCTGACCTTTTTGACCATACAAGTTTGTTTAATTTGTGCATTCTCGACTGCATGCATCTATACTACAGGGCATTTATTCATCACTGCACACCACTGTTTTGTATTACTTGTCACTCGATTTCAGAGAGGCAATATTTGTAATCATTGTATGGTCATATACAGTTATATGAAAAAGTTTGGGCACCCCTATTAATCTTAAGCTTAATGTTTTATAAAAATTGGTGTTTTTGCAACAGCTATTTCAGTTTGATATATGTAATAACTGTTGGACACAGTAATCTTTCTGCCTTGAAATGGGGTTTATTGTACTAACAGAAAATGTGCAATCTGCATTCAAACAAAATTTGACAGGTGCATAAGTATGGGCACCTCACCAGAAAAGTGACATTAATATTTAGTAGATCCTCCTTTTGCAAAAATAACAGCCTCTAGTCGCTTCCTGTAACTTTTAATGAGTTCCTGGATCCTGGATGAAGGTATTTTTGACCATTCCTCTTTACAAAACAATTCCAGTTCAGTTAAGTTTGATGGTTGCCGAGCATGGACAGCCCTCTTCAAATGATCCCACAGATGTTCAATGATATTCAGGTCTGGGGACTGGGATGGCCATTCCAGAACATTGTAATTGTTCTTCTGCATGAATGCCTGAGTAGATTTGGAGCGGTGTTTTGGATCATTGTCTTGCTGAATGATCCATCCCCTGCGTAACTTCAACTTTATCACTGATTCTTGAACATTATTGTCAAGAATCTGCTGGTACTGAGTGGAATCCATGCGTCCCTCAACTTTAACAAGATTCCCGGTGCCGGCATTGGCCACATAGCCCCAAAGAATGATGGAACCTCCACCAAATTTTACTGTGGGTAGTAAGTGTTTTTCTTGGAATGCTGTGTTTTTTTGCCGCCATGCATAACGCCTTTTTGTATTATCAAACAACTCAATCTTGGTTTCATCAGTCCACAGGACCTTCTTTTAAAAAGAAATTGTCTTCTCCAAATGTGCTTTTGCATACCTCAGCCGACTCTGTTTGTGGCGTGCTTGCAGAAACGGCTTCTTTCGCATCACTCTCTCATACAGCTTCTCCTTGTGCAAAGTGCGTTGTATAGTTGACCGATGCACAGTGACACCATCTGCAGCAAGTTGATGCTGCAGCTCTCTGGATGTGGTCTGAGGATTGTCCTTGACTGATCTTACCATTCTTCTTCTCTGCCTTTCTGATGTTTTTCTTGGCCTGCCACTTCTGGCCTTAACAAGAACTGTCCTTGTGTTCTTCCATTTCCTTACTATGTTCCTCACAGTGGAAACTGACAGGTTAAATCTCTGAGACAGCTTTTTGTATCCTTTCCCTGAACAACTATGTTGAATAATCTTTGTTTTCAGATCATTTGACAGTTTTTTGAGGAGCCCATGATGCCACTCTTCAGAGGAGATTCAAACAGGAGAACAACTTGCAAGTGGCCACTTTAAGTAGCTTTTCTCATGATTGCATACACCAGGCTATGAAGTTCAAATCTCAATGAGGTTACAAAGCCAAAAAAAGTGCTTTAGTAAGTCAGTAAAAAGTAGGTAGGAGTATTTAAAACAAGAAAATGATAAGGGTGCCCATACTTATGCACCTGTCAAATTTAGTTTGAATGCAGATTGCACATTTTCTGTTAGTACAATAAATCTCATTTCAAGGCAGAAACATTACTGTGTCCAACAGTTATTACATATATAAAGCTGAAATAGCTGTTGCAAAAACACCAATTTTTATAAAACATTAAGCTTAAGATTAATAGGGGTGCCCAAACTTTTTCATATAACTGTATATATTTTTTGCCTTATCTATAGTGCACTTTATCTAATACCTGCTGTCACATGCTGGGGGTTATCTTACCCTTGAATGGTTCATATGGGTTTTATGTTTTAAATATTTTTAATCTATTTTGAATGTGGTTCTATTGTCCTTGTCAAACCTTTTGCTTCATAAAAATGTATATATTTTTCATTACTTTGGGTGTGCTCATTCTCCTTGCCTGTTGATTTTTCTTCTTTTTCCCCTTTTTCCCATACCACCTGAAAACCTCTCCAGGAAGGCAACCTTGGGTTCAGGCTGGACAGGCCTACCAGCAGAGACCCCCACATTGGCGACTGGTAGCCGCTGATGCTGCTGCTGAAACTCACAGCGGAGGTTATTCACTGCCATAGGGCACAACGTAGCCTCCTTTTCTTCCTCCTCTTCCACCTCCTCAGGTGAGCTACTCAGCTGCGTGCCTCTGGGTTCACACCAAGTGGGATCTACAACCTCATAATCATCCTCTCGGTTATCCCATTCCTTGCCCTGAGAGTCACCCTCCTCTTCTTCCTCCTCTGACAGCACAGTACAGTCAGCGTGAGTCTCATCAGGATCACTTCCGCCCCTGGGGGTAATTGTCTGGAGACAAGGGTCAGGATGCTGCTCGGACCTTACTTCGTCCTGCCCCACATCCAACTTAAAAAAAATGTGGGCATCAGTGCAGATGCTTTCCTTTTCTTGATTCGGTGAATCTTTGGAGCAGACCTCTGATGCCCGTGGCATAGAATGTGTAAACAGCTCTGCAGACTAACCCATCCGTGATTCCCTACAGTCAGTCGGGTGGTTGGAGAGTTGTGACGTGGGGGAAAACAAGGGTAATTGGGGTGCCACCTCTGTGGACTGTACTGTATGTGATGTTGAGGTGGAGGAAGAGGAGGAGAGGTCACTTGATGCAGCGCTTGCAATCCACTGGAGCACATGCTCTTTCTGGCCCTCATCTACAAGACGTACCACTGTGTGGCTGCCAAAGAAAGGGAGTGGAGTAGTCCGTCCAGTAACAAAAGTTGTCAGTTGTCTTTTGATAGGACATTATGGTGATGGTTCACTAGTGCTTTCAATAACATTACCACATGCCCCACGTATACCTTGAACACCAAGCCTATTCCCCCTTCAGCTATGACCTCGCTTTTTCCCACTCATGCTGCTCAGATTAGTGTGGTTGGAGCACGCGATTAGCAACAAAAACTTTTTTTCTTTACTGTGGGTGAGGCTTGTATGGAATAGAATACATGCTCCAAACAAGTTCAAACTGAGATCTGGCCTGCTGCATCACGTTAGTAACAGAAGATATTATTTTTTTTACTGTGGATGAGGCCTGTATAACATAGAAGATATGCTCCAAGAAATTTCAAACTGAGATCTGGCCTGCTGCATTACGTTAGTAACATAAAAAAAATAGATTTTTTTACTCTGCATGAGCTCTGCATACAGCTGAATTCAATGTCACAAAATGACAAACTGAGATATGGCATGCTGTATGACATTTGTAACAGGCAAAATTAGATTTTTAAAGGTGTACTCGTGCATGGAGTACAATAGAAGCCGTGCACAACACGGATCTATGCTGAAATGTGCCCTGCTGTCTTTGTCTGGACCTCACTAATGGCACAAGAAAAAAAACTGCAGGAAGGTTGATTTCACAGCCACACAGGACACTAGCTATCTAAACTATCTGACTTAGAAGCAACCGCCTAGCTAACTAGGTATAACCTCTCAGTATTCAGGAGCAGACCAGAAGCAGCCTCTCTGATCTGCTATAGTCATAAAATGGTGCTAAAAGAACATGTCTGCTCTTTATATAGAGTGGGACATGTGATTTCAGCAGCCAATGGCACAAGCCCTTGTGTCAGGACATTGTGGATGGTTCCTGCGCCCTGATTGGCTAGCCAAAAATTGGCTTTTTGCACACAAAGTTAGGAAAAAAAATTAGATTCTTACAGCTGACATGTGCCCGCAACAGCCGCAGGTGGAATCGCGATCGCCTGCGGCTGTTAACCAGTTAAAATGCCACTGTCAATCTGTGACAGCGGCATTTAACAGCGCCTCTCTGGAAGCGTGTCACTTGCCCCGCCCATCGGTGACCCCGTCACATGATCGCGGGTCACTGATGGGTGGGCATGACAACCCTGGGTCTGCAGCAGACCCCAGTGGTTGTCATGTAAAGATCGCTATAAGCGCCACCTAGAGGTTGGCGCTCATAGTCCAGGAGCATTTCTGCTACATAGAGGTGATCTGCTCATCATCTCTATGTAGCAGAGGAGATCAGACAGTTGCTGCTTCTAGTCTTCTAGTCTCCTATAGAGTGTAAAAAAAATGTTTAAAAATATTAAAAAAATTAAAAAAATATAACAGTTTAAATCACCCCCCTTTTGCCCTATTCAAAATAAAATAAAAAATAAACCCCACATACACATATTTGGAATCGCCGGGTTCAGAAATCGCCCGATCTATCAATATAAAAAAAGAATTAATCCGATCGGTAAGCGGCATAACGAGAAAAAAATTCCAAACGCCAGAATTACGTTTTTTTGGTCGCCGCAACATTGCAATAACGGGCGATCAAAACATCGTATCCACCCCAAAATGGCATCAATAAAAATGTCAGCCCGGAACACAAAAAAAAAAGCCTTCACCCAGCCCTAGATCCTAAAAATGGAGACGCTACAGTTCTCAGAAAATGGCGCCATTTTTTTTTTTTTTAAGCAAACTTTGGATTTTTTTTTTCACCACTTAAATAAAAAAGAATCTATACATGTTTGGTGTCTACAAACTTGTAATGATCTGGAGAATAATGATGGCAGGTCAGTTTTAGTATCCAGTGAACGTGGAAATTAAAAAAAACAAAAAACAACTGTGGAATTGCATTTTTTTGCCATTTCATCGCACTTGGAATTTTTTCCCATTTTCCAGTACACAATATGGTAAAACTAGTAATGGCGTTTAAAAGTAAAACTTGTCCCGCAAAAAATAAGCATTCACACAGCCATATTGCCCAAAAAATAAAAACGCTATGGCTCTGGGAGCAAGGGGAGCAAAAAAAGAAAATGCAAATACGGAAAATCCCAAGGTCTTAAAGGGGTTAAAAATGCTTGTGTGTCCGATCACGAAACAGAATGTGCAATGTTTATGCCGAATTTGAAATTGGCGATTGTGTTTCGAATATGTTCGCTCATCTCTAATCCTTGCATTCATTTACTTGGTATGTCACCCCGCTTTTCCATCCTGTGATTCTCTCCACCTCTGCTCCACGCATTCATTCACTTGGTACGTTCTTCAACTACCCACTGCTCTACCTCCACTTTCCCATTTTTATTTATGAACTCCTTGTTTATTCTGCCCTGAATATCCAGCATCTGGCTCAGCCTTAATCAGCTGATCAAGATGAGAACATACCACTCTCCTCTGCTTCACACCTGAATGCATTCTGTTACAAATATGTTGTGAGTTACTTGCCGGCATAGACTTTAGTCTGCATCCATCGCATTAAGTGTATAAATATGAATTATACATGAATTGAACCTGAAGGGAACTGAAGGAAACTGGATACTTGGACACTGTAAACAATGTTTGTGTTTGTTTTCACTCTCACCCCCATAATCCTTCACTTTTTACAACCACCCCTAATCCCTACACCTAGTAAGGAACTGGTCATCTCTCCCTCAATCCTCCCCATCATCAAACCTCCTCCTCAGAGCTATTCCTCAACATTCAATCCTGTGTCTCTAAACACAGACAGCCACCTCATGCTCTCTCCTGCTCCCACCTACTAACACTTTCTCTGTTCCTCCTCACTGCCGGCGATATCTCCAAATCCTGGTCCTCATCACCACATCCCTACAGTCACTTCTACCTCCTATCCACGACCTACCACAAATTTTCATAACCCTTCTAAGCTTATACCCATCAGCCCAGCCCTCGCTTCCCCAGTCCCACTTACAGGAACCTTATGCAATGCTCGCTCTGCAACAAACTCTCATACATCCATGATCTTTTTATTATTAACAAGCTTTAGTGATGAGCGAGCACTAAAATGCTTGAGTACTCATTGCTCGGGACAAGCAAATTGGAATACTCGAGTGCTTGACCCTAGCAACAAGCTCAATGTAAGTCTATGGGAAATGCAAGCATTTTTGCAGTGGCCCCCCTCACCCGGAGGTCTGCAGGGGGCCTAAAAATTGCCCAAATCAACGAGAAAAGTGCTCAAATTACATGAGAACAGCATTGGGAAGACCCCTGGAAGCATCTCTGACTCCCAGGTCAATGCTGTGAATAATGTTGTCAGAGTATTATGGACTTTTACGGGCTCGCAATAAAACATACCAAATACAAAACCAAAATGGATTTTCCTGGGAAAAATGTTAAGGAACATCCTTTCCAGGGTAATGACTGGCATGTAAGGTAAAATAAATAACCAAAAACAAAAATGATCCTCCACACCATGGGCTATGTTCACAAGTAGCATTTTTGCATTGCTTTCAACAGTGAAAAATACATTCACCAGTAAATGTCATTTTAACATTTTATTACCTTCTCTGGCAATGTGGTGTGTGAGACATGATCAGACACATCCATACAGTGCTGAAAAGACATGGGAACAACATGGGGAAGACCCCAGGAAGCATCTCTGATTCCCAGGTCACTACCTAAAACTGTGGTCATCAGACGTGATTGACAAACCCCCTGGGCTGTGGGGTACTCGGTGCCGGGCCGGTTGTTGCTTGGGGAGAGGTCACAGTGGCGGTGACCCGGTCCGTGACCCAGGGTGGTCAATCAAAAGGGGAATATTATTTACAGGGGATTTATAGTTCTTGTATAGATTTCGTGATGCCACCTGTGGTATGCGGCTATATGGAGCCGCCACTGCGGAGCAGGTCCTCTGGAGCTGGTGTAAATGCAGCAGAGTTGGTTCAGCTCTCAAAAGGTAGAGCTTAGCTCCAGGGCAGTGTAGATGTTGCTGTTATGGAAGTAGCACTCATGGTGCAGTGTAGTGCAGGGGGTGATGGCGCAGCAGCAATAATTGACAGAGACAGTGGGGTGCAGTCTTCCGGATTTACTCACAGTTCTTACTTGGCTCCTGGTTACAACTGCCGATCATAACTTCCCACGTCGTGCTGCGTTCACCTGGCAGGGGCTGAGCCAACCCTCAGGTACCTCCGGAGTACATAATGGGACCCCCTTCTGTGTGTTCCTTCTGGCCGTCTCCCTGCACCTCACACCTAGTGTCCCAATCCAGTGACCGTGGACCTTGCTGGGCGACGTCTTCTCTATCCCCTGGGTCCTCTATGGCCACCTTCTTGGTGAGACAGATGTGGCTTGTGGCTGCAGTACCTGAAATACTGCAGCCTCCGGTTTCCTAGCTGAATATTTGTAATTCTCACTAGTTAGGGGCCGGTCCCCTCTACGACCCGATCCCTCCACCGCCTGGCAGACTCGGGCGTACAGGTGGCCTCCAGCACTGCCCATACCCCTGGAATCCTTTCTTCACTCCTGGAGTCTTCACTCTGCTCCTGTTCCTTCCTCCTCTCCTTCTCCTGGGCCTCCTCACTCAGGCCCGCGCTTCCTCTGAGCAGAGCTCCTGCATAGCTCCTGCTCCCAACTCTTCCTCTCACTCAAAAAACCCTTCTAGATTGTTCCACCCTCTTTTTATATCACTTCTTTCATTGCTACCCTCATCTTCTTCCTCCACCCACAACCACTCCATGGTTCCCCCTACTTTGGTTCCCTCCCCTCCAGCCAGGGACAGGGCTTAGCAGGGAAGCGACGCATCTTGCCCCTCCTGCGGGTCTGGAGTAGTGACTTGTTGGATGCAGGTGTTAGGGTCCCGGGCAGTACTCCTTCCTTACCTGAGAGTGAGATACCACACCTCTGGGTGAGATGCAGTACCTCTGTGGCGACGGAACCCTCAGGGGCGCCACATGATTTTATATTACTGCGGTAATAGAGACGCTTTGGGCAATGTGACAAATATTTTGCTCCATTTAAAATGGGCAAGGTGTGTGGCAAGGGACGGGGAAGTGGACGTTACGGTGATGGTGATAGTGCACGTAGAGGCCGAGGCCGTGGGCAAGATGAAACTGTGCCTGCTGAGAGAGCACAACAAGCACTCACATCATGTCGACCTAGCTTCCTGTCCCACTTTCTTAGGGGTCAAGGAACACCACTATTGAAGAGCAGTGTGAAAAGGTTGTTGGTTGGATAGCAGATAATGTTTCCCGTCAGTTTGCCGCCACCACCACCCTATCTTCCACATGGTTCAGTCTCAGTAGCGTGAGTCTAGAAAACATTATTATTACTTTAGTGCCATTTATTCCATGGCGCTTTACATGTGAAAAAGGGTTATACATCGCAAAAACAATTACAATAATCTTGAACAAAAATGTGACAGCGACTGGTACAGGAGGAGAGAAGACCCTGTCCGCGAAGACTCACAGTCTTTAAGGGATGGGTGAGGATTAGTGATGAGCGAGCACTAAAATGCTCGGGTACTCGTTGCTCGGGTAAAGCAAATTGGAATACTCGGGTGTTTGACCTGAGTAACGAGCCCAATGTAAGTCTATGGGAAACTCGAGCATTTTTCAGGCGGCTCCCGCGGCGGTCTGAAAAGGGCCTAAAAATTGCCCAAATCGATGGGAACAGTGCTCAAATGACATGGAAACAGCATTTCTGACTCCCAGATCACTGCTGTCAACAACGTTGTCAGAGTATTACGCCACTTTTACTGACTCAAAATAAAACATACAAAAACAAAATCAAAATGGATTTTCCTGGGAAATATATTAAGGAACAGCCTTTCCAGGGTAATGACTTGTATACAAGGCAAAATAAGTAACCAAAACCAAAAATACTACTCCACACCTTGGGCTATGTTCACACGTAGCGTTTTTGATGAGTTTTTGCACTTTTACATTGCTTTCAACAAAGACAAATGCATTCACTGGAAAATGTCATTTTAACATTTTACAACCTTATCTGGCCATGTGGTGTGTGACACATCATTAGACACATGCATACAGTGCTGAAAAGACATGGGAACAGCATGGGGAAGACCTCTGGAAGCATTTTGGACTCTAAGGTCACTGCCTGAAAGTGTGCCCATCATAAGTGATCCTTGGCGCATGCGAAGATGCCTCCCGCTATGCACCTGTCGTTGCAGACTTGCAACAATCACCGTCCACGTCCTTGTCCCAGTGCAATGTTCAGCTGTCCCTTCCTCATTCCTTGGAATGCAAGCGCAAGTATGCAGACAGCCAGCCACACACACACAGGCTGCAATACTATACTGCCAAATTTTTGACAGCTGCTTGCACGTGAAATGTGGCCTTTTAGGCTCGTGGACGCAGAAGCTTTTCATAACCTCATGCCGGCGGCGGCCCGGTGTCCATACTTAGTCCCCAGCTGCCACTATTTCTCCCGGTATCGTCTCCGCCTTCCACAAGCACGGGTCCCACAACATTACCCGTGCCCTCCCCAGTGCACTTACTGGGAAGAACCGCCTAACCACAAACACGTGGACAGGTGAATGTGGCAAGGGACGGTACGGTGCCAGTCCACAGCTTTTTTTGTTGAGAGTTGTAGTAGCTCGGTGAAAGGACTGGCATAGAGGGAAACCGTATCTACCCTGGGTGTCATTTCTCCCAGGAAGTCCTCTAATGCAGCTTGTTGCAGAAGCAATGGCAGCCCATCCAACATCAACTTTAACTTGTCGGTTGTGCTTTGGCACACAATTTTCTTAGCCAGGGCTGGTTCTCGGCAGGGTTGGATGGGCCCACCAGAGAACCAGAGAATCCTCTGGTGGGCCCTGACTTCTCCTTCAGGAGAGTTCATAGTGCTAAGGTGAGGCCATGATGATGATAGAGGCCACTATCTGCTTAGTTTTCTGTTTCTTGGAATGTAAGCGCAAGTATGCAGCCACCCACCCACCCTCAGGCCGCAATACTAAACTGCCAGATTTCTGGGCAGCTGCTTGCACTTGAAATGTGGCCTTTTACGCTGATGCAGGCGGAAGCTGTCCACAATCTTATGGCGGCGGTGAGCGGATATCCATACTCGGTCCCCAACCGCCACTATTTTTACCGGTATCGTCCCCGCCTTCCACAAGCACGGGTCCCACAACATTACCCATGCCCTCCCCAGTGCACTTACTGGGAAGGACTGCCTACCCACAAACACGTGGACAGGTGAATGTGGCCAGGGATGGTTTGGACCCAGTCCACAGCTTTTTTGCTGAGTTGTATTTCACCACAGCTATATTCTTTAGCTCGGTGAAAGGACTGGCATAGAGGGAAACAGTATCTACTCTGGGTGTCATTTCTCTGTCACCAGGTTCCGCCCATTGTCACACACGACCATGCATGTTCAGCGGTGAGAGCCACAGATCAGGCTGCTGTGTTACAGCTTTCAACAACTCTGTAGCGCTGGGCAGTTTGTCAATTAAGCATTAAGCATGTTATCTTCAGCACAGCCTGTTACCGCTTGGCCAAGGTAGAGCTGCGGTGCAGTCAGCTTGTGACTGATGTGGTAATTTCAGAGATGGAGGAGGAGGTGCATGAGCTGAACAATGTGATTACATTGAGGGTAAATTGGTGACGCTGTTTTTTATACTAAAGAAAGATCCTATTGTTTTGTTTTTTTTTACGTTATTTTTTAAGACAAATGCTTTCACCGGGAAATGTCATTTTAACATTTTACAACCTTTTCTGGCAATGTGGTGTGTGACACATCATCAGACACATCCTGTTTTATTTATGATGGAGGGACTCTGAAAGTCAAAAAGCAAATTTTTATAGGGCCATCACACGGCCCTTACTATTCTTAAAAGGCCAGCAGTCGGCCCTCGCTATTGTTAGAGAGCCATCAGTCGGCTATGCTTTGTATGCTATGTATCCAGTGACTGCAAGGGCTGCCAAAAATTTGGACGCAACCCGGGCCTCCTATACTTGTAATACCCATGCACAAGTGTATGGGCTGACAAACATTTACCCCAGGGGGGTATACATGAACATAATGTATAAAAAAAAATTTTATGGGCATCATAAACAACCTTTAAAAAAATTATATGGGTGTTGCATCACGGACCATGGTCACCCTGGTGATATGGTGGTGGAGGATGAGGAGAAGGAGGTGGAGAAGAGCAAATAGCCAAAATCAGGAAGCATATACCCATATGTGGCTGTGAAAAGGTGCATGGGAATACACCTCCCAAAAAAAGACACTGTATTTGAGTTTGTTACGCTGCTATCATTCGGTGGTGTTGAGAAGTCTGGCCCAATCCAGCCTTTGTTCATTTTTCTAAGAGTCAGCCTGTCAGCATTTTCAGTTGACAGGCGGATGCGCTTATCAGTTATAATTACACCAGCGGCACTAAAAACCCGCTCTGATAAAACGCTGGCGGCAGGGCAGGCCAGGATCTCCAAGGCATACAGAGCCAGTTCATTCCAGGTATCCAGCTTGGATAACCAATAATTATACGGCACAGAGGAATCACAGGGGACATTGGTATGGTCGGTAAGGTACTCCCTCAGCATCTTCCCAAACTTTGCACTCCTTGTGAGAGTACTCCGCGCCTCAGGGCCTGTGCGATGGGAGGGTCTGAGAAAACTCTCCCAGAACTTTGAAAGTGTTCCCCTGCCTCTGCTGGATTGAAGTTGTGTCTCTCTCGTCTCTACTCCTTGGTTGTCCAACGAATTGTGTCCTCTGATGCCAGCGTTTTCAGATGGGATTTTTTTTTAATAGTTCCGCAACAAGGGCCTTCTGGTACAGCCCCATTTTTGTAGATCTGTCCGCCTCAGGAATAAAAGATATAAAGTCCTCCTTGTAGCGTGGGTCTAGAAGTGTCACCAACCAGTAATGACTGTCACCCAAAATTTTGAGATCGCGAGGGTCATGGGAAAGGCAGCGTAACATAAACTCAGCCATGCGTGCCAGACTACTAACAGGCAAGACTTCCGTGTCCTCACCAAGAGCATGACTGACCATGCTCTCCTCCTCCTCCTCTCTGTCCTCTGGCCATTCACGCTGAATAGATGGTATGACAGCTGTGTAGGTAGTACCATCTATAGTGAATGAAACTAGCTCCTGTCCCTCCTCCTCCTCTTCCTCATTGTCACCCAATCCACATTGGGATGAGATGAGGCTTGACTGTGTAATCACCCTGTATGGTTCCTTGCTCCATCTCATTGTGCTCCGCCTGCAATGCATCCACTTTGATTGTGAGCAGAGAGCATTTCAGAAGACAGAGAAGCGGGATGGTGACGCTAAATATGGCATTATCGCTGCTCACCATCTTGGTGGAGTCCTCAAAGTTTTGGAGGATGGTACATATGTCTGACATCCATGTCCACTCCTGAGGTCTTATGTGTGGAGTCTGAACTGAATACCGACGGCCTTGTTGATGCTGGTACTCAACAGCTTTCCTCTTCTGCTCACAAATCCTTCCAAACATCTGTAATGTAGAGTTCCAATGCGTGGGGACATCACACACCAGTTTGTGAGCCGGAAGCTGTAAACGCTGCTGAAACACGGCAAGGGCGGTGGAAGCTGTAGCTAACTTTCTAAAATGGGCACACAGGCGGCGTACTTTAACAAGCAGATGCGGCAGCTCCGGGTAGGATTTAAGAAACCGCTGAACCACGAGGTTAAGCACAAAGGCCAGGCATGGTATGTGTGTGAGCTCGCCTCAGAGCCTCCACCAGGTTCCGGCCATTGTGACACACGACCATGCCTGGCTGTAGGTTCAGTGGTGTGAGCCACAGTTCTGCCTGCTCTTTAAGAGCTGTCAACAACTCTTCAGCATTTTGCGGTTTGTCAATTAAGCATTAAGCATGTTATCTTCAGCACAGCATGTTGCCGCTTGGCCAAGGCAGTGCTGCAGTGCTGTCAGCTTGTGACTGATGTGATCATTTCGGAGATGGAGGAGGAGGTGCATGAGCTGAACAATATGATTACATTGAGGGTAAATTGGTGTCGCTGTTTTTTATACTAAAGAAAGATCCTATTGTTTTGTTCTTTTTACGTTATTTTTTAAGACAAATGCATTCACCGGAAAATGTCATTTTAACATTTTACAACCTTATCTGGCAATGTGGTGTGTGACACATCATCAGACACATCCTTTTTTATTTATTATGGAGGGACTCTGAAAGTCATAAAGCCTATTTTTACAGGGCCATCACACGGCCCTTACTATTCTTAAAAGGCCAGCAGTCGGCCGTAGCTATTGTTAGAGAGCCATCAGCCGGCTATGCTTTGCTGTTCCCATTATTAACAAGTTGGTCTCCTATACTGTTATTGCATATCCAGTGATTGCAAGGGCTGCCAAAAATTTGGAGGCAACCCAATACCCCTTTGAAGAGACATAGAGGAGAGTCTCAGTAAAAAAAATGTTCCCATTATGAAGGAGCGGGTCTCCTATAGTGGTAATGCCCATGCTGTGACTGCAAGGGCTGCCAAAATTTGGGAAAAGCCCCACTAAGAATTTAAAGACACATAGAGCAGGGCCACAGTAACAAGGTACGACATGTTCCCATTAGAAAGGAGATGGTCTGCTATACAGTTATAGGGTATGCAGTGAGTCCTACGGCTGACCAATTTTAGGAAAAACCTCACTAAGAATTTAAAGACACACAGAGCAGGGCCACAGTAACAAGGTACGACATGTTCCCATTAGAAAGGATTGGGTCTGCTATACAGTTATAGGGTATGCAGTGCGTCCAATGGCTGACCAATTTTAGGAAAAACCCCACTAAGAATTTAAAGACACACAGAGCAGGGCCACAGTAATGACAAATTCCCCTTAGAAAGGAGAGAGTCTCCCATAGTGTTGGCCTATGCATTGAATGCAAGGGCTGCCAAAAATTTGGAGGCATTTCAATGCCCCTTGGAAGAGATGTGGAGGAGGGCCTCATAAAAAAAATTTTCCCATTAGAAAGTAGCGGGCCTCCTATACTTGTAATGCCCATGCACTAAGTGTATGGGCTGACAAACATTTACCCGTGGGGGGTATGCATGAACATACTGTATAGAAAAAAAAATTCTCTGGCATCATTAACACACTTTAAAAAAAATTATGTGGGTGTTGCATCACGGACCACGGTCACCCTGATGATATAGTGGTGGAGGATGAGGAGAAGGAGGAGACAAGAGCAAATAGACAAAATCAGGAAGCGTATACCCATGTGTGGGTGTGAAAAGGTGCATGGGAATACACCAACCAAGAAAAGACACTGGATTTGGGTTTATGTTACGCTGCTATCATTTGGTGGTGTTGAGAAATCAGGCCCAATACAGCCCTTGTTCATTTTTATAAGAATCAGCCTGTCAGCATTTTCAGTTGACAGGCGGATGCGCTTATCAGTTATAATTCCACCAGCGGCACTAAAAACCCGCTCTGATAAAATGCTGGCGGCAGGGCAGGCCAGGACCTACAAGGCATAGACAGACAGTTCATTCCACGTTTCCAGCTTGGATACCCAATAATTATACGGCACAGAGGAATCACAGAGGACGTTGGTACGGTCGGCAAGGTACTCCCTCAGCATCTTCCAAAACTTTGCACTCCTTGTGAGAGTACCCCATGCCTCAGGACCTGTGCGATGGGAGGGTCTGGGAAAACTCTCCCAGAACTTTGACAGTGTTCCCCTGCCTCTGCTGGATTGAAGTTGTGTCTCACTCGTCTGTACTCCTTGGTTGTCCAACGAAGTGTGCCCTCTGCCGCCAGCGTTTTCAGATGAGAATTTTTTAATAGTTACGCAACAAGGGCCTTCTGGTACTGCCCCATTTTTGTAGACCTGTCCGCCTCAGGAATAAGAGATATAAAGTTCTCCTTGTAGCATGGGTCTAGAAGTGTCACCAACCAGTAATGACTTTAACCCAAAATTTTGAGAATGCGAGGGTCATGGGAAAGGCAGTGTAACATAAACTCAGCCATGCGTGCCAGACAACAAACAGGCAAGACTTCCATGTTCTCACCAAGAGGATGACTGACCATGGTCTCCTCCTCCACCTCCTCCTCTCTGTCCTCTGGCCATTCACGCTGAATAGACGGTATGACAGCTGTGTAGGTAGTACCATCTATAGTGAATGAAACTAGCTCCTGTCCTTCCTCCTCCTCCTCTTCCTCGTTGTCACCCAATCCACGTTGGGATGAGATGAGGCTTAGCTGTGTGTAATCACCCTGTATGGTTCCTTGCTCCATCTTATCGTGCTCTGCCTGCAATGCATCCTCTTTGATTGTGAGCAGAGAGAGTTTCAGAAGACAGAGAAGCGGGATGGTGACGCTAATTATGCTCACCATCTTTATGGAGTCCTCTTAGTTTTGGAGGATGGTACATATGTCTGAAATCCATGTCCACTCCTGAGGTCTTATGTGTGGAGTCTGAACTGAATACCGACAGCCTTGTTCATGCTGGTACTCAACAACTGCCCTCTTCGGCTCATAAATCCTTCCCAACATCTGCAGTGTAGAGTTCCTACGCGTGGGGACATCACACACCAGTTTGTGAGCTGGAAACTGCAAACGCTGCTGAAACACTGCAAGGGCGGCGGAAGCTGTAGCTGACATTCTAAAATGGGCACACAGGCGGCGTACTTTAACAAGCAGATCCGGCAGCTCCGGGTAGGATTTGAGAAACCGCTGAACCATTAGGTTAAGCAGATGGGCCAGGCATGGTACGTGTGTGAGCTCACCTCGCCTCAGAGCCGCCACCAGGTTCCGGCCATTGTCACACATGACCATGCCTGGCTGTAGGTTCAGCGATGTGGGCCACAGATCTGCCTGCTCTTTCAGAGCTGTCCACAACTCTTCAGCATTGTGCGTTTTTTCACCTAAGCATATTAGCTTCAGCACAGCCTGTTGCCGCTTGGCCGAGGCAGTGCTGCAGTGCTTCCAGCTAGTGACTGATGTGGTCATTTCGGAGATGGAGGCTGAAGAGGAGCAGGAGGCTGAGGAGGATAAGGTGCAGGAGCTGTAGACCATGAGGGCAACCCTGATTGACTTAGGGCCCGCAATCCTTGGCGTCGGGAGGACGTGTTCCGTCCCAAGGTCCGACTGGGTTCCCGCTTCCACTATGTTAACCCAGTGTGCCGTCAGCGAGCTGTACCGTCCCTGCCCACAAGCACTTGTCTACGTGTCCGTGGTTAGGTGGACTTTACCGGTAACTGCGTTGTTGAGAGCACGGCTAATGTTTTGGGACGCGTGCTTGTGTAATGCGGGGACGGCACACCAGGAGAAATAGTGGCGGCTGGGGACCGAGTACCGCCATCAGGTTGTGGAATGCTTCCATCTCCATGAGCCTAAAAGGCAACATTTCGAGCCCAAGCAGTCGTGAAATGTGAGAATTTAGTAGTGTGGCCTGTGGGGCGTTGGCTGCATATTTGCGTTTGTGTTCCAAGGAGTGGGGTATGGACAACTGAACGCTGCGCTGGGACAAGGACATGGACATGCTTCCTGATGCTGCTACTTGAGAGTGTGCAATGACAGGTTCAGGGCAGGAGGTGTCTTCGCATGCACCATGGACAGGGGATTGGCTTGCATGCACAACAGAGGAAGAAGCAATGGTGCCACCCGCAGACACTGTTCCTGGACCCTGGGGTTCGGCCCACAAAGTTGGGTGCTTTGCTGCCATGTGCCTGATCATGCTGGTGGTGGTCAGGCTGGTCGTTTTGTCACCCCTGCTGATGCTGGCCGGCAGGTGGTGCAAATGGCCTTTTTGGGGTTATCGGCAAAGTCTTTAAAAAGCAACCAGACTCGGGAAGACCTAATAGTTCTACTGGCAACTTCCTTCGTGTTGGTGTTACGGGGAACGGTTGCCTGCCTTCTGTCTGTGGCCACCACACTGCTTCTTCCTGCCTGTTGGGGTGCTCTGCCTCCCTCCCCCTGTGTGCTGCTGTCCTCGCTCTGCATTTCCTCCTGCCAGGTTGTGTCAGTTACTATATCATCCACCACATCGTCTTCCACTTCCGCACCCTGGTCCTCCTCCTGACTTTCTGGCAATTGTGTCTCATCATCGTCCGCCTCTTGTGACACTTTCCTACCGTTGCTTTCGTGTAACCGTGGCTGCTCAAATATTTTGGCATCGCTACACGCAATCTCCTCTTGCCCCGCTTCAAGTGGACCGGGCGAGAGGCCCGAATCCATAAATGGAAAATTGAACAGCTCTTCAGAGTATCCAAGTATGGGATCAGTTGTCTCCGGGCACTCGGCATGGTGGGAGGAAGGAGGATCAGGGTGAGGAATATGCGGTCCAGACTCACGGCTACTGAGACTTGACCGTGTGGAAGACATGGTGGTGGTGGCTAAGTGACTGGAGGCATTATCCGCTATCTACCCAACAACCTTTTGACACTGCTCTGGGTTCAATAGTGGTGTGCTGCGGTCCCCTAGAAATTGGAACAGGAAGGTAAGGCAAAAAAAGATGTGGGTGTTTGTTGTGGCACAATTTTGGCTTGCCCATGGCCTTGTCCTCGGCCTCTGCATGCACCATTACCATCAGGTCCAGTTCCCCGTCCCTTGCCACGTGCCTTGTCCATTTTAAATGGAGGACAGTATCTTCTATGCTCACTGCAAATAGCTGAGTTTGTGATCCGTGTGATGGAGAAAACACAGTTTTAAATACCTTGCCTGTAGGTAAGTAGTTTGAACAGCAAACTGCGGTGAATTGCTTCAATGACACACTACAGGAAATTTTTAATGGAGGCCAGAAATGGCAGTATTTTCTGACAACGTATATGTGATCTGTGTGACGGAGAAAACACAGTTTTAAATATCTGGCCTGTAGGTAAGTAGTTTGAACAGCAAACTGGTGTGAATTGCTTCAATGACACACTAAAGGAAATTATTAATAGAGGCCAGAAATGGCAGTATTTTCTTACAACGTATATGTGTCCTGTTTGACGGAGAAAACATGGTTTTAAATACCTGGCCTGTAGATAAGTAGTTTGAACAGCAAACTGTGGTGAATTGCTGCAATGACACACTAAAGGAAATTTTAAAGGAGGCCAGAAATGGCAGTATTTTCTGACAACGTATATTGTGATCCGTTTGACGGAGAAAACACAGTTTTACATAGCTGGATTTCTAGCGCTCTAATATGGAAAGGACTTGGCTGTATTCTGCAGTGCCAACAAGCAAATGGCGCAGAAAAAATGGTGTTCTCTGGATTGCTTTTTAAGCAAATAATGAGGATTAAGATCCAAAGAAAAGTATTCCTGGCCCTTGAGACCTGGACCTTTGTATAGAAATATCTAACAGCAGCAGAAGGCAGAATTGGAATGGAGCCTCTTGTGCTATATGCACTGTAGTCTGCTATATACACTGCCTGCCTATACACCCTGCCTGCCTGATATCTCTGCTGATGAATTAGTCCTCAGAAGGACTGTTTGTTAAGATGGATATGTGTAATGTACGCTTTTTCTCCCTACACTACCTAATACACGATTAAATCTCTCCCTGACACAGCAGCAGCTCTCCCTACACTGTCTGATCCGGAGTGACTGTGAAGAGCATGGCAGCGCCAGGTCTGATATAGACCTGATGATGCTGTGCGGCCAGCCAATCACTGTAATACCCACAACCAACATGGCTATGGCATTACAGTGCATGGCAGGCAATCCCTGCATGTTCATTGGCTTTCTAAATAGCGCCAAACATGGAGGGAGGGGACCTGAGTTCCCGCCAGAGCAACCCGGAAATACTCGGCGAGCGCCGAGCATCTTGAGCAATGAGATGCTCGGGCGAGCACCGAGCAGTAGTGAGCATGCTCGTTCATCACTAGTGAGGATACAGTAGGTGAGGATAGAGCTGGTCATCCAGCGGTATGGTGGAGCGAGGGTTACTGCAGGTAGTATGCTTTTTGGAAGAGGTGGGTCTTCAGGTGCCTTTTGAAGGTTTCAACAGAAGGCGAGAGTCAGAAATCTTGGGGTAGAGAGTTCCAGAGTAGGAGGGATGCGCGGGAGAAATCTTGTATGCGATTGTGGGGAGAGGAGATAAGAGGGGAGTAGAAAAGGAGATCTTGTGAGGATCGGAGGTTGCGTGCAGGTAAGTACCGGGAGATTAGGTAACAGATGTATGGAGGAGACAGGATATGGATGGTTTTGCATGGCAAGGTTAGAACTGGAGTCTCTGGGCAATGTGGAGCCAGTGAAGGGATTGACAGAGAGGAGAGGCCAGGGATTAGCGAGGGGACAGGTGGATTAGTCGGGCAACAGAGTTTAGAATAGATTGAAGGGGTGCAAGAGTGTTAGAAGGGAGGCCACAGAGCAGGAGGTTGCAGTAGTTGAGGCGGGAGATGATGAGGGCATGCACTAAGGTTTTTGTAGATTTGTGGTTGAGGAATGTGCAGATCTGGGAGATTTTTTTTACTTGGAGTCAGCATATTCCTCCACATGATCCTCCTTCCTCCCACCATTCCGAGTGCCCTGAGACAACTTATCCCACACTTAGACAATCCGGAGAGCTGTTTTGTTCATCTTTCCATTTATAGATTCTGGCCTCTCGCCGCTCGTAAGTGGAAAGAGCTTGGATATGTAGTTTGAAAGAGATATTAGAGTTCAGGGTTACTCCAAGAGCTGTTAACTTTTCCATTTATAGATTCGGACCTCTCGTCTGTCCTGCTTCAAGCAGGGTAACAGAAGATTGCATGTAGTGATGCCTAAATATATCCGCAGCCATGGTCACCCAAAGGTGACGGTGGGAAAGTGCAATTACTGTCGCAAGAGGTGAATGATGATTAGACACAATGGACAGAATGTCAGGAGTAAGTCTGGTTCTTTTTTTAAAGACTGTTTAGATAACCCCAAAAAGGCCATTTGCAACATGTGCCATGCCAGCATCAGCAAGAGAACCAAAACTACCAGGCACATGATGGCAAAGCACCCGACTAGCTGGGCCGAACGCCCATCGAAGTTAGTGGGAAGGACCGCCTAACCATAAACACGTGGACAAGTGAATGTGGCCAGGGGCGGTACATCTCACTGACGCATTCACTGGGTTAATATTGTGAAAGCTGGGACCCAGTGGGACCCTGGGATGGAACACATCCTCCCGACGCATAGGATTGTGGGCCCAGGATCAATCAAGCTTCAAGACAACAATGTTCACAAGGTAGACAGCAGCAGTTGCCGATCTCTTAGACAGCGAGCAAATTGTTCATTATGATGATAGAGGCCATCTATCTTCTTAGCTTTTGGTACTAGGAATGCAAGCACAAATATTCAGCCAGCCACCCACCCACAGGCCGCAATACTAAACTGCTATATTTCTTGACTGCTTGCACTAAAAATTTTGCCTTTTAGGCTTGTGGAGGCGGAAGCTTTCCACAACCTCATAGCGGCAGCTGGCCCTCGGTACTCGGTCCCCAGCCGCCACTATTTCTCCCGGTGTCGTCCCTGCCTTATACAAGCATGGGTACCAGAGCATTACCTGTACCCTCCCAAGCGCAGTTATGGGGAAGGACCGCCTAACCACAAAAAGTGAATGTGGCCAGGGATGGTACATCTCACTGACGCATTTCACTGGGTTAATGTGGAAGCTGGGACCCAGTGGGACCCTGGTACGGAACACGTCCTCCCGAAACAGAGGATTACAGGTCCTGGGTCAATCAGGGTTGCTCCCACATTCTACAGCTCCTGCACCTCCTCCTCCTCCTCTTCAGCCTCCATCACTAGATTCATTTTTTTCAGTAGATATTCCAGATTATTTACTTCATGGGTGCCAATAACAATAAGCAGGACTGTATGCTTAGGTGAAAAACCGCACACCGTTGCAGAGTTGTTGAAAGCTGTATCAGAGAAGGCAGATCTGTGGCTCCCACCACTGATCATACAGCCAGGTTTGGTCGTGTGTGAAAATGGCCAGAACCTGGTGGTGGCTCTGAAGCTAGGCAGGCTCGCACATGTACCATGTCTGGCTCATGTGCTCAACTTAGTGGTTCAGCAGTTTCTCAAAACCTACACGGATCTGCCAGAGAGGCTTATGAATAGTGTTGAGCCACCCCGAACACCGTCGAACACCGTTAAAACCAATGGCAGGCAAACAAAAACACATAGGAACACATAGAAAACACCTTCAAAGGTGTCCAAAAGCTGACAAACTGCTCAGAAGACGCTTTCTTTAAAAAAGCCGGCCGGCAATTCAGCAGCGGCATACACCGGTACCCGACAATTTAGACATGAAGGAATAGAGCATCACACATAGATTAGATAGATAGAAACATGTCAGTCACATATATATGAAGTACAGTGACAGTGTTGCTTACTGTACTTGTCATTTAGTGTAAAGGATTTATTAAAAAATATAATAGTGTTTTCGTGCACCGTCTCTTTAAAAAAGCCGGCCGGCAATTCAGCAGCGGTACCCGACAATTTATAACAGACAGAATAGAGCCTCACACATAGATTAGATAGATAGAAACATGTCAGTCACATATATATGAAGTACAGTGACAGTGTTGCTTACTGTACTTGTCATTTACTGCAAAGGATTTATTAAAAAAAATAATAGTGTTTTCATGCACCGTCTCTTTAAAAAAGCCAGCCGGCAATTCAGCATCTGTACCCGACAATTTAGAATAGAAGGAATAGAGAATCACACATAGATTAGATAGATAGAAACATGTCAGTCACATAAATATGAAGTACAGTGACAGTGTTGCTTACTGTAATTGTCATTTAGTGTAAAGGATTTATAAAAAAAAATAATAGTGTTTTCATGCACCGTCTCTTTAAGAAAGCCGGCCGGCAATTCAGCATCTGTACCCGACAATTTATAACAGACAGAATAGAGCTTCACACATAGATTAGATAGATAGAAACATGTCAGTCACATATATAATAAGTACAGTGATAGTGTTGGTTACTGTACTTGTCATTTAGTATTAAAATAAAGGATTTATTATTAAAAAAAATTGGCGTGGGATTCCCCGTAATTTTAGTCTCTAGCGGAGGTTAAGCAGACGGCTGGGGCAGATGTTTGAAGCCTGGGAAGGGGGTAATACCCACGGAGCTTCCCAGGCTACTAATATCAGCCCCCAGCTGAATACCTAGCCTTTACTAGCTATTAAAATGGAGGACCCCCCCCAAAAAAATGACGTGGGGTCCCCCCTAATTTAATAGCTAGCAAAGGCTAGGCAGACAGCTGGGGGCTGATATTAATAGCCCAGGAAGGGAGCCATGAATATTGGCCCCCTCCCAGGCTAGAAACACCAGCCGTCAGCCGCCCCAGAAATGGCGCATCCATAGGATGCGCCAATTCTGGCACTTAGCCTCGCTCTTCCACGCTGCCTGGTGCGGTGGCAGGGGGTAATAGGGTTGGGGTTGATGTCAGCTTATAATGCCAGCTGACATCAAGCCCAGGTTAGTAATGGAGAGGCGTCTATAAGACAACCCCATTACTAACCCCATAGTCAAAGTTAAAAAAAAAACACAAACACCCAGAATAAAGTCCTTTAATTGAAATAAAGACACAATTCTTTATTGTTCTAAATTAAACCATACTTACCATCACGCCCATTCCAGCTGAAGCCAACGATCTCCTGCAATAAAAGAAAAATAATAAAGCAACCTCATCCTTACCTTTCCATGGTTCCCAGGACAGCTCCAGCTCTGCTACATCGAGATGACAGGCTGGACCGCAGCAGAACGCTGCCATCCAGCCTGTCATCCCGCGGACACTGAGAAGCACAGGCATGCTTGCGCTCCTCAGTGTCTGACTGTGACGGCATCCAGATGAGCCGACAATGAACTCGGCTCACCTCATGTACGTCACTGACAGCGTGGGAAAATTCTCCTGCACTCAGCGCTTCAGCGTGAGAATTTTCCCACGCTGTCAGTGACGTGCATGAGGTGCGCCGAGTTCATTGGACATGACCTCGGCTCATCTGGATGCCGTCACAGCCAGACACTGAGTAGCGCAAGCAAGCCTGCGCTTCTCAGTGTCTGCGGGATGACAGGCTGAATGGCAGCGTTCTGCTGCGGTCCAGCCTGTCATCTCGATGTAGCAGAGCTGAAGCTGTCGTGGGAGCCATGGAAAGGTAAGGATGATGTTGCTTTATTATTTTTCTTTTATTGCAGGAGATCGTTGGCTTCAGCTGGAATGGGCGTGATGGTAAGTATGGTTTAATTTAGAACAATAAAGAATTGTGTGTTTATTTCAATTAAAGGACTTTTTTCTGGGTGTTGTGTTTTTTTTAAATACTTTACTAGAAATTCATGGTGGTCATGTCTAATATTGGCGTGACCCCATGAATTTCGGGCTTAGGGCCAGCTGATAATGCCAAGCTGGCCTTAACCCCTTTATTACCCAGTGAGCCACCGCACCAGGGCCCTGGATGAGTTGGGTACAGCGCCAGAAGATGGCGCTTCTATGAACGCGCCATTTTCCGGGTCGGCTGCGGACTGCAATTTGCAGCGGGTGGGGCCCAGAAAGCTTGGGCCTCCCTGCGCTGCAGATTCCAGCCCCCAGCTGCCTAGTTGTACCTGGCTGGACACAAAAATAGGGCGTAGCTCCACGCATTTTTTTTTTAGATTCATGAAATTCATGGAATAATTAAGAAAAAAAGGGCTTCCCTATATTGTTGTGTCCGGCTAGGTACAAATAGGCAGCTGGTGGTTGGGAGCAGCCCGTTCCTGCCTGCTGTACCTGACTGGACACAAATATAGGGCGAAGCCCCACATCAATTTTTTTTTCATTATTTCATGAATTTCCTGAAATAATTTAAAAAAAATTGACGTGGGGCTTCGCCCTATATTTGTGTCCAGTCAGGTACAGCAGGCAGGAACGGGCTGCCCCCAACCACCAGCTGCCTATTTGTACCTGGCCAGACACAACAATATAGGGAAGCCCTTTTTTAAAAAAATTATTTCATGAAATAATTAAAAAAAAATTGACGTGGGGCTTCGCACTATATTTGTGTCCAGCCAGGTACAGCAGGCAGGGACGGGCTGCCCCCAACCACCAGCTGCCTATTTGTACCTGGTTGGACACTACAATATAGGGAAGCCCTTTTTTTCTTAATTATTCCATGAATTTCATGAAATAATTTTAAAAAAAAATGCGTGGGGCTTCGCCCTATTTTTGTGCCCAGCCAGGTACAACTAGGCAGCTGGGAGCTGGAATCCGCAGCGCAGGGAGGCCCAAGCTTTCTGGGCCCCACCCGCTGCAAATTGCAGTCCGCAGCCGCCCCAGAAAATGGCGCGTTCATAGAAGCGCCATCTTCTGGCGCTGTACCCAACTCATCCAGGGCCCTGGTGCGGTGGCTCACTGGGTAATAAAGGGGTTAGGGCCAGCTTGGCATTATCAGCTGGCCCTAAGCCCGAAATTGATGGGGTCACGCCAATATTAGACATGACCACCATGAATTTCTAGTAAAGTATTTAAAAAAACACAAACACCCAGAATAAAGTCCTTTAATTGAAATAAACACACAATTCTTTATTGTTCTAAATTAAACCATACTTACCATCACGCCCATTCCAGCTGAAGCCAATGTCTTCTGCAATAAAAGTAAAATAATAAAGCAACCTCATCCTTACCTTTCCATGGTTCCCAGGACAGCTTCAGCTCTGCTACATCGAGATGACAGGCTGGACCGCAGCAGAAAGCTGCCATCCAGCCTGTCATCCCGCGGACACTGAGAAGCGCAGGCTTGCTTGCGCTCTGCAGTGTCTGGCTGTGACGGCATAAAGATGAGACAAGTTCATGTCAAATGAACTCGGCTCACCTCATGCACGTCACTGACAGCGTGGGAGAATTCTCCTGCACTCAGCACTTCAGCGTGAGAATTCTCCCACGCTGTCAGTGACGTACATGAGGTCAGCTGAGTTCATTGGACATGAATGAGCTCACCTCATGCACGTCACTGACAGCGTGGGAAAATTCTCACGCTGAAGCGCTGAGCGCTGAGTGCTCATCTGGATGCCGTCACAGCCAGACACTGCAGAGCGCAAGAATGCCTGCGCTTCTCAGTGTCTGCGGGATGACAGGCTGGATGGCGGCGTTCTGCTGCGGTCCAGCCTGTTATCTCGATGTAGCAGAGCTGAAGCTGTCGTGGGAACCATGGAAAGGTAAGGATGAGGTTGCTTTATTATTTTTCTTTTATTGCAGGAGATCGTTGGCTTCAGCTGGAATGGGCGTGACGGTAAGTATGGTTTAATTTAGAACAATAAAGGAATGTGTCTTTATTTCAATTAAAGGACTTTATTCTGGGTGTTTGTGTTTTCTTTTATCTTTGACTATGGGGTTAGTAATGGGGGTGTCTTATAGACGCCTCTCCATTACTAACCTGGGCTTGATGTCAGCTGGCATTATAAGCTGACATCAACCCCAACCCTATTACCCCACTGCCACCGCTACAGGGCAGTGGGAAGAGCGAGGCTAAGTGCCAGAATTGGCGCATTCTAAGGATGCGCCATTTCTGGGGCGGCTGACGGCTGGTGTTTCTAGCCTGGGAGGGGGCCAATATTCATGGCACCCTTCCTGGGCTATTAATATCAGCCCCCAGCTGTCTGCCTAGCCTTTGCTAGCTAGTAAAATAGGGGGGACCCCACGTCATCTTTTTGGGGGGTCCCCCATTTTAATAGTTAGTAAAGGCTAGGTATTCCGCTGGGGGCTGATATTAGTAGCCTGGGAAGCTCCGTGGGTATTACCCCCTTCCCAGGCTTCAAACATCTGCCCCAGCAGTCTGCTTAACCTCCGCTAGAGACTAAAATTAAGGGGAACCCCACGCCAATTTTTTTTTAAATAAATCCTTTATTTTAACACTAAATGACAAGTACAGTAATCAACACTGTCACTGTACTTCATATATATGTGACTGACATGTTTCTATCTATCTAATCTATGTGTGATTCTCTATTCCTTCTATTCTAAATTGTCGGGTACAGATGCTGAATTGCCGGCCGGCTTTTTTAAAGAGACAGTGCATGAAAACACTATTATTTTTTTTAATAAATCCTTTATACTAAATGACAAGTACAGTAAGCAACACTGTCACTGTACTTCATATATATGTGACTGACATGTTTCTATCTATCTAATCTATGTGTGATTCTCTATTCCTTCTATTCTAAATTGTCGGGTACAGATGCTGAATTGCCGGCCGGCTTTTTTAAAGAGACAGTGCATGAAAACACTAATATTTTTTTAAATAAATCCTTTATACTAAATGACAAATACAGTAAGCAACACTGTCACTGTACTTCATATATATGTGACTGACATGTTTCTATCTATCTAATCTATGTGTGATGCTCTATCTTTCTGTTATAAATTGTCGGGTACAGATGCTGAATTGCCGGCCGGCTTTTTTAAAGAGACGGTGCATGAAAACATTATTATTTTTTTTAATAAATCCTTTACACTAAATGACAAGTACAGTAATCAACACTGTCACTGTACTTCATATATATGTGACTGACATGTTTCTATCTATCTAATCTATGTGTGAAGCTCTATTCTGTCTGTTATAAATTGTCGGGTACCGCTGCTGAATTGCCGGCCGGCTTTTTTAAAGAGACGGTGCATGAAAGCACTATTATTTTTTTTGATAAATCCTTTACACTAAATGACAAGTACAGTAAGCAACACTGTCACTGTACTTCATATATATGTGACTGACATGTTTCTATCTATCTAATCTATGTGTGAAGCTCTATTCTTTCTGTTCTAAATTGTCGGGTACCGGTGTATGCCGCTGATGAATTGCCGGCTTTTCATGTTTCACTGTGAGCACTGTTCCCATCGATTTGGGCAATCACTGTAATGCCACAACCACCATGGCTGTGGCATTACAGTGAGTGGCAGACAATCCCTGCATGATTGGTGCTCTAAATAGCGCCAGACATGCAGGACACGCTTTTCGTGCACGAACAGTTATCGAACATAACCTCGAACAGCCGAATTTTTTGCAAATCGTTCGGGTTCGTCGAACAACTCGAACACCGCCCAAAACAGCTCGAATTTGAGATTGGCGAACAGTTCTAGTCGAACACCGCTCATCTCTACTTATGAAATTACGCCGTGTGTGTGCCTATTTCAGAAAGTCAGCTACAGCTTCTGCCGCCCTGGCAGGGCTTCAGCAGCGTTTGCAGGTTCCAGCTCACCGACTGGTGAGCGATGTGACCACGCATTGGAAATCAACGTTGCAGATGTTTCGAATAGTTTTGAGCAGCAGAGAGCAGTTGTTGAGTACCATCTTCAACACGGCCATCGGCATTCAGGTCAGTCTCTGCACCTAAGAGCTGATGAGTGAGCATGGATGTCTGACATCTGTGCCGTCCTCCAAAACTTTGAGGACTCCACTAAGATTGTGAGCAGTGATGACAGCATAATTAGCGTCACCATCCCATTTCTTTGTCTACTGAAACACTTGCTGCTCACAATTAAAGAGGAGACACTGCAGACGGAACAAGGAACTATACAGGGTGATGCTACTCAGCCCAGCCTCATCTCATCTCAATGCAGATTGGGTGATAATGAGGAGGAGGAGGAGAACAGTCATCCCCTTGGTGAGAACAGGGAAGTCCTGGCTGTTGGCAGTTTGGCACACATGGACGACTTTATGTTCCGCTGCCTTTACCGTGACACTTGCGTTGTACGCATTTTGGGCATTACAGAAAACTGGCGCGGCATGAGAAAATTCTTGTAGACGGAGGTGCGAGGTTCTGATTAAGGAGGATGTTAGCCTTAGATTGGTTGCAGAACGGAGGGCATGGGAGGGGTGATACAGAGAAATGAGGGAAGAGATATAGGGCTGTGGAGAGCTTGGAGGGCGAGAGATGAGTTTGTATTGTATTCTGTATTGATTGTTTAACCAGTGCAATGACTGGCACCGGGTAGAGGCGTCGGTGAAGCGGCTTGATAGAAATACAACCCTGGCTGCTGCATTCTGAAGGGATTGGAGAGGAGACAGTTTGTTTAGAGGGAGACCAATTAGAAGAGAGTTGCAGTAGTGAATAAGAGCGACAGTAAGAGTTTTTGCAGTATCAAAGGTGAGAAAAGGTCGAATTCTGGAGATGTTTTTAAGGTGCAGGTGATATGAGCGAGTGAGTGATTTTCCACGTTGAATAAAGAAAAGTTTTGTGTCAAATATGACTCCAAGATAGCAGGCATACCGAGTGGGAGTTATGGTGGCAGCACCTAAAGGAATTTGCAAAGTCAGGTAAAGGTAGGTTAGTAGAGGGAGGAAACCGAAATAATTCATTTTTGGAGATATTATGTTCAGGCTCTTGTTGAAGAATTCTAAAAAAAAAATTCCCATCTGACAATGCTGGCGGCAGAGGTCACAAACTGTTCATTGGGCAATCAAAGAGTACAGGCGAGGGAGACACAAACCAGATGGGGCAGAGGCAGGGGAACGCTGTCAAAGGTCTGGGACAGTTTTCTCAGATCCTGCCAGCGCCCAGGCCCTGGTACACGGGGTACTCTGACAAGGAGGGAAAAGTTTTGGAAGATGCTGAAGGACTACCTGCCATGGCAACCATACCAGCGTCTTCCATGATTCCCCTCTGTGCCTTACAACTGTAAGCTGAACACGTGGCATGAACTGTCTCTAAGCCTTTTAGGTTTTGGCTGCTAGCGTTTTGTCAGAGAAGGTTTTTAGTGCCACCGGGGGCACTATAACTGATATAGCTGATTGGCGCATCTGCCTGTCAACTGACAATGCTGACAGGCTGACTCTTATCAAAATGAACAAGACCTGGATTGGGCCAGACTTCTCAACATCACTGGATGATAGAATCGAAACATAAACTCAAATCCAGTGGTTTTTTTTTGGGGGGGGGGATCTATTCCTATGCAACCCTTCACACCCAGACATGGGTATACGCTTCAGGAATTGTCCTATTTTATGTCACCCTCCTCCTTCTCTTCATCCTCCACCACCATATCACCAGGGTGACCATCATGCCATGCCCACATAATTTTTTTAAGGGTGTTTCTGATTAGAGACGAGCGAATATTTCAATATTAATTTCGGATTATGATCGCCATTTTTGCAATATTCGCCAATGTATTTGTCAAATATTCGCCGAACATCATTGGATATAATGGGGGCCGAAACCAAACTCAAATACAACACCTTCAAACGGGACCAAAAGCTGCCAAAACACAGCAATTTAGGCTCAGACACCAGGAAACTGCCATCAATTGACCCAGAGTAAAAGTAATATAATTATTATTATTTATTATTATAGCGCCATTTATTCCATGGCGCTTTACATGAGAAAAGAGATCACCAACTGGTACAAGAGGAGAGAGGACCCTGCCCACGAGGGTGCACAAACAGTCTATAAGGGATGGGTGAGGAATGAGGATACTGTAGGTGAGGGTACAGCTGGTTGTGCAGCAGTATAGTGGAGTGAGGGTTACTGCAGGTTGTAGGCTTGTCAGAAGAGGTGGGTCTTCAGCTTCTTTTTAAAGGATTCAACAGAAGACGAGAGTCTGATATGTTGGGGTAGAGAGTTACAGAGTTGGGGGGACGCACGAGAGAAATCTTGTTTGCAATTGTGGGAAGAGGAGATAAGAGGAAAGTAGAGAAGGAGATCTTGTGAGGATCGGAGGTTGCGTGCAGGTATGTACCGGAAGACTAGGTCACAGATATATGGAGTAGACAGGTTGTGGATGGCATTGTATGCCATGGTTAGGGTTTTAAACTGGAGTCTATGGGTAATGGGTAGCCATTGAAGGGATTGTCAGAGAGGAGAGGCCGGGGAATAGCGAGGGGACAGGTCGATTAGTCGAGCATCAGAGTTTAGGATAGATTGGAGGGGTGCAAGAGTGTTGGAAGGGAGGCCACAGAACAGTAGGAGGTTGCAGTTGTCGAGGCAGGAGATGATGAAGGCATGCACTAGTGTTTTTGCAGATTGGCTGACTTTAAATTCTGTGGAATATTTGGCATGCTCCACAAAATTTCTGTATTAATACGGCAGTCATATGGGATCACGTCTGATCATTGAAAAAAGTTTCTCTGCTTCCACAATACAGTAATGCAAATAAAATCAAAAAAATCTGTCTGTATTCTGCTAACAAGCAAATGGAGCAGTAAAATGGTGTACTCTGGATTGCTTTTTAAGCAAATAATCAGGATTAAGATAAAAAAAATTAGCCCTGGCCCCTGATATCTGGTACCATGTCTACGGATATCTGTAACAGCAAGAGCAGACAGAACGTGCAGTGCACACTATTGTGCTGTATACACTGCCACAAACCATTCCTGCCTGCCTAACTCCTGCTATCACCACAGAATATATGCAGCTGGACTAGTCCTCAGAAGGACTGTTAGTTCAGATGGATATGTATCCTGGTGTGGAATACCTAAATCTAACTATTACACCACCAATTCTGTCTCTAGCTCAGCAGCACCTCTCACTACTCTGCCTGTTTCCGGGTTAGACTGTGCCGGGCATAGAGGCACCGGGTCTTATATAGACCCGATGATGCAATGCTGCCAGCCAATCACTAATGCCACAACCAAGATGGCTACGGCATTACAGTGCGTGGCAAGCAATGTTCATTGGCTCTCTAAAGAGCACCAAACATGCAGAGCGCGGACCTGAGTTCCCACCCGAGCAACTCGGAAAAACTCGCCGAGCATGTCGAGCAGTGAGATGCTCGGGCGAGTACAGAGCAGTGTCGAGCACGCTCACTCATCACTACATATAATGTATTTATTTTATACATTATTTTTCATCTTTTTATCGCACATTTTTTCATTTTTATGCAGGATGCAGCCGGGTCCTTTAGTGTTTGTTTGGTGACTTGGGGCGTCTGTCTTGTGGGGTGCATTATATAGTGATGGGTAGCCCTCCACATCTAATAGCATGGGTGTCATAAATGTGATGTTTTTTGAATTTTTGTCCTTTCTGTGAGCCGTACATAAAAAAGAATCATATTTTTTTATCATACAATCATTGCAAAGTTTTGATTTTTTGTAAAATACTTCCTTACTATATGCTGCAGTGCTGTTTCTTTATAAGTTCTATTCACATGTGGTTCAACAAGATCTGTACACTATATTCAAGCAATTAGGGCATGAGAATTTCCTTTTGAATGCAGGGTTGGAGAATAGAGAAACATAATAAGGTAATGAAGTACAACAAATTTTAAAATATTTGTAAAATTAAACACTAATGAAAGATAAAAATGTCATGACTGGAACAGTATGGTATACGCTTTTTTGGCCTACCCAGTATAGCAACACACCAATCATCTCTCCTAGCAAAAACAAAACATTTTCTATTGGTACTATGAATTTGAACCATATTAACCATTTCATAGTTTCATAGTGTTAAGGTTGAAGGTAGATTAAAAAAGTTGTCAGGCCACAAAATCCAATTTTTTTTAAGATAATCTGTCCTGTATTGTAATAAATAACATCCTATAAATGTTGCTTTTTGTTTCTGACTATTAGTGATGAGTGAGCACTAAAATGCCCGGGTGCTCGAAGCTCGGGTCGAGCACATTGGAATACTCGGGTGCTCGACCCGAGCAGCGAGCTCAATGTAAGTCTATGGAAAACTCGAGCATTTTTCTGGCGGTCCCCCCCAGTGGTCTGCAGAAGGTCAAAAATTGCCCAAATCGATGGGAACAGTGCTCAATGAAACATCAGGCAGGCAGAATATATAGGCAGACAGGCAGGCAGGGTATATAGGAGGGTGTATGAAAAACATAGCAAGGCACTTGGAACACACTAGTGCCCTCTGATTTTCATGTACCCGTCTCTCTAAAAAAGCCGGCTGGCAATTCATCAGCGGCATACACCGGTACCCGACAATTTTGAACAGAAAGAATAGCGCATCACACATAGATTAGACATTAGACACATTAGATAGATAGAAACATGTCAGTCACATATATAATAAGTATAGTGACAGTGTTGGTTACTGTACTTGTCACTTAATGTTAAAATAAAGGATTTATTAAAAAAAATAATAGTGTTTTCATGCACCCGACTCTTTAAAAAAGCCGACCGGGAATTCATCATCGGTACCCGACAATTTAGAACAGAAAGAATAGAGCATCACACATAGATTAGATTGATAGAAACATGTCAATCACATATATAATAAGTACAGTGACAGTGTTGGTTACTGTACTTGTCATTTAGTGTTAAAATAAAGGATTTATTTAAAAAAAAATTGGTGTGGGGTTCCCCGTAATTTTAGTCTCTAGAGGATGTTAAGCAGATGGCTGGGGCAGATGTTTGAAGCCTGGGAAGGGGGTAATACCCACGGAGCTTCCCAGGCTACTAATATCAGCCCCCAGCTGAATACCTAGCCTTTACTAGCTATTAAAATGGGGGACCCCAAAAAAAAATGACGTGGGGTCCCCCCTTTTTTAATAGCTAGCAAAGGCTAGGCAGACAGCTGGGGGCTGATATTAATAGCCCAGGAAGGGTGCCATGAATATTGGCCCCCTCCCAGGCTAGAAACACCAGCCGTCAGCCGCCCCAGAAATGGTTACAAACTGTCCGCATTCTGCAGCCTTGATACATACAAAAATTATACAGAAAGACAACACCTTTAAGTCCATTGAGTTCAATGTATAGCCTAACATTTAAAGGGACATAAACAAATAATATGAGACCATAGTGATTTTAAACTTCTTTAGATCCCCAGGAAACTTCTAAAAATTGTGAAGTAGTTTACCTTTTTTTCTGTTGTCTAATATTTGGATGCGTTTTATGGTTTGATAAATGCAGTTTATAAATAATCATCAAAGTATAGTTGATCATAGCAAACTGTATTTAAAACAATTCAGGTCAATGTTTAGGTCTAGATAATTAATGCTCATAAAATGAAAATATGCTTCTACATTGTGAAGGTCACTTATTAAAGAAATTTATTTTATAAAATGCTAATTCTTTTTCAGCAACTTTGCAGTTGCTCAGAATTTAGCCATTTTTCCTACTTTGTGTTCAAACGTAGAGAATTTGATGTAGTAGAAAGCTCATTAAATAAGACACCTAATTAATTTTTACTTTATTCCACATCACTTATATCCTACAAAAGAGTCAATTGAGCATGAAGGGAAGTCAGCGTTCAATGCTGCTTGAAAAAGTATCTTTCACTTTTTTTCCTGTTGATTTTACAAATAAATACACCAGCATAAAGAAAACCAGATATTATATTTCTAATTACTATATTAAAGAAGTAATCCACCTCATCTGCTGAAAATGATTCCTCAAGAGAAAAGAGTCAGTTATTGTGTTAGAAAGTTTATTTATTATACATTTCTATTATACTTAGGATTAACTACAAAGTTTATTACTATTTTAGTATCTTTATCTCGAGGTCTCGTTCTTCCCCCCCTCCAACAACCCACTGCTGTGCTTGACTTGAATTAGGTTGGCTGTTTGGTTCAGTTTATTAGCTGGGCCAGTCCCATTCATGGTTGCTTTAAAGAGAAGTGGAGTTTCCAGAACGTTGAGAGTGGGCCTTTAACAGTAGCTATCACTCATTTGAGGCTGACATTTTTAGTTGATCCCTCCGTCACATACAATAGGCCTGACAGGCACATCTCTTTTACTTTCATTTCTCCTTCCTCACCAGATTGTGAGGAAATCCCCTCCCTCCAGGTAGTCTCCTGTCTCTAGCAGCTCTGTGAAACCTCATACCACAGTTGGATTGCAGAGCTTCAGGAGGACAGATATAACTGTGCAAATCTCTCAGGCTCATTGTATGTGAACACGTCACACTCAATAAGGTTGGTATTTTATGTTTTTATTCATCACAATTGTTTATTTAGCTTGTTTTATGAATGTATAGCACAAAGTGTGAGGATATTTCATAGAAATAAGGCAGATTAAAAAAGAAAGTGTGCTGCTCAGGCATATACAGTAGTTCCCTAACACATATTCCTTCTCTTGCTTCAGATTATCTGCTGAAATGGAGAGGAAAATGTACAATTTATCAAAAAACCTTGATGTTGAGGAAGTAACAAACATGCTGTTAGATGATGCAGACTCCACACTGAATGAGGATTTAGGAGAGGAAAGTGAGATTTATTCTCATGATGAGGTGGAAGTATGTGAAGTGGATTCTGAAACAGAGCAAGATGGTGACAGTGATGAGGATGAAGATGTAGAATCTTATTATATGGGAAAAGATAAAAAAAAACAATGGAACAAGAAGCCACTCCAGAAAAAACGTAGGGAACCTCAAAACATTATTACTCACCTTCCTGAAGTTATAGGAACTGCAAGTAATGCAAAAACTGCAGTTGAATGCTGGAATAGTTTATTCACAGATGACATTCTGGACTCTATTGTCACATATACCAACCAATATATAGACATTATAAAGGACAAGTTCATCTGCAACAGAGCCATCAAGGCCACAGATGAAATAGAACTGCGTGCTTTTTTTGGATTATTATTCCTTGCAGGAGCTTATAGGGCAAATAGACAAAGTTTGGAGGAACTTTGGAGTAAAGATGGGGATGGAGTTGAAAAATTTGGCCTTGTTATGTCCATAAACAGATTCAAGCTTCTAATTCGTTGCCTTCGGTTTGACGACAGAACTACCCGAACCGAACGTAAAACACATGACCGACTTGCTCCAATTCGTGATATATTCCAAAAATTTGTTGAAAACTGTAAAAAAAGCTATTGCCCTGGGGAGAATCTCACTATTGACGAAATGCTCCCTGGTTTTCATGGTAAATGTGCCTTTCGTCAATATATTCCATCAAAGCCTAACAAATATGGAATAAAAATGTATGCCCTTGTTGATGCCAGTAAGACCTACACTTACAACCTGGAAGTTTATGCAGGAAAACAACCAGAAGGTCTTTACTGTGTCAGCAACAAACCCAGTGATGTTGTAAAAAGACTGGCTGAGCCCTTATTTGGATCGGGTCGCAATATAACAGGTGACAATTGGTTTTCAAATTGTGATCTGATTGATTATCTGAAAATGCAGAAGCTTTCATATGTCGGAACTGTAAGAAAAAATAAAAAAGAATTGCCTACTAGAGATGAGCGTTGTTCTACTCGAACTGTTCGCCAATCTCAAATTCGAGCTGTTTTGGGCGGTGTTCGAGCCGGTCGGCGAACACGAACAATTTGAGAAAAATTCGGCTGTTCGAGGTTATGTTCGATAACTGTTCATGCACCAAAATTATAACTGGATTTTTTCTCAGTAATGATGAAAATTAATGTTAATATGCAGTTTGAGTGTACAGCGGGGCGGGGGGAGGGGCAGGGGATGGATCTCTGCAGGAACAATGAAGATCTCCATTTTTTTTTCTCTTTCCCGCATTTGCAGTGGGGAGCTGCAATCTGTCAGCCTATCAGCAGCGCACACACGGAGCGAAGTGCTTTTTTTCACACAAGCAAGGGCATGTGTGATTGGCAGTGTATGTCACATGTCCTTGCCCTATAAGACCAAGCCATTTTCCCCGTTGCCACCATTTTCTCACTGCTGCAGCTGCGTGTTAGACGGCACCGCTGTTGCTGTGTGCGCTATACCTTGTTAATTTCAAGCCAATTTTCGCACAAATATACAGATAGCTTGGGAGTAGGGAATAGTTGTGATTGCAGTCCTTTTAAGGACTAGGTTACAGCATTTCCTACGACTTTTATCAGGCAGGTCTGTGCTCTTAAATAGATAGATTGTGGGAGTAAAGACTAATTGTAATTGGAGTCCTTTTCAGGACTAGGTTACATCAGTTCCTATCAGTTTTTGCCAGGCAGGTCTGTGCCAGTGCTGTGCAAGTTTTTTTCACAGCATTTGGCTGAATCTAGCAAAGCTAATCCTTTTTGGCCTATTGCAGAGTGTGTTAGTCAGTGGAGTAGCCTATCTGTGTTGCAAGATATACCACCTGTGTATAGAATACCAATTTTTTTACTGCACCTAGTGAAGTAAAATCTTTTGGGCATAGCATCATTCTATTAGTCCATCTATACAGACCTCCATCAGGTTGCAAACTGAATATAATTTTTTTCTGCATCTAGCTCTGAAAAAATATTTGGGCTTCTAGCAGTGTGTGGGACTTGTTCTATTAGTCCTTCTATACTGACCTCCAGCAGGTTGCAAATTGAATATAATTTTTTTCTGCATCTAGCTCTGAAAAAATATTTGGGCTTCTAGCGGTGTGTGGGACTTGGTCTATTAGTCCATCTATACTGACCTCCATCAGGTTGCAAATTAAAAATAATTTTTTTCTGCATCTAGCTCTGAAAAAATATTTGGGCTTCTAGCAGTGTGTGGGACTTGGTCTATTAGTCCATCTATACTGACCTCCATCAGGTTGCAAATTAAAAATAATTTTTTTCTTCATTTATCTCTGAAAAAATATTTGGGCTTCTAGCAGCGTGTGGGACTTGTTCTATTAGTCCATCTATACTGACCTCCATCAGGTTGCAAATTAAAAATAATTTTTTTCTGCATCTAGCTCTGAAAAAATATTTGGGCTTCTAGCAGTGTGTGGGACTTGGTCTATTAGTCCATCTATACTGACCTCCATCAGGTTGCAAATTAAAAATAATTTTTTTCTGCATCTAGCTCTGAAAAAATATTTGGGCTTCTAGCAGTGTGTGGGACTTGGTCTATTAGTCCATCTATACTGACCTCCATCAGGTTGCAAATTGAATAAAAAATTTTTCTGCATCTAGCTCTGAAAAAATATTTGGGCTTCTAGCGGTGTGTGGGACTTGGTCTATTAGTCCATCTATACTGACCTCCATCAGGTTGAAATTAAAAATAATTTTTTTCTTCATTTAGCTCTGAAAAAATATTTGGGCTTCTAGCAGTGTGTGGGACTTGTTCTATTAGTCCTTCTATACTGACGTCCAGCAGGTTGCAAATTAAAAATAATTTTTTTCTGCATCTAGCTCTGAAAAAATATTTGGGCTTCTAGCAGTGTGTGGGACTTGGTCTATTAGTCCATCTATACTGACCTCCATCAGGTTGCAAATTAAAAATAATTTTTTTCTGCATCTAGCTCTGAAAAAATATTTGGGCTTCTAGCAGTGTGTGGGACTTGGTCTATTAGTCCATCTATACTGACCTCCATCAGGTTGCAAATTGAATAAAAAAATTTTCTGCATCTAGCTCTGAAAAAATATTTGGGCTTCTAGCGGTGTGTGGGACTTGGTCTATTAGTCCATCTATACTGACCTCCATCAGGTTGCAAATTAAAAATAATTTTTTTCTTCATTTAGCTCTGAAAAAATATTTGGGCTTCTAGCAGTGTGTGGGACTTGTTCTATTAGTCCTTCTATACTGACGTCCAGCAGGTTGCAAATTGAATATAATTTTTTTCTGCATCTAGCTCTGAAAAAATATTTGGGCTTCTAGCGGTGTGTGGGACTTGGTCTATTAGTCCATCTATACTGACCTCCATCAGGTTGCAAATTAAAAATAATTTTTTTCTGCATCTAGCTCTGAAAAAATATTTGGGCTTCTAGCAGTGTGTGGGACTTGGTCTATTAGTCCATCTATACTGACCTCCATCAGGTTGCAAATTAAAAATAATTTTTTTCTGCATCTAGCTCTGAAAAAATATTTGGGCTTCTAGCAGTGTGTGGGACTTGGTCTATTAGTCCATCTATACTGACCTCCATCAGGTTGCAAATTAAAAATAATTTTTTTCTGCATCTAACCCAGCCAATAGTTTTGGCCTAATACCACAGTTTGGCCACTCAGCTCTGCTCGGTTACCATCCATTGTTTTTTTGTGCAAACAACTCCAGAGTTGTGAATTAGTTAACCACCAAAATGAGTGGAAAAAGGCCTGCTGCTGGTGGAAAGGGGAATAGGCGTGTTGGGAAGGGGAAAAAAGGTTGTGTCCGTGGGGTAGGTGCAGAAGAAAGACCATCTTCCAGCCAAACTAAAATGTCTACTTCTTTTAGCGGACAATGTGATAAGATCCCTTTCTTACGGCCACGCCAATCGCTACAAATTCCAGATGAGGCACAAAAACAGCAGGTGCTTCAACGGATATCAAGTGCTCCTTTAAGTGGGCTCTCCTCCACATCAACTTCAACATCACAAATACTCCAGTCCTCAAAGGTGTCACCCAAATCGCACTTGCTTCCTCACAGCTCCCAAATCTCCAGCTGCCCGTCTGAGTATGAGGTAGAACAGATGGTTGAGTCTGCAGAGCTGTTTACTCATACTATAGCCTGGGAATCAGAGGTCGACTCCAGCGCTTCTGTGAATCCAGACGAGGAAATGATCTGCACTGATGCCCAGAATCTTTATGAGTCGGATCCAGGACCAGACGCAGAAGGTTCTGACCATAATGTAGACCCTCATTCCCAAACTGTAACTCCTGTTGGTGGAGACAATGAGGAAGACGATGATAAGACTCAAATACCTGATTGGAGCGACAACTTTAGTTTTTTGTCAGGGCAGGAACAGGTTGGCTCTGAGGACGACGGGTGTGATAACGCACAGGGTGATGATGATGAGGTCGGAGATCCCACTTACTGTCAACCCACAGTCAGCCAAGAGATGAGGTCAGCAGAGGAGGTGGAGGAAGATGCTGGTGACGACGAGGTCAGGTTGCGCCTTCCTGGACAGAGACGTAGTACTGGAAGCACGTCAACAACTGCATCCTCAAACACAACTCTGCCTCTCACCACAAGTCGTAGTGGCTCTTCAGGTCGCATGGGTGCTAAGCCTTGCATAGCCTGGGCATTTTTTCAGATCGATAAAGATGACCCAACTCGTGTTATCTGTAACATTTGTCAGCAAAAGCTAAGTAGAGGCCAAAAAATACATAGTTTGAGAACTTCATGCATGAACCGGCACATGGACATGAAGCATAAGTTGCAGTGGGAAGCTCAGTGTGCTACAATGCGGTCTAGCCCGCCGGGCCAACCACCGTCTGCCATATCTTGTGCATCCGCGGCCTCTTCATCCTCTGTGACTGGGGGGACAGCAGTCACACCTGCTTTGGGGCGCAGACCTGCCACCTCTTTACCCGCAACAGCCAGCGTGATTGGCAGGTCATCATTTTCTTTGGAGGTGGGAACACCAGCTGGTCTTGAGCGCTGTCCGACATCGATAGCACCACCTTTGGATCAAGGCAACCTAACATGTCCGCCTGCATCTTCCTCACAGACCGGCAGTTTGCCGGGGACACCCTTATCAACCCCGTCTAAGCACAATAGCCAGCCCTCGGTCCCTCAGATGTGGACAAGTAAAAGACCATTTCCTCCTAGCCATGAGAAAGCTAAGAGGTTGAATTTCACCATCTGCAAGCTCTTGGCTACAGAAATGCTGCCTTTCCGCCTGGTGGACACAGAGGATTTTCGAGACCTTATGTCCGTCGCAGTGCCCCAGTACCAGATGCCCAGTCGGCACTACTTCTCAAAGAAAGGTGTGCCTGCGCTCCACCAGCATGTCGCACACAACATCACCGCTTCTTTGAGAAACTCTGTGTGTGACAGGGTGCATTTCACCACAGACACTTGGACGAGTAGGCATGGACAGGGGCGTTACATGTCGCTGACTGGGCACTGGGTAACTATGGTGACAGCAGGACAAGGGGCTGCTGTCCAAGTCTTGCCGTCCCCACGAGTTGTGCGTCAATCCTCTTTATGTCATTTTTCCTCCACTGCTTCTGCCTCCTCAACCTCCTCTCGGTCTTCCACCTGCACCCAAAGCCTGTCTGGTCATGCCACAAGCTTTCTAACTGCGCAGAAGGGATCCTGCACACCTCCTTACTATGCTGGCAGTAGGGCTCAACGTCATCAGGCGGTTTTTACATTGAAATGTCTGGGAAATGTGAGTCACACAGCTGAGGAGTTGTGGTCAGCTCTGGAGAACCAATTTCATGAATGGTTGTCTCCACTGGACCTGAAACCAGGGAAGGCCGTGTGCGACAATGCTGCAAACCTGGGTGCGGCCCTTCGCCGGGGCATTGTCACACACGTGCCTTGTATGGCTCACGTGTTGAACCTGGTTGTCCAGCAATTTTTAGCCCACTATCCCAGACTAGATGGCCTTCTGCAGAGGGCACGGTCGCTGTGTGCTCACTTCCGCCGTTCGCATCCCGCAGCTCAGCGACTTACATCTCTACAGAAGTCGTTGGGCCTGCCACTTCACCGGCTAAAATGCGATGTGCCTACCCGGTGGAATTCAACTCTGCACATGTTGCAGCGACTGTGGCAGCACCGACAAGCCCTGGTGCAATACGTTCTGACGTATAGCCTGGGCCAACGAGATTCAGAGGTGGGGCAAATCACGCTGGAGGAGTGGTCTCAGATCAGGGACCTATGCACCCTTCTGCACAGTTTTGAAATGGCGACGAAGATGTTTAGTGCTGATGATGCCATTACCAGCATGACTATTCCGGTGATTTACATGCTGGAGCACATGTTAAACAGAATTCGGAGTCAGGTGGTGGCACAAGAGGAGGTGGAGGAAGTAGAGGAGGAGGAGTTGTATGCGGAAGGGCTAACATCTGCAAGGTCCAGACGGTCGGCAGCACCAGGGCGGCAGGCATGTGAGGGTGGGGGAGATGATTTTACCAGGGCGCATGGTAGCAGCCAAACTAGTGAGGAAGGTGCAGGAGCCCAGGAAGAAGTGGAGGACGAACTGATGGAAGACTCATCAGATGAGGGAGACCTTGATCACATTTCTGTTGTGCGAGGTTGGGGGGAGAGGACAGAGGAAGGAAGCATGATTGTTACCTCGCCACCAACACAACAGGGACTTGGTGCTCCTGGATGCGCAACACACATGAGTGCCTTCTTGCTGCACTACCTGCAACATGACCCTCGAATTGTGAGAATTAGAAATAATCCTGACTACTGGGTTGCCACACTGTTAGATCCCCTTTACAAAAGTAAATTTGCAGAAATTATTCCTGCCATAGAAAGGGATGCACGCATGCAGGAGTATCAGCAGAGATGATGTGCTTTTCCACAAAATACCAGTGGTGCACGTAGTGAATCTCACAGTTCCAACTTGCCAACCGTGGGACCGTCAAGTGTTCAGCACTCAAACCGTAACAGAACCACAGTATCTGCTGGTAACATCAATTTTGCGGAATCATTTCACCACTTTTTTAGCCCATCCTTTGCAAGGCCACAGGAGACAAGAAGTCTGACACATAGTCAACGCCTAGAGACGATGGTACAGGAGTATCTCCAAGTAAACATTGAAGCCACGACTGTGTCACTGGACCCTTGCTCTTTTTGGGCTTCCAATCTGGATAAATGGCCGGAGCTAGCCACTTACGCCTTGGAGATCTTGTCATGCCCCGCAGCCAGCGTTCTGTCTGAACGTGTGTTCAGCGCTGCTGGTGGTGTGCTGACAGATAAGCGCACGCGGCTCTCCACTGATAATGTAGACAGACTCACGTTCATAAAGATGAACAAATCATGGATCCGAAACGACTTTTCTACCCCTGTGTCATCCTGGGGAGAGTAAAAGCTTGATGATTGGTTAAAATCACCCTACCAACCGTTTTAAGCTTTCAAATTACTAATCATGTTTATCTGTATCTTGACTGGAAAATAATTTGGGCTTTGTAGCAGTGTGCAGCACTGATCCTATTAGGCCATCTATAATAAGCTTCACCAGATTTAAAATTAAAAATAATTTTTAGCTGCATCTAGCCCGGAAAATAATTTTGGGGCTCCGAGATGCGCAAGACACATAAGTGCCTTCTTGCTGCACTACCTGCAGCATGACCCTCATATTGTCAGAATTCGAAGTAATCATGACTACTGGGTTGCCACACTCTTAGATCCCCCAAACTTTTCGATCAACCTTTTCATTTTAATAAAGACCAAAAAAATGGTCATTTTTGAAATTATAAGCATTAGCAGGTTGTTAGAAACTGAAATCAAACAGTTTTCAACTCAAAACTTTATTCTAGGTGATGTTACATTTTCACATAGGACCCCTTGTTCGAAAGGAGCTTCTGAACTCTCTCGTCCATTGAATTTGTCAGGTTTTGGATGGTTTCTGCTTCAATTGTTTTGCATGAGGACAGAATACCCTCCCAGAGCTGTTGCTTAGATGTGAACTGCCTCCCGCCATCATAGACACTCCTTTTAATGATGCTCCAAAGGTTCTGAATGGGGTAGAGGTCAGGGGAGCATGGGGGTCACACCATAAGTTTGTCCCCTTTTATGCCCATATCAGCCAGAGATGCAGATGTTTTATGTGCAGCATGAGATGGTGCATTATCATGCAGAAAAATGATCTTGCTGTGAAATACACGGTTCTTCTTCTTGAACCATGGCAGGAAGTGCTGTTTGAGAAAATCCACATACATTATGGAGTTCATCTTTAGCGCCTTCAGGGATCCTAAAGGGGCCGACAATCTCTCTCCCCATGATTCCAGCCCAAAACATTACTCCACCTCCTCCTTGTTGGCGCTGTAGCCGTGTTTGCGTGGGGTGTCCATCAACCAGCCATCCTCCACTCCATTCATCTGGACCATCGAGCGCTGCACGGCACTCATCCGTGAACAAAACAGTTTTGAAATCAGTCTTCATGTAATGTTTGGCCCACTGGAGCCGTTTCTGCTTGTGTGAAGTGGATAGAGGAGGTCGACAGGATGGCGTATGCACAGCTGCAAACCTCTGAAGGACCCTGCATCTTGTTGTTCGGGGGACGTTGGAGGCACAAGCAGCTTCAAAAACTTGTCTGCTGCTATGACAAGGCTTTTTTGCCGCTGCTCTTTCAACCTGACGTAATTGCCTGTAGGAAAGAGTCCTCAATTTGCCCTTATCAGCACGCACACGTGTGTACTGTGAATCAGCTACATACTTCTTGATTGCCAAGACACTTCATCCTGATCATCGCACAATGTTGATTGTAGTCATGCCTTGACCTAAACACTCCACAATTTGTTGCTTCTCAGCAGCCGACACATCCTTTTTCTTTCCCATTTTGGCAGAAAATGTAGGCTGCTTAATAATGTGAGAGAGCCTTCTTAAGTAGTCTTGCCTTTCATTGGACACACCTGCCAAACTAATTAGCACAGGTGTCTGCAATTGCTTACAGTGATATAAAGAGCCCTGACACACATCACCATCAATGAGTTTAACTGACAAACAAACAAATTCTTCCCTTATCACTCCTAAACACTTTTTGCATAATAATTTGGAACGTGGTGTACATGTGCTTTTCCACAAAACACCAGTGGTTCACGTAGTGAATCTTACAGTTCTAACTTGCCAACCGTGGTCTGTATGGAATTGTTCAATAAAGGGCCCAAAATTAAGATAACATAGATGGGAGAGGTCTCTATGAATAGGAATTCCTAAGTATTTGATACCCTGTGAGGGCCAGGCAAAGGGAAAGTTGGACTGGATGGAATCCTATATGGATTTAGGGAGGGAGACATCGAGGGCCTCAGACTTCGCTGCATTGATTTTAAAATTTTACCATGTAACAAAGTGATCTATTTCAGCCATAACAGCAGGGATGGATATATGTGATTGAGTGATATATACTAGGACATCATCAGCAAATAGAGAGCACTTGTACTCGGTGCCTCCCACCTCAATCCACCTAATATTGGGGTTATGGCGAATTGATGAGAGCAGGTGCTCCGTCACTAGGATGTATAAGAGAGGGGACAGAGGACATCCCTGCCTTGTCCCATTGGTGATTGTGAAAGGTGATGAAAATGTTCTGACGCACCCCCTGGGCCTTGGGACACCCGGAGCCGGACCCTTTTTGGTGGATGCTGGTGGTTGTAGTCTTCGTGGCGGCGATCCGGTTCCGTGGCTCAGGGCGGTCAAACCAGTGGCGGAACTATTTATGTGGTTTTGATGTTTAAATGTCCGACTACGCCACCCGTGGATTGCGGTCAGAGTGAACCGCCGCTACAGGGCAGACCGCTAAGGCTGGTGTTGTGGGTGCAGCAGAGCGTAGCATAACTCCCCACGGGAGGAGTATAGCCTCAGGGCAGTGTATGCGGAGGATGGGGGTGATGGTGCAGGGCAGCAGCAGTAACGACACGGAGTCAGTGATGCAGTTCAGGGCCTTTACTCACAGTTCTTATTATCCAGACCACGTCTGCAGGTAACGGCTGCCCACGTCGTACTGTGCTCACCAGGTGAGGGGCTCAGACAACTCCCAGATAACTTTGGAGCGCTTCACAGTACCCCCTTTGTGTGTCCTTTGTCTGGCCTTTCTTACCAACACTTCTGTCCGGCTGCCTCGGGCCTCCTCTTGGTAAACTTGGCGCCAGTTTCCCTGACCCTATGTGGTGCCTTCCTAGCGGGTGGAGCAAGGGGCTGCGCCACATAAAATGTCAGAGCCTCCGGTTTCTAGTGAGGGTCGTTTCCTGCCTCCACTAGTTCGGGGACCGGTCTCCCCCTTTGGCCTGACCCCTCCACGCAGGTGGATTCGGGCGTGCGGTGGCGACTCGCCCGTCCGCACCCCTGGGATCCCTTCATTCCTCGTTCCTGGAGCCTTCTCCGCTCCTCTTCCTTCCTTCTCCCTCTTGCAGGCCTGGGCCTCTGTTACTAGGCCCGCCTCCGGAGCAGAGCTCATGCAGAGCCCCTGCTCCCTGCCACTTCTGCTCAGACTTCTCTGCACTGAACTAAGATGGTGCCCACCTTTTATACTCCCTTCTCAATGCACCCAGGAACTGCTTCCTCCCTGCTCCTGCACTGCAGGGTTCCCCTTCCTCAGTGTTCCCTCCCCCCACTCCAGCCAGGGACAGGGACTGTCGTGCCCATCTCAGGGGCATATTGGTCGCCCTGCCCCACGGCAATGTGGTGTAATGCATGCAGGTGTCGGGTCCTGATCCACACTCCATCCTTATCTGAGAGTGAGATATCACACCTCTGGGTGAGGTGCAATACGTCTGTAGCAACCGAGCCCTCGGTGCTACAGTTCCATTTATCTTCAGCCTAGGTGACGTATTGTGATACAGGGCCGTGATTTTGGCTATAAAAGGGTCCCCTAGACCCCTACCCCAAGCTTTTTAAGAGAATCATATATGGCGTGCCAGGAGACTCTATGGAATGCTTTCTCAGCATCCAACGAGAGTATCTACTTACAAATTTTTAACTGCATCTAGCCCAGGAAATACTTTGTGCCTAGTAGCAGTGTCTGCTAGTCAGCGGATTATCCCGGCTGTTAAGCAAGCTACACCACCTGTAGTTTGGACACTTAATTTTTTCAAAGGAAATGCTTCGGGACCACGGGATACTTAGTGAAGAACATCAGGAGGCACCCCAAGGCATAGGGGCTGGGACTGGCACTAGGATGCCTTGCGGTGGACAGCCGAGCTCGATCCTTATAAAAGCTTTTTAACTGCAGCAGCTTTAGTGGACGCTACTGGAGCTGGAATTACGCGGCTGCTGGCATGAGACGTGCCCTCCAATAGATCCTTGTAAATGGATTTAAAGTGTATTCATTCAAATTAGAGGGACAATTTAAATTAAAAAGCTTAGAGCTGCCTCCACCACAGGGGGGCTCTCTCGACCCACCAGCGGACAGGCACCAGTATTGGGAGAGGGGGGCTGGCCGTCAGGGTTCACCGCGGCTCTGGCACAAACCCGGCGACACGGAGGTGGCACGGGCAGGAGCGGACTGGCCGTGTCGGCTTCTCACTTTTTGGATTTTAGAAGGGCATGACATGCCTATATCTGTGTCTCCCCCTCCTTTTACTCCTCCACCTCTTTTCTTTTCGCATGACTATATGTACTTGTCACTTTTCCATGTGTTAGTTGTGTCTTCTGAGCAGTTTGTCAGCTTTTGGACACCTTTGAAGGTGTTTTCTATGTGTTTCTATGTGTTTTTGTTTGCCTGCCATTGGTTTTAACGGTGTTCGAAGGTGTTCGACGAACAGTTCGACGAACAGTTCGGCGAACACACGGGTGTTCGACGAACCGAACCGAACTCGAACACTACGGGGGTGGCTCAACACTATTGCCTACACAGTTTGTAAGTGTGAAAGGGAGACAACAGTACAGCAGTATGTTTGCATTCCATAATGGAAAGGTTTTGGTTTCCTATGTACCACAAGCAAAAAAAATTGTACTTCTTCTATCAACACTTCATGATGATGATGCCATCGATCCTGGGACTGAGGCACAAAAAAACCCGGGGATAATTATGACGCGCCCCCTGGGCCTGTGCTGCTGCTGCTGTGCAGGGGGAATACCCGGAGCCGGATCGCTGGGGGTTGTAGTTCTCCGTGGCGGTGACCCGGTCCGTGCCCAGGGTGGTCAAACCAGTGGCAGTCTATTTGTATGGTAATAAGTGTCCGACTACGCCACCCGTGGATTGCGGTCAGTGGGGACCGCCGCTGCGCTGCAGACCGCTGAGGCTGATGTTGTTTGCGCAGCTGAGTATGGGATGACTCCCCACGGGAGAAGTATTGCCTCAGGGCAGCTAATGTGGATGATGGTGGTAGTGATGGTGTGAGGGTCCCAGTGCTAGTGGTGCTGGAGCGGCAAGGAATCACAGAGACGTGTGGTGCAGTTTCCAAAGCTTTACTCACAGTTGTTGCTCCGGTCACTTCGGCCAGCAGTGACCGCCCGAGCCGTGCTGCGTCCACCAGGTGAGGGACTCGGTCAACTCCCAAGCAATTCCAGAGTGTGGCTGAAAGCTCCCCTCTCTTCCTTTCTACTGGCCGTCCCCACCAGTGACCCACCTTTGTCCAGCTTCCTCGGGCCTTCTGTTGGTGAAACCTCTCTCCGGTCTCCCTGACCCTATGCGGTATGCCTTTCTGGTGGATGTAGTGAGGGGTCGCACCAAGATGTGGTCACAACCTCCGGTTTTGGCTGAGGATTAGTCGCCTCCACCAATTCGGGTTCCGGTACCCTGCTCTGCCAACCCTTCACCCAGTATCTCCTCTGGGAATATGGGGTTCCTTCTGCCTTCGTGTCTCTGGGCCTTTCTTTGTGTTCCTTGCCTCCTTTCTCCTCCATTTCAGTTCCTTTCTTACTTTCCTTCCTGTTCCTTCTCATTTCTCTTTCTGCTGTCTCAGGCCTCCATTCCAGGCTTGCCTCTGGAGCTGGGCCCAGACTGAGCCACAGCTCCCTGTCAGCTCTCTCTGGCTGAGCTCCTCTCTGAACTGACCACTGACCTAAGATCGTGCCCACCTTATATACCTCCCTCTATGTGTGAGCCCAGGTGACTAGCAACCAATGGGCTCCTATCTATGCCCAGAAACCCACCCCTATCTGCTCCTACACCACTGGGTTTTCCTCCCCCTCCCCACTCCAGCCAGGAACAGAAGCTGTCATGCCTGCACTCTGTCTAGTGGGAGCACCGTTGGTCTGTTCCTCGGAAATGGGATGTGTGTGGTGCATGCAGCCTACTGAGCCCCGGTCCACACTCCATCCTTACCCGGGAGTGGAATATCACACCTCTGGTTCGAGGTGCAATACCCCTGTAGCAGCCGAGTCCTCGGGGTGCTACATCCCCCCCTGGTAAATCACAGCACGTCCTCGGGCTGGAAAAGAGCAAAGACAAGTTAAAACATACAAATTTTTAAAGTGCACTCATATATAAGACATTAACTTTTCACTCATCCCTTTATGGGAGGTACTCTTCTCTCTTTAACGGTACTGGTATAAAACATTTTTATAAAACATTCTACTAAGGCCACTGGAACTCTTTTGTAAAACACTATATAAAACTTTTGGCATTACTATTTTAGCAGCATATTAAACTTTCCATTATAAGACATTTTCAAATAAACATTTTCAAAACATATTCTTGAGCTCTGGCCGCTGTGCAACTTGCGACCAGGTAAAGGTGCAACAGTCCATTTTAATCCACCTTGAGGTAGACGTTGCGGTTCTTGTATAAAACCAGTAGGGGGCGCTTTAAGAAGCGCAACTATGTACAAGGGTATGGCCGCTCTCAGTCCTCGGCCAGTGGGAATAGGGGATTGGCTGCTCACAGTCCTCAGCCTGGTTAGGGATTAGGGCACACAGGTAACAGTTCACACAATCAACAATTTCACAACAGTTCTTGTACCCCGACGGGTAACTATATACAGTTCTACTTTACCATTCTCTAATAATGGTGTCCTCCTTGTTCTTCCGAGTAGTCTTCAGGTCCGTCCGGACCCTCGGTGTACTCTGTTTCTGGGTGGTACTGTAGCTCCTCCTCCGTGAGCCTGTGAACGTGGAGGGCGTACGGTCCCTTGGCACCCTTGTGCCGGGTGAAGGTGACCACATCACCCGGGTAGAGATCACGTCCGCGGTGTCCCTCCGGCAGGTGGCTCTCGACATCCCTGCGGGTGACAAAGACGTCGCCGGGGGTTCGATGGTCTCGGATAAAGCCCCAGCCATGCTCCAGCTGGAACTTTATTATGGTCCCGTTGACTCGGGGACCGCGGGCGGCTCGGGGATCTTGTCGGGCCCTGCGCTTCTGCTCCGCGCTCCGGGCCTGCAGCTGTTCTTCCCGGATTCGCCTCTCCCGCCGTTCCCTTTCAAATACCTCCAGCTGTTGACGGCAGCACTCTTCACGCCGGGCTGCGTCCGCCCGGGTCTCCTGGGTGAACCCTATGAGATTCTCACCGGTGGGGTCCCATGCAAACTGGGCATGCTCCAGCGGAAGCGGAGCAATTTTGGCGGGCTCCGGAGCCGGGATCAGAGGCTCACACAGGGGCCGTTCCCTCCGGAGACGGGGGTTGACGTACTCCGGCGGCCACACGAAGGGCAGCCCGTCCGGGCTGGTATGTTGCGCATAGAGATCTGCGCCCAAGGGTGGCACCACGGGCCCCGATCGGGGAGCAGCGCCCCGGGTTACTCGGCCTTGCGACCAGGCCGGGGAACTTCCGGTTGGGTCTGGGGGTGGCACTGTTGAGGAAGAGAGCGCTGGAGGGGCAGCGTGCCCGGGTTCACCAGGCCTTGCGACCAGGCCGGTGGTACTTCCTCTTTTGCCGCGCCCGGGGTCGAGGGGTGTGGCGCGGAACGGGGCGTGACCGCGGCTTCTGCCGCTTGAGGCCTAGTTGGGAGCAGTGGCAGCGCGGCAACGGGTGTGGTGAGTAGGGCTTCGGGCTCTGCGACGGGAGGCTGGGGCAGGCTTACGGCTGCTGGGCTCGGGGTGATGACGTCCCCATTACCTGCCTCAATCCTTGCGGCTCCCTCCGCGGTGTCGTCTCCGGCCTTCGTCCCTCCTGCACCATCCTCAGAGGCAGACGTGCTCCATGTTGCGGGTGGCGCCTCCTGCCGGCGGGTTCCAGCCTGCCGGGCCATTTCCCTTCTCCACTCGGCCAGCGCATCCTGCTGTGCCCGGGCCATCCTCCGGTCCAAGTCCTCCAGCGCAGCCTGTGCACGCTCCGGATCTCTGGGGAGCTGTGCCAGGATCTCCACTAGGCTGTCTGGCGGTGCGGCCTGCAGCAGGCTCCGGACCAAGGTGTTGGCACTGCTGGACGCTTCCTCCATTCCCGGGTGCGGTCTGTCCAGACTGATCCAGAGCGCGCCCTGCCCCACAGTTTTCTTCACTTCCCGCCCCCATTGGGGGTGCTCCTGGGGCAACTTGGTGACAGTCAGTTTCAAGGGCAGCCCTCCCACGCTGATGGACATCTCCACTGCTGCATTCATGGCTGGTGGGGGCGGGCTCCTTCCACGATGGGAGGTGGCTTCCTGCTGTCCTTTGGTGCGCACATAATGGCGTCCGCTCTGCCAGGGCGGGAAAAACTGATGAAGATGGGGGGAAACGGTCCAAGATGGCGTCTGATGGCGGGAATCGGCTCCGGATGGCGGGAAACTTCTGGAAATGGCGGGAGACTTCTTTATAAGGTACATGTGCAGTTTTCTTCAGGCACGCAATACCCGCTTGTGGCGGGTTGGTAACGATCCTGCCGACTACGCCAAAGTTGACGCGCCCCCTGGGCCTGTGCTGCTGCTGCTGTGCAGGGGGAATACCCGGAGCCGGATCGCTGGGGGTTGTAGTTCTCCGTGGCGGTGACCCGGTCCGTGCCCAGGGTGGTCAAACCAGTGGCAGTCTATTTGTATGGTAATAAGTGTCCGACTACGCCACCCGTGGATTGCGGTCAGTGGGGACCGCCGCTGCGCTGCAGACCGCTGAGGCTGATGTTGTTTGCGCAGCTGAGTATGGGATGACTCCCCATGGGAGAAGTATTGCCTCAGGGCAGCTAATGTGGATGATGGTGGTAGTGATGGTGTGAGGGTCCCAGTGCTAGTGGTGCTGGAGCGGCAAGGAATCACAGAGACGTGTGGTGCAGTTTCCAAAGCTTTACTCACAGTTGTTGCTCCGGTCACTTCGGCCAGCAGTGACCGCCCGAGCCGTGCTGCGTCCACCAGGTGAGGGACTCGGTCAACTCCCAAGCAATTCCAGAGTGTGGCTGAAAGCTCCCCTCTCTTCCTTTCTACTGGCCGTCCCCACCAGTGACCCACCTTTGTCCAGCTTCCTCGGGCCTTCTGTTGGTGAAACCTCTCTCCGGTCTCCCTGACCCTATGCGGTATGCCTTTCTGGTGGATGTAGTGAGGGGTCGCACCAAGATGTGGTCACAACCTCCGGTTTTGGCTGAGGATTAGTCGCCTCCACCAATTCGGGTTCCGGTACCCTGCTCTGCCAACCCTTCACCCAGTATCTCCTCTGGGAATATGGGATTCCTTCTGCCTTCGTGTCTCTGGGCCTTTCTTTGTGTTCCTTGCCTCCTTTCTCCTCCGTTTCAGTTCCTTTCTTACTTTCCTTCCTGTTCCTTCTCCTTTCTCTTTCTGCTGTCTCAGGCCTCCACTCCAGGCTTGCCTCTGGAGCTGGGCCCAGACTGAGCCACAGCTCCCTGTCAGCTCTCTCTGGCTGAGCTCCTCTCTGAACTGACCACTGACCTAAGATCATGCCCACCTTATATACCTCCCTCTATGTGTGAGCCCAGGTGACTAGCAACCAATGGGCTCCTATCTATGCCCAGAAACCCACCCCTATCTGCTCCTACACCACTGGGTTTTCCTCCCCTCCCCACTCCAGCCAGGAACAGAAGCTGTCGTGCCTGCACTCTGTCTACAGTCATGGCCAAAAGTTTTGAGAATGACACCAAAATTATATTTTCACATGATCTGCTGGCCTCTGGTTTTTATTAGTGTCTGTCTGATGTTTATATCACATACAGAAATATAATTGTAATCATATTATGAGTACCAATAGGTTATATTGACAGTTAGAATGAGTTAATGCAGCAAGTCAATATTTGCAGTGTTGCCCCTTCTTCTTCAAGACCTCTGTAATTCTCCCTGGCATGCTCTCAATCAACTTTTGGACCAAATCCTGACTGATAGCAGTCCATTCTTGCATAATCAATGCTTACATTTTGCCAGAATTTGTTGGTTTTTGTTTGTCCACCCATCTCTTGATGATTGACCACAAGTTCTCAATGGGATTAAGATCTGGGGAGTTTCCAGGCCATGGACCCAAAATCTCTATGTTTTGTTCCATGAGCCATTTAGTTATCACCTTTGCTTTATGGCAAGGTGCTCCATCATGCTGGAAAAGGCATTTTTGGGCGCCAAACTGCTCTTGGACGGTTGGGAGAAGTTGCTCTTGGAGGACATTCTGGTACCATTCTTTATTCATGGCTGTGTTTTTAGGCAAGACTGTGAGTGAGCCGATTCCCTTGGCTGAGAAGCAACCCCACACATGAATGGTTTCAGGATGCTTTACAGTTGGGACAAGACTGGTGGTAGCGCTCACCTCTTCTTCTCCGAGAAGCTGTTTTCCAGATGTCCCAAACAATCGAAAAGGGGATTCATCAGAGAAAATGACTTTGCCCCAGTCCTCAGCAGTCCACTCCCTGTACCTTTTGCAGAATATCAGTCGGTCCCTGATGTTTTTTCTGGAGAGAAGTGGCTTCTTTGCTGCCCTCCTTGAAACCAGCCCTTGCTCAAAGAGTCTCCGCCTCACAGTGCGTGCAGAAGCACTCACACCAGCCTGCTGCCATTCCGGAACAAGCTCGGCACTGCTGGTAGTCCGATACCGCAGCTGAAACAGTTTTAAGATACGGTCCTGGCGCTTGCTGGTCTTTCTTGGGCACCCTGGAGCCTTTTTGACAACAATGGAAGCTCTCTCCTTGAAGTTCTTGATGATGCGATAGATTGTTGACTGAGGTGCAATCTTTGTAGCTGCGATACTCTTTCCTGTTAGGCCATTTTTGTGCAGTGCAATGATGGCTGCACGTGTTTCTTTAGAGATAACCATGGTTAACTGAAGAGAAACAATGATACCAAGAACCAGCCTCCTTTTAAAGTGTCCAGTGATGTCATTCTTGCTTAATCATGACTGATTGATCGCCAGCCCTGTCCTTATCAACACCCACACCTGTGTTAATGGATCAATCACTAAAACGATGTTAGCTGCTCCTTTTAAGGCAGGACTGCAATGATGTTGAAATGTGTTTTGGGGGTTAAAGTTCATTTTCTGGGCAAATATTGACTTTGCAAGTACAGTAATTGCTGTTAAGCTGATCACTCTGACATTCAGGAGTATATGCAAATTGCCATTACAAAAAATGAAGCAGTAAAATTTGAAAAAATTACTATTTGTCTCATTCTCAATACTTTTGGCCATGACTGTAGTGGGAGCACCGTTGGTCTGTTCCTCGGAAATGGGGTGTGTGTGGTGCATGCAGCCTACTGAGCCCCGATCCACACTCCATCCTTACCCGGGAGTGGAATATCACACCTCTGGTTCGAGGTGCAATACCCCTGTAGCAGCCGAGTCCTCGGGGCGCTACAATTACATTTTATAATGCAACCAAAGGGGGTGTTGATACAGCTGATCAGATGTGCTCAACTTTCAACGTCAGCAGAAACACCAAACGCTGGCCAATGGTCATATTTTTTGCTATGTTGACTTTGGGTGGTATAAATTCACAAGTCATTTACCTTGAAAACAAGCTTGAACCACTCCATAGACGATTCTATCTGAAAAAATTGGCCCATGAACTAGTGCTTGGAGAGCTACGGAGGAGAAGTATGAAAACAATCGGTATCCCCTCTCGCCTTCAAGTTCAGCTCAAAAGATTCTGCCCAGAAGATGATAGTGAAAATTCACCACCTGCACCACCTCCCAAAAGAAGGAGATGCACCACCTGCACCACGGAAAGCGGAATCAGAAGGCTTTCTAATTATGAATGTCACAAATGTCATAATGCAATCTGCCTGACACATGCAAAAATGATGTGTAATTCTTGCTCTTTGCTCTGCAAGTGTAATTTTTCTGGGGAAACTTCAGGATCTAATTCTGATTGAAAATGTGTTTAATAGTACTTAAGGTACCTTAAAATTAAGTTTGTTTCCATAAATTTTCTTTGTAGAGTTTTTTGACAGAGTCGAACTGGGGACTATTTGGCGGGAGTTTTGAAATATTTGTATTTCAGAGTTTTTAGTTTTATGTTAAGTAAATGGTTTTTTTTTGCACCTGATTATGTGTAGTCTCTTTTATTACATCCCTATGAAGGTCACTGATCACTTTTAGAGCACTGAAATTGCAAACATTAGATATTATAGGTATTTTTCTAGCCTGCGCCTGACAGTCACATTGTATGTGAACTCGTTAGAACTGATATTGTATGCGACGGAGGGTTAAGAAAACAGTGGGCAGCTGCAGATTGGTGATTTAACTAAATTATATTTATTAGAAAAAACTGCACACGAGTTCTCCCAAATGCCTAAAGGACCCAACTTTTCTAGCCAAACTTGGTTCCAAACTCCTCGCATGCAATGTGCGATCTAGGAACCCTGCTCATCCCCCTTCATGGGAAAAGCTCAATACCTCACATGTTATTGCAATATCTCACTCTTTTAACTGAAAAGGCACTGCTGAATTATGCAGACATCGGTTTGCAATTGGAAACATCATAATAGCAATTATAGATCGGTAACTGCTGAGTACATTATATGGCAGCTATGTTATGATAACTGGGATCTGAGGCTTTCTTTCTACTTACCATGCTTTCTATTTACTTCTGTCATGTCAAAAACTGCTATTAACCTGCAGATGTGGGATTAATCTACAAATTAACAGCGTTCTAAAGCCGTGCAACCCCTGCACTGAAAGTCTGGCTGCTGGGAGGAAATGGACTTTACTCCTCATGACAGGATCCGTGTCACGCCAGGTGTGAGTGCAACACAGAGGAGAAAGGGAGCCCAGACACAAGGGAAAGGAGGAAGAGGCAACCTCCTAATCTGGGCTAGCATCACCCTGTCTCCCCCTAACGTCCCTATACAGCCTCCGCAGCTGTCGCCGGTCACGTGCCTCGCCTTACTATCCCTATCGTAAGGCTATAGCTGGGGGTGGAAGGAGATGAGCACTAGTCAACCTCCGCTACCACTCTAAAGACAAAAAGGGGAAGACACAGGAGAATAATAACTTAGCTTTAAAAGAACTCCAACAGGGCACATGGCATCAAGATTCCAGGGAGGACGTGATGCTGCTTCAGCCAAGTTCCAAGTAGAAAGGAGTAAAACCGGCGACGCCCACCTAGACACACCAGGTATATACACCCAGACTAAAGGGAGGTAGTTGCTGGGTCCTAAACACAGCCTCCTATCTAGGCAGCTGTCTTCATTGCCAAACGAGTGGATCTCCTGCAAACCACTACAGGGCAACTGTCTGTCACCTCTGAAACACCCGTGACAGTACCCCCCTCTACGAGTGGCCTCCGGACACTCAGGATTGGGTTTCTCAGGAAAAGAGGTGTGAAAAGAGCGAACCAATCTGGGAGCGTTCACCTCTGAAGCTAAAATTCACGTCTTCTCCTCCGGACCATAGCCTTTCCAGTGCACCAAGTATTGCAGAGAACGACCTTGTAGATGAGAATCTACTATACTTGAAATCTCGAACTCCAAATTACCATCAACCATTACTGTGGGCGATGGTAGAGGTGAGGTCTCAAGAGGTTCTACGTACCTTTTGATCAAGGACCTGTGGAACACATTGTGAACCTTAAGGGCCAGAGGAAGTTCAAGATGAAATGCTGCTGGGTTAATGACGGCGGTAATTTTGTAGGGTCCAATAAACCTAGGTCCCAGCTTCGAAGAAGAAGCTTTCAATCTTATATTCTTGGAAGACAACCACACAAAGTCATTCACATTCAGGTCCGGACCTGGCATGCGTTTTCTGTCAGTCATGGTCTTCAAATTACACAGAACACCCTGCCACACCGAGGAGAGGGACAAACTAAACCTTTCCTCTCCAGGAACTCCTGAAGCTCCTCCCACTGTAAGTACCAAACTGTGGATGATAAAAATGGTTTACCTGCCAGCGGATTCTTGACGATGATCGTTGATGGCAAATTCTGCCAGCGATAAGTAGGATGCCTAATCCTCTTGATTTTCGGAGACGAAACACCTGAGGTATGTCTCCAAGTTCTGATTCACCCGCTCGGTCTGACCATTCGACTGAGGGTGGAAGGCAGAGGAAAAGGACAGTTGCACCCTCAGTCGAGAACAGAATGCCTTCCAGAACTTGGAAACAAACTGGGTCCCCTGATCAGAACCCCATGAAGCTTCACAATCTCATTTATGAACACCTGAGCAAGTGTCTTAGCATTGGGAAGTGCAGGTAAAGCGACGAAGTTAAACATTTTACTGAACCTATCTACTACTACCAAAACTACCGTTTTGCCTGCAGAAACCGGTAGGTCAGTAATAAAATCCATGGACAAGTGTGTCCATGGCCTTCTAGGGATAGGTAGCAGAAGAAAAGTACCAGACGGACAGGTGTGCAAAACCTTAGAACGGATTTCGGTAGTTTAGCTTCGGGGGTCAGGTTAATAGGACAGTCATAAGCATGATGAGGAGGCAAATCCTGACACCCCTTCTCAGAAAAAACGTCCTCAAAACCCGACAGAAAAGCAGGCAGAAACTCCGTAGAGACAGCAGCAATGGAAACATCCAGACAGTTATCATGGCAGTAATCTCCCCATTCAATAATCTCCCTGGTTTGCCAATCCACCAATGGATTATGTTTAACAAGCCAGGGGATACCTAAAACAATCAGAGTAGGGAGATTCTCCAAAACATAGCAAGGAATGTATTCACAATGAACTGACCCCACCCTCAGTTTCACATTATGTACAATCTGAGTAAATGCTTTCTGGTCAAGTGGCGCAGAGTCAATGGCAAAGATGGAAATAGGTTCAGCTAAAGCACAGCAAGCAAGACCATGAGTTTTCACAAACTCAGTATCAACCATGCTGTCCCGACTCCACTGTCAACAAACACAGAAATTTTTTCGATTTTGTTCTCTTGCAGCACCTCTGCAGGCAGGACAAAGTGGGAACTGCAGCTGTGGATACTGCAGATTGTAGGCTTGTCGGAAGAGGTAGGTCTTCAGGTTCCTTTTGAAGGTTTCCACAGTAGACGAGAGCCTGATATGTTGGGGTAGAGAGTTCCAGAGTAATGGGGATCTACAAGAGAAATCTTGTATGCGATTGTGGGAAGAGGAGATAAGAGGGGAGTAGATAAGGAGATCTTGTGAGGATCGGAGGTTGCGTGCAGGTAAGTACCAGGAGACTAGGTCACAGATGTATGGAGGAGACAGGTTGTGGATGGCTTTACATGCCAAGGTTAGGGTTTTGAACTGGAGTCTCTGGGCAATGGGGAGACAGTGAAGGGACTGACAGAGAGGAGAGGCCGGGGAATCACATGGGGACAGGTGGATTAGTCTGGCAGCGGATTTTAAGATAGATTGAAGGGGTGCGAGAATGTTAGAAGTGAGACCACAGAGCAGGAGATTGCAGTAGTCAAGGCGGGAGATGATGAGGGTATGTAGAATTGTTTTTGCAGATTCTTGTTTGAGGAATGTGCGGATATGGGAGATTTTTTTTTACTTTGAGTTGGCATATTCCTCACCCTGATCCTCCTTTCTCCCACTATGCCCAGTGCCCGGAGACAGCTGACCCCACACTTGGACGCTCCGAAGAGCTGTTTTGTTGAACTTTCCATTCATAGATTCTGGCCTCTTGCTCGGCCTGCTTCAACCGGGGCAACAGGAGATCGCATGTAGCGATGCCCAAATATTTCAGCAGCCATGCTCACATGAAGGAGACAGTGGGAAAGTGCGATGAAGTTACTGACCGAACCTGGCAAGGCGACATGCATAGTGAGGACAGCAGCACAGAGAGGGTGGGGGGTTGAGCGGGAGACATAACATTACAACAGACAGGAAGAAGCAGTGTGATGGCCACAGACACAAGGCGGGCAACTGCTCCCCAAAACTCCAATAGCAGGAAAGTTGCCAGTTCAACTTCTAAGTCTTCCCGAGTCTGGCTCTTTTTTAAAGACTTTTTAGTTAACCCAAAAAAGGCCATATGCCATGCCAGCTTCAGCAGGGGCAGCAAAAATACCAGCCTGACCACCACTAGCATGCTCAGGCACATGACAGCAAAGCACCCGACTAGTTGGGCCGAATGCCAGGGTCCAGAACAGTGTCTGCAGGTGACACCACTGCCTCTTCCCCTGTTGAACATGCAAGCCAAGCCTCCATCCATGATGCATTCAAAGATGCCTGCCACCCTGCACCTGTCATTGCATACTTGCAACCATCACCGTCAGCAACCACATTTGTCCTGGTCCCAGCGCAGCGTTCAGTTGTCCATACCCTAGTCCTTGGAACGCAAGCACAAATACGCAGCCAGCCACACACGCACAGGCCACAATATTAAATTGCCACATTTCTCAACTGCTTGCACTAAAAATTTTGCCTTTTAGGCTCGTGAAGGCGGAAGCTTTCCGCAACCTCATGGCGGCTGTCCCTCTGTGCTCTGTCCCCAGTCACCACATTTTTTCCCGGTGTGGCATTCCCGCCTTATACAAGCACAGGTCTCAGAACATTACCTGTACCCTCACCAACACAGTTAGTGGAAAGGACCACCTAACCACTGACACATAGACAAGTGCTTGTAGCCAGGGACGGTACATCTCAGACTGCACACTGGGTTAATATTATGAAAGCCAGGACCCAGTCAGACCCTGGGATGGAACACGTTCTCCGGACGATGAGGATTGCGGGCCCTGGGTCAATCACGGTTGCCCCCACAATTCTATAGCTCCTGAACCTCCTCCTCCTTGGCCTCCATCTCCAAAAGGACCACGTCAGTAGCAAGCTGGAACACTGCAGCACTGCATTGGCCAAGCTGCAACAGGCTGTGTTGAAGATAATATGCTTAGGTGACAAACCGCACACCCCTGCAGAGTTGTTGAAAGCTGTAACAGAGCAGATCTGTGGCTCTCACGGGTGAACATACAGCCAGGCATGGTCATGTGTGACAATGGCCGGAACCTGGTGGCAGCTCTGAAGCTTGGCAACCTTGCACACGTACAATGGCTGGCCCATGTGCTCAACTTAGTGGTTCAGCGGTTTCTCAAAACCTACACAGATCTGCCTAAGCTGCTTGTGAAATTGTGTGTGCCCATTTCAGAAAGTCAGCTACAGCTTTGCCACCCTGGCAGTGCTTCTGCAGAGTTTGCAGCTTCCAGCTCACTGACTGCTCTGCGATGGCACCACAGATTGGAAATCAACATTGCAGATGTTGGGAAGGATTTGTGACCAGCATAGGGCAGTTGTTAAGTACTAGCTTCAACACGCCCATTAGAATTCAGTTCAGCTTCCGCACATAAGAGCTGATGAGTGGGCATGGATGTCTGACATCTGTGCCATTCTCCAAAACTTTGAGGACTCCACCAAGATGGTGAAACGCGATGACGGCATAATTAGTGTCACCGTCCCACTTCTCCGTCTACTGAAACGCTCGCTGCTCACAATTAAAGAGGAAACATTGCAGGTGGAGCAAGGAACTATACAGGGTGATGCTACTCAGCCCAGCCTCATCTCATCTCAATGCGGATTGGGTGATAATGAGGAGGAGGAGAACATTGACAGTCATCCCCTTGGTGAGAACAGGGAAGTCCTGGCTGTTGGCAGTTTGGCACACATGGCCGACTTTATGTTCTGCTGCCTTTACCGTGACCCTCGTGTTGGCCGCATTTGGACGGTCTAACATTGCTTATGGAACAAGCTGCATTAGAGGACTTCCTGGGAGAAATGACAGCCGCAGTAGATATGGTTTCCCTATATGCCAGTCCTTTTACCGACCTAAAGAATATGGCTGTGGTGAAATACAACTATCACTGCAGAAGCAGCCCTGGCTCAGAAAAGTCTGTGTGAAGGTTCCCGGACACTCTATGCCTGCTTTTATTTTACTGTGGACTGGCTCCAGCAAACTATAAGAGTTAATATGCAATCTGGCACCTTAGCAAAGCCCAATTCTGTTTTCCCTCTGATATCTAACAAACAGGTCATGCTGGAGAAACTTGCACCTACTGCCACTCAGTGTCTTCAGCTCCTTTCTGAGAAACTAATGTTTGAGCAGCCAGTCTACCAAATAAAATTCCTGAGGTATGGAAATTGTGGATGGCTTAGCTTCTGGTACTGAGTGCTAATACCAAATCAAGGCGTGCCATTCACTGGATATTCCTGGCTGGTTGGAGACAAGCTCATTCCCACAGAAAACTACCAGCAAGCTAAGGAGATGGTTGCCTCTATCATCATGAAGGAGTTTGCTCGTTGTCTAGGAAACCGACCACCTTTGCTGTCTACCTTGTGAACATTGTCTTGAAGTTTGCAAGGATTAAGAGGTTACATTGGCGAGTCTGGTTTTTATGCTAAAGTTCCTGCTGTGTTTTTATCGTTTTTATAGCTTTTTTTGTTTTGTTTTTTTGTATTTTTCAAACATAATTTTTATTAGGATTTTCAGAAAAGAAAAAACATATAAAAGACATGTGAACAATCCCAAAATGAACATTAATCAGGAGCCCGTATGCAGATCAGGCACAATGTATAGTCAATAAATTGTGATTAGCTGGCACAGCAAATAAACAAAGATTAAGTATTAACAATTTACAGTCATCATTGTCAACAAAAGGAATTAAGTGAATATAAATAATTCGTGCTGATTATCTCCCATGTTTTAGTTTACGCGTAATAGTCATAAATTGTTATTTAGATCCTCTAGAATATACCATTCTGTAGAAGTAAATGGTTCGACAATTTTGTTTTTTTTCAGTCAGAGAGCAACATGTTATAATAAACTGTTTTCATTTTGATAAAAATTTGCCAGCCTGTTGCTCCTTGTTACTGAGGGCATCTAGTTGTTCTACTCCCAATTCAATTGGATTATCAGCTCTGCTATGGGGGGAATGTTAGGGTCTAGCCAATGTTTGAGTAGCTGTTTTTTTACAAGGAAGAGTAGAGTGTGGAGCAGTTTTGGGGGGCTTTGTTTTTTTTGTAGGGATTCTCTGGGTTACTCCAATAATGTAGTAGGGCTAAGTATGGAGAGAGGGTGTGCTCTGGACCCAATATAGTATTCATCAAATCTGAAACCTGATCCCAATATACTGTTGAATCGGTGCAGGACGATAGGCCATGCATAAGGTCAGAGTATGGATGATGACACTTAGGGCATGCAATTAGTCTATTTGATAATGGATCTTTTTTTCGGTATATTAAAGGCATATATGGCCCCATGTATTATTCTATATTGGGTTTCTCTCCATGTTTCATTTATAATGTATTTTCTAAATACCTTCCAGCCTAATCTGATCTTAGTGGGAATTTCAACGTCTTCCAATTGTTGCTTCCAATATTTAAAGAAAATGTCACGGTGTATCATTAACAAATTAGAATTCATAACTGAATAAAGACTAGATATTGAGGGGGTGCCAGTTGGGGATAGTAGAATGACGTCCAATTCATTTTGGGAGGTCTCAAAGGTAACATCCCTTAAGTTTGACATAACAGAAAGTCTGATTTGTTCATATTGAAAGCCATGTTGGAGAGGTAGACAATACTTATCCATACACTCTGGGTATGTCAACCATCTCTGATCGGTTGGGTGGAGGAGATGAGATATGTTATCTATCCCACTTGCTGCCATTTAAAAAATAAATTTGTTTTCAATGCGCTGTGGAAATTCTGGATTCCGCCAAAGTGGCAGGTGCTTAGAAATTCTGAAAGAAAGGCCATATTTCTTCCTAACCGCTTTCCAAGCAGATATGGTGTCTTTAAAAGTTACAGATTTTTTGATTGCTATGGGTAGGGAAGTATAGTGAGAGTGTAGAAGTGCAGTTAAATTGAAGGGGTACCCATAGTCTGATTCCAAAGAGTAATCAGAGTATGTATGTCTTTTGTGGAGCCAGTCTATTATGTAGCGAAAGAGGCAGGCAAGGTTATAGTTCCTGATGCTTGGAAAATTGATGCCACCATAGTCTTTGGATGACATAAGTTTGTCTAGATTAATCCTGGGACATTTTCCCTTCCAGATAAAATGACTGAAGGCCCTACTGAATGTAGTTACGTCAGAGTGGTCTTTCAGTAGCAGTGGTAGAGTTTGGAGTTGATACATAATTTTAGAAGTACTGATCATCTTGACCAAATGTGCCCTACCTAAAAAAGACAAGGGCAAATCCTGCCATGACTTCAGTTAGTGATTTTTATGATGAGGGGGGGATAATTTAACGTGTACAAAGAGGATGGCAAGCGACCTATTTTGATGCCAAAATAGGTGATATGAGAGGGAGCTATAGAAATATCGTTAAAAGATCCTTTTGGGTAAAGTTTTATTCCTTTTTCAGTTAATGGTAGTAATTCACATTTAGCATTTATTTTAAACCCAGAGTAAGTACCAAAGTGTTTAAGTAAATCCAATACTAGAGGTAAATGCAGGAGGGGATCAGACAAACAGAATGATATCGTCTGCAAAAAATGCCGCCTGAATTGATTTCTTAGTAAATTGGATGCCTGAAAAAGTTTTAGGGTCTGATAGAATACGAACTAAGGGTTCTAGTGCTAGTTTAAAAAGTAGGGGGGACAAAGGACATCCTTGTCTCGTTCCCTTCTCAAGAGGGAAGGGAGTGGATAGAAAACCCGGGGTATATACCTGAGCTTTTGGAGACATATATAAATTGCATATATAATTAAAGAAGGGGCCTGACGACATCTTAGTTAAGACCTTATATAGCCAATCCCAGCTAAAGTTATCAAAAGCTTTTTCAGCGTCTAGGGAGACAATCGCCGGGGAACCTTTTTAATTAGGTGTAGAGTGGATTTTATCTAGCGCCAACAGAAGTTTCCTAATACTTAGCATGGCTGAGCGACCTTTAACAAAACCTGCTAGTATAGGAGATATAAGGTAAGGTAAAATAGAGGCCATTCTGTCAGCCATTATTTTAGACAATAGCTTAATGTCGATATTTATGAGGGAAATTGGTCTGTATGAACTGGGAGATAATGGATCTTTATCTGGTTTTAGTAATAATTTGGCGTAAGTCATATTTGAGGAAGGGAAAAAGGGATCGCCAATAGTTATTTTGTTAAAGATCGATACTAATAATGGGGAAACCTCTTCCCTTAAGGATTTAAAGAAATCAGAAGTGTATCCATCAGGTTCAGGGGCTTTGTTTGGTTTCAAATTTCTAATTGTATTAGTAATCTCTTCCAATGAGATAGGTTTATTTAATATCGATTTGTGTTCTTCTGAAAATAAAGGTAATTTGTCCCTATCTAAGAGTGTATCGGAGAGGGGCAAGGCTTGTTTTGGATTTTTATATAAGTCCTTATAAAATGAGCCTAGGATCTCATTAATTGATTTAGGATTTGTGTGAATTACTCCGTTGGTATTTCTTAGTTGGAAAATTCCCTGAGGCTTTTTCAGACCTCTTGCTAAATTAGCCATCATTCTCCCTGATTTGTTGCCAAACCTATAAAAATATGCTTCTGTTTGGGATAAGTGGAACTTTTCTCTCATATCTGCGTATTGGTTGAATTCAGACTGTTTTTGAGACCAAAGTGTTTTATTTAAAGGGGAAGGGTCAAGAAGAAATGTAGTGTAGACTTGTTTCAGTTCAGAGGATAGTTCATTATATCTTATCATAACTTTTTTTTTTGTGAGAAAACGTATACGCCAGAAGTTTCCTTCTAAGTACCGCCTTGACCGATTCCCATAGTAATGTGGGATCGTTTTGGTGTGCCGAGTTGTCCGACAAGAATTCCTGCCACCATAATTTGAGAGAGGAAATAAATGAATCGTCTTTGCAAAAATAATCTGGAAATCTCCATAAGAAATCAGAGCCCCGAGGGAATTTCTTTGATAATTTACTGAAGCAAGGTCTGAGATAACAATATTATCAATGTGTACAGTCATCAATTTAGCCAACAGAGAAGGAGAGACAAGAATATAGTCGATTCGAGACCAAGAGTCGTTGGCGTGTGAGAAATGCGTAAATTCTCTATTGCTAGGGTTCAGGAACCTCCACGAGTCGAGTAATTGGCAGGTAGACATAAGAGGTGCTAGCGCTTTGTCATGCGAGGTTATTGATTACCAGCAGTGTTTTTACTATCCTCGTGTACTGAAACTACCGAATTAAAATCTTCACCTACTATTTTGTTGGGATTGGGGTCGAGCAAAAGTCTAGTCTCAAATTGCTTGAAAAAGGATTTGTTTCCTATATTAGGGGCATATACATTATAGATAGAGAAGGTTCCACAAGATGTGGTTAATGTTAATTGTACCAATCTTCCCTCTCCATCCTGTTGTTGGCTTATTATCTGGTGTATAAATTGTTTATTGATAAGGATTAAGACCCTAGCTTTTCTATCCACGGACAATGAGCCATAGACACCACCCACCCATAATTTTTTCATCCGGGGGAAATCTGCCTCCGGTAAATGTGTTTCCTGTAGGAGGGCTATGTCAGGCTTTAAACGATTTAAATGTCTAAGGACTTTCATTCATTTTTGGGGAGACCTCAAACCTTTAACATTCCATGACACGATAAACATATTCAGGGACTGTAAGAATTAACATGACTGGTGAAATACTTACAAGACAATGATGACATGTAACTGGATTGTATAATAAGGAGCAATGCTCGAACATGTGTAACAAATTTAAGTAACAATAAACCAAAATTTTAGAAAACTGACCTAGCGAGAGCGTAGACACTTCATCTGCTCGCTGAGAAAAAACTTTCCCCTGGGCTTAACTTCTGCCCGACCATGTGTGTAACATTACAAATTACAATTTACCCCCTTGAACTATGTTTTTCATAAAAAAAATTCTTCCATTTTGATCCCTTATTGATTCCATTCTCCCCTCCCACCACACTTATGGAAAATAATAACTTTAGTCAAAGTTTTAAAAGTCTGAGAGGGGAGACGGTTCGAAGCAATTGCCTCCATAATACCTTTACTCCGGAGTCTCCAGGTGTATGAAAGGAGAAACTCACTGAATCAACGGTTGTTATAGCTCTGGCCTCCTTTGTCTCCTCGCCTCGTAGATCCCTTAGGGGACCGTGAGCAAGAAGGAGTTTCCTCTTAGTGGATCTGTTCAGGGCTGGCCCTTGGGCACAGGAGACTGCTGACAAATGTATCTGCTTTTACTTTTGTTTTGTTTTTTTATGTCTCTTCAAATGTGTATTGGAGTGTGTCCTAATTTTTGTCAGCCCTTGAAATTGCTGCATAAGCAATAACCATATAGGAGACACACTCCTTAATAATGGGAAGAACAATTCAAATAGATTCTATATCCTAGAATATTACCTGTCTTATCTGAAATTTGTTTATGGGTGAGCAATCGTTGTATGGATAGCATATTACACCGATCCAGCCAGGTATTATTGCCTTATACTGCGTACAGCTGGTGCTGCAGAAAAAAATACAAATCTATTCTATTCCCTATTGATACCGCTGTTAGATGCATTTACAATAGGGACAGGTGCTGCTAGGTGGTATCATCAGCTCGAGATGAGTGTTCATTCTGGTCGCATTAATCTCTTCCACAGAACATACCTTTTTTTGACGTTATATACAAGTCATGATCCTGCTAAGAATATTTCTTAACATTTCTTCCAGGAAACTCCATTTTAGCTTAATTTTTGTATGATTTATTGTCAGTCCATAAAAATGGCGTAATATTCTGACAACATTGTTCACAGATATGCTATTGGTGTGCAACTAAGTGTGAATAGGTTTGAACAACACACAACTGGCAGACTTTAAATGGAGTGTAATATTTAGCATGCTCCCAAAAATGTCTGGATTAGTAGCGCTGTAATATCTGATCCCATCTGATGACCACGGCTTTAGGCAGTGGCGTTAGAGACATGGTATTGGTCAGTGACTAAGTGTGAATAGGTTCAACAACACACAGCTAGTAGACTTCAATTGGAGTGTAATATTTGGCACGCTGAGCAAAATGTGACGATTATTACAACAGTAATATTGGATCACGTCTGATGATGGACAACTTTCTCTGCTTCCACAATACATCAATGCGAATAAAATAAAAAAAATCTGACTGTATTCTGCTAACAAGCATATTTTTCTCTCAATGAGTTCTGCATACTGTTGAATTTCACCGCCAAAAAATGAAAAGCTGGTATATGGCGTGCTGTATCACGTTAGTAACAGAAAAAAATATTTTTTTTGACTCTGCACGAGCTATGAATACAGCTGGATTTCACCACCACAAAATGACAAGCTGAGATATGGCGTGAGGTATCACATTAGTAATAGGAAAAATTAGATTTTTAAAGGTGTACTCGTGCAAGGAGCACAATAGAAGCAGAGCACAACAGAGTTCTATGCTGAAATGTGCCCTGCTCTCTTTGTCTGGACCTCACTAATAGCAAAAAATAAAAAATCTGCTGGAAGGTGGATTTCATAGCCTGACTTAGTTAGCTAGGCAGTTGCTTCTATCTAAAATCACTCAGTTTCCAGGAGCAGATCAGGAGCAGCCTGTCTGACCTGTTATAGTCACAAAATGGCGCTAAAACAACATGTCTGCTCTTTATTTAGAAAGGGACATGTGATTTCAGCAGCCAATGGCACAAGCCCTTGTGTCTGGACATTATGGATGGTTCTTGCACCCTGATTGTCAAGCAGGAATTTTCACACAAAGTTAGGAGAAAAAAATTAGATTACAAGCATGCCTCTCTACTAGTCTCCCTTTAGTTACTTGCGCGCAACCTCCCATCCTCACAAGATCTCCTTCTCTAGTTCCCTCTTATCTCTTGTTGCCACAATCTCATACAAAATTTTTCCCATGCATCTCCCCTACTCTGGAACTCACTAGCACCACAACACATCAGACTCTAGCCTACTGTGGAAACCTTCAAAAGAAACTTGAAGACCCTCCTCTTCCGACAAGCATACAACCTGCAGTAACACTCGCTCCACCATACCGCTGCACAACCAGCTGTACCCTCACCTACTGTATCCTCACTCATCCCTTGTAGATTGTTTGTGACCTCTCTCCTCTCTCCTTCTGTACCAGTTGGTGACCCCTTTTCACATGTAAAGTACCATGGAATAAGTGGCGCTATAATAATAATAAATACTAATAATTATACTACTTGTACTCTGGGTCAATTGATGCCGCTTTCCTGGTGTCTGCCCCTAATTTGAGCTGATTTGGCAGGTTTTGGACCCCTTTGAAGGTGTTGTGTATGCCTCCCATTGAATCCAATGTGGTTTGGTATGTTCGACGAATTATTCTGCAAACATTGGGAAGTTCGCCGAGCTGGGACGAACCGAACATTTAAAGGATTGCTCATCTCTGGTAGGGACAGCTGAAGGCTGTGCTGGAACAATGATTTGGAAGTAGATTCACTTAGTTGCGGGTTATCAGTTACGGCTTATTTAAATAAAGTACCCATTAAAATATAACATTTATTAGATTATCTCAAAAAATAGCCAAAAACCAGAAAGAATATATATCAAAACAGGTGATTCCAAAAAACAGCTTATGGAAGAAGGGTTTAAATACTGTCTTACCCTACCACTGTCCTAAAATGTTTATTCTGTCCTGGCTGCAGCAGTTGACACCCTAGCTTAAACTCAATTTGGGATTTGGAAGTGCCTGATGATGAAGCCTCAGAATGGACAGGTACAGGGTGGGAGACATTTGTGCTAGTATCATGGACAGGTGATTGACAAGCAACTAGCAAAGGGGAAGAGGCAGTGGTGTCACCTGCTGGCATCAATTGAAGACCTTGGCATTCAGGCCACTGGGTTGGGTGCTTAGATCACATGTGCCTGATTATATGCTGGTGGTGGTTTTTAGGTATCAGGTGTTTGCTGGATTTGAAATGGGTCCAGAACCTTCTGTGGTCTCCCATTCTGTTCCAGCTGGGGCTGATGCTGCTCAGCATTGTCGTCAGTCCCAACGCCTAGCTGGTCCACAAGAAGTACAGGTTGTCTCTTGGGCCTATGTGCCTAGCAACAGGAAGCATACGGTGCGGAGGGAGACAGGGCTGTTAAAGTCTAAGTCCAGGTTTCTCTGTACTGAGCATGCCCGTGACATGGCAGACCGTGATTGGAAGTTTGGGAGTCAGCTGATCCGGTGACCTGGCACCGCCTGATTGGTCGCGTGTGACGTCACCAATGGTGCGACGGTGGGCAGGGCTTAATCTTTAAAAGGCCCGCCCACAAACATGGCGGCGCGCTCTGATCATTGAGCAGTGATGCTGTTGTGTGGACGCTTGGCCTATAGAGCTCTACGTGTGCTTTAGTTGAAACAGGCAGGTGTAGTGGAAATAGGCAGGCTGGTGGAAATAGGCAGGTAGCTTGGCCGTACAGACTGGCTCTGACTAGGGGGTCGCCATACACCCCGAGCAGTCTGCAGATGCCATATTCCCGGTATCGCCTGTGAGCCACGTGGTGTGATTCCTCTCTGTCCGGTAGCATGCCGACTGAGAGCACTTACACCGGGCGTGAGTCACACACGCATCCTAGCGCCTACTGCGTAGTCCCTGTGTAGTTAACAGGGCTACAGCTACTTCCCGGGTCACACATCTCCCGTGCTGTTAACGGAGATTGAGCTAGCCGCTATACTCATTCCCGTGTGCGGTAACACGGAAGAGTTTATCATTTAAGTTGGTTGCTTTCCTTCTCACCCGGAAAGTGTTCGGCAGCAGTCCACCAGGCTACATTGCGGACCCCGGGGTCGGTTGCGTTCCATTATAATAAAGTTGTTTTCAACCGTCCCTTTAACAGTATCAGAGCGCCAGGGTCTTGCCGAACATAGCCGACAACCAGCAACTGCTGCACTATATACAGCGAATTGAGGCCAGACTTAAGTCTCTGGAACAAGCTGTCCCGGTCGCTGATATCACTGCAGTAGCTACCCAGGCGGCTTCTCTAGCAGCCAATATGATTAACTCAGCTGCGGTGAATGCAGCGACCATTGCAAGTGCCCCTTTACCCCATTTTGCTCTCACGGAAAAATTTTCTGGGGACAGTAAATCCTGCAGGGGTTTTATGACCCGGTAGTGGCTAATGTGGGTCTCTTTCTTAAAGCCCTAAAGAGTGTATTCCTTGGTCCTCAGGTCACGCATGATACGGCTCTTAAGCTTCTTGCGTTGGTCCAGGGTTCGGTCACCGCCAGCTACTATGCCATCCAATTCAGAACCTTAGCGGCTGAATTGGATTGGTCTGAGTGGTCTTTAATCCCGGTGTTCTGGAGGGGTCTGGCTGGGCATATTAAAAATGCTCTATCTACCAGAGAGATTCCAACCTCCCTGGAGGAGTTAATATCTCTCGCTAACCGAATAGATTTGCGTCATGCAGAACACAAATTAGAGCTGGAGGTCGCCAAGCCTCAGTATCGGTTGGCACCATCCTTCTCTAGACCCATTTCTGAACCCGTGACTCCCGACCCGGAGCCTGAGGATATGAATATATCCCAAACTGAGTCTAGCTCTTCTCGTTCCCAACCTGCACATCTCTTGGAGTCCCCCGTTAATAAGGGTTCCAAACAGTCAGGTAAAAGAGTGTGTCTAACCACCGTTGGAGAAGGTGTGTTAGATTCTGGGGCATCTTCCTCCAAATTATTGTATAAGGTGTCATTGTCCTTCGGAGCAACCACGGTTACTGCCAAGGCGTGGGTGGATTCTGGCGCCAATGGCAATTTTTTGTCATCTACGTTTGCCCAGAGGCATGCCATCCCTATAGAGTTACTGCCGAGACCAATGAACATTAGGGTAGTCAACGGTTCACTCCTGGACACGCAAATCACCCACCAGTCGATTCCCCTCACCATGTCATTTCCTCAGGGTCACCGGGAGGTTATCTCCTTTTTTATTATTCCTGGTGGATTAGATGAGGTGTTATTGGGTCTTCCATGGTTACGTTGTCACACTCCACACATTGACTGGAATACGGGTAGAATTTCTTCCTGGAGTGAGAATTGTGTGTCTCAGTGTATGGCTACAGTCACCCGGAGGGTAGTCTCAGACCCTTCTACCGATGTGGCCCCGGCACAGATCCTCTGTCTGTCCCCGAGACCCAGGACTTGTCAGATTATGTAAAAAAGAACCAGGTTCCTTCAGGGAGGATGTTTGTTCCTCCTAATCTACAAAATGAGGTGCTCTCCTGGGCTCATGCCCCTAAGATCGGAGCCCATTTTGGGGTCAAACGTACCACAAAGTCCCTTCAACGGTCCTATTGGTGGCACCGGTGGCGCCAGGACGTTAAGGAATATGTTCTTGCGTGTGCCTTCTGTGCGAGAGATAAATCTTCCCGTCAAAGTCCGGCTGGCTTTCTCCACCCGTTACCCGTGGCGGACTCGACAGATAGAGTGTCGGCTGACACTCTTCGTCGTCCTGCTCCCGTATTCTATCCGGGCGACAGAGTGTGGCTCACGGCTCGCAATACTAAATTATGCGGGGAACCTGTTAAGTTTGCCCCCCGCTTTTTTGGTCCTTTCAAAATTTTGGCCCAAGTAAACTCTGTAATGTACTGGTTACAGTTACCACGACACCTGAGGAGTCACGACACTTTCCATGTGTCACTCCTTAGACCCGTTCACCTGTCAAAACTCGCTGAACCACAACCTGCTACAGACACCAGGGGTGAAAATCTCGAGGTGCAGGCTATTATGGGGTCTAAAATGGTTCGTGGGAAAAAAGGTTACCCAGTACACTGGAGGAGCCATGGACCTGTGGATCATCCCTGTGAAAGACTTTCATGCTCCCCTGCTCGTTGAGGAAAATGAGTGTCAAGAGGAGGGGGATGTTAGAAGGTAGGATAACGTTAGGCATTTGCTGGATTCGAAATAGATTCTGTGGTCTCCCATTCTGGTCCAGCCAGGGCTGATGCTGCTCAGCATCATTGTCAGTCCCAACGCCTAGCTGGTCCACGAGAAGTACAGCTTGTCTCTCGGGCCTTTGTGCCTAGCAACAGGAAGCATAGGGTGCGGAGGGAGACAGGGCTGTTAAAGTCTAAGTCCAGGTTTCTCTGTACTGTGCATGCCAGTGACATGGCGGACCGTGATTGGTGGTTTGGGAGTCAGCTGATCCGGTGAACTGGCACCGCCTGATTGGTCACATGTGACGTCACCAATGGTGCGATGGTGGGCAGGGCTTAATCTTTAAAAGGCCCCCCCACAAACATGGCGGCGCGCTCTGATCAATGAGCAGTGATGCTGTTGTGTGGACCCTTGGCCTATAGAGCTCCACATGTGCTTTAGTTGAAATAGGCAGGTGTAGTGGAAATAGGCAGGCTGGTGGAAATAGGCAGGTAGCTTGGCCGTACAGACTGGCTCTGACTAGGGGGTCGCCATACACCCCAAGCAGTCTGCAGATGCCGTATTCCCGGCACCGCCTGTGAGCCACGTGGTGTGATTCTTCTCAGTCCAGTAGCACGCCGGCTGAGAGCACTTACACGCCGGCGTGTCACACTCGCATCCTAGCGCCTACTGCGTAGTCCCTGTGTAGTTAACAGGGCTACAGCTACTTCCCCGGTCGCACATCTCCCGTGCTGCTAACAGAGATTGAGTGAACCACTATACCCGTTCCCGTGTGCGGTAACACGGAAGGGTTTATCATTTAAGTTGCTTGTTTTCCTTCTCACCCGGAAAGCGTTTGGCAGCAGTCCACCAGGCTGCATTGCGGACCCCGGGGTCGGTTGTGTTCCATTATAATAAAGTTGTTTGCAACCATCCCCTTAACATGGTTATGCTGTTAATGGCCAGGCCCCAGCTGATCCTGGCATGGCACAGGTTGCAAATGACCATTTTTTTGTCTTAGAGCTCTTTAAAAATGTCCCAGACAGGGGACACCTAACTCTCTGATTGAGAAATTCACGAGTGTCGGTTCTCTGCGGAACAGTTGCCCACCTTCTCCCTCTGGTCACTTCACTGCCTCTTCCTGCCTGTTTCGGTGCTACTGATCCCTCCCTTTCAGCACTACTGGACATGTGCTGCATGCCAGCTTCTCAGGTTGGGTCAGTCACTTTGTCATCCACCAACCAGTCTTCCACCACCACACTGATCCTCCTGACTTGGTGACTTAACAACAACCTGACTTACAGTACAGAACAAAAGTTTGGACACACCTTCTCACTTATAGATTTTTCTGTATTTTCATGACTATGAAAATTGTACATTCACACTGAAGGCATCAAAACTATGAATTAACACATGTGGAATTATATACTTATCAAAAAAGTGTGAAACAACTGAAAATAGGTCTTATATTCTAGGTTCTTCAAAGTGGCCACCTTTTGCTTTGATGACTGCTTTGCACACTCTTGGCATTCTCTTGATGAGCTTCAAGAGGTAGTCACCGGAAATAGTTTTCACTTCACAGGTGTGCCCTGTCAGGTTTAATAAGTGGGATTTCTTGCCTTATAAATGGGGTTGGGACCATCAGTTGTGTTGTGCAGAAGTCTGGTGGATACACAGCTGATAGTCCTACTGAATAGACTGTTAGAATTTGTAGTATGGCAAGAAAAAAGCAGCTAAGTAAAGAAAAATGAGTGGCCATCATTACTTTAAGAAATGAAGGTCAGTCAATCCGAAAAATTGGGCAAACTTTGAAAGTGTCCCCAAGTGTAGTTGCAAAAACCATCAAACGCTACCAAGAAACTGGCTCACATGAGGACCGCTCCAGGAAAGGAAGACCAAGAGTCACCTCTGCTTCTGAGGATAAGTTTATTCGAGTCACCAGCCTCAGAAATCGCAGGTTAACAGCAGCTCAGTTTAGAGACCAGGTCAATGCCACACAGAGTTCTAGCAGCAGACACATCTCTTCAACAACTGTTAAGAGGAGACTTTGTGCAGCCGGCCTTCATGGTAAAATAGCTGCTAGGAAACCACTGCTAAGGACAGGCAACAAGCAGAAGAGACTTGTTTGGGCTAAAGAACACAAGGAAAGGACATTAGACCAGTGGAAATCTGTGCTTTGGTCTGATGAGTCCAAATTTGAGATCTTTGGTTCCAACCACCGTGTCTTTGTGCGACGCAGAAAAGGTGAACGGATGGACTCTACATGCCTGGTTCCCACCGTGAAGCATGGAGGAGGAGATGTGATGGTGTGGGGGTGCTTTGCTGGTGACACTGTTGGGGATTTATTCAGAATTGAAGGCATACTGAACCAGCATGGCTACCACAGCATCTTGCAGCGGCATGCTATCCCATCTGGTGTGCGTTTAGTTGGACCATAATTTATATTTTAACAGGACAATGACCCCAAACACACCTCCAGGCTATGTAAGGGCTATTTGACCAAGAAAGAGAGTGATGGGGTGCTACGCCAGATGACCTGGCCTCCACAGTCACCAGACCTGAACCCAATCGCGATGGTTTGGTGTGAGCTGGACCGCATAGTGAAGGCAAAAGGGCCAACAAGTGCTAAGCATGTCTGGGAACTCCTTCAAGATTGTTGGAAGACCATTTCCGGTGACTACCTCTTGAAGCTCATCAAGAGAATGCCAAGAGCGTGCAAAGCAGTCATCAAAGCAAAAGGTGGCTACTTTGAAGAACCTAGAATATAAGACATACTTTCAGTTGCTTCACACTTTTTTGTTAACTATATAATACCACATGTGTTAATTCATAGTTTTGATGCCTTCAGTGTGAATGTACAATTTTCATAGTCATGAAAATACAGAAAAATCTATAAGTGAGAAGGTGTGTCCAAACCTTTGGTCTATACTGTATCTGCAAGTGTGTCTCATCATCTTCTACCTCCTTAGACAAAATTTGCCATTCCCCACCATCGTCTTCTTGTGGCTGTGGCTGCTCTAAGTTTTGTGCATCACTAAACAGCATGCCCTCCTTTCCCTCTTGAAACATGCAGGGTGAGATGCCACAATGAAAAAATTATGAGATAAAGAGCTTTTTGGAGTGTTCTAGTGTGGGATCACTGGTCTCCTGGGACACAACATGGTGGGAAGAAGGAGGATCAGCTTGAGAATAAAGTGATCCAGACTTTTGACTTGTGAGACTGGACCGTGTGGAAGATGGGGTGGTGCTTGCAAGCACGGTGGAAGCATATCTGCTATCCAGCAGACCTGTTCAGACTGGTGTAGCTTCAGAAGTGGTGTCTCGTGAGTCCCTGCAAAGTGGGACAGGAAGCTATGTCTCGAGGATGGGGGTGTTGCTTCTGTTCCAGCAACAGGCTCAGTCACACCTGCCCCACATCTTCTGCATCTGCCTCCACCACCATAAGCACTTCCACTTCCCTGACAGCTACCACACGTCTTACATATTTTCTAATTGCTAGGTCTCTGGAAACCAAGTTTCCTTGATTAATTGAAACTCCATTTTTTTAATAAAAAAAAAATGTGGTCACCTGTAGAAGGCCAAGCGTTTTTTTACATTTCAAACCTCCGTAATTTCACACAAAGCAGGCTAACCTGTATGAATGAAAATAGCCAATTCTTGAAAAAAAAATGGTCTCCTGTAGCAGACCAAATGTTTTTTTTATATTTTAAACCACAGCAATTTCACACAAAGCAGGTTAGACTGTATGGATGACAATAGTAAATTTTGGGAACCAAAAAATGTGGTCACTAGTGATGAACGAGCACTAAATTGCTCAGATACTTGAGTAAATCGTAATGCTCAGGTGCTTGACCAAATAACGAGCCCAGTGTAAGTCAATGGGAAACCCGAGCATTTTTCCGACAGCCCCCCTGGAGGTTTGGAGAGGGTCTAAAAATTGGTCAAATTGATGGAAACAATGCTGAAATGATGTGGGAACAGCATGGAGAAGCCCTCTGGAAGCATCTCTGACTCCCTGGTCACTGCTGTGAACAATGTTGTCAGAGAATTACGCCACTTTTACGGACTCACAAGAAAACATACAAACCGAAGCTAAAATAGATTTTCCTGGAAGAAATGTTAAGAAATATTCTTTCCTGGGTCCTGACTTGTATGTAAGGCCAAATAAATAATCAAAAACAAAAATGCTCCTCCACATCTTGGGCTATGTTCACACGTAGTGTTTTTGCTGCATTCTTATTCTTTTGCATTGCTTTCAAAGGTAAAAAAATACATTCACCAGTAAATGTAATTTTAACATTTAACTACTTTATCTGGCCATGTGATGTGTGAGACATGATCAGACACATCCTGTTTCATTTATGAAGAAGGGACTCTGAAAGTCACAAAGCCTATTTTTACAGGGTCATCAGGCGACCCTTACTATTGTTAAAGAGCCAGCAGTCAGCCCTCACTATTATTAGAGGGTCATCAACCAGCTATGCTTTTCATAGCCATATCTTGCTACTGCAATATAACATACCCATCTGAGGTGGTCACATTTTCTTTTTCGTATACATTCTGTAAAGTTTGAAATTTGGATATCCCTCACAATATATGGATGTGCAGCAGGCAGCCCTCTCAATTTATAGAGTGCCAGCAGGTGGCCGCCACTATTTTTAGAGGGCCAGCAGGCGTCATGGGGAAAGATGAGACAAAGATAGAGCATTTTGGTAAAGCACATCATTCAACTGTTTACTGTAATTGGAATGAGGCCTACAGATAAAATACAGTACTTACAGTCAAATATGGTGGAGATTCAAAGATATTTAGGGGTTGTTTTGCTGCCTCTGGCACGGGGTGCCTTGACAATGTGCAAGGCATCATGAAATGTGAAGATTCTCAAAGGATTTTGGGTTGCAATGTAGTGCCTAGTGTCATAGAACTGGGTTTGCATCCTAGGTCATGTGTCTTCCAGCAGGACAGTGACCCAAAACATACTTTAAGAAGCACACAGAAATGGATGGAAATAAAGCACTGGAGAGATCTGTAGTGGTAATTCCAGCTTCAGTACCTTCAAGTCTACCACAACTAAATCTTAAATTCAGAAGCTACAGAGAAACTGCGAATGGACACAAAATAAATCAGTAATTTTTTTTAACTTTGATTAATTTCTGTCAAATTTGAAAAATGTCTGCCAACTTCGATTAATTTCTGAGTACAAATCACCGTAAAATTTATGAATCGGTCAATGAGTACATGGAAAAAAAAAATCAATCAAGTTATGGACTGTGGAAGAGATGTATGAGACCAGAATAAGCACTAATCTCCAGCAGATAGCTGCATTTACAATAGGGACAAGTGCAAGGTAACAGTGGTAAGAATAGGGAATAGAATAGATTTTTTTTGTTGCCTCACAGAGTATAAGACTATAATCCCTGACTAGATGCCTGTAAAAATCACTGTTAAAAAATATGAATCAGTCAACGAGTGCATGGAAAATATCAATCAAGTAATGCACTGTTGTATTTGACAACAATGAACAACACTCATCTCCAGCTGATGATAGCTAAATTTACAATAGGGACTGGTGCAAGGTATCATCAGCTGGAGATGAGTGTTGTTCATTGTCGTCGAATACATCTCTTCAACAGTGCATTACTTGATTGATATTTTCCACCATGCACTAATTGACTGATTCATACTTTTTAACGGTGATTTTTACTCCCAAATTTATGAAAGCAGGCAGGGTTGCTTTTGTTCCTTCACAGTTTGTTGCTGCCACGTCAAAAAAAACCTCTTCAGGGCCGGTTAAAACTTTTTTATTGTACAAAATTACGTCTCTTATCTGCAATTCATGTACAGGTGAGCTATTGCAGTATATATAGCTTATTACAGGCATCTAGTAAGGGATTATTGCTTTATACTCTGTGCTGCAACAACAACAAAAAAAATCTATTCTATTGCCTATTGTTACCGCTGTTAGCTGCATTTACAATAGGGACAAGTGCAAGGTAACAGTGGTATCAATAGGGAACAGAATAGATTTTTAATTTTTTTTGCAGCAACAACTTGTAGCATAAGGCAATAATATCTGGCTGGATCGGTGTAATACACTATCCATACTGTGATAGCTCACCCGTAAACGAATTTCAAATAAGAGAGGTAATATCGTAGAGTATAGAATCGATTTGAATTGGCCTTCCCATTATTAAGGAGTGGGTCTCCTATACTGTTATTGTGTATACGTTATAATATCCCCGGGGCACTAAAACCATCTCTGAGAAAATGCTAGCGGCCAGGACCTCCAAGGCATATATAACAGTTCATGCCACTTGTCCAGATTGGATTCCCAATAGTTATAAGGCACAAAGGAATCACGAAGAACACTGGTGCGGTCGCCAAGGTAGTCCTTCAGCATCTTCCAAAACTTTTCCCTCCTTGTCACGGTAACCTGCACATCAGGGCCTGGCCGCTGAGAGGGTCTGAGTAAACTGTCCCAGACATTTGACAGCGTCCCCCTGCCTCTGCTGCATCTGGCTTGTTTCCATCTCGCATGTACTCTTTGTTTGGCCAAGAAACAGTGACCTCTGCCCCAAGAGTTGTCAGCTGTGAATTTTTGCAATAATTTGTCAACAAGGGCCATCTGGTACTGCAACATATAACATAGGAGTGAGTCTCCTATACTGATATTGTGTATGCAGTAAGTGTAAGGGCTGTCAAAAATTAAGACGCACTCCAATACCAATTTGAAGAGATGTAGTGGAGGGCCTCAGTTAAAAAATTATTTTCCATTATTGAGGGGTGGGTCCCTTATACTGTTATTGCGCATGCAGCAAGTACAAGGGCTGCCAAAAATTAGGACGAACTCCAATACCACTTTGAATAGTCATAATGAAGGACCTCAGTACTCTTTTTTTCCATTAAGGAGTGGGTCTCCTATACTGTTATTTTATATTTGTTATAATACCCCTGGTGGCACTAAAAACCATCTCTGGCAGACATTAGTGGCCAGGACCTCCAAGGCATAGAGAGACAGTTCATGCCATATGTCCAGCTTGGATACCCAATAGTTGTAAGGCACAGAGGAACCACAGAGGACACTGGAATGGTCGCCAAGCTACTCCTTCAGCATTTTTCAAAACGTTTCCCTCCTTGTCAGAGTACCCCATGAATCAGCGCCTGGATTCTTGGAGGGTCTGAATAAACTGTCCAAGAACTTTGATAGTGTTCCCCTGACTCTGCTGCATCTGATTTGTGTCTCCCTCGCCTGTACTCCTTGGTTGTCCAAAGAACTGTGACCTCTGCCGCCAGTATTGTCAGCGGGGAATTTTTTAAATAATTCTTCAACAAGGGCCTTCTGGTACTGCAACATTTTATTAGACCTGTTCGCCATGGGAAGGAGAGATAAAGTTCTCCTTGTAGCACGGTTCTAGAAGCGTCACCAATCAGAAATTACTGTTTCCCAAAATACGTACAATGCGAGGATCACAGGAAAGGCAGCAGAACATAAACTCAGCCTTGTGTGCCAGACTGCCAACAGCCAAGACTTCCCCACCAAGAGGATAACTGTCCATTTTCTCCTCCTCATCCTGCTCCTGGTAATCCTCCTCATCCTCCTCCCCTTCAGGCCATCCACACTGAACAGACGGTATGAATGTAGTGTGGGTAGTACCGTATGTAGCGCAGGAAACCAGCTCCTGTTCCTCCTTGTTATCACCCAATCCACATTGAGATGAGATGAGGCTGGGCTGTGTAGCATCACCCTGTATAGTTCCTTGCTCCATCTTATCGTGCTCCGCCTGCAATGCCTTCTCTTTAATTGTGAGCAGCAAGCATTTCAGTAGATAGAGAAGTGGGATGGTGACGCTAATTATGGCATCATCGCCGCTCACCATCTTGGTGGAGTCCTAAAAATTTTGGAGGACGGCACAGATGTCAGACATCCATGCCCACTCATCAGCTCTTATGAGCAGAGACTGACCTGAAGACCGATGGGCATGTTGAAGCTGGAACTCTGCAGCTCACAAATTCTTCCCAACATATGCAACATTGAGATCCAACATGTGGTGACATCACACACCAGTTGGTGAGCTGGAAGCTGCAAACACTGCTGAAGCACTGTCAGGGCGGCGGAAGCTGTTGCTGACTTTCTAAAATGGGCGTCATTTTACAAGCAGCTCAGGAAGATCTGGGTAGGTTTTGAGAACCCACTGAACCCGTAGGTTGAGCACATGGGTAAGGCATGGTACATGTGCAAGGTCGCCAAGCTTCAGAAATGCCACCAGGCTTCGGCCATGGTCATACACGACCATGCCTGGCTGTAGGTTCAGCCGTGAGAGCCACAGATCTGCCTGCTCTATTACAGCTTTCAACAACTCTGCAGTTTGTGCAGTTTGTCGCCATCAGAAGATAAGCTCCAGCAGACCCTGCTGCCGCTTGGCTGAAGCAGTGCTGCAGTGCTTCCAGCTTGCAACTGATGTGGTCATTCTGGAAATGGAGGCTGAAGAGGAGGAGGACAACATGCAGGAGCTGTAGAATGTGGGGCAACCCTGATTGACCCAGGGCTCACAATCCTCAGTGACGGGAGGGCTTGATCCGTCTAATGGTCCAGCTGGGTGCCGGCTTTCACAATATAAACACAGTGTGTCGTCAGTGAAATGTACCGTCCCTGGCCACAAGCACTTGTCCACTTGTCGGTAGTTAGGTGGACCTTCCCAGTAAGTGCGTTAGTGAGGGCATAGGTAATGTTCTGGGACACATGCTTTTGTAAGGCAGGGATGGCACCCCAGGAGAAATAGTGGCGGCTGGGGACCGTGTACAGCGGGACAGCCACTGCCATGAGGTGTCTGAAAGCTTCCTTCTCCACGAGCCTAAAAGGCAATTTCAAGTGCAAGCAGTCTAGAAATATGGCCGTTTAGTATTGTGGCCTGTGGGTGGAGGCTGCATATTTGCAATTGCATTCCAAGGACTGGAGTAGGGACAACTAAAGCTGCGCTTGGACAAGGACGTGGTTGCTGACGGTGATAGTTGCAAGTGTGAAACGACAGGTGCAGGGTGAAAGGCATCTTTGCCTGCATCATGAACAGAGGCTTGGCGTGCACATACAACAGGGGAAAATCATAACTGGATTTTTTCACAGTAATGCTGATAATCAATGTTAATACGCAGTTTGAGTGTACAGCGGGGCGGGGGGAGGGGCAGGGGATGGATCTCTGGAGAAATAATGAAGATCTCCATTTTTTTTCTCTTTCCCACATTTAAAGTGCAATCTGTCAGCCTATCAGCAGCGCACACACGGAGCGAACTGCTTTTTTTCACACAAGCAAGGGCATGTGTCATTGGCTGTGTATGTCACATGTCCTTGCCCTATAAGACCCAGCCATTTTCCCCGTCGCCACCATTTTCTCACTGCTGCAGCTGTGTGTTAGATGGCAGCGCTGTTGCTGTGTGCGCTATACTTTCAGTGTTAATTTCAAGCCAATTTTCTCTGAAATATACAGATAGCTTGGGAGTAGGGAATAGTTGTGATTGCAGTCCTTTTGAGGACTAGGTTACAGCATTTCCTACGACTTTTAGCAGGCAGGTCTGTGCTCTGAAATAGATAGGTTGGGAGTAGGGACTAATTGTAATTGCAGTCCTTTTGAGGACTATTTTACAGCACTTCCTAGGACTTTTTGCCAGGCAGGTCTGTGACAGTGCTGTGCAAGTGTTTTTCACAGCATTTGGCTAAATCTAGCTAAGCAAATCCTTTTTGGCCTATTGCAGTGTGTGTTAGTCAGTGGAGTAGCGTATCTGTGTTGCAAGCTACACCACCTGTGTATAGAATACAATTTTTTTTACTACACCTAGCCAAGTAAAACCTTTTGGGCATAGCATCATTCTATTAGGCCATCTATACTAAGCTCCACCAGCTTGAAAATTAGTAAGAATTTTTAGCAGCATCTTGCCTGGAAAATAATTTTGGGCATAGTAGCAGTGTGTGGTACTCATTGTATTAGGCCATCTATACCAAGCTCCACCAGTTTTGAAATTACCAATAATTTTTAGCTGCATCTTGCCTGGAAAATAATTTTGGGCACAGTAGCAGTGTGTGGTACTCATTGTATTAGGCCATCTATACCAAGCTCCACCAGCTTTCAAATTACTAATAATTTTTAGATGCATCTTGCCTGGAAAATAATTTTGGGCATAGTAGCAGTGTGTGGTACTCATTGTATTAGGCCATCTATACCAAGCTCCACCAGCTTTGAAATTAATAATATATTTTAGCTGCATCTTGCCTGGAAAATAATTTTGGGCATATTAGCAGTGTGTGGTACTCATTCTATTAGGCCATCTATACTAAGCTCCACCAGCTTTCAAATTACTAATAATTTTTAGCTGCATCTTGCCTGGAAAATAATTTTGGGCATAGTAGCAGTGTGTGGTACTCACTGTATTAAGCCATCTATACCAAGCTCCACCAGTTTTGAAATTACTAATAATTTTTAGACGCATCTTGCCTGGAAAATAATTTTGGGCATAGTAGTAGTGTGTGGTACTCATTCTATTACGCCATCTATACCAAGCTCCACCAGCTTTGAAGTTAATAATAATTTCTAGCTGCATCTTGCCTGTAAAATAATTTTTGGCATATTAGCAGTGTGTGGTACTCATTGTATTAGGCCATCTATACCAAGTTCCACTAGCTTCCAAATAACTAATAATTTTTAGCTGCATCTTGCCTGGAAAATAATTTTGGTCATAGTAGCAGTGTGTGGTACTCATTGTATTGGGCCATCTATACCAAGCTCCACCAGCTTTGAAATTAATAATAATTTTTAGCTGCATCGTGCCTGGAAAATAATTTTGGGCACATTAGCAGTGTGTGGTACTCATTCTATTAGGCCATCCATACTAAGCTCCACCAGCTTTCAAATTACTAATAAATTTTAGCTGCATCTTGCCTGGAAAATAATTTTGGGCATAGTAGCAGTGTATGGTACTCATTGTATTAGGCCATCTATACCAAGCCCCACCAGCTTTGAAATTAATAATAATTTTTAGCTGCATCTTGCCTGTAAAATAATATTGGGCATATTAGCAGTGTGTGGTACTCATTTTATTAGGCCATCTATACCAAGCTCCACCAGCTTTGAAATTAATAATAATTTTTAGCTGCATCTTGCCTGGAAAATAATTTTGGGCATATTTGCAGTGTGTGGTACTCATTCTATTAGGCCATCTATACTAAGCTCCACCAGCTTTCAAATTACTAATAATTTTTAGCTGCATCTTGCCTGGAAAATAATTTTGGGCATAGCAGCAGTGTGTAGTACTCATTGTATTAGGCCATCTATACCAAGCTCCACCAGTTTTGAAATTACTAATAATTTTTATATGCATCTTGCCTGTAAAATAATTTTGGGCATATTAGCAGTGTGTGGTACTCATTCTATTAGGCCATCTATACTAAGCTCCACCAGCTTTCAAATTAATAATAATTTTTAGCTGCATCTTGCCTGTAAAATACTTTTGGGCATATTAGCAGTGTGTGGTACTCATTCTATTAGGCCATCAATACTAAGCTAAACCAGATTTCAAATTACTAATAATTTTTAGCAGCATCTTGCCTGGAAAATAATTTTGGGCATAGTAGCAGTGTGTGGTACTCATTGTATTAGGCCATCTATACCAAGCTCCACCAGCTTTGAAATTAATAATAATTTTTAGCTGCATCTTGCCTGGAAAATAATTTTGGGCATATTAGCAGTGTGTGGTACTCATTCTATTAGGCCATTTATACTAAGCTCCACCAGCTTTCAAATTACTAATAATTTTTAGCTGCATCTTGCCTGGAAAATAATTTTGGGCATAGTAGCAGTGTGTGGTATTCACTGTATTAAGCCATCTATACCAAGCTCCACCAGTTTTGAAATTACTAATAATTTTTAGCCGTATCTTGCCTGGAAAATAATTTTGGGCATAGTAGCAGTGTGTGGTACTCATTGTATTAGGCCATCTATACCAAGCTCCACCAGTTTTGAAATTAATAATAATTTTTAGCTGCATCTTGCCTGGAAAATAATTTTGGGCCTGTAGCAGTGTGTGGTACTCATTCTATTAGGCCATCTATACCAAGCTCCACCAGCTTTGAAGTTAATAATAATTTTTAGCTGCATCTTGCCTGTAAAATAATTTTTGGCATATTAGCAGTGTGTGGTACTCATTCTATTAGGCCATCTATACCAAGCTCCACTAGCTCGCAAATTACTAATAATTTTTAGCTGCATCTTGCCTGGAAAATAATTTTGGGCATATTAGCAGTGTGTGGTACTCATTGTATTAGGCCATCTATACTAAGCTCCACCAGCTTTCAAATTACTAATAATTTTTAGCTGCATCTTGCCTGGAAAATAATTTTGGGCATAGTAGCAGTGTGTGGTACTCATTGTATTAGGCCATCTATACCAAGCCCCACCAGCTTTCAAATTAATAATAATTTTTAGCTGCATCTTGCCTGTAAAATAATTTTGGGCATATTAGCAGTGTGTGGTACTCATTCTATTAGGCCATCTATACTAAGCTCCACCAGCTTTCAAATTAATAATAATTTTTAGCTGCATCTTGCCTGTAAAATAATTTTGGGCATATTAGCAGTGTGTGGTACTCATTCTATTAGGCCATCTATACTAAGCTCCACCAGCTTTCAAATTACTAATAATTTTTAGCAGCATCTTGTCTGGAAAATAATTTTGGGCACAGTAGCAGTGTGTGGTACTCATTGTATTAGGCCATCTATACCAAGCTCCACCAGCTTTCAAATTACTAATAATTTTTAGATGCATCTTGCCTGGAAAATAATTTTGGGCATAGTAGCAGTGTGTGGTACTCATTGTATTAGGCCATCTATACCAAGCTCCACCAGCTTTGAAATTAATAATATATTTTAGCTGCATCTTGCCTGGAAAATAATTTTGGGCATATTAGCAGTGTGTGGTACTCATTCTATTAGGCCATCTATACTAAGCTCCACCAGCTTTCAAATTACTAATAATTTTTAGCTGCATCTTGCCTGGAAAATAATTTTGGGCATAGTAGCAGTGTGTGGTACTCACTGTATTAAGCCATCTATACCAAGCTCCACCAGTTTTGAAATTACTAATAATTTTTAGACGCATCTTGCCTGGAAAATAATTTTGGGCATAGTAGTAGTGTGTGGTACTCATTCTATTAGGCCATCTATACCAAGCTCCACCAGCTTTGAAGTTAATAATAATTTCTAGCTGCATCTTGCCTGTAAAATAATTTTTGGCATATTAGCAGTGTGTGGTACTCATTGTATTAGGCCATCTATACCAAGTTCCACTAGCTTCCAAATTACTAATAATTTTTAGCTGCATCTTGCCTGGAAAATAATTTTGGTCATAGTAGCAGTGTGTGGTACTCATTGTATTGGGCCATCTATACCAAGCTCCACCAGCTTTGAAATTAATAATAATTTTTAGCTGCATCGTGCCTGGAAAATAATTTTGGGCACATTAGCAGTGTGTGGTACTCATTCTATTAGGCCATCCATACTAAGCTCCACCAGCTTTCAAATTACTAATAATTTTTAGCTGCATCTTGCCTGGAAAATAATTTTGGGCATAGTAGCAGTGTATGGTACTCATTGTATTAGGCCATCTATACCAAGCCCCACCAGCTTTGAAATTAATAATAATTTTTAGCTGCATCTTGCCTGTAAAATAATATTGGGCATATTAGCAGTGTGTGGTACTCATTTTATTAGGCCATCTATACCAAGCTCCACCAGCTTTGAAATTAATAATAATTTTTAGCTGCATCTTGCCTGGAAAATAATTTTGGGCATATTTGCAGTGTGTGGTACTCATTCTATTAGGCCATCTATACTAAGCTCCACCAGCTTTCAAATTACTAATAATTTTTAGCTGCATCTTGCCTGGAAAATAATTTTGGGCATAGCAGCAGTGTGTAGTACTCATTGTATTAGGCCATCTATACCAAGCTCCACCAGTTTTGAAATTACTAATAATTTTTATATGCATCTTGCCTGTAAAATAATTTTGGGCATATTAGCAGTGTGTGGTACTCATTCTATTAGGCCATCTATACTAAGCTCCACCAGCTTTCAAATTAATAATAATTTTTAGCTGCATCTTGCCTGTAAAATACTATTGGGCATATTAGCAGTGTGTGGTACTCATTCTATTAGGCCATCAATACTAAGCTAAACCAGATTTCAAATTACTAATAATTTTTAGCAGCATCTTGCCTGGAAAATAATTTTGGGCATAGTAGCAGTGTGTGGTACTCATTGTATTAGGCCATCTATACCAAGCTCCACCAGCTTTGAAATTAATAATAATTTTTAGCTGCATCTTGCCTGGAAAATAATTTTGGGCATATTAGCAGTGTGTGGTACTCATTCTATTAGGCCATTTATACTAAGCTCCACCAGCTTTCAAATTACTAATAATTTTTAGCTGCATCTTGCCTGGAAAATAATTTTGGGCATAGTAGCAGTGTGTGGTATTCACTGTATTAAGCCATCTATACCAAGCTCCACCAGTTTTGAAATTACTAATAATTTTTAGCCGTATCTTGCCTGGAAAATAATTTTGGGCATAGTAGCAGTGTGTGGTACTCATTGTATTAGGCCATCTATACCAAGCTCCACCAGTTTTGAAATTAATAATAATTTTTAGCTGCATCTTGCCTGGAAAATAATTTTGGGCCTGTAGCAGTGTGTGGTACTCATTCTATTAGGCCATCTATACCAAGCTCCACCAGCTTTGAAGTTAATAATAATTTTTAGCTGCATCTTGCCTGTAAAATAATTTTTGGCATATTAGCAGTGTGTGGTACTCATTCTATTAGGCCATCTATACCAAGCTCCACTAGCTCGCAAATTACTAATAATTTGTAGCTGCATCTTGCCTGGAAAATAATTTTGGGCATATTAGCAGTGTGTGGTACTCATTGTATTAGGCCATCTATACTAAGCTCCACCAGCTTTCAAATTACTAATAATTTTTAGCTGCATCTTGCCTGGAAAATAATTTTGGGCATAGTAGCAGTGTGTGGTACTCATTGTATTAGGCCATCTATACCAAGCCCCACCAGCTTTCAAATTAATAATAATTTTTAGCTGCATCTTGCCTGTAAAATAATTTTGGGCATATTAGCAGTGTGTGGTACTCATTCTATTAGGCCATCTATACTAAGCTCCACCAGCTTTCAAATTAATAATAATTTTTAGCTGCATCTTGCCTGTAAAATAATTTTGGGCATATTAGCAGTGTGTGGTACTCATTCTATTAGGCCATCTATACTAAGCTCCACCAGCTTTCAAATTACTAATAATTTTTAGCAGCATCTTGTCTGGAAAATAATTTTGGGAATAGTAGCAATGTGTGGTACTCATTGTATTAGGCCATCTATACCAAGCTCCACCAGCTTTGAAATTAATAATAATTTTTAGCTGCATCTAGCCCGGAAAATAATTTTTCTTCCTAATAGTGGTAGCAATAGAAATATGGGGCGCGCGCCTGGCTAACAAAAATATACGCTTCATAACAATAAACACCAGCCTAGCGCACTTCATTAATAAGTGCTAGGCCTACTACGCCGGCTAGCATTCCTGTGCCTAAAACACAATGTATGGGTTCGCGCTAGCCACGATGCTGAGGGGTCTAAAGTTGCTGCTAACGCTTTATCACAATTCAATTGGCAGATTTTCACAGAGCTCCTCCCCAACGCCCACCCATCGGACAACAGTTGCCCACCCTCCCTATGGGATCTAGTGGCGAATAGTTGATGCCATTAATCAGAGCGTTAGTTGCCTCGTCGACGTGGCAAGCATACGGTAAGGCATGGGAAGAGTGGACACGACTAGTAGCAGGCTGACGGGTTGACCAATGTGAACAAGCCAGATTACAAGTCACCATAGAATTTCTCCACCAGCTAATGATGAGGGGCATATCAGGGGCGTCAGAGCAGCGGTGTCTGACCGGAGTAGCATTTCACTTCCAACTACTGAATTGGGGAGATGTGACAAAGAGATTCATCATCAGACAATCCATAAAAGAGTGGAAAAGGGGTCAGCCAAGTCAGGAGTGTAGACGTCCCGTCCCATGTCACTAAAACTGATTTCTCACATCATATCCCTAACACCATTAACATGACACTCACAATTTGAAGCAACACTACTGTCTACTGCATTTGCGATCGCCTTCTTCGGGGCGCTATGCATAAGCGAATTAGTCCCTCAATCCAAAATTACCACCAGTGGAGGCTTATTACACCAGGACATAGTCATAGCCAATAATGCAATACGTCTATACTTACGCCAATCGAAAACGGTTCCAGCGGGCAGGGGCACTTGGGTACTTCTACAACCCACGAACGGTACACTGAGTCGGGTAACAATAGTAAAAACATATATAACCATCAGATCACAAAGTAATTTCTTCCTATCACACATTGATGGAATGCCATTATCAAGATAGCAGTTCCAAGCTATATTTAATAAATGCATAACATCAGCAGGGAACCACCCCAAAGATTACGGGACACACTCATTCCGCATAGGCGCGGCTACGGAAGCAGCAAGAGCAGGACTGTCAGAAACGGAAGCTCAGAGGATAGGGAGATGGCGATCCACGTGTTTGGCAAGATACATAAGACCGGACTTGTTATCCTAACGTGGTTTGATTCTTTTACAGGTGACGCTAAGCCAACAGTGTGGGTGATAGGCCACTCGTATATATATTGGGCAGAAAAAAGGGCGAAAGTCCGCCCAGGCGGGAGTAAATTAGAGTTTCATAACACATATTTCAACTGGAGAGGTATTAGAGCCCTGCTATGGCCACAGGTACTAATGGAGGTAATCAAGGTAGGGAGAGAGGCAAGAGGTTCGGTCATCTTAGTTATACAGGCCGGGGAAAATGACCTAGGTCATCACAAGAGCGCATAACTAAAGGCAATAATGAAACTAGACACTGAGCGCTTCAGAGAATTTTTCACAAAACTAACTATAGTATGGTCAGAGATTTTGCCGATAGCGGTATGGCAAGATGCGCGAGACATCACAGCCATCGAACGTACAAGGCGGGTAATAAATATTCGGATGGCAAAATTTAGAAGAGACAGAGGCGGTGTAGTGATACAACACCGACAACTGGAAGGAGATAAAACAGGCCTCATACGGCCCGACGGTGTTCACTTAATGGATATTGGACTGGACATATTCCTGTCAGGACTCCAGGATGGAGTGGAACAAGCGTTAAGAGTGATGGATGGGGGTCAGAGTCCTGCATACGAGTACGCAGGATCCTCCGTGGCCTGGAAATAGAAAGGACATGTTGGAGAGTTACACTTGTTGGCCAACTTGCCGGAGTGGAGACCCAGGGCATGCTGCAACAAGCTGAATTATTTTAGAAATAAAATGCCTTTCTAATGGAATGAGTATAAAGAGTTAATAAAGCTGTGACCGATCCTCACCCATCCAGTTGTAAGAGTTACATTATTGTATTGTCAAGGAAAGGGGGGTGGTAGGGGGGCTGAGCGTCTGGGTTTGGTTGGAGGTCCCCACAGTCAGCCTAGGCTAGATGCATTTAAAAATTCTTATTCGATACACAGGCGGTGCAGCTTGCTTCGAAGCTGGGCTACTACGCCCAAAGTATTGCCTAGGCTAGATGCAGTTAAAAATTCTACGATGACTAGCAGACACTGAAGCTTTGGAGCAGACCTCTGAGTAAACAGCTCTTCAGACTCAACTATCTGTGTTACTGCAAGCCATAGTGTATGTAGTTTCTTACAGTTAAAGGGGGGGAGCGACCCAACCCACCTGGAATTGAAGAAGCCAACGTCACGTAAAACACAGCAAGGGGACTCCAAAAAGAGTCTCCATTTTTTCCAAAAATTGTGGCACAGACACCACTTAAGTGGCATCAATTGCCTCAGAGTTGCTTAAAACGGTTGGTGAGGTGATTTTACCAAATCCTCAAGCTTTTAGTCTCCCCAGGATGACACAGGGGTAGAAAAGTCCTTGCGGATCCATGATTTGTTCATCTTTATGAACGTGAGTTTGTCTACATTCTCAGTGGACAGCCGCGTGCGCTTATCTGTCAGCACACCACCAGCCGCGCTGAACACACTTTCAGAGAGAACGCTGGCTGCAGGGCATGACAAGATCTCCAAGGCGTGAGTGGCGAGCTCCGGACATTTTTCCAGATTGGAATCCCAAAATGAGCAAGGGTCCAGTGACATAGTCATGGCTTCGATGTTCACTTGGATATACTCCTGTACCATCCTCTCTAGGCGTAGAGTATGTGTCAGACTTCTTGTCTCCTGTGGCCTTGCAAAGGATGGTCTAAAAATGTGGTGAAACGATTCCACAAAATTGCTGTTACCAGCAGATACTGTGTTACTGTTACGGTTTGAGTGATGAAGACTCGACAGTCCCACGGTTTGCAAGTTAGAACTGTGAGATTCACTACTTGCACCACTGGTGTTTTGTGGAAAAGCACGTGTAAGATTCTGCAGCAGCCTCTGCTGATACTCCTGCATGCGTGAATCCCTTTCTATGGCAGGAATTATTTTGGCAAATTTACTTTTGTACCGGGGATCTAAGAGTGTGGCAACCCAGTAGTCGGGATTACTTCGAATTCTGACAATCCAAGGGTCATGCTGCAGGTAGTGCAGCAACAAGGCACTGATGTGTCTTGCGCATCCAGGAGGACCAAGTCCTTGTTGTGTTGGTAGCGAGGTAAGAATCATGCTTCCTTCCTCTGCCCTCTCCCCCCAACCTCACACAACTGAAATGTGATCAAGTTCTCCCTCATCTGATGAGTCTTACATGCCCATCGCCAGTTCATCCTCCACTTTTTCCTCGGCTCCTGCACCTTCCTCATCAGTTTGGCTGCTACTATGCGCCCTGGTTAATCCCTCTCCCCCACCCTCCCATGCCTGCCGCCTTGGTGCTGCCGACCGTCTGGATCTTGGAGATGTTATCCCTTCCGCATACGACTCCTCCTCTTGTCCCACAACCTGACTCTGAATTCAGTTTAACGTGTGCTCCAGCATGTAAATCACCGGAATAGTCATGCTGATAATGGCATCGTCAGCACTAAACATCTTCGTCGCCATTTCAAACTGTGCAGAAGGGTGTGTAGCGCCCCTGAGGGTTCAGTCGCCACAGAGGTACTGCATCTCACCCAGAGGTGTGGTATCTCACCCTCAGGTAAGGAAGGATTATGGCTCGGACCCTAACACCTGCATCCAACACATACCCGCAGTGGGGGTAGGGCGAGATTGCTCCTAAGGGAGAGCACAGTGCCAGGTCCCTAGCTGGCGGAAGGGTCCTATGTAGTGGGTGTGGGTGGAGAAAGCAGCTTAGGGGAGCACATGACAGGAAGAGTATAAATGGGAAGCCATCTTAGAAAGAGCAAGCCAGTCAGAGGAGAAGTGACAGGAGCAGAGGCTCTGCATGAGTTCTGCTCCGGAGGCGGGCCTAGCCTGGGAGGCCCAGGACTGAAGGAGAGAAGAGAGGAGTGGGAGCAGGAAGGTTCCAGGAACCGAAGTGACCCTAGGAGTACGGGCCGTGCAGAAGGCCACCCGTACACCCGCTGCTACCAGGAGGTAGAGGGGTCAGGCCAGATAAGGGGAACCGGTCCCTCAACTAGCAGAGAAACAGCAAGGCTCAACTAGAAACTGGAGTCTGCAGCATTTCATGTACTGCTGGCCAAAGTCCACACCAGTCTCACTAAGAAGGTAGCCACATAGGACCCAGGGGACAGAACACACACTTCGCCCGCCAAGGCCCGAGGAAGTGTCACTAGGTGTGAGGTGCAGGGAGAAGGCCAGAGAAAGGACACACAGAAGGGGGTCCTGCTACGTACTCCGGAGCTACCTGGGGGTGGACTGAGCCCCTCACTGAGTACGCACAGCACGACGGGGGAGATTGCTCTGGTACCTGTAATCTGGACTGCAACAACTGTGAGTAAAGATCTTGGGACTGCATCACACGGGCTCTGTGTTCATTACTGACTCCCTGCACTGCAACACCATCATCCAACCACACTGCCCTGAAGCTACACTCTTCCTGTGGGGAGTAATAATACCATTGCTGCAAAACCATCAGCTTCAGAGGACTGTTCCGCAGCGGCGGCCCCTTTTGTCGCAATCCATAGGTGGCGTAGTCGGACATTATAAAGCCCATATATACAAATTACCCTTGGATTGACCACCCAGGGTCGCAGACCGGGTCACCTCCACAATGACTACAACCCCCAGCGTCTACCGGCCTGACTCCGGGTACCCCACGGCCCAGGGGGCGCGTCAACTTCATAGGTCCCTGATCTGAGACCACTTTTGCAGCTTGATTTGCCCCACCTCTGGATCTCGTTGGCCCAGGCTATACGTCAGAACGTATTGCACCAGGGCTTGTTGGTGCTGCCACATTCGCTGCAACATGTGCAGAGTTGAATTCCACCGTGTCGGCACATCGCATTTCAGGCGGTGAACTGGCAGGCCCAGTGACTTCTGTAGAGATGTAAGTCGTTGAGCTGCGGGATGCGAATGGCGGAAGTGAGCACACAGCAACCGTGCCCTCTGCAGAAGGCCATCTAGTCTGGGATAATGGGCTAAAAATTGCTGGACAACCAGGTTCAACACGTGAGCCATACAAGGCACGTGTGTGACATTGCCCCGGCGAAGGGCCGCACCCAGGTTTGCAGCATTGTCGCACACGGCCTTCCCTGGTTGCAGGTCCAGTGGAGACAACCATTCATGAAACTGGGTCTCCAGAGCTGACCACAACTCCTCAGCTGTGTGACTCACATTTCCCAGACATTTCAAAGTAAACACCGCCTGATGGCATTGAGCCCTGCAGCCAGCATAGTAAGGAGGTGTGCAAGATTCATTCTGCGCAGTTAAAAAGCGGGTGGCATTACCAGACAGGCTTTGGGTGCAGGTGGAGGACCGAGAGGAGGTTGAGGAGGCAGAAGCAGTGGAGAAACTTCTAGATAAAGAGGATTGACGTATAACTCGTGGGGACGGCAAGACTTGGACAGCAGCCCCTTGTCCTGCTGTCACCATAGTTACCCAGTGCCCAGTCAGCGACATGTAACGCCCCTGTCCATGCCTTCTCGTCCAAGTGTCTGTGGTGAAATGCACCCTGTCACACACAGAGTTTCTCAAAGAAGCGATGATGTTGTGTGCGACATGCTGGTGTAGCGCAGGCACACCATTCTTTGAGAAGTAGTGCCGACTGGGAATCTGGTACTGGGGCACTGCGACGGACATAAGGTCTCGAAAATCCTCTGTGTCCACCAGGCAGAAAGGCAGCATTTCTGTAGCCAAGAGCTTGCAGATGGTGAAATTCAACCTCAGCTTTGTCATGGCTAGGAGGAAATGGTCTTTTACTTGTCCACATCTGAGGGACCGAGGGCTGGCTGACGGGGTTGAGTAGGGTGTCCCCGGCAAACTGCCGGTCTGTGAGGAAGATGCAGGCGGAAAAGTTAGGTTGCCTTGATCCAAAGGTGGTGCTCTCAATGTCGGAGAGCGCTCAACACCAGCTGGTGTTTCCACTTCCAAATGAAATGATGACCTGCCAATCACACTGGCTGTTGCGGGTAAAGAGGTGGCAGGTCTGCGTCCAAAAACATGTGTGACTGCTGTCCCCCCAGTCACAGAGTATGAAGAGGCCGCGGATGCACAAGATGGGGCTGACGGTGGTTGGCCCGGCCCGCTAGGCCGCATTGTAGCACAGTGAGCTTCCCAATGCAACTTATGCTTCATATCCATGTGACGGTTCATGCATGAAGTACTCAAACTATGGATTTTTTGGCCTCTACTTAGCTTTTGGTGACAAATATTACAGATAACACTAGTTGGGTCATCCTCATCTGAAAAAATGCCCTGGCTATGCAAGGCTTAGAGCCCATGCGACCTGAAGAGCCACTACGACTTGTGGTCTGAGGCAGAGTTGTGGTTGAGGATGCAGTTGTTGACGTGCTTCCAGTACTCAATCTCTGTCCAGGAAGGCGCAACCTAACCTCGTCGTCAATAGCATCTGTGACGCCCAGCTGCGCTTGGTATCACAGATCCTAAAAGAGTGCATTGATGGAATCCTCCACAAGAGGCCCCCATAAACATTCACACATCTCCACCTTCCACCTCAGACCAGCAGAGGGAGCCTGTTAGGGATATAAATAGGGAAGGTGGAGCTAGGCAGTTCAGTTCCTTTGAAGAGTTCCTGCAGTAGAGAAGCCTAAGAGAGGTCAGTCTGCAGTGGAGCTCTGTCTAGTCAAGAGAACTCAGTTAATAGTTCAGCAGTGGAGTACGAGGTTCCTGCTTGCTAGATTCAGGGAGCCTAGTTAGAGCTTAACGTGTGCCGGCGACATAAGATCGGTGAAGCGCGGCAAGCTGCCGTTTGTGTGTAAAGCCTAGTGAGGGCCCGAGTAGGCCTAAGGCGAGTGGAGAGTTAGTACATAGGGGGCAGAGGAGCTTAACCAGCTCACCCCGAAGCATTTACCAGACACCGGATCCGAGCTTACCAGGATCTCTATGACCTACTAAGTCATAACCGGAATCCCTGGAGAGCTACAAGTCACAGGATCGTAAAGGTGATGATATGTAACAGAGCCAGGAGATGCTTAGGCCCCGCATACTGTGAGCGTGAACTCCAAGACAAAGCCCTACCACAAGGTCAGCCAGCGCAGGACAGAGGCAAAGTTAGGCCTAGCTCCAGGCAGGTCAGAAACTTACTACGCAGAGGCAAGAAACAGGAGGCCTTACACCCGCTCATTGGGGAGGATCCAGATATGCACCCTTCACCCTACAGTGCTCCGGGATGTGCCTTAATTTCCACCAGTAAAAGGTACTGAAGTGACTACCGTGTCTGTTCCCGTTCTTGCTCTGACCCAGCTGGGTCTCGCCTGTCCTGCATTCCCCTGCATAAGCTTTTCTGAGGCCTAGCTCTACCTGTGGGGAGCTATACCATCGAGCTGCCTTATTACCGGCCTCAGTGGACTGCGGCAGCGCTGGTGCTTCTCACCAGATACCACAGGTGGCGTCACGAACTCTTATAAAATTAATAATTTTCCTCCCTTTTAAAGAGTGACCCCAGGGTACGGGCCCGGGAGCCGACCACCGCGACATCCCCAAGGCCAGGCAAAGGCTCGGGTACCGAGTCATCCCCATCCCCTGGGCTAGTCACATCCTCCTCCACCTCCTCTGCTGACCTCATCGACTGGCTGACTGTGGGTTGACAGTAAGTGGGATCTCCAACCTCGTCATCATCACCCTGTGTGTTCTCACACCCGTCGTCCTCAAAGCCAACCTCTTCCTGCCCTGACCGAAAAGTCAAGTTGTCGCTCCAATCAGGTATTTGAGTCTCTTCATCGTTTTCCTCATTGTCTCCACCAACAGGAGTTACAGTTTGGGAACGAGGGTCTACATTATGCTCAGAACCTTCTTCATCTGGTCCTGGATCTGACTCATAAAGATTCTGGGCATCAGTGCAGATCATTTCCTCGTCTAGATTAACAGAATCTCTGGAGCAGACCTCCGTTTCACAGGCTATAGTATGAGTAAACAGCTGTGCAGACTCAACCATCTGTGTTACCCCATACTCAGATGGGCAGCTGGAGACTTGGGAGCTGTGAGGAAGCAAGTGCGATTGGGGTGACACCTCTGAAGACTGGAGTATTTGTGATGTTGAAGTTGAGGTGGAGGAGAGCCCACTTGAAGAAGCACTTGATATCCGCTGAAGCACCTGCTGTTTTTGTGCCTCATCTGAAATTTGTAGCGATGGGCGAGTCCGTAACAAAGGGATCGTATCACATTGTCCACGAAAAGAAGTAGACATCTTAGTTGGGCTGGAAGATGGTCTTTCTTCTGCAGATGTTACCACCCCCATCGCGGGGGGGCTCGACCCACCAGCGGACAGGCACCAGTATTGGGAGAGGGGGGCTGGCCGTCAGGGTCCACCGCGGCTCTGGCACAAACCCGGCGACACGGAGGTCGCACGGGCAGGAACGGACTGACCGTGTCGGCTTGGCACTCCAGCATAGTCCCTCTGCCCGCTCGCGCCCGTATCCTCAAAGGGATGCACAAGCGGCTTTTCTTCCCAGGGCTGTTCCCCGCCCAGCAGGAACGTGGGGGAGCTCAGGTCGGCCTTCCACTGTACTCCCTTACCTCCCTCGCCCTCTTTCCTTCTTCCGTTCTCCATCTAACCCCTCGGCTCTGTGGTGTCCGCTCTCCCTCCACCTCTCTCCTTCTCACAGGTGGACTACCGCGTTTATTCACACTGTGGCGAATCTGTTTTGGCCATTAGGGTGACCCTTCCCAACTTCTTGATCCGCCTGATTGCCTAGTCAAAGGATGTACAGTATATACTTCTGTACTTGGTTCCGCGTCGATGTTGTCGTTTACTGACCTGCCCCTTAGATATGACAAATGGTGGATTAGTCCGAATGTATTGGGTTCCGTTTTTGGCACAACTCACAACGGGGATACCACTACGTCTTGTAAGGAAAGTGTTCTGAATGGAACCGCCATTCTAACTAAAGATATTTATTTTTTTAATTTTCTTGTCACGACGTCTGGGTGTTGGTAGGCTGATTTTAGATTTTTACTCCAGCCTTTCTTGATTTTAGAAGGGCATGACATGCCTATATCTGTGTCTCCCCCTCTTTTTACTCCTCCACCTCTTTTATTTTCGCATGACTATATGTACTTGTCACTTTTCCATGTGTTAGTTGTGTCTTCTGGGCAGTTTTTCAGATTTTGGACACCTTTGAAGTGTTTTCTATGTGTTTTCTATGTGTTTCTATGTGTTTTTATTTGCCTGCCATTGGTTTTAACGGTGTTCGAAGGTGTTCGACGAACAGTTCAACGAACAGTTCGGCGAACATACGGGTGTTCGACGAACCGAACCGAACTCGAACACTACGGGGGTGGCTCTACTCTAGTCGAGACTCACGGCTACTGAGACTGGACCATGTGGAAAACAGGGTGGTGGTGGTGCTTGCAAACTGAGTGGAAACATTATCTGCTATCCAACTAACAACCTTGTCACACTGCTCTGGCTTCAAGAGTGGTGTTCTGCAGCACCCTAGAAGGTGGGACAGGAAGGTAAGTCGACATGATGTGGGTGTTTGTTGTGCTCCCTCAGCAGGCACAGTTTCATCTCGCCCATGGTCTCAGCCGCAGAGTGCGTCACCAACAGCATTTAAAATGGAGTATAATATTTTGCAACTAGCAAAAAAATGTCAGAATTAATACTGCAATTTTTGATCACATTTAATGACAATTTTTTGGGGCAGTGACAGTATAGCGGTGCTATTGGTCAGCAAACAAGTGTGAATATTTTTTGAACACACAAGTAGCAGACTTTAAATTGAGTATAATATTTTTCAGCTTGCAAAACAATGTATGCACGAGTATCCCTTCAATCTATTTTTTCACTTGCTAATGTGATAAAGCAAGCAAGCTCTTGGAGCCCACCTTTTGAAATTCAGCTGTATGCAGATGCTGCAGAGCACATAAACCTTTTTCTAATTTGCTAATGTGACAGTGAAAGATATAGTAGCCCACTTTGTTATTTTTGGTGAGTGAAATTCAGCTGTATGCACAGTAAAAAATATATATTTTCTGTTGCTAGGCAGAGTCCAAAAAATGTTCTACAGGCCTCATCCACAGTTAAAAAAAAAAAATACTTTCTTTGATTCCTAACGTCATACAGCTGGGGAAATTGCTGCATATACGGAATAACAGTATAGGAAACCCACTCTTTAATAATGGGACAATTCAAATAGACTCTATATTCTAGAATATTACCTGTCTTATCTGAAATTCGTTTACGGGTGACGTATTGCTATGGATAGCGTATTACACGGATCCAGCCAGGTATTATTGCCTTATACTGCTTGCTGCCGAAAAAAAAAAAAAAATCTATTCTATTCCCTATTGATAATGCTGTTACATGCATTTACAATAGGGACAGGTGCTGCTAGGTGGTATCAGCTCGAGATGAATGTTCATTCTGGTCACATTAATGTCTTCCACAGTCCATAACTTTTTTTATTATTATTTCTTTGGCCATGTATACAAGTCATTACCCTGGAAAGAATGTTTCTTAACATTTTTTCCAGGAAAATCCATTTTAGCTTGGTTTTTGTATGTTTTATTGTCAGTCCGTATATGTGGAGTAATACTCTGACAACATTGTTCACAGATATGCTATTGGTCAGCGACCAACAGTGAATAGGTTTGAACAGACAACTGCCATACTTTAAATGGAGTATAATATTTGACACGCTCCCAAAAATTTCAGGAATATTCTGGCAGTAATATGGGATTAGATCACGTCTGATGACCACAGCTTCTGTCAGTCACCTAATAGTATGGTATTTGTCAGCGACCAAGTGTCAATAGTTTGGAACAACATACACCTGGAGGTCAAGATAAGATCTGGAAGACCAAGCTAAATTTCAGTGAGCTGATCGTAGTATTGCTAGAGAGCCAAATCAGAACCCCCTGCTTGAATGCAGAAGACCTTCAGAAAGATTTAGCAGACTCTGGAGATGTGGTACATTGTCCTACTATTCAGAGACACCTGCACAAATATGGCCTTAATGGAAGAGTCATCAAAAGAAAACATCTGCGTCCTCACTATAAAATTCAGTGTCAGAAGTATGCAAAAGAACATCTAAACAAGCCTGATGAATTTTGGATACAAGTCCCGTGGACCAATGAGGTTAGAATAGAACCCTTAGGTAGCAATCAAAGGTACGTGTGGAGAAAAAAGGGCACAGAAGTTCAGGAAAAGAATATCTGTCCAACCATCAAGCATAGGGGTGGACCAATCATGCATTGGGGCTGTGTTACAGCCAATGGCACGGGGAACATTTCACGGGTATAGGGAGGAATACATTCAATGACTTTTCAAAAAATTCTTGATGCAAACATAACACCATCTGTAAAAAAGCTGAAGTTAAAAAGATGATTTCTTCTGTAAATGGATAGTGATTAGTGTTGAGTGAGCATGCTCGACACTGCTCGGTACTCGCCTGAGAATCTCACTACTCGGGATGTTCGGCGAGCACCGAGCATTTCCGGGTTACTTAGGCGGGAGCTCGGGTCTCCGCCCTGCACGTTAGGCGCTCTTTACAGAGCCAATGAACATGCAGGGATTGCCAGCCAGTCACTGTAATGCCGCAGCCATGTTGTTTGTGGGCATTACAGTGATTGGCTGGCCGCACAGCGTCACCTCGAGTATTTAAAACTGGGCGCCGCCATCTCGGACACAGTTGCTCCGGATCAGCCAGTGTAGGGTCAGTGCTGCTGAGCTAGAGAGAGATTTATACTCTGAAATAGTTATTGTAGGGTCTCTAAAGCCTGCCAAATCAAACAAACAGTCCTTCTCAGGACTAATATCCATCCCAGATATCAGGCAGACAGGCAGGCTGTATAGGAGATGCAGTGGTTATACCAGCAAACAAGGCATTACAGTCCTGTGTGCTCCTGTTGGTCAAATTGCTAGACTTATCACCCCGGTCTCAGGGGCCAGGAACATTTTTTTTTTTTTTCATCTAAATCCTGTATTTTTTTTTACCTCAGTCAGACTGTCCAAATACGCATCTTATTAACCTTTTGGTATTCCCCCCCCCCCAAAGAAAAAATTGAGTGTGTCTGTGACTGTTCAGACACCAATATATCCGTTTAAAAGAGTCTGGTGTAGGCCAGAAAAATAGAACTGTGGTTTTGCAGTTCCACGGGTCAAATCTCTGTATTATCCTGTTTTTTGCATTTTTTGCCGTAAAAAAAAACTGTAATAGTGTCTCCCTGACTGGTCAGACACCAATATATCTGTTTAAAAGAGTCTTGTGTAAGCCAGAAAAATAGAACTGTGGTTTTGCAGTTCCACGGGTCAAATCTCTGTATTATCCTGTTTTTGGCATTTTTTGCCGTAAAAAAAAATTTTTTTATAGTGTCTCCCTGACTGGTCAGACACCAATATATCTGTTTAAAAGAGTCTGGTGTAGGCCAGAAAAATATAACTGTGGTTTTGCAGTTCCACGGGTCAAATCTCTGTATTATCCTGTTTTTGGCCTTTTTTGCATAAAAAAAAACAGTAATAGTGTCTCCCTGACTGGTCAGACACCAATATATCTGTTTAAAAGAGTCTGGTGTAGGCCAGAAAAATATAACTGTAGTTTTGCAGTTCCACGGTTCAAATCTCTGTATTATCCAGCTTTTGGTATTTTTTCCGTAAAGAAAAACTGTAATAGTGTCTCCCTGATTGTTCAGACACAAATATATCGGTTTAAAAGATTCTGGTGTAGGCCAGAGAAATAGAACTGTGATTTTCCTCTTCCACGGTTCTAATCTCCTTTTTATAACCCTTTTTAAATTGATAGTGCGAGTGTAAGCTATTTTACTTCATTTACAATGGGGAAGGCGCATGGCAAGGGACGTGGAACTGGACGTTCTGGTGATGGTGCATGAAGAGAACGGGGCCGTGGCCAAGGTGAAAATGTGCCACAACCAACAGCCACATCTTCTCGCTCCCACTTCTTGACCGAATTACTAGGGAACCACATTACAACACCAGTATTGCGAACTGATCAGTGTGAAGAGGTTATTAATTGGATAGCAGATAATACTTCCAGTTAACTGAGCAGCACCACCTTCAGTCTGTCTTCCACACGGTCAAGTTTTAGTAGCCGTGAGTCTCGATCGCATACTCCTCCTCACCCTGATGCTACTTCCTCCCACCATGCCGAGTGTCGTCAGACAGCAACTGATCCCACACTTGGACACTCTGAAGAGCTGTTCACTGGTCCATTTCCAGATTTGTGCCCCTCGCCTGCTCCGCTTGAAGTGGTGGAAGAGGAGATCCCATGTAGCGATGCCCAAATATTTGAACAGCCACGGCCACAGGAAGTCGATGCTGGATATTTGTCACAAGAGGTGGACGATGACGAGACACAATTGCCACGAAGTGTGGTGGAAGATCGTGGTGCGCAAGTGGAAGAGAAGGAGGTGGTGGATGCTCTAGTAACTGACCCAACGTGGCAGGAGGACACGCAGAGCAAGGCCAGCAGCACACAGGGGGAGGGAGGCAGAGTACCCCAACAGGCAGGATGAAGCAGTGTGGTGGCCGCACACAGAAGACGGGCAACCGTTCCCCGTAACACCAACACGAGGGACGCTGCCAGTGCAACCGGTAGATATTCCAGAGTCTGGAATATTTTTAATGACTCTGCTGATAACCCCAAAAAGGCCATTTGTACCACCTGCCAGGCCAGCATCAGCAGGGGTAACAAAACTACCAGCCTGACCACCACCAGCATGATCAGGCACATGGCAGCAAAGCACCCGACTTTGTGGGGCGAATCCCAGGGTCCACGACCAGTGTCAGCGGGTGTCACCACTGCTTCTTCCGCTTTTGTGCGTGTAATAGAAAACCCTGTCCATACTGCATGCAAAGATGCCCCCTACTCTGAGTCTTCACTTGTTATGGCAGTTTCTCAAGAAACAGCATCAACGTCCACGTCCACATCCCACCGCAGCGTTCAATTGTCAATATCCCAGAGCTTTGAACGAAAGCACAAATTCGCAGCCAACGCCCCACAGGCCACAGTCCTAAATTCACACATTTCACGACTGCTTGGAAATGCTGCCTTTTAGGCTTGTGGAGACGGAATCCTTACACAACCATATGGCGGTGGCGTCCCTCGGTATTCGGTCCCCAGCCGACACTATTTTGCCCGGTGTGCCATCCTCGTACTACACAAGCACATGTCCCAAAACATCTGCCGTGCCCTCAACAACGCAGTTACTGGGAGAGTCCACCTGACAACGGACACGTGGACAAGTGCTTGTGGCCAGGGATGGTACATCACTCTGACGGCACACTGGGTAAACATAGTGGAAGCCGGGACCCAGTCGGACCTTGGAACAGAACACATCCTCCCCAAACCGAGGACAGCGGGCCCTATGTCATTCAGAGTTGCCCCACACAGTGTACAGCTCCTGCGCATCATCCTCCTCCTCCTCCTCATGTTCAGCCTCCATCTCAGATATCACCACATCAGTTACAAGCTGGATCCACTGCAGTACTGCCTCAGCCAAGCGGCAGCAGGCTGTGCTGAAACTCATAAGCTTAGGTGATAAACCTCACACTGCTTGTGAGTTGTGGACAGCTGTGAAAGAGCAGGCAGATCTGTGGCTGAGACCGCTGAACCTACATCCAGGCATGGTCGTGTGTGACAATGGCCGTAACCTGGTGGCGGCTCTGAGGCGAGGCGAGATCACACACGTACCATGCCTGGTTCATGTGCTTAACCTCGTGGTTCAGCGGTTTCTTAAATTGCACCCCGAGTTGCCAGATCTGCTCGTCAAAGTACGCCGTCTGTCAGCTCATTTTCGCAAGTTGGCTACAGCTTCCGCCGCCCTTGCTGTGTTGCAGCAGCATTTGCAGCTTCCGGCACACCGACTGGTGTGTGATGTCCCCACACGTTGGAACTCTACCCTCCACATGTTGCAAAAGATTTGTGAGCAGAAGAGAGCAGTTGTGGAGTGCCAGCTGCAACAAGGCCGTCGATATTCAGGTCAGACTCTACACATAAGAGCTCAGGAGTGGACCTGGATGTCTGACATATGTACCATCCTGATAAACTTTGAGGAGTCCACCAAGATGGTGAGTGGCAATGACGCCATCATTAGCATCAGCATCCCACTTGTCTGTCTTTTGCAACGTTCTCTGCAGAGGAGGCATTGCAGCCTGAGTATGATGAGATAGATCAAGTAGCTGTAATGGGCGATTACACACAGCCCAGCCTCATCTCATCCCAACATGCATTGGGGGACAATGAGGGAGAGGAGGAGGAGGAGGGAGAGGAGGAGGAGGAGGAAGAACAGGAGCTCGTATCATGCGCTGTAGTCGGTAGTACCTGTACAACTGTCACACCGTCGGTTCAGCGTGGGTGGCCTGAGGACAGGGGGGAGGAGGAGGAGGAGGAGAGCATGGTCAGTCGTCATCTTTGTGAGGACACGGAAGTCTTGCCTGTTACCAGTCTGGCACGCATGGCTGACTTTATGTTACGCTGCCTTAACCGTGACCCTCGCGTTGTCAAAATGTTGGGTGACAGTCATTACTGGTTGGTGACACTTTTATACCCCCGCTACAAGGAGAACTTTCACTCTCTTATTCTTGAGGTGGAGAGGTCTACAAAAATGGGGTAGTACCAGAAGGACCTTGCTGCAGAACTGTTAAAAAAATTCCCATCTGAACACGGTAGCGGCAGAGGACACAGTTCGTTGCCCAACCAAGGCGTACAGGCGAGAGAGACTCAACTCCAATCCAGCAGAGGCAGGGGAACACTGTCAACATTCTGGGACAGTTTTCTGAGACCCGCCCAGCTTACAGGCCCTGAGGCACGGGGTACTCTCACAAGGAGTGGAAAGTTTCAAAAGATGGTGAGGGAGTACCTTGCCGACCGTACCAGCATCCTCCGTGATTCCTCTGTGCCTTTTAATTATTGGGTATCCATGCTGGACACTTGGAATGAACTCTCTCTGTATGCCTTGGAGGTCCTGGCCTGCCCTGCCGCTAGCGTGTTATCGGAGCGTGTTTTTAGTGCTGCTGGGGGAATTATAACAGATAAGCGCACTCACCTGTCAACTGACAATGCTGACAAGCTGACCCTTATCAAAATTAACAAGGGCTGGATTGGGCCAGACTTCTCATCACCACCAAATGACAGCAGAGCAACATAAAGTCAAATCCACTGTGTTATTTCGGGAGGTGTATTCCCATGCACCGCTTCACACCCACACATGGGTATACGCTTCCTGATTTCGGCTGTATTTTGCTCTTCTCCTTATCCTCAGCCTCCACCATGACTATACCACCAGGGTGACCTTGGTCCGTGTTGCCATCATTGCAAGTTCCTCCCTCCTAATTTTTGGCAGCTTTTGCTTGGAGGGCATAGGCAAAGTCTATGGGAGACCCACTCACCAATAATGGGAATAATGTTTTTAAGATGCTGTACTGCATGGCTCTTCCAAGGGTCATTAAAACCGTCTTGTTAAGCTACTGCAACCTCCACCATTCTTCCAAGGGGCATTAAAACCATCTTGTTAAGCTACTGCAACCTCCACCACTTCTCCAAGTGGCATTAAAACCGTCTTGCTAAGCTACTACGACCTCCACCACTTTTCCAAGGGGCATTAAAACCATCTTGTTAAGCTACTGCGACCTCCCGTCTCTTCCAAGGGGCATTAAGACCATCTTGTTAAGCTACTGCGACCTCCACCATTCTTCCAAGGGGCATTAAAACCGTCTTGTTAAGCTCCTGCGACCTCCACCACATTTTCAAGGGGCATTAATATTGTCTTTTTATTCCACTGCGACCTCCACGTCTCTTCCAAGGGGCATTAAAAACATCTTGTTAAGCTACTGCGACCTCCACGTCTCTTCCAAGGGGCATTAAAACCATCTTGTTAAGCTACTGCGACCTCCACCACTTCTCCAAGGGGCATTAAAACCGTCTTTTTAAGCTACTGTGACCTCCACCACTCTGCCAAGGGGAATTAAAACTGTCTTGTTAATCTACTGCGACCTCCACGTATCTTCCAAGGGGCATTAAAACCGTCTTGTTAAGCTATTGCGACCTCCACGTCTCTTCCAAGGGGCAATAAAACCATCTTATTAAGCTACTGCAACCTCCACCACTCTTCCAAAGGGCATTGATATTGTCTTTTTAAGCTACTGTGACCTCTACCACTCTTCCAAGGGGCATTGAAACCATCTTGTTAAGCTACTGCGACCTCCACGTCTCTTCCAAGGGGCATTAAAACCGTCTTGTTAAGCTACTGCGCCCTCCACCATTCTTCCAAGGGGCATTAAAACTGTCTTGTTAAGCTACTGCAACCTCCACAACTACTCCCAGGGGCACTAAAACCGTCTTGTTAAGCTACTGCGACCTCCACCATTTCTCCGAGGGGCAATAAAACCATCTTGTTAAGCTACTGCGACCTCCACGTCTCTTCCAAGGGGCATTAAAACCGTCTTGTTAAGCTACTGTGTAACGGGGCCGGGAGGTGGAACCTCTGAGCTGCAATACAAAGGGGAAGTCTTTGTAAGGAAGCGGGTAACTCCCAGGGAAGGCAAGTAGGTAGCCACAGCAAGTGACGGGGACAGTCTCTGGGTAGACAGGCAGGTGGTCACGGCAAGTGACGGGGACAGTCTCTGGGTAGACAGGCAGCTGGTCATGGCAAGTGACGGGGACAGTCTCTGGTTAGACAGGAAGGTGGTCACGGCAAGTGACGGGGACAGTCTCTGGGTAGACAGACGAGGTGGATACCTGACAGGTAACTGGCGGGCGCTCCCAGGTGAGCGGGCTGACTGAGACAGCAGGTAACAGGCAGGTAACTGGTGGATGCTCCCAGGTGAGCGGTCTGACAGACGAGGCAGGAGACAGGCAGGTAACTGGTGGACGCTCCCAGGTGAGCGGTCTGAAAGACGAGGCAGGTAACAGGCAGGTAACTGATGGATAACAGGCTGGCAGGCAGGACGAGAAGTCAGGCTAGCAGCGGGACCTGAGGGCTGAAGCACAGGAAGTCACAGTGCAAACAACTTTGCTCGGGCACCTCCATTTTGGAGGAGTTGCCTTATATATGGGAGATCCTCCGGCAATTGGCCGGGGACTCCTTAGGACAGCACGCGCGGCCCCTTTAAGAGAGAGGAAGCGCGCGTGCCCTAAGCACAGTGACTGGGAAGCAGCGTGTGCTGCCAGTAGCGCGGGAGGAGGACGCCGAGCACGGAGCAGAGAAGTGAGGGGAATGGCATCTCTGCCTAGCAGAGGGCAGAGACGCCGATGCTACAGTACCCCCTCTTTAGGCCCCCCCTTTCTTAGGCCAGAGAGAAATTTATCAAGGATGAGCGGGGCATGGATGTTCTCCCGGGGCTCCCATGTTCTCTCCTCAGGACCAAACCCCTTCCAATCCACTAGAAAAAAGGTCTTTCCTCTTACCCTCTTGATGGCCAGAATGCTCTCTACCTCAAACTCATCTTCAGCGGAGACCGGAGCAGGAGGCGTACCTGTAGACTTGGAAAAAGAGTTAAGTACCACGGGTTTGAGGAGAGATACATGGAAGGAGTTGGGGATCCGCAAGTTGGCCGGGAGTTTCAATTTATAGTCCACCGGGTTGATTTGTTTGATAACTTCTAGTGGGCCGATGAACCGGGGCCCTAACTTGCAGGAAGGAATCTTGAGTCGGACATATTTTGACTAGAGCCAGACTTTATCTCCAGGACGGAATTGGGGCGGATCCAGACGTCTTTTGTCAGCCTGTTTCTTTATCCGCTCGGAGGACTGAAGAAGTGCGGATCTGGTACTCTCCCAAATGGAGGAGAGTTTGCTAACAAGAGACTCCGCGGCCGGGTTGTCCACGGAGATGGAGACGGGAAACGGGATCCGGGGATTTTGACCGTAGACTGTAAAAAATGGGGATTTGGAAGAGGATTCACTCTCGTGATTATTATAGGAGAATTCGGCCCACGGTAAAAGATCCACCCAGTCGGAATGGTGGGCATTAACAAAGTGCCGGAGGTAACTGGTTAAAATTTGGTTGATACGCTCTACTTGACCATTGGACTGTGGGTGGTAAGCAGAAGAGAAGTCCAAGGTGACCCCCAGAAGTTTACACGTGGCTCTCCAGTGAACTGGACCCCTCGATCGGACACTATGTGGAGAGGAAGACCATGGAGATGGAAAATATGATGAATAAAGTAGAGATGAGCGTTGTTCTACTCGAACTGTTCGCCAATCTCAAATTCGAGCTGTTTTGGGCGGTGTTCGAGCCGTTCGGCGAACACGAACAATTTGAGAAAAATTCGGCTGTTCGAGGTTATGTTCGATAACTGTTCGTGCACCAAAATCATAACTGGATTTTTTCTCAGTAATGATGAAAATTAATGTTAATACGCAGTTTGAGTGTACAGCGGGGTGGGGGGAGGGGCAGGGGATGGATCTCTGCAGGAACAATGAAGATCTCCATTTTTTTTTCTCTTTCCCGCATTTGCAGTGGGGAGGTGCAATCTGTCAGCCTATCAGCAGCGCACACACGGAGCGAAGTGCTTTTTTTCACACAAGCAAGGGCATGTGTCATTGGCAGTGTATGTCACATGTCCTTGCCCTATAAGACCAAGCCATTTTCCCCGTCGCCACCATTTTCTCACTGCTGCAGCTGCGTGTTAGACGGCACCGCTGTTCCTGTGTGCGCTATACCTTGTTAATTTCAAGCCAATTTTCGCACAAATATACAGATAGCTTCGGAGTAGGGAATAGTTGTGATTGCAGTCCTTTTAAGGACTTGGTTACAGCATTTCCTACGACTTTTATCAGGGAGGTCTGTGCTCTTAAATAGATGGGTTGTGGGAGTAAAGACTAATTGTAATTGGAGTCCTTTTCAGGACTAGGTTACATGAGTTCCTATCAGTTTTTGCCAGGCAGGTCTGTGCCAGTGCTGTGCAAGTTTTTTTCACAGCATTTGGCTGAATCTAGCAAAGCTAATCCTTTTTGGCCTATTGCAGAGTGTGTTAGTCAGTGGAGTAGCCTATCTGTGTTGCAAGATATAACACCTGTGTATAGAATACCAATTTTTTTACTGCACCTAGTGAAGTAAAATCTTTTGGGCATAGCATCATTCTATTAGTCCATCTATACTGACCTCCATCAGGTTGCAAACTGAGTATAATTTTTTTCTGCATCTAGCTCTGAAAAAATATTTGGGCTTCTAGCAGTGTGTGGGACTTGGTCTATTAGTCCATCTATACTGACCTCCATCAGGTTGCAAATTAAAAATAATTTTTTTCTTCATTTAGCTCTGAAAAAATATTTGGGCTTCTAGCAGTGTGTGGGACTTGTTCTATTAGTCATTCTATACTGACCTCCAGCAGGTTGCAAATTGAATATAATTTTTTTCTGCATCTAGCTCTGAAAAATATTTGGGCTTCTAGCGGTGTGTGGGACTTGGTCTATTAGTCCATCTATACTGACCTCCATCAGGTTGCAAACTGAATATAATTTTTTTCTGCATCTAGCTCTGAAAAAATATTTGGGCTTCTAGCAGTGTGTGGGACTTGGTCTATTAGTCCATCTATACTGACCTCCATCAGGTTGCAAATTAAAAATAATTTTTTTCTTCATTTAGCTCTGAAAAAATATTTGGGCTTCTAGCAGTGTGTGGGACTTGTTCTATTAGTCCTTCTATACTGACCTCCAGCAGGTTGCAAATTGAATATAATTTTTTTCTGCATCTAGCTCTGAAAAAATAGTTGGGCTTCTAGCGGTGTGTGGGACTTGGTCTATTAGTCCATCTATACTGACCTCCATCAGGTTGCAAATTAAAAATAATTTTTTTCTGCATCTAGCTCTGAAAAAATATTTGGGCTTCTAGCAGTGTGTGGGACTTGGTCTATTAGTCCATCTATACTGACCTCCATCAGGTTGCAAATTAAAAATAATTTTTTTCTGCATCTAGCTCTGAAAAAATATTTGGGCTTCTAGCAGTGTGTGGGACTTGGTCTATTAGTCCATCTATACTGACCTCCATCAGGTTGCAAATTAAATATAATTTTTTTCTTCATTTAGCTCTGAAAAAATATTTGGGCTTCTAGCAGTGTGTGGGACTTGTTCTATTAGTCCTTCTATACTGACCTCCAGCAGGTTGCAAATTGAATATAATTTTTTTCTGCATCTAGCTCTGAAAAAATAGTTGGGCTTCTAGCGGTGTGTGGGACTTGGTCTATTAGTCCATCTATACTGACCTCCATCAGGTTGCAAATTAAAAATAATTTTTTTCTGCATCTAGCTCTGAAAAAATATTTGGGCTTCTAGCAGTGTGTGGGACTTGGTCTATTAGTCCATCTATACTGACCTCCATCAGGTTGCAAATTAAAAATAATTTTTTTCTGCATCTAGCTCTGAAAAAATATTTGGGCTTCTAGCAGTGTGTGGGACTTGGTCTATTAGTCCATCTATACTGACCTCCATCAGGTTGCAAATTAAAAATAATTTTTATCTGCATCTACAGTACCTCTGAAAAAATATTTGGGCTTCTAGCTGTGTGTGGGACTATTTGTATTAGTCCATCTATACTGACCTCCATCAGGTTGCAAACTGAATATATTTTTTTCTGCATCTACCTCTGAAAAAATATTTGGCCTTCTAGTAGTGTGTCGGACTTTCTCTATTAGTCCATCTATACTGACCTCCATCAGGTTGCAAATTAAAACTAATTTTTATCTGCATCTACAGTACCTCTGAAAAAATGTTTGGGCTTCTAGCTGTGTGTGGGACTATTTGTATTAGTCCATCTATACTGACCTCCATCAGGTTGCAAATTCAAAATAATTTTTTTCTGCATCTAACCCAGCCAATAGTTTTGGCCTAATACCACAGTTTGGCCACTCAGCTCTGCTCGGTTACCATCCATTGTTTTTTTGTGCAAACAACTCCAGAGTTGTGAATTAGTTAACCACCAAAATGAGTGGAAAAAGGCCTGCTGCTGGTGGAAAGGGGAATAGGCGTGTTGGGAAGGGGAAAAAAGGTTGTGTCCGTGGGGTAGGTGTTAAAGCAACAGTAACATCTGCAGAAGAAAGACCATCTTCCAGCCAAACTAAAATGTCTACTTCTTTTAGCGGACAATGTGATAAGATCCCTTTCTTACGGCCACGCCAATCGCTACAAATTCCAGATGAGGCACAAAAACAGCAGGTGCTTCAACGGATATCAAGTGCTCCTTTAAGTGGGCTCTCCTCCACATCAACTTCAACATCACAAATACTCCAGTCCTCAAAGGTGTCACCCAATCGCACTTGCTTCCTCACAGCTCCCAAATCTCCAGCTGCCCGTCTGAGTATGAGGTAGAACAGATGGTTGAGTCTGCAGAGCTGTTTACTCATACTATAGCCTGGGAATCAGAGGTCGACTCCAGCGCTTCTGTGAATCCAGACGAGGAAATGATCTGCACTGATGCCCAGAATCTTTATGAGTCGGATCCAGGACCAGACGCAGAAGGTTCTGACCATAATGTAGACCCCCATTCCCAAACTGTAACTCCTGTTGGTGGAGACAATGAGGAAGACGATGATAAGACTCAAATACCTGATTGGAGCGACAACTTTAGTTTTTTGTCAGGGCAGGAACAGGTTGGCTCTGAGGACGACGGGTGTGATAACGCACAGGGTGATGATGATGAGGTCGGAGATCCCACTTACTGTCAACCCACAGTCAGCCAAGAGATGAGGTCAGCAGAGGAGGTGGAGGAAGATGCTAGTGACGACGAGGTCAGGTTGCGCCTTCCTGGACAGAGACGTAGTACTGGAAGCACGTCAACAACTGCATCCTCAAACACAACTCTGCCTCTCACCACAAGTCGTGGTGGCTCTTCAGGTCGCATGGGTGCTAAGCCTTGCATAGCCTGGGCATTTTTTCAGATCGATAAAGATGACCCAACTCGTGTTATCTGTAACATTTGTCAGCAAAAGCTAAGTAGAGGCCAAAAAATACATAGTTTGAGTACTTCATGCATGAACCGGCACATGGACATGAAGCATAAGTTGCAGTGGGAAGCTCAGTGTGCTACAATGCGGCCTAGCCGGCCGGGCCAATCACCGTCTGCCATATCTTGTGCATCCGAGGCCTCTTCATCCTCTGTGACTGGGGGGACAGCAGTCACACCTGTTTTGGGGCGCAGACCTGCCAACTCTTTACCCGCAACAGCCAGCGTGATTGGCAGGTCATCATTTTCTTTGGAGGTGGTAACACCAGCTGGTGTTGAGCGCTGTCCGACATCGATAGCACCACCTTTGGATCAAGGCAACCTAACATGTCCGCCTGCATCTTCCTCACAGACCGGCAGTTTACCGGGGACACCCTTATCAACCCCATCTAAGCACAATAGCCAGCCCTCGGTCCCTTAGATGTGGACAAGTAAAAGACCATTTCCTCCTAGCCATGAGAAAGCTAAGAGGTTGAATTTCACCATCTGCAAGCTCTTGGCTACAGAAATGCTGCCTTTCCGCCTGGTGGACACAGAGGATTTTCGAGACCTTATGTTCGTCGCAGTGCCCCAGTACCAGATGCCCAGTCGGCACTACTTCTCAAAGAAAGGTGTGCCTGCGCTCCACCAGCATGTCGCACACAACATCACCGCTTCTTTGAGAAACTCTGTGTGTGACAGGGTGCATTTCACCACAGACACTTGGACGAGTAGGCATGGACAGGGGCGTTACATGTCGCTGACTGGGCACTGGGTAACTATGGTGACAGCAGGACAAGGGGCTGCTGTCCAAGTCTTGCCGTCCCCACGAGTTGTGCGTCAATCCTCTTTATGTCAAAGTTCCTCCACTGCTTCTGCCTCCTCAACCTCCTCTCGGTCTTCCACCTGCACCCAAAGCCTGTCTGGTCATGCCACAAGCTTTCTAACTGCGCAGAAGGGATCCTGCACACCTCCTTACTATGCTGGCAGTAGGGCTCAACGTCATCAGGCGGTTTTTACATTGAAATGTCTGGGAAATGTGAGTCACACAGCTGAGGAGTTGTGGTCAGCTCTGGAGAACCAATTTCATGAATGGTTGTCTCCACTGGACCTGAAACCAGGGAAGGCCGTGTGCGACAATGCTGCAAACCTGGGTGCGGCCCTTCGCCGGGGCAATGTCACACACGTGCCTTGTATGGCTCATGTGTTGAACCTGGTTGTCCAGCAATTTTTAGCCCACTATCCCAGACTAGATGGCCTTCTGCAGAGGGCACGGTCGCTGTGTGCTCACTTCCGCCGTTCGCATCCCGCAGCTCAGCGACTTACATCTCTACAGAAGTCGTTGGGCCTGCCACTTCACCGGCTAAAATGCGATGTGCCTACCCGGTGGAATTCAACTCTGCACATGTTGCAGCGACTGTGGCAGCACCGACAAGCCCTGGTGCAATACGTTCTGACGTATAGCCTGGGCCAACGAGATTCAGAGGTGGGGCAAATCACGCTGGAAGAGTGGTCTCAGATCAGGGACCTATGCACCCTTCTGCACAGTTTTGAAATGGTGACTAAGATGTTTAGTGCTGACGATGCCATTATCAGCATGACTATTCCGGTGATTTACATGCTGGAGCACATGTTAAACAGAATTCGGAGTCAGGTGGTGGCACAAGAGGAGGTGGAGGAAGTAGAGGAGGAGGAGTTGTATGCGGAAGGGCTAACATCTGCAAGGTCCAGACGGTCGGCAGCACCAAGGCGGCAGGCATGTGAGGGTGGGGAGATGGTTTTACCAGGGCGCATGGTAGCAGCCAAACTAGTGAGGAAGGTGCAGGAGCCCAGGAAGAAGTGGAGGACGAACTGATGGAAGACTCATCAGATGAGGGAGACCTTGATCACATTTCTGTTGTGCGAGGTTGGGGGGAGAGGACAGAGGAAGGAAGCATGATTGTTACCTCGCCACCAACACAACAGGGACTTGGTGCTCCTGGATGCGCAACACACATGAGTGCCTTCTTGCTGCACAACCTGCAACATGACCCTCGAATTGTGAGAATTAGAAATAATCCTGACTACTGGGTTGCCACACTGTTAGATCCCCGGTACAAAAGTAAATTTGCAGAAATTATTCCTGCCATAGAAAGGGATGCACGCATGCAGGAGTATCAGCAGAGACTGTTGCAGAATCTTACATGTGCTTTTCCACAAAATACCAGTGGTGCACGTAGTGAATCTCACAGTTCCAACTTGCCAACCGTGGGACCGTCAAGTGTTCAGCACTCAAACCGTAACAGAACCACAGTATCTGCTGGTAACATCAATTTTGCGGAATCATTTCACCACTTTTTTAGCCCATCCTTTGCAAGGCCACAGGAGACAAGAAGTCTGACACATAGTCAACGCCTAGAGACGATGGTACAGGAGTATCTCCAAGTAAACATTGAAGCCACGACTGTGTCACTGGACCCTTGCTCTTTTTGGGCTTCCAATCTGGATAAATGGCCGGAGCTAGCCACTTACGCCTTGGAGATCTTGTCATGCCCCGCAGCCAGCGTTCTGTCTGAACGTGTGTTCAGCGCTGCTGGTGGTGTGCTGACAGATAAGCGCACGCGGCTCTCCACTGATAATGTAGACAGACTCACGTTCATAAAGATGAACAAATCATGGATCCGAAACGACTTTTCTACCCCTGTGTCATCCTGGGGAGAGTAAAAGCTTGATGATTGGTTAAAATCACCCTACCAACCGTTTTAAGCTTTCAAATTACTAATCATGTTTATCTGTATCTTGACTGGAAAATAATTTGGGCTTTGTAGCAGTGTGCAGCACTGATCCTATTAGGCCATCTATACTAAAGCTTCACCAGATTTAAAATTAAAAATAATTTTTAGCTGCATCTAGCCCGGAAAATAATTTTGGGGCTCCGAGATGCGCAAGGCACATAAGTGCCTTCTTGCTGCACTACCTGCAGCATGACCCTCATATTGTCAGAATTCGAAGTAATCATGACTACTGGGTTGCCACACTCTTAGATCCCCCAAACTTTTCGATCAACCTTTTCATTTTAATAAAGACCAAAAAAATGGTCATTTTTGAAATTATAAGCATTAGCAGGTTGTTAGAAACTGAAATCAAACAGTTTTCAACTCAAAACTTTATTCTAGGTGATGTTACATTTTCACATAGGACCCCTTGTTCGAAAGGAGCTTCTGAACTCTCTCGTCCATTGAATTTGTCAGGTTTTGGATGGTTTCTGCTTCAATTGTTTTGCATGAGGACAGAATACCCTCCCAGAGCTGTTGCTTAGATGTGAACTGCCTCCCGCCATCATAGACACTCCTTTTAATGATGCTCCAAAGGTTCTGAATGGGGTAGAGGTCAGGGGAGCATGGGGGTCACACCATAAGTTTGTCCCCTTTTATGCCCATATCAGCCAGAGATGCAGATGTTTTATGTGTAGCATGAGATGGTGCATTATCATGCAGAAAAATGATCTTGCTGTGAAATACACGGTTCTTCTTCTTGAACCATGGCAGGAAGTGCTGTTTGAGAAAATCCACATACATTATGGAGTTCATCTTTAGCGCCTTCAGGGATCCTAAAGGGGCCGACAATCTCTCTCCCCATGATTCCAGCCCAAAACATTACTCCACCTCCTCCTTGTTGGCGCTGTAGCCGTGTTTGCGTGGGGTGTCCATCAACCAGCCATACTCCACTCCATCCATCTGGACCATCGAGCGCTGCACGGCACTCATCCGTGAACAAAACATTTTTGAAATCAGTCTTCATGTAATGTTTGGCCCACTGGAGCCGTTTCTGCTTGTGTGAAGTGGATAGAGGAGGTCGACAGGATGGCGCATGCACAGCTGCAAACCTCTGAAGGACCCTGCATCTTGTTGTTCGGGGGACGTTGGAGGCACAAGCAGCTTCAAAAACTTGTCTGCTGCTATGACAAGGCTTTTTTGCCGCTGCTCTTTCAACCTGACGTAATTGCCTGTAGGAAAGAGTCCTCAATTTGCCCTTATCAGCACGCACATGTGTGTACTGTGAATCAGCTACATACTTCTTGATTGCCAAGACACTTCATCCTGATCATCGCACAATGTTGATTGTAGTCATGCCTTGACCTAAACACTCCACAATTTGTTGCTTCTCAGCAGCCGACACATCCTTTTTCTTTCCCATTTTGGCAGAAAATGTAGGCTGCTTAATAATGTGAGAGAGCCTTCTTAAGTAGTCTTGCCTTTCATTGGACACACCTGCCAAACTAATTAGCACAGGTGTCTGCAATTGCTTACAGTGATATAAAGAGCCCTGACACACATCACCATCAATGAGTTTAACTGACAAACAAACAAATTCTTCCCTTATCACTCCTAAACACTTTTTGTATAATAATTTGGAACGCAGTGTACATGTGCTTTTCCACAAAACAAAAGTGGTTCACGTAGTGAATCTTACAGTTCTAACTTGCCAACCGTGGTCTGTATGGAGTTGTTCAATAAAGGGCCCAAAATTAAGATAACATAGATGGGAGAGGTCTCTATGAATAGGAATTCCTAAGTATTTGATACCCTGTGAGGGCCAGGCAAAGGGAAAGTTGGACTGGATGGAATCCTATATGGATTTGGGGAGGGAGACATCGAGGGCCTCAGACTTCGCTGCATTGATTTTAAAATTTTACCATGTAACAAAGTGATCTATTTCAGCCATAACAGCATGGATGGATATATGTGATTGAGTGATATATACTAGGACATCATCAGCAAATAGAGAGCACTTGTACTCGGTGCCTCCCACCTCAATCCACCTAATATTGGGGTTATGGCGAATTGATGAGAGCAGGTGCTCCGTCACTAGGATGTATAAGAGAGGGGACAGAGGACATCACTGCCTTGTCCCATTGGTGATTGTGAAAGGTGATGAAAATGTTCTGACGCACCCCCTGGGCCTTGGGACACCCGGAACCGGACCCTTTTTGGTGGATGCTGGTGGTTGTAGTCTTTGTGGCGGCGACCCAGTTCCGTGGCTCAGGGCGGTCAAACCAGTGGCGGAACTATTTATGTGGTTTTCATGTTTAAATGTCCGACTACGCCACCCGTGGATTGCGGTCAGAGTGAACCGCCGCTACAGGGCAGACCACTGAGGCTGGTGTTGTGGGTGCAGCAGAGCGTAGCATAACTCCCCACGGGAGGAGTATAGCCTCAGGGCAGTGTATGCGGAGGATGGGGGTGATGGTGCAGGGCAGCAGCAGTAACGACACGGAGTCAGTGATGCAGTTCAGGGCCTTTACTCACAGTTCTTATTATCCAGACCACGTCTGCAGGTAACGGCTGCCCACGTCGTACTGTGCTCACCAGGTGAGGGGCTCAGACAACTCCCAGATAACTTTGGAGCACTTCACAGGACCCCCTTTGTGTGTCCTTTGTCTGGCCTTTCTTACCAACACTTCTGTCCGGCTGCCTCGGGCCTCCTCTTGGTAAACTTGGCGCCAGTTTCCCTGACCCTATGTGGTGCCTTCCTAGCGGGTGTAGCGAGGGGCTGCGCCACATAAAATGTCAGAGCCTCCGGTTTCTAGCTGAGGGTCGTTTCCTGCCTCCACTAGTTCGGGGACCGGTCTCCCCCTTTGGCCTGACCCCTCCACGCAGGTGGATTCAGGCGTGCGGTGGCGACTCACCCGTCCGCACCCCTGGGATCCCTTCATTCCTCGTTCCTGGAGCCTTCTCCGCTCCTCTTCCTTCCTTCTCCCTCTTCCAGGCCTGGGCCTCTGTTACTAGGCCCACCTCCGGAGCAGAGCTCATGCAGAGCCCCTGCTCCCTGCCACTTCTGCTCAGACTTCTCTGCACTGAACTAAGATGGTGCCCACCTTTTATACTCCCTTCTCAATGCACCCAGGAACTGCTTCCTCCATGCTCCTGCACTACAGGGTTCCCCTTCATCAGTGTTCCCTCCCCCCACTCCAGCCAGGGACAGGGACTGTCGTGCCCATCTCAGGGGCATATTGGTCGCCCTGCCCCACGGCAATGTGGTGTAATGCATGCAGGTGTCGGGTCCTGATCCACACTCCATCCTTACCTGAGAGTGAGATATCACACCTCTGGGTGAGGTGCAATACGTCTGTAGCAACCGAGCCCTCAGGGTGCTACAGTTCCATTTATCTTCAGCCTAGGTGACGTATTGCGATACAGGGCCGTGATTTTGGCTATAAAAGGGTCCCCTAGACCCCTACCCCAAGCTTTTTAAGAGAATCATATATGGCGTGCCAGGAGACTCTATGGAATGCTTTCTCAGCATCCAACGAGAGTATCTAATTACAAATTTTTAACTGCATCTAGCCCAGGAAATACTTTGTGCCTAGTAGCAGTGTCTGCTAGTGAGCGGATTATCCCGGCTGTTAAGCAAGCTGCACCACCTGTAGTTTAGACACTTAATTTTTTCAAAGGAAATGCTTCGGGACCATGGGATACTTAGTGAAGAGCATCAGGAGGCACCCCAAGGCATAGGGGCTGGGACTGGCAGTAGGATGCCTTGCGGTGGACAGCCAAGCTCGATCCTTATAAAAGCTTTTTAACTGCAGCAGCTTTAGTGGACGCTACTGGAGCTGGAATTACCGCGGCTGCTGGCATGAGACTTGCCCTCCAATAGATCCTTGTAAATGGATTTAAAGTGTATTCATTCAAATTAGAGAGACAATTTAAATTAAAAAGCTTAGAGCTGCCTCCACCACAGGGGGGCTCGCTCGACCCACCAGCGGACAGGCACCAGTATTGGGAGAGGGGGGCTGGCCGTCAGGGTTCACCGCGGCTCTGGCACAAACCCGGCGACACGGAGGTGGCACGGGCAGGAGCGGACTGGCCGTGTCGGCTTCTCACTTTTTGGATTTTAGAAGAGCATGACATGCCTATATCTGTGTCTCCCCCTCCTTTTACTCCTCCACCTCTTTTATTTTCGCATGACTATATGTACTTGTCACTTTTCCATGTGTTAGTTATGTTTTCTGAGCAGTTTGTCAGCTTTTGGACACCTTTGAAGGTGTTTTCTATGTGTTTCTATGTGTTTTTGTTTGCCTGCCATTGGTTTTAACGGTGTTCGAAGGTGTTCGACGAACAGTTCGACGAACAGTTCGGCGAACACACGGGTGTTCGACGAACCGAACCGAACTCGAACACTACGGGGGTGGCTCAACACTAGAATAAAGTCCTTAGCCAACTCAGATGCAGACGGAAGACCCGGCAGGGGAATGATGTGAGCCATCTTAGAGAAGCGGTCAGCGACCACCCAAATGACCGTACAACCAACAGAGACAGGGAGATCCGTTATAAAGTCCATGGCTATATGCTGCCACGGGGCAGCAGGTACGGGAAGAGGCAGAAGGCGGCCGGCTGGCAGATGTCTAGGAACCTTGTTGCGAGCGCAGGACGCAAAGGCCGAGACAAAGTCTATTACCTCCTTGCACAGGGTAGGCCACCAGTAATGCCGGGTAATAAGCTAGAGGGTCTTCTTTTGGACAGCATGGCTGGCTAGTTTAGACGAATGTCCCCAGTGCAGAACCTTCTCACGATCAGGTACTGTCACGAACGTCTTACCGGGTGGAAGACGATTCAGATCCATGAGAGCCACCTGCATTACCTTGGCGGGATCGATGATGTGCTTTGGCTCCTCCTCAAGATCGGAGGACAGAAAGGATCGGGACAAGGCATCGGCTTTGATATTTTTGTCAGCCGGGCGGAAATGAAGAATGAAATCAAAGCGGGTGAATAACAAGGACCACCGGGCCTGGCGCGGGTTAAGTCTTTGGGCACTCTGGAGGTAAGCCAAGTTTTTGTGGTCCGTATAAATTATTACCGGATGAAGAGCCCCCTCGATCAAGTAACGCCACTCCTCCAGTGCCAACTTAACGACTAACAATTCTCGGTCTCCTATAGAATAATTGCGCTCAGACGAGGAGAAGAGTTTGGAGAAGAAGCCGCAGGCTACCATTCTCCCGGATGGCGACTTCTGGGTGAGTACCGCTTCGGCTCCGGAGGAGGAAGCATGTACTTCTAAGATGAATTTATTTGTTGCAGTCCGGACTGTGCAGCACAGAAGCGGAGGCGAAAGCTTGTTTCAAAGAAAGGAAGGCCTCCTCTGCCTCGGGCGGCCATTCTTTGGGACTAGCGCCCTTACGGGTGAGCGCGTAGATTGGGGCAGTCTGGGAAGAGAAGTGCGGAATGAAGAGGCGGTAGTAGTTGGCGAAGCCCAGGAACCGCTGAATAGCCTTCAACCCCTCCGGTCGGGGCTACTTCAGGATGGCAGAAAGTTTCTCAGGATCCATTCGTAGGCCGGTCTGGGAGATGACGTAGCCCAGAAATGGAAGCGAGGTCTACTCAAAGAGGCACTTCTCAAATTTTGCGTAGAGGTGGTTTTGCCTGAGCCTGAGCAGGACTTGACGAACGTCCCTCCGGTGTGCGGGAAGATCCGGAGAGAAGATCAAGATGTCGTCCAGGTACACCACCACGCAGGAGTAGAGAAGGTCACGGAAGATGTCATTGACCAACTCTTGAAAGACGACGGGAGCATTACAATGGGCATTACGAGGTATTCATAGTGGCCGTCCCGGGTGTTGAATGCCGTCTTCCATTCATCCCAGCGACGGATACGGACCAGGTTATACGCCCCACGGAGGTCCAGCTTGGTGAAGATTCTAGCCCCCCTCAGACGGTAAAATAATTCAGGAATGAGCGGAAGGGGGTATTTATTTTTCACCGTGATCTGGTTAAGACCTCTATAGTCAATACAGGGACGGAGTGAACCATCCTTTTTTTTAACGAAGAAGAAGCCTGCCGATTGGGCAATCATATGGTCTATGTGGGGGTAATGTCTCTGCTTCTTTCTTGTTGAAAACATCAGCATAAGACCAATAAGGGACCGGTAGGCTGGGTAGATTGGCTGGAGAAGGAGAGGGACGAGCAGGACGAACAGGAACTAAACAAGTCTTATGGCAGTCCTGCCCCCAGCGTATGACTTCTCCGGTCTGCCAATTCAGCACGGGTGCATGTCTCTGGAGCCAAGGTAGGCCTAACAAAAGGGCGTGAGAGAGTCCCGGTAGAACATTGAAGAAGATGCTCTCAGAGTGCAGCATTCCCACCTGCAGAGTTATGGGTTCGGTGATGAGTTGGATGGGTTGGGGTAAGAGGCCCCCATCCACGGCGGCGACAGATAAGGGTTCCACCAGAGGTTTAGTGGGAAAGCGGTATTTCTCTACCAGGGTCTGAGAAATGAGATTTCTGGCAGCTCCAGAATCAAGTTGAGCTAGTTCAAAGTAACGGTTCTCCCCGCAGATGATAGAGACCGACAGCATCAGAGATGGAGAGGGTTTACTCTTGTCTAGGACGACCTCTCTGAGCGATCCTAGACACAGGCGTTTCCCGGCCTCTCTAGGCAGGCACGGATCCGGTGCTCCTTTCTACCACAATAGAAACAGCACCCCTCGGCACGGCGTGACTCTTGACGGGTTTTGACCATCTTGGTCTGGTCGACCTGCATGGGCTCTGGCGAGTGCGCCCGGGGAGTTACAGATGAAGAGACGGGTCTCTGGAAAGTAGGAGCAAGGCGGGGAAACTTCCTCTCACGGGTGACCTCTTTGGTACGCTCCTGGAACCGGATGTCAATCCGGGTGGCAAGTGTCACCAAGTCATCCAGGGTGGTTGGAATGTCCCGACCGGCAAGTTCATCTTTAATCCGGCCGGATAGGCCCTCCCAGAAGACGGACACCAGGGCCTCGTTATCCCAGGCAAGCACGGAAGCAAGGGTACGGAACCGTATGGCATATTGGCCCATGGTGAGACTCCCTTGGCGGAGGCGTAGCAGAGAAGAGGCAGAAGAGGTCTTTCTTCCTGGTTCGTCGAAGACTTTCCGGAAAGCCGTGAGAAAGGCTGGCAAGTTGGACACCAGGGGGTCTCCTCTCTCCCATAGAGGCTTTAGCCAGGCCAGTGCCTCCCCAGTGAGATGGGACATGATGAAGGCCACCTTGGCCCGGTCGGTGGTGAACTGGTGTGCCAAAAGTTCGAAGTGCAGGGTGCACTGGTTAATGAAGCCCCATGCCAGGCCGGGGTCTCCACCAAAATGAGGCGGGGCGGAAAGGCGGGGACCGGGAAGGGATGCCATGGTATTGATGGGCAGCGACGCTGCCGTGTAGTAGTTGTGCGAGTGGAAGCAGCTCCCGATGAGGCAGTCAGTGTGTCCAGGCGGGAGTTAACACTACGCAGGTGACTCAGGATGGACTCCTGTTGGGACATCTGACGGGATAGTTCATGGCATAGGTCCGAGAGTGAGGGAGCTTGTGTGCCACCGGGTTCCATGGCCCGAGCAAACTGTAACGGGGCCGGGAGGTGGAACCTCTGAGCTGCAATACAAAGGGGAAGTCTTTGTAAGGAAGCGGGTGACTCCCAGGGTAGGCAAGCAGGTAGCCACAGCAAGTGACGGGGACAGTCTCTGGGTAGACAGGCTGGTGGTCACGGCAAGTGACGGGGACAGTCTCTGGGTAAACAGGCAGGTGGTCACGGCAAGTGACGGGGACAGTCTCTGGGTAAACAGGCAGGTGGTCACGGCAAGTGACGGGGACAGTCTCTGGGTAGACAGGCAGGTGGTCACGGCAAGTGACGGGGACAGTCTCTGGGTAGACAGACGAGGCGGATACCTGACAGATAACTGGTGGGCGCTCCCAGGTGAGCGGGCTGACGGAGACAGCAGGTAACAGCCAGGTAACTGGTGGACGCTCCCAGGTGAGCGGTCTGACAGAGAGGTGAGGGGAGCGGCGTCTCTGCCTAGCAGGGGGCAGAGACGCCGATGCTACATACTGCAACCAACACCACTTTTCCAAGGGGCATTAAAACCATCTTGTTAAGCTACTGCGACCTCCACCACTTTTCCAAGGGGCATTAAAACCGTCTTGTTAAGCTATTGCGACCTCCACAACTCTTCCAAGGTGCATTAAAACCGTCTTGTTTAGCTACTGCGACCACCACTTCTCTTCCAAGGGGCATTAGAACCGTCTTGTTAAGCTACTGCGACCTCCACCACTTTCCAAGGGGCATTAAAACCGTCTTGTTAACCTACTGCGACCTCCACCACTCTTCCAAGGAGCATTGATATTGACTTTTTATTCCACTGTGACCTCCACGTCTCCTCCAAGGGGCATTTAAACCGTCTTTTTAAGCTACTGCGACCTCCACGTCTCTTCCAAGGGGCATTAAAATCATCTTGTTAAGCTACTGCGACCTCCACCATTCTTCCAAGGGGCATTAAAATCATCTTGTTAAGCTACTGCGACCTCCACCACTTTTCCCAGGGGCATTTAAATCGTCTTGCTAAGCTACTGCGACCTCCACCATATTTTCAAGGTGCATTGATATTGTCTTTTTATTCCACTGCAACCTCCACGTCTCTTCCAAGGGGCATTAAAACCGGTTGTTAAGCTACTGTGACCTCCACCACTTTTCCAAGGGGCACTAAAACCGTCTTGTTAAGCTACTGTGACCTCCACCACTTTTCCCAGGGGCATTTAAACCCTCTTGTTAAGCTACTGCGACCTCCACCATATTTTCAAGGGGCATTGATATTGTCTTTTTATTCCACTGCAACCCCCACCTCTCTTCCAAGGGGCATTAAAACCGGTTGTTAAGCTACTGCGACCGCCACCACTTTTCCAAGGGGCATTAAAAGCGTCTTGTTAAGCTACTGTGACCTCCACCACATTTCCAAGGGGCATTGATATTGACTTTTTATTCCACTGGGACCTCCACCATTCTTCCAACGGGCATTGCATTTCCTCCTAATTTTAGTCAGCTTTTGATTTTCAATGCATAAGTGAACACTAAGGGAGACCCACTCCCCAATAATGGGTAGAAGGTTTTTAGTATGCTGTAATACATGTCTGTTTCAAGGGGCATTGCAGTTCCTCATAATTTTTGGAAAGCCTTCCATTCACTGCTTAGGCCAACAGTGCACAGGAGACCCAGTTGCTATAAATGGAAAAAACAGTTTAGTTAAGACCCTCTGACCTCAATGTCACTTCCAAGGGGCATTGGAGTGCCTCGAAATTTTTGGTAGGCATTGCACTCACTGCATGCCCTTTAACTGTGTAGCCAAACCGCTCCTTTTGGTACAGAAACATATCCTACAAGACATGTGGGGTTGACTGGCCTGATGTTGATGTGAATAGTCCCTGTTCCTCCTGCTCTTTCTCCTTTGCCACCACCTCATCCATCATTCATCACCTGACGCTTTGTTTTAATGGGAGTCATAGAACTGGGATAGTAGCAGGAAAACATCCAGCAATCTTCGGAGGAGGTAGGATATGCGCCAAAACACTGACCACCTCAGGCCTAGCCGCTACTACATACATGCGCTTGCATTCCAAGTAAACAAAGCAGATGCTAACTTCTATCATCATCATCATGCTCCTCATCTTGGCACTCTCAACTCCCCTGATGGAGAAGCCAGGGCCCACCGGAGAAGTCTGGTTCTCTGGTGGGCTCGTCCAATGCTGCGCTAGAGCAGGCCGGGCTAAGAAAAGTGTGTGGGGGGATGTTCCAAGGAGAAATGGGGGCGGCTGGGGACCGTTTATGGACACCCGGCCACCCCCAGGCGGCTGGGGAGCGCGTGTGGACACCCGGCCGCGGGGCAGCTGTGGACCGAGTATGGACACCTGGCCGCCCCCTGGTAGCTGGGGACCGAGCGTGGACACCCGGCCGCCGGTTGGCTGGGGACTGAGTATAGATACCTCGCTGCCGAAGCAGCCATGAGGTAGTGGCCAGCTTCGGCCTCCTCCAAACTAAAAATCCCCATTTCAAGTGCAAGATAGCAGTATGGTATTGCAGCCTGGGGGTGAGTGGGTGTTGGGTTGCACACTTACGCTTGCATTCCAAGAAAACAAAGCAGATGCTAACTTCTATCATCATCATCATGCTCCTCAACTTGGCACTCTCAACTCCCCTGATGGAGAAGCCAGGGCCCACCGGAGGAGTCTGGTTCTCTGGTGGGCTCGTCAAATGCTGCCCTAAAGCAGGCCGGGTTAAGAAAAGTGTGTGGGGGGATGTTCCACGGAGAAATGGGGGTGGCTGGGGACCGTTTATGGACACCCAGCTGCCCTCAGGCAGCTGGGGAGCGTGTGTGGACACCCGGCTGCGGGGCGGCTGGGGACCGAGCATGGACACCCGGCCGCCGGGCGGCTGGGGACTGAGTATGGATACCTCGCTGCCGAAGCAGCCATGAGGTAGTGGCCAGCTTCGGCCTACTCCAAACTAAAAAGCCCCATTTCAAGTGCAAGCAAGCTAACAGTATGGTATTGCAGCATGGGGGTGGTTGGGTGGCAGGCTGCATACTTGCGCTTGCATTGCAAGTAATGGGGGAGGTACAATTGAACACTGCCCTGGGACAAGGACTTGTACGGGGATAGTTGCAAGTTTGAATCTTCTGATGCGGAAAGGATCACTTCTGATGGGCACACTTTTAGGCAGTGACCTGGGTGTCAAAGATGCTTCCAAGAGTCTTCCCCATGCTGTTTCCACGTCTTTTCAGTACTGTATGCATGTGTCACACAGCACATGGCCAGATAAGATTCTAAAATGTTAAAATGACATTTCCCGGTGAAAGCATTTGTCACGGTTGAAAGCAATACAAAAGTGCAAAAACGCATAAAAAATGCTACTTGTGAACACAGCCCATGGTGTGGAGGAGTATTTTTGTTTTTGGTTATTTATTTTACCTTATACACAAGTCTTTACCCTGGAAAGGAAGTTCCTTAACACATTTCACAGGAAAACCGTTTCAGTTTCGTTTTTGAACGTTTTATTGTGAGCCCGTAAATGTAGCTTAATACCTCTGACCACGTTGTTGACAGCAGTGACCTGGGGGCGATGCCCATGATGTCCCCATGTCTTTTGAGCACTGTCACTATCGTTTTGGGCACTTTTTAGGCTTTCTACAGACTGCCGGGGGTGCCACGGCAAAAATCCTCGGGTCTCCCATAGACTAACATTGGGCTCGTTGCTCGGGTCGAGCACCCGAGTATCACGGCGAGCTCGGCCCGAGCTTCGAGCACCCAAGCATTTTAGTGCTTGCTCAACACTAATAGTGATCCTAAACACACGTCAAAATTGACAATAGACTCAGGGCACAAGATGAAGGCTTTAAAATGGCCCTCACATTCTCCTGCCCTGAACATCATTGAAAATCTGTGGCTAGATCTCAAAATAGAAGTGCATGCAAGACGACCCAAGAATCTCATAGAACTGTAAGCTGTTATGTTCTGCAACATAAACTAAGGAAAGATAGGGGAAAGCTGTCCCTACAGTAAGACTAAGCTGAATCCCTACGATGTAGCGGGCTGCCTGTTCCTTGTGAGATCGCGTATTCGCACCTTTCCTGGTGAGATCGGTTAGAGGTTTAACAATTGCAGAAAAATTCTTAATGAATTTCCTGTAATAATTGGCAAAACCCAAAAATCTCTGTATAGATTTCAAACCAATAGGCCTAGGCCATTCCTGCACAGCCTGAACCTTCACAGGGTCCATCTCAAAGCCCACGCTGGAGACAATGTAGCCCAAAAAACTAATTTTCTGCACAGCGAACTCACATTTCTCCAGCTTAGCAAAGAGTGAATTATCACTCAATAACTGCAAAACTTCACGCACACTCTGCCAATGGGACTCTAGATCTGGTGAATAAATCAAAATGTCATCCAAATACACAACCACATTCTTACCAATCAAAGGTCTCAGGATGTCATTAATAAGGTTCTGAAAAAATGCAGGTGCATTGATAAGACCAAAAGGCATCACCAGATTCTCAAAATGACCTACCGGAGTGTTAAAAGCAGTTTTCCATTCATCACCCTTCTTCGCACGTACCAAATTGTATGCCCCCTGGAGATCAATTTTTGAGAACCACTTGGCTCCCACTAACTCGTTAAACAAGTCAGGGATTAACGGCAATGGGTAGGAATTGCGTACGGTAATCTTATGAATTTCTCAAAAATCCAGACATGGACGTAAACCGCCGTCTTTTTTTTAACAAAGAAGAATCCAACTGCCACAGGTGACTTAGAAGGTCTAATGTGACCAGCAGCCAAGCTAGTCTGTATGTACTCCTCCAAGGCCTTTCTTTCAGGGATAGTCAGATTAAACAAGCGACTTTTGGGAAGAGTAGCACCCGGAACAAACTCAATGGCGCAATCATAATCCCTATGTGGAGGTAAAACTTGCGACTCCTCCTCCGAAAAACTCTCCAAAAATCTTGAATAGGTACAGGTAATTCCCCTTTTTCCACAGCCGCAATGCGACCATTACAACATTTATCATAGCACTTAGGACTCCAAGACTTAATCACTCAATCCTAGAACAACTGGAGAGGGCAAATTATCCAAAACAACCAAGTCCAAAATTTCTTGGTGAACTCCATTGATAGTGAGGGAAAATGCAGCAGTCTTGTGAGTAATACATTTCAAAGGAGTGTTATCAATTGCAACCACAGAAATAGGTGATGACAAAGGTTTGGATTTCAAATTAAGGTTTTCCAAAAACCCTTTATCAATCACATTAAGTGTTGAACCACAATCCACAAATACCTGAAATTCAATCAAATATCCCTGCAGAGTAGTATTCCCAGAAAGAAATACTCCTGCAGAGCGTAAGCAAGCTATACGGGCGTAACTGACCTTTTTTTTTTTCTTTACTTAAACGACGCTCTCAATACTTAATCAAATGATCAGCTTTACCACAATAAAGACATAAACCCTCGGCGAATCTCCGGTCTCTTTCCTGAGAGCGGAGTGACATTGCCCCAACCTCCACTGGTTCTCCGCTGTCAGAGCAGAATTTCTGGGAACTAGGACCTGACGTTACAGGAGTTTTTACATCATTCACCCTGGACCTCAGTCTCCTGTCCACACGAACAGCTAACTGCATAGCTTCCTGCAGAGTCTCAGGTGCAGGGAATGCAATTAGCAAATCCTTAACCCTTTCACTCAGACCAGCAAGAAATAAACATCTCAGCGCCGAATCATTCCATTTAACATCTGAGGCCCATCTCCTGAAGTGTGTGCAATAATTTTCAACATCATCTGACCCCTGATTCAAACATCTAAGTTCTGATTCAGCAGATGAGATTCGATCAGGATCATCATATAATAGCCCCATAGCAGAAAAAAATTCTTCAACAGAACTTAAACATGGATTATTAGGCTGGAGAGAAAAGACCCAACCCTGTGGTTCTTTGCGCAAAAGTGACATAATAAAACCAATGCGCTGTGATTCATTCCCAGAGGATCTTGGTCTCAAACGAAAATATAACAAACAAACATTTTTAGAGGAAAAAAAATCTTTCTGTTTGCCATAAAAAACATCAGGCAGTCCTACCTTCGGTTTGACAAAATGTGCTCCAGGACAGCTGCTCACGTGTTGCTGAAGCTCGGCCACCTCCAGAGACAATCCCTGCAGGTGTTGAGCCAAATCCTGGACGGAAACCATACTGATCCCCGAATTTCTTTCCTTTAAGTTTTTTGGGCTGGACTTACTGTTATGATCTGCAACATAAACTAAGGAAAGATAGGGGACAGCTGTCCCTACAGTAAGACTAAGCTGAATCCCTACGATGTAGCGGGCCGCCTGTTCCTTGTGAACAGACCCGCCTTAGTCCTCGGCTAGTCTGAACAAAGACCTATAGAATAAAGGGAGGGGTCCCTAAATAAACTAAGGACTGGGACAAAAATGGGACACCTCCTAAACAGAAGTTGTTGCAGAGCACAAAAGACAAACTGACAAAAAGTACTAGAGGCCCTAGAGGACCAAGCGAACTATACAGAGATAGGCACCGAAGCACCTGGCTAGACAGACAGTCAAACAACACTGAAGTCCAGCAAAGCCACAAGGGTGGAGCCGGAATAAATAGGCAGATGGTCACGTGACCGCAAAACACAAGATAGAAAAAACTAGCAGGAGGGTTCTAACATAAGCTACAAGAAGCGTTTACAAGCTTTGATACTTGCAAAAGGAGATGTTACTAGGCACTAACCATACAGGGTGCCCAAACTTTTGCATTGGCCCATTTTCCTTTTTGTAATTTTTAAAATGGAAAAGATGAAAATATATGTATATATATTTTTGTGAAAAATACAAAGGAAATGTGTCATTTTTAACTTTAGACCTTTTAGAGATCATTTCTAGTGATGAGCGAGCATGCTCGCTACTGATCGGTGCTCGCCCAAGCATCTCACTGCTCGAGATGCTCGGTGCTTGCCGAGTATTTCCGGGGTTACTCGGCAGGAGCTCTGGTCCCCTACCTGCATGTTTTGCGCTCTTTAGAGCGCCAATCAAAATGCAGGGATTGCCAGCCACTCACTGTAATGCCGTAGCCATGTTGATGGTGGCATTACAGTGATTGGCTGGCCGCACAGCATCATCAGGCCTATATCAGACCTGGCGCCACTGTGCTCAACACAGTCACTCCGGAATCAGGCAGATTAGGGAGAGGTTCTCCTGCGTCAGGGAGAGAATTGCTTGTGTATTAGGTAGTGTACGGAGAAAAAACGTACATTACACATATCCATCTTAACAAACAGTCCTTTTGAGGATTAACTAATGCATCTGCAGAGATCAGACAGGCAGTGTATATAGGCAGGCAGGCACGGTATATAGCAGACTGCAGTGCATATAGCACAAGAGGCTCCATTCCAATGCTGCCTTCTGCTGCTGTTAGATATTTCTATAGAAAGGCCCAGGTCTCAGGGGCCAGGAATACTTTTCTTTGGATCTTAATCCTCATTATTTGTTTAAAAAGCAATCCAGAGAACACTGTTTTTCTGCGCCATTTCCTTGTTGGCACTGCAGAATACAGCCAAGTCCTTTCCATATTACAGCGCTTGAAATCCAGCTATTCAAAACTGTGTTTTCTCCATCAAACGGATCACATATACGTTGTCAGAAAATACTGCAATTTCTGGCCTCCATTAAAAATTTCTTTCAGTGTGTCAGTGAAGCAATTCACACCAGTTTGCTGTTCAAACTACTTACCTACTGGCCAGGTATTTAAAATTTTGTTTTCTCCGTCACGCGGATCACATATAAGTTCGCTCCAAACTCAGTCATTTGTAGTGAGCGTGGAAGATACTGTCCTCCATTTAAAATGGGCAAGGCACGTGGCAAGGGATGGGGAACTGGACGTGATGGTGATGGTGCATGCAGAGGCCGAGGACAAGGCCGTGGGCAAGCTGAAATTGTGCCATAACAAACACCCACACCTTCTCGCCTGACCTTCCTGTCCCAATTCCTAGGGGACCACAGCACACCACTATTGAACCCAGAGCAGTGTCAAAAGGTTGTTGGTTGGATAGCGGATAATGCTTCGAGTCACTTAGCCATCACCACCACCCTGTCTTCCACACAGTCAAGTCTCAGTAGCCGTGAGTCTGGACCGCATATTCCTCACCCTGATCCTCCTTCCTCCCACCATGCCGAGTGCCCAGAGACAACTGATCCCACACTTGGACACTCTGAAGAGCTGTTCACTTTTCCATTTATAGATTCGGGCCTCTCGCCAGGTCCACTTGAAGCAGGGCAAGAGGAGATCGCATGTAGCGATGCCCAAATATTTGAGCAGCCATGGTCACACGAAGGCGACGGTGGGAAAGTGTCACAAGATGTGGACTATTATGAGACACAATTGACAGAAAGTCAGGAGGAGGACCAGGGTGCGGAAGTGGAAGATGAGGTGTTGAATGATATAGTAATTGACCCAACCTGGCAGGAGGCAATGCAGAGCGAGGACAGCAGCACACAGGGGGAGGGAGGCAGAGAACCCCAACAGGCAGGAAGAAGCAGTGTGGTGGCCGCAGACAGAAGGCAGACAACTGTTTCCCGTAACACCAACATGAAGGAAGTTGCCAGTACAACTGTTAGGTCTTCCCGAGTCTGGTTGTTTTTTAAAGACTCTGCCGATAACCCCAAAAAGGCCATTTGCACCACCTCCCAGGCCAGCATCAGCAGGGGTGGCAAAACGACCAGCCTGACCACCACCAGCATGATCAGGCACATGGAAGCAAAGCACCTGACTTTGTGGGCCAAACCCCAGGGTCTAAGAACAGTGTCTGCAGGTGGCACCCCTGCTTCTTCTGCTGTTGTGCATGCAAGCCAATCCCCTGTCCATGGTGCATGCGAAGATGCCTCCTGCCCTGCACCTGTCATTGCACACTCTCAAGTAGCAGCATCAGGAAGCACGTCCATGTCCTTGTCCCAGCGCAGGGTTCAGTTGTCCATACCCCAGTCCTTGGAACGCAAGTGCAAATATGCAGCCAACGCCCCACAGGCCACAATGCTAAATTCTCACGACTGCTTGTGCTCGAAATGTTGCCTTTTAGGCTCGTAGAGACGGAAGCATTCCGCAATCTGATGGCGGCAGGCCGTCCATCGGTACTCAGTTTCCAGCCACCACCATTTCTCCCGGTGTGCCGTCCCCGCATTACACAAGCATGTGTCCCAAAACATTAGCCGTGCCCTCAACAACGCACTTACTGGGAAAGTCCACCTAACCACGGACACGTGGACAAGTGCTTGTGGGCAGGGATGGTACATATCGCTGATGGCACACTGGGTTAACATAGTGGAAGCCAGGACCCAGTCAGACCTTGGGACGGAACACGTCCTCCCTACGCCAAGGATTGCGGGCCCTAGGTCAATCAGGGTTGCCCCCACGGTCTACAGCTCCTGCACCTCATCCTCCTCAGCCTCCTGCTCCTCTCCGAAATGACCACATCAGTCACAAGCTGGAAGCACTGCCTCGGCCAAGTGGCAACAGGCTATGCTGAAGCTAATATGCTTAAGTGACAAACCGCAAAATGCTGAAGAGTTGTGGATAGCTCTGAAAGAGCTGGCAGATCTGTGGCTCTCACCGCTGAACCTACAGCCAGGCATGGTCGTGTGTGACAATGGCCGGAACCTGGTGGAGGCTCTGAGGCGAGCTCACACACATACCATGACTGGCCCATGTGCTTAACCTCGTGGTTCAGCGGTTTCTCAAATCCTATCCGGAGCTGCCGAGGCAGCTTGTTAAAGTATGCCGTCTGTGTGCCCATTTTAGAAAGTCAGCTACAGCTTCCACCGCCCTTGCCGTGTTTCTGCAGCGTTTACAGCTTCCGGCTCACAAACTGGTGTGTGATGTCCCCACGCATTGGAACTCTACATTGCAGATGTTGGGAAGGATTTGTGAGCAGAAGAAGGCAGTTGTTGAGTACCAGCATCAACAAGGCCATCGGTATTCAGTTCAGACTCCACACATAAGAGCTCAGGAGTGGACATGGATGTCAGACATATGTACCATCCTCCAAAACTTTGAGGACTCCACCAAGATGGTGAGCAGTGATAACACCATATTTATCGTCACTATCCCGCTTCTCTGTCTTCTGAAACGCTCTCTGCTCACAATCAAAGATGATGCATTGCAGGCGGAGCACAATGAGATGGAGCAAGGAACCATACAGGGTGATTACACAGTCAGACCTCATCTCATCCCAGCGTGGATTGGGTGACAATGAGGAAGAGGAGGAGGAGGGACAGGAGCTAGTTTCTTGCACTATAGACGGTACTACCTGCACAGCTATCATACCGTCAGTTCAGCGTGGATGGCCAGAGGACAGAGAGGAGGAGAGCATGGTCAGTCATCCTCTTGGTGAGGACACGGAAGTCTTGCCTGTTAGTAGTCTGGCAAGCATGGCTGAGTTTATGTTACACTGCCTTTCCCATAACCCTCGCGTTCTCAAAATTTTGGGTGACAGTCATTACTGGTTGGTGACACTTCTAGACCCATGCTACAAGGAGGACTTTATATCTCTTATTCCTGAGGCGGACAGATCTACAAAAATGAGGCTGTACCAGAAGGCTCTTGTTGCAGAACTATTAAAAAAATTCCCATCTGAAAATGCTGGCGGCAGAGGACACAATTCGTTGAACAACCAAGGAGTACAGGCGAGAGAGACACAACTTCAATCCAGCAGAGGCAGGTGAACACTGTCAAATTTCTGGGAGAGTTTTCTCAGACCCTCCCATCGCACAGGCCCTGAGGCGCGGGGTACTCTCACAAGGAGTGCAAAGTTTGGGAGGATGCTGAGAGAGTACCTTGCCGACCATACCAATGTCCCCTGTGTTTCCTCTGTGCCTTATAATTATTGGGTATCCAAGCTGGATACGTGGAATGAACTGGCTTTCTATGCCTTGGAGATCCTGTCCTGCCCTGCCGCCAGCATTTTATCAGAGCGGGTTTTTAGTGCCGCTGGTGGAATTATAACTGATAAGCGCATCCGCCTGTCAACTGAAAATGCTGACAGGCTGACTCTTATAAAAATGAACAAGGGCTGGATTGGGCTAGACTTCTCAACACCACCGAATGATAGCAGCGTAACAAACTCAAATACAGTGTCTTTTCTTGGGAGGTGTATTCCCATGCACCTTTTCACAGCCACACATGGGTATATGCTTCCTGATTTTGGCTATTTGCTCTGGTCCTCATCCTTCTCCTCATCCTCCACCACCATATCACCAGGGTGACCGTGGTCCGTGATGCAACACACACCTAATTTTTTTAAAGGGTGTTTATGATGCCCCTAAAAAATTTTTTTATACAGTATGTTCATGTGTACCCCCCTGGGGTTAATGTTTGTCAGCCCATACACTTGTGCATGGGTATTACTAGTACAGGAGGCCCGGGTTTCATCCAAATTTTTGGCAGCCCTTGCTGTCACTGGATACATAGCATACAAAGCATAGCTGGCTGATGGCTCTCTAACAATAGCGAGGGCCGACTGCTGGCCTTTTAAGAATAGTAAGGGCCGTGTGATGGCCCTATAAAAATTGGCTTTTTGACTTTCAGAGTCCCACCATAATAAATAAAACAGGATGTGTCTAATGATGTGTCACACACCACATTGCCAGATAAGGTTGTAAAATGTTAAAATGACATTTCCCAGTGAATGCATTTGTCTTAAAAGCTAACGTAAAAAAAAACAAAACAATAGGATCTTTCTTTAGTATAAAAAACAGCGTCACCAATTAACCCTCAATGTAATCACATTGTTCAGCTCCTGCACCTCCTCCTCCATCTCTGAAATGACCACATCAGTTACAAGCTGACAGCACTGCAGTACCGCCTTGGCCAAGCGGCAACAGGCTGTGCTGAAGATAACATGCTTAATTGACAAACTGCCCAGCGCTACAGAGTTGTTGAAAGCTGTAACACAGCAGCCTGATTTGTGGCTCTCACCGCTGAACATGCATGGTCGTGTGTGACAATGGGCGGAACCTGGTGACAGAAAAATGACACCCAGGGTAGATACGGTTTCCCTCTATGCCAGTCCTTTCACCGAGCTAAAGAATATAGCTGTGGTGAAATACAACTCAGCAAAAAAGCTGTGAACTGGGTCCGAACCGTCCCTGGCCACATTCACCTGTTCACGTGTTTGTGGGTGTATGCGGTCCTTCCCAGTAAGTGCACTGGGGAGGGCATGGGTAATGTTGTGGGACCCGTGCTTGTGGAAGGTGGGGACGATACCGGGAAAAATAATGGCGGCTGGGGACTGAGTATGATTACCTTGTCGCCTCCGCCATAAGATTGTGGACAGCTTCCGCCTCCACAAGCCTAAAAGGCCACATTTCAAGTGTAAGCAGCTGCCCAGAAATCTGGCAGTTTAGTATTGCGGCCTGTGGGTGGGTGGCTGCATACTTGCGCTTGCATTCCAATTAACAGAAAACTAAGCAGATGGTTGCCTCTATCATCATCATGGCCTCACCTCAGCACTATGAACTCTCCTGAAGGAGATGTCAGGGCCCACCGGAGGATTCTCTGGTGGGCCCGTCCAACCCTGCCAAGAAGCAGCCCTGGCTAAGAAAATTGTGGGGGAAGCTTCCCGGACACTCTATGGCTGCTTTTTTAATGTGGATTGGACATGCTTATGCATGTTATTTCTTATACCACATTGCAGATCAGGCCATTGTCCAACTCTGTATTCATGAAATTAAATGCGCAAAGAAAGATGTTTGTGTGTCAAAGCACAACTGACAAGTTAAAGTTGATGTTGGATGGGCTGCCATTGCTTCTGCAACAAGCTGCATTAGAGGACTTCCTGGGAGAAATGACACCCAGGGTAGATACGGTTTCCCTCTATGCCAGTCCTTTCACCGAGCTAATACAACTCTCAGCTAAAAAAACTGTGGACAGGCACCGTACCGTCCCTCGCCACATTCACCTGTCCACGTGTTTGTGGTTAGGCGGTTCTTCCCAGTAAGTGCACTGGGGAGGGCACGGGTAATGTTGTGGGACCCGTGCTTGTGGAAGGCAGAGACGATATTGGGAGAAATAGTGGCTGCAGGGGACCAAGTATGGACACCCGGCCGCCGCTGGCATGAGGTTATGAAATGCTTCTGCCTCCACGAGCCTAAAAGGCCACATTTCAAGTGCAAGCAGCTATCAAAAATTTGGCAGTATAGTACTGCAGCCTGTGTGTGGGTGGGTGGCTGTCTGCATACTTGCGCTTGCATTCCAAGGAATGAGGTAGGGACAGCTGAACATTGCACTGGGACAAGGACGTGGACAGTGATTGTTGCAAGTCTGCAATGACAGGTGCATAGCGGGAGGCATCTTCGCATGCGCCAAGGATCACTTATGATGGGCACACTTTCAGGCAGTGACCTTAGAGTCCGAAATGCTTCCAGAGGTCTTCCCCATGCTGTTCCCATGTCTTTTCAGCACTGTATGCATGTGTCTGATGATGTGTCACACACCACATGGCCAGATAAGGTTGTAAAATGTTAAAATGACATTTCTCAGTGAATGCATTTGTCTTTGTTGAAACCAATGCAAAAGTGCAAAAACGCATCAAAAATGCTACGTGTGAACATAGCCCAAGGTGTGGAGGAGTATTTTTGGTTTTGGTTATTTATTTTGCCTTATATACAAGTCATTACCCTAGAAAGGATGTTCCTTAACATATTTCCCAGGAAAATCCATTTTGATTTTGCTTTTGTATGTTTAATTGTGAGTCAGTAAAAGTGGCGTAATACTCTGACAACGTTGTTGACAGCAGTGATCTGGGAGTCAGAAATGCTTCCAGAGGTCTTCCCCATGCTGTTTCCATGTCATTTGAGCACTGTTCCCATCGATTTGGGCAATTTTTATGCCCTTTGCAGACCGCCGGGGAGAACCGCCTGAAAAATGCTCGAGTTTCCCATAGACTTATATTGGGCTCGTTGCTTGGGTCGAGCACCCAAGTATTCCAATTTGCTCGACCCGAGCAACGAGTACCCGAGCATTTTAGTGCTCGCTCATCACTAATCATTTCATCTTCAACTTGCTTAACTGTTCACAATAACAGTAATTTGGATCAGGAGTGCCCAAACTTGTATGTATTTTTCTGCCTTTATATGCACAAATGTTCCATATTGTTTTTTAAGTTTATTACGATTAAAAAGTTCATGCTACAAACAATTCTGATAAAAGCTATTTGTTTTTGTGGCTGATTAAACGTGAAAACATTTTTGCATTTGTATAAAGTATTTATTTGATGTTGAGCTTTATAAATTCTTCGTGCTGCAATAGTATCTTGCAAGGGCTATGTTGAATCTATTACCAAGCATTTTTTGGAATATTTCACATAAAAGGGAACAGTACATGTAAGAATTTAAACAGGCTAATGGTATGCAGATATAAATTCTGCAAGTTAGACTTATAAAAAAGCTTCAGTTTTCCACGGTTCTGTCTGATTCAGCAGGTTTATATATTTGTCTAAGGGAATATTTAGTGTAACTACAATATACAGAATCTAAAACAAAGTTTCGAAATATCAGAAAATAAAATCCAACTTAATCATAAATTATATTTTTTTATGTGAATGCTTGAACATATTTTAATCTACTGCTCTACTTTTCTTTTCATCTTATAAAAATACTGAACATGTAAATTAGTTTCTTCTTAATTGTTCTATTTATGTGTAGAGCATAAATATTGATAGCAGTAAAAGAAAATGTTAAATGTCTGCGGGTGACACCACTGCCTCTTCTGCTGTTGTGTCTAAACGCCAATCCCCTCTCCATAGTGCATGCGAAGATGCGACCCGCCCTGCATCTGTCATTGCAGACTTGCAACCATGACCGTCCAAATCTTTTTCCCTTTGCAGCATTCAGTTGTCCCTACCACAGTCCTTGGAATGTAAGCACAAGTATGCAGCCAGCCACCCACCGGCCGCAATACTACACTGCCACATTTCTGGACTGCTTGCACTTAAAATGTTGCCTTTTAGGCTCGTGTTGGTGAAAGCTTTCCACAATCCCATGGCGGCGTCCATACTTGGTCCCCAGCCACCACTATTTCTCCCGGTATCATGTCCGCCTTCCACAAGCACGAGTCCCAGAACATTACCCATGCCCTTCCCAGTGCACTTAAGTGGGAAGGACCTCCTAACCACAAACATGTGGACAAGTGAATGTGGCCAGGGATGGTACATCTTACTGACGCATGTCACTGGGTTAATATCGTGCTCGGTCTCCTAGACAACAACCAAATTATGATGCTTGGATCATCCATCTCCTTAGCTTTGTGCTACTTGGAATGCAAGCGCAAATATGCAGCCAACTACCCACAGGCCGCAATACTAATCTGCCACATTTCTGGACTGCTTGCTTGCACTTGAAATGTTGCCTTTTAGGCTCGTGGAGGCTTTTCACCACCTCATGCCGACGGCAGCCGGGTGTCTATACTCGGTCCCCAGCCGCCACTATTTCTCCCGGTATAGTCTCCGCCTTCCACAAGCGCGGGTGCCAGAAATTACCCATGCTCTCCCCAGTGCACTTACTGGGAAAGACCGCCTAACCACAAACACATGGACAGGTGAACGTGACCAGGGACAGTACGGAGCCAGTACACAGTAAAAAAAACAGCCATAGAGTGTCTGGGAACCTTCCCACACACTTTTCTTAGCAAGGGTTGCTTCTCGGCAGGGTTGGACGGGCCAACCAGAGTACCGGACACTCCTCCGGTGGGCCCACGCTTCTCCATCAGGAGAGTTCATAGTGCCGAATTGAGGTCATGATGATGATAGAGGCCACCATCTCCTTAGCTTGCTGCTGGTACTTTTCTGCGGGAATCAGCTTGGCTCCAACCGGCCTGGAATATTTCCAGTGGTTTGGTATTGGCACCCAGTACCAGTAGCAAAGCCATCCACAGTTTCCTTTTCAGGAATTTTATTTGGTAGACTGAGTGGCTGCCCAAATGCATTAGTTTCTCACAAAGGAGCTGAAGATACTGAGTGGCAGTAGGTACAAGTTTCTTCAGCATGTTAGATATCAGAGGGAGAACAGAGAGGGCAGCAAAGTGTCTCAGTGGTTAGCACTGAAGCCTTGTAGCACTGGGGTCCTGGGTTAAAATCCCACCAACATCTGCAAGGATTTTGTATGTTCTTCCCTTATTTGCATGGGTTTCTTCCTCAGTAAAAAAGCAGCCATAGAGTGTCCAGGAACCTTCCCACACACTTTTCTTAGCCAAAGCTGCTTCTCGGCAGGGTTGGACGGGCCCACCAGAGAATCCTGCGGTCGGCCCTGCCTTCACCTTCTGGAGAGTTCATAGTGCTGAGGTGAGGTCGTGATGATGATAGAGGCCACCATCAGCATAGTTATCTGTTACTTGGAATGCAAGCGCAATTATTCAGTCAGCCACCCACCCACCAGCCACAATACTAAACTGCCACATTTCTGGACTGCTTGCACTTGAAATGTTGCCTTTTAGGCTCGTGGAAGCGGAAGCTTTTCAAAACCTCATGACGGTGGCCGGGTGTCCATACTCAGTCCCCAGCCGCCACTAATTCTCCCGGTATCATCTACACCTACCACAAGCGCGGGTCCCAGAAAATAACCTGTGCTCTCCCCAGTGCACTTACTGGGAAGGACCATCTAGCCACAAACACATGGACAGATGAACGTGGCCAGGGACGGTATGGAGCCAGATCACAGTTAAAAAAAACAAAAAAAAAACAGTCATAGAGTGTCCGGGAACCTTCCCACACACTTTTCTTAGCCAGGGCTGTTTCTTGCCAGGGTTGGACGGGCCCACCAGAGAATCGGACACTCCTCCAGTGGGCCCTAGCTTCTCCATAGTAGAGTTCATAGTGCCGAGGTGAGGTCATGATGATGACAGAGGCCACCATCTGCTTAGCTTGCTGCTGGTATTTTTCTATCGGGAATCAGCTTGGCTCCAACCGGCCTGGAATATTTCCAGTGGTTTGGTATTGGCACTCAGTACCAGTAGCGATGCCATTCACAATTTCCTTTTCAGGAATTTTATTTGGTAGACTGAGTGGCTGCCTAAATGCATTAGTTTCTCACAAAGGAGCTGAAGATACTGAGTGGCAATAGGTGCAAGTTTCTTCAGCATGTTAGATATCAGAGGGAGAACAGAGAGGGCAGCAAAGTGTCTCAGTGATTAGCACTGAAGCCTTGCAGCGCTGGAATCCTGGGTTAAAATCCCTCCAAGGACAACATCTGCAAGGATTTTCTATTTTTCCCCCTGCTTGCGTGGGTTTCCCACTCAGTATAAAGCAGCCATAGAGTGTCCAGGAACCTTCCCACACACTTTTCTTAGCAAGGGCTGCTTCTCGGCAAGGTTTTATGGGCCCACCAGAGAATCCTCGGGTGGGTCCTGGCTTCTCCATCAAGAGAGTTCATGATAGCGCAAACTTTGCAGCTGCTATGGGGCTGGTGGAAAGGTGGGCCCTCAGAATAAAATCCTTTGGTGGGCCCAGTGTTTTTCAGTCTGACACTGCTTCTCGGTGAGAGTTGTATTTCACCACAGCCATATTCTTTAGCTTGGTGAAAGGACTGGCATAGAGGGAAACCGTATCTACTCCGACTGTCATTTCTCCGCCACTAGTTTCCGCCCATTGTCACACACTACCATGCCTGGCTGTGAGAGCCACAGATCAGGCTGCTGTGCGGTTTGTCACCTAAGCATTAAGCATATTATCTTCAGCATAGCCTGTTGCCGCTTGGCCAAGGCAGTGCCGCAGTGCTTCCGGCTTGTGACTGATGTGGTCATTCTGGAGATGGAGGCCGAACTGGTGAAAGAGATGCAGGAGCTGAACAATGTGATAACATTGGGGTTACATTGGCGAGTCTGATTTTTATACTAAAGAAAGATCCTACTGTGTTTTTATTTATTTATTTTTTTCTTCTTCAAATGTGTATTGGAGTGCGTCCTAATTTTAGGCAGCCCTTGAAATTATAGCATATGCAATAACAGTATAGGAGTTGCATAGTATATAACGTGGGTTGAACCACACGAGATGTATCTTAGAATTTTAAATTCACAGGAGCCTTCAGAGGAGAGAAAGGAAGTACTGCGTAGGACATTCGTGCAGGCCACACAATGGCCGCATGGAAAACAACCCACCGTGGGTCCTCGGGAACCAAAGAAGCTTTTTTGAGGAGGAATATATTGGCTTGACACAAGTAAGTCACCGAGCTTTCTTGCCCATCAAGATGTCATCAACGGATATCCTCTGAGGCAGTCCTGAAGGGAGGTCTCTGTGCCAAGAATATCCCAAAGTTTCGAGAATATTTCCCGCATCGCCCCCCATTGACGGTTGAAAGTTGAAATATAGCGCACCTTCTCGGGTACGTCCCTACCCGATGGGGGGGGGGCCGGATAGAGAAGGCGGCCCTGAGGAGTTTTTCTTGCTCTCTCATAGCCATGCCTGATGGACCTATTGCTGTATCCACGATGACGAAAGCGTTCAGCCAGGTCAGCGGCCCGTTTTTCAAAAGATGATTCTGTTGAGGAGATGCGTCTCATCCTCAGGAATTGACCGACCGGGATAGTCCGAATCGTGGAGAAATTATGGGCAGACTCAGCGTGTACAAGGGCATTAACCACAGTGGGTTACCTAAAGACATTGGTCTGGAGAGAGGAGGAGGAGTCCACCTCCAAAAGGACGTCCAGGAATTCCATGCGTTTGGGATGGTAAGTATATGTAAGTTTAATGCCCCAGTTATTGAAGTTGAGCTGCACCATAAAATCCTTGAGCTCCCCCACCATCCCCCGCCAAAAAAGCAAAATATCATCAATGTATTTAAGCCACGACACAACCCGTGAGGCGCCCGGTGCGACCCCATCGCCAAACAACTCCCGCTCCCAGGCACCCAAGAAGAGGCTGGTGTACGAGGGCGTGCAGGCTGCCCTCTTGGCCGTGCCATGTCTCTGCAGATAAACACTGTCCTTAATTAAAAAATAATTGTGTGACAGTACAAAGTCAAGGAGCTCGAGGATAAACTCACACGGGGGGCCGCCCAGGTCAGACATCCTGAGGAAGATCTGCACCGCAGACAGGCCAAGGTCATGGTTAATACATGTATAAAGACTCTCCACATCAGCCGTTACCATGAGAGCATCATCATCCACAAGGACGCCGTCAACCCGTGTAAGGACGTCCGTCTTGTCTTTAATATAGGATGGCAATGTAGCCACTAAGGGTCTGAGGTGACTGTCAATATAACGACAGATTGGTCCACATAAGCCACCCAGACCAGACACGATCGGACGTCCAGGTGGGCTGAGGGCGTCCTTGTGGATTTTGGGTAATAGATAAAATGTAGCCGTCTTTGGGGAAGAATGGTCAACGCCTCTACAGTTTTCTTGTCAATTATGCTCTGATCACAGGCAAGGGCGAGAATGCCCTGCAGAACGGCGGAGAAGGCGACCGTGGGATTGTATGATAATTTAGAATAGGTGTCCCGATCTCTTATCTACGATCTCTCCGTAGTGTTATTCCTGGTCTGAGGGAGGGGAACCCAATTTACTGTAGAGACTGAGGGACAAATGCAATGATTACTATAATGACTACATTAGAGAACAGCTGTAACTACTAAAAGTGAGAGAAGAAACACTGTTGTTACTACAAGAAAAGGGAGCAAAAAAGTGTTCTGCAATTGTATATGTGCCATTATTTGGTCTAGAACAGCATACTATGCATAAGAATTAGCTTAGATTTGCAATAATAAAAAATCCATACTCGAGTATGCATTTTGCATACTTGTGGTCACATGACCGCCCGCTCCTGGTGCTGGCTCTGGGGAATCCTCAAAGCATGCAGTCCGCATGATGTGAGGACTCACAAGTCTGCAGTTCCATAGAGTTATTGCAGACTACGCTGCCTAAGGCCTGAGATCCCTTTAATCAAAATAATCGAAAAATGTCTGTTACAGCTGGAAACATAAATACTAATAAATTTGTAATTAATGATAAAACATGCCTTGTTTGTGTCTTACTGTGCAAATTCAGGTGGATCTGATAGTTATCCTAATGTATAGACAAAGGGCAATCTCATTCACAGCACACCACTGATCTTTTTATAGGTATAAGATACAGTCACTGGAGCCTAAGGATGGGACTAACTGGACATTATGTGTCAAACACTTTGTTTTTTAGACCACTCAAATATTGTCCCTATTCCTATCCTAAACTGCCAGTTAGGCTTGTATTAACACCTTTGCTACCTAGACCACCATGGAAACTGGCCTGTTTGAGGTGTCCACATAGATCCATGAGGTTAGACCTGGGTTTGAGGTTTACAGATTTTGGGAAACTCATGGCATCTCTGCTGTTGTTATTCTAATTGAATATATATGGACACCTCAAACAGGGCCGGCTCCAGGTTTTTCTGGGCCCCGGGCGAAAGAGTCTCAGTGGGCCCCTTTAACACATACCACGATTCATGATGCAGAGATACAGCGGAGAAATATATATATATATATATATATATATATATATATATATATATATATAGTACAATGCAAAGATTTCACTTCTTACATTACATGAGTGATATCTATTGTAAATTCCACAATAGCTCAGAAACCGGTGAATCGCTCCACACAGAATACTGGCCCCCATATAAGGCTCCATACGGAATACTGGCCCCCATATAACGCTTCACACAGGATACTGGCCCCCATATAACGCTCCACACAGAATACTGGCCCACATATAACGCTCCATACAGGATACTGGCCCCCATATAACGCTCCACACAGAATACTGGCCCCCATATAAGGCTCCATACGGAATACTGGCCCCCATATAACGCTTCACACAGGATACTGGCCCCCATATAACGCTCCACACAGAATACTGGCCCCCATATAACGCTCCATACAGGATACTGGCCCCCATATAACGCTCCACACAGAATACTGGCCCCCATATAAGGCTCCATACGGAATACTGGCCCCCATATAACGCTTCATACGGAATACTGGCCCCCATATAAGGCTCCATACGGAATACTGGCCTCCATATAAGGCTCCATATGGAATACTGGCCCCCATATAAGGCTCCATACAGAATACTGGCCCCCATATAATGCTCCATACAGGATACTGGTCCCCTTATAAAGCTCCATACAGGATACTGGCCCCCATATAACGCTCCATACAGGATACTGGTCACCTTATAAAACTCCATACAGGATACTGGCCCCCATATAACGCTCCATACAGGATACCGGTCCCCTTATAACGCTCCATACAGGATACCGGTCCCCTTATAACTCTTCATACAGGATACTAGCCCCCATATAATGCTGCATGCAGGCTGTTACCCCCCACATAATGCCCCATACAGGCTGTCCCCCCCTTATAAAACTCCATGCAGGCTGTTACCCCCCACAAAATGCCCCATACAGCCCCCCCCTTTTAATGCTCCATGCAGGCTGTTACCCCCCACATAATGCCCCATACAGGCCCCCCCCTTTTAATGCTCCATGCAGGCTGTTACCCCCCACATAATGCCCCATACAGGCTGCCCCCCCTTATAATGCTCCATGCAGGCTGTTCCCCCCCCACATAATGCACTATGCAGGCTGCCCCCCCTTTATAATGCCCCATGCAGGATGTCCCCCCCCTTTATAATGCCCCATGCAGGATGCCCCCCCCTTCTCTTTATAATGCCCCATGCCTCCATACATTAAAAAAAAAATCAAATACTCACCTCCCTTCTCCTCACCTGCTGCCCGCTGCCCGCTGCCCGCCGCTCGCTGCTCGGCTCCGAACTCCAGCGTTGTCGGTGTCTTCCCGCTCAGCGCTCCCGGTGACGTATTTTCACCGCGCCCTCTGACCTGAGATGTCACAGGGAGCGCAGAGCAGGAAGACAGCGGATCTGCGGAGGCACGGGGAGAGGTAAGTATCCGCCTGCCGGGGCCCTGAGCAAGCGGCGGAGAAGGGCGGGCGCTGACACCGCTCTTCTCCGCCCATAGCCCAGCGGGGTGCGCGACCGCCAGTGGGCCCCTCTGCCTGCTCAGGGCCCCGACATTTGCCCGGGTGCGCCGGGTGCTGACGCCGGCCCTGACCTCAA